>NW_027518685.1:51012500-56895000 GCF_043159265.1 Tasmannia lanceolata | reverse complement strand
CTCTGCCTTACGTAAAGTTGTCAGAGTACGATTAACCTCTGGATTTGAAATCACTGCTTATCTACTTGGTATTAGCCATAATGTACAAGAACATTTTGTAGTCTTAGTAAGAGGAGGAAGGGTTAAGGATTTACCTGGTGTAAGATATCACCTTGTTCGAGGAACCCTAGATGTTGTCGGAGTAAAGGATCGTCAACAAGGGCGTTCTAGTGGGTTGTAGATTCTTATACAAGACTTATATCAATTGATGATGCAATGTGAATCGCTAGAAACATGTGAAGCGTATGGCTAACCCAATCACGAAAGTTTCATAAGGGGACTGGAGCAGTCTACCATGAGACAAAAGATCTACTTTCTAAAGAGATTCGATTCGGAACTATTATAAGTCCAAGGTCCAATATTGAAATACTTTCAGAGGTTTTCCCTTACTTTGTACGTGTCAAAAAACAATTCGAAATACCTCGACTTTTTCAAAACATGTCCGAGTCAAATAGCAATGATTTGAAGCACTTCTTTTTACGTTATACTATTTCGGAAACCCAAAGACTCGATTGTATGGATATGTAAAATACAGGATTTCCAATCCTATCAGGAAAAGGAGGGAAACGGATACTCAATTTAAAGTGAGTAAACAGAATTCCATACTCGATCTCATAGATACATACAGAATTCTGTGGAAAGCCGTATTCGATGAAAGTCCTATGTACAACTTGGAGGGAGATCTTTCATATCTTTCGAGATCCACCCTACAATATGGGGTCAAAAAGCCAAAATAAGTGCTTCGTTCTTCGTTTTTAGCCCTTACAAAAAGAAAACGGACTCTTGGACCTCTTTATTAGCAATTATTTCTCTTGCGTGTCAATCCCTTGATCAGGTTTAAAACTGAATAACGTAAATGACAATTTACACATTTATCCATGTTGCTCTGCTAGTTCAAAAACCGACATATTCGTATATCGGTAATTCAAAAAAAGTAGGTTTTGTCCACATTTATCCATGTTGTATGGATTTGAGCCTGCCACATATCTTTTTTTTTTTTGAAATGATAATATATTAAAGAAGGCGGGCCGAGATGGACTACCAAAAATACAAAGATATTACAATCTAATCAATCACAGCAAAGACAGCATTGGAAACAAACACAGAACACCCCACTTCTCACGGAGGAAGGAAATCATAACACTCCAACCCCTCTTTGAACACACCAGATCTAGCGAGGGAATCCGCCTCCCCATTTGCTTCACGCCTAACATGCTTATAAACCATAGATGATTCTTCCATAAGATCATGAATTTCCTCAAAGAAACTTAAGAATCTCCACGGAGGATCTACTCTCCCTGATAACCACCTGATTACATTTGAAGAGTCTCCTTCCACAATTGCCCTCTCATAAGAATCCACAGATAACAGCTTTATCCCTTGATATGCAGCTCTTACTTCCGCTTCAGACGAATCGGCAATTCCAATTGGACGTGCGAAAGCCCACAAAACTCCCCCTCTGGCATCCCTACAAAGTCCTCCAATCCCTGCTGGACCCGGATTCCCAAGTGAGGACCCATCAAAATTAAGAGTAATAGACCCTTCAGGTGGGGCTTCGCAATTCTGACATCTTTTCTCTCTTCTCAACCCTTCATTGCACACAATACTCCAACCTTCCCAAAGATCGAAAGCTGAGACGAACTTAAACGCCGGGGAGTTTTTTGCCCAAAATATAACTAATGCTATGATTTTATTATATAACCAATACACTGACTCTGATGATCCTTCGAATACTCTCGAGTTTCTTTCTTTCCAGATTACCCACCACACTGCTATCAAACAAAACCTCCATTAAGACTTTACCTTTTTGCTTCCAGGGCACAAATTCCCAACTTATAAACAAGTCCTCTATGGAATTGGGGAAGACCCAGCAGATGCCAAACCTGACCAATATCCGATCCCAAATCATCCTTGATACTTTGCAATGAATGAAAAGATGATCGATCGATTCTCCATCCTCCAGACAAAGCGAGCAATGATCTACCAAGCACATACCCCTTTTTCTCAGAAACTCAATGGTCTGGATCTTTCCATTGCACACTGCCCAACTGGAAAAAGAGACCGAAGGGGGGCCCATGAATTTCCAGACGGCCGCACAACTTGGAAACCCAATAGCAGGCAATAAATGGAAATAAAAGGATTTGGCAGAAAAAATACCAGATGTATTCCAAATCCAGATCCGTTTGTCCACCCCTCGTCTTTTTAAATAGCATCGCTCAATGAGATGAAGCAGCTGAGATATATCCGATAGTTCTCGATCAAAAAAGTTCCTTCTGAAACAGGAGGACCAAACCACCTTATTATGAATTCTCTCGAAGCACTCAAAAACCTTCACTTCTTTGTCCAAAGCCACGGAATACAACCCTAGAAACAGCACAGCCAGAGGGTCTGCGGAACACCATGAATCCAACCAAAATTTGATACGATCTCCTACGTATACTTTAAATCGAATTCCTGCCTCAAATTTTTGTTTGAGCTTCAGAATATTGCGCCATATGGTCCCTCCTTTCTTACTATACTTATCATCCGAACACCAATTACCATGTAAGAAACCATACTTGCTCCCTATAACTTTTACCCAAAGCGAAGATTGTTCCACACCAAACCGCCATAACCATTTACCCAAAAGAGCACAATTGAACTCTTTTAACCGTCGGATTCCCAACCCTCCATTTTTTATAGGGACACAAACCTTTTCCCACTTAACTAGAGGAATGCCACCTTTTAAATTTGCCCCTCCCCATAGAAATCTTCTTTGGATCTTTTCAATTTTTGAAGTTACACTCACCGGGCAACTAAATAGAGACAGATAATATACAGGAATGTTCGCCAAAACTGCCTTGACTAACACTAATCTACCACCCTTAGACACAAGCTTTCTTTTCCAGGTTTCCAACCTTCTTTCGATTCTTTCTACTATAGGAGGCCAGAGCTCTTTACTCGGCTTTCCAACCCCCAGAGGGAGCCCAAGATACGAAGAAGGTAAAGTGTCCAACCTGCATCCCATCAATTCTGCAAACTCTATAGCGCCAGATAATGGGAAATTCATTGCAAACAGACTGGATTTTTGAAAGTTTGATCGCTGCCCTGTAATCAACTCATAGCATCTAATCACAGCCTTCAGATTTAAAATCTTCCCTCTATCAGGGGAACTGAAACATATGGTATCATCAGCAAATTGTAAGAGCGCTACTTCAACTCTGTCCCGCCCTATAATAAAGCCCTCCAACAGCCCCAAACTGCTTCCTTTTATCATCAAGCGATTGAGGGTCTCCGAAATAATGACAAAAAGAAAGGGAGATAGAGGATCCCCTTGTCTTAATCCTCTGGATGACTTAAAGAAACCTTTTGGCGACCCATTTACCAAGACAGAAAACCATGCTGAAGAAATGCACTGCCGGATCCAACCTCGCCACCGGGTTCCAAAACCCATGTGCCCAAGCAGATAATCCAGACATTCCCAATCCACTCTATCATAAGCTTTTTCCATGTCGAGCTTACATATCACTCCTCCGGAACCACTTCTAGCATATGATTCAATGACTTCATTCGCAATTAGGGAGCAATCCAGTATCTGCCTCTTACTAACAAAAGCACTCTGGCTATCTGAGATTATCGACGGAAGCACGACTTTAAGCCTTTCAGCTAATACCTTGGCCAACAATTTATATAGGCAACCAACCAAACTAATTGGACGAAAATCAGACACCTAGATGCCCCTCTAACTTTGGGAATCAGGGTTATAAATGTGGCCCCTGTCATCCTATCAAGACTCAAACCTTCATAGAACTCCTTGAAAAAACGAAGGATATCACATTTGACAGCCGACCAACAAGATTGGAAGAACGCGAGACAGAAACCATCCGGACCAGGAGCTTTGTCTTTGGTAAGGGAAAACAGAACTTTCTCTATTTCCTCCTCCGCAAAAGGATGTTCCAAACTCGCACTAACTTCCAGATTTAAAGTGTTGAACTCCAGCCCTACAGGAATAGGACGAAGACTGCCTTCTGAAGCATATAAATTAGCATAAAATTTAACAATCTCCGAGGAAACCTCTTCCTTAGAATTGAGAATACTTCCATTCACTGAAATAGACTCGATTTGATTTGATCTACGCCGAGCGCGGGCCATCGCATGAAAATAAGCCGAATTTTTATCTCCCTCCTTCAACCATTGTACCCTTGATTTTTGTCTCCAAGAAATCTCCTCCCGTAACAGCAACCCTTTGTGTTCTTGCTTAATCTTTCCCAACTCTTCCCCTTCGATCTCGGAGCTTAACCCGCATTCTTCCAAGGCTGCCAGCTCTTTTAACCGGTTTTCCAACCACACCTTCCTACCCTGATTCAAAAGCTGCTGATTCTTAACCCAGGCTTTTAGATTCTGCTTTACAAATCTAAGCTTTTTCCCAATGACTACATCTACAGAACCCTCCACATTACACGCCGACCACCAATTACTCAAACGCACTTCCATATTTGGATGAAGGAGCCACGGCAAATCGAATCTAAAAGGAGGAGGACCCCAAGATTCTAGACGAGGATCCAAAAAGAGGGGGCAATGATCAGAAACCGAATGCACCATAGCTCTAGAATAACTCTCAGGGACCACACCCAGCCACTCGGCACTAACCAGGAATCTATCCAACCTACTTCTGCTAGGGCCTCTAGACCAAGTAAAGGAAGCTCCCGACACAGAAATATCAATAAGTTCAAATTTTGCAATGAACTCTGCAAACGCTTGAATACTTAAGTTAGATCTCTTACACCCCAACCGTTCTCCCATTTCTTTAACCTCATTGAAGTCCCCCCCAATACACCAAGGAATGGGCCAAAAATCCCTTACCTTCGCCAATTCTTCCCAAAACAAACTTTTTTCCGCTCGAAGGATCGGGCCATAAACCCCTGAAAACAACCACAGTGAATTGTCCTCCTTCTTTAGCACCACGGATAAAGAAAACTTACCTCTCCAGACATCCTGAAGCCTCCAGATAGATTCATTCCATGATACTAAAATCCCTCCCGAGGCTCCAGATGATCCCACAAAAGAAAAGTCCCAGTCCGCGGACACTCCCAAACCTAGAATAAGAGATCGGTTTATAACTTCCATTTTTGTTTCCTGTAAGCAAATTAGATCCGGTTTTAACTTTCGAACCAACGCCTTCACTTGAATACGCTTCTCCTGATGATTTAGGCCGTTGACATTCCATGTAAGAATTTTCATAATGCACCAGACGTTGCTAATCGTTTCCCCCTCCTCCCACTAGGAGATCTTCTCGCTTGATCCACAGCTTCCCCGACCACGACTACGTCTCGAGAATATTTTAAATCGATTTTTAACTTTTGAAGTTCTCTATCTTTTCTATAGGAAGCTGCTCCGGATACTTTGCCTACCCCTTTGCGAACAGACTCCTTTATCTCTGAATCTCTCACCTCAGCTGCTTGGATTTCAGTGATAAAATCTTCCTCCGGCCCTGCATAAACCACACCCAGTACCTTACTTACCCCCAGAATATGCCCGACATAATCAGAGCTTTCCTCAAATAATTTGCCCCCTCCCGGATCACCCGAAGAAACTTCATCTAATTCTAAAGGGACCCTCCTAGAACTTAACTCCTTACCAACTCCATCAGAAATAACGATTGGAACAGAAACTCCCGAAACAAGAGATATTTCCTTCTGACCTATCTTTTTAAAGTTTAGAAGACGAGGAGATTTATCCAGAGATTCTTGATCTAGAATCTGCAACTGCGGGTTAACATCAAGACGAGACAAACCGCTGAATGACTTTAAGGAGGCGATGTCTAAGAACGGCCACTTAGAATACACCAGCTCAGGAGTAGCGCGAATAATCTCTCGGATACCCACAACTGATTTTTCAACTTTCTGAATAGCCCAAAACCTGGCGAATCCCTCAAACACAAAGCTCAGAGCTCCACTCCGCCTATACAAGCTCGAACCATCCTGGCGAGACCCATCCCCAACCTTCTGAAGAAATTCCACTTCCTTACCTCTACTCCCATGAGATCCACCCCCGGAGATACTCCTTTGTTCCTCCGAGGAGATCGAATCCTCCAATTCCTCATCGAAATTAAGGTTGGTAGCAACTTCAGCTAAAGTAACTCTCGAAACACCAGCCGCCAAATTCCATCCTGCAGCAAGACTCTCGAGTCTCATAGATCTTCCTTGCAAGGAGGACACCTCGAGCGGAACAGAAAAACAGTCCCCTTCCTCAATCGCCAAGACCTCCCGACCAAAACTGAGGGACTCTAATTGAACTATCTCCAAATTCTCATAGCTAGCAATAGCGCCTTCTACTGACCCATCTTCAGAATTATAATTTAAAACACACCCATGACGACTGGACCCACCAAGCCCATCTTCACTTAAATGGGCCACAGCCCAAAAACTAGATTCGGCAATAGGGAATTCAAAGCCCAAATCCCTTGTCTCTCGAGAAGCGGGAACAAAATCCGTATCCTGGAGAAAAGACTTTTCAGAACTGAGAGAGGGGCAGGGAGAAAAAGCTTTAATGATATCATAAAAGCTGTTTATATGACATGTGGGACCCACTGAGCCAGCTGAAACAGGACTACCACCACAGACGCTTCGCCACCTGTATTCAACAGGAGATACAGCAGGATGAATTTCAAAATTGCCGCCATGTGTCCTTGCACTATCGTGCGCTTCATGCAGCGTATGATAGCCCATATTTCTAACGTGATCCAGCATTTCCACCGGAACCGACTCACCACCGCTAATTTCAGCTCCGGACACAAGCACCTCCTCCACCCCCGAATCCCGACAGACAGGGGATCTCGCAATCACCGAAATATTCCTCCCTAAAGCCTCCACACCGTCGACACCCTCACTACTGAAAGATAGCTCTACAGGATCCATTTGCTCTATTTCCTCCTCCTTCATCAGTCGCACCCAACGGACGGCTCCATCCAGAGAGACTTGGATAGCCAATTCCTTTCCTAAACTTCCTACTACCGAGATTCGCACCCGAGCAAAGTCATACCCCTGACCAGCTTCACATGATTTACCCATCTCCACCACTTTACCAACCTTTTCCCCAATCCGGCGGAAATTCTCCTCACACCACGCTTGAGGTGGCACTCCTTCGATAATCCACCAACAGATACGCCCCTCAGAGCCGAACTTCTGATCCCATAATGAAAGCTCCATAAATGGAGAGTTTTTTGCATTAATCCATACATTCATGAGCTTCTGCCGATCCACCCCCACCTGTGAAGAAATCAGAATCTCCAGCTCTGCAATTTTATACACAATCACTTCACATTTAATACCCTGCCTACTGCTCAACCACCTTTCCATCCCCTTTAAATCCCCAAGCCATCTAGGAGAAACTCTACCCCAAATCCCTAACTCAGCATTGCTAATAGACTGTAAGGGTACAACTTCCAGATTAAAGCTTACTCCCTCAGAAACCAGAGGCTCAAAAGGCATATCTCTCATTACACCGGGACACACAGACGGAATTGCCTTCTCCTTTTTGCTCTCCTTCTTCTGAGCTCCATCTAAGGCAGCCCTAGACTGGAAAGAGGGAAAATTAAAATCCAACATGGACCAAATTTTCTTGCACTCCCAACAGATATTTCGCTTTTGAAAATTCCTAAAACCACATCTACAGCATCGCCAATCGCCCAAACCGCCAGCCGAGCGACGCCTTGAAACCTTAGCAACGCGATTGACCCACTTGTTTTCCATTATAACCCAAGGCTTTTCGACACAGACACCTCCTAAAGGGATATTGCTAGGATTTGTCGCCACCCCAGAAGAAAGACCTCTGTACCTTCCGAATACTACCTCGGGTACCCTATCTTCAAACATTCTTCTTAGAGCAGAGAGAAAAAACACCCACCACCCACCCTCAGAGAAAAAATGTGCAGGCCACTCCAGATAGGAAACCCACTAGAATCCGGCACCGAATCCAGTGACGATTCTGAGACAGAGCTCGAAACCGAAGAAGGTACCGAAGAATCAGCAGGGAATGACGAAGACTCTGAAGAGGAGCTCGATGAACCAGAAATTTACGAAGAAGAAGATTCTACTACAGAGACTTCTGGAACCGGTTCAGAATGGGAGGGGATAATGGCGGAACTAGCAGAAGCACAAAACACCACCACCACCATAAGAAGGCCACTCCTGCCTCAAGACCCCACTCCACGGACAACCAACCCAGGGAATCTACCAACAGAAACCGACCCAGGCGAGAATCACCGAAGAGAATCGCTTCCATCGACCGCCGAAAATCGAAACCCGAGAATCCCGTAAAAACTCTTTTGTTCGAACATTGCTTCTTTCTTCTAACCACCACCATAAGAAGGCCACTCCTGCCTCAAGACCCCACTCCACGGACAACCAACCCAGGGAATCTACCAACAGAAGCCTGCCACATATCTTAAGCACTCATGTCTGGCACATGGGTCGCACATGACAATTTGTTTTACCTAAGTGTCCTTCCACGATGTCGCAGCTTAGCAGTTATTCATGTTTTGAAGTATCACATGCAAATCATGCTGGTTCTGTGCTGCATCTTCCATTCCCTTGGGCCCATGGATCAGATTTTGTCAGATTTTCTAGTATTGTTAGTGATGCTGCTAGGAGCAGGATTTTGTTTTAATAAGAGGGATTTGGCTCTCTCCCCTAACGGGATGTGTCAGGAGGTAAAAGGATGGTCTGGTTATCCAGAAAAAATATCACATCAAACGATGAGGTCTGTGGGGCCTAAGGAGGCTAGAGTGGCGGACGTCGGTCTTGTTGTTGAGCTGCTGCAAATCATATTGAGAGTATCCAGCAACAGACCCACAGGAGAGCCAGGCATTGAAGGTTTAGGGCCATTGGAGGAGGTTGGTTTGATAAATACCCCAAACAACAAAATTGACAATCCAAACCCAAACCCCAACAGGAAGGAAAACAGGGAAAAAACGGGGGTGGACATGCATGAAACTGCTTTGGTGTCAGAGAATGAGATAGTAGAGATAACGCCTAATTGCCAGATGGGAAATGCCATAAGCGGTGAGGAGGTTGAGGTGGTGGTCGGGGAATCGAATCAGATGACCAGTGGTCAGTTAATAGAAAGTGAAGCTGGACAGCAAGCTTGGCAAGGGACGGAGGGTGATTTGAATGAGCTGATTATTAACAATTTATTGGAAGCAAGCAGGGTGAAGGGTTTAAGAGGATGATTTGAATGAGCTGATTATTAACAATATATTGGAAGCAAGCAGGGTGAAGGGCTTAACATATTCAGGGATGGATGAGGATCAGAGGAAGTTATTCCAAAAGGGTGAAACCAGAGAAGTCATGATAGTTAGATGGAGGAGGGGAGGATCAAAAGATCAAATAGAATCATCAGGTAAATGGCCCGTCTTCGTTCGACAGTTAACCGCGATGGTACATTGGCTGGTAATCCTAGAGGCAGGGGCAGAGGTAGAAATGGAGGGAGTAATATCTAGGGGGGGGGGGGGGGGGGGAATGTGAACAGTTAAATTGTGGGGCTACGTTTTTAGCTTTGATTCCTAAAGTCCAAAGCAGTGTTTAAAAACGCGGATGTAATGTGGAACGCGGCCAAGAAAAATCCTTGTCGACTTGGCACGAACGCGGCCAAGAATACGGTTGACACAGTCATAACTTGGAAGAGTCAAAGAGGTTTTTATTGACTCTGTAAGGCAAAACGCGGTATGCGGATGCGGTGCAACGCGGAACGTGGCCAAGGTAAAAGGAAGTCAACTCGGTCAAGTTCTGAGTCGAGTCAACGAGTTTTTAAACACTGGTCCAAAGGGCTATCAGACTTAGCAATTTGGTGGGTGTCTCTATAAGGTGTTGACGAAAGTTTTGGCTGAGCATTTAAAGAAAATCCTCCCTAAAGTCATCTCCAGTACTCAATCAACTTTTGTACAATAGAGGCAAATCCTTGGTAGTATTTTAATAGCAAATGAAGGGGTGAACGTTTACCTTAAAGCTAGATTAAGAGGAGTAGTTTGTAAGCTGGATATGGAAAAATCCTATGATAGGGTGGATTGGAGCTGTCGTGACTATTTGGTGCGCCGGGCGAATTATGGTGACCGATGGCGGGCTTGGATAAGGAGATGTGGATTCTTCAAGTCTTATAATGGCTTCAGGAAGGGAGACCCCCTGCCCCCTTCTTATTCTTGATAGTCATAGATGAAGGAAGGTTATCCCCTTCCGCCAAGATCGTTATGCGCATCGGAACAAAAATCGCATAGAACTTTAAATTTTTCTTTTCGATCTTGCTATTGCCCAAGATCCTAGAGTCTAGATTAGTTAATTTTGTTAATTAAACATAAAGAAATACCTCTTTGAAGAATAAATCAACGAACCACGTTGCTTGATCTACTCCTCTGACGGTTGCGATCGTTTCCAACGTCGTGAACCCCGCAAGTTGAACCGGTGGATTCTTTTCTCTGCACCGTTGATCGTGGATGTGAATAACACTTATTCACTTCTTTAAGGTCTGATATAATCACTACCTTTGATATAAAGATCAGAGAATTATCATAATTGGGTTTCTAGCGAAAAGAACCCAAAGATAAACAATTAGCTACAAGACCAACGATAATCAAAACGGTAAAAAGTCGAAGATCAACAAAAAAAGAGTGGATGCGGGGAGGGGAAGAGGATTGGCAGTGCCCTAATTGTCGCTATCATAATTTTGGATGGCAGTTTAGATGCAAATGGTGCTGACAAGCTAGATTGATTCCCTCCCCTCTACCTCCTTGAGGCGGGGAAGGAGTATCTTTAGGGAGACCTAAACATGTCCGAGACAAAAGGCTTGGAGTATGATTTTGCTCCCCTTGCCAATACCTAAACTATAAATGGAGGGTTGATTGTCGCTCGTGTCATTCGACCAATTCATCCTTAAAATGGGTTCCTCGCGCTAGTTCATCTAGGGTTCAATCTAAGGGTAACGAAAATAATCATTGGCCTGACTCGGGTAAAATTTATCGCCACAACTCAGCGGTTCCAATTTTATCAATTTCAGGTAAGGAAGTAAATGTGCGATTAGGCTCCCTCTGATCCTGCTTGATTGGGAAAAAGAAAAATCATAATGAGACTTTGCAAGAGCTGCGGAAATGGGCACAAGTGTCCTGGGAATCCCTGTCGTTGCATTGCCCTTCTTTGCTGGCAAAGGACAAAGTTCATTTTATGTTTGAATCAGAATCGCAGGCTTCACAGATCCTTGCTAAGGGATCCGCGGCCTTGGACAACCATTTACTCTCCCTCTCACCATGGACAAAGAAATATATTCAAGGGGAGGAGGCACTTTGGGTTCATTTTTATAGCATCCCATTGGAAGCCTGGGCTGTTTCTACGGTGGAGGCGTTAGGGGCCTCTTTGGTAAGGTCGTAGAAACCAAGATGGAGGGCAACCATCATAATTGTATGAGTTTCGTTTCAGCTAAGATTCTAGCTCTCCCTAATTCTGGGGTAAAGCTCAAAATCTTTGACCAGTACTACCCCATTGGGATTGAGCTCTCGTAGAAAATCCCTGAATCTACCATCCAGGGCTCGGGTTCCTCCTTAGCGGCGGATCGGCCTCAGGTGACCTCAAGGCCCTTGCCTGGTGAGCCGATAGGCCCTTCTGGGATTTCAATTCCAATTTCAAATTTTCTTGTTGGGAGGCCCGAGATTGAGCCGTTAGATGTTCTCAAAAAAGGCGTGATGGGACCTGAAGAGAGGAATGAAGACTATTTGGGTTTGTTGGTGAGTTCCAAGAAACCTACCCCTGACATTAGGCAGAAGCATGCTTTGCTGGCTGCACCTCACCCATACACCAGGAAGAACTTCACCAATCGCGGCCTTGGCGGTTCTTACAAAGGTCCAAATTTCCCAGTCAGGGGGTTAAGCTCCCAAGAGCATTTCATTATGAGCAAAATGGTCACTATCTTGGGTTCCAAGCAGGGTCCAAGGAAGAAATTTAGCGGATTGTTTGGACTCCTCAAGCTCTATTCCAGGTCTGCTAGGTTTGGCCCTATCTATAGCTAAATCTATAGCTAGGGTTCCTGGGGTTAAAAAAGGCTAGGCATTTAAAGCATTTGGATGTCATAATTTTCGTATTTTCGCCGGTAGTTGGGGAATCGTATCATTAGGCTCCTAGCACTCTTCCCCAGGAGTGGAGGATTCAAGGCTCTTAAGACCTTAAGTTTGCTATTAAAAAGCCCCCCCTCTTCCTTGAAGACAGCTTTCGCGTCATAGTTGGAATGGCTTCTCCTGAGGTTCTGGGAAGACCAACTTCCCTAAGGAGTCGGCTCTCCCTTTCTTTGTTCTGGGAGTTTGCCAGCAATTTGGGGATCGGATTCTGTATTGGATGGAGAGAAAAACGGCTCCAGATTTTGGCGGGAGGTGGCCGTCTGGTGGAGGAGTGGTTGGCGATCAGCGCCTCTCTAAATGTCCTAGTCCCGAGTTCCGGGGTTGTATATCTGCTAGAGTCCAAGATCCAGCATAGCATGGATGGGTCTCTTTCGGTTTTGAACTTTTGATGGCTTGTCTAGAAGACCAAACTAAATGACTATCTAAATGGTCATGACAAGTCTATTTTGAGGAAAGCCTTGCATGAGAGGCCCCCCAATATAGCATTCTTGTTGGATTCAATTCAATTAAGCTCTTGGGGTAGTGCCTTGGATTATTGGGGGAGTGGTGAGGACGATCTAGCCTGTGATATTAGGTGAAGATTTTGGCAGGGAAGTAGAATAGTTTCTCGACATGATGGCAACGCATGTAAGGGTGGTCCTCATCGTAGCGGATGAATTAGTAGATTTTCTTCTTCGGTTTTAACTGGTATAGGAGTATGCTCCTGGCCATCCTTAATTGACTCTATGTATTGCAGGTTGGGACCTCTGGTCCCAATGTAATTTCCATAGTATCAACAAAATTGTCAATTTTCAAAAAAAAATAAAGATCAGAGAATTGAATTGGAAGCCTTTTTCTTTGAAACTATGGAGTGAAAATTTCAACAATTGGAAAATAGATGGAGGGAGAGAGAGAGAGAAAAAACGATTTTCTCAAGAGGGGAGGAGAGGAGGACGAATTTCCAGGGTGTATTACTACTGAAATCCGTCCAGCCCTTGTTCCTTTATAGAAAATAGAGTTTTGGTTTGATAAATCCTTGTTTCTCTCCCAATTCCTATCCAATTGAGAAGCCAACTTGAATTGAGACCCTCGAATGAATGGGACTCTCCCAAACGTCCAAGGCTGTGTGGGGACGCCCAAGAAACCTTGGGGAACGTGTATTGAAGACTCCCTCCAGCCCTTGTGGCCTTATCTCATAAGAGTTTGTGTTAGAAACAAATTGCTTGCTTTGTAGATCCTACAATTTAGCAATTCTTATCCAACAAGGAGTTTGAGTGCAACTCAAAGTCCTTGAAGAATTGGGAGACCATTTCCCAGCTCTCCAACTGATTTGGGCGTGCAGTGGGCCCCACCATACTTATCCAAATATGTAGTCCTATCCCAATTCCCAATTCTGTTCCAATTCCACAACTTTTGCAAAATCGGTTTGGGAATAACTATCCTCATTTGGAGTACACATTATTATGCTTATTATTAATCATGCTTATTATTAATCAAATTAATAATACATAATAATCATGTATAATAATTAAATAATTAATTAACAAATTAATTAATTAATAACTCACATTTAATGGGAGTTATTTCGGCTCCAATTTGTCTTCGAAAAATTCTCATCGTCTCTTGTTAACTATTAACCAAGACATGTATGTATATATATATATATATATATATAATAAATATCCACATTATTGTAATATCGGATCTCATTCATCCTTGCAAATGCATATAATGCAGAACCCTAGTCTGTTTGGATGTTATCGGGTCATTCGAGTTATGAGTGGGATCGTCGCGGGGATTCGACGGCTGATCCTGCAGAACCCTATGGTGGGCCCCACTGCGATCTCGCCTTGTAGTTAAACTACACTCACACAGGTCAGTGGCCTCCATCGAGACGTAACCCTGAAGATGACCGTCAGATCATCTTACCCCTAATCACATCTTGTATGTGCACGTCCTTTCTTCTTGACTTCATCTACTGAGTTGAGTCATACGGAGGCTAGACACCTCTTACTCCCTTGGCCCACTCTTGGTATACCATTTTGGTCAAACGGTGTTCGGCCTCCAAATGCATTTGTAAAATCCTTCGAAAACTTTTCAATGTTGCATAAAACATTCCGATAAACTTTTTATCAAATCCACCTGGCCAGGCTATTTAATAGGCCTACCGCTCTGACAAAATTGTAAATGTCAATCCCTAAATTTTAGGTTGTTGAATATCACTATTGGTCTCGAAGGTTTGCTCTAGGATAGGGGTGCAAGTTTGGCCCTGTCAGCCCTAACCCGCCCTGAGCCGAACAGGGTCAGGGCTGGATTTTCCAACTCTGAGGGCGGGTCGGGGTTCATTTTTTTAGACCCTAACTCAGGTTGGGTCAGGTTCTGGGTTAATGCCTCGGGTACCCTGACCCGGCCCGACCATAAGTTTTCTAATATAGAATTGAACCATCTTTGCATGTTTCTTTTGCTAATGTTTTCTATTATCTTGGATTGATATTTCTTTAGATTATTATTATTAATTGTCTCTGCTGACCGTCATGTTGTTGAATTCATATTGTCTTATTTTGTTCCCTTTCTCTGTTTATTGATCATTTTGTTCTATATGATATGCGGTTGTTTTATTTTTAGCACTCTTAACAAGTATTTGCACTAGGGTCAATCAGGGCCGGCCCTGCCCAATCAGGGCCAATCAGGGCGGGCCAGGGCCGCACTGAGCCCTGTAGGGCGGGCAATGGGTTGAGGTTTTTCGGCCCTAACTCAGGGTCAGGGTGGGTCAGGGCCGAGATAATGGGATCCAGGGTTGGGCTATGATTTTGAAAAACCCGACCCTATTACAGCCCTACTCTAGGATATAGTTCTATCCGAATGTGACTCTAAAATAGAATCACTATGAGATAGACTAAGACCTTAGAACGGGCCGACATACCAATAAGATCCCTCAGGTCTATGGACATTGGAAGGGTCCTGTCTGGAAGAACTTTTTTATACTCTCTTGACCACAAGTTGATCTTTATTTGATCTGGTTCAATTGCGCGATCCAATCATCGCACCCACTCTTCTTGCTTAGGGTCCACTATCCAGATGACCGAGATAAGTCACCTCACGACACGTGCAAGTAGGCAAGACTGGTGCTAGTTGTATACAAAAAGAGATGTCCATTCTCTTTCCCAACTAGGAACTAATAAGGCTTGCATAGAACCGAGATGTCATATCTCCTTGCTCCCTTGGATCTATGAATCCTTTGAGCATGGCATGTCTACTATGCTACCTGAGGACGAACATGTGTCAATAAACAAGCACATCACACACATTCATTAATACAATAAGCCATTCATGTCATGAAATAAATCTTTATTGATTAATAAAAGTCATTCTACTGGCTTTTCAGGGCATATACTCTAACAATAGAAACCTTAAGTAGGATGGCAAAAAGGTCTGGGATCATAGAAGAATTTAAAATTAGATCACAAAGGATGGATGCTACCCATCTTCAGTTTGCCGATGACACCCTCATATTCAATGAGGCAAATGAAGGAAAAGTTTTGAATCTCAAAGCAGTCCTGTGTTGTTATGAAGTGGTATCGGGCAGATATCCAATCTTGAGGAGTCTAGAGTACTGGAGGTTCACTTATCCAATAGTGGAACAGGGCATTTGGCAAGCCTCATTAAGTGTTCTATATATCGATTTCCGACTACCTATCTTGGTGTACAGCTTGGCAATGGGAAACTCAAGAAACAAGTGTGGGATCCAATTGTCAAAAGTGTAAAGAAAAATTAGCCACGTGGAAGCGAGACCCGGTGTCGTTGGGAGGTAGAATTACGCTCATCAAGGTAGTCCTTGCAAACATCCCGGTTTACTTTTTATTGGTCTTCTCATGCCCAATAAGTGTGATCAATCATATTAAGCAGATTCATTGGAACTTCTTATGGAGTGGATCTGATGAAAAAAGGGAAGATTCATCTTGTTAGTTGGGATGAAGTTTGCAAATCGAACAAGGTCGGAGGCTTGGGCTTCCGAAGATTGAGAAGTGTGAATAATGCCCTTCTAGGAAACTGGTTATGAAAATTTGGAGAAGAGAGGTTGTGGAACAAGGTTATTGAGAGTAAGTATAGTTCCTATCATGGCAAGTGGATCTCCAATTATTGGTTTAAGAGTAATGGGTTGACGGCCTGGAGGAATATTTTGAAAATGAAGCATAAGTTAGACAAGGAGATCAGGTTCAGAGTTTGCAAAAGGGATAAGATAAAATTCTATTATGACAAATGGTGTGAAGGGTTCCCTGACTTGCATGCAGTGGCTTCATACAAGGATGCCTTCATCATGGAGCGCCTTCAGTGGGAAGGCCGGGTTTCATGGAAAATCAAGTTCAGGAGGAATTTCTTTAATCGGGAAATTCATGGTATCGCTCGCTTGTTGAATATCCTGGTTTACCGCTCGATGAGAAACTCAAGAAGCAGGGGTGGGATCCAATTGTGAAAAGGGTGGAGAAAAGATTAGCAACTTGGAAGGGAGACCCGGTGTCGTTGGGAGGTAGAATTACGCTCATCAAGGTGATTCTTGCAAACTCCCTATTTACTTCATGTTGATCTTCACGTGCCCAATAAGTGTGATAAACTGTATTGAGCATATTCATAGGAACATCTTATGGAGTGGGTTTGATGAAAAAAAAGGAAGATTCATCTTGTTAGTTGGGATGAAGTTTGCAAATCGATAAAACTAAGAGGCTTGAGCTTCCAAAGATTGAGAAGGGTGAATAATGCCTTTCTAGGGAAATGGTTAAGGAGATTTGGGGAAGAGTGTTCTCAGCTGTGGACTATGGTTATTGAGTAAGTATAGCTCCTATCCTGGCAGGTGGATCTCCGATGATCAGTTTAGGAGTATTGGGATGACGATGTGGAGGAATATTTTGAAGATTAAGCATAAGTTTGACAAGGGGATCAGGTTCAGAGTTCACACGAAGGATAAGATAAAATTCTGGCATGACAAATGGTGTAAAGGGTTAGTTTTTGTCATGGTGTTCCCTGACTTGCATGCGGTTGCTTCACACAAGGATGCTTTCATCATGGAGTGTTTTCAGTAGGAGGATGGTTGGGTTTCATAGAAAATCAAGTTCATGAGGAATTTCTTTGATCGAAAAATTGATGGTATCATTCGCTTGCTGATTTTGTTGGGCTGTTACTACATTAAGAAGTTAAGAAAATACAAGACTCTTTGGATCTGGAGTGCATCTGGGGTATTCATTGTCAAATCCTTCTACCAACATCTTGACCCTAATCTCTTCACGCATCGGGCCACAGTGTGGAGTATCCTAGCTCCACCTAGAGTCTGCGTGTTCCAATGGACATCATTCTAAATAAGACTCATACATGGACCTTCTGCGAAAACGCAAGATGCTAATTATTAATTATTGTGCCTTATGTGTAGAGGCAGGAGAGACTGTATCATATCTTTTTATGATGGAGGTTTGCAAGTGAGATCCGGTGTCCCATTCTTGGGAGATTTGGGTTATTGTGGGTCTTCCTAGAGCGGCTGGAGGATCTCCTTGATTGTTGGTTTCTCAAAGGACCTTCTGCGAAAACGCAAGATGCCAATTATGTGTCGAGGCAGGAGAGACTGTGTATCATATCTTTTACAATGGAGGTTTGCAAGTGAGATCCGGTGTCCCATTCTTGGAAGATTCGGGTTATTGTGGGTCTTCCTAGAGCGGCTGAAGGATCTCCTTGATTGTTGGTTTTTCAACCCATGGAAGAGCAAAGGGAGAATATTATGGAGAGTGGTGCCACTGGCTACGAAGAGTTATTTGGAAGGAAAGAAATTAATGAACATTTAGAGGCTTAGTTAAAAGTTCTTATTATTTGTTCATGAAAGTCATCAAGCTTACGATTGCATGGGTGTTCCTACCTTGTTTCAGGTTCATTTCAAGCTTCAATATATGGGATATTCAACACTGGGGATAACGAGGAAGCCCCTGGTCCTCGGTGGTCCCCTCCTGAACGAGGGTTAACGAAGCTTAATTCCAATGGAATGGAACGAGCTTGGGTATTCCAAGATCAGCCAGGGTAGGACTTCTAAGTGATGATCGGGGTCTGACCAGGTGGGCCTTCTCCAGCCCCATTGGGATCACAGATTCTAATGTAGAGGTAGACTCGCTCAATGTAATCAAATGGATGGATGGTAGTCATCCCCGCCCATGGAGATGTGCTGATATGGTAGACTAGATCTAGGAGAGACTAGCAAATTTTTGTGTTCGCTTTCAACATGTGAAAGGATCAGTGAATAGTGATTTTGACAGGCTAGCCCGGGCGGGTGTTGGTAGAGAGGATCTGATGATTTTTTATTTCCTCCCCCATGTGGGATCTTGTTATTTCTTGTTCTTGTTCTTTTTTGTTTTTTATCTTCTTGTTCCAATCATCTTGGTCGGGGTCCCCCTTTTCTCTATTTTTAATAAAGTTCTCTTTACCATTCATAATTACCAGGGGCGATGCCAGAAATTTTGCACAACGGGGGAAAAAATTATAGTAATTTTTTTCTCCAAACAAATGAAAGCAATATTATAGTTTCCAAAAAAAAACCCTCATATATATTCCATAACCAACATACATTGAGGTAAACAAAAATGACATCTTACAATTTTAGAGTGCAAAACCTAATAACATGACCCGTAAGAAAATTTTATAGGCTTCCTCGACGTGGTCTCATTTTTTGGAAACAACACATTCATCATCGATGTTACCAAAAATATCCTTCTCAACATATGGAATCAAGCAATCAGCCATAAATTGATCCGACATTCTATTGCGTAATCGATTCTTCAAGATCTTCATGGCAAAAAAAGCCCTCTCAACGGTTGCAGTTGCGACTAGTAAAATTAGTACCAATGTGATGAGCTTGTAAACAAGTGGATACAAGGCATGCTTTCCCTTCTCAACCATTTTTTTCAGCAAGATCTCTAATTCCTTTCAAATTCACAAAGTGAGTATTGGACCTCATATCAAGAATATATATTTCAAGTTGGTTGTCTAATTCTTTTGTAGAATACTGAACTTCTGGAAATTCTTTTAGATCAAACTTAGAGAGTCGAATCAACTTCTCTTTATCAAATGCATAAAATGAATCACTTGGATTCAAACATGCCACACATAGAAGCAACTCTGTATTTGCTTCATTGAAACGACTATTAAGCTCTTGAAGTTGCAAGTCTATAACTTGAAAAAACAACTCAACTTGAAAATGGTGCAAGATCGTTCTTTTCTCTACATGCCGTCGCACTCTTCCGGGAACAACATAAGTATCAACCATGTTAGGGACTTCTACGTCATGTTTGGCACAAAATGAAGAAATGTCATCTAACAAAGAATTCCATCCATTGTCTCGCATCAATTGTAGCCGTTGTTTTGATATTCTCACTAATGTCATGGAATTCACAATATCTTGATCCTTCCTTTGCAATGCTTGTGACAATTCATTTGTAATTCCCAATAAACTTATCATCAAATGAAGGGAAAATGCGAATTCAAAAGTTTGAAATGATTTCAAGAGATTATGTGCTTCATGTCTTTGATCTGAACTTAATTTCATATCCTTGACAATAAGATCAAGCACATCAAGAATAGAGGAAAACATATATTCCAAACTAACCAGTGTTCTATAGTGTGAGCTTCAACGTGTATCCCCCGCACGTTTGAGTGTGGTCTCTTGATTAAGTCCTTGTCCATTTGAAAGCTCACCATTTTCAAGTGCTTCCTTAATTTTGGCAAGTTGAATCTCCTGAAGAAAGTCATGGCGCTTACAAAGAACCCACAACCACATTTACTACATTTGTAACTAAAAAAAGATATCGGAGATGTTCATATTTTTCTTTGCAACACCAACTAATGCCAACTGTAATTGATGAGCAAAACAATGAACATAGTAAGCATATTCATTCTCCTCCAAAATTAGTGCTTTAAGACAATTAAACTCCCCTTGCATGTTACTTGCCCCATCATATCCTTGACCATGAAGTCTCGATATGCTCAATTTATGCTTGACCAATAATGCTTCAATTTCTTCCTTAAGGGATGTAGCAGTGGTGTTGGGAACGTGAGTAATACTTAACAAACGCTCAACCACATGCCCAAGCTTATCTACATAACGTATAACTACGGCCATTTGCTCCTTGTTAGAAACATCACGAGCTTCATCAACCAAAATAGAAAACAATGAACCCCAGAGATCTTTAATGATTGAGTTAGTGGTTTCAATTGCACAAGCACTCACTATATCCTTTTGGATATCTGCAGTCACTAGTTTGAGATTCCCAGGACACGTCCCCACACAAACCCTCTTTATATCTTCATTAATCATGGTCATGAACTTCAAATGCTGACGAAAATTTCCTTGGTTAAACGAGTCACAAGATTCATCATGCCCGCGAAAAGGTAAACCTTGTTCTAAAAGGAATTGAGCATTCACAACTGAAGCATGCAAGCGAATTCAATAGTCACTTCGTCGTTGCTCTGTTTGCTTATTTACCAATGCTTCAATATGTTGCTCTTGATTCATAAAAGCTTCACATTTACTCGAAGCTTGATTATGAGCACTATTAGGACCCCCTATATGTTTTCCAAATCTTTCTACTTTCTTCCAATTAGAGAACCCCCCAACAACAAAAGCATCACAACTTCCCCCATGCTCCTTACTATCCAATTTAAAAAGATAGCAACACAAGCAATAAACCGCGTCTTTTGCAATGCTATACTCCAACCAAGTAGGATAATCATCAAACCACTTTGGATTAACCCGCCTATTCTCTTTTCCTTGCACAATTTGAGGGAAATCATGGTTACGTGGTTGAATTGGACCCATTCCTAAGTATATCATTCGAACTTTTGCCCTATCATTAGGATGATAATCAGTTATTGGTGTAAGCCCAAGGGTTTCCATGGGTAAATCATTCACCTTACCTTCTTGTTTTAATGCTAGCAAACCAAAGTGATTAGCATTTATGGACTAATGTGTTGCTTTGAGGTGTTGTGTTGTATACAGGAATTTCATGTCATAATAGCCATTACACAACTCTTTAAAACACATGGCTTGTGGATCAAGGAGCAAAAGAACCAAGAGCTTGCACCTACAGTGAAGACATCCTCATTTGAAGATGTTCAAATCAAGAAGCTCATCATGAAGATTCCACAAGTTCCAAGAAGGAGCTTGGAGTTGAACATGCCATGGTGACACCTCATGTACCTTTCAACTTGCAATTGAATGTTAGAGGAGAAGTCATAAGAGCCAAATCAGTTGGAGAAGTTCACTCACAAGCCAAAGAAGTCCAAGAAAGTGCAAAGGAGCAAAGACATTCCAAGAAGACTAATGGTATACACTTTTAGAATGTATTTGAAGTCCTCTTGATTTTATGTAAAATTGCACTTTCAATAGGTTTTCAAATGGTTTTCATACTTAACATTTTACATCTTTGAAAACCATACACACACCCAAAAATGTGTTTGAAAACCTAAGACTAAAGCCCAAAGACCATGGCCCAAAGCCCCTTAATTTTAAAGTTAAAAATGAAATTTTCTACAGGGCCGGTCGACTAGGAATTCCCGGGCGACCGTGGAAGGATAGCTGGAATTCCAGCATCCTTCGAACAATAGCGGGCCGGTCGACCGGGATAAGCCGGGCGACCACGAAAGTGTTCCTGGAAAGTCATGAACAATCCGTCATGAGTTTGGGCGGGCGATCGTCGTGAGTCGGTCGACCGAGATAGGTTTATGAGCCAAAAATTTTGAACAAACAGGTAGCCCTCTCCAGGCGACCGTCATGGGGACGGGCGACCGCGACGGTAAGAAATTTGAAAATATAAAATGGCGCCCGATAGGTGCGGACGACCGCGACGGTCGGGCAAACTAGCCGTTGGGGCTTTTACAGGTTGAATTTTTCAACCCAGTTTTTTACAGTTTTACCCCCAAACGGTCATATTTTCAAATACACTATCTAAACCTATCTAAACAAGCTTTTGAACAATTGAGAAAGATCAAATCCCATTTCTTTGAGCTTAAACTTTTCAAATCAAAAGCTAAAACCTCTTTGAGCTTGTATTTCCACATTCTATCAAGAGACACTCCATAGGGCTTTCATTTGTTTATTTCTGTGAAGTGATTGTGAGATTACAAAGTTGTAATCAGCCTATTACGAGGCATTAAGAGTTTTTCACTTTTATTTGTTCTTCATTGAGGGTCTTCTCTTCGGCCCGGTAAGAAAAGTGAAGATGAAGGTCTTCTCTTCGGCCCAGTAAGAGTTGTGAAGATGAGGGTCTTCTCTTCAGCCCGTTAAGAGTTGTGAAGATGAGGGTCTCCGATTCGGCCCGTTAACAAAGGTGAATCATATAAGAGGGAGTGTCCCTCGCAAGGCTTCGTGCAGAAAGGGTGTGTGCCCTTTGGAGTTAGAGAATGTGTGGTGTACGGCTTGATGATTCGCCATTCAAGAATCCCATCTTTATTGGAGCATCCAAGGAGGAAAACTAGGAAGAGTGGAGTAAGTCTTGTAATAGACCGAACCACTATAAAAATCTCGTGTCTTTTGTGGATGACTCTTCTTCTCCTTCTTCCTTTGCACGTGTGATGATTGGTAAACTCTAACCCTAACTTGTATTTGTGCTTGTAATTGAACAAGGGTTAGTAAATGCACTTGATTGAAATGTTTAAACCATAATTGCATTATAATGTTTATTTGAACAAGGGTTAGCAAATGTGCATAATTAGAATGTCTAACCCTTAGTTTTTATTGATATACCTATTTGAACAAGGGTTAGACTAATTAGTGCTTAATTAAGTGGATTAAGTTTTAATCTTCGTCTAATTAAGCCTAAAATTTCTAATTGACCAATTCACCCCCCCTCTTGGGTTGTCACACCCGTATTTCAATTGGTCTTCGTAATCCGGGATCAGCAGGAGGATTTGTAGGATCAAGTTCCAATCGAATTCTTTTAGAATTTTCTCGTTCTTTGGTGGGGACACTTGAAGTTGTAGGAAGGGTTATCGACTTTAATGACGGTACTCTCGGAAAATATTTTTCCATAACTAAAAAAAACAAACAAGACAAAGAACTTTTATAACTATATCACAAAAATATTTAATTATCAATCACTATATCAATGTAAAAGAATGCTAAAAAAATTATTCAATAACTATTGATTCAATAACAATTAGTAATGACTTACCCTAAATAAAAAGCTTCCAGGAGACCAGGAGAAGAGAGGAGAGGAGAGGGAGATGCTGCATTTGCAAGCAAGGAAAAAAAAAGAGAGCAAAAGAAAGGGCGTGTGGTGGCGTCAGGCGTGGTGGGCCTGCTGCTGCTTAGGGAAAAAAAACACAAGTAGAAGTAGTGGATGGAGGTGGATGGAGACCTAGGAAGAATAAAAAATAGAGAAAGAGATGAATAGGTTATGGGAAACGTGTTTTACAAGACTTGTGGTATTTATTTTAATTGGTTTTGGGATGGAGGAGGATTTACTTGGGAAGGGAAAAAGATATTTTTTAGAAGGAAGGGATATAAAAATGGTAAAATTAAAATTTTAACCTTATTTTCTATCTTAGGGATGATTGGAAAGGGTGGCATATTTTTTTAAAACGGGGGTAATTATTAAAAAAATATTAAAAAATGAAGGTATATTTTTTTTTCCCAAAAAATTAAGGGGGGCAATTGTCCCCCTTCCCTTTCAAGTGCCATCGCCCCTGATAATTACAATGTAATTTAAATTAATATGCATTCCATATCTTATGCTTGTATAAACTGATATATAATGATATTCTTAATGATATCATGAAAAGTGCTAAAAAAACAATGATTAGTAGGCTCTTTCCCAACAACCACTTTTTGGGGTACACAGGGCGTGGTCGGGTCCCTTGATCCATCAAACATCATTAAGGGTTCCTTCAAGAATCACTACACTATTGATTTGAGTAGGCCTTAATCAAATACATGGGATGTTTGTTTGGCATCGGACCAAGACCCTGTGGGTCGCCTCATAATGGTCGACAAGATCAATGGTCTCAATCACAAACACATATCCTCGTGCATGATCAAAAAGTTGATCATTAGGATTGATCCCGACAACACCATCCATGTGGTGGACTCTTATCATATAACTGTTTAACAGGTCAATGAGTCACCGTGCCAGGTACCTTTGTCTCTGTGCAAAGGACAAATTCTCAAAGTCTTCGTGATCGTATTGTCCTAGTCCCATGAATGTAACACAGAAAATGTTTTTTTGTTTTTTAGGACTACAAAAAGATAAATAAATTCATAATGATAATCACTATCATTGTTTTAAATTTCCACCGAAACCATCAACGACCGAAATATTTCCATCTTCATCCCGGCCAAAATGCGTACCGCCGAAACACACATTGAAACCAAAACCTTGTTTATTTGTGGTATACAAACCAGAATGTGTTACATAATTATGCTCATGAATTGCATGTGAAATATGGATATAAATATTTATATGAATTACATTTGAAATCTAGCATGTAACGAATTATCAAATATATCACTAGGTATTCAATATTGTTAAACCATTATGGGTGGTTTTTTACTTATGCGATGGTTTTTAGTGTGTATTTGTGCTTATTCTAGCACTTTCTAAAGTTTTGTCTTAAATGTCCAATGTTTGCACATGTTTCAATACTTTCTATATTTTACAGGATTTCAAAAAAAAAAAAAAAAACCAACTGAAACCAACATGTTTCCTTTTCCGTCACAATCGAGACACATACAGAAACCTGAAACTTGATCACTACTTAAAAAAGGATGCCGGTTAGCAACGTGACAATAACTGATTAACAGGAATTTTTTGCAAAACAAACGATGTTGTTACCTGAAGCAGATTGAATCGGAGATCCAAGGGCTTAGAACACGGCGTTACCCTCTTCCCATTTCCAACCATTGCATGGAATCAGAATATCCAATAAAGAAGATTGTGGTTCCAATTTTTCCATTTGTTTCATTCTTCTCCATCCTTTCCCCATCAACCTAGTTCCTGAATATTCAAAAAACTAAGTTAAGGGGTAGTCTTAAACAGCATGCATGAAGCAGTCAATGCATCCCTGTAGAACAATAGTAAGCAAAATAATCAAGCAAATAACTCTATGCTAGGAGCTTAATGCGATCATGGAGTATGGTATCCATAAAATTAGGCATAGACTCAGTAATAATAGTGGAAATCTAATAGCAAGGAAGAAATTAAATCCAATTGGATCTGATCAGGATAAGGATAGAATGCAGAACAAGTTCAGAAACAATATAACAGATGAGATTTCAATAACCCAAAATAATTAGAATTTAATAGCTGAAAAAATAAATTACCTTGATTAAGTTTTTCATCTTAAGCATCTTGATTTCCATCTCTTGAGCGGCCTCTTCCAAACCTTGACCATTATATGCTTGGATCATAGTAGCAAACGTTATGTTATCAGGCTTGCATTTCCTTTCCTTCATTAACAAAAACATTTCTTCCATCCCTTTTACACCGCCAACCTGACCATATGCACTAATGATGCAATTAAAAAATGGTGTATCCAAAACAACATCAGAATTCTCTATTTGCCTCCAGACCGTGCGGACCTTCTTCATAAGCCCAGCTTTACTATATCCACTAACAAGTGAACAGTAAGTAATAGAATTTGGCTTCACTCCTTGACTCTTCATTAATTCAAAGAAGTACTCCATCTTCTCAATATTTCCTACTTTTCCAAAAGTCTCAATAATTATATTGAAAGTAACAATTGTTGGAGTGAAAAACCGTTTCTTCATAAACTCCATAACCGAACCCATTTTGTCGTACATGCCCGCTTTACCATATGACTTGATCAAGATATTAAATGTCCTTACATCCGGTCCAATACCCATATGTTGAAACTCATCGAACCATCTTTCCATTTTTTCTATCTGCCCACCATTGCCATAGGCCCAAATAAAAGAGTTCAGTGTAAAAACATCGGGTAGGCATCGGCCACTTTCAAGCATGTCTGACAGGGAACTCTCCATTAGTTCTAACATCCCAGCCTTACCATAGCCGTCAATTATAGCATTGTGAGTAACAATGGTGCCTTCTAACCCTAGATATGACATCTCGGTAAGCACTTTACTAATCAGATCGAAACGACGGAGTTTACAACAGCAGTTGATGAGGATGGTGTAAGTGTATACGTCCGGTTTGCAATCAGAAACATACTTCATTTCGTCGATTGTTCTAAATGCTTCGTCGAAAAGACCGCTGAGGCCATAAACACCCACGAGCGATGTATAAACATCAAGAGATGGTGTGAGTCCTTCAGAGAGCATGATTTGGAAGAGCAAGGTCGCCCGCTCATGCTGCCTGCTCTTCCCGAGCATTGTCAATAGCTTTGCATATGTTTGGCATTTCGGATTATACCAATGTTGTCTTCTAAGTAACCGAAAAATCTACAAATACGCAAATGATAAGACCCTGATTCGTGTAAGAAATTAAAGGGGATTAAACATTTTCCAATTTCTAAAATCGGAGGAATGACACTAAGGAATACAAAGATCAACGGTTCATGTAATAACAAGTGAAAAATAACATTACCTTTAAATCATGTAAATTACTGACCAGTTTCAAGGGAGACAAAATAAACTGAATTTTCTTCTACAATCTCAACAATAACTAATTCATAAATCATAACACAGATTTTTATTTTTATTTTAAAAAAAAAAATAGAAGAATTTTCCAAAACAATGACTTCAAATATACGAACCACCATGGTGTTGGCTAAGGTTTCATAGACCAGTATCAAGTTAACTGAAGTTTGAAACACTAAAGAATACCGATTAATCCAATTTTCCAAATAATCAAACTCGTTAAAAAAGAAAAGAGAAAACAAAATTTCTGATACAATCACAATTTCATACAATGAGAAGATCAACTTCAGGTGCCTACTGAAAAAAAAAATCCATCCAATCGACAACAGCTAATGGTTCCAATAATTTGTAAAAACACTGAACACACATTGTGTTAGGTACCTAACCAATACGTCCAAAGATCACGCGTCAGGCTAGGCCCTTTAGACTCGTCCAATAATAGGCTGGGTCTCACCTAGTCCCACACCTAGGCGGGCCCCACTCGAGTCAAGACCGTAACATTCCACCACACTTTCGTATCCACCGTCCTTACGGCCCCCTCTATGACGGCTTTCACTCTGGCCTTTTTTCTAGGTAGCCCTTTCCACAGGTAGCCCCTCTCGTTGCAGCCCACTATGTGGCAGCTTCAGCTTGTGGAAGCACAAGAGGCTTGTTCTTAACCAAATCCTCACAGAGATCAGCATCAAGATGAATGGGCTGAAAATTAAAGACAAGAACTCTCCAAGAAACATATCTACGGCCACAAATCTAAAATACAGACACATTCCTGAAGATCCTTCCAGCAGATACTGCTCTTGGTCTCCACCAAAAGACGATGAACTAAAACTAAATTCGGACGCATCTCTGGATTCAGACGGAGGAGGTCTGGAGGGGGCCTTATCAGAGATAATCGGGGTATGATTAAAAATCTCTTCTCTATCAATGTAGACAAAAAGGAAATCTATGAGCTGGAATTGCAGGCTATTGAAAGAGGCATCGACCTTGCCCTGACCATGAACTATCTGAACTTATGGATCAAATCAGATTCAAGACTCGCGGTGGATATCATCCTTGGAATTGTACCTGTCCCTTGGAAGCAGAAAAAACCCTTAGACAAATCAGAAGCTATCTGGAACATCTGAATTGGCGAATAACCCATTCTTGGAGAGAAGGAAACTGCCCTGCAGATCAACTGTCAAAAATGAATTACCCACATAAAGTCTTTCCTTCCATTGTTTTTTTGGCTACTCAAAGCCTCCTCTCAGCTGTAATTGAAGACAGGAATGGATCATTATATCTTAGATTGTAAGGGCTGAAGCCCGGCCTGTAGGCCCTTTTGTACTGGCCTCTTGGCCTCCTTTGTTATGCTTCTATCTTTTTAATGATATCTGGTAGGGGTCCTGCCTAACCCCAGCTTACCTATCAAAAAAAAACTTCAGCTTGTGGCTTTCACTGGCTTTTTTATCAAGTAGCCCTTTCTAGGTCATCCTCTCCACAGGTCACCCTCTCCACAGGTCACCGCAGGACTCCGATTGCTCTGTAACCAAATGTCAGGGTACTTAACTAATACGTCAAAAGCTCTGATGGAACGTGTTAGGTTATGCCCCTATACCAGGCTGGGTCCCAGCTAGTCACATACCAAGGCACGCCCCAATCAGGACCACACCTGTTAGGTACCTTACCAATAGGCCAAAAGCTACAGAGCTGATGGAATGTGCTACTGTGCTAGGCAAGGCCCTTTAAACCTGTCCCATACCAGGCTGGGTCCCACCTAGTCCCATACCTAGGAGTCCCCCTCTTAGGACAATAACAATAACACATTGCTTCAAATTTGCCACAAAACAAAACCCATTTATGCTCTTATGCTTTCTGCTCCTAATTGTATTTGACCATCTCGGTGACTCTTCTTTAATAAAAATTGATTTGCCATTAAAAAAACCCATTTATAGCAATCTCAATTATCAACAAGTAAACTCGTGAGGAAAGGTAAAAAGAAAATAAAAATAAAAAACCCACAAACCTTGAGAGCCGATTCCCACTGATTATCGCGTATCGAATCATCCAACGCTTCTAAAACCGCTTTGGGCCAAAGACGAGAGGATTTTGCCGCAGCATTCGCCTTCCTTTCAATGCCTTTGATCGCAGCCTCAGTTCTTAGAATCCGAGACAGCTTTCGGTCCGAATCCTTTTGAAGCCCTTTTGATGTCTCAACATTTCTTTTCGCCGATTTTACAAAGAAAAAGAACGGTTTTCTTCTTTCTGCAAGCTCACAAGGGGTTACAGGAAAACCGAAGGTCAGAAAGGAGGATGAGGAAGAGCGCAGGTTAGCAGTATCGAGTACCCGGAGCTCCATTGCGCTAGGGGGATACTGAACGAGAAGGCCTGATAATTTGGTCATCTTGGAGGAGGGTTCGAAGGAAGGAAAGAGATCACTAGTTTTGTTAATGAGAGGGATAAGAAAGAGAAAATTGGGCCCACATCAAGTCATGCCAAGATGATCTTGACCGTTTCGTTGTCATATCAATTTATCATAAACAGGCTATGGATTGAAAATGAGATTGCTCTCAAATACCCAAAAAAATTTTAAAAAAAAAGGTGGTCCTAACCATGGTTTCAAATTTAAAGTTTTGGAATGCATTTCGGTCCTCACCAAAACCGAATTTTCCGCCCAAATTATGAAAGGAAAAATTACATTTACACCCCCTCTAGTTTCTGACACATCCACTTCAACCCCTATAGTTTAAAACGTGAGAAAGACACTCCTTGTAGTTTTGTCGGGTTTTTTTAATTGGACGGTGCAAACGGCGCGCGTGAAATGACCCATTTGCCCTCTGTTTTAACTCGACTAAAACTGGTTGGGTTTTTTATCTTTGGGTTTTTACTCGACTGAGCTAGGGTTTTCACCGTGTGGAAGACGAACGACGATTTCCCGTCATCTTCAACCGTGGAACCATCAATTCGAGGGTTTCTAAAACATTCTTCTTCTCCGAACGTTTCAGGTTTGGAAGATTTCTGTCTTTTAATGTCATGTTGTTAGTATATTGTAAAAAATGATTGGTAGGTGTTAAAATAGTTTACAAACCCTTTTGTCTTTAAATATTTTATGAAGTTTTAAAGGCTTGATTTCAAAGTTCCCACTGAAAACAAAGTTTCTGTGATTTTTTAATGGAAAATTGTCGGGTTAGGTGTTCTTTCGATGTAAACTGTAATATTAGTTAGGGTTTATGAGTATTTTATTGGTTTTTGTGGAATGTCGAATTTTTGTGTTGGAGAAACCCTATGTTGCAGTCCCAATTTGTGAGAAATATGTTATTTTGCCCCCTTTTTAGGACTTTTTGTGATATATGTCTTGCATATGGTGTTACTGTGGTCCCACTTAGATTGTTGTGGTATCTGTGTTGCATATTTGTATTCACATTAAGCATGTTGGGTTCCCCCACTGGAGATTCAGTGTTTTTTGGTTTGAAAGTAGGGTGCATATGTTGTGGTCCCCCTTGGAGAATCCATGTATTTTGGATTGAAAATAGGGGTCTGCCACCGCAGAGGTGCAAATGTTGTGGTCCCCCCACTGGAAATTCTATGATTTATGCTTTGAAAGTAGGGTCCCCTCTACACAATGAGTGAATGTTGTAGTCCCCCCTTTGCAAAGTCAATGTTTTTTACTTTCTAATCAGGGGTCTAGCAGTGCAATTGTGTATATATTGTGCTCTCCCACTGTAAGGAAGTGTATGTTGTGCTCCCCCTTTGCAAAGTCAATGCTTTTGCTTTAAAATTAGGGTTGTCCCCATGCAAATTAGTATATGTAGTGCTCCCCTACTGGAAATGATTATATGTTGATTTGAAATGATTATATGATGCTTTGAAATGGTACCCTTCTATCACTGTTGAGTCAAATGCAATGCGTATATGTTGTCCCTTTCAGTGTATTTTAACTTTGTTCTTTACCTTGATATGGTAGTGATGGCCCCTGGGTTTCTCACTTTCGAGGTGCATCATGGTGGGAAATTTGACAGTAAAAAGATGGGGTATAAAGGGGGAACTGTGAAGCACATCGATGACATCGACCCAGATTTGTTGTCATTGTTTGAAATGCAAGACATGATGGGAGAGATAGTTGGTGTTCCTATCCTTTTGTTTATGTACCATAGGGTCCCAGGGAGAGGTAAGCATTGTGGTTTTCGAAGGATTGATTCCAACAAAGATGTCCTAGAAATGATAGACCTTCATAAAGGGAAGTCTACAATTTAGATATATCTTGACACTCCCCCATTGCCAGCAGGTGTAGTTGATGTCTTGGGAGGGACATCACACGGACATGTCCTGGGAGGTGATGGAGGTTTGCACGGGCAAGTTGTGGCCCCCATGCCAACAGGTGGTAGCACCCCCATTCCAACAGGTGGTAGTGAGAGGCATGGTGAAGTTGTCAATGATGAAGAGCACACCCCCATTCCATCAGATAGTAGTGATGAACATGGTGAGGATTTTGAAAACTCTGATTCAGAGGATGAAGATTTTGTTGCCTCTAGGAGGTCAAATTGCAGTGGGAGTAGTTGTGGACTAGGTAGTGAGTTCGATTATGTTGATGAATCTGCTGATTTTTTTGGAGGAGGTGAATTTGTGGGAGATGATGTACATGAAGAGGAAGATGTGATTGGGGCATGTGCAGAGGAGGTTATACCTGATGATCCTCAAAGGTCAAATGCACGTGAAGATGAGGAAGATGGGTATTACCTTAGAAGTCCAATATTTTCTTCAGATGAAAGAGAACCCAGGATAGAGTTCAATGAGCATGTGGACATGGAGAAGCCACCGTTGGCTGTGGGGATGATTTTCAGCTCCCACAAAGTGTTTAGAGCTGCATTGAAAGAGTATGCAATTCAGCATGGGTTTGACTATATGTATGTCAAGAATGAGCCTTCCAGAGTTACTGCAGAATGCAAGAGCAAATGTGGTTTGAGAATACATGCATCTCATATGCAACAGGGAGAAGGATTTCATATAAAAACTTTCAATTCCATTCATAAGTGCCCTAGATCATATAACAACCACCATGTTTCTTCTACTTGGTTGTCGTCAAAATATCTTGAGAAGATCAGGGATGATCCCAAATGGAATGTTCATGCAATATGGAAGAGTATTAAGAGAGATTTCAAGGTCGATGTACCTAAGTCAAAGATTTATAGGGCCAAGATGAAGGCTTTAGAATGCATTGAGGGAGGTATGTTGAGCAATATGCTAGAATTTGGGACTACTGTGATCTTGTGATGGTTAAAAACCCAAGTAGTTGTTTGAAGTTGAAGGTCGAGAGGCCTACTTTGGATGTGTTACCAACCTTTCAGAGGCTATATATCAGTCTCCATGCTATGAGGTCGGGATTCTTGACCGGTTGTAGGCCTTTTATAAGCTTGGATGGCTGCCATTTAAAAGGTCCATGGGGAGGCCAAATTCTAAGTGCAGTTGGGAAGGATGCAAATGATCAGATGTTCCCAAGAGCCTATGCATTAGTGGAAGCTGAATTACAAGACTCATGGACTTGGTTTCTGACAACACTCCTCAATGACATTGGTCCAGTTGAGACTCATGGTTGGACCTTCATTTCTGACAGACAGAAGGTATACATCATTTACTTACAGTTTCAAGTGTTTATATGGTAATGTAGTTGTCTTTTAATTCTAGAATTCTATAATTGTACCTATCACCTTGTTATTGCAGGGATTGGTTGAAACTTCTGAAGATATCTTGCCAAATGCGGACCACAAGTTTTGTGTCAGGCATATGTATAGCAGCTTTAAGGCGGAGTTCAAGGGTAAGATTTTGAAGGATACTATGTGGGCAGTAGCATATGCTAGCACTCCGATTGAATTTCAGAGGCACATGGCAGAGATGGAGAAGCTTAATAAGCAAGCTCATGCATATATCTTAAGAAAATTAATCCTACATTGTGGTCAAGATCAGCATTCAGTGCTAAGCCAAAATGCAATCTTCTAGTGAACAACCTATCGGAGACATTCAATCCCTTTATTCTACCTGCTAGGGACAAGCCCATTCTAACAATGTTGGAAACCATAAGAAGGCTTCTTATGGGGAGATTCCAGAAGCAAATATCGGATATGGAGAGTTATGGGGGACCTATCTGCCCCAAAATACAAGAGAAGTTGGAGAAGGCAAAGGTTACAGCTTGTGATTGCCATGTCGAATGGTCTAGTGGAGAGGAGTATGACGTCCAAAGGTATGGGAAGCAATATGTTGTTAACTTAGGGCAAAATACTTGTGGATGTAGGAGTTGGGGCTTGAGTGGTATCCCATGCATGCATGTTGTTGCAACCATCTTCTACCAGCATGAGACTGTAGAGAAATATGTCAACCCTTGCTACCATAAAGATGCCTTCCAGAGGAGTTACAAAGAACTGATTCACCTATGCCTAGTATGGAGCAATGGCCATCTTTAGACATGGACCCGGTCCTCCCACCTCCAATAAGAAGGCCCCCGGGAAGGCCAAAGAAGATGAGGAGGAGGGATGCAGATGAACCCAGAAGACCTACAAATCCATTCAAGTTAGTAAGAAAGCATGGGTCACTGTAGTAAGTGTGGTCTGTTTGGACACAACAGTCGCACTTGCAAAGGGCCTATCAAGGAAAAAAGGAAGTCGGCTTCTCTAAGGAGAAGAACACCATCTACTACTAGTGATGCAGCTGGTGCTAGTACATCTGGTGTTGGGCATCGTAGGGGAAAAGAACCAGTCACCAGGGGTCAAGGCAGAAGAGGTGGCATCACAAAGCAGGTAAAACCCAAATGCTTCTCAAGTCAATTTCCATACAATAACCATATGTTAGTAATTTTCTTCTATTAAACAACTGAGAATGGTACTTGTAGGACATGTTGTGCCTGGAGGAAGAAGTGAGAGAGCTGATAGCAGTGTACATGGGGCTTGCACACACCCAGTAAATGAGTTTTGCATTTCAACCTATTTCTGCCATTGTTATTGTCTTGGGTTAAATTAATTGTTGTTATTTATTCTTTCTCATTTATTTGTCTCAATGGTACATGTAGCTTATTGTTGATATTTGTTAGAATAAGCCTATATGCCTATGGCCATTTTAGTCATTGTACATCTCTTTATTATATTATAAATAAATGAGTGAGGGGGAAAAGCCCTAACTTACTTTTTCTCTTTTCTCTCTCAACATGGTATCAGAGCCTTAGGGTTCTTGATCCAAAACCTAACCCTAGCCGCCATCTTCTCCGTCAACCTCTAACCCTCGTTCCTCTCTCTCTCTCTCTCTCTCTCTCTCTCTCTTTGTTTCCCTTCCCCTACTGTCCTACTCGAACCCTTCTTCCCCTCTCTGTCGCCCCAACCTTTCTCCTCCACCCGCCCCTTGCCCTCCCACCCGCACACCTCCACTGTCTCCTACAACCAATACGACCCCACCCATTTATCTCCCTCGCCTCTTCAGCCGGGAATCTAAATTTGCCCCCCCCACCCCCATCGAGAATCTGGATTTGCACCCCCCCCCCCACAGATTTCCCAGGAATATTAATTCTGGAAACCCCCAAAATTTTCCTGGAATTTTTTCTTTTTTTCCTGGAAATCTAATTTGCAGAAAGGCCGGCATCCACTGTCCCCTGTTTTGGACCAATTTCAGGTCAGCCTCCCCACGCTCGCTCCAACCGAACCATACCTATTTCATTCTTTAGAAGCCTTCTTCTTCTCATCTATGTGCTGAACACTTTTCCTTCTTTCTTTTTCTTCTTTTTGTCTTTCATTTTCCCTACCCTCTTCCTTTATGGGCTTCTCTAGTTTCTTGTGGATTAGTTGGTTTTGTCTATTCATTTCTCATCTTCTTCTTTTTTCTGTGAGTCGTGGTTTCTCTGTTTCTCTACATTTCCTGTCAGTGTGGATGCTCCCAGCATTGTTGATCCTTCTCTTGGCATGACCACTGAGGTCAGTGCTTCATCCACACCCTCAGCTTCTTCTTCGTCTTCTCAATTGGCACCTGTGGAAAATTCCTATCCACAGTTGAATATTGCCAAGTTTGATGGAACCAACTACTTACCCTGGAAGGTTGCAGTTGAGACATATCTTCTTGGCTGGGGTAAAGTATGCTTTCTTTGCGAGGATCCTCCCTCGCTAAAGGATCCTCTATATACACGTTGGGAACAGGAATATGCACTGATTCGGAGTCTCCTATGGCAGAGAATGACTCCGGACATTTACTCTACTATGATTCTTCTTCCGACTGCGAAGGAGGTCTGGGATCACACGGCAGTGACGTATTCTGGGGCTGAGAACTTGACTCGCATCTGCTCTACTTACTGTGAGTGGATGCGGCTCTGTCGTGACGACATGTCACTTGAGGCCCATTATGGGAAGTTCACTTCATTATGCCAGCAGCTTGATGTCTTCATGCCCCTCACCTTTGATGTTCATGTTCTCTGGCATCAACGGGAACAGATTCTTGTCGTACACTATCTTGAGAGCCTTTGCCCAGAGTTTACACATCTGCGCCATCAGATTCTTGGTTCTGGAGATATTCCTTCGTTGCGCGAGGTCTATTTCTGCGCCCAGCAGTGTGTTGGCACGACCCCCTCCCATCCTACTTCTGATAGTTCGGCTCTTGCCGCATATGATGGAGGTGGTGGTCCTCGTCCTTCCCGGGGTGGTGGTTCTTTTTCCGGAGCTCGTGGACGAGGTGGTGGCCGTGTTGGCAGTGGGCGTGGTCGTCCTTATTGCACCCACTGCCAGCGTGATGGCCATGTCAATGAGACTTGTTATACACTGCATCCAGAGCTTTGCCCGTCCCGATTAGCCCACCTCAGCACCTTTGGTTCGTCTGACACAGTAGCCACTACTCCTGCTGATGACTCATTCTCCTTCACCAGGGCAGACTATGAGGAGCTCCAGTGTCTTCGTTAGAGTGCCTCCCAGGCTACTGCAGGCTTTGCCCAGCCAGGTAGTTCACGCACTACGTTACTCTCTAGCTCTGGGTCCTGGATTATTGACTCAGGAGCCTCAAACCATATGACTGGTAACTCATCACAGCATTCTTCTTTTCGCTCATTTCCATATGATTTTCAGTCCATTACTTTAACTGATGGTTCTACTACACCTATTATTGGTATTGGTACCACCTGTCCTTCACCTAATCTCCCTCTATCTGTAGTTTTGTGTGTACCTAAGTCTCCATTTACTTTATTATCTGTTAGCCAAATTACCAAAAATCTGTCGTGCTCTATCTCATTCTATCCTTCTTACTGTCTTTTTAAGGATCTTTCGACTGGGAGGACGATTGGATCGGGTCGTGAGGTGGATGGCCTGTACCGTCTTGACTGGAGCCCTTCTTCGTCAGCCTTACACAGTTCCGTGGATGCCTTTCAGTGGCACTGTCGACTGGGTCACCCCTCCCTTTAGCGTCTCCGACAGACATCTTTAGTTCATAGTTCTATTTCTCATTTTCATTGTCAGTCTTGTGAACTCGGGAAGCATCATCGAGTGTCTTTCCCTTCCCGACTCGTTACTAAGGTTGATACTTTATTTAAGTTAGCTCATTGCGATATATGGGGACCTTCTCGGGTCACGTCAAATAATGGATTCCAGTACTTTGTGGTTTTTATTGATGATTACTCACGCACGCATGACTTGGTTGTATCTTCTGAAAGACCGCTCTCAGGTCTTCTCTGCTTTTAAAAATTTTCATGATGAAATAAAAAATCAATTTAGTACTAATCTTAAATACCTGCATACTGATAATGCTCGTGACTTTTTCTCTACTACTGATGGCTTTTAGCACTATCTCTCTTCTCATCGCATCCTTCATCAATCATCATGTGCATACACGTTGCAGCAGAATGGCGTCGCTGAAAGGAAACTGTGATATCTACTTGAGGTGGCTCGCACACTCCTCTTTGAGATGCAGGTTCCTAAATCCTTTTGGTCTGACGCCATTCTCACTGCTTGTTTCCTATCCAACCGTCTTCCTTCTTCGGACGGTGATTCTCCATTTCACATAGTTTATCCACATCAGGACCCATTCTCCCTTACGCCGCGAGTCTTTGGCTGCGTATGTTTTGTTCATCATTTGGGTCCTGGCCGTGATAAGCTAGATCCTCGTTCAGAACGGTGTATTTTTCTGGGTTACTCTCGCACCCAGAAAGGATACCGTTGCTACAGTCCACGTCTGCGCCGATGGTATGTATCAGCTGACGTCACATTTTTCGAATCAGAACCATTCTTTGGCTCTTCCTCTGGTCCTTCCAATGTCAGATTAGAACCTGATGTGACTATTTCTCTTCCTGAGCTTTCTCCCATTCCTAGTACTCCTATTGCACATCCTCCTGCTTGCCCTTCTGGACAGGTCGACTCATGTGCTCCCAGGGTAGCTCGTCCCACTACTACAGTCCAATATAAACGTAGTCAACAGTAGGCACGTCCCTCGCAAGTCGAGAAATCGTCCTCATAGGTAGAGATCTTCTTATCCCCTCCTCAGGTATCTGATTCTCCTATTGCTTCCCGTACTCGTTCCCATTCTACTGCTCACCCGCTTTCTAATTTCGTTTCTTATGATCGTCTAACTCTCCCTTTCAAAAGCTTTGTCTTGTCTATGTCTTCTGTTGTGTTACCACAGTCTTTGGATGAGGCTCTCCTCCACCCAGGCTGGCGGGCTTCAATGCACCTTGAAATGGGTGCTCTTCAGTCCAACAACACATGGGATCTTGTCTCTCTACCTGCCGGCGCTCGACCAGTTGGCTGTCGATGGGTCTTCTCCCTTAAGTATCTTCCTGATGGCACAGTTGATCGACTGAAGGCACGTTTGGTGGCAAAGGGTTACACTCAGACATTCGGTGTAGACTAGCATGAGACATTTTCTCCAGTTGCGAAGATACCTTCTGTCCGTGTTCTACTCTCCCTCGCCGTTAATAATGGTTGGCCTCTTCACCAGCTAGATGTGAAGAACGCCTTTCTGCATGGCGACCTACTTGAAGAAGTGTATATGGAGCAACCGCCAGGTTATGTTGCTCAGGGGGAATTGTCCTCATCTGTCTGTCGACTCAGAAAAGTGATTTATGGGTTAAAGCAGTCACCACCTGCTTGGTTTGGTAGATTTAGTGAGGCAGTTATGAGGTTTGGTCTCAAACAGTGTGTTGTATATCACTCAGTATTCAGCTATCAGTCCTCAGCAGGATGCATTATGTTGATTGTATACGTCGATGACATCATTATTACAAGTAGTGACTCAGGGGGAATTCAAAAATTGAAAGACTTCTTACAAAAAGAATTTGCAACAAAGGACTTAGGACGTCTCAGATACTTTCTTGGGATAGAAGTTGCGTACTCCTCTCATGGTTTATCTTTATCTCAAAGGAAGTATGTTCTTGATTTGTTAAAAGAGACAGAAAATCTTGGTGTGAAACCAGTAGCTGCACCCATGGATCCAAATGTGAAATTGGTTCTAGAAGAGGGTGATTTGTTGAAAGATCCTAGTAGGTATAGAAGACTTGTGGGCAAGCTCATATACCTTACCGTTACTCGTCCTGATATATCCTACGTCGTTGGGGTAGTTAGCGAGTACATGATCTCTCCTCGCACATCTCATTGGAACGCAGTGGTTCAAATTCTCAAGTATCTGAAGGGTGCTCTAGGGAAATGATTACTATTCAAACGGCATGGTCATACACGGATTGAGGGGTTCTCAGATGCTGATTGGGTTGGATCTCCTGCGGATAGGAGATCGACTACCGGGCATTGTACCTTTGTTGGAGATAACCTGGTTTCATGGAGAAGTAAGAAATATGATGTCATTGCGAAATCGAGTGCAGAAGCAGAATATAGAGCCATGGCGCATACTACGACTAAGATTATTTGGTTGAGGTCACTCTTAACTGAGATTGGTATTGGATTTCCCTCTCCTTCATAGTTATATTGTGATAACAGGGCAACAATCTATATTGCGACAAATCCTGTCGTCCATGAGAGAACTAAACATATCGAAGTCGACTGTCATTTCATTCGTCAGAGGATTCAGAAAGGAGAGATACGCGCTGTATTCACTCGTTCTGTAGAACAGTTGGCAGATATGTTCACAAAACCTTTGAATAACTCTAAGCTTAGTGATATATGTAACAAGCTAGGAATATATAATTTATACGTTCCAGCTCGAGGGGGAGTGTTAGAATAAGCCTATATGCCTATGGGCATTTTAGTCATTGTACATCTCTTTATTATATTATAAATAAATGAATGAGGGGGAGAAGCCCTAACTCACTTTTTCTCTTTTCTCACTTTTCTCTCTCAACAATATTGAAGGAAGTGGAGGAAGAGGGAGAGGTGGGAGAAGAGGCAGCAGAGGTGGGCCATTTGGGGTTGGTCTCTACTAAGGCCACTTTTTCTCTTATCCGACAAGAAAAGTAAGTAACCTTCATAGTTCCTTTTCTTTCCATATGAGTTAGTACATATCACTATCACTATCACCTAACTTCTTCTTGTTGGCAACTTTGCAGTCACCTCGCAAATTAAGTGCACCTGGTGCTACTGCTAGTATTTCTGCTGTTGGAAGTACTTCTGTACCTTATTTTGGGACCCAACAGTCTTCAGCTCCAGGTGGGAACTGATGTTTAGATTCTCTTCATAGATGTCTTCAGCTCCAGGTGGAGGGTTTTTTATAGGCATGCTTACTTTCAAGTTGAAGATGACCAATGTTTTGCAAGTTTATTGCAGGGATTAGTTATGTTATGTTAACAATGTTATGTAAACACTGTTTTTCTATGTTCTTCATGAATACTTGGGGGGGTCAAATACAGAATGTTCCTTGTACATGACTGTTTGTGGGCCGACTGGTTGTCTTCTTCTTGCATGTGGAGGGCTTTGGGTTTTTGAAGGATCCAGGGCTGCTTTGAATGAGCATTTTGATTATTATGTGAAAACTGTTTCATTTTGGTTGTTCTTCATGAATATTTGTCTGTGAAATACAGAATCTTGGTTGTAAATGACTATTTCTGGCCTAAACTGAATATGCCAGCTGAGCTCTACGTCAGATGGGTTTGAGGTGGGTTGTATTTGAATGGCATGTGTGAGTTTCACATGGGTTGTATTTGTAATGAACATGTGTAATTTGACATGGGTTTCAGATGAATTTGACAAGGGTTCCAGATGGCATATGTGTCTTTGTAATGCAATGACAGACATGTATTTCTCCATGGCTTGTATTAAATGAACAGGTGATCTATGCTTGTATTGAATGGCATTTGCTTCATGCTTCTATTGAATGAACAAGTGATCTATGCTTGTATTGAATGGATATTTGTCAATGAGTTGTATTAAATGAACAGGTGCTCTATGCTTGTATTAAATGGAATTTGCTTCATGCTTATATTCAATCAACATGTGCTCTATGCTTGTAATGAATTGCATCTGCTTCATGCTTGTATTCAATTAATAGGTTCTACATGCTTGTATTCAATGAACATGTGCTTCATGCTTGTATTGAATGAACAGGTGTTTCGTGCTTGTATTGAATGAACAGGTGCTTCATGTTTCTATTCAATGAACATGTGCTTCATGCTTGTATTCAATTGACAGGTGCTTCAGATGGGTTGTATTCAATGAACAGGTGCTCTATGCTTCTATTGAATGGCATCTGCTTCTTATGGTTTCTATGGAATGGTATAGGGTTCAGATGGGTTGTTTTGCTTAGCATAGGGTTCAGATGGGTTGTAATGCTTACCGTACAATTCATATGTGTTGTATTGAATGATAATGGTTGAGATGGTATATGGTCTGGTGTCTAGGTCTGTCTTCTTATATGGTTAAGATGGGTTGAGATGGTATATGCTATGATAATTGAACATGGTAATTCAACCTGGTAATTCAAAATGGTAGTTCAACATGGTAATTCAACCAACTCATTCAACCTGATAATTGAACATGGTAATTCACAGTGGTTATTGAAGGTGCTGGCAATTGATGTTGATTGCATTTAATCATTATTAATGTTGATTGAATGCCTTTCATGGTTGGTAAGTCAACATGGTAATTGAACCTATTAATTCAGACCAACCATTAAGAAGTATTCAGACCTCCCAATTAAGAAGTAAAAACTGAAATAAGACCAAGCATCATGATAAGAAATAGATTGAAATCCACTTTCATTTCTTCAACACATTTCCTACATAGATAGAGTTAGATTAGAAGTCTTTCAAAACATCATTTCAATACAGACAAATCCATGGGTACTACATTTCCTTCCCACTCACAATCCCATTCTAATAAACTACAGCCACTAAGAAAACAACACATAGAAGAGCAAGCAGCCCATGACATGGCAAGTAAGGTCCGTAAAATCTTTTCCCTGCGATGATACTTGTCGACTTCGGTGTCCAACCTTTCAAGCTCCGCCAGCGCCTTTGAGAACTTCTGCATAACCTTCGGTACGATAGAACTTCCTCGAACACATATCGGTGGATCCACCCATTCGAAAAAACCACAAGAAGCACCCATCTGAAATCATACAAGCTCATTTAGAATTACTCCATAATTCATATCCAAAGTATGACCATTCACAAAAGATTGCTCACCTCATACCCAGAACAACCCAAAAACCTTCGCCCGAAGTTAATGCTAGTCCATGATGTCCTTAGTGACGCTCGTTGTCCACATTGGCATGGTGTGAAGGTAGAACCTTGTGAATGTTGACCACTCGAAGAGGAACCAGTTGATGCCATCTACATAGGCTAAAAAAATACTCAACTGTCATTTTTTTCCAAATTAGGCAAACCCTATGTGTCAAATTAGGCAAACCCTTATAATGCACTTATAAGGGTTTCGTACTTCTAAATTAACCAACATGCATTAACTGGTAGGGTTTCTATTAATAAAACTCATTCCAAACCCTAACTTACAAGGGTTTCTAACAAATAAATCACAGCCAGAAATCAAATACAAGAAAACCCCCAGAAATCAAATACAAAAAACCCCACAAATCAAACACAAGAAAACCCCCAAAAATCACAGCCAAGTAAACAGCAAACATTAGGATTTTTGAAGAAGTAACATTAGGTTTACACAACAAGAAAAAAATACATTGGATGAAATGACAAACTTTTCTGCCTCAAATAGTAACAAATTTTACCACACAGACGTGATTAACAGTACATTACTTCGTTTGCACAAGGGAAAATGATGAAATACTATGCTCTAATCAACAATCATACATAGATGTAGTATAAAATCACAAACATACCTGTAACCACGTGGGAGGTATGTCCAGACCAAAACCCTAACCCTTCGAAGTTCCCTCTTCCACGACGAAGCTCTGTTTCAGATTTAAAAAAAAAAAAAACGGTCTGTAGATGCCTTATACAAAGAGAACACAGATACGGGGGTATTTTGGTCCATAAAATATCAACCCTGGTTACTTTCTGCGGTTCCGTCGGGTTGACGTAACGGCCAGTTGACGGAAGGGGTATACTTATAACAAAATGAAATTACAGGGGATGTCTTTGTCACGTTTTAAACTATAGGGGTTGAAGTGGATGTGTCAGAAACTAGAGGGGGTGTAAATGTAATTTGTCCATTTTGAAAATTCTGCCGTGATCAACAAAATCAATTAAGAAAATATTTTATGTCGTACAAAATTTCAACTGAAATTTGGGGATATAATATTAAATAATAGATAAAATTCATATTTTTGGGGATATTCCTTAAATTTCGAATTTAGACCGAAATTTCGGTCCAAATTTTGTACCATTTCAGATTTACCCCATTTCCATTTCGGTGGAAATCTCAAACCATGGTCCTAAAATAACTTTTTGGGCCAACATGTGCCGTACATGATTGGATCCTTTTATCTAACCAGTGAAATAATGTATGGCCTTTTTGTGCTACACTCATCAGATGATTCTAGTCATTTCATAAACAAACCTCATTTCGGGCACGTTTGGCTACCATGAAATTTTTTTCATGATAAACTACTGTTTCCAGGTGGTGAGAAGTGGCTAAAAATTAGGAAATAAAAGACTACTCAAAATAGGATGACTTTTTCCGATTTTGGCCACTTCTCACTATCATTTCAAATCATGCCCTCTGAAATCTCTCTCCTCCCACCCGTCCGTCCTATACCTCTCTCATTACTTGGCGACACTAATTTATCATAAAAAAAAATTCCTAGCTGCCATACATAGCCTTAGAGTTCTTCAGAGAGAAGATAAGACGTTGATTTTTGAAGGCCTTCATGGACCAGGACCCTGTACCTCATAATGGTTTGCAACATAAATAGTCTCATTACATATGGAAATCTTATGTCTGATCTAGAAATTGATTGTTTAGGATTAGAAATCTAATGGAGTAAGTCTAGAAGAGAACATGAATTTTTAAAAAATCCTCCCTATTTTCAAAATTCCTGCATTTTACAAACCAATCCACTCAAATTACATTTAAAACACCTGTAGATTACAAAACGCTCAAGATAGTCAACCAAACCCTGAAAATCTTTAAAAAAAAAAACCTATAAGTAGGGTGCATCCATTCCATCAGCCCCACTAAAATTAAGGCCCTGTTAGTTTAAGATTATGGCAACCGATTGTGAGTCAAAAACTCAAGAAAAAATTTAGGCCCCAGTTAATCCAACTAAAGCTGCTTTGAATTGACAAATGACCAATCCAGTGAAAGATGATTTGCCTCCTGATTACGGTGAAGGACCTGATAACGAACTGGTAGGATATCAGTTGTACGCCCAAAAAAGAGAAAAGTACGGAATGTGGGCCACATGTTTCAAGGAATTATGGATTTTGGGCACCTTTTAAAACTAGCATCAAATACGGGCGATTCTTCAAAATCGTGTGGAAAAAAGACCCGGATACCCTTCTGACATCAATAGAAATCTCATTTTTCATTACTGCCAATTAAATTGGCGCGCTTCACAAGGCTTCTTTTGGTTCGTCTGAATGTGTATTTGAACCGACAGAACCTTGGGTTCGTTTCTATCTTGGCCGTCGGAAATAACTAGAGACGGGTGGATGCTTGACACGTGCCGAAATTTTTTTTGGAACCCTGGTGCCTTTATGTGGAACAGTGGCGTCTTCTAATAATACCACCTCTCTGTATGAGATTCTGCCGGCGTACCCATTGTTTCCGCTTACACCATATTTCCGTTAGCGTGCCCTTTGATATTTTTGCGGCGTACTTCTTAATCCGGCAGCGTACTCTAGAATCCGACGGCGTATTTGATATTTCGGTGGCGTACTCGATACGTTTGGAACACATGTTTGAACCCAGAAAACCCGGCAGCATACTCAATATTCCGGAGGCGTACTCTAGAATCCGCCAGTGTATCCATTATTTCCGCCGGTGTACCCCATTATTTCTGCTGGCGTACCCCTGAATTCCGCCGGCATACACCCTATTTCCGCCAGCATACTCCTTAATATTCCGGCGGCGTACTCGATACGTTTGTAACACATGTTTAAACCCAGAAAATCTGGCGGTGTACTCAATATTCCAGCGGCGTACTTGATATCTTTGATCGATGGGTGTTTCGCGTACTTGATATTCCGGCGGCGTATTTTAGAATCCGACGGCGTTCTCAACCAAAAGAGACGTGAGAAATAATAAAATATTCAATAACGTCGTCGTTCTAAGCCAAAAGAGACGTATTCAATAACATTACCGTTATAAGCCAAAAGAGAAGTCAGGACCAAAAGAGAAGTGAAAAGATTCTAAGCCAAAAGAGAAGTGAGGACCAAAAGAGAAGTGAAACGATTCTAAGCCAGAAGAGATGTATTCAATAATGTTACCGTTCTAAGCCAAAAGAGAAGTGAGAAAAGATAATGATTGACTTTGGGTTGTCAGCGTTCCAAAAATTTTTCCAACACGTGTCAAGCATCCATCCGTCTCTAGTTATTTCCGACGGCCAAGATAGAAACGAACCCAAGGTTCTATCGGTTCAAATACACATTCAAACGAACCAAAAGAAGCCTCGTGAAGCGAAAAAGGAGGACTCTGTCGATGTCAGAAGGGTATCAGGGTCTTTTTATCACCCGATTTTGAAGAATCGCCCGTGTTTCATTCTTGTTTTAAAAGGTACCTGAAATCCGTAATTCCTTGAAACATATGCCCACATTCCGTACTCTTCTCCCCCAAAAAAGCTATCTGATTACTGACCAACCCTACCCTATCAACGATGGATCTCTACAAATGTCTGTGATCCATTTTCAGAAAGTACAGTTCACTCATGAAGTGTAAGGGAGAGTGATATATGAGTTACATTGTTTTCCTTTTTGAGCATATCTACTTACTTTATACCTGTTTGAATGCTTTTCTTAATACTCTGAAGGGGAAATGATATATGAGCCCCGTTTTTTTTAATCCGGGGATAACCCCCTCTACTGTAAAAGGGTAGTCACAGACATGGTTTTAAATTTCGTTCGAAATTTTAGATCTCCGTCAAAACAGAAACGAAATGTACCACATTTAGGAAATTTCAGCAATTTCAGCCAAAGATATTTTTCTGTCCACAGAATTTCGGCCCAAAAAATGGACATTTCGGGACTTCCTACCGAATTTCAGCCAAAATTTCAGGATCTCGGCATAAATTTCGGTTTTGGCAATGTCATGTTGCTTAGTGCCTGAAATTTCAACCTTTTTACATTAGAGGGGGCTTTCCCGAGTGAAAAAAAAGGAGGGCGAGCACATCACTTCCCACCTCTGAAATGTTGAATTTGAATGCTTCTCAAAAGGTATTACCCATCGCCAAGGCACTCACTTTCGAGTTTTTATATGGTAGCTGACCGTCAAGTGTAAAGGGTTGGGTTTTTTTCTTTCTCAGCCCTTTTACACGTAAAGGCAGCCACCATGTAATTTCTCCAGGCCACCATATAATTTCTCCTCACTTTCATACCGGCCTTATCGGCATTATGCATCGCATCACAATATCGCCCCAACGAACCCCATTAGTAAGGATTCTTGTCATTATAAATTAAAATTCCCTGAAAATAAAACTTGAAATGCAGAGGTTGAAGTCACCTTTTTCATATGCAATCAAACAAGACAAGCATGAAATTTCCGAAAAAATTCTTTTTCAAAATTTTCCAGAAAATCCCAGCAATCCAACACTATTAGCAAATGTTTAGATTAATATTTAAGCTAGATTGAAACTCATGGAAGTAAGTTTACTAAAGGGGCTGTATGATACAAGGATTTTAAAATCCTAGATGTGAGACGAGAGAAGGAGACTGTCTGTTGTTTTCTGATTTCTCACCCCTCTTTTCATCATGTGTTTCCAGGTTTTAGAAATCTTATTATTGGGGAGAGATTTCCCTTTTTTTTTTCTTTTGAAAAGATGGGGGAGAGATTTCTAAAACCTGGATTTCTTACTTTAAATCCAAGAAAATTATCCAAGACTTTAAAGGAGACCATCCGTCGTTTCTGATTTCTTGCCCCTCTCGCCCCTCTTTTACCCTGCTTTCAAACTAAAACCTGGATTATAAAATCCACGTATCCAAACAGCCGCTAAAGTTTGAGTAACAACAAGAACATGGTTCCACCCCCCTGTGGATAACATATGACTCAATAGTTGCAAGGCATGAAGTACGGGTGCCAATGGACCCAGACGGTTTGATTGACCATCTAAATCCAAACTTAAAAGAACAAGATCTGGACAGATTACCAGGATCCATGGACATATTTCAGGACCCTACATAGGATCCAAAATTATTACCGATTGGAACCGGACAACCAACAAAAGCCCGCAGGACAGTCCTAAATCTGATTTTATTAAACTATTTTACGAAAATACCCTCTAATTATTTATAACTTTAAGTATAATATTAAGGGGTATTTTAATGAAAATAAGGCATATGCATTTTTTTTCGAACACCACCTATTTTTAGTATTTTTTTTTCATTCATCTCTCTCAAGTCTGAGTCACCCTCTTCTCCTCTAAACATTGACCAAGTCCCTAGCCCACTGCGTAGCCGACTTGCCCTCTCCCTCTTCTGAGAATTTTAACTGTGTAAAATGTAAGTAGGACCTACTAGGCCATTCCAATGGATGGTCCAATTTGAAATGGATCATGATCAAGATGTAGGAAGTAGGATCCAAAGAACACTTTGAATCCGATCCAACCGACAAGAGATTTGAATTGATCGTGACTAAGACATTTCTGGATCCGATCCGAAGTGGATCCGTTGACACCTCTAGCATGAAGTCGTCATCAGAATATTCAGATCACCCACCCTGGTTTATTAAGATAGATCATTTTAAATTCTCAAACTCGTTTTGAGATCATTCACCCTGGTCAAGGTTGTGTAAATATCAGTAGCAAACGAGGTGACTAGGCTTTTCTGTATGGTAAAAGGCTAGACAGACACTAGAAAGAGGAGGTGACAAAGCAAAATAGTTGCAGAGAAAAAGCTCACGCTGGGTTTGCTCAGGATACTATTACCTAGGTCCTTAAACTTGGAATGGATAGCCAAGCTTAGGTGGCAAGCAACTATATGAATAGCTTGGCTGGAACTTCACTCAAAAGATACCGGAATAGGTCGATTGGCCAGATAAAGATTAGCGGCAAAAAAGAAAAATGTCCAGTTGTTCAAATCCAAAGGCAAGCAAAGGGATAAACAACAGACTAACTTACAGAACCACAGAAGAAAACCAAAGGATGCAAACAAACACCAGCGAACAAATCAAGTCTAGTGTCGAAAAAACGTCCCGGCGAATGTGAAGTTACGAAGAAAATTAAGTGAACCCTCGTACTCTCACCAAGGTAATAACAGTAATGAAAAGATTCAGTGACCCTATGGCATCGTTCATCCTCCAAGCACAAAGTAACACGCAATTGCATAGCAGATGGCAGTAGAGACAGATTGTCAAGACAGAAAATTGCATGAAGAAACAAGTAGCAACCCAAAGAGGGAAGAAACAATTAGCAACCCAAAGAGGAATACATGCTGTAACCAGTTTATACAAAAAGACCAAGACAGCAGCGAATATGTTTCCAAGAGGATGAAGATGCTACAAGTGAATAGAACCCTGTTAACTCAATACGATCTCGCCATCTGAACCAAAAATAATTGAAAATAAGTCCTCTTTAATATGGATCAAAGTTTAAAGACTGGGAGGTCCTCATAAAATGTTTGTGGTGAAGCTAAGATCTGACAAAAGCAGCTAATGACAGGTCTGGTTGCTTAATAAAAATCTCCTCCCTGTAGAGTTTATTTTTTCTTTTTTTGTGAGAACATGTTCAGCATATTCATTTCTGGTCATTTCGGGCAGTAAGCAACATGTGGCCCTTTTTCCCTTAGCATGTATGCCTGTACATACAAGTTCATTCGAATTTGTTTCCTTAACAGTTTATTGTTCTCCTTCCACTTCGGCAAAAGAAAGAGATCTAAAGAAAGAAAAAGAATTTATCTGGGGAAGTGGGAAGATACTTGCAGGCCAAACAAAGTTGGGGGGCTGGGGATTCGAAGACTAAAGATCATGAACAAAGCTCTGCTGGGTAAATGGCTGTGTAAATAGCTGTGGAGATTTCAGGAAGAAAGAAATAACCGGTGGGGCAAAGTGGTTGATGCAAAATAAGGAGCAAGTTTTGGCAGATGGAATTCTCTTGATAATTATAGGAATACCTAGGTTACATTTTGGAGGGAAACCTTAAAGATAAAAAGCTTTTTTTATTCATGAAATTAGATTTAGGGTGTCTAAAGGTGACGGTGCAATTTTGGCATGATCCATGGTGTAGCGAGATGCCTTCTATTTTCCCAGATTCATGTGGTTGCTAGTAGGAGCGAGACCAGCATTAAAGACTTCTGTACGGTACGGTGGTAAGGTGGTTTGGAAAAAAATGATTTTCAAAGGAACTTTGATAAGGAGATTGATAGAGGAGCAGAATTCTTGGAGATCGTGCACTCAGTTTACATCAAACGGGATGGCGAAGATAAGAGAACTTGGCTTCAGGAAAGGGATGGGGTATTCACGATCCACTCTTTCTACCACTACCTCATTTTAGTTTCGTTGCCCTTGTCAGTCGCCAGAATTTGAAGATTTCGACCACTCCCAGAGTATGTGCCTTTGGCTAGGCTGAGAAACGTAATAAAATCCTGATTGTGAATCACCTTTGGAGTCACAAGGTCATTATTGTAGACGTCACAAGATCATATTTTCATTCATTGTATATTGGCTAGCATCATTTGGAGCCACGTACTAAATCTGTTCAGTATGTTTTGGGGTTTTCCCAACAATTTATATGATCTTTTGGCGGGTTGGAATTTTGTTCCTTGGCCTGTGAGGGGAAGAATCCTATAGTCTCTTGTCCTATTGGTTGTCTGATGAGCGATGTGGAAAGAGATGAATAGAAGGACCTTTAAGAGTGACAAAAGGTTCTAATATACCATTGAAGAAAAGGGCTCTAGCTCTATTTACCAGTAGGTAGTCTCAAAGATCATCAGATGGGCAGGTATCCTCCCTTGCTTTAGAGGAATTTCGGTAAGTTATGAGTGTTTTTAGTAAGTGGTATAGGTCTATTACGGGATTACTATTTTTGGTAAGTTTTTAACTTTATTTAGTTTACTTTGGATTAGATGAATGGTTGAGATTAGTTGCTTACGTTTTAAGTTATCTTCTAGGATTTCTTTTCTTATAAATACATCTTATGAAAGCAATGTAAGGGACTTTTTCAATATTGAATAGAATTGACGTTTTGCTTGAAGCCAGAAATTTGGGCTTTCTTCTTCTCTCTTCTTCTTGTGGTTTGGAACCATTTTCTCTCATCTCCTCTCACCGATTCTCTTCTATTTCTTCAATCAAATCAGAACAAACAAGGTTAGTAAATCAGATTTTCTATTTTCTTTGTCCTTGAACCCGAAAACTACAAAAACCCAAAATCCATAGACCTCCCTTGTTCTTCAAGATCTTATTTTGAGGGATTGTTTTAGTGATTAAACCTCACCCAAAACTCACAAGAATCTCAACTTTCCAACCTTTTGAACTCTATTACAAGTACTTACCGTTTTCAAGCCCGGAAACCCTTTTTAAAGAACCATAGCCTAAACCTACCATAAACCAGAACTTAAACCCTGGACTTACCTTTCTTTTACCTACCTAAACCCTTACCTAAGATGTGGACAGCAGTTCCCTTCAATTTCCAGATTTGCAGGAATTACCAAAATACCCCTACGGCCTAAATCTAGACTGTTTTGACCCAATTCCTACTGCTTGACATTTTTTTATTTTTCTTCATTGATTATTATTAATTTCTCATGCTTTTGTTACATCTAATTGATAATGTCTAACATTATCTTTTAGTTCTTTTAATTGGTTGCATGCGTGGGCCTAGTTTTGGACTAACCCTTCTATCATCAATTCATCTTATGAATCTTTATCGCTTTGATTGATTTGTATAAGGTTTCGTTCATGCTTAATTATGATCTTTACAATTATTTATGCTATTTAGGTCTCATTATTTCTGTTGTCCATAGATTAATTAGGCGTTAATTCAGCCCTAGGTTAGTTGTTAAGTGTTCTTTTAGTTTTCCGCGTAAGCCTTAAACTGTCCTAAAGTCTTAATCCCATTAGGAGTATATGATTTTCCCTAAATTATGTATTGTCCTGCATCAACTTGGTATCAAAGCATAGAGTTATTTTTTAGGAAACCTTTTAGGGTGTTAGAGTAAAAAAAATTTGTGTTTAGTTTCCCTTTGCATGCCCACAAGGAGTGGTAAGGATTACCACACAATGCCATCAGGTAATCAAATGGCGATTGAGGAGTTGGCCCAACTTATTGGAGACAGCCGCAAAGAGATACGACTTAGTAAAATGGATCGTGAAGCTCGCAGTAAGGAATTACAAGTCATTAGCACTCAAATCCAAGCCGCGCAAGTAAGGCTTGCTGCGTTAGAGGGCCTTAAGCAAATTAATCCTGAACAACCAACCGTCCAGAATAATCAGCCTAGGCAAGGGAATCAAGGATTCCAAAATCCACCACCTTATCCTAAAATTTCATTCAATCAAAATCAAGGTGGCCAGGATCGGAATAATATCGGGGACAACTTCGAGAATGACCAGCAATTTGGTCATTATAGGATTGGGAATTGGAATGCTCGAGGTGGCCGAGGAAGATATCAAGGGGGTCATCAAGGATATAGAGCTCCCTATCGCCAGCAGCATGGCGAAGATTATGACGATGATAAAGAGTTTGATCCTGAGATCAATGGACCCAATTATGCTGGAGACATTACTAAGAACGTTAAAATTGATGTTCAAGACTTTGATGGAAAATACAACCCTCAAGTATTTTCTGATTGGCTAGTGGCCATGGAACAATATTTTGATTGGTATAACATGTCCCAATCCCGAAGAGTTATGTTTGCTAAACTAAAGTTGACATGTCTAGCTTGAACCTATTGGACTGATTTTGAACATCAACTTACTAGGAGAGGTGAGGATAGCATCCGGACATGAGATGAGATGAAGGCCAAGCTCAAAGAAAAGTATTTGACAATCACCTATAAACAACAGTTGATAAGCCATATGCATAGGCTTAAACAAAACAACTTATCTGTTGGCGAATACATGAATCAATTCTATGAGGCCAAAATCCGTAGCGGAGTCCAAGAAGAACCTGCGCAAACTCTCACCAGATTCCTGGATGGACTTAAACCATAAATCATGAGGGGAATGAGAGCGCATCTTTTCGGTGATGTTGATCAAGCTTTTCAGGAGGCTTGCGAAATTGAGAAGCACCAAAAGATGTTCTTCCCCAAAAAGTTTAGCAACCAAGCTGGGGAGGCTTCTTACAAGAAACCTCAACAATCAAATCCCACTTATCCTAAGTCCAACAACAATTACCAACCTCCAAAGGACTTCAAGGGTAAAGGAGTTTTGAGAGAAAGTCCTAAGAAAGGGCAGTGCTTTAAATGTAAGGGTTATGGACATTATGCACGTGATTGTCCGAACCTTGTTGCATTTGTAGAGCCCCCACAAGATGAAGGAGAGGACTATGATAATCAAGCCAATGAGGCCGAGAATGATGAGGAAAATTATGTGGCCAATGGCTATATTACTAAAGAAGAATTAGAAGTAGAAGAAAATTAGAATAAGGTTGGTTTGATGAGATGTATGATCACACAACCAAAGGCGGATAAGGACTGGAGAAGAAGCAGCATCTTTTACACTTTCACTAAACACCAAGGCAAGAACTGTAGAGTTATCATTGATAGTGGAAGTTGTATGAATGTAATTTCTCCCAGTGGAGTTAGCCGAATGGGACTTAAACCCGAGTCACACCCAAATCCATACAAGGCTGCTTGGGTTGATTAGTCAACCATTCCGGTTACTCATAGATGTCGTGTGCCTCTTCAATTTTTATCATACACCGACACAATCTGGCGTGATGTAGTTGAGATGAATGTTGCTCACATTTTACTAGGACGACTGTGTGGTTGTATGACAGAGATGTTGTGCATTACGGGAAATCCAACACATTCATTTGAGCACAAAGGCAAGAAAATTACTTTGCAGCCATGCCCACCGCAACCATTTAAAGTGGCTGAAAAGATGAACGTTGCTTTCACTAGCAAGTCCAAGAAACCCTTAGGTATTCTTAATCAAAAGGGTTTTGAAAAGGAGTGTAAAGAGCCTGCAAAAATTTACGCTCTAGTGGCAAAAGAGGATTATGTCCTCTAGAATGAGGCCGTTATTGAAATTCCTCTTGAGGTGAAAACGTTAATGAAAGACTATGAGGAATTATTTCATAAGGAACTACTAGATGAACTACCTCCTATGCGAGACATTCAGCATGCCATTGATCTAGTTCATAGATCCTCTTTGCCGAACTTGCCCTACTATCGCATGAACCCAAAGAACATGCCGAGTTAAAGAGGTAAGTAGATGAACTTTTAAGCAAAGGCTTGATTCGAGAAAGTCTGAGTCCATGTGCGGTACCCGCATTGCTTACGCCAAAGAAGGATGGAAGTTGGCGCATGTGTGTTGATAGTCGATCCATAAAAAAGATCACTGTCAAGTATCGATTTACAATTCCAATGCTTGATGATATGCTTGACATGATGGCTAGCTCTGCTATCTTTTCAAAGATAGATCTAAAAAGCGGGTATCACCAAATTATAGTTCGAGCTGGTGATAAGTGGAAGACCGCCTTTAAGACAATGGATGATTTATATGAATGGTTAGTTATGCCTTTTGGCTTAACAAATGCACCAAGAACATTCATGAGAGTAATGACACAAGTGCTTAGACCATTCATTGGCAAGTTTTTGGTTGTTTAATTTGATGATATTTTAATTTATAGTAAAACCAAAATTGCCCACTTGCACATCTTCGACAAGAATTTCAGACACTCAGGAGAGAGAAACTTTACACAAACCTGAAGAAATGCACGCTCTTCAACAATCCAGCTATATTTCTTTGGTTTGTTGTCTCGGTTGAGCGTGTGGAAGTTGATCCTGAGAAGGTAAGAGCTATTGTTGAGTGGCCAGAACCCACTAATATTCATGAGGTTCGAAGCTTCCATGGATGGGCAACATTTTATCGGAGGTCCATTAAAGGGTTTAGTTCCAATATGGATCCCGTGACAGATTGCATAAAAAAAGGGGAGTTCAAGTGGACCAAGAGTGCCACGAAAGCATGTAAAGAAGTTAAGAAGCTCATGACTGAGGCCCCATAATTGCGTCTACTTGACTTTTCTAAGGTATTTGAGGTTGCATGTGATGCATCTAGTGTCAGAATTGGTGATGTTCTAAGTCAAGAGGGACACCCAGTTGCCTATTTTAGTGAAAAACTTAATGAGGCTAGGCAAAAGTATACCACTTACGAGAAAGAATTTTATGCACTGGTCTAGGCTTTGCGCCATTGGAGACACTAACTGCCAAGGTTTTAAATTTCGACCGAAATCTGAAATTTCGGGTTTCCAAAACCGAAATTGGGTAAACTTGAAACGTTACAAAATTACGACCGAAATTTCGAAATTTCGGGCCAAAATTTAAGGAATATCACCAAAAAATCTGGGTTTTATTCATTATTTAATATTATCCCAAAATTTCGGTCGAAATTTCATGGATTTTGCCGAAATTTAGTAGGGGATAAAATATTACGTCATTTGATTTCGAGAGATTTCATCCGAAATTTCGGCTTCGGTGAGGACCGAAACGCACTACGAAACCAAAATTTAAAACCATGCTATCTGCTACCAAAAGAGTTTGAGTTATACTCCGACCATCAAGCACTCAGATATCTTAATTCGCAAAATAAATTGAAACCAATACATGCGAGATGGGTAGAGTATCTGCAATAGTACACTTTTGTCCTCAAACATCGTCTAGGTGTTGAGAATACAGTTGCAGATGCCCCTAGTCGTGTCACTTCTCATGACTTCTAAGGCCTTTCAGAAGATCAATGTCTCATGTGAATTTCAAGCGTGGATTCATGTTAAGAACTTATTGAATTCCATGAGTGTAGAAGTCATTGGGTTTGACAAGATAAAAGATGAATATGTCAAATGCCCAGACTTTGGGGTTGTGCATGCTAGCTTGAACGATGGACATTCCGATTCACGTTATGATTATTTAATGAGGGATGGTTATTTGTTCAAGGGAACTAAGTTGTGTCTGCCTCGTACCTCCTTACGAGATTTTTTGATATGAGAATTACATGCTAGAGGAACTGCACGACACTTTGGTCGAGATAAGACCATATCATTGGTTGAAGATATGTTCTATTGGCTTGGATTAAAGAGAGATGTCGCTAGGATTGTTAGCCATTATCGAACTTGTCAGACAACCAAGATGCATAAACAGAACACGGGATTGTATACTCCATTGCCAGTACTATATGCCCCATGGGAGAATGTGAGTATAGATTTTGTTTTAGGTCTTCCGAGAACCCAAAGAGGACATGATTCTATATTTGTAGTGGTAGATAGGTTCTCGAAGATGGCTCATTTTATCCATTGTTCTAAAACATCTGATGCTTCTGCTATTGCTCGGATATTTTTTCTGAGGTTGTGAAACACAATGGTCTCCCAAAAACAATTATGTCTGATTGTGATGTTAAGTTTACCAGTCATTTCTGGAGATCTTTGTGGAACATGATGGGAACCGAGTAAGTTCTCTACTGCATATCATCTCCAAACAGATGGTCAAACAGAGGTCATTAATAGGAGTCTAGGAAACCTCCTTAGGTGTCTTATTGGTGATCATATTTCTAGTTGGGATAGAGTCCTTCCCCAAGCTGAGTTTGCATACAATAGTTCTATGAACTGTAGCACATGCCTTTTCCCTTTTCAGATTATCACAGGCTATACCCCTAGGAAGCCAGTAGATCTTATTCTTGCTGTAGTTAGTGTCAGTTCTAGAGCTTCTGAGTCTGTCGAGTCTTTTGAACAGTATACTCGAGACTTATATGCAGAAATAAGAAGAAAGATAATAATTACTAATGAATCTTACAAATCTTAAGCAGATGTACATCGAAGGCTACAAGAATTCAAAGAAGGTGATATAGTAATGGTAAGAATTAGGCCTGAACGTTATGGTAAACGTATAGTTAGCAAACTACACACTCGTGGCGCAGGACCTTTTAACATAATTAAAAAGATTAGTGCTAATGCCTATGTTTTAGATTTACCACCTGACATGGGAATTAGTAATACTTTTAATGTTGAAAATCTTTCACCATATAATGAACCCTTTTATGCATTTGATAACCCCAAATATGCTTAATCTCCACCCATCCCGGTACTACCTTCTTCTACCCCACCATCACCTGAGAAAAGAAAAGTAGTAGAAGACATCTTGGAGGAGAAGATTGTCTCCAATCACACTGGAGGAATTAGGAAGTTCTTAGTCAGATGGTGATGACGACCAAATAGCGACGATTCTTAGATTACAGTTGACGAGCTTCAGGAGCTTGATCCAGATATGTTAGAGCAGTACGAGCAGATTAATTAACCAGAGGTGAATTTTTCCACGCCGGTGAGAAATGATGGGAACATAAAAAAATGGGCGTGGATTCAAGGTTTACAAGCGCAAACGTGGACGAGACTGAAGGCGTAGACTCTAGCATGGGCCACACACATGGGAGTCTTTTTTTATTATTTACTTTCTATTTTCGTGATTTTATTTGTAACCTACTTTTTAGGCATTAAATCGCATCTGTTTGGCGTGTTTTTTGTATTATTAGAAAGGTTTTTCAATTACATATCTAATGAGCCCAAAATCGCACGATTTGGATGTGTTTTGAGCAAGTTATGAGTGTTTTTAGAAAGTGATATAAGTCCATTACGGAATTACTATTTTTGGTAAGTTTTTAACTTTATTTAGTTTACTTTGGATTAGATGAAAGGTTGAGATTAGTTGCTTAGGTTTTAAGTTATCTTCTAGGATATCTTTTCTTATAAATACATCTTATAAAAGCAATGTAAGGGACATTTTGAATATTTAATAAAATTGACTTTTGCTTAAAGCCAGAAATTTGGACTTTCTTCTTCTCTCTTCTTCTTATGGTTTGGAACCATCTTCTCTCATCTCCTCTCACCTATTCTCTTCTATTTCTTCAATCAAATCAGAACAAACAAGTTTAGTAAATCAGATTTTCTATTTTCTTTTTTCTTGAATCCGAAAACTACAAAAACCCAAAATCCATGGATCTCCCTTGTTCTTAAAGATCTTATTTTGAGATTTTGAGGGATTGTTTTAGTGATTAAACCTCACATAAATTTCACAAGAATCTCAACTTTCCAACCTTTTTTAACCCTATTACAAGTTCTTACCGTTTTCAAGCCCGGAAACCCTTTTTAAAGAACCATAGCCTAAATCTACCATCAAATCAGAACCTAAACCCTAGAATTACCTTTCTTTTACCTACCTAAACCCTTACCTAAGATATTGACAGCAGCTTCCTTCAATTTTCAGATTTGCAAAAATTACAAAAATCCCTACGGCCTAAATCTGGACTGTTTTGACCCAACTCCTACTGCTGGACAATTTTCAGATTTGCAAAAATTACAAAAATCCCTAGGTCTTCCGAGAACCCTAGGTTAGTTGTTAAGTGTTCTTTTAGTTTTCCGTGTAAGCCCTAAACTGTCCTAAAGTCTTAATCTCATTAGGAGTGTAGGATTTTCCCTAAATTAGGTATTGTCCTGCACCACAATCCCATTTCTAGACTAACAAGATCATTAAGACCCGCCATCCAAATTGCAATTTAGCTATGCAGTCATGTTCGATCTATAACGTCCACAGTGGGAAGCAAATGCGAGAAGCGAGGGGCTAAAAAAGAAAATGCGGGAAGCGAAAAGCAGTACGGAAACCATGGGGAAATTTTTTTTTTTTAAAAAGTGTGGGTAGAAGTGGACATGAAGCATGTGATAAGCCTCATTGGAAGTGAACAAGAAGCGTATACAAAGGGATATGGTTAAAGTTGGTTAGGAAGGATGGGTTAATGTAGATTGAGATGACAAGTAGTTAACGAGGACTCTACGGCTAATTAGAAGTACACGTTTGAGGAACTTTAAAAGCTTGATAATTTAGTCACTAATGGGGGACCATCCTTTGTCATATTCAAGAATAATTTGGTAGGCTAGAGGGGTCCATCATGAGCGTTAAGATGTCCTTTTTTCTTTTAGCCATGAGGTTCTAATTGAGGATTTTAAGTGACTTTAAGTTAATAGGCGCAGTAGTCTTTTTCCATCTAAATCACTTAAGTTTAAGGGTGTTTTAAATGGGTCCCAGATGTGCATTACAACCATGGTTTTAAATTTCCCCAAATTTCCCTCGAACTGACTGAAATGTTTACGTTTTCATCCAGACCGAAACGAAATGTCAATGAATTCATTCTGCATCATTATGTCTCCGAAATTTCGACTGAAATTCGACCGAAATGGTCAGAACGACAAAAAAATGGAAAGATGATATGATTTGCATTTCATTTCATTTCATTAATAATATAGAGAATGATACTTGGAGAGGATATCGATCATTGTACCTTCTTATACTCATTACATTGTACTTCTTTATTGACTTTATAGTTCCAGACATGTGTGACAATGCATGTCACTAGGTGGTCAATGTGATTAAGCCATTATGGATTGCTTTCTTGCTTCTGTGACTCTAAGTATGTATTTGTGCTTATTCTAGCATTTCCCAAAGTTTTATCTTAAAATTTTATCATTTGCACATGTTTCCATAAGTTTCAGTGATTTTACAAGATTTCCACTAAAACCGAAATGGTTATGTTTCTGTGCCGTTCGAAACCAAAACCGAAATTTAAAACCTTGATTACAACTTTTACAAAAGGGAAGATACTTTTTCATGGGTTATTACTTAAATAGCTATTAATTTTATTTAGGAGACTTGACTTTCACAACTCCAAGTTCCAATAGGAGTAAAGCCTAAATCTAATAGGATTCTTTTTTTCTTTTTCTTTTTTATAAATATTATTATACTCCTAGAAACTCTATGATGGATTCATAGAAGGCAGATTCATTGGGGGACTATCAGCTATCTTCATATTTAATCTTTTTCTTGCATTGGAGCTCCCCAAAGGTATGGTTCTTGAATCTAATCCCCATGTTTTCATTCTCTTCCTTCAAACCTAGCATTTGGGCTTTCACCCTTCTTGGATCTTTTCAAGAATATGTTTTCTAAAACCTAATAGCTCTACCTCTGATCTTTTTTCATTAGTTTTTTTTTTTTTTTGAATGGTTTCTTTCTTTAGTTTCTTGGCCTCCCTGTACAAGATCTCATGCATCAAATTGGTATCAGAGCATCTCCTTTGAATTTTCCCACATCCAATTGGTATAACCGCATCTTGCTTTAGTTTTCCTGCATCACTCACTTATACATAATAAGTTTTTGAAAAAGAAATAAGTTAAATTGAGACTTTGATGAGTTTGTTAAATTCTAAACACTGCTTTGGCACCACCAAGAGGAAGCATGCTATAAATGCGCTTCTGCTAAATTTGAGGGGAAAGAATTTAACTTTTAAAGCAAGCTTTCACCCAACTATAACTATGTTTAGAACTCATTCTTTCCAATTTCTCTATTGCTTCCCACTCGTGGTTGTATTTGAAGAGATGAGAATTATCCAAGAGTTAAGGTTGCATTCGGCAAACCTTCTGCAAAGGGTTTCTTTGGATTTTTCATTCAAAAGATCCAAAGAAATTTAAAAAAAAAGCTCATTCATTACTAATACAAAATATTCATTTTTTGGGTTTTTGGAGTCCTTAACTGCATTTATTTGGAGACATTAGTTGTCGCTTCGTAGAAGCAACAAAATAAGTTTCTAGAGATGTCTCCTCTCAAAAGCCTCTCATTTTTGCAAACATCTCTTGCTCCAACCATCTCTTGCGAGTGACATGTCATTGATGTCTGGTTGATCATCCGACAACTATCAGAATTAGGATGACCGTCGACGACGCCAATGACCACCAGAAAACCTCTTGTTTTATCTTCCTCTTTTTTCGAGGCGTGCACTGGCTCTTCACTTGCCGATGCCCTATCCCTTCGCCCTTACGCAGATAACCATCATGAAATCCCTTTTTGCTTGCCGATATCTCTCTATTCACCCCTTTCCTTTGAAATCAATGATATGGACTTGACAAAAAAGATCAAACTGCGGAATCCAAGATCTTGAGATCTTGACCTTAAGAGTCTCTCTTTGAATATGATTTCAGTGAAAGTAAGATGGATTGAAGAACAAAAATCAAGAGATAGAGAAGGGGAAAGGGGCACTCTTGTTTCTCAAGGAAATTGGCGGCGACTGGCATAGCGTGGAGGGCAAAGGAGGAACGGGCTACGATTAGGACAAGAGCGGGAGTAAATCAGATGATATAGAATAGGAGAGAGTAAGAGGTACAGAGGTCTCAGGGTTCTTCACCCCTTTTGTTTTAGGAAGATGTTCTCATCTGAATCCGCTCGTAACACCCATTTCGGGTTTACTTTGGATTTTATCTTTGCACTTTCTTCCTTTCAAGGCGGCTTTCTTCCTTTCTCCCCTCCAGCTTCTTCTTTCTGCCCTTCTACCTCTTCATCCTCCTCTACTAAGACCTAATAAGAGAACATGTTGATTGTAAAGACTTTGTTTTCTTCTCTCTTATGTTCTTCTATGGGCAAATCCAAAACATACCAACGGCTCGTGTAGAACTGATTTTATCTGACAATCCAAGGTGCAAGCTCCAACCTTTTTGTCTGACCCAACGGTAATCGGCATGGGGTTCCACCTTTTTCCTCAAAGAAGGGTGGGGTTCAACTTTTGATCACATTTATTTGTTCTTATCAATCATGGGTTTGTGCATTTAAAGATTAAACAAAAAAAGGAGATTTTGTTAGGGCTCACTTTAGGTTTCTGGGATGCCGTTAACATATTTGCATTTTGAGTCAAGTAATGGCTGCTGATGGTTTGTTAAGCAAATAAATTCTATGCATACAAGACTCATTTCCTAGTTCTATGTTTTAAGTTAATAGCGGATGTGAAATAAACAAGAGCGGGCGGGGTGGGGGTGAATTGATTTTAACACTAAATTAGGCCTTTTGCAAATTTAATTAGTGACCCTAATTTGAATTTTCTTTTCTAGATTAGATTTTTGGTTAGATCAAGTAAGATTAGAAACAAATGAAATACCAAACCAAATGACAATAATGAAAGTGCAAGAAGAGGAAAGAACACACCGATATATAGTGGTTCGGGCAAAGCCCTACTCCACTCTTCTTAAGATCGTCCTTAAGGTTTTCCACTATGCGAGACCTCCACGATGCCCGGCTCTGAGGCGATTACACTTCCAAGGGATATTAAATAAGGATGCCCTTACACCTTTACACCGACTCTCCTTCTTCGCCGAGTTCTAAGCGATTGCTCTCTAGGGTATTACAATAGGATGCCCTAGCCACCTTTACAAGAATAGAAGAGAAATAGCTTGGCTTCTTCTTGAAAGCTTGATGCTCTTTGTAGTCCCTTGATTGCTCTTCAATAGTGGTTGCAAGTGAAAGCTGTAAATCCCAACTCAATAGATTTGCAAGTGAAAGGCAAGTTTGGGGAGAAAAACAAAATCCAAAGCTCAAATGGGTTGCAAGTTTTCTTGAAAACTTAAGGAAGTTTTTCAATTGTTCAAGAGAGAGGAGAATAATCCTCTTGATGTTATATATATAGCATTTTACAAAATATGACCGTTTGGGGGTGCTGATATCAAAAACCACAAATTAATTCAAATCCCAACGGCTATATTTTGGTCTGTTGCGAGGCTCTCGGAGTTCCGCGAACCATTCTCGGAGCTCCGAGAGAACGGCGAGAAGATGGAATTTTTCTACTGGACCATTTCTCGGAGTTCCGAGAAAATGGCCAGAAGCTACTGGACCATTTCTCGGAATTCCGAGCTCGGAGCTCCGAGAAAAATCTCGGAGTTCCGAGAAGCCTAAAAATCAGCAGATTTTTTGTGTTTTTATTGCTTGTTTGATTTTTGGCTTTTGGAACTCAAACCCTATGATAATTTTGGAATGTTTATGAGGGTCCCAACATGTTGGTCCACCACATAACCATTCACTAATCCATTTTAAGTTCTTAAGTGTGTTTGAAAAACTCTTTTAAAAACACTTTGCCTTGTCTTGAAAATCTAAAGAGAAAGGATGTACAATGATACCTATGTAACCTTCAATTTCTCTTTAGTCTTGGTCTTCAATTGATCTTCCATCTTTTGTATGCTTGCTTGAGAGATGATGTGAGCTCCACTTAGCTCCTTTGACTCTTGTGTTGGTACGTCTTCAAGCATGACCATGTAGTGTGTTGGTTTCTTCAATTGATCAATCATATCTTAAACACAACACTTCAAGGCAAATTGATTAGTATTCAATAACACAATCAATTATGTTCAGACTCATCAAAACAAGATAGGAGAGTAAACCCTTGGGCTTACAATCTCCCCCTTTTTAATGATGACAAACAAAATTGATTATGAGGTGTATGTGGAGTGACATAGTAGGCAAGTGAATGCTGGAACTCCCCCTCAATATATGCACACAGATAAATTATAACCATTAAAAGCATATGGTGCATATAGTCAATTGAATAGATAATTAATTTCAAACTTCTCCCCCTTTTGTCATCGACAGAAAGGGTGAACTACAATATACAACAATTTAGGAGTAAATGAAGATTGAGTTAGGTACTCCCCCTAAATCAATGCTTATAGTATAAAAATATTTAACCAAGTAATGCACATATACCTGTTCATGATCGAGATGTTGACATAAGTCAAATTGTTAGGTATTTTTAATTAAAGTGAAGGTACCTCTTCAACTTAGAGAACTAAGAAGGCTAAGAGTACTAATTGAGTGATTTTTAAGATTAATATTTGACATCTCATTCATGCAGATATTACCAAACAAAGATGATATATATAAATACTATATAGATAAGCTGGTGAAAGGCACAAAGTATTTATTTGGCAATTTCTTTAACTTGATCCGCACTCCAAATGTTTAAGACACTTCGGATATAACATATTCTATCATCACTAAGGGGTTTGTAAAGATATCCGCCAATTGATCCTCAGTATTGATATATTTTAAGCAAATGTCCCCTTTTTGTGAGTGATCTCTAATGAAGTGGTGCCTAATCTTAATATGTTTTGTTCTAGAGTGTTGTATGGGGTTCTTTGTCAAGCTTATAGCACTAGTATTGTCACATTGGATGAGAATATTTTCCATTTTAATTGCATAGTCCATCAATGTGCTTTTCATCCATAGGACTTGTGCACAGCAAGCTCCAGCTGCAACATATTCTGCTTCTATTGTGGACAGAGCTACTGAATTTTGTTTCTTGCTAAACCATGAAACAAGTGATTTTCCCAAGAATTGACAAGTCCCACTAGTGCTTTTCCTATCTACTCTACATCCAGCAAAGTCTGCATCTGAATATCCAATGAGAGTGAAGGCAGATGATCTTTCATACCATAGTCCCAGACTTTGGGTTCCTCTTAAGTACTTGAAGATCTTCTTGACTGCCGATAGGTGAGACTCTTTTGGATCCGATTGGAATCGAGCACAGAGACAGACAGTAAACATAATGTCTGGTCTGCTGGCTGTCAAATAGAGTAAGCTACCTATCATACCCCTATATATCTTTTGATCTATAGATTTGCCAAATTCATTATTGTCTAGCTTAGCAGTTGTACTCATGGGAATTCTTGATGTCTTACTGCTATCCATGCTATACTTCTTTAGTAACTCCTTTGTATATTTTTCTTGATTTATAAATATCCCATTTTGGTATTGTTTAATTTGGAGTCCTAAGAAGTAGGTTAACTCACCCATCATGCTCATTTCAAATTCATTTTTCATTAGAGTTGCAAATTCATCACACATTTTTTGATTAGTTGAGCCACAGATGGTGTCATCTACATAGATTTGTACAAGGAGGATATCTTGATTTTCTCTTTTGATAAATAAAGTTTTATCCATCTTTCCCATCTCAAATCATTTTTTCCACCAGGAAAGTGCAAAGCCTCTCATACCAAGCTCTAGGAGCTTGCTTTAATCCATATAAAGCTTTATCAAGCCTGAAGACATGATTTGGATGTTTGTAGTCCTCAAAACCTGGAGGTTGCTCAATATACACTTCCTCTTGGATATAGTCATTTAGGAAGGCACTTTTGACATCCATTTGATATAGTTTAAATCCTTTATGAGATGCATATGCCAAGAGTATCCTAATAGCTTCCATACGGGCAACAGGAGCAAATGTCTCATCATAGTCTATTCCTTCCTCCTGATTGTATCCTTGGGCTACAAGCCTAGCTTTATTTCTAGTGATAATTCCATTTTCATCCAATTTGTTTCTATACACCCATCTCGTGCCAATGACTGGATGATCACTAGGTCTAGGTACTAGCCTCCACACCTTGTTCCTTTCGAATTGACTTAACTCTTCTTGCATAGCCATCAACCAATATTCATCCTTTTCGGCTTCCTTGATGGACTTAGGCTCTAATTCGGATAGGAACGCCAAGTTATTGCTCACACTACGATAGTATGATCTAGTTCTTACCGGCGATGTGGCATCACCTAAGATTTGGGATTCAGGATGATCTACCAATATTCTCCTATCTCTAGGCAATGAGTCATCATCTACATTTTCTACTTCCTCACTAGGCAATGTATTACTTTTAGATGCATGGGAAGGAACATTTGTCTTAGGTAATAGATGTTCAATAGGTTCATCCTCATCATGTGGCATTTCTTGAGGTGTTGGCTCTCTCTCATCAAATGTCACATGCATGGATTCTTCTACAACTAGAGTTCTTCTATTAAATACTCTATATGTCTTGCTATGTGAAGAATACCCTAAGAATATGCCATCATCCGACTTCTTATCAAATTTGTGTAAATTATCTTTAATGTTCAAGATGAAGCATTTACAACCAAACACTCTAAAATAGCTTATATTTGGTTTCAAGTTTTTCCAAAGCTCATAAGGTGTTTTCTTAGAAATTGGCCTTATATATACCCTATTTATGATATAGCAAGCGGTGCTAACCGCCTTTGTCCAAAAGTATCTAGGGTGATCATTTTCATGTAATATAGTTCTAGCCATTTCTTGGAGGGTTCGGTTCTTTGTTTCTACAACCCCATTTTGTTGAGGTGTCCTAGGTGCCGAAAAATTGTGTTTGATGCTATGTTCATTACAGTAAGTGTCAAAATGCACATTTTCAAATTCCGTTCCATGGTCACTTCTAATGTAAGATATGGCAATACATTTTTCATTTTGTATTTGATTACACAATTTAAGGAAATTTTCATAGGTTTCATCTTTATGTGCTAAAAATATGACCCATGTAAATCGTGAGTAGTCATCCACGATGACAAACACGTACCTCTTTCCACCTAAGCTACTTGTCTTCATTAGTCCAAAAAGGTCCATATGAAGTAGTTGCAAGGGGTAGGTGGTTGAAATCGTATTTTTAGGGGCAAATGAGCTTTTTAATTGTTTTCTTAATTGACAAGTTCTACAAATGTGATCTTTGGTGTATTTGAACTTAGGCAATCCTCTAACAATTTCTTTTGAGGAGATGGTCGAAATGAGATCCATTCCGGCATGACCCAACCTCCTATGCCACAACCAAGAATCTTCACTAATGACATTAAGACAAGTCACATTTTGGAGTCTAAGATCATCTAGTCCAATAGTGTAAATGTTATTGTCTCTAGAACCTATGAATTTCACTTCTCCATCTATCTTATTTTTAACAATGCATTTGTCGGGGTTGAATTCTTGTCATCTCCAAAGGTAACATCTCCACCATCCTTGAGTGATAGGGATGCAAATTGAGTGAGGTCTCCGGTCATATGTCTAGAGCATCCACTATCAAGGTACTATGTGTTCTTCTTGTTATGGCTTTTAAGGCATACCTCTTGATTGTCGTTTGTTGAGACCATGAAGCAAATGTTTTTTGCAATCAAGCAATCTTCTCCATCGTTTTGTTCGCCTTCACTTTCAATTTCCTCATCCCATGTGGCGGTCATTCCTTTCTTGCCTTCTCTTCTCTTGAAACGGTTGTTTGAAGAAGGCTCATTGTTGAGTGGACATTCCGGGCGACTGTGTCCAAGCTTCTTGCATTCATAGCATCGGGGTTGGGACGATCCATCACCGAGCTCTTCTTTCTTCTTGAATGGAGGATTGGTCCTTCTATTTTTCATGCCTCCCATGTTCCTTTGCAAGAATTTGATCCTTCTTGTTAGGAGGGCAACTTCATCTTCCATGTCTTCCTTTGCATCTTCATTGTCACCTACATTACAAGCAAAAGCAACTCCTTTTTCTTTTTCAATTTTAGTTTCAATTTCGGGTGCTTTTATTTTGAAAATCATTTCATGGGTTATCAAGGACCCTATTAGTTCATCTAGGTTCAATGTATTCATGTCCTTGGTTTCGGTGATTGCGGAGGTTTTGGATTCCCATGACAAAGGTAGGAATCTAAGGATTTTGGTCACTAAATCTCTATTTGAAAATTGCTTTCCAAGTCCCCTTAATCCGTTTACAAGGTTCGTGAATCTAGTGTACATGTCGGCAATAGTTTCATCGGGTGTCATTTGAAAGAGTTCATATTGCCTAAATAAGTGATTCATTTTAGATTCTCTGACTTGGTTGGTTCCCTCATGGGTGACTTCTAAGGTGTCCCAAATTTCCTTAGCCGAATTCAAATTTGACACTCTATTGAATTCTCCGGGAGATAAAGCACAAATTAGGGAATTCATGGCTTTGGCGTTGTAGTTTGAGGCTTGTTGTTCGGCTTCGGTCCAATCATTTAGATTTCTAGTGGGTAATATATATTCATTATTAATTGCTCTCCACATTTGGTAATCTCGGGTTAAAAAGATTTTCATTTTGGTTTTCCAAAATCCATAGTTTGTTCCATCAAAGTAGGGTGGCCTAATGTTTGAGTAACCTTCACGGTGTTGAGGATGGTTTGCCATTTTTAGAATCTTTACTCTAGACCGGTTAGGGTTTTAAAAATTAGAGACGAGGCTCTGATACCAATTGAAATAAACAAGAGGGGGGGGTGAATTGATTTTAACACTAAATTAGGCTTTTTGCAAATTTAATTAGTGACCCTAATTTGAATTTTCTTCTCTAGATTAGATTTTTGGTTAAATCAAGTAAGATTAGAAACAAATGAAATACCAAACCAAATGACAAGAATGAAAGTGCAAGAAGAGGAAAGAACACACCGATATATAATGGTTCGGGCAAAGCCCTACTCCACTCTTCTTAAAATCATCCTTAAGGTTTTCCACTATGCGAGACCTCCACGATGCCCGGCTCCGAGGCGATTACACTTCCAAGGGATATTAAATAAGGATGCCCTTACACCTTTACACCGACTCTCCTTCTTCGCCGAGTTCTAAGCGATTGCTCTCTAGGGTATTACAATAGGATGCCCTAGCCACCTTTACAAGAATAGAAGAGAAATAGCTTGGCTTCTTCTTGAAAGCTTGATGCTCTTTGTAGTCCCTTGATTGATCTTCAATAGTGGTTGCAAGTGAAAGCTGTAAATCCCAACTCAATAGATTTGCAAGTGAAAGGCAAGTTTGGGGAGAAAAACAAAATCTGAAGCTCAAATGGGTTGCAAGTTTTCTTGAATGCTTAAGGAAGTTTTTCAATTGTTCAAGAGAGAGGAAAATAATCCTCTTGATGTTATATATATACATTTTACAAAATATGACCGTTTGGGGGTGTTGATATCAAAAACCACAAATTAATTCAAATCCCAACGGCTATATTTTGGTCTGTCGCGAGGTTCTCGGAGTTCCGAGAACCATTCTCGGAGCTCCGAGAAATATTCTCAGAGTTCCGAGAGAACAGCCAGAAGATGGAATTTTTCTACTGGACCATTTCTCGGAGTTCCGAGAAAATGGCCAGAAGCTACTGGACCATTTCTCGGAGTTCCGAGAAGCCTAAAAATCAGCAGATTTTTTGTGTTTTTATTGCTTGTTTGATTTTTGGCTTTTGGAACTCAAACCCTACCCTATGATAATTTTGGAATGTTTATGAGGGTCCCAACATGTTGGTCCACCACATAACCATTCACTAATCCATTTTAAGTTCTTAAGTGTGTTTGAAAAACTCTTTTAAAAACACTTTGCCTTGTCTTGGAAATCTAAAGAGAAAGGATGTACAATGATACCTATGTAACCTTCAACTTCTCTTTAGTCTTGGTCTTCAATTGATCTTCCATATTTGATATGCTTACTTGAGAGATGATGTGAGCTTCACTTAGCTCCTTTGACTCTTGTGTTGGTACGTTTTCAAGCATGACCATGTAGTGTGTTGGTTTCTTCAATTGATCAATCCTATCTTAAACACAACACTTCAAGGCAAATTGATTAGTATTCAATAACACAATCAATTATGTTTAGAATCATCAAAACAAGATATGAGAGTAGAACCTTGGGCTTACAGGATGTATTACATAAAATTTTTCTGATTTCATTCCATTAATTTACTGACTTATTGAGGAAAATCTCTCTTTTCTCAAGAGAGATAACTGATTGATTTTGAATGATTCTCTGGTTGATTCGTTCAAAATTAATTAGCACCAATACAAGGCTTGGGAATTGTTTATTTTAAGAAAATAATTCAATTTAGAACACAAGATGCTCTGAGGATATTGTAGTTGGTTTATTTTATATTTCTTTAGGCAGAACAATTGTTAAACAGAAAGGGAGGAGGAAAGTCAGAGTTTTTTGTTATTTATTATATCTTATTAACTTCAAAAAAAAATTTGAGGGCAAAATGGCAACTGACTGACTTGAAAATCTGGTTAATGCCTACACACGTGGTAGGTAAACTTCATTGTCTTTTAATTGAAATCCGGATCCCGTCTTGGTAGTAGCTCTTGTATGTCTATTTTGACTTCATTCTTCTCAAAGAGTGATGCCATGTAAATTGTAGAACTGCAATTAATCTAGAATTCATTATTTTTGTCACTGCCAAACGTGTTTCTGCTAAAAAAATAAGAAAAATTATGGTTAGATCTAGTTTCCCAAACGAGATTCTGTCTCCAAAATTGTTCAAAAAAAATAATAATTCTGACTTTTCATTTCAAAATGAGAATCAAGAGACTGGTTGCCGAATGCAGACTAAGTTCTCCCGACCTCATGACACAGACCACAATATGGATATTCAATGGAGGATAAAATGGAACTTTATTAGTTGTTGTCGTATGGGTTTAAAATTGTCAAAATACCTAACTGAACTATCCATATTCATTATTAATTGTTATCACATCTGTTTTAAAATTACCAAAATATCTAACTGACCTATCTATACTCTTTCTCACATACCAAAATGGAACTTTACATAATTTGCCAGCTCTAAAATCAAAGACAAATTAAATTTCGATGACAGCCACTAACATGGATAGTTCACATTTCTCTTTGTTCTAAAATATCTAACTGACCTATCTATACTCTGATTGAAGTTAGGACTTCAATGAGTTGGGGAAACTTGAAATCCCATGTCTCTTTGTATCTTCTCAGGGGCCTTTCAAGAGAAGGACCTTTTCGTATAATATCTATCACTGGAAAGTGATTGAGAAAAAGACAAAGGAAAGAAAAAACTTGATCTAAATCACTTAAGTCACTTAAGTTTAAGGGTGTTTTTCAGGCAAACATGCCAGATTAATAACTCGCCGGCCAATTATCATTTTACAAACTAGACACAACACTATAATAATTGGAAAAGTCATAATTACTCTTCCCTCCATTCTAGTGCAGGAGCTGAAGTTAGTGCATCTAAGCATGACCACATTTTCAGTAAAAATAAGGACACAATTCATCTTCTAACCATGACTTCCAATATTCAGGAAGCATTATAGGGCCTTTGCCATCTTTACCTAGATATTGCATTATATTCAAATGCTTACATATTTCAGTCCGCTAGCTTTATTCTTCTTTTTTTCTTTCCTTTTTTTTTTTTAAGAATGGTGCCCGCTGGCTTTCTTTTTATGTTAGTTATCAATTATCTGAATCAATTGTACAATAGACCTCTGATAAAATCTATTGTCACAATAACTAGTGATCACTGCTATTGCTATAACTTATGAGAAAGAGTCAACACTATTTGATGTAATGTGCACTGCCGGCTATCCTATCATCAAATCAGTCAAATTCATTTCAGTTGGAACACAAAAAAAGTTTCTACGGAATGAATGGATCTCACTGCCCACACCATTCAGAAAACAATTGTTGAATTTGTAACCATGTGTGCAACTCAATTTAACACTTCACACAGAAGAGTTTAAATTCTAAAATCTAGAGGATATTCATGTAATAGGTGAGTAGACACTAGTACCACTGGCTTTGAATTCACGTGTTATAGGCATAAACAAACAAGAGAGCATCAATTTTCAATTTGAATCCAGTAAGAATTTGACAATGCCAAGCACATGACCACCACCCACTAATTTATTCACAGAGAAATCAATAGTCTCTAGTACACGGCTTCCAGGCATGCAGAGACAGCAATAATGCACAATCAGCGACAACTGAATCTAGTAATTGATTAATATTTATGTAAATGATGAACATATGGATGCAATAAGATGCTTAGATAACTAAAAAAATCATCCATTTTTTTAGGAACAAAGGATTACCAACAATAAATCATTGGGGCTACCAGTTTTCCATGATAATCATTGACTTCTCAAGTATGAACTTTCCTTCTTTGTACTTCTGAGTTTCCTCGTAAGCTCTTACATACATCCAACCCAACAACTCCTTGCAATCACAGCACTTAATAGTGGCAACCGTGTGCAATCCGGTAATGAAATGTCTGTCTTCTTTATCCCCCAACTCTATGTTCATTGCATGGGAAAACAGAAAGGCCCGACTGCTTCTCCCCTAGAACACATTTAGAGAAAGGTTGGAAAGTGAATGGTAATTCTCAACGAAGTAAAGAATGTAAAGAAATGACCAAAACAACTCCGAAAAGATAAAAAAAATTTTGAATGCTAAAGTATCATTAATATAAAAAAAAGTACAAAGCTGATCGAGAGAGTCAACACCAAAGAAGAACAAGGAGAGAAAAGAAAAAAACAAGACCAAAAAGACAACCCTCAAGGGGGTAAAAAATCAAAAAGCTCAAGCTCCTGCTGCCTAGCTACTCCATCCCTAGCAAGCCTATCCGTGTCTGCATTCGCAGACCTTTTAACATGCTAAAAAGATACCTCCAATCTTTCAATACGGTCTCTAATATCATCCATCCAACAAGCAAATCTCCAAGGGTAAACCTTGCTACCCTTTAGCCACCTAATAACATTGAGCGAGTCTCCCTCTACTATCACCTTAGATAAGTTATGAGACTCGATGAATCTGAGACCATGAAGAACCGCTCTTACTCCGAAAAGATAATTTAATGATGTATGATCAAAGAGGAATGTACATAAAGCAGATGTGAATACAGATCATTTTGTTTGAGTTTGAACAGGCATCCAATTTAAGTGTAACCCGTCTTTCATATAAATTTAAAGTTAGTATCATATCAAACACCTAAAAGTAAAAATCCTTGGGAACTCTCGATTGACAGTTTCCAAACTTCATAGTTCGAACTATCTTCAATTTTCAAGAACAGTTTTTTTTTATATTTTTTATGGCAATTTTCAAGAACAGTTTGTTTCTTTAGTTTCTCTTCTTTTTTGGTACATTGTATCAGTTCATCCATCAGAAACAAACCATAGACCAAAAAAAGACTAAGCTAAATAGCAGATAGTAAGCAACTCCAAAATCGAAATAGATGAGTCAATGTATTACCATAAATTCACAAGAAGTTATATAAGTCTTCACCCAAAAAACTTTAAAAAACATAGCTCAAAAAAATTAGGTAGTAACCATCTCAAATTGCAACACAAAATTTTAATGAAATACTATCAATTGACAACTAAATAGCTAGGAGATTCACCTGAAAATATTTCGAAATGATATCATCATGAAGTGCAACTTGGTTTCCGCATTTGCAACAACTGTATAATCGAGGCCCGACCAATTCCGCCATCAGAAAAAGCAAACTCTACCCTTTTCTGTGTTCCGAAAAATAAAAATCTCACATAAACACAGGGCAATTACAAACACCAAACAACAAAAATATACATAGAGTGTATGTGCATAACCAAAAAAAAAAACCCAGAGGCAAAACCTCTCTGGAAAACAAATTTCAGATAAAGTAAAATCAAATAGGCCATAAGTCACTCGATAAGGAGCATTTAAATGCACTTAGAAAAATAATTTTAAACACGTTTTCAGACTTCTTTAACAAAAAATTTGTAAAATGATGTTTCCAAGCGCATTTAAATGCTTCTTAAAGAGTTCCCCTTTAGCAAAACCCATCAAATGGGTATAAACCTTTTTTCTTTTTCTTTTTTATTGGTTTAAATGGGTATAAACCTAATATAGAATGAATGAAAAGCCACCTTTAAAAAAATGAATGAATGAAAAGCTATTCATTCAAATGAGCATAAACCTAAAATAGAATGAATGAAAAGCTTACATATTCCTCTTCCTTGTCTCACCAACTGAAAAAACAATCAACCATTAACTGCAATTCTACGTGATTTCTGCTTTCAACAATCAAAAGCAATTGTGTAACATTAATGAATAATGAAAAGACTAATCATGGACACTTAAAGGTCAATTTTTGTAGATTTAAATACTGTGTCTAAAGATATCACAATTGAACAAAAACAAAGTTGATAAATAAAGGAATAGTAAAAAAGAAAAATACCCAAAATGTATACACATCCACGAAATATTATCAAAGTAAAAAACTGAACAAAACCCAGTAAATTTTCTTAATGTCTTCATAGAAATCGATTAGGATCGAAGTTGTAAACTTAAATTAGAAATCATTTTTCACGAAAAATGAAAATTGAAATAAAGAAAATCCTAGAAGTGAGTAAAATTTAAACTTAAATATGATAAACATAGGAAATATATAATAATAAATAGCTCTAGTTAAACTGACCTGCACATTCTCTGAGAGGGTTAGGGTTTTGGAGAGAGAGAGAGAGAGAGAGAGAGAGGAGGGTTTATTTGGCATTTGGGTTCGCTAAAATATAAGACTTAGCTTTGGAGAAATCAATAAAATAGCACTGTTTTGAAATGAATTAACGAGAATACCTTCTTGTGTTGACAAAAATAAGTGGGAGAAATTAGGAGGTTTTGGTAATTTCACCCGACATCATTTTTCTAGTTGTAAATATAAGAAAAGGGTATATACTCCCACTGATTTGATAATGGCACTCCTGTCTTTATGTAAGAGTTCACTGATTGGTTATTTGTGATAGTGTCGGGCACGCAACTAGAGCCCGTAATTCGGATAGTTTAATTTTGATCTGATCATGACCTTAAATGTAGCCACAGAATCCGATAGAGCGGGTAGATCCGGATAGAATGTGCAAAAGGCATTTAGCGGGTCAGCTGTTGCATGAGAGCGCAGCCGCCTCAGATGAATTCAATGAATGCAACAGCTGGCCTGCGACATGCTTTCTGTTTTGTCGCTACAAAGTCCCAATTCCCAAATACCCACCAACAGTGGGATGCACGGATTGTGAGTTAAATTTAGGTTGAAAACACATGATTATAATAGGGAAGTGATATATCCGCCCCTTTTGATTACCGGCAACACCCTCTTTCAGTGTTTGTGGCAATCAGGGACCAAACAGAAAACAAAAGAGGGATCAATCTGTGGTATAGTGATGGTGCTTAGCTTAGAGAATTGGTTTTCAGAAAACATGCCATGAGAATCAAAACACAACCATTATACACTTCTGTATTCAAAGTACTTATAAAGAGGCATTATGTTTGAGCGTCTTATCAATCTGAGGTATAGTGATGGTGCCTAGTTGAGAGAATCAGTTTTCAGGAAACATGCTATGGAAATCAAAACACAACCATTATACACTTCTGTATTCAAATTACTTATATAGTGGCATGTTGTTTGGACATCTTAAAATATCAAATAGTAAATTGGTGGGTGCTTCTTTTTAACCTCGGCCCTATTTTGATTGCAATAATTTTTTGAAAAAGTTTGGAAAGGAAAATTGTTTCTAAAATGTACTCTTTTTTCTACATCCACAAAAAATATAGGGAAGTGATATATCCGCCCCTTCTAATTACTTGGGACACCCAGCTGCAGTGTATCTGTGTGACTGCAAAGGGGATGTTGTACTTCATATGGGAAGGATTCAACGGATTTGATTGCCATGTACACTGCAATTGGATGTCCCATGTAATGAAAAGGGGCACATTTATTAAATCCCAAAATATAACTTCAATATTTTCTTACAATCCAAATGGGGCCTAACTGATTGAAAAACTTATTTAATCATCCGATGTGTTTATAATGATCAAGATGATGATGCTTCATATTATAATTTTTTTTTTGAGTTTTTGCAAACCCAATCTTTACAAAATCCACCATGGTAAAAAGTCAAAGCGAGTGAACCAGATAAAAATCTCCAAATCTTAACCAGAATGCAACACATTACTGGAAGGCTAGACATGATACAATCCATATGTTTATTTATGTATGCTTTTACAGAAGGTGGCCATGATAGTCCAAGTGTACAATACTCAGCATATTGTTTTGACAAATCAGAACGTAGGGAACTACTCTTCCATTTTTCTTCAAAGAAAAAATATCTTAATAAGACCACCTAAATATGTAAAGACTGAAGAGGTAAAAAATTTCATGCCAAACTATGGTAAGGTATAATGAGATATTTTCTTATAAAATAAACTTTCCTATTACATGTGGACCTGCAACACATGCCTAAGCAGTGATATAATAGCTATATAAATTGGTGCACGGTTGAGAGCATACAAAAGGTCTGTGAAGAAGGCAATCCCCTCAATAAGTAGATAGAAAAAAACATCAAATAAAAAAGCTGAATGGTGTAACAGCTTAATCGAAGCAGTGGCAGGCATGGCAACTAATCTGTAGTATCCCTCTTTGCTGCCCAGACAACGTCATTAACATGTAAAAAACATCGGCATAGTAAAAAATGAAAAAGAAAGGCAATGAAATGATGCTTTCAAGAATGGGATTTTAATCTATAAAGTTAGTAAGAGGAATTTGGCAGTTCCCATGTGAGAATTATAGAAATTATCCAATCGTGAAAACATTCCAACGCGTGTCGAAATGAATTTGAAAACCACCAACCTTTGTAAAAGAAGGGAAGATATACCTAAGTACTAATTTATGTATAGCTGGACAATATCTTCAAATAAGATTAATTGTAATTAGACACGGCAAAACTGAATCTAGAAATTCGTAGAAAAAATTGTTGAGAAATTGAGAAAATTCGGAATATCTTCGAACAGCGGGTGAGCGAAGGCTGTTAACATCTCTCACTTTGTCTTCTCTTATTATGAAAACCAAGCAAAAACATGGTAAATAATTAAAATGAAGAAAAAATAACAGAAGTAAGAGAATAAAAGAAGAAAATACACTGTAGAGAGTTGGAGTTGGTGGTGGTGGTAAATTGGTAATTTGTTTGGATAGGAAAAAAGGCCTCCACGCCAACGCCATGTCCCTGGATGTTGCGGCATGCTGAAACAGAGAAATTGAAGCAAGGGAACAGAGATTTGAACGGATTTAACAAAACTATTACAGGAAGAAAAAAAAAGAATAGATAGAAATAACAGAAAGAGATGAAGATGGCAAATGAACTATTGAAGAAGGGAGAGAGTATCCCACCACAAAATCAAGAAGGAATATTGCTCACCATAGAAGAGAGCTCACGAAACTAATCTGTTTTTTTTCCAAATCGTCATTCCTTTTGGAGGCGATAAATATGGGAATACCAAATAGTTTTCTATTCGTTTTGTTTGGAATTGGAAGGGTCATATATAAATATATCCATCAATAAATGGAAGGGTTATATGGTATATGGGAAATTTATTAGAAAAAATCTAGCAATTAATAGATGCGTTATATTTATTTATTTATTATACTCTAAATCAAGCATGTACTGAAAATATGGGAATACTAAACGAATTTGGTTGCCTTTTTGCAAGGGTTTTTTTTACCGAGTACCCCGGAGGCATCGTTAAGGTGTATTGGAAATGTAAATCTATAATAAATTTGCATAGGGATTAAGAGTTTTAAATGGCTTTTGAGCCTTTTTTCTCAAACAATGTGTAGATTTACATTTCCAATGAACCTCGGGGCACTTGTTAACAAAACCCTTTTTGCAATGGAAAAATATGAACACAAAAATGCCACGTTGGAATTTATTGGCCACGTTGAACAAAATATGAAAACGTTTCCCATTCTATGGATTTTGAAAACGGAGAGGCGTGAATTGATAGGATAGCGATTATTTCCTAAAAGTTATGTTGAATTAATTACGTATTAGATGCGTTTGGAAAGGCAACACGTGAAACAAATGAATGAAACTAATCCCTAAAATAGTGGGTAGCGGAATAAGAAACAATTTTTCTTTCGTTTGGAAGGGGAAAAGGATGCATGTCGATTTTTTTTCGCAATTGCCACGTAGACTTGAGGGAGGAAGGGGAGGGCTGCCACATCAGCCTGAACAGTGAAACAACCCTTCCTCCTTATTATATACAGATTCCTTCATCATTTGGATACATGGATTTTATAATCTCCTGGATTTTATAAGCTAAAGTCCGGATTTTACAAGCTAAAACCGGGATTTTAGCTTGTAAAATCCCAGGTTTAGCTTATAAAAACTAGGTTTTAGCTTGTAAAATCCTGGGAGATCACCCCTTTTTCTTACTTGGGACAACTGCTTCTAGTGTATAAGAGTGGTCTTAAATACATTAGAGGGGACTGTCCCAAGTAAGTAAACCGGGCGAATATATCACTTCCCAATCTTAAATTCATTTAGACTTATTAGTAGATTATCTTACATGCAAATTAGGGTTAGGAAAACACTTCTAAAAAGGAATGGGATTTAGAAAATGAAGACGAGAGTGATAATGACTGACGATTTGGTCATTTTCACTTTGTCTTTGGCATTTATGGGGACTAGTAAGAAATGCACGTGCGACTAAGGTATTTTACGTGGTTTATTATACCTACGAAAGACAAACATTTTTTTTACTGGAAATTATCATTTTATTGACCAATTAAAATGACAATTACTATATAAACTAATTCATTTGACTTAAGTACTTAACTGAAGTCACCAAAGGATATCTTAATATGAAGAAAGAGGGAGAGAGAGAGTCCTTCAGTGAAGAGAAAAAAGTATTGGATGGGGGAGACCATAAATTTATTATTGATCGAAAAACTAAGTGAGGTTTCGCCCGTGGGGGGGGGGGGTGTGCAGAAATCCAAATATTCAATAATGAAAATGTCCAACACCGAATAACAATAGAACTAAATTACAACAAACAAAACCTATAGAAGGGGAAAGAAAAGAAATCCCAATACTCAATCATGAGAATGCCCAACACCGAATAACAATAGAACTAAATTATAGCAAACAAAACCTGTAGAACTAATCTTTAATTCAAGCACCATCAAAGAGAAAGATTGCACAAAGAAGCTTCATTTCAATGAGATGAGAAAGTTGTGCATAGAAATAACATTATATCATACTATTATAATCAACTACTGGTTATTTTTCCATAAAGCAAAGAGAGTAGCATTTTCAATGCCCTGACAAAATCTCCTCGGACTTGGACGAAGCTTCCTTCGACTTTGTAAAGGAGCAAGAGCCCTCCTTATGTTGTTGTTGAGCTCCCTAATCAGGGCTACATTTCGGCATAGATTTTCAAGGATATTTGACATTTGACTTGTGGTTCTGGTTAATCTCATTGATCATCTAAGATGTTTTGGACTTTGAACAAAGCTCTTCTGAAAGGTCTGTAACACCTTGTTATTGTCAAGGCCTACAAATGTTTCCAATCCTACATAAATTGAAAACAAAAGAGTGGAAAAAAGGTTAGAAATAAGGAAAAATGGAAGTTGCCCAGTCAGCTTTGTAATGGGTACCCCTCATATTATCAGCAGAAATTGAGTCTGACAATCTTATTTTCATTTGTTCAGAATATTACACATATGAACTCACTCATGGAAGAGATGGCTTCATGAAAACATGTTACCAATGTACGATTGTACGTGCAAATGTACAATGAACAGAACAATTAAACTATATAAGTTACGTAGACTCTTTATCCCTGTAAAACAACAACAATAACAATAGTAAATAAATAACAACAAGAACGAGAACAAAAAAAAAAGGAATAAGAAGAACAACAGTCCCCCCCATAAAAAAACCAAAGGAAATTGCTTATAAAGGGGCTTTACCAAATCAAAGCCATGGTTTTTTCTATTCTCAGCAAGACAATTTATGTTCACAGTTTTGATGAATTTGAGGTGCTCTTTACTTCTCTTCTCAGCTAGATAATTTTTGTTCACAGTTTTCCACTGTTTTACTAAATCAAAGACATGATTTTTTCAATGATACATCATACATTGATGCAAAGTGTCCTAAACCATCACTTATTAAATGTCAAAAAAGAGTGAGAGTTATTGATTTCCAACAATGAAAATTGCTAAGTTGGTGATTTAGTTACCGAAAAGACAAGTCTAGGCATTTTTATCACCATAGCAACTACAGAGGATAGAATGACATTGATTTTAAGTAAGAAACATCAAATGCAGGCAGCGACCAAAACTGCTTAAATTTTGGAAGAGACAGAATATTGTGAAGAGAAAAACGCAAGTATTTTGATTCGAGCTCTCTTCACGATAGTGATTGTCATGTTTTTTTTATACAAAATAGATTTCTGATTTCCTAGCATGTCTCTTATGTTATAAGAGTTCTGCTAATGAAACCGAGTGTAACGTAACAAATCCCAGCATGCCACATGGCATGGTGATGCAGGAGCATCTTGGCACCACAATTATCTTTTATTAATTTTTTTATCGGATTGTCATCGTTATTATCAATCGCACGCCCATCCGGCGTCACATGGGAGAGGTAGTGTTGCCATTTTCGTGGAGAAAAAAGCCAACAATCAAGAAAAAGATTGCTATTTGTTTGGTTCCACTCTCAGTCTCCAAATCGGTTACCATATCATTATTCATGTTATAATAGTTTTATATCTATCTTAGTGGTTTCTAAACTGGCCTTATTATCTCATTTGCAAAAAACTAAAAAGAAAAAAAAGAAAGAAAAAGACCAGTTTTAGTAGTATCCAAACTGACCTTTAAATAATGCAAAACATTTAGTAAACATTTTACTCCCTATGGGCCATCAACCATCTAATTGATGAACCCTCATCCAATTGTCCATCATCCGTTAGATGGTCTCAACAGGCTATAGCTCATAAATTGTATATAATATTATGGAAATGATATATTCTCCCCCTTTTCTACTCCGGGCTACCTCTTGGTAGTTGTAGACACCCCATTTTGACCGAACCCTAATAACATCGTTAGAATAGAAACCCTAGTAAACTAGTGATCTAGATTCCCAAGCTTTGCCTTAGGTTATGATCCCAAGTAGGTCCCTTTAAAATTTCGTTAAAAGCCGTCGCGGTTTGCCTAGCAAACGAGCATAGTAGGTAGTGTAGTGTAAAATAGTGTAGCAGAAAGGGGTGGTTTATCCAGTTTAGGGGTAGTCCAGTTAGTGTGTATTGCAGCAGAAGGTTGTCTCTGGATAACTTAAAGGGGCACAAATTTATCATTTATGTTTTGTGGAAACTTTTCTCACGGGCCACCTTTTCTTACTAAAACAAAGTGGCAATACATCAAGAGAGGGTGTCCAATAATATATGGGGGGTAAAAATTCACCCAAACATCTATAAATAGAGGCTTAAACTTCTCTTAGAAGCTAACAAAAAATTAGGGGTTCCTTTACAAACCCTAGCAGAAAGAGAATTAGAGAAAAGTTTTTCTAAACCCTAGCATTTTTCATTTTCTCCTCTTCCATACATCTTCTTCGGCGAGCTTCGGCGGACCTCCGGCAAGCTCAGACTGACCTTTGATTTGCTTTAATTGCTTTTTCTCCTCTGCTAATCAAGAAATCTGTCCATTGTTGTTTTTTACGACATCATTTAAACTCTAGAGCTTAGTTCCAAACCCTAATCGAACCCTAGCCTTTTTCACCTTTTGTTCCGATTGAATTACACCTTCTCTGGCGAAATTCTAGCAAAGTTTTCTAATTAAAGCTCAGATATGAACTGCTTTAGTTTAGATTTATTCATCTATGCCTGGATTCAAGCATGTCCATCACAAATTCCTTGAAATCAGCTAGTTCTTGCAGAGTTTAAAGTGATTGTTAAGGATCAAATCGTCACAAAGTGGTAAGATTGATTTCAATCAGGTCTTAAAACTTTATTTGCTGACTCTTTTATTTTTAAATCCACGTTTTCTTTAGATATTTGTGATCTTTAATCTCTTGTTTTTCTCAATTCATGCTTAAAATGAACAATTGCTCTATTTCCTTAGAAATATAAAAAAATATCTTACGATCTTGAATGAATGATGAGTATCATTGAGTGTTATAGATTGTTATAGGTAAAGATGACCTGAGTCCTATTTTCTTTTATGCAAGTAGGCTGATGTTTGATATTAGGTAATTTTGAAAAAAACTTAGATCAGAAAATCATGTCTTATTTTGGATTGTAAATCAGGACTAAAATATTGTTCATCGTGTTCATATAGTTTCACAATTTGTCGCTCGAATAGGAGCTTAAAATTAGAATGATGATTACTGCTTGTTGCTATAGTGTGCTGTAATGTTTTGAATATGATTTTAGTTTATGAGGATACAAGAGTTTAAAACATGTATTTTTGGCCATTAATAGTCTGACATTTAGACGAGTAAAGTTACAGGTTTAGTTTTTAACATTGGTTAATGTTATGTGGATAAGAACATAAAGATGAATTTTTGTCTGCTCTTTACTCAATTAATATCATTCTGAAAGTAGGTGATAAACAAGTTCAGGTTGTTTTTACCCCTACATTATTTGTAAGTGATTCAAGGTAGGCTTTGGAGATAGCAATAGATGAATTCCAACTGATATCCTTATCATCCAAATTTTAATGAAAGCACTAAATTGATTTATATTGTTTTAGCAAAATTTAAATGAGGTATGGAATCTGTTGATTATACTTTACATTAATGATGCCTAAGTTTTGCTCTATATGGATGTATGAAGTTTGGTAAGTTTATTTACTCTGTGATGTTTGTAAAGGGAAACTCACCTTTGTATGGCCTTTACAAGATAATAAACAATGGAATTCCACTGCACTTTCTGGTTCCTGTTCTTATGTTATGTTCGTAATCATACCAGTCCAGCCATGCTATGAATAGGCAGATATTTGTTGAAGTTATAAAAACAAGGTCATGGATTCATGCTTTCACAAATCACTTTATATTCTAAATGGTTATGTTAAACATTTCGGGTTTAAACTTCGTTAGCTGAAAAATTTGTGTAAAAAAAATGATGATTATGAAAAGGATAAAAGTTTGGATTCATTCCTTTGTTTATGGTTGCTGATGATTTGAATTTCAATTGTGAAGTGTAGTTAAGGGTAGACTTATTGGTGCTATTGAGAGTATATTGTCACAGGTTATTTGAATGCATAAAGTCAAGTTAAAAAATTCATTTATTGAAAGTGTTGTTTGAACTAGTTAATCTCTTTGCCATTTGGTATGTACTGAAGTGTATGACAATAGTCCTGTTTATGTGTAATTGCTTGCTTTACAAGAATTTTTGTCATTGTCATAATATTTTAACTTCACATGTGTGAACTAAGAGTGTCTTTTTAAAAAATCAGCGATGTTTAAAGTATCATGATAACATTCAGGGCCTGATATTTGTAGATTAGTAAATGTTGTAATTCAGGTCTTTGCTTATTTGTCTAAATCTAATTAGGCTATTATAAAGCCAAGATTCCTATTTTCTATTGATTTTGTAAGAAAGAGGATAAGGTTGGGTAATATACTTGTTTGAATTGAGTTTGTTGGTTAATAGCGTCCTTATTATGCTGAGTGGCCAATTTGTTACAAGGGTGATTAAAAAAAGTATTACCTGTAGTTTGTTTGATATCTTGGGAAAGTTTAGCAGCAGAGTTGTATTATTTTCGATTTTCAGTTCAGTTGTGTCTATAACATCAGGCATATGTTCAACTTCAGCTCAGTTGTGTCCTCATTACCATGTATATGCTTCAAGTTCAGTTCAGTTGTGTCTACATCATCATGTGTATGTTCAGCTCTGTCTCTATGATGGTATGTATGTTTAGTTAATTTCATTTGTAGTTCAGTCCATGATATGTATGTTATAAAATTCAGCTTATCCATATGTAGTTTAGTCTACATTCTGTGTGTTATAAAATTAATTTATTCATACGTAGTTCAGTCCATGCTCTGTATGTTGTAAAGTTCAGCTTCTCCATGTAGTTCATTATTTTGAAAAATGCAAGCTTGATTAGATTATGTTGGGTATTCATATATTCTGTTACTTCTTTATACACATCACATTGAAGTTACACTCACTATGGGATTGCTTGTTATGCTTAGTATATTAGCGGTTTAGTAGTTGCAAGGGTATATAACAGTTACAGGCGTGGCCATTCCCTGTTTATATAAGTTTGAATTAAACAAGTATGCTTAATGGTATAGTCATTTGCATTCATAGTTGCTAGAAGGTCATGTGCTCAGGTAGTTGTTGTAAGTTAACTCTTTTGTTGTCTCCTTTCATTCTTTGGAAAATGGTACCAAGGCAACTATGCCTAGTAGATACACAAACCCAACTAGTCTTCACTTTCTTATGTCTTCATTTCATGTTTAGGCTTGGTTATAACCCTAGTCCTTTAGGTTTGAAATTGGTGCAATTGGGTTTTTAATAAGTTGCATTAGGACCTTCTTTGTTTGAAGAGCTATGGCAATTTTCTCTTTGAGTAGATGTCTAACAGATGAGTTAAATTTATGTAGTTAGCTGGACAAAAGTTATCTAGACATGAAAAGTGATGATGCTGCCAACCAAGAGTGGATAATGCTGAGTTTTTCTGATTTTAAAGTTGCCATTTTTTTTACAGCTGAAGCTAGCATATTTTGATATATATGAAAATTTTCATTTGAAAATGATTTTTTTAAAGCTTAAATACAGTTGAATCATATTTATGTTAGCATTTATAATGTTAAAAAGTTAGGGAGTTACAGATTGATTAAGTGTAGTCACCTGTATTGAGAAATGTTATACATGGTGTGTCTGTTCAAGGGCGTTTTTAGAATGTAAGTTAGTTGAAATAATTATTCAGATTTGGGAAATCTCTGGAGCATAAGTTTTCTTACCCTTATGAAATTCATTAGAGGATTAACTCCTCCCATGTTAAATGTTGTGTGGCAAGTTCTTTTATGAGCCCTCTTGAATATGGAATAAAGAGAAATTTTTATGGTTTAGCTTTATGATACTTGAAGATACAAAGTTTTTTTGAACTTAAACTGAATTGGGATACATGCTCATGATGTCTGGGTGTCATTCAAACATAAGTATTGCATTTATATTGTTGTTTACTATGCATAAGGTTTAGTGGTATGAGTGTTGTCTTGGAGAAATTATTATAAATATCTGGCTTTGCATCAGGTTCTTTTGACAATCAGAACAAAGATAAGTTTTAGAAAAATTGTAGTCATGGGAATAATAAGTGAATAATAATGGATAAGTTGGAGTCAAACTCACAAATAAAGTTATTCCAACCACTTGTTGCTTAAAGATACCTATAGCTTATTTTGATCATTTTATGAAAATAGATTCAGTTGACTTTATGTTGTAGTGAAAGCTTTGTTTTTATTGGAAGATTTCATGTCCAGAAGCTTATTCATCATAATAAAACTTCGTAGGTCTTAATTTTATTCCTTTGTGTATCTTGTTTTTAATATTATAATGAAGAAGTTATCTCAAGCCCATCCTTAGGGGACTTGCTCGGTCCTAGTAGCATTCCCTTCTTTTTCCTTTCCCTTTAGTAGACTTTCTTAGTCTTTTACATCTTTAGACATTAGTTTTTATCATTGCTAGGGCAATGAAAGAGTCATCCAGAGCCCCCTTTTAGGAGATATGCTTTATCTCTGTAGTGAGTCACCCTTTTAGGAGACTATCCAAGTCTCACAAAGTTGCACCCCTATTAGTGGAAGACTAACTCAGTCTTTTAGTTGCCTTAAACCTTATTTATCATTGCAAGGGCAATGATAGGGATACTTGGAGCCTGCCTATTTGTCTAGGTTACGTGTCTAGTCTCACTAGCACCCTTTGTTTATCTTATCTTCACTTTAGTCATACTTTGACTTATTTGCACCCCCTCTTTAGTGCCACTGGTTTAGGAGTCTGTCTTCTAGACTAGTAGTCTATCATTTAGTCTTATTAGAGCTTACCTACTTGGGATTTTATCCATTTTTATTTTTACCATGGGATACTAGTTTACTTGTTTGGGATCTTACCATTTTATTTTCTGAGACATTAGTTTACTTGTTGTGGGTTTTCCTTTTTAGCCCTAGGGATTTTGCCCTAGCGTGTTGTTTTGTATGTTCCCTTTGGCTAAAAGGGTGAAAACAATTTAAAATTTAAAAACCTAAAAAACAATGAAACTTTTATTTTGAAAATTTTAAAACATTGAAATATTTTAAAACAACAAAAACATTAAAACATCTCAAAACTTTAAAACAGTTTAAAAATTCAAAAGTCATTTGAAAATTCAAAAACATCTGAAATGTAAAAAGTTTTCTAGGAGCGTACTAGGAAAGTTTATTTTCGAACTACGTTGGTTTGATCCTCTCCTACGGGGTACTTAGGCAGCTTGGGATCTTTATCCCAAGTCCAGTCAAACATTCAAAAAGAAATCATTTGAACCATTTTAAATAAAGCTTTACAAACTGTTTTAAAAAAGCTCTTCCATTAGAGTTAGGAATTTTTTCTTAGATGTGTTGAGTGTTTTATGTGTGTTTGTTTTAGAGTTAGGAATTTGTCATAGAGTTAGGAGAGTCCTAGAGTTAGGAGCCCCTGTGCGGTCAGTTTTGACTAATGCAGTTTTGCATAGTCGGCTGATTGCTAGATCTAGGATGCACTTAGTCAGCCTATTATTTTTCCTAGGGTATAACCTAGTTATACATAGGATGTAGGGCCCACCTGCATTAGCCTAGGACTAACTTGTATTTAGTTAAGGCATATAGGGTGTCCTAAAAGCCACAATCCACTTGAACTTAAATAATCGTTCAAGAAGCTTTAAAAACCAGTCCGGCCCTTTAGGTCTAGTCTAGTTTAGTGGTTTAGGCACTAATATGAATTATAGCTTAGAATAGGCCACAAAACTACGTAAGCCTTGATTCCAAAAGGGGCATGGATACGTAGGCAGCTTGGATAGCTGGTCATCCAAGTCCAGGTGGATACTGGTGCACATTTTTTTATTCTTTTAAAGTTTTAGGGGTTTGTGGTTTATTTCTTGTCATTATGTGTTGCATAGCTGCATGTTAGTGTATTTTCTTCCTTCTTTTGAGTGTTTATTCTCTTTGGATATATCCGTTGTGTGTTTTTTCTTGTTTATTTACATGTTTAGTTATATTTTACTTATTCTTTTACTGTCTTATTTACTTACTCTTCACATGTTTAGCCATAGCATTTATTTGTTTATTATGCTCCTATTTACTGTAGCTTCACATGTTTAGTTATAGTTCTTTATTGTTCATTTACTATTTTCTTAACAGATGGCTAGGTTATTTCCGATGTCTCTTGTCGGAGTGGCAAAGAAATCGTTCTTGCGTTTGAAACTTGAGGAAGTAAGAATCGTAGAGGATATAGCCAATCGGTTCATAGAACAGTTTTCGATGGAAGAGGCCATCGAAGTAACGAAGAGAGATTTGAAAATGTTGAAACAAGGTCCGCAAGAGACCTTTACCTCTTTCATCCACAGGTGGAGAAGAAAATCTGCGCAGTTGAGCCAGAGACTTTCTGAGGAGGACCAGATTAAGTTAGTAGTAAAGAATTTTTCCTCGCAGTACTTCCACTTCATGGTCCCCTAGCATTACAGTAATTTCAATCTTCTAATAAAGATAGGGACAAAGACTGAAGATGCTTTGGCAAAAGGCCTGAGGGCCAAAAGCTCATCTGACATAAGAGAAGGGAAGAGAGCAATGGTTGTACAGAAGAAAGTGCATAATGTGAACTATGCTAGGCCTGCAACCAAGACAATATCAGAAGTAGCAAAACCAGTGGAGAAGAAACCTCCCAGGCACTTTGACTCGCTCCCTTATCCCTTGTCAATTATTCTGAAGAAAATACTTAGGGACAATAAGATAAAACTAACAGAACCTAAAGCTTTGCCTGACCCCTTGCTTAAGTACTGGAGGCAAGATCAATATTGTGAATACCACTGTAGTACGGGTCATCTGACTAAAAGGTGTCTAGCTTTAAAACATAAGATTCAGAACATGATTGAGGAAGGGGATCTTACCGTTGAAAAGCCAAATGTTACTAGAAACCCCCTTCCAACTAATGCCGTTCCTCCTCCTTCGACAAACGCTATTTTTGTGAAAGAACTGATTCTTGATCCATCTTCCCTCATGTGCTGTAACATTTGATAGACCGTATGTCCTAAGGTTTGACGATGTGGAGGTGGAAAGAGTAGAAAAGAAGAAAACATATGTCCTCTCAGCAAGCGAAATAGATTTCCCTGAATCGTCCTCTCGCCCTTATGTCCTTCAATGTGAAGACGGGGAGAAGAGAAACAAAACTCCTTATGTTCTAAGGATTGATGACTATGAGGAAGAAAAGACAAACAAAACTCTGTATGTCTTGAAGATAGATGATGACAACTTGTGGTTCTTAGATGATCAATGCGATGAACTCCGTCATGTTACACGAGGTGGGCATGTGTTAAGCCAGCTGAACTAAGAGCTGAAAACCCTGGAGAGGCTGTTAGAGCAGCAGAGAACCTGAGACAGAGTAAGCCTACTTCAGAGGAAGATGATGAAAATTTGCTGAAACAATTGAAGAAGACTTAAGCAAATATCTCTATTTGGGGTTTGTTGATGTCCTCTCCTAAACATCGACAAGTAGTACTCAAGGAATTGTACGCAGCTCAAGTGTCCATCGACATTACACCTGACAAATTGGTTGGCCTAGTTGATATGGCCCGAGTATGGAAAACCCTCTCATTCACTGATGAAGATTTTCCTCCCGAGGGTAAGGATCACACTCGTCCTCTCTGGATCACAGTGATTTGTATCAAGAAAAAGGTACCGGAGGTCCTAGTTGACAATGGGTCTGCCTTGAATGTTTGTCCCATGAGCACAACTACTACATTGGGATTTGGACCTGAAGATTTCATACCGTCGGAACAGGGTATCCTAACATATGATGGCACCCAATGAGATGTTATAGGAACCTTAGTCATAGAAATTCAGATGGGAGGGGAAGAATTTGAAGTGGAATTCCAAGTGTTAGACATCAAAGCGTCATTCTTATTGTTGCTTGGTCGCCCATGGTTGCACAAGGTTGGGGTTATTCCATCTACTCTGCACCAGAAATTAAAGTTCATCCGGAACAATAGAGTAGTGACTGTAAAGGGTGACCCAGACTTAGAAGTTGGGATGATTTCTCAGGAGCTCATTGTTGGAAAAGCAAGTGATGTCAGTTTGACCGGTTTCTCATTAGAGGTAGCAGTCATATCCAGAGAGGAGGTTATGGATGAGGAGATTCTCTTCTTGACTAGCACTAATTTGAAGATTGTCAGAATGATCAGAAAGCAAGGATATATCCTAGGAGCATGGTTGGGAAAGAATCACCAAGGCATGACTGAGTGGCCTAAGTTCAGAACTTTCAATGGACTCTTTGGGTTAGGGTATCATCCAACCAGACAGGAAATCAAAGAAATGAAACAATATATGTTGAAGTGGGCTGAATGCTGTCGCAGGGGTCTAGAACTGCCTATGGGACCAATCAATTTAACCATGAATAGGCATTTCAGGAAAGAGGGAGAGGACTTTCCATTCTGCGGATTTGCTGTGCTGTGGATAGATGAGAAAGGGCCGAAGCTCCCAGGTTTGGAAATTTTCTTTGACATGGAACTGGTAGATGAGCCGTTGAGTGCACAGATTACAGATGGAGCCAGAAATTGATTAGGCAGACAATATGGAGCCAAACCTTCTGAACTCTTTCTTCCAGGATGAACCACTGATAGTAGCAATGATTGGCAGGAACACACTGATCCTGAACCCAGCAGACCTGATCACCCCGGCTGAGGGGCCTCTCACAAACTGGACTTCACAGGTCATACCCCAAGTAGTCCCTCAGTATGGTCATGTTTCTTCAAAAGAGTCTGTTGTCTCTAAGTATTTGTCTATTCCTGAGTCCGATACGGAGTCTATCTCTTCTAATGATTCTTTTGATGCAGGTACCGTAGAGGTTGGGTCTACTTCCGAAGTCGGTGATGAGTCTTCTTCCAGTGATGCTGAGTCTAGGGGTACTTCAATTGCTGAGTCCAATGATCAATTTCTACATATTTCTATTGAGTCTGTTGATGCTGATGTCAACAAGTTTGTAAATACTACTTTCAAGTCCGATCTAAAGCCTGTTGTGGGCTGTTATACTCATGATGTAATCATTTCTTCAAATGAAATAAAGGACTCTTCTTTGTATCTTTCCGTTTCTATTTCTACTAGTGATTTTGCTTCTAAATCTGATAAAATCAATAATCATAATCAAGACTCCCCCTCAGATGAAGATGCCGATGAAAGTCCCCCTGAAATTAAACATATGATTAGACGGGAGGAGGAGCGTCGAGCAAAACTGCTCGAGGAAGAAATTGAAACTGTGAATATAGGTGATGAATCCTTGATTCAGAAAATATGAATTAACAAAACTTTATCCCTTGAGGAACGCGAAGAATTGATCACCTTACTTAGGGAGTTCAAAGAAGTCCTTGCTTGGTATTACGATGACATGCCGGGATTGAGCGAGGACATTGTCCAACATCGACTACCTCTAATCCCTGGTGCCAAGCCAAAGAAGAAAAAACTCTGAAGGTTAAAACCAGATTGGGAGTTGAAAGTTCATGATGAAGTCAAAAAGTTACTGGAAGTAAACTTCATCCAAGTGGTAGAATATCCGGAATGGTTGGCTAATATAGTACCGGTGCCCAAGAAGGATGGAAAAGTCAGGATGTTCGTGGACTTTAGAGACTTGAATAAAGCGAGTCCGAAGGATGACTTCCCGCTACCGCTCATCGACATTTCAGTGGATAACACTGCAAGGCATGCTCTGTTATCTTTCATGGATTGATTCACGGGGTATAATCAGATCAAGATGGCCACTGAAGACATGATTAAGACAACATTCACTACTCAGTGGAGAACTTATTGTTATAGAGTGATGCCTTTTGGATTAAAGAATGCTGGAGCCACTTACCAGAGAGCAGCGACAACCCTACTTCCTGACATGATTCACAAAGAATTTGAGGTCTATGTAGATGACATGATTGTAAAGGCTAAGACTCTACAAGAGCATACCGCAGCCTTGAGGAAATTCTTCGAGAGAATTTGGAAATATCAGCTTCGTTTGAACCCTAGTAAATGTGTATTCGGGGTCACTTCAGGAAAATTGCTAGGATTCATGGTAAGCGATAGAGGAATCGAAGTGGATCCTAAAAAGATTAAAGCTATTCAAGAGATGGAACCACCAAAGACTGAAAAGCAAATCCGTGGATTCCTACGAAAAGTGTAATATTTGAGAAGGTTCATATCTCAGCTGACTACGACATGTAAACCCATCTTGAAGTTGTTAAAAAGAATTCTTCTAAGAAATGGAATGAAGAATGTCAGGAAGCCTTTGAGAAAGTTAAACAGTATTTATCTTTGCCTCTTGTCTTGTCACCAGTCATTCTCGGCCAACCATTATTGCTGTACTTATTTGTCACGGATACAATAATGGGTTGTATGCTGGCTCAGCAAGATCCAGAGTCTAAGCAGGAAAAACCCATCTATTTCATCAGTAAGAAAATGCTAGAGAATGAAGTGAAGTACACAATCCTGGACATGTCTAGCATTAGTCTGGGCAACCCAGAGGATTAGACATTAGTTGTTGTCAAACAAGGTTCTTCTGCTTTCACGAATGGATCCGTTAAAGTACTTGTTTGAAAAACCCACCCTCACCGGGAGAACATCAAGATGGTTGCTGTTGTTATCTGAGTTTGACATCACCTATGTCACTCAGAAGTCAATCAAAGAGCGAGTTATAGCTGAGCAGTTGGCCGATCCTCCCATGGAAGAGAAAGCATTTCTGAAGGCAGAATTTCTTGATGAAGAAATAATGGATGTCGAAGAAGAGACTCTGACTACAAAATGGTTGATATATTTTGATGGAGCAGTTAATAATCAAGGCCAAGGAGTGGGAGTGTGTTGGTATCCCTGAAGAAAGAATACATTCCTATATCCATCAAATTGCAGTTTAAGTGTACCAATAACATGGCAGAATATGAGGCATGTATAGTAGGACTAGAAGCAGCTTTAGCTCTACATGTTCAAGATCTAGATGTGTTTGGAGACTCAATCCTAGTCATCTGTCAAATCAATGGACGATGGAGAACAAGGGAAGATAGGTTGATCCCATACAACACATATCTAAAATCTCTGGTGAAGAAGTTTAGAAACATCACGTTCACTCATCTGTTAAGGAGAAGGAATCATTTTGCTGATGCTTTGGCTACACTGGCATCAATGTTAGTCATTTTCGCAATAATGGAAGTCCAGCCTCTCGCTGTAAGGTCACAATGGGCTCCGACACATGTGAATTCTATTGAGATATTGGCTAGATGTCCAGATGAAAAACCATGGTACACAGATATTAGGAATCTCATTTTTGGCAAGCGGCATCTGCCCGAGGCTTCAGGAAAAGAGCGGGGAACACTTCAAAAATTAGCTTCCAACTTCACCATTTGTGGCGAAGAATTGTACAGACGATCATTTGATGGAATTCAACTCATGTGTGTTGATGAAGACCAAGCAGCAAAGCTTATTGAACAAACCCATGAAGGCGTCTGCGGACCTCACATGAACGGGAAGATGTTGTCAAGAAAAATCTTGAGACTTGGATTCTATTGGTCGACAATGGAAGCCGACTGTTTTGGTTTTGTGAAGAAATGCCACAAATGCCAAGTTTATGCCAATCTCATCCATGTTCCTCCTTCAGAGTTGCATTCTCTTATATCGCCATGGCTGTTCGCAGTATGAGAAATTGATATCATTGGGAAAATCTATTCTAGGTCATCAAGTGGACATGAGTACATCCTGGTAGCTGTTGACTACTTTACAAAGTGGATCGAAGCTGCTTCTTATGCTTCCCTAACTTCTGTCTCAGTTGCGAAGTTCATCCGTACAAATATCATTTGTAGATACGAAGTACCACACGAGTTAATCTCAGATAATGGGTCACACTTCAAAAAGGAAGTGGTACACTTGTGTGAGGAGTTCAAAATAAAGCATCATAAGACATCGTCTTACAGCCCTCAGACCAATGGACTTGTAGAGGCCGCGAATAAGAATATCAGGGTCATCATCAACAAGATGACAGAGACGTATAAAGATTGGCCGAACAAACTTCCGTATGCCTTATGGGCTTATAGGACATCGATCAGATATACTACAGGTGTAAATCCATACTCATTAGTGTATGGAATGGAAGCAGTTCTGCTTGTTGAGCTGAGAATCCCATCCTTAAGAGTGATGATGGAAGCAAATTTGTCGGAATCTGATTGGGCGAAGGCCAGATATCATGAAATACATATAATAAAGGAGAAGAGACTGAAAGCTCTTTATCATATTCATGGATATTAGAGGCGTATGGAAAGGGCTTTCAACAAGAAAGTCTGTGTTCTAGACCTAAAGCCAAGAGATATTGTCTTGAAGTCCTGTAGGGCACCGGTATTTGATCTAAGAGGGAAGTTCAGACCAAACTGGTCTGGTCCTTACATTGTGGATGAAGTCCTGCCGGAAAAAGCCATAAGAGTGCTCAATGAAAATGAAGAAAAACTAACAGAACCCCACAAACCCTAACCAACTATATAAGTATTATGCTTAAAACACCGGGAGGCCATCCTTGGATGATCTGAGCTTCAGAGCCAAAAACCTAAATGTCAAAAACCGTTTGCAAAAACTTGAGCCATAACAAAATTAAAATTTCGGGGGTACGTAGGCAATCTGGAGGGTCCAGATTCGGTCGAAATATATGCAAACTAATCAAAGTCCAATCCTTTTGAACCTTAACATACCTAAAAGTCATTCAAGTGTGTTTTAGGCCCAGGTTGGAGGAGAAACAGAAAGAAAAGAGAAATGATGGAGTCTTTGACCCGCTAGACTAAAAACCCGAAGGGGTGGTCTAGGCAAAAGTTAGGGTCATTCACCCGCTAAGCTGAAAATCCGAAAGGGCCGCCTAGGCAAAAATCAGGGTGCTGAGTTTGCTGGAAGGAAAACCTGTAAGGGCAGGCAATCCAGGCCAAATATAAGGCAGACGGTCCGCCGGATTGAAAACTTGAAAAGGTGATCTGGTCATGGCAGGACAGAACTTCTGAAAGCCGGCTAGACTTTCATCTCTTATTTGGCTTTCTTCGAAAACTCTGAGTAACCGCCAACAGATCTTCCTTTGACATTCTTTAAGCTAGGGAGGTTAAGACTAAGCAATCCAAAGGGCATAATAACGATGGCGAAAATATCGAAAAAAAGGAATGAAACACCTTTAAACATAGTTTTCAAAAAGATTCTAAGAGTGGTAAACTGTTACCATTTCAAAACACATCTATCAAGTTAAAAAGCAGATTCAGTCTCTTTTAGAGTCCAGGTCGTGTACACGTCAAAGTCCTTGTTTGTTGCTTTTCAAAAGTCATTCCTTTGTCAAGTCGAGGTCAAGTTTCAAAGTCTTGTCTAGTCAGTATCTTTCCCAAAGCTGGGGTGATTGGTACAAAAGCAAGAAGTCGCATTTCCTGAAGGCAATGCAAAGCAAAATAGAGTTAAGAAGATGGCAGCTCTTAAGCCCATCCGAGGCATCAATAGCTAGCAGAGATGGAAGAAAATTCTAAACAGAATTAGTCTCTTGTAGATTTGGAAAACCTTGTAACCTCAAATGTTCATGAAATAAATTTTTTTTGTTGATCCCTTTTGTTTTGTTCTCATATGAATCTTGTCGTGGAAGTAAAATCATACTAGGGGCATCTTTTATGACCTGGTCTACCGGGTTATAAAAGATATCAAGCACACAATGATAATTGAGATGGCTATTCTCAGCAAATAGATGTTAGAGGAGAATGACACACTCCTTTAGGTCAAACTCCTCAGTCCAATTATTTTCCCGCAGAGTCAATATTTTAGAAAATCAAATTCCCAGTGGAGTCTAGAATTAGCTCCCGCAATCCTTCAAAACCCCAGCAGAATATTGTTTACTTATTGAAAAGGGTTGATACCCAAAAATTCTGTCAAGTTACTCGAGTCTGGTCTTCAGCAAAGATCACGCACTCTTAATCTTTCTCGGCAAGAGATAACTAATTCATCAGTGAAATCAATTTAAGTTTGGACAATTCTTCAATCATGTCCTGATTATGTAAAGAGTTTAATAAAGAAAGAAAATGTCAGAGAAGTAGCTCCGTGTTTTGGAGTTTGGCATTTTCTTGACTTCCCTTTGCTTTCTGGTTCGCTCTCAACCAAGCAAAGCTCTCACTTTCTGGCTCGCTCATAGTCTAGATTGTCTTCCTTGATAATTAGACAGTGAAATGCTAAATAGTGGCCTCTCCAGTTATCAATCTCGCAATGTACCACTACCTAAGGGATTAGGAGTAAGGTATATCTGCGTGGTTTATATGGAGCCTTTCCACAGGACCATATAAATCTCAAGTAATCCGCTACCTTGAAAAATAGGAGTCAAGTTTACCTGGATGGCTAGTACGGATGGATTCCAAGTGATGGTCTGTATAGCTATCGTCTGGTGAAAAGTAGTTTCACTGTGGGGTCGAGTGTTTGGGTGAAAAGTAGTTTTCCCAAATGTTTGAATATCTTGATAATTAGACAATGAAATGCCGAGCTGTGGCCTGTCTAGTTGTAGCTTTGCAAATGTACCACTACCTAAGGAATTAGGAGTCAGGTATTTCTGCGTCAATTTATATGGAGCCTTTTCACAGGTCTATATAAATCTTAGGTGATCCGCTACTTTGAAAAAAAGGAGTCAAGTTTACCGGTGTAGCTAGTACGGATGGATTCTAGGCAATGGTTCGTATAGCTGCTTTGATGATTAGCCAAGCAATGGTTGGTCTAATTATCGTCTTGTGTGTACCGCTACCCAAATTGGGAGTCAGGGATACCCGTGTTTAGAGTATGCTTGTTTTGATAAAAGTCATTGTTTATCGAATAACAGGTGAATGTTTTGATGTATGCTTGAGTCAATAAAGTCCTTATTTATCGACGCAGGTAGGTATGTTTGGTGTATGCCTGTTTTGATAAAGTACTTGATTATTGATACATGTGTGTTTAGAGTATGCTTGCTTTGATAAAGTCCTTGTTTGTCCAAGTCCTTGTGTGTCAGTATAAAAGAATGTTTAGTGTGTGCTTGTTTCAATAAAAGTTCTTGTTTATCGACACAGATGACGAGTTAAGAGTCTGGAGAGAGGCTATCTCATCAACATGTTCTGATTGGCGAGTTAAGAGTCCAGAGAGAGGCTATCTCAGCAATATGTCCCGATTGCCGAGTTAAGAGTCCGAAGAGAGGCTATCTCACCAATGTGATTTTGGTTGTCGAGTTAGAGTCTGGTGAAAAGCCATTTCACCGATTTACCCTCGTAAATGCTGTTCATAAAACTAAAATATAAAATTTGATATGTTTTCAATTTCAGGCCACCCAAAATGTGTTGTCTTGTCAGCTTTGGCATTTGTATGACAAGCATACTCTGCCAAAGAGGGGCATCTGTAGACGCCCCATTTTGACTGATCCCTGAAAAATTAGGTTTGAATAAAAATCCCTCAAATTAGTGACTTAGTGTCCCAAAATTTGCCCTAAGGTAGGATAGGATCCTAATAAGGTCTTTGTAAAATTTCATCGAAATCGGACCAAAACTACCTAATAAGACAAGCTTAGCTAGAATCGTAGTGCAAGAGGGGAGTAGATTATCCAATCTGGGAGTGTCAAAGTGAGTATTTAATTAAACAATTGGCAGAAGAGGGGTGTATTATCTAGGTACGGTTGTGTCAATATTAGTCCTATGTGTAAAAAAAGAAGAATAATTTATTTTCCCTTTACTAAATCATGACACCCCTATTTAAGTAAAACAAGTTGAAACAAAAACTAAAGAGGGCTGTCTTATAAACTTAAGGGGGTCATAATTTATCCAAAATATCTATAAAAAGAGAGTTTAAACTCTATAGTTACATCCAAAATATCCAAGAAATCTTTCTCTTAAAATTAGGGTTTCAAGAGTGAAAGAGAGGGCTGAAGAAAGAAAAACCCTCTTTTCCATTTTCTAGTCATCTTCTCCGGCGAAACCGCCGGAGCTCCGGTCAAAATTCTGACCAATCTTCCTTCCTCAAGCTACCTTCTCTTCTCCTTCGCTAAGATCTAACACCATTCCCTTCTTCTTTTACCTCAGTGAGTCATTTTTAGCTTAAAGCCCTATATCCTTTCTCAAGCTCTACTTTGAGCTTTTAATCTTAGATCCATAGCCTTAAGCCTTATATCTGCTCCTTGTAAACCTAAATCCATCATCTTCTTCTCTAGAAACTCCAGAAATTTTAGATTCAAGCCAGAAAATCTCCGATCTACTCCTCTAAAATGTCAGAGTCAATAATTCTAGATAGTGTGAGAAGAATTCATTGTCGTGTGAAGATTTTCTTCACTCTATAGTTACCTTCTAATCAGTGAATTTGGCTTTCATTTTCGACAGGTAAGTCTTTACTGTTGATAGATTTTTTTTCTTGTTGGATCTTTCTCTTTGTCTCTGATTGATGATTTATATTCATAAGATTAATTAGTTTGTAGCTTGTTTTGATTCATATAAGGTGTTTTCATGGTGATTTCCATTTGTTACTTGTGTTTTTTAGAAGTACATGAATGCTGACTTATAAGAATGCTTATATACGAATTTCAATCAAGAGTTTGTCTTTAAAGTTAATTTCTAATCAAATCCTATAATTATTACAATGTTAAAGATTAGAGCATAGTTTGGAGTAGAACTGAACTACTGATTTGTTTTCATCACAAATAGTGAAAAGCGTAGTGGTTTGAGCCTATTTTATTATCATAAATTCAATATTTTATTCTTTTCATTTTTTGCGCAAAGCTGCATCTAAGAACTTGATCATTCGTGTTTTAACTTTTCTTTCTTATTCTATGCTATTGTTTGATTTCTTCCGTATTTTAAAAAATAAAAATGAGAATGAATAAATTCTAGATCTGATTGTATTTCAATGTTAGAGCATAAAAACATAATCAGAATTATAAAATTGATTTTCCGATTTTTTTTCAAGTGATTTTTAAAAGAATTCAAATGAGATCAGGTCGTGTAGTACTGGTTAATTTCAGCCTTGGTGTAAAATAAAGTAGGAGTGTTGATGTATCTTATGCTACATGTGATTTGGAATCAAAGCTTGCTAAGAATCTGTTATTATTAAAATTGCATAGTTGCCTTGTTTAAAATCTCAAAATAAGTAGTCTATGGAATATATGTTTGCTCATGTTACCTATTACCACACATTAGATAGATTGGTGGGATTTGTCAAATAGATTGAAAAGTTATTTTGAAAATGCATTGAATTACCTTAGCTTTTATGAGTTTTACATAAATATCAACTGAAAGCACTGAACAACTAAGCATGACAGAATAATGCTAAAGATCTGTAATTATAATCCTTTGTCTGTGAGATTTTTTTGATTCAGTTCCAAAAATTCATACGTAGATCATTACATTGTTTTAGAAATCATGATAAAAAAAGTAGAATTCATAATTTGTATAATTTCAATAGTACTTTAGTTCTTATAGTAATTAGAGCTTCTTGTGTGCTTGTTCCTTTTGCATTCTTTTCTTTTTCTGATTTTTTTTAGACAAGAAGATTTTACAGAATGAGGTAAACTTTGAAAATGGTTGTTTTTTTTTATGTCCTTGGATTTGAAAATAAAGGACTTGTTATTGCCTGGATATGATTTAAACTCTTGAAACTTATACAACCTGGGTAGAAGTTTTAAATGTCATATTGAGTATTAGTTTGTTGTGTTTCTTTCATAAATAACCATGAAATATATTTTGATTTAAAAGGTGTGATCGTAGTTGAGTTACTATGAAACCAAAGTTTGTATTAGACTCTGTGTAAGAGTTCAATTATGCAGTGCATATTCTTTTGTTTAAAAAAATGATAAAGATTTGTCATATGCTAGGTCCAAAATGATTTGAAAATTTAAATTTGCTGATTGTTCTATCATGGTTAAAATAATTAAGCGTGTTGTAGCTTTGATTCTCATTCTGCAGCATTGCCTTCATGATAAACATCATCAATCTTTAACTTGCTCTAGCATTCGATGATATATGAGCATATATTTTATTGGTGTTCTTATCAGTGGGGAATGTTTTATCTTGTGTTTGGATTTCTTTATGTCCATAATATATTGCAGCAATCTTGTAAATATTCTTGAAAGAAAAACAGGGTAGGTCGTACCCTTTATTTATTTTTTAAGAACAGTTGTCATTTCTCTATAAAATGTTGTCGAAAATTAGGACAAGTTCATGAAAACATCTCTATAATGGCATTACTATTTCGAAATGGTAATTTAAAAAAAATCATGATAGTAGAAAAATCTTTTAGCTCTTGATAATTGATTTCTTGACCGTTATTTTGTTCATAACATCAATATAGACAGATACAATAAAGATAAGTTTTCCTCGAAATTAAAGTACATGTAATAATGTTAGCATTAGTTGGTGTGATAATGAATCACCTTTGCTACTTTAAAGATTCTGTTGTTGTTAATATGACTTAGTGTTTACTTATTGATTCTTGTGAGTTATTATTTCTAGTATTATTTCGGTATTGGATATCCAATTATTATATATAGGGCTTGAAATATGTGTTGTTTATCTCACTATATACATGATAGTTCTTAAGTTTAATTGACAAATCCAATCTTCTCTAGCCAATATTAATAGGTTACATATTCTGATTCCAGTGAAGATGATTTCAATATATCTGTCTTGTTACCTTGTTTGATATTTCCCCCTTAGGGCTTTGATTAGCTTAAGAGCGAAATATCAACATGGAGATATTTTGCTAAATAAGGGGACTGTGTCTCTTTCATATTCTATATTTCTTTCCTCCTTTATTAGCGACTCATTAAAATCTTTAGATTATTTTTATCATTGCAAGGGCAATGAAAGAGTTATCTAGAGCCCATCCTTTAGGAAACTTGCCTAGTTCTTATAGCATTCCCCTCTTCTCCTTTTCTTTAGAACACTTTCCTAATATTTTTGGTATGTAACCTTGAATATTAGGTTCTCCTATCATTGCAAGGGTAATGAGAGAGTTATCTGGAGCCCCCTTTAGCAGACAAGCTTTGTCTCATTAGAAAAGTCATCTTTTTAGGAGACAAGCTTTGTCCCATTAGAAAAGTGACCCCTTTAGGAGACAAGTCATCCCTTTAGGAGACTAATTTAGTCTCATTACAAAGTTACACATAGGAGACTTGCCCAGTCTCATGTTAGAACATTCTCCCTACTAGTAGAAGACTAACCAAGCCTTTTAGCTTATCCTATTTATTATTACAGGGGCAGTGATAAGGCTACTTGGAATCTGTAAGCCCAAGGGTTCTCATGGGTTAATCATTCACCTTACCTTCTTGTTTTGATGCTTGCAAACTCAAATTGATTAGCATTTATGGACTAATGTGTTGCTTTGAGGTGTTGTGTTGTATACAAGATTTTCATGTCATAATCGCCATTACAAAACTTCTCAACACATGGCTTGTGGATCAAGGATCAAAGGAACCAAGAGCTTGCACCTACAGTGAAGACATCCTCATTTGAAGATGTTCAAGTAAAGAAGCTCATCACGAAGATCCCACAAGTTTCCTAAGCAAGTGTCAAGAAGAAGCTTGGAGTTGAACAAGCCATTGGTGACACCTCATGCACCTTTCAACATGCATTGAAGATTGGAGGAGTCACAAGAGTCTCAAGAAGTTCACTCTCAAGATGAAGAAGTCCGAGAAAGTGCGAAGGAGCCGATACATTCCGAGAAGACTCAACGGTATCATTTTTAGAATGTATTTAGAGTCATCTTGATTTTATGTAAAATTGCACTTTTAAAAGGTTTTCAAATGGTTTTCATACTTAACCTTTTACATCTTTGAAAACCATCAACACACCCAAAAATGTGTTTTGAAAACCTACGACTTAAGCCCAAAGACCATGGCCCAAAGCCCCTGAATTTTAAAGTTAAAGAATGAAATTTTACACAGGGCCGGTCGACCGGGAGAGGCTGGGCGACCGCAGGATGGAACATGGAATTCCAGGGCATCTTGAAAATTATCGGCCCGATCGACCGAGTCAAGCCGGGCGACCGCGGATATGTGTCTGTTTCAAAAAGAACAATCCGTCATAGGTTTGGGCGGGCGACCGCTGTAGGTTGGTCGACCGCGGATAGGTTTTTGAGCCGAATTTTTGAGCGAACAGGTTAGCCTTGCACGTCGACCGCCATGGGGTCGGTCGACCGCGACGGTAAGAAATTTGAAAATATAAAAGGGTGCCCGATAGGGGCGGGCAACCGCTGTGGCTCGGTCGACCGCCGCGATCGAGCAAACTAGCTATTGAGGCTTTTTCTGGTTGACTTTTTCAACCCAGTTATTTACAGTTTTATCCCCAAACGGTCATATTTTCAAATACACTATATATACATGATTAAAACCTATCTCTACATGCTTTTGAACATTTTTACAAAGATCAAATCCCACTTTCCTTGAGCAAAAATTTTCTTATCAAAAGCTAAACCGAACTTGATTTTTACATTCTATCAAGAGGAACTCCATAGGCTTTACATTTTATCTTCCTTGAAGTGTTTGTGAGCTATTAAATTTGTAATCCTCCTATAAAGTGGCAAGAGAGTTCTTTTATTTTTCACTTCATTTGTATTTGAGGGTCTTCTCTTCGGCCCGGTAACAAGGGTGAAGACACTGTGAGGGTCTCCTCTTCAGCCCGTTAAGAAAGGAGAAGAAATTGTAAGAGGCTGTGATCCCTCATCAAGGCTTCGTGCGAAAAAGGGTGTGTCCCCTTTGGAGTTGAAGGAGTTGGTGTACGGCTTGGAGATTCACCTGCTGAAGAATCTCATATTTTAGTGGGGATCTCAAAGAGGTAAACTTGGAAGACTGGAGTACGTCTTGTGATAGACCGAACCACTGTAAATCGTGTGTTCCTTGTGGTTGCTTCTCTTCTCCTTCATCTCTTGCACTTTGTGGTGATTGGTAAACTCTACCCCTTCTTGTATTTATATTTTATTAAAACAAGGATTATGGCAAATAGGCTAAAGTAATATCTAAGCCTTAAATTTCATTATCTTGAATATTTGAACAAGGATTAGATTAATAAGTACTTAGTTAGTAAATTAATTTTAATAATCCATTTAATCAAGCCCAAAATTTTTAATTGACCAATCCATCCCCCTTCTTGGGTTGTCACACTTGTATTTCATTTGGTATCAGAGCTAAGGCTCTTAAAGAGATTTTTTATTTCAAAATCCACAAGACAAAGATCCGTAACAATCCAAATGGATTTTGAGAGAGGCCTATCCTCCCTAATTCCTCCATTTCTTGATGGAACGAATTATGGAGCTTGGAAAGTGCAAATACTTGCCTGTCTCAAATCCATAGATTATGACATCTTAGATGTCATTGCAAGCTATTTCAAAAAAAAGTACTAAAAATGATTTAAAATTATTTTCCTTGAATTCAAAGGCAATTATTACTTTGTGTTGTGGTGTAAATTCAAGCATTTTTGAGAAAATTTCAACATGCATAATGCAAAAGATATTTGGACTTTATTAGAAAATATTTTTGAGAAAAATGTTTATCTCTTTTCAAATGATAAAATTATTAGACAAAAAGAGACTTTACAAATATCTTTTGGAAATGAAAATTCTTTCAAAATTCAATCTCCAATTTAGAAAGTCAAATTGACAATTTGAAATCGGAAGTAAACGAAAGTCTGAAAAGAAATAATAAATTAAGTTAATTGAGCAAAATTTTGATAAACAAAAATGATGACTTAATTAAAAGATGCAATGCCTTTGAAATACAAAATAAAAGCATTGAAAACACAAACAAGGATTTAAATGAAAAATATATACTTGTTTGTGAAAATAAAGAAAAATTGAATGATAATTTATCTCAACAAATAAATTGCCTTGAAAATCAAGTAAATGAGATAAAATTAGTAATTGAAGAACTCTCCATAAAGATCCAAAGATTGCAGGAAGAGAAAGACAAACATGTTTGTCATCATGTGCGTTCTTGTGGTTCTTCATGTTCCTCATCTACCAATCGTTACTTATGTACTTATTGTGGTAGATTAGGACATCACAAATCTAGGTGTAAGCTTAGATTTGGGAAGTCAAACAAGTTTGTTTGTGTTAGAAAAGATACACTCCCGCAAACAAACTTGGTAGGAACCAAAGGGATTTGGTTTCTAAAATCTCCCATTCAAAACATTCATTGAATATATTTGTGTAATAGGTTGTGCTTAATTGCTAAATCATATGAATTCTTCATTCTAGATACTTCATTTCAACTTTAATATTTTAGTATCTAGAATTCTTGTGCTTAAATGATATATCATTTCATTTTAAGCTTAGATACATACCATTTTTCATGTTTTAATAGAATGTATCTTTGCAAATTATGCTTTAATGATCACATCATATCCATGCTATAGTCTAAAAAGTTGTTCAATGCTATATTTATTTTTAGACTATATTTTGTACTTTATTGAATATTCTTTTTGATAAAGCCTATATCTAAGTGCAAATCACATCACTTGTGCACTTAGCATCCACAAAGTAAATACACAATAGAAAATTGTAATGTGAAAACCATATAAGTGCTTTCATGAGAATTGACCACCCTTTTTGCCTTCGAGTTTAAATTGATCCTTCAAGTTCATTTCCTTCATTCTTGAACTCTTTTTAGGATAAGTTTGGCATTTGCTAGATCTTTGTATATTCAACTTTGGAAGAATATCATTTCTAGCAAAATTGAGTGTTAAAAGTCATGTCTAAGGAAATCCACTCAAATCCTTTCCTAGACATCTCATTTGCCCTAGGTGAGTAAGTATGTTTATTACTATGCACCTAGTTGTTCTTCTAACCCACTCTTATGTGCTTAATGATTATCATTGAATGCATAAGAAATCTTGTTGGGTTAAATTGATGTATTCCAAAATACTTAAAATGAATATCCTCTCATGACTAAGATAAAACTATCTAGTCATAGTAGTTCATTTTGGAATGCATGTGTCCAAGGTGTTCATCACTTGACATTTTTTAGAAGTCCTTGGATTATTCTCTACTATTCTTCATGAATATATTTTGTAGAGAGTAGAAAATGAGTCTAGATTCAATGTGTGAAACTCAATTGAGTAAAATTGAGAATGTCATAGGGTTCTAGTATCATTTCTAGGTAATTACTTATTGTTGTGGTTATCATGCAACACATTGTGATGGGAACACTTGTATCCCACAGATTTTGATTTTACATGGGCCTTTTGCACTTTGTGCTAAAATGCCCTATCTTATATATGGTAGTTTGTGGATGTAGGCATAAATATTTGGACCAGATTCTTGTGTCCAAACATGATAGACTATCCATGAATGCTTTAAAATATCATATCTTGCTCGTGATTACCCATAGTGGTATGCTCTCACTTTCATGAGCCATGTATGTTTCTCTTAGACATAGTCATTCATAGTCTATTTTTTCTCCTATCTGAGTCCTATAGATTTGAGCTAAAATACCTTATCTATATATGGGTTTATCCCCTTGTAAGGCATTAGCTACATGATAAAGATGGTAAACTTAAAGTTAAAAGTTACTCAATTGGTACTCTTAGTCTTCTTACCTAGTAAGTTGGAGAGTGTACACTCATCTCCTTAATTAAAACATCTAATCTCTTTGGCTTCTAGCCTACATCTTCACCATGACAAGCCATATGTGCATTGAAGTGTCACTTATATATGATATAAGTGTCACTTATATATATGATATATGCATATGCACATAATTAGGGGGTGCATGGTCTGCTAGGCTGTCATTTCTTTTTGTATTACTTGATTTCTCCTAGCTATCATGCATTTGTAGCTCAAGGGTTGATTGTAAATCATTTATCTATAATCCCCTTGGTGTCTATGTGGTTGGACAGCCCTTTGGATTCATACTTTGTATGAGTCTCTAACAAAGGGGGAGCCATATATATGTAAATGTCTGTCCATCTATCTTATCATATGTTGATTAATATGTATATCATATTACATATGATAAGTGCACCCATTTGGAGCCACATTGCTCCATTTGTAGTATAGTTGGGTCTTGTCCTATGCCTTCTTGTTTTAGATTATCTCTCATGTATGGAAAGTACCCTTAGCCTGAGCATCAATGTCAAATCATCTTAGGCTTTTTTACTTATCTTGGATGGACTCATATGGTATTATCTTTTCTAATGATAAGTATCATGTTCTAGATTTTAAAAAATCTCTAGAACTCTCCTTCATAGGATAGTACTTAAATTGATCATTTCATCGCCTATGAAGTTGTTTCTTATCATGTGTTTTTGAAGATAAAGAAATCCTTCATCATAATAAGATCCTGTGGCTATACTTAACATTCATATCTATAGCCACTCTGTATTGTCATGCCTTGCCTCATAGGTTTTATCAAAGGCCACTGACAATCTCTTAGGAGAGAGAATTGATTCTATAAGCTTGTCATGTCCCATCATCTCTTCCAAGATTCTAGCTTCGGAGGACTCCACTCAAACCATATGTCCTTCACAGCTTGTCTGTGGTACTTATCTCCTTCCATCGTGCCAAATGTAATAAGATGGTAGATGTACTCAGATTTACTCTGTCCATCTCTACATTCTTTCACAGTAAAGGATGAACAGAGACTAAGAAAATTGAAGATTCATATCTAAAGGCTGGCATATGCACTTCATGCTCATCCTCTCAAGGATGACCATTTGAATAAGGAGAAAGATTTAAAGCAAGTACCCAATCTCTCAATCCGGAAAGATTTGTCAAATGATGCTCCCTAAGATAGAAGAAAGGGTCAAGCATTGATCTAAGCTCTTCTAAACATTCATTAGTAGAAGAGTTCCAGATAGAAGAATGCAAAGTTCAATTTTGCTTATTTTGAGAGATTTCCAAATACCACTTTATTATTTGAAGATGCATTAAATTGAAATTTGGTATCAATCTTCCTTCATTTGATCATGTATATTGAGCTTTATGGTTCTTATCTATGTATACATGATCTTTTGGTTGCCATGGATATGTACCTCATTGGTTTCTTTCCCTTATCCATGTGCTTATTAGACTTTGCTCTCTTCATTGTCATATCTTGAGTCTAATAATCGTCCATTCCTATTCAAATTGCAATTCTCATTTGAATGGAGCAAAATTTTGAACGGTTAAGGTGATTTCGAATCAAGGGCCTATGTGCTTGAAATTCACATTTAGATTGGATGCACATAGTCAGGGGGAGCTTATAGTTTTATATGTGTAAATCTCTAAGGGCAAGCAACAAGTGATCTTTAAAAGTTATGATAATAGTTCAGAGCATATCTATGCTCTGGAAGAGTTTTGTCTGCTCACTGTCTAGAGAACCCTTTCTTGAAGCAACTTGTGAACCTAAATGGTTGTGTCATATATCTGAGAATATCTTTGCTTAGGTAGATACTTACATGATCAAAAGTTGCCAATGGAGCCCAAGTGTTCGAATCATTCACCTTTTCCATCATGGTGTCCTGTCATGCTCTATCATATAGGTTTCACCTAGGGCCAATGACAAACACATAGGGGAGAGCTAAATAGTTATATACTCATGTTTATATAGATCATTGTGATGTGCTCACATGATTTATCATTCTCATAGTTGTGCTAAACTTGAAAATCTTTTACAACAAGAAAAAAAAAAATATTGGCTTATCATGCATTTTACTTTGTTTTCCATTTTGATAAGCATCATAGGAGCTTGAATGTCAAATCATATACCATACACATAGCTTAGATAAGCTATCATTTATCTTGACACCCCACTTGCACTTTCACTTGCATATCCGTACCTTTTTGCTGTCGCCAAAAGGGGGAAAGTTTTGGGAATTGATTAGGTAGTCCATATTTTGTACGCACCATATGCTTTACATTCATGCATTACACTTGTGCATATAATGAGGGGGAGCATTGCTTCATTGTTTATAATATTTAAATGCTTATTCATATATTTGTTTAATATCTCCTGCCTCTCTAATCAATTTATTTGCCATCATAAAAAAAGGGGAGAATGTAAGCCCAGGGGTTCTCATGGGTTAATCATTCACCTTACCTTCTTGTTTTGATGCTTGCAAACTCAAATTGATTAGCATTTATGGACTAATGTGTTGCTTTGAGGTGTTGTGTTGCATACAGGATTTTCATGTCATAATCGTCATTAAACAACTTCTCAACACATGGCTTGTGGATCAAGGATCAAAGGAACCAAGAGCTTGCACCTACAGTGAAGACATCCTCATTTGAAGATGTTCAAGTAAAGAAGCTCATCATGAAGATCCCGCAAGTTCCCTAGGCAAGTGTCAAGAAGATGTTTGGAGTTGAACAAGCCATTGGTGACACCTCATGCACCTCCAACATGCATTGAAGCTTGGAGGAGTCAGAAGAGTCTCAAGAAGTTTACTCTCAAGATGAAGAAGTCCGAGAAAGTGCGAAGGAGCCAATGCATTTTGAGAAGACTCAACGGTATCATTTTTAGAATGTTTTTAGTGTCCTTGATTTTTTGTAAAATTGCACTTCCAAAAGGTTTTCAAATGGTTTTCATACATAAGTTTTTACATCTTGGAAAACCATCAACACACCCAAAAATGTGTTTTGAAAACCTAGGACTTAAGCCCAAAGACCATGGCCCAAAGCCCTGAAATTTTAAAGTTAAAAATGAAATTTTACACAGGGCCGGTCGACTGGGATAGGCCGGACAACCGCAGGATTGAACTTGAAATTCCAGGGCATCTTGAAAATTATCGGGCCGATCGACCGGGTCAAGCCGGGTGACCACGGATATGTGTATGTTTCAAAAAGAACAATCCGTCATGGGTTTGGGCGAGCGACCGCCGTGGGTTGGTCGATCGTGGATAAGTTTTTGAGCCGCATTTTTGAGTGAACAGGTTAGCCTCGTCGGGAGACCGCCATAGGGTCGGTCGACCAGGACATTAAGAAATTTGAAAATATAAAAGGGCGTCCGATAGGGGTGGGCGACCGCTGTGGCTCGGTCGACCACCGCGGTCGAGCAAACTAGCCGTTGGGGCTTTTCTGGTTGACTTTTTCAACCCAGTTATTTACAGTTTTACGCCCAAACGGTCATATTTTCAAATACACTATATATACATGATTAAAACCTATCTACATGCTTTTGAACATTTTTACAAAGATCAAATCGCACTTTCCTTGAGCAAAAATTTTATTATAAAAAACTAAACCTCATTGAACTTGATTTTTACATTCTATCAAGAGGAACTCCATAGGCTTTACATTTTATCTTCCTTGGTGTGGTTGTGAGCTATCAAATTTGTAATCCGCCTATCAAGAGGCAAGAGAGTTCTTTTATTTTTCACTTTCTTCATTTGTATTTGAGGGTCTTCTCTTCGGCCCGGTAACAAAGGTGAAGACATTGTGACGGTCTCCTCTTCGGCCCGTTAAGAAAGGAGAAGACATTGTAAGAGGGTGTGATCCTTCATCAAGGCTTCGTGCAAAAAAGGGTGTGTCCCCTTTGGAGTTGAAGGAGTTGGTGTATGGCTTGGAGATTCGCCCGATGAAGAATCTCATATTTTAGTGGAGATCCCAAGGAGGTACACTTGGAAGAGTGGAGTAGGTCTTGTGATAGACCGACCCACTATAAATCGTGTGTTCCTTGTGGTTGCTTCTCTTCTCCTTCATCTCTTGCACTTTGTGGTGATTGGTAAACTCTACCCATTCTTGTATTTATGTTTTTATTAAAACAATGGTTAGGACAAATAGGCTTAAAGTAATATCTAAACCCTAAATTTCATTATCTTGAATATTTGAACAAGGATTAGATTAATAAGTGCTCAATTAGTAAATTACTTTTAATAATCCATTTAATCAAGCCCAAAATTTTTAATTGACCAATTCACCCCCCCTCTTGAGTTGTCACACTTGTATTTCAGAACCCATCTCTGTGCCTAGGAGACTTACCCAGTCTCACCAGCACCCTAGGTGTTTCCTCTTCTTCTATGAGACTTGCTTTAGTCTAGTTAGCACTTCCCTGAGGGTCATTAGTGCAGGAGTCTATCCTTAGCTAGGAGTCTATCCTTTAGTCTAGATGTATGTCTTTCCTTAGAGACTAGCCCAGTCTTGTCAGTTTCATCTTCTTAGGATTATATCACATTATCTAGAGATACTAGTTCACTAATTTAGGGATTTGCCCTTGGGCTTTAGGGATTCTATCCTTAGTGTTGACACTCTGTCCGGCTGTGGATTATAAAGTGTGGTCTTATAGGTTCCCTTTAGCTGAAAGGGTGAAAACATAATTAAAACAACAAAAATCTAAAAAAACACAAAAAGCCTAAAAGACATTTGAAATATATTTTGGAAAATCTGTTTCCGAACTACGTTGGCTTGATATTCTTCCACGGGGTACATAGGCAGCTTGGGACCGTTCTCCCAAGTCCAGTCAAACCTTTCAAAAAATCATTTTTCAAGAACATTATCAGACCTTTCAAAATATAAATTTCTTTCTGCAATAGGAGTCTATCCTAGAAGTTTATTAGTCATAGAGAGTCCTAGGAGTTAGGAGTGCCACAGTCAGGTTAGTTGTACACATCGTCAACTGGTGACTAGAATATGATTAACTAGATAACCCATCTTTTGCTTAGGATCAGCCTACTTACACTTAGGGGTAGGGCCCACCTTTATTAGTTCAGGATTACACTTGCATTTAGTTTAGGAGCATATAGGAAGTCATAAAATTCACAATCCACTTCAATCTAATTCAATCATCTTTAATAAACTTTAATCACTAGTATAGTCTAGTCAGTTGAGTCTACTTTAGTGGTTCAAGGCACAATAGACATTGTAGCTTTGAATAGCACCACCGAACTACGTTGATTTTGATTCCAAAAGAGGCTTGGATACGTAGCAGTTTGGACGGCCATCCAGGTTCAGATCAATCCTATGCACATTTTTTTAGGATTTTAGGGTTTGTGGTCTATTGTTTGAGATTATCTCTTGCATAGGTACATGTTAGTGTGTTTACTTCATTGCTTGGATTATTTGCTCCTTAGCCACATCTTTTGTGTAGTCTCACATATTCATACATGCTTAGCTGTAGCATATTTATCTCTTTATTGCTTTTCTTACTTGTTTACTCACAATGCTTAGCTGTAGCATATCTATCTTTTTATTGCGTTGCTTATTTACTCACATGCTTACCTATAGCATTTACCTGATTATCCTATCTCGCTTACTTGCTTATCTTATCCTGCTCATTTGCTTACTATCTTATCTCTTGATACTTGCTCATCATTTATCTGCTTATCTACTTAGCTGTAGTATGCATTTGGATATTTACCGCTTTCTTAGATGTGATGAGTTAGGATTAGTGGAGACATGTATCAGGGTTATCTGTTATCTGATATTGAATTGGTACTGGTCTTTTTCGCCTCCCCATGAGTGATGTGAGGATTTGATACATATTTTGTATGTACTTGGCATGTATATATATATATATATATATATATATATATATATATATATATATATATATATATATTCTTTTTGAGAGGGGGACACGGTCGACTCTAATATTCATTTCAATATCAGGTGATATTGATATCAACCCTCCTTAGGTCGTGAATGTTTTTCTTTCTTTGTTGGCTGTTATTGCCCATCCCCGGTCATGCATGCTTAGATAGATCGTCTTCTCGGGGATGTAGGTTCCCATCACATGTTTTCGCTCAAAATTCTTTAAAAATAATAAAAATAGCATGAGAGACTGAGAGGTGAGTGGGGTGCCTAACACCTTCCCCACTCGTAACCAGGCACAGACCTGTTCATTTATGGTTATCCATTGCACAAAGCACATATATGGGTTTCACGCCTTAATCCTGGATGGCAACTCTATTATTTTTTGTTTCCCATCATATCCTTAGATATGTGTGGGGACACTTTGTCAGGTACAACTTGGTTCCGAGTTTACTTAGAATCAAGTGGTATCGCATATGCCATAGACTCATGCTGTGAGAGCACTATTTTGAGAGAGCCGCAGCGGAGCTCTCCAACTCGTGTGGAGATCGAGAGGCCGTGGGGTCTCATCTCGTCGTCCCACCTCGAGATCGGGGTCTCACACACCTATTTGGACCACTATAGACACTTTCAACCAGATTTCAACCACTAATTTCCCACCATTACACCTATTTGGACCACTATAGACACTTTGAATCAATTTCAACCAATAATTACATATTTCCACCACTAATTTCTCACCATTACACCTATTTGGACCACTATAGACACTTTAAACCAATTTCAACCAATAATTACAGATTTTCACCACTAAGTTCTCACTATAAACCACTATTACACTTATTTTCAACCACTATTTGGGCACTTTGAACCACTATTTCAGCACTTTAAACCGCTAATTATAGATTTAAACAACTAATTTCTCAATATTACACCTATTTGGACTACTATAGACACTTTGACCCAATTTCAACTAATAATTACAGATTTCCACCACTAGTTTCTCTCAATAATTACAGATGTACACCTATTTTCATATTTTTCAACCACTATTTCGACACTTTAAACCACTAGTTACATATTTCAACCACTAATTTACTAATATTACACTTATTTGGACCAATATAGACACTTTGAACCATATTTCAGCCACTAATTTGTCACCATTACACATATTTGGACCAGTATAGATACTTTGAACCAATTTCGACTAATAATTACAGATTTCCACCACTAATTTCTCACTATAAACCACTATTACACCTATTTTCCTATTTTTAACCACTATTTGCCCACTTCGAACCACTATTTCAAGACTTTGAATCGCTAATTACATATTTCAACCACTATTACTCATTATTACACCTATTTTGACCACTATAGACACTTTGAATCAATTTCAACCAATAATTATAGTTTTTACCACTAATTTCTCACTAAAAACCACTATTACACCTATTTTCATGTTTTCAACCGCTATTTTGGCACTTTGAACCACTATTTCAACACATTGAACTACTACTTTAGAGGGTTCTCAATAGTGGTTCTCCACAAAGAAAAACCCTAACAAAATCCTTCATCTAATATGCAAAATCCTAAATGCAAAACCCAAATTTCTATGCAAAACCCAAATCTCTCAAATCTATCTTTTAAGCATTGAAGATGAGAAAACCTACTGGGTAAGCCGTGCTTGAATGGCGTGAGCCAACGACGTGCTTCACCTGCAGCTTTAACGGTGTGCTTGAACAGCGTGAGTCAACGGCATGCGTCAACGGTGGCCTTCAATGGCGGGCTTCACCTGCGGCTTCAACGGCGTGCTTCACTGGCGATGGGGTGGGATTCTCCGTCGAAAATGAGAAAGGCAAAAGTAAAGAGAAAGGTAACTTTGAAAAAGTAAAAAAAAACAGAGAATGTGAATTCTTTATTCGAAAAGGGTAAAGGGCATTTGTGCCCTCCCCAAAATATGAACAGTGTAAAGCACTCTTCTTTGGTCATATTCAAAACACCACTGTTTTTTTAATATTCGTGCAAAAAATGGCTTTTTTGTCATTTTCCCTTCATAATTTTACAAAATTTCGTCATAAATTTTGTTCCGAAACCGAAATGTTTCAGTTTCGCTGATGCCAAAACCGAAACGAAAAATTTAAAACATTGCTTGTGACTACTCGTTTTACACTAAAGGTGGTGACCAGGGGAAGAAAAGAGTGTGAATGTGTCATTTTCTTATGAATTTATCAGAAAAAATCCTTAGGAGAGTTTTCTTTTTTATATTTCTTCAAGAAAAATGACACATAAACTCATTTGGGAATCGTGCAAGGAATAAAGAATAGACTCTTAACATGTTGACAGCTACATGATTTTATTTTAATTTCCGTTTTTTACTTTTTTTTTCTTAAAATGACAAAACTTCCCATCCCTATGCCATGTGCAAACATGGATTTGCTTGGTTCGACTCTCGATTAGGTAGCCAATTTTCATAGTAACACTCTTTTTTCAATTTTCCTTATGTGTCTCCCATTCTTTATTGAAACTACGTTCCCTCTCCTATCCCACCACTCTGTCTCCGGTCCTACCATAGACAAACGAGATAGAGATGAGAGCCCTGACGCTCCTCGGTGTTGGACAAATGGAGGGAATCATAAACCCAGAGTTTCTTCTCCTTTCCATATTGTCTTTTCCGTTTGATTTAGTTAACCTGATTGTGGTTAGCTGCGAGATCTTTCGAGACTCATACAGCAGCATACGACTTCAATCAGGATAACTATTGCTTATTTTTGTTTTCTTTGTAAATTCATTTTACTTACATTATAGAATTAAGTGTAATCCAAATAAAGGATACAAGAATAAGTTGTCCTGATTAAATTCTTCATAAATGCCAAACCAAGTCAAGAGTCTGGATTCATCCGGGCAAGAGAGGTGCCTAACACCTTCCCCGATTGTAACCATAACCCTTACCTAGGTATCTGTAAGGACCATGCCTTAAGAAACAGAGCAAAATTACAAGGTTCTAGGCTTAGAGCAAACGAACCCGTTTGGTTACTGTTCCTCCAATGAAACTCGGGTACTACTGCCCTTTTCATCAGAAGAACAGGCACGGGTCCTAGGCCCTAACCTAGGTGGCGACTCTGAGTTTCTCTTTCTTACGAAGTCCTGGTTATGATCCCGAGTTTGCATGAAACGCAGATCAACAAACACTCCCAGAAAATTCGATGTGGTGATCCCCCGCTGCCTCGACGAGCGAGGGAAAGAACCGGCTCCCACACATGATTGGATGAGTTTTCAAGTTTGTTTCCGATCAAAGAAAGTCTCCATTGGAAAACATGGAAAAGTATTGTTCTGGGGAAGGAAAGTTGATGAGTTGTATAAGTTAAATGTATCTTCTGGAATTATTAATAAATTTGTTCGAATATGAGATTATGTAGACAACCTATTTTTCCAGTTCGAATTGATGATAGTTTGGCATGATGATGATTCCAATGATGAATACATGTATTGGGGGTAATGCGTATCCTTGTGATAACGTATCACCAGCATGAGAACCAGAAAGTTTCGATACTCCTTGGATGGTAGAATTATAGTCTATTGTAGGCACAGAAAGTGAAAAAACTCCTAGTTCAGAACTTTTGTTGATCCCAAATATCGTCCAAACTCCGCACAAATTTGACCCAGACAAGTTTACAATTATAGCCGTGAGCTGCATACCTGTGATATCTGAGATCGAGCCCAAAAACTAGCAAATCAGCAGAAAGCTAGCCATTTTCTGAGCCCTATCACTCTTTGTTGGAATTTTCATACATTTTATTACGTTTCAAAATAATTTTCCTACTTTTTTAAAACGTACGAAAATTTCAAAGTTCGAATGATTTTTTGGTACCAAATTTTCATTCGTGCATTCCCAAAATGTACGAAATTTGTGTACGAAATACAGATAGTAAGAAAGCCAGATCTTTAACCACTTTTTAAAATCAAAGCGGGAATTTTCCCTCTTATTTGTGCCTATAAATAGGCCCTAGTTCTATTCATTTAGGGACTTGATCTTTCAACTCAATTCAACCAAAATTTTGAAAATTCTTCCCTTTTGTAAGAAAAAGAGGAGGAGATCTTGCAAAAGCTAACCATATTCCGACCGGAATTTTTGCCAGAAATTCTAGAGAAGCCAAAGGTTTTCAAGACCTTTTTCAAGCTTCTCCATTGAACTCTCCGTCAAGTTTGCCGGAAAGGAAGTTGAAGGAGCAGAGTGCTGCCATTTTGCTCTCCTCAAATTTATCATTCTCAAGCTCAAGTGTCATCACAAATAGGTTTTTACTTTCTTTTTTTTTGTTTTGAATTTTAGAAAAAAATGACTAGAATTGGAAGAAAACCTAGGGAACTATGGGTCCCTAACCCCTGATTCTCAAGGTTTCTCTCCAAATTCTAGTAGAATTACGTTAGGTTTTCTGATTTTTAATCGAAGGATCGCAAATCCAACGGAGTTCTAATGTTGGAATTTGAGGATTATGGATGAATATTCCATAATTCTCAAAATCTCAAATAGAACTCAATGTAATTTGAATCACTAAGAGATTGAGTAGGTAATCTGGTAGAATTAAGGTCAATAGTAACCCGTAATATTAGTGATGAATCTTGGATCTTAGAATTCGCAAGAATTCTTGAGATTGAAATTTCATATGAATTCACTCATAATTTTCAGACATTTATTGTTGTACGAATTTACTGTTCCTGGGAATTTTTCAAATTCGAAATTTGTACAAAAATTTGTACAAAAATTGTTTTCTGTTTGTACGAAATCATAAAACAGATCCAATTTGTACGAAATTTCAAGACATATCCAAATAACATGCAATTTGCGGAATTTTCAGATTAAGATTCCAAAAATAAGTAAATCTGATTCTTAAGAGTAGGATTTTTTGGGCATGAATGGTGCCTGACACCTTCAATTCACGTAACCTAGCACGACCTAGTGCTTAGGTTAGATCTAAACTTTTGAACAGAGTCAATTAGGGGTCCTAGGCCCATTTCTAGGTGGCGATTCTAAAATCCTTATCAGATTTAGTTCTGATAAGGACATTGGTTTGGATTTTTGAAGTTTTTCTCAAAATTTTGAGACTTCAAATCATTTCAAAAGCAAAAGACTAAATGACCAAATATGCGGGACTCCTAGAGTGCTACAGATTGTGACACATAAACAAAGATAAAATAAAAAAGAATGTCTGAAAATGGTTTAATTCCTCAAATGAAAATAGAATACTCTACATGTGAACTATGTTTAAGTGTAAAGATGACTAGAAAACATTTTTCAAAAGGTCAAAGACCATAAAAACTCTTAGCAATTATACATGCAGATATTTGTGGTCCCTTAAATGTGAAAACCCACAGAGGAATGGAATACTTTATAACTTTTATAGACGACTATTAAAGATATGGGTACATCTATTTAATACAAAAGAAATAAGATGTATTAGACATCTTCAAAGAATAAAGAAAGTAAGTGGCAAACCAATTAGGTAGACAAATTAAAATACTTAGAACAGATAGAGGCGGTGAATATTGTTTGGAACTATTCAACGAATTCTGTAGGCAAAGTGGAATAATACATCAAGCCACAGTACTGTATACACCGCATCAAAATGGTATACTGAAAGAAGAAATGGAACCTTAATGGACAGAGTTAGGTCTATGCCAAGCCATTCAAATCTTAGCACAAACTTTTGGGGTGGAATTTATCAACAGCCATGTGCATTTTAAATAGAGTTCCAACTAAGGCTATAAAAGTGACGCCTTATGAACTCTAGAGAGGTTTTAAACCAAATGTAAGTAACCTTAGAGTTTGGGGATATGGCGCTCATGTATTAGTGCGTAGTCAAAACAAGGATAAATTAAGAAGTAAAACTATTATATGCACATTCATAGGATACCTTGAGAATTCTAAGGGTTATAGATTTGTAACGATGGATCGGTAGGAGTAGTCGAGAACAAAGATGCTCATTTCTTAGAAGAGTGCTTAGATACAAGAAACCCTAGCAAATTAATAGAGTTATTAGAAATAACTAAAGAAAAAGATTCAGTTAGTCAGGATATAGAAGCTTCATCGTGATAACTATAGAAGGTTATTTGAAATAACTAAAGAAAAAGTCTTCCAATTCTTGATATACGAATGGGTAATAACCTTTGTCGTGAGATATTTTCCCATCATCATTTTCATAACATACTTCATGCATGATTTTCTATCTGTATATGTATTTATTTTTAATTAAAAAATCAAACTTATTTTATTGAATGCATGGGCACGCGCATTAATGGGAAATGGTGTTGAGGTTTTGCCACATCAATTTATGGCATGGCGTGAGGGCATCATTAGGTGGATCTTACCTTAGGATGAGGGCAGGTGAGACAGTGGCAGGGTGGGAGATGTAAATGAATGACCGGTAATGTGACTGTTTAATTTGAAACGATGGGTTTGGAAAGGGGCAGGATCAATGGATAAGGTGAAAGGTCACATTGGACTTCTATAAGAACAACGCTTCTCTCCTCTTTGAGGCATTCAATCGAGCATCTAATTCCAGCCACTGTAACACAATCAGATTTTTAATTCGAAGAATTCTAAAGCCTTCTCCCTCTCCATTACCATTCCTTCCTTCTCGTATTTTTTATTTTAGAAACATTAATTTCATCTCTATGATTTATCATGATCCGTGTTACCGTTGCTCAATCGACAACTGATGCCATTTTTTTGAAAACTAACCTCCAAGATAGATGTACTTTTATAATTTTCTATAAGATAGTGTAGACACCCAATTTTGTCAAGGTGGTACTAATGATAGGTGTCGCGAGGAAGAATCTTACGACGATTTCCAGAGCACCAGTTCGGTTTCTCTCAATATCTCTTTAGGCTATTTTAAGAAGAAAACACTTTTCAAAAACAATTTTATCACTGAAGATACAACCGAAAAGCCTATTTTTACACAGCACCCATCTTTTTCAGCGACCAAAAGCCTGTCTCTACACAGCACCTGCCTTTCACGGCATAAACCGGTAAGCCCGTTTTCACACGGCATTTCAATTGGGAAGTTAACTTTGAGTAAAAAACATTCATTTTTACCCAAAGGACACTTCGTTTCCCAAAAGCAAGCGATATTAGATTTATTGAAAATTCCCCAGAATGAGGAATCCAATGGATCTGACCGCGTTTGATTCGGAATTCAATCGGAGAAGTTACGAACCTTCGAAACTCATCGATAAAAGACGAAAACCACATTTTCCAATGCAACACAAGAGACGAAGTTTTGCGCCAACCGAAATATGATGTCACCCAGATGACATCATCTAGGTGACACCAAATTTCGCAGGGGGCCCTCCAAAATTTGGTCGAAATTACCACATTTTACACCCCTAAAAAAAAACTATAAATATGGAGGTAAGAGATGGTTAAGGTGAAATCCTCTCTCTCTCCTCTTCTGATGTTTGAGAAAAAACCCTGGTTTTTACCCCTTTTAGCTTTCCAATCCAGGAAACCCTAGTTTCCTTGCTTTTAGAAGAAAGAAAGTAGAGAAACTCTAGGTAGCTCACACTGGGCGTCGGCATTCTGCCGAAATTCTGAAGGTTTGGAGCGACATCATTCAAATAGCGCCGTTGTTCTGTCGAATTTGGTAGAACCACGAGCTATTTTTAAATAATAGCGTCGTTGTTTTGCCAAAATCTCTGCAACTCCGGAGCCCCTTTCCAAAGTATCGTCGTTACGCCGCCGATTTCTCTGCAACTTCGGAGCCCCTTTGCCAGAATAGCGCCGTTACACCGCCGATTTCTTGACAACCTCGGAGTCCCCTTTTTTCGAATTGCGCCATTACGCCGCTGATTTCTCGGAGATTTTGGAACCTTTGTCTGAATAGCACCGCCGCAGAAATCTTGTCAACTTCGGAGTCCCCTTTTTAGGATAGCGCAGTTGCGCTGCCAATTTCTCTTCAGATTCTGATAAATTTACATTTATTTCCCAGATTTCTATAATCTCCTTTACAACGTAAGGTACGAGGTGGTGACATTATAAGATCTTCAGCTCACATTGCCCTCAGAACGTATGATATAAATCGCTCTACCTTTCTTTTACTTTCCGCACTCTCTTTTCCGTTTGATTTAAGTTAACCTGATTGTGATCAGTTGCGAGATCTTTTGGGACTCATACAACAATATACGATCTCAATCAGGATAACTACAGCTTATTTTCGGTGTTTTTGTTAATTCATTTTATTTACATCCTGGAATTAAGTGTAATCCGAATAAAGGATAAAAAGGATAAGTTATCCTGACTAAAATTCTTCAAAAATGCCAAACCAAGTCAAGAGACCGGATTGATCTGGGCAAGAAGGGTGCCTAACACCTTCCCCGATTGTAACCATAATCCTTACCCAGATATCTGTAAGGACCATGCCTTAACAAACAGAGTAAAATTACAAGGTTCTAGGCCCAAAGCAAAAAAAAAGAACCCCTTTGGTTACGGTTCTCCCAATGAAATTCGGATAACACTCCCCTTGTCATTGGAAGAACAGGCGCGTGTCCTAGGGCCTATCCTAGGTGGCGACTCTGAGTCTTTCTTTCTTGCGGAGTTAGGATTACGGTCCCGAGTTCCTAAGAAACACAGATCAACTAACACTCCCAGAGAACCCGAAGTGGTGATCCCCTACCGCCTCACGTGCGGGGGAAAAAATCGGCTCTCACAGATTATCGACTCTGCTGGGGATATGAAATGTTCCTTTTGCAGACTTGTTATTGAAAATCAAAAGATTATAGCTCTGTATTGACTTGACTTGCCATTTTTAAAAAATTCATTCAAATAACTTGGTTTTTTTCAGCTTTATTAGGGTTATCCTTAACCCGATGTAGCTTTCAGGAGCACCAGCAAGTTACGAACACTTCTCAAGTTCTGGATGCTCCTAATGAGCGAAATAAAACAAGTGTTAGATTTACTTTCCAGTACCATACGCTTGTTCTGCAGGGATTGCAAGAGCCAATGCTCAAAATTATCGCCAAATTACGCGAAAATGCCCCGGGAGGCACCTAGGCTTACCTATTTATTTTTATGCAAACACTGCACACACCATATCTTGCATACCTACTACCCTCGGGAGTGACTAGCACTTGGAACGGATGGGTGGCATTTGGGATTTCATCATCCGGATTGCTGTTTGTCACGTGTACATTTGATGTGATAGCACCACCTCTTTGCATGTCGCCCTTGTGGTGGTGTTAAAACGATGATGTATTGAACTTTTCGACGCGGTGGGGACCACCTGGCAAGGGTTGTTGGATCACTTAGGCGAGAGGGACCTTCAAGCCTTCATCACAATGCATACGCTCAGCATACGCACATAGATGTATTCCATGCCCCCATAGGGCATGCTGAGCTTAGAGTTAGGCAAAGCCAAAACTAGTTACTCTCGAGAGATGTGAGCATATTCTCAAAATAGGAATACACTAAACGTCTGGCCCACGTGGGGCATGTTGAACGAGTCTAGAAAGGTATCCCTGGGTTGCGTCAATTCTTGTTAGGGATGTCATTACCCTAGCCCGATGCGCAAACGGTCGCAGCTCATTTCTACCCAAAAGTAGAGGTTATTTCTAAACCTTTATTTTGTCTAGAGTCGTGTTTACAAATCCATATAATCACATTCCTTGGATAAGCAACCATTGTACCTTGGAGGAATGTCCATCTTGCGGTTAACACGCTTAACCAAAAGACTCACATTCTGGTCTCATCTTTAAGAAATAAAGGTTATTATTACTCTTTGAAATCATAACCGCTCATTCATCTTCCATCCTGACCATCATTATGGTCAAAGCAGTGAAGCTCTGCCCAAATAAATCTGTCTTCTCGTGCGAAGATAGACTTGTTTCTTTTGACCAACCCGGTCAAAGCCTTTTCGGCTCTCACTTTTCAAAAAGAGTTCAGACCGGTTTTGACCCTCATTATGGTCAAAGCGGAGGAGCTCTGCTCAAATTATTTTTCTTTCAAAATAAAGAATTTCCTGACCGTCCTGGTCACAGCCTCATCGGGCTCTACTGCTTATTGGGTCTAAACCTGTCCTGACCATCGTTATGGTCAAGGCGGCGAAGTTCCGCCCACATAAGTATGTCCCTTTCATAAACTTGTCCCGACCACCCCGGTCGCAACTGTTTTTTGAATTTATCTCTCCACACAGAAATAGACCTTCCTAGACCTCTGTTATGGTCAAAAGCGGCGGAGCTCTTCCCAAATAAACCCGTCTTCTTGTACGAAGATAATCTTGTCATGACCATTGTTATGGTCACAGTTCCCGAGCTTTGCTCAAACCAAGTCAGTCATTCCGAAAGGTTAGACTCATCCCGATCATCCGTTATGGTCAAAGTAGTGGCAGAACTCTGCCCAATTTGTTTTTATCTTCCCTTGGGAAGATAGCCCTTTTTCTGACCAAAGTCATGGTCACAACTCTGGAGTCATACTCAAGTCATGTTGTCTTCACTTTTGAAGACAAACATAACCCGACTACTTTTCATGTTCAAAGCATCAGGGCTCTGTTCGAATGAATATATCCTCTCACAAGAAGATATACCCGCCTCAACCTTTGTCATAATCAAAGTGTCAGACCTTTGTCCATTTGTCATCTCAAGAACAGGGTTTGATCTTTATCTAAACCCTGATCAAATTTAATCTTTCTAGGGGTGTCCTCCCAATTCACATACTGCAAGGGCAGACCTTGCTCTAAAGACCTCGCTTGTCCAGGATTCGTCCTAAATTTGTAAAAATAACAAAAAAAAAAAAAAAACAAAATACAAAAAAACAAATATTTTACTGAGCGTTTTTGTAGACACCCAATTTTCTCAAGATAGTATTAGTGATAGGTGACGCGAGGAAGAACCTTGTGACAAGTTCCAGAGCACCAGTTGTGTTTCTCTCAATCTCTCTTTAGGGCAACAAACTATTTCTAAAAGCTGTTTTACCACCACCAGAAAGCCTGTTTCCACACAGCAACTTCCTTTTTCATTGAACCAGAAGCCTGTCTACATAGCGCTCGTCATTTACGACATCAATCGGTAAGCCCGTCTGCACACGACATTCCCAATCGGCAGGTTAAATTAGGGTCTGAAACCTTCTTTTGGTATCCAAAGGATACCCAGTCTTCCGAAAGCACCCGATTTGGCTCATTAAAAGCCCTGAAAATAAGGAATCTAACGGACCTGACCGCGTGCGAATCAGAGTCCAATCGGAAGAGATATGGATGATTGAACGTATCGATAAGAGACGAAAAATACTACAAAACAAAACGGAGAAGAGACGAACTATTGCGGGAACCAGGTGATTGTGATATTAAATAACCGCAAGTGCACGGATCATATGCAGTCACGGGTCAATCTCAGGGAAGAGGATGTAGACTTTCTATCTTTATAATATTTAGAAAATAAAAGTATAACAAGTTATTGCCTAGCATAGGTCTCAGGATTTCCGTGGATTTACCTCGGAGCAAACAATTTACTATAAATTTACTCCTTAAACAAAACAAAGATCGAAAATAACTTTAATTTGATTATTACTTTATTTCCTACAACTAGGCAAAGTAAACTAAAGATTTAATGATTTTATTAAGTACCTACTAAATAAGAAAAGTCAGTTCTAATTAATCAGTTCTAATTAATAAACAAATTAAAACTATTCTAATTAGAAAATAAAAAACTAAAATCTGAATTTTAGAATCTGGAATTAAAAATAGTGTTTAATAAAACAGTCATATCTCACTCATTTGAACTCGGATTTTAACCCTTAAGTACGCATTTCGAAGGATTTTGAAAGATCTAAAACTTTTATGTTTATGATTTTTCTTGGTTTGGTTGTTTACCTATCCAAAATTGTCTTCGAAAATTAACTAACAGCATTAAACGGAAAAATCAGACTTGAAATCAAACTTGAAACCTAGAATTAAAAGACAACTAAAACCAAAATTTGCTTAAGAGATAAACGATAGATTAAAACTTACTTAGGGGCTGGAATCAACCATGGTTCCGGTTGGGATAATTAATTAAACCAAATTTTTGCTTTAACTCATTATATAATTGATAAACAAGGTCTATGAAAGATAAGATCAAAAGATGTCATTTTCCATGAGTTGTTATCGATTATCTAACAAGTTTTAAAGAATATATAGGGGTATATAATCTACTTCATCAACAATCAATCATATGAACGGGAAAAGCCGATGGCATAAATGATTGAGATAGAGCAATTATACAACCTATATATGCATACATTATAATTGCATCATAAAAGATTTTTAATCAAAATTCTTTCCCCTTACCCATGGTTTCATCTAAACCCCAAGTAAGTGGGTTTAGTTGTTCATGACGAAGGGAAAAATAAAAGGGATAGAAAATAAAAGAGATGTCATATGAGTACTTGAAAGGAAAAATAAAAGAAAAATAAATAACTTCTCCACTATTTTAGGATAAACTAGAGTTATACATCAAATTAGAACTAGAAATAAAGAAAACAAAATAAAAGAAACACTTATTCTTTTTCTTCTCCTTCAAACAATGGTTGAAGCCTCCTTCTTCAATGCCTTCATGTCGCCTTGAGCCTTGAATGATGGTGGATTGGTCCTTGATTGAGAGAGAAAAGAAAGAGAACTTGAAAAAGAGTAAGATAGAACAAGATAGTAAAAGCTTGAGAGTGGGGGAGAAAAAGAGAGTGAAGAGAAGTAGAGAGAATGAGAGAAGATCATTCACTTCAATATATAGCCTTCTTCCCCTTCTATTTTCAACACTCAAGAAAAGATATAAACTTGGAAATTCTCTTGTAGTTTAGTAACACCGCCTGTCTCTAGCAATTTTTGAAATTCCACCATTTGTTTATAATGCAAACTTCTTCTTTTATTTTCTCAAAATTTAAGAAACTTGGCACTCCCTTTTGGTAAATTTTGTTGACTTTTCTCCTCTCTCTTTCATACGAATGGGGTGAAATTTTTTTGCAACTCTCTCTTTTAAGGTGGTTCCCACTTTATATTATATATAAAAAACAAAGAAAAGGAAATCAAGCTATACCTGGACGTGGGCTGCTTGCATGCTATTTTTCTGCCATGTCCAAGTGGGTCCCACTTTCTATTTTTCATGTATATCCGTGCATCTTTGGGTCACTTCTCCAATTATAGTCGAAATCTCCATCTTACTAATTTCAGCAAGGCACCAATAGAAAGAGAGGAAATTTTAGTAACATATGGATGCCTAGTGCAAGAAATTGCAAACGGGCTCACTTTCTTCAACTTGATAGCTTATTGATAAGTGCACTCCCCGCAATCACTTCTATGGGATGATCATAATCGTCCAATTTATGAGTGAATTTTGCACACCGAAACCCAGCCAATGTTAAGTAGTGAAAAGGGTGGAGATATCATTCCTAATCTCATCACATAAAGTCCCCAGCTGTGAGTTTTTATTTTTTTAGAATATAAGAAAGAGAGAGAGAGAGTCGTACGGCATATGGCATCTTTGCATGGCAATTTTGTTCTCCCTAAAATATAGCCTTCCAATGCACCACCTCATCATTCCTTTTGGATCATCCAAACCATTCATTTTAGTAAGTTACAACATAAATGGTCGTTCTCTCTTTTTGGCAATTTCTATCGGCTAATCCAAGCCGCTCAAATGATGGCCCACTTGCATGACCGAGTGACAATTCCTTAAAATCCAATTTAATAATATATATATATATATATATATATATATATATATATATATATATATATATTTATTATTATTATTTTTTTTCTAAACTTTGTGGACCCCATCAATTTGGACAAATTCTCAAACTTTGTGGTTTTATATTATAAACAATCAGCAGACCACATATGAAATTGCTCAAACCCGACTTGCCTAATCGTCCATAATTTTTCAGAAAATGCCAATAGTAAGCCCCACTTTCTATTGTATGAAAGAAAAAAAATTAGGCATCATGGAATGATCCAAACCATTCAATTGGTGACCTACTACATATCAATCTCAATAGAAAAGAAGTTGGGCCGCTAAAAATAAGGAATGGAGAGAGAGTAGGGTCGGTTGGGTTTGTTTCCCATTTTTTCTCTCTTTTGTTTTGTGAAATGACCAAGTGGACCCTACCTTTCGGATGAATTGCAATGATGCCTCCATTTTTCGTAAATGGCCAATATACCCTTCCAATGTATTGCACACAAAACAACTAATAATTCCCTTCTCCCCTCTTGATCTCCAAGGAGCAATTCAAGCCATCCATTTGACGGTCCACTTTTAATTTAATTTCACCACTAAACCATTCCAAAGATACGATCCGAACCGTTGAATTCATGGGTTTCAATGTGAATTTCGATTTTATAATTAGTTGCACCTCCAAGCCCATTGCCATAAGATGATCTCAACCGCACAATTAGTGGGCCTTGTGATTAATTGCTTGTACCACTGTAAATTATTTTTCAAAGCTATTTCGAACCAACCAATTGGTGGGCCATAGATGATCTAAACCCTTCAAGTGATGGAAAATTAATTTGATTTTCATCTCTTTAGCTCCATTTTCCATGGAAATCCATATATAACCCTGAAACATAAAAAAACAAGCAAAATACCTTAGCAGTACCGCTCTAAACATAGAATATGCATGATGTGCCCATTACCGGGGACGACATCATCCACCTTTATGGGGATGATGTCATCCCAAATTCGTCCCAGACGAATTCCAATTGGTCTGAGACGAGTTCTGGTTTGAACCAGATATTGTTTACCCCTCCCCTATAAATAAGGGAGGGGGTAAGGGTTTTCTAACACCTTAACTCTCTCTCTCTCTCTCTCTCCCTATGGTATATACACTCTCATTCGGTGTGATTCCTCCTCTTCTGAGTGAGATTCAAGCCCCGAACCCCAGCAGAAAATTAGATAGAAACCCTAGTTAGCTTGCTTTAAAAGAGAGAAAGTAGAGAAACACTAGGTAGCTCTTTTCGGACGTCAGCACTCCGTCGAATTTTTGAAGGTTCAAAGCGTCTTTTCTTTTTGACGCCGTTGTTCTGCCGAATTTCAGAGAACTACGAGCTACTTTTCCATAGTAGGGTCGTTGTTCTGCCGAAATCTCGAAAAACTAGGAGGCATTTTCGGCTATATAGCGGCGTTACGCCGCCGATTTCTCCACAGCCTTTGAGGCTCCCCTTTCAACACAGGTGCAGTTACGCTGCCCGATTCTCTCCAGTGGTAAGTTAAAAACCCTAAAAAATGTAAGTCCTTTACTTTTCAGTTGTGTATTTACAAAACGGGTAGGGTGGGTTCCATCATCCGTGATGTCAAGGCCCTCTACCTGCCCCTTTATTGCTTTCTGCTATTTACAGTTTTCTTTTACGAAACTGTTTGGGTGGGTTTCATCGTCCAGATGTCAAGCCCCTCTACCTGCCTTTTACTAATTCTAGCACTTTACAGCTTTCATTTACGAAACTGTTAGGGTGGGTTTCATCGTCAAGATGTCAAGCCCCTCTACCTGCCTTTTACTAATTCTAGCACTTTACTGCTTTATGTACTTTTACATTTCAAAGTAAGGTATGAGGTTGAGGTGTCAAAGAGACTTGTTTCGCAATGGCCGAGCGCTTGAGACATTATTCCCTCTGACTTGCTTTTACTTTCTGCGTTTTACTGCTTTACGAAAGTAAGATTGCTTTACGAAAGTAAGATATGCGGTGGTGAATAAGTTCTACGGTTCACGTTGAACTTATATAAACCCCCCGCTATCTTTCTTTTGTTTTACTTTCTTTACAGTCATTTTCTGTTTGATTTCAGTTAATCCTTGTTGTGAGTAAGTTGCGATGTCTGAATCTTTCGTAAATAAGTTACAATATCAATCAGGTTAACTATCGCTTATTTTTTATTTTCTTTATAAATCCACTTCATTTATATTCGGAATTAAGTATAATCTAACAAGAGAAATAAAAATCAAATTCTTTCATTTTAAATCCTTCCAAAATGCCAATTTAAGTTAAGAGACCGGATTAATTCGGGCAAGAGGGGTGCCTAACACCTTCCCCAATTGTAACCACAACCCTTACCCAAATATCTGTAAGGATCATGCCTTAAGCAAACAGAGTAAAATATGAGGTTCTAGGCCCAGAGCGAAGGAACCGCTGATTACTATTCTTCCAATGAAATTTGAGTTGTTACTCATTTCCTTGGAAGATAGACACGGGTCCTAGGCCCTAACCTAGGTGGCGACTCTGAGTTTCTCTAACTTGTGAAGTTAGGACTACAGTCCCGAGTTCGCAAGATGCGAAGGTCAAATAACACCCCCCTTTTTAAAAAACCCGACTGTGGTGATCCCCTGTCGTCCTGCTCAAACATGGGAAAAAACAGGCTCCCACAGACTGGTGACTCGGCTGGGGAAGTAATAATAACCATGGTTTTAAATTTCGACCAAAATCCGAAATTACTGTCACCGAAATCACCAAAAACCGAAACGGTCATTTATTTCGGCCAAAATTTCGGTCGAAATTTCTTTTTGCCCGAAATTTAAACCAAAAAACCTTTTTTTAATTATAATTTTAATATTTTACCAAAATTTTGACAGAAATTTAATATTAAATAAAATATCCTTTTCTTTGTGGTACCGGATTTCGACCGAAATTTTGAAATTTCAGAGTCTGAAACCGGTACCGAGACCGAAATTTTAAACCTTAATAATAACATGAGAATCCCTCTCAGCAGGTCTGTTATTAAAATGAAAAGGTTGTAGCTCTATATAACTAAATTGGCATTTTCAAAGAATTTAAAATCAACTAATACGATTTTTCTCCATTCTTAGGGTTATCCTTAACCCGATATAGCCTTCGGGGGTATTCGCAAGCTACAAACTTTTTCGCAAGTTGCAAATGCTCCAGACGAGTGAAAATAAAATAAGTGTTAGGTTTACTTTCTAGTACATATACACTTGCTGCGCCTTTTCTACAGGGATTGCTAAGAGTCAATGCTCAAAATTGCCGCAAAATTGTTAGAGCCAATGCTTGCAATTAAAATTTCACGAAAATAGCTCAGGAGGCACCTAGGTTTGCCCCTTCTTTTTAATTGTCACGTACACACCATGGGAGTTCATCGCCCACTTGCATACCTATTTACCTAAGAGTGACTAGCCCTTGGAACGGATTCGGTACCACTTGGGATTTCATCACCCGAAGTGCAGCTGATCTCGCATCCATTTGCGGTGAAAGCACCACCTCTTTGCTCATCGCCCTTGTGGCGGCGTTAAAACGATGATGTATTAACTTCACGCCCCGTTGGGTTAACCCTGACATGTGTTGTTTAATCACATTGGCAAGAGGGACCTTCAAGCCTTCATCCCTTGCTTAGCCCAACATATTATCTCTTAGATGTTACCGTGTCCTGTCTAAGGACATGTTGAGCTTGGAGTTAGGTAAGCATACCAGTTACTCTCGAGAGATGTGAGCGTCATCTAAATAGGGATACACTAAACCCCCGGCCCACCTCAGGCATGTTGAGGGAGTCTAGAAAGGTGTCCCCTGGTTGCCCTAATTCTTGCTAGGGATGTAATTACCCTAGTCCAATGCGCACTCGGTCGCAGTTTATTTGACCCAAAATTAGAGGTTATGTTTAATCTTTAGTTTTGTACAGAGTCATGTTTGCAAACCCATATCATCACATTCCTTGGATAAGCGAACCATTGTTCCCTGGAAGAATGTCCGTCTTACGGTTAATGCGCTTAACCAAGAGACACCCTCATTCTGGTCCCCTCTCGCAAAATTTTACAATCCCTCAGTCATTCTCTTCAAGCCAGATCAATTTGATCTCAACCATGTTTGGCTCTATTGTTTTCCACTTCAATCCATCCTGACTACTATTATAGTCAAGGTGGTGAAGCCCTGTTCAAATAAAGTCTACCTATCTTTAGACCCATTCAAAATGATCCAAAATCTTGTCAAAGGTTATCTCTTCACAGAGATAAACCTTCCCTGACCCCTCTTGCTGTCAATAGCGGCAAAGCTCTGCCCAAATTCCGGTCAAAAGTTATCTCTTCACACAGAGATAAACCTTCCCTGATCCCTCTTGCGGTCAATAGCGGGAAAGCTCTACCCTAATTCCTCTCAAAGGTTATCTCTTCACACAGAGATAAACCTTCTATGACCCCTCTTGCGGTCAATAGCGGCAAAGCTCTGCCCCAAATCCTGTCAAAGGTTATCTCCTCACACAGAGATAAACCTCCCTTGACCCCTCTTGCGGCCAATAGCAGCAAAGCTCTGCCCAAATTGTTGTTAAAAGGATATCTCTCCACACAGAGATAAACCTTCTGTTGAGGTCTATGGCGACGAAGCTCTGCCTAATTCAACCCATCTTCTGATGCGAAGATACTCTCGTCCAAACCATGGTCACAGTACCCGAGCTCCGCTCAAAATTCCAATTTGTCCTTCCAAAAGGTTAGACCTCATTTCCGAACCACTTTTGGTTCCATGGCAGCGAAGCTCTGCCCAATTCAACCCATCTTTTGGTACGAAGATTGTCTTGACCATTCGTTATGGTCACAGTACCCAAGCCTTGCTCCCCCTCCTTTCAGCCTTTTCATAAAATTAGACTTGTTTCCAACCAAAACAAAGGCAGAACTCTGCCCAAGTGTGGGACCCGATCCCGCGAGAGGGGCGGCGCGACCCGCCTCCATCTCTCTTGGTCTCTCGTACCCACGCGAATGGCGCGTGCCGTTTATTATTAATATAATTCATCCTTTCCATGAACTTAGAATCACTAAACCAATCCGAATTTCACGCAAAAGAGAATGACAGAGTCGCCACCTAGATGAGAGATCTATGACCCATAAGTGACAAAAAATCTAGATTCGTTACCTAATTATGAGAGTGGAAGGTATGGGGAGTTACCATCACATTCACCATTCTTGCCCGATAATTCGGTCTTCAATTTTCAAAGTTAACTCTCTTGAATTTCTTTTAAATGACTCATTTAACTCTATATTAATGTGCGAACTATGTGACATGCATCCTAAAATCTAATTTCAATGTAATTCCTAATGTGTATTTTGATTTTCTTAATTTGTTTGGATTTAATCTAAGTGAATGTTCTCCTAAAATTCTAATTTGTGGGAAATTCTATATATTTTAATTAATTTAATTAAAAAAAATTAACATACAAAATCCCACCATTTGTGGTGGGCTGACTCGTGCTCGGTATGCCATTCAAAGCATCCAAAGCTGCCTACGTATCCAAGCCTCACTGGAATCAGAGTCGATCGTAGTTCGGTGTCTAAACTAAGCTATATGCCCAAATATCTAGGATACCAATCTAAATTGGACCAATGTTTCAACAGTTTAAGGGAATTCATTTAATTCAAGTTGAGTGGCTTTTATTATTCTAGTACTTCATCTAAGATGCTATATGATCCTATTTAAGTGTAAGACGTCCCCTAAACTAATGCAGATGAACCTACATCCTAGGTTAACTAGGCTTGTCCTATAGAGAGATGGGTTGACTAGTGTAACTAGATCTATGGCACGGTTGCTATCCATAGCAAACGGCCGTGATGAGACTGGACTCATAACTCTAAGACACCCTAAAACCTAGAACACGACGTGACATAAGTGTTCCTAAGGGGCCCTAAAGGTTCCTACAATGGGAGACCGCAATCCAACAGTTCCAAAGACATTAGATAGGTATTCTTGCATCTTTAAAAATTGATTCAGTTTGTTGAATTAATGATTTTCAGCTCTTTAAAGGTTCTCGATTCCTAAAATCTAAGGAATACCAATGGCTCTAATACTGGCAAGTTTCCACCTTGAAGTACATCCATTGAAGGGAATCGTGCTTTCGACCCTTGTATAATTTGGCACGTAAGTTATATTATGTTATTGCCGACATGTTTCTCAGGATTTCCGTGGACAATGGACCTCGGAGCCAATAACATACTATAGTTTAAATGCTCAAATTATCAAGGATTGATCACAATTAGGATTATGAATGCAATCTTGGCGGTTAAACTATCATAGTATAGCAAATTTACGGCGATTTTCTTCAGGATTTTCAAATTTTCAGTTCAGATTATAGATTTACACATCAACCTATAGCAAATCGAATCGAAATAAGTTGAAATTTTTACAATAGCTTTCTCTTGACCAGAGAAGACTATTGTAAAACTTTCATGGATTTTAAATGTGTTTTACTATCAGTTTTCCATTGTTGAAGATATCTGTCCAGATATCTGACCAGAGAAGACTATCGCAAAAGAAAATCCCAAAGAATAATAATCTAGCCTCCAATATGTTGAATATGTGAAAGTACTTTGTGTAGAACTAAGTGGAAGAGATGAGCAACAAAACACAAAAAGGATGGAATAAATTCTAAGGGGAGAGAGAGAGAAGGACAAATTTTCCAAAGGGGAGGGCCAAAGCTTGTGTGTGCTTGCTTTTATAGAAAAGATTAGGGTTGAGAGAAGATTAGTAGTTTTCAATGTGAGAGCTCCTTTCTTTAGCTTGTTTCCAATTTGTGCTTTGACTTTCTCATTCTTTGATTTCCATATTGAACTTATTTATAAACCTTGTTTTCATATTGAACTTATTTCTAAACCTTGTTTCTTACAAGCTAAGTAATGCTAAATTACACAATAGAGATCCTTCAAGATCAATCTAGAAGTCTTCTCATATAGGAAACTAGCTTTTATAAATGATTTTCGTCCAAAGAGGGCTGCCCAACGTTTGAGCTCATTTTGACCTTTTTAGAGGCTGATTCAGGAAAGGTCGTAAAATACAAATTTGTAGATCTTTTCGAGACGTTCGAAACAAGTATAATAGCAAATTTTGGTGGTGTAGACACCCCCATTTTGCTAGGCTTTAAAAAGCAAAAGATTCGGTAGTATCATCAATTTTTATATCCGTATTCAGCATTAGATTAGGCATCCATGCATTTTAGGGTAGATTTCATTTCATTATGAGAGTTTTGAAGTTGATTCGCAATCTTGAAGGTCTCTAGGGGGTTCCTTTGGCCTCTGAAAGATGAAAGTTCAAGTTTCAAAGCAAATGAAAAGACCTGCTATTTTTAGAATTTTCAGGGTTTCCCTCATTTTTGCTTATTTTGCACTGCAGGGGTATTTTGGTCATTCCTGATGTGTCTCGTTTGACCCCCCGAGTTATATTTGAGAAATCTTGAGTGATTTTACAAATTTTGAAAAAGCTGCTATTTTTAGAAACTCATGGGGCTTCCACATTTTCATCATCTTATGGATATTTCAATCATTTCTCATATGTCCAAAACCATCTCGAGGGTACGGCTGATGGATTATGAGTAATTTCGTAAGCTTTGGGAAACCTGCTAAATTTAGATCTCTCAAGATTTTCTCTTAGTCTTGCACTTCAGGGGTATTTTAGACATTTCCAAACATATCATATTTGGTCCCTAAGTTGTGTCTAAGAAATCTTGAGTCCGTTCATAAATTTTCGAAAATCTGCTATTTTTAGAATTTCTCAGGGTTTTCCCTAGTCTCGCCAAAATTCTAGCACCTTTGGGTAATTTGGTCTTTTCTTGTGTAATTCTTTTGATCCCCGAAATATGTCTGAGAGATTATGAATGATTTCCTGAATTTTGGAAAACCTGCTAAATTTAGAATTTCTCAGGAATTTCGCTTAATTTGGAAATTTTAAGTGTTGAGGGCATTTTGGGTATTTTCAGGGGATACCAAATGATTCTGTTTAATATTGCTCACCGAAAGGACCCAATTTTAAAAGTTTTTATTTTTGAAGTTTGACCACAAAGACTTTTCATTTTTAAATTTTCCCTCTAGGGGTGAACCAATCTGAGGGTATTTTGGTTGCATTTGGATGTCTAACAGTCAAGTAGGGGCATTTTGGTCCGAAAAATTATTTCCCAAAAAAGATGGTCCGATCATGTGTGAGGGATGCACCATAAATGTCAAATGGGTTGGGTCCATATATAGAATGTTGAATTTAGAAAGATTTTATTGATTTTTTACGAAAAAACCTGAAACCTATGTGAAATGCCCCATTGGGCTAAAGCCCGCAAAGATGGAGCTCATGTGGGTTCACCCATATGGGTCAACCACCATGGTGGGTGGCCCATATGATTGACCCACATGAGTTGAGCACCCACCTTGATGATGTCACAATGGTGACATCATATTTGTTAAAAAAAAAATAAAAAGAATAAAAAATAAAAAGAAGGAAAGAAGGAAAAGATGAATGATTGCTTAAAAAGGTTTTCTTCCAAAGAAGTAATGTGGAATGAGATTAACATGTCTTGATTGACAAGAAATTAAGATTGGAATCAAATCCAATTTGGAAACAAGAAAGAAAGAAAGCAAGAGAGGAAAATTGGAAACAAGCCAAAACGGGAGCTCTCACATTGGAAATTGCTATTTCTCTCTTAACCCTAACTTTTTTTAATATAAAAATCAAAGCAAACAATCCAGAAAAGAAAAAAAATCCAAATTCGTCCATTTTCTCTCTCCTCCCAAGAAAAAAAAAATATTTTTTTTCTTTTCTCCCTTGAAGTGTGATCTCTCTCTTAAGTGTTCTTCAAAAAAGGAATTCTTGAATTCCTTCTTCTTCTCCAAGGCATCATACAATCAAGAACTATTGGAGTGTTCTTTGGGTCTTCTTTATCATAAAAAAGGGTGCGACAAAGCGTATACTTCGGATCTACGCACCCTAAAGACAAGGAGCGCGATCAACGTGGTGGAAATAAAAAAAAAAGAAAAGAAAGAAAGGGAAGAAAGGACGCAGGATCGAGCGTCGGCGAGATTCTTCGGAATTTTTGGCTTTTGGATTCGGCGAGGATCTCCATCACAGGTAGGTGCATTATTCTCAGATTTTTCCAGGATTATTTGGTATTCTTTATATATTTTTGCATGGTTTTTAGCATTTAATTGAATTTAATTCGATATTATATGTGTGTGCTCAAAATCATGATCTACATGAGTGTTTCAATTCCGATTCGTCCCGAAATTTAGTACACTGATCTATTTAAATAGACTAAAATAACCATCAGATCGGATCGGACATTGAATCAAAGGATTTTGAAAATTTGAGTGAAGAGTGGAATTTCATTTAAAATAATGGCTGAGAAATTACAAAAGTTGAAAAAATAGCTATCTCAGGATGATTTGTTTTGTGGAATTTCAAAATTTTCTTGTGTTCGTCACATCAGAACAAGGTTAAAGGACATTTTTTGGAGTCGTAATTTTCTCCAAAATCGTGTTTTAAAAATAGAAAACTCTTCAAAAACATCTTTTTGACAAAGAAAAATAAAATATATACTAACCAGATTCCAAAATTAAGGAAATTTTGTGGAAAAATAATATGATACGGATACATTCTACCATAAAGTTTTGAGAATTTTTGGATTTTGTTTCATATATTATTTAATATTTTCTTTGAAAATTATCAGATTTTGTGAGAATTTTTACTGACCTCAGATCACAATTAAAATTCTCCAAATTTTTACAGTAGTCTTATATTTCATATTTCTTGCTGCTGTACAATTTTTAACTAATTTGGATTTTTTCCTAAGGGTTGTAGTGTAAATCCATAATCTGGTCTTAAAATTGAAAAATCCGAAATTGGTAGTAAATGGTTTTTAAAATTCATGAAAATCTCACAGCATGCTATTTTTACCCATATCTTATTTCTGTAGAAATTTCAATGAATTTAGATTTCTATTTCTAGTAGTTTTTTGTGTTAGTTTAACAATCTGGTCATATTATTGTTAAATCAAAATTAAATAGGAGCTTAATGTAAAAATCTGCAAAACTTTTCCAGTAAGCTACATACATTCCCATCTTGCTGTTGTATCAATTTCAATCTATTTCAAATTTGTTTGCAATACATTCACTTGTAAAGTCACTCATGCGGTTTAAAATTGATAAAATCCACTCAAAATTGAAATTAATTAAAAATCATTATCAAAATTTCTAAAGAACCTTAAATTTTTGTTACATATTAATTCTTTAATCCATTGAAACAGAAATCTTAGGATCTTTAGATTTCCCTGGTAAAATGGCTAGTGCATCCATAATCGTATCCCAATTGCAACCGATCTTTGACAATTTGAATATTTAAGCTATAGCATGTTATTGGCTCCGAGGTTACTGTCTACGGAAATCCTGAGATATGCCAGGCAATAAGGTGCTATAACCTAAGTATTAAATTGCACAAGGAAAGAGCGCACGATTCCCTTCCTTGGATGCCATTCGAGGCCGAAATTGGAGAACCCTAGAACCTTTGGTATTCCTTAAATGTCCAGAAACCGAAAATCCTTGAAATCTGAAATTAATTAACTTCAAGAACTTGAATCAATTTATCTCATGTCTTTCGCAACCATTGGATTATGGTTTTCGATATAAGAACCATTAGAGCCCAACTTAGGAACACTTATGTCAGGTCGTGTCCTAGGTCTTAGGGAGTTTTAGGTTTTAGGGAGTCCTAGAGTTAGGAGTCCAGCCTCATCACGGACGTTTGCTATGGATAGCAACCGTGCCATAGGTCTAGTTACACTAGTCACCCAAATTTTCCCTAGGACAAGCCTAGTTACCTAGGATGTAGGTTAACCTGCATTAGTCTAAGGGACAACTTGCACTTAGATAGGATCATATAGCATCTTAAATGAAATCCTAGGATAATAAAATCTTCAACTTGAATTAAATAACTTCTCTTAAAACTGTTGAAACAGTCAATCCAGTCTAGATCGGTGTCTTAGTTGAGTTAGGCATAAGTAGCTTAGCTTAGGTGCACCGAACTACGTCGACTCTGATCCCAATGAGGCTTGGGTACGTAGGCAGCTTGGATGTCTGATGGCATACCAACCGCGAGTCGGCTCCACAACAAATTGTGGGGTTTTGTATATTAATTTTCTTGTAAATGCTTAATTAAATCACTTAGGATTTTTCCATGAAATTAGAATTTTAGGAGAACTTTCACTTAGATTGAATTCAAACAAATTAAGAAATCAAGATACACATTTAGGATCTACATTGAAATTAGATCATAGGATGCATGTCACTTAGTTCGCACATTAACAGAGAGTTGAATGAGCCATTTAAAATAAATTTAAAAGAGTTAGCTTTTGGAATCGAAGACCGATTATCGGGCAGGAATGGTGCATGTGGTGGATAACTCCCCATACCTTCCATTCTTGTAACCAGGTAGCGAGTCTAGATTTCTGGTTAATTTCGGGTCCTAGATCCCACATCTAGGTGGCGACTCTGTCACTCTCTTTTGTGTGGAATTCGGATTGCCTTAGTGATCCCAAGTTCACATAAAAGATGAATTAAAATCAATAATAAAAATGCACACGCCAATCGTGTGGGTACGAGAGACCAAGAGAGAGTGTGGCGGCTCGCACCCCACCCCTCTCGCGGGATCGGGGTCCCACAGGTGGACGAGAAGGTAAAAAGCTATGGCCATTTTACTAACCTGACCATACTAGCCCTTTCTAATTATAACTCTTCTTTCTTTTCATTATTTGTTTTTTTCAAAACACATCTAATATGACATTCCCATCTCATCTATGTTGGGCACCCAACTAAGTGGGCCACCCATGTGGGGCGCCCACTTATGTGGCCGACCCACATGGGTGGGTCCACTTGGGCCCCTTCCTATGTGGGGCACCTATGAGCCTTCTCACATGGGTTTTGGGTTTTTTTTTCATAAAAATTTAATAAATTTTTTTTAAATTCAATATTTTATATATGGACCCAACTCATTTGACATTTATGGTGCACCACTAATACGTGATCGAACCATCTTTTTGGGAAAATAACTTTTCGGACCAAAATACCCCTATTTGACCATTACAGATTTAAATGTGACCAAAATACCCTCAAATTAGTTCACCCTTAAAGGGAAAAGTTAAAAATGGAAAGTCTTTGTGGTCAAACTTCAAAAAATAGAAACTTTTAAAGTTCGGTCCTTTTGGTGAGCAATATCAAACATGATCATTTGGTATCCTCTGAAAATACCCAAAATGCCCTTGACACATAAAATTTCCAAGTCAAGTAAAACCCCTGAGGAATTCTAAATTTAGCAGGTTTTACAAAATTCATGAAATCATCTAAGATTCCTTAGATACACCCTAGAGGTCAAATGAAACACATTGGAAATGACCAAATTACCCCTGAGGTGCAAAATTTGGTGAAACTAGGGAAAACCCTGAGAAATTCCAAAATAGCAGGTTTCCAAAAATTCACGAAATGACTCGAGATTTCTCAGATATGGTCCAGGGATCAAATGAATCACACAGAAAAAGACCAAAATACCCCTAAAGTGCAAGAATAAGAGAAACTCTGAGAAATCTAAATTTAGCAGGTCTCCAAAAACTTACGAAATTACTCATGATTCTTCAGCCATACCCTCAAGATGATTTTGTATATATTGAAAATGATCAAAATATCCATAAGATGATGAAAATGTGGAAGCCCTATCAGTTTCTAAAAATAGCAAGTTTTTTCACTTGTTTGGAAACTTGAACTTCCATCGTCCGGTGTGGACCCCGATCCGAGGACGGTGAGGGAACGGGTCCCTAACACCCTCTGGATCATCCACAACGTGAAGGAGAGCTCTGCCAAGGAACTCTCGAAACAGGTGCCACCCTCACAGCATAGCATGAGTGGCGATACAAAACGAATGAGATACATCCTGATCAGGAGCCAGGGCTCGAAACCAAGATGTACCTAAAAATAACTCAGAGTCGCCATCCATGGACACGCCATGGAACCAAAACAAATGCTCTGTTTGCAATGGATAACCAGAGATACAGAAGGTCCGTGCCTGATGATGAATGGAGAAGGTCCGAAGAGCGCCCCCAATTCGCTCGAGTGCGAACACTTCGTCTCTTATGCCATTTTTTCATTAACCTCGAAGAGTTTTGGGCGAAAATCATGTGAAATGGGAACAAATATCCCCGAGTGGACGTCTACCTAATCATGCATGACTCGGGGATGCAATAATAAACACACATAAAGTATGATAAAAGATGTGTCACCTAATGACAACTAGGTTATGAGTGACATGCCTAACAGGTGTCTAAGTTCTGGTGGACGAATGCATGCATGCTACAGCTAAAGGTATAGGTCTGCACAAGAAAGTAAGAAAACACAACAAAATATACAATATAACAACACCACAAATCCTAAGACTCTAAAACGATTTAGCCCGAGCCCTCGGATGGTCTGATATTCATCCAAAGAAGCCTACGTATCCCCGCCTCCACGAGAATCAAGGCAACGTAGTTCTTCGCGCCTATTCTAAACTAGGATGCCTAAGACACCTAGACCTCTATCTTAGACTCGATCTAAAAGACCGGACTAGTTATTAAAGCTTCTTGAACGATTATTTAAATTTCAGTGAATTGTAGATTTTAGGACACCCTATATGCCCTAACTAAATGTAGGTTAGCCCTAAGCTAATGCAGGTGGTTCCTACAACCTATGTGTAACTAGGCTGTGCGTCCTAAGGAAAACGATGGGATCACTAACGCATCTTAGACCTAGTCATCAGTCGGCGATGTGAATCGCCAACTGACCAGACGGAGGCGCTCCTAGCTAGGACAAACTCCTAACTCTAACACAAACACACAACAAAAGACAAACTCCTAACTCTAACACAAACACACAACAAGCACACAACAAAAGACAAACTCCTAACTCTAAAACCCTCTATCTAGGACAAAATCCTAACTCTAGAGGAAGATCTTGTTGAAAAATAAAGTTTTGAAAAAAGGGGTTAAAACATTTATTTACAAAGTTTGGCTGGACCTGGGATAAGAATCTCAAGCTGCACTACGTACCTCGTGGAAGAGGATCAAGCCAACGTAGTTCGAAAATCGAACTCTCCTAACTAAAACCTAACACTCCAAATGATTTAAGGGTTTTTTAATATTTTTCAAATGTTTTTGATATTTTTAAAGTTTTCAATGTTTTTGAATTTCAAATTTCTAATGTTTTTTGGATTTTAAAGCTTTTCCAATGCTCTGAACCTTTAAATGTTTTCAATCTTAGAGGGAACACGCAAGAACACATAAGCATAACCACAAACTAGGGCAAAGCCCTAAAGCAAAAAGGGGAAACCCCGAACAAGCAACTAACGCCTCAAAGAGACGAACCACAACAAGAAAGATAGCGTCCCAAGAAGAGAGAAAACGATCCAAGATCCCAAGCAAGCAAAGCTCTAATAAGACTGAGTTAGCCTCTAATCAAAGTGAAGTAATCAACAACTCTAAAGGAGAAACTCCGAACTAACAACACTAAAGGGGGGGAACAAATGAGTCATAGACTCTCTAATAACACTACCGAGTCAAAGACTCACTCTAAAAGAGGAGGCCACTCTAACATGAGGCTAGGTAAGCCTCCTAAAGGGGAAACTCTCTACATGAGACAAGGCTTGTCTCCGAGACACAAATGACGTAAAAAGGAATAAGAGACCCTGTGCATATTTGGCAAAGGTAAAACACCCAGCCGGGCCGGACAGCTGCCTAGCCCTAGGGTGCAACAAATGTGCAACCCAATACCCATAAGGGTAGGGGTATGCTGCCAAGCCGAGTAGGGTGTTCTCCCAAAACCAAACGACGCACAAAGAGGAGGTTTAGCAAGAGAATGAGACTGGGCAAGTCTCCTATATACAAAGGAGGGGTATGCTATTCGGACTGAGCAAGTCCCATAAGGATGGGCTTGGGCTAGCGCCTTCATCGCCCTCGCAATGAGAGGGGATTCTAGTATCTAAAGAAATTTAACAGAAATCTATAAGACTGTGTTAGTCAAAGAGAGAAGAAAAGGCTACCAGATAATCGCAAACCCATTCTATTCTTATAAAAATAAAACAAGTGCTAAGCAAAGAAGAATTTTCAATAAAAAAAATACACAATCTATAGCAATCATAAAATGATAAACAACATTAATTAGTCCAGACCAGCCGCTGGATAGCCTAATAAAGTAAAAGAAAACAATATCAAACACTTCTATGCCCAACCACAAACACCACCCCAATATGGGGATGAAATCAGATGATGCTAAAGTAATCATCTGATATCATATACACATGATAATATTTCTATATCCCGCCTTGAAATCAGACAGTACTCATGTCGATAATATCGAATAGAGTAGTCATCTGATCTCCTTCTTCCTATTAAACAATTTATTTAAATAAAATAAGTATGATAAGCTTTCAAGATAGTCTCACCTGAATAGTCCATTCATCTTCAGAACCTAACTCAAAACTTAACATAAAAGAAGAATCTTAAATTTTCAACAAATTATACAAATGCCTGCAATGATATTTCTGATTTTTATAAATTTTGGTGCATAACAGGGGGCATCAACTTGTGCAGATTCAAGTGCAAAAAAAACGGTGAGCCACAAAACACAAAGACGGGCTCCAAGTAACCTTATCATTGCCCAGAGAAGGGTTCTTTTGAAAAAAATGGTTAAAAGAAATCCAAAAGGTTGGGTAGGCCTACTAAACAAAAGAGGGGAGCGTTACTTGGATTGAGCGAGTCCCTTAAAGATGGGCTTGGGCTATCACCTTCATCGCCCCTGCAAAGAGCGAATATGAATAAAATCCCGAAAAGACTAAGTAGAAGACCTTCCATATGAAAGTATCGCTTTTTTAAAATTCCTTGAAATCAAATCATCATACGGCTAAGGCTTCAGAAATTTCTGAACCAAATCCAAGAACAATTCACAATTCCAACTCTATAGTAGCGCCGATCATATATAAATGCGAGAGAAATGAAGGTAATTAACCAAGGCGATATCAAATGAATTGGTATAGGAACACTAACAGAATAACAAACCTTGGAATAGACGAAAGAATGAAAGAATTATGGATGAAGGCAATCGAAAACATACTACAGATGGCCTTAAGATGGGGAAAACACATATTCTAAAAAAAAAGTGCATTCAAGGGAGCCCTTGGAAGGGAAAGCCTACACCAAAACTATTAGGCTATATGAATAATACCCAAGTAGAGACAAATGACAGTTTGGTCATGCAAATTTTGAGATACATAGAATCAAGACAATGACTCAAACACGCATGGATAAATGGCGATCACATCTAACCAAGACCGTAGAGGCTTCTAATTAGCACTCCCCCAACCTTGCAAGCATAAATCATGACCAAAGAATATAAAGACAGGTGACAGAAGAAGCAGTGCAGTGCCTTCAAATTCAAATCCCCAATAATCAAGACTTCACAAGATTAATTAGAAGAGTACACGATAACCCCAGGATTTTCAAAGGCACAGCAGCTAATCCTTATTCCAGTATCGATTTCCACATATAGCTTATCATATAGAATGCATACAGTTCATAGCCAACTACTGACATGGAACCCATAAACTCAGCCATATGATGAGCAATGATAACACCATCAAACCTTGATACTTCATTGAACACCTACTCGCGATACGAACTCAGATACCCTTTGGAGTTAAAAATAGAATTTGACGAGGAACTATATGAGCATCGCACCAAACATGTATTTAGGATCATGTCACATTCTCTGTCAAAATACAGTAATTCATGCAACATATGAATAGATTGGAAGACTCAAGGCCTAATACTGTTTTCACAAATTACTATGAGCTTGGATCTATTTTGGAGTTGGGATTATAATCCTGATAAAGGAAGGAGAATAGATTCAACTAGAAAACCCTTTGAGTTAGGACCTATGGGCAAGTAACTCCAAACCACCATTAAAATGCAGAGAAACAAATTGATTCATTTTCGAGGACCATATCATGGAAATGGGGCCAAGAAAGTTGAAGAAGAACTTGATTTACAAATTTTTGCAATAACCCATCCGAAGGATGAATTAATTGCCCAACCAATGAGTAACCATAGCTCATCTCTGATTTCTTTTACATTCAAAAGACCCAAAATCCTACCAAAGCATCAATCACCGCAATCCAATGCATGCGAAAATTACTTCCAGAGGTCAAACAATAAGCATAGATGATAAGCAAAAGGACTAGAGATTAATACCTGTTCTATGATGAAGCTTGCCTGATTCTTTCTTCTCCCTTTTCCTTTAAATGGTTAACAAACCCCTATTCCAGCTCTCCTCTTCCTTATTTAGACACCAAAAGTCCTTGAGAACACCTCGTTCTAGAGAAATTTTGTCTGATTCGAGCTTCCCTTTTTTTTCCTAATTTTTGAGACAGAAATTAGAGACGGTGGTGGTGCCGATCAACAAAGGAAGATGGTGATGAAATTAAAGGGTATGGATCAGCAATGGGGGAAGAAACGAAGAGGGTTTGTAGGAATATGGCTGAGAAGAGGATGATGGTGTTGGGCGGAAATGAAAGGGGGTTCGATGGTAGGGGAAAATGAGAGTCGGATATGTTGCTGTGAATAGGGGTTTAAGAAGAGGGTTTCGAAGGTGAAGGTGGATATGGAATGGGTGTGATGGCCGTGGGTTAATGGCAGAGACGAGGAGGGTTTGGGGTTTGAATGGAAAAACGAGATGGGTTTTGGGAGAGAAATGGAGATTGGTAGAGGAAATGGGTTTAGATGTTAATGGAGGAGGGACGGCTGGATTTTGGTGAGGTTGCCGGAGATGGTGGTGGCTGATGGAGGAGATGGGAGGTGGGTGGTGAGATGAGATGGGTTTGAGTGACGAAATGGGCAGAGGGAGAAAATAGGATATGGTGGAGGGTTTGTGAAGAGGGTTTGAGATGAAATGGTTGTTGTGGTGTTGAAGAGGGTGGTGGAGTTGACTGGTGGTGGTGGCTGATGGTGGTGATTCCGGTGGGTTCGTCGGAGCTCGGTGGATGAGGGTTTTGATGGAAAATGGGTTTTGGTGGTGGATTTGGGGGTTGCAAATGGTGATAAGGATGGTGGCTGTGAGGAGAGGAGATGGGTTTCACTGTTTGAAATGAAGGTGGGGGTTGACGGATTTGGGTGAGGATCACCGGAGGAGATGAAGATGGGGTGGGGAAGACAAACCGAGGCCGAACCTCCCTCTCTGCTTTCGCGACTGCAGAAACCAGCTCCCCTCTCTTCTTCTTTTTTTTTTTAGAAAATGAGATCCCTCCTTAACCCTAATTCGTTTGGGGCTTTATAAAGTGAAGAAAAAAATGTAAATTCGACCCCCCCCCCCCAATTGCTTACTGGACCACCCCATGCAGTGTATTTGCGGCTAATCCTTTGCTCCATGGGGGGGCCTCGGGTAAGATGAATCTAAGCAAAACTAAAAATGTATTCGACCCCTCCTTTTCCAGGACAGCCCCCCATTGCATGGTGACTACTCTCTTGCCGGATAGGTGATTAGATGGTAATGGCACCCTTCTTTTCCGTAATATGAAGCTATACTAATGGCACAACCTCGGCTTGTCCTTTTGATTACCATGCTTCGCTCGATCCACTTGAAACCTTGCTGAGGCCTACATAGGATCTGGAACTACCCTATAACTGATTTTGGGACACAGATTCAATTGTTTTAAGGAGATTTATTCAAACAGGTTTATTTGGGGTTCGGTCAAAATGGGGTGTCTACATCCGGATACTGTTAGGAGCACCCTAGAAACCTTTAGGATTACGAAAACACCTAAAATGAGATGAAATATATCCTAAAATGCATAGATGCCTAATCTATTGCGAAATATCGACTCAAGACTTGATGAAACTACCGAATCTTTTGCTTTTTAAAGCGTAGCAAAATGGGGGTGTCTACACCAAGTTATCATCATCTCCTTTCAAGGGAATGCCCATTTCTTGGTCTGCTACGTTCAAAATGTCAAGTTTCTATAAATGTACCATCTCGTCAGAAGGTATTTCTAGCCAAATCTTTATCGTAACCTAGGTATCGAACCTCTGTCCATTTATCGTCATAAGGTCGGGATTAGATCTATATATAAACCCTATTTGAGTTCAGCCTTAAAAGGGTGTCTCCCAATTCTCAAATCGCTAGGGCAGACGTTTCTCTTCATCCCTTTCTAGTTCAGGATCCGTCCGAAAATTTGTAACACTTATAAAAAGAAAAATAACAAAAAATAAATAAATACCAAACGAAATGTTTTACCAGTTGTTTTACATTTGTCTTACCGTGTTTTGATTCTCGGTCTTCCGTATAGGTAGATCGTGGACCCGGATGAGCTTATCGAATGGTTATAGCGATTCTATTCTCCCAAGAGCCTGGAACATGTCGGATGGATGGTAGACCCCAATGAAGAGTTTATCCCTCTCCAACCTACCATACTGATAAATATGGATTTCCTTAGGGCAGCCACTACATTTTGGGACCCTCACTACCATGTCTTCCGTTTCGGCTTAGAAGAAATATGTTCGACGTATGAAGAATTTTGTGCTTTATTAAAAGTATTGCCTGAGGGGCCCATGGTCATTCCTACGGTAGAAGGTCGTGTCCAAGCCACTGTTCAGTGGCTATTTTGTTGGGAGCATCTTGAACCATCCACCTTCCGACACAATGGAGGGATCTTAACCAACTTTCTTATCCGTGCATTCTCCCCAGATGGAAATTCGAAGGACTTTTTCTACCAAATGTACCTGTATAGGGCCCTCCTATTTTGTGTATGTGCTTGATACCTCACTGTCCAGCACTCTGAGATAGCTTCCCATAGCATTCTCCACCTTTTTTATCAGGTCCCATATGGATTCAACCCTGTTTCTACTATTTTAGCAGAAACTCTTAATGGCTTAGACGCAGTCTTTGTAGACCCAGATGTACCCTTTTCAGGATCCCCTGTTTTACTATACATCTTGCTCACCCTTAAACTTGGTATTTTCATCCCACCTTCTCGGAATGATATCTCCATTTTCAACTTTAACGTTTGGGCTTATGGACCATGTTTTGATACTCAGTCCGAATGGACATCCTGGCTAGGCAGTCGCACATCAGAAGATATATTTTGGAAATCATAGAGACATGCGTCTTTCTCCCTAACAACCCATAAGTCCAACCATATCGAAATTCTGGCATTAGGAAAAACTTCTTTTTACATCCCAGATCGTATTATGCGCCAGTACGGGATAATCTTCCACTTTATCAATTCAGTCCTCCGATAATCTTCCACCAACGTACAGCAAACAAAGTCGCCGCCAGATGATAAAAGAGGATTATCGTCTCCAACCTCCGTGTCTCTGGAAATCAAGCGGATGAGGCGTCACTTGACTACTACCTCGCATTGTATAGAGATATCGCAGGCAGAATGCCGACTCTCTGTCGTTGATCTAGCTGCATAGAAGACAGAGAACACTGTTTTTCTTTTCTTTTACTTGTAAATAGCCTGTGAAAGGCCTCTGTGTAAAAGAAAAAGGAAATGTGAATAAATAAAAAGTATGTGCATAGGTATTGTATCAATCTTTTTGTTTGTCTGAAAATTTCTTTGTTATCCTGTGTATGGAACAGACCATGTCTGCAGAATCATGTCTCAATGGATACGAAGCTATGCGGAGTCAATAAGCTCTTCCCGTTTCACCTACCTGACTCATCATGAGTACACATTTCCTTTCTATGAGTCTATTCAAATAGATTGGAATCTCCTCAAAGCAGCAGCACAATTCCAGGATCCCCAGTATCACGTCTTCCATTTTGGTCTTCAGGAAGTGTGTCCCACTTTTGAAGAATGCTGTACGCTTTTGTAGTACATGCAGAATGGACCCATCATCCACCCCGAGCTCAGATATGGGATTAATAGACTCATGTGTATTAGGCTCCTTTGTATGCCAGGACAGGACCCTGATGATTTAACATCAACGGATGGTATATACATAGATAGACTCATAGACGCCTACTCCTCAGAAGGAGACCTGCAAGACGCCACATTTCAGCAACGTCGTCGTGAGGCCTATACACTTTGTATGTATGTAAGCTACATCATGTGCCAGGAAGACAATCAAGTCTCTCTCTCCTTTCTTAGTGTTATAGACCAGTTGTCTTTGGATGCCAATCCCGTGCCCACCATTCTGGCTGAAGCCTTCAGGGGGTTAGACTGTGTTTCTCAACACCCTCACCTTCCTTTCTCAGGATGTCCAACCTTTCTGTATATTTGGCTTTGTCTCAAGCTTCATATAGCAATCCTTCATCCCCGAACAACCCCTTGTATCTCGAACTTTTGTTCATGGAAACCAAAAGTTCATTTCAACAGTGAACCTTAGTGGCGTGACTGGTTAGAAACCCGCGACAGTTGCGACATTGCTTGGAGAGCCCCGGGTTCTAATTCTTTCACCTTGAGGATCTCCCAAACTGAGTATATTTGTCTCCTGGGTCTAGAATACACTTCCTTCTACATCCCTTACCGAATCACACGTCAGTTCGGAGCAAAATAGCATCCCTGGGAGTCACCCACTCGCTTCTACTTGCTAAAGAGAATCAATTCAAATCTGGGCAGGACTCTCTACTCAACTTGGGAAGGCCGTATAGTAGTCCCTCTGCGTGACATCTATGTTCCTCGTGGGGAAAGAATAAACCTAGACTACTACTCAGCACTAATTGCACACATTGCTCCAGAAACTGAATCTGTGGGTTCTTCCGATGATGCTTAGCTCCCTTTGATGCTATCAGTTCAGCTCCGAACCACCAGGCTATGGACTACTTCTATGACAAGGATAACAAGTTTTTCTCTTTTCTTTCTTTTTGCAAAAGTATTGTAAAGAAATAATGCTAGAAGTCAGGTCAGCACAAGCCTTCACGTATAAATGTTGTAAATATTGGTCAGACATATAAATAAATAAAAGTTTTGTTTGTATCTGCCATTCTGTTTGCATAACTCATCTGTCTTGCATGGATAAAAAGCTAAAACTAGTGTACCTTCCCATCTGCAGGTAGAAAGTTTCTTATACTTGAAATCATTGCATCAAAGAGGTCAAAAGCCTGGACCCGTATCCAAGCTCGTTTAGAAAGAACCTTGGAACCACCCAGCCCTCCAATCCTTGCTCTTTCCATAACAAATTCAGAACCTTCTAGTCCTTCAGTCCCTCTCGCCATCATGGTTGAACTTTCAGACCAATCACAGGTTATTCAGGAACTACAACAGGCAGTAGTAGAACTTACCCAAAATCTCCGCCAGAGGAGAATGTTGCATTGAGATCCCCGCTCAGGTTACGATAGCACCTCCTATACCACCACAACCTACTCCTCCTCTTGTTCAAGAAACTGCACCAGCTCAGCCTACTAATCAGTCCACAACTCAGCCTCTGGACCCGTTTTTGGGAGATCACTATGCAGATGAGAATCACCCCTTTTTCCCAGATTCTAAAACAATGGGAAGATAAGTTTGCCAAGGTCAACAAAGACCTCAAACTCATCAAAGTTCAGGGTTCAACAGGACTCTCCTTCCGAGACATCTCTTTATTTCTCGATGTACAGCTTCCAGCCAGCTTCAAATGGCCTGACATCAGCAAGTATGATGGGACTGGTTCTCCTCAGAACCATCTCACTGTATTTGAGAGTATGCTTCGATCACAGGGTCTTTCCCCAGATCAGTTAGCCCTTGTATTCCAGATGTCCTTAAAAGGTGTCGCACAGAAATGGCTTTTGAGTTTACCTGAACTGCCGACTATGGGTTGGGAACGGCTTATGAATGAGTTCAATAAGCAATTCTCCTACGAAGATGGCACTGAAATCTCTCGTCGGGATCTTCAAACCACCAAGCAGGAACCCATGGAATCCTTCTCCGATTTTGTGAAACATTGGCGTCATAAGACAACTCAGATGCTCAAGTGGCCCACTGAGGAAGAGCAGATCGACATGATGCAGCAAAACCTAACTTTGTCTTTCTAGCATCCCATGGCCATTCAGAGTTTCACCAGTCTTAGACACTTCATCGATACTGGAAACAAAATTGAGGACTCTCTAGCTCATGGTTGGCTCAGCAAAGCCTCCCCCGACTCTAGAACCACTCAACCTAAGAAGCCTTCTGTGTCCAAAGAACTCAATGAGGCCAAGCCAGCTCCAGAAATTTCTTAAACTCCATTTCTCTGGCAGAAAGGCAACACTCTCCCCAGGACCTCCTTTTGTGAACAAAATCCCTAGGGAATTTACTCCCTTACCTGCTACCCCCCCACCATCATGAAATTACTTCTTCAAGCAAAGAAAATATTTCCAATTGCACCCCGTCCACCTCCTAATCCTCTACCCAGAACATGGATCAATAGAGAATACTGTGAGTACCATCAAGGTAAGGGACACCAAACTGATAGATGTCTTGCTCTGAAACATGCTATCCAAGATCTTCTGGACAAGAAGCAGTTCATTCTCCCGTCTGGGCCAAACATCAATACCAATCCTCTCCCGAACCATAATCCTTCTTCTCCTACTACCAATGCCATCTTCACCGAATCTTCGCAAATCGATTTCTCATCCCTAATTTGCATTATCAAACCCTACCCGTGGGGAAGCGATAATAATAATTACATACAGGAAATAGGGGAAGAGGAACCATACAATCTTGCCATTTGTGCAGACTTCGACGAAGAACCTTATGCCCTGGACCTAATTGAGGCTGGAATAGACGAAACTCCTTTCCTTTTGTCATTAGAAGATCTCGAAAGCAGTAGCCGTGGGACGTCAGAAGTATGACATCTCACCAAGGGTGGTAGGAATTACAAACCCCCAGAACTCAGGACAGAAGACCAGATCGACGCTGTCAAACGAAAGGTCGTTAGCACAGAAGTTGATCAGAAAGATCTGAACATCATCAGACAGCTCAGCAAGACTCAGGCAGATATCTCATTATGGGGGCTGTTGATGGTTTCCCTTAAGCACAGAGAGGTCCTCCTCAAAAGTTTGCAGACTTCTCAAGTGTCGAAGGACACTACACCCGAGCAGCTTATTAATCTGGTTGCAGCTGTCAGAGCCTCTACGGCTCTCTCATTCCTTGAAGGAAAGAACCATTATAAGCCTCTCCTTGTTACTGTGTTATGTAATCAGAAGAAGGTACCCGCCGTACTCGTGGACAATAGTTCGGCCTTGAACATCTGTCCACTGAGCACGGCCATAGCTATTGGTTTCGGTCCCAGTGACTTCACCCCGTCTGATCAAGGCATCATGGCCTATGATAACTCCCGATGAGATGTAGTTGAAACTCTGTCTAGTGCCATCTTTATGGTTGGTGAAACCTTTGATGTCGAATTTCAAGTACTTGTGTGGGACTCGATCTCGCGAGGGGCGCGAACCGCCTCCCTCTCTTGGTCTCTCGTAGCCGTGTGAGTGGCGTGTGCTTTTTATTATTAATATAAATAATCTTTTCCGTGAACTTGGGATCACTAAAGCAATCCAAATTTCACACAAAAGAGAATAATCAGATTCGCCACCTAGGTAAGAGACCTATGACTTATAAGTGACACTGCAATGATTAGTGGTCCCAGAAGTCTAGATTTATTACCTGATTACGAGAATGGAAGGTATGGGGAATTACCACCACATGCATCATTCTTGCCCGATAATTCGGTCTTCAATTCCAAAGGTTAACTCTCTTGAATTTCTTTTAAAAGGCCCATTTAAACTCTCTTGATGCGATTTATGTGACATGCACCCTAAATCTCTCGATGTAATTCCTAGATGCGTCTTTCGATTCTCTTAAATTGGTTTAATTTGATCTATGTGAAAGTTCTCCTAGAATCTAATTTTGGGAAAAATCCTAAGTGATTTGATCAATTTGATTTAGGGTTTGAAAAATAATAACGAAATAAACAAAATAAAATTCTAAAAACCCTACGGAAGTGGGTAGGGCCAACTGGTGAGAGAAATGTCATCCAAACATCCAAGCTGCATACGTACCCAAGCCTCACTAGGATCAGAGTCGACGTAGTTCGGTGGCCTAAACTAAGCTACATGCCTAAGACATCTAGGATACCGATCTAGACTTGATAGACTGTTTCAACAGTTTTAGAGAAATTATTTAATTCAAGTTGGGTAGGTTTTATTTTCCTAGGACTCCATCTAAGATACTATATGGTCCTATCTAAGTGCAAAACATCCCCTAGACTAATGCAAGTGGGCCCTACATCCAAGGCTAACAGGCATGTCCTATAGGAAAAAAGAGGTTAGCTAGTGAAATCTAATATAAGGCTCAGTTGCTATCAATAGCAACCGGCCGTGATGAGGCTGGACTCCTAACTCTATGACACCCTAAGACCTAGAATACAACGTGACGTAAGTGTTCCTAAATGGGCTCTAAGGGTTCCTACGAGGTAGAACCACAATCCAACGGTTCCAAGATCAACTTGAACTTGGGTTTGCCCAGCCCAAATTTATTATTAAGTTAATGATTTTTTTCTGTTTTTTAAGAGTTCCTAACACCTAAAATTTAGGGAGAATCTAAGCTTCTAAAGGCTGACAAGTCTCATGCTTGGGTTGCATTAATGGAAGGGAATTATGCTTTCCATCCTTATACAATTTGGCACATAAGTTATAATATATTGTTGCCTGGCATATTCTCAGGATTTCTGTGGACAACGACCTCGAAGCCAATAACATAATAATTTAGATGCTAAACTATTCAAGGCCGATCGCAGAGAATAAACAATCACGAATTCAACCCTTGCACTCAAACTAACCTAGAATGATAAGTTTACAAATGAAGTCTTAGATTTTTAGGGTTTATGTTTAAGTCGCTTATGGATTGAATATATATTAGAAAATTAGAGTATTCTGAAAAATTTTCTGACACTTTGAATTAATTTGTATTTTTAAATGATTTTATTCAAGTTAGACCAGATTAGTGATTTTACAAAGCATCATATAGTTATTTAAAGTTTTTGTTCTAGAAACTCAAGGATAAGATGTATTCTAGAAAATTACGATTCTCTTGAATTTTTCTTGGTTTTAAAAACTAAATTCGATTTTTAATAATTTTTCCAAAATTAGGCCAGATTGATGACTTTACAAAGAAACACATAGCAAACGGATACAAAATCAATTCGAAATTTTACAGTAACTGGCTATTCCTGACCTATCAATAACTGGCTATTTCGAAAGAATAAATCATAAAGCATGTTTACTGTAATCCTAAATTCATAATAAAAACAAGGTAGACTACATATGAATCATAATATTTTTTCTCCAAATTTTAGAACTCGAAAATCAATATATCTCTAGAAACTCAATTTTCATGGAAAAAATCAATGGTTTTCTTCAAATTCTAAGCCGTTTTATCATATAAAAAAATTTAAAATCCATATCAAAACTTCATCAAAATTCATGAAATATTTTCTATAACATACCAATAATATATATTACTGGTTTCAAGAGAAATATTCCAAAAAATATTAATTTATTATGAAAAACAATTGCCGCATGCAAAACGAAGATTTGAATATAAAATAATAAAAAAACAGATTTTTCAGAATTTTATTTCACAGAAAATTCTAAACATGTTTAAATTATGATCTGAAAACTTTCGGAAGTTTTCAAATCCGTTTGATATTTATTAAAATCAAGTCAATTTTAAAATAATTTAAAATAGGGTCAAATAAATTTGAAAAATTACGAAATTTCTTGAGTGATCTGAAAATATTAACAAACGACTGGAAACCAAATTTCATTCAGTTTTGACTTGATTTGATATGTATTTGATTTTATTCGTCGAAAAATACCCCTTTTCTGGGTTACTGTTCAAAAAATAAAATAAAAAATAAAACGAGTCAACCGCGGCTAGAAATTAAGTTTTCTAGAGGTTTTTTATTATATGTTAAAAAATATTAGTTTAGGAAAAACTCCATGTTTTGAATCACTTGCTTTGAAACTCAAGTTTAAAACCCATCTCGAAAGAAAATCAAAAGACAATTGATTTTAAATAAAGGAAAATTGATTTTCTAGTAAAAATCTGAAATTTAAAATATTATGATCCATATTTCAGCATACTAAAATTTCAATTAAAAATTCATCCATATAGATCGTATACGAAAATAAAACCCTAAAATCAACCTAAACATGCTTTTTTAAATCTCAGATTATAAAGAGGAAGAACATCTACCGTTGATCGCTTTTCTTGTCTCTAGGGTGTGTAGATCCGGGATATTCTCTTTGACACAGCCTTATAAACGCTAGAAAAACTCCGAAGATCGATCCAATAATCTCCAATATAATGAAAATAGAAGAAGGAAGAAATATGATTGAACTTTGGAGAAGATGATGTATGGAAGATCATCCAAACACCCAACCAAGGTGGGATGATTTTTGGAGAGAGGGAACAAGGGTGGACGTTTTTGCATCATCCCCATCTAGGGTTTGGTGTGTTGTTTATATAGAAAATCAAGAGTTTGAATTGAATAAGAAGTTTCCTTTGTGAGGACTCCATATTTAGTAAGTTTCCAATATTTTTCTTTTTCTTTCTTTCATTTACTTTATAAAATAGAGTTGTTTTCTAATTAGGATTCCTTGCTAAGCAAGAATTCCATTCTAATTATACCAAAAGAGATCTTTCAATATTATTCTAGAAGCTTTCACATATGGGAAACACACCCTTTTATGAAATATTCCCGTCCAAAAAGAACTGCCCAACTTTGGGAGCTCATTTTTGACCTATTTGGAGGCAGAATTAGGAAAAGTCATAAACTACGAAGTTGTAACCCTTTAAAATACTTTTCCAACGCATATTTACACTTTAAATTTGGCCAATCAGTTGAAGAGTTATGACAATTTTAGTGGGCTAGAATTCCCATCCAAATAGCATTGCTTGATTTTAAAGCTCATTTTTGACTTATTTCGTGGAAGGATCACGAGAAGTTGTAAACTAGAAAATTATAGCGCTTCACGAGATGTTTCCAACAAGTATAAGTACAAATTTTTCAGAGTAGTGGTTAAAATGGTATGGCCATTTTAGTAACTTGATCATATTAGCCCTTTTCTCTTTCTCATCTTTTATGAAATCCAACCCCTTTCAAAGAATAATTCAAAATTTATAATGGTGGGCCCACACCATGTGATGCACATAGTGGGTCCTACACATATGGCCTAACTTCATTCACCCATTGAAAAAATTATTTTTGCCCAAATGACCTCGTTTGATCAACACATATTAAAAAGTGACCAAAATGCCCTCCAACTAAATTGCCCTTGGAGGAGAAAGTTAAAAATGGAAAGTCTTCATGGTCAAACTTCTAAAATAGAAAGTTTTTAAGTTGGCTCCTTTTAGTGGGTGCTATCAAACAGGATCACTTGGAATCCCCTAAAAATGCCCGGCCCAAAATTCCCCCGTCTCACAAAATTTCCAAATCAAGTGAAACTCCTAAGAAGTTCTAAATTTAGACGGTTTTTTTTAAAAATTCATGGAATCACTCAAGATTTCTCAGACACAACTTGGGGGTCAAATGGGACACATTGTAAATGACCAAAATACCCCTATAGTGCAAAAATTGATGAAAAATAGGAAAAATCCTGAGAAATTCCAAAAACAACAGGTTTTCCTACTTGATCGGAAACTTGAATTTTCATCTTCCGGAAGCCAATGGAACCCTCTAGAGACTTTTACGATTGCGAATCAACTTCAAAAGTCCTTAAAAATGCAAGAATACCTAATCTAATGCAGAAGACCGACTCAAGACTCGATGAAAATTCCGAATCTCTTGCTTTTCAAAGCGTAGCAAAATGAGGGTGTCTACAACTTGACATCAAGTCGTCCTTCAATTTGCTATTAGGACGACCCTGGCTTCACAAAGTGGGAGGTGTCCCCTCTTCTCTGCATCACAAGCTCAAATTCATGAAGGGTAGCCGAGTTATCACAGTTCGAGGTGACAAAGACTTAGAAGTCGGTGCTATCTTATCTGATCCCCATGGCAAGTCAGCCGAAGGTAGTGTCTACCTCAACGGGTTCCACCTCGATGTCACCCATATCAGCTGGGACCAAGCCAAGAAAGATTTGGTTCCACTCCCTCACGATATCAATCATGTTGTGTCCACTATGCTCAAAGTTAACGGATACATCCCTGGAATGGGATTAAGAAGACATCAACAATGAGTAGTTCAATTCGATGATCTGTAGTTTCCTTCCAACAACGGTAAGACTGGTTTGGGTTATCACAACACATATAAGAAGGAACAAGATATGTACCGCAGTCTAGCCCGGAGAAGGTCATACAAAAAAGCTGGCGAGGTCATGCCTATGCCAGATATCAGGTTAACTCTGAATGGTCAGTTTTGCCGAGAAGGAGAAGACTTCCTTTGCTATGATTTTTCGGAATGGTTTACACATCCCATAACAGGTGAGAGAGTCCCTGGTTTTTGGATTTTCTTTGCTACGGGTTAGCCAGGTGAAGAAGAAGATATTTTGTGGCGAAAGCAGTACAGGCGTGCAGAGACTTTAAAATTTGATTGAGCCAATTATCTTGAACCGGTACTGATGCAATCAATGTTCCAAGAAGACCCTTTGACAGTCTGCATGATTAGGGAATCCGTTCCATTGTTTTCCCCTCAGAGTATGATTACCGATGCTGGCAATTCGGAGCTCTCCAACTAGACAGACATCTTCATCCCACTCCTCACTACAGCTATCCCTTCAGATGCAGATTTCTCATCCTCTGAGTCAGACTCTTCTTCTGATTCTGACTCATTTTCTAAAAATGTTGTCAATGTAAATGAGCCTGAAGTAGGCGCGTTAGTCAGTTCTTCCGATGTATCTTTTGAATCAATCAAAGAACTTTCTCTGTATTCGCCTTTGTCTCTTGATAATATTGAAACTAATGCTTTAAATAACATCGAACAAACCTCCTCAGACGAGGAAGCTGACGAAACTCCCCTCGAGATTAAAAAACTAATCGAACAAAGGGAGCAACGTCAAGCAAAACCATTAGAAGATGAGTTTGAACCTATTAACATAAGCACTGAATCCCTCCCTCAAGAGATTAAGATTGGCAAAACCTTATCCCCTGAGGAGCGTGCGGAATTAATCAAACTGTTAAAAGAATTCAAAGAAATCTTTGCCTGGTCATACAAAGATATGCCAGGATTAAGTGAGGGCATTGTCCAGCACCATATCCCCCTCTACCCAAAATCTAAGCCGAAGAAGCAGAAGCTCAGAAAGATGAGGCCTAAATGGCTTCTTAAAATCAAAGATGAGGTGACAAATCGGTTGAAAGCAGGATTTCTAGAGGTCGTAACATATCCCGAGTGGTTAGCAAACATTGTCCCAGTGCCTAAGAAGGATGGAAGAGTGCGTTGCTGCATCGATTTCAGAGATCTAAATAAAGCTAGTCCAAAGGATGACTTCCCTTTACCTCACATTGATGTTCTCATCGATAACACAGAAGGTCATGCCTTACTCTCCTTTATGGATGGTTTCTCAGGATACAAATAGATAAATATGGCTCCAGAAGACAAGGCCAAGATAGCGTTCACTACGCAGTGGGGAACCTATTGCTATAGAGTAATGCCATTCGGCCTCAAAAATGCCGGTGCAATGTATCAAAGGGCTGTAACTACCCTCTTACACGACGTGATTCACAAGGAAGTAGAGGTATATGTTGATAACATGATTGTCAAAGCAAAAAATCGATCGGATCACAACCGCACCCTGAGAAAATTCTTCGAAAGAATTGCAAAATATAAGCTCCGGCTAAACCAAAACAAATGTGTTTTCGGAGTCACTTCGGGGAAATTACTAGGTTTCCTTGTCAGCCATAGAGGAATTGAGGTTGACCCTAACAAGGTCAAAGCAATCCAGGAGAAGCCGTCTCCACAAACAGAAAAAAAAGTCAGAGGATTCTTGGGAAAAGTTCAGTACGTGCGAGCCAATCTTCAAGCTTCTGAAAAAAATATGTCAAAACAGTGGAACCCTGAATGTCAGCAAGCCTTTGAAAAGATCAAAGATTGTTTCTTATCCCCTCCAGTCCTGTCACTAGCAGTCATAGGATGACCATTCCTCCTGTATCTTTCAAACACGGATACGTCCCTCAGATGTATGTTGGCGCAAGAAGATTTAGAGACAAGAAAAGAAACGCCAATTTATTATCTTAGCAAGATGATGTTGGAATATGAACTAAATTATACTCAGCTGGAGAAAACCTATTTAGCGTTGGTGTGGGCCACTCAAAGGCTTAGACACTACTTGTTATCACAAAGAATCTACCTCGTCTCTCGTATGGATCCGATGAAGTATCTCTTCGAGAAACCAGCCCTGATTGGCAGAACCGCGCGTTGGTTGTTGTTGTTATCAGAGTTTGATATCACGTATGTCACCCAAAAGTCTGTTAAAGGCAGAATCATTGCAGAACAGTTAGCTGATGCACCCACTGAAGATGCAGAACTGAGCCGTGAGTTTCCATACGAAGGAATCATGACGATCAGAAATGTCCCTGGTCTTACTACTTGGACCATGTATTTTGATGGAGCATCCAACTCGAAAGGCAAAGGGGTCGGCATTGTTCTTGTTTCACCTCAAGATGAGCACATACCAATATCTATCAAATTAGACTTTGATTGCACCAACAATGTGGCTGACTACGAAGCTTGCATAGCCGGTCTAGAAGCAGCTCTATCCTTAGAGGTACAAAACCTCGATGTATACGGAGATTCTCTGTTAATCATCTGTCAACAAATGAAAAATGGCTCACCAAAGAAGATAGGTTGATTCCATATCACACTTACCTTACGAGCCTGATGAAGAGTTTCCACAACACCAGCTTCACCTACATCTCTAGATTGAGAAACAGGTTCGTAGATGCGCTAGCCACCCTTGCATCCATGGTTGATATTCCGGTTGGGGTGAAGGTCCGTCCTTTGGCAATAAAACGACATGTCGTCCCAGCACACTACACATGGTTCAAATAGCAGCCAGATGCCCAGATGGAAAACCATGTTATTTCGATATCAAAAATCTTATCTCCGACAGGGGACACCTCCAGAGGCCTCTTTAAAGGAGAGAAGAGCACTACAGAAACTAGCATCTAGGTATGTCATTTGTGGAGGAGACCTCTACCGTAGATCATTTGATGGAGTTAAGCTCCTTTGTGTTGATGAAGATAGAGCCGCAGAAATCTTAGAAGATGTTCACTCCGATGTCTGTGGTTCTCACTTACACGGCAAGATGTTAGCACGGAAGATCCTTCGTCTTGGTTACTTCTGTACTACCCTTGAAGCAGATTGCTTTTCGTTTGTTAAAACATATCACTTATGTCAGATCTATACTAACCTAATACAAGTGCCGCCGTCAGAGCTACACTCGCTCACATCTCTGTGGTCGTTCTCAGTCTGGGGAATTGACATCATTGGCAAAGTCTCTCCCAAGTCATCCAGTGGACATGAATACATAATTGTTGCAATCGATTACTTCACTAAATGGATCGAAGCACAATCGTACGCTTCGATATCGTCAGCATCAGTCGGAAAGTTCTTTAGGGCCAACATCATCTGTAGATATGGAGTCCCTCACGAATTGATATCAGACAATGGTTCTCATTTCAAGAAGGAAGTAACATCACAGTGTGAAGAATTTAGAATCAAGCATCATAAGTCATCTCCATACAGACCTCAGACTAATGGCGTTGTCCAAGCAGCTAATAAGAATATCAAGACTATTCTTCGAAAAATGACCCGATCGTACAAAGATTGGTCCAGTAAACTCCCGTTCGCACTTTGGGCGTACAGAACGTCTATCTGCACTTCTTACACAAGTGATTTAATATCACTAATGTGTTTGATTGTCTAAGTTATAGATCATGATTGTATAAAGACAAGATTGCTTGGATTGAGGCCAAGAAGCTCTCATTGGACCACATTCGGAAGGCCAAGACATTGGAGATCTAAGACGCATGAAGACTTGAAGCATCGCAATTGAAGATCGAAGTCGTTTTAGAATGTAAAGATCCAATCCTAGTTTAGGTGTTTAGAGGCATAAAGAAAGTAATCTCACACACCCTAAATGTTTAAGAGATTGTCCTTGTGGTGTTCCAACACTTTGGAACCCTCATAACAATCCCAACTTGGTGTAGAGTTGGAAGCCCAAATGAATAAAGAAACAAGAATTGAAAATCTGCTGGAAATAGGCTTCTCGGAACTCCGAGAAATTCCTCGGAGCTCCGAGATTTGGTCCAGTAACATTTTCCATCTTCTGTTTCAATTCCCGGAACTCCGAGAGAAATTCTCGGAGTTTCTCGGAGTTCCGAGAAATTCTCGGAACTCCGAGAAAATCTCTCGGAACTCCGAGACCACTATTTCGGGAAGAAATTATAGCCGTTGGGTTTTTGCCAGAATTACGACTATGCCCCCAAACGGTCATATTTTGGGTTTTCTATATATGTGGGTATTCTAAACTTCCCAACTATCAATCCTAACACTCTAAAAACCTATTGGAATATCGTAAGAGTGTATTAAGCTTGTTTTTGCCTCTCATCCTCTAGAATTAGGATTTGGATCATAGGCTTCAATTTGTACATCTTCTACAAACATTGTGAACCCTTGTGAGGGATTTTTTTTATTTTTTCTTTCTTGTTCAAAAGATTGTATTCGGGCGAGTGTTCGGAGAAGCGGAGCCCACTCTCCGTGGTGAGGATTGCCACCAAGGTTAAAGGAAATTGGAATTGTAATCGGTACCGATCTTCGCCGAAGTTAAGAAGATTGACATAGTGAAGCCATCGACGAGTTTGGTTGGTGGAGTGGAGTAGGCCTCGCGTTTTGAGGACCGAACCACTTTAAATCTCGGGTCCACTCTCTCTTATCTCTTGCTTTATATTTGCCTTGCACTAAGGATTTAACTTGTGTGCTTGATTGCCATTTTGATCTCTTAATCTTCAAAATTGGGTTAGAGTTTTCAAAAGCTTAAAACTTGTTAGTAACCTAATTTTACCTCCTCATAAGTTGTCATTAGAATAGTACTCGGGCCTACCCTTGGAATTTCACTTGGTATCAGTACCTTGGCTCTTAAACGATTTTCTTTTCTTAAAATCTTTGGTAAATTTTTTTTAAAATTTTAACAAGGGAAAGATAATAAGATCATTGGCAACTTTCTAATTGTGAAATGGCAAACAGAAATGGAACCGGACTTCCGGAAGGCCATTCCACAACTAGACCTCCTTTCTTTGATTGGTCCAACTATGGACATTGGAAGACAAGGATGCGCATCTATCTTCTTTCGATAGATGTGGAGCTTTGGCATATTGTTGAAAATGGATACACTTTGCCTTCCAAGCCATTTGAAGAATGGAATGTTGTAGAGAAAAGGCATGCAAATTTAAATTACAAAGCTATAAACTCTTTGTTTTGCGCCTTATCTACGGAGGAGTTTAATAGAGTAGCTCTTTTTTATTCCGCCAAGGTTATTTGGGATACTCTTGCCGTTACCTATGAGGGAGCATCACAAGTCAATGATTCCAAAATAAACTTGTTAAAGAGCAAATATGAAATGTTTAGAATGGGTCAAAATGAAAGTATTTCCGAAATGTATACCCGATTTTCTAAAATATCAAATGAATTAGTTAATCTTGGTAAATCTTATCCTACTGATGAGCTTGTGAGTAAGTTGCTTAGGTCACTTCCTCCACATTGGGATCCAAAGATCACCGCCATACAAGAATCAAAGGATCTCAAGACGCTAACTATAGAGGAGCTTGTAGGATCTCTTATCACTCATGAGATGCTCCTCACTAGCCGACAAGATGAGAAGAAGCCAAAAGAGAAAGAAAAAGAGAGTCGATCCTTAGCACTCAAGGTGAAAGCGGACTCATCTTCCTCAAATGAGGCTGATAGTGATGAAGAAGAAGCTTTGAGAAAATTCAAAAGCTTATGGAGAAAGAAGCACAAAAAGGACAAAAAGAAGAAGAAAGAAGAAAGTGAAGTAGAAGGATGAAATAAACAAGAGGGGGGTGAATTGATTTTAACACTAAATTAGCCCTTTTGAAAATTAATTTGTGAACCCTAATTTGAATTTTCTTCTCTTAATTAGATTTTGGTTAGTTTAAATGAGATCAACACAAATAGAAATACCAAACCAAAATTAAGAATGAAAGTGCAAGAATAAGAAAGAACACAGCGATATATAGTGGTTCGGGCAAAGCCCTACTCCACTCTTCTTAAGATCGTCCTTAAGGATTTCCACTATTGGAGACCTCCACGATGCCCGGCTCCGAGGCAATTACACTTCCAAGGGATATTAAATAAGGATGCCCTTACACCTTTACACCGACTCTCCTTCTTCGCCGAGTTCTAAGCGATGCTCCCTAGGGTATTAAGGTAGGATGCCCTAGCCACCTTTACAAGAAATTGAAGATAAATAGCTTAGCTTCTTCTTGAAAGCTTGATGCTCTTTGAAGTCCCTTGATTGCTCTTCAATAGTGATAGCAAGTGAAAGCTCTAAATCCAAACTCAATAGATTTACAAGTGCAAGGCAAGTTTGGGAAAAACAAAATCTTAAGCTTGAAAGGGTTGCAAGTTTGCTTGAATACTTAAGAGGGTTTTTCAAAATGTTCAAGAGAGAGGAAAATAATCCTCTTGATGTTGTATATATAGCATTTGACAAAATATGACCGTTTGGGGGTGTTGATATCAAAAACCAAAATTTAATTTAAATCCCAACGGCTATTTTTTGGTCTGTCGCGAGGTTCTCGGAGTTCTGAGAAATATTCTCGGAGTTCCTAGAGAACGGCCAGAAGATGGAATTTTTCTACTGGACCATTTCTCGGAGTTCCGAGAAGCCTAAAAATCAGCAGATTTTGTGTTTTTATTGCTTGTTTGATTTTTGGCTTTTGGAACTCAAACCCTATGATAATTTTGGAATGTTTATGAGGGTCCCAACATGTTGGTCCACCACACAACCATTCACTAAATCATTTTAAGTTCTTAAGTGTTTATGAAAAACTCTTTTAAAAACACTTTTAAAAATACTTTGCCTTGTCTTGGAAATCTAAAGAGAAAGGATGTACAATGATACCTATGTAACCTTCAAATTCTCTTTAGTCTTGGTCTTCAATTGATCTTCCATCTTTTGTATGCTTGCTTGAGAGATGATGTGAGCTCCACTTAGCTCCTTTGACTCTTGTGTTGGTACGTCTTCATGCATGACCATGTAGAGTGTTGGTTTCTTCAATTGATCAATCCTATCTTAAACACAACACTTCAAGGCAAATTGATTAGTATTCAATAACACAATCAATTATGTTTAGAATCATAAAAAACAAGATAGGAGAGTAGACCCTTGGGCTTACAAAGGAGGAATAAGATGCTATAATTGTAAGAAGACGGGACACAAAAGACCGGAGTGCCCTCTTCTCAACTCATCTTCCTCAAAGTACAAGGGAAAGAAGAAGGATTGGAAGAAGAACAAGGGTCTTATAGCCGCTTGGGATGCTTCTAGCACCTCGGGAAAAAGCTCAAGTGAAGGGGAAGCTAATAAGGATGATCTTTGCTTCATGGCACTCACCCATGAAGATGAGGTAAATTCTAACCCCTCTTGTAATTCATCAAGTAGTGATGGTAGAAATATATCTTATGATGAATTGTGCATTACCTTGCATTCTCAAATTTCAAAAAATAAAGTTAAAAAAAAATCTATTTCAAAATTAGAAAATGAACTTGATGTTTTGAGAAATGAATCTTCTTCTTCCAAATCTCAAGCTAAAGTAAAAATTGAAAATTTTAAACTTGAGATTGAAACCCTTAAGGGTTGTTTGGATGAGAAATCTTGCCAAATTGCTAAACGCCAAAATGTGGCAAGCTCTTCCAAATCTTATGAAGATGACACTAATGATTTTCTAAATCAAATAACCCATCTTCATAATGAAAATGAAAGGTTAAGAATATGTCTCCATGGATTCCTAAATGGTGATAAAATTATTGACATAATCTTGAAGAAGGCTAGTCATAGACCTAATCATGTATTTTATGATAGGAGTAGTCTATCTAACCCTCATGTTAGATGCCATTATTGTGGAATCAATGGTCACTACCAATCCAATGTGCATCTAAGATTAGGGATTGTGGTGGAACCAAGAAATCTTGGGTTCCTAAAGCCCCCATATGATTCTCTTCATATGTATTTTTAGATTAGGGGCTTACACTTAAAATTGAATATCTTTTTATGGTTGGTTAAATATCCCCTCTTGTGTTGAATAAAAACTCTAAATAGGGGGGGTTCTATGTTTGTCTTTTTCCTTGAAAAAGGGGGAGCTTAAAATTGAAAATTTTATCCCTTTGATTTTCTTTTACCCCATCTTTTTTATTGATGCCAAAGGGGGAGAAAAATCTATTGTAAGGAAATATATGTATGCTTGTATTAGAAAATCTCTTGTGCTTGTCATCATAAAAAAAGGGGGAGATTGTAACCCCAATGGTTCCCACCTTGGCATTCCCATCTTCTTTTGATGATTCCAATACACAAGTGATTTAATATCACTAATGTGTTTAATTGTCTAAGTTGTAGATCATGATTATATAAAGACAAGATTGCTTGGATTGAGGCCAAGAAGCTCTCATTTGACCACATTCGGAAGGCTAAGACATCGGAGATCCAAGACGTATGAAGACTTGAAGCATCGCAATTGAAGATCGAAGTCGTTTTAGAATGTAAAGATCCAATCCTAGTTTAGGTGTTTAGAGGCATGAATAAAGTAATCTCACACACCCTAAATGTTTAAGAGATTGTCCTTGTGGTGTTCCAACACTTTGGAACCCTCATAACAATCCCAACTTGGTGTAGAGTTGAAAGCCCAAATGAATAAAGAAACAAGAATTGAAAATCTGCTGGAAATAGGCTTCTCGGAGCTCCGAGAAATTCCTCGGAGCTCCGAGATTTGGTCCAGTAACATTTTCCATCTTCTGTTTCAATTCCCGGAACTCCGAGACCACTATTTCGAGAAGAAATTATAGCCGTTGGGGTTTTTGCCAGAATTACGACTATGCCCCCAAACATTAATATTTTGGGTTATATATGTATATATATATATAGGTATTCTAAACTTCCGAACTATCAATCCTAATACTCTAAAAACCTATTGGAATATCGTAAGAGTGTATTAAGCTTGTTTATGCCTCTCATCCTCTAGAATTAAGATTTGGATCATAGGCTTCAATTTGTACATCTTCTACAAACATTGTGAACCCTTGTGAGGGATTTTTTTTGTTCTTTCTTTCCTGTTCAAAAGATTGTATTCGGGCGAGTGTTCGGAGAAGCGGAGCCCACTCTCTGTTGTGAGGATTGCCACAAAGGTTAAAGGCAACTAGAATTGTAATCGACACCGATCTTTGCCGAAGTTAAGAAGATCAACATAGTGAAGCCATCAACGGGTTTGGTTGGCGGAGTGGAGTAGGCCTCGCGTTTTGAGGACCGAACCACTTTAAATCTCGGGTGCACTTTCTCTTATCTCTTGCTTTATATTTGCATTGCACTTAGGATTTAACTTGTGTGCTTGATTGCCATTTTGATCTCTTAATCTTCAAAATTGGGTTAGAGTTTTCAAAAGCTTAAAACTTGTTAGTTACCTAATTTTACCTCCTCATAAGTTGTCATTAGAATAGTACTCGGGCCTACCCTTGGAATTTCAGTATGGAAGCTATCCTACCCATCGAGTTGAAAATTCCGTCACTCAGAATGATGGATGAAAAATGGTTGAAAGCAACGTACCATGTACAAGGCTATCAGCGCAGATTAGATAGCGCTTTCAACAAGAAGGTTCGAATCCGTGAACTCAGAGAAGGGGATATGGTGCTTAGAAAATGTCGAGCTTCTATCTTCGATCCACGGGGATGTTTAGGCCTAACTGGTCTGGCCCCCTACGTCGTTGATAAAATCTTGCTCGGAAAAGCCGTCAGACTTCTTGACCAAAACGGGGATAGAATTTCTAAACCAACTAACCTCGATCAGTTAAAAAGATATTACTCTTAAAAACGATCGAAGACCTTCTTTTTGTCAAATCATAGTCTAAATGACTCATCACCCCCATTTCTCAGCAAAATCACGAACTAACGGACCTGATCCCATCCTCTTTGGGATACATGGACAGCCTGGTCAATTCAGGTCCAGTCCCATTTGGCGAAACCAAAGCACCCAATTAGTTTCCTCACAGAGAAGCCTCGAACTACGCAGACCTGATCCCAACCATTTCTTGGTGTACGTAGGCAACCTGATCATCTCGGGTTCGGTCATCATTGGTAAAACTAATAAACCTTCTCAGGATCCCCACAGGTCTTACAAATGTCCAAAATAAGAAGATCTGAAGATCCGATAAGTCGAAAATCTGAAAGGGCGGCTTAGGCAAAAATTATGATCATCATACCTGTAGAAATACAACCTGAAACATGTTTCTAGCAAAAGTAAAGGTATAAACGGTCCGTCAAGTTGAAAAATCAGCAAAGGATGACTTGATTGTTGGTAGGGCATATCTTCAGAATAACCAGTTAGAGAATTCTTTGGTCCAAAACAAGATGAGTTAATACTTCAAACAAACTAAAGGGTCTCTGGATCATGATTAATAGCCAGGGGCAGGGAACACTACCTATGTGTAAGAACATTTAAACTCATCCATCTGAGGTTTCTACTTACTAAAATAAATCAAAAGCATTTGTTTCAGTAAAGTCAAGTCTCCTTTCTTTCCTCCCTATATGAAAATTTAGAAAAATAGAAGTAATTCCATCTTTTCCTCTCAGCTAGATCCTTGCTCAGCTCAGGTAATCATATGTTGAAGGACAGCACAACGGATTCCTTTATCTCAGAAGGTCAGGATCCTACTCAGTACCCCGCGTACAGATCTCAGAAGATCATCTCAGCATCCCATGTACAGATCTTAGACGATCAACTCAGTATCCCGTAGGCAGTTCTCAGAAGATTAGGATCCAGTTTGGTACTTCGGGTATAGAAAAAGATTTGAAAAAATGTAACCTTACAGTCTGTGGCTATTAGAGTGTATTTTCCTTTCGTTTGCAATAAAAATGCTACCCTTATTTCTGACCCTGTATTTAGCTTTCTCTTGTCTTTGGGAATGAATACACTAGGGGCATTTTGTATTGTTAACCACAAAAATATGATTATTAATACAAAATGCATGATTAAATCATCAAGAAACCATGCAAGGGGAATTTTTTACATTATTAGTAGTCACTAATAATGCAAAAATGCTCAAGAATGTTAGCCTTTGTTAAATACTGCACTTTCATATATTCAAAATCCAAGTTATTTCTAGAACTATACTAGGGGCATTTTTGTATAAATACCCATATAGAATGGATGCCTATTTATACAAAAATCCACTTTTCTCAAAAAGCAACAAGCACAAACAATTGCAGATAAGAACAAACGAGTCAAAAGTGATCCATATATATGTCTGATCAATTACAAATTACATCTCATCACCAACTGGGGGAACTAAAAAGAGAACAAGCAGAATACATAAATCACTGCCCTGGTGGTGGTGAATCTCTCAGATCCCGCTCTGGGCGATCCCAAACAAAGAACGGGGAGGGCATGTCTGTCCTAGGCTGGGAAGCTGAAGAACCCCTTGTGTCTCCACCCCCTGAAACCTGGACACTACCCAGCAAGCAATCTAGCGAACTGGAACCTATCCTGGCGTCAAGCCTGTCACGAGTCAAACCAGGCTCACCTCCAGTAGCTGCGGCTGCTCTGTTGCTAGGACCAACATCTGGCGCCGAAGAAGGAGGTGCATACATGCCTCTGGGACCAACTCTGATCCTCACCCTCGTCGCCGGGGCGATGCTCTGTCTCTCCGGCCTCTTACCCCGCCTGCGATCAGGCGAGGTAGTCTCAGCAACCTCAGAGTCCTTTGGGACGTAGTCCTCATCAGTCTCATCGTCTCTATCGTCGGTACTGTCCCGACCCTCTGCTACAGCCATCTCTGGCCTGTACACCTCCTTTGGCTCAGGGTCTCCCCGCCTCTGCCTTCTCCCCTGTACCCACCAGATGTATCAGAACATCAAGATATATCAAATCATAGGTACAGGATTTCAAATTAGAAATAGGAAGAGCAAATACCTATCTGGTCCGTGGACCATCGCGTGCAGCCAACCTTTGTCTCAAGGTCTCTATCTCATGCTGGAGCCCAGTAATGAGACGAGCGTCCTCCTCTCGAGCTGCCGCATCCTCTCGTTCTTTCCTATCTCATCACTGGCAAGTGTCCGTAGAGCACCCACGATCAGCAACAGCTAGTTCGCCTGATTGTGAGGGATCTGCAATTGCCAAGCCAAATCAAATCAAAAGTGCAAGCAAATTTCAAATTCTAAAATTAATGTATAATCAAAATCACTTAACCTGGCATAAGTCTCCGGAATAGGGTATCCAATCACTCCTGATGGTCGAACTATCTCAAACTCCCCTCTCCTGTCACACGAAGGTATCGTCAAGCCTGGCAGTGGAAAGTACTCAGGAAGTGAAGAAGGACCAGCCCCTGAAGAATCGGGTCGAGTAGCTCGTCTGTGAGACGCTCGGGCATGAGCTCTCGGTACAGCTGTAGGGCGAGGAGCTGCCCTCACCGGAGAAGAAGACATCGAAGAAGGCACCATCACTGGCTCTTTCCCCCTTCTATGAGTAACTGGCCACACTCTCTTTAGTGCTGTTGCTGTCGGAGCAGGCTCTCTGATCACTTAACCACCTCTAGCCGCAATGGCTGTGGCCCTGATGGCGGCGTAGAAATCCATGTCCTCGTCATAAGGGTCCTCTGCGGGCACAGGAGCCTCGTCGACATCATCTGTCTCCGGATCCTCCTGTATAAGGCAAAGGGTTCGCATCAGATAATTGCATTTCAAAATTAAAGTAATCTAAACTAAAGGGAAAGAGGAAGGTATAAAGGAATACCTCTCCTGAGGTCAAAGGACCCATAAGCTCAACAGAGGCCCAAGCTCTGTAGTCTCCTGACCGGAAGTGGTTGTCTGGGACGATAAATCCCTGTGTCTGTAGGACCCCTCGCCGAGCCTCAGGCACCCAGTCTATGATCCTCAAATTGTGAAATTCTGAATGGCAACACACAAGAGGGGGTGAATTGGGTGTTTTAAATTTTTTCTACTTAAAAGATTAGGGCTTGTGAAATTTACCTAATTAGTTCTAACCCTTGTTCAAAATTATATTTAAATAGAAAAATGAAAGAGATTACCAATCACACCATAAGAGAGAGGAGAGGAAGCAAGGAGACCACATAATGATTTTATAGTGGTTCGGTCACAACTTGACCTACTCCACTACCCAAATACTTAGTCTTTCCTTGGGATTTTCTCCACTATGGTAAGGCTCCTCAACGTCGCCTCACAAAGCGTTTACAAGCGATCATCGCCTCCACAAGGGGACATACCCTTCGTTGTACCGCGGCCTTGAAGCAAGAAACTCCTCTTTGTGATTCCAAATACAATTAGAAGAAGGAAGAAAGAAAATAAAAAGCTCTCAAGCCTCTTATAGTCGTATACAACTCTCAAGCTCACAATACACTCCCAAGGATTGAAACTAAATGCTTAGGGGAGTATCTCTTGACAAATAATGGATGCAAGTTTTTTTAATATTCAAGAGGAAGAAGAAGAATCATTTTGATTTGAAAAAGAAAAGTTCTAGGGTTTGATAGATGTTCAAAGGTATAAAATGAGGTTTTTCTTCATGTTTAAATACACATAGTTGATTTAGAAAACCTCAATGGCAAAACCGTGATAAAAATGGGAAGGTGGGGTAGTTGCACCTACCACTTCAGGCTCAAACGACTCTTTCACCGAACCGACGCGGTCGTCCAAGCCACAGCGGTCGCCTGCCTTTATTAGTCGCCTTTTTTTATTTTCAAAATCTTTATCGCCGCGGTCAACCGAGGTCACCGCGGTCGCCCAATGAGGGTAACCTGTTTCAAAATTTGTTTGGCTCGAAAAAGACTTACGCGGTCGACCAGACCTTTGCGGTTGCCCGCCGAGACCAACCTCGATGATTTCTCAAAATTGAGAAATCATTCCTAGGTCGACCGAATTGTCCCGGTCGGCCGGCCCGATAAAATTCGAGATGCCCTGGAATTCCAGGTAGCATCCTGCGGTCGCCCGGCCTAGCCCGGTCGACCGGCCCTGTGTTAAAAACTTGATTTTAAAAGTTTGGTTTGAGGGACTTTGGGCCATGGTCTTTGGGCTTTACCATGGTTTTAAATTTCGACGGATTTCGGTGGAGACCGACACCGAAATCGATAAAAATCAAAACGGTCATTTATTTGGGCCAAAATTTTGGAATTTCGGTCGAAATTTTGGTTTTTCCGAAATTTGCCCCAAAAAACCTGTTTTTTTAATATTAATTTAATATTTTACCAAAATTTTGACCAAAATTTAATATTGAATAAAATATTAGTTTCGGGTTTTGTATCAAATTTCGACCGAAATTTCAAAATTTCAAGGTCTGAACCGGTACTGAAACCGAAATTTTAAACCTTGGGCTTTACACATGTGTTTTCAAATACATTAATGCACTTAGAAAAATAGTTTTAAAGATGATTTGAAAACATCAAAACATGCAAACATTAAATGCCAACAGGACTCCCATGCATTCTAAAGCTATAACCTTGAGTCTTCTTGATCTTCATTCTTGTTGGGCACTTGCATGAGCTTCTCCTTGTCTTGAGATAGTCTTTAAATACATTCTTGCACTTGTGGCTTTCTTGATTCTTCAATACACCATGCGGCTTGAAGGATAACCACTGAGACTTGACTTTCTCCAAGACTAGCCCTTGTTCTTCTTGCCTCAAGTGTTGATATGAATGAAACCTGTCTTAATCACAACACTAGAGCAACCATTACCAAACTACCATCAATTTGGATTTGTTGATCATCAAAACAAGAGTGTGATGTACCCTTGGGCTTACAAACTGCTAGCAGGATTGTAGGGGATCCTCTGACTCTCATGCCCTAGCAACTGTCGTGCGATCTTGTTAGGAAGATAGACGGCTAGATCCATGTGGCAAACAAACGCCACCGTCCTCCGAGTAATGCTCCTCACATAAGCATATACATCTCTCATGATCTCTGAGTGATCATCCTAGGGTCTCCACCAAACCTGCCAAGTCATAAGCCGTGCATCAGAAGCATTGAATATAATTCAAATTAAGAGGACGTGGTACTAAAAATAAAGACAATTTAAAGTTGTAAGCCCAAGGGTTCCCCATGGGTTCATTCAATCATCTTGTTTTGATGATTAACAAACGCAAATTGATTAGTCGTTTATGGACTGATCATTTGCCTTGAGTGTTGTGCTTTAGACAGGTCCTACACAAGTCAAATCATACTAGAACACACCTTGTTGGCCTATGCTTGAAGATAAACCAACCAATGGATAAAGGAGCTAGAGCATTCTTGGACAAACCACACTTTAGAGGATCTACCAAGGAGAAGCTCAACATCATCCATATCAAGCATTGAACAGACAGAGAAGATCATGAAGGCCAAAGCTGGAGGACCAAGGAGCTTGTACCACAACTTGAAGATGTCAAGCATGGAAGCTCAACCATAGAAGATCACAGCTCAAGAGAAGAGTTCAAGAGAGTGATAGAAATGGTAGAATGTATTCCTATCTCTCTTGCATTTTCTCTTGTCAAGGCACATTGTTTAAACCCCTAAAAATATATTTTTCAAAGAGACTAACACACCCTTTAAGGACTTAAATGGATAAGTGAATGGCCATGGTGGTTTACCAACATGTTGGGACCCATATGACATTCAGCACAAGAATGAACAAAACAGAGTTCTGAAGCAACAACCTAGACCAGCAAGTAAATCCTATCAAAACTTGTTTAAAACATTTTCAAATATTTTTGACAATATTTTTAACAGAGAGCTCTCATTTTTATCATATCCGTAGAGTATAAGAACATAGAAATCCGATGAGAAACGAAGGAGATATGAATTTTTCAAATGGGACACTGTTTGCTGGAAATCCAGTCTCGAAACTCCGAGAATTATTCTAGGAGCTCCGAGCTCGGAACTCCGAGAAATGATCCAGGTTCTAAAATTAAAAGCTCTGTTTGAATTCTCAAAACTCCGAGAATTTGCTCGGAACTCCGAGAAGTGTTTTTGTTTAAAAAATATAGCCGTTGTGGTCCAACGGCTAGTTGACTATTTGACCCAGTTTTGACTGTTTTGCCTCCCAAACGGTCACATGGAGTTGGGACTTCATATATACCCATTCAAAGGGTCCAAAACACCAGAGAAACATTGTCCAACTCTAATAAACCCTAGAAATCCATTTGTGAATCATTTTTGGGTTAATCTCTGTAAGCCCAATGGTTTTCACCTTGGCATTCCCATCTTGTTTTGATGATTCCAATACACAAGTGATCTTTTATCACTAATGTGTTTGAATGTCTAAGTTGTAGATTATGATAAAGTAAGATCAAGGATGCTTGGATTGAAGGCCAAGAAGCTCACATTGGACCACCAATTGGAAGGCCAAAGTCATCAAGCAAGAAGTCATGAAGACTTGAAGACATGAAGAAATTCATATTGAAGACCATTTTTTGTCTTTTAGAATGTATTTGATCCAAACCTAGATTAGGCTTTGAGAGGCATAATTAAGTTAATCTCACACACCCTAAATAAACAAGTGATTGTATTTGTGGAGTTCCAACACCTTGGAACCCTCATAGCAATCCCATCATGGTTGAGAATTGGAAGCCCAAAACAGAATTGAAAATCTGCTCTGCATAGGCTTCTCGGAACTCCGAGACTTTTTCTCGGAACTCCGAGAAATTGTCCAGTAGACTTTTTCCAACTTCTGTGTGGCTTCTCGGAACTCCGAGATTTTTTCTCGGAACTCCGAGAATTATTCTCGGAACTCCGAGAACACTCCAACGGTCTGAAAAAGAGCCGTTTGGAATTTTGCTGGAATTACCTCAATGCCATTGAACGGTCATATTTTGGTTTTCCTATAAATATGGGTGTTCTAAACATACAAACCATCAATCCTAATACTCTAAAACTTCATTTGAATATCCAAGAGTGAATCAAACCTCAATTGTGCCTCTCATCACCATCTTTAGGATTTGGATCATAGGCTCAAATTTGTACATCTTTTGTAACCCTTGTGAGGGATTTTTCATTTCTTTCTTTCAACCTTCGAGTGTTGTATTCGGGCGAGTATTCGGAGAAGCAGAGCCCATTCTCCGTGATGAGGATAGCCACCAAGGTTAAAGCTATTGTAATTGGCATTCGATCTTCGCCAAGGTTAAGAAGATCAAATAGTGAAGCCATCAACGGGTTTGGTTGGTGGAGTGGAGTAGGCCTCGGATTTGAGGACCGAACCACTTTAAATCTCGGGTGCACTCTTTCTATCTCTTTGCTCTTTTATTTGCATTGCACCATTAGATTTAACTTGAATATTGATTATTGATCTCTTAATCTTAAAATCGGTATAAAGGTTTTAAATTGGTAGATTCTAGTTTTCTTAAAACAACCATATTCTCCCTCCTCATTTTGTTGCCATTCTAGTATAACTCGGGACCCCCCTACAACGAATTTTCACTTGGTATCAGAGCCTTGGCTCTTAAAAGATTTTAAAATTTTTGTAAAAGTTATTTCAAAATCTAACTAGGGAAAGATTTTATTTGGCAACTTCAAATTGTGAAATGGCACACCAAATTGGAACCGGACTTCCGGAAGGCCATTCCACAACTAGACCTCCTTTCTTCAATGGGTCAAACTATGGACATTGGAAAACAAGGATGCGCATCTATCTTCTTTCGATAGATGTGGAACTTTGGTACATTGTTGAAAATGGATACAATGTACCTTCCAAACCATTTGAAGAATGGAATGTGGTAGAGAAAAGGCAAGCTAATTTGAACTACAAAGCAATAAATTTCTTGTTTTGTGCTTTAGCTACCGAGGAGTTTAATAGAGTTGCTCTTTTTGATTCCGCCAAGACTATTTGGGATACCCTTGCGACTACCCATGAGGGAACATCACAAGTCAAGGATTCCAAAATAAACTTGTTAAAGAGCAAGTATGAAATGTTTAGAATGAGTCCAAACGAGAGTATTTCGGAAATGTATACTCGTTTTTCTATTATTTCTAACGAACTAGCTAATCTTGGTAAATCTTATCCTAACGATGAGCTTGTGAGTAAGTTACTTAGGTCTCTTCCTCCCCATTGGGATCCAAAGGTGACCGCGATTCAAGATTCAAAAAATCTCAAGACGCTAACCATAGAGGAGCTTGTAGGATCTCTCATCACCCATGAGATGCTCCTTACTAGCCGACAAGAGGAAAAGAAGCCAAAGGAGAAAGAGAGGGAATTTAGATCCCTAGCACTCAAGGCTTCCAAGGAAGACTCATCAAGTGAAGCGGATAGTGACGAAGAAGAAGCTTTACGAAGATTCAAGAGCTTGTGGAGAAAGAAGCATAAGAAAGATAAGAAAAAGAAAGAAGAAAGTGATGTTGATGGAGCCTTAAGATGCTTCAATTGCAAGAAGATTGGACACAAAAGACCGGATTGTCCACTTCTAAAATCAACTTCCTCTAAGTACAAGGGTAGGAAGGATTGGAAGAAGCATAAGGCTCTTGCCGCCGGTTGGGATGCGTTAAGCACATCGGGCAAAAGCTCAAGTGAAGGGGAAGAAAATAAAAAAGATGATCTTTGCTTCATGACATTCACCCATGAAGTTGAGGTAAACTCTAACCCCTCATATTCTTCATCTAGTAGTAAAAGTGATAGCATACCTTATGATGAATTATGTGAAACCTTGCATACCCAAATTTCCAAAAACAAAGTTCTTAAAAAATCCATTTTAAAGTTAGAAAAAGAATTTGAATTTTTGAAAATTGATTTATCTTCTTCCATATCTCAAGAACAAGTTAATCTTGCAAATCATAAACTTGAGATTGATACCCTTAAGGGTAGTTTGGATGAGAAAACTTGCCAACTTTTAAAACTTCAAAATATGGCAAGCTCCTCCAATACTTATGAAGATGAAAGAAATGAGATTTTAGTTCAAACATCCCATCTTCATAATGAAAATGAGAGACTTAGATTATGTTTACATGGATTTCTAAATGGAAATAAAATTATTGACATAATCCTAAGTAAAACTAGTCTTAGACCTCAACATGCTTATCATGATAGGACTAGTGTATCTAACCCTCTTGTTAGATGCCATTTTTGTGGAATGAATGGTCATTACCAATTCCAATGTGCATCCAAGAGTAGGGCTAGATGTGGGACCAAGAAATCTTGGGTTCCCAAAACCCCCATATGATGTTATTCATATTATGTAGATTAGGGGTTTTTTGAACTTAAAATTGAATATATTTCATTTGTATGGTTTTTTGATAACCCCTCTTGTATTGTAAAATTATTTTAACTAGGGGGAGTTAAAATTGAATTTTTCTTTAAAAAAAAGGGGGAGCTTTAAAATTGTAAATTTTAAACCCTTTGTTTTTTTTTACCCCTTCTTTTTGTTGATGACAAAGGGGGAGAAGAATCTAGAGTAAAGACTCTAGAGTAAGAAAAATGTGAAAAGAGTATATGCCTTAATTTGTAAATCTCTTGTGCTTGTCATCATCAAAAGGGGGAGATTGTAAGCCCAATGGTTTTCACCTTGGCATTCCCATCTTGTTTTGATGATTCCAATACACAAGTGATCTTTTATCACTAATGTGTTTGAATGTCTAAGTTGTAGATTATGATAAAGTAAGATCAAGGATGCTTGGATTGAAGGCCAAGAAGCTCACATTGGACCACCAATTGGAAGGCCAAAGTCATCAAGCAAGAAGTCATGAAGACTTGAAGACATGAAGAAATTCATATTGAAGACCATTTTTTGTCTTTTAGAATGTATTTGATCCAAACCTAGATTAGGCTTTGAGAGGCATAATTAAGTTAATCTCACACACCCTAAATAAACAAGTGATTGTATTTGTGGAGTTCCAACACCTTGGAACCCTCATAGCAATCCCATCATGGTTGAGAATTGGAAGCCCAAAACAGAATTGAAAATCTGCTCTGCATAGGCTTCTCGGAACTCCGAGACTTTTTCTCGGAACTTCGAGAATTCTCGGAACTCCGAGAAATGGTCCAGTAGACTTTTTCCAACTTCTGTGTGGCTTCTCGGAACTCCGAGATTTTTTCTCGGAACTCCGAGAATTCTCGGAACTCCGAGAACACTCCAACGGTCTGAAAAAGAGCCGTTTGGAATTTTGCTGGAATTACCTCAATGCCATTGAACGGTCATATTTTGGTTTTCCTATAAATATGGGTGTTCTAAACATACAAACCATCAATCCTAATACTCTAAAACTTCATTTGAATATCCAAGAGTGAATCAAACCTCAATTGTGCCTCTCATCATCATCTTTAGGATTTGGATCATAGGCTCAAATTTGTACATCTTTTGTAACCCTTGTGAGGGATTTTTCATTTCTTTCTTTCAACCTTCGAGTGTTGTATTCGGGCGAGTATTCGGAGAAGCAGAGCCCATTCTCCGTGGTGAGGATAGCCACCAAGGTTAAAGCTATTGTAATTGGCATTCGATCTTCGCCAAGGTTAAGAAGATCAAATAGTGAAGCCATCAACGGGTTTGGTTGGTGGAGTGGAGTAGGCCTCGGATTTGAGGACCGAACCACTTTAAATCTCGGGTGCACTCTTTCTATCTCTTTGCTCTTTTATTTGCATTGCACCATTAGATTTAACTTGAATATTGATTATTGATCTCTTAATCTTAAAATCGGTATAAAGGTTTTAAATTGGTAGATTCTAGTTTTCTTAAAACAACCATATTCTCCCTCCTCATTTTGTTGCCATTCTAGTATAACTCGGGACCCCCCTACAACGAATTTTCAATCTCTCACCAATCCTTCATTGTGCCTTGACTTTGGAAAAATCCACTTGAGATTGGTTAGGTTTAAACTTGTTTATCTTTGAGAGCATCCTTGGAGCTACAACTTGTAATCAAGCCTAGTAAGAGGCTAATACTTCTTCTTCTTTATTCGATCGGTGGTAAGGGCATCCGTTATTTTTAATTCCCTTGGGTGAAGCGCTTAGAACTCGGCGGAGAAGGAGAGTCATTGTAAAGGTGGAAGGGCATCCTCATTTAATTCCCTTGGAGTGTAAAAACCTATGAGCCGGGCGTCGTGGAGGTCTCAATAGTGGGAATCCTCAAGTGCGACCTCGAGTAGAGTGGAGTGGGCCTTTGGCCGAACCACTATAAATCCTTATGTCGCTTGCGTTGGTATTTCTCGATTTCTCACTCCCTCTATCACTCTCTTATTTGTGCTTGTCTTATTATTTAGAATTGAGTGAGTTAGCAATGCCATCCAACGTGAATATCTTTACATTGCTAATTAGCCCACTAAATCTCCTAATTAAGTTGGTTGTTTAAACAAGGGTTTTTAAACTTATATACATTTGTGAAAATTGGTTAAGCTTAACTAATTCAACTTAATTAACCAAGGGATAAAACTAGGGTGAAATTAGTAAAAATTTTCAAAAGATAAAAGTTTTATAAACATCCTATTCACCCCCCCTCTAGGTTGCCAAACCAAGTCTCTACTTAGATATTAATTGGTATCAGAGCTTGGGCTCTTGATTAAGACCCTAACCGGTTAAGAGTTAAAAGATCAATTTTTTGGCAACTTAAAAGATGGGATCTAGACTACCTATTTTGGATGGTTCGGATTATGGACCATGGTTGATCCATATAAAGACATACTTAAAAGGTCTAGATAAAGATATGGTAAAGATAATTGAAAATAGATTTATTTTAAATGCTAAATCTAAAGGATTAAATGAATATAATAAAAAATTATCTTTATTAAATACAAAAGCCCTAATTGCAACATATTGTGCATTACCACCACACATTTTTGAGAAGATATCCTCATGTACTAATGCTAAAGAGATTTTAAACAAACTTGAAAAATCTTTTCAAAGTGAAATCCTATGCTTAAATCGAATAATTGAGAAGTCTAATGAAAATGCATTGAAAAATATTGATTTCACATTTGAAGAACTACATTGTGCTTTTCAAGATTTGAATAAGAAACTTGAGGATCAACTAGCTAAGAATTCAAACTTGAAAAATAATTTAGCTAGTATTAATAAGGAGTTTAGGGAACTAGAAAAAGATCATGCACATCTTAGTGAAGAAAATGAAATGCTTAAAAATAATTTTATTGAATTAAGTGAAACTATTGTATCACTAAGAGAAGAAAACCAACTCCTTAAAGAAGAAGAAGAAAAGATAAAAATATTTCCATCTCTTGAATCAATCAACTACAAAATGAAAATCAATGATTTGATAATCAAGAATGAAACATTAAGGTTGGAAAATCTTAAGTTACAAGAGAATGTAAAATTCAATTACCATCATGATCACTCTTGTAATTCATCATGTTCATCCCGTCCATCTACCTACTCTTATGCATCTTGTGACTATTGTGGTAGATTTGGACATTACAATTTTAAATGTACATTTAAACTTGTAAAAAGTAGTAAGTTTGTTTGGGTTAAAAATGACTTATCACCTAGGACAAACTTGCTTAGAACCAAGATGGTTTGGGTTCCAAAACCCCTAACATGATCTATATTGTGTTTATTTTAGATTAGGGGATGTGCTTTAATTGAATATCATATGAAAATATATTTGTTGATACAATGTGCTTGTTCTTGTTTAATTTTTTTTGTATTAATACATGTTGTGCCTAAAATTGAAAATCCTTTCAAAACATGTGTATATAGATATCATATGCTCATATTTGCGTAACATATATCTATATATCACCTTAAAATTCAAAGTCTATATGCTTAAATGTAATTAATTTGAGACTTTGATATGATGAGCCTAATTGAATATCATTTTGAGTTTCCTAGTTTAAGTGCCCACGTATACTTAAAAATCATCATGCACTTAGAATATGTCATTCATCCACATGACAACCACAATAAAGCATTCAATGTGAAAACCATAAATTGTGCTTATAGAATATTCAACCACACATCTTTCTCATGTGTTCAAATTAAAGCTTCAAGTACATCTTCAAAACTTGAACCCCCTTTTTTTTTTTTGGTAGTTGCTAGGAGTTAAGTTAAATGATCACATCATTCTAGCAAAACCAAAATAAAAGAAACCCATAGGTTTAAAGACTTGAACTTAAATGGAAATTTTTGGCAATCGAAATTGTACTTGAATAAAAATTTGAGAAAAAGCCAAAGTATCATTCTTTAAACTCTATTTTAGGACAAATATGGCACTTGCTAGATAATTATGTGCTTAAATTGTTTTAAAATATCATTTCTAGCAAAACTAAGATATTTAATGCCTTGTCTAAGAAATCAACTCAAATCCTTTCTTAAACATCTTTATGTGCTCTAGGTGAATAAACTTGTTTATTACTTTCCACCTAGTTGTCTTATCAAACCCATTCTATTACATGCGTAATAATTTTCATAAAATGTAATAAGAATCATAGATGGGTTAAAAATTTGTGTATTTTCGAAAAGCTTTAATTGGATAATCTCATGACTAAGATGAACCAAGTAATATGTATAGGTATTTTATATGTAATTCACTTCAAGTAGTCATGAAAGCTCATATTGGAATACATGTGTCCAAGGTGGTTTCTATCATGTGATAAATATATTCTAAAAAAATCCTTGGTCTATTCCCTACAATCATATAAGGATATATTATATAGGAAAGTTAAATCATGAATCTTGATTCAATGTATGACTTGAGAAAATATCATAGGAATCTAGAATCATATTTGGGCATTTACTCACTTGAGTAAAAGTAAAATTCACTAAGATGGTTGTATACATTAGATTGTGATGGGAACATGTGTCTCCCACACATTTTTTTTGGTTTTTCAATAGGGCTTATGTACCTTGTGCCTAATGCCTTGTCATTTTTACATGTGGTTGTGGATATAAATGTAATGTTTGGACCATGCACATTATGTGTCATGCCCTTTGTGTCCAAACATAGTAGATTATCCATGAAAACCTTGATGATCATATCTTTCTCATAAGGTATACTCTCACCTTCATGAATCGTGGATGTCTCTCTAATACATAGTATTTTATTGACCATTCTCACTATATCTTAGTCCTATAGAATTGAACTCAAATTGGTATATACATATTCTATAGTTATCACCCCTTATTTGATTATATCTACACGTATGAGATGTTAAACCGTAATCTTAAAAGTCACTCAATTGGTGTCCTTAGCCTTCTTAGATTCTAAGAGGGAGATGGTACATTTACATTAATTAAAATATCTAACAAATTGGCCTTGTGCCAACATCTCAAACATGAATAGGTATACATTTATATGTGATCTCCCTAGCTAGTTATGTATGTTACATACTTAGGGAAGTAAAGCTTGAATTTGAAAAATATTATATCACATTTAGGGGGAGCGTGAGCCAAAGATTGAAAATCTTTTGTGATGCTTGTTTATCATGATGAGCTAGACTATGGCTATCATTTTATCATGATAAACTGACACTTGGAGAGTAAGTGTCATTGTAGCCCAATGATTAAGTTTAACTTGGTATCTTTTGAAAAATATATCCAAAAACCTTTGGAGTCTATGCAAGGACATCCCTTTGGATTCATGCATTGCATTATTCATTTTCAAAGGGGGAGCTTAAAGGTAAATTTGTCCTTAGTTACTTATCATATGATTTCTAATGTGGTTATCACCTCACATATGATAAGTACACTCATTTGGAGCATGATTGTTCCACATGGGTTGTTCGGGCTTGTCTTGTGCTTTATGTGTGTTTTAGAGTTTAAGACAAGAAGCCCATAGCCTAGGTCTTAGTGACATATTCTTCTAGGCTTTTTGACTTATCTTAGATGATCTAATATGATGTCATCTATTCCGAGAATAAGTTTTGGTGGCCAAGTATTCCATTTTCATATCTTTGGCCTATTATGTCATGTCATGCCTTAAATCTTAAGTTTATCTAAGGCCAATGATAAATAGTAAGGGGGAGAGCTAATCTTTGATATTTTTATGTTCACATGGATCATTGTGAGATGCTCACATTGTCCATTCAAATATATCCCAACTAATACTGCTAAAAATTGCATATCCTTATAGATATACATTCATAGGAGTAAACTAAAATTGCTAATTTTAGTTTCTATAAATTTGAGTGCTTATCATGTGCATTTCTACTTGGCTATCCTTGTGTCCATCACAGAGCTAGCCCTCATGCCATATATCCTAATAGTTAACCATATTAGGATCAAATGTCCATTAATATGCATGACAATTTAAGAAAATATTTTAACTTGAAAATATATATTCTTGCTTATCATGATGAGTCTATAACTCCACATCACCTCATGATAAGATTCCAATAGGAATTTCAAAAACAAAAGGGGGCTTATCATGCTAAACTATACACTTGCTTGTTTTCTTTCATGATAAGTAAAATATAAGCTTTAACTTGCTAATCTATTATTATATTACGGGTCATAGGGTAGATTTATATTGGATTTATATATATATATATATATATATATATATATATATATATATATATATATATATATATATATATACTAAGATACACCCTAAAAATTTGTGCTAAAATTGAAATGTCACTTTGTTTTGCCAACATAGGCTTGATTTGTTTTGTGATTATTCATTTCCTATGTTGATTGTTTCTTATCATGCCATATATATACTTTGGATTATACTTTGATTTTAATTGGTAACTCATGATAAGAAGTTAGGGGGAGCATCATATTCTCATTGAATATCTTTGATGATTTATGTAATTGTGCTTAAATGCTTAATCCTTCATTTTTGCTAATGCCAAAAGGGGGAGAATTTGTATAATTGATTAGATCCATTATCATATGCATTCTTGTATTATAACTTGTTAAATATAACTCATGCATATGTTGATGGAGAGTAGTAATGATTAGATTGTCTATCTAATCCTCATAAGAGGTTCCTTCCACCTATCTAATCAATTTGGTTTGTCATCATCAAAAAGGGGGAGATTGTAAGCCAAAGGGTTCCACATGGGTTCATTCAATCATCTTGTTTTGATGATTAACAAACGCAAATTGATTAGTCGTTTATGGACTGATCATTTGCCTTGAGTGTTGTGCTTTAGACAGGTCCTACACAAGTCAAATCATACTAGCACACACCTTGTTGGCCTATGCATGAAGATAAACCATCCAATGGATAAAGGAGCTAGAGCATTCTTGGACAAACCACACCTTAGAGGATCTACCAAGGAGAAGCTCAACATCATCCATATCAAGCATTGAACAGACAGAGAAGATCATAAAGGCCAAAACTGGAGGACCAAGGAACTTGCACCACAACTTGAAAATGTCAAGCATGGAAGCTCAACCATAGAAGATCACAGCTCAAGAGAAGAGTTCAAGAGAGTGATAGAAATGGTAGAATGTATTCATATCTCTCTTGCATTTTCTCTTGTCAAGGCACATTGTTTAAACCCCTAAAAATATATTTTTCAAAGAGACTAACACACCCTTTAAGGACTTAAATAGATAAGTGAATGGCCATGGTGGTTTACCAACATGTTGGGACCCATATGACATTCAGCACAAGAATGAACAAAACAGAGTTCCGAAGCAACAACCTGGACCAACAACTAAATCCTATCAAAACTTATTTAAAACATTTTCAAATATTTTTGAAAATATATTTAACAGATAGCTCTCATTTTTATCACATCTGTAAAGTATAAGAACATCGAAATCCGATGAGAAACGAAGGAGATATGAATTTTTCAAATGGGACACTGTTTGCTGGAAATCCAGTCTCGGAACTCCGAGAATTATTCTCGGAGCTCCGAGTTCAGAACTCCGAGAACATTCTCGGAGCTTCGAGAAATGATCCAGGTTCTAAAATTAAAAGCTCTGTTTGAATTCTCGGAACTCCGAGAATTTGCTCGGAACTCTGAGAAGTGTTTTTGTTTAAAAAAATATAGCCGTTGTGGTCCAACGGCTAGTTGACTATTTGGCCCAATTTTGACTGTTTTACCCCTCAAACGGTCACATGGAGTTGGGACTTCATATATACCCATTCAAAGGGTCCAAAACACCAGAGAAACATTGTCCAACTCTAATAAACCCTAGAAATCCATTTGTGAATCATTTTTGGGTTAATCTTTCACCAATCTTTCATTGTGCCTTGACTTTGGAAAAATCCACTTGAGATTGGTTAGGTTTGAACTTGTTTATCTTTGAGAGCATCCTTGGAGCTACAACTTGTAATCAAGCCTAGTAAGAGGCTAATACTTCTTCTTCTTTATTCGATCGGTGGTAAGGGCATCAGTTATTTTTAATTCCCTTGGGTGAAGCGCTTAGAACTCGGCGGAGAAGGAGAGTCATTGTAAAGGTGGAAGGGCATTCTCATTTAATTCCCTTGGAGTGTAAAAACCTATGAGCCGGGCGTCGTGGAGGTCTCAATAGTGGGAATCCTCAAGTGCGACCTCGAGTAGAGTGGAGTAGGCCTTTGGCCGAACCACTATAAATCCTTATGTCGCTTGCGTTGGTATTTCTCGATTTCTCACTCCCTCTATCACTCTCTTATTTGTGCTTGTCTTATTATTTAGAATTGAGTGAGTTAGCAATGCCATCCAACGTGAATATCTTTATATTGCTAATTAGCCCACTAAATATCCTAATTAAGTTGGTTGTTTAAACAAGGGTTTTTAAGCTTATATACATTTATGAAAATTGGTTAAGCTTAACTAATTCAACTTAATTAACCAAGGGATAAAACTAGGGTGAAATTAGTAAAAGTTTTATAAACATCCTATTCACCCCCCCTCTAGGTTGCCAAACCAAGTCTCTACTTGGATTTCAAAAGTACTCACAATATCTAGCTGAATCTGGTCTATGGCTCGACGAGCCTGATCTGCAGAGTATAGAGGGCGTGATCCTGTCTCCTGTACTGTCCAGCGTCTCTGCGCTGGAAAGAAAATCCTCGTCGGATGCCTATGTACAGGAGCAAGAATGCCGAAGCACTCGTAAGCCCATGCCTGTTCAAAGTCATCAGAAGACATTTCAATTGCTTAAACAGTTCAGATCATAAACTATGAATTAAAAAGAAGCAGCTAGAATATTTTTAAAATTAAAGAGAGAAGGGATAGAAGCATACCACCCAAATGTACCAGAGACCGCACAGAGAATGGCCCATAACAAAGCTCCTCGCCAACTAACGATAATAGTCATCTCTTGGAACTGCTGGTCTGGCTGGCCAGTGATCTAGTCGGCTCATCTGGAGCCTCGGCAAGGAAGCATGTGAAGGTCTACCATCCTGGTCCAGAGGATCGTGCTCTGGCATTCCTAAAAGCTCTCTGACATCTGCCTCTGTAACATCGATCAGCTGAATGGGGATCCCTCCCATCCGAAGTCCCGTCAGGACGGAAAAGGCTGCATGAGTCATCATGACTTCCCCAATCGGGAAGTGAAAAGTGTGGGTCGTCTCCCACCATCTCTCAGCGAGAGCAAACACAAAGCCTGTACCCACCCCCTCAGAATCGGTATAGACAAATCTGTATAAACCCGTCCCCACTATGTAGCCTGAGCACGAGGGTCTAGGGCCTCCCATCTAGTCCTGGTGTCTCTCACAGACCCTCTCGTAACCATATGAGGAAGAGCATGTGCCAAAGGCGACAAGAAACGACTAAAGAGCTATACTACTGAAAGCGCCAAAAGCTAAATATATTCCTAAGTCTAGGAATTATAAAAAGCTAAGTTCAAAGAGCATACGTCTCCGTCGCGAAACAACGGCGAGATGTGTCTGGTCGTACCTCGAAGAAGGGTACCCTGGTACCATGGAGCACGATCCCGCTCCTCGTCCCCTGAGGACTCCCGCCCAATGTCTCTCCCTTGAATATGAGGCCGGCTCACCATATCTGCTAAAAACTCAAAAACCCTAGAAACCTTGCAAAGAAAACTCAAAAACCTCAAAAACCTCAGAGAGAAAACCAACTCAACTCATCAGAAAATGAAGAAAATGAAGGTTTACTGGTATTTAAACCCGTACAACTCTCCCATTTTCGTCCCAGATGAATTCCCAATTCGTCTGAGACGAATTTGGGGGAATATTCCTCCAACTTCGGGAATATTCCCCCCAATTTGGTCATTTTCACCGTGTTGTGCTTGTTTTACTCACATTTCGTCTGTGGATTCTGCCAATCTTTTAGGTATGGATCAAATCAACTCTTTGGGCGGTACAGAGGTCTCTTGAGTGTGTTTATTCGGAGTATACTAAGCAGAGTCAGGCCTCCCGTACCGCCGAATAAATTAAGGATTCGCACATCTTTCTTTACAAAGTCCGCTTAGGGCATCCTTTAGGCATCAACCGCTTCTCAAACCTCTGTTTTGGAATTCTAGAACCCTTGGAACAATCCAAAACATCCTAAAATCATTCCTGGCAGAAGCCAAGCACTTCTAAACAAGTCTCACGCCATGCCAAATTCAATCTGGGACGCGTGAACATCCCTTTTTGCTCCCCAACTGAGTATGCCGATGTCTACCCCGCTATTAGAAAATTCTAAAGGCAATCTTATGCCACTCAAAGCCTCCCCTACAGAGCACTCCTTCTCATCAGCAGAGTCAAGGTTCTACGGCAGGACATCTCTCACCCAGCAAACCAATCAATCGCCCTGCAAAGCCGGGGAAATCCTTTCAATAACGATTCGCCTAATGGTGGATTTATCAAAACATGGGTCAATCAATATCAATCTCAATCTTTGAGCGGGTATTTACATCCCCTTCAGAATCAATTCTTCAATCCATCGACAAGATGTCGACCTTTCCCTCCCGAATTATTCAGATCCCCGGCGGAATTTGCAACCAAATTCCCAACGGACTTTGTACCCAAAGCCCCAACGGAGTTCGCAACCAAATCCCCACCTTTTTCCCAGTAAAGTTCGTACCCGCGTCCACAACAGAGTGTGACAAAATCAAGCAATCAAAACCAGCAACAGCCTCATGAGGCATCATTCCCAGCAAGAGTCTTTGAAAATACTTCCAAACCCAGTGTAAATCCGTTTCCACGCTGTATCTAATATGAGTTAACCTGTTATAACGCGTTAACTCTCCAGGGTAAGTCCGTTTGAACACGGTAGCCCTTTCAAACCTAGTGTAAATTCATTTCCACGTTGTATCTAACCTGAGTTAACCTGTTACGGCGCGTTAGCTCTCCAGGGTAAGTCCGTCTGAACACGGTAGCCCTTTCAAACCAGTGTAAATCATTTTCCATGCGATATCTAATCTGAGTAACCCGTTATGGTGCGTTAACACTCCAGGGTAAGTCCGTCAGAACACGGTAACCCTTTCAAACCAGTGTAAATCCGTTTCCACGGTATTTAATATGAGTTAACCCGTTATGACGTGTTAACTCTCCAGGATAAGTCTGTCTGAACACGGTAGCCCTTTCAAATCAGTGTAAATCTGTTTTCACATGGTATCTAACCTGAGTTAACATGTTACGGCGCATTAGCTCTCCAGGGTAAGTCCGTCTGAACACGGTAGCCCTTTCAAACCAGTGTAAATCTGTTTCCACGCGGTATCTAATCTGAGTTAATCCATTATGACACGTTAACTCTCCAGGGTGAGCCTGTCTAAACACGGTAACCCTTTCAAAGCCAGTGTAAATCCGTTTCCACAACCTTTTCAAACTAGAACAAATCCGTCTCCACACAGTATCTAATCTGAGCTAACCCGTTGCGACGCGTTAGCTCCCCCGGGTAAGTCCGTTTGCACACGGTAACCCTTTCAGACTAGAATAAACCCATTTTCGCACGGTATCCAATATGAGCAAATCCGTTCTGACGCATTAGCTCTCCAAGGTTAAACCCATTATGACACATTAACCTCCCAATTTGAACCCGTTATCACACGGTAGCCAATTCCCAACAAATCCATTATCGCGTGGTAGCTCTCTAGGAAACGTTTGTTTTTACACAATAAACATTCCGAACCAAAAGTGTTTCACTCCTGTAGTAATCCAGCAAATCAAATCAAAGTCCGAGCAAGTCCGTCTGTACATGGTAGTTCGTCAAATTCAAATACTGTTAAACACAGTGTCATAATGAAATCTTGTGTACGATCCGTCATATCAATCAACAGATGTCGCTTTGACATTTTTGTTTTCAGTGTCCGCACTGGATGTCAAAATGACATCCCCAGAGGCCCCTCCCCAAATCAGGTGTCCTTACTTGACCCAGAGGTTCCTCCCCAAGTCAGGTGTCCTAAATCTGACTTCTGATGACCCTCCCGGCTGCTAGTAATGACGTCCATCCCAGGGCTCGTTCTAACGGTTGTATTGTCAAAAACTGTCAGTGAGAGGTTTCCACTCAATGACCTGACAGAAGAACTCCTCGGTGAAGGTTGTACACCTGAGGATCCGATGTGAATCTTGCAAGCTTATCATTAGACTCCATTGACAAAATTTTGCTGTCTCCTTTAGCATTCAGGTGGTTCGCACCCTGTACCAAAGCGAGGCATCTGTAGACCCCGAATTTTGTCAAGATAGTATTACTGATAGCTGACGCAAGGAAGAACCTTATGACAAGTTCCAGAGCACCAGTTGTGTTTCTCTCAATCTCTCTTTAGGGTAACAAACTATTTCTAAAAGCCGTTTCACCACCACCAGAAAGCCTGTTTCCATATAGCAACCGCCTTTTTCGTTGAACCAGAAGCCTATCTACACAGCGCCCGTCATTTACGACATCAACCGGTAAGCCCGTCTGCACACGGCATTCCCAATCGGCAGGTTAAATTTGGGTCTGAAACCTTCTTTAGGCATCCAAAGGACATCCAGTCTCACGAAAGCACCCAATTTTTGCCTCATTGGAAAGCCCTAAACATAAGGAATCCAAAGGACTTGATCGCGTGCAAATAGGAGTCCAATCGAAAGAGATATGGACGATCGAATGTATCGATAAGAGACAAAAATACTACAAAACAAAACGGAGAAGAGACGAACTATCGCGGGAACCGGGGACGACATCATCCACCTTTATGGGGATGATGTCATCCCAGAATTCGTCCCAAATGAATTCCAATATGTCCCAGACGAATTCTGGTTCAAACCAGATATTTTTACCCCTCCCCTATACATAGGGGTAAAGGTGTTTTTACACCTTAACTCTCTCTCTCCCTCTCTTTCCCTCTGGTATATACACCCTCCTTCGGTGTAATTCTTCCCCTTCTGAGTGAGATTCAAGCCCCGAACCCCTGCAGAAAATCAGATAGAAACCCTAGTTAGCTTGCTTTAAAAGAGAGAAAGTAGAGAAACACTAGGTAGCTCTTTTCGGACGTCGGCGCTCCACCGAATTCCTGAAGGTTCAGAGCGTCTTTTCTTTTTTACGCTGTTGCTCTGCCGAATTTCGCAGAACTACGAGCTACTATTCCATAGTTGTGCCATTCTACCGAAATCTCAACAAACTCAGAGGCATTTTCGGCTATATAGCGTCGTTACGCCGCCGATTTCTCCACCGCCTTTGAGTCTCCCCTTTCAACACAAGCGCAGTTACGCTGCCCAATTCTCTCCAGTGGTAAGTTAAAAACCCTAAAAAATGTAATTCCTTTACTTTTCAGTTGTGTATTTACAAAACGGGTAGGGTGGGTTTCATCATCCGTGATGTCAAACCCCTCTACCTGCCCTTTACTGCTTTATGCTATTTATAGCTTTCATTTACGAAACTGTTAGGGTGGGTATCATCGTCCAGATGTCAAGCTCCTCTACCTGCCTTTTACTAATTCTAGCACTTTACAGCTTTTATTTACGAAACTGTTAGGGTGGGTTTCGTCGTCCAGATGTCAAGCCCTTCTACCTGCCTTTTAATAATTCTAGCACTTTACTGCTTTCTGAACTTTTACATTTCAAAGTAAGGTACGAGGTTGAGGTGTCAAAGAGACTTCTTCCGCTACACTCGAGCGCTTGAGACATTATTCCCTCTGACTTGCTTTTACTTTCTGCATTTTGCTGCTTTACAAAAGTAAGATATGTGGTGGTGAATAAGTTCTACAGTCCACGTTGAACTTATATAAACCCCGCTATCTTTCTTTTGTTTTACTTTCTGTACAGTCATTTTCCGTTTGATTTGAGTTACTCCACGTTGTGAGTAAGTTGCGATGTCTGGATCTTCCGTAAGCAACTTATAATATCAATCAGGTTAACTATCGCTTATTTTCGATTTTCTTTATAAATCCACTTCATTTATATTCGGAATTAAGTATAATCTAACAAGGAAAATAAAAATCAAATTCTTTCATTTTAAATCCTTCTGAAATGCCAATCTAAGTTAAGAGACCGGATTAATATGGGTAAGAGGGGTGCCTAATAGCTTCCCCAATTGTAACCACAACCCTCACCCAGATATATGTAAGGATCATGCCTTAAGCAAACAGTGTAAAATATGAGGTTCTAGGCCCAGAGCAAAGGAAGCCCTGATTACTATTCTTCCAACGAAATTCGAGTCGTTACTCATTTCCTAGAAAGAATAGATACGGGTCCTAGGCCTTAACCTAGGTGGCGACTCTGAGTTTCTCTAACTTGTGAAGTTAGGACTACGGTCCCGAGTTCATAAGATGCTCAGATCAAATCACACCCACTCCTTTTAAAAAACCCGATTGTGGTGATTCCTTGTCGTTCTGAGCAAACATGGGAAAAAATCGGCTCCCACAGTTTTATAGTTGTTGTACCGTGTTTTGTTCTCTGTCTTCCGTGTAGATAGATAATGGACCTAGAAGACTTGGATGATTGGATCCGTAATTTCTACTCCGTCGAAAGTCTCGACTTTAGCCGATGGTTCACTAGTCCATTTGAACAGTTATTTCCTTTGCTTTCCTCCATTCAGATCGATTGGAATATCCTTAGAGCAGCTGCTCAATGTTAGGACAAAGACAATTATGTCTTTCGATTCGGATTGGAAGAAATTTGTCCCACCTATGAGAAATTTTGTACCTTACTCGTGGTGCCAGAGGAAGGACCCTCTGTCAGGCCTATCATCAGGCCAGGTTATATACAGCGAGTCAAGTGACTTTTCTGCATCCGAGGGCAAGACCCTCTGGACTTCATGACTTCATAAGGTGTTCTCGTCAACCAGCTAATCGAGACCATTTCTCCTGCTCAAGATATAGACGATATCACTTATCAAGCGGCACGACATAGGGCTCTCTTATTTTGCGTATACGCCAAATACCTCACAAGGCAAAGTTCCGACGAAGCTTCATTTGGCATGCTTAGCATATTGGATCACGTTCCTGACAAAGACAATCCGGTATCTATCATCCTAGCCGAAACTTTGAACGGGTTAGACAAAGTTCGTGTTAACCCCACTTGTCAGTTTACAGGCTTCCCCATCCTTCTCTACATTTGGCTTTGTTTGAAACTTTACATTGCCACTCCCGGTTTCCGATTAGATATCTCAATCTCCAAATATCGCAATTGGCACCATTGTCAACATTTGGAGACGGTGTCTAACTGGTATTCATGGATGTCTAGCCTAAAAGCTGAGAACATTTATTGGAGACTTCATGGATATTATTACCCCAATGTCATGTCAACACCCGGATCTTCTTACGTCCAGTTCCTTGGTTTGAAAGACACTTCTTTCTACACCCAAAAAGCATCATGCATCAATACGGAGCCAAGCAAGAAGTCATAGAACCAATCGTTCGCTTCTTTCCTCCACAAAAGTTCTCCAACGATCTCGCCAAGACCATTGCGTCTAACTGGAAAAGGAGAAAAACTGTGCCCACTCGTGATCTAGCTACTCCACGTGCAAATGAAGTAGCAATCAAGTATTACTCCAAACTCGGAAGTGATGTCCTTCAAGGGACCACTGCCATCGGTCGTTGATTTAGCTCACACAGAAGGTAGAAAATACCAATTTTCTTTTCTTTTAGCAATTTTGTTTTGTATATAGCCTACTACAGGCCTCCGTGTAAAAGAAAAAGGAACTGTGAATACATAAAAATATGTTCATAGGTATTGTACTTATCTTTTTATTTGTCTGAAAAATTTCCTTTTGATCTTCTATATGGAACAGACCATGTCTGCGGAAATGATGTCCGAATGGATTCGAAGTTATGGTGAGTCAAAGAGCTTCTTATGGTTCAACCATCTCACTCAACATGAACAAACTTTTCCCTTGTATGATTCTATCCCAATAGATTGGAACCTCCTCAAAGTAGCGACCAAATGCTGGGATCCCCAGTATCACGTCTTTCGCTTTGGTCTTCAGGAAGTGTGTCCCACTTTTGAAGAAGGTTGTACTTTGTTACAATATTTATAAAATGGACCTATCATTCGCCCAGAAATTAGGTTTGGAATCAACAAATTCATGTGTCTTCTGCTACTTTGTATGCCAGATCAAGACCCAGATGACTTTATGTCATCAGATGGTGTTTACATAGATAGGCCAATCGATGCCTATGCTCCAGAGGGAGATTTAAAAGACCTGATATTTTAACAGCGTCGTCACGAGACATATATATTCTGTGTATATGCTAAGTACGTTCTATGTCAGGAATTTGATGTGGTTTCTCTCGCTCTGCTTAGTGTTGTGGACCAGTTGTCATTAAATGCCAACCCAATACCAACCATACTTATTGAAACTTTCAAGGGGTTAGATAGCGTCTCTCAGTACGCTGATCTCCCTTTCACAGGGTGTCCAACCCTTCTTTAAATTTGGTTGTATCTAAAGCTTCGCATAGCAATCCCTCGTTCCCGGATGATCCCTTGCATTTCGAACTTTAGGTCATGGAGACAACAAGTTCATTTCAATAGTTAACCCGAGTGGTACAACTGGTTGGGAACTTGTACAAGTTATGACATCTCTTGGAGGATTCCAGGTCTTGATTCTTTTACCATGAATACCGCCAGAGCCGAATACATTTGTATCCTTGGTCTAGAGAATACGTCTTTCTACATTCCTCACAAAATCATGCGTCAATTCGGAGGAATGCAACGACCGTGGGAACCTCTCTCTCGTTTCTATCCACCAGAAGAATTCAGTGCAAGCATAGCCAGGACTCTGTATTTGAAAATCCAAAGGTCAACCCAAGAGGGGGGTAAATTGGGTTATTTAAATTTTCTTCTTAAAACTACAAGGAGTGTGAGATTTAAATAACCTAGATTATGGTAACCCTTGTTCAAGATAATAATTCAAGTTAAGGAAAGAAATTACCAACACCGTAGAGAAGAGGAGAAGAGTAAAGATACCACACGGAGATTTTTATAGTGGTCACAAACGAACCTACTCCACTACCCAAGTACTTTGTCTTTTCCTTGGGATTTTCCTTCACTATATTGAGATTTTGCACTCCGAATCTCCGGGCCTTTACAACAAAATTCGCCTCCAAGGGAACAAACCCTCTTTGCAACACCGCCTCCAAGGAATAAACCCTCTTCGCACACTGCCTCAAAGGGTACAACTCCTCTTTGCAATGGGCTAAGATTTTTGGGCTTCTTACCTAAGTTTTCAAACACCATTTTGAGTTTGTCAAAATTATTTTTAAGAGGTTTTGAAAACATCGATTCATGCAAACGACTTCATGCCAAGAAGACTCTATTACACACTACATGAACCTTGAGTCTTCTTCTGTGTTCTTGAGTCTTTGTCGCATGAGGTATTCACTTGGAAGAATCTTCTATCTTGCTTTTGTGCATGTGGCTTCCTTTAATCTTCAATGCTTGTAGGTTGACCACCAAGGCTTGACTTGCTCCAAATTGAGCCCTTCTTCTCTTTGCTTGTAGTGATGACTTCGATGATTCCTGTCTTGATCACAATACTAGAGCAACCATTAGTATTCTACCATTAATTTGGGTTTGTTGATCATCAAAATATAGGTGGGTTGAACCCTTGTGCTTGCATTCTCCCCCTTTTTGAAGATGACAAACTCAAATTGATTATGGGGTGGAGGTTCCTCCTGAATATGATACATATGTAAATTTATGCCTCCCCCTCATTATATGCTTATCATAAATGATGATTAATCATGATATGTACTATACTTGCAAGTATTTCTATTAATGCACAAGATAAGCATAGGTAATCAATTAAAGCATAGAGGAATTGCAAATATAGTTCAAATATTTGTACTATACAAATTCTCATGTCAATGCATAGTCATGATCATTTTAACCATAATCAAGTAACCTATTTCTCCCCCTTTTGTTACATAAAAAAGAGTGGCAGGGAGAGTCTCAATAGACGGCACAAGATTCCTCTAGTTTTTTTTTTTTGCTGTAGAAGTTCACTTCTAACTCTCCCTATTTAACTATGGATATGCCTATATAGATATCAAAATAGCATTTAAATAGGCATGTTCATGAGCTAGATGTAGGCATGTGCCAAAGTTTTAGGTATCTTAATTAGAGATGATAGTACCGTCTCCCTCTTAGGAACTAAGAAGGCTAAGGGCAGCAATTGAGTAAGTTTAAGTTGAGGTTTGACATATAGTCATCCATGCAATAGTAAACACACAATCAAGTATATATTAGATATGGATAATCATATAATCAACATTTTATTCAAATTCTTTCACTTGATCAAGTGTCCACATATTTAAACCACTTCTAAGATCACAAAATCTTTCTTCACTTTGTGGTTTTGTGAAAATATCCGTAAGTTGATCATTTGTAATGATATAAGAGATAATGATATTTTCCTTTTGAGAATGATCTCTTAAGAAATGATGTCTTATATTGTGGGACCTGATCCAGCGAGAGGGTCGCGACCGCGCGAGGCGCTACACTCTCTCTTGGTCTCTCGTACCCACGCGAAGGGCGTGTGCTTTTTATTATTGATTTTAATTACCCAACCAAGCAGGCAGCAACCAAGCCATAGGGTGCAAACAAACGTGCAACTCAGTACCCATAAGGGCAGGGGTAAGCTGCCGAGCCTAGCAAGGTGTGATTTAATTCATCTTTTCCGTCAACTTGGGATCACTAAGGCAATCTGAATTCCACGCAAAAGAGAGTAACATAGTCGCCACCTAGATGAGGGATCTATGACCCATAATTGACCAGAAATCTAGACTCGTTACCTGGTTACGAGAATGGAAGGCATGGGGAGTTACCACCACATGCACCATTCCTGCCCGATAATCGGTCTTCAATTTCAAAAGTTAACTCTTTTGAATTTAATTTAAATGGCTCATTTAACTCTATATTAATGTACGAACTACATGACATGCATCCTAAGATTTAACTTCAGTGTAATTCCTAAATGTGTATCTTGATTTTCTTAATTTGTTTGAATTCAATCTAAGTGAAAGTTCTCCTAAAATTCTAATTTCGTGGAAAGTCCTAAGTGATTTAATTACTTTTAATTTAAGGATTAATGTACAAAACCCCACCACTTATGTGTGGAGCCGACTCGGGCTTGGTATGCCATTCAAGTATCCAAGTTGCCTACGTATCCCAGCCTCACTGGAATCAGAGTCGATCGTAGTTCGGTGCACCTGAACTAAGCTACTTATGCCTAACTCATCTACGACACCGATCTAGACTGGATTTACTGTTTTAACAGTTTAAGAGAAATTATTTAGTTCAAATTGAAGATTTTATTATCCTAGGACTTCATCTAAGATGCTATATGGTCCTATCTAAGTGCAAGACATCTCTTTGACTAATGCAGGTGAACCTACATCCTAGGTAACTAGGCTTGTCCTTGGGAAAAAAGGGGTCACTAGTGTAACTAGATCTATTGGCACGGTTGCTATCTATAGCAAACGACCGTGATGAGGCTGGACTCCTAACTCTAGGACTTCCTAAAACCTAGGACACAACGAGACGTAAGTGTTCCTAAGGGGCCCTAAAGGTTCCCACAATAGGAGATCGTAATCCAACGGCTCCTAAGACGCGGATAGAGTTAATTCGATTTGTTAAACTTAATGATTTTTTATTTTTGAGGATTTTCGATTCCTAAACATCTAAGGAATATCAAAGGCTCTATGGTTCGCAAGTTTCGGCCTCGAATCGCAACCATGGAAGGGAATCGTTCTCTCAACACTTGTATAATTTAGCCCGTAAATTATAGTATCTTATTGCCTGGCATATTTCTCAGGATTTTCATGGACAGTGGACCTCGGAGCCAATATCATACTATAATTTACGCACTCCAATTATGCAGGTTTAATCGCAATTAGTATACGATTACGGTTGCGATCTCGGCAGTTAGACTATCGCGGTATAGCGAATTTACAATGGAGATCTATGAACCCTAAGGTTTCTGTTTCAAACAAGTTAGGGATTAAATTCATGATGTAAAGTTAAGATTTGTTTGAGGTTTCTACTGACTTTTGGGTTGATTTGCTATTAAATTATGATTTATTAACATTAAGACCATATTACTAGGATTACACAGAAACCCTAAGCAATCAAACCCCAAATCAGCTGAAACTTTTCCTGTAGCAAGATATAGATGATTGTGGCTTACTGGAAAATTTTCATGAATTATCATTAATATTTGATATCATTAAATTAGATTATAGATTAACACAGCAACTTATAGTATATCAATTTCAAATTAATCCAAACTTTCACAGAATAGAGATCTAGATTATTATAGCTTATTGGAAAATTTATATGAGTTTTCATTAAGATTTGATATCAATTTCCAATTTCTCAAAATTCAAATCAGTTCATAGATTAACACAGTAACTTATAGAATATCAATTTCAAATTAATCCAAGCTTTTACAGAATAAAGATAATCATGAGATTAGACTACTGTATGAATTTCATGGACTTTTATTATGATTTGATGTCAATTGAAATTCACACAAAAATCGGATGAAACCAAAGAATTACTTAAAAAGCAAACCTAATAGTATCCTAAAATCAAATAAAAAATTTCAGTAGATATATAATAGATTATAAAATTTTCTATCAAAATTTCAAAACTTAAAAATTATATCTCCTCTATAAAATTGATTTTTAAATAGAAAAAAGGAATTTGTTTCCTAAGAATTGAAACCCATTTATTAAAATAAATTACAAAACCATATTAAAACTTTGCAAAACCAATTGAAATTTTTTATCTAACATTCCAGTAACCAAATTCACTGGTTTGTAAAGAAAAATTTCAAAAATTTACTAATTTAATACGAAAACGAATTACGGCCCGTAAAACGAAGAAGCGATTAGAAAACAAATACAGAAACCTTTTTCCGGAAACATATTTCATGGGAAATTCAATTTGTTATTGAACATTAATTCTGGAGAGTTTCATCAATTTGTAAGACATTCTGATATTTATTAAAAATGGCCGAAATTTAAAATAATTTAAAACCGGATTAAATAAATTCAAACAAATCTGAAAATTTTTGGGTGTTCTGAAAATCAAAACATTGGTTTGGAAACAAGATTTTAACAAATTTTGGACATGGTTTGATATACTTTTGGATTCGTTCATCAAGAAATAATCCCTTTCGGGGTTATTGTTTGAAAAATAGAATGAAAATTAAAACGGCCAAACCGCGATTGGAAATTAAGTTTCCAGTAGTATTTTATTTTATATCAATCCCAAAAAATATCAGTTTTTAAAGAAACCCACATTTTCTAACACTTTTTCCTCTTTTTTCTTTCTTCATTATTTTTTTTACTTGAACACCAAAAGGACTTTATAGGTGAGGTAGGGCTTTTCAAAGAATGGCTTAAGGTTTTGCAAGAATTTCGACCGAACCTGTGAACAGGTTGCCTACGTATCCCAGGGTAGGAATCAGGCCGTGTGTAGTTCAGGGCGAGTGCCCCTAGTTTCAAGGTAAATTATTCTTCTTTTTGTTCTTTCTCTCTTTTTTGTTTCTTTTTGTCTTTTCTCATGACCGAACTCGTTTTGACCGAGCTGCCTACGTACCCCAGTGTAGGGATCAGGTCTTGCGTAGTTCAGGGCAGATGCCCCTAGTATATTGGGTTTTTGAAGAAAAATATTACTTAGGCTCAAAAGGGTTCGCAAAAGGTCATATATATTTTTTATCTTGGGTTATGAATTTGGGATTTATTCGGCCAAAAGACGGCCTTCTGGTGTTCAAGCATAGAACCTCTTGAGTTGATCAAGGTTTGTTGGTTCTGGTAATATTTCTCCATTTAAATTATGGAGCTTGACGACTTTTCCGGGTAAGATTTGGTCTACCATGTATGATCCTGACCAATTAGGTTTGAACTTGCCCCTTGGGTAAAATACTGGTGCTCGGTTCTCTTTCAGAATAAGATTGCCTTTTTCTAAATCTCTGACCTTAACTTTTTTATTAAAAGCCCGGGCTATTCTGCGCTGGTAACCCTGCACATGGTAAAGTGCCTTTAACCTCTTCTCGTCTAGCATGTTCAACTCTTTATATCTGGCATCTGCCCATTCATTTTCTAGCAACTTAGCCTCAGTCAATACTCGGAGCGAGGGTACACGGATCTCAACAGGTAGCACTGCTTCCATCCCATAAACAAGAGAATAAGGGGTTGCCCCAGTTGAAGTTCTAATTGATGTTCTGTAAGCCCACAAGGCGTACGGTAGCTTATTCGACCAATCCTTATAAGTTTCTGACATTTTGCTAATGATAGTCTGGACATTTTTGTTTGCAGCTTCTACCGCTCCATTTGTCTGTGGTCGATAAGGTGAGGATTTATGATGTTTAATCTTGAACTCTTGGCAAAGAGTGATTACTTACTTCTTGAAATGAGATCCATTATCTGAGATAAGTTCATGGGGAATTCCATATCTGCATATGATATTGGTGCGTATGAATTTAGCAACTGATGCGGATGTAAGCTTTGCGTAAGAAGCGGCCTCAACCCACTTGGTGAAGTAGTCAATCGCAACGAGTATGTACTCGTGACCATTAGACGATTTGGGAGAAATCTTGCCAATAATGTCAATTCCCCACACCGAAAACAGCCAAGGAGAAGTAAGAGAATGCAATTCGGTGAGTGGTACATGGATAAGATTTGCATGTATTTGACATTTATAGCATTTCTTCACAAACGTGTGACAATCTGCTTCCAACGTTGGCCAATAGTACCCTAGACGTTGGATCTTCCTTGCCAACATCTTTCCATTCATATGAGGTCCACACACCCCTTCATGAATATTTGCGAGAATTTCTTCTGCTTGATCTTCAGTGACACATAAGAGTTGAATTCCGTCGAAATACCGTCGATATAACTCTCCTCCACAAATGACAAAATTAGCTGTCAATCTCTACAAAGTCCTCCTTTCTTTATTCGAGGCCTCGTCGGGATGCTCATGGCCTGAGATGTAATTCTTTATGTCTGTGTACCATGGCTTACTATCAGGACATCTTGCAGCTATTTCTATAGCATCAACATATGTAGGAGCCCATTGCTCTTGAACCGTGATGAGTCTCATCTTCATATTGTGAGGTATGTCAATCATAGAAGCTAACGTCGCTAAGGCATCGGCGAATCTATTCTTCAATCTTGGTAAATAACTGAAAGTGATGCACCGGAATTGTTGAACAAGAACGTCCAAGTATTTATGATATGGCTGTAGCTTTTCTTCTCTGGTTCTCCACTCTCCCTGAGTTTGGCAAATGATTAACTTCGAATCTCCATATACGTCAAGATTCTCTATGCCTAAGGCCAATGCGGCCTCAAGCCCAACAATGCATGCTTCATACTCTGCCATCTTATTGGTGCAATTAAATTGTAACTTAACGGCAAGGGGAACATGCTCATTTCGGGGTGACACAAGCAATGCCCCTACTCCTTGCCCTGTTTGGTTTGCTGCACCATCAAAATAGAGGGTTCAACCAGTTTTCAGATATTCATCTTCTACCATCATGATCTCTTCATCTGGGAACATTGGCTTGAAAGGTTGACTTTCTTCTTGAGGTGCTTCTGCCAATTGTTCAGCAATGGCTCGACCCTTTACTGATTTTTGGGTTACATGGCTGATGTCAAACTCAGATAACAACAATAACCATCTGGTGGTCCTGCCTGTCAGGGCTGGTATTTCAAAGAGATACTTCAGAGGATCCATCCTTGACAAAAGCAGAACCTTATGTGATAAAAGATAATGTCTGAGTCGTTGAGTAGCCCAAACCAAGGCTAAGCAGGTTTTTTCTAGGACAGTGTACTTCTATTCATACTCCAACATCTTCTTACTAAGATAATATACAGCCCTTTCATGCTTGGTTTCTGGATCTTGCTGTACTAACATACAACCCATGGTGGTTTCTGTTACTAACAAATAAAGCAGCAATGGATGTCCCGGTATTACTGGTGCTACTATCGGTGGTTCAGACAAACTTTGTTTTATCTTCTCAAAGGCCTGTTGACATTCCTCCGTCCATTCTTTGAAAGTATTTTTCTTTAAGAGCTTAAAGATAGGTTCGCAAGTTGATGTAAGATGAGCAATGAATCGTCTTAGGAACTGTATCCTTCTTAGGAATCCTCGAATTTCCTTCTCGGTTTTAGGCGGCGGCATCTCCTGGATAGCCTTAATCTTCTGAGGATCTACCTCTATGCCCCTTTGGCTCACCATGAGTCCTAGCAACTTACCAGAGGTAACCCCGAATACACACTTACTCGGATTCAGACGCAACTGATATTTGAGTATTCTTTCAAAGAACTTCTTAAGGTTCGGGATATGATCGCTCCTTTCTTTGGCTTTCACAATCATATCATCGACATAGACTTCAACTTCCCTGTGTATCATGTCATGGAGTAAGGCTGTAGCTGCTCTTTGGCATGTCGCATCGGCATTCTTAAGACCAAATGGCATTACCCGATAGCAATAGGTCCCCCATTGTGTAATGAACGAGGTTTTAGTCATGTCCACAGGTGCCATTTTAATTTGATTGTAACCAGAGAAACCATCCATGAAAGATAGTAATTCATGCCCGGCCGTATTGTCCACCAGGATATCGATATGTGGTAGAGGAAAATCATCTTTTGAACTTGCCTTGTTCAAATCCCTGAAATCTACACACATTCTCACCTTTCCATCTTTCTTTGGTACAGGAACTATATTTGCAAACCATTCTGGATTTTCCACTACTTGCAGAAACCCAGAATTCAACTGCTTAGTAACCTCTTCCTCTATTTTCAAAACCCACTCGGGCTTCATTCTCTTTAGCTTCTTCTTTTTAGGTTTAATTCCTAGTAACAAAGGTAGCTTGTGCTGAACAATGTCTTCGCTCAACCCGGGCATTTCTTTGTAGGACCAGGCAAAAACTTCTTTATATTCCCTAAGTAGGTTTATTAATTCATCGCGCTCTTCAGGAGATAGAGTATTTTCAATTCATATTTCCTGTATTAAATCTTCTGTTCTGATGTTTATAATATCAATTTCATCTTTAAGAGGCTGGGCTCGGCGCTCCTCCTCTTGTTTGAGCATATGCTGCAATTCAAGGGGAGTTTCGTCGATCTCTTCTTCCTCGTCTGAGGAGGGAGTGTTATTATTATTAAAGTTAGAAGCAAACACAGAGACATACTGAGAATCAGATTTCATTGGATTAAAAGAAATTACATCATCATCATCGGACTCATCCTGAACAGGCTCAGGATTCACATTGAAAATAAAATAAAAAAATGACTCGCCTGGACTAGGCATCGACACAGACTTAACAGATTTGACTGGACTTGACTTAGTAATAAGATAAGTAGGAAAAACATCAAAACTCCAGTTTGTAAGATTTGCTGTTGCAGGTGCAATCTGACTCTGAGGTTCAGTAAAGGTAGCATCGCTTTGAATAACCGCTACTAGCACATCTTCACGGTCTGTCTCTTCTTGTTCTTCAGAATGGTATAAAACTGGCAACTCCTACCAAGCAACATCAGGCTCATCTTTTTCAAACAAGGACCCCAACATATCTGGCTCAAGGTAGACTAACCAGTCCTCAACAGTTTTCTCAACATAATGCACCGGCGGTTCTGTTTCTGGGAGAGCAAGGCCACTAAATATTTCAAAACCAGGTATCATGATTCCTGTCACCGAGTCATACCATGGTTCGGAAACCCCATAGTATGGTGAAGTCTCGCCTTTCTTGACAAAGTGACCGTTCATCGATAAGGAGTATGGAGCCATTGGGAGTACCCCTCCGGTGCGGCGGATTTCTTCCCTCAATTTCAACAATTCTTCCATGGCTTCTTCCTCTTCCTCAGTAGGTATATATCCGAGACCGAAAGTTCCATGGTTTGCTTTGATTGGGTGCCAGTGAGACACCTTGCTTGGATCACGGCCCAAATTCATGCTAGGAAAGTAATTCATTTTTCTCATTATCTTGGCAACCACAGGACTGATGGCAAAAGGTAAACACAACTCCTCCTGAGAGGCCTCTTCATAGGAAATAGCAGCAACGTCGAACGCGAAACCATTCAAGTTGTAGTTTTCTGCTTTTACAACTGGGAGGATCAGAGTTTCTCCTGTTATTTGTCCTATTTCTGGCTCTTCGTCACCTCTACAGTGATCAACTTTCCATCTTTGATGAACTTCAATTTTTGATGAAGGGTTGAAGCAACAGTGCCTTCCTTATGCAACCAGGGACGTCCCAGAAGCATATTAAACGAGGCCTTGATGTCAATAACCTGAAACTCAACTTCAAATTCTTGACCACGTACAACAATCTTGGTGGTAAGGACCCCGACTACATTTCTGCGGGTGTTGTCGTATGCGAGGATTCCAAGGTTGATTCGGCAAAATCAGTGGGACCGAAACCCAAGGTAATGGCAGTTCTCAACGGACACACATTCAACGCAGATCCGTTATCTACTAACACAGATGGTACTTTCTTGCCTTCAAAGACAATAGTGACATGAAGAGCTCTAGCATGATTCTGACCTTAAGGAGACAGCTCCTGATCTGAGAAACTATTGACTCTGGCGGCCTGGGTTAGAGCAACAACTTCAGCCAGTTGCTCTGGAGATATTTCTGAGGATACCTGTGTAGTATTCAATTCTTTTAACACGGCTTCTCTGTGTTTCTTTGACGCTATCAACAATCCCCAAACAGATATAACAGCCTGATTTTTCTTCAACTGCTGCACAACCTCATCATCTGGGTCTTTCACATACTGCGCTTCTTCTCCTCGAGCTAATGCCCCTGGATTTTCAACTCTCAATTCAGCAGGCTTGAAAATTCTTCCGCCCCTAGTAACATGTCTGACCTCATCTAGCTCCGGCTCGTCATAAGTAATAACTTGAGGAACTTGTAGGTCATAGGTGATCACCAAGGGAGATACAGACTCTCTTAGGTATGACTCATCACAGAAGATGATTTGAGGTTCAGAAACGAGTTCTAAGGCACAGAGGAGGGTGAGAGGGTCAAACTCATAATCTCCTATGGTTATGGCATTAATGGTAGCAGGAGGATTGGCATGACCAGGTAGCGGGTTTTGGGTAACATTGGGTCTTGGCTGGAATGCAATGCCTTTCTCATCAATGAGTTTCTGAATTCTAAATTTCAAGGCAATGTAGTTGTCAGTAAGATGACCAGGACCCCTGTGATACTCACAGTATTGGTCAGCTCGCCAATTTGCAGGTAAAGGATTGGGGGGAGGCCGGATGGCAGGTAGGGTTATGCGACCTGAGGCAAGACACTGCTTAAGTACCTCTGAAGATGGAATAGGAAGAGGGAAAAATTCTACTTGGGTTCGTTGTCGAGGTGTAGCTGCGGGTTGGGCATAGTCCATCACTAGAGGTTCCTGGGACCTAGATGACTGAGCATTGGAACGAGAAATATTAATAACTTGGGCTGGGGGAGACTTTTTGAAATCCCGGGTTACTACGGTTGAATACACCTTGAGCCATAGCCTCCTTTATTTGGGTGCCTGCCACGATGAAATGTTTGAAATACGGGTAATACTGTAAATACATGTGATACTGGAGTTGGGGGGAAATATTCTTCATAATTATTTGGACCTGCTCTTCCTCAGAAGGGCGCTCCATCATTTGCGCTGCTAGTTTCCTCCATCTTTTTACGAAGGTTAGAAAAGATTCCTTTGAGTCTTGCTTGGTTCTCTCCAAATCTTTTCTAGTGATTTTTGTCCCATCATCGTATTTGAACTGCTTAATGAATTGTTCACCAATGTCCTTCCATGTCTTATAACGGGTTTTGTCTAGGACCATGAACCATTTCCTACCAACTTTAGTAAGTGAAGCAGGGAACAGTTGAGCCATCTGCTCAGGAGATAAGCCTTGAGGCTGACATATGATGGTAAACATCTGTAAATGGGTGATTGGACAATCCACACCATCATATTTATCAAAATCCGGCATTTGAAAATTGGCAGGGAGACGGATTTCTGGAAACAATGTAAGATCACTTGGGTTGAAACCACCCTGGTCCTGAAGCTAGATGTCTTGAACTTTCCTGGTAAGACTTTCTAATTTCTCTATAACTGTCTTATCAACCGTGGACTGAGAAGGCTTACTGCGATCCTCGCTGTACTGTTCTTTTTCTAAGTCTTCTTGGGTTTTATCAGGGATAGGGATGAACACTGGCTGGGCAGGTGGTGCTGAAGTAGCTGTATGGTGCATAAGCCCTTTATCTTTGGAAGAAGACGGCCCAACCTCTCAGAAAGCTGAGCCTTGATAACTCGGTTCTCCTCTTTGAGCTCTTGAAGTTGTTGGAGAATTAAGGTGAGAGTATCGGTAACGGCAACGGGTGGAGGATTATCTTGGTTTTCTGCCATTGGCGAGGATGGGGATGAGAAAGAAGCAGATGACGGGGTCCTCAGAGAAGGTGGTGGAGAGACAGATTTCCTCTCCAACCGTGAACAAATCCGAACCCAAGGAGTAGTAGGATTAGCTATGGTGTTACTGCCCTGAAATATTTGAAAGACATATTTTAAAATCACAGAAGGAAGCAGACAATGATACATACTTAGACCAGGATAATGAGAGAGAAATATGAACTTTATTGATCAATCATTAAAGCTTGAGTACATGGTTCACTCTTATTAAATCACAGATAAACTGACAGGACTAAAAAGACTAAACATTCTTTCTAGACTTTTTCTCCGGACGATAATCTTCCTCAACTGACTCCTTTAAAGGTTTGATGATTTTGACATCCCAAGCAGATGAAACGGCTCTGACGATCTTGGGCTTGAGATCCTCAGGCGGATAAAAATGATGAAGGGGAGGCACAATAGATTGCTCCCTTCCATACTGACGCAAAATCCTAGCAGGAACATAAAAGGAAGTCTTTTTTAGACCAAGAAGGCGAACGTAGTTAGCTTCTCCAGTGTTGAAGACAGCTTCTTGGATTCCAGGAATTTTCCAACAAATCTGATCTTGTTGGTGAGAACTTAACCAATCAGCCCAATCGCTTTTATGATCGAAGGAAACATCATGACGCCACTCGCTAAAGGTATACAATGTATGATCAAAATGGACAGGAGCTACAATTTTTAGCTTGTGGCACAACCACACCTGGAGTAATGCAGGACATCCTGAGAAGGACCCATTGAAAGAGCGAACATAACGACCTGGATCTGAGCTAGCACGAAGGCAAGCCATATCATCTAACCCATTGAAGGTTTCTGCAAGTATAGTAGGAATTGGATTCGCGCCACGATCCATTTGATCAACGAGATCCAAAAGAACAGCTGACGCCAAGCGAGAAGGCTGGACAGTGAGGAACCTAGCAAAGGAGCAGAATCTCAAAGCGCGACGCCGGGCCTTTTGAATATCAACAGCACCAATGTGTCCAATAGGAGGGTAAATGTCGATCAGTTGTTGCATGGACACTTCTTGGCCTTTTATGAAACAGTCCATGAATTCATCTGGATTATTCATTAAGCGAAGGAACAAAGGACGATAATCCGACACACAGGATGGCTTCACCAGAGGGCCACCTACAGGATATTCCAACAAGGCACACCATTCTTCAAAAGTGGGACACATTTCTTGGTCACCAAAACGGAAGACATGATGATCGGGATCCCAACACTCTGATGCGGCATAGAGTAATCCCCAATCGAGCTTAATGGTTGCCACGTAGCCGAAGAGATTTTTCTCTTGCTCACTTATGGCATAGATGTGTGATTCCTTTAATGTACCACGGATCCAATCAAGAATTTTACGAGTAGACATGGTGCCTGTAAGCCAAGAGGGATACAAGAAGGATCAAGATTACATAAACATGAGATTGGGACAAGTTCCTGCCAGTTTAAAGAAAGTATGAAGACATGATCGAATCACATGATAGAAGAATGAAATGCATACGATCAAAAGATTAGATGAGATTGCATAGGATTGCTTTCAAAGGATAGATCGAGAATAGACCAATCCTATGAGATCTTAGGAAAGATGGGATTTATATCCTAACCCCAAAGGGAAAGTTTTTTTAATCTTTGTACATTTTAACAGTGTTACCTGAAGGCATCAATCATAGTCCTAATCTAACGGAGTGGAGAGAGGATCTCGACTCATGACTTTGTTTGTGTACCTAAGGACCGATCGTAGCCATTGGAAGATGGACTACGGCCTAATCTAGACACAAATGGGTAGGATATCCTAAACTAGGCTCACACACGTGATGCACGTGTGTTCGTATATTACATGCATGTGTGGGTTAATCAAGGGGTAAGGCCAAGAGTTCCCTTAGCGCGAATCCGTGCTCAATATACTGTACCAGTGTCTGGCGTATCAGTACGTGAACAAGAGATCCATTTACGTACCATAAAGGTACTAGGCTAAGAGTGGAATGCTTCTCTAGCACAGAGGCACCAGGTGATGAAATCTCAGTCAACCATGCTAGATAACACTCTGGGTTCCTAAAATAGGATGTGTGTGTATGTGAGATGCAAGAGTTTAGATGCAAGTGACGTAAGTGTGTGCAATATATTTGCGCAATCTATGATGCCTTCAGGTTTTGTTAGATTAAGTTTGAGTATTATGTGATGAGAAAGTAAAGCAAACAAACTAATCTACCAAGCATATAAGAGATAGAGTTTTCATGAGCCAGTTAAATTAAATTCAAATGAGTTATCCTTTGAAGTTTTAATGAAGTTAGGTGGTCCCCAACAGAGTCGCCAAACTGTGGGACCTGATCCCGCGAGAGGGTCACGAGCGTGCGAGGCACTACACTCTCTCTTGGTCTCTCGTACCCACGCGAATGGCGTGTGCTTTTTATTATTGATTTTAATTACCCAACCAAGCAGGCAGCAACCAAGCCATAGGGTGCAAACAAACGTGCAACCCAGTACCCATAAGGGCAGGGGTAAGCCGCCGAGCCTAGCAAGGTGTGATTTAATTCATCTTTTCCGTCAACTTGGGATCACTAAGGTAATCCGAATTCCACGCAAAAGAGAGTGACAGACTCGCCACCTAGATGAGGGATCTAGGACCCATAATTGACTAGAAATCTAGACTCGTTACCTGGTTAAGAGAATGGAAGGTATGGGGAGTTACCACCACATGCACCATTCCTGCCTGATAATCGGTCTTCAATTCCAAAAGTTAACTCTTTTGAATTTCTTTTAAATGGCTCATTTAACTCTATATTAATGTACGAACTACATGACATGCATCCTAAGATCTAATTTCAATGTAATTCCTAAATGTGTATCTTGATTTTCTTAATTTGTTTGAATTCAATCTGAGTGAAAGTTCTCCTAAAATTCTAATTTCATAAAAAGTCCTAAGTGATTTAATTACTTTTAATTTAAGGATTAATGTACAAAACCCCACCACTTATGTGTGGAGCCGACTCAGGCTTGGTATGCCATTCAAGTATCCAATTTGCCTACGTATCCTAGCCTCACTGGAATCAGAGTCGATCGTAGTTCGGTGCACCTGAACTAAGCTACTTATGCCTAACTCATCTAAGACACCGATGTAGACTGGATTTACTATTTAACAGTTTAAGAGAAATTATTTAGTTTAAGTTGAAGATTTTATTGTCCTAGGACTTCATCTAAGATGCTATATGGTCCTATCTAAGTGCAAGACATCTCTTTGACTAATGCAGGTGAACCTACATCCTAGGTAACTAGGCTTGTCCTATGGAAAAAAAAGGGTGACTAGTGTAACTAGATCTATTGGCACAGTTGCTATCCATAGCAAATGACCGTGATGAGGTTGAACTCCTAACTTTAGGACTCCCTAAAACCTAGGACACAACGAGACGTAAGTGTTCCTAAGGGACCCTAAAGGTTCCTACAATAGGAGACCGTAATCCAACGGCTCCTAAGACGCGGGTCGAGTTAATTCAATTTGTTAAACTTAATGATTTTTTATTTTTGAGGATTTTCGATTCCTAAACATCTAAGGAATATCAAAGGCTCTATGGTTCGCAAGTTTCGGCCTCAAATCGCAACCATGGAAGGAAATCGTGCTCTCAACACTTGTATAATTTAGCACGTAAATTATAGTATCTTATTGGCTGGCATATTTCTCAGAATTTTCGTGGACAGTGGACCTCGGAGCCAGTATCATACTATAATTTACGCACTCCAATTATGCAGGATTAATCGCAATTAGTATACGATTACGGTTGCGATCTCGGCAGTTAGACTATCGCGGTATAGCAAATTTACAACGGAGATCTATGAACCCTAAGGTTTCTGTTTCAAACAAGTTAGGGATTAAATTTATGATGTAAAGTTAAGATTTGTTTGAGGTTTTTACTGACTTTTGTGTTGATTTGCTATTAAATTATGATTTATTAACATTAAGACCAGATTGCTAGGATTACACAGAAACCCTAAGCAATCAAAGCCCAAATCAGCTGAAACTTTTTCAGTAAGAAGATATGGATGATTGTGGCTTACTGGAAACATTTCATGAATTATCATTAAGATTTGATATCAATTTTCAATTTTTCAAAATTTAAATCAGATTATAGATTAAGACAGCAACTTATAGCATATCAATTTGAAATTAATCCAAACTTTCACAGAATAGAGATCTCGATTATTATAGCTTATTAGAAAACTTATATGAATTTTCATTTAGATTTGATATCAATTTCCAATTTCTCAAAATTCAAATCAGTTCATAGATTAACACAGTAACTTATAGCATATCAATTTCAAATTAATCCAAAATTTCACAGAATAAATATAATCATGATATTAGACTACGGTATGAATTTCATGGACTTTTATTACCATTTGATGTCAATTGAAATGCACACAAAAATCGGATGAAACCAAAGAATTACTTAAAAAGCGAACCTCATAGTATCCTAAAATCAAATAAAAAATTTCAGTAGTTATATAATAGATTATAAAATTTTCTATAAAGATTTCAAAACTTAAAAATTAAATATCCTCCATAAAATCGATTTTAAAATAGAAAAGAGGAATTTGTTTCCTAGGAATTGAAACCCTTTTATTAAAATAAATTACAAAACCATATTAAAACTTTGAAAAACCAATTGAAAATTTTTATCTAACATTTCGGTAACCAAAGTTACTAGTTTGTAAAGAAAAATTTCAAAAATTTACTAATTTAATACGAAAACGAATTACGGCATATAAAACGAAGAAGCGATTAGAAAACAAATAAAAAAACCTTTTTTCCGAAAAAAAAATTTCATGAGAAATTCAATTTATTATTGAACATTAAATCTGGAGAGTTTCATCAATTTGTAAAACATTCTGATATTTATTAAAAATTGCTGATATTTAAAATAATTTAAAACCGGATTAAACAAATTCAAACAAATCCGAAAATTTTTGGGTGTTCTGAAAATCAAAACATTGTTTGGAAACAAGATTTCACAAATTTTGGACATGGTTTGATATACTTTTGGATTCGTTCATCAAGAAATAACCCCTTTCGGGGTTATTGTTTGAAAAATGGAATGAAAATTAAAACGGCCAAACCACGATTGGAAATTAAGTTTCCAGTAGTATTTTATTTTACATAAATTCAAAAAAATATCAGTTTTTAAAGCAACCCACATTTTCTAACACTTGCGTTGATAATCCAATTTAAATCCATATTGAATAAAAAACGAAAGAAAATCATTATTAAATGGAGGAAATTTAATTTTTTGGTGGAATTTTGAATTTTGAAAAATTATAATCTATATTATAACATACTGGAATTTCAAGGAAAAATTCATTGATTTGAACTATCAAAAGTAAAACCCTAGCATGTTTTTCTACTTTTGATATTACAAAGATAAAGATCCTACCGTTGATCGCGCTCCTTGTCTCTAGAGTGCGTAGATCCGAGGTATACGCTTTGTCGCACCCTTTTATATGATGAAGAAGACCCAAAGAACACCCCAAAGATCCTTGATGTGTGATTTGTTGAAGAAGAAAAGGGATTTTAAGAATCCCTTTTGTGAAGAACCCTTGAGAGATATAAACACACTTCAAGAGAGAAGAGGTTTTTTTTTTCTTGAGAGGAGAGAGAAAAATGACGAATTTGGATTTTTTTCAATCTTTTCTAGGATTGTTTGCTTTGATTTTTATACAAAAAGCTAGGGTTAAGAGAGAAATAGTAATTTCCAATGTGAGAGCTCTCTTTTTGGCTTGTTTCCAATTTTCCCCTTTTGCTTTCTTTCTTTCTTGTTTCCAAATTGGATTTGATTCCAATATTAATTTCTTGTCAATCAAGACATGCTATTCTCATTCCACATTGCTTCTTTGGAAGAAAATCTTTTTAAGCAATCATTCATCTTTTCTTTCTTTCCTTCTTTTCATTTTTTATTCTTTTTATTTTTCTTTTAACAAATATGATGTCACAATAGTGACATCATCAAGGTTGGGTGCTCAACTCATGTGTATCAACCATGTGGGCCGCCCACCATGGTGGTTGAGTCATATGGGTGAACCCACATGAGCTCCATCTTCGCGGGCTTTAGCCCAATGGGCCATTTCACACGGGTTTCAGGTTTTTCCGTAAACAATCAATAAAATCTTTCTAAATTCAACATTCTATATATGGACCCAACCCATTTGACATTTATGGTGCATCCCTCACACATGATTGGACCATCTTTTTTGGAAAATAACTTTTTGGACCAAAATGCCCCTATTTCACTGTTAGACATCCAAATGCGACCAAAATACCCTCAGATTGATTCACCCCTAAAGGGAAAAATTAAAAATGGAAAGTCTTTGTGGTCAAACTTAAAAAATAGAAACTTTTAAAATTGCGTCCTTTCGGTGAGTAATATTAAACAGAATCATTTGGTATCCCCTGAAAATATCCAAAATGCCCTCAACACTTAGAATTTCCAAATGAAGCGAAACTCCTGAGAAATTCTAAATTTAGCAGGTTTTCCAAAATTCAGGAAATCAATCATAATCTCTCAGACATATTTCGGGGAATTACACAGAAAAAGACCAAATTGCCCCGAGGTGCTAGAATTTGGCGAGACTAAGGAAAACCCTGAGAAATTCTAAAAATTGCAGATTTTCGAAAATTTATGAACGGACTCAAGATTTCTTAGACACAACTTAGGGACCAAATAAGATATGTTTGGAACTGTCTTAAATACCCCCGAAGTGCAAGACTAAGAGAAAATCTTGAGAGATCTAAATTTAGCAGGTTTTTCAAATCTTACGAAATTACTCATAATCCATCAGCCGTACCCTCGAGATGGTTTTGGACATATGAGAAATGATTGAAATATCGATAAGATGATGAATATGTGGAAGCCCCATGAGTTTCTAAAAATAGCAGCTTTTTCAAAATTTGTAAAATCACTCAAGATTTCTCACATATAACTCGGGGGTCAAACGAGACATATCGGGAATGACCAAAATACCCCTGCAGTGCAAAATAGGCAAAAATGACGGAAACCCTGAAAATTCTAAAAATAGCAGGTTTTTTTTCATTTGCTTGGAAACTTGAACTTTCATCTTCCAGAGGCCAAAGGATCCTCCTAGAGACCTTCAGGATCGCGAATCAACTTCAAAACACCCATAATGAAATGAAATCTACCCTAAAATGCATGGATGCCTAATCTAATGCTGAATACGGATTCAAAACTCGATAATACTACTGAATCTTTTACTTTTTAAAGCGTAGCAAAATGGGGGTGTCTACATATATCAATATGTTTAGTTCGAGAATGTTGAATTGGGTTCTTGGTTAGATTGATTGCACTTGTATTATCACAATGTATTGGAACACATCTGAACTCCAAGCTATAATCTTCTAAGGTGTTCTTCATCAGTAACACTTGTGCCTACAACAAGTGTTACTGAGTCCATCAGTAACACATTTGAACAGGCGCCTACAACAATGTACTCTGTTTCTGTGGCAGACAGAGCAATAGAGTTCTGTTTCTTGCTAAACCAAGATACTAAGGATCTCCCTAGGTCAAAAGAGTTTGTCTTTCCATACCATAGACCTAGACTAGGAGTCCATCTCAAGTATTTAAATATCCTTTTTACAGAGAGCAAATGAGATTCTCATGGATCTGATTGAAATCTAGCACATAGGCAAACACTAAACATGATATCCGGTTGGCTAGCAGTCAGATAGAGAAGACTTCCTATCATTGTCCTATACTTTTTCTGATCAACCTTGGGCCCAATGACATCTATTGCTAATTTTGAAGATGTGCTCATAGGAGTGGACTTTGGAGGAGAGCTTTCCATTCCAAATTTCTTTAGCAGTTATTTGGTATATTTTTCTTGGTTTATGAAGATTCCATTTGGCATTTGGTAGATTTGTAGACCAAGAAAATATTTAAGTTCTCCCATCATGCTCATTTCAAACTCATTTGGTATGCATTTGGAGAATTCTTCACATATACTCACATTAGTTGACCCAAAGATGGTGTCATCTACATAGATTTGGACATCATGCTCACGTCCTCACCCTTTCTTTTAATAAATAAAGTCTTATCGACTTTTCCCATCTCAAATCTCTTGCCTAATATGAATGAACTAAGCCTTTCATACCAAGCTCTAGGAGCTTGCTTTAATCCATATAGGGCCATGTCCAATCTAAAGACATGATCCGAGTGCTTGAAGTCTTCAAATCCAGGAGGTTGCTCAACATACACCTCCTCTAAAATATATCAATTTAGAAATGCACTCTTGACATCCATTTGGTATAACTTGAAACCTCTATAAATGCATATACAAGAAGCATTCTAATGGGTTCCAACCGGGCTACAGGGGCAAAAGTCTCATCATAATCAATCCAGTCTTCCTGGTTGTAACCTTGGGCGACTAAACGGGCTTTATTTCTTTGGATATCACCTTTTTCATCCAACTTGTTCCTATAAACCCATCTAGTTCCAATCACACGATGATCTTTTGGCCTAGGAACCAATTGCCATACTTTATTTCTTTCAAATTAATTTAACTCTTCTTGCATGGCAATCATCCAGAATTCATCATTTTCTTCTTCGACAATAGACTTAGGCTCAATTTGTGAGATGAATGCTAAGTGGCCACACAGTCCTAAAATGAGACCTATTCTTGACTCCTTGTGAAGCTTCACCAATAATTTGAGTAGAGGGGTGGCTTACAATAATTCATTTTTTTTGTCCTCTTCCTCATTTCCTCTTTCTTCAATTGACTCACCTTCTATGCTATGATTTTCCAATGAATTAGTCAAGGTGGAGGTGTTCTTTTCACATACTATGGGATGAATCTCATCTTCCTCGTCTAGGTTAATTGTCACCCTCTTTTCTTCACTTTATTCATCAAATTTAACATGTATAGTCTCTTCTACTGTTAAAGTTCTTTGATTGAACACTCTATAGGACTTACTTCTAGTTGAATACCCCAAAAATATCCCTTCATTTGCTTTAAGATCAAATTTGTGAAGATTGTCCTTGATGTTTTGAATATAGCACTTACATCCAAAGATTCTAAAGTAGCTAATATTGGGCTTTCTTCCCTTCCACAATTCATATGGTGTTTTGCTAGTATGGGGTCTAATCAATATTCTATTTATCACATGACAAGCTATATGTAAACACATGAACCACTATTTATACCCTCTGAACCACTATTTATACTTAGGAAATAATATGTAAACACATGAACCACTATTCCAACAATCATAAACCGCTATTGAAGTAGATGGAACCCAATCCAATGAACCAATGTAAACTAGATGGAATCCAATCCAATGAACACTTTGAACAACCCTGAACCACTATTTATATTGTTTTAACCACTACTTATACCCATGGACCACTATTTACAGTTACGAAAACACTATGTAAACAGAGTTTTAACCACTATTTACGCTTATAAAATACTATGTAAACACATCAACTACTAGATAGTGGTTCACTATCAATAAATAGTGGTTGAAAATGGTATTAGCTCAGCCCGTTTTGAAGTCTAGATTGAACTCTACATAGTGGTTCATTATAACTACTATCAATAGATTGAACTCTAGATAGTGCTTCACTATAACACATGAACTCTAGATTGAACTCTAGATAGTGGTTCATAATAACTACTATCAATAGTTCTTCATAAAACATTTTATATCGTGGTTCACTAGCACTAAATAGTGGTTGAACACGGGTTTAGCTCAACCCACCGGATTTAGCTCAACCACTACACAACACAAAACGAAACATGGAGAGAGATACAAAGATATATATATAGAGTACCTACACAGCAATTCTCAAACCCCTCTAATGGAGGGGGGAAAAGGGGAAAAGAGAGGAGGTAAAAGGCAAAAGGGCAAAAGGGAAAAAGGTTGAAAATGATACATGAAAAATGAGATGAGAGAAAGGCAAAAGGGATAAAATCCTACTTTTTACTAACTGACAAGACCTCTGTCAGTGGGAATGGGCTGGAGGGGCATTTGTGTCCTCCCCAAAATATGAACAGTGTAAAGCACTCTTCTTTAGTCCTATTCAAAACACCCTTACTTTTTTAATATTAGTACAAAAAGGGCTTTTTTGTCATTTTCCCAATTATGAAAATATTTCGATACGAAATCATGGCTGAAATCCAAGTAAGATTCTTCACCGATTGCTTTCTTGGGAAAATGACCAAGAAAAAGCCCTATTTTGCACGAATATTAAGAAAGCAGTGGTGATTTGAAAAAGACCAAAGAAGAGTGCTTTTCACTGTTTATGGATTTTGGAGGATAGAAATGTCCCTCCCGCCCATTCCACTGACAGGTTTCTTGTCAGTCACAAATCTTAGGCTAAAAGTAAGACTTTATCATTTTTACCTTTGGGGAATGATATTTCCACCCCCTTTGACGGATAAAATCCCCCCCCCCCTTTTATGTTTTCCATGAGAATGGTTCACTACTTGAGGATAAATTCACCCCCTTTAACATTTTTTCTTACCTTTGAAAGTTAACAGATAACATTTAAAGGGGGGATTTTATCCGTCAAGGGGGATGGGGGAATATCATTTCCCTTACCCTTTTCTCTTCTCATTTCCAGCTTTCATGTTCAACCTTTTACCTCTTACCTTTTTCAATAGTGGTTCAGGAGTGTTGGAATAGTGGTTAATAGTCTTCGAATAGTGGTTCATGTGTTTACAGTGGTTCCTAAGTGTAAATAGTGGCTCAGAGGGTATAAATAGTGGTTCCAACTCTACCATCAGTGGTTCATGGGCTTACATAGTGGTTAAAACAATATAAATAATAGTTCAGGGTTGTAAAAAGTGATTCATTGGATCCGATTCCATCTAGTTTAAATTGGTTCATTGGATTGGATTCCATTTACTTGAATAGTGGTTCTAGAGTGTTAGAATAGTGGTTCATAGTGTTCGAATAGTGATTCATGTGTTTATATAATGTTTCCTACGTGTAAATAGTGGTTCGAGGGTATAAATCGTGGTTCCAACTCTACCATCAGTGGTTCATGGGTTGTATGTAGTGGTTAAAACAATATAAATAGTAGTTCATGGTTGTAAAAAGTGATTCATTGGATTCGATTCCATCTAGTTTAAATTGGTTCATTGGATTGAATTTCACTTACTTGAATAGGGGTTCAGGAGTGTTGGAATAGTGGTTCATAGGGTTCGAATAGTGGTTCATATGTTTACATAGTGTTTCATAAGTGTAAATAGTGGTTTAGAGGGTATAAATAGTGGTTCCAACTCTAGCAATAGTAGTTTATGGGTGTAAGTAGTTGTTAAAAAAAACAACAACCAAGAGTTGACTCAAGCTTTGACTTCGAAACTTCTGTTTTCTTTAAAAATTGAACAAAAATGTTGCAAGACGCCTCAAGAGTCAACTTGAAAAGAAAATGAACCTGAGTCGACTCTGAAACTACTGTTTTGCTTAAAATTGACTCTAAAGTTGACTCCGAACCTTATATTGCATATCATAATAACCAGAAACCTTTTGAGTCGCCCAAATCATAAAGAGCTATATATTAACACGCCCAAATCTTGAACATGCAAGAAATAATGAACTTTTCCTTCTACGTATATTCAATTACAGAAAATAATTAAATACATTAAAGTGCTCATTCATCTGTTCCCTCCATGTAGATTCAATTACAGAGAATAATTACAGAAATTAGAGTGGTCATTCATCTGTTCCTTCCATGTACATTCAATTACAGAAAACAATCAACGACATTCAAATTTTCCTTCCATGTACAATGTTGGCAAAGTCGTATATATTGACACGCCCATACACACCCTCTAAGAATTTGTCGAGTAGAGTTCTTGTCGTAGCAGTAATATCAGCGTGCACGAAGTCAAAACTTTCATATTTACTCAGGCATTCCATTTCCTTAATAACAAATAGCCTACAATCAAAGCTGCAAGAAATAAAAACTACGTGAAGTTAGAACTGAAGAGATTTCAAAGTTGTAGGGACCAGTTGAAATCAGTTTACATCACCGGTATTTTTAAATGGGCCGTTGAGCTGGTCTATCCACTTGAAATGCACTTATATCTACATCTTTCGCCTACCATACTTAATCCTAAATTTGTGCTACATCCCTAACTTCGAACCACTAGTATCACACCACCTATTCTAAACGCCCTAAGTTGTTTTTGCAAACACCGCACTAAAACGGTCATAAGTTTTTTGTGCAGTTCGACACCTTCTAGTTTGACCAAATGTCCAAATGGGCTACTTTTTATCAAATCTTCATGCTCTTCCCAAAGTTTTAAACAGAAAGGACAACATCTAGATGAAAGATAAATAGCCTGCGCAGAAATTCATTATCGTAAAAGTGTAAACACTTACAGAAAATCACTAATGAATGAATAAATGTACGGGCTGAAGTCATAGTTACTCACCATAGTGTCAGCGTAGCCTTACTTACTCTGTCCTTCTCTACAGAAACAAAACCATTACAATATGTGAACAGATGTTATACCGGAGTAGATGCATACTAAAGACAATAAAATATAGATACTTTCAACCACTAATTATAGATTTCAACCAATAAACCACTACTACACCACTTTCAACCACTAATTACATATTCCAACAACTAATTTCTCATTATATACATTTTGCACAAGTATTTCGACACTTCGGACCACTACAGTGACACTTTCAACCACTAATTACATATTTCAACTACTAAGTTATCACTATAAACCACTATTACACCTATTTGGACCACTATAGTAACTCTTAACCAATTACAAACAATAATTACAGAGGTCAACCACTAGTTGGACACTTTCAGCCACTAAATAGAAGATTTCAACCACTATTGCACCTGATTGTGAATTATCATCTACTATTTATATACTATAGAAGCACTAAAAAGACACTTTTAACTAAGGGTGGACATGGTTCCGGTTCAACCCAAAGAACAGAACCGAACTGGCCTATTTGGTCCGGTTCGGTTCGGTTCTAGGATTTGGTGGTTCGGTTCCAGTTCTGGGTTCCTGGAACGGAGAGAATACGGTTCGGTTCTGGGTTTGGGATCCTGGAACCGAGAACCGAATCGAGAACCGAGTAGGATCATATCCGCCCTCCAATCGGATAAAATCACCCCCCAACCCCCCCAATACGGTTTCCGTGAGAAACAATGCTTTAGGCTATTCACTTACTGCTTGAGGATAATTTCACACCCCCCCCCCCTTTAACGTTTTGCTTTGCCTTTTAAAGTTTTAATCGTAAGTTATTAAAAACTAATAAAATCTCAATTGTTATGTGGAAAAAATTATAAAATAAGGTTGGGTAAACCCAGAACCGAACCGATGAAGTTCGGTTCGGTTCGGTTCAGTTCCAAAGATATATGGTTCGGTTCTGGTGCCAAATTTTGGGAACCGATTGCATATGGTTCGGTTCTGGGTATACCACGGAACCGAACCGAACCAAACCATTTCCAGCCCTACTTTTAACAAGTAATTATAGATTTTAACCACATTTCAAACAATAATTACAGAGGTCAACCACTATTTGGCCACTTTGAAGCACTAAAACAGATTTCAACCACCTGATTTCACATTTTTAACCACTATTTTACACACTATAGACAATTTGAATCACTAAAAAAACTCTTTCAACCACTAATTATAGAATTCAACCACATTCCAAACAATAATTACAGAGTTCATGAACTATTTGGACACTTTCAACTACTAAACAGACACTTTCAACTACTAAATACAGACTTTCAACCACTAAATACAGAGTTTCAACCACTAAATAGACACTTCTAACCACTAACTTGTAAATGTTAACCACAATATTACACCTGGTTTCTCATTTTCAACCACTACTTGGACACTATAGATCTTTGAACCACTAATTACATATTAATGGTTCAAACAGACACTTATAACCACTAATCACATTTTCAACCACTAAATAGACACATTCAACCACTAATTACATATTTCAACCAGTAATTTAGCACTTTACACCAATTCCAACCACTATGGACACACACTTGGAACCAATTTCAACCAATAATTCAAGATTTCAACCACTAACTCCTCACTGGAAATCACTATTTCAACACTAAACCAATATTTAGAAACTTTCAACCTCTATTTGAACACTCTAAACCATTAGGGTTCTCAAACAGAGAAAAACCCTAATAGAACCCTAAATAGTGGTTCAAATTGGTTTTACAAAACCCTAAATAGTGGTTCACATTTGTAAAACCGCAACAAAACCCTTATATAGTAATTGAAATTGGTTTCGCAAAACCCAAATTTTGGGCAAAATTTTAAAATTTCAGACGAATTCTTGTATTTTTCAAATCCAAGAGGATTTCATTTCTGTAACCGTCAAAATCGAAATATTTCAGCCAAAGCAAAATGATTCAGCGGAAATTTAATATCATGGCCATAAGTAGACTAAGGGGGTAGTCTGGGAAAGAAAAGGGGGTGAATATATACTTCCCTTGCTTCGAAGCCTGGAGTTTATGACAAAAAATAAACACCTCGTTGGACGATATTCTGATTAATTGACTTTCTTTCTTAACTGTTGAATAATTTTGTTTACCACCCCCTTAATGTTGGTTGATGACATGATCTAGATTATCAAGCACACTTTGATTATTGTAGTATAACCTATTCACAGTATGGAGACACAGACGGCCCGGATCATCCAGCTATACAATCGTTGTTTACTCCGATATTCCGGACAGTGACGGTGACTCGGTGAGTCAAACCCGTGCGTCAAATAAATATTAATTTTTTTTTACGGGCGCAATTCGCACCCCTTTAAAGGAGGGTATGTGGCAGACTTTCACGTTAAATGGTGCTAATTATCCGACAGGCTGGGACTCAGTTACACTTGACCGAATGGCCCTACCACGTTTCTCTTCAGTGTACTACCTAACTGAAGACAATTCTCACATGGGTCCCACCCAACATGCACAAGTTGAAATCATCCCCAAAATAATTGAAGAAAAATCAATGATTGACCCATCCAACGGCTCCAGAGTATTTAGAAAGAAGCTCTCGTTGCACATTATTTATCATAGGGTAAGTTCTATATTATTTAAGAGAACAAAAAGGGGTCCAAATATCAAAACAAGGGTTTATGCTTGTGTAATCTAGACCGTTAATCTTGTAGATCTTCACGAGGCAACCGAAATTGTTCTAGTCCTCTGCCAAACGGTCATCCCATCTCTAAGATATAAAGACTACACAAATCAACATTTTAGCTTTTCTTGCATAATGTTAAATGATCCACGTAGAAGAACCCAACTAGAGTCATGATTAGAGCCCGGTAGATTCCTTTCACCTTCTTTATGAAATTTTCTAAAGGATTCATTTAGCCGACTCCAACTAGTTTGGGACAAAGACTTTGTTGAGTTGAGTTGAGTTGAGTTGCATAATGTTAAAAACAAGGTTAGATGAATCTAGCAGATATGATCATCCGATCAAGGTAAGGGACGCCGAACTAGTGTGGAACCCGCCCAGATCAATGGATCTGATCACATCCACATCACATGCGTGAGACCCAGAAAATACGTCCCACGAAAGAGCCAAAACATCCATTGCCATTTTAAGCATGTTGGATAGAAAATGATATTTACACCCCCTTGCACAGCATTTCTAATTTCCTACCCCATTAGTTTGTCTTTTCTTGAAAACAATTGCATTTCCACAACCCTCTCTCTCTTTCGCTCATAATGCCTTACCTGCAAAAGTAATAAAAATGTTAGAGAGTGGGGTGGAAATATCATTTTTCTTCTTCACATTATATTAATGTGCCGATGCTCGATTCTCCATTCCTTTAATAGTGGACGAAAGAAATTAAACTCCATGCGAAATTTCGTGGCTGACAAATTCCACAATTCTACGTCATTTTCATTAACAAGCTCTGACGAATCAATCAACAAATCGAACGGCCAGGATTCCATATCAACTAATAAAGAGGATAACAACAAGATAAGAAGAAACAAAGGAAGCTTCAAAGAAACCAAACGCCTACAAAACAAAGAGAGTCGCGGTCTCGTGACGCAACCGCTCGGCCACAATATCCTTCAATGCACCTTCCTAGAAACCATTAAAACAAAGAAAAATCCCAATTGCAGAAAAAATAAATTCCAAACTCATGACTTCTTCCCACTATTTATAGTGTACAATTTCTAAGTTTCATGGTGGTGATTTGCTACTTTCGAATACCTTGGTACAATCTCCTTCTAGATTTCATTTTCTTGATAGATATTCTATAAAGATGGCGAATGAGATGAATATGTACGAAGATTTGTTACCGGCCATGGCGGAGAAATTAGAGGCGGACGCGTTTGTGTCGGAGCTCTGTGCCGGATTCCGGCTACTCGCGGATCCAGTAAGCGGGTTGATTACCCCGGAGAGTTTGAGGAGGAATTCGGAGATTCTTGGGTTGGAGGGGATGAGTAAGGAGGATTCGGAGGGGATGGTGAAGGAGGGAGATCTTGATGGAGATGGGTGTTTGAATGAGACTGAATTTTGTATACTGATGGTGAGATTGAGTCCCGGTATGATGGAGGATGCTCAAGAGTGGCTTGAGAAGGCTCTCCGTCAGGAACTGAAATCTTCTAATAATGTGTAATAATTGTAAGAAACTTGGAGACTTGGTTTGTGAGCAAACTTGAAAATTTGGTTTCTTTTTCTTCTCATTTTCCTCATTTCTACGTGTTGTGCTGCTCTCTCTCTCTCTCTCTCTCTCTCTCTCGTGGGGGCCCGCCTAGGTATGGAACTGGGTGGGGCCCAGCCTGTATGGGACATGTTTAAAGGCCTAACCTAATATAGTAACGTGTTCCCTCAACTCTGAAGCTTTTGGCGTATTGGTTAGGTACGTAACTCTCTCTCTCTCTCTCTCTCTCTCTCTCTCTCTCTCTCTCCCTCCCTTTAGTGTGGGACCGCCTAGGTATGGAACTCGGTGGTATGGGACATGTTTAAAGAGCCTAGCCTAACATAGTAACTGTTGGGTATACATGTGTATGGTATAACCCTAGTATATGTTCTAATATAAGCCCAATAAGATAATGGACCGGTGTAGTGGGCCTACATGGGCTAGAGTCTATTAACTAGTCATTAACCCTAGTGTATCTCTATATATAGGGGCTGGAGGCAACAAACTTGGTATTCCAAACTAGATACCTTGGGTGTAATGCTTCAAGCAACCTCTTGCTTGACCTAATTCCTCTAACAATCTTGAAGCATTGTCTAGAAACCCTAAATACGTTTCTTGATAACCCTTCCCCTTCTCACGGTTTTGGAGGCCGTGACTCACGTTTTTTGCTTTTCTTGGATTCTCGTTCCATCGTTTTGACGTGAGTTCGTTTCTGTCATCGCTTTTTGCCATGGGTTTGAAGCGATAGAGGATGTCTGTTTCTCTCATCGTTTTTAGATGGTAGTACAAATTGGAGGCTACCTGTTTCTCTCATCGTGAGAATTTCTTAGTGGAATAGTGGAACCCAATCAACGGCAGTGGTATTTTGATAACAATTTGTTATGAACCCGAATCGGTTCGTAACGTGATTGATCTTCTTAGAGGGAAGATCGGCCTTTTGATCTACTTCGAGGGAAGGATCAGTCTTCCTTTGTGCTAAAAAGACACAATTCTAAGATAATTTCTTCATTCATTGATTTCCATTACAATAGCATGTGCTTATATAAAACACTCCAAGATAAATATAGAAAGATCTAGCAAGGTCTTATGATAAATATAAAAATAACTAAATAAAGATTATACTAATCTAAATTATTATTGTAATCTATCAAGCTACTAAATATACAGATCTTACTAGATCTGATCTTATTCTCTAAAACAAGAAAGTAATATATTCCATTCTAAATGGGACCCATTTAGGCACGTATCATTCCACCCCTCTTGAAATCAACCTTGTCCTCAAGGTTGGAGATTACGAATTGGATGGTGAAAAATAAAATCTTGTGTCCCTTTCTTCCTCTCTTCGTCTTGTAATTAGTCATTATTACGCATGTCGTCATTAAGAATTTAGGCCGCTCCATTTTAAAAGTGTTATCATCGGGCCTTTTGTCAAAGCTCTTTCGTTGCGTTTTTTTGAAATGTTTTGGATGGTGATGCACGGATGGTTGTGGGCGAGGATCTTTTTGTTGGCGTTGGACGGGCCGAGATGATTCACGGATTTTTCGGCGACGAACTCGACGACGCTGAAAATCAACGATGACTTTCTTTTGTGATTTCTTCAGTTTTTCTTTTATATTCTTTCTCTCTCCGTTCTTTTCTCCTCTTTTTATTTTTTGTCTTTTCTTTTTCATCGTACAAGACTGCTGGATCACCATGTCGATTTTGTTCAAGCATTCCACAAATTGTCGTTGCCATTCCTTCAATTCCAAAACAAGTGTTTTGATCTTCTAAAAATCTTCATGCATCGAATCCAAAATCTCTGAAGACGTAGCCATGGCGTAGGATCGACCGCTTTGATACCAATTGTTACGAACCCGAATCGGTTCGTAACGTGATTGATCTTCTTAGAGGGAAGATCGGCCTCTTGATCCACTTCGAGGGAAGGATCAGTCCTCCTTTGTGCTAAAAAGACACAATTCTAAGATAATTTCTTCATTCATTGATTTCCATTACAATAGCATGTGCTTATATAAAACACTCCAAGATAAATATAGAAAGATCTAGCAAGATCTTATGATAAATATAAAAATAATTAAATAAAGATTATACTAATCTAAATTAGTATTGTAATCTATCAAGCTACTAAATATACAGATCTTACTAGATCTGATCTTATTCTCTAAAATAAGAAAGTAATTTATTCCATTCTAAATGGGACCCATTTAGGCTTGTATCACAATTTGGGCGAGGGTTTCGTTTCAACATCACAAGGGAAGAAAACACATGCTTTTTTATTCAAGTTTTTTTTTTTCTGGATTGAAACCCTCTTTGGATTAAAGAAAGGAAAAGAGAACGTCTGCCTTGTTTGCCGTGTGGCTGAACCTCTTTGTGTAGCCAAACAACTTTTGCCAAGTTGTTTCTTCACTCCCATACTCACATGGAATTTGTGTAAAGGGTTGGCTGTAGGATGATCGAAATTTTGCAGTTGGGTTTTGGTAGCCCAAAACTCCTTGGCTGAATCACCAACAGATTGGGCAACGATTACGTTTGTGATCGTTTGGCCTTGAACACCGCTTTGGGGTTTATGGAAGTTATTGATCCTCTCTGAAAAACTGATTTTGCTCTCTTCCCAATCATCCCCAAGAGGACGATGATTCACGTTTTCAGGGACGAACAAACGGCAATCTTGTGCAATTTTTGTTATATCACACAGATACGAGCCGTTTTTGGGGTTTTTCTCACGTGGATCTATTGCATGGGACATCGGATTTTTCTTGTTCTTTGGATTGGGTGGCGGAGTTGTAAATTCATGGTTTTTTTAGGGCTTGTTCCATGAACTGTTTGAATTTTCTGTGTTCGTTCGCAAGAGTGAAAAAAAAGAAACACTTTCTGCAGATCTTGACTCTTTTTATTAGAAGCAGATCCAACTTACCATTTGCACGGATTTGTTTTGGCTAATATTTCTGCTAGCCGAGCCCTCTTGGTCGGTGCTGTTTGGGTTTGAAATCTATCTTAGATGTGGGTTCAATCCAAAAGAGGAGTTGCAACTTGTTGAAGAAATTATTGTGGCCAAGAGTTTTGTGGGCTGCAATTTCATTGGCCCCAATTTGTTGAAGTTGGGTTTCCTCTACCCAAAGAACTTTGGTTTGGGTATGTCAAATTTCAACCGTGGCTTGTCTCTTGGATCGAAATTTTTTGTTGAAACCTCTTGGGCAGAAAGGTATTGCCGAAACTCTTTGGATTTGGTTCACTCCATGTAAATCCTAATTATCATTGGGTTTGGGTATTCGCCTTGACTGGTTTGTCCTCGCCTCGGGTATTACTTTGGTGGCTATCTCTTGCTATTGAGTTTTAACTTGGATATCTCATATTCGGGTTTTTGGATTTGGTTCGTGATTCTGTTCTTGACTTTTGGCTTTCGCGATTCGCAAATCAGGTGCACTCTTTCCAATTTGTGTTTTAATCTGAAAATAAAATGGAAAAGACTGCAATTCCTTTTGAGATGGTCCAACTTCAATCGTTTGGAGGATCTGAGTTTAATTCCTAGAAGCGAAAGACTCAATTCAGTCTGAAATATTTGAATATTTTCTACACCGTCTTGAGTACCTTTGCTAGTTCGTTGAAGGTGTTGAGGAATCTCAATGGATTCGAGATGAGGATTTCTACAGAGACTACTTGTTAAACTGTCTTTCAGATCATCTAGCAAAAACCCATAGCAAGTTTAACACTGGTAAAAAAATTTGGGATAATTTAGATGCTCAATTCAGAAAGGAGGAGGAATTGTCCAGAACTCATTTAGTGGACAAATTCATGGATTTCAAGTTCCAGGAGGACATGGAAATCACTCCTCAAGTAACTGATTTAGAGAATTTTAGATCTAAATTAGCCAATGAGAAAATAGTAGTGTGTGATCCGTTTCTTATGGGTGCAATCATATATAAGTTACCATCTGCATGACACTCTTTCAAAACTGAAATGTATAGAAAGAAAGTGCAAGTGGAACTGGATGATCTCAAACGATTCATTCGAATCGAAGATGAGAATAGAGCTATGAATAACTTGGAGATGGTTAGACAGCAACAATCAGCTTCTAACACGGTGATATATCCCAAGAACTTTCCTAAGAAATTCAAGTCACCTAAGAGTGATATTCCCAAGTTGGAAGCCAAAAAGACTGTCTCTAAGAAAAAGAATGGCAAGTGCTACAACTGTGGGAGAAATTGTCATTTTGCTGCAGAGTGTAGGCAACCTAAGATGATTAAATCTGATACACCATATAAGGAAGCTATGATGTTGGTAGATAAGGCTCAGCCTAAAAGTCTTATTGCCATGATGGGAAAAAGGCCAGTAATTCTTCAAATTGGTGGTTAGATACAAATGCCATTTGTCATGCTTGCAACTCAAAGAAACTTTTCACTGGCGTTACCGAAGTAAAGGAGACTGGTACAGTGGCTAGTAGAGCAGACATAGAAGTCACTCACATTGGTACTGTGAACTTGGCTCTTTCTTTAGGTAAACAACTAACTTTATAAGATGTTAAAGTAGGTACTACTATTTTGGTATATGCACTTCATTTATGTGTAGTAGACTAATTTTGATTGTTAACTCATACTATTTTGGGTATGCATATTTGATAGATGGTATGTATGGTTTGAGTTTAGAAAATGAGACTGTTAGTCAGGATAGGTCACCGTTAATTGATCCTAAGTTGTTACACAACCGATTGGGACATGTGAACTATCAGAAAATGGTCCAACTTACTAACACTCACAATATACCATTAGATATGTCAATTAAGTTTGGCAAGTATGAGATTTAGGAGTGATAAAAGAAGAGGAGGATTCACATTGATAGGATTCAAGGAATCTTGTGCCTCTCAGGGCGTAATCCTTGAAACTACTGCTCCTCACTCTCCTCAATCAAGTGGCATAGCTGAGTGTAAGAACATGACGTTAACTTAAGTGTTAAACTCCATGTTAATGACAGCTGGCATGCCTAGTTGCAATTGGGGAGAGGCAGTTTTGATAAATCACATTCTAAAACTCAAAATGCTCTTCCATGTGATTGACTACCCAAGAGTTTGGTAAGGACTTGGTGACCTATCATTTAGGGAATGATCCATCATCCTATCAGGAATTGAAGAGATCTAGGGACTCTTTGTTGTGGACAGAAGCCATTCATGATGAAATAAGCTCTTTGTTAGAAAATCTAACTTGGCAGTTAGTCGATTTATCAAAAGGGGCTAAGACTATAGACTGTAAGTAGATATTTGTATGTGATTATACAAAGTTTGTTATGGTCTTAAACAAGAACCTAAAATGTGGCATCAAAAATTTGATAAGGTAGTATAGAGCTTTGGTTTTCAGACCAGTTACTAAGATAAATGCCTTTATTTCTGTTCTGTGTCGAATAAGGTTTCAATTATTTGCTTGCATGTAGACGACATGTTGATTCTTGGTTCCGATCTCTCTGTAGTGAGTGACGTGAAATCAATATTGGCTAAAGAATTCAACATGTAAGATCTTGGTGTGGTAGACACCATTCTTGGTATGAAAGTAAGTTTTGAAAGGCAAAGGGATCACTCTTAGCCAAGCCCATTATATTGAGAGACTACTTTCTACATAGGGATACAGTGAGTGTGAACCGATTGAGACACCATTTGATAGCAAAGGGATCCAACCTCAAAGCACCAGGTGAAAAACATGCGGCACGGCAGAAAATACTCGGAACCACGGCACAAGGGCTCGACATACAATTCCACTAGATGGAAGAAACCAAGCACGCTGGATAAAGGCTTGGGACCATGCACAAGGTCCGGCCGAGCCGCCACAATCCCTCGGAATAAGGAAAACATATACCAAGCACATTGGAAAGGGCACGGGTCCAACAACAAAAGCCCGGCTTGCTACTTCCGCTCCACTCAAATAAATTTAGCTACCGCACAGATGGGAAAGGAAGCATAAGAAACACGTCACAAATTCAGAAAGAAGCCATCCATTCATAATCACATCCTTCTAGCCCGCAGGCCTACAAAAAGAGGGAAGGAAATAAGAAACCAAACATAGGGCACGCAGGCCCGGGCCCCCGACACCCCCGATAAAAAAAAAAAAAAAAAAAAACCCTAATACAAAAAGAAAGAGAAAAGAAATAGAGAAGCAGAGGAAGCCCGAAACTAATCGCCCAAACGACTGGAAGAAGACTTCTCCTCCAGAGAATCCCCCCTCCTCCTCCTAGGAGCTCTCCAGCAAGGGGTCCACCTCATATTCAAGCAGCTGCTCGTTAAGGGCGTGGACCCTTCTTTGCAGCTCCTCGTTTCTCCGCTTCAAGTTCTCAATCTCCTTGCCCATTTTTAAAACCCGGTCGCACAATTCCATCCCCTGCCGATAGACCTTGGAGAAAAAAGACCACTCTTTAGCGACATAGGAGCGGGACGACTTGCCCTTGCTAGGCAAGGAAGAAAGGCGAAGGGGGGAAAGCTTGGAGGAGGGCCCGGATCCCTCCTGACCTTCTTTCGATGAGCCATGAGGTCTTCCTCCTAGTCAGAATACAGATCGGGGTTGCTTGAGGATTCCTGGGAAAGAGGGGCTTTGCCCCTAACTCGCGAAGGAGAGCCGGACATATTGTCAGAGAAGGAAAAGATGCAAAGAGGCAATCTGCCTAAGAAAGAAAACAATAATAAAAAAATACCGGGGTGATCTTCCTTTATAAAGCCGGAGGAAAAACCCTTGGGTCAGGAAACGAGGCAACCCACCCTATACGTGTCTCCCTCCTATTGGGTGACCGACTAAAGCTACATAATGACACTGCAATTCCCCGGAAAGAAACCGCCGCGTCTCCTCGTACTCCGAGGCTCCCATAAATGCCCTCATCATAACATTATTTGACCAGACATTACTCCCTTGGTCCATTCGATAGACCAAAGGAGTAGGGGGGTATTATGATGGGACATAAATATAGCCGACCCTCGAATCTCACCACATGTCTCCCATGCACCGATGGAATCTAATCATAATTAAGTAGGGCATTAATGAGCGACAAGATCACGTAATTCTGCCGCATGTCACCCTCCCGCCGCCGAAACCTCATTATCACGATTATGGGCGGGATTACACGGCAAAGCAAAGCGCACCGTCAAACCAGGGAGGCAGCCCAATCCTACGAGTGGAGGTCTCTATCTGAAATGATGAAAAGGTCCGTATGTTGCCCCTTAAAAAAGGATTCCAAGCGAGATCAAGGGGAGGCAAGATAAGAGAAACAAAGGCAGGGAGGAGAGAAGAATCCCATCCCTCTCAAGGCTACCCAAAGGAAGGGGCGACTCTCCGAAAAACGAGGCGACGACAAAGGAAGTAGGGAGATTAATCTCGAGGAGAAAGGAGAAAGGTGTTGGACGCCCGGATTCCTTTCCCCCGCTTTCCTTTTCTTCCTCTTCCCGCTCGACGCCTCCGACCCGTCCACCTATGCAATAAAAGAAGAACCCGCGTCTTGGCCTTAGTAAACCTGATTGCACCTCAGCCTTTTCTTGCTGTTCTTTATATTGTTGGTCCAGAATCTGACTTGGGTGTCGAAGTGGTCGTCAGGGACCTACCCCGGACCTCCCTGACCCCTCTGTTTGTGATTGCAGACCCCCCGCGGCAGCTCTCTACCCTCCGCGCAGTCACAGACCCGGATTCCGATGCCATCAGTTCTAGTTTTGGATATTTCTGATTATGATCTCAGAAATGGGTACTTACAGGGGTTTTATGTATTTCTGGTTATGAGCTCAGAAATTTCTTTTGGCAAGGGTTTTATGTATTTCCATTTCTAAGATTTTATTGCTTTAGATTGTTAGTTGTTAATGGATGCTTCTAAGCTCGGAAATTTCTATTGTCAAATGGCTGCTTGCAATTAATGGCTGAATGTCCTAAGATTTGTAGACCTTCGCATTGTCGTACCTAGGGTTTGCGTTCTTCATCCACCGGCCTCTGCCCCCCTTTGCTCAACAAGAGAATGCCCTTATCTGTTTTTCATTTTCATTTTCTTTTCTTCTTTGCCACATCACTTCTGAGGGATTCCTACCCAACCAAAGTAACAGAACAAAAGGGAATGGATTTTCTAAAGAGTGTGTTTTCACAAGGGAATGGATTTGGGATCAACTAGGGAATTTGATGAGTTATTGGGATCCTAGGGAATTTAGAATGGGTTATGCCTCTAGGGATTATCCGAATGAGGGTGGGGCCCTAAGGGAGTGCCGAATTAGGATGAGATTCTATAGGTTGGGTTGGTTTGAATGTGTTCACTATGGGGGCTGATTTGGGTATGCGCACTTATTGGGCTGATTTGAGGGCTCACAGTAAGTTCAGGTTTGGGTTGAGACAATAAGTTGGAGGTCGGGTTCGGGATTCAGGTTCGAGGTTCGAATAGATTGGGCGTGTGGTCTCTTGAATCTAAGGGTTCAAGTAATCAAGTTGGGATGGCGAGAGTCAACTCTTTTAAGTTTGGGCGAGTGGGGGACGGGCTCGGGTTGGGATTTGGCTTGAGTGGGGTTGGGGTTGGGTTCGGGATGAGATGATGATTGGGGTTGGGTTCGGGATGAGATGATGATTGGGGTTGGGTTTGGGTTGAGGTTGGGTTAGGAAGGGTGTGACTAGATAGGATTTAATTGGATGGGGTGAGAACTGTTGGCATGGACCGAATAGCCTAATAGGTTGGGGGCAAGGATTGAGTTACTGTTGGCATGGGTCTAATGGGTTAGGGGCAAGGGTCTGAGGTACTGTTGGCATGGGTATGGAGTATAGTTTGGGTAGCTTGGGGTTTTGTCTAGGGTAGATTGGGTATTTTTGAATTCGTGTTTGCTGCTAAGGGGTTCGAATTAGAGGCTTGGGTCTTTAAAACTATCGACTCATGTGCTACTGACTTTTTTATTTATTTGAATTACTGTTTGCCAAACCATTCTATGCATTTGATCCAAATAGACCATATCCATCTTATGTATTTGAATAAAAAAGACTATACTACTTTATTTGTCCTAAGAGACCAAAACTACATCTAATACATTTAAATCAAGGAGACCAAAAACTACTATTTATTAAATCATCCTATGCATTTGAATCAAAGGGACTAAACTACTTTATTTATTTATTCCAAAAAAAGACTAGAATTACTGTTTTCATTTCTTTAATCATTTTTTCATTTAACCATTTGAACTACACAACTGCTGTTTTATTTTTTTGATCATTTTTTTATTTAACCATTTTTTAATGAATTACAACTACTGGTAGCAACATTTATTGTTGAAAACAAAACTACTACTAGCAACATTTGATTTTGATTAAACTATCTTTCTAATGGAAAACGAAATCACTGTTAGCATTGTTTGCATTTATTATCTTTCTTTGATAACATAAAGATCAAAACTAACGGAAAACTATCATGCATCCTAAAAAATGAAGCTAAAATAAGAACCCAAAAAAATGAATACCAACCTCTTCTAGGATCTGAATGGCTTGACAATAAGACTTGGCTGCACTCCTTCTAAGAACTCGGCTTTATTGAAAGAAGGGAGGAGGCGAAATGGCTAAGGGAAGGAGCTTAGGGGACGAATGTAGAGGAAGAGGGGAGAGGGTTCTTGAGTTGGGCTTGGGGGAATAGAGAGGGGTCTATTTATAGGTCAAGAGGGGAGAGGGTTCATGAGTTTTTTTTTTATGGGTATAGTAGTTTGTGTTTTTTTAAAAGGGAATGGAGTTATGATCGAATTGGTTTTGATCTAATGGCCTAAATGGGTTGGTTAGGAAGGGATAGGATCAAGAGGGGGAGGGAGAGGCCATGATTGGCTAAGAAGGGATGGGTTTACCACCTACCCCGAGGTGGATTGAAATGGATGGTGTGGATGTGATCATCATCATCATCAGAGAGAGAGAGAGAGATTGATGGTCTAGATCAAGCCAAAAATGGGAGGAAAAATCCTCTTGACTGTGTACATGGGGAATGACCGGAGAGAGAAAAGGGTGATTGGTTGGATGGCCATCAAATGGATGGCTTAGATCTTCCTATGATGGAGACTGGTTTTGCATTAACCAATAAAAGAGGAAAAATCCAAAAAAAATCATGAAAATGGGGGTAAAAAGATTGTGATGTGCACAAAAGACAAAAAAGTGGGCAAAAGGTGGAGTGATGTGGCACTCCACAAAAAGAGGGAAAAAGTAGTGAGATGGAGGGGTGGCTATGGGACTTTTGGGGGAGGAAAAATAACAGGAAAAAGTGTTGTCCAAGGGGTTGTTATGAAGGATTTGGGGGCTGGGAAAAAAGAAAAATGGGCATTTTATTCCTTTCAATAATCCCTTGTTATATGAGAGTCATCGATTTCACGGGCGACCCAATCGTCCACTAAATCATCGTCTTTTCGAACCATTTGAAGCGTGCGACTTATCCTCACTCCCAATTAATGATTTAAACCATTAATTTGTGGATTTTAGTTCTCCAAATAGGTAAATTACTGATGTATACGTCAGCCTTTGCGATTTCAACGGCTCTCACCGATCCGTTGTTGATCTGTGGATCTATTCACTGGACTTTTTCTTTTCGATCGCACTAGCCTTTAATTGGGTCCCAACCATGATTTTAGAGGCCTTGGTACTGACCTAGAAATCTTGGATACCGATGAAAATTCCTCAATCATTTTAGCCCTTGATTAAGGGTCCTTTCGAAAATCGAGTTTCAATAGGTTATCGGTTGTTCGGCCGAAAAGCAACCCTAGCTAATTTTGACCCGATTGAAGATTGGTACAGTCGGATTGGAGTTTTATTCACCCGAAGTGTTTGAAACCATATTTGAGGTCATTTCACATGACTTAGTACACTTAAGTCATCGAATGCCATTTTTCATCAATTTTCGAGTGAAACTAGCGAATTTTCTACGAACAACTCATGGAATATTGTCGGTTAAGGCGTAGCAAAATGGGGGCGTATACAATAATGGGACTAAGTATACAAATAACATATTTCAAGAATATCTTAAAGATCAAGGTATTTTACATCAGACCTCATGCATATCTACACCTCAACAAAATGGTGTATCTGAAAGGAAAAAATACACTTGTTAAAAGTTACTTGATCTATTATGTTTGGGAAAAGTGTCCCCAAAAGTTTTAGTCTGATACTATCCTAACTGCTTGTTATTTGATTAATAGACTCCCCATTAGGATTCTTGGAAATAAGTCTCCTCGTGAAATTTTGAAAGGTAGAAAAATTGATTTATTACATTTACATGTTTTTTGATATGTTTGCTTTGTTTACAATAATTCTCAAAAGCGTGATAAATTATATCCACGTACTATTAAATGTCTCTTCTTAGAGTACTCTTCTACAAAAAGGGATATAAGTGTTATGATCCAAAAAATAAAAAAAATTATATCTCTTGAGACGTCCAATTTAATGAAAATGAGTCCTCCTTCCAAGAATACGATTCAAATAATCCTAAAATGAAGAACTTAGGGTGAGTGTTCTGTAATGGTTCCTACAACAAATAGTGAAAATACGAAAATAGTTGTTCAAATTCAAGAAGATTAAGAAAGGCCGGTAAATAACGATGAAGAAAGTAAGATCAAGGAGGGCAAGATGACCATTAACAAGAAGAATAAGTACTTGTGACCCGATCCCCTCAAGATGTTCACCCTCCTGATTCTCCCCCCTTACACGGGTCTGATCATACCTCTCATCCTCTCCATCACTTGAAAGACTTCTTTACATATCATGCGAGTTTGTATCCCATCCAAAATCATTTGTCTTATTGTAATGTGTCTGTTCCACACTTTTTATTTCAAACATTGCTGATAAGGTTGAACCTCCCTCCTTTCATGATGCTAATTCTCAACCTGTGTGGAAGAGGGTCATGAAAGAAGAACTTCCTACAATGGACAAAAATCATACATGGGATATAGTCCAAATGCCACTTGGGAAACAAAATATGTTGGGTGTAAGTGGGTTTATAAGTTCAAGTATAATAGTCATGGATCAATTAAACGATATAAAGAGTGGCTAGTGGCAAAAGGGTGTTGAACCTATGGGATTGATTATAAGGAAAATTTTGCTCCATTTGCTAAAATGGGAAACATTAGAATCTTTATATCCATTGCGGTTAACCATGGATGAAATCTTTACCAAATGGATGTAATGAATGCATTCTTGCATGGGGATCTAGAAGAAGATGTATATATGGATCTTCCTCTGGGACATCCCATGGAAGAATGCCTCGAATTGTGTGCAAATTAAAGAAGGGGTTATATGGCTTAAAACAGCTTCTAGTGCTTGGTATGCTAATTTGAGTGATGACCTATTTAAGGTAGGATTTAAAAGAGGTGCTGCAGATTTTTCTATGTTTATAAAAAAAAGTTTGAAAGGAATAATTATTGCGTAATCTATGTTGATGATATTGCAATTACAGGAAATTACAAAAATGGGATTTCAAACTTAAAAGCCTACTTTCACAAAAGATTTGATATTAAGGATTTAGGAAAATTAAAATATTTCCTAAGAATTGAAGTTGCATATTCAAGGAAGGGAATTTTTGTGTCCCAATGAAAGTATGCTTTGGACTTATTAAAAGAAAATAGAAAATTGGGTGCAAAATCATGTGAGACTCTACTTGTAATAAACCAAAAGATGAATCCATCTGATGGAAAATTGCTTAAAGATAGTGGAAAATATCAGAGATTTGTAGGGAGACTAATATATCTCACTATTACCCATCCTGATATAAGTTATGTCATTGGTATTGTCAGTCAACATATACATGCTCCTAGAACGAATCATCTTGATACCGTTGAAAGAATTCTAAGGTATGTTAAAGATTCTCCTGGAAGAGGAATTTGGATGAAATATAATTCACATGTAGATATTATGGGATATACAGATGTTGAAGCTAAATATAGAGCTATAGCGGCTGGAACGAGTGAAATTATCTGGATAAAGTTTCTCTTTCAAGACATGGGTTTCCACACTAAAGAACCAATTAAATTTCCATGAACGAACCAAACATATAGAGGTCAATTGCCATTTTGTATGTGAGAAGGTTCAAGATAGAACTATTACTACTTCTTATACTCTAAGTGAAGAACAGCTTGCAGACGAATTCACAAAAGTGGTTTCAAAGTCAAGACTTCAGTAGATTCTTTCGAAGTTGGGCTCTATTGATACCTTCGCGCCAACTTGGGGGGAGTGTTGGAAAGGTGAAAGCTGGACTTGCCTTTTGATGCAGGGGCGGGTAGTGGAAGCGAAAACTCTTATACTAATTTGGGAGGATAAGGATATTTGAACTAGTTGGGTAATTAAAGAGTGGGTTTAGTTAATATATGGAAGATTCCTGGTCTTCAAGAATCGGCTACAATATTAGGCTGAGAAAGACATAGGAATGGGCTGTTTATTTGGATTGGCAATGGCTGATATAAGAAACAGAAAGGGTGGTGGGGAAGGAAGAGATTAGGGGTCAGCTTTAGGAAGGGTTTTATATTGCCTAAAAGATACGGATGTGAGTTGAACTTTAGGGAAGGTTCTTGGGGTATCAATCGGCTATCACCAAAAGGGGTTCTTGTTTAAGAATTAAAAGGGCCTTGAGTGGTTAATGGTATGAGCTGAAGCAAGGAAAGAGGAAAGAGAGATGGTAAAATCAATTAGGATAAAGATATGTGGTCGGTTAAAGGAAGATGGGTTTAAAGGGTGTCGAAAGGTTATTATGGGCTTGGATTAGGAGTCAACATCAAGGTGAAAATAGGGTGATATTATGGGGGCCGATAATAGGACTTTAATGGCTGAATTTTAGGATGACCCTACCACTAAATGTGAAGGAAAGAGGGTGTTATTTTAGACTTAGGCTTAAGGGGTTAGGCTGAGAGTGTTACTGGGATGGGATAAAGGGGCTGATAGATATAATAATAGTTTAAAGAAGAAGATAGCAAGGAGTAAAATGAACCTGTAGTAGCAGATGGCTATGGCTCGTTTGGAATTTTCAGAAGGCAACAAGTGTTTGGATTTTCCGAAGGCAACAACTCGATATAGGCAACTCAAATTTTTATTCCAAAAAATGATTAAAACAATTCCATGGCATGTATTTATAGACTTTGAAAAGACAAAATCCTAATCACTCTTAAATTGCTTTACTACTTCTACTAAAACAAGAAAACTTAAAAAGAAACTTCCTAAAACTATAAAAATCCTAAAGATAAACTAGACTCCTAAAAATCCTCCCACTTCCCTCGTATAGACATAGGGAACATTTTCTATCAGCGTTCAACTCATAGGGCTGGCAACGAGGCGGGTCGGGGCCAGATGTTGCATTCCCCGTCCCCGTCCCCGCCACGTGCCCCCTTTGGGAAAGCAGGGAATCCCCATCCTCGCCCCGCGGGGAATGTTTATCCCCCATCCCCGTCCCGCACAGAACGGGGCGAAATTCCCCGCCCGCAATAAAAGGCAATCCCTCTTTGTTTTTGGAAACTTGATTAATTTTTGAATTTTGAGTCTTTGACAGCTGTTTGAATAGCAAAAGGCAATATGAGTTAGTGCATTTATCAAAACATGGTCTGCCAATATCAGTAGCCTATACAAAAATTAATTAATTTTTGCACTAAAACAGTAAAGTATAAAGGAAAGGTAGGAATTGGTAGTGGTTATTGTGCGAGGCAGGGCGGGGCAGGGCTGTCCCAGATCCGTCCCCGTCCCCGCAACGGGGAATAACTTTTGTCCATGTACCCATAGGGCTGGCAACGGGGCGGGGCGGGGCGGGGCGGGGCGGGGCGGATGTTGCATTCCCCATCCCCGCTTCGGGAAGCGGGGAATGTTTATCCCCCATCCCCTCCCCGTCCCAGCTCCACACAGAACGGGGTGAAATTCCCCGCCCCCAATAAAAGGCAATCCCTCTTTGTTTTTGGAAACTTTATTAATTTTTGAATTTTGAGTCTTTGACAATAGCAAAAGGCAATATGAGTTAGTGCATTTATCAAAACATGGTCTGCCAATATCAGAAGCCTATACAAAAAAATTTTAATTTTTGCACTAAAACAGTAAAGTATAAAGGAAAGGTAGGAATTGGTAGTGGTTACTGTGCGGGGCAGGGCGGGGCGAGGCTGGCGGTCCCAGATCTGTCCCCATCCCCGCAACGGGGAATCACTTTTGTCCCCGTTCCCGCCTGAATCGGGGATCCCCTCCCCGAACGGGGCAGGGCGGATCCCCGTATTCACGGGTGAAATTGCCAGCCATAACAACTTACCCTTTTAAAACTCTAAACAAACTAAGACTCTTTTATTGGCTAAAATTAAGACTTTGTGATGGACTCATTCTTGACCGTCGATCTTTGACACTTGGAGGGGTGTACCTACATCACCTTTCTCACCTCAATTCCATTTATAACTGTTGCACCATTGTTGCCAATGTTGGAAGATTGGCCTGATCTAATGGGATCTGATTGAGTGAATATTGCATATGACTGTTGTGTTTTTTTTCTATATATCTCTTGTATACCTTGTATTGGCTCTCATGAATGAAAGAATAAACAAAACACCATTATCGTGGAGTAGGCTATCTAGCCGAACCTCGTAAAATCCTTCTTGTGTTGTGACCTTTGATTGTTTTCAATTTTTGATAGAGGGAGATGCGCAGAAGAGACGAACTAGAGGAGAAAAAACGGCCAATAAATACTGAAATCGATTTCTCCATAAAGTCTTTTCGTTTAGTGGTGGGATAGGGAGAATCTATCTAGCCAGATTTGAAAGCGGAAAGTGATATATCCACCCCCTTTTCTTCCCTTCACCACCCTTTACGGTATTTATGAGTTATGACTACTCCTTTACACTGCAAGCAAGTGGCCTAAGGACGGTATGGCGGATTACCACCATATGCATCATTCTTGCCCGATAATCCGGTCTTCAATTTCAAAGATTAACTCATTTAAATTTCTTTTAAAATGCTCATTTAAACTCTCTTGATATGCAAACTACGGGACACATATCCTAGATGATCTAATTTCAAAGTGGTTCCTAGATGCATCTTTTGATACTCTTGATTTGTTTAGATTCAATCTATGCGAAAGTTCTCTTAGAATCTAATTTCATGAAAAATCCTAAGTGATTTGATCAATTTGATTTAGGGTTTGAAAAATGATAAAGGAATAAACAAAATAAAACCTTACTGAAGTGTGTAGGGGCGACTCGTGCGAGGAATGTCATTCAAACATCCAAGCTGCCTATGTACCCAAGCCTCACTGGGATCAGAGTCGACGTAGTTCGGTGGCCTAAACTAAGCTACAAATGCCTAAGACATCTAGGACATCGATCTAGACTGGACTGACTGTTTCAACAGTTTAAGAGAGATTTATTTAATTCAAGTTGAGTAGATTTTATTATCCTATGACTTCATCTAAGATGCTATATGATCCTATCTGAATGCAAGACACCCCCTAGACTAATGCAGGTGGGCCCTACATCCTAGGTTAACTAGGCATGTCCTATAGGGGAGCATGGTTAACTAGTGAATCCTTATCTATGACTCAGTTGCTAACAATAGCAACTGGATGTGATGAGCTAACTGGACTCCTAACTCTAAGACTCCTTAAGACCTAGAACTCAATTGTGACCTAAGTTTTCCTATAGGGGCTCTACAGGGTTCCTACGGAGGTGGGACCATAAACAATGGTGCCAAGAACTGTTTGAACTTGGGTTTGCCCAACCCAAATTTATTAAGTTAATGATTTTTCAATTTTTTAAGGGTTCCTAACACCTAAAATTCAGGGAGAATCTAAGGCTCTAAATGTTAACAAGTTCCACGCTTAGTTCGAATTCATGGAAAGGAATCGTGCTTTCTACCCTTAGCTTTTCGGCAAATGAACTATAATATATTGTCGCCTGGCATTTTTCTCAGAATTTCCGTGAACAAATATCTCGGAGCCAACAATATATTTAGTTTATATGATAAAAAGCTTAGGGTTGACCGCAGAGAGGAAACGATTATGAATTCAACCCTCGCATCAAAACTAACCTACAATAGCAAGTTTACAAAGGAAGTTATAGATTTTTAGGGTTTCTGTTTAAGTAGTTTAAGGATTAGATGCATATTAGAATATTAAAGCATTCTAAAAATTTTAATGGTGTTTAGAATTAAATTGAATTTTTAAATGATTATAAAAATTAGACCAGATTAGTGATTTTACAAAGCAACATATAGATTTTTAAGGTTTCTGTCCCAGAAACTCAAGAATTAGATATATTCTACAAAATTACCATCTTCTGAAATTTTGTATGATTTTTACAATTCAATTCAATTTTAAATGATTTTATCAAAATTAGGCGAGATTGGTGTTTTTACAAAGCAATACATAGAAAACATATTCCAAATCAATTCAAAATTTTGCAGTAACATAATAATCATGAAACAATCTTACTGTAAGAATTTCATAAATTTTTATTACGATTTGCTACGTATTCCAAACCTATTAATAACTGGCTATTTCAAAAGAAAAGATCATAAAACACATCTACTATAATCTTAAAATCATGAAAATATCATACTAGATCAAATATGAACCATATTATTTTACTTCCAAATTTTAGCACTAAAAAAATCAGTCTATCTCCATAAACTCAATTTTCATTGAAAAATCAACGGTTTCCTTGAAATTCCAAAGCCGTTTTATTATAAAAAAGGAATAAATACATTTACCTTCCCTCTAGTTTCTGACACATCCACTTCAACCCCTATAGTTTAAAAATTGACAAAGACATCCCCTCTAGTTTCGTTGGGTTTTTTTCATTGGACGGTGCAAACGGCGCACGTGAAATGACCCATTTGCCCTCTGTTTTAAGTCGACTGAAAATGAAGAAAACAACATTTGGGTTTTTACTCGACGGAACTAAGGTTTTCACTGTGTGGAAGACGAACGACGATTTCCTGTCATCTTCAACCTTGGAACCATCGATTCGAGGGTTTCTAAAACAATCGTTTCTCCAAGCGTTTCAGGTTTGGAAGATTTCTGTCTTTTAATGTCGTGTTGTGGGAATATTGTAGAAAATGATTGGTAGGTGTTAAAATAGTTTACAAACCCTTTTGTCTCTAAATATTTTAGGAAGTTTTAAAGGCTTGATTCCAAAGTTCCCACTTAAAACAAAGTTTCTGTGATTTTTTAATGGAAAATTGTCGGGTTAGGTGTTCTTTCGATGTAAACTGTAATATTAGTTAGGGTTTATGAATATCTTATTGGTTTTTGTGGAATGTTGAATTTTTTTGTGGAGAAACACTATGTTGTGGTCCCAATTTGTGAGAAAGATGTCATTTTGCCCCCTTTTTAGGGCTTTTTGTACTATATGTCTTGCATATGGTGTTACTGTGGTCCCACTTAGATTGTTGTGGTATCTGTGTTGCATATTTGTGTTCACATTAAGCATGTTGGGTTCCCCCACTGGAGATTCAGTGTTTTTTGCTTTGAAAGTAGGGTGCATATGTTGTGGTCCCCCCTGGAGAATCCATGTATTTTGGATTGAAAATAAGGGTCTGCCACTGCAGATGTGCAAATGTTGTGGTCCCCCCACTAGAAATTCTATGATTTATGCTTTGAAAGTAGGGTCTCCCTCTGTGCAATGAGTGAATGTTGTGGTCCCCCCTTTTACAAAGTTAATGTTTTTTGCTTTCTAATTAGGGGTCTAGCAGTGCAATTGGGTATATATTGTGCTCTCCCTTTGCAAAGTCAATGCTTTTGCTTTAAAATTAGGGTTGTCCCTATGCAAATTAGTATATGTAGTGGTCCCCTACTGGAAATGATTATATGTTGATTTGAAATGATTATATGATGCTTTGAAATGGTCCATTTCTATCACTGTTGAGTCAAATGCAATGCGTATATGTTGTCCCTTTCAGTGTATTTTAACTTTGTTCTTTACCTTTATATGGCAGTGATGGCCCCTGGGTATCTTACTTTCGAGGTGCATCATGGTGGGAAATTTGACAGTAAAAAGAGGGGGTATAAAGGGGGAACTGTGACGCACATCGATGACATCGACCCAGATTTGTTATCATTGTTTGAAATGCAAGACATTGTGGGAGAGATAGTTGGTGTTCCTATCCATTTGTTTATGTACCATAGGGTCCCAGGGAGAGGTAAGCATTGTGGTTTTCGAAGGATTGATTCAGACAGAGATGTCCTAGAAATGATAGACCTTCATAAACGGAAGTCTACAATTCAGATATATCTTGACACTCTCCCATTGCCAGCAAGTGTAGCTGATGTCTTGGGAGGGACATCACAAGGACATGTTGTGGGAGGTGATGGAGGTTTGCATGGGCAAGTTGTGGCCTCCATTCCAACAGGTGGTAGCACCTCCATTCCAACAGGTAGTAGTGAGAGGCATGGTGAAGCTGTCGATGATGAAGATCACACCCCCATTCCAACAGGTGGTAGCACCTCCATTCCAATAGGTGGTAGCTCCTCCATTCCAACAGGTGGTAGTGAGAGGCATGGTGAAGCTGTCGATGATGAAGAGCACCCCCCCATTCCAACAGGTGGTAGCACCTCCATTCCAATAGGTGGTAGGTCCTCAATTCCAACAGGTGGTAGTGAGAGGCATGGTGAAGCTGTCGATGATGAAGAGCACACCCCCATTCCAACAGGTGGTAGCACCTCCATTCCAATAGGTGGTCGCTCCTCCATTCCAACAGGTGGTAGTGAGAGGCATGGTGAAGCTGTCGATGATGAAGAGCACACCCCCATTCCATCAGATAGTAGTGATGAAGATTTTGAAGACTCTGATTCAGAGGATGAAGATTTTGTTGCCTCTAGAATGTCAGATTACAGTGGGAGTAGTTGTGGATTAGGCAGTGAGTCTGATTATGTCGATGAATCTGCTGATATTTTGGGAGGAGGTGAATTTGTGGGAGATGATGTACATGAAGAGGAAGATGTGGTTGGGGCATGTGCAAAGGAGGTTATACCTAATGATCCTCTTAGGTCAAATGCATGTGAAGATGAGGAAGATGAGTATTACCGTAGAAGTCCAATATCTTCTTCAGATGAAAGAGAACACAAGATAGAGTTCAATGAGCATGTGGACATGGAGAAGCTACTGTTGGCTGTGGGAATGATTTTTAGCTCTCACAAAGTGTTTAGAGCTGCATTGAAAGAGTATGCAATTCAGCATGGGTTTGAGTACATGTATGTCAAGAATGAGCCCTCCAAAGTTACTGCAGAATGCAAGAGCAAATGTGGTTGGAGAATACATGCATCTCATATGCAACAGGGAGAAGGATTTCAAATAAAAACTTTCAATTCCATTCATAAGTGCCCTAGATCATATAACAACCACCATTTTTCTTCTACTTCGTTGTCGTCAAAATATGTTGAGAAGATCAGGGATGATCCCAAATGGAATGTTCGTGCAATACGGAAGAGTATTAAGAGAGATTTCAAGGTTGATGTACCTAAGTCAAAGATTTATATGGCTAAGAGGAAGGCTTTAGAATGCATTGAGGGAGGGTATGTTGAGCAATATGCTAGAATTTGGGACTACTGTGATCTTGTCAGGGTTAAAAACCCAGGTAGTTGTTTGAAGTTGAAGGTCGAGAGGCCTACTTTGGATGTGTTTCCAACCTTTCAGAAGCTATATATCAGTCTCTATGCTATGAGGTCGGGATTCTTGACCGGTTGTAGGCCTTTTATAGGCTTGGATGGCTGCCATTTAAAAGGTCGATGGGGAGGCCAAATTCTAAGTGCAGTTGGGAATGATGCAAATGATCAGATGTTCCCAATAGCCTATGCAATAGTGGAGGCTGAATTGAAAGAGTCATGGACTTGGTTTCTGACAACACTCCTCAATGACATTGGTCAAATTGAGACTCATGGTTGGACTTTCATTTCTGACAGATAGAAGGTATTCATCATTTACTTACAGTTTCAAGTGTTTATATGGTAATGTAGTTGTCTTTTAATTCTAGAATTCTATAATTGTACCTATCACCTTGTTATTGCAGGGATTGGTTGAAACTTTTGAAGATATCTTGCCAAATGCGGACCACAGGTTTTGTGTCAGGCATATGTATAACAACTTTAAGGCGGAGTTCAAGGGTAAGATTTTGAAGGATACTATGTGGGCAACAGCATATGCTAGCACTCCGATTGAATTTCAGAGGCACATGGCAGAGATGGAGAAGCTTGATAAGCAAGCTCATGCATATCTTACGAAAATTAATCCTACATTGTGGTCAAGATCAGAATTTAGCCCTAGGCCAAAATGCAATCTTCTAGTGAACAACCTGTCGGAGACATTCAATGCCTTTATTCTACCTGCTAGGAACAAGCCCATTTTAACGATGTTGGAAACCATAAGAAGGCTTCTTATGGGGAGATTCCAGAAGCAGAGATCAGATATGGAGAGTTATGGGGGACCTATCTGCCCCAAAATATAAGAGAAATTGGAGAAGGCAAAGGTTGCGGCTTGTGATTGCCATGTCGAATGGTCTGGTGGGGAGGAGTATGAAGTCGAAAGGTATGGGAAGCAATATGTTGTTAACTTAGGGCAAAAGACTTGTGGATGTAGGAGTTGGGACTTGAGTGTTATCCCATGCATGCATGCTACTGCAGCCATCTTCTACCAGCATGAGACTGTAGAGAAATATGTCGACCCCTGCTACCAGAAAGATGCCTTCCAGAGGAGTTATAAAGAACTGATTCACCCCATGCCTAGTATGGAGCAGTGGCCATCTTTAGACATGGAACCAGTCCTCCCACCTCCAATAAGAAGGCCCCCAGGAAGGCCAAAGAAGCTGAGGAGGAGGGATGCAGATGAACCCAGAAGACCTACAAATCCATTCAAGTTAGTAAGAAAGCATGGGTCACTAAAATGTAGTAAGTGTGCTCTGTTTGGACACAACAGTCGCACTTGCAAAGGGCCTATCAAGGAAAAAAAGAAGTGGGTTTCTCGAGGGAGAAGAACACCATCTACTACTAGTGATGCAGCTGGTGCTAGTACATCTGTTGTTGGGCATCGTAGGGGAAAAGAACCAGTCACTAGGGGCTTGCACACATCTGGAGGAAGAAGTGAGAGAGGTGGGAGAGGTAGTAGAGGTGGGAGAAGAGGCCATTTTTTCTCTTATCCGACAAGAAAAGTAAGTAACCTTCATATATCTTTCCATATGAGTTAGTACATATCACTATGACCTAACTTCTTGTTGTTGGCAACTTTGCAGTCACCTCGCAAATTAAGTGCGCCTGGTGCTACTGCTAGTACTTCTGCTGTTGGAAGTACTTTTGTACCTTATTTTGGGACCCAACAGTCTTCAGCTCCAGGTGAGAAGTGATGTTTGGATTCTCTTCATAGATGTCTTTAGCTCCAGGTGGAGGGTTTTTGATGGGCATGCTTACTTTCAAGTTGAAGATGGCCAATGTTTTGGAAGTTTATTGCAGGGATTAGTTATGTTATGTTAACAATGTTATGTAAACACTGTTTTTTCTATGTTCTTCATGAATACTTGGGGGGTCAAATACAGAATATTGCTTGTTCATGACTGTTTGTGGGCTGACTGGTTGTCTTGTTCTTGCATGTGGAGGGTTTTGGGTTTTTGTAATGAACAGGTGTAATTTGACATTGGTTTCAGATGGCATACGTGTCTTTGTAATGCAAATGACAGACATGTATTTCTCCATAACTTGTATTAAATGAACAGGTGGTCTATGCTTCTATTGAATGAACAAGTGATCTATGCTTGTATTGAATGGATATTTGTCCATGGGTTGTATTAAATGAACAGGTGCTCTATGCTTGTATTGAATGGAATTTGCTTCATACTTATATTCAATAAACAGGTGCTCTATGCTTGTAATGAATGGGATCTGCTTCATGCTTGTATTCAATGAACAGGTTCTACATGCTTGTATTCAATGAACATGTGCTACATGCTTCTATTGAATGAACAGGTGCAGCAGAATCATTGAATGAACAGGTGCTCTGCAGCAGAATCATTGAATGAACAGGTGCTTCATGCTTGTATTGAATGAACAGGTGTTGGCAATTGATGTTGACTGCATTCAATCATTATTAATGTTGGTTTCATTTCCTTTGAGCATCCATATAAATATGATGTCTCATTTCCTTTGGGGACTGTACAAATACAGTATCTCATCTTTTCTGAGTCCATTTAAAAATGATCTTTTGTTCTTCTTTGGGATCTATATAAATATGATGTCTCATTTTCTGTGGGAACTGTACAAATACAGTATCTCACCCTTTCTGAGTCCATTTAAAAATGGTCTTTTATTCCTCTTTGGGATCCATATAAATATGATGTCTTATTTTCTTGGAATCTGTATAAATACGGCATTTCATTATCTGTGAGTCCATTCTAAAATGATCTATCTCTTATTTTCCTTTGGCCTGTGCAATTACAGTGCCTCATTTCTGTTGGGACTGTTTGAAAGCGGTATCCATTCGAAAATGATCTCTCATTTCCTCATTGGCCGTTTGAAAACGGCGCTGCCTCATAATTATCTTTCATTCTGAGTTGCGTAATTTTTGCAATCGGATTGAATCCACTTTTCCATCATTCTGAACCACCAAGTCACGGTGTTTAGAGTAAATGATCTTGATTATGTTCTAGGACTTCATCTAGGGTCTTGCATTAGGTTAGGTTGCATTATCTAGTGAATCCATTGTTGATTAAAGCTACGCAAAACGGTTCTGTCACTTTTTGCTTTGATATTCGATGACTACGTCGCTTCTACCAAAGAGGGGCATCTGTAGACACCCCCATTTTGCTACACTTTAAAAAGCAAAAGATTCGGTAGTATCATCGAGTTTTGAATCCGTATTCTATTTTCTCTTAGTCTTGCACTTCGGGGGTATTTTAGACGTTCCCCAACATATCATATTTGGTCCCTAAGTTGTGTCTAAGAAATCTTGAGTCCGTTCATAAATTTTTGAAAATCTGCTATTTTTAGAATTTCTCAGAGTTTTCCCTAGTCTCGCCAAATTCTAGCACCTTGGGGTAATTTGGTCTTTTCCTGTGTAATTCTTTTGATCCCCGAAATATGTCTGAGAGATTATGAATGATTTCCTGAATTTTGAAAAACCTGCTAAATTTAGAATTTCTCAGGAGTTTCGCTTAATTTGGAAATTCTAAGTGTTGAGGGCATTTTGGGTATTTTCAGGGGATACCAAATGATCCTGTTTAATATTGCTCACCGAAAGGACCCAATTTTAAAATTTTCTATTTTTGAAGTTTGACCACAAAGACTTTCCATTTTTAATTTTCCCCCTTAGGGGTGAATCAATCTGAGGGTATTTTGGTCGCATTTGGATGTCTAACAGTCAAATAGGGGCATTTTGGTCCGGAAAGTTATTTTTCAAAAAAAGATGTTCCGATCATGTGTGAGGGATGCACCATAAATGTCAAATGGGTTTGGTCCATATATAGAATGTTGAATTTAGAAAGATTTTATGGATTTTTTACAGAAAAACACGAAACCTGTGTGAAATGGCCCATTGGGCTAAAGCCCGCAAAGATGGAGCTCATGTGGGTTCATCCATATGGGTCAAACACCATGGTGGGCGGCCCACATGGTTGACCCACATGAGTTGAACATCCAACCTTGATGATGTCACAATGGTGACATCATATTTGTTAAAAGAAAAATAAAAAGAATAAAAAATGAAAAGAAGGAAAAGAGGAATGATTGCTTAAAAAGGTTTTCTTCCAAAGAAGCAATGTGGAATGAGAATAGCATGCCTTGATTGACAACAAATTAAGATTTGAATCAAATCCAATTTGAAAACAAGAAAGAAAGAAACCAAGTGGGGAAAATTGGAAACAAGCAAAAAAGGGAGCTCTCACATTGGAAATTACTATTTCTCTGTTACCCCTAGCTTTTTTTGTATTAAAATCAAATCAAATAATCCTAGAAAAGATTGAAAAAAAATCCAAATTCGTCATTTTTCTCTCTCCTCCCAAGAAAAAAAAAACATCTTCTCTCTTGAAGTGTGTTCATATCTCTCAAGGGTTCTTCACAAAAGAGATTCTTAAAATCCCTTTTCTTCTTCAACAAATCACACATCAAGGATCTTTGGGGTGTTCTTTGGGTCTTCTTCATCATATAAAAGGGTGTGACAAAGCGTATACCTCGGATCTACGCACCCTAGAGACAAGGAGCGCGACCAACGGTAGGATCTTTATCTTTGTAATATCAAAACTAGAAAAACATGCTAGGGTTTTTCTTTTGATAGATCAAATCAATGAATTTTTCTTTAAAATTTCAGTTTGTTATAATATAGATTATAAGTTTTCAAAATTCAAAATTTCACTAAAAAATTAAATTTCCTCCATTTAATAATGATTTTCTTTCATTTTTTATTTAATATTGATTTAAATCGGATTATCAAAGCAAGTGTTAGAAAATATGGGTTTCTTTAAAAACTGATATTTTTGGGGATTTATATAAAATAAAATACTACTGGAAACTTAATTTCCAATCGCGGTTTGGCCGTTTTAATATTCATTCTATTTTTCAAACAATAACCCCGAAAGGGGTTTTTTTTTATGAACGTATCCAAAAGTAAATCAACCCATGTCCAAAATTTGTGAAATCTTGATTCCAAACCAATGTTTTGATTTTCAGAACACCCAAAAATTTTCGAATTTTTTGAATTTTTTTAATCAGGTTTTAAATTATTTTAAATTTCGGTCATTTTTAATAAATATCAGAATGTTCTACAAATTGATGAAACTCTCCAGAATTAATTTTCAATAATAAATTGAATTTCTCATGAAATTGTTTTTTCGAAAAAAAGGTTTTTTTATTTGTTTTCTAATCGCTTCTTCGTTTTACGTGCCGTAATTCGTTTTCGTATTAAATTAGTAAATTTTTGAAAAGTTTCATTACAAACCAGTAACTTTGGTTACTGGAATGTTAGATAAAAATTTTCAATTGGTTTTGCAAAGTTTTAATATGGTTTTGTAATTTATTTTAATAAATGGATTTCAATTCCTAGGAAACAAATTCCCCTTTTCTATTTAAAAATCGATTTTATGGAGGAGATTTAATTTTAAAGTTTTGAAATTTTGTTAAAAAATTTTATAATCTATTATATATCTACTGAAATTTTTTATTTGATTTTAGGATACTATTAGGTTTGATTTTCAAGTAATTCTTTGGTTTCATCCGATTTTTGTGTGAATTTCAATTGACATCAAATCGTAATAAAAGTCCATGAAATTCATACCGTAGTCTAATCTCATGATTATATTTATTCTGTGAAAGTTTGGATTAATTTGAAATTAATATGCTATAAGTTACTGTGTTAATCTAAGAACTGATTTGAATTTTGAGAAATTGGAAATTGATATCAAATCTTAATAAAAATTCATATAAGTTTTCCAATAAGCTATAATAATCTAGATCTATATTCTATGAAAGTTTGGATAAATTTTAAATTGATATGCTATAAGTTGCTGTGTTAATCTATAATCTGATTTAAATTTTGGAAAATCAGAAATTGATATAAAATCTTAATGATAATTCATGAAATGTTTTCAGTAAGCCACAATCATCAATATCTTGTTACTAAAAAAGTTTCAGCTGATTTGGGGTTTGATTGCTTAGGGTTTCTGTGTAATCCTAGCAATCTAGTCTTAATGTTAATAAATCAAAATTTAATAGCAAATCAACACAAAAGTCAGTAAAAACATCAAACAAATCTTAACTTTACATCATGAATTTAATCCCTAACTTGTTTGAAACAGAAACCTTAGGGTTCATAGATCTCCATTGTAAATTCGCTATACCGCGATAGTCTAACTGCCGAGATCGCAACCGTAATCGTATACTAATTGCAATTAATCCTGCATAATTGGTAGGGCTGCAACTCGAGCCGAGTTTTACCCGACCTGCATCGACCCGACCCGAAAATAGCCTGGGTTGCGTTCAGGTTTCATGGGTTTCGGGTCGAGCCGGGTTGAGCATTCAAAAGCCCGCATGAATCTCGGGTCGAGCCAGGTTTGAAGGGGCCCGACCCGACCCGACCCGAGTTACATAAGTTATAGTATGTACATTTTTTTCTATTGTTAGTTAAAAGTTAAAAGTGAAAACCCACGCACCCACTGTTATTGCGTGTGAGTGTAATTTCTGCTTCTATGAGTTGAGTTGATTCAAGTGTTTGATTCAGCATTGTTTGATTGTAATTACAACATTGTGTGATTACAGCATTGTTTGATTCAAGTGTAATGTGAGTGTAATTACATCATTGTTTGATTCAAGTGTAATGTGAGTGTAATTTCTGCTTCTATGAGTTGAGTTGCCTTGCCAAACAAGAATTTTCCTTAAAAAATTGCGTCAACGTGAAAAAACCCGAACCGACCCGACCCGACCTGAGATTTATCATGGGTAGGGCCGGGTTTGGGAATCGTGGGTTTTCCGAAAAAAAACCCGACCCGACCCGACCCGAGATATTTCTCGGGTAGGGTTGGGTTCTCCAAAACCCGACCTGCCCGACCCGAGTTGCAGCCCTAATAATTTGGAGAGCACTGAATTAGAATGAGAGGTTCACCACCACATCATTGCAAGGGGAGCTCGCTCGATTCGCAGCCGGCGACTCATAGGCAGCGGCTTGGTTAAGGGAACCCACCGGAGCCGTAGCGAAAGCGAGTCTTCATAGGGCAATTGTGAGTAAATTATAGTATGATATTGGCTCCGAGGTCCACTGTCCACGGAAATCCTGAGAAATATGCCGGGCAATAAGATACTATAATTTACGTGCTAAATTATACAAGTGTTGAGAGCACGATTCCCTTCCATGGTTGCGATTCGAGGCCGAAACTTGCGAACCATAGAGCCTTTGATATTCCTTAGATGTTTAGGAATCGAAAATCCTCAAAAATAAAAAATCATTAAGTTTAACAAATCGAATTAACTCGATCCGCGTCTTAGGAGCCGTTGGATTACGGTCTCCTATCGTATGAACCTTTAGGGCCCCTTAGGAACACTTACATCTCGTTGTGTCCTAGGTTTTAGGGAGTCCTAGAGTTAGGAGTCCAGCCTCATCACGGTCATTTGCTATGGATAACAACCGTGCCAATAGATCTAGCTACACTAATCACCCCTTTTTCCCATAGGACAAGCCTAGTTACCTAGGATGTAGGTTCACCTGCATTAGTCAAAGGGATGTCTTGCACTTAGATATGATCATATAGCATCTTAGATGAAGTCATAGGATAATAAAATCTTCAACTTGAACTAAATAATTTCTCTTAAACTGTTAAAACAGTAAATCCAGTCTAGATCGGTGTCCTAGATGAGTTAGGCATAAGTAGCTTAGTTCAGGTGCACCGACTGATTCCAGTGAGGCTAGGATACGTAAGCAACTTGGATACTTGAGTGGCATACCAAGCCCGAGTCGGCTCCATACATAAGTGGTGGGCTTTTGTACATTAATTCTTAAATTAAAAATAATTAAATCACTTAGGGCTTTCCATGAAATTAAAATTTTAGGAGAACTTTCACTTAGATTGAATTCAAACAAATTAAGAAAATCAAGATACATATTTAGGAATTACACTGAAATTAGATCTTAGGATGCATGTCATGTAGTTCGCACATTAAGATAAAGTTAAATGAGCCATTTAAAAGAAATTCAAAAGAGTTAACTTTCGGAATTGAAGACTGATTATCGGGCAGGAATGGTGCATGTGGTGGTAACTCCCCATACCTTCCATTCTCGTAACCAGGTAACGAGTCTAGATTTCTGGTTAATTATGGGTCCTAGATCCCTCATCTAGGTGGTGATTCTGTCACTCTCTTTTGCGTGGAATTCGGATTCCCTTAATGATCCCAAGTTCACGGAAAAGATGAATTAAATCACACCTTGCTAGGCTCGGCGGCTTACCCCTGCCCTTATGGGTACTGGGTTGCACGTTTGTTTGCACCCTATGGCTTGGTTGATGCCCGCTTGGTTGGGTAATTAAAATCAATAATAAAAAGCACACGCCATTCGCGTTGGTACGAGAGACCAAGAGAGAGTGTAGCGTCTCGCGCGCTCGCGACCCTCTCGCGGGATCAGGTCCCACAAAACCCCATAATTCAAACTACTTGCTTTGACAATCGAGTTTAAACCCACATCGAAAGAGATTTGAAAGAAAATTGATTTTTAATTATAGAAAATTAATTTTCCAGCAAAAATCTGGATTTAAGAATAATATGGTTCATACTTCATCATATCAAAATTTCAATAAAAAATACATCCATATGCATCATGTATAAAAAAAATCCAAAATTCTAACCTAATATGCTTTCCTAGATTATATATTACAAAGAGGATGAATACTAACCGCTGATCGCTCTCCTTGTCTCTAGGATGTGTATATCCGAGATATACGTTTCGACACACCCTTATAAATGCAATAGAAAACCCCAAAGATCGATCGAATAATTTCCAATATGATGTATGTAGAAGAGGAGAAGAAGAAATCTAATGGCTATTTGATGAAGAACATAATATGAAAGATGGATCAAATTACCACACAAGGTGGGATGTTTTCTAAGGGAAGGAGGCAAGATGGGACCTTTTTTCTAAAGTTGTGTTGTTTATATAGAAAAAGTAAGAGTTTGATAAGAAGATGTAGTTTTCAATGTGAGGATTCCATACGTAATAAGTTTCCTATTTTTTTCTCTTTTTTTTCTTTCATTTCTTTTCTTTCTAAATTAGATTATCTTCTAATTAGGATTACTTGCAAAGCAAAGCATGCTATTATGCACAAGAGAGATTATTCTAGAAGCTCACTCATTATTGGAAACAAACCTTTTAATGAAAGATTTTCGTCCAAAAAATGATTGCTCAACGTTGGAGCTCATTTTTAACCCATTTAGAGGCAGAATCAGAAAAAGTCATAAACTAGAAAGTTGTGATCTTTTTCAGATCTTTCCAACAAGTACAATAATAAATTTTTTGGACAAGTATGTAAAACTTTATGGTCGTTTTACTAACCTGACCATATTAGTCCTTTCTTTTATTTTTAGCAACCAAATCCAATCAAATCTCTTCCAAATTTTGGACGCCCAACATGTGTGGACCACATGTTTGGACGTCCAACCCATGTGGCCGAGCCACACATGTGGTTCCCACAAGGGCTTTAGTCCATGGGCTTTTTAGTTCATGGGCTCTTTAGGTTCATGGGCTCTTTAGGGTGTATTTTATGGACTTTTTCAAAAGAATCAACTCTCTTTCCAATCAAATTTTAATTTTTTATTATTCGGCCCAGCCCATATGACATTATGGTGCACCCCAACACATGGTTGAACCACCCTTTTTAGAAAAAATAACTTTTGGACCAAAATACCCCTATTTGACCAATATGCACCTAAAAGTGACCAAAATACCCTCAAATTTGATCACCCTTAAGGGGAAAGTTAAAAATGGAAAGTTTTCATGGGAAAACTTCAAAAATAGAAAGTTTTTAAGTTCGCTTCTATAGACACCCCATTTTGACCTAACCCTTTTACGTCTTGTTTTAAATAAAAACCCTAACAAATAAGTATTCTAGAGTCCTAAATTATACCCTAAGGTAGGTTAGGATCCCAAGTAGGCCCCTGTAAATTTTCATCAAAATCTGAGCAAAAATACCTAATAAGACGAGTCAAGTTATAAACATAGTGTAAATAGGGGTGAATTAGCCAATAATCCAAGCAGCTTTTACACTAGAGTGAAAAGGGGGGTGATTTAACTAATTACACTATGAAAACTTAGCTTAGATGTTAAGCAACCTTTAAAGCGGGGTGAGTTATCCTGCATTAATTTTTGGCCCAGTTTCTTCCCGAGACTACCCATTTTCAGCAAAATTAAATGTAAAATACATAAGAGGGAGTGTCTCTAGGAAATTAAGGGGAATAAAATTATGATAATTTTTCATTAAAATGTTTCCTTTAGACCACCCATTTTAAGTAAAACCAAGTCAAAATATCACATTTTGGGGGTGCCCTGGCAATAGATTGTGGCAAAATTAAGGAAAAATTCTATAAATAGAGCATTTTGGCTCTCATTTGAAAAAATTAGGATTTTAATCTCCTTTTAGAGAGAGAGAGAATTCTAGAGAGAGGGAGAGAGCTCTCTAGAGAGAGAATTCTAGAAAGAGAAAGAGAGATTTTAGAGAGAGAAAGTGAGCTAAAGAGAGAGAAAGAAGAAGAAAAAGAGCTAGAAAGGCATGAAATCAAAGGAGAAGCTCAAGGCTGCTGGAATTCACATCAAAAGCTTTAAGATCTATTCAAATTTTGCTAGAGTTTTTAGTTTTTTGCATCAAAAGTAAGTGGATTTTGAGTTTTTCTTTGAAAATCTAGCATAAAATGGGAAATCTAAGTAAAAAAATGCCTAAAAATGGTTAGATCTAGCAACTTAGGGCTAAAATCTACCAAAATATGTTTAAAAACATATCCCATATAAAGATCTAAAGCAATTCACCTCAGATTTTTAGTTCTAGTTGAATTTCGATGTGAAAATAGCAAAACTAGGTGTTGTCCAGCCTTGTTTGTTATTTTTCATCAATTTTCGGTTAGAATTCATGAAAATTTCACAAGGTGTAGAGCTCATTGAGACCTTCGATTTGGCATATCGCGACCAAACATTGGCCGAGAAACAAAAAGGTTATGCCTATTTTAAGATTTCAGCACAAAAATTGGTTCAAAATGGTGAATCGATGCATGTTTTGTATGAATTTCGTGTATATCTTGAAATCTGAGCTTAGCATTGACAGATCTATGTTTAATTATCATGTTTCATCATGAATTTGAGTAGAATTTCCATAGATCTTGTGTTTTGATGTGAAAATGCTTTGAAAATTGTAAAATATATACTGTCGAGATTTTTTTTGAGTTTTTCACTAAAATCTGGTTAGAACTGAGTGTTGTACTTCACATAAGAGTTGTAGAGCTTGTCGAGATCTTCGATTTGGCATATGGCGGCCCAAATTTGGCAAAAGGATGATTCGGCCACTTCTGGACGAATACGGCAGGAGCCATAGAAGATCAAGTTGTTCGCAACAAGATCCTCTAAAACTTTGTCAATGTGTCAATTTTCTAGAAACAATATCTGGTTTTTCAAAAATCACTTTCAAAATTTTAGTTTTCTGGAAAAAATGTGTTTGCTGTAACAGCAGATTGTCGGCTATTTTTGGGGCGCTGCTGGCCAGATGTGGCCGGAGCCATAAAAGACAAAGTTGTTCCTTGCATGATTTCCTAAAACTTTGTCCTTGAGCAAATTTTTCAGAAACAATGTTTTGAGTGTCAAAACTGAGCGCGAACTTTCAACTGAAACACTAATATATCTTTTAACAGCAATGGATCCAAACGAAGTGTTCAACGGAGAGAATGTCATCCATGTTGAGATCTACAATTTTGATTCGTAGGATTTTTTATGTTTGAGGGGTCCGAAATTCAAAGTTGCATTTTTCACATTATAACATAACTATGCAATTTCTTAAAAATCATGGACAACATGAGCTCTAATCATTTTTAGTGGTTGTTTTTGGATATTTTTGAGCTTGGTAGCAAGTCATGAATTATCTTTTGGATGTTTTACATGATTTACTTGCCATTTTTGGGACATTTCTCTGAAAATTGCATCTTCAGTTATGATTTTGCCTTTTATTGCTTTTCAAGACTATTTTGGGCTTAAATCACTTTTAATGCTTATATTTGGATGTGATGAGCATGCTAACAAGATTTAAATCATATATTGAATAATTTTCATGAATTGTTTGGCATTTTTGCCCCTTTTTGGTGAAAATTGTATGTTTGGTGGAAATTTTATCTTTTCTTCATTTTAAGATTGTTTTGAGCTTAGATTAATTCAAATGGGCGCTTTTGATTATGTTGAACATGCTAGCAGGTTATAAATCATATGTAGAGTAATTCTTATGATTTATTTTGAATTTTTTGCATTTTTAGTGAAATTTGCATGTTGTGTTGTGTTCTTTCAATGCCTTTTCAATGCTAAATGATTGAAATCAATGATGGATGCAAACAAATAATTTAATCATGATCAAACCTTAATAAAACATGCTAAAAATATCTTAAAAAGCTGAAATTAAGCATTAAAAGATGCTAGGACCTTGCTAGAGACTCACGACGAACAAGCGTGCTCCATTCTTCTGGTTCTTGAACTAAATAACAACTTATCATCTAAAACTCATAGAATCACTTCTAAAACATATTTAAACCTTTCGAATCTTGCGAGTTTCATTCTTGAAGACATGTCATGTCTCATTCCGTCTTTGAGATCCATCGCTTGCATCTCTTGCCTCTCCGTTGCATCATTGCCTATTGATTACAGCTTTTGCACACATCATCATTTTTTCTTTAATTCTTCCTTCATTGCAAGGGCGATGAAGGCGTTAGCCTAAGCTCATCATTTTAGGGGACTTACCAAGTCCTAGTAGTAATTCTCCCTCTCATTTAGGAGACTTTCCCAGTCTTTTAGACACTCTTAGACTTTAGTTTTCTAGCATTACAAAGGCAATGAAAGAGTCATCTAGAGCCCCCATTTAGGAGACCATTGTGATCTCATTAGAAAGTTACACTATGAGACTATTTGAGTCTCACATGTAGTTGTACCCCCTACTAGTTGGAGACCAATTTGGTCTGTTAGTTGCCTTAGTCTTTTATTCATTGTAAGGGTAATGATAAGGTTACTTGGAGCCCCCATAGGAAACGGGCTTTGTTTTATTTGTTTTAGTTGTCATCTTCAATGTTAGTCATGTTTTGATTTATTTGCACTCCCTCATAGAGTGTCAGTCATGTTTTGACTTATTTGCACCCCTCATCTTTAGTGTTTGTTTAGGAGTTTATCTTATAGACTAGTTGTCTATTTTTTTTAGTTAGGAGTTTATCCTTTAGACATTGTTTCATTTTCCTTAGAGACTAGCTTAGTCTTATTAGTCCTTTACCTATTTGGGATCTTAGATCATTTTAATTTTTCTTGGGATACTAGTTTACTCATTTTGGAATCATTTCATCTTAAGTGAGTTTGTTTGTTTGGGGTTTCACCTTTAGCCCTAGGGTTTGGCCCTGGTGTACTATTTTGTTTGTTCCCTTTGGCCTTTGACTAAAAGGGTCAAATCATTTAAAAAACTCAAAAACCATTTAAACATTTGAAAACCTTTAAAATTCAAAAAAATTTAAAATATCTGAAAAGTCAAAGATTTTAGGAGCGTACTACGAAAGTTTGTTTATGAACTACGTTGACTTGATCCTCTTCCACGAGGTACATAGGCACTTTGGATCCACATCCCAAGTCCAGTCAAATTTTGTAAATAAACCATTTAACTCTTTTTAAAAATACAAAAATCTTTCATAAAATGTGTTTTCGAAAAGATCTTCCTCTAAGAGTTAGGATTTTATCCTAAATATAGTGATTTGGTGTTTTGTGTTTGTTTTAGAGTTAGGAGTTTGTCATAGCTAGGAACGCCTCCGTCCGGTCAGTTGGCGATCCACATCGCCGACTGATGACTACAGTAGAGTGCGTTAGATAACCCATTGTTTTCCTTAGGACACACAATCTAGTTACACATAAATTGTAGGGCCCACCTGCATTAGCTTAAGGCTAACTTACACTTAGTCAGGGCATATAGGGAGTCTTAAAATTCATAATTTACTTTAACCTAAATAATCGTTCAAGAATTAAAAATCAGTTCGGTCTTTTAGGTCAAGTTTAGTTTAATGGTCTAGATGTTTTAGGCATCATAGTTTAGAATAGGCGAGAAGATTAGAATAGGCGAGAATAACTATGTTACCTTGGTTCTTGTGAGGCGGGGATACGTAGGTGGCTTTCGATAAATAGACCATCCAAAGATTCGGATGACAACGTTTAGAGTTTTAGGGTTTGTTATTAGTGTTTTAGGATTTGTGTTTATTGTTATCACTGTTTCTAGCTTATGACTATGATTGTGTGTTTTATTTCAGGTTGTAATCGTCTCTTCATTTATTTACTTACATGCTTAACTGTAGCTCTCACATGTTTAGTTGTATCCCTTTATTACTTACTCGTATACTATTTTCTGCTCATATGCTTAGTTGTAGTCTTTATTATTATTGATTATCATTTTTCTATCATTTACCGACGTTTGTTCCCTGCGCAGGTACATTGTGTTTAGTTTATATATATGCATGTGCTTGTTTACCACTTTACTAGATATGTTGGTTAGGATTAGATGAATGCTTAGAGATAGGTAACAGGGTTATCAGTTATCGATTTAGCATTAGTCTTCTCTGCCTCTTTGAGAGACAGCGGATTCTAGTGTTCGTTCTAATAACAGATGATACTGGTACTAACTCTCTTTAGGTATGGATGATAGATGAATGTGCTGAGATAGAATACAGGGTTATCTGATATAGGATTAACTCTAGTTTTCTTCCCCTCTTTGAGAGATGATGGATTCTAGTGTCTATTTCCATGTCAGGTAATACTGATATCACTTCTCTATAGGATTTGGATGATTATTTTCTTTGCCCATCCCCGAGTCACGCATGTTTAGGTAGACGTTTTCTCGGGGATGCTCGTTCCCATTTCACATGATTTTTGTTCAAAATTCTTCAAAGTTAATAAATAAATGGCATAAGAGACCAAGTGCTTGACTTAGGCGGATTGAGATGCTCTTCGGACCTTCTTCATCCATAATCAGGCACGAGCCCATATATTTCTGGTTATCCATTGCACAAAGGATTTGTTTTTGGGTTCCATGGCCTATCCATGGATGGCGACTCTGAGTTATTTTAGGTACATCTTGGTTTCGAGCCTTGGCTCCAGATCAGGAATCTCATTTTTATCGCCACTCGTGCTATGCTATGAGGGTGGCACCTGTTTCGAGAGTTCCTTAGTAGAGCTCTCCTTCATGTGGAAATCCAAAGGACCGACGGGGGACCCGTTCCTCGCTGCCTCCTCCGGATCGGGATACACAGGCTATATATATATATATATGTATATATATTTATGTGTATTGATTATTAGATTAGGGCTTAATCCTTAGTAAGGTTTGCTTATCTAATCCAATAAAATATATCAATTCTCTTAGGACTTGGATGTTTTATTTTCTTTTACCTATTCCCGGGTCAAGCATGTTTAGGTAGACGTTTTCTCGGGGATGCTTGTTCCCATTTCACATAATTTTTTGCCCAAAATTCTTCAAAGTTAATAGATATGTGGCATAAGAGACCAAGTGCTTGCACTTGGGCAGATAAAGTGCTCTTTGGACCTTCCTCATTCGTAATCAGGCACGAGCCCATATACATATTTTTGGTTATCCATTGCACAAAGGATTTGCTTTCGGGTTCCAAGGCAGACTTCCCTGGATGGCGACTCTGAGTTATTTTAGGTACGTCTTGGTTTCGAGCCTTGGCTCCAGATCAAGAGGTATCTCATTTTTATCGCCACTCGTGCTATGCTATGAGGGTGCACCTCTTTCGAGAGTTCCTTGGCATAACTCTCCTTCATGTGGAGATCCAAACGATCGACGGAGGACTCGTTCCTCTCCGCCTCCTCCGGATCGGGGTCCACAGCTTCTTTTGGATCAAACAAGATCACTTGGAATCCCCTGAAAATACCCAAAATGCCCTCGACACACAAAATTTCCAAAACAAGTAAAACCCTTGAGAAATTCTAAATTTAGCAGCAGGTTTTCCAAAATTAATTAAATGACTTAAGATTTATCAGACACAACCCGGGGGTCAAATGAAACACTTTGTAAATGACCAAATTACCCCTGTGGTGCAAAAATTGATAAAATTAGGGAAAACCCTAAAAAATTTCAAAAATAGCAGGTTTCTTAAAACACTTGAAATCATTCCTGATTCCTCAGACATACTCTCGGGATCAAATGTGACACACTGAAAATGACCAAAATACCCCTGAGATTCAGAAAATGAGGAAAACCCTGAGAGATTCTAAAAATAGCAAGTTTTCTAAGATACTCGAAATCATTCATGACTCCTCAAACATACTTTCGAGATATTCTCATCTTTCGGTAATCAATGGAACCCCCTAGAGACATTCGGGATTGCGAATCAACTTTAAAATACCTAAAATAAGGTGAAATTTACCTTAAAATGCAAGAATGCCTAACCTGATGCAGATGACTGACACAGATTAAACAAATCTTTCGTTTTTTAAAGCGTAGCAAAATGGGGGTGTCTAGGGGTGCAAGTTTGTCCCTGTCTGCCCTGAGCCTGAACAGGGTCAGGGCTAAATTTTCCAATCCTGAGGGTGGGTCAGGGTTCTTTTTTTTAGACCCTGACTCAGGTCTGGTCGAGTTCTAGGTTAATGCCTCGGGTATCCTGACCCGGCCCGACCCTAAGTTTTCTATTATAGAATTGAACCATCTGTGCATGTTTCTTTTGCTAATGTTTTCTATTATCTTGGAGTGATGTTTCTTTAGATTATTATTATTAATTGTCTCTGTTGCCCGTCATGTTGTTGAATTCATATTGTCTTATTTTGTTCCCTTTCTCTGTTTATTGATCATTTTGTTCTATATGATAAGTGGTTGCTTTATTTTTTTGCACTCTTAACAGGTATTTGCACTAAGGTCAATTAGGGTCGGCCCTGCCCAATCAGGGCAGGCCAGGGCCAGCACTAACTGTAAGCCCAAGGGTCTACTCTCCTATCTTGTTTTGATGATTCTAAACATAATTGATTGTGTTTTTGAATACTAATCAATTTGCTTTGAAGTGTTGTGTTTAAGATAGGATTGATCATTGAAGAAACCAACACTCAACTTGGTCATGCTTAAAGGTGTACCAAACAAGAGCCAAAGGAGCTAAGTGTAGCTCACATCATCACTCAAGCAAGCATCCAAAGATGGAAGATCATTTGAAGACCAAAGCTAAAGAGGGATCGAAGATTGCATAGATATCATTGTACATCCTTTCTCTTTAGATTTTCAAGTCAAGGCAAAACGTTTTCAAAGTGTTTTCAATTTGTTTTTCAAAGAACACTTAAGAACTTAAAATGGATTAGTGAATGGTTATGTGGTGGACCAACATGTTGGGACCCTCATAAACATTCCAAAATAACCATAGGAGTTGAGTTCCAAAAGCTAAAAATCAAACAAGCAATAAAAATAAAAAACTGCGGATTTTTAGGCTTCTCGGAACTCCGAGAATTTTTCTCGGAGCTCCGAGCTCGGAACTCCGAGAGTTCCCTCGGAACTCCGAGAAAAGGTCCAGTAGCGTCTGGACATTTTCTCGGAACTCCGAGAAAATTTCTCGGAACTCCGAGAAATGGTCCAGTAGAAATTTATTTCTTCTGGCCGTTGTCTCGGAACTCCGAGAATATTTCTCGGAACTCCGAGAATGATCCTCGGAACTCCGAGAACCCTGCGACAGCTCAGAATATAGCCGTTGGGATTTGAATCAATTCTTGTATTTTGATATTTCCACCCCCAAACGGTCATATTCTTTGGAGAGGCTATAAATACAATATGTAGAGAAGTTTTTCTCTCTCTCTTGATCATTTGAAAACATTCTTGAACATCAAAGAAAACTTGCAACCTATTATTGCTTGAGATTTTGTTTTTCCCAAAACTTGCCTTGCAACTTGCAAATCTATTTGAGTTGGGATTCTAGAGCTTTCACTTGCAACCATCATTGAAGAGCAATCAAGGATCTACAAAGAGCATCAAGCTTTCAAGAAGAAGCCAAGCTACTCAATCTTCATATCTTGTATAGGTGGCTAGGACATTCCGTTTTTAATTTCCTAGAGAGCAACCGCTTAGAACTCGGCGGAGAAGGAGAGTCTTTGTAAAGGTGTAAGGGCATCCTTGTTTAATATCCCTTGGAATTGTAACCGCCTCGGAGCCGGGCATCGTGGAGGTCTCCAATAGTGGAATCCCTCAAGTGCGACCTTGAGTAGAGTGGAGTAGGCCGTTGGCCGAACCACTATATATCGGTGTGTCATTTCTCACTCTTGCATTTCCATTATTGTTTGGCTTGGCATTTCACTTTGTTCTTTCAATTATATTTGCACTAACCAAATATTTAATTAAGTGAAGAAAAATTCCAATTAGGGTTTATAGGTAATTTTCAAAAGGCCTAATATTGAGTTAAATTCAATTCACCCCCCCTCTTGAGTATTTCAATTGGTATCAGAGCCTCGTCTCTAATTTTTTGAAAACCCTAACCGGTATAGAGTAAAGATTCTAAAATGGCAAACTACCCTCAACACCATGAAGGTTATTCAAACACTAGGCCACCCTATTTTGATGGAACAAACTATGGTTTTTGGAAAACCAAAATGAAAATCTTTTTAACCCAAGACTATCAAATGTGGAGAGCAATTAATAATGAATACATCTTACCCACAAGAAATTTAAATGATTGGACCGAAGCCGAACAACAAGCTTCGAATTATAATGCCAAAGCCATGAATTCTCTTATTTGTGCTCTATCTCCCGGAGAATTCAATAGAGTATCAAATTTGAATTCGGCTAAGGAAATTTGGGACACTTTAGAAGTCACCCATGAGGGAACCAATCAAGTAAAAGAATCTAAAATGAACCATCTTTTTCGGCAATACGAACTCTTTCAAATGACATCCGATGAAACAATTGCCGACATGTACACTAGATTCACCAACCTTGTAAATGGATTAAGGGGTCTTGGAAAACAATTTTCCAATAGAGATTTAGTGACTAAAATCCTTTGGTCCTTACCTTTGTCTTGGGAATCCAAAACCTCCGCAATCACCGAAGCCAAGGACATGAACACATTGAACCTAGATGAACTAATAGGGTCCTTGATCACCCATGAAATGATTTTCAAAACAAAAGCACCCGAAATCGAAACTAAAATCGAAAAAGGAAAAGGAATTGCTTTTGCTTGTAATGTAGGTGAAAATGAAGATGCAAAAGAAGACATGGAAGATGAAGTTGCCCTTCTAACAAGAAGGATCAAATTCTTGCAAAGGAACATGGGAGGGATGAGAAATAGAAGGACAAACCCTCCATTCAAGAAGAAAGAAGAACTCGGTGATGGATCTTCTCAACCACGATGTTACGGTTGCAAGAAGCTTGGACACATTCGCCCGGATTGTCCACTCAACAATGAACCCACTTCAAACAACCGCTTCAAGAGAAGAGAAGGCAAGAAAGGAATGACCGCCACGTGGGATGAAGAAATTGAAAGCGAAGGCGAACAAAATGATGGCGAAGATTGCTTGATAGCAAGGAACGTATGCTTCATGGCCTCAACAAACGACAACAATGAGGTAAACACTTTAAATGATGTTATTGTTTTAAAAGAAGTTCTTGATTCCCTACAAAATGCAAATGATGAACTTGAAATTCAATTTGATAAAATTGCATCTCTTGAAAATTCTCTTGCTAACATGACAAAAGAATTTGGTTGGTTGAAAAAGGATCATGAATTTTTAGATGATAAGAATGAAAAATACAAAGTAGAAATTCATGAGTTAAATGCTTCTATCAAAATCTTAAATAAAAACCGACAAGAACTCTCAAATGAAAACAACAATCTAAAGCATGAAAATGGTAGATTATCTTTTGAGTATGATGAACTAAAGAAACTTTTTGAAAAATTTGAAAATAGTTCATTAAAATTGGATAGGCTTGTAAATCTTCAAAGAATGTCAAGTGACAAAAGTGGACTTGGACATAAATGGAACACCACAATATCCAACTATAAAACTAAACTTGAAAAGGTTTCTTCTAGCGGTACCAAAATTTGCTTTTATTGTGGTCTAGAAGGTCATTACAAGGTTGCTTGCTTACATGCTAAACAAGATAAGATTAAGTTGAACTCTAATGTGAAAACAAATGAACATAGCAAGATTAGGAAGATTTGGGTACCTAAGGGATCTCACTTGCCTATTCATATGTAGGTATGCCTTAAAAGCCATAACAAGAAGAACACATGGTACCTTGATAGTGGATGCTCTAGACATATGACCGGAGACCTTACTCAATTCGCATCCCTATCGCTCAAGGATGGTGGAGACGTTACCTTTGGAGATGATAAGAAAGGAAAAGTCAAAGGTGAAGGCACCATAGGTAACTCTACCTCTCCCATACATGATGTACTATTTGTTGATGGCTTGTCCCATAATCTTATTAGCATTAGTCAATTATGTGATAATGGTTTTGAAGTTGTCTTCAATCCCGATAAATGCATTGTTAAAAATAAGATGGATGGAGTAGTCAAATTCATAGGTTCTAGAGACAATAACATTTACACAATTGGATTAGATGATCTTAGACTCCAAAATATAACTTGTCTTAATGCCATTAGTGAGGATTCTTGGCTATGGCATAGGAGGTTGGGTCATGCCGGAATGGATCTCATTTCGACCCTCTCCTCAAAAGAAAGTGTTAGAGGATTGCCTAAGTTCAAATTCATCAAGGATCACATTTGTAGAACTTGTCAATTAGGAAAACAATTGAAAAGCTCATTTGCACCTAAAAATATGATTTCAACTTCCTACCCCTTGGAGCTACTTCATATGGATCTTTTTGGACCAATGAAGACTAGTAGCCTAGGTGGAAAGAGGTACGTGTTTGTAGTTGTGGATGACTACTCACGATTCACATGGGTCATATTTCTAGCACACAAAGATGAAACTTATGAAAACTTCCTTACATTGTGCAATCAAATACAAAATGAAAAAGGTGTTGCTATCTCGTACATTAGAAGTGATCATGGAACTGAATTTGAAAATGTACATTTTGACACTTATTGTAATGAACATGGCATAAAACATAATTTTTCCGCACCTAGAACACCTCAACAAAATAGAGTAGTAGAAAGAAAGAATCGAACTCTCCAAGAAATGGCTAGAACTATGTTGCATGAAAATGATCTCCCTAGATATTTTTGGGCGTAAGCGGTTAGCACCGCTTGCTATATCATAAACAGGGTATATCTAAGGCCAATTTATAAGAAAACACCTTATGAGCTTTGGAAAAACTTGAAACCAAATATAAGCTATTTTAGAGTGTTTGGATGTAAATGCTTTATTTTAAACATCAAAGATAATCTACACAAATTTGATAGGAAATCGAATGATGGAATATTCTTAGGGTATTCTTCTTATAGCAAGGCATATAGAGTATTTAATAGGAGAACCCTAGTAGTAGAAGAATCCATGCATGTGACATTTGATGAAAGAGAGCCAACACCACAAGAAATGCCACATGATGAGGATGAACCCATTGAACATCTTTTTCCAAAATTGAGTGCTCCTCCTCATGCATCAACAAGTCATACATTACCTAGTGAGGAAGTAGAAAATGAAAATGATGACTCATTGCCTAGGGATAGGAGAACATTGGTAGATCATCCTGAATCCCAAATTTTAGGTGATGCCACATTGCCAGTAAGAACTAGATCATACTATCGTAGTGTGAGTAACAATTTGGCGTTCCTATCCGAATTAGAACCAAAATCCATCAAGGAAGCTGAAAAGGATGAATATTGGTTGATGGCTATGCAAGAAGAGCTAAGTCAATTCGAAAGGAACAAAGTGTGGAGGCTAGTGCCTAGACCTAGTGATCATCCAGTCATTGGCACGAGATGGGTGTATAGAAATAAATTGGATGAAAATGGAATTATCACTAGGAATAAAGCTAGGCTTGTAGCCCAAGGGTACAATCAGGAGGAAGGGATAGATTATGATGAGACATTTGCTCCTGTTGCCCGTATGGAGGCTATTAGGATACTTTTGGCATATGCATCTCATAAAGGATTTAAACTATATCAAATGGATGTCAAAAGTGCCTTCCTAAATGGCTATATCCAAGAGGAAGTGTATGTTGAGCAACCTCCAGGTTTTGAAGACTTCAAACATCCAAATCATGTCTTCAGGCTTGATAAAGCTTTATATGGATTAAAGCAAGCTCCTAGAGCTTGGTATGAGAGGCTTTGCACTTTCTTAGTTGAAAAGGGATTCGAGATGGGAAAGGTGGATAAAACCTTATTTATCAAAAGAGAAAATCATGATATCCTCCTTGTCCAAATCTATGTGGATGATACCATCTGTGGCTCAACTAATCAAAAATTGTGTGATGAATTTGCAACCTTAATGAAAAATGAATTTGAAATGAGCATGATGGGAGAGTTAACCTACTTCTTAGGACTCCAAATTAAACAATACAAAAATGGAATATTTTTAAATCAAGAAAAATATACAAAGGAGTTATTAAAGAAGTATGGCATGGATAGCAGTAAGACATCAAGAATTCCCATGAGTACTACTGCTAAGCTAGAAAAAGATGAATTTGGCAAATCTGTGGATCAGAAATTGTATAGGGGTATGATAGGTAGTTTGCTCTATTTGACAGCCAGCAGACCAGACATTATGTTTACTGTCTGTCTTTGTGCTCGATTTCAATCGGATCCTAAAGAATCTCACCTATCAGCAGTTAAGAAGATCTTCAAGTACTTAAGAGGAACCCAAAGTCTAGGACTGTGGTATGAAAGATCATCTTCCTTCACTCTCATCGGATATTCAGATGCAGACTTTGCTGGATGTAGAGTAGATAGGAAAAGCACTAGTGGGACTTGCCAATTCTTGGGTAAATCACTTGTTTCATGGTTTAGCAAGAAGCAAAATTCAGTAGCTCTGTCCACAACAGAAGCAGAATATGTGGCAGCTGGAGCTTGCTATGCTCAAGTCCTATGGATGAAAAGCACATTGATGGACTATGCAATCAAAATGGAAAATATTCTCATCCAATGTGACAATACTAGTGCTATATGCTTAACAAAGAACCCCATACAACACTCAAGAACAAAACACATTGAGATTAGGCACCACTTCATCAGAGATCACTCACAAAAAGGGGATATTTGCTTAAAATATATCAACACTGAAGATCAATTAGCGGATATCTTTACAAAACCCCTTAGTGATGATAGAATTTGCTATATCCGAAGTGCCTTAAACATATGGAGTGCGGATCAAATCAAAGAAATTGCCAAATAAATACTTTGTGCCTTTAACCAGCTTATCTATATAGTATTTATATATATAATCCTTGTTTGGTAGTATCTGCATGAATGAGATGTCAAATTTTTAATCTTAAAAATCACTCAATTGATATTCTTAGCCTTCTTAGTTTTTCTAAGTTGGAGAGGTATCTTCACTTTAATTAAAATACCTAATATCTTGACATATGTCAACATCTCGATCATGAACAGGTATATGTGCATTACTTGGTTATATATTTTTATACCATAAGCATTGATTTAGGGGGAGTTATCCACTCCTATTTTTTTTTTTTACACCCTTTCTGTCGATGACAAAAGGGGGAGAAGTTTGAAATTGATTATCTATTCAATTGACTATATGCACCACTTGCTTATAACTTGTATCATTTATATGTGTGCATATATTGAGGGGGAGTTCCAGTATTCAATTGACTATATGCACCACTTGCTTATAACTTGTATCATTTATATGTGTGCATATATTGAGGGGGAGTTCCAGTATTCACTTGCCTACTATGTCACTCCACACACACCTCATGATCAATTTTGTTTGTCATCATCAAAAAGGGGGAGATTGTAAGCCCAAGGGTCTACTCTCCTATCTTGTTTTGATGATTCTAAACATAATTGATTGTGTTTTTGAATACTAATCAATTTGCTTTGAAGTGTTGTGTTTAAGATAGGATTGATCATTGAAGAAACCAACACTCAACTTGGTCATGCTTAAAGGTGTACCAAACAAGAGCCAAAGGAGCTAAGTGTAGCTCACATCATCACTCAAGCAAGCATCCAAAGATGGAAGATCATTTGAAGACCAAAGCTAAAGAGGGATCGAAGATTGCATAGGTATCATTGTACATCCTTTCTCTTTAGATTTTCAAGTCAAGGCAAAACGTTTTCAAAGTGTTTCCAATTTGTTTTTCAAAGAACACTTAAGAACTTAAAATGGATTAGTGAATGGTTATGTGGTGGACCAACATGTTGGGACCCTCATAAACATTCCAAAATAACCATAGGAGTTGAGTTCCAAAAGCTAAAAATCAAACAAGCAATAAAAATAAAAAACTGCGGATTTTTAGGCTTCTCGGAACTCCGAGAATTTTTCTCGGAGCTCCGAGCTCGGAACTCCGAGAGTTCCCTCGGAACTCCGAGAAAAGGTCCAGTAGCGTCTGGACATTTTCTCGGAACTCCGAGAAATGGTCCAGTAGAAATTTTATTTCTTCTGGCCGTTGTCTCGGAACTCCGAGAATATTTCTCGGAACTCCGAGAATTCTCGGAACTCCGAGAATGATCCTCGGAACTCCGAGAACCCTGCGACAGCTCAGAATATAGCCGTTGGGATTTGAATCAATTCTTGTATTTTGATATTTCCACCCCCAAACGGTCATATTCTTTGGAGAGGCTATAAATACAATATGTAGAGAAGTTTTTCTCTCTCTCTTGATCATTTGAAAACATTCTTGAACATCAAAGAAAACTTGCAACCTATTATTGCTTGAGATTTTGTTTTTCCCAAAACTTGCCTTGCAACTTGCAAATCTATTTGAGTTGGGATTCTAGAGCTTTCACTTGCAACCATCATTGAAGAGCAATCAAGGATCTACAAAGAGCATCAAGCTTTCAAGAAGAAGCCAAGCTACTCAATCTTCATATCTTGTATAGGTGGCTAGGACATTCCGTTTTTAATTTCCTAGAGAGCAACCGCTTAGAACTCGGCGGAGAAGGAGAGTCTTTGTAAAGGTGTAAGGGCATCCTTGTTTAATATCCCTTGGAATTGTAACCGCCTCGGAGCCGGGCATCGTGGAGGTCTCCAATAGTGGAATCCCTCAAGTGCGACCTTGAGTAGAGTGGAGTAGGCCGTTGGCCGAACCACTATATATCGGTGTGTCATTTCTCACTCTTGCATTTCCATTATTGTTTGGCTTGGCATTTCACTTTGTTCTTTCAATTATATTTGCACTAACCAAATATTTAATTAAGTGAAGAAAAATTCCAATTAGGGTTTATAGGTAATTTTCAAAAGGCCTAATATTGAGTTAAATTCAATTCACCCCCCCTCTTGAGTATTTCACTAACCCCTATAGGGCGGGCCATGGGTTGAGGTTTTTCGGCCCTAACTCAGGGTTAGGGCGGGTCAGGGCCGAGATAATGGGATCTAGGGTTGGGCTAGGGTTTTGAAAAACCCGACCCTGTTGCAGCTCTAGGGGTGTCTACAGATATTTATCAAGAACTTTAAAAAAATAAGAAGGGAATGTTATTGCAATTCTTTCAATTGAGATTCCCTTACTTACTTCCAATGAAGAAAATCATTCTGTCCACTTGTGTAGACACCCCCATTTTCCTATGCCTTAAAAAGTAAAAGATTCGGTAGTATGATCGAGTTTTGAATCCGTATTCAGCATTAGATTAGGCATACATGCATTTTAGGGTAGATTTCATTTAATTATGGGAGTTTTGAAGTTGATTCGCGATCCTGAAGGTCTCTAGGGGGTTCCTTTGGCCTCTGGAAGATGAAAGTTCAAGTTTCCAAGCAAATGAAAAAACCTGCTATTTTTAGAATTTTCAGGGTTTCCCTCATTTTTGCCTATTTTGCACTGCAGGAGTATTTTGGTCATTCCCGATGTATCTCGTTTGACCCCCGAGTTATATTTGAGAAATCTTGAGTGATTTTACAAATTTTGAAAAAGCTGATATTTTTATAAACTCATTGGGCTTCCACATTTCATCATCTTATTTCAATCATTTCTCATATGTCCAAAACCATCTCGAGGGTACGGCTGATGGATTATGAGTAATTTCGTAAGATTTCGGAAACCTGCTAAATTTAGATCTCTCAAGATTTTCTCTTAGTCTTGCACTTCGGGGGTATTTTAGACATTTTCAAACATATCATATTTGGTCCCTAAGTTGTGTCTAAGAAATCTTGAGTCCGTTCATAAATTTTTTAAAATCTGCTATTTTTAGAATTTCTCAGGGTTTTCCCTAGTCTCGCCAAATTCTAGCACCTTGGGGTAATTTGGTCTTTTCCTGTGTATTTCTTTTGATCCCCGAAATATGTCTGAGAGATTATGAATGATTTCCTGAATTTTGGAAAACCTGCTAAATTTAGAATTTCTCAGGAGTTTCGCTTAATTTGGAAATTCTAAGTGTTGAGGGCATTTTGGGTATTTTCAGGGGATACCAAATGATTCTGTTTAATATTGCTCACCGAAAGGACCCAATTTTAAAAGTTTCTATTTTTTAAGTTTGACCACAAAGACTTTCCATTTTTAATTTTTTCCTTTAGGGGTGGACAAATCTGAGGGTATTTTGGTCGCATTTGGATGTCTAACAGTCAAGTAGGGGCATTTTGGTCCGAAAAGTTATTTCCCAAAAAAGATTGTCCGATCATGTGTGAGGGATCCACCATAAATGTCAAATGGGTTGGGTCCATATATAGAATGTTGAATTTAGAAAGATTTTTTTGATTTTTTACGGAAAAACCCGAAACCCGTGTGAAATGGCCCATTGGGCTAAAGCCCGCAAAGATGGAGCTCATGTGGGTTCACCCATATGGGTCAACCACCATGGTGGGCGGCCCACATGGTTGACCCACATGAGTTGAGCACCCAACCTTGATGATGTCACAATGGTGATATCATATTTGTTAAAAGAAAAATAAAAAGAATAAAAAATGAAAAGAAGGAAAGAAAGAGAAGATGAATGATTGCTTAAAAAGGTTTTCTTCCAAAGAAGCAATGTGGAATGAGAATAACATATCTTGATGATGAGAATAACCACCATGGTGGGCGGCCCACATGGTTGACCCACATGAGTTGAGCACCCAACCTTGATGATGTCACAATGGTGACATCATATTTGTTAAAAGAAAAATAAAAAGAATAAAAAATGAAAAGAATGAAAGAAAGAAAAGATGAATGATTGCTTAAAAAGGTTTTCTTCCAAAGAAGCAATGTGGAATGAGAATAACATATCTTGATTGACAAGAAATTAAGATTGGAATCAAATCCAATTTGGAAACAAGAAAGAAAGAAAGCAAGAAGGAAAAATTGGAAACAAGCCAAAAAGAGAGCTCTCACATTGAAAATTATTATTTCTCTCTTAACCCAAACTTTTTTGTATAAAAATCAAAGCAAACAATCCAAAAAAAGAAGAAAAAAATCCAAATTCGTCCATTTTCTCTCTCCTCCCAAGAAATTGTTTTTTCCTTTTCTCTCTTGAAGTGTGTTCATAGATCTCAAGTGTTCTTCACAAAAGAAATTATTGAATTCCTTTTTCTTCTTCAACAAATCACAGATCAAGGATCTTTGGGGAGCTCTTTGGGTCTTCTTCATCATATAAAAGGGTGCGACAAAGCGTATACCTCGGATCTACGCACCCTAGAGACAAGGAGCGCGATCAACGAGAGGATCTTTATCTTTGTAATATCAAAAGTAGAAAAGCATGCTAGGGTTTTACTCTTGGTAGATCAAATCAATCGAATTATCAAAGCAAGTGTTAGAAAACGTGGGTTTCTTTAAAAAATGATATTTTTTGGGATTTCTATAAAATAAAATACTACTGGAAACTTAATTTCCAACCGTGGTTCGGCCGTTTTATTTTTCATTCTATTTTTCAAAGAATAACCCCGAAAAGGGTTATTTCTTGATGAATGGAGCCAAAAGTATATCAAATCATGTTCAAATTTAGTGAAAGTTTTCATATTTTTTGGAGTTTGTTTAATCGGATTATTAATTATTTTAAATTTTGGCTATTTTTAATAAATACCAAATTATTTTAAAAATTGATGAAACTTTCCAGAATTAAAGCCTAATAATAAATGGAAGTTTCCATTGAAAACTATTTCAAAACAAATATGGTTTTTACTTTTTTCTAATCGCTTCCCCGTTTTACGTGCCATAATTCTTTTTCTTATTAAATTAGTATATTTTCAAAAAATTTCTTTACAAACCAGTAACTTTGGTTACTGGCATGTTAGAGAAATATTTTCAACTAATTTTGCAAAGATTTGATAAGGTTTTACAATTTATTTTAATAAACTGGTTTTAACGCCTAGGAAACAAATTGATCTCTTATATTTAAAAACCAATTTTATGGAGGAAATTTAAGTTTTAAGTTTTGAAATTTTGATAATAAATTCTATAATCTATTATATATCTACTGGAATTTTTTATTTGATTTTAGGATACCATTAGGTTTGCTTTTCAAGTAATTCTTTGGTTTTATCTGATTTTTGTGTGAATTTAAATGGGCATTAAAGCATCATAAAAATTTATAAAAGTCATACAGTAGTCTAATCTCATGATTATCTTTATACTGTAAGATTTTAAGTTGATATGAAATTGATATGCTATAGGTTACTGTGTTAATCTATAATCTGATTTGAATTTTGAAAAGTCGGACATTGATATCTAATCTTAATGATAATTCATGCAAATTTTTCAATAATCTTTAATCATCTATATCTTTATTCTGTAAAGTTTGGAGTAATTTAAAAGTGATATGATATAGGTTACTGTGTTAATCCATAATCTGATTTGGATTTTGAAAAATCAGAAATTAATAGCAACTTAATATAAAAATCTATGAAAGTTTTACAGTAAGCTATATTCATTCCTATCTTGTTACTGTAGAAATTTCAATTTCTTTCGAATTTGTTTGCAATGAGTTCATTTGTAAAATTATTCATGTGATCTGAAATTGATAAAATCTATTAAAAATTGAAATTAACCAAAATCATTATGAAAACTTCCATGGAACCTTAAATTTTTGTCACGTATTCATTCCTTAAGCCGCTGAAACAGAAATCTTAGGAGTCTTAGATTTCTCTTGTAAAATGGCCATGCTAGAATAATTTAGATGCCGAGATCGCATCCATAATCGTATCTCAATTGCAATTGATCCTTGACAATTTGAGTATTTAAATTATAGCATGTTATTGGCTCCGAGGTCTACTGTCCATGGAAATCCTGAGAAATATGCCAGGCAATAAGGTGCTATAACTTAAGTATTAAATTGCGCAAGGGAAGAGCGCACGATTCCCTTCCATGGATGCGATTCAAGGCTGAAGCTTGCGAACCATAGAGCCTTTGGTATTCCTTAGATGTTTAGGAACTGAAAATCCTTGAAATCTAAAAATCATTAACTTCAACAACTTGAATCAATTTACCTCATGTCTTTCGGAACCGTTGGATTGCGGTTTCCATCGTAGGAACCATTAGAGCCCCATTTAGGAACACTTGTGTCATGTTGTGTCCTAAGTTTTAGGGAGTCCTAGAGTTAGGAGTTCAGCCTCATCACGGGCGTTTGTTATGGGTAGCAACCGTGCCATAGATCTAGTTACACTAGTTACCCTCTTTTCTCATAGGACAAGCCTAGTTACCTAGGACGTAGGTTAACCTGCATTAGTCTAAGGGACAACTTGTACTTAGATATGATCATATAGCATCTTAGATGAAGTCCTAGGATAATAAAATCTTCAACTTGAATTAAATAACTTCTCTTAAAACTATTGAAACAGTCAATCCAGTCTAGATCGGTGTCCTAGATGAGTTAGGCATAAGTAGCTTAGCTTAGGTGTACCGAACTACGTCGACTCTGATCCCAGTGAGGCTTGGGTACGTAGGCAGCTTGGATGCTTGATGGCATACCAATCACGAGTCGGCTCCACACATAAGTGGGGTTTTGTACATTAATCCTTAAATTAAAAGTAATAAAATCACTTAGGACTTTCCATGAAATTAGAAGTTTAGGAGAACTTTCACTTAGATTGAATTCAAACAAATTAAGAAAATCAAGATACACATTTAGGAATTACATTGAAATTAGATCTTAGGATGCATGTCACATAGTTCACACATTAATATAGAGTTAAATGAGCCATTTAAAAGAAATTCGAAAGAGTTAACTTTTGGAATTGAAGACCGATTATCGGGCAGGAATGGTGCATGTGGTGGTAACTCCCCATACCTTCCACTCTCGTAACCAGGTAACGAGTCTAGATTTCTGGTCAATTATGGGTCCTAGATCCCTCATCTAGGTGGCGACTCTGTCACTCTCTTTTGCTTGGAATTCGGATTGCCTCAGTGATCCCAAGTTCACAGAAAAGATGAATTAAATCACACCTTGCTAGGCTCGGCGGGTTACCCCTGCCCTTATGGGTACTGGGTTGCACGTTTGTTTGCACCCTATGGCTTGGTTGTTGCCTGCTTGGTTGGGTAATTAAAATCAATAATAAAAAGCACATGTCATTCGCGTGGGTACGAGAGACCAAGAGAGAGCGTGGCGGCTCGCACCCCACCCCTCTCGCGGGATCGGGTCCCACAACTTGCAACAAATTTTGAAAAAATTCCAGGATTTGTTTAAAGAACCCAAGGCACTACCACCTCCGAGATCCCAAGATCACAGAATTCAGTTGGTAGCCAATAGTAAACCAGTGTGTGCCAAGACTTATCGCCACCCATATTACCAGAAGGTGGAGATTAAGGTTGGTGTCTGAGATGTTAACTTCGGGAGTAATTCAGCCCAGCAACAGCCCTTATTCCTCGCCTGTGATACTTGTTAAGAAGCACGACGGGACATGGCGCATGTGCGTGGATTATCGTGCCCTTAACAAGATCACGATAAAGACCGATATCCCATTCCTGTGATTAACGAGTTATTGGATGAGTTGAACAGAGCATAGGTCTTTTCCAAACTTGACTTGCGTTCCGGACACACCATGGACACTACTAATTTTTGGTAATGCCTTTCGGGCTTACTAATGCTCCCTCAACTTTTCAATCCCTGATGAACCAGGTATTTCAAAACTACTTGAGAAAATTTGTACTAGTATTCTTTGATGACATCTTAATCTACAGTGCATCATGGGCTGATCATTTCAAGCATCTAGAAATTGCATTATCTATTTTGTTAACTAACAAGTTGTTTGTCAAAAGAGAAAAATGTGAGTTTGGCCCAAGCCAGGTTCACTACCTTGGTCATATAATTTCAACTGTAGGAGTGGCGGTTGACCCTGATAAGATTTATGCCATGTTAGACTGGCCTAAACCAAGATGCCCCAAAGCTATGAGAGGGTTTCTTGGTTTAACAGGCTACTACAGGAAATTCATCCAAAATTATGGTAGAATACACAGGCCGCTCACTAACATGTTGAAGAAGGATGGATTCAAGTGGACACCTGTGGCTGAGATAGCCTTCCAAGACTTGAAGGAAGTCATGACTAAAGCCCCTGTCCTAGCTCTACCGGACTTCTCCAAAAGGTTCATTGTTGAATGTGATGCTAGTGGATCAGGGGTGGGGGCTGTGTTGATGCAAGAACGGCCCATTGCTTTTTTTAATCAGGCTTTGCAAGGAAAAAATCGTCAACATATGAGAAGGAAATTTTGGGATTGGTGATGGCTGTGCAAAAATGGCACTCATATTTATTGCGAAGGCAATTTGTGGTAAGAAGTGACCAAAGAAGCTTGCAATACTTATGGGCTCAGAAGATTACTTCGTTGGCACAACAAAGGTGGTTGTACAAATTGATGAGCTATGACTTTATTGTGGAGTACAAAAGAGGGAAGGAGAACATAGTGGCGGATGCACTCTCAAGAAGGTTAGAAAATGAAGAATACGACGACATGGCAGAGGGAAAATTGGTTGCTATATCTCAGCCCGTGGCCAACTGGGTGGCAGCAGTAAAAGAGGAAATTAAGGGAAAACCAGAATTACAGGCATTGATTCGGCGCATTAATGAAGGTGAGGCAGTAGGCCCATGGCAATATAAAGAAGGTTTATCTTTTTTAAAGATAGAGTCTATCTTGCCAAGGACTCCCCCTTGACAGATGACATTGTTGATCAATTTCACAGTAGTACCCATGAAGGTTATCACAAAACCTACCAGAGGATAAGATCCAGTCTTTATTGGCAGAATATGAGAAACAAAATAAAAAATTTCATTGCTCAGTGTGATATTTGCCAATGTCACAAGGTAGAGCAAACATCTCCCGCATGACTACTTCAACCCCTAACCATTCCACAATAGTTATGGGAAGACATTTCAATGGACTTCATGGAGGGGCTGCCTGTTTCGAAGGGGAAATCAGTTGTGCTCGTGGTGGTGGATCGACTTTCAAAGTATGCACATTGCATTCCCTTGTCTCATCCGTACACAGCCGTCGGCGTTGCCCAGCTCTTCTTTGATCAAGTGTTCAAGTTGCATGGAATGCCTAGATCCATCGTGTGCGATCGGGATCCCACTTTCACTAGTAACTTTTGGTCAGAATTGTTCAGGCTCAACGGGACAAGGTTCAACTATAGCTCTGCTTACCATCCCCAGATAGATGGGGAAAGCGAGGTGGTAAATCGAACAATGGAGATGTATCTTAGGTGCTTCACTAGTTCTAATCCTAAGGAGTGGGAAAAATGGATATCATGGGCAGAGTATTGCTACAACACTAGTTGGCACTCAGCCATCAAGACCACACCATTTGATGTGGTATATGGATGACCACCACCTTCTTTGCTGTCTTACGTACCAGGTACTGCCAAAGTTGAGGCTGCTGAAAGGCAGCTATTAGATAGGGATCAAAAGCTCAGAGAATTAAGGGCCACACTCAAAGAAGCACAAAACCGCATGAAGAATGTGTATGATAGTCATCACCATGAGAGGGAGTTCAATGAAGGGGACTGGGTATATCTCAGGCTACAACCCTATTGGCATTCTACATTGGCTTTTAGGAGAAATCTCAAGCTAGCACCGAGATATTATGGTCCATACCAAGTTATCAAAAGGATAGGGGCCGTTGAATACAAGTTGGATTTGCCGGAGGAAGCGCGTATTCACCTGGTGTTTCATGTGTCTCTGCTGAAGAAAAAGGTAGGAGAAGGCATTAGGGTCCAAACTGAGTTACCATCTGTTCGAGTAGATGATGAGACACTTTATCCAAAGCCTCAAGCAGTCCTTGACCAAAGATTTCATAAGAGGAAAAAGCAAATTCTCATCCATTGGCAGGGAACATCACCAGCAGAGGCAACATGGGAGGACCTTGAAGCCATGGAGAATCAATTCCCAGAACATGGTCTTGGGGACAAGACCAGATCTTTAGGGGGGAGGAGATGTTAGAGATAATTTAGGAGCCTGTTGCTTTGTGGGAGTTGTTACTTTAGTATTCTGTTTGTTGTTATTGTTAGTGGGAGTGTTTCTTGTTAGTGGGAGTCAGTTACTTTGTACATGAGTTAGTGTGTGTGTTCGTGGTCTATATCTTTGTTAATGGGAGCTGAATTCTTGGCTCAAATGATGTATGTGTAACAAGCATATTTAATGAATAGTTTCTCTGCTCTGAGCATGCTTTAGAACCAACAACACTTTGTGTTTAGAGGCCTGGGTTTCCTCTATAAAACCTACTTTTCTGTTATTTCTCTTCTCCTACAAATCACCTCTGTGTTACAACACCATAGGTAAATCCAAGCAAAAGAAGAACGCTCTGCAGTACGTACCAGGATCCTTCATCGCCACAACTTTTAGATAGACTGGCAGTGGATTTCATGCTTCCATCACCAGAGGAGCTATTTTCCAATGTATACATGGTATGATGAGTGTGTGTGAAAATTGAATCTGAATTAAAACTATGAAATAATGTATCGCTTCTATCATCAAGATGAGTTTACTTATCCATGGACCGATGCCCAATCCCTGAACCCAATAAATGACGTCAGATTACTCTGTATCGCTTCCATCATCCTTCGCGAAGCTACTCTCATCTTCAGTGCTATTGTCTTGCTCCATATCAGATTCTTGGTCTTCTTGGTTAGATTGGATAAACATTTCCAACGACCCGTCAATCTCAAGCCCAAGTATATCATTATGTTCCCAACCAAGAACATCATCCATATTTTGTTCTTCCACTGCCTCCCACTGTATATATGGCTCTGGATTGTCCCTGATCACATCGAAAATGTCCCTAGGTTTTGTCTTGAGAATCACGTGCCAGTCTTTATTATTGGGGTGATCTTGTACGTACAAGACCTGTTCTACTTGAGCTGCGAAGACGAAAGGTTCATCTTCATAACTATGGCGTGCCATATTTACAACCGTAAAACCAAACTCATCTACTTTTACTCCTCTAAACCAATCACACTTGAATAGCAATGCCTTTAGTCATCCGAAATAGTCAACTTCGATGATATCTGTTAATACGCTGTAGTAAGTGACATCACCAGCTACTGGGTTCAGATCCCTTGCACTCGAAAAACATGACGTTCGTGCAGAGATAACCACTCCACTATTCTTTGTTTTTTGATTTTGCTCGTGCGCTTTCGTGCGAAAGCGAATTCCATTTATAGCATACCCTGTACAACTGCTAACATTAGGATTTAGGGAGATATTATATGATGGAGGGCCGTATGAACTATTACATGAATAAGTATTAAAAGACAACCAACTAAGTTGAGGTTGTAGGTTCAATCCCATCTTACTAACAATAAACAAAAACAAAAACACAAAAATCATCAGCTTAAAGGCATCTTAAAGGGCATATACACCACATTTATGCTTGAATCTTTTAATTTGGTAAAGATTCGAACAAGAATCAAACCGGGGGCATACTTCCCATTTGTTCTCGTCCCAATGTGACCATCGATAGCTTTCTCTATGGAAATGGAATCCCCGGTCCTATCTTTCTCAATTCATCGATCGACGGCCGCCCTACTTCTAATGATAGACAGAAAAGGTGGGAGAGGGGCTGAGGGACGGCAAAGGTACAAAAACCAAAACTACATGACATACGTATGTCAAATGGTAGGCCCATTACAAACAGTCATTAAGGCAGTCTCCAATCTCGCTTGGCTCGGAGCGATCACTTGAACAGGGCAGAATTGATCGATCTACATCAAGAATTATGGCTTCCCTTCCCAGGAGCGCATCTACAGAATAGAGAGAGCACGCACCACACTCCTACTATACCAGGGCCTGTAGCTTTCATTGGGAAGAAGAGATGACTTCCAGCTAGCTTTTTGCCCTAACCCTAACTAATGAATGATAGGCCGGCTTCGGATAATAGAAAACGAATTCACTTTCAGTAATCAGAGACAGGTCAGGGGCCGGCGGGCACGCCCAGCCTTCTTCAGTTTGCGAATGGGCTGGACCAATGCTATGAGCTTCCGGAATCCAATGGAATCTTCGTAAAGTCGATCATTACGAGTGTGACGATGAATTCGATTGGCAGGTCCAATCGATTCATAGCCTCTCGAGCACAACTGATATTCATGCAAGGATTGGTGATTGAGCAGAGTTTTATGAAATATCTTAGAGATCAAGGAACATATGCTTTCTTCAAGAAAGATGAATACTATATGGTAGCGACAGGGAATTCTTTGGCGTTGAATCAGGTCAAGAAGAACAAGTTGTTCCAGCTCTGGGGAACAAATTCATCGTCGAAGCATTTTTCCCTTCCTTCCAATATTTTGGATTTTAGCTTCCCCCATTCCGCATAATGATGCGAATCGGGCTTGTTGTATTTAGTATACAGCGTCAAGCAGTTCTGCTTTCCCCTACTGATGATGTGCCGAGAAGTGCATTATTGGAACTGGGTTGGAACGCTTTTAAGACCATAACCCGCAACAATCCGCACTTGATAATATCCCTCGCTAGCCAGTCGATACAGTTCCTTTGCCCCTTACTAATAGGGGATCCAATGGCCTCTGCCTTCCTTCCACCCTCATTGATGACGACTCGCCCGGGTCGGGTCAATTGGGTGTTTTGGGGGGGACTCCATATCGATACGGGTCGAATGCAACTGCCAACCTCTTCCGGTTCAACGGCCTAACCATCCTTTCATCCCTCATCGGATTGAGAAAGAGGCGAGATACGGATAAGCCCTTTCGCTGGTTCCATTCGCCCTTGGCAGGGACTGGACTGGTAGTGAGTAGCTACAGATAAGGAGTCAATTGATACGGAGCCCCTGTCTTAGTAAAAGAGGCAGGCCTTCCTTCTTTTTTGAAATTTGTCATGGACGGGTTGTAAGCTGTAGACACCCCATTTTGACCGAACCCTAAAACCTTGCTTTTGTTAAAATAAATCCTTTAAATAGGTGAATTTGATGTCCCAAAATCAGTCATAGAGTAAGTTAGAGTCCCAATTAAGTCCTTCTAAAATTTCGTTGAAATCCGCCGCCGTTTCCATAGCAAACGAGAGGGGTAGGTAGTGTTGTGTAAATTTAGTATCGTACAAGGGGTGTTGTGGGACCCTATCCCGCGAGAGGGGTGGGGCGCGAGCCGCCATGCTCTCTCTTGTTCTCTCGTACCCACACGAATGTCGTGTGTTTTTTATTATTTTAATTACCCAACCAAGCAGGCAACAACCAAGCCATAGGGTGCAAACAAAAGTGCAACCCAGTACCCATAAGGGCAGGGGTAAGCCGCCGTGCCTATCAAGGTGTGATTTAATTCATCTTTTCGGTGAACTTGGGATCACTAAGGCAATCCAAATTCCACACAAAAGAGAGTGACAGAGTTGCCACCTAAATGAGGGATCTAGGACCCATAATTGACCAGAAATCTAGACTCATTACCTGGTTACGAGAATGGAAGGTATGGGGAGTTACCACCACATGCACCATTCCTGCCCGATAATCGGTCTTCAATTCCAAAAGTTAATTCTTTTGAATTTCTTTTAAATGGCTCATTTAACTCTATATTAATGTGCGAACTATGTGACATGCATCCTAAGATCTAATTTCAATGTAATTCCTATATGCGTATCTTGATTTTCTTAATTTTTTTGAATTCAATCTAAATGAAAGTTCTCCTAAAATGCTAATTTGAGGAAAATCCTACATATTTTAATTAAGAATTTATAAGAAAACTAATATACAAAACCCCACCATTTGTGTGTGGGGCCGACTCGTGATTGGTATGTCATCAAGCATCCAAGCTACCTACGTACCCAAGCCTCACTGAGATCAGAGTCGACGTAGTTCGGTGCACCTAAGCTAAGCTACTTATGCCTAACTCATCTAAGACACCGATCTAAACTGGATTGACTGTTTCAACAGTTTTAAGAGAAGTTATTTAATTCAAGTTGAAGCTTTTATTATCCTAGGACTTCATCTAAGATGCTATATGGTCCTATCTAAGTGCAAGACGTCTCTTAGACTAATGTAGGTTAACCTACATCCTAGGTAACTAGGTTTGTCCTAGGAGAAAAGTGAGGTGACTAGTGTAACTAGATCTATTGGCACGGTTGTTATCCATAGCAAACGACCGTGATGAGGCTGGACTCCTAACTCTAGGACTCCCTAAAACCTAGGACACAACGAGACGTAAGTGTTCCTAAGAGGTCCTAAAGGTTCCTACGACAGGAGACCGTAATCCAACGGCTCCTACGACGCGGATCGAGTTAATTCGATTTGTTAAACTTAATGATTTTCGATTTTTGAGGATTTTCGATTCCTAAACATCTAAGGAATACCAAAGGCTCTATGGTTCACAAGTTTCGACCTCGAATCGCAACCATGGAAGGGAATCGTGCTCTCAACCTGATATAATTTAGCACGTAAATTATAGTATCTTATTGCCTGGCATATTTCTCAGGATTTCCGTGGACAGTGGACCTCGGAGCCAATATCATACTATAATATACGCACTCCAATTACGCAGGATTAATCGCAATTAGTATACGATTACGGTTGCGATCTCGGCAGTTGGACTATCGCGGTATAGCGAATTTACAATGGAGATCTTTGAACCCTAAGGTTTCTGTTTGAAACAAGTTAGGAATTAAATTCATGATGTAAATTTAAGATTTGTTGGAAGTTTTTACTGACTTTTGTGTTGATTTGCTATTAAATTATGATTTATTAACATTAAGACCAGATTTCTAGGATTACACGGAAACCCTAAGTAATCAAACCACAAATCAGCTAAAACTTTTTTCGTAACAAGATATGAATGATTGTGGCTTACTAAAAAAATTTCATGAATTATCATTAGGATTTGATATCAATTTCTGATTTTCCAAAATTTAAATCAGATTATAGATTAATACAGCAACTTGTAGCATATCAATTTTGAATTAATCCAAAATTTCACAGAATAAAGATAATTATGAGATTAGACTACTGTATGACTTTCATGAACTTTTATTATGATTTGATGCCAATTGAAATTCACACAAAATCGGATGAAACCAAAGAATTACTTAAAACGCAAACCTAATAGTATCTTAAAATCAAATAAAAAACTTCCGTAGATATATAATAGATTATAAAATTTTCTATCAAAATTTCAAAACTTAAAAATTAAATCTCCTCCATAAAATCGATTTTTAAATAGAAAAGGGGAATTTGTTTCCTAGAAATTGAAACTCATTTATTAAAATAAATTACAAAACCATATTAAAACATTGCAAAACCAATTGAAAATTTTTATCTAACATTCCAGTAACCTAAGTTACTGGTTTGAAAAGAAAATTTTCAAAATTTACTAATTTAATACGAAAAAGAATTACGGCACGTAAAACGAAAAAGCGATTAGAAAACAAATAAAAAAATCTTTTTTCAAAAAACCAATTTCATGAAAAATTCAATTTATTATTAAAAATTAATTCTGGAGAGTTTCATCAATTTTTAAAATATTTGGATATTTATTAAAAATGGCTGAAATTTAAAATAATTTAAAACCGGATTAAAAAATTCAAAAAATCCGAACAATTTTGGGTATTCTGCAAATCAAAACATTAGTTTGGATATAAGATTTCACAAATTTTGGACATGGTTTGATATACTTTTGGATTCGTTCATTAAATAATAACCCCTTTCGGGGTTATTGTTTGAAAAATAGAATGAAAATTAAAACGGCCAAACCGTGATTGGACCGTGATTGGAAATTAAGTTTCCAGTAGTATTTTATTTTATATAAATCTCAAAAAATATCAGTTTTTAAATAAACCCACGTTTTCTAACACTTGCTTTGATAATCCGATTTAAATCCATATTGAATAAAAAACGAAAGAAAATCATTATTAAATGGAGGAAATTTAATTTTTTGGTGAAATTTTGAATTTCGAAAAATTAAAATCTATATTATAACATACTAGAATTTCAAGAAAAAATTCATTGATTTGATTTATCAAAAGTAAAACCCTAACATGTTTTTCTACTTTTGATATTACAAAGATAAAGATCCTACTGTTGATCGCGCTCCTTGTCTCTAGGGTGCGTAGATCCGAGATATACGCTTTGTCGCACCCTCTCATATGATGATGAAGACCCAAAGAACACCCCAAAGATCCTTGATGTGTGATTTGTTGAAGAAAAAAAAGAATTTCAAGAATCTCTTCTGTGAAGAACCCTTGAGAGATATGAACACACTTCAAGAGAGAAGAAGTTTTTTTTTTGGAGGAGAGAGAAAAAGGACGAATTTGGATTTTTTTTCAATCCTTTCTAGCATTGTTTGCTTTGATTTTTATACAAAAAAAGCTAGGATTAAGAGAGAAATAGTAATTTCCAATGTGAGAGCTCCCTTTTTGGCTTGTTTTCAATTTTCCCCTCTTGCTTTCTTTCTTTCTTATTTTCAAATTGGATTTGATTCCAATTTTAATTTCTTGTCAATCAAGACATACTATTCTCATTCCACATTGCTTCTTTGGAAGAAAACTTTTTTAAGCAATCATTCCTCTTTTCCTTCTTTCCTTCTTTTCATTTTTTATTCTTTTTATTTTTCTTTTAACAAATATGATGTCACCATTGTGACATCATCAAGGTTGGGTGCTCAACTCATGTGGGTCAACCATGTGGGCCGCCCACCATGGTGGTTGACCCATATGGGTGAACCCATATGAGCTCCATCTTTGCGGGCTTTAGCCCAATGGGCCATTTCACACGGGTTTCGGGTTTTTCCGTAAAAAATCAATAAAATCTTTCTAAATTCAACATTCTATATATGGACTCAATCCATTTGACATTTATGGTGCATCCCTCACACATGATCGGACCATCTTTTTTTGGAAAATAACTTTTCGGACCAAAATGCCCCTATTTGACCGTTAGACATCCAAACGCGACCAAAATACGGAAAAATTAAAAATGGAAAGTCTTTGTGGTCAAACTTTAAAAATAGAAACTTTTAAAATTGGGTCCTTTCGGTGAGCAATATTAAACAGGATCATTTTGTATCCCCTAGAAATACCCAAAATGCCCTCAACACTTAGAATTTCCAAATTAAGCGAAACTCCTGAAAAATTCTAAATTTAGCAGGTTTTTCAAAAATCAGGAAATCATTCATAATCTCTCAGACATATTTCGGGGATCAAAAGAATTACACAGGAAAAGATCAAATTACCCCGAGGTGCTAGAATTTGGCGAGACTATGGAAAACCCAGAGAAATTTTAAAAATAGCAGATTTTCGAAAATTTATGAACGGACTCAAGATTTCTTAGACACAACTTAGGGATCAAATATGATATGTTGGAAATGTCTAAAATACCCCCGAAGTGCAAGACTAAGAGAAAATCTTGAGAGATCTAAATTGAGCAGGTTTCCCAAATCTTACGAAATTACTCATCATCCATCAGCCGTACCCTCGAGATGATTTTGGACATATGAGAAATGATTGAAATATCCATAAGATGATGAAAATCTGGAAGCCCTATGAGTTTCTAAAAATAGCAGCTTTTTCAAAATTTGTAAAATCACTCAAGATTTCTCAAATATAACTTGGGGGTCAAACGAGACATATCGGGAATGACCAAGATACCCTTGCAGTGCAAAATAGGCAAAAATGAGGGAAACCCTGAAAATTCTAAAAATAGCAGGTTTTTTCATTTGCTTGGAAACTTGAACTTTCATCTTTCAGAGGCCAAAGGAACCCCCTAGAGACCTTCAGGATCGTGAATCAACTTCAAAACTCCCATAATGAAATGAAATCTACCCTAAAATGCATGGATGCCTAATCCTAGGTGGAATACAGACTCGAAACTTGACAAACTACCAAATCTTTTGCTTTTTTAAAGTCTAGCAAAATGGGGGTGTCTACAGGTGTGCATTATCCTGACCAGGAGGTGGCCTGGTGGGAATAAAACGTGGGTAATTTGCTGCAGGAGGGTGTTCCTGGGTAACCAGAGGGGCACAAATTTATCTCTTTTTATTTCATTAAAACTTTTACCCAAGGGCCACCCTTTCCAGCAAAACATTGTAGAAATATACAAATAAGGCGGTGCCTTGTCAACTAATGAGGCCCAAAAATTAGGCCAAAAGTCTATAAATAGTAGGGCTGCAACTCGGGTCGGGCGGGTCGGGTTTTGGAGAACCCAACCCTACCCGAGAAATATCTCGGGTCGGGTCGGGTCGGGTTTTTTTCCGAAAACCCACGATTCCCAAACCCGGCCCTACCCATGATAAATCTCGGGTCGGGTCGGGTCGGGTCGGTTCGGGTTTTTTCACGTTGACGCAATTTTTTAAGGAAAATTCTTGTTTGGCAAGGCAACTCAACTCATAGAAGCAGAAATTACACTCACATTGCACTTGAATCAAACAATGATGTAATTACACTCACATTACACTTGAATCAAACAATGCTGTAATCAAACAATGTTGTAATTACAATCAAACAATGCTGAATCAAACACTAGAATCAACTCAACTCATAGAAGCAGAAATTACACTCACACGCAATAACAGTGGGTGCGTGGGTTTTCACTTTTAACTTTTAACTAACAATAGAAAAAAATGTACATACTATAACTTATGTAACTCGGGTCGGGTCGGATCGGGCCCCTTCAAATCCGGCTCGACCCGAGATTCATGCGGGCTTTTGAATGCTCAACCCGGCTCGACCCGAAACCCATGAAACTTGAACCCAACCCAGGCAATTTTCGGGTCGGGTCGATGCGGGTCGGGTAAAACCCAGCTCGAGTTGCAGCCCTAATAAATAGGCATTTGGACCCTCATTTGCGAAAAATGAGGGCTCGTTCAAGAAACCCTAGCAGAGAGGAATTCGAGAGACAATCCCCAAAATTGCAAAAACCTAACCCTAGTTCGTTCATTTTTTCGTTTTTCTCTGAGTGGATCTAGCCGGAATTTGGTCAATCTCCGCCAAAGTTCTGTTCCTTTTGTGGCTTCATTGTTCCACACAAGATCTTTTTTTTTTTGAAATAGTAGTTCCACACAAGATCTTGCAGGTGTTTCTCCTCTTCCGAACAGAAATTTGGAGATCGAAGAAAAAAAAGAGTAGTTCTTCGAGCAATCGTTAAATTGAGGTAAGTCTTTGTTTAATTATTCTTTTGATTAACTAAATTCTTTATTTTTGTCCTAATTAAAGAACAGATCTGGAAATTCCAGAGTGTTTTAGTTCAATTTCATCTTTGATTCATTTTTTTACCGATTGCTTGAATGATTGAGTTTGAAGCTGAAATATGTATGTTGTGTTCGTTTTAAGCTCTGTTCTAGCTTGAATACGTGTATTTAGAACATAAGAGTGTAATTTTCTTTTGTTTTAGAGCATAAAATTTCTATTTTATCTTGAATGTTTGAGCTTAAACTTGAAATCTGCATTTAGTGTTTATTTTGAGCTTTGTTCTAACTTGAGTGTTCATATTAGTCCTTTAGTATTATTTTTGTCCTCAAATTTATTTCTATTAAAGAGAAGCCTCCTTTTTGTGTCAAAATTTGTTTGTTGACTTAGCAGTAAACTGTTGATCTTTTAGGAATGATGTTTGAATTCATTGATTTGGATATTTGGAAAACTGTACTTGGAAAGGCTATGATATCCATTAGTGTTTTGTATCCTTTTTTTTTTTAGTCTATATTATTCTTCTGTCATGAATAGATGTGTGTTATAGGGCTTTAGTATTATTGGCCTAGAAAAATGAGATTTTGATGATGAGAAATGTCATGTTTTGAATGCGTTTTTGAGAAGAGAATGTTAGGAAGGTTCAGTGCTGTTTTGATCAAAGCTTACTGGGCTTATTCGACTGGCCAATTGAATCCAATTATAGGCTTGTAATCTTATATGTTTCTCGTTTTTTAGTGTCTGCAATTGTTCTCACTGGATAAATTTTGCTTTTGGAAACAATTGAGATAATATTTTTTTCAAGCCTAAATTGTTCTACAATCTTGTCTATTTGTTTTTCTTTCCAATAGAGTGAATTTGTGCCAATTATTTGAGACTCAAATATTTTGAGTTGTAATTAGCTATTTGACTAAATTTTGATCAAATGAAGTATTATAGTGTGTGTGATAGTGCTACTCTTGTAATACTTGAGATACAAAAACCTGCCCGTTATAGGTAGTTGCCTATATTCATGTCATAGCAAAAAGAGGGCTGATAATTGCATCACCATGTCTTGATGATAACACTACTCTATCGGCTCACACTACTCTAATCAATTTCTCTTGATGACAATTTTAAATACACAGTATGCTTATAATCCAATGAGTGTCCCAATGAAAAGTGAAAAATGGAGTAGGTAATGTCATTATTAATACATTGTATTGAGGGTTTTGATAACTAACTGTAGATGCTAGCACTACTAAGTCATGATTTTCTTTTTTTCTTTTTCTCACAAAATTAGTTTGTCTCCTTTATTTCAACCTCCATATTGGTTAAAATCCTTTTGGATAAATTTGATGATTTTCTCAATGGGGGTCTAAAGAATGGGGTAAGTAGATTTGGTGTAAATATCAAAGCAAGGTAGTACCTCTCCTTTTGGCATGATTAATTTTTTTTCAATCTAATGGCAAGGTTTACAAATTGATACACTAAGAGTTTTCTTTTGCATGTAAAGTGAAGTGGTATATTCCTTTTGTAAAATCTTTTGTAAAAAAATAATAAGAAGAAATTAGTAAAGAAAAAGAGAGTAGAGAAGAGTAGATTGGAGAGAAAAGAAGGAGAAATTGAGAGAGATAATGAGGGATAGAGAGAGATTAGTAGAGAAAGGGAGGAAAAAGTCATCACTATTGATCATCTCCCTCACTCATTTTCGCCTGCCATTTTTCACCACCACTAGCCATTTGTTTACAACCTCAACCATCAATATTGCCTTGTAAGTTATTTGTCCTACATTAGAATTAATTTTGTCATCACAATGAGTTGGATATTATTTTAAGCCAGTAAGATTGTTGTTTGGTTTGATATTTTCCTTATTTGAAGTTGATTATAGCACTAGTTCTGTTGCTTTATATTAGGTTTGATAGTTGGCACTATTGATTCATTTTTTTTAGCATTACCTTGTCTTTTCTTTTGTAATGGGTCACATAATTCTTTTAAGACAAATCTCATAAGCTATCGTAGCTATCAATGGATAAGTTGAATTCTATATATCTACAAACAAGGTGGCGATCACATTAGCTGTCCCCTTTTCTATTTTGGTCTATCAACATGTTGGTCATGGAGTTACCCTTGTCATAAACCTGCTGCAATTTAGAGATGGTTTGTAAGACATCATGTGAATTAAAGGGACACGAATATAGCACCTAATCTGAACTCATGTCTACTTGGTTTTGTTGATTCCCTAGCATATATAAAAAAAAGAGTTTCCTTTATTAATTTTCCTATGAAATTGGTATCAACATAGCCATGTTTGGCATTTGTACTGCCACCGTTTGCTTCCTTCTATTAATTGGCTTGTAAGGACCATGTAAATTCTAATGACATTTTAACGGTTCCTTGATCATTAGAAGACAAGATGCCCTCATGTGAGAGTGTTGATTTCAAAACATGATACTGTTACTACTGTTTTCCGATCCAGCCCAACCATGCTTAGCTATCATCTAAATGCTAAAAGCTTAAACTAAGGCTGTGCATCTGCTGAAGAATGGTTATGATGATATCATTTCCTTACCCTTCATGCTTGACACATTGATTTTATAGAGTCTAGATGTACAGGAGTTTGTGGATTAAATAGTGTTGTATGGCTGTTACTCTTTGTAGTTTTTTTTTAATGATGCATGCTTGTTTAGGGTCATAAACTGCTGCCTTTATAGTTTTTTTTATATGCCCCAGTCGCAATTCATTTTTGTATAGAAGTATATAGCTGCTGTCCTTGTACTTGTTACTCTTTGGTTATGATTCGTGCTTGTTTAGAAGAATGCTATTATTAGTAGAGCAAGGGTAGTAAAGCCAATAGTATTGTATTTCAATCTCTTTTAAAATAGCTTGTATGGTTTTGGTTTTGGGTTATCCTGTTAAATTAGTTAAATTGATGGGCTCTCATTAAATTCTTGAATCTGTATAATCTTTATGACCATGTGTTAATTAAAAAAGTTGTTTGAAGTAAAAGTTATAAAAAAAAGATGAAACATATAGCGGAACTAATTGTTCAGTCACATTTGGTATTCTCTTAGTCATGTAAATGCTTTCACAAAGATATTTGAATTATATTTCTTACGTTATCTCATTCAATAGATTCATTTGTCAATAATAGTAATATTAGATAATTTAATGACTTGATTATCGATTTTTTTGAATCAAGTTATTCCCTTTTGTCAAAAGGGAAGAGTAACAGGTTAACATATTTTAAATGATAATACTGACAGTAGTCTCTTTGCTTGCTGACGTTAATGTTTCAGTGGTTATATAAGCTAAATCTCTTCTACATTTATATAGTTGAAAACAGTCTAATGATATTGTTTTGGAAACTGGTCATGTTCAAGTTGCTTTATTGATTAAACTGTTTTCTTCTTCAGGGATTGTAAAAATTATGGTAGTGGGATTAAAAGAAATATGTTTAGAATTTTCAAGGATATATAGTTAATTTGATTTAACAGCATGTAAGTTATTCTTATGATTTTTTTTAGAAAGGTATTTCAGCCATACAAGAACAGATAAATAGGTCTATTCATGAACATATGATTTATAGTGGTTATTACCCATGTAAACAATAGAGAAATAAAGGTGAATTATTACAAATAATACACTTAACATTTATTTTAACTGTTGACATGAGCATTGTTCTGACCTGATAGTTAAGTTGGCCCATTTAATTTTCTATTACTGTTTCAAAATATACATTTAGGGTTTATGGTATCAGTGTGAGTATTAAAATAAGGTAGGTGATATTTATAGGGTTTATTCTATCTGTTACTATTTCTTATGTTCTTCATTGGTGAGTTTGCTTTGTTTCATTAGATTATCACATATCTTTTCCCATCTTTGACCTTAAGGGACTTACTTAGTTTTATTAAAATACCATAATATTTACTTAGCATCTTTAATAGTCACTTCTCATCAATTATCCTTTTTGATTAGAGGCTAATTTTTAGTTTAACCTTTCTCATTGTGAAATGGCGATGAAGGAGTCATCCGAAGCCCATCCATAGGGGACTACCCAAGTCTTACATGTAGTTGCACCCCCTACTAATTGAAGACCAATTTGGTATGCCAGTTGCCTATAAGCCCTGTTTATCATTGCAAGTGCAATGATCAGATTACTTGGAGCCCTCATAGGAGACATGCCTTGTCTCGTTAGAATTAGTTGATTCCCCCATTGGAGACAGGTTTTGTCCTATTTCTCTTGTTCATTTTCTCTTCATATAGGAGTAAGTCTATGACTTATTTGCACCCCCTCTTTGGTGTTACTTGTTAGGAATTTATCTTTTAGTTAGAGAGTTTATCTTTTGATTTAGTTGTTTTCCCTTTTTCTTTAGAGACTAACCCAGTCTTGTTAGAGCCTGCCTATTTGGGATCTAGCTTTCATAGTTGGGACATCAGTTTACCTTTTCAGTTTTTTCCCCTTTTGGGGCCCTCGGAGTTTTACCTTATGGTGTTTGTACTCTGCCGCGATTTGGATTACAGAGTGTGTTTTTTTTATATTTTGTTCCTTTTGGCTAAAAGGGTTAAAACATTTAAAATCTAAAAACATTTGAAATTTGAAATCCAAAAATATTGGAAAACCTTTTTAAACTCAAAAAATATTTGAAACTTCAAAAACTTCAAAAACATTTGAAATGTTAAAAATTTTAGAAGTAGTTAGGAAAGAATGTTTCCGAACTACGTTGACTTGATCCTTTTTCACGAGGTACGTAGCGCAGCTTGGGATCTTTATCCCAAGTCCAGCCAAACTTTGTAAATAGACATTGTAAATATTTCAAAAATCATTCAAACATCTTTAAAACCTTGTTTTCAAAAAGATCTTCCTCTAGAGTTAGAAGTTTGTCCTAGATAAAGAGTTTTAGAGTTAGGAGTTTGTCTTTGATGTGTTGTGTGTTTTGTTTGTGTTTGTGTTAGAGTTGGGATTTTGTTACGCCTCCGTCCGGTCAACTGGCGATACTTTTCGCTGACTGATGACTAGGTTAGGATGCGTTAGTTAGCCCATGATTTTTCTTAGAGTTACAGCCTAGTTGCATATAGGATGTAGGGTCCACTTGCATTAGTTTAAGGCTAACCTGCATTTAGTTATGGCATACAGGATGTCCTAAAATCCATAATCCACTGGAATTTAAATAATTGCACAAGAAGCTTTAATAATTGTCTGGTCTTTTAAGTCGAGTCTAGGATAGAGGTCTAGATGTCTTAAGAATCATAGCTTAGAATAGGTGCGAAGAACTATGTGATTCTGATTCTTGTGGAGGAGGGGATACGTAGGCGGCTTGGATGAACATCAGACCATCCAAGATTCGAGGAGTACGTTGAGAGGTTAGGGATTTGTCTTGTTGTATTGTATGTGATGTCGAGTTGTGTTGTATGTTTTATTGTGTTTTCTTACTTTCATATACATACTTTATACCTTTAGCTGTAACATGCATGTGTTTGCCCATCAGAACTTGGACACCAATTAGGCATGACACTCATAACCTAGCTATTCTTAGGTGACATTTCTATCATTTCTTTTGTGTGTGCTTATTATTCATCTCCGAAATATGCATGATTAGATAGACGTCTTCTCGGAGATATATGTTCATAATTTACATGATATTCACCCAAAACTCTTCAAGGTTAATAATAAATGACATAAGAGACCAAGTGCTTGCACTCGAACGAATTGGGGGTGCTCTTCGGACCTTCTCCATTCGTAATCAGGCACGAGCCCATATATATTTCTGGTTATCCATGGTATACAGATGTGGACCCCGATCCGAGGACGAGTGCCGAGGGACGCGAGATCCCTCCTGCAATCCTCTAAGATCTCCACAATGTGAAGGAGAGCTCTGCCAGGGAACTCTCGAAACGGATGCCACCCTCACAGCATAGCATGAGTGGCGATATAAAAGAAAGAGATATGTCTCGATCCGGAGCCAAGGCTCGAAACCAAGACATATCTGAAATAAACTCAGAGTCGCCATCCATGGACACGCCATGGAACCAAAACAAATGCTCTGTTTGCAATGGATAACCAGAGATACAAAAGGTCCGTGCCTGATGACGAATGGAGAAGGTCCGAAGAGCGCCCCCAATTCGCCCGAGTGCGAACACTTGGTCTCTTATGCCATTTATTATTAACCTTGAAGAGTTTTAGGCGAAAATCATGTGAAATGGGAACAATCCTCAGGAGTCGTCTACCTAAGCATGCATTTCCTGAGAATACAAATAATAAGCACACAAAATAAAATAAAAGATGTGTCGCCTAATGATTGTTAGGTTATGAGTGACATACCTAACTGGTGTCTAAGTTCTGGTGGACGAACACATGCATGCTACAGCTAAAGGTATAATCCTGCGCAAGAAAGTAAGAAAACACAGCAAAATATACAATATAACAAAACAACAAATCCTAAGACTCTAAATGTTTAGCCCGAGTCCTCGGATGGTCTGATGTTCATCCAAAGAAGCCTACGTATCCCCGCCTCCACGAGAATCAAGGCAACGTAGTTCTTCGCACCTATTCTAAACTAGGATGCCTAAGACACCTAGACCTCTATCTTAGACTCGATCTAAAAGACCAGACTAATTATTAAAGCTTCTTGAACGATTATTTAAATTCCAGTGAATTGTAGATTTTAGGACACCCTATATGCCCTAACTAAATGCAGGTTAGCCCTAAGCTAATGCAGGTGGTTCCTACAACCTATGTGTAACTAGGCTGTATTTCCTAAGGAAAACAATGGGATCACTAGCGCATTCTAGACCTAGTCATCAGTCGGCGATGTGAATCGCCAACTGACCGGATGGAGGCGCTCCTATTACTCTAGGACAAACCCTAACTCTAACACAAACACAAACAAACCACACAACACATCAAAGACAAACTCCTAACTCTAAAACTCTCTATCTAGGACAAACTCCTAACTCTAGAGGAAGATCTTGTTGAAAACAAGGTTTTAAAGGTTTTTGAAGAAGGTTTAAAATATTATTTACAAAAGTTTGGCTGGACTTGGGATAAAAATCCCGAGCTGCACTACGTACCTCGTGGAAGAGGATCAAGCCAACGTAGTTCGAAGATCGAACTCGCCTACTACGCTTCTAAAAGAAACACTCAACACTTAAGATTTTTAAAGGTTTTTTATGTTTTTCAAATGTTTTTGATATTTTTAAAGTTTTCAAATGTTTTTTGAGATTTAAATTTCCAATGTTTTTGGATTTTAAAGCTTTTCCAATGCTCAAGACCTTTAAATGCTTTCAATCTTAAAGGAAACACGCAAGTAATACCATAAACTAAGGCAAAGCCTTAAAGCAAAAAGGGGAAACCCCAAACAAGCAACAAAGGTCTCAAAGAGACGATCCACAACAAGAAACTGACGTCTCAAAGAGACAAACCACAACAAGAAAGATAGTGCCCCAAGAACAGAGAAAACAATCTAAGATCCTAAGCAGGGAAGGCTCTTATATGACTGAGTTAGTCTCTAATGGAAAAAAAAAACTCCTAACTAATAACACTAGGGAGGAAGTACAAATGAGTCAGAGGCTCTAATAACACTACAAAGGATGAATGAGTCAAAGACTCTCTAATCAGGGCTGACTCCTATGCGAATGGACTATCGAATAAGGAGAAGCTCACAAGTAAAAAGGAATAAAAGACCCTGTGCATATTTGGCAAAAGTAAAACACCCAACCGGGCCGGACAGCTACCTAGCCCTCAGGGTGCAACAAATGTGCAACCCAATACCCATAAGGGTAGGGGTATGAAGCCAAGCCGAGTAGGGTGTTCTTCCAAAACCAAACGGCGCACAAAAAGGAGGTTTAGCAAGAGAATGAGACCGGGCAGGTCTAAAAGGAAATAAGAGACTTTGTGCATATTTGGCAAAGGTAAAAACATCCAGCCGGGCCGGACAACTACCTAGCCCTCAGGGTGCAACAAATGTGCAACCCAATACCCATAAGGGTAGGGGTATGAAGCCAAGCCGAGTAGTGTGTTCTCCCAAAATCAAAAAGCACACAAAGAGGATTAACGAGAGAATGAGACCGGACGGGTCTCCCAAACACACAAAGATGGGCTCTAAGCAACCTTATCATTGCCCTTGCAAAGGGGGAAGCAAGGCTAAGACAACAAATTGACCAAATTGGTCTCTAATTAACAAATGAACAAACTGAGGTGTAATCTCAGAGAGGATTCTACAAATGAGGCTTGCCTCCAAAGGAGGATTGCCTAACGAGACAGAGTATGTCTCCTAGTACAGGTTATAGTATCTAAAGAAATCTAACAGAAATCTAAAAGACTGTGCTAGTCTAATCAAAGAGAGAGAAAAATGCTATCAGATAATCGCAAATTTCAATCAATTATTACAAAAAAACAAAACAAATATCCGCAAAGTATGATTTACAACTAAAGAGTGCACAATCTGTAAGAATATCAACCATAAAATGGTAAACAACATTAATTAGTCCAGACCAGCCGCTGGATAGCCTAATAAAGCAAGAAACAACATTAAACACTTCTATGCCCAACCACAAGTACCACTGCCCCAATATGGGGGTGAAATCAGATGATGCTAAAGTAATCATCTGATATTACAAATACACAGAATAATATTTCTAAGCCCGCCTTGAGATCAGACAGTACTCATGTCGATAATATCGAATAGAGTAGTCATCTGATCTCCTTCTTTCCTAAAACAATTTATTTAAATAAAAGACAAGTTTATGAACCTCAAGAGAGTCTCACCTGAGCAGTCCATTTATTATCATCTTCAAAACCTAACTCAAAGATTAGTACAAGAGAAGAATATATAAAAAAAAAAAAAAAAAAATATCAAAAGATTATGATAATTACAATTTATCAAAAATTTCAGTGCATACATGGGACATCAACTTGTGCAGATCCAAGTGTGAAGCGGTGAGCCACAAAACATAAAGACGGGCTCCAAGTAACCTTATCATTGCCCAGAGAAGGGTTCTTTTAAAAAAAAATGGTTAAAAGAAATCCAAAAGGTTGGGTAGGCTTACTAAACAAAAGAGGGGAGCGCTACTTGGATTGAGCGAGTCCCCTAAAGATGGGCTTGGGCTATCGCCTTCATTGCCCCAAAATGAAGACCACGTCTCGATAGAATCAAATTCAAAGATCAAAACCCAATTTTGCCTACCTCACGAGATGGGAATATAAAACCAAGAATCCCACGATGAATGATTTTATAGACTGAGATATCTCTATCCCCTTCAAATCAAATGAAAGCATATTTCAAAGGCCGAAACTGGCCCCCTTTGCTGTTTAGATAGGCATTCCCGGAATACAAACACTCATGAGAGACGAGACCAAACACCTAACCCTATGCCCGTATCATGAAAAAGAACATGCAAGGACTACAAGATCAAAATAACACTATAACCAAGTATGGACCCCTGCCACTTCGTTACGCACATCATCCGACCGTGCACATTAAAATGATTAAACCCAAAGCAACACCCAAGCCAATGACCAAACCTTATTACTGCGCTCCCTAATGGACATACCAAAGATCCTAAATTCTAATGAAAAAGGAACCTAAGCAAACCCAAACCTAACCTTGAATGATTCGAGTACACATCCAGATCTCTTTTCTCAAATGACTATAAAGCAAGGTCCCAACCCCCATGTCTGTACACAGACTCAAGAATTGAAATGGAATTGAGCCACCAAAGCAAAACGTTATCTCAACCTTCAACCTAAGACTCAAATATCAAATGAACCAGAGACCCTTCTCATGGCAATTGGACCTCGCTCATGATAAGCTGTGGTACTTGAAAATTTTAACAAGAACATCTTCAAACAAACAAAAGCTGCAGCCAAAGAGTGTAGATATACATGATGGCAACAATGATATAGTGTCTACGCTCAAACTCCAAACATCAGACTTTGCAAAACCAGTTTGAAGGATGCGAAAATTGCTAGCCACTCATCTTGATGCGAAATGGAGGCATTTGAAAAAAAAAACAAAACTGGGTAATGTCACAAAGAGATATAAAGGAAGAAAAAGACCACCACAATTAATTTTTGCAGACTTACAAACTAAAAAAAAATGATATGGGGCAAAGAAAACAAGTTGAATTCATGCATTTACTCAAATATGATTGCACTGATGTCATTGCCTGGATAAAAAAAAAATGCTCCAATTATTCATGATTGGAACCATAGGGACTTAGATCAAGAATCTGATCCAATTCCTTGGATCTCCAAAATTAACCAAAGATCTGATTAAATGAAAGACTGAGTAATTGGTTTAGAAAGAGACATTATCTATCCTGAACCTGCCTGATCATTTCGATTTGTACTCTAAACACAGCTTAAACAAAAGAGAAGAATGTTACCTGAATTTTTCAATGAACTCCTTATTTCGGACTCCTTTGCCGGGATTTTCGGATGAAGGCGACTTCGATTTGCGTAGTGCTTGGAATCGAATTTGTGATGTGGAACAAAGAATCGATATGGCCCTTCTCCTTTTCTTCTTTTTCCAAGCAGAGAGATTAAATGAGAGAGGGCTGAGTTCAGAGAGATTAAAGGGGTTGTGTAAGATGAAAATATGGAGATTGGTAATGAAATAAAGAAATGGGAATAGATGATGAGGCTGCAGATTTTGGGACTTCTGGGTGTTTAAGACACGAACAATGGGTCGGTAAAGGAGGTGGCGAGACTTGGTTCGTAGGGGTTGGTTGCTAGGTGTGGAGGTCGAAGGGGATGACTGTATTCCGTGGTGGATGGCCGGATTCCGACCGGAGTCGGGAATGGTGTTGGGGACGACGGTAGAGGCAGAAGAGAGGAGAAAATGGTGGAGATGTTTAGAGCTGGGTTGCAGAGAAGGGGTTAGAGATCGATTGAAGTGGGTTTGATGTTAGGGTGGGCCAGATTTAATGGAGAGGATGGGAGTGGGTTTGGGGGTGAGAATAGCGTGGTCGGAGCTTGTCGGATTCCGGCAAACCCACCGGAGAAGGTGGAGTGACGGTTGGAAGGAAAGAAGAAGAAGAAGAAGAAGAAGAAGGAAAAGAAGAAGAGGAAGACGAAGAGGGTTTGGTTGTGAAGAACCCAAACGAGCTTGACGAGATCCGTCGGAGCTCCGGCTTAATGCCCGGAGAAGGAGTCTCACTCTCTCTGTTTCGGCAGATGGGTTTTCTCTAAAAAAAAAAATTGAAGATGGGGATGGTGGTTTGGCTGGTATGGGTGGTTGATGGGGAGATGCGGGTGGCGAGGGGGAGTGGCCGGAGAAGGTGGCTGGCCAGGAGGATGCCGGAGAAGGTGGCTGTGATGCAGAGAAGGTGAGGGAAGAGGTTACTGGAGGAGGATCGGGGAGGGAGTATCGGAGAGGGAGGATTGGAGAGGGAGGATCGGATTTCGACAATCCGGCCGGAGAAGACGACCGGATTTAATGGGGGTTTTAATGGTAAAGATGGAAGTAAGGGTTTGAGAGATGGAGAAGATGATGGTGGAGGTGATTATGGTGATGAGAAGGTAGTGGTATGGGTTTTGAAATAAACAGAAATTGGTTCGGTGGTATGGAAATGGAAGTAGATGGTCGGAGAAGACGGTGGGGGAGGGATTTGGCCGGTGGCTCGGGTTTGCAGAAATAGGGGTAGGGAAGAAGTAGAAGAGGATGGCCGGTGGTGGAAATGAACGGCAATGGAGCTGGGGAGGCCGGAGTTCCGGCGAGACACCGGAGAAGATGGAGAGATGGGTAATGGGTTTGGATTTTAGGGATTTCTCTTCTCTTCTCTCTGCTTTCGCCCTTCCCTCTCTCTGTTATTTCTACGAAAATGAGCTTTTTTCTTCTTTGCTTTGATGGCTTCTTTTTTTTTTATACAAAAGAAAAGACGTAATTAAACACACCCCTTTTCTACCTGGACAACCACCTCTAGTGTAATTTTTAACAATTTTTTAACTGGCAGGGGGTGCCCAAGAAGAAAACGAGAAACGATATATTTGATACCCCCAAACCTTCCAGGACACCCCCCTTGGCAAATTTAGGACAACTATTATTCCGCAAGAGGCGGCCCAAGCAGAAAACAGGGGGAAAAAATTTGCAAAAAATATCTTCTTTGAAAAAATGATCTCAACCGTTAAAATCACCTTTTCACTCAATGGCTGAGATCAAAAGAAACCTAACCAACTAAGATTCCCTCTAACTAATCCTAGTCCTAATCACTCACTAACCTAGCTTAGGGCTTAATGGCGACTTGGAGAAGAAGAAAAGCATCTTCGCAAATTACGAAATTGCCCTGGTTCAGGATAATACACCCCTCAATTAAGTTGTACACTAATCTGCATACCCCTATATCTCCCCGGACAGCCTGCCATGGCTAATTTGAACTGGTTTTTGAGATTCCAGCACAACCCCTTTTCTGGCTAAATCGCCACTCTTCCGAACTTGTCCCACGACACTGCCTTAGCTCGTTTGCTAGGCAAACGGGCTCGGATCGCGATGAAATTTTACAGGGACCTTGGTGGGACCCTAAGCTAGCCTAGGGCGTAATTTGGAGTCCCCACACACTGATTTGAAAAGGTTATGCACAAAACAAGGAGGTGCAGGGCACGGTCAAAATGGGGTGTCTACAGATGCCCCTCTTTGGCAGAGTGTGCTTGTCACACGAATGGCAAAGCTGACAAGACAACACATTTTGGCCGGCCCGAAAATAAGAAAAAGCAAATTTTTGGGTTTTGATTTTAAAATGATATTCACAAGGGTGAAACAACAAAATAACACTACGAGACTCAAAGACTGAAAACAAAAGGGAGATAACCTCTCACCGACTCTTAACTCGGCGCTTGCATAGAAGAATGAAGATTTCGATTGACAATTTAACCCAAGAATCACTTGGCTAATTATCGAGTGCTAAAACGAATAAAGAATACTTGAGAAGACTCAAAACCGGATTATGAAATTACCAAGACGGGTAAAGAAGTATTTTGAGGAAACTCAAACTATCAATACCGGATACATCGAGTTTTTATCCTGGAATCGAGAGCCAGATCATTCGAAACGGGTAAAGATTATTTGAGAAGACTCAAATTTTCGATACCGGATTACAAAACGGGTAGAGAATGTTTGAGAAGACTCAAACTTTCAATACCGGATACAAAACGGGTAGAGAGTGTTTGAGAAGACTCGAACTATCAATACCGGATACAAAACGGGTAAAGAATGTTTGAGAAGACTCAAACTATCAATACCGGATACATCGAGTTTTTATCCTGGAATCGAGAGCCAGATCATTCGAAACGGGTAAAGATTATTTGAGAAGACTCAAATTTTCGATACCGGATTACAAAACGGGTAGAGAATGTTTGAGAAGACTCAAACTTTCAATACCGGATACAAAACGGGTAGAGAGTGTTTGAGAAGACTCGAACTATCAATACCGGATACAAAACGGGTAAAGAATGTTTGAGAAGACTCAAACTATCAATACCGGATACATCGAGTTTTTATCCTGGAATCGAGAGCCAGATCATTCGAAACGGGTAAAGATTATTTGAGAAGACTCAAATTTTCGATACCGGATTACAAAACGGGTAGAGAATGTTTGAGAAGACTCGAACTATCAATACCGGATTTCAAAACGGGTAAAGAATGTTTGAGAAGACTCAAACTTTCAATACCGGAATACAAGACGGGTAGAGAATATTTGAGAAGACTCAAACTTTCAATACCGGAATACAAGACGGGTAGAGAATATTTGAGAAGACTCAAATTTTCAATACCGGATTTCAAAACGGGTAAAGAATGTTTGAGAAGACTCAAACTTTCAATACCGGAATACAAGACGGGTAGAGAATATTTGAGAAGACTCAAATTTTCAATACCGGATGGGGGGATGATATCTCGAGCTTTTTATTCTGAAAATGACGGTCAGGTCGCTCCTAACGTAACCTCCTAGAGGTTAGAGAGGAGGAAAGATAGTTAAAACATAGCCCAACTGGAATAGATCTAGAAATCATAACCTTTACCACAGGTATAACTCAAAGGCATTTGACGAAATCTCGCGGGCATTGGCCCCTTTAAACAAATAAACCAAAACTCTGCCTATGTTTTGAAAAAAAAAAAAAAATGCAAAACTCAATTTTAAATTCCAACGAGGATTGGATTTTTCTGAAGAAACTGATCAAGGAGCCTAGCTCGAAAAGGGATGTTCGAGCTTCTCTTATCTTTATTTGACAAGAATAGCCATCTCAACCCTAAAGCTTTGTTCGACGTCTTTTATGACTTGGGAAACCAAGTCATAAAAGATGCCCCTAGTATGATTTTATTTCCATTACAAGATTCATAAGAGAGCCAAACGCAAGGGTTCAACTGAAGGCTTTCATTTCAAAGAAATACTTGAGGCTACAAAGCTTTTACAAATATAGGAAAATGGGTTCTGCTCAAAGCATTCTTCCTCCTGCACTTCGTGATAACATTCCGAATAAACTTGAAAAATTGCCCCTTCTGAACTCTGCTCTGTTCGGTTCTGTCCGCAGGAGATGCAACTTCTTGCTTTTAAAGTTTATCGCCCCAGCCTCAAGAGAAGTAAAGGCTAAACTTGACCTTAAAGACCTAACTTTGACCTTACAATGAAAGATTTTGACACACGATAAACGAGACTTTGACAAATGACAGACGAAAACTTTGACAAATGCTCAACATAGACTCTAAAAGAGACTGAATCTGCTTCTTAATTTGATAAATGTTTAAGGTGGTAACAGTCTACCGCTCTTAGGATCCTTTGAATACCACATCTAAAAGTGTTTCATTCCTCTTTTCGGTATTTCAGTCATGGTTATTACCTCCTTTGGATTACTTAGCTTTAACCACTTTAACTTGAAGAAGTATCGAAAGAAATTATGCTGGCGCTTACTCAGACTCTGAAGTAATGCCCAAAACGGAAGCACAATCGGCTTTCAAAAGCCATCCTTCGTGAAATCCCTGCCATACTGAATTGCCCCTTTTAGGGTTTCGATTCAGCGGACCGCACGCCTTAATTTTTGCCTGGACTGTCTGCCCTTGCAGCTTTTTCCATCCAGCAGGCTCAGCACCCTGATTTTTGCCTAAGCCGCCCTTTCGGGTTTTCAACTTAGCGGGTGAATGACCCTAACTTTTGCCTAGACCGCCCTTGCGGGTTTTCAGTCTAGCGGGTCCAAGACTCCATCATTCTTTCCCTTTTTTCTTTTTTTTTTTTTTTTTTTTTTTTTACAAACCTGGGCCAATAACACCAGAAGGACTTTTAGGTAGGCCTAGGTTCAAACAGGCTAACATTTGGTAAGTTTTGAACAATTAGACCGAATCTGGACTATCCAGACTGCCTACGTATCCCCAAAGAAAATGGGAATCAGGTCCCGCGTAGTTCGAGGTTAATATCTTTTATGACGAAAGTCATAAAAGATGCCCCTGGTTTAAGTTTGATAAGGAGGTTTTGCTTTTGGCTCAAAGGAGTTTAGCAAAAAGGGTTTTCATTTTTGAAATCTGGGCTATTGGCTTAAAAAGCTCAAGTCGTCCAAAGATGGCCTTCTAGTGTTTTTAGGCGTAATATTTCTTTAACTGATCCAGGTTTGTAGGTTCTGTTAATTTTTCTCCATTTTCATTGAGGAGTCTTACGGCTTTTCCCGGCAGGACTTCATCGACAATATAAGGACCAGACCAATTTGGACAAAACTTCCCTCTCGGATCAAATACCGGTGCCCTATAGGACTTCAAGACAAGATCCCCTGGTTTCAAATCTCGGACACGAACCTTCTTATTGAACGCCCTTTCAATCCGCCTTTGATACCCCTGGATATGATACAGAGCTCGTAGCCTCTTCTCATCTATCATCTGCAGCTCCTGATGTCTGGCCTTCGCCCATTCAGATTCTGGCAAGCTTGCCTCTATCATCACTCTTAGAGATGGAATTCTAAGTTCAACAGGCAAAACTGCTTCTATTCCATATACTAAATAATACGGAGTGACACCTGTAGAAGATCTGATCGACGTCCTGTAAGCCCACAAAGCATAAGGAAGCTTGTTTGACCAGTCTTTGTAAGTTTCTGTCATCTTACTGATGATTACCTTGATGTTCTTGTTTGCTGCTTCAACGGCTCCATTCGTCTGCGGCCTATAAGGAGACGACTTGTGATGCTTTATTTTAAACTCTACACACAAGTGCGCTACTTCCTTCTTGAAGTGAGAACCATTATCCGAGATTAACTCATGAGGTACTCCATATCTGCAAATAATGTTGGCACGGATGAACTTTGCAACTGTATTCGAAGTAATGGAAGCATACGAAGCGGCTTCAATCCATTTCGTAAAGTAATCAATTGCAACCAGAATGTATTCATGCCCGCTCGAAGACTTCGGATGAATCTTCCCAATTATGTCAATTCCCCATACTGAAAACGGCCATGGAGAAGTCATGGAGTGCAACTCCGAAGGAGGTACATGAATAAGATTTGCATAGACTTGACACTTATGGCATTTCTTCACAAATGCGAAGCAGTCTGCTTCCATTGTGGGCCAATAGAATCCAAGTCTCAAAATCTTTCTTGACAACATTTTCCCATTCATATGAGGTCCACAAACTCCCTCATGGGTCTGCTCGATAAGCTCAACTGCTTTGTCTTCATCAACACATAAAAGCTGGATTCCATCAAAGGATCTGCGATATAACTGATCACCACAAATAACAAAATTGGCAGCTAATTTCTGAAGGGTTTTGCGCTCTTTCCCAGAAGCCCCAAGTGGATGCCCTTCACCGGATATGAGATTCTTGATGTCTGTATACCAGGGCTTTCCATCTGGACACCTAGCTGCTATTTCGATAACGTTCACATGCGCTGGCTCCCATTGCAATCGCACTGTAAGCGGCTGGACCTCCATTGTTGCTGAAATGTCTAACATAGAAGCCAGTGTAGCCAAAGCATCAGCAAAATGATTTTTTGTTCTGTACAAGTGAGTAAATGTAATACTCCTGAACTTCTGGACCAAAGATTCGAGATATGCATTATACGGGATCAATCTATCTTCCCGAGTCTTCCATTTTCCATTAGTCTGGTAAATGATCAAGATGGAATCTCCAAACACATCAATGTCTTGAATCTGCAAAGCTAAGGCTGCCTCCAGTCCGGCAATACAAGCTTCATACTCCGCCATGTTGTTGGTGCACTCAAACTGCAACTTGATAGATATAGGAATATACTCCTTCTGAGGGGATACGAGTACTGCTCCTATTCCTTGACCCTGGTTATTGACTGCACCATCAAAATACATTGCCCATCTTGTATTTGGAGTATCCTCTTCAACATCCATAATCTCTTCATCAGGAAATTCAGCCTTCAGGAATGCGTTCTCTTCCACAGGTGAATCAGCTAACTGCTCTGCAATGACCCGCCCTTTAACAGATTTCTGAGTGACATAAGTAATGTCGAACTCAGATAACAATAACAGCCACCTTGCGGTTCTTCCCGTAAGAGCAGGCTTCTCAAACAAATACTTCAACGGATCCATCCGTGAAAGCAGAAGTACCTTGCTTGATAACAAATAATGTCTGAGTCTCTGAGTTGCCCAAACTAATGCTAGACAGGTCTTCTCCAAGATTGTATACTTCACTTCGTATTCTAGCATCTTCTTGCTGATGTAGTATACAGGCCTCTCCTTCTTAGACCCTGAATCTTGCTGAGCAAGCATACAACCCATCGTTGTATCCGTGATGGATAAATACAACAACAATGGCTGACCCAGGATGACAGGGGATAAAACAGGAGGTAAGGACAAACACTGCTTGATTTTTTCAAAAGCCACCTGGCATTCTTCGGTCCATTTCTTCGATGAATTCTTCTTTAGAAGCTTGAAAATAGGCTCACAGGTCATAGTTAGATGAGCTATAAACCGTCTCAGATACTGAACTTTTCCGAGAAAACCTCGGATCTGCTTTTCGGTCTTTGGCGGTTCCATCTCCTGGATCGCTTTGATTTTCTGAGGATCTACTTCAATTCCCCTTTCGCTCACCATGAATCCCAGTAGCTTTCCTGAAGTAACCCCGAATACACACTTGCTAGGGTTCAGACGAAGCTGATACTGTCTGATTCTTTCAAAGAATTTTCTTAAAGAGACAGTATGCTCCGGCCGAGTCTTTCCCTTGACGATCATATCATCTACATAGACTTCGACTTCTTTGTGGATCATATCATGAAGAAGAGCAGTCGCAGCTCTCTGATAAGTAGCGCCTGCATTCTTCAACCCAAAAGGCATTACTCTGTAATAGTAAGTTCCCCACTGAGTAGTAAACGCTGTCTTGATCATATCTTCCGGCGCCATCTTAATCTGATTGTATCCCGAAAACCCATCCATAAAAGATAACAGAGCGTGACCAGCTGTATTGTCCACCAGAAGATCAATGTTCGGAAGCGGGAAATCATCTTTCGGACTCGCCTTGTTGAGGTCCCTGAAGTCCACACACATCCTGACCTTTCCGTCCTTTTTGGGCACCGGCACTATATTCGCTAGCCATTCTGGATATTCAACAACTTGAATAAATTTTACTTCTAATAGCTTTTTAACTTCGTCATGAACTTTTAACTCCCATTCTGTTTTAAGTTTTCAAAGTTTTTGCTTCTTTGGCTTCGCGCCAGGGATTAAAGGCAACCGATGCTGGACAATGTCTTCGCTCAATCCCGGCATGTCATCATAAGACCAAGCAAAAACCTCCTTGAACTCCTTAAGTAAAGTGATTAATTCCTCACGCTCTTCGGGAGATAAAGTTTTGCCAATTCGAATTTCCCGAATTAAGGTTTCGTCACCAATATTTACGATTTCAATTTCCTCTTCGAGCGGTCTTGCTCGGCGACTCTCCTCTTGTTGAATCATATGTTTGATTTCAAGGGGAGTTTCGTCGGCATCCTCGTCAGAGGAGGAATCTTGATTATCATTATTAATATTATCAGTTTTAAGAGCAGATTCAGTACTTGAAATGGAAACAGGAGAAACAGAAACAGGAATGTATGTAAAAGAGTCTTTCATTTCATTCATAGTATTGGTTACATCAAGAATGGAATAGCCCACAGCAGGCATTGTATTGGACTCTAACGATGTATTCACAGACTCAACAGACAACTCAACATTGAACTCAGCCAACTCTGGCATATGTGCAGTTGAAGAAATAAACTCATCATCTAAAGTACTCTTGGACTCGACCTTATTAGAAAGAGACTTGTCACCGACTCCGGAACCAGATCCAACTTCTACAGTACCTGCATCAAAAGAATCGTTAGAATAAACAAACTCAATATCAGACTGGGAAGTAGACGTATACTTAGAGACTACTGACTCTTTTGAGGAAACGGGACTATACTGAAAGACTACTCGAGGTAAAACCTGGGAGGTCCAGTTGGTCAAGGGTCCCTCGGCTGGGGTGATTAACTCTGCGGGGTTCAGAATGAATGCATCTCTGCCTATCACTGCCACCTCTGACGCTTCGGTCTCACTGCCAACCACTGCTGCCACTGGATATTCAATCTGAAACAGGCCATTCAGACAGCCCGGCTCTAAAACATCGGCCCAATCAGTTTTCGGTGCTGCCTCAGTAATCTGAGCACTCATTGGCGCTTCTGATAACTCTAGGTTAAAGAAAATTTCGAAACCTGGAAACCTCTGCCCTGTCACATCATCGGTCCACGGCTCAGCAAACCCGCAAAATGGAAAATCTGCCCCCTCTTTTCTGAAAATGCCATTTCTGATCAGACTGATTGGCCCCATAGGCAATTCTAAACCCCGGCGGCGGCACTCGGCCCATTTCAGCATGTATCTTTTCATTTCCTTGACCTCCTGCTCGGTCGGCTTATATCCCAAGCCAAAGAGACCATTGAAAGCTCTAAGCACAGGCCACTCAGTAGGGCCTTGATGATATTTGCCCAGCCCTGCGCCTGGAATATAACCCTGTTTACGGATCATCCTGACCACATTCGAGTTGGTGCTAGTCAAGAAGAAAACTTCTTCGCCCATGGCTTCTTTCATGGATATAACCGACACCTCCAGAGAAAACCCTGTCAAACTGACATCGGCTTCCTTCCCAACTACGAGCTCCTGCGAAATTTGTCCAATTTCTAAATCTGGATCACCCTTCACAGTCACTACCCTGTTGTTATGAACAAACTTCAACTTTTGATGAAGGGTAGAAGGGATAACTCCGACCTTATGCAGCCAAGGTCGACCCAATAACAGCAAGAAAGAAGCTTTAATGTCCAATACTTGAAATTCGATGTCAAAGTCTTCTCCCCCAATCTGAATTTCAGTGGCCAGGGTTCCGATGACATCTCGCCGGGTGCCATCATATGCTAATATACCCTGCTCTGAGGGAATAAAATCTCCAGGTCCAAAGCCCAAAGTCGCAGCAGTACTCAGAGGACAGATATTCAGAGCGGACCCATTGTCGACCAGTACTTCGGGTACCCTTTTCTTGTTGCAGATCACGGTAATTTTGAGTGAACGAGCATGGTCACTCCCTTCAGGAGGTAAATCATCGTCTGTGAAAGATATTACCCTGGAAATCCTAGTTACAGCGACTAGGCTTACTAACTCATCGGGAGTGATCTCAGTTGGCACCTGAGCAGCATTCAACTCCTTGAGTACAACCTTCCTGTGCTTAGACGAAGACATAAGTAGACCCCAAATAGAAACGTTTGCCTGGGTCTTCTTCAGCTGCTTCAACAAATTATCTTCTTCCTCATCTGCACTCGGCCTATTCTGCCCCTGATTCTCGGCTGCTCTCACTGCTTCTGCAGGGTTTTCTGCTCTCAATTCCGCGGGCTTGAACACACGGCCACCCCTGGTAACGTGACGAAGCTCGCCACACTGATCTTCTAACAGAAGCAAATCATCTGCATCCATTCTCAAAACATACGGAGCTTCAATTGCCTCCTCTTCTTCAAAATCACTCATCCTTAGAACATAAGGCGTTTCCTTTTCTGCCTCAACATCCTCACATCGAAGGACGCATGGAGAGGATGTCTCTGCCAAACTGGTGCTCCCCCTCCAGAGGGCATAAGACCTTTCCCTTTCCATCTCCTCGATCTCTTCAGGATCAAATCTTAGAATATAAGGTTCATCAGGAGTGATTGCGCAAATGAGAATGGATTGATCAAGAACCGGCTCCTCGACAAAAATGGCATTCGCTACAGGAGGAGGAATTGCACGATGATTGGGAAGGGGATTCCGTGTTACATTGGGCCTTTCCACCTCAAGCTTTCTGTTCTCTAACATAGTCTGGAGCGCATGTTTTAAGGCCAGACATCTTTCAGTGAGGTGACCTGAATTTCTGTGGTATTCACAATACTGGTCTGCTCTCCAATATGGGGGTAACGGGTTAGGTACTGGCCTAATATCAGGTAGTCTGATTTTCTTGTCCCTGATCAACTTTTTCAGAATCAGAGGTAAAGGGTACGGTAAGGGATCAAAGTGCCTCTGAGGTTTCTGCTCTACCGGGGCTGGCGCTGGTCTCGCCACCTCTGTTACAGTCCTGGCCGCTGGGCGAACATGGTTTACGTGGTCAACTTCTTTCTGTACGACCACGGGTCTCTTTCCTTCCTTGATGTCTGATGGAAGTCTGGCCCTCAGACCCTTAGCTATTGCATCCTCAGTCCTCGTCCCAGTCTTAATCAGATGGTCAAAATCGGTGTAATGCTGAGGGGACATAAAATGAAAATACTGCGGCGACAAACCCTTGATCACCAACTTGATCTGATCTTCTTCTGATAGCCTCTCGCTCAGCTGGGCAGACTTTCGACGCCAACGACGGATGAAAAAGGTAAAGGTCTCCAGAGGACCTTGCTTTAACTGCTTGAGATCCCTCTTGGTAACCTCTATCCCTTCTTCCATAGAAAACTGCTCTACAAATTTGTTGGAGATGCTTTGTAAGGTCTTCACCTCTTCAGGTTTCCGACGCAGAAACCACTTCTTCGCCACCCCAGTAAGAGACATTGGAAAGACCCTGGCCATTTGCTCAGGAGATAGCCCACACTGCTGCGACATCTCAATAAACCACCTCATATGATTCCGGGGACATCCAGTCCCATCATATTTGTCATAATCGGGGGTTTTGAATTTAGGGGGCAAGGTGACTCCCGGAGACATTATCAGCTCAGATATATCGAACTGCTTTGGGCCTTGATGCTTCAAGCTTTCCATTTCTTTTGTCAGCTTCTCCAATTGATCAGCTACCTGTTTTTCCTTATTATACTGGGCCACATTTGGAATGCAATATTCTTCAGCGTACTGCCCTTCTTCTAGGTCGACGTCTACTGGTGAAATGAAAGGGTGGTTCAAATTTGCAGGGCTCGGATTTGCCGGTATACCGGGAGGGGGTTGAACTGCAGGTGCTCTAGAAGTAGAGACCTTTTCATTAGACTGGGCTTTCATTTGGGCCATCTCTTCTTTCATAAAGGCCATATCCCGGGTAAGATTCACCATCATCTCTTGAATTTTAGTTAGCGCATCATTGGGTTCAGCCATTTGGACAGATTCTAAAGATTCAGATGATTCAGATAAAGAGGATGCAGATTGCTCAGGTAAGGTTAGCGGTTCAAATTGACGAATGAGTCTAGACGTGGTTGACTGTCTAGACCACGCAGGTTGACTTACACCTGAGGGAGCGATGTTTGCTCGATTTTAGAATCCTGAATTGGAAATTAACATACTAAATTAAAACAATAACCATTGAGATAGAGTATTCTGTACCAAATAAGATAAGAGAAAATCACAAATGCTATTCCATTGATCAATAGTCAAAATGCAGTTACAATCAAAACATTAGTCTTTGCTAACAATTGGATGAAAGTAACCATTTACAATGAAATTTGAAGAAATTAAAATGACAATTTCATGAAAAGGAATCTTCAAAGCTCTCCGCTTCGAGCTCTCCGGTTTGCAGGCTCCTCCAGTATTTCTCCCTTCCGAAGTTTAGATGCGAAAGCAGATCTCCTCTCCGCGATTTTGTCTCTCCAAGCAGCTACTATGGATGCAATGAGATCAGGAGTAAGGTTTTCACAGCTAGGTGGTGTGATAACCTTAGGAGTACAAGAGTGTGCGGTAATCTGACAAGGGAAGCACAAAGGTGCATAGAAAGATGATTTCTCTAAACCCATAAGATAAACAAATGAGTATGGGTAGGTGCTGGTGATAATTTGTGGACATGATTGACTCACCCAATGAAATTGGTTTTCCCTTACATTCTGCAGCCAATGGTGCCATTCATTAAGCTGAGATTGCTTAACCTTTGTCTTCCAAGAATGAAAACTCTTAAGAGTGTACTCAATGCTGTTTTGTGGCTGAAGGATAGTGAGTTTCTCACATAGCCACACATATAACAGCTTAGCACATCCGAAAAAATTATCCTGCACCTTTTTACTAGCAATGAGGTCTAAGCCATAAAAGGTTTCGGCTAGCATTGTAGGGACAGGATTTCTCCCCTCATTTATCTGATCTACTATCGCCAACAAAGTGAAAGGGGCGGAACTAGAGTCTCTGCGAAGGACATGGCGTGCAAAGACAGCAAAGACTAAAGCATTACGCCGACACTCCTGAAAACGGGAGTCAGTAGGATTGACGTTTTTGGAAAACAACTCAATGAGGGTCTGAAATTGCACATTTTTCTCTGTTAAGCAATGCAAAGTTTTCACAACCTTATTTTCGAATAATCTGCGAAAGAGATCATGAGGAGAGTCTATGCTCGAAGGTCGGATCCAAAGTCCCTCAGGAGGAAGCTCTAGCAAGGCACACCAATCTTCAAATACAGGACAAAGTTCAAAAGACCCAAATCGAAAGACATGGAAAACAGGGTCCCAAAATCCAGCAGCTGCTTGAAGAAACTTCCAATTTATACCGCGACTATTCAGATGGGTAAAAGAAACGATGAAACGCTCAGCCACACTCCTTTCTTCACATCTCAACGGAAAAGATTTAACAGTCTCAGCTATCCACTTGTCTAACAAATTATTCGCCATGATCAGACCTAAAATTCAGATAGGACAAAGATCAGGAGAGAATGGGGATAACCTTGCATAGACAAATGACCAGGGTAATCTGAAAATCAATTTCATTAAAAGGATGAACTCTGTGATAATGACTTTTTCATCAAAGATGAGAGGTAGCCAATAGATCAGAAAAATAAACCACGGCCATAAGATGACAGAAGTAGGTCATAAACCGGATCTAAATCTGGTGATGAATACCAATAACTGTACGATCAAGAGGATCAATCATGCTAGACCATGGTCATAAGGACAGCGAACGAGCTATCGGCCAGATCTCAAGACAAAATAGGTAAACAAACGAGCGCATACCCTAATGAATAATAGATATACAAGTTGAATCTATGACACAACAAAAGAACAGATATACAATCCAATGGTAGCAAATAAAACTGTGACCACGAGGACGACATATACAGGCCACGCACTTAGTGGAACTGAAAGGGTGCAAATACAGCTGACCAAACCTGAAGTTCTTACTAAAAATTTGGTTCTAAGCTAAATCAAGGTTATTCAAGGGAATCGAGACAAGAAAAACTGACTCTAAAGAATAGCCATCATGCTAAAAATGTGCTGCGAAAAATTCGACAGCATAACGGCTAGACAAAGAAGTCAAGATAAGGTAAACTCATGGTTTAACTAACTCTAAAGGATAGCGGTCATGCTTAATATGCTCTGCGAAAAATTTGACAGCATGACGGCTAGACAAGAAAGTCCAGGTAAGGTAAACTCATGGTTTAGCTAACTCTAAAGAATAGCGGTCATGCTCGAAATATTCTGGATAAAATCCGGCAGCATGACGACGCTAGAAAGGATTCCCACAACTCAACCGAAGGTATATAAATAACGGTGGTAAAATCGATTCATAATCGGTAAACGAAATAGGCTACCAAAGAAAGGTAAACAAATGAAGGACTGACCACAGGTGGGAACTGTGGGACATGATCCCGCGAGAGGGGCGTGGGGCGCGAGCCGCCGCGCGCTCTCTCTTGGTCTCTCGTTCCCACGCGATTGGCGTGTGCATTTTATTTATTGATTTGAATTCGTCTTTCCTGTGGACTTGGGATCACTAAGGCAATCCGAATTCCACACGAAAGAGACTGACAGAGTCGCCACCTAGATGTGGGATCTAGGACCCATAATTAACCAGAAATCTAGACTCGCTACCTGGTTACAAGAATGGAAGGTATGGGGAGTTATCCACCACATGCACCATTCCTGCCCGATAATCGGTCTTCGATTCCAAAAGCTAACTCTTTTAAATTTATTTTAAATGGCTCATTCAACTCTATGTTAATGTGCGAACTAAGTGACATGCATCCTAGAATCTAATTTCAATGTGAATCCTAGATGTGTATCTTGATTTATTAATTTGTCTGGATTCATTCTAAGTGAAAGTTCTCCTAGAATTCTAATTTCATGGAAAACCCTAACTGATTTGATTAAGTATTTACAAGAAAATTAATATACAAAACACCACAATTTGTTGTGGTGCCGACTCGCGGGTGGTATGCCATCAGACATCCAAGCTGCCTACGTACCCAAGCCTCACTGGGATCAGAGTCGACGTAGTTCGGTGCACCTAAGCTAAGCTACTTATGCCTAACTCAACTAGGACACCGACTTAAACGGATTTGACTGTTTCAACAGTTTTAAAAGTAGTTATTTAATTCAAGTTGAGGATTTTATTATCTTAGGATTTCATCTAAGATGCTGTATGATTCTTATCCAAATGCAAGTTGTTCCTTAGACTAATGCAGGTTTGCCTACATCCTAGTTTACTAGGCTTGTCTTAAGGAAAGATTGGGTGACTAGTGTAACTAGACCTATGGTACGGTTGCTATTCATAGCAAGCGTCCGTGATGAGGCTGGACTCCTAACTCTAGGACTCCCTAAAACCTAGGACACGGCACGACACCAGTGTTCCTAAATTGGGCTCTAATGGTTCTTAGATTGGAAACCATAATCCAATGGTTCCGAAAGACACAAGATAAATCGATTTAAGTTCTCGAGGTTAATGAGTTTCAGATTTCGAAGATTTTCAGTTTCTAGATATTTAAGGATTACCAATGGTTCTAGGGTTCACCAATTTCGGCCTTGAATGGCATCCAAAGGAGGGAATCGTGCGCTCTTTCCTTGTGCAATTTAATACTTAGGTTATAGCATCTTATTGCCTGGCAGAATCTCAGGATTTCCGTGGACAATAACCTCGGAGCCAACAACATGCTATAACTTAAATATTCAAATTGTCAAAGATCAAGTTGCAATTGGGATACGATTATGGATGCACTGGCCATTTTTCCAGGAAAATCTAAAGATCCTAAAATTTCTGTTTCAATGGATTAAGGAGTGAACATGTGACAGAATTTTAAAGTTCTTTAGGAATTTTTATATGATTTTCAATTAATTTCGAATTTTCCATGGATTTTATCAATTTTAAGCATATGAGCGGTTTTACAAGTGAAATTGTTGCAAATAAATTCGAAATGATTTGAAATTTCTACAGCAGCAAGATGAAAATGTATGTAGCTTACAGGATGAGTTTTGCATATTTTTACATTAAATTCACATTTAATCTTGATTAAACCATTAAATGTCTAGATTGCACAATTAACACATAAACTAGTAGAAATATAACTCTAAATTCTATGAAATTTCTACAGAAATACTATATGAATCAAAATAGCATGCAGTGAGATTTTCATGAATTTTAGAAATTATTTACTACCAATTTCGGATTTTACAATTTCCAGACCAGATTATAAATTAACACTACATCCCATATTAAAACAGATCCAAATAACACGAAAATTTTACAGTAACAAGTAATATGGAAGATAAGACTACTGTAAAAATTTTATGAATTTTAATGATGATCTGATGTTAGTAAAAATTCTCCTAAAATCTGATAAGTTTCAAAGAAAATATTAAATAATATACCAAATAAACTCCAAAAATCTTTATAAATTCATGGTAAAATGAATCAGTAACATATTATTTTCCCACGAAATTTCATTAATTTTAGAATCTGTTTGGTATATAATTTAATTTTTCTTCGTCAAAAGATGTTTTTTGAAGAGTTTTCCATTTTTAAAACACAATTTGCGGAAAAAATCAGAAAAATTCGGAAAAATACAGAAATATTTTGAGAACAATGCACCTACCTGTGGTGAAGATCTCCGCCCAATCCAAAAAAATATAAAAAATCCTGCCGCCGCCGATCCGCTCCGCCGTCTTTCGCTTTCTCTGGAGTGTTTAGAGGGAGTGATTGAGGGAGTGAAGAGATAATGGAAGAAGAATATTAGGGAGAGGGATGGAAGAATATATTGAGGAAAGGGATTGGAGGGAGTGATTAGAAGAGATAATGGAAGAGAAAGAGATAATGGAAGATAAATTTCTCCTTTTTTTTATGGATGGGAAGGAAGATATATATAGGGAGAGAAAGAGAGAGAGAGAGATATGTTGGTGGAGAGCTCATCATGTTGTCCCTCTTAGTGGAGAATCCATCATTATTGTTCTTAGTGGAGGGCCCATCATGTTTCTTAGTGGAGAATCCATCATTATTGTTCTTAGTGGAGGGCCCATCATGTTTCTTAGTGGAGAATCCATCATTATTGTTCTTAGTGGAGAATCCATCATTATTGTTCTTAGTGGAGGGCCCATCATGTTGTCTTAGTGGAGAGCTACCATCATTGCTCTTCATAAGAGGCCTCACAAGAGGCCCCATTGAGGCCCCACAACGCGGGCCCCACAACGTGGGCCCCACAACGCGGGCCCCACAACGTGGGCCCCACAACGTGGGCCCCACACAAATGTTCAATGCGGGCCCACCAAACGGGTACAAATTCTCCCTTGCTCGGATTCTCACGAATAACCCTTCTCCGCACTTTAGCGGAAAAAATCAGAACAATGCAGAAATGACCAGAAAGATTTGAGAAAGCGTAAGGGACGAACACCGGAATAGAAAACATTGAAAAATTGATAGCGAAACCCTAATTTCTTTTTTAATCAAAGCAGAGCAAAATGGGGTGTCTACAGATGCCCCTCTTTGGTAGAGATGACGTAGTCATCGAATACCAAAGTCAAAATGACAGAACCATTTTGCGTAGCTTTAATCGACAAAAGACTTTACGGAACCTAGACGCAAGCATTTACTACCTAATGTAAAACCCAAAACGAAGTCCTAGAATTGGAATGTAGTAAAAAAAAATCCCGCTGCGGTGCCGCTCGACATCACATTTATATGATGTTCAAAGAGAAAAGACCATTTTTGAATGGACTCAGAATGAAATACCATATTTTTACGGCTTCCAAGGAAATGAGACATCACATTTGTATGATGCTCAAAGAGAGTAAGAGACCATAGTTGTATGGACCTGAAGAGAATGGAACACCGTATTTTTTACGGAGTTCCAAGGAAATGAGGTATCATATTTGTATGATGCTCAAAGAGAATAAGAGAACATTTTTGAATGGACTCAGAAGAGAATGGAATACCGTATTTTTACGGAGTTCCAAAGAAATGAGGTATCATATTTGTATGATGCTCAAAGAGAATAAGAGAACATTTTTGAATGGACTCAGAAGAGAATGGAATACCGTATTTTTTACGGAGTTCCAAAGAAATGAGGTATCATATTTGTATGATGCTCAAAGAGAATAAGAGAACATTTTTGAATGGACTCAGAAGAGAATGGAATACCGTATTTTTTACGGAGTTCCAAGGAAATGAGGTATCATATTTGTATGATGCTCAAAGAGAATAAGAGAACATTTTTGAATGGACTTAGAAGAGAATGGAATACCGTATTTTTACGGAGTTCCAAGGAAATGAGGTATCATATTTGTATGATGCTCAAAGGGAATAAGAGAACATTTTTTAATGGACTCAGAATGAAATACCGTATTTTTACGGCTTCAATCTTCGGTTGAGATTAATGAATTTGGAGGTTTTTTTATGAATTTGAATTTGACGTAGAATTGAATTTGATGAATTTGGGGAATTTGAATTTGACGTAGGATTGGAGTTGATGAATTTTGGGATTTTGAATTTGACGTAGGATTGGAGTTGATGAATTTTGGGATTTTGAATTTTGACGTAGAATTGGACTTGATGAATTTTGGGAATTTGAATTTAACGTAGAATTGGATTTGATGAATTACGGAATTCCAAGGAAATGAGGTATCATATTTGTATGATGCTCAAAGAGAATAAGAGAACATTTTTGAATGGACTCAGAAGAAAATGGAATACCGTATTTTTACGGAGTTCCAAGGAAATGAGATATCATATTTGTATGATGTTCAAAGAAAGAAGACCACTTTCAAATGGACTCAGAGAGTATATGATAACAGAGATTATCAGGAAAGGGGGAACTGGAATCTCCAATTAACAATTTTGGAAGCAAATGATTCAATACCACCATGCAGCAAAGGTCTTTCAAGGCTTGAATATGAGATGCCACTTTATTAGCAACCTGCCCCAGTTTAAGGCCTTCTAACCTTCTTCTATTCATTGACCAGAGATCATTCTTGCAACGATTTTTCACCATTCGTGACAGTCGCACCTTTTCCAAGTTTCTCGGAATCCGTTAATGAACCTGCCTTCAGAGTGATTGCACCCTACAACAATTCTTTAAAATAGCATTTGTAAATTTTTCTAAAAATAGAACCACTGACATTGGTAATAAAAAGACAAAATAAGAAAGATTACTCAAGTGATCTCGTGATGCTTCTGACTTATCAGTATTTTCTTTTGGGTTAGGTTAGCCTCTTTTAAAGAATGTTTCTCCACTGATAAACATCTTCACTTATTTTTTAAGACAGTGATACTTCATATATCCTTCTATCAACTTTCGGATTGTTTTGAAATTAATGCCCTTAGTTTCGGGAATCATTGTTATTTTTGCCTGACCTACTGAGAGTTCAGAGGTCGATGTAATTCTTCTGGCGTGAACCCCATCTTACCACGACCAAGTATTCCTTTTTAGATTTTCAACTTGGCGGACCGTTCAACCTTAACTTTTGCCTGAATCGCCTTTTCAGGTTTTTGACTCAGCAGGCTACCCCCTTAACTTTTGCCTAAGCTGCCTTTTCAGGTTTTCAACTTAGCAAGGGAATGATCCTAAATTTTGCCTAGATCGCCTTTTCAGGTTTTCAATCTAGCGGATCTTCAAGCTCCATTCTCTTTTTTTTTTTTTTTTTTTTTTTTTTTACTTGAACACCAAAAGGACTTTACAGGTGAGGTAGAGCTTTTCAAAAAATGGCTTAAGGTTTTGCAAGAGTTTCAACCGAACCTGTGAACAGGTTGCCTACGTATCCCAGTGTAGGAATCAGGTCATGCGTAGTTCAGGGGAATGCCCCTAGTACATTGGGTTTTGAAGGAAAATTTTATGTAGGCTCAAAAGGGTTTGCAAAAGGTTATATATTTTTTGATTTTGGGTTATGAATTTGGGTTTTATTCGGCCAAAAGACGGTCTTCTGGTGTTCAAGCATAGAACCTCTTGAGTTGATCAAGATTTGTTGGTTCCGGCAATATTTCTCCATTTAAATTACGGAGCTTGACGGCTTTTCCAGGTAAGATTTGGTCCACGATGTATGGCCCTGACCAATTAGGCTTGAATTTGCCTCTTGGGTCAAACACTGGTGCTCGGTTTTCTTTTAGAACAAGGTTGCCTTCTTCGAGATCTCTGATTTTAACCTTTTTATTAAAAGCCCGGGCTATTCTGCGCTGATAACCCTGCACATGGTAAAGCGCTTTTAACCTCTTTTCATCTAGCATATTCAGCTCTTTATATCTGGCGTCTGCCCATTCATTTTCTGGCAACTTGACTTCAGTCAATACTCGGAGCGAAGGTACACGAATCTCTACAGGTAGCACTGCTTCCATACCATAAACAAGAGAGTAAGGGGTTGCCCCAGTTGAAGCTCTAATTGATGTTCTGTAAGCCCACAAGGCGTACGGCAACTTATTCGACCAATCCTTATAAGTTTCTGACATCTTGCTAATGATAGTCTTGACATTTTTGTTTGCAGCTTCCACTGCTCCATTTGTCTGCGGCCGATAAGGTGAGGATTTGTGATGCTTAATCTTGAACTCTTCGCAAAGAATGATAACTTCTTTCTTGAAATGAGATCCGTTATCTGAGATAAGTTCATGGGGAATCCCATATCTGCATATGATGTTGGTTCGTATGAATTTAGCAACTGATGCGGATGTAAGCTTTGCATAAGAAGCGGCCTCAACCCACTTAGTGAAGTAGTCAATTGCAACGAGTATGTACTCGTGACCACTGGATGACTTAGGGGAAATTTTGCCAATAATGTCAATTTCCCAAACCGAAAACGGCCAAGGAGAAGTAAGAGAATGCAATTCGGTAGGTGGTACATGGATGAGATTCGCATGTATCTGACATTTATAGCATTTCTTCACAAATGTGTGACAATCTGCTTCCAATGTTGGCCAATAGTACCCCAGACGTAGGATCTTCTTTGACAACATCTTCCCATTCATATGAGGTCCACACACCCCTTCATGAACATCTGCGAGAATTTCTTCTGCCTGATCTTCAGTGACACATAAGAGTTGAATTCCGTCGAAGGACCGTCGATACAGCTCTCCTCCACAAATGACAAAGTTAGCCGCCAATCTCTGCAAAGTCCTTATCTCCTTATTCGACGCCTCATTGGGATGCCCCTGGCCCGAGATGTAGTTCTTTATGTCCGTATACCATGGTTTACCATCGGGACATCTTGCAGCTATCTCTATAGCATCAACATATGCAGGAGCCCATTGCTCTTGAACCGTGATGGGCCTCATTTTCATATTGTGAGGTATGTCAATCATAGAAGCTAACGTCGCTAAGGCATCGGCGAATCTATTCTTCAACCTTGGCAAATAACTGAAAGTGATGTGCTGGAATTGCTTAGCGAGAATATCCAAGTATTCATGATATGGCAGCAACTTTTCTTCTTTGGTTCTCCATTCTCCTTGGGTTTGGCAAATGATTAACATTGAATCTCCATATACGTCAAGATTCTCTATGCCTAAGGCCAATGCTGCCTCAAGCCCAACAATGCATGCTTCATACTCTGCCATATTGTTGGTGCAATTGAATTGTAACTTAACTGCAAGGGGAACATGCTCATTTCGGGGTGACACAAGCAATGCCCCTACTCCTTGCCCTGTTTGGTTTGCTGCTCCATCAAAATAGAGGGTCCAACCAGTTTCTGGATATTCATCTTCTACCATCATGATCTCTTCATCTGGGAACATCGTCTTGAAAGGCTGATTTTCTTCTCGGGGTGCTTCTGCCAATTGTTCAGCAATGGCTCGGCCCTTTACTGATTTTTGGGTTACATGAGTGATGTCAAATTCAGACAACAACAATAACCATCTGGCAGTCCTGCCTGTTAGGGCTGGTTTTTCAAATAGATACTTCAAAGGATCCATTCTTGACAAAAGCAAGACCTTATGTGATAAAAGGTAATGCCTGAGTCGTTGAGTAGCCCAAACCAAGGCTAAGCAGGTTTTTTCCAGGACAGTGTACTTCTGTTCATACTCCAACATTTTCTTACTAAGATAATACACAGCCTTTTCATGCTTAGTTTCTGGGTCTTGTTGCGCTAGCATACACCCCATGGTGGTTTCTGTTACTGACAAGTAAAGCAGCAATGGATGCCCCGGTATCACTGGTGCTACTATCGGTGGTTCAGACAAACTTTGCTTTATCTTTTCAAAGGCCTGCTGACATTCCTCTGTCCATTCTTTGGAAGAGTTCTTCTTTAAGAGCTTAAAGATAGGTTCACAAGTTGATGTCAGATGAGCGATGAATCGCCTTAGGAACTGTATCCTTCCTAGGAATCCCCGAATTTCCTTCTCGGTTCTAGGCGGCGGCATCTCCTGGATAGCCTTAATCTTCTGAGGATCCACCTCTATACCCCTTTGACTCACCATGAATCCTAACAACTTACCAGAGGTAACCCCGAATACACACTTGCTAGGATTCAGGCGAAGCTGGTATTTGAGTATTCTTTCAAAGAACTTCTTGAGGTTCGGGATGTGATCCCTCCTTTCCCTGGCCTTTACAATCATATCATCAACATAAACTTCGACTTCTCTATGTATCATGTCATGGAGTAAGGCTGTAGCTGCTCTTTGATATGTCGCACCAGCATTCTTAAGACCAAATGGCATTACCCGATAGCAATATGTCCCCCATTGTGTAATGAACGAGGTCTTAGCCATGTCCTCGGGTGCCATCTTAATTTGATTGTAGCCCGAGAAACCATCCATGAAAGATAGTAATTCATGCCCGGCCGTATTGTCCACTAAGATATCGATATGTGGTAGAGGGAAATCGTCTTTCGGACTTGCCTTGTTCAGATCTCTGAAATCTACACACATTCTCACCTTTCCATCTTTCTTCGGTACAGGTACTATATTTGCAAGCCATTCCGGATATTCCACCACTTGCAGGAACCCAGCATTCAACTGCTTAGTAACCTCTTCTTCTACTTTCAAGACCCACTCGGGCTTCATTCTCCTTAGCTTCTGCTTTTTAGGTTTAATTCCTGGCAACAAAGGTAGCTTGTGCTGAACAATGTCTTCGCTCAACCCGGGCATATCTTTGTAGGACCAGGCAAAAACTTCCTTATATTCCTTAAGTAGGTTTATTAATTCATCGCGCTCTTCAGAGGATAGAGTATTTCCAATTCGTATTTCCTGTATTAAATCTTCTGTTCCGATGTTTATAATTTTGATTTCATCTTTAAGAGGCTGGGCTCGGCGCTCCTCCTCTTGTTTGAGCATATGCTGCAATTCGAGGGGAGTTTCGTCGATCCCTTCTTCCTCGTCTGAGGAGGGAGTGTTATCATTATTAAAGTCAGAAGCAAACACAGAGACATACTGAGAATCGGATTTCATTGAATTGAAAGAAGTTACATCATTATCATTGGACTCATCCTGAACAGGCTCAGGATTCATATAGTAAATAAACTCAGAAAACGACTCGCCTGGACTAGGCACTGACACTGATTCAGTTGGCTTGACTAGACTTGACTTAGCCGTAAAATAAGATGGAAAAATATCAGAACTCCAGTTGGAAAGATTTTCTGTTGCAGGTGCAATCTGACTCTGAGGTTCAGTGAAGGTAGCATCGCCCTGAATAACCGCCACTAGCACATCTTCACAGTCAGTCTCTTCTTGCTTTTTAGAATGATCTAAAACGGGCAACTCCTGACAAACAACATCAGGCACATCTTCTTCGAACAAAGACCCCAACATATCTGGCTCAAGACAGACTATCCAATCCTCAACAGTTTTTTCAACACAATGTACCGGCGGTTCTGTTTCTGGGAGAGCAAGGCCACTGAATATTTCAAAACCCGGTATCATGATCCCTGTTACTGAGTCATACCATGGTTCAGAAAACCCATAGTATGGAGAAGTCTCACCTTCTTTGATAAAGTGACCATTCATTGATAAGGAATATGGAGTCATCGGGAGTATCCTTCCAGTGCGGCGGATTTCTTCCTTCAATTTCAACAATTCTTTCATGGATTCCTCCTCCTCCTCAGTAGGTATATACCCAAGACCGAAAGCTCCAGAGTTTGCTTTGATTGGGCGCCAGTGAGACGCTTTGCTTGGATCACGGCCTAAATTCATACCCGGAAAGTAGTTCATTTTTCTCATCATCTTGGCAACCACAGGACTGATGGCAAAAGGCAAATACAACTCCTCCCGAGAGGCATCTTCATAGGAAATAGCAGTAACATCGAATGCGAAACCATTCAAGTTGTAATCATCTGCTTTTGTAACTGGAAGAATCCGAGTTTCTCCTGTTATCTGCCCTATTTCTGGCTCTTCGTCGCCTCTGACAGTGATCAATTTTCCTTCTTTAATGAACTTCAGTTTTTGATGAAGGGTTGAGGCAACAACACCTTCCTTATGCAACCAGGGTCGTCCCAGAAGTATATTGAACGAGGCCTTGATATCAATAACTTGAAATTCCACCTCAAATTCTTGACCGCCTATAACGATCCTGGTGGTAAGGACTCCGACCACATTTCTGCGGGTATTGTCATATGCGAGGATACCAAGGGTTGATTCGGCAAAATCAGTGGGACCGAAACCCAAGGTAATGGCAGTTCTTAATGGACATACATTCAACGCGGATCCATTATCTACCAGCACAGACGGTACTTTCTTGCCTTCGCAAACAACAGTGACATGAAGAGCTCTAGCATGATTCTGACCTTGAGGAGGCAGCTCCTGGTCTGAGAAACTAATGGCCCTGGTGGCGTGTGTCAGAGCGACAACTTCAGCTAGTTGCTCTGGAGATATTTCTGAGGACACCTGTGTGGTATTCAGTTCTTTCAACACAGCCTCTCTGTGTTTCTTCGATGCTATCAACAACCCCCAAACAGATATGACAGCCTGAGTTTTCTTCAACTGCTGAACAACTTCATCATCTGGGTCCTTCACGTATTGCGGCTCCTCTCCTCGAGCCAATGCCCCTGGATTTTCGACTCTTAATTCAGCAGGTTTGAAAATTCTTCCACCCCTTGTCACATGTCTGACTTCATCCAATTCTGGCTCACCATAGGTGATAATTTGAGGGACTTGTGGCTCATAGGTGATTACCAAGGGAGGTACAGACTCCCTCAGGTATGATTCATCACAGAAGATGATTTCGGGTTCAGAAATGGGTTCTAAAGCACATATGAGGGTGAGAGGGTCAAACTCAGGATCTCCTATGGTTATGGCATTAACGGCAGCGGGAGGATTAGCATGACCAGGTAGCGGGTTTTGGGTAACATTGGGTCTTGGTTGGAATGCAATGACTTTCTCATCAATAAGTTTCTGGATTCTGAATTTCAAGGCGATGCAATTGTCTGTAAGATGACCAGGACCCCTGTGATACTCACAGTGTAGGTCGGCTCGCCAATTGGCAGGTAAAGGATTGGGGGGAGGCCGGGTGGCAGGTAGGGTTATGCGACCTGAAGCCAGACACTGCTTAAGCACCTCCGAAGATGGAATGGGAAGAGGAGTAAATTCTACCCGGGCTTGTTGCCGAGGTGCGGTCGCAGGTTGAGCATAGTCCATTACTAGAGGTTCCTGGGATTTAGAGGATTGAGCATTGGAATGGGAGATACTACTGACTTGGGCTGGTGGGGATTTTTTGAAATCTCTAGGATTTGGGTTGCTACGGTTGAATACACCTTGAGCCATAGCCTCCTCTATCTGGGTGCCAGCCACAATGAAGTGTTTGAAGTCTGGATAGTATTGCAATGACATGTGATACTGGAGCTGGGGGGAAATATTTTTCATGATTATCTGGACTTGCTCCTCCTCAGACGGGCGCTCCATCATCTGAGCTGCTATTCTCCTCCATCTTTTCACAAAAATCAGAAAGGATTCTCTCGAGTCTTGTTTTGTTCTCTCTAAATCCTTTCTGGTGATTTCTGTCCCATCATCATATTTGAACTGCCTGATGAATTGCTCGCCGATATCCTTCCATGTCCTGTAACGAGTCTTGTCCAAGACCATGAACCATCTCCTAGCAACCTTGGTTAGGGAAACTGGGAACAATTGAGCCATTTGCTCAGGAGATAAGCCTTGAGGCTGACACATGATGGTGAACATTTGTAAATGTGTGATTGGACAACCCACACCATCATATTTGTCGAAATCGGGCATTTGAAAATTAGCAGGAAGGCGGATTTCGGGAAATAGAGTAAGATCACTGGGATTGAAACTACCCTGGTCTTGAAACTGAATGTCTTGAACTTTTCTGGTAAGAGTCTCTAATTTCTCCATAACAGACTTATCAACCATGGACTGAGAAGGTCTACTGCGATTCTCGCTATACTGCTCTTTTTCCAAATCTTCTTCGGTTTTATCATGGATATTGATGAACACTGGCTGGACAGGTGCTGCTGAAGTAGCTGCTTGGTGCACAGGCCCTTTATCCTTGGACAACGATTGTCCGAACTTCTCAGAAAGTTGAGCCTTGATAACTTGGTTCTCTTCCTTGAGTTCTTGAAGCTGCCGGAGAATCAAGGTAAGAGTATCGGTGATAGCAGCGAGTGGAGGACTGTCCTGGTTTTCTGCCATTGGTGAGGATGAGGACGGGAAAGAATGAGATGCTGGGGTTCTCAGAGAAGGTGGCGGGGATACAGATTTCCTCTGTAATCGAGAAGAGACCCGAACCCAAGGAGTATTAGGGTTAGCTATGGTGTCTACGGCCCTGTAATATTTGAAAGACATATTTAAAATCAGAAAGAAGTAGACACTGATGTATGCATAGACGAAGATACTGAAAGAAAAAGGTGAACTTTTATTGATAGATCATTAAAGCTTGAGTACATGGTTCGATCTTTCAAAGATAGACTGATAAGAGAAAACATGACATTAAGCACTCTTTCTAGACTTCTTCTTTGGACGACTATCTTCCTCAACTGACTCCTTGAAAGATTTGATGACTCGAACATCCCAAGCAGATGAAACGGCTTTGACAATCTTGGGCTTGAGATCCTCAGGCGGATAGAAATGACGAAGGGGAGGCACAATGGATTGCTCCCTTCCATACTGACGCTGAATCCTGGCAGGAATATAAAAGGAAGTCTTTTTGAGGCCAAGAAGGCGAACGTAGTTAGCTTCTCCAGTATTGAAGACAGCTTCTTGGATTCCAGGGATTTGCCAATAAATCTGATCTTCATGGCGAGAACTCAACCACTCAGCCCAATCGCCTTTATGATTGAAAGAAACATCATGACGCCATTCACTGAAGGTGTATAACGTATGATCAAAATGCACAGGAGCTGCAATTTTTAGCTTGTGGCATAACCACACGTGAAGTAATGCAGGACATCCTGAGAAGGACCCAACAAAAGATCGAACATAAGAGCCTGGACCTGAGCTGGCACGAAGACGAGCCATCTCATCCAATCCATTGAAGGTTTCTGCAAGCATAGTAGGAATTGGATTGGCGCCACGATCCATCTGATCAACGAGGTCCAAGAGAACAGCTGACGCACAGCGAGAAGGCTGGACAGTGAGGAACCTAGCAAAGGAGCAGAATCTCAGAGCGCGACCTCGGGCTTTTTGAATATCAACAGCACCAATATGCCCAACAGGAGGGTAAATGTCAATCAGTTGTTGCATGGACACTTCCTGGTCTTTGATGAAAGAGTTCATGGATTCATCTGGATTATTCATCAAGCGAAGGAACAAAGGACGATAATCCGACACGTAAGATGGCTTCACCAGAGGGCCATCTACAGGATATTCCAATAAGGCACACCATTCTTCAAAGGTGGGACACATTTCTTGGTTGCCAAAACGGAAGACATGATGATCGGGATCCCAACACTCTGATGCAGCATAGAGTAATCCCCAATCGAGCTTGATGGTGGCCACGTAACCGAAGAGATTTTTCTCTTGCTCACTTATGGCATAGATATGGGATTCTCTTAATGTACCACGGATCCAATCAAGAATTGTACGAGTAGACATGGTGTCTGTAAGCCAGGAGAAAGGATACAGGGATAATCAGGATTACATGAACATGAGATTAGGATGAGTTCCTACCAATATAAAGGAAGTATGGATACTCGATCGAATCAGATAATATAAGATTAAAAATCGTACGATCGAGATGAGATGAGATAGCATAAGATTGCTTTCAACGGATGGATCATGAATGACTAATCCTATGAGATCTTTGGAAATGAATGGGATTTAAATCCTAACCCCAAAGGGAAAGTTTTTTAATCTTTGCACATTTTATCAGTGTTACCTGAAGGCATCAACCCTAATCCTAATCTAGCGGAGTGGAGAGAGGATCTCGACTCATGACTTTGTTTGTGTACCTAGGACCGATCGTAGCCATTAGAAGATGGTCTACGGCCTAATCTAGACACAAATAGGTAGGATATCCTAAACTAGGCTCACACACGTGATGCACATGTGTTCGTATACTACATGCATGTGTGGGTTAATCTAGGGGTAAGGCCAAGAGTTCCCTTAGCGCGAATCCCTGTTCGATATACTGTACCAGTGTCCGGCGTATCAGTACGTGAACAAGAGATCCGTTTACGTACCATAAAGGTACTAGGCTAAGGGTGGAATGCTTCTCTAGCACAGAGGCACCAGGTGATGAAATCCCAGTCAACCATGCTAGATAACACTCCGGGTTCCTAAAATAGGACGTGTGTGCATGTGAGATGCAGGGGTTTAGATGAAAGTGATGTAAGTGTGTGCAATAAGTTCGCGCAATCTATGATGCCTTCAGGTTTTGTTAGATTAAGTTTGAGTATATGTGATGAGAAAATAAAGCATACAAACTAATCTAACAAGCATAAAAGAGATAGAGTTTTCATGAGCCAGTTAAAATAGATTCAAATGAGTTATCCTTTGGAATTGTAATGAAGTTAGGTGGTCCCCAGCAGAGTCGCCAGACTGTGGGACATGATCCCGCGAGAGGGGCGTGGGGCGCGAGCCGCCGCGCGCTCTCTCTTGGTCTCTCGTTCCCACGCGATTGGCGTGTGCATTTTATTTATTGATTTGAATTCGTCTTTCCTGTGGACTTGGGATCACTAAGGCAATCCGAATTCCACACGAAAGAGACTGACAGAGTCGCCACCTAGATGTGGGATCTAGGACCCATAATTAACCAGAAATCTAGACTCGCTACCTGGTTACAAGAATGGAAGGTATGGGGAGTTATCCACCACATGCACCATTCCTGCCCGATAATCGGTCTTCGATTCCAAAAGCTAACTCTTTTAAATTTATTTTAAATGGCTCATTCAACTCTATGTTAATGTGCGAACTAAGTGACATGCATCCTAGAATCTAATTTCAATGTGAATCCTAGATGTGTATCTTGATTTATTAATTTGTCTGGATTCATTCTAAGTGAAAGTTCTCCTAGAATTCTAATTTCATGGAAAACCCTAACTGATTTGATTAAGTATTTACAAGAAAATTAATATACAAAACACCACAATTTGTTGTGGTGCCGACTCGCGGGTGGTATGCCATCAGACATCCAAGCTGCCTACGTACCCAAGCCTCACTGGGATCAGAGTCGACGTAGTTCGGTGCACCTAAGCTAAGCTACTTATGCCTAACTCAACTAGGACACCGACTTAAACGGATTTGACTGTTTCAACAGTTTTAAAAGTAGTTATTTAATTCAAGTTGAGGATTTTATTATCTTAGGATTTCATCTAAGATGCTGTATGATTCTTATCCAAATGCAAGTTGTTCCTTAGACTAATGCAGGTTTGCCTACATCCTAGTTTACTAGGCTTGTCTTAAGGAAAGATTGGGTGACTAGTGTAACTAGACCTATGGTACGGTTGCTATTCATAGCAAGCGTCCGTGATGAGGCTGGACTCCTAACTCTAGGACTCCCTAAAACCTAGGACACGGCACGACACCAGTGTTCCTAAATTGGGCTCTAATGGTTCTTAGATTGGAAACCATAATCCAATGGTTCCGAAAGACACAAGATAAATCGATTTAAGTTCTCGAGGTTAATGAGTTTCAGATTTCGAAGATTTTCAGTTTCTAGATATTTAAGGATTACCAATGGTTCTAGGGTTCACCAATTTCGGCCTTGAATGGCATCCAAAGGAGGGAATCGTGCGCTCTTTCCTTGTGCAATTTAATACTTAGGTTATAGCATCTTATTGCCTGGCAGAATCTCAGGATTTCCGTGGACAATAACCTCGGAGCCAACAACATGCTATAACTTAAATATTCAAATTGTCAAAGATCAAGTTGCAATTGGGATACGATTATGGATGCACTGGCCATTTTTCCAGGAAAATCTAAAGATCCTAAAATTTCTGTTTCAATGGATTAAGGAGTGAACATGTGACAGAATTTTAAAGTTCTTTAGGAATTTTTATATGATTTTCAATTAATTTCGAATTTTCCATGGATTTTATCAATTTTAAGCATATGAGCGGTTTTACAAGTGAAATTGTTGCAAATAAATTCGAAATGATTTGAAATTTCTACAGCAGCAAGATGAAAATGTATGTAGCTTACAGGATGAGTTTTGCATATTTTTACATTAAATTCACATTTAATCTTGATTAAACCATTAAATGTCTAGATTGCACAATTAACACATAAACTAGTAGAAATATAACTCTAAATTCTATGAAATTTCTACAGAAATACTATATGAATCAAAATAGCATGCAGTGAGATTTTCATGAATTTTAGAAATTATTTACTACCAATTTCGGATTTTACAATTTCCAGACCAGATTATAAATTAACACTACATCCCATATTAAAACAGATCCAAATAACACGAAAATTTTACAGTAACAAGTAATATGGAAGATAAGACTACTGTAAAAATTTTATGAATTTTAATGATGATCTGATGTTAGTAAAAATTCTCCTAAAATCTGATAAGTTTCAAAGAAAATATTAAATAATATACCAAATAAACTCCAAAAATCTTTATAAATTCATGGTAAAATGAATCAGTAACATATTATTTTCCCACGAAATTTCATTAATTTTAGAATCTGTTTGGTATATAATTTAATTTTTCTTCGTCAAAAGATGTTTTTTGAAGAGTTTTCCATTTTTAAAACACAATTTGCGGAAAAAATCAGAAAAATTCGGAAAAATACAGAAATATTTTGAGAACAATGCACCTACCTGTGGTGAAGATCTCCGCCCAATCCAAAAAAATATAAAAAATCCTGCCGCCGCCGATCCGCTCCGCCGTCTTTCGCTTTCTCTGGAGTGTTTAGAGGGAGTGATTGAGGGAGTGAAGAGATAATGGAAGAAGAATATTAGGGAGAGGGATGGAAGAATATATTGAGGAAAGGGATTGGAGGGAGTGATTAGAAGAGATAATGGAAGAGAAAGAGATAATGGAAGATAAATTTCTCCTTTTTTTTATGGATGGGAAGGAAGATATATATAGGGAGAGAAAGAGAGAGAGAGAGATATGTTGGTGGAGAGCTCATCATGTTGTCCCTCTTAGTGGAGAATCCATCATTATTGTTCTTAGTGGAGGGCCCATCATGTTTCTTAGTGGAGAATCCATCATTATTGTTCTTAGTGGAGGGCCCATCATGTTTCTTAGTGGAGAATCCATCATTATTGTTCTTAGTGGAGAATCCATCATTATTGTTCTTAGTGGAGGGCCCATCATGTTGTCTTAGTGGAGAGCTACCATCATTGCTCTTCATAAGAGGCCTCACAAGAGGCCCCATTGAGGCCCCACAACGCGGGCCCCACAACGTGGGCCCCACAACGCGGGCCCCACAACGTGGGCCCCACAACGTGGGCCCCACACAAATGTTCAATGCGGGCCCACCAAACGGGTACAAATTCTCCCTTGCTCGGATTCTCACGAATAACCCTTCTCCGCACTTTAGCGGAAAAAATCAGAACAATGCAGAAATGACCAGAAAGATTTGAGAAAGCGTAAGGGACGAACACCGGAATAGAAAACATTGAAAAATTGATAGCGAAACCCTAATTTCTTTTTTAATCAAAGCAGAGCAAAATGGGGTGTCTACAGGAACATATAACAGCGGGTCAGACCTTATAACCAACAGATCGAAGGGCCGATCCTGGCCAGGGTAATGGCGATCAAAAACCACTGACTAGATCTAGATCTGAATAACGAATGGATACAACTGATCGAAATGAATAAGGAATTTTAACTAAGAGGAGAACCCTAATATATATAATCAGCACATATATATACACATATACATATATCCAACCCAGGGGCACCAGCCCTAATCTAGTCTAACGGAGTCGAGAAAGTCTCGACTCAAGACAGACTGATGAGTGTACTAGGACCGTGTTGTAGCCATATAAAATGAGCTACCCTAGTCTACAAATGGGACAAGGCTCCTAACTCTAGGCTCCACATGTGTGAGCAACACATGTTCGACCCCATATGAATGCAAAATATACATATACAAACACGGGTACTTCCTAGTTGGATTTCACTAAGTCAGTACGTATATACATAATATATAAAACAAAATAGGGCTCCGGACTCAATCTAATGGGTACTATGCGTATGAAACATACTTAATATGTATAACAAAAGTACGCCCAATGTTATACATAGTATGCTTCATTGCTCATCGGCTGCTGTAGACAGAAGTACGCCCAATGTCTACGGTTGCAGCACCGGCGCATAGCTTGGAAATAGATTCAACAGTACCATCAAGGTGTAATGACATCCCAGTCGGGCACGCATTGAATCTATCCCGTGGAGCCAATAATGAAAAACAAATAAAAAGGAATAAAAGAATAAAAAAATATGATAATGCATGATGTGCAGTGTGTGAATCCCTCGTTTTAGTTACGCACCTGTCTGGTGCCCCTGGATTCTAACGATAGAGTTCCCATTTAAAATGATTTTAGCTCAAATTTCTCCAAAGTTAGTAAAAATGGCATTTTTATAGAGTTAGGCAATGTTCCAAGAACTCCCCAGCAGAGTCGCCAGCCTGTGGACCCCGATCCGAGGACGAGTGCCGAGGGACGCGAGATCCCTCCTGCAATCCTCTAAGATCTCCACAATGTGAAGGAGAGCTCTGCCAGGGAACTCTCGAAACGGATGCCACCCTCACAGCATAGCATGAGTGGCGATATAAAAGAAAGAGATATGTCTCGATCCGGAGCCAAGGCTCGAAACCAAGACATATCTGAAATAAACTCAGAGTCGCCATCCATGGACACGCCATGGAACCAAAACAAATGCTCTGTTTGCAATGGATAACCAGAGATACAAAAGGTCCGTGCCTGATGACGAATGGAGAAGGTCCGAAGAGCGCCCCCAATTCGCCCGAGTGCGAACACTTGGTCTCATATGCCATTTATTATTAACCTTGAAGAGTTTTAGGCGAAAATCATGTGAAATGGGAACAATCCTCAGGAGTCGTCTACCTAAGCATGCATTTCCTGAGAATACAAATAATAAGCACACAAAATAAAATAAAAGATGTGTCGCCTAATGATTGTTAGGTTATGAGTGACATACCTAACTGGTGTCTAAGTTCTGGTGGACGAACACATGCATGCTACAGCTAAAGGTATAATCCTGCGCAAGAAAGTAAGAAAACACAGCAAAATATACAATATAACAAAACAACAAATCCTAAGACTCTAAATGATTAGCCCGAGTCCTCGGATGGTCTGATGTTCATCCAAAGAAGCCTACGTATCCCCGCCTCCACGAGAATCAAGGCAACGTAGTTCTTCGCACCTATTCTAAACTAGGATGCCTAAGACACCTAGACCTCTATCTTAGACTCGATCTAAAAGACCAGACTAATTATTAAAGCTTCTTGAACGATTATTTAAATTCCAGTGAATTGTAGATTTTAGGACACCCTATATGCCCTAACTAAATGCAGGTTAGCCCTAAGCTAATGCAGGTGGTTCCTACAACCTATGTGTAACTAGGCTGTATTTCCTAAGGAAAACAATGGGATCACTAGCGCATTCTAGACCTAGTCATAAGTCGGCGATGTGAATCGCCAACTGACCGGACGGAGGCGCTCCTATTACTCTAGGACAAACCCTAACTCTAACACAAACACAAACAAACCACACAACACATCAAAGACAAACTCCTAACTCTAAAACTCTCTATCTAGGACAAACTCCTAACTCTAGAGGAAGATCTTGTTGAAAACAAGGTTTTAAAGGTTTTTGAAGAAGGTTTAAAATATTATTTACAAAAGTTTGGCTGGACTTGGGATAAAAATCCCGAGCTGCACTACGTACCTCGTGGAAGAGGATTAAGCCAACGTAGTTCGAAGATCGAACTCGCCTACTACGCTTCTAAAAGAAACACTCAACACGTAAGATTTTTAAAGGTTTTTTATGTTTTTCAAATGTTTTTGATATTTTTAAAGTTTTCAAATGTTTTTTGAGATTTAAATTTCCAATGTTTTTGGATTTTAAAGCTTTTCCAATGCTCAAGACCTTTAAATGCTTTCAATCTTAAAGGAAACACGCAAGTAATACCATAAACTAAGGCAAAGCCTTAAAGAAAAAAGGGGAAACCCCAAACAAGCAACAAAGGTCTCAAAGAGACGATCCACAACAAGAAACTGGCGTCTCAAAGAGACAAACCACAACAAGAAAGATAGTGCCCCAAGAACAGAGAAAACAATCTAAGATCCTAAGCAGGGAAGGCTCTTATATGACTGAGTTAGTCTCTAATGGAAAAAAAAAACTCCTAACTAATAACACTAGGGAGGAAGTACAAATGAGTCAGAGGCTCTAATAACACTACAAAGGATGAATGAGTCAAAGACTCTCTAATCAGGGCTGACTCCTATGCGAATGGACTATCGAATAAGGAGAAGCTCACAAGTAAAAATGAATAAAAGACCCTGTGCATATTTGGCAAAAGTAAAACACCCAACCGGGCCGGACAGCTACCTAGCCCTCAGGGTGCAACAAATGTGCAACCCAATACCCATAAGGGTAGGGGTATGAAGCCAAGCCGAGTAGGGTGTTCTTCCAAAACCAAACGGCGCACAAAGAGGAGGTTTAGCAAGAGAATGAGACCGGGCAGGTCTAAAAGGAAATAAGAGACTTTGTGCATATTTGGCAAAGGTAAAAACATCCAGCCGGGCCGGACAGCTACCTAGCCCTCAGGGTGCAACAAATGTGCAACCCAATACCCATAAGGGTAGGGGTATGAAGCCAAGCCGAGTAGTGTGTTCTCCCAAAATCAAAAAGCACACAAAGAGGATTAACGAGAGAATGAGACCGGACGGGTCTCCCAAACACACAAAGATGGGCTCTAAGCAACCTTATCATTGCCCTTGCAAAGGGGGATGCAAGGCTAAGACAACAAATTGACCAAATTGGTCTCTAATTAACAAATGAACAAACTGAGGTGTAATCTCAGAGAGGATTCTACAAATGAGGCTTGCCTCCAAAGGAGGATTGCCTAACGAGACAGAGTATGTCTCCTAGTACAGGTTATAGTATCTAAAGAAATCTAACAGAAATCTAAAAGACTGTGCTAGTCTAATCAAAGAGAGAGAAAAATGCTACCAGATAATCGCAAATTTCAATCAATTATTACAAAAAAACAAAACAAATATCCGCAAAGTATGATTTACAACTAAAGAGTGCACAATCTGTAAGAATATCAACCATAAAATGGTAAACAACATTAATTAGTCCAGACCAGCCGCTGGATAGCCTAATAAAGCAAGAAACAACATTAAACACTTCTATGCCCAACCACAAGTACCACTGCCCCAATATGGGGGTGAAATCAGATGATGCTAAAGTAATCATCTGATATTACAAATACACAGAATAATATTTCTAAGCCCGCCTTGAGATCAGACAGTACTCATGTCGATAATATCGAATAGAGTAGTCATCTGATCTCCTTCTTTCCTAAAACAATTTATTTAAATAAAAGACAAATTAATGAACCTCAAGAGAGTCTCACCTGAGCAATCCATTTATTATCATCTTCAAAACCTAACTCAAAGATTAGTACAAGAGAAGAATATATAAAAAAAAAAAAAAAAAAAATATCAAAAGATTATGATAATTACAATTTATCAAAAATTTCAGTGCATACATGGGACATCAACTTGTGCAGATCCAAGTGTGAAGCGGTGAGCCACAAAACATAAAGACGGGCTCCAAGTAACCTTATCATTGCCCAGAGAAGGGTTCTTTTAAAAAAAAAATGGTTAAAAGAAATCCAAAAGGTTGGGTAGGCTTACTAAACAAAAGAGGGGAGCGCTACTTGGATTGAGCGAGTCCCCTAAAGATGGGCTTGGGCTATCGCCTTCATTGCCCCAAAATGAAGACCACGTCTCGATAGAATCAAATTCAAAGATCAAAACCCAATTTTGCCTACCTCACGAGATGGGAATATAAAACCAAGAATCCCACGATGAATGATTTTATAGACTGAGATATCTCTATCCCCTTCAAATCAAATGAAAGCATATTTCAAAGGCCGAAACTGGCCCCCTTTGCTGTTTAGATAGGCATTCCCGGAATACAAACACTCATGAGAGACGAGACCAAACACCTAACCCTATGCCCGTATCATGAAAAAGAACATGCAAGGACTACAAGATCAAAATAACACTATAACCAAGTATGGACCCCTGCCACTTCGTTACGCACATCATCCGACCGTGCACATTAAAATGATTAAACCCAAAGCAACACCCAAGCCAATGACCAAACCTTATTACTGCGCTCCCTAATGGACATACCAAAGATCCTAAATTCTAATGAAAAAGGAACCTAAGCAAACCCAAACCTAACCTTGAATGATTCGAGTACACATCCAGATCTCTTTTCTCAAATGACTATAAAGCAAGGTCCCAACCCCCATGTCTGTACACAGACTCAAGAATTGAAATGGAATTGAGCCACCAAAGCAAAACGTTATCTCAACCTTCAACCTAAGACTCAAATATCAAATGAACCAGAGACCCTTCTCATGGCAATTGGACCTCGCTCATGATAAGCTGGGGTACTTGAAAATTTTAACAAGAACATCTTCAAACAAACAAAAGCTGCAGCCAAAGAGTGTAGATATACATGATGGCAACAATGATATAGTGTCTACGCTCAAACTCCAAACATCAGACTTTGCAAAACCAGTTTGAAGGATGCGAAAATTGCTAGCCACTCATCTTGATGCGAAATGGAGGCATTTGAAAAAAAAAACAAAACTGGGTAATGTCACAAAGAGATATAAAGGAAGAAAAAGACCACCACAATTAATTTTTGCAGACTTACAAACTAAAAAAAAATGATATGGGGCAAAGAAAACAAGTTGAATTCATGCATTTACTCAAATATGATTGCACTGATGTCATTGCCTGGATAAAAAAAAAAAATGCTCCAATTATTCATGATTGGAACCATAGGGACTTAGATCAAGAATCTGATCCAATTCCTTGGATCTCCAAAATTAACCAAAGATCTGATTAAATGAAAGACTGAGTAATTGGTTTAGAAAGAGACATTATCTATCCTGAACCTGCCTGATCATTTCGATTTGTACTCTAAACACAGCTTAAACAAAAGAGAAGAATGTTACCTGAATTTTTCAATGAACTCCTTATTTCGGACTCCTTTGCCGGGATTTTCGGATGAAGGCGACTTCGATTTGCGTAGTGCTTGGAATCGAATTTGTGATGTGGAACAAAGAATCGATATGGCCCTTCTCCTTTTCTTCTTTTTCCAAGCAGAGAGATTAAATGAGAGAGGGCTGAGTTCAGAGAGATTAAAGGGGTTGTGTAAGATGAAAATATGGAGATTGGTAATGAAATAAAGAAATGGGAATAGATGATGAGGCTGCAGATTTTGGGACTTCTGGGTGTTTAAGACACGAACAATGGGTCGGTAAAGGAGGTGGCGAGACTTGGTTCGTAGGGGTTGGTTGCTAGGTGTGGAGGTCGAAGGGGATGACTGTATTCCGTGGTGGATGGCCGGATTCCGACCGGAGTCGGGAATGGTGTTGGGGACGACGGTAGAGGCAGAAGAGAGGAGAAAATGGTGGAGATGTTTAGAGCTGGGTTGCAGAGAAGGGGTTAGAGATCGATTGAAGTGGGTTTGATGTTAGGGTGGGCCAGATTTAATGGAGAGGATGGGAGTGGGTTTGGGGGTGAGAATAGCGTGGTCGGAGCTTGTCGGATTCCGGCAAACCCACCGGAGAAGGTGGAGTGACGGTTGGAAGGAAAGAAGAAGAAGAAGAAGAAGAAGGAAAAGAAGAAGAGGAAGACGAAGAGGGTTTGGTTGTGAAGAACCCAAACGAGCTTGACGAGATCCGTCGGAGCTCCGGCTTAATGCCCGGAGAAGGAGTCTCACTCTCTCTGTTTCGGCAGATGGGTTTTCTCTTAAAAAAAAAATTGAAGATGGGGATGGTGGTTTGGCTGGTATGGGTGGTTGATGGGGAGATGCGGGTGGCGAGGGGGAGTGGCCGGAGAAGGTGGCTGGCCAGGAGGATGCCGGAGAAGGTGGCTGTGATGCAGAGAAGGTGAGGGAAGAGGTTACTGGAGGAGGATCGGGGAGGGAGTATCGGAGAGGGAGGATTGGAGAGGGAGGATCGGATTTCGACAATCCGGCCGGAGAAGACGACCGGATTTAATGGGGGTTTTAATGGTAAAGATGGAAGTAAGGGTTTGAGAGATGGAGAAGATGATGGTGGAGGTGATTATGGTGATGAGAAGGTAGTGGTATGGGTTTTGAAATAAACAGAAATTGGTTCGGTGGTATGGAAATGGAAGTAGATGGTCGGAGAAGACGGTGGGGGAGGGATTTGGCCGGTGGCTCGGGTTTGCAGAAATAGGGGTAGGGAAGAAGTAGAAGAGGATGGCCGGTGGTGGAAATGAACGGCAATGGAGCTGGGGAGGCCGGAGTTCCGGCGAGACACCGGAGAAGATGGAGAGATGGGTAATGGGTTTGGATTTTAGGGATTTCTCTTCTCTTCTCTCTGCTTTCGCCCTTCCCTCTCTCTGTTATTTCTACGAAAATGAGCTTTTTTCTTCTTTGCTTTGATGGCTTCTTTTTTTTTTATACAAAAGAAAAGACGTAATTAAACACACCCCTTTTCTACCTGGACAACCACCTCTAGTGTAATTTTTAACAATTTTTTAACTGGCAGGGGGTGCCCAAGAAGAAAACGAGAAACGATATATTTGATACCCCCAAACCTTCCAGGACACCCCCCTTGGCAAATTTAGGACAACTATTATTCCGCAAGAGGCGGCCCAAGCAGAAAACAGGGGGAAAAAATTTGCAAAAAATATCTTCTTTGAAAAAATGATCTCAACCGTTAAAATCACCTTTTCACTCAATGGCTGAGATCAAAAGAAACCTAACCAACTAAGATTCCCTCTAACTAATCCTAGTCCTAATCACTCACTAACCTAGCTTAGGGCTTAATGGCGACTTGGAGAAGAAGAAAAGCATCTTCGCAAATTACGAAATTGCCCTGGTTCAGGATAATACACCCCTCAATTAAGTTGTACACTAATCTGCATACCCCTATATCTCCCCGGACAGCCTGCCATGGCTAATTTGAACTGGTTTTTGAGATTCCAGCACAACCCCTTTTCTGGCTAAATCGCCACTCTTCCGAACTTGTCCCACGACACTGCCTTAGCTCGTTTGCTAGGCAAACGGGCTCGGATCGCGATGAAATTTTACAGGGACCTTGGTGGGACCCTAAGCTAGCCTAGGGCGTAATTTGGAGTCCCCACACACTGATTTGAAAAGGTTATGCACAAAACAAGGAGGTGCAGGGCACGGTCAAAATGGGGTGTCTACAACAGAGCATATTTATTTTTGGGGTTCCATGGCCTATACATGGATGGCGACTCTGAGTTTGTTTTAGGTGCGTCTTAGTTTGAGGATTTATCCTTGGATCAAGAGGTACCTCATTTATCGCCACTCATGCTATGCTATGAGGGTGGCATCCGTTTCAAGAGTTTCTTGGTAGAGCTCTCCTTCACACGTGGATGATCCAGAGGCTGCTGGGGGCTTGAAATCCAAGTAGAGACTTGGTTTGGCAACCTAGAGGGGGGTGAATAGGATATTTATAAAACTTTTGCCTTTTGAAAATTTTTACTAATTTCACCCTAGTTTTATCCCTTGGTTAATTAAGTTGAATTAGTTAAGCTTAACCAATTTTCACAAATGTATATAAGCTTAAAAACCCTTGTTTAAACAACCAACTTAATTAGGAGATTTAGTGGGCTAATTAGCAATGTAAAGATATTCACGTTGGATGGCAATGCTAACTCACTCAATTCTAAATAATAAGACAAGCACAAATAAGAGAGTGAGAGAGGGAGTGAGAAATCGAGAAAGACCAACGCAAGCGACACAAGGATTTATAGTGGTTTGGCCAACGGCCTACTCCACTCTACTCAAGGTCGCACTTGAGGATTTCCACTATTGAAACCTCCACGACGCCCGGCTCCAAGGCTTTTACACTCCAAGAGAATTAAATGAGGATGCCCTTCCACCTTTACAATGACTCTCCTTCTCCGCCGAGTTCTAAGCGCTTCACCCAAGAAAATTAAACACGGATGCCCTTGCCACCGATTGAATGAAGAAGAAGATTAGCTTTGCCTCTAAGTAGGCTAAAATGCACACTCAAGCTCCCACAAGATTCTCTCAAAAATCAATCACAAGTTTAAAGCCTAAACCAATCTCAAATGATTTTCTCCAAATCAAGGCACAAGAGGTTGGTGAGAGTTTTTACCCAAAAATGATTTACAAATGATTTTCTAGGGTTTGTTAAAGTTGGACAATGTTCATCAAGTGTTTTAGACCCATTAGATGGGTATATATGGTGTCCCAACTCAATATGACCGTTTTAGGGCAAAACGGTTATTTTCGGGTCAAACAGTCAACTAGCCGTTGGGCCTCCAACGGCTATAATTTTTTGAACAAATACGCTGCTCGGAGTTCTGAGAATATTCTAGGAGCTCCGAGGGTATTCTCGGAGTTCTGAGAATAATCTCGGAGTTCCGAGACACCAAACAGGGCTTTTAATTTTAGAACCTGGATCATTTCTCGGAGTTCCGAACTCGGAGCTCCGAGAATAATTTTCGGAGTTCCGAGACTGGATTTCCAGCAAACAGTGTCCCATTTGAAAAATTCATATCTCCTAGAAATGAAATAATAAAAAAAACTAACCCAATTCATAAGAAATGAAAATAAGGAATTCCTAATAGAAAGGAATTTGTAAAATCAATTTCTAGAGAGGAAAGAACTCCATTAGAATCATCGCCAATCACACCCTTATATACCCCAATCAGAATCAAAATCTAAAACACACAACCACAACCACATAATAACTACATACTAGCAAACCCCATATACACCACTAACATGCCTTATCAAGCTTTTTTTCCTTCTTTCTTTTTGTTTCTTTTAATATATTTTTCAAAAACCCTAAACTTCAAGAACAACATCAAAGTCACATAACAGAGGCATTTCATCAAATAGGGACTTGTCTTTTACCTCGTTGCCGAGCAAAAATGCCGTGCTCTTCCTCAAAGGATGTTGATTCACAGCAACAGCTCCGACTCCACAAATATTACTATCTCTCTCCTAAAATAAGAGCATAGGAAGAAAATAACAAAGAGTGATAAGGTCAAAAGGAAAAAGAAGGAAAAAAAAGAAGAGAAACCCTAGGTCAGACTTGAATTGAAAGCCCAAGCCATACCCAAATCACCACCGGAATCACAACCTTAACCCACCAAAACCCTAACCCAAACTCAAAGCCAAACCAAAGTCCCCACCAAACCAAGCTGAAGAGAAAATTGAAAGTCAAAAAACCCAAACCAAAGCAAATCAAAGGAGAGAGAGAGAGAGAGAGGGGCGGGAAGCAAAAAAGGTAGCGGGAAGCAGAAAACACAAGCGGATATGGTTAGTGGGTTTCGACTTTCGAGTCTTTCAACCCATATAACCCCAATAACGCCGCTGGTGCGAAATGAATCTTCGACGCTCATGACCGTGGGTGAATCCCATCCGCTTATTACCAATGTTTTACTTAACAAACGTCGTTGCATGTATATTATTAGCCGTGTTATTCTTGAACGTGGGTAGTTGAACGCCGGTAAAGGATGTTTTTCTTGTAGTGGTGGGACAGTCAGCTTTAGTGTCTCGATCTATGACTGTAGAAGGGCTGATGTACTTCACATGAGAACGATTCAAGGGGCCTGATTGCCATGTACACTGCAACTGGCTGTCCCATGTAAAAAAAAAAAGGGCGCAGTTATCATTTCCCAAGTAATAATATGTCCATTCTTCATTTGTATATGGGCCCCTTGAACACAATGAGGCTCGCCCACAACAGCATAGTGGGGTCACACCTTTGAATGATCTGAACCATCCATATTGATATGCCTCGCTTAATTTTGATACAGTGTAGCCCAAATCACGTCAATTTTAAAATCTTAACTTAACGTAACATGTATTTTATGCAAGGTTTTAAATTTCGACCCAAATCCAAAATTTCGGGTTTTCGTCGAGGCCGAAATCAGAAATTTTGGTTTTCGGTTGAGACCGAAACGGAAATTGAGTAAACTCGAAACGTTACAAAATTTCAACCGAAATTTCAAAATTTCAGTCGAAATTTCATTTTCCCCAAATTTAGGTCCGAAGTTTATGGAATATCACCAAAAAAATCTAGATTTTATTCGTTATTTAATATTTCCCGAAATTTCAGCCAAAATTTTGGTAATTTCAGACGAAATTTTCTACTTGATAAAATTTTACTTTATTTGATTTGGTTGAATTTTCAAAATTTCGGTTTCGGTGAGGGCGAAATGCATTCCAAAACCGAAATTTGAAACCATGATTTTATGTTGTTTAGTAAGAACGGTTGCGTGAATGTAGTTTTTGAGTTTTGACCGTCCATATTCAATAAGGAAAGGTTACACATAAGTAGATCTTTGAATGAGCAATTGGAGTGAGGAGATCCAATGCAAGACTAGTAAAATTGACGGTTCAGATCATTCAAAGGTGGGACCCACTATGCCATTGTGTGCTTGCCACATTGTATTGCAATGAGGTGGCACCCTGCTCAGCATTCCTCTTAATATTCAATAATTGTGACTTGAACCTTGATATTTAGATCTGAAACTACTCGTTTTGGCGCACAATGGACCCCAAAATAAGATGAAAAAGATAGCTAGGGGAAGAGAATTAGTATTCCTCAGACTTCTAATTTATGCAGAGCAGTGAGAGAGAGCAAATGCGTTTAGAATGTGTAGAATTTTGTCTAAAGACAATCTCCACTGTACAAATGTATGATCTAGGGAGCAATCAATCATCCTACATTTTGTGGACCAGATCCCATCTTACATAATCTTCTCTGTTAGTGTTTAATTCATTTATTTTTGCACCATGGCCTGTCGATAGTGGCGCCCACACCATAGGAATTCAGAATTACCATATCTTTCAACCATTATTGGGTTTATGTAGACCTGGCAAAAAGTGACCCGGACCCGCGGGTCCACCCGGCCCGCACGTAAATTTACGGGTCCGGGTCACCTGTTGGTGACCCGTTAGAAATTGACCCGCGGGTCCACCCGGCCCGTCAAAAGTGGGCCGGGTCGGGTGGACCCGCGGGTGCCCGTAAAAAAGTGCAAAAGACGGTTTTTTTACTTTTTTCTGTAGTTTTCTCGGTAATTGTCATATTTTATATGTAATTTTTTTACTTTTGACCTTTTTACGGTAATTTTTCATTTCAAACTTAGAAATTCTGAGAATATTTCAAAAATCCGTAATGATTACTTCTCTTTATTCTTTTGTTGCTAGCAACCTTTGCCCCAGACCGTACTTCACCCAATCTTTGCAGCAAAGGAGGGGCTACAAGCCGAAAAATAGCCCAGGAGAAGGTGGCTAGCAAATCCCTAAATAAAAAAAAAACTCTTAAAAAATACGTCAAAAATCCGGGTGACCCGCGGGTGCGGGTCCAATGTCAATGACCCGTAGAATTTTCCGGGTCACTTTGACCCGGCCCGTTTGACCCGGACCCGTACGGGCCGGGTCAAATCCGGCCCGGCCCGCCCGTTTGCCAGGTCTAGGTTTATGAGTACTAGTGGGACACCCCGTGCGATGCACGGGGAGTGGGGAAAAATTATATTTAACTTCTCATGATAGACAATAGAGAAACTCCATATTACGGAAACCTTATAGATCGGAGTGTTGCGATCATCCCATCGAAATGATTTTGGGGGCACAACCTATTTGTGTTGCGGCCTATCAAATGGACGGCCTGGATTATCCTATGGCGTTGATTGCAAACTTCATTTGAAAAATATGAGTGGGGCTTAAAATTTGGCCTTAATGTTAAAGCACGACCCACACCATAGGATGATTGAAACCATTAATTTGATGGGCCACAATGTAAATAGGCTGTGGCCCAAAAATCATTTCCATGGGATGATCACAACTCTCCAATCTATACATGTTTCTGTAATATGCAGTTTTTATTTAGATCGAAGGGCTAGGATTATGAAATGAAGGGTTTGGATCATGGGGTGGTGCGTACAATTAATTTTGAAAAATACAGGTGGGGCCTACCTTGTTGAAAGATTTGAAGAAATTATTTTTGGGCCAACGAACTATAGGGGATAGACCAATTCAAAGATTTGAAGAAATTAATATTCGGGCCCATGAAAAAGATTTTGAAAAATATGGGAGGGATTGACCTGAATCGTACGGGTCCGGGTGACACGGGCGAGGTAAAAATGACCCGGGGAAATTTACGGGTCACGAATCTTGGACCCGTACCCGGCCCAAGAACTGTACAGACTACATCATAGGTTGATCCAAACCGTCCATGTGATGGAACACAACGTCAATACGTTGTGCCTGTAAAATCATTTCCATAGGCTGATCCTAGCCCTCCAATCTATAGAGGTTTGCATAATATGTTGTTCCTCTGAAGGATTTTGAAAAAAATGGGAGGGTTTGACCCTACCCGTAAGGGTCCGGGTGACACGGGGAAGGTCAAAATGACCCGGGGAAATTTACAGGTCACGAATCTTGGACCCGTACCTGGCCCAAGAACTGTACGGACCACATTATAGGTTGATCCAAACTGTCCATGTGATGGAACACAACTTCAATAGGCTGTGCGCCAAAAATCATTTCCATAGGCTGATCCTAGCCCTCTAATCTATAGAGGTTTCCATAATATGTTGCTCCTCTTAAATCTGATGGTTAAGATCACCCATTAGATTTATTTTATTTAAAAAGCATAAAGGAGGGGGGTAGGATTGAAATTATGTGGCTCTAATGGGTGCCTTTGTTAAAAAGCATAAAGGAGGGGTAGGATTGAAAATATGTGGGTTGAATGGGTGCCTTTGTTTTAAAAAGTCAAAAAAAGAATTTTCCAAAAATTCATAAAATCCTTCCCTTTTCTCTCCTGTTGCCACCTCAGCAATGAATAGTGAAGCCCCCATCTAGCAAAAAACACCGTGCGATGCACGGGCCGAGAAAGAATTGTACAGACCACATCATAAGGTGCCTAGAATTCGTCAATATTTTAACAGGTGTCCTGCATTCGTAAGATCAAACTTTCCCTAATTTAACCCGCACATAGTGAATAAGGAAAAGTAGTTCCCGATTTCCAACCCGACCCAACCCGATCTGCAAATTCCTCAACCCGACCCAACCTGATTTCCAATTCGGGTTGGGTTGGGTCGGGTTGACCCGATTTGATATGGTTGAAATTGTTGACGACCTCAACTGAAGCCGGGTTGTTTTGGATTTTGAGACGCAATAGTGAGTCAGCAATAATAAGTTTTTAACTGACAATCGGTTCTCAAAATCCAAACCAAACAGGGACTAACAATTAACAAAGGGAAATGTTATCCGCACTACTATATTTTGATGATCACACTCCTCACTTTATTAAAGTACAGTATAGCCCGCACCATAGGATTATCCAAACCGTCCATTGTGGACTGTGGAGACTATTTAAGTGTTGAAAAAGAAAAACACATATACAAAACTTCTTGAGATAGAACCCAAATTCGAGTTTCGGGTCGGGTCAGGTTGCCCGACAGCCCAACCTGACCCGACCCGATTTCCAATTCGGGTTGATTTTTCCCAACCCGACCCGACCCAAATTCTGGTTGAACCCGACCCAGGTGGGAACATCCAAGTACCAACGATGGTTTCAAATTATATAGTGCTAATGTCCTCACTACAATATTTTATAATGCCACTACGCACCGTATTGTGATGATCGCAGTCCTCACTTTATTAAAATGTACGGTATGGCCCGTACCATCGGATGATCCAAATCGTCGATTAGATGGGCCACTGCCTACGTAGGTTGTGCCCCAAAAATAATTTTCATAGGTTGATCGATCTATAGCAGGTTATATGTTGATCCAAACCGTCCATGTAATGGAACACAACATCAATCGGTTGTGCCCGTAAAATCATTTCCATAGGTTGATCCTAGCCCTCCAATCGATATAGGCTGATCCTAGCCCTCCAATTGATAGAGGTTTTCATAATTGTTGTTCCTCTCCAAGTGCCCGGAATCCGTCAATATTTTGCAAGTGTCCTGCATGGGTAATATAAAGTAGTTCTTTCGTCATTGTCATATGCCCTTACCTCTCCTTGGTAGTTTTTTTTCGTAATTGTCATAGACAAAACCCTGGGTCAGTACTTTTCGTATGTAGATTACGATTTTACCCTCAAATAATTTCTCATAGAGAAAGATGTTAGATATCAGTAAATGGGTTAATGGTAAAAGATCAGTAAATGGGTTAATGGTAAAAGAGCAATGCTGTGAATCTCAGAAAAACGAAAAGTCAAAAAAAGGATTTTCAAAAAATCCATGCCTTTTCTCTCACGCTGCCACGTCAGCAGTGAATAGTGAAACCCCCATCTAGCTATCTTATATTAGATGACTCGGTTCAGTCAATGAGGTGCTCTCTCTAGGGTCCTACCATTGATTGATCTGAGGCGTTCATTTGATAGCTCACGCCAATCATGCAATCTTAACATTCACTAATATGTAATTTTTTGTCATTGGGCATTGATGGGCTGTTTGGATACGCGGATTTTAGAATTCGGGATTTCTTCAAAATTGTAGCTAAGAGATGAGAGAAGAAGCGGACCAGCCATCATTTTTGACTCGTTTTTGACTTCTCGCCCTTCTTTCCGTCAGCAAGAGAGTAGCAGATCCTCCCATATTTCCAGGTTTTAGAAATCTTAGGATGCAGGAGAGATTTTATACCTTATTTTCTCACTTAAAATCCAAGAAACGCTGCCAAGACAGCGGCAGCAGCTTGATCATGAACCATCTTTTACACTGTTTTCAAACTAAAAACATGGATTCTAAAACCCGCATATCAAAACGACCCAAGTGTTAGGATTACATGATTGGCGTCATCTTGGACACAAGAGATCCAAATCAAGGCCTAAGGCCTATCAAATGAATGGTTCAGATAAACTGATGGTGGGACCCACAGGGCCATGGTGGCTGCGACTTTCTATTTCAATGTGGTCGCACCCTACTAAAGGATTACTCGTTGCTTTAATAAGTTGAATTCTCATTAGCATTGTGATGATGTTTGGGGCTCGCAATTTCACCCGTGAAACCGGGAATCCGCCCCGCCCCGAACGGGCAGGGATTCCCCAACTTGGAGCGGGGATGGGGAGAGGGACAGGGCCTTAAAAAATTCCCTGAAGCGGGGCCGAGGCAGGGATGGGGATGGAGATGGCCCCGCCCCACCCCGTTTTACTATGCAAGCCATTATCAATATCCTCTTATTTTAGTATTGTTTTAGTGTTTTTTAAGTTAATAGTAATTTTTTTTTTATGCTAGTGATATTGGCACTACCATATTTTGATAAGTGCACAAATACAGCTCGTCTTTTTCTTTCTTTTTTGGGTGTTAAAAAGCTTTTTTGAGGTGAGGATTTTTGTGTGAGGTGGGATGAGACGGGGATGAGGATTAGGTATTCCCCGCGGGGCGGGGATGGGGATTCCCCACCATCCCCGAAGTTGGGACAAGGAATGGTCCTTCCTGCGGGGACGGGGAATGCAACATCCGCCCCCACCGTGCCCCGTTGCCAGCCCTAATGATGTTAACATGAGGGAGAAAGTTCAAAAACTCCTTTAACAACTGTCAAGTTCTATTTAGGGCTTGAGTGTCTTATGGACTCTACAAAGAAGAGGTGAAAGCAGTCAAAGGTTCAATAAACAACAGTCCAAAAGGTGCAAAGGAGAACCCACCTTTTGAAAGAAGAAAACAAAAAGGGTACAGTTTTCCACACAACCATATTTCGATAATGGCACTACTAACTTTTGTTTTGCACTTTTTATGGTTGGATGTTGATAGCATCTCGAGTAGGGATGTAAATGGATCCATCGCCCTAGTGCTTAAGATTAGATGAGGGAAGAGGGAAGAGGGAAGAGGGAAGAGAAAAGAAACTTCGGAGTCGAGAATAAATTGCCATAAAAAAGAAAGGGAAATGTTATCAGCACTGCTGTATTTTGATGTCCGCACTCCTCACTTCATTAAAAGTACGGTATGTCCCATACCATAGGATCAGAGGGTTAGGATCAACCTATGGAAATGATTTTTGGGGCACATCCTATTTAGGCTGTGGTCCATCTAATGGACGATTTGGATCATCCTAAGTTGCTGGCCATACCGTACTTTTAATAAAGTGGGGAGTGTGATCATCAAAATATAGTGCTGATAACAATTCCCAAAAGAGAAGTGAGAAAATAAATATTATTTGCCATCATTATACATACATTTCACTTGGGACTATCCCTCCAGTGTAGAAGAGTAGTCATAAATACACTAGAGGGGGCTGTCCCAAGTAAAAAAAAGGGTGAGTATATCACTTCCCAATCTCATTGTCATTTTGTGCATGTTTTTAAATATTAGGAAAATACCCCTTATGGAGACATAAACAAACGAAAATATTAAGAGTATTTTCATACATTGGTGCCCTCTGATTGAATCTAGGATGTTGTGGCTATTTCTGGGTCACGATAAAAAATAATTTCGCACCTTAGGATATCAATTTAATGGACACGGTTTGAATCTTCCTGTCGTGCCTAAATCCTGTCCATTAAAGTTTAGATCCTTTGGATGCATCGGACCATCTGACTCCTTAATTTGAAACCTAATCTTAGGTACTGTAGCAGCTCTAAAAAGCTAATTGAAAATTTGTAAAACAAAGTGAGTAGTGCGATTATCAAAATATGGTAGATATAAGTCCCCAACAAAGTCTCACCTATTTTATTTCAATAGAAAACCCAAGGGCCCAATCAAACCACATAAGAATTATCCTAGCCGTTCATCCAGCTCAAGTGCCATAGTGAACAATGCATTATCAAATCTGGAACGTCTTCCTATTTCCCACTAACCATGCATTGGCTCGTTGCCTCTGATTAAATGTTTAAGACAAGTCAAATTATTATTCTTCAAAAAATCAAAGACCATCAGGTGTGTGTATATATATATATATATATATATATATATATATATATATATATATATATATATATATATATAGAGGAATAAGATTGTGCGCTCAACCGCACCAAGCTTAGGTGCGGTCGAGGGCCCAAAACTCATGTGGGCCCACCTTGTTAGAATGATCTAAAGCATATATTTGCAAGGCCCTTACATAGATAGGGTGCGTACAAAAAATCAGCTCCATAGGATCATCCTAACCCATCCAAAAGTTGAGGGCAAAATGGACAGACACCGTTTGCCACAAATCTGCCCATTTTGGCCCTCCACTTTTGGAGGAGTTAGGATGATCTATTGGAGCTGATTTTTTGTATACACCCTATCTATGATGGGGCCTTGCAAATGAATGGTTTTGATCAGCACAAAAAATGTGGGACCCATGTGTTTGGGCCCTCGACCGCACCTAAGCTTAGGTGCGCTCGACCACACACTCCTTTTCCTCATATATATATATATATAGAGGAAAGTGAAGCTACACCACCGGTGTAGCTAACTTAGCTACACCGCCGGCTTAAAATATAATGGGCCCACATTGTTTTGGTGATCCAAAACATTCATTTGATAGGCCCTCACATTGATAGGGTGTGCCCCAAAAATCAGCTAGGTAGGATCATCCCAACCCTACGATTTGTGGAAGCAAAAATGAACGTGTAAAAACCTTCACAAATCTGTTCATTTTTGCCTCCATAGTTTGAAGGGTTGGGATGATCCTACCTAGCTGATTTTTTGGGCACACCCTATCAATGTAAGGGCCTATCAAATGAATGGTTTGGATCACCAAAACAATGTGGGCCCATTGTATTTTAAGCCGATGGTGAGCTAGCTTGCCCAATCACATGGGTCCCACATTTTGGGGAGTGATCCAAACCATTCATTTGCAAGGCCTTATCATAGATAGGGGGTGTACCAAAAATCAGCTCCATAGGATCATCCTAACCCCTCTATTTGTGGAGGACAAAAATGGGGCAAATTTGTGTCTGTCCATTTTTGTCCTCCACAAATTGGAGGGGTTAGGATGATCCCATGGAGCTGAATTTTGGTACACCCCCCATCTATGTAAGGGACTTTCAAATGAATGGTTTGGATCATCCTATCAAAGTGGGCCCCCATGTGATTGGGCAAGCTAGCTCACCATAAGTTTGGTGAGCATAAGCTCACCAACAGTTTCCTCATATATATATATATATATATATATATATATATATATATATATATATATATATAGAGAGAGAGAGAGAGAGAGAGAGAATAGAGTTCCTAAGGTGTCACCTCATATAGCTTATATGAGGTGGCGCTTAAAAATATAAGGGGTCCACTTTGTTCGGATGATCCAAAGCATTCATTTGATAGGCCCTCACATAGATAGGGTGTGCCCAAAAAGTCAACTTCATAGGATCATCCTAACCCTTCCATTTGTGGAGGTTGAAATGGATGGGTATAAACCTCCATAAATCTGCCCATCCATAAATGGAAGGGTTAGGATGATCCTATGGACCTGATTTTTTGTAGGCACCATATTCATCTAAGGGCCTTTCAAATGAGTGGTTTGGATCACCCCAAAAATGTTGGCCCCTTATGTTTTGTGAGCGCCACCTCATATAAGCTAAATGAGGTGACACCTTAGGAACTCTATTCTCATATATATATATATATATATATATAGAGAGAGAGAGAGAGAGAGAGAGAGAGAGAGAGGGGAAAGTGAAGCTACACCGCCGGCTTAAAATACAATGGGCCCACATTGTTTTGGTGATCCAAAGTATTCATTTGATTGGCCCTCACATAGATAGGATATCCACCAAAAATCAGCTCCATAGGATCATCCCAACCCTACGATTTGTGGAGGCAAAAATGAACGTGTAAAAATCTTCACAAATTTGTCCATTTTTGCCTCCACAGTTTGAAGGGTTGGGATGATCCTATGGAGCTGATTTTTGGTGGACACCCTATCTATGTGAGGGCCAATCAAATGAATGGTTTGGATCACCAAAACAATGTGGGCCCATTGTATTTTAAGCCGGCGGTGTAGCTTCACTTTCCTCATATATATATATATATATATATATATATATATTTTTTTTTTTTTTTATTTTTTTTTTATTTTTTTTTTTTTTTTTTTTTTTTGGCTATGACCATCTATAGATGAACGGTTCAGATGAAACCCAGGCCATAAATCAGAACTTTCTCCGTTGTTTCTCCTAAAGTTGACTTGAGCTAGAAGGTAGTGAGCACAACATATAAATTAGGAAATGGCTAAAAAATGAATAAATAATTAATAAACAGAAATTCACTTAAATTAAGTACCTGAAAATAATTATTTAAAATTTCCAGTCAACACCCTTGTGAAAATTTAAAGCATTCAAGAGTTCAATAAAATAAACCAAATTAGCTATCACGGGAGAAAACGAGAAAGCGGGACCCACCATGAATGAACATAAATTATGGGACCCACCTGTTTTATGATTACTTGGCGCTCCCCCATTCCCCAACCATAAATTGGATGGGCCCCACTGTTGTTTTTGTTATTGAAGAGAAAAACAAAAAAGGGAAAAGTCTTTGCTGCGTGCAATGTCAAGGAGCTTGACAATAACATGATGACAAAAAAATTCTCTTCGATAAAGCTGGGCCCACAACACTTTCCTTTTCGGCTTTATTTTCTTTTCAGAAGAGGAAATGTGAATCGTGGGGTCATTTTCTTGGGTTCAACGGATTTGGTATTGATAGTGACACCCCCCTATCAAAAAAATGTTTTCTTGGATGTAAAGAACCTTCGCGGAAACTGTCGGATATTTTAATTTTTACGAAAGTCGCAACAGGAAATGGAAATCTGTACAGCCTATGAAGAAACAAAACCGCTAGGTTAGGAGCTTAAAAATATGTAATGCTAACACGCTTATGGGGCTTAAAATAGTAATTTCTGCACCCTTGTATACGCAAATTTCATAACGCTTTCAAATGAATGCTTTGGATCATCCCAAAAATGTGAGCCCCATAAAACATATTCCAAGAAATTTTTTCATGCAAATTCCACAGCAACTAGCCATTAAATACCGTTTATTTCTTTCGCCATATAAAACACATTTTCCAATAATCTCTTCATGGAAAATGATTTTTCAAACATTTTATAAAATTATTTTCAATGGACTAAAATAAAATTCTTCCCTATTTTCAAGGAAAATCTCAAACCCGCCAAACCTTCAAATTTTTCCATGGATTTTTTTCATAACTATTTATCATGTAGTCCTATATATAGTTCCTACTTATCATTCTTTCTCTTCTTCTTCTTTTTTTGTGAGAAATGAGGCCGAATACCGTAAAATTCCTCTCACCAATAAGAGAATTATATGGTAGCATTGATAAATACAGGTGCAAAAAAGGTATGGTAGGGCTCACCTATTTGATGATATAATTATGGAAAGTGATATATTCGCCCCCATTTTTTAACACTTAAGGGAGCTGTCCCAAGTAGACTAAAGGAGCAAATATATCATTCCGCTGTGATTATCTATTTATTATATCCCGTCGTAGAAAAATATTCGTATTGGAATAATCCGCATGCTCCAATATATTAACTGTAAAAGAAAACGATGGTATAGAAACCTTGGAAGACTTACCCAACTCTAAGATAGGAAACCTAAAAATTTGAATGGTTTACATAGTACAAATAGGAAATGATACATTCCTCTCCCCCCTCGCCGCCCCCCGCCCCCTCCTTTTCTTTCTGGGGAACCCCTTGTAGTGTAGAAAGAATATTCATAAATACACTAGAGGGACTGAGACGAGGAAGGAAAGTGGACCAGTATATCAATTCCAGATCCAAATAGACGGCCCCCGTTTAAGAACTGTACCAATAAAAAAATTATACGGTGGCAATGGAAATAGTTGCATACAAAATATAATGGAAGTCATATATTTTGATTATATAAACCATTCATTTCTAGGTTCTGCTCTAAATAAATCTGCCCCAAAAATCTTATCTTAATGCCTTGCAACTTGTTTTTGAATATATGGTGGCTTACAGCGACAACAGGCTTTCAAATTGAAGCTGCTAGGAAGGCGGGAACCCATTTTTCTAATAAAAAGGAGCTTGAGATTAAGACACCTCAGAAACAATATAAATCATGTTAAAAATAGGAGCCGACGTTGGCTTTATTAAAATGACAAAAATACCCTTATATTGGGTGTAGATATTCTGCCTTATAACCAAAGCTGACATGAGTCTCTTCGCCCGTCCTATAGCCATTTGGATACATGGCTTTTATAATTCAAGAAAGTAAAATCTCAATCCAAGATTTTACAAGCTAAAACATGTAATATATAAGCTAAAACATAGATTTTATTAGCTAAAGCATAGATTTTAAAATCCTTAAAAATGTACAGTCCGGGTTTTAGCTTATAAAATCTAATTTTAAGCTTGTAAAATCTACGATTTTACGATCCTAGATTATAAAATCCTTATATCCAAACTTCAGTTCAAAAATGGAACTTCTACTAACAGAAAATTGATCCAAAATATAAAGTACATTTTAGATTGGTTTTAATACCTTATCGGTCGAGCCTCTCGGCCATCTACTAAAAAATTTAGCACTTATACAAGCACCCTCTTCTTATGCCACATGGCAAAGAAGGTGGGAATGTCATTATTTGAAAAATTAGCACTTATGGAAGGGTATTTGAGTAATTTAACAATCATTTTTTATTTTGAAAAAAGATACTATTTTACTACATAAAAAGATGAGTACACACTAATTAAAGTGGGTTTAAATATAATTTTTCCTTCTCCCAAACCCCTATGTATGTTACTTCGTGCGAAAGTTCCTCTATTTATTTTACTTGAGTCAACCATTGGGTAAACTAATTAATTAATGTAACCTGATATCATTCTATAATTTCTTCATCTATTCAATTTTAAGTATAAATAGGAGGGAAGGCTCTTGGAAGAATCCACAAAAGGTGGTATGCGAGTCATGCGACCGTTGCAAAATAAGTAACCGAATTTCTCAAAGAAAAACTCCTCAAAATTCTGGTGTCGTGGTAAGAAACCGAATTTCATTTCCTCTCTTTCTAATCCATCTTCTCCTTCACTTCTCTCTCTCTCTCTCTCTCTCTCTCTCTCTCTCTCTCTCTCTCTCTCTCACACACACACACACACACACACACACACACATTTCACTTCACACACATTTTGGCGCTTTTGCCTTTCAATTTCTCTTTATTTTTCTGTTGTCTATGATCGGTAGGGTTATCTGTTGTTTTGTTTTGATATTTGTGATTTGGGTTTTGGTTTTGATGTTCAAATAATTTGGTTTTATCTTATGTTTCTTACTTACTTTTTTCTTTTCTCTTGGCTTTCTGGGTTAGATATTAAAGGGAAAAAATGGAATGGAGAGGATTTTACGTTCTTCTATTCTGTTTATTATGCAGTCTTTAAACTTTGACTGGTTGTAATTTTCTTGTATTTTGGTTTAGGTTTTAACTGATAATAGTTCAAGTGGGTTATTTAACAAGAAGAATACTCTGTTTATTGGACTTGTTTGGATTGCAAGAAAAACTTTTTTTAATGAAAATTTTCTCTTGGATTTTTTTTTTCTTTCCATGACATAGAGGGAAATGATATGATTATGGTTGATTTAGAGAGATATTATCATAAATTGAAGGTCCCTAGTAAAAATTGAATAGGGTTGGTTCAAGTTATCTTTTTTCATGCGTAAAAAAAAATAGAAAAATTTAGAAAAATTTCCCTTTCCTAACTTTTCCAGAAGATTCATGCAGTCCAAACGTGGCCTAAGGCGGGTTTTTTATGGGGTACTAGTTCAACTGGTTTGGTTACCTATTAAAAAGGAGAAAAGAAAAGAAAATTATTGGGTTTTAATTAGTTCAGTTGCCGAAGAAATTTCCAATTTATTTCTCTTTTCATTTGGGATTCCTGAATTTGTATATTGATAGAAATTTGTGATTTGTTTACTTGCGAAGTGTGTCAATTTCTTGTCATTCTGCATTTGGGAAATTGAGTACAATACTCATACTCGCTGAAAATTCATTTTCTTTTGAACTTTTATATAGGGATCTGAAATAAGCGATTCGTTTTGAAACGTATATGAATGATTTTGAGCTTCTCTTAAAGAAACCGAAGTGAATTTATTCGAAGGATTTAATGGAAGAAAAGCCATTTCCTGCTTGGGTTTGGTCAGTGGAGCAGTGTTTGAAGGAATACAATGTCAAATTAGAAAATGGCCTAAGCTCCAAAGATGTTGAGAAACGACGTGAGAAGTACGGTTGGAACGAGCTCGAAAAAGAGAAGGACAAGCCATTGTGGCGGTTAGTCTTGGAACAGTTTGATGACATGCTCGTTAAGCTCCTCCTCGTGGCAGCGTTTATCTCCTTTGTTCTTGCTTACATAGATGCTCACCAAACAGGAGATACTTGTTTCCACGCATATGTTGAACCTCTTATCATTGTCTTGATACTAGTACTCAACGCCATGGTTGGCGTTTGGCAGGAGAGTAATGCCGAGAGGGCTCTCGAAGCGTTGAAAGAGATGCAATGCGATTATGCAAAGGTTCTTCGAGATGGATACTGTGTGCCCGATTTCCCCGCACGCGAACTAGTCCCGGGCGACATTGTTGAATTGAGAGTTGGAGATAAAGTTCCCGCTGACATGAGAATAGCATTTTTAAAGACATTGACATTGAGAGTGGAACAAAGCTCGTTAACCGGAGAGAGCATGCCAGTGATCAAAAGCACTGGCCCTGTAATGGTAGATGACTGTGAGTTACAAGCAAAAAAGTGTATGGTTTTCTCTGGTACAACTGTCGTGAATGGGAGTTGTATTTGTATTGTTGTCAACACTGGAATGTGTACCGAAATTGGGAACATACAAACTCAAATCCATGAGGCTTCATTGGAAGAACATCATACACCACTTCAAAAGAAACTTGATGAATTTGGTGGGAGATTGACAACTTGTATTGGGCTTGTTTGCCTTGTTGTGTGGGTCATCAAGTACAAATATTTTCTCTCGTGGGACGTTGTGGATGGATGGCCTACAAATTTTCAGTTTTCTTTTAAACAATGCACATATTATTTCAAGATAGCTGTTGCCCTTGCAGTAGCTGCCATTCCTGAAGGTCTTCCTGCTGTAATTACAACTTGTTTAGCTTTAGGCACTCGAAAAATGGCACAAAAGAATGCAATTGTAAGGAGGCTTCCGAGTGTGGAGACCTTAGGATGTACAACTGTGATTTGCTCGGATAAGACGGGTACACTTACAACTAACCAGATGTCTGTTAATGAATTTCTCACATTGGGTGAGAAGAAAACAAGTTCCCAAGTATTTCATGTGGACGGAACAACATATAATCCGAAGGATGGAGGCATCGTAGACTGGACTCACCACAATTTTGATGCTAATTTGCAATCCTTGGCAGAGATATGTGCAGTATGCAATGATGCAGGCATTCTTTCCAATGGTTCTCTCTTCCGAGCTACTGGCTTGCCTACTGAGGCAGCTCTCAAGGTATATGCTATATCTTTTATTCGTTTTTACTTTTACCTTCATTCTTTGACATTGAATATTTGGATTTTCCACGGTGAATTAGCAATTATAAGTAGTGTTTTCTCAGTTTCTATGGAAGGACTGCTGATTTTGACACTTATCTTGTTATTATTTGTTGGTGTTGCTATTATAGTGATCAAACTGGTTAATTGACATGCTTTCTCTTTGTAAAAGGTTCTGGTCGAAAAGATGGGGCTTCCAGATATAAAGGAAAGGAATGGGATTTGTGATTCACAACTAGCTGTGGACTGTTCAATTGACCGTAGCACCGTGAAATTAGGTGTGCAGAACATGCCATATGATATTGGTATATTTCATACAGCAATCGTGATTTTGCATTTTTGTGCCTCTAATTAATCATTTCTCATTTTAGGCTGCTGCCAGTGGTGGTCAAAAAGGTCAAAAAGGGTTGCAACATTGGAGTTTGATCGGGTTCGTAAATCCATGAGTGTAATTGTCCGGGAGCCAACTGGGTATAACCGTCTTCTCGTCAAGGTGATGGCCATTCTTGATCTTTTTTTCTTCTTGTGGTTCTAGGAAACTCCATTGGTTCACAAACATCTTTTCTTTTGGTAGGTAACTCAAACCATTTTTTTTTAAAGAACTCAAAACCATTTTATTGTTCACAGATCGATAAGGAGTGCTTAAAACATTTTTTTATTAAGATTCACCTATTTAGTTCAGTGACTCAAAAATCAAAACGAAGTTGACTCATGTGAGTCGATCATTGGCTCATGCAATTTTTAAACAACATTTCAAATACTCCTCTTACATATTCTCTCATCATATATGCGACACATTCTGATGGAAAAAAAAGGAACACTTGTTGTGGCACTGACACCTACTTCAAAATCTCATAAATGCTACATGTTTTAGGTTCTAAGGTACCTCCAATGCCTTTGTGGCACGTATAGGCATCTGGTGCGTACTCCTACTGAAATGGCCAAATGCTTGATAATAAAGATTGTAATGATTTGTGACCTATTAAGTCTCTTACAATTAAATTATCCTGACAAACAGAAAGGCCTATATGACAGTGGTTGCTCTGTTAGATACAACCTTTCTAGAACACAAACATAAATGAATTTCAACATAGAGCTCACCACAGTGGGAGCCTACATGTTAGCTTAGCCATACGGACTGTAAGAGTGTACAGTGAATTCCATAGGAAAGAGAGAATGTGGAGATTTATGAGAGAAAGGAAGGCAGGTGATAGATTTTAGGTGTCCCACATGGTAACCAATAAACAATTGAGCAAATATTTGAGAAAAATCATATAAAAATGACATGTGTCAAAGAAAGGGTTGGTGTTCAGAACTTGATCCTTTCATCTTATTATATATAGAATATGTAATTTGATCTATCTTTCACTCCCCACTGTTACAACTCCTACGAAGGTAAGTTCAAGACAAAATGCCAACTAAATTTCTATTAATAGAGCCAACAAAATGAATATCTATTAACTGCTGTGTAAATGATAACCACATATCGTCTTTTTTGTTCTATTTTCTGCTGCAATGTTACTTGCTCCCAAACTGATAGAAATACTTCAAGAAAGATACATTTAAATATCTCAATTGAATATTATCTATGAATCATGATACCTACAATCCAGTTTTAGGACTACACATGCTTGATTGTAAATGATATGTTGTTTCTTTTTAAGTAAGTACTTATCAAATACCTTTTCTTTTTGCAGAGTTTCTGACATTTCACTGCTTGTTTGCAATATTTGCAACAGTACTTATGAATGCTAATCAGATTTCGAATTTCTATCTACTGAGATTAATGGTGTGGACATTGGATTTACAGGGTGCTGTTGAGAGTGTGCTGGAACGAAGTTCACATGTGCAGCTCTCAGATGGATCGATTGTTCCAATGGATGAGCCATGCAGACAATTGCTATTGTTTAAACTTCATGAGATGAGTTCAAAGGGCCTGCGATGCTTGGGATTTGCACGTAAAGATGACTTGGGAGAATTTTCAGATTATTATTCTGAGTGTCATCCTTCCCACAAAAAGTTGCTGGACCCATCTAACTACTCTGACATTGAGAGTGATCTAGTTTTCGTAGGACTTGTTGGTCTGAGAGTAAGTTCTTATGTTGCACCTCTTTTACCATACATCCTTTTTTTTTTGTTTTTCAACTATTCTATCTAGTCCAAATTTACTCTTTTAAGTCTCATACTTTGTGTTGCAAATAAAACAGGACCCACCTCGTGAAGAAGTTCATACTGCAATCGAAGATTGTAGAGAAGCTGGCATCAAAGTTATGGTGATCACTGGTGATAATAAGTCCACGGCTGAATCTGTTTGTCGGGAAATTGAATTGTTTTCTGATAATGAAGATCTTAGAGGGAAAAGTTTTACGGGTAAAGAGTTTATGGCTCTTCATTCCAGCCAACAATTTGAAATTATGTCACAACCTGGAGGGTTGGTTTTTTCCCGTGCGGAGCCTAAGCACAAGCAAGAAATTGTGAGGATGCTGAAGGAAAATGGCGAGGTTGTTGCAATGACAGGCGATGGTGTAAATGATGCACCAGCATTGAAATTAGCTGACATTGGAATTGCTATGGGTATCACTGGAACTGAGGTAATAAGCAGTGTGTTGAATGAATTTCAAAAGAAGGATTTAATTGTCGGTTTCGGCCACTACTGAAACCGAAATATTTCGATTTTGGTGAATATTTGGGCCGAAATCATGTAAAACCTTGATAGAAATTTCTTTTCTTTTTTTAAATTTTCCACCAAAATGTTTAAAATTCCGGTGGAAATTTCAGTGGAAATCTTTAAATTTCGGTGATAATTTTGAAATTTCGGTGGAAATCTTTAACATTTCATTGGGAATTTTGTAAATAAGGGTGAAAAATGAATTTTCGGTTGAATTTTCAGAATTTGGGGAAAAATTCGGCAAAATCCTGTATTTCCAATTCAATGTACTTTCGGTTTCGGTCCAAACCGACACCAAATATTTCAGCCGAAATTTCGGATTTCGGCTAAAATTTTAGACTATGTTTCAAATCATCAACGTTATCCTTCAATTTTTATTTATTGAAAGAAGTGTTATGATTGATTCCCTTTTAACCAAATATAGGACTTGCTGACTTTTAATACTATGTAGTTGCAACATGACTCTTCATCATGATTTTTTGGTAGAATAAATTCTATGAAATTAGTTTCATTTACCCCTCTGCTTAATGTTTTAGGTGGCAAAGGAAGCATCAGACATGATTCTTGCAGATGATAATTTTAGCACTATTGTGTCAGCTGTTGCAGAAGGACGCTCTATTTATAATAATATGAAAGCTTTCATCAGGTATTGCTCTGAGCAACTTGTAATTGTTTTATGTTTGAGTTGGGTGTCTTGAATTAAACCCGATTGGGATCCGAAATATTGTGTGCGACCCATACTTCCCGTTTTAAGTTATTCCGGCCTGTTTTGAGCAAGTTTTAGCCCGGTTTATATAAAGGGGTTCATATTCTTGTTTTAGAAGAGGATTGAGAGCTCAAAAAGGGAGGGGGGGGGGGGAGGAGTCTGTGCTAGGGTTTCTTGGTTGTTTTGGTAAGAGATACTGTTTTTCTCTTGTAATCTCCAGTTCTTACAGTGGATTTTCTTGTCACCTTTCCTGTGGATGTAGGCTTTGCCGAACCACGTAAATCTCTGTGCTTTGTGCATTGCTTGTGTTTGGTTCTTTCGTTTTGCTTTGCCATTGAAATCGCAGATTGCTATTTGTGGGGTTTTTCACAACATTTTCTTCTTTGAATCAACTAATCACTTCTGGTTTTTCACTCTTCAGATACATGATATCATCTAATGTGGGGGAAGTGATCTCTATCTTTCTGACCGCTGCCCTGGGCATACCGGAGTGCTTGATACCTGTGCAGCTTCTTTGGGTCAATCTAGTCACTGATGGCCCTCCTGCGACAGCTCTTGGTTTTAACCCCGCTGATGTTGATATCATGCGGAAACCTCCCCGCAAGAGCAATGATCCACTCATTAGTTCTTGGATTTTCTTCCGCTACATGGTGAGGACTCAATACTTCTCTTCCCTTGATCGATATTGTGTTTACTGAACTGTTTATCCCATTCCTTGGAAACTCTAGGCACCTCAGTCGTAGCCCAGTAAGTTTTAGGTAACAGTTTTTAATTGCTTGCTTGTAATTATGAACGATGAACGCTCAATGCTCCTGGATATTAGTCACGTCTAATTCATCTTAATACCGGTCATGTGGGTTAACAACTTGAAGAGATCATGATCAATATCTATTCTTGAGGTTTTCAAAAGTTTACAAAACTGATACAAAACACTAAGTGACTGCACAAATTTGACTTGCATAGATTACTAGGAGTGCTTGCTTACCACCAAGATCTTTGTTCTTTCTTTAATCCCTTTTAATTATTATATAATTGCAACCATGTATTGAAATTTGAAATATAGGGAAATTGCAGGCATCCTCAATAATTCAAAGAACTGAACCAATCTGAAAACACGCTTGTGTCAAAGATGTCCTAAATAGCTCCAAATACTGCTAACTGTACCAAAGCAGAGATATTTTTGTCATTTTATGGAAAATAACAGTACTTTTGTCCTAAAAAGATGCATCCCTGTAAAGAAGGCAGTTTAAGGAGGGCTGTCAAGGACACTCCTTACAGAGTTTTTTCTTCCTGGCAGCGCTCTTCAAAGAATAATGACTAGGAAAGCCCTAAATTTCAAAGCCTTTGGTGTTCCTTAAAGTCATGAAACTTCCCATATACTTGAGATTGAACTTATGATTGAGTTAAAATACCCAACCTGCAAGACCCTCTTGAAAGATGGGAATGTATGTAATGCAACTTTGTTTGAAGAGTTTTATCTAAACCTATATCATCGCAGAGGTCACAATATGTTTAAAATTTTGCCTTTGGGAGTTTTGGTTCAAAGAGTTTTGTGTAGATCTATATGTCATCGCAGAGGTCACAATGTGTTCAAAATTTTGCCTTCGGGAGTTTCGGTTCTGGTTTCGTGCTCTCTCTCTCTCTCTCTCTCTCTCTCTCTCTCTCTCACACACACACACACACACACACACACACACACATATGTATGTTTGTTGCATGTTTAGAAAGTCCTCCCAATTGGATGCTTTTGAGGATTTTCAATAAATTAAGGCTCCTGATATTCGCATTACAAGGTTTTTCTTTGATAATGGGGAGAACTCACCTTGTTTTACACTTTTTAGTTGGCTGCTGAGAGCTCTTTGGGAACTGTAATAGCCTTTGACAGTTTCTTAAACAATGTAAAACAAGGTGACCTCGCCCCATAACCAAAACACGGTCGAGCGGATATCAGTAGCCGAAATTAATTCTCATTGCTTTGGTATAATTCCTGAGTTTGAATTTCCAGGTGATCGGTTCATATGTAGGCATCGCAACTGTTGGTGTATTTGTTGTGTGGTATACACAAGCCTCCTTTATGGGTATTGATCTTGCAAGTGATGGCCACACATTAGTGACCCTCTCTCAGCTCCGGACATGGGGAGAGTGCCCCACATGGACAAATTTCACAGCAGCTCCATTCTCAGCAGGCGGCCGTACCATATCTTTTTCAAATCCCTGTGACTATTTCTCCATTGGAAAAGTGAAGGCAGTGACTTTATCATTGTCTGTTTTGGTGGCGATTGAGATGTTCAATTCCCTCAATGCTCTATCTGAAGATAACAGCTTAGTTAGAATGCCACCATGGAGGAATCCTTGGCTTTTGGTTGCAATGTCAGTTTCATTTGGGCTCCATTTTATTATACTCTACGTTCCATATCTCGCAGACTTATTCGGCATCGTTCAACTGAGTTTGAACGAGTGGTTTCTAATTATTTTGGTTGCTGCACCAGTGGTGCTCATCGATGAGGCTCTAAAATTTATAGCAAGGAGGCAAAAACAGAGATTCACGAAGAAGAAAACCGCATAAGGTTTGGTGATGGACGTGATATTAGAGTTTTCGTGCAGTATATTTTGGACTCAGGACTATCTTTTAGCATATTATTAAAGGGTAGGCTCTCTGGCTGTTAGTAAACAAGTTCAGAGGGAAACGAAAGAAACTGAAGAATGTTACGGAAAATCCTATAAATTTCTTCTAGTTATAGCTCTCCCAGTGAGTCTAATCCTGTAAATTTCTTTTAGTTATAATATCTCTCCCAGTGAGAGGAAGTACAGTCGTGTGTTCATGAAAAAGAGTGCTAATATGAAAATTTACAATGCTCTGTTGTTTCTAAAGACAGTTTTTTGAAAGTCTTCTGTTCAAGATATTTTGACTGATCCATTGGCGCAAATTTGAATGAAACAGCTACGTAATTATTTCAACACATACAGTTTAGGGATTAGAATCTTATGTAAAACCCTTTCTTGTGCTAGGTAAGTTGCAATTTGGTTGGGAAGCCATCACTATTAATGAAAATGAGGGTATTCACCCCCAAATTTTTACCACAGAGAATAGTGGTAAGTAGTGTTTGGTTTCGCAGCATAGAGTCAGAGAGTAGGGGAATGAGTAGGGGGTGTCATTATTAATATATAGAGAGGAACGACGAGAGGAGAGAAAAAACACCATTCCCAAGATTTTTGAAGCAAAATTCCACCTTTTTGGGAGAATTTGAATTGAAAGCTATAAGGAGGGGACACGAATTCCACCTCCGTTGACATGCAATAATTACCTAGGAGACTTGCAAAAGAGTCTTCTTGAATCTCATTTTATAAAAGACAACCAAACAAGGAATGGCATCTGAAATTCTTTCAAAATCCCGACGGCTGCCAAGAGATGGGGCAACCAAACACAGCCTAAGGAACACTGGTAGTAGCAGGCATGCCAGAATTATTGCAGTTTGTTAAAGTATAAAAGATAAATAACGCCTTTCTCCAACAGCTTAAGCTTTTGGAGAAGTCGGTAAGTTAACATGGTATCAAAGCCAAAGGGCTCGAGTTCAAACTTCCCGGATAGCAAAAATCCACATGTGGTCTGCCCAAAGTGGGACCACATGTGCCACGTGTTTGCCAAGTGGGCCACACGTGCGGGGGAGTGTTAAAGTATAAAAGATAATTAACGCCTTTCTCCAACAGCTTAAGCTTTTGGAGAAGTTGGTAAGTTAACACAGTTCAATTTGTTCAGCCGAACATTAACTTGTAGAACCAAATATACGGTACAATCTCTCTTGCAACCGAAAAAAGCAGGGGCTATCGGTCACTGATTTAGTTATTCATGACACTCAAGTGATTACGAAGGTCTGGGTTCTCTTTCTATGGGTTTCCTCTGGAGTATAATTTGTGAGAGGTGACCTTCAAAATTGTTTTTGAGAATAAACCAAGACTGGAGATCAGAAAATCTATGGAAGCTTATCACTCTCCATTAGGATGATGTGTTAATAAATACATATAGTTCAGATAGTTTCAAAATACAGAGACCCCTGATACAATCTCTCCATTGTGTTATATAGTTACAATAAAAAAGTCTCTTTTAAATTTGAATTTTAAAATATGTTCGATGGCCAATTAAGGTGAGATTGGGTTGGATATCCTCAATACTCCCCTTCAAGCTGATGTTTGATGGTGAATAACAACCAACTTGTTTAGTAAGAACTGGAATTGTTCCCTTCTTAGAGCTTTCGTCAAAATGTCGGAAGTTGTAGCTTGGTGGAAATGTGAGACGTTCAAATTAAGCCAGCTTGGATTTTCTCTATGATGAGGTGGCAATCGATTTCTCTGTGTTTCGTTCTTTTGTAAAACATTGGATTTGCTGCAATATGCAAGGTTGCTTGATCATCACGACATAGATGCATTGGTGCCGGATGAAGGATGCCAAAATCTGAAAATAAGGTTTTCATCCATAGTAATTCACAAGCGGTGGTTGCCTTGGAGCAATATTCAGCCCCTGCAGAAGATCGAGAAATTATGGTTTGTTTCTTTGTTCTCCAAGAGAATGGATTGTTGCCAAGATAGGTGATATATCCAATGGTGGATCATCGTGTCGTTGGGCAGCTGGCCCATCAGAATCACAGGCATCGGATATTTGAAATGAGTTTGTTGCTGATAAGACAATTCATTTGCATGGTGAGCCCTTGGGATATAGAAGGACACATGAATAGCTGCAAGTTGCGGCTCTCATGGTTGATGCATGTATTGGCTGAGAATGTAAATAGTAAAATTGATGTTTCGCCGTATCAGCCTTCCAACTAATCTTCTATAAGATTCTTGGTTAGCAAGTAACTCGCCTTCATCGGGAGAAAGTTTCAAATTTTGTTCCTGTTGGGACTTATGGCATTGTGTGTGGCCTTGCAAGACCTCATTGCCAATAATAAAATTTCTTCCCCTTGTACTCTAATGTATGGAATCTTGGAAAGTCCTCTTAGTAGGTTTGGACCTATATTTCCACAGTGAGCGGGGCGTCAGGAATGTGTACTAACCAAATTTGTGCCGGGACAAGACCACAGAATAATCGGGTAGTGGTGATAGGACCATGGGACCTGCCGGTGGAATTAAGCCCCTTAACATGGTACTTGGAATGTTTTGCTAGGGTTTGTTTGCAGGGAAGCTCTTGAAGATTGTTGGCCCTATGTATTTGAGGAAACACATGGATTGTGTGTTGGTGCGTCTCACACAACATGTGGAAATATATACATGTCTAGGGATCATAAAGTAATTCAACGGAATTGGGCTAATATATGTTTTTTTTCGGAATATGTTGAATTACGTGCAATGTAATAGAATACTGTGTACACAACATACTCAACTAAAGAAGCCGTTATGGTGAATTCTTTGGCATGAGATAGAGGGCACTACATGGGACAAAGTGACAAATGCCCATGCTAGGACTCATTGCAATGTGCCAATTGAAGTCGAGGAATTAGCTGTGGAATTCCCATTTTTGAGAAGGCGGGCGAAGCCGCTCCAAATCTGCCTCCGGAGTCGATCTTTTTTTCGAGTCAGGAGCGCTAGCGCCTAGTGGCTGCTTGCCCTATTATGTAAGCGTGGAGCCCTATTACTTGAGAGAGAGAGAGGGGAGGGGGGGCTGCGCCCATCTGTGGCTGTCGTGCCATCTTGTTGATTAGCCTTCCGGCTGAGCAACAAGTGCGAACCACGAAAAAAAAAATCAGAATGAGGAAATTAAGTTATATTTAATTATATTCAATTTCAGTATATTTAGAGGGCTCAACAGATACACGATAATTTGAATATAATTACCCTTAATAAACTTGATGATCGATTAGGCCAAATTCAAATTTTTATCAGAATATTTTTGAAGAAAATCAGCGACATAATGTGGGAGCCGGTTTTTTCCTGAGCGCGCAAGGCGGCGGGGGATCACTACATTGTGTTTTCTGGGAGTGTTTGTTGATCTGCGTTCCTTGTGAACTCTGGATCGTAGTCCGGATTTCGCAAGAAAGAGAAACTCAGAGTCTCCACCTAGGTTAGGGCCTAGGACCTGTGCCTGCTCTTCTAATGAAACGTGGATAAAGATCCCAATTTCATTGGAGGAGCAATAACCAAAGGCGTTCTTTTGCTCTGGGCCTAGAACCTTTAATTTGGCTCTGTTTGTTAAGGCATGGTCCTTACAGACATCTGGTTAAGGGTTATGGTTACATTTGGGGAAGGTGTTAGGCACCCCTCATGCCCGGGTGAACCTGGTCTCTTGACTTGATTTGACATTTTTGAGGAATTTAATCAGAATAACTTATATTTTTATCCTTTATTTGGATTAGGCTTAATTCCTGAACGTAAATTAAATGAATTTACAAAGAAAAGAAAATAAGCGGCAGTTATCCTGATTGAAGACATATGCTGTAATATAAGTCCCGAAAGATCTCACAGATGACCACAATCAGGATAACTAAATCAAATTGAAAAGACAATACATAAGGGAAAAGAAACTTTGGGTTTATGATTCCCTCCGTTTGTCCAACACCGTGGAGCACCAGGGCTATCGTCTCTGTCTCTTTTGTCTATGGTAGGACCGGAGACAGAGTGGCGGGATAAGGAGTGGGAAATAGCCCTATTTAAAGAGAGGAGAGGGGTTTACATTTGGACAAAAGCCTAAAGACCATGGCCCAAGACCCTAGATTTTTACTAGTTAAAAATGATTTTTAAATACGGCCGGTCGACCGGGGTTTCCCGGGCGACGCTGGAAGGTGGCTGGAAATCCAGCACTTGTCGAAAAATAGCAGGCCGATTGACCGAGTATTCCCGGGCGACCGTGGATGTGTTTCTGGAAATTCAGAAACAATCCAGCTTGGTCGGGCCGGTCAACCGCTATAGATCCAGTCGACCGCGGATAGGTTTTTAAGATTAAACGATTGAGCGAACAGGTAGCCCTCGCCGGGCAACTGCCATGGGCCGGTCGACCGCGGCGGTTTAACATTTGAAATTTATATAAAGAGCCCGATAAGGGTAGGCGACCGCCGTGCCTCGGTCGACAGCCGTGGCCTGGAAAAAGAGCCGTTGGGGCTTGCGCAAGTTGACTTTTTCAACCCAGTTTTTACGGTTTTACCCCACAAACGGTCATATCTTTTCATGGGCTATTTAAACCCTATCCTAGACCAACTAAGCAACCTTTTGGCAAATCATTTTCAAATCATTTGTAAACTTGCAAATCTAAGGTTCTTTAGTTTTATCCTCTTCTAAGCTTTGATTTGTACATTTACATTCAATAAGAGGATCTCCATAGGGCTTTTATTGGTGTAATCTTTTGGAGAGAGTGTGAGCTTTTGAGTGTTTGTATTAGCCTATCAAGCGGCATTAAGTGAACATTATTTTTTTCCATTCCCATTGTAATCGGGGTCTACAATTCGGCCCAACAACAAAGGTGAATCCGGCGCGAAAATGAGCTTTTCCCTTTGAGGCGTTTGTGAAGAGGGATTGTTCATTGGAAGTGGTTTGCAAAGATGGTTTGTTCCCTTGGAGGCGGTTTATATTGTAAAGCTTGGGACTCGGCGTTTAAAAAGGTCCAACAAAATGAATCAAAATCCCAAGGAAAGACCAAGTACTTGGGTAGTGGAGTAGGTCCGTTTGTGACCGAACCACTATAAATCTTTGTGTGGTCTCCTTGCTCTTACTCTTGCCTCCTTTGGGTGATTGGTAATATCTAACATTTCTTTATGTTTATAATTATTTGAATAAGGATTAAATTTAAACTTGAAATGCTTTTCAAAACCCTAATCAAACTCATAATTGCTAATTGTTAAAATTGGTTTAAAATTACACTTAATTAGGGCAAAATTTTTAATAACCCAATTCACCCCCTCTTGTGTTGCCTATTGGGATTTCAATTGGTATTAGAGCTAAGGCTCTTACATAGGTTTTCTTTTGAGAAAACCCTACAAGAGTAAAAGATCCAAGGCAACCAATGGCATCTAAACGACCCGTCTTTAATGGTTCGGAAAATGGATCTTGGTCGATCCGTATGATGACATTTCTTAAGAGTTTAGATTTTGGTGTTTGGCAAACATTAGAAAAGGGATATTCTTTACCCAGCACCAAAAATCCAAATGAAAAGGACATCAAAAACTTCACATTGCATTGTAAAGCTATGACTACATTATGTTGTGCATTAGATCCAAATATATGATAATATATCTTCATGTAAAAATGAAAAGGACTTGTGGAACACACTTGAAAATCTTTACAAGAACCACACACGTAAAATTGCCTCACCAAACACTGAAAATATCATAAATGAAAGTGAGCAATTCAAAATGAAGTATGATGAGTTGAATAAAGAGTTAATGGAAAGAAACAAAAAGGATTTAGTGATCAAAAAATCTGTTGACTCTATGTTGTGCAAAATAAGGACCTTGGAACCAAATTTAGAAGAATACAAAGCCAAGGAAATCAAGTTGCTTGAGTTAAATAAGCATTTAATATTTACAAATCATGAATTGAATGACAAACTCAAGCTATCAAATCAAAAGGAAGTAGAATTAAAAACTAACATATCTCTTGAAATGAACAAATTGAAAAGTGAATTTAATGAGATGAAAGCTCAAAATGAAAATCTTTTATTAGAAGCTCACAAACTACAAAAAAGTATTAAACATGCTTGTGCTCATGAACATTCTTGTAGTGATATTTGTTCTTCATCTACTAGCTTCTCTTGTGATTATTGTGGTAGATGTGGGCATCACAAATCTAGATGTAAATTTAGATTTGTAAAATCCAATAGGTTTGTTTGGATTAGAAAAGATACACTAAATAAAACAAATCTTTTTGGACCCAAGATGGTTTGGGTTCCAAAATCCCTCACTTGAATCTTAAACATGATTGTATTTAGATTCAGGGGTTTGTGCTTAAAATGACAAATCTTTTGAAAATTGACTATTAGGTATAATTTATAAATTTTGATTGATCATATTGTATCTAGTTGATTGTGATTCAATGTATATATGTATATATCATTTGGGAATTTGTTGACTAGATATCGTACACTTGAGTGTGATGAAAAATCTTGTATCTAGTCACTTTGTGCATGAATAGGTATATCTTTTATAATCTTGTGTGCTAGATGCTTTACTCTTAAAAGTAGATTGTTCTCTTGCATCTAGTTGTTTGAGCCTCATTCGTTAAATCATTTAAAATATGAGTTAGAGATATATGTGCTTACCTTAATTATCTTATTGTATCAATGGGTTGTGCTTAAGTTGATAAAAATCATATGAACTCATATAGATAGATACATGTACTCATTCATTGATTGATCTTGTTGTATCTATAATGTAGTGTTCACATCATTCGTGATATGATACACCATCTTTGATTAATCTTAGAAATTCATGTCATTGTGCCCTAGAAGAACACATTCACCTATAATGGTATGACCATGTACTCAGGTCTAAGTGTTTTGTATCTTACTTAAAACTTAGTCATACACTTAGTACCACCATTGACCCATAGGATTTACTCAGTTGGTTCAAGATAGGATTCTAGGCTTAGACATCTTTGAAACTTGAATTCAAGAAGGCCTAAATTAGTAGTTTGCTAGATCCTGAGGTGTTCCCCTATTCTATTATGGTTTGACTAGCAAAACTAAAACAAAGAATATGAAACTCGAACCTTAAATGAGAAAAATAATTAAAAATGGGTCTAAACGTAAAACTTGATGAATTTCCAAATTTTTAGTTAAAACCATAAGAAATTCACAAGTGTAAATTAATGAGTTCACTAGTCCAAGGTGTCTCTTATCGAGGAAATACTCTTAAACATCATCGGGTCTTAACATTCCTTCAAACTTAGAGTATTATAATTGTTAAGGAAAGTTGCAAATGCAACTTAGTTCAATGAAGTAATCATGATCCATCTTGATTGAGCTAAGTCATATATTGTATGTTCTTAAGCTTGATTATTCATCTATGACATGCAAATTATATGAGAAGTTCACTTGTTGGAAAGAACTTCAAATTGAACCTCAAACAAACAAACAAGTGAAAATGAACTCATTAGTGTATGTGAAGTATTAAAAATCTTAATCATCTTAAAACCCTTCACACTGAACTTATGTGCACTAGAAAAATGAAAAACTAGGTCAAATCTCTAAGTGTGCACATTCGAACACATGGTCACTATGGAGTACATATGATGTTTGTACAATATAGCATCCATATGACCTTAACTTGTTCATAAGAGTTATTGAACTTGAAAAGTAAAAATACTTGTGAACTTCATACTAAAGTGGACTCATTAAATTTTATGATTATCAAAATCCACTTAAAGAGAGGCATGTGATCTAAGATAATGTATATATATATACATATTATGTCTATATATGTAATCTATAGATATCAATATTTGAATATTCATAAAGATAGATCATCATTAGAGTTTGAGAGTTTTGAAATTATGAGAAATCTAAAAATACTCAAACTTGTATCTCATGAGTTCATTGCAATTTGTGAACATCTTCTAAAATCATGAGATCATGCCTAAAAAGCCATAGGTGTGCTAAAAATGAGAAATGTATATGATTGGCTTTAAAAGAGACGACTTGAAATGAAATGTGTTTTGATAAAGATTGTTAATTGGACTCAAACATTAAAACATATCTATCAAGCTTATAGGGAATAAGAAAATGAAAATGAAAATGATCATTCCCTAAAGTTGAGACTAGTTTTGTCCCTATAGGAAAACCTAAAAGAACTAGTTGTCTTTAAAATAGGCTAGAGTTGCTTATCCTATGATAGATCCTTAAATACTTAGCATTATTAGCTATCCTTGGTGTATGTGTATAATTGTTTATTTATATAGTACTCTAAATATATATATCACCCCTTGTATGGCTATTCAATAGGTGCTCATGCCTTCTTTTGAAGGAACGGTAACATCACCTTAATTAAAATATATAATCATTTGGCTATATGCCAACATCTTAACCATGATAAGTCATATGTGCCTTGAATTGTTATCTATATACATATATTATATGCACATAGTTAGGGGGACCAAGTATTTCTAGGATGTCCCACCACCTCATTTGATATCATTTCAGTATCCTTAGCAAACATGTAGGTGTAGCCCAAGGGTTGTTTTTCAACAATTCACTTTTCATTCCCTTGGTGACTGTGTTGGACAGCCCTTTGGATTTATATTTTGTATGAGTCTCTAACAAAGGGGGGGGCTCTATATGAAATATTTGTTCTTTATATCTTATCATATGTGTTTGACATGGGTATTGCATTACATATGATAGGTACACCCATTTGGAGCCCTATTTCTCCATTTGTGGTATGTTTAACTTTAGGAGCAGATCAAATAAAATAAAAAATGGCATTTTATAAACTACTACATATGCACGCCAATATCAAAATTAATGCGGTGTACTAAAATAGCCTATCTTAGAATTAAGGATCGTTCATATTCCCTGTTCTAACAATAGTTATTCAAGTGGAGGATTTTGTTTTTAGAATAGCATGTCTTTTCCTACATGATTATATATAATATCCTATTACTCTTATTTTCTTTTTATCAATCATTATTTCACCAGTTAACTTGGGAAAAGTTCTGTCATTTTATGCTTCCATGTATAGATAGACTTCCATAGCTTTTCTTTTCTCTCTTTTTTTTTTTAATAAAAGCGAACCCATCTTTTAATGAATGACAAACATGTCCCTGTTGAGTACGTACACATTGGCAACAATTGAAGGTGTGTTAGGGAAACCTTTTCTTCTTCATATCCTTTTTCTTTGAGATACTAGATATATGTATTTGATATTAAGCTATTTAACAGCTATATAGAATTTTACATATGACTTGTGAATTCAGGCTATTGATATTGGCTATATCATGTTTTGATAATGGGCTAACACACATTGCCTTACCAACTGTGGAAAGCTATTACAATACAAGTACCCTAAATTTACTATAAAATATAATATTACATATTTCTGTTGACCCATTATCTTCTCTTAACCCATTATCCTCTCTTTTTTTTTTTTTTTAATACAATTGAAGCAAATACCAAAAGATTAACCTAATAACTTCATCTTAAGATTAAATCTGATCTACTTCGTTTTATCATAACACGAAAAAGGGCTTATAAAGATATTACTAACAGGCTTTTAAAATGATAAAAAAATAACTTTAATGATATAGAAAAATAAACTTTCATGTAATTAGAGGACATAAAACGTGAATTCTCACCTACCTCATAGTCATCTTCCTCTTTCTTCTCATTTTGTCTTCCACGGAACGAAATATTGCTCTCTTTGATCCAAAATCAGTTGGAATGGACTTTTAAAAAAACTACTTAGGATCCGCCCTTTTAAATCGTCCACGATCGATTCCTATAACCTCAAACCCGATCATGCAACAACTCATGGCTTGGGTTAATTTTCTCAAAACAATAGAAAACCAGTTCCGAATTACATGACTAAAAACAATAAAAGAACAGCAATGAGAGGAAGAAAAAGAAAGTAAATGTGTGAAAGGTAGCCCTTCGGTTAACTCTCTTTTCTTTTTCTTTTTTGAATTAATGGAAGGATGGAATGCACGGTTTCACTAGGACTCTGGTAGCCAATGGAAAGGAACAACTCGTAACTAACCCACAAACTTAGAGAAAGTTTAGGAGTAAGATTCTATAACCACCTACCTAGCAAAAGTTGTGCGGCCTGTCTAACACACATAACGATTCCTTTATGGATTTTACTCCATGCGCATGTCGATTGTAGTACCATATCAAAATACTCCTGTTTTTTACTTACCTATCGAAATAGAAAACTGGATCAAATAACCCATATTGACCGACCATCTATTTGTAATTGGAATTTAACACTAACCCACTAGAACTCATCACAACAAACACCAAAATGGGGGGCCCACTTGGACATAGATATCTATACATAAGAGTTTATAAGGTGAAAGCCCCTAGCTATAGTCCATTACTTTTCAAAATCTGATGTCCGGCCTGCACCATGTGATGATCCAACCGTTCATTTGATGGGCCATACAATGTTTAGGTTGTGCTTAAAGAAAACATTCCCATAGGATGGTCCTAGCCCTTTCTATGCAAGAGTGTAAAACAGTTGGCACCATCCTATAGAAAAATGGGTTGTGATTGGCCTATCCTTATGCATAGGTTTGAGTAGAGATGGTGGGTTCTACCATAGGTGTAAAATGGTGGGGCCTATCTTTACAAGTTACATGCCACCATGCATGTCTCAACCCACAATTGGCAGCCCGGTTAAACACATTCATGTTTGACAAGGAAAAATCATTACTATAACAAGGTACCAATAGATAATTATTTTGCTAGCTTATTGGACCCTTACCTTTTACTGATCCCGACCGTCCATCTACTTTGAAAATCCAAAATACCAAATATCTCACAATTCAGACTACCATAATATCTAATCATGTTCTTTTTTTTTTGTCGTTTAATACGGATCATTACTTCTATGAACTTTTGAGCGTTCAGGTTCTAAAACTATTAACACCTATATCTCATGTCTGAGTTCTAATGCTATGATTTCCTATCAAAAATCCTCTTTTTTAGTAGCTGAAGGACGGGGTATTACACTATATCCCACTCAAGGTTACTCGAAAGGTCATGCTATCCGGATTGTGTTCCTGGTATGAAACAATTTTATTTTTCACAAATCAAATGATCTTGTTTTTGCGCAAAATTTTGTACGCTGATTTGTTAGACCATATAAAAAGGTTTTATGAGGTTTCTAATTAAAATCAGAATAATTGTGTGTTAATCAAAATTAAATTAAGCTGGTTTTGTGCGAATTGATCGGTGGACAAAAAGGAGCTTGGACCTCAATTCGTGCATGAGATGCATGACCTTTTTATGGATATTATGATCTGATGTGATGATTTATTTCATGGTTTGTAATATTAAAGTCTGCAATGTAATTTAATTATTTCAGTTTTTAATTACTCCCTCTGGGCAGTTGGGCGGACGACTGGTTTTCCATGGAGATTGATTTTGATGTATAGATTACCTAGGCTAGGGTAGGACACTATGGTAGTTTATATTTGTTTGTCCAAGACCAATTGAAGATGAGATCATTCTCTTGGTTCTCAATCGATGGATGGTGGATATTGCGGCATGGTGATGCTCCAGATTGACTGGCAGATGGAGGCAGATTCGATCCAACCAAACAGGGACGAACTTGTTGATGTTGTTGATGTTATTTTGTTTCATATAGTGAGGCAAATCAGATCAAGGAAGCAGGATTCTTCCCTGGGAGCCTTCGATTCCCGCTTTCGATTACCGCTCTCGCAACCTTGAATCAGATTAACTCCTTTGGGAATTCGCTTTGAGGCCAACGAAGTTTCCCTCGTGCCGTTGCACAAAGTTGCCTATAATTCACCCTCAATTTGGCAAGATGTTGTTGTCGGGATCCCCTTATTCAAATAAGGTTAGTGGGAGAATCCCTATGATCCAAGATGCCAAATTGAGTTTCATGGATGGTGTGTTTTTTCCATAGTTTGATGGTTTGCTTTTCATGTGATGGATGGCATGGTTTGTTTGTTTGCTTTTCATGTGATGGATGGTATGGTTTGGTTTGAGATGTATGTTTTTCTTTTATGCAATGGATGCCTAATCAAACATACACAATGTTGATTGAAACTCTGACATTAAATAACCCTCTTAAAAATATTAAGTTGATAAACGGGGTTAAGTCAAAAGGACAAGACCTCGTGGCCTTCCATAGCCATCTAACCGTTGGCTAGTCTAGGAAATAGGATGGTCAGAAGTCGATCTTGTTTCTTGACTAGAGTAAACCGTTAGATTCCTCTAAGGATAAGGAGAATATGCATGATATATTGGTCACATGCCAAAGCAGAAGCCATTGTAGATTGCATAGTTTTTCCAGGCGGTGGGTATAACTTAACCAAGCAAAGGGTATTGACACCCAAAGGATATACATACTGCAATGCTTGGAGGCCGAACATAAATCGGATCTCATAGGATTAGATGAATTCACTTATTCAAAGTTGTTGAATAAGTTTTCGATGCTCATAGGAGAAATTATACATTTCTCTTGATTCACGAGGTTGAAGGGCCCGTGAATGAGACGTGCAATAGGCGGTTCCATCGTAGATCAAAAATCTCAGATCCGATGGATATGTCATGAAATTAACTAAAAAGGTAGTTTGGTTAATTATGCCTCTTTCCTTTGCGCGTAGATACCATGGCTTCATTTAACCCATAAGCTAAGATCCTAGACGAAAATAAGAAAAGTGCCTTCCTAGCAGAGGGTAATGGACCCTAAGCACCTAAGCCGAAAGGTACAGGAAAGGGAAGAGTAAAAGTCCAAGGCTCTAAGAAGAACATACTAGTAGTAAAGAACAAGAAGAACTTTAAAAAGAAGAAGTCAACCAAGGGCAACGACGGATGCTTCCATTGTGGAAAACCTGGACCACAATAGGACAAGCCTAGTTACCTTGGATGTAGGTTCACCTGCATTAGTCTAACGGATGTTTTGCACTTAGATAGGACCACATAACATCTTAGATGGAGTCCTAGGATAATAAAATCCACTCAACTTGAATTAAATAATCTCTTGAAAGCTGTTGGAATAATCCTTCCAGTCTAGATTGATGTCATAGATGTCTTAGGCATGTAGCTTAGTTCGGGCACCGAACTACGATCGACTCTTATTCCAGTGAGGCTTGGATAGGTAGGCAACTTTGGATGCTTTGAATGGCATACCAAGCACGAGTCGGCCCACCACAAATGGTGAGATTTTGTATATTAGTTTTTTTATAAATTCTTAACTAAATATATAGGATTTTCCTCAAATTAGAATTTTAGGAGAACATTCACTTAGATTGAATCCAAAAAATTAAGAAAATCAAGATACACATTAGGGAATACATTGAAATTAGATTTTAGGATGCATGTCATATAGTTCGCACATTAACATAGAGTTAAATGAGTCATTTAAAAGAAATTCAAGAGAGTTAACTTTTGAAATTGAAGACCGGATTATCGGGCAAGAATGGTGCATGTGGTGATAACTCCCCATACCTTCCATTCTCGTAATCGGGTAATGAATCTAGATTTCTGGTCACGTATGGGTCCTAGATCTCTCATCTAGGTGGCGACACTGACATTCTTTTTTGCGTGAATTCGGATTGCTTTAGTGATCCCAAGTTCACGAAAAAGATGAATTAAATCAAATAATAAAGGGCACATGCCAATCGCGTGGGTTCGAGGGACCAAGAGAGACGGAGGCGGGTCGCGCCGCCCCTCTCGCGGGATCGGGTCCCACATCGACCGACCCATGGCGGTCGTCCGCCAAGACCTTCCTGGATGGTTTCTGACTTTTCAGAAACTCCATCCGCGGTCGACCGGTCATATAAATTTTGAGATGTCCTGGAATTCCAGTTACCATCCTGCGGTCGCCCGGCCTAGCCCGGTAGACCGGCCCTGCTTTAAAAACTTAGTTTTAAATATTTTGTGCAAATGATCTTTGAGCTTTAAATATGTGTTTTCAAATACTTTTTGTGAGTTATAAAGATAGATCTAAATGAGTTTTGAAAATACTAACTCATGCAAACACTAAATGCCAAGAGGACTCCAATGCATTCTAAAAACTAAAGAACCTTGAGTCATCTCTTGCTTCGGTCTTCTTGATTGCTTGCATGGCTTTCTTCTTGTCTTGAGATAGTCTTCAAAATTGATCTTGCACTTGTGGTTCCCTTGAATCTTCGATAGACAATACCGCTAGAAGGATGACCACCAAGACTCGACTCTCTCCAAGACTAGCCCTTGTTCTTCTTGCTCCAAGTGTTGATATGAATGTAACCTGTCTAAATCACAACACTAGCAAGAACATTAGCATCATATAATCAATTTGAGTTTGTAGATCATCAAAACATAGGTAGGGTTGAACCCTTGGGCTTACAACATCCTTCCATTTGCGCCGTTGTTCTGTCGAATTTCGCAGAACTAGGAGCTACTTTTCAATAGTATCGTCATTGTTCTGCAGAAATTTTGACAACTTCGAAGCCTTCTCAACCGCATAACACTATTACGATTTCGGAGCCCCTGCTTTCAAATAGCGTCATTACGCCGCCGACTTCTCCGCAGATTCTGGTAGAATTAATTTTATTTTCCAGCTTTTTGTATTACCTTTTCCATTTGATTTCATTTTCAGCTTTCTGTCTGCAAAGCTAAAGATAGGAAGTGGTGTTATCTTGATTGTGGTCAGCTCACAGTTCTCTCAGAGACTCGTTTACAACATATGATAAGAATTAAGATCGCAATCGCCTCTTGTAATCTTTCTTTTCATTTTCTGTTATTCTTCAAAGTACTTTCCTTTAAAAAGTAAGGTACGAGGTAGTGACATCATAAGATCTCTGGCTCTATTTGCCCCCAGAACTTATGATATAAATCCCTCTACCTTTCTTTTAATTTTTACAATTTCCTTTACAAAGTAAGGTACGAGGTGGTGACATCATAAGATCTCCGGCTCTATTTTTCCCCAGAACTTATGATGTAAATCCTTCTACCTTTCTTTTACTTTCCGCATTGTCTTTTCCGTTAGATTTGTTAACCTGATTGGGATCAGTTGCAAGATCTTTCGGGACTCATTCTACAACATACAATCTCAATCAGGATAACTATCGCTTATTTTCGGTCTTTTTGTAAATTCACTTTATTTACATCCTGGAATTAAGTATAATCTAAATAAAGGATAAAAAGATAAGCTATCCTGTTTAAATTCTTCGAAAAATGCCAAATCAAGTCAAGAGACCGGATTAATCCGGACAAGAGGGGTGCATAATACCTCTCTGATTGTAACCATAACCCTTACCCAGATATCTGTAAAGACCATGCCATAAAGCAAACAGAGCAAAATATAAGATTCTAGGCCCAGACCAAAAGAACCCCTTTGGTTACTGTTCCTCCAATGAACTCAGGTAACACTCCCATTTTCATCGGAAGAACACGCACGTGTCCTAGGCCCTAACCTAGGCGGCGACTCTGAGTTTCTCCTTCTTGCGAAGTTAGGACCCCGGTCCCGAGTCCGCAAGAAATGCAGATCAAATAAACACTCCCTGAAAACCCGATATGGTGATCCCCTGCTGTCCTGCGCGCGAGGGAAAAAATTGGCTCCCACAAAGGTTTAATCTTCACCATAAGAAGATTGGGTTTATTAAAGCCATCAGCAAGAAAAACTTGGTGGAGTGGAGTCGGCCTCTTGGTGGAGGACCGAAGCTCTATAAATCTCGGTGTACGCTTTCCTCTCTCGTCTCTATCTTTATTTGCAATTGAGTCTATCTTATTTAAGCTTATTATTTAATTTTTCCATTGTTTTAAATTTTCAATTAACAAACGCAAAAGTTTTTATGAACCCAATTCACCCCCTCCTTGGGTTGCCTATTGGGATTTCAACATGGCAAAAAAGACAACCAAACACCCTTAAATGTCACAATTGGGTAGTTTTTTTTATGAGAATCTCATAGGGTGTCTTCCCAAGGAGGACTAGTTATGTCATTCAATTTAAGAGGTAGCAAGAAATTTCCACGCACTCACCCCAAAATTTGATGGGTAAGTTTGCTTAAAATCACAATGCTTCTGCATCATCTAAGAAGTGCCGGTGCTTGTGCTCAGCAGTGCCATTTTGTTAGGGTGTATGGATGCAATTTCATTGATGAACGACTCCATGGTCTGTGAACAAACTTTGAATAGCATTGGATAGAAATTCAGCACCATTATTGATTTGAATTCGACGAACTTCAGAATGAAATTGAGTTTTTACCATGTTGAAGAAATGAAACGAGAATTCGTAGGTTTCTGATTTGTAATTTATTAAATAAGTCCAAGTACACCGAGAACAATCATCAACAATGGTAAGAAAATAGTGTGCCCCTGAATGGAAAGCAATGTGATACGGGCCCTAAATGTCACAATGGATTAGATCAAAGGCAACATCACATTTATTTGGATTAGGATAAAAAGGGAAAACGCGACTGTTTGGCAACATTACAAACATCACAAAAAGGAACTAAACATGCAAGAGATTCAACATTATTCAACTAAAAATTGGATAATTTATTTCTGGAAAGGTGACCGATACTTTTATGCCAACGTGCAGCAATAGAAGATTTGGTCACAGTAGCAGTGGCAGGTTGATGTGCGAAGTGGTCAGTCCAGCACACATTTCCCACACTCCAATCAATCTCTCCGTGGTTAAGTCTTGAAAGACACACAGTGTTGGAAAAAATGATGGAACAATTGAAAGAGATAGTAAGTTTGCTCACATATAGTAAATTGAAAGAAAAACATGGCACGCGTAGGACATCTTCTAATATAATAGGAGGGGAGAGAGCACTTTTACCAACATGACTAACTTTTGTATTACTGCCATCAAGTAAACAAACTGGTTTGTTTTTTATGATTAGCAACAGGTGACATCAGAGGGGATACACGAGGTGTAAATGTGATGAGATGGACCTGAATCTATAACCCATGAAGTAGATGATGGGTGAGAAACTGGGAGATAAGATTGTTTAGCTACTAAGTTGGCATTGGAGGGCTGAGATTCAATTGTCAGCAATGGGAGAAGTTGCTGATATTGGTCCGTGGTGAGAGCTAGAAGGAAGGGTGTTCTTCCAGACGATGAAGCATTTTGAGATTCATTAGCATCAGAGTGGGAGGTCACATTATGTGCATGACTATTTCTTCATTGTGGCGATTAAAATTGATGTTGCAAGAGTGTTATGGATGTTCGTTGGGGTACCCATGAATGTCGTAGCAAGTCTATCTAGTGTGCCCATGCTTTTTGTAATGAAATTTTTAATCTCATATATCCTTGGTCTATTTACTTGAGAAAACCAATCCTCAATATCCAACCAAATGTCTTATGCACTCACTGCATAGACGACATTGTCCGCAAGGTCTTGTGTAAGACTATTATACAGCCATGACATGACCATGAGATTACATCTCTCCCATGCTCTAACTATAAATTGGAGCAGATGGTTTTGGAAGAGTTCCATCGACAAAACATAACTTATTTTTAGCTCCAAAAGCCGCCTTCACGTCAAGTTTCCAGGTGCCATAATTATTAGCAACAAGAGCTTGTGAGAGGAGGACATTACCTAGGTGTAAGTAATAATGGGATGATGTGTATGTGATGAAAGAGTTGTTGACATTTTTATTGTTGTTCTGCTCCTCGTGTGATCTAGACATGATGAGTGATCAGCAATATATATGGACGAACAATGACTTAGAAGGAAACAACAATGTACAGACAAGTTGAGGAATAGAGATGTGAATGGCAAGAGATAAAAAATTGACAGAGGATACCCTCAGAAACATGAAAAATGATACCATGTGAATAAACCAAGACTGGAGAACATAAATTCTATGAAAGCTTATCATGTTCCATTAAGATGATGTGTTAATAAATACAGATAGATAGTTTCAAAAAAACAGAGATCCATGATAAGAAGGGATCCTTATCCTTAACCTACACACTGTTATACAGTTACAACAAAAAGGAGTCTTTTAAATTTAATTCTTAAGATATGTTAGCTGGCCGGATAAAGTGAGATTGGAATTACTAAAAAAAAGGTGAAATTGGATTGAATATCCATACTAATGTTATAAGAGGATGGTACTTAGGCGACAAGTCAATGATGCTGAAAGCAATCAATGAAGTGTCGATAGATGGCTAAAAACTATAGTAATTGGTCGATGACCGGGTATGAAAGATAAACAAATTAAATTAGGCGTCCAAAATTAATTGCATGAAATGAAAGTGTGATTGAAAAGTAAATAGCAACAGTTGGAATGTCAATGATAAGTGGATTGTAAATTGTAGAAACACCCCTACTAATACTGATTTGTTTATAAAAAAAATATTAGTATTTTTGTCGCTTGAAATAAATAAATGGGATACTTTTTGGGAAATGATAAATTCACCCATTTTCTTTACATGGGACAGCCTTCTGTAGTGTACTTTTTGGGAAATGATAAATTCACCCATTTTCTTTACATAGGATAGCCTTCTGTAGTGTACGTGGCAATTAGGCCAGTTGAATCCTTCCCACCCGAAGTACATCAGCACCTCTGCAGTCATAAATACCGTTTTGCTTACGGGTGTTCATTATTCAGTTTTAACCGAATAACCGAACTGAATTGATTTGGTCGGTTCGGTTTGGTTTTTTGTTAATTCGATTCGGTTTCGGTTTTATTTTTGCTTAATTCGGTTATCTCGGGAAAAAAATTCGGTTAACCGAAAAACTGAAATTAACTAAAAATAAACATTATTTTTTCAAAAAATGGTGTATGGGCACTCCGTAGGATGATCCAAACCATCCATTTGATTGATCACAATTTCAATAGGTTGTGCCTAAAAAACCGTTTCGATAGATTGATCATAGCCCTCCGATCAAACCGTCCAAATAGATTTTTTTTGTTTTTTTCTATCACTATTCGGTTCGGTTTCGAAAAATTAGTTTCGGTTTCGGTTTCCGAAATTTGATAACCAAAGTTATTTCGGTTATCAAATTTCGGTTATTTCGGTTCGGTTATAACGGATCGAACACCCCTAGTTTTGCTGGCTGTCCCAAGTAAAAAAAGGGGCCTTCCTTATTTTTCTCACTAAAAGTTAGAGGATTGATAGAATGAAGGGCGCCCTTGCAAAAATAAGGGCCATCCCATTGGTCCTTTTCAACAAACGGCAGTTATGGTTCATTTAATTTTATATTTCTCATTGCCATTGCCATGATTTTTTGTGCCATTATAAATGCACTTTCTTGACATGGACCAATGAGGGACACAGCTTGTGTTCTAGTTTTTGCAAGGGCACCATTCAATCTATCATTCCTCTAAATTTTATGATAAATGCATACATGAGTAAGTGAAATTATAGGGAGGGCCTATTAGGATGCTCCCTCACACTGGCGCGTCTTCCTAGCAGCTCTCTCAAAAAAGAAGAAGAAGGGATATTTGCTGATTAGTCCCTACATGGCAAAATAATTGCTTAATAATCCCTAAGAAAAGCATATTATCCAAACAGTCCTACTTTTAGAGAATAATTTCTAAAAGGTCCCTAAAACTAACATACGTCAATTTTCTCCATTAAAATTTTTAAAATGGCCAATTTACCCCCCAACCCAGTTAATCGATTTTAGTCAATGTTGATTTCCTTTACAATATTTTTGGAAATAAATATGACATAGGCGAACAAAGGAAGAAGGATCTCCTCTAATATTTTCGACAAAAAACTTGTAAAATCCTAAAAGTTGTTAACATTTTAGCCAATTTTTTTTTAATAAAAAGGATCTCTTCCAATATTTTTGACTTTTTCCCTTTAATTAATCAGAATAATTCCCCCTTAAGTCATTAATGAAAAAAAAATCCTAAGAAATAATTTTCCATCAGAAATATTTTTCTTACAATCCAACCAAGATAGGAATTATCTGGAAAATTTTGAAAGGAAAAAACATTCTTAAAATTTCTTACTTTATTTACACATGAAGAAAAGATAACTCCAACCTACCCTATTTAATTTTTTTTTTGAGAGGGGTTTTCAATTTATTACAAAATTCATCTAAATTAACCTAAATCATATAATTTACTTTGCAATGAAAAACGTTAACAACTTGTCGAATGATTTTTTGTTGAAGGATTTTTATCGAAAATATTGGAAGAAATACTATTTTTTGCTTATTTCCTAATTTATTTCCGAAAATATTGGAAAGGAAATCAAAATAGGCTAAAACCGATTAAAGTTGTTGGGGGTAAAATTGCCATTTTAAAATTTTAAACGGAGAAAATTGACGCATGTTAGTTTTAAGGAGCTTTTAGCAATTATTTTGTAAAAGTAGGACTGATTGGATGCTATGGGATTTTTATTTTATCGGGATTTTTTTTTCCCACTATAGTCCGGTCAAGTAAACATGGGATTTTTATTTTACCGGAAAACTTCCAGGAATCTCCCAGGAAGTGTTTTGTTCCACAGGAGTCCCAAGAACCAAAATAATTCTGGCATCCAAACGGAGCTGGGACTTTTAAGAAATTATTCTGCCCTGTAGGGACTGATCAGCAAAAAAATCCCAAAAATAAATAAAAAGGAGCCTAGGGTTTTGTTCGATACACAAGTAGTGTGCGAGCCGAGACAGAAACGCTTTTCTTCTCTCTCACTCAATTCTCCATTCACTACTGTCCACAATGGCCGATGGTTACTGGCGGTACGGCGATGGTCGACAACAACTAATGGCTCCTCCGGGAGGAAAGCGCACTCGCTCCGACTACGGTACGCGCCCCTTGCGCACGTTATCATCCATCACCCCCTTTCGAATCCTTTCCCTTTTCTCCCTTTTTAATATTTTTTTGTTGAAATTCCCTATAGTTCCTCATTTATGCTTCTGCATTTCATTCACAATCAAATTAGGGTTTACAGTACAAAATTTTGAGAAGATAACCCATAAAATCTACTTCTTCTTTTTCAAGATTTTTTGCTAGGACTTGAGTGCAGGTTTCTAGGGTTTGTAAGTACGTTTATTTGTTTCTTATTTTCAGTTTGTTTGTCATTTCAGTTAATAACTAGGTTTGGAAGTTTTAACTTTTTTTTACTGATTTGGTTTGTTTCTTTTTTCCAATTAGGCCAAATGTCGATTTGTTTCTTCGTCAAGATTTTATTTGGGTCAGTTTGGTTGTGCATAGTTACCTCGTAGGTAGCGTTGAGTTAGAACTTAAGTAGTCAATATGTGCAATGGCAGTGATGAATTACAACTTAAGTAGTCAACATGTGTAATAGCAGTGAGGTAGTCTCCTCATTGAGTAGTGGTAAGTAGGTGTTTGGTTATCAACTAAACTAGTTTCCTGATGATGCAGAGTGTCATTACCAAAATAAGGAGCTGTCTTTCTTGTGCTAAGTTTACTGTGTTCTCCTGCCAGAGAGCGTTCCTTGGAAATAATTGCCCACACGTAATCGTCGACATCAAATACCACCTCTCGCATATAAAAATTAGCTGCTCTTTTATATTTTGCATTGCTCCTCTTGATTTGAAGTCATACTTGCTTGTGTATTGATTTGATATGACCAGCCATCTCCTTTGCTTTAGCATGTGTCTTTCCATATTAGGGATAGGAGCAAGATCGAGCACAATAGTTGGATTGACGTCATGCACTACGTCGAATGGGCTACAGTGTGTTGTGCGATTAGGCGAGTTATTTTACGCAAGCTTTGCCTGAGAAAGTACTTAATCCCAATGTTTTGGCTTGTCTCTCACTAAGTAATGTAACAATTTAGCTAGGCTTTGTTTGACTACCTCAGTTTGACCATCCGTTTGAGGATGATATGCACTACTGAAACACAAATTGGTTCCCATAAGTTTCAATAGTCCTCCAAAAGTGGCCAATAAACATGGAATCTCAATTTGAAGTGAGTGACTTGGGTACTCTATGGAGACAAATGACCTCTTTGAAATAAAAATTCGCCACGTTGGATGAATCCATGGTCTTGCGACACACAAGGAAATGTGCCATCTTTGAGAATCTATTGACCACGACCATGACCAACTCCCTTTTGTGTACGAGGGAGACCGAGAATGAAATCCATGCACGTCTAACCACGGAGCAGTAGGCACTGGGAGAGGAGTATACATGGCTGCATTGGTGGTTCCGCCTTTTGAATTCTGGTAAACATAACACCTTCCAACTTATTTGGTGACTTCATGTAGAAGCTTCGACTAAAAGACATGTGAGGCAAGCCATAGAGAGATTTTGTAAGCGACAAACTAAGGATGACCTCTCCCCCTAAGCAACATACCCAGGAGGTTGCTCCATTTATACCTCCTCAATGAGCTCACCATGAAGAAAGGCATTCTTCACATCGAGCTGATAGAGGGGCCAACCATGATTAACGGCCAAGGAAAACAACACGCTAACGGATGGAATTTTGGCGATAGGAGAGAAAGTCTCAGTATAGTCGACGCCAAAGGTCTGCATATACCCCTTTGCAACTCAGCGCACCTTGAGGTGCTCAACTGTCTCATCTGGCAAGTACTTGATCGAGAAAACCCCTCGACTAGGAAGCACGGGTACTCTCTCGGGGCTCCCGTAGTCGTACCTGACACGTATGGGGTGCAGGTACGCCCCGGGTACGTCCTGGGTACACCCCCATTTTTTTTTTTTTAAAAAACCCCAATTTTGGTTGCGGGGTGTGTGTCGGGTGTGTTTAGGGTGCGCACCCACGCGTACCCGACACCTCATGCTTCACTTATCTGGTGTAAATCCCTCCTATGCCTTTTGTCTTTCCTCTCCTGTACTTAGTATTTACATGTAAACCATTTAAGTAAATGTCTTTTCATTTACTTAAATAGTTTACATGTAAATAACGGAATACCCCCATTTGGATTTATTAAAAATAGTTTCAAGACCCAAATCTAAAAGGAAAAAAAAGTCAACTCTCCTGTTCTAGTAAAAAATCTGAAGAAAAAGGCTCGGGTCAAAATTTTAACTTTCAACTTCCAAACGGTGAGCTATTTTTAAAATTTTAAAAATTCATAAAATCTATCATGTCCAAACATTATTAAATCCCAAAAGTCCGGTATAAAAAATCTCATAATTTGGTCTCTAAAAATTAGTCATCTTGTCAGGCACTGGTTAACACACCAGTCAACACACTGGCGACAGACTTTTTTTCTAATGAATGATGTATTGATGCCTCATGTTATGAAAAATATGGAACTTAATCACTTAATGAAGAGTAATATTAGAATTTTCCATTTTTGTGATGTTATTGTTATTTGATTGCTCTCTAATTATTTTTTTTTAAATTTTTTTAAATATATAATAAAATATTAAAATATATTATTATATTCGGCGTACCCGCACCTGGTTTTTTTGGAAATCACGTAGCCACGTACCCATGTCGTGTCGTACCCGCACCTCGTACCTGTGCTTCATAGCCCATCGACACCCACAGGCTGAGCAACTGAAGGAAGAGAAACCAAATCCCAAGTCTGATTGGTTGTAATGGCATCCATCTTAGGTCCATAATGGCGCGCTAGCCAAGATGAGCAAGGACCTGTCACAGACTGGGGCAAAGAAACAGAAGACAAAGAAGGGGCATAGCTAGGAAAAACAGGAGTGAGATTCTCATAGGACAGAAAATGAGAAATAGGATGGGTAGTAGAACGAGAACGATTACGGGACAATAGGAGAGTCTAAAGGAACATCAAAAGAGGGAAGATGAGGTAACTGAGATGGAGGATCTGATTTCTCTAGCTAAAAAGACGTTGCCTCGGGTGTAGGGTGATGGACAACTAGCTGCAGACGCCGCTGATAGACTTTCACAGGAGCAGGAGGAGGAGCCGAAGTCACCTACAATGGAAAGGAGGTGGACTCAACAGGGTCAGGGAGAACATGAAGAGGAAGAGGAAGAGGAAGAGGAACCTGAGGGGCGGAAACACAGGGATTGCTTACAACAGGAGCAGTAAAGAAAGAGACGAACTCAAAGAAGGTAACATCGGATGCAACAAAGAGTCAGCAAAGCTGAGGACCATAACACCTATAATCTTTCTAGGTACAAGAGTAGCCAGAAAGACACAGTAATAGTGGAGGCTGACTGAAGGGGCTTAAACGAACTAAGGGAAGCAGAGTTACTCGTCATATGGTTAGAGGCCCCGGCAGAGGTAGTAAGAAGCAGAGTAGGTGAACCACTGAGCTGTGCAAAAGGTGTAGTAGGTGCTCGGCGATGCTCACGTAGGCAAAAAAAAACTCATCATAGTTCGCCCTGAAGATAAAGAAACAACCATCATGTGCTACTGGTCCAGCAGAGGAGAATATAGAGGCACCATGAAGGCTCACAGATGTGATGTGAGTAGAGCACTAGGAACAAAGTCCTGGATGTAAGGCATATCAAGTAGCCACGGCATGCCTTGCTACCTGACTGCAGTAAGCCTCCCATGCCCACCAGTGCCTTGCTACCTGACTGCAGTAAGCCTCCCATGCCCACCAGTGACACGGCCGCCTGTCGATTCACGGCCACAAACACGGCCTTGACCGCTCTGACCTCTGGCAAAGCGACCACTGCCACGACCACAATGGTCACCCACTAACATACGCACCAAGAATAGAAGTATAAATGGAAGGGACACTACACCTATGAGGCCGCATATAGCGTTGTGCTCGAGGAAGGACCCCTGTGAGGGATGGAATGGAACTCTTAAGTGGAACGAAAGACATCCGTGGGAAAGAAGCCTCCACAGATGGGGAATAACTAGTGAAGGTAGCCGAAGGTGGAGGAGTCGATCTGATAGTCTGATTCGAACTAACATGAGGATCCATAATGATAGAAATAGAGAGATACTCTCAACCACAACGACCTCAGAGGATAAATAATAGGGAGGTGAAGAATCACACGACGAGCCCGACCATTATAATACTGTGGCTCGGGTGAAGAGACATTATAGAACAAGACATAGGATCACTAGCCCGGAGGAGATTAGAGGCTAGTAGATGAAGATTAGCACCGATAAAGAGCTATAACAAAGGAGGTAGTAGAATTCTAGAGCAAATTGTATGCTTCTGATGAGTTCCTTCGCCCTGTCCCTGAAGGGGTGGATTTCAAAACTTTGGGGGATCTAGAGAGGAACATTCTTGAGATGCCTTTTACTGAAGAAGAGATAGAGAGGGGTGTCTTTTCTTTGGAAAGGGATAAGGCCCCTGGCCCGGATGGTTTCTACTTAGCCTTCTTTCAAAGTTGCTGGGAATATGTGAAGAAAGACTTGCTTCGTTTCTTCAGGGAATTCTATGAAGGAATGGAGTTGGACAGTGGAACAGGGGCAACTTTCATTGCTTTAATCCCCAAAATTAAAGGAGCCTCTTCTGTCACGGTATTCAGGCCTATAAGTTTGGTAGGGTGCTTATATAAAGTATTAGCTAAAGTACCTGCAGAAGATTATAGAAGGTCCTCCCATCCATCATATCTGATAGTCAGAGTGCCTTTGTAAGTGAGAGACAAATCCTTGATTGTTCTTTGGTAGCAAATGAAGTTGTGGATTATTGCCATACAGTGGGTCGAAGTGGGATAGTTTGTAAGTTGGATATGGAGAAAGCCTATGACAAGGTTGATTGGAATTGTTTGGACTACCAAATGGGTAGAATGGGTTTTGGTCTTAAATGGAGGTTGTGGATAGAGAGATGCGTATCATTGGCATGGTTCTCTATTCTATTCAATGGTGTTCCTAAATGGTTCTTCAAATCTTCTCGTGGTCTAAGACAAGGTGGCCCTTTATCCCCACTTCTCTTTGTTATAGTGGCAGAGACTTTGAGCAGGTTGATTGAAAAGGGCAAACTGTATGGTCTGGTGGAAGAATTAGGGGGGTGAAAGTCTCTCATCTACAGTTTGCCGATGACACCCTGATCTTTAGTTCACTGGAAGTTATGAAAGCTTTAAACTTGAAAGCTATTCTTCGATGCTACAAGGCAATTACGGGACAACGGCCAAATTTTTCTAAATCCAAAGTTTATGGTATCAATGTTGAGGAGGATTCTCTCCATGACCTAGCAACTGTCTTGGGTTGTGAGGTGGATGCTTTTCCTACTCCCTATCTTGGGTTGCCTCTGGCGGTTGGGAAAGTAAAAAAAGCATTGTTGGAATCACATAGTCGAAAGAGTGGGCGGACGACTTGATACCTGGAAGAGGAATCTTGTATCGAGGGGTTGTAGGCTTACTCTCATAAAAGCAGTGCTTGCAAACATCCCAATTTATCAGATGGCGATTTTCAAAAGTCCCATAAGTGTGGCCAATAGTAATGAACTTCAAAGATGGTTTTTGTGTGTATGTTGGAGGGGAGAGAGTTTGGGAGGGAGGAAAACCACCTATGGGTGAAAGTACTTGAAGCTTAGTACGGTGTATCCCTAGGTCACTGGGTGTTTGAGGACAGATTCAGAAGGCTAGGCAATACTTTATGGAGGGACATTTTAGCTTTGCAGCAGCGGTTTGAGGAGGGCATAAGATTCAGGGTGTACGAGGGGGCAAGATTCGGTTTTGGTTAGACAAGTGGTGCGGAGATCAACCCCTTAAAGACATGTTTCCGGAGTTGGTCTCTATGGCTCTGAAAACTGGCGGGGTTTTGAAAGATATTATGGAAAACAAGGAAGGCAGGGTGGTGTGGAAACACCTCTCTTTAGAAGGAATTTGTTTAATTGGGAAATCACATCTATGACTCGATTGTTCGAAGCCCTGGAAGAAGGTTATGTAAAGCAAGACAGGAAAGACAAGAGGGTTTGGATCTGGAACACATCGAGAGAGTTTATGGTAAAAACATTCTATTTCCATCTTATTGTATGCCCTGTGTCTGCAAAGGTTCCTAAATTATGGACAATCCAAGTCCCTCCTAGAGTGGGGGTCTTTGGATGGGCAGCGTGCCAAGGGCGGATTCAAACAATAGACTTCTTGAGAAAAAGGAGGATGATTATTGTTGATCATTGTGCATTATGTGTTGAGACTGAGGAATTAGCTAGTCATATGCTCCTACATTGTAGTGTGGCGAGGGTGGTATGAGGCAAGCTTCTGAGCCGATTCGGAATTCATTGGGTTTTCCTTGAATCAATTATGGATCTTTTACAATGTTGGTTCTTTGTTCTGTGGAAGAGGAAAAATTCTATGGAATGCTTCCCTTTTGGCTACTTTTTGGGTTTTATGGAAAGAAAAAAACGCAAGCGTATTCAATGGTCATGTGAGAAGTCTTGATCTTCTATTTGTTAAAGTAATTGCTCTCACGATTTCTTGGGTGAAATCTCTAATAGATTTCGCATTTTTATCGACGTATGACTTGTGGGAAGGATGGAAGGATGTGTTACATGTGTATGACCATGGAGAAGTCGCGAGTCCTATTGGGATAGCGGATGCTTCTGAGGCATACGTTCAAGCTGCCACCAAGGTATTAAATTATTAGCGGCAAATGGGTTGGATAATGTGGTTGTAGAAGGTAACTCCCTTAATGTCATCAAGTGGCTTCGAGGAGATCACAAAAACTCGTGGCGATTTGATAGATATTTTGATGAGGTGCAAGATTGCTCAAGGACCATGAATCTTTCTTTCATGCATGTTTGTAGAACGACAAATGAAGTGACTGATTGATTGGCAAGATTGGGGGTGTCAAAAGAGGATCTAGCCCTTTTCGATTCTCTCCCTCCATAATTTCTCTTTATATGCACTTCTACCTCTATGTATTTTGACCATCTCGGTCCTCTTTTTTTTTTCAATAAAATTTAGCAATCATTTATAAAAAAAAGAGGCTAGGAGATGAAATCGGAGGCACAACACCTCACTCGGACATTTTAGCAAACTCGTGGCGTGCACTGCGGCTCCTTAGAAGAGACATAGTGGAGGTAGACATATTACGATGAGGAGCCCGAGGGCCCTTGTTAGATTAGGGTTTGAGTTGAATTGAGGGTGGTCGGTTGGAGGAGAAGTGGCTTAGGTTTGGGGGAATATGGGGCGTGGAGATGGTGGAGAGTGGAGGTCGGGTTAGGGTTTACGGCAATGGTCGTGAAGATGGTGGAGAGTGGAGGTCGAGTTAGGGTTACTACAATGGTTGTGAAGATGGTGGAGAGTGGAGGTCGGGTTAGGGTTTACGGCAATGGAGGTGTGGAGGCGTAGAGGTGGAGAGAGAGAGAGAGGAGATGGTGGTGTTGGGTGCCGTGAAGATGGTGGATGTGTAGAGGTGAGTTGAGAGGTGTGGAGGTGAAACCTAGGGGCGTGGAAGCGTGGAGGTGGAGCCAGTAGAGATGGTGGAGGTGTGGAGGCATGGAGGAGGAGAAGGAAGCAAGGGATGAAGGATACGAAGAAGAGTGGGTCTCTTCCAATGGTGGTCCCTAGGGCTCTGATACCATTTTTCAAGAGAAGCTGAGGAGAGAGAATGAAAGGAATTAGTGTGTTGGAGAGAACTCCCCCTCACTTATGTATTTATATAAAGAGAGAAAAGTGCAAAGACCAAATTGCCCTTGGGCATATTACTCACTTCTAACAGGGAGAAAGGGCGAGGAGTAACGAAGTAGGAGAAGATGGGACGAGAAAATGAGAGGAAAGAAAACAAATGATTTTTTTTTTTGTTTTTGGCGGGGGTGTTGTTTTTGTACTGCTGTAAGGAGAGGGAAATCACACGTCGAATACTTCTTTAGGGCTTTTCCTTGGACTCTTTTATATGGGGGCTAAGGGGTCTTTTGCCAAGGTGGTTTTGTGCTAGCATCACACCTTTTGGTGGTTTTTTGCTTTTAGTTTGCCGGTAATGCCACGTCACTAGACGAGGAGACTGAGACAATCTAGGGTATTTTGCTGAAGTGGCAGCCAAAAACCACACAAAAACCTCTACAAAACCCATGATATTGTGCAACCAAACAGACCCTAAGGGTTAACAGTAGTTACAGTAAAGTGGCAGCCAAAAACCATACAAAAACCTCTACAAAACCCGCAATATTGTGCAACCAAACAGACCCTAAGGGTTAGCAGTAGTTACAGTACACACAAAAATTCACCTACATATGCCTGGCAAAATGACCATTTTTGTGGATATTTTCTAAAATCCATAAAGAAGGGAATGTGGGTTTATCTAGGGGGAATGTTTTGTTAGGTTTCGTGAAGAAACACATCCTTTGTTAGGTTTTGGTGATATCCCCACTCCCTTGCCTTAATAATGTCACTCATCTCCTCATTTTACCTTTATTTATTTAGCTGTTAAAAACTCTTTAATCCTAAAATAATTACTAACTGCCAATCCACAAAATGTTCATTAATGTGAGGGGTGCCATTATATATCCTTTCCCTATATACATACATGCATAGAGAATTGGTACCATACTACCATGTACCAGCACCCTTAAATTTAGGCATTTTGCATCATGTCAGCTGTCTTTTTTTTTTCTTTTGAATTGTACCAGCTTTTTCTTATTTGATTTGCTTTGCATTTTTTAACCTATATGACAAATAGTCATGGGTGCCATTCCTAATTTTAAAGTTGCCCATAGCTGCCCATATATATTTTTATATAATGGCAGAATACAATTCCTGTTTCAGTGTGATGCTACATGATTTGGGTGGTGTGATGTTATTATACTTGTATGATTTTCTTAGCCTTGGTGTGATTCTCAGATTAATGGTTAATGTGGTTAAAATTTGAGTGATAGCTTATTGATTGGAAGATATGACTGTTTTTTCTTTGGTTTTTGCTTCTAGTTTGGGTTTTATTTCTGGTTTGGATTTCCTCATTCAGTTAACTTGTACTTTATTTTGTTGTTGACCATATAATTCTATATTAGCCTGTTTTTATTTTTTTCTCTGACTATATTTTTTTTATCCTGAACTGTAGAGCAGCACAGGACAACTTTTGTTGTTTTAACTGATTTGTGCCTTAGGAAATAAATATCTTGAAGTCAGTCTATTTCCTTGTCTTTAAGATGGGAGTGCACTGATATATGTTTATTTGTTTGTTTTGTTGGTTTCTACTTATTCTTCTGAAGTCTATTTTCTAAACTTTTTAGATATGCCTGGTGGTCATGAGTTGGCTGGTTATTACCCTCGTGACAATGAAAGGGGTGGGCAAATGTTTATTGTTTGTTCTATCGGTTTCTACTTATTTTTCTGAACTCTATTTTCTAAACATTTTAGATATCCCTGGTGGTCATGAGTTGGCTGGTTATTACCCTCGTGACGATGAAAGGGGTGGGCAACGTATTGTTAGAGACACTGAGTCCATTGGAGCATCATATGATCGTTACCTTCACAATGGGGTATTGGCGTATTGCTTGCTAACTAATATTGGTCTTTGCTTTCCATTTCCTTTCATTTTGCATCTTGATATGATAGCTAAGATGTTTCTCCAATTTCATCCAGCAAATTTCTTCTTATAGTGCTGGAGATTCTGGTAGGCCTCTGGGTGGAGTAATGACTGGTAATCCTGTTGATGATTCACGTATGATGGGTCTTGGCGGCTTGGATCCGGGCATGGCCGGAAAGGGCCGAAACATGGGATTTGGAGGTGGAAGACCTGACCTGCCTCCTCTTCCTCCAGATGCATCAAACACGCTCTTTGTGGAGGGCCTTCCTGCAGATTGTACCCGCAGGGAAGCATCTCGTATCCTTCTGTCTGCAATCTAGTATTAAATCTCACTAGAGTTCTGGATTTTGAAGACTTTACAATTTCTTTTGAACTTCTCCATAATAGGTTTTTTTTTTTTGATAGAGGTGACTTTATTGATTTGAAGCAGACATACAGGTAGATGAAGGGGACAAGGTCTCCCCATCTGTAGATGAGATACACATATAAAATCTAAAGCAAATAACAAGACCCTCTTATGGATGCCTAAATGGCCTGAGATACAGTTGAGCTGCTCTACCACACAACTGCTGTGAACTCCAGCCTTCGCTAGTTCGTTGGCTTTTTTGTTAGCAGACCTATAGATATGAGAGAAACTCGGGCCAATGACCTTACAATTGTTCCGAATTTTCAAAATCATATTAGAGTTTCCAAGGGCCCGAGGCATCACCTCTCGCCCAATTGATGACGTTGGATGAATCTCCCTCCACTATTAAAGGGTCATGCAATTGAGATCTTGCTTCTGCCTCATTGGATTCGCATATTCCATCCGAGCCAGAGTATGAAAATATGGTATTGCCTCTGCTTCACAAATGAGTCCTCCAATTCCTGCGGGGCCCGGTTTACCTTTAGCACTTCCATCAAAATTAAGTTTAAGCCACTCAAACACGGGCGGCTGAATATGATGCCAAAAGACCGGTTGATTTTGTCCAAAATATAATGTCCAACTTAATCTCTGATATGAACCTGGAGATGTTTTCTTTTTCTACAGGATTCTCCTGTTTCCAACCAAATATGCCATATCATAGCATAGGGTGCCATACTCCAAAGGGATTGACCCGCCTCACTGAATGGGTTTGTGGGCCAAAATAGCAAGGGTTTTTCATAATAGTTAATTACTTTTTTTTAATCATTGAGTCAATTTCCAGATCTAGATCCAATTCTCTACCATTGTTTCTTAACTTGGCTTTTCTTTTTTTGAAATAGTATTCCTTAACTCGGTGTTGCAGATATCTTTCGTCCTTTTGTAGGTTTTAGAGAAGTGAGGCTTGTGAAAAAGGAATCTAGACATGTAAGTTTATCCATTTGCACTGAAAATAATGTAATTGTTTAGTGATTTGATCAATAAGTTACTTCTCATCTATGATTTCATCTTTGCTTAATTCCTGCAGTCCGGTGGAGAGCCACTTGTTCTCTGTTTTGTTGATTTCTCAACTCCTAACCATGCCGCTGTTGCAATGGATGCATTACAAGGTGAATCCAATGCACTCATTCCTCTATGTTCTGTATATGCATATCTCATTTGCTGCTTGACCTGCCCCTTTTTTTTAGGGGTTGGGATTTTATCCTTTTAGGGGGTGAAAATCGGGTCGGGTTCAGGTTCAGGTTGAGGAAATGGCTCCTCGGGTTGGCTCCTCTGAGAGCAATTATTTTGCCATGTAGGGACGACTAATCAGCAAAAATCCCTTATTAAATTCTATTAAGAGGGTTGCTTTCAAAATTTTAGTTCTGTCCCATGCCAATGGTTATAATAGGTAAGAAAATATGCTAGAAGCCATATAAACATTTAATTTTAGAAACAAACAGATACGATATATAATAATATATGGGCAAATGTAAAGCGATATTAAAACCAAACAGGTGAGTTTCACCGGTCGATATATCGGCCGATATAAAGCGATAATAAAACAAGAGAAATGGTTGTGTAACTTCCAGCTTTACGTTCACACGGTATAAGGACACGTGTGTCATTATAAAAAAGGTAAGAGGACGTACAGGTCATTCGAATCCTTTTCAGTCGTGTACGACCATCACTGCCGTGTCTGCTGTAAAGAAGGAGTCGTCTCGATTCTGACGAAATTACCCTGTTATTTTGGGGTTTTAAAATGTAGATGAATAAGCCGCCATTTATTGTCTCGGCAAGGGATAAAAATTAATGAATAAAAAAAGGTCTGGACAGAAAGATAGAGACTCGTTTTTAGGATCTCGGAAACAAGTCAGGAGATACTCGGAAACGAGTAAGTAACCCTCTCTCTCTCTCTCTCTCTCTCTCCTACGCCGACTTAAAAAAAACAAGTGTATTTGAATGCTTTATGCAAGTTTTGATATGGACCATTAAAAAAAAAAAACTGCAAGTTTGATATGGACTTTATTCGAGTTATATGATAATTTAGCGTCTCATCTTAACCATGGTCACTTAACGCAATGTAAAACCATCCGATTCGATTTTGCAGGTTATAAATTTGATGAGCATGATCGAGACTCAGCCTTTCTAAGGCTGCAATTTGCTCGTTTTCCTGGTCTGAAGTCAGGTGGGGGGCCTCGTGGCAGGCGTTGAATTCCGTGTTTTTTAACCAGGTGAGGAACATGACTCCATGCAAATTATGTGTTTTTTTTTCTTGGCCGTAAAATCTACTGTAGGCCAACACGAGTTACGCTGAAAGTATTATTTTGGTGGCACTGGTTTTGTAGGCTCAGTTGAATCCTTCTTTCAGATAGTGAGGGATCATTTGCTACGAACTTGGAAGGGAGTGGCGAATATAGCTTTTAATTTGTTCTGCCTGCGGTATCTGTTATGCATTTTGTTAGATTGATGCTCTATCTAATCCTGATTCTAGAACAACAAAGCATGGGAGGTTTCTGTTTTGAACTGAAACTTTAGATGAGTATTTATAGGTCTAGTCACAAAGAAGATATGTAATTTGGAACTCTGACGATCGCTTTTATCTGGCACAATGTTAGAAATTTTATTTTATCTGTGGCATGATTTTAGAAATTTTGTTTATTTTTTCTGCTGTGATTTTAGAATTTTTTTACTGAGGTTGTGTGTAGTCCCAGCATCATTAAAGTTTGTGGCGTGGCACATCTGGTGGGCCTGTTGTGGATGATCGATGGTCCAAATATCTTGTTGATGGTATGATCCTATGCACTAATAGTGGCGTATGATAGTTGGATTGCTTAACCAGTGATAAGTTTGGGCACTGGTTCATCCCATTGTAGGTCCCACAATATCTCTAATTCGATTTAGTCACTTCTCTTCAAGTAGGAACGTGTGCACACCCATTTTTTGAAGCTGGATGGAGGAATATCATCTGTGAAAGTTGGTCAAATAATCACTATGGATTTTGAATCTCATTTTTTTTTAAATGATAGCCACTAAAATTGAGAAAAGGGACCGAGATGGTCAAAATACAACAGAGAAATTCAACAACAGAAAACGAGAGAGCAACAAGAAGAGAAGCGCTCATTTATTTATTCATTTGCAACGTGGATTTTAATCTTATTTATATATGGGAAATGATAAATGCGCCCCTTTTAATTCACTCGGGACACCCAGCTGCATTGTACGTGGCAATCAGGTCACTTCATTCATTCAAATGTGAAGTACATCAGCCCCTTTTCAGTCATAGATACACTGTAGCCGGGTGTCCGAAGTGAGATAAGGTGCGCATTTATCATATACCTTATTTATTCATTTGCTTATTTAATGCATTATTAATTGAAGTCCTTCATTATCGTAGGAGCCTCCAATTGATCGAGTAGTTGAATCCAAGGTTTTAAATTTCGACCAAAATCCGAAATTTCGGGTGTCGGTCGATAGCGAAACTGAAACGGTAGGTCGAAATTTTATCCACCCAAAAATCTGGACTTTTGATAATTTTCTAATATTATCCTGAGATTTCAGCTGAAATTACCGAAATTTTGGCCGAAATAAATTAGGAGAAAAATTTGCCGTGGAATAGATTTTGAATGAAATTTCAAAATTTCGGTTTCGGTGAGGACTGAAACGCATTCCAAAACTGAAATTTGAAACCCTTGGTTGAATCTAGTAAGATAGCAATTATGCGGATACATACTCAAATTCATACCCGGTCCGGATGAAGTATCTGAGTTGGTGGAGGCACAACACCTCAATAAGGGGTGCAACTCGGGTCAATTTTTGGGAATTCGGATTGACCTTTTAGCTTAAAATCAGGTTGGGGTCGGGTTATTCCTATTCATTTTTTTTAGCAAAAGCTCAACCCGACCTTACCCAAGTTGCACCCCTCCTCAACTTCTCAATGCAGAGTGAGTAGCATGGTGAGCAGAGATGGGAGGCTAAATCGCATAAATAGATGGAGCTTATGTTTCTTGTGATCGTGGTTGCCTTTATCGATTGTTATTGACGATTAGGACTTTATAGATTGTTAATGACTTTATAGATCGTGGTTTCCTACATAGACAGCGCCATCCATTAAAGATTATCAACAATTGATACAGATTGAGTATAACTTATCGTCTCAAGTCCCATCTGCTGGAACGATTGAGAAATAGAAGGTGAAGCTGTGGATCATGCGTCTGTGTGCTTTGGGAGGCCTTAGAAGTGGTTGTGATCATAGTTAGCAAAACCCCGTTTTAAACGGTGTTTTTTCTTTTTTTGAAAAAAAAAAAACGCATTTTATTGGTGTGCGTTTTAAACTACGTTTTTTTTTTTAAGGCAAATGTTTTAAACACATTTTTTTTTGGCCAACTTTCCAATTTTACTCTCATCATATTTTGTAAATGAAAAAGTTCTAAACTCACTTTCTTGTATTTCGGTTTTTTTACTATGTTTTTTTGAACCAATGCCGTATTAAACCCGAATTTTTGCCGTCCCCTTTTTTTGCCGAATCACATTTTGCTAACTATGGTTCTGAATTTGCCGGCCTCAGGTCAATTAGCTCGTATTTCCAAAGTACAAAAAGAACAGAAAAAGCAAAGAAGAATAGGTATTTCCCCAAATTGAACTTGATTGCATTCAAAAGGAGCAGATTACTTGTATTTTTACCGACACTCTTCCCTTCGATGCAAAAAGGGTGTAAAACAAATTTTACGCCCATTTTTAAGTGGAAAATGGGTTTAAATTTGTTTTGCGCCCATTTAACGGGAAACAGAGCCAGATTATGTTCTAATTAAGTAGTGAAATGAAAATTAAACATCCCACAAGTCATCTTGTCTTTCCCTCAAGCAAATAAATCGGTTCTAATTTCCATTATATATTCTTAGGTGGAAAAATTACATAATTTTTACTTGCATGCATCCAAACTTGATGTAGTAGAGAAAATGACTCTCCCCAAACGAAGCTCTACTTTCATCTTTGTTGCACATGTGACACATGTATAGCCATCAAAAATTGTGCCCAATTGAAGACATGATTCATGTGTGACCATCGATTGATTATTTTCAGAAAAAGTTATTAAATTTCAATTAATCAACGGTTCACATTCAATTGGAATTGGGCCCCGCTTCATGGCCCCTTCCTGACACTGTAGTAAGAATTAAGAGAGAGAGAGAGAGAGCAGATACCAACTAACTGATCATCATAATTTGCTAGCGACAGCCAAAACAAAGATGTTGCTGTTGTTGTTGTTATGAACCAGGTGAAGCAAATCCACGCCCACACCCTTAGAAATGGCATAGACCAGACCAAATTCCTCATAGTAAAACTTCTCCAAATCCCAAACATCCCCTACGCTCGCTCTCTCTTCGACCTCCTCCCAAACCCCACCACATTCCTCTACAACAAACTCCTCCATGCCTACTCCTCACACAACCCTTCACAATGCCTCTCTCTCTACTCCCAAATGCGCCTCCAAAACTGCCCACCCAACCATTACTCCTTCACCTTCCTCTTCGCTGCCTGCGCTTCCCTCGCCGCATCCCACAATGGCCAAATGCTTCACACCCAATTCCTCAAACTGGGTTTTCACTTTGATCCCTTTGTCTTCACCTCTTTGTTAGATATGTATGCGAAATGCGGCCTAATCGTGTTTGCACGCCAACTGTTTGATGAAATGCCCCAAAGAGACATACCGGTTTGGAATTCGATAATTGCTGGTTACGCGAGGGGAGGGGAATTGGAGGAGGCTAGGGAATTGTTTGAGTTAATGCCTGAGAGGAATGTGGTTTCTTGGACTAGTTTGATATCTGGGTACTCGCAGAATGGGCTGTTTGAGGAGGCTCTAGAGATGTTTTTGAGGATGGGGGAGGAGGTGGGAGTGAGGCCGAATGAGGTGACGGTGGCGAGTGTTCTTCCGGCTTGTGCGAAGCTTGGGGCGTTGGAGTTGGGGGAGAGGATTGATGCGTATGCGAGGGAGAATGGGTTTATGAGGAATGTGTTTGTGTGCAATTCTTTGGTTGAGATGTATGCTAAATGCGGGCGGATAGACCGTGCGAGGAGGGTGTTCGAAGAGATTGGGAGGGAGAGGAATTTGTGTTCTTGGAATTCAATGATCATGGGCTTGGCTGTTCATGGGAGATGGGAGGAGGGCCTAGAGTTTTTCCATGAGATGCTGGTGAGTTCTTTGGCTGGGCTTTTTTTTTGGGTCTGCTGATATTTTGTTTATGTTGAATGACGCACCTCTTTCCATTCAAAAGAAAAAAAAGCCCTGCTTTGTTGCTGTTTCAATAAGTAATTCTATTAGGGCCCGTTTGGATACCTCATATATTGTATTTGGATTTGGAATTGCGTTTTGAATACAAAATGAATAAATCCGGCAGCTCATGTTGAGGAAGAGAGGGAGGGAAGGGGATACTTCCTAGTGGAGGGGAGAGGTTGAGGAGCAAAGAGGGTGAAGGAAACTGCCACATCTGTGGATTTCGAATTTCTTATTTGCACAGCATATATGGAAATCTGATTTTTTTTCACTGTCAATTGCTGAATTGGAAATCCAAGAATTTGATACGGATCCAAATTACAATGCAAAAAGGGGTGCAAATGTGAGAAATCCAAATCAAAATCTTCTCTGCATCCAAATGGACCCTTATATAAAAGTAGAATTACATGTGAGTTCTAGTATTCTATTATATAAAAAGTAGAGTTATATGTGAGTTCTAGTTAACTTTTTTTGTTTAGTTGGTGTTTTCTATTTCCCTAGAAAGCTTCCAATAGCCAAAGGTAAGCTTATTAGTTTCTGAAATTCAAATTCATCTAAAACCTATTAGCACCAAAATACAATTGGAGCAGATTCTATCCATTGTTTGATTCATTTACGTTGTTCATGTTAACTTGCTAATGTTTCTTTTTTACACGCTTTGTCACTCCTAAAACATTTGCATTTTATATAAACTCCAGGTGGGAGGAATTGCACCGGATGATATCACATTTGTTGGTGTTCTTATGGCGTGCACTCATGGAGGCCTGGTAGATGAAGGGTGGAATTTTTTTCAATCGATGGAGAAAAGTTTCTCCATTACTCCTAAGCTGGAACATTACGGCTGCATGGTTGATCTTTTGGGCCGTGCTGGACAGTTGGAGGAAGCTTACAGTCTCATAATAAACATGCCCATGAAGCCGGACTCGGTAGTATGGGGGGCTTTGCTCGGAGCTTGCAGTTTCTATGGCCATGTTGAACTGGCCGAAAGAGCCGCTGAGTTTCTCTTTCATCTCGAGCCATGGAATCCGGGGAATTATGTTATTCTTTCGAATGTTTATGCATTTTCTGGCCGGTGGGATGGCGTTGCAAAGGTGAGGATGTTGATGAAAGGCAATAGAGTTAAGAAAGGAGCGGGATATAGTTTTATCGAATTGCATGGCTTTGTTCATAAGTTTCTTGTTGAGGATAGATTGCATCCAAGATGTGATGAGATCTATGCACTGTTGGATGAAATTACAGGAAAGATGAAGCCTCTTGGATATGTTCCCAACATAGACTGTGAACTTCAGAATCATGAATAACAATAATTTGGTGTGGTTGCTTTTTAATCTAAGGTAAGCGCGAAGTGGAGGAAAGAAGTGAGCTTATATATCTTCCAAAAGTAACATGGAAAGCCTGCCAATGAAACTGAAACCATTGGGCATTGTTGGACTTAAAATGTAGTTTATTCAACACAAGATCCATGTGCTAGGGTTATAGAATGATGTTCTGGTTGAAGAAGACTTGGTCATTGGATGTGGGTGGGAGTTATGCACATCTGTTTTCGCATATTGCAGTTACACAATAAGGTTTTCACAATAGGTATTATTAACAAACAGATAGGGGAGGTCGGTTGGATTTCTTCAAATTATATGCTCACTTGGTTTGGATTTGCTGGTTTGGTATCATTCAACAATCTTATCATAGAAAAGTTTTAAGTTATAGTAAATTTATTTATGATTCATTGACAGATTTATTACTAATGAATGGATGTCTGGTCTAGTACCCAAATCTCTTGGTCAAAATGTGATTAGCCTCCCCATCTGCAAGTCTTTGTCACTAACTGATATTGGAAATGGAGGCTTTTTATTCTCTATGCAAGTATCTGAATCTTCACATGATCCATTGCAAAGCTCGTATGTTGTTATGAACTATAACTGGTGGAAGCTCATTTGGAAATCAGACTCTTTATTATATCATCCTCTGTGTCTTGGCATCCTTCATACGGCAAGGTAGGCTTGCTTTTCTTTTGCTATTACATTTTTTTAGTTTTGCTTACCTTGTCAAATGGTGTATTATTTGGACAATTCAATCCGATGTATTTTTTCTCAGGCCCTGTTGGGATTGTAAGAAAAACATTTTTGAGCGAAAAAACTTTCTCAAGATTTCTTTTCTCTTGCCAAATTAGAGGAAATAATATGATTATGATTAAATTAGAGGGATGTCATCATAAATTGAAGGTCCCTCTAAATAAAAATTGAATAGGGTTGGTTCATGTTATCATTTTTCCCGTGTAAAAAAAACTAGGAAATTTTAAAAATATTTTTCATTTCCATACGTTTGCAGAAAATTATTGGAATCTAAACATGGCCTTAGTGAAATCCTAACTACAAAGCTCAGTGTGAAGCCCCCTATGCCTTGTGGGTTTGGTTTTACCGATCTTTAGCCATTTAAAATCAAAATGACAAGTAATTCAAAAGAAAATCCGACTTTAGCAATAGCTTTTTGAGTTTTTCGGTGAGATTTACTGGCTTCTTCTTTGCTTCTTGCTTCGGTTCTTGAGCTCTGAGTGTGCTCAATATTGCCCTTGGTCTTCTCTTCCCTTGCTCCCTTGCACTGGCCTCGGATGATGGAATGACCACACTTGGACATGGAGACAACTCTCTTAATGGGATGTGTGCTTAAGGTGTGGGAAGAGGGACCTTGGCATGGTTTTTCGAAATGGAATGAGTTTTCATCAAGCCTATGCTTTCTTGAGAATAGCTGTTGCTATTAATCTCTCAAGTCTTAAACTTAGCTAATTACTAAGTGTAAAATCAGCAATTTTCCAACACCAAAAATGGCAATTTGCAAAGGGTCTAATTGGATCAGACACACATTGCTATTTCATGAGATCTGTAGGCTATGTAAGGCCACCAAGAAGTGAAACATTCTACCATGGTAGTGGCAGTGGCCCTTCGACTTCGAGACCACCGCCTGCCCCCAACCCCGCCCCTGAGCCGGAGCCTACGCCTACGCAACCCGCCCCTGTCTGCCTTGTTAGCATCACACAATTCTACTGAGACTCGAAAAGGATAATACTTCCATTAATATCACAGAAATGCCCCTGGCTTTCGAATCTGGCACAGGGGGTAAACTGGGATTGAACTCCTACGTCAAGGTTGAAGAACAACGCCTTAACCAATTGAGCCTAGGGCTCAACAACTTTGATTATGGATATTGATCCGACGAGCTAGGGATGGATGAAGCCCCATATCATTTAGATAGGGTACTAGGAAAATATTGAAAAGAAAAATGTTCTTCGACATAGAGAAGAGGGATGTGGGAAAAAAAAAAGAAAAACCCCAAGGAAAGGAAGTAGGGAGCTTAACGCTCTCAGGAAGTAAGGGTTAATTTCTGGAGGCTCCGTTCGGTCACAACTTTATTATGTTGTATAGTCTTTTCTGAGTTAGGATTGCTCACAATCTTCGGTTTGTTATTGACACTGGTGTTGTTCATGAAAAGTATTGTGGGTTTCAACTTTAACCCGGTGGCAGGCTTTCTGGAAGATCTTAGATGAAGATCGCATAAGGTGGAGGGAGGAGTAGTTGCTACTAATATCCTCCATGAAGATTTAAAAGACTGAAATCTAACAGGGGTGCTATACCTGACTTTTGTGGAGATCGGTATTTTGTACGCTTAGTATTTTGGAAAGGAAAATGTAATGGGATATGTAAGGGAGAAGTGAAAATTTATCTTCTAGGGCCCTGGAGTTCTCTCCTAGGCCACGATGCGATGGACCCCATGGGGGACTCATGGTCCCTTCTCATGTAACCTTCGTATGAATTATCAATACATCTTAGTCAATTTTCAAAAAATAAAATAAAAATAAAAATAAAAATCTTAACCATGTGATTAATGGTTTACGACTGTGAGGGTCGAAAAAACAGTGGGTAACAATAATCATCAGTCTGTATATCAGGGTGGGATGGAGTGCTTGGATCATAAGATGGGGTAAAAGAAAATATCAGTGAAAAGGGAAAGATTAAGGTTTATCAAAGTACTAAAACCATCTTCTTTTGCTTGTTTAGATCTGTTGGCTGTTAGGTTTCATTGGCAACTTTGGTGGACTGAACATTTTTTGGGGTTTGTCAAATTTTACAATCTAAGTTTTAGAAAGCAAGAGGAGGGTTGTGACATTTGTTTGGGCGCTTATTGTGAGCTTAATTAGGAAAAAAAGAGAGTCCCCCTTGATCGGCCAAATGCGGTTGGGAACACCTTGATTGGATGATCCTAAGTTCTTGATCCATCAAACCTCTTTTAGGGTTCCACCAACGAATCTAAATCATTGAGTTTTGTATACGAATGAGATCTCCGTTCTTGCTTGGGAGCAAGACCTTGTTGGTTGCCTCATGATCTTGATTGCACATACATGTTCTCATGTGGGTATGCGACCATTGATCCTTGGAGCCTCATTTAAGGTTTTGCCTAGAAAATATGCATGGTATGTGATGCAGTCCAAGAATCTGGACGCTCTTCGTGGCGCAGCAGTGGATGCAAAATTGATAAAATAAATGAAAAAGTGGCCCTTCGAATACCGTCGTGGGGAATATAATACTTCGATTATCGTCGAAGTCGAGCTTTTCAACGCGAAACTAGAAAATACTCCTACATGTGCTAATCCAAGCAACCAAAAGTTCTCAAAAGCCTAAAGGCAAATTTCATTCAATAAACAAAGTCCATTACATTACTTTCATAACCAAGGTTTAAATTTCGGTTTCGGTACCGGTTTCGGACCGTGAAATTTTGAAATTTCGACCGAAATTTTGAAATTTCGGTCGAAATCTCGTACTTCACCCGAAACTAATATTTTATTCAATATTAAATTTCGGTCGAAATTTTGGTGAAATATTAAATTAATATTAAAAAAACATATTTTTTGGGTCAAATTTCAGAAAAACCGAAATTTCGACTGAAATAAATGACCATTTCGGGTTTAATCGATTTTGGTGTCAGTGATTTCGGTCTGAAATTTCAGATTTCGGTCGAAATTTAAAACCATGTTCATAACATCTATTTATAATAAAAGAAACCCTAAAATCTAACTGTAAGCCCAAGGGTCCTCATGGGTTCCCTCAATCACCTTGTTTTGATGATTAACAAACACAAATTAATTAGTCCTTTATGGGCTAATTGTTTGCCTTGAGTGTTGTGCTATAGACAGGAAATTCAGAGGTCAATCCAGCAAGCACATACATCATTCCATGGCCTATGCTTGAAGATGAACCACATACAATGTCAAGGAGCTTGAACCAACTTGAAGGAGTGATCCATGCAAGAGACCAAGACTTGAAGATGAGCTTTAAAGTTGAAGATGTGAGTAATGAGTCTTGTGTTAGATTGTATAATTTAATCCCACTTAGGTATCCCATGTTGAGGCATAATCAAGTCACTAATAAGGTCCCAAATAATATTAGAATATAAGGAAAAGAGCCGTGGACCAAAGCCTTAGTGCCATAGATAGCTTAGAATTGCAAAAGATTCAAATCGGCACACTTTGCACTTGAATTTTGAGATCAGGGCATAAATCCTATCATAACTGATTCTAAATATTTTTAAATATTTTTAACAGAAAGATCTCATCGTTTTCGTTCAAATCGAGTATAAGAACGTTGAAATCTGATGAGAAACGAGTGAGATATGAATTTTACAAAACCGGGTCTGAAATCTGGAAAATGCCAAAAATGCCCTGAAATAGATCCGTTGGGAAGTTGCCCTGAATTACATAAATGCCCTTGTAACGGCTAGTTTTGAGTTTTCTCTATATATTTGGGTTTCCTAAGCATGTGAACTCATCTCTCTCATTCCTAAGCTTGTTGTAAACATATTAGAGAGTGGAAAACACCATTGTGCCTCAATTTAGAAATATCTAAAGGGATTAGACCTAGGCTTATCTTTGTAATTATCTTTGAAAGACTCTTGTGAGATTTACATTGTATCAAGCCTTCAAGAGGCTAAAGAGTGTGCTTCTATCTTCTTCTTCATTGTAAACTTGGCTACAAAGGGCGCCGTATTTAAGACCCTTGGAGCTTGGACGCTCAGATTATATAAGGCGAAAGGAACGCCATATTTAAGTTCCTTGGAAGATAGTGGATTCCTCAAGAAGACAAAACTTGAGAAGAGTGAAGTAGATCTTGGGGTTAAGACCGAACCACTATAAATCTTAGTGTCTCTTGTGTGGTATTTATCTCTCTCACCCTCACTCTTATTTGTGCTTGCATTTATACACTTAGAATTGAGTGAGTAGTTAACATTGGTAATTAACTTGCTTATCTAGTACCTTGCTAATTAGCCCATTTAATCTTGTTAATTAAGTTTGGATGAACCTTCCACCAAGTGTTTGATAAAAGGCCTAAAAGAAACCATTTATCTAATTCTTTTATCTTGTTGTGGAATTTACAATCTTTAATCAACCACCAAGTATTTCATAGAAAGATTAAAAATGAATTAATCAACTAGGATTTTCAAAAGCCATCTAACAAGTGTTTGACAAAAGGTCTAAGAGATGATATTCATTTAAGATTTTGAAACTAATCTTAAAAAGTTTTTAAAGAGGATAAATTTTTTTAAAGACACCCAATTCACCCCCTTCTTGGGTTGCCTAATGTGATTTCACTTGGTATCAGAGCTAAAGGCTCTTATATAGATTTTTGAACTTTCAAATTTCTTTAAAAGAAAAGATCTATATTGGCAACCTAATGGCTTCTAGACTTTCTTGTTTTGATGGAATCGACTATGGATCTTGGTCGGTCCGTATGAGGTCTTATCTTAAGAGTCTAGATAGTGAATTATTAAAAGTAATTGAAAATGATTTTGCACTAAACTCTAAATCTAGAAAAATTAGTGAATATGATAAAAGACTATATTGCTTGAACTCAAAAGCTATGAATGCCATATGTTGTGCCCTACCTTCTAATATGTTTGATAAAATAGCTAATTATAAAAATGCCAAAGAAATATGGACCTTACTTGAAAATATTTTATGGCATTAGAAAACAACAATAAAGAAGATAATGATAATTATGAGTCTCTTACAATTGATGAACTTCTTGATTGATGTGAGAAACTAAATGATGCCTTAAATCTTGAAGTCTCTAAGAATCAAAAACTTAAAAACTCTCTCAACTCAATTTCTAAGGAATTTAAAAACCTTGAAAATGACTATCAAAATTTGCTTAAAGAAGAAAGGAAGTTAATTGAAAACAACAAAAAATTAGAAAAGAAAATAGAGGAATTAAAAATAAAAGAAGAGAAACTATGGGTAAGACATCTCATGAACTAAATATTCTAAAATAAGAAATTGAAGTAATAAAATTAGAAAAAGAAAGACTAGAATTGGAAAACAAATCCCTACAAGAAATGAATGCTAAACATGTTCGTGTACCTATGCATTCTTGTAGTTGTTCATCTAGATCATCATCTACCTATTCTTATTATTCATGTGATTATTGTGGTAGATTAGGTTATCACAAATTTATGTGTTGACTTAGGTTTGTGAAATCTTGCAAGTATGAGTGGATTATAAAAGATGAGTTATTTCGTAGAACAAACTTGCATGGACCCTAGATGGTTTGGGTTTCAAAAACCCATATTTGATCTATTTATGACTTAGTAGATGTAGGGATGTGCTTCAATATTTATATTATATGCAAATGGTTGTTTTGATACAAAAATGTCTATCTTGCATGAATGCCATGTATCCATATTTTGTGCTTAAATGATTATCTTTTTGAAAATCCAAAGTCTATATGCTTAAAACTTGATTTGTATTAGACTTTGACACGTTGCACTAAATTGTTATATCTATTCGAAAAGGTTCCCTAGATATCTCACTTGATGTCTAGTTTATGTTTAAGCTAAAATTGTCAAATCCCACGGAATGTATACTTCTAGATACAATATGCTTGATTCCCATGTATCTAGTTAATCTTGAGCTTAAATGTCATATTCCTTGAGTTTATTTGGGTGCTAGATGTCACATTATTATTTTCTTGCATCTAACCTCACATGTGTTTTAAAGATCACATTTTTTTTTAAAGAAACAACTTATAGATACAATAGACTTATATTGTTTGATTCTTATGTATCTAATATACTACTCTAAGTGCACTCACTAAGACTTAGATCCTTTTGCACTTAGTAGTCATCTACAAGTAAAACCACAATAGAGCACTTAATGTGAAAATCATGATTGATCTTACATGAATATCAACCTCTTCATTGCCATGAGTTCAAGTTAAACCCATAAGAGTATATCTTTCATATTTGAACTCTAATTTGGATAAAAATGGCATTTGCTAGATTAGTAAATACTTGAATTGATTTATGTATTTCTTCTAGCAAAATTATGTGCTTAAATGTCATGTCTAGGAAAATTGTTTCAAATCCTTTCTTAGACAACTTTTTATGCCCTAGGTGAGAAAATGTATTTGAAAATCTCTGTGCACCTAGTTATCCTTTACACTATCACTAGACTTTCCTATTATACCTAAATGGTTATCATTATATGTAAAGTCTTTGATGAGTTGTAAGTATATGTATTTCCAAAGGTTTTAATTGGATATTTTTTCATGACTAATGTGAATCTTGCTCTTTACAAGTAATATAAATTATTCATATAGTCTTGAAAATCTTTTTTGGAATGGATGTGTCCAAGGTAGTTTGTTCACTTGATGTTTATCCTTAAAATCATTGGATCCATCCCTAGATTCTTATAGAATATATTTGTAGGAAAAATTGAAAATTGTCTAGATTCAATGTATTTAAGTAAAATTGAAAACATCTTGTTAATCTAGTATCTTATTTGGGCATATTTCACCTTGGTGGTTGATACCCTATACTTTGTGATGGGAACATGTATCTCCCACACATTTTGGTTTTCCTATAGGATATGCACTTTGTGCTTAATGCTTTGTCATTACATGGGTGGTTGTGGATGTAGGATGTAGATGTTTGGATCTTGCACATCATTTGTCATGATTATCTTGTCCAAACATTGTGGACTATCCATGGATGCTTTGATATGCATCATATCTCTCTCATAAGGTTTACTCTCACCTTCATGAGTCATGAATGTCTCTCTTAGACATTAGAACTTAGAGTCATGAATGTTTCTCTTAGACATTAGAACTTATAGTCCATCCTGTATGTCTAAGTTCTATAGAATTGAGTCTTATATATATATATATATATATATATATATATATATATATATTCTATAGTTATCACCCTTTTTTGTGTGGCACCCGCATGTATGAGATGTCAAACCTTAACCTTAAAAGCTACTCAATTGGTACCCTTAGCCTTCTTAGTTCTTAAGATGGAGACGGTACCTTCATCTAATTAAAACACTTAATCATATGGCCTTGTGCCATCATCTCAAACATGGATAGGTATATGTTGTTGTGTAATCTTCCTATCTAGTATATATGATATATACTTTAGGGAAGCAAAAAAATGAACTTATAGAAATAATATCACACTTAGGGGGAGCATGAGTGCTGTACTTGTTTATCATGATGAGCTAGACTATGACTATAATTTTATTCATGATAAACCCACACTTAGAGAGTAGAGTGTCTTTGTAGCCCAAGGATTTAGTTTAACTTGGTATCCTTTGGAAAATATATCCAAAATCTCTTGGAGTCTATATGTAAGGACAACCCTTTGGATTCATGCATTGCATGATTCTTTATCAAAGGGGGAGCTTTAAAGTTAATCTTGTCCTTTATGGCTTATCATATGAATTCTAATGTGTATATCATCTCTCATATGATAAGTTCACTCATTTGGAGCATGGTTGCTCCATATGGCATTGTCTTGTGCTTATATGTGTATTTTGAGTTTAAGACAAGTAAGCCCATAGCCTAGATTTTTAGGTCATATCCTATTATGCTTCATACTTACATTGGATCATCTATTTGATTTCATTTAGTATCATTTTGGTATCAATATGTGGTAATTGTCATTCCAAGGATAAGTTTTCATTCTAGTAGTCTACCTTGTGTATTCCCTAAAATCTCTTTCACAGGATCTTTCTTAGAGTTATTTATCTTATTTCTTATTATTAGATATCATTATCACGTGTTTCTAAAGTTTTTTAGTATATATAATCATGATAAGGTTCGTTGTTGGCCATGTATTCACTTTCATACCTTTGGCCTATTGTGTCATGTCATACCTTGCTTTATAGGTTTCAGTTAAAGCCAATGACAAAGACAAAAGGGGGGAGCTTACTAGTGTTATATTTAGAATCATATGGACCATAATGACTTGTATGCATTGTCTATTTTGATATTCCCAACATATTTGTGCTTTAACATGCATATTTTTAATAAAAAATGGGGGGGGTTTCATGATCAACTAATTTTATGCTAAAACCTTAATATCATTGTTGATCCTCATTCATAGAAGTATTTTACACTTGCCCATCCTAATTTCTTTGAAGTTGAGTAGTTATCATGTGTGTTTTTACTTTTTCACTCATATATATCCATGATATACCTCACTGTCATGTCATGAAATGTGCTAAAAGTTAACCATATGCATGACAATTAAAAATGGTGAGTTCTTAACTTTCATTATATCTATTCTTGCTTATCAAGATAGGTCTTACACTATATTAATTCATCACCTTATGATAAGATTCTATAAGGAATTCAAAAAAGGGAGGCTTATCATGCTAAACTTTAAACTTGCTTTATTTCGTTCATGATAAATATAATATGAGCTTTAAATTCTCATATTATTAATGTTTTATAGGTCATAAAGTTGATTTACATTAGGTTTATTCATATACACCTAAAATTGAATGACTCTTTGCTTTTTCTCCAACATAGACTTGATTTACATTTGGTATCTTGTTTCTATGTTGTTATGCTCTTATCATGCCATCTATACTTTGTTTATCTTGTATTCATGATAAAAAGTTAGGGGGAGCATCTATATTCATTGAATATCTATCATGCTTTGTATTGTGCTTAACTGTTAATCCTTCCTTTTTGCATATGACAAAAGGGGGAGAATTATGAAATTGATTAGATGTCCATGATTCATATGTGTTCTATAATATAATTTGGTAAATCTAACTCATGCATATATTGAGGGGGAGTAGTTATGCTAATATTGTTTATCTAATTCTCATAAGAGGTTCTTCCTACCTCTGTAATCAATTTGGTTTGTCATCATAAAAAAGGGGGAGATTGTAAGCCCAAGGGTCCTCATGGGTTCTCTCAATCACCTTGTTTTGATGATTAACAAACACAAATTAATTAGTCTTTTATTGGCTAATTGTTTGCCTTGAGTGTTATAGACAGGAAATTCAAAGGTCAATCCAGCAAGCACATACATCATTCCATGGCCTATACTTGAAGATGAACCACATACAATGTCAAGGAGCTTGAACCAACTTGAAGGAGTGATCCATGCAAGAGACCAAGACTTGAAGATGGGCTTTAAAGTTGAAGATGTGAGTAATGAGTCTTGTGTTAGATTGTATAATTTAATCCCACTTAGGTATCCCATGTTGAGGCATAATCAAGTCACTAATAAAGTCCCAAATAATATTAGAATATAAGGAAAAGAGCCGTGGACCAAAGCCCTAGTGCCATAAATAGGTTAGAATTGTAAAAGATTCAAATCGGCACACTTTGCACTTGAATTTTGAGATCATGGCATAAATCATATCATAACTGATCCTAAACATTTTTAAATATTTTTAAAAATATTTTTAACAGAAAGATCTCATCTTTTCGCTCAAATCGAGAATAAGAATGTCGAAATCTGACGAGATACGAGTGAGATATGAATTTTACAAAACCGGGTCTGAAATCTAAAAAATGCCAAAAATGCTCTGAAATGATCCGGTGGGAAGTTGCCCAGAATTACAGAAATACCCTTGGAACAGCTAGTTTTGGGTTTTCTCTATATATTTGGGTTCCCTAAGCATGTGAACTCATCTCTCTCATTCCTAAACTTGTTGTAAACATATTAGAGAGTGGAAAACACTCTTGTGCCTCAATTTCGAAATATCTAAAGGGATTAGACCTAGGCTTATCTTTGTAATTATCTTTGAGAGACTCTTGTGAGCTTTACATTGTATCAAGCCTTCAAGAGGCTAAAGAGTGTGCTTCCATCTTCTTCTTCATTGTAAACTTGGCAACAAATGGCGCCGTATTTAAGACCCTTGGAGCTTGGACGCTCGGATTATACAAGGCGAAAGGAACGCCATATTTAAGTTCCTTGGAAGATAGTGGATTCCTCAAGGAGACAAAACTTGAGAAGAGTAGAGTAGGTCTTGGGCTTAAGACCGAACCACTATAAATCTTAGTGTCTCTTGTGTGGTATTTATCTCTCTCACCCTCACTCTTATTTGTGCTTGCATATATACACTTAGAATTGAGTGAGTAGTTAGCATTGGTAATTAACTTGCTTATCTCGTACCTTGTTAATTAGCCCATTTAATCTTGTTAATTAAGTTTGGATGAACCTTCCACCAAGTGTTTGATAAAAGGCCTAAAAGAAACCATTCATCCAATTCCTTTATCTTATTATGGGATTTACAATCTTTAATCAACCACCAAGTATTTTCATAGAAAGATTAAAAAGGGAATAATCAACTAGGATTTTCAAAAGCCATCTAACAAGTGTTTGACAAAAGGTCTAAGAGAGGATAATCATTTAAGATTTTGAAATTAATCTTACAAAAGTTTTTAAAGAGGATAATTTTTTTTAAAGACACCCAATTCACCTCTCTCTTGGGCTGCCTAGTGGGATTTCACTAACTTAAGGCTTAAGCAACTAATCGTAGCCGTTCATCTAAAATAGACCCGGCAAAATGGGACCCGTACCCCCGGGTACACCCGGCCCGCAGGGGTACGGGTACCAATTTCAATTGCCGCAAAAAAAATACCCACACCCAACCCGTACCCGTGACCCGCGGGTGGGTCTGGGTCGGGCTTTGGTGCCCGCGGGTTACCCGCCATTCATTTTTCAACTTTTTATTCTTAAGGCCTAAACACTAAACACTAAAAAATAAACTATGTTGGTGGGCCAACAAAACAAGTCAAAGCAATCAAACCATGTAACCGGTATCTTTGGTTGTACCAAAACAAACATTTGTTAAAGTAGATGAAAAATTGTATGATGAATAGGCGTATAAACATGTATTCATCATCATATCCTTGATATTTGATCCAACAGCAGCTGACTTGTTAAGAAGCTGCTGTTGGATTAAATATCAAGGCTTGTACATCCATCGTACCACCTTTATGTGTTCATACACCCATTCATCATATAATTTCTTTTCGTAAATATATATATATATATATATATATATATATATAATTTCTTCTTTAAATTCGCCAAGTTACCCGCGGGTATACCCATACCCGCCCGGGTGGGTTCCGGGTTCATGAAAGGCTACCCGCACCCATGCCGGTATTTCTTACCCATACACGCCGGTACCCGTACCCGCACAGGTTGTACCCGTACCTGCCCGGGTTACCCGTTTGCCAGGTCTAATCTAAAATAACATAAATAAAATCTAAAACTTGACTAAAACTTACATAAAATAGTAATCCCGTAATAAACACTTATCATATCCTAAAACTGCCTATAACTTAGCCAAATCAAGTCCAAATTGCGTAAACTTGGGCTCTTTATATAGGTAATCAAAAAATCTTTCTAAAAATACCAAAATCATGCCAAAAGAACAAGATTTGTTGCCCTAAAAAATTACTACAAATAAAATGACAAAAATACAAATTAAAAGATAAGAAAATTGTTCCACGCCAACGAACCGAACTATTCTTGGTGATTTTCATCTGCGTCAGTATGTCCAATTCTGCATGGGATCAAGACCATGCGAGTTGCCTCATGGTGATCTACAAGATCAATGGTTTCGATTGTACATATGTCTACTGGTGGGACCCAAAAATTGATCCTTAGCATTAATTGTGCCCAGTCGTCCTCATCATAATGCATCGACGGCTTTTTTTTGAAAAAAAAATGTTTTATTGGTTTGCCAAATTGTGTTTTGCTAACTATGCTTGTGACTATTGTTTTAGTGGCATGGAGTTGGGAAAAAGGGTGTTGCGGCACTGATTAAGAGACACTGATTAAGAGAAAGGAAGGGGGTGTGGCACTGGTTAGGGTGGTGTAGCACTAGTTGGGGTTAGCACAGAGAGAGGGGGGGTTGGGGGGGCAGCAATGACTTTTAGGGTTAGGGTTTCTAGAGTTAGGGTCATAGGTTTAGGTTGTCTAGGGTTAGGGTTTTGAAGTATAATTCCTTTTTATGATGGAGAACTTGATCTTCAACATATCGCTGTGATACCATGTTGATCGAGTTGAGTTCTACGTTGGCTCTCTCTCTCTCTCTCTCTCTCACACACACACACACACGAAAATATATATTTATATCTGTGCGCGAGTGTGGATACATAGAAAGACATAGATACCCCTCTAAATGTGTATAACACAACCATTCTCAAGAAGTTGCTTGAAATGAGCCTTTTACTAAAAAATAATATTTTTAATCTCAGCCCTTCACGAAAGGGTGAATTTTTGGGGAACACAGTCACAACATAGGTGAAAGTCATTAACCACTATTCTCTGAGGTAATTCCAGGCAAATACAATGCTTGTTTCCTCCTTGTTGACTTGTTATTCCATGACTCAAAGAGACCCTTAAGGCACTGTTTCACCTTGGGGACAACAAAGTGCGTCACCTGAAATTAGCTTTTTATTTTGGAAAAATTGTCAACTGGTGACAGAAAAATAGGAAAATAGTGAATGGGTGACACCCTTTTGAAAGTTTGTGAACGGAGGTCGAAATACGTTTTCTGACATGCCATTTTACGTAAATACCCTTAAGAACGAAAAACCCATTGTACAAAGGGTTTTTTTTTTAACTGTAGAGAGGCTTTTTGTCTCTTCGTTTTTAACTGTAGAGAGGGTTTTTTTTTTTCACTTTTACTCCATTTTAACCACCTGAAACCCATCTTCTCCGGCGTGAGGTGTGACCGGCGTGAAGACTCTCATTTTTCTCTGGAGTGGTGCGGTTTCCTGCATTATTCCGAACCTCTCTCCTCTGTTATCAAGTTTATTCCAGCGAGGGGTTCATTTTTCTCCGACGAGGGGTTCATTTTTCCGGCGAGGGCTTCATTTTTCTGACGAGGGATTCATTTTTTTCGGCGTGGGCTTTATTTTTCCCCCATCCCCATCGTGCAGGTATATTAGGGTGTCGTATTTCATATTTTTTTACATTTTTTTTTTCGTTCTATTAAGCTACCTTTGTGCTTTGTGGTGTAACATTATCAGTATTTGGAAGTCTTTACATGTCTAGGGTTTAAATTTTTTTTTTGTTCCCTATTTTCTTTGATTTTGACTGTGCAGAACCCCCTTTTGATAATCTCTCATTCTCGGTGTTGAGAATCTCCTTTTGAGATTCATAATATCCCTTTTTCAGTGTTGAGAACCCATTTCCAGTGTTGGTACCCCCCTTTTCCAGTGTTGGGATGCTTTATATCCAGTGTTGGGACCCCCTTTTGAGGTTCATAATCCCTCAATTTAAGTGTTGAGGACCCCCTCCAGGTAGATTGATAATCCCCTCATTTCCAGTGTTAGTAACCCTCTCTAGGATGTTGATAATCCCCCATTGCCAGTGTTGAGAACCCCCTCTAGGTAGTTCATAATGTCCCATTTGCAGTGTTGGGAACCCCTTTTCAGGCTGATAATCCCCCACTTTCAGTGTTGAGAATCCTTTCTAGGTACATTGATAATCCCCATTCTCCACTGTTAAAAACCCCCTATTGAGGTTGATAATCCCCCATCTCCAGTGTTGAAAACCCCTGAAGGGAGGTTGATAATCCCTATTGCCAGTGTTGGGAACCCCCTGTTGAGGTTGATAATCCCCATTCTCGTGTGTTGAGAACCCCCTGTGGTTGATAATCCCCCTTCTCTTCTGTTGAGAACCCCCTGTTGAGGTTGATAATCCTCATTGTCCAGTGTTGATAACCCCCTCCTGAGGTTGATAATCCCCCTTCTCCAGTGTTGAAAACCCCCTCAAGGGAGGTTGATAATCCCCATTTCCTGTGTTGAGAACCCCCTGTTGAGGTTGATAATCCCCTACTCCAGTGTTAAAACTCCCTATTGAGGTTGATAATCCCCCTTCTCTAGTGTTGAAAACCCCCTCAGGGAGTTTATAATACCCATTTCCAGTGTTGTGAATCCCGGTTGAGGTTGATAATTAATATTTGTAGTGTTGAGAACTCCCTTTTGAGGTTAATAATCCCCCTTCTCCAGTGTTGAAAACCCCCTCAAGGGAGGTTGATAATCCCCATTTTCAGATTGTTGCCAATCCTCTTTTAGATCATTGTTCATATAGTAATTTTTGGTATGGTTTGTACACTTGAGAATCACATATTTGAGTTGTGAAATACTCAAGAGGGGGGGTGAATTGAATTTAACTCAATATTAGGCCTTTTGAAAATTATCTATAAACCCTAATTGGAATTTTTCTTCACTTAAATAAATATTTGGTTAGTGCAAATATAATTGAAAGAACAAAGTGAAATGCCAAACCAAAACAATAATGGAAATGCAAGAGTGAGAAATTGACACACCGATATATAGTGGTTCGGCCAACGGCCTACTCCACTCTACTCAAGGTCGCACTTGAGGGATTCCACTATAGGAGACCTCCACGATGCCCGGCTCCGAGGCGGTTACAAATCCAAGGGATATTAAACAAGGATGCCCTTACACCTTTACAAAGACTCTCCTTCTCCGCCGAGTTCTAAGCGGTTGCTCTCTAGGGAATTAAAAAGGGAATGCCCTAGCCACCTACACTAGATTTGAAAGAGAATAGCTTGGCTTCTTCTTGAAAGCTTGATGCTCTTTGTAGACCCTTGATTGCTCTTCAAAGATGGTGATTTGCAAGTGAAAGCACTACTATATCCAAACTCAAAAGATTCACAAGTGAAAGGCAAGTTTGGGATGAAAAACAAAAACTCAAGCTAAAATGGATTGCAAATGTTTTTGATGCTTAAGGATGTTTTTCAAAGATCAAGAGAGAGTGAAAAACTTCTCTACATGTTGTATATATAACCACACCAAAGAATATGACCGTTTGGGGGTGGTAATATCAAAAACCAAAGATTAATTTGAATCCCAACGGCTATTTTTTAGTCTGTCGCGAGGTTCTCGGAGTTCCGAGAACCATTCTCGGAGTTCCGAGAATTCTCGGAGTTCCGAGAAATATTCTCGGAGTTCCGAGACAACGGCCAGAAGAAATAAAATTTCTACTGGACCATTTCTCGGAGTTCCGAGAAATTGTCTCGGAGTTCCGAGAAAGTGTCCAGATGCTACTGGACCTTTTCTCGGAGTTCCGAGGGAACTCTCGGAGTTCCGAGCTCGGAGCTCCGAGAAAAGTTCTCGGAGTTCCGAGAAGCCTAAAAATCCGCACTTTTTGATTTTTATTGCAAATTTGATTTTTAGCTTTTGGAACTCAACTCCTATGGTTATTTTGGAATGTTTATGAGGGTCCCAACATGTTGGTCCACCACATAACCATTCACTAATCCATTTTAAGTTCTTAAGTGTTCTTTGAAAACCAAGTTGAAAGCACTTTGAAAATGTTTTGCCTTGACTTGAAAATCTAAAGAGAATGGATGTACAATGATACCTATGCAATCTTCAACTTCTCTTTAGTCTTGGTCTTCAATTGATCTTCCATCTTGTGTATGCTTTGCTTGAGAGATGAGGTGAGCTTCACTTAGCTCCTTTGACTCTTGTATGGGATATCTCCAAGCATGACCATGTTGTGTGTTGGTTTCTTCAATGATCAATCCTATCTTAAACACAACACTTCAAAGCAAATTGATTAGTATTCAAAAACACAATCAATTATGTTTAGAATCATCAAAACAAGATAGGAGAGTAGACCCTTGGGCTTACAATCTCCCCCTTTTTTATGATGACAAACAAAATTGATTATGAGGTGTGTGTGGAGTGACATAGTAGGCAAGTGAATACTAGAACTCCCCCTCAATATATGCACACATATAAATGATACAAGTTATAAGCAAGTGGTGCATATAGTCAATTGAATAGATAATCAATTTCAAACTTCTCCCCCTTTTGTCATCGACAGAAAGGGTGTAAAAAAAAATAGGAGTGGATAACTCCCCCTGAATCAATGCTTATGGTATAAAATTATATAACCAAGTAATGCACATATACCTGTTCATGATCGAGATGTTGACATATGTCAAGATGTTAGGTATTTTAATTAAAGTGAAGATACCTCTCCAACTTAGAAAAACTAAGAAGGCTAAGAATATCAATTGAGTGATTTTTAAGATTAAAAATTTGACATCTCATTCATGCAGATACTACCAAACAAAGATTATATATATAAATACTATATAGATAAGCTGGTTAAAGGCACAAAGTATTTATTTGGCAATTTCTTTGATTTGATCCGCACTCCATATGTTTAAGGCACTTCGGATATAGCAAATTCTATCATCACTAAGGGGTTTTGTAAAGATATCCGCTAATTGTTCTTCAGTGTTGATATATTTTAAGCAAATATCCCCTTTTTGTGAGTGATCTCTGATGAAGTGGTGCCTAATCTCAATGTGTTTTGTTCTTGAGTGTTGTATGGGGTTCTTTGTTAAGCTTATAGCACTAGTATTGTCACATTGGATGAGAATATTTTCCATTTTGATTGCATAGTCCATCAATGTGCTTTTCATCCATAGGACTTGAGCACAGCAAGCTCCAGCTGCCACATATTCTGCTTCTGTTGTGGACAGAGCTACTGAATTTTGCTTCTTGCTAAACCATGAAACAAGTGATTTACCCAAGAATTGGCAAGTCCCACTAGTGCTTTTCCTATCTACTCTACATCCAGCAAAGTCTGCATCTGAATATCCGATGAGAGTGAAGGAAGATGATCTTTCATACCACAGTCCTAGACTTTGGGTTCCTTTTAAGTACTTGAATATCTTCTTAACTGCCGATAGGTGAGATTCTTTTGGATCCGATTGAAATCGAGCACAGAGACAGACAGTAAACATAATGTCTGGTCTGCTGGCTGTCAAATAGAGCAAACTACCTATCATACCCCTATACAATTTCTGATCCACAGATTTGCCAAATTCATCTTTTTCTAGCTTAGCAGTAGTACTCATGGGAATTCTTGATGTCTTACTGCTATCCATGCCATACTTTTTTAATAACTCCTTTGTATATTTTTCTTGATTTAAAAATATTCCATTTTTGTATTGTTTAATTTGGAGTCCTAAGAAGTAGGTTAACTCTCCCATCATGCTCATTTCAAATTCATTTTTCATTAAGGTTGCAAATTCATCACACAATTTTTGATTAGTTGAGCCACAGATGGTATCATCCACATAGATTTGGACAAGGAGGATATCATGATTTTCTCTTTTGATAAATAAGGTTTTATCCACCTTTCCCATCTCAAATCCCTTTTCAACTAAGAAAGTGCAAAGCCTCTCATACCAAGCTCTAGGAGCTTGCTTTAATCCATATAAAGCTTTATCAAGCCTGAAGACATGATTTGGATGTTTGAAGTCTTCAAAACCTGGAGGTTGCTCAACATACACTTCCTCTTGGATATAGCCATTTAGGAAGGCACTTTTGACATCCATTTGATATAGTTTAAATCCTTTATGAGATGCATATGCCAAAAGTATCCTAATAGCCTCCATACGGGCAACAGGAGCAAATGTCTCATCATAATCTATCCCTTCCTCCTGATTGTACCCTTGAGCTACAAGCCTAGCTTTATTCCTAGTGATAATTCCATTTTCATCCAATTTATTTCTATACACCCATCTCGTGCCAATGACTGGATGATCACTAGGTCTAGGTACTAGCCTCCATACCTTGTTCCTTTCGAATTGACTCAACTCTTCTTGCATGGCCATCAACCAATATTCATCCTTTTCTGCTTCCTTGATGGATTTTGGTTCTAATTCGGATAGGAATGCCAAATTATTGCTCACACTACGATAGTATGATCTAGTTCTTACTGGCAATGTGGCATCACCTAAGATTTGGGATTCAGGATGATCAACCAATGTTCTCCTATCCCTAGGTAATGAGGCATCATCTTCATTTTCTACTTCCTCACTAGGTGGTGTATGACTAGTAGATGCATGAGGAGGAGCACTCAATTTTGGAAAAAGATGTTCAACGGGTTCATCCTCATCATGTGGCATTTCTTGAGGTGTTGGCTCTCTTTCATCAAATGTCACATGCATGGATTCTTCTACTACTAGGGTTCTCCTATTAAATACTCTATATGCTTTGCTATGAGAAGAATACCCTAAGAATATTCCATCATCCGACTTCTTATCAAATTTATGTAAATTATCTCTAATGTTCAAAATGAAGCATTTACATCCAAACACTCTAAAATAGCTTATATTTGGTTTCAAGTTTTTCCAAAGCTCATAAGGTGTTTTCTTAGAGATTGGCCTTAAGTATACCCTGTTTATGATATAGCAAGCGGTGCTAACCGCTTCCGCCCAAAAATATCTAGGGAGATCATTTTCATGCAACATTGTTCTAGCCATTTCTTGGAGAGTTCGATTCTTTCTTTCTACTACTCCATTTTGTTGAGGTGTTCTAGGTGCGGAAAAATTATGTTTAATGCCATGTTCATTACAGTAAGTGTCAAAGTGTACATTTTCAAATTCCGTTCCATGATCACTTCTAATGTGGGAGATGGCAACACCTTTTTCATTTTGAATTTGATTGCATAATGTTAGGAAGTTTTCATAAGTTTCATCTTTATGTCCTAGAAATATGACCCATGTGAATCGTGAGTAGTCATCAACAACTACAAACACGTACCTCTTTCCACCTAGGCTACTAGTCTTCATTGGTCCAAAAAGATCCATATGAAGTAGCTCCAAAGGGTAGGAAGTTGAAATCATATTTTTAGGTGCAAAAGAGCTTTTCAATTGTTTTCCTAATTGACAAGTTCTACAAATGTGATCCTTGATGAATTTGAACTTAGGCAATCCTCTAACACTTTCTTTTGAGGAGAGGGTCGAAATGAGATCCATTCCGGCATGACCCAACCTCCTATGCCATAGCCAAGAATCCTCACTAATGGCATTTAGACAAGTCACTTTTTGGAGTCTAAGATCATCTAGTCCAATTGTATAAATGTTATTGTCTCTAGACCCTATGAATTTTACTTCTCCATTTATCTTATTTTTAACAATGCATTTGTCGGGATTGAAGACAACTTCAAAACCATTATCACATAATTGACTAATGCTAATAAGATTATGGGACAAGCCATCAACAAAGAGTACATCATGTATGGGAGAGGTAGAGTTACCTATGGTGCCTTCACCTTTGACTTTTCCTTTCTTGTCATCTCCAAAGGTAACTTCTCCACCATCCTTGAGTGATAGGGATGCGAATTGAGTGAGATCTCCGGTCATGTGTCTAGAGCATCCACTATCAAGGTACCATGTGTTCCTCTTGTTGTGGCTTTTAAGGCATACCTACATAGGAATAGGCAAGTGAGATCCCTTAGGTACCCAAATCTTCCTAATCTTGCTATGTTCATTTGTTTTCACTTTAGAGTTCAATTTGATCTTATCTTGTTTAGCATGCAAGCAAGCAACTTTATAATGACCTAACAATCCACAATAAAAGCAAATTTTGGTACTACTAGAGGAGGTCTTTTCAAGTTTGCTTTTATAGTTAGATATTGTGGTATTCCATCTATGTCCAAGTCCACTTTTGTCACTTGACATTCTTTGAAGATTTACAAGTTTATCCAATTTTAATGAACTATTTTCAAATTTTTCAAAGAGTTTCTTTAGTTCATCATATTCAAAAGATAGTTTACCGTTTTCATGCTTTAGTTTGTTATTTTCAATAGAAAGATTTTGTCGATTTTCATTCAAAGTCTTAATGGTAGCATTTAGCTCATGAATCTCTACTTTGCATTTTTCATTTTCATTATCTAAGAATTCATGATCCTTTTTTAACCAACCAAATTCTTTTGTCATGTTAGCAAGAGAATTTTCAAGTGATGCAATTTTATCAAATTGAATTTCAAGTTCATCATTTGCACTTTGTAAGGAATCTAAAACTTCTTGTAAGATAATGACATCATTTAAAGTGTTTACCTCATTGTTGTCATTTGTTGAGGCCATGAAGCACACATTTCTTGCTAATAGGCAATCTTCCCCATCATTTTGTTCGCCTTCGCTTTCAATCTCCTCATCCCATGTGGCGGACATTCCTTTCTTGCCTTCTCTTCTCTTGAAGCGGTTGTTTGAAGTAGGTTCATTGTTGAGTGGACAATCCGGGCGAATGTGTCCAAGCTTCTTGCAACCGTAACATCGGGGTTGAGAAGATCCATCACCAACTTCTTCTTTCTTCTTGAATGGAGGATTGGTCCTTCTATTTCTCATGCCTCCCATGTTTCTTTGCAAGAACTTGATCCTTCTTGTTAGGAGAGCTACTTCATCCTCGATGTCTTCCTTTGCATCTTCACTTTCACCTACATTACAAGCAAAAGCAATTCCTTTTCCTTTTTCGATTTTAGTTTCGATTTCGGGTGCTTTTGTTTTGAAAATCATTTCATGTGTGATCAAGGACCCTATAAGTTCATCTAGGTTCAAAGTGTTCATGTCCTTGGCTTCGGTGATTGCGGAGGTTTTGGATTCCCAAGACAAAGGTAGGGACCTAAGAATTTTAGTTACTAAATCTCTATTGGAAAATTGTTTTCCAAGTCCCCTTAATCCATTTACAAGATTGGTGAATCTAGTGTACATGTCGGCAATTGTTTCATCGGGTGTCATTTGAAAAAGTTCGTATTGCCGAAAAAGATGGTTCATTTTAGATTCTTTAACTTGATTGGTTCCTTCATGGGTGACTTCTAGAGTGTCCCAAATTTCCTTAGCCGAATTCAAATTTGATACTCTATTGAATTCTCCGGGAGATAGAGCACAAATGAGAGAATTCATGGCTTTGGCATTATAATTCGAAGCTTGTTGTTCGGCTTCGGTCCAATCATTTAAATTTCTTGTGGGTAGGATATATTCATTATTAATTGCTCTCCACATTTGATAGTCTTGAGTCAAAAAGATTTTCATTTTAGTTTTCCAAAAACCATAATTTGTACCATCAAAATAGGGTGGCCTAGTGTTTGAATAACCTTCATGATGTTGAGGGTAGTTTGCCATTTTTGAATCTTTACTCTAAACCGGTTAGGGTTTTCAAAAAAATAGAGACGAGGCTCTGATACCAATTGAAATACTCAAGAGGGGGGGTGAATTGAATTTAACTCAATATTAGGCCTTTTGAAAATTATCTATAAACCCTAATTGGAATTTTTCTTCACTTAAATAAATATTTGGTTAGTGCAAATATAATTGAAAGAACAAAGTGAAATGCCAAACCAAAACAATAATGGAAATGCAAGAGTGAGAAATTGACACACCGATATATAGTGGTTCGGCCAACGGCCTACTCCACTCTACTCAAGGTCGCACTTGAGGGATTCCACTATAGGAGACCTCCACGATGCCCGGCTCCGAGGCGGTTACAAATCCAAGGGATATTAAACAAGGATGCCCTTACACCTTTACAAAGACTCTCCTTCTCCGCCGAGTTCTAAGCGGTTGCTCTCTAGGGAATTAAAAAGGGAATGCCCTAGCCACCTACACTAGATTTGAAAGAGAATAGCTTGGCTTCTTCTTGAAAGCTTGATGCTCTTTGTAGACCCTTGATTGCTCTTCAAAGATGGTGATTTGCAAGTGAAAGCACTACTATATCCAAACTCAAAAGATTCACAAGTGAAAGGCAAGTTTGGGATGAAAAACAAAAACTCAAGCTAAAATGGATTGCAAATGTTTTTGATGCTTAAGGATGTTTTTCAAAGATCAAGAGAGAGTGAAAAACTTCTCTACATGTTGTATATATAACCATACCAAAGAATATGACCGTTTGGGGGTGGTAATATCAAAAACCAAAGATTAATTTGAATCCCAACGGCTATTTTTTAGTCTGTCGCGAGGTTCTCGGAGTTCCGAGAACCATTCTCGGAGTTCCGAGAATTCTCGGAGTTCCGAGAAATATTCTCGGAGTTCCGAGACAACGGCCAGAAGAAATAAAATTTCTACTGGACCATTTCTCGGAGTTCCGAGAAATTGTCTCGGAGTTCCGAGAAAGTGTCCAGATGCTACTGGACCTTTTCTCGGAGTTCCGAGGGAACTCTCGGAGTTCCGAGCTCGGAGCTCCGAGAAAAATTCTCGGAGTTCCGAGAAGCCTAAAAATCCGCACTTTTTGATTTTTATTGCAAATTTGATTTTTAGCTTTTGGAACTCAACTCCTATGGTTATTTTGGAATGTTTATGAGGGTCCCAACATGTTGGTCCACCACATAACCATTCACTAATCCATTTTAAGTTCTTAAGTGTTCTTTGAAAACCAAGTTGAAAGCACTTTGAAAACGTTTTGCCTTGACTTGAAAATCTAAAGAGAAAGGATGTACAATGATACCTATGCAATCTTCAACTTCTCTTTAGTCTTGGTCTTCAATTGATCTTCCATCTTGTGTATGCTTTGCTTGAGAGATGAGGTGAGCTTCACTTAGCTCCTTTGACTCTTGTATGGGATATCTCCAAGCATGACCATGTTGTGTGTTGGTTTCTTCAATGATCAATCCTATCTTAAACACAACACTTCAAAGCAAATTGATTAGTATTCAAAAACACAATCAATTATGTTTAGAATCATCAAAACAAGATAGGAGAGTAGACCCTTGGGCTTACAAGTTGCGAACCCCATTTTAAGAAACAGGAACTTACATTACAATTGATTATGTTCTTTTTTTGTGACAGTTATATAGTTGGATTGGGAGAACGCAAAGTCTACAATGAAGACGCGTGTAAGTGTAGTCCTTTTTGTTCTCGTTTTAGATTGTTACTCAATAGAATGCTCTTTTATTCTCTAATTGTGTTAATAGGCAAATGAGAGCCGGAGTCGAAAGTGTAATAGGAAGCCCGGAATGGGTTTAAAGAATGAGGAGATTAAAATGAAAGGTGGTAAGGGGAAAATAAAATTGAAAGTTGGGAAGGCAAAAATGAAAAATAGAGGCCAGAAGAAGAAAGTTGAAGTGAAAGGTCAGAAGATGAAAACAAAAGTGAAAGGTCAGAAGATGAAAAGCAACGTGAAAGGTCAGAAGAGTGAAGTGAAGGCGAAACATGTAAGTGTATTTGATTTTTACAGTTTTAATCTAAGTTACTTGATAAAAGTTGAAGCTCTGATTATGTATGTTGTTTTACAGGATCCATATGTCCCTGCACGATGTTCTCCATCGTGCTTTATTAAGGAGATGCGGAGTACACAGTTCAGGCAGTCCCACTATGATGCTATAGGCAAGACCCCTTTCAAGGACTTCATCCGCCTAGAACAGAATCCACTAGAAGAGGCTGTCATGCATAAGCCTCTAATTAGAGCACTACACAGTAAGTGGGATCCGGCGACGAAGACATTCATGCTAGGAGGTATCGCAGTTCCATTTAGGGCTAGCGATGTTGCATTGGCTTTAGGCCTTCCCCTTAGAGGGAAAAAAATTAATTTGGCGAGGGTTCCGTGGACGGACAAGAGTAAACCCACTCCTTTACTGCCTGGGTGGCCATTTCGTAGAGGATCTGTTCTGGCATCTGACCTTTCTGTGCAAATCAAGGCCTTAGTTGGTCTAGAGGACCAACCCTCCATAGAGACTTGTGTGAAATATGCCGTGCTACACCTATTCGCTACTGTGTTATTCACTCAGGCTGCACATCGAGCCGACCAGCTGTTTTGGCCCTATATCGATGATTTAGAGAAGATGTGCGACTACAACTGGGGGGAAGCAGTATACAATTGGTTACTCGAGTATTTAAACGCATCCGTCGCAGGGGGAAAATATCTTGGAGGTTGCTCCCTGACATTGCAGGTATCATGGCCTCTGCAATAGTTTGCCTTTTTATTTATCTTCCTATTAATAAAATATTAACAAAGTCTGTCTTGTGTGTGCAGGTGTGGCTTTTCGAGCACACAAAGTTGTGGATACCAAAAAATCCAGATGCTTGTCCACGTATTCTGAAGTGGAAGTCGAAAGGAAATGAAGCGAATAAGTACTATATGATTGAGCAGGGGAAGATAGAGAAATTTGAGGTGAGACCCTATCTACTAGATACCATTTTAGATAGTCTGTAATATTTTCTGATCTAACAACTTTCTCAAATCGTTAGGTAGTGGTGACATTGACGCCACGAGAGGACGAACTGCAGTACATTCCTGAGCAGGTATCGCAATGGACCTCTTTTTATATTATGTTTTATTTAACCTGGTAATGTTTACAAATTTTGTGTGTTGTATCCCTTATTTGTATATTAGGAAGCCGAGGAAGAAGGAATCATTGGGCAGGGAGAACCGTTAGGGCAGTCACCTACTTTCCCAACATTGATCGCCACACCTGCGTTTGAAGGAAGGGATACTGTAGTTGAGGAGGGTGGTCAGGAGGGTGCTGAGGAGGCCAGTGAGGATAGGAGGATAAAAAGAGAGTGGGAGAAGATATGAGAGGCATGGGACAATATAAAAAAAGAGAGGGGACAGAATGAAGAGGAGAAGGAGAGGTTAAGAAGAGTCAGGGTGGAGATGGAGGCAGAGAAAGAGAATTTACGAATACAGATTGCAGCTGAGAGGAAAATTATACAGAAGGAGTGGGAAGCGATGAGAAGACAGGAGGGAGACAAAGCTGAAATGGAGAAGGAAGAATTGAGGAAAGATGGGGAAAAAAGAAGAGAGGAGGAAGATATGGAGGTCATAAATGTGATGAGTCAGGCTGAAGATGTTGGCTTCGTAAATGAAGCAGTTGTAACAGGAGCGTCAGATGTTGTTACCATTCTCGATAGCCCTGAGGGTAAAGCGAAGAGGAAGGGGACGGAAAAATTAGGGAGCATTGAGAGGAGAGTGAAAAATCAGAGAAGGGATAGGAAACCAAGCTACGCCAAGAGTAGCCCCTATACAGTACCCCCAGTGACAAAGAAAAAAAGTGAGAGGGCAATGAAGAAAGTAACACGGAGGCGAACTGATCTCATTGAGAAGTTGAAAAAACAAGAGCAAAGGCAAGTACACTTGTTTTCAATTAACCATTATTCAAAGTTAGATACTTGGTTCCTCTAACCTTTGTATATTTTTGCAGTCGTATTGTCATGACCGTTGACGGGGTAAAAGTCTTGGCCGAGGATCTCGAAACGTTGTGGAACCTTAAAGGAGTCCTCAGTGGCCAAGTAAGTGTCATTTTTTAAATTAAGTGTTGTCTTCAGTACCCATTGTTGAGGTAATTAAGAAATTTTTTTGAGTTGTAGGTGTTGGATGTATATGGGAAGTATTTGTGCGCCTCCAGCAATGCCTTGACTGGACGGATTGTATATATTCCTTCGTCAGTACATGTAAGAGGCTTTTTTGTAGCTATACATGTTACTTTACAACTTATCCATGATTTAGTTTTCCACAAAATTCATTTCATTGTACAGGGATATAAGACTTCATGGCGTGATTTAATGGATGACAAACATAAGTTGGAGTCCGATCGGTTGGCGAACGAGCTATTGCATCGTACAGTTGACCATATCCCGTCAGAAGATATTGGGATGATTTTAATCCCATGCTGTCAAGACTTTCATTGGGCTCTTGTGCTTGTTGATATGGTGAATAAAAAGATGGTCGAGTTCAACTCAATGGAAGGGGACTCATTTCAGGAGCGAGCATCTCCCACTGTAAGTAAATTAACATCTTCCGTAACATTTAAAGTTACTTCCATATGTACGACACTCAATATTCCTTCGTTGTCTTAAATTCAGGTAGCATTAATGAAGGAATATTTGAAGGGCCGGGGTTGCAACATTGATGACTTTCCATATTCACAGATGGATGGCTTCCGAAAGCAGAACAATGGGTGGGTTCAAACTTAAAACTTTTGAATTTTTGTTAGTATTCCTATCTCATTCGTAGTTAGCTTAAAAGTAACTCTATTCAATGGATGCTTTTATACAGGGTTGATTGCGGCGCTTTTGTCCTAAAAGCGATTGAGCATCTCTACCATGGTCAACCACTGAACTTTGGGCCGACAGACATTCCTGAATTTCGGCTACAACTCTGTGAGAGATTTTTACGATGAGAGTTTGGGGACTGCACACTTATATAGGAACACCTTCTAATGTTGATGGATGTTTATTTTTTCTGATGATCAAACTTTATTTTTTAATGGAGATTGGCAGGGGATTTGTTAAATGGCAAGGGAAGTTGGCAGGGGGTCTGTGTTTTTCTTTGTGAATGGGTGGAGAGGTTGTAAATTGAAATAGGTTTAATGGAAGTGTGTTTGTGTTTGTGAATGGGTGGAGAACTTGGTTGGTGAAACAGGGAATTGTGAACTTGTTTATAAATGTGGAGAAGTTGTAAATGTAAGCAGGTTTTATGGAAGTGTATTTGTGTTTGTGTTTCAATTTGAATGTTGGAACTTGTAAATTTAAACAGGTTTTAGACATGTGTGTTTCTGTTTCTGAATGAGTAGGGAAGTTATAAATTAAAGCATAATATGATGTGTGTTTGTGTTTGTGAACAAAATATTAAGTGTGTTTGTGTTTGTGTTTATACAGGTTTTAGACATTTTCAATTCCAGCAGCTTTACTTGGCTGGAAAAAAGGTTGCTGACCCATTTTCTGGGTTGGTAACCCACATTCCAAGGTTAATAACCCAAATTTTTCTGGGTTGGTAACCTTCAGTTCCAAGTCCAGCAGCTTCACTCGCTCGAAAAAAGGTTGGTGACCCATTTTCTGGGTTGATAACCCACATTCCAAGGTTGATAACCCAAAAAAAGGGACGTTGGTAACCTTAAGTTCCAATTCCAGCAGCTTTACTCGGCTGGAGAAATGGTTGGTGACCCTCTTTCTGGGTTGATAACCCACATTCGAAGGTTAATAACCCACAAAAGGGAGGTTGGTAACCTTAAGTTCCAATTCCAGCAGCTTTACTCGGCTGGAGAAATGGTTTGTGACCCTCTTTCTGGGTTGATAACCCACACTCGAAGGTTAATAACCCAAAAAAGGGAGGTTGGTAACCTTAAGTTCCAATTCCAGCAACTTTACTCGGCTGGAAAAATGGTTACCAACCTCCCTTTCTTGGGTTATTAACCTTCGAGTGTGGGTTATCAACCTAGAAAGAGGGTCACCAACCATTTCTCCAGCCGAGTAAAGCTGCTGGAATTGGAACTTAAGGTTACCAACCTCCCTTTTTTGGGTTATTAACCTTCGAATGTGGGTTATCAACCCAGAAAAAGGGTCACCGACCATTTTCCAGCCGAGTAAAGTGGTTGGTGACCCTCTTTCTGGGTTGATAACCCACATTCCAAGGTCAATGACCCAACAAATGGGAGGTTGGTAACCTTAATATTCAAGTCCAGCAGCTTCACTCGGACGGAAAAATGGTTGGTGACCCTTTTTCTAGGTTGGTAACCCACATTCCAAGGTCAATGACCCAAAAAATGGGAGGTTGGTAACCTTTATTTTCAAGTCCAGCAGCTTCACTCGGACGGAAAAATGGTTGGTGACCCTTTTTCTGGGTTGGTAACCCACATTCCAAGGTCAATGACCCAAAAAATGGGAGCTTGGTAACCTTAATTTTTCGGTCGATCACCCACTTTCGAATGTTGGTAACCTCGTTTTGAGGAAGTCGATAACCTGGATTTTGAATTCCAGTAGCTTTATCAACCAAGGGAATGGGTTGATGATCCAATTTTGAGTGTTGATAACCTCACTTCTGATTGGTTGATGACCTATTTTGGGGGACTCGATAACCTAGATTTTGGTTTATAACCTAGGGAATTGGTTGATAATCCTATTGATTGTGCCGGTAATCCAAATCTGACTGTTGATAAGTCCCTTTTCATGGTTTAGATGTAGGAGAGCAACAACTAAATAGAGAACAAATAGCATATCTATATCCAAAAAAATTGTTTATGTATTGATGTTCTAATTACAACCATTCTTTACAAAATAACAAAAAAGAAGTCATCACAATATCTGAGAACATTCAAAAAATTCAATTACACCCTTACACAAAGAAGGGAGCTTGACAAGGTACGCCCGACCTACTGAGTATGGGTGCAGAAGGCCCAATAGCAGTTTGGTCAACTTGTTGTCTTACCACGGGTGGTTCTTTGCAACTTCTTCTATTGTGGCCAAGTTGTCGACATCGGGTGCATTTGTAATGTAATCCACCTTTCAATTCGCGATCGGTTCTTCTCGTACGCGGCCTTCCCGGTGGTCGCTTTGCAATCGGCGGTAATATTGTCATCAAGGATTCGGGATTTAATTCCCATTGGGTCCTGTCTAGTGTCGGGTGCAAAACTTCAGCGTACGTATCCCGATATCTCTCTACATGAAACCATTTCTCGCAGTAATCGTATGCATCAAAATCTGTGATGCCAATGGCTGCCATGGCATGTCCACACGGGAGTCCAAATGTTTGGAATGCACGACAACTGCACGTGCGAAGTTCCAAGTTTACGCCATCTGTATGTTCAAGGAACCGTACTTCATATTCATGAACCCCAACTCGATAAGCTGTATACTGGCGGCTCTCTTCCCTCGCTAATGTTATACGTTCTTCTGCGTAATGAGTCAACTTTGTTTGCCAACTATGACCCAATTTCTGACGCTTTTGAATGAAGTCTGTAGTCTGATGTCTACTGTGCTCTACCAATGATGCAATCGGCAATCTTCTCGCATCCTTCAGGACAACATTGAAACACTCCGATCTATTTGTAGTCAATACATCATACATATTCCCCTTAAAATAAAAACTAGCCCAGTGTTCGTTCGCAATGTCACTTATCCACTTGTGTGCACGTTCATTCCTCACCTTAATCTTCTCCATTGTTTCTCTGAACACACTCTCTCTCAAAGTCCGTGCGGCTTTCCAAAACAATCTCTCAAGTAGAACATCTTTGAACTCGGATCGCAAATTGGCGACGAGGTGACGCATGCAATAACTATGATGAGAATTGGGAAATATATTAGGCACTGCCTGCAACAACCCCTTCTGTCTATCAGAGCATATGGTGAATATGTTCATCTCCGCTGCCAATACGTACTGCCTCAGCAACATAAAAAACCACCTCCAACTATCTTCGTTCTCCGTCTCAACAACCCCAAATGCTAATGGATATAAACCGTTGTTACCATCGACCCCGATTGCAATCAATAAGATTCCTAAATACTTCCCTCGCAGATGTGTCCCATCAACCAAAATTATAGGCCTGAGTGTTCGATGAAAAGACCGTATGCTAGGACCAAATGTCCAAAATAAGCGAACAAATCTATCATCTCCCCTAGGTCGTAAATCTCTGGCTCTGAAAACACGCATATAGCTGCCGGGATTTCTTCTCATCATCTGAACTGTAAGTGCAGGCAATATTCGATAAGAGTCCTCCACATTCCCACACTTAATCTCAAGTATGATGTTCATCGCGTTGTATGACTTCCAATAGCTTATAGTTATACCCCAATGCATCTTGATATATTCTCGTATGAACCTCGTCCTCACATCATCTGGGCAAGCAAATAAGCGTAAACATGTCTGAGCAACCCAAGCTGCTGTGACAAGAGGGTGATCATTGCCCCTTAATTTAGTTCTACACGTATGGTCGGGGACAAACGACTTCACTAACACATAGGTCATATGATTAGTACCCGTTATACGCCATTTGCAACCCTCTACCTTGCATCGAACGGCATACTTCTTCGGTGTTGACTTTGACCTCACGAACATAAACCTCTGCCAAATAGCGTACTCTTTGACAACCTTTTTGAAGTATTGCATATTAGAAAATATTGCCCCAACCGTTAACTGCTCAAACTGAAGATTATTAGTATCTACATCATGGGCTCCAACAAACATCCCATCTGCTTTCATTGGCCGACTACTGTTAGTCGGAACCGGTTGAGATCCCTCTTTGATAGGAGAACCTCCTTTGATAGGAGAATCTGCACTGAAAGGCTGAGCGCATGGACTAACACCGATATTTTCATAATCGTCATCATCATCATCCTCCTCCTCCTCCTCCACCTCATTATCATCATCATCACTACCATCGTCATTATCATCATCATTTCTTTCTTCTTCTAAATCTAAACCCCTCACACAGAAACCGTCTTCAATAACATTACTGAAGTCATCAATGCCTCCACTAACATGGTTGCCATACAAATCACTTGCCAATGTTTCATTTAAGTCAATTTTAGACCTGCATAGTTCGGCAATATATAATCAAGTTGGATCCATATGAATTATAAATTAAAATATGGAAGTATTCAAACATTGCCAAAGAACTACAATACCTTATGACAGGTTCTGCTGGAGCACCTCTAATATCTTCACTTACATATCTCCCATCAAATTCACTTTCGTAGTCTTTTTGCAAGTACACTTCAAAACGAAGACGTTTTTGGGACGGAATCGAAGTAGAAGGAATGCTACGATTAAGAGAGGGTCTCCTAGTGCAGAGTTTGTTTGGGGGAAGCATTGACGAATTTAAGGAATTAATACATTTGTCATTTATGCTCTTAGTTATGTATATCATCACAGAATTGAACATGTATCTGTCAAACATCCTTAACATTGTTTGGAGGACATCATCATCATCGACGTCGATTAAAGTGACTATATATGGATCCACAACATATCGACATTTTATCGATAGTAAAACATGTCTTTCTATAACACCAATCCTTCTTCGGATTGCAGCTTGAAATTCGTCGAAATTGATTCCGTGGTTGACAGATAACAATGTCTTCTTCCCTCCGACGTATTTCCAAGAAACATCATCCGTCAAATCTCCATCATAGTGTAAAAGAAGAGAAACCATTGTTTCGGACATTTTTATAAAATCCTAAATAGGGGTTCTAAACAGAGTTGTTGCTAAAATGAGATCTTCATATCTTCTTGAGGGGTATTCAAGTGTACACAATGGGTTACCAAGTTCATAAGTGGGGTTATGGACTCTAAAGGGGGTTTTGCTATCTCAATGAGGGTTTGAAAGTCAGTCCACAAGGTGTTCTAAGAGATTATCAGCTACCTAATGAGGGATTCAAGTCCGTACGGAGGCTTCTGTAAAGGGTAATCAAGTTGCAAATTAGGGGTTTTCAACTCTCTACACAAGGGGGTTTTCAAGTTTCTAAAGGGATTACCAAGTACATAAAAGGGGAGTTACCAACAATGTACAAGGGCTTTTCAACATTCTCCAAGGGGGTTACTAAGCCTCTCCGGGGGTGTACCAAGTGTTTATCTGGTAAATAAATGGGTTATAAAGCAGGGTTACAGAGATACTTGAAGCAGAAGCCCTAACTAACCATTTTGAAAGGGTTATAAGACAGGGTTATCAAGCAAAATAAATACAAGGTTATTACCCACAATAATGACATGGTTCAAACACATTAATACAACCACAAATCCTAAGAGAGTAGATAAGCTACTCACCTTTATTACCCTTCCTCAGTTTCAGACGTTAATGGAGAAACCTGGAAGAGGTTGACGGTCATTTTTGATAGGTGAAAAGTAAGAGAGAGAAATTTCTACTGTAAGTTGTTTTTTTTTGCCTTGAGGGTATTTATGTAAAAGGCCATGTCAGAAAAGGTAAAATGGCCTCTGTTCACAAAATATCAAAAGGGTGTCACCCATTCACTATTTTGGCATTTTTGTGTCACCAGTTGACAATTCTTCATTTTATTTTTTCGTGAAGTGCCGAGATTAATATTAGGGTGAATTGCAGTATACGCATGCGCCCCCTTACAACGTGATTTTGACATAAAATACGTTAAAGTTGCCGTTCACGTCATCCCCCGGCAGTACGCATGCTCCCCCTTATAACGTGGTTTGACATTAAAAAAAAAAGGTTAAAGTTGCCCACTGTTCGCTTCATTATAAGGGGCGCATACGTACTGCAGGGGAGAGGGGGAGAATATCATCTCCCTAATCGTATTAGGGCTCTTAGAACTTAGAAGTATAATAATGGCGCAGACAAAATATAAACGGAAAGGACCAATAAATGGACTTTGCTGAGATTGGTCAATGGGGACGCCTTTGGAGATGGGTTTTCGCACGGGCACCCTTCAGTTTATCATTCCTCAAGGTAAAAGCAATGTTTTTTTTTTGGAAAGCACTTTCAAAATGGATCTCGCTTGGAAAATAAGACAAAAGTGGAACTGAGTGCATCACTCAAAATCAGCCTTTTACTTCTTGTTTTTTTCTTTTGTGAAGTGCTTTGATTAAAAAATTGTTATTGAGTGTAGGGCGATTAATTTATTTTTTTAGGCTGATTTATGGGGGACACACTTAGTTTTAACCACGCGAAACAATCTCTTACATTAAAGCCTCTCTGTTTCTCCCGGCCACCATGCTCCTTCAGAACACTCTTCCATCTTCTTCCACTTGTAACTGGTGGCGGCGCCATAACTACATGCTTTTCGGTCTGGCCTTAAAGGTAGTGTTGCTGTATCTTTACCTGGGTTAATATTTGCCTCAGCATATGGGGAAATGACTTGGATGGGTGCCCCTTGGCTTCTTGTCCTTCTCCAAAAGGTATCGTAGTTCATGACTAACCATTTTTTCTGAAGCCCTAATAGTTGGAAATGTATTTCCATTTAGGTGGCCCATAATTGATACACCTAAGATTTAGGAATCTTAGACTTTTGTAAAGTGGGTTTTTGACTACTAAAGATAACTCTCATTAAGAATCCTAAATAAGAAAAAGTGTTAGTGTAATTGGGAAACCAAATCATTCCCTCAAGCATATATACGTGTGTTGCTTAATGGGAGCAACTATTCTATTCATTTAGAAACTTGGGTTATGGGTTTTCTCTGTCTGGTCTTGGATCTACCAAGGAACGGCCCATGATTCCATTGATCTGAGCATAAGGCTTGGATAGATTTGAAGACTAAGTCAGAACCGAATCTGTAGCGTTCGTCGTGGAGCGTCTTCAACTGTTAGATCTTGCGCATCATTAATCGCTTCTATCTGATCATCATGGCCGGAGGTAATGATCATTTTCTGCATAAAAGTTAATTAAATTTCTAACAGTTGGTATCAGAGCATATGCATCAATCGAAGCATGATGCTTTGGTTGGCATAGTTAATGTGTTGATTTCAGTTTTTTTGGATTTAATGTATTCTTGAAGTTGGATCATGATCATCGAGTAACAACAGCATATTCGATGCATCATGAACCAAACATCGATTCCAAATCATGGATTAACCATTAAAGTTTCTGATTTGGGGTTGGTTTAAGAATGCCTTGAATCTAGAAATCCTAAAGAAAAAAAATAAAGACGAGACAAATGGGTTTTTATTTGCCCCTTTGGGTCACTGCCGTTATTTGGCTTTTCCCGGCATGAGCGCGGCTTGGTGGCGACTCTGATTTCCCCTTTTTCGTGTCATCAATGTCGCCCCTTGAGATCTGTCGCCATCGCATTTCTTTTGGACGATTGGATCCTTGTCAAGCGTCGATTAGCCGTGATGAAGAGATCTCTGGCCGGCACCATGGCCGTGAAACCCCACCACATCTAATCCCGAATTTACAGAACGTAACGTTTCTGTTCTTGCTTACTTTGGGGAAGAGGGATATAAAAGTAAATATTCTAAGTTCTATGGGTGTAGAAGTAAAGTTACCCCTCTTGTGGCCTTTTGCATTAAATGCAATCAATGCATACGAGATTCCTTTTAAAGCAACGGGCTATTGATTTCAAGATTAATTTTAAAGTATATGATTTGATTTGTGATTTAAAGAATACATAGAGGCCAAATTGGTAATCTCACCCTCCACAACCCGGTTTAGCATTTAATGCCATCAAAGTACGGTTGCTAGGTAATTTGGTGAAACAGTAAGGGTAAAGTTGTAAGCTTGGCAATGGTTTAATTACAATTCTGCCATGTTTCCTAAGACCTTTATTGAAATGGATATTTATGACTGTTTGGGCTTGAATTTTGAGATTTGGGCCTACTATCCGGTCTCTAAGCCCAGTACCCTGTTTTAGATTCAGGGACCCGCTCAAGTAGACCATTAACTTGGGTCCTTAGATTTAGGCCATATAAAGTACTCCATTCGTCAACCAAGAGTTCAAGCTCAATGGTTAAGGTTTTATCATTATGGGCTTTGGTGTATAAAGTTGTTTCGGGACCTTAAGGTTTGCAAAGCATATGTTTTGCAAGGCCCACTTATGGATTATGTTTTATTTTGATGTGAATATGGATGTGCTTCTAAATGATTAGTATGGGATTATGGTTTGTTTTTTATTATTAATTCTTATGGAATTGTAATTCTGATATCCATACTCTACGGTTAGTACCTCCCCTAAGGGACCCTTGTGAACTGGAATCGACCCACTGGCATACGGTTTTGGGCCGATAAGTCGATTTCGGTTCTCTTTATGTCACATAAAGGAGGATGTCAAGACAACTTAAGAGTGGCCATAGCATCTTAACTTGTATTGGCATTCGGTGGTTAATTAAGACCGTTGGTTGCACTCAACCACATCAAGAGAATTCCATGCGAGTGAATCAACTAAGGATTTATTGATTCTAATCGATCTAAGGCAAGAACATCCAATTAACTTGGGAGTAGCCACACCATCCTGGGCCATGAGGAGGTTCTTGTAATGAAGTGCAACGGAAAAGTGCATTATGTCACATGGAGTTGATCGATTTGCATTGAATTAACTGACACAGGGCATTGCGATCAGGTAGTGAAACGTGACTGCTCGGCCCTACAGGGAAGCAATCATGGTTCACTGATTGATCGGTTGAGGTGATCAGTGGGAGATCAGTTTTGGGGATATTCTAGATGCCCACAGGTATAGGGATATCTCTGGGATTGGTTTTACAACTGGTTGACCCCATAAATAAGGATTCTGGCAAATTACTAGTGTGTTACAACCTTTGCCCACAGGAGGGTTGCAATGACACATTTTATTTGCAGCAAATGTCGTTAACGTGGGTTGATGACCTAATATAGTTAAATGGAATCTAGCACACATTTTATTAAAATGGCATTGTTTTATTTTACAGTTGCACATTCTGCTATGTTAAGAAATGAAGCTACTCATATTCCCTTTCTTAATGGGGAAGATTTCTCGGACTAGAAAGATAAGGTCTTGCTTACATTAGGGTGGATGGACCTTGATTTGGCTTTCCGTGTGAAAGAACCTTCTAAACCCGCGGAAACTAGTAAGCCAGAGGAAAATGATCTGTATGAGAGGTGGGAGAAATCCAACCGATTGAGTCTTCTACTCATGCAGAGCCACATAAGTAAGAGCATTAGGGGATCCATCCCCAAGTGCGATTAGGCCACGGAATTTCCGAGTTCTGTTGAAGAACAATATGTAAGTTCTGATAAGGCTCTGACTGGCATCCTAATGGGCAGGTTATCTTCTTTAAACACACTAGAGAGAGAAGGATCCGCGAACACATCATGGAGATGAGAGATATAGCCGCTCAACTCAACTCACTGAAGATTGAGATTTCTGAGTCTTTCCTCGTGCCTTTCATACTCAGTTCCCTTCCAAGTCACTATGGGCCATTTAAGATCTCTTATAACACACATAAGGCGAATTGGTCCATAAATGAATTGTTGACCATGTGTGTTCAAGAGGAAGGGAGGCTGAAGCAGGAGAAGTTAGAAAGTGCCCATCTAGCTACTCATGGAAATAAGCGAGGAAAGAAGGGTCCAGGTGTTCACAAGAAGAGGCATAAGAAATTGTCAGCTCGGTTTACTTGCGATAAGGATCAACGCCCCTGCTTCTTCTGCAGGAAGAAATGACACATCAAGAAAGACTGCCCCAAATATGCAAAGTGGCTTGAAAAGAAAGGTAATATCTATTCATGTGTTTGTTATGAATCTCATACTGTTGACGTCTTTCATGATTCATGGTGGATTGACTCTGGTTCCTCAATCTATGTTGCCAATACCATGCAGGGCTTAACCAACCACAAAACCCCAACTGAAGGTGAGCAATTCATCTATTCAGGAAACCGGATGAGCTCACGTGTGGAAGCAGTTGGGTCATATACACTTGTGCTTCAGTCTGGTTTTAATTTGCACATTGAGAGTCTTTTACATTCCATCGTTTTCTAGGAACTTAATTTCTGTTTCCAGACTTACAGCTTGTGGTTTCTCGTTTAATTTCTTTGACTCTACATATGAGCTATCTAAAAACCGTTCAATTGTTGGCTATGGTAATCTTGTTGATGGTTTGTATAAATCACACCTTAAATCTCCTTCTGATTACAACCTAATGGCCCTGCATGACAAAAGAGGCACTAAAAGACGTAGTATGGATAAGGACTCGTCTATCCTCTGGCATAGGAGATTAGGACATATCTCCATAGAGAGAATCAAAAGATTAGTGAATGACGGTATCTTAAAGACACTGGATTTCACTAACTTTGGTGATTGTGTGGACTGTATAAAGGAAAGCAGACCAACAAAATCAAGAAAGGTGCCAAGAGGAGTACTGAGACCTTAGAGATCATACATACAGATATATGCGGACCTTTCCCTACTCCATGTTTGGACGGTCAAAGATACTTTATCTTTTTTATCGATGATCATTCACGATACATGTATCTCTACCTTCTATTTGAGAAAAGTGAGGCACTAGATGCTTTCAAATCTTATAAGGCGGAGGTAGAGAGACAGAAGGAAAGGAAAATTAAAATTGTGAGGTTAGATAGAGGAGGAGAGTATTATGGTAGGTACACAGGAACAGGACAAAAGCATGGTCCATTTGTGAACTTCCTTAGGGAGGAGGGTATCATTGCCCAATACTCCATGCCGGCAACGCCACAACAAAATGGCGTGGCTGAAAGAAGGAATCGTACGCTAATGGATATGGTAAGAAGTATGCTCAGCAACTCCACTCTCACAATTTCTATGTGGAGTGACGCCCTTAAGACCGCTGTGTATATTCTAAACAGGATTCCCAGTAAGGCAGTTCCAAAGACTCCCTTTGAGCTTTGGAATGGTTGGAAACCCAGTTTAGGCCATGTGCACATATGGGGTTGTCCAGCTGAGGTAAGGGTGTACAATCCATATGAGAATAAGTTGGACCTAAAGACTATCAGTGGGTTCTTCATAGGATATCCTGATAGGTCCAAGGGATACGGTCCAAGGGATACAGATTCTATTGTCCTTCCCACTTGGCGAAAATAGTTGAGGCTAGGAATGCCAGATTTCTTGAGGATAGTGACATCAGTGGGAGCGAGCAACCTCGAAGTCTCGAACTCGAAGAAAATGCGGGTTCCAGATATTACACCTGCACTAGAGATGGTTGCACCCCTTGACATCCGACAGGACATCACGGTAGAGCAAAAACCAACCAATACAGTGCCGCCCCATGAGGAACTGATTGTCACTGACCCCGTTGCCTTAAGTCCACTTCCAGTAGACGAAGAGGTGACTTTAAGGAGATCACCAGGAGTAAGGAGATCGGCTATTCCACATGACTATGAGGTGTACTTGCAAGAGATTGACCATGAAGCTAATACAGATGGTGACCCAATCTCATTTTCACAAGCCATGAGTGGAGAAAATACCACGTCTTGGTATGATGCCATGAAGGATGAGATGGATTCCATGACCAAAAATCAAGTCTGAGATCTCGTTGAATTACCAGAAGGAATCAAACCCGTTGGATGCAAGTGGGTTTATAAGGTTAAAAGAGACTCATTTGGTAATATCGAACGGTATGAGGCAAAACTTGTGGCTAAGGGATTTTCTCAACGTAAAGGCGTGGATTACCATGAGACCTTCTCTCCAGTTTCTAAGGACTCATTAAGGGTAATCATGGCATTGGTGGCTCATTTTGATTTAGAGCTACACCAAATGGATGTGAAAACGGCATTCCTCAATGGGGATCTTGACGAGGAAGTTTATGGATTAGGCTGAAGGGTTCACATCAGATAAAGGAAAGCACCTGGTATGCAAATTAAAGAAGTCTGTGTATGGGCTAAAATAAGCATCCCGCCAATGGTATATTAAATTCCATGACGTGATATCCTCATTCCGATTCATAGAGAACGTCGTGGATCAATGTATATACCTTAAGGTTAGTGGGAGCAAATTTATATTCCTAGTCCTATATGTAGACGACATTTTGCTAGCTAGTAGTGATCTAGGGTTACTACATCAGGTTAAGCAGTTTCTTACTAAGAATTTTGATATGAAGGATATGGGTGAAGCCTCTTATGTTATTGGCATAGAGATTTATAGAGATAGGTCTCAAGGACTTTTGGGACTATCTCAGAAGGCCTACATTAACAAAATTCAAGAGAGATTTTGGATGCAAAACTGCTTGTCTAGTGTAGCCCCTATACTGAAGGGTGATAAGTTCTAAGAGGAACAATGTCCGAGGAATGAATTAGAAAGAAATGAGATGAGGAAAATTCTATATGCTTGTGCAGTCGGCAGTCTGATGTATGCTCAGGTCTGCACTAGACCAGACATCGGATTTACAGTTGGGATGTTAGGCAGATATCAGAGTGGTCTAGGGATGGAGCACTGGAAGGCAGCAAAGAAGGTTTTACGATATCTTCAAGGGACAAAGGATTACATACTGACTTACAGGCGATCTGATCATTTGGAAGTGATTGGACATTCGAATTCAGACTTTGCTGGGTGCTTCGATACTAGGAAGTCCGCTTCAGGATATGTCTTCTTACTTACGGGAGGTACCATTTCATGGAGGAGCGCAAAGCATAGTCTGACCGCTTCTTCCACTATGGAGGCAGAGTTCGTGGCGTGCTATGAGGCCACTTCACAGGCATTATGGTTGCAGAATTTTATCATAGGGCTTAGGATTGTTGACTCCATTTCTAGGCCGTTGGTGATTTACTGTGATAATTCCGCCGCAGTTTTCTTCTCAAAGAAAATAAGAGTGGCAGTGGTAACAAGCACATTGGCATTAAGTATCTTACTGTTCGAGAGAGGATTAAGAATCATCTAGTGGTGATAGAGCACATTCACACTGATATGATGATTGCAGATCCCATGATTAAGGGGCTTCCTCCCAGATTGTATAAGGGCCATGTGGAGCGCATGGGTCTAGTTGAACCATTTAGAGCTTGATTGTGATACAGTGACACCATTATTTTCATTTGAGTTGCAACTATGGTTTGATGATTCTTGCTATTGTTATTTTTATCTTTCAACTACAGTGTCTATATAAAGTTCCCATGAAAGATAAAGTTTGTCCATGAGGACAAAATAAAGTTGGACCAAAATGGGCATTAGTTAGCCTATTCAAAAAGGATTACACTAAATAAAGTGTTCAATAAAGCGAATCAGTAGCATTGTGATACATGGAAGGGAATGCTCGCTTTAGGGTACTACCGTCATGATTCATGCAGTTGAGACTCTTTATATGAACTAAGGAAAACTCTTTAAAGAATATGGATTGAGAGTTAGTTTTCGAAATGTATGGCCATACGTCAGGTTTTTAAAATGCCTAACAACCCAAGTGTTTTTTTAAAAAAAAAAAAACTTAGGCTTATCAATATGGACCAAGTGGGAGACTGTTGGAAATGTATTTCCATTTAGGTGGCCCATAATTGATACACCTAAGATTTGGCAATCTTAGACTTGTAAAAGTGGGTTTTTGGCTACTAAAGATAACTCTCATTAAGAATCCTAAATAAGAAAGAGTGTTAGTGTAACTGGAAAACCAAATCATTCCCTCAAGCATATATACGTGTGTTGCTTAATGGGAGCAACTATTATATTCCTTCATAAACTTGGGTTTAGGGTTTTCTCTGTCTGGTCCCAGATCTACCAAGGAACAGCCCATGATTCCATTTATCTGAGCATAAGGCTTAGATAGATCTGAAGACTAAGTCAGAACCGAGTCTGTTGCGTTTGTCATGAAGCGTCTTCAACCATTGGATCTTGCGCATCATTAATCGCTTCTATCTGATCATCATGGCCGGAGGTAATGATCATTTTCCGCATAAAGTTAATTAAATTTCTAACACTAATGAGCTGTACCTTGTAAGCATTGCTGAAAGAAGTGTACACCGCTGCTAAAATAATGAATCAATAACACTGGATAAGAAATATAGTTATATGTTGTTACGGTCCTGAGTGGGGCCTGTCTAGATATGGGACTAGGTGGGACCTAGCATGGTTTAAAGGGCCTTGCCTAACGTGTTCCATCAGCTCTAGACTTTTTGGCGTACTGGTAACGTACCTAACAAATATGATGGAACATGTTAGGCAAGGCTCTTTAAACCTGTCCCATACCAGACTGGGTCCCACCTAGTCCCATACCTAGGCAGCCCCCAATTAAGACCATAACATTCCACCACGCTTCCGCATCCCCCATCCTCGGCGGCCCACTCTGGCCTTTTTTTTTCAGGTAGCCCTTACCACAGGTTGCCCCTTCCACGGAGCCCACTCTGTGACATATTCACTCTGGTGGCTTTCACTTTGGCTTTTTACTAGGTAGTCCTCTCCACAGGACCACAGGTCACACCTTCCGTGACTCTAACACAGGACGTGATGATTGCTCTGATACCAAATGTTAGATATGTGCTCTGATACCAAATGTTAGGTAACTTACCAATACGCCGAAAGCTCCAGAGCTAATGGAATGCGTCAGGCAAGGCCCTTTAAACCTGTTCCATACCAAGCTGGGTCCCACCTAGTCTCATACCTGGGCGGCTCAGTAACATATGTGAAATCCATTTTATCTGATCAATAGCCTTTTCGGTGTAAATAACTGCAAGAATAAGGTTTAAATTTCTGATGAATTTCAAATGTTACATATAGAAGTGTACAATGAACATTGAGTTTGAACTGTCTCCATAGATGAGAGTTTCAGCTTTTATGTCTTTGCTTCAGGAAGCAGAAGAGGTTCAGAAAAACTTGAAATTTTGAGATGAAGGAGAAAAGGGAATGAAAAAAATAAAGAGAAGACCTTCAAATTGTCACTTCAATCTAAGTTGGAGAAATCCAAAGATCTATCCAAATTCTTTCAGCTTCAATTTCAATGTCAATGCCCGGAATAGCACAGAAATCAGTGATGCCATTGCCAAATTTGAGGATGAAAAGAATGCCCACATCGATAACCAGGAGAAGAACGACAATTTAATCCAAATAAATCATATTTTCATCCACTACAAATCAGAATCCACCCAAAATTTTCAGCTCAAATATTTGATGATTTCAGAGTCCTTGCATATTCGACCATGAACTCAATGCTACCTACCAGCACTTCACAGAACTTGATTTTTCCTTTAGAAATACATCATTAATTGGAACTTCCTGTTCTTTACAATGAACAAAGATGGCACATTAGTCTATCTTGTTTAGGACAGAAAATTCTGTTTTGCGGCCCTTGTCCTGCCCAGCAACATGGGTAAGGTATGAAAAGTGTCATTTGACTGAGACACTCAGATGGCCTTCCTAGGTTGAAGTAACATTCTGTTCCAAAACACAGCCTTCAATTTTCCCTTGGCAGATAATGTTAGGTACGACAAGTTTTCACTAAAATCATGGGTGGCATTAGAAATAAGACGATTGACTTGGAAGAACACTCAAGTGAGCAAGTACTCGTCCTGCCAGAGGCTTCATAGTACCAGTTCCCCTCACAGCTATGTCAACTAAAGGCATCTGGGCCGATGCTCCATACCTCCGCTTGTATTCCTCCAAACGAAATATCCTCTCTAAAATGTGCAAAGCCTTCTCCTGCAACTCGAAAGAATGGGAACTCAGTAATCTTATGATTGCTACAATGCCTTGAGCTTCCGAGATCACCTTACTCCCACTCTGCAACCTTTCGGCATCAATCAGTGTTGACAGTGCCAGTAAAGCAGCCTCACACGCCCCAACATCTGGGTCCCCAAGCACCCTCACCAGCGGGCCCACTGCCTCAGCTTCAATGAGGCAAAATGATGACTCCACTGAACACACACCAACGTGAACTGGACACCCGGGTTCAGGCGGTGGTGAGCAGCACAAGAAACCCTGATGGGTCTCTATTGGCCGGCACAAGATAATTGAATTTTGTGAAAATTGAGCAAGGGAAATGGCCACATGTTGCTTTGTTAAAGACGTGCCGGATCCCAATAAATTGACCAGAATTGGAATAATGCCAGCCTCAGCTGCTCTCCTCTGCCACACAATGTTTGTTGATACAGTAAAACGACATAAAGATCCAACAGCATTCTCTATTAGTTGATTCATAGATGACCCATTAGTGAGAAATTTGACAATGATGGAAAGTGTGTCGGCGTCGAGAAGCCACTGAGTGATCTGGTGGTTATCCTTTGGGAGTCTAGAGATGATACCCAGTGCCGCAGTTCTCTCTTGGTCATCGTCAGAATTTCTCATGATCCTGACTAGAGTTTCTAAGTACCTCTGACCCACATGTTCCACTAAAGTATCAGCATTTCCGTCTCCTGTCAAGCAAAAGAATAGCTTCACAGCATTTGCCCGAATGATGAGATTGTTGTGCTCATTGAGTTCACATAATTGAACCAAAACAGGAACGGCAGACCTCTGCAAACATGTACTAAAAACAATCAGAAATAGCAATATATTCTCAGAGAAACTGGTAAAACATAAGTCTTCTAGAATCATGAGGGATCGCTGAAGTTTTAGGGGCTGTTTGGATACCCGGATTTTAGAATCTTGGATTTCCACAAAATCAAAGATGGGAGATGAGAGGAGGAGACCGTCCGTTTCACTTCTCTTTAGAATCCTGGATTTTAAGTAAGAATTCGAGGTTTTAGAAGTCTCTCCCCCATCCTGAGATTTCTAAAACCTGGAAACATGGGATGATCTCCTACTCTCTTGCTGACGGAAAGAAGGGCGGGAAATCTGAAACGACGGCTGGTCTCCTCTCATCTCCCATCCAGGATTTTGAGGAAATCCAAGATTCTAAAATCCGAATATACAAACGACCCCTTTGGCCACGTTTGGATACCTTCGCTGCTCCTCGACCTTGCTGCTGCAGCAGCCAGACGTCTCTCTCTCTCTCTCTCTCTCTCTCTCTCTCTCTCTCTCTCTCTCACACACACACACACACACACACACATACACACACACACACACAACATGAGCATGAGGATGATTGATGTATTTTGCATCCAAAACTCAAATCCAAATCCAAATACAAAAACATGAGGTATCCAAACGTGACCTTACTGTATTCTAAAAATCTGGTGCGCTTTGATTCTAATGGTCCCCAGATCGTGGAAAGGAAAAACAACTTGAGATTGAGGGAGTTCAGCACATATGAATGAGGTGCAAAGGAAGTTCTAACAATCAAAGAACAGTGGAAGTGACTGCCAGCTTTTTATTTCCCTGCATGGCAGGCCATTCTGGTCAGCGAGTGGAAGGCTAAGCCCTTACCCTCTTGGGGTGAAAGTTAGCCGTAAGATTGGGATAAGCAATGTTTTATATGAAGCTTCTGCAATATGCAGAGGGTGAAGTGTATTTCCAGCCATTTGTCAAAAAATAGAAAATAAACATGATGCAAAGAAATATAAACAAAAAGAAAAGAAATAATAGAGAACACAAGAGAAAAAGGTTCTGAGCTTGAAATCTCTACTTTAAAAGGCAGTGCCTACAACTATGTTGTGAAAACTTTGATCTAGGCTTTGATGGAAATACAAATAAATGGAGAAAAAAAGAAAAAGAAATACACAAATCTGGAACACGAGACTTCCTTGGTTCGTCAGGTTTTGTGATTATGACCACAGGCGAAAGCTATCCAACAGCTTCCCCTATATATTCAGATTATAAGTACAATATACGGTCTATAATCAAGACCTTGTATAAAATCCAAACCCCAATCATAACACAACAGTGTCACCCAAACACAGAAACTGTGTGATTTGCACATGCAAAAATATCCCTATTTTGTGCTTCAGGGCCTCTATCTGAAGACTCCAACCAATGGCATACAAGCCCTTTTGGGCACATATAGTAGTCATAGATAGACATAGGAATATACATGGGGTATAATTCGAGACATAAATATAACAAATTTCAACCTTGGCTTGAATTCTATTAACCTACGAAAAGATGCTACGTGTATGCCTTCTCCAGTACAGGCATAGAGTGTCCAGATCAACTACGCCGCACGTTGATCGAGTCCAAGCAAAGCTTGAACTTCTCCACTAGAACAGGCTTTGTCATCTTGTTCACTAGATTTTCTGTAGTGTTTATCCTTTCTAAAGCAATGATGCCCTCACATGATTTTGCAGATGAAATCATCTCTGCTAGCGATATGATTGGTCTCCGCATGATACACTTTGGTTTTTCACCAAGTACATTGCACTTTGGCTATCACAATGCCTTAGGATCATATCTTGTTTCATGCCCAAGCCACCAACTAGCTATGTCAACCATATGACTTCTTTCACTCAATCAATGCCATTTACTCGGGAACAGATGTGTTGGTTCAATTGAGAAATGGCAGATCATGCTTTTTTGGGTAGAATGCTTAGGGCTTCAGATTTAAGCAGCTCATTGCTACATGATCTGTCAAGCTATGGTGTGTGTGTGTGTGTGTGTGTGTGTGTGTGTGTGTGTGTGTGAGAGAGAGAGAGAGAGAGAGGTGGGAGTCCTTCCAATCGAGCAAGCAATCAACCACTTCCGGATAGAGATGATGCAAATGTCGACTGCAAATTCGACCTCCAATGCACAGCACCATCTATAAGAATGAAGGCATAGTCTGAAGTAGATCTCCCCGTATCCAAATCCCCAGTATAATCAGGGTTCACAAATCCGAACATAGACTGTATATTCATAATCCCTACACACACACACACACACACACACACCTGCTAAACATGCCATCTCTCTCTTGTCCTTCCAATACAGAACATTAGACATGCCATCTCTCTTGCTATATATACCTGCTAAACATGCCCTCTCTCTCTCTCTCTCTTGTCCTTCCAATACAGAACATGAGACATGCCATCTCTCTCGCTATATATACCTGCTAAACATGCCCTCTCTCTCTCTCTTGTCCTTCCAATACAGAACATGAGACATGCCATCTCTCTCGCTATTTGCCCTCAATAGAGTAGCTAAAATCAGAAGTGGGCTGTGAGTGGAGTCCTCACTGGCTTAGAATCTTGCAGTCTAAGGGTGAGTTCTTTAACCATTCTTGTGATTCTCATTCTTGAAATCAGAATCATTTCTTATTTTTTGGAGTGTTTCCAATATTAAATCACGTTCTTTAACTCATTTGTAAGAACCATTTTTCTATTTTTTGGAATTGATTTATGTTTTCTTTTCATAAAAAATTGATGTGCATTGAAGGGGAGGTGTCGTTCTGAAAGTACCTAAACCCAATCTTCTTCTCTTATCTGTGACAGTCAAGCTTTCCATCTATCTTAGATGAAATGCATGCGGGTTTCTCTTCATCAAGGGATTCGATTTCAAGTTCAGATTACCCACTAGGATGGACCTTTAAGATTAATGGTCAAGCTCGAGAACTGGATTTCTTCCACCTTCCCAAGCTTCTAAGACAAGACACAAAACCCTAATTTCTACAATTTGGTAGGGTATAGAAAGGAGTGCTACGCATCTCTAAGATTGAAATTGCTGTGAAGAGAGTATCTCATGACTCGAGACAAGGAACCCTGATCTCTTCAGGTCTCAAGGCTGAAACCCTAATTTCAACCCTAATAAGGCTTGAAAGAGAAGATGAGATGGAAAGGGATGAGATGAGAAATCTTAGGAACCCTAATAAGGATTGAAAGAGAAGATGAGATGGAAAGGGATGAGATGGGAAATCTTAGGAATCAATTAATCTTAGGAATCAATGAAAAGAGAAGATGAGATGGGAAGCGATGAGAGGGAGAGGAAAATAGAAAATTTTATGGAGGGTTGAGAGTCGAGAGGAGACCCACGCACGCGCGATGAATTATTTCTTTTTCTTTGGAGCGACAAAAAGTCTCTCCAAAAAAATAGCCTAAAAAAACTGAATGAGTCTATCGGATAGGATAGAATAGCGGTTGAAGAACGGTATTCTCTCAAAAAGTGATTTCCGGGTGGAGAAAAATACGAAAACCGCTTCCCAAAAATAGTTAAACAACGCACCCTAAACTACACAAGAATTTGATATGAAAGATCTGGGACAAGTACACTCTGCACAACTTCCTATTTCTTTTTATTTTCATACCCAAGATCTTGTGTGCAAAACCAAAATCATTCATATCAAATTCCCTGCTTGGATGATCTTTCAACTTGTTCATTTCACATATGTTTTTCGCAACAATAAACATATCATCAATGTACAAAGGCAAATAGACAAAAGTACATTAAACGTTTTCTCAAATAAACACAATTATCATATTCACTTCTAGTGTAGGTTTATCGGATCATGAATACATAAACTGCTTGTATCATTGCCAAGGAGACTGTTTTAGGGCGTAAAGCGATTTCCTTAGCTTGCCAACATGATCCCCTTTGTGTTGAACCTTAGAACCTTTGTTGATACAAGTAAATCTTCTCCTCTAAGTTACAATATAAGAATGGTGTCTTAACATCAAGCTGCTTAAGTTAAGGACAACAAATGCAAGCATGGCTAGTAGTACCACATGGATGGTGTTGAATAACATGTATTAGGGGTAGTTTAGTCATTACTTGTTAGATAGAGGGTATTGTAGTCATTGTACATAGTTGCCCAATTTGGGCCTATATATATGCATCGCATGCATGAGGAGCTCCCTTAGTGGAGACTCTCCATCTCTCCATTCCTCTTCTTCTTCCTCTCTTCTAACCCTAACTTCATTTCTAACTTTGTATCAGAGCAAAGATCCTAGGGAAGGTGGAAAGAAGAAGAAAAGTTCCTCTATCATTCACGTACTCTCATTCTCACGCGTCTATTTCTCTCCCTCCTTTTAGTTTGGCTTTCTCGGCAAACCCTTCTCTTCTTTTGTCAAAACCCTAAAATCTCTCTAGCTCTCCCTCAAATATCTCCTTCAATCTCTCTCTCAAATTTCTTTTTGAGAAAATCTCTCCAACCTCCCTAAAATCTCTCCTCTCTCGATGATATCCCTCTCTCCCCGCTATTTTTTTTTTAAAAGATGACATTTTCCATAAATATTGAAAAAGCATTCAGGACCAGCAGTCCCAGCCTGCTTTTACAAAATATTAGTTGGATACCGGGCATTCCCGGGCTAGTACAAGAAGAAAAGAGTAAAATGTGTCCTTCCAAGGATCATACCTACACCACCCTTCCCTAATGAACAAGACTAATTACATATATGATACTACTTCGAAATCCTCCCTATTAGCTCCCACCTTAGCAATGCTGTTAGCCACCTCATTCATCGATCGTCTGCGGTGTTCAATTCTCGGCTTGACTACCCGCATCAGATCCAATATTTCTGCAACAACGTCCTGCATTTTCCAAGGACCCTTTGATGTTTCAGAAGCCCAAGCTACCGCATTTGAGGAGTCACCTTCCACTATCAGGGGACGTTGGTCGTGTTCGAAGGCCCACCGCAGGCCAAAAAGTAAAGCTCTAACTTCCGCCTCATTAGCATCACATATACCACACGGTCCCGAATACGTCATAATCATCGTCCCATAAGAGTTTCTAATGACCCCTCCAATCACGGCCTTTCCAGGATTACTCAAAGAACATCCGTCAAAGTTGAGTTTCAGCCACCCCGTTAGTGGACTCATCCATTTTGGTTTGGGCTTGGATCTGATGGTTCTGTCCCATATCACCGACCACCAGTTTCTTATCAGGTCTCCCGTCCCGTAAGGGGTTTGTTTCTTTGACTTTATCCAGGAGACCAGTTCCACTTTGATATCAGAGGTGACACGGGCAGCAGTTCTACTTTTTTCCTAAAAGATCCGTCTATTGCGCTCCTTCTAGACATTCCATACTATGGCATAGGGGATTGTTGCCCAGAGATTTCGACCCATGTCACCGAAAGGCCCTGAGCACCATCCGAGGAGAAGAGAGCTAATAGATTCGGGGCAAACCCAAGAAATCCCAAAAGCTCCAAATGCTCTTATCCATAAATAGTATGCGAATGGGCAATGCAGCATGAGATGATCCAAAGTCTCCTCATCTCGGTGGCAGAGAACGCACATACTCGTTAGACTGAAATGTCTTTTCTTTAAACGATCACAAGTGTTGATTTTCCAGTGTATCAGAGTCCACCAAAAGCCACCACGCTCGCGCGCGCGCGGGGGGGGGCTAGAAATTTCCAAATATGCCTCACCGGAGATTGTTGTCCCGCGTTTAAAAGCATAAAGAAAGATTTGGTGGTGAAATCCCCATTAGACGCCAGGATCCAGATTCGTTCATCTTCCTTGAATTGCAAACAATATGTCGATTCTATGACCGATAGGAGTCTCTGCAAATCATGGATCTCCTCATCCTTGAGATTCCGACGCAAACGGATATCCCAAAACCCTTTGCCTCCCTGACCTTCTCTTATTAGATAGTCTGCAACTGTAGCTTCAGGGGGAAGAGCAGTTCTGAATAACCTTGGGAATTCCAAGCATAGTAGTGATTGACCACACCATTGGTCCAGTCAAAATCTTACATTAGTTCCTTTTCCCACTTTGAAACGAATTGCTTGTTCGAAGTCTTCTTTAACGGAGCAGGATGGATTTCCAAGCTCCTAATCCCTTTCCTCCCGATGGCTTTTTGATGTTCCAATCCCCCCATTCGGATCCATATTTCAATCTTGTGACCCGATGCCATATAGCCGATTTCTCGATACCGTACCTCCAAAGCTGTTTTCCAAGTAACGATTTATTCCGCAATCTGATCTTGCCAATACCCAGGCCCCCATTCGGCTTAGACTACGTGACTTTCTCCCAGCTAATTAGATGCCTTACTTTCTTTGAATTACCATCTCCGTCCCATACAAAATTCCTCTACAATCTTTCGATTGCCAATGCTACATTGACCAGGATTTTGAACAAAGACATGAAGTATACCAGCATGTTCGATAGTGCCGCTTTTATTAATGTTATTCTCCCCCCAAGAGAGATGTATTTTTTCTTCCAAGTTGCTAGTTTCCTTTAAATTCTTTCTACTACCGGGTCCCATTGGGCAGCCGATGGAACACCGAAGCCTAAGGGAAGGCCCAGGTAGGAAACAGGAAACGTCCCAGCAAAACACCAAATCGACGTTGCCAATCTTTGCACCTCTGTCTTATCCAAATTAATTCCCAGAAGCATGCTTTTGTTGAAGTTGATTTTAAGGCCCGAAGTAGCCTCAAACCACTTGAATATATTCATAATATTAGGAATGGCCTGAGGGGTGTTTTGAAGGAAAACTAGTGTGTCATCCGCGAATTGAAGATGGGTTATTTCTTCACCTGAAGGTCCAGCTTGCAGTCCCCCAACCAGATCCATTCTGTTCGCTTTTGTCAACATCAGACTAAGGGCCTCAACCACCATTATGAATAGGTACGGGGCCAATGGGTCTCCCTGACAGATACCACTTGATGCTTTAAAGAAACCCTCCGTTGAGCCATTGATAATAATTGAGAAAGAGTTAGATGTTATAAGCGCTCTATCCCACTTCCTCCACTTTGGACCGAATCTCATCTTTTCTTGTATGAAGTCGAGAACATCCCAGTCTACATGATCATCAGCCTTTTCTATGTCAATTTTTAATACGAGACCCGAGCGCCCACTTCTTTTCACCGAGTCGATGAGTTCATTGGCAATTAGAACACCATCCAAGATTTGCCTTGATCCCACAAAGGTCCGCTGGAATTGTGATATAATATCCCCCATGAAAATTTTCACTCTTCTTGCAAGTAGCTTGGCCACGATTTTGGGGACACTATGCATAAGGCTGATTGGGCGGAAGTTCTTGATTCCAATGACCCCTTCCTTTTTTGGGATTAGAGCAATGAAAGTTGCCTTCGCAGCTTCGCTAATGATACCCCTCTGCTGGAACTCCTGGAAGAAAGCCATAATGTCCCCTTTAAGAGTGCTCCACAAACGCTGAAAAAAAGCCATGGGGAAGCCATCCGGGCCCGGAGCCTTATCCCCAGCCATTGAAAATATGGCTTGTTCAACTTTTTCCTCTGTGAAGTTTCGATCCAAATTGGCTCCCTGACTGAGTGAAATCCATTTGAATTGAACGCCCTCCACCTTCGGACGCCACTCCACAGATCTGGAATAGAGCTTCAAATAAAATTCCACAATTTTGGTTTCAATAAGATTTGGGTCTTTGATTATTAAATCCCCATACTTTCAGCAGTTAATCAAATTGATTCTCCTTCGAGAGTTGGCTATACGGCTTAGTTATTAATTCTGTTTCGTTCCGGCAGGAATTCCGGTTCCGGACCGAATTCCTGAACGGAATGGGTATATTTTCTGTTCAGGTCCGGATTCCGGTCGGTTCCGGCGGAAACCGGAATTCCGAGCGGAATGCCCTGTTCCGGCCAGAACGGTTTGGAAAGGCGGAAAAAATTTACTAAAATGCCATTAAGGCCGTTGGGGAGTGTATTTTACAGATTTGCCCTCGTTTTATGACCGTTTTATAGTTGTTGGGAGGGCATTTTTCGTATTTCTCCAAAAAAATTCGAAAAAAAATTAAAAAATCCAAAAAATTACATACATTCATTTATGGTTGTTGGGGAGTGTATTTTACACATTTGCCCTCATTTTGTGACAGTTTTATAGTTGTTAGGAGGGCATTTTTCGTCTTTTGCAAAAAAAATTAAAAAAAATAAAAAAAAATTCCAAAAATTACATAAATGCCATTATAGCTGTTGGAGACTGTTTTTTACACTTTTACCCTCATTTTATGACCGTTTTATAGCTGTTGGGAGGGCATTTTGCGTCATTTTTCACCCCAAAAGCTATAAATAGCCCTCTAACCATTGTTTTTTCACAACTCATTTCCTCTTCAAATCTTCTCCTACAACTACAACTCTTTTATCTCCTACACTACATACAACTACATCTACTTCTCCTACAACTACAAAGATCATCTCAAAGGCTTATATTATTCCAATTCCAATACAAGCTCAAGAAGATCAAAAGCTTTTTTTATCTCCTACAACAACAAGCTCTACTATACTAAAGACAAGGGCTTCGCTTCTAGAACCTAAGGCTTCAACTTATTCTCTCATCCAAAAGGCGTAAGGAAAGTTAAAGCTTTATTTGATTTAATTTCCTTTCATTCTTTATTCTCTTTCTCTCCATTTCAACTTAAAATATGAGTTCTTCTGGAGGAGCCTCATCTATTTGTTCCGGACCCGCTAGATCGGATGACCCGGCATGGGCTTATGGTCTAGTGATTTCGGATCAAAAAAATTGTGTTAAATGCACCTTTTGTGAAAAACTCATAAAGGGTGGAGGTATAACCCGGCTTAAAGAACATCTAGCGGGTGTTCCTGGCGATGTAGCAGCATGTAAAAAAGTCAATGCCGATGTAAAATGGAGAATGGCACAAATGTTAGGCGAAATGAGAAAAGAAAGGGCTAGGAAAAGTGTATCAAGGGCAGAGGTGGGTAGTTTTTTTTGTCACACCAGAAGAAGAAGATGTGGAGGAGGGGAAGGGGGATGAGAACGACGAACCGATGGGACCACCTCAGCCTAGGAATAAGGGGAAAGAAGTTGTTGTAGAACCGAGTGGGACAAAGAGGAAAAAGAAGGGTCTTGTAGAGGAGTTAAGAGATTTCTTTGCACCATGAACAACCCCTGGATCCCAGCCAAGCATTAAGAGTGCTTTGGCAATAAAAGAAACACTTAATCGGGCAAATATGGCAGTTGGCATGCTTTGCTATGATGCCAACCTGCCTTTCAATGTTGCTAATTCACCATATTGGCAGCCAATGTTTGATGCCATAAATGCAGTAGGCTCAGGTTATAAGGCGCCTTCTTTTCACGATTTACGGGGGGATATTGAAGAAAACTGTAGAAGATGTAAACAACTACTTGGAGGAAGTTAAGAATTCATGGAAAACTAGTTGCTGTGGCATTTTGGCCGATGGATGGACAGACACCAAACAACGTGCCTTAATTAACTTTTTGGTGTACTGTCCTAAAGGAGTAGTTTTCCTTAAATCTGTTAATGCATCTGGCGTAGTGAAGAATGATGAGGCATTGTTTGCAATTTTTGATGAGATTGTTTTGGAGGTAGGTCCGGAAAATGTGGTGCAGTTTATAACTGATAGTGAGCCAAGTTATAAAGCTGCTGAGAAGAAGTTAGAAATCAAATATGCCACATTCTTCTGGACTCCGTGTGCAGCCTATTGTTTAGACCTGATTTTACAGCACTTGGGCAAACCAGATGTGTTTCCTCTCATAGGAAGCACAATTGACAGGGCTCGAAAGATTACGATGTTTATCTACAACCACGCAACTCTATTGAACTTGATGAGACATAAATTCACGGGTGGGAGGGACTTGTGTCGTCCTGCATGGACTAGATTTGCTACCAATTTCATTAGTATACAAAGTCCGGTGCTTCACAGGAAAGCCCTACAACAGATGTTCATCTCTGATGAGTATGCTGCTGGTAGGTATATTCGACATGGATTGAGTGAAGAGATCGTGAGTACATTGTTGGATAAACAATTTTGGGACAACTGCAAGCATATTCTAAACATCAGCGAGCCATTGGTGAGGGTGCTGCGTTTGGTAGACTGGCAAGACAAACCGGCAATGGACTACATATATGAGGCCATGGATAGGGCCAAAGAAAACATCAAGGCTAGGCTAAAGAACAAGAAGTCGGATTATGCTCCCATTTGGAGGATTATTGACCAAAGATGAGACAAACAGCTTCACAGTCCCCTCCATGCAGCGGGATACTTTCTTAACCCTACTCTCTTTTTCAGTCCTACTTTCTCCAAGCATCATGAAGTCACCCGAGGTTTGATTGAATGTATTAATCGACTAGTCTCTGATGAAGTTACGCAGGACACCATCACCAGTCAGATTGAGAACTACCGTGAGTCCACGGGCATGTTTGCAATGAAGATGGCAATCCACAACTGAGGCAGATTGGGACCAGGTATATTGGTTTGTTCATTTAATTAAGTATATTTTATTTAAAATTTCCAAAAGTAAATGCTTAACTATTATTGTTTACTTTACAGTTGCATGGTAGAACCAATTTGGAAATGACGTCCCGGACTTATAGAGTTTCGCCGTCAGAATTCTCAGCCAAACCTGTAGTGCTACTAGATGTGAAAGGAACTGGAGCACTTTCGAGCACATCCACTCGGCAAAAAGAAACAGGTTGGAGCACCAGAGGTTGAATGACTTGGTATTTGTCCATTACAACCTCAAGTTTCAAGAAAGGTATGCTACTTAATTGAATTGGAATTAATTTTCTCATATTTCACCACGTGCCTTTAAATTTTAAGTATTACTTACTAATTTATGTTGGACATTCTTTTCAGGGACTTAAACAGAAGATCTTCTACCACTAGCGACCCACTGAGTATAGATCACCTAGATGTTATGATGGATTGGGTTGCGGAAGATGAAGATGTCATTCTGAAACCAGACGACATTGGATGGGAAAATATTGAAGCGCCTTCTAGAGTTGATGCGGCAGACGACGAGGACGAGGACGCAAACCTTGAGGACACTCCTCCAAAAGGTGGTGGTGACGGCGATGATGAGGGCTACCAGTCGGTTGAGTATGATGATCCTCAACCAGATTCACCACCATTTTTATTTAGATTTAGAGATGATATGAGATGTAGCTAGAACTATGTATTTGGCTTTTGTTTTTCTATATTCTACTTTTTTATGTCTTAGTTGTATTAAACTTTGGTTTTTAAGTAATAAAGATGTCTTTTAGTTCATTTAAGTGTTTCTTATATTTTTCTAACAATTTCTATTTTTTTGAATTTTTTTCATATTTTTAACTATTTTTTTCGACCGGAACGCCGAACGAAACGGCCGAAACACCAGAACTTTCCATTCCGGTCGCCAAAACGGAACGGCGACCGGAACGGAATTTATAACTAAGCTATATGGTGAAAAAACTTTGAGTTCATGTCCCCTGCCTTAAGCCACAGAGCACGTGATTTTTGTCTCCATCGAATTTCTTCTCTTCGCAGGATCATCTCGTTTTCATCCAATGAAAATGAGACAGAACAGTTGAGATTTTTAGTAAGTTGACTAACTGAGAATAAATTAAAGGGTGACTTAGGTACACATAGAACAGAGGATAATGTAAGTCCAACACGAGGAGAAATATCACCAACACCAGAGATAGGAGTGGAGCTCCCATCAGCCAGTGTGATGGACTGGTTAGAAAGGGGACGAAATGAACGAAGTGTGGAAGACGTACCTATCATATGATTGGAGGCTCAAGAATCAATGATCCAGGAGCTGGAGCTAGTAAGAAGAGATGCAGGGGAGCTACCTGGCTGAGCAAAAGTCACAATCGAGGGATGGATGGTAGACCTGAGATGCTGTAACTCATCATAGTCAGCACGAGACATAAAAACACCATCAACCTGAGGCCCAGTGCTGGGCGGAAAGGAAGCAGAGGAGGGCTCAGAAGAATCTTGAGCAGTGATGTGTGCGGAGCGGTCAAAACGAGTCTCAGAGGAAGGACGAAGCTCAGGGTGCAAAACATAGAAAGTCTCCATATAGTGTCCCTCACGACGACAATGCAAGCAATATGGACGTGGGCGGCCACCACGCCCTGCAGGAAGATCACGTCCACCGCCACGACCACCACGGCCAAAGTCACGGCCACGACCAAAGGTGCCTCCACCCCGAGTAGCACAGTCACCTACGCCATAGGCAGCAGTGGCAGTAATATCAACCGAAGGAACCGACACAGAGTCACCAATAGTACACTGCTGGGCACGCAAGTAAACCTCCTGAAGAGAGGGCATCGTGCCAGATCTAAATATCTGCTGACGGAGATGCATGTACTCAGGACCCAAAGTCTCGAGAAACTGAACGACAAGTATCTGATCACGTTGCGGCGCGGCCGTAGTCAAATCAGTGGTAAGAGGCATAAGAACATCTGACTGCTGGCAATGGGAAACAAACCGACCGTAGTAGGCCGAGAGAGGAGTGTCTCCGCGGCGAAGGTTCATCCACTGAGAATATGTGGAACAGATTCGAAAGAGGTTGCCTTTCCCGTAGGAGGTAGTAGCTGTATGATCTCAAACCTGGCGATCAGTGGGAAGGTGTATCATGGTCCCAAAAATCTCAGGGGACATACTCTGCCAGAGGAGAGTATGGAGAAGGGCATCATCCTACTCCCACTTATCACAAGTGGGATCACTGGAAGAAGGGGGGTCACGACGAAGAATAGAAATCTTCCCCCTAGCAATGAGATAGGTCACCACAACCACTTTCCAATTCAAGTAATTGAACCCATCAAGCCTGACTGTTGTCATGGGAGGAAAAGATCCATCCATCGAAGAAGACGAGGGAATATATGAGGAAGATGATGGGCGAGTCGAAGGAGCAGTAGCCACAGAGGGCTGCACGCAAGTAGGATCCTCAATCATTGAGCTATCCATGAGGAAAAAATCGAAGAGAGAAAAACAACGAATGAAAAAGAAAGGATGCCTTGGCATAGATCAGAGAAATCAATAATGGAGATCGCGGCTCCGGACAGAGAGAAATGATAAATAGGGCATGAGAGAAACCCTTGATGACATGAAGAAGACAACGGAGATAAAGATATGAGATCGGAGCCGCAAAGAGAAAATAAAGACATCGCATATACATACACTAACAACATCCATTTCTGTTGGACAATACCCCCTCTTTTGATTAGAAATGTCTCCCCCTTCAATTGTTAAAACCCTCCTCTCCTTCAGTCGGTCAACCTTCATAATGTCCGAAGACACAATTTGATAAGTAATTCCACCCATGGCGGCTTATGTTCCATTGGAGACCCACCCCCCCCCCCCCCCCCCCCTCTCTCCTCCTCACATGTTAGAACCCTAACATGTTCCAACCACCAACTACAATTAAAATAAAAGGAAAGAGTAGACTCCCACAACACATTAGAAACCTAATGTGTTCCAAGTTCCAACTACCAACTACAACTAACACAAAAGGAAAGAGAAGACTTCTAATGGGTATTCAATTCTTAACACCATTTCCTGTTGAATGATGAGGAAATTTTATTAGATAAAGGGACATTCCAAACACTATTTTTTCGAATTCAATAGGTGGATTCAGTTAGAAATATAGAGACTTTATTACCTTCAAGCATGAACCTCTCAACTTTATAAATTATTTTGTTTGGAACTACAAACCTCATAAAGAGCGATCAACTCCCAGTTCTAAAATTCTGAGACGTTCAAAAAAGTTGAACAAGAGCAGAATGAACAAGTGACATTGAGTTGAAACTTTCAACTGTCCCAACACCAACGTTTGAGAGTCCAAACTTGAATTGGGGATCAAATTAGTGCCTGATCATCTCCATTTAGGTCCGGCATGGGGAAATCACACATTCTCAAAACCATATAAACATGAAAACACGTGCATATTGCATTGTTTAAGGAAAAAAGCAGAGTCCCCACAAAGATATCTACCTGTATTAGCTTCGCCCTCATGTCCGTTGCAGAAGGGATTTTGCACATGGCATGGAAGGTTTGAAGAATACTTTGTTGTACATTGGATCCTGTCAAGGTAATTAATGAGAAGAGTCTGAATATATCTTCATCAGATTGCAGCAACGGCACCGGTATCCCATCGGCTTCTGGTGATGATGCGGATACTGCTAGGTTCATAATTGTTAATGCCGCCTCCTGTCCCAAAACCGGATATGATGCATTGTGATGGTAAAGAAAGCTAAGCAGTGGAACTAGTGCTCCGTCTCTAATCATTTGCAAACCATTCCTGGGTAAGCTTGAGAGGTTATGAAGAACTTTAACAGCCGCTTGTTGCACCTCTACATTGCCATGTGAGATCATATGAAGAAGTGGATCCAGCACCCCATCATCAAACAGAGAAGATTTGTTGTGCTCGGTTAATTCCATTTCAGCCAAAGCTATCACCATACTCATCTTCGATCCATCTGATCCTGCACCAACAACAGTCTGAGTGCTTGCAAATTGTGAAACAACCAATTACTCCAAAAGCTCAAGCCATTGGAGGTGGCGTTATTTAATCTTCTATACTTTAACACTCCCCCTCACGTGTGGAGGGTTGGCCTACACATGGCACATGTGACTCCTCTTTTTTTTTGGGTTGGTCATTACATGTGGATTTTTAATATCAAGGAGGTTTGAACCCAGGCAATTGCTCTGATACCATGTGAAACTACCAATTACTCCAAAATCTTGAGCCTTTGGAGATGGCGTTATTTAATCTTTTATACTTTAACACAAATAATGAATGGTGATAGCAGTTCTCCACTTAACAGTTCAGCAATTCACACTCGGAGCCATTATCTGTGCATAGAGATATCTTGTAAACATAATAAATGAGTCATTAGGTTTGTTTATAGCTGAAATAATTGGATATCAAGTTCCCCGACACATAATTGTAGCCTACACACCAGAATACAAAATAACAGGAAAGAGAAAACAAAAACAAAAAGTTATCACGAAAAAACATGATCAGATTTATTTAATTTTTTTCAATTGCCTCCAACTTAACATAACTATTCATGGGTTTACTCATTTAATAATGAAAATTTGCTTAATTTTATTGGAAAAAAGCATACTAAATTCATTCCAGTTTTATAGAATTTGTGGTAGAGGACTACTTAACATGAGTAATTGGATCAGAAGAAAAAAAAAGACTTGATCAAGTGTAAAGGATGAAAGAATGAATGAATTAACACAATTAAGATCGAAAAAAAAAATTTAAGATCCATAAAAGGCAAAAGATAAGACAAGGATGACCCAGCTTGCCATCTTATTGGTCTCTGATATTTTGTGCTCAAGATTACTGAAAAGCACTCGTGTTTGTGGGAGAAGGACTTGGGAAAATCCAGTAGCATTTTAGAATTGATGCTACTTTGATAACGAGACGATCTATATCTAGAACCTTGAGATGTGAGGAATTGATAAAGGGATGAGTTGTCAAGGTTCAATTTGCAGAACTGCTGGCCCACATTTATATTCCAACTCTATAAGGAGGACATTTGTGTCTGGATCAATGGTGTTTCCAGTAAAGTGTTTTTATAAAGATATTCACAGGGAAAAAGATGAGGTTCTATCCTGGTTGATGTGGAGGGATTCTGTAGTATTAGCTCAAGAACAACTAGGATGTCAGGTCATGATTGTATCTAAACTGTGCACGGTTAGTCATGAAAAGGTGGCCTGATTTAGACAATCACCACATCTATGGGGAATGGGGTGATTAAGCCCCATCTCTGGAATTACTCTCCACTATTGCAACATGTATGCTATTTCTTATATGGTATGTTTCCAGAATTTAGGTCCTGAAGATCATGGTGCCTGATCTTTTCATAGGAGACCAGATATTAGACATTAAAAAGAGGCCCTGGATGGGATGAGATCTCACATTTTAGCACAAATATTAATATAAAAAGTGTGGTCATATGATACTTCTGTTAATAAACACACATAGAATACATCTTGATAGAGTTGTTGTGAAGAAAATAGACACACTTATCTGGTTTGGGACTGACATGGATTGCCACTAGCAAGAATGGTAATAGCATTTGAGATACAAAACTACAAGTCTCGAATGACAGTGATTTTGCACTGAGGGAGTATATGTGCATTGGCTAAGTGGTGTGGTCCTTGGACCACTATTTTTCCGAATTATATGACGAAGAACTTAATCATACCTGAGTGTAGGGGTGCAACTTGGGCGGGCTCAACCTGAACCTGTCAAGTTCAACCCGGGAAAAAGTCGGGTTGGGTTGAGTTCGGGTCGGGTTGGGTTCGGGTTGAGTTTTCTCAACCCGGGTTGAGTTCGGGTCGGGGTCGGGTTGAGGGCTTGGGCAACCCGACCCGAGTTCAACCCGACATTTTTAATAACTTTTATATTTTTTAAGCTTAAAATCTCGGGTTGGGTCGGGTTGGCAAAAAGGGTTCCTCGGGTCGGGTCGGGTCGGGTCGGCCTCAACCCGACCAAACCCAACCCGAGTTGCACCCCTATCTGATTGTCCTGGCAGTTGTCATTGTTGAAGTGTATTATGGGTATTTAGATCATTAGTGTGTGTGTTGAGGGTATTGTGGTCATTTTACTTGGTTGCCCTAGTTTGGGCTTATATATACATCATTTTACATGGGAGCTCCCCAGTAGAGACTCTCCATCATCTCTACTCCTCTTCTTCCTCTCATCTAACCCTAGCTCCATTTCTAACATGGTATCAGAGCCAATGGCCTGATCCTTCAAGAAGGAAAGAAGAAGAGTCTATCCCCCTCCACGCCATTATCTCTTTCTCCCATAGCTCTCTCGTATCCCGTTTTCCTCTCTTTATCTCCCTATAGTTTCTCCTCAAATCTTCCCTACGATCTCTCTCCCTTACTGGCTCTCTTGTATTTCTCTGTTTTTGTTTCAAACCCCAAATCTCATTTCTAACATGGTATCAGAGCAAGATCCATGGCAAAGAATAAAGAAGAAGAGTTCTCTCCTATCCACGCCATTCCCTCACGTATCCTCTCTCTCCCATCTATCTTCTCTCTTTTTTTGGTTTGTCGAAACCCCAAAACTAACTCTCTTGCTACCCTCCACGCCAAATCCCTAAAATCTCTCCCCCAAAATCTAGAAAATCTCTCCCAAATCTCTCTCGCTGCCCTCTCTGTCCCCTTTTTTGTATTTGACCATAAGCAAACACCCCCCCCCCTTTTTTTCTCCTCCATACGGCTTTGCCATAACCAACTCTCCTTATCTTCTCTCCCAGTATTCTGCACAAACCAGTTTCTGACTCTCTCTCTTGTCTTTTGGCTTAAATCCCACCACCATCCTCCCCTTGACGTAACCCCTAATATTTCTATATTTTTTCTTCATCAGCGCATTTGCGCAATCTTCTTTTTAGAGTTTGTCGTAAACCCCTTCTCCTCTCTCTGTTTACATCTCATCCTCCCTTCAAACCCTTTTTAGCCAATCACAAATCTCCATTACAACTCCCAATCTTTACTTTCTTTCTCTTTTGAGTTCCTTATAAACCTATTTTTCTCTTTTCTATATTTTTTTTGGCCTCTTTGGGCTCTCAACTCAAACATCCCAATCTCAACTTATAATCCCAAATCCTTTTTAGACCATACTTTCTCACCACTATCCCATTTGGGGAAGCCAAATGGCTCCCAATACACCCAAACTCACTCCAAATCTCTTTATTTTCTCATCCTTTGGGTTGTTATCCATGGTGCACACCAAGTGTTCGATGAAATGTCTGAGAGAGGTATGGTGCCTTGGAAGTCTTCTTTTGTAGTGGTTGGTTATCTTCCTCTTCTTATCTTCAGGCGACGATGTTCATGCCGTCAACCTTGTCATCAGGCGATGGTGTCCCCATCTCTAGTTGGTTATCCTCTTCTTATCTTCTTATCTTTTCAGACGACGATGCTCATGCCGTCGACCTAGTCTCCAGATGATGATTTCCCCATCGTTGGTTGGTTATCCTTTTTCTCTCTATCCCTTCTCTTCAGGCGACGGTTTCCCCGTCGACCTTGTCTCCGATGGTTTCCCCATCGGTTGTTATCCTCTTCACTTGGTGTTGTGCTGCTTGGCCAATGTTCGTTGTGCGCACCTTTGGTGTGCCCCTTTTGCTTGCTGGATCGTAGCTGTTCCTACCATGGCGCCTCCATTGCTCGCGATATGCGGATCTATTCGTCGTGCTCTCATTCAGGGAGAGGCCCTGTTTGATCGCTCTCGTTGTTGTGCTACTTCAGGGGAGCTGCTCTTTTTTATGGCCATCGATCTCGATGCTATTTATTGTGGCCTCTGCTGTCCTTTTTAGTATTATGCTTTCAGTATGTATTTACCACACCAGCTTGAGGAGTGTTATACTAAGCTGGATGTGTGTATGGGCTTATTGTACTTTTTTGCTGTAGTCTACCTTGTAGCAAGCTGGAGTTCCTTAGTGTATACACTCCAGCTTGAGGGGGAGTGTTGAAGTGTATTATGGGTATTTAGATCATTAGTGTGTGTGTTGAAGGTATTGTGGTCATTGTACTTGGTTGCCCTAGTTTGGGCTTATATCTACATCATTTTACATGGGAGCTCCCTAGTAGAGACCCTCCATCATCTCTACTCCTCTTCTTCTTCCTCTCATCTAACCCTAGCTCCATTTCTAACCGTCATAAAGAAAGAGAAGCACCCAAAATACACAAGCATCACACAAAGGATCTAGGTTAGAGGTGAATTAGCGTGAGAGAAAGAAAATGTTGTAAGGAGAAATACTAGAAGGTTCGCGCAAAAGGAATCAAAATGGAGAAGCAGGAAATACGCCACCAGAGTATTGCAAAAGTACCCTTGTACGATATTAGTGAAAGCACAGCATTAGTAGCAGAATTATAATTTTGAACGGAAAAAATAGAATAAGTTATCTTCCAAAGTACCCTTGTATGATATTAGTGAAAACACGGCATTAGTAGCAGTATTGTAATTCTGTAAGGAAAAATGAGCATAAGTTGTTATCTCCCACAGTTTGCTGGTGTAGTTCCAAGTTCTTGAAATTATTAAAAAGGAGAAAACATTATGAAAAAAGATATTTAATTTAGGAAAAAGTAAACGCTCTACTTCTCCCTATTGGAAAGAAAGCAAATTAGAAAATTCGAGTGGAACTGAGAAAATGAGGGTGAATATACACAAAATGTAAGTGGGGGACCCATCCTTTGTTCAAACCTATCTCTTTCACCAATCCCATAGTTTGAGGGGGAGTATAAAAGAATTGTATTTCTAAATAGATTATTTTTTGTGTTTTTGTTGTAACTTGTAACCAAGAATTTAAATGTCAGTTTCGGTGTCGGTTTCGGCAGCAAACGAAACCGAATTTTTTCGGTTTCGGCTGAAATCATGTAAAATTCGGAAATTCAATTTCAGTATTTTATAAGATTTCGGAAATTTCGGTGGAAATCTGGAATTTCGAAATTTCAGATTTCGGTGAAATTTCACCAAAATTTCGGGTTTATGTACTTTTGGTGTCAGTCCCGGCCAAAATTTCAGTATTTTGGCCGAAATTTATAACCATGGTAGTAATAGTAGTAGTACTAGTACTAATAATAATAATAATAATAAATAATAATAATAATAATAATAAATTATTATTATTATTATTATTATTATTAGAGGAAATGGTTTGTGAGCAGTTGCTCAGATAAGCTTATCTGAGCAGAGCTCACAAACCATAGGGAGGCCCACATCTTGGGGGTGATCCTAAGCATTCATTTGGAAGACCCCATCATGGATGGGGTATGTACCAAAAATCAGCTCCATTGGATCATCTTTGGGTGTCCATTTGTGGAGGAAAAATGGACAGATACTGTTTGTCAACAAATCTGCCCATTTTTTCCCTCCACAAATGAAAGGGTTAGGATGATCCAATGGAGGTGATTTTTGGTACACACCCCATCCATGATGGGGTCTTCCAAATGAATGCTTAGGATCACCCCCAAAATGTGTGCCCCCCTATGGTTTGTGAGCTCTGCTCAGCTGCTCATAAACCATTTCCTCTTATGATTACTATTATTATTATTATTATTATTATATGTATAGTTATATATATAAGTAAAATATGAAAAATCTGAAATTAGGTAAGGCTGGGGGGCTGACGATATTCCTACTGAGACTTGGAGATGCTTGGGCGATGTGGGTTTGGTTTGGTTAACTAGATTATTTAACAATATTTTGAAGATCAAGAAGATGCCTGATGAGTGGAGGAAGAGTACATTAGTAGCTATTATAAGAATAAATGGGGTATTCAGAGTTGCACCAATTACCGGAGAATTAAGATAATGAGTCACACCATGAAGCTTTGGGAGAGGGTAATTGAGCATAGACTAAGAAAAGAGACTATGGTGTCAGAGAATCAGTTTGGCTTCATGCCCGGACGATCGACTATGAAAGCTATCTTCTTGATTAGGCGGTTAATGGAGATTTAAAGAAAATAAAAATGACCTTCATATGGTTTTCATTGATTTGGAGAAAGCGTATGATAGGGTTCACAGGAGTGTTATGTGGTGGGTTTTTGAAAGGAAAAAAGTGCCTACTAAATATGTTGATGTGATTAAGGATATGTATGATGGAGCAGTAACTAGTGTCAGAACCATGGATGCCACGTCTCGTGAGTTTCCAATTACAATAGGACTGCACCAAGGATCGGCTCTGAGGCCTTATCTTTTTACACTAGTTATGGATGAGCTTACGGAGGGTATCCAGGATGAGGTGTTGTGGTGTATGTTATTTGCAGATGACATAGTATTAATCGACGAAACCAAAGCAGGAGTAAATGCTAAATTAGAATTATGGAGAACTACTTTGGAATCCAAAGGTTTTAGACTGAGTAGGACTAAGGAGTATATGGAGTGCAACTTTAGTAACGTAAGGAGGCGGGACTAGGATGTAGTAAATATGACCAGACAGGAGGTACCTAAGAGGGATATCTTTCGCTATCTTTGTTCAATTCTACATAAGGAAGGAGAGATTGAAGAGGATGTTAACCATAGAATAAGAGCAGGTTGGTTGAAGTGGAAGCTTGCCTCAGGAGTTCTGTGCGACCGTAAAATCCCTACCAAGTTGAAGGGAAAGTTTTATAACACAGCTATGAGGCCAGCCATGCTGTACGGCTCAGAATGTTGGGCCACCAAGAAGATGCATGTGCATAAGATGAGGGTAGCAAAGATGCGAATGCTTAGATGGATGTGCGGCCACAGAAGGTTAGATAGAATTAAAAATGAAGACATTCGTAAAAAGATGGGGGTGGCACCAATTGAGGAGAAGATGAGAGAGCACCACTTAAGATGGTTTGGACATATCCAACGTAGGCCTTTGGATGCTCCGGTGAGAAGAGGCGACTCGTGCCAAATTGATGGAGTAAAAAGAGGTAGGGGCAAACTGAAAACAACTTCGGTAGAAACAGTGAGGAAAGACTTGATAGCTAGGAACATAACAGAGAACATGACCTTGGATAGAATAGAATGGAAGAAAATGATCCACATAGAAGAACCCAACTAGAGCTGGGATTAGAGCCGGATAGATTCCTTTCACCTTCATGAAATTTTTCTAAAGGATTCATTTAGCCGATCCCGATTAGTTTGGGGCAAAGGCTTTGTTGAGTTGAGTTGAGTATATATATATATATATATAAGTGATTAGCCCTAATTGGGCTAACATACCATTCTGGTAAAAGTTAAAACAACTTGGCCGGGGGTGGGGGTAGCGGGTAAAAGAGAATTGTAATTGTAAATAGGGTATTTTGGTGTTTGTGTTGTAACTAAATTGCATTATTATTATTATTTTCATTATATATATATATATATATATATAGAGAGAGAGAGAGAAAAAAAACATTTCCTACACACTTGTGTAGGTAAGTTACCTACGCACTACCTTAAAATACAGTGGGGGCCCACATTGTTTGGGTGATCCAAACAATTCATTTGAATGGTCCTCACATAGATAGGGTGTCCACAAAAAATCAGATCCATAGGATCATCCCAACCCTATGATTTGTGGAGGTAAAATGGACGTGTATAAACCTTCACAAATTAGTCCATTTTTTGCCTCCATAGTTTGAATGGTTAGGATGATCCTATGGATCTGATTTTTTGTGGACACCCTATCTATGTGAGGACCATTCAAATGAATTGTTTGGATCACCCAAACAATGTGGGCCCCCACTGTATTTTAAGGTAGTGCGTAGGTAACTTACCTACACAAGTGTGTAGGAAATGTTCTCTCATATATATATATAGAGGAATAAGATTGTACGCTCGACCGTACCTAAAGTTAGGTACGGTAGAGTGCCAAATCACAGGGTCCCACATTTTTGGTGAACATCTAAACCATTCATTTGCAAGGCCCCATCATAGATAGGGTGCATACCAAAAATCAGCTCCATAGGATCATCCTAACCCATCCATTTGTGGAGGCGAAAATGGACAGACAGTGTTTGTCCACAAATCTGCCCATTTTGGCCTCCAATTTTGGAGGGGTTAGGATGATTCAATGGTGCTGATTTTTGGTATGCACCCTATCTACGATAGGGCCTTGCAAATGAATGGTTTAGATGCCCACCAAAAATGGGGGACCCATGTGATTTGGCACTCTACCGTACCTAACTTTAGGTACGGTCGAGCGTACAATCCTTTTCCTCATATATATATATTATAGACATGTAAGTAGCCGACCCCAACTAGTTTGGGACAAAGGCTTAGTTGAGTTGTATTATATACATGTAAGTGATTAGCCCTAATTGGGCAAACACACCATTCTGGCAAAAGTTAAAATAACAATAGCATAGACATCATCCGCATGCCTTACAAACCTTCCTTTTAATCTCCTTTTCTCCTAGATTTAGTCATGGATAGGTTCTAATTCTTAATGTGTGATCACAAAAATCTCGTAGCAGAGTTCCACAAAAAAACGAATCAAAAATGCTGAAAATAATGGCATATTATAGAATGACCTGAAGAAAGCCGCTGCAACAAATGTTTAAAATAATTTGCCCTTGCCATCTGTACAACATTCTGGTCAAGGAAGGAAAGATTCTCCAAGAGCTCCCTTGCATCTATAGCAACTTGAGGATTTTCATTGTTTGAAAGTGTCACTACGAGAAGTATACTTCCCTGCACCTTCCCAATATGGTTACGAACCACATCATTTTTTGATAGTTCCAATAGCAAAGCCACTGCCAACTTACTTTCCCCAATACGCCGTCCAAGAGAACGAACAATAGATTCAATGGAATTATCCACTTCAGCAATTCTTTCCTGCAGGCACCGAATTCAATTTGGTCAACGGCATTGAAATAGGAGCATCTACCACTTTGCTGATTAAAGCATCTCCTTGTTGACGAGGCAAGACCTTGATGTACTCAACTCAACTCAACTCAACTCAACTAAGCCTTTGTCCCAAGCTAGGCAAGACCTTGATGCAATATATCAAAATAAGTAGGGTTAATTTATAGTTCAAAGAGCACAAAATAGCTGAAACTTTGGCTTGCAGATCATTTCCTACTGGTCAGGAAACAAGAAACTGATGTAACTTTCTCTATTAGGTGCTGTCAAATAATAACCTTACGCCTTTGGAGATGGCGTTATTATTATGTTTTTTTGAAAATAGGGAGTTTTGGTTGACTTTGTAGGGCAAAATGCGAACTGAGACAAGAACGCGGCCAAGACTAGTCATTGGAGATGGCGTTATTTAATCTTCTATAATTTAACACTCCCCCTCATGCGTGGCCCCTCTTTTTTAGGGTTGGCCTACATGTGACACATGTGGCCCCTCTTTTGGGTTGGTCATGTGGATTTTTAATATCAAGGAGTTTTGAACACGGGACCTTTGCTTTGATACCATGTCAAATAACCAATTACTCCAAAAGCTTAAGCCTTTGGAGATGGAATTATTTAATCTTTTATACTTTAACAGGTGCCAGTAACAGAAGCAAAGTGACAAACTAAAGTAATAAAGGTGAATTTTTTACAGAACATACCTTGACATCATCACTATCCTTTGCCAATATGTAAAGGATGGACAAAACAGGACTTCTTATCAGAGAATTGTTTCTGCCAAGAAACCCAACTAGAATTGGTATGTAATTCTCCAATACTACCCATTCTCGGTGTAAGTCTCTTTCTTCACAGAGTTCTTGGAGCTGGCTCAGACACTCAAGAATTTCTTCCTCCTCATCTGACGAGAGTTTAGACTTCATTGAACCAATCATGATCATCATGTTTCTATCCGTCCATTCTTCAATCGATTTCCGAAGTGTAATGTTAGGCCGAATAATTTCTCTGTTTAAGGGGGTCATAGTCATGGGGCAGGTGGTGTTCCCATCTTCAAACCACTTTTCTATCGCACTTCTCTCAAATGTTTGGCCAGACGAAGTTTGGATGGGGTCCACCATAACATCACGAGTAATCGGACAATAAAATGACTGGAGAGGTTCCAATGGTTGATGACCTAAAGAGTTTCGCTTACTGAAATATTTCCTCTCTCGTTCTTCAAGAGACAAAGTGGCATCTGCCCTTTCAAGCAATGCAATAATCTGATCCATTTGTATAGCCCCTTCCTGGTCCTTTCTCAGCTGTGCATCGTCTATTTCTCTTTTGAATTCTTCAAACTCCCTCTTCAATGTTGACCGCTCGGTTGAGATGCCAACAGCCTCTGCAATGAGAACAAGCAAATTATTTGCATAAGAACGATCAGCATTCCTTTCCTGGATTCCTGAGTCAATTCTTGCCAAGACCTCCTCCTCCACTATGGCCATCCTGAACTCAACATTCAGCATATTATCACATAGCTCATTAATTTCCTCATTTATATTTGACGAGAGATCCAATGAGGCCAAAGGGATAAGTCTCACTGCTCGGCTAATCTTTCTTGTTGTTTCCTGTAAGCGCTTAACAATACTCCTACAATTGATTAAGAGATAGACCTTGTTTCGTTTGCTACACTCCAAAGTTAGCTCCTTTGCGACTTTGACTTCCCTATTGAGGATCTCGATGACGACGTTTAAGCTCTCGAAATTGAGGACTTTCTTCTTGATCAATTCTCTTAGAACAGGAACAATCTTATCCAAGTAACTTGAGACTTCTGCAAAACTCTCCTTTTTAACAAGGACGTCCCGGGCAGCATTTGTGGTGGCTACCATCTCCTCTATAATTCGAGAAAGGGCTTCCGAAGCCGGAACAAAAGCAGCATCCATAATCATATTCATTGCCATCTCGAGGAAGAAACTAAGAAATAAACTCTTTCATGTCCATTGCCATCATTGCAGCAATGGTGGCCCGAATTCAAACCATAGTTTCAAAACTCCCCCCTATCATCGTTGACTCCCCCATGTCGACTCCCTTTTGTCTTGGCCGCGTTCTTGTCTGAGTCCGCATTTTGCCCTTCAAAGTCAACCAAAACTCCTTTAACTCTCCCAATTTATGACCGCGTCAAATAAGTATTCAGCCGATTCGGACCGAGTCGACTAGGATTTGCTTTGGTTGCATCTTGACCCGCATCCACATTTTGATATGGTGATTTCATTCAAACAACATGGAGGAAGCTTATCATAGCAAGATCCTTAACAAATTCAACACAAGCAAACAAAAGCAACCGTTCAAACGCTCCATCCAGATTCGTTAGAATTGACTACACCTGACTCCTTTCCTGCAGAACTGGAAGAAAAAAAATCACAGAACGATCTTGAATTTTTTAGGGCTGCAACTTGGCAGAAACCAAATTACACAAACTTAACAGTTTTGCCTAACAATCTACTCCAATTCAACGCAAATTACGTCAAACGCTTCAATTTTCAAGTCCTTCCGGATTCTTCAACTTTAAGCTAGAACCCTAGAAATGAATCATGAACAGATAACTACAGAATAACCAATTTTGAAAAAAATCTTCAAGAAGATGGAGTAAAGTAAACCGATTTCTCGCAGTTTCGACTCGTTTCGGTGAGAATTTCCAACAAATCATTCAATTCCGCTGAAATGCAAATGAAAATGTAGCGTTTTACGCCCTGTTTGTAGTGCAAGAAAACCATTTCATATGGAAAATGTTTTCTTGAAAATTTGTTTTTCTTTCCACAATTTAGAGGGAAATAGTATAATTAGGGTAAATTTAGAGGGATATCATCATAACTTAAAGCTTCCTCTAAATAAAAATTGAATGGGGTTGGTTCAAATTATCTTTTTCCATTGTAAGCAAAATGTACAAAATCCCAGAAATACTTTTCCTTTCTAAAAACAAGGCCTTAAGAACTTCAGGATTCCAATTTAACAGTTTCAGATATCTCCAACACCCAAACAATCTACTCCAATTCAACGCGAATTAGGTCAGACAGTTCAATTTTATAGTCCTAAATTCACAAAATTCTTCAACTTTTAGCAAGCAAGGGATTAAATAGAAGACACTGTACAGTTAGAACAAAACCTAGAAATGAATCATGAACAGGTAACTATAGAATAACCAATTTAAAACAGATCTTAGACAAGATGGATCAAAGTACAATGATTTCCCACAGTTTCCTCTCGTTTCTGTCAGAATTTCTATCAAATAAAATGCAAATGAAAATGTAGGGTTTTAAGAACTTTTCCCTAGATAAAATTCACCTGGTAGAGAGGAAAAAATGCGATAAGTCGCTGGAATTTGAGGAGAATACTTAGAATTTCCAGAGGAATTTCTTTTCCAAATCCTTTCCTTATGCTGAGGGTTTTCTTCTTTGCGGGGAGAATTCAAGCCGCCATGACTAGATGAAGAAAATGACTTAAGTGAGGAACGTCATCCCCCCCCCCCCCGGACGGCTGGCTAACGTTTTCCCACCATTTGACCGGTCTCTCTCTCTCCACACACACAACAGGAACAGTTGGTGGGCCCATCTTTGAACAACGTAGGCCCCGCCCATACCACACCATAGGATAATCCAAACCGTCCATATTGGGCCATAAACGGAAATAGGTTGCGTCCCAAAATATTATTTTCATAGGCTGATCCTAGCCCTCCGATCTAAATAGAAACTACATCTTATGCAACTTTTATAGATTGTAGGGTTGTGATCATCCTACGGAAATGATTTTTGGGGCACAACCTATTTACATTGTGGCCCATCAAATGGACGGCTCGGATCATCCTATGGTCTGGACGGTACACTTCATTTTCAAAAATATGGGTGGGGCCTAAATAGGTACGAACCACACCATAGGATGATCCAAACCACGGACGGCTTGGATCATCCTATGTTGTGGACGGTATGCTTCAATTTGAAAAATATCGGTGGGGCCTACAATTGGGCCTTAATATTAGTGTACGACCAACTCCATAGGATTATCCAAACCATGGACGGCTTGGATCATCCTATGTTGTGAACGGGCCTTAATGTTACTGTACGACCACAGGATGATCCAAACCATTCATTTGATGGGCCAACCCTTTTGGGGGCACAACCCATTTACGTTATGGCCCATCAAATGGACGGCTTGGATCATCCTATGGTCTCGACGGTGCACTTCATTTTCAAAAATATGGGTGGGGCCTAAATTGGGCCTTAATGTTACTGTACAAACCACACCATAGGATGATCCAAACCATGGACGGCTTGGATCATCCTATGTTGTGAACGGTATGCTTCAATTTGAAAAAATATCGGTGGGGCCTACGATTGGGCCTTAATGTTACTGTACGACCAACTCCATAGGATTATCCAAACCATGGATAGCTTGGATCGTCCTATGTTGTGGACGGGCCTTAATGTTACTTTACGACCAACTCCATAGAATGATCTAAAGCATTCATTTGATGGGCCATAACGTAAATAGGTTGTGCCCCAAAAATCATTTCCATAGGATGATCACAACATTGCATAAGATGTAGTTTCTATTTAGATCGGAGGGCTAGGATCAGCCTATGGAAATGATATTTTGGGATGCAACCTATTTACGTTTATGGCCCATCAAATGGACGGTTTGGATTATCCTATGGTGTGGGATGGGCGGGGCCTACGTTGTTCAAAGATGGGCCCACCATTCCACCAACGGTTTCTGTTGGGCCCACCACCTGTTCTGTTGTGTGTGTGTGGAGAGAGAGAGAGAGAGAGAGGTCAAATGGTGGGAAAGTGACATTTACGTTAAATCCTAATGTTTAACGTTAGCCAACCGTCACGGGGGGGAATATCAGCGCCCTATTTCTCTCTTTTGTCCCTTTTTTCCCGCCGTGTTAACTTTCTTCGTTGTAGTAAGACAAGTAATGTTTTAATAATTGCACGGTTCTAACTTGTCTTTTCTTTTTAAATGGTTTTTGGGAACTGTACGACCGCACTATAAGATGATCCAAATCGTCCATATGATAGGCCATAACATAAATAGGTTGTGCTGAAAAAATCATTTCCATAGGATTATCCTAGCCCTCCAATCTATAGAGGTTTCCATACTATGCAGTTCATCTGTAGATCGGAGGGTTGGGATCATCCTATGGAAATGATTTTTTGGGCACAACCTATTAACGTTATGGCCCATCATATGGATGGTTTGGATCATTGTATAGTGTGGTCCAAACAGTACTCTTTGAAAAATAAGGGACTATAAGGGCTTACACCATATAAATCTTGCTCTTTAGATACTAAAAGACAAGATTCATTAGTGCATATAACAAAACATTGAGGAGCGAGAGTTGCAAGGGCTCTCTCTACGAAGGGCCGGAGGAGGGTCATTTTTAAAGCCACTTGAGAAACATGGTTGCGCTCGCATCATTTCCCTTTTGGGTTTTGCTAAGAAAATTTCCACTCATATTTTCACATACTTTCAAACTTTGACACACGTTTTGAGATTTCTTTATTAAAACATGTGTAAATTTTCTTTCCCAATGCACCTTAACGGTTGTGCCCTAAGGGCATACGTTAACAAAACCCAACAAGCAATTTTACTCCAAAGCTTAAAAGCTGTTGGCACATGTGGCCCCTCTTTTGGGTTGTCCATTACATGTGGGTTTTTAATATCAAGGAGTTTTGAACCCAAGGATCCCAAAGCTTAAGATATTGGAGAAGGTATTTATTTAACCTTCTATACTTCAACATATCTGGCCAACACGAACAGGAATTGGAAAGGTTTTTTAAGAAAAGTCTACTGATATCGGCACTACCATGTCTTTATAATTGCACTAACTCACCTTGTCTTTTCTTTTTTAAAGCTTTTGAGAACTTGTTGGGGAATTCTTAAATAGTAAAAGACAAAGTGAGTTAGTGCAAATATCAAAAAATGGCAGTGCCAATATCAATAGCATAAGAAAATGATGAAATCAGGATTTATACAGTAAAAAAATTTAAGTACCCCTCATTTATACTCTTCTTATGAAGCTTGAACTATTCTTCTTAGACAACTGATTTTTGGCACTATCATGTTTTAATAATTGCAAAAGCTCAGCTTGTCTTTTCCTTTTTAATAGGCTAGTGAGAGCATTTTGGGAAATGTAATGACCTCTGGTCTTTAAATATTAAAATACAAGATGATTTACTGCAATTATCAAATCATGGTTGTGCTGATATCATTTCCTTCATTATTATTATTATTATCCCAATTTTAAGGCTTTTTAATTGTTTTCAGTTTTTTTTCTTTTTTGCCTAGTTTTACGAGTTTTTTGGTTTTTTTTCTTTTTCCTTTTTTCTTCTTCTTCTTCTTCCTCGAATTTATAGCTTTTCTCATATTTTCTTAATTTTTGTTCCTTCTTTTTTCTTCTTCTTGCTAAGATTTTTTTATTATTTTGTTTTCTTCATCTTGTTTGAATTTATGTCTTTTTCTTATGCCCCCCCCCCACCCCACCCCACCCCCATCATCTTCTTTAAACAAATTTTAACCCTAACAGAGTAAAATTCTATCAATATTTTTTTATTAGTATATATATATATATATATATATATATATATATATATATATATATATATATAGAGAGAGAGAGAGAGAGAGAGAGAGAGAGAGTAGTGTTCCTGCGTAGCTGCTTAGATAGCTTATCTGAGCAGGTGCTTCAAAAGCTCATGTGGCCCACATTTTTTGGGTGATCCAAAGCATTCATTTGAAAGGCCCTTCCATGGATAGAGTGTGTACCAAAAATCAGCCCTATAGGATCATCCTAACCCAATCAAAGGTGGAGGGGAAAACGGACAAACACTGTTTCTGACCATTTTTCCCTTCCACAAATGGCAGGGTTAGGGTGATCCTAAAGGGTTCATTTTGTGTACACACCCTATCGATGGAAGGGCCTTCCAAATGAATGCTTTGGATCACCCCAAAAATGTGGGGCCACATGAGTTTTTGAAGCAGCTGCTCAGATAAACAAAAGGTTGCTGCTAACGAGTGCATAAAACAAGGTCGGGCCCATATGTTTTGGGTGATCCTAAGCATTCATCTCAAAGGCCCCGTCATGGATGGGTTGTGTACCAAAAATCAACTCCATTGGATCATCTTAGGATGTCCATTTGTGGGTGGGGAAATGGACAGATATTGTTTGGCCACAAATTTGATCGTTTTTTCACCCCACAAATGAAAGGGTTAGGATGATCCAATAGAGCTGGTTTTTGGTACAAACTTCATCCATGATGGGACCTTTGAGATGAATGCTTAGGATCACCCAAAACATGTGGGCCCAACCTTGTTTTATGCACTCGTTAGCAGTTATCTTAGCTACTACGTTAGCAGCAACCCTTCTCTCTCTCTCTCTCTCTCTCTCTCTCTCTCTCTCTATATATATATATATATATATATATATATATATATATATATATATATATATATATATACTAGTAAAAAATGGCCGGCAAAGAACTGTACGAACCACGTCATAGGTTGATCCAAACCGTCCATGTGATGGAACACAACATAAATAGGTTGTGCCCCAAAAATCATTTCCATAGGCTGATCCTAGCCGTCCAATCTATAGAGGTTTCCATAATTCCCCTTAAATCGGATGGTTAAGATCACCCTATAGATTTTTTATTAAAAAACCATAAAGGAGGGGGGTAAGATTGAAATTATGTGGCTTTAATGGGTGCGTGCGATGCACGGGCCGACAAAGAACTGTACGGACCACGTCATAGGTTGATCCAAACCGTCCATGTGATGGAACACAACATAAATAGGTTGTGCCCCAAAAATCATTTCCGTAGGCTGATCCTAGCCCTCCAATCTATAGATGTTTCCATAATTCCTCTTAAATCGGATGGTTAAGATCACCCTATAGATTTTTTATTAAAAAATCATAAAGGAGGGGGGTAAGATTGAAATTATACGGCTTTAATGGGTGCCTTTATTAAAAGCATAAAGGAGGGGTAGGATTGAAATTATATGATTTAATGGGTGCCTTTGTTAAAAGCATAAAGGATGGGGGTAGGATTGCAATTATATGAGTTGAATGGGGGCATTTGTTCAAAAAAGTCAAAAAATGTGAGGTGTAATTCTCACGGATTTTTCAAAAAAATCGAAAAAACTCTCTCTTTTCATCCCGGCTTATTATAGTAGATATATATACACACACACACACACATAAAAATGTGAGTTTTTTTTTTTGGAATGGCTTCAGTTTTTAATATATAGATACAAAAAATTAAGTTTTTAATCCTATTGGAGCAAAAATAATCGGCATAAATTCCCAACGCCCTGTTTTCATTGCATTTCTAATGGAAAATTTGTTTGAAATCTTTTCCATGATTTAGAGGAAAAGGATAGTATTATGATTATGATTAACTTTCACGATGTGTCATCCTATATTTTTTATATGAGAAAAGTGTTCCTCCACGATCGTATGGATAAGTTATCTACTCCGTCGGCTTAAAATACAGTGGGGGCCCACAGTGTTTGGGTGATGCAAGCCATTCATTTGATGGGCCCTTTGCATGTGGAAAGTAACACACTGTAAAGAATTATTTTCTATTGGTTAGTTTTAGTGATGTGAAGCAGTTCATGGGCAAAGGTGGCACCTAAATGTGAAGATTTTCAAAGTGCTTAGACTTTCTCATACTACAACAACAACTACTACTGCTACTTATAATAATAATAATCATATTATTGTTATTATTATTAGGGCAGTGATAAATCGACTCCCATGTGTTTATCTCTCTCCTCTTTCTCTCTCTAACCTAGAGGAGAGAGAAAGACACATGGGGAATAGATTTATCAATTTGGGGAGTCGATTTATCACTCCCCTATTATTATCTATTTGCAATTTGTTTGATACCTTAAGTCAAATGACATTGGCACAACCATGTTTTGATAATATGACGAACTCACCTTGTCGCATGTGCTTTAACCAGCTGTCAAAGGCTGTTGGACAGCTTTTTGGGAATTGTATAACAGCTGGTTAAGCATATAGGACAAGATGAGTTGGCCATGAATTTGACAGTGATAGAGTGAAAAAGTCCTTGCATTATAAACTCCAACTAGCCAAATGAAGGGAAAAGACATCCTCACTTCCTTGTTTTGATAATGGCACACCACACTTAGTTAATCACTATTATAATTGTGGGTTGATATATTTTTGGGAATTTCAAAGGCTTTTATAAAAGCAAATAATTTGAAGTCCGTAAAATAAGGATAGGTGTGCCATTACCAAAAAAAGGGAGGGGGTTATTGTTTCTCCAAAATAAACCGACCATACCACGGGCTCCTATGCTTTCATGGAACCAGCTCTATACTAAGGCCATTTAATATAAGGGCAGTGCCATATTTTGATGAAGGCACTATCTTTTCATGGTTGTAACAATACTAAAGTCCTGTTTGTCTAAGATTATGGCAACCGATTGTGAGTGCTAAACTTATTATTGGACAGAAAATTAGCTTTAAATTTGAGTCTAATAATCAGTTTAGCGCTCACAATTGTTTTGTCATAATCTTAAACGAACAGGGCCTAAGATGCTGTCAACATCTAATTATTTGAAAAGTATAAACCAAAGTAAGTAAAAGAATAAACCAAAGTAAGTAGTGGTATTATCAAAATACTGTACCACGGACATTAGTCTCCTTAATATTCTAAATTATTATAATTTTATAAACAGGGGAGCGAATGCGTACTTTAGGGGGAGTGAAAATATCATTGCCCGTACTGTAGGGGGAGTGAAAATATATTGCCAACTACATTCCAGCTATTCTAGTGACCACGACCTTTGAACTCGTTTTCAAGCTTCAACGCGGATTGGGCTTTTGAATGCTTAGACCAGAGAATATCAAGAGACTTTGACGGTCTCTCTTTGATTGTTTCAACTCCATGAGCTAATGCTAAGAAATCCTACCATTTCCTTCCAAGTGCTTTTGCTCGTATAAAGAAGGTTGTGGGTCGTTGAGAAAAAAAATATTTTACTTGGGGATTTTCTAGGTACCATCGCATAAGGCAATTCACAGATGGTCTGTCACGTGTCAGGCCAGCCACAAAGGCTCACTTTTCAACAGATTTCGTCATCATTGCGACACGCAATATGAGAAATGCCTTCTGTGATAGTCCCTAACAGGGTGTAAAGACGGTGGAGCCATTAGATCCCGCCACGTGTCACCCTTATATCAGATGAATCTAATCATGATTAAGAAATATGGTAAAGCATGGCAATGCCACGTGATCTCGCCACGTGTCACCTCTCCGCCGTTAAAATCTTAAGCATGATTATCCATCATCACGATTATGGATGGATTTACACGACAAAGCCATGCGCGCCGCCGAGCCAGGAGGCAACCCAATCCAATAAAAGAATGCTTTCTCTCCAAAATGATGAGAGATGTCCACGTGGTATCCCGTAAAGGAAATCTTCATGCAGGAAAAAAGAATAAATAGGCAGCTAAGCTTCTGAGGGAAGTGGAGGATAGGACGAGGAGATAAAAAAACCCAATTTAACCTGGGGAATTAAGAACACATCCTTATACCAGACACCATTAAAGACCAACTTCAACCACCATTAAGAGGACTCGATCCTAAGTGAAACGGGAAGGGAAAAGGCGCTCGACGCCTGCTCGCTCACTCCTTCCTACTCTCCACCGTCAAACCTGATTGTTTCTCCGTTATTTCTTGCTGTATATTATACGGATGGTCCAAAATCTGACTTGGGTGTCGAAGTGGTCGTCTGGGGCCCACCCCGGACCCCTTCGTTTGTGGTCACTGATACCAACGGAGGCTCTCTACCTGCCACGCGATCGCAGACCCGGATTCCGGCATCATCATATTGGCGTCATCCGTGGGACTCGTTTGAGCTTGAATACTTCATGACGATGAGAAACCACACCCAACTGCAAGAAATAGAGGAAGTGACCAGAAGCCAGACCCAGCATGCACAAACTCACGTCTCTAACTCCCGAGAGCAGAACTCGCAGGCCTCGGGCCAGCACTTGCCTACCTCCAGCACCCCACAGATGGTTCCCACCATGGAAATGTTCAACGAACTTCGTCAGGAATTCCTTCTACGGCTGCCCCCACAACCAAAACCTCCAGTTCCGAAGTTCCCCCAGCCTCGAACGGATGGACTGAAATCTATGAAGAAGACAATAGGGAGTCACCCGAAGAATGTCATCATCGGCGGATGCGGGAGCCAGTTCGAGCCGCCTCTCCTTCTACAAACAGCCCTTTACCCCTGCCAGAGGGAGCTCCCCCAACTAAGGGATATCGACCAGACTCTGGAAGACAAGGTACTCAGAGCCACGCCAACCCAACCCGGACAACTCGATCCCAGGAGTTGCCCCCAGTGCGAGCAGAAGAGGTGGCTCCGCACAACTACTAGGCCTAGACCAACTAGCTGACCTGCAAAGGCAGATCCGGGAAGTTAAACGAGAAATGAAAAAACTGTATGCCAACGACATCATGGACGAATGGGAAAGAGAAACAATGTCCCCGTTCACCTCGGAGATTATGAAGGCCCCTGTAGAAACAGGGATAGATCTTTCTCGACTTGGTAGCTATGATGGGAGCACCGATCTGCTAGAGTTCCTCCAGACTTTCAGGAGAGTAATGGCGCTCCGAGGCGCGTCAGACAGATTCATGTGCAAGGCCTTCTCCTCCCTCCTAAGGAAAACCGCCAATGATTGGTATCTGCGCCTGGAGCCAGACTCCATTGGATCCTTCCACGAATTTGGAAGAAAGTTCACGGCACGGTTCGCTAATAACCGCCTCCATCATGACCCAGCGGACGCTCTCTTGGCCCTCCGACAGGGAAAGAACGAAACCTTGAGAGACTTCATGCTAAAGTTCAATGCTGAATTGTCCCAGCTTACCAACATCGACGTCCAGATAGCAGTTGCAGCCCTAAAGCACACAACCATTGACCAAAACCTCAAGGTACACCTCACTCTCAAGCCATTGCGGGATCTGCAAGAACTTGAATCCAAGACCAACAAGCTTATCCGAGCGGAGAAGCCTGCATAAGGGAACGGAGCCGAGCGGGCCTTGAGGAAAAAAAAAGAAGACATGAAGGGAGCAGGGAGATCTCGGGCCGAGGAGAGGCCGGAAAATAGGAACCCCATCCCCGTCTTTGAAAGGTTAGTAAATGCCCCCTTAAAAGTTCCGCTTTCCCATGTCCTGTTCGCCATTAGAGATCAGGGCCTCCTAACTACTCCTAAGAAAATAAGCACCGATCCAAAGAAGCGTCAAGCCGGAAAGTTTTGTGATTTTCATATGGACCACGACCATGAAACTGACCGTTGCTACCATCTTAGACTTCAGGTGGAAAACTGGCCAAAGAAGGCCACTTGAATCAATATCTAAAGAGCCCCGTGCAGATCGAACGTCCTCACCAACAGACAAATATATATATCGCTCTTCTCCTCCTGGCAGATCGAGAAGCCGACACCGGTCCAACAGCAGGCACCGGTCCCACAACAGGCACCAGTCCCGTAGCAGACGTCGATCCCTGGATTGTCACCACCACTCACGGTTCCATCGATCACCCAAGAGAGAACCCTCGTATCAAGCGCCCGCCCCCGAGCAACCTCCCACCATTGCTGGAAAGATCAACATCATAACGGGAGGGCCTGCAACAGGAGGACCGACAACAGCCAGCCGACGAGCATACGCGGAGCGAGTGTTCTCCCTGGAAATACCTTCAAAAAGGGTCCGGACAAATCCGCCCCAAGAAGACAAGGTCATCTTCTTCTCTAGTAAAGACTACAAGGGACTGCAAGTCCCGCACGATGACGCACTGGTTATGAGGCTGATCATCTCCAACTACGATGTAGGGAAGATCCTGGTAGACACAGGAAGCTCCGTCAATATGCTACATCTCGGGACCTTTGAAGAAATGAAACTCGGTGAAGGAAGGCTAGGACCGACAGAATATTCCATATTCCATATACGGATTTTCAAGTGCATCCGTGTAAGTTAGTGGTAAAATCGATCTACCTGTCACCTTTGGGACATACCCCCTCCAAAAGACCATTATGACAACCTTCCTGGTCGTAGATATACCGTTCACCTACAGCGCCATCATTGGACGACCAGCCCTGAGGGACCTGGGGGGGTGGTGAAATTCCAAGGGTGGTCCCGAATTGGCAACAAACGAGGAGGGAAGAATTAGGTTTCTAACAAGTTTTAATTCTTTTGAAAACTCAAACCCAATTTTGGAAATTAAGAGATCAACAATAAAATTCATGCACACAAGTCAAATCTAAAGTGCAAATGCAAATAAAGAGCAAGAGTAAGAGAGATTGCACCCGAGATTTTAAAGTGGTTCGGTCCTCCAAACGTGAGGCCTACTCCACTCCACCAACCAAACCCGTTGATGGCTTCACTATGTGATCTTCTTAACTTCGGCGAAGATCGGTGCCGATTACAAATTCCGATTACCTTTAACCTTGGTGGCAATCTTCACCACGGAGAGTGGGCTATGCTTCTCCGAACACTCGCCCAATACAAGTTCTTGATAAGAAAGAAAGAACAAAAACGATCCCTCACAAGGGTTTATAAAGTGTAGAAGATGTACAAATTTTGCCTATGATCCAAATCCTAATCTTTAGAGGATGAGAGGCATAATCAAGTTTGATTCGCTCTTTGGATGTTCAAATGAAGTTTTAGAGTGTTAGGATCCATGATTTGGAAGTTGGGAATACCCATATATATAGAAAAACCCAAATATGACCATTTGGTGGCATAGTGGTAATTCTGGAAAAAACACCAACGGATATAAATCTAACCGTTATTAGTGTTCTCGGAGTTCCGGGAATACAAATAGAAGTTGAAAAATGTCTACTAGACCATTTCTCGGAGCTCCGAGGAATCTCTCGGAGTTCCAAGCTCAGGGCTCCGAGAATTCTCTCGGAGTTCCGAGAAGCCTATGTTGAGCAGATTTTCACTTCATATTTTTGGGCTTCCAACTTTACACCAAGATGGGATTGCTATGAGGGTTCCAAGGTGTTGGAACACCACAAGGACAATCTCTTATACATTTAGGGTGTGTGAGATTAACTTAATTATGCCTTTCAAAATCCTAAACTAGGATTGGATCTTAATACAATCTAATATAACTTTGATCTTCAATGCGATTCTTCAAGTCTTCAATCGTCTTGGACTTCGATGTCTTTGGCCTTCATGATGTGGTCCAATGAGAGCTTTTTTTTGCCTTAATCCAAGCAATCTTGTCTTAGTACCAATGAGATCTACAACTTAGACAATCAAACACATTAGTGATCATAAATCACTTGTGTATTGGAATCATCAAAATAAGATGGGAATGCCAAGGTGGAAACCATTGGGCTTACAATCTCCCCCTTTTTGATGATGACAAGCACAAGAGATTTTCCAATAAAAGCATTCATATTTCCCTTACACTAGAATTATCTCCCCCTTTGGCATCAATAAAAAAGATTGGGGTAAAAGAGAAACAAAGGGATGAAATATTCAATTTAAAGCTCCCCATTTTTCAAGAAAAAAGACAAACCTAGAACTCCCCTTATTGGAAAAACAATTTCAATACAAGAGGGGATATTTAATTAACCATAAAAGATATTCAAAAATAAGCAAAAAGCCCCTAATCTAAGCACATATAAAGATGATCATATGGGGGCTTTGGGAACCCAAGATTTCTTGGTTCCACCATAATCCCTAATCTTAGATGCACATTGGAATTGGTAATGACCATTGATTCTACAATAATGGCATCTAACATGAGGGTTAGATAAACTAGTCCTATCATAATGTGCATGATTAGGTCTTTGACTAGTCTTCCTTAAGATTATGTCAATAATTTTGTCACCATTTAAGAATCCATGGAGACATAATCTTAACCTTTCATTTTCATTATGAAGATGGGTTATTTGATTTAGAAAATCATTAAATTCATCTTCATAAGATTTGGAAGAGCTTACCACATCTTGGAGTTTTACAATTTGGCAAGTTTTCTCATCCAAACAACCCTTAAGGGTTTCAATCTCAAGTTTAAAATTTTCAAGTTGTGCTTGAAATTTGGAAGAAGATTCATTTTTTTCAAAAAATTAAGTTTATTTTCTAATTTTGAAATGGATTTCTTTTGAACTTTATTTTTAGAAATTTGAGAGTGCAAGGTTGAGCACAGTTCATCATATGATAAAAAACTAAGATTTTGGAAGAAGAAAATGAAAAATTGAAAGATGAATTGAAGAACTTCAAGATGTGTATGATACTATATATGAAGAGTTGCAAAAACAAATGAAAAATCAATTTAACTCTTTGCAATTCTCTCAAGTCTTCATCTAGAAAATTTGAAGAATTGCAAAAAGAATTTGACAACTTAGTATCTTCCAGATGTGAGGAATTAATTAAAAAACTAAAACTTTTGGAAGAAGAGAATGAAAAATTGAAAGATGAAAACAAATCCTTGAAGTAAGAAGAAGAACAAAAAGGTAGCTCATCTTTTGAAGTAAACCATTTGAAAGATCAAATTGAAGAGATGAGACTTGAAAATGAAACAATTAGATTGGAAAATCATAATATACAAGAAAATGTTAAATATATCTACAATCCTCACTTTTTAATTATAAGTGAGGGTAATCTTCTAAGAACAATCCATCAGGATTGATGGATGTCATCCACTAGGCCGGTGTACATCACACGATTTACGTCCAGAAGGGCACCTTCTTTAGCAAGGCCGTTAGCTATACTTAGTTGGCTGAACGGCACTTGTGCACAATTCTAGGGCGAAGGAACCGAACAATAACATGTATCTCGTCAAGAATGTGCGAAAGACACCATGGTCCAGGGCATCGACTAGTTGCCCACACAATGACATTACCCGAGTCGCCCTCCACAGTCAACGGACCCAAATTGTGCCGAACGTACCATTTTAACCCAAAAAGGAGTGCCCTCGGCTCCGCCTCATTCGCATCTTAGATGCCCACGGGACCAGAATAGGATAGAAAAGTATTGGCCCGGTCATCACGGATTACCCCTCCAATACCCGCAGCGCCCGGATTACCCAAAGAACTTCCATCAAAATTAATTTTAAACCACCCACTTCTCAGAGGAAACCGTCTGCCAGTGTTGAAGAATGTGACCGATAGAATAGGGGATACCCACCGTGGTTTTGGACGTCGTGATCGCAAGCTTAACGTCGAGAGAGACGTAATGCCGAGAGCGGGCCTTGTCGAGAAGAAATGGTTATTACTAGCCTATCCATTAATCAAGCATTAACTTTAAGATGGCCTGTATGGATGAATTTAAGAGTTCATACAGTTATATTTATGTTTCTACCATCAGATACTGCACTTAAGGCCTCTATTTAATCTTCTCGCCAGTTACAGATGTTGAAATGCTCCCATCTTACCACAATCTGATTGTTTTATTGTGTTCTACTTTTGTGCATTCCAAATAGATCGAATAATTATAAATGCACATATCTGTGATGAATTGGCCTAAGTATGACACAGCTAGGTCTAGAGATCAATACAATTCAACCGAACCGAGGTGATAAAAATGTCTTAAACCAAAGCCAGTAAAGACCCAGCAGGGGACCCAAAATTAATTGGAAGCTATGTCTGAATATGGACAGTTATGCAAATAGTTTTTTTCCTGCATTGTCCAACCACATATGTTTATACATTTAGTGTGTTTGACAATTGATTGGTCATCATCGGAGTGGTTTTTAGTTTGATCAACCATATTTCACAATTAATTGCGCAGTGGGCACTTCATTTTTTTCCTTTTTAATGCTCAGTGATTTTAAACAACTCAAAAATTGCCATTGGAATATAAGGGAAAATAAGAGTATCAGAAAGATTTCTAATGCTCTATTTGGAGCAAGCAGTTTATTAACAAGAAAATAACAACATTGTTGTTTTACCTTCCATACATACAGGACCATCCTGACACAGCAGGTGACAGCAACACCTTTCTCTTTACGAGCTTTTACTATTATGAGAGTTTACTGGACCGCATTGGACAGATAAATTACAGCTATATCCATGGAATGACGTTGGTAGATAAAAAGAAAATGGTTGGTTTGTCCTCAAATATTTCCATATAAGCAGTGGAAAGTGATGATGCTCTATCTGTGAAGCACATACAGCTCTATCAGTGTAACACTTAGGCAATACATAAGCGGGGTTTCATCTGGCCTTTTCCATAAGGACTTACTCCATCAGCGTGCACGACTGGGTAGGGTCGCCCAAGCTTTTTGGATACTGAGTTGATAAATGACTTCTTCGGAAGGGGAGGCTTATCAGATTATGGAGTACATACTGAAGGTTTCCCAAGTTCTTTTAACCGCATCTGCATTCTCTGTATAAGAATTCGATTGATTGTTAGTGAAATGTGAATTCAATTTGGAAAATTCGAGTTTAATTCAGAGAATTTGCATTTAATTTGAAAAATAACAGAGTTTTTGGTTATTAAGAACTTTCTAAATTTTAAAATGGAGGATAGAAATTTAGGAAAATTTTCAAGTTTTTTTATTATTCAGAGAATTTTGTAACTATGAAAAGGATAAACAGATATGCAAAATGCCCATATTAAAAACAGGTTCAGCACATGAAAATGGAGCCTTGAAACTATTTCAATATGTCAAGATGATGAATACTAACATATAGAAGTATAAACATGTAAGACTATATAAGCAATGTGCATAACACTAATTCGCTTTTCCGCTGATTATAAAAAATAAAAGAAGAGGATAAAACAGGAAACATGATGAGAAACAAAGTGAATGAGACGTACTCAAGAAACAAATGATGTAACTGCCAAAGAATCTTTTCAAAGTAAAAAGTATGATGTAAATTTAAGAAAAATTGAACCTTTTAAGTAGGGGTGCAACTTGGGTCGGGCTGAAAATAACATGGGTTGGGTTTAGAAATCATGGGTCTTGGGTAGGGTAGGGTTTTAAAGAAAACCCGACGTAATCTTGTGTAGGGCCATGTTTAAAGAAAAAACCTCAAAACCTGAAACCTGATCCGATTCATATGTGTAAGTCCAAGGGTTCCCATGGGTTAATCATTCACCTTACCTTTTTGTTTTGATGCTAGCAAACTAAATTGATTAGCTCTTATGGACTAATGTGTTGCCTTGAGATGTTGTGTCATATACAGGAATTTCATGTCATAATCGCCATTACACAACTCAACGCAACATATAGCTTGTGGATGAAAAAAACAAGGAACAAAGAGCTTGCACCTACATTGGAGTCATCACCATTTGGAGATGATCAAGTCAAGGAGCTCAACATGAAGATCCCACAAGTTCCCCAACTAGTGTCAAGAAGGAGCTTGGAGTTGAACATGTCATGGTGACTCCTCATGTACCTCGACATGCATTGAAGATTGGAGGACAAGTCACCAGAGCCAAGATAAAGTTCAAGATGTTCATTCAATCTAAAGAAGTCCAAGAAAGTGCAAAGAGCAAAAACATTCCAAGAAGACTCAAGGTTCTTACTTTTAGAATGTATTTGGAGTCCTCTTGATTTTATGTTTAAATGCACTTTCCAAAAGATTTTCAAATGGTTTTCACAATAAACTTTTTATATCTTTGGAAACCATACACACACCCAAAAATGTATTTGAAAACTTAGGACTTTAACCCAAGACCAAAGCCCAAAGCCCCTGGATTTTAAAAGTTAAAAATGGAATTTTACTCAGGGCCGGTCGACCGGGCTATGCCAGGCAACCGCGGGATGCTACCAGGAACTCCATGGCATCTAAAACATTATCGGCCCGGTCGACCGGGGTAAGCCGGGCGACCACGGATATGTTTTCTGGAAATTCAGAAAATATCCAGATTGGGATTGGAGGTCGACCGCCAAAAGTCCGGTCGAACGCGATAGTGTTTTTGAGCCGAAAAGTAATTTCAAACAGGTAGCCCTCGCTGGACGACCGCCCTAGGGCCGGTCGACCGTGCCGGTGTGAAATTTGAAATTCAAACTGAGAGCCTGATAAGGGTGGGCGACCGCTGTGCCTCGGTCGACTGCCGCGATATGGAAATAGATCCGTTGGGGCTTGCACAAGGTGACTTTTTCAACCCTGTATTTTACAGTTTTACCCCCAAACGGTCATATTTCCTTATGGGCTATATATACACTATCCAAATCTTTCTAAACAACATTTTTGATAAGATTAAATCCAATCTTCTTGAACCTAAACTTTTATATGAAAGGTTAAAACGTCTTTGAACTTGTATTTATACATTCTATCAAGAGGTACTCCATAAGCTTTATATTTTATCTTCCTTGAAGTGTTTCTGAGCTTTCAAAGTGTAATCAGCCTATCTAAGAGGCAAAAAGAGTTATTTTCTTTTATTCCTTCATTTGTTTGTGAGGGTCTTCGATTCGGCTCGTTAAGAAAGGTGAATCATTGTAAGAGGAAGGTGCCCTCGCAAGGCTTCGTGCAGAAAGGGTGTGATCACTTTGAAGAAGAAGTTGGTGTACGGCTTTGAGATTCGCCCGTTGAAGAATCTCATTGGTTAGTGGAGAATCCCAAGGAGGAAAACTTGGATGAGTAGAGTAAGTCAAGTTGTGACCGAGTCACTATAAATCTTGTGCCTTGTGGATGCTTTCTCTTCTCCCTCTCTTTGCACTTGGTGATTGGTAATCTCTACCCTTTAAATTGCATTTATGGTTTATTGAACAAGGGTTAGGGTATATAAGCTTAAAGTAACAACTAATCCCTAGATTTCACTATATTGATTATTTGAACAAGAGTTATATTAACTAGTGCTTAATTAGTAAATTGATTTTAATAATCCACTTAATTAAGCCCCAAATTTTTAATTAGCCAATTCAACCCCCTCTTGGATTGTCACCTTGTATTTCAATATGGGTGTACTGCAACTTTCTTAAATATCTCGTGAATAACATAGCAAATTATTTCCAATATATTGATACAATTGTTTTCAACGGGGTGATCATGTCTGTTATATGAAAATATAGTGTCCTTAAATTTATACACTTGATGACATAATTTTAGATATTTTTGGTGTGAAGATTTGTTTTCTGGTAAAAAATAGACCAAATAGACCCAACCCGAGATAATTCCCAGGTAGGGTAGGGTTTTGGAAAACCCGACCCGCCCGACACGAGTTGCACCCCTACTTTTAAGTATATACCTGTCACTCGGTACATGCGATCTCCAATCACCCTTGCCTGTTCTGGATTCAACTCAGCAAGGCTGATGAAATTTGAAACAGTTAAGCTAGGATCTAATGCTATTTCTGTGAGGTAGCTCTGCATAAGCTTGCATACCCACTCTATATCCCCCGGAGACATATATCCATCATCTGTGGTGAAGAAATACTGACTATTGTCTGAGAAAGAAAGATTACTGTTTGTGACCAAAGGAAACTGTACTGATTTTCATCAGTGCGTCAAATTCAATAAGAGCTTCTCATCACAATAGAACATTTGATTGTTTAATGTTAAGGTTGTTGATGGACACAACACCAAATAGCCTGAAACATGACAAGGATTTTGGAAAACCCAACCCGCCCGACATGGGTTGCACCCTTACTTTTAAGTATATACCTGTCACTCAAAACATGCGATCTCCAATCACCCTTGCCTGCTCCGGATTCAACTCAGCAAGGCTGATGAAATTTGAAAAAGTTAAGCTAGGATCTAATGCTATTTCTGTGAGGTAGCTCTGCATAAGCTTGCATACCCACTCTATATCCCCCTGAGACATATATCCATCGTCTGTGGTGAAGAAAGACTGATTATTGTCTGAGAAAGAAAGATTATTGTTTGTGTCCAAAAGAAACTGTATTGATTTTCATCAGTGCGTCAGATTCAAGAAGAGCTTGTCATCACAATAGAACATTTGATTGTTTAATGTTAAGATTGTTGATGGACACAAACACCAAATAGCCTGAAACATGACACAAATGGTTAAATGTATAGTATACAAACTTTTTTTAATCTTTGAAGAAAATAAAACAGACTTAACAACATGTTATGTACGTCTGGAGATAAAGAAAAAGCGAATGAAATTATACATGTTATATATAACTCAGGAGATGAAACATGAAAGAAGCAACAATAGTAAAGTCATACTGGGAAAAATACCTTCCATGACATTAAAACCACCATATCTAAAAGAATGGAGATAAGCTTCTAGAACTAATCTTCTACATGAACTTCAATTGGCGAGACAAAGGTCCTGGAATCGAGATGCATGCGCCGATATATCCATGTGCTTTCAATGTCAAATGGAAGCTCAATGTCGGTATACGTCTCACGGTCAAGATTGTATGCGCGAAGTTTACTTTCTTCCCCTATAGTCATAATTCTATCATTTACCCATGGACCTTTAACCCCAAGAAAATCATTTGGGTACTTTTCAGTGAGAGTAAATACTTTGGTCCATACAACATTCAATTTGTTCGTGGGTACCCATATCTGATGACTAGGTGGTGTACGATCCACAAAAGCAAGCTGCTCTCCCAAAGTTATTACAACGACATCAATAGAATCATTTGGAGCTGAGATTATCTTAAACTTCTCATCCTTAAGATCAAATGAAAGTATGGACTTTGAGTGAGATGGACGCTACAATCCAATATAAAAATCCATCCACACACACAAAAATAAACTGCATTTCAGGTTGATAAGGCACACTTTCAATCTGTCTCCAAAACCCATTGCCAAGAGTACGTATCTCACATCTAAATGGAGCCATATGATCGGATGAAATGACGTTCAACATTCGAAGCACTTTATATTGCTTGGTCAACGGTTCAAATCCAAACCCCGTAAGTGGAGCTCTGTCACATTGTTGAAATATTATGCATTTTTTGGTAATAGGATTACATATGTTGATAACCTCCTTATATGATTGATTCGTTGGGTATGTGGAATAGCATAGTAACCCATTAACCGTGCACCAAAAAGTGGCCTGACCTAGTGAATGTCCAATCGTTGTTACCTTGACAATATTTGCCTCTTCCTCCATGACAAACATGTTTTCATATTTAGGATTTTCGACAAGATAACTAGAAGTTTTGATTTCCCGATCCAGATGCATGTAAATGAGAGTAGTGCTCTGTATTACCTTATACCTAAACGTGCATACAGACTTGAGTCTAACAAGAAACAAAACAGGCACCCGAGACAAGATGTTCAAAATGATATCATGTGGGAGATCAATGAATCCTCCTGGGTTGATGTAAGCATCCAAACTTGTCCCTCTAGCTTGTCGCTGCATGTCACAAACAATTAACAAGTAGTCAATAAGAAATACATCAAGCAAGTACATTGTGCGATAATTGTATAATAGAACAAGGACATAATGGAACTAAAGTACTAAACATATTTCTTTTTTTCCTGAACAATAATAGAAATATATATATATATATATATATATAGAGAGAGAGGAAAGTGTTGGTGAGCTTAAGCGCCCCAATCACATGGGTCCCACATTTTCTGTGGTGATTCAAACCATTCATTTGCAAGGCCCTATCATAGATAGGGTGTGTACCAAAAATCAGCTCCATAGGATCATCCTAACCCCTCCATTTGTGGAGGACAAAAATGGGCAGATTTGTGGACAAATAATGTCTGTCCATTTTGACCTCCACAAATGGATGGGTTAGGATGATCCTATGGAGCTGATTTTTGGTACACACCCCATCTATGTAAGGGCCTTTCAAATGAATGCTTTGGATCATCCTAACAAAGTAGGCCCCAATGTGATTGGGCGCTTAAGCTCACCATAAGTTTGGTGAGCTTAAGCTCACCAACACTTTCCTTATATGTATATATGAGAAAACGGTTTCTACACACAAGTGTTGATAAGTTATCTACACACTAGCTTAAAATACAGTGAAGGCCCACATTGTTTGGTTGATCCAAACTATTCATTTGATTGGCCCTCACATAGATAGGGTGTCCACAAAAAATCAGCTCCATAGGATCATCCTAACCCTTTGAACCGTGGAGGCAAAAAATGGACAGATTTGTGAAGGTTTATACACGTCCATTTTACCTCCACAAATTGTAGGGTTGGGATGATCCTATGGAGTTGATTTTTTATGGACACCCTATCTATGTGAGGGTCAATCAAATGAATGGTTTGGATCACCCAAACAATATGCCCTCCACTGTATTTTAAGCTAGTGTGTAGATAACTTATCTACACATGTGTGTAGAAACCGTTCTCTCTCTCTCTCTCTCTCTATATATATATATATATATATATATATATATATGTATATATATATATCAGTGCTTTTTAAGAATTATTAATAACCAATGCTTGGAAAAAACCGAAAAAGTTTGAACAAAATGAGGTTGATCTAAGCAATTAAAAGTACACATTTTGGAGTAGCTATCTCGAAAGATTAGCAAGAGACGTATATGACATAAATATTTATTTGGGACTAGTTTCAGTCCCGCGTGATGCACGGGGTGAAAAAAAAGATGCAATTTGGAAATGCAGGTTGTGTGTAAAAACTTATGTAAAAAAACAAAAAATGTGAAAAATCAAGAAAATCAGCGGCCAATATGATTTATAAAAGTTACCAAGAAAATTAAAATTAAAAAAACTGCTTCACAGAAATTTGCCAACTCAAGTGTTTACCCTGTGTAGATTTAGTTTCAACTTTTCTTAAAATAATAGTGGTAGTTTAACTAACAAAATGCAATATCTTAATCATACAAAATTTTTTTTTATAACAATATAAAGACCATGCATTTATTAGAAAAAGGAAACAGAACAGTAACCTAAATTTCAATAACACTAAGAAATCAGTAATGCCAACAACCCACATAAGAATTAAGACAAAAAGAAAAGTGAAAGCAAAATTCCCCACATTAGAACAAACATATTCTAAGTAACCCAATCCAATCAGATGATATGATAGGATATGGCATCTTTCTTAAAAATGATAATTCATAATAAAAAGATTGTTTAGCTATATGCGATGAATATAGAAGAAACTAAAGAACATAAAATGGAAAATCTGACTACTAAAATCAAGAACAAAACAATTTCAAGTAGGAACCGGTTGTGCAAGAAACCTGTAGAAGAATGCTTGCAAAAAGGGAAAACAAAAGGTGCATAAAAAAAAGTCTGCTTTAAAAAAAAATAAAAGGAAAAATAAGAATTCATAAGGAAGATATATTCATAAGAAGAAGATTAGAAATCAGTATTATAAAATATAGAAGTTGTTTTACAACTGAATGAAGATCAGATTTATAAAGACATTTAATTGTATATAGAATAAACGTGCAATGAATAAATTAAGAACTGAAGCGTTTGTTACTATGGATATCTATGCTTTGTAGGGCAAAGAAAAGATCAACAGCTCATCATCTCTTTCCAATTCACATACACCATGTATACTTATCTACCCAGATTCCATTTTAGATATGGGTACCCAATCACCAAGGACCTGTAAATGGTTTATTCTCAATCATACGTTCCTGTTTTAGTTGCTTATTTATGGAATCCAACATTTTCTGCATTTCATCCCAGTGTATGTCAATTTGTCTCCCGTAAAGAACAAATGAACCACGCCGCCCACCTCAATCCAACTATACCCAGCGAACTTCATTCTCTACTTCGCATTTTTGCATCGATCCTTCTCTGAATTTTGAATTTCCTATATAAAATATAAATCCTTTCATTGGTAAAGCAAGATTTCTACTAACAAAGCAAAACCTAACTGAAAATGTCTTCATCCAATTTCTCCTTCAATATCCCCTTGCAATGACAAAGCCCCAGTTCCAATCCCATCTTAGCAAAATAAAAATAAAAATTTTAAAATATTTCAACTACAGTTCTAAGACTATAGAAGATCCACCATTTGAAATGAATGAAATTGAAAATTTGAGCAGCCATGTAACAGAAGGCAGCAGCAGAGGACCTTATTCTTTTTTACCCCATTTGTCATTTAGATACGGTTTGTAGTATGGAATGTAACATACAAAATCAGAATTTTACGAATCTTCTCAAGAAGAAGCAAAGCTTAGTTGATTGAACCTTATTGAAGTTAATCAATGGACGTCAGTTGATGAATCTAATGATTCTCAAGATTTGATGATGGTTAAGCAGACATAGTTTTAAACCCATTGGTAATCTTAAAATGGGAAAAATGAAATCGCAATACATAAGCATTCAAATACAAAATAAAAAAAACACATCACAAATTTCCTGATTGAAAATCTAAAAGGGAAAAAGAAACAAAATCCACCGTCATAAAGCACAGAATACACAATTCTAAAATGCAAAAATAGAGAAGAAAATCAGCAGGCAAAAGGTGCTCATCTCCAACCAAAACCAATATAAACCCATAAAAGTTGAAAGAAGAGAGGTTCTTCACTTCTTCCTCTTTTGCAATGCTATTTTGTATTAGAAAACAGAGGAATTCTAGACTGAAGGGAGCCCTTGCAAAAAAGAGGTGAAAGGGCTCTCTCATTGGCTACAGCTCACCATCATGCATTAATAACGGCTAAAAAGTCAACCATGATGGTGACGTACATCCAATGGGGGAGCCCTTTCACCTCTTTTCTACAAGGGATCCCTTCAGTCTAGACTTCCTCTAGAAAACTCTAGAAAACATAAATACAAAAGAAGAATTTAACAAAATCTCCAAAATCTAAGGTACTCCGGGCAGAGCTATAGGAGACATGATGGAGCCGCTGAGTGCATTGAGAGAGGCATGGCGAGAGCGATCAGGGTAGAGAGAGGGATAGTGGGTTTTTCGTGTTTAGACGATGGGTAGAAAGAGGTTGTGGAGAAAGAAAAAGAAATAAAAAGGTGTGATGGGAAGGAAATCCTTTGTTGATCAATATTGTGAGGGAGACTTTCGAAATTCCATTTTTGCAATTCCCATAGATAGAGACTTTCAGAGATTTTAGGAAGAGACGCCTAATTTCCTCTTTATCTAAAGTTAGATAGGAATAAGAAAAGACAGGGAAAATGGTGCGGTAGCGGTAGAGTTATAACGCCACCTCAGACATTCCGCATAGAGCTATACTCAGAAGTTGCATGTATAGGAGGGTTGCCATGTGGCACAACCACGTTGTGCGACATTCCGTGAAATCGGCAGTAGAAACATGTAGAAAATGGGGAAAAGAACAGATGGGAAACGACAGTAGAAACATGTAGAAAATCGAATTGTGGAGGGGGTGCCACGTGGCACCCCCCCCCAGAGTCCGACATTCCATTATATATATATATATACTAGTAAAAAAAACCCGTGCGATGCACGGGCCGACAAAGAACTGTACGGACCACGTCATAGGTTGATCCAAACCGTCCATGTGATGGAACACAACATAAATAGGTTGTGCCCCAAAAATCATTTCCATAGGCCGATCCTAGCCCTCCAATCTATAGATGTTTCCATAATTCCTCTTATCTTAAATCGGATGGTCAAGATCACCCTATAGTTTTTTAATTAAAAAACCATAAATGAGGGGGGTAAGATTGAAATTATACGGCTTTAATGGGTGCCTTTGTTAAAAGCATAAAGGAGGGGGTAGGATTGAAATTATATGATTTAATGGGTGCCTTTGTTAAAAGCATAAAGGGGAGGGTAGGATTGAAATTATATGAGTTGAATGGGTGCATTTGTTCAAAAAAGTCAAGAAATGTGACGTGTAATTCTCACGTGATTTTCAAAAAAATCGAAAAAACTCTCCTCTTTCATCCCGGCTTATTATAGTAGACTAGTAAAGACCCGCCACGACAAAGAAAAGTAAATGATTCCAAAAATAAATGAGGTAAATAATGGGAATACAGATTTTATAAAGTATTTGTAAAGAAGTGCAACACTGGATAAGAAACATGGAAAAAGAACAGGAAATAGCAAAATAATACCTAAAAGAAATTGATACGGTTAGACAGGTGGGACAGAGGGCTGCATTTGTATCCAGTAATCAGTTTTAGACGGCATGTCATGTATTCCCAAGCACATATCTGTGTTGATCAATATATTTATCATCTCCATAAAAGGCCAAAAATTCTAATATGGCAACATCCTACATGCACCACCAAGGGAAGTCAGATTCCAGTTTATATAGAATGGTATTAGAACTCTTCGTTCACAAAAAATAAAATGAAAGAGCACTAAAAAGCAGAGGCAATTAGTATTATAATACGGTTACACAGGTGGGACAGAGGGCCGCATTTGTATCCAGTAATCAGTTTTAGATGTAAAATCAATTCTGAATATAACCATGGAGAAACATCAACGAAGTCCTCCAAAGAAGTAACAAAAACCCCGAGCACAAAAGGACAGAATCACTGCTGAAAATGGTTACCAAATGTGACCTAAAAGAGTAATATTATGTTCACTGTGCTTGAGAAAAAAATTAAATGTGCAAGAATATGGGCAGTGTGATGCTAAAAAAATAAAACTGCAACTTACTTTACCAGCAATAAGCTGCCAGCGCGCAGCCAGAATGCAGAAGAAGGAGCGGTTGTACAAATAGATGGAATCAAGAAAAACTTGGAATCATCATCAGCATATAGACAAATACATGGGGCACATATAATATAAAAATGAATATTTATATATCATCAACAAATAGCTACCATTTCCCTGACAAAATCACTTGCGTAGGTTGAAATGATAAATTTATTGTTTGCCTAATCTGAATCCATAAAACAAAAGAATTATAGTGAATAAAGTTGAACAAAAAACACATCAAAGAACGGTGGATCGCTGCCGTAGAGAAAAGCATTTACCTTCGGCATAGATTATGAAGAGGCAATTAATTTCAAGAAGAAAAGAAAAGAGAAATTAATCCAAATCTAATGATTGTGTTATTATCTGTGTGAATACATGGAAATTCTTTAATCAGTTGGTCATTTTCTTTCCAGGAACTCAAATAATAACCCATGAAAGAAAATAGTTACAGTGAATAACGAAAAAAAAAAAAAAACACATTAAGGCCCTGTTCGTTTTAGATAACGACAACCTATTGTGGAGTCCTCAACTGATTATTGGACCGAAAATTGCACTAAATTTGAGTCCAAATGAAAAATGTGTGAAAGAAGTATCAACAAATGAAAAATCAAGAGCATAATCATTACCTCTTTTCCCCTCCTGTGGATACGAAATGACCTATATTTCGCACCTGCAGAATAAAAACCCATATAAGCATTGCTAGAAAATGAACAGAGAAATGCCAAAGAATTACAGAACTCCCATATGGATAAATACAGATATATTCAAAAAACAAAATAAGAAGAGGAAGAATGAGAAGGAGAGTGGTTCATGAGGGGTAGAGAGGAAAATTAGGAATATATGGAGTGACATAATAGAAATGTCAATCATTAAAAAAAAAGAGTCAGAATCGCAAATTAATTTAATTGAAACATAACTACCTCTCTTTCAACCTGTTCGTGAATGCTAGGGCACGGTCCTGGGAAAATACGAAAGAGGAATTCATGAACTTTTCCAAGAGAATTCACAATGTAATAAGCCATGCTAAATAATCCACACTGTATTTGATGTTATAACATAATGGCACAAAAATTATCCTGTAGATGATAAGCCAAGCTGTTTTTTTCTCATAGATGGATTGTAATAATGATTGAAATTTCCAAGACCATCGATGCCATCACCTCCCATAATAAAACACCATATTAGTTTCTTCAATCAAGATATCCTGGAACAACAAAATAGTGAAAAGGTTATTGAAAGACCAAAAAATATGACATGAACTGACCTAAAAACACAATAAGTGATAATAAAAAAAAGTCTTGAGAAGATGCCGAGGGAAAAAATCACAATCAATAAATAGACATCAAAATACCCAAAAAAATGCCTAAAACTAACCCAGAAGAGAAAAAATAATGCCTAAAACTGATACAGAGAAGCCAAAAGAAAAGGAAAAAAGAAAATGAGTGTGGATACACCCTGTAAGCCCAATGGTTCCCACCTTGGCAATTCCCATCTTATTTTGATGATTCCAATACACAAGTGATTTATGATCACTAATGTGTTTGATTGTCTAAGTTGTAGATCATAATTGCTTAAAGACATCATTGCTTGGATTAAGGCCAAAGAAGCTCGCATTGGATCACATTCGGAAGGCCAAAGACATCGAAGTCCAAGATAAATGAAGACTTGAAGAGTCCATTGAAGATCAAGTTATATTAGATTGTATTAAGATCCAATCCTAGTTTAGGATTTTGAAAGGCATAATTAAGGAAATAAACACACACCCTAAATTTATATGTGATTGTCTTTGTGGTGTTCCAACACCTTGGAACCCTCATAGCAATCCTAACTTGGTGTTAAGTTGGAAGCCCAAAAAACATGAAGTGAAAATCTGCTCTTCATAGGCTTCTCGGAACTCCAAGAGAAATTCTTGGAACTCCAAGAGAAATTCTTGGAACTCCGAGAAATGGTCCAGTAGACTTTTTTTCATCTTCTGTTTGTATTCCCGGAACTCCAAGATTTTTTCTCGGAACTCCGAGAACACTATAACGGTCATATTTTGAGCCGTTGGGAATTTTGCTGGAATTACCACAATGCCATTGAACGGTCATATTTTGGTTTTTCTATATATATGGGCATTCTAAACTAGAAAAAAATTTCTTTTGCATTTTTTTCATTACTTGGTGAGTGGTTATGCATACTTTTTTGCTTATTGTTTCTACATATTTTTAACTATTTTTTTGTGTCATATTCCTATTTTTTTGCCGTGTCGTGCATCGCACATCGGGTCTTACTAGTCTACTATATGGCAGAACAGAAAATGAGAGAATTATTTGAATTTCTCCCAAAATTCTAATAGAATTACACATCACTTTTTTTGACTTTTTTTAACAAAGGCACCCATTCAACCCACATATTTTCAATCCTACCCCCTCATTTATGCTTTTTAACAAAGGCACCCATTAAAGCCACATAATTTCAATCCTACCCCCCTCCTTTATGTTTTTTTAATAAAAAAAGCTATAGGGTGATCTTAACCATCCGATTTAAGAGGAACAACTTATTATGGAAACCTCTATAGATTGGAGGGCTAGTATCAGCCTATGGAAATGATTCTTGGGGCGCAACCTATTATGTTGTGTTCCATGACATGGACGGTTTGGATCAACCTATGATGTGGTCCGTACAGTTCTTTGTAGGCCCGTGCATCGCACAGAATTTTTGACTAGTATACTATATAGCGGGAGAGAAAAGGAGAGAATTATTTGAATTTCTCCCAAAATTCTATGAGAATTATACATCACTTTTTTTAACAAAGGCACCCATTCAACCCACATATTTTCAATCCTACCCCCTCCTTTATGCTTTTTAACAAAGGCACCCATTAAAGCTACATAATTTCAATCCAACCCCCTCCTTTATGCTTTTTTAATTATGAAAACCTCTATAGATTGGAGGGCTAGGATCAGCCTATGAAAATGATGTTACGGGCACAACCTATTGATGTTGTGTTCCATCACATGGACGGTTTGGATCAACCTATGATGTGGTCCATACAGTTCTTTGTCGGCTATATATATATACTAGTAAAAAACCACGTGCGATGCACGGGCCAACAAAGAACTGGACGAACCACGTCATAGGTTGATCCAAACCGTCGATGTGATGGAACACAACATAAATACGTTGTGCCCCAAAAATCATTTCCATAAGCTGATCCTAGCCCTCTAATCTATAGAGGTTTCCATAATTCCTCTTAAATCGGATGGTTAAGATCACCCATAGATTTTTATTAAAAAACCATAAAGGAGCGGGGTAAGATTGAAATTATGTGGCTTTAGTGGGTGCCTTTGTTAAAAAGCATAAAGGAGGGGGTAGGATTGAAAATATGTGGGTTGAATGGTAAATATGATTGAAAAAATTAGTAGATTTTATTTCAGAGAATTGGGAAAAAAGATGGGAAAATGAAATGTATCGGTCTCGACAAAGAAAAGGCATGAATGGGTTGTAGGAAATACAGTGAGGTTAGACCTGCAAACATGATGAGTAATGGCAATACATAATTTGGTGTATCGTATTCTAACATTTATATTGTGGTCCGCAGTCTGCACTTCATTCCCTTAGGATGGGTGAATAGCTTAAAGATAACCTGCCTCTGGAGTCAATGTTATCAAGGCAGGTGATTATGGAAGATGTTGATAGCATTAGAAGAATGTATATTAAGAAAAGAAAGATTTATTTTTAGGAAAAACAGTATTATATAATTGCCAAAAAAAAACATGGGTGCCAATAACATAACACAGTAGAGGTTCCATAAGTATCGAATGATTGCAACAAATGAAAGAAGCACACATCGTTGGCTAAACCAGATCTTGAATCCGATAAAGCCCCACTACGTTCCCTCCAATCAGCCATTGGTAGATTCCTGAAATGGAACATGAGCGAGTTGAACATGAAGTTGAACATCAAGATTCCTTCCAATCCAATAATGCAAAAACCAAAGCAATGGTAAATTGAACAGAGTTTTTTGTTTGAATAGAGCAAAAGACATGGAAAAAGGCAAATTATATCAAGAGTGGACTTGTTTGTGGAGATCCAAAGCCAAAAGATTATAAAGCATGCAGAACAATGATCACCAATTAATTAAATGGCATTGGGGATACCCATGTACAAAAACTAAATGGAAGTTTCTTGGCTAGTTTCAACGGAACCCATTTCCAATCAGATGAAAGTAGGCTACTTATACTGGTGAAGTTCTTTTATATATCATGCTGGAAGAGCTCCATGTCAATCTCACAATGGAAGCATACATACAGTGCAGTGGCCAAAATAAAGCTCAAACAATACAGCAAGAAATTTATGCATGAACTGACACAAAACGCAAGGTATATAGGCATGCACTAAGAAACAATAAATGAACTTAAAACTCAGCTCATACCTTCAAGCTTTATAACGATGGTTAGTTATTCAAAAAGATTCTACTGAAAGGCAAAAAGTAGGAAAATCCATTTCAGTCTAAGTTGTCTTAGAAAGTATTATGATTCGAAAGCCGGATAAACACCCTCAATTTGAGGTTGATATAATCATTCTTTAAAAGAAAGTTTCCAAAAAATGATAATGTTTTTGTTTTTTCAGTAAGTGATGCGGAGGAGACATTTCCGCAAATCCAAACACCCTTATAGATGAATTTATAGAAACAATAACAATGCACTCATGTTCCATAGGGTTGGGATGATCCTATGGAGCTGATTTTTTGGGCACACCTTATCTATGTGAGGGTCCATCAAATGAATGCTTTAGATCACCCAAACAATGTGGGCCCACTGTTTTTAAGCCGACTGAGTAGATAAGTGTATCTACTCGATCTACACTTTTCTCAAAAATCATCATATTCACAAAAAAAAACATCTTAAATCAGAAAAAAAACAAAAATCTTAGATGAAGAGAAACCAACAAAACCAATGTTGAGAGAAAGGAGAAAACAAAAATTTATGCTTAAACCAATCTTGAACATGAATGGTCAAAGTTCACAAATAGCATTTGATAGTGTGATAATTTTGGCACAAATATGCTAGCAGAACTTGCTGACAGAGACTGAATTCCAATGGGGAAAAAACTTTAAAACATGAAGTATATTGATTACATATGAGAGAAACTATTTCTATCCTCCATCTCAAGGCCACCAATGTGCTGCCACCTTCTATCAAATATCGCGCTGAAGAACTCTTGCTCTGCATGGAGCTGTTGAAGTAATGTGGTTCATGTAATAGCATACTCATTCAGCAATATACTTGAGGTAGGCAACAATGTAAAAAAAAAAGGATGTCGATTCTTTTAACCTGAAAGAAGTATTTGTCCTCAAAATAAAATATAAAAGGAAGAATGTGTAAAATGATGATGTCCCCCAAAACTTACAGCTTCAACAGTTTCACCCAAGTGGACATTTGTAGATATTTTTGTCATTCTTGATGCTTGTTAGGCTCCATAGCTAGTTAGAATTTAGTCCCCTGTAGCATATATCAGGAACCAAAAGCATAAATTTTCCAAAAATCCACAAAGCCATATTCAGCAGAGAAAATTGGAGGAATAAATATAAAATGTGAAGAAAAAGTGTAAAACTACCAACGAAATAGAGAGAACACAAAATCCCCACCTCAATCTCAGCGGAGAAATTGGGATCTGAAGATCCCTTTGATCTAAAATGCAATGAGAAGATCCCAAGAAAGCAACAGAAATGTTATCAAATTAGACAAAAGTGCCCCAAGTAATGAGGAACTTTGCTAAAATTGAGCAATAAATTGAGCAAAGGCCAATCAACCCAGTCCAAAAATCCAATATTTTTCCAAATGGGTGTTCTGTTATAATGAATTGAAAAAAAGAAACAAAGAAAATTGGAAGAAGATCAAAGAAAGTGGGAAATATTTTACCTTCGACTACTATTGCGACATGCATCTTCTTGTCCTTGCAAGGCCTGAAATCAAGGCCCCTAACATTAGTTAAATTGAGAAGATGAAGAAAAGATCATAAATATGTGATCCTGAGATGCATGAACTAAAATAAATCATACATAGATATGAGAGAAATTCAAAAAAGCCTTCTTAATAAATAAGATCCTGGAATATTTGCAATTTAGTAAGATCATAGATATATGGAGGATAGCAGATATACGAAGTTCTTCAAAAGATGTAAAATTAAATGTATTTAGGACGGGAATATGGTGTGCTTTGTAACATAAAAGTGCTTTAGATGCCTAGAAAAGTTTTAAAAAAAAAACAAAGTTGATGGGTTTACCCACCATCAAGATGCAGTTTGAATATCCTGTCAAATGAAGAGGAGCCTTTTCATGTGCTGATATGCAAAGAACTGGAGGGAGCAATTAAATAACAGCAAAACAACATACAGCTTATCAACCAAGAAAAAAATAACCTGGATTAATCCTATTCAAATTTTACTTATTCTAAAATCCCTCTAAATTAACCAAAATCACACTATTCCTTTATATAAATCATGGGAAGAAGTAATTCCAATTTAGGCCCTGTTTGGATTGCAAGAATTGTTTGGAAAAGAAAATTGTTTCATTCGTGGCTCACTTTTGCAGCAGAGAACCACAAGGGTGCGAATTATCCTAGAGTGTGTGAGAATATATCATCGCCCTATAAAATCTGCCAAAAACCGTCATCTTAGATGAAAGCAGATGAATAAAACAAAATCTAGTAAAAAGTGAGACTGAGAAAAACAAATAGAGAGAGGGAGAGAGGGAGGGAATAAAAGAGTATTCATAGTAAAAATAAATACAGCAGATTAAAAAAAATTATCATCAGAAGCCAAACCCTAGAATCGAAAAAAAGAAGAATATGGAGCCAAACCCTAAAATAGGAAAAGATGAAAAAAAATGGAAAAATACCACAGCTCAAACTATGTAGAGAGCATGGATTAAAAAGAAGAAAAAAATTAGAATAAAACAAAATCTAGTAAAAAGTGAGACTGAGAAAGACAAATAGAGAGAGGGAGAGAGGGAGGGAATAAAAGAGTATCCATAGTAAAAATAAATACAGCAGATTAAAAAAAAAATTATCATCAGAAGCCAAACCCTAGAATCGAAAAAAAGAAGAATATGGAGCCAAACCCTAAAATAGGAAAAGATGAAAAAAATGGAAAAATACCACAGCTCAAACTATGTAGAGAGCATGGATTAAAAAGAAGAAAAAAATTAGAAAGCAAGAAGCAAACAAACCCTTTTTCTCGAGAGTGCAGAAAACCGTCAAACCTTTTTCTCAAGAGGAAGATAAATATCTGTAGTAGGTGAAACATACATGTGAAAACCGTGTAAATAGGAGCAGTTGTCAGTAGTAGATATGATTTTTTCTTTTTTAGGCTGCAGAGACCATCCAAAATTGGTGGAAAGGACGACTTTACCCTCCCCTGTAGAAACATAAAGAGATCTTGTGAGGGCACTAAACCGTAAATATAAAGGACTATGACGTGTTAAACCACATAATTTACAAATAAATCGAAAAATTCTATCATTTTCTCTTCTGCTATATAGTATACAGATATATATCTATTATAATAACCTGAGAGGAAAAGCCCAGGCTTTTTTGAATTTTCTCCAAATTCTGTCGAATTAACACCTCAGCTGAAATAGAGAAATGCCTCATATGCCCTCACATTCCCACGCCTTTTAGTTTCAAATACCTCCTTTGCCCTCAAATCCATATACCTTTACACGTCAGCATTACTCTTTTACCAGTAACCCCTTTGCTACTATCTAACAACATCTATATGTATGAGAAATTATTTGAGGGTAAATTTGTCAATTGATTTGTCATTTAATACGAAAAGTACCGACACGGGTACATGTATATGACAATTACGGAATAAACTACTAAGAAGAGGTATAGACATATGACAACGACAAAAAAACTACTTGATATTACCCATGCGGGACAACTGGCAAAATATTGACAGATTCTGGGCGAAGAGGAATAACAATTATGGAAACCTCAATCGATTGGAGGGCCAGGATCAGCCTATGGAAATGATTTTACGGGCACAACCGATTGATGTTGTGTGCCATCACATGGACGGTTTGGATCAACCTATAATGTGGTCCGTACAGTTCTTTGTCGGCCTGTGCATTGATTGGAGGGCTAGGATCAGCCTATGTAAATGATTTCACAGGCACAACCGATTGATGTTGTGTTCCATCACATCAACGGTTTGGATCAACATATACTGTGGTCCGTACAGTTCTTTGTCGGCCTAGAAAACATTTTCTTTTGCATTTTTTTCATTACTTAGTAAGTGGTTATGCATACTTTTTTGCTTATTGTTTCTACATATTTTTAACTATTTGTTTGGTATCATATTCCTTTCTTTTGCCGTGTTGCGCATCGCACGTCGGGTCTTACTAGTAGGCTATATAGCGGGAGAAAAAAGAAATTTCTTTTCTTTTAATCTGGGATTTACACGTCAGCATTACTCTTTTACCATTAACCTTTTTGCTGATATCTAACATCTATCTCTATGAGAAATTATTTGAGGGTAAAATCGTAATCTACATACGAAAAGTACCGACACAGGGTACCTGTCTATGATGATTACGGCAAAAAACTACCAAGAAGAGGTAAAGACATGACAATGACGAAAGAACTACTTTATATTACTCATGCAGGACACTTGCAAAATATTGACGGATTCCGGGCACCTGAAGAGGAACAACAATTATGGAAACCTCTATCGATTGGAGGGCTAGGATCAACCTATGGAAATGATTTTACGGGTACAACCGATTGATGTTGTGTTCCATCACATGGACGGTTTGGATCAACCTATAACCCTCTATAGATCGGAGGGTTTGGATCAACCTATGAAAATTATTTTTGGGGCACAACCTATGTAGGCAGTGGCTCATCTAATGGACGGTTTGGATCATCCTATGGTACGGGCCATACCGTACATTTTAATAAAGTGAGGAGTGCAATCATCAAAATACGGTGAGTAGTGCCATTATAAAATATGGTAGTGAGGACATTAGCACTATATATAATTTCAAACCATAATTGTTACTTGGATGTTCCCACGCGGGTTGGGTTGAACCCGAATTCGGGTTGGGTCGTTTATTTTCTTTTGATATGAGATTTACACGTCAGCATTACTCTTTTGCCATTAACCCCTTTGCTGATATCTAACATCTATCTCTATGAGAAATTATTTGAGGGTAAAATTGTAATCTACATACGAAAAGTACCGACACAGAGTACCTGTCTATGACAATTACGAAAAAAACTACCAAGAAGAGGTAAAGACATGACAATGACGAAAGAACTACTTTATATTACTCATGCAGGACACTTGCAGAATCTTAACGGATTCCGGGCACCTGAAGAGGAACAACGATTATTGAAACCTCTATCGATTGGAGGGCTAGGATCAGCTTATGTCGATTGGAGGGTTAGGATCAACCTATGGAAATGATTTTACGGGCACAACCGATTGATGTTGTGTTCCATCACATGGACGGTTTGGATCAACCTATAACCCTTTATAGATTGGAGGGTTCGGATCAACCTATGAAAATTATTTTTGGGCACAACCTATGTCAGCAGTGGCCCATCTAATGGACGGTTTGGATCATCCTATGGTACGGGCCATACCGTACATTTTAATAAAGTGAGGAGTGCGATCATCAAAATATGGTGAGTAATGCCATTATAAAATATGGTAGTGAGGACATTAGCACTATATATAATTTCAAACTATCGTTGTTACTTGGATGTTCCCACGCGGGTCGGGTTCAACCCAAATTTGGGTTGGGTCGGGTTAAGCTTTTTCGCATATCGGGTTGGGTTGGGTTGGGTTGGGTTGGGAAAAATCAACCCGAATTGGAAATCGGGTCGAGTTGGGCTTCGGGTAACCCGACCTGACCCGACCCGAAACCCGAATTTGGGTTCCATCTGAAGAAGTTATGTATGTGTTTTTCTTTTTCAACATTGAAATAGTCTCCACAGTCCACAATGGACGGTTTGGATAATCCTATGGTGCGGGTCATACCATACTTTAATAAACTGAGGAGTGTGATCATCAAAATATAGTAGTGCGGATAACATTTCCCTTTGTTAATTGTTAGTCCCTGTTTGGTTTGGATTTTGAGAACCAATTGTTAGTTAAAAACTGATTATTGGTGACTCACTATTGGTTCTCAAAATCCAAAACAACCCGGTTTGAGTTGAGGTGGTCAACAATTGATACCATATCAAATCAGGTCAACCGGACCCAACCCAACCCGAATTGGAAATCGGGTTGGGTCGGGTTGAGGAAATTGCAAACCGGGTTGGGTCGGGTTGGGTTGGAAAATATGGGTTCCTCGGGTTGGGTCCGGTTGAGACCCAAGTTGCACCCCTAACGATGACGAAAAAACTACTTTTCCTTATTCACTATGTGGGGGTCAAATTACGAAAAGTTTGATATTACGACTGCAGAACACCTGTAAAAATATTGACGAATTCTGGGCACCTTAAGAGGAACAACAATTATGAAAACCTCTATATATTGGAGGGCTAGGATCAGCCTATGGAAATTATTTTACGTGCACAACCTATTTATGTTATGTTCCATCACATGGACGGTTTAGATCAACCTATGATGTGGTCTGTACAATTCTTTGTCGGCACGTGGCGAGGATTTTTGCTAGTACTACTATATAGCTAGAGGAAAAAGGAATTTCTTTTCTTTTTCTCCTGGAATTACATGTCAGCATTAGCCAATTACGTCTGATGCCCTTCTAAATTCTCCTACAATGACCTTTGCCTCATTTTCAACTATATAGTTACTGCATATAGCAGAGGACAAAATCGGCAAATAAATCCTTCTCTCAAATGTCAGAGATGTTTTGAACCAGAAGAGAAAAGGAAGAATTCTTTCCAATTTTCTGTAAACTCTGTCAATTTAACACGTCGTATTTTAACATTTTTACCATTTAACCCTTCGTTGCTTTATTTAACTATGCGTATATGCGAGGGTAAAATCATTCCTCCCTAATTTATAGATCTTTTTTCAGATCGATTTTTTAGCCCATGCTCGACTTAACCAAACACGTGTCCCCTTAGCTGATATCTATGTATTCCTATACAAGTAGCTTTCCACGTCTCCCTCCTCTACTCTGTACATCTCTATCCTTTATCCATAACAGGACAGAATTTTGGGATTTTTTTTCGTTTTATCTCTTCGTTCTTTCTTCTCTACTCTATATAGTGCCCCTACCAGAAATTTGGCCCAAAAATCCCTACTAGAAATTCCACCCAGAAATCCATTCCTTTTTTATGTATGTGGGTTTTGTGTTCTGAAGTCTTAGTGGCTTGGGTTTAGTGATGATTGAGGGTTTTTGGACCTAGCATGGTACGTTTTTTTGTCTTTGCTTTTGGAGAGGGTTGAATTTTATTTTATTTTTCGTAGATTTTTCACAATTCTTAATTTTACAATCTGGGTTCTTTTTTTTTTCTTGCATTTCATTTAATTACGCTGACTTCATCTATTCTCACATCAGTTATTGAGTTTCCCTTTCTTGTGTTTCGATCTAAACCCACCTCTGCTTTATTTTTCTCCTTAGAACCATAGGTTTTCTGTTCAAATATGGTGTATGTATCTTCTGGCTTGAGAGGTGACTACAAACCAAAGTGGTGACACTTCACCTTTATTTTATTTTTTTGGGTTATATTTCTTTCACTTACATGAATTTTTTCCCACATCAATTTGATCAGCGACTTCGGCCAGATGTCCGATTGAAAAGCTTAGAAGAAAATGTCAAAGACGAGGGTGTTATGCCTAAAATCGGTGACGGATACGACAGTGACCTGTGAGCTGAGCTGGCGGACCCGATGAGCTGAAGTGAAGGAATTGAATCCTGCACAAGTGCGCACGAGGTCAGAAGACCAACCCAGAGTCGTTGCTCCGGACGGGCCCTTCGACACTCAAGTCAGTATGAGCAGGAGTACAGAGCCAAAAACTTTTAGAGTGGTAGTTTTGAAGTTATATCTTTGCTTTGAGCCTTGAGAGGTCTTTTATAGAGGGAGGCCTGGGGTGGTTGGATTACCTACCCCAGGACAGGTGTCGGCCCTTTTGTGGGTTTAGGTTTACCTACCTCAGGTAATTACCAGATTACCCCTGGGCAAGTGCCGAATTCGTGGTGGGCCCTTTAAGGGCCACGTGTCGACAGTCAATTGGTCGTTGTTTTTCGTACCCCATCAGTTGCCCCCCAGTTCTCCAAGTCATTGTGGTGATTTGGGGAAGTATGAGGCTGTGCTCCGGAGCGGCTGGAAAAATGAAGCAAAATGATCTGTGCGGCCAAGCCATCTGGACGGAGACGGGCAGAAACGTGGAGTGAAATCTGTCCGGCCAAGTCATCTGGGCGGCCTGGGACGGGTAGAAACTTGGAGTGAAATCTGTTCGGCCAAGCCATCTAGGCGGCCTGGGACGAGCAGAAACTTGGAGTGAAATTTGTCCGGCCAACCCATCTGGGCGGCCTGGGACGGGCAGAAACTTGGAGTGAAATATGTCCGGCCAACCCATCTGGGCAGCCTAGGACGGGCACATTCTTGTCTTTTAGTGGACGTGTCATATTCTGTCCGGCTTTGGACGGGCAGACTGTTGTCTTTTATCAGACGCATCATATTCTGTCAGGCTTGGACCGGGCAGATCTTTGTCTTCTAGCGGACGCGTCATATTTTGTCTGGCTTGGGCCGGGCAGATTTTTGTTTTTTAGCAGACGCGTCATATTCTGTCCGGCTTGGGCCAGGCAAATTTTTGTCTTCTAGCGGACGCGTCATATTTTGTCCAGCTTGGGTCTGGCAGATCTTTGTCTTTTAGCAGACTCGTCATATTCTGTCCGGCTTGGGTCGGGCAGTTTTTTGTCGTCTAGCGAATGCGTCATATCTTGTCCGGCTTGGGCCGGGCAGATGTTTGTCGTTTAGGGAATGCGCCATATCCTGGCCGGCTTGGGATGGACACCTTTTTGTCGTTTAGCGAATGCGTCATATCCTGGCCGGCTTGAGACGGACACCTTTTTGCGTTTAGCGAATGCGTCATATCCTGGCCGGCTTGGGACGGACACCTTTTTGTCGTTTAGTGAATACGTCATATCCTCGCTGGCTTGGGACGGACAGATGTTAACTCGTCATATTTTGGCCGGCATGGCCGGGCATATATTTAAGACGGGCACAATCACTTTGAAGGTATCCCATACTCAAGCACTTCATGGACAACATCGTACGCGCGTAGTCTATACACGCGTGCATTTACTCATGCCCTTGCCTCGAAGTGTGTGCCCTTCATTAATGAGGGACACGTGGCATCATCTGGTTCACGAATGCGAACCGCCTTCAGTCTCAAGGCTATAAAAGGAGGTTTTCACCTTTCACATTTCACTTTCACTTTTTACTTCTGCCTTTTTCTTGCTCTACCTTCTCTGCCTGTCCGGCCCTGCTAGCCCGTGGTTGTAGTCGTCCACAAGTTTAGGAGCCTTTCTCTTCAGGCCGGTAATCTTCTTTTTAGCGCCCATCTATTTGATTTCTCTTTCAGCATTCTTTATGTCCGGTAGTGCTTCAAGTTCTGAGTCCGGTTCTAGGTCCTCTTCAGGGGAGTCTGCATCTTCTAGTAGTTCAGGGTCTAGTTCGTCAAAGAGGACCCAGACTAATCCGACCAGGATTCCCGACCGTATATGGCGAGTTCTGATGTTAGCGTAGAGGTCGCAGATAGTGGGGACGAGGTGATTTTGGATTTAAATACCACCTCGCCCCCAACTGATAGCTACTTTCCGAGCAGAGGTGAGTGCAGATAGTGACGCCGCCGAGGCGTCCACCACATTCCTTCCGGGCCGGGCTGTCGAGGTCACTGCTAGGGCTCGGATGGACACCGATCCCAAATATAATATTCAGGCTCTTTACGAGGAGAATATCCTTGATGAGTCCAGACTAGGGGATATTAGAGATAGGTATTGTATTCCCCAAAGGTTCAGGCTGAGGGCTGCGATAGAAGAAGATAGAGCTTGCAACGACAGCACCGACGTCTGTATATGCAAGTCTACTATATACAAAGGAGGGGAACACTACTTGGACTGAGCAAGTCCCCTAAGGATGGGCTTGGGCTAGCGCCTTCATCGCCCCTGCACTAAAGGGGTTAACTTTCTACAATTGGTATTTAAGCGTAAAGATTGATGCTAAGCTCTTAATCTCTTACTAAAAATTTCTAAACTAAAGATAACTTCTAGGCAATATAAATGAGACTGACATATTAACTCATCCTTGTCGGCAAGGCACACATGTTACAAATGAAACAATGATGTCAAAAGAGCAAAGGATATGGCAACAGTAAACTTAATGCATGTATTATTTGACCCTTCCTACTGAAATATGGGATCAATGTGAGTACTACCCTGTTCAAATATTTCATACACATGGCAAGCTAATTTTGTACAAAATATACATGAAAGAGCTGAGAACAAGCCAATAAGGAAACTATGTGGCTAAGATTTTGATAAAAGAAAACAGAGATAAATCTGCAAGTTGTTGCAAAATGCGTTGATCTTTAAGATCAACAGAGTGACACCCGGATATGCCTTATTGGGGTGAGCAATCAACAAAGATATCAAATTGCAATGTGACTGTCCATGATGGACAGAACTAGTTACATTTATCTCCCTAAACATAACAACACTTATTCCATTCATGTGAACATCAATAAAGGAATAAATACATGATGACAGTAAAAATCATATACACGATTTGATAAGCTGTAAAAGAATCTAACACAATTATTTTAAATCTCTTTTTTAATGATACATACTTAGACAATGCATACACGATAAACCTGTAGGAATAAAAATTTGTCCAAGTTTTGTATCTCATTCATTTAAATTTCCACACATATCATTATGATTCTGGGCTGAAATATATAAAATTTCACATGCACATCAATATAAATGAAGAACTAAACCATTAAGTATCACAACCTGAACCAAATTTCCCTTGTTCTTACAAAGTGGAGTTTCTATTAATTAAACACTATACTACTCCCTGTATCACCATTTTCTTTAATATTCTAATTATCAACAAGTCATGAAAAATATTTTCCATACTACAATCATCAAGGATATAATCCAACAAAACACCACTACTTAAAAATGAGAGGCAACCTTTAGTCTATATGCACAAACAAACGAGGATGAAAGCACTACAGATACATGAACAAAACCTTTCATCAATAAGATTCACAAGGCATTGCCTTATAGAACTTGACTTACCTCCTAATAATAAGGTGCACAGGTCATTAACATATTTCAAGAACAAATATGAAGGCTGCTATAGAACAGGGACTACACTATAAATAGATTGGACAGAAACCAAACCAGCTAAGAAAAATCAAATTAGAAAAGGCAAGTTGAGAACCATAACCATACAAATGACAAAACAATTTCCACAATATCCCCTAATACAAACCTGAAACTGAAATCTAACATGAACACACAATGATTTAAACTAATTATGCATAGGAAGGCCACAGAGTATATACGTGCATCAATTCAATTGATCATCAAAACTCATTTGCTGATATCATTTCTCTCAGTACATCAAACCGATTCAGTATAATAAACTAAAATGACATATGACTTTGTATCTAAAATTCTAGACACAAGTAAATTCCCAAAACAATTTAATCATCAACAAGATATCAACAAATTAACATATCTGTCCAACACCTTCAATATGATTTCCAACAGAATATTTTCAACACAGCAAACCCACACTACTAGATTATCCAGGCCTTTCCTCTATTAGATTGTTACATTCTAAAAACCAATAAAATTCAAACAAATCAATTTTTATATGAAACTTCCGGTTATACTTAAGAAATTGAATCATAATAGGGTCTTCTACACAATGTTAATGAATCATTGTGAATAGCATAGGCACATCTTTAACAATCGCACCAAAAGGAATTTCAATTCATTTCCCTCAACATGTAAAGAAAACAGCAATTTCATCCTTAATAAAATCAAACATTCAAGCTTTTATCACCATACAATTAACAGATTCTATCAGTGAGCAAAATCATCAAAATGATCCTAGTGCTGTCTCCTTAACCATTGAGATTTCTAACAGACAAAGCCACACAATTGCTATTCTATCAAAACACATAGAAAAGAAACACCATTATCTACCTCAAATATAACAGAGCATCGTCATAATCGACATAAAATCAAATAATAAAGGAGAATAACTTACCTGAACTTCTAAAAAATTGAGAAATTCTTAGTTGATCATCAGCCTATCAAATCTGTTAGTAGTGAGAGACAATTCAACTCCCAAAGTCTTCTTCTTCTTCCTCAAAGAGAATATTCTAAGATAGCTGGACTGGTAGGTGACGAAGAAGAATCAAATCAAAGATTTTGAAATCTAGATCTAGAATTTGGACGAGATAACCTAGGGTTTAGAGATTTAGATCTAAGATTTAGGATTTAAAAGAGTTAAGATCAAAAGAATACAGATCTAATCGGAGGAAAAAGAAGAAATGCTTGCGACAGATGAAGGTTGGCTAGAATTTAACCGGAATCCGGCAAGAGTTTAGAAGATCCAATCGATGGAAATGGGGGTGGAATGGGTTTGGGCTAAATCCGGTTGGAGGTTGAAGATGGGAATGGGTTTTGGAAGTGAGGGTGGAGGTAGTGGTGGGGCAATGAAGGTCTGCAAATGGAGGAAGGGGATGGGATCGGGTTTGAGGGGGTTTGGTCGGATTTCGGTGATGGAGGGGATAATGGAGATGGGTTTGGGGGAGAAGGTGATGGTGGAGATGGGATCGGTGGAGGAGATTGCAGAGGCGAGGAGGGAGTAGGAAATTAGGGTAGGGATGGTTGGATTGGGGATTTCTCACTGGAGAAAATGGTAGCCGGACGAGATGATGGACGGAGGTGGGTTTCAATGGAGGTGGTGGCTGTGATGGATGGCGGGGATGAGGTATTGGCCGGATTTCCGGCGAGAAATGAGTCCGGGGAAGAGGGTTTTCTCCTTCTTCTTCTTCTTCTTCTCCTTCCTCTCCCTCTCTCTCTCTCTCTCTCTCTCTCTCTCTCTGTGTTTTCACACGAAAAAATGGGGATCTCCTCCTTTTTGCCTTCATTTGGTGATTATATGTATAGGAAAACGATATTTGGCCCCCTTTTGCCCCATCGACAGCCCACTTGTATTTATATTCATGAATCTCTTTTTTACACTATGGGGGGGGGGGGGTGGCCCAAGTAAATAACAAAAGAGAAGTTTTTTGAAAATATCTTCTCCTCCTTTGATCTTAACCCTTCAAATCACCTTTTTGTTCAAGGGTTAAGATCAAAGAAATTCTAACCACCTAGGAAGCTTCCAATGAAGCTTCCTAAAGATTCCCTTCAACTAATCCTAGCTCCTAAACCTTTATTAATCCAGATTATGCCTTAAACATAACTTGAAAAGGAAGAAAATAATCTTCCCTATTTACCAAATTGCCCTGCTCCCGGATAATGCACCCCTCCATTATGCTGCACATTAATCTACACACTCGCATATCTTCCTGGACAGCCCCTTGCAGTAAATTTGAACTGGCTTTCCAGGTTCAAGCGCACCCCCTTTTCTGGCTAAATCGCCACCCTTATTCCTACACTATACTACACTACAAACTTTGCTCGTTTACCAGGCAAATCGAAACAGATTCCGATGAAAATTTAAATGGACCTACCTGGGATCTTAGCCTATCTTAAAGTACCAATTGGGACTCTAAAATGCCGATTTAACAGGATTTCTAATCTAACGACACATTAGGATTCGGTCAAAATGGGGTGTCTACACTTCTCCCCTCTGATTTTTACTCCTTGATTTTCAACAAAGGAAAAGAGATATCAGATCTGAAGATCAGAGAGAGATCTAAAAATAGAAAGAGAGCTGAGAGAGAGAGAGAGAGAGAGATCGAGGAAGAGTTGCAGAGAGAGCTGAGAGAGAGAGATCGAGGGAGGAGTTTTTATTTTTTGGAAAAATTCCGGAGAGGGAGTTGCAGAGTCTGCGGAGAGACATAAGAGAGAGGGTTTGAGAGAGGGAGGGAGCTTGTCCACAATCAATTCTTGCCGAAATCCGGCCAAGTCTCCGAGCACTTCACCCCATCATCACAATCTCCTCTGATCCACCACAACTATCATCATCTCCGGCGAGCTCGTCAATTTTGTTTCCCTCATCATCAGATCAGCCCCTTCCTCTCAACATTTGGTTCCAAACCTTCTCAATTTCATTGTAAGTATAGTTTATGTCTTTTAGTTCTTGGTGCTTGTTCTTTATGGCATGATGCTCTGATTTGCATGTTGATATGTTTACAATTGAGTCATGACTTCCTTTCATTTTGTGATGGATTCGACTAAGAAGTTGCTCAGAAAACAGGCTGATGTAAACCAATAAAATAAATGCAAGAACAATCAAATCTGAACTGAAAGGAAAAGGGATAGGCAAAGAAGAATACATGTCCTGATGTTAAAGAAGACATCAGCTCCACGGTTGCCCAAATAGCGTAATACCCGGGCAGGAAGTACTCATCAGGGCTCGTGTAGCCCGTGGTCTGCAAGATCTGCAGCTGGGGCTCCTCAACCCAATCCAAAACCCTCAAACTGCCAAAGGGATGTGGAAAGATCCGCTGGACCTCATGCCCCACAACCTGGAGGGCTATCCGGTCCGGCAGGTAAAGCGCCGGTCCCATATGGCTGTGGAACACCACCATCCTCCGGGATATAAGCTCGGAGTGTGAAAACTCCTCCCTCTGGACCTCTGGATGGTCATCCAGAGGTCTCCACCGGACCTGTCATTACGTGGGCCATGTGTCAAAGACATGGGTAAAATTCAAAGCAGGCGAAAAGAGTATTGTAGTGAAATGAAAACGGATAAAATACTCACAGCATCAGGCTGGATCCGGTCAATAGCTCGGTGGATCTCCTCCCCCGAAGGTAGGGCCGTGTCCTGGCCCCCAGCGGACCTGGCTCGAGAAGTAGACTCTGGTTGGCTCCCTAAAATCGGGGGCAAGAAGGCCAAAAGACTCTAAGGCCCATGCCTGCACAAGGGTCAGCAAGCAAATAAGGAAATTGCTCAACAAATCATATCATAAGCAATAAACAAGCAAACAACAAAAGTAGATAAATTCAAAAGCAAAGTGAAAAGGGTAGAAGCGTACCACCCAGATGTACCAAAGCCCGCAAATGGACCTCGTCTCGCCTCTAGAAATCAGGTCCATCTCTCTGATGAGGAAGGAGTAAGCGGCCCCTTGCCAATCGTAGTCTGCCAACCGATCTATGTGGTGGACCATGGTCAAAAAGTCCTTGTGGACTGTGTTGCCCGTTCCGCTGAAGAGGCTCTGTCCTAGTAGGGACATCACGAAACTCATCACAATCTGGCGATAATATCTGTCGTCCATGACCGCCGGTGTCTCCAGCCAGTGCGCTAACTGACTCATGCGCACCATCGATCTAGAAGCCTGAGGAATCTCCCCGAGCCGACCCACCTGTCGATCGCTGGCACCCCAAGAGTCTCCCTGAACTCTGCCTCCAAAACAGGGGTCAGGATAGCTAGTTCCCCCCCCCCCCATTGGAAGGCCCGAGAGTGCGGAAAAGGTTAGGGAGTTATGCCGACTTCCCCGATCGGGAAGTGAAAGGTGTGGGTCGTATCCCACCACCGCTCTGCGAGGGCCATCACAAAGTCAGGCCCTACGCTCTCTGGGTAAGGAGGAGTTTGTGGAGTCTCTCTCTCTCAACAAAGACCCGGGACTGGACTGGGAGAGATCTCTACCTCATCCGGAATTCTCTCAATGACCCCTGAGTAGTCATGGTAGGAGGGCTTTGTACGGAAATTCAGAAAGAAATAAAATCAAAGCATTGCTCCAACCTGGAAGAAAATTCAAAATGAAAGTCATCCTAAAATCTAGGAATCACAAAAGAAAGTCCAAAGGACATACCTGTTGGTCATGGAAAAGCTACGACAAATGGACAGCTGAAAGCAGAAGAAGCGTCCCTCGATACCATGGGACACAATCCTGCCCCTCGTCCTCGGAGGACTCCTGCCCCGCATCCCTCCCCCTCGCAGATGGTGTCTCACCATACTGGCTAAAAGCAGAAGAAAACTAGAAAAAGCGCAAACGAGAACTTAAAATCTCAGAGCAAAAAAGGTGAAAACGAATGAGAAATGAATAAAATGAACATGATTCAAATATATATCAGTACCGAATTTTCGCAGATCGTGAAAAAATTTCACAATCTGCGAAATTTTTTTACAGATTGTGATTCAACATCGGGTCAAGTAGCCCTCTTGTCACTCTCCAAAGCTTCTCGGTAGAACTCCTAGCTCTCGACGAAGACACGTCAAACCCTTTCAAAGAAGGGTCCTCACCTTCAGGTCATGCTTCGTTAGAAAATAAGGCAACCCTTTAGTGATAGCAAATTTGCTTCATTAAATGTTAAGGGACATCATCCCGTTAATCCATGTCAGTTTCCTCCCCGCAGAGTCAAACTCTTCAAAATCATGGTTCATCAAGGATTGTCTACACTTCCCAATGGAGTCTGCATAGCACCCTCCCAATCATCTTCCAGGCAGCCAATGCCTTTCAAAAATCCTCTCCAGCAGAGTCTCCGAGGCAACCTACTGCCTTTCCAATCATCCCCAGTGGAGCCCAGACTATTCCAAATAAGCTATATGTCATAACAAAATCAATCAAAGGCATCCGATCGCCCCTGAAATTTCCCCAACTGAGTACCTGAGGCAACCCAATGCCTCTTAATTTCGCTTCAAGGCAACCCAATGCTTGTCCAATCACCCACAGCGGGAAACAAAATACTTTCCAAAACGTCCATGGCAAAGTTGCCACGCAATTGAAATGCTTTCCCATTTGAGTTTATCCAACTCATCAAATCACAAGGCATGTCCTTCTCAAACTTTTGCTTAAGATTATGGCCTTAATCTACTACCAAGGTTCTTCCATCCCCAGTGGAATCTTCAAGGCAACCCAATGCCACCTCAAGTTTCCTCAGCAGAGCCCAACTTTTCAAGATAAACTCTCCGTCATAATAGAGTCACTTCAAGGCCTTCGAAAGAATCCTCTCCTTTCTGACGTACATTCAATAGATTGATGAACTGCAGTTTATCCTTGACAAAGTCAATGCAATCTATGATTGACAATCCTCCCCAGTAGAGTCAAGGTAGAAAAATGCCTTTCAATCATTCCCTGATAAGGACTCTTGCATGTACAATTATGCATAAAACAAACCAATCAATCACGGTTTATCCTAGGCAAATTCAATGCAGTCGGTAGCCATCCACTGATCCTATCATAGTCGACTACCTACTTGCGCATTCGATAGAACGGCAACTCCCCAGTAAGGTCGACCCTCTCCAGCAGAGTCAACTTCAGTTAACTCTCAGCTGAATCGAGGCAAATCAAAAGACCCCTATAACCCACGTCAGCTTTTATGGTCTTCCCTGCCAGGATCCAGCTTTTATGGTCTTCCTCTCCAAAAAATATTTGTTGATAGCCTGGTCCTCGAGACTGGGTCTCCAACAAACATACCTCGTCAACTACCTCTAGAACTATCTCAAACCGGTCAGATCCCGTTTCAAGGATCCCTACGCCGATCAGCCAATCAAGCCCTGTCTTTACAAATCTCGTCAACAAAACCCGTCGATCTTGGTTTGTCCCAACCAAATTCGACACGGTTAGCACATGTCCACTGCCCCCATCAGAGGTAATTCCACTCACCCAGTCGACGGAACGTCGAATCCCCAATATAGTCAAACCCTCTCCAACAGAGTCAACTCCGGTTGACCCTCAACCGAATCAAGGCAATCAAAAAACCCTTTCAGCTACGTCAACTCCTACAGTCTTCCCCATTAGAGTCAAGACAACATACAGTCTTCACAAAGGCTTCTAGACAGCCAAATATCCCCCATTCCTACATGGAAAATCTGCCCCCCCCACCCACTCTCCTAAATCTTTGTTTGAAGCCCGGTTCTCGAAATCGGGTCTCCAGCAAAGATACCTCGTAAATCAGTTCTAAATATCTCTCAAATCCTGTGTCAGGGATTCCTCCCCTTACCATTCAATTAGGTCATGTCGTCACAGGTCCCGTCTGGCAGACCCCCAATTCCTTTTATCGGGCATCTAACGACGCCCATATCCCTACCTAGTCATCCACATTCGGTTCTTAAGCAAAGGACAGGCGCTACTAGTTTCCCCAGCAAAAAATCGATCAATCCCCAGTGGAGTAAAACAAAATTACTTGCGTTGAGCAAACAAACAAAAGTCTTCTGAGAACACCTACCCTGAGGTACCCAAAACCAGAGTAAGTCCCTTTCTACGGGGTAGCTCTCTAACATCGGGGTATGTCCGTTTCTATGCGGTAGCCCTCAAAACCAGAGTAAGTTCGTTTCTACGCGATAGCTCTCCAATATCAGGGTAAGTCCATTTCTACGCGGTAGCCCTCAAAATCAGAGTAAGTTCATTTCTAAGCGGTAGCCCTCAAAATTGGGGTAAGTCCGTTTCTACGCGGTACCCCTCAAAACCATAGTAAGTTCATTTCTACGCGGTAGCTCTCCAACATCAGGGAAAGTCCGTTTCTACGCGGTAGCCCTCAAAACCAGAGTAAGTCTGTTTCTACGCGGTAGCTCTCCAACATCGGGGTAAGTTCGTTTCAACACAGTAGGCCTCAAAACCAGAGTAAGTCTGTTTCTACACGGTAGCTCTCCAATATCAGGGTAAGCCGTTTCTACACGGTAGTCCTCAAAATCAGAGTAAGTTCGTTTCTACGCGGTAGCTCTTCAACATCTGGGTAAGTCTGTTTCTACGTGGTAGCCCTCAAAACCAGAGTGAGTCCGTTTCTCCGCGATAGCTCCCCAATATCAGGGTAAGTCCGTTTCTACGTAGTAGCTCTCAAAACCAGAGTAAGTCTGTTTGTACACGGTAGGTCTTCAACATCAGGGTAAGTCCGTTTCTACGCAGTAGCCCCAAAACCAGAGTGAGTCCGTTTCTACGTGGTAGATCCCCAATATCAAGATAATCCTAAAAAAGCCATACACATGATGCTAGAATAGCACCCCACCCTTGTAAGTGTTCGTATCCATGCGAACGCTAGTCTTTTGGCCAACCCTCAAGACAATCAAACCTAGACGCCTAAAAGGCTTCTTCCATATCCAAAGCCCATTAAAACACAGTACTACATCCTATCAAACCTCCCATTTGAATCCAAAGAGCAAATGACGATCATGCATCTGCTCTACTCAATCAAGTTTCGTGTACGATCTGTCGTATCAAAACACCGGAAACCACCCAGGCATCCCCTTTATCAGTGTCAGCACTGGATGTCAAAACGACATCCCTCGAGGTCCCTCCCCAAGTCAAACGCCAGAACTGACTTCAGAAGACCCTCCATGCTGTTAGAAGAGGCGTTCACCCAAGACTCGTTCTAACAGTCTTGTTTTAAAAATTCAAAGCCGTTAGTGAGAGGTTTCCACTCAAAGACTTGACAGCAAGATTCCCTGGTGAAGGCTGCATGCCTAAGGACCTGACGTGAGTCTTGCAACCCTATCATTAGTCCCTAGTGACAAAATTTTGTTGTCTCCTCACTTTGCCATTCATGTGCCTTGCACCTCTACCAGAGAGGGGCATCTGTAGACTCCCAATTTTATCAAGGTGGAACTAATGATAGGTTGTCGCAAGGAAGAGTCTCATGACGAGTCCCAGAGCCCATGTTCTCTTTCTCTCAATCTCTCCATGGTTTACAAAACGTGAAGGATTTATCAAAAATGAATTTATCTTAGAGTTACAACGAAAAGCCCGTCTTTACACGGCACCCGCCTTTTACGGCACAGCCAAAAGCCCATTTTCACACAGCATTTCGACCAGAAGTTAACTTTGAGTCAAAAACCTATGTTTTTACCCAACTCTTGAGATTAGGCTCGTTGGATTCTCCTTGAAACAACGAATCCAATGGATTTGACTGCGTACGGTTTGGAGTCCAAATGAACAAACTACGGTCTTTCAAAGTTCCAAAAAATGTAAAAAAACCAAGTTTTTTGGACCAAAATACCCCCCTTCAAACATGCAATTTTGCTATTGGCAAAATTCTTGCTGTACTGACACTGACACCCAAGTGTCAGACCAATTTCGCAAAGCAAATTGGTTTTTCCCAATTTCGCTTTGCAATCTGTGAAAATCCCCCGAATCCTATAAATAGGGGGTAAAGAAAAATCAGATTTCAACCAGAGAGAATTCTAAAATCTAGTTTTCTTAAGGTTTTTACTGGTTTAGGATTTGGTTTTTTAGTTTTAATACCTCTTCTGGCTTTTCAGAAAACCCTATTTTCTTTACTTGAGAGAGAGAAAGCATAGAAATTCTTAGGTAGCTCACACTGGGTGTAGACATTCTACCGAAATTCCAAAGACTCGAAGCAAAATCCTTCAACTAGAGTCGTTGTTCTGCTGAATGTTTTTAGAACCCAAAGCCCCTTCGTCAGAATAGTGCCGTTGTTTTACCAAATTTTTTGAGAACCCGAAGCCCCTTTGTCAGAATAGCGCCATTGTTCTGCCGAATTTTTGGAGAACCCGAAGCCCCTTCATCCAAATAGCGCCGTTGTTCTACCAAATTTTCGGAGAGCCCGAAGCCCCTTAGTCCGAATAGCGACATTGTTCTGTCGAATTATCGGAGATCCTGAAGCCCCTTCGTCAGAATAGCGTTGTTTAACTGCTGAATTTTTAGAAAGCACCCCTGCTCCTCTAGTAAAATTACATTTATTTCCCGCCTTTCAGCACTTCTATTATAAAACTTGGTACATGGTAGTTTCAGGATCTAGGGCCCCTTTTGCCCTGGGTCCTGTAACGTAAACCCCCTACCCCTCTTTATAAATAGGGCTATGTTCCCTCTCCTTATCCCACCACTCTGTGTCTGGTCCCACCATAGACAAAAGAGACAGAGACGAGAGCCCTGGTGCTCCATGGTGTTGGACAAACGAAGGGAATTATAACCCAATGTTTACTTTCCTTTACGCCTCGTCATTTTCCATTTATTTTAGTTATCCTGATGGAGGTCAACTGAGAGATCCTCTTGGGACTCGAAACAAGCAGTGCATGACTTCAATCCGGTTAACGCCCAAATCGATTTTTCTTCTTTTCTTTGCAATTCCACTTTATTTTACGCACAGGAATTAAGCCTAACCATAATAAAGGATAAGAAGTAAAGATTTCTGATAAATCTATCCAAAAATGCCAAATCAAGTCGAGAGACTAGGTTTACCCTGGGCATTCGGGCTACCTAACACCTTCCTCGAATGTAACCATAACCCTTACTCAGATTTCTTTAAGACCAAGCCCTAACAAACAGAGCAAAATTATGCGTTCTAAGCACCCGACCTAGAGTACAATTGTGGTTATTGCCCTTTCAATGAAACATGCATCTCTATCCACGTCTCATCAGAAAAGTAGACACGGGTCCTAGGCCCTAAACTAGGTGGCGACTCTGAAGCTCTCTCTCTTTCTTGTGAAATCCGGACCACGATCTGTAAGCCCAATGGTTCCTACCTTGGCAATTCCCATCTTATTTTGATGATTCCAATACACAAGTGATTTAAGATCACTAATGTGTTTGCTTGTCTAAGTTGTAGATCATAATTGCTTAAAGACAAGATTACTTGGATTGAGGCCAAGAAGCTCTCAGTAGACCACTTATGAAGGCCAAAGACATCGGAGATCCAAGACGAATGAAGACTTGAAGAATCGCATTGAAGATCGAAGTCTATTTAGATTGTATAAGATCCAATCCAAATTTAGATTTTAAGAGGCAAAAATAAAGTAAATAAACACACACCCTAAATGTTTAAGTGATTGTCCTTGTGGTGTTCCAACACTTTGGAACCCTCATAACAATCCCAACTTGGTGTAAAGTTGGAAGCCAAGAAACAAGAATTGAAAATCTGCTTGACATAGGCTTCTCGGAGCTCCGAGAAATGGTCCAGTAGCTTTTTTCCAATTTCTGTTTGTATTCCCGGAACTCCGAGACCACTATAACGAGAAGAAATATATCCGTTGGTAACTTTGCCAGATTTACCACTATGCCCCTCAAACGGTCATATTTGGTTTTTCTATATATATGGGCATTCCAAACTTCCCAATCATCAATCCTAACACTCTAAAACTTTATTTGGACATCTAAAGAGTGATTAAAGCTTGTTTATGCCTCTCATCCTCTAAGATTAGGATTTGGATCATTAGGCTCAAATTTGTACATCTTCTACAAATCTTGTAAACCCTTGTGAGGGATTTTCTGTTCTTTCTTTCTTATTCAAGAAACTTGTATTGGGCGAGTGTTCGGAGAAGCAGAGCCCACTCTCCGTGGTGAAGATCGCCACCAAGGTTAAAGACGGTTGGAATTGTAATAGGCATTGATCTTCGCCGAAATTAAGAAGATCACATAATGAAGCCATCAACGAATTTGGTTGGTGGAGTGGAGTAGGCCTCGCGTTTGGAGGACCGAACCACTTTAAATCTCGGGTGCACTCTCTCTTACTCTCTTGCTTTACATTTGCATTGCACATTTAGATTTAACTTATGTGCTTGAATTTCATCTTGATCTCTTAATCTTCAAAATTGGGTTTGAGTTTTTAGAAAGGTTAAAACTTGTTAGCAACCTAAATTTTCCACTCCTCATTAGTTGCCAATTCGGGACCACCCTTGGAATTGCACTTGGTATCAGAGCCTTGGCTCTTAAAAGATTTTCTTTTCTTAAAATCTTTGGTAAATTTTTCTTTAAAATTTCAAACAAGGGAAAGATCATAAGATCTTTGGCAACTTTCTATTTGTGAAATGCCAAATATAAATGGAACCGGACTTCCGGAAGGCCATTCCACAACTAGACCTCATTTCTTTAATGGGTCCAACTATGGACATTGGAAGACAAGGATGCGCATCTATCTTCTTTCGATAGATGTGGAACTTTGGCATATTGTTGAAAATTGATACATTTTGCCTTCCAAGCCATTTGAAGAATGGAATGTTGAAGATAAAAGGCATGCAAATTTAAATTACAAAGCTATAAACTCTTTGTTTTGGGCCTTATCAATGGAGGAGTTCATTAGAGTAGCTCTTTTTTATTCCGCCAAGCTTATTTGGGATACACTTGCCGTTACCCATGAGGGAACATCACAAGTTAATGATTCCAAAATAAACTTGTTAACGAGCAAATATGAAATGTTTAGAATGGGTCAAAATGAAAGTATTTCCGAAATGTATACCCGATTGTCTAAAATATCTAATGAATTAGCAAATCTTAGTAAATCTTATCCTACTGATGAGCTTGTGAGTAAGTTGCTTAGGTCACTTCCTCCTTATTGGGACCCAAAAGTCACTGCCATCCAAGATTCAAAAGATCTCAAGATGCTAACTATGGAGGAGCTTGTAGGATCTCTCATCACCCATGAGATGCTCCTCACTAGCCGATAAGAGGAGAAGAAGCCAAAAGGGAAAGAAAAAGAGAGTAGATCTCTAGCTCTAAAGGCCTCTAAGACGGACTCATCATCAAGTGATGCGGATAGCGATGAGGAAGAAGCTTTAAGGAAATTTAAAAGCTTATGGAGAAAGAAGCATAAAAAGGATAAAAAGAAGAAGAAAGAAGAAAGTGAAGTTGAGGGAGCTTTAAGATGCTACAATTGCAAGAAGATTGGACACAAAAGACCGGATTGTCAACTTCTCAAGTCATCTTCCTCAAAGTACAAGGGAAAGAAGAATTGGAAGAAAAAGACTCTTGTAGCCGGTTGGGATGCTACTAGCACCTCGGGAAAGAGCTCAAGTGAAGGGAAAGATAATAAAGATGACCTTTGCCTCATGGCACTCTCCAATGAAGTTGAGGTAAACTCTAACTCCTCTTGTAGTTTATCATGTAGTGATAGTGAAAAAATATCTTATGATGAATTATGCTTAACCTTGTATTCTCAAATTTCAAAAAATAAAGTTCAAAAGAAATCTATTTCCAAATTAGAAAATGAACTTGATGTTTTGAGAAATGAATCTTCCTCTTCCATATCTCAAGCTAAAGTAAAAATTGAAAATTTTAAACTTGAGATTGAAACCCTTATGGGTATTTTGGATGAGAAATCTTGCCAATTACAAAATGTGGCAAGCTCTTCCAAATCTTATGAAGATGAAACTAATGATTTTCTAAATCAAATAACCCAACTTCATAATGAAAATGAAAGGTTAAGATTATGTCTCTATGGATTTTTAAATGGTAATAAAATTATTGACATAATCGTGAAGAAGACTAGTCATAGACCTAATCATTATGATAGGACTAGTCTATCTAACCCTCATGTTAGATGCCATTATTGTGGAATCAATGGTCATTACCAATTCCAATGTGCATCTAAAATTAGGGATTGTGGTAGAACCAAGAAATCTTGGGTTCCCAAAGCCCCCATATGATTCACTTCATATGTTCTTAGATTAGGGGCTTTTGCTTAAAATTGAATATCTTTTTATGATTAATTTGATATCCCCTCTTATGTTGAATAAAAATTCTAAATAGGGGGAGTTCTATGTTTGTCTTTTTCCTTGAAAAAGGGGGAGCTTAAAATTGAAAATTTTATCCCTTTAATTTTCTTTTACCCCATCTTTTTGATAGATGCCAAAGGGGGAGAGAAATCTAGTGTAAGGAAATATATGCATGCTTTTATTGGAAAATCTCTTGTGCTTGTCATCATAAAAAAGGGGGAGATTGTAAGCCCAATGGTTCCTACCTTGGCAATTCCCATCTTATTTTGATGATTCCAATACACAAGTGATTTAAGATCACTAATGTGTTTGCTTGTCTAAGTTGTAGATCATAATTGAGGCCAAGAACCTCTCATTAGACCACTTATGAAGGCCAAAGACATCGGAGATCCAAGACGAATGAAGACTTGAAGAATCGTATTGAAGATCGAAGTCTATTTAGATTGTATAAGATCCAATCCAAATTTAGATTTTAAGAGGCAAAAATAAAGTAAATAAACACACACCCTAAATGTTTTAAGTGATTGTCCTTGTGGTGTTCCAACACTTTGGAACCCTCACAACAATCCCAACTTGGTGTAAAGTTGGAAGCCAAGAAACAAGAATTGAAAATCTGCTTGACATAGGCTTCTCGGAACTCTGAGCTCGGAACTCCGAGACATTCCTCGGAGCTCCGAGAAATGGTCTAGTAGCTTTTTTCCAATTTCTGTTTGTATTCCCGGAACTCCGAGACCACTATAACGGGAAGAAATATATCCGTTGGTAACTTTGCCAGATTTACCACTATGCCCCTGAAACGGTCATATTTGGTTTTTCTATATATATGGGCATTCCAAACTTCCCAATCATCAATCCTAACACTCTAAAACTTCATTTGGACATCTTAAGAGTGATTAAAGCTTGTTTATGCCTCTCATCCTCTAAGATTAGGATTTGGATCATTAGGCTCAAATTTGTACATCTTCTACAAATCTTGTAAACCCTTGTGAGGGATTTTCTGTTCTTTCTTTCTTATTCAAGAAACTTGTATTGGGCGAGTGTTCGGAGAAGCAGAGCCCACTCTCCGTGGTGAAGATCGCCACCAAGGTTAAAGACGGTTGGAATTGTAATAGGCATTGATCTTCGCCGAAATTAAGAAGATCACATAATGAAGCCATCAACGAGTTTGGTTGGTGGAGTTGAGTAGGCCTCGCGTTTGGAGGACCGAACCACTTTAAATCTCGGGTGCACTCTCTCTTACTCTCTTGCTTTACATTTGCATTGCACCTTTAGATTTAACTTGTGTGCTTGAATTTCATCTGGATCTCTTAATCTTCAAAATTGGGTTTGAGTTTTTAGAAAGGTTAAAACTTGTTAGCAACCTAATTTTTCCACTCCTCATTAGTTGCCAATTCGGGACCACCCTTGGAATTTCACGATCCATAGTTCACAATAAACGCAGACAAACAAACAGTCCCACTCTTTAAAAAAGAGCACTTGACGTGGTGATTCTGCGCCTCCTAGATGAGCGAGCAACGACGGAAAAAATCGGCTCCCACACTCAGTTGCAGTTTGTAGATGATATCCTTTTGTTTAGTTCTCTTGATTTATTGAAAGTGTTGAACATGAAGGCAATTTTGTGTTGTTATGAAGCTATAACGAGCCAAAGGTCCAAATTCACAAGTCTAAGGCCTTTGGTATCCATTTGAAGGAAGGTATTTTTCAAGGGCTAGCTGATATCTTGGGCTGTCAGGAGGATTCTCTCCCCTCCTTTTATCTCAGACTTCTCTTGGGATTGGAAAAGCAAAAAAATTCCAATGGGATCACATTGTGGAAAAAAGGTTGGATACATGGAAGAGAAATATGGTGTTTGGAGGGGGAATAGTTACTCTCATCAAAGTTGAATTGGCCAACATTCTGATTTACCAAATGTCAGTTTTTAAATGCCTGGTAGTGGTTATGAAAAGAATTGAACAAATTCAAATGTGGTTTCTATGGGAGGGGGTACCGAAGACAAATATGGTATTCCATTAGTAAAGTGGGAGGAAGTGTGCAAGACAACTAAAGGAGGAGGTTTAGGGATAAGGAGAGTCAAGGAAACAAACATTCCATTGTTGGGTAAATGGCTATGGGGATTTAGCAAGGAAGCCTCTCATCTCTGGGTGAGGGTCTTTGAAAGTAGGTATGGGGCTATTCCGGGGAATTGATCCTCAGGTGATTACTTTAAATACAAAGTAGTTACCATTTGGAGAGATAATTTGAAATTTTATCACTTGTACTCAGTTGGAGTTAAGTTCAGGGTGTATGAGGGTGATAGAATTCGGTTTTGGCATGAATTTTGGTGCCCGGTTAGACCTTTAAAAAAATATGTGCAAATTTATTCGTGGTGTCTATAGATAAGGATAGCTTTGTAGAGGAAAATATGGAAAGGTATAATGGTAGAGTAGTTTGGAATCCGCAGTTTAGAAGGAATTTCTTCGACCATGAGCTACCGTCCGTGGTGAGATTTCTGGAGATTCTTGAAGGGGTTACATAAAACAAGACGGGGAAGACAAGAGAGTTTGGATCTGGAATACATTTGGGGAGTTTACAGTCAAGTCTTTCTATCATTATCTAGTGACTAGTCCAGTGTCCTCCAAGGTGGCTAGAGTGTGGACTATCCCGATCCCCCTAGAGTCGACACATTTGGATGGGAACCCTTAAGGAAAGAATCCAGACAGTTGAATTCCTTAGAAAAAGGAAGATTCTTATCATTAATCATTGAGCTCTTTGTATTGAGGCGGGGGACTCCGTCAATCACTTATTCATACATTGCAAGTTTCCTAGAGACATATGGGGTAAGTTGATAAGCAGATTTGGTATATCTTGGTCTTTCGTGTATCCTTTTAGAATTGTTCTCCGGGCGGAAGGCTAACCCGTGGAAACAAAGAGGCAAAATTCTATGGTATTGCTTCTTTCTTTGCCACTATGGGTCATTTTGAAGGAAAGAAATGCTAGGGGGTTCAAATGTAAGTCCAAGAGTTCATCATACCTTTTCGTCAAAGTGATTGCTTTGACTATTTTTTGGGTAAAATCCCTCACTTTATTCAAGTTTGTGTCTGCCTACGACGTATGGGAAAGATGAAGGGAAATTTGTGTTAGCATAAAAAGAATACAGATAAAGGTTTAAGATTGGATTTCACCTCCGCCAGGTTCCTTAAAGCTAAACTTTGATGGATCTAGCTTTGGGAATCCTGGTCCTGCAGGGATTGGGGGTTTCCTCATAAATGAGTTTGGTGTGGTGCTTCGGGCGTTTGCATGGCCTATTGGAGCTGATGCTGCATACGCAGAGGTGCGTGCAGTATACCAAGGTCTGGAGTTGGTGAAGAAAAACCACCTCAATAATATAGTGGTTGAAGGAGATTCATCTAATGTCATTAGATGGCTTAAGGGTTCAATCAATCCTCCATCGAGATTTGATTGGTTATTTGATGGAATGTTTTGTTAGGTGAGGTCTATGGAGATCGTGTTCAATCATGTATAATCAGGTGGCAGATAGTTTAGTTAGAGATGGAATTTTCAAGGATTCTCTTGCGCTCTTTGAGTCTCTCTCCGGCCATGATATCCCCTCTTGTCCTTTTTGTTCACTATTGTATTCAATTTCTCTCATTCTATACTGACCATTTTGGTCCTTTTTAGTAATATTATTGGCTACCATTTCAAAAAAAACTAATTGTTTAATGTCAACTTTATAAAATCCATTGTTCTAATACAAGTCATCATTGAATAAATATTACTTATCAAAGGCTAAATTAATTCTAGTTTCTTACAGATAACATATATCGAAAAGACCAAGGAATTTCATTAGAAACAATTCAAATTCCTTCATTCCGTATCACTTGACTTCATTAGTGACAAATTGCCTGCGAAGAGAATGCTTCCATTCTTTATTGACTCACAAGTCAAATGGGCCCTTGTCTTTTATAGATATCCCTCATCACACCTAAGTCAAGAACCAAACATCATCTTCAATAATCTAAATCTTGAACTTCATTGCTTTTAAATTTCTCTGTTTTCTTGTGTATCTTCATTCAATATGCACCAACTTGGCCAATTTTGCCCATAAAAAAAACAAGCCACACTTGTTCTTATTAGAACATTTAGATGTTTATATCTCTTCTGATTTCCAAGCCAAGAAATAATATGTTAACATTCTATGCTTATCATGCGTAGATATTAATTCTAATTCAAAAATCTATTCACTTTTTCAACTACAATTAATGTCATAAATTACATTTCAAATTGAAAGTGATCATTCAAAGCAAACACACTTATGTGCTCGAAATATAACCTTAATTAGATTTTCCTTTAAAAAAAAATCTTTTATCCAAGAAAGTATTATTTATACCCTTTCTTATTTTCCACCAAATTGTTGTGTAAGAGATGGTAAGAGTTTTATACTCTACTTTCTCTAACTATTGACATTCGATCAAGTCAAATTTTCAATAGAAAACCATCTAGGAGGTAAGAGTATTGAACTGTACTTATTTTTAAATATTGACATTAAGTCAACTTTTCAATAGATTTAAACCTCCTTCAAGAAATATACTATATTTATAGTCTTCCAAAGTGGTGGACACAATTCTTTATCGAGGGAAATTATGAAGATATCACAAAGCATAATGATATCCAATAAAAACAATTCCCAATGCTTGACTACATTGAATTAAACATGATTCATAACACTGATGATTCAAAATCAAATTTAATTAAAAGAAAGCATACCTTACGTTAAATAATCAATCCAATGAAATTAGTGCATACCATTGTATCCAATTAATGGACTTGCCCTCTTAAAATTATGCCATGAAGATCTCCAATTATTGTATTAAGATTGTTGGAGAAAAAAATTGATTGTGGAGATGGTGGAAATGAAATGGATATGAGATGCTTCAAGGCGCGTAGTTGCTTTCCTTAAGATGATATTCACCCCACCAATTGTGTGCAAGGGGAACCATGAATTCACCTCCAAGATATTATGAAGCCCAGTGAATTCTTCACCAAATGTTTGTTGAGTTTGCAAGATACTGGTGTTTGTTTCTGTGCAAAACAACAAAACACCAAAGAAAATTTCTAAAGAGAGTAAAAGCAAATTTAGAATGGCTTCAAGAGAATGAAATTTGCTTGGAAATTCTCAATTTTGAACTCCACACTTGGATTTTCATATATTACTGTAAATGGGTTATTTTTGCTCTTTTTATAGAACTTCTAGTGGCTTTTCTATTTGAAGTGCATGCCTACCGAGCACCTTTCCATAGCAGGATTAAATTTGGTCGTTAGATAGTGCCCATCTGCAATTATACAGTCCAGATCGATCATGAAATGATTGTTGGTTTGTGTAAAGCCTCTGTCCACCCTCTGTAATAGCTAGATTATCATTCCACTTTGTGGATTGCACCCTATCAGCTTTCGATCGTTGGGAAGTGATCTGACGACTCACATCGCACCCGATCACCCACTAGCTGTAACCCATGATCCGACGCTTCAGATCACAAACGTTCCTGGACTAGCCGCTGGAGCACACCCGTGATCGATCACACCCGTGATCGATCACTATCGGTTTACACCAATCTTGATCCAACAGTCCAGATCCAATCTGAAAAATTTATATGCTCAAATCATTCCTTGCAAGGATGCGGTGTGCAAATTGCAGAGTGTGCCAAAGCTCCACTAGCGCCCTACTGCCCACTTCCCACGCTACATGTGCGCAAACGATGCGTTGCAACATCCCGCGAGTCCACCATTCCAAAACCCATTTTGTAACAAAGCAAGAGAAAGAAGTAGGAGAAGCTTTACATACCCTTCTCCAACTTCTTGAGTTTCTAATGTGGGGCTATTTTTATTTTATAAAGCACTTTTCACCTCTTTATGAAAGCACCCCACTTTACAAACAAAATGCAATTTTCTTTATAAAACCTTTTCAAGACCATTTTTATTTTTAGAATACTCTAACATTACTATCCGATCTAGAACCTTCCTCATAAAGTTTGGTTGGTCATTGGTGTTAGCTGCTTGTTGTTGCCATTCATGTCAAGCTTTTGTGGATCAAACCCAGATTGATTTTATTTGCCTCAAAGGGTTTAGACAGATGTTTTTCCCTAGCAACTATATGAACATGTCACATAACCCCTACGAAATAGAAAATGAAAACCCTATGGTAACTCAGTACGGTGTGTGAAGATAAATTATTTTCTATCACTAAGGCTTGATTTGGATTGCAAGGATTTTATGGAAAAGTTTGGAAAGAAAAAAATTATTTTTAGTTATGACCTTTTTCACACACAAAAGATATAACTTGAACCAATCTTATTCAGTTTTTTACTTATGCTCCGTTCGTATTCTGTGGGTCGGAAAGCCTTCGAAATGACGTGAAAAAAATGAAAAGGAAAAGAAAAAATCACAATAAATATATGTTCTATTGATAGGAAAAGAAATGAAAGAAAAAGGAGAGGGGGCATTGAGGAAGAAGCTGGAAATTTTGCTAGAGTTCGTCCTTATATATCTATCGATGAAGCAACTGAAATTTCACGAAGACAAAGAAAGCTTACATTTATAGAAGAAAGGAATCACAAGAGCTTGCATTTACATTTCTTCGGCTGAAGAAGCTGGAAAGCAAGCTGAGAACGGGAAGGGGTTCGGCATTTACATTTCTACCATATTAGAGAAATCCCCCTTCCATTCTTGTAGAAATCTAGCGTGTCCTAAAAATGGAAAGGAAGCTACAAAATGGCAGAGAGCGAGGAAGGGCTTGCATTTACATTTATGCAAAAATCCTCTTTCATGATGTGATTCTGTATGGTTTCATTTTCGTTATTCCCTTTCCTTTCAATCCTTTCTTGTTTTCGGTATCTTCCAATCAAATAGATGGTTCTCAGAAATTGGTTGGACGATTAGGTAACAACGACCAGGGCGAGGAGGCAATGGTGGTAAGAATATCAAGGAAGGCGATGCCGCTAGAGGCAACGGTGAGCCGATGATGAAGAGGGCATGGAGGAGGTTGAAGATGGAGAGAGAGAGAGAGATTTCCACGATGGGAAACCCAAAACATGGAAAATGGGGACGGACAAAGAATCCATGTTAGCCGATAGGGATATGACATCATTTTCCCTATTAACTGAAGTAATACAAAAAAAAAGGTAGGAAAACGGTGACGGAAAATCACCTCTTTTCCATTTCTTTTTTGGGGCAAGTAATGCAACTGAACATAGTTTTAGAGTGACCTTCAACTTATGTTAATATCCCTCTAAATTAACCATAATCATATCATTTCCATTAGGATCATGCAAAGAAAAAAAAACCGAATAAAAAAATTTCTATCATAAATGTTTTTAATCCAAAGTGGGTGTCAGTGTCCTCTATTTAGGCTAGTTGTATTAAAATAAGGGAAATGATATCACCACTACTGTATTTTGATGATCGCACTCGTCACTTTATTAAAAAGTATGATATGGCCCGCACCATAGGATGATCCAAACCGTCCATTAGATGGGCCACAGCCTAAATAGGTTTGGATCATCCTATGGTGTGGGCTATAACTTACTTTTTAATAAAGTGAGGAGTGTGATCATCAAAATATGGTAGTGGTGATATCATTTCCCTAAAATAATCATAAGGAAGATTTTTTGGTTTCATATGAAATTGAAAATATTGAAGTTATTTTACAAGACAGAGGGCATGGTTGGATGTAGGTATTTTTCTTTTGTAGAAAATTTTTTCCTTTAGTTTTTCATGATTTGGTAAGCTCATCAAATATGGATTTTTTTAATCTTGGAATAAACTTTCTTAAAAAAAACAAGGAAAGATAAAACCTATAATTTTAGTTTCCAAGGAAACCAAAAAAAAAAAATCCTCCGCAATGGAGAAAATGGCTTCTTTTTTTTAGCATAGAATGATCCTTCTTGCCTGTGCTTCAAAATGCCCTAACCCTAACCCTAGCGAGGTAGCTAAGGAGCAGAAAGAACAGGTAATGGTGTATTTGGCAACGTTCCCAAAACTATTTGTCTTTGCTGTATCATCTATGCATGTTGAGTAAAGATAGCCCTTTCATGCCCTAATTTCCATGGTTTTCTTCTCTTTATAATTGCTTCCCTATATCATATATGCATATCGCAAAGTTTTCAGGGTTTTGTGCGAACACGGTAAAGCAAGGGCAGATTCTCGAAGCAAAATCTCTTTTTTTTTTTATGATGCAGGTGTCCCCACCCCCTTCGGGAGTAGGACTATTCCGTACGGATGCACACAGTGGCCCACAGACTACGTGCATCAGGATAAGTCCGGGGGGATTCGAACACTCGTCACCAGGGAGCAAACTCGTGACTTATGCCAAAGAGAAAAATCTCTTTGAACATTCTGTACATCTGTTTGAACATTTAAATTAATGTGGAAACAGTTGATGTTGCATATTTAAATGAGTTTCATATAGAAAAAAAGATGGAGTTGAGCTGAAACTGACTACAGTGACATAACATCCTTTCTTCTCATTTCCAACTGGGACAGAAATTGCACTTAGAGCTGAAAGTCAAATAAAACTTTGCACCCATCTCTTGCTCTCTTGGAATCAAAAGACTTATAATGAAACAATAATTACTTTTGCAATTAAAAAAAATCTTGTTCTTAAATTGATAGCATTTTGTTAAGAGATTTATTAAGTTGGTGGCATTTTTTTTTTTGTTTTTTTTGAAGATAACAATACTTATTAAAGAAGAGAAAATAATTACAAGGTACAAATCACGCCGAGAAACACCCTCTTCAGTAGGGGTGGCAATGGTTCGGTTTCGGTTCGGTTTGACCCCCAAACCGAACCTAACCGAAATTTGAATCGGTTTGGTTCTACCAAACCGAAACCGAATTTTCGGTTCGGTTTCGGCCAATTTCGCCATCCCTTGCTCATATTCCTTGGAACTCGAGGGCAATGGTTCGGTTTGACCCCCAAACCGAACCGAACTGAAATTTGAATCAGTTTGAAACCGAACCGAACCGAAACGAAATTTGAATTGGTTTGGTTTTACCAAACCGAAACCGAATTTTCGGTTCGGTTTCAGCTCAGTTCCGGTTCAGTTCGGCCAATTTTGCCACCCCTACTCTTCATCTAAATATAATCAATTTTGTCAGCTAAACACGATTCTGATTCTTTGGAATCAGAATAAGAATAAAAAAAAATCAAGAATCAAAACGATTCTGATTCTTTAGTGTTTTTGTTATTTTATACCTTTTTTTTTTTTTTTTTTTTTTTTCATTTCTTCCATTTTCTACTCCCTTTTTGGGTTTCAATTTTGTTTTGCGCCTTTTTTTTTTTTTTTTTTTTTCATTTCTCCTATTATCTACTTCTAGCAGGCACTTCCACAGGGGGTTTCTTTTTCTTCCATTGTAAAGCCACAATTCACGGTTGAAGTATTTATAATTAAAAAAATAAAAATGAAGTAGGTGTGTACCCAACCACGTAATTTAAAATTCCTGAAACAAATTCATAAAAAAAAAACTACTTTCTACATCCAAAAACTCCTATCAATTGAGTTTTCCTTATCAACTTGATGGCTGGTGGTCTTTTGATATTACGAAGCGGGCGTTCTCTTTTACGGTTTTACCCTTTTTTATATCTTAATTAATTTTAAAGGAGAGGTGTTGTTTTAGAATTCCCCATAAGTGGTCCTTTGTAAGAAGCCCTCGAAGAAAACCATCGTCTTCTCAAATCGCTCAAACGAGATTTGGCCTCTTCTCCTCTGTCAAAACCCTAATCGGAACCCTCAAACCCTAGATTTTCTTTGACTGACTATATTCATCATCAATTTCCACAAATGCCCTTGTGAAAATTGCAAAACCATGAGATCCAACCCCATCCCTATAAATCTCTAGTCTGTTTATTCTAAATTGCAAGTCTAGGGTTTTAAAATCTCGAACAGAGAAATTTTTTATTTCCCATGGAAGAAACCGTCCGAGAGGTGCTCTACGAGACCTGTTACCACGCCTCCAGATCTTTTCCTTTGGATTTTTCTCACAAACAAGTAAAAATCTTTTCTTTTCTTCTTAAATCTCAATTCCATTCCTCTTACATATATCATTTTTCGCCTCTTTTCTTTTTAATTTGGTATCTTTGTCCTTTTTCTTTTGAAATTCAGACAAATGAAGATGCAAAAGGCAGTGTTTTCTCTTTGCTTTCAGCTAGAGGTATGTTTTATCTTATCTTACATTTTTGCAAAATATCAAATTAAGTTCTGTTATTCTCTAAATTCTAATCTTCCTGTAAAAAGCATGGCTGGTGTGCTATTAATTTCTTTTTTGTGCTTTTTCCTATGGTTAATTGACTGTTAGCTAGTTTTTTTTTTAAAAATGATCTAATGATGTGTTTCATTATGTGATGAAGGTATATATCAGCTTAAAGAGAAATGGGATGAATATAAGCGCCCGAGAATATTGAAGAAGTCTGAGTCGCTATTCATCTCCCCACGAGGCGATTATATTGCTGTAGCTGCCAGAAATCAGATAACAATCCTGCGTAAAGATGATAACTACATGGAGCCATGTGGGATATTTACCAGTAAGGCTTTTTTCCAAATGATTTCGTGGAGAAATATACGAAATTAGCAGTATAAATCGCTATTCTAGTTATATTCCTTTATTTCTTGATAGGAAGACTTGTTTAACTTGTTACTACTATAATAGTCACAACTACTAAGTAAATTCAAATTATAATGATGCTACAAGAGAAATTAGGCTTCAAGATGTCCCATTTAGTTGACGGCTTGAAAGTTAAAACTGTTTGCCTACAAGATGGGTATATATTTGTAGAGAGAAGTTTTTTATATTGTCACTTGATGCTAATCCAAAAGCTAGTAACTCTTGCATAATGAAGTGTTTATGTTTGATGCTGTCAAATAATTGATTAAACGTGTTTTGAATAGCCTCATTGTGGGATTTAGAGGAGTTATATGACCGAGAGCATAGAATAATCATTACATAGTGAACAACATAAAGTTGTATGACTGTAGTTAAAAAGTTGCAATCATTACTTGTGATATATATGGGAGTAGCTTAGCCCCATTCTCCAGGGATGAAGCATCAATATTAATTGCAGTTGCCTTCCCCCTCCTTCTGTAATATTTCTCTAGATGAAGTAGGCATTAATGAGGACCTAACTGTCATGATTTCATTCTCACCTGCTAATATGAAGTTATTCAGTGCTTTACAAGTTACCCTGATAACATGGTATTGCGACATTGCAAGTATGCTTTTTTTTTGTTGACATGTTTTCCGCCTGAGAGGGCGAGCCTTGGCGCAATGGTAAGGTTGCTCCATTGCGACATGTTGGTCACGGGTTCGAGTCACGGAAACAGCCTCTGCAAAGCAGGGGTAGGCTGTGTACCTCTAGCCCTCCCCAGACCCCGCAATGGTGGGAGCCTTGTGCACTGGGCTGCCCTTTTATGTTTTCCCCCTGTACACTACAATAGTTAAAAATAAGTCACACTATTTTTATTTATACTCTGCAAATTTAACTACCAAGGGAAGTGCTTAGTATTGAATCCTTAAAGAATTTTTTGGTACTAAGGCTTCTGAGCTGAAATCATTGGTGGGTTGATTGCACCACAATCATGGGTCATTTGCGATCTAGGATGGTAAAATCATTGTTCTGTACAATATCTTTGGATGCTCGAGAATCACAATGCTCCAGTTTCTGTAAAAAACCTACGCCAAAAATTTAAGAAGTATTTCTAATTTTCTAATTTTGTAATTAGGAAACTAAAATATGCCTAACTTGCACTATATTTTGTACACCGGAGCAACTCAAAAGAACCTCCTTCAACGTATTATGCACTGGAGCTGTGACCCAAATAAACCTATCCTCACCATAATATATAATTGGGGAAGTAGTGTACTATGTACCCATTCTCGTATTCAGTATAGGAGTAACCTGACCTGCGTCTAGGTAGCATGGTCTTAGACTCTTAGTGCTGTAGTCACTCCATTGGTTTTTAATTTTTATTACTAATGGCTCAGTGGGAGTCATAAGCTTCTTGAACTAGCCCTTTTTTGTTGAATAGCTTATTGTCATTCGTGATCATGGGGTTGACCATTTTTTTGGCCTTTTTGTCACAACTTCCCTGCTTTAATTTGATGCTTTTCCTTTCAATATTTGTTCATACTTATAGTATGGACATGGTTTGGTTTGAAGGATCATTTTTTTACTGATGATATGGACATGATTTGGTTTTTTCTTTTCCTTGAAGGGAGAATTTTTATTCTTGGTAGAATCTGCGGTAAAATCATTCTGTATTCTCACACTATACTTTGAGCTTTGATTATAATTGCAATAAATTCAGAGTAGATAAGGCGGGATTTGCTAGTTTTATGCTCAGCAATATATGATAAATCACTTCTTGCTAGCTTTGTGCTCTTGATTATCCTTCTCCTAGTTTTATGGTCCCTTACAACATTAGATTTGATACGACATTGTTTAACATGTATTCAATGTAAGCAGGTAATGCGAGGTCAACTATTTTCTTTCATGGAGCTTGGTCAGATTCCCACGGTGTTCTTGGAGTTATTGATGGCATGGATACACTCTATTTTATAAAATCAAATGGGGAGGAGATAACAAGGATAACTAAGAGTCAGTTTAAATTATCTTCAGCAATTATTGGCTTGATTGTGCCGGATGAGCCCAACTCAAAAAATTCTTGCTTGTAAGTATTCTTTTTCCCCCTTGGTTTCTTTCATCAGTCGCCCAAAAGCCCTATAGAGTGGCATCTCAACCTCTACATGACATCTCTCACACCCAGAGGGAGAGACATAGCAAAAGTTGCCTTTTTTATCATCCTTGTTGTGGGTTTAATTATGCTTGAGAAGGTAGGGACTAGGGAGAACGTTATAATGATTTATTAAGGGAATGGAGTTTTCTACAGGTGTAGCTTCACTATTCTTACATCAGATGGGTTTCTCCATGATATTGAGGTTGGTCAGGATCCAAATGCAATTATTTCCTCTATGCCCAACTCAAATAATCGCTTGGCAGCAAAGAAGCAATTCCCTCAGAATGTGTCATGCCTGGATTTTCATCCAAATCTTTCCTTGCTAGTCCTAGTTGTTGGTGCTGGTAGTGTCTCAGACAACTCGGCAGACAATTCTGGTACTACTTTTCAGTCTTAGTTTGATTTGGTCATGCAATTGGATCCTTTTCCTTGGTTCTCTTTCAGATAATGCTCTTTATTAATGTTTATTTTTATCTGGTTCAAGTTACTTGATTGGGAAAATGTCCTGTCTACAAGCTACTGGAGATGGAAATCTTTCTGACAGGTGTCAGATTTTTATTTGGCAGGGTTCTATTGTGTCTCCCTTTGGCGCATAACTAGCAATTCAGAACTAGAGCATTTGTTCTCCAGTCCTCATTTTGAAGGCTTATTTTCTACGACAAAAGGTTATATAGGAACCCTCACAACCCCTAAAGTGTTAGTCTCATCACAGGGCAAGTATGTTGCTGCTCTAGATTTGACAGGAAGCTTAAATATTTTCAACCTGGATGGTGAAACATGTTCTCTTTCCATTGTTGATTTCGGAAAGAGTTGCGACTCTCGAATCACTGATAAATTGTCACCTGGAACAAGGAAAAACCCTCATGATATTGTAGACTTCACATGGTGGTCTGACAATATTCTTGTTCTTGCAAAGAGGAGTGGTGTTATCACCATGCTTGACATTCTTAGGGGTATGAAACTTATAGAGAATGATCCAGTATTTTCTATGCCTATTTTAGGAAATATTCGGCAGTGCCAGGGATTCACTTTTATTTTGGAGACTAAATCGTCCGAGGGAGGACACTCAATTGACCTGCAAAATCAGCTGGGCGTTACTAGATTGCGATGGAGTTTGGTGTCATTTTCAGAGAGATCTGTTTCCGAGATGTATAATGTTTTTATCAGCAATCAACAATACCCGGCTGCCTTAGACTTTGCTAGTCGTCATGGGCTGGAAAAGGATGAAGTTTTCAAATCACAGTGGCTGCATTCTGATCAAGGAACTGCTGAAATAAAAATGTTTCTATCAAAAATTGAGGATCAAATGTTTGTACTATCAGAATGTCTCAATAGAATAGGACCAACTGAAGATGCTGCGAAGGCTTTACTTTCGTATGGCCTTCAGATCACTGAGAAATACAGATTTTCAGAACCCGAAGATGGCAACAGTGCAATTTGGAAGTTTCGGATGGTTAGGCTTCAGTTATTGCAATGTAGAGACAGGCTGGAGACTTTTGTCGGGATAAACATGGGCAGGTTGGTAACATCTCATGATCTTATTCTTGGTAGATGACAAAGTTGAAGTTTTCAAAAGTTCCTCCTGCATATTTCACATGGATGTGCCTAATGATCTCAGCAGTCACACAGACTCATGGGAAATGACTCCACCCTCTTTTTGTTTGTTTTTTCTTGAAAATAACTTTATTTTATGGAAAAATCAAACAAAAGTGAGTAGAAATACAGACATTTTAGAGGAAAGACAAACTGGTTAAAATGTGGAAAACAGGATGGAAGTATTGTTATATGGGATTTGCTAGGGACCATCACAGAAAGCATTTCGCGGGCCGGCTGTTGCATGAGAGAGCAGCCACCTTAGATGAATTAAATGAATCAGACAAAATCTGTTGAAAAGTGAGCTTATGTGGCTGCTCTCTCATGCATCAGCCAGCCCCGAAATGCCTTCTGCGAAAAGTGTAGCTACACGTATGTGTAGCTACACCGACGGCTTAAAATACAGTGGGTCCCACATTGTTTGGGTGATGCAAACCATTCATTTGATGGGCCCTCACATAGATAGGGTGTGCCCAAAATATCAGCTCCATAGGATCATCCCAACCCTACGATTTGTGGAGGCAAAAATGGACGTGTAAAAACCTTCACAAATCTGTCCATTTTTGCCTCCACAGTTTGAAGGGCTGGGATCATCCAATGGAGCTGATTTTTTGGGCACACCCTATCAATGTGAGGGCCTATCAAATGAATGGTTTCGATCACCCAAACAATGTGGGCCCACTGAATTTTAAGCCGTCGGTGTAGCTAAGTTAGCTACACGTATGTGTAGCTTCACTTAACTCTCTCTCTCTCTCTCTCTCTCTATATATATATATATATATATATATATATATATATATATATATATATATATATATATACCAGTAAAAAACCCCGTGCGATGCACTGGCCGACAAAGAACTGTACGAACCACATCATAGGTTGATCCAAAGTTCCAAACCGTTCATGTGATGGAACACAACATCAATAGGTTGTGCTCGTAAAATCATTTCCATAGGCTGATCCTAGCCCTCCAATCTATAGAGGTTTCCATAATTAAAAAAGCATAAAGGAGGGGGGTAGGATTGAAATTATGTGGCTTTAATGGGTTCCTTTGTTAAAAAGCATAAAGGAGGGGGTAGGATTGAAATTATGTGGCTTTAATGGGTTCCTTTGTTAAAAAGCACAAAGGAGGGGGTAGGATTGAAAATATGTGGGTTGAATGGGTGCCTTTGTTAAAAAAAGTCAAAAACAGTGATGTGTAATTCTCATAGAATTTTGGGAGAAATTCAAATCATTCTCTCATTTTCTCTTATGCTATATATATATAGGGTGATAATATGTATAGGGAGATGATCAATTTGCACCCCCTGTAGGATAATTCGCACCCCTTTAAAGGAGGGTATGTGGTGGACTTTAACGCTTTTTCACGTTAAAGGGGTGAGAATTATCCTACAGAGGGTGCAAATTTATCATCGCCTATATATATATATATATATATATATATATATATATATGTATTTGCTAGGCAATTTGGCAGAAAGCCATTTCGCGGCTGACTTTTGCATGAGAGAACAGCCACACAGACTCACTTTTTTAGCAGATTTTGTCTTATTTGTATTCATATGAGGTGGCTGTTTTCTCATGCCAAAGCCAGCCACGAAATTGCCTAGCAAATCCCGTACACACACACACACACAAAAAACACACACACACACACACACACACACACACACATAGCGTGATAATACTGTTGAACCCTTCTTTTGATTTGCTTGCCTGCGACATCCAAGAATGGTAACTACTTCGCTCCCTCCCTCCCCCCACCACACACCCACACACACACACACACACACACACACACACACACACAAAAAGAACTTGCTCCCTTATTGTCTTACCATACTTTTATGAAATAGAAACACATTTTTGTAAAGTAGTTAGTCTTAGTAAACATCTACCTTATGTCAGATCAGCGGCCTAGAAGTATTCTTTATAGTATCCCACTACACTTGAAAAAAAAAATGACTGGGTAGTTTCTTGATTCCATCATGGATATGTTACTAGCGTTCCCCACAAGGGTTGGTGGCCGTATGGCTGATGACATTTGCTGAAAGGCTGTACAGACACAGGAAAAAAAATCCTTGTATCTGGCTTATTTTAATAGAAAAGAATAAATCTGTGTATCTTTTCTTGAACTTGTGATTCACCTCTAGTATTCAATATCTTGCTTTGATAAGAAGAAAGAGTGGAGGACAGAAAATAAGAGTGGATGGAATTTGTGAGATAGTTTTCTGTGTGGGTGTTTCACATCTCTCTTTTATTATTAATCACAGGAAAAGAATCATAATTACAACCGTGCCTATTTTTTGATGGGTAAGGTGGGATCGAACCTCTGACTTCAGGGAATTACAACCATGCCTTTAATGAATTGAAAAATTAAAAAGATAATTGCAGAAACACAATGAAGCTATGGTATATAATACTCCAACAGGTGGAAGTGACTCGATCAATGTCATTTATTATGCTTACCACCAATGTCCAGGACCGTGGAGTCTGCCCCTTCAGATTGACACACTATTAGATCTTTGTAGGGAGAGGAATGCTATGTTTTGTTAATATCCTGAGAGTAGTCAACAATATTGCTGATTCGTTGACTAAGCAGGATGTTTATAGAAGATCTCTTCTTGTAGGGCAATCTCTGCCTCTATTATATATTGAAGTGAAATTTATTTATTTGCTTTCCAGATGGTTGATTTCTTCTTGAATCTTGAAGTCCTCAATGTTAACCTCCAATAACATTAATGATGTTAGGGAAGAAGCAATATATTACTAAGCACACAGTTTCTCCAAGAGAAAGGTTTTTCATTAACCAGGTTAGTCAATCCCCATATAGTGTCACAATCATCAAAGTGACTAAAATAACACTTGGCAGTTGTACAAAAACTCCACTTGTACCTGTGTTAACATATTTTAGGTTCTGCAGTTTGAGCAAGGTTTTGCATTATCATTCTTAACTAGCTCAAAATGACTTGTATACTGTAGAAATGGTTTTAAATTTCGACTGAAATCTGAAATTTCGGATTTCGGCCGGGATCGAAATTTAAAACCAAAACCAAAATTTAAAAATTACCGCTGAAATTATAAGATTTAAATCAAAATTCCCCCGAAACCGAAAATGCCACCAAAATTTCATTTTCAGCTGCGGCCAATCCATAAATGTAAATTTCTCATAGATTTTCTAATTATAAAACCGACCAACAATTTAAATTATCGAATTCCATGTAACCTGTTGTAAAGACCAAAGCCTCATTTTGGCCATCTTGGTTATTTCTTGATTAATAAAGCTTCAGGTCAAAAAAAAAAAAAAAAACCTTCTAAAGATTCATTGACTACCCTCATCTCCTAGTAGCCACTACAATCCTCAAATAGACCAGAAATGCAGCATGAATATGGTGTTTGTATGTCGCTTTTACACTCATTATTGTAGTATTGGACTCAGAAGTATCCGGGTACTTATCCTAGTTGTGCATTAACTTCTACACTATTGCTAGTGCTTTGTCATTCCACTTAAACTCCACCTTTAGGCATTCAACTATGCTTTAAATCCATCATGATTACATGTTTACAAAACTCATCCATGATTGGGAAAATAAGATATGGCACCACATTCACCCTGCCAGTTCCTTTGTATCTCACATTTGAACAGTGGATCACTACTTCTCAATACAACGCAAAGTAAACAACGCTTCGATGTACCTTTACAAAATAAGTTCCATAACTTTTAACATTTTACCTATAGCGTTCAAGACTCTTTATGCAGCCTCTGATGTATAATTGATGTTATACATGATTTTAATTTCCTTAATGTGGGATATTTCATTGCCATATAGATCTGTAGCCTTTATTATGGTAACAGAAGAAAATCACTGTTTTTTTGAAATGGAGAAGAAAATCACTGTTAATTTGAGATATAGATGAATGCCGTTCAGATTGATAAATGGATGTGCAACTGGATACTGCTTTTAGCCATCAGGGACAAACATTGCTGTATACTTAGATATGTCCTTAGACCAGACTAAGGTTTTAAATGTCGGTTTCAGCCACAACTGAAACCGAAATTTCTGTGGAGATTTTTAAAATTTCAGTGGAAATTTCAGTGTAAATCTTAAAATTATGGTGGAATTTTTAAAATTTCAGTGTCGGTCCCGGCTGAAATCTGAAAATTCGGTGGAAATTTTGGTATTTCAGCTGAAATTTAAAACCACCTATATCCTGGTATAATGCAGTGATACTTTTTGGTGCAGGTTTTCCTCACAGGAATACGGTAAATTCCAGATTGTGCCTCTCAATGAAGCTGCTGTCAATCTTGCTGAAAGTGGAAAGATTGGAGCCCTTAACCTCCTTTTCAAGCGTCATCCATATTCGCTGTCTCCTTTCATTTTGGTCATTTTAGCTGCCATTCCTGAAACAATCCCTGTTCAAACTTATGGTCAGCTTCTTCCTGGGAGGTCTGCTCTCAGTACTGTTGCTCTGAGGGACAAAGATTGGGTAGAATGTGAGGAAATGATAACTTTCCTTGACAGAACATCGAAGAACAATGAGAGCAATGTCCAAGTGAGAACTGAACTAATCATGAAGCACAACCCAGGATTTGTTTGGCCTGCAGTGGCCGAACTTTCTCTGTGGTACCAGAATAGAGCTCGAGATATTGATAGCTTAAGTGGGCTACTGGATAACTGCCTCTCTATGGTGGAAATCGCTTGCCAGAAGGGTATTGTGGAGTTGGAGCGGTACCGTGAGGATATCTCATACTTGTCGCAGCTTATTTATTCTGATATATGTGATGAAGAAATAAGTTTTTCCATGAGTCTTGTTGCATGGGAACAACTGTCAGATTATGAAAAGTTTAAGATGATGCTTAAGGGAGTTAACGAGGAAACAGTAGTGATAAGATTGCGTGAAAAAGCTATCCCATTTATGCAAAACCGGTCTTCTAAAGATCAGATGAGGGAAGACCAGATTTCTGAAGATATTAAGCATAGTGACTCTTTTCTTGTTAGATGGCTAAAAGAGATTGCTGCATTGAATAAGTTAGACATATGTTTGAAGGTGATTGAGGACGGATGCGGGAATTTCCAACTTGATGGGATATTTAAGGATGAAGTTGAAGCTATAGAAATCGCCCTTTACTGCATATATGCGTGCACACTTACCGATAGGTGGAATGCAATGGCTTCCATTTTGTCAAAGCTTCCACAGATAGCCCTTAGAGGTAAAACCACTCCAATTGATAAGAATTTCAGTCCAAGACTTGGGATAAGAGGTTTTGGATCTCCGAGATTATTTAACAGAAACAACTACTTTGGAAGTTCAGATACACACGAAGATCTGATGAGGCTGAATAAGACAATCTCTTCATCGGGAAATAGTGGAGAACATCTGGACCTAACTGATATGGATATATCTGTTGAGAGCTTAGAGAAAAGAGTTAAACTTGCCGAAGGCCACGTAGAAGCGGGAACGCTTTTGGCATACTACCAGGCTTGTATCTTTCCTTCTGTTTTCATCCATGAATTTTACCTACTGAATTAAGTTGAGAATGGTTTCTTGCCTTTTCATTTCTTTTTTCTCTCGAGATTAGTAGTCCCTGTATCAAAATTTGAATTGAATTCAGGGCATGTTTACTTCATTGTCCTTACAAAACCATAATTCCCCATGCTCTTTTGACACTCACCATCTGCTACTATGCTGGTACTGCAAGTTGGTTATGGACTATAAGTGTATCAATTATAACTGTGTATGAATGGAACTATATTAAGCTTCTTAGCTGTAAAAAATTTCCCAATCTGAAACTTGATGCTCTAATATCTAGTTGAACTTTTATAAAAGCTGGCATCATGGTCCTAAACAAAGTCTTTCACGCAACAGCTAATAATGGACAATTCTCGAAAAAAAAAAAAAAAAACAGCTAATACTGGACAACCGTGCAACCTAGACACAGGCACATGTGTGACATGAGGTTCTAGAAATTAAATATATTATGCTGTTGAGTCCATATAGGAAAATGGTAAATGGTGATATTGAAGATTTTAGATATATTGTTTTGTAAATCTGTCAGAACTGTATAGAAAATATGAGAGGAAAATTACTGCAATAAGTAAATCTGTAAATATGAAGTTGTAAACCAAAATTATATAACTTTTTTTTGAAAGAGAAAATTTTTTTTTTTTGAAAGAGACCAATATATAACTATCGATAAATACCAAGATGGAAAGACATTCTAAGGCTTTCTTCTAATAGATTTGATGACATGTGTAAATATAAAGTTGTAAATATATAACTATCTATAGATACCAAGATGAAAAGATATTTTAAGGCTTTCTTCTAATAGATATGATGACATGTGTCCAACCAGGGTTTTGAATTTCGGTTTCTGTAGCGACGGAGACAAAAGCTTTTCAGTTTTGGTTGGGAATTCGGTGGAAATCCTGTAAAAATGTATGAAAATATATGCAAATGATGGAATTTTATGACGAAACTTCTGGAAATGGTGTAATATTCACAAATCTATGATTTGTGGACATGGACACGAGTGTCGCGTGTCGAAACGAACATGAATGTCGGACACGGCAAACCCCTAAAATTTAGAAATGGGGACACGGCTAAAACAGAAAGTATATGTAATCATGGTTTGTAGACACGGATTCATGTGTCGAGTTTCTACACTGATATGAGGTGTCTGACATGGCAACTCCTAAAAATCTAAAAATAGTGACACACCCATATATGTACATAGATATAAAATTACATATTACTTTCATAATTTGCAACAATTTAAATACGGTATTCATTTAACAAACTAATAAACCTTAGGATTAATCAACTTTAAGCAAAAACAAACATGAGATAAACAAATAACAACGCATTCATCAAGTTAATCCATTGTCTTTAGTCTCCAATATGCAACGAGAAAGAGAGATCAATAGGATATGGGTTTTAGGTTTAGGGAAGGGGATATAACATCAAATATTAGTTAAAAAAGAGCTAAAAGAGGAGTTTATAAAGAAGAGTTTAAACATGGGCGGCCTAGTGCACGAGCTTTCCGCCATTGTGGGGTCTGGGGAGGGCTAGATGTATGCAGCCTTACCCTTGCTTTGCAGAGAGGCTGTTTCCGTGACTCGAACCAGTGACCAAGGTTTCAAATTTCAGTTTCGAAATGCGTTTCGTTCCTCATCGAAACCAAACTTTTAGCCGAAATTTCGAAATTTCTGACGAAATAAAATAAAATAATATTTTATCTCGTACAAAATTTCGAACGAAAGTCTGTAATTTCGGGAAAATATTAAATAAAGAATAAAATCTAGATTTTTTTTTAGGGTCGAAATTTTGAAATAACGCTCCGAGTTTACCCAATTTCGGTTTCGGGGTTCACCGAAACCCAAAATTTTGGATTTCGGTCGAAATTTAAAACCTTGCCTGTGACCACCAGGTCACAATGGGGCAACCTTACCATTGTGCCAAGGCTCGCGGTAAAGATAAACAGAATATTCAATAATAAATCAGAATGTCACACTTGACATGGTATGTTGACACACCCACATTAAGTCTGACACTTCTAGCAGTACATTTAAAAGTGTCGAAAGGAGTGTCGACACGTGTGGACACGCTTGTCGTGCCGGACACAGCACAGCACAGTTTCGGTATGAATTTCGGTGGGGATGGAAATGGAAACATTTCAGTTGTTTCGTGTCGATTTCGGTGGAAATTTAAACCATGTGTCCAACTTGACAACTTTTTAGAAAATCGTGTCCTTTGAAAGAAATTTAGTAAATATATTTTAGTTAATCTCAGAACCATGGAATGAGGTAGGCAAACTAATATGAATATATTGTTACCTGGTAATGAGGTAGGCAAACTAATATGAATATATTGTTACCTGGTAAAGAAGCTGTTGGGATTGAATTCTTCATTGTAGTGGCGGACCCTATGCGACTTGCAAACAATCTTGTGATTGGCGTGTCTGTGTACTTCACTTAGCATGCCATGTCAATGGTCGTTTATAAACTTTATTTTTTTGTTTTTTAATGCTTAACTGTCGAATATACTGGATTAATTAAGGTATCGTATTGAAATCCTAACATTACTTTTTAATTTACAGGTGCCAAAACCAATGAGCTTCTTTTTAGGAGCTTCTTCAGATGAAAAGGGTGTAAAACAGCTTCTTCGTCTTATTCTGTCAAAATTTGGGCGTCGTCAGCCTGGCAGATCAGATAATGACTGGGCAAATATGTGGCGTGATATGCTGTGCCTTCAGGAAAAGGCATTTCCTTTTCTGGACATAGAATATATGTTAATGGAATTCTGTAGAGGACTTCTAAAGGCTGGAAAATTTTCTCTTGCCCGGAATTATTTAAAGGGTACTGGTAACATTGCTTTGGCAACAGAGAAAGCAGAGAATCTTGTTATTCAAGCCGCAAGGGAATATTTCTTCTCAGCTTCAAGCCTTGCTTGTTCAGAAGTGTGTATATTTTTACTTTCTATCATCATATTAATTTCTATGCATACAACTGTTATCTGAATTCTTAATTCTGAACACATGTGAAGAAATTTCGTACCTTCTAACCTTGTTGATGCAAGCAAGGGTTGTAACTTGTAACTTGAATTTAACATGGTAATAAATACCGCGAAATTTCAGCATCTTGCTAGAAATCTTGTTTTTAAATTTCAGAATTCTGTACCTTCTTAATATCCCAAAAATTCTAGAACTCAGCATATTAACCGCATTCCGAAAATTCAGAACACCTATACTTTTTAGTCTTGCACCTTTTGGAGAATCTCTAACAAGTTCAATCTTCCAAAAATTTAAGGAAATCAGGTAATTTTAAATTTCTGAGAAATTCAGAATTGAATTTCAGAGTTGTTTCCCTCGAAGTCTTCAGCCCACGGTTGAAGTCCTTCAATTGTGGGCTGACAGTGCATCACCTGCTCCCGTCTTCTCTCCTTCCCACCGGCTACGACTCCATTACTTCCACCTTTAATGCCAGTTATCTTTTATTCTTTGCAATTTTTTGTTATTTCTGGATTGTGGATATTCTTAAATATCTAGTGTGTTTTTTGTACCATCACTAAATGAGTTGAGTTGCTATAATTTCTCCCAAATTGGGACATGCTTGTGCTTCGAAGTTCATCTTATGAGTGAATATTTTAATGCTCTACAAGGAACGATGCGCAGTGATAAATTTCAAGTTTGTAGGCTCCAGAACTCTGCCGCCTCGCACCCCTTCCAAAAAACCAAAACCGCATATGCAGAGGACCTCTGTTCTCGTTTAAATAAAGTCAAATAGCCAGTGCCAATGGAAAAGAGAAAATAGCAAAGTGTGAGACTCCTAAATGGTAGCAGCCACACAGTAGAAGAATTTAATGCCGAGCATTTAGAAATTATAATATACATCAAAACTCCTAAATGTTAGCAGCCACACAATAAACCGGCAAGTTGGATTCACTAGAGACTGAGACATCTATCCTCCTCTATGCTTCTAAGCAAGTTTCAGGTCCTTCCACCACTGGCTCTCAAACTGCCAATTCAGACCTCCCAATGCGAGTAGAATGCCAAGATATTTGAGGCTCAGGGTGCCTTATCAATATCCCCTGAACTACAATTGCTTTGGGGTACTCAGGCTTCAATTTGCTTCTATGATTTTGAGTGCGGGGGTCTTTCCACGTTCTGCAAAGTTTGCATTTATGAAAGCTTTACATTGACATCCTGAATGCTATTTATTATATTTCATATGAGGTTAAGAAAACAGCCATGTGTTATTTTTTGTACTCTCAATGTTAATTTGGAACTTTTATCTTGTTGTTTCTGTAGCATTTTGTTATCTGCATTATAAAAGTTAATATTTATGTTCTGACAGAACATTGTTTGGCTTGGTACAGATCTGGAAGGCTAAGGAGTGTTTGAACCTCTTCCCAAATAGCAAAAATGTTAAAGCAGAGGCTGATATTATTGATGCTCTCACTGTTAAACTTCCAAACCTTGGAGTAACTCTTCTGCCAATGCAGTTCAGGCAAATAAGAAATCCAATGGAAATTATTAATATGGTTATTGCAAATCAAAGTGGGGCCTATCTAGACACAGACGAACTCATTCAAATCGCCAAAGTTCTCGGATTGAATTCCCAGGATGATATAGCGGCTGTGCAAGAAGCCGTGGCGAGAGAAGCTGCCGTTACTGGTGATCTCCAGCTGGCTTTTGATCTGTGTCTTGTTTTGGCTAAAAAGGGACATGGGTCCATTTGGGACTTATGTGCTGCCATAGCAAGAAGCCCTGTCCTCGATAATATGGATATAAGTTCTCGAAAGCAGCTTCTAGGGTTTGCTTTGAGTCATTGTGATGAGGAATCCATAGGTGAATTACTACATGCATGGAAAGATCTAGATACACAAATTCAGTGTGAGAAGTTAATGATATTATCAGGGACAAATCCTCCAAACTTCTCTTTTCAAGGATCGTCAATTATCTCACTACCCACCAACAATATTCAAGATATAATATGCCTAAGAGATCGTTCTGAAATGATAGTAGGTACTTTGAAACAGCCAATTACTCCAAAAGCTTAATTTGTTGGAGATGGCGGTATTTAATCTTTTATACTTTAACACTCCCCCCCTCACGTGTGGCCCCTCTTTTTAGGGTTGGCCTACACGTGGCACATGTGCCCCTCTTTTTTAGTGTTGGCCTACACTCGGGACCTTTGCTCTGATACCATGTGAAACAACCAATTACTGCAAAAGCTTGAACTGTTGGAGATGTCGTTATTTAATCTTTTATACTTTAACAGGTACGATCGGTGAGGAAGGTAATGATGATCAAGAAGTTCACTTTAACCACATCAAAAATATACTCTCTACCGTTGGAAAAGAGACTACAAGTGGAACTAGTTGGGATTCTCTTTTGCGAGAAAATGGAAAAATATTGTCTTTTGCTGCTTTACAACTTCCTTGGTTGCTTGAATTGAGTAAGAAAGCGGAATATGGCAAAAGGACAATTTTGGGTTCAAAAACTCATGGAAAAAAATACGCGAGTGTGAGAACAGAGGCTATAGTGAGTATCCTGTCTTGGTTGGCTAGGAATGATATAGCTCCCAGTGATGATGTGATTGCCTCTCTTGCAAAGTCAATAATGGAACCGCCTGTTACTGAAGAGGAAGATATTCTTGGATGCTCTTTTTTGTTAAATCTCATAGACGCTTTTCACGGAGTAAAAATAATAGAGGATCAGCTGACTACAAGGGAAGGATATCAAGAAATTTGCAGTATTATGAACACAGGGATGACATATAGTTCACTGCACAACTCCAGCCTTGAATGTTCAAGTCCTGCTCAGAGAAAAAAGCTGCTGGTGGAAAAGTTTCAAGAGAAACATGAATCCTTGAGTTCAGGTGATCTTTTACACATCAGCGTTTCTATCTTTCTGTTTGCACTGTTCCATAGTTATTTGATTCATTCAGTTGCACCATGGTTTTAAATTTCGACCAAAATTCGGATTTTGTTCAAGACTGTAACCGAAACTACCTGAAACCGAAATTTCGGCAATTTTGGGGCTGAAATTTACTTCTTCTTTTTTTTTTTTTTTTAAAATTTCGGCTGAAATTTTGGCACAAGTTTGAAATTAATTTTTTTTACTGAATTTTGGCCGAAATTTTGGTATTTCGGCTATGTCCAAAACTGAAACCGAAATCTTAAACCTTGAGTTGCACAACACATCGGGTTTATGGGAGTTTATAGTTTTTTGAGACAATGTTTATGGGGGTTTATCAGGAAGAGAACAATTTTGAGTTTAGGTCCATCATGATAATCTATACATGATTGCCCTGATAACAATGGATGCCTATGTAGGACAATATGGAGGGACCTCCCCCCTAACAATAAAGTAGTGGGTTGAAAACATTTACTAAAGCCAAGGCACATAATCTAAAAATGTTTAATTACCACTGGACTATTTATACAAATTAATCGTGATGAATCTAGAGATGATTGCCCTGATAACAATGGATGCTTACGTAGGACAATATGGAGGGACCCGGCCCTAAAGATAAAGTAGCGGGTTGGAAACATTTAATCAAGCCAAGGCACATAATCTGACAATATGTAATTACTGCTGGATTTTCTATGCAAATTATTCATGATGAATCCTCCAACCTGAGTCCGAAATGCAAGAAAACAAGAAAAAGAAAGAAGCAATCGCATCAAAGTGAGGTACACAGAGCAAGAGGGAAAAATCAATGTAAAGACAAAGGTAATCCACCCCAAAGCATGGAAGATCCACTCCAAAATAAAGGAAAATTCACTTCTCCAATTCAAAAATTCTCAAACATTAAAACAATGCCTCCTACAAAATTTTCTCGAGATATCCATATATAAGTCTAAACAACCCCATAGCCTCCTGCAAAATCATATGCCTTTCTGCTTTTAATCCTAATGATTGAGAACCTCTATCTCTTTCTTTGACCTAAAGACTAAAACCTTCAAAATCCTATTTATGTTATTGTTGATAGACCTCACTTAAAATAAACCCCAACTCACTCTTGAATTCAATTAAGGTTCAATAAATTTCTTTTAAACTATCAATGACCAGGACTACTATTCTTAAGCCCAAATCATATGGATAGGGCCCAATATTGACGCCGTCATCCGGACAGTTCACTTACAAATGATATTGGCCTCTTTCTTGTACGCTAATACAAAGAGGCTGACCACCAATAAAGACCCCTGGCTGGGTCCAAGAGAACCTAAAGAGGAGTGGTTTCTAATTGGCATCAAGGTTCCCTCTTTGTTTGTTGCAGCTGGTGTTTCAACGTTGAATGGAATGCTGAATTGCTGCTATGATTAGGTGGCTTGGTGGTGAAAACTTAGGTTCACAGATTAAATTATGGAAACTTCAGAGCGTAGAAATGGTTTCTAGTTCAATTCAATAGCAACATGCATTCCCAAAAACTAAATAACGGCCAAGTGAGTTCCTAAGATAGATCCCAAACCAAGGAAATTGGCTTACTAATCAGTTCTCCCCATGTGGAAATTACTCGACTCACTGCTTCGTGCTAAAGCATGTCATTGCAAAGTTGTCATATCTGTATCACATCCAATTACGAACACTCAATCAAAGGACGTCCTCACCAACGAGCTAGGTATCTCTAGTGAAATCCTCAGCGGATCGCCGTCATACTAACGTCCGAGATGCAAACTCCCAAAAATGTCATAGCATTGATAAGAGGCCGGCAAGTCTCCGAGGCACGAATGATGAGCTCCAATTGCGAACTTGATCATGTCGAAGGAATTTTGTCTCTAGAACCATCGTGCTAAAGGAATGTCCTCTTCTGTGTTGTGCAGCAGCCTTTTACTTCTTGTTATTGTCTCACAGTCACTCTAACGCCTCTTGTCGTACTTCCTTGATGTGTTGAACGAAGTCCTCAGCCAGGGAACTAGATCTCCTAGGATAGGATAAAGGGGTACAATCTAAAAAGTGAGGAATGGGTGGCGATAGATTGTTTCAAATTGTTATCTTCCGGTGAAACGGTTAATGGGACTACTATAAGCCAACTCAATTTGGTGTAAAATTAAGTCCCATTGACGAGGTCTTTCGCTAGCTAAGCATCTCAATAAATTTCCTAGGCTATGATTGAATACTTATGTCTGTCCATCTGTCTGATGATGATAAGCACTACTAAATTGAAGTGTAGTCCTCATTTTGCTCCATAAAGTTTTCCAGAAATGATTCAAGGATTTCCTAACTACACAAATCTGCAAGAAATGAGACAAAGACCCTAACAATAATGGGAAAGATGAACTCAACCCTACCAATGATTCTGATCAAAGATGTAACTATGTTCTCGAATTGACTAACCAACCGCCTCGTCCTGCACTAGATCACATCGCATCTTAACTGGGGCCAATAGTACTGATGAATGTGTAAAGCAATTGTACCAAATGATGGAACTATAGGGTGCGAGTCCTCAAGAGATATAAAAATAGATCCATGACAAGCTACCTCAAACCTATACCGTATCCCCAATAATGTTAGCCCTTTACTTGGAATTCTATTATATGCACTCGTTGTCACTAAAGATGTCGTCACATCCTTTGACGGCCTAGGGACATCCTTTATGAGAATAAACTTCTTTTTTTTGTCGTCTTTAATGAAGGAATAGGTGTTTTTTTTCACCATCATGGGTGACCTTACAATCGTACTGCCAAGGACTGCCAATAGAATATGGCACACCTTTAATGTTGTAATATCATACCAAACTGAGTCATTAAAAGGATTTCCAATGAAAAAGTTTAGGAGACATAGGATTCTAACTGAGACCTTTACTCTGCCTTTGATCCACGCGATTTCATATGAGCGAGTTAGCATTTTAGTCTTCAGCTTAAACTTTTCTACCACTTGGTTGAGACTAAGTTCTTAGTACTTTCACTATCGATGATAATAGTGCATATCTTTGCCTTCTGTGCCAGGGTGTAGAAAAAAACTATTTCTTAACCATTCATCCGTCCGTTGAGTTGCAACATCACGATGAATCACACAGGGTCCCCACATGATCCTCATCAAGAATAGCCTTTTCGTGCTCTCCCTCTCGCTCCTCCGACACTCAGTCTTGTCTTGGAGAGCATGTTCTTCAGGTTCGATGCTGTCCTCACCATTACGGGTTCTGCTATATTTGTTCGAGGATTGAATGCCCCTAATTGGACAATCATATGACCTGTGACCCAGTTCCCCTCACTGAAAAGTGAAAATATTTAAAGGTGGTAGTATGTGGTTTAGGTCCTAGAAGTCCACACCCCGCGTTTGTCTCATCTGCTGAGACTTCCGTAACATTGCTCTTAGTAGGAAGAGCGGGATTGAATCGACTAGTCATAGGATCCATAGGCGATGAACTAGACAAGCCTTTGTCAGTATCCTTTCGCTTAAAATGATGGGTCATATTCGTAGTCAAGGATAATCAGAAGGCGCCATCAGCACTGAGGAGGGTGTACACAGAAACCGACCAATGGACCCGAAATTGCATCCCATTGATGTATCGAACTGTAGTTTGCTCCTCATCTTCAACCAATGCATTACAAGCTGTCATGATATGGAACTCTTTTGTGTTATTCCATTGAGGGTCGAGCTCCTTGCCTAAGGCCGAGTAGTCTATGGCAGAGTGTGGCCTTAAAATCAGATGATAGGTATTTACCTTTCATATTTTCTTCATTTTGGTCCAACTACTAATCTTAACATTTCCTCTTTGAGTTCTCATGGTTTGGTCTTGTTTCCATCAAAAAAGGGAAGCACCCTTGAGTGTCATGGTAACAAATCTAAACTTTTTATCTTCTGCGAGCTCTTTCCACTCAAAGAAGTGGCCGATGATAGCTACCCATTAAAGGAACTCGTCATGGCCGAGGTGTCCCTTAAAATCTTTTTTTGAATGATTTGACCCTTAAAATCCTCTACATATACTCTAACGTTATTGTCTCTCGATATCTCTAAGGCTTGAGTCTATCCTCAAAATGGTGGCTGGGTCCATCCTAAAATCCTCATTGCTCCTCGTAGGCTCAAAATGATTTTTGGGATCTGACAGGCCTTCAAAGGAGTCATCTAGGCTTAACCCTCGACTACCTGCCTCTTCTGGCTCTGACTACCTGCCTCTTCTGGCTCTGGTGGATGAAATGGGAGAGTAGTCCTTGACTCCTTGGGGTCACGTTGTGTTTGAGGAGCACAAACCCTATATGCCCACTTATTCGGTGCAATGCGACCCTAATGTTGGCCAATATGTTAGAGTGTCCATCTAAAGTACCTCGTGCTCTCTCTTACCGGGCCCTTCGGGGACTCATCCTTTCCGTTTATGAGGAGCATTGGCCCTGTCAGCCATTATCTTGTTATGTGTCATAGATGTGCAGGACAACCCTTCGGAGACTAGGAGGTACTAAGACCACCTAAATAGGAAATAAGACAATGCGACACTACAAAACTGACACATAACCAACTTGGGACAGATCATACGACCTAAACACGGAACTAGAGACTTGATTCCTACTTAAAGATGCTCTAACTGACAAAGGCGACTAAACTAGACGAGGAAAATATGATCGAAGCCTAGATGGCATATGGTTCTGGAATTGACAAGGAATCAGAACTTTGAGCTCCGATATCAATTTGGTCAAATTTGGGGTTCACAGATGAAATTTTGGGGAATTTTTTTTTTGAATGGTAAGATTCATTAAAAAAAGACTGAGATGATCAGAAGATACAAATAAGAAATAAACAATACAAGGAAAGAAATAACACCCTCAAGAGGGAAGAAAATCAAATCTCTCTAAGGACTCCAAACCAACCCCCCTTCCTAGCTTGTGAATCCGTCTCTTCATTTGCCGATCTCCTAACATGATTGAACTCAACATGAGAATCTCTGATAATATCTAGGATCTCATTAAAAAAATCCGCAAACCTCCACGGAAACTTATGAGAACCCGACAACCATCAGATAACATTTATGGAATCTCCTTCCACTACAACATTATTAAGATTATCCCCTTCAAGAAGCTTTATTCCTTGATGCGCAGCCCGCACTTCCGCCTCATTCGAATCAGCAACCCTAATAGGCCCGGCAAAAGACCAAATCACCTCACCCTTATCATCCCTTGAGAACCCACCAATACCCGCCGGTCCGGGATTACCTAAACTTGATCTATCAAAGTTAAGCTTACACAAGCCATACCCCGGAGGTTCCCAATCTTGTACAATATTATTATTCCTTTCAACACTCGAGCACACCTCTAACCATCCATACCATAAATCAAATGCGGATACAAAATTAAATAAAGGTAATGACTTCGCCCAAAATATAGTCAGCGCCGTAGCTTTAGAAGCAACAAAGATAGCACTTTTAGAAATGCCTCTAAAAGTTCTAGCATTTCTTTCTCTCTATAACGACAATATAATGGCAAGAAAAGATAACTTCCAAAGAATTTTCCCCTTCAATCCCCTTGGAGCAAATTGCCAACTCTCTAGAGCCTGGGCCATGTCCCTTGGAAAAACCCAAAGCACACCAAACCTCCCCAAAACCCTTCCCCACACCTTCCTCGCAAAACTACAATGAAGAAGTAAATGGTCCGCCGACTCTCCATCTTCTTTACAAAAAGTACATAAATTAATAATGATCATCTTTCTATCTCTCAAAAAGTCAATCGTTTGAATTCTCCCTAATATGGCCGCCCACCCAAAAACAACAACCAAAGGGGGAGTTGGGATAGACCAAACTTTGGCAATCTCAGAAGCAACAGGAGAGGGTAGTAAATGGCTGTAAAAAGATTTGGAAGAGAATTCACCTTCAGTGTTCCAAATCCACACCCTCCCCTCCACCCCATCCCTCTTAATATAACAACTCTCAAGAACATCAGAGAGCCTAGAAACCGATATTAGTTCCCTATAAAAAAAATTATGCCTAAAAGCAGGCGCCCATATAACCCTTCGTTCCATCCAAACATAACAATCCCTAACCATAGCATCCTTAGTCGACGCCACCAAAAATAAATCTGGAAATGCATCCGTCAATAATTCCTTCCCACACCACAAATCCAACCAAAATCTCACACGATCACCACTCTGCACCCTGAACCTAACCTAATGCCCTGATGAAAATCCAAGGAAACACCCAAAATGTCCCAATCCATGGAAATTTTGGGAAATTAGGAGCATAGAAATAGTTTCTGGCTCAATGTAATAGCAATATGCATTCTCAAAAACTAAAAAACAACACGTAATAGTCAATAACAACCAAAATTTTTAATACAGATTCATATCCTTTTAAATTTTCATCATCAAAGAATCATTCGGCGAAGTGAGTTCCAAACAATATATCTCAAATCATGGAAATCAGCCCACTAATCCATAATAACCAAGTCTCTAAACGGTAATGTAAAAAAAATCAGATCTAGATAACAAACTAAACTATGTCTCAAAAGAAATCTTGAACGGTTACTGGAATCAAGGTTTTAAATTTCGGTTTCGATACCGGTTTCGGACCCGCCGGAAATCAAAATTTCGAAATTTCGGCCGAAATCCAGTGAAACAAAGAAAACAGTATTTTATTTGGTATAAAATTTCAGTCGAAATTTCTGTAAAATATTAAAATAATTTTTTTAAAAAGAGGTTTTTTGGGTGAAATTTCGGAAAAAATGAAATTTCGGAAATTTCGGCCAAAATAAAATACCGTTTCGGCTAAGTGTGATTTCAGTGTCGGTCTCCACCGAAATCTGAAATTTCGGATTTCAGTCGAACTTTAAAACCATGACTGGAATAAGGGTTGAGGGTTATGTGTGGTATGTAGTTTTAAGGGGTAACAAGGGGTTCGGTTGGTCAAGGCAAACAAAGGGCTTTAAAGTAATAGAATAGGCACAAAGGGTAAAATATGGTATGCTGTAATGGAGAAAGAAAGCAACAGAAATCCATACCTGGGTAGTGCACAGGGCCTCAACCTTGGTCTTTCATATGTACGTAGCCTCCAAGAGAGGAAAGAAAAATAGCTAGAGTGGAGAAGAAAAGGGGTGATCTTTGCCACCGGACAAGGAGGCGTGAAGGAAAAGGACCAGGATAAAGGAAGATTAAGATAAGAGAGGTCAAGATACTAAAACAATCAAGACCAGTAAGAGAAAGGATGATCAAGATCCAGAAAGGAACAAGATCAACAAAAAAAGAGATCAAGGTCCAAAAATGATGGAGATTAAGAAAAGGAGAATGAAAATTAAAAGGAAGAAAAGATTAGGGTGAATAGGGGATTTATAATCCCAACCGTGAAGGGAGAATGGAAAGGAGAGAAAATGAATGTAAAAAGAAGTAATAAAGGAAATGTTTGTAGTATGTAAGGAGCAAAAAGGGGGACAAGTGGTAACAGAGTGGGGAAGGTGGGAAGGGAAAAAATCTGGGGAAAAGAAGGATAAAGAGAGTTGGAGGAAAGAGAGTGAAGTGAATTGCTGAGAGGAGAGGAGATGGGGAGATGTCGACCAAGAAGGTAGGTCGATTTGGGTCGGGAGAGAGGGGAGAGAAGAGAGTCAACCAAGAAGAGAGGTCGATTGGAGATATTATATATATATATATATATATATATATATATATATATATATATATATATAGAGAGAGAGAGAGAGAGAGAGAGAGAGAGAGAGAGTGGTGCCTTCGAGAACGGGAACATGTGGTGCATAAACCGTCGTGTTTAGTTGCCACCATTGAGTTTGGAACGTTGAACAGACTGTCCCTAGTAAGCCGAAGGAAGGTGAGGATCCGGTCATTTTTTCATTCTCCGTATACCCCGGGCGACACATGTGCTACAATGGCTGACACAAAGGGTCGTGATCCCATGACGGTGAGCTAACTCCAAAAACTTATCATCAGTTCAGATTATAGGTCGCAACTCGCATGGAGCCGAAATTGCTAGTAATCGTCGGTCGGCCATACGACGGTGAATTCGTTCTCGGGTCTTGTGCGCACCGCTCATCACACTATGGGAGCTTGCCGTGTGAAGGGAAAAGAAGTGGGGAGAAAGAGGGGTAAAGAGAGATGGAGGAAAGGGAGTGAGGTGAATGGATGAAAGGAGAGGAGAGGAGAGGAGATGGCATGATGTCGACCAAAAAGGTAGGTTGATTAGAGAGAGAGGGAGAGGGAGAGAGAGATGGCTACTTTGCGGCTAAAGGGAGGGTGCTTTTCCATGTTTTCCAAAATTGAATAGGGAGATGGGATAAGTGGTGGGCCCGAAAACGGCTCCAAGGGATAAAAGAAGGTTTTAAGTGCTGGGCCCCTGAAGGAACAAATGGGGATACAAGGAAAAGTAAGTGAGGTTAAGTGATGGTGGGTCATTCGTAATAAGTAAATAAAGTGGGCATAGGATTGATGTGGACATCTGCCACACCTAGGATTAATAAAGCCTGAATCACGACTCAAAATAAAGCCTAAATAAAAAAAACACAAGGTTTGTCCATGAACAAATAAATCCTAATGGTGGATCACATCACTTAGTCTCATACTATTCGGAGTATCATAGGGCCCACAATCTACATTATTCTCCCCTGGTTGGAGAGAATTTTCCTCATATTCAAGTCATTTGAATCTAGTGGCTCATCTACCTTGGCATTGATCCATCCTCACTCATGGATTGACTCCAAATCTCCAAGTGTATCATGGTTTTTACCATGGCACCACCAACCTTGAACTATATCATGATGAGATCCCAATCTTTAATTCATTTTGAGCTTGATCACGAACTCCATCTCATTTGTGATTTTGAACTGGGTCCCCACAATGTTGAAGGGTTAATGTCGATGATTGTCCCAGAATTATATTTTGTTTTGCTGAATTCCTTCCAAACAATATGATTTGCATGAGATTTTCAAGCTTCTGGTTAATCTCTACCACTGCTTGAGTGCTTGCTCGATTCAATGAGCTTGTTCAAATCAGTCTAGACTCTCGGTATTCTCCTCAGGGGTATCACAACTCAAACGACATCCCGAGTATGAACTTGCGCTCATACTTCTAGATGCAAATTGATCAGAATGAATCCTCTAACTGTGTTAGAGATGCAAGAAAACATGAAAAGGATAGAAGCAACCACATTAAATAGAAGTTCAAAGGAGCGCTATAGGGAAAAATCAACTTAAAGATGGGGTATACCTTCACTCCCACCCCTCGAATCATGGAGAATTCATTCCCAAAGAAAGAGAATCCACTCTTCAAATTCAATAATTCTCGGACACCAAAGCCAAAACTCCTAAAAAAGCTCTCTTAAACAACAATTTATGACTAAAAAACCCTGTAAGTCTACTACAAAATCGTTGCCATTCTTCATATTTTAATCTCATCCATTTAAACCCTAATTAATCTTTTCTAAGATATAACGACTCTTAAATAGAATTAGAGACAAAGCAGTACTCCAAATTGGAAACCTAAAAATATTATTCATGTTTATGTAAAGAGGATCCACTTTTCAAATTCAATAATTCTCGTACACCAAAGCCAAACCTCCTAAAAAAACTCTCTTAAACAACTATACATGACTGAAAAAACCCTGTAAGTCTACTACAAAATTGTAGCTATTTATCATCTTTTAATCCCATCCATTTCAACCTTTTATTAAATTCATTATTAAACCTAACGACTCCTACGTATAGTTAAAGGAACATCTACTCCAAGTGGGAAACAACTATATCTAAAAATATTATTCATGTTTTTTAAAGGAGAGATAGTAGGTAGATTCTAAAGGGTTTTTGAGTCAAGTGATTCTATCAGCAAAGGGAACCAAAAGCCTTCCTGGAAAGGAAGGTGGGCCCATTCAGGAAAACTAAAATTACTTCTTGATTTGCATCTCTATGAAACAATACATCAATGAGTGGTTAGTTCGATAAGTTCAATGAATCCTTTTTTTATAGGGAAGCGCATCAGAACTCTTGTTTCTTGAAAAATGGAAGAAAAAACCAACATGGATAGGGCTCAATTTTCACATCATTAATTTTATATTACATCAATAAGAACTCTTGTTTGTGAGATTTTTGGGTCTGACGGGGCCCTTGATGTCCGTCAATTTCATACTGACATCTAGTTAACTGAAATGATGCATGTAAATGCCTATATTTTCTCTAGAGCCAAAAGCAGGTCATTAATGATTTTATGATGGTACGTTTTCATGAAAATTCATAGATGCTTATAGTATTCTAGGAATCCAACCTTTTCATATTTCCGTTGTGGATATCTACCGAGCTAACATTCTCTTAATTTTTTCACATACTGGTCAGATGCAATAGAAAGAATGGACAAAGTACAACCCACATTTTGGAGACAATGGAAATCAAAATTAGAAGAGCAAAAAAGGTTAGCAGATCAGGCAATGGCGCTTGAGCAAATAATCCCAGGGGTGGAAACTGCACGGTTTTTATCTGGAGATCGCAGCTACATTGAAAGTGTCGTTTTCTCCCTTATTGATTCGGCAAAGCTGCAGAAGAAGTCCATTTTGAAGGAAATGCTAAATCTAGCCAATACCTATGGCTTGAACTGCAATGAGGTCTCTCTCTCTCTCTCTCTCTCTCTCTCTCTCTCTCTCTGTGTGTGTGTGTGCCTACATATGTGCATATGTAGGCGCACATACATAATTTTGGGATACACACATATTTAGGAGCTGGTATCACTAATATTAGGCTTGTCACAGCTTAAGCTTTTGGAGTAAATTGGTTGTGTGACATGGTATAAGAGCAAAGGTCATGAGATCAAAACTCCTTGATATTAAAAATTCACATCTAATGGCCAACCCAAAAGAGGGGCCACATGTACCACGTGTAGGCCGACCCTAAAAAGATGGGCCACACATGAGGGGGTGTTAAAGTATAAAAGATTAAATAACGCCTTCTCTAACAGCTTAAGCTTTTGGAGTAAATTGGTTGTTTGACAATTGCAAAAAAATACCTTATAATAATTTTGCAACACACACACACACGCACATATTTAGGGACCGGTGTACTCATCACAAATATTAGGCTTATCACAAATATCTCCTAATATTTTGAAATATTTTAATTTTCTCAAAATTTTGATAATTTGAAAAAAAACCTTGAATTTATCTCAAATTTTAAGAAATATCACGACATTTTCATTTTCTATTATTTATTGCAAAAAATACCTTATAATAATTTTGTAATTTTTTTAAATTTTTTTATAAAGTTCATATATTTAATATTTTAATTTTTCAGTTTTTTCCTGATAACCGAAAAATAATAATAAATCTCATGAGATATACATTGGATGAGAAAACATCGAGACAAAAAGCTGTCGTTATGTAGGCTGGCACCCTTGTCGGTTTGTTCTATATGTAGAAATTAAAAACAAATCAAATAAGATAAACGGTCAAAAATGTCTAAATTTAGACTTGAGAGTTGCCTGGAAAAATGTGGGAGGAACGTCCAGGGGATTGGCTTTGTTCCCTTTGTAACTACTGTAACTTCAGGTGGAGAAGTAGATGCCGTCGATGCCAACACAAAAAGAAGAAATCACTCTCTCCATCCCCCTTCCCTTCATGATAAAATCAGGTCAAATCTACATGTGAGGGGGGTAAACCGTAAATGGGAAGCTAAGAAGGGAGTGGGTAGGCGACAGGAAGACTGGTTTTGCCCTTCATGTGATTATGTTAATTTTAAGTGGCGGGATAAATGCCGTTGGTGTTCGCAGTTAAAAAAAAAAACTCCAAATCAGGTGACCGTTGTTAGTCGACCAACCTCCCTTAAGGCGGATAGCGAGAGCGGGAGGTGGCCTGATAGTGGTGATGCCCTATTACATGTGGAGCGAGGGGGGTTCATCCTTATCTATCTCAGGTGGCAAGGTGGATGCTCGAATGGATTCTTTAAAGTCATGTCTGATAGGGAGAAAAAGAGATACTAAAGGGACCCTAGAGGATCTGTGGCTCTGTGCATGAAAGCACTGGGAAATTCCATCGCTATACTGGCCCAGTACTTTGGCTAAGGATGAGTTCCTCTTTATGTTTGAATCGGAAAAGCAGGCCCATAAAATCCTATCCAGGGGCCCCGAGGCTCTGGGAGATCATCTCTTGTCTCTCTTAGCGTGGCATAAGGATTATACCCAGGGTGAGGAAGCTCTTTGCGTCAACTTTTATGGTATCCCTTTACATGCTTGGGCCACTTCAACGGTGGAGGCCTTAGGGAGTTTGTTCGGTACGGTTCTGGAGAAAAAAATGGAAGGTAATCACCAACACTGTATGAATTTCGTATCGGCTAAAATCCTAACCTCCCATTGGCGTCTATCAGGTACTCTTGTTAATATCCGGATCTTTGATCTTATTACCCAGTTGGATTTGAAATACTAGAGGATCCTGTGGAATGCTCAGTTAGTCTCAAGCCCCCCGGCCATAAGGGGTGGCCGGTTGCATTAAATTATCCCACAAAGGATTTTGTTGGTTTTGTCCAATCAAACAATGGCGTGTTGCCCGGTGAACCGTTGGGCCCCCTGCCAAATTCAAATCCTGATTTTGTCCAATCAAACAATGGCGTGTTGCCCAAGATTGGATTGTCAGTAGGCAAGGTTTTAAATCTTGGTTTCGGTTTCGGTACGAAATCTTGTAAAAATTTCACCGAAATTTCGGGTGAAATTTTGTACTTCACCAAAATGTTTCACTGCAATTTCCGAAATTTCACCGAAACGAAACGTTTCGGCCGAAATTTCCGAAACGTTTCGGCGAAGTTTGGTACTTTTCCGACTCAATGTGGATTTCGTTTCGTTTTCCAACGAAACCGAAATATTTCGGCCGAAACGAAACGTTGCGGCCGAAATTTAAAACAACCCTGTCGGTAGGTGGGCGGGGATCAGAGAAAAAGGTTCTTGGTCAGAGATATCTTTCACCTGCTGGCTTTGGCCTTCGGAAGTTTGACCTCCTTGCCCTTAAGCGGAAATTGAGAAAACTTGGACGGTTGGATTCTAAGAATAGGATATCTCTTAAACCCCTGCCCTTGGAATAGTAGCTGTCCTGGGGGTGGGGGGCCCTTCCCCAATTTTTGCTAGGATTGGGTCTAAAGAAGTATTTTGTATTTTGTAGAAATTTGGTATCATAGCCTTTTGGATGGTGGGGTGTGCTATGTAATATCTATGTTGGTATTTCTCACCCCGCTTTTGCGCGTGGCAGAATTAAAGCACTCAAACTGAAAAAGTGAGGATTACCTTAACAAAGGAGCCTTCTTACTTGCTAGTGAAAAAAGGGGTTTAATCCCAGGAGTTTAGAAAATCAGGTGAGACGTTTGGGATCCTCTGGTCTCTTGGGAGATTCATCTTCAACTTTGAGTAGGTAGAAATGGACAACCAAAATTCTCCGCAGCAGGGATCTCACTCATGCCCAGGGGCTCCAAGTAGGAATCTATTCATGGAGATTTTGGTTTTGGAAAGAATCCTTTACAGGATGAGAATGATGACTTATGACGAAGAGAGGGCGTCCATTAACGATCCCACCCGTAAAGAGCTCTCAGGGGATCTGCTTAGGAAATATTGGAAATTTTTTAAGTAAGACGCTAAAGATTGCCCTTTCACGTTCTACAGACTTTGCGGCTTCGCCTCAGTGGAAGAGACCCACTCGCCTTTGTATAAACACCCTTTCTTCAAGTTACTCATGAGTGAGGAAAGGGCTGCGAGGAAACGGATTTGGGAGCTCACCAGGGAGGTGGCTATTAGACACATGGAAGAAAGAATCTCTATCCGAAAAAACCCTGTTTTTTTGGACACAGGTTTGCCGGTTTCCCACCTCCAACAAACTCTGGAGGAGCTGGAGAAATGCGCTTTCTAGATGTGCATCCCTGTGTTGGGGCGGCCCTGGGATCCTATGGCAGCTAGATGACCTTTGTGGATTTAATGAGGGAAGAAAAAGATATGCTATTGTATCTTGTCTTGCTTTAATGTTTTCCTCTACTTGGTCTTGGTATACCCGTTCCATCCTCCATATGATATTTTGTAATACAGGACGGGACTCCTGGTCCCAGTGTTATTCTAATATCAATGAAATATCACTTTTCAAAAAACAAATGTCTAAATTTAGGATAGGATTGGCAATACCAATTTGTTGTATATTTGGCCCATAAACTGCGCAAGGAAATTCCCAATCATTGGTTACAACCACAGATGCTATATAAAGATTGGGTTTTTTCTATCATTTACCACCTACCAAAAAGTTTGGTTCCTGCTAGCCATCACATCATCTGTGTAATGGTTGATTAGGCAGTTCACCCTTTTTGTTGGTGGTATCAGAACAGTGTATCTACCTTACATGGCAATAAACTTTTAGTTTCCAAGTTGTGAATTATCTCGGGTGAAAGTATGTCACATTATGGCTAAGAAGCATCCAATAGGAAAATCACGTTTTACTGACTTATATAGGACTGAGTCCCATATCTTATGAAATTGGTATTGACACCCGCAAGTTTCAAGATTAAAAATTTTCCACCATTTCATATAGGACCCCACCACCCCCACTCAAAAACACACACACACACACACACACACACACACACACCGCACACCCATCCACACAATTAATTTGAACTATCAGTTGACATGTCCCCATTGTTTTTCTTTTGTAGGTGCTACTGCGGTTCATTGGTTCTGTTCTTGTTTCTGAGCTTTGGGGAAATGACGATATACAAGCAGAAATTTCAGATTATAGAGAGGAAGTTCTTAGCTGCGCTGTGGAAATCATTAATATGATTTCATCAAATGTCTACCCTGCAATTGATGGGTGTAACAAGCAGCGTCTTGCTTACATATATAGCATACTCTCCGACTGCTACTCTCAATTGAAAGGAGTTGAAGAGCTAGAACTAAAGATACCCTACAATCCAGGACGTACCTATGCTTTAGAGTCATCTCAATTTTACAAGGTTCTCGAGCAAGAGTGCAGAAGAGTTTCTTTTATCAAAATGTTGAACTTCAAAAATATTGCTGGATTAGGTGGTTTGAACTTTGAGCATTTCAATGATGAAGTTTACAATCAAATGCATGAATCTTGTGTTGATGCTGTAGCAAAAATGGTCGAGACCCTTGTTGGTATTTGTAAAGATTCGGAGGCCGAGGGTCTTATATCTTGGCAGGCTGTTTACAAACATCACGTTCAAAGTTTGTTGACAACTTTAGCGACTGAAATCAAAACGAAGCCCCATGACATAAACCCTAACGATGTCAGTGCCTTTGTAAGTGAACTTGAGCAGAACTATGACTCCTGCAGGATTTATATAAGAGCCATGTCAGAACCAGATATGTTGGATACTATGGGAAAGTACTATAAATTAAGTGTTCCTCAACTTAGTTGTGGAGATCCATCAAGTGAATCAGAATGGCTGGATTGTCTCCTCTTGGTTTTAAATTTCTGGATCCGACTGGCCGATGATATCCAGGAGTTTGTAGGTCATCAAAAAGCTGAAGAAAAACATAGCTTGTTTAATCCAGAAAGCCTATCAAAATGTCTGAAGGATTTTAGAAAGCTGGTAGTGGAGGATCAAGTCTCAGCAAATCAGGGTTGGGCTACTGTTTTGAACTATATCAAACTTGGGGTTATGGGTGGACTTACTGCGGACATTTCAACTTTCTGCAGGGCCATGGCCTTTTCTGGTTGTGGGTTTAGGGCCATTGCTGTGGTATTTTCTGAAGAAGTGGACAGCACCGGAAATCCTGATGGTTCTCAGAGTCTCTCCCGTCTTTATTTGAGTACACTAGAGTCAGCATTGTTAGAATTGGGCGCTGATTCCAATGACCATCACAATTTACATCATTTGCTCTCGTCGCTTAGTAAGTTGGAGAGCAATTTAGATGATCTCAAAGTGGTTAGGTTTGCGGTTTGGGAAAGGTTGAGCAAATTTTTTGGTAACATGCAACTGCAGAGTCACACACGGGTCTATATCTTGGAGCTTATGCAATGTATTGCAGGGAGAAATCTCGGAGGTCTTCCTGCTGAAATTCTATCTGATGTTCAACCATGGGAAGGTTGGGATGAGTCACAATGTACTGAAAGCCGTGAGACAGCTCAGGGTGGGGTGACACAACCCGATATGTCTAGTAAATTTACGAATACTTTGGTTGCCCTTAAATCAACTCAACTGGTCACAACTATTTCACCCAGCATAGAAATTACCCCAGATGATCTTTCGACCCTTGACTCGGCAGTATCTTGCTTTTTTCGTTTATCTGCATCTGCTACCTCTGAACCACATTTTGACTCTCTGCGAGCCATTTTAGAAGAGTGGGAGGAGCTTTTTACTAGCACAAAAGAGGAAGAGCTTTTTAGTAGCAATAATTTTAGTAGTGATGACTGGGACGAGGGATGGGAACACTTTCAAGAAGAAGAAGAACCAGTCGAGAATGAAAAAAAGAAAGTGGAACCCATTTCTATCCATCCCCTCCATCTATGTTGGGCGGAGATTATCAAAAAAATTGCGGGTCTGTCCCAATTTTCTGCTGTGATGAAATTGATTGACGGCTCATTGTGTAAATCCAAAGGCGTCTTGCTGGCCGAGGATGATGCCCAGAGCTTGTGTGAGCTTATTATCGGGATTGACTCCTTCATGGCTCTGAAAATAATGTTGCTACTGCCTTATGAAGTTATTTGGTTTAAGTGCTTAGGTTCAGTAGAGGCCAAACTGAAACTCGTAGGCAATTTGGACACAATAAGTGGAGATTACGAGCTTTTAGCTCTTATGTTATCATCAGGAGTTGTATCCACCATTGCTACTGATCCTTCCTACAGCTCGACTTTTTCTTATTTGTGCCACTCAGCAGGGCATCTCTCGCATCTATATCAGGAAAGTCTGTTATCTTTGCTCAAGCACAGAGGGACAAAAGGAAGTGTAATAGACAGAAATGGGTGCAATTTTTTTGGCAGAACTCTCTTTCCATGTTTTGTATCTGAGCTTGTGATTGCAAGACATTTCCTTTTAGCAGGGTTTCTTGTTTGCCAGTTCATGCACACGCACGCATCTCTCAGTCTCATCAATGTTGCAGAGGCTAGTCTTAGAAGGTATTTTGAAGGAGAGGTTCGCAAACAACAGAATAGTGAGCTGGGTCTTTCAGAGATGGATTCATGTAGATCCTTAGTAAACACTATTTCCAGCTTACGAGTTAAGTTGGGTACTTTGCTTCAATCTGCTCTGTCAGCCCTCACAGGGACACAAATGCCACAGTTGAAACCTCAATATGATTTGGTGACAAATGGAACTCAGTGGTAAGTAGGAGGCGTGGGCTAGATAACTAAAGAGTTTGTTGAATGATGCTATTTAGGAAATGGGTGCGTGGGTTTCAGTTTACGTCGGCCACAGGCATCCTGCATAAGTTGATCAGATGCCACAATGACAGTAAGCTGAGCAGTACATTTTATTAACTGTCCACCTTTCACCAGTTGTACAATCTTACAACTGTTAATTGTTCAAATACCTTGTTTTAAGAATGGATTCAAGCTTATCTAGATTCTTTATGTAGAAAAACAGGTCATGACTCTCACCATTAGTATGGAGATACTCATTGAGAGTATCCAATCTTTAAGAACTCGGAACTTACATGTACATATCAGAATTGGCTGAAGCCCACCATCAAAGAATCATACTACCCCAAACGGAATGCCAGACCGTGTGTGCTCCGCCTATTGGTAATGTTTTTTCATTTCAGCTCCACAGTAGTTGAAGTTCATAGTAGATGAATCTTTTTTCTTTCTGCCTAGATGTCTTGGTGTCCTGCTAGCACTTGATCTCTTTCCAGTCGGACCCTTTTCAGTTTTTTTTTTTTTGAAGTGGGCATTTTTTTTTTTGTGGGATCCTGCTTTTTAATCTGGGTTATTATCCATTTTGAATTGGACCGGCCATTGGACTGTATTAGGTCCTACATACGTTGTGCAATGGGAGAAAGGGGAGTTTGTTTGTTCTTATGTCACTTTGAGTAGATTTAAGATCTTTTTTTGGTCATTTTGAGTAGGTTTTTCTTTTAAAGATAACAAATTTTATTCCATTAAATAAGTGAGGTACATAGAGGGGACAAGTTGTCCCCAAAACAACCAACACACCTTACGTTGTCCCCGGGGCACAAATACGGGAATTATTCCCCCCTGTGAGTGATCTGAGGGTGAATAATATGGATCAGATAGCGGATTGCATCAAGAATGTGATGAAGTCTCCATGGACCACATCAGCGACTAGTAGCCCAGGCTATGGTGTTTGTAGAATCGCCCTCAATCACCAGAGATCTAAGGTTGTTGTGATCGTTACATTGCAGCTCAAAGAGGAGTGCTCTCGCCTCCACCTCATTCGCTTCACATTCCCCCATGGATCTGGAGTACGACATGAGAATATGTCCTTCACTGTTCCTGGACTCCGCCAATACATGCCCGCCCAGGATTTCTGAAAGAACAACCATTGAAGTTAGTTTAAACCAGCCGTCGGGAGGAGGTATCCAATTAGGCATTATCCGTTGGCATACTACCAGAGAGGAGCTTTCACTGGATGCCTTGGGGAATCACTGTGGACGGCCATTCCCTATGCAATAATATGGCCATTCCCTATGTGATAATATGGCATATATGGCTGGAGCGGAATTGTCGTGTATTTCAAAACGTGTAGATCATGGCAGCACCTCCTGTTGGATGTCAAATTGTCAATTATCGTGTGGAATCGATCCAAGAAAGGACTACCTTATTCAGTGGGGGAAATGCTACGCCATTGGAACACAGTGATATTGGAGAAAAGGTTTTAGTATGATTCTTGATATGCTGTTCTGAATAACCCAATGCACCCCAATGGATTTACAGACAGCCATCCAGATCCAGAAAGTGTAGGGGCAAGGAGCTAGCGAGTGATCCAAGTATTCCTCATCATTCCTGCGTCTTTGCATGTGAAACCCGCGACTTTGCAAACGCTCTCCCGTGTTGATGCATCTGTGGACCACGGTCCATGCGAACCTCGAGACCCTCGCGCCCCGGGGGGCCCGCAATATTACTCCAAACATTTGCCCACCAAGAAGCAGAGCCATTCCCAACTGTTATTTGTCGAAAGAATGAACGTGCAGAAAATTCACCTTGGGAATCGTTTTTTTTAATGGAGGGGGTGCAATATTACTCCTAACCTTTGCCCGCCGAGAACCAGAGCCATTCCCACCTGTTTTCTGTCGGAAGAATGAACGTGCAGAGAATTCACCTTGGGAATTCGTTTCCAGACCCATTTATCATTGGTATTTGGCGATGGATAGCTTTCATATAATTTCTATAACAATAATGTAGTGGGAATTTCGTCATCCTTGAGATTGCGGCGAAGCTTGATATCCCACACCTGATTTCCGTGTCTAGGGCCCGTAGAAAGGTAATCCGATATTCGTGCTTCCGGATTGCGTGCCATCCTATGTAGAGTTGGGTAGGCTTCCATTAGTGGATGTTTCCCAACCATAAGTCCACCCAAAATTATATCATATCCCTCTTTCCTGCTTTAAATTGCAGATTGAGAGAGAATAATGATCGTGCACTCAGATTTCCAGACGCCAGATCCTTTACCTCTTGTTCGAGATCCGCTCTCCCATTCGCCCCAACCGCACCCATACTTGTCGCGTATTAACTGGTGCCATAGTGCATTCTTCTCTACCGTGAACCGCCATAACCACTTTCCCAGTAACGAAATGTTACCTAGCCGAATCGTCCCAATACCCAGCCCATGCTTTTTATGTGCTTTGCAAACCTTTTCCCATGTTAGCAGATGGCTACTTCTTTTGCCTTGCCCCCTACTCTCCCATAGGAAATCCCGTTGGAGTTTATTGACTCGCTTGGCCACCTTCACCGGGATGTTAAACATGATGAGAGTGATTCTGCCGCAGAAGGATAGATAATATTTTTTCCGTGTGGCTAATTTCAGTTTCACACATTCAATTACTGTATCCCACTATGGAGCTTTCGGAATTCCATGACCAAGGGGCAAACCCAAATAAGAAATGGCTAGTTTTTTTTTTGAAAGGCGACATGTATTTATTAATAGGGAAAATGACCAAATCGAAGGGGTTTATACTGAGTATGACATTTCAAGAGGGGTGTTTTCTAAATCACAAAACAGAAGTGATGTTGACTGGTTTGGATGCGTATGTGACAAAAATACCCTTAGTAAAAAAAAAAAAAAACAGTTTTACTCTCTTTCTCTCTCTCTCTCTCTGTTTTTACTCTGTTTATTTTATTTTTACTTTAAACCACTGTTTACTCTCTCTCTCTGTCTCTCTTTGTCGCTGCAAATACCGTCGCCGGCGGACGGAAAAATTCCGGCAAGTCTCTCTCTCTCTCTCTCTCTCTCTCTCGCTCTCTCTCTCTCTCTCTATCTCTCGACCTCTCTCTATCTCTCTCTAGGTAAATTTGAGCGGCAAATCTCAACGGCAAATCTCACAGGTTGGTAACCCATCTCTCTCAGTGTCACTCTCTCCCTCTCAGTCTCTATGTGGTTTTGTCATTTAGGGTTTTGATAAGTCAGTGATTTAGTCGTTTTCTCAGTTAGGGTTATGAAAAATCAGTGGTTTAAACCAATCTAAGTGATTTAATTGATAAATGAGGGATTTTAAGTAACTATTGATGGTTATAATCCCCTAATTTGCTAGAAAGCAGTGGTTTAAACACCTAATTTCTGAGAAATCGGTGGTTTAAACTCCTAATTTCTGAGAAATTATTTGTTGAAACACCTAATTTGTGAGAAATCAGTCGTTTAATTGATAAATAAGGTGTTTTAACTAACTATTGATGGTTTAAAACCCTAATTTAGGAGAAATTAGTGGTTTAATTGAGAAATTACACGTTTATTCTCCATAGTGATTTGCTCAACACCCTAATAGGCTTGTAATAAAATGAATGGACATGTCATTGCTCTATAGGGGCTGAATTTGTTACAAATCAGTTGTTTAAACCCTTACTTTTTTATGTTAACAGTGATTTAATTGATAAATTAGGGGTTTATTCTCCGTGGTGATTTGGTCAGCACCCTACTAGGCTATTAAAAAATACAATAGACATTTCACTGCTATATTGGGTTTGAGTTTGCAAGCAATCAGGTGTTTAAACCCCTAATTTTTCAAGTTAACAGTGGTTTAATAGATAAATTAGGGGTTTAATTCTCCTTAGAGATTTGCTCAACACCTTAATAGGCTTCTAAGAAATTAAATGGATATTTGTTAATTTGTTTCCTCACATTGTGTTTGAACAGGTCCACATCTGATTATTTGGATTCATATTCATCTTTTGCATATAGTAATCATCTCGTGAAATCATGGTAATGCCTCCTGTTATTCTTTTAAGTGTTGTATTTCTGCTAATGTGCTATATATCTAATAATGCTTTATTTCCAGCCGTCTTATGTTACGTCAAGATGCTGCCCCTCCAAGTTTTACGACTTCTTCCAGTCCCTGCAGTTGGGGAATGTACATACTGATATCCTAAGTAGAAGCCCATTTGGAGGCTTGCTTAACCTAGAAGGTGTAAAATTGCACAAGGCAATTTTGACCACCCTCGTGCGATCCTGGATACCCAAGTCCAGGGCATTTAGAGTAGGCGGCATCGTAGTCCCCTTTGAGGTTAAGGATGTAGCATTAGCATTAGGTCTAAGCCTTATAGGGGAGAGAATAAGGATAGACTGGCATTCGACAGAAGAGGTCGAAGGTTGGAGGTTTGGCAGTCCAACGACAAGATTCGCTGAGATTGCGAAGGTTATTAGGGCAGAGTCTATGTCGGACGAGATTTTATCGATCCAGGCGACAGTCAGACATGTCTTGCTACTCCTCTGCTGCTCTGTGCTTTTTGCACATGCCGACTCCACGGATCATAAGACGAAATCTTGCATTTTCTCCTACTTAGAAGCAGAGACCATCAGAAGAATTGGTTGGGCATACCCTGTCTATGACTTCCTCATAGAGTCATTGGATTCATATTCGAAGAAGGGGATGGGATATATCAACGGTTGTGCTATTCTGCTACATGTAAAGAGTACATATAGTATGTACCATATAAGCGATATGTAAGTTAAATTTTTGTTCTCTAATCATCGTACGTCTTCATTCCAGGTGTGGCTATTCGAGCATACTACCCTGTGGGAACCTTCAGTTCCAGATGCGCGTCCACGCCTATTGAAGTGGACCGCGAGGATCAATACACGGATGAAGGAGCAGACAACTCTCATTACCCTGATCCGTGATAGGAAGCTAAAGAAGAAGGAGGTGAGACCTAAAGCTTATGTACTCCTCTAGGTCTCACTTATTCTAACCGAAATTAACTATTCGATTTCAGGTTCTGAAGTGCCTACTACCTATTCCTGAAGAAGAGAGTCTCTTATCCATTGTAGCAGATGATGTAGACAATCTCGACGATCCTCTTCTTCCTCGAGAAGAGGGACAGCGGCAGTCCGTCGTAGAAGATGATGTCTTAGATGTCGACAATGTTTTGATCGCAAAACGTTCTACTCCGATATCAGTGGTAAGGAACATCACTCTCTTGCTTACATGGGGTCATTGTATTCAAGTTATCTAAATTTCCTTTAATCTTCGTAGGTTTATAAGAGAAAAGGTGTTGGAGACAAGGATCGTCTCCAAGACATTCACTTTTCAGAGGAAGAAACGATAGCGTCTCTGAGTCTACTGGTACGGTCTTTATAGTTAATTTTCAATAACTATATATTTCATATGTTATTAACTTCACATTTACATTTTCAGAGCAACGTAGCTGTTAAGAGAAGAAGATGGACAAAAAAAGAAACTGATAAGGAAAAGAATAAAGTGGATGGAGAAGAGAAGCCTATAAGCAGGGCTGAATTAAATTTCATAGTGGGGAGGTTAAGACAACTTGAAGATGAAGTAGCTGAGTTGGAAGATGAAGTAGCTGAGTTGAAGAGGAAGCTGGCTGAAGGGGACCAGGAGGCTGAAGGGGAGCAGGAGGCCGAAGGCCAGGATGGAGATGAAGGAGGGGGGGAGGTGATGAAAGGAGGGGATGACCGACAGTTGGTCATCATTCCCAGCCAGGATACACCGGAGGTGGTTGAAGGTGAAGGTCCGGATGGAGGGGACGACCAGCAGTTGGTCGTGTTTGGAAGCCAAGACCGACGGGAGGGAATAGAGCCGGTAGTAATTTCCATCCACGACACTCCAGTAAAACCTATGGGTCCGAAAGTTTGGAGTATTGAGAGAGTAGTGAAGCTGGGTTTAAGAAGGAAGAAAGCCTCTCAATACACTAGTTCGTCGTATAGAGGTATTGGGCGTAAGAAGACGAACAATAAACAGACGGTGACAGAGCCGCAAAACCATCGGTTGCTCGGACCGCTTCTTGCACTTCCCAAAAGGTAAATTGGATTGAAGCTCTTCTGTAATATAGTTATCTAGCCTTTGTAAATGCTAAACAATCCAGAGTTTTGCAGCCACCGAGTCATAGAGATCAACAACGAGTACATGTGTGCGGAAGACTTGGTTATTCTTAACGATCCCGTAGCGTGGTTAACTTCTCCAGTAAGTGTTTTGGTTATTTTTTGTAATACTGACTTCTTTCACTAGTGATATTCGTCTCTAATATCTATATGTTATCTTACGTAGCTTATGAACGTATACGCCGAGTATCTGAACGTCCGGGATGAACGGAATAGAAAACCTGGAGAAAGAGCCTGTGTTTCCATCAGCACCTACCTCTACGTAAGAATAAATCGTTTTTCATTCCCAAACTTGCTTTTTATAATTTTTTAGGAAGCTTTGAATGTATTTTGCTCACGAATCACTTTGCTTGTATTGCTTCTGTAGGATTGTTTAACTGACAAGGGCTACGCCGGCCTCGACTTCGTTGAGAAGTACGTTTGGCGCTTGAATCAATGCCCGCCGGATAGCCTAAAAAGAGTCCTCTTCCCGGTGCATGTCCCTCAGCATTGGATTCTTCTGGTCCTTGATATGGTGGACGAAAAGTTCTACATCTACAACTCCTTGAAAGATGTGAAGTACTGGACAGAGGTTCTACCATTGGTGAGTTCGAGTCTGACCTTCCTTCCTTAAATTTGTAAGTATATAAAACTGTTACCCTATAATGATTGTTTCATAGGTTCGATACCTCGAGGGGCTATACTTAGAAAAGTGGAAGGTGGATGTAAGTAAGTTTCTAGTGGAAGAATTTGACAAGAGGCCCATACAGAGAAATAGGTACTAAATTTCATTAGAATCAGGGGTTAGGAAACTTAAATTCATTGTGCCTCTTATTTGCGCTCCACGAGCTTGGTTGATGATGTCTTCTTCTTTTCCAGCAATGATTGTAGGTTGTTTGTGCTGAAGGAGATGGATTGCCTGGCACGTGATGTGCCGCCAAAGTTCAGTCAGGCAGAGATCATGGTCATGAGAAGACAACTACTGGAGGATTTTTTAGATGGCCGGTGTGGCACGATTGTCAACTTGTAGGGGCTGTGGTGGTGGTGTTGCAGGTGATTGTTACGGAGGGAACCATTGAAGGGTTAGGCACCTTATGTTCCACTTTTAGAAGGCAGTGATAGTGATTGTTATGCTGATTGTGAGGCCGAGTGCTTATGGTGGGTCGACGCTCTCGAGACATATCATTTCGAAATTGTAACCTCTGTAAATTGTAATGTATTATGGTGATTGTCAGACCACTTATTCCATTTCTTCAGTTCCAAATTCTAATGTGTGTAAATTTGTCCATTGTGTAAGGATCAGACAGTCTCTTCCATTTTCCAACTCCAATGCAGGTTCAAATCGAATGTAACTTTCAAGACCTTGGCATCTAATAATTAGTTGGATTAGGATTTCATTGTTGCGCATGGTCATGAGTTCACATATGCTGCTTGCAGTGAGATACACTATTCGAAACAAATTCAATTTATTTGTTTTCATGGGGATAGGATGGATGGAAAAGGCTCCAAAATAATGGACATAATGGAGGCGGTCAATCAAATCCAATATAGCACATTAGGGTACATATGATATTTATCTTAGGAAAAAAAAAAAAATTAGTACTGGTCGGAACTCCGAGATTTAGTCGGAATTCCGTAGGAAAAAATAAATTTGTCGGAATTCCGAGAATTTATTTCGGAATTCCGCAGATACTATATCAAAATGTTTTGTTTTTTCACAATTCTGGTCGGAATTCCGAGAATTTTTTCTCAGAATTCCGCAGTAAACTTCGAATTTTTTGAAAATGTTAAACCTATGTGGTCGGAACTCCGAGAATTATGTCTCGGAATTCCGCAGCGACTCTGACGGTTTTAAAAAAAAATTTCGAAATTCCAAGACATAGTCTCAGAATTCCGACACTTATCTAACCGCTTTTAAACCGTCGAACGTGCATTTTTTTTTCATTTCCCTCTTCTAATTTTCCTTCGTTTTCCGTTCTCTCTGAAAACCATTTCCAAACCCTAACTCCATTAACCATTCTCCCTTACAATCCCTTCAAATCTAACCCTAATTCATCATCTTCATCCTCCACAACCCTGTTTTTTACCCAAAAACCGATAAAATGCGTCATCCCTGCTAAAACTCCCAATTTCTCTTCCTATTCCTCCATTTCCTCCTCCTTTTGTCCATTTTCTTCCATTCACACTCCTTCTCCTTCCATTTTCTCTTATTTTTCTTCCACATTCCTCATTTTCTTCGTCATCTCTTCCATTATAATCAATTTCTCTTCCATTTTCTTTCATTTTCTCCATTTTCAGAAATATAAGGTTTCCCATCTTCCGTTTTACCCTCCATTACAACTTCTCTTATTCCCTAACTGTTCTCAAGATGCCTCGAACCAAAAATGTCCAAATTAGAGGTTCTACCCAACGCCAGGACGATGAAGGACCATCGAGGAAGCGGTCTAAGAAAGCTACGGCTCCGGCTCCCGAACCGGAGCTTATTCCAAATTCCTACTTCTCCTCTGCACAAGCGAAGAAGGCATGGCCGAAAATGGCTAATCGTGGTGTCCGCACCGGACGCTTCATAGAGCCCGATGTCCTCAAACACTTCGACCTTCAAGCTCGGTTTGACGCTCTTGGATTGACACAATTTCTTCATCTTGATGAGCTTATCTATCCTAGATTGGTACGTCTTTTCTATGCCAATCTCACAATCAGTCCTTCGTACTTCGAAATTGAGTCTCGCGTCAAGAAAACAACGATACGACTCAATTATCATGAACTTGCTGAGATGCTTCAGATTAGTCCCGATGGTTTTGAGCATTACTTTTGGCCTGGAAATGAGATCCATTCACTTAATGATCTTGATCACGACACTGTGTATGGTCGGATTACCCGGAGTTATAGATCCAACATGATAGTGAAAGCCTCCCATCTCATTCCTGAAGCTAAGATGCTTCACAACTTCATGTTCAGCAACTTCACTCCTCGCGGGGGCATGACCGATGCTCTAAGGCCCTTAGAGGCCTACCTCATCTATTGTATTCTTGAGCGTCGCAAGGTTTGCCTACCCTATATCATCTTCCGTTTTATGTTCCAAACACTTAAGCGGTCCAGAGCCTCCTTGCCATATGGCATGCTCCTTACGTGTATCTTCCACAACTTTGGCATTGCTCTGGATAGTGAGGCGACCATCATTCCTACCGCTCCATTTGATGATAAGTCTTTCCGACGCATGGCTCTAAACAAAGAAGTAGTTGAAGTTGCAGCTGGAGAAGAAGACGAAGAAGGAGAGGAAGAAGAAGAAGAAGAAGAAGAAGATGAAGAAGAAGAGGCGGATCAGGATACTGAGGCACCTGTGGCACCACGGGCATCTCAGGATTTCACCGCTATGCAGGAGGCCCTTCAGCTATCCATGGCTTCTCAGTTTGAGAAGCTCACTACTCACGTTGACAGGGAGATGACCAGTCGCTTCGAAACGCTCACTACTCACGTTGACACGGAGATGGCCAGTCGCTTCCAGGCGCTCACTACTCACGTTGACACGGAGATGGCTAGTCGCTTTCAGACTCTTACTACACACATTGATGAACAGTGGACCACCTATTACCAGTACCTCTCCGGTGGTCAGTGGGGTCAGCAGCCTGCCAGTTCCTCATATCCTCCACCACCACCTCCAGAGCAGTAGATGGCTTCAGTTCTCTGATGATGATGGATACTTTTTTGCTCAGACGCTTTATATATACTGACATATGATGTATTAAGCTTATCTTCTTGGATGATAATTTGGATAATGTAGTTTGTATGCTGGCCAAGCACCTGATAGGTAGATTCTATGATCAGTCGCTTTCAGGTTTTGACAATTCTAAGTGCTCCTTTGCTTCGTAAAAAAAAAATTTCTCATTAATTATAGCACCCCATTACAGAAAACATACATGTACTCCAAAAAAACATACAATTATTCCAAAAAATGTTTATGTATTCCAAAAAATGCCGGGCCTGCAATTCATACTTACAGAAAAAACGGAGGCAGGCAGGATAGACCAGGCCTGCAATAAAATTTGCACGAATCGATTAACGCCAGCACGGGTTGTATCGAGGACTAGTAAAAAAAACATGTTAGATTGATCATACCTGTTCTCCATTGGTGCGGAAGGCCCGATTGGAGCCTCGTTTTGCTGACGATTTACGATGGGAGGATTCTTGCACGATCTCTTATTATGTCCAAGTTGCCCGCAGGTACCGCACTTATGATGCACTCCTCTTTGCAGTCCCCTCTCCACTCTGACTTTTTTTGGTCGCCCTGGCTGTCGTCTTACTTTTGGCGGCAATACCAACGGCAAAGTATGGGAAGGATCTGGCCATTGCGATCGATCTAACGTGGGATAAACTACTCCATCATAAGTCTTCCGATATGCATCGGCCAGATACCAATCCTGGCAGTAACAGTATGGATCTTGGTGGTTTAGTTCCATGGCTGCTATCGCATGCCCGCACGGAATTCCCATCGTTTGGAACATACGACACGTACATGTTTGCTTAGCTAAGTCCACCTGGTCAACGTGATACCTGGACGTTACTTGAAATTCGGTCCAACTACACTGCCACGGCGTATAAGCACCTGCTTCTTTACGTGCTTCCGCCAACCAGGATTCCGCTTTTGGTGTCAAACGAGTCGTCCATTTGCTACATGTCTTCTGACGGAACTGAAAGAAGTCACAAACTTTCCATCTTGTGTGCTCGACAAGTGCTGTAATTGGCAACTCCCTTGCTCCCTTTAAAACGGCATTGAAGCACTCAGCTGCGTTAGTTGTCAACATGTTATATCTGCATCCTTCAAAATACGCGCTCGCCCAATTTTCTTTAGGAATGTCCGATATCCATTGGTGTGCTCTTTTACTCTGACTTTTAATACTCTCCATCGCATCCTTAAAAGCACCATCCCTTAGGGAATATGCAGCTGTCATAAAGAGTTTCCGGAGCTTTTCATTTTTAAAGGTTGAATGGAAGTTGGCACTGAGGTGATGGATGCAATAGCTATGGTGTGACCTGGGCAAAGCTTCAGCTACGGCTCTAGGCAACCCCTTCATCCGGTCCGACCCAATCGTGATGACATCTCGGCCCGCTGAAATGAAATTATGACGGAACAAATGCAGAAACCATACCCAGCTTTCATACGTCTCAGCCTCGACTACTGCAAATGCTAGCGGGAATAACCCACCGTTGCCGTCTATCCCAGTTGCGGCTAGTAGAGTCCCCCTGTACTTCCCCCGCAAATGGGTCCCGTCAATTAGGGCGAGGGGCATAACTGTTCGGTTGAATGCACGTATGCTAGGGCCAAATGACCAAAATAAACGGGCGAAAGTATCATCCCCTCTTGGCCGTAACTCTCGGGATCGGCACAACCGTATTATTGTGCCAGGATTCCTTCTTACCAACTCCTCAGTATACGCAGACAGGATGCGGTAAGACGCCTCGGCATTTCCGCACTTAATTTCGTGTATAAGCTCCTTCGCCATGTGGGCTTTTCGATAGGACAATGTTATACCCCACTGGACCTTGATGTACTCTCTTATCAAAGTAGCCTTCACGTCTTCTGGTCGGGGGAATAAGGCTACACAATTTTCAGCAGCCCATTTTGCAGTGGCCATGGGATGATCGTTCCCTTTCACTGTGCCTGAGCATGTGTGCTGGGGGATAAATGTTTTTACCTTAACATAATCTGTGTAAGTGGTCCCTGTGATACGCCACGGGCAACTACGCTCCTTGCATCTAACGCCATACTTTGTGGGATTTTTCTCCTGTGGGACAAACACAAAGTGATGCTGGATTGCATAGTCTCTGACTTTCTTTTCAAAGACTTTAAGATTTGGGAACATTGCCCCAACCGTGAACTCCTCAAGTCGCACAATCTCATTTACTTCATCAGCCCCTACAACCATTTCATCTGCTTCCATCGGCTGCCTTTCATACGTATTTCCCAAAGCATTGCCTAGATAATTAGTAGGTTCATCCTGCTCATCACCCATGTCCTCACCGTCACTGAAGTCCCCTTCATCATCACCAAAGTCATCATCATCGTTATTACTGCCATCGTTCGGTCTAATCAATTCATTAGCATGAACATCACCTCCAAAATTCCTAGACAACTCCTCCACGTATTGGCTTGGGTGGGTTGTCTCAAACTCGGTCTCAGTGGTGTCGGTCTCATTAAAATTGGGATCATCAAAATCCTGATTCAAGTCCACTTCGTAGCTGCACATCGGGTAGCAATTAGAGATAAAATAATTGATTCATAAATGAAAGGAAGGAATATGAATAGCACTCAACAATTGCTCTCTACTATAATTTACCGATGTATGTTATCTTCCTTCATCAGGAGGATCTCCACACCGATACAGCAGACCGACATCCGTAGGGTGAGGAGAATTGTTTCCTCCAAAATTGTACTCTTTAGTTACATACAAGCTCAGAGAATTAATAACCGTACTATCAAAAAGCATCATCACCAGATCAAGGTCGTTATCATCTCGAATATCATATAAGATGATCTGATATGGGTCTAAAATATATCGACCCTTGATGGATAAAGAAACATGACTTCGATTAGTCCCAATTTTCCTGTGAATTAGAGTGTCAAATTCTCTAAATTTTATTTTCTGACCCACAATTAATGGCAACTTCTTCCCTCCTACGTATTCAAATGATACCGCATCCTTTACAAAGCCGTCGACGTGTAAGATAAAAGAAGCTCTTCGTTCTACTGTTCTCCTGTTTACACAAAATTAAACCATTGTCAAAATAACCAATAAAAAAAAACCATTCCAATTAACAAGTAAAGCACCCATTTTTGAATTATGCACAACTTCAACCATTGCTAAGTCTCCATAAAACAACATAAACCACTACTAAGACCTACTAAGTCATGACAAGGAAATATGAACCACTACTTACCCCATATAAAGCACTTAGAAATACTATAAACCACTGTTAAGCCAATATAAACCACTTATAAACACTTTAAACCAATGGTTATCCTAAATAAACAACTTATAAACACTCTAAAACCACTGGTAACTCTATATAAACTACTTATAAACACTCTAAACCACTGATAGGGTTATATAAACCACTGTTTACCCTATATAAACCAGTTGTAAAAACTCTAAACCACTGATAAACCTATATAAACCACTTATAAACAGTATAAACTACTTCTTACCTTGTATAAACCATGTATAAACACTCTAAACCACTGATAAGCCTACATAAACCACTTATAAACAGTCTAAACCACTGATAGGCTTATATAAACCATTGTTTACCTTATATAAACCAGTTGTAAAAACTCTAAACCACTGATAAACCTATATAAACCACTTATAAACATTATAAACTACTTCTTACCTTGTATAAACCATGTATAAACATTCTAAACCACTGATAAGCCTACATAAACTACTTATAAACAGTCTAAACCACTGATAGGCTTATATAAACCACTGTTTACCCTATATAAACCAGTTGTAAAAACTCTAAACCACTGATAAACCTATATAAACCACTTATAAACAGTATAAACTACTTCTTACCCTGTATAAACCATGTATAAACACTCTAAACCACTGATAAGCCTACATAAACCACCTATAAACAGTCTAAACCACTGATAGGCTTATATAAACCACTGTTTACCTTATATAAACCAGTTGTAAAAACTCTAAACCACTGATAAACCTATATAAACCACTTATAAACACTATAAACTACTTCTTACCCTGTATAAACCATCTATAAACACTCTAAACCACTGATAAGCCTATATAAACCACTTATAAACAGTCTAAACCACTGATAGGCCTATATAAACCACTGTTTACCTTATATAAAGCAGTTGTAAAAACTCTAAACCACTGATAAACCTATATAAACCACTTATAAACAGTATAAACTACTTCTTACCCTGTATAAACCATGTATAAATACTCTAAACCACTGATAAGCCTACGTAAACCACTTATAAACAGTCTAAACCACTGATAGGCTTATATAAACCACTGTTTACCCTATATAAACCAGTTGTAAACACTCTAAACCACTGATAGGCCTATATAAACCACTTATAAACACTATAAACTACTTCTTACCCTGTATAAATCATTTATAAACACTTTAAACCATTGTTAATCCTTATAAACCAATTATAAACATTCTAAATCACTGGTAACCTTTAATAAACCACTACTTACGATTATAAACCACTACGGAGGAATCTTACCCAAAGAACCTATATAAACCACTTATAAACACCCACTTGAGTACTGGTTTATGGTAGTGAAATACTGGTTTAACTTAAGAAATTAGTGGATTACAGTAAAATAACAATGATTATAAAATGTTTAAAGTAATTTAAATAAGATTAAATAGTGATTGAAGGCTTTCTGCAATGGAAGACAGTAGTTTAACATGAAAAACTTTCATTCAAGTTTATAAACATGCCTTATAATGGAAAGAGAAGGGAGAGGGGTAAAAATACACACATTTCCATTCAATGGAAGCTTTCTGCAATGGAATGGTGGTTTCTAGTGAAGATTTTTAAGATTTCCAAATCCAATAACGTTTTTTTCCAATATTTGTTGAAAATGGAGGCGTTGTGCAATGCAATGAAGGGTTAGGAAGGCTTTCACATCTAAAAATGAGGTTTTTAGCATTAGAATGGAGCTTTTGGCATCTAACAATGGAGGTTTTTGGGTTTCAAAAATGGAGGTTTTTGGATTTTTCATACGTACGTTTTTTTGGTAGGTGGGAGGAAGAAGAAGAAGAGGGAAAAAGGTGGGTTTTGGGATTTGTTTTCTCCTAAATGTAATCATTTCAAATAGGTGATTTGATAGGGGGAAAGAGAGAGAGAGAGAGAGAGAGAGAGAGAGAGAGAGAGTCAAGGGCATTTTAGTCATATGCACTCTTGATTGGTGATTTAGAAAACAGCCCTCTTGAAATGTCATAGTCAGAAGAATCCCCTTCTATTTGGTCATTTTCCCTTATTAATACCATGAAAGATACAAAAGGGACAAGAAGTCCTTAGTAACATTAAATAGCATCTATAAGGTCAAGTCAGGGCATACCTTGACTTACGAAAGTAGCATTGAGACTATCACTCCTGCACATTCTATGACCATTTACCCTTCAGATGAAACACCATATATGTTCTAAAAGCACCCATGTCTCTTCCAGAAATTACTAGTTTTGATTCTGTACATCTAAGCATTTTGGCAAGTTTCGACATAGATTTTGTTAGAATATGTGAGATCCACCGTTAGATTAGGTGTAGATCTCACCGTTAGATCTTCTTGTGGGAGATTAGGCAAGTTGGTTAATGAGGCAACCCACTAGAATAGGCAGCTAGATTTAATTAGTAAGTAGATTAGATTAGAATATTCCATCATTATCTCTTTCCATAGTCTGCTTGATCTCTTTCTATGTTTATCATGTATGTGCTCAATATAAGCACACCTTGAGCTCTATTGTAAATCATCCAAGATTAGTGAAAATCTCCAAAATTCTTCATGGTATCAGAGCAAGAAAATCCAATCCGGGCCTGACCACAACAATATTGATTTCGTTCTCCGGCAGACGGCCGCTATAGCTGTCAGCTGTCCGCCTGGTCTCGTTCGATCTCATTGATTTTTCTTTAACTTTAATTCAACCATTGCTTTATTTCTTTATTTTATCCTGCACCCTAAAACACCATCAGCCCTTGTTGACCTCAACAATTCTTCTTCGAATCCCAAACCCAGAAGAGCATGCACACCTATTCTCTGTCTTAGAGGACCAAGTGTTGTACCAAAAAAAAAAAAATGAAAACAATTGATAGGACTGCTTCTCATGGCATGATCTCTTCCTTCAAGTCCATCTTTCTCCGCCACCATCGTTGCAAACCCTCAAATTTTTTTTGTTTGAGAAATGATGATACGAGGCATGTGAAAAGAGAAGGGGACGGAAATCATTTAGATGCTAAAAAAGAAATCCGCAACTTCCCACAGAAATGAGTGGGTTTGACAGCTGGTATTTTCACTCACAGCTTTTACGCAATAAACCTTGATTTGGTGATGGCACCCCCTTCCCTTATCATTTACTTTTTTCCAATCCATATGATTTTGATGGTGGCACCTATTCCAATTCCTTTTCTTTTGCTACTTTCCTCTTGCCTTATCATATGCGAAAAATGCATACCCCCATATTTGATATGCACACATCCTCTTGATAAAAAAATAAAAATAAAAATTCTTCCAATGTCCCAAATTTTCTTTTGCAAAGTTTCGTATTTGCCGCAAGCCATTAATTACCACCAATCTTTTTTTTTTCTCTTATTTGTTGCCCATTTCACATTTCATTTGATGGTCAGAGGCGAATTGAAAGCTAAGCAGTGGTAATTCTAAAGATCCCCCGGGGAAAAATAGAGATGTCTCCTACGTTACCCGTAATATGTGGAAGTAAACTGGACTCTCATCTCAGTATTATGAATGGGCTACTAAAGGGGCTTCATTGATATTCCCCAATTTGGAAGATATCCATTTCGGATGAGCAAAGCCAATAGGATGAATCAAAAGAGAATCTGTTCCCATGCAATAGTCAAGAATTCTTGACGGTATCAAGCTGGAACAACCTGTTCTTCCTGAATACCCTGATTCAACGCCAAAGAATTTCCTGCTGGCATTGGTCCATAAGGACCCATTTCTTGCCCATTTCGGTATTGGTCCATAGTGACCAATTTCTTGCCCATTCCGGCAATCTTGCCCATTCTTGCATTGGTCCATAGTGACCATTTTCTTGCCAATTCTGGCATCGGTCCATAGTGACTCACCATTTTCTTGCCCATTCCGGCATCGGTCCATAGTGACCCACCATTTCTTGCCTATTTCGGCATTGGTCCGTAGTGACTCATTACTACTCGTCCATCGAAGCTTGAGTCTTCTCTAGGATCTATGATCCATTGGCTTTTATAAGCTCTCTTGACGGCATATCAACAAGCGGCGTTTCATCAACAACATCAGGATATTATAACATCAAGGGATATTCATCATCAAAATTCGTCAGTGTGCTCAAATCATAGGATTCTATTTATCCTTGAGATTAATTCCAGCCACCAAGCTTTTAGTGAAATTAATCTTAAGACCCGATATGATCTCAAACCACCAAAACATGTATTTGACATTTTTAACCCAGTTGATGTTCTCCTCAAGCAGCAGAAGCATGTCATCAACAAATTGCACATGTGAATAGAGATAGATTGATCTGATGCTCTGAGTCCGCATAAGTAACCACACGACTCAGCCTTACTAATAAGTAGACTTAAGGCTTTAGTAACCGTTATGAATAAGTACGGAGAGAGCGGGTCACCTTGCCGTAGACCATGGGAGCTGGTGAAGTAACCCGCAGGAGTGCCGTTGATGAGGATAGAGAAAGTAGCAGTGGATATACATGCCTTCATCCAGCCCCTCCATCGTTCACCAAAGCCCATCTTCATACATCTTTTTCGGTATAAGAGTTATGAATGTCAAGTTGTTACCTTTATTGATAATGCCCCTGTCGTGAAATTCATTCATGAACCTCAGGAAATCCTCTTTAATAATATTCCAGTGACGGTAGTAGAAGGCCACTGGGAACCCGTCTGGTCCGGGTGCTTCGTCCCTGTTCATTGTTTGGAGCGTTGTCTCGATTTCGTCCATAGAAAAACTTCTTTCTAACCAGATCTTTCTCTCTCTAGATCGATTTGAACTCTAACCCTTCAATCTTTGGCCTCCATGTTTTGGTTCGAGTGTAGAGGTTCTGATAATACATCCCCACCGTGTCCCGGATGCGTATTTGGTCTTCAACAAGTTCGCCCCCCTCCCCCCCAACACCACCGTTAGACTGCCAATGTGGTTGGTGCATCTCTGAGCACTGGCCACCCTATGGAAGAATTGAGTATTATTATCTCCCTCTTTAAGCCAAATAGCCCGAGATTTCTGGCGCCAGGAAATCTCCTCCCTGCAGATGATTTCTCCGTATTCGACCTTAAGTCATCCGTAATTGACTATCGTCGGGTCCCAGATCATCTTCCTCCTCCTTTCTATCCAATTCAGCAAGTGTCACTAAAGTTTCTTCTTTCTTCAGTGACCTAGGTATGCGCTCCTGCTTTGACCATTCGCGGATTTGGTTTTCTAGGTGCTTGAGCTTTCAGCATACCACGAAACCGCTCCAACCAGCGAATGCCTTCTCGTTCCACCATCCATGTACCTGAGTGTCAAAGGTTTGTGAATCACATAGCTCCATGTCCATTCCGAAAGGATGGGGTCCACCCGAGAATTCTGAGGTTTCAAATAGTATAGGGTTATGGTTAGAAATCGGACTTGGCAGTGCACGTTGCCAGATTAGCGGAAACTGCTCCTCCCACTCCCTGGAGACGAGCACGTGATCCAATCTGCAAAGGACCGGATGCTCCTGATTATTTGACCAGGTATATTTGTCCCCCTCTAATGGCACATCTGTCACATCTTGATCAAGGATGAAATCTGATCGTGTCCGCATACTGGTGGTGATTCTCCCAACTGGATTCTTCTCTTCCGGGAATCTGATAGTGTTAAAATCACCACCTACAATCCATGGATCCGTAAATCTTTGTCTGATGTATTGAAACTCAGGCCACAGAGTTCTTCTCTCCCTGGCCCTCGCCGGACCGTAAACCACAGTCATGGTGAAGCGCAAATTCGAAGCCCGGTTGGAGAATCTGATCGTAACCATGTGCGCTCCGATCCAATGCTCCTTGGCCAACCATTCCCGGTTAGTTCTTCCCCATAACTCGTTAACTAGGTTATCCGTAGTGCCCATTATTTTTTATTCAATAAGCACAAGTATGTCCGGCCTTCTCAGACAACATAGATCTTTTACCGCCAGCCTCTTTCTTTCGGAGCCCAGTCCCCTGATATTCCAAAATATTGTCTTCATTGGAAATACTTGATAGATACTCTCCCAGCTGCAATCTTCATCGCAGCCTCTTCAATTACCTCATCCCCCTCACATTTCCCCTAGAGGATGATGATCCTACCTTGTCCCTTCTTATCACTTCCGTAACCAGTTTGCGAGATTACGTGGTATTTTCGTCGAAGAGAATTCCCAAGTCTCTCTCCATATCTTCAATGGCCTCAATTTCCTCCACCAAAAAGATTATTCACGACTGATGTTTCCCCAACATCACATTCTATCTCGCCACTCCGTAGGCAATCTTCGATTTTTTTTCATGTAATTCTCTGTCCAATGTATCCACTGTTAATGATTCCCCTGAACAGATCAGAATTTCGGTGCTCAGAGGGTTAATCCCTTCAATTCCTTCATGGTGCTCATTTTCCATGTTTGACGATTGAGTCGAAGGTTTTACCTGCGTGTGCATCTCATCTTTACATGCAACCATCGGCGCTTGAGCAGAAATCTCTGTCAACGCCTCAGATTGTACCGGGATTTCAGATTGTGCATGCCTCACGCCCTTGCACATGCTTGACGATGTTTGTTCGGAAGGCGAACTCACCGTCGTGGGAGTGTTCTTCGTTATATTTTAATTAGATTTGCTCCATATAAGAGCCTGGTACTCCTGTATCACCTCATCCTTGCTGAAACCCTCTTTGGAAGCTTCTTATACATTCCCTAATGGAAAAGAGAAGATCTCCCTGACAGGCGAAAACTCCTCCACCAACCAGTAAGCTTCACAACGAATCCTCTTGTTCTCTTCACCATCCCATATTTTCTTTAGTCTTTGTGCAAAGGTTAGACCCTTTAATGGATATGACCGAACCCTCTAAACCCCCTGACCCAGGCAACCCCCTTTTTTCTCAAAAAATTATTCCTCAAGCTGAGCTTGAGGAAGAGTTCAGGTTCGCAAATCTCAAGGGTTCTGCCGATAAAATAGAAGGGAGATTTTGGGCTCCAACAACAGAGGTTGAAACCAGCAACAAAAAATGCTCCTCCCTCCTATCTCAATCTGATTTAGAAACTCTCCTTAAGAAGCATGATGGAAGTTCTGAGCAAGAAAGCTTAAAGTTGGAAGCCTTCTACGGGCCAAAAAATGATCCAGGCGTTGAGGGCCCAAGCCCTTCTAGTATCCATCCAAATAAAGACGAAGGAGCATCTTTCTTGCAACTTCTCTCGGCCATGGACCAGACTGATCGTGGAAAACCCTCCGTTGGTAAGGGAGATGGGTGGCCAAAGCAAGCACACCCAGCCCCAGGTTTTTTCCAGCATATTGATGCTCTAAAAGAGGGAGATTCATCTAAAAATCTCAAGAAATCTGAAAAGAATCTGTTCCAAAATATAGCAAATCTCAGAGACGGCAATGAAGCAGATACCTCTGTGGATTTTGATCCATCCACCCATTTCAAATCTGGAACTAGGATTCATAAAATTCTCCCCAAGATGTCTCCTGTGGGAAAAATGTCTAGCAAAAAGACGGGTAAATCTCGCAACCCCTCCCTCTCTCTTTCGAGCTTTCCACCTTCTGATCGAGATCCTGAAACCACCGTTGAATTCCTCCCTCCGCCAGCCCCTACTGTAAATCAATTTCTGTTGAACCCATCTAACCCGGCAAAACCAAGCCTCCGGCGAGATCCAGCGGTTCTACCTAGCCCAGAGAAAGAGTCATTGGGTAATATCCAGGAGAATCAAATGTATCCGGTCAATAGATCATCTCCTGGGGAAAGGCGCCAATCTAGATCCCAAAGCCCGCATAAATCAAATTTTGAATCCTTGGTTTCCGCTCCCATAAAAAGTGGGACCCACAGAAAAAATCCCTCCTCTCCTCTAGATGCTTTTGGCGAAGTTGTAGGATCTGCTTCCATTAAGGCTTCCCGTTCTGGGAGGGACCCCTCATTTCAAAATCGTTCTAAGATGCCCTCTCAAAATCAATCTTTCCCAAATCAGGAATCAAATGTTCCATCCAAACCCTGGAATACTCTTTTCTCCAAACCAAAATCCTGCAAACCTGATGGGGTGCGACAGCGCAGCAGCCTGTTAGCTTCCAACACGTGGCTAGAGGAGGGCCCACCGCAGGACCCTCGCCAGCAGGGGTAGTTTGGTAATTCCCTCGGGGTAGGTGAACCCGAACCTATAGCTGGTCGACACCTGCGTTGGAGGCATTAACTCCCTACCTACCCCAAACCTTCCTTATAAAAAGGCTTCCAAAGCTCATAAATCGGGTATTGAAATTCTCACCCACCACTCTTAAAAACACCCTCTTCACTCCGGCTCATACTGACTTGAGTGTCGAAGGGCCTGTCCGGAGTACACTCCGGGTCGGTCATTCTGACCTCGTTTGCTCCTGTGCAGCACACAACTCATCCGGACTCTACTTCCCCCAGCTCGGCTCTTACGTCACTGCCATATCTGTTAACCGATTTTGGGCATAACAGATTGGCGCCATCCGTGGGACCACTGAACTAAATGCTGTTCCAACCACTTCACAAAAATGGCAGGACGCAAGAGTGCGCGGGTGCCAACCGCACGGACCACCCGAGCCGTGCTACCCGGCAGGACTCGGAGTGAGCGACTCGCCTCGCTGGTAGTGGCAGCCTCCGCCACGGCTGAACAAAACCAGCCTCGCTCCGTAAATCCTAACTCCATGCCGACTCCAGAGCAAGTCCAAGCTCTCTTCCAACAGATGACCGCTCTCGTTGGTCAGTATCAGCAGCTGCTCCAGGCGCCTCCCCAACCTCCTCCGGAAGCTCCACAACCTGTCCTCGAAAGGCCAGAAATCCACAGGGGAGGGTCGTCGCGTCGTAGTGAAGACCGGACTCACCATTCCCCCGGACAAGTCCGTCACCCCATAGCCAGGCATGCGCAGACAGAGCCGCACCGCCGTAGGAGGTCTAGGTCTCGCTCTGCGCAAAGGCGCCGAGCTCATAAGGAGCGCGCGCCACAGGCGAAATCAGGGTCCCGTCGTCGGAGCCCGGAGAGCCACTCCGGCTCTGCCGCAGGCCAATCCGTGGGGAGAAACAGGTCACCAGAACATAAAGACGACCCGGTGATGCGAAGGATAGAAGAGATGGGCCACAGAATCGAAGAGCTGGCTAAGGATCAAGGCCGGCCTGTGTCTAGGGCGTTCTCGAGCAGAACGCCGTTCACCGACGATGTGATGAGTGCCCCAGCACCAATGGGGTTTAAAATGCCAGCTATCCCGCAGTATGATGGGACCACTGACCCCGTCGACCATTTGGAGACGTTCCGGACATTGATGCTCCTCCACGGTGCGTCAGACGGTTTCCTCTGTAGAGCATTCCCGACAACCCTCACAGGTACAGCTAGGGATTGGTACTCAAGGATCCGACCGAACTCCATCAATAACTTCGAGGACTTCGGAGAAGACCTAGTTCGTCACTTCATGAGCAGCCGCAGGCCAAGGAAAACAGCAGCATCCCTGATGACCTTGCGGCAGGAGGATAATGAACCTCTCAAAGCCTTCGTCAGCCGCTTCAACAGGGAGGCACTCCAAGTGCCAGATTTGGACCCCTCGGCCGCTACGAACGCGCTTCTCGCGGGTGCTAGATCGAATGATTTCCGCCGAGCAGTGGCCCGCCAGAATCCTCACTCCCTGGCAGACCTAATGTCCGGGGCAGAGGAGTACATATCTGTAGAAGAGACACTGGCAGCTCTGGATTCGAGTCGGAGGAGAACCTCTGATGACAGGAACCAAGACAAGCCCCATGCTAAGCAGCGCAGGGACGACAAGGTCGTTAGAAGGGACAAATCCCCGCACAGGAGGGAAGAAAACTTCACCCCTCTCAACACCTCCCGGAGGCATATACTGGCGGCCATCAGCGGAGAAGAGTTCATAAAATGGCCAACTCCAATGATCTCCAAGGGAAACAGGAGAGACAAATCGAAGTACTGCCGGTTCCACAGGGACCACGGACACGATACAGACGATTGCCGACAGCTGAAGGAGGAGATCGAGCAGTTAATCAGCAGAGGCTACTTGAAAAAATATGTCCGGAGTGACACCCGCGGGAGTGACCCCAAGGAGAAGGGTCCCCAGGGCCGAAGCCCTCGGCGGTCTCAACCGCCCCCAGTCCGAAGACAGTCTCCATCGCCGCCCAGTCCACCGCCAGAAGCACACGGCTCCCAACCAAGAGGAGTCATTGGCACAATCATGGGCGGCCCGGCGGCTGGAGGCACCTCCTCCGCTGCTCGGAAAGCATATGCGCGCCGGGTCAATGCCGTGCATACATGCAGCAAGAAAGCGAAGACGGAGAATGAGATCTCCTTCTCGGACGCGGACCTTGACGGCCTGATATTACCACATGACGACGCCCTAGTCCTGACTATGCTCGTCGCAAACTGGGAGCTGAGGAAAATCCTGGTAGACAACGGGAGCTCAGCCGACATTCTGTACTATCACGCCTTCGAAAGAATGATGATAGGTGACGACCGCTTAAAGCCCGCAAACTCAGATCTTTTCGGCTTTTCAGGAGAAGTAGTCAAGGTTGAGGGACAAATCGAGCTCCCTGTCCTCGTCGGAGAACCGCCCTGCCAGGCCTTCGCCATGGTCAACTTCCTAGTAGTGAGGGCCACCTCGGTCTATAACGCTATTTTAGGACGGCCTGGCCAGAACCTGATCCGCGCCGTCGCGTCCGCTTATCACCAGAAGATGAAGTTCATAACGCCCAATGGCGTGGGAGAAGTTCGAGGAGACCAGCCGTAATCTCGGGAATGTTATGCAATGGCGCTTAAGGGCAGAAATGCGACGGAGTCGTTGCCAATCGAGCTACTGGACTTGAGGGACGAAGCTCAGGGAACTCAGCCCGCCGAAGACCTTGTCCCCGTCCCCCTGTGCGAGAAAGATGACGAAAAGGTAGTCCAGATCGGCTCCTCTCTTGACGACGGCGTCCGGCACAACCTCACCCAGTTCCTCCAGGACAATGTGGATGTCTTCGCATGGGCCCCCACGGACATGCCCGGCTTCAACCCGGAGGTCAGTTCGCACATATTAGGTGTCGACCCGACCTGCAGGCCGGTGAAGCAGAAGAAGAGACACTTCGCTCTCTAAAGGCAGATGGCGATCAGAGAAGAGGTGGAGAGACTCCTAAGAGCTGACTTCATCCGAGAAATCCAGTACCCGGACTGGCTGGCAAGCGTAGTCCTGGTGAAAAAGGCCAATGGGAAATGGAGAACCTGCGTCGACTTCACGGATTTGAATAAAGCCTGTCCAAAGGACAGCTACCCGCTCCCAAAAATCGATCAGCTCATCGATGCCACCGCAGGTCACGAAGTGCTCAGTTTCATGGACGCCTTCTCTGGATATAACCAGATCAGAATGTATGAGTCAGATATCCCGAAGACCTCCTTCGTAACGGATCAGGAGACTTACTGCTACCGTGTCATGCCCTTTGGCCTGAAGAATGCTGGGGCCACGTATCAGAGGCTTGTAAAGAAACTCTTCCGGAATCAGATTGGCCGCAACATGGAAGTATACGTTGACGACATGCTGGTGAAAAGCCTAAGCTCGCAAGATCATGTCTCCGATCTAGAAGAAACGTTTCAAGTCCTGAGAGACAATAAGATGAAACTCAATCCCACCAAGTGCACTTTTGGGGTCAGCTCGGGGAAGTTTCTGGGGTTTATGGTCAGCCAGAGAGGGATAGAGGCCAATCCAGAAAAAATCAAGGCCGTGGTGGAGCTCGCTCCGCCGAAAACCATCAGAGAAGTGCAGCGACTGACAGGGATGATAGCCGCGCTAGGGCGCTTCGTCTCAAAATCTGCAGAGAGGTGTCTCCCTTTTTTCAACGCAGTCAAAGGCCTCAAAACCTCGCCCTGGACAGAGGAATGTCAAACCTCCTTCGAGGAGCTGAAGCAATATTTGTCCTCTCCACCGCTATTGACAAAACCGGAGCCCGGTGAGGAGCTAATCTTGTATCTATCTATAAGCCCCCTGGCTCTGGCTGCGGTCCTAGTTCGTGAAGAGCGCAGCCAACAAAAACCGGTCTACTACGTTAGCAAAGCCTTGCACGACGCCGAAATAAGGTACCGGCGGGTCGAGAAATTGGCTTACGCGCTGGTAATGGCGGCCAGGAAGTTGAGACCGTATTTCCAAGCTCACACGATAAAGGTCCTAACTGACCAGCCGCTTAGACAAGTCCTCCACAAGCCAGATACTTCAGGACGATTGGTTAAATGGGCCGTGGAATTGAGTGAATTTGACATCCGGTACATGCCCAGGCCCGCGATCAAGGCTCAAGTATTGGCAGATTTCGTAGCTGAGTGCTCCATCCCCCAGCAGATCGCCGAACCTGAAATCGCCCAAGCCCCAGCAGCGAAAGGTGCTACTACAGCCGGAGAACCAGCAGAAGATGAAGCCAGAGCAGGAACCATCCCCATGCCACCAGTTGAGCATGATCCTTCAATCGCCGAAGCACTTTGGGAAGTGCACGTGGACGGATCCTCAAACAAGGCTGGTTGCGGAGCCGGTCTGGTTTTAACCGGGCCGGACGGTTTCACACTAGACTACGCCTTGAGGTTCGGCTTTCGCGCTTCCAACAATGAGGCTGAGTATGAAGCACTCCTCGCCGGAATGAATCTTGCAGTCCAGACCGGAGCCCAGAGATTGAAAGCTTACTGTGACTCCCAGTTGGTCGCCAACCAAATCCAAGGTATATATGAAGCCCGCGACGAGCGAATGATTAAATACCTCTCCCAGGTCCGGCAACTATCCTCCAAGTTCAGAAGTTTTGAGGTTGTCAGAATCCCCAGAACGGACAACACAAAGGCAGATGTACTGTCCAAGCTGGCCGCATCCGGATACACGACTCTCGGGAATATATGCATGGAGTTCCTACAGGCCTCCACTATCGAAAGAAAGGCTGCTGAGATAATGCAGGTGGAACACGAGCCCTGCTGGATGGATGAGATCGTCGACTACCTGCGTAGTGGGAAACTGCCTGAGGCCAAGAGAGAAGCGCGCAAGGTGATCCAAAGAGCAGCCCGTTTTTCACTTGATGGCGAGAACTTGTTCAAAAGATCCTATACTCTCCCATACTTAAAGTGTCTCCGGCCCAGCGACGCCACGTATGCCCTGCAGGAGACACACGAAGGTATTTGCGGGGAGCACTTGGGGGGCAAAGCCCTGGCGATCAAAGTCCTCCTTAGAGGCCTGTACTGGCCAACGTTGAGACAAGACGCGCTGACCCTGGTAAAGAGATGCGAGAAATGCCAAAAGTTCTCCCCCACCATTCATCAGCCCGCCGTGTCTATGGCCCCAATTGTCAGCCCGCTACCCTTCGCTATTTGGGGAATGGATATCTTGGGCCCCTTCCCACCGGCCTCCGGAAGGCGCACCTTCGTAGTGGTGGCTATTGATTACTTTACCAAATGGGTGGAGGCTGAACCTCTAGCCCAGATCACCGAACAGAATGTATAGAACTTCTTCTGGAAATCAGTAGTCTGTAGATTCGGGATTCCTCGCGCCCTGATAACAGACAACGGCAAACAGTTCGACTGCCGAAACTTTCGGAAGTTTTGCTCCGACCTGAAAATTGAGCAGCGGTTCACCTCCGTAGCACACCCACAGACCAACGGGCAGACAGAAGTCACAAACCGAATCCTGCTGCAAGGGATCAAGAAAAGACTGGACGAAAAAGTTGGTCGATGGTCAGATGAGCTGTATCACGTCCTATGGGCCTATCGCACCACCCCGCGCACACCAACGGGTGAGTCCCCATTCAACCTGTCCTTCGGAACAGAGGCGGTAATACCTGTCGATGTAGGCACCCCGTCCGCTAGAATTTCCAACTTCAACGAACAGCTCAACGGTGACGGGCTCCGCGCGAATCTTGACTTATTAGAGGAGGCCAGAGAAGAATCCCGAATAAGAGTCGCCGCCTACAAGCAGAAAGTATCTTGCTACCATGACTCGAAGATACGCCCTAGAGAGTTTCGAGTTAGAGATCTTGTCTTAAGGAAAGCTGCTATCTCCCAACCCAAGAAGGCCGGAAAACTTTCCCCAACCTGGGAAGGGCCTTACCGAGTAAAAGAGGTGATTCGCCCGGGAAGTTATAGACTGGAAACACTCGAGGAACAACTATTACCTCATGCCTGGAACTCGAAGAACCTTCGCAAATATCATCAGTAGCAAAGTAGCCGACACACACAAAAAAAAAAACTTTGTAAATATCTCCTGAATGTGAATGAAAGAACCTTTTCTTTTTGCAAATGCCTTCGTGTCCGTCAGATTTCGAAACCCAGTTCACTAAAACTAGGGTACTCAACGTTTGGTTCGCCACGGCTCGTCTCCGCAAAGACCGGGAGCCCACTCCTGGTCCGGAACCAGCCCGGATGCAAAAACCAAAGCTCCTTCGAAACTCAGTTCACTAAAACTAGGGTACTCAACGTTTGGTTCGCCACGGCTCGTCTCCGCAAAGACCGGGAGCCCACTCCTGGTCCGGAACCAGCCCGGATGTAAAAACCAAAGCTCCTTCGAAACCCAGTTCACTAAAACTAGGGTACTCAACGTTTGGTTCGCCACGGCTCGTCTCCGCAAAGACCGGGAGCCCACTCCTGGTCCGGAACCAGCCCGGATGCAAAAAACCAAAGCTCCTTCGAAACCCAGTTCACTAAAACTAGGGTACTCGACGTTTGGTTCGCCACGGTTCGTCTCCGCAAAGAACCGGGAGTCCACTCCTAAGTCCATGACTCCTACCTGGAGCGATAGTTACGCATCATACAAAAAAGCAGTATAAACTAGAGACGGACAAGCATTGAAGAGTTAGACAAACAAAAGTTCTTTCCATTCATATGTTGGGGCCTCAGAGGACCATTACAAAAGGGAGTTGGGCCTCCAAGGGGCCATTACAAAAAGGAATCAAGAAATCGCCAAAAAAGGGGAGGAAAAGAACTCAGGGCGCCTCATCGCCCCCATCCCGCGCTGGATCTGCCCCCGGGGGCAAGAGTGCGTCAGCTGCGGCCGGCTCCTCGCCAGTGAGCGTCGGTGGATCAGGTATAACCATCCTCGACAGGTCAACGCCCGGATTGGAATCCTTGACCTGCCCAAGGCAGTCAAAGAACCCTATCTTGTAGGCCTCACTAGATAGAAGAAGGAGTTCGTCCTCCTTCTCCTGAACGGCAGTCGCCTGCCTCGATAGGGCTCTCTCCCTCTGAGCGTTGAGGGCTTCTGTCGCCTCCTCCTTCTGCGCGGCCAGCTGAGCGGCAAACTCTTCTCTCAGCCGCTTGATCTCTTCGGCAGATTTTTCTACGGACTTCTTCAGCTCCTTCGCCTCCTTCTTCAACTTCCCATTCTCCTCCTCAGACTTAGTTATAGCATCAGAGAATTTCTTACTCTTCCCCCGCAGATCATTGAAGTACACTCCGATCTGTAAAAATACAGAGGAGCAAGTGTTAACACAAGCAAACAAAGCAGAAGACGAGCAAAGAGTAAGCGTACTCGTCAGCCATCTTACCTGATAAAGAGAAGAGAATACGGCCTCTTCGGCCGTAGCCGGCGGCTCGTGGAGAACCTGTTGCTTGTCTTTGTCAAGAATACATTTAGTTTGAATCTCTACAGCCACCCGGCTCTCTCCAAGGCCGGAATCAGTCTTTTGGACGGCCCAGTTCGGCCGAAAAACGTTATCACCGTGCCTCGACGGGGGCGGAAGGGTGCCAGCAGACGTCGCCACGGTCTTCGAGGACCCTGCGCCCCGGCCGGATGAACTCACCAGTTTCACCGAACTCTTGGGCTTGGGCTGGGGCGGTGCGTCCTGAGTCGGAGCCGGACTCGCCGTCTCTGGGGCCTTCCTTTTCTGGCCCTGACGGACCGTCCCGAAGGCCCCCTTCCTCATCTTATCCACTAACGACTGCTGCTGCATCTCTGAAAGATAGGTGAAAACGAAACCAGTCAGAGACAAAAGAAATTAAAAAAAAAAAAAAAAAGGGGTGGAGAGACGAATTTTAAAGGAGGCTATCTACGTACGTGCCCGGGTCGCAGTACTAAGGCCCAACCCAACCAAAACCTCTTCCCCTTGGAAGTCTGAACAATCAACAGGCCCCTCATGGTCCAGCACCTCCCGAAGTAGAGCGAGGGTTCTCGCATCTTCACCCTCGAGAAACGGTTTGCGACTCATCGCGACTGTATCCGGGGTTCCCCATTTCAAAGGGACCGGCCAAGGCTCGCTGGACTCCGTGTCCTCGACATAAAAGAACCTGTTCCTCCACAGGTGTATGGAGGTGGGAATGCCAGTGATCATTTTTATCTCCGGACGCTGGCTAATGTAAATCCAACCCCCACCCTTGTGCTTCTTCAATTGCGCACACGCGCGGAACAACGGTACTGACAAGTCCCTCCGAAGCCGGCCCCGAATGAGGTATACAAACCCCGTGAGCAGCCTCCACGAGTTCGGCGCCACTTGGGCCGGAGCTAGCCCGTAATGCTGAAGCACCGAAGCGAAGAAGGGGTGTAGAGGAAATCGGAGTCCGGCCCTCAGTGACTCGTCATATATGCAAATGTCGGAGCTCTCGTTACAGGCTCTATCTCCCTCCGTCGCCTCCCTCAGTCCAAACCTGGATGGGATGCAGTACTTATCCCTAATCACTGCCATGGCGGACTCATCCAGGTAGTTCTCCTCATTGAGAGCCTGTATGTTGTAGGTAGGGTTGGCATCCATACGGGCCCATGCTACGACCTCAACGGCCCGGCCTGGTTGAAACGTTGTGGACGCCTCGCCGGCGTCACTACCAACACTCCCCCATTGTGGGACGTAACTATCCGTTAGAAGCGGAGTGGTGTTCAGGTCTAATATCGCCTCGTCCTCCCCCTCCTCATCACTACCTATAACAGTCACACTCGCCATTTTCGGGGCCGGTGACCAAGTAGGCCTATCCTCGATCCTAATCAACGATCTAGACCCTGAACTACTAGAAGACGACTCCCCCGAACCGGACTCAGAACTAGAGCTACTAGACATGAAAGCAGGAAAAGAAATGAATGAGACGCGCTCAAGAAAAATTACCGGATCACACTGAATGCTCCCGAATCCACCGCCGTTCACAAAAACTACACGGCCCGAACTGACCTTCGCCGAACTGGACTTCGCCGAACCGACAGAGGAAAAAGAGGGGAGAAGGAGGAGAAGTAAAAAGTGAAAGTGAGAAGGCAAAACCCACTCTTATATAGATTTCTCTGAGGCGGTGTGCATTAAATGAAGGGCGCACGTCTCGAGGATGCCCGAGGGGTGCCACGTGTCTTGTATTAATGGCGGGCACAAACTTCGAGACAAGTTCCAAGCAGTCCGGCCCAAGCCGGACTGGATATGACGCGTTTCGCTAAACGACAAAAGGCAGTCCGGCCCAAGCCGGACTGGATATGACGCGTTTCGCTAAACGACAAAAGGCAGTCCGGCCCAAGCCGAACTGGATATGACGCGTTTCGCAAAAGGACAAAAATCAGTCCGGACCAAGCCGGACTGAGTCGCTAAACGACAAAAGCAGTCCGGCCCAAGCCGGACTGGATATGACGCGTTTCGCTAAGCGACAAAAGGCAGTCCGGCCCAAGCCGGACTGGATACAACGCGTTTCGCAAAAGGACAAAAATCAGTCCGGCCCAAGCCGGACTGGGTCGCTAAACGACAAAAGGCAGTCCGGTCCAAGCCGGACTGGATATGACGCTTTTCGCAAAACGACAAAAAGCAGTCCGGCCCAAGCCGGATTGGGTCGCTAAACGACAAAAGGCAGTCCGGTCCAAGCCGGACTGGATATGACGCTTTTCGCAAAACGACAAAAAGCAGTCCGGCCCAAGCCGGACTGGGTCGCTAAACGACAAAAGGCAGTCCGGCCCAAGCCGGACTGGATATGACGCGTTTCGCAAAACGACAAAAATCAGTCCGGCCCAAGCCGGACTGGGTCGCTAAACGACAAAAGGCAGTCCGGCCCAAGCCGGACTGGATATGACGCGTTTCGCAAAACGACAAAAATCAGTCCGGCCCAAGCTGGACTGGGTCGCTAAACGACAAAGATTAGTCCGGGCTGCCCCAATTTCCGGACTGATTCAGACTCCGGACTGCCTCCATTTTCCGGACTCCCTCCAGATTCCGGACTGCCTCTAGATTCCGGACTGCCCCAATTTCCGGACTGCCTCCAGATTCCGGACTGCCTCCGATTTCCGGACTGCCCCAATTTCCGGACTGCCCCAATTTCCGGACTGATTCAAACTCCGGACTGCCTCCAGATTCCGGACTACCACCAGATTCCGGACTGCCTTCAAAATCCGGACTGCCTCCGATTTCCGGACTGCTTCAGATTCCGGGCTGCCTCCAGATTTCGGACTGCCTCCGATTTCCGGACTGCCCCAATTTCCGGACTGCCCCAATTTCCGGACTGCTCCGGAACCCGGACTGCCCCAATTTCCGGACTGCCTCCAGATTCCGGACTGCCTCCGATTTCCGGACTGCCCCAATTTCCGGACTGCTCCGGAACCCGGACTGCCCCAACTTTCGGACTGCTCCTGAATCCGGACTGCCCCCAGATTCCGGGCTGCTCCAAAATCCGGACTGCTCCAGATTCAGGACTGGCACAGGACAAGCCTCGACCACTCTCAATCAGAAGCGTACCCCACCATATTTCCCCAAGTCACCATAATAACTTGGAGAACTGGGGGGCAACTGATGGGGTGCGACAGCGCAGCAGCCTGTTAGCTTCCAACACGTGGCTAGAGGAGGGCCCACCGCAGGACCCTCGCCAGCAGGGGTAGTTTGGTAATTCCCTCGGGGTAGGTGAACCCGAACCTATAGCTGGTCGACACCTGCGTTGGAGGCATTAACTCCCTACCTACCCCAAACCTTCCTTATAAAAAGGCTTCCAAAGCTCATAAATCGGGTATTGAAATTCTCACCCACCACTCTTAAAAACACCCTCTTCACTCCGGCTCATACTGACTTGAGTGTCGAAGGGCCTGTCCGGAGTACACTCCGGGTCAGTCATTCTGACCTCGTGCTCCTGTGCAGCACACAGCTCATCCGGACTCTACTTCCCCCCAGCTCGGCTCTTACGTCACTGCCATATCTGTTAACCGATTTTGGGCATAACAAAACCCATTAAACTAAATCTCCTACCCCCAAATCAAAATGAAGAAGGAAAGATAGTCATTGAAGTTGAAGACCAGGAAGTCGAAGAAGCTGAAATAAAATGGGAAAATTGTCTTGTGGGATATTTCTTGGGAAGAAGACCTTACTATCTGGCGCTGAGGGATCATTTAGCGCGGAAATGAAGTTTGAAAGGAGATTTGCTGCTTTTTGCTATGAGTAATGGTTTTTTCCTCTTTATATTCTCCAACCAGGAAGACTGCTCTCAAGTTCTTGAAGCTCCGTCTCATTCCTATGGAGGAAGGCCTCTGATTCTCCGGAAATGGGCAAAGGACATGCTAATAGAAAAAGAAAACCTGAAATCCATCCCTATCTGGATCAGGTTGCCAGGCCTTCATCTTAAATTCTGGACTCCCAGAATTTTAAGCAAAATCGCCAGCGGCATAGGAACTCCCCTCTTCATGGATAGCCAAACAGCAGACGAATCTAGGCTAAGTTTTGCAAGAATGTGCGTCGAGGTTGAAGCTGGAGCTCCTTTACCTGATTCCATTCCCATCAAAACTTCTTTTGATCTCACCTCTCAGCCAATCGAGTATGACTGGAAACCCCAATCCTGTTTCCTGTGCAAAACTTTTAGCCACACCCCTTCATCCTGCCCCCAACAAGTTCCCAATTTAAAGAAGGCCGTTGTAGAGAAAAAAAAATGGAGGCCCATACAAAAAATCACCCAAAATCAAGCCTCTCCCTCCAAAAATTCTGTTTCAATGAATAACCCTAATCCCACCCAGAGTGTCAATCCTGAAAAAGCCATTGTTCTTCAAGAGATGACCACCCACAACCCGTTCTCTGCTTTACAATTAGAAGAGGATGAAGGTGATGAAGAATTAGAATCGGAAGAGGACGAAGAAAATGAAATTATGCTTCCTGACGAAGGGGAAGTAGATGAACTAGTGATTAGTGAGGATGAAGGAGAGAAATCTGGCAAAGGAGAAATGGAAAATTCAGAAGAGGATTCTGTTTTGAAAGATTCTCAAAGATTCAAAAATTTACGAAAAAACTGGTCCCCAGGCCTAATCACAAATCAAAAAAACTCTTCCAAGGATCACAGCTTGCAATCTGAAAGCTCTAACTTGAAGGATTCTGTCTCTGCATCTCAGAATGCCCCCATTGCATCAACCATTCCCAATGATCAAGATAGGATGTTGGAATGTTAGGGGGCTCTGCTCGAAGAGAAGAAGAGGAGACATCAAAAGTCTTTTGCATGAAGAAAGGCTCTCCTTCATTTGCCTTCTAGAAACCAAAGCCACAGAAGACATGTTCGAAGAATACTCAAATGAAATTGCAGAGGGATGGTCCAGGTATGCCAACTATCACCACACTGATAGAGGCCGTATCTGGATTCTGTGGAATCCATCTCAAATTAATTTCATAGTTCATAATGACTCCCTTCAACATATCCATGGGGACATTGTTTACTTTCATTCGGGTATCAGAATCTCTGTTACCATGGTTTATGCTAAAAATGCTGGAAGCGACAGAAGAATCCTCTGGGATGACCTGAGAGTTGTAGCCTCTTCAATAAACAAGCCCTGGGTGGTAGCAGGTGACTTTAATATTGTTCGATTCTGCGAAGAAAGATATGGTGGGTCTGGTCCGATACAAGGCGACATCGAAGATTTCAACTCTTGTATCTTTGATTGCCATCTTTCGGATCTCAAGGCCCTGGGGCACACCTTCTCCTGGACAAACAAATCTGCCCCGGAAAATCTGAAACTTAGGAAGCTGGATCGTGCTTTGGTTAATGAAGAATGGCTATGCAGTTACCCCCTCTCTTTGGCAAATTTTAAAAATCCTGGGTTATCTGATCATTGCCCCATTATCATTCAAACTCTCGAACCAAACTCCCATGACCTAAAACCATTCAAGTTTCATGATATGTGGCTGGAAGATCTGTCCTTGTACGAAGTGGTGGAGAAAGCTTGGGCCTCCAAGTTCAAAGGAAATCCGTTATTCAGGGTTACCAGAAAGCTGAAAGAAGTTAAACGGTGCATCAAGATTTGGAATGCAAATGTCTTTGGCCGGGTTGGTATTCAACTTCCTCTAGCAAAAAATAATCTTAACAGCATCCAATCCAAGCTAATAGAAGACCCCACAAATCCAGAGTTAAGAGCTGAAGAGAAAAAAGCTACTGAAAACTACTTTCAGATAGCAAAGTACGAGGAATCTCTTTACAGGCAGAAGGCCAGAATATCCTGGCTAAACCTTGGTGACACAAACTCTTCCTTTTTCCACTCAGCCATGAAGTCCAGAAGAAATTGCAATGGCATCCATGCTCTAGCCAACTCTGAAGGTTTCATATCCACTGATCCAGAATCCATTAAAGACACTCTGGTTCAGTATTACGATGCTCTTCTCAACAAGTAGAGAGTGCTATTGGAGCCTATCACCCCTGATCCTAAAAGGTTCCTCACTTCTGATCAAGCTTCTTCCCTTTCAAGGCAAGTTTCTCGTGAAGAAATTGAAGAGACCATTCGATGCACTGATGGTAGTAAGGCCCCCGGGCCTGATGGGTTTAATGGAAATTTTTTCAAAGCTTTCTGATACCTGATAGGGGATGATATATCTGATGCTATCTCCTACTTTTTCCACGCTGGGAAAATGCCATTTGGTCTGAACTCTACTTATATCTCCCTAATTCCAAAATCCCATGAAGCGTCCTCCCCGGATATGTACCGCCCGATATCCCTCTGCAACTATCTGTACAAAATCATCACCAAGATTTTAGCTTCGAGACTAAAGGAGGTAATGGACAATATAGTCAGTCCTCATCAATCAGCTTTCATAAAAAACAGAGCCATTCAGGACAACATTCTTCTTGCTCAAGATCTGGTTCACAACTTTCATCTGAAATCTAAAGCTCCTGTCATGTGTCTCAAAATGGATATTAAAAAAGCTTTTGATAATGTTAACCATCAAGCTCTTATACAATTCATGAGGAAGATTGGTTTCAACCAAATTTGGTGCGGGTGGATCGAACAATGCATCCAGACAGCTTCCTTTTCGGTTCTAGTGAATGGTTCACCCTGTGGGTACTTCACCTCCTCAAATGGTATAAGGCAAGGGGATCCTTTGTCCCCTCTTTTATTCTGTATATGTATGGAAATGCTTTCAGTCATTATCGAAGAAGCTGCTACCCAGAACTTGATCAAGTCTCCCTTTTCTAAAGGTAACCTTTCCATCACTCACCTGTTATTTGCAGATGATGTTCTCTTGTTTGCAGATGCTTCTGCTAGTTCGGCGAAGGGAATCAAGGATTGTTTCAATCGTTTCAAGCAGTGCTCTGGTTTGGAAGTAAATTTAAACAAAAGTGAGGTTTTTTTCTCTGAAGGAGATATCAGCAGTAGGGGGCCATCAAAGACTCTCTCAACATACCTCAAGGCCATCTCCCCATCAAATATTTAGGCCTTCCTCTCATCACTTCAAGGCTCACTGCAGCTGATTGTGCTCCCCTCATTAGCAAGATCCATAAGAGAATTGCTGCTTGGTCCAACAAACTCCTATCTAGAGCTGGAAGAGTCGAGCTCACTAAATCCATTCTAAACTCTTTTCACCTTTTTTGGGCAGTATCTTTTCACCTTCCTGCTGGTATTCTGGAGAAGATTGAAATTTTTTTCAGAAATTTCATATGGGCTGGTCCTTCCCTTCAGAAATCATATCACCCAATTGCTTGGGACACAATCTGCTGCCCAAAGGCTGAAGGAGGATTGGGGTTACGCAAGTTAAAGGACCTAAATCAAGCTACCAATATGAAGCAGATATGGAGCTTAATCAAGAAGAAGAATTCCCTCTGGGTTTCTTGGTTCCATCATAAGTATGTAAAGAAGAGGAATTTCTGGACAATTAACTATCCCAGCAAAATGTCTTGGGGAGCTCGGATAGTTTTTAATTGCAGAGAGGCAGCAAAGAAGTCCATCTGTTATATCATTGGCGAAGGACAGGGTATCGATTTCTGGACTCAGCCCTCGCACCCAGATGGACCTATCTTAGATCAGTACCCTGAAGGAATAGAGCTAAACGCTATTCATCCTTGGACTTCAGTTCATCAAGTTCTCCACAAAGGAACCTGGGATCCTATCATGTTGCATAGGCTCCCCTCCATCAACCGGATCCTCGAGAAAGCCCTGATTATTCCAAATATTGAAGATGAACCCATTTGGAAAGATACCTCTGATGGTTCTTTCTCTTTGAAAAGTGCCTGGAATGGCATTAGAGAGCACCGAACTAAATTAGTTTGGACCTCTTCCATCTGGTTCAAGGGGCACATCCCCAAAATGAGTTTTATATCTTGGTTAGCCCTCCATAAAAAACTCATTACTCGTGATAGGCTATCCTTCCTTGGCCCAGCTAGAGCAACCAGATGCCCATTGTGTTCTGCTGAACCTGAAAGTATTGATCATTTGTTCTTCAACTGTTCTTTCTCGGCCTGGATATGGAGAAATGTGCTGAGGCAATTCAATCACAGAAGAAACCCAAAAAGAAAGCTCCTGGTTGAAGAGGAATGGATGAGAACCACTCACCCTGGTTCAAATCAACTCTCAACTGCTATCCGAGTAGCTTTTACTTCCTCAATTTATCATATTTGGCTAGAGAGAAATAACAGGATATATGGAGGTGCCAGTATGCATAATAAGCAAGTGATTCTCAATAATATCCAGCATATCATCAGAAGCAGGTGCATTTTCCTTGGGCTTGATAGCCATAATAGTTGCAGAGATTTGGCCTTCTCGAAGGCTTTTGATCTTCCCCTGTTCAACACTAAAAAGCCTGCCAGGAGCTGTAGGTGGGAGCGTCCACCGCCATGGTGTATCAAACTCAACTGTGATGCTTCTTTGGCGAATTCCTTAGCCTCCATTGGTGGACTTCTTCGTAACTCAGAAAGCTCTGTTCTAGCCTTATTCTCAAAGGATATGGATTTAATGGCAATCCAGGAATTGGAGCTTGAGGCCATCTTTCATGGTGTCTCATTGGCCTCCTCCTCCTTCGACATCAAGCATCTTTGGATTGAATCCGACTCACTCTTGGCGGTAAATGTTATCAAAGGCATATTCCCTTGTCCGTGGAGAAGGAGGCAAGCTCTAGCTCATCTTCAAAATACCCTCTCTAGACTTGAATCATGGAGGGTGTCCCACATTTGGAGAGAAGCAAACCGTCCAGCAGATTTCCTTTCAAAAGCTGACTGCCCTTTAAAGGGTTCCTGTTTGCTGGGGTTGTCCCTTCCTCATCCTCTCATTGACTATGTTAAAGAGGATGATGAAGGAGCTCTCTACTTTAGACTGTAATTTCGTCGCCTTCCTGTTATCTGGTTTTGGGGTCTGCCTAACCCCGATTACTAATCAAAAAAAAAAAAAAAAACCCTCTTTTACCCGCTTCGTCTTCCTCGATGTAGAGAGTCTCTATTTAATCACTTCATCAATGGCCATCTGTGTTATAGAGTTGATCTCAGCCTTGAAGGTGAGAGTTCGTTCGTTCGTAGAACACCGGTGGTTTGCCGTAAGCACGCATGGGTCCCCGGAATCTTACCTTTCTTCCGGCAAGAGGAACAGAATTATGTCTTTTCCATTCCAGCTTTTAGACCCATGTGCTTGGAAGCCTATTCTCCACGTTTCCGTACCGAGTATCCTGCATGTTTCGGCGAGGTTACACCAGGCCACTATCCAAACAGTCCCCCTTTTTAGCTGTAGAGACCCTACTCGTTAGTAATTTTCGTGGCATTCCTGCATTTGAATGGACGTCCAGGATTCCATCTTTGGTTTTGCCCAGCCCACCGTTCATTGGAATCTTACCTTTTCGAATTCTCTCAGCGATCCATTGAGAGCCGTTGGATGTCGATTTGTTTGAAACATTTTTTCCATATGGTCCAACCCTCTTCTTCTCCGGAGCTTCCCCATCCGGTGCCGGCCGGCAAGCTGGAAACACGGTTTCTTCATTACCACCTTTACGCTCCACCTTATCACTTATACCTTTGAAAGGATAAGTCTCCGTGAGGCCCATATAGTCATTAGCCACAGTTTTTATATCCATCCCAAACTCCCCTGCAACTCCTATGGAGTAGTATCTGTGCTCCACCTTCAACCCTATTACATATGACAAAAAGGCCCACTCCGAGCAAAGACTTTAGCTTTGGCGTATTGGAGATCTTGATGGTCGTCCCCATTCGCACAAACCTCCATGACATACCCGAATAAGTTTCCCCATTGCTTCGACTGTAGATTTAGCCCAGGCATGCAGAGGGATGCCGTAGAATCTTATCCAAATGGCTTGTGCGCTAGTTCTTAGGCCCAGATGCCATGGATACAAGGAAAGCAAGTATTCCCCGAATGCACCTGATCTCTTTGTAAATACTCCTTTAGCTTGTTTCTCATCAGCGGAGCTGAATAGTATTTCATTGCTACTCAATCTGAAAGGTTCGGGAAGGGATGGCAGATCCCAGAATCACCTCGCCTAATCCCATACCTCCTGAAAAGTTCCATTCCATTTTCTTTGTTCGTCCCAGAAGATATGTTTTGAGTTGGCTTACTCTCTCTTAAACCCAAGTCCCAAAACCTCCACCGTCTTAGCCTCTCCATTCTCTACCTCCTTCACACCATTTTCCGTCGAAACATTTTGGAAATCTCTTCTTCCGGGCACTGTTCGATTCTGTGTTTTGGCTACTGACGGTTTCACCTTACATCTTCTGCATTCAAGCCGTTTTTTTTTTTAATTATGGTACTTGCAATGCCTGCTAATCCAATACCCTGGAAGAATATGTGAGTGTCGACCACTATCCCCTCGCCGGGTTTGGTAGCCTGTCGCCTTTGCTTCATTTCCTGTCTAGCAGAGATTCCTCCTGCAACATGCTTTCTCAATCTCCAAGGAATCCAGTGCTTTTTTATGGAGTGTCCTCCATCGATTAAATCGCAGTATATGCCTTTCAAGCTGCCAATCTTGTATCCGCAGCTACAGCCCCCCTCCTCAAACTCCTCACCCAAGCACAGCACGCTCGTCTTCAGTGTTTAAAAGATTATTGGTGGCAAGGATAGATTTGGCCAAGATGCCAAGGGAGCACGGCAAGTTTCCTAGAAGTTTGGTGGTTTCCCATTCACTGTAATCTTATACTCAAATCTTATACTTTTTGTGTGAGCTTGTTCGGGAGGAGGAGCTTCTTCTTCTTGTTGTTTTCAGTCTTGTTTTTTGCAGTCTTGTTTTTTGATTCGGGTTACTGAATTCAGAGTCCAATGTCCTGACCACTAGATCATGGGACCATTAGTTAACAAAACCACTTGGATCTATTGAGGGTAACATGATGCTCTTTGCGGAAAATGGCCCAATATTTAGATTGAACCATTCATGCTGGTGGTAAGAGTTCATTTGTACTTATAGGGGCCAAGAACCATGAACTATTTGCGAGAACCAGAGACCTCACAGGGACACAAATGCCACAGTTGAAACCGCAATATGATTTGGTGACAAATGGAACTCAGTGGTAAGTAGGAGGCGTAGGCTAGATAACTACAGAGTTTGTTGAATGATGCTATCTAGAAAATGGATGCGTGGGTTTCAGTTTACGTCGGCCACAGGCATCCTGCATAAGTTGATCAGATACCACAATGACAGTAAGCTGAGCAGTAGTACATTTTATGAACTGTCCACCTTTCACCAGTTGTACAATATTACAGAGGTTAATTGTTCAAATACCTTGCTTTAAGGATGGATTCAAGCGTATCAAGATTCTTTATTTAGAAGAGCAGGTCATGACTCTCACCATTGTTATGGAGTTTACTCATTGACTGTATCCAATCTTTAAGAACTCGGAGCTTACATGTACATATCAGAATTGGGTGAAGCCCCACCATCAAAGAATCATATTACCCCAAACGGAGTGCCAGACCGTTTGTGCTCCGCCTATTGGTAATTCTTTTTCGTTTCAGTTCCACAGTAGTTGAAGTTTGTAGTAGATGAATTTTTTTTTTCTTTTTTTTTTTCCGTCTTCCTAGATGTCTTGCTGTCCTGCTAGCACTTGATCTCTTTCCAATCGGACCCTTTTCTGTTTTTTTTTTTTTTTTTTTTTTAAGTAGGCAGTTTTGTTTTTTGTGGGATCCTGCTTTCTTATCCATTTTGAATTGGACCGTCCATTGGACTGAATTAGGTCCTACATACGTTGTGCAATGGGAGAGAGGGGGGTTTGTTTATTCGTTTGTCACTTTGAGTAGGTTTAGGATCATTTATTTTGTCATTTTGAGTAAGGTTTTTTAGAGGGGACAAGTTGTCCCCAAACAAGGAATACAACCAACAGGCCTTACGTTCTCACCGGGGCGCAAATACCGGAATTAACACCCCCCCCCCCCATTGGATAAAATCACACGAGTGGTTGGTATTTCAACGCCTTCCTTTGCAAGTTGATACGCAATAGCTTTTGTCGAACGCCTTCTGTGAGTGATCTGAGGGTGAATAATACGGATCAGATAGTGGATTCAAGAATATGATGAAGTCTCCATGGACCATAGCAGCGACTGGTAGCCTAGGCTATGGTGTTTGCCGAATCGCCCTCAATAATCAGAGGTCCAAGGTTGTCGTGCTCATACCATTGCAACCCAAAGAGGAGCGCTCTTGCCTCTGCCTCATTCGCGTCACATTCCCCCACGGATCCGGAATACGACGTGGGAATATGTCCTCCTTCACTATTCCTGACAACTCCGCCAATACGGGCCTGCCCTGGATTTCCAAAAGAACTACCATCGAAGTTAAGTTTAAACCAGCCATCGGGAGGAGGTATCCGTTGGCAAAACCTTTTCTCCGATATCACTGTGTTCCAATGGCGTAGCCATTTCCCCACCGAGTAACGTAGTCCTTTCTTAGATCGATTCCACGCGATAATTGACAATTTGACATCCAACAGGATGTGCTGCCATGATCTACACTTGTTTTGAAATACATAGGGGTGTAAATGGATATTCGAAAATTCGATTACCGTCCGCATCCGAATTCGTTTAAAGCGAATATTATCCGGATCCGTTTCAAGCGGATATTATCCGAATCCATTTATGAGATATCCGGCTCTTAGCGGATGCGAATCTGGTAAATGGTATATCCGATCCGTTTAACATCCGAATCTGAGAAGTAAATTCTTTTTATTTATTATTAATAATATCATTAATATTTATTTTTAGTAATGACACACTATCTTTTGTTTCTAAAAGAAAAGTAAATTTTCTTTTTAGAAAAAAACAAAAACAAAAAGTGTTTTGGGTAGGAAAGGAAGTAATCTCTCATTTTAGAGCATTCTTAGAGTTTTACATGGCTTTTTTATGAAGCAACAAATGTGGGCTGTAGGATGAAAAAGACAAATGGATGATGGTGATTGAAAGAAGATGGCATAGTTTCTAGAGAATTATACAGCAAAAAGGCCATAGTCATTGATGGTAAATGGACGGCTCAGATCAATTTTTCAACTTAGGGTTATATAAAAACCCAAAATGCAATTAAAAGAGGGGACTTCTAAGGTTTGCAAGGAGAAGCAAGAGAAATGAGGAGGCTGAGACACCATCTTCGGCATTCCTTGGTGCCTCCAATCCCACCAAAATCCACCGCCGCCCCTCTCCACCTTCTCACAGCCACCTCCATCACTGCCAGTCACCTCCATCTCTAACTCAATCATCATCTCCATCCCCATTTCTCTTCATCTTCCACAATCAGCACTCCCACTCCCACTGTTCAAAATAGCCCAAACCCATTCCATCATATACATAAAAAAAGAAAAAACCCAAAGACCACTACCACTACCATCATCCATCCCCACCGCCTCTCTCTCTCTCTCTGCCTTTGTTTTAAAAGGAAGAAGAGAATCTCATATATTTTAGGGTTTGAGAGTTAATTTTGTGAAGAGAAGGTAGAGGTATGGTTTTAGGGTTTGAAAATTTTATTCGAGGAATAAGAATGAGAAGAAAGATAAAGTGCTGCAATAAAATGTTCGAATTTACCGGATAAACGGATACGGATAATATCCGAATTCGAAAAATATCCGACGGATACAAATTCGGTAATAGATATTAAATATCCGTCAAATCCGAATCCGAATCCGAATTCGGATAGTGTATACTGTAATCGAATTCGGATATAGCCATATCCGATTCGAATTCGATCCGTTTACACCCCTAGAAATACACAACAATTCCGCTCCAGGCATATATGTCATAATATCGCATAGGGATAGTCGTCCACAGTGATTCCCCAACGCATCCAGTGAAAGCTCCTCTCCAGCGTAGCATGATTCTTGATATGCTGTTCTGCATAACCCAATGCACCCCAAAGGATTTAAAGACAGCCATCCATGTCCGGAAAGTGAAGGGGCAAACAACTAGAAAGTGATCCAAGGATTCCTCAGCATTCTTGCACAGACACACCAATTAGCTAAGTGGAACCAGCGTCTGTGCAAACGCTCTCCCGTCTTGATGCATTTGTGGACCACAGTCCATGCGATTCCCGCCTGTTATCTGTCGGAAGAATGAACGTGCAGAGAATTCACCTTGGGAATCCGGTTTCCAGATCCATTCATCATCGGTATTTGGCGATAGATAGCATTCATATAATTTCTGTAGCAATAGTGTGTATGTGGGAATTTCGTCATCCTTGAGATTGCAGCGAAGCCTGATATCCCACCTGATTTCCCCTAGAACGATAATCTGATATTCGTGCTTCCGGATTGTGTGCAATCTGATATAGAGTTGGGCAGGCTTCCATTATTGTACGTTCCCCTAGCCATAAGTCCACCCAAATCAGATCGTATCCTCCTTTCATGTTTTAAATCGCCGATTGAGAGAGAATAATGATCGTGCACTCGTAACAGATTTCCAGATGCCAGATCCTTTACCCCTTCTCGGATATCCGCTCTCCCATTCGCCCCAACTGCACCCATAACTGGTGGCATAGGGCATTCTTCTCTACCCCGAACCGCCATAACCACTTTCCCAGTAACGAAACGTTACGTAGCCGAATCCTCCTAATTCCCAGCCCACCCTTTCTACGTGCTCTGCAGGCCTATTTCCGTGTTAGCAGATGGCTACTTCTTTTGCCTTGCCCCCTACCCTCCCATAGGAAATCCCATTGCAGTTTCTTGATTCGCTTGGCCACCTTCACTGGGATTTTAAACATGGATATATAATAGACGGGCATGTTCGCCGAGGCTGCTTTGATGAGCGTGATTCTGCCCCCGAAGGATAGATAATATTTTTTCCATGTGGGTAATTTCCGTTCCACACGTTCAAATACTGTATCCCACTGCGGAGCTTTCGGATTTCTGTAACCATAGGGCAAACCAAAATAAGAAATCGGCAGTTTTGATTCTGTACATCCAAGCATTTCGGCAAGTTTCGACATCGATTCTTCTTTGAGATTAATTCCAACCACTAAGCTTTTAGTGAAATTAATCTTAAGACCCGACACGATCTCAAACCACCAATATATGTATTTGACATTTTTGACCTAGTTGTTCTCCTCAAGTAGCAGAAGCGTGTCATTAGCAAATTGCAAATGTGAAATAGAGAGAGATTGATCTGATGCTTTGAGTCCGCTTAAGTAACCACACGACTCAGCCTTACTAATAAGTAGGCTTAAGGCTTCAGTAATCGTTATGAATAAGTACGGAGAGAGCAGGTCAGCATGCCATAGACCACGGGAGCTGGTGAAGTAACTTGCAGGAGTACCGTTGATGAGAATAGAGAAAGTAGCAGTGGATATACATGCCATCATCTAGCCCCTCCATCGTTCACCAAAGCCCACGGATTAACTCGGTATCCCTTCATCTGGAAATTCACTGCTTAACTCACAACACCTGTCACTTTTGCATGGCGTTTTCTTCTTTCGAGCCACGTCAGTGCTCATCATGTTGATCATCGGATCTGGTGACAGGTGTAAGGCCCGCATGCGATAAGGCCGGGGAGATAGTTGTCTTCCATACTGATCGACGCGGCCAGTGTGCTTGGAAGCGTATTCTCCACGTTTCCGTACCAAGTATACTGCATGTTTCGGCGACGTAACAGCAGGCTACTATCCAAACAGTCCACCGTTTTTGCTGTAGAGACCCTATTCGTCAGTAATTTTTGCGGCATTCCCGCATTTGAATGGACGTCCAGGATTCCATCTTTGGTTTCGCCCATCCCACCGTTCATTGGAATCTTGCCTTATCCATTGAGAGCCGTTGGATGTTGATTCGTTTGAAACACTTTTTCCACATGGTCAAACCCTCTTCTTGTCCGGAGCTTCCTCGTCCGGTGTCAGTCCGCGAGCTGGAAACACAGTTTCCTCATTTCCACCTTATCACTTATACCTTTGAAAGGATAAGTCTCCATGAGGCCCATATAGTCATCAGCCACAGTTTTTACATCCAGCCCAAACTCCCCTGCAACTCCTATGTGGTATCTGTCCTCCACCTTCAACCTTACTGCAGATCGCAAAAAGGCCCACTTCGAAGTAATCACTTTAGCTTTGGTGTATTGGAGATTTTGATGGTCGTCCCCATTCGCACAAACCTCCATCACAGACCCGAATAAGTTCCCCAATGCTTCGTTCGTCGATTTAGCCTAGGCATGCAAAGGGATGCCATAGAATCTTATCCGAATGGCTTTTGCGCCAGTTCTTAGGGCCGGATGCCATGGATACAAGGAAAGCAAGTATTCCCTGAATGCACCTGAGCCCTTTGCAAATACTCTTGTTAGCTTGTTTCTCATCAACGAAGCTGAATAGTATTTCGTTGCTGCTCACTCTGAAAGGTTCGCATCCCAGAACCACTTCGCCCAATCCCATACCTCCTGCAAGTTCCATTCCATTTTCTTTGTTCGGCCCACAAGATGTCTTGAGTTGGTTTACTCTCTCCCTCTCTCCCGAGACCTCCACTGTCTTAGCCTCTCCATTCTCCACCTCCTTCACACTTCCATTTTCCGGCCAAACCTTTGGAAATCTCTTCTTCCGGGCGCTGTTCGATTCTGTGTTTTGGCTACCGACGGTTTCACCTTACATCTTCTTCATTCAAGCCTTCTTTTGAAATTGTGGTACTTGCAATGCCTGCAAATCCATTGGGAAAAATATGCGAGCGTCGACCACCATCCCCCTACCAGGTTTGGTAGCTTGTCGCCTTAGCCTCGTTTCTGATCTAGCAGAGATTCCTCCTGCAACATGCTTTCTCAATCTCCAAGGAATCCGGTGCTTTTTGTAAGTGTTCATCATAAAAGGAACACGGGCATAAAAGGAACACGGGCAAGGGATCTTTGGCGGTTCAACTTTGAGAAAATCACATTTAACCATATGGATTGAAATTGAAATAGTAAAGGGAACATACCGAAAGCCGAATATCGTTTTGCTATCACTGGAAGGATTCCATTCCGGTATTTCTCCTCACTCCACAACAGACGGTGATGGAGACCGACTTCCTCTCTCTTTTTGTCGTGGATTGCCAAGAGAAGGATGTAGAAATTGTTATGTGCAAGTAGGGACCGGATGAGAGAATAAATAGACATTTATGGGAAGAAACACAACTCCTCATCACGCTGGTTCCCTCCCCAAAAGTCTTACATTTACACCTCTTCTTTTATGTCTTTTCACTTAATGCCTTTTCACAAAACCAACTAACAAAATGATCTAGGCCGTTGATCTTGCACATGCCACATCCACCGTTATGATAATTTCCTAACATTCTCCCACTTGGCCAGCAAGATCTTTGAGCCAAACATAAGGATCATATCTTTAAGTTAGTTAGATAATAAACACCATATTCCGTTCAGCAAAAACTACTAACAATAAACCATGTAACCATTGGGTCACCAACTCTACCCAATAGCCTACTCCACTTTTATATCATTAGTAATACTTACTAACATGAATGTAAACGTATACATGCATAAGATGTAAATATGGTCCAAAACAGTCTACAGACATTATACCTCTTACTCACAATCCATTTACGTAATGTGCACAAAATGGAGCGGTAGAAAATAATATATATCAGAATCATAAAATAAAATGTGATCACAACAGTGTATCTCAATACCTAATGCAGACTCCCACTGTCATAGGCTATCAAAAGTGTCAACCAACCTTATGCGCGCTACATGCTCTCTGAAGAGCTTTGGTGACAAGCCCTCAGTCAAAGGATCCGCCAACATAAGTGCGATGCTTATGTAATCTTCAGATACACACTGATTCTGAACTTACTCACGACAATATGTCAATACATTGACCCCATTACTTGATTTGTCGTTCTTGGAATTGTAAAACCGCAGCGGAATTATCGCAATACATTCTCAGTAACTTGTCGACTATCAATAAGATAAAATCCTGAGACAAAATTCCGCGACTTCAAGGCATAGTACAAGGCCTTGAAGTACACAATAAACTTTGTACCCAAGGTGAAAGCAACTGAGTGTCAATTTGACATTCTTCCACGATTTAGGACTTTCTGCAAAATATACTAGAGCGGAACTCTAGGTATTCGGACAACAGTCGGAATTAGATTAACCAATCACACTAGGGTTATCTCATTTACTTTGTGTGAGCATTACTTGATTTGTCGTTCTTGGAATTGTAAAACCGCAGCGGAATTATCGCAATACATTCTCAGTAACTTGTCGACTATCAATAAGATAAAATCCTGAGACAAAATTCCGCGACTTCAAGGCATAGTACAAGGCCTTGAAGTACACAATAAACTTTGTACCCAAGGTGAAAGCAACTGAGTGTCAATTTGACATTCTTCCACGATTTAGGACTTTCTGCAAAATATACTAGAGCGGAACTCTAGGTATTCGGACAACAGTCGGAATTAGATTAACCAATCACACTAGGGTTATCTCATTTACTTTGTGTGAGCATTAAACCTTTAGTCCCTTATAGAATATATAACCTTTTGGCAAATTTCCAATGATCCATACATAAATAACATTGGTACTTTCTAAATTTGCCCGCCATATAGGTTATACACAGATAGGTACAAATTTAACCATTCAATAGATCCCAATTGCGGAACTATTAGGGAACCTCTTTATATGCTCTTATAATGAATCGATCCTGGGACCTTGGAACTGACTGAATATATCACCCTTAACTATAAATGGAGTAATTTATCCATGTTCAATACTTATGACTTTACCAAGATAGGTTTTCTGCAATCTCAGCAATCCTCGAGTCCCAACTAGGTGAATCTAAACTCCTATTATGTAGGATGCTTCACCTGAATTCTTTTGTATGAATATCATTGAACATGGCTAAGTACTACTAGCAAGTAGTATACCATCAACACATAACACGAGGAAAATAATATTACTCCTCTGACCTTAAGATATATCCATTATCCTGTGACAATTCCTTAAAACTTAACATAGAAAGTACTTGATGAAACTTTATGTACAATTGTCGGGAAGTCTGCTCTAAACCTTCAGCAGAATCTCTAAGTCTACAGACTATGTGCCTCTTTCCTTAGCCTCAAGGATTGTTCGGTAGTCGTCACCACCAAAACATCTATAATGTGGGTTGTTAACTTATATGTGTCTTTTAATGTTCCAATGAGCATTGGTACCACCTTCTCTTGGATCACCAGTACCGGTACTACAATCTGGTTCTCCTTAAAGGTGATTTCACTAAAGACACTACACTCCCACTAAGGTCACCATCCTTTAGAAGTCTTGGCACATTTAATCCCGACAATATACGTACTATGGGTCAATCAACAGAATCTAAAACCCTTAAATACTTTAAGATAATCTATGAAATTGCAACTTATGGTCATAGAGCTTAATCACTATATTCGTGGGTTATAAACTTTTGTCTCATGTAAACAACCCAAAGTGAGCATGTTTGGAACTGCAAGTCTGTGTCTGTGACATTGAAGTTGTTGGTATCTTAGTGTCTTTTCTAGATACCGATTATGTTGAGTACTTTAGTGGGTCAGAAACCTTAGCAAGTGATGGAATAGATCTGCATAATTCAAGACTACAAAAGGCTAGACTATGTATCATTGAATGACAGGCTCACTAAACCCACATCTAAAAGATGCTTATGAATAGTGGGAGTTCAATGTTAGTATCACTCTAGTAGTAATGGTAGACCTCTATTTTTTATGCAATTCGAGATGTTTTTAAGACTCGAAAATGCAAAGGAGTAGTTAGTGAATATTTTTAGAGGATCATTGGAAGCACTTGCAAATACCCTTATGATGTGTTTTGATAACCTTAAAGTATATTCACCAAAGTTGTAGTTTTGAGCACACTTTGAAAGGCTTTAGATTCAGAACCTTAGTTGTGCTCACTTTCGACACACCTCTTGGTTATTTTAAATGGCAACATTAGAGTCCTGAAGATATAGACTAGTCATAGCATTATCAATTAAAGAGAGTGAACTTGGTATCAAGTGCCATTATCTTGAATAATAAATGACACATAAAGTATGGATCCCTTAAGTTCGATATGGCTTGAAATTAATACCATATCTTTGTATATTATGATTTCTATTTCGATTAAATCATCACGCTGGTTCCCTCCCCAAAAGTCTCTTACATTTACACCCCTTCTTTTATGGCTTTTCACTTAATGCCTTTTCAGAAAACCAACTAACAAAATGATCTAGGCTGTTGATCTTGCACATGCCACATCCACCGTTAGGATAATTTCCTAACACTTCTTTGATGGAGTATCCTCCATTGATTAAATCGCAGTATATGCCTTTCGAGCTGCCGATCTTGTATCGGCAGCTACAACCCCCTCCTCAAACTCCTCACCCAAGCACAACACGCTCATCTTCAGTGTTTAAAAGAATATTTGTGGCAAGGATAGATTTGGCCAAGATCCCAAGGGAGCACGGTAAGTTTCCTAGGAAGTTTGGTGGTTTCCCATTTGCTGTAATCTTATTCCCAATCTTATACTTTTTGTGTGAGCTTGTTGTTGTTGTCAATCTTGTTTTTTTGATTCGGGTAACTGAATTCAAAGTCCAATGTCCTGACCACTGGACCATGGGACTGTTAGTTAACAAACCCACTTGGATCTAGTGACTTAGTGAGGCTAATATCCATTTTTCCTCCATAGAGCTTTGGTTTATTGACATAAAAATGTCACTTGTTTATAAAAAACGAATAAATGCTGATTTATAAAAAAATCAAAATTTTAGGACCAAAATGCCCCTCAGTACATTTATTCTTCTTCCCTTCTTCTTTTTACAGTTTTACTTTTACCCATTTTGTTCGAACCCTGTTTTTAACCTAGTTGAAGTGCTTCTTTTTCTCCGGCGAAACCTACTCTTTTCTCCGGTAATACGTAAGAAGGTAAGCCTAAAATCTCATTCTCCCTCTCTGTCTATATTTCTATTTTTTTTTCAAAACTCCATCTAACATCATCTCTCTCTCTCTCATTTTTTAGGATATTCAAAGGTTTTTTTTGCTTGAAATGCACAAAATTAGACGCATCGGCCTTCTGCCTCGTCAAATCTTTCTCAAAAAGGGTTTCGAGATCTCCCCCTCTCCTTCTTGACGCAAAAACAGGTACCCGAAGTGAAAATAGGTTATTCGAAGCAAAGATTTACTTAGTCGAAGCCAAAAATTACTTGGTCGAAGTGAAAAATGTGTTTCCAGTAACATTCGTCGTTGTGTTTTTCGCTTCGACGAAATTTTTTTAGGCTTCGAATAACTTGTTTTTTTTTGCTTCGACTAACATGTTTTTGGTTGCGACTAAAACTTTTGAATTCCAGTAACATTCGGAACTTTTTTTCGTCTTTGACTAATATATTTTAGCTTCAAGAAATATTTGTTGGCTTCGACTATCACGTTTTGGGCTTCGACTAACTTCTTTTTTAGTTTTGACTAACACGTTTTGGCTTCGACTAAAATTTTTTGGCTTCAACTAACGTTTTTTTGGCTTCAAGTAACTTTTTCTGGCTTTGAGTAATTTGTTTTTTGGAATCGACTAGTTTTTTGGCTTAAGTAAATTTTTTTGGCTTCGAGTAAATTTTTGTTTGTCTCCGACTAACATTTTTTAGCTTCGACTATCATTTTTTGGCTTTGAGTAACTTTTTTTTGGCTTCAACTAGCATTATTTTTTGCTTCAACTATCATTTTTGCCTTCAAATAACTTACATTTTGCTTCGAGTACCTTGCTTTTCCTCATCTACCAATTTTTACTTCTTATTATGGCTTCGAGTGACTCATTTTGGATTCGGATAACATGTTTTTGGCTTCGAGTTTGTCTTTTAGCTTCGACTAATCACATTTGGGGTTTGAGTAACAGATTTTGGATTCGAGTTTACATGTTTTTGGCTTCAAGTTCAACTTTTGGCTTCGACTAATCACTTTGTGGGTTTGAGTTATCGATTTTGGATTCAAGTTACATTTTTTTAGCTTCAAGTAACTTATTTTTTGGCTTTGAATAACCCGTGCGAGTACCATTTTGGCTTCCACTACCCTTTTGCCTGGTGAGAGCTCTTTGGGTAACTGATTTTGGCTACAACCACCTATTTTTTACTTCGACTAACTTTTTTTGGATTCGACAAAATTAAAGCAAGGAATGAACGTGCACACAAATATATAATTGAACATTGGCCAAAGGAACATTGGGCAAGTTGCTATTTCCAGGGCAGTAGGTATGATGTGTTGACAACGAATAGATCATAATGCTTCAATGCAATTGTAAAGGATGCGAGGACATTGCCGATTGCATCGTTGGTAGAACATATTCGATGGAAAATATCTGACTTCTTCCAGCATCGTAGGAAGATGGGTCATTAGTGGAAGACAAAGTTGACTCCAAACGCAAAGACCCGTTTAGATTTTTCACGTCGTAAAGGTCGTCACCATATAGCACGCCCGATTGGGCAGTATTTATTTGAAGTACTGTCGTCAACAAATGTTGATATCGTGGACTTAGAGAAGAAAATCTGTACATGTAGTGTATTCCATACAATTTGACTACCATGCTCACATGCAATGGCAGCCATAACGAAGAGGAATTATGATGAATATGATTTCTGCCAACCATGGTTTCTCACCGAGAAGTATCGGGACACTTATGACGAGGTGGTAATACCTACATTAGATCGATCGCAGTGACAGGTTCCTCCCCACTCTTTGGTGTACATCATAATTGCAGTACATGTGGCCAACTAGGCCACAATAAAAGGTCATGTAAAAATCCTCCCAAACGAACTCAACAAGTCAACCATAGTCTCTTTGGGCCATCTGCTCCTATGTACAATAGGTATGTGACATATACGGTTTGAATTACTATATAGAGAGCCTTTTGATCAGAAATTCAAATATTAATTGGTCGTCGTCATATTTTCGGCAGGTCCGGTGTCTCCTGTCAAGCTCAATTTTTCTTGTAGGTGCATTCGAGCAGTTATAGAAATTCTGGAAAAGCTTCCTCATGGATTCGACTACCCCCATTCTAGAAAGCTTCCTTTTGAACTAGCAACACTATGAGGCGTTGTGGCTGCAAGAAGTGCGCTGGCTAGGCCCATCAATTGACATAAACATTTGCCATTTTTTTGTTTTAAATGTTTATGTAAAACCTCTTAAGTTTTTGTGTGGCTTTTGCTCCAGACTTTACCATTGAAGATAATATTTAATGGCTTCGAAATTGCTTGGTCGAAGCAAAAAAAAAAAACTTTGTGGAAGCAAAAATTGATTCCAGTAACATTCTTAGTTGTGTTTTTCGCTTCGACTAAATTTTTTAGGCTTCGAATAACTGTTATTCTCCTTCTCGATGCAAAAACAGGTACTCGAAGCAAAAACAGGTTATTCGAAGCCAAAAAAATACTTGGTCGAAGCCAAAAAACATGTTGGTCGAAGCCAAAAATGTGTCCAATAACATTCGCATTTGTGTTTTTCTCTTCAATTAAATTTTTTAGGCTTCGAATAACTTTTTTTCTCATTCTCGATGCAGAAACAAGTACTCGAATCGAAAAAACGTTATTCAAAGCCAAAAATGTGTTTTTAGTAGCATTCGCCGTTGTGTTTTTCGCTTCGACTAAATTTTTTTAGGCTTCGAATAACTGTTTTTTTTTTTTTTGCTTCAGACGGCGATAAACATCACCTACCTTGGACCTAAGACTCTTGCAATCTAAACAGGGTAGTTCTACAAATTCTAGCATAAAGATTTTCTCCTCTGAAAATAACTAATCATTTGATGTCCATTGGATAGCACAAAAATGATAAACATATGACTTTGCCATAGCATCTCTTTTAGAAGTTTAGAAGTTAAGAGAGGTATTGGAGTTTTCCATTAGCCACAGTAACACAACAAAAAATTATCCAATGGGGTTTCTCAACATGTCCATAATCCAATTTCTCCTTCTCATCTTCTCATTCTATTTTCTTCCTCTGCTCACATGACGATATAAACACCAATAGATCGGTGCTCTTGGCTTTCAAGAAGGGCATAGTTTTAGTTGTTGGTCCTCAGAATCCCTCACAAGACTTCTCTATACGTGAGCAAAAACCAGCTAGGAGGCCAAATTCCATCCTCTATTTTACAACTGCAATAATTCAAATAAGTACCCAACATAAAAATTAAGTCATGAAAGATACTTATATCTACAGTGTTCAAAAATGAAAGAAAAAAGGCACATTCCAGGGTTTTTTTTTTTTTTACCTATGAATGCTTGTAAAATCAACTACGCTGGTAATTGTAAAAAAACACCTTTGAAGCCAGCAAATATTTCTCGAAGCTAAAATATATTAGTCAAAGACAAAAAAAAGTTCTGAATGTTACTGGAATTCAAAAGTTTTAGTCTCAGCCAAAAACATGTTAGTCGAAGCAAAAAAACAACTTATTCGAAGCCTAAAAAAATTTAGTCGAAGCGAAAAACACAACGACGAATGTTACTGGAAACACATTTTTCACTTCGACCAAGTAATTTTTGGCTTCAACCAAGTGAATTTTTGCTTTGAATAACCCGTTTTCGCTTCGAGTACCTGTTTTTGCGTCGAGAAGGAGAGGGGGAGATCTCGAAACACTTTTTGAGAAAGATTTGACGAGGTAGAAGGCCGATGTGTCCAATTTTGTGCATTTCAAGCAAAAAAAACCTTTGAATATCCTAAAAAATGAGAGAGAGAGAGAGAGAGAGAGAGAGAGATAAGGAGACGATGTTAGATGGAGTTTTAAAAAAAAATAGAAATAAAGAGAGAGAGGGAGAATGAGATTTCAGGCTTACTTTCTTACGTATTACCGGAGAAAAGAGTAGGTTTCGCTGGAGAAGAAGAAACACTTCAACTAGGTTAAAAACAGGGTTCGAACAAAATGGGTAAAAGTAAACCTGTAAAAAGAAGAAGGGAAGAAGAATAAATGTACTGAGGGGCATTTTGGTCCTAAAATTTTGATTTTTTTATAAATCAGCATTTATTCGTTTTTTCTCAACAAATGACATTTTAATGTCAATAATGCAACTCTCCGACACGTAACAGTAAATAACCCTTTTTTTTTGTTCTCTCTTTTTGATGTCGATTATGGTCTGTGTTGTGCCCTCGTGGGAGCTCGTCAGGATCCATAGCTTGTTGGGAATTGATGTTGCCTGACCTATTTCTCCACTGACATTTTTAGTAGGTTTTTAAATATTATGAAAATGTCCCTCATCAGTAAATATAAATAAATGAAAATATGAAGGGCATTTTTGTACATGGATGCGTTTCATTCTGAGTGTAGTTGTCGTGACTCTTGATAACAATCTTGATGGGGGGTAAAAAGACCAGCCTATCAGCTGCCAACACGTGGCCCGAGGATGGCCCACCGCAGACCCCGCGTCAGCAGGGGTAGTTTGGTAATTGTAGCAGAGTAGGTGAGCTCGAACCTATAGCTGGCTGACACCTGTCCTGGAGTAATAACTCCCCAACTACCCCAGTTTTTCCTTTATAAAAGGGCTTCCAAATCTCATAAAAAGGGTATTGAATTCTCACCCACCACTCTTAAAACTCCCTCTTCACTCCGGCTCATACTGACTTGAGTGTTGAAGGGCCTGTCCGGAGTACACTCCAGGTCGGTCATTCTGACCTCGTTTGCTTCTGTGCAGAACACAGTTCATCCGAACTCTATTTCCTTCACTTTAGCTCCTCGGGCCCTCTAGCTCGGCTCTTACGTCACTGCCACATCTGTTAACCGATTTCGGGCCTAACAAATCTGAAATTATTTCGCACCCTAGGATATCGATCAAATAGACAGAGGTTGAATCGAACTGTTGCTGTTGTACGCGGCCCAAACCCGACCCAAGTTGGAAAATCGGGTTCATCGGGTGAGGTTAGGGTTGAGTAATTTTGACGCAGTTTGGGTTTCGGGTTGACTCTCTCTTGGGTCAAGGGTTGATGTACTTCTCCCTCGGACTGGGTTCGCCGAGTTGCATTTAAAAAGACTAGACAAGCTGGGTCTGTGTGATTATTAAAACATGGTTGTGCTGATAGCATTTCCCGTGGGTCCCCACATGACACGTGTATGCGATCAAGTGTACTTTTGTAAAGCTATCCACATGGATAATTGATCACCAAGATAAACTTATCCGAGCAGCAGCCGATCCAAGGAGCAGCTTATTCAAGGGTTTCTATCTCGGTGGTGAATGATATAAATTTTGGGGAATGATATTTCCCCCCTTGACGGATGAAGTCCCCCCTTCGTCTGAGTTTTAAAGGTAAAGAAAAGCCTTAAAGGGGGTGAATTTATCCTCAACCAGTGAACCATATCTTGGGCGTGGGGAATCTCATTTCCCTAATTTTTTTTCTAGATGTTTTAAGTACTGGGAATTGCTAGGGTCCATAGCAAAAGGTGTTTCACGGCTTGAGTGCCATCACTTAGTGAAGTAAAACCAGAGCAGTCGCGAAACACCTCTTGCGATGTACCCTAGCAAATCACATCAACAGCCAAGTAAGGGAAGTGCCATCACTTAGTGAAGTAATAATTTCTGTTCCAGAACTATGTTGATGGCCACTTTGGTGAGATAGTCCAATGGGGGCACCCTTGCTGTTTTTTATTTTTTGCTGGAAGACCGTCCTTCAGTTTGGCATTCATCCTGTCTAATTAGAAAAGTGGGAAATAAAGAGTGCCATTATTAGAACCAAGGGAGTGCAAATATCATTTCCCAATTTTTTTGGTGTTTTGAACAACCATTTAAAGGCCCTATCCTGGACTAGGATTTGAGAATGGATAGCTGGATTCTCATTTGTTTCGCCTACATTTGCAACAATTTCTTTCTGCTCATTTTCACGAGCTCTAACTATTCTCCACCTGCAACTTTAAACAAACAATACTGATGAGATAATCATCTTCCCGGCTGACGATTACCAGTTCTAAAGCAACTCAAGGGATACTGAAATTTCAGAGCAGAGCTGAGATTTCAAGATCTAATATCAATATCCTCTCTGTTTTAAAAACAACCATGCTGTTTTTATAACAGCACCCATGTAAATAAATGGCTTCTTAATGGTGTGTTGATTTTGATAAAAGCACTCCACTCGTCTTATATGAACACTTCACATAAAGGTTGATTTACAATGCCGATTTGATATACGTTTTCGACCTTTTTCTGATATTTTAAACCCCGATTTTGTGATTGTGGTCGATCACACAGTACCCATTTGAGCCTGGAAAATTTTGTTATTATTCCCTTATAAATTATATTGGAACAATGCTACACGTGGGTTTGTAAAGGTCTTTAAAAACACCTATGCTTTTCTTATAACAGCACCACTGTAAATAAAAGGTTTATTATTGGTGTGCTGATTTTGATAACAGCACTCCACTTCTGCTAAGTTCAACACTCAGTTTTTTTATAGTGATACCTTATTATTCTGTCAAAATTGAACCTATGCTACTCACGGGTTTTAACCTCTAGTTTTGCTTGAGAAGGTAATTTACTTCCATTTTTATGGTTAGTCATGAGTGGTTCATCAAGCTAAAGGAGGAAGATAATATCACATCTTTTATCAACCCTGTGCTGGAGCCCCTCTTTTGCTTAAATGTCATCATACTATTTTTGTATCTATACGAGATGATTCTCGATTGTGTGGAACAATTCTTAAGGCTCCGTTTCTATCAATGTAAAATGTGTTAGAGTTAGTGGCCTAAAAGCCAATACATTGTGTATATCTTGTCACATTAATATTAATAAAAGTTTAATTTCATGACATCTAATAGGTAATAAATGATTGAATATGTGTGAAGTGCTTGTTATTCGTCACATATTCGTCCATAGGAAAGTAGGAATACCATGCTCAAGGATTCACAGATCCTAAGTAGTAGGGAGATATGATATCCCGGTTCTTTGCAGACTTAAAAGTTCCTGGTTGGGTTCGAGATTGGCCATCTCCTCCTGTATACTACTAGCATCAGTCTTGTCTACATGCACATGTCGTGAAGTGGCTTATCTCAGTCACTTGGGTAGTAGACCCTAAACAAGAAGAGTGGGTGCGACAATAGGCATTGCGCAACGACAAGATCAAACTAAAATAGCATGTGGATAGGAATTAGTAAGACTATTTTACCAGACAAGACCCTTTACATGTCCTTAGAGCTGATGGGTCATATTGGTCTGTGGGCCATGCCTTGATTCTTAGTATATCTAATTATGGTCCTTTTAGAGATCATCAAAGGGTAGTACTGAAGTCTTGGACAAACCCACGAGGCTAATAAGGCTAATAAGGATACTACGCCCCAATTATGAAGATATCATCTACAGTTTCGGTCAGAGCAGTAGGCCTATAAAATAGCTTGGCCAAGCGGATTTGATCAATGGTTTATCAAAGGTTTTCCTAAAACACTTGATTGTTTTCTAAATGATTTTGCAAATGCATTTGCGGGCCCTAACTGTTTGACTGGAAGGTATACCACGAGTGGGTCCAGGGGTAGTAGTTGTCCACCCCTCGTAGGACCCACCTCAGTAGATGAAGAATGGAAAAATGACTTGCACATATTAGATGTGATTAGGGGTATGATGATTTGACGGTCATCTTCAGGGTTACATCTCGATGGAGGCCACTTATCCAATGCGATTGCAATTGTTAACTACGAAGCAAGATCGCAATGGGGCCTATTATTGGATTCTGCAGGATCGACCATCGAATTCCTGTAATGATCCCACTTAGAACTCGAATGACCCAGTTATATCCTTTGAATAAGGGTCCCACATTTACTAGATTGCACAATTAAACTAGTTTCGTCGCATTTGATGCTAGGAAAAAATTTACGTGGTTCCTTTGGTGTATACACACCGTAGGATGCATTTGGAATACCCAAAGTGTTAATTATTAACTTATGCTCTCTTTGGTTGCTTGTATAGATGGCTGAGAGATTAGGAGAAGTCAGTAGATGGCTGAGAGATTAGGTGAAGAATAAGTTAGAGAATTAGACAAGCATGGAAGATGGCGATAAGATTAGGAGGAAGATTTGTGAGTAGTGATTGGTTGTGCGACAAAATTAGCGGAAGATGTAGCGTGTCGTTATCAAAATATAGGGAGGAAGAGAGAGAAAGGGGGGAGAGAGAGAGAGAGAAATATAATAAGACAAGAATCTTCTCTTAATTCCCCACACAAATTTCACCATTTTGGTGAAAAAAGGAGAGAAGATTATGGGGGGAAATATCTCCGCCACGTAGGTGCTACCTAGGATAAAAAGCAATAATGATGTCTAGAAGTTGTCTAGTGGTCAAAGGTCTAAAGGACAGCTAAACAATGCTATGGGGAGATCTTTGGAAGATCTCAAGAAATCAAAAGTCTTACAATCTCCCCAAAATGAGCAACCAAACAGAGCATTAGAGGTATTTTGAGAATTATAGAATAATATGGATGGAGCTTTTATCCCATTGGATGGAAGGAAATAAGTTTATTTAATTAAAAATAACAAGTGTGTATTTAGCTTATAATCTCGTTTAACTAAAATAGTCATAACTTTCTAATCTCTAGGCCAAATTGAGTGTGTAAGTACTCGATTCGAACAACTTTGAAAGGAGGTTGTTTCGCATGCGTCGCGATGCAGGATAAAACTATTCGTCGCTCACTTTACAACCGCCCGATCACATATGCGGTTCGGATTTAGAAGTGTTAAAACTAGGTTACTTGGGTAATTGGTATAACATCTTCTCTTTTTTCCTATTCTTTCGGGGTGATAACCACCATTCTTTTTCTTTGAAAAAATGGCGAGTTTCCATTTCTGCTCATCCATCCCCCCTCTCTTTTGTAGGGATTTCCTTTGTTTTTTTAACGGCTAATCAAAACCAGAAAGGTTTCTCCCTCAGGCATCCAAGGGCATGGATGATTTAACACTGTTAACTGGGATTTCTTCATGAGGCCATTTCACTTGGGGTTGTTTCTTCTAGGAAAAGTGCTCCATTTGGGGAGTAGAAAATTCAACAAACCATGCCTGAATTTATCAAACAAGCAGGACTCTATTCTCAATTTATTCAAAAACTTTCATTTTACAGAAATCCACGTAAAAATATCATCACCGAGTTCCCATTACTACTCTTCGCCAATCCAAGCAAAACTCCATATCCCAAAATTGACTTCATGGTTTGGGCTTTTCAGGCCCTGAACTAGGTAGAAGCTTAAAGAATTTATTAATCCCTCACATTGATTTAAATTGCAACCCTATTGTATGATGAAATCAGAGAAGATAATGAAAGTGGTGGATTTCCATGTGAGCAGAAATGGGTATAATAGAAGTCTTCAAATCTTTCGAGAAACACTAATATTTTTCTTGTTTAGCTTCGGGAGAGGATTTTTTCACGGAATTTGGTTCTGCAAATGTCAGCCAAAAGGGAATGGAAGTCTCCTCTATAGTTCAGGACCATACATAACATGAAGGAAAAAGCTTGCATTAGTAGGTTTCGATCAACCAGAGCCGGAGAGGAGTTCCTGCGAGGAAGGAGACAAGGAGAAGCTCGCAAAAATGGAAACAAGGCAATTTTTTTGATAGGATTTTAGCCAAAAAATCCGGGAAAGGAAGAGGGATACCAGATACCTTTTGGGCTAGGTTTTAATACTGTTAAATCTGGACCACGCGTGTAATCCTACGGCTATAACATAGGCGACGAAGGGTTTTTTCTTGCGTTGCGATGCAAGTGAAACAATCTCCTTTGAAATATCTACAACTTTGTAGTTTATGATTTTTTCTAATTTAGCCATTTAATAGTAAAAAAATGGAGTCGAAAATTGGCCAACAACTTTGTAGCGGAAAAGAAGAAAAGTATGAGAATTTTAGGGATTGGTTTTGAACCAATAAAGCAACCCACATTTTGAAGAAAAACGCCTATGTTAGCTATGAAAAATGTCCAAAAACTTTTTGAATATTTCACATAATATTTGGTTTCCTATTTGAAAAGAAATTGAACTATGTCTTACTATTTTCAAGGGATTTTAAGAGAAACTTTAGGAAAACTTCTAAATAGAAATCAAATACTATTTAAACTAATAGTTGGACATCTTCTAAAACTAACCAAGGTTGGAATTAATGTTTTCTTAAGAGTTGGGAAAACGCCCAAAAGCTTTATTCTCCTCTCTTTGTTTTCTCTTTTTTCAAGTTCTAATCTTCAAGAACAAAGAATAAAGTTGTATCATGGAATTTTTCAATTCCCAATCTAAGATACTGATTTAGATCAGTACCTATTGTATAAGAAAAGTTTTATTTCCCTTCGCGCAATTCGGAGGAATCCAACGATTCAACTTACGAGTCTGTGGCGTTCGGAACGATCATGGCCGTTCGAGGAGTAGATCAAGCAGAGGCTGATATTACAGTCAGTCACAAATATATTTTTATGTCTCATTATTAGTTTTATTTGAATCGCCATCAGATCATCTAGACCTTAGGATGATGGGTTTAAGAGCGAAATTGACGAGAAAATTTTTACTCTACGCGATTTGTAGTTCCGCTGCGTGTAATGATTTCGCCCGGGTTACAACCCGTCCAACAAATTGGACGTAAATCAAATTTTATGCTCATTTTTAGTGTAAAAATGGGCATAAAATTTGTTTTGGCACCCATTTTATGCCGAAAGAAATGAAGCATAGGTGAAAAATGAGCTTGAAAACTTAAAATATCTGAAATCCTCTACATGGAAACTGTAAATGAGCTGCACAAATTTGATTAGTTGTTTGCCCCCATTGGGGCAAATTCTTGGCTCCGCCTTGCGGTGTTGTGTTGCTTTGTCATATTATTTTCTCTAATTCCCTTTTTGGTCAGGGTGTGTTTATGTCTGTGTTTCCTGTGAACTTGGATAAAGACCCGAATTTCATGGGAAAAGAGAGGTTTTTAGAGTCGCCACCTAGGTTAGGGCCCAGGACCCGTGATCTACATTTCTAGTGAATTTGGGATAAGATTCCGAATTCCAGGAGAAAGTGCAAGCAGTAAAGAAAAACCTAGAGTGATACTGAGAGAGATTTCGAGAGAAAACCAGAAAAGCTTCCGGACTCATCAGAGGATCCGTCATCGCAGCAACCTATCATTAGTCCTGTCTTGACACAATGGGGTATCTACAATATCAAATCAAAACAAGTACAGTTATGTATAGCATATAAATCTATGAAGCAATTGCACACTCATTATGAAAAATCATAAGCATTAATTAATTAATTGAAGGATACAGACATTACTACATATTTATAACTGTTAGGAACCCACGTTCTGTGTCCCCAAACAAACAAATTCTGCAAGGGGCTGCAAGGCTGCACAATACCAAGAAATCACAGGTAAAAGAATCCTAAAAGCTCCATTTAAACCCTTAAGGCCTTAAACTGGATAAAAAAGAAATACCCAAGATTACAGAAGAAAACAAGTGATCTAAAAATCCCTGGCTAAGTAGACATACCTGTACTTTGGCGCAAGTTTCAAATTGAACCTTAAAAACGACAGTCTAGATACTGAAATGCTCCTCTTTTCTGAGCAGATCACCAGTTTTGCATCAAGATCTTCACCCAGATGATTCCGTCTGTTGAGACAATAAATAACCCACCTTATTTATGGGATTAGTTGCAAATGCAACCGCTATGGTGAAGGCGGTGGTAATAATCAAGAACTACGAAATTCAGTTATTTGACCATCATGGCCATCAGATGTTTAAGGGCTCTGTCTCCATGTCTCTTTCACTCATTGCTGTCCAATCTTGAGGCCCTGCAAAAAAAACACATTTGAAAGAGCACAAGTCATAGGATAACGTGACTAGAGGTGTAGGCAGATGGAAGCAAAAGTTAATTGCTAGTTGCGGTCTTAGTCACAAATATCGTTATCAGGAATTTCTCGGCAAGAGAAAATCTTGGGATATATTAAATTTGTTTTAATTCTTTTTTTTTTGGGGGGTTTACATCAGGAAAAATGACAAAAATAAAATTATATAAATATATATAAATATAAAAATATAGAAATTAAGAAAAACTATAAAATAAAAACATCGTGATATTATCGTGGTAAATGAAAATATAGTCATATTTTAAATTCTCGGGATTATTTTCAGGATTCTGTCGTTTTATCAAAATATCGTGATAAAATCAATATATTTTGAAAATATCGGAGATAATTGTGACATAGGTTGTGGTTGTATGAGGTGACTGTCATGTTGAACTTACTTGATTTGTGGCTCTCTGCAACCACCATCAACCGTCTCTGCAAGACTGCTGCCATGAAGAGAAAAATCGAGCACATGCCAAACATGATGGTGATAGGGAATGCATTGACCTAAAAATGATAAAAAAGAAAAATTAGTGAACCAGTGAGACACCAAATTGTGATGCAGATGAAATAATACAATTATTAATCCACCAACTTTAAGGCAATTTGGCTTATCATTGAAGCTCCATCGTGGATACGTGCATGACCATAAAAAAATTGAGCCCATACAACTTCCAACAGATAATCATTGCATACATAGTTGTCAACCCGTGACACGACTCGTGACTCGATTTCTTAATTTTATGACTCATGACTCGACTCGACTCATGACTCATATGAGTTTTTGACAAGAATAAAAACAGAAATTTAGTTGAAAAAAATATAATTATATATCAAAATATGAAGCATGTAAAAAATATAATATAACCCAATAGCACATAGATAAAGCACTGAGCCAAAAATATAAATTACTATATGCTTGTAACTTTCATGCACAAAAATAATTAAGTTCTAAGTTCCAACTTCTAAGTTTTCAACCATCAAAATAAGAAAGCCCAGGCCCAACGACTCGACTTGACTCGACTCGTAAGAGTCTTATTTTTTTTTTGAGTCGACTCCCAATGACTCGTTCGAGTCACAGGACGACTCGGGCAAGTCTTCAACAAAGGCGAGTCACTCATGTGACTTGCCTTGAAAGCCCAGCGACTCGACTCGACTTGGGTGTTGATTCGTATATGTCGTAAGAGTTTGACAACTATGACTGCATATAACATAAGTTTCAAGTAAAAACAGTTACATGCATTCGATCTTGCATGTATTGATAACTAATGAGGGAAATTCCCTATATAACTCAGAAGTCCAACAAACCTACTGTTTCCCAGTAAGACTAATGATTTTATTTTCAAAAGTAAACCCTAAGTTTTCAAAGAAGTCCAGTGAAGAAGATATATTAAAAAGTAAAATCATGCCTGCTTACATTGTAAAGAACAATGCACACGAATATGTTGAGAGGTATGCGGAAAAAGTTCATGATTGTGCTTCTGGCCTCCTCAGGTATGTACTGGGATCTCATCTTCATAATGGACGGCCAAAATATCCCCACGCATGCCTCAAAGGTACAAAAACCAAAGAGCTGGATACACCCCCCAAACGAAATGCTCCCCCCTTTCTCCGACGATGGTGCTACCAAGAACTGTCACATGTTAGCAAATGCTAGATGGAATTACTAACAACATGAATGGTCGAAAAGTTACTCATTTCTACAAAGTAATGAAGAGATTAAGACGTACGGCGGTGATGACAGGAAGGAGGAAAGTGCAAGCAGCAATTGCAAAGATAATTTGCATGTAGCCTTCAACTTTCAATGTTGGGCGGGACATTAGCCGAGATGCAACGGAGCTTCCCAACATTGAAGCCAACATGAATGTAGCGAAAATAAAACCATGAGGAATATCTTCATCATTCGGGCTTAAAGCAGGGGTCCACAGGAATACAAAGGTGTACATAGAACCTTCAAACAGCGATTGGATCGCACCCAGCAAAGCAATTTTCTCATCTGACAACACAAGACGGGGTCCACGTCATATATTATCGGCAATAAAATTATAAGGGTTTCTTCAAAATAAATAATAAGAAGCAAAGCATGCTAAGGCTCTGTTTGTTTGAGATTATGCCAACCGATTGCGAGTCCAAAACCAATTATGGGACTCAATTAATGCCCTGTTCGTAGGGGATTATGACAACCGATTGTCACCCCACAATCCGATTATTGGACTCAAAATTACATTTAATTTTGAGTCCAATAATCGGATTGTGGGGTGACAATCGGTTGCCACAATCTCAAACGAACAGGGTGTAAACGTAAATTTGTGTCCAATAATTGGTCTTGGACTTACAATCGGTTGCAACAATCTCAAACAAACAGTGCCTAAAAAGAGGTCAGATAATCAACAGAAGCAATGGCAACAGTAGCGCCCCTGAACTGGGTAAGAAGGTCTTTGCTCTCTGAAGAATCACCATAATTTTCACTCCATGATGATAAGATAATCGCCATGCCAATAGCAAGAAAACATGCAGCGGCGTCAAATGGTGCAACAGGGCCAAAGCCTAAATTATCAGCCAGCATGTTTGCAAACAACCCAGAGACAATGGCAATGAGACCGTTGCCAAGAAATATAGCCTTTGAGAATGTAAGAGACAGCCATTGTTGGTCAAAACCCCTCTGCAAAGATCAGGAAAAAATATTCAGAATAAGAAAGCAGTTCTAAGATAAAACATACTAGATGAATAGGTGGTTATATATATATATATATATATATATATATATATATATATATAGAGAGAGAGAGAGAGAGAGAGAGAGTAGTGTTTCTGAGCTCGAGCTCAGAAACAGGTGTGGGTCCACATTGCTGGGGGATCCAAAGCATTCATTTTATTAGCCCCTATCATGGATAGGGTGTCCACAAAAAATCAGCTCCATTGGATCATCCTGACTCTTCCATTTGTGGAGGGAAAAATGGGCAGATTTGTGGAGAAACAGTATCTGTCCATTTTTCCCTCCATAGATGGAAGGGTTAGGATGATCCTATGGGCCTGATTTTTGGTACACACCCTATCCATGATAGTGCCTTTTAATAAATGAATGCTTTGGATCCCCCCAAAAAACATGGGCCCACATGAGTTTTTGACGCTCTAGCTCAGATAAGCTATCTGAGCTAGAGCTCATAAACACTATTCTCATATATATATATATATATATATATATATATATATATATATATATATATAGAGGAAAGTGTTGGTGAGCTTAAGCTCACCAAACTTATGGTGAGCTTAAGCACCCCAATCACATGGGTCCCACATTTTCTGTGGTGATCCAAACCATTCATTTGCAAGGCCCTATCATAGATAGGGTGTGTGCCAAAAATCAGCTCCATAGGATCATCCTAACCCCTCCATTGTGGAGGACAAAAATGGGCAGATTTGTGGACAAATAATGTCTGTCCATTTTGACCTCCACAAATGGATGGGTTAGAATGATCCTATGGAGCTGATTTTTGGTACACACCCCACCTATGTAAGGGCCTTTCAAATGAATGCTTTGGATCATCCTAACAAAGTAGGCCCCAATGTGATTGGACGCTTAAGCTCACCAACACTTTCCTCATATATATATATATATATATATATATATATATAGAGGAAACTGTTGGTGAGCTTAAGCTCACCAAACTTATGGTGAGCTAGCTTGCCCAATCACATGGGGGCCCACTTTGTTAGGTTGATCCAAAGCATTCATTTGAAAGTCCCTTACATAGATGGAGGGTGTACCAAAAATCAGCTCCATAGGATCATCCTAACCCCTCCATTTGTGGAGGACAAAAATGGGGCAAATTTGTGTCTGTCCATTTTTGTCCTCCACAAATGGAGGGGTTAGGATGATCCTATGGAGCTGATTTTTGGTACACCCTCCATCTATGTAAGGGACTTTCAAATGAATGCTTTGGATCAACCTAACAAAGTGGGGCCCCATGTGATTGGGCAAGCTAGCTCACCATAAGTTTGGTGAGCTTAAGCTCACCAACAGTTTCCTCATATATATATATATATATATATATATATATATATATATATATATATATATATATATATATATATCATGCATTTAAGGTTAAGTCATGTCACCTAAGGTGCTTAAGTTCAGAATTTCACTTAAGGTGCTAAAAGTCATTTCACTTAAAATTAAGGTTAAGTGACTACAGATGAGGGGCTTATAAACCCTTTAAATATTTGAAAATCAGTTCTCCCTTAACTATAAGAAATCGTTGTGTATGAGAGTTAAAAAGTCATTTCACTTAGGCGGTTAGCACCTTATTACTATGCAAGCTTGCAATCCAATATTTCTGTATTACGATACTTTGTTCTATATTACTTGCTAATCTGCTGAAGTTTAAGAACTCTTTGCATTTTGTAATTCTCAGCTACTCTGACTTCATGTTAAGTTTTTTTTTTCTATTATTCTAGTTGGGTCTGAGAGAATTAAAATACTAATAATACTAAATGCATATTGATATCAATTTTATATATTAAAACTTCATACAATAACTCACTAAAAATTTAATATACAAGTACAATTATACTAAACATGAATGCACTAAACAACCGAACAAATTCATTAGTAGGAGATATAAACTAACTTTTACCAGTGTTGTTCCTTGGGCACCTGAGCCAAACTAGGCCCAAATGGGCAGAGTGGTTCCCTCAACCGCTTAGACCAAGCAGATTATGGGCAAAGAACCTTGGTGCCTGGCTCAAGAGTCATGCGGGGACCTGGCAGGTGCTAGAAGCACAATGAGGAACAGTGATGTAGCTCGGAGGTACCTTAGGAGAGCTTTGGGAGGAGGCTACGAGTTAGCTAGAGGGATGCTCTAGCTTTTTTGGTTGAGGACGCAAGCAAAGCATAGTGTTGGATTGGTTGGGTTCTAACCTTCACAGCGCATACGAACCGATGTTGATGCCTATACATGGAAGTCGTAGCACCGCGATGCGTCTTGTGGGCTACAATGGGGAACTAGCCATGACTGTGTCAGGGTAGCTTCGGTCATCCTCGAAGACCAAGGTCTTGCGGAGCAGTCCATGGGGACTGCTTTCTCCTTGGATTATCCAACTAAAGGGGTAGGCAGATTGGGAGACAATACAAGGTGTGTCTCGTGCCTTGGTGAGATTTAGTTATCCGAGCAAGACGTGTATGACATGTGCTACAATCTAGTGCATTGGCTCTTGGTGCAACCGACCTTGAACGTCCAAGTCAGAGGACTTTGCAAGGTCGAGCACGGCTAGAGCCACTAAACCATAATTCTTCACCTCTAATAGGCTTTAGCTACTGTACAGGATCTTCGATCTTGTGGATTGGTTCAGGGCATGGGTCTATGCCTTGGACCAACAGATTGCGAGACTCGGTAGATTTGTGCGTGACATGGACATGCCTTGTCAATAAAGGGTGGATACGGGTATGGGGTGCGGGGTTCGACACGATACGGGTACGTGGATACGTATTTTTTTAAAAATAAAATAGGAAACGGGTACGTTGGGGTACGCTGAATATAATATATTTTTTATATTTTATTATATATTTATAAAAATTAAAAAATTAAAAATTTTGTTAAAGAATTCAAACAAATTAATTAGAGAACAATCAAATAACAATAACATCACCAAAATCTAATATTACTTCTAAGTTGTTAGGTTTTTAATGATGGTATATATATATATATATATATATATATATATATATATGTAGAGAATGGTTCCTACACATATGTGTAGATAAGTTATCTACACACTAGCTTAAAATACAGTGGGGGCCACATTATTTGGGTGATCCAAACCATTCATTTTTAAGGCCCTCACATAGATAGGGTGTCCACAAAAAATTAGATCCATAGGATCATCCTAACTATTCGAACTGTGGAGGCAAAAAATGGACTAATTTGTGAAGGTTTAAAGACATCCATTTTACCTCCACAAATCGTAGGATTGGGATGATCCTATGGATCTGATTTTTTGTAGACACCCTATCTATGTGAGGGCCTTTAAAATGGATGGCTTGGATCACCCAAACAATGTGGGCCCCCATTGTATTTTAAGCTAGTGCGTAGAGAACTCTCTACACATATGTGTAGGAACCGTTCTCTCTCTCTCTCTCTCTCTCTCTCTCTCTCTCTCTCTCTCTCTCTCTATATATATATATATATATATATATATATAGAGGAAAAGGATTGTACGCTCGACCATATCTAAAGTTAGGTATGGTAGAGTGCCAAATCACATGGGTCCCCCATTTTTGGTGGGCATCTAAACCATTCATTTGCAAGGCCCCATCATAGATAGGGTGCATACCAAAAATCAGCACCATTGAATCATCATAACCCCTCCAAAACTGGAGGCCAAAATGGGCAGATTTGTGGACAAACACTGTCTGTCCATTTTGGCCTCCACAAATGGATGGGTTAGGATGATCCTATGGAGCTGATTTTTGGTAAGCACCCTATCTATGATGGGGCCTTGCAAATGAATGGTTTAGATGCTCACCAAAAATGTGGGACCCATGTGATTTGGCACTCTACCGTACCTAACTTTAGGTACGGTCGAGCGTACAATCTTATTCCTCATATATATATATATATATATATATATATATATATATATATATATATATATATATAAGCTTATCTGCTCATTTTTTCACCCCACAAATGGAAGGGATAGTATGATCCAATGGAGCTGATTTTTGGTACACACCCCATCCATGATGGGGCCTTTCAAATGAATGCTTATGATAGATATTTTGATATATTCAACCCCCCCCCCCCTCCCGCGCATTGTTAATTGGAACAGTCCCTCTATTGTAAATCTGTAATTTTAGATTTAATTCGAACCGGGTGCTCACCCAAGCGCACCTGATACGTACCCAAACCCCCAAACTAGATTTTCGTTTTGTTAGTTGTTTGGGTGCGTACTGGGGAGTACCCAAGCGCGCACCCACACCCAATACGCACCCGATACTGGTGCGTGGGCCTCCGGAGAGTACCCATGCTTCTTACTGCCTCGTACTTGAATGGACTTGCACATGGCTTGAGGGCCCTGAATTCGGATTACTCATAATGTGGGAAGGTCACGAGATGTGAGCTTAAGGGCAAGCTAGTAAAACAGGTGGGTACGAGTGGCTTGTAGTTCGTGAGCACATTCAGAATGAAAAGAGGTGTTAGGCATGTTAGGATTGTCCTTAGCATACGACCAGATGGGGCACCGCATCGGTTTCTATCAGAGGAAAAGTGAAAACCCGTGATAGTTGCACAGTGGACATTGGCATGAGCATACGACCATGAGCACATAGGTGGAGTTGGCACTCTGGTGCAACAGCTGTTGGTATCAAAAGCGTCGGTACATGGCATGGCATGGTTTTTTTAATGGTAATTATATTCATTCAAAAAAAAAAAAAAAAAAAAAAATAGGCCAAAGGCCAGGGACAGAGATGGTCAGCTTAACCAAACAAAAAGAAAAAGAAATCAATACATATCAAATCCTATCAAGGGGGAAGAAAACCGAAAAACTTCCAAGGCATTTCTACTAGCTTGCGAGCTAACTGGTCAGCCTTTTTATTAGCAAATCTCCAAATATGCTAAAATTTTAATATGTACCTCGACTTTGTCCAAAATTTCTTCAATTGTGCCTGCACATCTCCAAGGATAATCTAATCCATTATCTAACCAGTTAATGAAATTCTTTGAGTCTCCTTCCACTATAAATTAGTCAAAATCCCTCATCTCCAACAAGCGAATGCCCGTTAAAAGTGCTTGAGCCTCCACGATAGTTGCATCAGTCTGTCCTAGAGGGCCCAAGAAAGCCCACTTTTTTTTTTATCTTGTCCTCCCCATTTCTCTTTATGAAAATCAAATCCAACATTTCTATGAGGCTAGCCAGCCTATAGATTCCCCTCTCAAAAAACATCCTATAGAACTAAACACACCAACCAAAGCCGCGATCTTGCCTTTGGATCGAGTCTTTGACTAGACATCTTGGATCCGAAGCCACTAGGAATACATCTGGTAACTTTAGTTTTAAGAGGCGACCCCCCCACACCGCAAGTCATTCCAAAACATGATCCTATTACCTTGGTCCACTCTGCAGTTGATCCCTTTTTGGAAAAAAGTGTAATCCAGGCAAAATATCTCTCCACATTGTAGCTCATCTAAACATGTACTCATTCAAAAAGGTCCATCCCCTAAAGTCTTCTCTGCATTTTTCCGCTATTACTATTCTCCAGAGCTGATTGCGATCTTCCCCAGATCTCTAAATCCATTTTCCTAGAAGGGCCCTGTTCATCATCTTCAGGCTTCTAATCCACAAAGTGGTACCTTCTCTTCGATTCCGAGTCATCCAAAGGAACTTTCACTGTGATTGTTCAATCTGATTAACCACACTGATTGAATACTTTAAAAACGAAGTAATACAGGGGCATGTTTGTGAGCACCACTTTGATCAAGTTAATTTTGCCTCCCAGGGAAAGAGTGCTCTTTTTCCACATAAACGGTGCTTCTGAATCTTTTCTACAATTGGATCCCACAGAGCTTTACGGGGAGTTATACAATTAATTGGAAGGCCCAATTAGATATCGGGGATGGACCCCACTCTACAACCCATAATTCTGGCAAAACAACGTTCTACATCCACACTCAGATGGATACCCATTATCATGGACCTGTTAAAGTTTGATCGCTACCTCATAGTCGCTTCGTAGCATAAAATGACAGTTGTTAGGTTCTTTATCATCTCTTCCTCGGCCTATTGAGTATCATAGTATCACCAGTGTATCGAAGATGAGAAAAATATGACTTGGAAATCAGAGGATTCCTTTAAAGAGTTAGAATCAGATTTCTTTAACCTCTAATTTGGGTGGAGTTCTGAGGAAACCACTACAAAGGTAGGTTGAGCTTGAATGGAGGAACTGGCGTCGATTAGAAGTCAGAGGAGGGTATCAAACTAGAGAATTGGATCATTACTCAATGAGAGTTGAAGAGAAGGTAGTGCTTTTTGGAGTTTGGAACACTGTGGTTCCGGAAGGGCAAGGTTAGTCGGAAGGGGCCAGGTTGTCAAAGTGCCAATCTAAAGAGATTTGTTCTCAACAAGGCTGATTTGTTTGCTAGTGTGGAGCTGAGCACTCAGTGTCGACAAGGGCGACAATGTTATTAGGTATGGGAGTGGCACAGGGAAACTAGACGGTTTCACGTGATGATGCACGGGAATGTTGCTGCAATCAGATAATCCATAATTTTTTTAACTTTTTAGAATCAATAAGCATTAGTGTGTGGAGTTCTATAGGGCACAATAACCCAATATGGAACCAATAGCTAAGAAAGAAGATTGAAGCAGATTACATGGGAAAGAAGGAAGCTTCTTAAGAGGATATAATACGGGTTAAAGCTTCCCAAGAAACATTGTAATGAAGTAGCATCGCAAAATTTTAAAATACCATGAAAAGAAATTCCGCAAATATTTGGAATTTCGTAGCTAAAACAATAGGGCTTCCTTAGTTTCTGACCCGTTTTATGCTGCTACAATTTTTAAACATTAAGCTACATGGAGATGAGGACGAGCCTTGGCGCAACAGTAAGGTTGCTCCATTGTGACCTGGTGGTCATGGGTTCGAGTCACGGAAACAGCCTCTCTGCAAAAAGGGGTAAGGCTGCATACATCTAGCCCTCCCCAGCCCCCGCAATGGCGGGAGCCTCGTGCACTGGGCCGCTCTTTTAAGGTACAAGGAGATGGCTTGCTTGCTTCATATTTATTTGGGTGGGATTGTGGGATAATCAAACGATGATTTTCTGAGAATGCTTGACATTTTAAATAAACGTGTGGGGTCCTTCACCTTATTGTGCTCCGCAACCAGCCATGACTCAAAGGCCGAGAACAACTGAGATGTTGCAATTCCTCCCAATATACGGCCTAACATCAAGACTTTATACTGAGGAGAGTGCTTGGTTATACAACTCAGTATATAAGTTATGCAGTAAGTCATTCATGCCCTTTTTCGACCCCTGCATTTTGCATATGAAGATATCAGAAAAAACCCAAAAGCTCCAGCAATTTTATCACTAAAAAATGACAAATAAATCCTATTTTCAGAGAGAACTCACTGTTTGTCAGCCAAGGATCCAACTATCGTCCCAAACAACATAGATGATCCAAAACCAGTAATGAAGAGCCGACCAATCTCCCCCTTCCCAAAACCATACTGACTGTAAAGGAAGTAGACATAAGGGCCCTGCAACCAATCCCCAGCTATAGCCACAAAAACAGTAATTAGATCAAAACGAAAACCAGGCCAACTCAAATATTTTATTCCCAAGGCAAGCCTTAAAGATAGCTTTCAAAGTGAAATATTGCTTTGGCCTCTCCTCAAGAATTATGGAGTCGATTTTATATTTTTAGGTGATTCCAATTCAATGAGATTAAGAGTGGCGATTCCTAATAACTTGCAAGGTAATTAGATCTCAAACTAAACAAAATTTTACATTGAAAATTGAAACAACAGAAATGCATTATCATTAACCTGATCTATACTATATCAGTAACCGATCAACGTGATGTGTCCAACTATATCTGAAAACGAATGAAAAGCAGAAGCAATAAAGACCCATCAACCACAAAAACTGTTGGTGGGGATGTCGAGAAGATACAATTCTGTAGAGTTGCTCAAGGCACATAATCGCTTTCCTTAAGACAAATTTTGCCCCACCAGTTGTGTGCAAAGGGGATCCGCGAATTGCCTCCAAGATACAATGAAGCCTTGTAGGAAGATCCTACAAATATTTGATGACGCTTTGCACAGGCGGAATCAAACCCAAAATGCCTTTTTAAGAACTTCAAGCCTTGGAGAAATCACTAAAACTATTTCTGCAGAAAACAGTGTTTAGTGTACTGCTTTTATGAAAACTCAACTTGAAAATAAGAGAGAAGGAGATTGCAAGAGAGAAAAGATACAGCAATAACTGTTTTTTCTGTTTTCTGTATTTGAAAAGAAAGATTTATGCTCTTTTTATAGAGCATTTGATGTCTTTTCATTGAGAGAAACATCCCTTCAACCATTTCAAAAAAAAAAAGAAGAAACATCCCTTCAAGACGTCTCTTGGATTGGTTTGAATAGTGGCCATTTGATCGCAAACCTTCGCAATTTAAGTATTTTGGATCATCCACAAAGTGTCCCTTGTGCTTGAAAATCATCCATGACTGTTGGGAAGCATAAATGAAGGTATCATCTCTCTATTTGAACCTTCACTTAGTGAAAATACATCAAAGTTAGCCAGAATTGCATAGTAGACGTATCTTTGAACTAGATATTCTATTCGGCTAACCGGAGATATCTTCACACATAAGATTTCATCTTTATAAGCAGTTTCTAAGAGCCGACACATATATTGGCCTTGTGTCTATATCTTAGTTTCATGAGCGCTCTAGAGACTAGCCAAGTCTCATAGGAAGCGGCACCACTCCCACACTCACATAGGTAGACTTATTAAGAGTGACCTTATAACTAAACACTCCAACACCATGTTATAAGTCTATTATGAGCTCATTTGTTCATCCTTACCCTTGTAAACATTACAGGTACCAAGCACTTTACCTTGGGATGAAAATAGTGTATATTATAGTGCTTGCAATCACTCCATAGGATGTACTTGGACTCATTGAACTCAAGACTTGATGTTTATTCAAATGTTGAGTTGAGTTTCCATCATTGGTGACTAATGGTTAATGGCTTTAACCCCATCCCTACTGATGTCTTACACATCAAATCTCTTGCAAGAGCTTTAGTCAAAGGATTAGCCAAATTTTGGCTTAATCTCACATAATCAATAGTTACAACCCCATAGGTTAGTAACTCTCTTACAGTACTATGTCTAAGTCCTATATGTCTAGACTTACCATTATAAACATGATTATATGTCCTTGATAGTGTAGCCTGACTATCAGAATGGTTATAAATCGATGGCATTGGTTTAGGCCATAAAAAAATTTCCAATAATGAATTCCTAAGCCATTCTGCCTCTTTACAACATGCAACCAAGGCTATAAACTCTGCTTCCATAATAGAAGTAGTTATACATGTTTGTTTTTAGAGGCCTAGGAGACAGCTCCCCCACCAAGAGTAAAAATCCACCCACTGGTTGAAGTATGGTCTATATGCTCAGTTATCCAACTGGCATCAATGTATCCTTCTATCACTGTTGGATACCCACTATAACATAAACCATATTCCATACTCCTCTTTAAGTATCTAAATACTCTATATATTGCATTCCAATGTGCAAAATCAGGACTACTGGTAAACCTACTAAGTTTACCTACTCCAAATGTTATGTCTGGTCTAGTACATGTCATAGCATACATGAGGCTACCAATAGCACTAGCATACTCTAGTTGGAAAATGATCCTACCATGATTAGGATATAGCCTCCAACTAGGATCGAGAGGTGTTGAAACAGGTGAACACTCAAAATGATTAAACCTTTTGAGCACCTTTTCTATGTAATGAGATTGGGTTAGAATCAAACTATTGTTATTCCTTATGATTCTTATTCCTAAGATTACATCTGCTTCACCCATGTCTTTCATATCAAAGTTTTGAGACAAAAATGATTTAGTACTTTGAATATATTCAATATCTGTACTAAATATTAACATGTCATCAACATATAAGCATATTATAACACCTTTATTACCTTCAAATTTACTATAAATACATTTATCTGACTCATATATTCTATAGCCATTTGACAATAAAACTTTATCAAATCTTTCATGCCATTGTTTAGGGGCCTGCTTAAGGCCATATAAAGATTTGATTCGTTTACAAACTTTATGCTCTTGTCCCGATAATATGAAATCTTCTGATTGTTCCATGTATACTTCTTTATCCAATTCACCATTCAAGAATGCAGTTTTAACATCTATTTGGTGAATATGAAGTTTGTACATGGAAGTAAGAGCTATCAAGATTCTAATGGTAGAAATCCTAGTAACTGGTACATAAGTGTCAAAGTAATCAATACCGGGTCTTTGAGTAAACCCTTTGGCAACTAATCTTGCCTTAAACTTCTCTATTGATCCATCTACTCTCATCTTCTTGAAGATCCATTTAAACCCTATTGGTTTTGACCCAGGTGGTAGGTCAACCAAAATCCAAGTCTTATTTCCCATTATATAATCCATTTCGTCATTAGCTTTTTTCCAAAAGGCAACATCTTGTGACTTTATCGCTTCTATATAGGTTTGAGGATATGTTTAAGTCTAACATTATAGAAGTTTTGAGTTTTTCTCTTGTCCCTTCTACTAGATAGGTAACATTGACTTCTTTTTGAAGTTCTAGAGGGGGTTTCATGGATGTACTAGCCTCAATTTTCTTTAGAATAGAAGTAAATCTATTTTCATAGAAAATAGCATCTCTTGACTCAATTATAGTATTTACCTCAGAAATTCATTAGGTTCTATAACTAGAAACCTATAGGCCTTACTATGAATAGCATAACCTAAGAAGATACACTCAATACCCTTCTCTCCTAACTTTCTTAATTTAGGCTTAGGGACTTTAACTATGGCCCTACAACCCCAAACTTTAAAGTAACTTAAGTTTGGTTTCCTTTTCTTCCAAAACTCATAAGGAGTTATATTTGATTTCTTACTTGGAACTCTATTCAAGATGTGACAAGCCGTAAGTAAGGCTTCACCCAAAAAACTCTTGTTTAAACTAGACTTTACAAGCATTACATTTACCATTTCAGTTATAGTCCTATTCTTCCTTTGAGCTACTCCATTTTGTTGTGGAGTATAAGGGGCAGTACTCTCATGAATAATGCCTTCCGATTCACAAAAATCAGAAAAGTAATATTCACCACTCCTATCGGATCTTAAGCAGTTAATCTTTGATCCACATTGGTTTTCTACTTTAGTTTTATACAATTTAAACTTTTCTAAAACCTTATTTTTGAGACTGAGGAGATATACATAACAGTATTTTGAATAGTCATCAATGAAAGTGACAAAGTACTTTTTGCCTCCTCTAGTGGGAACACTATGTATATCACACACATCACTATGAACTAGGTCTAACAAGTTATTATTCCTATATACTTTAGGAAATGACTTTATAACGATATTAGTTTGCATGCATATTCTGCATTTATCTACTAAGTCATGATCTTACTTAGGAATCAATTCTAACTTAACCATATCATTTATTTTTCTAGTATTAACATGCCCTAAGCGACTATGCCATAAAGATAAAGAAGATTCAACAACATGTGCAAAGACATTCACTTTATTAATATTGAGTTTGAACATTCCTTCATACATATATCCCTTCCCAAGAAAAGTACTCCCTTTAGAAAGAATAAACTTGTCAGATTCAAACACAAGTTTAAAGCCATTCTTGTTAAGAATGCTTCTAGACACTAAATTCTTTTTAACTTCTGGTACATGGTAGACATCAGTAAGAGTGAGACATTTTCCAAATGTGAATTCAAGTTTCACCTTTACTCTTCATTTAACTTTTGTTGTTGACGAATTGCCCATGTGGAGCACACTTCCATTTTCAACTATTTCATAAGATGAAAATAAATTTATGTCTTTATAAACATGTCTCGTCGCACCCGAGTCAATTCACCAGTCATTGCTATCTTCAAAGACATTTGCCTCTGAAATCATGGCCAAAAACTTTTCTTTGTCTGTTGGTGCACCCTACTTCTTATCTTAAAGAAGTCGACACTCACTCTTGTAATGGCCAGGTTTGCCACAATTGAAACAAGCCCCTTTTCTTTTCTTGTTCTTATTGAACCTTTTTTCGGGATTCTTGTTTCTCTTCTGATTGGCTTTCCATTGTTGGTTCGAGTCTTTAACATTTTCCACCAAATGGATTTTAGAGGTTCATGCTCTTCTTTGTTGTCTCTTATCCTCGACTCTTCCTCAATCCTGAGGCATTGAGCCAAATCTTCAAGAGACATTTCATCTTTCTTGTGCTTGAAACTTTTTCTAAAGTATTTTCAAGTTGGTGGAAGTTTGTCAATTATCGAAGTGACAATGAAGGAATCATCAAGTAGAATTCCTTGCAAATGTATTTGACTTACTATATGTTGAATTTCATGCAACTGATCAATGACCAAACTGTCATCTACCATGCGGAAATTCAAGAAACGACTTACAGTGAATTTCTTACTACTTGCATCTTCCGCCATGTATTTGGCTTCAAGTGCAGTCCAAATCTTACTTGCCGATCCCATGCTTTGGTATATGTCGAAAAGTGTATCCAACATAGCGTTGAGAATGTCCCCTTTGCAAATGTAGTTTTGTTCCCATTTCAGCCTTGCATGAGCCTGCGATAAAGTTTCATTTTCAACTGCCACCGGCTTTGGGGTTATGAGAACACGAACCACTTTGAGTGAAGTGAGAATGAAGTGCAACTTCTTCTACCAACCCTTGAAATTGCCTTTCTCAAAACGTTCAAGTTTGACAAGATCTTAGGTCATTTGACGAATAAAAAACAACGTCATTGAAGCACTCAGAAACAACGTATTAAATTTGTCTTAAGATTGTTGGTGGGAATGTCGAAAAGATAGAATTCTGTAGAGTTGCTTCAAGGCGCGTAATCGCTTTCCTTAAGACAAATTTCACCCCCACTAGTTGTGTGCAAAGGGGATCCGCAAATTGCCTCCAAGATACAATGAAGCCTTGTAGGAAGATCCTACAAATATTTGATGACGCTTTGCAGAAGTGGAATCAAACCCAAAACGCCTTTTTAAGAACTTCAAGCCTTAGAGAAATCACTAAAACTATTTCTGCAGAAAACAATGTTTAGTGTACTGCTTTTATGAAAACTCAACTTGAAAATAAGTGAGAAGGAGATTGCAAGAGAGAAAAGATACAGCAATAACTGTTTTTTCTGTTTTCTGTATTTGAAAAGACAGATTTATGCTCTTTTTATAGAGCATTTGATGTCTTTTCATTGAGAGAAATATCCCTTCAAGACATGTCTTGAATTGGTTTGAATAATGGTCATTCGATCGCAACTCTTCGCGATTTAAGTGTTTTGGATCATCCACAAAGTATCCCTTGTGTTTGAAAATTATCCATGACCGTTGGGAAGCAAAAGACATGAAAGAAGTTTGAAAAACAGAAGTGAAAAGCCCTGTAAATTTTCTCCCAACGGATAGATTTTCGAACAGCCGCGGTCGCCCGCCGATAGGCTTCTGGACATTTTATTTTTATCGATCCAAAGAACTACGGTCGACCGGCCATACATTTCTAGAAATTATTTATGTTTCCAGTAACCAATCCGCGGTCGACTGAGGGTCCCTGTTTGAAAATTGTTTTTCTATTTTAAAAATAACTAATGAAAATTCATTTACTTCTCCAATATTATTTTGAAAATCTCTAACAAAAACAACCAAATGATACCAACAATACAAACTAACAGCATAATCATTAGATCAGTGAACTTAGAAGACAGAAAATCCGAAAACCCCACATCCAGGACCGGACAACCCTAGTAATCATTATTCCAAGGCCAAAATTGTCATACCCATTACACAAAAATGCCAGTAACATCCAGATAACATACCCCAAACAATGAAGAATGCCTAAACCCTGAATTCCAACAATCAAACAAACCCGATGAAACCCTAAATTCCAACAATCAAACAAACCCAATTAAAGAAATCTCTCAAAGAAAACAAGAAAGGCAGACTCAAATCACAGATCAAAAGAAAAACCAACCAGTGTCATGCATAACCAGATCCGACCCAGATAAGAAAACAACATAAATGTAAGAAATTTACCACTTCTAGACGGAACCATCACAACCCAGAAAGGAATTAGGGATAGAATATGAAATAGTGCTAACCCATCATGAGAGAGTAGACAACTAGGTAGTTGTTTTTGAAGGAATTGAAGGAGGGCGAGGTGTTGATCCGATCTCTGCTGTTTTTGCTGAGCTCCAGAACTGCAACGACCACAGATAGAGCACCAAAAACTAGGTAGTAGAAGATCTCCATTGATGCTGATTGATCTGCTTCAAGGATAGTGTTTCTCTGCTTTATAACCAGAGAGTGAGAGAGAGAGAGAGAGAGAGAGAGAGAGATCGATCTTTTTTAGGTAAAAAATGAGAAGTGATATATTGGGCCCTTACTTTACTTGGACAGCCTCTCTAGACGTCGGTGGAGAATTATCGACCTTAACCCAACCCCCCTCTAAATCTCTCTACGCTCCTAACGCAACATGTCGAACCTGTTTTTTCCAAACTGGGCCGGGTTGAGTCTGGTAGGGTTCGTGTTAACCTAGGCAAGGTTAACAAGCTAGGATTTTTTTTCCATGATAAATCAGTGGCTCCAAGGGCACGATTGGTTGCCAAGAATTGTTTTTCATGATAAATCCGTATCTACAATGGAGATGAGGGTGAAGTCCACTAAAAATCAGGAAATTTTATTTTGAAAACTAATGTCTCGGGGATGAGAAGTTGCTAAAAAAATAGAAAAGGTTGATCTGGTTTTGAGTAGAGTTTTTGGTTTTTGGTTTTCAGATTTTTACCAACTTCTCATCCCAAATATATTAGTTTTCTAGATTTTGTTTCTGGATTTTTAGCCGACTTCACCTTAATCTCTACTTGTAGATACCGATTTATGATGAAAACTAACTCCTGGCAGCCAAACATGCCCCAAGTGGTGAGAGAAGGATAATGCAGTATGAGGGAAGTGACTAAAAATCAGAAAAAAGTTGATCATATTTTGAGTATAGATTTTTGTATCCTGTTTTTTAGCCACTCCTCATGACTGGAGACGATAGTCTCTTGATTTTTGTTTCATATTTTTTAGCCACTTCACCCACATCTCCACTAGTAGACACAGAATTATACTCAACTCAACTCAAATCAACAAAGCCTTTGTCCCAACTAGTTGGAGACACCCATTTATTATGAATAAAAAAAAAAAAAACTCATGGTAGCCAAATGTGCCCCTAGAATACGGGAAAAAAAACATAACCCTAAAAAATTGCCATAAAATTAGAGGTCGGAGTCAAGTTCATGTCGGATCAGGTTGCCCTATGCCTCAACCCTAAACCAACCTGAAATTAGATCGGACTTGCTTTTCCCAATCCAATCCGAAGAAATGCCAACCCAACCCAAGTCAAAATCCCATCGGGACCCCTATCTCTAGCAGGTTTATGACTACTCTTTTACACTAGAGAGGGCTGTCCCAAGCAAAAAAAGGGGTGAATATATCATTTCCTATTTCCCATAAAAAAATATGGTAATTGCTGTTGTCTCCTTTCGCGGGTGGGTGGGCTGACATGTGACAGATCAGCCGTGAAATGCTTTTTGCAATGGACGCTAGCAAATCCCAAAAGATATATTCTTTGTAGCTTCTCTCTGTAGTGTCCCTTGCCCGTCGTAGCACTATTGGGGAACACGTGATCTAACTTCAATGTTTTGGACACAACCTCATGGCCGTTCGACTTGATGATGGTGACAATAAAGGGGCCTTACTTGGATTGACATTTTTAAGTAGGTTGGAAACGAGTATAGAGAAATCTCTGTAGGGGTGCATAGGATATAGGCTCGGGGGCATGTGAAATCAAGACCGTTGATCTTGAGGACCCAAATGATATTGGTTCATCTTGAACGGACATCCCATGCATAAGATAAAGACTACATATATCAAGGATTTAGCTTTATTTGAGTGAAACTAACAAATGCTTGTTCGATCAAGGGCCTATGATTATCCAATCAGTATGTTCAAGTTGAGATCAATGGATACGATCATATATGAGGTAGATGTGGGGCCCAATTAGTGTATTTTAAGAATGTGCATTACAGTGTTGTCTCCGACGAGCCATACCCAATTGACCACCTGAACGCCCCGCCCAGGTGTGAAGCATTGAGTTCTCATCGATTCTCGCCAAGCCCTTTTTCTTCTCGCCGTTTCTTCCCTGGGCCTCCACTTTTTCGGGGGGGGTGGGGGGTGGCGGGGGGGACTTCATTTTTTTCGACGATCTTCACAGCCAACCCGATCTTCATTGGTATCAGAGCAGAAGAGGAGATAGAGAATTTTCCATCCGTTTTATGATCATAGAGAAGATCATGTTGTTCTTCCAATCCATCCACCAACACCAAAAAGAAGATAGTCACATTGCAATTTCCTTTTGAAGCCAATCCATAATTGGAGAGGCACATTCTCAGAGCACCCGATAAAAGGAACGGCCTTCTCAGAGCACTCAACACACAACCCCATTCCCATCCTTGGTCTATTTTCAAGGTAGAGCTGAGATCCCAAGTGGCAAACCAAGAGGGGGGTGAATTGGGTAATTAAAATTTTTGACTAAAATTAAATGAATTTTGAAAATCAATTCAATCTAAATCTAACCCTAGTTCAATCAAGCTCAAAAAGGAAAGAGAGGTTCGATATTACCAAGCACCCAAGCATGAAGGAAATGAGAAGAAATAGGAGACGATGCAATCATTTAGAGTGGTTCGGTCCCTTGAACTCAAGGGCCTACTCCACTACCCAAGTAGTTGGTCTTTCCTTGGGATTTCTTCCACTATGTTGAGATTCCACAAACGCCAAATCTCCAAGCTTTACATCGCCTTCACACCTCCAAGGGAACAAACCCTCTTTACAAATCACCTCTGAGGAAACAATCCATTTTCGCAAACTGCCTCCAAGGGAGTGAACCTCTTTGCACTTGATTCACCTTTGTTGTTGGGCCAAATCGTAGACCCCTATGGGACCCTCGAGGGAATATGCCCTTGGCATCCACATTTGGAGAGCTCCGCGTGGCTCTTGTTGTTGTCGCTCTCTCAATTTGAATAATGAATAATGGCGTGCGATACCACTGGATTTGGGATCAAATGACCCGAAATCGCGTTGTACCAGCATAATATCCCCACATAGATCAGAAGTCCGTTGGGAAATAAAGGAAAGAGTCACCATCTAAGATTAGGGCCTAGAACCTAATATGAACTATGCGTTGAATAAGGCGTGTCGGTGCCCTAAGGTGATGGGTTCGTGCCTGATTACGAATGGGGAAGGTGTTAGGCACCCCACTCGCCCAATAAACTCGGTCTTTAATGCCAATTTTATTAGTTTTTAGGAATTTTAGGTGAAAAAGCGTAAAATAGGAGCAGGCATCCCCGTATAAGCGATCTATCTACAAAAGGTGGTCCTATTTTGATTAATTCTCTTTGATCGGTTCGAATAGCGAGCATCATACAATCAAAATCACATCGCCAACTAAAGGGAACTGATCAAGATGGGCCCATCTGCCATTGGATCTGCGTGAGAAGAAAGAAAACGGGGTTTTCTCCTCAATTTCCATGGCAAACCTAGAGAATTCTAGGGATTTCAATTTTCCCTTGAATTCAGTAAGTCGTGGTCAGTAAGAAGAAAGCCTATTCTCATTCTTCTTTAGCTGATGATGGCACGAGGATGCAATCACATGCACAAAATAAGATAAACCATTCCATCATATCCACATCTACGGAGGGTTGATATTAGTATCAAACAATACTTGGATGAAACACTAGAATCCTCTGTCTCCCCCTTATAATACATCACTCAAATAATACATCAATGATCCTCACAATCTCTCAAATTGATGGGGAGGCGGAAGAAATTAGTGCAACTCCAACATTACATGACCCTAATACCTGTCTCCAACTATAACTAAACATGTATAGCACTAAGAAAGTAATAACCGGACACATACTAAGATAAAACCATCCCATCATATCACAAGTAAATACAGCTAAACAAGAGATAATACTAGAGCAATAAGCAATTAGAGTAGCAAAGTAAATACTCAAGCATGTATAACTATGTGAAGATAAAGCCAAGCAGTAAACGATCAAAGCAAAAGAATAAACGCATAAGTAAGCATGTAACTACGTAAGAGATAATGCTAAGCAGTAAGCAATCAGAACAGAAAGTAAACACACTAGCATGCATAACTACACAATGGATACAGCTAAACAGTAAACAATCAGAGTAGAAAATAAACATACAAGCAAGTAAAAGTAAACACACAAGCAATCAACAAATCATGAGACACCGAAAACCGAAAGAACTCGAGAAATCGACGAGATGTGAAAGAAACAAATGAAAGGGCAAAAATTTGATCTCGAAGGAACAATAGGCTCAGGAGGGCATCATCGTCGCCTATTGTCTACAAGGCTGAATGAGTGGTGGGACCCATCTCGCCGTCGCTCAAATCCAGTAAAGCCGCAGCTAAACGTGGGAAGTCGTGAGAAAACGCGAGAAACCTCGAGAAAACTCAGGAAATCGCGAATGAGAGAAACCACTGGAAAATGCGGGAAAGCACGGGAAATCATGAAGAAATGCAGGAATCAGAAAGAAACGAGATGAAACCCGAAAAAAGTGGGCTCCGAATGACCTGGTGATCACCATCCTTGTCCTTTTGGGTTTTCTATATTTTAGATTTTTATGTTTTTTTAGTTGAATATCCCTTTTGGTGGAAAATGGGGCTTTGACTCAGGAGGTTTCCGTCTGTCGTTGCCTAAACCCGAAGAAGTTTTTCCAAAATCGATGGAATTCCGAAACTAGAAGAGGATCCCGAGGAACATGAAGAATATTCTTGAATAGAAATGAAAGAAACCCCAATCCCAGTGAAATCCCTATGAAGGAAGATAAGAGAGAAGAGGCGTTTGGCTTAAGAAACGTTCCGTCATTGCCAAAACTAGAGAAAAAGCCCCTAAGATTAGTGAATGATTCTAAGAACTGAAGGGATTTCGAAACCTGTAAGAAACTTCGATCGACATCAAAGGATAGAGAGGAAATGAGAGGGGGATTAATACAATCATTAAGTGCTCCTACAACCCATATTACCTTTCATTTGATTAAGTTATCACAGTTCTGAAGATAAACCTAAAGAGAAACTATGAGGGCAGAAATGACAAGTCGAATATGAATCTCTCTTGTACGCCAACTCCCCAACCCATTTGCCACTAATAACCCAATGAACGGAATGAAAGGATAATCATGTTTTAATAGGCATTGAATCCAGCAACCTCGAATCAATTCCTACGGTCATAATAAGCAATGCTCTTGTTTCATTCGCATTTGAACTATGCAACTATCAAAGAATGACCAAACTGATATCATATCCAAAAGAATGAATAAGAGCCTGCGAGCTGCACATAGCAAACCATGGTTGTACTCTACTGTCTTGTTTTATCAGAAGGTTCAGATAGCATTAAATCTATTTGAATAGCCTATGCCCATGCGAGCCCCACAATACAAGCCAGTCTATTTCCAGTTCAATTATACAAGCAAATCTACTCCCAATTGCCTTTTCATAACAATGGACGCTTTAAGGATTTCACTAAGATGTAAAGAAGGGTGAGAATATGCTATCAGATGTTGATCTAGGGACATTGACTTGCAAAGTCCACATCACTCTCACTTTAGCATTTGAATCCTACTATAAACAAGGAAACATATAAATCAATTGATCATGCTTCATAACAATGTTAACACAAGTAACCGAAGCTTGGATTATATCTCAATTGGTATATACACATGATCAACACACACATATATCAATATTAATAGGAATTCATGGACATCTATGGTTAAAAAATGATGGAGAGATGGAACCAAAGTCCCCTCCTCTGCAATGTTAGGATAACAAAACTGGACCTTATAGGTTGGTAATGTTGATGACGAGGTCCTAATAAAGGGAACCAGAGTAAACACCATCAGGCATTGATGATCAGGGACAATCCCTTCCCCTTTTTTGTTATTCATTTAGTCAACTCATCTCATTATCACAACACACAATTTTAAGAGAACTTAATCAAATAGAGCATGTCTCTGATGGTATGATTCTGACCAAACCCTTTGAAAAATTGGTACACTTACATGCACTGAAGTTTAGTTTAAAACGCTTTAATTCCTGTGACATGCAAATATACTAGTGCATTCTATAATTTTGGGCTTGTGATACACTCATTGATCTCAACATCAAAGGTAGGACAAACCTTAAAACATTTACACCTCACATGCTTTAATAAGAACTGATAGACAAATGGTCAGCATTAAATCCAGATGAAATACCATTTGAATTCGGATAACAATTGAATAACAACTCATCCAAAAAAAAAAAAAAACTACGAATCAGATTTATATGCACCACATGGTGTCCCCAATTTTTTAAAAATCATAGATCCTTATGACAAATGATTTAATAAAAAATCAAGAAACTTTCCAAATGATATTGATCTGACCAGAGAACTGTTGAATCATGAAGGAGTTACACAATTTCAATTCCATTCCAAACGTTGCAGACCCAAAATCCAATGTAAGCCAAACCGAACCACTTTAAAAATCATCTGATCATGAAAACTGGAATAAAATCAACATTGACTTAGAAATGAACCCTCAAAATTTCAAGAAATCCAATTTATATTTCCGGGAGAATACATCCAATCATAGAGATTAAGAAGACATGCAAGATAAGGAAGCAAATCTATGGAAGATATCACATATTAAATTAGACACTGAAATGCAATGAGTTGAAGTCATACCAACATCATAATAAATTCTCCGGATTAACTTTTGGACATTGAAATAGAAATAAACTTGGAATACAGAATATGGCCGACCCATTTGTAAAGAATCTCGAGTTTTTGAAATCATTTTCCTAAGCTTGAGGCATTTTCCAACCAACCTTACAAATACCAATTTTAAAGAAACTCCAAAATCAGCTCACAACCCGAAGCATCATCCAATCAACTGATTTAGCATAGATCAATACCACTTTAATTCATAGTCTCATACCATCGAGATAGAAATTATGGCTAAAGTCATCATCAAAAATTCCAAACAGATTTAAAACTTTAGGAAATTTCAAGAAAAGTAAGAATATGAGACATTCATATCAAGACAATGAGATTTGAATGGAATTATCTTAGCTGAATGAAAATGACAATGATCTTCTCTTTGTTTTCCTTTTTCTTTTAGGAAAATAACACTACGAAAACTAAGTATTGCCAATGTAGATCGAGAGGAAATGCCAATATGGATATTGTCCTATCTATTAATGGTATAAGTACAATTCACATCTTCCCATAGACCTTCATAAATTCTAAAGACTATCCCAAGATGGGCAGGTAATTACAATGGGAAAATTCAATTGTTCTTTTATCATTGTAATAGATTGGAAAACAGAGTTAGAAATTCATTCTTATCAAACTTACTGAAACCTTCACTCAATACCAAAGTAACACCGCACAAGGCTAATCAACATCATAGTTCTCAAGCAAAGCACAAAGTAAGAAGGAGATAAAAAACCTCAGAGAATAACAAATATCTAATCAACAAAAGGCTGAAATTAAGCAATCAAAAGAAGAAGAAATAATAATCAAATGATATTACCTATGAAGATGGATTAAGATCGGTGAAAATTTTCAGAGATCGGTCAGGCTCTCCCTTTTAAGATCTACCTCTTCCTTACTTCTTCTTTAGCTCCAATCAACAAAGAGTAGGGAACGCATCAGATGGATTTGCCATTGATGAAAATTACTTAGATCTAGGCCAGAATGAGTAGATTAGAGGGATTCATGAATTTCTAATGAAACGATTGGGAGGTGGAGGTGATGGTGAGCCCGGATCTAGATTGAGGGTTTGCTAGGGTTAGAAGAGGGCTAGATCCAGTAAGGAGAAAGCTTCAATGGAAATTTTAGATGAGATCTAAGAGCTAGGGTCTGATAGAAAAGGGTTTTCTACTAGGTAGTGTTGAGGTTAACGGCTCAAAGGCAGTGGCAGAGATCAGGGGATGATTTCGAAAGAGGAGTAGATTGCCGGATTCTGGCTAGATTGATCGGAGAAGAAGATAGGCTAAAATCAAGTTGAGGTTTCTAGATAAGAGATTTGGGGATATTAGAAGAGGGTTTGGGGTATTTAAAAATGGGTTTTCAAGGCTCAAGTTTGGGGTTTAAGGGTTTTAAACCTTGGAGAAGCTGGAAATGAAAGGTCTAATGAAGTAGTGGAGAGGAAGGGAGTCGGAAATGCTTGTCGACGGCAAGAGAAATGGCCGGAGAAGACCATCGGCCTTTCTCCCTCTCTCTCTTTTCTGGAAAACTTTAGAAACCCTAATTTTCCTCCTCAATCCACGGGTCCTTCTATCCTTTTATAGGAAACAATGATTTTTTGCTTCCATTTGTTCAATGGGGCACCCCCTCTCCTTCTCTATTTCACCACCCTTCTATAAAGCAAAGAAAAATATGCATTTTACCTTCTTTTCTTCTCTGGATAGCACCGCATGGGTGTATTATTCACTCCCCTTCTTGCAAATGATATCAAAATAACTATGTTTGATAGTTGCATTAACTCATCTCATCTTATTCACCCTTTTTCATCCGATTTACTTGGAGACTCACAAGCACAATCTTGGGATTGGTAATGACCCCTGATTAGCTTCATACATACCATAGGACAAGGTGAGTTAGGGAAAATATCAAATTCGAGTCAGGGTGATATCATTTTCTGAATTCATGAGAGGGGACAAATTTCCAATTTTCTGGGGGAATGCAAAGGGGTATTGTAGCTTTCAAACAAATGATGCAACTGAGGTTTCAGAGACCACCAAGATTTGGAATCATGACTTGGTTCCAGGACAAACAGGGGTTTGATTCTTGGATTTTCACAGTTAGGGCTAGTTTCATAACATTCAGGAATCAAATTTTGGGAATTTTATTCAATTTCGGGATTCTTATTCAACCTTGGGAACTTGGGGTTAGGTCAAAATGGGGTGTCTACAAACCCAAGTACAATGAAGAATAAAGAATGAAAAACACTCTTAGCCTCTTAATTAGGCTTGATATAAAGATGGTAGCTCACAAATTCTCCAAAAGATTACAATAATAAACCCCTAAGGAGATCTTCTTCGAAAGGATATGCAAGTTCAAGGCATTTGAAGAAAACTAGTGGATTTGAAGGTTTAAGCTCAAGTGAGATTTTCAATAGGTCCAAAAGTTTGTGAATCCAGGAGAAAACAATATATTTATAGTCCACAATGATTCATCAATGTTTGGGGGCAATTTGGGCAGAAAAAGATAAAAAACGGGTAACAAAAGCAACTAGTCGTTATGCCCAAACGGCTAGTTTCTCGCACAGTGCCGATCGACCATGGGGGTTGGTCGCCTGCGAGTGGGTTGCTGGATTTTTTTATTTTTGTCTCTCTGGGTGTGGCAGTTGACCTCGGCTGCAAAAAACTGTTTTTCCAACCCGGTTTGTAAAATTCATATTTCACTCGTTTCTCGTCGGATTTTGATGCTCTTATACTTGATTTGAATGAAAATGATAAGATATATCTGTTAAAAATATTTGAAAATATTTTGGACCCATTAATGTGGAAATAAGGTCTATGGTCCACAATGCAAGTGCTAATTTGATGTCATTTCTTTTTTTACCTTAACTTGGCACTTGGGCTTTGGTTCTTAGGCTATGACCTTTTGTTTTAACAATGTTTGGAACCTTTAAAGATGATTTTCCATGAAATACATTTAGGTTCAAAGGTGGTTTTGAGAATGATTTGAAAAACACTTTTTAAATACAAAATCACATGAAAAAGATCTCCAATACAACCTAGAAAATGAAAATACTTGGGAACCTTGATTGCAATGGATTCAAAGATCTTCCTTGGGCTCTTGGGATTGGAAGTGAACACTTTAGTTGCTTTGCTCCATGTGACTCTCTCTCTTGAATGGATCTTCACTTTGGAAGCATGAGTAGGTCACCAATACTTATTCATCTTCAAGCTCCTCTTGGCATTGTGTAATGACATGCTTGCGGGATCTTCAATTTGAGCTCTTGATTTCACATCTTCCAAGGACGATGTCATCGTTGTGTGTGAGCTCTCTTAGTTCCTTTGTGCATGTTGATCCTCAAGCCATGTGTTGTGTTGTATTGTGCTAATGTGCTAATGGTGATATGACATATGAAATTCATGTCTAAGGTACAAAACTCCAAGGCAACATATCAATCTATAAAGACTAATCAATTTGAGTTTGCTAGCATCAAAACAACATGGTAAAGGTAATTAGTTGAACCCATGCGAACCCTCGGGCTAACAAGAAGATCGTTGCCCGTAACTTCTTTTATCTCCACTTCCATTCGAGAGTCCATCATTCAAAGACAAAAAGGAACTATTTTAGATTACTTGGAAGACTCGGGAGAGAGTTGCAAAAGAGAAAATTAAGTTGTAGAGGGTTTTTGTGGAGGAAGGCTCACAACTGGGGACCATTTTTTCAATGGTGTCATCCAAACCAATCTACAGAGCTTGACATCAACCAGAACACAAATCGGGTCTCTACCTTGATTGGCGACCACCAATGCCATCACAGTCGCCGCAAGAAGCCCTCCATTAATGGCTATTCCATTCTTTTTTCAAGGGCGTAAGCGTCTTCATTTTTTGAGTGTTTTCTTGCCGAAAAATAATCAACATCACTGTTAGTCCAAGGTTCCCCATGGGTTCAACTAATCACCTTTACTTTTGTTGTTTTGATTCTAGCAAATCCAAATTGATTATCCTTTATGGACTAATGTGTTGCTTTGTAGTATTGTGCCTTAGACAGGAAATTCACATGTCAATCGAAAGTTAGCACATCTAGCACAATACAACTCAATGTATGGCTTGCGGATCAACATGCATAATGAACCAAAGGAGGTTGTAAATACATTGTAGATATCATCCTTGGAAGATGTTCAAGTCAAGAGATCAAGTCAAAGATCCCACAAGCATGCCTTGCAAAGTACCAAAAGAAGCTTGGAGATGAACTAGCATTGATGACCTTCTCAAGTACCATTGAAGTTGTTCAAAGAATGGAGAAAGACACAAGGTCCAAACCAAGTTGAAGAGTTCACTCACAAGATGAAGATGTCCAAGAAAGTGCTAAGGATCCAAGACAATCCAAGAGCATCAAGGTTCCACATTTTATAGATTATATTGGAGTCCTCTTGTTCAATATTTTTGCACTTTTAAAAGGTTTTCAAATGGTTTTCAAAACAAACTTAACATCTTTGAAAACCACCTACACACACCTTAAAATGTGTTTGGAAACCTTGGACAAAAGCCCAAAGACCATGACCCAAAGTCCTAAGGATTTGATCTGTAAAACTAAGTTTTTAAAACAGGGCCGGTTGACCAAGGCACTCCGGTCGACCGCAGATGACCTCCTGGAAATTTCGGAGTCATCCAGAATGGTCACGGCGGTCAACCGCCATAGGGTCGGTCGACCGCGGATAAGTTTCTGGGCAAAAATAAAAATGTACAGAAAGTTAAAGGCGGGCGACTGCGCCACCTCGGTCGACCGCGGAAAGTTAAAATTCAAAATAAAAAATTGTAGACACACCATTTTGACCGAACCCTAAACCCTTATTTTGAATAAAAATTCTTTCAAATAGGTGAGGTAGTGTCCCAAGTTTAACTTTAGGGTAGGTTAATAGCCCATTTAGGTGTTCGTAAAATTTTAGAAAAATCTGATGAAAATTGTTTAATTAGACAAGCTTAGTTCGTAGCGTAGTGTAGTGTAGTGCAATAGGGGTGGAACAACAAATCAAGGGGGTGCCAATACCAATTCCTATAAGTATATGATCAAGAAAAAATATAAATGAGTGGTGATAAATGCATCAAAAAGAGGGGCTGAATATATCATTTTTGCTTGATTAAAAGAAGTAAAAGGGGGATGAATAATCGAAGTGAGGGTGTGTCAATATCAACCCTTGTTCATGGGAGTATAATTGCTAAATCATGGTGTGCTAACATTAGCCCATCCTTATGTGTAAATATGATCGGATAATGGAAGGAGAGGCTATCTTGAAAAGGGAAAGGGGGTGAGTATATCATTAAAAGTGGCCTTTGAATTAGAGTAAAAGGGGGGTGGTGTATTGGAGCAATGATGTGCCAATACTAACTTTTGTGTGTATATGAAAAAGAATAGATGGGAGGTGCAATTATCAAAGTATGGGTTGCTAGAATTAGCACACCCTTTCCTCTATAAAAGAGCAAATGAGGTTACTGTTGAGGGGTTAGAAAATTACTCATTTTTATAAGATAATGGCACCGTATTTTACTTAGCCACCCCCTTTGTAGTATAAAAGGGTAGTCAAAATACACTATGTGGGGTCTGTTCAAGGAGTGAAAGGAAGGGTGCTAATACATGTTTTCTTCCAGGGCTTTTGTTTTTCACCTTAGACCACCTCATTAGTAGGAAAAGAGTAGCGATAAATACTTAGGGTGGCTGACGAGAGTAAGCGGGGGGGTTGAAATTTATCATTACCCCTTATAAAAGGGAATCAATACTCATTTCAAAGAGGGAGGCTCTCATTTTTTCAATTGAAAATGAGAGAGGGAGAGAAAGAAAGGAAAATTAGGGATTTCCAAACCCCGATCATCTTCTCCGCCCAAATTCACTGGTACTCCGGCAAATCTCCTGTCGGTTTCTTCTTCTCCGATTAGACATTCCTCATTCGGCTATCTTACCTTCTTAGCTTCCCTCTTTCTTTTGCTCTCATTTTAAAAACCCTAACCCCCTTTCTCATCTTCTTCTCTGGCTTAACTCCGGTCGGATTCCGGCCAAATTCCGGCCGGCAATCTCTCCTCCATTGCTGCTTTGTTCACCTCACTATCTTGCCATCTCAGATCTACTTTAAAAGTCCTAAGATTTTTTATTTCTTAACCCGAAACCCTAATTTGTTTTACTTCTCCGATCAACTTTTTCCGACCGAATCACCGGAGCACCGGCAAATCTTCTTCTTCGTTTAGTCATCTCTTCACTTAGTTGCTGATTTCTGTCTATTATTCAAGCTTAAATTTGTTGATCTTTGCCACTAGAACTTTAAATCTAGCCAGAAACCCTAGCCAAAATCTGATCATTGGTGAATAAGATCTATTCTAAACAGCGGTAAATCAGTTTGTTAATGGCCAGAGAAAGCTGTGAGGAGGTCTGGTAAGGAGAAAATTGAGGCAATTTAAATAGGTGCAATTCTATTACTTTTTTATGTGTATGCTGTTGTTCTTTTTATGATCTTTTGTCTTATGCATTTTTTTTATAATAGTGAATTTCTTTCATAATTGTTTGCTCTATATGTATTGAAATAGTATAAATTCTTAGATCGGGTTTTTGCTTTAGTTGTGAGAAACACAAGATGTATTTAGAGTATGTGATTAGATTACTCTGTTAGAAGTCTCAGATAGTTCATCTTTTGTCATATGCTTGTCACCATATGTATTTCTAGCTTTGCCATGAGTAGTTATAGTCTGAAATTTGTATTTCTTGTTAACTTGCATAATGAATTTATTGTTGTAACATGAAATTTACAGGATTATCTTAGCCAATTCTAAATGAATTTTGTCTTAGTGGTCTTTTTTTTATGATGTCTGGAGATGTAAAGTTCAAAAAGAAGAAGAAGGTTAAAGTACATTAAGATGCATGCCATGACATCAATGTGATACTTAATGATAACAAAGGTCTTGAATATTAGTCTTATCTTCACCTCTTTCTACTGGTCATCGCCATTTCCTGTGACATTCCATTGTCTGTGGTCACTACCTTCATCGTCACTATGTCATTCTCTCTCAGTCACTGGTTTATCTAAGGGTATCCATAATTCAGGTGGTTTTCTAATCTTTTAGATGCCATTGGTATGCATTTTCAAGTGTAAATTGGTGATGCTGTAATGTAGTTGCATGAACACTGATTTTCTTTTTAGGATAATTGATTTTTGTTTTTCCTTTGAGTCACACTAGGATAATTGATTTTTGTTTTTCCTTTCCCTATAAGCATTATTTTATTCTGATTGATGGCTCTCATAGTATATGTTTGAAAGAAGATATTCAAAAGGTTGCATCTGGATCAATGATGTTCTAGTGTGATTGATGTCCTGCTTATAGATAGTATTAGAAAGAGAAGCTATTTTACATATTTATTATAAATAGGTTCTGTTTTGTTTCTCCGACCTTGTTTGTTGTGGACACAAGTGAGTATGGAATGGCAACTTGGCATAAGATTATATTTTCTTTTGAGTATGTCATTTTCAAAAAATAGTTGAAATTCATGTAGCTGTATGTATAAATAAAAAAGGCCGAGGAGTTGAACTCAATTGAAAGGATATTAGGAACCATTTTTTATTGTGATAATATTCATGTTCTGAAATAGAAAGTATGACCAAAGATTAATACACTTAGGTCAAAGTGCTTTTCTTGCATCAGATTTTTTTAGTCATTGTAAGCTTGAATTTTAACTACCGAGCTTTTCTTCAATGCCTAACCTTTGTCCTTCACAGTTACAATTTCAGTTGAAGTTCAGGTATTCCAATTTGTATGTCTAGAGTAATATCAAATATATATGAATAGCTCTCTATACACATAGTTGACACAAGAATTTTCTTTATGATACAGAGAGTAGTTAAGGTTTATAATTTTTGTTCAGGGTAGCATAAATTTTTTCTAATCTGCAAGTATGTGTGTCACTGAGTTGTTTTGAGTTTTGGTACATATAGCCTGATATTTTTCATTTAAATTAGGAGAGTAAAAGGCATAATTATGATAATTACATTTTCTCCAAGAGGTAGAAGACATATACAATTAGTGTGGTTATGTGTCTGTGAGTATGTGTGTGTGTGAATGCATGTACGTGTGTGTGAGTGTATGTGTTTGTGAGTGAGTGAATGTGTGAGGGTGTGTATACGTGTATGTGTGTATATGCTTGTGTGCCTGAAATTATGTGAGTATGCTTGTGTGAGAGTGTATATGAATCTGCTTGTGAGTACATGCTTGTATGAAAGTATGTGTATATGTATGTGTGTTTGTGAATATGTGCTTATGTGAATATGTATGGGTATGTGTTTGTGAATGTATATGTGTATGTGTGTGTATGTGTCTGTATTCTCCTCGCTGTGGTAATCCTTACGTTGTCCAGTTCTGAATTTTTCCTTTTTTGGCATCAAATACTCAAAACTTCTAAAAAAAGAACATCTCAATCTTGTAGATCTCGTCGAGCCGGTCAGTTCGACATATGGCGGCCTAAATTTGGCCAAAAGATGAGAGAGTTATGCTCTTTTTAAGTTTCAGTCATTCAATGTGTTAATTTTCGTTGTTTTTGAAAATTTATCGCGTCGAGTAACTTCTAGGCTGCTTCTGGCTGGATTCGGTCAGAGCAGTAGAAGACAAAGTTGTTCGTTATGAGATTTCCTAAAACTTTGTCAATGTGTGTATTTTTCCAGAAACAATGTATGATGTGTCAAAAATCACTTTCAAAATTTCAGTCTTCTGAAAAAACTTTGCTGTAACAACAGATTGTCGACTATTTTTGGGACACTTCCGGCCGGATCTGGCCAGAGCCTAAAAATAAAAAGTTGTTCCTTGAATGATTTTCTAAAACTTTGTCTTTAAGCAAATTTTTCCAAAAATGATATTTTGAGTGTCAAAACTGAGCCCGAACTTTCAGTTAAAACACTTCTATGTCTTTTAATAGCGATGGATCGGAAGAGGCCATTCTCTGGCCACTTCTGGCCGGATCCAAATGAAGTGATCAACTGAGAGAATGTCACTCATGTTGAGATCCACAATTTTTATTAGTAGGGTTTTTTATGGTCTTGATGTTTGAGGGGTCTGAAATTCAATGCAAAGTTGCATTTTTCACACTATATGACATAACTGTGCCTTTTCTTGAAAATCACAGACAACTTGAGCTCTATTCAATTTTAATTATTGTTTTGGATGTTTGGAGCTTGGTAGCAAGTTTTAAATCATATATTAAATAATTTCCATGAATTTTTTGGTATTTTTACCCATTTTTGTGAAAATTGCATGTTTGGTGGAAATTTTAACTTTTCTTTTTTTTTTATATTGTTTTGAGCATATATTGATTCTAATGCTTGTATTGGGATATGATGAGCATGCTAGCAAGTCACAATTCATATATTGATCAATTTTCATGATTTACTTTGTATTTTAGAGCCTTTTGAAAATTGCATTTTGTGTAGAGTGCTTTCAATGTTTTTTTTATGCTAAATGAATGGAACCCGTGCTACATGTCAACCTAGACATATAAACTTCTAGGATCACTTCCAAATCATGTCTAGACCTTACAAATTCCATGAGTCTCATTTTAGGGAACACACTTTGTCTCATTAGAATATTTTCCTTTTTATGAGACATGCTCTGTCTCAATAGAAGAGTTTTCTATTTAGGAGACCATTGTAGTCTCATTAGAGAGTCACATAGGAGACTATCCAACTCTCAGGTTAAACCCTCCAGTTAATTTAAAGACTAACTAAGTCTTTTAGACTCGTATTCTTATTAATCATTGCAAGGGCAATGATAAGGTTAAGGTTACTTGGAGGCCACCTTTGTGTCTAGGAGACTTGCCCAGTCTCGCTAGCACCCTTGTATATCTTATTTACATTTAGGAGTCAGTCTTTGACTTATTTACCCCCATATTTGGTAGTGTTATTAGTGAGTCTCCAACTCATGTACCCTCTCATTTTGGTAGCATTAGAGTCTGACTTATTTGCCTCCCTTCTTGTAGAGTTGCTAGACATGTTTTGGTTTATTTGTCCCCCCTTTTATAGAGTTGTTAGACATGTTTGGTCTTATTAGTACCCCCCTTTAGACATTGTTTCCTTATCTCTTTTAGAGACTAGCTCAGTCTTATTAAAGTTTACCTATTTGGGATTTTAGCTTTTATATTGGGTGTTCGTTTGTTTGCTTGCTTGGGATATTAGCTTTTATAGTGGGACACTAGTTTATTTGTTTTGGGACCATTTCACTTTTAATGAATTTGTTTGTTTGGAGTTTTCCCTTTACCCTAAGTGTTTTGCCTTAGGGTGTTGCTTTGTGTGTTCTCTTTGGCCGTTGACCAAAAGGGTTAAAACATTTTAAAAATCTAAAAAATATTGAAACATTTAAAAATCCAAAAAAATATTTGAAAACTTTAAAAACATCAAAAACATTGAAATATCTTAAAATTCAAAAACATTTGAAAACCAGAAAAATTCAAAATCATTTAAAGAGTTAAAAGTTTTATGAGCGTAGTAGGAGAGTTTGTTGCCGAACTACGTTGGCTTGATCCTCTTCCACGAGGTACGTAGGCAGCATGGGATTTTTATCCCAAGTCTAGTCAAATTTTGTAAATAAATCATTTAAACCCTTTTAAAAATGCTAAAGTCTTTCATAAAACGTATTTTTGAAAAGCTCTTCCTTTAGAGTTAGGAGTTTTTCCTAGATAGAGAGTTTTAGAGTCAGGAGTTTGTCCTTGATATGTTGTTTGATTGTTGTGTGTATGGTTTGTGTTTGTGTTAGAGTTAGGAGTTGGTCCTAGTTAGGAACACCTCCGTCGGGTCAGTTGGCGATCCATATCGCCGACTGATGACTAGAATAGGATGCTTTAGTCTGTCCATTGTTTTTCTTATGACATTACACATAGGATATATGAACCCCCTGCGTTAGTTTAAGGCTAACTTGCATTTAGTTAGGGCATATAGGAAGTCTTAAAATTCACAATTCACTTTAACCTAAATAACGTTTTAAAAACTTTAAAAATCGGTCCGGTCTTTTAGGTTGAGTATAGTTTAGTGGTCTAGATGTCTTAGGAATCATAGTTTAGAATAGGCACGAAGAACTACGTTGCTTTGATTCTCGTGGAGGCGGGGATACGTAGACAGCTTTGGATGAATATCAGACTATCCAAAGAATCGGGCAAAAATGTTTAGAGTCTTAGGGTTTGTTGTGTTGTGTCGTGTGTGGTATCGAGTCATGTTGTATGTTCTGTTGTGTTTTCTTACTTTTCTGTACAGACCTTATACCTTTAGCTGTAACATGCATGTGTTTGCCCACCAAAACTTAGACACCCATTAGGCATGAAACTCATAACTTAGCTATGCTTAGGCGACACTTCTTTTATTTATTTTGTATGTGCTTATTATCCCCGGGTCATGCATGTTTAGGTAAACATTTTTCTCGGGGATATTCGTTCCCATTTCACATGATTTTCACCCAAAACTCTTCAAAGTTAAGAATAAATGGCATAAGAGACCAAGTGCTTTCACTTGGGCGGATTGAGATGCTCTTCGGACCTTCCTCGTTCGTAATCAGGCACGGATCCACATATATTTCTGGTTATCCACTGCACAGAGGATTTATTTTTATGGGTTCTAGGGCTGACTTGCCTAGATGGCGACTCTGAATTATTTTTAGGTACGTCTTGGTTCCGGGCTAGTCCCCGAATCAAGAGGTATCTTCATTCATTTATCGCCACTCGTGCTATGCTGTGAGGGTGGCACCTGTTTTGAGAGTTTCTTGGTAGAGCTCTCCTTTCACGTGGATGATCTAAAGGACCGACGGGGGACTCGTTCCTCGCCGCCTCCTCTCAGGATCGGAGTCCACAAAATATAGTGCGCCCAAACGTGCGGGTGATTGCGATACCTCAGTCGACCGCGCTTGTCTGAAAAAGTAACCATTGGGCCTCGAACGACTAGTTATTTTTCATCCAGTTTTTTATTGTTTAGCCCCCAAATGGTCATATCACTACTTGGGCTATTTATACCTTATTCTTAACCAACTAAACAACGTTTTGTAAGATTGATTTACATATTTTAGAGCTTAAACTTGGAAATCTAAGGTTTTCTAAAATCCTCTTTAATGATTTGATTTGTGCATCTACATTCAAAAAGAGGATCTCCATAGGGTTTTATTGGTGTAATCTTTTGAAGAGATTGTAAGCATTTTCATTGTAACATTTGCCTATCAAGAGGCATTGAATGAGCTTCCATCTTCTTTCTTTAATTGTAATTGGGGTCTACGATTCGGGCCCAACAATAAAAGTGAATCCGGTTTGCGAAGAGAAGTGATTCCCTTGGAGGTGGCGTGCAAAGACGGTTGATCTTCTTGGAGGTGGTTGCGAAGAGGGTTTGTTCCCTTGGAGGCGGTGTACATTGTAAGGCTTGGAGATTCGGCGTGTGGAATCTCATTTTAGTGAAGGAAAATCCCAATGAAAGACCATGTACTTGGGTAGTGGAGTAGGTCCGTTTGTGACCGAACCACTCTAAATCTTTGTGTGATCTCCTTGCTCTTCTTCTTGCCTCCTTTGGGTGCTTGGTAATATCGAACCTTCATTTATGTTTATGTTTAATTGAACAAAGGTTAGATTTACAATTGAAAGGTTATAAAATCTTAATTAAATTTGATTAAAAATTTTAATTACCCAATTCAGCCCCCTCTTGGGTTCCCTATCGAGATTTCAATTGGTATCAGAGCTAAGGCTCTTACATAGGCTTTCATTTGAAAACCTCTATGGGTAAAAGATCAAAGGCAACTAATGGACTTTAGACTTCCCTCATTTTATGGATCCGATTACGGTTCTTGGTTAATCCGTATGAAGATTTACCTGAAGAGTCTAGAGTTCAGGGTTTGGCAATCTATTAAAAAGGGATTTTCTATTTCAAATCCTAGAAAATTGAATGAAAAAGACATTAAATTATCATCCTTAAACACTAAAGTCACGATTGATATATGTTGTGCTTTATCCCCTTGCATGTTTGATAAAGTTTCATCTTGTAAAAATTCTAGAAAAATTTGGACAACACTTGATAAGAACTATAAATATAATATTTGTCTAATGACATTAGAAAAATGTATTGAAGAAAATGATAAAAATGAAATCATGTCATATGAAGAACTATATGATATTAGTGAAAAATTTCATGATGCCTTAATGGAACAAGTATCTAAAAATATTGATTTCACGAAGGATATGGACAAATTGAAAAATGAATTTGACACACTGTTAGAAAGAGAAGAAAAACTGAGTAAAATAAACAATAATTTGGAAAAAGAAAATTTAAAAATAATTGAAAATTTTAACACTTTGAGAAAGAAAGAAGAAGAACTAGAAACTAACTCATCTCTTGAAGTAAACAAATTGAAAAATGAAATTAAAGAGATGAAAGCTGAAAATGAAAATATTTTGTTGGAAGCTCATAATCTACAAGAAGAATATGTTAAATACATTTGTGACCATAAGCAATCATGTAGTTCCACTTGCTCCTCATCTATTAGTGTCTTATCTTGTGCTTATTATAGTAGATTAGGACATCACAGATTTAGATGTAGGTTTAGATTCGTGAAATCTAGAAAGTTTGTATAAATTAGAAAAGATGTATATGGGTCAAACTTGGTTCGACCCAAGTTGGTTTTTATTCCAAAGCCCCCTACTTGAACAATTTCATACGATTAGTAAATTTAGGGGTTGTGCTTCAATGTTATGTCATTTATATACGCTACTAGATACCTTGCACTTGATTGTGATGTAAAATATTGTATTTAGTCAGTTTGTGCTTGAATGATTATATTTCTTGCAATCTTGTATGCTAAATATATTGTGCTTAGTGAGTAATTATCTCGTATCTAGTGAATATATGTTAGATACAAAATGCTTAACTAAACTTGATATCTTTTGTATCTAAACAGATCATTCCCAATGGTAAGTCAGTTGAAACCAATAAGTTTTGTGCTTCATTGATTATATCATTTCAAAATGAATTATAGATACAAATATGTCAATCTTGCTTGATCCTTATGTATCTATGAAGTAGTGTTCATACAATTTGTGACATGACTCATCTTGCTTAATTAATTTTTTAAATTCATGTCATTGTGCCCAGAAGAACACATTCACCTATAATGGTATGACCATGTACTTAACTCTAAGTGTTTGGTATCTAACTTAAAACATTCTCATGCACTTATTATCTTTATTGACCCATAGAATTAGCCTAGTTAGTGTAAGATAGATCTCTAAATTTGGATATATTTAGAACTTGAATCCAATTAGGTCAAATGTATTACGAAATGAACAAATGGGTCTAAACATAAAACTTTATGAATATCCCTACAGTTGGTTAAAATCCTAAGGAGATTATAAGTCAAAATGATTGCATTTGCCCAAGATATCACTCTCCAATGATCATTTATAAAAATCCTTGGCCCTTAAGAACATTCTATTGATCTTAAATTAATGATAAGGAAAGTTGCATATGCAACTTAGTTCAATGAAGGAATCATGATTCATCTTGATTGAACTAAGTCATATGTAGCATGCCCATAAGCTTGATTCTTCATCCATGACATGCAAACCATATGAGATAATCAGTTATTAAAAAGAACTCTAAAATGAACTTAAAACATTCAAACAAGTGAAAATGAGCTCATTGGTGTATGTGAAGTGATAAAAATCTTTAATCATCTTGACACCTTTCACAATAAATTTATGTACTCAAGAAAAATTAAAATCTAATTAAAATCTACGTAAGTGTGCACATTGGAATACATTGTCACTATGAAGTGTGTTTCATATTTAAACATCTATATTATCCATATGACATTGATAAGTTCACAAAATGATTGAACTTGAAACATTCTAGATATATGCACTTCAAACTAAAGTGGAATCATTAAATAAGACGATTATTAAAATTCACTTAATGAGAGGCATGTGATCTAAAGTGAGATATACACACATTATGCCTATATATGTGATGTATGTATATTAATATTTAAATATTCTTGGGATAGATCACTATAGAGTTTGAGCAATTTGATAATATGAGAAATCTAAAGTCACTCAAACTTGTATCTCATGAGTTCATTGCGAATTATGAACATCATCAAAATCATGAGATTATGCCAAAAAGGCCAAAAGTGTGTTCAAAATTAAGATACATATATATAATTGGCTCTAAACCGAAAACTTACAATGAAATATTTTTTTATAATCACACTTATTATTTAATTAGACTTAATATATCAAAACACATTTAACAAGCTAATAGGGAATATGAAAATGAAAATGAACATTCCCAAAAGTTGAAAACTAGTTTGCTCTCATAGGAAATCTTAAAAGAACTAGTTGTGCTCACACTGTGATGGAGTTGATTGTCCTAGGATAGCATGCTTAGATGGTCAAATTTAATTTCCTAAGTTTTTGGTTCATTTGATGAAAATATGGTACTCTACATATGTAATATCACCCCTTGATTGATATTAGCTGGACGGCAAAGATGTAAAACCTCAAATGTTAAAAGCTGCTCAAATCGGTGTCCATGCCTTTTCTTGATGGAACGGTACCATCAGCTTAATTAAAACATCTAATCATTTGGCTATATGCTAACATCTAAGCCTTGACCAGTCTTATGTGCTTTAACATGCTGTATATGTATATACTTATATATATATATATATATATGCAATTATTCAAGGGAGCATGTGTTGCCAGAATATCTCACCACCTCACTTGATATCATTTAAGTATCCCTAGAAAAATGTAATTGTGGCCCAAGGGTTGTTTTTCAACTAATCACTTCACAATCCCTTGGTGACTCTGTGGTGGACAACCCGTTGGATTTATACTCTGTATGAGTCACTAACAAAGGGGGAGCTATATATGTAATATCTGTCATTTTTCTGTCTTATCATATGTTGTTTGATATGGGTATTACATTACATGTGATAAGTACACTCATTTGGAGCCTTGCTGCTCCATATGTGTTGTAGCTGGGCTTGTCTTCTGTTCTTATTTTTAGATCATCTATCGTTTTGTATAAGACAAAAGCCCATAGCCTGAGCTGTAGTGTCACATCTTCTTAGGCTTCATACTTATCTTGGATGTTCTCATATATTTTTCATCACTGCCAATGATAAGTATCTTGTTCTAGAGTTTTATTTTGAAAACTCTCTAGAATTCTCCTTCATAGGATCCTGCTTCAGTTGATCATATCATTTCCTATGAATTCACACACTTATCATGTACGTTATAAGTCATTTGCACCTAATTTCCATGAAAAGTTTATCTCGCTAAACACTCATCGTCATATCTTTAGCCATTTTGCCTTGTCATGCCTTACCTCTTAGGTTTTACTCAAGGCCAATGACAAATACTTAGGGGGAAAGCCAAATTGTTTCACCTTTTTGTTTATATGGACCATAGTGATGTGCTCACATTGTCCATTACCCCATTTGTTGTGCTTAAAATATAAATCGAATAAATCGAATAATAAAAAAAATTGATTGTCATGCACTATACTTGCTAAAACTCTATGATGAGCATTAGGAGAGCTTAATATATCATATCATCATTAGTTTCATGGGACAAAGAAGTAGTTTGAACTATTTTGACATCATTTACCTATGCCCATCCACATAGCTCTTCATAAGACTAAACATAGGAATGTTTCACCCTGCCACTCTGTATCTGAAATGCAAGTGACAACCCAAGAGGGGGGTGAATTGGTTAATTAAAAATTCTTTGCTTAATTAGGTGGATTATTAAAATTAATTTTCTAAATAAGCATTAATTAGTTTAACCCTTGTTCAAATAATCAACATACTGAAAGCTAGGGTTTAGATATTACTTTATGCTTATATACTCTAACCCTTGTTCAATAACAAAACATAAATACAAGTAAAGAGTAAAGATTACCAATCACCAAATGTGCAAAGGAAGGGAGAAGAAGAAGCAATTACAAGGCACAAGATGTATAGTGGTTTGGTCTATCACAAGACCTACTCCACTCTTCCAAGTTGATCTCCTTGGGCACTCCACTAAAACAATGAGATTCTTCAAAGGGCGAATCTCCAAGCCGTACACCGAACTCCTCCAATCTCCAAAGGGGACAAACCCTTTCTGCACGAAGCCTTGCCGAGGAGACACACCCTCTTACAACGATTCACCTTTGTTAATGGGCCGAATCGAAGACCCATAATATAAATGAAGAAAATAAAAGAAAAAGAACTCTCTTTGCCTCTATATAGGCGGATTACAAACTTTGATAGCTTACCAACACTCCAAGGAAAGATAAAATGTAAAGCCTATGGAGTTCCTCTTGATAAAATGTGCAAATACAAATTCAAAGAGGTTTAGCTTTTGATAGAAAGGTTTTAGCTCAAAAATATGGGATTTGATCTTTTAAAAATGTTCAAAAGCTTGTTTAAATAGGTTTTTATGAAGTATATATAGCCCATTTGAAAATATGACAATTTGGGGATAAAACTGTAACAAATAGGTTTGAAAAAGTCAACCTGCGAAAGCCCCAATGGCTCTTTTGCCAGACCGGCGCGGTCGACTGACCCACAGCGATCGCCCACCCCTATCAGGCCCATTTTTTATTTTCAAATTTTCTATCGTCACGGTCAACCGGCCCCATGGCGGTCACCCGGCAAGGGCTTCCTGTCCGCTCGAAAATTCGGCTAAAAAACCTATCCGCGGTCGACCGACCCACGGAGGTCGTCCACCCAAACCCATGTCGGAATGTTCTGTTTCAACAGCACTATTTCCGTGGTCGCCCGGGTCATCCCCGATCGACTGGCCCGCTATTGGATAGCAAGTGTTTGATTTCCAGCACTGCTTCCGATGCCCCAGTGGACCGGCCCAGTTTGAAAATCCTTTTTAACATAAAAAAATCAGGGGCTTTGGGCCATGGTCTTTGGGCTTTAGTCTTGGGTTTTCAAACGCATGTTTGAGTGTGTGTATGGTTTTCAAGGATGTAAAAACTTAAGTATGAAAACCATTTGAAAACCTTTGAAAGTGCAATTTACAAAATATCAAAAGGACTCTAAATACATTCTAAAATGATACCGTTGAGTCTTCTTGGAATGTATTCGCTCATTTGCACTTCCTTGGACTTCTTCGGCTTGAGTGAACATCTTAAACTTGATTCTGCTCTTGTGACTTCTCCTCCAATCTTCAATACATGTTGAAAGGTGCATGAGGTGTCATCATGGCATGGTCAACTCCAAGCTCTTTCTTGACACTTACGAGGGGAACTTGTGGGATCTTCATCTCGAGCTTCTTGACTTGATCATCTCCAAATGGTGATGTCTTCACTATAGGTGCAAGCTTTTGGTTCATTTGCTTCTTGATTCACAAGCCATGTGTTGAGAAGAGTTGTGTAATGCCGATTATGATATGAAATTCCTGTATACAACACAACACCTCAAAACAACACATTAGTCCACAAATGCTAATCAATTTGAGTTTGCTAGCATCAAAACAAAAAGGTAAGGTGAATGATTAGACCCATGAGAACCCTTGGCCTTACATTCCCCCTCCCTTTTGATGATGGCAAACAAATTGATTAGGGAGGAAGGAGATATCAAACAATAGATGAATAAGCATGATATGATATAAATAATAGAGCATGGCTTCCCCTCACTATATGCACATGTATAATATGATAAAGTAAAGCATGTGGTGCATATACAATTGGACTACCTAATCAATTCCCAAAACTCTCCCCCTTTTGGCAACAATAAAAAGGTAGGGATATGCAAGTAAAAGTGCAAGTAAGGTGTCAAGATGAATAATAGCTTATATAAGCTATTTGTATAGTATATGATATGACAATGAAGCTCATATGACGCTTATAAAAATGGAAAACAAAGTACAATGCATGATAAGCCATTTTTTTTAATCTAAAGATTTGCAGGTGAAAGCACAACTAAGGGGCAATAAATCTTGTGAGCACATCACAATGATCTATATAAACAAGAAAATAAATTCATTTGGCTCTCCCTCTATGTTTTTGTCATTGTCCCTAGGTGAAACCTATGTAGTAGGGCATGACAGGATACTATGGTTGAAATGTGAATGATTTAACACTTGGGATCGACTTGCAACATGGAGGGAGACAAGTACCTTAGACAAGCTGTGAATGACCAATTATCTGAATTCGTCTTTTCTTCTACAGACAAGTCTGCTGATGAGCAAATCAATCTACTGAAGTCCTTCAGGCCATCAGCTCTCCCCTAAGTATTTGTCATAGCCTTTGGTAAAGCCTATAATGTTAGGCATGACAATACAGAGTGGTTATAGATATGAATGTTAATGTATAGCCACAAGATCTTATCATGATGAAGGATATCTTTATCTTCAAAAACACATGATAAGAAACAACTTCATAGGCAATGATATGATCAATTTAAGCACTATCCTATGAAGGAGAGTTCTAGAGAGTTTTGAGACTCTAGAACAAGATACTTATCATTAAAAATGGTGAAATCACATGAGTTCATCCAAAATAAGTATAAAGCCTACAAGGATATGATATTAAGGCTCAGGACAAGGGAGCTTGACATACATGAAAGATAATCTCAATATGAAGGCATAAGTCAAGACCCAAACTACAACACATATGGAGCAATGGGGCTCCACATGAGTGTACTTATCATATGTGATGTAGTACACACATCAAACATCATATGATAAGATGGATGGACAGACAATACACATGTATAGCTCCCCCTTTATGAGTGACTCATACAAATTATGAATCCAAAGGGCTGTCCAACCACAATATCACCAAGGGATTTATAGATAAATGATTTACAATCAACCCTTGGGCTACAAATGCATGATTGCTAGGGGAATCACGTGATACCAAAAGAGATGATACCAAATAAAATTAAATGACAACCTAGCATACCATGCTCCCCTAACTAAGCACATATGGCTAATCATGGTTAAGATGTTGGCTAGAAGCCAAAGAAATTAGATGTTTTAATTAAAGAAGTGAGTGTACACTCTCCGACTTACTAGGTAAGAGGACTAAGAGTACCAATTGAGTAGCTTCTAATTTTAGGTTTACTATCTTTACCATGTAGCTAATACCTTACAAAGGGATAAAACTATAGATTATATAAATTATCAATTAAGCTCAAATCTATAGAACTCGGACAAAAGAAAATCAGTCTATGAAGGACTATGTATGAGAGAGACATCCATGGCTCATGTAAGTGAGAGCATACCACTATGGTAATCATGAGCAAGATATGACATTTTAAAGTATTCATGGATAGTCTACTATGTTTGGACACAAGGAACATGACACATAAGGTTCATGGTCTAAACATCTATGTCTACATTCACAAACCACCATATAAAGATAGGGCATTAAGCACAAAATGCATAAGCCAATGAAAAACCAAAAAAAATGCGAGGGAGATAAGTGTTCCCATCACAATGTATTGCATGACAACTACCATCATGGGTAAATGCCCAAAAATGATATTGGATTCTTATGAGATTTTTAATTTTACTCAAATGAGTATCATACATTAAATCTAGACTCATTTTCAACTTCCTTAAATAATATATTCTTATATGAACTTAGGGAATAATCTAAGGATTCCTTAGAGTATGTCAAGAGATAAACATCTTGGACAAATGCATTCCAAAATGAATTACCATGACTAGATAGTTTCATCTTAGCCATGAGAAGATATTCATTTTAAGTCATTGGAACATATCTACTTTAACCCATCAAGATTTCTTATGCATTTAATGATTATCATTAAGAACACAAGAATGTGTTTGAAGGACAACTAGGTGCAAAGTGATAGACATGACTACTCACCTATGGCACAAGAGATGTCTAAGAAAGGATTTGAGTGGATTTTCTTAGACATGGCTGTTAACTTCTTAATCTTGCTAGAAATGATATTCAAACCAAGTTGAATATTCTAAGATCTAGCAAATGCCAAATTTGTCCTAGATAGAGTTCAAATATGGAGGAAATAGACTTGATAGATCAAGTTGAACTCATGGGCTAATGGTGAGGTTAATAATAATTTCGGCATAGATATGGTTTTCACATTAAGTTCTCTATTGTGGCTTATTATGTGGATGAATACTAAGTGCAAGGAGGTATAAGTTAAGGTGTGTCCACTTAGATGGATTTTTCTAGAGAATATTCAATAAAGCACAAAATATAGTCTAAGATAAATATAACATTATTTTACTTATAGACTATAGCATGAATATGATATGATCATTAAGCTCTTATGAATATAGATGCATTCAAGTTAACACTTCATGCATATAAGTATCTATATTCATGGATAAAAGATATAACAACTAAGCTCATGTAATCTAGATACAAAGAGTAATTCAATGAAGTGAAGTATCTAGAAGAATTTTCATATGATATAACAATAAAGCACAACCCTATATATCAATAAATTCAAATAATGATTTGAGTGGGGGACTATAGAAGCCAAATTACTTTGGTTCCGACCAAGTTTGTTTGTGGGAGTGTATATTTTCTAATCCAAACAAACTTGTTTGATTTCACAAATGTAAGCTTACACCTAGATTTATGATGTCCTAATCTACCACAATAAGTACATGAGTAATGATTGGTAGATGAGGACCATGAAGAACCACAAGAATGCACATGATGACAAACATGTTTGTCTTTCTCTTCTTACAATCCTTAGTTCTTTATAGAGAGTTCTTCATTTACTAATTTTACCTCATTTACTTGATTTTTAAGGCAATTTATTTGTTGAGATAAATTAGCTTTTAGGTTTTCTTCATTTTTACAAAGAAGTATATATTTTTCATTTAAATCATTGTTTGTGTTTTCAATGCTTTCTTTTTCTTTCTCAAAAGCATCACATTTTTGTATTAAGTCATTATTTTTATTTATCGATATTTTACTCAATTGACTTAATTTTTCATTCCTTTTTAAACTTTCATCAATTTTTATTTTTAATCTTTAATTTGATTCTTAAAATTGGAAATTGAATTTTCAACATTTGCAAAAGATTTTTGTGAAGTCTCTTTTGGCTCATGAAAATTATCATTTAAAAAGAGACAAATATTTTTCTCAAAAATATCTTCAAGTGTGGTCCAAATATCTTTTACATTTAAACATTTTGAAATTTTCTCAAAACTATTTGGCTTAAGCCACAATAAAATAAAATCATTGCCTTTGAGCTCAAGGAAAATAATTTTAAATAATTTTTATTATTTTTTCTTGAAATAGAAAATCCCTTTTCAATGACATCTAACATGTCATAATCTGTGGATTTGAGATAGACAAGCATTTTTACTTTCCAAGCCCTATAATTCGTTCCATCAAAGAATGGAGGAATTAGAGCGGATTGGCCTAACTCAAAATCCATTTGGATTGTCACGGATCTCTCTTGTTGATTTTAAATTTAAAAATCTCTTTAAGAGCCATAGATTTAATACCAAATGAAATGCAAGTATGACAATCCAAGAGGGGGGTGAATTGGTTAATTAAAAATTCTTTGCTTAATTAGGTGGATTATTAAAATTATTTTTCTAGTTAAGCATCAATTAGTTTAACCCTTGTTCAAATAATCAATATACTGAAAGCTAGGATTTAGATATTACTTTATGATTATATACTCTAACCCTTGTTCGATAACAAAACATAAATACAAATAAAGGGTAGAGATTACCAATCACCAAATGTGCAAAGGAAGAAAGAAGAAGAAGCAATTACAAGGCACAAGATTTATAGTGGTTCGGTCTATCACAAGACCTACTCCACTCTTCCAAGTTGATCTCCTTGGGCACTCCACTAAAATACTCAGATTCTTCAAAGGGCGAATCTCCAAGCCGTACACCTAACTCCTCCAATCTCCAAAGGGCAGTACCCTTTCCCATAATATAAATGAAGAAAATAAAAGAAAAAGAACTCTCTTTGCCTCTAGATAGGCGGATTACAAACTTTGATAGCTTACCAACACTCCAAGGAAAGATAAAATGTAAAAGCCTATGGAGTTCCTCTTGATAAAATGTGCAAATGCAAGTTCAAAGAGATTTAGCTTTTGATAGAAATGTTTTAGCTCAAAAATATGGGATTTGATCTTTTAAAAATGTTCAAAAGCTTGTTTAGATAGGTTTTTATGAAGTATATATAGCTCGTTTAAAAATAGGACCGTTTGGGGGTAAAACTTTAATAAACAGGGTTGAAAAAGTCAACCTGCGAAAGCCCCAACGGCTCTTTTGCCAAACCGGCGCGGTCGACCGAGCCACAGCGGTCGCCTGCCCCTATCGGGCACTTTTTTTATTTTCAAATTTTCTTTCGCCGCAGTCGACCGGCCCCATGGCGGTCGCCCGGCGAGGGCTTCCTGTCCGCTCGAAAATTCGGCTAAAAAACCTATCAACGGTCGACCGACCCACGGAGGTCGCCCACCCAAACCCATGTCAGAATGTTATGTTTCAACAGAACTATTTCGCGGTTGCCCAGCTCATCCCCGGTTGACCGGCCCGCTATTGGATAGCAAGTGCTAGATTTCTAGCACTGCTTCCGCGGTCGCCTGGGACTCCCCGGTCAACCAGTCCTGTTTGAAAATCCTTTTTAACATATAAAAATCAGGGGCTTTTAGCCATGGTGTTTGGGCTTTCGTCCTAGGTTTTCAAACACATTTTTGAGTGTGTGTGGTTTTCAAAGATGTAAAAACTTAAGTATGAAAACTTTTGAAAGTGCAATTTACAAAATATCAAGAGGACTCTAAATACATTCTAAAATGATACCGTTGAGTCTTCTTGGAATGTATTCGCTCATTTGCACTTCCTTGGACTTCTTCGGCTTGAGTGAACATCTTGAGCTTGATTCGGCTCTTGTGACTTATCCTCCAATCTTCAATACATGTTGAAAGGTGTATGAGGTGTCACCATGGCATGTTCAACTCCAAGCCCTTTCTTGACACTTGCTAGGGGAACTTGTGGGATCTTCAGCTCGAGCTTCTTGACTTGATCATCTCCAAATGGTGATGTCTTCACTGTAGGTGCAAGCTCTTGGTTCTTTTGCTTCTTGATCCACATGCCATGTGTTGAGAAGAGTTGTGTAATGGCGATTATGACATGAAATTCCTTTATACAACACAACACCTCAAAGCAACACATTAGTCCACAAATGCTAATAAATTTGAGTTTTCTAACATCAAAACAAGAAGGTAAGGTGAATGATTAGACCCATGGGAACCCTTGGGCTTACAGTATTTCTATGATTGATCACTCATATCATGTATGTTTTGCTTTAATTATCTCATATCCATGATAAATAGATAGGGGGAGTAATGATTGTACTATTTGGCTCTATATTTTGAACTTTCACTGTTAAAACCTCCCTTTTTGCTGCTGCCAAAAGGGGGATAATTTTGGAATTAATTAGGTAATCCATGTTCTATATCCAACTCTAGCTTTATATTGTCATATTACACTTGTGCACATAATGAGGGGGAGTAATATTTCATTGTTTATATCCTTTGATGCTTATTTGTCTATCATTTCGATATCTCCTACCTCCTAATCAATTTGGTTTGCCATCATAAAAAAGGGGGAGATTGTTAGCCCAAGGTTCTCCATGGGTTCAACTAATCACCTTTACCCTTTTGTTTTGATTCTAGCAAATCCAAATTGATTAGTCTTTATGGACTAATGTGTTGCTTTGTAGTATTGTGCCTTAGACAGGAAATTCACTTGTCAATCCAAAGTTAGCACATCTAGCACAATACAACTCAACACATGGCTTACAGATCAACATGCACAATAAACCAAAGGAGGTTGTAAATACATTGTAGATATCATCCTTGGAAGATGTTCAAGTCAAGAGATAAAGTCAAAGATCCCACAAGCAGGCCTTGCAAAGTGCCAAAAGAAGCTTGGAGATGAATTGATGACCTTCTCAAGCACCATTGAAGATGTTCAAAGAATGGAGAGAGCTACAAGGTCCAAAGCAAGTTGAAGAATTCACTCACAAGTTGAAGATGTCCAAGAATGTGCTATGGACCCAAGACAATCCAAGATCATCAAGGTTCTATATTTTATAGATTGTATTGGAGTCCTCTGGTTAAATATTTTTGCACTTTCAAATGATTTTCAAAACAAACTTGACATCTTTAAAAATCACCTACACACACCTTAAAATGTATTTGGAAACCTTGGACAAAAGCCCAAAGACCATGGCCCAAAGCCCTAAGGATTTGATTTGTAAAACCAAGTTTTTAAAACAGGGTTGGTCGACCGAGGTACCTCGGTCGATCGCGGATGAGCTCCTGAAAATTCAGGAGCCATCTAGAATGGTCACGACGGTTAAAATTCTAAATAAAAAATATAGTGCGCCCAAAAGGGAGGGCGACCGCGACAGCTTGGTCGACTGCGCCTGAAAAAGTAACCTTTGGGGGTCGAACGGCTGGTTATTTTTCACGCAGTTTTTACGGTTTTGCCCCCAAACGGTTATATCACTACTTGGGCTATTTATAGCTTATTCTTGACCAACTAAACAACCTTTTACAAGATTGATTTACATCTTTTAGAGCTTAAACTTAGAAATCTAAGGTTTTTCTAAAATCCTCTTCAATGCTTTGATTTATGCATCTACATTCAACAAGAGGATCTCCATAGGGCTTTATTGGTGTAATCTTTTGATGAGATTGTGAGCATTTTCATTGTAACATTTGCCTATCAAGAGCCATTGAGTGAGCTTCCATCTTCTTCCTTTCATTGTAATTGGGGTTGTATACACCCCGTTTTGACCGAACCCCTTTACATCTTGTGTTGAATAACAACCTAATAAATGAATGATTTAACATCCTAAATTGTAACCTAGGATAGGTTAGGATCCCAAGCAGGTCCCTTTAAAATTTCATCAAACTTCGTTGAAAAATGCCCAATAAGACAAGCCGAATTAGAATTGTAGTGCAAAAGGGGAGTGAAATATCCTGTAAGCCAGCCAGTTTTTACACTAGAGCAGAAAGGGGGGTGCATTATCCATGTAAAGTCGCCCATGAAAAGTTTTATTTGAAATTATCCATTTTTTTAGTCAAAGCACAAAATATACATAAAAGATGATTATTTGGGAAAACTTATGGGGGTAAAAAATTAACACATTTTTTCTATAAATAGGAGATTAAGGGCCCTCATTTGGGCTCTCTCTTCTAAATCTAGGATTTGTGCTTAAAAGGGAGAGAGTTTTCTAGAGAGAGTTTTCTAGAGGGAGAGAGAGAAAGCTTTCTAGAGAGAGAAGATTCTAGAGAGAGAATTATTGAGTGGGAAAGAGTTTTAGAGAGAGAAAGAATGAGATCTAGAGAGAGAGAATGATGAGAAGAAGCTTTCAAGGAGAGATCCAACAGAAGAGCACAAGGTTAGTAGATTTTGAGTTTATTTTGAATTCTCTTTGAAAATCTAGCCTAAAATAGAAAATCTAAGTGGAAAATGCTTAAAAATTGTTAGATCTAGCAACTTAGGGCTAAAATTTACCAAAATACGTTTAAAAATATGTCTCATATAAAGATTTAAAGCAATTTACCTCAGATTTTGAGTTCTAGTTGAATTTTGATGTGAAAATGATAAAACTAAGTGTTGTTCAGCCTTGTTTTTATCATTTTTCACCATTTTCGGTTGGAATTTATAAAAATTTCTTGCACGAGATATGGAGCTCGTTGAGATCTTCGATTTGGCATATTATGGCCCAAAATTGGCCAAGAAACGAAGAAGTTATGCCAAATTTAAGATTTCAGCTGAAATTTTAGATTAAAATGGTGAATTTTTGCAATCTTTTTGTGAAAATCTTTAGATCTGATATGTTAGGCCTTGGAATTAAAAAAATATGTGTTAATATGTGTGTAATGTGAATATTTAGTGAAATACATGACAGATCTAGGGTTTTGATGTGAAATGCTTTTGCAAGATGTTGAAAAATCTCAAAATTACATGTCCAGATTTGTTTTTCATCATTTTTGGTCAAATAAGCTACCCTAGTCTACAAGTGGGACAAAGCTCCTAACTCTAAGCTTCACATGTGTAAGCAACACATGTTCGTCCCTAAATGAATGCAGTATATATAAATATGGGTACTTCCTAGTTGGATTTCACTAAGGCAATAAGTATATACATAATATATAAAACAAAGTAGGGCTTCAGACTCAATCTATCGGGTACTATGCGTATGAACCATACTTAATATGTATAACACAAGTATGCCCCATGTTATACATAGTATGCTTCATTGCTCATCAGCTGCTGTAGACAAAAGTACGCCCAATGTCTACGACTACAGCACCGGCGCATACCTTGAAAATAGATCCAGCAGTTCCGTCAGGGTAAAGACCTCCCAGTCTGGTACGCACTGTATCTATTTTCGTAGAGCCAATAATAATGAAAAACAATGAAAGAAATAAAGAATGAAGAATATGACAACATATGATGTGCAGTGTGTGAATCCTTCGTTTTATTTATGTACCTATCTGGTGCCCCCTGGAATTTAACGATAGAGTTCCCATTTAAAATGATTTTAGCCCAAATTTCCCCAAAGTTAGTAAAAATGGCATTTTTATAGAGTTAGGCAATGTTTCAAGAACTCCCCAGCAGAGTCGCCAGCCTGTGGACCCCAATCTCAGAGGACGAGTGCGACGAGGGACGCGAGATCCCTCTGCAATCCTCAAAGATCTCCACATGTGAAAGAGAGCTCTACCAAGGAACTCTCAAAATAAGTCACTCTCACAGCATAGCATGAGTGACGATACATAACGAATGAGATACATCCTAATCAGGAGCTAAGGCTCGAAACTGAGATGTACCTAAAAATAACTCAGAGTCGTCATCCATGGATACGCCATGGAACCAAAATAAATACTCTATCTGCAACGGATAACCAGAGATACAAAAGGTCCGTGCTTGATTACGAATGGGGAAGGTCCGAAGAGCACCCCCAATTCGTCCGAGTGCAAGCACTTGGTCTCTTATGCCATTTTCATTAACTCCATAGAATTTCGGGTAAAATCATGTGAAATGGGAACAAAATATCCCCGGAAAGATGTCTACTTAATCATGCATGACCAGGGGATGAAATAATAAACACATACAAAGCAAAATAAAAAATGTGTCGCCTAATCACAACTAAGTTATGAGTAACATACCTAACGGTGTCTAAGTTCTGGTGGACAAACACATGTATGCTACAGCTACAACTATAGGGTCTGCACAAGAAAGTAAGAAAACACAACAAAATATACAATATAACAACACAACAAATCCTAAGACTCTAAATGATTTAGCCCGAGTCCTTGGATGGTCTGATGTTTATCCAAAGAAGCCTACGTATCCCCACCTCTACGAGAATCAAGGCAACGTAGTTCTTCGCACCTATTCTAAGCTATGATGCCTAAGACATCTACACCTCTATCCTAGACTCGACCTAAAAGACCGGACTAGTTATTAAAGCTTCTTATGCGATTATTTAAATTTCAATGGATTGTGGATTTTAGGACATCCTATATGCCCTAACTAAATGCAGGTTAGCCATAAGCTAATGCAGGTGGTTCCTACAACCTATGTGTAACTAGGCTGTGCGTCCTAAGAAAAACAAAGGGTGCTCCTATAACTCTAGGACAAACCCCTAACTCTAAAACAAACACACAACAACCACAACAAATCTAAGACAAACCCCCTAACTCTAAAAGAAACTCTCTATTTAGGACCACTCCTAACTCTAGAGGAAGAGCTTTTCGAAATCAAAGTGCTGCTTATTCAAAAAGGTTTAAAACGCTATTTACAAAGTCTGGCTGGACTTGGGATGAAGATCCCAAGCTGCACTACGTACCTCGTGAAAGAGGATGAAGCCAACATAGTTCGAAACGAACTTTCCTAACTATAACTTAACACTCCAAATGATTTAAGATTTTTGATGTTTTCAAATATTCCAATATTTTTTTGGATTTTTAAAATTCTTCAATGTTTTAGGACCTTTAAATGCTTTCACTCTTAAAGGGAACACGCAAGTAACACCACAAACTAGGGTAAAGCCCTAAATCTAAAGGGAAAACCCCGAATAAGCAACTAGTGTCTCAAAGAGACAATCCACAACAAGTAAACTAGTGTCCCAAGAACAGAGAAAATGATCTAAAGGTCCCAAACAGGTAAGCTCTAATAAGACTGAGTTGGTCTCTAATGAAAAAACTTCTAACTAACCACACTAAAAGGAGAGTGTAAATGAGTTAGAGACTCTCTAATAGCACTACCAAAAGAGAAGACAAATAAGTCAAAGACTCGCTATTAATACTACCAAAATAGAGGCAAAAAAATGACTCAAAGACTTGCTAGAAGATGGGGCCACCCTAACATGAGGCTAGGTAAGCCTCCTAAAGGAGAAACTCTCTAAATGAGACAAGACTTGTCTCCAAATAGGGGCTCTGTAAATGAAGCAAGGCATGCCTTCTATGGGTAAACTCTCTACCAACTAAAATAGACTCTCAAAGGGAGAGGCTCTAAACAACAAGGCTTGTCTCCAAGGGAGGATCGCCTGAATGAGATAAAGCATGTCTCCTAGTGGGGGCTCTAGATAACTCTTTCACTGCCCTTGCAATGAGAAGGGTTCTAATATCTAAAAGGCGTCTAAAAGACTAGACAAGTCTACTATACAAAGGAGGGGTACGCTACTTGGACTGAACAAATCCCCTAAGGATGGGCTTTTTCTGCCGAGACATAACTTATCTCCAAAAGGGGAGGCTCCAGCTAGTGCCATCCTAGCCTTTTTACCTCTTTGGAGACTCGAGCAAAATTGAAAATAACAAATTAAACAGCGCTATAACAGTGGAAAATACAGAACATTTCTTAATGAAAGAATTCTTCAATCCCAAGCTGGACACAAAACCTGAATTTCAACCTCTAAGCGAGAAATAAATAAATATTCTGACATTGACTCAAAATGAGACACATATATGAGTTCAAACACAAGTTGACTGAAAATACCCGTCCTTACCTCATTTAAACCAAAAGACAAATTAATAGGCAACTTCAAATTTTAGAATGAATGATCGAAGAGTGTCAAAACCTGTAAGGGCAGCAGCTACATGCTTCTAACCAATATGATTCACAGCTAAGAAATATACAACATTATTTAGTGAAGAAAACTTTGTAAGTCCACGCTACCCGATAAGATAGCAAGCTCTCATCATAAGATAATCCGGATAGCAGGTTCATGTAATTTCTGAAGACATGAATGATAATAAAGAAATGAACTATGTGAAGCCATTGTGAAATGACATGAATTGGTTTGCAAAAGGACAGAACATAAAAGTAGAAAACCATGAACCCATTGGAACAACTGATGAATATCTTTAGCCGGGATAAGATAATTTGGATATTGAGTGACTTAGCCACATTCCCTTTAGCCTCGAATGATAGAAAACAGAGGAAACTTAAATTCCTTCTAGACTATAGTAAATCAAGCATGGTCATGTTAATTACCAAAAGCTTAGAAGCTTTACGATCATCAAAAACTGTTGCAGCTACCAAGTATTATGTGAAAACAATTGAAGCCATCGAGTTAACAGGTTGCATACAATCATTAAAATATGTAGTGCCTCTTTTCAAAAGCCTAAGTAGTACTAGTATGAGCACTATTTCGGTACTTCAATCTCTAAACAGAGCATTTTCATATTACCACACAACATCATATAATGAACTCTTAATAAAAGCACATGGCCAAGACACTCATCAGATTATTCGAAAATCAAATCTCAAATGAAATGATAAAGACAAAACACTCTTTCACTAGACCTTATAAGAGATTTAAGAGATCGGGTCAATTAGGATCAAATTTCTTAAATCTTCATAGTTGAACCAAAAAGGAGCAATGACTCAAATACCTGCAACAATTCAATGAATAGCATTTCCAAACAACATGACTGACCCACATTTATCCTAAACAACATGATCCATTAACTAATCACGATTTAAAGGGATGAGAGAGTTACCTGAATCGAGCGAATACTTCCCTGATTGTCTTCTTCAAACACTCACAGCATGGAAATGGAGCCCCCTTCCATTCCTTAAAATTAGATTTAGATCCCCCTTCTTTCCGAAATTGATATGGAGAAGGGTTTCGTGACTCGCGGGGTCTGTGACGGAGAAAATGATGGTGTTAGAGGTAGGAGGTGGCTATTGGTAGCTGGAGGGGTCGGCAATGGGGTTGTGAAATTCCAAGGGTGGTCCCTAGTATGGCAACTTATGAGGAGGTAAAATTTAGGTTGCTAACAAGTTTTAGACTTTTGAAAACTCTAACCCAAATTACGAAGATGAAGAGATCAAGAATGAGAATTAAGCACACAAGTTAAATCTAAAGTGCAATGCAAATAAAGAGCATGAGAAAAGAGAGAGTGCACCCGAGATTTAAAGTGGTTCGGTCCTCAAAACGCGAGGCCTACTCCACTCCACCAACCAAACCCGTTGATGGCTTCACTATATAATCTTCTTAACTTCGGTGAAGATCGGTGCCGATTACAATTCAAATTGCTTTAACCTTGTTGGCAATCTTCACCACGGAGAGTGGGCTCCGCTTCTCCGAACACTCGCCCGAATACAATGTTCTTGAATAAGAAAGAAGGAAACAATATATCCCTCACAAGGGTTTACAATTTGTATAAGATGTACAAATTTGAGCCTAATTATCCAAATCCGAATTCAAGAGGATGAGAGGCATAAACAAGCTTTAATCACTCTTTAGATGTTCAAATGGAGTTTTTGAGTGTTAGGATTGATAATTGGGAAGTTTGGAATGCCTATATATATAGAAAAATCAAATATGACCGTTTGAGGGGCATAGTGGTAAATCTGGCAAAGTTACCAACGGATATATTTCTTCCCGTTATAGTGGTCTCGGAGTTCCGAGAGAATTCTCAGAGTTCCGAGAAATTCCTCGGAGTTTCGAGAATTTCTCTCGGAGTTCCGGGAATACAAACAGAAGATGAAAAAAATTCTACTAGACCAAATCTCGGAGCTCCGAGGAATGTCTCGGAGCTCCGAGTTCCGAGAAGCCTATATCAAGCAGATTTTCAATCTTTGTTTTTGGGCTTCCAACTTTACACCAAGTTGGGATTGTTATGAGGGTTCCAAAGAGTTGGAACACCACAAGGAAAATTACTTAAACATTTAGGGTGTATGTTTATTTACTTAATTTATGCCTCTTAAAATCTAAAGCTAGGATTGGATCTTATACATTCTAAAAAAGACTTAAAATGGTCTTCACTTGCAATGCTTCAAGTCTTCATGCGTCTTGGATCTCCGATGTCTTTGGCCTTCCGAATATGGTCCAATGAGAGCTTCTTGGCCTCAATCCAAGCAATCTTGTCTTAGCACAATTAAGATCTACAACCTAGATAAGTAAACACATTAGTGATCTTAAATCACTTGTGTATTGGAATCATCAAAATAAGATGAGAATGCCAAGGTGGGAACCATTGGGCTTACAATCTCCCCATTTTTTATGATGACAAGCACAAGAGATTTTCCAATAAAAGCATGCATATATTTTCTTACACTAGATTTCTCTCCTCCTTTGGCATCAATAAAAAAGATTGGGGTAAAAGAAAATCAAGAGGATGAAATTTACAATTTTAAGCTCCCCCTTTTTCAAGGAAAAAAACAAACATAAAACTCCCCCTATTTGGAATTTTTATTCAACATAAGAGGGGATATTTAAATAACCATAAAAAGATATTCAATTTTAAGTGCAAACCCCTAATCTAAAACACATACGAGAAGAATCATATGGGGGCTTTGGGAACCCAAGCTTTCTTGGTTCCACCACAATCCCTAATTTTAGATGCACATTGGAATTGGTAATGACCATTGATTCCACAATAATGGCATCTAACATGAGGGTTAGATAGACTAGTCCTATCATAAAATGTATGATTAGGTCTTTGACTAGTCTTCTTCAAGACTATGTCAACAATTTTGTCACCATTTAGGAATCCATGGAGACATAATCTTAACCTTTCATTTTCATTATGAAGATGGGTTATTTGATTTAGAAAATCATTAGTTTCATCTTCATAAGATTTGGAAGAGCTTGCCACATTTTGGAGTTTAGCAATTTGGCAAGTTTTCTCATCCAAACAACCCTTAAGGATTTCAATCTCAAGTTTAAAATTTTCAATTTTTACTTTAGCTTGAGATATGGAAGAAGTAGATTCATTTTTCAAAAGATCAAGTTCCTTTTTTAATTTTGAAATAGATTTTTTTTTAACTTCATTTTTTGAAATTTGAGAATGCAAGGTTGTGCACAATTCATCATAAGATATATTTCCACTATCACTAGTTGATGAATTACAAGAGGGGTTAGAATTTACCTCATCTTCACGGGAGAGTGTCATGAGGCAAAGGTCATCTTTTCTATCTTCCCCTTCACTTGAGCTCTTTCCCGAGGTGCTAGAAGCATCCCAACCGGCTACAAGAGCTTTGTTCTTCTTCCAATCCTTCTTTGCCTTGTACTTTGAGGAAGATGACTTGAGAAGTGGACAATCCGGTCTTTTGTGTCCTATCTTCTTGCAATTGTAACACTTTATTTATCCTTCTACTTCATTTTCTTCTTTCTTCTTCTTTTTATCCTTCATATGTTTCTTTCTCCATAAGCTTTTAAATTTTCTTAACGCTTCTTCCCCATCACTATCCGCTTCACTTGAGGATGATGAGTCCGTCTTGGAGGCCTTTAGAGCTAGAGATCGACTTTCTTTTTCTTTCTCTTTCGGCTTCTTCTCTTCTTGACAGCTAGTGAGGAGCATCTCATGAGTAATTAAAGATCCTACAAGCTCCTCCATAGTTAGCGTCTTGAGATCTTTTGATTCTTGGATGGCGGTGACTTTTGGGTCCCAATAAGGAGGAAGTGACCTAAGCAACTTACTCACAAGCTCATCAGTAGGATAAGATTTACCAAGATTAGCTAATTGATTAGATATTTTAGAAAATCGGGTATACATTTCGGAAATACTTTCATTTTGACCCATTCTAAACATTTCATATTTGCTCTTTAACAAGTTTATTTTAGAATCCTTGACTTGTGATGTTCCTTCATGGGTAACGGCAAGTGTATCCCAAATAACCTTGGCGGAATAAAAAAGAGCTACTCTATTAAACTCCTCCGTAGATAAGGCGCAAAACAAAGAGTTTATAGCTTTGTAATTTAAATTTGCATGCCTTTTCTCTACAACATTCCATTCTTAAAATGGCTTGGAAGGCAAAGTGTATCCATGTTCTACAATATGCCAAAGCTCCACATCTATCAAAAGACGATAGATGCGCATCCTTGTCTTCCAATGTCCATAGTTGGACCCATCAAAGAAAGGAGGTCTAGTTGTGGAATGGCCTTCCGGAAGTCCGGTTCCATTTGTGTTTGCCATTTCACAATTAGAAAGTTGCCAAAGATCTTATGATCTTTCCCTTGTTAAAATTTTTTTTAAAAATTTACCAAAGATTTTAAGAAAAGAAAATCTTTTAAGAGCCTAGGCTTTGATACCAAGTGAAATTCTAAGGGTGGTCTCTAGTATGACAACTTATGAGGAGGTAAAATTTAGGTTGCTAACAAGTTTTAGACTTTTGAAAACTCTAACATAAATTTTGAAGATTAAGAGATCAAGAATGAGAATTAAGCACACAAGTTAAATCTAAACTGCAATGCAAATAAAGAGCATGAGAAAAGAGAGAGTGCACCCGAGATTTAAAGTGGTTCGGTCCTCAAAACGCGAGGCCTACTCCACTCCACCAACCAAACCCGTTGATGGCTTCACTATATGATCTTCTTAACTTCGGCGAAGATCGGTGCCGGTTACAATTCCAATTGCTTTAACCTTGGTGGCAATCTTCACCACGGAGAGTGGGCTCCGCTTCTCCGAACACTCGCCCGAATACAATGTTCTTGAATAAGAAAGAAGGAAACAAAAAATCCCTCACAAGGGTTTACAATTTGTAGAAGATGTACAAATTTGAGCCTAATGATCCAAATCCTAATTCAAGAGGATGAGAGGCATAAACAAGCTTTAATCACTCTTTAGATGTTCAAATGGAGTTTTTGAGTGTTAGGATTGATAATTGGGAAGTTTGGAATACCTATATATATAGAAAAATCAAATATGACCGTTTGAGGGGCATAGTGGTAAATCTGGCAAAGTTACCAACGGATATATTTCTTCCCGTTATAGTGGTCTCGGAGTTCCGAGAAATTCCTCGAAGTTCCGGGAATACAAACAGAAGATGGAAAAATTCTATTGGACCAAATATCGGAGCTCCGAGGGATGTCTCGGAGTTCCGAGCTCGGAGCTCTGAGAATTCTCTCGGAGTTCCGAGAAGCCTATGTCAAGCAGATTTTCAATCTTTGTTTTTGGGCTTCCAACTTTACACTAAGTTGGGATTGTTATGAGGGTTCCAAAGAGTTGGAACACCACAAGGACAATTACTTAAACATTTAGGGTGTGTGTTTATTTACTTAATTTATGCCTCTTAAAATCTAAAGTTAGGATTGGATCTTATACATTCTAAAAAAGATTTAAAATGGTCTTCACTTGCAATGCTTCAAGTCTTCATGCGTCTTGGATCTCCGATGTCTTTGGCCTTCCGGATGTGGTCCAATGAGAGCTTCTTGGCCTCAATCCAAGCAATCTTGTCTTAGCACAATTAATATCTACAACTTAAACAAGCAAACACATTAGTGATCTTAAATCACTTGTGTATTGGAATCATCAAAATAAGATGGGAATGCCAAGGTGGGAACCATTGGGCTTACAGGTTGGGACTAAATTATCGAAGGAGATAGAAAATGGGTTTAGATATAAAAAGTGGTTGTGGAGATGGAAAATGGGTTTAAGGCAATTGAGAAGAAGGTTAGCAGGAATGTGGAGGTAAAAAAAATGAAATGGGTTTGGATTTAGTGTGAAGGGGTTTGAGATGGGTTAGAAGTGGAAAGGGGGCAGAAACAGGGGATAGGGTTTGAGGAGATGTGGTAGAGGATGGAATGGAAACAGCAGTAGCGGTAATTCTTCACGGCACTGTGGTTGAAACGATTAAGGTTCGAACCCGAATAATCGTGGGTGTCTGGAGCTGAATTTATGTTCGGAAAATCTCTTGCTCTGTAATGTCCTGTGGAAGAGTGGAGATGTGGATCATCTTGGTTGGGGAAGATGATGGTGGAAGAAGACCACCGGTGGTGGGGAACCCGCCAGATTCCGAAGAGGCTTGCCGGAGGAGAAGGAGATAGCTACTGAAATGGGTTTAGGGCAATGGAAGAGGGGTGGTTGAAGGTGATAGTGGTGGGAAATCAAAAGGGTGGAAGTGCTGGCTGAAATTGGGTGTAAAAATGATATGGGTTTGGGGCTGGTTTGGGTGAAATTTGTAGAGGATGGTGGTGGGCTTGAGCTAGGGTTTTATTGGATAAGGGTTTGGGTTTAATGGTGGGCTGAGAGGGAGGGTTTGATGGAGGTGATTGGCAGGAGGTGGGGAGAAGAAGGTGGTCGATGGTAAATGGAGAAGGTGGTAATCGGATTCCGGCAAGCTTGCCGGAATCAATGGGGATGGGGTCGGTGGTAGATGCTGAGGTTGCCAAGTCACCGGTCTCCGGCAATATGGCCGGAGAAGATGACCTCCCTCTCTCTCTCCCTCTCCCTCTCCCCCTCTCTCTCTCTCTCTCTCTCTCTCTCTCTCTCTCTCTCTCTTGCTGCTGCCAAAAATGAGGTTTCTCTGTTGGGGAGAAGAAAACAATCCTCCAGAACCCTAATTCTAGTTGCCTTTTAAAGGGAAATGATAAATTAACACCCCCTTTAATTTCCTATAGACAGCCCTCCTCAAGTGTATTTATAACTACTCTTTTAATCTCAGAGAGGGGTGCCTGGGTAGAACAGACCCCTAAGGGAAATGATATATTTGACCCCATTTCTTCCTTGGACAACCTTCTCTAATATATCTTCTCTTCTTTAATTCACTTACAGGGCACTCCTATGTATCTGATTCACCCCACTCTGCATTTCTTTATATTAAGCTCGAATTAAACCCAAGACCATGGGTTGGGGTGCGACTTGGGCCAATTTGCCGAGTTCAGGAGTCACTCGCGCTTCAGAAAGGCTTTTAGCAATAACTTGTAAATGGGCATTTTTCAACTTCGGGCATTTATTCATCTATGGGAAAAAAGAGGGTCGGTCAAAATGGGGTGTCTACAGTATGTTAGTTGCCCTTACCCTATTTTATCATTGGAAGGGCAATGATAGGGATACTTGGAGTCCATCTCAGTGTGTAGGAGACTTACTCGGTCTCACTAGCTCCTTTGTTTACTCCCTCTTTATAGAAAGTCTTTGATTTATTTACCCCATTTTTTGTAGTGTTATTTGGCGAGTTTTTGACCTATGTGCACCCCCTCTATAGTAGTACTTGTTTACAATTTCATCTTTTTTGTTTGAGAGTTTATCTTCTTATTCAGGAGTTTATTCTCTAGTTTAGGAGTTTATCCTTTGGTTTAGGAGTTTATTCTTTAGATAGGAGTTTGCTTGTTAGCATAGACACTCCCATTTCCCTTTAGAGACTAGCTCAATCTGATTAGAGTTTACCTATTTGGGATCTTACTGTGTTTGTTTTAGCTGTAACGCTAGTTTACTCATTTTGAAATCATTTCACTCTTAGTGAGTTTGTTTGTTTGGGGTTTCTCCTTTAGCCCTAGGGTGTGGCCCTAGTGTGCTGTTTTGTTTGTTCCCTTTGGTCTTTGACCAAAAGGGTGAAATCATTTTTAAAAAAACTCAAAAATATCAGAAATTCAAAAACTCTAAAACACTTGAAAACATTTAAAAATTCAAAAACATTAGAAATTTGAAAACTTAGAAACATTTGAAAACCAGAAACCTAAAAATTCAAAAAACATTTGAAAAATTGAAAAGTTTTAGGAGCGCATTAGGAAGTTTGTTTCCGAACTACGTTGGCTTGATCCTCTTCCACGAGGTACGTAGGCAGCTTGGGATTTTTATCCCAAGTCCAGTCAAACTTTGTGAATAAACCATTTAAACCTTTTAAAAACACAAAAATATTTCAAAACTTTTTAATAAACTTATTTTCAAAAAGCTCTTCCTCTAGAGTTAGGATTTTATCCTAAATGTGTTGTGTTGGTATGCGTTTGTTTTGGTGTTTTGTGTTTGTTTTAGAGTTAGGAGTTTGTCCTAGCTAGGAGTTTGACGCTTCTGTCCGGTCAGTTGGCGATACTGTTCACCGACTGATGGGTAGAATAGGATGCGCTAGTCTACCTACTGTTTTCCTTAGGACACACAGCCTAGTTACACATAGGATGCAGGGTCCACCTGCATTAGCTTAAGGCTAGCTTGCACCTAGTTAGGGCATATAGGGAGTCCTAAAATGCACAATTCACTTAAATTTAAATATCGCAAAAGAAGTTTTAAAAGTCAGTCTGGTCTTTTTGGTAGAGTCTAGTTTAGTGGTCTATATGTCTTAGGCATCATAGTTTAGAATAGGCGCGAAGAACTACGATACGTAGGCAACTTCGGATGAACACCAGACCATCCAAAGAATCGGGCAAAAAAGTTTAAGGTCTTAGGGTTTGTTGTTAGCGTTTTAGGGTTTGTGTTTATGATTATCATTATTTCTTTCTTATGTGTATGATAGTGAGCTTTCTTTCGGACTTAGTTGATTTCTTTATTTGTTTACTTACATGCTTAGCTGTAGCTTTTTCTCATGCTTAACTGTAGCCATCACATGTTTAGTTGTAGTTTCTTTATTGTTCTTTATTACTTGTTCCTTACATGCGTAGTTATAGCTCTTATATGTTTAGGTGTAGTCTTTATTATTATTGATTATCATTTCTACTATCATTTTCTGACGTTTGTTCCTTGCGCAGGTACATCGTGTTTAGTTTTTATAGATATGCATGTGTTTGTTTACTGCTTACTAGATGTATTGTTTGGATTAGATGTATGACTAGAGGCAGATATCTGGGTTAACTGGTATTAGAGTAGCATTAGTCTTCGACCCCTCTCTATGAGAGACGACAGATCCTAGTTTTTGTTCTAATAATAGATGAAACTGATGTTAGTTCTCTTTAGGTATGGATGTTAGACGGATGTGCTGAAATAGATAATAGGGTTATCTGATATGAGATTAACTCTAGTTTTCTCCACCTCTTTGAGAGACGGTGAATTCTAGTGTCTTTTCCAATGTCAGATGACACCGATATCACTTCTCTTTAGGATTTGGATGTTTATTTTCTTTGCCCATCCCCGGGTCATGCATGTTTAGGTAGACGTTTTATCGGGGAAGCTCGTTCACATTTCACATGATTTTCGCCCAAAATTCTTCAAAGTTAATAAATAAATGGCATAAGAGACCGAGTACTTGCACTTGGGCGGATGGAGTGCTCTTCGGACCTTCCTCATTCGTAATCAGGCATGGACCCATATATATTTCTGGTTATCCATTGCACAGAGGATTTTTTTTTGGGTTCCATGGCCTATTCATGGATGGCGACTCTGAGTTGTTTTAGGTACATCTTGGTTTCGAGCCTTGGCTCCGGATTAAGAGGTAACTCATTTATATCGACACTCGTGCTATGCTATGAGGGTGGCACCATTTTGAGAGTTCCTTGGTAGAGCTCTCCTTCATGCGGAGATCCAAAGGACTGACGGGGACCCGTTCCTCGCCGCCTCCTCAGGATCAAGGTCCACAGGGGTCTATGATTCGGCCCAACAACAAAAGTGAATCCGCTTCGCGAAGAAAAGAGATTTCCTTGAAGGCGGAGTGCAAAGAGGGTTGATCATCTTGGAGGCGGTTGTGAAGAGAGTTTGTTCCCTTGGAGGCGGTGTACATTGTGTGGAATCTTATTTTAGTGAAGGAAGGAAAGACCAAGTACTTAGGTAGTGGAGTAGGTCCGTTTGTGACCGAACCACTCTAAATGTTCCTTTGGTCTCCTTGCTCTCCTTCTTGCCTCCTTTGGGTGTTTGGTAATATTTAACCTTCATTTATGTTTATGCTTAATTTAACAAAGGTTAGATTTAAACTTGGAAGGTTTTCAAAATCTTAGTTGAATTTGATTGAAAATTTTAATTACCTAAATCACCCCCCATCTTGGGTTGCCTATCAGGATTTCAGTCACTGATCAAAATTTCCTTCGTTTCCGCCATAACTGACCAAAATTTCCTCTGTTTTTGGCATGCAATTGTCAATCGGTTACAGAGAAGATCTCTTCATCCATATGCACACAACTCGAGATCGTGATAGTGTGACCATTTGCGCAAAATTTTCAGGATCATTCTGAAACTATCTAACCTTTTTGAGACGATAAGGGTGAAACTACATTAGGCTTGAGTGTACATGACTCTCAGCTGAGTCATATTTAAAAGGTGTTCCATATTTTAGTGGTTCTCAGAGTACCACCGTAAATGCCTAGTAACCCGCAAGTCACTTGTTTTCAGTTCACCTGTGGGATCACCAGTTAACATAGTCCACACCAGAGAGGAAAGCTAATTTTGGGGGTATTTCTAGTGGGAACTTGGTCGTGCCTTCAAAACCAGAATTGCTCCAGACATTAAGAAGATCACATCCAACAAGTTTTCAGAGTCCGGAATTATCCACCGGTCAAGATTATAGACGAACCTCATCTGCTGATAGAGATCCGACCTCCGATTTAGCGCTTCCCAACATCATATCAGAGATCTGCGAAAACCATTTTCATTTCAACGTCAGTATCACATCTGACAGTTGACTGTACTAGTTCCAATTCATCGATCGGTGAGAAGTAGAAAAGCACTTGTAAAGGCGTTCTTCAGCTCTAATCAACAAGATTCAAGTGGGATCCATCACACAGACAATCGATAACTCATGTCGATTTCCGGTCAGTTGTCTGAAACACTCTTTAGTTACTTAAACCCATAAAGCATGTCAAATAGGCTGTGAACAATGAACTGAGTAAAACTAAAAAACTAAACGGAACTAATTTCCACTTTGGAAAATAAGACTACCTCATACTCAGTTAGGATCACTTTGATTATGTGCTAGATTCAGATGTTCCAAAAGAACCAACACTAGCTGCTAATGCTGCAGTTAAACAATATTAGGAAAAAAATTTAGACTACGATAAGACTGCTAGATTGAGTATGCTCACCTTTTTGGAAACGGACCTATAAATTATCTACGGAGAATACAAAAATGCCAAGACTATGTTTGGTGCACTAGTAGAGTCCTATGATGGAGTCTCTGAATCTTATATTCAGCTCCTCATAGAAAGGTTCAATTCAGTAAAGAATGGAAGAGGAGAATCGGTAGTGGACCACATTAATAAATTGACCTTCATTGCCAAGGAACTAGCATCGGTAGGAAATACAATTTTTGAGAAAATCCACGCAATAGCAATCAAATTCTCAAACCACGACATAACAATGTGAAACTTTCCCATGACGCTCAGCGTATAAGTTGAAAGAAGGTAGAAAAATAAAATCACTAAATCCATGTTTGCTAGCCCATCCTCATCCATCTCGTCCTCATATAAAAATGTCAAACCCAAGCAACAATTCTTCAAAAAGGAGAAACCTAAGGGTGAAGTTTATAAAAAGTTTAAATAAAACAAAAAAGAACTTTAAAGGGTTTATTATAACTGTGGGAAACCAGTTCACATCAGAATACATTGTCCGAAAAAGAAACAGAAGCAAAATAATCAAAACAAACACTCGAGGGACATTATCTGTATGGTTTTCGAATCCTTGCTTGTGGATGGAGACGATCATGCTGTGTGGATTGATTCAGGCTCGACCCACCATGTGGCCAAGTCGAGAAAGAGTTTTATTGATTTGAAGGAGATATAGACTAGGGGCCATTGCGTGTATATGGGCAATAACACGTATTGTGATGTTGTGGGTGTTGGCAGAAACCTTATTCGACTGACCGGTGATACTAATCTCCTTTTAATAGATGTTTTGTATGCCCCTACAATCAGGCATAATTTGCTCTATATAGCTCACCTTGACGAGCATGTTTTTTATATACATTTTTGATATGGTAGTGTTTCCATTGGGAAACATGGTAGTGTCATGTTTATTGGAGACAAGGTTGATGGGCTATATCGTCTTGATGAAATTGGTGCTTCAGCCAATAAAGTTGGTGGTTCTTCTTTTGCTTACATGAATATGACCTTTAATGTGATTGACCCCTATATTTGGCATTTGAAATTAGGCCATATAAATAAGGGAAAATGATAAAAAAAAATGGAATTTTTAATTGAAAATCTCAAAAATGGTTGAGTTGGCTAAATTCTCAGAAAGGGGTGAAATGCATCCCAAGGCATGTTTTAAGACAAAAATGCCCTTGAGTTGCTTTTCCCTCTAAGAAGTTAAGAAACGGACCCCAATGCATTTCACCTACGCTTTCTACCTTTTTACCGTCTTCCCCACGCCAACTGATGAAACTCCATTGCCTGTTGTAAAACTCCATTGAAATTCCATTGCAGACCGGTGAAACTCTCCTTGAGACCTAAGGTTTTATTGGATCTCTTTATTTTCTTTGGCTATGAAACCTAAGGTTCTTTAGTAGGTCCATTGTCATACATTTGCTTAGGTTTAACATGTTCCTTACAATGCTATGGTGTATTGTCATCATCTTGTTTATTTGTTAGGGATTTGTTATGGTTTTGTTAGGCATTTGTTATTGTCATCATCCTCTTTACAATGCTATGATGTATTGTCATCATCTCTCTACCTCTCTATTGCCCTCTATGTTTCTATTTAGAGTAAACCCGGATGAAACTCATGTCTATACAATTAGAACCACTATTTAAATGTGTAGAAGCAATATTTTGTACTCGGAACCACTGTTGATATGTGGGAACCAGTATTTAGTCCTCTCAACCACTAAGTAGTGGTTCCAATGGTTTGAATAGTAGTTCTTAATGTGGAAAGACAGTGAGGACCCTATATAGAAGATCAGAACCACTATTTAAACACTTAGGTAATCTATTTATACCGTCCTAACCACCATGTAGAACTCGGAACCACTATATAGTGGTTTCGAGAGTATAAATAGTGAGAATAAAATGTTATGCAGCTAAAACCACCATAAAAAGCCAAAACCACCATAAAAAGTGAGAATTAGTGTATAAATAGGGGATTAAACATTCAGAACCACTAATTATACCTAGGAACCACTATTTACCACCATATAGTGGTTCTGAGGTATAAATAATGGTTCTGAGGTATAAATAACGGTTCACACATTCTACTGGTATTTCATTGGGTGTCAAAGTTGCAATGAATTTATGAACAATGGGTTAAATATTTGTCTAAACACTCAGATCTTATGGTGGTTGATAGTTTAGATGGCCTAATTCTTGTTCCGAGAGTTTAAATTGTGAGATTGAAAATTTATGCACTCAAAACCATAATAAAAAGTGAGAATGGGTGTATTTATAGGGTTTTAAACACTTAGAACCACTACTTATACCTAGGAACCACTATTTACCACTATGTAGTGGTTCCGAGGTATAAATAGTGGATATGGGGTATAAATATTGGTTCATACATTCTAATAGTATTTTATTGGGTCTCAAAGTTGTCATGAATTTATAAATAGTGGTTTAAACACTCAGAACCACATTTATATGAAATGAATAACAATTAAATCCTTCTAAGTTTGTAGTTTCAAGATTCCTGAAAACCACAATTACAGTCAAAACGACTATAAAAAGTGAGAATGAGTATATACATAGTGGTTTAAACACTTGGAGCACTAATTATACAGTGAGAACCACTATTTATACCTCAGAACCACTATTGACCACTATGTAGTGTTTCTGAGGTATAAATAGTGGTTCCAAGGTATAAATAGTGGTTCATACATTCTAATAGTATTTCATTAGATCCATTATCCTTTTTGGAGTGCTTTTTGGATCTTAGTTTCTGAGTCCGGGTCACAAGCTATTTTGAGTTGAGTGGGACCATACATCAAAGTGTCGTAAGTCCTACTTTTTTTTTTGATGACGTAGGGTGTCCCCACCCCACTTTGTAGAGTGGGACTAATTCCCTCCGGATGCGCGCAATTACCCGTAAACCACGCGCATCGGGTAAGCCCAGGGGGGATTCTAACTCTCGTCTCTAGGGACCATACCCAAGACTTTAAGCCAAAGAGCCACACCTGTACGGGTTATAGAGTTAGGGATCAAGAGAAAGTGGAAAGAAACTCGAGAGGATGGACAATTTTTATCCAAACAAAAATACAGAACATGAAATGTTGTTAGAAGTTTTGAGTATGTTTTCCAGAGGCTGATCCTCGCCCTTCAATCTACAGAGGTTTCCATAATCCAAATTTACACTATGGATTGGAGGGCTAGGATCACCCTATGGAAATGATTTTTTATGCACAACCTATTTGCATTGTGGCCCATCTAATGGACGGTTTGGATCATCCTATGGTGTGACCCGTACAATACTTTTTGAAAAATGCTAGAGTATATGGGTTTACACCATATAAAAACTCTTTCTCATGAAGAAACAATAGGTCTTCCCTACCACCAAGTCAAAATCCAAGCGTATTTATGTAATTGAACACAATTTCTAGAAGGGCAGTGATAAATTCACCTCGTATTTTTCAAAATGGACTGTACATCCCACACCATATGATAATCCAAACCGCCCAATTGAATGGCCACAACATAAATAGGTTCTGCCCCAAAAATTATTTCCATAGATGATCCCAACCGTCCAATCTATAGAAGTTTCCATAATCTGAGTCCCTCTTTAGATCGGATGGTTAGAATCATACTATGGAAATGATTTTTGGGGCACAACCTATTTACGTTGTGGCCCATCAATTGGGCGGTTTGGATCATCCTATGGTATGGAGTCCATTTCGAAAAATATGGGCTGAATTCATCCTAGAAGGGGACTGTACAATGGAGTTTTACCAAAGGCAATGGACTTTCAACACTTGGCATGGGGAAGAAGAAGCTAAAAAAGGTGAATAGGGTTTGTGAAATGCATTGGGATCCGTTTCTCAAAAAGGTGGAGGGAAAAGTAACTCAAGGGCATTCTTGTCTTAAAACATGCCTTGGGATGTGTTTCACCCCTTTCTGAAAATCTAGCCAACTCAACTAGGGGTGCAACTTGGGCGGGTTCAACCCAGGAAAAAGTCAGGTTGGGTTGAGTTCGGGTCGGGTCGGGTTGGGTTTTCTCAACCCGGGTTAAGTTTGGGTCGAGTTTGGGTTGAGGGCTTGGGCAACCCGACCCGAGAGAACCCGACTTTTTTAATTTTTTAAGCTAAAAATCTCGGGTTGGGTCGGGTTGGAGTCGGGTTCGGGTTGGCAAAAAGGGTTCCTCGGGTCGGGTCGGGTTGAACCTTGTCGGGTTGGAACTCGGGTCGGGTTCGGGTTCGGGTTGGCGTCAACCCAACACAACCCGACCTGAGTTGAACCCCTAAACTCAACCCTTTTTTGAGATTTTAGTTAAAAATCTCATTTTTTCATCATTTTCCATATAAATAAACATAAAATGAAATGAATATACAAGTAGTCCAATACTAAATATGAAAATTGACTATCCAACATGTGAGCAATATGCTTAACTAGTAAGATGAACAGACCCTTTCTTAAAGAGAAGAAGTATACTGAACTTATTGCAATTGTCCACTCTGACATCTGTTGTCCTCTGAATGTGAAAATACATAGACATATGGAATACTTCATAACTCTTATTGATGAATATTTCAGATTTGGCTATATATACTTAATTCATTTGAGTTGTGTGCCTGAAGGGGTGGATCGATATGTAAAATCGACCCATTTGGCTATATATACTTAATTCATTTGAGTTGTGTGCCTGAAAGGGTGGATCGATATGTAAAATCGACCCATTATGACTCGACTATAGAGGCACTGGTCCATGTCCATAGTGACCCATTCCCATGACCATCGGTATCTAAAATCGACCATGATGACTTTCTATTGAAGCACTGGTCCATTTTCCTTAAAGATTGGTATCCCACTCGCCCATTGAAGCTAGTGTCCCATCAAGCCCATTGAGACTCTTCATGGTTCAACTTCCAAAAAACACATTCTTAACCAATGAGGTTCAAGGGCTCTTCTCTGGCATTGGAAGACTTGCTGGAGAAGGGCCCTTGAATAAATCAACATCATTAAGTGTAATCGAATTCAATTTCTCAACCGACTTTTGTTAATGACATGGTTCTATTCAAGGGCCCTTCTCTCGCCCTTGCATCCATCATCGATCATTCCTCGTGTAAGAAAGTATGGAACCAAAAACAGAAGAAAAGAAACAAATAATAAAAAAAGGGCAGTGATAACCCAAAATGATAGATCGACTCCCCATGTGTCTATCTCTCTCCTCTTTCTCTCTCCAACCCAGAGGAGAGAGAAAGACACGCGGGGAGTCGATTTATCATATTTGGGAGTCGATTTATCACTCCCCTGAAAAAAGAAAAAAGAAAAAAGGGTACACATCTTGGATTGTTGGGCTCTGCAAGAAGGAGAATATGGTGGATGCATTTAAGCTTAGGAGAACAATGCTTCAAAAATGCTTCAGGAGGGTAGCAATCCTGACCTCTTTACATTAACTCTCCTATTAATTTCCTTACCACTATACGATGTGGCATTTTGCGGACCTACCATACAAGGTGGCATGTCGGTAAGGCAATTAAGTCCATTCCTTAACGGCGAAAAACTTTTCATGTTGTGATGACCCACACAGATCAAGGCCTCAAGGGTCCTTATCCGTGCAGTCACCTGGCAACTAGGATTCTTAACTTGTTCGCTAAAACCAATATTTACGTATAAAATTAATTTGGTGAGGAAAAGCTAATATCAAAGCGTGCCCCCTTAATTTACGCAAGCGGTGGACCTAATGACCCACATATCAAACAGACAGAGAAGCCTAGACCTGGCAAACGGGCGGGCCGGGCCGGATTTGACCCGGCCCGTACGGGTCCGGGGTCAAACGGGCCGGGTCAAAGTGACCCGGAAAATTCTACGGGTCATTGACATTGGACCCGCACCCGGCCCGTACGGGCCGGGTCGACCCGCGGGTCGACCCGGATTTTTGACGTATTTTTTAAAAGTTTTTTTTTATTTAGGGATTTGCTAGCCACCTTCTCCTGGGCTATTTTTCGGCTTGTAGCCCCTCCTTTGCTGCAAAGATTGGGTGAAGTACGGTCTGGGGCAAAAGATTGGGTGAAGTACGGTCTGGGGCAAAGGTTGCTAGCAACAAAAGAATAAAGAGAAGTAATCATTAGGGATTTTTGAAATATTCTCTGAATTTCTAAGTTTGAAATGAAAAATTACCGTAAAAAGGTCAAAAGTAAAAAAATTACATATAAAATATGACAATTACCGAGAAAACTACGGAAAAAAGTAAAAAAACCGTCTTTTGCACTTTTTTACGGGCACCCGCGAGTCCACCCGACCCGGCCCACTTTTGACGGGCCGGGTGGACCCGCGGGTCAATTTCTAACGGGTCACCAACAGGTGACCCGGACCCGTAAATTTACGTGCGGGCCGGGTGGACCCGCGGGTCCGGGTCACTTTTTGCCAGGTCTAGAGAAGCCTGACGTGAAATGGTGGGTCCCACGGTTTATCCAAATGTAAAACTGCCAATGGGGACATCAAAATACTAGAATTGCCAACGGGGGACATACTTTGAAAAATTGTTAAAGAGGGTTGATAACCACCTTTTGAGAGTTTGATAACCCCATTTTAGAGAGTTGATAACCCCTTTTAGAGACTTGATTACCCCATTTTGTCCCTTTCTAACAATTTTTCAAAATTGTGTCCCCCATTGGCAATTCTCGTATTTTGATGTCACTCATTGGCAATTTATCCAAAGCTTGCACCTTCACTTGGGCAAATGATACTAGCATTCCTCATTTGCAACTTTATCTTCGTAACAAAGATAAAAATCTTAGGAAGGAGCGAAGGAGATGCTAGTATTATTAAATCGGCTACTTTATGATTTCTTTGACCGACTGTCTGACATTAGTTCCGGATTTTGTCCGTGGAAAATCAGAAAATTTAGAAGAATTTATAGATTTACAAAAACACCCTCCAATTAATTCGATCATTTCCTTGTCAAAATGATTGAAACACTCTCGCCCAATAATCCAACCATGCTTGCTAGTTGCAAAAAACACTATTGCTTGATGTGGAAATGAAAAAACAATTCCCTCTAAATAGTGAAAATGAAAAAAAAAATCCATAAGAAATGTTTTCTTAGCAAAGCCCCATGGATTTTCTACTCTTATTTTACTTTGTCATCTAAATCTTATACTAGTGATTAACAAATAAAAAAAAGTGGTTTGATGCTTAATTTTTATTTTTGAGTTTCTAATTTCCTTAATTTTAGATTTTATTTTTGAGGATCATTGATGATAACGGGCGTTTCTGCAAAACTTCACTAAGTTGGAGGAGAAAAATGTTGGAAAGCAACAAGGGCCCGTTTGGATGCCGAGAATATTTTGATTTAGATTTCTCACATTTGCAGCCTTTTTTGAGTTGTAATTTGGATCAGGTTTAAATCCTTGGATTTCCAAATCAGCGACTGACACTAAAAAAAGTCAAATTTTCAAATATACTGTGGAAATAAGTAATTGAAAATCCACATATCTGGCAGTTTCCTTCACCCTCTTTGCTCCTCAACCTCTCCCCTCTAGTAGGAAGTAACCCTTCCCTCTCTGTCTCTCTCAACATGAGCTGTCGGATCTATTCATTTTGTATTCAAAACTCAATTCCATATCCAAATACAAAACATGAGAGTATCCAAACGGGCCCTAAGGCTCATATGAAATTTGCAAACCAAGGAGTATGAATCCAAACTAGAACCTTCTGATGAAGAAAGTCGTCCAATTTTGTCACTAGTCTAAGGGCCTCTTTAGATGCCACCGAAATTGGTTTTTATTTGCATATAATGATAGGGAAATGATATTGCCACCACCTTTTGTTTGTTTTTTTCCTAAAAGATATGTCATTTCCTGGAAAAAGGACTACAACTGTATCCGTTTCAATTTAATCTGATTTTTAAACGGTAACATTAAGACCTTGCAAGCCATAAATATTTAAATATATATTATGGCTAAAACTATTAATGAAATGATACGTTAACCCTCTTTTCTTCCACAGGACATCCCTCGTAGTGTAAAAAGAGTAGCCATAAAACACTAGAGAGGGGTGGGCCAGGGAAGAAAAGAGGGCGGATATGTCACTTCCCAAACTATTAGAAACATTATTTAGAAGTGAGGTATGATCTGATGCTTCCCAGATGCATCATATAACCATGCTTCCTAGCCCATCATGCATATGGGACATCAAAGGAGGGAGAAGAATTATTCAATCACTTTAATCATGTCTTAGAAGCTTTATTGGTTATTAAACATAGACCGTTGTATTTTCATGTTTTGCAATTAAGTTTTAGAGGGAACTGATATTAGCACTACCATATTTTGCTATTGGCACTACTCACTTTTTTGCACTATTTTAATTGGTTTTCCATGTTGACTTCGTTTCTTTCGACGTAAAAATGGATGTAACAATGCTCAAGATGCAATCAATCAACATCCAATAGAGGAAAAGGTGGGTGATATTGGCAATACCATATTTTTATTAAATATTTTGACTTTTATCATTTACCAGCCATCAAAAGCTACTACAATTCCCCAAAAAACTATGAGAGGCCAATTAAAAAAAGAAACGAAAAGGTGAGCACGGGCCCATTATCAAAACATGGTAGTGGCAATATCTGATGTTGCCACTACCTTGTTTTAATAATTGCACAAGTCCAGCATGTCTCTATTCTTTTTTAAATAGCTGTCAAATATTATTTCAATTCTCAAAAAGCTTTGAAGGCATTTTAAAAATAAAAGACTTTGACAGCTATTTAAAAAAGAAAATACAAGCTGGGTATGTACAATTATTAAAGGGAAGTGATATATCCACCCCTTTTGATCACCAGGAACACCCCCGGGGCGTTGAATTCTTCTGACATAAGTACAACAGCCCCTCTTTTGTCATTGATACACTGATATGGGGTGTTCCTGTGATCAAAAGGGGCTATTGTATCATTTCCCTTATTAAAACATGGTAGTGCCTATATCAATAGCGCCTAAACAAACTGTAAAACAAAGTTAGTAGTGATATTATCAAAATATGGTATTTTTTGTATCAGTCTCCCTTTTAAGGTATCCAATGTAATCCTAAGCATTGTTTTAAATTTCAACTCAAATCCGAAATTTTGGTTCGAAATTTCGGGTTTCAGTTAATAACAAAACCGAAATCGATTATATCCGAAAAAGTAGTTTATCTTTGAAAAAGTAGTTTATCTAGTAAGAAATTTCGAAATTTCAGAAATTTCGTTTACCCCGATTTTTTATAATTATTTAATACTATCCCGAAATTTCAGCCGAAATTACTGACATTTCAATCGAAATAAATAACAAGATAAAATAGCCGTTTGAATTGATTTCGATTTCGGCCGAAATTTTAGTTTCGGTTAAGACCAAAAAGCACTCCGAATCCGAAATTTGAAACCATGATCTTAAGGGTTTTTTTTATCATTTAATGAGGGCATTTTTGTCATTTCAACATTAGCAAGCAGAAATCACGGCCTCTCTCTCCTCCTTTCCTCGGTTCGTACAACCATTTAAAGCTTGTTAAGGACACCCCCCTCAAAAAAGAAAGGCATTCCTTTATTATTTTTATTCCAAGCTTCAGCAACCCAGAGAGTGGGAAGCAAAAAACCTCTCCTCTTCTCTCACACCTTCCTCAGAAAGACCCAAAAAATGGAAGAAGAAGAGGGATTGGAAACAGTCTCAGATCCCGAGAGAATCGATTATGTATTCAAGATCGTTGTGATTGGAGATTCTGCAGTGGGGAAGACTCAAATCCTGGCTCGCTTTACAAAGGACGAGTTCTCCTTCGACTCAAAGTCCACCATAGGTGTCGAGTTCCAGACTCGGACTCTTTCCATAAAAAACAAGCTTATCAAAGCCCAGATCTGGGATACTGCTGGCCAAGAAAGGTATTTTAAATCAATCTCTCTCTCTCTCTCTTGTTCTCAATACACCACGATCTAAGTACAAAAAATACAGAGATGTCTCGTCTTTTCATCTCTTTTTTTTACTACAGACCACAAAACTATTCGAAACTACAAAGTTTAATTAGTTTTTGGGAAATGTTATACTCGTACCCTTTTCTTCCCCGTCCACCCCCTTTGTAGTGTAAAAAATAGTCGTAAAATTACACTAGAGAGGGAGCGGCCTAAGAAGAAAATTGGGCGAGTTTTTTTTCTCTACATGTAGTTTGTGCATGGCGTATCCACATACAGCTTGTGGGGTCCACCTAGTTCTTCTATTCTGTGCACCTGTTGTTCTATATATCTACCAAATTTAATTGTTGCCGGCACCATGTGATTTTTATACAAGAAGGCGTGGCTCACCAACCATTTCTGATTGGCCCCACTCATTGCTTCAGGGCGGTGATATTCCTCCCCCTCCCCCTCCCCCATAACGTTTTCCGTGAGAGTGGTCCCACCGCACGAAGATAAAACCACCACTTTTAACGTTTTCCTTTACCTTCGAAACGTTACAGAAAACGTAGGGGGGATATAACTCCCCTAAAAAATACGCTTTATGAGTAGATCTTAACATTTGTTTTTGTTGGGAAATGATATTTCCCCCCTTAAACGGATAAAATCCCCCTTTAACGGTTTCTGTGAGAATGGTTGTGAGAATGGTTAGGATAATTAATGTTTCTTTTGCCTTAAAAACTTAACGGGATAACGTTGAAAGGGGAGATTTTATCCGTTCGGGGGAAAATATCATTTACCATTTTGCTTTATAAAATGGACCGTCAACAACTATTTTACGCAGTGTATATGGAATGACTGGTCAGATCTGTGGGTCTATATGAGATACAACACTTCTGACCCACTTTTATGGGTAAAAAGTGGTCCCACTATAGTGGCAACTGGAAACTTTCAATTAGGTTGCTATAATCAGAGGTGGGATCCACTAGCAAGTGGCAAGGATATTTAACTCAGGAGATCTAACTTGTCTTACGAAATGGATGGTCTGGGTGTGATCTAGGGAGAGGGAAATAGAAGATAGAGAGGAAAAGGGAAAAAGGGGAAAGAGTAGAAGAAAGAACAAGGGCACCTGGTAATGCCCTATTGAACAGTTCCTCATTATCACTCGGAGGCATATTCAGGGGGGTTGACAAGGGCACCCCCTCTTCCCTTAAAAGCTGTATTTTAGCTTGTAAGCATATTAAAGGATAAATTCGAACTATGGTCCAGCAGTTTAGTGATTGACTGCAAATTACAAGTGGGGTCCAGCAGTTTTGTGATTGGCTGCAGAAGTACAAGTGGGTTCCAACATATTGGTGATTCAAACCATTCATCTATTGGGTCTGCAACAAGTGGGTCTTACACCAAATTTCTCGCATCCGAGCATCACAACTCTTTGGTAAATAGGACCGTGCACCATAGAGGCTGTGTTTGGAATGCCGGAATCGACATCATTGCCCGATCCCTATTCCGACTCTCCCTTGAACAGAATAACAAAATATTAAAATAAAAATTGAGAAATGATAAATGTGCCCCTTTTCATCACATTGTACATCCTCATCCTACTGCAGTGTGGCAATTAAATCCGTTGAATCCTTCTGACGTGAAGTACATCAGCCCCTCTCCAGTCATTGATACACTGCTCATGGGTGTCTCAAGTGATGAAAAGGAGCGCATTTATCATTTCCCTAAACATTTTGAGAAATGATTTCAGCACTCCATTGTTTTCATAAGATGCACGCAGCATCTTGTTGTTTAGTATTTAAAGGGCTTATAAGAGCTTTTTGAGAACAGTAAAATCCTCATGACAGCCCTTTAAATGCTAGAGGATAAGATGCTTCAAAACATTGGAGTTTTGATATCATTTCCCAAAATTTTATTTCAAAAAAATCAAATAAAAATTCCATTTCCATCAGGACGGAATCAAAACACTGCCTCTTGCAGGGGGAAACAGATTCCGGCATTCCCTCCTCTAATTCTGCCCTGATGCCAATTCCACCTCCTTGATTCCTTTCTTTTTTTGAACCAAATGCTAGAATTGGGGAAAAGTGGAATCAGATCCTGATTCTAGCGCTTGATTCCAGCAATCAAAACACACCCATTTGAACACTACTTGTTAAGAACAGGGGTGCATCTTATCAACTCCCACAATTTGCTCTCCTAACCTTTCTAACAAATCCTGAATAATCCATGTATTTCTTTTGTATGCAACATTTGAACTTTTCTTCTTGATTGAAGGTACCGGGCAGTGACAAGCGCTTACTACAGAGGGGCCCTTGGAGCAATGCTAGTTTACGACATCACGAAAAGGCAAACGTTCGATCATGTTGCGAGGTGGGTAGATGAATTGCGGGCCCACGCCGACAATTCAATCGTTATCATGCTAATAGGGAACAAGTCCGATCTCACTGACCTGAGGGCCGTCCCTACTGAGAATGCGATAGAATTCGCAGAGGATCAGGGGCTCTTCTTCTCGGAAACGTCGGCTCTTAACGGAGAAAATGTAGAAAAAGCCTTCTTTAGGCTCATAGAAGAGATTCATGGGGTGGTATCCAAGAAGGCTATGGACAGTCATGAAGGAAAAACCAATGGGAATGATGTAGTGATACTTAAAGGGACAAATATTGCTGTTGCTCCAAATGGATCTGAATTGGAGACAAGTGAGATGAAGAAGATCTCCTCTTGTTCTTGCTGAGAATTTTATTTTGAGGCTTTGAGTATTTGGTTTGTGTTTTTTTTAGTTGGTTGAGTTTGATTGTTAAAGAGCAGAAAGAGGAAACAAAGAGAATCCCTGTGGGGATTTTTTTTTCTTTATGGGGGCTTGAGCATTGATAGTTTCAATCTGTTATATGAAAGAAATGCTGCCTCGGGCTTTTACTTTTGTCTTTCATCTTGTAAGCTCTTTAAAACTTTTAAAGCTTACTGTCTAGAGTTGTCTAGATTTGTCTTGAATTTCTGAAGCTGAGTTTTGACCGGTTGCAGAAAACAAATATGAACTTGAGGACAATTTGAATGGTTTGTTAAATTTTGAAGTGTATTTTTTAGGTACCTTTATTTTTTTTTATTTTGAGTGATGTAGTGAGGACAAAATTGTACTTTTGTATCCATGGGCATATTGGTCTTTTTGCCTAGCTTGCACATGTGTGAGCCACACATGTTTGCTCCATCTTTTCCCACTACCCAGCTATTTCAAATTCAAACCCCTACTTGGAACTCCAAACCCACTATTTCCCTAAGCATTAAATACTCTACTTTCCCATACCTTTTATTACTTACCTAAGTCATTTTCTCTTTACTTTCCCTGACCAAGCCTATTTTCATTGCTTGTTTTTGGTAGAGATTCTCCACTATCTACCTAGACCTCCATTGAAGCTTTATTGAAGTTTTCTTGTGTGCAAGCTAGTGTTTGAAGCAAAATCCAACTTTCCTATATTTTGTCTATGTATTGAAGCTTTCTTTTTGAAGCTTTCTACTTGCAGTTTTGTTCTTCTCTCATATATACTGAAGCACATCTCCTTTGGACATTGTTCTTCTTCTACTTTGGTTGTCGATCTTGAGCTAGTGTAAACTTTGGTTTCACTATTTGAGAGGAGGAGTTTCCGGTGTTGTGAAATTCGTCTTTCTCTATATGATATCAGAGCTACAAGGGTGGTAGTTGGTGCTTGTCAAGATATCCTTGGTGAAGAAGTTCAATCGGTGCTTTGAAGATGGATATGAGTGGCAGGGTTAGTGGACTTGGCATTGAGTTGCTGAATCAATCAAATTACAAGATATGGAGAACATGTATGGAGTCTTATCTTGTGAGAGAAGATTTATGGGATGTTGTTTGTGGAAATGTCAATGTGGCTCGGGAAGATACACAAGAAAATGCCGATGTATTGAAGGCGTGGAGGATGAAGAATGCCAAGGCCGAATTTCTTTTGAAGAGGTCTATTTCACATGACTTGTTTGAGCACATCATTGGGAGTAAATCGGCGAGTGAGATTTGGACTACCCTTGATGGATTGCTTAACAAGAAGAATATGGGTCGTCTACAAATGTTGGAGAATGAGTTGGCAAATACTACACAAAGTAGTCTCTCTATTTCTCAATTCTTTTTTAAGATTAAGAATCTTTGTTCAGAGATTTCTCTATTAGATCCGGAAGAGCTTATTTGGAAGGCATGAATGAAGCGGCATATTAGTCGTGGGTTGAAGGGAGAGTATATTCCTTATATTACATCAATTCAAGGATGGGATCGGCAACCATCTTTGGTGGAGTTTGAAAATCTTCTTGCTTCACTCTTTAGCCAGACAAATGGCGGGTTGTTCAATATCCGGGAGTGAAGGAGAAGCATTATTTTCAAGCAACAAGAAGCCCTTCAACAAATACAAAGAGAAGAAAAATGTTCCAAACAGAGGTGGAGATGAAGGTGGATCATCCATTATGGGTAATGGAAACCAAAAGGGTATCAAGTGTTGCTGATGTGGTAAACTTGGGCATATACAAAAGAATTGTCACGTGAAATTGAAGGATGGCAATGTAGCCGAAAAAGTTGATGATCCAAAACATGAAGAAGATTGTGGTAGATGTTTCATGGCGGAAACTACTACGGTGGGTGCTTTGGCATCCATCAATTTTGAGGATGATTGGATTGTCGATTCTGGTTGTGAGCGTCATCTTACCGGCAACGAATCTGAGTTCTCAAAGTTCTAAAAATATGAAGACAATGATGCTATCATCACGGCGGACAACACCATACATCTGGTAGAGAAAGAAGGGGTCATTACCTGTTGGGAAAGTTGCTTTATTTCCTAAAAACTTCCGTGGGAAGGGAAAAGGCAAAAATGGAAAGATGGTTTTTTAGGTTTTCCCAAAACCTAAATATTTATGTCTACTTTGCACGGCTGCAAAGTGAGTGAGGCATAGAGAGTGAGAAAACAAGAGGTGAGAAAAAGAGAGGTGAAAGAAGAGGGTTTTCTTCTTGGGTTTTCTCTTGGCGATTTCACGGGTATTCTCTTGTGGGTTTTTTCTTGGGTTGCTCTCGGTGTGCAGTCTTAGTTTGAGGGAAGCAAGGAAAGGGTTGCGGGTTTTGGGTTTGGGTTTAATCTATTGTAATCCTTGTATATTGTTTTTCTCATAGTGGAAGATCGTGTTTCTCGCCCGTGGAGTAGGCTTGGCCGAACCACGTAAAATCTTGGTGTTCGTCTTATGGCTTGATTTATTATTTTACTTTTCTGTTTAATTTGTGCACGATCGAATTGTTTTGCCCGGCGGATTTTCTCAATATTACCATTTGTGGAGCGAATGAGGATCCTATTACACTTTAAGAGCGTGTTTCATGTTTCCGGCATGAAGAATAATCGTTTCTCGGTTGCAAATGCGGTCGATGAGAAAAATTATGTTTTGTTCGGGCCTAAGGAGGTGAAATTTCTTCAGAATATTTCAAGCTTGAAGGCGGATGTTGTCTACACCGGTAAGAGAGCTAAATATTTATTTGTTTTATCGGCTTCGACTTTATATGTTGATATATTTGTTTTATCGGCTTCGACTTTATATGTTGATAAAATGAGTACAGATGATGGCGCTTCAATTTGGCATGCTAAATTGGGTCATATTAGCATGGATAAATTGAAGGTCATGATGATTAATAATCTAGTGAATGGGCTACCAAATTTGAATTCTTTTGGTAGTGGAAAGGTGTGTGAGGGTTGTCAATATGGTAAGGCACATCATCTTCCATTTGATAAGTTTCTTTCAAGGTGCAAGGCTCCATTGGAGCTTATCCATAGTGATGTAATGGGACCTTGTAGGACACCTTCACTTTCTGGCTTCTGCTATATGTTGTTATTTGTTGACGATTTTACATGATTCACATGGGTGTATTTTATAAGGTAGAAATCCGATGCATTGTCTAAGTTTGTTCAGTTCAAGAAGACCGTTGAAGGTGTACTTCACAAGAAGATCAAGCAATTGAGAACCGATAATGGTGGGGAGTTTACTTCTGATGAATTTTCTTCGTTTTGTCGTGATCATGGTAACCAAAGGGATCTCACTTGTGCCTATACGCCTCAACAAAATGGAGTGGTAGAGAGAAATATTAGACATCTTATAGATACTTGTATAAGTTGGTTGCATGCAAAGAATTTTCCCAAGGCCTTATGCGCGGAAGGTATGGCTTGTGCAACTTATGTGATTAATCGGGTGCCTCTTAGTCCGATTAATATGAAGTCTCCTTACGAGTTGATGTTTGGGATGAAGTTTAATGTCAAGCATTTCAAGGTTTTTGGTTCAATTTGCTATGTGCAAGTGCCGGATGAAAAGAGAACCAAGTTGGATGTTAAGGCGAATAAATGTATTTTCATTGGGTATGATGAAAGGAAGAAAGGTTGGAAGTGCATGGATCCTACAACTCACAAGTCCATTGTTTCAAGAGATGTTGTGTTTGATGAAGTCTCTTCTTATTATGATTTGGATGGTGGTTCCACTAATGATGTGGGTGTAGGTGAGCACTTCCTTGTTGAGTTTGAGCCTCAAGCAACAATGAACTTGCCGGTGACACCAAATGTTCTAATGGAATTTGTGCCTTCTTCTTCTTTGCTGATGGGGGACCAAGGTGATGGGGGGAGTGATGTTGCATGTCATGCTCAAGAAGATGAGCAAAATGAAGAAACTAATGAAGATGAGTGTAGTGCATCACATCCTAGAAGATAAAAAGGAAGATTGTCAAGCCGGCACGATATCGGGATTAGAACATGGTGAGCACTTATTCTTGTTTCCTTTCCGGTCCATTTGATGAGAGCCTTCTTAATTTGATGAAGCAAAAGGGGTAAGAGAATGGAAGGATGCTATGGATGAAGAGATGAATGCACTTGTGAAAAAAAGAGACTTGAGATCTTGTTCCTAAGCCTAAGGATGTGAACCTGGTTACATGTAAATAGGTGTACAAATTGAAGCGGAAAGCAGATGGGAGTGTAGCTATTCAAAGCAAGGTTGGTGGCTAGAGGGTTCTCTCAAAAGTATGGACAGGATTATGATGAGACCTTTAGTTTTGTTGCAAAGATGACTTCCGTTCTAGTTGTTATCTCATTGGCCGCTTGTCATGGATGGAAATTGTTTCAACTTGATGTGAAAAATGCATTTTTGTATGGTGAGATTGATAAAGACATCTACATGGAGCAACCGCCGGGTTACAATTCAAGTGATCATCCGACTCATGTTTGCAAGCTCAAGAAAGCTCTTTATGGGTTGAAGCAAGCTCCAAGGGCATGGTATGGTAAGATTGTCGAATACTTACAATTTTGTGATTATTTTGCTTATAACTCCGATTCTAATTTATTTGTGAATAAAGAGAAAGGGTTGCTTGTTATTGTGCTTCTTTATGTCGATGATATGATAGTTACCGCCAACAACGATGTTGAGGTTGCAAAGCTAAGAGATGAGCTATCTATTCGTTTTGAAATGAAGGACTTGGGAGAGCTAAGTCACTTTCTTAGCTTAGAGGTGGAAACCTTGAAGGATGGTGTGCTAGTTTCTCAAAAAAGCTATGCAGAGAAATTATTTGGAAGATTTGAGATGAGTCAAAGTAAAAGATCCTCTATTCCTCTTGATCCCAACATAAAGATAAGGCGGGGAGAAGGCAAGCTTCTTCCGGATCCGTGGCCATATCGTGCTCTTGTGGGTAGTCTCATCTACTTGACTATCACAAGACACGATATTTCATTTTCCGTTGGGCTTGTTAGTCGCTATATACAAGCGCTATGGAAGCCACACTTGGAAGCGGCAAAGAGAAATTTTGAAGTATGTGAATTCTACCCTTGACTTTGGGTTGCTTTACAAGGGAGGAGTTGATTTTATGTTGAATGGATTTACTGATGCCGATTATGGAGGGGACTTGGATGATCGAAGATCTACTTCCTGTTATGTGTTTTGTGTGGATCGGCGGGTGTTTCTTTGTGTAGTAAGAAACAAGACTCGGTGTCTCTTTTAACAACGGAAGCGGAATGTAGGGCCGCCGCTCTTGCGTCTCAAGAATGTGTTTGCTTGCGACGGTTGATTGAAGATGTTCATTTACCTATTCACAAGGCGACGAATATTTCTGGTGACAATCAAAGTGCACTCAAACTTGCCACAAATCTGATTTGTCATGCAAGAACAAAACATATTGAGATCGAACATCATTTCATTCATGAAAAGGTGCTAGATGGTACAATTGGTGTAGCGGAAGTGAGGAGCAATGAGAACATTGCCGACATCTTTACAAAGTCACTTTCCAAAGGACCATTTGAGCTAGGGCTGCACAACAAAACCTCTCAAACCGATAAACCGAACCGAACCGGGCCATTCGGTTTGGTTCGGTTCGGTTTTTATACCTACCGGTTCGGTCGCGTTTACGATTTTCACAAAAACGATCCAATCGATTCTGTTCACGGTTCAGAAAATATTAATCCGCAAAACCGAACCGAACCGGCAATTGATATGAAAACCGAACTGAACCGGTTCAGATATCTCTTTTTAGTATTTTTTGCCGTTCAACTTCAAACTTCAAACGGTTCGTCCATTATCCCCAAAATTAAATGGTCCAAAGTTGTCCATTATCCCCAAAATCAAACGGTTAGTCCAATATTAATCCATTATGTCTTTTTCTATTTATGACTGCCCATTACTTATAGGTAAAATACAAATAAACCGTGAACTGAACCAAACCAAAACCGGTTCGGTTTGGTTCCTCAACTGCCAATCGGTTCGGTTACGGTTTGGAAAAAATCCAAACCGATGGGATCGATTCGGTTTAAGAAATTCCCTTAAACCGAACCGGACCGAACCATGTGCAGCCCTAATTTGAGCTACTTAGGGGTAAGCTTGGAGTAGTTTCCCAAAAATCACTTTAAGGGGGAGTGTTAAATTTTAAAGTGTATTTTTTTGGGTAGCTTTATTTTTTTAATTTTGAGTGATGTAGTGAGGACAAAATTGTATTTTTGTGTCCATGGGCATATTGGTCTTTTTGCCTAGCTTGCACATGTGTGAGCCACACATGTTTGTTCCATCTTTTCCTACTACCCACCTATTTCAAATTCAAACCGCTACTTGGAACTCCAAACCCACTACTTCCCTAAACATTAAAGACTCGACTTTCCCATACCTTCTACCATTTACCTAAGTCATTTTCTCTTTACTTTCCTTGACCAAGCCTATTTTCATTTGCTTGTTTGTGGTAGAGATTCTCCACTATCTACCTAGACCTCCATTGAAGCTTCATTGAAGTTTTCTTGTGTGCAAGCTAGTGTTTGAAGCAAAATCCAACTTTCCTATATTTTTTCTTTGTATTGAAGCTTTCTTCTTGAAGCTTTGTACTTGTAGTTTTGTTCTTCTCTCATATATATTGAAGCACATCTCTTTTGGACATTGTTCTTCTACTTTGGTTTTTTATCTTGGGTTAGTGTAAACTTTGGTTTCACTATTTGAGAGAAGTTTCTGGTGTTGTGAAATCCGTCTTTCTCTATATGGTTTTCCTAAATACAACTAACGGTGGGCTCACAAATTGAAGAAAGCACACCCCCAAATGGTCGAGCCAGGATTTATACATAATGGGGGAAGGCTTCAAATTTTGAAGGGGCCTGAGCCCAATTGAGATGGGCCTATTAAAGAGTTTGGCCCAACTCAACAGGGGCAGCTGCCCCCATCCCCCAACCCCCCACCAACCCAATGAACAGAGTTCATATGGGAGTTAGGAACTCTGAATCTAAAACTTGAACAAAGCGAACCAATGAACTAGGTTACATAGATGCAAAAAAACATCCTCTCTTATAGATTCATGGGTCATGCCACGAGGATCCAACAATTGTTGGCATGCCACATAAGTGTGTGCTGCTCACACATGGACAAGATAAGTGATGACCCCGAATTATCGGAAGCCATTTAGACAAGATAGTTATCAGCAATGGTTATGCCTCCACTATTGCATAACCCACGACTCCATGACCTGTGAACCCTTCCCAAAGGCCATGAGAGCGGAAGAGGCATAATGTGGTGTTATGACCATTACCAAGTGGTCTATAAATTGGGGAGCCTTCAGCAAGGAGAAGGCTTCACTCAATCACTAGGATCCTATGATCACCAGCACTTTTATTTTATCTTTTCATTTTCTTGTTTATGGAGAAAGGATTACTTGGTCACTCAATTTATTGTTATGTTTTGTTTCTAAATATCAAAAGTAGTCGGTTTTATTTACATTCCATGCACTGACATTATATTCTATACAATTTACATTCCAGTCAATTTACTTTTTATTGCACCTTTAAAGGGCCATTTGGATACACAGATTTTAGAATCTTGGATTTCGTCAAAATATTGGATGGAAGATGACGGAAGAAGGAGACCGTCTGTCGTTTTCTGATTTCTCGCTCTTCTTTCCACCGAGTGAGAGTAGGAGATCGTCTCGTGTTTTGAGGTTATAGAAATCTCAGAGTGAGGGAGAGATTTCTAAAACCTGAATTTCTTACTTAAAGTCCACGATAATAATGGATTGTAAAAGCCAGAATTTTACACCGGTTTCAAACTAAATCCTGGTGAAATCCCAATAGGCAACCCAAGAGAGAGGGGGGGGGGGTGAATTGGGTGTCTTTAAAAATTTATCCTCTTTAAAAACTTTTGTTAGATTAGTTTCAAAACCTTAAATGAATATTCTCTCTTAGACCTATTAACAAGCACTTGTTAAGTGACTTTTGAAAACCCTAATAGATTATTATTTTTTAGTCTTTTTATCAAAATACTTCATGGGTGATTAAAGATTACAAAAATAATGTAAATTCCACAACAAGATGAAGGAATAAGATGAATGCTTTCTTTCAAGCCTTTTCCCAAACACTTGGTGGAACCCTAGTTCATCTACTCTCTTTTTAGTTCCTTTGACAAACATTTTGTGGATGGTTCATATAAGTAAAACAAAATTAAGAATAATGTTCAACCATAAGAGTTAAGCACTTACCACAAGAGTAGAGAGGAAGAGACAGGAGGCTTTGACACAAGGGCTTTTATAGTGGTTCGGTCTTAAACCCAAGACCTACTCCACTCTTCTCAAGTTTGCTCTCCTTGAGGTATCCATTATCTTCCAAGGAGCTTAAATACGACGTTCTTTTCGCCTTGTACAATCCGAGCGTCCAAGCTCCAAGGGTCTTAAATACGGCTCCCTTTGTTGCCAAATACAATGAAGAGAAGAAGGATGTTGTTCATTTGCCTCTAGATACGCTAATACAATGTAAAGCTCACAATACACTCTCAACGATGATTACAAGTAATGCCTAATTCAATCTCAAAAGAATTTTTCTTAATCAAAGCACAAGTGAGATGGAGAGAGATTTTACCCAAAAATAATGGCCAAATGATTTTCAAGGGTTTACTTGAGTTGGTGTGTGTTCATCTAGTGTTTTGGACCATTTGAATGGGTATATATGAAGTCCCAACTCAATATGACCGTTTCAGGGGCAAAACAGTCATTTTCGGGTCAAATAGTCAACTAGCTGTTGGGCCACAACGGCTATATATATTTTTGTTCCAGGTTGTTTTCTCGGAGCTCCGAGAAATTGTCTCAGAGTTCTGAGCTCGGAGTTTCGAGAATAATTCTCGAAATTTCGAGACTGGTTTTCCAACAATCTGCTTCCAACTTGAAAAATTCATATCTCCTTCGTTCTTGTCGGATTTCAACGTTCTTATACTCTATGGATATGAGAAAAATGAGAGCTATTTGTTAAAAATATTTTTAAAAATATTTTAAAATATTTTAAACAAGTTTTGGTAGGATTTAGTTGCTGGTCCAGGTTGTTTCTTCAGAACTCTGTTTTGTTCAATGTTGTGCTGAATGCCATATGGGACCCAACATGTTGTTGAACCACCATGGCCATTCACTTATCCATTTAAGTCCTTAAAGGGTGTGTTAGTCTCTTTGAAAAATATATTTTTAGGAATTTTAAGATGTGCCTTGATAGAGAGAAAACACAAGAGAGAAAGGTGATACATACTATCATTCTAAGTACTCTCTTGTTCTCTTGAGCCAATCTTTATTTGATCTTCAATGGTGTGCTTGGCTTGCTTTGGGGTCTTCAAGGTTGAGCTTCTTTGCTTGACACCTTCCAAGGATGATGCCACCATTTGTTTCAAGCTCCTTTGCAAGTTGTTGATCCACAAGCTTTGGCCTTCATTGATCTTACTTTGTTCGTTCAATGCTTTGAGATGGTTGTGATAAGCTTCTCCTTGGTTGATTCTCCAAGGTATGGTTTGTCTAAGTATGCTCTAGCTCCTTTGTCCTTTGTTTGGTTCATCTTCAAGCATAGGCTATCTGTGTGTGTTTGTGCTATCATGGATTAACCTGTGAATTTCTTTTCCATAGCACAACACTCAAGGCAAACAATTAGTCTATAAACGACTAATCAATTTGCATTTGTTAATCATCAAAACAAGGTGATTGAATGAACCCATGGGGAACCCTTGGGCTAACAATCTCCCCCTTTTTGATGATGACAAACCAAGTTGATTAGAGAGGTGAGAGGATTCTCTTATGAGGATTACTAAACAATATAATCATAACAACTCCCCCTCAACATATGCATAAGATAAATTTAACAAGTTTTAACATACATGCATATGGATTATGGACAATCTAATAAATTTCATACTTCTCCCCCTTTTGGAATAAGCAAAAAGGAAGGATACACAATTAAGCACAATATCAATGCATCAAAGATTTTCAATCAAACTAGATGCTCCCCTAGCTTCTTATCATGATTTACCAATTAAAATCAAAGTATGTATGGCATGATAAAAGACAAACGACATAGGAAATGAATACACATAAGACAAATCAAGCCTATGTTGAGAAAACAAAGAGACATTCCAATTTTAGCCCAAATTTTTAGGGTATTGTGGGACCTGATCCCGCGAGAGGGTCGCGAGCGCGCGATGCGCTACACTCTCTCTTGGTCTCTCGTACCCACGCGATTGGCGTATGCTTTTTATTATTGATTTTAATTACCCAACCAAGCAGGCAGCAACCAAACCATAGGGTGCAAACAAACGTGCAACCCAGTACCCATAAGGGCAGGGGTAAGCCGCCGAGCCTAGCAAGGTGTGATTTAATTCATCTTTTCCATGAATTTGGGATCACTAAGGCAATCCGAATTCCACGCAAATGAGAGTGACAGAGTCGCAACCTAGATGAGGGATCTAGGACCCATAATTGACCAGAAATCTAGACTTGTTACCTGGTTACGAGAATGGAAGGTATGAGGAATTACCACCACATGCACCATTCCTGCCCGATAATCGGTCTTCAATTCTAAAAGTTAACTCTTTTGAATTTCTTTTAAATGGCTCATTTAACTATGAAATTGCAAGGGTGGTCCCGAGTACGGCAACTTATGAGGAGGGAAGAATTAGGTTTCTAACAAGTTTTAATTCTTTTAAAAACTCAAACCCACTTTTGGAAATTAAGAGATCAACAATAAAGTTCAAGCACACAAGTTAAATCTAAAGTGCAAATGCAAAATAAAGAGCAAGAGTAAGAGAGATTGCACTCGAGATTTAAAGTGATTCGGTCCTCCAAACGTGAGGCCTACTTCACTCCACCAACCAAACCCGTTGATGGCTTCACTATGTGATCTTCTTAACTTCGGCGAAGATCGGTGCCGATTACAAATTCCGATTACCTTTAACCTTGGTGGCAATCTTCACCACGGAGAGTGGGCTACGCTTCTCCGAACATTCGCCCGATACAACGTTCTTGATAAGAAAGAAAGAACAAAATATCCCTCACAAGGGTTTACAAGAATTGCAGAAGATGTACAAATTTGAGCCTATGATCCAAATCCTAAGCTTTAGAGGATGAGAGGCATAATCAAGTTTGATTCACTCTTTGGATGTTCAAATGGAGTTTAAGAGTGTTAGGATCGATGATTTGAATGTTTGGAATGCCCATATATATAGGAAAACCAAAATATGACCGTTCAATGGCATTGTTGTAATTCTAGGAAAAATCGCAACGGCTAAAAATCCGACCGTTGTAGTGTTCTCGGAGTTCCGAGAAAAATTCTCGGAGTTCCGGGAATACACACAGAAGATGAAAAAAAGTCTACTGGACCATTTCTCGGAGTTCTGAGAATATTTCTCGGAGTTCCGAGAATTTATCTCGGAGTTCCGAGAAGCCTATTTCATGCAAATGTTCACTTCTGTTTTTGGGCTTCCAATTTTACACCAACTTGGGATTGTTATGAGGGTTCCACATAGTTGGAACACCACAAAGACAGTCACTTATATATTTAGGGTGTTTGTTTATTTGCTTAATTATGCCTCTAATATCTAAAACTAAGATTGGATCTTTTACAATCTAAATATGACTTGGTCTTCAATGGATTCTTCAAGTCTTCATTTGTCTTGGACTTCGATGTCTTTGGCCTTCATGATGTGGTCCAATGAGATCTTCTTGGCCTCAATCCAAGCAATGTTGTCTTAGCACCAATGTGATCTACAATTTAGACAATCAAACACATTAGTGATCATAAATCACTTGTGTATTGGAATCATCAAAATAAGATGGGAATGCCAAGGTGAAAATCATTGGGCTTACAAACTCTATATTAATGTGCGAACTACATGACATGCATCCTAAGATCTAATTTCAATGTAATTTCTAAATGTGTATCTTGATTTTCTTAATTTATTTGCATTCAATCTAAGTGAAAGTTCTCCTAAAATTCTAATTTCATGGAAAGTCCTAAGTGATTTAATTACTTTTAATTTAAGGATTAATATACAAAACCCCACCACTTACGTGTGGAGCCGACTCGGGCTTGGTATGCCACTCAAGTATCCAAGTTGCCTACGTATCCCAGCCTCACTGGAATCAGAGTCGATCGTAGTTCGGTGCACCTAAACTAAGCTACTTATGCCTAACTCATATAGGACACCGATCTAGACTGGATTGACTGTTTCAACAGTTTTAAGAGAAATTATTTAGTTCAAGTTGAAGATTTTATTATCCTATGACTTCATCTAAGATGCTATATGGTCCTAGCTAAGTGCACGACATTCCTTAGACTAATGCAGGTTAACCTACATCCTAGGTAACTAGGCCCGTCCTATGAAAATAGCGAGGTGACTAGTGTAACTAGATCTATGACACGGTTGCTATCCATAACAAACGCCCGTGATGAGGCTGGACTCCTAACTCTAGGACTCCCTAAAACCTAGGACACAACTAGACGTAAGTGTTCCTAAGGGGCCCTAAAGGTTCCTACGATAGGAGACCGTAATCCAACGGCTCATAAGACGCGGACCGAGTTAATTCGATTTATTGAACTTAATGATTTTTGATTTTAGAGGATTTTCGATTCCTAAACATCTAAGGAATACCAAAGGCTCTATGGTTCGCAAGTTTCGGCCTCGAATCGCAACCATGGAAGGGAATCGTGCTCTCAACTCTTATATAATTTAGCACATAAATTATAGTATCTTATTGCCTGGCATATTTCTCAAAATTTCCGTGGACAGTGGACCTCGGAGCCAATATCATACTATAGTTTAGGCACTCTAATTATGCATGATTAATCGCAATTAGTATACGATTACGGTTGCGATATCGGCAGTTAGACTATCGCGGTATAGCGAATTTACAATGGAGATTGATGAACCCTAAGGTTTCTGTTTCAAACAAGTTAGGAATTAAATTCATGATGTAAAGTTAAGATTTGTTGGAGGTTTTTACTGACTTTTGTGTTGATTTGCTATTAAATTATGATTTATTAACATTAAGACCAGATTGCTAGGGTTACACAGAAATCCTAAGCAATCAAACCCCAAATCAGCTGAAACTTTTTTCGTAACAAGATATGGATAATTTTGGCTTATTGGAAAAATTTCATGAATTATCATTAAGATTTGATATCAATTTCTGATTTTCCAAAATTTAAATCAGATTATAGATTAACACAGCAACTTATAGCATATCAATTTCAAATTAATCCAAACTTTCACAGAATAGAGATCTAGATTATTATATCTTATTGGAAAACTTATATGAATTTTCATTAAAATTTGATATCAATTTCCAATTTATCAAAATTCAAATCAGTTTATAGATTAACATAGTAACTTATAGCATATCAATTTCAAATTAACCCAAACTTTGACAGAATAAATATAATCATGAGATTAGACTACGATATCTCTTTCATGGAATTTTATTACGATTTGATGTCAATTGAAATTCACACAAAAATCAGATGAAACTAAAGAATTACTTAAAAAGCAAACCTAATAGTATCCTAAAATTAAATAAAAAATTTCAGTAGATATATAATAGATTATCAAAATTTTTAAACTTAAAAATTAAATCTCCTCCATAAAATCGATTTTTAAATAGAAAAGGGAAATTTGTTTCCTAGGAATTAAAACCCATTTATTAAAATAAATTACAAAACCATATTAAAACTTTGTAAAACCAAATGAAAATTTTGATCTAACATTCCAGTAACCAAAGTTACTGGTTTGTAAAGAAAAATTTCAAAAATTTACTAATTTAATACGAAAACTAATTACGGCACGTAAAACGAAGAAGCGATTAGAAAACAAATAAAAAAACTTTTTTTCGAAAAACACATTTCATGAGAAATTCAATTTATTATTGAACATTAATTCTGGAGAGTTTCATCAATTTGTAAAATATTCTAATATTTATTAAAAATGGCCGAAATTTAAAATAATTTAAAACCGGATTAAACAAATTCAAAAAAATTCAAAAATATTTGGGTATTCTGGAAATCAGAACATTAGTTTGGAAACAAGATTTCACAAATTTTGGATATGGTTTGATATACTTTTGGATTCGTTCATCAAGAAATAACCCCTTTCGGGGTTATTGTTTGAAAAATAGAATGAAAATTAAAAGGACCAAACCGCGATTGGAAATTAAGTTTCCGGCAGTATTTTATTTTATAAAAATTCCAAAAAATATAAGTTTTTAAAGAAACCCACATTTTCTAACACTTGCTTTGATAATCCGATTTAAATCCATATTGAATAAAAAACGAAAGAAAATCATTATTAAATGGAGGAAATTTAATTTTTTGGTGAAATTTTGAATTTTCAAAACTTATAATCTATATTATAACACACTGGAATTTGAAGGAAAAATTCATTGATTTGATCTATCAAAAGTAAAACCGTAGCATGTTTTTCTACTTTTGATATTACAAAGATAAAGATCCTACCGTTGATCGCGCTATTTGTCTCTAGGGTGCATATATCCGAGGTATACGCTTTGTCGCACCCTTTTATATGATGAAAAAGACCCAAAGAACACCACAAAGATCCTTGATGTGTGATTTGTTGAAGAAGAAAAGGGATTTTAAGAATCCCTTTTGTGAAGAACCCTTGAGAGATATGAACACACTTCAAGAGAGAAGAGGTTTTTTTTTTTCTTTGGAGGAGAGAGAAAAAGAACGAATTTGGATTTTTTCCATCTTTTCTCGGATTGTTTGCTTTGATTTTTATACAAAAAAGCTAGGGTTAAGAGAGAAATAGTAATTTCCATTGTGAGAGCTCCATTTTTTGCTTGTTTCCAATTTTTCCCTCTTGCTTTCTTTTTTTCTTGTTTCCAAATTGGATTTTATTCCAATCTTAATTTCTTGTCAATCAAGACATGGTATTCTCATTCCACATTGCTTATTTGGAAGAAAACCTTTTTAAGCAATCATTCATCTTTTCTTTCTTTCCCTCTTTTCATTTTTTATTCTTTTTATTTTTCTTTTAACAAATATGATGTCACCATTGTGACATCATCAAGGTTGGGTGCTCAACTCATGTGGGTCAACCATGTGGGCCGCCCACCATGGTGGTTGACCCATATGGGTGAACCTACATGAGCTTCATCTTTGCGGGCTTTTAGCCCAATGGGCCATTTCACACGGGTTTTGGGTTTTTCCGTAAAAAATTAATAAAATCTTTCTAAATTCAATATTCTATATATGGACCCAACCCATTTGACATTTATGGTGCATCCCTCACACATGATCGGACCATCTTTTTTAGAAAATAACTTTTCGGACCAAAATACCCTTATTTGACTGTTAGACATCCAAAGGCGACCAAAATACCCTCAGATTGATTCACCCTTAAAGGAAAAAATTAAAAATGGAAAGCCTTTGTGGTTAAACTTCAAAAGTAGAAACTTTTAAAATTGGGTCCTTTCGGTGAGCAATATTAAACAAGATCATTTGGTATCCCCTGAAAATACCCAAAATGCCCTCAACACTTAAAATTTCCAAATTAAGCGAAACTCCTGAGAAATTGTAAATTTAGCAGGTTTTCCAAAATTCAAGAAATCATTCATAATCTCTCAGACATATTTCGGGGATCAAAAGAATTACACAGGAAAAGACCAAATTACCCTGAGGTGCTAGAATTTGGCGAGACTAGGGAAAACCCTGAGAAATTCTAAAAATAGCAGATTTTCAAAAATTTATGAACGGACTCAAGATTTCTTAGACACAACTTAGGGACCAAATATGATATGTTTGGAAATGTCTAAAATACCCCCGAAGTGCAAGACTAAGAGAAAATCTTGAGAGATCTAAATTTAGCAGGTTTTCCAAATCTTACGTAATTACTCCTAATCCATCAGCCGTACCCTCGAGATAGTTTTGGACATATGAGAAATGATTGAAATATCCATAAGATGATGAAAATATGGAAGCCCCATGAATTTCTTAAAATAGCAGCTTTTTCAAAATTTGTAAAATCACTCAAGATTTCTCAAATATAACTCGGGGGTCAAACGAGACACATCGGGAATGACCAAAATACCCCTGCAGTGCAAAATAGGCAAAAATGAGGGAAACCCTGAAAATTCTAAAAATAGCAGATTTTTTCATTTGCTTGGAAACTTGAACTTTCATCTTCTAGATGCCAAAGGAACCCCTTAGAGACCTTCAGGATCGCGAATGAACTTCAAAACTCACATAATGAAATGAAATGTACCCTAAAATGCATGGATGCATAATTTAATGCTGAATACGGATTCAAAACTCGATGATACTACCGAATCTTTTGCTTTTTAAAGCGTAGCAAAATGGGGGTGTCTACAGGTATATCTTAGTATATGTATAAATGCAATATAAATCTACCCTATGACCTGTAATAGAATAATAGATTAGCAAGTTAAAGCTTATAGTCTACTTATCATGAAAGAAATTAAGCAAGTTTTGGACTTAGCATGATAAGCCCCAAATTATTTGAATTCCTATTAGAATCTTATCATGAGGTCATGTGACTCATCATGATAAGCAAGAATAGATATAATGAAAGTTAAGAACTTCCTCTTTTGAATTGTCATGCATATGGTTAACTTTTAGCATATTTCATGACATGACAGTGAGGTATATCATGGGTACATAAGTGAAAAGGTAAAAGCACACATGATAACCACTCAACTTCATAGAAATTAGGATGAGCAAGTGTAATATATTTCTACTAATGAGGATCACAAAATTTAAAAAGTTGATCATGAAATCCTTTTTTTGTTAAAGATATACAAGTTAAAGCACAAATATGTGGGGAATATCAAATGGACAATCCACACAAGTCATTATGGTCTATATGATTCTAAATATAACACTAGTAAGCTCTCCCCCCCTTTGTCTTCGTCATTGGTCTTAGGTGAAACCTATATGGTAAGGCATGGCATGACACAATAGGCCAAAGGCACGAAAGTGAATACATGGCCAACAAAGAAACTTATCATGATTATATATACTAAATAATTTTAGAAATACATGATAAGGATGTCTAATCATATGAATTAAGATAAACAACTCTAAGAAAGATCCTATGAAAGAGATTCTAGGGAATACACAAAGTAGACCACTAGAATGGAAACTTATCATTGGAATGACAATTACCACATATTGATATCAAAATGATACAAAATGAAATCAAATAGATGATCCAAGGTAAGCCTAATAGGATATGACCTTAAAATCTAGGCTATGGGCTTACTTGTCTTAAACTCAAAATACACATACAAGCACAAGATAATGCCAAAACAACCCATATGGAGCAACCATGCTCCAAATGAGTATACTTATCATATGATGAATGATATACACATTTAGAATCATATGATAAGACATAGAGGACAAGATTAACTTTAAAGCTTCCCCTTTGAAAAAGAATCATGCAATGCATGAATCCAAAGGGTTGTCCTCACATAGACTCCAAGAATTTTTGGATATATTTTCCAAAAGATACCAAGTTAGACTCAACACTTGGGCTACAATGACACTCTCTAAGTGTCGGTTTATCATGATCAAAATGATAGCCATAGTCTAACTCATCATGATAAACAAGCATAGCACCAAAGATTTGTAATTTTTGGCTCATGCTCCCCCTAAGTGTGATATCATTTTCTACAATTTTAAATTTTCTTCCCTAAGTATATAGCATACAAACAAGCTATGGAGATCACACAAATACATATACCTATTCATGATTGAGATGGTAGCACAATGCCAATTGATTAAGTATTTGAATTATTGTGAAGGTACCGACTCCCCCTTTGGTCAAAGTGGGCTATGGGCACCAATTGAATAGCTTTTAAAGTTAAGGTTTGACATCTCAATTATGTAGATACTACCAACCAGGGGTGTTAACTATAGATTATTTAAATATACCAATTTGGGTCAATTCTATAGGATTTAGATATAGAAGAATGGACAATAAAGTACCATGTCTAAGAGAGACATCCATGGCTCATGAATGAGAGTATACCACTATGGATAATCATGAGGAAGATATAATTTATATCAAAACATCCATGAATAGTCTACCACGTTTGGACATAAAGAACATGACATATAAGGTGCATGATCCAAACATTTGCATTTACATCCACAAACCACCAATATAAAGAAAAGGCATTAGGCACAAAGTGCATAAGCCCATAGGAAAACCAAAATGTGTGGGAGACACATGTTCCCATCACAAGGATAGGGTATCAACCACCAGGGTGAAATATGCCCAAATAAGATACTAGATTCACAAGATGTTTTCAATTTTACTTAAATACATTGAGACTAGACCATTTTTAATTTTTCGTACAAAATATATTCTATAAGAATCTAGGGATGGATCCAAGGACTCTAAGGATAAATATCAAGTGAACACCTTGGACATATGTATTCCAAAGAAAAACTACCATGACTAAATACATTTCATCTAAGCTTCTAATTCCATACTAGTCATGGGAGGATATTCATTATAAGCTTTTAGAAATACAAATACACATGACTCATCAAAAATTTCATATTATATATAGTGATGACACTTTAGCACATAATAGAAAAGTCTTATGAGTGGGTGAATGACAACTAGGTGCATAGGGACTTCGAACCATATTTGGTCACCTAGGACAAGAAAGATGTCTAAGGAAGGATATTTATTGATTTTCCTAGACATGGCATATAGATCTATAGATTTGCTAGAAATAATATCATAAATATATTAAATACCAAATAATCTAGTAGATGCCAATTTTGTCCACAACAAGAGTTGAAAGATGAAGGATATGACTTGTGAGTTTATCATGAACTCATGGGCAAAGAGGGGTTGATAATCATGAAGGACCAACTATGGTTTTCACATTAAGTTCTAGAGTGGCATGTCATGTGGATGGCTACTAAGTGCAAAATGATCTAAGTCTTAGTGAGTGCACTTAGAGTAGTACATATAGATACACAAGAATCAAACAATATAAGTCTATTATATCTATAAGTTGTTTCTTTCAAAAAAAGATGTGATCTTTAAAACACATATGAGGCTAGATGTAAGAGAATAAGAATGTGTCATCTAGCACCCAAATAAACAAAAATGGTATGGCATGTAAGCCCAAGACTAACTAGATACATGGAAATCAAGCATATTGTTTCTAGAAGCATACATTCCATAGGATTTGATAATTTTAGCTCAAACATAAACTAGACATCAAGTGAGATATCTAGGAAACCTTTTCCAATTGATATAACAATTTAGTGCAATGTGTCAAAGTCTAATACAAATCAAGTTTTAAGCATATAGACTTTGAATTTTTTAAAAAGTTAAACATTTAAGCACAATATATGGATATATGGCATTCAAGCAAGATAGACATTTTTGTATCCAAACGACCATTTTCATAGGATATAAATATTGAAGCACATCCCTACATCTCCTAAGTCATAAATAAATCAAGTATGGGGTTTTGGAACTCAAACCATCTTGGGTCCATGCAAGTTTGTTCTACGAAATAAATCATCTTTTCTTGTCCACACATACTTGCAAGATTTCACAAACCTAAGTCTACACATAGATTTGTGATGACCTAATCTAGCACAATAATCACATGAATCATACGAATAGGTAGATGAGGATCTAGATGAACAACTACAAAAATGCATAGATACACAAACATGTTTATCATTCATTACTTGTGGGATTTGTTTTCCAACTCTAGTTTTTCTTTTTCCAATTTTATCTCTTCAATTTCTTCTTTTGGAATATTTAGTTCATGAGATGTGTTTATCCTTAGTTTCTCTTCTTTTGTTTTTAATTCCTCTATTTTCTTTTTTAATTTTTTTGTTAATTTCAATTAACTTTCTTTCTTCTTTTAGCAAATTTTGATAGTCATTTTCAAGGTTTTCAAATTCCTTAGAAATTGAGTTGAGAGAGTTTTTAAGTTTTTGATTCTTGGAGACTTCAAGATTTAAGGCATCATTTAGTTTCTCACATCCATCAAGAAGTTCATCAATTGTAAGAGGCTCATCCTTATCAAAATCATTATTTTCTTCATTGTAGTTTTCTAATGCCGTAAAATATTTAAAATTAAACACATTTTCAAATGAGGTCCATATTTCTTTGGCATTTTTACAATTAGCTATTTTATCAAACATGTGAGAAGGTAAGGCACAACATGTTGCATTCATAGCTTTTGAGTTCAAGCAATATAATCTTCTATCATATTCACTAGTTCTCTTAGATTTGGAGTTTAATACAAAGCCATTATCAATTACTTTTAATAATTCACTATCTAGACTCTTAAGATAAGACCTCATACGGATCGACCAAGATCCATAGTCGGTTCCATCAAAACAAGGAAGTCTAGAAGCCATTAGGTTGCCAATATAGATCTTTTTTCTTGAAGAAATTTTAAAGTTCAAAAACTATATAAGAGCCTTTAGCTCTGATACCAAGTGAAATCCCAATAGGCAACTCAAGAGGGGGGTGAATTGGGTGTCTTTAAAAATTTATCCTCTTTAAAAACTTTTGTTAGATTAGTTTCAAAAGCTTAAATGAATATTCCTTCTTAGACCTATTAACAAGCATTTGTTAGGTGACTTTTGAAAACCCTAGTTGATTATTTTCTTTTTAGTCTTTTTATCAAAATACTTGGTGGGTGATTAAAGATGACAAATATAATGTAAATTCCACAACAAGATGAATGAATAAGATGAATGGTTGCTTTTAGGCCTTTTATCAAACACTTGGTAGAACCCTAGTTCATCTACTCTCTTTTTTGTTCCTTTGACAAACACTTTGTGGATGGTTCATACAAGTAAAACAAAATTAAGGATAATGTTCAACCACAAGAGTTAAGCACTTACTACAAGAGTAAAGAGGAAGACATAAGAGGCTTTGACACAAGGGCTTTTATAGTGGTTCGGTCTTAAACCCAAGACCTACTCCACTCTTCTCAAGTTTGCTCTCCTTGAAGTATCAACTATCTTCCAAGAACTTAAATACGGCGTTCCTTTCGCCTTGTACAATCCGAGCGTCCAAGCTCCAAGGGTCTTAAATACGACGCCCTTTGTTGCCAATTACAACGAAGAGAAGAAGGATGTTGTTCACTTGCCTCTAGATAGGCTAATACAATGTAAAGCGCACATTACACTCTCAACGATGATTACAAGTAATGCCTAAAACAATCTCAAAAGATTTTTTTCTAATCAAAGCACAAGTGAGATGGAGAGAGGTTTTACCCAAAAATAATGGCCAAATAATTTTCAAGGGTTTACTTGAGTTGGTGTGTGTTCATCTAGTATTTTGGACCCTTTGAATGGGTATATATGAAGTCCCAACTAAATATGACCGTTTCAGGGGCAAAACAATCATTTTTTGGTCAAATAGTCAACTAGCCGTTGGGCCACAACGGCTATTTTTTTTTGTTCCAGGTTGTTTTCTCGTAGCTCTGAGAAATTGTCTCGGAGTTCCGAGAATAATTCTAGGAATTCCGAGACTGGTTTTTCAGCAATCTGCTTCCAACTTGAAAAATTCATATCTCCTTCGTTTCTTGTAGGATTTCGACGTTCTTATACTCTACGGATATGAGAAAAAAATGAGAGCTATCTGGTACAAATATTATAAAAAATATTTTAAAATATTTTAAATAAGTGTTGATAGGATTTAGTTGCTGGTCCAGGTTGTTTCTTCAGAACTCTGTTTTGTTCAATGTTGTGTTGAATGCCATATGGAATCCAACATGTTGGTGCACCACCATGGCCATTCACTTATCCATTTAAGTCCTTAAAGGGTGTGTCAGTCTCTTTGAAAAATATATTTTTAGGGGTTTTAAGATGTGCCTTGAACAAGAGAAAACATAAGAGAAAAAGGTGATACATACTACCATTCTAAGTACTCTCTTGTTCTCTTGAGCCAATCTTCATTTGATCTTCAATGGTGTGCTTGGCTTGCTTTGGGATCTTCAAGCTTGAGCTTCTTTGCTTGACACCTTCCAAGGATGATGCCATCATTTGTTTCAAGCTCCTTTGCAAGTTGTTGATCCACAAGCTTTGGCTTTCATTGATCTTTCTTTGTTTGTTCAATGCTTTGAGATGGTTGTGATGGGCTTCTCCTTGGTTTGTCCAAGTATGCTCTAGCTCCTTTGTCCTTTGTTTGGTTCATCTTCAAGCATAGGCTATCTGTGTGTGTTGGTGCTATCATGGATTAACCTGTGAATTTCTTTTCCATAGCACAACACTCAAGGCAAACAATTAGTCCATAAACGACTAATCAATTTGCGTTTGTTAATCTTCAAAACAAGGTGATTGAATGAACACATGGGGAACCCTTGGGCTAACACCTGGATTCTAAAATCCATGTATCCAGACGACCCCTTAATCTATTAGTCATTTACTTTTTTTTGAAAGGTTACGATATTATTCCGAATAGCAGCTAGCTTACAAGATGGGACTAACTGTCCCGATACAAGAACGACCAAAAAATTAGGACAGAAAATCCATAAAATCACCCAACTATATTCTCATGAAATACCACAGACATTTCCCCCTATGAGCACCTTCCTTTGGAAGCCCATCAGCCAACTCATTTGCTGACCTCCTATTGTGCATCAAAAGAGGATTGATGCCTCTAATAAGATCACGCATTTCATCTAAAACATTAGCCAACCTCCAGGGACCCACCCCCCTGATTCTTAGCCCATCCAATTACGTTCATCGAGTTGCCCTCCACCAAGAGAGGGCCAACAGAGTGGGAAGAGATCCACTTCATCCCAAAGCTCGTGCCTCGGCTTCATTACATTGTAGACCCCCGCTGGCCCCGAAAATGACATAGTAATTTTTCCTGCCGCATTCCAAAGAACCCCACCAATACCAGCTAAGCCTGGATTTCCAACAGAGGAGCCGTGAAAGTTTATTTTATACCACCCGACCGGTGGGGTTTCCCATCTTGTCATGGATGATGCAATCGACCTCCTTTTCGATACAATGACAAGGCTATTTATGATGATATTACCCACTGAGTATGGTATAGCACCCTTAGCCTTAGCCGAAGAAATGATACTCATTTTAACATCAAAGAGAACCATGGACCATGGCCAAGATTTAGAATTAAAGATCCGAATGTTACGTTCCGCCCAGATATTTCATACCACAACAAACGGTATAAGGTGCCACATCATATTTCCCAGGCATCAGTGGAAGGCTCCTTGCCAATTTAGGATAAGCATAACAATGTTATAATGGAGCACAGAGGACATACCAAAGAATCGCAATATACCCATCCATATAGAATACGAGTAAGAGCAGGATAGCAACATATGATCCAAAGATTCCTCTGAATTTCTGCATAAAACACAGAAATTCGCCATACTAAAACCTCGCTTCTTGAGTCTATCGCATGAATTTATGCACCGATGAGAAATAGTCCAAATGAAGGCCACAACATGGGGCGGAGGGGGGGGGGGTGTTCGGGGGAGCCTGAGATTTCCATAGACAAGCCTTGTGAGAAGATGGGCGCGAACCCTCGTTGATCCGCGAGAAAAATGATCAAACCGAGAATCCACCTTCATAGTCAGGCGTCCAAATCCATCTATCCTCTTCATTATCAGATAGATAACAAGGGTCCAGCTTGGAGAGAAGTAAAGAGAATCTATGAGTTTCCTCATCCTTAAGGTCTCTACAGAGATGAATATCCCAGAACGTAGGTGCGTCACCCGAGCCACACCTTAAATACTTGGCTATCGTAGCATTCGAGTCAATAGTCAGTCGGTAGATTTTAGTGAAAGAGATGCGTAAAGGTTCTTCACCAATCCACAAATCAATCCAGAAATGAACCAGTTTGCCCTTACCCGGTCTAAAATGAATAAGAGGCTTAAACTGGCTATCGTAGCATACGAGTCAATAGCCAGCCGGTAGATTTTAGTGAAAGAGATGCGTAAAGGTTCTTCACCAATCAACAAATCAATCCAGAAATGAACTAATTTGCCCTTACCCGGTCTAAAATGAATAAGAGGCTTAAATTGATCCTTCGACACTCAAATAGACTTCCATACCCCGAATCCCTTTCCTCTTGCCCCATCACAACATTCCCAGTCACCCCAGCTCCTCCCAAATTTGTCACCCAAGATCGAATGCCATAGAACATCTTTTTTCAGTCCCAAATCTCCAAAGCCACTTACCAAGCAGCACAATGTTGCGACTTCAAATCTTCCTAATACCGAGACCTCCATGTCTCTTAGCCAAACATAGCTTGGTCCTCTTATTCCCCTCCTCCTTTCCCTCTCATAGGAAATCACATTGTATCTTCTCGATACGATTAGCCACCTTCGCCGGCACCCTATAGAGGGACATAAAATACTCCGGCATGTTGGATAAGGCCGCCTTGATAAGCGTTATTCTCCCTCTCAACGACAGGTATTTTTTTCCAAGTAGCAAGATTTCTTTCTAATCTCTCAATGACGGCATCCCATAGCTCCAACTTTGGAATACCATACCTGAGGGGTTAACCAAGGTAAGAAATAGGCAAATTGCTTACCGGACATCCCAGGATAGACTCGTGGTTAGCTACAGATTTCTCATCAAGATTTATGCCCACCATAAAGCTTTTTGAGAAATTGATCTTTAACCCAGATGCCATTTCAAACTAGCGAAACACATGTTTTAAATTTGATACCTCAGCACCACCTGACTTTAAAAAAAATCAGTGTATCATCAGCAAATTGAAGATGGGACACATGACTCGAATTCTAGCTGGGTTGTAAACCAGAGAAATACACCTTCCTTTCCGTCGCCAAAATCAGTAAACTCAACGCTTCCACAATCATAATAAAGAGATAAGGAGAAAGAGGGTCTCCCTGCCGAATCCCTCTAGAACTACAGAAATAACCCACCGGGGAGCCTGTAGACACCCCATTTTGACTGGACCCAAGTTCGCTATGTTTGTGCGAAGCCTCGTCAAATCAGTGAGCTGGGGTCCCAAATTGAACCCTAGGGTAGCTTAAGGTCTCCCTTGGGTCTCCGTAAAAGTTCGTCGAGATCCGAGCGAGTTTGCTCAGTGAACGAGCCAGGGCAGTGTGCGTAGTACGAATCCAAAAGGGGGGGTGATTTATCCTGCAGCGGGCCAACCCAAGCTATAATAGGACAAATTGACGGGCGCGCCAATCAGATTTTGTGCGCCCATCAATTTGAGGGTGTGCCAATATCGGTAGCTTTTTTGTGTTATATAAAAAAAAATAAAAAAATCACAAAGGACAAAGGAGGGATCTCATTTTTTTTTCGTAAAAACAGAAAACCAGAGAGAGAGAGGAGAAGAAAGAGAAATCGCACCCCCACCACCATTCTCCGGCCATCCCATCGGAGCTCCGGCCAAACCTCTACCTTCATCTCCTTCCCTTCTCAGCCACCACAACCTCTCTTCTCCGATCGTTTCCCCCGTTCAAGCTCCGGCCGAAACTCAGATCTGTAAAAATTCCGGCAAACCCCATGGATTCCGGTAAGTTCATCTTCCTTCTCCGATCTAGCTCCGAGAAGAGAAGATTCTCTTCATCTTCGTCAGAAAAATTTCGAGAGATTTGAGAGAGAAAAACCCATTTTCGCTTTTCCCGATCGTCTTCTCCGGTGAGATCTGACCGGAATCCGGTCGATCCTTCATCCATCCTATCATTCCTCATCGGAGCTCCGGGCAAGAGCCAGCCAACCATTGCTATCTCAGATCTGAGAAAAACAGAGGGAGGAAGAGATATTAGCAGAGAGACGAGAAAAGGGGATCGGGGATTTTCTCTTTTGCAGAAATCTCAGATCTAAGATCTCAGATCCGAGAAGAGAGGGAGAAGGATCTTCGTCTAAAAAAAAAATTCAGAGAAAGAGAGAGAGAAAAGTAGAGATGAGGAAAGTGTTCATCGGCCATTCGTCTTCTCCGGTCACACTTTGCCGGATTCCGGCCATTTTAAGCTTCTGCCGGTCATTTGGATAAGATTTGGGCATTCCACTTGATTTTGAGCAAGGAGGCATCATTTGCAAGTGGATCTGCATGTTGATTGAAATTTCATCTAAAGCAATTTCATGATCCCTGAGGAAAAGGTACAAATCGCCGAAGAGATAAGATCAAGAGATAAGGTTTATTTCATTTTTTTATATTTCTCTTGTTTGTTCTATCTGCCTTAGATTTGTACAATTTGTGTGTGATTTGTATGCATCATTTCTATTTGGCTGATCATGTCCATGAAGAGGAAATATTTTGATCAAAAGATCCTTGTGGCTGTGATGATGAATGGATCTCATGCTCTTCCTTATAATGCCATGGATCTTGGATATGCTAAGGTTGTGTTAATTCTGTGTTTCAAGGTGAGGTTCCAAAAATTCTAAAAAAAAAAAAGAACAAAGAAAAAGGGAAGATGTGTATATATATATATATATATATATATATATATATATATATATATTATATATTTCTGTTCATATTGGTTATACATTTGCTAAAATCATGTGTTAAATAGTCCTATGGGCTGAATCAAATTTCATGTGGTTGAATAAGGGTAACTGGCGGTTAGAATGTAAGAATTCAAAAGAAAAATCAATTTTTAGTCTTTATGGTCATGATCGAGTTTCCTGGAATATTGTTCCCTGTTCCATGATATTCTTGCTTTCTTGAGAAGGTTGGCATTTTATGTTACTGTTTTTGGCCATTCATTTAAAAGCACTGGAGGATATAAGAATTTCTTTCTCATAATTGAAAGGGTATTAAGACTAAACTGTTCTTAAGGGGTAGCACTTATTGTAATATCATTGTTGAAATACCCCTTTGTTTAATTATAGATTATAGTTCGTTGAGTTCTCCTCCCAATTTCTCATTGGTTACAAAAAACTAAGTTGAAATGTTGGTTTTTTGTTAATTCTTGTTGTATACATATGACAGGTGCACATGATTATTTACTTCACATTGTGGTTATAACGTCAATAGAGTAGAAAATTCAGGTTGTACTTTGATTGTGTGATACATTGATGATGTCTTGTTGGATAAGATAATTTAGAAATTAAAGATTTACCTTTTGAATCATGATTTTGAGCTTTATTTTGATGAGTAGTGAAATCTAATTGTACAGATGTTTGTTGCACTCCTTAATTAGGGCGATGAAGGTGCTAGCCCAAGCCCATCCTTAGGGGACTTGCTCAGTCCAAGTGGGATACCCCTCCTTTGTATATAGGAGACTTACCCAGTCTCATCAGAATCCTTATTTACGTCATTTGTGTCTCGGAGACAAGCCTTGTCTCATATAGAGAGTTTCCCCTTTAGGAGGCTTACCTAGCCTCATGTTAGAGTGGCCTCCTCGCCTAGAGCGAGTCTTTGACTCAGTAGTGTTATTAGAGAGTCTCTGACTCATTTGTCCCCCGCTTTGGTGTTTTTCTAGTTAGGAGTTTCTCCTTTAGAATTGTCATTCTTCTTGATTCAAGACTAACTCAGTCTTATTAGAGCCTTCCCTGCTTAGGATCTTAGATTGTTTTCTCTGTTCTTGGGACGCTTCTTTACTTGTTTGTGGTTTATTCGTGTGTCTTTGACACTCGTTGCTTATTCGGGGTTTCCCCTTTTGCTTCAGGGCTTTGCCTTAGTTTGTGGTTATGCTTGCGTGTTCCCAGTAGGAGTGAAAGCATTTAAAGGTCCGAAGCATTGGAAAAGCTTTAAAATCCAAAAAATTAGAAATTTGAAATTCAAAAACATTGGAAAACTTTAAAAATATCAAAAACATTTAACAAATAGAAAAATCCAAAATCATCTAAAGTATTGAGTAGTTTTAGGAGTATAGTAGGAGAGTTTGATTTTCGAACTACGTTGGCTTGATCCTCTTCCACGAGGTATGTAGTGCAGCTTGGGATTCATATCCCAAGTCCAGCCAAACTTTTTGTAAATAATGTTTTAAACCTTCTTCAAAAACCTTTAAAATCTTGTTTTCAAAAGATCTTCCTCTAGAGTTAGGAGTTTCTCCTAGATAGAGAGTTTTAGAGTTAGGATTTTTCTTTTGATAGGTTGTTTAATTTTTTGTTTGCTGTGTGCTTGTTTTAGAGTTAGGGGTCTGTCCTAGAATTATAGGAGCGCCTCCGTCCGAGCAGTCGGCGATCCACATCGCCGAGTGATGACTAGAGTAGGATACACTAGTCACCTTTGGTTTTCCTTAGGAAATACAGCCTAGTTACACATAGGTTGTAGGAACCACCTGCATTAGCCTAGGGCTAATCTGCATTTAGTTAGGGCATATAGGGTGTCCTAAAATCCACAATTCACTGGAAGTTAAATAATCGTACAAGAAACTTTAATAAGTAGTCCGGTCTTTTAGATCGAGTCTAGGATAGAGGTTTAGGTGTCTTAGGCATTCTAGCTTAGAATAGGCGCGAAGAACTACGTTGCCTTGATTCTCGTGGAGGCAGGGATACGTAGGCTTCTTTGGATGAATACCAGACCATCTGAGGACTCGGGCTAATCATTTAGAGTTTTAGGATTTGTTTAATTATTGTATGTTTTGATGTGTTTTCTTACTTTCTAGTACTGATCCTATACCTTTTAGCTATAGCTTGCATGTGTTTGCACATCAGAACTTAGACACCTATTAGGCATGTCATTCACAACCTAGCTATGCTTAGGTGACACATCTTTCATTTTATTTTATATGTGCTTATTATTTTATCCTCAGGAAATGCATGCTTAGGTAGACGATTCCTGAGGATTGTTCCCATTTCACATGATTTTCACCCAAACTTCTTTGGAGTTAATAATAAATGGCATAAGAGACCAAGTGCTTGCACTCGGACGAATCGGGGGTGCTCTCAGACCTTCCTCATTCGTAACCAGGCACGAACCCATATATATTTCTGGTTGTCCATTGCACAGAGGATTTGATTTTAGGGTTCCATGGCATATCCATGGATGGCGACTCTGAGTTTATTTTAGGTATGTCTCGGTTTCGAACCTCGGTTCTGGATCAAGACATATCTCTTTCTTTTTATATCGCCACTCGTGCTATGCTATGAGGGTGGCATTCGTTTTGAGAGTTCCTTGGTAGAGCTCTCCTTCACACGTGGATGATCCAGAGGGTGTTAGGGACCCGTTCCCTCGCCGCCTATCTCGGATCGGGGTCCACAGAGCCATTGAATAAAACAGAGAAAGTTGCTGATGATATGCACCTCCTTTTCCACCCATGCCATTTTTCTCCAAATCCCATACGATCCATAATAAAATTTAATACATTCAAGTCAACATGGTCATATGCCTTCTCTAGATCGATCCTAGCCATAATTCCAGCCTCTCCATCCCTTTTCATGGTATCCAACACCTCGTTAGCAATCAGGATCCCGTCGAGGATTTGACGTTTGTTCACAAATGCCCCCTGGAATTTAGATATTATATATGCCATAGTAGTGCTAATTCCGCGAGCCAAGACCTTTGCAAGGAGTTTGTAGACGCTCTGAACCAAGCTAATGGGTCTATAATCCTTAAGCTCAACCACCCCATCCTTTTTAGGAATCAGTGTAATGAAAGTAGTATTTGCTTCACCATTAATGATTCCTCTCTCGTGGAACTCCTTGACGAAATCCATAATCTCAGCCTTGATGAACTCCCAGTATTTATGATAGAATGCCATCGGAAACCCGTTTGGTCCGGGAGCCTTATCCTTCTTGAGAGACATCAATGCCACCTCCACTTCCTCCATAGAGAACTCCTTCTCCAACCGTAACACTTTTTCAACGGGGATCTTTTTTTAATTCCAGACCCCCCAGCTTCGGGCTCCATTCATGATGATTAGTGTACAAATTCGAATAGAAGCTCACAATGTGATTTTTGATGTGTTCCTTGTCCTCCACCAGCACACCATTAATCACTAAGCAATTAATCGACTAAATAAAATGGTGAGCATTCGCCATTCTATGAAAGAATCTGGTATTCTTGTCACCCTCCTTTAGCCAGACTTCTCTGGACTTCTGTCTCCAACTGATTTCCTCCCTACGAATTATCTCTTCGTATTCCACCATCATCTCCATCCTTGACTACCGGTCTCTCTTATGCAAAGGCCCATCTGTAGCCTCCCTTAACTCCATTTGCTACAGAAACGCTAGAATTTTCCCCTTTCGAGCACCTGTGATGGCCGCAACATTCTTGGCCCATTCTTTTATTTTGATATTCAGTGCTTGTAGCTTCTTACAAATCACATATCCCTTCCAGCCCTCAAATAGAAAAGAAGACCACCACTTCTCAATGAGACAATTAAAGTTATCATCTTCACAGAGAGCCAAATCCAGTTTAAAAGGACGCGAACCGATTGGGTTTTCTGCCATATTCAAAAGTAACGGGTTGTGATCAGAAATGGGCCTCAGATCATGCACTCAGACTCACATATGTTCCTCATACACAGTTGTTGGCCAACTACATTAGGTATTGTTAGTTAAAACGGTGTCAGAAGGACCTCCAATGATGGTACTGATGATGCCAAAATCTGGATTCGTGATCGTGCGGCTGGCAGAGAACCTTTGCTGGATATCTACAACCACAGATAAAAAATGGGTCAGGGGTCCGGGCTTGGTGCCGGACAACCACTTCGACACCCAAGTCAGATTTCAACTCAACCAGAAAAATGAACAGCAAGATACTGACATGGATAACTAAGTTACCAGGCTCAACTACGGGTTCTTTCTGGGCTTTGAGTAACGCGAGGATGAGTGTAAGGTCCGGGGCAAGGAGAGTGCGGGCGTCAATCACCTTTTCTCTTCCTTTTCAGTAGTTATGTCAACCTTAATGGGTAATTAAGGCTGTCCTTTAATGGAGTGAATCATCCTCTGGTTTGTTTTCCTTGTTTCCAGTAGATGGGATCTAATGAACGCATCTTCTTTGCTGTGTGTTATCGTATATATATATATATATATATATATATATATATCTTTTGCATGTAACCTTTTTGTCTTTGTGTGCCACGTGGACTCTTTTAATCATTTGGAGGAAAGCTTCAGATCCTATGATTGGGCGGGGTGTTGGTTACCACAAAAGATTAGTAGCATATTCGGTGGGTAGATTATGCGTGTTGATAATAGATAACAGTGATGATGAATAATATTGAGAGATCTTTTAGTGATAAGCATGGGACGCGTGGCACAATCCTACGGTTATACCATCTTTTACCCTATGATAATACCTCCCTACTCCCTTGACCAAGGGAGTAAGATTTTTCTCCTGTCATTGAATATGATTGTAGACACCCCCATTTTGCTACGCTTTAAAAAGCAAAACATTCGGTAGTATCATTGAGTCTTTATTCCGTATTCAGCATTAGATTAGGCATCCATGCATTTTAGGGTAGATTTCATTTCATTATGGTAGTTTTGAAGTTGATTCGCGATCCTAAAGGTCTCTAGGGGGTTCCTTTGGCCTCTAGAAGATGAAAGTTCAAGTTTCCAAGCAAATGAAAAAACCTGCTATTTTTAGAATTTTCAGGGTTTCCCTCATTTTGCCTATTTTGAACAGCAGGGGTATTTTGGTCATTCCCGATGTGTCTCACTTGACCCCCGAGTTATATTTGAGAAATCTTGATTAATTTTACAAATTTTGAAAAAGCTACTATTTTTAGAAACTCATGGGGCTTCCACATTTTCATCATCTTATGGATATTTCAATCATTTCTCATATGTCCAAAACCATCTCGAGGGTACGGCTGATGGATTAAGAGTAATTTCGTAAGATTTGGGAAACTTGCTAAATTTAGATCTCTCAAGATTTTCTCTTAGTCTTGCACTTCGGGGGTATTTTAGACATTTCCAAACATATCATATTTGGTCCCTAAGTTGTATTTAAGAAATCTTGAGTCCGTTCATAAATTTTCGAAAATCAGCTATTTTTAAAATTTCTCAGGGTTTTCCCTAGTCTCGCCAAATTCTAGCACATCGGGGTAATTTGGTCTTTTCCTGTGTAATTCTTTTGATCCCCGAAATATGTCTGGGAGATTATGAATGATTTCCTGACTTTTGGAAAACCTGCTAAATTTAGAATTTCTCAGGTGTTTCGCTTAATTTGGAAATTCTAAGTGTTGAGGGCATTTTCAGGGGATACCAAATGATCTTGTTTAATATTACTCACCGAAAGGACCCAATTTTAAAAGTTTCCATTTTTAATTTTTCCCTTTAGGGGTGAATCAATCTGAGGGTATTTTGGTCGCGTTTGGATGTCTAACGGTCAAATAGGGGCATTTTGGTCCGAAAAGTTATTTTCCAAAAAAGATGGTCCGATCGTGTGTGAGGGATACACCATAAATGTCAAATGGGTTGGGTCCATATATAGAATGTTGAATTTAGAAAGATTTTATTGATTTTTTACGGAAAAACCCAAAACCCGTGTCAAATGGCCCATTGGGCTAAAGCCTGGAAAGATGGAGCTCATGTGGGTTCACCCATATGGGTCAACCACCATGGTGGGCGGCCCACATGGTTGACCCACAGGAGTTGAGCACCCAACCTTGATGATGTCACAATTGTGACATCATATTTGTTAAAAGAAAAATAAAAAGAATAAAAAATGAAAAGAAGGAAAGAAGGAAAAGATGAATGGTTGCTTAAAAAAGTTTTCTTCTAAAGAAGCAATGTCGAATGAGAATAGTATGTCTTGATTGACAAGAAATTAAGAATGGAATCAAATCCAATTTGGAAATAAGAAAGAAAGAAAGCAAGAGGGGAAAATTGGAAACAAGCCAAAAAGGGAGCTCTCACATTGGAAATTACTATTTCTCTCTTAACCCTAGCTTTTTTTGTATAAAAATCAAAGCAAACAATGCTAGAAAGGATTGGAAAAAATCCAAATTCGTCATTTTTCTCTCTCCTCCCAAGAAAAAAAAAAGAAAAAAAAAACCTCTTCTCTCTTTAAGTGTGATCTCTATCTCAAGTGTTCTTCACAAAAAGAATTCTTGAATTCCTTCTTCTTCTCCAAGGCATCACACAATCAAGAATTATTGGAGTGTTCTTTCGATCTTTTTTAGCGTATAAAAGGGTTGGACAAAGCGTATATCTTGGATCACCAACCCTAGAGACAAGGATCGCGATCAACGGTAAGGATTCCTCATCTTTGTGAAGTAGAATAAGCATGCTAGGGTTTTAATTTTGATGGATCAAATCAACGAGTTTTTCTTTGAAATTCCAGTATGTTATACTATAGATTATGAGCTTTCAAAATCCAAAATTTGATCCAAAAACTAATTTTCCTCCATTTAAAAATAGTTTTCTTTTGTTTTTATTCAATATGGATTTAAATTAGATTATCAAAGCAAGTGTTTGAAAACATGGTTCTTTTTAAAAACTGATATTTTCTGGGTTTTATATAAAATACAAAACTACTGGAAACTTAATTTCCAACTGTGGTTCGGCCGTTTTATTTTTCATTCTATTTTTCAAAGAATAACCCCGAAAAGGGTTATTTCTTGATGAATGGAGCCAAAAGTATATCAAATCATGCCTCAATTTAGTGAAAGTTTGTTTCCAGTAATTTTACAAGGTTTTTAGATCATTAAAAAAATTTCATATTTTTTGGAGTTTGTTTAATCGGATTATTAATTATTTTAAATTTTGGCTATTTTTAATAAATACCAAATGGTTTTACAAATTCATTAAACTTTCCAGAATTAAATATTAATAATAAATGAAGGTTTCTATTAAAAAATATTTTAAAACAAATATGGTTTTTACTGTTTTCTAATCGCTTTTCCGTTTTACGTGCCATAATTCTTTTTCTTATTAAATTAATATATTTTTAAAAATTTTTCTTACAAACCTGTAACTTTGGTTACTGGAATATTAGAGAAATATTTTCAATTAATTTTGCAAAGATTTGATAAGGTTTTACAATTTATTTTAATAAACAGGTTTTAATGCCTAGGAAACAAATTGATCTCTTATATTTAAAAACCAATTTTATGGAGGAGATTTAATTTTTAAGTTTTAAAATTTTGATAGAAAATTTATAATCTATTATATATCTACTTGAAGTTTTTATTTGATTTTAGGATACCATTATGTTTGCTTTCTAAGTAATTCTTTGGTTTCATCTTATTTTTGTGTGAATTAAAATGGGCATCAAATCGTAATAATAATGCATGAAAGTCATACAGTAGTCTAATATCATGATTATCTTTAGACTGTAAGAGTTTAAGTTGAATTGAAATTGATATGCTATAGGTTGTTGTGTTAATCTATAATCTGATTTGAATTTTGAAAAATCAGAAATTGATATCTAATCTTAATGCTAATTCATGTAAATTTTTCAGTAAGATTTAATCATCTATATATTTATTCTGTAAAAGTTTGGAGTAAGTTAAAATTGATATGATATAGGTTACTGTGTTAATCTATAATCTGATTTGAATTTTGAAAAATCAGAAATTGATATAAAATCTTAATGATAATTCATGAAAGTTTTCTTGTAAGCCACAATCATCCATATCTTGTTACTGGAAAAGTTCCAACTAAGTTGGAGTTCGATTGCTTAGGGTTACTGTCTAATCCTAGCAATCTGGTCTTAATGATATTAAATCACAATTTAATAGCAAATCAATACAAAAGTCAGTAAAAATCTCCAAAAACCCTTAACTTTTCAGCATAAATTCAATCCCTATTTTTTTTGAAACAGAAACCTTAGGGTTCATAGATTGCCTTTGTAAATTGGCTATTCTGTGACAATTTAACTGCCGAGATCGCAACCGTAATCGTATACTAATTGCGATTAATCCTGCATAATTGGAGTGCGTAAATTATAGTATGATATTGGCTCCGAGGTCCACTGTCCACGGAAATTCTGAGAAATATGCCAGACAGTAAGATACTATAATTTACGTACTAAATTATACAAGTGTTGAGAGCACGATTCCCTTCCATGGTTGCTATTCGAAGCCGAAACTTGCGAACCATAGAGCCTTTGGTATTCCTTAGATGTTTAGGAATAAAAAATCCTCAAAATTTGAAAATCATTAAGTTCAACAAATCAAATTAACTCGATCCGTGTCTTAGGAGCCGTTGGATTACGGTCTCCTATCGTAGGAACCTTTAGGGCCCCTTAGGAACACTTACGTCACGTTGTGTCCTAAGTTTTAGGGAGTCCTAGAGTTAGGAGTCCAGCCTCATCATGGGCGTTTGCTATGGATAGCAACCGTGCCATATATCTAGTTACACTATTCACCCAATTTTTCCCTAGGATAAGCCTAGTTACCTAAGATGTAGGTTAACCTGCATTAGTCTAAGGGACAACTTGCACTTAGATAGGATCATATAACATCTTAGATGAAGTCCTAGGATAATAAAATCTTCAACTTCAATTAAATAACTTCTCTTAAAACTGTTGAAATAGTCAATCCAGTCTAAATCGGTGTCTTAGATGAGTTAGGCATAAGTAGCTTAGCTTAGGTGCACCGAACTACATCGACTCTGATCCCAGTGAGGCTTGGGTACGTAGGCAGCTTGGATGCTTGATGGCATACCAATCACGAGTCGGCCCCACACACAAATGGTGGGGTTTTGTATATTAGTTTTCTTATAAATTCTTAATTAAAATATGTAGGATTTCTCTCAAATTAGAATTTTAGGAGAACTTTCACTTAGATTGAATTCAAACAAATTAAGAAAATCAGGATACACATTTAGGAATTACATTGAAATTAGATATTAAGATGCATGTCACATAGTTCGCACATTAATATAGAGTTAAATGAGCCATTTAAAAGAAATTCAAAAGAGTTAACTTTTGGGATTGAAGACCGATTATCGGGCAGGAATGGTGCATGAGGTGGTAACTCCCCATACCTTCCATTCTCGTAACCAGGTAACGAGTCTAGATTTCTGGTCAATTATGGGTCCTAGATCCGTTATCTAGGTGGCGACTCTGTCACTCTCCTTTGCGTGGAATTCGGATTGCCTTAGTAATCCCAAATTCACGGAAAAGATGAATTAAATCACACCTTGCTAGGCTCGGCGGCTTACCCCTGCCCTTATGGGTACTGGGTTGCACGTTTGTTTGCACCATATGGCTTGGTTGCTGCCTGCTTGGTTGGGTAATTAAAATCAATAATAAAAAGCACACGGCATTCGCGTGGATACGAGAGACCAAGAGAGAGCATGGCGGCTCGCGCCTGTAGACACCCCCATTTTGCTAGACTTTAAAAAAAATAAAAGATTTGGTAGTTTGTCAAGTTTCGAGTCCGTATTCCACCTAAGATTAGGCATCTGTGCATTTTAAGGTAGATTTCGCTTCATTGAAGGAATTCTGAAGTTGATTCGCGATCCTGAAGGTCTCTAGGGGGTTCATTTGGCCTCTGAAAGATGAATGTTCAAGTTTCCAAGCAAATGAAAAAACCTGCTATTTTTAGAATTTTCTGGGTTTCCCTCATGTTTGCCCATTTTGCACTGCAGGGGTATTTTGGTCATTCCCGATGTGTCTCGTTTGACCCCCGAGTTATATTTGAGAAATCTTAAGTGATTTCACAAATTTTGAAAAAGCTGCTATTTCTAGAAACTCATGGGGCTTCCACATTTTCATCATCTTATTGATATTTCAATCATTTCTCATATATCCAAAACCATCTTGAGGGTACGGCTGTGGATTAGGAGTAATTTCGTAAGATTTGGAAAACCTCCTAAATTTATATCTCTCAAGATTTTCTCTTAGTCTTGCACTGGTATTTTAAACATTTCCAAAATATCATATTTGGTCCCTAAGATTGTGTCTAAGAAATCTTGAGTCCGTTCATAAATTTCCAAAAATCTGCTATTTTTGGAATTTCTCAGGGTTTCCCTAGTCTCGCCAAATTCTAACAGCTCGGGGTAATTTGGTCTTTTCCTGTGTAATTCTTTTGATCCCCGAAATATGTCTGAGAGATTATGAATGATTTCATGAATTTTGGAAAACCTGCTAAATTTAGAATTTCTCAAGGGTTTCCTTAATTTGGAAATTCTAAGTGTTGAGGGCATTTTGGGTATTTTCACGGGATACCAAATGATCCTGTTTAATATTACTCACCGAAAGGACCCAATTTTAAAAGTTTTTAGTTTTGAAGTTTGACCACAAAGACTTTCCATTTTTAATTTTTTCTTTTATAGGTGAATCAATCTGAGGGTATTTTGGTCGCATTTGGATGTCTAACAGTCAAATATGGGCATTTTGGTCCGAAAAGTTGTTTCCAAAAAAGATGGTCTGATCATGTGTGAGGGATGCACCATAAATGTCAAATGGGTTGGGTCCATATATAGAATGTTGAATTTAGAAAGATTTTATTGAATTTTTATGGAAAAACCCGAAACCCGTGCGAAATGGCCCATTGGGCTAAAGCTCGCAAAGATGGAGCTCATGTGGGTTCACCCATATGGGTCGACCACCATGGTGAGCGCCCCACATGGCTGACCCACATGAGTTGAGCACCCAACCTTGATGATGTCACAATGGTGACATCATATTTGTTAAAAGAAAAATAAAAAGATTAAAAAAAAGAAAAGAAGGAAAGAAGGAAAAGAGGAATGATTGCTTAAAAAGGTTTTTTTCCAAAGAAGCAATGTGGAATGATAATAGCATATCTTGATTGACAAGAAATCAAGATTGGAATCAAATCCAATTTGGAAACAAGAAAGAAAGAAAGCAAGAGGGGAAAATTGGAAACAAGCCAAAAATGAGAGCTCTCACATTGGAAACTACTATTTCTCTTTTAACCCTAGCTTTTTTGTAAAAAAATCATAGCAAACAATCCTAGAAAAAAAAAATCCAAATTCTTCCATTTTCTCTCTCCTCCCCAAGAAATTTTTTTTTCTTTTCTCTCTTGAAGTGTGTTCATATATCTCAAGTGTTATTCACAAAAAAATTCTTGAATTCATTTTTCTTCTTCAACAAATCACATATCAAGGATTTTTGGGTCTACTTCATCATATAAAAGGGTGCGACCAAGCGTATACCTCAGATATACGTACCCTAGAGACAAGGAGAGCGATCAACGGTAGGATCTTTATCTTTGTAATATCAAAAGTTGAAAAGCATGCTAGGGTTTTACTTTTGGTAGATCAAATCAATGAATTTTTTCTTGAAATTTCAGTATGTTATAATATAGATTATAATTTTTCAAAATTCAAAATTTCACCAAAAAAATTAAACTTCCTCCATTTAATAATAATTTTCTTTCGTTTTTTATTCAATATGGATTTCAATCAGATTATCAAAGCAAGTGTTAGAAAACGTGGGTTTCTTTAAAAAATGATATTTTTTTGGGATTTCTATAAAATAAAATACTACTGGAAACTTAATTTCCAACCGTGGTTCGGCCGTTTTATTTTTCATTCTATTTTTCAAATAATAACCCCGAAAATGGTTATTTCTTGATGAATGGAGCCAAAAGTATATCAACTCATGTTTAAATTTTGTGAAAGTTTGTTTCCAGTAGTTTTACAATGGTTTTAGATCACCCAAAAATTTTCATATTTTTTGGAGTTTGTTTAATTGGATTATTAATTATTTTAAATTTTGGCTATTTTTAATAAATACCAAATCATTTTCAAAATTGATGAAACTTTCCAGAATTAAAGCCTAATATAAATGGAAGTTTCCATTGAAAATTATTTCAAAACAAATATGGTTTTTATTGTTTTCTAATCGCTTTCCCGTTTTACGTGCCATAATTCTTTTTTTATTAAATTAATATTTTTTTAAAATTTTTCTTTACAAACCAGTAACTTTGGTTACTGGAATGTTAGAGAAATATTTTCAACTAATTTTACAAAGATTTGATAAGGTTTTACAATTTATTTCAATAAACAGGTTTTAACGCCTAGGAAACAAATTGATATCTTATATTTAAAAACTAATTTTATGGAGGAGATTTAAGTTTTACGTTTTGAAATTTTGATAATAAATTCTATAATCTATTATATATCTACTGGAATTTTTTATTTGATTTTAGGATACCATTAGATTTGGTTTTTAAGTAATTCTTTGGTTTCATCTGATTTTTGTGTGAGTTTAAATGGGCATCAAATCGTAATAAAAATCCATGAAAATCATACAGTAGTCTAAGATCATGATTATCTTTATACTGTAAGAGTTTAAGTTGATTTCAAATTGATATGTTATAGGTTGCTGTGTTAATCTATAATCTAATTTAAATTTTGAAAAATCAGACATTGATATCTAATCTTAATGATAATTCATGTAAATATTTCAGTATGCTTTATTCATCTATATCTTTATTCTGTAAAATTTTGGAGTAATTTAAAAGTGATGTGATACAGGTTGCTATGTTAATCTATAATCTGATTTGGATTATGAAAAATCGAGAATTGATATTAAATCTTAATGGTAATTCATAAAATTTTTCCAGTAAGCCATAATCATCCATATCTTGTTACTGGAAAAGTTTCAACTGATTTGCAGTTTGATTACTTGGGGTTACTGTGTATTCCTAGCAATCTGGTATTAATGATATTAAATCACAATTTAATAGCAAATCAATACAAAAGTCAGTAAAAATCTCCAAAAAACCTTAACTTTTCATCATAAATTCAATCCCTAACTTTTTGAAACAGAAACCTTAGGGTTCATAGATTGCCTTTATAAATTTGCTATGCTGTGACAATTTAACTGCCGAGATCGTAACCATAATCGTATACTAATTGCGATTAATCCTGCATAATTGGAGTGCGTAAATTATAGTATGATATTGGCTCCGAGGTCCATTGTCCACGGAAATCCTGAGAAATATGCCAGGCAATAAGATACTATAATTTACATGCTAAATTATACAAGTGTTGAGAGCATGATTCCCTTCCATGGTTGCGATTCAAGGCCGAAGCTTGCGAACCATAGAGCCTTTGGTATTCCTTAGAGGTTTAGGAACAGAAAATCCTTGAAATCTGAAAATCATTAACTTCAACAAATTGAATCAACTCACTCCATGTCTTTCGGAACCGTTGGATTGCGGTTTCCATCGTAAGAACCATTAGAGCCCTATTTAGGAACACTTACGTCATGTCGTGTCCTAGGTTTTAGAGAGTCTTAGAGTTAGGAGTCCAGCCTCATCACGGGCGTTTGCTATGTATAGCAACCGTCCCATAGATCTAGTTACACTAGTCACCCAATTTTCCTTTAGGATAAACCTAGTTACCTAGGATGTAGGTTAACCTGCATTAGTCTAAGAGACGTCTTGCACGTAGATAGGATCATATAGCATCTTAGATGAAGTCCTAGGATAATAAAATCTTCAACTTGAATTAAATAACTTATCTTAAAACTGTTGAATCAGTCAATCCAGTCTAGATCGGTGTCCTAGATGAGTTAGGCATAAGTAGCTTAGTTCAGGTGCACCGAACTACGTCGACTCTGATCCCAGTGAGGCTTGGGTACGTAGGCAGCTTGGATGCTTGATGGCATACTAATCACGAGTCGGCTCCACACATAAGTGATGGGGTTTTGTATATTAGTTTTCTTATGAATTCTTAATTAAAATATGTAGGAATTCCCTTAAATTAGCTTTTTAGGAGAACTCTCACTTATATTGAATTCAAACAAATTAAGAAATCAAGATACACATTTAGGAATTACATTGAAATTAGATCTTAGGTTGCATGTCACGTAGTTCGCACATTAATATAGAGTTAAATGAGCCATTTAAAAGAAATTCAAAAGAGTTAACTTTTGGAATTGAAGACCGATTATCGGGCAGGAATGGTGCATGTGGTGGTAAATCCCTATACCTTCCATTCTCGTAACCAGGTAACGAGTCTAGATTTCTGGTCAATTATGGGTCCTAGATCCCTCATCTAGGTGGCGATTCTGTCACTTTCTTTTGCGTGAAATTCGGATTGCCTTAGTGATCCCAAGTTCACAGAAAAGATGAATTAAATCACACCTTGCCAGGCTCGGCGGCTTACCCCTGCCCTTATGGGTACTGGGCTGCACGTTTGTTTGCACCCTATGGCTTGGTTGCTGCCTGTTTGGTTGGGTAATTAAAATCAATAATAAAAAGCACACGCCATTCGCGTGGGTACGAGAGACCAAGAGAGAGCGTGGCGGCTCACGCCTCACCCCTCTCGCGGGATCGGGTCTCACAGTTTGGCGACTCTGCTGGGGACCACCTAACTTAGTTAAAATTTCAAAAGATAATTCCTTTGAATTTATTTTAATTGGCTCATGAAAATCTATGCTTTCTAGGTAGTTTGTTTACTTTATTTTCTCATCACATAATACTCTAACTTAATCTAACAAACCCTGAAGGCATCATAGATTGCGCAAACATATTGCACACACTCACATCACTTGCATCTAAACTCTTGCATCTCACATGCACACACATCCTATTTTAGGAACCCGGAGTGTTATCTAGCATGGTTGACTGGGATTTCATCACCTGGTGCCTCTGTGCTAGAGAAGCATTCCACTCTTAGCCTAGTACCTTTATGGTACATAAACGGATCTCTTATTCACGTACTGATACGCTGGACACTGGTACAGTATATTGAGCACGGATTCGCGCTAAGGGAACTCTTGGCCTTACCCCTAGATTAACCCACAGATGCATGTAGTATACGAACACACGTGCATCACGTGTGTGAGCCTAGCTTATGATATCCTACCCATTTGTGTCTAGATTAGGCCGTAGTCCATCTTCAAATGGCTACGATCGGTCCTTAGGTACACAAACAAAGTCATGAGTTGAGATTCTCTCTCCACTCCGCTAGATTAGGATTAGGGTTTGATGCCTTCAGGTAACACTGTTAAAATGTACGAAGATTAAAAAACTTTCCCTTTGGGGTTAGGATACAAATCCCGTCTTTCCTAAGATCGCATAGGATTAGTTATTCTTGATCTACCCGTTGAAAGCAATCTTATGTAATCTCATCTAATCTTTTGGTCATGTGTCTATCATTCGCATCTTGTGTGATTCGATTATATCTTCATTCCCTTTCTCAATTGGCAAGAATTGTATTTCAATTCTTGTACCCTTAGTCTCTTCTTACTCTAAGGGCAACCTGTTTCAAGAATATTTTGCTAAGTCCTTCAGAGTTCACTCTCATGATCTTTGAACTAGGGGCATTTCCTTATACGATTTTGTCATAATTGTCATGTTTTGGTCCTTTAGGATTCATCTTCTTGTCCAAATTACTTGCTTACTCCATAATATTTTTCAGTCATTGAGAAGAAACACTCCATGAATGTTAAGCTCATATACCTTGTATTCATTATTTCCATGACAGGAAGTTGGCACCATAGCTAAGCCTACTACTCCTTGGGTTCGAATTTCTTCACGGTTAGAGAGGAAATCTGTCTCTCCGCCACCTTCTCTGAGAACTCCATTATCTCCTCCTTTCTCATCCTCATCCTCGCCAATGGCAGAAAACCAAGATAATCTTCCACCTATTGCTGTTACCGATACTCTCGCCTTAATTCTCCAGCAACTTCAAGAGCTCAAAGAGGAGAACCGAGTTATCAAGACCCAGCTTTCCGAGAAGTTGGCGCCATCGTGTTCCAAAGATAAAGGGCCTATGCACTATACAGCTACTTCAGCAGCACCTGCTTAACCAGTGTTCATCTCTATCCCAGATAAAACTGAAGAAGAGTTAGAAAAAGAACAGTACAGCGAAGGTCAGAGTAAGCCTTCTCAGTCAACGGTTGATAAGACGGTTATGGAGAAATTAGAAAGTCTTACCAGGAAAGTTCAAGACATCCAGCTTCAGGACCAGGGTGGTTTCAACCCAAGTGATCTTACATTGTTTCCCGAAATCCGTCTCCCCGCAAGCTTTCAGATGCCAGATTTTGACAAATATGACGGTGTGGGTTGTCCGATCACACACTTGCAAATGTTCACTATCATGTGCCAGCCTCAAGGTCTATCTACTGAGCAAATGGCTCAATTGTTCCCGGTTTCCCTGACAAAGGTCGCTAGAAGGTGGTTCATGGTCCTAGACAAGACTCGTTGTAGGACATGGAAGGATATTGGAGAGCAGTTCATCAAGCAATTCAAATATGATGATGGAACTGAAATCACTAGGAAGGATCTTGAGAGAACCAAGCAGGACTCAAAAGAGTCATTGTTAACTTTCGTCAAGAGATGGAGAAGGTTAGCGGCTCAAATGATGCAGCGTCCCTCGGAAGAGGAACAAGTTCAGATGATTATGAAGAATATATCCTCTCAGCTCCAATATCACATGTCTCTTCAGTATTATCCAGATTTTAAACACTTCATCAATGCTGGTATGCAAATTGAGGAAGCAATGGCACAAGGAGTTTACAATAGAGGTAACCCCAATTCAAAAGAAGTTAAGACACAAACTCTAGCTAAGATCTCCGAGGTTGATAATGTATCAAGGACTAACCCGTCACAGAACCCTATGATATTCAAATATAATCAATCAGGGATTGCAGCTCAGCCAAAGCCCAATAGGGAATTCACCCCTCTCCTATTTCCACCATCTGTCTTACTACAACAAGGATTGGAATCCGGCGATATCTATTTACCTTGCATTAAGGAACCTCTTAATCCGCTCCCCAGGACATGGAGGACGGAAGAGCACTGCGATTTTCATCGAGGATCGGGGCATAATACTGATCAGTGTATAACTCTAAGGCATGTGATCCAGAAGTTGATCGATGAGCACAAGCTACCATTTCAGCAAGCGCCAAATATTGTTGATAATCCTATGCAAAACCATGTTGTACCGCCGCTGGATGATGTTTAGGCACTTGGGGTTTGAGAAGCTCAGGTTCAGTTGCAGTGATAGAGAAGAACCAGCAGTTAAAAGGCACTTGTTATGATGATAATTAAGTTTTCCCCGAGCCTCCAAAGCCAAACAGTTGTAGCAGTCTTAGTCCTTTTGTTATTTTAATCAAGTCCAGTCACGATGTCGAGTCCAGTTATCGAGTGCAATCTTCTAAAAGTTTGAATAAATTTCTAGTCCAGTTGAGTCTTTTCTTACTTTTATTTTTGAGTCAATAATGTAAATCCTGAGTCTGTTCAGGATAAGTCTTATCAGATGTAGTCATTTTTAATTCAGTGAAACTTGCTTTCTCTATACATTCCAACGTGTGCTTCTGACTTTAATAAACAAAGAGAAAAATACTCCCTCCTCGAATGAGAAAGAAGATGCAGACGAAACTCCTCCTGAGTTGCAGCATATGCTCAAACAAGAGGAGGAGCACCGAGCTCAGCCTCTCAAAGAGAAAATTGAAATGGTAAGCACTGGCACTAAAACTTTGTTTCAGTGAATGCCGATTGAAAATACATTACCCTCTGAAGAATGTGAGGAATTGATAAATTTATTTCGAGAATAAAGAGATGGTCCAGTAAGCGCTATCATTAATGCCAGGAGAAAGACCCAGATAGAAGGTTCAAGAAAGAATGAAGTAAATGTCACATGCTATATAAGGGACATGGATTCGAAACAACTTCCATATCTCCAGTCAATGGCCCCGGTCACAGGTTTCACCGGTGACAATGTAAAGCCATCAAATTCAATATGAAAAGTGCAAGAGCAATCATCTCAGAGCGATCATCAAGATATCAAGGGCCACCGATTCAAGGATGAAATGATGTCCAAAAACCGGTATGCACCCTCAAGGTCAAATTACTTATCAATATCCAGAAGGAAGAAGAATCATTATCTCTTACCGGGAAATGCCGTCAAACTCCGTGAAAAAAAAGAAAAAAAAATCAGTACCAGAGGGACTCTAGTAACCTATATCGATTCTCAATCTGAACATCGGAAGGCCTCCTTTGGCCGAATAAATCCCAAAATTAGAACCCAACATCTAAAGAATACCGGTTTGCAAACCCTTCGAGCCTGAATGAAATTTTCTTGAAAACCCATCAAACTAGGGGCATCCGCCCCGAACTACGCGAGACCTGATCCCTACACTGGGGTACGTAGGCAGCTCGGTTAAACCGAGCTCGGTCGATTCAAAAAAAAAAGAAAAAAAATTCAATCCTTTCATAAAAAAGAGGGACAAGTTCCAAAAGAAGGGAAGTCAATTATTCCAGAAAGAAAAGAAAAGAAAAAAGAAAAATCAATTAACCTTCAAACAACTTATCTTCAAACTAGGGGCATTCGCCTTGAACTATGCACGACCTAATTCCTACCCTGGGATACGTAGGCAACCTGTTCACAGGTTCGGTCGAAATCTTTATTGAACCTTAAGCCATTCTTTGAAAAGTCCTATCCTACCTATAAAGTCCTTCCGGTGTTCAGAATTAATGATCTAGGTCCCGAAACACAAAAAGTGAAAAAAAAAGAAAAAGAAAAAAAAAGAATGGAGTTTGAATATCTGCTAGGTTGAAAACCTGAAAGGGTGGTCTAGGCAAAAGTTAAGATCATTCCCCTGCTAAAGGACGGCTTAGGCAAAAGCTAAGGAGATAGCCTGCTAAGTTGAGAATCCGAAAGGACGATTCAGGCAAAAGTTAAGGCTAACACGGTCCGCCAAGTTAAAAACACTGAAGAGGTGACTTGGTCACGGTAAGAGAGTCATTATAAGAAGGTTACAGCCGGTATCAAGATTGAAGAAGAGAAAAGAAGTTCGAGCAAGCTTAAATGTCATCCAAGAAACTTGGGGGCATTGAAACCAAGCAATCCTAGGAGTGGTAATCAAATTCTAAGAGCATTACTATTTAAAAAAAAATAAAAAAAAATAAAAAATTTCCAGTGCTTATAAATTGAGAAACTACTCTTTGAAAGGCTAGACTTATGAAACAAAACGATAACTAAGTCAGGAGCATCACTGTGTATCAGTCCAGTCAGTCCATTCCTGTTCGTTTTAGCTCATTCTTTCAGAAACTTCCCGTTCATCCAATAGTGTCTTTTACCATCTTCCCCTTTTTAGTAAAGTCGATCATTGTCCAGTTAGTCAAATGTTGCAGCTGTCTCGGTAAAAGATGCCTGGTGTAGCTAACCCCCTGCAATTGTTCCAGAGCTAAGTTAATCCGCAGGCAAGGATTTCAGGAGTTAAGAAAAAAATCCAATCTAAGCAAAGTCAGTTCTAGAAGAATCCATAAGCAGAAAAATCTGAAAAACCAGTTCCCATAAGAAGATCATACCCTAGAAAAGCACCTTGAGCTTGGAAGAGCCTTAGATGCAATGGTGGTTGAGCCAGTTTCTCATAAAGATGAACCATTAAAAATCGGAATCTCCTTCCAGTCAGTTGAATATTTGTCTGAATGCTTGTCAAAAGAAGAATCCTCTGTACCAGTGTCCAAATATTCCGAGGTCTCAATTCATATCCCCAGTAAAGAAGATCTTGATCTAAGAAATTTCAAGCCCTGTGAGACTTTCTTGTTCATCCTCAGTAAACAATTCAAAATGCTAATAAACTTGTGTAAAAACCAGTTTACTAGTTCATCAATTACCAATTCCTAATTCGCCAGTACCAGTTCACCGATTCCAGTATTCCAGTATTCCAGTTCCAGTTCCAGTATCCAGTATTCCAAAATTCCAATTCCAGTATCCAGTATTCTAGTATTCCAGTTCCAATATCCAGTACTCTAGTATTCCAGTTCCAGCATCCAGTATTCAGTTTCAATTCCAGTATTTCAGTTCCAGCGTCCAAAATTCAGTTTCAATTCCAGTATTCCAGTTCCAGCATCCAGTATCCAGTTTCAATTCCAGTATTCCAGTATTTCACTATTTCAGTTCCAGTTCCAGTATCCAGTATTCCAATATTCCAGTTCCAGTATCCAGTATTCTAGTATTCCAGTTCCAATATCCGGTACTCTAGTATTCCAGTTCCAATATCCGGTATTCAGTTCCAATTCTAGTATTCTAGTTCCAGTTCTAGTATCCAGTATTCCAATATTCCAGTTCCAGTATCCAGTATTCTAGTATTCCAGTTCCAATATCCAGTACTCTAGTATTCCAGTTCCAGCATCCAGTATTCAGTTTCAATTCTAGTATTCCAGTTCCAGCATCCAGTATCCGGTTTCAATTCTAGTATTTCACTATGCCCGTTCTAGTCTCCAGTTCCAGTATCCAATATTCCAGTATCACAGTTCTAGTGTCCAGTATCCCTATCACCAGTATTCCAGTGTTCCATTTTCCAGTATTCGTATTCCTGTTCCCAGTATTTCGACACTCCAATTCCAACACCCAGTTCCAGTGTCCGAAAATCCAGTATTTCAGTACTCTAATTCTAGTATCCGGTATGTCTTCATTCTAGATTCCCGGTTTCCGATGTTTAGATCAAGATTCCAGTTTCCAGTTTCCAGTCCTAACATCCAGTGATCAAATTTCAATCCCAATTGAATCAATCAAAATGTCAATCCAATCTAATCCCCAGTTCACCAATTATCAATTTTTGACTCTCCAGTTTTCTAGTAATCAAGTTCTACAATTCCCAGCGAACTAGCTCTTTAACTTCTCAGTTCTTTAATTCTCCAGTTATCCGACTATTGAGTCCCTTAATCATCCAGTAATCCAATTTTCAGCTCTGTAAATATCCAGTCCCTAAATTTTCTACTTCTCCAGTTTTTCAATTCTTCAGTTCATCAAATCTTCAATTCTCCAGTTTCAAGTTATCCAGTCTTCCAATTCTCCAGTCCACCCATTGTTTGATTATTCAGTTTCTCAGTTCTCCGGTTCTCAAGTCCTTAAGCCTCTAATTCTCCGGTAATCGAGTCCTCCAGTTTTAAAATTGTCATTTCCAGTCTCATTCTCAATTGTTGAATCTGATCTTAAATCCATTAGCCCCCGTCTCACTCACGAATAGGCTAATCTTCTGATTTTCCTGAGCCCGTTCAGGGAACGGTGCCTCCTTCCGTCGTTGCCCGTTCGAAAACGGCGCCGCATCATAATCATCTTTTGTTCTGGGTTGCAAGATTTTTGCACCCAGAGTAAATCCGATTCTCCGTTGTTCTAAACTGCCATCTCATGGTGTTTAGAGTAAATGATTTTTTATAGATGTTCAAATTCAAGGATTTCATCTAGGGTGTTGCATTATGTTAGGTTGCATACATTCGCATTTAGGTTGCGTTTTGTCTAGAGAGTCCTTTGTTGGCAAAACGCTGCGCAAAACGGTTCTGTCACTTTTGCTTTGGTATTCGATGACTACGTCATCTCTACCAAAGAGGGGCATCTGTAGACACCCCCATTTTGCTAGACTTTAAAAAAAATAAAATATTTGGTAGTTTGTCAAGTTTCAAGTCCGTATTCCACTTAGGATTAGGCATCTGTGCATTTTAAGGTAGATTTCGCTTCATTGAAGGAATTCTGAAGTTGATTCGCGATCCTGAAGGTCTCTAGGGGGTTCATTTGGCCTCTGAAAGATGAAAGTTCAAATTTCCAAGCAAATGAAAAAACCTGCTATTTTTAGAATTTTTTGGGTTTCCCTCATTTTTGCCCATTTTGCACTGCAGGGGTATTTTGGTCATTCCCGATGTGTCTCGTTTGACCCCCGAATTATATTTGAGAAATCTTGAGTGATTTCACAAATTTTGAAAAAGCTGTTATTTCTAGAAACTCATGGGGCTTCCACATTTTCATCTTATAGATATTTCAATCATTTCTCATATATCCAAAACCATCTTGAGGGTACGGCTGTGGATTAGGAGTAATTTCGTAAGATTTGGAAAACCTCCTAAATTTATATCTCTCAAGATTTTCTCTTAGTCTTGCACTGGTATTTTAGACATTTCCAAAATATCATATTTGGTTCCTAAGATTGTGTCTAAGAAATCTTGAGTTCGTTCGTAAATTTTCAAAAATCTGCTATTTTTGGAATTTCTCAGGGTTTTCCCTAGTCTCGCCAAATTCTAGCAGCTCGGGGTAATTTGGTCTTTTCCTGTGTAATTCTTTTGATCCCCGAAATATGTCTGAGAGACTATGAATGATTTCCTGAATTTTGGAAAACCTGCTAAATTTAGAATTTCTCAGGGGTTTCGCTTAATTTGGAAATTCTAAGTGTTGAGGGCATTTTGGGTATTTTCAGGGGATACCAAATGATCCTGTTTAATATTACTCACCGAAAGGACCCAATTTTAAAAGTTTCTAGTTTTGAAGTTTGACCACAAAGACTTTCCATTTTTAATTTTTTCCTTTGGAGGTGAATCAATTTGAGGGTATTTTGGTCGCATTTGGATGTCTAACAGTCAAATAGGGGCATTTTGGTCCGAAAAGTTGTTTTCCAAAAAGATGGTCCGATCATGTGTGAGGGATGCACCATAAATGTCAAATGGGTTGGGTCCATATATAGAATGTTGAATTTAGAAAGATTTTATTGAATTTTTACGGAAAAACTCGAAACCCGTGCGAAATGGCCCATTGAGCTAAAGGTCGCAAAGATGGAGCTTATGTGGGTTCACCCATATGGGTCGACCACCATGGTGAGCGCCCCACATGGCTGACCCACATGAGTTGAGCACCCAACCTTGATGATGTCACAATGGTGACATCATATTTGTTAAAAGAAAAATAAAAAGAATAAAAAAAGAAAAGAAGGAAAAGAGGAATGATTGCTTAGAAAGGTTTTCTTCCAAAGAAGCAATGTGGAATGATAATAGCATATCTTGATTGACAAGAAATTAAGAATGGAATCAAATCCAATTTGGAAACAAGAAAGAAAGAAAGCAAGAGGGGAAAATTGGAAACAAGCCAAAAATGAGAGCTCTCACATTGGAAACTACTATTTCTCTCTTAACCCTAGCTTTTTTGTATAAAAATCAAAGGAAACAATCCTAGAAAAGAAAAAAAAAATCCAAATTCGTCCATTTTCTCTCTTCTCCCCAGGAATTTTTTTTTTCTTTTCTCTCTTGAAGTGTGTTCATATCTCTCAAGTGTTCTTCACAAAAAAAATTCTTGAATTCCTTTTTCTTCTTCAACAAATCACATATCAAGGATTTTTGGGTCTTCTTCATCATATAAAAGGGTGCGACCAAGCGTATACCTCGGATCTACGCACCCTAGAGACAAGGAGAGCGATCAACGGTAGGATCTTTATCTTTGTAATATCAAAAGTAGAAAAGCATCCTAGGGTTTTACTTTTGGTAGATCAAATCAATGAATTTTTTCTTGAAATTTCAGTATGTTATAATATAGATTATAATTTTTCAAAATTCAAAATTTCACCAAAAAAATTAAACTTCCTCCATTTAATAATAATTTTCTTTCGTTTTTTATTCAATATGGATTTCAATCAAATTATCAAAGCAAGTGTTAGAAAACGTGGGTTTCTTTAAAAAATGATATTTTTTTGGGATTTCTATAAAATAAAATACTACTGGAAACTTAATTTCCAACCGTGGTTCGGCCGTTTTATTTTTCATTCTATTTTTCAAAGAATAACCCCGAAAATGGTTATTTCTTGATGAATGGAGCCAAAAGTATATCAACTCATGTTTAAATTTTGTGAAAGTTTGTTTCCAGTAGTTTTACAATGTTTTTAGATCACCCAAAAATTTTCATATTTTTTGGAGTTTGTTTAATCGGATTATTAATTATTTTAAATTTTGGCTATTTTTAATAAATACCAAATCGTTTTAAAAATTGATGAAACTTTTCAGAATTAAAGCCTAATAATAAATGGAAGTTTCCATTGAAAAATATTTCAAAACAAATATGGTTTTTACTGTTTTCTAATCGCTTACCCGTTTTACGAGCCATAATTCTTTTTATTATTAAATCAATATATTTTCATAATTTTTCTCTACAAACCAGTAACTTTGGTTACTGGAATGTTAGAGAAATATTTTCAACTAATATTGCAAAGATTTGATAAGGTTTTACAATTTATTTTAATAAACGTGTTTTAACGCCTAGGAAACAAATTGATCTCTTATATTAAAAACCAATTTTATGGAGGAGATTTAAGTTTTAAGTTTTGAAATTTTGATAATAAATTCTATAATCTATTATATATCTATTGTAATTTTTCATTTGATTTTAGGATACCATTATGTTTGCTTTTTAAGTAATTCTTTGGTTTCATCTGATTTTTGTGTGAGTTTAAATGGGCATCAAATCGTAATAAAAATCCATGAAAATCATACAGTAGTCTAAGATCATGATTATCTTTATACTGTAAGAGTTTAAGTTGATTTGAAATTGATATGCTATAGGTTACTCTGTTAATCTATAATCTGATTTAAATTTTGAAAAATCGGACATTGATATCTAATCTTAATAATAATTCATGTAAATAGTATGCTTTATTCATCTATATCTTTATTCTGTAAAAGTTTGGAGTAATTTAAAAGTGATATAATACAGGTTGCTGTGTTAATCTATAATCTGATTTGGATTTTGAAAAATCAAGAATTGATATTAAATCTTAATGATAATTCATGAAAATTTTCTAGTAAGCCACAATCATCCATATCTTGTTACTGGAATAGTTTCAACTGATTTGGAGTTTGATTGCTTAGGATTACTGTGTATTCCTAGCAATCTGGTATTAATGATATTAAATCACAATTTAATAGCAAATCAATACAAAAGTCAGTAAAAATCTCCAAAAAACCTTAACTTTTCATCATAAATTCAATCCCTAACTTTTTGAAACAGAAACCTTAGGGTTCATAGATTGCCTTTATAAATTGGCTATGCTGTGACAATTTAACTGCCGAGATCATAACCATAATCGTATACTAATTGCGATTAATCCTGCATAATTGGAGTGCGTAAATTATAGTATGATATTGGCTCTGAGGTCCACTATCCACGAAAATCCTTAGAAATATGCCAGGCAATAAGATACTATAATTTACGTGCTAAATTATACAAGTGTTGAGAGCATGATTCCCTTCCATGGTTGCGATTCAAGGCCGAAGCATGTGAACCATAGAGCCTTTAGTATTCCTTAGAGGTTTAGGAACAGAAAATCCTTGAAATCTGAAAATCATTAACTTCAACAAATTGAATCAACTCACTCCATGTCTTTCGGAACCGTTGGATTGCGTTTTCCATCGTAAGAACCATTAGAGCCCTATTTAGGAACACTTACGTCATGTCGTGTCCTAGGTTTTAGGGAGTCTTAGAGTTAGGAGTCGAGCCTCATCACGGGCGTTTGCTATGTATAGCAACTGTCCCATAGATCTAGTTACACTAGTCACCCAATTTTCCCTTAGGACAAACCTAGTTACCTAGGATGTAGGTTAACCTGCATTAGTCTAAGAGACGTCTTGCACTTAGATAGGATCGTATATCATCTTAGATGAAGTCCTAGGATAATAAAATCTTCAACTTGAATTAAATAACTTATCTTAAAACTGTTGAAACAGTCAATCCAGTCTAGATCGGTGTCCTAGATGAGTTAGGCATAAGTAGCTTAGTTCAGGTGCACCGAACTACGTCGACTCTGATCCAGTGAGGCTTGGGTATGTAGGCAGCTTAGATGCTTGATGGCATACCAATCACGAGTCGGCTCCACACATAAGTGATGGGATTTTGTATATTAGTTTTCTTATAAATTCTTAATTAAAATATGTAGGAATTCCTTCAAATTAGCATTTTAGGAGAACTCTCACTTAGATTGAATTCAAACAAATTAAGAAATCAAGATACACATTTAGGAATTCCATTGAAATTAGATCTTAGGATGCATGTCACGTAGTTCGCACTTTAATATAGAGTTAAATGAGCCATTTAAAAGAAAATCAAAAGAGTTAACTTTTGGAATTGAAGACCGATTATCGGGCAGGAATGGTGCATGTGGTGGTAAATCCCCATACCTTCCATTCTCGTAACCAGGTAACGAGTCTAGATTTCTGGTCAATTATGGGTCCTAGATCCCTCATCTAGGTGGCGACTCTGTCACTCTCTTTTGCGTGAAATTCGGATTGCCTTAGTGATCCCAAGTTCACGGAAAAGATGAATTAAATCACACCTTGCCAGGCTCGGCGGCTTACCCCTGCCCTTATGGGTACTGGGCTGCATGTTTGTTTGCACCCTATGTCTTGGTTGCTGCCTGTTTGGTTGGGTAATTAAAATCAATAATAAAAAGCACACGCCATTCGCGTGGGTACGAGAGACCAAGAGAGAGCGTGGCGGCTCGCGCCTCACCCCTCTCGCGGGATCGGGTCCCACAGCGCCCCACCCCTCTTGCGGGATCGGGTCCCACAATGATATCTTCTATAATTATGAAAGTCTTAGAATGTGAGAGGACAGGACGGATAGTCGGCTACATCCTTTTGGGGGGTTTCAATGTCATTATGACGCACCTGTTGACCATCCTACCAAAAAATGACACGTGGAAGGTGTGTTCTACCTTATCGTCTTATGGGGTTTTATTTATACTAGAGACGGGGAGGGCTTGAGTATCCCTTCAACTAACAGACCGTTTCTTCTTTCTCTTTTAACTTTTAAGGATGTCTAAATGTCTCGGTGGCCCCTCCTCTACCAACAAAGGCTTTCGGGCCAGGAGATGGAGGCCTGGCTCGAGTATCCCTTCAACTAACAGACGCTTTCTTCTGTTCTTTTTCTTTCTTTCTTTTTTTTGGTGTATGTGAGGCCTTCAGGCCAAGAGATGGAAGCCTGCGGGTCAGGAGATGTAGGCCAAGAGGCCTTTTTGTTTTATGAATGGAAAATGCACTTCTTTCTTGTCCTTGTCTTTTTGCGATGCCTATTTGTTTTTTATGTTATGATTTTGTTAAAGAATTTGTAGTGTGCCTTAATCGCGTAGATAGAGTAAGTCAATAGAATTTGTAGGAACTATTTAGTCTTATTTTGTTCCTCTTCAGAATCTAGAGGTGTTTAAAGTATCCCTTTTACTGTTCTGATAAAGCAATGGTTTGATAACTCTTCAGCAAGGTACTAAGTCCAGACCTTTTCCACTCAGTCCTATCCTATTTTTTACTCAGGAATGGGCTTTAGGGATCAAGAGGGGCGGACAACATTTCTTAACTTAACCCGACCCCGTTTTTTTGTTCAATCCGACCCCATTTGTTCACCCGAGATCGGATTCGGGAGAATCAGAAGTTGAGGGCGGAATTGCTTCAATTAATCCAACCCCTTTCACTCAATCCGACCCCATTGTTTGTCCAAGAATGGGATTTGGGAGACTCAGAAGGTGAGGGCAGAGTTGCTTTACTTAATCTTACCCCCTTATTTACCAAATAATGGGATTCGGGAGAATCAGAAGGTGAGGGTGGAGTTGCTTTACTTAATCCGACCCCTCTTACTCAATCTGACCCCCTTGTTTACCCAAGAATGGAATTCAGGAGAATCAGAAGGTGAGGGCGGAGTTGCTTTACTTAATCCGACCCCTCTTACTCAATCTGACCCCCTTGTTTACCCAAGAAAGGGATTCGGGAGAATCAGAAGGTGAGGGCGGAGTTGCTTTATTTAATCCGACCCCTTTTTTGAGGGAAAGATTTGGGTTACTTATTCCAGAAGTTAGAAATAGGGGTATTCGTGTCTTTTCCTAAAGGAACAATGCTTTAACTGAAGCTTTTCTTTCCAAATTCTCGTAATTGCGCCACATGTATAGGTCCCACGCTATTGAAAGGACGGGATGTTGATCCGCACGTGGCAAAACCTTAACCTAAAAGGGGTTTTTTCAACCTTCCTCTTTATATTTTTCACTTTACGACAGAACTAGGGTTCCGTTATCTGGAAAAACTTTCCGGCGAGTTTTCCGGCAACTATTCATCGATTTCTTATCCTTCTTTCTAAAGTTTCCCTGTTGCTGATTGGGATTCAACTCATCTTTCTTTTCGAAGTTCTCATTCCTGATCGTCATTTCCTTTTGTGAGCATCATATTTCTTAATTTAATAGATTCTGATTTTAATTTTCTCTAAAATTGTCCGATGCAAGCGATTCCCAAAATCCTTCTAGTGAATCAATAGTAGTTTTGGAAACGACTAAGTTGAAAAAGGTAAATCGTAAAAAGAAGATTCCGGTTAAAGGCAAGGGCAAAGGAGGGGCATCCCGGATCCCTCAACAATCTAAAGACTTAGAAGTCAGGTCTAGGGTTTCAAGGAGAGGGCCCACATCTTCGGAGGCAACAAAGTCCGATGCTCCTCTACCTGGCTCTACTCCTTTAGCTTTTCCTACTCATGAGGGTGACATTATGAAGTTAGTGGCCGGGGAAACTTCCCCTCCCGAAGGTGTGATGTTATCCGAATGCACCTTTTAGAAGGGGGCGGTAGAGAGAATTAGGAGAGAGTATCGGATACCCGCAGAATATGGTATCCAACTTCTTATTGCCGATGAGCGAGCATGTGAGGGCTCATGTGAAAATGAGGTAGCCTTTTATGTAGAAGCCTTTAGGGCCAATGTTCGGTTTTCCCTTTTAGGTATTATCATCGAGGCTCTAGAATTCTATTGGGTGGTCCCCACCCAATTAGTACAGAATAGTTGGTGTACCCTTTTGGCCTTTGTTGCCAAAGGCAACTTGCGAAAGGTTGAAACCGCACTAAGTTTGATTCGATGTTGTTTCATGTTAAGTACCCAAGTGAAGGGTGGCAGGGGTTCGTTTTACCTAACTCACCGCCCCCAAGTAAAAATTGCTACAAATCTTCCCTCCTCTATCAAAAAATGGAAAGAGGAATTCATTTTTATCACTCCTCCAATGAACGCAAATTGGAATTTCCTAGGACATGGAAACACACTGTTGATTGGAAAAGGAAACTTACGCCCGACCCCTTTGATTTCAATAAGTTTGATCTGGCGAAAATTACTTCCAGGAACCCTATTGATGTCTCCGAATTCAAGGAGGAGAGGAATCTAAAAAAGTACAAGTTGTACCAAGCCCCTGAAGGGAGAGTTATGGAGATAGCTGAAGAGGTAGGAGAGAGCTCTGCCAGTTATCATGGTGAGCCCTCCTCCTCCCTGAAGGTCCTTCTGTTTCTTGACTTTCTGTCACTATACATTGTTTATATCACTGAACATTGTTTATCACTCAATGATGACAGAGATGGCATCGAAAGATACCCCCTCCAAGGGAAAGCAGTTGTAGGAGAATCATTGAAGGGTGCTCAAACCAGCGCAAAGCTACCTCCCGAAGTGATGGAGGCGACCCGACAAAGATTGGCAATGCAACCCAGATCCTTACCTTCGAGCGCTCTTAGCCTGACCGTCGGGGCTAAAGATAAAACTCGAACTTCCCTGGTCAAAAAAATGGAGCATTCAATTAAAAAGGCCACACCCTTGCGATCTTCTGAAGGAAAATCTCTTCGGGCCCCCAAAACTAAGTCCATTATCTTATTTGATCCTCTGAGCTTAGTAGAAGGGTCAAGTATGACCAAACTAGTTCTTGGACAAACTCCCCTAGTCGACTAACAATTGAAGATGCAAGGAGAAATATTCAAACTAAACTGGCGGATAGGAGAGGAAGATAACGGTCTTCAGAATCCATGAATCGGCGTGGAAATGGGCCTTATGACCATACTTCAAGGCGAGAAGGCCAAGCTGGAGGGTCATTCTCGAAACTCGATAGCAGTTCATTATCTTAACTTCATGCATTGTGTAAGAGTCCTCTCACCTTCATTCGCCTTTTCTATTTTGACATCTAAGGTTGTTTCTGTGTTTTCCTCTTCTATCTACTCTTGATCGGCATTAAATAGACCCAAATTTTTGGGAGGAGGATGCTGGAACAAATGCTTGAAGATGGATCTGAGTTGAACACTTTCTGGGAAAAGTATCTCATACAGATGATCTTATTAAGAAACTTGAGGAGGACCTGGGGAAAGCCCAGGCAGAGAACGCATCGTACGTCGAAACTGTGCACTTCCTTACAGAGAAACTTAACTGGGCCGAGCAGAGGAGAGACCAAGCAGAAAATAATTTGCTCGTAGCCCGTTCTACTCATGCAAAGGAGCTGGCTCAGGCTCGCAAAGAATGGCGAGATTCTAAGGAATTCCAAATGGCTGCCGCTCTCTATTGACTGCCGGTCGAAATCGATGCATTTGCTGAATGCCGTAGATAGGTGCACAAGATTGACCCAACCTTCCCCATTGACCGGCTACTGCATGAATTTGAGAAAGCTGTAGCAGAGATAATTTCGGGGGAAGGGGCGGCTGTTGGTGAGGAGAGAGGAGTAGGGGACGGAGGAGAGCTAAGAGTACCTCTAGGAACTGTGCCCCCTTCAGAAGAGGACCATTAGGTAACTAACTTTCCTTTATTTTCATCAAACTTTAAGAACCTATGAAACTTTTAATTAGTCCTGTTGAGGCTGCTTTGCTGGGTATGTAATAACTATAAATATGGTTTTAACCCCTCGGGGTTTGAGTGTCAAAGATAGCTCCTATTTGATGAATGAATACATGTTTGGACCTCATATTAGCGGTTTTTGAAAATGGGCTCATTGAATTTTTCCTTGTACATAAAATGTCAAGGCCACATCATAATGATTTTTTTGAAAAGAAAGAATACCTCTACCCTGCCCTTCTAAGCATGGTATTGTAGACACCCCCATTTTGCTCTACTATAGCCAACAAAAGCTTTCTTTAGTTCTCTTCATTTTATGGTAGTATTCTATCTTTCTCAGTGTTTCCATAGTGATTTGTGCTCTTGAGGGATTCCAGGGTATTCCAAAGGTCTCCGAATGATGTCATTTGGAGTTTCCAATCAAGTTGGCAAACTTGCCATTTTTAGAATTTTTCAGGGTTTCTTGCGTTCTAAGAGTAGTTTGGTCATTTCCACATCATTTCCCATCTTTTCTATCCAAATCGTTGAGAGATTATTCATAAAACCCAAAAGAGAAGGGTTTGGCCTAATTTGGGGGGCTCGCATTTCCATTGTGATTAAAGCTGGGTCAAGTAAGTGGGCCTACACATGGTTTTAATAACGAAAATGCACATTTTAGCTTGTTTGGGTCCAATACTGAAAATCAATTGATATAGGGGTGAACCATCTCTTTCGGTCATATAGTGGGTCCCACCCATGTGCCCAACACATAGTGTGGGCTCACTCTCATCTCTTTAATGCGACCACAATGGTTGGGGGCCACTATTTTTATGTTTAAAGTGAACTACCTCACTTATAGAGAAAGACTTAACAGGCTCAGCTCACTAAAATGACCATAACTTTTTAACAACTTGTCCAACAAATTTGTACTTATACTTGTTGGAAACATCTTGAGAAGGGCTAAACTTTCTAGTTTACTACTTTTCGTTATTCTTCCACCAAATTAGTAAACAACGAGCTTTAAAATTGGGCAGTGCTTTTTGGATGGGAATTTCATCCCACTAAAATGAACATAACTTTTTAACCACTCTTCCAAATATTTGTACTTATACTCGTTTGAAACATCTTGAGAAGGGATAAAACTGTCTAGTTTACAACATTTCTTGATTCTTCCACTAAATAGGTAAAAAAAGAGCTTTAAAGTTAGATAGTGCTTTTTGGACGAGAATCACCATGAGCATTGTCTTTTGATTTTGAAAACTACAATATTTAGAAAAGAAAAGTATATATAGCAATTTGCCTAATTTGTATAAGATATTTGTAGTCTTTCTTTTTAAGATAAGTCAATATTTTTAAAAACGGCAACACAATAAAGAAACAAAGCAAAATTAGAAGGTGATGAGAATAGAAAGTTGCTTTCTTTCTCTCATCTCAATCTCTATATAAACCCAGAAAGCAATCAATGCAAGGGACTTTCTTTTCGGATCTTTTTGGTTAAAAAATTCGTGGATCTCCCTCTCCCTTTGGGAAAAATTTGATCAGCCCCTAATTTGGGGGTTGTGGCAAAGTGGGTTTCACCCAAAAACAGACTCATTGGCCTACTTCTCTTCCGCATTCGAACATCATATTTGGCGGAGGAATTCGACAGAGATTCTACAACAAAGCATTATCAAAGGGTTTCTTAAGCGAGTATTTCATGCGTTTGGATTAGTGAATCAAAGGTCGGTACATCTACAATTCATGGTTAGATTGTAGTAACATGCTTATGGGTGTACTTTTCTCGTTTGTCAATGCTTTTTCGTAAAAAATACATGTGATATTGTCTGCTATGGATCTAATATGATATTCAATAGATCAATTCATGTTATTACTGATTTTGGTGGAGGAAAAGTTGTTTTAATTAAAAAAAGAGAGATTTAAAGAAATAGGGTTCAATTAACTTTTGGAGCAATTTTTCAAAGCAACTAATTTGAAACCCTAGATTTTTGCCTGGCTTATATTTTTTTTAGTGTTATTTGAGTAAAAAACACATTGGAAATCCAAAATTCTAGTCGAATTTTTCTCATCTTGGTGGTTTAAGAATTCTTTGAAAAAATGCCCCAAAAAAGGTTAGTTTGTGAAGAAAAATTTGTTTCTATATCAAATCAGGTCGGAATTTGAAGAAATTTTATTTATAGTAACTTTTTGATATTGTAACAACATATAAAAGTTTTCAAGGACTTTTGTAATTATTTACTATTTTTCTTGGATTATTTAATGGAAAATAAGTACTATCTATATTTGTGAAGGCTTTGCTACCAAACGAACTTTTCAGAATTTAATATTCTGGAATAACATGAACTGATCTATTAATATCATAATTTGAATTGTTCAGAAATTTTTTGTTGGATTTTGTATTTTTAATAATTTTTATTTGAATCAGTATGAATCCAAAGAAATTTGCTAAAAATAGTAAATTCAAGTTTAAATATGTGAAATTTTTACTGAAGTTTTCTACTGTTATGAACATGCCATGTTACTGTTTTGTACCTAGTTGAATGATATTTGATATGTTTTTTATCCAAACTTTACTAAACTAAGAATTATTGTTAAAAATCATTAAAAATGGTAATAACTCGAAAAATTCTCAAAAATTTCAGAATGATGAAATATTTTAGAATTAAAATAATGTGTAAAGAATTGAAGTGAAAACCCTTAAAATCAATAAATGTCTTCATACCATGCTAAATCTGTCAAAACCTCAATTTGATTGGAGAACCCTTAGAAGAGCCTTAAAATACCTTGAGTTTCTTTGTGTTAGGAACCCCTAAAAGTTGAAATTAACTAACTTAATAATTTGGGTTGGTCAAACCCAAGTTCAAATCCATTCTAAAACCGTTGGATCACGGTCCCACCCCGTAAGAACCTTTAGAGCCCATTTAAGAACACTTCTTAGGAAGTCTCAGAGTTAAGGAGTCTAGTAAGCCTGAATCACAGCCGGTTGCTCTTGTTAGCAACTGAGCCTTACATTAGGTTCCACATAGTCAACCCTCTTTCCTTATAGGACATGCCTAGTCAACCTAGGATGTAGGGCTCACCTGCATTAGTTTAGAGAGATCTTTGTAAATTCGATAGGATCATATAGGAATAGCATCATAGATGTAGTCCTAAGATAAGAAAACATAATCAACTTGAATTAATTAAGCATCTCTCATAAACTGTTAAAATAGTTTGTCCAGTCTAGATTGGTGTCCTAAATGAGTTAGGCATATGTAGCTTTGTTTAGGTTATCGAACTACATCGACCTTGATCCCAGTGAGGCTTGTGTACGTAGGTAACTTGGATGGCATTCCAAGCTCAGTTCGACCCTACACACACTTGAGTAAGGTTTTAGTATTGTGTTTTATTTATTTCTTGACCTTTTTCAAACCCTAAATTAACTAATTTATTAAATCATCTAGGATTCCCTCAACTTAGATTTTGTAGAAGTATTGTTACACAGATCAAATCAAATAAAAAGAATCAAAAGATGCATCTAGGAACCCCATCAAAATTAGATCATTATGGTGTATATCTAGTAGATCACATCAAGAGAGTTTAAATGAGCATTTTAAAAGAAATCCAACTGAGTTAACCTTTGGAATCGAAGACCTGATTACCGGGCGAGAACGGTGCATATGGTGGTGTGGGACCCAGATCCCGCGTGAGGGGTGGGGCGCGAGCCGCCACGCACTCTCTTGGTCTCTCGTACCCACGCGATTGGCGTGTGCTCTTTTATTATTGGTTTTAATACATCTTTTATGTGAACTTAGGACCACTAAGGCAATCCGAATTCCACACAAAAGAGACCGACAGAGTCGCCACCTAGATGTGGGATCTAGGACCCATAATTAACCAGAAATCTAGACTCGCTACCTGGTTACGAGAATGGAAGGTATGGGGAGTTATCCACCACATGCACCATTCCTGCCCGATAATCGGTCTTCGATTCCAAAAGCTAACTCTTTTAAATTTATTCTAAATGGCTCATTCAACTCTCTGTTAATGTGCTAACTACGGGACATGCATCCTATGATCTAATTTCAATGTGAATCCTAAATGTGTATCTTGATTTCTCAATTTGTCTGGATTCAATCTGAGTGAAAGTTCTCCTAAAATTCTAATTTCATGGAAAATCCTAAGTGATTTGATTAAGCATTTACAAGAAAATTAATATACAAAACACCACAATTTGTTGTAGTGCCGACTCGCGGTTGGTATGCCATCAGACATCCAAGCTGCCTACGTACCCAAGCCTCACTGGGATCAAAGTCGACGTAGTTCGGTGCACTTAAGCTAAGCTACTTATGCCTAACTCGACTAAGACACCGACCTAGACGGGATTGACTGTTTCAACAGTTTTAGGAGAAGTTATTTAATTCAAGTTGAGGATTTTATTATCATAGGATTTCATCTAAGATGCTATATGATTCTTATCTAAATGCAAGTTATTCCTTAGACTAATGCAGGTTAGCCTACATCCTAGTTTACTAGGCTTGTCCTAGGGAAAGATTGGGCGACTAGTGTAACTAGACCTATGGTACGGTTGCTATCCATAGCAAGCGTCCGTGATGAGGCTGGACTCCTAACTCTAGGACTCCCTAAAACCTAAGACTCCCTAAAACCTAGGACACGACCTGACACCAGTGTTCCTAAATTGGGCTCTAATGGTTCTTATATCGGAAACCATAATCCAATGGTTCCGAAAGACTCGAGACAAATCGATTCAAGTTCTTGAAGTTAATGAATTTCAGATTTCAAGGATTTTCAGTTTCTGGACATTTAAGGATTACCAATGGCTCTAGGGTTCACCAATTTCGACCTAGAATAACATCCAATGAAGGGAATCGTGCGCTCTTTCCTTGTGCAATTTAATACTTAAGTTATAGCATCTTATTGCCTGGCATATCTTAGGATTTCCGTGGACAGTAACCTCGGAGCCAACAACATGCTATAGCTTAAATGTTCAAATTGTTAAAGATCGAGTGCACTAGGGATACGATTATGGATGCACTGGCCATTTTTCCAGGGAAATTTAAAGATCCTAAAATTTCTGTTTCAATGGATTTAGAAATTAATATGTGACAAAAATTCATGGTTCTTTAGAAACTTTATGATGATTTTTAATTAATTTCGAATTTTCAATGGATTTTATCAATTTTAAACCATATGAGTGATTTTACAAGTGAAATTATTGTAAATGAATTCGAAATGAATTAAAAATTCTACAGCAGCAAGACATGATGGGATGTAGCTTACTGGAAATTTTTTGCATATTTTTACATTCAGCTCATATTTAATTTTGATTTAACAATAACGAGACCAGATTGCAAAAATAACACAGAAACTACTAGAAATAGAAATCTAAATTCATTGAAATTTCTACAGTAGTAAGATATAAGTAAAAATAGCATGCTGTGAGATTTTCATGAATTTTAGAAACTATTTACTATCAATTTCGGATTTTTCAATTTTCAGACCAGATTATGATTAACACTACATCCCATAGGAAACAAGATCCAAATAAATAGAAAATTTTACAGAAGCACGAAATATGAAATATAAGACTACTGTAAAAATTTTGTGAATTTTAATGGTGATCGGATGTCAGTAAAAATTCTCACAAAATGTGATAATTTTCAAAGAAAGCATTAAATAATATATCAAACAGAATCCAAAAATTTTTAAACATTCATGGTAGAATATATCAGTACCATATTATTTTCCCACGAAATTTCATTAATTTTGGAATCCATTTAGTATATATTTTATTTTTCTTCGTCGAAAAGATATTTTTGAAGAGTTTTTCCATTTTTAAAACACGATTTTCGAGGAAATTACGACTCCGGAAAACGTCCTTTAATCTTGTTCTGATATGATGAACACAAGAAAAATTTTAAATTCCAAAAAATAGATCATCCTGAGATGGCTATTTTTTCGAATTTTGTAATTTCTCAGCCATTATTTTAAATAAAATTCTACTCATCACTCAAATTTTCGAAATCCTTTGATTCAATGTCCGATCCAATCCGATGGTTATTTTAGTCTATTTAAATAGATCAGTGTATTAAATTTCGGGACGAATCGGAATTGAAACACTCATGTAGATCGTGATTTTGAGCACACACATATAATATTGAATTAAATTCAATTAAATGCTAAAAATCGTGCAAAAATACATAAAAAAATATCAAATAATCCTGGAAAAATCTGAGAATAGTGCACCTACCTGTGATGGAGATTTTGGGTATCCTTTGAATAGGACAAGATTTGAAGGCGGGGATATGGAGGATTTCTCTAGTAGTTTTCTTTGAGTCTTCTTCCTCTTTTTTTCTCCCCCTTTTGAAAGAAGAGAGCATGGGTATTTATAGGTGAGGGATGAACCAGGTTGCCATCTTTAGGGCCTAGAGGTGTAGGGTGGAGATTAAGTGATGGAAAAAGGAAGGGGAAAGAATGGCCAAGATCGGATTTTTCTAGAATATTCTCCCTCTTCTTTGGCATCTTCCATTTAAGCCATGGCTATGTTAAAAATAGCAGGCACTTATGCGGTCAGGATCAAGTACTAAAGATTTAGGAACAATTCAAGGTCCAAGATGATGCCATTTGTCCTTGGAATCTTTGTAGATTTTGGAAGCAAATTTCAAGGTAAGGAAAATGTCCAATTTGGTTGCCTTTGTAGAGAATGGCAACGATTTGGATGGTTGTTATTAACTGCAATCTCCATGTGATCGAAAGAACGGGCGAGATCGGGTCTCCAAATATCCTGAAATCTTTGCAATGATATGGAATAAGATTGGGTGGTTGAGATCAATTTCGATCGAAAGAATGGACGAGATGATGCCTCCAAATCTCCTAGAATCTTGTAAAAAAATTTTCAAATATTTTGAATGTAAAAATCGAAAAATGCGGTTTTCAGGAGATTTTGAAGTCCAATTTCGATAATTCTTTCGCCATTAAAATCGTTGATTTTTCCTCTTTCATTTAAGCCCAATGTTGCCATAGAAATATTATTTTCAGAATTTTTGACCAATGCGAGCCGTCGGTTTTTAACAGCGAATCGTTTTTCCAACCGTTGATCAAATTGACGATTCGATTGATCCAACCAACTTAATCAATTTTTGATGAATGATCCTAACCTTTGAAATATGAATTTTGACAACAATTAAAGTACTGAAAGCACTGTTGTTGATAATTTGGTTAAATTATTTCGACGGCTCTCGTTCACCCACATTGATCCGTGATTTTTCACTGGGTTTTTGCTCAATTAACTGACACAATGTTTAATCTGAATTTGAGATTAACCTTGATTGATCCTATTTTGACTAAATGATCACAAATTCTTAGTAAGGAAAGACACCCAGGTTAAGATCTGCCCTTGATCTAACGATTTATGGAAATCGGGTCTCGGAATGGAATCGGGTCCCGGGCTGTGAAGTGACCCTAGCTTATTTTGTCCCGATTGATGATCCGTAAAGTCAGATCGAGATATTAATGACCTAAAACATATAAATCCATGATAGATTTAACACATGGATTTAACACACTAAATTCACCAATCAGGGTATTTTTCAATTTTTCGGATCTAATCATCTCACCAGGTACATCTCTTTATCATTTCGGTTTTCAGAAATTTTGAGGATGCATACTGTACCAATGAAATTCCACGGATCAATATATTAGGTTATTGTTGGTTAAAGTGTAGCAAAATGAGGGTGTCTACAGGTGGTGTCCATCATATCTTCCGTTCTTGTAATCAAGTAACGGATCCAGATTCTGGGATCACAGATCATTGCAGTGTCACTTACGGGTCCTAGGTCCCTTACCTAGGTGAATCTGGTCATTCTCTTTTGCGTGAAATTCAGATTTCTTTAGTGATCAGAAGTTCACGGAAAAGATAATTCATATCAATAATCAAAAGCGCATGCCACTCGCGTGGGCGCCGAGAGACCAAGAGAGGGGCGGGTCACGCCCCTCCCGCGGGATCGGGTCCCACAGACTGGCGACTCTGCTGGGGACCACCTAACTTCATTACAATTTCAAAGGATATTGAATTTAATTTAAAAGGCTCATAAAAAACTTTGTCTTCTATGTTTGTATTGCTATAGATAGATTAATTTGTATGCTTTGTTTTGTATCTCACTACACTACAGACTAAATCTAACAAAACTTAAAGGCATCATAGATTTCAAAAACTTATTTGCACACACTATCATTACTTCATCCACACCCTTATATATCATAAGCACACACATTCTATTTAGGAACTCAGAGTGTTATCTAGCATGGTGGACTGTGAGGTTATGACCCAGTGCCTCTCATGTTAGAGAAACATTCCACCCTTAGCCTAGTACCTTCATGGTGCGTAAACGAATACGTTGATTTACGTACTGCTACCCGGATACCGGTAGAGTATATCGAACACGGATTCACGCTAAGGGAACTCTTGGCCTTACCCCTAGATTACACAACACTTGCATATAGTACGGACATGCGTACATCACGCGTGTGAGCCAAGTTAGGATGACTTACCCATTTGTGTCTAAATTAGGCTGTAGTCCATCTTCCAATGGCTGCAATTAGTTCTAGGTACACAAACCAGTCATGAGTCGAGATCCTCTCTCCAATCCGGTAGATTAGGATTAGGATTGATGCCTTGAGGTAACATTGCATAAAATGTAAAAAGAGTAAAAGCTGAAATAACCTTGGAGATTAGGATATAGATTTCATCTTTTCCCAAGATCTCATAGGTTATCTTCTTAGATTATCCCTCATGTACGATCTCATCTCGACCGTATCCTTCTTCATCTATGATCCATCCTTCAAGAACTGTGATTTTATCTCCATATTCCTGGTCCTGTTAAATTTGATCCTATTGCTTTCATTGGTTTCATCTTCTAAATTTTCCTTGCTTAATCTTCATCATCTTGAGGTTTAGAAAGTCCATTACACAGGTCCATTAGCCTCTAGATCATCATTATCTAGCCTCATCCTCGGCAGTCTTTGTTCGGATCATTGTCATGGTTGTCATTACCTCTCAATTGTCTGTTCATTTGTCTCTCATATCTAAGGCTGCATCTGAAGAACTCATTGGACTCATTCTAGTCAAGAAAGTTCATTCCATGACACTCGAGTTTGAGCTCATTGCATTTCTAGTCTAGGATTATGTTCCTTTGCACTAGGGGCATTATTCAAATCTTCTCTCTTAATACCCAAGTGTTCATTTCCGTAGTCCTTAGACTAGGGGCATTCCCCTTTACTCATCATGTCGCCCTTGTCATACCTTACTGATTTCAAGATTCATTCCGTCATCCCCATTGCTTGCAAAGGCCACAGTCATCTCTAATCATTTAGAAGAAATACACACTGAATGTCAATCTTATACCCTCTTCTTATTGTTTCCATGTCAGGAGTATTCACCATTGATCCCGCTCAAGTTTCTTTGGTTTGAGTATCTTCTCGGTTAGTAAGGAAGTCAATTCCCTCACCTCCTTCGAGAGCTTCACCATCACTTCCTTCTACACTCATGGCGAAATATGTTGAGAACCCTCAGACCAGTAACATTGAAGTTATGATAGTTGCACTCTTCGAGCAAATGAAAGAAATCAAAGAAGATAATCAATTTCTTAAAGCTCAATTTGCCGAGAAGTTTGGTCCATCATTTTCTTCACCTTCAAAGGGGAAAGAACCCATGACCCTATCATGGCAGAGCTTCCTCCGAAGCCTATTGTGATTCCCATTCCTTAAGGCCCATTTGATGTTACTGATGAAGAATAATATTGTGAAGAGAACAGCAACCCGGTCTCAATGCCAGTTGATAAGTTGGCCATGGAGAAGTTGGAACAACTGACTAAAAAGGTTGACAATATACAGATTCAAGAGCAAGGGGCATTTATCCTGAATGACCTTATACTTTTTCCAGAAATTCATCTCCCTAAGAATTTTCAGATGCCAGACCTTGATAAGTATGATGGCACAGGATGTCCTAATTCCCATCTCTAGATGTTCACTATCATGTGTCAACCTCATAGCTTATCATCTGAACAAATAGCTCAGCTTTTCCCAGTTTCTTTAACTAAGGTTGTCAGAAGGTGGTTTTTGGGTTTGGACAAGACCCGTTATAAGACATGGAAAGACGTTGCTGAACAGTTCGTAAAACAGTTCAAGTATGATGACGGAGCAGAGATCACTAAGAAAGACTTAGAGAAAACCAAATAAGATTCAAATGAGTCTTTCTTGACATTTGTGAAAAGATGGAGGGGGTTGGCAGCACAGATGATTGAGCGTCCCACTGAGAAAGAGCAAGTTCAGATGATACTCAAGAACCTGTCCCCTCAGCTCTATTATCACATGTCTCTCCAGTATTAACCTGACTTCGAGCACCTGTAGACACCCCATTTTGACCTAACCCAAATTTCCCAAAAATTGAATAAATCTGAAATTTGAGTCCCGAGGCCAAATTCGAGGTCCTTCAAGAATCAAGTTTCAAGTTTGCGAATCAATTCCGAAACCAATTCCCGAGATCGAGTGAAAGTTCTAAAAATCGAGCTCCAATTGCGAAAGAGCCTGAAAAATTCGAAATTACCCACTTGAAAATTATTTCTCAAAATATTCTGAAAGCCCGAGTGATCTCCGAATCCCATTGATATTCTCCGTTCAACCACCCCGACGTCCTCTTTCATCTGTGCAAAAATTAGAAAATTATCAAAATATGGGTGTGTCAATATTATTTCCCTGGAAAAATATCTAGGGGAAAATAATTCGCCCTTTCCCATTCCTTGCTTAGACCACCCCCCTGTAGCGCAGAAAATATGCTAAGGAGGGCTGTCAGAGGAAGAAAGAGGAGGCATATATATTTTCCCTTTTAGAAGAGGGGAGTGAAACAATCAAGTGGGGGTGCCCATTGATAGGGAGAAAAGGCAAGTAGAGCCTAGTGGTAGGAGGGTGTAAAATCACCTTGTCCTAGGGGTATTTTGATAAAATGAGTGTTACTTCCTTTGCAAGCAATAAACATGGGCTGTAGGATCTAAAAAAAGTGAAGTGTAGGGCTTGGATTAGACTAGAGCCTTCTAGATTTTTAGGGTTTCTAAGAGGGCATTAGGATTAAAAGAAGAGGATGGATGGTTGAGATGAGGGGGCAACAAAATGGATGGCAAGGATTAGAGTAAGGAAGAACCCTAGATATAAAAACTCCACAGGAGCTCGTGAAGGGGATGGGGGATTTTCTCATTCTCGGTTTTGGGGTTGCACATAGCAGAGAGAGGGAGAGAGAGGGCCGACCTTCTTCTTCTCAGGCGAGAAAACTCACCGGAAACCCATACCCACTTCATTTCCCTTCACAATCACCATCTCCCTTAAACCCATTTCACCCTCACCTCTGCAATTTTCCCCCAACCGCCAGCCATCTCCGACCAAACGGCCATGAATCCGACCCCAATCCGGAATCTGTGAATTCACCTCTCTAGCCATTCTCACCCCTTCCTTCACAGCCATCTTCTTCTTCATTTTCCCTTTTTTTTATCAACCCATCTGTTCATCTTCCCCGACGATCCTCGCCGGAATCCGGCCAAAGTCTCATTAAAACCGACCCTCTCCTCAAGCCACCATCCACAAACCCCACTCCGACCCGAGCCACTCCATTACCGCTGACCATTGAACCCAAACCCACTTCATTTTACTCACCCTCTCCTTTTTCAAACCACCACCAAACCCTCTTTGAAGTCCGACCACCACCACCATGAAATCCCGCCACCGACCCTACCTCCACTATCTTCCCTATCCCTGCTAACCCTCTTCTCATTACCCTAAAACCTACATCTACCAAAACCCAAAACCCAAAACCCATCTCCATTTCTAATCTCTGCAAATCAGATCTATCCACCACCATTTCTTCATTTCTTCATTTCTACCGAATCCCTCTTCATTTACAACCCAAGGATCACATTCATTTCAATGGCCATCACCTCCATGACAGATCCAATCCCCTTTTCTTACCCCTAACCCAATAGATCTCTATTAAGTCAAGAAGTTGAAGTCAGAGCAAGAAGAAGAGGTTGAGGATTCGAGCAAAGGTTCTCAGAGACAAGGAAAAAGGGCAAGGAGATCTGTGGTCATCAATATTTGGTAATATATTTAATTTTCAATGATTTTCATTTGTTCCAATGTGGTGATTTCTGTTTAACGCCAGTTGCTAAATGGCTTTCATGCTCCCTGTAATGTGTTCTTCTTTTATCTTGCAATCGAAGGTTTTATTCTTAATCAGCCCTATTCTGATTTGTCTTGCGATTTGAAAATGAAGAAGAACAAGGTTCGCTCCTATGATCAGGTCTTGAAGATTGCAATGTCTTTTCTGTAGGAGATTTGAGATAATATCTTCTAGTTCGTGTGCGTGTCGAGTCTTCTATTCCGATTCCATTGGCAACACCAATTTGTCTTCATTTCTACAGCTTGGCAATTACCAATCGTTGTGTTCAGGAGAGTTTAAGATTCAACATTGGCCCTGTGTACCCATTTTGAACACAATCAATAGTCATCCTTCTCCTAATGTTTCTTCTTGATTGGGTCATGCTATTTGGTCGGATGGAGTTTTCTACTTGGTCATTTATTCTAAGTCAGTTTGGAGGTAGAACTATCAACGCTTCTGAGGTCAGCACCACTCCATGAGTTAATAATCCCATAGGGTCAGTTGGTCTTTATTCCAATTTGACGAGGATTTAATTATAGGGGATGGAACCAGATTAGTGAGAGTAGCTCCATTTCGCATGGCTTACATATTCAATTCACCAAATTCTCCTGCTATGTGAGGGTCTTCTACCAGGTTTGTCCTCGAGTGCATGTAAAAAAATTAGTCCGCATAATCAGGTTCGATAGACCAAAAGTCATGTGCATGTCTTTACTTAGCGCCATGCTCATATACTTAGAAGGGGTGTCACTTTTGGCTCTATGTTTGCATGCTTGAGGAACATTTTTGGGTACACCCTCTCGATTGGTTGGGTTCTGAAGCCATGCTTACATCATCTCCTCAATTTCCTCTTGCTCCGATATCCTGGATTTGTATATGATTTCTGTGACTTGCATCTATAGTCGTGATTTTTTTCAGCTCCTCCGAGATTATCTCTGTGTCTCGGGGTTAGCTTTAGACCTCCGAGGTTATCTCACATCTGTTTTTGGGTTGGTCTTCGAGTTTAAACATCTCATCGATTTTGGGAGCGCTTCTCTCGGGTTTAGGCGACGACGGACGGAAAACTCCTGAGCCAAAACCCCTTTCAATCAAAGGGATAAACAAAAACGCATAAAAATCAAACAATGAAAAAAATCGTCAAAAACATCAAAAGCATTTTTTGAAAAAGCTGTTTCGAACTACGTTGGCTTGATCCCTTTCCACAGGGTACGTAGGTAGCTTGGGTCCACCCAAGTCCAGTCAAACCTTTTTAATAAATCTTGTCAAACATTTTCAAAACAAAAACAAAAATGGGCAAGGATGATGATCGCCAGGTCACTCGGAGTCCCCTTTTCATTCCATCTCCGATTTCGATCGTGGTTTTCCGGTTTTCATCGGTTTTTCGACGTTTTATCGGGTTTTGGGACGGGCGATGACGTAGCGTGGTCCCTTCACAGGGATTATCCTCCCTGAGCCCAACGATAGGTCAAGACGATCGCGAGACTTGTCCGATCTTCAACAGATTAGGATCGCTGGGCTTGATTCTTTTTTTGAATCGCCCTCTGAGCCTATCGTGTGTTCCATCTTATTTCCCCTGGCATTTTTGGTTCTCACATGCCGTTGATTTTCCGATTTCTTTCTTTTCTTGCACTTTTTAGCTTGCTGTGTGCTTATCTTAGATTTCTTATGCATTCTAGTTTGTTTGTTCTTCTAGCGTGCGATCGATTGCCATTTTCTTAGTCTTATCTCTTGCATAGGCTCGCATGCTGGTGTGTTTACTTTACTGTTTTGATTGCTTAGCTATAGCGTTTATCCATTCGTCTCAGCTTGATTATCTGTCTAAACTTAGATATTTGCTTTCCTTATCTCATTATATCTATCATTATCTGCTTAGCTGTAGCTATGCATGCGATTGCTTATTGCTGTTAGGATTAGATGCGATGAGTTAGGATTTGGATGTTTATTTTCTTTGCCCATCCCCGGGTCATGCATGCTTAGATAGACATTTTCTCGGGGATGATTATTCCCATTTCACCTGATTTTTGCCCAAAACTCTTCAAAGTTAATTAAAAATGGCATAAGAGACCAAGTGCTTGTACTTGGGCGAATTGGGGGTGCTCTTCGGATCTTCCTCATTCGTCACCAGGCACGAACCTTTGTATCTCTGGTTATCCGTTGCAACAGAGTATTTCATGGGATCTAGGGCCCATTTCCTTGGATGGCGACTCTGAGTTATTTTAGGTGCGTCTTGGTTTCGAGGCTTTTGTCTCTGGATCAAGAGGTATCTCATACATATACATTCGCCACCCATGCTGTGAGTGGCATCATGTTTCGAGAGTTCCTTGGTAGAGCTCTCCTTCACATTGTGGAGGTCTCAAAGGATAGACGGGGGATCTCGCGTCCCTCGCTCACTATCCTCTCGGGACCAGGGTCCACAAGCGAGCACCTCATTAATGCTGGCACACGAATTAAAGAAGCAATGTCTCAAGGGGTGTTTAACCGAAGCAATCCTAATACCCGAGATTTTAAGAAGCCTGCACCCGCACAGATCAAAGAGGTTGGCAATGTCTCTCGTGCCAATCCTCAACCGCCAATACCTCAGAACCCTATAGTCATGGATTATGATCAACCCATGGTCGCACCCCAACATAGACCAATGTGGGATTTCGATCCACTACATCTTCTATCTTCTAAAATCCTATAAGAATGTTTAACCTCAGGTCGCATCATTTTGCCTCCCATTAGACCACCTCCTAATCCATTACCCCAAAGTTGGAGAGCACATGAGCATTGTGATTACCACCAGGGGCCAGGACACATCACTGATCGATGCATAGCTTTGAAGCATGTGATCCAGAAGTTGATTGATGAGAAAAAATCAGCATTTCAACAGAGGCCGAACGTCGTCAATAACCCTATGCCGAATCATGCAGTATCGCCACTAGCCAATCTCAATGCTTAGGCAACCCAGGGTTCAAAGAAGCACAGGTCCCGTTGCAATGAAGAAGAATCAGAAATTGAAAGTACCTGTTATGATGATAACTTAGAGTGAACCAACCTTCGCCGAGTCGCAAAAGCCAGACCGTTGCAACAGTTAAAGTTAAAGTTAAAGTTTAGTCATTTACTATTTATGTGTTGAGTCAGTCATTATGTTAGTTCAGTTATTGAGTCCAGTCTAACAAGGGTAGAGTCAATGCCTAGTCTGGGTGAGTTTTTTTTGCATTTATTTTCAAGTCCAAAATTGTGAATCCTGAGCATGTTCAAGATGAGTCTTCATATGTAGTTGCTTTCTATTCAAAAAAAATTACTTCCCAATAATGTTCCAGTGATTGCTTCTGATCTTAATAAATAAAAACGAGACTCTCTCATCGGAAGAGGATGAAGAGGTCGGCGAAACTCCTCTTGAGTTACAGCAAATGCTTGAACTAGAGGAGGAGCGCCGAGCCCAGCCTTTCAAAGAGGGAATTAAAATGATAAACATTAGCACTGAAACTTTAATCCAGTAAATACAAAGTGGAAATACATTACCCTCTAAGGAGCGTGAGGAATTAATAGACCTATTTCGAGGAGGAATAGATCATCCAATGAGCATTACAATAGATACCAGGGGCATGGCCCAAGAAAAAGTTCAAAAGGGTAACAACATGAAGCACACATATCATACTAGGGGCATGGATTGGAAATTGTCTCTTCTATTTTCAATCATTGGCCTTAGTCTCCAAGTTTGTCAGAGTTAACATAAAGACATTCAATATGAAGAAGGTTCGAGAGCCAACATTGCAAAGCGATTGCCAATATCAAGAGTTGTAAAGCACAATTCCCATAATGAAATTCAAATTTAAATATCACATTTAAGGATATTAAAGACCAGTCTGCGCCCTCAAAAGAAAGTACACATCAAGATTCAGAAGGAAGAAGACTCATTAACTCTTACCTGAAAATGCCGTCAAACTCTGAGAAAAATTATCAAAGAAGTAATTCTATCCACCTAGATCAATTTCAAGTCTAAACACCAGGAGGCTTTCTTCGGCAGAACAAATCCCCAAAATCATAACCCAAAGTCAAAAAAAGAGAAGAATACCCTTTTTGCAAACCCCTTTGAGCCTAGATGATATTTTAAAAAAAACCCATTACACTAGGGGCATCGCCTTGAACTACACTCGACCTGATCCCTACACTGGGGTAAGTAGGCAGCTTGGTTAATCCAAGTTCGGTTGTTGCAAAAAAAAAAAAAAAACAAACAAAAAAAGAGAATAAAAGTCAATCAAAAGAAAAAGAAGAAAGAAGAAAGAAGAAAAGAGAAAAATCATTTACATTTATACTAGGGCCATCGCCCTGAACTACCCGTGACCTGATTCCTACACTGGGATACGTATGCAACCTGTTTACAGGTTCGGTCAAAATTTGTAAACCTTTGGCCTTTTCTTGCCTAACACTATCCAACCTATAAAGTCCTTCTGGTGTTCGGAGCTATGGTTCTAGAAAAAAAAATAAAAAAAAAGAGAGGAGAAGAAAGAAAATGGAGTTTGAAGATCCGCTAGGTTGAAAACCCCAAAAGTGCGGTCTAGGCAAAATTTAGGATCAATTGCCTGCTGAATTGAAAACCTAAAAAGGCAACTCAGGCAAAAGTTAAGGTCAAACTATCCGCCAAGTTGAAAACCTAAAAAAGGTGACTTGGTTATGGTGAGAGAAGATATCCAAGAAAGCTATATCCAGTATCAAGATCAAAGATTCAAGAAGTTCAACCAGACACACTTTACATCCTCGAAACTAGGGGCATTAAACCAAGCGATCTAAGGAGTGATAATAAAATCCTTCGAGTATTACTATTTTAAAGGAGTCAATTATTTATCAATTGCAAAACTACTTTTTGAAAGGCCAGACCTACCACATAAAATGTTAACTAAGTCACAAGTATCACTTTGAGTTGGTCTAGTCAGCCCATCCCTTTTTATTGTAGTCTATTCTTTCAAAAAACCTCAATCCTTTGAATAGTATTTTTTACCAGTTTTCCCCTTTGAGTAGAGTCAGTCGTTGTCTTCATATCGAAAGGTTGCAACCGTCTTGGTGAAAGAGTTAATGTGTCAGCTTATCTGCAACTGTACCCGAGCCATGCAAATCTGAAAAAAAGACTTCAGGAATCAAGTGAAAGAAAAGCCAGTTTAAGCAAAGTCAGTTCAACTGGAAAGACAGTTCAACAGCAAAAGCCTTCATGAAATGCAATTTTGTCAGATGATCATCTAAGGAGGGAATACCTTAGGCTTTGGAGAGTGTCATAGGTGATGATGGTTGGGCCAATTCCTCAGCAAGATGAAACATTAAAATTCAGAATTTCCTTCCATTTTATTGAATACCATTACTATCAAGAAATGTTTGTCCAAATACCTGCTAGGAGAAAAATCCCACTTTCCAATTTCAGTATCTAAGAGAGCCATTGTTCTAGATTACCAGTTTTTAGGTATTTAGATCAAGATTTCAGTTGCAAATACCCAGAATCCCCATCGGCAAAGACCAACAGCCGCTCTGCGATAAATTATTGTTAAAGTTCCCTTAAAGCATTCTTACTCATTCTCATAAGTTATGCTTCGTCGTTTCTTCACTAGGGCTAAATGTCAATAGCTGTTGCGTTTAGTTCCTGATCTACGTTGTCTCGTCGTTCGTCAAAATCTCAGTGCCAATATCTTCATCGTGCACAATTTCTATTGTCCTCAAATTCAATTTCACACGTCTAAAGGTCATCAATTTCCAAACTTTTCAAATTCAAGTCCAATTCAACTCTCCAAATTCAAGTTCATTGCAAATTATCAACTTAAATTCATGTCAAATCTCCAAATTTGATTTCATTTCAAATCATCAATTCAAATTCATGTCAAATCTACAAATTCAATTTCATTTCAAATCATCAATTCATGTTCATTTCAAATCATCAAATCAAGTTCAGTTCAAATTTTGAAATTCATCTTCCTTTTCTTTTCAGAGAAAAAGCGTAGGTACCTCTGGATCGAAAATTCCCCTTCATTTTCTTTTCAGAGAAAAAGCATAGGTGCCTCTGAATTGAAAATTCCTCTTCTTTCTCCTTTTAGATAAAAAGTATAGGTGCCTCTGGATCGAAAATTCATTTCCTTTCTTTTTAGAGAAAAAGCATAGGTGCCTCTGGATCGAAAATCCATCTCCCTTTATTTTCAGAGAAAAAGCGTAGGTGCCTCTAGATCGAAAATCCATCTCACTTTCTTTTCAGAGAAAAAGCGTAGGTACCTCTGAATCAAAAATGTATCTCCCTTTTATTTTTGGAGAAAAAGCGTAGGTACCTCTAAATTGAAAATTCCTCTTCTTTTTTCCTTTCAGACAAAAAGCATAAGTGCCTCTGGATTGAAAATTCCTCTTCCTCTTCTTTTCAGAGAAAAAACGTAGGTGCCTCTGAATTGAAATTCCTCTTCTTTTCCCTTTCAGAGAAAAAGTTTAGGTGCCTCTGGATTGAAAATCCATCTCCCTTTCTTTTCAGAGAAAAATCGTAGGTGCCTCTGGATCGAAAATCCATCTCCCTTTCTTTTCAGAGAAAAAGCGTAGGTGCCTTTGGATCGAAAATCCGTCTCCCTTTCTTTTCAAAGAAAAAGCGTAGGTGCCTCTGGATCGAAAGTCCATCTCCCTTTCTTTTCAGAGAAAAAACGTAGGTACCTCTGAATCGAAAATCTATCTTCCTTTTCTTTTCAGAGAAAGAGCATAGGTGCCTCTGGATTGAAAATTCATTTTCCTTTTCTTTTCAGAGAAAAAGCTTAGTACCTTTGAATTGAAAGAATTCCTCTGCCCTAGAGAAAAAGGTTAGTGCCTCTATGGCAGAGAATTCTATTCGGTTGATCCACTCAGCTCTGCTAATTTCTCAAAATTTTAGTGTTCCAGTCTAGGATCTTCCATTAGGTAGCGTAGCATGCATTTGCATTTAGGTTGCATTTTGTGTAGAGCAGTCATTAGTCCTTTGTTGGCTAAAGCTACGCAAAATGTCGTTGTCACTTTGGCTTTGGCATACGGTTACTACGTCACCTCTGCCAAAGAGGGGCATCTGTAGACACCCCCATTTTGCTCCACTATAGCCAACAAAAGCTTTCTTTAGTTCTCCTCATTTTACGGTAATATTCTATCTTTTTTAGTATTTCCGTAGTGATTTGTGCTCTTGAGGAATTCCAGAGCATTTCGAAGGTCTCTGATGTCATTTGGAGTTTCCAATCAAGTTGGAAAACTTGCCATTTTTAGAATTTTTCAGGGTTTCTTGCATTCTAAGGGTAGTTTGGTCATTTCCACATTATTTTCCATCTTTTCTATCCAAAGCGTTGAGAGATTATTCATAAAATCCAAAAGAGAACGGTTTGGTCTAATTTGGTAGGCTCGCATTTCCATTGTGATTAAATCTGGGTCAAGCAAGTGGGCCTACACATGGTTTTAATAACAAAAATGCACTTTTTAGCTTGTTTGGGTCCATTACTGAAAATCAATTGATATAGGGGTGAACCATCTCTTTCGGTCATATGGTGGGTCCCACCCAGGTGCCCAACACATGGTGTGGGCCTGCTCTCATCTCTTTAATTCGACCACAATGGTTGGGGGGCCACTATTTTTATGTTTAAAGTGAATTACCTCACTTATAGAAAAATACTTAACAGGCTCAGTTGACTAAAATGACCAAAACTTTTTAACAACATGTCCAAACAATTTGTAGTTATACTTGTTGGAAACATCTCAAGAAGGGCTATAACTTTTTAGTATATAACTTTTCGTGATTCTTCCATGAAATTAGTAAAAAACGAGCTTTAAAATCGGACAGTTCTTTTTGGACGAAAATTTCAGGTCACTAAAATGACCATAAGTTTTTAACCACTAATCCAAATATTTTGTACTTATACTCGTTGGAAACGTCTTGAGAAGTGCTAAAATGTTCTAGTTCACAACTTTTCTTGTTTCTTCCACTAAATAGGTCAAAAAAGAGCTTTAAAGTTTGGCAGTCCTTTTTGGACGGGAATACCATGATATCTTGCATTGTCTTTTGATTTTGGAAACTACCATATTTAGAAATGCAAAGTATATATAGCTATTTGCCTAATTTGTAGTCTTTCTTTTTAAGATAAGTCAATATTTTTAAAAACGACAACACAATAAAGAAATAAAGAAAGAGAAAGAAACAAAGCAAAATTAGAAGGTGATGAGAATAGAAAGTTGCATTCGTTTTCTCATCTCAATCTCGATATAAATTCAAAAAGCAATCATTGCAAGGGACTTTTTTCTGCTCTTTTTGGCTAAAAAGTTCATTGATCTCCCGCTCCCTTTGGGAAAAATTTGATCAGCCCCTAATTTGGGGGTGGTGGCAAAGTGGGTTTCACACAAAAAGAGACTCACTGGCCTACTCTTCCTCGTTCGAACATCATATTTGGCAGAGGAATTCGGCAGAGATTCTACAACAAAGCGTCATCAAAGGGTTTCCTAAGCGAGTATTTCATGCGTTTGGATTAGCGAATCAAAGGTCGATATGTCCACAATTCATGGTTAGATTGTAGTAACATGCTTAGGGGTGTACTTTTCTCGTTCGTCCATTCTTTTTCGTTAAAAATACATGTTATAGTTTGCTATGGATCTAATATGATATTCAATAGATCAATTCATGTTATTACTGATTTTGGTGGAGGGAAAGTTGTTTTAATTAAAAAAAGAGAGATTTAAAGAAATAGGGTTTAAATCACTTTTTGAGCAATTTTTCAAAGCAACTAATCTGAAACCCTAGATTTTTCCCTGGCTTATATTTTCTATGTGTTATTTGAGTCAAAAGAACATTGGAAATCTAAAATTCTAGTCAAATTTTTCTCATCTTGGTGATTTAAGAATTCTTCGACAAATGCCCCTAAAAAGGTTATTTCAAGAGGAATTTTATAATTATTTACTATTTTCTTGGATTATTTAATGGAAAATAAGTGTTATCTACATGTGTGAAGGCTTTGTTATCAAACAAACTTTTCAGAATCTAATATTCTTGAATAACATAAATTGATCTAATGATATCATAATTGGAAGTTTTCATAATGTTTGAGCATGATTTAGTATTTTTAATGATATTTATTCGAATCTGCTTGAATATAAAGAAATTCGCTAAAAATAGTAAATTCTAGTAAAAATGTGAAATTTTACTGAATTTTTCTACTATTATGAACATGCAATGTTACTATTTTGTACCGAGTTGAATGAGATTTGATATGTTTTTATCCAAAATTTGCTAAACTGAGAATATTATTAAAAATCATTAAAAAATGATAATAACCCGAAAAATTCACAAAAATTTCAGAATGATGAAATATTCTAGAATGAACATAATGTGTAAATAATTGAAGTAAAAACCCTTAAAAATCAATAAATGTCTTCATACCATGCTAAATATGTCAAAACTTCAATCTGAGTGGAGAACCCTTAGAGCCTTAGAATACCTTAAATTTCTTGGTGTAAGGAACCCTTAAAAGTTGAAATTAACTAACTTAATAATTTGGGTTGGTCAAATCCAAGTTCAAATCCATTTTGAAACCGTCAGATCACGGTCCCACCCCATAGGAACCTTTAGAGCCCGTTTAGGAACACTTACGTCACGTCGAGTTTTAGGTCTTACGAAGTCTTAGAGTTATGGAGTCAGGTAAGCCTGAATCACAGCCGGTTGCTCTTGTTAGCAACTGAGCCTTAGATTAGGTTCCACACAGTCAACCCTCTTCCCTTATAGCACATGCCTAGTCAACCTAGGATGTAGGGCCCACCTGCAATAGTTTAGGAAAATCTTTGCAAATTAGATAAGATCATATAGGAATAGCATCCTAGATGGAGTCCTAAGATAAGAAAATATATTCAACTTGAATTAATTAAGCATCTCTCATAAAGTGTTAAAACAGTTTGTCCAGTCTAGATCGGTGTCCTAGATTTCATATGTAGCTTAGTTTAGGTCACCGAACTACATTGACCTTGATCCCAGTGAGACTTGGGTACGTAGGCAACTTGGATGGCATTCCAGGCTCAGGTCGACCCTACACACACTCAAGTAGGGTTTTAGTATTGTGTTTTATTTATTTCTTGATTATTTTCAAACCCTAAATTAACTAATTTATTAAATCATCTAGGATTCCCTCAACTTAGATTCTTTAGGAGTACTGTCACATAGATCAAATCAAATTAAAAGAATCAAAAGATACATCTAGGAACACTATCGAAATTAGATCATTAGGGTGCATGTCCAGTAGATCATATCAAGAGAGTTTAAATGAGCCTTTTAAAAGAAATTAAAGTGAGTTAACCTTTGGAATCGAATACCGGATTACCAGGCGAGAACGATGCATATGGTGGTGTCCATCACACCTTCCGTTCTCGTAATCAGGTAACGGATCTAGATTCTAGGATCGCGGATCATTACAGTGTCACTTACGGGTCCTAGGTCCCTTACCTAGGTGGCGACTCTGGTCATTTTCTTTTGTGTGAAATTCAGAATTTCTTTAGTGATCCCCAGTTCACGGAAAAAATAATTCATATTAATAATCAAAAGCGCACACCGCTCGCGTGGACGCCGAGAGACCAAGAGAGGGGCGGGTCGCGTCCCTCCCACGGGATCGTGTCTCACAGGTATTAGTGTATCCCATTAGTACTTCTTTTTTTTCGGTCATCTTCCTCTCGAGTGATCGGCTCAGAGTTAATAGACCCGCCCATCCTTAAATGGAACAGCTCTTTTACAAGAGAAGCGTTTTAGGGTAGGATTTGGGAGATCATCCCAGATTTCACCCCTTCGCTTCCCGTTCCCTTCCAGGTCTGCTCGTGGCTTAAACCGGAGGGTAGATTCATATCGATCCTTTTGGAGACATATCTAAAAGTTATCATTTCATTGATCTTTAACGTGATTACATCATGATGCTCGACCTGCTAGAAAACAAAAATAGGAAAACACATTGTACTTTACAAACAACTTTACCACCTTTTACTGATAAAATCTCCGCAAATTTTCTATACTCCAACTTCGGGGAACAAGAGTGCCGTTGAGGTATTCCAATTGATAAGCTCCTAGTTGGAGTATTCGGATGACTCGGTAAGGGCCCTCACAACTAGGGGCAAGCTTCCCCAAGGGTCAGATACTTCCAACTGCCGTAACACTAAATCCTCAGGCCGAACTGACCGATTTTTTGTTCTTGAGTTGTAGTACCAAGCAACTCTTTCTTGATAAGCTGCAATCCAAAGTCAAACCTGTTCTCTTTTCTTCGAATTAAAATCAAGGCTATTCCTAAGAAGCTCAGAATTTCTTGCTCAGCAAAATTTTCTACCCTGAAAGAAGGGATTCCAACTTCCACAGGAATAACTGCTTCAACACTGAACGTTAAGCTGAATGAGGATTGCCCAGTAGTGACCCAAGGCGTTGTTCGATAAGCCCACAAAACGTTTGATAGTGCGTCAATCCAAGAGTTGCCTGCCTTTTCCAAGCGCTTCTTAAGGCTTTGGAGTAGGATTATGTTCATTACTTCTACTTGGCCATTAGCATGTGGATGTCCCACCAATGCAAACCTCTGTTCTATGCTGAGTTTGTCACAGAAGCTGCAGAACTCAGCACTGGCAAATTGAGTCCTGTTATCTGTTACCAAGACCTTTGGACTGTCGAAGCAGCAATAACATCAGATAGAAGAACTTTTCAGTCGCCTTAGAGTTTGGCTTCGCAAGAGCTTTAACTTCCACCCACTTAGTAAAAAAATCAATAGTGACATAAAGCATGGTATGCCCTCCTGGAGCCTTTGGGAATGGACGTACCAAGTCAATCTCCCACAAAACAAAGGCCACTGGGTTTGATATTGGAGTATAGAGAGTAGTTGGGTGTCAAGGAACTGTTGCAATTTTTTAACAAGGACCACACCTATTGACAAATTCCTTCGCATCATGTAGAATGGTCGGCCAAAAGTATCCATGTCTTACAATCTTTTGTGCTAATGTTCTACCTCCTGCATAGCTGCCACAAATTCCTTCATGCACTTCCCTTAAAGCATAATCAGATTCAAATGGCATGAGACATCGGAGGTATAACCAAGTGTAAGAGTGTTTGTATAACTTTGCTCCATTGTGTACATAATGAGCTCACCTCACGACCAACCTTCGAGTTTCTAATTTGTCGGAAGGTAGTATTCCATCTTTCAAGTATTGCACAATAAGGTCCATCCAGTTGGGCCCTTCTTGAATTTCCATTAATTGCTTTTCTTCTATACTGGGGCGGAGTAAAATTTCCTTATACACAGAACCAAAGTCGAATGTCTCTTCTGAAGCCATCTTGCAGAGAGCATCCGCCCGGGTATTCATTCCCCTCAGGACCTGCACAATTTCGACCTCCTTTAGTCCTGCTAGCTTTTCCCGCACCTTTTCCAAGTACCTCAGCATCCTTTCTTCCTTCACGATGTAGAATCCGTTCACCTGTCCCACCACTAACTGCGAGTCATTGTGGACCTTTAATTTGTCCGTACCCAACTCCATATCCAGGGTCAATCCCGCCAAAAGAGCTTCATACTCTGCCTCATTATTAGAAGCTTTGAAATCAAGTCGTAGGGCATATTCTGCCAGAAATTTATCTGGACGCGTGAGGACTATCCCCGCACCGCATCCTCCTTCACTAGTAGATCCTTCCACGTGGAGTACCCATGGGCATATACCAGTCTCGGTTTGTCGACCTGCTTCCAATGGTGGACTAACTTTAGCATGGTGATCATCTTCAGGTAATGGACCAGCTTCAGTTGCAACGTTTCCTTCACTTAGTAGATTTGATGGTGGTGAAGTAAATTCAACAATGAAATCAGCAAGGACATGAGATTCGATAGCCGGACAAGGCTGAACCTAAATATCAAACTCACCCAACTCGACCGCCCAACTTATCAGTCGTCCCGATGTCTCAGGCTTTTTTAGAATCTTCCGCAAAGGTTGATCTGTTAATAGTGTGATGTTATGGGCCTGAAAGAAAGGGCGGAGTTTTCAAGCGGCGACTACAACAACAAAGGCAAATTTTTCGATATTCTGATACCAAACCTCCGCACCATAGAGAATTCGGCTTACATAATATACTAGATGTTCCTGTTTTCCTTCTTGAGGGACTAAAACAGCACTCACCGTTGTAGACCTTAGTGCCATATAAAGGAACAAATCTTCTCCGAGCTCAGGCTTAGTAAGAACGGGCGGTGTTTGGAGATATTGTTTCAATGAATCAAATGCTTCTAGACAGGAGAGAGTCCACTCAAATTCCTGTATATTCTTCAAAAGTTTGAAAAATGGTTGACATTTCTCTGTCGATCTGGACATGAAACGACTGAGGGCGAAAATACGTCATGTTAATCGTTGAACTTCAACAACCTTGGATGGTGGTTCCTTGTTCAGAATGGCTTGAGTTCTTTCCGGGTTGGCTTCAATGCCCCTTTGATTGACCACGAAACCTAAGAACTTCCCCGAAGTCACACCAAAGGCACACTTCGTTGGGTTAAGCTTCATCCGGTATTGTTGTAGTACGTTAAAGGTTTCCCTGAGGTCGTCGATGTGCCATTGGGCCTTCAAACTTTTCACCAACATGTCGTCCACATAAACCTCTACATTTCTCTTGATCTGTTTCTGGAAGAGTTTGTTGGCGAGCCTCTGATAAGTAGCACCCGCATTCTTCAGACCAAAAGGCACTACAATATAACAATACAAACCATGTTCAGTAATGAATGAAGTTTTAGGGATATCAGGCTCATGCATTTTGATTTGATTATAACCGGAGAATGCATCCAAAAACCTGAGGAGTTCATGCCTAGAGGTCGCGTCGATCAACTGGTCTGTGCGGGGCAGTGGAAAGGGATCCTTCGGACAAGCACTATTTAGATCCGTGAAATCTGTGCAGGCCCTCTAGCTGCCATTGGCCTTGACCATTACCAGGTTGGCCAACCACTCTGGATATTGAATCCTGCTCGCAACAATTTGTCAACCTCCGTCTTAATGTGGGCTTGTCGTTCTACTCCAAAATTCCTTTTCTTTTATTTAACTTGCTTGTAAATCGAGTTCACGTTCAATTTATGAACGGCAACCTCTGGACATAGCCCTGGCATGTCGGAAGTAGACCAAGCAAAAACACTTGCATTAGCTCTTAGAAAATTCACTAAATTAGTACCTAACGTACCTGTTAGCAAAGAGTCTATTCAAACAGTTCTATCAAGATGGGCGTCGGATATGGAGATTGAATCGAGCTCCTCAACCGGCTCCCCCCCTAACAGTTCGGGCTCGGTCCCTAGGGTCTTGACTATCAATTGTGAAATTTTCTTTTGGGGCATTGTTCCCCTTTAAACTAGTGAAATAACATTTCCGCGTCACCATCTAGTGTACCCGTACCTCCCCCACACCTCTTCGACTAGGGAATTTCATTTTGAGATGGGGTGTAGATACGACTACTCCCAGATCATTTAACGATGCTATCCCAATAATAGCACTGTAGGCAAAGGGCACATCAACAACTACAAAGGTCATCATGACCGTTCTTTGAAGAGGGTAAGTTCCGAACGTAATAAGAAGATCAATGTTGCCATTGATCTGTACTGATGCACCAGAAAATCAGTAGATATAGTATTCAGCCGCTCCCAATCTGTCCTCGCTTAAGTTTATTTCTTGAAACGTCCCAATGTGTAACACATTTACAGAACTGCAGGTGTCCGAACGTAACATGAAGATCAATTTTGCCATTGATCTGTTCTGATGCACCAGAAAATCAGTAGATATAGTATTCAGCCGCTCCCAATTTGTCCTCACCTAAGTTCATTTCTTGAAACGTCCCAATGTGTAACACGTTTACAGAACTACCCGTGTCAACTAAAATCCTTCTGACATTGTAGTTGGAAATGATTAGTCGAATAACCAACGCATCATCATGCGGAACCTGCAATCGTTCATAATCTTTGTCAGAAAAAGAAATAACTTCATGTACCTTTAAAGAATCCATCCAAGCCTTTTTTGACGGTGTTTCAAGAAAAAGTATGAGTTCAGCATACTCATGTCGACCTGCAGTAGTTCGACCTCCAGCTGCAGGTCCTCCAGCAATGACAATGATTTTACCTACTATATTAGGGGGTTGCTCGTGATCGGGCACATGGTGATGGGGTCTGTCTTCAAGATTCCCTCTTGGAGACCGGTGATGCCTGGAGGTGTGTGGCGGTCTCAGGAATGATGCTTGCTCCGGGATCATCGTGGGGAGTAGTGCCGGCTTCGAGAACGGTGCTTTGGGGAACAGTGACGTGACTTAGCTTTCTCCAACCAATTTTTCAATCTATAATCTGAGGTGATAACAATTATCTGTCTCATGACAGTGATCCGAATGGAAATCACAATATTTTCCGCTGAAACTCTTCTTAGGATCAATTTTCATTTTCTTGGGGGGTCAAAAGACCTTGATTTCTTGTTTCAGAAAGAATATGAGAAAAGGGGACTTTCAAAGGAGTGTATCCCAGTCTCTCAAAGACCAGAACTGGATTCCTATTTGCCGGCTTATCCTCTGTCAGTAGCCTTCCCGACACCTTGAGGTCTTCTTTCTTCTTTTCATTGGGGCCCGCTTGGTTCCTATTCCGGTCACGACTACAAGCTTCTTCCGCTCGAATGAGCTTGCTAGCTTTAGACTCAAGCTCCTAAAAATCTCTGGGTGGTTTGAGTGTAAGATGCACTTTTAAATTTTGGTAAGTGGTACTATGTTTCAATGCAGCCACCGCCATTTGAACATCAATCTTAGTGAGCTGGGATAGTTCGGCATTGAACCGAACCATAAAATCTCTCAGGGTCTCACTCCTTCCTTTTCGAAGAGCAAGGAGAGCGTCCGCAGGATCATGACGGAAGCGATTGTTGGCAAAACATGTTATGAATTTTCTGTCAAACTCGTGGAAAGAACTGATGGAGTCAGACTCTAAACGAAATACCAGTCACTAGCACTTTTCCTCAACAAGGAGGCAAATGCTTTACACATAAATCTGTCAAACGCGCCACGGAGTGACATTATCCTCTTAAAGGTTTGGAAAAATTCCAACGGGTCAGTAGTACCATCATAGCACCCGAACCGTGTTAAATCCATCGTCACATCAAATGGGGTTCCTATTATATATGAAGTAAAAGGTGAGGAAGTTTCCCTTTCCCATTCATCCAAAATGCCATTGGCATAGGGTTGTTTGAGTGGTCGTTTGACTTCTCGAATTTGTCCTTGAAGTTCTACGAACTGATCCAGACCAAGCAGTTGCGCCGAGGTCGCCACCTCTTCTCCTCGAGCAGGGGCAACTGTAGACACCCCATTTTGACCGGACCCAAGTTCGCTATGCTTGGGCGAAATCCCGTTCAATCATTTCCGCCATGTTTCGCACTTTTCCGTTAAGTGTTGAGAGAGATTATTCCCAAGAATCCGAACAAGAGAGAATTTGGATCCGATTGATGGGCCCGTCTTGAGCATTTGTTTAGATTTGAATCAAACAGGGTGGCCCGCACATTGTTTTAGTGAAAAATGAGTTTTGAACCTACTTCGATCCAACACCTAAAGATGATCATCAAGAGAACGGTCAAGATCTCAGAGAAGTCGTTTTAACAACCAATTTTGTTTCGATCATCAGGTTGAGTTACTCGGATCAGCCCATTGAAATGATTTAGGAGGACACAACCTACTTAGGTAGGGGACCCATCAATTGGATGGTCTGGATCGTCATAGAGGAATGATTTAAGGGAGCACAACCAATTTACATTGCGACCCACCATTTGAACGGTCAAGATCATCAATTGTCGCCCATCAAATGGACGGTTCGGATCATCAAATGGGAGTGATTTAAAAATGGGGTAACATATTCACATTTTGATCTATTGGATGGTTTGGATCAGCCCATAGGATTGATTAGTGGAGCACAAATTAAATCACATCGCAGCCCACTATTTGAACGGTCAAGATCATCAATTGTCGCCCATCAAATGGACGGTTCGGATCATCAAATAGGAGTGATTTAAAAATGGGGTAACATATTCACATTTTGATCTATTGGATGGCTTGGATCAGCCCATAGGATTGATTAGCGGAGCACAAATTAAATCACATTGTCGCCCATCAAATGAACGGTTCCGATCATACTTTGGAGTGGGGCATATGATTTTATGCACAATTGGGAATTTGGTCACATATGGGACCCATTTGGGTTATCTTTTACCTACTCAAAAGAACTTTAAAAAACATGCATGGGGTCACACACATGTCAAAATTCAATGTCCACAATGGTGGCCACCTACCATGGAATATGTCCACAATGGTGGCCACCTACCATGGAATAAGTCCACAATGGTGGCCACCACCCTCCCATTCCTTTGCTATAAATGGTTCAATGAGGGTGAGTAAGAAGGGGGAGAACTCATTTCTCTTCTATCATGTGTTCTAACAAAGTTGCTATGAGGGGTTGAAAAGAAAAAAAAAAAGAAAAGAAACAAGAAAAGAAGAAAAAGAAACAAAAAAAGAAGCAAAAAGAGAAAGAAAGCGGAAGCGATCGCACGGAGGCGGAATTTTTGAGTTTTTCGGCTCTCGGATTCGGCGAGGATTTCGATCACAGGTAGGTACACCGTTCTCGGAATTTTTTTTAGAATTATTTGGTATATTTTCGGATTTTTGCATGATTTTTAACAAAGAAAACTAAACGATATACTAAACAGATTCCAAAAATAATGAAATTTCGTGAGAAAATAATATGATAATGATACATTCTACCATGAATTTGTGAGAATTTTTGGATTTTGTTTGGTATATTATTTTACGCATTCTTTGAAAATTATCAGATTTTGGGAGAATTGTTACTGACGTCAAATCACAGATAAAATTCTCCAAAGTTTTACAGTAGTCTTAAATTCTATACTTCTTGCTTCTGTAAAATGTTCAAGTGATTTGGATCTTGTTTCATATGAGCTGTAGTGTTATTTCATAATCTGGTTTGAAATTTGAAAAATCCGAAACTGATAGTAAATAGTTTTCTAAATTCATGGAAATCTCACAGCATGCTATTTTCACTTATCTCTTACTACTGTAGAAATTTCATGGAATTTAGATATCTATTTCTAGTAGTTTATGTGTTATTTTTGCAATCTGGTTAATTAATTTTTAAATCCATATTAAATATGAGTTTAATGTAAAAATCTGTAAAAATCTTCCAGTAAATTACATCTCATCATATCTTGTTGGTGGAGAAGTTTCAACTCATTTCGAGTTCGTTTGCAACAGCTTCACTTGTAAAATCACTCATATGGTTAAAAATTGGTAAAATCCATTAAAAAAATAAAAATTAAGTGAAAATCATCTTAAAATCTCTAAAGCACCTTCATCTTTGTGTGTGTTTGGGAGACCCGCCCGGTCTCATTCTCTCGTTAGTCCTCTTTGTGCGCCGTTTGGTTTTGGAAGAACGCCCTACTCGGCTTGGCTTCATACCCCTACCCTTATGGGTATTGGGTTGCACATTTGTTGCACCCTAGGGCTAGGTAGCTGTCCGGCCCGGCTGGGTGTTTTACCTCTGCCAAATGTGCAAATTCGTGTTTCCTTTTCTTTTAGAGAGTCTTTGACTCATCTATCCTTTAGTTGGTGTTATTGGAGTCTTTGACTCATGTTTCCATTTCTTTTAGAGAGTCTTTGACTCATTCGTTCTTTTGTTGTACTACTAGGAAGTCTTTGACTCATTGGTTCTTCTGTTGGCGTTATTTGGGAGTCTTTGACTCATTCCTCCTCTAAGTTGTAGTATTAGAGAGTCTCTGACTCATTTGTTCCCCTCTTTAGTGTTGTTAGTTCGGAGTTTCTCATTTAGAGTTGTTGATTACTTCGCTTTTGATTAGAGGCTAACTCAGTCTTATTAGAGCTTTGCTTGCTTAGGATCTTGGACCATTTTCTCTCTTCTTGGGACGCTATCTTTCTTGTTGTGGTTTGTCTCTTTGAGACGCTAGTTGCTTATTCGGGGTTTCCCCTTTTGCTTTAGGGCTTTGCCCTAGTTTGTGGTATTACTTGCGTGTTCCCTTTAAGATTAAAAATATTTTAAGGTCCTGAGCATTGGAAAAGCTTTAAAATCCAAAAACATTAGAAATTTAAAACTCAAAAAACATTTGAAAACATCAAAAACCTTAAAAAAAAATCTAAAGTGTTGAGTGTTTCTTTTAGAAGCGTATTAGGCGAGTTCGATTTTCGAACTACGTTGGCTTGATCCTCTTCCGAGGTACGTAGTGCAGCTTGGGATTTACATCCCAAGTCCAGCCAAACTTTTTTGTAAATAACTATTTTAAACCTTCTTAAAAAACCTTTAAAATCTTATTTTCAAAAGATCTTCTTCTAGAGTTAGGAGTTTCTCCTAGATAAAGAGTTTTAGAGTTAGGGTTTTTCTTTTGATAGGTTATTTGATTGTTTGTTTGTTGTGTGCTTGTTTTAGAGTTAGGGGTCTGTCCTAGAGTTATAGGAGCGCCTCCGTCCGGTCAGTCGGCGATCCACATCGCCGAGTGATGACTAGAGTATGATACGCTAGTCCACCCTTGGTTTTCCTTAAGAAATACAGCCTAGTCACACATAGGTTGTAAGAACCACCTGCATTAGCTTAGGGCTAATCTGCATTTAGTTAGGGCATATAGGGTGTCATAAAATCCACAATTCACTGAAATTTAAATAATCGTACAAGAAACTTTAATAACCGGTTCGGTCTTTTAGATCGAGTCTAGGATAGAAGTCTAGGTGTCTTAGGCATCCTAGCTTAGAATAGGCGCGGAGAACTACGTTGCCTTGATTCTCGTGGAGGCGGGGATACGTAGGCTTCTTTGGATGAATACCAGGCCATCTGAGGACTCGGGCTAATCACTTTTAAAACTGTTGAAACAATCAAATCACTTAGGATTTTCCATGAAATTAGAATTTTAGGAGAACTTTCACTTAGATTGAATCCAAACCAATTAAGAAATCAAGATACACATTTAGGATTCACATTGAAATTAGATCATAGGATGCATGTCACATAGATAGCACATTAACAGAGAGTTGAATGAGCCATTAAAAATGAATTTAAAAGAGTTAACTTTTGGAATTGAAGACCGATTATCGGGCAGGAATGGTGCATGTGGTGGATAAATCCCCATACCTTCCATTCTTGTAACCAGGTAGCGAGTCTAGATTTCTGGTTAATTATGGGTCCTAGATCCCACATCTAGGTGGCGACTCTGTCAGTCTCTTTTGTGTGGAATTCGGATTGCCTTAGTGATCCCAAGTTCACATAAAAGACGAATTAAAATTAATAATAAAAGGCACACGCCAATCGCGTGGGTACGAGAGACCAAGAGAAGAGAGCGTGGCGGCGCGCCCCACGCCCCTCTCGCGGGATCGGGTCCCACAGACTGGCGACTCTGCTGGGGACCACCTAACTTCATTACAATTCCAAAGGATAACTCATTTGAATCTATTTTAACTGGCTCATGAAAACTCTATCTCTTTTATGCTTGTTAGATTAGTTTGTATGCTTTATTTTCTCATCACATTTACTCAAACTTAATCTAACAAAACCTGAAGGCATCATAGATTGCGCGAACTTATTGCACACACTTACATCACTTGCATCTAAACCCTTGCATCTCACATGCACACACGTCCCATTTTAGGAACCCGGAGTGTTATCTAGCATGGTTGACTGGGATTTCATCACCTGGTGCCTCTGTGCTAGAGAAGCATTCCACCCTTAGCCTAGTACCTTTATGGTACGTAAACGGATCTCTTGTTCACGTACTGATACACCGGACACTGGTACAGTATATCGAACATAGATTCGCGCTAAGGGAACTCTTGGCCTTACCCCTAGATTAACCCACACATGCATGTAGTATACGAACACATGTGCATCACGTGTGTGAGCCTAGTTTAGGATATCTTACCCAATTGTGTGTGTGAGCCTAGTTTAGGATATCCTACCCATTTGTGTCTAGATTAGGCCGTAGTCCATCTTTCAATGGCTACGATCGGTCCTAGGTACACAAACAAAGTCATGAGTCGAGATCCTCTCTCCACTCCGCTAGATTAGGGTTAGGATTGATGCCTTCAGGTAACACTGATAAAATGTGCGAAGATTAAAAAAAACTTTTCCTTTGGGGTTAGGATGTAAATCCCATTCATTTCCAAAGATCTCATAGGATTAGTCATTCATGATCCATCCGTTGAAAGCAATCTTATGCTATCTCATCTCATCTTGATCTAATCATATTGATCTACAGTTGTTGATATCCATCATTCAGATTTTAGATCTGGCCCTGGACTCTACTTTTGTCATTCTTATGGCCATGGTCTATTATCTGAGCCATTGATTTTTCATTGATCAATGTTTACCTATCATATATCTTTTACCTTTGGATCATATCGAAATCATTGATGGAAAAGTTTGATCTTACCTGTATTCTTTGAGTGCATGATCGTTGCTGAGATCGAAACTTATTCTGATTAGGGATGTTTATCGTTCCTGACTCTTTCATTCCCAAAAGAAGAACGGTTATACCCAAAGAACATCTTAAGGAATAGATTGAGGATTCTTTCCAAATTAACATACCCGTTGATGTATTTCAAGATTACTCTTTTCTCTATTTGTTTAGAATTTTTATCCCATGACTATTGAGATAGTGTGATTGCTTCTAAGTCAAAAGTCTGTGTTCAACAAAAAGCCCCTCTTCCAAAAGACTGACCATTTCTGAATTCATTCGATACATCAGTCTATTGCTTTACCCACATTGTCAGCATAAGCCTTTTGTTGCCCCATTTAACCTAGACCTTGTGGAGTTGCCTTTTCTGGGATTCCTACTCTGGGATTGAACTTTATAGTTATCATTATCATGGGGAAAGGTGTATCATCTATAAACTTTCAGTGTCAGTTCACTACCTTTGAAGAAGTGTCCTGTGTCTTTAGATTTATCTTTCATTGAGTGTACATCAACTTTCTTCTCTCTAAGTTGAAAAAGTTCAGTTATGTAGATGTTAAAAAAGAAGAAGAGAGAAGTGTCATATCTGCCAGTCTTTCTTATATAGAGTCAGTGTTCTGTTTTCTATCAGAACTGATAAAGAGCCCATTGAGGTGTGTCAAAAATCATCAATGTACTTACAGTCTTCAATTCAATAAAATGGTTGATTTCGTATCTTTGATACTCTATGATTCACTCTTAGATCTAATGTTTAAACAACTAAAGACCCCCTTTTCGGATGAGAATGCAGACGAAATTCACCTCGAGATCTGAAAGATGGTCGAACGAGAGGAAGAGCGTCGAGCATAGCCACTTAAAGAAGAAATCGAAGCCATTGATAGTGGTATCGAAATCCGAAATTCGGGAGAAATGGATTGGAAAAACTTTATCTCCTAAGGAGCGCAAAGAATTGATAAACCTGTTTAGAGGGGTTTGAGGTAGTCTTGCTTGATCCTATAAGGATAAACCAGGGGAATGCCCTGTCGTTGAGCAAAGCAAGACTTCATCTGCTTTAGACATCCAGTTGAAGAGTAAAATTTTAAAGAGATAAGCATCAGACATCCTGTGGAGCTGATGAAATACTGAGAGAAGATTTTCGGACAAGGAGTTGTGGAATCTTGAGCATAAATCCAAGATCTTTGAGATGAGAGTGGAGCACAGTGGTTGAAGTTTTGCCAGAAAACCGCCAGACTCCTCGATAAAAAAAAAATTCTAAGTCTTTGAACCTCAGCATTCAAGAGCTTGTACATCATATACATCAGGAGGCCATCATTGGACATTTGAGCCTTAATAGCCAAAATCCTAAAATCCTTTTGAGAACCCTTTGGGCCAACAATTTAAAGCCAATGTTTCTTTTCAAACACATTATAAATCCGGGGCATTTATGCACCCGAACTACGTCGGACCTGATCCCCATTTCTTCAGGGGTACGTAGGCAACTTGATTAATTCAGGTTCGGTCAAACCTTGGGATAAAATCCCTTTTCAAAATTTTGAAGCTAAATGCTAAACCATTCTTTGAAAAATCCTTAAGCGAACTACGCGGACCTGATCCTCCATTTTTGGGGTACGTAGGTAGTCTGGCTAGACCAGATTCGGTCCAAATCCTTAGAACCTTAGGTATTCAACCCTTTTGAACCCGAGCCCACCTAGAAAGTCCTTCTGGTGAAACAAGTAAAGGTTCGAGGCGAATGAAAAGAAAAACAGAAAGAAAAGAATGAGAGTCTGAAGATCCGCTAGGTTGAAAACCCGAAAGGGCGGCCTAGAGAAAGGTGAAAGTCGTTTTTTCTTGCTAAGTCAGCAAGCAAAATGATTGACTTATCAGAAAGTAAGGGTAGTGGTATGCTGGATTGAAAACTTGAAGAGACAATCTAGTCAGAGGCAAATACTTCCCATGAAAAGTTGAGTTGAATAGAAGCAGAAGGAGTTCCTCAGTTACGTAGAATTCCCAAGTTTGAGTACAAGCAAAAATTGAGATAAGTAGTCTTTTAGACTGAAAGCTTGGAAAGCAAAAGTTGAGATAAGTGGTCTTTTAGACTGAAAACTTGGAAGACATTAATTTTGACTTCTTCCGAAAAGACAAATCAAGGAGACCGAGAAGCAACTCTATAGGGCAGGATCCTGGAATCCGAATAGTGTCAGCAAGGCTTACTTTGACACCTTTTTAAACTAGGGGCATTAAAACCGAGCAATCCGAAGGGGTATAACCATGACGGATGTCCTGATGGAGGAAACTAGAGCCTTTTGGCATGGTTTTTGAGACTACTCTAAGAGTGGCTGACCTTACCATTTAAAAAATGATACATTTGATTTAAGAGTGAATCAAAATTTAGTCAAGTCCCTTGAATATTGTAAGTCTTCTTTGAAAGAGTCCTCAGGAGTCTGTTCCTTGTTTATCATTGTTTTCTTTTAGAATCCAAAGTGTTTGGCACTGAAAAGAATGGGTGTACACCTTCCGAAATGTAAAGAAAAAAAATCTAGAGTAGATCCTGGTTTAAGAATCAAGGAAAACAAGAAACATTTGGTCCAAACCTGCCTGAAACATCAAAGCCTCAAGCACTGAGCAAAATGAAGAACTCTTACGTTCAGCCTTTGTGAAGGTGGTCTTACCATTATACCAAAGAATTCTGCTTTCTTAAAACCTTGTCATGGAAGCACATCATACTAGGGGCATCTTTTATGACTTGCGTCATAAAAGATATTACACAATGATAACTGGGATATCTATTCTTAGCAAATAGAAACCAGAGAAGCTTGAACATACTCTTTGAGTTGAATTCCTTGATCAAGTTGTTTCTTTTGGAGTCAAAGTTTCATAAACTTCAACTCCCAGCGGGGTATATAATCTACTCCTGCATCCTTCAAACCTCATTAGAATGCTTTTCATCTGTTAAAGAGAGTCAGCACCTAAAAATCTCATCAATCTACTTGAGTTTTGCTTTCAGCAAAGATCATGCACTCCCATTTATTCTCGGCAGGAGATCGCTATGCTATCAATGAACTCGATATAAGATCGATAAATATTTTTGTGTTGATTTGAGACTCTTTGAGTAGTTAAGGCCCTTTGAGTGTTACAGACTCTTCGGGTAGTTGAGACTCTCTGAGTATAAATGTTTTGATTTGTTTTGAGACTCTTTGAGTAGTTGAGACCCTTTGAGTGTTACAGACTCTTCGGGTAGTTGAGACTCTTTGAGTATAAATGTTTTGTGTTGATTTGAGACTCTTTGAGTAGTTGAGACCCTTTGAGTGTTACAGACTCTTCGGGTAGTTGAGACTCTTTGAGTATAAATGTTTTGTGTTGATTTGAGACTCGTTGAGTAGTTGAGACCCTTTGAGTGTTACAGACTCTTCGGGTAGTTGAGACTCTTTGAGTATAAATGTTTTGTGTTGATTTGAGACTCTTTGAGTAGTTGAGACCCTTTGAGTGTTACAGACTCTTCGGGTAGTTGAGACTCTTTGAGTATAAATGTTTTGTGTTGATTTGAGACTCTTTGAGTAGTTGAGACCCTTCGAGTGTTACAGACTCTTCGGGTAGTTGAGACTCTTTGAGTATAAATGTTTTGTGTTGATTTGAGACTCTTTGAGTAGTTGAGACCCTTTGAGTGTTACAGACTCTTCGGGTAGTTGAGACTCCTTGAGTATAAATGTTTTGTGTTGGTTTGAGACTCTTTGAGTAGTTGGGACCCTTTGAGTGTTACAGACTCTTCGGGTAGTTGAGACTCTTTGAGTATAAATAGTTTTTGATGTATTTGAGACTCCTTGAGTAGTTGAGACCCTTTGAGTGTTACAGACTCTTCGGGTAGTTGAGACTCTTTGAGTATAAATAGTTTTTGATGTATTTGAGACTCTTTGAGTAGTTGAGACCCTTTGAGTGTTACAGACTCTTCGGGTAGTTGAGGCTCTTTGAGTATAAATAGATTTTGGTGTATTTGAAACTCTTTGAGTAGTTGAGACCCTTTGAGTGTTACAGACTCTTCGGGTAGTTGAGGCTCTTTGAGTATAAATGTTTCTCTATGTGGTTGAGACTCTTTCGAGTATAAAGATTTTTGCATGTGTTTGAGACTCTTTGAGTAGTTGAGACCCTTTGAATGTTACAGACTCTTCGGGTAGTTGAGGCTCTTTGAGTATAAATATTTTTTGTGTTGATTTGAGACTCTTTGAGTAGTTGAGACCCTTTGAGTGTTACAGACTCTTCGGGTAGTTGAGACTCTTTGAGTATAAATGTTTCGCCATGATTTGAGACTCTTTGAGTAGTTGAGACCCTTCGAGTGTTACAGACTCTTCGGGTAGTTGAGACTTTTTGAGTATAAATGATCTTTGTTGATTTGAGACTCTTTGAGTAGTTGAGATCCTTTGAGTGTTAGTTGAGACTCTTTGAGTATAAATGTTTTTGTGATGTATTTGAGACTCTTTGAGTAGTTGAGATCCTTTGAGTGTTATAGACTCTTCGGGTAGTTGAGACTTTTTGAGTATAAATGATCTTTGTTGATTTAAGACTCTTTGAGTAGTTGAGATCCTTTGAGTATTACAGACTCTTCGGGTAGTTGAGACCTTTTTTTTTAGTATAAATGTTTTGCGTTAATTTGAGACTCTTTGAGTAGTTAAGGCCCTTTGAGTGTTACAGACTCTTCGGGTAGTTGAGACTTTTTGAGTATAAATGTTTTGCGTTAATTTGAGACTCTTTGAGTAGTTAAGCCCCTTTGAGTGTTACAGACTCTTCGGGTAGTTGAGGCTCTTTGAGTATAAAGATTTCTATGAAGCTCTCTGAGTGTTTGATTTGAGACTCTATGAGTGTTACATACTCTTTGAGTAATTTGATTTGATATTCTTTGAAGGGTTGATTTACGTCTGCATCGATAGTGGTCTGCTTTCTTTGAGGTAATTTCATTGGGTTCGTTTTCTTAAAAGCTTTATTTTAACAAAGTATGTTTGTGTTTGCTTTAATAGAGTCTTTGCGTATTGATTTAAATAGTTGAGTTGTGAGTATTAGAGAGAGGCCATCTCATTGAGATGTCGTGATTGCCGAGTTAAGGGTCGGTGAGAGGTCATCTCCCTTTTGCTTCTAGTCTTTCAGTCTCGTAGTGCTATTTTGTTGTTTTACCCTGATGAACATCATTTTAAAAACAAAACAAAAAAAACTTGTTTTACTTTGTTTTCGGGCCGGCCAAAATGTGTCGTCTGTTCAGCTTTGCCATTCGTGTGTTACACACGCTTTGCCAAAGAGGGGCATCTGTAGACACCCCATTTTGACCGGACCCAAGTTCGCTATGCTTGGGCGAAATCCCGTTCAATCATTTCCGCCATGTTTCGCACTTTTCCGTTAAGTGTTGAGAGAGATTATTCCCAAGAATCCGAACAAGAGAGAATTTGGATCCGATTGATGGGCCCGTCTTGAGCATTTGTTTAGATTTGAATCAAACAGGGTGGCCCGCACATTGTTTTAGTGAAAAATGAGTTTTGAACCTACTTCGATCCAACACCTAAAGATGATCATCAAGAGAACGGTCAAGATCTCAGAGAAGTCGTTTTAACAACCAATTTTGTTTCGATCATCAGGTTGAGTTACTCGGATCAGCCCATTGAAATGATTTAGGAGGACACAACCTACTTAGGTAGGGGACCCATCAATTGGATGGTCTGGATCGTCATAGAGGAATGATTTAAGGGAGCACAACCAATTTACATTGCGACCCACCATTTGAACGGTCAAGATCATCAATTGTCGCCCATCAAATGGACGGTTCGGATCATCAAATGGGAGTGATTTAAAAATGGGGTAACATATTCACATTTTGATCTATTGGATGGTTTGGATCAGCCCATAGGATTGATTAGTGGAGCACAAATTAAATCACATCGCAGCCCACTATTTGAACGGTCAAGATCATCAATTGTCGCCCATCAAATGGACGGTTCGGATCATCAAATAGGAGTGATTTAAAAATGGGGTAACATATTCACATTTTGATCTATTGGATGGCTTGGATCAGCCCATAGGATTGATTAGCGGAGCACAAATTAAATCACATTGTCGCCCATCAAATGAACGGTTCCGATCATACTTTGGAGTGGGGCATATGATTTTATGCACAATTGGGAATTTGGTCACATATGGGACCCATTTGGGTTATCTTTTACCTACTCAAAAGAACTTTAAAAAACATGCATGGGGTCACACACATGTCAAAATTCAATGTCCACAATGGTGGCCACCTACCATGGAATATGTCCACAATGGTGGCCACCTACCATGGAATAAGTCCACAATGGTGGCCACCACCCTCCCATTCCTTTGCTATAAATGGTTCAATGAGGGTGAGTAAGAAGGGGGAGAACTCATTTCTCTTCTATCATGTGTTCTAACAAAGTTGCTATGAGGGGTTGAAAAGAAAAAAAAAAAAGAAAAGAAACAAGAAAAGAAGAAAAAGAAACAAAAAAAGAAGCAAAAAGAGAAAGAAAGCGGAAGCGATCGCACGGAGGCGGAATTTTTGAGTTTTTCGGCTCTCGGATTCGGCGAGGATTTCGATCACAGGTAGGTACACCGTTCTCGGAATTTTTTTTAGAATTATTTGGTATATTTTCGGATTTTTGCATGATTTTTAACAAAGAAAACTAAACGATATACTAAACAGATTCCAAAAATAATGAAATTTCGTGAGAAAATAATATGATAATGATACATTCTACCATGAATTTGTGAGAATTTTTGGATTTTGTTTGGTATATTATTTTACGCATTCTTTGAAAATTATCAGATTTTGGGAGAATTGTTACTGACGTCAAATCACAGATAAAATTCTCCAAAGTTTTACAGTAGTCTTAAATTCTATACTTCTTGCTTCTGTAAAATTTTCAAGTGATTTGGATCTTGTTTCATATGAGCTGTAGTGTTATTTCATAATCTGGTTTGAAATTTGAAAAATCCGAAACTGATAGTAAATAGTTTTCTAAATTCATGGAAATCTCACAGCATGCTATTTTCACTTATCTCTTACTACTGTAGAAATTTCATGGAATTTAGATATCTATTTCTAGTAGTTTATGTGTTATTTTTGCAATCTGGTTAATTAATTTTTAAATCCATATTAAATATGAGTTTAATGTAAAAATCTGTAAAAATCTTCCAGTAAATTACATCTCATCATATCTTGTTGGTGGAGAAGTTTCAACTCATTTCGAGTTCGTTTGCAACAGCTTCACTTGTAAAATCACTCATATGGTTAAAAATTGGTAAAATCCATTAAAAAAATAAAAATTAAGTGAAAATCATCTTAAAATCTCTAAAGCACCTTCATCTTTGTGTGTGTTTGGGAGACCCGCCCGGTCTCATTCTCTCGTTAGTCCTCTTTGTGCGCCGTTTGGTTTTGGAAGAACGCCCTACTCGGCTTGGCTTCATACCCCTACCCTTATGGGTATTGGGTTGCACATTTGTTGCACCCTAGGGCTAGGTAGCTGTCCGGCCCGGCTGGGTGTTTTACCTCTGCCAAATGTGCAAATTCGTGTTTCCTTTTCTTTTAGAGAGTCTTTGACTCATCTATCCTTTAGTTGGTGTTATTGGAGTCTTTGACTCATGTTTCCATTTCTTTTAGAGAGTCTTTGACTCATTCGTTCTTTTATTGTACTACTAGGAAGTCTTTGACTCATTGGTTCTTCTGTTGGCGTTATTTGGGAGTCTTTGACTCATTCCTCCTCTAAGTTGTAGTATTAGAGAGTCTCTGACTCATTTGTTCCCCTCTTTAGTGTTGTTAGTTCGGAGTTTCTCATTTAGAGTTGTTGATTACTTCGCTTTTGATTAGAGGCTAACTCAGTCTTATTAGAGCTTTGCTTGCTTAGGATCTTGGACCATTTTCTCTCTTCTTGGGACGCTATCTTTCTTGTTGTGGTTTGTCTCTTTGAGACGCTAGTTGCTTATTCGGGGTTTCCCCTTTTGCTTTAGGGCTTTGCCCTAGTTTGTGGTATTACTTGCGTGTTCCCTTTAAGATTAAAAATATTTTAAGGTCCTGAGCATTGGAAAAGCTTTAAAATCCAAAAACATTAGAAATTTAAAACTCAAAAAACATTTGAAAACATCAAAAACCTTAAAAAAAAATCTAAAGTGTTGAGTGTTTCTTTTAGAAGCGTATTAGGCGAGTTCGATTTTCGAACTACGTTGGCTTGATCCTCTTCCGAGGTACGTAGTGCAGCTTGGGATTTACATCCCAAGTCCAGCCAAACTTTTTTGTAAATAACTATTTTAAACCTTCTTAAAAAACCTTTAAAATCTTATTTTCAAAAGATCTTCTTCCAGAGTTAGGAGTTTCTCCTAGATAAAGAGTTTTAGAGTTAGGGTTTTTCTTTTGATAGGTTATTTGATTGTTTGTTTGTTGTGTGCTTGTTTTAGAGTTAGGGGTCTGTCCTAGAGTTATAGGAGCGCCTCCGTCCGGTCAGTCGGCGATCCACATCGCCGAGTGATGACTAGAGTATGATACGCTAGTCCACCCTTGGTTTTCCTTAAGAAATACAGCCTAGTCACACATAGGTTGTAAGAACCACCTGCATTAGCTTAGGGCTAATCTGCATTTAGTTAGGGCATATAGGGTGTCATAAAATCCACAATTCACTGAAATTTAAATAATCGTACAAGAAACTTTAATAACCGGTTCGGTCTTTTAGATCGAGTCTAGGATAGAAGTCTAGGTGTCTTAGGCATCCTAGCTTAGAATAGGCGCGGAGAACTACGTTGCCTTGATTCTCGTGGAGGCGGGGATACGTAGGCTTCTTTGGATGAATACCAGGCCATCTGAGGACTCGGGCTAATCACTTTTAAAACTGTTGAAACAATCAAATCACTTAGGATTTTCCATGAAATTAGAATTTTAGGAGAACTTTCACTTAGATTGAATCCAAACCAATTAAGAAATCAAGATACACATTTAGGATTCACATTGAAATTAGATCATAGGATGCATGTCACATAGATAGCACATTAACAGAGAGTTGAATGAGCCATTAAAAATGAATTTAAAAGAGTTAACTTTTGGAATTGAAGACCGATTATCGGGCAGGAATGGTGCATGTGGTGGATAAATCCCCATACCTTCCATTCTTGTAACCAGGTAGCGAGTCTAGATTTCTGGTTAATTATGGGTCCTAGATCCCACATCTAGGTGGCGACTCTGTCAGTCTCTTTTGTGTGGAATTCGGATTGCCTTAGTGATCCCAAGTTCACATAAAAGACGAATTAAAATTAATAATAAAAGGCACACGCCAATCGCGTGGGTACGAGAGACCAAGAGAAGAGAGCGTGGCGGCGCGCCCCACGCCCCTCTCGCGGGATCGGGTCCCACAGCAACCCTCAGGGTTGACCTGTACGGATATGATTGACACGGCTCTGGGAAGTTGGCCTTGCAGCTGGCGGTTGATGCACTTTGGTTGGATGGGCTATCTCCTTGGGAGGTATCGGACTGTTAGTCGAAGAGGAAGTATGCAATCTTGCTCCCGACATCGTCGAGGATCGTGGTCTTCCTGCAATTCCCCATTGTTCTCCTCGTATATTTTAGAATGATTGCAAGGGGCGGGAGGATTTACAGGAGCCGGAGGTGCATGGCGAGGAGGTAAGCGTGAGAGAACCTTTTTTGCAAAATTCATCAAACATGCCCATGGTAGGGACCATTTGAGGGGCGCTTACAATGGGTAAACTTTTCCCCAAGGCTTGTGAGGCTTGCTCCCGAGAGACGGAAACACTTGCCGGCGTACGTTGAGCCCGACTTCTAGTTACTGCTCCATTTTCTTGCTGGTGGTGATGGTTTCTCATTGGCAGAAAGTGTTCAAGCAAAAAAGAGTCCCATGGATGGCTGCAATCTGATGATGCCAAAATCTGGATCCATGATTGTGCGGCTGGTAGAGAACCTTCGCCGGACATCTACAACCACAGATAAAAAGGGGTTAGGGGGTTCGGGCTTGGTCCCGGACAACCACTTCGACACCTAATTCAGATTTCAACTCAACCAGATAAACGAACAGCAAGATAATACCATGGTGTGGGAGCTGGCTTTTTTCCCTCACGAGCCGGGGCGGTGGGTCATCACCACATCGAGTTCTCTGGGGTGTTTATTGATCTGCGTTTCTTGTGAACTCAGGACCATGTTCCGGACTTCCCAAGAAAGAGAAACTTAGAGTCGCCACCTAGGTTAGGGCCTAGGACCCGTGCCTGTTCTTCCAATGAAAAGGGGATAGGTACCCGAGTTTCATTGGAAGAACAATAACCAAAGGGGTTATTTTGCTCTGGGCCTAGAACCTGTAAGTTTGCTCTGTTTGTTAAGGCATGATCCTTCAGATATCTAAGTAAGGGTTATGGTTACAAATGGGGAAGGTTTTAGGCACCCCTCTTGCCCGAGTGAATCCGGTCTCTTGACTTGATTTGGCATTTTTGAAGAATTTAATCAGGATAATTTATCCTTTTATCCTTTATTTAGATTATGCTTAATTTCAAAATGCAAATAAAATGAATTTACAAAAGAAAGAAAACAAGCGGTAGTTATCCTGATTGAGATCGTATGCTGTTATTTGAGTCACGAAAGATCTCGCAGCTGACCACAATCAGGTTAACTAAATCAAACGGGAAAGACAGTATAGAAGGGAAAAAAACTCTGGGTTTATGATTCCCTCCATTTTTCCAACACCGCGGAGTGTCAAGGCTCTCGTCTCTGTCTCATTTGTCTATGGTAGGACTGGAGACAGAGTGGTGGGATAAGGAGAGGGAACGTAGTCCTATTTACAGAGAGGAGAGGAGTTTACGTTATAGGAGTTAGGGCAAAAGGAGCCCTAAACCCCATAACTACCCTGCACCGAGTTTTGTAATAGAAATGCAGAAAGCTGGGAAATAAATGTAAATTTAACGGAGGAGCAAGAGAACTTGTCAAGAAACTGGCAGCGTAACGGCGCTGATTAGAAGAAAGGGCTTGCTGAGATTTCGGCAGAACAATGGCGTTGCTTGGACGAAGGGGCTTCGGTTTTGCCGAGATTTCGGCAGAACAACGACGCTATTTAGATAATAGGGCCTCGTGTTCTCAGAAATTCAGCAGCACAACAGCGCTATGTTGACCAAGGGACTTCGAGTTTGCCAAGATTTTGGTAGAACAACGGCGCTATTTAGATAATAGGGCATCGTGTTCTCCGAAATTCAGTAGCACAACGACGCTATTTTGACGAAGGAGCTTCGAGTTTGCCTAGATTTCGGCAGAACAACAGTGTTATTATGGAAAAATAGCTCGTAGTTCTGCAAAATTCGACAGAATAACAACGCTATTTGAAGGATGTCGCTCTGCAAAATTTGGCAGAATGCCGACGCCCAGTGTGAGCTACCTAAGAATTTCTCTACTTCCTCTCTTCTAAAGCAAAGAAACTAGGGTTTTCTGATATTCATAAGGGTTTTTTAACTGAAAATCCAAAACAAAAAAAACCAGAAGTTTTTAAAAACTAAACCAGAGAATAGTTAAAAACTAAAATCTGATTTTTACTCTTACCCCCCATTTATAGGAGGTCAGGTCAGTGTCAGGTCGGCAACATTTTGAAAAATGTGATTTTTCATTTTTTTTGCTTCGAAAAACGTGATTTGTCGTCTCTTTTGATTGGTTCTAAGGAAATTTTGGCGGACCATAACTCAACCGTTTAGACTCCGAATCGCACGCGGTCAGATCTGTTGGATTTTTCGTTCTGAGGAGATTCCAATGAACCTAATATCGGTGGTTTTCGGAACACGAAGTGTTTTGAGTAAAAACGAATGTTTTTTACTCAAAGCTAACTTCTCGGTTGAAAGACCGTTTGAAAACGGGTTTTTTGGCCATGCCGTGAAAGGCGGGATACCGTGTAAAGACGGGCTTTTGTTTCACCTCCGGGGAAAAGTTCATTTTTTAAAAATTATCCTAGTTTCATAACCAAGAGAGAGAGATTGAGAGAAAGACTACAGGTGCTCTCGGACTCGTCATGAGACTCTTCATCTCAACAACCTATCATTAGTTCTACCTTGACAAAATTGGGTGTATACAGATGCCCCTCTTTGGTAGAGGGTGCAAGGCACCTGAATGCCAAAGTAAGGAGACAGTAAAATCTTGTCATTGGGGACTAATGATAGTCTTGCAAGATTCACATCATGTCCTTAGGTGTAAAGCCTTCCCCGAGGAATCTTGTTGACAAGTCCTTGAGTGAAAACCTCTCGCTGACGGTTTTTGGGTTTTGAAAATACAACTGTTAGAACGAGTCTTGGGTGAACATCGTCTCCAGCAGCCGAGAGGGTCATCAGAAGTTAGGTTTAGGGCCTAACTTGGGGAGGGACCTCGAGGGATGTCGTTCAAACATCCAGTGCTGACACTGATAAAGGAGATACCGAAGTGGCATCTGGCGATTGGTACAACGGATCGTACACAAGATTTGATTTGAGTAGAGCAGATGCATGACTATCATTTGCCCTTTGATTTGGTTGAATGATTTGATGTGATGTGATACTGTATTTTAACAGTATCGATTTTGAAAAGACATCTCAAAGTTGATTTGTCTTAAGGGTTGGCCAAAAGACTAGTGTTTGTACAGATACAAACACTTACAAGGGTGAGACATTCTTATAACATCTCGTCCATGGATTTTTTAGGGTTGATTTTGATGAGTTACGGCATAGAAATAGACTTACTTTGATTTGGAGGGTTACCACGTAGAAACGGACTTACCATGGAGAGCTTCCGCGTGGTGACGGATTTGCTCTGATTTGGAGGGTTACCACGTAGAAACAGACTTACCCTTGAGAGCTACTGCGTGGTGACGGATTTGCTCTGATTCAGAGGGTTACCGCGTAGAAACAAACTTACCCTGGAGAGCTACCGCTTAGTGACTGATTTGCTCTGATTCGAAGGGTTGCCGCGTAGAAATGGACTTACCCTGGAGAGCTACCACTTGGTGATGGATTTGCTCTGATTTGGACTGCCTAAGTGAGCTTCTATAGTTTGAAAGCCTCTTGGTAGGTGCTCTCAGGGAGACTTTGGTTGTTCAGGATGCCTCGACTTTGGTTGTTTGGGATGCCTCTGGGGACTCACACTGGTTGGATGCCTCAGGGGACTCACACTGGTTGGATGCCTCAAGGGACTCACACTGGTGGGATGTCTCAGGGGACTCACACCAGTTGGATGCCTCAGGGGACTCACACTGGTTGAATGCTTCAGGGGACTCACTCTGGTTGGATGCCTCAAGGGACTCACACTGGCTGGATGCCTCAGGGGACTCACACTGGTTGGATGCCTCAAGGGACTCACTCTGGTTTGATGTCAGCAAAGTAATTTTTGAATGACTCTGCTGAGGATTGATTACTATTGTGCTGGGGAATCTGAGAATGCGTGTTTTCTGTCGAGAACTGAACTGAAATGACTCTCCAGGGATAAGAGTACTTGAAATGATAGGATCTGTAACGACATGTCATGATTGATTGATTAGGAAGGGATCCTTGACACGAGATCTGAGGGATATTCTGATTTGATTGGAGAAGTATCTTTGCTGACGACCTGGTCTTGATGACCAGGTTCGCAACAAAGGGTTCGAGAAGTGGGGGCGAGTCCCATGACTCTCTCTTTGAGAGACATTCGGTTGTCCGGCAACCTTTTGGAGATAGCATGTTGTCTCGATTCTGGTGGGGAAGACCATAAGAGCTAACACGGCTGGTAGGGTCCTTTGATTGCCTTAAATCGGCCGAGAGTCAATCGGAATTGATTCTGCTAGAAGGGGTCTGACTATGCTGGGGAGTCCATGTTATATGGACAACGTGAAGAATTGACTCTGAAGGGGATGGTGAACATCTGCCAATAGCTTCGAAATTGGTCGGGTTTGACCGAGTTTTGACAAATCCATTGATAGCAGGATTGTACATGCAAGGGTCCTTATTTAGGGAATGCCTGGAAGACATTTGAATGCCTTAACTCTACTGGGGAGAAGGACTTTGGCATTTTATTTTGCGAGAGATAAACTAGGGTTTACCCATCTTTTGAGTGCATGTCACGATGGTGAGGACTCTCTCAAGAGTCTCGGAGTGACCTTGTATCGACGGAGAGTACCGTAGGCTCTGCTGGAGAGTCTTAGCGTGGCAGTGAGTTTCCTTGGGACAGTCCCATTGGTGAGTGAATGTTGATACACTTAGCTGGGGAGAAGTTTGAGCCGATTATGTGCCATGGATTAACTTGGCCATGATAGGAGACTCCTTTGGAGTAATTGGGCTCCGCTGGGGATGATCTATGAGGTATTGGATTACCTCCAAGGATCCCGTTGGAAAAGCTTCTTTGAAAGGTGCTGAATGCCTCGAGAATGCTTTATGCAGATTCAGTGGGGAAAGATATACAAATCTTTGGCAATTCAGGAGTTTAGGCAGTTTGATTCTACAGAGAGGACACCGAAAATATGAGCCTAGAAGCTTTGAGGAGTGCCCAAAGAGTTGTTTGATTCATCGTTGGAAGGTTTTGGGAATCCGTGGAAAAAAAATGGTGAAAGAGGCCAAAAATGGCAAGAAAATGATGAAAAATGGGGCAGAAGGCCTGAAATTATGCGGCCAGCGAAAAATATTTCCGCAGCGCTTGAAAATTTTTCACAGGCCACAAAAATATTTCGCTGGTCGTGAATTTTCAAGGCGGATATATATAAATATAAATATATATATATATATATATATATATCCGTACGACGTTCATTTTATTCATTTTCGTTCGTTTTGTCTATTTTTTGCTCTGAGATTTCGAGTTCTTTTTCACGCCTTTTCCGTATTTTTGAGTTTTCTTCTATTCTTAGTCACCATGGTGCGACTCTACCTACGAGGGAGGAGAGATTCCAGGAGGGAGTCCTCAGGGGACGAGGAGCGGGATCGTGCTCCTTGGCATCTAGGGACACTTCTCATGCGTACCGTGGTACACATGTAGCGGCACTTCCGCGATGGAGAGGTATGTCCTTTAGACTTCGTTTTAGATTCCTAGATTTTAGGATTGCTTTTCAGCTTTGAATTTTTCTCCCATTGGGGAAATGTTTTGATTGTTTTCTTTGCTTTTTGGACAGGATCTTCCTGCTATGACCACGAGAGGGTCATTGAGAGATCTGTGGGCGGGGTGTAGGACTCTCCATCCCAGAGCTCGGAACTACGTTCAGGAGTCGGAGCTCCACAGAGTTATAGATCTCGATTCAGAGGGGGTGGGGTCAGGCTTCGTGATGGCCCTGGCAGAGCGCTGGTGGGATAGGACCCACACATTTCACTTCCAGATCGGTGAAGTTGGGATGACTCCGCTGGCTTTCTCTGCGCTGACGAGGCTTCGGATGGGAGGGATTCCCATTGCCCTGACTCCAGTTACAGAGGCGGATTTCATAGAGACTCTAGGGTGCCAGAGCATGACAGTAGAGATCGGCCCGGGGAGGCTCCTCACTCCTCTACGCCGAATCTGAGGATGACTAGGTTGGATCACTGGCCAGAGAGACCGGATGAGCCAGATGAGAGGTACTTTCGCCAGCTGGTGATGACTTTTGTGATGTCCCTTCTGGGACAGAGCCCTTTTGGCAGGACAGGCAACACAGTCCGTAGGGACTTTCAAAGTGTAGTTCGCGACATTGACAGACTGACTGACTACGATTGGGGAGGAGCAGCTTACGCCTTCCTGATCAGAGAGATGGACTTGCTGTCGAAGTCCATGTGCGGGCTTTGGTACATTTGGGTGGTACGTCTTTTACCCTTCTCTTTTGAATTCTGAATTTGCTTGCTTTTTAGTTCATTGCTTATGATATGAACTGTTTAAGTAATTTTCTTTTGTTTGTTGACTCTTGTACAGGCATGGGCCTTTGAGTGCTTTGGCCTTCTTTCCCCTAAGCCCAGGGAGCCAGCAGAGATAATTTCCCGGCACAGATGCACTGGGGATATGACCGACGGAGTCACGCCCCATTTACTTAGCGGACCAGGTTCCCCGAGCCATTGACCGGATTCAACCAGACACTGTGAATACTTTAAATTGTTTTCATTTTTAGTACTGCACTCTTTTGTTTTGAATTATCTTCATGTCTTTGACACATGACCTGTGTCGTGACAGGTCCGGTGGAGACCTCTGGATGCTCACTAGGAGGTTTTGAGAGGGGAGTTTGCACACACTAGGGGCATCTCTCGGAGTATGGCAGTGTTACTCTACCATTTAGGTCCTACAGTTTACCTACCGGACCAGATAGCTCGCTAGGCACTAAGGCACGAGTTTCAGAGGATACCTCCTCCTCCTTTCGGCAGCTTGAGGATCTTGGACTGGGTCGAGCCGGCTCAACTGGAGATCCTGCAGACGCAGGGGTTTGACATCTCTGAGGATCATTTCTTGCCCGAGGACTACAGGGCCTGGGCTTCTATGGAGCTGATGGCTCCTTTGACTTCAGGACAGGTGAAATCCCAAAGGCAACACAAGAGGGGGGTGAATTATATTATTAAAAAATTTGCCCCAGTTAAGTGCACTTTTAAAGTTAATAGTTGAATGTTCACAAATATCAATTATAAATCTAACCCTTGTTCAATTAACAACAATAATGGACCACAAGAAGAAGAAGATAGGAGATGACGCAATCATTTATAGTGGTTTGGTTACAAACGGACCTACTCCACCACCAAAGTACTTGGTCTTTCCTTGGGATTTACCTTCACTAAAATGAAACTCCGCACGCCGAATCTTCAGGCTTTTACAACGTACTCCTTCAAGGGACAAACCCCCTTTGTACAAACCGCCTCCAAGGATCACCAGCTCTTTGCAAACCGCCTCCAAGGTGATTTCTCCTCTTAGCAAAACTGCCTGCAAGAATAAGAGCCCTTTTCGTAAACCGCCTCAAAGGGAACCGCTTCTCTTCGCGAATACAATGAATGATAGAATAAAGTTTAAGCTCACAAAAGCCTCTACGTAGGCAAATAACACAATAAAGCTCACTACAAACTCTCTCTCAAAGATAAACAAGATATTCCTAAATCTAACACTTTGAATGAAATCAAAATCAAGGCACAAGTGTTAAGGAGAGAGGTTAGAAACCTAAAAATGGTAGCAAAGTAGATTCGTGGGTGTTAGGCTATTTCAAAATGTTTTCATCAAGTTAAAATGGAGCTTGGAACTCCTTTTTATAGCCTTTGAATGGATGTAGCCGTTGAAGGGTAAAACTGTAAAAACTGGGAGCAAATTAAAGTTGTGCAGAAAACCCAACGACTATTTTTCCAGAGAGGGGCGGTCGACCGAGGAGTCAATGTCGCCCGCGCCTCATTGGGCGCTTTTGAAAAATTCAAAATCTTTATCACCGCGGTCGACCGAGTCGGGCCATGTTCTTGTCAGATGTTAAAAACAAATTTTTCATTATCGCGATCGACTGGGCCTGTCGCGGTCGCTCGCCGCATGGCTTATGACCATTTTTATATTTCACATTTTAAAAGGCCGGTAAACTGGGGTGCTAGGGTTGGTTGACCGTCGATTGCAAAAACTGTGTTTTTCAAATATTTTTCGGAGTTTCTTTTGCAATCCTTTTGGGTTCTCTCTTGGACATAAAAAGTACAATTTTAGGGGGTCCAAGAGAGTGTGCCATGATAGAGTAAACATCAAGAGTGTTAGAGATACAACCTATGATCGGATTTTAGACTACTTGAGTCTTCTCTTGAGCATGATCTTCAATGTGCTCCATTCGATGCTTGACTTGCATGAGATCTTCAAATCTTCATGCCATCTTGTAGGATCATCCATCAAATACCTTTTTGAGCTTGCTCCCATCAAGAATGAGTTTCTTCATGTAGTGTCCACATAGATCTCCAAGTCATGCATTGTGTTGTGTAATGTTATGTACTGTCATTTTCCTGTTTCAACACAACACTCAAGGCACCTTATTAGTCATTAGTAACCTAATCAATTTGTGTTTGTTAATCATCAAAACATGGGTGAAAGTATGAGGAGCCCTTGGGAGAACCCTTGGGCTTACATTTTCTCCCTTTTTGATGATGACAAACTCAAATTGATTAGAAGGCAGGAGGATCAATATATTAGGCAAATAACGACTAATATCCTCCCCCTAAGCATATGCATAAATATAATCCACCCATATAATGTATATGCATATGACACAAGGACTACTAATCAATTCACAAATTTTCTCCCCCTCTTGGCATTCATCCAAAAAGGGCAGGTTTAAACCATTTAGAGTTCAAATGAGAGGTGAAATATGCAAGAAGTGTAACACATACCCTAATATATCTATAGACATGTTAGATATGACATTGTAGACTTGTCTATAGGCCTTATCATGAGACAAAGTAAGAGAACTATGAAGGCAATGCATGAAAGGCAGATTTTTTTATTGTTATTGGTCTCTTTAGAGTGATTCTTCTTTCAAAAGCTTTAAGAGACACATGGAGCATGTTTCAATGCAAAGTATAAAGACCATGTAAGCACCATCATGCTCATGTAAATTGCCAGCCAATTGGGTGCAGTAAGTGGGTCATATGGCTTGACAATTGCCCCATACTATAATATGATTTGTCGAAGATCAAAATATTTCAATTTTAAAGATTTGCATGTGAATAGTCATCTTATCTGAAGTGTGAATGTGTCTTCTAGACATAGTAAGGTTCAAGAATCACACTAGGGGCTTACGATTCCCTTTGAATTTTACCAGTGAAAGTATGCTTTAGGGAATAGACATACTCTGAATGCTTGAGTAGAACTCTTGAGCTTCAAGGTTAGTTACTTGTTTGCTAGAGATTTCCCTAACGAAATGCAGACAAGTCTCTTCCTGAGCATGGATATGCTCAGATCTATTATATAACCTTTTGAGTTAACCAATTGCTTGCCCGTTAGAGTTTGACACTTGATATACTTGGAATAAAAATCCTGAGTTTTCAGTTGAAGGAGTCGATTTAGAATGTGATTCAATATTGATGTGAAAACTCCCCCTGACTGTGATACTCTCCCCTGTCTCTATGCACTAGATATAAGAGAGATATCACTGATTTGATGGTTTTGGATGCTAGCCTTAAGGCCACAGTTGTTAAATACATTAATTTAAGATGTCTGTGCCGTTCCTTCATAAGAAGGCATGAGCACACATTGAGTGACTTTTAATTTAGTTTTACATCCTTAACCAATCATTTTGATTCATCAGAAAGGGTTTACCATTTGATGCAAATGAATGAATTAGACATCGGATATGAAATATGGACACTGTCTGATATGGGTACATGGATACATAGATAGAAAAATGAGATATGAGTACACATCCATGACCATGAGAATGACATGTATACATAAGAGTAAGTACAGTATGCTTCCCCAGTACATGTCATATGATGCAAGAGACAGTCCCTCTTTCCATCATGCCTAAATCCTACAGAGTTCAAAAGATGGGTGTGAGAGTCTAGTGCTTTTCATCACCGCTACATCAACTAGAACCACAAGAACTATGAATCTATCCCTACAAATGACTGAAATAAACATAAAGCCCCTATGGGCAACATCCCAAAATATCCACATATGTGCCAAACATGGCATCATCATCCATAGTAAACAGAAAATAAATCCCCTCCTGGGCATGAACATCCAACCATAAAGCCCATACTGGGCAAGAGCAACATCCATAAAGAGAAATATAACAACTACAATCAAAAGCCCATCCTGGGCAAGAGAAGACTGACAAGAACTGGATGACCTAGCAGCAACATAGAATACCATCTCTGGTATAACATCTACAATATATTTGCTACCAAAAAGTGTCTGGTGCATCCATCACATCTGAGGAGGAGGCTGTTCATGATGTGTAGTCCTGGTGTAGTATTTGACGCCTCGACTCCCTGAGATAGCCTGTAATAGCTCAGCATCCTCCTCCGCTCTGGCTGTACACTCCTCTGCTCTGGCACTCCTAACAGCAACTAGTACCTCCATCAACTGAGAGTGGTCAGTGGCTCTCTGACTCTCGGCAGTCATGAAGCTAGTGGTGAGGTTTTCTAGTCCAATCCTCAAGACTCTCATATATCTGACAAGCTGCTCGTAGGATCCAATGGTGGGAACCTGGCACTGCTGAGCCTTTGCCTGTTTGTAAGCCCAAGGGTCTACTCTCCTATCTTGTTTTGATGATTTTAAACATAATTGATTGTGTTATTGAATACTAATCAATTTGCCTTGAAGTGTTGTGTTTAAGATAGGATTGATCATTTGAAGAAACCAACACACTACATGGTCATGCTTGAAGACGTACCAACACAAGGTTCAAAGGAGCTAAGTGGAGCTCACATCATCTCTCAAGCAAGCATACAAAAGATGGAAGATCAATTGAAGGCCAAGACTAAAGAGAAGTTGAAGGTTGCATAGGTATCATTGTACATCCTTTCTCTTTAGATTTCCAAGACAAGGCTTAAAAAGAGTTTTTCAAACACACTTAAGAACTTAAAATGGATTAGTGAATGGTTATGTGGTGGACCAACATGTTGGGACCCTCATAAACATTCCAAAATTATCATAGGGTTTGAGTTCCAAAAGCCAAAAATCAAACAAGCAATAAAAACACAAAATCTGCTGATTTTAAGGCTTCTCGGAACTCCGAGAGTTCCCTCGGAACTCCGAGAAATGGTCCAGTAGCTTCTGGCCATTTTCTCGGAACTCTGAGAAATGGTCCAGTAGAAAAATTCCATCTTCTGGCCGTTCTCTCGGAACTCCGAGAATATTTCTCGGAACTCCGAGAATTTCTCAGAGCTCCGAGAATGGTTCTCGGAACTTCGAGAATCTCGCGACAGACCAAAATATAGCCGTTGGGATTTGAATTAATTTGTGGTTTTTGTTATCAACACCCCCAAACGGTCATATTTTGTCAAATGCTATATATACAACATCAAGAGGATTATTTTCCTCTCTCTTGAATATTTGAAAAACTTCCTTAAGCCTTCAAACACACTTGCAATCCATTTGAGCTTAAGAATTTGTTTTTCCCAAACTTGCCTTGCAACTTGCAAATCGTTTGAGTTGGGATTTAGAGCTTTCACTTGCAATCACTATTGAAGAGCAATCAAGGGACTACAAAGAGCATCAAGCTTTGAAGAAGAAGCCAAGCTATCTCTCTTCTATTTCTTGTAAAGGTGTAAGGGCATCCTATATTAATTCCCTAGAGAGCAATCGCTTAGAACTCGGCGAAGAAGGAGAGTCGGTGTAAAGGTGTAAGGGCATCCTTATTTAATATCCCTTGGAAGTGTAATTGCCTCGGAGCCGGGCATCATGAAGGTCTCGCATAGTGGAAAACCTTAAGGACGATCTTAAGAAGAGTGGAGTAGGGCTTTGCCCGAACCACTATATATCGGTGTGTTCTTTCCTCTTCTTGCACTTTCATTCTTGTCATTTGGTTTGGTATTTCATTTGTTTCTAATCTTACTTGATCTAACCAAAAATCTAATCTAGAGAAGAAAATTCAAATTAGGGCCACTAATTAAATTTGCAAAAGGCCTAATTTAGTGTTAAAATCAATTCACCCCCCCTCTTGTTTATTTCAATTGGTATCAGAGCCTCGTCTCTAATTTTTAAAACCCTCACCGATCTAGAGTAAAGATTCTAAAAATGGCAAACCATCCTCAACACCATGAAGGTTACTCAAACACTAGGCCACCCTACTTTGATGGAACAAACTATGGATTTTGGAAAACCAAAATGAAAATCTTTTTAACCCAAGATTACCAAATGTGGAGAGCAATTAATAATGAATGTATATTACCCACTAGAAATCTAAATGATTGGACTGAAGCCGAACAACAAGCCTCAAACTACAACGCCAAAGCCATGAATTCTCTAATTTGTGCTTTGTCTCCCGGAGAATTCAATAGAGTGTCAAATTTGAATTCGGCTAAGGAAATTTGGGACACCTTAGAAGTCACCCATGAGGGAACCAACCAAGTCAAAGAGTCTAAAATGAATCACTTATTTAGGCAATATGAACTCTTTCAAATGACACCCGATGAGACTATTGCCGACATGTACACTAGATTCACGAACCTTGTAAATGGATTAAGGGGACTTGGAAAACAATTTTTAAATAGAGATTTAGTGACCAAAATCCTTAGATCCCTACCTTTGTCATGGGAATCCAAAACCTCCGCAATCACCGAAGCCAAGGACATGAATACATTAAACCTAGATGAACTAATAGGGTCCTTGATAACCCATGAAATGATTTTCAAAACAAAAGCACCCGAAATTGAAACTAAAATTGAAAAAGGAAAAGGAGTTGCTTTTGCTTGTAATGTAGGTGACAATGAAGATGCAAAGGAAGACATGGAAGATGAAGTTGCCCTCCTAACAAGAATGATCAAATTCTTGCAAAGGAACATGAGAGGCATGAAAAATAGAAGGATCAATCCTCTATTCAAGAAGAAAGAAGAGCTCGGTGATGGATCGTCTCAACCCCGATGCTATGGATGCAAGAAGCTTGGACACATTCGCCCGGATTGTCCACTCAACAATGAGCCTTCTTCAAACAACTGTTTCAAGAGAAGAGAAGGCAAGAAAGGAATGACCGCCAGATGGGATAAGGAAATTGAAAGTGAAGGCGAACAAAACGATGGAGAAGATTGCTTGATTGCAAGAAACGTTTGCTTCATGGCCTCAACAAAGGACAATCAAGAGGTAAATACTTTAAATAATGTCATTGTTTTAAAAGAAGTTCTAGATTCCTTGCAAAATGCACATGATGAACTTGAGATTGAATTTGATAAAAATGCATCACTTGAAAATTCTCTCTCTAACAAGACAAAAGAATTTGGTTGGTTAAAGAAAGACCATGAATTTTTAGAGGGTGAAAATGAAAAATACAAAGTTGAAATTCATGATTTAAATGCTTCTATCAAAATCTTAAATAAAAATCGTCAAGAACTTTCTATTGAAAACAACAAGCTAAAGCATGAAAATAGTAAACTATCTTTTGAATATGATGAACTAAAGAAACTATTTAAAAATTTTGAACATAGTTCATTGAAATTGGATAGGCTTGTTAACATTCAAAGAATGCCACATGATAAAAGTGGACTTGGACACAAATGGAATACTACAATATCCAACTATAAAAACAAACTTGTAGAGGCTTCTTCTAGTAGTACCAAAACTTGCTTTTATTATGGTTTAGAAGATCATTATAAAGTTGCTTGCATGCATGCTAAACAAGATAAAATCAAATTGAACTCTAAAGTGAAAATAAATGAACATAGCAAGATTAGGAAGATTTGGGTACCTAAAGGCTCTCACTTGCCTATTCATATGTAGGTATGCCTTAAAAGCCATAACAAGAAGAACACATGGTACCTTGATAGTGGATGCTCTAGACATATGACCGGAGACCTCACTCAATTTGCATCCCTATCACTCAAGGATGGTGGAGATGTTACCTTTGGAGATGACAAGAAAGGAAAAGTCAAAGGAGAATGCACCATAGGTAACTCTACCTCTCCCATGCATGATGTGCTTTATGTTGATGGCATATCCCATAATCTTATTAGCATTAGTCAATTATGTGATAATGGTTTTGAAGTAGTCTTCAACCCCGACAAATGCATTGTTAAAAATAAGATAGATGGAAAAGTGAAATTCATAGGTTCTAGAGACAATAACATTTACACCATTGGACTAGATGATCTTAGACTCCAAAATGTGACTTGTCTTAATGCCATTAGTGAAGATTCTTGGTTGTGGCATAAGAGGTTGGGTCATGCCGGAATGGATCTCATTTCGACCCTCTCCTCAAAAGAAATTGTTAGAGGATTGCCTAAGTTCAAATACACCAAAGATCACATTTGTAGAACTTGTCAATTAGGAAAACAATTAAAAAGCTCATTTGCCCCTAAAAATATGATTTCAACCACCTACCCCTTGCAATTACTTCATATGGACCTTTTTGGACCAATGAAGACAAGTAGCTTAGGTGAAAAGAGGTACGTGTTTGTCATCGTGGATGACTACTCACGATTTACATGGGTCATATTTTTAGCACATAAAGATGAAACCTATGAAAATTTCCTTAAATTGTGTAATCAAATACAAAATGAAAAAGGTATTGCCATATCTTACATTAGAAGTGACCATGGAACGGAATTTGAAAATGTACATTTTGACACTTACTGTAATGAACATGGCATCAAACACAATTTTTCGGCACCTAGGACACCTTAACAAAATGGGGTTGTAGAAAGAAAGAACCGAACCCTCCAAGAAATGGCTAGAACTATGTTGCATGAAAATGATCTCCTAGATACTTTTGGGCAGAGGCGGTTAGCACCGCTTGCTATATCATAAATAGGGTATATATAAGGCCAATTTCTAAGAAAACACCTTATGAGCTTTGGAAAAACTTGAAACCAAATATAAGCTATTTTAGAGTATTTGGTTGTAAATGCTTCATCTTGAACATTAAAGATAATTTACACAAATTTGACAAGAAGTCGGATGATGGCAAATTCTTAGGGTATTCTTCACATAGCAAGGCATATAGACTATTTAATAGAAGAACTCTAGTTGTAGAAGAATCCATGCATGTGACATTTGATGAGAGAGAGCTAACACCTCAAGAAATGCCACATAATGAGGATGAACCTATTGAACATCTATTACCTAAGACAAATGTTCCTTCCCATGCATCTACAAGTAATACATTGCCTAGTGAGGAAGTAGAGAATGTAGATGATGACTCATTGCCTAGGGATAGGAGAATATTGGTAGATCATCCTGAATCCCAAATCTTAGGTGATGCCACATCACCGATAAGAGCTAGATCATACTATCGTAGTGTGAGCAATAACTTGACGTTCCTATCCGAATTAGAGCCTAAGTCCATCAAGGAAGCCGAAAAGGATGAATATTGGTTGATGGCTACGCAAGAAAAGTTAAGTCAATTCAAAAGGAACAAGGTGTGGAGGCTAGTACCTAGACCTAGTGATCATCCAGTCATTGGCACGAGATGGGTGTATAGAAACAAATTAGATGAAAATGAAATTATCACTAGAAATAAAGCTAGGCTTGTAGCCCAAGAGTACAATCAGGAGGAAGGAATAGACTATGATGAGACATTTGCTCCTGTTGCCCGTATGGAAGCTATTAGGATACTCTTGGCATATGCATCTCATAAAGGATTTAAATTATATCAAATGGATGTCAAAAGTGCCTTCCTAAATGGCTATATCCAAGAGGAAGTGTATGTTGAGCAACCTCCAGGTTTTGAAGACTTCAAACATCCAAATCATGTCTTCAGGCTTGATAAAGCTTTATATGGATTAAAGCAAGCTCCTAGAGCTTGGTATGAGAGGCTTTGCACTTTCCTGGTGGAAAAAGAATTTGAGATGGGAAAGGTGGATAAAACTTTATTTATCAAAAGAGAAAATCAAGATATCCTCCTTGTACAAATCTATGTGGATGACACCATCTGTGGCTCAACTAATCAAAAAATGTGTGATGAATTTGCAACTGTTATGAAAAATGAATTTGAAATGAGCATAATGGGTGAGTTAACCTACTTCTTAGGACTCCAAATTAAACAATACCAAAATGGGATATTTATAAATCAAGAAAAATATACAAAGGAGTTACTAAAGAAGTATGGCATGGATAGCAGTAAGACATCAAGAATTCCCATGAGTACAACTGCTAAGCTAGAAAATGATGAATTTGACAAATCTATAGATCAAAAGTTGTACAGGGGTATGATAGGTAGCTAACTCTATTTGACAGCCAGCAGACCAGACATTATGTTTACTGTCTGTCTCTGTGCTCGATTTCAATTGGATCCAAAAGAGTCTCACCTATCGGCAGTCAAGAAGATCTTCAAGTACTTAAGAGGAACCCAAAGTCTGGGACTATGGTATGAAAGATCATCTGCCTTCACTCTCATTAGATATTCAGATGCAGACTTTGCTGGATGTAGAGTGGATAGGAAAAGCACTAGTGGGACTTGTCAATTCTTGAAAAAATCACTTGTTTCATGGTTTAGCAAGAAACAAAATTCAGTAGCTCTATCCACAACAGAAGCAGAATATGTGGCAGCTGGAGCTTGCTGTGCACAAGTCCTATGGATGAAAAGCACATTGATGGACTATGCAATTAAAATGGAAAATATTCTCATCCAATGAGACAATATCAGTGCTATAAGTTTGACAAAGAACCCCATACAACACTCAAGAACCAATCATATTGAGATTAGGCACCACTTCATTAGAGATCACTCACAAAAAGGGGATATTTGCTTAAAATATATTAACACTGAGGATCAATTGGCGGATATCTTTACAAATATCCTTAGTGATGATAGAATATGTTATATCCAAAGTGCCTTAAACATTTGGAGTGCGGATCAAGTTAAAGAAATTGCTAAATAAATACTTTGTGCCTTTCACCAGCTTATCTAAATAGTATTTATATATATCATCCTTGTTTGGTAGTATCTGCATGAATGAGATGTCAAATATTAATCTTAAAAATTACTCAATTGGTACTCTTAGCCTTCTTAGTTCTCTAAGATGGAGAGGTACCTTCACTTTAATTAAAAATACCTAACAATTTGACATTTGTCAACATCTCGATCATGAACAGGTATATGTGCATTACTTGGTTAAATATTTTTATACCATAAGCATTGATTTAGGGGGAGTACCTAACTCAATCTTCATTTACTCCTCAATTGCTTTACATTTTAGTTCACCCTTTCTGTCGATGACAAAAGGGGGAGAAGTTTGAAATTGATTATCTATTCAATTGACTATATGCACCATATGCTTTTAATTGTTATAATTTATCTGTGTGCATATATTGAGGGGGAGTTCCAACATTCAATTGCCTACTATGTCACTCCACACACACCTCATAATCAATTTTGTTTGTCATCATAAAAAATGGGGAGATTGTAAGCCCAAGGGTCTACTCTCCTATCTTGTTTTGATGATTCTAAACATAATTGATTGTGTTATTGAATAATAATCAATTTGCCTTGAAGTGTTGTGTTTAAGATAGGATTGATCATTTGAAGAAACCAACACACTACATGGTCATGCTTGAAGACGTACCAACACAAGGTTCAAAGGAGCTAAGTGGAGCTCACATCATCTCTCAAGCAAGCATACAAAAGATGGAAGATCAATTGAAGACCAAGACTAAAGAGAAGTTGAAGGTTGCATAGGTATCATTGTACATCCTTTCGCTTTAGATTTCCAAGACAAGGCAAAGTGTTTTTAAAAAGAGTTTTTCAAACACACTTAAGAACTTAAAATGGATTAGTGAATGGTTATGTGGTGGACCAACATGTTGGGACCCTCATGAACATTCCAAAATTATCATAGGGTTTGAGTTCCAAAAGCCAAAAATCAAACAAGCAATAAAACACAAAATCTGCTGATTTTTAGGCTTCTTGGAACTCCGAGAAATGGTCCAGTAGAAAAATTCCATCTTCTGGCCGTTCTCTCGGAACTCCGAGAATATTTCTCGGAGCTCCGAGAACCTCCCGATAGACCAAAATATAGCCGTTGGGATTTGAATTAATTTGTGGTTTTTGTTATCAACACCCCCAAACGGTCATATTTTGTCAAATGCTATATATACAACATCAAGAGGTTTATTTTCCTCTCTCTTGAATATTTGAAAAACTTCCTTAGGCCTTCAAACACACTTGCAATCCATTTGAGCTTAAGAATTTGTTTTTCCCAAACTTGCCTTGCAACTTGCAAATCTTTTGAGTTGGGATTTAGAGCTTTCACTTGCAATCACTATTGAAGAGCAATCAAGGGACTACAAAGAGCATCAAGCTTTCAAGAAGAAGTCAAGCTATCTCTCTTCTATTTCTTGTAAAGGTGTAAGGGCATCCTATATTAATTCCCTAGAGAGCAATCGCTTAGAACTCGGCGAAGAAGGAGAGTCGGTGTAAAGGTGTAAGGGCATCCTTATTTAATATCCCTTGGAAGTGTAATCGCCTCAGAGCCGGGCATCGTGGAGGTCTCGCATAGTGGAAAACCTTAAGGACGATCTTAAGAAGAGTGGAGTAGGGCTTTGCCCGAACCAATATATATCGGTGTGTTCTTTCCTCTTCTTGCACTTTCATTCTTGTCATTTGGTTTGGTATTTCATTTGTTTCTAATCTTACTTGATCTAACCAAAAATCTAATCTAGAGAAGAAAATTCAAATTAGGGTTAGTAATTAAATTTGCAAAAGGCCTAATTTAGTGTTAAAATCAATTCACCCCCCCCTCTTGTTTATTTCACTGTTCCTCTGCCTCTTTCTGGGCAACTTCTTCGTCTTCTCTCAATGCCTCATCAATCTCATCCTCTAGTACGGCACTAGGGCCACCTCCACTGTTACCTGCCCCTGGGGTATCCTTGATTATCACCTGAACTAAGGTGGTGTGGTTGAGGATAGGATCAGGCTTCCTAGCAAATGCATCTGTCAAATCCACTTTATGATATCTCAGGAGCTTAGTGATGAACATCCCATATGGCAATCCCCCTTGTCATCTCTTGATTGCCTCATCCATGTATCCTAGAATAATGTATTCTAGGTTCAATTTAATCTTCTTCATGTTACAATGGATCATGAGGGCTTCGAAGGGTTTAACTGCATCAAAGTTTCCTACTCTAGAGTGAAATTGTAGGCCACAACTTTGTGAATTACTATGGCCGTATCATTCATTTTATCTGCCTAGATATTCAGCTTTTCTCCTGTTGGTGGGACTGTTCCTAGTGTCTCATATACTTCTTCTTTTGTGAAGTATTTTTCCGTTTCATCTTTTCCCCAAAAGAAAATCCTTCTCCCTTCATTATGAACATCAATATAATTGCAGAATTCTGACAAATTCACCCCAAAATCACCTTGAACATAGGTGTTCATCACTACTCCCCCATGAGCAATAATAAGATTTGCATAAAAGTATAAACTAGCTCAGGGTAAATCATGGAGTTGAATTCAAGAAAGATTATCCAACCTTGTGCTACGAAGAGCAAGGTGAGATCGTAGGCTTGGAAGTCTCACCTTGTGCTACGAAGAGCAAGGTGAGATCGTAGGCTTGGAAGTCTCTGAAAACAACTTTCCTTCCGGAGATAACAAGTCGATCCAAAAGAGCTTTCTATCTATCCTTATCTTGCTTGTTGAAGAAGTGTTCGGTGGGGAATACTTCTTCCTCTGGCTCAGCCCTAGCTCTTTTTCCCTTTTGAGGGAGTGTCTTCCTTGAAGATGCCATTCTAGGGTTAGGATTTTAAGAAAGAGAATGGAGAGAAATGAAGGGGTTTGGATTTGGGTGAGTAGGAAGAAGAAATGAAGGGGAAATGGATGAAATCTAAGGATTTAAACAGAGGAAACGTGGAGACGTTGAAGAAAGTGAAGAAGAGAACATTTACGAATAAACCTTATGGAAGAGATGAGGAAAAATGAGAAATCGAAGAGGGGGAATAGATTGAACTTACTTAATCACCCTAATCTTGAAGGATTTTGGTCAAGAATGGCAAAGGGAGTGAAGAGCACAAGAAACCCTAGGAGAGAATCGCACCACGGAAAGTGAAAAATCATTCGCGGAAGGTCTTTAACAAGCAGTTTTTGACACCCGCGGTCAACCGAGGTTGAGCGGTCGGCCGTTGAAATACATTTGTCTATTTTATTTTTGGTCACACGATCATCCACGGTCGCCCGCCGTAGGGTAGATCGACCTCCGCATATAACCTGGATCTTTTTATTTTTGCATTTTTATCCTACTGCGGTCGCCCGCCTAGGCTCGGTAGACCGCCACTCCCCTGTTTTCAATTCTTTGATATTTTTCAAGGGGTCTTGTGGTCTATTTATTTTTCTCCTATTTTTCCTTTCATTATGGGATTGTAATGAGTTTGTAAATCTGTCCCATAGGTCATGTGAGGATGTCTAAAAATCTATTCCTATTTTTCTTCCATTTTATTTCAAGTTGTTGGAGTGACATAAATTTCCATTGAAGTTTTATGTGGATGTTCATGGTTAGTTTTTGCTAGATGTAGTGTGTGAAACATGTTTAACCTATGTCTAGTAAAGTATTGACATGATAAGCTCTCTATTTGTGGATGCTAAGTGCATAGTGATATGGTTTTCCACTTAGAGGGATTTTTCACAAAGATGTTCAATATAGCACAGAGATAGTCTAGAACAAGTGTTTTCTTGGTTTTTTTATAGACTATAACTAGTATATGATGTGATCATTTAAGCTTTATGAACATAGATACATTCCATTGAAACATGCATACCCATATGTATCTAAGTTCAAGTATCAAAAGATATGCCATTAAAGCTCATGTAATCTAGACATAATGATTGCAACATAGAGATGTAGTATCTAGAAAGAATGCATATGATTTCACAATTAAGCACAACCCCCTAAGATTAACATATTCAATGAATATATTGAGTAGGGGACTTTGGAACCCAAATTCCCTTGGTTCCAATCAAGTTTGTTCTTGGGAGTGTATCTTTCCTTATCTAATCAAACTTGTTTGACCTTACGAACCTAAATTTGCATTTAGATTTGTAGTGTCCAACTCTACCACGATAATAGCATGAATGGTCATGGGTAGATACAAGAATGATTATGATTACACATAGTTTTATTTTCTTCTTGTAGCTTGATGTTTTCTAGCCTAAGATTTTCTTTTTCCAATTTCATCTCTTCTAGTTTATCATATAAATATTCAATTTCTTGAGATGAGTTAGTCATTAACTCTTCTTCATCTTCTTTCAAATATTTATATTTTTTATTAAGTTCATGGTTTGTACTTAGTAGACCCTTGTTTATCTCAAGCAATTTAAACTCTTTTGTCTTGAGTTCTTCTAAATTTTCTTCTAAGGTCTTGATTTTGCATATCATGGAGTCAACAGACTTCTTGATCAACAAATCATTTTTATTTCTTTCCATTAACTCCTTATTAAGCTCTAAATATTTAGTTTTGAGTTGCTCACTTTCTTGTACATCAATTTTAGTTATTAGTGAGAGAACTTTGCAAGTGTTGTGATTGTTATAATGTTCTTTAAGCTTATTCCAAACTTCCTTATCACTTTTGCATGATGATACAATATTATATACATTAGTGCTTAAGGCACGACACAAAGCAATTAGAGCTTTTGAATGCAAAATTAATTGTTTGGTATCTTTATGAGTAAATTTTCTAGTGTTAGGAAAAATGACTCCCTTTTCTATGGTTTGCCACACACCAAACTCTAGACTTTTAATATAGGTCATCATACGGATCGACCATGATCCATAATCCGAACCATCAAACATGGGAAGTCTAGAATCCATTGGTTGCCTTGGATCTTTTCTCTTGAAGATTTTCAATGACAACCTATGTAAGAGCCTTTAGCTCTGATACCAATTGAAATCCCAAAGGCAACACAAGAGGGGGTGTGAATTGTATTATTAAAAATTTGGCCCTAGTTAAGTGCACTTTTAAAGTTAATAGTTGAATGTTCAAAAATATCAATTATAAATCTAACCCTTGTTCAATTAACAACAATAATGGAAAATAGGGTTTAGATTATACAATTCACCACAAGAAGGAAGAAGAAGATAGGAGACGACTCAATCATTTATAGTGGTTCGGTCATAAATGGACCTACTCCACTACCCAAGTACTTGGTTTTTCCTTGGGATTTACCTTTACTAAAAGGAGATTCCACACGCCGAATCTCCAGACTTTTACAACGAACTCCTTCAAGTGACAAACCCCCTTTGTACAAACGGCCTCCAAGGATCACCACCTCTTTGCAAACCGCCTCCAAGGTGATTTCTCCTCTTAGCAAAACCGCCTCCAAGAAGAAGAACCATTTTTGCAAACCGCCTCAAAGGGAACCGCTTCTCTTCGCGAATACAATGAATGATGGAATAAAGTTCAAGCTCACAAAAGCCTCTAAGTAGGCAAATAACACAATAAAGCTCACTACAAACTCTCTGTCAAAGATAAACAAGATATTCCTAAATCTAACACTTGAATGAAATTAAAATCAAGGCACAAGTGTTAAGGAGAGAGGTTTGAAACCCAAAAATGGTAGCAAAGTAGATTTGTGGGTGTTAGGCTATTTCAAAATATTTTCATCAAGTTAAAATGGAGCTTGTAACTCCTTTTTATAGCCTTTGAATGGATACAGATGTTGGAGGGTAAAACTGTAAAAACTAGGTGCAAATTAAAGCTGTGCAGAAAACCCAACAGCTATTTTTCCAGAGAGGGGTGGTCGACCAGGGTGTCGTGATTGCCCGCGCCTCATCGGGCGCTTTTCGAAAATTCAAAATCTTTATCGTCGCGATCGACCGAGTCGATCGCGGTCGCCTGCGGGCCATATTCTGGTCAGATGTTAAAAACAAAAATTTTATTATCACGGCCGACCGGGCCTGCCGCAGTCGGCCGCCGCATGGCTTCTGACTAGTTTTATATTTCATCTTTTAAAGGGCCGGTCGACTGGGGTGCCAGGGTCGGTCGACCGCCGATTGCAAAAACTTTGTTTTTCAAATATTTTTGGAGTTCCTTTTGCAATCCTTTTGGGTTCTCTCTTGGACATAAAAAGTACAATTTTAAGGGGTCCAAGAGAGTGTGCCTTGATAGAGAAAACATTAAGAGTGTTAGAGATACAACCTATGATCGGATTTTACACTACTTGAGTCTTCTCTTGAGCATGATCTTCAATGTGCTCCGTTCGATGCTTGACTTGCATGAGATCTTCAAATCTTCACACCATCTTGTAGGATCATCCATCAAATACCTTTTTCAGCTTGCTCCCATCAAGATTGAGTTGCTTAATGTAGTGTCCACATAGATCTCCGAGTCATATATTGTGTTGTGTAATGTTATGTACTATCCTTGTCCTGTTTCAACACAACACTCAAGGCACCTTATTAGTCCCTAGTAACCTAATCAATTTGTGTTCGTTAATCATCAAAATATGGGAAAGTATGAGGAGCCCTTGGGAGAACCTTTGGGCTTACAACATGTATTTTTCTTTACTTATCCCTTTCCTTCTCATTTTTGATTTGCTCGCTACTGAATTTCAATTATTGATCTGAATCATCCTGTTTTCTACGAGAGGATCCTAAGGCAGAGGTTGCCCATGAGGCTCCTGCTTTCACAGGGGAGCCTTATGAAGAGGGCATAGCTGTTGAAGAGGCTATTAGGGCCACAGCCGCCGGCGTGAGAGGTGGTCCAATGTTCAGAGAGCATTCTCATGTCCCGGCAGACCGATCAGGGAGAGGGAGGCCTTCTACCGCGAGCGGGATAAGCAGGTGGTGGTGGCCTAGACGTCCTTGTCGAGGTCTTCTTCTCCCGAGGGACAGGGGGTGTTGTCCGCCAATCCAGACGCAGTCCACAACCCGGGGGTCCAGGAGACGAGTTCCTCCTCCTACTTCGTCAGAGGCTGACCTATCTACCATTCCTGAGCACTACCCAATGCCTGGCTGGGGCGTCCCGGTATCCGACGGGAGAGGGGTGAGGGAGATCTTCTTGACGAGGCCACCAGAGGCACTTGTGTACCCACTTCTTGCGGCGTCTCTTGGCGTGAGTGATTTTATTTATTCATTTATTTCAGTATTTTGAAATGTTTTGCATATTTTGATTTGAATTCTTTCGGTGCTGTAGCTTCCCTTTCTGGGCATGAACATCCATCCATAAAGCCCATACTAGGCAAGACATACATCATGAAAGGAAATATAAACACTGCAATCAAAAGCCCATCCTGGGCAGGAGAAGACTGACAAGAACTGGATGACCTAGCAGCAATAAAGTATACAATCTCTGGTATAGCATCTACAACACCTCTGCTACCAAAAAGATGCTGGTACATCCATCACATCTGAGGAGGAGGCTGGTAATGAGGTGGAGTCCTGGTGTAGTATCTGACATCTCGACTCCCCGAGATAGCCTGTTATAGCTCAGCATGCTCCTCTGCTCTGGCTCTCCTATTAGCGGTGAGAAACTCCATCATCTGAGTGTGGTCAGTGGCTCTCTGACTCTCAGCTGTGTGGACCCCGATCCGGGAGAGAGGTGGGGGACGAGCCCCCAGCGGCCTCTTGGATCATCCACGTGTGAAGGAGAGCTCTACCAAGGAACTCTCGAAACGGTTGCCACCCTCATAGCATAGCACGAGTGGCGATATAAAAGAGATACATCTCGATTCGGGAACAAGTCCGGATTCGAAATGTATCTAAACAAACTCAGAGTCGCCATCCACGGTATACGGCCATGGATCCTTTAAACAAAAATATGCTCTGTATACCATGGATAACCAAAAATATATATGGGTTCGTGCCTCATTACGAATGGAGAAGGTCTGAGAGCACCCCCAATTCGTCCGAGTGCAAGCACTTGGTCTCTTATGCCATTTATTATTAACTTCAAAGAGTTTCGGGCGAATATCATATGAAATAGGAACAATTCTCATGAATCGTCTACCTAAGCATGCATTTCCTGAGGATAAAGAAATAAGCATACAAAATGAGATGAAAAATGTGTCACCTAAGCAAAGCTAGGTTATGAGTGACATGTCTAATGGGTGTCTGAATTCTGATGTGCAAACACATGCAAGCTATAGCTAAAGGTATAGGATCAGTACTAAAAAGTAATAAAACATATCAAATCATACAATAACTACACAACAAATCCTAAGACTCTAAATTATTAGCCCGAGTCCTCGGATGGTCTGGTATTCATCCAAAGAAGCCTACGTATCCCCGCCTCCACGAGAATCAAGGCAACGTAGTTCTTCGCGCCTATTCTAAGCTAGGATGCCTAAGACACCTAGACCTCTATCCTAGACTCGATCTAAAAGACCGGACCATTTATTAAAGTTTCTTGTACGATTATTTAAATTCCAGTGAATTGTGAATTTTAGGACATCCTATATGCCCTAACTGAATGCAAGTTAGCCCTAGGCTAATGCAGGTGGTTCCTACAACCTATGTGTAACTAGGCTGTATTTCCTAAGGAAAACCAAAGGTGGACTAGCGTATCCTACTCTAGTCATCACTCGACGATGTGGATCGCCGACTGACCGGACGGAGGCACTCCTATAACTCTAGGACAGAGCCCTAACTCTAAAACAAGCACACAGCAAACAAACAATCAAACAACCTATCAAAAGAAAAACCCTAACTCTAAAACTCTCTATCTAGGAGAAACTCCTAACTCTAGAGGAAGATCTTTTGAAAACAAGATTTTAAAGATTTTTGAAGAAGGTTTAAAAGATTTATTTACGAAAAAGTTTGGCTGGACTTGGGATGTAAATCCCAAGCTGCACTACGTACCTCGGAAGAGGATCAAGCCAACGTAGTTCGAAATGAACTCTCCTAATTGCTACCTCTAAAACATTCAACACTTTAGATCTTTGATATTTTTTAATGTTTTTGATGTTTTTAAAGTTTTTCCAATGTTTTTGAGTTTCAAATTTCTAATGTTTTTGGGTTTTAAAGCTTTTCAAATGTTTTTGGATTTCGAATTTCTGATGTTTTTAGATTTTTAATTTCTGATTTCACCCTTTTGGTCAAAGACCTAAGGGAACACACAAAGCAAAACCCTAGGGCTAAACCCTAGGGCAAACAGGCGAAACCCCTAAACCAGGCAAGCTAACTATCAAAGATGACAAAAGGATCTAAGACCCAGAAGGTAAAGCTCCAATGAGACTGGGCAAGTCTCCAACAAACAAGAGTAACGACAACACTAAGGAGAAGCTCCTAAAAACAACTATAGAAAAAAGGGGAAATGAGTCAAAGACTCTCTAATACTGCTATCTAAGGGACGAGTGAGTCAAAGACTCTCCGAAAGAAAAGGAATATGAGTCAAAGACTCTAACAATACCAACTAAAAGGATAAATGAGTCAAGGACTCTCTAAAAGAAATGGAAACACGAGTCAAAGACTCCAATAACACCAACTAAAGGATAAATGAGTCAAAGACTCTCTAAAAGAAATGGAAACACGAGTCAAAGACTTCACTAACACCAACTAAAGAATAGACGAGTCAAAGACTCTCTAAAAGAGAAAGAAACATGAGTCAAAGACTCTACTAATACCAACTAAAGGATAGATGAGTCAAAGACTCCCTAAAAGAAAAGGAAACACGAGTCAAAGACTCCACTAACACCAACTAAAGGATAAATGAGTCAGAGACTCCCTAAAAGAAAAGGAACATGAGTCAAAGACTCCACTAACACCAACTAAAGGATAAATGAGTCAGAGACTCCCTAAAAGAAAAGGAACAAGAAATTGCACATTTGGCAGAGGTAAAACACCCAGCCGGGCCAGACAGCTACTTAGCCCTAGGGTGCAACAAATGTACGCCCAGTACCCCATAAGGGTAGGAGTATGAAGCCAAGCCGAGTAGGGTGTTCTCCCAAAAACCAAACGACGCACAAAGAGGAGAACTAGCGAGAGAATGAGACCGGGCGGGTCTCCCAAACACACACAAAGATGGGCTCCAAGTAACCTTATCATTGCCCTTGCAAGGGGTAAGCAAGGCTAAGACAACTAATTGACCAAATTGGTCTCTAATTAACAGAGGTACAAATTGAGGTGCAACCTCAGAGAGGATTCTACAAATGAGGCCAAGCAGGCCTTCTAAAGGCTAATTACTTACAAAGCCAAGACAGATGACTCCCTAATAACATCAATAAATATCAAATGAGTCAAAGACTCCCCCGATAACATCACCACACAAACGAATGATTCAAAGGCTCTCTAAATGAGGCAAGGCATGCCTCCTATGGGTACACCATTTATCAAAATCAAAGCAACCTCCCTGAGGTTAAGCTAAAAATGAGGCTTGCCTCCAAAGGAGGATTTCCTAATGAGACAGAATATGCCTCCTAGTACAGGTTCTAGTATCTAAAGAAGTCTAGAAGACTGTGCTAGTCCACCAAGAGAGCAGAAAAGAGCTACTAGGCAATCTCAAATTTCCATTCAATTCTTATATAAACAAATCAAGTACTAAGCAAAGAAGGACTTATAACTAAAGAGTACACAACCTGTAATAATAGCAATCATAACATGATAAACAGCATTAATTAGCCCAGACCAGCCGCTGGGTAGCCTAATGAAATAAAAAAATGATATTAAACACTTCAAAGCCAACCACAAACCCCAATACGGGGACTCCAACGAAATCAGATGATGCCAAAGTAATCATCTGATTTCATACACATATAATATTTCTACAAACCGCCTTGAAATCAAACAGTACTCATGTCGATAAAATCGAATAGAGTAGTCATCTGATTTCCTTCTACAATTAAACAATTTATTTAAATAAAAATAAGTATGATAAGCTTTCAAGATAGTCTCACCTAAACAGTCCATTCATCTTCAGAACCTAACTCAAAACTTAACATAAAAGAAGAATCTTAAATTTTCAACAAATTATACAAATGCATGCAATGATATTTCTGATTTTTATAAATTTTGGTGCATAACAAGGGCATCAACTTGTGCAGATTCAAGTGCAAAAAACGGTGAGCCACAAAAAACAAAGACGGGCTCCAAGTAACCTTATCATTGCCCAGAGAAAGGTTCTTTTTTAAAAAAAAAAAATGGTTAAAAGAAATCCAAAAGGTTGGGTAGGCCTACTAAACAAAAGAGGGGAGCGCTACTTGGATTGAGCGAGTCCTCTAAGGATGGGCTTGGGCTAGCGCCTTCATCGTCCTCTATGAGGAAGGGCTACTAATGTCTAAAGGTCTAAGCAACTCTCTACCTAAAGAGGAGGGAGGAAGAAGAAAGAGGGTACTACCCTATGATATAGTAAGAATATTTGTCAAAAGTACTTCTTGAGCCTGTAAATGCAACCTTAATAGACAACCTTCTTTCTCTTAGTACACATGTCTACACACTACAATAGCCATGTACACAATTAAAAGAGTTCAGGCATATATATATATATATATATATATATATATATATATATATATATATATATATATATAAATCAACAACTTAGATGAATATATCCAATGACATTCCTTATGTTAACTTGTTCATTCCAATGACTAGCAAACTCATCATCACAACAAAGCAAATATTTCTCAACAAATACCATCTTATAAATGCAAGGTAGATAATCATTCAAACATGTATGAAATGGTTAGAGTGTTCATCACAATGAATAGCATTGTACCTTCTGAAATCTCAATTCATTCAATATCCAGCCAAAAACTAATCAACTTTGAAGGCAATACCAGTTAGAATAATCACCTTATAGAAATTTCCTCTTATAGAAATTTCTATAAGCAAATCCTCTTATAGAAATTTCCTTAATACATACCAAATGACCTATAACTTCTGCTAGATTTTGTTCCAAATGATGAAAGAAATCAGCGAAAAAATGATATGCACAACACCACTGAAATCATGATACTAATATTTTTCGAAAGATATTTTTCACCTAAACATATGGACAGCATTATGAATAAACTCTCTGTAAAAGAATATATATGATTTACAAACTCCCCCTACTCTATGATATTAACCTGATCATGTGCTCCAACCCGTCTCATCCCATTTTGCTTTTTTTTTTTTAAGCGTCTTAAGGTATAACAATTCTTAGAAAGGACAAACAGATTAAAGGGTCAGTCGACCCTTAACCTATGACCAAAACAAAGAATATAATGAAGCCAAATTTCTTTTCTAAATGTGGTTGAGCATCTAACTCAACTGGCTGAAACATTCCATATCACATTTTTCATCAGTTCATTTAATATAACCATATGATCCAAGAATATATCAACTTTAAAGTTAATGATCCTCCTATGAACTTCTCCCTTGAAATCTGATATGCGTGGAATAACATGGTTGTATGGAAGCATCACAAACACAAATCTGTTTTAACACTAATAGTCCCATGTGCTGATATTAAAGAAGTTGCCCAAGACTCAATTAGAACAATATCACATAAAGGAATCAAGATATTTTCCCTAAAATTAAAGCCGCAGATTCAAGAAAACTAGCATTCTTATCAAACAGGTCCAAATGAATTTAAAGCAGATTTCTTCATGAATTTTTCCATTTAAAACACAAATCAAGAACTTATAACATGTTTTTTATATAAAATCAACAGATTCGGAACAAGTCTCTTCATAAATCACCTAAATTTAATAAAGTCAAGGATTTTACACATGTTTCTTCCTAATTCTTTGTTAAATTCTAAATCAATTCAACCTTAAGATATAAATCAGAGTATTATCTATTCCTTTTTAGATGTAAAAATTAAGCACAAGAAATCAAAAAGCCATATCAAGAAAATTAGAGATCAAAATCTGCTTAACCTTTACTAATCAACATTATAATCAAATTAAGAAGAGAAAACATCAAAATACCTGAGCTTAGAAGCAAACCAGATTATAGACGTATTAAGATTTGGATCCGATCCAGCGACAATTCCTGCCTGAGAAGATGAGCTTGCATGAGCGTCGGAGAAGTAAACAGAAGAAGAAAATCGGTGAAGAGGAAAGTTTAGGGATCCAAAGAGAAAAAAAACAAAAGATCTAGAATTTCCAAGGATTAAATCTGATTTTTTTTTATTTTTTTTTAAAACCCTCTCATATCTCTCTCTGTATTTCCGATCTCTATTCCTAACTCAAATTTCAAATCTGAACTATATTCTTTTCAATAAACAGATCTAAATCTTCAATTCAAAGAAATATAATAAATCTAAGCCTATGAGACTCAGATCTAAAGAGAAATAGCATAGATCTAGGGTTTCAGCATTAAAAGAAGAAGGAAATGAAAGTTCTAGAGATTAGAAATAGAAAAGAATAGAAGAATGTGACGAACAAAGAAATAACCGAATGGAGAAAGATCGGAATACAGTCGGAATCTCACCGGAGAAGTAAGGATTTTGATCGGGAAAGAAGAAAACAAGGGTTAAGGAATTTGGGAAAAAAAATCTCTCGTTCTCTCTCTTACGAAAATGAAATTCCTCCTTTTTTTTTCGTTGAATTTCTTATATATTCAAAATAAAGCCGCTGATATTGGCACTACCAGTTTTAATGGGCGCACAAAATTGATAAGCACACAACTCAGCTGCGACAAAAACGGGCTAATTCACCCCCCCTTGTATGAAAATAATATTTTTATCTCCTTTTCCCCATGGACAACCCCCTACCTTGATTAATTCAACCCCCCCTCTTTCAAATTTACACTACGGTCCTCTCCCGGCTCGTTCGCTAGGCAAACGTGCTCGGATTTCAATGAAATTTTGAGGGAACCTCGGTGAGACTCTAATCTAGCTTAGGGTGAAGTTTGGGACCCTACCTAGCTGATTTGATGGGGTTTCGCACAAACATAGCGAACTTGGGTCCGGTCAAAATGGGGTGTCTACAGATGCCCCTCTTTGGCAGAGTATGCTTGTCACGCGAATGCCAAAGTTGAACAGACAACACATTTTGATCGACCCGAAAACAAAAGAAAGTAATTTTTGGGTTTTTGGTTTAAAAACGATATTCACAAAAGTAAAACAACAACAACAAGGCTCAAAGCAAATAGGAAAGTGATCTCTCACTAACCCTTTAAAAGAAAGGTAACCATAATATCTCTAAAAGACAACCTTTTTTCTAATGCTTATGACTCAACTCAACAAACAGAAAACACAAACACCCTTTCATTTTTGAAATCACAAACGCTCAAAGAAATTTTGTTTTATATGGTGCCGCATAAACCAGCTCCATAGAAATCTAAATTCATATGGTTCTGCACAAAATAGACCTATATGAACCTCCTCTTAGGCATACTAAAACAAACATAAAACCAAACACTCAAAGAGTCCTTTTCTTTTTTTATATGATGCTGCATATACCAACTCCTTGTAAATCCAGATTCTTATGGTTCTGCAAAAATCAAATCCATATGAACCCCTTACAGATATTACAAAACCAAAACATCTAAAGATTCCTTTTCCAAAAACGTGGTGCTGCATAAACCAACTCCATGCAAACCTTTCACAGATATACGATAATAAACATAAAACCAAACACTCAAAGAGTTTAAAACCAGGGCGATAACTATACAGACCATTGCTGAAAATCCATATGTTTAGTTATCAAGATAACTCTGACTCCTCTCTTTCAAGGTAACGAATCACCTAAGATTTATATGGTGCCACATAAACCAGCTCCATGTAAATCCAGATTCATATGATTCTGTAAAAACCAGATCCATATGAACCTCTTCGCAGATATGCCTGACTCCTAACCAGTTAGGTAGCGACACATTACGGATCAACCTTGATTTGTATGGTGCCGCATAAACCAGCTCCATACAGATACAAAATCAAACACTCAAAGAGTTTTTTTTTTTTTATCATTGTATGAAAAACTTCACCAAAACGATTATAAAACCAAACACTCAAAGTGTCTCATTTTAAAAACAAAAGAAAAAGACCAAGCCACGCAGCACAAACTCCGATAATTTCCAACTTCATTGGAAACTTCTCAAAACGCTAAACGAAAATCAAGACCGTGAAACACTGAGCATTCAATTTCTAATCTTATTAGAAACTCAAAACAATGGATTATTGAAGGAAAAGACATTATAAACTTTTAAATTGATGAAAGAAAAGGACCAGGCCATGAGATACAGACTTTGGTAACTTTCTACCTTATTAAAAAAAATCTCAAAACCAATGAAGCGAAAGATTAACTCTTATAGATTTCATTGATGAACCAATCATCTCTCACGAAGAGTGACTAAAATGCATGATCCCGGTCAAAGACCGAACTCAAGTAACTTGAAGAAATTTTCGGGTATCAACCCTTTTTCGAAGATGAAAAACATTCAACAGAAGTTTGAAGATTGTTAGAATAAATTTTAGACTTCCATTGGGGTAAAGAATTTCCAAAAGACTTGACTCCAAAGGAGAACAACCAGAATGAGGAGCTTGATTTAAAAGAGCATGTTCAAACTTCTCTAGTCGCTATCTGATGAAAATATCTATCTCAAGCATCATCGCTTGCTTAACATCTTTTATGACGTAAGTTATAAAAGATGCCCCTAGTATGATTATTTTCATAACAAGATTCATTATAGAGCAACACAAGAAAAACAGGCCAAAGGCTTTTCATTATCAAATACTTGGGATTTACAAAAGATTCTTCTCACGAACACTTGAATTTACAAGGCTTTTCACAGGTACAAGAAACTTGTTCTGCTCAAAATTCTCTTCATTTCTGCCATCTGCTGATACTGCAAAGGAGTTTAAAGAGTCTGTCACTTTCTGAATTCTACTCGGTCTCACATTATCCACGGGAACCATGAATTCTTCACTTCTCTGAGGTTTTTTTTCTTTATCACCCCAGCTTTGGGAGAACTTTGACTAACAAGACCTCAAAACTTGAACTCGACTCAACAAAGGAAAGACTTTGACAAAAACAAACGAAGACTTTGATAACACATGACTTTTACACTAAGAGAGACTGAATCTGCTTCTTAGACTGATAAATGTTTTTTTAAAATGGAAAAAGTCAACCACTCTTAGAATCTTTTGAATACCGCGTTTAAAGGCGTTTCATCCCTCTTTTCGGTATTTCAGTTATGGTTATTATCCTTTTGGATTGCTTAGTCTCAAACTCTCTAACTCAAAGAGTATCAAAGAAAACCTTGCTGGCGCTTACTCAAACATTGAAGTAATGCTAAAGAAAAAGATAGTCTAGCTGGCTCTTGAAATTGTCCTTTCTGCATGAAGTCACTGCCATGACCAAATCGCGCTTTCAGGTTTTCGATTTAGCGGACCGCATGCCTTATATTTTGCGTGGACTGTCTGCCCTTACAGATTTTCCATCCAGCAGGCTTTGCACCCTAATTTTTGCCTAAGCCGCCCTTTCGGGTTTTCAGCTTAGCGGGTGAATGACCCTAACTTTTGCCTAGACCGCCCTTGCGGGTTTTTGGTCTAGCGGGTCTGAGACTCCATCATTTTTTTCTTTCTGTTTCTCTACAAACTTGGGCCTAAAATACACCAAAAGGACTTTCAGGTAGGCTTAGGTTCAAACAGGGTAAATATTGGTATGTTTGAATGTTTTTAAACCGAATCTGGACCTTCCAGACTGCCTACGTATCCCTGAAGAAAATGGGAATCAGGTCTGCGTAGTTCGCCCATTTGGGGTTTCAAAGATTTTTATTTTCAAAATATTATGAAAGATTTGACCGAACCTGAATTAATCAGGCTACCTACTTACCCTTAAAAAAGGATCAGGTCATAACGTAGTTCAGGTTCAATATCTTTTATGACGCAAGTCATAAAAGATGCCCCTGGTTTGAGTTTGTCAAAGAAAGGAAATATTATTTTTTTTTTACTGGCCCAAAGGGTTTGCAAATGGTTTTAAACATATAGGTTGATGGCTCAAAGCTCAAATCGATCAAAGATGGCCTTCTGGTGTATCAGGAGTAATATTTCTTTAACTGATCCAGGTTTGTAGGTTCATTTAATTTTTCTCTGCTTTCATTTAGGAGTCTTACGGCTTTTCCAGGCAGGACTTCATCAATAATGTAAGGACCAGACCAGTTTGGCCTAAATTTCCCCCTCGGATCAAATATCGGTGCCCTATTGGACTTCAAAACCAAATCTCCTGGCTTCAGGTCACGGACTCGAACTTTCTTATTGAAAGCTCTCTCAATCCGCCTTTGATATCCCTGAATGTGATATAAGGCTCTCAGCCTCTTCTCATCTATCATCTGCAGCTCATCATGTCTGGCTCTTGCCCACTCAGACTCTGGTAAGCTAGCCTCTATCATTACTCTCAAAGAGGGAATTCTCAGCTCAACCGGCAAAACCGCTTCCATTCCGTACACCAAAGAATACGGAGTCATACCTGTCGAAGATCTGATCGATGTCCGATAAGCCCACAAAGCATATGGAAGTTTGTTCGACCAGTCTTTATAAGTCTCAGTCATCTTACTGATAATGACTTTGATATTCTTGTTCGCTGCCTCTACAGCCCCGTTTGTTTGAGGTCTGTAAGGAGACGACTTATGATGTCTGATCTTGAACTCTTCACACAGGTGTAAAACCTCCTTTTTGAAATGTGACCCATTATCTGAAATCAACTCGTGAGGTACTCCGTATCTGCAAATGATATTCGCACGAATGAACTTTGCAACTGTGTTCGAAGTTATGGAAGCATATGATGCAGCCTCGATCCACTTTGTAAAATAATCGATAGCTACCAAAATGTACTCATGCCCGCTCGAGGACTTCGGATAAATCTTTCCAATGATGTCTATCCCCCATACTGAGAATGGTCATGGCGAAGACAAAGAATGCAACTCCGAAGGAGGAATATGAATGAGATTCGCATAGACTTGGCACTTGTGACATTTCTTCACAAAGGCAAAGCAGTCTGCTTCCATTGTGGGCCAATAAAAACCAAGTCTCAAAATCTTTCTGGATAACATTTTCCCATTCATATGAGGGCCACAGACTCCTTCATGGGTCTGCTCAATAAGCTCTGCAGCTTTGTCCTCATCCACACACAGGAGTTGAATACCATCAAAAGATCGCCTGTACAGCTCTTCACCACAAATGATGAAGTTGGCAGCTAATCTCTGAAGGGTCTTCCTCTCTTTGCTCGAAGCTTCAGGAGGATGTCCTTTACCAGAAATGAGGTTCTTGATGTCAATAAACCACGACTTTCTATCTGGACACCTGGCTGATATCTCAATTGCATTCACATGCGCCGGAGCCCACTGTAATCTCACAGCTAAGGGTTGAACCTCCATAGTTGCAGAGATGTCAAGCATCGAAGCCAAAGTAGCCAAAGCATCAGCAAAGTGGTTCCTGGTTCTCGATAGGTGAGTAAAAACGATATTCTTAAATTTTTTAACCAAAAATTCCAAATATGTATTATAAGGAATCAATTTATCCTCTCGAGTTTTTCATTTCCCATTGATCTGACAAATAATGAGCATTGAGTCCCCAAACACATCTATGTCCTGAATTTGAAGAGCTAAAGCTGCCTCAACCCCTGCAATACAAGCTTCATACTTTGCCATGTTGTTTGTGCACTCAAACTGCAGTTTGATGGATATAGGGATATACTCTTTCTTTGGAGATATCAAAACAGCACCCACTCCTTGACCCCGGTTATTGACCGCTCCGTCAAAATACATCGACCATCTGGTACTCGGAGTTTCTTCTTCAATATCCATGATCTCTTCATCAGGAAACTCAGCCTTCAGAAAAGCACTCTCCTCAACAGGAGCATCAGCCAATTGCTCTGCTATAACCCGTCCTTTGATGGACTTCTGAGTGACATAAGTGATGTCAAACTCAGACAATAACAATAACCACCTTGCAGTTCTTCCTGTAAGGGCGTGTTTTTCAAACAAGTACTTCAACGGATCCATCCGTGACAATAAAAATACCTTGTTCGATAACAGATAGTGGCAAAGCCTTTGGGTAGCCCAAACTAATGCTAGACAAGTCTTTTCCAAAACTGTGTACTTTAACTCATATTCTAGCATTTTTTTACTGATGTAATAGATGGGCTTCTCCCTTTTAGACCCTGCATCTTTCTGAGCAAGCATACACCCCATTGCAGTATTTGTAATCGACAAATACATCAACAAGGGTTGGCCATGAATGACGGGTGATAAGACAGGAGGTAAAGATAAACATTGCTTAACTCTCTCAAACGCTTCCTGGCATTCATCATTCCACTTCTTCGAGGAATTCTTCTTTAAAAGCTTAAAAATTGGTTCACATGTCATAGTTAAATGAGATATGAACCTTCTCAAGTATTGAACTTTTCCAAGGAAACCTCTGATCTGCTTTTCTATTTTTGGCGGTTCCATTTCTTGGATTGCCTTGATCTTCTGAGGATCCACCTCAATTCCTCTTTCACTGACCATAAATCCAAGGAGTTTCCCTGATGTAACTCCGAATACACACTTGTTTGGATTCAGGCGAAGCTGATATTTCTTGATTCTCTCAAAGAATTTTCTCAGGGCAACAGTGTGCTCAGGTCGAGTCTTGCCTTTTACAATCATGTCATCGACATATACCTCGACTTCTTTGTGAATCATATCATGAAGAAGAGTGGTCGCAACCCTCTGATAAGTCGCACCAGCATTCTTTAAACCAAATGGCATTACTCTGTAGCAGTAAGTACCCCATTGAGTGATAAACGTTGTTTTCATCATGTCCTCAGGTGCCATCTTGATCTGATTATACCCGGAGAATCCATCCATAAAGGATAAGAGTGCATGTCCAGCAGTATTATCCACCAGAAGATCAATGTTCGGCAATGGAAAATCATCTTTTGGACTTGCCTTGTTCAGGTCTCGAAAATCAACACACATTCGAACCTTCCCATCCTTCTTGGGCACTGGTACTACATTAGCGAGCCATTCAGGGTATTCAACCACTTGGATGAATTTCACCTCTAGGAGCTTCTTGACTTCTTCATAAACTTTCAACTCCCATTCAGTTTTGAGTTTTCGGAGTTTTTGCTTCTTTGGATTAATGCCAGGGATTAAGGGTAATTTGTGCTGAACAATCTCTTCACTCAATCCAGGCATGTCATCATAAGACCAAGCAAAAACCTCCTTGAACTATTTAAGTAAAGATATTAATTCTTTGCGCACCTCAGGAGATAAAGTTTTGCCAATCTTTATTTCCCGAATTAAGGTTTCATCACCAATATTCACGATTTCAATTTCCTCTTCGAATGGTTTTGCTCGACGACTCTCCTCCTGTTGAATCATATGTTTGATTTCAGGGGAAGTTTCGTCGGCATCCTCATCAGAGGGGGAGTCTTAATTATCATTATTATTATCAGATTTTAAAGAAGATTCAGTAGATGAAACAGAAACAGGAATATACACAGAAGAAAACTCCTTTATTTCATTGAAAGTAGAATTGAATACATCCAATGACAAATGGCCCACATCAGGCTTTACAATGGACTCATGAAATGTATTTACAGACTCAAATGAAAGGTTGACATCAGTATCAACCGATTCAAACAAATGTAAAGAAGAAACGCCAGGCCCATCAGCAGAAACAACCTTCAACTTGACTTCCTTAGGAGAAATGGACTCACCACTGACCTCAGAAATAGACTTGACCTCTACAGTACCTGCATTAAAAGAATCATTAGAAATGGAAGACCCTGAATTAGACTCAGAGAATGACACATACTTATAAACAACTGACTCTTTTGAGGGAGAATGACAGAACTGAAAAGTAACCTGAGGTAGGACTTGAGAGGTCCAATTAGTCAAAGGTCCATCAGCCGGGGTAATAAGATGAGTGGGATTCAGTATAAGCGGGCTCTTGCTGATCACGGCTACAATCTGCGAACTCTCATGGAAAAGGGAGCTCAGTATATCCGGCCCTATTGTATCTGCCCAGTCTGTTTCAGCAGCTTGCAAGCTTATCGGCTCATCATCCAAATCACAATCAAAGAAAATTTCCAACCCAGGAAGTCTCTGCCCAGTAGACTCATCTATTCAAGTTTCAGTAAAGCCACAGAAAGGAAAATTTGCTCCTTCCTTACGGAAACGCCCATTCATTCTCAGGTCAAATGGTCCCATTGGTAAGTCCATACCTCTGCGGCGACACTCTGCCCATTTCATCATGTAGCGCTTCATCTCTTTGACTTCTGCCCTGGTCGATTCATACCCAAGTCCAAATAAACCATTAAAGGTTTTGAAGACTGACCACTCAGTCATACCCTGATGGTATCTGCCCAGTCCTGCACCCGGGATGTAACCTTGCATACGAATCATTCTGACGACTTTGGAATTTGTACTGCTCAAGAAGAAAATCTCTTCATTCATTACTTCTTTAATAGTTATAGTCGCCACTTCTAAGGAGAAACCAGTCAAACAAATATCTCCATCCTTTCCTAGGGTCAATTCCTGCGAAATTTGACCCACTTCAAAATCTGGGTCTCCCTTAACAGTGACCACCTTATGGTTCAGAATGAATTTTAATTTCTGATGTAAGGTGAATGGGACAGCTCCGATTTTGTGTAACCAAGGACGTCCCAAGAGCAACAAAAAGGAGGCTTTAATATCTAACACTTGGAATTCAATATCAAACTCTTCTCCTCCTATCAGTACCTCAGTAACTAGAGTCCCGATCACATCTCTTCTGGTCCCATCATAAGCCAAAATACCTTGATCAGAAGGAACAAAGCTCTCAGGTCTGAAACCAAGAGTAGTCGCTGTACTGAGCGGGCATACATTCAGTGCAGACCCATTATCAATAAGGACCTCGGGCACTTTCTTTTTGTTACAAACGACAGTAATTCGAAGGGGCTTTGTATGGTCCTTCCCCTCTGGGGGCAAATCACTATCTGTGAACGAAAGAGTCTTCGCTGTCCTGGCCACGGAAACTACACTGACAAGCTCGTCAGGAGTTATCTCAACAGACACCTGGGCAGAGTTCAACTCTTTCAACACCACTTGTCAGTGTTTCGAGGATGACATCAAAAGACCCCAAACAGAGATGTTTGCTTGGGTTTTCTTCAACTGCTTTAAAAGGTTATCATCTTCTTCATTCACCACAAACCGATTCTGCCTCTGGCTATCAGCAGCCCTTGCAATCTCAGCCGGATTGTCAGCGCTCAACTCAGGAGGTTTAAAGACTCGCCCTCCTCTGGTCATGTGACGCATCTCGTCACACTGATCATCTAGCAGCAATAATTCATCATCGTCCATACTTAAGACGTAAGGAATTCTGACATCTTCTTGCTGGAAGTCATCCATTTCCAAAACATATGGAGTCTTCCCTTCTTTCCCTTTATCATCATAATGAGAGGTATACGACTGAGATGAAGAGGACTCAGCAATCTCTACGTCACTAAATGACAATATATAGGGCTGCTTCCCTTTCACATCTTGAAACTCTTCCTCATCAAATTCTAAAACATAGGTGTTATCTGTCATGATAGCACATATAAGGGCAGAAGGATCAAGGATGGGCTCATCACAAAAGATGGCATTAGTTGCAGGAGGAGGAGCAGCACGATGATTCGGGAGAGGATTCTGAGTAATATTCGGCCCTTTAACTGAGAGCTCATCCTTATCAATCAGGTTTTGAATGGCATGCTTCAAGGCGAGGCAATTTTCAGTTAGATGACCAGAATTCCTGTGATATTCACAATGCTGATCCAGCCTCCAGTATGGTGGTAATGGATTCGGCACAGGTTTCAGATCCGGAAGTTTTATCTTTTTGTCCCTTACCAGCTTTTTCAATATCATTGGTAAAGGGTAAGGGAGGGGATCGAATTGCCTGAAAACATTTTTCCTTACCGGTCTAGCCACCTCAGCAACAGCTTTGACCTCTGGTCTAAAAGCCGGCTTGAAATAGTTCATTGCATGAACTTCTTTAGGTGGGGCCATAGGCCTCTTGCCTTCTCGCACATCGGACAGTGCCTTTGCTCTAAGCCCCTTGGCTATAGCGTCTTCCGTCTGGGTGCCAGTTTTTATCAGATGATCAAAACTGGGATAATGCTGGGGTGCTATGAAATGGAAGTATTGCGGAGACAGACTTTTGATCACTAACTTGATCTGATCCTCCTCGGGCATCCTCTGACTCAACTGAGCAGACTTGCACCTCCAACGCCTAATAAACAAAGTGAAAGTTTCCTGAGGACCTTGCTTTAGCTGCTTCAGGTCTCTCTTCGTTATCTCAATCCCCTCCTCCATCAAAAATTGTTCAACAAACAAGCTCGATATATCATCCAAAGATCTTGTTTCTTCCAGCTTTAACCTCAGAAACCACTTCTTAGCTATTCCTATGAGAGACATGGGAAATAGCTGAGCCATTTGTTCACGGCTCAACCCGTGCTGCTGAGAAAGGGTTATGAACCATCTGACATGGTTCCTCGGGCACCCAGTGCCATCATACCTATCATAATCTGGTGCTTTGAACTTTGGTGGCAAAGTGACAATAGGAGTCTCAAAGTACTCAGAAATATCGAACCTCTTCGGCCCTTGGAATTTCATGTTTTCAATGTCCTTGGCCATCTTCTGACACATAATGAATAACTCCCTCTCCCTATTCGCCTGCGGAGCGCAATATTCTTCGGCATATTGATCCTCATCTAGGTCAATCTCCACAGGAGGAATATGAGGTCTATCGGGGTTAGGAAATGCAGCAGGAGTAGGCTAGATGACAGGCGCTCTAGAAGTAGAGGTCTTGTCGGTATTCTGAGATTTTAGCACAGCTATTTCCTCTTTCAACCCCGAGATATCTCGAGACATGTTTCTCAACAATTCTTGAATGACCATCATGGGATCAGTTATATCAGCCATTTGGTCAGACTCTGATGAGTTAGGTAACTCAAAGGTAGGGGATAAAGATTCTCTGGATGATATGGGTGAGTCAAAATGACGGACAAGTCTAGAGACCGAGGAAGGTCTAGACCAGGTAGGTTTGGACTGGTTATCTTTTGATGGAGCGATGGTTGCTCTCTTTCAGAATCCTGAATGGAAATGAACATATTAGATTAAATGGATGATGAGTGAAATAAGACATTCTGAGCAAATAAAGGTAAGAAAACAATAAACACACTTTATTGATAAAACTTGATCCGATTACAAAGATAAACTGGTAAAATGAAGGATCGCATGATCATAATGCTGAAATTCGGAACTACAAGATGCTTAAGACATAAGATAGATGAAGATTCTCAATCATCTTTTTCCTCCAATCTAGCCCTCTTAGGCTTACGATTTTCGGTGTCCTCCAATAACCACTGATAATACCCTTCGGATACTCCACAATATCTCTTGCCTCGCAAGCTCCACGACAATCGCATTACTTTATGATCCCAATCTCTACAGATTTCTTCGGCAATATTACGATTGAATTGTACAAGAGGACGATCAGGTGCTAGAAGATAAAACTCAGTTCGAAAATCCCCATGCAAACATTCAGTTTGAAATCCTTCGTATTGACGGAAGATGCGGTCCGGGATATAGAATGAGGTTTTCTCCAGACCAAGAAATTGAACAATTCTATTAGCACGGGTCTGGGTTACAAACTGATGGTAAACAGGGAACCACCAAGCAATTTGGTCAGCTTGATGGGAAGCTAACCAATCAATCCATTCAGCCTTAGTATAGGAAAAAGTTTTGTGTTCCCATTGGTCAAACCTGGACAAGGTAAAGTCTTTGTTTTGCAAAGGTACATAAACTTGGAGTTTTAAACAGAGCCAGATGTACAGAAGGACTGGGGATCCAGCAAAAGTGGTACGTACTCCATTGACAATGTCATCCAATCCATTTAGGGTTTCTGCAAGCATGGTGGGGATTGGATTATTCCCTTTAGAAATTTGATAGACAAAGTCCAGAAGTTTAGGGGAAGCATAATGGATATCTTGGGAAAGTAACCATTTGGAGTAGACACACAAAACCAGGGCATGACTACGGCTGGTTTGGAATTCCTTGGTTAGCTTACCAGGCTGAGCAAAAAATTTGACCAATTGCTTAATGGACACACCTTTCTCCCCTAAGATGGATTTAACTGGAACAACTTGAGAGGAGATAAGCTGCTCAAAGACATGATTATAACCTAACTTGGTATCAATTTTGACCAAAGGGCCAGAGCGATCACGGTCCATCAAATAACACCATTCGTCAAAAATGGGGCAGACCTCTTGCATGCCGAATCGAAACACATGGACATCCGGCTGCCAAAAAGTGGCGGCTGCCTTAAGGAGGTTCCAGTCAATCTTATGGGTAGCAAGACGGTAGAAATGGGAAAAGTCATGACCAGAGAAGCTAAGGCGACCACCTCTACGATCAGAAATCCACTCTTTCAACACTTCATTAGACATGATAAATCACCTGATAATCAAGGAAGGTAAATAAAATGAGAATGAGGACGACTCTAAATATTGAGATACAAAAGGAAAAGTATTGACCATAAATCATATGCTCAAAGGATACAGGTAGGATACAAACAGGATCAAACTTTTCCATCAATGATCTTGAGAGGATCCAAGGGTAAAACATGGATCAAATGGATAGTCACTGGATGATAGATCACGGTCATAAGAATGACAAAGTAAGGTCAAGGACCAAATCTAAAATCTGCGTGATGGATGGATATATTTGATCAACTTAGATAAGAAATTCTTACTAAGAAGTAGGTCCTGGTCTAAGAATCAAGAAATACCAAGATTGAATTTATCATCAACGAAACAAGATGGAGGCCATGGCTATAATAGTGTCAAAATAGAATCCACTGACCAGGTCCAAATCCGAAAGATGAACTGATACCAATGATAGACTTAGACAAGGAAACCTCACAAGAAGAGTAGGCCCGAGTCTAATAGGATCGACTTTACCATGAAAGAATCAAAAGATAGACCATAGCCACAAGGGCGACAAAGAAAGAGCCACATGGCTAGGTCTAAATCTGAAAAAATGATTGATATGATTGATTGGATTAAATAAGGAACCTCACTAAATAAGTAGGCCCTAATCTAATAATCAATAAATATAAATATATATACATGCATATACCCTAACCAGGGGCACCATCACTAGTCTAATTTAGCAGAGTCAAGAAAATCTTGACTCTTGACAGACTGATGAGTGTACTACGACTGCGTCTGTAGCCACATGAAGTGAGCTACCCTAATCTATAGATAGGACAAGGCCCCTAACTCTAGGCTCCACAAGTATAAGTAACACATGTTTGTCCTTATATGCAAACAAGAGGACAATGCAATATATAGAAGGGGTGCCGATGCGAGGTCCACCTGGCCGGGTGCATAGTTACTTGTACACTGTGACATAGAGTCCAGTGTACGAACTATGTCCGTTTTACACACGAAGTGTCCAGGTGCTGAGTATACTACTGGTGCGGTGGCACTAGAAGGCGGGTATCGCCCTCACGGCTCCTACTCATAGTATCTCGAATAGGTCATCTGATAGTATATCCAAAGCAAACCATAGCAGAAAGTAACCACAAAACAGATAATATATGCATGGATGAAAGTGGTGTGTGAACCCTTGTTTTATTTACGCATTTAATTGGCGCCCCTGGATTCTAATCGATTAAATTCTCATTTATAATGATTTTAGCCCAAAATTCTTCAAAATTAGTAAATAATGGCATTTTTACAGAGTTAGGCAATGTTCCAAGAAATCCCCAGCAGAGTCGCCAGCCTGTGGACCCCGATCCGGGAGAGAGGTGGGGGACGAGCCCCCAGCGGCCTCTTGGATCATCCACGTGTGAAGGAGAGCTCTACCAAGGAACTCTCGAAACGGTTGCCACCCTCATAGCATAGCACGAGTCGCGATATAAAAGAGATACATCTCGATTCGGGAACAAGTCCGGATTCGAAACGTATCTAAACAAACTCAGAGTCGCCATCCACAGTATACGGCCATGGATCCTTTAAACAAAAATATGCTCTGTATACCATGGATAACCAGAAATATATATGGGTTCGTGCCTGATTACGAATGGAGAAGGTCTGAGAGCACCCCCAATTCGTCCGAGTGCAAGCACTTGGTCTCTTATGCCATTTATTATTAACTTCAAAGAGTTTCGGGCGAATATCATATGAAATAAGAACAATTCTCAGGAATCGTCTACCTAAGCATGCATTTCCTGAGAATAAAGAAATAAGCATACAAAATGAGATGAAAAATGTGTCACCTAAGCAAAGCTAGGTTATGAGTGACATGTCTAATGGGTGTCTAAATTTTGATGTGCAAACACATGCAAGCTATAGCTAAAGGTATAGGATCAGTAATAAAAAGTAAGAAAACATATCAAATCATACAATAACTACACAACAAATCCTAAGACTCTAAATTATTAGCCCGAGTCCTCGGATGGTTTGGTATTCATCCAAAGAAGCCTACGTATCCCCGCCTCCACGAGAATCAAGGCAACGTAGTTCTTCCCGCCTATTCTAAGCTAGGATGCCTAAGACACCTAGACCTCTATCCTAGACTCGATCTAAAAGACCGGACCATTTATTAAAGTTTCTTGTACGATTATTTAAATTCCAGTGAATTGTGGATTTTAGGAAAGGAATCCATTTGTTCGAGGAAAGGAATCCATTTATAAAGTAAACAAAGAGTTGTTTACAAGATCTTTTGTGCACAGAAAGAAATCCATTTGTTCAACTTGAGGTTTGCATCGATTAGATCGTTGGAGCATTTTCGAGGAGTAGATCACGCAGACTTTTTTCTTCTCATCAGCAAAATAAGGTATTTATATTTATGTTTATTAAACCATATTAAAATCAATTAGTCCCTAGGAATCCTGGGTTAGAGCAAAAATTTTGTTCTACACGGTTTATTCATTCGCAACGTGTAGCGATGTTGCTCGGAGTTTTACAACCAATCTAACAGGCCATGGCTCATTCGCTTGCTAATCCAATCCCCCATCGACACAGTCTAACTCGCTCGCCTGGTCGATTCCATTAGCCCTGGCTCAGTTGCTCGCCAAGCCAATCCCTGATCGACCCATGCTCACTCGCTCGCCTAGTCGATTTCATTGGTGCTGGCACATTTGCTCGCCAGGACAATCCATGATCGACACAGGCTCACTCGCTCTCTTGGTCGATTCCATTGGCCCTGGCTCATTCACTCACTAGACCAATCCCTAATTGACATAGGCTCATTCGCTCGCCTGGTCGATTCCATTGGCCCCGGCTCATTCGCTCGCTAGGCCAATCCCTGATCGGAACAGACTCAGTCGCTCGCCTGGTCGATTCCATTGGCTCCGACTCATTCGCTCTCCAGGCCAATACCTGATCAACCCAGGCTCAGTCGCTCGCCTAGTCGATTCCATAATTTCATTGGCCCTAGCTCACTCTCTCGTCAGGCCAATCCCTGATCGACCAGGATCACTCCCTCGCCTGGTCGATTCCATTGGCCCTGGCTCACTCACTCGCCAGGCCAATCTCTGATCGACCTAGGCTCACTCGCTCGCACGGTCGATTCAATTGGCCCTGGCTTATTCGCTCACTAGGCCAATCCCTGAACGACACAGGCTCACTCGCTCATCAGGTCGATTCCATTGGACCTGGCCAACTAGCTCGCCAGGCCAATCCCTGATCGACCCATGCTCACTCGCTCGCCAAGCCAACTCCTGACTTTTTGGTTCATTCACAACCAAGTCAATGTTCCGGCGTAACCCTCGAAACCAGAGCAAGTCCATTTCTACACAGTAGCTCCCCAAGATCAAAATAACCCTCAAAAGTCATGGATTGGATACTAGAAAAGCATCACATCCTTGTAGGTGTTCGTATCCATACAAACACTTGTCTTTTGGCCAACCCTCAAGACAGTCAACTCTAAACGCCGAAAAGGGTTCTTCCAAGATCAAAACCCGTTAAAATAGAGTACTCCATCTAGTCAAAACTACCCATCCAAATCCGTGGAGGATAGGAATAATTAAACATTAACAACTAAAAGAGAATATGCTACCATGAACGATGTATGTATATCATGAGTGATGTGAGACGGCTAAACCCAAGGCCTTTTGGTTTTTTCCTCCAATTCTTTTATTTTTCTTTCTTTTCTCTCCTCATGGCCTTGACCGCACGACTAACCCCTACCAGCCGTCTATAGGTAGGGACGTTATGGTTTTAGATTACAAAACGCAATTATCTTGCCAAACCGCTTCGGGGATGGATTCCCTCATATGCATTCCAACTAAAGGTTGTACACACTGCTCAGGTTGGCTTTGGACTTGAAGTCCCAAATAGGTGTCAACGACCTCCGCAAATCCCCTTTTTCCTAGGTGCCCATGCATGGTTATTTGTTTGTGATTCTTGACATATCACTTTACTAATGTCGCAATAAACATAACCAGAATTATCATGCTCACATACATCCTACAGCTTCTGACTCACTCTTACAATCATTAAGAGGAGAACTTGAAATTTGATGCATTTAATAATTGAATACAATGCCACATATCTATGAACAGTTGTATAAGAGACGAAATGCAAGTGTGACAGCCCAAGAGGGGGGTGAATTGGTCAATTAAAAATTTTGAGCTTAATTAGGTGAGTAATTAAAATTAATTTACTAATTAAGCACTATTTGATCTAACCCTTGTTTAAATAAGCAATATAAACAATCTAGGGTTTAGATACACCTTTATGTTTATATGCACTAACCCTTGTTCAATAAATAATAAGTATAAAAGAAATAAGAAGGATAGAGTTTACCAATCACCAATGTGCAAATGAGAAGGAGAAGAAGAATTAATTCACAACGCACAAGATTTATAGTGGTTCGGTCTATTACAAGACCTACTCCACTCTTCCAAGTTTACCTCCATGGGATCTCCACTAAAATGATGAGATTCTTCAACGGGCGAATCTCCAAGCCGTACACCTGACTTCTCAAAGTCCAAAAGGGACACACCCTTTCTGCACAAAGCCTTAATGAGGGGACACACCCTCTTACAACGTCTTCACCTTTCTTAATGGGCCGAAGAGTAGACCCTCACAACGTCCTCACCTTTGTTACTGAGCCGAAGAGAAGACCCTCAAATACAAATGAAGAAAATAAAAGAAAGACTCTCTTGCCTCTTAGATAGTCGGATTACAAACTTTGATAGCTCACCAATACTCCAAGAAAAGATAAAATGTAATGCCTATGGAGTTCCTCTTGATAAAATTTGCAAATACAAGATCAAAGAGGTTTAGCTTTTGATAGAAGGTTTTAGCTCAAGGAAAATGGGATTGTCTTTCTTAAATGTTAAAAAGCTTGTAGAGATAGGTTTTAATGATGTATATATAGTGTATTTGAAAATATGACCGTTTGGGGTAAAACTGTAAATAACTGGCTTGAAAAAGTCAAGCTGAAAATGCCCCAACGGCTAGTTTGCTCGACCGCGGCGGTCGATCGAGCCTTCGCGGTTGCCCGCCCCTATTGGGCGCCCTTTTTTATCTTGACTCCCCACTTGCACTTTCACTTGTATATGATATAACATTTATGCTCATAGAATGCTTATCAAAATAGAAAACAAAGTAGAGTGCATGATAAGCCAAATTTTTTTTATCTAAAGATTTTCAACTTTAGCACAAGTATGGGGGCAATAAACCATGTGAGCAGATCACAATGGTCTATATAAATATGAAATTGTAACCATTTGGGTCTCCCCCTATGTATTTGTTAGAGGCCCTATGTGAAACCTATGATATAGGGCATGACAAAACAGAATGGTTTGAAAAGGTGAATGATTTAATCACTTAGGCTTCATTGGCAACTTTTGATGCAGATAAGTCTCTATCTGAGCAAGGATATGCTCAAGTCTTAGACATAACTTTCAAGTTCACAAGTTACTCCATATAGAGGTTTTCTGGACAGCAAGCAGACAAGTCTCTCCCAAACCATGGATATGCTCTGAACTGTGATATAACTTTTAGAGATCACTTGTTGCTTGCTCTTAGATATTTACACATAAAAATGTAAGCTCCCCCTGACTATGTGCATCCAAATTTGAATATCAAGCACATAGGCCCTTGATTTGAAATCACCTTAACCATTCAAAATTTTGCTCCATTCAAATGATAGTCACAAATTGAATATGAATGGATGATTATTAGACATGAGATATGGTAATGAAAAGAGTATAGTCTAATAAACACATGGATAAAAGAATCAAACAAATAAGGTATATATCCATGGCAACCAAAGATCATGCATATATAGATGAAACTATAATGCTCCATATACATGATCAAATGATGAAAGATTGATACCACACTTCAATTAATGTTTCTTAAATGATAAAAGTGGTATTTAAAAATCTCGAGAGAGAAAGTAAAATTGAACTTTGTATTCTTCTATCTGGAACTCTTCTACTGATAAATGTTTAGAAGAGCTTAGATCAATGCTTGACCCTTTCTTCCATGTAAGGGCAGCATCTCTAAAAATTCTTCCCAGATTAAGAGATTGGGTTCTTGTTTTAATTCTTCTCCTTCATCAAAAGGTCTTCCTTGAGAGGATGAACATGAAGTGCACATGCCAGCCTTTAGGTATGAATCTTCAATTTTCTTAGTCTCTGTTCATCCTTCATTGTGGAAGAATGTAGAGATGGACAGAGGAAAATTGAGTACATCTACCATCTTATTACATCTGGCACGATGGAAGGAGACAAGCACCAAAGACAAGCTGCGAATGACATATGGTTTGAGTAGAGTCCTCCGAAGCTAGAATCTTGGAAAAGATGATGGGACATGACAAGCTTACAGAATCAATTCTCTCTCCCAAGAGATTGTCAGTGGCCTTTGATAAAACCTATGAGGCAAGGCATGACAATATACTGTGGCTATTGATATGAATGTAGATGTATAGCCATTGGATCTTATCATGATGAAAAAAATTTACTTTTAAGAGCACATGATAAGAGACTACTTCATAGGCAATGAGATCTTCAACTCAAGCACTATCCTATGAAGGAGAGTTCTAGAGATTTTTGAAACTCTAGAACAAGCTACTTATCATTGGAAATGATGAAACCATAAGAGTACATCCAAGATAAGTATAAAGCCTAAGAAATATGGCACTGAGGCACAGGCTAAGGGATTTTGTCATAAAAGAGGGATGATCTCAAAATGTAGGTATAGGACAAATCCCAACTACCACACATATGAAGCAACAAAGCTCCATATGAGTGAACTCATCACATGTAGTGTGATACCCATATCAACCTACATATGATAAGATGGAAAGGACAGATATTTTCATGAATTGCTCCCCCTTTGTTAGAGACTCATACATGGTGTGAGTCCAAAGGGCTATCAAAACACAAAAGCACCAAGGGATTTAAAGGTGAATGATTGACAAACCACCATTGGGCTACAAATGCTTGATTGCTAGTGGTAGATATGTGATACCAAAGGAGATGACAACCTAGCAAACCATGTTCTCCTTAAATATGTGCATATATATATATATATATATATATATATATATATATATTATATGTATAAGTGACACTTCAATACACATATGGCTTGTCATGGTGAAGATGTTGGCTAGAAGCCAAAGAGATTAGATGTTTTAATTAAAGTGAGTGTACACTCTCCATCTTACAAGGTAAGAGGACTAAGAGTACCAATTGAGTAGCTTTTAATTTTAAGTTTACCATATTTACCATGTAGCTAATGCCTTACGAGGGGATAAATCTATAGATTATATAGATAAGCTATTTTAGCTCAAATCTATAGGACTCGGACAAAAGACAAGTAGACTATAAAGGATTATGTCTGAGAGAGACATACATGGCTCATGCAAGTGATAGTATATCACTTATGGGTAAACATAAGCAAGATATGACATTTTAAGACATGCATGTATAGTCTACAAAGCTTGGACCCAAGTGACATGACTCATAGGGTTCATGGTCCAAACAACTATGCTTACATCCACAAACCACCATATAAAGATAGGGCATTTAAGCACAAAGTGCAAAAGCCCATGGAAAACCAAAATGATACTAGATTCCTAAGACATTTTCAATTTTACTCAACCAAGTTTCATAAATTGAATCTAGACACATTTTCAATTCTCTACAAAGAAAATCTTCATTTAGAACAGTAGAGAATAATCCAAGGAATTTAAGAGAATATCAAGTGATAAACACCTTGGACACATGCATTCCAAAATTAACTACTGTGACTAGATAGTTTTATCTTAGTCATGAGAGGATATTCATTTTAAACTTTTAAAACACATTAACTTTAACCCATCAAGATTTCTTATGTATTTAATGATAATCATTAAACACAGAAGAATGGGTTTGAAGGACAACTAGGTGCATAGTAATAAACATGATTACTCACCTAGGATACAAAAGATGTCTAAAAAGAGATTTGAGTGGATTTCCTTAGACATGGCTTTTAACACATTAATTTTGCTAGAAATAACATTTCAAACAAGCTGAATGTTCAAAGATCTAGCAAATGCTAAATTTGTCCTAGATAGAGTTTAAATATGGAGAAAATTGACTTATTAGACAAAGTTGAACTCAAGGGCAAGGAGTGGTTGATTTTCATAAAAGCACACATATGGTTTTCATAATAAATTTTCTATTGTGAATTTTTGTTGTGGATGAGTACTAAGTGCAAGAAGATAGTGTGTGCACTTAAACTAAAAATTCTAGAATGATATTCAATAAAGTACAAGGATATAGTCTACAGCAAGTATACCATTATTTTACATATAGATAACAACATGGATGTGATGTGATCATTAAAGCACAATGGGCAAAGATACATTCTATTAAATTATGTGTAAAGATATGTATCTAATCTTAAATAAAGAATGATAGTCATTTAAGCACATGTAAACTAGATGCAAAGAATGAAATATTGAAGTAAAGCATCTACAGAGAAACCATATGATATAGCAACTAAGCACAACCCCATATATTAATATATTCAAATGATGATTTGAGTGGAGGATTTTGGAACCCAAAATACTTTGGTTCCGACCAAGTTTGTTTGCAAGAGTGTATCTTTTCTTACCCAAACAAACTTGTTTGAATTCACAAATCTAAGCTTACACCCATATTTGTGATGTTCTAATCTACCACAATAAGTACATGAGTAATGATTGGTAGATGAGGAACACGAAGAACCACAAGAAAGCATATGATGACAAACATGTTTGTCCTTTTCTTCTTGCATTCTTTGGTTCTTTATAGAGAATTCTTCATTTACTAATTTTATTTCATTTACTTGATCTTCAAGGCAATTTACTTGTTGAGATAAATTAGTTTTTAATTTTTCTTCATTTTTACAAACAAGTTTATATCTTTCAATTAAATCCTTGTTTGTGTTTTCAAGGCTTTTATTTTCTATTTCAAAGGCATTGCATCTTTTAATTAAGTCATCATTTCTTTTTATCAAAATTTTGCTCAAATGACTTAATTTTTCATTTCTTTTAAAACTTTCATTTACTTTTGATTTTAAATTATCTATTTGAATTTCCAAATTGGAGATTGAATATTTGAAAGAATTTTCATTTGCAAAAGATTTTTGTAAAGTCTCTTTTTGTCCAAGAGTTTTATCATTTTAAAAGAGACAACTATCTTTTTCAAAAATATTTTCTAATGTGGTCCAAATATCTTTTGCATTAATGCAAGTAGAAATTTTCTCAAAAATGTTTGGCTTTATACCACAACACAAAGTAATCATTGCCTTTGAATTCAAGAAAAATAATTTTAAATCATTTTTAGTACTTTTCTTTAAAATAGAAAATCCCCTTTCAATGACATCTAAGATGTCATAATCTATGGATTTGAGATAAGCAAGCATTTGCACTTTCCAAGCTCCATAATTCGTTCCATCAAGAAATGGAGGAAATAGGGAGGATCGGCCTCTCTCAAAATCCATTTGGATTGTCACGGATCTTTCTCTTTTAGATTTTGAAAATAAAAACCTCTATAAGAGCCTTAGCTTTGATACCAAATGAATTGCAAGTGTGACAACCCAAGAGGGGGGTGAATTGGTCAATTAAAACTTTTGGGCGTAATTAGGTGAGTAATTAAAATTAATTTACTAATTAAGCACTAGTTGATCTAACCCTAGTTTAAATAAGCAATTTAAACAATCTAGGGTTTAGATACACCTTCATGTTTATATGCACTAACCCTTGTTCAATAAACAATAAGCATAAAAGAAATAAGAAGGATAGAGTTTACCAATCACCAATGTGCAAATGAGAAGGAAAAGAAGAATCAATCCACAAGGCACAAGATTTATAGTGGTTCGGTCTATCACAAGACCTACTCCACTCTTCCAAGTTTACCTCCTTGAGATCTCCACTAAAATTATGAGATTCTTCAACAGGCGAATCTCTAAGCCGTACACCCGACTTCTCAAACTTCAAAGGGGACACACCCTTTTCTGCACAAAGCTTTGATGAGGAGGCACACCCTCTTACAACGTCTCCACCTTTCTTAATGGGCCGAAGAGTAGACACTCACAACGTCTTCACCTTTGTTACCAGGCCGAAGAGAAGACCCTCAAATACAAATGAAGAAAATAAAAGAAAAACTCTCTTGCCTCATAGATAGGCAAATTACAAACTTTGATAGCTCACCAATACTCCAAGGAAAGATAAAATGTAAAGCCTATGGAGTTCCTCTTGATAAAATGTGCAAATACATGATCAAAGAGGTTTAGCTTTTGATAGAAGGTTTTAGCTCAAGGAAAATGGGATTTGATCTTTCTTAAATGTTCAAAAGCTTATAGAGATAGGTTTTAATGATGTATATATATATATATATATATAGTGTATTTGAAAATATGACTGTTTGGGTAAAACTGTAAATAACTGGCTTAAAAAAGTCATGCTAAAAACGCCCCAACGGCTAGTTTGCTCGACCGCGGCGATCGCCCGCCCCTATCAGACGCCCTTTTTTATTTTCAAATTTCTTACCGTCGTGGTTGACCAGCCCATGGCTGTCGTCCGACGAGGCTAACCTGTTCGCTCAAAAATTCGGCTCAAAAACCTATCTGCGATCGACCGACACACGGCGGTCACCTGCCCAAACCCATGTCGGGATGTTCTGTTTCAAACAGAACTATTTCGCGGTAGCCCGGCTTACCCCAGTCGACCGGCCCGCTATTTTCCGCAAGGGCTTGATTTCCAGCTTCCTTGCAGCAGTCGTCCGGGAGACCCCCAGTCGACTGGCCCTGGTAAAAATTCCATTTTAACATTAAAATTTTAGGGAGTTTGGGCAATGGTCTTTGGGCATAAGTCCTAGGTTTTCAAACACATTTTTGGGTGTATTGATGGTTTTCAAAGATGTAGAAAATTAAGTATGAAAACCATTTGAAAATCTTTTGAAAGTGCATTTAACATAAAATTAAGAGGACTCCAAATACATTCTAAAAGTGTATACCATGAGTCTTCTTGGAATGTCTTTGCTCCTTTGCACTTTCTTAGACTTCTTTGGCTTGTGAGTGAACTTTTCCAACTGATTTGGCTCTTGTGACTTCTCCTCCAATCTTCAATGCATGTTGCAAGGTGCATGAGATGTCACCAATGGCATGTTCAACTCCAAGCTCCTTCTTTACACTTCCTAGGAACTTGTGGGATCTTCTTTTTGAGCTTCTTGAATAGAACATCTCCAAATGTTGATGTCTCCAATGTAGGTGCAAGCTCTTGGTTCCTTTGCTTCTTGATCCACAAGTCATGTGTTGAGAAGAGTTGTGTAATGACGATTATGACATGAAAATCTTGTATATAACACAACACCTCAAAGCAACACATCAGTCAATAAATGCTAATCAATTTACTTTGCTAGCATCAAAACAAGAAGGTAAGGTGAATGATTAAACCCATGGGAACCTTTGGGCTTACAAGAGAGAAAATTAGAATACTAACTACAACAGGACAGTGGTGTAAACACCAAAATTGTTATTGTAAACATTACACATGCGAGTCAAGCTGTCACTTGTCTTATACCATACAAGCGTTAAGGACAGAAATGGATTCCACTAAGGAGAAAGGTGCAATGATCCTGGAGTAAAAGAGATAGAGTGTAACTTGTCAATTTTTGTTGCTGAAGAGGGTCATAAAGAGAACTCAACACAAGGTCCAGATTTTTGTCCCATTTTGGGACTCCAATCCCTCTCACAATACAATACCCTTGCTGCCCAGATTTGGGGTACAAAAGCCACACTCAATATAGCACATATGCTGCCCTATTTGAGGTCAAAAAACTCACACCTATATAAACATCTATGCTGCCCTGTTTTTTGGAATATTACATACATCCAAATTACTATTGTTGCTCTGTTTTGGGCATAATAACACACGCATAAAAAGACTCTAACTGCTGCCCTTTCTATGGTATAAATACAACACACAGACAATATTATTGCTGTCCAGATTTGGGTATTAAAATCAGCAAGTAACCCAAACTAAGTGTTGTCATGTTTGGGCCCGACATACACAACGAAAGCAATCATAATAATGGGTTTATGCATAGGATTGTTTAGATTTGGGTATAAAAATGCCATTTAACGAGTTATATACACATAAAATCATTTAAAGATCTTATATGTAGAATACTGCTAATTTTGGGAGCTGACACAAACCTTTATTCAACAAGTCTTATGTGCATAGTACTGAAAAGTCACTTTGTGGGGTCTATGCACCTAATATTGTTGATCTTCATCCTTAAAAACCAAATTTACTACTCTTGTAAGAAACTAACACGCACAAATTCCCAAATCCGATCATTCTTTTATACAAGGATAATTATGGAAAACCGACCCCATTATATGTATGTATAGATTTTTTTTTTTTTTGAAACAATGGCCTAGAACAGTGTCGAATCTAAGTCTTTGCACACACACACACATATATATATTTGACTAAGTACATATACTATGGTTGGAAAGCAGTTACGCAAGGTCAATTGTTGAGGTTAAGAAGGAGGACTCATAGAATCAACTGACAACTTTACACGATAGTAATATTAATGATATTTGGAAAAATGTAAAACAATTATTAAATCCATTTTATGGACATAAACTGTTTAGATGAATATATATATATATATATATATATATATATGAAGGCACATAAAAATCATTAAATCCATTTTATGGACATAAACTGTTTAGATGAATATAAATATAGAGAGAGGAAAATAATTGTGAGCTTGAAGCTTATATGAGCTTGAGGGCCCAAACACATGGGTCCCCCATTTTTTTTGGTGATCCAAATCATTCATTTGCAAGGCCCCATCATAGATAGGGTGTGTACCAAAAATCAGCTCCATTGGATCATCCTAACCCCTCCAAAAGCGGAGGGCAAAAATGGGCAGATTTGTGGCAAACGGTGTCTGTCCATTTTGCCCTCCACTTTTGGATGGGTTAGGATGATGCTATGGAGATGATTTTTTGTACACACCCTATGTATGTAAGGGATGCTTTGGTTCATCCTAACAATGTGGGCCCACATGTGTTTGAGCCCTCAAGCTCATATAAGCTATATGAGCTTCAAGCTCACAATCATTTTCCTCATATATATATATATATATATATATATATGAAGGCACCATTGGATTTATCATATGCACACAACACTGATAGGGATAGAAACATACAAGAAAAAAAACATTTCACAAGCCCTACACACTTAGCATTGCTAAAATTAGGAGAATACCCAAAAATCATTTGAAAGGTTCTATAAGCAAGAACTGTTGGGATACGAACCAAAATAAAAAGATTCATTTTATAAGAACTGTTAAAATACAAAACGTATATGAAGAAAATCATTTAAAAGGCCTTATATGCAAGAACTGATGGGATGCAAAACACATCCAAAGACACACACAGATATATATATATATATATAAGAATCATTTTATTGGAAGCCTTAAGTGCTTAGTGCTGGACATACACCAAAAAATCCTTTTAGAAGAAAAAAAAGAAAAGAAAATATGCAGTTGCAGATGGCAAAACTCATCCATCAATCTATAGGATCAATGGGTACTTGGTGGATCAAGGTTGAAGAAGACTAGATTACTCTCTTTCTCTCCTTCTCCTTTCCTTTTTCTCTCTTTCTCTCCTTCTCCTTTCCTCTCTCTCTCTCTCTCTCTCTCTCTCTCTCTCTCTCTCTCTCTCTCTCTCTCTCTATTATTATTTTTTTTAACTCTTTCTCCATCTTGCTCCCGCTGTGGGCGTGCGCACAGTGAGCGGCAAGAATAGGAGTCAAATATATCTCTTCCCCCCTTATTTATTTACTTGCTAAAAAAATACCAATGGAAGGCAAGTTTCCAAGTTTCTTTATTCTCTTTGGCTTATCACAAAAAATAAGTTAACTACAAGGAAGGGATTTGAATTTCAACCCAAAGAGGTGCGCCAATAATATTTCCAAAGCTTTCCCAATTTCCACAAAAAGAGGTGTACTAATAATATTTCCAAACCTTTCCCAATTTCCACAAAAAGAGGTGCACACAACTCAATTTTTGAGTCGTGCTTAAGATCTCCCCAATATTAGAGATTGCATATCCTCCCCCTAATTGATCTCTTTCTTTTTACATTTAAATGGTTTTGATTGTTTCTTTAAATATTTAGATATATTTGGTAAGTTTCAAGGCACATCTTTTATTAAATACAAGGCAACCATAGATATGCATATCTATATTAATGAGGGTGGGCCCACACTCCATATAGAAGTGTGCCCACGTTTTCCCATGAGAAGGGAAAACGTGGATCCTTTCTGAGAAGAAATCTGATTACAGATTTTCCACGAACTTCTCTATTTTACGTGAAATTTTAATTCCGAGGAAAATTATATGTCCATTAAAGTTTTACAAAGATTAAACAAAAGCCCAAACCCATAAAATAATCTTAAAGCTTGCCTAATATGACAAATCGCGTCATAAGGCCATACCCTAATAGTAAATGGTCAATAACTTTGTCAAATCATGTCCAAATCGCGAAATCTTGGGTCCGTTGGATAGATAATCGAAATACCCATCTAACGGACCCAAAATTAAATCGAGCGGACAAGATTTGATGCCCCAAAAGTGAGCTATAAGAAAAGTGACGAAAATATAACATGAGCCATCGATTTTCTCAATTTTCTTAACCTTTTGCGGATCAAGGGATTTAGATGCTGAAGTGGTATGATTAGTTATCTACTTGAGTTAGATCGACAATTGGAGGAATCCGGTGGTTGATCCAACGATCCGAAAGACTCTAAATCATAAATTTGTATACATGATTACGGAACACTAAGATCTTTTCAATCAAGATCATTGGTCGGGTGATCTACTGTATAAATTAATTATAAAAAAATAGCCAATGTCGACCCTTAGTGGGGTCGGGCATTACATTCTACCCCCCTTAAGAGGAGTTTCGTCCTCGAAATTCACCTCCCTTACATCTATATAGAAAAAAATTAGGCAAGGATAAGCATAGGTATGAGTAGACCATGCATGAGTTTCTAACAAATCCAAATTGTAGAATGAAAAGTACCTCCAAATAACTCTAGAAACTTCTCACGAATATCGGATTCTCACTCCCAAGTAGCTTCTTCGGCGCCATGGTGACACCAAAGCATCTTGACTAATGGAATCTGCTTGCTCCTTAAAACTCTATCATTGTGCTCCAGGATGCGCACAGGTTCCTCTTAAAAGGACCAATCACCTTGAAGCTCCACCTCATCATCCTCAAGCACATGGGAAGGATCAGGATGGTACAAGCAAAGTTTGGACACATGAAACACGTTATGCATCCGCTCAAGGTTTGGAGGTAACACCAATTCATAAACTCGAGCTCCAATCTGCCTAGTGATGCGACAGGGCCCGATGTAACGAGAGCTCAACTTCCCTTTCCTACCAAATCGCATCACCGTCTTGAAGGGTGAGATCTTCACAAAAACCTTGTCATCAACTTCAAACTCTAGCTCCTTACACTGCTGATCAGCATAGCTCTTCTGTCTACTCTGATCAGCGGTGCAGGGAGCTAGAGTTTGCAGTTGATGACAAGGTTTTTGTGAAGATCTCACCCTTCAAAGCGGTTATGCGATTTGGTAAGAAAGTGAAGTCGAGCCCTCGTTACATCGAGCCCTATCGCATCACTAGCCAGATTGGAGCTCGAGCTTATGAATTGGAGTTACCTCCAAACCTTGAGCAGATGCATAACGTGTTTCATGTGTCCATGTTCCGCTTGTACCATCCTGATCCTTCCCATATGCTTGAGGAGGACGAGGTGGAGCTTCAAGGTGATTGGTCATTTTCAAAGGGAGTTGTGCGCATCCTGGAGCGCAAGGATAGAGTTTTAAGGAGCAAGCGGATTCCATTAGTCAAGGTGCTTTGGCGTCACCATGGCACCGAAGAAGCTACTTGGGAGCGAGAATCCAATGTTTGTGAGAAGTTTCCAAAGTTATTTGGAGGTACTTTTGTTTTTACAATTTGGATTTGTTAGAAACTCATGCATGGTTTACTTATACCTTTGTTTATCCTTGCCTAATTTTTATCTATAGATAGATGTAAGGGAGGTGAATTTCGAGGATGAAATTCCTCTTAAGGAGGGTAGAATGTAATGCCCGACCCCACTAAGGGTCGACATTGGCTATTTTTTTATAATTAATTTTTACAGTAGATCACCCGACCAATGATCTTGATCGAAAAGATCTCAGTGTTCGGTAATCATCTATACAAATTTATGATTTAGAGCCTTTCGGACCGTTGGATCAACCACCGGATTCCTCTAATTGTTGATCTAGCTCAAGTGGATAACTAATCATACCACTTGAGTATCTCAATCCCTTGATACGTAAGAGATCAAAGAAATTGGGGAAATCGATAGCTCATGTTATATTTTCGTCACTTTTCTTATAGCTCACTTTTGGGGCATCAAATCTTGTTCAAACGACTTGAGTTTGGGTCTGTTAGATGGGTATTGCGATTATCTATCCAACGGACCCAAGATTTCACGATTTGGACGTGATTTGACAAAGTTATGGGCCATTTACTATTAGAGAATGGCCTTATGACGGGATTTGTCTTATTAGGCAAGCTTTAAGATTATTTTACAGGTTAGGGCTTTTGTTTAATCTTTATAAAACTTTAATGAACATATAATTTTTCTCAGAATTAAAACTCCACAAAAAACAACGAAGTTCGTGAAAAATTTGTAATCAGATTTCTTCCCAAAAAGGATCCACGTTTTCCCTTCTCGAGGGAAAACGTGCGCACACTTCTATATGGAGTGTGGGCTCACCCTCATCAATATAGATATGCATATACATACATATATATATATATAGAGAGAGAGAGAGAGAGAAAACGGTTCCTACACATATGTGTAGAGAGTTCTCTACACACTAGCTTAAAATACAATGGGGGCCCACATTGTTTGGGTGATCCAAGCCATCCATTTTAAAGGCCCTCACATAGATAGGGTGTCTACAAAAAATCAGATCCATAGGATCATCCCAACCCTACGATTTGTGGAGGTAAAATGGATGTCTTTAAACCTTCACAAATTAGTCCATTTTTTGCCTCCACAGTTCGAATGGTTAGGATGATCCTATGGATCTGATTTTTTGTAGACACCCTATCTATGTGAGGGCCTTTAAAATGGATGGTTTGGATCACCCAAACAATGTGGGCCCCCACTGTATTTTAAGCTAGTGTGTAGAGAACTCTCTACACATATGTGCAGGAACCGTTCTCTCATATATATATATATAGTTGCCTTGTAATTAATAAAAGATGTGCCTTGAAACTTACCAAATATATCTAAATATTTAAAGAAACAATCAAAACCATTTAAATGTAAGGAGAAAGAGATAAATTGGGGGGGATATGCGATCTTCAATATTGGGGAGATCTTGCGAACGACTCAAAAATTGAGTTGTGCGCACCTCTTTTTGTGGAAATTGGGAAAGGTTTGGAAATATTATTGGCGCACCTCTTTGGGTTGAAATTCAAATCCCTTCTTTGTAGTTAACTTACTTTTTGCTATAAGCCAAAGAGAGTAGAGAAACTTAGAAACTTGCCTTCCATTGATATATTTTTTTAGCAAGTAAATAAATAAGGGGGGGGGGAGAGATATGTTCGACTCCTATTCCTGCCCCTCACTGTGTGCACGCCCACAGTGGGAGCAAGGCAAAGAGAGAGAGAAAGAGTTTAAAAAAAACAATAATAAAGAGAGAGAGAGAGAGATAGAGAAGAAAGGAGGGAGAAGAAAGAGAGAAAAAGGAAAGGAGAAGAAGAGAAAGAGAGTAATCTAGTCTTCTTCAACCTTGATCCACCAAGTAAGTACCCATTGATCCTATAGATTCATGGACGAGTTTTGCCATCCGCAACTGCATGTTTTCTTTTCTTTTCTTTTTCTTCTAAAAAAGATTTTTTGGTGTATGCCCAACACTAAGCACTTAGTGCTTCCAATAAAATGATTCTTATATATATATATATATATATATATATATATATATATATATATATATGAGAAAACTGTTGGCGCGGCAAAAAATCGTGCGCTGAAGTGTTAAGTAAGGCGTCTCATTGGTGCATTTATGGTGGGCCCAACATCTAACGAAATACTTTATTTCGTATGTGAAAAAACCCAAAACGCATACTGTTTCAAAATTCTAGGGTTTGCGCCTCTTCTTCTCTCTTCGTAAAAACACCCAAAATGCTTCTCTAGGGTTAGCTGGTTTGTGAGCTTCCCTCTGATGGCTTCCCTCCTTGGCCGACGGCGTCCCTCATCCCAGGTTAGTACCATTTTATTTTATTTTTCCCTTCAAACCTTTTTTTTTGCTTTCTTAACTTCCATACAACAAAAGGAGAAAATCTGATTTTTTATGAAATATCCATGAAAATTTTGAGGAGGGAGATGATGGTGAAATCAGATGGGGTTTTTTTTTTGTGGTTTTCTTGGGTTTTTTTCTGTTTAGGGTTTTCATGGTAGAGGAAGGAGATGATGGTGTTTTCAGATGGGGTTTTTCATTTTACACATGTTTTTTTTTAATTTTTAGCTGAAATATCCATGAAAATTTTGAGGAAAGAGATGATGGTGAAATCTGATCTTTTCTTTTCTTTTCTTGTACTTGCCATCATGTATTTGTCTTTATCCAATAGAAGATTAAAGTCGATAATGCTTCAGGAGTTTTTTAGACTTGTGAATGTGTATGCTTTAAAAAGGCTGCTCTTTGAAGTTCTATTTTGTACTTAAAATGGAGTTTTATCTTCATTTTTTCATCTATTGTTCTTTTAATCCAAATCTGCATACAATATTTTCGGTGATTTATTTACTAAATCCGATACTTTTGTTCTTGTGTAAAGATATGCATATAGCCTATAATCTACCCTAGGTACTCACTATTTTTATAGGTTAATTGGTCTTTTTTGACAATATTGGGTTCCTATGTTATTGGTGATGCTAAACTTATCCCATTGGTGATGCTAAACTTATCCCAACATCATAGATAGAACCCATGAAACCCAAATCAGAGATGGCTGTAGATGGGAAATTCTCTCCTCTCAACTTCTTCACTCCAATTTCATCTGAAAATAACCATTCCTTTAAACAACTTTGAATTTTATTTTATTTTTTAATCGACCAGCGAAGGACTTTCCTAAAAAAATGAAAAAGCACCAATAGACCCAAATCATTTTTTAAACGAATGAAATAAGAACGGATTAAAATCATTGTATTACTAGTTAGCCATTGTTTGCAAGCACATCAAGTTAACATTGCTTTTGCAAAGATAATAGGGCTTTTCTGTATTTGAAAAATAGGAGGTTTCCCATTGCCGAAGCTTACACCAGTTAGGTGAACATCTTATCCTTGTGACTCAAGTTTGTATTTTATGATTTACATGTGATGTTTTTTCTTAAATAGCTTTCCTACATAGTTATTACTGGAGTGCTATGGTTAGGACCGATGGGAGATCTAAGGACTGATGGAGACATAGGAATTTGGGTAAAAATCATTTCAAATGGGAACTTTATCGTTTTTACTAGGGGCACCAAATAGGTGCGTAAATAATATAAGGGCTCACACACCACTCTCATCCCTGCATATATTATCCTGTTTTGTGTTTACTTTTTGGTATGGTTTGTTGTAGATGTGATACAAGATAACCTATACGGGGTACTATGAGCAGGAGCTGTGAGGTCTACACCCGCCTTCTAGAGCATCACCGCACCAGTAGTACACTCATCACCTGGACACTTCGTGTGTAAAACGGACATAGTTCGTATATTGGAGGGAACTCACAGTATACAAGTAACTATGCATCCGGCCAGGTGGACCTCATCCTTACCTCCTCTATATATTGCATTTGTCCTTTGTTTGCATATAGAGACGGACATGTATTGCTCACACATGTGGAGCCTAGGGTTAAGGGCCCTGTCCTATTTGTAGAATAGGGTAGCTCACCTCGTGTGGCTACAAACGCGGTCCTAGTACACTCACCAGTTAGTTATGAGTCAAGATCTTCTTGACTCTGCTAGTTTAGACCAGCTCCATACAAACTACTTTCTTATAGTTATTTATAATGTGGGTACATTCTTATATTTCTCTTCTTTCAATTACTAGGGAAATGGAACCAACCTCTTCGCAACCGTGTGGGTTACGTATCGAGGATAATGACCGTACACAGTCTGGTTTTGTTGATGATGCTTTCTCGCAAGCCTCTGGGTTAGGTACTGAAGAAGTTGATGCCCATGGTCTTATTGTGGTTGATGATGGGGTTAATCTGAATGAAGATAATATAGAATGGCCAGATACTGATATGAATGACGAAGATGAGGGTGGTAGTACGCCCAATAAGGCTACTTGTGAGAATAGTAGTGTGAATAAGCCGTTTCTGAACCAAGTGTTTGATGATTGGATGTATGCCTATGAATTCTACAATTCTTATACACAGGCTACTGGTTTTGGAGTACGAAAATCCAGTACAAATAGTTCTAAAATAAAAAATGATGTGAACTGAAGGAAATTTGTGTAATAGAGAGGGGGTGAAGAGTATAACGCCAAGAAAGTGGATGATGGTAAGAAAAGGAGGGAACGACGAGCTGTCAGATTGAATTGCAAAGCTAAGATGATCATAAAACTAAGAGATGGGAAGTGGGTAGTGACCACCTTTGATGACATTCATTCTCGCATTCTGACCTCCCCACTGAAGAGGCAAATGCACCGTTCCCATAATAGATTAAGTAAGAGTGAAAGTGTTAAGACGTTGATTGACTGTCTCGATGAGACCCAAATGCCGGCTGTGAGGATTGCAAAGGCCATTAATTCAACAAACGATGGAATATCAGGTGTGGTAACACCAAATCAAGTTTATTCCCATTTGAGAGGGTGAACAATATAGGCCAAGACGTTATCTTAGTGGCCAACCTTCTCCAAAAGAAGCGATCAAAAGACCCCAATTTCTTTTTCTCGATCGAGTTGGATACGGATGGGACCTTCCGATCTATGTTCTGGGCTGACGCTAGGGCTAGAAATGCTTACATGACATTCAGCGATGTCATTGTATTTGATGTCACTTATAAAACCAATAAGTTATCTCTGTCATTTGCACCGTTTACAGGAGTGAATCATCATAGACAATCGACCCTATTCGGATGTGCGCTGTTAGCTGATGAGACAGAGGAAACCTTCAGTTGGTTATTTGAACAGTGGTTGACGTGCATGCATGGTAAAGCACCTGATGCGATAATAACTGATATGGATACGGCCATGAAAAATGCAATTGGAAGAGTTTTTCCACTAACCCGTCATAGGTTTTGTTCGTGGCACATACACAGGCATCTGCTTGAGCATGTTACAGAGATGAGAGATTTGACTAGTAATTTCTACCACAATTATAATCTGTGGTTTTTTTCAAAAAAACATGGAGGATTATGAGTAGTTGTGGCAAGATTTGGTTTGTAAATATGAAATCGGGGAAAGTGATTGGTTATCTAGGATATGGGAGCAGCGAGAGCATTGGGTTCTGGCATATTGGCAAAACACATTCACTACAGGAATGACTTCGAGTCAACGTAGTGCAAGCATGAATGGATTCTTTGATGGATATGTGAATAGCAAAACTATGTGAATAGCAAAACTGGCTTGCATGAGTTCTTATATGCATGTGATAGGGCACTAGTTCAACGTCGTAAAACGGAAACCGAAGAAGATTTCAAGTCGAAAGATTCGAAAGCAAGTATAAAAACAAAGAGCCCATTGGAAGAAGAAGCAGGGATATTCTATACGAGGAATATAACGTATTTCAGGATGAGTTGAGGGATAGTACTGGTTGTTGGTACGACCACTTGAGCAAGGATGGGGCTGTGAAAGAATATTTGGTAGGTCCCAAAAATGATGTGAAGAGTAGATGGTGTAGGGTATTTTACGATGATTCCGATGGAGCAACTGTCAGATACGATTGTGCTAAGTTTGAAAGGGAAGGGATCTTATGCAAACATATCCTTCGTATTATGGATACGAAACAGTTGAAAAAGGTCCCCAACCATTACATGTTGAGGAGATGGTCTATTCAGGCAATGTATCAAGTAGGGGGTACAATATCTACAAGGCCACAAGTGGGTTGTAGCGTGAATCCGTTTCAGAGGTGGTGCCTAATCTCAAGATGGCAACGATTGGTTGATGGACACGGAAAAGATGAGAAAGTTTTCAACAGGATAACTAAATTTTGTGATCTTCTTTTCCCTGAAGAAGAACAAAAGCAGAAAGAAAAGTGAAATACAAGTATGACAACCTAAGAGGAGGGGTGAATTGGTTAATTAAAAATTTTGGGCTTAATTAGTTCGATTATTAAAATTAAATTACTAATTAAGCATTTATATTCTAACCCTTGTTCAAATATTCAAGATGATGAAAGCTGGGGATTAGATGTTACTTTAAGCATGCATTCACTAACCCTTGTTCGATTAATACATAAACACAAGTTAGGTTAGAGATTACCAATCACCACACGTGCAAGAGAAGGAGAAGAGAAGCAACCACAAGGAACACACGATTTATGTTCAAAAGCTTGTTTAAATAGGTTTTAATGAAGTATATATAGTGTATTTCAAAATATGACCGTTTGGGGGTAAAACTGTAAAAACGGGATTGAAAAAGTCAACCTGCGCAAGCCCCAACAACTAGTTTGCCTGACAGTCGTGGTCGACCGAGCCACAGCAGTCGGGCGCCCCTATCGGGCGCCCTTTTTATTTTGAAATTTCTTACCGTCACGGTCGACCGGCCCATGGCGGTCGTCCAGCGAGGTCAACCTGTTTGCTCAAAAATTCGGCTCAAAAACCTATCTCGGTCGACCGGCCCAGCCAAACCATGACAGAATGTTCTGTTTCAACAGAACTATTTCTACGATTGTCCGGCTAACCCCGGTCGACCGGCCCGCTATTGTTCAGAGGATGCTGGAATTCCAGCCATCCTTCCGCAGTCGCTCGGGAAGCCCCAATCGACCGGCCCTGTATAAAATTTCATTTTTACTTTAAAGATCAGGGTCTTTTGGGCCATGTTCTTTGGGCTTTAGTCCTAGGTTTTCAAACACATTTTTGGGTGTGTGTATGAATTTCAAAGATGTAAAAATTTAAGTATGAAAACCATTTGAAAACCTATTGAAAGTGCAATTTTACATAAAATCAAGAGGGCTCTAAATACATTCTAAAAATGATACCGTTGAGTCTTCTTGGATGTATTCGCTCCTTTGCACTTCCTTGGACTTCTTTGGCTTGAGAGAACATCTTGAACTCACTCTAGCTCTTGTGACTCCCTCCAATCTTCAATGCATATTGCGGGGTATATGAGGTGTCACCATGGTATGTTCAACTCCAAGCTCCTTCTTAACACTTTGGCAGGAACTTGTGGGATCTTCATGTTGAGCTTCTTGACTTGAACATCTTCAAATGATGATGTCTCCAATGTAGGTGCGAGCTCTTTGTTCCTTTGATCCTTGATCCACAAGCCGTGTGTTGAGAAGAGTTGTGTAATGGGGATTATGACAAGAAAATCATGTATATAACACAACACCTCAAAGCAACAATTAGTCCATAAATGCTAATCAATTTGTGTTTGCTAGCATCAAAGCAAGAGGTAAGGTGAATGAATAGACCCATGGGAACCCTTGGTCTTACATTCTCCCCATTTTTTATGATGGCAAACAAATTTATTGGGGAGATAGGAGATATCAACCAAATAGATGAATTAACATTTAAACACTATAAACAATGAAGCAATGCTCCCCCTCACTACATGCACAAGTGTAATGCATGAATGTAAAGCGGAAGGATGGCTGGAATTCCAGCATCCTCCGAACAATAGCGGGCCAGTCGACCGGGGTTAGCCGGACGATCGCAGAAATAGTTCTGTTGAAACAGAACATTCTGTCATGGTTTGGCTGGGTGACCGCCATGGGTCGGTCGACCGAGATAGGTTTTTGAGCCAAATTTTTTAGCAAACAGGTTGACCTCGCCAGACGACCGCCATAGGGCCGGTCGACCGCGATGGTAAGAAATTTAAAAATAAAAAGGGTGCCTGATAAGGGCGGGCGACCGCGATGGATCGATCGATCGTAACGGTCGGGCAAACTAGCCGTTGGGGCATTTTCGGCTTGACTTTTTAAGCCAGTTATTTACAGTTTTACCCCAAACGGTCATATTTTCAAGTACACTATATATACATGATTAAAACATATCTCTACAAGCTTTTGAACATTTGAGAAAGATCAAATCCCATTTCTTTCAGCCTAAATTTTTAAATCAAAAGTAAAAACCTCTTTGAGCTTGTATTTCTACGTCTTGTCAAAAGGAACTCCATAGGGCTTTACATTTGTATTTTCTTGGAGTGATTGTGAGCTTACAAGTTGTAATCCGCCTATCAAGAGGCATGAGAGTTTTTATTTTCTTTGTTCTTCATTGAGGGTCGTCTCTTCGGCCCGTTAAAAATCTTGAAAACGAGGGTCTCCTCTTCGGCCTGTTAAGAAAGGTGAAGACGACATATGAGGGTGTGTCCCCTCGCCGAAGGATTCATGCAGATGGGCTTCGCTTTGGCCCTTGAGAATGGAAAAGCTTGGTCAAGTAATGGCTCATTGATCCGGCCTTGAAGGAGGATCAAGATAGTGGAACTCACGCGTGGACGTGAAGAGTGGGGTAGGTCTTGTGATAGACCGGACCACTATAAATCTTGTGTTCGTTGTCTCTCTCTATCTCTCTCTCTCTCTTCCTTTCCTTCTCTTGCACGTGTGGTGATTGGTAATCTCTAACCTAACTTATATTTATGCTTCTGATTAAATAAGGGTTAGTAAATGCACTTGATTGAAATGTTTAAACCATAAGCATTATAATATTTATTTAAACAAGGGTTAGCTAAATGTGCAAGATTAGAAAGTCTAAACCCTAGCTTCTATTGATAAACCTATATTGAACAAGGGTTATACTAATTAGTGCTTAATTAAATGGATTAATTTTTTAATCTTCCCTTAATTAAGCCTAAAATTTCTAATTGACCAATTCACCCCCCCTCTTCGGTTGTCACACTCATATTTCAATAACAATACAGAGTAGCTATAGATATGAATGTTAATGTATACCCACAAAATCTTATCATGATGAAAGATATCTTTATCTCTAAAAACACATGATAAGAAACAACTTCATAGGCAATGAAATGATCAATTTAAGCACAATCCTATGAAGGAGAGTTCTAGAGATTTTGGAAACTCTAGAACAAGATACTTATCATTGAAAATGATGAAACCATATAAGTTCATCTAAGATAAGTATAAAGCCTACAAGAATATGGCATTAAGGCTCAGGCCATGGGAACTTGACATACATGAGAGATAATCTCAACATAAAGGCATAAGTCAAGACTCGAACTACACCACATATGAAGCAATAGAACTCCATATGAGTGTACTTATCATATGTGATGTAGTATACATATCAAACATCATATGATAAGATGGATGGACAGACAATACACATGTATAGCTCCCCCTTTGTGAGTGACTCATACAAATTATGAATCCAAAGGGCTGTCCAAGCACATTGTCACCAAGGAATTTATAGATAAATGATTTACAATCAACCCTTGGACTACAAATGCATGATTGCTAGGGGTAATCAAGTGATACCGAGTGAAATGACAACCTAGCAGACCATGCGCCTCTAACTAGGCACATATGGCTTTATCATGGTGAAGATGTTGGGTAGAAGCCAAAGATATTAGATGTTTTAATTAAAGAAATCAGGGTACATTCTCTTTCTTATCAAGTAAGAAGGCTAAAAACACCAATTGAGTAGCTTTTAACTTTAAGTTTATCATCTTTACCATGTAGATAATGCCTTACGAGGGGATAAACCTATAGATTATATAGATAAGCTATTTTAGCTCAAATCTATAAGACTCGGACAAAAGAGGAATAGACTATAGAGAACAATGTCTGAGAGAGACATACATGACTCATGCAAGTAAGATTACACCACTATGGGTGATCATGAGCAAGATAAGACATTTTAAAAACATGCATGGATAGTCTACCATGTTTGGACACAAGGAACATGACACATAAGGTTCATGGTCCGAACATCTATGTCTACATCCATAAACCACTATATAAAGATAGGGTATTAAGGACCATGTACACAATCCCATGGAAAACCAAAATGTATGGGAGACAAGTGTTCCCATCACAGTGCATTGTATACAAACTACCAACATGGGTAAATGCCCAACAATGATACTAGATTCCTAAAACATTTTCAACTTTACTCAAATGAGTTTCATATATTGAATCTATACTCATTTCCAACTTCCCTATATAATATATTCTTATATGATCTTAGGGAAAGATCCAATGACACTTTAGAGTAAATCAAATGAGAAACGCCTTAGACACATGTATTCCAAAATGGACTACTATGACTAGATATTTTCATCTTAGTCACGAGAGGATATTCATTTAAAGTTTTTGGAACACATCTACTTTAACCCATTAAGATTTTTTATATATTTAATGATAATCATTAAGCACACAAGAATGGGTTTGAAGGACAACTAGGTGCATAGTAATAAACATGATTACTCACCTAGGGCACAAAAGATGTCTAAGAAGGGATTTGAGTGGATTCCCTTAGGCATGGCTTTTAACTCATTAATTTTGCTAAAAATGACATTTCAAACAAGTTGAATGTTCTAAGATCTAGCAAATGCCAAATTTGTGCTAGATAGAGTTCAAATATAGAGGAAATTGACTTGTTAGACCAAGTTGAACTCATGGGCAAGGAGTGGTTGATTTTCATGGAATGACACATATGGTTTTCTCATTGAATTTTCTATTGTGGATTTTCTTTGTGGATGAATACTAAGTGCAAGAGGATATGAGACAAAGTGTGAGCACTTATACTGAATTTCTAGAATGGTATTCAATAAAGCACAGACATAGTCTATAGAAGTGATTTGTTGTTTTCTACATAGACTATGAGATAAATATGATGAGATCATTAAGCTCTATTTCCATAGATACATTCTATTAAATTATGTAAAATAATATGTATCTAAGCTCAAATATAAAATGATATGTCATTTAAGCACATTTAAACTAGATGCAAAGAATGTAATATTGAAGTAAAGCATCTACAAAGAATTCACATGATATGGCAATTAAAGCACAACCCCATATATTAACATATTCAATGAATAGTTTGAATGGATAATTTTGGAATCCAAATTGCTTTGGTTCCACTTAAGTTCGTTTGCGGGAGTGTATCTTTTCTTACCCAAACAAACTTGTTTCATTTCACAAATCTAAGCTTACACCTAGATTTGTAATTTTCTAATCTACCACAATATGAAAAAGAATAAACATTGGTAGATAAGGAACAACTAGAACCTTGAGAATACATATGATGACAAACATGTTTGTCCTTTTCTTCTTGTATTCTTTGGTTCTTTTTAGAGAGTTCTTCATTTACTGATTTTATCTCATTTAATTGGTCTTCAAGGCAATTTATCTTATGAGATAAATTAGTTTTTAATTTTTCTTTATTTTCGCAAACAAGTTTATATTTTTCATTTAAATCCTTGTTTGTGATTTCAAGGCTTTCATTTTCTTTCTCAAAAGCATTACATCTTTAAATTAAGTCACCATTTTTATTTATCAAGATTTTTTTGAATTGACATAATTTTTCATTTCTTTTTAAACTTTCATCAATTTTCATTTTTAATCCTTCAATTTGATTCTTCAAATTGGAAATTGTAGTTTCAACATTTTCTTTATTTGCAAAAGATCTTTTAGTCTCTTTTTGTTCAGGAATTTTATCGTTTGAAAATAGACAAATATTTTTCTCAAAAATATTTTCTAGTGTGGTACAGATATCTTTTGCATTTAAACATGTTGAAATTTTCTCAAAGATGCTTGGGGTTAAACTACAACACAATAAAATCATTGCTTTTCAGTTCAAGGAAAATAATTTTAAATTATTTTTACTACATTTCCTTGAAATAGAAAATCCCTTTCTATGACATCTAACATGTCATAATCTATGGTTTTGAGATAGGCTAAAATTTTTACTTTCCAAGCTCGAAAATTCGTTCTATCAAAAGATGGAGGAATTAGAGCGGATTGGCCTAACTCGAAATCCATTTGGATTGTCACGGATCTTTCTCTTATAGATTTTTAAATTTAAAAATCTCTTTAAGAGCCTTAGCTCTGATACCAAATGAAATACAAGTGTGACAACCCAAGAGGGGGTGAATTGGTTAATTAAAAATTTTGGGCTTAATTAGTTCGATTATTAAAATTAAATTACTAATTAAGCATTTATATTCTAACCCTTGTTCAAATATTCAAGATGATGAAAGCTAGGGATTAGATGTTACTTTAAGCATGCATTCACTAACCCTTGTTCGATTAATACATAAACACAAGTTAGGTTAGAGATTACCAATCACCACACGTGCAAGAGAAGAAGGAGAAGAGAAGCAACCACAAGGAACACACGATTTATAGTGGTTCGGTCTATCACAAGAGCTACTCCTCTCTTCCAAGTTTATCTCCTTGGGATCTCCACTAAAACTTAAGATTCTTCAACGGGTGAATCTCAAAGCCGTACACTAACTCCTTCAACTCCAAAGGGGACACACCATTTCCACACGATGCCTTGCCGAGGGGACACACCCTCTTACAACGATTCACCTTTGTTAACGAGCCGAATCGAAGACCCTCAAATACAAATGAATAAAATAAAAGATAACTTTCTTTGCCTCTAGATAGGCAGATTACAAACTTTTAATAGCTCATCAACACTCCAATGAAAGATAAAATGTAAAGCCTATAGAGTCCCTCTTAATAAAATGTGCAAATGCAAGATCAAAGAGGTTTAGCTTTTGATAAAAAAGTTTTGGCTCAAAGAAAATGAGATTTTATCTTTCCTAAAATGTTCAAAAGCTTGTTTAGATAGGTTTTAATGAAGTATCTATAGTGTATTTGATAATATGACCATGTGGGGGCAAAACTGTAAAAAATGGGGTTGAAAAAGTCAACATGTGCAAGCCCCAACGGCTAGTTTGCCCAACTGTCACGGTCGACCGAGCCACCGCGGTCACCCGCTCCTATCGGGCGCCCTTTTTTATTTTTCAAATTTCTTACCATCGCGGTCGACCGGCCCATGGCGGTCATCTGGCGAGGTCAACCTGTTTACTCAAAAATTCGGCTCAAAAACCTATCTCGGTCAACCAACCCATGGCGGTCGCCCGGCCAAACCATGACGAAATGTTATGTTTCAACAGAACTATTTCCGCGGTCGCCTGGCTAACCCCGGTCAAGCGGACCACTATTGTTCGGAGGATGCTGGAATTCCAGCCATCCTTTCGCGGTCGCACGGGAAGCCACGGTCGACCAACCCTGTATAAAATTCCATTTTTACTTTAAAGATCAGGGGCTTTTGGGCCATGGTCTTTGGGCTTTAGTCGTAAGTTTTCAAACACATTTTTGGGTGTGTGTGGTTTTCAAAGACGTAAAAAGTTAAGTATGAAAACCATTTGAAAATCTATTGAAAGTGCAATTTTACATAAAATCAAGAGGACTCTAAATACATTCTAAAAATGATACTGTTGTGTCTTCTTGGATGTATTCGCTCCTTTGCACTTCTTTGGACTTCTTTGGCTTGAGAGAACCTAGATGACAACCCAAAGTGGGGGGTGTATAAGATTTTAAAAATCTTTTCCCAAATACAAATTGCGGAAGCTTAAAAACAATAATGGCAATTAAAACTCAAGCATAACGGAAGATAAAAAATCACAAGTGCAATAAAATGTAAAGGAGACAAGAAAGAGTGCACCGGAGATTTTTAAGTGGTTTGGTCCAAACCAAGGACCTACTCCACTCCACCAAGAACTCTTGATGGCTTCACTAGTCTGATTCCCTTAACGGAGGAGAATCAACCCAAATACACTGAGGATAGCTCTGCATCCTCGGCACTCGCTCTGTGTAGATGGCTACGCGTCTCCACCAACACATGCCCTTCTTACAATGATTGAAGAAAAGAAAAATCCCTCACAAGGGTTTACAAACTTGAAGAAGATGTACAAATAAAGCTTATAATCCAAATCCTTAATCTAAAGGTTGAGAGGCACAAAAATAAGCTTGAATCATTCGTAGGATGTTCCAATAATATTTTAGAGTTTAAGGATTAAGTTTGGTGAAGTTTAGAACCCATATAAATAGGGAAGGACCAAATATGACCGTTACAAGGGCATAGTGGTAATTTCACAGAAGTCCCAACGGCTATATTTTTGCTTTCAGACCATTCTCGGAGTTCCGATACAATTTCTCGGAGCTCTGAGATAAAAAGCAGGGATTGAATATTTGTTCCCTTGACCATTTCTCGGAGCTCCGAGGACATTCTCGGAGTTCCGAGAAGCCTAATTCAGCAGATTTTCCAATTTTTTGCTGATTTGATTTTTAGGCCTTTCAGACTTACAATTCACACATTGATGGGATTGTTATGAAGGTTCCAAAGTCTTGGAACACCACAAGGGCAATCACTCTACCATTATAAGTCTATTTAGAGGTGTGTGATTTACTCCATTTTATGCTTCTCAAAACCTAAACTAGGATTGGATTTATATAATCTAAAAAAGCTTAAATTAAAACGATCTTCACTTTGCACCGCTTCAAGTCTTCTTGCATCTTGGATCTTCAGCGTCTTTGGCTTTCCGAATGTGGTCCAATGAGAACTTCTTGGCCTTGATCTAAGCAACATTGATATCAAACTATCATGATCTACAACTAAGACATTCAAACACATTAGAGAAATAAAATCACTTGTATTTTGGAATCATCAAAAGAAGATGGGAATGCCAAAGTGGGAACTATTGGGCTTACAATCTCCTCCTTTTTTATGATTACAAGCACAAGGGATTTTCTAATAAAAGCAAACACATTTCTCTCCCCCTATTTGGTTATCAAAGATACTAGAATTCTCTCCCTCTTTGTCATCAAAGAAAAGATGAGGCAAGAGGCAAGAGAAAAGGGATAAAAATATTCAATTTTAAACTCCCCCTTTATGAAGGAAAAAATCAACAATAGAACTCTCCCTATTTGGAATACAAATACAACACAAGAGGGGATTTTCAAAACCATACATCAACAATTAAGATGTTCAATAAATAAGCTCAATCCTCTTATCTAACTCATTTTCAAAATGAAAATCGAGTTGGGGATTTGGGAAACCAAGATCTCTTGGTTCTACCACTATCTCCATTCCATTTGGATGCACATTGAAATTGGTAATGGCCATGAAGCCCACAATAATGGCACCAAATGGATGGATTAGCAAGGCTAGTTTTCTTATGATAACCATTTCTAGAACTAGCCTTCCTAAGGATTTTGTCTATGATTTTGTCTCCACTCATAAATCCATTTAGACATATCCTAAGCCTCTCATTTTTATTTTGAAGATGAGTTATTTGGTGCAAAAACTCATTTTTCTCTTCTTCAAATAATTTGGATGAACTTTGTATGTTTTGAAATTTTAAAATTTTGTTTTCAAGTTCTCCTAATCTCCCCTTTAGGGTATCATTCTCAAGTATTGAATTTTTCAAATCAAGCTCAACTTGAGTTTTGGAAGAATGAACATCCTTTAAAAAAATTAAGTTTTGTTTCAAGTTTTGAAATGGATATTTTGATAACTTTATTTTTTGAAATTTGAGAATCCAATGTCTCGCATACTTCATCATAAGACATATTTTCATTATCACTAGATGGAGAACATACCTCTTCTTTATGTGCAAGAGCCATGAAGCAAATATTTGGATCTTCTTTGTAGCTAGTGATGGCGATGTGAGCATCCTCTTCTTCGCTTGAGCTTTTGGATTTCTCGCTTCCTTGGTCATCCCATGTTGCAACCAAGTTCTGCTTCTTCTTCCAATTGTTCTTTTCTTTGTACTTAGAGGATTTTAGAAGAGGACAATCCGGTCTAATTTGTCCGGGCTTCTTGCATTGAAAACACCGAGGTTCCGCTATTTCTTTTCGTTTTCCTTTTCCTTCCTCCTTATCTTTCTTTCCTTTCTTCCAAAGTTTTTTGAACTTCTTCAAGGCTTCTTCTTCGTCACTATTGGCACTAGATGAAGTTGATGAAGATGATGCATTGGCCTTTGGATTTGTCTTTATCCTTCTCCTTAAATATCTTCTCGTCTTCTTCTCGGCTAAAGAGAAGCATCTCATGGATGATGAGTGATCCTACAAGCTCCTCCAAGGTGATTGTTTTTATGTTCTTTGACTCCAATATGGCTGTCACCTTCGGATCCCAACCTTTTGGAAGTGACCCAAGCAATTTACTCACCAACTCATCATTAGCAATAGGTTTACCAAGATTAGCTAATTCATTAGAAATAGAAGAAAAACGAGTATACATTTCTGAAACAATTTCATCTTTAGATATTCAAAAATTTTCTTATTTACTTCTAAGGAGGGTTATCATGGAATCTTTTACTTGACTAGTTCCCTCATGAGTGACTTCAAGTGTATCCCAAATTTGTTTGGCGGAGTGAAAGAGAGCAACTCTACCAAACTTCTCCGGAGACAAAGCACAATAAATAGCGTTTACCGCCTCATAATTCAAGTTTGCTTGTCTCTTTTCCACCAGACTCCATTCTTCAAATGGTTTGGTTAGAGGCGTGTATCCAATTTCAACCATGTTCCGAAGTTCAACATCAATTGAAAGTAAATAGAAGCGTATTCTTGACTTCCAATAACCATAATTTGTTCCATTGAAGAAGGGAGGTCTAGTTGTAGAATGGCCCTCCGTAATACCACCCAAGGGAATTCCAATGCCAGCCATTTTACAAAAAGAAGGTTTTCCCAAAAGTTATTAAAACTCAAACCGATTAAGGCTTTAAAAAAATCAAGAGCCCTAGGCTCTGATACCAATTGAAATAGTCGTAGGCCCTAGATGGCAACCCAAAGTGGGGGCTGTATAGGGTTTTAAAAAACTTTTGCCAAATACAAAACACGAAAGCTTAAAAACAATAATGGCAATTAAAACTCAAGCACAACGGAAGATAAAAAATCACAAGTGCAATAAAATGTAAAGGAGACAAGAAAGAGTACACCAGAGATTTTTAAGTGGCTTGATCCAAACCAAGGACCTACTCCACTCCACCAAGAACTCTTGATAGCGTCACTAGTCCGATTCCCAAAACGGAGGAGAATCAACCCAAATACGATGAGGGTAGCTCTGTGTCCTCGGCACTCGCTTTGTGGAGATGGCTACTCATCTCCACCAACACTTGCTCTTCTTACAATGATTGAAGAAAATAAAAATCCCTCACAAGGGTTTACAAACTTGAAGAAGATGTACAAATAAAGCCTATAATCCAAATCCTTAATCTAGAAGTTGAGAGGCACAAAAATAAGCTTGAATCACTCTTAGGATGTTCCAATAATATTTTAGAGTGTAAGGATTAAGTTTGGTGAAGTTTAGAACCCATATAAATAGGAAAGAACCCAATATGACCGTTACAGGGGCATAATGGTAATTTCGCAGAAGTCCCAAAGGCTATTTTTTTTGCTTTCAGACCATTCTCGGAGTTCCGAGACAATTTCTCTTAGTTCCGAGAAAACAAGCAAGGATTAAATATTTGATCCCTGGACTATTTCTCAGAGCTCCGAGGACATTCTCAGAGTTCCAAGCTCGGAGCTCCAAGAATTATCTAGGGGTTTCGAGAAGCCTAATTCAGCAGATTTTTCATATTTTTGCTGATTTGATTTTTAGGCCTTTTAGACTTCCAATTCACGCATAGATGGGATTGTTATGAGGGTTCCAAAGTCTTGAAACACTACAAGGGCAGTCACTCTACCATTATAGGTCTATTTAGAGGTGTTTTATTTACTCCATTTTATGCTTCTTAAAACCTAAACTAGGATTGGATTTATAGAATCTAAAAAGTCTTAAATTAAAACGATCTTCACATTGCACCACTTCAAGTCTTCTTACGTCTTGGATCTCCAGCGTCTTTGGCTTTCCGAATGTGGTCCAATGAGAACTTCTTGGCCTTGATCCAAGCAACCTTGATATCAAACTATCATGATCTACAACTAAGACATTCAAACACATTAGAGAAATAAAATCACTCGTGCTTTGGAATCATCAAAAGAAGATGGGAATGCCAAGATGGGAATCATTGGGCTTACAATCTTGAACTCGTTCTAGCTCTTGTGACTCCCTCCAATCTTCAATGTATGTTGCAGGGTACATGAGGTGTTACCATGGTATGTTCAACTCCAAGCTCCTTCATGACACTTGGTAGGAACTTGTGGGATCTTCATGTTGAGCTTCTTGACTTGAACATCTTCAAATGATTATGTCTCCAATGTAGGTACAAGCTCTTGGTTCCTTTGATCCTCGATCCACAAGCCATGTCTTGTGAAGAATTGTCTAATGGCGATTATGACATGAAATTCCTGTATACAACACAAAACCTCAAAGCAACACATTAGTCAATAAATGCTAATCAATTTGTGTTTGCTAGCATCAAAATAAGAGGTAAGGTGAATTATTAGACCCATGGGAACCCTTGGGCTTACATTCTCCCCATTTTTTATGATGGCGAAGATATCAACCAAATAGATGAGTAAACATTTAAACACTATAAACAATGAAGCAATGCTCACCCTCACTATATGTACGGGTGTAATGCATGAATGTAAAGCATATGGTGCAAATACAATGTGGACTACCTAATCAATTCCCAAAACTCTCCCCCTTTTGGCAACAGCAAAAAGGTAGGGATATGCCAGTGAAAGTGCAAGTGGGGTGTCAAGATGAATGATAACTTATATAAGTTGTATATATGGTATATGATATAACATTTATGCTCATAGAATGCTATCAAAATAGAAAAGAAAGTAGAGTGCATGATAAGCCACTTTGTTTTTTATCTAAAAGATTTGCAAGTTAAGCACAAGTTTGGGGGCTGTAAATCATGTAAGCATAATGATCTATATAAATATGAATATAAGATCATTTAGCTCTCCCCCTATGAATTTGTCAGAGGCCCTAGATGAAACCTATGTGAATGAGCATGACAAGACATTATGATGGCAAAGGTGAATGATTTGAACACTTGAGCACCATTAGCAACTTTTAATCATGTAAGTATCTACCTAAGCAAGGATATGCTCAAATCTATGACACAACCATTTAGGTTCACAAGTTGCTTCATGTAGGGGATCTCTTGACAAGAAGCAGACAAATCTCTTCCAGAGCATGGATATGCTCTGAACTATAATCATAACTTTTAGAGATCACTTGTTACTAGGGGTGTCAACGGATCCACTTCGGGTCGGATCCACCTGTGTCACAGTCATGATCCATTCAAATTCCTTATCGGTTGGTTCGGAGTCAGATTGTTTTTTCGGATCCTACTTTCCACGTCATGATCACGATCCATTTTAATTCGGACCGTCCATCGGAGTGTCCTATTATGTCCCACTAAGCTAAGTTAATAATTAATTTTAAAAAAAAGAGATAGAATGGCAGTCCACTATTAGTGTGTCTCTATGCATTTTCTTCAACTAAATTAAAAAATTTATCTATGTTTAATCTATGTGTATAATAATGCTTTGAAAACAATAAAGCTAATCAAAATTACATACACAAATATAATGTATAACTATTATCAAAGAATATGATGCATAAAGAACAAAACCCCTCTCTCTTTTCCTTCATGAAAGAAAAAGAGAGAGGGGTTTTGACATGGGTGAAATTGGTGAAATGGGTGTTCACATCCTATTCGTTAAGTGATAAGAGAGGTTTTGACCAAAATACCCTTCATAGAAGGGTTAGCATTAACAAAATTTGGACGGTACTTTTGTAAACCATTACGGATCTGTGGCGTGCCCATGCACAATCCAAAGTTTTTCGGATCCCAGATTTGATGATCCAAAATATGCCCATGGATCCTATTCCTATGTTTAGATCCCGTTCATTAACGTTCAGATTCGGACGATCCATCGGACCGTCTTGATCCATTGACACCCCTACTTGTTCCTTGCCCTTAGAGATTTACATATGTAGAAATGTAAGCTCCCCCTGACTTTGTGCAATCAATCTAAATGTGAATTCCAAGCATATAAGTCGTTGATTCGAAATCACCTTAACCATTCAAAATTTTTGCTCCATTCAAATGATAATCACATATTGAATTGGAATGGATGCTTATTAGACAAAGGATATGATCTTGAAGAAAATAGTCGAATAAACACAGGGATACAAGAATCAAACCAATGAGGTACATATCCATGGAAACTAAGGAACATGTATATATATGATAGAGCAAGATGGAGCTTTATATACATGAACCAATGATGGAAGATTGATACCACATTTCAATTAATATCTCTTGAAATGATAAAAGTGGTATTTGAAAATCTCACGAAAGAATCTATCAGAAACTCTTCTACTGATGAATGTTTAGAGGAGCTTAGATCAATGCTTGATCCTTTCTTCCATGCAAGGGTAGCATCCTTACAAATCTTCCCGAATTGAGAGATTGGGTACTTGTTTTAAATTTTCTCCTTCATCAAAAGTTCATCCTCGAGAGGATTCAGTAAATGCACATGCTGGCATGATGGAAGGAGACAAGTACCTTAGAAATGCTGCGAATGACCGATTATCTTATATCATTCAACTGGAGTCCTCCGAAGAAAAATCTTGGAAGAGAAGATGGGACAGGATAAGCTCAAAGAATCAACTCTCTCCCAAGAAATTGTCATTAGCCTTTGGTAAAACATATAAGGCAAGACATGACAATACAGAGTTCTATAGATATGAATGTTAATGTATAACCACAAGATCTTATCATGATAAAGATATCTTTATCTTCAAAAACACATGATAAGAAACAACTTCAAAGGCAATGAAATGATGAATTTAAGCACTATCCAATGAAGGAGAGTTCTAGAGATTTTTGAACCTCTAGAACAAGATACTTATCATTGGAAATGATGAAACCATATAAGTTCATCCAAGATAAGTATAAAGCCTACAAGAATATAGCATTAATGCTCAGGCCAATAGAACTTGACATACATGAGAGATAATCTCAACATAAAGGCATAAGTCAAGACACGAACTGCACCACATATGGAGCAATAGAACTCCATATGAGTGTACTTATCATATGTGATGTAGTGTATACATCAAACATCATATGATAAGATAGATGGACAGACAGTACACAAGTATTGCTCCCCCTTTGTGAGTGATTCATACAAGTTATGAATCCAAAGGGTTGTCCAACCACATAGTCACCAAGGGATTTATAGATAAATGATTTACAATCAACCCTTGGGCTAAAAATGCATGATTGTTAGGGGTAATCAAGTGATACCGAGTGAAATGACAACCTAGCAAACCATGCTCCCCTAACTAGGCACATATGGCTTTATCATTGCGAAGATGTTGGCTAGAAACCAAAGAGATTAGATATTTTAATTAAAGAAATGATAGTACATTCTCCTTCTTAACTAGTAAGAAGGTTAAAAGCACCAATTGAGAAGTTTTTAACTTTAAGTTTATCATCTTTACCATGTAGTTAATGCCTTACGAGGGGATAAACATATAGATTATATAGATAAGCTATTATAGCTCAAATCTATAGGACTCAGACAAAAGAGGAATAGACTAAAGAGAACTGAAATAAACAAGAGGGGGGTGAATTGATTTTAACACTAAATTAGGTCTTTTGCAAATTTAATTAGTGACCCTAATTTGAATTTTCTTCTCTAGATTAGATTTTTGGTTAGATCAAGTAAGATTAGAAACAAATGAAATACCAAACCAAATGACAAGAATGAAACTGCAAGAAGAGGAAAGAACACACCGATATATAGTGGTTCGGGCAAAGCCCTACTCCACTCTTCTTAAGATCGTCCGTAAGGTTTTCCACTATGCGAGACCTCCACGATGCCCGGCTCCGAGGCGATTACACTTCCAAGGGATATTAAATAAGGATGCCCTTACACCTTTACACCGACTCTCCTTCTTCACCGAGTTCTAAGCGATTGCTCTCTAGGGTATTACAATAGGATGCCCTAGCCACCTTTACAAGAATAGAAGAGAAATAGCTTGGCTTCTTCTTGAAATCTTGATGCTCTTTGTAGTCCCTTGATTGCTCTTCAATAGTGGTTGCAAGTGAAAGCTCTAAATCCCAACTCAATAGATTTGCAAGTGCAAGGCAAGTTTGGGGAGAAAAACAAAATCCAAAGCTCAAATGGGTTGCAAGTTTTCTTGAATGCTTAAGGAAGTTTTTCAATTGTTCAAGAGAGAGGAAAATAATCCTCTTGATGTTGTATATATAGCATTTGACAAAATATGACCGTTTGGGGGTGTTAATATCAAAAACCACAAATTAATTCAAATCCCAACGGCTATATTTTGGTCTATCGCGAGGTTCTCGGAGTTCCGAGAACCATTCTCGGAGTTCCGAGAAATATTCTCGGAGTTCCGAGAGAACGGCCAAAAGAAGGAATTTTTCTACTGGACCATTTCTTGGAGTTTCGAGAAAATGGCCAGAAGTTACTGGACCATTTCTCGGAGTTCTGAGAAGCCTAAAAATCAGCAGATTTTGTGTTTTTATTGCTTGTTTGATTTTTGGCTTTTAGAACTCAACTCCTATGATAATTTTGGAATGTTTATGAGGGTCCCAACATGTTGGTCCACCACATAACCATTCACTAATCCATTTTAAGTTCTTAAGTGTGTTTGAAAAACTCAGTTAAAATCACTTTGCCTTGTCTTGGAAATCTAAAGAGAAAGGATGTACAATGATACCTATGTAACCTTCAACTTCTCTTTAGTCTTGGTCTTCAATTGATCTTCCATCTTTTGTATGCTTGCTTGAGAGATGATGTGAGCTCCACTTAGCTCCTTTGACTCTTGTGTTGGTACGTCTTCAAGCATGACCATGTAGTGTATTGGTTTCTTCAATGATCAATCCTATCTTAAACACAACACTTCAAGACAAATTGATTAGTATTCAATAACACAATCAATTATGTTTAGAATCATCAAAACAAGATAGGAGAGTAGACCCTTGGGCTTACAATCTCCCCCTTTTTTATGATGACAAACAAAATTGATTATGAGGTGTGTGTGAAGTGACATAGTAGGCAAGTGATTGCTGGAACTCCCCCTCAATATATGCACACAGATAAATTATAACAATTAAAAGTTTATGGTGCATATAGTCAATTGAATAGATAATCAATTTCAAACTTCTCCCCCTTTTGTCATCGACATAAAGGGTGAACTAAAATGTACAGCAATTTAGGAGTAAATGAAGATTGAGTTAGTTACTCCCCCTAAATCAATGCTTATGGTATAAAAATATTTAACCAAGTAATGCACATATACTTGTTCATGATCGAGATGTTGACATAAGTCAAATTGTTAGGTATTTTTAATTAAAGTGAAGGTACCTCTCCAACTTAGAAAACTAAGAAGGCTAAGAGTACCAATTGAGTGATTTTTAAGATTAATATTTGACATCTCATTCATGCAGATACTACCAAACAAAGATGATATATATAAATACTATATAGATAAGCTGGTGAAAGGCACAAAGTATTTATTTGGCAATTTCCTTAACTTGATCCGCACTTCAAATGTTTAAGGCACTTCGGATATAACATATTCTATCATCACTAAGGGGTTTTGTAAAGATATCCGCCAATTGATCCTCAGTATTGATATATTTTAAGCAAATATCCCCTTCTTGTGAGTGATCTCTAATGAAGTGATGCCTAATCTCAATATGTTTTGTTCTAGAGTGTTGTATTGGGTTCTTTGTCAAGCTTATAGCACTAGTATTGTCACATTGGATGAGAATATTTTCCATTTTAATTGCATAGTCCATCAATGTGCTTTTCATCCATATGACTTGTGCACAACAAGCTCCAGCTGCCATATATTCTGCTTCTGTTGTGGACAGAGCTACTAAATTTTGTTTCTTGCTAAACCATGAAACAAGTGATTTTCCCAAGAATTGACAAGTCCCACTAGTGCTTTTCCTATCCACTCTACATCCAGCAAAGTCTGCATCTGAATATCCAATGAGAGTGAAGGCAGATGATCTTTCATACCATAGTCCCAGACTTTGGGTTCCTCTTAAGTACTTGAAGATCTTCTTGACTGCCGATAGGTGAGACTCTTTTGGATCCGATTGAAATCGAGCACAGAGACAGACAGTAAACATAATGTCTGGTCTGCTGGCTGTCAAATAGAGTAAGCTACCTATCATACCCCTATACATCTTTTGATCTATAGATTTGCCAAATTCATCCTTTTCTAGCTTAGCAGTTGTACTCATGGGAATTCTTGATGTCTTACTGCTATCCATGCCATACTTCTTTAGTAACTCCTTTGTATATTTTTCTTGACTTATAAATATCCCATTTTGGTATTGTTTAATTTGGAGTCCTAAGAAGTAGGTTAACTCACCCATCATGCTCATTTGAAATTCATTTTTCATTAGAGTTACAAATTCATCACACATTTTTTGATTAGTTGAGCCACAGATGGTGTCATCTACATAGATTTGTACAAGGAGGATATCTTGATTTTCTCTTTTGATAAATAAAGTTTTATCCACCTTTCTCATCTCAAATCCTTTTTCCACCAGGAAAGTGCAAAGCCTCTCATACCAAGCTCTAGGAGCTTGCTTTAATCCATATAAAGCTTTATCAAGCCTGAAGACATGATTTGGATGTTTGTAGTCCTCAAAACCTAGAGGTTGCTCAACATACACTTCCTCTTGGATATAGCCATTTAGGAAGGCACTTTTGACATCCATTTGATATAGTTTAAAGCCTTTATGAGATGCATATGCCAAGAGTATCCTAATAGCTTCCATACGGGCAACAGGAGCAAATGTCTCATCATAGTCTATTCCTTCCTCCTGATTGTATCCTTGGGCTACAAGCCTAGCTTTATTTCTAGTGATAATTCCATTTTTATCCAATTTGTTTCTATACACCCATCTCGTGCCAATGACTGGATGATCACTAGGTCTAGGTACTAGCCTCCACACCTTGTTCCTTTCGAATTGACTCAACTCTTCTTGTATAGCCATCAACCAATATTCATCCTTTTCGGCTTCCTTGATGGACTTAGGCTCTAATTCGGATAGGAACGCCAAGTTATTGCTCACACTACGATAGTATGATCTAGTTTTTACCGGCGATGTGGCATCACCTAAGATTTGGGATTCATGATGATCTACCAATATTCTCCTATCCCTAGGCAATGAGTCATCATCTACATTTTCTACTTCCTCACTAGGCAATGTATTACTTGTAGATGCATGGGAAGGAACATTTGTCTTAGGTAATAGATGTTCAATAGGTTCATCATCATCATGTGGCATTTCTTAAGGTGTTGGCTCTCTCTCATCAAATGTCACATGCATGGATTCTTCTACAACTAGAGTTCTTCTATTAAATACTCTATATGCCTTGCTATTTGAAGAATACCCTAAGAATATGCCATCATCTGACTTCTTATCAAATTTGTGTAAATTATCTTTAATGTTCAAGATGAAGCATTTACAACCAAACACTCTAAAATAGCTTATATTTGGTTTCAAGTTTTTCCAAAGCTCATAAGGTGTTTTCTTAGAAATTGGCCTTATATATACCCTATTTATGATATAGCAAGCGGTGCTAACCGCCTCTGCCCAAAATTATCTAGGGAGATCATTTTCATGCAACATAGTTCTAGCCATTTCTTGGAGGGTTCGGTTCTTTCTTTCTACAACCCCATTTTGTTGAGGTGTCCTAGGTGCCGAAAAATTGTGTTTGATGCCATGTTCATTACAGTAAGTGTCAAATTGTACATTTTCAAATTCAGTTCCATGGTCACTTTTAATGTAAGATATGGCAATACCTTTTTCATTTTGTATTTGATTACACAATTTAAGGAAATTTTCATAGGTTTCATCTTTATGTGCTAAAAATATGACCCATGTAAATCGTGAGTACTCATCCACGATGACAAACACGTACCTCTTTCCACCTAAGCTACTTGTCTTCATTGGTCCAAAAAGGTCCATATTAAGTAGTTGCAAGGGGTAGGTGGTTGAAATCATATTTTTAGGGGCAAATGAGCTTTTTAATTGTTTTCCTAATTGACAAGTTCTACAAATGTGATCTTTGGTGTATTTGAACTTAGGCAATCCTCTAACAATTTCTTTTGAGGAGAGGGTCGAAATGAGATCCATTCCGGCATGACCCAACCTCCTATGCCACAACCAAGAATCTTCACTAATGGCATTAAGACAAGTCACATTTTGGAGTCTAAGATCATCTAGTCCAATAGTGTAAATGTTATTATCTCTAGAACCTATGAATTTCACTTCTCCATCTATCTTATTTTTAACAATGCATTTGTCGGGGTTGAAGACTACTTCAAAATGCTAATAAGATCACATAATTGACTAATGCTAATAAGATTATGGGATAACCCATCAACAAAAAACACATCATGTATGGGAGAGGTAGAGTTACCTATGGTGCCTTCTCCTTTGACTTTTCCTTTCTTGTCATCTCCAAAGGTAACATCTCCACCATCCTTGAGTGATAGGGATGCAAATTGAGTGAGGTCTCCGGTCATATGTCTAGAGCATCCACTATCAAGGTACCATGTGTTCTTCTTGTTATAGCTTTTAAGGCATACCTACATATGAATAGGCAAGTGAGATCCTTTAGGTACCCAAATCTTAGTAATCTTGCTATGTTCATTTATTTTCACTTTAGAGTTCAATTTGATTTTATCTTGTTTAGCATGCATGCAAGCAACTTTATAATGACCTTCTAAACCACAATAAAAGCAAGTTTTGGTACTACTAGAAGAAGCCTTTACAAGTTTATTTTTATAATTGGATATTGTAGTATTTCATTTGTGTCCAAGTCCACTTTTATCATGTGGCATTCTTTGAATATTAACAAGCCTATCCAATTTCAATGAACTATGTTCAAATTTTTCAAATAGTTTCTTTAGTTCATCATATTCAAAAGATAGTTTACTATTTTCATACTTTAGCTTGTTGTTTTCAATAGAAAGTTCTTGACGATTTTCATTTAAGATTTTGATAGAAGCATTTAAATCATGAATTTTAACTTTGTATTTTTCATTTTCATCCTCTAAAAATTCATGGTCTTTCTTTAACCAACCAAATTCTTTTGTCATGTTAGAGAGAGAATTTTCAAGTGATGCATTTTTATCAAATTCAATCTCAAGTTCATCATGTGCATTTTGCAAGGAATCTAGAACTTCTTTAAAACAATGACATTATTTAAAGTATTTACCTCTTGATTGTCGTTTGTTGAGGCCATGAAGCAAACGTTTCTTGCAATCAAGCAATCTTCTCCATCGTTTTGTTCGCCTTCACTGTCAATTTCCTCATCCCATGTGGCGGTCATTCCTTTCTTGCCTTCTCTTCTCTTGAAACGGTTGTTTGAAGAGGGCACATTGTTGAGTGGACAATCCGGGCGAATGTGTTCAAGCTTCTTGTATCCATAGCATCGGGGTTGAGACGATCCATCACCGAGATCGTCTTTCTTCTTGAATGGAGGATTGGTCATTCTATTTTTTATGCCTCCCATGTTCCTTTGCAAGAATTTGATCCTTCTTGTTAGGAGGGCAACTTCATCTTCCATGTCTTCCTTTGCATCTTCATTGTCACCTACATTACAAGCAAAAGCAACTCCTTTTCCTTTTTCAATTTTAGTTTCAATTTCGGGTGCTTTTGTTTTGAAAATCATTTCATGAGTTATCAAGGACCCTATTAGTTCATCTAGGTTCAATGTATTCATGTCCTTGGCTTCGATGATTGCGGATGTTTTGGATTCCCATGACAAAGGTAGGGATCTAAGGATTTTGGTCACTAAATCTCTATTTGAAAATTGATTTCCAAGTCCCCTTAATCCATTTACAAGGTTCGTGAATCTAGTGTACATGTCGGCAATAGTTTCATCGGGTGTCATTTGAAAGAGTTCATATTGCCTAAATAAGTGATTCATTTTAGATTCTTTGACTTGGTTGGTTCCCTCATGGGTGACTTCTAAGGTGTCCCAAATTTCCTTAGCCGAATTCAAATTTGACACTCAATTGAATTCTCCGGGAGACAAAGCACAAATTAGGAAATTCATGGCTTTGACGTTGTAGTTTCAGGCTTGTTGTTCGGCTTCGGTTCAATCATTTAGATTTCTAGTGGGTAATATATATTCATTATTAATTGCTCTCCACATTTGGTAATCTTGGGTTAAGAAGATTTTCATTTTGGTTTTCCAAAATCCATAGTTTGTTCCATCAAAGTAGGGTGGCCTAGTGTTTGAGTAACCTTCATGGTGTTGAGGATGGTTTGCCATTTTTAGAATCTTTTCTCTAGACCGGTTAGGATTTTAAAAATTAGAGACGAGGCTTTGATACCAATTGAAATAAACAAGAGGGGGGTGAATTGATTTTAACACTAAATTAGGCCTTTTGCAAATTTAATTAGTGACCCTAATTTGAATTTTCTTCTCTAGATTAGATTTTTGGTTAGATCGAGTAAGATTAGAAACAAATGAAATACCAAACCAAATGACAAGAATGAAACTGCAAGAAGAGGAAAGAACACACCGATATATAGTGGTTCGGGCAAAGCCCTACTCCACTCTTCTTAAGGTCGTCCTTAAGGTTTTCCACTATGCGAGACCTCCACGATGCCCGGCTCCGAGGCGATTACACTTCCAAGGGATATTAAATAAAGATGCCCTTACACCTTTACACCGACTCTCCTTCTTCGCCGAGTTCTAAGCGATTGCTCTCTAGGGTATTACAATAGGATGCCCTAGCCACCTTTACAAGATTAGAAGAGAAATAGCTTGGATTCTTCTTGAAAGCTTGATGCTCTTTGTAGTCCCTTGATTGCTCTTCAATAGTGGTTGCAAGTGAAAGCTCTAAATCCCAACTCAATAGATTTGCAAGTGCAAGGCAAGTTTGGGGAGAAAAACAAAATCCAAAGCTCAAATGGGTTGTAAGTTTTCTTGAATGCTTAAGGAAGTTTTTCAATTGTTCAAGAGAGAGGAAAATAATCCTCTTGATGTTGTATATATAGCATTTGACAAAATATGACCGTTTGGGGGTGTTAATATCAAAAACCACAAATTAATTCAAATCCCAACGGCTATATTTTGATCTGTCGCGAGGTTCTCGGAGTTCCGAGAACCATTCTCGGAGCTCCGAGAAATTCTCGGAGTTCCGAGAGAACGGCCAGAAGAAGGAATTTTTCTACTGGACCATTTCTTGGAGTTCCGAGAAAATGGCCAGAAGCTACTGGACCATTTCTCGGAGTTCCGAGGGAACTCTCGGAGTTCCGAGAAGCCTAAAAATCAGCAGATTTTGTATTTTTATTGCTTGTTTGATTTTTGGCTTTTGGAACTCAACTCCTATGATAATTTTGGAATGTTTATGAGGGTCCCAACATGTTAGTCCACCACATAACCATTCACTAATCCATTTTAAGTTCTTAAGTGTGTTTGAAAAACTCTGTTAAAAACACTTTGCCTTGCCTTGGAAATCTAAAGAGAAAGGATGTACAATGATACCTATGTAACCTTCAACTTCTCTTTAGTCTTGGTCTTCAATTGATCTTCCATCTTTTGTATGCTTGCTTGAGAGATGATGTGAGCTCCACTTAGCTCATTTGACTCTTGTGTTCGTACGTCTTCAAGCATGACCATGTAGTGTGTTGGTTTCTTCAATGATCAATCCTATCTTAAACACAACACTTCAAGGCAAATTGATTAGTATTCAATAACACAATCAATTCTGTTTAGAATCATCAAAACAAGATAGGAGAGTAGACCCTTGGGCTTACAAGAACAATGTCTGAGAGGGACATCCATGACTTATGCAAGTAACATTACACCACTATGGGTGACCATGAGCAAGATATGACATTTTAAAAACATGCATGGATAGTCTACCACGTTTGGACACAAGGAACATGACACATAAGGTTCATGGTCCTAACATCTATGTCTACATCCACAAACCACTATATAAAGATAGGGTATTAAGCACCAAGTGCATAATTCCATGGAAAACCAAAATGTATAGGAGACAAGTGTTCCCATCACAATGCATTGTATACCAACCATCAACATCGGTAAATGCCCAACAATGATAATATATTCCTAAAACATTTCAACGTTACTCAATTGAGTTTCTTATATTGAATCTAGACTCATTTCCAACTACCCTATATAATATATTCTTATATGATCTTAGGGAAAGATCCAATGACACTTTAGAGATTATCAAATGATAAACGCCTTGGACACATGTGTTCCAAAATGAACTACTATGACTAGATATTTTCATCTTAGTCGCGAGAGAATATTCATTTAAAGTTTTTGGAACACATCTGCTTTAACCCATCAAGATTTTTTATGTATTTAATGATAATAATTAAGCACACAAGAATGGGTTTGAAGGACATCTAGGTACATAGTAATAGACATGATTACTCACCTAGGGCACAAAAGATGTCTAAGAAGGGATTTGAGTGGATTTCCTTAGACATGGCTTTTAACTCATTAATTTTGCTAGAAATGACATTTCAAACAAGTTGAATGTTCTAAGATCTAGCAAATGCCAAATTTGTCCTAGATAGAGTTCAAATATGGAGGAAATTGACTTGTTAGACCAAGTTGAACTCATGGGCAAGGAGTGGTTGATTTTCATGGAAGCACACATATGGTTTTCTTATTGAATTTTCTATTGTGGATTTTCTTTGTGGATGAATACTAAGTGCAAGAGGATATGAGACAAGTGTGAGCACTTATACTTGATTTCTAGAATGGTATTCAATAAAGCACAGACATAGTCTATAGAAGTGATTTCTTATTTTCTACATAGACTATGAGATAAATTTGATGAGATCATTCAGCTCTATTTGCAAACATACATTCCATTAAATCATGTAAAATGATATGTATCTAAGCACAAATATAAAATGATATGTCATTTAAGCACATTTAAACTAGATACAAATAATGTAATATTGAAGTAAAGCATCTAGAAAGAATTCACATGATATGGCAATTAAAGCACAACCCCTAATATTAACATATTCAATGAATAGTTTGAGTGGGGGATTTTGGAATCGAAATTGCTTTGGTTCCACTCAAGTTTGTTTGCGGGAGTGTATCTTTTATTACCCAAATAAACTTGTTTGACTTCACAAATCCAAGCTTACAGCTAGATTTGTGATGTCCTAATCTAACGCAATATGAACAAGAATAAATATTGGTAGATGAGGAACAATTAGAACCATGAGAATAGATATGATGACAAACATGTTTGTCCTTTTCTTCTTGTATTCTTTGGTTCTTTTTAAAGAGTTCTTCATTTACTAATTTTATTTCATTTAGTTGATCTTCAAGGCAATTTATCTTTTCAGATGAATTAGTTTTTCATTTTTCTTCATTTTCACAAACAAGTTTATATATTTCATTTCAATCCTTGTTTGTGATTTCAACGCTTTCTTTTTCTTTCTTAAAAGCATTACATCTTTGAATTAAGTCATCATTTTTATTTATCAAGATTTTGCTCAGTTGACTTAATTTTTATTTCTTTTTAAACTTTCATCAATTTCCATTTTTAATCCTTCAATTTGATTCTTCAAATTGGAAATTGAAGTTTCAACATTTTCTTTATTTGCAAAAGATTTTTTTAGTCTCTTTTCGTTCAGAAATTTTATCGTTTGAAAAGAGAGAAATATTTTTCCCAAAAATATTTTCAGGTATGGTCCAAATATCTTTTGCATTTAAACATGTTGAAATTTTCTCAATGATGCTTGGGGTTAAACTACAACACAATAAAATCATTGCTTTTGAGTTCAAGAAAAATAATTTTAAATCATTTTTACTACATTTCCTTGAAATAGAAAATCCCCTTTCAATTAACATCTAACATGTCATAATCTATGGATTTTAGATAGGCTAAAAATTTTACTTTCCAAGCTCGAAAATTCGTTCCATCAAAAAATGGAGGAATTAAAGCGGATTGGCCTAACTCGAAATCCATTTGGATTGTCACGGATCTTTCTCTTATAGATTTTTCTATTTAAAAATCTCTTTAAGAGCTTTAGCTCTGATACGAAATGAAATACAAGTGTGACAACCCAAGAGGGGGTGAATTGGTTAATTAAAAATTTTGGGCTTAATTAGTTCGATTATTAAAATTAAATTACTAATTAAGCATTTATATTCTAACCCTTGTTCAAATATTCTAGATGATGAAAGCTAGGGATTAGATGTTACTTTAAGCATGCATTCACTAACCCTTGTTCGATTAATACATAAACATCCCTCCTTGCTTTGCCCTTGTACTCTTGCGGAGGATTCAGTTCTTTTTATGTTCAATTCTGAATCCCAAGTATCTAAAATCCTAGACATGGGACCTAAAGCCCCTGGAAACCAATTAATTTCTCTCCTACCCTGGAATAAGGATTTTATTAAAGGGGAGGAAACCCTCTGGGTCAATTTTTATGGTATTCATTTACACATTTTGGTTGTCTCAACAGTGGAAGCCCTAGGAAGCTTATTTGGAAAAGTTCTGAAAACCAAAATGGAAGGTAATAATATGCACTGTATGAACTTTGTATCAGCTAAAATTTTGGCCCCTGGTGGCGTTTCAACGGCTCCTGTGTCAGTATTAGAATTCTTGATAAGGTTTATGCAATTGGGGTTGATATTCAAAGACATCAATATACTACAAATGGCGATTCACAACCCATTAGTTCTTCGGGTTTTGTTGTTCCGTATGCCTCTCTGCCGAGAGGGGTTCCTCCGCCGATTGGGGTGTACGTGCCGCTTGTGAGTAAGCTCCCTGTTGATTCAAATTTCAAATTTACAGATAGCGTCTACAAGGGCTCTGAAAAAATCTAGGTGGATCCCGTACTGACAAGCCTGGGTCAGAGGAGCAAGAGCTTTAACTATGTTGCCCCTAGGAAAAAAGTTGCTTGGACGGATTTTTCTGGAAAAGATCCTCTTGATAGGACCCTCGAAACCTCTGTTTTTCCTTTATCTAAGGTTGGCATTTCTACTCCTAGACGCAAAAGAGATTTCTTGGGCACATACTCCAAGTCAGATGGCCTTCTTTTAAAAATTAGGAAATTGATCAATTTTCGAGATGGGAGAAGGTACGATGGCACAAAGGAGGTGACTAATCGGCTTGGGTCCCACGGGAGTACTATGCTGCACCGGCTGAACGTTATTCTGGATTTGACTCCGGGCCCTAGGAGGGGTGGGGTGCTCAAGATCTTAAAGTCATTGGCCAAAAGAAAGGGGATTTGATTGGTCTAATGGCTCCATCCACGCGGACCAGGGAGATGTTTTCTTTTGGAAATCTAACTAGAAATCTTTTAGTTCTAGGACCTGTAGAAATATTACTTGGGAAGATGTCTTGTTTTTTGGGAAGGCGTCTTATTATTTTGGGAAGGGATGGCTTGCTTGAAAATAGCATTAATTCCTTAGTTCTCTCTGGAATCCGGGGATAGCAGTAGCTAAGCTCTCAAGATCCTTCTCTGGACGTAGAAATGGATCATTTTGATCCCTAGGAATCTCCTTCTTGCGCTGGAAGTCGAAAGTGGAACCTCTTCATAGAAATTATGGTGTTGAACATGATTCTTCGAAAGATAAGAGGAATGGCATATGTTGATGAGTTAGCAGTAGCTAATGGCTTCAACGCTAGGGCTGGAAATCGACCAGATCGGCCAGAGGATAGGTTGAATTGGAATAGAGTGTGGCTTGCGTCTAGGGAGTTGGCAATTTCTGTTTTGGAAGGTAAAATCGCATCTCAATCTTCCCCTGGATTCATGGGTAGGCCTTTGGGAGCCGAAGGTGAGTGCTTGCCGATTTCCCTTCTCCAAAGCTTCCTTGATGAGCTTGGAAAATGTTCGTATAAACTTAGGGCGATGATGCTACAGACATGAATCTTTAATGTAATTTACCTATGTGAGAACGCTTCCAAGTTACTGCTTAATGGATGGTGAGACTAAAAGTTTACATTGAGAGACCATGCTCTCTAAGACATCCTTGTCTAATCTTCATCGGCTGAGGACGGGTATATGAGGGTTTAGAAGTCTTTGGAAAGGCTGGGGGTGGAGGTGGTTATTCGTGGCTTGGTTCTTGAAGAATTATCGGATCTTTTTGCTCAGGGATATAATCCTGGTCTTTATCTGTTCAATAAAACTGTCATCTTTCAAAAAAAAATAGCTATTAAAAACAATGAACACATACGAAGGTTTGTCAGTATGGTATAAAAACGGGTATTTTAAACTACAAAGCTAACCGCAGCTTGTTACAAAAAAGATGGTTCATATTGAGTCAAGTGGGGAAAAAAACAAAATGTCAAGAACAAGAAGGAAATGATATCCATTCCCTTATAAAAAGTCAAGTGGGGAAAAAAAACAAAATGTCGAGAACAAGAAAGAAATGATATCCTTTCCCTTATAAAAGAGAACAGTGTCATTACTTACCTGACAGCCGCAGGAGAAAAGTAACAGGAAAAACATCCAACAAAATAAACAAACTTGGTGTGTACAAAGTCCAGTTCTAACTAAAGTACAATGCAATAATCCAAGTACAGAAATAATTTCAAATATGAAGAACATAATAAAGTTAGTGTCGTACACATTTTCGAAACTTAATCAAGTAATTTCCTCTTGCAAAGACATGAATCCATTGCAAACAAAATCCGCTTTCAATGACAGGGTTTACTATTCCCCAAGGTAGACCAAAAATGGTAAACACTTAAAGAACTCGACTGCAGCTGAACTGTTAGTTAAACCTTCAGATTCCTAATCTGCAAAGGGCACAGGAGCTCTGATAACAGAAATGGTTACTTTGGATCTGATCCAACAGTTGTGGCAAGATTTCTAATTGGTCGAACCGCAAGGGGCAATCCGTTTACCTCCAAAAATCTCAACACCCTATCCTCATGTTATCAGAGTGTAAGAGCAGCTTTAGCCATAGCTAGAGCTCCATCGTAACTCTGATTTCCACCAATAAACCCGCTCATATGAACAAAAACACAACCAGGAATACCGGCCTCCTGTGAAAGAACATCGTCTCTCAAACCTCTCCAGGGCAATGGGAGAGGCCTTCGGCTCTCAAAGCTATCTGGAGACACTGCCACTGCCTGTAATCGCCAACTTTTGCTCCTATCATCCTACAGTTTTAAAATGACATTGGTAGAAAACTATTGATTATATTGTATAAGATGATTGACAAAAAGATCAATAGAATTTAGATACTGAAAAATGTAAATGTTGAAAAAAAGTAACACTATATCATAAAGATATTTTACTACTGAAACACCTTTGATATAATCTCCAGTAGTCATCCATTGCAAATACATATGAATGACAATAGGAAGTAAGACGCCAACTGTCAGCAGCTGCATATAATAGATGGATATAATTACCTGATAAAGAACGTACTTGATGGGAGGGTCAATCTTCATCTCCTCTTCAAGCTCGAACAAGTGTAGTTTCCACTGTAGGGCAAACTAAATTCAGTAAATATTCCAAACTTTGGCATGATAGAACTTTTAGACAAAGTTCATGCCTTACCAATAAATTACTAACAAGAGAGAACAACTATATCTACATGCCTTCTTTTTTTTTGACTAATCAGCAGCATGAAAGTATATCAGGGCATGCTTGGATTACTACTAAGTTTTTACCAAGAAATCTGTCTAAACATCATGTTGTCAACCAATATGATGGAAAGAACAAATCATTCAAAAAATGATGGAAAGAACAATTGGAGCACTTAAGAATCTTTATTCAAACTCGTTAAGCAAAAGCAACATTGAAAGCATTTTTTTTTTTTTGAATGGTCGGAAGTTTCATTAATAGGAAGGCCGAGATAGTCCACAACAATGAAACAGAGATAAATACATCATATAAGCATTGTTAGAGATCTTCATCCTATCATCATCTCATTCTGCAAGTGCTTATTTAAGCACACTTTAGTGATTAATGAAAACCATCCGAGAGATTACTGAAAATTCAGAATTTAATATGGTATCAGAGCACTTAGATCCTGTAACAATATCCGTGCACTCGTTTTCCGGCGGACGGCCGATTGCTGTCCGCCCGGCCACCAACTATCCCCACCACCGACCGCCTGCAACACCCTCATTTCATCTTCCTAAGAAGAAGTGACAGCAAACCGGTAACCCGCTCACCTCCTCCTTCCCAAACACGCAAACCAGCACATAGCCTTGTCGTTACCTCTATTTCAAAGGTTTTTTTCCCATCTTTCCATCTACCAATATCATGGATCTGGAATCTTTTTCCATCTCTTCTAGACAAAATCCGGAACTCCTCTTCAAGAACCCGCTCAAAGTTGCGATTCCGGCATCAACAACGATGATTCAGATCCAGCTTGGCTTGCTGTTGGTGTCCGGCGACATCAAGGCCATGGTTGCCCAGCTGCTCACCTTGTTTTCCATGAGAGCACTATACTAGCAGCCATCACCCTTTACAGAAGCAATTATGAGATGTGTGAGAAATAAAAAGGAACAAAAAAAAAGCAGGTGTAAGTCTTGTCAATTAGTTTTCTCATGAGGAGAAGAGATAAGGCATTAAGAAAAGGGTGTAAATAAGCACCCCCACCTTTCAGTTTCCACGCACCCACTTTCTTTGCCTACAATTAAAAATCCATTTCCTTGATATGTCATCTCTCTCTTTTACCCCCAAGATTGGTATAGACACCCAATTTCCTTCCCAACCACTCATTATTGTATTCTCCTTTTTGTCTCAGTCATCATGTGCATCCGAAGTAAGTTTGTGTTACCTTTCAGTAGTGTATGTGTGCAATGCCATTTAATGCACCATAATCTTTTCTGGAGTAAATATTTTAGAATAGATAAGTAATGATGAAAAGTTGTTGAGACAAGCCAAAATCATATACCTCTTATTCTCTAGGCACCCATCTATTCTATTTCAACATACTTTCTCATGTAAAGTGAAAATCACACACCTCCTTTTGATCCATAGAGCCATTACAATTGTTGCCCATATTTGTCGTCAAAATCATCCAAAGCCACTAAATGTCGCTCATATCCTTTCTTTTCTCCAAATTTCTTTGTTTTCTTCCTTCGCCTATTTTCAGTTGAGGTACCTCTTCGAGGTCCGTGCCTGAAATAGTAGCTCTATTCAGTTGAGGGGACTCGGTTCGTCGAGGTTCGTGCCTGGGAGTCAAATTTCATGAGAATTGGCATCAAAAGCTGACCGTGATGATTTGCCCATTGATTGTGGCCAATTTCCTTAAAGATCGGTATCTAAAACCGATCCATCATTGAAGATCGATATCTAAAATCGGTCAATGAAAACTTGCTCATGAAGGCGGGAGTCCCATCAAGCCTAAGAAGGCTCATCTTCCAAGTGACAGCATCTTCGGCAAATAGCATTATTCATCAAGCAACAGACAAAAATCATGTCTTCGGCAACAATGGTGCACTTCAGCAGATAGTTTATCAGTGCATCAAATTGGAGAATTGTAGTTGGGAAATTTTTAATTTGGAAATTTCATTGTAATCAAATGTATGTCGATTTCCAATCCGCATACGGTTGGGGGGCATGTTAGAGAATATCTATAAGATCTGACTGGATAAGGTAGTTGGGTTGGATTAGCTAGGTGGCTTGATTAGGATAAGGATCAAGATGATCTTCATCTTATCATCATCTCATTCTGTAAGTGCTTATTCAAGCACACTTTAGTGATTAATGAAAACCATCCAAGAGATTACTGAAAATCCAGAATTTAATAAGCATAATAAACAGAAAATAATATGTCAAAAGGAGCTAAAGGTGGAAGGAAATCCTATTGCTCCAAAGCCTCCAATCGGACATCTTTCCTAGCTAAATTATCCGCCACCTCGGTGGCGGATCTTCTGACGTGGTGAAAACAAATCAATGAGGAGCCCAGAAGGTCATGAATTTCATCGAAATAAAGAGCAAACCGCCAACTTGGGACTCACTCAACAAGTGAATCACATTGAGGGAATCCCCTTTCACTACCATTTTATCCAAATTTTCATCCGCCACTAGTTTGAAGAACATTATACAAATCATAAGCCATCGTTCACAAAATGAAGTTGTGCACAGTTTGAGCTTGCCTTTGGAGGGTGAACCACCTAATTACTGATTTGGTTCTTTGGTCGAAATCTTTACTTTTGCACACTGGTGATAGAAGTAGGTAGGCTATATTGTGATGCAACTATAAATAGTGATAAGGTTTCAGGTGAGGGCCTTTTTATCACAATTCCAGGTGTTCCTTGCATCTGGTATAAGATCATGGTAATGCTTTAAGCAACCAAATAGAATAAATAGTCTACGGAAGAAGATATTTTTAAAGCAACTGTCCCCAGTTTGGCAGATTAAACTGGACAATGATCCTTTGCATGTGTGCAAGATATTCTCTGATCAGCTAATCAAATTTTTTACAAGAAATATGTTTTTTTTTTTTTAAAGATGACAATTTTCATTAATATTTAATAAGCATTCGGGACCAGTGGTCCCAGCCTGCTGTTACAAATATTAGCAGAGCACCGGACATATCCGATGTTTTTCAAAAGGGAGAAAGCATCCTTCCAGAAGTTAGGACAATAGTATCCTTCCTTCGTGGAATGAGCTCATTACAAATACGATACTATTTCAAAATCCTCCTGGTCGGCTCCCGCTTTGGCTAGAGTGTCAGCCATCTCATTTGCCAATCGCCTGCGATGTTCAAGACTCGGGTTGAGTACCCGCATTATATCCAGTATTTCCGCTACAATCTCTTGCAATCTCCAAGGACCCTTTGATGATTCAAAAGCCAAGGCCACTACATTTGAGGAGTCGCCTTCCACTATAAGAGGACGTTGATCATGTTCAGACGTCCACCTTAGAGCAAAAAGTAACACTCTAACTTCAGCCTCGTTGGAGTCACATATTCCACAGGGTCCCGAATACGTCACAACAATTGATCCGGAAGAGTTTCTAATTACTCCTCCGACCCCTGCCCTTCCAGGGTTGCCCAAAGAGCTACCATCAAAGTTCAATTTCAACCACCCCATTAGCGGACTCACCCATTTTGGTTTAGGCTTGGAGCGGATAGTTCTGTCCCAAATTACTGACCACCAGTTCCTTATGAGGTCGCCCACCCCATACGGGGTTTGTTTCTTCGCCCTTGTCCAGGAAATCATTTCAATCTTGATATTCGAAGCAATACGAGCCGCGGTTCTACTTTTCTCCTGAAAGATGCGTCTATTACGTTCTTTCCAGATATTCCATACTATGGCATATGGAGCCGTTGCCCAGAGGTATCTACATATTTCTCCAAAAGGCCCTGTGCGCCATCCAGATAGGAGGGAGCAGATAGGTTGAGGACACACCCAAGAGATCCCAAAAGCTCCAATTGCTCTTATCCATAAATGATAAGCAAAAGGGCAATGCAACATTAGATGATCCAAAGTTTCTTCATTTTGATGACATAGAACACACATACCCGCCATACTGAAGTGTCTTTTCTTTAGGCAATCACATGTATTAATCCTCCGGTGTATCAATGTCCATCCAAAAGCCGCTACCCTTGGTGGGGCTAGTGATTTTCAAATGCGCCTCATCGGAGAGATATGACCATCAATTAACAAAGTAAAGAAAGACTTGGCAGAAAAGCCCCCATTAGATGCTGGAATCCAGATTCTTTCATCCTCCTTATGTTGCGAGCAATATGTCGGGTCTAAGAGTAGGAGTAATTTCTGAAATTCTTGAATTTCATTATCCTTAAGGTTCCGACGCAAACGAATGTCCCAGATTCTTTCATCCTTAAGAAATATGTTGCATAAGAATGTCCTTTCAATCCACATAGCCCAAAGGCAGATTTTATCATAGTAAGTCCGATATGACTAATAACTCTTTTTTTTGTGTTAGGTAAGCTGGGATCGAACCTGCAACCTCAAGGTTGAGAAACAAAGCCTCAACCATTGAGCTACATGCCCAAGCCCATGACTAATAACTCTTAATCGAGCTAGGGTAGAAGAAATTAGTAATGCAGTTGTCTCCATTATTGTATATTAAACTAGGCAATGACCCTTTGCATGTGAGTTGGAAATTCTCTGGTCGGATAATCAAATTTTATTAAGAAATACATGTTACATAATGTGCTTTCCAACACAAACCACAAAGTCGGATTTTATTACATTAAGCCCCATACGCCTTTAATAGCCCATAAGCAGAGGTTGTCTTCCCAATAAGTCTCCATTTCATATCATAATTCTTCACTGTAGATCAACACAACTTTACCCAATAAGTCTCCACCTTTGAGGTAGTGAAATTCCTTTTCTGCAAACCCACTGCCTCAAAGGTCTACTTTAATCAACTTTCAAAGTTTTGACTGATTGATTTTTCGTTGAAAACTTTAATAATGTGGGTAAAGGGCAATCTATTGGTGATTTTTTTTTTTTTTTTATAAAAGAACTTTTTGATGTTTTATTTCATAAGTAATCTAGATAGAATAGGAGATACCTATTTTCAAGCCGGTCTATGATTTAACGGAAACATTATCTATGATATGCAGATTGAAAGTGTAAGCCTAAGGGTTCCCATGGGTTCAACCAGTCACCTTTACCTTGTTGTTTTGATGCTAGCAAACCCAAATTGATTAGTCTTTATGGACTAATATGTTTTGTAGTATTGTGCTTTAGACAAGAAAGACAAATGTCAAACCAAAGATAGAACATCTAGCACAATACATCTCAACACGTGGCTTGCGGATCAACATGCACAATGAACCAAGAGTGCTTGTAAATGCATTGAAGACATCATCCTTGGAAGATGTTCAAGTCAAGAGCTCAAGTCAAGGATCCCACAAGCAAGCCTTGCAAGTGCCAGTAGAAGCTTGGAGATGAACCGGCATTAGTGACGACCTCATGTACCACTCAACATGATTCAAAGAATGGAGGAAGTCACAAGACCCAAAGAAAGTTGAAGAGTTCACTCTCAAGTTGAAGATGTCCAAGAAAGTGCTGAGGACCCAAGCAATCCAAGAAGACTCAAGGATATACCTTTTATAGATTGTATTGGAGTCCTCTTGTCAAAATGTATTTGCACTTTCAAATGGTTTTCATAAACAAATTTAACATCTTTGGAAACCATCTACACTCCCCAAAATGTATTTGAAAACCTTAGACAAATACCCAAAGCCCAGCACCTACCGAAACAAAGAGGGCCGGTCAACCGAGGCATCGGAGGTCGACCGCGGATGTGTTTCTGAAAATCCAGAAACAATCCAGCATGGTTGGGCCGGTCGATCGCCATAGGGCTGGGCGACATCGGATAAGGTTCTAGACCAAAAATAAAATGTCCAGAAGGCTCACGGCGGGCGACCGCGACACACTCAGTCGACTGCGGCGGTAAGAAATTTCAAAATAAAAAAGTGAGCGCCCGATAGGGCTGGCGGCCGCGACACCCCGGTCGACCAACCCCGTCTGGAAAACTAGCCGTTGGGGCTTGCGCGGTTTGACTTTTCAACCCAGTTTTTTACTAGAATACCTCCAAACGGTCATATTTCCTAATGGGCTATTTATACCCTATCCATGACCAACTAACTAAATAACATTTTTCAAGATCATTTAACATCTATTGGAGCCTACACTTTCAAATCTAAGGTTTTTAGTTTTCTCCTCTTCATGCTTTGATTTGTGAATCTACATTCAACAAGAGGATCTCCATAGGGCTTTTATCTTTGTTATCTTTTGGAGAGATTTGTGAGCTATTATCTTTGTATCAAGCCTAATCAAAAGGCTAAGAGAGTTTTTCTTTTATTCTTCTTCATTATACTCGAGGGTCTTTGATTCGGCCCGTTAAGAAAGGTGAATCCAGAGCAAAGAGGGTTTGTTCCCTCGGAGGCGAAGAAGGTGTTTTGTAAAGCTCGGAGATTCGGCGCATAGAATCTCACCATTAGTGGAGTGCCCAAGGAAACAAACTTGGAAGAGTGGAGTAGGTCTTGTTGATAGACCGAACCACTATAAATCTTGGTGTGTCTCTTCTTCTCTTGCTTGCCCTCTACATTTGATGATTGGTAATCTCTAACCTTTATTTGTTCTTATGCTTAAATGAACAAGGGCTAGATATAAATTGCCTAATTGGTAAATTGATTTTAACATTGCACTTAATTAAAGGCAAAAATTTCAATTTACCAATTACCCCCCCCTCTTGGGTTGCCCTATTGGGATTTCATTTGGTATCAGAGTTAGAGCAATTAAAGAGGCTTTCTATTGAAAACCTACAAGAGAAAGATCTTTTGGCAACCTAAAGGCATCTAGACTTCTTAGATTTTATGGCACCGACTTTGGATCTTGGTCGATCCAAATGAGATCTTATCTAAAGGGTCTAGATAATGACTTGTTAAAAGTAACAGAAAATGGATTCACACTATGCAAATCTAAGAGAGTATATGAATATGACAAAAAATTGTTTTTCTTGAATTCTAAAGCTATGAGTGCCATATGTTGTGCTTTACCGGCATATTTGTTTGATAGTATTTCTACTCGCAAAAATGCTAATGAAATATGGTCTCAACTTGAAAACAATTGTAATGCAACTTGTCTTATTACTTTGGAGAATATAAATGATAGTATATCTTATGAAGCTCCAAATATTAATGAACTTGTTGATAAATGTAAAAAATTAAAGGAGGCTTTAAATGTTGAACTTTCAAAAAATAAAAAACTCAAACACTCTCTTACCTCTATTTCTAATGAACTATTAGAATCGGAAAAATATTATCATGATCTATTAGATGAAGAAAATGAGTTAATTGAAAACAATAAGAAATTGGAAAATGAAATAGAGAAATTGAAACTCAGTAAAGAAAAATTAAGGACAAACTCATCTCATGAGTTAAAAGTTCTAAAACAAGAGATATATGAGATGAAGATTAAAAATGAAGAACTAGTTTTAGAAAACCATACACTACAAGAATACAAAGCCAAGCATGTTTATGAACACTCTTGTAGTTTATCTTACTCCTCATCTACCTATTCATTTGCATCTTGTGATTATTGTGGTAGACTTGGACATTACAAATCTAGATGTAAGTTTAGATTTGTAAAGAATTCTAAGTTTGTGTAGGTTAGAAAAGATTTATTACATTACACAAACGTGGTTGGACCCAAGATGGTTTAGGTTTCAAAGCCCCTTACTTAAATCTTAATAATGATTGCATGATAGATTTAGGGGTTGTGCTTATACTGTAAAATCTTTTGAAAAATATCAAGAAGATACCTGCATTTAAAGTTGAACATTACTTTGTATCTATTGAAAATGTTCACTAGATACCTCACATTTTGTATCTAGTCACTTTGTGCTTAAATGATTATATTTCTAGCAATCTTGCATGCTAGATACATTATACTTAGTGAGTATTCGTTTTGTATCTAGTAAATGTATGTTAGATACATAATGCTAATTTGATATCATTTGTATCAAAACATATTGTGCTAAAAGGATAAGTCATTTGGATTCCATACTAGACATGTTGTAATTAATGAATATCATATGTCTAGTTCATAATGCTTAAAGATCACATCTTTTTGAAAATATTTTATAGATACTCATATACTTGCTTGATTATTATGTATCTATAAAGTAGTCTTCATACCATTAATAGCATGATATATTATGTTGATCTACATAAACTCATGTTATTATGTACAATAGATTACACTCTTATAATGGTATGATCATGTAGTATGGTCTAAGTGTTTGATATCTCCTTAAAACTTGCTCTCGCACTTAGTACCTAAATTGACCCATAGGAATAGCTTAAGATGGTTCAAGCTATTTTCCTAAGTCCAACATTCTGAAACTTGAACTAAAATGAAACAAGTCTTGCTATTGCTAGATTTTATTATTCTAAAAATTGTTAATCATGTCATTCTAGCAACATAGAAGAAAATAAAAAGAAAATAAGAAGATTTATTTCAAAACATTATGTCTAAGCAAAATCATTGTCAATTAATCCTTAGACATTCTCTAAATAAATAAAGTTGGGTCAAAATACAAAACTTAGTGAATTAAAACTATTGTTAACATCATGAGAAATTCATAAGTTGATTCATGAGCCCAAGATGTCTATCATTTATGAGTTTTGAATACTCTTGGTTATTGAAAATTATCCCTTTGAACCTAAAATCTTAGAACACTTAAGGGAAATTGAAACTTGGTTCAATGTGAGAAATATATAAAGAGTCATCTTGATTTCTCATTGAATTAATCATGTCTATGAGCCTTACTATAGTAATCCATCTTTGACATGTATACCACTTGTTAAAAAGAACGCTAAAATGAACATAAAACCTTCAAACAAGTGAATTTCTAAGTGATTGTGAAGTAGTAAGAAACTTGTGTCATTCCTAATCCTTCACAACAAATCTGTGCTCTAGAATAATGAAAATCTAGGAAAAATCGCAAAATTGTGCACATTAGAATTCATTGTCACTATGGAGTGTGTTTCATGTTTGAACATCTACATTATCCGTATGACATTGATAAGTTCATAAAATAATTGAACTTGAAACATTCTATACTTGTGAACTTCAAATTTAAGTGGAATCTTTAAATGTTATGATTATGAAAATCCATTTAATGAGAGGCATGTGATCTAAAGTAAAGACACACACACTTCATGCCTATATATGTGATCTATGTATAACATAGTGAAAGATTCCCAAGCTAGATCACCATAAATTTGAGTTATTTGCAAACATTTTCATCATGCACTCAAACTTGTATCTCATGAGTTCATTGTAAGTTGTGAACATCATTAGAATCATGAGATTATGCCTAAAAAGCCAAATTGCATTCAAACGTGATATATATATATATATATATATATATATATATATATATATATATATATTGGCTTTAAAAGAGAAAACTTAAATGAAATGTGTTTTGATAATCACACTTAATTATTTAATTGGACTTAATCGATCAACACACATCTAATAAGCAAATAGGGAACATAAAAATGAAAATGAACATTCCCTAAATAGTTGAAAACTAGTGTGCCATTATAGGAAATCTTCTAGAACTAGTTGTCTTCAATAGGATAGAAGTACTCAACCTAGGATAGTGTGCCTCATCAAACTTATTTGATTTTGCTATCCTTGGTGTGCTGTTGTTTGTTTATTCATAGCACTCTATATATATGTAATATTCCCCTTGTGTGGTATTAGCTGCATGGTAAAGATGTGAAACCTATACATCTAATTCCTTTGGCTTCTAGCCAACATCTTAACCATGATAAGTCATATGTGCCCGAAATTATTATTTATATATATATATATATTATATGCACATAGTTAGGGGAGCATGTGTTGCTAGGATGTCTCACTACCTCACTTGATAACATTTTAGTATTCTTAGCAAACATGTAATTGTAGCCCAAGGTTGTTTTTCATCTATTCACTTCACAAACCCTTGGTAACTCTGTGTAGGACAGTCATTTGGATTCATACTTTGTATGAGCCACTAACAAAAAGGGAGCTATATATATGTAATATTTGTCATTTCCTGTCTTATCATATGTTGTTCGATGTAGGTATTACATTACACATGATAAGTACACTCATTTGGAGCCCCATTGCTCCATTTGTGGTATAGTTGGGGATTGTCTTATACTTTCATTTTGAGATCATCTCTCATTTATGATAAAATCCCAGAGCATGCCTCAGTGTCACATCCTCTTAGGCTTTAGACTTATCTTGGTTGTACTCATATGGTATCATCTCTTCCAATGATAAGCATCTTGTTCTAGAGTTTGAAAACTCTCTAGAACTCTCCTTCATAGGATAGTACTCTAGTTGATTATCTCTTTTCCTATAAATTCTCACTCTTATCATGTGCTTTTGAAGCTAAGTACATCATTCTCCATAATAAGTTTCTTTGACTAATCATTCACTGTCACATCTATAGCCAGTTTGTATTGTCATGCCTTGTCTTATAGGTTTTACTAAAGGGCAAAGACAAATACTTAGGAGGAGAGCCAAATTATATCATTTGTATATTTATATGGACCATAGTGATGTGCTTACAATGTCCATTGCCCCATTAATTGTGCTTAGAATGTAAATCTTATCGATCAAATCAAATAAAAAAAACTGCTTATCATACACTATGTTTGATTTTTCTTTGCAAATCTTTTGATAAGCATTAGAAGAGCTTAAATGTCATATGATCATTAGTTTCATTGGCTATAGAAGTCATTTGTAGTATAATATGAAATCCCAAAGGGCAACACACAAGAGGGGGTGAATTGGGTGTTTTAAAAAATTTATATTCAAAAGTTAGGGCTTATGAAATTAACCTAATTAGTTTTAACCCTTGTTCAAGATTATATTCAAATAGAAAATGGAAAGAATTACCAATCACACCACAAGAGAGACGAGAGGGAGCAAGGAGACTACACGGCGATTTTATAGTGGTTCGGTCACAACTTGACCTACTCCACTATCCAAATACTTGGTCTTTCCTTGGGATTTTCTCCACTACGGTGAGACTCCCCAACGCCGCCTTATAAAGCGTTTACAAACGATCACCTCCTCCACAAGGGGACTCACCCTTGTTTACAATCCGCCGACAAGGACGTTTTTCTTCGTTGCACCACCGCCTTGAAGAAAGAAACTCCTCTTTGCAACTCCAAATACAATAAAGGAAAGAGAATAGGGAATGAAAAGCTCTCAAGCCTCTTTAAGGCATATACAACTCTCAAGCTCACAATATTCTCCCAATGATTGAAACTAAATGCTTAGGGAGATCCTCTCGGCAATAAATGAATGCACGTTTAAATGCACAAGAGGTTTGAAGAATGATCCTTTTTATTTCAAAGATTGAACCTCTAGGGTTTGAAAGATGAATGCTCAAAAGGTATCAATGAAGGTCTTTAAGGGTGTTTAAATAGCCCAAGTGCATCTAGGACCGTTCAAGGGCAAAACTGTAATAAACTGGGTAGGTATACCTACCCAGCGCAGGCCCTAACGGCTCTTTCGCCAGACTGTGGCGGTCGACCGAGCTACGGCGATCACCCGCCCTTATCGGGTGCCCTTTTTTTATTCTCAAATTTCAAATCGCCGCGGTCGCCCGCCGAGGGCTACCTGTTTGATAAAAATTTTGGGCTCAAAAATATTCTGCGGTCGTCCGCCAAGACCTTCCTGGATGTTTTCTGGAAGGATTTCCCCGGTCGACCGGCCCGCTTAATTTCGAGAGGTCCTAGAATTCCAGGTACCATCCCACCCGGTCGACCGGCCCTGCTTTAAAAACCTGATTTTAAATATTTTATGCAAGGGACTTTGGGCCATGGTTTTTGGGCTTAACACATGTGTTTTCAAATGCTTTAATGCACTAAGAAAAATGATTTTAAAGATGATTTGAAAACATCAAAAGCATGCAAACACTAAATGCCAAGAGGACTCCAACGCATTCTAAACACTATGAACCTTGAGTCTTCTTAATCTTCAGTCTTCTTGAGCGCTTGCATGAGCTTCTCCTTGTCTTGAGATAGTCTTCAACTTTGTCATAGCACTTGTGGTTTCCTTGATTCTTTGATACAACATTCGGCTTGAAGGTTGACCACTAAGACTTGACTCTGTCCAAGACTAGCCCTTGATCTTCTTGCTCCAAGTGTTGATATGAATGAAACCTGTCTAATCACAACACTAGAGCAGACATTAGCAACCTACCATCAATTTGGGTTTGTTGATCATCAAAACAAGAAAGGGATGTACCCTTGGGCTTACAATATACCTTTCACCTATGCCCATCCACAAACATAGGAATGTTTCACATTGCCATTCTATATCTCTATGTTTGATTTCTCTTATCATGCATATTTCACTTTTATCATCTCATTTTCATGATAAGTAGATAGGGGGAGTAATCATGGCACTATAATTTGAACTTTAACTGTTATAATCCTCCCTTTTTCCTGTTGCCAAAAGGGGGAGAATTTTGGAATTGATTAGGCAGTCCATAGTCTATATGCACTGTTTGCTTTCTATGATTATATTACACTTGTGCATATAGTGGGGGAGAGCATTGCTTAATTGGTAATATCCATTAATGCTTGTTTATCTATTATTTTTATATCTCTTGCCTCCTAATCAATTTTGTTTGCCATCATCAAAAAGGGGGAGAATGTAAGCCCAAAGGCTCCCATAGGTTCAACCATTCACCTTTACCTTGTTATTTTAATGCTAGCAAACCCAAATTGATTAGTCTTTATGAACTAATGTGTTTTGTAGTATTATGCCTTAGACAGGAAAGTCAAATGTCAAACCAAAGATAGAACATTTAGCACAATACATCTCAACACATGGCTTGCGGATCAACATGCACAATGAACCAAGAAGAGCTTGTACATACATTGGAGGCATCATCCTTGGAAGATGTTCAAGTCAAGAGCTCAAATCAAGGATCCCACAAGCATGCCTTGCAAGTGTCAGTAGAAGTTTGGAGATGAACCAGCATTGGTGACCACCTCATGTACCACTCAACATGATTCAAAGAATGGAGAAAGTCACAAGACTCAAAAAAAGTTGAAGAGTTCACTCTCAAGTTGAAGATGTCCAAGAAAGTGCTGAGGACCCAAGCAATCCAAGAAGACTCAAGGTTATACCTTTTATAGATTGTATTGGAGTCCTCTTGTCAAAATGTATTTGCACTTTCAAAAGGTATTCAAATGGTTTTCATAAACAAATTAGCATCTTTGGAAACCATCTACACTCCCCAAAATGTATTTGAAAACTTTGGACAAATGCCCAAAGACCATGGCCCAAAGCCTAGCACCTACCGAAACAAAGAGGGCCGGTCGACCGAGGCATCGGATGTCGACCACGAATGTGTTTCTGAAAATCCAGAAACAATCCAGCATGGTTGGGCCAGTCGACCGCCAAAGGGATGGGCGGCCGCGGATAGGGTTCTGGACCAAAAATAAATGTCCAGAAGGCTCACGGCGGGCGACCGCGACACACCTAGTTGACCGCGGCGGTAAGAAATTTCAAAATAAAAAAGTGAGCGCCCGATAGGACGGGCGGCCTCGACACCCCGGTCGACCAACCCCGTCTGGAAAACTAGCCGTTGGGGCTTGCGCGGTTTGACTTTTTCAACCCAGGTTTTTACAAAAATACCCTCAAACGGTCATATTTCTTAATGGGCTATTTATACCCTATCCATGGCCCACTAAATAACCTTTTGCAGGATCATTTAACATCTATTAGAGCCTACACTTTCAAATCTAAGGTTTTTAGTTTTCTCCTCTTCATGCTTTGATTTGTGAATCTACATTCAACAAGAGGATCTCCATAGGACTTTTATCTTTGTTATCTTTTGGAGAGATTTGTGAGCTATTATCTTTGTATCAAGCCTAATCAAGAGGCTAAGAGAGTCTTTCTTTTATTCTTCTTCATTATACTCGAGGGTCTTCGATTCAGCCCGTTAAGAAAGGCGAATCTTGAAGTTGTAAGAGGGTCTCCGATTCGGCCCGTTAAGAAAGGGGAATCCAAAGCAAAGAGGGTTTGTTCCCTCGAAGGCGGAGAAGGTGTTTTGTAAAGCTCGAAGATTCGACGCATAGAATCTCACCATTAGTGGAGTACCCAAGGAGACAAACTTGAAAGAGTGGAGTAGGTCTTGTTGATAGACCGAACCACTATAAATCTTGGTGTGCCTCTTCTTCTCTTGCTTGCCCTCTACATTTGATGATTGGTAATCTATAACATTTATGTGTTTATGCTTAAATGAACAAGGGTTAGATATAAATTGCTTTAGATATAAATTGCTTAATTGGTAAATTGATTTTAACATTGCACTTAATTAAAGGCAAAAAATTTAATTAACCAATTCACCCCCCCCCTCTTGGGTTGCACATCGAAACAGCAACCTACGATGGTTTTAAATTTCGACCAAAACAGAAACCCACGATGGTTTTAAATTTCGACCAAAATCGATAAAAAATAATCGAAATGTTTCTGTTTCCATCCCTACCGAAATACACACTAAAACTTTGTGTATTAGTGTTATACTATATCAATATGTATTATATTATTATATTTATATGAATTGCATGTGAAAAGTTGCGTATTATGTATAAATATTTATATAAATTACATTTGAAATGTGGTAGGTACTGAATTATTAGACACGCGCGACACGAGGTGCTCAATGTTGTTAAACCATTTTGACGGCTATCTTACTCATGGATTTAAATTTCGGTTTCGGCTATTTATATATAAATTACATTTGAAATGTCGTAGGTACTGAATTATTAGACATGCGCGACACGAGGTGCTCAATGTTGTTAAACCATTTTGATGGCCATCTTACTCATGGATTTAAATTTCGGTTTCGGACATAGCCAAAACCGAAATTTCGGCCAAAATTCATTAAAAATCAAAGCAAATTTCATCATTGTACCGAAATTTAGGTAATTTTGGCTGAATTCTGTAAACAAACTTTTAAAAAATCACATTTTTCCAAAATTTCGGCCACAATTACCGAAACTTACGAAATTTCGGCCGAAATCTAGTACTCTGGCTGAAATTTCGGGTTTGGGTGATTTCGGTTTCGGTCCCAACTGAAATCTGAAAGTTCAGCCGAAATTTAAAACCATGATCTTACTTATGTGGTGGTTTTGAGTGTGTAATTGTGCTTATTCTAGCATTTTTATTTTTATTTTTGAAAGATAAACACCAATTTTATTAAAAAAGATAGCCAGCATTACAAGGGGGACAAGCCGTCCCCACATCATTCAGTTGTGAAAATACAAATCAGAATGCCATAATGCAAAGCTTAGGATAATATCACAGAAGAATTGGAGATGATAATCCTAGCATCCTCCCTAACAGCCCCTTCTTTTGCCAATAAATCCGCCGCTGATTTTGCTGACCTTCTCATATGTTGGATTTGGGGGTGAATCAGGCTAATTAAATCTCGAATTGCATCCAAAGTTTGATAAAGTCTCCAAGGCCCACAGGATCGACTCAATGCCCAAGCAATGGCGTTTGATGAGTCACCTTAAACTATAAGCGGTCCCAGGTTGTTCTTTTCGAACCATTGCAGACAAAATAGGACTGCCTTCGCCTCGGCTTCATTGGCATCATATATGCCCGCATAACCCGAAAATGTTATAATTGTTCTCCCCTCCACGTCACGAATTAACCCCCCAAAACCCCCCTACTCGGGTTACCCAAAGAGCTCCCATCGAAATTTAGTTTGAACCATCCCTCAGGAGGTGGTAACCATCTAGGTGTCATACGATTCAGCATTCTTCTTTCCTGCATTACCCGGCTCCAATTCCGTAGAATAGTCCCCGCCAAGTACGGCAGCCCCGTTTTAGCCCTTGTCCATCCAATAATTGTTAGTTTAATCTCCAAAACCATATGTTGCCATGACTTCACCTTGTTCATGAATATTCTATTGTTTTGCTCACGCGAAATAGACCATATAATGGCGTTAGGGATCGCCATCCATATTGGCAGACCCAGACATCCAGCATAGGCCCTCCCCCAATTAATTATCGTCTTCGATATCCGATATTGAGAAACCCATGATAGTCCACATTCCACAAGCTTTGATGATCGCCATCCAAATATTGTGAGCATAGTGGCAATGTATCATGAGATGATCCAGATCCTCTTCAGCATTGTGACAGAGTACGCACCTACTAGCAAGATGAAAACCACACCTCTTTAATCGTTCCACGGTGTTAATACATCGATAACCCACCGTCCAAGCAAAAGAGGCAACCCGGGGAGGAATTGGTGCCTTCCACACCCGCACCCGCACCCGCACCCGCACCCGCTTTGAAGTCACCTGGCTGCCTTCATTGCGCATTTTGAATAGAGACCTAACCGAACCCCTCCTCTCCCTCCCTCTCCGAAATTCCCGCCTCCTTTAGGTTCCTTCTCATTCGGATGTCCCAAAAATAGTTGGCGGAGATGTGTACTCCGGACCCAAACTCTCAAGATACTGCACAACACGAATCTGTTCCCTCTGACGAGCAGCAACAGGAACATATGTTGTGAGAGGCATAAAGACATCAAGCTGCTGACATAAAGCCACAACCTGGCTGTAGTGAGTGGCAGGTGACAGATCACCACGGCGAAGGCGAACCCACTCCGAGTAAGTGGAGCAGATACGACTAATATTGGCAACACCAGAGTAAAGGAGAGTAATCTGATCCCAGATCTGTTTGGCGTTAGGAAGTAGCATTAAAGGCCTGGCAATGTGAGAAGCCATGCTCTGCCACAGAAGAGTACGAACAAGAGCATCTTCCTGCTCCCATCAATCATAGGTAGGGTTGGTCTTCGGAGGAGGATCACGACGAATAATGTGGGCTTTGTCACAAGCAAGTAGGTAGGTTTCGACAGCGGCCTTCCAAGTAACATAGTTTGCCCCATCCAACTTAACAGTAGTCATCTGTGGGAATGAACCATCCACATAGGTAGAAGACGATGAAGAGGATGCCGGAAAAGTTGTCTGACGGACAACAGGGACCACACCGGTCGATGGATTCTCAATCACTGGATCCATGATAACAAACGACAAAGGGAAGACCAACTCTGACAACTGTGGGGCACAACAAACAACCAAAAACCAACAGAAGGGGGCAAACTAGGGAAAGCCGAGAACACTACATGCGGCTCCAATAGGAACATACATCAAAGACCGCTGCCATGAACCACCGGATGAAGCCGCGAAGAAGGACGACAAATACAAATGTAAAGAAGATCTAGTGCATCAAGGTACTAGAAATCAGATAAATAGAAAAACGGGGATGTTAAGAAAAGGGGTGAAGATATTAGAAAGGGGGGGGGGGATATCTGATGAATGATTGGTTTTTTTTTGGGGGGGGGGGGGTTGCCGTCGGAAATTACAAAGAGGGGGAGGAAGGGGGGGGAGGGGTTGCGTCGGAAATTACAAAGAGGGGGGAGGAAGGGGTGGGAGGCGGGAAGTTGCAGAGGGATGGGGGAGGGGCGTACGGCTGGGAGTGCAAGGGAGGGGGGGGGCAGATGGAGGAGGTTAGGGTTAGATTAGAAGAAAAAGAATAAGAAGAAGAAAAAGAAAAAAATAAAGGAGAGGAAAGGATCCTGGAGAGAAGCGGAGGCTGCACGGAGACGAAGAAGACAAGGGGTCTTCAATGGAGGTCCCTAGGGCACGCGAACCCTAGGGCTCTGATACCATGTTGAAAAAGAGTTGGAGAAAGAATGAATGAGTTAGGAAGATCTCCCCCTTACTCATATATTTATATGAGACCCAAAAGTATACGAAGTCTATTATGCCCTTAGGTTTATTACATATTCCAACATCCCCAAACCGCCATATTCTAGCATTTCTTGAAGTTTCATCTTAAAATTTAATCATTTACATATGTTTCTATTCATTTTCATGAGTCAACATAGGGGATTCCTGGTCCCTCTTTATTGTAACCCTCGTAAAATATTAGTAATATATTGTCAATTTTTAAACAAAAAAAATCATGAGTCAACAGGATTCTCCCCGAAATTTCCAACTAAATCCGAAACATTTCCATTTCTGTGACAACTGAAACCAAAATCAAAACCAAAATTTAAAACATTGTTTCCTAAATTGGTGTAGGCCATTGCTTATTGACTAAGCTCAGAAATTCAGCATGTATGATTGATAGCCTAAATGAAAACATCATAAGACAATTGAAATAACATGTTCTCACAATTAAATAAATGTGCAAAAAAAATCTAACTGTTCTCAAATTGTCCAAAGTCCAATGACAATTTTTTTTAATGAAATGGTGTTTTATTCTAAAATAATGACCCATTTCAAAAAAAAAAATTCTAAAATAATGAACGGATTGTGATTTACATAAAAATAAAATAGAGAGTAAATCACACTATGAAAAATTCCAAGAGCTACAAGAACGAACACCAGCAAACTGAATAACGCAAACAAATATAAATGAAATACCTTAACTTAGCGGCAGTAATTGATATAAATAAAATAAATAAAAATCATCCACTTACAGGGCAAACCCTATTCAAGGTCATAATTTCTCCACTGGGATCAAGATCTCCTCTTGCAGTTAGAGACTCCATAACAATTGATCGTGCTGGTAACCATGATTTGGCATGGAATCGGACATTCTGGGAATGAAATCAGTGTTATCAGGAAAAATCAAAACCAAAGCTTAATTCAAATCATCACTACCATCAGTACTTCCATTTTGAAAAGTTATTTACTGTTCGAGTATGAAAAATATGCACCAACAGGAGTCATCTTAAAATCATTTCAGCAAAGAAAATATCCACATCTGATGTCATACTCAGAACTCGCCAAGCATTTCTTTCTTCCTCTTTTTTTCCTTTTTTGAAAGTATTTCTAACCTCCAAAAATTCACTGCCAGCAAGCATCATGGCACGCTGGAAGGCCTCATTTTCTTTCTCAGATGACTGGTCAGGATCCATCCAATCCAAATTAAATCGTCCAACTCTTGAAGATAAGCTTGTGTTATTCACATATTTTGGAGGCTGATCCGTATCGAACTGATTAATTCCATTGTCAATAGCATCGATTGCCTGTTACAAGTAATCAATGACGTAAATTATTAATTGAATTCACTCAAACCATGAGTCAAGGCAACATATACGAATCTATATCAATATCATAGAACAAAATCGAGAATAAGAATCTTATTCTAGTACTATAGGGAATTGCGATCCGAATGAGGGCGGAGGTTAGGGCAGCATATATGGGGATTAAAAGGCTGGACAAAAACGATATTGATAAAGTAGTAGTGGAGGGAGATTCAAAAAACATGGTTAGATGGCTTAGTGGGGCGTCAATTCCTCCATGGAGATTCGCACCTTATTGGGATGAGGCTCATGACATCATTATCGGATCATCCATTGTCTTCAGACACGTTACAAGATTAGCTAATAGTGAAGTGGAGAGGTTAGCTAGGAATGGTGTTGGGAAATCTGGAATTGAGTGGTTTGATTTCCTCCCGCGGTGACCTAATTATTTTACTATTTTCTGTATTTGTTTCCTTTCTTTGTATCTTTGGGTGGACCACCTCGGTCTTCCTTTCTATTTGAATGAAAATTGCAACCATTCCAAAAAAAAAGATATAGGGTAATGTCCCCACGAAGTCATCGCACAACCGTACTGGATCTAGGCACCAATTCATGTATTTCAATATATTGACGAGTCCACAGAAAACCCTGTGCATGTTTAGTAGCAACAAGTTTGTGCCTTTCAGCAGTAAAATTTTCTTTCTTCTTTTTTTTTTTTTTGAATGGTAATAGAATTAAACATAACTTACTGGATTCACTAGACAATAACAGCTTTCTGTTGAAGCATTGCCACCAATTTAACATATAGCAATTCCTAATTGCAGTTTTTAAATTTTAAATCATAAGATCGCAAATCATTATTGTGAACATGTGGGAAATGCAAACTTTGTTGAGAGAAATACATGAACATGGTGTTTGGCTTTGGCAAACATGATATAGGAGGTTTTGAATTTGGAAAAGAAATGAAATAGTTCTTTTGGTCCTGTTCCATGGGAACTAACAAGGTCGTGGATGTCCTAGCTAAAGAATGTGTCCTGACCCACCCAGTGATTTCGGCAATCTCTGCCAAATAGCAGTTATTTTCTTTTATCGTCAATAAACTATTCCATTTATCCAAAAAGAAGAAAAAAGGAAAAACTGCCCACAGTAGCTTATGAAGTATTCACAATAAATACTATGATTTGTGGACACGGACACGAGTGTCGCGTGTCGACACTGACACGGAGTGTCGGACACGGCAAACCCCCAAAATTTAGAAAAGGGGATACAGCTAAAATAGAGAGCATATATAATCATAGTTTGTCGATATGGATTTGTGTGTCGAGTTTTGACACGGATATGAGTTGTCTGACATGGATCATCTAAAAATCTAGAAATGGTGACATGTGCATACCCATAAAATTATTGATTATTACACAAATACGTGTCCATACGCCCACTTTAACTCTAACACTCCTAGCAATAACTTTAAAAGTGTCCAAAGGACTGTCGAACCTGTGGACACACAAGTCGTGTCAGACACGGCAAGACACGTGTGTCAGCAATAAATTCAAAATGTCGGCTAAATCATAGAATAAATATGATTGTAAGAAGAGAAAGGGAAAATGACATTAAGAGAGCGAGTGTGCGTGTGTGTGTGTGGGGGGGGGGGGGGGAGTTGGGGAAGGGAAGGGAAATGAACAAACTCAAGAAGCAACGGCTGACATACCAGTGATCCACTCTCAACCCCCTTGTAAGTCAAAGAATCAGCTAAAGATTGATTGCTAGCACAAAATTTGCTAGCAGTTAGTTGTCAATTCCGTCCCAGAGGCCAATCCATTTTACTCTTGGATTAGAACCCTCTAATATTCCTTCACAGAAAGACTCTCCCAGGTGGTGCAACATAGGGTGGAAAAGGAAAGTTTCAGAGAAAGCATGAAAAATGGAAAAAATGGGCAAAATCTGGAAAAATAAGAAAGAAAAAAACACCATGATTGTAAAGTTCACTACGGTTTTGACCATTCCAGACGGAATTTCTGCAACATGCCATTCTAGTCGGAATTTCTAGAATATAGAACAGAATTTTATTTTTTTTGGGACTCCATTCCAAACCAGAACTTTTCGGAAATTCTGTTTGGATGGACAGGAAGTGACAAAGGGCACCACTAATTATTAGAAATAATAGAAGCATAACGCAGAAGAAAAAGAGTAATGAAGGCTCCCCATTGTCTATTTGCATGAGATCAAGCTGACAAGTGTCTCATATTTACATTATGGACTACAAGAACAAGACACCACAATAGAGGTTTATTCTAGGTTAGTTATCTTGTTTTTTTCACATATCAGAGGTTGCGATCTTAGATTTTATTTTTTTCAATAACTGATAGAATTGACTGAAGTAGAAAATAATATCAGAGTAATATCATAGCTGGCAAAGGAAAGGCAATGTGGGAAACGGAAAGAAGAAGCGGAGGGTTTAGAAGAGAGAAAATGTGGGAAGCGAAAAGCTCTAAATAAAGTAAAGAGGAAACGCATGGGAAGCTTCATTGAAAGTAAAAAATGAAGCATGCAACATACCTCATTGGAATCGAACAAGAAATTTATATAAAGAGAAGGGTTATCGTAGGTTAGGGAGAATAGATTAATCTTGGTAAGGATTACAAGAATTTGCAAAGGGTTAAGGTAAGTAAGGATTATAAGTAATAAAAAATAATTTGTGACAGGGTAGAATTAAAAGTTGAGGAATGATAGATACAAGGGCCCTCTTTATGCAAGGGCCGGAGAAGGGCCCTTGAATAGATCCACATCATCAAGTGCAACAGAATTCAGTTTCTCAACCGATTTTAAAAATGATGTGGATCTATTCAAGGGCCCTTCTCCGGCCCTTGCATCTATCATTCCTCTTAAAATTATTAGGAATTTATAGTTTTACATGCTTTATTCATGGCGATTTATTGTTACGTTTTTGGAAAAAGAAATGCAGATTTATTGTTAAGTTTTTGTAAAAGATCTACGTAAGTTTTATTTAAAACTTAAGATGAGTTTGTAAGTTTTAAATAATTATAAACTATATTTTTTAATATGCTCCATCAACATCTGCGTTACAAATATCTCTGATATTTTCAAAATATAGCGATTTTATCATGATACTTTTATAAAACGACAAAATCACGAAATAATGCCGAGAATTTAAAAAATATAGCGATACTTTCATTTACCACGATAATATTACGATAATAACATGATATTTTTTATTTTTTACTTCTTTCATAATTTACATATTTTTAAATAAAGTTTATCATTTTTTCTCAATATAAACCCAAAAAATAAAAATAAAAATCCTATATCCTGAGATTTTCGCTTGCTGAGGAATTCCTGAGAACGATATTTGTGACATAGATCGACACTATCAAAACAAGAAAGTCTTTTAGGAAAAAATTATGGCCTAAATAGGAAGGTTTTCTTAATTAAGAGGAAACGTGTGGCAAGCGTGCTCCCCTTAATTTGGTAAGTGAGAAGAACTTAGCTTACAAAACGAGTGCTTACGGGGAAGCGATCTTTTTTTTTTTTTTTGAAAATTGACAAATATATTCATACCAGCAAAATAACAATGGGGAACAGTAGTCCCACCAGATTTACATAGCATTAATTGCCCAGGAGCATTCTCCTTGGCCCAAGAGAAAAACCCATTACCCCTTACATTACCCAGTAGCCTCAATTAAATCGAATCCAGCAAAAAAGTGACATATTTGTGAGGCCCACCAAGTCAAGATCGTGATCTGCCACATCACACCAATTTCTCCACCACAATCCAGCTGGCAAATTCGATTTTCAAAAGTTCCGCTCGAAGGCCCAGAGTTATTGTACGCTCCTAAACATGCACAATAGCCAACCACCCAACATCATTATCCGATCTCCGGCGGCCTCCACCTCGAACCACCACCAACACCGTCGGCTCCCCATTAAAAATATATCAAATCCTTCACTGTCATGTCCAAAACATACTTCCAATAACCCAAAAATCAGAATCTTCCTCCCCACTATAATCAAATCATTCAGATCCCATCGAAAAGTATACTCCAAGCCCTAACCCTAAACCGTAACCCTGAAGACTATAATACTCCCCTCCTCCTTCCCTCTTCAACCCTAACCCTAACAACCCTAATACTCCCCTCCTCTTCCTCCTTCAAACCCTAACCCTACATGGCTACTAATGCGTCTCATTGCCGCCGTCCACAACCGCCCTCACCTCCACATCCAACCTCCTCATTTTCCCATGAATCCGGACATCATTTTTCTTACTTTGGCCCCTTCCACAGCCTCTGACGACTCCCCCACCCACTTTCTCCATCAACCCTAATCGGATCCAGCCCTTTCGCGATTAAATCTGGCCTTCTCGAGCCTAGACCCGGCCATTCCGCCCCTTCAGCCACAATCTCTGCAATTCCTGCGAGATCGGACCATCTCCGAGCAACATCCAACCACCATCTTCTCCCTTGCCCATGATCGCAACAATTTTCACATGCATGAAAAGAGAAATCACACACATAAAATAAATTGGGATCAAGTTTTCCTCTCGTGAGAAGAGGTTTTATTAATTTTGGTAGGGATCATACACTTCCAGCTCTATTGGCCGTTAATTACATTTCTTGAAGAAGAAAACACCTCTGATTATCCATCAAGAGGTTCCCTATCTGAATACAGCTTTTGTTAATTGTCCTCCAGAAGGAGGGATATTTTGAAGATCTGATTTTTGTGAACAGATCCTTCATAATTAATTTTTGGGGAAATGTTATCTCTGTCATCTTCCTCCTGGAGGAGAAAGGTCTTCTCCCTTCAGGGAGTCTGTGAGAAGAGATCCTAAAGGGACCTTTAGAAAGAAATTCTCTAAAGGGATTTTCCTCCATCTTTCTTTTTGAGAGCCTTCATCTTTATCATCATTCTCCTGGGGGAGAAGAGTCTTCTCCCTTTAGGGAGTCTCTGGGAAGAGATCCTAAAGAGACCTTTAGAGAGAGATTCTCTAAAGGGATTTTTCTCCGTCTTTCTTTTTGGGAGCCTTCATCTTTATCATCCTTCTCCTGGAGGAGAAAGGTCTTCTCCCTTTAGAGAGTCTCTGAGAAGAGATCTTAAAGAAACCTTTGGAGAGAGATTCTCTAATTGGATTTTCCTCTGTCTTTCTTTTTTGGAGCCTTCATCTTTATCATCCTTCTCCTGGGGGAGAAAGGTCTTCTCTCTTTAGGGAGTCTCTGGAAGAGATCCTAAAGGGACCTTTAGAGAGTGATTCTCAAAAGGGATTTTCCTTCGTCTTTCTTTTCAGGAGCCTTCATCTTTATCATCATTCTCCTGCAGGAGAAAGGTCTTCTCCCTTTAGGAAGTCTCTAGAAAGAGATCATAAAGGGACCTTTAGAGAGAGATTCTCTAAAGGGATTTTCCTCTTTCTCCCGAAGGAGAAAGGTCTTCTTCTTATCTCCTTTCTAGAACCTTTTGGAAGAAGCCTGCAAAGAAAAGAAAGGAAAGCATTGTTAGCCAGTAATCTCTTCTTACCTTTCTTTCTCCTCCTTCCGCTTTTCTTCACGTAGCTTTTCTTTCGCAAAGATCTGATCCCCTTTACGTAGCTTTTTTTTTCTCCAGGATTCGATCCGGATCCCCTCTCCAAAGGGTCTTTCCTCTATTTATAGAGGTCTTTTGAATTAGTTGGCAAGTGCCACCTCATCCCTTACTTTCACTTCACGATCTCAAGTTTTTCTCCTTATCCATGATTACACGATCACAACTTCCCCTTTTGTGGGGAGTTACGTAACTTCCCTTTTTGAAAGGTGGGTGAGTTGTTTTTCCTCTTTTGCGAGAGTTATTTTATTCCCTTAAATCTAGGGATTTCTTTTCTCTTAGTCGAGGATTTTTCTCCTTTCTACTAAAGTATCTTAACTTTGTGTTTATCTCTTTTGCTTTTTAGGAATAACACTGTGCGTAACCACCACTTCTGTTTTTTTCTTCTTTTTTACTAACGGACTTTACCTTTATCCATTTTTTGTAAAATTTCGAGTTCAACAGCCCATCAAGAGAGATAGAGAGATCAGAGAGGGAAAGAGATAGATCAGAGAGGGAGAGATCAGAAAGAGAGAGAGAGAGATAAAAAAGAGATCTGAGAGAGCCGCCTCCCTCCCTAGGGATTATAAAAAGGAGATCTGAGAGAGAGAGAGAGCCGCCTCCCTCCCTAGGGATTCCATCGACCTAGGGAGGGGAGAAATGAAATGACCCCTTATGGGCAAGCTATCTTCCAATCCGAATAGGAAGTTTCTGGTATCTATGAGTAATAAATCGTCAACAATAGGATGTTGTCTAATGTAACGGTGAAATATCTTCGAGATTTTGACAATCTCCCTATATGTTCATGATATGTTAAAAAAAAAATTTCTCTGACTACCAGATAAAAAAATCTGAGATATCCTAGGATTCTCAATATTCTCACAATAATATCAAAATATTATTCCAATATGTTAATGAGAGTTTCATATTATTTACATTTATTTGGTAATTTCTCAAAATTATTTCTTTCTTTCTTTGCATACTTTATTAATTTTATTTGTTTAGATATGTTCACAATAATACCCTTGAATAATCCTCAACAATTGGGTGTCTCTGGAATTTTCTCAAATGAGAGATTTGTCACATTATTACACACTCATGCAAACATCTTTATTTTTATTTTATTTTTTATTTTATAAAAACTATGCTAGACCACAACTCACTCATTTTTTTCTACTATTTCCTCTCTTTTTTTCTTTTTAAACTGAAGCCATGTTAATTAAACCAAGGCTTTTCACTAATCAATTTTCCACGCTTACGAGTTACTTTTTTTTTTAAAAAGGTAGCAATGTTCTTTGGTTTCAATATTCAACTAAAGAAATAACGGAATCATTGATAGGTACAACTATTGAAAGAGAAATGAAAAATGTTGTAAAGATTTTGGTGAAAATAGCAAAAAACTACTAAATTGAATTACCTCCATAAAACTCTTATATACAGCCAAAAATAACCTATGTACGTCAGGGTGTCCCTCATCAAGCTGAAGCTCCTTTGCAATTATCTCCAAACCATAGTGCTACAACAACAAAATGCACTCGTCAGACAACCTAAGAATAATAAAATAAATATTTAGACAAAAAATATCAATTAACTCGATCCCGAAAACCGGATACACAATCGACAAGCCAACAAATAAGATAGAGATATCTTAGGAAGACACGCCATTAATGACTATGTTAATGAAAAATATACCATTATTTTTTTATAAAATGAGAAACATATTCTTATTTAGGTACACATGGCAATGTTGGGAGTAGGGGTGGACATGGTTCGGGTTGGTTCGGTTCTGGCGTAATCCCAGAACCGAACTAATCCCTATCGGTTCCCAATATTGGGAACCAGAACCGAACCATGAAACCCTGGAACCGAACCGAACCAGAACCGATCTTGATCAAGTTGGTTCGGTTCAGTTCTAGGTTTACCAACTTATTTATTTATTTTTTAAAGACCCCCCTTACTTCCAAATTCAACCCCCCTCTTCTCTTATTTTTAATGAAAATCAAAAAAAGACTATTAATTTTAACACCCCCTTTCAGCCTCGCTCAATCCAATGGCCCATATTTGCTTAAGTTTGAAAATCTAAAATCTGATATGGGATTTGCTAGCCTCCTTCACATTCACTCGCCGTCCTTTGCAAGTGATGACAGTCGCATATGTTGACTTTTGCTTTATTCATTTAATTCATCTGACATGGCTGTTGTCACTTGCAAAGGACGAAGTGCGAAGGTGCTTCTGCAAAGGAGGCTAGCAAATCCCATTTGATTTATATATATATATATATATATATATATATATATATATATATAGAGGAAAGTGAAGCTACACCGCCCGTGTAGCTAACTTAGCTACACCGCCGGCTTAAAATACAATGGGCCCACATTGTTTTGGTGATCCAAACCATTCATTTGATAGGCCCTCACATAGATAGGGTGTCCACCAAAAATCAGCTCCATAGGATCATCCCAACCCTTCAAACTGTGGAGGCAAAAATGGACAAATTTGTGAAGGATTTTACACATTCATTTTTGCCTCCACAAATAGTAGGGTTGGGATGATCCTATGGAGCTGATTTTTGGTGGACACCCTATCTATGTGAGGGCCAATCAACTGAATGGTTTGGATCACCAAAACAATGTGGGCCCATTGTATTTTAAGCCGGCGGTGTAGCTAAGTTAGCTACACGGGCGGTGTAGCTTCACTTTTCTCATATATATATATATATATATATATCTTCAGTTCGGTTCGGTTCGGTTCTGGGTCCCATGACCTACCCAGAACCGAAACGAAAACCAACGGTTCCAAAATTTTGGAACCAGAACCGAACCACATATTTTCAAAACCGAACCGAACCAAATAGGCCGGTTCGGTTTGGTTCTTCGGGTTGGACCCAAACCATGTCCACCCCTAGTTGGGAGGACTGCTTGAGACCATGATTTTAAATTTCACCAAAACTGACACAAATGGAGCGAAATACTTCTATTTCTATTAACATCGAAACACATTCCGAAACCAAAACATATACCAAAATCTAAACCGTAAGTGTATTGGCAGTATACTACACAAATATGTGTTACATAATTATATTAATATCAATTGCATATGAAATGAAGATAACCAGCCCTTGTGTAATGCAAGTCTCCAGACTTCTTGCCTTAAAGCACAGCTCCGCATTCCTACAATCAGCCACAAGGAACTGCAAGAAAACCCTTCCCAAATACCATTGTTCTCAGCTGATTCCAACAACAGCACCAGTCCATGATTCTCCTTTATTTTAGGTGATGAAAAGCAGCCATCGAATTCTCAACATTTCCTGTTAACCAAAACTCTGAGAACCAGTTCTCGGGTCACAAAAAATCTACAGCGATTTTCTTTCCACACTTAGTTTAAGGCGCCTAACGACTCCACTTCCAGCCACAACTCCCTCTTGAATCTGCTGTTTAACTAAGACCACCCTTGTTCAGAGTCCTTTCCCCAGAACACACCTTTCACTACTATTCTTAACCACCCAACATGCCATGTTTAACCAAGAAACCCAACCTTTTTTTGAATGATTTTTTTGTTTGAAACATTGTGTAGGGTGTGAAGACAAGTATCAATCATCACTACACAAAATAATAATAATAGCTTGCAAATATTGTGTATAACTACCACCCCGGCAGGCAAAAATGAATCTTCAACACAAAGCTAATAAATCCAACTTTCTTTAAATCAATTCTATTGCTGAACGAAATGTATAAATCTAGATAATTCACAACAGTTATCATTCCAGACGATATAGAAACAAATAGACTCACACTAACCTTGGTGCAAAACTAGGGTTCGCGGATTCATTGGAGAACTGTTGGAGCATAAATTGTCTAGACTTTCAATTAAGACAGCACATTCATCCCATGAACAGATTTAAACATCAGAATAATCAACTAGTAACTACAGTTTGCAAAGATTTAAAGCTTTTGAGTTAATTAATTCATAGGTTAATTCAGCAAAGTATAGTTTGCAAACACATAGTTCATGCCAAAAGATAAGATCCATAAATAAAATGAAACAATCAGTTGAACACTGGCTTGGAGAAGTTGGTCTCCAAGCCAGTGTTCAACTGATCAAAGATAAAAGTAACTTCAAAAGAGATTCTTTTAGATCCCCCATTCATATCCGTGCACAAAGAGAGCATTACTTCAAAGATGTAAGCTTTTAGGATTAGATAGGATAATCTTAACAGCCTTAGCCATGTTCCTTTGCTGATATGTTACATTTAAGTTACATTACCTTATAGACAAGTCCAGCACTACTGAGTTTGGTAGTGAACCCATGGCCAAAGACCTCAGAGAAACCTTTCTGGTGATGGTCATAACGATCTTGGCAAGGATCATACACACCCCCAACATCAAGCACAGCATCAAGTGTGTTCAGTATCTACAACATAAAAGGTTTTAGTCAGTTCAATCACAACTAGCATAAGTACTTAACTCTAGAGGAAAAAGTAAACAAATTTGCTAGACCGTATAGAATTTAACATAAACAAAAAATAAAGGGTAGATTATTGCATGGACTGTCCCAAATCATGATTGAAAGGTCGAGATGATTCAAAATGTTCAATTGTCCCAGATACATATTGCAGTCAACTGTAGCCCAATATATTATATAGCATATAGAGCGAGTTTTATTATCTTGGAGGCCATGTATACTATTCCTTTCAGTTTTTTGTGTAAGAAAATAAATTTCACATCCATTTAAGGAACCATCTTTAAGGCCAAACCAAAATCAATTATTCCAATATTCACCATAGAGCTGAAGTTTCTCCACAATCACGTGTTTATTACGTAGGATTTTCCAATCAAACTAGCTTTGTAGCATCACAACACCCTTTTGGTGTGTATTTCACCATAGAAAACAAGCTAAATCCCACGATATTCTGTTGGCTGGTCTAAAGCATTAATAACAATACATACAATTCCATGTTCAATGGAAACAAACAAACAAAAAAAAAGCTCAGCAATGAATTAAAATGTTCTATATCTGCTTTCATAAAAAATCTTGTGTAATATTCAGTGAAAACAAAAAACAACAGAGAACCCGTGGCAGACCATACCAAACAAGCAAGAATGGAGGCCAATAGTTCTTAAGTGAATAGGAGATGGAAATGAAAGAGCATCCAACTCCATGGCTGAAAGCACCAGTGAGACCAATCAGCAATCCAAAGGCAACAGATTAGCAAACCCCCAACCACTGCATCGAGCAAATAGTTCACAGCTCTGGAAGATAATGTAATCAGCCAAAGAGAAGGAAACCGTGTTACATGGATTCTTCTAAATGGGCGAAGAATCCATGTCGGACACATCTCGGATTCCAATACTTCAGGATCCTTTGAGGAACTTGTAGTTTACTTTATCTGTTTTTTTCTGCATACAACTACAACAACTTTATAATTACCGAATATTTTGAGCTTTACCCATTGTAATATTAAGTTTCTTAAATGAAAATAAAATACTATATCTACTGAATGTACTAAAATTTTCAATATATTACTTGTTATAACCATATTATTATGTAAAAAATGAGAATTGGTTGAAATATTTTGGCAAATCTATGAATCGTTTTTTAGTTTTACGGAATCCGACACTCGATACCCGTGTCGGATTCCGACACTCGTATCCTTACTGATGCAACATAGGAAGGAAATGAATTACACTATAGAGGCAAAGGTAGAGATGAAGGTGCCTCAAAAGACAAATTGTTGACTGATCACAACGACTCCAAAGGTGAGCCATGTCAGAAGGTTCCAAAGAAGAAATATCCATGCACTATCTACCGAAGACACACCCTAAGACCCCATTATGTAACTCAACACCCATGCCATGAGAGTTGAGTTTCATCCACACCAAGGTTGAATTCTTCCAGGCCAAGATTTGGAGAATATGAATCATTTGGAATCCGATGCCCCCACCATATGTAGTAGTTATTGTTTCTAGGGAAAGTAAGAAGAATTTCGATTATCTAGGTTCCTTGTACTCGCCCTTACTTTTCCATATTGTATCTAGGGTTTAAGGCCGGTGCTTTGCTCTCTTTTATTGTAATATCTTTTTCTATTGTCTTAATACAGCAGTAAGTGTCCTGCTAATCCCAGCTTACCGACCAACAAAGATAAAAAAGAAACAAAAAACAAGAAAAAACTGTATAGAGCATGGAAATACGCCTGTAAATGCTACTTTTTTTTTCTAATTTCTACCATCCGAAAGGATCTACATTTAGAAACTGCGAAAGAGAAAATGATCAAAGAAGAAAAAAAAAACAGAAAGAATACCTGAGGGTCTCTGGTTCGGACGATTTCGGCGGCGGAGAATTTATTGGTGAGTCGGATCATGAAGCAACCAAGAGCTTCATCACAGTGAAAACTGCCATTGTGAGTGCCCACTCTCTTTGGATTTGGATTTGGAGAGGTGGTGAAGAAAGAAGAAACCCTAGGACTTCTTGGACTTCTTGGACTTCTTAGAGCGGTGTTAGACATGGTGAAAAAAGAGCTCCTTTGTTTTTGGAAGAAGATGAGTTTCTGGCTTAACTTTCCAACAGCAAACATAGCTTGCTCTATTCAACCCTTTTTCTTAAATAAAACACGAAAACAATGGCCTTGATGGGAGTTTATATCTCCATGTCAAACCGACTTTGAGTTGAGACGACGGGGTTTATTTTAAGCGCGTAATCTTAAACCCTAGCCGGTTTGGACTGCCTGAATCAGTCCCTGGAATTGGGATCTGATTCCATTACTGATGGATTCCGGTTTTTGCTTCAGAAAAAAGAATGGAATCAATGGGGGTGGCATCCGTAGAATTATGCCGGAATCGTTTTCCTGCCTCAAGACGTGGTATTCTATTCCTCCCCGGTGAAGGGAGAATTGGAATTAGAATACAATGTCTGTCATACCCCAAATCGGGGTCCCTATGATAGTGCCACACGTTGCTTTTCAACAACCACAAGAACGTGCAAGGTAAGATCAACAACACTCCACAACAAGGATAAAAAGTGCTACTTGTGGAAACAAAATTTAATAAACAAAAGCTTCGATCTCAAAATCTAAGGCCAAACAATGCCTACATCCTTACCGAATTTAAATAAAACTTCAAATACCAATCTAAATAAATGTTTACTACCTAAATAAATCCCTACAAACTGCTAAAAAATGTCTGCTTATTCAAAATAAACTCCTACTAGCTACTAATCAGTGTCTTGGAAGCGGATTCTCCTACGTCAGCGAATCTTTCCTCACTCCCATTCCCCACGAGCTGCTAGTTACTCTTCATTATCTGAAAAAGATAGACAACGTGGGATGAGCTTTTACGCTTAATACATAACAAGGAGTCTGCATAGGTTGGATTAAGTACACAAAACACGAGCAAAGCATTAATAAAGATAAATGCATATTTTATTCAAAACAGGCTTATATCATGAGGTAGAATGTAAAAACTGAAATACAGGTGTGACAACCCAAGAGAGGGGGTGAATTGGTCAATTAGAAATTTTAGGCTTAATTAAGAGGATGATTAAAAGTTAATCCACTAATTAAACACTAATTAGTTTAACCCTTGTTCAAATTGGCATATTAATGAAATCTAGGGTTTAGACATTCTAATCATGCACATTTGCAAACCCTTATTCAAATAGGCATTATAATGCAATTAGGGTTTAAACATTTCAATCAAGTGCATTTACTAACCCTTGTTCAATTAAAAGCACAAATGCAAGTTAGGTTAGAGATTACCAATCACCACACGTGCAAGAAAAAGGAGAAGAGAAGGGCCACACCATAAGAGAACACCAAGTTTTTATAGTGGTTCGGTCTACCAAAAAGACCTACTCCACTCTTCCAAGTTTAGCTCCTTGAGTACTCCACTATGGTAAGATTTCAAGCATAATCTCGAAGCTCTTACAACAAGCTTTTCCATTCTCAAGGGCCAAAGCGAAGCCCATCTGCACTATGCCTTCGGCAAGGGGACACACCATCATATGACGTCTTCACCTTTCTTAACAGGCCGAAGAGGAGACCCTCGTCTTCACCTTTCTTCACGAGCCGAAAAGAAGACCCTCTTCCTCACAATTCTTACCGGGCCGAAGAGAAGACCCTCAATAAAGAACAAATACAATGAAAAACACTCAATACCTCTTAAATAGGCGGATTACAACTTTATAAGCTCACATTCACTCCAAAAGAATAAGCAAAGAATAGCCATGTGGAGTGCCTCTTGAAATAATGTAGAAATGAAAGCTCAAAGAGGTTTTGCTTTTGATTTTCAAAATGAAACACGAAGAGAAATGGGATTTTATCTTTCTCAAATGTTCAAAAGCTTGTTTAGATAGGTTTTAATCATGTATATATAGTGTATTTGAAATATAACCGTTTGGGGGTAAAACCTTAAAAAACTGGCTTGAAAAAGTCAAGCAGAAAACGCCCCAACGGCTAGTTTGCCTGACCGTCGCGGTCTACCGAGCCACCGCGGTCGCCCGCCCCTATCGGGCACCCATTTTTTATTTACAAATTTCTTACTGTCGCGGTGACAGGCCCATGGCGGTCGTCCGGCGAGGCTAACCTGTTTGCTCAAAAAAACTCGGCTCAAAAAACCTATCCCGGTCGACCGACCCACGACGGTCGCCCGCCCAAACCTATGACGAATTGTTCCAGACTTTCCAGGAACACCTCCGCGGTAGCCCGGCTTGACCGGGTCTACCGGCCCGTCAATATCTGGCAAGTGCTGGATTTCTAGCTACCTTGTCGCGGTCGCCCGGGACACCCCGGTCGACCGGCCCTGTATAAATTTTCATTTTTACTTTAAAGTTAAGGGGCTTTGGGCTATGGTCTTTGGGCTTAAGTCCAAGGTTTTCAAACACATTTTTGGGTGTGTTGATGGTTTTCAAAGATGTAAAATGCTAAGTATAAAAACCATTTGAAAATCTTTTGAAAGTGCATTTAAACATAAAATCAAGAGTACTCAAAATACATTCTAAAAATAAGAACCTTGAGTCTTCTTGGAATGTCTTGGCTCATTTGCACTTCCTTGGACTTCTTTAGCTTGAGGTGAACATCTTCAACTTGTCTTGCTCTTGTGACATCCTCCAATCTTCACTGCATATTGTGAGGTGCATGAGGTGTCACCATGGCATGTTCAACTCCAAGCTCCTTCCTGACACTTGCTAGGAACTTGTGAAATCTTCATGATGAGCTTCTTGACATGAACATCTACAAATGTTGATGTCTCCAATGTAGGTGCAAGCTCTTTGTTCCTTTGTCTCTTGACCCACAAGCCATGTGTTGTGAAGAGTTGTGTAATGGCGATTATGACATGAAATTCCTGTATACAACACAACACCTCAAAGCAGCACATCAGTCCATAAATGATAATCAATTTAGTTTGCTATCATCAAAACAAGAAGGTAAGTTGAATGATTAACCCATGGGAACCCTTGGGCTTACAAAAACAACATAAGTAATAGTTTGGAACAATACACACAGATTTCATGATACAAATAATCCAACTAGTCCACAATTCCACACTAGACATAGCTATGGTTTCAATCATCTCCCACAGTGACGGGCTATCGCAATTTGCCAACTTCACATCCCATACTCGCGTGGTTCTCGATCGACCCCACGTAGTCACAACCAAGTTTTACAGCTCCTACCTAGCAGAGGTAACGAATCAGGAACTCTCCCACTATCCAGCACTCACTATGGAGGCAAATGACCGATTTTTATGTGACTACGCACCAATTATCACCCTCCAACCGGTTAAGGTCAGGATACCAATTCATAGCTATGCTAGTCACCATGCACAAAGCACCAACCGGCCCACTCGGACCCAATCATAAACGTTCCATAGGGTAATAGTAATAATAATAATACAAGAGATCAAATATTTAGAGATTTTGCAATCAATAAAATCCAACATCTTTAAAACTATAAAATAACTTGTGGATTTTTGTGCAATTAAAACATGCAAAAACGGCGTACTTGATCCGATTTTCATGTATTTAATGATGCTAAAGATATGCTTTAAATAACCAAAAGTTATCAGCTCCAATTACATAATTCAGTTTACAAACATGGCTTTTAAAATAAATTTTATATGCACGAAAAACTCCTACACAAACTCGCAAGTTACGTACCGACAGTTCGAACAACCAATTCCCTTGCATATACTATAAGTAATATATAATTTATAAGGTTTGTAAACTTTTAGAATATATTTTTTAGCTTTAATCACGCCACAAAGGTGCTGCCTGCCTGATTTTCAAATACGTTTTTGGACATACTAGACACTCGGCAGAAAAATATTCATATAATATTCATATGAAATCCAAAAATTATGAAACCAACTCCATTTGAAAAGAAGACTTAAAAATATATAATTTCATAGAACATGTCAAAACTTAAATCAGATCATAGGACTTTCATTTTTAAGTTGTAACAGAACTCGGATTCAGATTTCAGGCAGACTAGATGCACTATACGATAATATTCATAAAATAATCATCTGAAATTCAACAAATACAAAACCAAAGCCATTTGAAATAAGACTCAAAAATCTAAAATTTTACAGAATACATCAAAACCTAAATCAGATCATAGGACCTTCGTTTTTAAGTCATAACAGAGCTCAGACTCAGATTTCAAGTAAATTAATATAAACTATCATTAGGTCTTTTGAAAATCTATGATTTCTCTCAATCTAACCAGGATCTAAGAATAAATCTTATTTTTCTATATTTCTTTAATCATAACTACAGATTTGAAGTAGATTATTAAGATCCAAACAAGAAAATTAATTTAATTCACATACCTTTTGGGGAAGAACAATTTTTCTCTCTTCAAAACTTCACGTTCCAAAGTTTTCTTCTTTAGGGTAGAGTTTTGCATGTTATGTGTTTAACGTGAGCTTATGGATTTCTTTTAAGAGTCCCACAATTCCTAAATTTCGTTTATCCTAATCTTATTGGACTAGGAAGTTTTTCCTTCTATCAAGTTTCCTAATAAAAGACTTTCTTTAAAAGAGGACTCTTGTCAATTTTCAACTTAGGACAAAAACGGCCCCACCTCAACCACTTCGATGCATATTATATTTTTTTAAAGAACAAAACAAAAATAAATAAAAATTGGGATGTTTCAATGTCGATCTTCTTTTTAAATCAGCTCCAGAGTCTACACAGGAGTAGACCTGGACCTGGACCCGGACCCGGACCCGCGGGTCCTTCCTGACCACTCGTAATTCATGGGTCCGAGTCACTAAATTTGTGACCCGTAGAAATTTCACCCGGCCCTTACGAGTGACGTCAAAACTGTGCCTGGCCGGTTGGACCCGCAGGTGCCCGTTAAAAAAACGTGAATTCTTGGGAAATGATATTTGCCTCCCTCTGATGGATAAAATCACCCCCAGCCCCTCATAACGTTATTCGCTAGGTTTTAAAGGTAAAAGAAAAACGTTAAAGGGGTGAATCTATCGTAAAGCTATGAACCACTTTCACAGAAGCCGTTAAAGGGGGGGATTTTATCCGTTCAGGGGGGGGGATATCAGTGCTCGAGTTCTTTTAGAAACTGAATTATAAGATGGACCCCACTACGCATCATTGGCTCTGTCTCTCTCTGATGTGAATGCTCCGTAATCCCAACTCGCTTTTGCCGTCTGATGAAACCCAAATCTCTCTATATTGCAGATTTGCAGAGAAGAAAGAAAGAAAGAAAACAAACGTCCGGCTCATTTTCATCTGATCTTTCCTTGAGTTGGAGAAAACACATCTGAATTTCGAGGATAGTTCTGCTTGATTCCTTTCTTTTCTTTCAGCCCATGCTTTTCTATGAAGGAATGCAGATTCTCTATGGAAACCTCTCTGATCTTCTTCCACATCATCAACATTTCTAGCATTTTGTCCGGTATGTGTTTTTCCTGAGAATTTTGTTGGAATCCTGCTTCTTCTTCTTCTTCTTGTTCGTTCTGACAAAAGAAAAAAAATGGATGTACTTTCAATTTCTTTGTTGTATTTTAGGGTTTTCCTAGTTTCTATTTTGTGATGATCTTAAATTACATCCGTTAAAAAAAAAGATCTTAATTTACATGTATAAGGGATTTAGGGATTTGATTTTGGAAGAAGGTTAGCAATTGAATTTTGGGGAGATCAAGGTGAGGGAGGGGAATATGACTATAATACCTTTGGAAGCCGCGTAAAAAGGGATACACGATAAGAAACATAGGAGGGCAAAGTAGACATTTTCCTCCACCTCATCTTCTTCCTTTCCCTATCTTCCCATAAAATAAGAACAGCAAAACAACGTGGATGGCCCGCGGGTCCACCCGGCCCGCACGGGTTGGGTCCGGGTCACCAAATTATGACTCGTAAAATTTCGGGTCATTTATGACCCAGCCTTACCGTACGGGGTTGGGTGAACCTAGTCCGGCCCACCCGTTTGCCAAGTCTACACAAGTGTATGCGCCTCTTCTTAAACCCTAATCTATGGGTTTGTTTAGATCTTGGGAATCCTTTTTCTTGAAAAATAACTTTTCCTAAAAAATGAAAAACCCAAGGTTTGGATGAGTACTCTTATAGGAATTTTTAAATGGGAGCTGATATATTTGTCCCTTTTAATTTTGGGGACACCTGATTTTAAACCTTTACACAACCATATAAAAGTAGTCAGTTACACCTCGCTAATATTTTGGAAATGACCAAAATACCTATATAAGCATCGACAAACTCTTGTTTCTGTGTTTATGTTCCGTCCACACATTACGAATGCAAAAAAATTTATATAGAAATCCATTTGTTTTTTTAATGAAAGGAGAAATGCAATTGTAATCTTTTCCAAATTCTTTCCTTGTCTCAATTTTATATACCATCTTTAAGTTACAGATACTTAGGGGAGCTTTTTTCGATTGATAAATAAGATAGAATTTTAGGAGATTCGCCTGGTTCTGGCCTGTTTTTGGAAACCTTACTTTGTGATGATGCCAAAATTCGTACCCGGCGTCGGGTGAACATGGCAGATGAGTCCGGTTGTCTAGGATAGCTTGCGCCCAAAGAAAAAAACACCAAGATTTTACGTGGTTCGGCCAAGCCTACTCCACGGGCGAGAAACATGATCTTCTACTATGAGAAAAAAAAATACAAGGATTACAATGGGTTCAACCCAAAACCCAAACCCCGCAATCCTTTCCTTGCTTCTCAAACCAAGACCGTACCCAAGAGTAATCTGAGAGAAAACCCCAAGAGAATACCCAAGAGAAGAACCCAAGAGAAACCCACAAGAAGAACACAAGAAAAAAAAACCTCTCTTTTTCTATTTCTCTCTTTCTCTCTCCTCTCTTTTCTCTTCTCACCTTTTTATTTTCTCTCACTCCACCCTTGCACGTTCCCACACACCACATAAGAGAAAAGACCTCTCTTATATCATAGGCTTCCAAAAACCTAAAAAAGTTAGTTTCTATTTTGCCTTCTTGCCTTCCCACCCAAGCAACCTAGTGGTGGTGGAAATAAGGTGAAATTCCACTTAGCAACCTAAGAAGGGGGTGAATTGGGTGTCTTTTAAAATTTTAAGGATTTAAAAACTTAGTTTGCACTAGTTTTAATTTGATTAGAAAATTTAAACTAAAGTTCAAGGATAAGAGTTAAGCACTTACCATAAGAGAAGAGAGGAAGAGACAAGAAGATTGACACAAGGGTTTTTATAGTGGTTCGGTCTTAAACTCAAGACCTACTCCACTCTTCTCAAGTTTGTCTCCCTGAGGTATCCACTATGTTATTCCCAAGAAACTTAAATATGGCGTTCCTTTCGCCAAGTACAATCCAAGCGTCCAAGCTCCAAGGGTCTTCTACGGCGCCCTTTGTTGCCAAATACAATGAAGAGTTGAAGATGTAGCTTGCTTGCCTCTTAGTAGGCTGATTACAAGTAAATAACACTCACTCTCACACAAGAAAATGATGAACAAATACAACCCCTAAGGTCTCTCAAGAACAATCTAAAGTCAAAGCACAAGAGAGAAAGGGAGACTGAAAATCTTGTTAGAAATGAGTAAATATGCCTTTTTAATGCTCTTGGAATGTTAGGTTATCTCATTAAGTATTTTTCCAAAGGCCCCAAGGATCATATATATAGGGGAGAGTGAAATATGACTTTTTTAGACTCCCTGACGGTCTTCTCGGAATCCACGCTCGAAACTCCGAGTGGACCGTTACAGGTTAAATTTTGAACCTGGACCATTTCTCGGAGCTCCGAGAAATTGTCTCGGAGTTTCAAGCTTGGAGCTCTGAGAATAATTATCGGAGTTCCGAGAAGGCTATTTCAGCATGTTTTCAGATTTTTAGTGCTGATTTTCTTTGGGCCTTTGGAACTCACTTCTACCATGTTAAATGGAATGTCATGTGGGTTTAAATATGTGAGGACACCACCATGATCATTCACTAACCATTTAAGTTCAATTTATGGTTGGTTTTAACTTCCTTTTGTGCCCTTGACCTAGACTATTAATGATTGACCATATACATTCTGAAATTAGCTTGGTCTTCAATCTTGTTGGCACTTTGAAGATGCTTTGACTTGTCTTTAATCAACTCCTTTGATGCTTGAGCATAGCTTCGGGCTTTGAGTTGATGTTCATCCTTGTTAGGCTTGAATTTGATTTCTTGCCCTAGATTAGATTTTGACATGGTGTGAGACTCCTTTGGAGTGATTGGATTTTACCACGGATGATACAAGATTTATTGGATTTGTCTCCAAGGATCTCAGAATCCTGATGGAAAAGATTTCTGGGAGGCATTGGTTGCCTCAGCTTGTTTTGAAATAAAGCGTATTTTTGTATAAATAAACACTCATTCTAGGTGGATATTTATACAAAAATGCCCCTAGTTTAGTTTTTTTGAGCATTTTGCATTGTTAGTGGCAACTAACAATGCAAAATGCCCCTAGTATGGTTTCCTTAATGATTTGATCATACATTTTGTAGTGTTAGTCATACTTCTATTTCTAATAATACAAAATGCCCCTAGCGTATATATTCTCATAGACAAGAGAAAGCTAATACAAGGTGAGAAACAAGAGAGCAATTTCATTGCAAATGAAAAGAGGGTTCTTTCTTAGCACTCCTGATCATGAGGTGACATCTTTCTGAGCATTCTTCTTCTGCATATGGAGTACCAAACCGAATTTTGACCTTCTAAGACCTGTACACGGAGTACTGATCTGCATTCTGATCTTCTAAGATAGGATAATTTGCTGTGTTTTCCTTCAACTTATGATTACATTTGCCGGGCAAATGACTTAGCTGAGGGAAATGAGCTTTTCTTTTCTGGATTCCCACGTAGGGAGGAAAGGAGGGAGACTCGATTTCACTGAAACAAATGCTTTTGATTTATTTAGGTAAGTCGAACCCTAGATGGATGAGTTTAAATGTTCTTACACATAGGCAGTGTTCCCTCCTTCTGGTTTTCAATCATGGTCCAGAGACCCTTTAGATTGTTTGAAGTATTAACTCATCTTGTTTTAGACCAATTTTTTTTGTCATCTGGTCATTCTGAAAGTATGCTTTGCCAACAATTAAGTTTGTCCTTTGCGGATTTTCAACTCAACGGACCGTTTGTACCTTAACTTTTGCTAGAAACATGTTTCTGGGTTTGTTTCTACAAGCATGATGACCCTAACTTTTGCCTAAGCCACCCTTTTAGACTTTTAACTTAGCGGATCTTCAGATCTTCTTGTTCTGGACATTTGGGAAGACATGTGAGGATCCTGAAAAAGGTTTGTTGGTTTTACCAAAGGTTATCGAACCTGGGTTTGTCAAGCTGCCTACGTACCCCAAAAAGAGGTTGGGATCAGGTCCACGTAGTTCGTGGTTTGAAGGTTTCTTCAAAAGGGTTTTGAATTTTGTAGATGAGTCATTTTGGCTCTGGTCGGCACATGGAGGCCTTTGAATATCTTTTGATTTGATCAATGTTTGGTAAGTTGGAAATTCTATCTCCATTTGGGTCAAGAAGTCTGACGGCTTTTCCGGACAAGATTTCGTGAGTTTGGCATTTTCTAAACACCATATCCCCCTCTCTGAAATTCACGGCTATGCTTTGCATCTTCAGTAGGTGCATTAGCTAACTGTTCTGTGACGACTTTGTCTTTGACAAATTTTGGAGTAATTTTCGTGACGTCGAATTCTGACGAATGGTTGTGAGGCGACAGCTGGTGACAACTTTAGGGGAGATGACAAACAACCTTTGATCTTTTTTAAGGTTTCTTTGATATTCAATGTTCTACTGTTTGGATAGTTGTCATTTGGACAACATCGAGTTTTTCCATCTTTTGGTATTTGAATGATGTTTGTTAATCATTTGGGATACTTGAAGATTTTCAGAGATTGATTGATCACTTCTTCTCTTTTTGATGACCTATTGAGGTCTTATTTTTCTGAGCTTTTGCTTTTTCGGGTTGTCTTCTAGGAAGAGAGGGATATGGTGCTGGATAATTTTCTCACTTAATCCTTGCATATCTTTGTAAGACCAGACTAAGACCTTTTTGAATTCTTTTAACAATTTGGTTAATTCCGCACACTCTTCAGGGGATAAGGTTTTGTCAATCTTAATCTCCTGAAGCAGGAATTCAGTGCCTATGTTAATAGTTTCAAACTCATCTTCTAAAGGTTTTGAATCCTCTTTTGAGGAGGGCTTGTTCATTATTTTTCAAAGCATTTTGCTTCAGAAGAATCGAGAGAGAAAATGGAGTACAGAGAAAGTTCTTTTATTGATTTACAAGATACATCAGAAGAAGAACTGACTGACGCGCCCTTGTTGGGCTGTTTTACATTTGATGCTTTTCAAAAGATGAGTCAGAATCGAAAAGGGAGTCTGACTCAGAAGACAAGAAGTCTGTATCTGGAGGAGTAACGAGTGGGATAAAAGTATCCGACCAGTTGGAGATTGCCAGCATTGGTAACCATACTTTGTGGGGGGAAACACAAATGCCCATGTTTGCAGCTTCGGCCTTTAGAGGGCAACATCCGCCCCTGATGGGATGATGAAGTCACCCTTGTCGATGGGTTTCTGGATGGCGTGCTTCAAGGAAACACACTTCTCAGTCGGGTGGCCCTTTCCTTGATGATATTCACAGAATTCCCACTTACTGTAGTTTATTGGTAGTGGATCTAGGGGAGGCCTAGGTGCACGAGTAGTGAGCTTATTGTTCTTGATCAGAATCCTCATAACCGCGACCACGTCATATGGTAATACGGAGAATTCCTTGTGGGGTCATGGTGACGGTTTTTCCGCAAGTTTTCCTGCTTTGGCTAAAGTGTTGTTTACTTCTGTCCCAGACTCATGATTCTTGGAGTATGCATGCCTTGGCTCTGATACTGATCTTGGTATCCACCCTTTAGCCATGGAATCATCTATCTTGTTGCCCGTGTCAATGAAATGTTTGAGACTCGAGAAACTCTGGGCGGCCATAGGGCGCTGGAAGAAGATGGTTACGTTCTGCTGCATCATGTCTATCTGATCTTCTTCAGACGGTCGTTTGAGCATTTAAGCTGTCTCATGAGAGAATTGTTTGATGAATTCACTCGTTATAGGGTCCCAGGTAAATTCAGAAGCCACTTCTGCGCCACGCCTTCCAGAGACATCTGAAAGACCAATGCTAACTGTTCTAGAGACAGTTTTTGCGATCGGAGCATGCCTTCAAACGACGCGAGATGCGTACGAGGACAGCAAGTTCCATCGTACTTGTTGATATCTAGCCACTTGAAGCTGGTGGGAAGTTGTACATCGGGGAACAGAGAGACCTCTCGTATCGTGAGTCCTGATAATCCCTGAACCTTAATGACCTTGAGGTCCTAGTTAACCTTGGCAAATTTATCTTCACACTGCTTAACTATCTGCGCAAGGGGATGATTTTCATTGGCGTACTGCTCCTCCAGGAATGGGTCTAAAGGCTGAGCCGTAGATTGGTTAGTGGGTTGGGCCGATATGGTTTCCTGGACAGGAGGAATAGGCATTTGAAGTGTGGGAGGTGCCACGGTAATCTGAGGAGGTGACCTTAAAGCGGCATTCTCTTCCGAGAGTTGACGGAAACTCTGAGTGAGTTTAGCTACTGCCTGTTGCATTTCTTGGATAGCCTGAGACTGGTCCATAGGTATTCAAGGAGTTGATGGACTGGAAAGTTCCAAAATTTCTACTGAGTGAGTAGGAATTGAAGGACTCGGTAAATCCAAGGTTCTTTCTAGACGAGAGTTGATATGAGACCGGGCTTTTGACTTCTCGGGTGCAATGGTTTCAAATGAACGAATTTTCTACCTGCAGACGGAAATATATATACACTAGATTCAGAGCTTTTTCATGCAATGAGGAAAAACCATACAAAGTTTTTTTTTTTTTTACAAATTTTTTCAACTTTTGATAGAATTTTGATAGAACCTGGACACGTGAGGAGCTGAAAGTGAGGTCTGCCCCTACGATAAGGGAAATGGGAGGACACCCCTGAAAGATTGAATTTGATCAAGATTCAGATAACCCTGATCTCATGGTGACAAGCGAACAAAGGTTCGACACGTTGGCTAACAAAGGTTAGACTTGACGTATTTTCTGGCAAAGAAATACAGAGACCCGATGCTTTGAATATAATAGACCAAGTGATGGGTATCCTTTCGGAAACAAGACAAATCGGGCAGAATTTTACCCTAGTTTTGATCAGTACGAGCTTGTCCGAAATGAGTCTAATCCTAAGAAAAGACTGAGAGGGGTGAGCAGGGCTCAAGTAGTGTGACCATAACGAATGGTCAGGACCAGGTTATCTTCGTAACGGAAGATGGGTTGAGTTGGGCAGAGGTTCGCCGCCACAGACCATTACAAATGGTCCAGAAACTGGGTCTAACCTTTTGGAAAGATGGGTTGGAATTTGAGCAAAGCTCGGGTACCGTGACCAAAACAGATGACAAGGGTATCTTCGTACCAGAAGATGAGTTGATTTGGGTAGAGTTTCGCCGCGATGAACCATAACAGACGGTCTTTGGAAGGTTTATCTCTGTGTGGAGAGGTAACCTTTGACAGAAATTTGGGCAGAGCTTTGCCGCTATTTGACCGCAAGAGGGGTCAAGGAAGGTTCTATCTCTGTGTGGAGAGGTAAACCTTGGACAAAAATTTGGGCAGAGCTTTGCCGCTATTTGACCTCAAGAGGGTTCAAGGAAGGTTTATCTCTATGTGGAGAGGTAACCGTGAACAAGGATTTAGAGCTTTGCCGCTATTGACCGCAAGAGGGGTCAATGGAAGGTCTATCTTTGTGTGGAGAGGTAATCTTGAACAGGGGATTTTGGGCAAAGCTTTGCCGCTATTGACCGCAACAGGGGTCAATGGAAGGTCTATCTCTGTGTGGAAAGGTAACCTTAAATATGAAATTTGGGTAGCGTTTTGCCGCTATCTGACCTCAAGAGGGGTCAAGGAAGGTTTATCTCTATGTGGAGAAATAACCTTAAACAAGGAATAGAACAGGTCTAAAGATTGGTAAATTCATTTGAACAGGACCACACTGTCTTGACTATAACGATAGTCAGAGAGGGTTGAAATACGAAAAGCATTAGAGCCTGACATGGCTGAGACCAAATTGGTCTGGATAAGGTGGATGATTGAGGGATTGCAAAATGTTTGAAAGATGGTACCAGAATGAAGGTGTCTATTGGTCAAGCGCATTAACCGTAAGACAGATATTCTTCCAGGGTACAATGGTTGCTTATTCAAGGAATTTGATGATATGGGTTTGCAAACATGACTCTGGACATGACTAAAGGTTAGACATAACCTCTAATTTTGGGTAAATTTGAACTGCGACCGAGTGCGCATTGGGCTAGGGTAATGACATCCCTAGCGTGAATTTAGGCAACCCGGGGACACCTTTCTAGAACCACTCAACATGCCCGCAGTGGGCTGGGGGTTTAGTGTATCCCTATTAAGATGACGCTCACATCTCTCGAGAGTAGCTGGTAGGCTTGCTTAACTCTAAGCTCAACATACCCTTAGGCAGAGTATGATAACATCTACGTGTAATATGCAAGGCTATGCAGGGGATGAAGGCTTCAAAGTCCCACTTGCCAATGTGCATAAGCAATTCCTTGTTCAGTGTACCCGAAAGCAACAGAAAGTTAGTACATCATTGTTTTAACGCCACCACAAGGGTGATGTGCAAAGAGGTGGTGCTTTCACCTCAAATGGATGTGTGACCAGCAGATTCGGGTGATGAAATCCCAATGTGGACCCCGATCCGAGAGGGGCGGGGGACGGGTCCCACACGAAGTCTCAGGATCATCCACGTGAATGGAGAGCTCCACCAAGGAACTCTCGAAAGAAGTGCCTCTCACAGCATGAGTGGCGATAAAAGGTGAGATACCTCTCGATTCGGGGACTAGCCCAGATTCGAGGCGTATCTTAAACAAAGAAGAGTTGTCATCCAAGGAAGTGGGCCATGGATCCCATACTATGCTCTGTTGCAATGGATAACCAGAGATATAAAAGAAGGTTCGTGCCTGGTTACGAATTTGGAAGGTCCGAAGAGCACCTCATCCGCCCAAGTGCAAATACCTCGTCTCTTATGCCATTTACTTAATAATTTTGAAGAGTTTTGGGCGAAAGTCATATGAAATGGGAACGGATATCTCCGAGAAGACGTCTATCTGATCATGCATGTCTCGGAGATGAATCATAAGCACACATAAAAGAAATGAAAGAAGTGTCGCCTAAGAATAGCTAGGTTATGAATGTCATACATAATTGGTGTTTAAGTTCTGGTGTGCAAACACATGCATGGTACAGCTGAAATATAGGATCTGTACATGAAAATAAGAAAACACAGCAAAACACACGACACAAATCAACTCTATACATGACTGGACAAGACGAATCCTAAAACTCTAATGCAGGACTTGACTCGGACCAAGATGACCGTACATCCCAGCTACTTTACGTATCCCGGCCTCGGAAAGAATCGCAGTCAACGTCGTTCGATGACCTATTCTAAACTACAATGCCTAACCATCTAGAACCGCTATCCTAGACTCGATCCACTAGACTCGACTGATTTTTAAAGCTTTTTGTACGATTATTTAAGTTCAAGTGAATTGTAATTTTTGGGACTCTCTATATGCCTTAACTAATGCAAGTTGATTAGCCTTAAGCTAAATGCAGGTGAGCCCTACATTCTATGTGTATCTAGGCTGTGCAACCTAATGAAAACCATGGGCTGACTATATGTTTCCTAGTCTAGCCATCGGTTCGACTAAATGTCTAACCGATCAACTCGATGCCTCCTAACTCTAGAGACACTCACACGACAGGACACACCATATCAATACAAACAAGATAAACTTCTAACTCTAAAACACCCCAAATATCTAGGACAGACTCCTAACTTTAGGGGAAGATCTTTTTGAAAAAGGTTTTGAAGAGTTTTTGTATTTTTTGAAGGTTTGAAATGTTTATTTTTAAAGGTTTGGCTGGACTTGGGATGTGGATCCCAAGCTGCACTACGTACCTCGTGGAAGAGGATCAAGCCAACGTAGTTCGGAAAAGAAATTCCTAACTACTCTTAATGACTCAGATTTTGAGATTTTTGGTTTTTCAGATGTTTTTGATGTTTTTGACACAAGAGGACAGAATCCTATCATCATAAGGGGAGGACAGACTCCTGATATCCCACAAAGGTTGGATAGCATCCTATGCTTTGCAGGGAAAAAAGACAAAATCACGACTCTGCAAGGGTTGGACAGCATCATATACCTTGCAGGAGCGGATAAAAAATCACATGATTTGATGAGAGGTTGGAAATAATCCTAACCCCTATGATGATAGGACTGACTCCGAAAACTGAAGGACCGACTCCTATGCTAAGACTGATTCTCTTAGACTAGTGACTCTAAGAGGGATGCTAACGAGACATGGCATGTCTCCTAGGGATGGACTCACTAATGAGACAAAGCTTGTCTCTAAAGGATACAACTTTCTCTGCATGAGACATAGCCTGTCTCCTTGAGAGTAAACTTCTCTACAAGACAAAGCATGTCTCTCTAAAGGGGTGTGATTTTCTATGAGACAAAGCATGTCTCCTAACAGGGTAAGACATTTCTGCACGAGACATAGCTTGTCTCCTAAGGGGGCTTTAGATAACTCTTTCATTGCCCGTGCAATGTTAGAGGACCAATGTCTAAGGATGTCTAAAAGACTAAGAAAGTCTAAATAATAAAAAGGGGAATGCTATAAGGACTGTGCATGTCCCCTAAAGGATGGGCTTGGGCTAGCGCCTTCATCGCCCTTTCAATGATGAGAAAGGAGAAAGGGTTCAAAGGGTGTCTAAAAAGCTAAAAAACTTCTATCTAAAGAAGGAGAAAGAAAGCAGGGGGGACTACCATGACAAAGTATGTCCCTCTAAACATGGGCTTGGGCTAGCGCCTTCATCGCCCTTGTAACGAAGGGAGCTAACGAACAACTAAAGAAAGCACCTAAACGACTAAGTTAGTCTTTAAAAAGAAAAAGACAGGGTACTAATGAGATTAAGTAAGTGAAAATTGAGAAGAAATCCATCATAATATGAGCGTTTAAACATGATATCATAATGATGATATTCAAGCTAGAAATAAGCACCTTGATATTACAAACATGTCATGCATTCCAAATAACAGATTCATTTTCAAAGAATTGTGATGATGTATCTTGCTACAGGGCGTTTCTTAAAAGAATCAATTTCTACAGGACAAACACCATTAACTTCTCAAAACAAACAAACCATTATAAAATGTATTAAAATGGGTTAATTTCCAAACAGATTACATCACTTTGGTATCCTATATTCACTTGTAGATGAAAAACACCATCCTGAAGCATCATTATTTCAATAAATAAATTCAAATCACTTTGCTAAAAGACACTTCAGACCAAGTAGACTGTATTATTGAAATATCAACATTCAACCTCCAAACACAAATTATATGAATACTTCAAAGCTATAAAAAAATCAACTTTATTTTCTCGGTCTTATTTAATGCCCTTAAAGCATTGTTCTTATCGGTTAGTTGCTAGGATGAAATCAAAAAAATGCAGGAAATATAGAATATCGTCCACTAAGCAATTAAAGTCAATAACTACTGAAATCTTCACTTTACAATATCCTTCAATAAAAGCACGAGAAAAACCTTTCTGGAGCTGCAAATGATCCCAAAAAATATGAAAATAAGAGTACCAAAATACTATGTACATCCTAAACATTATAGTTTAGAGGGAAGTCATAAAAAAAATAGCAACAATAATTCTTCTTCTTTTGACCAACTTATTTACTAGGAGTCAAAGCAAAGTATAAAAAAAAACCTGAATCAAACCTGTTCTTTAACCAGAATTCAATAATAACTACAACAGTAACATAATGCATTAGTAAGTTCATGATTTGAATACATTAAAAAAACATTTCAGCCTATACTATTAACAGCCTTAAGTAATCCAATTTTAAAATAATCTTACTAAGACAACAGTTCCTTCTTGTTCTATAAAACAGCCTTGAAAAAAAAAATCTAAAGTTCATAATGGAGCAGACACTTTATATATATAATCACTCAACTGGAGCTGAGAAAGTTAGGAAATCCTGATCATTGAACCATCACTCGATCATAAGAACATAGTATATATAAAAAAAAACAAAAGCTTCATAGGTCTCATCCATCTAAGATCGAAAAAAAAATGAGAATAATAAAAGCAAACCAAAATCAAATCACAATAAAAATCTGTGTATAGATTAGATCGATATTAAATCCTCAAAATAAGCAAATCACAACAAAAGTAAACTTTATCATTTAAAAATAAACTAGTTAATTGAAATTCTACAACTTAATATTCCATTCAGAACACTATAAACAAACAGATCTAAAACCTAATCAATTGAAATAAGAAATACCTTTTATGCGAATTCCGAAGATGATTTTTCTTTCTTATTATCCTTGTTAATGCAATTGATTTCTGCAGCTGATCTGAAACTTTGAGCTAGAAATCTAAAGCTTAAAAGCTTGGATCTAAAATCGCAGACAGACTCGAAATTGCAATAAATCTAAAGCCTCTTAACCTCAAAAAAATATCACAGATCTATGGTTTAAGGAAAGGTAGGGTTTGAACTTGAGAGATTTAACAAGAGAGAGCGGAGAAGAAGAGAGAATAGATAATAAGAGATTAATGGAGGAGAAAAGTAAGTTGATGACCGGCCGGAGCTTGACCGGAGCTATGCCGGAATCCGGTGAAATCTAATAGAGAAGATGATCGGAAACGTATAAGAGTTAGGGTTTTAAGATCTGAAAATGGAAAAGAATTCAGCAAGAAGAGAAACAACTGCTAATAGCTTTGAATAGGAAACTCCGGCAAGGATTTCAACGAGGATTCTGACAATTTTCACCGGAGAAGACGATCGGAGAAGAAAGGAGTAAAAAGCTAGGGCTAGGGTATTTGGGAATTTTTCTCTCATTTTCTCTGATTCTTCTTTTTTCATCACAACATAACAAAAGGAATCTCAACTTTCTTTCTCTTTTAACCTCGATCTCTCACTGAATCTTAGATCTTAAAATGAAAATTAGATCTACTTTCACCTGATTTGCAACAGATTCATGATTTCTGAAGAGATCTAGAACTTCTAGGGTTAGAATTAAGATTTTGAAGCTTAGGAGGAAGAAAATCTGAGGCTAAAGAAAGAGAAGGAAATCTTAGGGTTTTCTACAACAAAAGCAAGATCTAATGATGTTATAAACCAAGAAAATCAGATGATTTAAGTAAAGGAAAACTATCAGCTGACTAAAATGAACAGAGAAGGCGAGATTCACCGGAGTTTTTTTCGTCGGAAAACACGAGGTATTGCCAGAGAAGAAGAAGAAGAATGCTAGGGTTTCAGTGATTTAGGTTTAGAAAAAATTCTTTTCTTAACAAGGGTTAAGTTGAGTATTTGTAGGGAAAATGGGAAATTGATAATGGCACTACCATTTGATAGGCGCGCGGTTTTTTTTATAAGGCGCACGGAAATTGATGATCGCACACCTGATTCGTGTCCCATTTGAACCACGATCTAAACCGTTCAGGATAAATTCACCCCCCTTTTCTTGTTTACACTATGGTTCTCTCTCAGCTCATTCGTTATGCAAACGTGCTCGGATTTTGACGAAATTTTGCAGGGACCTTGGTGAGACTCTAAGCTAGCTTAGGGTGAAGTTTGGGACCCTAATTCATTCATTTGATGGGGTTTTGCACAAAATTAGAAGGTTTAAGGCACGGTCAAAATGGGGTGTCTACACCCAAATACAACCGAATCTGATCCAAGGGCTACTCACTGCTGGGTAAATTGGTATGCAAGTGGGCGATGAACTCCCATGGTGTGTGCGTGAAAAATGAAAATAAAGGGGGTAGCCTAGGTGCCTCCCGGGACATTTTCGTGAGATTTAATTGCGAGCATTGGCTCTTAGCAATCCCTGTATAAAAGGCGCAGTAAGTGTATATATGTACTGGAAAGTAAATCTAACACTTGTTTGTTATGCTCGGCGGGAGCGTTCGCAACTTGCAAAAAAGTTCGCAACTTGCAAAAAAGTTCGCAGCTTACGAATACCCCTGAAGGCTACATTAGGTTAAGGATAATCCAAGAAAGGAGAAAAAATCAAAATAGTTGATTTGAAATTCTTGAAAAATGCCAATTTAGTTATATAGAGCTACAACCTTTTAAATTTGATAACAGGCTCTGTTGAGAGGGGTTATCATGTTTAAGTTCTACCCAACAGAGTCGCCAGTCTGTGGGAGCCGATTTTTTCCCTCGTTTGCACAGGACGGCAAGGGATCACCACAATCGGGTATTCAGAAGAAAGGGGGTGTTATTTGATCTGCACATCTTACGAACTCGAGACCAAAGTCCTAACTTCGCGAGATAAAGACAATTCTGAGTCGCCACCTAGGTTAGGGCCTAGGACCCATGTTTGTTCTTCTAAGGGAATGAGCAACGAGGCTCGAATTCCATTAAAAGAATAGTAACCAAAGGGGTTCTTTTGCTCTGGGCCTGTGAACCCTTATATTTTGCTCTGTTGATAAGGCGTGGTTACAATTGAGGAAGGTTAGCACCTCTCTTGCGCGGCTTAATCCGGTCTCTAAACTTAGATTGGCATTTTCAAAGGATTTGAAATGAAATAAGTTGATTTTATTTTTCTTGTTACTTTTGTGAGAAAACAGCGGAACTGAATCGCATGCTGGATTTCTGGACTGACTCTTTACATGGTTGGAAAGTAGACTCAAATATGAATCCAACACTTCAAGAATCATCAAAATCTGACGAGCGGTTTAGGAGATGATTTTTCAAAGTTGGGTGCATGTTGTTGGAATTCAGAAAATTAATTCCAAAAATTGATTTGGGTTTTTGTTTCTCTACCCCAAAACGATTTGAAAAGCCTATAACCCAGGCAAAGACTTTTCAAATAATATCTTGGGGTGTTTGTAGCATGATTAGATCCTTAAGAAAGCATTTGAGTAACTATATCCCACTTAAAGTTACTTGGAATGTCATGTTATCCAGATTGTGTTCCTAGGATGGAACAATTTTTGTTTTTCACAAATCAAACAATCTTGTTTTCTCGCAAAATTTTGTACGCTGATTTATTAGACAATGTAAAAGTGTTTTATGATGTTTCTAATTAAAATCAAGATGGTTGTGGGTTAATCAAAATTGAATTAACCCGTTTCTTGTGCGAATTAATTGCTATTGGTGAAAGATGGGCAAAAAGGAGATTGGACCTCACTTCATGCATAAGATACATGATTTTTTTATGGATGTTCTAATCTTATGGTTTATATTATGGTTTGTAATATTAAAGTCAGCAATGTAATTTAATAATTTCAGTTTTAAAGTACTCCCTCTGGGTAGTTGGCGGACGACTTACTTCGCATGGAGATTGATGATGATGTATAGATTATCTAAGCTAGTGTAGGACACTAGGGTAGTTTGTATTTATTTGTCCAAGACCAATTGAGGATGAGATCATTCTCGTGGAGCTCAAAAGATGGATCATGGATATTGCGACATGGGAATTCTCCAGATTGACCGGCAGAAGGAGGCGGATTCAATCCAACCAAAAAGGGACGCACTTGCTGATGTTGCTGATGTTATTATGCTTCATATAATGAGGCAAATCTGATTACACTCCTTTGGAAATTCGCTTTGAGGCCAGCGAAGTTCCCCTTGTGCTGTTGCACATAGTTGCCCATAATTCACTCTCAATTTGGCAAGATGGTGTTGTAAGGATTCCTTTATTCAGGTAAGGTTAGTGGGAGAATTCCTATGATCCATGCCAAATTGGGTTTCATGGATGGTGTATTTATTTCCATAGTTTGTTTGTTTGCTTTTCATGTGATGGATGGTGGGGTTTGGTTTGCTATGTATGTTTTACTTTAATGCAATGGTTGCCTAATCAAACATACACAATGATAATTATTACTTCCACATTAAATAACCCTCTTAATAATATTAAGTTGATAAACGGGGTTAAGTCGAAAGGACAAGAGCTCGTGGCCTTCCATAGCCATCTGACTGTTGGCTAGTCTAGGAAATAGGACAGTCACATGCGAAAGCAGAAGTCGTTCCTGTTTCTTGACTAGAGTAACCGTTAGATTCCTACTAGGATAAGAAGAATGTGCATAATATATTGGTCACATGCCAGAGCAGAAGTCATTGTAGATTTGCATAGTTTTTCCAAGCTGTGGGTATAACTTAACGAAGCAAAGGGTATTGACGCCCAAATGATACACAAACTGCAATGCTTGGAGGCTGAAATCGGATTGCAAAGGATTAGATAAATCCACTTATTCAAAGTTGTTGAGCAAGTTTTTGATGCCCATTGGAGAAATCATACATTTCTCTTGATTTACGAGGTTGAGGGGTCGGTGAATGAGACGTGCAATGGGCATTTCCATCGTAGATCAAAATTCCAGATCCGATGGATATGTCATGAAATTTACTAAAATTGTAGTTTTGCTAATTATGCCCATTTCCTTTGCTCTTAGATACCATAGCTTCATTCAACCCATTAGCTAAGATTCTAGACAAAAATAAGTTAACTGCTCCAAATTACCTCGACTGGAAAAGGAACCTAGTGCTAGTGCTTACAGCCACTAAAGTTTATTGAGTTCTCACCATTGAGGAGCTTGAACTACCTAGTCCCGATGCGCCTCAGGCAGACCACGATAGAAAGTCTAAGTGGCTTGAGGACAATGAGGTGGCAAAGTATTACATCCTTGGCTCTATATCCAATGTGCTACAGCAACAACATATTGGAATAGCAGAGACCTCGGATATAATGCTAAATATTAAAGAAATATTTAGAGAGCAACATCGCACAGCTAGGCTGTTAGCGATTAGAGGCCTAATGTCCCCAAGATGGTAGAGGGAACCCCAGTTAGGGACCACATGCTAAAGATAATGGGCTATCTTAACGAGCTCGACATCTTGGGGGCCATCAAGGATGGAGAGACACAGATCGACATTATCTTATCTTCCCTATATGGGTCATTCAAAAAGTTTGTTATGACCTACCACATGAACAAAATGATAATGACCCTGACAGAGCTGATGAATCAACTTCAGACAGCTGATGATCTACAAAAGAGTAATAAGAAAAGTGCCTTCCTTGCAGAGGGTAATGGACCGTCAGCACCTAAGCCGAAAGGTAAAGGAAAAGGAAGGGCAAAAGGCCAAGGCTCTAAGAGGAACATGCCAATGGTAAAGAACAAGAAGAAATTTAAAAAGAAAAAGTCAACCAAGGGCAACGACGCTTGCTTCTATTGTGGAAAGAATGAACATTGGAAGCGGAACTGTAGGAGCTATTTAGCTACCAAGCAGGGTAACAAGCCTACTTTAGGTATGTTGCAAGTTTTTGTTGACACAGGTGCGACTTCACACATCTGCAATATTTAGTAGGGGTTCAGAAAAATCAAAAGGCTGACTAAGGGCGAGCTCAGCCTACAGGTTGGAACTGAAGTAACAGTTGCGGTCCAAGCTATAGGAGACTACGTTTTGACATTCTCAGGCAGTTATCTAATATTAAAGGATTGTCTCTATATACCTTCAATAAGAAGGAATTTAATTTTAGTTACAAAGTTATTTGATGATGGATATTTTACTAATTTTAATAAAAGTTCCGTTTTCATTAAAAAAATTCCTTGATTGTGGAAGGTACAATGAGTCATGGCCTTTACTTAACTAACGCCTTATGCTCTGTTTGGATGCCGGGTTTTTTTTTTACCTGGGATTTATGTGGGTAAAGGTAGGAGACAAAAGAGGGGACAAGTATTAATTAGAGAAAGATATTATGATGAGTGGAGAGAGAGGGTAGAGAGAGAAAGAGAGAACACCATTTTCAAGAGAAGATTTTGCTGATGTCAGCAAGAAAAAGCTGATGTGACCACTAAAACTTTACCCACATAAATCCTGGGAACAAAAAAAACCTAGCATCCAAACAGAGCATTAGAGAACATAAGTAATGTTGAGAATATTCCAAGTGTTGATGTTCCAAGCCTCAAAAGGGCAATGGACACGGTAATTCCAACACACCTTTGTCATCTTCGATTAGGTCACATTGGCCTAAAGCGGATCACATGGCTAGCGAAAGATGGTCCATTGGATTCAATCCATGTGGAACCCTTTCCAAATTGTGAGCCATGTCTCCAAGGCAAAATGACTAAAATTCCCTTCAAGGGCAAGAGTGGAAGAAGTGAAAGTGTATTAGAATTGATACATACGAATGTTTGTGGTCCTCTTTCTCATCCTGCAAGAAGAGGGTTTGTCTACTTCGTGACTTTCACGGATGACCATTCAACGTACGGTTACTTGTACCTAATGTAACGTAAGTCTGAGAACATTGCCGTAAGGGCATGCATGTTTGGCTACTATGAATTTTTTTTCCTGGAATATTATAGCTTACCCAAAGGCGAGGGGTTAATTAATCATGGAAAAAAAAATTCCAGGTGATGAGAGAGGGTTCGTAAAATTTCCCGTCCATTTCCCACCGACCTCCTCGTTTCTCTCCTCGTCGCAACACACCCAACACAACCAACTCGAAGAAGAAGAAAAGTTTCAGCTTCAAACGGAGGAAAACCAAACGATGGGAGACGAAAATGTGCAACAGCTAAAAGAAGAGGAGCAGAACAAAGGGAAGAGCTTTATAAAGATCCCTTCATACCAAGAGGTCTTCAATACCTCTCAACCCCAACCTCCCCCTTCTCTCTTCCGCCCCTCTTCTTCTTTCTCTGAAGCCTTCTCCTTCATAAAGAACTCCGAATTTTATACCCCTCCTGAATCCTCCGCGCCACCCCTAGAAAACACTTCGAGGTGAGTTCTATTCTGATGCTTCTATTTTTTCTTCTTTCCGATCTTCTTCTTTGTTAAGGAATTAGGGCAAGTTAGGGTTTTTAAACAGATGTTAATGGATATTAGGGCAAGTTTTGTCTGGTTGAAATTGAAATCATCGTTGCGTCAGTTCGTTCAATCCTGCGATCTGCTTTTAGAAGGAATTAGGGCAATTTAGGGTTTTTCTTTTGTCAAATTAGAATATGGAAAGAAGCATTTGTTGATGGAAATTAGGGCAAGTTTCGTTTGTTTCAAATTGAAATTATCGTTGCATCAATTCGATTCTGAACGTTCTAGTTCCTCCTCTCTGCAGTCTTTGAGTAGATTTATGAGAATATGGAAAGAAGCATATATTAATGGAAATTAGGGCAACTTTCGTCTGAATTTGAAATTATCGTTGCGTCTGTTTGATTCTTATTGTTCTATTTCCTCGTCTCTGCGATCTTCTGAGTAGAAGGAACCAGGGCAAGGCTGGGTTTATTTTTACTATAGTTCGGAAAGAAGCACATGTTAATGGAAATTAGGTCAAGTTTCGTCAGCTTGAAATTGAAATTATCGTTGCGTCAGTTCGATTCTGATCGTTCTCTTTCCTCCTCTCTGTGATCTTCTGAGTAGAAGGAATTAAGGCAAGTTAGGGTTTTCTTGTTTCAAAATAAGAATATGGAATGAAGCACATATTAATGGAAATTGGGGGCAAGTTTCATCGGTTTGAAATTTAAATTGAAATTACCGTTACATCGAGGTCAGTTCAATTCTGACCATTCTATTTACACCTCTCTTTGATCTTCCGAATTATGGAAAGTTAGGTTTTTTCAAAAAAAAACAAAACAAAATTAGAATGGGGAAAGAAGCATATGTTAATCAAAATTAGGGCAAGTTTCGTCTGTTTGAAATGGAAATTATCGTTGTGTCAGTTCGATTCTGATCGTTCGATTTCCTCCTCTATGAGATCTTTGTAGAAGGATCGTTCGATTTCCTCCTCTCTGCGATCTTTGTAGAAGGAATTAGGGCAAGCTAGGGTTTTTTTTTCATTAGAATATGAAATGAAGTATCTGTTAATGGGAATCAGGGCAAGTTTCGTCTGTTTGAAATTGAAAGTGTTGTTGCATCTTTTGTTCAGGCAATCAACGCAACCGGAGGCGTCTACTTCTGCTTCTGGTTCCGCTACTATTTCTACTTCTTCTTCGCCATATCCATCTGTTCAGAGTCGCAATGCCATCCTTGTCAGCCACAGGCAGGTGAGTCGATTTTCGATCTCTTCTAGCTATTATTCTCTCAAATTTGGTTTCTTCTGACTTATGGAATTGATGGAAGGAGCAGTAGCTTCTCACACTGTTGGATTTCTTTGAATCTCGACCTCGTGTCCTATATTTTGTCTTCTTTGCAGAAAGGAAATCCGTTGCTTAAACATATCAGAAACGTAAGGTGGATGTTTGCAGACATTGTTTGCGATTACTTGCTGGGACAGAACTCATGTGCTCTATATTTAAGGTGTTTCTGAAATTGCTACCTTTTTTTTTCCCTTGAGGTATTAAAATTGAAAATTTAAGACATGGTACTTTTCTCTATTTGTCACTTTATATAAGCTTCTTTATTTCCATACCTCAAATTCAGTTTTTATTTAGCATGATTGATATTGAGGTTAAGGTGCATGTTTGATCTACTTATAGCTATAAAGCAGAACATATGCACACTACAGTGACAAACATATTAATGTGGAATTTGGTAGCCTGAAACATGGTATCATCTGGAGTGCATACTGATCACTGAATGACACAAAAATATTTGAATATGAAAGTTTGGTTTTGATGGCTCTTTGGCATTCCCATCAGTGGGTACAGTGATCTGTGAAATGGGATTGTTGGATGGGTATGCTGATCTGTGAAATGGGATGTTGGATGGGTAAGCTGATCTGTGAAATGGGATTGTTGGATGGGTACTGTGTTCCTATATTTCCTGTGACTCTCTTTAAAAGGAGAAAAGAAGTAAATTTTTTTTTATTTTTTTATTTTTTTATTGTTGATGAACTTTATTAAGGAAGAAAAAATGCAAAAACTGATTGAGATGGTCACATCGGAGAAAATAACTAAACAAAGAAGCCAGACAGCAGTTCAAACAGTATATATATATATATATATATATATATATATATATATATATTGTAGGAATGGGAAATAACCAATGCTTCTCTAGCCCTGCCTGAGCTAAGTCATCTGCAATGTCGATGGTAGTTTACTTAACGTGCGGAAACAAAACTTCAGAGCCTCACTCTGTCTAAAGATGGCGGAATGAAGTCTGCAGATCTCGGCAAATAAGCTTCCCTGGCATAAATCTATCTTATCACGTTCAATGAGTCTCCTTCCATGATCAACAACTTAATCTATACTTCTGGCCAAAAGTTAATTCCCCATCAAGGGATGAAAATCTCAAACTCATTTGAATTCTTACAGCCAATAGTTCTAGGCCAATGAGGTTGCACCAAGATGATCTTTAATAAGGCCCCAATCCTTGATGCACCTAGATTCAAATCCTAGAACCATTAAAATTCAGTTTAAAGAAGCCAGTAGGGCACTGAGAACATGAAGAGTCCTTCAGAATGACACTAAGATGATACAAATTCCAAGACCTCCCGAGCTCATCCCCAGACACATGCATCCATCCTGCTCGCCACCACTCACTGGATGATACTACGACAACAAAATAAAGTGTGCATGGCACTGAGAGGATTGTGTGGTGGAAGTGTAACTTGAAGTCCTTTCTTTTTTTCTTTCTTTTTTGAATGCCTGTTTGAGGGTTTCTTGAATTTTAAAGAAGTGTGCATGACAATGACGTATTTTGGTTGCTTTGCGGTTGCTACTGAAGATTGCAAAGTTCTGCCTGGCTTAGGTGTCGTACAAAAATTGCCTTCTCTTGGGAGGGAAGTAAATTGGTTTTAGTGACTTTTTGTTTTTTGGCGATTGTGCTAATGAGCAACCCACTAAGGATAATGATGATTGCAGATCTAGAAGCGTGGAGGATAACTGATTTAGGTTGGAGGAGTCTTAAGTGTAATGGGGATAATTTTTTTAAAATATAATTAATTTTTTTAGAAACCGCCACTCCGGCGCTTTATTGCTGCCTCATAATAGTGGGAACTCTTCAAAATGTGGGTAATTGTCCCTTCCTTTATACCTAGTTCAAGGTGTTTCTTGAAAGATCATTCGAAGCGGTTCATTCTTTTTCCATTGACACCTTCTTGCTGGATTTGGTTCTTGGTCTCTTCATGGAAGCCCAAAGTGAATTGGCCTCCTCTGTGTCTAGCCCTTCGAGGTTGCTTCCTGGCAAAAAAGGAAATTGCCAGTGGACCTATTTGAGATGGAGACGGCCTTAAAGTCTGAGAAATTTGGCCTATCTGGAGAAGCATGCATCCAGATATTCGCCCACCCAAAAAGAAGTCGCAAATGATTGAAGAGGCTCTGGAAATCCTTTAAGGAGGAAGCAAGCAGGTCACCAGAAATGTTATTTAGGCTATCTGGTTTTTGGAGTATTAAGGAATCTCACTCTCCGCTGCATAAACATCCTCTATTCATCAAACTTTTGAATGAAGAACAGACTTTAAGGCGTCTTTGATGGGAGGAGCAAAAGATGGTTGGGATTCAAAAATTAGACACAATGATCTCCAGAAAGAAAGCATTAGAAGTCAAAACCCCTTCTGATGAGGAGATTTCGCTGTTGGTTCTTGACGAGGGGTGTATGCCTCGGAGGTTGTGAACCTTATTCTGGAGCTAAAGAAATCTTCTATATAGCTTCGCTCCTTGTTTTTTGATGCAGAATGGTGGTTTAGTTTTTTTTGGAAATGGCGGATGGAATAGAGAAAATTAGGTCTTTGGATTGGTTGGTAGGCGTCACTTTTGTTTTGCTAAAGATTGTTGGCTCCTTTTTGGTGCGGGAGCTTTTGATAGAAGCTGACAAATGTATAGATTACTGACAAGGGAAGACGGATTGGCAAGACACTGATCAATATGTGTCTGGAATACAAATCCCAGCATTTAATGGACCGGGTCCATATTATTTTGACCCTATACATTATGTATATATTAAGAAAATGGGTTCCAAACCTATCCTACTCCATCTTACTCTTACCATGTTTTGTAGACAAGAAGCGCTCCGTGTTTACAGATCTTGGACATTGTTCATTATTTAAGGATTAATCGTGCTACAACGATCAATGATCTCCATGATGATCAAAGAAAGTCTCCATAATCCAAGAAAGTCTCCATGGTCCATCTGATCGTGCTTTGACCCATGATCTGAAATTGCTAGAGTCGCCTTCTATCATTAACTTACCGAATATAGATTCCATGACTATGCACAATATCATTTCTAGTACTCTAGCTTCTGCTTCTTTTGAGTCGGATTCACATATTCTCCCAGAGTAGCATTTTAAGAACCTCTCCCTAGGGAGTTTCTAAATACTCCTCCAATATTGGCTGGCCCAGGGTTGCCCTTGGAATTGTCATCAAAATATAGTTTAATCACGTCTATGGGAGGTGGCTGCAATTAGGGCGATGGTTTATGCTTTGATCTCCTTCCCACATGATCATCTTCCAAGTAAGGCAATACTTGATGAAAGCGATTCCCCAACATTTTTACCTTTTGCCCATGATAGTAAATCAAGTATGATTTTCGTTACCATTGTAACAATGTATTTGCTTCTCTTGAAAGATTTGATATTTACATTCATTCAAAATGTGCAAACGGTATACAGGTGAAATAGGGATTTGCCAACGTCTCCAAATCGGTCAGATCCCTATCCAAATATAATGGGTTTTTGAGATACCCTTACCACATCAAATAACAATAGTATGGCTTCTTGAATTTGTAATGTGAAAGGGCAATGATCATTAGGTGATCTGATGATTCATCTCCCCTTTTGCATAGGATGTATCTAATCATGAACCAAATATGTTATCTCTTGAGCCTTTTACATCTGTCTATCTTTCTCTCCTCCACCGGTGAAAGGAAAGCGCGATCACCATAGGAGTAAATGCCACCAAATCTTTGCCTATGGAGATGAGGTGTTTCCATCACCTGCCATAGTTGTCTAACCGATAAAGCGCCTTTTAGATCTGGGATCCAAATCCTTTTATCTAGTTCTTGTTGGGGGTATATATACCTGATCAAAGAACCCACAAGAAGGGAAAGGCTATCTATCTCTCTTTATTTTAGGTTTCTCCTAAGAATTGTGGTCCATACAAGAGTCCCATCTCCCCTTCTCATACACATCTTTGATCCTTGCCTCCCTTTTTGTAGCTAGAAGGCATAAGTCTGGGAAAGCATGGCATAATGTGGACTAACCTGATCAAATGTCCCCCAAAACTCTAATTCCCTCCCACCGCCCATTATAAAACTGACCTTTGATTCATATATTGACTGACATTTACAAATTAACTGCCATGCCCCCAATCCTTTTCCTGTAGGTGGATTCTTACACTCCCAGTTTTAGCCTATATTTTGCCCATATGATTGTCTGCTACAAAACTTCTCCGAATCTCCATTCCCTGAAAGGGATTTGTCTCTTAGTTTGAGGTTTCTAATGGCAAGGCCCCTTTTCCTTTTTGGTTTGCAAATTCTCTTCCAATTTATAAGGTGTTTGATATTTTTTCTCTTCTCTACCTTTCCAAAGAAAGTTTCTTTGGAGTTTTTCTAATCTTTTAGCAATCTTGGTGGGTATTTGGAAAGACTGACATAAAGTACATCCGCAATTTAGTAATGCTGCTTTGATTAGTGTTATCTGCTCCCACATGATAGGTAACCTTTTTCTATGATGCTAGCTTCTTTTCAACCATTTCAATTACCGGATCCCTTATGCATGGTGCCAAAATATAAGGGATGGTGCCAAAATTCTCACACCAAGGCCAAGATAAGTGATTGGGAGGCTACCTTTGATACGGTCCCCAAACCTTCGCTAATTTTGATACCTCTCCGTCCTCCATTTTGATGCCCACCACTCGGTTTTTTCCAAAGTTAATTTTTAAGTCCAATATGGATTTAACCATCTAAATAACTTTCTTAAAATTTTCAATTCCTTCTATTTGTCATTTAGGAATGCACCATGCAATGTATTAGATTGTGCACCATTCTTGCCAACCTAAGTGTGGATTCCTTGATGAAACACGTGCTCCAACACATGGCAATTTGAAAATATTTAGGATGTTTTAAATCTGCCTGAGTACTTCACCGGCTTTACTCAAGTATTGATTGATATCCAAATGTTCTGCCTTATTTGAGAATCGGCTCTTCCCTTTTTAGTGGAGAGGATTTAAATTGTTATGGTGTGTTCACGCTAAACATAAACATGATTATTAGAATGATGCACAGTTTAGATCTACCTTATGGCCTTTTTGGCTTTTTCTTTTTTGGCATCTAGTATTCTGGTTTGATTGATTGTCCCTGATATCCTTAATTGATTTGTGACCTTCCAAAGCTAGTCAGTCATTTTCATGATTTATGTATGGTACCATTTCTTCATGAAAATTTTCTAAAGGATTCATTAGCCGACCCCAACTAGTTTGGGACAAAAGGCTTAGTTGAGTTGAATTGAGTTATGGTACCGTTTTTCCTGCATTGAATATTGGAAAAAGCGCTCGTTTCAATTGATGCAAGAATTAACCACAGTTGCGATTGGATTTTCCATTAGTACATCAAACTCCATCACTTATAGATCATCTGTTAACTGCTTTACTCGCCAAATTTGTCTCATGTAGAATGGTTTCCATGTATTAACTTCATGTTTTTTAGTCAGTTTCTTCTAATGTCTCACTGTTGCCGGAAGCTGAAAGTGGACGAATATGTTCTACTGTTCTTCTGATGTATTTAAATACTTCAATTTAGGGAAACTGATAAAATACTTAAAACAATGGGAAATCACATGCCCTTTAATTATCTTAACATAGGGAAACTGGTAAATCTTCCCTTTAAATATTTTTATATAGCTGTTGATTTAGAAAACATAAAAAGGATTATTAGTTTTTTTTCCCTTCGTTACAGTATTAGCTTTTTGTTTGAATATGGAGGGAATCAATCTGTTTAGTAATATGGTGACATTTGGTGTTATTGATTTTTTTGGATTAAGTTGGCTATTGAATGCAGTCTACGGTATCATCTTCTTCACCCGGACTACTTATATTACCGAATTAGGGAGTTGCAGAAGAACTTTAAGCTCCGCGTTGTTCTCTGCCATGTTGACGTGGTATGCTTGATGAAACTTCCCAAATCTATTTATTTGTATCCATCTACATTTTTTATAGATGCGTTACTCTACCAACTTCCCATGGGCAAGTAACTCAGAGAGTATTGTGTTGATTTGATATTACTCTTACAATGTTATGCTTGAGTAATAGATCTTTATTGCCCTCGATTTCAGGAAGATGTAGTTAAGCCTTTGCTTGAAGTTACTAGGACAGCGCTGCTTCATGACTGCACCCTTCTATGTGGTTGGAGGTACTACTTGATATTTGCTCATTCTGGTTCAAAGAATTTAGATGTGTCAATTTTTTAGTACTGCATGGTTACTTTTCTTTGGTGCACCAGTCAACCTTTTCCGTTGGTATTATATGGTCATGGACCACTTTGTTGAAAAGCAAGAAAATTTTGTTAGGACTTTACCTCTTGAAGAACATAGAATTCTACTTTGTGAGAGAAACGTGAACTACTAGAAGCAATAAAAACCGACCATCATAAATTAAACAAAAAACCTTGAGGTCGGAGGTTCGTTCCTAGCTTACCGACTCAAAAAACAAATTAGGCAAAATGATCTATGAGACATTGAGGGAAGGTTAGTACAAATGTTAGAAGAGACTATCCAGATGCCTAAAACTGTATTTTCAATCATTAGATCATTATGAACACTATGCCTTGCATCATTTTGAGGCCTATGCTCCATGTCTCTACATACAATAGAGCTGGGTTTACTGAGATTCTCTGAAGTACTGTGGGATAAATAGTCAATCATATGACAATACCTAGTAAACCACTAAAATTGAAACTTCACGAGGAGCGATGGAGAGACAGGTGGGGGATTGGTTTTGCTTAGCTTGTGCTTATTATAATTTCAAATGGCGGAGTTGTTGCCGATGGTGTTAGCAAGAAAAATGGGATCGCCCAACTGGAGTTATCTCATCTCCAGGGGGTCACGGAAAGGAAAAACTCGGGAGGAATCGAACCGGAGGCCTGGGGATTGGCGTTGTTTATCTTGCGACTACCTTAATTTCAGATGGCGGGGCAGATGCCGGAGGTGCCATTTGGACAGAAAAGAAGGTGCGTCATTTTTTGGTGCGAACCATATCAATCCGGAAGCCTTATCTGCTCCTGCTAGTAAGGAAGTTGATCGATGGCCCGACTCTGGGATGATCTCTCCATCGGTCGAGGGAGGTATTCCGTCCTTATCTATTTCGGGTAAGGAGGTGGAAACGAGATTGGATACCCTAAAAGCTTGCCTGATAGGGAAGAGGAAGGACACGTCTGGGACCCTTGATAAACTTTGGTTGTGGGCTAAACGAACTTGGGATATCCCTTCCCTTTCTTACCCATGTACCCTATCAAAGGATGAAATTTTGTTTATGTTTGAATCAAAGGAGGAGGCTTTTGGGATCCTGGCTAAAGGAAATGAGGTGTGGGGTAGCTAATTGTATTCTATCCACCTGGAGTAGGGAATATGTTCAAGGCACAGAAGCACTCTGGGTTAATTTCTATGGCATCCCACTACATGTATGGGCCACTTCAACGATTGAAGCCTTATGAAAAATATTTGGCCGAGTTTTGGAGGTGAAAATGGAAGGGGGCCATAACCAATGTATGAACTTTGTATCCGCTAAAATTCTTGCTCCACGGTGGAAGTTATTCTCATCCCTTGTTCAGATTCGGATCTTTGGTCAGTGTTATGCAGTTGGAATCGAAGTCCAGAATACTGGACCTCAGCTGGGCTTCGACATTGCTCACTGTGTGCAATCCCACTGTTCGGGGCTACTACCCCCCCCCCCCCCCCCCCCCCAAGAGAATGGATATGTGAGGAATTGTAATATGAATTTGGATAGGCAGCCGTCGACGCCGGTGATGAGGCCCTCACTTCACCTTTTGAAATATCAAAGTAGGAGGACCGTTGATCCCATGGGGCCCGCTTCATTGAATTCAAATTTCAAACTTCATTACTTAGCTGAAGTGTCAAGACATCTGCAGGGTGAAGTTCCTTCCCCCTCTCTGTCTCCTTCCCTGATAGACGACAGTGCCTTGGGATCATCAAATAAACAACCTGGACAAGAATGCCCTTTACCCACTTTATCAGATTCCACTAAAGAAGGTTTCAGGCTGAAGGGTATTCATCCTAAACAATCACCTAGGTGTGCTAGGCGTGCCAGTTTTGCACGTATCTTGACTCGGAAGGGTAGGTTTGCGAAGCCTAGGAAAGGTTTGGGAATCACTAAGCCTGGGACTTCTGGACCATCTTTTCCTGGGACAGTTCTAGAGTCAAAGTCCAGATCTCGAAAGGTGAAATCTGGCTTAGCTTGGAAGCGAAGATCCAAAGCGGAAATGTTCGGCCATCATCGGGGATACGCTAGTGGAAAATTACCCATGAAAAAAGTGGATGCTTCCAAGAAGCTTACTTCAGAAGGGCTGAAGGATAAAATGGAAAATATTGCGAGCTATGGTTGGGTCTCCCAGCTACCCATGGCATGTGCCGCTTGCGGATGAAGGTTATCTGGGGTATCCGAAGCCTCTGGCTTGGGAGTGTTTGATGATGCTTGAGGAATGGGATAGCATTGAGGAAGGTTATATTTATTTTTTCTGACGTTGATACTATAGAGATGATGCTGAATGGAGGAATGATCACTCTTATTTAAAGAAAGGAGTAATTGAGATATCCATTTTGGGACAAGCGCCTATGGCATTTTAAAATCTTTGATTAAAGTATTCAATTTTTTCGGTTTTTAATATCATGGGAAGTTGAAAAGGTCTCCTTGAGTTGGGATGGATGGCAATGAGTACTACGACACCATTGATGCCTATTTATGGCGGGATGAGATCCTTGTACGCCACAATGAGTGTGAATTTGGACACCTGGTTCTTGATCAGTGGTCATTTTGAGGTGGTGTATCACCAAAGTAGGAATAGCCACCTATCTCGTCTCTTCGCTTCCTTTCTAAATAGTAAGAGTAGAGGAAAAGAAAACACACAAGAATATCAAATGGGAAATTTGACCGATACCTCCTTAGCTCGGCCCTCTTCCTCGAGTACTATGGTGTTGGGTCGGAAGAGGAAGCGGTCTGTGAACTTACCCGAGATGGAGGAAACTTTAAGTAGGATAAAAGCTATGGTCTACAATGAAGAGTTAGCTTCCAAATTATCGCCAACGCTGAGAGAAGTCATTAGGGACTTCTTGAAGAGACAATGGAAGCTTTTTAACGAGGCGGCTAATAGGAGGCCGGAAGTATTCTTTAGTGTAACCGGGTCGCGCAATGTTAAAGAAATTCACTCACCCATGCATAAGCACCTCTTCTTTTCCAAGTTGCTGGCGGACGAGAAGAACTTGAGGCTTCTTCGATGGGAAGGAGATAAGGCATCGGGGATTCAGAAGTTGGAGGATATGATCAAAACGGAAAAGGGCATCCGAAGAAAAGGACCTAAACACCGAGGAGCTCTCGGCTATCAGTCTCGATGAGGTCTTTGCATATGAGATTGATCGACTTCTGTCGGACGTACAAAAATGCTCAGCTTAAGGGGAGCTTTCTCAAGATCTTAATAGAAGGTTGTACATGTTTTGACAAGTACATATCAGGGTTTTGAAAGGTCTTTCAGGGGTGTTAGTATGGAGGTATTTTGTTTTTAGATGGTGATAGCTACCGAAGATTGTAGCTTGATGGAAGGGATGATGCTGAGGTGTTAAGGATTTTTTGGTTTTTTCTTATGGCCAAGTGGTGACCCCCTGAATCCTATACGTTGTGAATCAGAAAGGGACCTCTGGTCCCTAACCTTTGTAATTCTCGTATAAGTTATAATATATATATATATATATATATATATATAGAGGAAAAGGATTGTGAGCTTGAGCGTTCACCATTTGGTTCCAACACTCAAGCGCACGAACATATTCCTCATATGAGGAAAAGGATTGTGAGCTTGAGCGTTGGAACCTTATGGTGAGCTTGAGCTCTCAAACCAATGAGGCCCACATTGTTAGGATGATCCAAAGCATTCACTAGAAAGGGCCTTACATAGATAGGGTGTGTACAAAAAATCAGCTCCATAGGATCATCCTAACCCATCCATTTGTGGAGGTCAAAATGGACAGACCACAAATCTGCCCATTTTTGCCCTCGACTTTTGGAGGGGTTAGGATGATTCAATGGAGCTGATTTTTGGTACACACCCTATCTATGATAGGGCCTTGCAAATGAATGGTTTGGATCCTCACAGAAATTGTGGGACCCATGTGAATGGTGCACTCAAGCGCACCATTTGGTTCCAACGCTCAAGCGCACGAACATATTCCTCATATATATATATATATGTCATTTTTGAAAAAAATACCTAGTAAACCACTAAAATACCTAATCTAGATGTTTGGGTTAGGTTAAGATATACACAAAAAAGTCATATGGTGTAACAAATATCTTCAATCCTCACCAGCGTCAGCTTGTTGTTAAGTTAACCATCAAACCATGGTGCGAACACAGAGGTTCGCGGGTAATCCTGGAGAACTTTAGGAGCTCACTATATGAAACTTCAATTTTTACTTTAAGCTAACCATTTTGATAGTTCAATTATGAGATTAGAAATATCTTTCAAAAAAAAATTATGAGATTAGAAATCTACCCTAACATGCATTTCAAATAATAGACTACTACAATCAATAGAGAATATATAAGCATGATGGAAAAAAATAATGTCTAATCACAATATATAATCGAGAAATAATTGAAAATCTAGGGTTCAAACATCCACCAATCTAAGGTAAGTAGCTGCAAGGTGTGAGTGATCAAAGGGTGTCCGTGAAATCAATATCAAGGGCTGATATGGCTGGAAATAACAAAGGTATGATCTCACCCCGTAAGTGGGCGCATCCATCCTCAAATCTCGCCCGAAGGGGCCCAAGAGAAGTCGTGGAATAACTAGTAAGTCGATCGGACAAAGTAGAATGCAGTCGTCACCAAATAGGAGAGCCAAAGAGGGGGAAATATGCTCCGGAGATAATCGTGTACAACCCTGGATGGAAAAACAGGCCTCCAAAGTAATAGGCACCGAAATATAACAAAGGGTGACTGTTGGTTGCACTGCAAGTGCAAGGGAGAATGATCTAACAGTCCCAAATGAGGGATGAGGGTAACCGAGGCAAGGGAATAGAGAGAAGGGGTTGTCTGCTAAATTCAATAGCCAGCGGACAGTCCAACAGTGCTATACCTGCAGAAACTATGGAGAAAACAACAAGGTGGGGGATTGGGGTGGGGGAATAAGAATATGGTCTAGCCTAAATGCCTAATGCAATTGATGGATCATCCATGGCAACACAGCCCATCACTACATGATAGCCCCACACTAACTACAGTTTCCTGAATGTTTGTAAGATCAGCTATCATGGTAATCATCCCTTCCCTATCTATATGTGCTACAAACCACCTCAAACCCCATAATAAGGTTCTCGCCTCTCCTTCATTGGAATCACAAATCCCGACTGGCCCTGAAAAAGATGTAATCACTCGTCCGTTGGGAGTCTCGGAATAGGCCATTGATACCCCCCTGGATTTCCTTTTAACTTCTGTCTCACCTAGTAGGAGGCGGGCATCACTTGGGCAACACTTTTAGATTCCTATTTATGTTTTGAATATAATCACCTTCCAATTTCTAAGGATCTCTCCAACGCTATAGCAAGGTAACTCCTTCCCTCTTCTACTCCATGGAATGAGCTTGGTTTTGAATTTTTTATATCTAGCACTACCTTTCCCAACCTTGATATTGATCTTTAAATTTGCGATTGTTTCTTTCTTTCCATAAATGCCAAATCATCGCATATAGCACCAACCGCCATAGATTTTGACTCATTTCACCAAAAAACATGCCATTCCAATCCAGAAGAATTGACTTGATAGCTCCTTGTAACGACCAAACTAAATGAAAGCTTTTGATAATGCTCATTCATAGACCATGAGAGAGGGCAATGGACTAGATATTCCAAAGATTCTTCGTTTTCCTTGCAAAATACAGACCAACGAACCATATGGGCTTTCCTTTTTTGAGTTGGTCACAAGTGTTAGATTCTTTTCTTTTGTTTGCCACTGTCCTTACAAACGCCACCACATGTGGCAGAGCCGGCGATTTCCAGACCCTTGCGCAACATGATTCCCCTCTGTTCAATGATGCCAACCTGCAGAAAAAGGATTGGACCGAGAAGGATCCTGAATGGTTCAGAATCCAGAGTATTTGATCCGAAGAGTTAGGAGAGCAATAACAAGAATAAAGACAGAAAGGCTGACAATTTCACTATCCTTTAGGTTATGATTAAGCCTAAGAGGAACCTTACATATTGTAACTTCTCCTAAAACACCCACTTGATATTCTTTTAATCTTGTAATACCACCTCCCGATATAACATTATTACAAAATTTGCACATTATTTTATTCCATTGACTGTACCATATGCCCACGCCTGGTAATCCAATCTAGCGGGGGCTAAAACAATGGAGGATGCTCCTTCATAAGGTCCTGAATTCATCTTTGGCTTTAGATTTAATTGGAAAATGGAAAGTACAACAAAAAAATACCTAAACAAGTCAAATGAAACCTGAAATATGGTACCTCTTTTGAATCCACCACTTTGATGAATGCAAAACTCCTCCCCATAGTGTAGAATGTGTTTGAAGGAGATATTGCACAAAATATTGGAAAAAAAACCCTTTTCAAGTTTTGGGTAGGATATGGGGAAGAAATGAGTTTTGAAAAGTGAAGAAATTAGGGCGTTTGATGTCTTTTTAATCTTCCCATTCATTTATGAGGGTAAAAAGACATCAAATGCCCTTCAAATGGCTATAAAATAGTCATTAAATAAGGCTAAATGAGAAAAAATAAAAATTCTTTAAAATAACAAATTTGGATTTTTTTCAAAATTTCCCATCATTTTCATTCGAAACACTGTGTTTCGCCCATAGTTGCCAAAGTGGGAAGTGGTGAGTGCAAGAAGAGACGCAAGAAGCAAAAGTGGAAAGCGAGGAGGTTTAGAAAGGAGAATATGTGTGAAGCGAAAAGCACTAAAAAGTAAAGAGGAAACATGTGGGAAACGTCATTAAAAGTCAACATGAAGTAATTAATAAGCCTGATTGGAAGCAAACAAGAAATGTGTGGAAAAAAGTAGGGTAATATTAGGCTTGAGTTAATTTGCGTAAGAATTACAAGTTGTAAAGAAGACTTCGCCACTGATTAGAATTACAAGTTTTATGAATTTATACTTTCGTATGTTTTATTCATGTAGATTTAATCTTAATTTTTAGGAAAAAGATCAATATGGGTATTCATTTGAAACTTAGGATGAGTTTTTCCATTCTAAATATGATATATCAGAAGCAGAAAACACTGTTTTACTGAAAAATAATCACTTAAATAAGAAGCATACTCTTAATTAAGAGTAAGTGTGCTGCAAATGAGCCGAGCTGAGCCGAGCTTTGGGGTGTTCGGGCTCGGCTCGTTTAGTTTTTATGAAGGCTCGTGTTCGGCTCGGCTCGTTTAGTTTTCGAAAAAGCTCGTCTCGGCTCGGCTCGTGAAATATTTGACAAAGCTCGGCTCGGGCTCGGCTCGACTCGTTAAGTGGAACGAACCGAGCTTAAGCTCGTCTCGTCTCAAGAATGATAAAAACATACATCTGTGGGATTTGAACCCAAGCCCCCTCTAAATCCTGCGCCTTAACCACTCCGCTAAACTTTCATTTGTGATAAACAACCCCCATTCTTTTATTTTATATATAAAAAGCAAACACATTCCAAGCTTTAAAGCTCGGCTCGGCTCGTTTATGAACGAGCCTAAAAAGCTCGCTAGCTTTTTCGAGCCGAACTATACAAAGCTCAAGTTCGGCTCGTTTATTTGGCGAGCCTAATTTTTGGGCTCGGGCTCGGCTCGTTTAGTAAACGAACGAGCCCGAGCCGAACCCAAACATGTTCGCGAGCCGCTCTGTTCATTTGCAGCCCTAAGTGTGTAGGAAGCACACTTCTCCTAAATTTGGGAAGTGAAAGTACTTAACTCCCGAAGCGAGTTTCTGGTAAAGTGAGCTTCCGATCCAAATAAGAAGTTTCCATTAACTATGGTTTTACCCTATTTGGTCTTTTACGAAGAAAACATAATGTGACTTATTGGAACAGGATGAAACGGAATGAAATCATGTCCAAAATGTTTTGTTTTGTTACGTGGTACCATTTTGTGTAATAGTAAGAAACATTCCATTCGTTCCCTACAAAACATAACAAAATGCCTAATTCAAGGAGAGATTTTATTTTTTATTGTTATGCCTATTTTCTAGGATTATTCTTCTATATCCATCTATGCACACACACACACACGCACACATATAGGCGACGTGCAAGACAATCTCTTCTTGATGAACGAAAATGACCATGGCTCGGCATATGTACATCGTGATTGGGACTGTTGATCTGATGGGCCATCACAGGGCGATCTAGTGTGCCCAGGTCTTGTACCAAACATAGATCTCATTTGCAAAATTGAGGCATGCAAAAATTAATGGAGTAACATCTTAAAATGGTGTCTATTTCATCTTGGTGAAAGGTCTAGAATCATCTGATGAGGGTCCATGGGACCAAGGGCAATAGGCTAGACTTGCGACGACCAACAATATTCATGGCCTGATCACTGTACGATGATTGTTTATATATATATATAGTAAAGCGTTTATGCGCTCGAATGCAAAAACATGGGTGGGCCCACATTGTTGCGGGGATCCAAATCATTCATTTGGAAGGCCCTTTCATGGATAGGGTTTCCACCAAAAATCAGTTCCATTGGATCATCTTAGGGTGTCTATTTGTGGGGTGAAAAAATGGGCAGATTAGTGGACAAATAGTATCTGTCCATTTTCACCTCCACAAATGGATACCCTATGATGATCCAATGAAAGCTGATTTTTGGTACACACCCCATCCCATGGTTTTACGTTTCGGCCAAGATATTTCGGTTTCGACCGAAACGAAATTTACATGAAGCCGTTTCTTTACAAAATTTCACCGAAACTCCGAAATTTCGGTTGAAATTTTGTTTTTAGCCTTTTTTACAACAAAATTTCCACCGAAATTTTAAATAGATCCACTGAAATTTTAAAAAAGTCCACCGAAATGTTATAATTCCCACCGAAATTTATGAAATATTCACCGAAATAGCCAAAATTTCCATTGAAATCGCCAAAATTTTAGACAAATTCGGTCGAAATAAAAAAAACGAAATCATAATCATAGTTTTACATGATTTCGGTCAAAATTTTGGCCTGAAACCGAAACGTTTCGGTTTCGATGGTGACCGAAACCGAAATTTGAAACCTTGCCCCATCCATGATGGGGCCTTTCAAATGAATGCTTAGGATCACCCTATCAATGTGTCCCCACGCTAGTTTCCTGAACTTGAGCGCAGATAAGCTATCTGCGCTCGAGAGCAGGAACCCTTTTCTCATATATATATATATATATATATATATATATATATATAAGAAATGGTTTGTGAGCAGTTGCTCAGATAAGCTTATCTGACCAGAGCACACAAACATTGGGGGGGGGGGGGGGGACATTATTTGGATGATCCAAAGCATTCATTTGATAGGCCCTCATATAGATAGGGTGTGCCCAAAAAATCAGCTCCATGGGATCATCCTAACCCTTTAAACTATGGAAGCAAAATATGGACAAAATGGACGTGTATATACCTTCACAAATTTGTTCATATTTTGCCTCCATAGTTTAAAGGGTTGGGATGATCCCATGGAGCTGACTTTTTGGGCACACCCTACCTATATGAGGGCCTATCAAATGAATGCTTTGGATCATCCAAATAATGTGCCCCCCGCCCCTATGTTTGTGAGCTCTGCTCAAATAAGCTTATCTGAGCAGCTGCTCACAAACCATTCCCTCTCTCTCTCTCTCTCTCTCTCTCTATATATATATATATATACGAGGAATGATAGATTCAAGGGCCCTCTTTATGCAAGGGCCGGAGAAGGGCCCTTGAATAGATCGACGTCATTTTTAAAGTCAGTTGAGAAACCGAATTCGGTTGCACGTAATGACGTGGATCTATTCAAGGGCCCTTCTTTAGCCCTTGCATAAAGAGGGCCCTTGTATTTATCATTCCTCTCTCCACACACACACACACGAGAGAGAGAGAGAGAGAGAGAGAGAGAGAGGGAGGAGGGGGGAATGGTTTGTGAGCTCAGATAAGCTTATCTTAGCTTAGCAGAGCTCACAAACCTGTTTTTTTTTTTTTTTTTGGGGGGGGGGGGGGGGGTTACATTTTTGGGGGGATCCAAAGCATTCATTTGGAAGGCCCTTCCATGGATAGGGTGTGTACCAAAAATCAGATCAATAGGATCATCCTAACCCAATCAAAGGTGAAGATGGAAGGGCCTTCCAAATGAATGCTTTGGATCCCCCAAAAAATGTGGCGCCACATGTGTTTGTGTCCTGCTCAGATAAGCTTATCTGAGCAGTTGCTCACAAACCATTTCTTCACACACACACACACACACACACACACACACAATATATATATATATATATATATGAGAAAAGTGTTGGTGCGCTTAAGTTGTTATAACGCCTCCCATTGGTTCCTGTATGTGGGACCCAAACATTTAAACGAATGGGAGGCGTTATAACAACTGAAGCGCACCAAAAAAATGGTGCGCTTAAGTGCACCAACACTTCTCTCTCTCTCTCTCTCTCTCTCTCTCTATATATATATATATATATATATATATATATATATATATAGGATTTGCTAGGGTCCATCGCAAAAGGCATTTCGCAGCTGGTCTGTCGCATGTCAGACCAGCCACCTCGTGAATGGAGACAATAGCTATTGTCTCCATTCATGAGGTGGCTTGTCATGCGACAGACCAGCCGTGAAATGCCTTTTGCTATGGACGCTAGCAATTCCCTATATAGTTGTTGTCTCCATTTACGAGGTGGCTGGTCTGACATGCGACAGACCAGCCGCAAATTGCCTTTTGTGATGGACGCTAGCAATTCCCTATATATATATATATATATATATATATATATATATATATATATATATATATATGAGAAAACATTTCAGTTACCTACACACTAGCTTAAAATACTGTGGGGGCCCACATTGTTTGGGTGATCCAAACCATTCATTTGAATGGTCCTCACAGAGATAGGGTGTCCACAAAAAATCAGATCCATAGGATCATCCCAACCCTACGATTTGTGGAGGTAAAATGGACGTGTATAAACCTTCACAAATTAGTCCATTTTTTGCCTCCATAGTTTGAATGGTTGGGATGATCCTATGGATCTGATTTTTTGTGGACACCCTATCTATGTGAGGACCATTCAAATGAATGGTTTGGATCACCCAAACAATGTGGGCCCCCACTGTATTTTAAGCTAGTGTGTAGGTATCTTACCTACACAAGTGTGTAGGAAATGTTTTCTCTCTCTCTCTCTCTCTCTCTCTATATATATATATATATGGTTTCTGAGTTGAAGCTCAGATAGGTTTTCTGAGCTAGAGTTTTTAAATAGGGTTGCTCCCTTTGTTGTTTGGGTTATGTTAGATTTTGATTCTATAGGACCTAACATAGATAGGGTGGCCTTAAGAAATCATCTCCATAGGATCATGGTAAGCGTTGATTTGTGGAGGTTTAAAATGGACGTCTAGAAAATGGTCCATTTTGTGCCTATACAGATCAAATGGTTAGGATGATCCTATGGAGATGCTTTCTTGTGAACAACCTATCTATGTCGGGTTCTATGGAATGAATGGGTTGGATGAGTCAAACAACATGGGAGATGCCCTATTTAAGAACTCTAGCTCAGAAATTCTATCTGAGCTTGAGGGCCCAAACATATGGGTCCCACATTTTTTGTGGTGATCCAAACCATTCATTTGCAAGGCCCCATCATAGATAGGATGTGTACCAAAAATCAGCTCCATTGGATCATCCTAACCCCTCCAAAAGCAGAGCGCAAAAATGGGCAGATTTGTGGCAAACGGTGTTTGTCCATTTTGCCCTCCACATTTGGATGGGTTAGGATGATCCTATGGAGCTGATTTTTTGTACACACCCTATCTATGTAGGGGCCTTTCAAATGAATGCTTTGGATCATCCTAACAATGTGGGCCCTCAAGCTCATATAAGCTATATGAGCTTCAAGCGCACAATCATTTTCCTCTCTCTCTCTCTCTCTCTATATATATATATATATAGAATTCCCAAAAAGTGCATCTCAGTAGTATATGTGTGTGTGTTTACACACAGACACTGTTCAAACTCACATTTTTTGGGATTTCTCGTAATATACATCTTTTTGTTGTTGGAACATTTGATAATATGTTGAGTGTAGTTCCTGCAAGTTGTTTCTTGATCTCTCATATTTCATGTGTCAGTCAAGCTTGCAAGATTCAAATTTTTAGCAATGACATAATCCTTTGAGAAAATACATTCGTATTTACCTTGTTAACGTTTCTGGTTTCCAGCTTGGAGGAATGCGGTCGGTACTTGGAAACCATAAAAGTTTATGAAAACAAACCGGCAGACAGTATTCAGGAGCGAATGGATACAGACTATATGTCACGGGTATATATCTTTTAAAGAGGTTACTGGACAGTTGTCAGCCATTGTTTACTACAATTCTTGAATCAAAATATTATGGGCCGGTGTGTGTGTGTGTGTGTGTGTGTGTGTGTGTGTGTGTTTTCTAAAGTCAAGGGCACCTTTGCAGAAATGCCTTCTGCGATGGTCCCTAGCAAATCCGATACACACACGTGTGTGTGTGCGTGTGCGTGTGTATTTTTGTGTGCATATGTATATATGTTTATATATGTGTATGTGTATATGTACGTATGTATGTATGAAGAATGCTAAACTCAAGGGCACCTTTGCAGAAATCAGCTGAAAGGGCTCCCCCATTGGCTGGACATCACCAAAGTGCATTTATAATGGCTGCGAAGTCAAAGCGGTTGGTGACGTGCAGCCAATGGGGGTACCCTCTCAGCTGCCCTGAGTTAGCAACTTGAATACTATTTTAGCTTGGTCGAACTGAAACTTAATTTCCTTTGTCTAGCTGACTCATGCACTTACAACTGTTCGGCATGTTAACAAGAGTGATGTGGTCTCTCTCGGGTCTTCTTTTGGGGTAAGCATAGCAATCTCCATTATTATGTCAGTATGAAAGATCTTATTTACCAGTATCTACTATTTAGATGTGATTTGTTGCCTCAAACAGCCATATGTGTTTTCATTTTTTATGTATGCATTTCAATTTGGCAATGCAGTCACTTTCGCATATTATGGATGCTTCTATGGAAGACCTAGCTCGCTGCCCAGGCATAGGTGAGCGCAAGGTACTTTTCTGATATATTCATTCCTTGACTTTCAACAGTTAAATATATGTGCATATCCTTTCTAGTCAAGATTAATTGTCTTTGTATTTCTGTTTTTTTTTTTTTGGTGAAAAAATATGGCACCGTCGCAAGGAAACTTCTGGATGATATTTGCTTTCAATTTTAACATGAAATAGGTTTATTATGATGTTATTTTCCTATGGCTAACTAATCTTCATCGTTGTGTTTAATGGTATATTAATTTTTAATTAATTACCTGAAAAGCATATTATGTTGGTCAGTAGGTGAATTCTGTATCTTTAATCGTCACTAAATAAGTTACGTGGACCATGCTAGAAGTTTGAAAGTCATTTCAGAATTTTCTGTTTGTACATTGTCTTTGAGAGTGCAAAATCAATGCTTATTTGTCAAGTATAAACATAGTGAGGTTTGGCTTATTTTGTTTGCTTTTCAAAGTTATACTTAATTTCTCTTTATTAAATATAATAACATTAGACTTATCATTCAGAAAATAGGGTGATACCCAATGGACATGTTCTTCATAAAACCCATCATCGTCGAGAAAGTACATGGACCACCTGTAGAAGACCATAGCCAACTGTAATTGTCTTTCTTTCATCCCTTTCGTCTCTTCCTATCTTAACAGCCATATCATTTTGATGTGGGTCCCTATTAATATGTTTAGTCTTTCCATCAGAGCCCCTAATTGAGACTTATTCCTCAGATTGGATTAAAGATACGGTGGAGTGGGAGGCAAATAACTTCCATGGAAACCCTTTTTAAGCACATATGCATAACCTATTAATGAACCCCTGTACAATCTTGGGAGGCATTTATCAAGGAGAGTGTAACCACACCAGATGTTCATCAATAAATGGGAATGGAAGCTGCCTTGAAATTTTAAACCCTGAACTTCTACTCTAGATAAAATTTAAAATATCAAAGTTAACATTTATGGCGCTTTGGTGAGCAAATACTAGTGGTGCTTTGGTATTCCTCTAGGAATATTCTAAAGTGGCCAAACCAACTCTTAAAAAAATGAAATCCTAAACACACATCTGGAAATGTGAGATTACCCGAACTGATGCCTTTAATATGGATCAACAATTGGATAGTTCTCCACATGGCAGTGTGTGATAGTCTTCAGTCGTCCTCTACTCTCTGCTAAACTTTTCATCAAGCTGATAACCCCATGGCTGTACATTACTCTTTTTAAGTTTTAGACTTGCACGGTGGTGATGCTTCCACTGTTGTCGTTCTTTTATTTTAAGTATCAAGTGTAAGTGCTTTGTAATGCAATGAATCTAATATAATTTATTACTTTACGGTCAATTTTGTACTTGTTTGAGGTATATCAGATTCTCACTTTTCTCGATATCTTAAGCTAATTTTTCTTTCAATTCCACCACCATAAAAAAAACAAAATTCACAAGATGCAAGCACATATTGCATCTATCGGTTCTCTATGAACGGTTCCACTAGGATTTGCTTAAACAATTTCCTCAGAATTTGGCCCTTTGTGTCTTGCACATGATGCTAAATTCTATTTTCTTTCATTCATTTCTTATATTTTTTCAACTTCTGTATCCCTGTACGCATCTCTCATAAATCTGTCTACTACAGTTTATGCACGTTGGGTTTTTGTAATTACTGAAGGATTTACATGAAGGTGCAGTGGAATGTCTAAAATTCACAGCAAGATAACACGTACCGAAGAAAATGTCAAAAACTGTCAACCGACTGATCGGCATTCATTCTTCGGTTTGATATTCCAGTTAGAATATAGGTGCAGTGTTTTGGTGCTTAAACTGCATCCATGAAGTGCTAATGCCAAAGTTGGCATGGAGATCTTACTATTATATTATATTATATTATATTAAAATATCCTGTTATTGTAATATATTAATTTTCTTCTAATAAAGTTATCCTTAAATATTATTTCTTTATGATTTATATATTAATGGATATAATATAGCTATATTTCAAAACTCAATAATTTATTATATTATCTTTTTTCAAAAATTATGTTATCTTCTTTATTTTTCTTTCTTTAATCAGTCTCCCAAATTCTAAAATCTGTTTATATTATTTTCTACATTTTAATTGCTTTTATCTTTTCTCCAAATGGATTGAATTGCTGTTTCCTTTTAAGGCTCCTGCCTCCTTTCGCTCCTATTGTGTGGCAAGTTACTGATATGTTGTACCTTGAATGATGAGTAATATATAATATTTCAAGTTCTACTAATGCACATCTATGCTGTATATATATTTTTTTCATGTAGAAAAATTTAATATCAAAATAATGTAGTGCTTCCATGCCTACTGAGTGATGCCATTTTGTCAACTGAATGGGTTGGTTACCTTTCTCCCCTCTTTTTTTGCTCCTGTTACTTGCTTATGTGAGCAATTGGTGATTAATATGCTATGTTGATTTATTCTACTTTTCATTTGCTGTCATTATCAGTTTCCTGTTTATGTGGAGAAAGACTAGACCTTGAAACCCAATTTATTGCAGGTAAAACGCTTGTATGACACATTTCATGAACCGTTCAGACGGATTTCACCTATCCAACCTCCTGTCGCACCTGACGCTTCTGCCCAGGAGAAGGCCGAATCCCATTTGCCAGATAATGGCGTAGAAGTGGAGAAAGAGGAGGAAGATTTGACAAAGCATCCAAAAAAGCCCAATGTGAGTGTTAGATCAGCCCTTGTTGCTGCCTTTGCCAAGTATTCTGACAAAGTTCATAAACAGGACAACAAAAACCCCTTAACTGAGAAAGGAGAAGAAACAAGTTTAAGTTTGCAGGATGAAAAAACTGAGGGGCAGATCTGATGAACAAGGTCAGCGATAACTTCCGGGTAGTTAAAGGAGATTAGATGTTCAAAACTTCAAAATTGTCTGATTCACTTCCTCTGAAGGCCCTGTAAAATAATGAGGCTTGAACTCTTTCCATGAGAGTTCATAGCTAGGTCAGGAAATTTTCCAAGGTGGCGATGTTTTAACTTTTTATTCTCTTGTTGATTCTTAGAAAACTTCTCTTACTGTTGTGTATACTGGCCTAGCTGTTGATTATTTACCGGAAATACTAAACAATACTATGAGAAACCAAATAATCAAACCAAAAGGGTTCAACTATGGTCTGAGATTGATTTGTAATTTGACTTAACCTTTGTAGTTATTTTTAGTTTTTAGGGCCTCTTTGGTTGCCATCAATATTAGTATTTGCAAATGGGACATTGGTTGCCATTAGCTCAAACTGTTATATCTCAAATCCTGCAGACGTGTTGGTTTTTTTTTTTAAGGCAGCCCTTTTATCTATTGGAATAGTTCTCATTTAGCATAGGCTCACATTATTATTGGGTGATCTAAACCATTCCTTTTGTTGGGGGTGATCTAAACCATTCCTTTTGTTGGGGATCTGTCTTATAGAGAAGATTTTCAGGGATCTGGGTAGAATTCAGCTCTTCCCGTCAAATTGATTAATCAATGAAACATCCTGCCTATGATTTCCCAACAAAAGGGCCCATTGATTAGACCACTGCCAATCTATGATAAGAACCACTTGATGGATGGTCTGCATTCGAAGGGCAACAGGTCTGTCGATCTGGACCGTTGCCAATACGAACAAGAGAACAAAACCCATCAATCATATGTATTATGTAGATCGAAGCTTTAGCTTCTTATATCGGGGAGATTCAACCTGTTCAAACTTTCATCAACCATTCAATTGCTTCCAAGATAGATCTCAATTTAACCTGCTGGGATTAATCCTAATGATCATTTTTCCCATCCCTAATGGAGAACGTTGATCAATTTTTGCTATCACATCCTAGTTGGATATCCCCCACCCGGAAGATGAAGGACTACAAAAATCAAACTGTTATTCGACGCTCCATTCCCGACAAAAGGAGGCAGAAACAATTGCAATAAGATTTAAAGAACATGTCATAACTGGACAAGTGATTCTGAAAATCCATAGTCAGTTACCATTTGGTTTGTTTAAATGATATTTGATTGTCATCTCTCACAAGGGTGAATAATTCATGTACTCTGTTTTATACGCGAATAAGAATTTGGGAGTAATCCTCACCTATTAAACTCCAATCCCCTCCGAAAAATGGAGAACATTCACTGTTAAAAAATGTGGATAAGCAGAAAACCGGCAATAGCACAACAGGTATGCCCACTTTCCATCTTCAATCAAACAGTGGATAGAACTGAGTATCAAAGAGTGAGCTCTGCTACTGGATTCTTCATCTCAAGCCAGATCCTTGCATAAACCATCTTTCTAGTTCAAGCAATCACAATGTAACTCAGAATTCTTGTGATAACACAGGTAAATAATAGTACTCAATAGTAGAACTGAAACTTAATAAGCAATCTACAACAACTGTAGGTTTGCGCATTTCTTTAACAAAAGATCAAATGAAACTAGGGTATAAAACACCATCGCCAATTACCACGAACAAGAGAATGAGATTTGATTTATGATGAAACCCATAAGGGCAATAGACAAATATAAAAATCATATTTATGCATCATTCATAACCAGCACACCTCAAAATGTGTTCACTCCTATCCAAGCGAGGATGTCGAAGGCCTGCAAGGGGGGTGATGGTGTAAGCAGTCAGCTGCTTCAAAACCAACATTACAATTCCTGACAGTAAAATATCCACATGTTAAGTTCTTGAAAAGATGAGTTATAATAATACAAACTACCTTTAGATTTGGACAAAAAACATATTTAAGGATCTTGGGCTTCTGACTGAAGGTTGACAATACGGGACATAAGCTTAGAGAGCTCCGAGATAGCAATCTGGACCTGAAAATCATCTTGCTCTCTGTGTGTTGACCAGGAAGATGATTGTGGATTGTATCTATATTCACTCGCTGAAGTCCTCGGCTTTTTTGAGGATAGAGCACGCTCCAAATCTGATTGTGTCAGTGCTCTTAGTCTCTGCAAGAGGCAGTAAAATAACAGGTTAAAAAGGCAAATAATTGGGTCCCAATGATGTCTCTACAATGACCAAACTTAGGCATCTTATAGAAAGTGGAAGCAGCTCCAATGGTCAACATAATTCCAAGAACCTCATTTCCTTGCACTCGCTAAAACATCCAACTTTTCCTTTACTTTTTCCATTTTCTCTTTAAATTTCAACAAAGCAGTTTTTGTAAATTTGTTCGTCATTCAGCCATCAGAGGAAAATCCATAGTTGCCAAAGTGGGAAGCGACTGTGAGAAGTAATGTGTGAAGCGGAAGCGGAAGCGGGAAGCGAGGGGTTTCGAAAAGAGAATGCGAGAAACGAAAAGCTCTAAAGAAAATAGAGATAAAATGTGTGGGAAGCATCATTCAAAGTCAACATGAATCGAGTAAGAAGCCTCATTGGAAGCCAACAAGAGGTACACAAAGTAGGATTGTAGTATGTTAGGGAGGAAGGGTTAATATACGTATAGAATACAAGTATAAAAGAAGACCTTGCAACAAATTAGAATTAAAAGTTTTAGGAATTTAAAGGTTCACATGTTTTATTCATTTATATTAATGTTAAGATTTTGCGAAAAGTTGCATATAATTTTCATTTAAAACTTAAGATGAGCTTTCAATTTTAAATGCATTCTTTTTTCAAATATGCACCCTGAACATTGTCAAAAAGATAAAATATTCTTTTAAGAAGAAATAATCTTCTAAATAGGAAACATACTCTTAATTAAGAGGAAACACGTGCATCTGGGAAGCACGCTTCCCCTAAATTTGTGAAGCGAGAAGAACTTAGCTTCCGAAGAGAGTTTCCAGGGAAGCGAGCTTCTTATCAAACTATGAAGCTTTCGGTAACCATGGGAAAATCTGGGTGGTTTCTCCATTCACTAGTTAAGTATTTTCAAATAATTATGTATCTAGCGAAAAGTAAGGAAAAATAAATATGGATAAATATGAAATATGTGCTTACCTGAGATGCTTGGCCGCTCTTCTCATCGCGTAATAGGTCCCTCACAGGAAAGTAGGCTGCTTTCTTGCAGAGTTCTAGCAAATCTGAACCAGTATAGCCCTCACACAAGCTAGCTATGTAATCATAGTCAATATTGGGTTCTACTTTCTCACCCTTGAGTATCACCTTTAGTATCTTGGCTCTTTCAATTCGGTCAGGAACACCAATTTCAAAGGCCTGAGGGAGACGCCGGAGTATTGCCTCATCTAACTCTGAGGGGCGATTGGTTGCAGCCAGAACCATCACCCGTGCATTTTCTATTTTAACAGTAGAAAAGATAAGTCTTGTTTAAAATAAAAAATTGGAATAATACAAAACAAGGACAGAGTATAACAAAAGAAGAATACATGCCGCAACTTGACAGATTATACGAACTAAGATATAAAGAAAATTTCCTACTATAGTACAATCCACAACAACAGGGTTAAGAATCCCATATAGTTGTCAATTCTGTCCTGATGGTTGTTCTGTTTTTCTTTTGGAATGGAATGTTATGCCATTCACTTGTTTTGGTATTCTGTCTTAGGAAAGACGCGAAAAAATTGTAAGAAATTAATTTGTTTTTAAATAGAATAAATAGTAAAATAAAAGGATAAGAATAGAGAAAGCTAAAGCAAAACATAAGTATATAATCTACTAGACATACCTTTTTTTGAGAAAAATTAGACCCATCATTTATTAATACCATGCCATGATTTGTGGACATGGACACGGGGTGTCGGACACGGCGACCTCCCAAAATTTATTTAGAAACGGGGACACAACGAATAGAAAGGGATAAATCTGTAATGAAGCATAATTTTTTGGATTTTCTTTCCTTACCGAAAATTTTTCTTTCCATGATTTAGAGGGAAATGATATGATTTTGGTTGATTTAGAGTGTTATTATAATAAAATGAAGGTACCTGTAAGTACAAATTAAATAAGGTTCGTTCAAACTATCTTTTTTTTTTTTGTGTAGAAGAAATCGCAAAAATTTTCTTTTCAAACTTTTCCCCAAAGTTCTAGTGAACTGTGTATACTGTGTAGGCTTGATTAGTGCAAGTATTAAAAGTGAGGAGTGCTATAATAAAAAAGGCATTTAACACCTGGCTGTTACATGAATTCTAAAGAGGGGATTTGCTAGGGACTATCGCAAAAAGGAATTTCACAATTGGCTATTGCATGATAGAGTAGCCAGCAAAGATGAATTTAATGAATAGGACATGTTAACTTACCAACTTCTCCCAAAGCTTTGGGAGAAGTTGGTAAGTTAACATGGTATCAAAGCTTTAGCTGTTGGAGAAAGGCGTTATTTATCTTTTATACTTTAACAGGACAAAATCTGCTGAAAGTGAGCCTGTGTGGCTTGCTCTCTCATGCAACCTTTTTGTGCTAAAGTTGATAAGTCCTCCCGAGAAACGTGAATTAAAAAGGCATCCAAAAGCCAGCCCATCAACATGATATAAAAATTAAAGTTATATGCTTTTTGTCCTTTTAGGCAGCAATATTCCTTCTCTGACAAAGGACTATGATAGCTTTGACAGACTACTCGAGGAAACTACCAAATGCGGCGACTTTATTCACTTAACTTCTGTGCCTGCTTAGTTTTCAAAATAATTTCTTGAGAAGCTCGAAGTACACCAGTCAATCAGCACGAAAAAAGACCATGTTGCCCTTCCTGACAAGTTGCCAGTCAGTACAACTCCCATCATTCCTTCTGCAGCCCCAGATTGCAGTCTCTTTCTTCTTGCATTAAATATATGTCTCGTCTCCCATAAATGCATGAGAGTAAGCTGGCTGTGACCTCGAGACCCTTCGCTTCCTTTGGAACATAATAACGGTGACATTATTTATGTAATAACTACGGTCTGAGGACCGCTGGACACGCGATAAAGGAAGGTATAATCGTTATCGTTGAAGCATAAATCTACGGTTGAGTATTAAATGACAGCCCATTAATATATTATTATTTTTGTTCATTTATCAACACTGCCATAGTCACTAACCACTATCCTCCTCTCCGGAAGAAACCAATGGTTTCCTCTGAGTCGTTCTCCTCATCGTTGTCCCCTATTCCTTTTCTGTCGTTCAATCTCTCATCTCTGTCCACCTACTAGAAGCCATGTCAATTTTTCTTTTGTGTGTCGAACCTTTAGCTGTACAAATGGCTGGTTCAAAAAAATCATCCGAAAATGTAGGGGCAAATGATACATCCGTGAAGGGTCGTTCCAAGAAATCATCCAAAAAGTCTGGCTTAACCGAAAATCCACCTTCCAAGGGATCCTCCCAGAGACCTGGAAAGAGAGAGATACACTTGAATTTTTCATTTTTTGGGCCTATTTTAAACCCTAACCTAATAGGTCATAGGTGTATTTTGCCCTGTTTTTGATAGGTATGATTTAATTTATTTGAACCTTAAATTAAATATGTAGTCATTATTGTCATGAGCATTTATAAACATGGGAAGCGGAAGCAGCCTGGTTGATATACCCCTGTTTGTAATCAATGCATTTTGGTCTAAAAATGTTGTACCTAATCCACTAGTGAAGTGCCACATACACTCCTCATGTATCCTCTGACCTAGAGAGAGCTTAATTAAGCCTTTCAAACCAAGCTCTGGGGCTTGCTTGCTCCCATAAATATTTTCTCAAGTCTATACAAATATGTACCTATCTGCTTCCTCAAAAACCTTTGGCTGCATGTAGACTTCTTCTTAGAAATGTCCATGTAAGAATGCATTTTTCACATCTATCTGGTTGACCTTCCACCCAAAAATGTTAGTTAAAGCCAGAATTGATCTTACTGTAGTGGTTTTTTTTTTTTTTTTTGAATGGCAAATCTTACTGTAGTTACCTTGATTACAAACTGAAAGTATCCTCATAGCCAAGACCAAGTTGCTAATTAAATCCTGCAGCAATCAGTCTAGCTTTGCAGATATCTATTATTCCATCATATTCTTGCTTTATCTGATACATCCATTTGCAGCCCACAACATTCTTATCTTTGGGATGAGCCACTGCTTACAAAGTAGCATTTACGTAAAATTGTTATCTCTTCTTCGATAAAATTTTCATCTGTCACAACTTCTACACTGGAAGAAGACTTGACTGGTGATTAGTTGCTAACTTGCTCATTCTAGGCTTGCTGATGTTTATGCTCGAGTATAGTGCTTCTCACAAGGTTCCACAAGACACATGCTATTAGTCACCGCAGATGAAGAGGGAGAAATAGAAGTGACATCTGACTCCCCCTTAATCACACAACCTATGGTAAGAGGATCACAAAAATGAAGTTCATCAAAAGATGACGTGAGATTAGAACCTTTTGTAAAGACAACGAATAACATCAATACCCCATGTGTCCATCACTAGAACCAAGGAAGATGCACGTAATGACCTTTCAATATAACTTCTTTCTACTCATCTTAGGTCGTGTCAAAGAGAGAACATTGAAGCACACACAACATAGCAAACATCGGTGGTGTTTGATGCAGGATGATAGTAGGTGTTGAACATCACATAATCATCTACCAAAGCTGGATGCGCAACGAACCTTATCATGTACATCAAGTGGATTTTGAAAGGCGGTAAATTGGTCAAAAAAAGCCTTGATTTTGTTAAAGAATGCAATGATAGAAAGGTTCCCTTTTCGGAAATTATGAAGTTCAATGTGAAGTTGTGCATGATGTGGGACTGATTGTTGTGAATAAGATTCATGCAATACTATCCAACATTGAGCAAGTACTTCTTGCTCAAGCATAGAATTCAGCCACACAATGATGAGTTGACTTCTGGAAATTCTGGTTGTTCCGAATTGTTCGAAAAATTCCTTTTGGGACATGGAATTGATAGGAATGCAGTTCCAGTTGACTGCTGTGATAAGATTCAGATTATTGGAAGTTCCGACCATTTTTTTTCCCAAAAAATTAAATGGGTTAAGGGTATTTGAGGAAAACAACCCCCCCCCGGGGGGTCTTTCAAAATCAAATTGGAGGGTTGAAATGCATAAAAAGTCTACTTTTTGGCAGATCTAAAACACTTTCTCTGATCAATAAAATGAAGCAACTTGCACGCAAATGGACCAAATCACAATAATTTCATAGATGTAATCAAAGAATGCAATAAAATCAAAGCACATTTCTCACCAACCGACCAAACATTTTTGTCTAAGAAATGAGTTAATTCCCGGCCTCTGTAAGAGGTAACATCATAAGAACAAGGAACCTATCATACCACCGATTTCCTTGTCACCTTTCCAATATCAATGAACAGCACTATTTTGTGTATCCTGCTAAAACCATAAACAAAACTAAAAATGGTTTAAGGCATTAGCTCATTGCTTGGCAATTTTTTTTTTTGTTGAGTAAGATGTGGTTTGGCGAGGACTCCTACCAGTGCATTAATGAACTAGAATTCGAAAAAGAATTACAGGAATGGGTAGAATTACAATCGGTAGTAAACTTCTCCCTCTATCAGAGGCTGTGTCACAATAAAATTTTGAGGGATAATAAGGAGACGGATGGAGTCGCCCTTACAAGGGCAGCATCACCCAATCAACTCTCCCTAGAAGATGCACATGGATTTGCAGGTAGCATTCATAGATTGAGCTTTCAATTAACAACATATAAAAGGCAATCACAATAAGTTCAGAAAAAAAAAATATTACGTTTTCAAATAAAACCAAGTTCCTATACTGGATATATAAACAACATAACCATCATGAGATTGGTATCAAATGGGGAAAAAACAAAAATATTAAGACACAATCAGAAATGTAACCGCAAGAAGAAAAGCTAATGAACTGTTTAAACGATTAAAATACTCACGGTCTGTGGTAAAACCATCCCACAAAGCCATGAATTCAGTTTTCATGTTAGTCAAGGCTTCATGATCTGTATTACGGCGCTGTCCCAAAAAACTGTCAACCTCATCAATAAATATGATAGCAGGCTGGAGCTTGTAAGCCAAACTGAATACAGCAGCCACTGAAAGTTCCAGTCAAATATTAGTCAAGATACAATGAAACTAATCGAAAAGAAAACCACATCTTAAATTACAGAACTGCAATTAAAACACTGTACCATAGTTAGAAAATTAGTGATATATCCTAACAGTTAAAGTATAAAAAATTAAATAACGCCTTCTCCAACAGCTTAAGCTTTTGGAGTAATTGGTTGTTTCACATGGTATCAAAGCAAAGGTCCTGAGTTCAAACCTCCTTGATATTAAAATCCACATGTAATGGCCAGCCCAAAAGAGGGCCCACATGTGCCACGTGTAGACCAAAGAGGGGCAACAAGTGAGGGGGAGTGTGAAAGTACAAAAGATTAAATAACGCCTTCTCCCACATATTAAGCTTTTGGAGTAATTGGTTGTTTCACACTAACAAATCAAATCAAAACAAAGAAGTCAACTATATTCGTCATTAACATAAAGAAGATAATCGAATGTCAAACTACAAGTTTTAAGGCAGAAAGGGCCAGAAAGCAATATTGAGAAATTAAGTTTTGACAAACAACAGTAAAAATACTTACTAGATTTTGAACAATCTGGGTCGATATTATTAGACAAAGCAAGGATGATAGTCCCAAGAATCCCAACAGTCTGGCAAAACCAACATAATGAAAGCATGACGTGACCAAGGTAGCAACCCTTCATACCATAAAGAAACATGTATAAACAGATCAAGGATTGAAATTTCGGTTTCGGCATCAGCTGAAAATTAAATTTCGGTGGCAATTTCAGTTTCGGTGCAAAATTCCGGTGAAAATTTTATAATTTTGGACAAAATTTTTATTCGATTTCTGTTTTAAATTTCGATCTCAGCCGAAATCCGAAATTTTGGTATTTTGGCCAAAATCTAAAACCATGTAAGAGATGAGCATGAATCAGGTAGCAATATGACCAACCAAAATAAAACTGGAGACTAGAAGAACATGGCATTTAATGCACACATCTGAACATGATTTAGAAAACTTACACCGAACTTAAAAAATCAATGATATAACTACAAAATGCAATCCACGAATTATAGACAAACAAAGGCAGCAATAGCAAAGTTGGGCTAAAAATCATTAGTAGACATACATGTTTCTTTATGGTAAATTTAGCAGTACATCATCATATATTGAAAGGTCCCTCCAAATAAAAATTGAATATAATTGTTGACGTTATAATTTTTCTTGTGTAAAAAAAAGTCGGAAATTTAAGAAATATTTTTCCATTCCAATCTTTTCCAGCAAATTCCTGCAATCGAAACAGGGATGGTAATAGTTTATTTAGAGTGGTATCATCAAAAATTGAAAGCACCTCTAAATAAAACACCACAGTAGCCCAAATTCAACAAAGACCAGGAAAATTTGGAAAAGATTTTCCTTTCTAAACTTTTCCTAAAAATTCGTGCAACCGAAATAGAGACGAAGGCCATGATGTATGGATTGCAAGAAAAATATTTCTAATAGAAAATTTATTCTTGTCATTTTTTTTTCTATTCATGGTTAATTTAAAGAGATATTACCATAAATTGAAAGTCTCTGTAAGTAAAACTCGAATAGGGTTGTTTGAAGTTATCTCTTTCATGTATAGAAATAAAAAAAATTTAGAAAAAAAATTTCCTACCCAAACTATCCAGAAAATTCCTGCAACCCAAACAGGGCTCTGTTTACTGCATGAATGTCGGAAAAAATTTCTTTTCTAAATTTTTCTAGAAAATTCTGCAATCCAAACATGCCTCGGTTTATATGATACCCTCCCTCTAAGACTCTATTTGGACTGCAAGAAAAAATATTTTGGAATTAAATGAGGCCATTTTTGCATAGTCGATTCATTTGTTTGGACTTTCCTGTTTCGATTGCAAGAAAAACATGTCCTGAGGAAGATTTCTTTATATGATTTTTGTTTATTTCCACAATTTAGAGGGATATGATAAATTTTAGGCATATCACTATAGAGTAAAAGTACAACTCCCTGTAAATCAGACTTGAAATACTGTGGTTGAAGTCACTAAATTTTAGGAAGATCATTATAAAGTGTAGGTCCCTGATAAATTTTAGGCATATCAATAGAATTCACTTTATTATTCGAGATATGAGTGATAGCGCATCTCACTATCATGTTGTTAAACTATTATGGATGACTATCTTGCATATGTGATGGGTTTTAAGTGTATTTGTGCTTATTCTAGCATTTCCTGAAGTTTCATCTTAAAATTCAATCACTTGGATACGTTTCCATACCTTCCCATGATTTTACAAGATTTCCACCAAAACTGAAATATTTCCGGAAGCTTTCGAAGGATGCCGGGAAGATGTAAAATAAATTTTGGAACAAAACGAGAGAGAGAAGCGGGATAGGGATGGATTTGAAGGTTGGAAATTTTTTAAATGGATATTTTAGGGGTTTTGTGTAGAAGATGAGCAAAAAGTAATGCAAGGGAGGTTTTTGGGTTCCCTGGAAGGTGATTATGGGAAAAACTAGAAAACATAAACATAAACTCAACGAAGCCTTTGTCCCAAACTACTTGGGGTCTGCCGAAAAAAGAAATATGAAAGAGATAAATAGCAACGTCAGAATCTCACAAACCAAAAACCCATGTCATCGCACCATAGGGAAGATCAAGGCATCACCTTTGCAAGAGTAGACATCACATCCATACAAGAGGAAAAAACTTCAAATCATTTTTGTTCATCCATACATAATATAGCATAGCCTTCTTAAAAGTACCCTAAGGCTTACAATATATAAGAAGAAAGAAGAGAACTACAGAAATCTAAAACCCTAAAGAAAACCTAATACTTTTGGACCAAAATACCCTCCTACTTGCTTCCTACTTAAAAATCCCGTAATACTCATGTGGGACATTTTTAAAATATACATAACTCAAAGAACTTTAGCATTTTTAATATAAAAAGACTCTAATACCCCTACTATAACGAAAAGGACTTAAAAGACACCTAAAACACACTTAAAAATTAATATATGACCCTACGATGGTCCCGATCATTCTCACCCACTTGAAAAGATTCGACCCCGTCGAATATCATGATCGGCATGGCAGGTGGGAATTTGTCGGCTCTAATCCTCCCACGATCTACAAATGGTTGACCCTTCCAATGAACCAAGTATTTCAAACAATGGAGCCGGCGTCGGGAGGTCATCCCTCTCGAGCGGCCCCACACGGGAATTTCGTCTCGGGAGTGCGTTTTCTCTCTCTTTTGGTTTTATTGGCGCACTCACTTTGTCCCTCGTTAGTTGATTTTGAATACATTTGCGTTTCTCATGAACTTGGGATAAAATTCGAATTTCATAAAAAATATAATGACCAGAGTCGCCACCTAGGTTAGGGCCTAGGACCCATAATTAACTCTGTAAGCATGGTCTCGACAGAAATTTGAGCAAGGGATGTGGTTACATGGGGGGAAGGGATTAGGCACCCCCCATTCCCGGGTTAACCCGGTCTCCTGACTTGACTTGGCGAATATGAGAAAACTTAGTAAAAATTGGTTTTAAACCCTTGTTACGATTAAGCTTATCCCCCGGTTGGGATTAACAGAAAAAGGAAGGAACGCGAGAAATGAGGAAGTGGGTTTATTCCTAACTACAAAAGGGAGGGGCTTTCTCTATATGACCTGGGGCTACAGGATCCCCAAATCTTAGACGTCCGCTCAAAAGAAAAGGAATGTAAATGACAGAAAGCAGGAAAATGAGTTCATTTCTCTCTCTTTCCCTCACCTTAACGAGCGTCAAGCTCTCTTCTCTATCTTTCACGACCTATGGTGGGGCCCGAGATGGAGTAGGTGGGTCAGAAGAGAAAGAAAAGTAACCTTAACTGAAAAAGGAATGTAAATGACAGAAAGTAAATGACAAAAAGCGAGAAAAAAGGAGAGGCTTTTAGCTATCCGACTTGAGGCCAGAGGATCCTCAAATCTTATAGCTACCCTGCCCAAAACCTAGCTACTACTAATGTGCGTGACTCACTGGGGTGCCGGGGTGTGGGGGCGCACCCCTTAGAAAATTTTATAAGCAAAAAATAAAATAAAGAAAGCAAGTAAATAAATAAATAAAATACCTAGGAATTGAGAAATCCCTTCACCGCTCCTTAGCAAAAGTTGGTGCCGCTCTAAGCCCTCAGGTTTTTGGCAAAGTGCCGGCGTTCCGAAGCTCCTCGGATCCTTCTCTCTACTTTCTTTCTCCCTTACAAATTTTCTCAAAAAACCAAAACTCTCAAAAGATTTTTTATCCCCTAACAAATGACCAGAAATCACTTATTTATAGACATCGAAATACACTGCCGGCGATTATCAAATCGCAAGATACCCCTTGCGATTTCCAAAAGTAATCTCAACATCAAATCGGAGGGGTATCCTGCGATTACTTGAAATTGCAGTGTTTTGGTTCCCAAAAAGTGGTTTTTTTGTGGAGTTTTCTGGGTTTTTGGTTGGGTTTTCGGTTGCCGTAGAAGGTGGGGAGAGGATGCTGCGTGGAAACGGGCTTAGGGACTTGGTTTGGCCAGCTTGGGGCTTGGTTTAAAGATTTTGGTGGATTTGGGTGGGTTTGAAGGGAGTTTAGTTTAACCTTAAGGGGATCACTTGTTTTCTATATTCGACAAACGGACCACCTGTTGTTTTGAAAACAAGAGAGAGATTGAGAGAATGACTAGAGAAGCTTCGGGAATCATCATCGAAGTCATCCTTGCAGCTAACTATCATTAGTCTGATCTTGACAAAATGGGGTGTCTACACCAACACATAAGAAGCTTCAGGCAGTCACGTCGTTGGTATGACTTAGTGCAATCACCATGGGCGCTTTTGATGTATTCCTTATAACCTGTCATCTTCGGCAGAATGAAACTCGAGTCTTCAAGAAGCTTCAATAGGTTTGCAGACGTCTGCTCGCGTGTGTAGTAGTTGATGGACAAGATCTTCCTGCTGAGTTTGCTGAACGATTCACCTCTTCTAGGCGTGTTGGATAATAATTGCCGCCCTTCTTATTTTCAAGTAGTGCTCACGGGCTGTCGGAACCAGCTTTGTATGATGATAACAGCTCTAGTCCGTTGCTTTAATTGCACGCTCTCCATAAAAGGCATTGGGAATTATTGTTCTAGCACAAACTCCCGAATTTTTCAACCTGTGGAGTCTTGGCTAGAGGTCCATGGAAACCTCGTAAGTACGATTCATGCAATCTAACCCAGTCAAATTTGGCGTTTAAGGCTTCCAATATCTCAACTATTCAATCTTCAGTGCATCTAAACAACATTTCTCCACCCTGAGCTCTAATACCAAATCTGATGCAGGATGATCGAAGGTTGGACAAATACTCGGCTCTGATACCAAATTGATGCAGAACGAACGAATGTTGAACTGATATTTCTCTCTGATGCCAAATCTGATGGAGGATGGGTCTATAGACGGGACGCTAGGGGTGAAAAGGACGTGTAAAATTTAGGTTTTGGTTCCTAAAATAAGTTAGGAGATTAGAAAATATTTCTACTAGGTTTAGGGTAGGTTTAGAGTGGTGCAGACAAAAGCTGGAAGGTTTTCGAAGGATGCCAGGAAGCTTTCGAAGGATGCTGGGACGACGTAAAATGAATTTTGGAACAAAATGAGAGAGACGTGGGATAGGGATGGATTTGAATGATGTTTCTAAGGTTGGAAATTTTTTAAATGAATATTTAGGGGATTTGCGTAGAAGATGAGCGAAAAGTAATGCAAGAGAGGTTTTCGGGTTCCCGGAAAGGTGATTTATAGGAAAAACTAGAAAAAAGAAACATGAAAGAGATAAATAGCAAGGTCGGAATTTCCCAACCAAAAACCCAAGGCATCACACCAAGGGGTTCCTAGGCATCGCACCATAGGGAAGATCAAGGCATCGCACCTTTGCAAGAGTAGACATCACATCCACACAAGAGGAAAAAACTTCAAATCATTTTCATTCATCCATTGCATAACATAGCATAGCCTTCTTAAAAGGGCCCTAAGGCTTACAATATATAAGAAGAAATAAGAGAACTAGAAAGTTCTAAAACCCTAAATAAAACCCAATACCTTTGGACCAAAATACCCTCCTACTTGCTTACTACTTAAAAATCCTGTAATACTCATGTGGGGCCTCTTTAAAACATACATAACTCAAAGAACTTATGCTATTTTAATGTAAAAAGACTCTAATACCCCTACTATAACTTAAAGGACTTAAAAGACACCTAAAATACACTTAAAAATTAAAATATGGCCCTATGATGGTCCCTATCAATAGGATTATGGCCCATACTACTTGTGAGCTGGTTTGGCTACTTTATGGAAAAGTTGAGTTTTAAAGCATTTTGTGTGAAACAAAGTGATAAACAAAGTAGAAACTCCCTTTGTTCGTTCTAAAAGTCAATTGGAAGAGATTTTGACTAAGGTTGTAAGTTTAAATAAGTTGGATTTCATTTGTTCCAAGCTACACATTTATGATGTTTATGCTCCAGCTATGGGGGTGTTAAAGTCAGTGTTATGTAAATAAGGTGAGTCTGTGGCTAAAGTCGGTGTTAGGTAAATAAGGAAAGTTTGTGGATTTTGCAAAAAAAACCACACATTAATATATCAGAAGGGAGATCATGAGATAATCCCCATGTTCTCTCTCTTTTTCTCCCCTAACGATTTTTTTTTAATGGTTTCTCCCCTATGATTTTATTCTCTTCTCCTCTTCTTATTACTTTCGTTCTTCTCAAAATGTGACACATAAATAGGGCAAGTGGGCAACAACAAACCCAAACAAAGAAGGCAGCACGTAGATCACACAAGTATGGCAGCAACCTGAAAATCCACTAGCAAGATAGCAACAAATGGATCCGCAACTGCTCCATACAAATGAATCGGTAGGGAGATTAAATAAACAAGGTACACGCCTTAAAATCCACAAATAGGGCAATGATATATTTACATAAACACTGCAGCAAGAGACCCACAAATAGGAAAACATGTCAATTATCCAGATAGGGGCCCACAAATTAAAGCTTTCAAACACTAGTATTGATGCATGGAGTTCATACAAGCAGCATATAGGTCACATGAATTCTCAGTTTCCATGCATATGGGCAGAGTACAAGATATGCCCCACATAAACACCATAAAAAACACATGAACTGGGCAGCAACACTTGACTTCCTTAGGTAAGGCAGCACACAGTTATGTTAGTAGTATTCCTCTTTGATTTAGCACCGAAAGAGGGGGGAAATATGCTACGTTAACATAAAAAGAAAAATAGAAAGTACCTGAAGGAGGCCACCCAAGTTGTGGAAAAAGTAGAGAACAAAGGGAGAAGAAGAAAAGATTGAGGAGGTTCGTAGAGGTTTGAGAGAGAACCCAGAATCCCACAAACTCATTTTATAAATCCAAAAAGAAAAAAGGAACACAATTACAAGCATGCCACTATAAGTAATGATGGGCCCCATCCCAATTCCGTAAAAAAACATTTATGAAAACTATATAAAAACTATCATATCTCTTAACAAACATAAAGGTCTATAAAGCACTTCTAGATGTTACAGAAGCTTCCCAACCTTCCTCGCCATTTGATTTTCCACCCTCTTTCTTTTTTTTTAACAGTATATTTCACTCTTCTAATTTCATTGAACCCTTACTTGGGTATTTCAATACGAAATCCATATGCTGAGATCCTGTCCTGCACTCACAACGATGTCTAGCATGGCATATAGTAGCAACCATGCCACCTCTTTCTTTTTCCCCCTAAATCTGCTATCAAGCAAAAGCATGAATGATTTTGCTCCTTCAACATACAATTTACAACTTCATACAACTTTTGGAAGCTTCGGTGGAACTATAACTGATGGGGGACCATCCACGGCAAGAAAAAGGACTCCAGGAGAGAAGAACCATCAAAATTCGAAATCAAGTGGGACACATATAGCAGCCCCACCCCCACTAGAATACAACGTGAAGTGGAATAAGAGGGAGGGAGGAAGGGAGGAGGGGGTGCTTGAGATAGTCACAAGGTTGGAGTCCGAGTTAGAATCTCTTAGGATTCAAGTTAAAAGCTAGAGTCAAGTCTATCTAGGTTTTTATTTTGCTTTATTTCTGTTTTTAATAAGGTAAAGTGTATTTAATTAGATTCTGTTTCAAGTTGGAATTGGATTCTAGTTTCTAAGTTGGTTTAAGAGTCTACATAATGTACCAAGAGTCTTTTTTAGCTTGTCATGCACCAAGAGTCTACATAATATAAGGCCCATGCCATGAATGAGGAATGAACATAAATTTTTGAACCTTTGGCTCTTGCGTGGATGTGGCTTCTATTGCCTTCGGACGTTGGTGTGATGCCTTTGGTCCCATTGGCCCAATGTATTGGGCTACTTGGCGGTGAGATGCCCTAACCTATCCAATCACACCCGTGATGTCTTGATCAAACCCACCTGATGCAGGACGATCAAATGTTGAACTGATATTTTGCCTTGATACCAAATCTAATGTAAGACGATTCTTTGAAAGGGATGTTGGGGTGAAAAAAGATGTGTGAAAATTAGGATTTTGGCTCCTAAAATAGGTTGTTAGGTTGAGGAAATAATACTAAGGGGTTTACGATAGGTTTGGGGTGATGCAGACATATGCCAAGAAGCTTTTGAAGGATGTCAGAAGCTTTCGTAGGATGCCGGAAAGGTGTAAAATGAGTTTTGGGAGAAAACGAGAGAGGCGCGGGATAGGGATGTATTTGAATGGTGTTTCTACGGTATAGAAATTTTTTTTAATGGATATTTTAGGGGTTTGGGGTAGAAGATAGATGAAAAAGAAAAATACAAGATAAGCTTAGGGTTTCCGGGAAGTTGATTTATGGGAGGAAAACTGAAAAAAAAAGAAGACGGAAAAGACATGAGAGAGAGAAGTGATGGAAGGTTGGAATCTCACCAAGCAAAACCCAAGGCATCGCACCAAAGGGTTCCTAGGCATCCCACCATAGGGAAGATCAAGGCATCGCACCTTGGCAAGAAGTAGACATCACATCGATACAAGAGGAAAGATTGCCCTAAGGCTTACAATATATAAGAAAGAAGAAGAGAACTAGAACTTTCTCAAACCCTAAAAAACCAATACCTTTGGACCAAACTACCCTCTTACTTGCTTCCTACCTAAAAATCCCGTAATACACATGTGGAACCTCTTTAAAATATACATAACTCAAACAACTTAAGCCATTTTGATGTAAAAAGACTCTAATACCCTTGCTATAACTTAAAGGACTTAAAAGACACCTAAAACATACTTAAAATTTATAATATGGCCCTACGATGGTCCCCATCATTCTCCCCCACTTGAAAAGATTCGACCCCGTAGAATATAATGATTGTCGTGACGAGTGAGGATTCTTCAACTTGAATCTTCGCACATGTCTCATACGGTTGTCCTTTCCAACAAACTAGGTACTTCCAATGCGCACAAGTAGATGTGGGCAATCATTTCGTTGCTTCGATATAATATAATCATAAGGTGCGTCTTCGATGTACTCCGTATAACATATCAGCTTACGATGAAAGAAACTCAAGTTTTCCGCTTCTTTAGATCTGTAGACGTCCACTCTCACATTCATGATTGAATCATAAAACTTTACAATTGGTTCAATTACTAAAATTGCTGAATTTGTCAAATGCATGTCAAAAGAAGTATCATCTTGGATCAGTCTCTTGTTGTAGTTGTTGTGTATGCTCTTCATGCTGAGTATGCCAAATGATTCGCCTCTTCCAGGCATGTTTGATAATAATTGAAGCCCTTTTTATTCTCAAGTAGTTTTCACGAGCTAATATCTGTCGGAACCAGCTTTGTATGACGATAGTGGCTCTAGGCCGTTGCTCTAATTCCATGCTCTCCAAATAAGGTATCAAAAAAGGTTGTTTCAGCACGGTCTCCTGACTCTGTGCAATCTGCGAAATCGCTAGAGCTTGAGGACGAGCATGAAAATCTTGGTAAATATGACCCACGCAATCCAAGTGGGATAGCAGCAACCCGTCAAGTTTGGCATTAAAGCCTTCCAAAAATTCAACTAGTCGATCTTCAATGCATCTAAAAGACATGTTTCCACCGTAAGCTCTGATACCAAATTGATGCAGGACGATCAAATCTTGAAACTGATATAAGACGATTCTTTGAAAGGGATGTTGGGGTGAAAAAAAAGGTGTGTGAAAATCAGGGTTTTGGCTCCTAAAATAGGTGATTAGGTGGAGGAAATAATTCTACAGGGTTTAGGATAGGTTTGGAGTGATGCAGACATATGCCGGGAAGCTTTCGAAAGATGCCGGGAATGTGTAAAATGAGTTTTGGGATAAAACAAGAGAAGCGCGAGATAGGGATGGTTTTGAATGGTGTTTCTACGGTTGAGAAATTTTTTTAATGGATATTTTAGGGGTTTTGGGGTAGAAAATAGGTGAAAAAGAAAACTGCAAGATCATCTAACCCTCCCTAGACCCCGCAATGGTGGGAGCCTCGTGCATTGGGCTGCACTTTTTTTTTTAAGCTCAACAATTGTATGCTGTCCCGACAGTGTTTCTTGGATTTTAAGTGAGAAATTCAGGTTTTAAAAATCTCTCCTGCATCCTGAGATTTCTAAAACCTAGAAATATGGGAGTATTTGTTACTCTCTTGCTGTCGGAAAGAAGGGCGAGAAGTAAAAAACGAGTCAAAAACGACGGCTGGTCTGCTTCTTCTCTTGTCTCTTAGCTACAATTTTGAAGAAATCCCGGATTCTAAAATCCGCGTATCCAAACGGCCCCTTAGGGTTTCCAGGAAGTTGATTTATGTGAGGAAAACTGAAAAAAAAGAAGGAAAAGAAACATGAAAGAGAGATAAATGGAAGGTTGGAATCTCACCAACCAAAACCCAAGGCATTGCACCAAGGGGTTTCTAGGCATCGCACCTTGGAAAGAAGCAGACATCACATCTACACAAGAGGAAAAAACTCCAAATCTTTTCAGTCATCCATAGCATCACATTGCATTCTTTTTTTTCTTTTGAAAACTGTCCTAAGGCTTACAATATATAAGAAAGAAGAAGAGAATTAGAATTTTCTCAAACCCTAAAATCAAACTCTAAAATAAAAATCAATACCTTTGGACTAAACTACCCTCTTACTTTCCTATTTAAAAATCTCGTAATACACATGTGGGACCTCTTAAAAATATACAGAACTCAAACAACTTAAGCTATTTTGATGTAAAAAGACTCTAATACCCCTACTATAACTTAAAGGCCTTAAAGACACCTAAAACACACTTAAAATTTATAATATGGCCCTACAACGATCGTCATCACTCCCCCCCACTTGAAAAGATTCGACCCCGTCGAATATAATGATTGGCATGCCGAGTGAGAGTTCTTCAACTTGAATCTTCACACGTCTCATACGGTCATCCTTTCCCACGAACTAGGTACTTCCAACCAAGGTTTTAAATTTCGGTTTCAGTGTCGGTTTCGGCCACCGTTGAAACCGAATTGTTTCGGTTTTGGGCCGAAATTTCGGCCAAAATCATGTAAAAATATGATTATGATTTCGTTTATTTTTTTAATTTCGACCAAAACGTCTAAAATTTCGGTGTCATTTTTGGAGATTTCTGTTGAAATTTCGGTGGAAATTATAACATTTCGGTGTTCATTTTTAAAATTTTGGTGGAAGTTTTGTAAAAAGTCCAAAAATGAAATTTCGGCTTCATTCTAGCGAAATTTCAAAATTTCGGTGAAACTTAGGTAAAATTTCGGCGAAATCTAGTAAAGAAACGACTTCATGTGAATTTCGTTTCGGTTTGTGCTGTAACCGAAATATTTCGGCCGAAATGTTTCGCTTCGGCCGAAATTTAAAACCATGCTTCCAACGCACAAGTAGCTGCGGGCAATCATTTCGTTGATTCAATGTAATATGATCATAAGCACACCTTCAATGTATTCCATATAACATATCAGCTTATGATGAAAGAAACTCAAATCCTCTGCTTCTTTAGATCTTTAGACGTCCACTCTAAAACTTTGCAATTCGTCCAATTACTAAAATTGCTGACTTTGTCAAATGCATGTCAAAAGTATCATCTTGGATCAGTTTCTTGTTGCTGTGTATGCTCTTCATGCTGAGTATGTCAAACGATTCGCCTGTTCCAGGCATGTTGGGTAATAATTGCAAACCTTTTGATTCTCAAGTAGTTTTCACGGGCTAATATCTGTCGTAACCAGCTTTGTATGACACTAGTAGCTCTATTTCGTTACTCTAATTTTGTGCTCTCAAAATTAGGTATCAACAAAGGTTGTTCCAGCATGATCTCCTGACTCTGTGCAATCTGTGAAGTCAGTTGCTACGGCTTGAGGACGGGCATGAAAATCTTGGTAAATATGACCCACGCAATCCAAGTGGGATAGCAACCCGTCAAGTTTGGCATCTGAGCCCTCCAACAATTCAACTATTCGAGCTTCAGTGCATCTAGAAGACATGTTTCCACCCTGAGCTCAGATACCAAATTGATGCACGGCGATCGAATGTTGAACTGATATTTTGACTTGATATCAAATCTCATGTAAGACGATTCTTAGAAAGAGATGTTGGGGAGAAAAAAATGTGTGAAAATTAGGGTTTTGGCTCCTAAAATAGGTGATTAGGTTGAGGACATAATTCTACGGGGTTTAGGATAGGTTTGGGTGATGCAAACATATGTCGGGAAGCTTTCAGAAGGATGCCAGGAAGGTGTAAAATGAGTTTTGGGACAAAAAAGAGAGGAGCGGGATGGGGATATATTTGAATGGTGTTTCTACGGTTGAGAAAAAAAAATTAATGGACATTTTAGGGGTTTTGGGGTAGAAAATAAGTGAAAAAGAAAATTACAAGATAAGTTAAGGGTTTCTGGGAAGTTGATTTATAGGAGGAAAACTGAAGAAACAAAAGGAAAAGAAACATGAAAAAGAGATGAAAGGAAGGTTGGAATCTCACCGACAAAACCCAAGGCATTGCACCAAGGGTTCTTAGGCATCACACCATAGGGAAGATCAAGGCATCACACCTTGGCAAGAAGTAGACATGACTTCCACACAAGAGGAAAAAAGTTCAAATCTTTTCATTCATCCATAGCATAACATAGCATTCGTTTTTTTTTTTTGGAAAGTGCCCAAAGGCTTACAATATATAAGAAGAAGAAGACAACTAGAACTTTCTCAAACCCTTTAAAAACCAATACCTTTGGACTAAACTACCCTCTTACTTGCTTCCTACTTAAAAATCCCGTAATACACATGTGGGACCTCTTAAAACATACACAACTCAAAGAACTTAAGCTATTTTGATGTAAAAAGACACTAATAGCCCTGCTATAACTTAAAGGACTGAAAAGACACCTAAAACACACTTAAAATATATAATACAGCCCTACGATGGTCCCCATCACCACTTTTGGTGTAATGCCTTGAGAACACTAGCGGTTAGATGCCTAGTATCTATCCTTTATTTACATATGATATATCTTTGCTTTCCCAGGTCTTTTGTTTCATTTGCTTCTTTATTCTTCTATTGAACTTGACATTTGGACACACTAAAATTTGTGGGCTGTTTAAATACATTGTCAGTTTCATTCAATTATCTATAGCTTTAAATCAAATGACCCGATCAAGCCGAGACGGTTCTCTATTCTCTATTGGGAGTAAAATCTCAAATTGTCAACCCAATCCGACCCTTGGATTCCAATCTGAATTTGATAACAGTCCCAAAATTGTTCTTGGTATCCCTCCAAAAATCCAAAACAACACTCACATTCATCATTCGTTGATCCCTTTCCTTGGGTTCCACTTGATTAAAAAAAGTGAGAATCAAGAAGAACCCATGTAAAGGGATCGACGAAATGATGATGTGAGTGTTGTTTTGGATTTTTGGAGGGGTGCAAATTATAAGCCTGTTTCTCTCTTTTCTTTGCCACCATGTGCCTCAACGAATAGGACTTTCTATTCTCTCTTTTCTTCGCTACCATGTTCCTCAATTCCACCTTGTTGTAGTTTTTCTCACCAATGGGCCCAGATAAGGCCCACCTAATCTCTATCCCAGAGCTCCTCTAAATAGCCCCTATGCCCGTTGGGCCCAGGTTTCCAGAGTTTGAACCGTCAAAATTCAACTTCAAAAATCCGAGAGGAGGATCCCACCTTGGGTTGGGGTGTTCCTTCCTAAAATAGTTCAACAATATCTCATATGAAAATCTATAAAGTGGTTGTAAGATAGTCTTTGAACATAGAGAGGCACGAAGCCCACTGGGTCACCGAAGACAAGATTTGAGTCATTTGACTTTGAATGTTATGCCTAATGTAAGAGACACCATTAAAGACACTTCTATTCTTTTCCTTCCAAGCGAACCAAATTACACCAACAAAGGTAAGGTTCCACAGTGCTCTGCCTCTAGATGGCCAACGGGCATAATCCCAAGCTTTAAGGAAATCTGCCAAATGACCTAGACTAACCCATCTAACACTGAGAAGACCGAAAATGAAATTCTAAATCTTGCGCATGAATCTACAATGAATCATAAAGTGGTTGACAAACTCTGCATTAAGGGTGTCAATTTTGGCTCGGGCTCGGAAGCTCGCTCGAGCTCGGCTTGGAAAAAGCTCGGCTCGAATCCTTAACGAGCCAAGCCGAGCCGAGCCGGCTGGCCAGGCTCGTTAAGCTTAACGAGCCAAGCCCGAGCTAGGCCAGGCTCGGCTCGGCTCGGCTTGTTAAGGCTCGTTAGAATTTAATATATTTAAATATATATATTATATATTAATATATACACTAAAAGGGTTGTCCAGGGAGTGAAAGGGGGAGGCAAAATATGTCACTTCTTTTTTGGAACCCCATTTGTTACTTGGACCACCCCTCGTAGTGTAAAAAGAGTAGTCAAATTACACTAGATAGGGCTGTCCAGGGAAGATGAAGGGTGTGAACTTAATATAACCTGAGCTCGATAAGGCTCACGAGCCTAGCCGAGCCTGACCGAACCGAGCCGAGCTCGAGCCTGGTTCGAGCCCGAGCCGAGCTTTTGAGCTTAACGAGCCTGGCCAAGCTTGGCTCGGCTCGGCTCGGCTCGTTTACTCCCCTCCTCTGCATCATCAATGCACAAAGCACAGTGGTTGATGATAATTATTTGTTTGTGACAAAGATAATCAGTAGTGAGGATTTTTCAAGAGCCATCGGGTCTGGGAACTTTATCTCACTTTAAAGAACAGAAAGAAAATCACACTTCCTTCTCGAAGAACGGTCTTCCTAAATCGATCAGGGATGGCTCATCCAAGATGCCAAAAGACGCATTTATCAGATGAGGTAGTGCAACTTTTTGAGGAATACAATGTTTCAAAGGAGGAAATGATTTTCGAAGTACGACTCCTGAAGAGAGTTCAAGCCATCATTACCCGTTGCGTAGACGAAGATGCCTTACTACTGCACAACGAGTTGCGCGTGGTGCCTTCCCTAAACACTTAAAAGCTTTATTCATTCATGGAAGTGATGAAGATAAACATAGATTTTCAAAACTCGCAATTATGATAGCAAAGAATACTAGGTGTTTATTAAAGAATTGGAGAAATTAAATGCATCTAGTGGAGTAGTGTGAGAATCCTATACTTACCAAGCTTTTGCGCATCACCAAACCATTTGCTCATCAAATTAGATATCCTCACATTGATAAAAACAGCTCCAGACTCTTTTGCTATTGCCTTAGCAAGCATTGTCTTTCCAGTTCCAGGTGGTCCATACAACAATACTCCTTTCTGCGGACTGAGAAGCTTTCCATGAGCAAACAATTCGGGTCTCCGTAGTGGAAGGATCACTAGTTCATATAATGCTTGCTTAACGTTTTCCAAACCTCCAATAGACTCAAACTCAACATCAATATGGTCAGGATTTATAACATCACAGGCTATTACATCCTGCAAAATAATTTAAAAAAAAAAAAAAGTTCAATCAAGGAAGTGAACAGATTTTTAAATACTATAATAAGAATCTTCCAATAAGCTGGCCCCATTCTTAAAGTAGAACTAGAAAGTACTAATAGATTTATCATTCACAACAAAACTAAGAAACCAATTAAAAACTTCACATGAATGGAACAATGACACAAATCAACACAGAATTAAATATCACATCATTTTATGCAATCAAATCATATCTTACAAAATAAGTACTCAATTCAATGTCCAAACAGATACTTAGTAGAGCCGGTCACTCAAGAACGGTCACATAATGATCTCATTCTAATAAGCCAGTCTCACCAAGTCACATACCTAGGCAAGCCCCCACTTAGGACCATAAAATACGACCACGCTTCTACATCCGTTGTCCTCGGCAACCCACTCTGTGACGGCTTTCAGTCTTGCCCTTTTTTCCGAATAGCCCTTTCCACAGGTCGCACCTTCCACCGCAGCCCACCTGTGGCAACTTCACTCTAGCGGCTTTCACTCTGGCTTTTTACCAGGTAGTCATCTCTACATGTTGCCCCTTCCGTGAATTGAACACAGGAGGTGGGGGCTGTTTTGATACCAAATGTTAGGTGTTAGGTACCTAACCAATATGCCCAAAGCTCTAGAGAGCTGATGAAACGCATTAGGCTAGGCCTTTTAAACCTGTCCCATAACAGGCTGGGTCTCACCTAGTCCCATACCTGGGCAGTCCCCCCTCAGGACCGTAACAGCATCCGATCCCAATTAACGATGGAAACCGCAGCTCAGCCTAGAAACCCGTCAAACATTTGCAACAACGATGACCCACAACAAACCCTAATTACAAACGGGTGCAGCCAAATTACAAGATACCGACAAGAACCCACTTCAGAGAGGAACAAAAAATTGCAATCCAATACATACGAATAACAAGATGTAAAGAGAAACCCACTTCAGGAAACCAATAAATTACATGATGGAAACCGCAACTCAACCTAGAAACCCATCAAACATTTACAACAGAGATGACACAACAAACCCTAATTACAAACAGGTGCAACCAAATTACAAGATAGTGAGAAGCACCCACTTCAGAAAGGAACCAAAAAATTGCAAACCAATACATTCGAATACCAACATGTAAAGAGAAACCCACTTCAGAAAACCAATAAATTACATCTGAAAGCAACCAAAAGAATTCAGAATAATAAAAAAAATAAAAAATAAATAAATAAATAAATATATATATATATATATATATATATATATATATATATATTTTTTTTTTTTTTTGAGAGAGAGAGAGAGAGAGAGAGGGGGGGGGAAATGGTTTTGTGCAGCTGCACAGATAAGCTATCTATGCATGGCTGCACAAACCATAGTGGGGGCCACATTTTTGGGATCTAAAGCATTCATTTGGAAGGCCCTTCCATGGATAGGGTGTGTACCAAAAATCAGCCCTATACGATCATCATAACCCAATCAAAGTTGGAGGGGGAAATGGACGGACACTGTTTCTGCCCACATTTTCCCACTACAAATGGCAGGGTTAGGATGATCCTAAAGGGTTGATTTTTGGTGCACACCCTATCCATGGAAGGGCCTTCCAAATGAATGCTTTGGATCCCCAAAAAATGTGACCCCCATGGTTTGTGCAGATAGCTTATCTGTGCAGCTGCACATAAACAGAAACCATTTCATATATATATATATATATATATATAGAGGAAACTGTTGGTGAGCTTAAGCTCACCAAACTTATGGTGAGCTAGCTTGCCCAATCACATGGGGGCCCACTTTGTTAGGATGATCCAAACCATTCATTTGAAAGTCCCTTACATAGATGGGGGGTGTACCAAAAATCAGCTCCATAGGATCATCCTAACCCCTCCATTTGTGGAGGACAAAAATGGACAGACACAAATCTGCCCCATTTTTGTCCTCCACAAATGGAGGGGTTAGGATGATCCTATGGAGCTGATTTTTGCTACACCCCCCATCTATGATAAGGCCTTGCAAATGAATGGTTTGGATCATCCTAACAAAGTGGGCCCCCATGTGATTGGGCAAGCTAGCTCACCATAAGTTTGGTGAGCTTAAGCTCACCAACAGTTTCCTCATATATATATATATATATATATATATATATATATATATATATATATATGAGAGGAAAAGGTAAAGAAAAGGAAGCTAACCTCGTAGGCATTAGTTTGGATCAAGGGTCGGCCCAATCGCTTGGCGAGCTCCTTCTTCTGGGCTTGGGCTTTCTTGGTTGCTTCGCGGTTTGGGTCCAGATGGCGAAGCCCTGCAAACAGAACCAGGCAACTCAGGGCCGCACTCGCCGCGTACAACACCAGTTCTTGGACGAACCGAGTTTCAGACACTCCCATCACTCCTCTTTTCTTTTCCCTCAAAGACAAAACAAAGGATAGAATCTCTATCTCTCAGCAGCAGTAGAGAGAGAGGGGCTTTATTGCAGAGAAAGGAAAAGGCAAACGAAAAGTTTTGCTCCTTCCTCTCCTTCCAGGCGAAATCCGATTCGGGATTTGGGGAGGGTTATCTAAATACCCTTGCTTTACTAGATATTAATACTTTTTTTTGGTTGTTTCAGTGGCGGTGATAGGGGGTAATCTGAAGTGGTTTATCCATAATTTCAACGTAATTAAACAAAGACTTGTGTTCATTTTTTTTGGTGGCCCGGGTTTGGCATGGACCCCTGCAGGTTTACTAGATAAGGAGAAGATGTTACATTCATGGGTACAGATGCCATCCCTAGCTTGGAACACGAGAGGGGAAGGCCCAAAACATCGGATGGACAAAACAGAGCGCTAAACCTCAGGGGCCGTTTGGATATGCAGATTTTAGAATCCAGATTTTAGTTTGAAAACCGTGTAAAGAGAGTTCATGATCAGGCTGCTGCATGCTTATTTTAAGTAAGAAATCCAGGTTATAGAGATCTCTCCCGCATACTGAGATTTTTAAAATCTGGAAACATGGGACGATCTCTTGTTGTTGGAAAGAAGGGCGAGAAATTAGAAAATGATGGCTGGAGTCCTTTTTCTCTTATCTCCCATTCATGATTTTCATGAAATCCAAGATTCTAAAATCCATGTATGCAAACGGCCCCTAAGAGTTCCACTGCTCAATAACCTTGAGTTACATAATTGACTAACTTGATGGAAACATGTTGGGGTCGTCTTTGAGAGTGTCTTTGGAAAACAAATAATCTGATGGTAACACTGAACTTTGTGTTTAGTGTTATAGTGTTCTAGTTATAAATGTTGCAAGGCTAAATGGATAACATGTCTCAACTGTTCATATCATGTCATTTTATTGAATTTTTCCCGAAACTAGGGCTGTGTCTGGCTGCCAAGAATATATTTTTCATGATAAATCAGTGTCTCCAAGTGGTGTAAGAGGCGTAGGGCAGGTAGGAAGAGTAGACATATGCGGGGGCAAGAATGAGTCGAGGGTGAGTAAGTGCGTAAAAAATTAGGAAAAGGTCGATCCAGGGGCGATGGCACTTGAAAGGGAAGGGGGACAGTTGCCCCCCTTAACTTTTTGGGGAAAAAAATATCTTTATTTTTTAATATATTTTTATACTTACCCCCTTTTAAAAAAAATATGCCCCCCTTTCCAATCATCCTTAAGATAGAAAATGAGTTTAAAATTTTAATTTTCCCATTTTTATATCCCTTCCTTCTAAAAAAATATCTTTTTCCCTTCCCAAGTAAATCCTTCTCCATTCCAAAACCAATTAAATCCTCCTACCATTTTTATAATATTGCTTTCATTTGTTTGGAGAAAAAATTACAATAAATTTTGCCCCCCGTGTGCAAAATTTCTGGCATCGCCCCTTGGTCGATCACATTTGCAGTGGAGCTTTTTGGTTATTTTCCCTTGTTTTTCTTGCCCTTTCCTCACTGAGTCCCTCACTTATTCCACAAAACAAATCCCTCTTCCAGCCTTCCTCACAACTTGGAGAAACTAATTTATCATGAAAATAAATTCATGGTAGTCGTCAAACGTGCCCTAAGGCCATTAATTGTTTTCATGATAAATTGGTTTCTCCTAGGCGTGAGGAAGGAGTAGGGTGTCTGGGAAAAGGAGAGACTTGGGAGGGCACGATTGGCTGGAAAGTGAGGAGTGGCTAAAAAACCACGAAAAGGTCGATCATTTTCGATGGAGTTTTTTGTTTCCTGGATTCTCGAGCTTTTCTCACCCTCTCATCTCTCAGTCCCTCTCATATTTGTCCCTCTCCCACCCTCGTTCACCTTTGGATAAGCTAATATTCCAAAAAAAAATAAAAAATTCAGGAGCCAAACATGCCCTAAATGTATTAACTTTTCTCAACTGTTCATATGTCACCAAATTATAAAGGGCTAGGATCATTTTCCTAAAACTAAATCTATAACTTTTCTCAATTGTTCATATGTCACTAAGTTTTAAGGGCTAGGATCATTTTTCCTGTGAAGATTTGTCTGTACGACCTAGGTTTTAAATTTCGGTTTCAAGGGTAGTTTCGTTCGTCACCAAAATTGAAATTTTAGCCAAAATTCGGTTGAAGCGCTTGAAATGTCGTTGTCCTGGGCTGAAATTTTGGTAATTTCGGCTGAAATTTTTGCAAAGGAATAAAAATTAATATTTTATCAAGAATTTTGCCAAAATTCCTGAAATTTCGACAAATTTGGTAAATTTCGGTACTATCGGTTTCAGAACGTTTCGATTTCAGTCCTCACCAAAATCCGACATTTCAGCCGAAATTTAAAACCTTGGTTACAACCTATGTAGGATAAAGAATCACTAATTGAATGGCTTGGATCATTGAAATAAGTGGGCTCCAGTATGTGGTCCTTTTCAATTTTCATAGATATATCTAGGATCGAAATGAAAAGGTTTTTTAATTGAATAATAAAAATAACAAAAAATAGAAAATTGAGAAAAAACCTAAAATTCCATAAAAATAGTGTCCATGAAAATAGCCGAAATGCGCCTATCTCACAAAAAATTTCAAATGCACTTAGCTCATAGAAAATGACCAAGATACACCCACTTCCTGAAAATGACAAAAACATCCCTATTTCCTAAATTCACTAAAATGCATATATCTCATAGAAAATTACAAAAGTATCCCTACCTAAGGAAATGGCCATTTCCCATGAGAAAAGGACATTTTGGTTAATTTTCATGAAATAAGGGTGATATTAGCCATTTTCTATGAGAAAGAGGCACCTTGGTCATTTTCTATGCAATAAGGGTATTTTAGTCAGTTTTTCTGACTAAGGGCTATTTTGTTATTTTTTTTAATATAAGAGGATTTTGGCCATTATTTTTTGGCAATTTTCTATGAAATTGAGCTACTTAGATTGTTTTCTTATAAAATGGGGTATTTTGGTAATTTTGTGATATATGGGTGTTTTGGTTATTTTCATGAGATCCTTTGGACATTTTCCACGGAATGGGGATATTTTGGTCAATTTCAATTAGGTAAGGGCATTTTGGCTATTCTGATGGGATAAAGATATTTTGGACATTTTCTATGGGGAAATTTTATCAGCACTACTGTTTTTTGATGAGGGCACTCCTCACTTCATTTAAAGTAAGGTATGGCCCGCACGATAAGATGATCCAAACCGTCCATTAGATGGGCCCCCAAAAATATTTCCATAGATTGATCCTAACCCTCCGATCTATAGAGGGTTAGGAACAACCCTCTAACATTCAAATCGGAGGGTTAGGATCAACCTATGGAAATGATTTTTGAGGCACAACCTATATAGGCTGTGGCCCATTTAATGGACGGTTTGGATGATCCTATGGTGCGGGCCATACCCTACTTTTAATAAAGTGAGGAGTGCCCTCATCAAAATACTGTAGTGCTGATAACATTTCCCTTTCTATGAGATAAATGTACTTTGGTATTTTTTATGAAAATGGCGTATTTCGGTCATTTTTGATATGATAAGGTCATTTACCTTTTTCTAAGTTTTTTTCCTACTTTTAATTTTTTAATTTTATGATTTTTTTTTTTTTTTCACTTTCCCTCACCCATGCAGGTAAGGTATGAAAGGGTAAGTGAGTTAACACGTCTAATTTACCTCCACTGGAATAGACTAATAATTTTGGGGGAATTGCTAGCGTCCATTGCACAAGGGTTTTCGCGGCTGGTCTGTTGCACATCAGACGTGCAACAGACCAGCCGCGAAAATCCTTTTGCGATGTACCTTAGCAAATCCCTAATTTTGGCGAAAATATTCTGGGAGTTGCTAGGCAATTTCGCAGAAAGCCATTTTGCGCATAAGAGAACAACCACAGGCTCACTTTTTAGCAGATTCTGTCTTATTAATTTTATTCATCTGACGTGGCTATTTTCTATTGTAAAAGTAAAGCACGAAATGCCTTTCCACAAAACTGCCTAGCATATGGGATCTCGTGAAATTGAAGTTCACCAAAATCTCCACCACAAGCATGCAGCCGTTTGGGCGTGGAGGAAATTTCGCATAAAGCCAATTCACATTAGTGGATTTGTCGGTGAACATAAAAAAATGAAAAAGCCATTATAGTTGTGAAACAACCAATTAATCTAAAAGTTTAAGCTGTGAAGGGCCTGTTGGTTTGAGATTGTGACAACCGATTTTGAGCCCAAAACCTATTATTATAATCAAAACTAGTTGCAGAGCCGTGCGATTCATAAGTAGCATATAGAGAAAATTTCAACAAAAGGGCCATAAGAAATCCATCCAGAGGACATATATCTTGAAAAAATAAAATAATGAATAGCCCAAAAACAAAGGAATTCATTACATTTCTCCTAACAAATCATGAATCCGAAACAAAATTAGAAATAAATAAGTTGCAAGGAGGACATGCTCAGTGGCTGCTCAAAGATTTTGTAGGTTGCTGTTAAAGAATTATAGAGCCAAGGAAATTTTAAAACATATCAAAATGGAGGACAATTGATAAAAGAAATGTTTATCATACCTTGAAATAAATGGACATCAAAGATTTCGGAGTTTTCTGTTACATAATTATGAAGGCAATGGAATTAGGAAACATAGCAAAAATGCCAAATACCAAGCCCAAAGTTCCCTGAACCCAAAATAAGAGCCAATCTGCACTTTCTTTTCAATAAATCATATGCAGCTGCAAGCCATGTTTATCTGAACACTTTCTCAGACACTCCTGCAAACAGTGCTCAACAACATTAATAACTGAACTTCAAATAAAAGCAAAGATCCAAGATGGAACGGTAGCCAAAATAATCAAATTTCAGCAAAGATAAAACAGAATGAGAACCAAAATGCAATACAAAATTACATGCACTCGATAACACAAAGAAGAAATATCCCTTGGGCAAAATCAATTCCCAAAATCCAAATTGAACAGGGGCTTGGATTTTGAGACCTGATACTCACTCCAAGCATTCTCAAAATCCAAACATATTGCAAGCATCTAAATCCTTGAAAAGTAGCATGGGGAAGGTACTCCAAATAAAATAAAAACAAATAAAAAAGCTATGCTCCGCTAGATCGGTCTCAAAATAAAAGCACCAAGACAATAAAAATAAAAGTGAACAGAAACCGTTAGATTTCAAAATAATTCAGTGTTTTCATTATTGAAAGGTACACTGATGTATTGGCATGTGTGTGCATATTTAAAAATATACTTGAATTTTTCAAAGAAAAATACACATAAGCCCATCTATGGAATAAAAGAATCAAGAAGGAAGAAGAAGAAAAAAAATGAAAAATCAAATAAAATGGAATAAAAGGAGCTATATCAACAATTTATGCCCCCACTTACTTTTACCATCAAACCACGTTATAATCCCAGGAGAAACTTTAAGCACTGCTAAATGCCAAGGAAACGACCTTTATCGGATGCTCGTAGGCCCTTGATGATCCTTAATGCCTCATTTAGGATTCCACTAAGAGAAATTAAACTGCAATTAGAAAACCATGAACAAAAGTGAAGTTAATCAAATTCATGTGCTTGGATTCAATAATGTCTCAAAGAAAAGCCTAGTTTCTTTTATATCTTAAACAACAGGGAGTCAACTTCTTAACATCTAATAACTAAAATGTAAAAAAATTTAAAATCCATCCAGATTGAACATAAGTCATAGATAAAATCAATAGCTGGAAGTCAATAGTTCATGGGGGAGAAAATAGTCAAAATACACACACATACACACAGAGAATGTCAAAGTCTGATGCTAGGTTGCTGTTCTCTCCTGAAAAAGTGCGCTGCTGAATGGCTTTCTGTTAAATTGACAAAGGGCGACAAAGAAAATAATAGAATTAAAAAAAAAAAAAAAAAAAACAATAGCAGAAAAGACATTCATATACATAAAAAAATCCCCAAGAATGAACCTTAATTAATTACCCAACAGATTAAGCCTTTTGAGTAATTAGTTGTTTTCACACAAAGCTCACTCTGAACCCGATGTTTTCACCTTCAACCCCATCTCTGAAAATTCATGGATCCATCCTCCGAATAATCTGCAGAAAATCAAATGGGAAAAGACAAAACCTACCCACTCTCCGAATAATCTGAAGAACCGCATGACTCACGTGCACCGGGAACGCCTGGTTCGACATATGAGGGAGTTATGTCAGTAGAAGTCAAAAAAGCTAGTTGTGAGCTCCAAGGGCAATTTAGTATTCTCACATATATTCAGAGTGTCTCCTACCGTTATATGTGCCAATGAAGGCGTTGGGCCCCAAGGAGGCAGGATTGTAAGATCCCACATAATAGAGTGAGATGTATTAGGTTCTAAGAAATTTGATACGTTGTGAAGTCATGCACCTCCCCCTTGATTTTCATAATACACTTGAAGGAAAACATCACACCAAGATGCATTACATGATCACATTTGACAACACAAATAATGACCAAATCATATCATAATACGCAGTTTGTTTATAATTAAATTTCTTGATACATTGTTTGTTTAAGACACACACTAATGAATTCTATAATATGTCGTATGTTTAATTATTGAATCTTCCTTCAAATTCATAAACTGTATCTAACTTAGTAATTTTCAAAGTTGGTTGGAGAGGTACTCTCCTTTGGTTGTGTTGTTTGCATATCACCTTAGTATTGTAACTTTAACACTTGAAAAAAAATTTTAATTAAAGGAATTTGGGGAGTCAAATTTTGGGGACGAAATTACTTTAAGGGGGTAGAATGTAACACCCGGCCCCACCAAGGGTCGGGAAAGTTAATGATTTTATCAAAATCTTGGTCGTAGATCCCCCGGTCGAAGATCAACGGTTTAGATCTTCGATTGGAGTCTTTCGATTTGTCAAATTCGAACTTATTATAAATTGTAAGTCCGTTTTTACTATAAATAGTAAGTCCCAACTTACTATAAATAGGAAGTCCGTATTTAATATAAATAGTAAGTCCGAACTTACTATTAGTAAGGCCGTTTTTACTATAAATAGTAAGTCCAAACTTACTATAAATAGTAAGTCCGTTTTTACTATGAATAGCAAGTGGGACCAATTAATATATATTTTGTAGTTAATTTATTTAATAAGACCTAATAAAATTGAACACTTACCATTCCTTTTAGACTTAGGATAGGAAACTTTTTTATAAAAAGGTTATTTATAGGACTCAAAACATGGGTTTCCTCCCCTTGCGCACGCCATCCCAAAACCGAGAGAAAGAGACAAAGAAAGAAAAAAATAAAATAAGGAAAGGCTAGGTTTTATCGAATTGATTTTCTTCTTCGAGTAAGTGCCCGAAAAATTTAGTTTTCATATTTTTCATTCGATTTGGGTATAATTATTCTCCTTTGATCTTGATTTGGCTACAGTAGGGTTTTTAACTAGGTTTCTTGATTTGTATGATCTTTCTAATCAAGAACATTGTATTGATTTTCTTTTTGAAGTTTTGTGCCCTAAATCTATTTATAATATATTTTCTTTATGTAAAACTCCACTAGGAGTAACTCAAAGTGTTAAGGGACTTGTTTTTTTTATCAATTTAACCTATGCGTATGATTTTATAAGGGATTTGTCACTGTTTTTAATTGAAATCAGCTTGTATTAGGGATTGCTTTTCCAAGACCTTGTTGTTTAATTGACATATGATGTAGGCATATTGTTGTGTATGAAGGATATGATATGGTAAAAGGTTATGTTCGATTTAGAGGGCGTAATTTCAAAAAATCAGCACACAAAACAGTGGTATTGGGGACTGTTGTGTGTGATATTTTTCCCATACATGTTATAAAATAGATATATAAATCCTAAATGAAAGACATGATATATATCATATATGCATTTTAGCAATGTTTTCAATCAAAATCACCACCAATAAAGGGCTGGAAATTGTAACACTTGGAATAATCAATTTACACTTTGACATGTAATCCTTACAGGCTCCTTTCCGATTGATACATAGAGCCTCACGTCTCATTCTATACTCAAACTATAAGGCAAGTGATAGTGATTTGTACCATAATGGCTTCAAAAATGGTTTTGTGATTATAATCTTATTTCGTATGATTAGTCTCTTTGCCTCCTTGTTTCTTTTGAATTGTTAAAATAGATAGCAAGTTCTATTTTGATAAATTGTTGAGATAATATGGTGGCAATGCCAAGTACTAATCATGCAGGTGGAGGTAAAAAGGAAAAACCCCTCATGAGAGAGGGAAGAAGTGCGTATAAACTCATGCATGCATTGCATTGTAAATTGTGGGAGGGAGGCAGAGAGCCAACCTTGGCGAGATGCCAAAAGCCACCCAGAAGAGAGCGTACAACATTGGGTTGGTGATGCATTCAGGTGGACCTGGTACACAGGGTGACCGAGGAAATCCTACCTAGGCTACACCCAAATATGGGTGGGGGCCTTGATGGTCAAGATCAACGGCCGGCATATAAATGCCATGAAATGAGAAATAGGGGAAAAAGAAAATGAAAAAAGGGTTTGAAATGTCGTATGGTCTTGGGGTAGACTCATGCATTTTTCTTTTCATGCATTCATCTTTGCACTTTTAGTTTCTATCTCTATTACTATTTATATTTCTACTTCTACTTCTGTTTCTACGTTTATTTTAATGAGTAGTTGTTTTGCTTATACTAAGCCTTTAATGATAATAAATGTTTTTGTAGAGAGAGGTAGAGAAAAGAGAGAAAGTAAAGAGTGAGAGAAAAGATTGAGTTAGGGTTCTCCCCCTCACTCATGTAATATAAATAATAAAGAGTGAAGTACAAAGACAGGTATGCCGATGGGCATTACAATAAAGACCTAAAGACCTGTTAACACTCCCCCTCAAGCTGGAATGTAGATATCTAACATTCCTAGCTTGTTACAATTATCAACTAACTTAGCTCTACTTAGAGGCTTCGTGAACATGTCTGCTAATTGATCTGTAGATCTGGTAAACACGGGAGATATGTAGCCACGCTGAATCAAATCTCTAATGAAATGACAATCCACTTCAATATGTTTGGTCCTCTCATGGAAGACTGGATTCGTGGCAATGTAAATGGCAGATTTGTTGTCAAAGTATAACTGAGCTGGAGATGAAGAAGGACGAAATCCAATATCTGAAAGTAAGGAACGTAGCCACATGAGTTCCCCACTCGTATGAGACATAGCTCTATATTCTGCCTCGGCACTGGATTTAGACACGACATCTTGTTTCTTACTTATCCATGAAACAAGATTACCTCCAATAAATGTGCAATATCCTGTAGTAGACCGCCTATCAGCCGGATAACCTGCCCAGTCTGCATCAGTGTATCCTTCAATTCTCTGGTGCCCATGCCTTTGAAATAACAACCCTTTACCTGGCGAACTCTTCAGATATCTCAATATCTGAAGTACAGCAGCCGAGTGTGAAGTGCGAGGTGAGCTCATATGCTGGCTAACAGCGCTAACTGCAAAGGTAATATCTGGACGTGTAACAGTAAGATAAATGAGCTTACCAACTAATCGTCTGTATCGCCCTGGATCTTCTAACAGGACTCCCTCCTCAGGAAGTAATTTCATATTCTGGTCCATAGGAGTTGAGGCAGGCTTGACTCCCAAACAACCTGTCTCATCAAGAAGATCTAGAACATACTTCCTCTGTGAGAGGTAGATACCCCTAGTCGAATAGGCAACCTCAATGCCCAGGAAATACCAAAGACGACCCAAATCCTTAGTAGAGAACTTTGTCTGAATGAAGGATTTGAGCCTCTGAATGCCACCTGTATCGCTACTAGTGATAATGATATCATCGACATATACTATCAACCATAGTTGTAAATACCGTTTCGTTTCGTCCGGAATGGACGAAACGAACCGGTTTCGTTCAAATTCCGGAATGAAATTGGCAAAATTTCGTTTCGGACGAAATTTCGTTCCATTTCGTCCATTCCGGACGAAATTTTCCGAAATCCGGAATTTCGTCCATTCCGGACGAAATTCTCCATTCCGGCCGAAATCGTCCATAACGGCTAGTTTGACTTGCAGAATTTACGACAATGCCCCTGCAACGGCTCTTTTTGGTTTTTGACAATTTTAACCTCAAAATGTGACCGTTTATAGCTGTTGGGAAGGGTATTTTAGTCATTTTTAAATGCACAATTAATAAAAAACTCTATAAATAGCATTTTCCCTACCTTCTTTTCCTCCACCTTCACATAAGTGATTCTCCTTCTCTTCTCTACTTTCACTTACACTATCTATTCTACTAAATTTCCTACAAGTCTACCCTCTTCTTCAACTCAATCCAAGTCTATTTTGGAGCAAAGGGAAGGCATATATTCAACTTACCACTACAAGAAGTCAAGAACTATTTCCAAAGGCTTATTTCAAGTGAGTGAAGGCTAATTTTTTCTTCTTCTCTTCAACTCAAGTTCAACCCCAAGGTTCTCTTTATTTCTTTCCATTTCCTTTCTTTTATTTCTTACTTCATTTGTCCCCTTCTACTTCATTTTTTTGTAATTTGTTTCAATTTTCTTTCTTCTAATTCATTTTTCCCCTTCTTCTACTTCATTTCAGAATGAGTGGGTCGGGTTCGGGACCTTCTGCAGGAGCATCCTCTATTGGTTCGGCACCCGCTAGATCGGATGACCCGGCATGGTCTTACGGTACATTGGTTCCGGGTCAAAGAAATAAAATAACTTGCATATTCTGTGGCAAAGTCATATCGGGTGGAGGTATAACCCGCTTGAAAGAACATTTAGCGGCTGTTCCTGGTGAAGTAGCATCATGCAAAAAAGTGACTGAAGATGTAAAATATCGAATGAAGCACCTTTTAGATGCAAAGAGAAAAGAAAGGGCTAGGATGAGCATATCCAGAGCAGAGGTTGGAGGTTTTTATGGCACACCAGACGAAGAAGAAGAGCAGGATGAAGAAGACCTTGGCACACAATTGCCTCAAGTCCCTCAACGAAGAGGTAAGGAAGTTCTTGTAGAACCGAGTGGTACAAAAAGGAAGAAGAAGGGAATCACAGGAGGGATCAGGAATTTCTTTGCAGCACGAACAACCCCTGGAGCCCAGCCAAGCATTAAAAGTGCTTTGGCTACTAAAGAAACAATGGATAGAGCAGACATGGCGGTTGGCATGCTTTGCTACGATGCCAATCTCCCTTTCAACGTTGCCAATTCACCTTTCTGGCAACCTATGTTTGACGCTGTGAATGCCGTGGGTTCGGGTTATAAGGCACCTACTTATCATGCTTTAAGGGGTCCCATTTTGAAGAATACAGTGGATGAGGTAAACAACTACTTGGAGGAAATTAAGATGTCGTGGAGATACACTGGTTGTAGCATTATGGCAGATGGATGGACAGACACCAAACAACGTTCCCTAATCAACTTTTTGGTGTACTGCCCTAAAGGAGTCATATTCCTCAAATCCGTTGATGCATCTGGCATAGTGAAGAATGCCGATGAATTATACAATATCTTTGCAAAGATTGTCGGAGAGGTGAATCCGGAATATGTGGTGCAATTTGTAACTGACAGTGAGCCAAGTTACAAAGCTGCTGGGAAAAGACTAGAAGCCGCGTTTGGTACATTCTTCTGGACTCCGTGCGCAGCTCATTGCTTAGATCTCATCTTGGAGCATCTGTGCAAACCGACTGTATTTCCTCACATAGCAACCACAATTGAGAGGGCTCGAACGATTACAAAGTTCATCTACAACCATGGAAGCCTCTTGAATTTGATGAGGAAGAAGTTCACAGGAGGGAAGGAGTTGTGCCGCCCTGCTGCAACCAGATTTGCTACAAATTTCATTAGCATACAAAGTCTGGTGTTGAATCGGAAAGCACTTCAGCAGATGTTTGTGTCTGATGAGTATAGTACTAGTAGGTTTGTCCAACACCCACTGAGTGAAGGGGTAGTTAGTACTGTGTTGGATAAATCTTTTTGGGACCAATGCAAGTACATTCTAAACATCAGCGAGCCTTTAGTGAGAGTGCTGCGCTTGGTAGATCGGCAGGACAAACCGGCGATGGGTTACCTATATGAGGCTATGGATAAGGCCAAAGAGAACATCAAGGAGAGGTTGAAGAGAAAATCAGATTACAATCCCATCTGGAGGATCATCGACCAAAGATGGGATAGGCAACTCCACAGTCCCCTCCATGCAGCAGGATATTTTCTTAACCCTGCTCTCTTTTTCACTCCTACCTTCTCTAGGCACAGTGAAGTAACCAGAGGCTTGTTGGCATGCATCACTCGATTGGTACCTGATGAAGGTACACAAGACCTCATCACCAATCAGATTGAGGATTATCGAGAGGCTAAGGGTATGTTTGGAATGAAGCTTGCAATCCGCAACCGAACGAAGTTGGGACCAGGTATATTTGAGTTTTTTGTTTAATTAAGTATAATTCATTTTAACTTTCAGTTTCTCAACAAATAATGATTTACTATTTGTTACTTTACAGTTGCATGGTGGAATCAATTCGGAGGTGACGTGGAAGAATTACAGACATTTGCGATCAGAATTCTCAGTCAGACCTGCAGTGCGACTGGGTGTGAAAGGAATTGGAGCACCTTCGAACACATTCACTCTGCAAAGAGAAATAGGTTGGAGCACCAGAGATTAGATGACTTGGTGTTTGTCCATTACAATCTTAAGTTTCGAGAAAGGTATACAACGTAATATAATGTTTTCAACTCTCATCTCATCACTTTAAGCTTTTAAGTTTAACCTTTGACATTGATTAAACTTAATGTTTTCCTTTTCAGGGACTTGTTGAGGAAATCATCTACCACTAGTGACCCTTTGAGCATAGACCATCTGGATGTCATGATGGATTGGGTTGCAGAAGAAGAAGATGTCATATTCACGCCGGAAGACATTGGGTGGGAAAATCTTGAAGCACCTACTGTTGTGGTTGGGGCCGGGGACGACAACGACGACTTTCTCATGCCTCTTGAAGAAGATGTCCATACTGGTGGTCCAGGTGGTGATGACGGCGGCGGCGACGACGACGACGACGACGAAGAAGACATTGAGTATGATCATCCGGGTTATGATGACTGAGAGTTGTTGCTACTAGCTATTGTTTATGTTTCATTTTCATGTATCTTTTTTTTTTAATGTTTTTCTATGTATCAGACTATCAGTTGCACTTGTGCAAGACTTTATGTGTTTAAGTAATGAATATGCCTTTTGGGACACATATTTTGGACTATTTATTAGTTTTTCATCTTTTTCTATTGATTTTTTATTTTTTTGGATTTTTCTCATATTTTTTAATATATTTTTTGTGTGAACGAAAAGTTTCGACCGAAATGCACCGAAATGACCGAAATCCCACCGAAATTCCGTTTCGGTGGCCAAAACGAAATGGCGACCGAAACGGAATTTACAACTATGCTATCAACAGAACACAACCAGCCTGAGACTGAAAACTGAAGACGGAGTGATCAACTGCGCACTACTTCATGCCAAAGCGAATAAGTGTAGCACTGAACTTCCCAAACCAGGCTCTCGGAGATTGTTTGAGACCATAAACGGATTTCCTCAAACGGCAAACAAGAGAAGATCTCTCCCCCTGAGCAACATATCCAGGAGGTTGCTCCATATAGACCTCTTCCTCCAAATCACCATGAAGAAAAGCATTCTTTACATCCAACTGATGAAGATGCCAGCCATGATTCACAGCAAGGGATAGCAGGACACGGACAAAAGGAATTTTCGCAACTGGTGAAAAAGTCTCGCCATAATCAATCCCATATGTCTGCGTGTACCCTTTGGCAACAAGTCGAGCCTTAAGGCGCTCAACTGTGCCATCAGGAAGGTGCTTGACTGCATAAACCCAACGACAACCAACGGGGCGAGCACCATATGGTAGAGGGACCAAATCCCATGTCTGATTGACTTGAAGGGCCTGCATCTCAAGATCCATAGCCGTCCGCCAGCCTTGATGATCAAGTGCCTCCTGTAGAGTCTTAGGTAGAGAAATAGAGGACAAAGACGAAACAAAACTACGAAATACAAGGGTGAGAAAGTCATAAGACACAAAAGAGGAAATGAGATGAGCAGTATTGCGAGACCGAGTGCGAGAGGCAATGGGAGAGTCAGAATGTACCTCAGAAGTGGGGATCTCCGGCTGAGATGATGATGGCTCGGGCGGGGCTGAATGAGCAACAGATTTGGTCCGACGTTGATACTGCTTCAATGGTGGAGGTAGAGGGACTGCACAAGGCGCTGACGTCGGCATAACATTAGAATCAACTGTAGGGGAGGAACTGGACACCGGAGGTGTAGAAACAGGGATGGGATCAGGAAGAACAAGAAGAGGAAGAACAGGAGTATGTGAAGAAACCTCCTGAAGTGTAGAGGGGGAGGGATCAAACGAGATGGACGGACTAAAAAATGACTGAGTCTCAAAGAATGTAACATCCGCCGAGACAAAGGATCGTCGCAGGTGAGGGCTGTAACAACGATAACCCTTTTGGGTCCGAGAGTAACCTAGAAAGATGCACCGTTCGGCCCGAGGATCCAACTTATCTAATCCTGACCCAAGAACGTGGACAAAACAGAGACAGGCAAAAACTCGAGGTGTAAGAGGGAAAGGGTCAGAGGTAGGACGGAGAATCGAGAACGGAGAGGTGCCACCAAGGACCGAAGAGGGAAGCCTATTCGCCAGGTAGCATGCAGTGAGTACAGCATCAGCCCAATAGGTCTTAGGGACTCGCATCTGAAAGAGTAGTGTCCGGGCCCCATCTAACAAGGAGTGAAGCTTCCTCTCAGCCACTCCATTCTGCTGAGAGGTATGAGCACATGAGGACCGATGAAGAATGCCTCGCGAAGAGAGGAATTCCTGGAAATCATTTGAGTAAGAGAAATATTCCTTTGCAATGTCAGTGCGAAGACATTGGATAACACATGGGAATTGATTACTAACTTCACCATAGAAATCACGAAACACAGAAAAAACTTTAGAACGATATTTTATTAAATAAGTCCATGTCATACGTGAATAGTCATCAATAAAGACCACAAAATAGCGAAATCCAAATAAAGAGGTAGTCCTCGCAGGACCTCATACATCAGAATGAACAAGAGCAAAAGGGTGTGAAGCCCGACTAACAGTCCTAGAGGGAAATGGCACACGATGATGCTTCCCAAGTTCACAGGCCTCACACTGAAAAGACCTAACAGATGAAGAAGGAACGAAGGGAATCCTGCATAAACGCTCCATAGACGGGTCACCTAGACGGCAGTGCCACTGGTATGCATCGACCGAGCCATGTAGAATCGGATGGGACGGAGTGCAGTCGAGACGATAAAGGCCATCCACCTCACGGCCCGAGTCAATCGTCCTCCCAGTCGAGAGATCCTGAAAAAGACAATATGAAGGAAAAAATGAGATAGAACAATGGAGATGCTTTGTTAATTGACTAACAGAAAGTAAACTGAAAGGTGACTTGGGGACACAGAGCACATATGATAATGTAATGCCTGGTGAAGGGGAACAACTGCCAACACCAGTGATAGGAGAGGTACTCCCATCAGCAAGAGTAATAGAAGGTGAAACAACATGATGAAAATCATGTAAAGATGACTGGGTACCTGTCATGTGATGAGATGCTCCCGAATCAATAATCCAGGAGCTAGAACTAGAGAGGAACGAAGCAGAACTACCTGGCTGAACAAGACCAGCAGTAGGAGGGCGACTAGCAGACCTGAAACGCTGTAGCTCATCATAGTCGGCACAAGAGACGACAATCTGATCGGTCGGAGTAGCCAGTGGTGTCTGTGAGGGGCTATCAATAGGAGCAAGCGAATCTGGAAGGGCAAGATGTGCAGTACGGCCCTGACGAGGATATGGAGTGTGATGCAGCTCAGGATGGAGATCAAAGCATGTCTCGTGATAGTGACCCTCATGCCTACAATGAGTACAATAGGGCCGAGCTCGACCTCCACGGCCACCCTCTCGGCCGCCGCCATGTCCGCCTCAGCTAGTATCGCGACCACGACCGCGACCAAAAATGCCTCCTCCTCGGGAAGGGCGGTCAGCGGCTCCATAAGCAGCAGCAGTCGAGACATCCACGGGAGTAGGAACAGTAATGCCAAGTGCACACTGCTGAGCTCGTAAAAATACCTCCTGAAGAGTGGGTACAGTACTAGACCCAAGGATGTGCTGTCGAAGATGAGTGAACTCTGATCCAAGACCCTCAAGGAAATGAACAACACGGAGCTGATCTCGCTGTTTGGCTGCCGTGGTAAGATCAGTGGTTAGAGGCATAAGAGCATCCAACTGTTGGCAATAGGAGACAAACTGTCTGTAGTAATCATGGACTGTAGAATCACCGCGCCTGTGACCCATCCAATGCGAATAAGTGTCGCAGAGACAGGCGACATTCCCCTCACCAGAATATAATGCCGATGTGTGCTCCCATACCTTTTTGGCAGTAGGGAGATCCATCATGGTGCTAGCAATGGCAGGGGTCATACTCTGCCATAGAAGTGTACGAACAAGGGCATCATCTACATCCCAATCATCAAAGGTAGGGTCAGTCTTAGGAGGGGGATCACGACGAATAATAGAAATCTTTCGTCGGGCCTTCAGATATGTCTCCACAGCAATCTTCCAAGTCAAATAGTTGGATCCATCAAGACGGGAAGTGGTAATCGGTGGGAATGACGCATCCACCGAAGACAAAGACGACGACGCAGCCTGACGCGGCTGGGAACTAGTAGCCATAGCTGGAGTACGAATAGTAGGGTCCTCAATATGAGCGGTATCTTCCATAAGAAACTGGGAAGAAGACTGAAGAGGACCAACAACGAGCAAGTAGAGACAAGGATGAAGACTATAAGCAAGCTAATAGACCGCGGCTTCGTGAGGACAACATATGCATAAGGGAGGCATGAGATAGCCTCATGACATAAAGACAGAGTCGAGACAACTCCGAGCCACAAACATCGCAATGATGTAAGTACAAATCCAGAACAACACCATGAAGATAGTGATCAAGCCGAACAAGAAAATCTAGGGCATAACTATGACCCAAAAGAAGAAGAAGAGATTATGATGGATCAGATTAGGGCAAGGAAGAGTGGGGAAAAGAGGGTACTGTAGCGATGTACTGTAGCGATTCACTGTAGCAGCATGTAGCGATGTACTGTAGCAAAGTATGGAGGGGTTATGGTTAGGGTTAGGGATGGAGAAGATGGAGGTGGATGTTAAGGTTAGGGTTAGGAAAAAAAGAAGGAAAGAAAAGAAAAAAAATGGCCCTAGGCATCCATGCCCTAGAGCTCTGATACCATGTTGAGAGAGGTAGAGAAAAGAGAGAAAGTAAAGAGTGAGAGAAAAGATTGAGTTAGGGTTCTCCCCCTCACTCATGTAATATAAATAACAAAGAGTGAAGTACAAAGACAAGTATGCCCTTGGGCATTACAATAAAGACCTAAAGACCTGTTAATAGTTTTTATAATGCAATTCTTATTTTGTGGCTCTTATTATGCAAGCCACTAAGGGATCTTGTTCAGCTCGTTCTGACTCAATTACTACAGTTTTTGTATGTTTACATGATGACATGAACACAAAATAAGAGAGATTAAAGGGATCCAGGAAAGTGTGCTCGGCCAGGGGGCCTTGTTGGTTTGACTAATTATCCTTGTGAGGCAATTTGCCTTGGTTTGTTTTATTCAGTGGCTTAGTTTCAACTTCTGTAGGAGGTTTCTGGATTTCTTTTTGTGTTGGTAGTTTGTAAATTCAAAAGAAAATGTAATTACTATTTTATAGTTGAGAGTCAGCTTGTTTTCCCCTTTGATTAGTGATTCGGATTTTGGGATTTTGGAAAAAAAATTATGTCTAAAAAATTTGCCCTAAATCCAGGTCGTTACAAAAACAAATCCAAAGCTAGGAAGGATCTTCACCCATGAAATTGATAGGGCAATTACTTTGAAGTAAAGAAAAAAGGAGCACTTTCCTTTTCCTTTGAATACTCGAGCATTTCTCTTTTTCCACAGAACCTAAATAGTTGCTAAGAGAGAAACATTCCATAGAATCTCTCCCCAATGCCTCCAAGGTACTAATGACCAACCCTCCAATAAATCAATAAATTTGGCTAGGAATACCCAGGATAATCCAAATCTGCTCAACACATCACATCCTTGGCCAATTTGCAATGCATAAACATACGATTAACTGTCTCACCAGCCTCTCTACATAGACCACAGTGGTCTATAATCAATATTTCCCACTTTCACAGGAACTCCACCGTCTGGTTCCTATCGAGGAGGGCAGCCTAACCAAATGCACACCGTGGACGGTGGCTGGAAAGTCCACACCCTTGCTACTTTGGAGGGCAAAGGGTAAGGCACTGGATTCCAATAGATGGACTTGATGGTGAGCTATCTAGATGTATTCCGGATCCAAACCCTTTTATCTGCTCCAGAAGACGTGATATAACATCCTTTTAGTGTCTCCAGCAGCCTATCCATTGACTGAATATCTCTCTCAAAGAAATTCCTCCTAAAGACCGGCATCCCCACTACGGAGGAACCCCTCCTTTCAAAGGAGTCTTTCACGAGAGTCTCCTTGGATCCTGACACTGCAAACAAGTCTGGGAAAATTTCCTTCAATGGCCTCACAGAGCACCACATATCATGCCAGAATCTAATCTGATCACTTGAGTAGATTCTAAATCATATTCCTTCACTAAACTTATGCTCTTTTCTCATTATGTCTCTCCATCTTGTTACCCATTCTGCCTAAACCTATCCTCCGCTTCCCAATGGCCAGGATCCAACCCATATTTGATTTCAATCACTTTGGACCAAAACTACACCTCCTCCTCCTCCCCAAATCTCCATAACCACTTACTCAAGAGAGCTTGATTGACTTAGTTAATTCTTATAATGCCTAACCCCCTACCTTGATAGTGTCTCATGATCCCATTTTGTTTTTAACCCAGATATTTATCTAGGGACCCAGGCTGGCACCTTAAATTTTATTAATGATAAAAGAAAATACAATAGAGGAAGGTGTAGAACCTTGACTCTACAAGTCAACAAAGAAAAATAACAATAGAAATAAACCGAGAAATAAAAACCGAACATACTCATCTGCCTCTACAAGCCAACAAAGAAAAATAACAATCAACATAAACATTTTCAAAACAATCGATATAAAGCAAGAAATAAAAACCGAACATACTCATCTAGTACACAAACTGGGAATGCCCAATGAGTCACATATCAGGTCCCACCTGGTGGGTCTTGGCAGATCTTCCCCCTTACATTACACCTTATTACATCGAATAGCACAAGCATGGCTCGCAAGAGAGTCAGCCACCTGATTACCTTCTCTGTACTGATGAAAGAGCCATGACTTTAGGGCATAAACAAGAGAGATGAGTTCTTTCGAAAAGGAAGAAATAGGCCATGTAAAAGGTAATTCTCAAATAAGAGAGAAAAGAAAAACAATAGCACAAGCCGGCCGTTGAACTTAGCCACTCTTCTATGAAATGAATCCCTGTATAGATTAAATCCCCTCACCCTCACCTAAGTCAAAACTGGTGTTCTTGGATCCCCCCCCGTCTTGATGAACTAAAAATTAATGTGGATGCTTCTCTGGATGATGATGGAGGAGGTATCGGTGGGTTGATTCGAGACAATTCAGGCACCTGCATTTCTCTTTTCTCGCAAAATGTGAACAAAGAAGAAATCTTCGAGCTTGAACTCTATGCTATTGAAAAAGGTATTCAACTGGCTTCTACTCTCTCTGCAAGAAAAATCTGGGTGGAATCTGATTACAAGTTCGCCGTTGATATCTTAAATGGTTCCTCGGCGATCCCATGGAGACAGACAATGAAAATCCGAAGAATTAAATTTGCGCTATGTGCTTTCATCCATCACAAGATAACCCACATCTGGAGGGAGGCAAACTCTGCTGCTGATTACCTCTCAAAGAGGAATTGTCCTATAAAAGGTTGGAATGTGCCCGGTTCGAGATCCACTTATGAGCTTTCCAACATTATTGATGAAGATGGAAAAGGATCCCAATATCTGCGCCTATAACAGTTCCCTCAGGCCTCTTCTTCGTTCTCTTTTGTTGGTTCTCCTTTTGTGTTTATGCTGCCCTTGCGGGCCCCCTTGTAACTCTCATTTCTGTTTTTAATATATCTAGTGGGGGTCCTGCCTAACCCCAGCTTGCCAATAAAAAAAAAAAATGAATCCTATAGAAAATTCTTCATGAAATTTTTCTAAAGGATTGATTTAGCCGACCCAAACTAGTTTGGGACAAAGGCTTTGTTGAGTTGAGTTGAGTAAGAGAGAGAAGAAGGGGGAGGGGTTGAGTTTCCCTTATAAGCTAGCATATGATTTTGAAGAGATTTTACAAAGGTTAAAGGGTTACCACATTAAATTCAATCATGTTAAGAAAGAAGCCAATGGGGATGCTGACAGAATATTTGATAGAGTGACCTCCCCAAATTTGATCGTTACAGATCATATGCCTGGTTAGACAAATCGAAGCAAGCTTTTTCTTTATTTTTCAGAATTGCTGCCTTTATTTGTGTGGTATTGTTCTGATATTGCCGGTCTAACTACCTTGATCGGGCTCAGTTGTTTTTATTTTTGTTTCTCTTGAGGAATAAAATTTGTTGCTAATCAAAAGAGGGAAGAATTAGGTTAGTAATGACAAATAAAATCACATCATGATGAATAGACACCTATGAAATTAAATGGCAGATATACCCAAAAGAATCAAAGAAACCTAAGGCACTCCTATGGGCCCCACAATAAGATTTAGCCCCTTTTCTTGTTTTGTGAATGTCGAACCCCATCATTTCCCTGCTTCTGGAAAAGATGTTTATAACTTTATATCTCTGATGTTTGTCCAGTTTGTTCACCCACCTGTAGAGAAGACTCTGAGCACTTAAAGAACTTGCTCTCTCTCCAGATCAGCTCTTGAAGCACTTGTCATTCCTCCACTGCTCCACACCAGACAGGATTCCTGGATTACTAACCAAGAACTAAATGAACTCTTTTAGGATATATACGACTTTTTTTTTCTTTTGGATGATGCATTCAGATCTCCTCTCTTCCAACCCTCTTTTGAGGGCCTGGCTATCAGATAGTAGGCCACGGGAGATAAGATTCTCATTAGAGGTCGATATGCACAACTTAATATCACTTCTATGGTTCCTTCATCATGAGATGAAGACAATTCCCTATATTTGGACACATCATGTATGCACTCCTTGGTTTTTTTATAGTATTTTGACATATCATCAATAAAGTTTTTAGTTGATCTATAAAACATGTAGCATCCATCAATTGTCAAAGGGAGCTATTTGCCTACGGTACAATCTATACCCATTTATGAAATAACTTCTTTAGTTGTGTTTTACAAGTGTTGGACTTGCTTAGCCCTAGAAGAATTGATGGAAGGTAGAAGATGCTTAAGTCCTGTTGTCCTGTTATCAGATTGAGACACCAAAAGTGATGGCCTTTCAAAAGTTTAGAGGCATTCCTCCTCCGTTTAATAAAGTATAATTTGTTTACTAAATCACAAGAATACTACGAGTTAAAGTATAAAAGATTAAATAACTCCTTCTCCAACAGCTTAAGCTTTTGGTGTAACTGGTAGTTTCACATCGTATCAAAGCAAATGTCTGGGTTCAAACCCCCTTGATAGCGAAATCCACAGGCAATGGCAAAACCCAAACGTGGGGGCCACATCTGCCACGTAGGCCAACCCAAAGAAAGAGGGGCCACATGTGAGAGGGCGTGTTAAAGTATAGAAGATTAAATAACGCGTTCTCCAACAACTTAAGCTTTTGGAGTAACTAGTAGTTTCACACTGCGAATTGTATGAAACATGATGCTATGCTTTTACCAGGTTTATGGATCTCGGTGGAATTAGGTTCTGATCGAATTTCACACCAAGATTGTGCATTAGAGTGGGTTGTCAATGCTGAACTACTGACATTTTTTTACCAGATGACAAACTCAGCCTGGTTTAAAATTGTGTACATATTGGCTTCAGGCAAATATAGTTAAGATATCAAAATGAAGAATTAGAACCGGTAAACTACAAGAATAACAAAAAAATAGTACTGGTAAACTACAAGAATAACAATGACATCATCTCATAAGCACTAAAGCAAATAGAAATATGGAAGTCAGAAAATAGAGGGAGTATTAAATACAAAAACCCACATACTGAATTAGTTAAGATGCAGATTTAAGCTGAGAAGACAACAAATCTCACCATTTATCAAAAATAAAGGTTACCAATGAAATCTGCTACGGGAATTAGTCTTAGTATGATGATTTTCTGAAGCTAGAGTTAATTTATACAAATAAAGTTCTGCATATGTCAAGCATCTGATATCAGTCTTGGAGTATAGAATACCCTCACCAAGTCAGATATATTTACCAATGCCTACGGGCTACAGTCTGGATCTAAAACTCAAACCACTGTTAAGGTACGTTTACTGAGTTGACCTACCCAAGCTTTTAAAATATCTTCAAGTTTCCAATGATTTGCTTGAGCCAAACTAGGAAATTGATGATCAATTACCATACCAAGTCAAGAGTTTTGAACTTCACCCAAAATTACAATTTCTACAGGTAAGACATGCAATTTCACTAGTCTACGTGGTATACAATAAATAGGGCTCAATATCCCTGGACCGTAGCAATACATGGAAAAGGGGGAAAAGGGAAAAAAAAAGGAAAAAGGAAGAAGGAAAAAAAAAACTGCGTGCATAGTCACTTCCAGTATTTCTATGTTACAAGAATTTAAAAACTTTAGTTTACCACGAAAAAACTCAAAAATGCCTCCAAAAGTATGTACCTTCGGTTGGACCACCATGCTCTCCAGAGTAGCTAGAGTGGGGATGATCCAAGCACCTCCCAGAGTATGTACCTTCAGTTGGGCCGCTATGCTTGGTTGCATTTGGACGGTTGACTTCCTGCGTAAGCGAGAGATATTGATTGTAGACCATTGCGCCCTATGCATAGCGGTGGGGGAATCGATCAACCATATCTTCTTACATTGCAGATTAGCCAAGGAGGTGTGGAGTAGCATCCTAAGCAGATTTGAGATGTGTTGGGTGTTTCCTTCTATGCTTTCAGATCTCTTAAAGGGTTGGTCATCGGTCCCAAGGAAGAAGGAAAAATTCTATGGAATGTTTCTCTTTTAGCAACATTGTGGGAGCTTTGGAAAGAACGTAATGCCAAAATCTTTGATGGTGTTGCTAAATCCCCTTCCTTCTTGTTCGTGAAAGTAATAGCACTAATTGTATCCTGGGTAAAATTTCCCATTGCTTTAAGTTCGTATCGGCTTTTGACTTATGGAACGGATGGAGAGAGATCCGCTTTAGTGTAGCGCAGCCCCATGTGGTTGTGTGAAATTGGGAACAACCAGCACAAGGTTTTTCGAAGTTTAACTATGACGGATCCAGCATGGAAAATCCAGGACCAGCGGGAATTCGAGGGATTCTTAGGGATGCAAGGGGAGCGATCATATGGGCTTTCACAGAGCCTATAGGAGTCTCAGATGCAAGCGAGGCAGAGGTATGGGCAGTTCATCGAGGAATAAAGTGCTCGCACAAAAAAGTTTAGATAGTGTGGTAGTGGAGGGAGATTCCCTCAATGTCATCCTTTGGCTTAGAGGTTCCCATGTCCCCCTGTGGAGATTCACATAGTTTTTCAACAAGATCCAAGACCTTGCAGGAGGGTCATCAATCGTCTTTAAGCACGTTAGAAGGTTTTCCAAATAGTGTGGCAGATAGACTAGCGAGGGAAGGGTGTAGAAAAGGAGGGGCTACAGATGTTCGATTACCTCCCCCCTTGATTTGTTCTTTCACTCTGTTTTCTTTTGCTCTGATTGTGTTTATGATGCTCTTGTATATTTCTTGGGTTGACCATCTCGATCCTCCCTTTGGTTTTAATGCAAAATTTGCTACCATTAAAAAAAAAAAAAGAAAACTCAAAAATGCCATTTTACATGAACCTTCCTCCAAAGAACAATGAACAGTCACATCTGAATTCAAAACTATCAAAGCTTTAAACCCAACCAACCATCCATTCAAAATAAAAATTCACCCCTTTCCTCTCCATCTCCAGTCTAATAAATACAAGATTAGATTAACTAAGCCCATCACATACATACACTCATTCCCCAATACATGACATAGTTCATCCAATCCAAAAAACCCTACAACCCCCAAATCTAGCACACAAAAAAAAGACAATAAGAACAAAATTACAAGAAAAAAAAACATGGGGTTTAATCCAGAAAACCTGTCTTCTGCCAAACAGCATTCCTCACACGGCGCAAATCCCTCCCTTTGAGCGTCCGCCCGACCCCTTCGAACACAGAGAAAGTCGTCATGTGCGACCTCGCAACGATCTCATGAGGCGGCAGCATCTCCTCATCCTCAAATTCATCGTCCTCTTCAAAAAATTCCAATTTCGCCCCCTCTGAATTCCCCTTCGACCAGATGGGAACGTTCACCGGAGCCGACTGGTGGAACTTCCCGGAAGAGGGGGCGGAGAAATCATCAAAGCTCGAGCCGGAGGACCGTGGGACCGGCGGCGGGATGGTCCGGGCCGCGGTTGTGGCGGAGAAAGAAGGGTTAAAGGACGGATTCCGCTGAATGAGGGGGTGAGGGTCGTCGGAGAGGGCCGCAGAGAGGCCGAATTTATCCGCCCGGAATCCGGCCGGATTCCGGCGGTTTGAAGGGGAATTTGAATTTGAGACGGAGGATTGGGGGAGGGAATTGGGGGTGAGAGTAGGGGAATCAGAGGAATCAGATGCCGACCAGACAACGTCGCTTTCGTCTAATTCGAGGGAATTAAGGTTAGGGTTAGGATCAGAATCGGGTTGTTTTAGAAACCCTAGGAATCGAATTGCAGAGGAATTGGTGGTGTTGTTTTTGTAGAGAGAGGAGATGGATGATGGGTAGGTCTCTTCTTCCATGGCCGTTGGATTTAGGGTTTCCTTTGTTTCTAGCAGAGAATTAGGGTTAGGGCTTCATCTGCCAGAATGGTAGGGGAAACTCTGGGCCGTACAGAGACGTTGCTATGGTGGGATTTTTTTTCATCTGGGTATTCATCGTCTCTCTCTTTCTAGTTTGAAGGGACAGGAGGGTGAGTTTTTTGTATAGAGATCTTTTTTGTAACACGTGGCAAAGATGGTGACCTGGAGATCTTTTTATGGAGCGTGACGTAAAGATGTACGGGTTTTTGCTAAGAATATCCCGTATTTTACGATTGGGTGGGGTTGTTTTTATCGAGATTCCAAGTTTTATAAGGTGCGCGCTAGTGATATTTAAATGCTTTTATTTTGGCAGATGCAAAGTGTCAATTGATATCGGCACTCTTTGCTTCAATAATGAGAGCAAAACGGGAACATGTTTTGCTACAATAGCGGGATCTTATTTTGCGCCGCATAGAGAAAAGGGAACATTGTTTTATCCCCTTTTTTGTATAATTTTGTATAATTCCCTTTGAAGAATGATATAATGGAGGACGTTGCAAAAATCAGCTACAAGGGCGCTCCTATTGGTTCGTTTCAGCAAATGGCATCCATGGCAAAACCGTTTCCGTACTTTTCACCCTATCATAATGCTTTTTGCTGAAACCAACTAATACAAGCGCCCTTGTTGCTGATTTTTGCATGGGCGCCCTTCATTCTATCATTCATCTCTTCACAAATGATCAAAACACACCGAATTTTGGTGTAAAATTTTGAATTAAAACCTAGTGATTTTCGGCTGTCTGATGTAGCTAAAGCGGGTTCGGATCACTAAACCCGACCAATATAGTATTAGAAAAAAAATCAGAACAGGGAAACAAATCTAAAATCAAATGTATTTATTATAAGTCTATCCACGGTGAGTGAACCACCATTTGCCGGCCGAATTTTTCACTCAACGATGTATTGGTTTGGCAAACAAACTACAGCCAGAGTGTGAACGACAAGTCAACACGCGCATAACGTGAATGACTTGGGATTGGTCAGAAACATCGATGCACACAGAGTGCAAACAACTCTCAAGGTCGATAGACCCTTCGACACACGCGGGTGAACGAATCGCGATTGGTCAGAAACGTTAATGCGCGCAGAACGCCATCAACGCACATAGAATGTAAATGACTCTCAAGGTCAACAAAACCTTCGATTCTAACTAAACGACAAGACGACATAAGCAAATGTCGGTACGAAGGATAATTGAATTAAAGAGAAAGACTCACATATATGGAAAAAAGAATTCATTGCTTCCTTAATCGGGATAAAAGCTAAAACTTCGAAAAGTAACGATACAGTGCTGCATAGTAAAGATAAGATAAAATGCTACAACATGTTTGGATTTGGTCATGGAACCTTTTTGTTGGAAACATACATCTCCTTATAGAGCTTTATTCGGGTAACTGCTCCTCGTCACTCCACATTCTCTTGGAGGAAACGTTTTTGTAACTGCCAATTTCAAGCTCCCTTATTTGCACGTCCTCCATTCTTCCATGTGTTTACTGATGGGGTATAAAAACAGCAGCCTATTAGCTGTCGACACGTGGTCCAAGTGTGGCCCACCACAGATCCCACGTCAGCAGGGGTAGTTTGGTAGTTACAGCTGAGTAGGTGAGCTCGAACCTATAGCTGGCTGACACCTGTCCTGGAGTAATAACTCCCCAACTACCCCAGGCTTCCTTCTATAAAAGGGCTTCCAAAGCTCATAACAAGAGTAATAACTTCTCACCCACCACTCTTAAACTCGCTCTGCACTCCTGCTCATACTGACTTGAGTGTCGAAGGGCCTGTCCGGAGTAACACTCTGGGTTGGTCATTCTGACCTCGTTTGCTCTTTACGCAGGGCTCAGCTACTCAGCTCCCTCACCTCGGTTTCTCGGGTCCTCCAGCTCGGCTCTTACGTCACTGTCATATCTGTTATCGATTTTAGGCTCAACAGATTGGCGCCATCCGTGGGACGCGAACTAAAAGCTGTTCAAATCCCTTTACAAAATGGCAGGACGGAGGAATGCTCGGGTACCAACTGCACGGACTACTCGAGCCGTGCTACCTCGCAGGACCCGGAGTGAGCAAATTGCCTCACAGGTGGTAGCTACTTCTGCTATAGCCGAACAGAGCCTGGCTCGTTCGGACCACCTCAATCCTACACCCACTCCGGATCAAGTGCAAGCTCTCTTTCAACAGATGACTGCTCTTGTCGGTCAATACCAGCAACTACTCCAAGCGCCTCCCCAACATCCTCCAGAAGCTCCGCGACCTGTACAGGAAAGGTCACACGCTCATGGAGGAGAGTCGGCGCGTCACGAGGAAAACCGGACTCACCACTCCACCGGGCGAGTCCAAAACTCCAGAGCCCGGCACGCCCACACAGAACCTCACCGCCGCCGGAGATCGCGGTCCCGCTCTGCACGAAAGCATCGAGCCCAAGAGGACCGCGCGCAGCAGGAAAAATTCCGGCCTCATCGTAGGAGTTTGGAAAGTCAGTCCGGCTCTGCGGCGAGCCAATCGGTGGAGAGAAACAGGTCACTGGATCGACCGGACGTCAGAGCTGATCCGACGCTACGGAGGATCGAAGAAATGGATCATCGAATAGAAGAGCTGACAAAGGATCAGAGCCGGCCTACTTCAAGAGCGTTCTCAAGCAGAACGCCGTTCACCGACGATGTTATGGGCGCCCCAGCGCCCAGAGGATTCAAGATGCCAACCGTCCCGCAATACGACGGGACAACTGACCCTGTGGACCACTTGGAGATGTTCAGGACAATGATGCCCCTTCACGGTGCGTCAGACGGCTTCCTCTGCAGAGCATTCCCGATGACCCTGACTGGTGCGGCAATGGACTGGTACTCAAGGATCAAACCAAGCTCCATCAGCAACTTCGATGACTTCGGGGAAGATCTGGTCCGCCACTTCATGAGCAGCCGTAGGCCAAGGAAAACAACAGCATCCTTGATGGCCTTGCGGCAGGAGGATAATGAACCTCTGAAAGCCTTTGTCAGCCGCTTCAACAGGGAGGCACTCCAAGTGCCGAATCTAGATCTCTCAGCCGCTACAAACGCGCTTCTCGCAGGTGCTAGATCTAATGATTTTCGTCGAGCAGTGGCCCGCCGGAATTCGCACTCTCTAGCAGATCTAATGGCCGGGGCAGAGAAATATATATCAGTAGAAGAGACACTGGCTGCCCTGGACTCAAATCGGAGGAGAACCTCTGAGGACAAGAACCCTACTAAACAGAGTAGGGATGACAAGGCCGTCAGAAGAGAAAAGTCCCCCCAGAGGAGGGAGGAGAACTTCACCTCTCTCAACACCTCCCGGAGACACATACTAGCCGCTATCAGTAGAGAAGAGTTCGTAAGGTGGCCGACCCGAATGATCTCCAAGGGAAACAGGAGAGACAAGTCGAAGTACTGTCGGTTCCACAGGGACCACGGTCACGACACGGACGAATGTTGGCAGCTCAAGGAAGAAATCGAGCAGTTGATTGGCCGGGGCTATTTGAAAAAGTACATCCAAAGTGACGGCCACAGAAGTGAGCGCAAACGGAAAAGTCCTCAGGGCCGGAGCCCTCGGCGGTCATTGCCACCCCCTGCCCAGGGTCAATCTCCTCCGCCATCCAGTCCACCACCAGAGGCACACTGATCCCAGTCAAGGGGAGTCATCGGCACGATTATGGGCGGACCCGCCGCTGGGGGCACATCATCAGCTGCAAGAAAAGCATATGCATGCCGAGTCAACGCCGTGCACACGTGCAGCAAGAAGATGAGGACGGAGAATGAGATCTCGTTTTCAGATGCGGATCTCGATGATTTGATTTTGCCTCACGACGACGCACTGGTCATAACCATGCTCGTCGCGAACTGGGAGTTGAAGAAAATCTTGGTCGACAACGGGAGTTCGGCCGATATTTTGTACTATCATGCTTTCGAGAGAATGATGATAGGAGATGACCGCCTTAGGCCGGCGAGCTCAGATCTATTCGGTTTCTCAGGAGAGGTCGTCAAAGTGGAGGGACAGATTGAACTCCCAGTCCTTGTCGGAGAGCCGCCCTGCCAAGCTTTCGCCATGGTCAACTTCCTGGTAGTGAGGGCCACTTCGGTCTATAATGCTATCTTGGGACGGCCTAGCCAGAACCTGATCCGCGCAGTCACTTCAGCATATCACCAGAAAATGAAGTTCATAACGCCAAATGGCGTGGGTGAGGTCAGAGGAGATCAGCCCCGGTCCAGGGAGTGCTACGCAATGTCGCTTAAGGGCAAAAACGCGGTGGCATCCCTGCCGATTGAACTGCTAGATCTGAGAGATGAAGCGCGAGGAAGTCAGCCCGCCGAAGACCTCATCTCCATCCCATTATGCAAAAACGATAACGAGAAAGTCGTTCAGATCGGCTCCTCTCTAGACAGCGACGCCCGGCACAGCCTCACCCAATTTCTTCAGGACAACGTAAATGTCTTCGCGTGGGCTCCCATGGACATGCCCGGTATAAACCCGGAGGTCAGCACGCACAGACTTGGTGTTGACCCAACCTGCAGGCCGGTGAAGCAGAAAAGAAGACACTTCGCCCTCGAAAGGCGGCAGGCGATTAAAGAAGAAGTGGAGAGGCTCTTGAGAGCTGACTTCATTCGAGAAATCCAATATCCGGACTGGTTGGCAAACGTGGTCCTAGTAAAGAGGACAAATGAAAAGTGGAGGACCTGCGTTGATTTCACTTATCTGAACAAAGCCTGTCCCAAGGACAGCTATCCACTCCCAAAAATCGATAAGCTCATTGATGCTACTGCAGGTCATGAACTACTGAGCTTCATGGACGCCTTCTCCGGATATAATCAGATTAGAATGTATGAGTCAGATATACCAAAGACTTCCTTTGTAACAGACCAGGAGACCTACTGCTACCGTGTCATGCCCTTCGGCCTGAAAAACACAGGGGCCACGTATCAGAGGCTCGTGAACAAGCTCTTCCGGAACCAGATCGGCCGCAACATGGAAGTCTATGTCGACGACATGCTGGTCAAAAGCCGAAGCGCGCAAGATCACGTCTCCGACTTGAAAGAAACATTTCAAGTCCTGAGAGAGCATAAGATGAAGCTCAATCCTACCAAGTTCACCTTCGGCGTCAGCTCGGGAAAATTCCTAGGGTTTATGGTAAGCCAAAGAGGGATAGATGCCAATCCAGAGAAGATCAAGGCCGTGGTGGAGCTCACTCCACCAAAAACCATCAAAGAAGTGCAGCGACTAACAGGAATGGTGGCCGCGCTGGGGCGCTTCATCTCAAAGTCTGCAGAGAGGTGCCTGCCATTCTTCAACGCCGTCAAAGGACTCAAGACTGCGCCCTGGACGGAGGAGTGCCAGATCGCATTCGAAGATCTGAAGCAGTAGTTATCCTCCCCACCACTATTGACAAAGCCGGAACCGGGTGAGGAGCTACTCTTGTATCTGTCCGTGAGTCCCCTGGCTCTAGCAGCTGCCCTAGTTCGTGAAGAGCACAGCTAACAAAAACCGGTCTACTATGTTAGCAAAGTCCTGCACGATGTCGAAGTCAGATACCAGCGGGTCGAGAAGTTGGCCTACGCCCTGATCATGGTAGCCAGGAAGTTGAGGCCGTACTTTCAAGCTCACACAATAAAGGTCCTTACTGATCAACCGCTAAGGCAAGGTCTCCATAAGCCGGACACCTCAGGACGACTCGTGAAATGGGCCGTGGAGCTGAGCGAATTCGACATCCAGTACATGCCAAGACCAGCAATCAAGGTTCAAGTACTGGCAGATTTCGTGGCTGAATGCACCATCCCCCAGCAGATCACCGAACCCGAAATTGTCCAAACCCCAGCTGCGGGAAAGGCAATCGCAACTGAGGAGCGAACAGAAGATGGAAGTGAAACAGAAATCATCCCCATACCACTAGCAGAACAGGATCCATCGACCGCCGAACCGCTCTGGGAAGTGCACGTTGACGGTTCTTCGAACAAGGGTGGCTGTGAAGCCAGTCTGGTTCTAACCGGGCTGGACAACTTCACTTTAGACTACGCCCTGAGGTTCGGATTCCGCGCATCCAACAATGAGGCTGAATATGAAGCCCTCCTCGCCGGAATGAATCTCGCAGTCCAGACCGGCGCCCAAAGACTGAAAGCCTACTGTGACTCCCAGTTGGTTGCAAACCAGATTCAAGGAATCTATGAGGCCCGCAATGAGCGTATGATCAAATACCTCTCCAAGGTCCGTCAGTTATCCACTAAGTTCAAAAGTTTTGAGGTCATCAGAATCCCCAGAACAGGAAACACAAAAGCGGATGTGCTGTCTAAGCTGGCCGCATCCGGATACACAACTCTCGGGAATATATGCATGGAATTTCTCCAGAAATCAAGTATAGAAAATAAGGCCGCTGAAGTGATGCAGGTGGAGCACGAGCCCTGCTGGATGGACGAGATCATCGACTACCTACGTAGTGGGAAACTACCCGAAGCCAAGAAAGAGGCCCGCAAAGTGACACAAAGAGCAGCCCGGTTTTTCCTGGATGGTGAGAACCTGTTCAAAAGGTCCCACACCCTCCCGTACCTAAGTGCCTCCGACCCAGCGATGCCGCGTACGCCCTGCGAGAGACACACAAAGGTATTTGCGGGGAGCATCTAGGGGGCAAGGCCCTGGCAATCAAAGTGTTGCTGAGAGGTCTGTACTGGCCCACATTAAGACAAGACGCACTGACCCTGGTCAAGAAGTGCGAGAGATGCCAGAAGTTCTCTCCCACCATTCACCAGCCTGCTATGTCTATGGCTCCGATCATCAGCCCACTCCCCTTCGCAGTTTGGGGGATGGACATCTTGGGCCCCTTTCCACCGGCCTCCGGAAGGCGCGCGTTCGTAGTAGTGGCCATCGATTATTTTACCAAGTGGGTAGAGGTTGAGCCTCTAGCCCAGATCACAGAGCAGAACGTGCAGAACTTATTTTGGAAGTCAGTGGTTTGCAGATTCGGGATCCCCCGCGTCTTGATAACAGATAACGGTAAACAGTTCGACTGCCGGAACTTCGGAAGTTTTGCTCCGACTTGAAAATCGAACAGAGGTTTACTTCAGTGGCGCACCCGCAGACCAATGGGCAGACAGAAGTGACGAACAGAATCCTGCTTCAGGGGATTAAAAAGAGGCTGGATGATAAGGCTGGCCGATGGGCAGATGGGCTTTATCATGTCCTGTGGGCGTATCGTACCACCCCGTGCACATCGACGGGGGAGTCACCATTCAACTTGTCCTTTGGGATGGAGGCCGTAATACCCGTCGATGTGGGCGCCCCGTCTCCCAGAGTCACCAACTTCAGCGAGCGGCTCAATGATGATGGGCTCCGTGCGAACCTCGACTTGCTGGAAGAAGCCCGGGAAGAGTCTCGTATCAGGGTCGCCGCTTACAAGCAGAAAGTGTCCAACTATCATGATTCGTAGATACGCCCCAGAGAATTCAGAGCAGGGGATCTAGTCCTAAGGAAAGCTGCTATCTCCCAGCCAAAAAAGGTCGGAAAACTTTCTCCGACCTGGGAGGGACCGTACCGAGTGAAAGGGGTGATTCGCCCGGGCAGTTATAGGCTGGAAATGCTGGAGGAGCACCTATTACCCCATGCATGGAACTCCAAGAATCTCCAAAAATACTATTAATAGTAAATCGCCGGGCGTAAAAGGTGACTTTGTAAATATTGTTAAAAATGAATGATATAGAGACTCTTTTGCAGATCTCTGCGAACTCTTGGAAACCCAGTTCACTAAAACTAGGGTACTCGATGCTTGGTTCGCCACGGCTCGTCTCCGCAAAGATCGGGAGCGCACTCCTGGTCCGGGACCAGTCTGGATGCAAAAGCCAAAGCTCCTCGAAAACCCAGTTCGCTAAAACTTGGGTACTCATCAAATTGGAAACCCAATTCACTAAAACTAGAGTACTCGATGCTTGGTTCGCCACGACTCGTCTCCGCAAAGACCGGGAGCGCACTCCTGGTCCGGGACCAGTCCGGATGCAAAAACCAAAGCTCCTCGGAAACCCAGTTCGCTAAAACTTGGGTACTCATTAAATTGGAAACCCAGTTCACTAAAACTAGGGTACTCGACGCTTGGTTCGCCACGGCTCGTCTCCGCAAAGACCGGGAGCGCACTCCTGGTCCGGGACCAGTCCGGATGCAAAAACCAAAGCTCATCGGAAACCCAGTTCGCTAAAACTTAGGTACTCATCAAATTGGAAACCCAGTTCACTAAAACTAGGGTACTCGACACTTGGTTCGCCACGGCTCGTCTCCGCAAAGACCGGGAGCGCACTCCTGGTCCGGGACCAGTCCGGATGCAAAAACCAAAGCTCATCGGAAACCCAGTTCGCTAAAACTTGGGTACTCATCAAATTGGAAACCCAGTTCACTAAAACTAGGGTACTCGACGCTTGGTTCGGCACAGCTCATCTCCGCAAAGACCGGGAGCGCACTCCTGGTTCGGGACCAGTTCAGATGCAAAAACCAAAGCTCCTCGGAAACCCAGTTCGCTAAAACTTGGGTACTCATCAAATTGGAAACCCAGTTCACTAAAACTAGGGTACTCGACGCTTGGTTCGCCACGGCTCGTCTCCCCAAAGACCGGGAGCGCACTCCTGGTCCGGGACCAGTCCGGATGCAAAAACCAAAGCTAATCGGAAACCCAATTCGCTAAAACTTGGGTACTCATCAAATTGGAAACCCAGTTCACTAAAACTAGGGTACTCGATGCTTGGTTCGCCACGGCTCGTCTCCGCAAAGACCGGGAGCGCACTCCTGGTCCGGGACCAGTCCGGATGCAAAAATCAAAGCTCCTCGGAAACCCAGTTCGCTAAAACTTGGGTACTCATCAAATTGGAATAGTTCGCTAAAACTTGGGTACTCGCCACTAGGAAACCTAGTCGCTAAAGCTAGGGTACTCGATGGTTAGAACACCACGGTTTGCCCCCGCCAGGACCAGGTTCAACCTAAGCTCGAAATGCCTGTCTTGAGTGTTATCGACACAGCATAGAACCAAACAGTATTAACTAGAAACAGACAAGTGGAGAAGGGGTGGACAATAAAATTTACTTTCCATTTTGTAACAGTATTAACTGTTACAAAAGTTGGGCCTCCAAGGGACCATTACAAAAATAAGGCCTCAAAAGGCTGTTACAAAAGTTGGGCCTCCAAGGGACCATTACAAAAAGAAATCGTCAAAAGAGAAGGAAGAAGGGGAGCTCAAGGCAGCCCCTGGCTACCATCCCGTACTGGATCCGCCTCCGGGGCCACGGGTGCAGCAGTGGTAGCCGGCTCATCACCGCCAATCGTCGGTGGGTTAGGGAGAACCATTCCCGTCAAAACCGCGGTCGGATTGGATTCCTTAACCTGCTCAAGGCAGTCAAAGAACCCAATCTTGTAGGCCTCACTGGACAGAATAAAGAGTTCGTCCTCCTTTTTTTGAACGGCCGCTATCTGCCTCTCTCGGGCTCTCTCTCTCTTTGAGTGTTGAGGGCTTCTGCTGCCTTCTCCTTCTGTGCGGCCAACTGAGCGGCAAACTCTTTCTTGAGCCGCTTGTTTTCTATCCCAATAGGCCAGCGGGCGGAACGAGGAGAGGGCCCGGCAATCATACCACCGCGGTCGAAAAAGCGTGTTCTCCGGGATAAGGGCTTGAAGGCGGAAAAGGCATATAGAATGGTAACGGCTGAACAGAGTCAATGTCTCCTCAGAAAATAGAGTCCAGTGTGCTATTTTCAAATCGATTGATAGATGGCCTGATCGACAAAAGAATCAAAACCATAGCTGTGAGGCTCGGAAGTCAAAAGTTCAGTCAACTCCACTTGGTTTAGTACAACTACCGCTTACTGACAGCTGCTTCCTGCACCCACTGCCGACTCTCCACTTTTACGGTAGTATAGTCCGCCGTACCAAACGTACTCGGCCGGCCCTGACTTCTAAAGTTGATCGAGTCCTCTCCAAAACGGATGTCGCCACACTTCAACAAGACTTTCATCTTCCAGCGGTCTTCCAACGCCTTCCACCACTTGCACTTGGTGGTATCCGATTCTTCCGCTAGGGGCTCGACTTGACGGTTCTCCTCTCGTTCGATCTGTTTTAAGATAAGATCTCGAGGGGAGAACCGTCGTCGTAGGGACCGTTTCGTTTTTGTAGGTTGGTCCTGAATTGGGATTTCCCTATTGGGCCAGGTCATTGACCGTCTTTTCAACGGACCTCTGTAGCTCTTTGGCCTCCTGCATCAATTTCCCGTTCTCCTCTTTGGACTTTGTTATGGCCTCAGAAAACTTCTGGCTCTTCTCTCGGAGGTCGTTATAATACAATAAAACCTACAGATCAGCCAGTGTTAACACAGGAAATCGAGGCACGAGATAAAGATAAACCAGGAGTCGAGGGCCATCTCACCTGGTAAACTGACGAAAATATGGCCTCGTCAGCCGCAGCTGGAGGTTCGTTGAGAACCTGATGCTTGTCATTGCTGAGGAGAACTTTATTGAGGAACTCCTTAGCCACCCGGCTCTCACCAAGGCCGGTATCATTTTTCTGGACGGCCCAATTGGGCCGAAAAATATTGTCTCCGGTCCTCGCCGGGGGAGGACGGGCTCCAGCAGATGTCCCCCTGACTTCGAGGACCCCGCGCCCCGGCCATAGGCGCCCACCAACCTCACTGTAGTCTTGGCTGTGGGAGGCGGCGGTGTGTCCTGGGTTTGGGTCGGACTCGCAATCTCTACGACCTTTCTTTTCTGGCCTTGCTGGGCCTTCTCGAATGCCCCCTGCCTCATTCTGTCTACCCGGGACTGCTGCTGCATCTTTGAAAGTCAACATAGACAAACAAAACCAGTCAGAAGCAAGAAAAAGAGGAAAAAGAGTTTTAAAACAAGACTAGCCACATCAGTGCCGGGGTCGCAGTACTAAGGCCAAGCCCAACCATAATCTCTTCCCCGTGGAAATTCGAACAATGAATGGGTCCCTCACGGTCCAGCTCCTCCCGGATTAGGGCAAACGTCCTCACATCCTCGCCCTCAAGTAACGGCCTGCGACTCATTGCGACTGTATCCGGGGCGCCCCATTTCAGAGGAACCGGCCAGGGCTCATTGGACTCCCTGTCTTCGACGTAGAAGAACCTGTTCCTCCATAAGTGTATCGAAGAGGGAATGCCAGTGATCATTTTCACCTCCGGGCGCTAGCTAATGTAAATCCAACCCCCGCCCTTGTGCCTCTTCAATTGTGCACACGCGCGGAACAACGGCACAGACAAGTTCCTCTGAAGCCGGCCTTAGACGAGGTATACGAACCCTGTCAGCATCCTCCATGAGTTTGGCGCAACCTGAGCCGGAGCCAGCCCATAGTGTCGAAGCACCGCGGCGAAGAATGGGTGCAGAGGGAACCTGAGTCCGGCCCTCAACGACTCATCGTATATACAAACATCAGAGCTTTCATTACAGGCCCTATCTCCCTCCGTCGCCTCCCTCAACCCAAACCTGGGGGGAACACAATACTTATCCCTAATGCCCACCATCATGGACTCATCAAGGTAATTCTCCTCGTGAAGAGCCTGTACGTTGTATTTAGGATTGGCGTCCATCCGGCCCCTCGTTACGACCTCAATGGTCCGACCAAGGAGAAACGTTGTGGACGCCTCGCCGGCGTCACTACCAACACTCCCCTCTGCTTGGAGATAACTATCCGTTGGGAGCGGAGTGGTGTTCAAATCCAAAATCACTTTGTCCCCAACGACCTCGTCATCACTACCTACGATATCCACACTAACATCAGGACTTGCCATTTGTGGGGCTGGTGTCCTGATCGGCCTATCCTGGGTCCTACCCGACGAACTAGACCCTGAGCTACTAGAAGACGACTCCCCTGAGCCGGACTCAGAACTAGAGCTACTACTTGACATGAAAGCAGGAAAAGAAGCGAATGAAAGGCGCGCTCAAGAAGATTACCGGTCAGAACTGAAATATACCGGTTTCGAACTGAAAGCTCCCAAATCCGCAGCTGTTCCCAACCACGAACTACGCGAGCCGAACTGGCAGAGCAAAAAGCAGAAGGAGAGTAAAAAGTGAAAGGTAAGAAATGAAGGGTGAAAACCCTCCTTTTATAAGCCTTGGCGATGGGGGTTGGTCATTTAATGAAGGGCACGTGCGTCGAGGGCGCCTGTACGGTGCCACGTGCCTTTCATTAATGACAGGCACGAACTTCGAGGCAAGCGCGTAAGTAAAAATACGCGCGTGTCTCCAAAAGACTAAGGGCATCCGTGAAAGTGTTCGTGTGAAGGATAGCTCTCAAAAGCGATTGAGTCCGGTACAAAAATCAATCCGGCCCAAGCCGGACTGGATATGACGCGTCTTGCTACACGACAAAAATCAGTCCGGCCCAAGCCGGACTAGATATGACGCGTCTTGCTACACAACAAAAATCAGTCTGGCCCAAGTCGGACTGGATATGACGCGTCTCGCTACACGACAAAAATCAGTCCGGCCCAAGCCGGGCCGGATATGACGCGTCTTGCTACACGACAAAAATCAGTCCGGCCCAAGCTGTACTGGATATGACGCGTCTTGCTACACGACAAAAATCAGTCCGGCTCAAGCCGGATTGGATATGACGCGTCTCGCTACACGACAAAAATCAGTCCGGCCCAAGCCGGACTGGATATGACGCGTCTCGCTACGTGACAAAAATCAGTCCGGCCTAAGCCGGACTGGATATGACGCGTCTCGCTACACGACAAAAATCAGTCCAGCCCAAGCCGGACTGGATATGACGCGTCTTGCTACACGACAAAAATCAGTCCGGCCCAAGCCGGACTGGATATGACGCGTCTCGCTACACGACAAAAATCAGTCCGGACTGGATATGAGGCGTCTTGCTACACGACAAAAATCAGTCCGGCCCAAGTCGGACTGGATATGACGCATCTCGCCGGACTGACAAATTTCCGGACTGACTCACAGGCCGGACTGACAAATTTCCAGACTGATTCCCAGGCCGGACTGACAAATTTCCTGACTGACTCACAGGCTGGACTGACAAATTTTCGGACTGATTCCCAGGCCGGACTGACAAATTTCCGGACTGATTCCCAGGCCGGACTGACAAATTTCCGGACTGACTCACAGGCCGGACTGACAAATTTCCGGACTAACTCACAGGCCGGACTGACAAATTTCCGGACTGATTCCCAGGCCAGACTGACAAATTTCCGGACTGACTCCCACCGATCAGAGATGTAACTCACCACACTTCCCCAAGTCACCGTAATGACTTGGAGAACTGGGGGGCAACTGATGGGGTATAAAAACAACAGCCTATTAACTGTCGACACGTGACCCAAGTGTGGCCCACCACAGATCCCACGTCAGCAGGGGTAGTTTGGTAATTACAGCTGAGTAGGTGAGCTTGAACCTATAGCTGGCTGACACCTGTCCTGGAGTAATAACTCCCCAACTACCCCAGGCTTCCTTCTATAAAAGGGCTTCCAAAGCTCATAAACAAGGGTAATAACTTCTCACCCACCACTCTTAAACTCGCTCTGCACTCTTGCTCATACTGACTTGAGTGTCGAAGGGCCTGCCCGGAGTAACACTCCGGGTTGGTCATTCTGACCTCGTTTGCTCTTTACGCAGGGCTCAGCTACTCAGCTCCTTCACCTCGGTTTCTCGGGTCCTCCAGCTCGGCTCTTACGTCACTGTCATATCTGTTACCGATTTTAGGCTCAACATTTACTATCCACCTTCCCTTGATTGGAAACTATAGTACCACTTCTTTTCCATCTGGATAGTGACTTGGTAACTCAGTCCCACTTGATTGATTGGGCTTAGAGATAAGTATAATTAGAAGGGAACATTTAATAACTGTCTAATCTTTTAGGCTCCACTTCTTGTATGTTCGCCACATTCTCATCAAATGCCAACCTCACATGTAACTCTACTCTGTCAAAACAAATCTCCACTTGATAATTCGGTCATGAATTCATGCTAAAAAAATGGGTGTAAACACCCTGCCATGTATGGCGGTCATAGATTAGTTCAGTTGAAGTGGCATTTATTTGGAAATTTTGTCCTTATACTAGAGTATTTTGGTCATTTACCATCGTGGTTATTCCCAAAACCCATTTTAGAACTGCTTGCTTTCCCATTTTTCTAAGTAACATTTGAACTTTGAAGACTTTTACAATTTCCAAGATGTTGTCATAAAAAAAAGTAAGTAGAGAGTCATTATCTAAATAAGACCATTTCTAAATAAGACCATGTGGATGTCATTCTGCTTTTCTTATTATCTGCTAATATAGGAATAATTTGATGAGGCAAATGTTTGGGAATGGTTCAGGAAGAAAATGCATTAGGGCTGGTAACGGGGCGGGTCGGGGCCGGATGTTGGGGTCCCCTACCCCTTCCCCCCTGTGGGGATTTTCCCCCTTCCCCTTCCCCTCCCACTGCGGGGATGGTGGGGAATCCTCCTCCCCTCCCCGCGGGGAATATCTAATCCCCATCCCCTCCCCTTCCCCGTCCGCATCCTTATGGGGACAAAATCCCTGCCCCAACATCAGCCCCTCTTTAATCATTGATACACTATGCTGGGTGTCCCTAATCAATTTCAGGTATGTTGAGGCTTGGCTGTTGCATGTGAGAGTAGCCACACAACCCACAAAGGCTAAGATTTTGTCTTATTCATTTTATTAATTTGGGGACAAAGGTGGCTGCTCTCAGATTCATTTAATTGATCAATAGTCCCTAGCAGATCCCTAATTCCCAATCCCCCTTGCCAAAAAGTACCAGGCTAAGATTTTGTCTTATTCATTTTATTAATCTAGGGACAAAGGTGGCTGCTCTCAGATTCATTTAATTGATCGATAGTCCCTAGCAGATCCCTAATTCCCAATCCCACTTGCCAAAAAGTATTATACGTGCCACACCATAGGATGATCCAAACTGTCCATTTGATGGGCAAACTGTAGGATGATCCAAACTGTCCATTTGATGGGCCACAACGTAAATAGGTTGTGGCCCAAAAATCATTTCCATAGGATAATCCCAACCCTCTAATCTATAGAGGAATTGCATATTATGGTACCTTCTATAGATATGAGGGTTGCAATCATCCTATGGAAATGATTTTTGGGCCGCAATCTATTTACGATGTGGCCCATCAAATGGACCGTTTGGATGATTTATGGTGTGGCCTGTAAAGTACTTTTAAATTGTGGCCTATCAAATGGACGGTTTGGATCATTCTATGGTGTAGCCCATACATTACTTTTTCAAAAATAATGGACTATACGAGCGTACACCATATAAAATCTCATCACTCATCAGAGAGATGTTGCCTTTATTTGAGGCGGGGAGATTTTCAAAGGATTTAATGATGCCTTTCAGTAGAACAAAACTTAGCTTAGGTCGGGGTATGAGGAAAGTTCCTCAAACCCCCTATAATAGCAAAGGGTGTGGGGGTGTGGAAATATCAATTCCATGCTTACTTTTTATTTTCAGAAGTAATTGATATTTCCACACCCCTTGCTATTAGACTATTAGCAAGGGGTCTAAGGAAAGTTCCTCAGACCCGGACCTGAGCCAAGTTTCGTTCCTTTCAGTGATGGTTCGATGGAGAGATTTTAGGGATTTCTAAGGGTAATATACTAATATAATGAGCGCCAATGCCCAATGGGTTATGGGTAAAAGAAAATATAAAAAGTTATTTCAGGGACAAAACTGTACCAATGGTAATTATGAAAATTTTGGGGGAATCTTATAGATATGTTTCGATCCAAGGGGTTTCTAGTTGTTTTCCCAAAAAACACGTAAAAAATACAAAAAATGGCATTAATGAGGGTGGGGCGGGGCATGGCGGGTTCAACTCCATCCCCTTCCCCTCTCCTTCCCCGCACCGGAGAATTTTTTAAATCCCCTTCCCCGCTCAAATCTGGGAATCCCCTCCCCAAGCGGGGCGGGGCGGGGCGGATCCCCACTTTCCCGGGTGAAATTGCCCGCCCTAAAATGCATCAGTTTTTCTTTGAACTAAAGATATAAATTCGGATGTGGGTTCAGTTGTCATTATCAAAACAAGGGAATGTGGATATAATTCTACATTTCTTACTGGTTGCACCTATGGTTACAAGACTTTTTAATTCCACAATAATTTGATGATCAAGAAAATGGATTTTTTTTCAACAAAATTTTCTAACTGTCATTGTCAATGATTTGCTAATATTGCTCTCTGACTTGCATGATAAAAGGTGCACATTAAGGGCATATTTGGCAAACATGAAAACAAAATTCATAGAATACTGAGAAAAGTACGGAATGAGAGCTGATGTTTGGGGAAATTATGGATTACGGGCACCTTTTAAAACAAGAACGAAACACGGGCTAATCTTCAAAATCGGATGGTCAAAAGACCCTGATACCCTTCTGACATCGACAAAATCCTCCTTTTTCATTACTGCCTATTAAATTGGCACGCTTCACGAGGATTCTTTTGGTTCTTTTGAATGGATATTTGAACCGAAAGAACCTTGGGTTCGTTTCTATCTTTGCCGTCAGAAATAAATAGAGACGGATGGATGCTTGATACGTGTTGGAATACTTAAACTTTTTGGAACGCTAACGTTATTGAATACTTTAGTAAGCAGCGTTATCTTTTCTCACTTCTGTTTTTGCTTAGAACGGTAACGTTATTGAATACGTCTCTTTTGGCTTAGAATCTTTTCCCTTCTCTTTTGGTCCTCATTATTTACGCCGGCTTACCCCATTTTTAACGCCAGCTTACCCCATTAATTACGCCGGCGTACCCATTATTTCTGCCGGCATACACCTTATTTCTGTTTACACCCTATTTCCGTCGGTGTACCCCATTATTTACGCCGGCGTACCCATTATTTCTCTTTTGGCTTATAATCTTTTCCCTTCTCTTTTGGTCCGGCATACCCATTATTACTCTTTTGGCTTAGAATCTTTTCCCTTCTTTTTGGTCATCATTATTTACACCGGCTTACTCCGTTATTTACGCTTTCCGCCGGCGTACCCCATTATTTCCGCCAGCGTACCCATTATTTCTCTTTTGGCTTAGAATCTTTTTCCTTCTCTTTTGGTCCTCATTATTTACGCCCGGCGTACCCCATTATTTCCTCCGGCGTACCCATGAATTCTGCCGGCGTACACCCTATTTCTCTTTTGGCTTGGAATCTTTTTCATTCTCTTGTGGTCTTCATTATTTACGTCGGCTTACCCTATTACTTACGTTTTCCGCCGGCATACCCATTAATTACACCGGCGTACCCATTATTTCTGCCGGTGTACGCCCTATTTCCGCTTACACCCTATTTCCGCCTGCGAACCCCATTATTTCCGCTAGCGTACCCATTATTTCTCTTTTGGCTTAGAATCTTTTCCCTTCTCTTTTGGTCCTCATTATTTACGCCGGCTTACCCCATTATTTACACTTTCTGCCGGCGTACTCCATTATTTCCGCCAGCGTACCCATTATTTCTCTTTTGGCTTAGAATCTTTTTCCTTTTCTTTTGGTCCTCATTATTTTCACCAGCTTACCCCATTATTTACGCTTTCCGCCGACGTACCTCATTATTTCCGCCAGTGTACCCATTATTTCTCTTTTGGCTTAGAATATTTTCCCTTATCTTTTGGTCCTCATTATTTACGCTGGCTTACCCCATTATTTATGCTTTCCGCCGGCGTACCCATGAATTCCGCCGGCGCACACCCTATTTTTCTTTTGGCTTAGAATTTTTTCCCTTCTCTTTTGGTCCTCATTATTTACGCCGGCTTACCCCATTATTTACGCTTTCCGCTGGCGTACCCCTTTATTTCCGCCGGCGTACCCATGAATGCCCATGAATTCCATCGGCATACACCCTATTTCCGCTTAAACCCTATTTCCGTCGGCATACCCTTTAATATTCCGGCGGTGTACTCTTGAATCCGACGCTGTTCTCATCCAAAAGAGACGTGAGAAATAATAAAATATTCATTAACATCGCCGTTCTAAGCCAAAAGAGGCGTATTCAGTAATGTTACCGTTATAAGCAACAAGAGAAGTGAGGACCAAAAGAGAAGTGAAAAGATATAAATGAACCCAAAGCCAAAAGAGACGTATTCAATAACGTTACCGTTCTAAGCCAAAAGAGAAGTGAGAAAAGATAATGATTGACTTTGGGTTGTCAGCGTTCCAAAAAGTTTTTCAACACGTGTCAAGCATCCATCCGTCTCTAGTTATTTCAAACGGCCAAGATAGAAACGAACCCAAGATTCTTTCGGATCAAATATGCACTCAAACGAACCAAAAGAAGCCTCGTGAAGCGTGCCAATTTAATAGGCAGTAATGAAAAAGGACGACTCTGTCCATGTCAGAAGGGTCTCAGGGTCTTTTGACCACCCGATTTTGAAGATTAGCTTGTGTTTTGTTCTTGTTTTAAAAGGTGCCCGCAATCTGTAATTTCTCTAAACTTAACCCACATTCCGTACTTTTCTCTACAATATTTGTTTACCTAAGGTGAGAGGCGGTAGAGACGGCTGGTGAGAGAGATTTGAAAGGACCACAAGTGAGGCAAGCATGTGATTTTGGGGGGGGGGGGGGGGGGGGGGGGTAATTGAAAGGGCGCTGATCCCCCCCCCCCCCCCCCCCCCCCCCGCCTGGCCGTCACGGCTAGCTAACGTTAAACGTTAGGCTTCTCCTTTTGTTCCTTTTTGTTTTATGATGTAGTTTGTCTCCACCCCCCTTGAATCATTTAGTGCACGTTTCCCACCTCTCTCTCTCTCTCTCTCTCTCTTCACAACAGGAACAGTTGATGGGCCCCCAAAATTCTCCTCCTTGGTGCCCAAATCCAACCCACTATGACAGTGTACCGTCCAGACCATAGGATGATCCAAGCGGTCCATTTGATAGGCCACATCGTAAATAGGTTGTGTCCCAAAAAACCGCTTCCATATGATGATCCTAGCTCTCAAATATAAAAAGAAATTGCTTATTATGGAAATCTCTATAGATTGGAGGGTTGTGATCATCCTATGCAAATGATTTTGGGGGCACAACCCATTTACGTTATGGCCCATCAAATGGACGGCTCGGATCATCCTATGGTCTGGACGGTACACTTCATTTTCAAAAATATGGGTGGGGCCTAAATTGGGCCTTAATGTTACTGCACGAACCACACCATTTGATGATCCAAACCATGGACGGCTTGGATCATCCTATGTTGTGGACGGGGGCGCTTCAATTTGAAAAAACATCGGTGGGGCCTACGATTGGGCCTTAATGTTACTGTACGACCAATTCCATAGGATTATCCAAACCATGGACGGCTTGGATCGTCCTATGTTGTGGACGGGCCTCAATGTTACTTTACGACCAACTCCATAGGATGATCCAAACCATTCATTTGATGGGCCACAATGTAAATAGGTTGTGCCCCAAAAATCATTTCCATAGGATGATCACAACCCTACAATCTATAGAAGTTGCATAAGATGTAGTTTATATTTAGATCGGAGGGCTAGGATAAGCCTATGGAAATGATATTTTGGGACGTAACCTATTTACATTTATGGCCCATCAAATGGACGGTTTGGATTATCCTATGGTGTGGTATGGGCCGGGCCTATGTTGTTCAAAGATGGGCCCACCATTCCACCAACGGTTTCTGTTGGGCCCACCAACGGTTTATTTGTGTGTGTGTGGAGAGAGAGAGAGGTCAAATGGTGGGAAACGTCACATATACGTTAAAGCCTAACGTCTAAACGTTAGCCAGCCGTGCAGGGGGAGGGAAAATAGCCTACAAGGGAAGGGGGGGGGGGGCATATGGGGAATATCAGAACCCAAAAAAAAATCTTTGTTTAAAATTGGATTTCTATTTTCCCTATTTTCAAACCTCATCGCATGCCCTTCTCATTCACTACCCCCTCAAAACTCTCCTCTCCCACATCTTTGCCCCTCTTACAATAGGTAAACAAATGTACTACGATTTTTTTCATGATTGCCAAAAATGCCCTAAAGCATGCATGGTTCACCAGGCCATGTTTGTGAGAGTATAAATTTTTTCATGGAATATTAGTTTACGCAGTGGTGAGAGGGGAATGTAGGGAAAGAGAAAGATTCGAGAAGGCGAGAGTGGAAAGAGGAGTAGAAACAACTGAAAATAGGGGGAAAAAACTACTCACTTAGAAACTCTCAAGTCTCTCCCTTTCCCAGCTTCCCTCACCAGCGAGGAAACTAATATTCTACAGAGAAAAAAAATTCTTATACCAAAATCAGCCTAAGTTCTAAGAAGTTTTTGGAAAATTTTGGAAAGGAAACATATTTCTAAAATTTCATATGTTTTTGACACACGAAAAAATATAACTTGAATTAGCCCTATTCAATTTTTACTTAGAGCTACCTTCAATTTATGACAACATCCCTCTAAATTAACTATAATCATACCATTTCCTTCTAACTGGTGGAAAGAAAAAAATTTCTACAAGAAATGTTTTCTTGCAATCCAAACGAGCCTAAATGAATGATCTGGAACACCAAACCCATGGAAAAAAATGTACATATACCAGAATATAACTCATTTTCATCTCTTTTTAGTGACCATTGTAGGTTTCTATAGTTTGAATTAGAAGGACATCATCTCCGAAGACCCTTTGAGGAACAAAAAATTATCCATTTAAGGCCCAGTTTGGATTGCAAGAAAACATTTCCGATGGAAATTGTTTTGGGAAATGATAAATTCACCCCTTTTCATCACTTGGGACACCCAATTGCATTGTATCAATGACTGCAAAGGGGCTAATGGGCTTCACATTTGAAGGAATGAAGTGACCTGATTACCGTGTACAATGCAACTGGGTGTCCCAAGTGATGAAAAAGGGGCGCTTTTATCATTTCCCAAAATTTTTATAGAGGAAAATGATATAGTGACGATAAACTATAAAGGGTTATGACTTATGATCCTACAACGGAGAAGATTTTTTAGGTACAGCATGCCCTTATTTTTCCTAGGCTCTATTTTTTTTGGTACATCATGCTCTTTGTTTGAATGGTAGATATTGCATGCTTTTATTTTTTCCTTGGCACTCTTTCTTTGGTAATATGGGCATAGAACAGATTTTAGATTGTAGATTTAACGTTATGAACATTATCTTATTTCTAAAGTGTTAGATAAAAAAGGAAAGAAAGAAAAATCTTGTATGAATGAAAAGACAGAGAAAGAGAATCTTAGACCAAAAGTTTTAGAAACAAAAATTAATATAAAATGGAAACCCAAGAGAGTTGGGAAACAAGCCACATTCTTTTTTGGTAGCCATATATTTAGCTTATATGCTTCCATTGTTGACTTTTCTAAAAATGACTAGTTTCCAATTTTTGGGTACTACTGAAAGCAACTTTTGGGAATTGTAAAAAGCAACACACAACATTATTTAAACCACAAAAGGTGGACGAGTTGGGTTGCCCAAGATGATGGAATTAATATTGGCACTCCAAATTCCTCCTCTCTCTCTCTCTCTTTGTTTTTACTAGTTTTGGGTTTTTGAGCTCAAAAGGCATTCTACAAGCAAAGTTCCATCATCTTAAAGGTGTTTTCCTACATACATATTCTGATTTAGATCAGAATATAATCAAGGACAATTGTTGTTCTATCCCCTTTGTGCAAAACAAAGGATTCTATTGGATCAACTTGCGGGTTCACGGCGTTTAGAACGACCATGAGCGTTTGAGGAGTAGATCACGTAGAGGTTCTTCTTCGCAATAACAATTGAGGTAATTTATATTTTTTATGTTTTATTTTGATCATCATCAGATCATCTAGACCCTAGGATTCCTAGGATACGGGCAAAATTGAAGAAATTTTTTTGTTCTACGCGATTCTATTTTCCACTGCGCGTAGCGATTTTGCTCGGGGGTCACAACCCTTCTAACAACCTGATCTTTTTTTCAACTAGCAAAAAGAAATATCCATAGGAATATTCTAACCCTCGGATATGTAGATATGTAAAGGGGATCTCCAAAAATATAAGGGTTAGGATCATCCTATGGAGATGATTTTCTACGCAAGACCTATTCAAGTTGGGCCCAACAAATGAATGGGTTGGATCTACAGACAAGTGGGCTCTAAAAATCGCATTGAGCTAAAAGATGCAAGGAAAGAAAAGAATTGAAAATCAACGGTATGCAAGGACCGAAAATGCTAAGGAAAAGGAAAAGGGACATACGATAGGCTCAGTGAGCGATTATAAAGGAATCAAGTCCATCGATCCTGATCTGCTAAAGATCGGACAAGTCTCGCGGTCGTCATAGCCTATCGTTGGGCTCAGCAGGACAATCCCTGTGAAGGGGTCATGCTACGTCGTCACCCATCCCAAAACCCGATAAAACGTCGGAAAATCGATGAAAACCTGAAAACCACGATCAAAATAGAAAATGGAATGAAAAGAGGGCTCCGAGTGACATGGCAATCACCATCCTTGCCCAGTTTAGTTTTTGAATTTTGAAAAGTTTTGAAAAGATTTTATTTAAAAGGTTTGAAAGAAAGATTTTTGAAATGTTTGAACGGTTTTATTTGAGAAGTTTGAAAGAATTTATCAAAAAGGTTTGGAAAAGATTATTGAAGAAAAGGATTGAAAAGATTTATTCGAAATGTTCTTACAATGGTTTGATTGGACTTGGAATGGGAGTCCCATGCTGCCTATGTACCCTGTGGAAAGGGATCAAGCCAACGTAGTTCGAAACAGCATTTCAAAAAATATTTTTGGTGTTTTTGATTTTTTTGTTGTTTTTGGATTTTTGTTATTTTATCCCTTTTGATTGAAAAGGGATTTTTTTAGGGTCTGGTCAAAATGGGGTGTCTACAGATGCCCCTCTTTGGCAGAGGGCGCTTATCACACGAATTCCAAAGCTGAAGAGACAACACATTTTGATCGGCCTGAGATTTTAAATGAAAAGATACAAAAGGGATTGTATTTTGATTGAATGATAATTCAGTAATAATTGGGATTTTGAACCATCAGGCGGAACCTACACGCACTGAAACTGAGATTTTGAATAATCAGGCGGAACCTACACAGACTGAAAATGGAGTTGGAACAATCAGGCAGAACCTACACGCTCTGAAAATGAGATTGAAACAATCAGACGGAACCTACACGCTTTGAAAATGGAATTTCTAGCTAGGCGGGACCTTCACGCACTAACAAACAGGAACACTTTGCTAGACAGAACCTACAAGTACTAACAAACAAGAAACTTTGTTATGCGGAACCTTTACCCAATAACAAGCAGGGAAGTTTTATTAGGCGGAGCCTTTACGCGCTAATCAAACAAGGAGAATAGTTAGGTGGAACCTTCACACGCTAACTACATGAAAGCTTTGTTATGCAGAACCTTCACGCAGTAACACGTAAGGAAATTTAATTAGGCGGAACCTTCACGCACTAATCAAACAGAGAGAATAGTTAGGTGGAACCTTCACACGCTAACTACAGGAAAGCTTTGTTATGCGGAATCTTCACGCAGTAACAAGTAGGGAAGTTTAATTAGGCGGAACCTTCACGCGCTAATCAAACATGGAGAATAGTTAGGTGGAACCTTCACACGCTAACTACAGGAAAGCTTTGTTATGCGGAGCCTTCACGCAGTAACACGCAAGAAAATTTAATTAGGCGGAACCTTCACGCACTAATCAAACGGGGAGAATAGTTAGGTTGAACATTCACACGCTAACTACAGGAAAGCTTTGTTATGAGGAACCTTCACGCAGTAACAAGCAGGGAAGTTTAATTAGGCGGAACCTTCACGCGCTAATCAAAAGGTGGATTTGTTAGACGAAACCTTCACGTACTAACAAACAGAGCACTTTGTTATGCGGAACCTTCACGCAATAACAAATGGGAAATTTAATTAGGCGGAACCTTCACGCACTAATCAAACGTGAAGAATAGTTAGGTGGAACCTACAGGAAAGCTTTGTTATGCGGAACCCTCACGCGATAACAAGCAAGAAGAATTTGTTATGTGGAACTTTCACACAATAACAAACGAAGAAGTTTAATAAGGTGGAACCTTCATGCGCTAATCAAACAGGAAGAATAGTTAGGTGGAACCTTCACATGCTAACTACAGGAAAGCTTACTTATGCGGAACCTTCACGCAATAACAAGCAGGGAGAATTTGTTATGTGGAACCTTCACACAATAACAAACAGGAAAATCTAATCAGGCGGAACCTTCACGCTCTAATTAAATGAGAAGAATTAGTTAGGTGAAACCTTCACACGGTAACTAAAAGGAACACTTGATTGAAGAGTGAAATTATTTTGAAAAGATTGATAATCTCTTGATTTTGATTGAATGGTTGATTGATTGATTAATTCAGATTGATTCCTTTGGAAATTACTTTGTCTCTCGCAGAGAAAATGGGGAATACGATTTCCTTGCTGAGAACCGAACTCAAGTGATTTGGTGGGATTTTGGGCATTGACCCTTTTGAAAGAATTCGATTCTGCTGGGAATTGGATGCTTTGAGTAGTTGATAGCGGACTCTCTGGGAGGTAAACTTTAGACTCCACTGGGGACTGGTTTTTTCTGAAGAGTTGACTCTGTTGGAGAGTTGACTCAGGTGGGAAATTTGGAGGTTTGACTTGAGGTGTGCTCGTACCTCTTTGATTGCCTTTGTGTGCTGGGCATCTTTTATGACATGCAACATCTTTTATGACGCATGTCATAAAAGATGCCCCTAGTGTATTGTGCTTCCATGACAAGAGTCTTAGAGAAGCAGAACAATGATGGTTGAAGAAAAGATGCTTCATTTCATGAAGGCTTGAGGTTGCAGAGTTTTTTTTGTATGGAGAGAGTAGGACAATCACCATGATGGCTGAGTCTGAGAATCTCTTTCTTGCATTGCTCACTTCTGGAGGCTTAAGGTCTCTGGTAGGTTTGAATAGGATGTCTCTTGCCCCTTCTGATACCTAAACTAGGATTTACTCCGAATTGTTTTTTAGGGCATGTTGCCATTCTTCCAATGCCAGTGACTTTGACTTCAAAGGAAAGGGAAAATGAACAAAAGGAGGAATAGATTTCAAAGGACTCAACCAAAGAAAACTCCTATTGCTCTAGGGAGTTGACCAACTTTTGACTCACCCTTGGATCTTATGTGTTATTTCTTAAGGGTAGGGTTTAGCCACTTTCAGAGTATCTCGAATACCGTGTCAAGATGCACTAATTTCCTCCGTCGGTATTTTTGTCATGGTTATTATCCCTTTCGGATTGCTCGGTTTCGATGCTCCTAGTTTAGAGAAGTGTCAAAGTAAGCCTGCTGGCACTACTTGGACTCTGAGATTTTGCTCTGACTGAAGATTCTTTCTCCGCCTCATTGGTTCGCTCATTGAGGGAAATCATTGCCATTGACCAGATTGCCTTTCCAGGTTTTCAATCCGGCGGACCGCTTGTCCTATCTTTTGCCTAGATCGCCCTTTCGGGTTTTCGGTTTAGCGGGCTTGATACCCTAACTTTTGCCTAAGCCGACTTTTTGGTTGTCGTCTTAGCGGGTAAATGACCCTAACTTTTGCCTAGGTCTCCCTTTCGGATTTTCAGCCTAGCGGGTCTTCAGACTCTCTCGTTTTACTCTTTTCTTTCTATTTTTGCCTCAAACCTTTGCTTGTTCACTAGAAGGACTTTCTAGGTGGGCTTGGATTCAAAACGGTTGGATATTTTTTTGGTTCCTAGGATTTCGACCGAACCTAGATTGGCCAGGCTGCCTATGTACCCCTATGTGGTGAGGATCAAGTCAGCGTAGTTCTATCTGGGTTTGGAAAAGAATGATTGGGTTTTTCTGAAAAGGTCGACCGAACCTGAATGAACCAGGCTGCCTACGTACTATGTAGAAAGGGATCAGGTTTGCTTAGTTCAGAGCTAAAATGCCCCTGGTTTGTGGATGTTTGAAAAAAAATGTTGATTTGTTGAGGCCCAAAGGAGTTTGCAAACAGATTTTTTCAAACTTGGGATTTTTAGTTTTGAAGGTTCAAACGGCCAAGGATGGCCTTCTGGTGTTCTGGAGTGAGATCTTCTCAAATGATTGAGGTTCAACAGCTTTAAATTTCTTTTTTTCGAGGAGTCTGGCGGCATTTCCTGGCAAGACTTCATCTTCACCGCGCAAGCTTGACTGACTGAATTCCCACTTTGTCTTTGGGATCTTGAACTGATGCTCGAGGTTCAATAACTCTGGGTCTTCTCTGAATGTTGAAGATGATTTTAAACCGACCCACTTCTTGGGATTCCGATATTTCTAAGGAGTTGGCATAGGGGCATGTTCTCTTCTCCTTTTTTTGTTCTGGATTCTATCTTTTTCATTCCTTTTCCTTTTTTTTGCTTGGATGTCGGGGATGCCCCTACTCATTGACTGCGTTGACTTGAAATTCCATCAGAATATATATAGACCAAGTATTCTTTCGTAGCTCAAGTCCTATGATTGTGACTTTGTTGTCAATAGGTTTTCTCTCAATATTTTGAATACATTCACTTGATGTCGCGTATTCATCCTTGAAACTTTCTCGCTTCTCCGACATGATGTCTAAAGCTGAGGGAAACTGACATTGAACAGTGCCAGGGCATGCTCCCGGTTCATCCTCGTAAGACCAAGTAGAAATGCTTTGAACCCTCTAAATAGGCTTATCGATTCTTCTCGCTCCTCGGGAGATAAAGTTTTGCCAATCCGTATTTTTCGAGTTTCAGATTTAGAAACCACTATTGACAGTTTCAATTTTGTCTTCAAGTGGCTTTGCTCGACGCTCTTTCTCTTGTTGGACCACCTTTCAGATCTTGAGGGGAATTTCGTTGGCATCCTCGTCCTAGGAGGGTGTCTTAGTTTGTTGTTAACATTAGATCCAAGAGCGAATACACAAGAATATTGACAACACTGGAATCATATGTTCACTTCATATAAAGTTTGAAATACATCGTGACATTCGAGACGCTATGGTGGACTCTACACAAAACTCAATAGAGGACTGGTACGTCAGTGATAATTTGACGCGCCATAATGGGCTCTACACCAAACTCAACAGATGACTGGACATTGACCCACAATAAGAAAGATCAACGGACACAACATACTCAGACTTGATATTGACACAATTATTTAGACATACCCACTTTGACAAGAGAGTTGGTATGCAGCTGATAAAGAACAAATTTCAAAGATATGACACTTTTTTTTGAGGCAATGGACTAGTATTGAAAGGTCATGGACATCGTGCCTTCCTCCATGATGTGATGACTATGGAGTTCAACCTTGGAATAGGAATCTCGGAAGGGGCAGCCTCTTTGGTTTCTGTTGACCCAGCTCAAATTGTTCTTTAGCACCTGACAATGGCAAAGCTTTCTCTGGCATGATGTTTTTAAGTGGTTCAAGCTATGACATCTTTCCTTTTCTTCCCATTCATTTTCTAGTCGAGAGGTGGTACAGGTAAAGGTGGTGAGATCTATGAAGGGTTGAAAGGGTAGAGTGGTTCCCATGGTGGGTGAAAGAGGTGCAACATGGTTAGGTGCAGTCAGTTCTAGAAGAATGATAGGATCCCTGTCTATTAGGTCCTGGATTTCATCATCATCTCTCTCATTTCTGTCAAGATGAGACTTTCAGTATACTCAGCCATCTGGGCAATGTGAGAGGTGAAATGGGTGAAGCAGAATTGTGGTTAAGCCTTGAAGATGGGCGAGGCCAAATGGGTTTTGAAAAGGTGAATCTTCGAGAGCTATGATTAAGCAACCAGGCAAGATTTTTGTCATGGACATCGCAAACACTAGGTTCAATGAGAAGTAATCGCATGGCAATGTAATGCGCAAGTTGAGGTAAAATGTAGTACAAACACATCATTCTCTTAGATAAAATCCGGCAGCATAACGACTGTATAAGGAGATGTGGTAAGATAGGCACATGGTTTGGCAACAAGCCTGAAAAAATAATGATTACGCTCAAGATTTTTGGAGAAAATCCAGCAGCATGACGGCTGTACAGAGAGGGTCTCATCAACTAAACATGAAGAGTATGCCGTCATGGTCAAGATAGAGCAGGACTCTCAGCAAGAACACACACTCGTATAATGATGTCGGCAAATCAACTCACAATCAACATATGGAATGCAATCTGATCAGGATCAATCAAAGGATTGGGCTCATGGAAGATATATTATGGCTATAAAGATAATGATGTGAAACCAATGATCTGATTATAATCCAAAAAATGGATAGATGAGGATAACTGAGTAGATTAGGAAGGAAAACCTAACTAAGAAGCAGGCCCTAATCTAATTTTATATATATATATATATATATATATATATATATATATATATATATATATATATATACATATATCCTAACCAGGGGCACCATCCCTAGTCTAACCTAGCGGAGTAAAGGATGTCTTGACTCATGACAGACTCGTGAGTGTACTAAACATAGTATGACTTACCCTTCTACACTACATGGGTAGGCTGACTTCTATCCTAGGCTCACATGTGTCTCCATCACACATGTACATCCTATATGAATGCACTATATATGTACATCCTATATGAATGCACTATATATATATATATAAACACATGCACCTTATAGTTGGGTCTCACTAAGTCAGCAAATATATTTTTATATATAATATATATAAAATGAAAGTATGGCCCTAGACTCAATCTATCATGCATTATGCATATGACCATACTCTTGATGTATAACTCAAGTACGCCTATCGTCATACAGAGTATGTTCATTGCTTACTGGCTGCTGTAGACATAAGTACGCCTAGTGTCTACGGAAAAAGCACCAGCGCGTAGCTTGGAAATAGATTCAACTGTTCCATCAGGGTAATGACATCCCATCTTGTATGCGTTGTATCTATCCCTGGGGCCAATAATGAAAACAATGAAAGAAAAAAAGAATATGATAATGTATGCTGTACAGTATGTGAATCCCTCGTTTTATTTACGTACCTATTTGGTTCCCTTGGATTCTAACGATTTTTGGCCCAAATTTCTTCAAAATTAGTAAAAATGACATTTTTACAGAGTTAGGCAATATCTCGAAAGATCCTTAGTAGAGTCGCCAGCCTGTGGATCCTGATCCTAGGACGGCGGTGAGGAACGGATCCCCCTCACATCCTTTAGGATCTCCACATGTGAAGGAGAGCTCTACCAAGGAACTCTCGAAATGGTGCCCTCAGAACATGAGTGGCGATATATATGAGATACCTCTTAATCCGGAGACAAAAACCTCGAAACCAAGACGTATCTAAAATAACTCAGAGTCGCCATCCATGGATAGGCCATGGAACTAGAAACAAATGCTCTGTGTAATGGATAACGAGAGATAATTTGGGTCCGTGCCTGATTACGAGTTGGGAAGGTGTTACGCATCCAACTCGTCTGAGCGCACTCGGTCTCTTATGCCATTTTTATTATTTTTGAAGAATTTTGGGCTAAAATCATGTGAAATGGGAACATGCATCTCTGAGAAAACGTCGACCTAAGCATGCATGACCCAGGGATGGGCAAAGAAAGCAAACAACACATAACTCATCACGTTTAATCCTAACTCAACACATATAATAAAGCAGGAAACAACCACATGCACATCTACAGCTAAGCAAATAATGACAGATATGATGAGATAAGTAGGAAAAGCAGTAAAGAGCTACATCTAAGCAGATAATCAAGATAAGATGAATGAATAAATGCTACAGCTAAGCATGTGAATGAGTATGTGAAACTATGCAAGAGGTAATGGTAAGAAAATAGTAACTAATCACATGCTAGAAAAGTAAACAAGCTAAAAGTAACACATAAGAAACCGAAGACAAACACACAATGAGCTAAAAGATGCAAGAAAAGATAGTAATCAGAAAATCAATGGTATGCAAGGACCAAAAATGCCAAGGAAAAGAAAAATGGACATACGATAGGCTCAGGGAGCGATTATAAAGGAATCAAGCCCAGCGATCTTGATCCGCTAAAGATCGGACAAGTCTCGCGGTCGTCATAGCTTATCATTGGGCTCAGCAAGGACAATTCCTGTAAAGGGGCCACGCTACGTCGTCACCCATCCCAAAACCCGATGAAACGTCGAAAAATCGGAAAACTAAGATCAAAATCGAAAATGGAATGAAAAGAGGGCTCCGAGTGACCTGGCAATCACCATCCTTGCCCATTTTTAGTTTTTGTATTTTGAAAAGTTTTGAAAAGGTTTTATTTAAAATGTTTGATTTTTGAAATGTTTGAAAGGTTTTATTTGAGAGGTTTGAAAGAATTTATCAAAAAGGTTTAGAAAAGATTATTGAAGAAAATGTTTGAAAAGATTTATTCGAAAAGTTTTTACAAAGGTATGACTGGACTTGGGATAGGAGTTCCAAGTTGCCTACGTACCCTGTGGAAAGGGATCAAGCCAACATAGTTCGAAACAACATTTAAAAAATATTTTTGGTGTTTTTGGTGTTTTTGGATTTTTGTTACTTGATTTTTGTGGGTTTTTGTTTTTTATCCCTTCTGATTCAAAAGGGGTTTTTTTAGGGTTTGGTCAAAATGGGATGTCTGCAGTATGTATATATATATATGGGGGCGTGGTTCGTGAGCTAGAGCTCAGCCTGCGCTAGAGCTTACAATACCCCATCTCCCATAGCTGTTTGACTCATCCAACCCATTCAGTATATATAAATATATATATATATATATATATATATATATATATATATATATATATTTATATGGGGGCGTGGTTCGTGAGCTAGAGCTCAGCCTACGCTAGAGCTTACAATACCCCATCTCCCATAGCTGTTTGACTCATCCAACCCATTCAGTTTATAGCACCTCACATAGATAGGATGTTCCTAAGAAACCATCTCCATACCATAATCCTAACCATCTGATCTATAGGAGCGTAATTTCTAGCCATCCATTTTAAACCTCCACAAATCATAAGACTAATTATAAACCATAACCATAACCATAACCATAAAAAACCCCGTGCGATGCACGGGCCGACAAAGAACTGTACGGACCACATCATAGGTTGATCCAAACCGTCCATGTGATGGAACACAACATCAATAGGTTGTGCCCGTAAAATCATTTCCATAGGCTGATCCTAGCCGTCCAATCTATAGAGGTTTCCATAGTGAAAAAAAGCATAAAGGAGTGGGGTTGGATTGAAATTATGCGGGTTTAATGGGTGCCTTTGTTAAAAAGCATAAAGGAGGGGGTAGGATTGAAAATATGTGGGTTGAATGGGTGCCTTTGTTAAAAAAAGTCAAACAAAGTGATGTGTAATTCTCATAGAATCTTGGGAGAAATTGAAATAATTCTCTCATTTTCTCTTCTACTATATAGTGTGTGTGTGTGTGTGTGTGTATATATATATATATATATATATAGTTGAATTTTGTTCAAATAAATGAGTTTCAAATCTTCTATTAAACCTTGAATATGTATCTAATAATGGTGAATATTGTATATAGAGATTCATGCACGATTCTTTGGATTAGGATTCATGTATGGCTCTATATTTATTGAAATATTAAATGTTAGAAGTTTCAATGAATGTGGAGATTCATGCATGGCTCTTAAGGACATGGAAATGCATGGCTCTTAAGGACTTGAAATTTATGGAGAGTCATTTACAGATTCTTGCATGACCTTTATGATTAAGGATTCATGTATGACTCTTAGAAGACTCACCTATAAATACATGAATCCATTAATGGTTACCTTTAATGGGTGTACTTTGGGTTGTGATGATGCTGAAATCCGCCCTACACGATCTAGCGGTGATAGAGTCGATTCTTTAAATAACTTATACTCACAGAGCAGATGTTAGTAGAACTAGAATTATAGTACTTTAATATTTAAGTTAGAAATAAGAAATCACGGGGGAATTGAAGGGAAGGAGATCAGATTCAGAAGCATTACCAACGATGTTTAATGGAGAAGGATTGTGACTGAACATGGTCTTCCCAAGCTGCCTACGTACCCCTTCTTTGAGGATCAAATCTATCGTAGTTCCATTATGAAGGTGTGGGTCTCTTTTATAGAGAACAGAGTCCACAATGATTAGAATCTTACTGTTTTAGGAGTCTTTCCTAATTGGTCGACTTCCCTAGGAGATAGGTTTATATCTATTTTTGATAGATATCCTATTTTCCTTAACAAGTAAATTACTATTAATGGGACTCTTCTTATTTGGAAAGCCACCGCCTTAGGGTGTGTTACCTCTTTGAGAGGCGGTTTTCCTTTCTAACGATGTTGCTATTTATTAGGAGATGATAAGATCTCGTTACTTCTTTTCCTAGAAACTCTTAGGTCGGTTTCTATTTGTTCAGAGGTGTCGCGTGTTGCTCATCAACGGTCAATGCCGATTTTACCCCCATCATATTGCCCCCAGTTCCTTGAGCCTCCTGTGGGTCGAGGAAGTAGTTTGGAGATTCTTTTGTTCTTGCAGGGAGTTGGTTCGGTACTGATGAAGTTGTGAACGCACCTTTACATCGATCAACCAGGTTTTCAATATTCGCTTGATTTTCTAAAATGAAACCGAATCTCATAAATGCAATCATTTTTACTTTTTCCTTCCTCGTCGTCCGTCACGGGGAACTGTCAAATCACTCTTGATATCCGCAACGACGGTTTCTTTCATAATGACGTGACGGGAAGAGACCCCTTCATAATGGCGTCGTTTCTTGGGGCAAGTGGCAGTATGCCACGTGGCAGGGAGATGGAAGAAATCCCAAAAGGAGCTTTATGACAATGGATTGCCTTTTTGTCTCTTTCTAAGATCTATTTATAGGGGTTGTCCTTTCGCATTTTATTCGCCGGATCTTCTTGACAGTGACCTATATCTCTTTCTTCTCTTCCTTCTACCTTTCCTTGCTTCTTCCATTGCCATGGCTGAAAACCAAGATTTGGACCTTTCTACTCCTGGGCTCTTCGAGGCCCACATTGTTGACGTGGATGCCATGCCTGAAGTGGAGGTTGTGATGACGCCCCCACCGGAGCCACCAGTGGAGCCGGTTGCAAAGAGAACCAGGCGGGGCTCCGCCGGAGGAAAAGAAATAATGAAGAGTGAGACCGCTGCACCTCCATCTCCTCCACCGCCGGCAACCAAAAAGATACCAACGAGGGTTGAACCTTTTTCTCCTGTCCAATCGGACACACAATGTGAGATGTCTGATCTAAAGGGGATGAGGTTATTCGCTCGTAACTACCGGCGCTCAGTAAGGAGGGCCAAAGATCGGAGTATAAAATTTGCCGGCCGGTTCATAGAATTGGCGGAGGAGATAAGCGACCTGGAGACGAAGGTGATTTTATTGGAGGATGAGAACGTGGTGCTACGTGCTTGCGTCGTGGAACTATCAGGGAATGCCGGTCCCTCAGGAGCTCCCTCTGCGGTAGAGCCTACCGAGTGATATCGCTTGGTGCCCCTAGATTCTGGTTGCGTAGTCGAGGAGACGGGAGAGTTGTTCTTTGCACTTCCCTATCTCCATAGAATCCGGGGCAGGCTCCTTTTTTATAATGGTGCGGTAGCTTGGGCAGTCTTCCTTACTCTTCTGGGAATTTTCTGATTGTCTTTTTGTTTTCAGTCTTCGGTTGTACATGATTTTGGCTACGAAGCCCCCCATTTGTAAGCGTTTAAACAGATCAATGAGATAGTCACCCTTTTGCTGCTTATAATATTTCTATTTTATTTTTGTAACTCAACCATTTTGAGTTATGATGCGTGCTTACCGAAGTTCAATACTTGCCCATAAGTCATTGTTTTATGGAGACTTGGTGGTGGTAATAGCAGGTCGGTACGCTCGATGGGATCTCCTTTAAAAATTTTGACGGTTATTGTGTTGAGAATTGGCGTTTTTGTCCATAATGGCAACCACCATCTTTTCCGGCGCAATGATGGGGGATGTGAGGCGTCACTGCACAGGGTCGTGACACGTGTTTCATTTTAGAATGGTAACCCTGGTTTTTCCCGCCTAAGGGTTTTACCCCATATATAAAAGCATTTTATCTTTTACTTTTTGCCAAAGTCTTTTCTTCCTGTCGATTTTGCTTCAATGGTGGTGTCAAAGAATTGTGGGACTTTCTTTCTCGTTTTGCTCCAAAAATGGTAAGCCCTTCTTCCGATCATCCTGTACTTCTGTTATTAACTATGTCTGATGCCACAGACTCGCAGAATCCTTCTGCGAGTGTAGGGCACATAGAGAACTCTGAGTCTCCACATAGGGTAGATTCAAACTAAAATATTGGAGATGAGGCTAGTGCCAGCGAGCCACTTGCTCCGGCAAAACCCAATAAGAAGAGGAAATCTGTTAGGAAGAAGAAAGCTCCGAAGAAGTCCACAAAAGCCAAAACCGACTCGGAAGCGACCATTAGTGTCTATAGGCCTGGTCAGATCCCTCCTAATTTGGTAATGAAGAAGTCGATAGGAGAGCAACATATCTTCTGGATTAAAGAGTCAACCGACTTCTTTGAGGCCATGGGAGACATTGGGGAACCCCATAGGACAGAAGTAGTTGCTACCCAAGTATGCACCCTGATAGGGAGGAATATAGACGACATTCGTAATGAATACCTCATTCCCGATGATTACTTAATTCAGATACCCAATTCCACCGAGCGAGCCTGCGAAAGTACGGTTGCGGGTGAGATGGCCTTTTACCTAGAGGCTTTCAGGGGGGGTTACGGTTCCCTTTGGCAGGGGTGATTCCCCAGATATTCAAGTTTTATGGGATAGCCCCCTCCCAAGTCTTTCCGAATAGCTGGAGAAACCTACTGGCCTACTTGGCCAAAAGTCATATTCTGAATGCCGACGTATCTGTTGATATTTTCTATCAGTGGTTCAAGCTGGTGGATGATGGAGCGTGGTTAACCATCACCCATCATCGGCAGATCATGGTTGGGGCTAAAACCCCTTCCTCAATCAAGGGCTGGAAGAATGAGTTCCTTTTCAGACACCAGCTCACGCTGGATGGGATTTTCCATTTGATTGGAGAAAACCCTCGGCCGATAGACTAAGTGTCATACCGAGGTTAGGGAAAATGGGAGGTGTGATATTTCAGTCTATTTCAAAGGGTTTTAAAATCGACACCCGGGAGTTCAAGGACCAAGAGAAGCTCATCGAGTACGGCTTGTGCCGCGAGGTTGTTCGCCCTAAGGTCGTCATCAAGGGGTTCAGAACTTCAGAGAGCGGTCGTGCTTTAAAGTCCCAAGTTTCCGAGCTTGGGAAGAAAGCAAAAACTGACGAAGAGATGATTAATTCTCTCCGTCGGGAGTTTGAAGAGGTTAAAAAGAAGCTCGAAGCATCAGAGGAGTCCCTTAATGAGTTAGTCCAGGATCGGGTGGTAGTCGAGGCTCAAGGAGTGGCCAAGTTCAAAGAAAGCGAAGAATACGGGTTTGAAATGGCTTTCTATGCTCTTGATTTTGAAATAAAGGGGTTTGAAGAGTGCAAGAAACAAGTCTTGCAGATCATGCCCGATTTTCCCGTAACCGACTACCGCTGCCGCCGATCCTCTTGTCGTAACCAATCAAGACTCGTAGGCTCTTCTCTTCATCACTTTCATAAGTTCTTTTTGGATGGGCTTGAAGTGGAAAAACTTATTTATTTTGTTGGTTTGTAATATTTGCCTCCAAATGGGGCATAAACTTTGTGGTGGGGTGCCTTCACTGGCACTTGTTGGACCGGTACTTATGAGTACCTTTTTTATTTATTTGTGGATACGATACACAAGCTCTATTCCTCACCTCTATGGGGGGATGAGACTCATTTTTTATAACTTTATGAACATCCTGCCTTTCCTCTACGAGGGGCGGGGTTTTCTTTACTGCGCTGATTATTTCTTCTCTCTTCCTTATTTAAAAATTAAAAAGGGAGAATCTAGGTAAGAGAATGGGTCGGACATTCGGTCCTATACCCTTTTATGAGACATGGGCCGGATGTTCAGTCCTGTTTCGTTTTTCTCATTGTTAGTTAGGGATATGCTCTATTATTCCTTTATATAGGCAACAATTTATGGGTATTCCCTTTGTGCTTTGCACGTCAGTCGTCTTTCTTCGATTGATCAATTCGAAGTAGACTGAACTCATTATCCTGTGATATTTTTAGTGGTATCCGGGATGATCAACCTCGGTCGCACTTTTTATATCATCTGGTTTGATCTAAAGATCAGGGCATCAAATCCTCCTATCATGGGTCGGGTAAGTGCCTCACCCTACTCGACCGGTTTATATGCTCGGCCGGTGGGCATTAACCTTATAAGGTTAATTAATGTAATGACATCGAGTCCTCCTATCTTGGGTCGGACAAGTGCCTTACCCACTCAGCCGGCTTTTGCGCTCGGTCGGTGGGTGTTAACCTTATATGAGGTTAACTGACATTATCATATTTATATGCATATAAATATTTTTGTTTGTTCATTATTTAACATAGGTGTGTATAAGCTTGTTTCTTCCTTTACAAGGATAAGCATTTTTACCTTGTTTTAATCAGTCTCCCTACACAACTGGTGAGGACTGTAATATTTCAAGAATTTTTCAAACACACAGAGAAACATTAATCATTCATGGAAGTATAATAGGAATACTTATTGAAACAAAAGAAAACTTTATTTCATCAAATGAAATTCTTATTACATCCTTTCATGGAGATCTGTCTCTACTAATTCCTGCATTTGAAAAAACAAAAACAAAACACAATACCAAAAGTAAATAAAGGAAAATTAACTAGACTTACTGATAGAATTTTCTTAAGTTTTGCATGTGCCATGCCTTGGGGATCGGTGTTCCATCCCGATTTTCTAATATGTATGCTCTTGGGCGTAAGATCCTTATAACTCTGTAGGGTCCTTCCCATGAGGGGGCGAGTTTTCCGGCATTCCTTGGGTCTGAAATCTCTGCTCGTCGGAGTACCTGGTCTCCTTCCTTAAGAGCTCTTTCTTTCATCCGATGGTTGTAATACCGAGCGACCCTTTGTTGATATGCGGTAACTCTGATCCGAGCTTTCTACCTGGTATCTTCAACGAGGTCCAAGCTGCTTCTCATGAGTTCGTCATTCATTTGGTCATTATAACTCTCCACCATTGGAGAATGGATGGCTATCTCAACTAGAATAATTGCTTCAACACCGAATCCTAGGTTGAATGGAGATTCACCCGTTGCTGTGCGAGGGGTAGTTCGATAGGCCCATAGGACATTTGGTAACTCTGTGTGGGACCCGATCCCGCGAGAGGGGCGACACGACTTGCCTCCCTCTCTTGGTCTCTTGTACCCACGCGAATGGCGCGTGCATTTTATTATTCATATAATTCATCATTTCGGTGAACTTGAGATCACTAAAGCAATCCAAATTTCACACAAAAGAGAATGACAGAGTCGCCACCTGGATGAGAGATCTAGGACCCATAAGTGACCAGAAATCTAGATTCGTTACCTGATTACGAGAATGAAAGGTATGGGAAGTTACCACCACATGCACCATTTTTGCCCGATAATCCGGTCTTCAACTCCAAAAGTTAACTCTCTTGAATTTCTTTTAAATGGTTCATTTAACTCTATATTAATTGCGAACTATGTGACATGAATCCTAAAATCTAATTTCAATGTAATCTCTAATGTGTATCTTGATTTTCTTAATTTGTTTGGATTCAATCTAAGTGAATGTTCTCCTAAAATTCTAATTTGTGGGAAATCCTATATATTTTAATTAATTCAATTAAAAAAACTAACCTACAAAACCCCACCATTTGTGGTGGGCCGACTCGTGCTCGGTATACCATTCAAAGCATCCAAAGCTGCCTACGTATCCAAGCCTCACTGGAATAAGAGTTGATCGTAGTTCGGTGCCTAAACTAAGCTATATGCCTAAATATCTAGGACAGCAATCTAGACTGGAATGACTGTTTCAACAGTTTAAAATAGGTTATTTGATTCAAGTTGAGTAGCTTTTATTATCTTAGGACTTCATCTAAGATGTTATATGGTCCTATCTAAATGCAAGACATTCCCTTAGACTAATGCAAGTAAACCTACATCCTAAGCAACTAGGCTTGTCATATGGGAAGAAAAAAGGTAACTAGTGTAAATAGATCTATAACGCAATTGCTAATATTAGCAATTGGTCGTGATGAGGCTGAACTCCATAACTCTAGGACACCCTAAAACCTAGAATACAACGTGACGTAAGTGTTCCTAATTAGCTCTAAGGGTTCCTACGAGGTGGTACCGTTATCCAACGGTTCCAAAAACATGGATTTGATTAACCCATATTGTGAAGTTAATGATTTTCAGTTCTTTAAAGGTTTCTAACTCCTAAAATCTAAGGAATACCAATGGCTCTAAGGCTGACAACTTTCACCATTGGGTTGCATCCATGGAAGGAAATCGTGCTTTCCACCCTTGCACAATTTAGCATATAAGTTATAGTATATTATTGCTTGGCATATTTCTCAGGATTTTCGTGAACTACAACCTCGGAGCCAACAACATACTATAATTTAAACACTCAAATTGTCAAGGATTCATCGCAATTAGGATACGATTATGAATGCAACATTGGCATCTAAACTATCCTAGTACTTTAAATTACAAAGAAAATTACTAACATCTAAGGTTTCTGTTAAAATAATTTAAGGATTACATGCTTACTGAAAATTTTTATGATTTTTGGAATTAAAATTGATTTTTAAAGGATTTTATCAATTTTAGGCCAGATTGTTGATTTACAAAGCAACACAAAGCAAATATATTTCGATTAAGTTCAAATTTTTACAATAATATGATAACCATGAAATTAGCTTACTGTAAAAATTTCATTGATTTGTATTATGATTTACTATTAATTTTCCAATTTTAATAGTTTGAGTCCAGGTTGTTGATTTACAAAGCAACCTATAGCAATCGGATTCTAATCAAATTTAATATTTTTATAGAAACTTCCTCATAACCAGAGAAGATTACTGTAAAAATGTCATAAATTTATAAGGTGATTTACTACTAGAATCCGATTTTATTAGATTTAGTCTAGATTGTATGAATTACGAAACAACCCATAGCAAACAAATTCTAAATTAATCCAAAATTATACGGTAACATGAGTATCATGAATAAAGCATACTGTAAAAAATTCATGGATTTTCATCACGATTATCTATCAATTAATGATCTCACAAAATCAGGCTATTTTGAAAGAAAAACTAAAATCACATGATTACTGACATCCTAAAATCATGAAAAGTCATAGATGATCTAATATAAATCATAATATTTTCTATCAAAATTTCAGAACTTGAAAATTAATATTCCTCAAAAAACTCAATTTTTAAGGAAAATAATAATTATTTTCTTGAAATCCAAACCTATTTTAATCATAAAATAAAATAAAAAACCATATTAAAACTTTATAAAAACTCCTGAAAATTTTTCTCTAACATCCCAGTAACATATGTTACTGATTTGTAAAGAAAAATTCTAAAAATTATCAAGTTTAGTAAAAAACAATTACGGCACACAAAACGAGACTTTGATTAGAAAACTATACAGCAAACATATTTTTTAAAATTTTATTTAATGAAAAATTATATTTATGTCTAAACTTAAGATCTGGAAAGTTTCATTACTTTTCAAATCAGTTTGATATTTATTAAACATAAGCCAATATTGAAATAATTCAAAATGAGACCAAATAATTCAAAAAATTTTAATTTTTTTGAGTTATCTAGAAATATTAAAATCCTAATGGAAACCAAATCTCATTTATTTTTGACTTAATTCGATACATTTTTTATTTTAGTCATTGCGAATTAACCCTTTTCGGGGTTACCATTCGAAAAATAAAACCAAAAATCAAATAAGCCAACCATGGCTGAAAATTATATTTTTCAGTAGTTTTTTAATCTATTTTAATCTCTGAAAATACTTATTTAAAAAAAATTCAAAGATTTACATGACTTGCTTTGAAACCCTAATTTGAATCCATATTGAAGAAAAATCAAAGGAAAATTCATTTTTAATGGAGAAAAATTAATTTTTCAGCAAAAATATGGATTTTGAAAAATAATGATTCATATTATAAGATACTGAAATTTCAATAAAATACCCATTTGTTTAGACCATATACGAAAATAAAAACCCTAAACATGCTTTTCTAAATATAATATTACAAAGATGAAGAAAACCTACCGTTGATCGCGCTCCTTGTCTCTAGGGTGCGTAGATCCGAGGTATAGGCTTTGACGCACCCTTATAATCGCTAGAAAATTCCGTTGATTGATCCAAAGATCTCCAATATCACAAATATAGAAGAAGAATGGAAGATGTTTAATGGATTTTTGGAGAAGAACACCATATGAGAAGAAGATGAATAAGAGCTCTCCAAAAGGGGATGAATTTTTAGAGTAAGAAGACTAAGTTGGACGTTTTTTCAGCCCTTTCCCAAGGTTGAAATGATTTGCTTTATAGAAAAAGCTAGGGTTTGCAAAGAATAGGTAGTTTCCTTTGTGAGGAGTCTCACATTAGCTAGTTTCTTATTTCTCTTCCTTATCTTTCCTTCCTTTTAGTTTCCAAATCAACTTGAATTCTAATTGTGATTACTTGTAATCCAAGGCATAGTATTTTGCATAAGGTAGATCTTTCAAGACTCTTCTAGAAGCTCTCACACAATGAAAATAACATATATATGAAAGATTCTCGTCCAAAAAAGACTGACCAACATTGGAGCTCATTTTTGACCTATTTAGGGGCAGAATCAAGAAAAGTCTTAGTTACAAAGTTGTAGAATTTTTTGAGCCGTTCGAAACAAGTATAATAGTAAATTTTTTGGACTGGTAGGTAAAAAGTTAGTGTCGTTTTACTAACCTGACCATACTAGCCCTTTCTAATTATAACTCTTCCTTCTTTTCCTTCTTTTTTTTTCAAAACACATCAAATATGACATCACAGTCCCACCTTATCCATGTTGGGCACCCAACTAAGTGGGCCACCCATGTGGGGCGCCCAATTATGTAGGCCAACCCACATGAGTGAGTCCACATGGGTCTCCCATATGGGCTCATGTCTAATAGGTCTTTTTAAAGTGTTTTTTGGACTTTTTTTTAACAAAAAATTAATAAAATCTCATTAAATCCAAATTTTTTTTATGAATGAACCCAACCCATTTGACATTCATGGTGCACCCCTCAACTCATGATCGAGCCACCCTTTTTAGAAAAAATAATTTTTCATACCAAAATGCCCACATTTGATAGATACACCTAAAGGCGACTAAAAATGTTTTCAAATTGGATTACCCCTAAAGGGGAAAGTTAAAAATAGAAACTTTTCAAAGAAAACCTTAAAAATAGCAACTTTTTAAGTTCGCTTCTCTTGGTGGACAAGATCAAACAGGATCAGTTGGCATTCCCTAAAAATCGCCATAATGCCCTCAACACATAGAATTTCTAAGTCAAGTCAAACCCCTAAGAGTTTCTAAATTTAGCAGGTTTTTAAAAACTCATGAAATCATCAAAGACTCCTTAGAGACACTCTAAAGGTCAAGTAAAACACATTAGAAATGACCAAATTACCCCCGAGGTGCAAAATAGGTGAAAATAAGGAAAACCCTGAGAAATTCCAAAAATAACAGGTTTTTCCACGTGATTTAAAACTTAAATTCTCATCTTTCGGAGACCATTGGAACACCCTAGAAACCTTTAGGATTGCAAATCAACTTCAAAATACCTAAAATGAGATGAAATCTACTCTAAAATGCACGGATGCCTAATCTAATGCGGAATACAGACTCGAGACTTAACAAACCAACTAAATCTTTCGCTTTTTAAAGTGTAGCAAAATGGGGGTGTCTACACTCTGATGCCCAGGTATTTTTGGCATCTTCAACTCTCTTTTTGAAACTTTGGAGGAGAATCCGGTTAGTTACCTCAACTTGTCCGTTTGCCTGCGGGTGACCGATCGAACTAAATCTCTGTTCTATCATGAGCCTTTTGCAAAAATTCCTGAATTGTTCGCTAGCGAACTGGGGCCCATTATCGGTAACCAACACCCATGGTATACCATATCTGCAAATAATGTTGTGGCAGAAAAAGGTTAGTGTTGCCTTGGAGGTAGCCTTTTTTACTGCTTTGGCCTCTACCCATTTGGTGAAATAGTCTATCGCGACATATAGCATTGTGTGTCCTCCTACCGATGGTGGGAAGGGGCCTAGTAAATCCATTCCCCACATCGCAAAGGGGATTGGGCTGGAGATGGGAGAGTACTGGGTGGCCAACTAACGAGGTACCGATGAAAACTTCTGGCACTGTTCACATTTCTTAAGATAATTATGGGCGTCTTCCAGTATGGTTGGCCAAAAGAATCCTCGGCGAAGTATTTTGTGAGCCAACACCTTGCCCCCTGAGTGATCTCCACATATGCCTTCATGTACCTCAGCCATTGCTAGGTCGACATCTGTGGGTCGGAGGCATTTTAGGAGTGGCCAAGAAAATGATAGCTTGTAAAGTACTTCACCTTTTAGGATATACAACGCAAATTTAGCAGTAATTCTCCTTGCTTCTTTTCGGTCCTCTGGCAAGGTACCGTCCTTGAGGTACTGTATTATGGGTTCCATCCAGCTGGGTTCGTGATCGATATGAATAACTCTCTCTCTCTCTCTATGCTGGGGCGGGAGAGAACTTCGGTATACACGTTTCCCTAGCTAGTGGTTCCAGAGGAGGCCATTCTGGACAGAGCATCAACTCTTGCATTAAGGGTTCTGGAAATCTGCACAATCTCGAAATCCTTGAAGAGGGAGATCTTTCCTCTCACCTTTTCCAAATATTTAAGCATCCTTTGGTCTTTTGCCTCATAGAATCCATTAATATGTTCGACGATAAGTTGAGAATCACTATGGGCTTTTAACCTATCACCTTATGAAATCCTTGGGCTAACACCTTCCAATTCAAGGGCTAATGATAGTCTGCCTAGGAGTGCTTCGTACTCGGCTTCATTATTAGAAGCGTCGAAGTCGAGTTTCAGGGCGTACTCCACTAGAAATTTATCGGGTTCGGCAAAGACTAACCCTGCACCGCTCCCACCTGAATTGGCTGATCCATCAACAAACAACATCCACGGATATTGTTTTTCCTGCTGTTCAACTTTTTTCTCTTCCTACCCCCCGAGTCTTCGGTCGGAACCGTGCATTCGATAACAAAATCAGCAAGTACTAGTGACTTAATGGCGGGACGAGGTCGTACCTGTATGTCAAATTCGCCCAGCTCTACCCCAGTTAATTAGTCTCCCTGAAGTATCGGGCTTCTGGAGGATTTTGCGTAATGGTTGATCGGTGAGAACAATTTTTGTGTGGGCTTGAAAGTATAGGCGCAATTTTCTCGCGGCAACAACTACGGCAAATGCAAATTTCTCGATATTCTGGTATCGTGTTTCAGCGTCGTGGAGGACTCGGCTGACATAGTATATAGGGTGTTCTGTCTTTTGCTCTTGTCTGACAAGTACAGCACTAACAGCCAAAGGGCTTACTGCTAGTTAGAGGTATAACTCTTCATTCGGTAGCGGTTTCATTAGTACCGAGGGAGATTGGAGATATTGCTTGAGTCTTTCGAATGCTTCTTGGCATTCGTTTGTCCATTGGAAATCTTTCATGTTTCTTAATATGTTGAAGAATGGAGGGCATTTTTCAGCGGATTTGGACATAAACCGGCTTAGGGCCGCTATTCTTCCAGCAAGTCGTTGTACTTTGTTCACGATTTTTGGTGGCGTCATGTCGAGGATGGCTCGTATCTTTTCCGAATTAGCCTCTATGCCACATTGACTTACCATGAATCCGAGGAATTTGCTGGAGGTTACCCCAAAAGAGCACTTAGAGGGGTTGAGCTTCATCTGATTTTCCGCAACACCGTGAAGGCTTCTTGTAGGTCGGTAACATGGTAGTTTTTAAGCTTTTAACAAGCATGTCATATACGTATACTTCCATGTTCCGACCGATTTGAGAAGCGAAGATTTTATTCACCAACCTTTGATACGTGGCTCCCGCGTTCTTAAGGCCAAAGGGCATGACCTTATAACAAAATAGTCCTTGTTCGGTGACAAAGGATGTTTTGGGAATATCGGGGGAGTACATGTGTATCTAGTTATATCTGAAGAAGGCATCCATGAAGCTGAGCATTTCGTGCCCAGATGTAGCCTCTATCAACTTATCGATTCGGGGGAGGGGGTAGTGGTCTTTTGGACGGGCCTTATTTAAGTCGGTAAAATCCACACATATCCGTCATTTGCCGCTTGCTGTTTTGACCATCACTACATTGGCAAGCCATTCTGGATAATGTATCTCTCGAATAAACCCAGCTTGTAGAAGTTTATCGACCTCCTCTTTGATAGCTTTCTGTCGTTCAGGAGCAAAATTCCATTTCTTTTGTTTAACAGGTCTATAAGAGGGGTCGACACTCAGCCAATGGACGACAACATTCGTTGGGATACCTGGCATCTCTAGTGCAAACCATGCAAAAACATTCGTATTAGCTTTCAAAAAATTAATCAGGTTGATTCAGATCTTACCTGTGAGCAAGGATCCAATCTGTACTATTCTTTCATCGTCTCCTCCGAACAACGGTACTTCAGTTAATTCCTCCACTGGTTCTCCACGTGTCAGGTAGTTATCTGAGCGAGGATCAGTACTGGCTATCTGGAGGGACTCCTTTGCTTTTTTCACCACTTTGGTGTAGTCAGCATAACAGTTTCTTACTTTTTCCTGGTCTCCTCTTACCTCATCGATTCCTGCTTTCGTTGGAAATTTGATTTTGAGGTGAGGTGTGGAAACCACTGCATCGAGTTTATTAAGGGCCGGGTGCCCTATGATGGCATTATAAGTGGAGGGGACTTTTACCACAAGGAAATTCTGCATGATGGTTTTCTGGCGAGGTTCTGTACCGAATGTGACTGGAAGGTCGGTCCTACCCTCGATATGGATCGATCGGCAGGAAAATCCGTAGATTGACCATTCCAGTGATGTGAGTCTGTCCAATCCTAGGTGCATTTCTTTAAAGGCATTGTAGTGTAAGATATTGACAGAGCTACTAAAGTCTATCATTACCTTATTGACATTAAAATTGGCATCATCATGGGGGAGGTGAACATCATCATAGTCTTGTTCAGAAAAGACTATTTCCTGCTCGCTATTGGTCGAATCCGACCGCAGCTTCTTTGCCGGTGCTTCCACTGCATGAATCTGGGCGGCATAAGCTTTTTGTCCTGAAATCGTCGGTCCGCCTGAAGCTAAAACTCCGACAATTACATCGATATTTCCTGCAATTCTGAGAGGTGCATCGGTCCTTGGGTTAGGGGAATGTCGAACTTCAGAGACCTGTTTGGTTTGATCGACCCCAACAGTCGATTGGATCGGACTAGAGGGACCGACCGTCTTTTGAACCTTGGATTTATGGGAAGGTCCGTTAATCCTTGGGTTCACCAAATATTTTTCGACACGTCCAAGCCCTACCAATCTTTCGATCTCATTCTTCATATTGTAACAATCATCTGTCGTGTGACCATGGTCGTCGTGATAATGGCAATATTTGCTAGTGTTGCGCTTTCGACCGGTACCTTCCATCTTTGGCGGCCAATGGAGATCTTCTTTGCCTCAGATTTCATAAGGGATATTCCCAACAGACGTGTTCATAGGGGTGTAATTGTACCTCTCAAATTGTTGCGAAGGAGCTCGATTGGTGGATTGCGACTGTCGATTGTAGGATCGAGGTGGTTTAGACTGACCGTTATTCGACCGAGTGTCATCTTTCCACTTCTCTGGGGCTTTGGCAAGCTCTAACTCTCTTTCCATAGCGAAAGATTCTTCATTAGTGACATATTTGTCCGCTACCACCATTAATTTCTGGAGATCCATTGGGAGGGTCGATATTCAGGGCTACTTTCAGATCCCTATCGTGGACAGGTGATTTCATCGCTGCTCTAACCATCTCATGATTCAGATCTTTTATTTGTGATAACTCAGCCCTGAATCAGCCTATGAAAGATCATAAAGTTTCCTCTTTTCCTTGGCGGAGAGCGAGGAGCGCATCGGCAAGTTTTTTTTGCGGTTGGCTGTTGGCGAAATAGTTAACAAATTCCCTTCTTAACTCTCGAAAAGAAGATATGGAGTTAGGTTTAAGGCGACCATATCAACTATTCGCTCCTCTTTTCAGATATGAAGAAAAGGAGCGACACATGACTGTGTCATTTGCGCCTTTGAATTCCATCGCCCTTCGGTAGGCTTGTAGATATTCTAATGGATCCGATGTACCATCATAGAGGTCGAGCCTCGGTAAGTCAAAATTTGGCATCAGCTGGGCTTGTGCTATCGTCTCTATGAAGGGCGATTGTATCTCATTTTCCCATTCAGTTAGGAGGTCAGGTTCATAAGGTTTCTTAACATGATGTTGTATCTCCCTAACTTGTCGTTGGAGTTCGGCAAGGAGTCCCGAGTAGAGGGTATTACCTCCGTCCCGCTGGTTTTGTTGCGGATTACCTTGTTCTTGATTCGGGTTCCCCGTGCCACTTGCCCCTTGGGGGAAATTGTTATTTTGGGGTGGGATAGGCCTAAAAGTCAATTTCGGTGCCCGTTTGTCGTTTGTTTCCCTGTTCCCACGATTTGATCTGGGGTAGTAATTGACTCTGAAGGCCGATGATTCACTGGCCTTATGCTACGAGGGTTTCTATCCTCGGATGACTCATCTTGTTCTTCTTCTAAAGGCGGATTACTTATTTCTGCGATTAGCGGAGGAACATTGACATTTTGAACCATCGGTGCGGGGGGTGGTAAACGTCTTAAGATCTCTTAAAGAGCAACAGATATATCCCCAACTTGCGTAGCTAGTTGATTGAACATAGTCATAGTGACTGGGGTAGTATCTTCGTTGGTAGGCACTTCCTCTGAAATAGGATTTTCAGGGATTATGGCCTGTGTCTGACTCCTGGTCATTACTCCTTCACCTTGTGGGTTGGCAGATTTCGAGGCTTTTGATCTCGAATTTGTCATGGGTCCCACGGATGGCGCCAATCTGATGATGCCAAAATCCTCCCTACACGATCTAGCGGTGATAGAGTCTATTTTGTAAATAACTTATGCTCACAGAGAAGATATTAGTAGAACCAGAATTATAGTACTTTAATATTTAAGCTAGAAATCGGAATCACAGGGGAATTGAAGGGAAGGAGATCAGATTCAGAAGCATTACCAACGATGTTTAATGGAGAAGGATTGTGACTGAACTTGGTCTTCCCAAGCTGCCTACGTACCCCTTCTTTGAGGATCAAGTCTAACGTAGTTCCATTATGAAGGTGTGGGTCTCTTTTATAGAGAATAGAGTCCACAATGATTAGAATCTTACCGTTTTAGGAGTCTTTCCTAATTAGTCGACTTCCCCAGGAGGTAGGTTTATATCTATTTTTGATAGATATCCTCTTTCCCTTAACAAGTAAATTACTATTAATGGGACTCTTCTTATTTGGAAAGCCATCGCCTTAGGGTGTGTTACCTCTTTGAGAGGCGATTTTCCTTTCTAACGATGTTGCTATTTATTAGGAGATGATAAGATCTCGTTACTTCTTTTCCTAGAAACTCTTAGGTCGGTTTCTATTTGTGCGGAGGTGCCGTTTGTCGCTCATCAACGGTCAATGCCGATTTTACCCCCAATAGGTTGCTACTTGAACATTATAAATAGAGCCCTCATTCTAGCATCCAGAGACATCAAGAAAGGAAACTACTCTAGAGCCTCTAAAGATAATAGAAAGTGTGATTCATTAGAGAGCTTGCCTGATCGGATTGTTGAGCGGTGCATTACAACAATCCATTCTTTTGTTGTTCCTGGAGGTGGTTCGGTCGTGTGATCCTTGCACTGGAGTTGGGCTGAATAACACTTTAAGGTGGGCATTCGAGGACGTACTGCAGTATCACAATCTAGATTGCTTGTCACCCTTCATTCAAGTCAGTAAAAATTTATATTTCTGCATTGCTTTTCTTAGTTAGATCCATTGTTTTCAACCGCCTGCTCCAACAATCTTAAAGTGTTATTCGTTGGAAAGCAATGGATACTGTTACTATGGGATTTAACAACTTGAAATTAGAAACGTTCGATGGTTCTAATTTCAATGCTTGGCGATGAAAGGTTGTTTTTGGTATGCAATTGCTTAATTTTTTTTATGTTGTGACAGATGCCAAACATGAGTTTGGTGAAGATGATGCTGCCGAAGATGCTCAATAGGAGCGAGACAATGACTTCTGCAAGAGCGGTTTGCTAAATAGCCTTTCTAACCACCTAGCAGATGTCTATACCCAAAAGGTCTATGCTAAGGAGATTTGGGATGGTTTGGACCAGCAATACCGAGATGAGGAGAAGCTCTCTAAAACTCACCTTATCGACAAATTTCTTGACATGAAATTTGAAGATGATAAGGAGGTTCTACCTCAAGTTAAGGAATTGGAGAAAGTCGTTCAAAAGTTGAAGGAAGAGAAGGTGGAGCTCGACAACGTCTTTGTCACTGGAGCAATTGTAAATAAGTTGCCTCCATCTTGGATGTCCTTTTCCACCGAAATGCACCGCAGGAAAAAGCAAGTGACACTTTTTGATTTGAAGTGGTTCATCAGGATTGAGGATGAAGTTAGGATTCGTTCCAAAAACGAATTGCTAGCTAATCAAAAGGCAACTGCAAATATGGTCGTTCAGAATACCGGTGAAAGCCAGAAGAAGAAGAAGAAGCAAACCAAGTTCCAGAAGAAAAATGCGGTGGACCAGAAGTCTAATCTAAATATTCAGAAGGAGACTTTTAAGAAGAAGGGAAACTGTTACAACTGTGGAAAGCCTGGCCACTATGCTAGTGACTGCAAGGCACCAAAGAAAGAATCTGTAGCTATAGTGGAGAATTTTGTGGCAATGCTCTCGAAGACTATGGATCCCTCTATTGTTACGGACTAGTGGTTAGACACAGGTGTTACATGTCATGTCTGTGCCAACAAGTCTCTATTCTCTACCTACACTGCACGATCGGAATCAGTGGCTATGGCAGACCGATCTTCAGTTGTTGTTCTCGGGGTCGGAACTGTGTTAATGGAGCTCACATCTAGCAAAACTCTTACACTAAAAGATGTGAAGCATGTTCCTTCAATCGCCAAGAATCTGGTATTTGGGAGTCTGCTCTGTGATGCTGGAATGCTCCTAGATTTTCAAGGCGGTAAGGCGGTGCTATCCTTTAAGAATTTGTACTTTGGCAATGCATACAAAACTAATGGTATGTATAAGATGAGCGTTGTAACTCATGCCCCTGAATTAGTAAATGAAGTTTCTGTTTCTGCTTACTCCTCTGAGTTGTGGCACAATAGGCTAGGCCATGTCAACTAGAGAAAGTTGCATGACATGTGTAAACAAGGTCTCCTACCCAACTGTGGGGGTGAGAAACTAGGAAAATGTGAGGTCTGTGCGTAGGCCAAGATCACGAGGAAGCCTTTTCCTAGTGTTACAAGGAGTACAGAGGTGTTGGACCTAATCCACTCTGACACATGCGACTTCAAAAGTTTTGTTACAAGAGGTGGCATAAAGTACTTTATCACCTTTATCGACGACCGAACAAAGCTCTGTCATGTCTATCTACTGAAGTCCAAAGATGAGGCTTTCGAGAAGTTCGTCAAGTTTCGAACTCGAGTCGAGAAGCAGTTAGGACGTTCAGTCAAGAGGCTTCGAAGCGATAGAGGAGGTGAATACCGCTCTAAAGATGCTGAGGCATACTTCAAAGAACACGGGATGTCGTTGAAACGACTACCCCTTATTCCCCCCAGTCAAATGGGATAGCAGAAAGGAAGAACCGGACTTTGACCGAGATGGTGAACTTTATGCTTCTTACATTTGGACTTCCAACTTGTTATTGGGGTGAGGTGCTTCTTCCGGCCAACTTCATCTTGAATAGAGTTCCTTATGCCAAGATGAAGATTTCTCCGCATGAACTCTAGTTCGGGTATCCACCTTATTTGGGAATGCTCAAAGTGTGGGGGTGTCTGGCTTATGTTTGAGTGCCAGATGTTAGAAGGCTAAAGCTTGGAGCCAAGGCAAACAAGTGTGTTTTCCTTAGATATGTTGTGGACAGTGATGCTTGCAGATTTCTTGATATCAGCACCAACTCTATCATTGAAGCTCGAGATGCTGAATTCTTTGAATGCAAGTTCATCAAGGACAAGTCAATCTCTTTAAAGGACTCACCTGAAAAATGTTAGAGAAGAGGTTTAAGCCGAAGCTAACCCTGAAGCTCCTGCTCATCCCTCTTCCTCTCAGGAAAATGAAGTCTATGATGAACCTGTTGATGTTCCTGTGGAAGAAGCTGATGAGCCAAGGCCTAAGAGACAAAGGATGCCCATGTCCTTTGGCGATGACTTTATCAACTATAATGTTGAGAGTGATCCTCAAACATTTGAAGAAGCTATGCAATCCAGAGATGCTCTGCTCTGGAAAGAAGCCGTGGAAGACAAAATGAGCTCTTTGATGGAGAACAACACTTGGAAACTCGTGGATCTTCCAGAAGGTGCTCGACCTATTGGCTGCAAGTGGATTTTCAAGAGGAAGCTGTGTGCAGATGGTGCCATTGAGAAGTATAAGGCAAGACTGCTTGGTAAAGGTCTCACACAGAAAGAGGGCATTGACTTCTTCGACACCTACTCACCAATATGTAGGATTGCAACCATTTGAGTTCTTATAGCGATAGCTGCAATCGAGAAGATGGTGATACATCAGATGGATGTAAAAACAGTCTTCTAAATGATGACCTAACTGAGGAAATCTACATGAAGCAGCCAGAGGGGTTTGTGGTCAAAGGTCTTAACAACAAAGTTTGCAAGCTTATCAGGTCTCTCTATGGTTTGAAGCAAGCTCCAAAGATGTGGCACTAGAAGTTTGACAAGGTTGTCCGTGGGTATGGCTTCTGAGTCAGTGGATCTGACAAGTGCCTTTATAGCAAAGTTGACAAAGGCAAGGTGGTGATCATATGCCTGTATGTTGACGATATGCTCATAGTTGGGAGTGACTTACAGATTATGACATCTGTAAAGAAGTTTCTCTCGACACAGTTCAGCATGAAGGATCTTAGAGCTGCTGACACAATCCTTGGAATCAAGATCTTAAGGACTGATTCCAGGATTGCTCTATCTCAATCTCACTACATAGAGAAGATGCTGAAGAAGTATGGCTACTTTGACTTACCAGCGCAGTATGTGCCGTATGATTACAACAAGAAACTCGGACCCAACACTGGTAGGACAGTCAGGCAGTTGGACTACTCGAGGGTGATTGGCAGTCTGATATATGCCATGAGCTTTACTAGACCAGATATAGCCTTTGCTATTGGGATGTTGAGTCGGTTTACTAGTAATCCGGGAAAGGCACATTGGGATGCAATTGAGAGACTAATGAGATATCTGAAAGCTACCCTTAGTTATGAATTACTATATTCTGGATATCCTGCAGTGGTCGAAGATTTCTCAGATGCTAGTTGGTGTTCAGAGCCGGATGAGTGCATATCGACAGGCGGATTTGTATTCACCCTGGGTGGTGCAGCCGTGTCGTGGAAGTCTAAAAAACAGACTATGATAGCACAATCATCCATGGAATCTGAGTTCTTCGCACTTGCAAGCATAGGAGATGAAGCAGAGTGGCTCAGAGATCTCCTGCTAGATCTTCGGTTACAGAAGGATCAGCTGACTGCGATCACAATGTATTATGACAATCAGACTGCTAGTGCTGTTGGTGAGAACTCGTTGTTCAACGGAAGAAAGAGGACAGTTCGGCTGAAGCATGGCTATATGAATGAGCTGATATGTCACGGAGTCATTGCTGTTATAGACGTCCGATCTTCAGCAAACTTGGCAGATCCCTTAACAAAAGGCTTGAAGAGGGAACTGATTGAGCAGACAATTGTCGGAATGGGTCTCATGCCTCGGTAATTTATTTGTATTTGTATCTACCATTAAACTATGTTTGTGGTTCAAAGCTTACTCTACCATCAAATATAGTTCATGGTTCAAAGAATGAAATATGAATGGATTTGTTTGGTGCACTTTAATATAAATCATTTGAAACCATTCCTATGTTAGTGCACTTTACCTGTCGGAGTATAGGATGGCCGTAAGCCTTAATGAGCCCGAAGCACTTTGTGTGTGGGATGCATGGCGGGTGCATGCCTTGAGGGACTCAACTATGTATGGGTAGAGGAATATTACCTCTTCTATAGTCTGAGTAGGCAAGACTGCTAGAGTCCATACAGAAAAATGTTTGAGCTGAGGTTGGCTTGAGTGCCTTAATGAGTTCTGAGTATTGTGTATATTGTGAGTATTGTGTATACTTTAAGGAGCTCACTTATGTGCGGGTGGAGATTTGCCATCTCCTACGTAATCTGACAGATTGCTAGAGCCCACACAGAATCCTGTCATAGTAAAGATGTTGGATTTTAAGCCTTAGTGTGGTCTGAAGTACTTTGGGTACAGGTTGTTTTGACAGGAACACACAAAAGGACACACCTATGTTAGAGTGGAAACTATGTGTTTCCTATGGAGCTGGCATACTCCTAGAGCCCTCGCAGAACCAGGACGAGCACTCTGTGTACTATTTGTTTCAGGCAAGTTTGTGAGTAGTGTGATAGTTCAAGGATTGGTCCACTATGCACACATACTCTGGATCTAGTCATGTGTGATTACTGAAAAGTAGAAAGGTGCTAGATCAAGGATAATTACACCATGTACTTACACTACAATTCAGATAATCTATTTAGAAATTCAAGTTTTTGGATATTTTCATTATGCACAATGTGACTAGTGTTCTCTAATACTTGGTTGATAAGTTTGAAACTTGTGGGGGATTGTAGGATTTTGTTCTAATAAATGAGTTTCAAATCTTCTATTAAACCTTGAACATGTATCTAATAATGGTGAACATTGTATATAGAGATTCGTGCACGATTCTTTGGATTATGATTCATGTATGGCTCTATATTTATTGAAACTTTAAATGTTAGAAGTTTCAATGAATGTGGAGATTCATGCATGGTTCTTAAGGACATGGAAATGCATGGCTCTTCGGGACTTGGAATTTATGGAGAGTCATCTAGAGATTCATGCATGACCTTTATGATTAAGGATTCATGTATGACTCTTAGAAGACTCACCTATAAATACATGAATCCATTAATGGTCATCTTTAATGGGTGTCCTTTGGGTTGCTACTTGAACTCTATAAATAGAGCCCTCATTCTAGCATCCAGAGACACCAAGAAAGGAAACTACTCTAGAGCCTCTAAAGATAATAGAAAGTGTGGTTTATTAGAGAGCTTGCCTGATGAGATTGTTGAGCGGTGCATTACAATAATCCATTCTCCTGCTGTTTCTGGAGGTGGTTCAGTCGTGTGATCCTTGCACTGGAGTTGGGCCGAATAACACTTTAAGGTGGGCGTTCGAGGACGTACGGTAGTATCACAATCCAGATTGCTTGTCATCCTTCATTCAAGTCAGTAAAAATTTATATTTCTGCATTGCTTTTCTTAGTTAGATCCATTGTTTTCAACCGCTTGCTCTAACATATGTATATATACGGAAAAGTGTTGCTACTCGGTCTTGTAGCTAAGCTTATCTACTCGGTCGTGTTAAATACAGTGGGGGCCCACATTGTTTGGATGATCCAAACCATTCATTTGAAAGTCCCTTACCTAGATAGTGTGTCCACAAAAAATCAGACCCATAGGATGATCCTAACCCATCCAACAGTGGAGGGAAAATGAGAAAAAAAGGACGGACATATTTTGTCCACAAATCCAACAGTGGAGGGAAAATGAGAAAAAAAGGACAGACATAGTTTGTCCACAATTCCAACAGTGGAGGGAAAATGAGAAAAAAAGGACAAACAGTTTGTCCACAAATCTGCCCATTTTTCCCTCCACTGTTAGATGGGTTAGGATCATCCTATGGGTATGATTTTTTGTGGACACCCTATCTAGGTAAGGTACTTTCAAATGAATGGTTTGGATCACCCAAACAATGTGGGCCCCCACTGTATTTAACTCGACCGAGCAGATAAGCTTAGCTACAAGACCGAGTAGCAACACTTTTCCGATATATATACTTTCTCCCTTCCTCTTTATATATATATATATATATATATATATATATATATATATATGAGAAAACTGTTCCTACACATATGTCTAGAGAGTTCTCTACACACTAGCTTAAAATACAATGGGGGCCCACATTGTTTGGTTGATCCAAGCCATCCATTTTAAAGGCCCTCACATAGATAGGGTGTCTACAAAAAATCAGATCATAGGATCATCACAACCCTACGATTTGTTGAGGTAAAATGGATGTCTTTAAACCTTCACAAATTAGTCCAATTTTTGCCTCCACAGTTCGAATGGTTAGGATGATCCTCTGGATCTGATTTTTTGTGGACACCCTATCTATGTGAGGGCCTTAAAAATGAATGGTTTGGATCACCCAAATAATGTGGCCCCCACTGTATTTTAAGCTAGTGTGTAGATAACTTATCTACACATATGTGTAGGAACCGTTCTCTCTTTCTCTCTCTCTCTCTCTCTCTATATATATATATATATATATATATATATATATATATATATATGGGAAAATGACCTAAAAAAAACTCTTTTTTGGACTAATATTTAAAAAGCAGTGGAGAGTTGAAAATAACCAAAGTGAAGTGCTTTCACTCCACATTCGATAAAAGAAACGAGTGCCTTTTCATTTTTTTAAATTTTTTTACTACTTCTCTCTCCTTCTCCTCCTTCCCTCCGACGGATAGCAAAATCCTATCCCCATCACCGTTCGTTTTCCCTCCCTCCGACGGAGACCGAAATCGCTCCCCGGTGAACCCCCTTCGATGGAGAAGAAAAGGGCGTTTTCTAATGCCCTTGAATCCTTCACTCCCCCATTTTTTGACGCCGTTGAATCCTTAGTCCGTCCTGTCGTTTTTGCACGCCGGTGAGCCCCCATCATGTCTTTTTAAAGTTGAAGGAAGTTGAAGTAGGTATTATTCTCATCTTCTCATAGTTTTTGTTTGAAATATTTAAGAAATGCAAAACAGATTTCTTCAATGGCTTTTACAAAGGTGAGAAATTGAAAACCCAGTCGTTATTTTCATTTCTCATCTTTCATTGGCCCTTCATTTTTAGTTTTGCAATTTTTCAGGGTTTTGGCAAACCAATTTCAACCATTATTTAGGATTTTGTTAGGGTTTCAACCATTATTTGGAGCCATTTGGGTTTGGGTCCCTTTGGGTTTTGAAAACCATTTTCAAGTACTATTCCTAGGGTTTTTCTGTTGTGGTTTGTGGTGAGGACTTACTGGTTGAAATCTGCTGTGGAAGTTGAAATTTGTTGAAATAGTAGTTGCATTTAGTTATGTTGGTTGAAATACTTATTGATTTTTTATTTAGTGGTTGTATTTTTTGTTATGTTGGTTGAAATGGGATGAAATAGTTTTTGAAATTTGTAGTTATTGTGTTTGAAATTTGGGTTCAATTATTGTTGAACTTGGTTGGAATCTGTTTTAGCAATGGTTTTTATCTATTGTAGTGGTTGGAATGTGTTGACATACAGGTTGAATTTTGTTTTAGTTGTTGAAATTGGTTGAATTAGTGGTTGAAGTGTATTGTAGTGGTTGAAATGAGTTGAGATATTGGTTGAAATATGGTTTAGTGCTTCATATAGTGGTTGATATAGTTGTTGAAATTGGTTGGGATTGTTGTTGATAACGGTTTTATTAGTTGAAATGGGTTGAATAAGTGCTTGAAATATATTGTAGTGGTTGGAATGTGTTGAATTCTAAAATTTTGGTTGAATTATTGTTGAACTTGGTTGGAATATGTTTTAACAGTGGTTTTTATCTATTATAGTGGTTGGAATGTGTTGAAATGCTGCTTGAATTTTGGTTTAGTTGTTGAACTGGGTTGATTTAGTGGTTGAAGTGTAGTTGAGATACTGGTTGAAATGTGTTTAACTGTTTGATATAGTGGTTGATGTAGTTGTTGAAATTGGTTGATATAGTGCTTGTAATTTGTTGAGATATTGGTTGAAATGCGTTTAGGGGTTGAAATCTGTTTTAGTTTTCGAAATTGGTATAGAATCTGTTCTACTGGGTCAAATAAGATGAAATAGTGTTTGAAATATGTAGTTATTGTTTGAAAATTGATTGAATTTTTGGTTGAATTTTTGTTGAATTGGTTGAAATCATTCCAAGTGGTTGAAATGAGTTGAGACATTGGTTGAAATCTGTTTAAGTGCTTCAAATGAGTTTAGATATTGGTTGAAATCTGTTTAAGTGCTTGAAATGAGTTGAGATATGAGTTCAGATGTTGGTTGAAGTGTATTATAATGGTTAAAATGAGTTGAGATATTGGTTGAAATCTATTGAAGTGGTTCATATACATATAGTGGTTGAAAGCTGTTTTAGGTTTTGAAATTTGTGTGGAATCTATTTTACTGGTTCAAATGGGATGAAATAGTGTTTAAAATCTGCAGTTATTGTTTGAAAAGTGTTTTAATTTTTTGTTGATTTTTTGTTGAAGTTGGTTGAAATCTGTTTTAGCAGTGGTTGAAATCTCTTGTGGTGGTTGAACTAGGTTGAAATACTGTTTGTTGATAGTGTATTTTTGTTGAAATCTGTTATGGTTCAAAGTTCCCACTGTTTATAGTATGATTTGAATTAGTGCTTCAAATCTGTTTTATTTGCTGAAATGGGTTGAAATGCTGGTTGTACTCTGTACCTATTGTTTTATAGTGGTTTAATTTCAGTAGTGGTTTAAAAATGGTTTTGTTTCTGTAGGGAAGGGCAGAGTAATTAAGGGTAGGCTGACATCATGGTTAGTGATTGTGACTTCTACCTGTATATGATTTGAATTAGTGATTGAAATCTGTGTGTGCACTTTTACGATAATGCATTTATGTGTGCAGGCACCCTATATTTGGTCTAGATGTTGTCCTTCCAAATTCCATGATTGCATGCAGTCCTTAATACTTAGGCAAAATCATAAAGATTTAATAAAGAGAAGCCCATTTGGACATCTGATGAATCTAGAAGGGGTTGAACTACACAAAACAATTATGACCATTTTGGTATGTTCTTGGCAAAAAGAACGTTGGGCCTTTCAAATAGGTAGTGTGATAGTTCCATTTGAAGTAAGGGATGTAGCACAGATTTTAGGTTTAAGTATGGTTGGAGAAAGAATCCAAATTGATTGGCGTAGCAAGGATCATGTGCAAGGTTGGAGGTTTAGTGCTCATTCAGCTACGTTGGATGAGATTTTGGACATAATCAATCCGGAGTTAGATAGGGAGGAGAAAGAGTCGGTGGAGGCGACTGTGAAGCATGTCTTGTTGCTACTGTTTTGCACTTTCTTGTTCCCCTAGATGACGCATAAGGCCTCTTCTTGCCTCTTCCCCCTCATAGATATGGATACCATAGGAAATGTTCTGTGGGCATACGTTGTATACGACTACTTGGTAAAGTCTTTAGATACATATACTGACAAGGGGGGAAAGGGGAGCATAATCGGATGCTCGATTCTATTACAGGTGAATTTGACAAACTCTGCAAATTTGAAATATTTTGTAACTGATTTCTTATCTTATAAATATGTCATCGTTTTAGGTATGGTTATTTGAGCATACCAATCTGTGGGAACCTGCGCATCCCGATGCGAGTCTCCGTCTATTAAAGTGGAGCGGTGACATGGATACGAGGAGGAAGAAAAGTATTAATTTGTTTCACATTATCAGTGGTGGACAGCTAGAGAAGAAGCAGGTGAGGTCGTGAGGAAGGAACATATCTTAATTTGTTTCTGTATTCTCATATTGTGGTCATTCTGCTAAATGAAAAAACAAAATGGATTTCAGGTGGTGAGGAGGCTAAAGCCTCTTGCAACAGAATTACGTCTGCTAGAAGGCAGGGAAGCAATATCTGGAAGCAAGGAAGCATTACCTACCTCCCTTGATGTGTTGGTTGATGTCACGATTGCTGAGACAGAGACGATGGGCAAATCTAAGCCTATATTGGTAATGAATTATCCTCTTCAGTGAATTTTTAGTTTATTAATGTATCCATCCTAATGTAATGCTATGGAATTCTCATTCCGTTTTCTTCAGAAAGAGAAGCAAGAAGAGAGGCAAGATGAAGGACAGATATGTGTTTCCCTTACAAAATTCAATTCGTTGAAGAGGAGCTTAAGCATTCTTGTAGAAGAGGTGAAGGAACTAAAGAGGAGGAAGAGTCCTGATATGACTCCTCAGATACATGAGTTAAGAGATGAGGTCCCATCTGTAGAGAAGACTGCAGAGAGAGAGAGAGAGAGAGAGAGAGAGAGAGAGAGTGAGTGGAGAGAGGCAGGGTGTGGAGAATATTGTTAGGGAGGAGGTAGTGAATACTGTAGAGGGAAAGAGTGGAGAGAAGGAGTTTGTAGAGAAACCTGTAGGGATAGTGGAGGAGAGTTAGGGTGCGGACGAAGATGTTAGGGAGGAGGAAGTGAAGAATGTAGGGGGGAGAGTGGAGAGAAAGAGGAGATGGTTAAAGGTTAGGAGGTGTACGAGAATTTAGAGACACCTGTAGGGAGAGTGGAGGAGAGGCGAGGTGGAGACGAAGGAGGGGATTTGAAGGAGATTTTTGATGTACTTGACAGTCAAGATATTGAAGAGGAAGAAAAGGTGGCCCCTAGCAGCATGATAAGAGGGGTAAAGAAAGGCCTCAGGTCAAAGAAACCAGGGCACGCTAAGAAGTCACCATTCACGTCACCTAGTAGGCCGAAAAAAAAGAACATTGATGGAGAGGTCAACAAACGTAGATCCGATAAGGTCAAAGCTATTCGGGCGCTTTCTAGCTGGTAGGCTTCCTTATGATACAAATTTATGCGCTCGACTTTGATTTCATGTAATGCATCAACAACTCCTAACCTAACACTACTCATTGTTTTATGTTGTAGTGACAAGGTCATTGAAAGTGAATGGTACTAGATGTGCAAGGAAGACATCGAAACACTGTCGAAACCTCGAGGGTGGTTAAGATCCCCCGTAAGTTTTGAAACCTTTCCTTTTCTATTATTTGATTTTGTTAAATTGTTTTATTATTTTGGGTTTAGATTTGGCTGTGACGGACGAGGTAAATGACAATTCGGTTTGTTGGGTGATGGGGATGTGATTTGGTGAGATGGAAGGGATGGATACTAGGGATGTTATTTTCACCACTTATTTTAATTGTAATCTACTGACATATGTCCTAATATGTAGGTTATGAACGTTTACACAGAGTTCATAAACAAGAGGAATGAAGATATGGGAAGAAAGGAAGGAAGATGGGCATGTGTTGCCATTTGTACCCATTTTTTAGATTTTCTGATTTTCTAATGTTTTTGAGTTTCAAGTTTCTAATATTTTTGGATTTCAAATTTTTGATGTTTTGAATTTTAAATGCTAACCCTTTTAGCCAAAATGAACAAAATGAAAACACACTCTATAATCCAAATTGCGGCAGAGTACAAACATCATAAGGTAAAACCCCTTGGGCTAAAGGGAAAATCCTAAAATAGTAAACTAATGAAAATGAAATGATGCACACGCAAGTAAACTAGTATCCCATGAGAAAAGAAATTTAAGATCCCAAAACAAGTAAAGTAGTGTCCCGGAAAATAAAATGATAAGATCCCAAGAAAGTAAACAATGTCTAAAAAACTGAGCAAAGCTCTATAGAAAGAAGAAAGAGATAACAAAGCTATAGGATATACTCCTAACTAAAAGTATATTAAAGACTCTAAAAGGGGGTGTAAATAAGTCAAAGTATAACTAACACTCTAAAAAAGGTACAAATAAGTCAAAATATGACTAACACTTTATAAAGGGGTGCAAAGGTGCTAGTGAGACTGAGCAAGTCTCTTAAAATAGAGGACAACTATGACCAATGAGACAAAGCATGTCTCCAATAAAACTTACGACTTTCTAACGAGACAAAATATGTTTCCTAAATGGGTAAACAACCTAATGAGCAAGTCTCTTAAAAGGGGAGGCTCCGGCTACCCCATCATAGCCCAAGGTGACTTTACAAGCACTTTTTAGTATAATAAATTCATTATGTTCAGCTATCAACACAGTAGTTCAGGCATCAAGGCTTAAGATTATGACATAATAAAAACTTTCGAACTACAGAAATTCTATTTGAATAAGCCGGCAAATTTAAAACTAATGGCAGTATTATATTATATATATTAACAAGTGGAAATAGGTATCAATCTCAAACTATACATATTTATGTAAGTCTTGACTATGTACACTCAATGACTAAAAAAAATATAAAAAAATCTTCACAATATATTCCCTAATATACTCTAAGAACCCAATGTCAAAGTAAAGTTCTAGCTAAGAATGGGGCTTTATTTCCATATTTTGTCATGAGGATAAAAATTCCCTTTACTTGTGAGAAAAAGGACCAAGAAACAAACAGAAGATTCACTTATATTCAAGATTACATTTTCCCCTCATAAAATCCAAACTAGAAAGATATGATATAAGTATAGGCATCCACCTAATAAATAGATATACTAAAGGACAAGATTTGATATTATTATCTCTATGTGATAAAGCAATAAAGTGATCAATCTAAGACAAAGGCTAAACGATATTCAAGAACTTGGGTCATTCTCAAAATATACACTATTTATGACACTGGACCTTAATCAATAAATTATCTAACAGAAAATATTTTAAAGGAACTTAACATGTTCATAGCTACTAAAAAAAGTTGGGAACAGATTGAGTCTACATCCATATCAGAAACAAGGTTAAATAAGAACAATAACATTATTACATCTAAATAACTACCACTATGAAATCAGTACAAATTTTTATGATATTTATGACTTTTAAAAATTAAGTAGTGTAAGATTCTCCAAAAAATTGTTTAGTAACACATTTCATTTTCAATCAATATGACCTAAAAGGCCTTGAGAATCTGTATAATCTATGCAATACATATACACACTACAATTATCATCTATAATGACTTGAATAACTAAGAATTTATCCCCTATAAGTTCCTTTGGTGAAAATAACCCTACTTATTTAAATATCTGTGCGTATTCTTAGTGTAATTTGTTTGAACTAAAATAAATTCGTTCCTACTGATCTTATGATGACAACAAAATGCAACCAATAAACTTGAAAGGAAATGCAAGGATAACTGATCATAAAATTTCAGCCTGAATCATTACAGGTCATACAAATGAATGTAGTTCAAAATCTATTGATTTATACAAGCTGAACATACTTTTCTACTTATGGTATTAATATCATATATCCAAAGCTCATTAAATCTGCTATGTAAACATTGCTTAAATAGAAAGTCACAAAAGGAAACACTTAATCAATTCTTGAATAGAAGGTCAAACTTAATTTTGAAAATATTATATTAACCTGAACTCAGGCACTAAAATAAACATTTCAATCATATTATAGATGTTCCCAAACACTTTTGAACTAACATGTATTCTAAAAAAAATCAAAGCACCAAAGCCACTCTCACAGTACATCAAGGAACTAAGTCCGAGCCATATTATTTGCATATATAAAAAAAATCCAAGCCTATTGATCACAAACAACATGACTAAACTAATGTATTGCCATGAATTAACCACAATCCTACAATGGCCAATATTAATATCATGCTACTTGAATAATTCATTTCATCACATTTTCATTTTCTAATTCTAAGAGAATATAAAGATATTCTACATGAACATGTTATTATCATCCCATCCTCTGCAACTGCTATTCTAGCTTTATGGTAGTGAGATCTAGGAAATGAGGTGGCGGGGGGTTAGTGATGCTAGCTGGACTAAGGTAGTAGTGACTGGATTCAAGGGGCTGTGAATATAAGTTTTACACTCCAAAATAAAGTGGTGGCTGATGAAGAAAATGGTAGTGGATAAAGGAAATGGGCAGATCTGGTGATGAAGATGATGGCTAAAAAAAATAAGGTTAGATCAAGATCCTGAAATATACAGGAATAAGCTTTCAAGTATCTTGATCTAACCTTTTTTTTTTTAGCCATCATCTTCATCATCAGGGGTCTTTATGTTGTTTGACAAGTGTTCATACTTGTTTAGATGTCTGAATTCAATTGATACTTAGGCAGGGTATTAAAAAGGGGGTGTGTATATCATCAAGGATCATTAGCTGGTCCATTTGATGAAACTTAAGTTTTCAAACAGATATAACAAAGCAAAATTTTCATAATTTACAACAATAAATTCTCTGAAACCTTTACATAGACACACACCTAAAGAAACATACATGTGACATAATGCTATGAATTTTATTAATCGCAACTCCTTATGACTTTCTTTTAAAAAATTTACACACAGAATCTGAAAATTGGTATATGGGATTCAATCATCAACATGAATTTTAAATGTACTGTTACTAATAAAAAAAATTTTTAAAAAAATTATCAGAGGATATGAGAAAAAATGCATTTATAACGAAAATCCTTTTTAATTCTTTTAAAACTGGCCATCGAATTATGACATCATTTAGAAGATAAAAATAATAGAAATTATTCTAGAATTTGCAGATCTTCTCATACGATGTAGATTCTCAAACAAACAAATAGATTAGGTAGAGGATATAAAATTAGCATCCGCAAAATTTTCATAAAACAGAGGATTTTCAAATAAACAAGTAAATCAAAGAATTATAACAATGCTAATACCGACAGATCTTTCACAACATAAGGAATTTTCAAGTAAATAGGCAAATAAAAAAGGGATAATGGAAATAGATTCAAGATCAACAGATCTTTTCAAAAATATTGATCTTCATCTTAATTCAAACTAAATACCTGTAGAAATGCATTCTGGCTGGAATTAAAGATCAATGATTTTCTTTGAAAACAAACCTCCAAATAAATCTGAATCTTCAACAACAAGAGGATAGCTGAAATCTTGCCAAAATTCAATAAGGTATAGCCAAAGAAAATCAAAATGATTAAAGGAAAGTTAGGGTTTCGCAAGAAAATCTCTCGTTCTTCCTCTTTTCTCCTAAAAATGTGCTCTGCTAGGGTTTCTTCCCAAAATGGGAAAAAGGCCCTCTAGCTTCTCTTTCAAGCTACTTATCTATTTATAGGTATTTTTCATAATTTTCCACCCTTTTATGTTACAAGACACCCCTCCTTTTTGAGTATATTTGACTTGGTTTTGCTAAAATAAGTGGTCAACAAGAAAACGCTTAATGAAAAATTATGAAAAATTCAAACCCTTTTAATTACCTGGGACAATCTCTTACTGCAAATTATTCCAATCAGACCACACCCAAACAGGATAAACCACTCCCCTTTCCTCTACCCTAAACTACACTATACTACAAACTACACTCGTCTTATTTACCATTTCTTGGCGGATTTCGACGAAATTTTAGAGGAACTTAAATGGGATCTTAATCTACTCTAAGGCAAAACTTGGGACACTAATTCCATTATTTAAAGGAACATTATTCAAACCAAGCAATTTAGGGTTCAGTCAAAATGGGGTGTCTACAGATGCCCCTCTTTGACAGAGCGTGCTTGTCGCGCGAATGCCAAAGCTGAACAGACAACACATTTTGGCTGACCTGAAATTAAAATAAAATAATTTTTTGAGTTTTGGTTCTAAAAAAATAGTATTCACAAGGGTAAAACAGTAAAACGGCCTTGCAGCAAGACTCAAAATCTGCAAACAATAAGGAGATAGCTTCTCACCAACTCTTAATACAGTAAACATAACATATAAATGAGATAGCCTCTCTCTAATCTTCTAACTAAGCAATCCACAACATTTAACATTGACTTTTATTGAAAACAAACATGCACAATACACAATTTTTTACTGGTAAACCAAAATTTAATCAAAGCAAGATACAAAACAAAGATTCAAAGAGTAAAATCACACTCAAACATTCACTTGTATCGACGAATAAGGGTTCCAGCTAACAACCAGACCAAAACTAGCTTGGTCAATTGTCAAAATTGCCTCAAAATAAAAGGAACGATAGCTATACAGACCATTGCTGAAAATCCATCTGTTTAACTATTCGGATAACTCTGACTCCTCTCTTTCAAGGTAGCGAATCACCCAAGATTTACATGGTCATATGGAAAGGGTTCCATATAAATCCACGGAAATGTACCTGACTCCTAATCTCAGTAGGTAGCGGTACATTGCGGAGTGACAATTAGACAGGCCAAAATTTGTCATTTCACTGTTAATTGTCACGGGCGAAGAAGAAAAGACCAGACTCCAAATACACGGAGTTTCTTCACCAGAAATTTCTTTCTGAAAGCCTTTCAAATATTAGAAGAAATGACCAAACTCTAAAACACAGAGCTGTTGATAATTCCCTTTAAAACTTTCAAAACGATGAGAGAACAAACCAAACTCTAAAACACGGAGCCATTGGCTATTCTATTTTTAAATCTTCACAAAACAGCTAGAAAAAAACACCAAACTCCAAAGAATGGAGCCATTAGCAATTTCTTTTTAAAACATTTCCAAAATGTTGAGAGAAAAAGACCAAACTCCAAAACACGGAGCCATTGGTAATTTCCTTTTAAAACTTCACCAAATAATGAGAGAAAATACCATACTCCAAAACATGGAGCCATTGGCAATTCCACGTTTAATACCTTTCCCAAAATATTGAGAGAAAAAGACCAAACTCCAAAACACGGAGCCATTGATGATTTCCTTTTAAAACTTCACCAAATAATGAGAGAAAAGACCAAACTCCAAAGCACGGAGCCATTGGCAATTCCACTTTTAAAACCTTTCCCAAATGTTCGGAGAAAAGACCAAACTCCAAAACACGGAGCCATTGGCGATTTCTTTTAAAATTTCTTTTTTCAAAATGATGAGAGAAAAGACCAAACTCTAAAACACGGAGCCATTGGCTATTTCCTTAAAATTTCACAAAATAGTGAGAGAAAAGATCAAACTCCAAAACAAGGAGCCATTGACGATTTCCTTTTAAAACCTTTCCAAAATGTTTGAAGAAAAGACCAAACTTCAAAATACGAAGCCATTAGCTATTCCATTTTTAAATCTTCACAAAATAATGAGAGAAAAGACCAAACTCCAAAACATAGAGCTATTGGTAAAAATTTACAAAATAATGAGAGAAAATGCCAAACTCTAAATCACAGAGCCATTGACAATTTCCTACCTTATTAAATAAAACATGTTGAAATAATTAAAGAATTTACTGACTTTGATTGATTTCATCAGATGGATAAGTCATCTCTTAACGAGAGTGACTAAAAATGCATGATTTTTGCTAAAGATAAAACTCAAGAAACTTGAAGGAGTTTTCGGGTATTGAAAAGCATTCTGTTGGGGTTTGGAGATTGCAAGAGCGAATTCTAGACTTCGCATGGGGATAAGATTTTCTGAAAACTTGACTTTGAAAAAAACAACTTGATTGAAGAGCTTGAACCAAAAGAGGGTGTTCGAGTTTCTCTTATCTCTATTTGATGAGAATAGCCATCTCAAATATCATTGTTTGACCGACATCTTTTATGACGCAAGTCATAAAAGATGCCCCTAGTATGATTACTTCTATGAAAAATTCATTGGAGAGCAACACAAAAAAGGATAAAAAAGGATAAGCAAAAAGCTTTCATTAATGAACACCTGGGATTACAAAACTTTTCTCATGAACACTTGAGTTTACAAAACCTTTCTCATGTACAAGAAATTGGTTCTGCACATAATTTCTTTTCATCTCTGCTGTCTACTGAGGCTGTAAATGGGCTTTAGACCCTGTCACCTTCTGAACTCTACTCTGCTTTACATTGTCCAACAGGAGCCACAAATTCTTACCTCTTTGTTCTTGTCACCTTGGCTTTGGGAGGACATTGAGACTTCGAAAACCTGACCTCTACTCGACAAAAGAAAGACTTTGACAAGTGACGAACGAGGACATTGACAAATACACAACTTGAACACTAAGAGAGACTGAATATGCTTCTTAGCCTGATAAAATATAGTAAAAGGCGACCACTCTTAAAATCTTTTGAATACCGTGTTTAAAGGTGTTTCCTCACTCTTTTCTGTATTTCCCTCATAGTTATTATCCCCTTCGGATTGCTTAGTTTCAACCTCCCTAGCTTAGAGATTAATAAAGAAAGCTCTGTTGACGCTTACTCAGACATTGGAGTAATACCAAAGAAGATGAAAATTCAGCTGGCTTCCGGAAGCTTTGTCCTTTCATGAAGTCACTGCCATGTGGGTTTCGATTTAGCGGACCATATGCCTTATATTTTGCTTGGACTGTCTGCCCTTACTGATTTTTCATCCAGCAGGCTCTGCACCCTGATTTTTGCTTAAGCAGTACTTTCGGATTTTCAGCTTAGCGGGTGAATGACCATAACTTTTGCCTAGACCGTCCTTTCGGGTTTTCAGTCTAGCAGGTCTAAGACTCCATCATTTTTTTTATTTCTGTTTCTCTACAAACCTGGGCCTAAATACACTAGAAGGACTTTTAGGTAGGCTTAGGTTCAAACAAGTTAAAACTTTGGTGTGTTTACATGTATTTAGACCGAATCTGGACCCTCCAGACTACTTACATATCCCTGAGAAAAATGGGAATCAGGTCTGCGTAGTTCGCTCATTTGAGGTTTAAAAGATTGTTGTGGTTTTTTTTTTTTTTTTCAAAAGGTTGTGACCAAAGCTGAATTGAACAGGCTGCCTACGTACCCTATAGAAAGGGATCAGGTCATAACGTAGTTCAAACTTTTGAACTAAAAAAAATGCCCCTTGTTTGGGTTTATCAAAGAAAAAGTTTTCTTTTTAGGTTCAAAGGGTTTGCAAACGCTTTAAAACATTTGGGTTGTTGGCTTGAAGCTCAAATCGTCCAAGGATGGCCTCATGGTATACTTAAGCGTATATTTCTTGAGTTGATCCAGGTTTGTAGGTTCTGTTAATTTTTCTCCATTTTCATTGATGAGTCTCACGGCTTTTCCAGGCAGGACTTCATCGACTATGTAAGGACCAGACCAGTTTGGCCTGAACTTCCCTCTGATCAAATACCGGTGCCTTGTAGGATTTCAAAACAAGATCTCCTGATTTCAAGTCTCGGACACGGACTTTCTTATTGAAGGCTTTTCGATTCACCTCTGATATCCCTGAATGTGGTATAAGGCTCTCAGCCTCTTTACATCTATCATCTGCAGCTCATCATGTCTTGCCTTCGCCCATTCAGACTCTGGCAAATCAGCTTCCATCATCACTCTCAAGGATGGGATTCTCAGCTCAACAGGGAGGACAACTTCCATTCCGTACACTTAAGAATACGGAGTTACACCTGTTGAAGACCTGATCGATGTCCTATAAGCCCATAAGGCATATGGAAGTTTGTTCGACCAGTCTTTATAAGTCTTAGTCATCTTACTGATAATGACCTTGATATTTTTATTTGCTACCTCTACAGCTCCATTTGTCCGAGGTCTGTAGGGAGATAACTTGTGATGCTTAATCTTGAACTCTTCACACAGGTGTATCACTTCCTTCTTGAAGTGTGACCCATTGTCAGAAATCAACTCATGGGGTACTCCGTATCTACAAATGATGTTTGTACAGATAAACTTCGCAACTATGTTCAAAGTTATGGAAGCATACGAAGCAGCTTCAATCCACTTTGTGAAATAACGATAGCTACCAAAATGTACTCATGTCCGCTTGAGGATCTTGGATAAAATTTTGCAATGATGTCAATTCCCCATACTGAAAAAGGCCATGGCGAAGTCAAAGAATGCAACTCTGAAGGGGGAACATGAATGAGATTCGTATAGACTTGGCATTTGTGACATTTCTTCACAAAAGCAAAACAGTCTGCTTCCATTGTGGGCCAATCGAATCCAAGTCTCAAAATTTTTCTAGACAATATTTTTTCATTCATATGAGGTCCGTAAACTCCCTCATGGGTTTGTTCAATAAGCTCTGCAGCTTTGTCCTCATCAACATATAAGAGTTGTATTCCAATAAAAGATCGCATGTACCGTTCTTCACCACAAATGATGAAGTTGGTAGCCAATCTCTGAAGAGTCTTTCTCTCTTTACTTGAAGCTTCAGGAGGATGCCCTTTGCCTGTAATAAGATTCTTGATGTCCATAAACCACGGCTTTCCATCTAGACACCTTGCCAATATCTCTATCGCATTCACATGAGTTGGAGCCTATTACAATCTGACAGCTAAAGGTTAGACCTCCATAGTTGCAGAAATATCCAACATAGAAGCAAGAGTAGCTAAAGCATTAACAAATTTGTTTCTGGTTCTTGACAAGTGAGTAAAAGTAGTACTCCTGAACTTCTTGATCAGTGATTCCAAATATGTGTTATATGGAATCAATCTGTCCTCTCGAGTTTTCCATTGTCCATTAATCTGGCAAATGATCAAGATTGAGTCCCCACATACATCTATCTCTTGAACATGAAGAAATAAAGCCGCCTCAAGTCCTGATATGCATGCCTCATACTCTGCCATGTTATGTGTGCATTCAAATTGTAACTTGATAGATATGGGAATGTACTCTTTCTTGGGAGATACAAGCACTGCTCCTACTCCTTGACCATGATTGTTTACAGCTCCATCAAAGTACATTAGCCACCTGGTACTCGGAGTCTCTTCTTCGACATCCATGATTTCTTCATCAGGAAACTCGGCTTTCAGAAAACCATTCTCCTCTACAGGAGCATCAGCCAGCTGCTCAGCTATGACCCACCCCTTAATTGATTTCTGAGTGACATGAGTGATGTCAATTCAGATAAAAATAATAACCATCTAGCTGTTTTTCCTGTAAGAGCTGGTTTCTCGAACAAGTACTTCAACGGATCCATCCGTGAAAGCAAAAGGACCTTGTTCGATAGAAGATAATGTCTAAGCCTTTGGGTTGCCCAGACTAATGCTAAATAAGTCTTTTCCAAAATAGAGTACTTCATTTCGTACTCTAGCATTTTCTTGCTGATATAGTAAATGAGCTTTTCCTTGTTAGACTCTGGATCTTTCTGAGCAAGCATACAGCCCATTGCTCTGTCTGTGATTGACAAGTATAACAACAATGGCTGGCCTGGAATGACAGGTGACAAGACAGGAGGCAATGATAAACACTGCTTAACCTTTTCAAACGCTTCTTGACATTCTTCATTCTATTTCTTTGAGGAATTCTACTTTAACAACTTGAAAATCGGTTCAGATGTCATGGTCAGCTGAGATATGAACCTTCTCAAGTACTGAACTTTTCCAAGGAATCCTCTAATCTGCTTCTTCGTCTTTGGCGGTTCCATTTCTTGGATTGCCTTAATTCTTTAAGGATCAACCTCAATTCCTCTTTCACTGACCATGAATCTTAAGAGTTTTCCTGATGTAACTCCAAATCCACACTTGTTTGGATTCAAGCGGAGCTGATATTTCCTGATTCTCTCAAAGAATTTTCTCAAGGTAACTACATGTTCTGATCGAGTCTTCGCCTTAACGATCATATCGTCTACATAAACCTCGACCTCTTTGTGAATCATGTCATGAAGAAGAGTAGTTGCAGCCCTCTAGTAAGTAGCACCAACATTCTTTAGACCAAACAACATTACTATGTAGCAATAGGTGCTCCACTGAGTGTAAATGACCTCTTTATCATGTCCTCGGGTGCCATCTTAATATGATTGTACCCGAAAAATCCATCCATAAAGGATAAAAGAGCATGTCCAGCTGTATTATCCACTAAGACATCAATGTTTGGCAGAGGAAAATCTTCTTTAGGACTTGCCTTATTCAAATCTCAAAAATCCACACACATTCGGACTTTTCCATCCTTCTTGGGCACCGGTACTATGTTTGCCAGCCACTTAGGATATTCAACCACTTGTATGAATTTCACTTCTAGAAGTTTCTTAACTTCCTCATAGACTTTCAACTCCCATTCTGTTTTGAGTTTTCAGAGTTTTTGCTTCTTTGGCTTGGCGCCAGGGAGTAAAGGTAATCGATGCTGAACGATATCCTCACTTAATCCTGACATATCATCATAAGACCAAGCAAAAACCTCCTTGAACTCCTTAAGTAGAGTGATTAATTCCTCACGCTCCTGAGGAGATAAAGCTTTGCCAATCCTTATTTTCCGAATTAAGGTTTCATCATCGATATTCATAGTTTCAACTTCCTCTTCGAGTGGTTTTGCTCGGTGACTCTCCTCCGGTTGGATCAAATGTTTGATTTCAGGGGGAATTTCATCGACATCCTCATCAGAGGGGGAGTCTTGATTATCATTATTTTTATTATCAGATTTTAAAGCAGATTCAGTAGAAGAAATAGAAATAGAGACAGGAATATACACAGAAGAAAAGTCCTTTATTTCATTTGATGAACTGATTACATCAGAAGTACATGCAACATCAAGCTTCATACAGGACTCAAAAAAAGTATTTGCAGACACGAAAGAAACATTGACATGAATGGAATCAACAACACTATGTACAGACTGATCAGACCAAACAGACGACCCATCATGAAATTCAGCAACACTAGGAAGGGATTCGCCACCAACGTCAAGAGTAGACTCGACCTCTACAGTACCTGCATCAAAAGAATCGTTAGAAGAAAAAGACTCTGAATCAGACTTAGAGACTGACACATACTTACGAACAACTGACTCTTTTGGAAGAACTTGACTATACTAAAAGGTAACTTGTGGTAGGACCTGAGAACTCTAGTTAGTCAATGGTCCTTCTGCCGCGGTGATTAGGTGGGTCGGGTCAAGAATCTGTGTACTCCGGTCTATTACGGTAACGTCTGAGTCTCATCCTGAAAAAGTGAATTCAGAAAGTCTGGTTCCATGCTCTCTACCCAATAAGTATCAGACTTTGTCTTTGTAATGTGCATATCCTCTGGTTTTTCGGCAAGCTCGAGATCAAAAAAGAATTCAAACCCTGATAGTATTTGCCTAGTGCTCTCATCTAACCAAGTTTCAGTGAACCCACAGAACGGAGTATCTGCTCCTTCCATGCGAAAGCGACCATTCATCGTCAGATCAAATGGCCCCTATGGGAAGGTCCAAACCCCTTCGGCGGCATTCCGCCCACTTCTGCATCTATTTCTTCATGTCTTTAACCTCAGTCTTAGTGGGTTGATATCTTAACCCAAACAAACAATTAAAGGTTTTTGAACACTGGCCATTCAGTTAGACCTTGGTGATATTTTCCCAGTCCTGCCCCAGGAATGTAGCCTTGTAAACGTATCATCCGGACTACATTCGAGTTTGTACTACTCAGGAAAAAGATTTACTCACTCATCGCCTTTTCGAGAGTTATGGTTGATACCTCTAAAGAAAAACCAGTTAGACTGAAATCCCCTGCTCCGCCAATGGTTATTTCATGAGAGATTTGGCCTATTTCTAAGTCAGGGTCTCCCTTCACATCACTTTGTTGTTCAAAACAAATTTCAACTTTTGGTGTAAGGTGGATGGGACAACCCCGACCTTGTGTAGCCATGAACGACCCAATAGTAGCAAGAATGAGGCCTTAATATCTAACACTAGGAATTCAATCTCAAATTCTTCGCCTCCTATTTGAATTTCGGTCACCAAAGTCCCGATGACGTCTCGACGAGTGCCGTCGTATACTAAGATACCCTGTTCAGATGGAACAAAATCTCTAGGACCAAATCCTAAGGTTGTCGCGGTACTCAGCGGGCAAACATTCAGGGCGGAGCCATTGTCAACCAACACCTCTGGCACTTTCTTCATATTACAAATGATTGTAATCTTAAGAGGCTTGGTGTGATCTCGACCTTTAGGAGGTAGGTCCTCAGGGCCCTTGATGCCCTAGCCATGGCAACTAAACTCACTAGTTCATCCGGGGTTGTATCAATAGAGACTTGAGCTGCATTAAGTTCTCGAAGGACTAACTTTTTGTGTTTTGACGAAGCCATGAGTAGACCCCATACATAAATATTAGCCTGGGTCTTCTTTAACTGTTTTAATAAGCTCTCATCTTCCTCCTCTGTAACAGGCCTATTCTACCTCTGATTATCGTGGACCCTTGATTCCTTTTTGCTGGGCTCTTCATGGTTTATTGCCATGGTCCCTAGATTCATTGTGTGGCTCTTCACGGCTTGTCACCATGGACCCTTGATTACTTCTTGGCTCTTCGTAGCTTATTGCTATGGACCCTCGACATCCAGTTTCCTAAAAAAAATGTCTTTTCCGCGAGGTTCTTCGTTGCTTATAGCAATGGACCCTCGACTCCTGTTTGCGTGGCTCTTCACAGCTTGTCACTGTGGACCCTCGTTCTCTGCAAGCCTCTTCGTGGCTTATCGCCATGGACCCTTGATCAAAATTTTCATTCAACTGTTGTTCTTTCTTGTCTAATTTTGTGAAAAGCTGGACCGCAACTCTATCTAGTTATTAATAATGAAAAGTCAAGTCATGATCCGTCGTTCCACAGTGTACCGCCATCCAAGTGTGGAGTCAGGAATACCTGTGTGACCGATGTGTTACCCGAGTTATATGTGGGAGGCTGTCTCACCAATATCTTTTGAATGCTGAGTTATGTGTCCAGCGTTTCACCAAGTTAATCATAAGTCATGTTGAATGTGAAATTTTAAAACTAAAATCCAATTTACCCTTCTGAATACCATCTCAAAACCAAAAATCCAAAAAATTGCTTTCTTTTATTTTTGGGTCGGCCAAAATGTGTTGTCTGTTCAGCTTTGACATTTGCGCGACAAGCACGCTCTGCGAAAGAGGGGCATCTGTAGACACCCCATTTTGACCGAACCCTTATATACCTTGTTTGAGCACAACCCTATCAACTCAGTGAATTAGAGCCTCAAAATTCACCCTAGGCTAGCTTAGGGTCCCATCTAGGTTCCTGTAAAATTTTGTCAAAATTCGAGCAAAATTACCTAATAAGACGAAGCGAGTAAGAAGTGCAGTGTAATCAAAAGGGGGGTGAATCATCTAGGAGAGGGCCGACCCAGGTCCGAATAAGACACGATTGTTCGTGCGTTTATCAAAAAATCGCGCAATTCGCGCGCCTCATCAAATGGTAGTGCCGATATCAACATCTAATTTTTCCTATAAATATCAAACTTAACCCTCATTTATGGGGGATCTGGGTTTTTCTTCTAAAATTAGAGAGAATGAGAGAGGGAGAATAGAGAGAAAATCAAAATCCTAACCTTATTCCTTTCTCTTCTCCGGCCATACTCCGACCATGCTCCGACCACAATCCGGTCAGCTCCCCCTCCTTGAGATGCTTCTTTTCTTATGAGGTTTTCTTCTTTTTCTGATTTTCAAAATTTTATTTTCAAAACCTTAACCCTCGTATAGCTTTTAAACCCTAGATCCAATATTTCCGGTCATTCTCCAGACAATTTCTGGTCGGTTTACCATTTCTGACGAGCTCAAGCTCCATCCAGATCTCATCTTCTTTTCTTCTTAGTGCTTAAACTCTAAATCCTAGTCTAAAACCCTAAATCCAAAGCTCTAGCTTCAAAACCCTAACCTAGTCTCTCATGCCCTAGATCTCTGTCTCAAATTTCAAATCTTGTGTTTCTTCATTTTTTTTACCATATAACTGTTCATTTTTCAATTTCTGCATACTTTAGTTTATGAAACCCTAGGTCGAAGTTGTGAAACCCTAATTCAACGCTTCAAATCCTAGATCTGAAAAAACTTGTGGCACAAATTTAGCTTCTTCTAACCTCGATCTAAATAGCTCAGCACTAGTTTTGAAGGAAAAGGACAGACATTTCAGATTTGTGGAGAAGCAACATAAAATTCTTATTTGGTGGAACATCAGTTCAAATCGTTCTAGTTTGAGGAGTTGCTAAGATTTCCAATTTAGTCCTTTCAGATGAAGAATTAAGACTCGGATTGGAAGTTTCTCCTAGGAGGTGGTAATAATTCAACATGGAGACGCTTGTTGTTTCAAATTAACACCGGTAAGAGTATAAAAGAGGAGTTATAAAGGGGATTTCAAGGTCACAGTGCTAGAGGCTTGTAGATCTTTGAAGGAAAAAGGAGACGAGAGCTTACATGCATCATAAAAAATAAGGTCTGATCGCAGCAAGCCTCCGCACATCTCAGGAGATATAAAAAGGGGAGAGGTAATTCATGTTTAGTTGCCAATTCCTTCAATCCAGGTAACCCTTTTCTCATCTACTTTAATTTTTAAGAGAGAGTAGTATTCATGTAGTTCAGCACTTGTACACATCGGTGCTTGTTAGTAGTGATAGTTCAGTGCTATTATGGTTTAGTGCCTCCACATTTTCCATGCTTATTAGTAATGCTTGTTCGTTCAATGTTAATATGGTTTAATATTTGTATATTTCAGTTTTCGTCAGTAGTGCTTGTTAGTTCAATGCTTGTATAGTTCAGTATGTGTTAGTTCAGCAATTGTGTAGTTCTGTGCTCATGTAGTTCATCAATATGTGTCGTTGGTCGCATGAATTTGTGTTACAAATAGTTTCTCAAAGTTCCTTTTATTTGTTTGAACACTTATTTCTGTCAAAACCAAAGAAAGAGAGGTCATACATTGCATGCATAATTCCATTGAAGTGAATTGTTAAAATTTTGAAGGATATATGAAAACTTTTGGTGAGCCATTGCTTTTTAAAATGAGGTTGGGTAATATATACAGCTTTATATTTGTCTTATAAGTAGTCTTTTAGCTTTCATTTGGGAGAGGATTATAGATTTTTCATTTATAAAATCCGTAAGTGAAGGGAGTTTACTAATGATACCTCAAGGAGCTGACGTCAGCATCATCATGGATTGAATTGGTTTTGTTGAAATCTGCATGTTTATGTTAAATTACTTCATCTTTCACAAGTTTCTATAATTTTCAAAAGGTTGGCTGGAGCCAAAAGCCTAAATCCTATCATGTTTGTAGGTGTATATCAATTGAAGTACCCTTCTTTGTTTAGAGAGTTATGATAGCTCTATTTGTGTTGATGTATGACATATGAACAAAATATGGTTTTGTCTATTAAGCATAATGGCATCCCTATTGAGAATTCAAGGATATAAACATAGCAGTGTTGTCATTGTAGTATTAGAGATCAGTTTATCTTTTATTTTGGATAGTAGAATCAATGGTTGCAGTAAATAGAATAGATTTCATGCAATTATTCAGATATGGTAGTGCTTATATTGGCATTCACCTGTTCTGTTGATACCAACCTTGTTAATTTTTTAAAATCACTCAAGGTCATTTTATCTTTTATGTTTTGATTGGTATAACTGTGTGAATGTCTCTTTTGAATATGATAGGATTAAAAAAGGTTTATTTTTGTGTTCGTAGTATTGCGTTTTTTTTTTAAAATTGTATAATCAGTTGTCAGTTAGATGTTGAGTATACTTATATTAATTTAGTACTTGATGGTAATTCATCTTGGCTCTGTTTCAATTTGGGAGCTTTATTCATTACAAGGGCGATGAAGGCGCTAGCCCAAGCCCATCTTCTAGGAGATTTGCCAAATCCTAGTAGCATTCCCCTCTTTAGTAGACTAGCCCAGTTTTTTTAGACATGTATCTTGAAATCATTAGATATTCGTTCACTTCTCGTTGAAAGGGCAATAAAAGAGTCATCTAGAGCCCCCTTTAGGGAGACAAGTTATGTCTCAGCGGAAAGTCAAACCCTTTAGAGACAGGCTTTGTCTCATTAGTGAAACACACATAGGAGACTTACATAGTCTCATGTCAAAACACCTCTCACTAATTAGAGGCTAGCTTAGCCTTTTAGATAAGCACCCCAACTTATCATTACAAAGACAATGATAAGGTTACTTGGAGCCCTCCATAGGAGACATTCAATGTCTCATTAAAGTTAGTTGTTTTCCAGTAAGAGACAAGCTTTGTCTCATTCGCCCCAGTTATCTCTTTGTTTTAGGGAGACTCTCTCAGTCTCATCTTTTTCATTTAGGGGGACTCGCCCAGTCTAATCCTTTTTTTAAGAGACTCACCCAATCTCATTCTCTTGTCAATTCTTCCCTTTTAGGAGATAGGCTATGTCTCATTGATCCTAATGGTCATCTTCATTTGAGAGACAGGTCTTGTCTCACCTGCACACTCTTTCAGAGAAGAGCAGTGCAAGACTTCATTTCTGATTTAGTTCTTCTCCCTTTTCTTAGGGTCTAACTCAGTCTTCTTAGGTTTTCACACCTTCTTGTGATTCCTTCCATTCTATCATCTATTTGTGACACCGATTTACTTGTTTAGGACAACCGTTAGGCTAAAAGGGTTCTGTCTTTTCATCTGACACTTCTCCAGGCTATGGATCACAGGAGTGTTCTTTTCGTTTTGGTTGTCTCCTTATTTCCCTTTGGCTAAAAGGGTTAAAACTCTTGAAAATCCAAAACATTAGAAATTCAAAATATTAAAACATTAAAACATTTCAAAATCCAAAAACATCTGAAAAGTAGAGTCATTAGAAGTAGTTAGGAGAGTCTGTTTCCGAACTACGTTGGCTTGATCCTCTTCCATGGGGTACGTAGGCTGGTTGAGATTCTTATCCCAAGTTCAGTCAAACCTTCAAAAATAAAAATTTCAAAACTTCAAAAAAAAAAACAAAAATTCTTCAAAATCTTTTTTCAAAAAGATCTTTCCCTAGAGTTAGGAGTCTATCCTAGATGGTTGGGGTGTCTTAGGGTTAGGAGTCTGTCCTGATTATGTTTGTTCTAGAGTTAGGAGTCTCTCCTAGCTAGGAGTAGGTTGTGCCTCCGTCCGGTCAGTTGGCGATTCACATCGCTGACTGATGACTAGGTCTAGGATGCGTTAGTGATTCCATTATTTTTCTTTAGGACACATAGCCTAGTTACACATAGGTTGTTGGAACTACCTGCATTAGCTTAGAGCTAACCTGCATTTAGTTAGGGCATATAGGGTGTCCTAAAATCCACAATCCACTAGAATTTAAATAATTGCACAAGAAGCTTTAATAACTAGTTCGGTCTTTTCGGTCGAGTCTAGGATAGAGGTCTAGATGTCTTAGGCATCATAGCTTAGAATAGGTGCGGAGAACTACGTGACTTTGATTCTCGTGGAGGCGGGGATACGTAGGCTTCTTTGGATGAACATCAGATCATCCAAAGACTCGGGTTTAGGCTTTAGAGTCTTAGGGTCTGTTGTTAGCACTTTAGGGCTTGTGTTTGCATATTGATTATTTATGATTTCTTGCATAGGATTATGATAGTGTGTGATCATTTCTTTACTTATTCGCATGTTAGCATTTACCTTCTTATTTACCTTGATCATATGCTCAGTTGTAGCTCATTTATCTTTCTAGCTTAGTGTATTTATTATATCTTGTGCAGACTTTATACCTTTAGCTGTAGTATGCATGTGTTTGCACACCAGAACTTAGACGTCATTTAGGCATGACACTCATAACTTAGCTACACCTAGGTGACACTTCTTTCATTTATTTTGCATGTGCTTATTATTAATCTTTGTGACATGCATGATTAGGTAGACGTCTTCTCGGAGATATATGTTCCCATTTCACATGACTTTCGCCCAAAACTCTTCAAAATCAATAAGTAAATGGCATAAGAGACCAGGTGCTTGCACTTGGGCGGATGAGGTGCTCTTCAGACCTTCCAAATTCGTAACCAGGCACGAACCTTTTATATCTCTGGTTATCCATTACAACAGAGTATAGTATGGGATCCAGGGCCGACTTCCTTGGATGACGACTCTTCTTTGTTTAAGGTATGTCTCGAATCTGGGCTACTCCCCAAATCGAGATGTATCTTACTTTGTATCGCCACTCATGCTGTGAGAGACACTTTTTTTAGGGTCCTTGGTAGAGCTCTCATTCACGCGTGGATGATCTAGAGACTCTCTGGGGGCTCGTCCCCCGCCTCTCTCGGATCGGGGTCCACAGAAACACACTGGTTACTGGTTGGTATATATGGTCGCAAAATTAACGTCATAGTAGTTGCAAAGTGACATTATTCAGGTGCTCTATTTGTTTTAGCAAATAATATTGCTTGCTTGGGCAATATGACTTACTGTTTCTTCTAGTTTCTTATTCAGTGTTTGCATCTCCTCAACCATGCGGCCAACCTCTGATAAAATAGCTTGTTATGGTAACTTTCTCAAAGCGGCCTTCCTTTGTTGTGCCTAACTGAACGAAAAAAAAAATTTACACCACGAATTAATATTTACACTCTGAAAAGCAGCAGTACAGTTAATGAACTAATCTTAGTTACCAAATGAATGGTGAGAGAAAGTTTCAAGAGAATAACCAAACAAAACAATAAATAAAATTACATGAAAAATAGAAGTTGAAGTGACTCATACATAAATGGCATGCAACCATTATAAATTTTAATCTCCCATTACATAAACATTCAGTAAAGGCATATCCAATTCATTTGATGCAAAGTCATAACTTTTGCAGTATAATGACAGACAATTTATAACTAAAGTCTCCTTGTGTGAAGAGATAAATAATTTTCCTGTTATATTGAACAGAAATATAACAAATGTAGCTTTAGGCTCAAGTAGAGATAAAAACTCTACTCCTAGCATAAGATAAAATTCATAAAACTCAAATAACATATTAAGTAGGGTTTCAAATGAGCAAGAGCTACCTAGTTTCCTGTTATACTGAATAAAGAGATGAAAAAAAATATTGTCGCTTAAGGCCTAAGTAGAGCTTAACCATCCCCCCCCAAAACCCCAAAGCATACGATAAAGTTCCACAACACAAATAACAAATTAGATTAGAGTAGCTAATAGGCAAGAGTTACCTAGGTACATTCATTGCGAGTTCACCCAAAATCTGATAGAACTGGCCTTTTTACGTGGCATCTGCCTAGGTAGTTTCCAAAGTTTTGGAAAAACTCCTCTTTGTTGCCATTTTCAATCTTACTAGCTAATGCGATAACCATCATCCAAAACTAGTTGTGAAGCTTATCACTTGCCATGTCATTGTCAAATCATCTGTTTAGTCACCATACAGGATGCCAAAACACGCCACATCACCCATGGCCAAAAAGACACCCGCCAGCCTCATGGTTTTGCCGCTACGTGTGGCGCCTCCAATTGGGCCCACTTTTACATAACGATCCACTTGGATCATCAGATGATCTTAGCCCCCTGATCTATTAGGTTTTGCTTAGGGTTCCGTGTAAAGACACATAAGTGTTGATCTTAGCCCGCATGGATAGGATGTTCATTCTGTATGAGAACAAGACCATGTGGGTGGCCACATGATGATCTACAAGATCAACAATCCCAATTACAGACACATCTCACGACTCAAATATTGATACTTACAATTGATTTTAGTTTAGATCTTCTCACAATCATCCATCTGCAAGCAACTAGATTGGAAAACTTCAAAAAATCCAATAAGTAGGATTCTAGGATGCCATTCCAAAAAAGTACGATTCTAGGATCTGAGCTATGCTCCCCCTTCCGACCTCGAAACCCCCACCATCTCTCTATCCATTTTTAGCAACCATGGCTCAACAAAGTGAAGGGAAAAGACAATCAAAGGATGCAGCAAAGTAGCAAACGACCAAACACAAGTAGAAGCAGTCAAAAGCAAAGAAGAAATTACTCCTATCAAGATTTATTACGGGAAACCCAAACCCAGAAGCACCCTTCAATCCTAACCATTAACTTCTCACCATGCTTGTTCTCAGCTCAAACCTGATTGGACCATGAAGCTAAGGCAATGTAGAAATGTTGCTGCTGGTGACATTGTTTAAAATTACGGAAGCGGCGAGGAACGCGGCTGAAGAAAATCCTAGTTGACTCGGCACGACGTGATTCAGAACTCGGTTGAGACGGTCATAGTTCAGGAGCCAAAAAGGAGTTTTTATTGACTGTATAGGGCAAAACGCGGAACGTGGCCACGGTAAAAGAAAGTTGAATAGGGAGAGTCCACGATGACGCGAGGGAGCTTTAAAACTATGGCTGGGGAGCAAGGTTACGGTCCTCGATCAAGATCAAGGACTAAGAAGGGCCGAAGGAGGTTGATCGAATAAACAAATGGAGTGAAAGAGAGATTCAATATGAAGTGTGTGAATTGGAAAGAGGGGGTGGGTGAACGGGAAAGAGGGGAGACAGGTTCTGATGTCTCACGGCTTCCCCTCCATGCAAATAGTGATTTTTAAGTTTCTTCACTCAAAAGAAATCTGGCAAATGTATGCTATCCAAACACCTCGCTTGTAACATTGTATGTGTTATTATCGCAATTTTGAAAACTTACCCAAAGTCACGATGTTAGGGTGTAATTAAACATGTCCTTAATTGTAATTGTTCCAAAATGACAAAAAAACCCAAATTAAAAATTATGTTACTGCCAGTAAGCAGGGGTATATTAGGTATAATATATTATTGTCCATTTACTAATGTAAGTTGCACCGGTATAAAGGTCAAAAGCTCCCTATATATGTTTTGATAATGAGATGAACTCACCTTGTCATATATTTTAATAAGCAATAAAAGGCTCTTACAATTCCGAAAAACATATTGGGCAACGTGAGTTCCTCCCAATATCAAAACATGTCTGTGCTGACATACATACATACTTACATACATACATACATACTTACATATATATATATATATATATATATATATATATATATATATATATATAGACACACACACACACACACACACACATATATATATAGCTTTATTTACTGAATTATGATATAAGATTTTCGATTAAAATCCAAAAAAAATACTATTCTTTTAATGATTTTTGTCACCACAGCTGCAAGATTTTATAGCTAGTTTTGTGCATTTATTGTATTCATTTCTTATTTTTTCATAATTGTTGAGATTATACAAATTGTCCAATAGCCTCTAAATATCAGGTAATAGAAATTATTACGTGAATAATTTGGAAAGCTATAATGAAGTCTGTCAAGTTAGTTAAAGGACTGGCCTTGTATAATCCAAGTCAAAAGTTGGTACCCAGATTTCCACACTGCCTATCAGAACCCCAGTAATTGTACTACCCTTAGCAGAACAGCTGAGCAGCATAGTTGCCGGAAATACAGGAATCCCATTCACAAGGGTAAATAAAGAAAAAGATACAAAAACTGGAAAGACTAAGAAGTAACAACTACTAACTTTCCAATACCAGAAAATGGTTTTAACATGAAAAATTCCATTGTAATTTCTATCTGAACCATTACATAGAAAGATCTTTTTGAAAATATTAGATCATATTACCATTTCAAAAAAAAAACATTAGATCAAACTTATTTGCAAGCACTTTGAAGGGATCGAATTGTGTATTCTATATTACTTTCTGAGTAGTCCAGGATAAACAAATTTCCTTAGCACTCTCCTCGATGACTTAAGACATAAATATGGATGGAAGTTAACATTAAGATAAGCATGGCTTACCAGTTCAAGTCGCTTTTGGAGCTGCAATCTGTATGATCGGATTCTCCTTTCTTTGTATCCAGAGAGCACTATGACTTCAAATAAAGCTTTTCTTCCAAACTCCAGTAGTTTATCCATATCACCAAAAATATCAGAAGTTATCTTTTTCTAAGAGCACACAAATGAACAGGATAAGCATTAGTTTCTATGATGTAAATTGAACAAGTAATGGTAATAAAAATATCAGAAGTTATCTTTTTCAAAGAGCACACAAGTGAAAAATGCAACATAACAAGCAATAGTTTCTCTGATGTAAATTGAACAAGTGATGGTAATTAAATCAATCATTAGCACAGATTGCAAATTGTTAGGAATAAATTTTCTTATTCAGATGCTTTCCTTATTTATCTTATTACTATCTTATATTAGGTTTCCCTATTATGTTATTATTATCTCTACTGATTTCTGTTTCCTTATTTTTCTTTCCTTAATTTCTATATAATGTAGATTCTGTATGGCTATTGAGCAAGTAATAATCAAATTAAGTGCAGTTTGCATGTTGGAGGTTGAGTTTCCTCGAATTAACTCATTGGAGGCCTAAGTTTCCTCGAATTAACTCATTATTTTCCCTTTTTCTATCATCTTCTTCCCTATTTTCTTTTATGATAGAACAGTGTTCTATCAACTTGGTATCAGAGCGGTTTATTCGTGGATGCCGTTAAAAGAACGAGTTGGTATAAAAGATTTGAAGGCGTATTCTATGGCTACAGGAAACAATAATGGTTTGTCCTTAGAAGAGCAAACCTTGGAAGCGAAGTTGGAAGCGAAGTTGGCTGCGAAGTTCGATTTGAGATTCCAAGCTTTCGAAGAAAAAATAATAAAGATGGTGACTAATTAAGGGTCAAGATAGGAATCCATCCGTCTCTAGTTATTTCCGATGGATGGATTTCTATCTTGGCCGTCGGAAATAACTGGAGACGGATGGATTTCTATCTTGACCCTTAATTAGTCACCATCATCAAGGGTTGAGGCCACTCCAAGTGCAAACCGATCCCATCATGCCGTTCATTAAAGCTTCTTTGATGTATTTTTTTAGATTGATTCACGGAGGGTTTCAGGCGAGGATCCTTTCTATGGCGTTGGAAAGGTTGAGTGGCATGACAAATTTTTCAGAGTCGACGTTGTTGGACTCGAGAACGCTGATAATCATTAAACCCTTTCTTTTGTGGCTTTTTTGCTTTTTCTTCGATATAATTTCTTCCCCTCTTTTTTCTGCTTCGTCTTTTCTTTTTTATTGTGTAAGCCTTCTCGACGGTGCTTTCGCTAAACTCTTCACTTAGAGGCTCTCCTAACTTCACGCCAGGTGATTGTGCCATCACATGAGGAAGATCGAGATTTTGAGAAAGAAATTCTCTAAACATCTTTATTATTTTTTCTTCAAAAGCTTGGAATCTCAAATCGAACTTCGCAGCCAACTTCGCTTCCAACTTCACTTCCAAGGCTTGCTCTTTTAAGGACAAACCATTATTGTTTCCTGTAGCCATAGAATACGACTTCAAATCTTTGAGACCAACTCGTTCTTTTAATGGCATCCACGAATAAACCGCTCTGATACCAAGTTGATAGAACATCGTTCTATCATAAAAGAAAATAGGGAAGAAGATGATAGAAAAGGGGAAAATAATGAGTTAATTCGAGGAAACTCAGGCCTCCAATGAGTTAATACGAGGAAACTCGACCTCCAACATGCAAACTGCACTTAATTTAATTATTACTTGCTCAATAACCATACGGCATCTACATTATATAGAAATTAGGGAAAGAAAAATAAGGAAACAGAAATCAGCAGAGACAATAATATGATATTTTTATTACCATCACTTGTTCAATTTTCATCATAGAAACTAATGCTTATTCTGTTCATTTGTGTGCTCTTAGAAAAAGATAACTTCTGATATTTTTTGATGATATGGATAGACTACTGGAGTTTGGAAGAAAAGCTATATTTGTAGTTAGAGTGCTCTCTGGATACGAAGAATGGAGAATCCAATCATACAGATTGCAGCTCCAAAAGCGACTTGAACTGGTAAGCCATGCTTATCTTAATGTTAACTTCCATCCATATTTATGTCTTAAGTCATCGAGAAGAGTGCTAAGTCAATTTGTTTATCCTGGACTACTCAGAAAGTAATATAGAATATACAATTCGATCCCTTCAAAGTGCTTGCAAATAAGTTTGATCTATTTTTTATTTTTTTTGAAATGGTAATTTGATCTAATATTTTCAAACAGATCTTTCTATGTAATGGTTCAGATAGATATTACAATGGAAATTTTCATGTTAAAACCATTTTCTGGTATTGGAAAGTTAGTAGTTGTTACTTCTTAGTCTTTCAAGTTTCTGTATATTTTTCTTTATTTACCCTTGTGAATGGGATTCCTTGTATTTTCGGCAACTATGTTGCTCACCTACTCTACTAAGAGTAGTACAATTACTGCTGCTGATAGGCAGTGTGGAAATCTGGGTACCAACGTTTGACTTGGATTATACATGGTCAGTCCTTTAACTAACTTGACATACTTCATTATAGCTTTCCAAATTATTCAAGTAATAATTTCTATTACCTGATATTTAGAGGCTATTGGACAATTTGTATAATCTCAACAATTATGAATTGCCCAATAACTTTTTCGGAATTGTAATAGCCTTTTACTGTTTATTAAAATATATGACATGGTGAGTTCATCTCATTATCAAAACATATATAGGGAGCTTTTGACCTTTTTACATGTGCAGCTTACATTAGTAAATGGACAATAATATCTTATACCTAATATACCCCTGCTTACTGGCAATAACATAATTTTTAATTTGGGTTTTTTTGTCATTTTGGAACAATTACAATTAAGGACATGTTTGGTTACACCCTAACATCGTGATTTTGGGTAAGTTTTCAAAATTGCGATAATAACACGTACAATGTTACAAATGAGGTGTTTGGATAACATACATTTGCCAGATTTCTTTTGAGAGAAGAAACTTAAAAATCACTATTTGCATGGAGGGGAAGCCGTGAGACATCTGAACCTGTCTCCCCTCTTTCCCGTGCACCGACCCCCTCTTTCCAATTCACACACTTCATATTGAATCTCTCTTTCACTCCATATGTTTATTCAATCAACCTCCTTTGGCCCTTCTTAGTCCTTGATCTTCATCGAGGGCCGTAACCTTGCTCCCCAACCATAGTTTTAAAACTCCCTCGCGTCATCGTGGACTCTCCCGATTCAACTTCCTTTTACCTTGGCCACGTTCCGCGTTTTGCCCTATAGAGTCAATAAAAACTCCTTTTGACTCCTGAACTATGACCGTGTCAATCGAGTGCTCAAGCATGTCGTGCCGAGTCAACTAGGATTTTCTTCAGCCGCGTTTCACGCCGCTTCCGCATTTTTAAACACTGTCACCAGCAGCAACATTTCTACATTTCCTTAGCTTCATGGTCCAGTCAGGTTTGAGCTGAGAACAAGCATGGTGAGAAGTTAAATGGCTGGGATTGAAGGGTGCTTCTGGGTTTGGGTTTCCCGTAATCTATCTTGATAGGAGTAATTTCTTCTTTGGTTTTGACTGCTTCTACATGTGTTTGGTCGTTTGCTGCTTTGTTGCATCCTTTGATTGTCTTTTCCCTTCACTTCGTTGAGTCAAAGGATGCTGAAAATGAATAGAGAGATGGTGGTGGTTTGGAGGTCGGAAAGGGGAGCTTCGGCATCTCGTTGCACACTGAGAGCATCTGCTTTTTTTTTTCAAAGGCAAGAGCATCTCCTTCTATCTTACTCTCTTTAAAATGATAACTTGAGAAAACTAAGCCGAGCTCGCTAATATGACATTAAGGTCATTTCGCGGGCATTAACCCTAGATTGGCTCGGATCCTAGGATCGTACTTTTTTGGAATGGCATCCTAGAATCATACTTAATGGATTTTTGCAGTTTTCCAATTTAGTTGCTTGCAGATGGATGATTGTGAGAAGATCCAAACTAAAATCAATTGTAAGTGTCAATATTTGAGTAGTGAGATGTGTATGTAATTGGGATTATTGATCTTGTAGATCATCATGAGGCCACCCACATGGTCTTGTTCTCATACAGAATGAACATCCTATCCATGAGACTAAGACCTAGATAGATCAACACTTATGTGTCTCTACACGGAAACCTAAGAAAAACCTAATAGATCAGGGGGCTAAGATAATCTGATGATCCAGGTGGATTGTTGTCTAAAAGTCGGCCCAATTGGAGGCGTCACACGTAGCGGCAAAACCATGAGGCTGGCAGGTGTCGTTTTGGCCATGGGTGATGTGGCATGTTTTGGCATCCTGTGTGGTGACTAAGCTGCTGATTTGACAATGACATGGCAAGAGATAAGCTTCACAACTAGTTTTGGATTATGGTTATCTCGTTAGCTAGTAAGATTGAAAATGGCAGCAAAGAGTAGTTTTTCCAAAACTTTGGAAACTACCTAGGCCGATGCCACGTAAAAAGGGCCAGTTCTATCAGATTTTGGGTGAACTCGCAATGAATGTACCTAGGTAACTCTTGCCTATTAGAATCTAATTTCTTATTTGTGTTATGGAACTTTATCGTATGCTTTGGGGTGGGGGGGATGGTTAAGCTCTACTTAGGCCTTATGTGACATTTTTTTTTCATCTCTTTATTCAGTATAACAGGAAACTAGGCAGCTCTTGCTCATTTGAAACCCTACTTAATGTGTTATATGAGTTTTATGAATTTTATCTTATGCTAGGAGTAGAGTTTTTATCTCTACTTGAGCCTTAAGCTACATTTGTTATATTTTTGTTCAATATAACAGGAAAATTATTTATCTCTTCACACAAGGAGACTTTACTTATAAATTGTCTGTCATTATACTACAATAGTAAAGACTCTGCATCAAATGAATTGGATATGCCTTTACTAAATGTTTATGTAATGGGAGATTAAAATTTATAATGGTTGCACGCCATTTATGTATGAGTCACTTCAACTTCTGTTTTTCAGGCAATTTTATTTATTGTTTTGTTTGGTTATTCTCTTGAAACTTTCTATCACCATTCATTTGGTAACTAAGATTAGTTCTTTAACTGTGCTGCTGCTTGTCAGAGTGTAAATATTAATTTGTGGTGTAAATTATTTTTTTCGTTCAGTTAGGCACAACAAAGGAAGGCCGCTTTGAGAAAGTTACCAGAACAAGCTATTTTATCAGAGGTTCGCCGCATGGTTGAGGAGATGGAAACACTAAATAAGAAACTAGAAGAAACAGTAAGTCCTATTGCCCAAGCAAGCAATATTATTTGCTAAAACAAATAGAGCACCTGAATAATGTCACTTTGCAACTACTATGACGTTAATTTTGCAGCCATATATACCAACCAGTAACCAGTGTGTTTCTTGGATTCGAATCTGCTTGTCGGGATCTGACATGGATTCAAGGTGTCAGATTTGGCAAATCCCAAAAAGTAAGATTTGAGGATTCTGGAATGTTTATTAAATAAAAAATAAAAATTTAATACACACACACACATAGGGCGAGCCTTGGCGCAATGGTAAGGTTGCTCCATTTTGACTTGGATGTCACGGGTTCGAGCCACAGAAACAGCCTATCTGCAAAGCAGGGGTAAGGCTGTGTACATCTAGCCCTCCCCAAACCTTGCAATGGCGGGAGCCTCGTGCACCGGGCCGCCCTTATATATATATATATATATATATATATATATATATATATATATATATATATAGAGAGAGAGAGAGAGAGAGAGAGAGAGAGGAAACTGTTGGTGCGCTTAAGCGCCCAATCACATGGGTCCCACATTTTCTGTGGTGATCCAAACCATTCATTTCCAAGGTCCTATCGTAGATAGGGGGTGTACCAAAAATCAGCTCCATAGGATCATCCTAACCCCTCCATTTGTGGAAGACAAAACTGGGCATATTTGTGGATGGGTTAGGATGATTCTCCAAAAATGGATGGGTTAGGATGATTCTATGGAGCTGATTTTTGGTACACCCCCCATCTATGTAAGGACCTTGCAAATGAATGGTTTGGATCACCACAAAAAATGTAGGACCCATGTGATTGGGCGCTTAAGCGCACCATAAGCTTGGTGAGCTTAAGCGCACCAACAGTTTCCTCATATATATATATATATGAGGAAAGTGTCTCTAGTCTCTCCCCTAGATAAGCTTATCTACTCCTCCCTTTAAAAAAACACAGTGGGCCCACGCTGTTTGGATGATCCAAAGCATTCATTTGATAGGTCCTAACATAGATAGGGTGTGCCCAAAAAATCAGCACCAAAGGGTCATCCTAGAACTTCATTTTGTTGGGCACACCGTGTCCAAAATGGACGCATATAAACGTGTGGAAGTTTATATGTGTCCATTCTGGGTACCACAAGGCACCACAAAACAAAGTTCTAGGATGACCCTTTGGTGCTGATTTTTTGGGCACACCCTATCTATGTTAGGACCTATCAAATGAATGCTTTGGATCATCCAAACAGAGTGGACCCACTGTGTTTTTTTAAAGGGAGGAGTAGATAAGCTTATCTAGGGGAGAGACTAGAGACACTTTTATATATATATATATATTCTGTGTGTGTGTGTGTGTGAAAATTTTGATCTAACATTTGTCCGTGAAATTTGAGCAACAATAATTGTCAACATACCTCACAAATCTCACAAATCGTAATTGTGTACTTTCTTTGAGCAACATACTATTGAAATTAATACAAAAATTCCATTTTAAGAAGTACCACCCATCAGTAAACCATGCAAACTAGAAAGAAAGTTGTAGAATCTACGTGAAATGCCAAAATGTGCACCGGATATGATATGGTTAATAATGAACTACAATACCGAGAGAGAGAGAGAGAGAGAGAGAGAGAGAGAGAGAATTACGTGGATCGTCTCCTCATCTGTCATGGTAAAAAGGGCATGACTTCCCATCATGGCAATGATTTTCCGTCACAGCAATGAAGCTAGGGATTTATCGATAGTGAGAGACAAGGTGTTTGGTGGTGATTGAAGGTCAAGGGTCGAGTGTCGAGCAACATGAGATTTCCCATCACAAGGGGCGGATTTCTAGTTACAAGGACGAAGCTAGGGATTTTCTATTAGCGAGGTATAGCAAGAAAAGGTGCGTAGTTCTTGAGGATCAAGGGCCAGGCACAAAATTAATACGATTGAAATTCGACTTTAAGAAGTACTTGGCATTATTTGTTAGCGAGGTATCAAGAAAAGGTGCGTAGTTCTTGAGGATCAAGGGCCAGGCACGGACTTAATACGGTTGAAATTTGACTTTAAGAAGTACGTGGATTGTCTCCTCCTCCTTTGTCACAGTAACAAGGGGCATGATTTCCGATCATGGCAACAAGTGGTGGGATTTTCCGTCACAACGATGAAGCTGGGGATTTCTCGATAGCAAGAGACAAGGTGTTCGGTGGTGGTTGAAGGTCAAGGGTCGAGTGTCTAGCAACATGAGATTTCCCATCACAAGGGGTGGATTTCCAGTTACGAGGAAGAAGCTACGGATTTTCTGTTAGCAAGGTATATCAAGAAAAGGTGTGTAGTTCTTGAGGATCAAGGGCCAGGCATGAAATTGATGGGGAGAGGGGAGAGGGGGGGGAGGGAGGGCGTGGGGGGTTGGGTCGAGAGTTGAAGAAGAAGGGGGGAATGTGGGTGTCGATATTCTAGGGTTGAGGCGCTTAAGAGAGGACGGGTTGTGCCTTTATAAAAAATTTTAAGAAAAAACACATTTAAAGGGTATCCAGGATTCACATTTTCAGAGACAATGATGTGTCGGATTCACCCAAAAAATAGGATTCGTGTGGGATACAGCTACAATACGAATCTGGTTGTGTCCCATGCGAATCCAGATCCAATTCGTCTGTCGAAACTTGTTTGAATTGTGTTACAATCAATGGGATCTAGTCTTAAGGGCTTCCTATATTACGGTAGACCTACTATTTTCGAGTAGTTTCTATTTTGGATCACTTTCTATTTTGGGCCACTTTATATTTTGGGAACCTTCTATTTTGATGTTGTTTCCATTTTTGGTATCCTAGATGTGGGGGCCGTCCACATCAGTCACGGCCTACATCTCGCCATAATCTACACATGTGTCATACCTTGACCCATTCAAATAGTGGTCACAAAGGGGACCCACGACTTAATTAAATCTAACTTCCATATAAATAAGAGAGCTAACTCAATGATTCTAGAGGTGAGATGCAAATCAAGTCCCACATACCTTTTCCAATAGAGGGCTCGTGGCTACTCGACCACTTGCCACTCTTCCACCTAAGAGTACAACCAAGAGACCACCTATTGGCAAGTCGAGTGCGGGCCGTGGACTTTTAGGACCGAAACCACAAAATACCACGATCAAATGTTTTAGATGTGACAAATCTAGTCACTGATAATCAGATTGTCCATGGCGGACGTTCAATCCTCATAACACCTTGGCAGAACAAGTAGAATGTGAGTGTGAGAGTGATACGGCCCCCCTTGGTACGATGAAACCAACCTTGATGGGGACAATGACACTACTGTTTGCGTTATTCACCGGGCCATGATATCCCCTACTGTGTTGAAGTCAGATCAATGGTTGCAAAGCAATATCTTTCTTGCCATGTGTAAATTAGAAGGAAAACTTTGCACCATTATCATAGGTAGTTCAAGTACGGACATGGTCGGTCAGTTGAAATTGAAGACTGGGAAGTTAACTCGACCATACAACATCGCATAGTTTAAGGATGGAGTCGTCATGATACGGCTTGTGAACATGTCCATCGAAAATGCTTAAAAAGATGTAGTTTGGTGCGACGATTCTCCAGTAGAGATGTCATATATTGACAGGCCGCCCCTCGCATTATGATTGAAAGAACACTCATGACAGGGAGAAGATTACGTAAAAATTACGTACTCTTTCGTGAAGGATGGCAGACACATAAGGGTAAATCCCGTAAATTATGCTCCTAAGCCGTCAGGGATAGTCAACACCCTGTGTGTTAACGAAAAATGTGCTACAATCAATGTTAACGAAAAATGTGCTACAATCAATGGAAAGAAATTGACAATATTCCTGAACCGATCTAAGTTCGAGGACGCGTGCAGAGAAAAGAAGACCATTTTAATCCTCATAAGCAAAGAAGAGACCGAACCTATCCCTTCCAAGATACAACAGCTTCTGAAGGAGTTTCACGATCTTATTCTTGACGATCTTCATGATGGACTCTCTCCTCTACGTGATATACAACATTGCATCGATCACATCCCATCCTTTAGTCTAGCATACTTATCCTATTACCATATGAGCGCTACCGAGCATGAGGAGTTGCAGAGTTGCATCGGTATGTCCTAGACTTATTGAAGGAGGTTTGCATCCACCATCAATAAAATTGATGTTAAAGTAAAGGTTTACCATACCTAGAAACTTTTTTTTTTGAAATGGTTCCCATACCTAGACTTGTTGACATACTAAATATGTTGAATGACACATGCCTGTTCTCCAAGATAGTTCTGTAATGTGTGAATCATCAAATTAGAGTAAAATTGGGGGATGAATGGAAGATCGCCTTCAAGAGTCGCGAGAGTTTATACGAGTGGTTGTTCATGCTCTTTGTAAGCTAGTAGAACTCCTTAGTGTTTTCATTCAAACGAACATCTCTTTGACATAAAATTGAAAGCTTAGAAAATAGTTTGATGATAATTAGGTGGTATAAATTTCTCTGGTACTTATGATTTCATATTGAACTTCTTAGTGTTTTCATTCAAACAAAAATCTCTTTGACATAAAATTTAAAGCTTAGAAAATAGTTTGATGATAATTAGGTATTTCTCTGGTACTTATGATTTCATATTCTCCCAACTAATTATCCTTGGTTTTTAAGTTATTCCCACCAAGCTGAGGTATAACCTTTCAATTTGTTGGAAACTAACTTCACTTTATGGCCTTTGGGAATATCTTTATAATAAAAACCGGGTCTAAATTGTTCACCCAATCGATGAACTCTTTGAGATCTATTTTCCATAGAACTCTATACGACTTCGGTTCACACTAGAAAGTGCTTCGAAAGGTGTGACCAGGTGCACGGAGCCGGAGCCTGGCATGTTCGCCAGTTGGGCCGAGTGTTGTTCGTTCATACCTTCGGTTGGGTAACCTCCCTCATCATGTGGCTCTTCATGCAGAGCTTTTTTTTACTGAAAGGAAAAGAAAGACTTCATTCTGAGTTTGATCATAAAAAGGGTTGAACTCTCCTTCTGACTCATCACCAATGTCATAATGTAGTGAAAGTTCTTGCCATGCATGCCATTGGGTGAGTTCTACCTGCCTTCGCCGATTCTCAATTTCCTCACCAGGTTATCAAGTGGTGGGTTTTCCCTTGCAAAACCATGTTGACATCCTCTCTTATTGATCATGAGATTTCAGAATCACAATCTTCCCAAGAAGAAACGACTATGCCCTGATGCTAAATCATGCAAGTTAGAAGCTATCCGAATATGGATAACTAAAACGTGAGTAAAAAATGGAACATACCAAAAAAAGGTGAAGGGGATAGTGAGAATCACAATGTTAACGACATAATATCATTGAATATAACCCAAAAATTGAAGGGAATATAATCGTCCACTCTATATTCCTTCAATGTACAAGCTTCAAAATATTAAAAATAATATATAAACCTTGCCTTTCATGAACCAGTCCTTAGCTAATAAAGGAAAGCATTCAAGACCTGAAACAACTTAGAAAACATAGGAAGAGATGAAAAATTAAAGGTATGCAACATAGGAACAACCTACATTGCATGGAGAATTGAAATACCAAACGCATTCAACCTGTTAACAGTCTGCGATGGTTGGAGAAATGTAAAACATGATTCCAATGCAGTAAACCATTGAAAAATTCAATTCTCTATCCATTGGGGTTCCCAACTTGTGGTCAAAGGCTATTAGCCATCATTCTTTTCTTTATAAAAAATGCCTCCTTTCTTATCTTGATTGCCTTGTCATTTCCCATTATATCACTTTTTGGCATGGTAAATGATGAAAAGTCCCATCCCTGTTAGGTTGTGCACCTTTCTTGTTGAGTTCATTTCTTTGTCTGCATCAACACTCTTGCAATGTAAGAAAACAATGGAAATGAAGGAAGTTTAGAGATCCACAAACCATCAGAGTATGGTAGAAGCCCCTTAGTATCTTATCTTCACCATAATACCCGACATAACTTATCATTGAATCAAGTTTGTCAACATTAACATGATCCAAGAGAGGAGAAACTACAAGCAGCCAAATGGATCAAGTTGCATACATTTTCACAAAGGCCTTATTGCACACCTTCATCATATCTTAGTAGACAAATTGAACAAGTTCCAAGGAACAGTTCGACTTGAGAGAGAGTGTTGACGTGGTCTTAAGATCAGGGTTGTTTTGGTTATTATAACGCATGCATATAAATGACTTGTTTGGAGTTAGTTTGATGGATGAAAAACCTGAGTTTAGACTCCTCCCCATGTATTTCCTCTCTTCTCACTTCTCCCTCATCGTCTCGTAATCTTATATATTTGTGGGAATTGATAAAGTTACCATTTTCAGAAAAGGGAGCCCCTTAAGGCCAAGTTAAACCTTCCATAATGTATATATATATACCAAGCTTATTGTATATATAAAAATGTATCAAGCTTAATGTTAAACCTTCCATAATGTATATATATATATATATATATATATATATATATATATATATATACATATGAGGAAACTGTTTTAAGCTTACCAAACTTATGGTGAGCTAGCTTACCCAATCACATGGGTCTCACATTTTGGGGAGTGATCCAAACCATTCATTTGCAAGGCCTTATCATAGAGAGGGGATGTACCAAAAATCAGCTCCATAGGATCATCCTAACCCCTCCATTTGTGGAGGACAAAAATGGGGCAGATTTGTGTCTGTCCATTTTTGTCCTCCACAAATGGAGGGGTTAGGATGATCCTATGGAGCTGATTTTTGGTACACCCCCCATCTATGTAAGGGACTTTCAAATGAATGGTTTGGATCATCCTAACAAAGTGGGCCCCCATGTGATTGGCCAAGCTAGCTCACCATAAGTTTGGTGAGCTTAAGCTCACCAACAGTTTCCTCTATATATATATATATACCAAGCTTATTGTATATATCTATACCAAGCTTATTATAATGTATATATAATAAGCTTATTTTTGCCCTCCACTTTTGGAGGGGTTAGGATGATTCAATGGAGCTGATTTTTAGTACACACCCTATCTATGATGGGGCCTTACAAATGAATGGTTTGGATCACCACAAAAAATGTGGGACCCATGTGTTTGGGCCCTCAAACTCATATAAGCTATATGAGCTTCAAGCTCACAATCATTTTCCTCATATATATATATAGGCGATAGTATCCCCCCCCCCCCCCCCTCTAACGTGATTTGGCATCAAAAAGAGTTAAACTTACCCACTGTTCACATTACAAGGGGGGTGAATGCGTACTACAGGGGATATATATATATATATATATATCCCCTGTAGTACGTGAGAGAGAGGAAACTGTTGGTGTGCTTAAGCTCACCAAGCTTATGGTGCGCTTAAGTACCCAATCACATGGGTCCCACATTTTCTGTGGTGATCCAAACCATTCATTTGCAAGGTCCTATCGTAGATAGGGGGTGTACAAAAAATCAGCTCCATAGGATCATCCTAACCCCTCCATTTGTGGAGGACAAAACTGGGCAGATTTGTGGATGGGTTGGGATGATTCTCCAAAAATAGATGGGTTAGGATGATTCTATGGAGCTGATTTTTCGTACACCCCCCATCTATGTAAGGACCTTGCAAATGAATGGTTTGGATCACCACAGAAAATGTGGGACCCATGTGATTGGGCGCTTAAGCGCACCATAAGCTTGGTGAGCTTAAGCGCATCAACAGTTTCCTCATATATATCTAATACTATATAGTAGAAGAGAAAATAAGAGAATTTTTTGTAGAATTACACATCACTTTTTTTTACTTTTTTTAACAAAGGCACCCATTCAACACACATATTTTCAATCCTACCCCCCTCCTTTATGCTTTTTTAATAAAAAATCTATGGGGTGATCTTAACCATCCGATTTAAGAGGAACAACATATTATGGAAACCTCTATAAGATTGGAAGGCTAGGAACAGCCTATGGAAATGATTTTTGGGGCACAACCTATTTATGTTGTGTTCCATCACATGGGATGGTTTAGATCAACTTGTGATGTGGTCCATACAGTTCTTTGTCGGCCCATACATTGCACGGGGTTTTTTACTAGTATATATATATATATATATATATATATATGATCTAGGTCAATGACCACGAGTCATGGGATTAGAATTTTTTTAGTCTACTGATACAAAGAAAATAGCGCAAATGTATCCATAACCATAGGCACTGCACAATTCTCAAGTAGGTGCATTACCCATGTAGAATTTAGTAACTGCAGCACATTGGAGCTCCAAAACTAGCATTATAACTTGGGAAACACTTGAGTATAAGAAAGTAGAATTTCCTCTGGTTCTCAAGAGTATATGATAAGTAAAATGTCAATGAGTTGTTGGCAGATGGCCCACATTTCCACAATGAAGAGCATACATATATCATGGAACAGCTTACACTGCTCCGTATGCTGGTGCTGTGTGCATATGTGATGCCTTTCTAATCCACGGCTCAAAAGTGTTATTAAGAAGTAAACAAATAAGAAAAGTTACCATATGATCGAGATTTGAGATAGTGCTCGACTGAGCAACACATTAGATTTCTTCAACGTCCCCTTCTGCATAAGCTGACAGCAGTTTGGAAGCACAGTGGCTCTGGTCACTACTGAGAAAAGCATCAATCCTGCAATGTCGAGCAAGTAAACTAAGCTTGAGTTTTCTTTGATGTAAAACTCTGGGACGTAGACAGAATTGGTTCAGAAAAGTATGAGACCACGTGTACATAATATTAAAGATAAACACGCAAGACTTCTCTTGCTCGTGGGACCCCACACATGGGCCACCACAATACAATAAGGCAAGAGCAGTCCCACAGCAAATGGATGATCCTATCTCTCAATCAAAAAGGGGTCTTTTCAGGCAATTCCCAATAAATTTCAATTGTTAATATTTACAGGCCTTGATCGAGTACATAGGTTCTCCGTTTAGCATGGAACTAGTCTAGCATATACGTATCCGTGTCCAACTATATCAATGGTGTCCAACAATATAAATGGCCAGAATCACCTCACACATCAATGAGTACATAGGGTCATGGGCAAGAAAGAAAAATCTTGCTTGTTGGAGTAACGCTAGCATTACTCTTAAAGATAATAATGACATGAAAAGTTTTCAAAGCAATTATGAATATTATATTAATATATTAATTATGGATTATAATAAAAATAAAATAAATCAGGAATCTATATCCAAGTCTAGCCATACCAATAGTAGGAAAAGTACAAAACTCACTGAGAACAATCATTGTGGCGCACTTCTGTGCTTGCTTAAAATCATGTGCATAAGGGTACACTATAATTGCACTCAGATATGCCTGCATCCAAAATAATGATAGTAAAACAAATGCATGAGCAGGGTATAGAGTTTTGGAATTTGATTATTCTCGGATGATTTAGATTGACACAATCATGTGCTTAAATAAGCACTTACAGATAAGTATAAGTAGATAATGATAATATGAAGATCATCCTCATCCTAATCCTAATCAAGCAGCATTGCTAATCCAACCCAACTACCTTATGCATGTAGATCTCATAGATATTCTCTAACACAGGGAACCACAATGTTTTGAATACTGTAGTGGAAAGAGAGAAATCATGTTTATGCACAAAAGTTTCACATATTTGTAATCGAAAAATAGCAGTTAAATCATCCAAATTAATTGAATATACATAAGAAAAAGATCTTAATTTGGTGACTCACAGGGGTCATATATTTCTAAGAGCTTCTTGAGAATAAAAGGAAAAGCCCCTTTATCTTGTGTTGGATTCACAGGTTACACATTTGGTGCTTAGTAACTTCTGAATTTATTGAATCCTTGTAAGAAACATCCAAATCAGAAAAAAATAATACTGAGTTTGTCCCAGATTACATATTGTTGATCGACTTCTCTATCCACTGTTTGATCTGCAGGAGTTGCACATCTATCACACTCTGACCTGCTATCATTAAACAGACGGTAGTAATTGCAAACTAAACGTATGGACGTAGCACTGTCTGGTCCCAATTCTCTTAATGCTTAATATGCCATTAATATTTATAAGCATGGTGCACAACTGAAATTTATCAGGAATTTCGAAAGGTAGGCTAACAGTGAACATATGTATCAACATTTTATTTGGATTCACAAGGTTTCATCTTCAATAGCTCCAAAGATTTATCGGATCTCCTCATCACAGGGGCGGAAGGGCACTCAAACAATTTAGGCGTTTGATTTTAAGCTGATGGGGTCAGGGGCTTTGTATGTAGATCTTAAATTGTAATCTTTCTTGGGGACATCTTGTCCCCTGCTGATGTACAACTTAAGATTTGGAATAAAATTGTTAATTTCTCAAAAAAAAAAAAAAAAGACTTATAAGAGTTTGCAGAATTGAATGAAAACTCCAAGACACAGGTGCACACAGACATGCCCTGACAATCATGAAGGTATCGATGTCATTGGGTATCATATACCGGTCACTTGAATGCGTCACCTAGATTTGTCGGCTTGTGCCTTGGGCAAGGGGACCTACTATGATTAGCTAACATTTACTACAATTAATAATTTCAGAAACATAATAAATATTTGAGATGAAAAATAAAGAAAAATAACTAAATCGCTATGTGAAATTAACTGAATGCAAATCAATACCAATCAAATGAGTAAGCATATCTTTTGTAGGCATTGTCAATGTTTTAAATGATAGAAACATGGTTTCTGGGAGATAACAACTGTTTGCTACTGTCTAATTAACATAGCTACAGGTATATGCGAGGATTAGATGGAGGAGAAAATTAGAATGAATAATTGAGCACCTTGCATTGACTGTTGACAGCTTTGCACTGATCCGCGGCTAAGCCCCACCTCAATAGAAAAGTTGCATCATCAGTATACCTATAACAAGCACACCAGGCAAACAAATCATAAACTGATTAACAAACCAAATTAATTACCAAACACCTTCTAACAGTAGTCCAGGATAGTGTCGCTTTTCTATATTTCACAACCTATTGAAGAAGCATGCTAGAAGCTCTTCAACATTATCAATAGGTAAAAATATTTCTTAGAGAGAGAGAGAGAGAGGGAGGGGAACTAAAATCCTGGGTTTGAGGATAGGTTATTTCTTGTGATTTGATGTAGTGTGTTTATTGGTTGTTTGGCTAGTCATAAAAGGACATAATCTGGTTATAGGTTTGTGCAAATCATTGGATTTTTGGGCAATCTGCAACCCTTCCCTCTCATTTGTGGCTTTATCCAGTCCCATTTTGGGCAAGCCGAAATAATGAAGCTATTCTCTAGCGGACATAGGCATACTGTCAAACCATTTAAATCTAGTCTTCTTGCCTTGTGTGATTGTGTTTCTTGCATCTTCTCATTGCTTGCTGCAAATCGTGTTTGATCCTTATTTGAGAATTTATTTTGGACGATCCTTCCTATTGTTGTTCGGAAAGGTTAACATTCTTGCATTGCCCATCCAGTTTCTCAATTTGTGCCATAGTCATCAATCTCTGAAATTTCATAAGTTTGCCCACCGCTTCTGTTTTTTGTTCCTAATTCTCATATTCAAGTCATTCACCACTGGGTTGGCAGGGATAATGGAAGAATAAATGTCTACGCTCTATGATAATGATACGTAGAAATTGTTAGATTTACCTACAGCGAAACAAGTTGTTAATTGTAGATGGATGTACATCGTAAAATATCTTCTAAATGATTCAGCTAATCGTCTTAAGGCTCGACTTATGGCTAAAGATTACTCTCAAGCCTATAGTATTCACTATATGGAAACGTTTTCACCTGTTGCTAAGCTTCTATTTGTATTATTATTATTATTATTATTTTGAACAGTAGCTCTATTCATATTATTATTTCTCTTTCTACTAATATCCACTGGCCCCTACTTAAGTTAAAGGTTAAAATGTGTATTTTCATGGAGATTTAAAATAAATATTTATGGAACAACCATCTGGGTTTGTGAGTTGTTGCTCAAAGGGAATCAAATAAGCTATGTAGACTGAAGTCAATCTGTGGCTTGGTTTAATATCCACATGCTTGGTTCTAGAAATTCAGCAAGTGTTGGTTGCTTATGGGATGAAAAGAAACAAGATAGATCATTCAGTTCTTGGTAAACGAAGTATGGGATTATTGTTTAGTGCTCTATGTTGATCGCATTAAAGAAACTGGATTTCTAACATTAACTTCTATACCATATAAGTTAAGATGAAGTCATAAATTGAATTTCCTTACCTCTCAAGTTTAAGGTAAACACTTGTGGCAGCACAATATAAGTCAAACGCCATTTGGTCCTTCCCATCCTCTTCTAGAATGACACAAGCATCAGTGTACATGCGAACAGCTTCATCAGGATTGGTATCTTCAAGGACACTACAGTAAATAATAAAATGTTGATGAAACAATTTTCTGAAGACATATAGGAGCATGGTTTGGAATTTCAGGCCGAAATTTTGGCTAGAGCTGACACGGAAAGTACATGAATCCGAAATTTCGGCGAAATTTCCATCAAAATGTCTGAAATTTCCACCGAAATCTTGTAAAATACCGAAATTGTTTTTCAAAATTTTACATGATTTCGCCCGAAACTGAAACCAAGATTTAAAACCTTGTATAAGAGTAGAGGAATGTAAGAAGCCAGGTACAGACCGAGCACCCTTTCCAAGAGCGTCCGATGCAGGCTGTGATCTCCCACACTCAATGTACAACTCGGATGATCTTCTGTAAAGGTCAGTAACTTCATTCCAGCTGCCAAGTTCCTTTGCTAGAGAAGCAGCAGACTCCATATGCTTGGCAGCATCCAAAGGTCTATCAAAATCAGAAAGGAAAACTTCAAACTAATTACTCAAAACATGCAAGCACACATACCAAGTATAAAACCAAGTAAATCAAAGCAAAAGAGAATACGATGAAAGCATCTCCTGCCCTTTTGAGGCCTTCTCAAATGCCATTTTAGCATTTTCATTATCTTTTGCAAGCCTGAATGCAAGAGCTTCAACAAAAGTAGAAGCATTTATGAGTAAAACCCAACAAATCATAGTAAAACACTTGAAATACCCCAAACCGTCCAAAAGTGGGGATGTTTGGAGGAGAGGGTATTTTTGTCCCAAAATATAAAATATTAGAATATTAATTAAAGTGAATTAGAAATAGTTAGTTTCCCAATTGGAATGAGTTAGGGTTTCCAAAAGCCTGCTAAGTTAGGACTCTTAAAAGCAAGAGTCTATAAATAACTCTTAAGCTACAGATTTTGGAACTCTAAACCATAAGAGAAATTGTGTGGGAGCTTTTGGGAGAGAAGAACGAAGAAAAGTTCTGGGAATTCATCTTCCAAGAGGTATGTAGATAATATAATTTCGGTTTATTTTTCTTCCTAAAGAGAGTAAAATCTCTCAAGAATAAAGATAATAGTGTAATCATGGTGACTAAATCCATCCTTGCGTTCTTCGATTGAAGAACCATTGATTAGGGTTGAGGAAATTGGGTTTTCTCCGAAGATCTTCTCACTCTTCCGCGTTAGATGCCCTAATCAAGTGGGTAGGATTAATAAATAGGTTATTAAGATGTTTAGTATGTTTAAGGGAAGAAGAAAGATGGATTTTCGGGTAGAAATCCAGAAGGAATTGGTTATTTTATGAGTTTTGATCGGAAAAACTAGTTTTTCTAATGGCAGTCGACTGGTCGGGCCTATCGACTGGTGCGGCAAAACTGTGTTTTGGCCGACAAATAGTAGTTGAGGGGCAGTTGACTAGTCGGGCAAGTCGACTGGAGCGCCAATACTGTTTTATTGTTTAAAAACAGTCATCAAGGGTCAGTCGACTGCCAATGACTTAAAATTTTTAATTATTTTGGGAGTTTCCCAAATTATTTGAGAGCGCGGATCTGCCCGGGGAGACTTAGGTATTAATCTGAAGTATTGATTAAGGGTTAATATGGACTGTAGGGAATACTACACAGTAATCGAAGGAGTTACTTCGTGGGAGACAAATCAGACGAGTACCACATGTGAATAAACTTGTTCTACCATGGTTATTCATTACATTGAATATGATTCTTATGCAAGTTATGCATGTATATGATTGTTATTGACTGTGTTGGTGTACACGAGAATCAATAGTCATGGTATGGTATTGACTCCTGGTGCGGATCTACCATATGGTGGTATGGTATTAACTCCTGGTGCGGATTTACCTTATGCGCCTGTGTGCCGGATAGACTTAGTAGTCATGGTATGGTATTGACTCCTGGTGCAGATTTACCATTTGGTATGGTATTGACTCCTGGTGCGGATCTACCATATGCACATATCATGCTGTGGTATCGACTCCTGGTGTAGATCTACCATACGCATGTGTATGCCAGTTTGGACTTGATAGTCATGGTATGGTATTAACTCCTGGTGCGGATTTACCATATGCACGTATGTGCCAGTTAGACTGGATAGTCACAGTTCTTGTAACAGGACATGGTGTTGTCCACATAAGAATGCAACAGTTAATGTCCGTTGAGACAAAGTATTTTGCATGTTTATGCCAGTTATACAGTTTGCTAGCTAGATTGCTATGCCAGTTACAATTTTACATATGTTGCCAATTATTCTGTTAATTAAATTGGTATTATGTTATTAAGTGTAGACATGTTTATTTCACTGGGCATTAGCTCATTCCACGCATTCTATGTTACAGGTGATGGACAGTATGATGCATGATTTCGCGAGCTTGGGAGTGAGCAAGGGCGACAGATTAGGAGATTTATTATTTTTATTTATTCAGACAATAGTTTTAGTTGCAATGAACATTAAGACATTTAGCTGGTTTATTGATGTAGTCCATTGGACAAAGATTTTAGTTTCCGCATTGATAACTCTGATGATGGAATAGTAAATTAGTTTTGCTTTAGTAGCTCTGTTTATTGCATAGTTCCAGTGTGAATGCCATACATATTCGTGGTTTGATGAATATGTGGCGTTGTTATGTGCCTAGACCGGAAACTCAGTTTGGGGCGTGACAATTTTGTGGTATCAGAGCATAGGTTTGAAAACTTAGAGACATAAACACCTAGAACACATTTTCGATGTGAGAGTGGGGATCACATGGGAATCGATAAATGTATATAAGTATATGTGTATTTAATATATAATTTTGCTTATATATGAGTTTCATATATATAAGGAACCTAAACATATACTTATGGACATTTATTTATTGACATAGGTCAGGATGCCTCCTAAACATTACAAAAGGAACAAGAGGCAGTTGTCTGTTCCACAGGGGACAGTACAAGAAGAGTCCCAAGAATCAATTGGACGATCTGTGGACATAGATGCGATAATTGGAGCAGATGTGAATCCACTGGAGAACCAGTATAAGGAAGCTCCTATTGAGAACCCGCAAGCAAGTTCCGTGAATCATCCGTCTGGGACTCAAAATGGAAAGGAAGAGGAGCAACCTGGATCTCTGAGTCTGAGGGATATGATGAAAACCTTGGTAGGGGTGGTCACTATGCAAACGAAGCAGAATCAATCACAGCCACAGCCACAGCCAAAGCATAACAATCTCCAGTCAGAATTCCAGAAACTGGCAACTTCTTTCAAAGGGAGTTCGGATCCACTTGATGCTGAGGAGTGGTTGGATGATACAATAAAGAGTTTTGATTATCTAGAGTTTACAGATCAGGAGAGGCTGGATGCAGCTACCTTTATGCTCCGTGGTGACGCAAATGCTTGGTGGAAGATGTAAAGGCGTACCACGTGGAAGGACAAACAATGTACTTGGAAGGAGTTTCAGACAACGTTCAATGATAAAAAATTTCCCTAAGGAATTAAAATTTTACAAGAGAATGAAGTCTTTAATCTGAAGCAAGGGAGCATGACAGTGACTGAATATGAGGCCAAATTTAGCAAGTTGGGAAAATTTGCACCTTCAGGACTTATGGGGATGACGGAGCCCTAGCCCGTCGATTCCAGGAAGGTCTTAGAGAACCCATTAAGCAAAGAGTTAAGGGTTTTCAGATCCGCACATATGCTGAGTCCGTGGAAAAGGCCTTAGCTGTTGAAGAGGGTGTAGTGAAAGCCCAACGAGCTAAAGAAGTTCAACAGAAGAAAACGTTTAAGAACTCTGAATATCAAAGTGACCAAAATTCAGGAAATCAATACAAGAAGCAAAAGCCAAATCAAAACAGAGGTGGCCCGTCTCAGAATCGTGGAGGCCAGAAAGGTAGGGATAAAAATACATGGTGCCAAAGGTGTAAGAAAAATCATGACGAGAAGGGATGCCCCATTGTGACTGGTGGTTGTTTTATCTGTGGGCAGCTTGGACAGAAAAAAGCTGATTGCCCTCAGAAGAAAGAAGAACAGGGTCAAGGACCTAATCGAGCGGCACCTGCACAGCAAGTACCTGCGAACCAGAACCGACAAGCGAATCAAGGGCCTCGGGGCAGGCAAGAGTGTATAACATCAACGAGCAGGACGCTCGGGCCTCTAATGCTGTGGTGACAGGTACCTTATTAATTTCTTATGCACATGTTTTGTTTGATTCGGGTGTGCCCCATTCATTTGTTTCTACTAGTTTCGTTAGAAAGAAGAAGTAAAAAGTTGAGCTTATGGAAGCGGAACTAGTGGTAGACACCCCTATGGGAGATTTTATTGTGGCAGACAAGGTCTGCAGCTCTTACTCGGTTGAAATAGAAGGTGAGAAGATACCTGTAGAGTTGGTGATCCTAGAGATGAAGGACTTTGATGTCTTCCTAGGAATGGATTGGTTAGCAACAAATCATGATAATCTTGACTGTCATAAAAAGATAGTAAAGTTTTGCATTCCAAACCAACCAGAGTTTATTTTTAGAGGAAGTATGAGAGTAGTATCTCCTCGAGTTATTTCTCCCTTGCAGGCAAGAAAGTTGTTGAGGAATGGATGTCGGGGTTCTTAGCTTCAGTAAAAGATGTCAATCAAGGAGATCCTAAGCTACAGGACATTCCTATTGTGAGGGAGTATCCGGATATTTTTCCGGAGGACTTGCAAGGATTTCCGCCAGATAGGGAGATAGAGTTCACTATTGACTTGGTACCGGGTACGGGATCTATTTCAAAGACTCCCTACCGAATGGCTCCAGCTGAGTTGAAGGAACTCAATGTTCAGTTGCAAGAGTTGCTAGATAAAGGTTTTATAAGATCAAGTGTGTCGCCTTGGGGAGCACCACTATTATTTGTGAAAAAGAAAGATGGTAGCATGCGACTCTGCATAGACTGTAGGGAGTTGAACAAGGTAACAGTGAGGAATAAACTTCTGTTGCCAATGATACATAATCTGTTTGATCAGCTCCAGGGGGCACAAGTGTTTTCAAAGATTGACCTTCGATCTGGTTATCACCAATTGAATATTAAGGCAGAGGATGTACCAAAGACTGCGTTTAGGATTCGTTATGGCCACTATGAGTTTCTGGTGTTGCCATTCGGGTTGACGAACGCTCTAGCAGCTTTTATAGATTTAATGAATAGAATCTTTAAGCCTAGTTTAGCTGAGTTTGTGGTCGTAATCATTGACGACATATTGATATACTCTAAGGGAAAGAAAGAACATGAAGAGCATTTAAGGATTGTCCTACAAACCCTTAGAGAGCGGGAGTTGTATGCCAAGTTAAATAAATGCGAGTTTTGACTAGAAGAAGTATCATTCCTTGGGCATGTGATTTCCAAAGACGATGTAACCGTAGACCCTCAGAAAATCCAAGCGGTAGTAAAATGGAACTGGCCAACCAATGTATCAGAACTACGAAGTTTTCTAGGATTGGCTGGTTACTACAGGAAATTCGTTGAAGGGTTTTCAAGTATTGTAGTTCCGTTGACACAGTTAACTCATAAGGGTGCCAAGTTTACATGGACAGAGATATGTGAGAAGAGTTTTCAGGAACTGAAGGATCGACTTGTCTCTGCTCCAGTGCTTACTATACCATCAGGTAGTGGAGGTTTTGTCGTATACAGTGATGCATCCAGGAGTGGCCTCGGGTGTGTGTTGATGCAACATGGCCGAGTTGTGGCCTATGCATCCAGGCAGTTGAGACCATACAAGCAAAACAATCCCACTCATGACTTGGAATTGGCTGCAGTCGTGTTTGTACTCAAGATTTGGAGACATTATCTCTATGGAGAGCAATGCGAGGTGTTTACTGATCATAAAAGTTTAAAGTACATTTTTACTCTGAAAGAGTTGAACTTGCGCCAGAGAAGATGGCTAGAGTTGTTAAAAGACTATGACTTGACGATCAGTTATCACCCGGGAAAGGCGAAATGTGGTTGCCGATGCTTTAAGCAGAAAATCACAAGAAAAGTTGTCAGCTTTGATCACGGATAAGAGACAAATCTTAGATGATCTAAGAAAGCTAGAAATTATGGTGATGAAGTTTGAGCCAAGAGCTTAGTTGGCAAACCTTCGAGTTCGACCAACTTTGCTAGAGAGGATAAAATCTAGCCAGGTAAGTGATGAGCAGCTTCAGAAGACTCAAGCAGCAATAGAGTCTGGAGTACATACAGACTTCAAAGTCCATGAGGACAGATCATTGAGGTTTGGTAACTGGGTATGTGTGCCAAACGATGCAGATTTAAAAAGAGAGATCCTGGAATTTCGCCCAGGGCAAAATTGGGTCGAAATTACTTTTTACACCCCCCCCCAACCCTACAAATAGGGGGTAAGTGTTTTTACACACAACTCTTCTCTCTCCCCCCCTTCCTTGGTTTAAAACACCCCCCTTTGGTGATATTTTCACCCCTTATTTCGGTTATCCCGAACCCGTTGCTGAATTTCAGAAAACACCCTGGTTTCTTTGTTTTCTAGAAGAAAGAAAGTAGAGAAACCCTAGGCTGCTCACACCGGGAGTCGGCATTCTTCCGAAATTCAGAAGGTTCGGAGCGACATTCTTCCTTTTACACCGTTGTTCTGCTGAATTTCGCAGAACTATGAGCTACTTTTTAATAGTAGCGCCATTGTTCTGCTGAAATTTCGACAACTTCGGAGTTCTTTCATCTATATAGCGATGTTACACCGCCGATTTCTCTGCAACTCCGGAGCCCCTTCGCCAACACAGCGTCGTTGCAGCGCCGAAATCTCTGCAACCTGCGAGCTCCTCTTTTCCAAACAAGCGCGGTTACGCTGCCCGATCCTCCACCGGTAAAATTACATTTAATTACAAGCTTTATGTAATTTTCTTTACAAAGTAAGGTGTGAGGTGGTGACATCATAAGATCTCTGGCTCACATTACCCTCAGAACTTATGATATAAACCCCTCCGCCTTTCTTCTACTTTCTGTTATTTTCTTTACAAAGTAAGGTACGAGGTGGTGACATAAGATCTCCGGCTCACATTGCCCTCAGAACTTGTGATATAAACCCCTCTACCTTTCTTTTACTTTCTGCACTGTCTTTTCCGTTTGATTTGGAAACCTAATTGGGATCAGTTGCGAGATCTTTCGGGACTCGTGACATATGGTCTCAAACAGGAAACTATCGCTTATTTTCAGTCTTTTTTGTAAATTCACTTTATTTACATCTTGGAATTAAGCATAATCTAAATAAAGGATAAAAAGACAAGTTATCATGGTTGAAATTCTTCGAAAAATGCCAATCTAGGTTAAGAGACCGGATTCGTCCCGGCAAGAGGGATGCCTAACGCCTTCCCCGGTTGTCGCCATAACCTTTACCCAGATATCTGTAAGGACCATGCCTTAAATAAACAGAGCAAAATATAAGGTTCTAGGCCCGAGCAAAAGAACCCCTCTAGTTACTGTTCTTCCAACGAAATTCGAGTACTATTACTCATTACATTGGAAGAGCAGGTACAGGTCCTAGGCCCTAACCTAGGTGGCGACTCTGAGTTTCTCCATCTTGCGAAGTTAGGACCACGGTCACGAGTCCGCAAGTAACGCATATCAAATATACACTGCCTTGAGAACCTGATGTGGTAATCCCGTACAGTCCTACGCGCGCGGGAAAAAATCGGCTCCCACAGAATGAAGTCATGATATCTACGTGCAAAGGAAAGAGGCATAATTAGCAAATCTACCATTTTAGTTAATTTCATGACATGTCCATCGGATCTGAGATTTTGATCTACGATGGAACCGCCTATTGCACGTCTCATTCACAGGCCCCTCAACCTCGTGAATAAAGAGAAATTGTATAATTTCTCTAATGGGCATCAGAAACTTATTCAACAACTTTGAATAAGTCATCTAATCTAATCCTATGAAATTCGATTTATGTTCGGCCTCCAAGCATTGCAGTATGTATATCCTTTGGGCGTCAATACCCTTTGCTTGGTTAAGTTATACCCACTGCCTAGGAAAACTATGCAAGTCTACAATGGCTTCTACTTTGGCATGTGACTAATGTATCATGCACATTCTCCTTATCCTTGTAGGAATGTAACGGTTATTCTAGTCAAGAAACAAAATTAGCCTCTGCTTTGGCATGTGCCCGTCATATTTTCTTGACTAGCCAATGGTTAGATAGCTATGAAAGGCCGCAAGGTCTTGTCCTTTCGACTTAACCCCATTTATCAACTTAATATTATTAAGAGGGATATTTAATGTGGAAGTAATAATCATCATTGTGTATATTTGATTAGGCAACCATTGCATACAAATAAAACATACATAGCAAACCAAACCAAACCAAACCATGGCATCCATCACATAAGAAGCAAACAAACAAACCATGAAAATAAACACACACCGTCCATGAAACCCAATTTAGCATCTTGGATCATAGGGATTCTCCCACTAACCTTATTTGAATAAGGGAATCCCTACTACACCATATGGGCAACTTTGTGCAAAGGCACAAGGGGAACTTCGCTAGCCTCAAAGAGAATTCCTAAAGGAGTGTAATCTGATTTTTTCTCATTATATGAAGCATAACATTATCAGCAACATCAGCAAGTGCATCCCTCTTTGGTTGGATCGAATCTGCCTCCATCTGCCAGTCAATCTGGCGCATTCCTATGTCGCGGTATCCGCGATCCATTGATTGAGCTCTAAGAGAATGATCTCATCCTCAATTGGTCTTGAACAAATAAATATAAACTACCCTAGTGTCCTACACTAGCCTAGGTAATCTATACATCATCATCAATCTCCATGTGAAACCTGTCATCCGCCCAACTGCCCAAAGGGAGTACTTTAAAAGCTGAAATTATTAAATTACATTGTGGACTTTAATATTACAAACCATCATATAAAACATTAGAACACAACATTCATAGAAAAATCATGCATCTCATGCATGAAGTGAGGTTCAATCTCCTTTTTGCCCATCTTTCACCAATAGCGATCAATTCGCACAAAAAATCGGGCTAATTCAATTTTGATTAACACACAACCATCCTGATTTTAATTAAAAATATCATAAAACAGTCCTATGTCTATTAAAACACAAAAAGACTAGGAACCTCGGATAGCCGGGATAAACGTCTGGACTCACAGCGGATCACCGCATGATCTATCGTTGGCTTATTAGCCTCCTAATATATTCACTACTTTGCTCTGATACCACTTGTTAGAAAGGTTGTAAAACCCCGAGTAAAATTGCTACACGTAGCGAAAGAATAAACCGTGTAGAACAAAATTTTTGCTCTAACCCAGGATTCCTAGGGACTAATTGATTTTATTGTGATTTAATAAATACAAATTTAAATACATTTATTTGTTGTAGAGAAGAAATCGTCCACTTGATCTACGCCTCGAAAATTCACCGGCGATCTAATCGACGTGAAACTGCAAGTTTAATCGATAGATTCATTTTGTTGCGCAAAGGATCTTGTGTACAACTCTTTGTTCACTTTATAATCTGATCTAAATCAGATTATAATATGGAAATATGTATTTAGATCAATAGAGCTTGGTTGGATGTTTGTCTTTGACCTAGAAAAGATAAAACTAGCTGATGAAATTGAAGGAGAAGAAGAGAAAGACTTTGGGTGTCTCTACCAATTTTCAGCACATGGAATTATGGAAGAGCTCTTGAAAACTCCAGCAATATTTCTTGTATTTATAGAGTTTTCAATTTCCATATGCATAATCCGAAGTTTCTAGAGAAATCCCAAAAACTATGGCAACAAGCCACAATTGGAAGCTCCAATTGGCAAAGGAACCAACCCCACTTATGGAAACCCACATGGGATGTCCCCCAAGAGGATTGCTTGCTGCCCACGCAACCCTTGGTTTCCCCATGTGGTTCCCAAGTTTCCAATTTTGTTTGTTAATTCTTTCTTTGTATCTCTCTTTCCAATTTCATCACATGTGTTGCTTTAATTTGGAAAAACAAATCAAGCAATAATATTCTAACTATTATTTGAATTCCAAATTGATAATGGCACACCACATGGGGCGTCTGGCTGTGGGTCACACCCAAATTCGTCCCATGTGGGTCCACTTATCCAATTCAAATTCCCATTGCATTTCACATTTAATTCCCAATTAAATTAATGCAATACAATCCTATCCAATAGGATTAAAGCTCCAATATAATTTATGATATTTCCAAATACCCTTATGGTTAATACTTAACCATTTTGGTATTCCCAATGTATCCCATAATGCATCTACACTATATACATTGCGTGTATCCTTTCAATGCATCCAATGCCACGAAACTAGTTCGTGTAAGGAACCAAATAAATGCGGGACCTCTATCCAATAGATTATAATAGGTCAATGGAGTAGTGAGTGAGATCATAGCAGGGATTTAACGGTAGATCCTGCAGAACCCACAAGTGGGCCCCATTGCGATTAGTGCTCCGTAGCTAATGCTACAATCACATTAAGTCAGTGGCCTCTATTGAGACGTAACCCTGAAGATAACCGTCAAATCATCATACCCCTAATTACATCAAATGTGCAAGTCCACATCTACCGAGTTGAGTCCTACGGAGGGTGGACATTAATTACCCCCTGGGCTCACTCATGGTATACCTTTCAGTCAAGCAGTGTCGACCCGCAAATGCATTTGTTAAAACCATTTCAAAACTTATTTTGTGAAATTCTTTTGATAAACACTTTATCAAATCCACCTGGCCAGGTATTTCTAAGCCTACTGCTCTGCCCAAAACTGTAGGTGTTATCCTATTAAAATAGGCAAAGAATTTCATGTCGGGTATCACTATTGACCTCGAAGTTTTGTCCAACACTTCAGTACTACCCTCTGACGACTCCAAGAGAATCACAGTTAGATAGACCAAAATGAGATACTCGCCAATAGACCAATATGACCCCTCAGGTCAAAGGACATGTGTTTGTGATATAATAAATAATCGCAAGTGCACGGATAGCGTGTAGATACGGGTCGATCTCAGGGAAGAGATGCTTACAAATTCAACTCTTATATTTAGGCAAAGTGAACCAATATTCAAATGATTTTTATTAATTACCTAATTAAACCAAAAAATTCTGAATTTAATTAACTAAGAAATTTTATTATCTAACCTAATTAGAAAACCAAAATCTAAAACCTAAATTGATTGGAAAATTTGATTTGTAAAACTACTCTAACTTGCATTGGAATTCGATTGCAAAAGTAATTAGGAATTGTAATTCGATTGCAAAAGTAATTGGGAATTGTATAGAAGCCTTAATTCGATTAAAATATTACTTAGGATTAGAATCCACTATGGGTTTGGATTGGATTCTTAATCAAAATAATTTTTGAATTGAATTGTATACTTGATAATTAGTCTATGGGGGATAAGATCAAAAGATGTCATTCCTCATGAGTAATTTATCAAAGATACTATCCAATTTTATATATTATATAGGAATTTATATTTGTTCATCAACAGTCACTCATACGAAAGAGGAAAGCCAATGGCATGAATGATTGAGATGTTACAAATACAAAACCCTATACAATATCCAATTAAGTATATTTATTTCAATTAACACTCTTTCTCCTTCCCCATGGCTTCAACTAAACCCTAAGTAAATAGGATTTAGTTACTCATAGAGAAGGGGAAAGAAACAAAATTAAAGTGAAGAATTGCCATTGAAGAACTTAGAAAAGAAAAGAAACTAAGAGAACTTTTCTTTAATTGAAATTGAAAGCAAAAGTACATGAAATGAAACTTGAAATTAAAGAACAAAAATAAAGAAAACTTAGTCTTATTCTTCTCCTCAAGCTTTGGCCGAATCCTCCTCCTTCTTCAAGCCTCAATGTTGCCTTGGATTGATGTTGGATGGTCGGATCGACTCTTTGAATTAAAAGATAGAAAGTTGGACGAAAAATTACGGAGGTGAAAAAGTTTTGGGCGGAAATTAGAGAGAGAAAGAGAGAAGAGAATTGGACGAAATTATTAGGGGGAGAGAGAGTTAGACGAAAATTGAGAGAGAGAGAGTAAGAAAGCATAGAGAGAGAATGATATATAGAATAGGGAATGCTGCTAAATTAGGGAATGGAAAAAGATGTAGGGAGGAGATTAAAAGCCAATCTTAGAGCACAAATGAAAGGACAAGATTAAAGCTTCTTGAATGGCTTGTGTATATCTCCCAAAAAATCGTCCAATATTTCTTTCTAACCCCCCTCTTAAAAACGTAATTTACTTTTTTTTATATAAAAGAGAGAGATCGGGTTGGAGAGTCACACATGGCTACTTTCTAAAGATGAGAGTGTATTTCTAAAAAAAATGTGGGTTACTTTATAACAATCCTTCTAAAATTCTTGCACAAATCCTTCTATTTATATCCGCAAGCAACTTTCTAAATGTTAGAGAGAAAGTAATGGGAAAGTTCCAAGTTGAGAGATATAAGTGATGGGTTACCAAATAAGCATCCTCCGAAGGGAGGCCATGAAAATGAGGAAATAAAGAGATAAATTACAATTTTAGCTCAAAATTATTGTCCTGCGCAACCGACAATCTAATGCAAGAAGGTTGCGCGGTTCGGGCCGGATAAAAGCGATCGCGCAAACTCTTGGGCGGCTCTTGTTCTTCCGCCATGACTACTTGATTTGGATTTGGTTCGATGTCTTCCGCCGTCTCTAACCGGTTTGCTCTTTCTAGTCGATTGGCCGAGTTCTGCACCCAACCTACGGTCATAAACACAAGAAAACCAAGTAAGAGAGATGGATAGGCAAGAAACCAAAAATATAACTAAACTAAAAATAACTAATAATCTAACACTTCGAATAGCGGCACCAAAAACTTGATTCATTTATAAAATAACAGCAAGTGCACGGGTCGCGTCTAGTCACGGGTCGAACTTAGGGAAGAGAAATCTTGTTTGTGAATCTTATTCTTGTATCACTTAGAATATAAACTATGATATATGTTGCCTGGCATTTACTCAGAATTTTCGTGGACGTACCTCTGGAGCCAACAATATCTATAAATTTGTATTCTAAACAATCTAATAATCGAACACAAATAAGATTACGATTTGAAAATCTTAATTTAGGCAAAGTGTACCAAAATTCTAATGATCTTTATTAACTACTTATCTAATCTAATTAGAAAATCAAATTCTAAGGGCTTAAGTAAATTGAAAAATTGCAAAAGTAATTTGGAATAGTGTAAAAACCTTAATTCAATATAAAAGAATACTTAGGGTTATAATCCACCATGGGTTTGGATAAAATTGATTAATTAAAACAATCCTTTGAATTAGGTTGAAAATCCAACTAAACAGTCAATAAATAATAAGATCTAAAAGATGTCATTATTTATGAGTATTTAATCGAATTAACCCTCTAATTTATATTAATTATATAGAATTTAATCTTTGTCAATCAACAAGCATCCATACGAAAGGGGAAAGGCATGGATGATTGTGATTTGTACAAAAATAAAACCCTATATAAGTGATGGGTGACCAAATCCATTACTCATTGGATTTCCATATATATTGATTCCCAAAAGAAAAGGCAAAATCCATCCAACAGTTAAGATGAGAAATGAGAAATGGCTTGCTTTCTACTTTCTATTCAAATTGCCCATTGAACCCGAATGTGGAAACAAATTGTTGAGCCTTCTAATATAACCCAAGTGGGTCCCACTTGCACGAATTCTAATTAGCAAAAACAACAGATAACTCGATTTATACCTTCCAGGAAAGATAATGTCGGTTGGAATCATTCTATAATGCTTGGTTGTATAGCTTCCCATAATTAGAAGACTCCCGAAACCCAACCCATATTTCCACATATACTTTAATTATTGCCTTTTTCCAGCCCATTTTCAAATATTGGAAACGTAAATATGGGGCCTACTCCAAGCCTGGCCGAATCCTATTTAGAAAGAAAATTAAAAATTGATATGGTGGCCCTCCAAATTTGGCCGAATATGTATCTTTCCCAAAATCAATATTTTTTTTCACATTAGTGGGCCCACTTGAAATTCAGTTATCTCCCAATTCAGCACAATTCCAGCAATATGATTCCAGCATCTATTCCCATTCTAATTCAGCAATTTCTTTCCATTCAACAACTGATTCCAGCAGCATTACCATTCCAGCAAGTTATTCCAGCACAATTCCAATAACTGATTCTAGCAACCGATTCCAGCAAATGATTCCAGCAGCTTTGAATTCGGCAATTTCAGCACTACTTAATTCCAGCAACTGATTCCAGCAACATGAAATTTCAATGTGGTGTAATCCGAACCATTCATTTTAATACCAAAATACAAATCAGTTGTTTTCCCAAATTGCCTTCCCAAATTTGTAACCGGCAGTGATAAGATACAGATCCAAATCACACACACTTCATCTTTGCAAACCATATAGATCCTTGAATTCTCTTTACAATTCCATCTCTTACCTCTATTTTCTGTGAAAATCCAGAAAACAACCTGAAACACCAAAAACACACAAAATACCTTAGTAGCACCGCTTTAAATGAGAGAAATACGTGCTTTTCCTACCTATAATTCACACATAAATGTGCTCATCAACGCCCTCACACACCCCATCCCTAGAAGAAGGGACCCTAATCCCGTAATCATCGGGAATGTGATACTCCTTTCTAATCCTCTCCGTCCAAGAAACTCTTGCACGACGCCACCCGGCCAGGGCGGATAACAGCACCGGACCTTATAACCCTAAACTCCGCCTCACGAGCAGAAGGAACTCGAGCGAGGGGTTCAGAGGGAGTGACCCCCGATGACTAGCCAGAAGCCCCAGGACTATCTTCCAACTCCCTGGGCATCTGTTCATCTTGGGAACTGCCACCCCCGCCTTTTACCAACCGCCTCCTTTTTCTTTGCGGGTCCCTCTCCACTACTTCTACTGACTCATTCGATGGACTGTGAGAACCAGTTGCATCAGACATTGTAAAAGAATTAGAAATCAGTTGAAACAAAAGGCATGGAACTCACCGGAGCGAATAATGAAGAAGGACAAGAACTAGAGAAGAGTTGACAAAGATCGGCCACTGGACAAAATCGCCGCGGAGAAAAGCCCACTTCACCCAAAGAAGACGAAAAAATAAGGCGAAACAATCCCTAAAAAGCCTTAAAGTTAGGGTTTTGACACGTGTCGACCAACCTCCCTCCCTTTCCAATCGGATGGGACGTACACACGTGGCGCCGATTGGGGAATTCGAGGAAATCGCCGAAAATCGAAGCGCCATTTCTTGTGGCTAAAAGACATTTCTACCCTATCACTAACTTCCCGAGCAAGTTATCCCTACAACGTTCCCGCCTAAAACAAGGTGAAACGCCATTCAAAGCATCCTCCCCGAACTTGGCCCCACCTGATGAAAAAGAGGGCTCAAATTTTAAAGTTGCCCAACCGTACCCGCAATGGGAAAAGGCTCGGAACCCAGCGAAAGGGTCTGGCCTTATCACTATAATTCCGCCAGATGAAAAATACCAAGTACAGTGGGAAAAGGCTCGGAACCCAGCGAAAGGGTCCGGCCTTATCACTATAATTCCACCAGATGGAAAATACCAAGTACAGTGGGAAAAGGCTCCGAACCCAGCAAAAGGGTCCAGCCTCAATTTCACCAGACGAAAAATACATAGCACGGTGGGAGAAGACTCAGAACCTAACACAATGGTCCGGCGGGGGTCACTACAACTCTACTCAGATGCATAAGTGGCCAGACTAAACAAAAAGGCCCGGATCCCATAGCAAGGACCCAATCTCACTACCATCACTCAGCTCGAACAAACTCAACTACCACGCAAATGGGAAAGGAAGCGTAAAAAACACGTAAGAAGTACAGAAAGAAACTGATCATTAATTATCCCTTTCTGGCCCATAGGCCTACAAAAGCTAAGGGGGGAAAGAAGCAAGATAACAGGGCGCGCAGGCCCGGGCCCCCAGGACCCCGCCTACAAAAAAAAAGAAAAAGAAACAGAGAAAAAGCCTGACCCTCAAGGAACTGGCCATCGGTCCCCCCAAATCAGTCCGAACAACCAAGAGGACTCTTCCGAGGAATCCTCCTCCTCCTCCCAAGAGCTCTCCAGCAGGAGATCCACTTCATATTCGAGCAACTGCTCATTAAGAGGGTGGACCTTCCTTTGCAGCTCCTCGTTCCTCCTCTTCAAGTCTTCAATCTCCTTCTCCATCTTCTAGACACGGTCACACAATTCCATCCCCTGCCGGTAGTCCCTGGCGAAAAAAGACTGTTTCTTAGCAACATAAGAACAAGACGGCTTATCCTTGCGAAGCAAGGGAGAGAGGCTGAGAGGAAGAAAACCCGGAGGGGGCCCCAGAGGTCTTCCTCCGAGTCAGAATACAAGTCAGGGTCACTCGAAGACTCCTGAGAGAAGGGGACCCTACCCTTGACCTGCGAGGAAGAACCGGCAAAAGATTTGGGCATGTTGTCAAATAGGAGCAGAAAAAGGCTCGTGCAAAATAAGGCGGAAAGACCTTCCTTTATAAACCGAAGGAAAACCCTTGGGTCAGAAAGCGAAGCGACTCTCCCTATGCGTGTCCCCTTCCAATTGGATGGCCAACCAGCGCCGCCCGTATAAATGCACTACAACCCCTCGTGAAGGAACCACCGAACGAAGCAGCACGTCCCCTCGAATTCCAAGGCTCCCATAAATGCCCTCCCCACGATATTATTTGACCGGACAATAAACTTACTCCCTCGGTCCATTCAATGGACCAAATGAGTAGGGGGTATTATGATGGGACGTAAATACGGCGAGACCCTCGAATCTCACCACGTGTCGCCCATGTTGCAGAGGAACCTAATCATGATTAAGGAGGACATTAATACGCCGTAAAACCACGTGATCTTGCCACGTGTCACTTCTCCGCCTCCAAAAAACTTCATTATCACGATTATGGGCAAGATTACACAACAAAACCACGCGCGCCATCGAACCAGGGGGTAACCCAATCCAACGAAAGAAGGTTTTCTCTCTGAAATGATGAAAAGGTCCACGTGGCACTCCAAAAAGGGGATTTACATACAAGATCAAAGTATAAAAACACATGAAGTCCCAAAGGAACAGGAGGCCATTCGATCCCATCCTCTCCCCCCTCCAATCCTGCCAAAGGAAAGAAGCTATTCTAAAAAATGAGGCACCATCAAAGGAAGCTCTAGGTTTGTTACTAAGATTTTCTGACCCTAAGTAAGAGAGGGGAAAGAGGTGTTGGACGCCTTATTCCCTCCCCCCCCCCTTTTTTTCCTACGCACTGCCTCCGACCCGCCCACCCAGATATCAGAGAAAGAACCCGCATATTGTTCTTGGTAAACCTTATTATACCTTAGCCATTTCTTGTTGTTCATTATATTGTAGGTCCAGAATCTGACTTGGGTGTCGAAGTGGTCGTCCGGGACCCACCCCGGACCTCCCTGACCCCTCTGCTTGTGATTGCAGACCCCAGCGGAGGCTCTCTACCCACCGCGCGACCGCAGACCCGAATTCCGGCGCCATCAATTAGTGAGAAGGGGCAGAGGGGTTACATCTGCAGAGAGACCAACAGGATTTGGATTCACAAAAAATGCAGTTAGAGAGAGACCAACGGCAGATCAAAAGCGTTGGTGATTTATCCACCGCAAATGCATGTGAAAAGTATTAGAGGTATCTTGTATTTTAGTGAGTGTTTAGAGTACTAGCAGTGAGTGTTTCTCGGCTCTTCTAATGGCACCTCTCTCTCTCTCTCTCAAAGAGCACTAAAGTACTCATTTATGATCTTTGGTATTTAAATTTAGGGCAGTGATATTTTCCCCCCTCTGATGGCTATCCCCCCCCCCCCCCCCCCCGTTAACAGTTTGCGTTAACTTTTATGAAGGGGTGGAGAAGCAACCGTTAACTCCAAAAGCATAAAAGTTAACGAAAACTATTAAAGGGGGGGAAACTCATAAAAGTTAATGTAAACTGTTAAAGGGGGGGGGGGAATAGCCATCAGAGGGGGGAAAATATCACTCCCCTAAATCCAAACCCTTATGGTTATGGAATCAAATAGCCATGGTCTGCAAAGAAAAAGGGAAAACTATGTATAAAAAAAGGCGACGATGGGAAAAAACCCAACCGAGCCCAACAAACTACCTCGGGTAGGGTCGGGTTTAAGAATCCTGGGTTTTCCAAAAAAAAAAAAAAACGGACCCGACCCGACCCCACCGGAGATAGTTTATTGGGTAGGGTAGGGTTTTAGAAAACCCGACCTGATTGACCCGAGTTGCAACCGTACCCTATCTGTCTTTCTCTCTCCTCTGGGTTAGAGAGAGAGGAAGGAGAAAGACACATATTGGGTGGATTTAAGATATATGGAGTTCAATTTCTCACTCCCCTTAATATAAGTAGCATCTAGGCACTTATTGAAAATATATTTTAAAAAAGAGGAATGATAGATGCAATGGTCCAATTTATGTAAGGGCCAGAGGATGGCCCATCACTAGCCACATCATTTTTAAAGTCGGTTGAGAAACTGAATTCGGCAGCACTTAATGACGTGGATTTACTCAAGGGCCCTTCTTTAGCCCTTGCATAATGAGGACCCTTGCATCTATCATTCCTCTTTAAAAAATTAAACTTTTTATCTAAATCATGATTCTTGTTGACTAATTTGAATATATTTTTAAATTTAAACTTTCTAGCTAAATCATGATCCTCGTTGGCTAGTTAAAATATTATTTTATATATACAAATTAATGATTTACTTTATATAACTAATAACTTCTAGTTCTCAGTAATACTTAACTGAATTTAAATTACCCAACAAATGAACCTAACTACCAACATCTATAGTGAGACATGATTATCATCCTCTCTCATAGAGCATTGTAAGTGGTCATCAAAATATCACTTACCAACAATAATTTGCAATGTTTATTCCTTGGCCCCCTCTTTGGATTGCAAGAAAAATATTTCAGTTGGATTTTTTTTGGAAAAAGTTTTCTTTCCAAAATTTAAAGGACAATATGATTACGGTTAATTTAGAGAGATGTCATCATAAATTGAATAAGGTTGGTCCGGGTCAAAAATAAGTAGGATATTTTAGAAACATATTTCCTTTCCTAACTCTTCTAGAAAATTCCTTCAATCCAAATAGGGCCTAAATGCACATCCGCACAATAGAATGAAATCAATGAGCTTACTTTATGCCTATTTAATTCAAATAGTGAGAAATTTGGTTTGGTTCTAAGAAATGAGGAAAGCCTATTCTTTTAAAAATAACAAAGGGGTGCTATAAAATGAGGAATGCCTATTCCATAAAAAATGGGAGATGGTATTTTCACTCCCCCTGCACTACGCATTCCCACCCATTATAATGCTTTTTTGACGTCAAATCATGTTAAAAGGGGGAGCGGATGCGTAATGTAGGGGGACCAAAAAAATTGGGGCACTACATGTGCGACACTTGTGCAGGGAAGATAAGGAGCACCAAAATCATTGGGATGAATATGTTTCCATATAAAATGAATAAAAATAAGAAGTAATTTTTTTAGTGAATGGCTAGCAATTTCTTGGACAAGACCAGGACCAATCGGAATCTCTACCCGGCTAATATGGCATCAAAGGTGAGTATGTGTCACACACTTTGAGTGACCATGCCTCTAGTGATCTTTACACACTGTGCAAGACTTTATGCCAATGGGCGAGTTACGAGATTTCGGGCTTACTTTTAGCCAAGGTATTAAATTTCGGTTACTCACCAAAACCGAAATTTCAACCAAAATTTCAAAATTTCGGACGAAATCTATCGAAATCTCTTTACACTTATTTTATTTTATCTAGTACATAGTTTCGCCCAGAATTTCCTCGGCCAAAATTTCAGTAATTTCGGCTGAAATTTTGGGATAATATTAAATAATTATCAAGAATTCAGATTTTTGGGTGATATCCCTTAAATTTCGGACGGAATTTCGGGATAAGCGAAATTTTGACCGAAATTTCAAAATTTTGATCGAAATAAAGTAACATATTGATTTCTATGCATTTCGATTTCAGTTTGGACCGAAACCCTAAATTTCAGATTTCGGTGGAAATTTAAAACCTTGCTTTTAGTGAGCAAAGGACTATTTGAAATACCCCAAACCGTCCAAACATGGGGATGTTTGGGGGAGAGGGTATTTTAGTCCCAAATTAAAAAATATAATATATTAAATTAAGCAAGTTGGTTTCCTAGTCAGAATGGGTTAGGGTTTCCAAAAAGCCTGCTAAGTTAGGACTCTTAAAGCAAGAGCCTATAAATAAACACTTAGGCTACAGATTTTGGAACTCTAAACCCTTAGAGAGAAATTGTGTGGAGCTTTTGGGAGAGGAGATCAAGAAAAGCTTAGGAAATCAATCTTCCAAAAGGTATGTAAGTTATAATTATGATTTATTTTCTCCCTAAAGAGATTCAAATCTCTTAAGAATAAAGATAATAGTGTAATCATGGTGACTAAATCCATCCTTGCTTTCTTTGATTGAAGAACCATTGATTAGGGTTGGGGAAATTAGTTTTTTCTCCGAAGATCTTCGCACTCTATCACGTTAGATGCCCTAATCAAATGGGGGAGATTAATAAATAGGTTATTAAGATGTCTAGTATGTTTAAGGGAAGAAGAAAGATGGATTTTTGCGTAGAAATCCGGAAGGAATTGGTATTTTTCGATTTTGATCGGAAAAACCAGTTTTTCCAGTGGCTCGACTGGTTGGGCCAGTCGACTGGTGCGGAAAAACTGTGTTTTGGCCGAGAAATAGTAGTTGAGGGGTAGTCGACTGGAGCGCCAATACTGTTTTCTTGTTTAAAAACAGTAGTCAAGGGCCAGTCGACTGGTGGGCCGACTGCCAATGACTTAAAAAATTGTAAATTGATTTTGGGGGTTTCCCAATTTATTTTGAGGGCACGGATCTGCCCCGAGGGACTTAGATATTAATCCAAAGTGTTGATTAAGGGTTAATATGAACTGTAGAGGATACTACACAGTAATCGAAGGAGTTACTTCGTGGGAGACAAATTAGACGAGTACCACAGGTGAGTAGACTTGTTCTACCACAGTTATTCATTACATTGAATATGATTCTTATGCAAGGTTGTGCATGTTTGTGATTGTTATTGACTGTGTTGGTGTACACGAGAGTCAATAGTCATGGTATGGTATTGAATCCTGGTGCGGATCTGCCATAGGCACTTGGATGTCGGTTAGACTTGATAGTCAGGGTGTGGTATTGACTCTTGGTGCGGATCTACCATATGGTGTGGTATTGACTCCTGGTGCGGATCTACCATATGCACATACCATGGTGTGGTATTGACTCCTGGTGCGGGTCTACCGTACGCATGTGTATGCCAGTTTGGACTTGATAGTCATGATATGGTATTAACTACTGGTGCGGATTTACCATATGCACGTATGTGCCAGTTAGACTGGATAGTCACAGTTCTTGTAACAGAACATGTTGTTGTCCAAGTAAGGATGCACAGTTAATGTCCGTTGAGATAGAGTATTTTGCATGGTTATGCCAGTTATACATATTGATAGCTAGATTGCTATGCCAGTTACAGTTTTACCTATATTGCCAATTATTCTGTTTTATTTAATTGGTATTATGTTATTAAATGTAGACATGTTTATTTCACTTGAAATTAGCTCATTCCATGCATTCTGTGTTACAGGCGATGAACAGTAGGATGCATGATTTCGCGGGCTTGGGAGTGAGCAAGGGCGATGGATTAGGAGGATTATTATTTTCAGTATTTAAGATCGTGGCCTTAGTTGGAATGGACATCTAGTTATTTAATTTGGTTTATTGATGTAGTCCGTTGGACAAGATATTTTAGTTTCCGCACAGATAACTCTGATGATGAATTAATAATTAGTTTGCTTTAGTAACTTTATTTATTGCATAGTTCCAGTGTGAATGCCTTACATATTCGTGGTTTGATGAATATGTGGCGTTGTTATGTGCCTAGACCGGAAACTCGGTTTGGGGCGTGACACTATTTGCTAGTGAAATTCTCCTCGGGTGCTATATTGGCTTGGCTAAGAGACATTCCCAATTGGTGGTCTCATGGTGACGGGTTTATCAGTTAATGTATTTGTTTGAAAATTTAATAGAGAATTTATAGGGTCTAAGCCAGTATAGTCAAATATTTTTCAAAAACCTATTATACAGCCCACACCATAGGATAATCCAAACCGTCCATTTGATGGCCACAACGTAAATAGTTTGTACTCCAAAAACCATTTCCATAGGATGATCCCAACCATGGAATCCCATACAGATCAGAGGGCTAGGATCATCCTGTGGAAATGATTTTTTTGTGCACAACCTATTTATGTAGTGGCAAATCAAATGGATGGTTTGGATCATCATATGGTGTGGACGGTACAATGCTTTTCTAAAATTACTAGTGGCTTGATTTGCTAGGGACTATCTCAGAAGGCATTTTGTGCCTGGGCTGTTGCATCTGAGAGAATAAGACAAAAATATGAGCCAGTGTGGCATTGTGGCTGCTCTCACATGAAACCAAGGTTTTTAAATTTCGGTTTCAAAATGCGTTTCTGTCCTCACCGAAATCGAAATTTCAAAATTTGGACGAAATCCATCAAAATCAAATAACACAATATTTTATCCCATACAAAATTTCGTCGAAATTACTGAAATTTCAAGATAATATTAAATAAAGAATAAAAGTCAGATTTTCTGGTGATATCCCTTAAATTTTAGCCTGAAATTTTGGGGAAAACGAAATTCCGATCAAAAATTTGAAATTTCAATCGAAATTTGTAACGTTTCGATTTCACCCGATTTCGATTTTGGTCGAAATTTAAAACCTTGCATGAAACAGCCCAGGAGTGAAATTCCTTCTGAGATGGTCCCTAGCAAATCCCCTTAAACAAGGGTATTCACTTAACTTTTCCCCGCGGTGGGACCGAGCTTTTAAATAGGCGTATCATTCATATCTTTTAAAAATCTTTTTTATATGTGAGAGAGATTTTATGTGATCTGTGCGCGTGGTCCATTTCCTTTCAAAAAGTACGGTGAGGCCCACTTCATAGGATGCGAGGATGAGCAAACCGGTGACTTCATATTGTGTAAGCTAGGGGTGGCCAACCGGTTCGGTTCTCGGTCCTTGGTTACTTTTTTTTTGGTTCTCGGTTCCCGGTTCCATGAACCGTAAGAACCGAACCGAACCGTAGTACATAGTAGGACCGAACCGAACCGGACCGAACAAAATCGGTTCGGTCCGGTCCGGTTCTCCGGTTCTAATGGCTAATTACTAATTATTAATTATAATTTATAAAAACATTTAATTAAAGTTATAATATAAGTTACTTTCTTATTATAAGAATAGTATTAACTATTACTTATTAATATTATAAGTAATTTATATTAATAAGTATATGTATAATAGAAATATAAAAATATTATATATATATATATATATATATATATATATATATGAGGAAAATGTTGGTGAGCTTAGCTCACCAAACTTATGGTGAGCTTAAGCGCCCAATCACATTGGGGCCTACTTTGTTAGGATGATCCAAAGCATTCATTTGAAAGGCCCTTACATAGATGGGGTGTGTACCAAAAATCAGCTCCATAGGATCATCCTAACCCATCCATTTGTGGAGGTCAAAATGGACAGACATTATTTGTCCACAAATCTGCCCATTTTTGTCCTCCACAAATGGAGGGGTTAGGATGATCCTATGGAGCTGATTTTTGGTACACACCCTATCTATGATAGGGCCTTGCAAATGAATGGTTTGGATCACCATAGAAAATGTGGGACCCATGTGATTGGGGCGCTTAAGCTCACCATAAGTTTGGTGAGCTTAAGCTCACCAACACTTTCCTCTATATATATATATATATATATATATATATATATATATATATATATATATATATATATATATATATATATATATTTAAAGTTCGGTTCTTCAGTTCCAGAACCGAACCAAGAACATTAGACCCGGAACCGAACCGGACCCAAAGTATTTTTAAACAGTTCGGTTCTTCGGTTCCGGTTCGGTTCTTCGGGTTTGGTTCGGTTCTGGCCACCCCTAGTGTAAGCCCTTATAGTCCCTTATTTTTCAAAAGTACTGTAAGGACCCCACACTATAGGATGATCCAACCCGTCCATGTGGAAATGATTTTTGGATCACAACCGATTTACGTTGTGGCCCATCACATGGACGGTTTGGATCATCCTATAGTGTGGGATCCGTACAGTACTAAGGGACACCATATAAAAGTGGTTTGAAATTTTGACCAAAATTTCGGTCAACACCGACACCGAAACGACCGAAATCCGAAATATCCGAAACATACAAAATTTTGATCTTGAAATTTTGGTAATTTCAGTGAAATTTCATAAAAAGATATTAATTTTTTATTCCTTTACAAAATTTCAGCCGAAATTTCGGCCCAAAAAAACCATATTTACAGTATCTTTACCTAATTTCGGCAGAAATTTCGGTTTCGGACCGAAATATATGCCGAAACCGAAATTTCAAACTCGACCAAACCGTTCATTTGACTAGACTGTAGCTGCCCATCGATCATCTAAAAAGCATATCCAATTATCCATCATCATTTTGTAGTTCTATCGAAGGATTGGGGTATTTAAGTACTTTCACAATTTCGTGGGCAGGTCCGGTTTCATTATTTTGCTATAAATACTAGAAGTAAATAGTAGTCGCCAGAAACGTGTGTTCTCCCAAAGTCCCAAACAAAAGAAGAGCAGAAGAAGAAGAGCTTTTCTCATCTAATCATAATTCTGGTAACGATTTTCTTTCTTTTGATTCTTTAATTCTAGTTTTTCTCTGATTTCAATAATTATGATTTTTCGTATGGTTTGGTGTTTTTGATGAGCAGACATGGCGTCTGATCCCAAAATCCATTTGTTTGAGGAGGTTGCCAAGCACAACCAAACCAAAGATTGCTGGCTTTTTATTTCTGGGAAGGTATGTTCTCTATCTATATCTAAGTAATCCATGTGCTAATTTTTGTTTATTTTTAGTCAATATTCTTTGTTTCTTGATTTGGGAGGAATCATTTTTTACTCTTTTAAAGACTTGGAATGCGTTTGAGAAGTATTTTTATTTTATTTTGTTGAATTATTATGTTTTCATTGCTGATTACTGGGGTGTGATTCATTTTGTTGTTTTCTGCTATTTGGGGAAGGAAAATTTGCTTGGGTTTAGGCTGAGATTGATGTTGGATGGAGTCTGAGGATGTTAAAAGAAGTATAAAGATTGTGTTTTCTTCATGCTGATGCTTAATGCTTCTTAATCCAGTTCCTTTTTTTATGGTTTAGTAGAACATGGCTTTAATACACATGTTGATAAGTTAGGGATTGATTTCCAATCATGATTGATTACATGATACCCTAATAGGTGCTTATATAAGCACGTAAGAGATATACAAGGAAAGATAAAGGCCCTGTTCGGTTGGGATTATGGACCAACCGATTGCAATTGTTGCAACCTATTATAACAATCACCTATTATAAAAATAATCTATTATAGTGTAATTGTGTTCTGCTGCACCACTTAATAAGTGATTATTTACAAATTTGATAAAGACTGCCTTTGAATCCTGGCTCAATTCCAATTGGAATTAATGGTCGAAATGAGTACTCCTTGCTATCCAAACACAGAAAATGGAGTAATTCAGAACTAATTACAGATGGTAGAGTTGAAATGAGAATATGGAATCAGATTCAATAAAGATTCAGATCGTGAGTTTTTAACTCCAAGAATTTGTAAACAGATCTGGAAGCTTTTTCTGTAATTTTCTAACTTTATTTTCACAGACAATTCAAGGCATCCCTAAATCAAAACAACAGGATCAGAAATCTCTTACCAAATGCTTGCAAATTGTGGAGGATCTTGATGTCAAAACTCAGGAAAATTTCTTCAAGGAAAGAGCTGAACGAAGAAGACATCCATCTAGGGTTAGGTATTACTTTGATTTTCGCAAATGATTCAGAGAAACTAGAAGGTTCCTCCTAGATCTATCGAACCAGAGAGAGAGAGAGAGAGAGAGAGAGAGAGAGAGAGAGAGGGTTAGGTTTTTGCTTTTGATTTTTGCAAAAGATTCAGAGAAACTACAAAAGATTAAGAGAAACCAGAAGGTTATTCCTTGATCGATCGAACCAGAGAGAAAGAGCTAAGGTTAGGTTTTTGCGAGGAACGGGAGAGACTTTTTCACATAGGGGGTAATTTTGACGAGGTAACATTGCCATTTTAAAAATTTTGTATGGGCATAATTGGAAACAGAAGGCGGAATTTCTAAAATCTCCGCCTTGAAAGAGTGCGCAATCGGTTTCAATCGGATGACAATCACCAAATTTGGTGATTATGCGTCATAGTTATTTTCTGTAAAATTCAAATAATCGGTTGTTAATTTACAATCGATTAATATTCATACGAACCGAACACCATTTTGCGTAACCGATTGTAGAATCAGTTATAGCTGACAATCGGTTGTCAATAATCCCAAACGAACGGGGCCAAAGATAACAATAGAAAGCTAATTCAGTTTCTTTAATCTATCCTTCCAACCTAATCTACCACCTAATTAAATCAACGATTAGATTTGACAAGATCTCATATATTCTAACACAAGTCTCAGGCCCACCACACTTAGTGTGCATCCGAACTTGCCGGTGTAAAATGTAGCACTAGCCCAGGTTGATTGGTACTGTCTAAATTGTGTGCCCCACTATGGGGTGGCCATAGCCCAAAATTTGTGCTTTCTAATGATCCTAACTATCCGATCCCTGGATCTTTACCGGTTGAATGTGGAACATTGCTCACTTTTAAGCATACACTTCCAGCCACTGATTCGGACTGTTGGCTTTGTCTAACCAGTTTAGTAGGTTTTGCAAATGCACCATCCACGGCCCTTTGAGATTTGTGATCAATGATGCGTGTGTATGTGTACATGATTGGGATGGCAGAGAAATTACATTATCAGAACTAGAAATCCATAAATATTTTTTTTGAGAATTTGGGACGGGTTAAGATTTCATAAAAGAGGGTCGAAAGATTTAGCTTTCAATGCAAGTAAGTGGGCCCAATGATTTCTTTGTCCCAATAAAATGGTCAGAGGTTTGTGTGATTGAGTACATGATATAAGATTGGAAGTTACTTTTCATCCAGTGTTTCTCCTTTTTTGGCGACTGTTCACTCTTTTAGATATTCATGTAAAGTAGTTGTTCTCTTTTATTACCTAAATATGGGTTCAAGTGTTGAAAACAACATGCAATTTCTTTCCAATATTTGACAGCCCAATCTCCTAGTATGAGCAATTCTTTTACAAGAGTAACTAGCTAGAATAATGCAAAAAAACATGATTATTTTTTCGATACTAACTAGTAGAGTATTCCACTGCCATTTAGCTATAGTTTCCAACCACAGTCATCTCCATTTAAGCTTGGCCCATCAACTGCTGGTTAGAAAATAAAAGAAACTGTTACATTAGGCACTAACTAAAAGTGTCATTTCAAGCTTTCTTTTCTCTAGAAATTACAAGTAAATTGGACCAGAAAAGAATTATTTTAATCTGTATAGCCAAAAGTTTTTGAAGGTCTTTAATGATTTAATAGACGAAATTTATTCATTTAGACCAGAGAAAGGGTGGGTAAGGTGGCTTTGATCTGCCAATATCTAATATGCGATAGATAAGGTTACTACAACAAATGACATGATGGGGCAACATGGCTTAGAGTCTCAGAAAGTCAAAGAAAGTTAGAAAAAAGGCCTATTGTAGTATAATCATGGTCTAACTTTATTGGTCTCTACATTGGTTTGGGAATTTATGTCTTTTAGCATTTTAATTTGAAAACATTACTCTGCTTTCCCCTTATTAAATTTTAAAGCCCAAGATCCGATTTTTTTTTTCGTTTGGCGTGGCATATTCCATTTTACCCTATCTTTTTTCCAACTTAACTCAACTTGTTTGTCTTTGTGCATACCTTATTGTTATACAGCAGAGTTACTACTCTACTTCTTTCCTTCAATTACATTCTAAATCCAATAAAGTATTTACATGTTGCCAATTGCTAACTTCGGCCCTAAACTCCTTGGTGTGATGTCGATGCTGTCTCCACTCTTATATTTGACATGTTAAGGGCCCATTCGGATGCCCCCTTGGATTCTATTTTGATTTGGGTTGTATATATGAAATCAGCGGATCCATTGATTTGGAATTTGGGTTGTTTGGATCACCGTGTGAGGGAATGGGTGTTTCGATCAAAATGAGGGGTTGGCCTTTTCACTCTCTTCTTTTGTATTTGTCCTTAACGGGCAATGACGATGAACCAGCGACAATGAACTAGCAGCAACGACAAGATCTGGGACGACGGTGGACATGGTTTGGCTGATGTTGTTCGAACTAGTGGCAATAGTGACGGTCGAACCAGGGAAGGACGACGGCAAACCAACAATGATGTCGGTGATTATGAACCAGTGGCGATGATGGTGGAGAGGAACCAAATGCGACAAAGTGATCTTGGACGACAGCGTTGGATGTGGTGACAGACAAGGGTTGGGCGACATCATTCAAACCAAATCCAATGCTGGTGATTTCAAATAACGTCTATCCTAGAGGATTTCAAATCCTTGGAATTAGCCTAAAGAAACATAATTGAAATCCCTTGGATTTTACCAAATCCAATTCTACCCTTTCTGCACCCAAAATGGAATATTTGGATTTGGGGGCCCAAATCCAAATCTTCCTCCAGTCGCCCTCGTCCTAATGGGCCTTAAAAGTTTCTGAAATCCACCTGCATAAAGAGATTGTTGTTCTTCTCCATTCATATTTATTTTCATGTTTTTCCTCCATCTTCATACTTTTATAGTTTTATATCTCCATAATGAACATCTAATAAAATCAGATATGAAGATGATGTGAAGCTGAGGAGAGAAAATAAAAGAAAATAACCACCAATAGGGGGAGAATGATTTTACTTAATTCGACAATGAGATCACATTGGTATTTATACATTGATAGTTGAAATGACCAAAATACTGCTACTTGGTAATTTCCGACATTCCCTTTCAAGCCAAAATGTTCCTTTGATTATTTTATACTTGCTGATCATGATATGATGTTGGTATGAATTGAGCCATTTCATAAATACACTCACAAGCTAGTTTTACTAATTACATTCAAAGGAAGCACTTCACCATTCTGAAATTTCTCTCGAACAAAGTGATAGTCAATCTCAAATGTGTTTGGTTTTATCATGAAACACTGAATTCTAAGACATTTTGATTTTACTCTAAATGTCATAGAGAAGAGGAAGCACATTGGATTTCAAATGCAGTTCTTATAGGAGCTGTCATATTCTAAGTTCAGTTGTACTTGACGTCAGGATCATTGGCCTAGTATACATTAGGGTACCTTTGAACGTGAATATCTCCTCTCCCTTTGTCCGGCATAGTGAAGGTGATAGTTATGAATACTGTTTCATTCAGCATTCATTTCGCTAGTGGGAGAGGACGTACCGATGTTTCATCTGTTTTGGAAAAAGGTGTTATGATTCGTTGAAGATTTTTTTAAATAGTTAAAAATTTGAAAAATTCAAAAAATAAAAAATATTTAAAATAGCCATTGTATCGACCAAATTTAGCCAAAAGATACATTTTACTGTTTAACATCTACCTCTAAACATCTATCATAGGCATATGTAATTGGCTTTTGATGGGCACAAATATTTTTTTTGAAAATGGGCGCAATTAATATGAAAATTAGTGCAATACATCAATGAAATTAACCATTTATTATACCAAATGCTAATTCTTGTAGATATCTTGTATTTTGTCATTTATTCACCACTCTAGTGGACTAATGTGTGCGGCACTGACGGTCACCTCACTACGGTGCAAGGAGCACGCCTCTACTGGGGTCTCAGGTTGTTTTTTGAGGTAGCGCTCGGAAAGGAAAATTTATTTTGGGATTGCTTCTCTAGGATTATTTTGAGATTTCTTGATATAGTGGAAGAGTTTTGGAGAGGTGACGAAAATAGGGTGTTTTCTGTGTTTTTAACCTTCCCATTCATTCGCAATAAACAACCGGATCAGTGACCTTGACCCCTTCTTTAGCGTTAGGCTTTCTGTTGAAGACTGCAGGAGTGCTGATCTGTTTATAATTCATCATGCTAAACTGGTTGAGAAGATTATGCATACACTTTCTTTGAGATAATGTCATACCCAAGAGGCGTAAGGCGAGGCATTCTACCCTCTTGAGGCATGAGGCCTAAGCCTCATGATTTTTTTAAAATTTAAAATGATTATAAAATATTTAAAAATTTAAAAAAATACTAAAAATTTACTACAGAGTCTAGAAAGGATGTTACTTTTTCAACCCATTATTATCATCCATATTTTAAGTTTTTTCCGAAATCCGAAATTTCGGACCGAAATTTCAGATTTCAGTTGAGACCGAAACCGAAATGTTTTGAAATCCGAAATTTCGGACTCACTAAATTTCTGAAATTTCAGCCTGAGAAATTAATTTTTTTTAAATATAGAATTATTCCAAAATTTAGTAAATAATAAAATAATAATATTTTTTGTTTTACCAGATTTCGGCCGAAATTTGGGGGTTCGGCCGAAACCGAACCGAAATTTAAATCCATGACACTAACAAAATAAAGTATGAGCTCCATTATACAACTATCATTGCCAAGTTACCAACTAAACAATACAAAGTAGAGGGATTGACAAGTAATTTATATCACCATTCAAAAAAATAAGTAATTTATATTGCATTTACAATTTCCCGCATCAAAAATACAAATACACGGTCATAAGTCACAATGTAGAAACAAAAGACTCACATTTATAAAAAAAGACTCAGACTCATCGACAATCTACATCTTCGTCCTCAGTGCTTCATCAGCATAAGGGATACCCTCGTCATGTTGACCCCTCATCGTCACACTCATCTATTTTCACATGACGAGGATGTGATACACCTTCAGCTTTATTTTCATTAATATGCCAAATAGTTACTTATTATAAATTACAAGTCAATTTTATATTCTAAAAACCAAGAAAGTATACTCACATTAAGGAGCGATCTTTCTCCTCTTAGGCACCCTAGCATAAGAAATCGATCTAGAACTACTCCCAACCAATCGTGATGGTGGTACAAGTGGCACATCCAGCTGAACTGATGGGAATAGTTTGAATACATCAAACCAAGGTTGCCAGAGCAGGAATCGAAAGTGGGAATCGAAAGCGGGAATCGAAGGCTCCCAGGGAAGAATCCTGCTTAAAGTTGCCAGAGTGGGAATCAAAAGCGGGAATCGAAATGGGAATCAAAGCGGGAATCGAAGGCTCCCAGGGAAGAATCCTGCTTCCTTGCATCAAACATCATGCCACTATGAAGATGGCCTTCTTTCTCAACAATTCACTTGCCCTGTTTGGTTGCTCAAACGCGCGGCATTCATTGGAATTTCAAATACCAATGAACTTCCAATAAATGCCGATTGCATGTTTGGTTGCCAATGTGGCACTAATGTTCCCTCTCATCTTCTAACGAAATTTTACCAAAATTGTCTTTTTTGGGTAGAGAAGTGGAAAAGGTCTCGTCTTATTCTCTGTCTCTTCCCTATCTCTCTCTCTACCAAACTCTATATTGGTAATGACACCCCTACTTTTCCACTACTCTCCAAGTAACCAAACACTACTTACCACTCTTCCACTATTCTCCGAGTGGAAATTCTAGACATCTTCCATGCTTGTCTACTCCCTTTTGACTTCTTATTCCACTACTTTCCAAGCCACCCCCGAGCAACCAAACATGGCCTTGTTGTGGGAATCTACAAGATCGGATCAATATTATGCCTCATCCTCATGCTTCTCTCACACATCTTTATATTGTAAATAACTTAGAGGAGATCATTTAACCTTTTCTTTTCCTAGTCCATTCCTCTTTTTTGTATGGACCTCTAATCAAAACCGTTTTAAAATAAAAAATATTATTCAGAAATCAAAAGTTCACATGAATGACAAGTCGACTACTAAAATAATAAACTTATTAACGTGCTGTATCAAATATATTTTAGTTCCTCTCACAGCATGAAGCATTGCATGTAATCTTAGGACCCACACAACAAAGGATGCTAACTCTAGTGTCTTAGATCCAAAACGGATCCACTATGATGTTAGTTGATAAATAATGAAGGCAATCAAGACAAGACAACAAATTAAGTGAGTAAAATCTAAAAACAAATAAGTACCTGGAGAGTACTTTGTCTCAATGGCCATGTAGGTGCCAAACTCTCCCTGGGCCCATCACATAGACCTAGTTTGATATCTGCATTACTACGCTATGCTGAGTCCTTGCCAAATCTATGAATGCATTAGGCATAGTGAATGTCGATGCTGTATGTTCTATTTTTGAATCAATCTTTATAGAAGTTGGTCAAGAGAATATCATGTAGTTTATAACTGTCAATGAGCCCAGTTACAGAGCTACCGGAAAGAAGTTGGAGATTAAGTATGCAATTTTCTACTTAGACACTATGCTCGACTCACTGTGTACATCTTATGCTAGAAAACATGGCCAAGTTTGAAGAGTTACCAATTATTGGAAGTACGATAAACAAAGCTCGTCAATAACCCACTCTGTATGAAACCATGTAAGGTTGTTGCACTTGATGAGGAATTAGTTTACAAAAGGGAGGGATTTGTGTCGTCCTCTTCGGGCGTTGGGCGAGGTTCACAATAAATTTCTTGAGCGTACAGTCTTATGTGTACTGTGTACATACGGTGTACAGTATAGTTGTGCAACAAATTGTTGTAGGGACTCTATTTTTAATTCAAAAACGATGATCCAAATAGTCAAATAGATGATCCAAATAGGTACTCTTAAGCCCCAGCTTTTTTTGCTTGGATTTCCCTATACATTGGCAGAACTAACAGCTTGAGGTTGATAAATGAACGTAGAAATGACTAGGGTTCTTGGGTTGGGCATGCCTAATATGTTTACCACGTTGAGCAACCTCAAATCGCTCATGGTGTCTCTCTCAACAAATACTGTTACATTTATCATCTTTTATATCTTACAGTTTAACTATTACTAATTTATAGTTCTTGAATTACAATGTCAGGTGTATGATGTAACCCCATTTATGGATGAGCATCCTGGAGGCGATGAGGTTTTGCTAGCAGCAACTGGTAGAGAATTTAATCTTAGATTACTAAAAATCATTTTGTTTCCATTCTTTTTACATCATTTTTGCTTCACCCCTAAGGTTCATTCCTTATTTGGAAAGAAATAAGGCATGACGCCAAACAACAGAAAGCTTGATCTGGGTTTCCATAATCTTTACTAAAGCCATCATTTGAGCAATTGAGTCCATGCAACATAATTTGAGCTATCCACTATTCATCTGATATTTTGCAGGTAAAGATGCAACAAATGACTTTGAAGATATTGGCCATAGCACTTCTGCAAGAGAAATGATGGCAGATTACTATATTGGGGAAATTGATGCTTCAACTATTCCCGCCAAACGTAACTACATTCCTCCCCAAACAGTGTCTCACAAGTCCGACAAACCTAACGATTTTGTTATAAAGATTTTGCAGTTCCTTGTGCCCCTCCTGATTTTGGGTCTAGCCTTTGCTGTTCGACACTGGACCAAAACCGACTAGATGAAGCTATGGAAACAATCTATTTTTCTTTCCTATCTAAACGAGCTCATCACAGTTTTCTTTAAACACTAGATTGGATAGTTTGAAAAAGATCCTGTGCCAAAACTGTTTCCTCAAATCAAGTGTCCATGAATCTTCAATATTTCAGAACTTACATTGTTGTTGTTGTGTCTGCTGAGTAGAACTTTAGTTAAAGTTTTTCGTCTTTTGAAGTACATTACGTTTCAGGGTTTCTTGTTTCAATGAAGATACATTTGTAATATCTGGATGGAAAACAATCATTTGGGCAGCTTATGGTATGATAGCAGCTATGAAACTGTTAAAAAAATTAGTCATTTGCATCTAGCTAAAGTACTCTTCATTTTTAACTGGCAACATGGAGATGCAGGTGGTACAGAAATTGCTTTTACGCACGATGCTATGCGATGTTGCTAGCAAAAAAGTCCACAAATCTATTCAGTTGAACTTAGCATTGTATTGCAAAGCCATGTCCTCCACGTTTATACTTGGAAAATGCTAAAAAGATTTAACATTGATAGGATTCTTTCCAGACCATCCCCTTCCAGGCCAGGATGTAGGGGTTCAACTCGGGTCAATTATTGGGAATTCGGGTTGAGCTTCTAATATTGACAATGCTACTTATTTGGTAGTCTTGTCCTTGCACACCTCAATAGAATGGAGGTCGATTTAAATAATAGCCATATTGTGGAAGGGCAGGTCATAAATCGACCCCGTCTCTGTCTAAGCACTGCCCTATACGGGGGTAGATTTAAGATATATGGGGTCGATTTATCACTGCCCATTGTGGAAATGTCATATTTCATCAAGCCAATACGTTTGTAGGTGAGATAATTCTCTTCAATATTGCTGCCAGTCTTTACATGGTGCCCGGGCGTGAAGTCCTGATCAAACAGCAGCTGTGGTCGGACCAAACATCCGGTGGTACTTTTGTTGAACCACCCACACAGGACTTCACGGGCAGGCACCATATAATCTGAACCACCCACACAGGACTTTTGTTGAACCACCCACACAGGACTTCACGGGCATTGCTGAATCTCTTTTCTGGAGACGATTGAGTTTCCCGCCTTTGTATTAGCATGCTACGATTTTCCCATTTGATCTGTGATCTACTAGACATCTTTTAGGGTTTTCCAAACGAAAGCCAAAGTGTCGTACTTGCAGGCTTAGGCCATGTTTAGCAACTGTGATATCTTTTAAAGGAATATAAGCTCATGAGTGTTGATGGACGGGTAGGGAGTGTTCTAAATTATAATGGCACTGAACGGTGTAGATAATAGCATTGACAATATTGATGAATGCTAACTTGAAGGGTGCCCTTTCAAAAGCCAGACCACAAGGGTGCCCCATTGGATCCACATCACCCACGCAACCGCAATTATAATTGCACTGAAAAATACAAAAAAAGAATGATAACAAATGAGATTGTGTAACTTGGATCCAATGGGGCACCCTTGCAAAATGGCACACTTCAGTTAGCATTCGCTTTTTACTTGGGACGCCCCCCTCTAGTTTATTTATGACAAATAAATATTTCATTTCCCAAATGAATGATTTTTCAGAAAGCTCAGGAAAGCTAAGGAATTAAAATTAGGAAAAATTAACTCAAATTCTAGGATACTTGAATAACTGGGATTCTTACGGAATTCGACTATCATAAATTCGACTGTTCACGAGTCAAAATTTCAGTCCAATAATCAGTTTTGGATTCACAGTCCATCCCTAAATTCTAGAGAGAGAGAGAGAGGGTGTTATCATTACCCTAACAACAGATGGAGATGAACACCAAGGTTCTCACAAGTTTGGATTCCGTTGTCTTTGGGTGTCGTAAGCTTAATTTTGATAGATCTAGTCTTGGGAATCCTAGTCGATCAGGTATTGGTTGCGTGTTGAGGAACGAGAGAGGTGAGGTGATTTGAGCCTTTGCAGGCCCCAATGGTATTGCCGATGCTACTGCTATGGAGGCGGATTCATCAAGGATTCAAGATGTTGGACAAAAACGCATTAGACTTTGTGGGGGTGAAGGGAGACTCTCTTGACGTCATCCGATGGTTTAAGGGTCCCCACAAGCATCCTTGGAGGTTTGATAGTTTTCCTTTGATGAGATAAATGACATAAAGGGATCCGCTTCCATGGTCTTCGTGCATGTCATAGGTCCACTAATGAGGTGGCCGTCTTGCTAGGGAGGGAGTTTCTAAACAAGCTCTGATGTTATTTGATTTTATTTTATTTTTAAAAAAAATTGACAATTGTATTCATACCATGAGAATTACATTGGGGACCAAGAGTCCCAACTTGCAATTACATAGCATGAGAGGCCAGGGTGTACCCTAGACCATAAGGACTAGGGGTGCAACTCGGGTCGGGTTCAACCCAAATTTGGGTTGGCTCGGATTAAGCTTTTCGCAAATCGGGTTGGGTTAGGGTTGGAAAAAATCAATCTGAATTGAAAATTGGGTTGGGTCGGGTTGGGGTGTCGGGCAACCCGACCCGACCCGACCCGACCGAACCCAAATTGGAAATTTCAAATTCCCATTTAGTAGTGATGTTAATTCCAACATATACATATCATCCTAGTTTATATTAATATTACTGTATTCCATCTGAAGAAGTTCTGTATGTGTTTTTCTTTTTCAATATTGAAATAGTCTCCATAGTCCAAAATGGACGGTTTGGATAATCCTATGGTGCGGGCCATACCTTACTTTAATAAAGTGACGAGTGTAATCATCAAAATATAGTAGTGCGGATAACATTTCCCTTTGTTAATTGTTAGTCTGTGTTTGTTTTGGATTTTGAGAACTGATTGTGAGTCAAAAACTGATTATTGGCGACTCACTATTGGTTCTCAAAATCCAAAACAACCTGGCTTGAGTTGAGGTGGTCAACTGTTGGTACCATATCAAATCGGGTCAACCCGACCCAACCCAACCCGAATTGGAAATCGGGTTGGGTCGGGTTGGCCTCAACCCGACCCAACCCGACCCGAGTTGCACCCCTAATAAGGACAAACAAAAGAAAAGTATCCACAGGGCCACTATTAGCTATAGTTGCTATAGATTGACATTTTCTTTATACATTACAATAATCCTCCATCCCAAAAAGCTCCATCAGCACCATGATCCAAGAAATCATGTGAGTCATCTAGAGATGCTTCCACTGCTATAGATCTATAATGACACCTATCCACCCCCTACTGAATCCAACAGACAATGGCCATTTCTAAACCTTTGGGCTTCCCATGGAGATCTTGAGTACAACTATAAAAACCAAACCTGCCTCAATGCTTCATTCCACAGGTTACAACTTTTCAGACTCCAACTAAACCAGATATAAATCACTATCCATCCCACCATTTTTATACCAAGTGTACCAACACCCTAGACTGCACCATACAACGGAAAAAGGATATAAGTGACCCGAGATAAGTCAGGCATCTTCATCTTGTCATTTGTACACCTTACTATTTTACAAACTCAGACATAATAGAAAAATATCTAGGGAAAAGTTCCCAAAGCAACGAGGAATAAAGTTCCTCAAGCACACCCGGATATAGCTTTATCATTCTCCTAATTGCATACCATGCTGAGTCTAACCGTCAGAACCCCACACTCTAAAAATCCATTAGCAGAAAGAAGTAAAGAACCAAGGAGTACCCTCGACTATCCACTACAACCATAGGGATTGCAATCTAACAGTGCCCAGCATCCAAAGTAGTCTCCCGATCTCTGAACTGACTCCTATTACCCCAAAAAATTTATGTACCCCACTACATAACGAAGAAAAGAACTAACCCACTAAAGCAACTAAGAGAGAAAACAAAAACAAACTTAGACCCAAACTCTGAAAAAAAAAACCTAAGAGAAGTCTATTTACACCATAGAGATCTACCCTCTAATTATCAGGAGGCGTGGCCACTCGCACAACCTTTTCCTTTTCCTTCTCTTTCTTCCTTTTTTTCATTTAAATCTTTTTCCACCATTGCCACAAACATGTTCTTTGTTGCCCCAACGTCGTCCTCGTACCCTATCCGAAACACATTACCTATTGACATCATTTCATTAATCTCTTTAGAAATATACCCTCTTTCCACAGCTGCCCCTGAACTTTCTTCCACAGCTTTGCGTTTACCTTTGATTTCTTCTACCTTATCCAAACGCTCTTGAACCAACAAGCTAACTTCTAGGTTCAGCAAATCTCGAGAAATCTTGGATTCCTCATCCGGACTCACTTCCAACAATTCTAACCACTTTATCTCAGCCGCCTTCTCCTCTTCCCAATGTTGACGCTGATCCCGCCTTTTCTCATCCAAAGCATCCTTGAAGTGAGGAAGCTTATAGAGAGGAATAAATACTTCATTGACAGTTTTTTCCCAGTTAGCCTAAAAAACTCCTCTGCATTATCCTTTGCATCCTTTTAAATTGTTTCCGTTGTTTCCTCTGCATTGAGATTTCTCTCAGCATAGGAAACTCCTCTGAAGCCATTTGCTCATCGTATTACAACTCCTTCAGCAGCTCCAGATCCCTTGCTCTGATCGAAAAGTCCCGATCTCCATTCCTTTTCCTATTTGAACACCCTCCTGCCTCGGTTGTCAAAGTCTTCCCACAAGTGGTGTATTTTGGATATAGAATTTTTCTTTATACTCTCCTCTTTACTGAACTGGCCTTGAAGCTTCCTTTTAAGGAAGGAGAGGCCGCGTCTAGTGGCCAATACATGTGCCTCGAGCCGCGAGACTCGACACATGGGACCTCTCTTTCCAACACGAAGACACTTACTCTTCCAAGGGAGATTGAAACGATTTCCTTGGTCCTGAACCCTAAAAGCTTTCGATTTCCTCAATTTTCCTTTATTCCTTTTGTTCTCATTATTAAATCAATTTTTTATTTTTACAACCCTTCTGTCTTCCCCTGACTGTGGATCAATATCGTCAGTGATATCTTTTCGAAATGCCTTCCCCTTAAAGCCAAGTGTCTTGGTATTTACTGATTTCATATTTGTCCCCTTTTCCACGGCTTCCCATCTCTGCCCACGCAAAGATGTCTTTCTACTCTCTACACCCGAGGACAACTTTTCAAAAGGCAATTCAAAAGGTGATTCAAAAATCTTTGATGGCCCTTCTAATGGCTCCTTGTCACTGACAATTTTGCCCTCATAAATTTTCTTAGAGATTCCTACCTTTTCCAAGGAAATGTTTTTCTCCAGTGACTCTTCACCGGAATTCCAGGCCCCTCATGCGAGACATAATTTTCCTTAGCACTAAGTTCTCCCACCACTGACATGTCCTCATTAATAATATTCTCCTCAGCTAGCGCCTTAACACCCACAAGATAGATACTGGAATCTACCATAAGATTGATAAATGGGGGCAAGGAATTCCACTGCGATGTAAGGATCTTGGCGGAGGCAAAAGTCAAACAATGGTCATGGTTACCAGAAAGCTGAACCTCCACGACCTGTCCAAAGTGCTGACCAAGGGCCTCCACAGTAGAAACAGACCAGGCATGGAGTGGGATATCGTAAAATCTAATTCTTATAGCCCTAGCACTAGTATTGAAAGCGGGGTACCAGGATTGAAGAGATGAAAGGTACCCACCCAGGGCATCTCCTCCGCTCCTCAAGATTGATGTAGCTTGGGATTCGGATTCAAAACAAAACAAGATGGCCGCTGGGCAATGGAGAACGGTTTCTTAAGCTGGGGATGGGCCCATAATCGTTTAGCCTAGCTCCATACCTCTTCCAGTAGCCATCCTCTATTTTTCAAACTGCCAATAAGACAACAATTAAAGGTCTGCTTTCGATCCTCCACCAAATCCAACGACACAATGGTCACTGGACGACCGTCCTTATTCTTCGCACACTGAAACTTTCCAACCTTTGGATCCAGACCTTTGCCACCTCAATTTTCTGGTTTGGTTCAGAGCACTTCCTACAAGAGTTGTGCATGCCAAAGTTTTTATATCCATAATACAAGCACCTCCAGTCGTTACCATATTGATGCGAGAGGACATGCTTATTAAAATCTATAGCCCGACTTCCTGGGAGTTATCTAGCTTTGAATTCAAGTCTTCTCAAAAAAAGCATCCGTCCTCTACACGACCCAGAGACCGGAATGGGATCTGGGGGAAGGCCATTGAGATCCAATAGGGCTATCACCTTGACCCAGCAAGATCAAGGACCTTCAACAACAGATATTGAAAAGTCCAAGCGATTGAGAAACCTCGTGGGCAAAGAAACCACACTCAATTGACCAATCACTCAAGATTTAGACCGCAACTACAAATAAGCTTACACGATGTATTGCATAAAGCCACCGGGAGGTTATCCCGGCGGCGACTATAGTACTCTCTAATAGTCATCGTACCTATCATGCTTATTTGATTCTCTTCCCCCTTGATTCTTTCTGCTTTATTTGTTTTCCGCTTTGTACTTCTCTCAGTCTTTATCCTTTATTTATTTTTGTACTGAATGCTTCCGTCTCCTACTATTTTAATGAAATTGGCTACCATTCAGAAAAAAAAATGCAGTACGCTAACAACACTTTGCCATAGAAAAAGCTGAAGACAATGTCTGGGAAATGCCGAAATGGTGCATACACATACATGATGCTCAAAAGAAAAATATTCTTCCTCTTCTAAATAGACTAGAAATTGGAATTTTTCCATTACTTGTACCTTTTGTTTTCTTCCCACCACTATTGAGAATTAGGAAGTGGCTTAATCAAGAGAACAATTATCACAGCAGTTAGTTGTAATTTGCTTCTTCAGGAAAAAGACTGCTTGTGTTACAAGCTTCCTTCCAAACTTGCTGGAATGAAACCCCAAATGGAAATTAAAAAAAAAAATTAATAATCAGAAAAAACAATGTACTCCCAAAAGAAGTGAAGGAAAGCTTAGCTCTGTACTTTGTCATGGAGGATCACTACTAGGGAATGGGCATCATCTAGAAGCTTCCACACATCCAATTGCCCAGCCATGCTATTGCATTCCCTTATGATCTCATCCATACTACTGTACTTCTCAATGATAAGCTTCCTCTTCTGCAAGACACAGGCCGCGATTGCGTATAGCAACAGGTCATCTGTCGGCGGGGGCCGCTGCATAATCCTCCGCCACGCAGACTTGCTAATCCCCGCTCTGACCGCCACCTGGTCCGCCCACATTACTTCCCATAGACACAAAGTCTGCTCAAAACTGAGCTCTCGTCTAAACAAAACCACCACCATCCTATAAACAAAGAAGCAATCCTCAGCTTGTAGCTTCTCCAAGTGCTTGTAGAGATGGGAGTCTTTGGACTTTATGATTTTGGACACTATGTTTAGTTGCCTTCTGATACCCAATTCATCAAGCCTAAAGTTGTGCCTAGCTTTTTTCATAAAACCCACAAAGCACCAAAAAGCTTCATGGTCTTCCTCCATCACCGCGATAATTGGAGACAGTAAATCACTCATCCCCTGACAGTAACCAATTTCAGGGTCATATAGCGCATAAGCTTCAAGGATGGCCACCAAACGAGCTGCGTGATAGATTCTACACGGCTCCAAGTGGTCGTAGTCTTTTAGTCCAACAGCCTTGGCCGACCGCCGTGCCCTGTTCTCCGGCACTGCGGCTTGGGCCAGGGAGTAAACAACCCATTCAGCATTGGCGCGCACTGCGTCAAGGCGAATAATTCTTTGCCACGTGGCAAAATCCTCAGTTGCCCGGACTTGGGAGCTTTTCAATTTTAGCGAGCTCATCTTGGTGAGCTTGGGATCATTCTCTTCACTACATTCATTAGTAGTGGCCATTTCCATGCTTTCGGATTCCTCCATTGAGGTTTCAGTGTCCGAAGATTCTGTATCTACAAAGGAAGTATAGACATGGGTGACACCACTCTTTTCTTCTTCTTCTTCGACATACAACTCAGAGAGAGAGGCTTCCTCGTGAACTAGTTGTTCTGATTCATCATCACATTCAATCCCTAACTCGGTGGATAGTGATTGTCTCGCACTAACCACATCTTCGGAATCAGGATAATATGTGCTCTGGGTAAAACTAGTGCTTTTTCCATAGCTGCTGTCACCTATTTCCTTTGACTTCTTATAACTCAGATCACTATGCTTTAAGATATGCCGGCATTGTCTTCTCAGGTTCTCATATTCTTTTCTGCACCATGAGAAAATGGAAACCACAACCTTTAAGATTATCATAACTGGTAATTAATGGATACAGTTTCTGATCTCTGTAAATATCAATGGAAATGAAATTCTTACATCGTGAATGTTTCCTTTAGACTTATTTCCAGCAAAATTGAGAAAAAAAAAACATGACTTTTGGAAAAAAGGGGAGGACTTAGGTGTAAATACCTTTTCTGTGCTCTAATAATATTTCTTTCTGCCTTTGAACTGTTTAAATCATACCTGCGTAGAACAAGAACGTAATGAGTAAAAACTAGTGAAAAATTGCCTGGGTAACTCCAGCTGGTAAAGAAACATCATAGGCATCATCGGTTAGCAACACTCAGTATGGTACTATGGGTGATTCATTGGGGATTGTATGAATGCAAAAGAAGTTTTCCACTAGATAGGTAACTTTCATTCCTCCTGGACTTCTAGCTCTGAATTAAATAAACTGTTCAAATGTAAGGTCATATGCAATTTCTAATTTCGTAATAAATTATACAAACCAAATATGAAGGAAAACCTGCAGAGGGCAGAAAATACTTGCAAAATCAGAGTTAAGACATTATGAGAAGTACATGTACGCAAACAATAAAACAAGAATCAGGTCCAATCTCTGGTTCAGGTTCTTTCTTTCTTTCTTTCTTTCTTTTTTTTTTTTGAAAAGAGGTTACTTTATTATTGATCATGAAATTACATACAGTTGGATGACGGGGACCGGGAGTCCCCTCATCGCTAGATTACATCCAGTTATGAGGCTTTAGTTCTCTTTTCTTTTCTTTTTTGAAAATTGACTATTATAATCATACCATGGAATATGCATGAGGACCAGTAGTCCCACCAAATTTACATAGTATGAGGGTCCAGGAGCATACTCCAGGACCAAAAAAGTAAAAAAAAAAAAACATAAAGAGCTATAATCAGACTCCCACCATCATCTAAAAATTCCTCCTGCATCAACCCTTTACAGCAACCTTCTACAATACCTTCCAGACAATCCACCCATCGAACCATCATAGAACCCAACGATGAGACACATAATTGAAGAAAGCCAATGAGCTATATGGCTCAAAATGCTATCAAGGATCTATGTCATTTTTTCACCCACCTTGGTAACTAAGGAAGACTTCGAGCAGCCACCATGGGGAGGAATGGTTATCCGGGGGAAAGAAACTTCCCCGAGCAGCGAAGAAACACTGTCCCTCAAGCACACTCAGATAAACCAAAATAACCTCCCATAATACTTATCAGCAAAAAGCTTTAGTTCTGTGAACTACATCCCAAAGTTGCAGCCAAGCACGACAGAAACATGGTGGATTGGAACTCCTCCACAATCTTTGACTACACTGGCTTTTGCTAACTCGTCAGCCTTTTCGTTAGTGGACCTGAATATATACAAGAATGTGGATGAATGACCTTGCAACAATCTTGAATTACTGCAATGATGTTAGAGTCTCCACGGACCTGAGCCGATCCGCTCACCCAGGCTAGGGCATTGGAGGAGTCTCCATCTATGATCAGGGAGCGGGATAAATGAGTGAGGAACCACCTAGGGCCATGCAATAAAGCTCTCTTCCGCCTCATTAGACTCACATATCTCGGCGGGACCAGAGTACGAATGTTGCCCTCATCCTGAATTAGCCCACCAAACCCTACTTTGCCCGGTTTGCCTTTTGCACATCCATCAAAGTTGAGTTTGAGCCAGCCACTAGGGAGCTGCTTCCAAGATGGGACAGGGCAATTTTTAGCCCCACCCCCAAATTATTGCCTGCCAATTCCTCAAGATGTCGACTACTGAGTATGTCGCCAATAAATCTTTCATCTTTGCCCATGCTATGAGGTCACTTCTGATCTCCCATAGGATTCTGCCAATGCTATTTACTTTATCATAAAAAATTCCTTGATTTCTCTCTTGCCAAATGTGCCACAATACATTGTAGGGTACCAAGCTCCAAAGGGATCGGCCCGTCTCTCCAAAGGAGCTACTAGTCCAATAAAGAAATGCTCTTGAGATGGATATATGGAACACCCAAGAGAATCCAAAGCTTCTAATGATAGCCCTCCACATCGCAAAAGAGAAGGGGCAATGAAGGAGGGCGTGGTTCAAAGATTCTTCTGCCGGCTGCCGCCTTGCAAACCAAACGATGCACCTGCTTACAATGAACACAATGCGCTTTTTTGAGACAATCACGAGTGTTTATTCGCCTATGCAGCACTGTCCAAGCAAGAGGGGGGGTGGGGGGGGAGATGTCGCCGCACACCAACCTGCGAAAAAAAGGGGCGAATTGAGAACGTACCAGAACTGTCTGGGGACTAAATCCCGTGATCTTGACAAATTACAAAGCAATACAGGGGCTCGATGAGGGAGAGAAGCTGAGAGAGGCTGAGTATCTTGTGATCCTTGAGATCTCTTCTAAGTTTGATTATCCAATCAACCCCTCTTCCCTCCCTTTTTCTATCCATATAATCACAAACTCTTGCCCCTCTGGCATATGCAAGCTGATAAAGGTCGGGGAAAGCCTAGATTAAGTATGAACCTCCTAATCGCAAGTATATCCAGAACCGAGTGCTCTCCACTCTGCCTACTGACAGAGGTGCAAAATAACTTCCAGAAACGCAAATAGATTTCCATGCACCAGAGCCTTTGCCTATGCATGGACCCTTATAGTCCCAGTCCCCCCCACCCCGCGTATTTGTTGCCGATAATGTTGAGCCTCCTTCTCTTCACCATACCGCCTAAGCCATTTTCCCAAAAGGGATATATTCCTCATCATGTTACAACCAAATCTGATCCCTTCATGAGGCTTCAATCTGCACACCTTCTTCCATCCCATGACATGCTTCAATCAGCTTTTATCCTCCCTTCCCACAAGAAATCTCTCTGCAACTTCTCAATACATTTGGCCAGTTTAGACAGAACTTTATAGCACACCGACATGTTCGCCATGGCCGCCTCAATTAGGGTGATTCTACTCCCAAGTTTAGAGAGAACTTCGTAGAGAGATAGATAGTACACTGACATGTTCGCCATGGCTGCCTTGATCCGGGTGATTCTCCTCCCAAGTGACAGATACTGCTTCTTCCATGTTGCTAACTTCTTCTCAATTCTTTCTATCATCAGGTCCCATAAGGAGGCTTTAGGGATTCCATGGCCCAAAGGTAAGCCAAGGTGGAGATTGTTGTGCAGATATCTTGTACTCTAGCATCGTACAGGACCCTTACGGTTTTGCTATAAAGGATATTTTGATAATTTTCGCTATGTAGTGGCATTGATATATAAGCCACATGTTAGGGTTTATGAACAATTTCTTTGTGCTTTCTTGGCCAAGGAGAGAGTTTGTAACCCTGGACCGAAATAGTGAAAATCTTCTCCCATGGATGTAGGCACACTGCCGAACAATGTAAATCTTATATTCTTGCACCGTGTGGTGGTGTTTCCCGCATTATTTTTATGTTTGCAACAAATCATGGCTAATCCTTATTTGAGAAGGCATTTCTAGGTTTTCTAGAAACTGGTACAGAGCGATCAGGTTTTGGGCGATTAAAGCGATGACGAGTGCTAAGTTCGAGATGGAAAAAATCAATGAGGTAGGCAACTTCAGTTTGTTGCAAACAAGGGAGAGATCTCTTGGTTCAACAAAGTTGGGTGAAGGCTTTGTTAGGCACAATCAAGAAACTGGAAAAGATGAGCGATGACGATTGGAAATAGTTGGATATGAAGGTGGTTAGCGTGATCAGTCTGTATTTGGCTGATGAGGTCCTTTACAACGTAAATGGCGAAGAGACTGTAACTACGATTTGGCGCAAACTCGAGTCTCTACATGGAAAAATTACTAACCAACAAGTTGTTTCTCAAGAAGCAACCATATGCTCTTCGGATATTAGAAAACTCAAGTCTACCTGGACATCTCAACACTTTCAACATGATGGTCTCAGAAATGTTGAACGTTAGAGGCAAGTTAGAAGAGGAGGATAAGGCTCTACTTCTTTTGATGTCCCTTCCTGGCTCCTACGACCACTTAGTCACTACCTTTCTCTTTGGGAAGGATACCTTGGTTAGAACAGAGATAACGTTAGCCCTCCTTGCAAGTGAAAAAATAAAGAAGGCTATCGAGGAAGAATCCAAGGAAGATGGCCTTGTGGTGAATGTAAACAATAGGCTGGTGCATGGTCGATCTTGATACAAGCCAGAAGGGGGTAAATCCCAATCCAAATTGAGAGGAGGAAGTACGGTTGAATGCAACTGGTGCCATAAACATGGGCACATCAAAAGAGATTGCAAGAAGCGCCAACAAGATTTGGAAGAGAAATAAAACATTTCAAATCAAGCCAGTGTTGCAGTGAAAAATTCTGGTGAAGCTGAAGTGGATGTTTTATGAGTTTCGTCAGATAAAGGTAATTTCCGAAATGCATGAATTCTTGATTCAGAATGATAATCTCTTGCCTGAGAGTTTAGCATCCCTTATAGGAATTAACTTAATTTTCTTACGGTCTTTAACGAAGACAGTAATCTAGGAAAGACGCAATCAATGCCCTATTATTAACCATTTCCTTTCTCTCTGTTTTTTTTAATTCTCTCTGCCTTTTGATAATGTTCTAGTTACGATCTAGAAAAAAAAGAATGTCATTATAAGATTTAGAACATATGAAAGGACCACGAAGACAATGAAAATGAAAGAATTAGAACATATGAAAGGACTATTTGACATATCAACAGCTTAATGCCTAGAAGAGAATGAAAATGAAAGAATTAGAATGTATGAGAGGACTAGCAGATATATCAATGGCTTCCTCCACTCACCATACTTAGAAAATTGGTATTTGTCATTGTTATAGAATAAAAGATAAAATAACGCCATCTCCAACAGCTTAAGCTTTTGGAGTAATTGGTTGTTTGACATGGTGTCACAGAAAAGGTCCTGAGTTCAAAACTCCTTGATATTAAAAATCCACATGTATTGGCCAACCCAAAAGAGAGACCACATGTGCCACTTGTAGGTCAGCCCTAAAAAGAGGGGCCACACATGAGGGGGCGTGTTAAAGTATAAAAGATTAAATAACGCCATCTCCAACAACTTAAGCTTTTGAAGTAATTGGTTGTTTGACAGTCATTATGTCGAAAGCCTCCTACATTTTTCGGCACCATTGGAATGGCCATAAGATTTCAAAATTGTGGGATTTCAACGTTTATAGTTTCATTGCAGCCGTCAAGTAGCAATCCAGTTGCCCTCCACATAAATATGAGAAAGACTTCCTGATGCAGCACCGTGAAGAAAAATTGAGGAGAGTGGAGAGAAATAGACGAAAGGGGATAAAATTAGAAGAATAGAGGAAGAAGAGACAAAAATAACCTGAAGAAGAGACAAATTTAGGGAGAGAAGAGAAGAAATCAGAAGAGAGAAGAAGAAGAATAGAGGAGAAAGAGGACAAGAAGACTTGGGGGAGAAGAAGAGAGGAAATTAGAGGAGAGAATCAATCTTTATTCAATAATTATTCAAAGTTACAAAATAAGTAGTAAAAAGGCCTATAAATAGGCAATTAACAATCTAAAGATAGAAACCTACTAAAATAAGAATTCCTAAAAATAAAATGGAAAATAAAATCCTAGAAACTAATAACATGGAAATAAAAATACTAGAAATTAAATAATGTGGAAATAAATCCTAATATCTGCATCCTTCTCCCCCGCTTGAAAAGAACTCCCCCTCGAGTTCTAATCCGCCTGGATCAAATACGTAGACGACCCACTCAAGTAGCATGAGTCGCAATCCTCAGAACTCTGGAATGCTGTACAACGCTCGTAATGACTGGGAAAGTGGTATGGAACACGAGCGTAGTAATACAGAAGAAATCATCCATGCAGAATCAAAAAGACGCGAACCTTTCCTGAGAATCAATGAAGCTGGAAAAATGGCAACATACATCTCTTGGATCGGTGGGATCTGCATAACGGCTATGGGCAGTACCAATCCATGACCTTTCTCAATAAAGATATCACCTCTTGGTATCAAATCTGGTGCAATGGAACTAACAACAAAGTCATTTGCTATAATTGTATTTGGCATAGTGATATTAGGCGGGCAATCCTCCTGATCAATCTCCGACACATGACTATGCTCGATCACCTCTGTTAAAGGAATTGCCTCACATGGCTCTAACACAATATTTGTCACTACTGTGGAAGTGTCAAGATCTCTCTCTAGATACTTGACAATCGGTGCTGAAGAAATCTCTGAATAGTCATGCTCGTCGACGTCGGCCTCATCAATCACTGGATTCTCTGGTTCTATATCGAAAATCTCTGACTAAGTATCTGACATAATCATGGGCTCAACCTCTATAATGATCTCATCCACAATATCATATGTCGGACCAATAGCATCATCTGTGTTTGGCTTGTCAATAGTGTTAGCAAATTCCTTCGTTGTTTCAATTTAGGCTACTCGTGCATGACGGGCTGCGATGTTTCATTCAAAGCGAGCGAAGACTTCAGCTTCTTGTTCGCGGCGGGCTGCTGCTTCACGTTCGCGTACCAATTTCCTCTCATGCAAGTCACGCGCTATCATTTCCAAGGTTGCCTGAAATTCAGCTTCCTGTGCAAGTCAAGCGGCTTCTTCCTACATCAATCTTTGTTTAGATGCTGCTCGCCCCCGTTTCAATCTCTGTACATACTGATATGTATAATTTCTCATAAACTCAGAACAGATCTCCTTCCATCGACTGAATGGAGGTGCACCTGCAATTAGACGCGCCCTCACAATCTCTAGATAGAAAAACTGGGCTTGTCGTAGTACAGTATCTCTAGCTCAAGAGATAGTCTTGCGGTGATCATAGCAACATGACTCATGATAGGCGTCTAGAGCATAGATCCACTGTAGACATGCATCCTCATAATAGCGGTAATGACGGTGTTGCAAATATCGATTATCGTACCCATAAAAATGTGGAACATATGGCGAAGCCATTGAGATCGACTTCGATAAATGAAATCACCGTATGATCTGTTTGCCATGTCAAAAGGAACACAATGCCTGTCTCGGATCTTAAATCGGACTTCTGGATAGCTCGGATTAATGGTTCGACCAAAATGGACGGACAGCCAAAGTTGGTTGTTGTAGTGCTTGCACTAGTTGGTGAGTACTGAAAGTAGGTTAGATATACTTGAAAAGTTGTCACGAACAACTTTCGTGTTGAGGACGCGGGCAATTTCGAGTGGAAATAGCCCGAAAACAAGAGAGAGAAAGTAATGAGAGAAAAAGGAGAGAGTGTAGAGGAAAAAGAGGAGAAAAAGAAAATTCTATTTCTCTATTTTTTTTCCGGTTTTCTGATTTATTTATTTATTTATTTGAGGGGGGGGTGCCTACTGTAAAAGAGGGGGGTTAAATTGGTTTGTACTAATTGGAGGGGGGGGGGTGTCTGAAGGAATATGGGGGGTGAAATATAACACCTTTTTTTCTCACTTGACAGACTCACGTGAAAACGTAAGTAACAATAGGGGGGTTGCCCAAGGAAAGAATGTGGTGGGAATGAGTAGACTTTTATAAAAACGGGGTGTCCAAGGTAATAAACAGGGGGATTGGATAAGAGAAGCAACTTATCTTTTCTTTTCTTTCCAAAGCAGTCATGCGACCATCTAATAAAAGGGCTGTGTAATCCTCGCAACAGCACAAAAAGGCAGTTTCTAATTCCTTTTCTAACCCTTGCTTGTTATCTACTATTATAGATTAGCAAGCAGTTATATTAAGTCACGAAACTTCCTCTCCAAGCATACCAACTGGGTGTTGATGTGGCAGCTGGGTGATGATGTGGCAGCCCAAGAGTGTTGACCAAGGCAACTTCTTTTCCCTGATAACATGAAAAAAGAAACTCTGGTGGGTTTCCTTCTTTATTTGTATAACGCAAAAAAAGTTTCCTAGAACCTCACGGAACAGTAAGCCGGAGAAGAAGATGGAGGTGGCGGTGGCTGTGGCTCGCAACGAAGACGGCGGAGGCTCCGGTAGAGGGGGTTGGCGGCGGCTTGCCGTTTTTTTTTTGTGTATTTTGTGATAACTTGCTGTTATCCTCTTTCCCTTGGAGTCCTTCCGGTGGAGTTCACGGCAAGAAGATGATGGGCTGGTTCGGCTGTGGTAGGACTGGTTTTTTTTTTTAGGCCTAAAAATTTGTGAAGAAAATAAAGGGCCGGTTCTATATTGTCAGGTTTTACTTGACAACAAAAGGGTTAATAGGCTTACAGCAAGATGGGTTTTGGGTTGTGAAGAAGGCTGAAATAAAGCAGGAAAAGTGGTTAGTCAAATGGTGTTTTGGGTGGATGATGGTGGGCATAAAAGAAAACTACAGAGATGAGATGGTGGTGTAGCCGGCAAACACACAAAGCTGTGTTCTTTGTGTTGAGCGATAAGAAGGTACCCAAACAGAGACTCGGTAGCAACTTTTAGTGGATTTTCGGACGATTTGCGGCTCGTTCTTGCGGCAGAATATTGACGATGCTTGGATCTTTTAGCTCTGATACCAAATTGCTACAGCACCATGAAGAAAAATTGAGGAAAGTGGAGAGAAATAGACGAAAGGGGATAGAATTAGAAGAATTGAGGAAGAAGAGACGAAAATAACCTGAAGATGAGACAAATTTAGGGAGAGAAGAGAAGAAATCAGAAGAGAGAAGAAGAAGAATAGAGGAGAAGAAGACTTGGGGGAGAAGAAGAGAGGAAATTAGAGGAGAGAATCAATCTTTATTCAATAATTATTCAAACTTACAAAATAAGCTGTAAAAATGCCTATATATATATAGGCAATTAACAATCTAAAGATAGAAACCTACTAAAATAAGAATTCCCAAAAATAACATGGAAAATAAAATCCTAGAAACTAAAAACATGGAAATAAAAATACTAGAAACTAAATAATGTGGAAATAAATCCTAATATCGGCATCACTTCCACTGTGTCCCTCCTATAAGGGTGCATTTGAGTGTACACGGATGCGAGCAAAGTTCACGAACAAGTTAATATCATGTTAACATATCATTTATATAGTGGATATTTACTATAAACAAATATTACAAAGTGTAAATTATAGATGTATTGGAGTATATACTATACATATATACAAATTGCATAGTCTATTCCATCAGCATAGAATAGCAGATTTGACAAGACAGATTTTCTTATCAGGAGGTTCCAGGTGAATTTACAATGAGATTTGAGAACATTGCTAATAATAACAACATACAAGGTATTGTAGATAATAAAAAAGCAAGTTTATTCAAGAAACATGCATCTTAGAAATCCCTAGGGTTAACTCCTATGCATATTTCCAGCTTACATGTTATTCTTTCCAGAGATGAGATTAAGAAATTAAATGGAGTGCTATCATATTGAAGTGAATCAAAACAACAACAAGACATTTATGAGGCATAGAGAATATTATAAAGAAATAAGGGAAAAATGCACTTAGACCCCCTGTGGTTTCTGACACATTCAACTTAACCCCTAATGTTTAAGACCCCCTGGTTTCAATTTGTATAAGGTAGGCCCCCTCTTTTGAAACAATATCAATGCTAATGAAGACCCCATACACCCCTCCAAACCCCATACCCGAATCCAAACACTACCAAAAACACAGTGGGCCCACATTGTTTGGATGATCCAAAGCGTTTATTTGATGGGCCCTGTCATAGATAGGGTGTGCCCAAAAAATCAGCTCCATAGGATCATCCTAACCCTTCAATCTGTGGACGAACCGTCAACTGAGGGGGTCTACCTTACACAAATTGAAACCACAGGGGGCCTACTTGTAACTTTTTAAACATTAGGGGTTAAGTTGAATGTGTCAGAAACCACAGGGGGTCTAAGTGTATTTTTCCCAAGAAATAGAGAGGGCCTGAAAACTAACTAACTGAAGATCTTGTGAAACTGCAACATATTAGATTTGCAAGCTTATAATCCAAGGCACAGGGCAATGATTCAAAGAACTAAAGGCTGGGCAATCTTACACTCCAAGGAGGAATGGCCAAACCTCTGTCCTAATGCTTGGGTCAACACCCTGCACCAGAAATAAGAGCAATGAGAATACAACGCCAGGAACATTAACACATACAGTTTGAGTATCAATGTTAAAAAAGAAATGAGTAATAAACTAGTAGGTCAAGTGTGATAAGTAACTCCACTGCGAGCTTTTTTCAAAAATTTCACTCCACCATCTCGGAGTTTTCCATCTGGTGAAAATAGACTTTTCCACTGTCGAGGTAAAAGGGGATGCTTCCTTCTCCTTCGGGACCATGGTGATTTAAGACTGCCGTTGAAAGTTATGGAAGCAACATCAGAATCATAGAGTGAGTCATCAAAAGAGTCTTAAAACAAAAGGAATACAATTAAATGAGTGATTAAAGAATAACCAGTACGTAAAAAATTCAATATCCAGAAACAAGTAAAATTTTCTATAAAAAAACAAAAACATCACATATAATCAGGCAGCGGCTGCCCGCCCAAGTAAAATTTGGGACATTACCAAAAAAGTAGACAGAGAAATGAAATAAATTGTTACAACAAAATAGCATAACAAAATAGCATAGACCACAGCAACACCAGTTCAAACTTGGGGAAAAACAAAATCTAAACACCAGAATATCTAATTCCAAACATAAAAAACATGCAAAATCGTACTGTAAAAGAAATCCTGATACAACTACACAGAAGACACCAAGTTTATAAAGCAAGAAAAAATGGATTAAAAGTATGTTTCTTGTAACCATTAAAAAAAAGGAGTTCGTTTCTTGTACTCTTTCAAGCATATTTAAGTTGGACACTCTTCATGTGAATCATGGTCTAGCGCACATGAGCTCCATATATCTATCATTCCACTTAACACCCCATTTTGCAATGATGTAGAGAACCGAGAGGATTGATAATATTCCATGCTTCATTAAATCACTACCTCGATGTATTCCTGAGTATTATGGAGGTCATTTCATGAACATTTCAGGATTTCATTTTACGAGGACAAGGAGAAACTTTTTGAGAACACCTTGAGGAAAGCTCAACTAGTTGTGTTCCATGACGAGCCACAAATCTATAGAAATCACCTCATTGCAGCTCGTGCACAGATGTTGAGGCTTTAGGAACAAATTACTGATGATCTCCTCCATCTTGAAAACTAAAATGTACGCACAGGACATTTTATGAACATCACTAGAAGCAAATTCATTATGAATATTATGATTCACTCCATTAGGATATATCTTAAAATTCAAGCAATCAACATCAACATAACAAGTCACCATTTCAGAAAAACATCAGGATAACAAGAGATCCCCTTGTTCAAGTTTTTAACAACTTTGATATAGATACTCGCATAATTGATGTGTAGAAAGAAAACTTCTCTGACAGCTTGGACTTCATCTTATCCCAATGAAGAAGATAATCCAGCTTAAACGTCATCCCACAACACAAATGCAAAACCCAAGAGCTCGGTTGCCACAAATTTCACCTCCTATAAGTCCAATACATAGTTACACTAAAAAATTAAAATCTTCCCCACTTTACTCAATATCACAGCTTGGACTTCAGCATATCCCAAGGAAGAAGATAATCAGCTTAAACATCATCCCACAACACAAATGCATAACCGAAGAGGTCGGTTGCCACAAATTTCCCCTCCTATTGGTCCATTTTGTTGCCACAAATTTCTGCTCCTATTGGTCCATTACTCCATTATGTATTTATACTAAAAAACAAAAAATCTTCTTCACTTTACTCAACCAATCCAAAAATCATCAAAATGCAATTTCCATGAAATTTCGAGCTGTCAACCTTCTGATTCCCTCTCCTTCAACAATGGTAGGATACGATGTTGGAGCTCTTCATTAGCAGAGGCCACTGTACACACCAATATACCCATACTATCCAACTCCAATCTCCAAAATAATTCAATGTTGGGGACTTAAACATCTCCCACTTGGGTTGTGAGTTTTCCCATGGATCACATAAGTTCACAACTTTTGTTCAGAAGTTGATCCACCTTGTCTAGAAGGGCTTCAATAATCAAAGCCAAATGATTAGTCTCTTCTTGACTTTTGCCTGAAGATGCATTTTGAGCTGCATTCTTTGAAGGAATCATCAATAAATAAATACTCCTGGAACTGAGAGCTCTGGACGACATTGGAATTTTATTTATTATGATAATTTTTGAATTTGACACATTTATCATAATAAACTCAACTCAACTCAACTAAGCCTTTGTCCCAAACTAGTTCGGGTCGGCTAATGAATCCTTTAGAAAAATTTCATGAAGAAGGTGAAAGGATCTACCCGGCTCAAATTGACGAAGTCTAATCCTGACACTAGTTTGGTTCATCTACATTGATCATTTTCTTCCATTCTATCCTATCCAAGGTCATGTTCTCTGTTATGTTCCTAGCCCTCAAGTCTTTCCTCCTTGTTTCTACCCAAGTTGTTTTCGGTCTGCCCCTACCTCTTTTTACTCCATCAACATGGCACAAGTCACTTCTTCTCACTGGAGCATCCAAAGGCCTACGTTGGATATGCCCCAACCATCTTAAGCGGTGCTCTCTCATCTTCTCCTCAACTGGTGCCACCCCCACCGTTTTACAAATGTCTTCATTTTTAATTCGATCTAACCTTGTGTGGCAACACATCCATCTAAGCATTCGCATCTCTGCTACACTCATCTTATGCACATGTTACTTCTTGGTGGCCCAACATTCTGAGCCGTACATGGCTGGCCTCACAGCTGTCTTATAAAAATTTCCCTTCAACTTGGTAGGTATTTTACGGTTGCACAGAACTCCTAAAGCAAGCTTCCACTTCAACCATCGTACTCTTATTCTGTGGTTAACATCCTCTTCAATTTCTCCTTCCTTATGTAGGATTGAACCAAGATAGCAAAAGATATCCCTCTTAGGTACTTCCTGTCCAGTCATATTTACTACATCCTCGCCCCGTCTCCTTATATTACTAAAGCTGCACTCCATATACTCTGTCTTAGTCTTGCTTAGTCTAGAACCTTTGGATTCCAAAGTAGTTCTCCATAACTCTAACTTAGCATTAACTCCTGCTTTGGTTTCGTCAATTAATACTTTGTCATCTGCAAATAACATACACCACGGTACCTCGTCCTGGATACCCTCCGTAAGCTGATCCATAACTAGAGTAAAAAGATAAGGGCTTAGAGCTGATCTTTGGTGCAGTCCTGTTGTAATGGGAAACTCACTAGACATTCCATCCGTAGTTCTGCCACTAGTTACTGCTCCATCATACATATCCTTAATCATATCAATACACTTTTTTCCTTTCAAGGACCCACCATATAACACTCCTGGGAACCCTATCATACACTTTCTCCAAATCAATGAAAACCATATGAAGGTCCTTTTTATTTTCTCTAAATCTCTACATTAACCGCCTAATAAAAAAGATAGCTTCCATAGTCGATCGTCCGGGCATGAAGCCAAACTGATTCTGACACATTTATCATGATAATATAGAGCAATTTCTGTTAATAAAAATAAAAATATAAAAACTCATACGAATCAATAAGATAAAAAAATAAAGTTTATTATTGCAGTAACAAAACTTATATGTACTTCTCCCAATAAATTCGATTTATCAGGAAATTAGTGGGCTAATATAATTTTAGATAATTATCATTATTTGAATGGTGATCATTTTAGATAATTATTACGATATTGTCACAATGAATTTGAATTTATTAGAGATAACTGTCACTAGGTACCAATAGCCAACCTTCTTCCTTATTGATTTGGTACATATGCAACACCATCGTCTTTGTGACTACTTGTAGACTCAAAGCAACAAAGACAATGATTGTGATAAGCATATTCTGCAAATGCAGGATCAGAATTGGTCAGGGGCAGAAAGGATAAAACAGGCAATTTTGTGTTCATTTGTAATTGATAGTTTCCAAATAATTAAATAATTGAATGTCTAAAAATACAAAATATTAGGAATAAATAGTTAAATACATAAAAGGAAAATCTAAAAAAATAGAAAAATTAAAATAATGTTATGAATACAATTTTGGCACTATGGTTTTTTGTTTATTAATTCAAAATCACTAGGTGCATGACTTCAAAATCATTATATTTTCCAACAACAGAGCTACTAACATAATTCAGGCTCCGCTAATCGTTTGGAAGGGCATATGATGGAATCTTGTTGCCTGTTACATTTTTTTACCTCAGTTGGCTGTCTCAAAGTTGGAAATCATTGCTTTTTTTTGGGAAATCATTGCTGGTAAGGGCAGAAACAGATTTAGCCAAACTGACTGACTTCTTTCTCAGTTTTATTTCACCTTTTGTTCCCTTCAATTTTGGGAGGCAACACCAAAATTGACCGACTTCGATTCTGTCTAAAGTAATCCCGTTCTAGCACATTCAGGTCAATTCTTACAGGGAACCAGTCCCCTGCCAAATGTCAGTTTATGCAGGCAGACTGGGACTGGACCAAGTGCAATTTGCAGATTTCATCCAATTCTTCCTCCCGCAATGAAAACAAAATTCTGCCCATTGGTTTGCAACAATTCCTACTACTTTCTAAGCAAATCCTTCAACTCCAAAACAAAGGGGCGACCAGGAAATCTAAATAACATGTCCCTGTACTCATATACCATCCTTAGGAAAAACTCCATAGCCATGCATTTCTTGATCTATACATGAAGTTCATTTCTAATATTATTCAAATTCATAAAGTAACACTAGTCCCAGTAGTCAGCATCTTTAGTGGCCCAATAATATAAATGGACTCCTGCATGATACATTTTAAATGGACTCCTGCATACCTAGCATGCAAAGATAATGAAAGAAATGGTTAAGTGCCTCCATCAAGCTCTTCACATCCCATAAAATACTAATGGCTAGATACATACTAACAGGTTAATTATTGTCATTGATGGATTTCCTCATCTTAAAGTTTTTGCCACTCCAACAAAAAGAAAAAAAAAATAGACTGCAGACCTATTAGCAAGAAGATGCTGAAGTCTACCATTGAAAAAAAAAAAAAAAAAAAAGAAGATAAAGAAGAGGATGATGACGACGCCGCTGAAATCCATAGACAAAATAGACAATCACACAACCCAATTCATTCCTTGCACAAATTGCATTCAACACCATGAAAAATTCAGACTTGAATGGAACCGAAACAAAAGACCCATCTCAAAACAGTACACCAAAACCCTTAACAAGGATTTCACGAGGAAAGCCATGCCTACAATCATAAATAAATAAGATGGGTAAAACCCATTTACCAACCGAAGCGAAACATGCCAAAAACACAGTAAAACAGTCACCCACAAACTAAAATATAAACTAAATTACAAACCCATCAGCAAAAATTTCACCCACCAGTCATCAAGTCATCGACCTATTCCCAAACCAAATCCCATCTAAACCCACAAAATTCACAACACACAGGAAAGAATCAGCAACAAGCAGGATAAAAATCTCAACCGAGATCTGAAAATAAAAATAAATAGAGGAGACAAGAAACTTGTACTAAATTTCCATTTTTGAAAGACAGTAAGAGTGAATAAAAATAAATAGAAGAGACAAGGACAGAGAGAAGAAACTTGTACTAAATTTTCATTTTTGAAAAAGTGTGTGTTACAGAACAATTAGTCCAATTTACATCAAACTCATAGAACCTCACGCAACAGAAATACTCTACAATTAACAACGAAATTTTATCAAAATGATCTTTTAAACAACGAATTTCTACTTTGCGTAGTGTGTGTGTGTGGAAGCAAGATATGGAGAAGTGGGAGATTGGATCTGACACAAAAAGTCAAAAAAAAATCTAAAGGAATGGGGAAAAAGAGACTCACCGATCAGGACTAGGAGAAGATGAGGTGACAACAAAAAGGACCGACCGTAAATAAATCCATGACGATGATGATGAAGAGGAAGGCATGGTCTGAGTTCGTCTGAGGGCTTTCATTTAAGGGTATATATTTGGTTGGTTTTTTTTTTTTTTTGGTAAGTGTGGGGGTAATTATTTTACCTAGGGGAGTAGAAGAGAGTGGCGGCCAGGGTGAGGCCAGCCATGGCCGTCACGCCGATCACTATTCCGGTGACATTCCAGCGATCGACAAAGATGGTGTCGATGAGGAGGAGGAGGAGGACTCCACCATTACCGGAATTCGAGAAGAACATGAGGGTCCGAACAAATCTAGCTGGGTCCGAACAAATCTAGCAAAGCCCAAAAGGCAAAATCCCTTTTCCACCATCACCAAAGCAACACCAACCCACCCAATAATACTCACCCTCTCTCTCTCTCTCTCTCTCTCTCTCTCTCTGTTTGGAGGTCTGAAGATTTTAGAAAAGACTTTGCTCTACTCTCACTCTCTCTCTCTCGGTCTATTGGGCTGAAGATTTTAGAAAAGTCATGTCTCATATCTCCAGTTTGGGATTTGCTAAAGACTGGCGTAGAAAGGCATTTTGCGGATGGATGTTGCATTATAGAGCAGCCACATGGGCCCACTTTCAGAAGATTTTGACGTATGAATTTATTCATCTGACGTGGCTGCTCTCTCCTGCAACAGCCAGCCGCAAAATGCGTTTTTACGAATGCCTCTAGCAAAACCATGGGTCTAGCTTTTTTTACAGAGAGAATCCCATCTTTGCCCTTTCCAGGTTTGGATTGGAAGGATTTTTTGGAAAAGTTTGGAATGGAAAGTGTTGCGGTCAAAATTTGGTTATGGCTGAGCCGGAGGTGAAGAGCGGATGGACGATCCCGATCTATCCACGCTTCTCGTCCTACACACATGAGAGAACAGTTAAAAGACCAACGCGGAGGGGATCCTCCGTGAAGGCCCTTCGATACTTAAGTCAGTGACCACAACGGATAAGGGAAAAACCCAATTGAAATAGTAAGTTTTGGGAATTCACTCATTTACCTTTTGGATCTTACCCCTATTTATAGTGGTTAAGTGTGCTAGGGCTAACATGTAATTTTCCTTATTGTGTGATTACCATATTGCCCTTGAGCGAGTGGCAATGAGCCGTAAATACCGCTTCTTGTAGGGGTCTTTTGTTGAGTGCGGGGAATTACTTTCCTGCCCTTTTCGCACCTGAGGGCCCTTTTACACGTGGAGCTCTCTGATTGGGTGGTTATTTTTATCCCCATCAGTTGCCCGCCACTCCTTCAGGCCGTTTTTAAGGTCCGGGGGAGGGTGTAGTTCTTTTGTTTTGCTTTTTACTTTTTTTTAGGTCTGAGTCGACCTCTTTTGGCCAAACTCTTTCGGCCGTGCTCCTCTATCCAGGCTCTTTTGAAACACTGCAAATGGAGAGCTCTTCTGATTTTTCGGACGAGCTTGAGGTCTTGGACGACCTCATTTGGCCGGGCTCTTTTGAGATGCTGCATAATGGGGAGCTCATCTAGTTTTTCAGACGAGTTTGAGGTCTTGGACGACCTCATTTGGCCGGGCTCTTTCATCCGGGCACTTTTGAGATGCTGCAGAATGGGGAGCTCATCTGGTTTTTCAGACGAGCTTTAGGTCTTATACGACCTCATTTGGCCAGGCTACAACTTAGGTTTTTCAGAAACCTTTAAACGTTGCACAATATTGAGCCCGACTGATTTTTCGGATGAGCTCTTTATTTTATCATCCTTCAACCGCAACTCTTTGACGATCTTCTTTGGCTGGATTACAACTTAGGTTTTTCAGAAACCCAAAAAATTAGCAAGATATGGAGCCCGGCTGATTTTTCGGACGAGCTCTTTATTTTATCGTGCTTCAACCGCAGCTCTTTGATGATCTCCTTTCGCTGGACTACAACTTAGGTTTTTCAAAAACCCAAAAACGTTGCACGATATGGAGCCCGGCTGATTTTTCGGACGAGCTCTTTATTTTATCGTCCTTCAACCGCAGCTCTTTGACGATCTCCTTTGGCCGGACTACAACTTAGGTTTTTCAGAGACCTAAATATGTTGCAAAATATGGAGCCTGGCTGATTTTTCGGATGACCTCTTTATTTTATCGTCCTTCAACCGTAGCTCTTTGACGATCTACTTTGGCCAGACTACAACTTAGGTTTTTCAGAAACCCAAAAACGTTGCAAGATATGGAGCCTGGCTGATTTTTCATACGAGCTCTTTATTTTATCGTCCTTCAACCGCAACTCTTTGGCGATCTCCTTTGGTGGTTGAACTTGTCACTTTCGGCCGTAGCAAGTTTCTCGAGGGCATTAATGGTGAAGGTGGTTCAAAGCCAAGGAATCATAGTGCGACACGTGGGTGGCGCCCGTTCGTGGAATCGAAAGGGTGCACTTATGATCTCAATTTTCACCCCACGCCTATATAAGGCTGGGGTAAATCCTCATTTTTCATCTTACCTCTCTTTTCATCTCAGATTTTTTTTACTCGAGTGCCTCATTGGGAGTTCGGCCTTCTTTCCGTTTTCCAGGATCAAAACCCCTTTTCTCCTTTTTCCGAGTAGGTATTCTTCGCTTTTAAGGTCGTTACTGTATTTTTTTTTATCGGCTCTTTTTCTCTTCTCTCTCTTTTTTTTATGTCTTCCGATCTTGGATCTCCTTTGGCCCCTAGAGGGCGGGCTGTTGACGAGGTTAGAGCCGATCCTTCGGAAGTGGTTGTGGTTCTCGAGGAGCGAGAGGGTCCTAACATGATAAGGGCCGAGGCCATAATAGCTACCCCCGAGGCAAATAGGATCGTAGCCGACTATGAGCGTAGCACGTTGAAGCTTAGCGACCTAGAGTCCATTTGGGAGGAGTTTGGTATTCCTTCGGAGCTCCAGTTAAGATTACCCCGATCTGGAGAACGGGCGAGCTCACACTTGCCCGACGTCTCTGTGTACACAGAGGCTCTGAAGGGTGGTTTAGGTTTCCTGTCCACCCCTTTGTCTCGGAGGTCTTGAATTATTATGGCCTCGCCCCGACCCAAGTAGTGCCGAACTCCTGGCGTGTGCTCGTCGGTTTTATCTTCGTTATGAAACGGAGAGGCGAGGATCCTACAATCACCTTGTTCCGCCGATGTGTTTCTTTAAAGAGGCACAAAGAGTACGGCTGGATGTACTTCAGCCAGCGGGTTGGTGTGGGGCTTGTTTGTAACTTGCCTACTTCCATTCACAGGTGGAAGAACAAGTATTTCTTCGTCCGTTCCGGTACAAACTGGACTTTTAGTACGAGGTGGAGGGATCAGTATATAGACGAGGTCAATAAGATCCCTCAGCTGAGTCTCGAAGAGATGGTGATCTTTAAGGATCTCTGTGATGATGATCCGGTAGACTTGAAATCCCACGGTAGATGGCAACCTAAGAAGGGGGGTGAATTGGGTTTTAAAAAATTCTTGCCAAAAACAAATGCGGAAGCGAAATACTAAATGGTAAATAAACAATCAAGCCCACAAAGTAAAAATCCAATGCACAACACAAAAGTAAATAGAGTGAGAGAGAAAGAGTGCACCAAGATTTTTAAGTGGTTCGGTCCCAACCTCGGACCTACTCCACTCCACCAACAAAACCGTTGATGGCTTAACTACAAATTCCTTTAATGGCGAGGAATCAACCCAATTACAACTTGGTTCGGGTACGCCTCGCAAGACTCGCCACGAACTGGAGAAAGCTCCACGTCTCCAACACTCGCTCTTGCGATGGCTTCGCGTCCCTTCGCACTCACCGAATATACAAATGAATGTAAAAAGAAAATGAAAATACAAACCCTCTTCAAGGGTGGATGAAGCTCTCAAGCTTTTACAAATAAAACTTGCTCAAAAGATGTATAAATTGAAGCTCTAGATCTAATCCCTTTAGATATATCTCAAATGAGGCACAAGGGTGTTTAATCACTCTTCACAAGATTAAAACATGTTTGGGAATGTAAGAGTTGTCTTTTAAAAGGTCCTTAGATGAGGTATATATAGCCCATTTGAAAATATGACCGTTTGAGGGCAAAAGGGTAAAAAATTGGGTTGAAAAAGTCAAGCCCCGCAGGCTCCAACGGCTATATTGTCAGGCCGTCACGGTCGACTGGGCTATGGCGGTCGCCCGCCCTTATCATGTTCATCTTTTTATTTTGAAATTTCAAACCGCAACGGTCGACCGAGCCATGGCGGTCATCCGGGGAGAGCAATCTAGACAAATTTATTTTCGTCTAGATTTCTATCCGCAGTCGTCCGGCCCTATGGCGGTCGCCCGGCTCGACCTTACTGGATTGTTTCTGGATTTCCAGAAACACATCAGCGGTCGACCAAAACACCCCCGGTCGACCGGCCCGCTATTGAAAGCCAAGTCTGGATTTCCAGACTTGCTTCCGCGGTCACCCGGCAAACCCCGGTCGACCGGCCCTGGTAAAAGTTCCATTCTAACTTTAAAACTTCAGGGGCTTTTGGGCCAAGGTCTTTGGGATTTTTCCTATGCTTTCAAATATATTTTCAAATACATTTTCAAGTTCATTTCAAATATATTTTCAAGTTAATTTCAAATAATTTTTAAGGCCTTTGAAACTCAATTACTTGTGCCTCTAAAAGGGATGCCTAAGTGGGATTAGACTTAAACTCTAACACAAGACAATTACAAACAAATCTTCAATTTAGAAGCTCTTCATGTCTTGGTCACTTCCATGGATCTTCTCTTTGATGCTTTGGCTCTTCAAGATAACTCCTTGATTTCTCCAAGCCTTCAAGAATCATTTGGCTTCGAATGAGATGTCCTCAATTGGTTTATGCCACGTTCATGCTTCCTTGACTTTGGTGTTTGATTTCTTGATTTCCAATACATGCACTTTGAAACATCAAACACATTAGATAAACAATACAAATCAACTTGTGTTTGGAATCATCAAAACAAGAAGGTAATGCCAAGGTGGGAACCATTGGGCTTACAAGACTGTTCGGAGCTTACGGAAGAGAGGCTCTTGAAGTGGTGCGGGATTAGCTCCGCCACCGAAGCTCGTGAGTGTCTATGGGCCGAGCTATGACTTAGGAGATTTTTCTTTCTTTGTTTTTATTCTCATGCTTCTCTTTGTCAATTGCAGAAATGAATGCTGTCGATCAAGCCGGGCTGAAGAAAGCTTTGCAGAAGAGGAAGAGGAATGCACTGATCTCGTCCTCTACTGCACCTACTGCGAGATTGGCTCTGCGCAATGTTCGGCCGGAGCCAATTCATGTTCTACAGCCGGGAGTGCCAGTTCGGCCCGTGATAGCGGGGAAGTCTCCAGCGGCATTGAATGCCCTTCTCCAATCCCAAATCGGCTCGGGCACTTGTGTCTCCACCCTTGGTGAGGGAACTCCAGTGCTGGCTCAACCAGCTCTTGAGGGCTAGTCGTCCCATCCAGTTATAGGAGATTTTGATGATGTGTTTGAGCCGGACTGCAACATCCATAAGAAAGACACCGGTGTCGGGGACACCTATTGTGCTTATGAGATCGTTTCTAAGGCCCGCCTTCCACAGGACGTTGCTATGGTGAAGCATCAGCCCGCGGAGGTTCTTCGAAGGGGATGGGCCTCTTCCATGTACAATGTAAGTTGTAGCTCGGCTTATCTGTTTTCCCCTTTCTTCATTTGCCTGTTGTATTGATGTGGTGTCTTTTTATGCAGGCGATGGTATATGGTGGTTCTCTGATGGACCAATCCTTTTTGGCCGGTGACACCATCACCGAGCTGAACGTCAATGTTGCTTCTTTAGAAGTGAAGAAGGAGAAGCTCGAGGCTGACGTCAAGGCCCGAGATGATGTTGTTGAGAAGCTCAGAGCTGATCTCCAAGCGGCGACCGAGAAGGCGGCCCTAGACAAGGAGACTGCGTCTGAGCTCTTACGACGAGCTGAAGAGGCGGAGTCAAAGTTGTAAGGTAAAGAGGACCAAGAGGTTCAGATCATAACCGATGCGGTAGCGAGGTTCAGGGCATCCCAAGAATACAAGGATGCTATGTATGACTTCAGCACTCTTCCTTATGAGCAAGGCTTCAATGATTGTAAAAGGAGGGTGGAGGAGAAGTACACCGACCTCGGACTTGTGATTGACGACGTCTTCATTTCAGGAGATGAAGGCGGCGATGAGGAAGTTGAGGTCCTCACTTCTGCTGCCCTCGTCGGCAATGATCAAGATGTCGGAGAGCATAATTTGACTGAAGACACGACGAATCCTAATCCTCTTATTCACGACCTTGATGCTTGAGTCGTATTGATGGATTCTTGTTTTGTCTTGCTTTCCTCTTTTTGTAATCTGGCCAAGAAGCCCACCGTGTACCTCTTTAGATTATTAATGAAAATGGCCTTCTTCTTTACAAATTTGGTTAAGTCCTAGTTCGTCCGTTTTCATGACTCACGCATTGCAACCGTCATTACTAGGAGCTCGTCCATTAGGTAGACAAATTGATCCACACGAGCTACATCGTAGGATTTTTTGGAATCCTTTTAATGTTGCGTCATATGGAGCTCGGCTGGATTTTTGGACGACCTTCTATTGGCCGGCCTCCAACCATTGTTATTAGGAGCTCGTCCATTAGGTAGACGAGCTGATCCATACGAGCTACAACTTAGGATTTTTTGGAATCCTTTTAACATGGCATTATACGGAGCTCAGTTGGATTCTCGGACGACCTTCTATTGGCCAGCCTCTAACCGTTGTTACGGGGAGCTCGTCCATTAGTTAGACAAGCTGATCCATACGAACTACAACTTAGGATTTTTTGGAATCCTTTTAACGTTGCGTCATATGGAGCTCTGCTGGATTTTCGGACGACCTTCTATTGGCCGGCCTCCAACCGTTGTTATTAGGAGCTCATCCATTACGTAGACTATAAGCCGAATGGCTATCGATCACTCATGTTTTGATTGAACCCAAACCCATAGTGATTGATCATGGCAAGTTGCTTGTATATGAGTTGAACAGGTTCTATTCACAAGAAAGCAAGCAAGACATCGAAGCAAGATATCGTGGTTATTTCAAGTAATCTTTGGAACTACAGTGAACACAAATTGAAGATCCAAGACTGATTGGTTGAAGCCAACAAGAAGATTGAAGAATCAAGCAACCCAAAGAGTTGCCGCTCTCATGAAAGATTACGTTGTATGCTCTCTCTTGGTTGATTGTGTTTTTGGCACTTAGGGAGTCCTAAAATTAACATTAGACATCTATAGGAATCACACTCCCTTTAGTCATTTCAAGTCCGTAGTAAATTTCCTTAGAAAACACAAATTAAACCATCCAGAGGAATTACGGACGTCCGGGATTATGGCGGACGTCCATCTGAACTTTGATTTTTCAAATCTGGATAACTGAGGGATTTACAGACATCCGGGATATTAGCGGACGTCCGTCTGGCGGACGTATGTCTGCACCCCAGGTTTTTGAGAAAAATAACTGAGGAAAATACGGACGTCCGGGACATTGGCAGACGTCCGTCAGTACTTGTGATTTTCAAATAAGATAACTGAGGAAAATACGGTCGTCCAGGAATCTGGCGGACGTCCATCTGTACCTTGAATGGGTGGGTAAAAAGAACTGAGAAAACAGCGGTCGTCCGGGATATGACGAACGTCCGTGAACTGACTTTGGCGCGCGACTTAATTTCAAACGGCTATAATTGGCGGTCGTCGGCACTTCGTCCGCGATTCATTTGAAAGCAAAAAAAAAAAGGTTATTCTTTGTGACTAACTATTTAAACAACCTATTGATAAACCCTAGACACATCTCTTGTATTCCAAACCCTAGCTACCATCTTCAAAGTCATAAAACTCTCACCTACTCTAAGTTTGATATTGAATGTGAGATTCTTCTTCTTTGATTTCTCTAGTGTGCCATTACATTTAATCTTCCAGATCCTTTTAGGGTTGTTTTCATTGAGTAAAAAGCAAGAGTTATTGAGCTTCTACATTTCTATGCTTGAAGAGGCTTAAGAGCTTTTACTTCTTTCATCTACCATTGTAAAGAGAGAGGGTTGATACCCTTGATGAGTTTAAAGACTCGGTGAGTTTAAAGACTCGGTGAGTTTAAAGACTCGGATTTGTAAGGAGCCTCAAAGCCGTGTGTTGTGTGGCATTCGGATAGTGGAGAACTTTGATTACGACCTTAAGAAGAGTGGAGTAGGTCTCTTTTGTGGACCGAACCACTATAAATCTCTGTGTACTTGTGTTGTGCTTTCTACCCTCTTTCTTATTGCCTTATTGCAATCATATTGGTAACATTCTAACCTTTCTACATTATAAATACTTGCTTAGATAATAGTTTTATAAATCAAGAAGAAAAGAGTTTTAAAACAAGGGTTTTCTAAACTACAATTTTTATAAACCTAATTCACCCCCCCTCTTAGGTTGCCTAGCTCATTTTCACTTGGTACCAGAGCTTTGGACTCTTAAAAAAGGATTTTGAATTCTCAAAATCTTATAAGAGTAAAAGATCATGGAAACCTCTTCAGGAAATGTCGAAGGACAATCCGTGACAAGACCACCATATTTTAATAGCACTAATTATAATTTTTGAAAAACTAGAATGACTTTCTTTCTTCAATCACATGATTATGATATGTGGGAACTAGTAGAAGATGGATATATTCCACCTTCAACCCAAAGAAGTGAGTGGAACGATGCTCAAAAGAAGAGAGCCTCCTTAAACTCCAAAGGGGTAAATAAACTTTTTTGTGCATTATCTCCCGAGGAATTTAATCGAGTCTCTACTTGCAAAACGACCGGAGATATTTGGACCACCGTGGAAACTACTCACGAGGGAACCACTCAAGTTAAAAAGACCAAGATAAATCTTCTTGTTAGTGATTTCGAAGCTTTTAAAATAAAAAATGATGAATCTATTTCTGAAATGTATACTCGCTTCACTAACATTTTGAATGAGATGGAAGGACTAGGGAAGACCTACACAAATGAAGAAATTGTGAACAAATTACTTATATCACTTCCTGTCTATTGGGATCCAAAGATCACCGCTATTGAAGAATCAAAGAATCTTGATACCATCCTTCTAGAAGAGCTCGTTGGGTCTCTCATTACTCACGAGATGAAGATGAAAAAGAGATCGGATCAACAAGGCTGTAAGGACGACCCAAAGAAGAAGGGTGTCCTTACAGCCAATGCAGACAGTGAGAGCGAGAGCGAAGGAGAGAAGTTTCTTTAACCTAGGAGAAGGACTAGCTCTCCTCACAAAGAAGTTTCACCACTTCTCAAGGAGAAAGAAAGGAGGCTTCAAGAAGGATAGCCATCATAGAGAGAGAAAGATGCAAAAGAAGATGATCCTCCAAGATGCTATAGATGCAAGAAAGTCGGACACATCCGACCCAATTGTCCCTTAAACAAACAAGAGGACAATTCAAGAAGAAAGAAGAAGGAAAAGAACAAAAGCTTCGGTGCAACTTGGGACGGTCTTAGTTGCTCATCCATAAGCGAGTCAAGCGAGGAAGAAGAGGCCAACATATGCTTCATGGCACTTGAATCCCATGAAGAAGAGGTATATGTCGAACCCCTTAACTTGGAAAGTGAATTCATTGACAATGAAAATGATATTGAAAAATCTTTTACTTATGATGAACTCTTTGATGCATGTGAAAAGTTTCAAGAAGGCCTTCTTCTTGAAGTTTCAAAAATCAAGAACCTAAATAGTTCACTTGAAAAAATTACCAAAGAGTTTGGAACTTTAACAAAGGAACGAGATCTTCTCGTCTATGAAAACAAATCTTTGGATTAAATGATTGACAATCTTGTTTTGAAAAACAATGGCTTGGAAGAAGAAAATAACAAGCTATATGAAGATATTGAAAAACTCTTTCATAAAAATAAAGAATTGAAACAAGACAATGATAAGCTACAATTAAAATTTTCATGTGGAAAGTCTAAGCTTGATGAGATTCTTGAAAGGAATCTTTCTAATGGAATGGCCGGTTTGGGATACCAACCATTTCAAAAGAAGGAATCTTACAAGAACAAGTTTGTCCAACCATACAAACAAAAGAGAAATTCAGAGTCAAATACAAAGACTAACTCTTTTGTTCCTACGTGTCATTGCTGTGGAAAAATTGGACATAACAATTTTGCTTGCAAAATAAGAAAACAAGTAAATGTAAAGTATGTTTGGGTAAGAAATGATGAGTTGTATGATACTAACATGGAAGGACCCAAAAGAACTTGGGTACCTAAGTATAGAAAATGAACGTTGTCATTGTAGATTTGTGCTAAAGAAAGTGTCAAAACCGACAAATGGTACTTGGATAGCAGGTGCTCAAGACACATGACTGTAGACACCCCATTTTGACCGTACCCTTGATAGTGTTATTTGGTTAAAATCCTATTAAATTAGCATTCTAGGATCCCAAATTCCATCCTAAGCTAGGTTAGGGTCCCACCAGGGTCCCTACAAAATTTCGTCGAGATCCGAGTGCGTTCGCCTAGCAAATGAGCCGAAGCAATGAGCGTAGTACGAATCTGACTGGGGGGTGATTTATCCTGGAGAGTGTAAAGCAAGGATCGAATAGGACACGACCCATTCGCGCGCCCATCAATAATCGCGCAACCGCGCGCCCATTAAAATTGGTAGTGCCAATATCAGCAGCTTTCTTTTATATATATAAACAAAAAATAAAAAAATTAGGGGAGGAGGAATCTCATTCTCACAGATAGATCGAGAGAGAGAGAGAGAGATTACAGAGAGAGGGAAGGTTTTCTTCTCCTCCGGCAACGGTGCCGGAGCTCCGATCACACCGCATCCACCCTCACCTCCACCTCCACCTCCTTCTCCACCTTTCCATTGCCACTATCACCTTCATATCAGCCACTAGTACTTGAACCCCATCCCATCTCAGACCCTCTTCTTCTCTATCCCTTAACCCAAACTAGATCCGACGATTTCCCCCATTATTTCATTTCCAGCAGAGAAAGAGAGGAGGAGGACTATTCATCTTCGTCTAAAAACCTCAGTGAAAGCAGAGAGAGAGAGCGAGAGCAGAGAGGGAGCTTCTTCTCATTTTTGGAGAAAAGAAGGGGATTTTGAGAGAAAATCTCAGATCTGGATCTGAGATTTTCAGAAATTAAGGTTTGATTTTTCTTCATTTTTCGTGGACGAGAGCAGAGGGATTTTGGGATTTTCCATCTGAGAAAACAGAGAAGCAGAGAGAGAGAGAGAGAGAGAGAGAGAGAGATTTTGGCCAGCCGTCTTCTCCGGTATCAACTCCGGCCGATACCCATCTTCTCCGGTCAATTCCATCCCACACTCCGTCGATTCACCATTGATTCCGACCACCGGTTTCATCTCCCTTTCTTTGACCATCACCTCTTTCCTTATCAATTCACTCCTCCTTTTCTCCATTGAGCCACCATCATCTAGTTGCTTTCAAACCCTAACCTTTAGATTCATTATTTCAAGATCAGATCTATTTTTCCCATGGCCGATCCATGGAAATCCGAGGAGAAGAAGAAGCCTCGAGCATCGCTTCAATTTTACTACAAATGCCCTCTGCTCTTGCTCCCTGTAATAAGGTAACATATCTCACCCTTAATCATTTTCTGAGATTGTTGGTTGTTTTGTTTTGGTGTGTGCTTTCCATTTAATGCTTTGATCCTTTGCTTCTCCTGTTTGAATGCTTCATGAATGTCAACATTTGCTAGTGCTGCGTGGTTTGTTTGCCCCTACATGGTCCCTGTTTTGCTGAATTTCTTTCATGTCTAATGTAGATCATTCAATCTGTCAAGTTCTGAAATTATGCACAATTGGTTCTATTTTAGTGTTCTTTCTGGACTTTGTGATTACAAGCGTATGAGGTGGTTGTGTACACATGCTATTCTTTGGATTTGAGGTTGTAGGTGTGGATTTTTTTAAGTTGGCAAGTCTCTGTCGATTCATTGAGTTTCGAAGTTGCAATCGCATCCCCACGTAACAGCTCACGATTTTTTACTGGACATTCTAGCTTGTTTCAAGTGATTTTGGTTCATTAATGGCTTCACTTTCCATGATGTTTGTGGATGCAGATGATTCCTTGAGTTTAAATTCTATTTGGTTTCATATTCCTATTGTCAATGAAATGCTTTAGGACTAGCTTTTGGGCTTCAAATGTCGTTACTATGCATAAGATTTAAAGATCATGACAGGGCCTCGGGTGTCGTTCTTTGGATCATGAGTTTAACGTGATATATGCAAAGTGTATATTTGTGTGCTTGTATGTTGGTAAGTGTATGATAGAGAGGAAGGGGATATATCTCAATCTTGAAAAAAAGTGTTGATTACCCATAGGCCAACTATCATCTATATTATCCAAGCTGATTTTGTTGACCAAATTCTTTGAGGTATGAGCTTAGATATTCCGTGTTGATTGCTAACATGACTTTTCATGTTCTGATTCTAACCTTTGTTGGTTTGGGAAGTACTAGTTAAAGTCTTCAATTATCCAACTAGTTGTGAGTGACGATTCTTTAAGCTGCTCATTCAACCTTGTATTTTAAGTAGTCATTACTTCATGCCCATTTGAAATCTACCCTGCTTGTACATGTCTGAATTGCCACCAGTCATGTATTCTTTTATTTTGTATGATTGTTGATAAAAGTCTCTTTCTCTGGTTTTCGTCTTAAGTCTTGGTTCTTGTGGTCTGTGCTTAGAGGATGATAATCTCACTACAGGCTGATTTCCTTAAGGGGTCTGTGCTAAGTTCTAGTCTTCATTTTTAATCTCACTACATGCTGACTTCTTTAAGGGGTTTCGTGAGATTGGGAGCTTGGGTTATCCTGTGTGATCATGATTTTCTAAAATCTTTGATAGGATTTATTGCCTTTTCATTAAATTTTGTGCCTGATTAACTTAGGTTATTGGCATTCGAATAGAAACATATGTTTTTGGTTTCGACTTTGGCATCCCAAAGAAGTAAAGGGCGATGAAGGCGCTAGCCCAAGCCCATCCTTAGGGGACTTGCTCAGTCCAAGTAGAGCTCCCCTCCTTTATATAGTAGACTTTAATAGTCTTTTAGACACCGATAGAAATTAGATCCCTATTAGGAGACATGCTTTGTCTCATTAGGCCATGCTCCTTTGGAGTCGAGCCTCATTTAGAACCTACCCTCAGGGAGGTTGCCTTGATTTTGACAGATAGCATATCCCTAGGAGGCATGCCTTGCCTCATTTATAGAGCCCCTATTTGGAGACAAACCTTGTCTCATTTAGAGGGTTTCCATTTTTAGAAGGCGTACCCAGCCTTATATTAGAGCAGCTCCTTTTAGAGAGTCCTTGACTCATTCCTCCTTTAAGTTGTAGTATTAGAGAGCCTTTGACTCATTTGTCTTCGTTAGTGGCATTGTTAGAGAGTCGTTGACTCACTCGTCCTTTGGATGGCATTGTTAGAGAGTCGTTGACTCCCTCGTCCTTCAAGTAGTGTTATTAAAGAGTCCCTGACTCATTTGCCCCCCCTCTTTAGTGTTATTAGTTAGGAGTTTCTCCTTTAGAGTTGTCATTATTCCACTTTGATTAGAGACTAACTCAGTCTTATTAGAGCTTTGCTTGTTTGAGATCTTAGATTCGTTTTCTCTGTTCTTGGGACACTTCTTTACGTGTTGTGGTTCGTCTCTTTGAGACGCTTGTTGTTTGTTCGGGGTTTCCCCTTTTGATTTAGGGCTTTGCCCTAGTTTGTGGTTATGCTTACGTGTCCCCTTGAAGGTTGAAAACATTTAAGAATCCAAAAGCATTGGAATATTTTAAAATCCAAAAACATCAGAAATTCGAAACTCAAAAACATTTGAAAACTTTAAAAAATGTCAAAAACATTTGAAAAACATTAAAAACCTTAAATCTTTTGGATTGTTAGGTTTTAATTAGGAGAGTTCGTTTCGAACTACGTTGGCTTGATCCTCTTTCGAGGTACGTAGTGCAGCTTGGGATCTATATCCCAAGTCCAGCCAAACTTTTATAAATAACATTTTAAATCTTTTTGAATAAGCAACCTTTAAAACCCTGTTTTCAAAAGATCTTCTTCTAGAGTTAGGAGTTTCTCCTAGATAGAGAGTTTTAGAGTTAGGAGTTTCTTTTGATAGGTTGTTTGATTGTTTGTTTGTTGTGTGCTTGTTTTAGAGTTAGGGGTCTGTCCTAGAGTTATAGGAGCGCCTCCGTTCGGTCAGTCGGCGATCCACATCGTCGAGTGATGACTCGAGTAAGATACGTTAGTCCACCATTTGTTTTTCTTAGGAAACACAGCCTAGTTACACATAGGTTGTAGGAACCACCTGCATTAGCTTAGGGCTAATCTGCATTTAGGTAGGGCATATAGGGTGTCCTAAAATCCACAATTCACTGGAATTTAAATAATCGTACAATAAACTTTAATAATTGATCCGGTCTTTTAGATCGAGTCTAGGATAGAGGGCTAGGTGTCTTAGGCATCATAGCTTAGAATAGGCGCGAAGAACTATGTTGCCTTGATTTTCGTGGAGGTGGGGATACGTAGGCTTCTTTGGATGAATATCAGACCATCCAAGGACTCGGGCTAATATTTTAGAGTCTTAGGATTTATTGTGTTGTTATTATATTTTTTGATGTGTTTTCTTACTTTCTTGTACTGATCCTATACCTTTAGCTATAGCTTGCATGTGTTTATACATCAGAACTTAGACACCCATTAGGCATGTCACTTATAACCTAGCTATGCTTAGGTGACACATCTTTCATTTTATTTTATGTGTGCTTATTATCTTTATCCTCAGGAAATGCATGCTTAGGTAGACGACTCCCGATGATTGTTTCCATTTCACTTGATTTTTACCCAAACTTCTTTGGAGTTAATGAAAATGGCATAAGAGACCAAGTGCTTGCACTCGGACGAATTGGGGGTGCTCTTCAGACCTTCTCCATTCGTAACCAGGCACGAACCCATATATATTTCTGGTTATCCATTGCACAGGGGATTTAATTTTAGGGTTCTATGGCATATCCATGGATGGCGACTTTGAGTTTATTTTAGGTATGTCTCGGTTTCGAGCCTTGGCTCCGGATCAAGACATATCTCTCTCTTTTTATATCGCCACTCGTGCTATGCTATGAGGGTGGCATCCGTTTCGAGAGTTCCTTGGCAGAGCTCTCCTTCACACGTGGATGATCGAGAGGGTGTTAGGGACTCGTTCCCTCACCCGTCCTCGGATCGGGGTCCACAGGCTGGCAACTCTGCTGGAGAGTTCTTGAAACATTGCCTAACTCTATAAAAATGCCATTTTTATTAACTTTGGAGAAATTTGAGTTAAAATCATTTTAAATGGGAACTCTATCGTTAGAATCCAGGGGCACCAGATTGGTGCGTAATTAAAGCAAGGGATTCACACACTACACATCATGCATTATCATATTTTTTTATTTCTTTCATTCTTTTTATTGTTTTTCATTATTGGCTCCACGGGATAGATTTAATGCGTGCCCGACTAGGATGTCATTACCCTGATGGTACTGTTGAATCTATTTCCAAGCTATGCGCCAGCGCTGCAGCCGCAAACACTCGATGCACTTGTGTTTACAGCAACCGATGAGCAATGAAGCATACTATGTATAACATTGGGCGTACTTTTGTTATACATATTAAGTATGGTTCATACGCATAGTACCCGATAGATTGAGCTCGGAGCCCTACTTTGTTTTATATATTATGTATATACTTACTGACCTAGTGAAACCCAACTAGGAAATACCCGTGTTTATATAAGTATATTGCATTCATATAGGGTCGAACATGTGTTGCTCACACATGTGGAGCCTAGAGTTAGGAGCTTTGTCCCATTTGTAGACTAGGGTAGCTCATTTTTATGTAGCTATAACACGATCCTAGTACACACTCATTAGTCTGTCTTGAGTCGAGACTTCATTGACTCCGTTAGATTAGAATTAGGGCTGGTGCCCCTGGTTAGGATATATGTGTATGTGTATATACCTATATATATTGATTATGTATATTAGGGTTCTCCTCTTAGTTAGAGTTCCTTATTCATTTCAATTGGTTATATCCATTCTATGTTCAGATTTAGATCTAGTCAGTGGCTTTTGCTTGCGATTTCCTTGGCCGGGTTTTGTCCTTTGATCTGTTGATTATAGGATTTGACCCGTTGTCATATATGTTCTCACCTTTGGTCGGTCCTTCATTTGGTCACCCTTCTCTGGTAACCATATTCCGAGCTTATCTTACCACCGTTATTCATATACCTTAGGTTGAGTTGTGAGAATTCTTTCTAGCGTCGTCATGCTGCCGGATTTTGTCCAGAATATTTTGAGCATGACCGCTATCCTTTAGAGTTAGTTAAACCATGAGTTTACCTTACCTTGACTTTCTTGTCTAGTCGTTATGCTGCCGAATTTTTCGCAGAATATTTTGAGCATAACTGCTATCCTTTAGAGTTAGTTAAACCATGAGTTTACCTTACCTTGACTTTCTTGTTTAGTCATTATGCTGCCAAATTTTTCACAACACATGTTGAACATGATTACTATTCTTTGGAGTCAGTTTACCTTGTCTTGATCCCCATGTATAGCTTTGATTAGTTTAGGACCCACTTTTAGTGAGAGCTTCTGATTTGATCAGTTGTATATGTATACTTTTAGTTTCACTAGGTTAATGGCCAGTACATGTCATTCTCGTGGTCACAATTTATTTGTTACCCTTTGTCTATGTATCAATTCTTTTGTTGTGTCATAGATTCAGGTTATGTATATACATTACGCAGTAGGATTAGATCCTTACTTGTTTACTCGTTGTGTCTTAGACCTGGTTGATGGCTCGTCCGCTACCTTTATAGCCACGGTCTATCATTTCTGATCATATTGATCGTACAGTTGTTGATATCCATCATTTAGATTTTAGATCTGGTCCTTGACCCTACTTTTGTCATTCTTATGGCCATGGTCTATTATCTGAGCCATTGATTTTTCATTGATCTATGTTTACCTATCATATATCTTTTATCCTTGGATCATATCGAAATCTTTGATGGAAAAGTTTGATCTTACCTGTATCTTTTGAGTGCATGATCATTGCTGAGATCAGAGCTTATTTAGATTAGGGATGTTTATCGTTCCTGACTGTTTCATTCACAAAAGAAGAACAGTTATACTCAAATGAGACTTAAAGGTGTGGATTGAGAATTTATTGAGACCCTGTTGATGTTAGGTCATATTATCACTGTCTATTTTTCTTTAACCTTCATAGACAGTATTTCTTTGATTTTCAGAATAAAATACATGTTGATGTGTTCAAGATTACTCTTTTCTCTATTTGTTCAGAATCTTTATCCCATGACTATTGATCTAGTGTGTGTGCTTCCAAGTCAAGAGTCTATGTTTAGCGAAAGACCATTCTTTCAAAAGACTGACAATTTCCAATCATACTTGATCCAGGCAGTCTATTGCTTTACCCACACTGTCAACATTAGCCTTTTGTTGCCTCATTTACCCTAGACCTTGTGGAATTATCTTTTCTGAGATTCCTACTGCGGGATCGAACTCTATAGTCATTATTGTCATGGAGGAAGACATGTTACATGTGAACTTTCAGTGCCAATCTATTATCTTCGAAGAAGTGTCCTGTGTTTTCACATTTGTCTTTTGTTGAATATACACCAACTTTCTTCTCTCAGAGTTGGTAAATCTTATTGTATCGATGTCAAAAAAAAAAATATCGTGTCAATCAGTCTTTCTCGTTCAGAGTCAATGTTTAGCTTTTTTGTTAAAATTCAATGTAGAGCCCATTGAGACGTGTCAAAAATCATCAATGTACTTACAGTCTTCAATTCAATAAAATGGTTGATTTCGTATCTTTGATACTCTATGATTCACTCTTAGATCTAATGTTTAAATAACTAAAGACACCCTTCTCAGATGAGATTGCAGACGAAATTCCCCTCGAGATCTGAAAAGGTCAAACGAGAAGAAGAGCGTCTAGCATAGCCACTTGAAGAAGAAATCGAAGCTATCGATAGTGGTATCGAAATCCGAAACTCGGGAAAGATGGATTGGCAAAACTTTATCTCTCGAGGAGCGCAAAGAATTGATAAACCTGTTTATTGGGGTTTGAGGTAGTCTTGCTTGATCCTATAAGGATAAACCAGGGGAATGCCCTGTCGTTGAGCAAAGAAAGACTTCATCTGCTTTAGACATCCAGTTGAAGAGTAAAATTTTAAAGAGATAAGCATCAGACATCCTGTGGAGCTGATGAGATATTGAGAGAAGATTTTCAGACAAGGAGTTGTAGAATCTTGAGTACCAATTCAAGATCTTTGAAATGAGTATAACTTTAAGTTGAACACCGTGGTTGAAGTCTCGTCCAAGAATACCGCCAGACTTCTTGGCAAAATTATTCAAAGCCATTGAACCTTAGCATTCAAGAGCTTGTACATCAAATACACTGGAAGGCCATCATTGGACGTTTGAACTTTTATAGCTAAAATCCTAATGTTTTAAAATCCATTTGTAAACCCTTTGGGCTAAAAAGTCAAATCAAACTATTTTTTTTCTAACCATATTATAAACCCGGGGCATTTATGCACCCGAACTATGTCGGACCTGATCCTCATTTCTTCAGGGGTACATAGGCAACCTGATTTATTCAGATTCGGTCAATCTTTGGAATAAAATCCCTTTCAAATTTTGAAGCTAAATGCTAAACCATCCTTTGAAAAACTCCAAAGCGAACTACGCGGACCTGATCCTCCATTTTTGGTGTACGTAGGAAGTCTGGCTAGACCAGATTCGGTCCAAATCCTTAGAACCTTAGGTATTCAACTCTTTTGAACCCGAGCCCACCTAGAAAGTCCTTCTGGTGAAACAAGCAAATGTTCGAGGCAAATGAAAAGAAAAACAGAAAGAAAAGAACGAGAATCTGAAGACCCACTAGGTTGAAAACCCGAAAGGGCGGCCTAGATAAAGTCATTTTCTTGCTAAGTCAATAACCAAAGAGATTGGCTTATGTAAAGTAAGGGTAGCGGTCTGCTGGATTGAAAACTTGAAGATGCAATCTAGTCAGAGGCAAAGACTTCCCATGAAAAGTTGAGTTGAATGGAAGCAGAAAGAGTTCCTCAGTAGCGAAGAATTCCAAAGTTTGAATGCAAGTAGTGCAACAAAAACTTGAGACAATTGATCTTTTAGACTGAAAACTTGGAAAGCAAAAGTTGAGACAAGTGGTCTTTTAGACCAAAAATTGGAAGGCATTAGTTTTGACTTCTTTTGAAAAGAGAAATCAAGGAGACGAAGAAGCAACATCTACATAAGGCAGGATCCTGGAATCCGAGTAGTGTCGACAAGCCTTACTTTGATATCCTTTTAAACTAGGGGCATTAAGACTGAGCAATCCGAAAGGGGTAATAACCAAGACGGAAATCCCGATGGAGGAAATTAGAGCCTTTTGACATGGTTTTTGAGAGTACTCTAAGAGTGGCTAACCTTACCATAACAAAATAACACATTTTATCTAAGGGTGAATCAAAAGTGAGTCAGGTCTCTTGAATAATTTGTGTCTTCTTTATCGAGTCCTTAGAGGTCTATTTTTCATTGATATTCAATTCTAAAGTCGATAGTGTCTGGCACTGGAAGAGCGGGTGTATACCTTCTGAAATGCGAAGAAAATTCAAAGTAGATCCTGGTTTAGGAATCAAAGAATGGCAAGAGATTTCTTATTCACATATGCCTGAAACATCAAAGCCTCAAGCACTGAGCACAATGAAGAATTCTTACGTTCAGCCTTTGTGGAGATGGTCTTACCACTATACCAAAGAAAGAACCCATGCAAACTCAAATTTTTCATACTTACCTTGGTTCTGCTTTCTTAAGACCTTGTCATGGAAACACATCATACTAGGGGCATCTTTTATGACTTGCGTCATAAAAGATATTACACAATGATAACTGGGATATCTATTCTTAGCAAATAGAAACCAGAGAAGCTTGAACATACTCTTTGAGTTGAATTCTTTGATCAAATTGTTTCTTTTGGAGTCAGTTTCAGAAACTTCAATTCCCAGCGGAGTATAGAATCTACTCCTGCATCCTTCAAACCTCATGAGAATGCTTTTCACCTGTTAAAGAGAGTCAGCACCTGAAAATCTCATCAATCTACTTGAGTTTTGCTTTCAGCAAAGATCATGCGCTCGTAATTATTCTCGGTAAGAGATGACTGGCCCAGTAGTGAAATCGATTAAAGATGGTAAATTCTTCATTCCTTTTGAAGGTTTTTAATAAGGATAGAAATTGATGGTTCCGTGTTCCACGGTTTGGTTTTTCTTCCATGGTTTTAGAAAGTTTTCAATAAAGGAAGAAATTACTATATTCTGTGTTACACGGTTTGATATTTTCTTCCATCATTAAAAAAAAAAAAACTTTGGTTTACACTTGTTTTGACAAAAAAATTTTAATACAGCTATAAAAAAAAAAAAACTCTTTGAGTGATTAGTGTGTACTTATTTGATTTGTACTCTTTGAGAGTTTTACTTTTGTTTGCTTTGACAAAGTTTTAATTCAATGACAAAAAACTCTTTGAGTGTTTTTTTAGAAGATTGAAAATTACCGAACCTGTGTTACACGGATTGGTCTTTTCTTCCTTCTCCCGGGTATTTAGTACCCTGATGATTAGTAGTGCAATGTCGCGTGGTGACTTGCCTAATCATCGTTCCACAATGTGCAGCTTCCTAACGTGTTAGGAGTCATGCGTATCTGCGAAGAGGTTTGTATGAGATTGTTTAGCAGGACATACAAATTTGGGTTTATGCGGAACTGTTTAACAGAACCACGTGATCCGGAGTGATTCGCTACCTTGAAAGAGAGGAGTCACAGTTACTCGGATAGCTAAACAGATTTATTTTCAGCAATGATCTGTATATCTATCGCCTGGCTTGAGACTTAGTTTCGCCTTGGGTATTAGAAGTTTGAGTTTAGCTCGAATATTCGAGTACCCTAGTAAATGGTCGAGTAAGTTTTAGATTGATCGACGAGATAAATTACCGAACCTGTGTTACACGGTTTGGTCTTTTTGAAAGATTTAACGGAGATAGAAGTTATCGAACCTGTGTTACACGGTTTGGTCTTTTTGAAAGATTTTAACAGAAATGGAAATTACCGAACATATGTTACACGGTTTGGTCTTTTTGAAAGATTTTAATAGAGATAGAAATTACCGAACCTGTGTTACACAGTTTGGTCTTTTTGAAAGATTTTAACAGAGATAGAAATTACCAAACCTGTGTTACACGGTTTGGTCATTTTGAAAGATTTTAACAGAGATGGAAATTACCGAACTTGTGTTACACGGTTTGGTCTTTTTGAAAGATTTTAACAGAGATAGAAATTACCGAACATGTGTTACACGGTTTGGGTCTTTTTTGAAAGATTTTAACGGAGATGGAAATTACCGAACTTGTGTTACACGGTTTGGTCTTTTTTTGAAAGATTTTTAACAGAGATGAGCATTACCGAACGTGTGTTACACGGTTTGATCTTTTTGAAAGGTTTTAATAGGGAAAATATTTCCGATCCTGTGTTACACGGATTGGTCTTTTCTTTCTTCTCCCGGGTATTTAGTACCCAGATGATTAGTAATGTAATGTCAAGTAGTGACTTACCTAATCATCGTTCCGCAATGTGCAGCTTCCTAACGTGTTAGGAGTCATGTGTATCTGCGAAGAAGTTTGTATGGGACTGTTTAGCAGGACATACGAATTTGGGTTTATGTGGAACTGTTTAACAGAACTGCATGATCCGGAGTGATTCGCTACCTTGAAAGAGAGGAGTCAGAGTTACTCGGATAGTTAAACAGATGTATTTTCAGCAATGATCTGTATATCTATCGCTAGGCTTGAGACTTAGTTTCGCCTCGGTATTAGATGTTTGAGTTTGGCTCAAATATTCGAGTACCCTAATATTTGGTCAAGTTTTAGATTGATCGGCATGATAAAAAAAAAAAATTTAACTCTTTGAGTGTTTGGTTTTGAACTTGTTTTGGACGAGTTTCACTATAGTGGTCTTTGGCCTATTTTTGCAGGTTTCTAAAAAGGAAAAACTCTGAGTGTTTGGAGTTATACTTGTCTTAGACAAATCGCGACATGGTTTCTAAAAAATTAAAAAAATGAAAACTCTTTGAGTGTTTGAAATGATTTGTTCGTTTGTTTGGTTGGTGCTCTTTGAGCAATTGTTATGTTTACTTTGGCTTGGCCTGATAAAAAAAAATGTGTTTGTGTTTTATAATCGTTCGTTCATCTTTGTTAACTAGTTTAGATAGTTGAGTCATGAGTATTAGGGAGAGACTATCTCTTTGAGATGTCTTAGTTGCCGAGTTAAGAGTCGGTGAGAGGCTATCTCCTTATTGTTGGTGGAGTCTTACCCTTGTGAATACCGTTCTTAGAAGCAAATATTCAAAAATTTGCTTTGGTTTCGGGTCGATCAAAATGTGTCGTCTGTTCAGCTTTGCCATTCGCGTGACAAGCACGCTCTGCCAAAGAGGGGCATCTGTAGACACCCCATTTTGACCGTACCCTTGATAGTGTTATTTGGTTAAAATCCTATTAAATTAGCGTTCTAGGATCCCAAATTTCATCCTAAGCTAGGTTAGGGTCCCACCAGGGTCCCTGCAAAATTTCGTCGAGATCCGAGTGCGTTTGCCTAGCAAATGAGCCGAAGCAATGAGCGTAGTACGAATCTGAATGGGGGGTGATTTATCCTGGAGAGTGTAAAGCAAGGATCGAATAGGACACGACCCATTCGCGCGCCCATCAATAATCGCGCAACCGCGCGCCCATTAAAATTGGGCAGCTTTCTTTTATATATATAAAAATAAATAAATAAATTAGAGGGAGGAGGAATCTTATTCTCGCAGATAGATCGAGAGAGAGAGATTGCAGAGAGAGGGAAGGTTTTCTTCTCCTCCGGCAACGGTGCCGGAGCTCCGATCGCACCGTATCCACCCTCACCTCCACCTCCTTCTCCACCTTTCCATTGCCACTATCACCTTCATATCAGCCACTAGTACTTGAACCCCATCCCATCTCAGACCCTCTTCTTCTCTATTCCCTAACCCAAACCAGATCCGACGATTTCTCCCATTATTTCTGTAAGCCCAAGGGTCTACTCTCCAATCTTGTTTTGATGATTCTAAACATAATTGATTGTGTTTTTGAATACTAATCAATTTGCTTTGAAGTGTTGTGTTTAAGATAGGATTGATCATTGAAGAAACCAACACACAACATGGTCATGCTTGAAGATGTACCCAACAAGAGTCAAAGGAGCTAAGTGAAGCTCACATCATCACTCAAGCAAGCATACAAAGATGGAAGATCAATTGAAGACCAAAGCTAAAGAGAAATTGAAGGTTGCATAGGTATCATTGTACATCCCTTCTCTTTAGATTTTCAAGTCAAGGCAAAACGTTTTCAAAGTGTTTTTCAAAATTGTTTTCACACAACACTAAAAGAACTTCAACGGTTTAGTGAATGATTATGTGGTGGACCAAAATGTTGGGACCCTCATAAACATTCCATAATTATCATAGGAGTTGAGTTCCAAAAGCCAAAAATCAAACAAGAAATAAAATCTCAAAATATACAGATTTTTAGGCTTCTCGGAACTCCGAGATTTGTCTCGGAGCTCCGAGAAATGGTCCAGTAGCTTCTGGCCATTTTCTCGGAACTCCGAGAAATGGTCCAGTAGAATATTTTGTTCTTCTGGCCGTTTTCTCGGAACTCCGAGAATATTTCTCGGAACTTCGAGAATTTCTCGGAGCTCCGAGAATGGTTCTCGGAACTCCGAGAACCTTGCGACAGCTCAAAAAAGAGCCGTTGGGATTTGAATTAATTTGTGGTTTTTGATATTTCCACCCCCAAACGGTCATATTTTGAGGAGAGACTATTTATACAACATCTAGAGGATTATTTCCTCTCTCTTGATCATTTTAGAAAACATACTTGAGCATCAAAGAAAACTTGCAATCCATTTGTGCTTGATATTTTGTTTTCTTCCCAAACTTGCCTTGCACTTGCAAATTCATTGAGTTGGGATACTTAGAGCTTTCACTTGCAACTACCTTCATTGAAGAGCAATCAAGGGTCTACAAAGAGCATCAAGCTTTCAAGAAGAAGCCAAGCTATTCTCTTCCATATCTTGTATAGGTGGCTAGGGCATCCTTTCTTTTTAATACCCTAGAGAGTACCGCTTAGAACTCGACGGAGAAGGAGAGTCTTTTGTAAAGGTGTAAGGGCATCCTCATTTAATATCCCTTGGAAGTGTAACCACCTCGGAGCCGGGCATCGTGGAGGTCTCCAATAGTGGAAATCCTTAAGGACGATCTTAAGAAGAGTGGAGTAGGGCTTTGCCCGAACCACTATACATCGGTGTGTTCTTTCTTGTCTTGCACTTTCATTATTGTTTTTGGTTTGGCATTTCATTTTGCTTTCAATTATATTTGCACTAACCAAATATTTAATTAAGTGAAGAAAAATTCCAATTAGGGTTCATAGGTAATTTTCAAAAGGGCTAATTTAGTGTTAAAATCAATTCACCCCCCCTCTTGTTTATTTCAATTGGTATCAGAGCCTCGTCTCTAATTTTTAGAAAACCCTAACCGGTCTAGAGTAAAGATTCTAAAATGGCAAACTACCCTCAACACCATGAAGGTTATTCAAACACTAGGCCACCCTATTTTGATGGAACAAACTATGGTTTTTGGAAAACTAAAATGAAAATCTTTTTAACCCAAGATTATCAAATGTGGAGAGCCATTAATAATGAATACATATTACCCACAAGAAACCTAAATGATTGGACCGAAGCCGAACAACAAGCTTCAAATTATAATGCCAAAGCTATGAATTCCCTTATTTGTGCTCTATCTCCCGGAGAATTCAATAGAGTATCAAATTTAAATTCGGCTAAGGAAATTTGGGATACCTTAGAAGTCACTCATGAAGGAACCAATCAAGTCAAAGAATCTAAAATGAACCATCTTTTTCGGCAATATGAACTCTTTCAAATGACACCCGATGAAACAATTGCCGACATGTACACTAGATTCACCAATCTTGTAAATGGACTAAGGGGTCTTGGAAAACAATTTTCCAATAGAGATTTAGTGACTAAAATCCTTAGGTCCCTACCTTTGTCTTGGGAATCCAAAACCTCCGCAATCACCGAAGCCAAGGATATGAACACATTGAACCTAGATGAACTAATAGGGTCCTTGATCACCCATGAAATGATTTTCAAAACAAAAGCACCCGAAATTGAAACTAAAATTGAAAAAGGAAAAGGAATTGCTTTTGCATGTAATGTAGGTGAAAATGAAGATGCAAAGGAAGACATGGAAGATGAAGTTGCCCTCCTAACAAGAAGGATCAAATTCTTGCAAAGGAACATGGGAGGCATGAGAAATAGAAGGACAAATCCCCCATTCAAGAAGAAAGAAGAACTTGGTGATGGATCTTCTCAACCCCGATGCTACGGTTGCAAGAAGCTTGGACACATTCGCCCGGATTGTCCACTCAACAATGAACCTACTTCAAACAACCGCTTCAAGAAAAGAGAAGGCAAGAAAGGAATGACCGCCACGTGGGATGAAGAAATTGAAAGCAAAGGCGAACAAAATGAAGACGAAGATTGCTTGATGGCTAGGAATGTGTGCTTCATGGCCTCAACAAAAGATAATAACGAGGTAAACACTTTATATGATGTCATTGTTTTGAAAGAAGTTCTTGATTCCTTACAAAGTGCAAATGATGAACTTGAAATTCAATTTGATAAAATTGCTTCACTTGAAAATTCTCTTGCTAATATGATAAAAGAATTTGGTTGGTTAAAGAAAGATCATGAATTTTTAGATAATAAAAATAAAAAATACAAAATACAAATTCATGAGTTAAATGCTTCTATCAAAATCTTAAATGAAAACCGACAAGAACTTTCTAATGAAAACAACAAGCTAAAGCATGAAAATGGTAGACTATCCTTTGAATATGATGAACTAAAGAAACTTTTTGAAAAATTTGAAAATAGTTCATTGAAATTGGATAAGCTTGTTAATCTTCAAAGAATGTCAAGTGACAAAAGTGGACTTGGACATAAATGGAATACCACAATATCTAACTATAAAAACAAACTTGAAAATGTTTCTTCTAGCGGTACCAAAATTTGCTTTTATTGTGGTCTAGAAGGTCATTATAAGGTAGTTGCTTGCATGCTAAACAAGATAAGATCAAGTTGAACTCTAAAGTGAAAATAAATGAACATAGCAAGATTATGAAGATTTGGGTACCTAGGGGATCTCACTTGCCTATTCATATGTAGGTATGCCTTAAAAGCCATAACAAGAAGAACACATGGTACCTTGATAGTGGATGCTCTAGACACATGACAGGAGATCTTACTCAATTCGCATCGCTATCACTCAAGGATGGTGGAGAAGTTACCTTTGGAGATGATAAGAAAGGAAAAGTCAAAGGTGAAGGCACCATAGGTAACTCTACCTCTCCCATACATGATGTACTCTTTGTTGATGGCTTGTCCCATAATCTTATTAGCATTAGTCAATTATGTGATAATGGTTTTGAAGTTGTCTTCAATCCCGATAAATGCATTGTTAAAAATAAGATAGATGGAGAAGTAAAATTCATAGGTTCAAGAGACAATAACATTTACACAATTGGACTAGATGATCTTAAACTCCAAAATGTGACTCGTCTTAATGCCATTAGTGAGGATTCTTGGCTATGGCATAGGAGGTTGGGTCATGCCGGAATGGATCTCATTTCGACCCTCTCCTCAAAAGAAATTGTTAGAGGATTGCCTAAGTTCAAATACATCAAAGATCACATTTGTAGAACTTGTCAATTAGGAAAACAATTAAAGAGCTCATTTGCACCTAAAAATATGATTTCAACTTCCTACCCCTTGGAGCTACTTCATATGGATCTTTTTGGACCAATGAAGACTAGTAGCCTAGGTGGAAAGAGGTACGTGTTTGTAGTTGTGGATGACTACTCATGATTTACTTGGGTCATATTTCTAGCACACAAAGATGAAACTTATGAAAACTTCCTTATATTGTGCAATCAAATACAAAATGAAAGAGGTATTTCTATCTCTTACATTAGAAGTGATCATGGAACGGAATTTGAAAATGTACATTTTGACACTTATTGTAATGAACATGGCATAAAACATAATTTTTCTGCACCTAGAACACCTCAACAAAATGGAGTAGTAGAAAGAAAGAATCGAACTCTCCAAGAAATGGCTAGAACAATGTTGCATGAAAATGATCTCCCTAGATATTTTTGGGCGGAAGCGGTTAGCACCGCTTGCTATATCATAAAACAGGGTATATTTAAGGCCAATTTCTAAGAAAACACGAAAAACTTGAAACTAAATATAAGCTATTTTAGAGTGTTTGGATGTAAATGCTTCATTTTAAACATCAAAGATAATCTACACAAATTTGATAGGAAGTCGAATGATGGAATATTCTTAGGGTATTCTTCTCATAGCAAGGCATATAGAGTATTTAATAGGAGAACCCTAGTGGTTGAAGAATCCATGCATGTGACATTTGATGAAAGAGAGCCAACACCTCAAGAAATGCCACATGATGAGGATGAACCTAATGAACATCTCTTACCTAAGTTAAGTGCCCCTCCTCATGCATCTACAAGTCATACACTACCTAGTGAGGAAGTAGAAAATGAAAATGATAACTCATTACCTAGGGATAGGAGAACATTGGTAGATCATCCTGAATCCCAAATTTTAGGTGATGCCACATCGCCAGTGAGAACTAGATCATACTATCGTAGTGTGAGTAACAATTTGGCGTTCCTATCCGAATTAGAACCTAAATCCATCAAAGAAGCTGAAAAGGATGAATATTGGTTGATGGCTATGCAAGAAGAGTTAAGTCAATTCGAAAGGAACAAGGTGTGGAGGCTAGTGCCTAGACCTAGTATCATCCAGTCATTGGCACGAGATGGGTGTATAGAAATAAATTGGATGAAAATGGAATTATCACTAGAAATAAAGCTAGGATGGTAGCCCAAGGGTACAATCAGGAGGAGGGAATAGACTATGATGAGACATTTGCTCCTGTTGCTCGTATGGAGGCTATTAGGATACTCTTGGCATATGCATCCCATAAAGGATTTAAATTATATCAAATGGATGTCAAAAGTGCCTTTCTAAATGGCTATATCCAAGAGGAAGTGTATGTTGAGCAACCTCCAGGTTTTGAAGACTTCAAACATCCAAATCATGTCTTCAGGCTTGATAAAGCTTTATATGGATTAAAGCAAGCTCCTAGAGCTTGGTATGAGAGGCTTTGCACTTTCTTGGTTGAAAAAGGATTTGAGATGGGAAAGGTGAATAAAACATTGTTTATCAAAAGAGAAAATCAAGATATCCTCCTTGTTCAGATCTATGTGGATGATACCATCTGTGGCTCAACTAATCAAAAATTGTGTGATGAATTTGCAACCTTAATGAAAAATGAATTTGAAATGAGCATGATGGGTGAGTTAACCTATTTCTTAGGACTCCAAATTAAACAATACAAAAATGGAATATTTTTAAATCAAGAAAATATACAAAGGAGTTATTAAAGAAGTATGGCATGGATAGCAGTAAGATATCAAGAATTCCCATGAGTACTACTGCTAAGCTTGAAAAGGATGAATTTGGAAAATCTGTGGATCAGAAATTGTATAGGGGTATGATAGGTAGTTTTCTCTATTTGACAGCCAGCAGACCAGACATTATGTTTACTGTCTGTCTCTGTGCTCGATTTCAATCGGATCCTAAAGAGTCTCACCTATCAGCAGTTAAGAAGATCTTCAAGTACTTAAGAGGAACCCAAAGTCTAGGACTGTGGTATGAAAGATCATCTTCCTTCACTCTCATCGAATATTCAGATGCAGACTTTGCTGGATGTAGAGTAGATAGGAAAAGCACTAGTGGGACTTGCTAATTCTTGGGTAAATCACTTGTTTCATGGTTTAGCAAGAAGCAAAATTCAGTAGCTTTGTCCACAACAGAAGCAGAATATGTGGCAGCTGGAGCTTGCTGTGCTCAAGTCCTATGGATGAAAAGCACATTGATGGACTATGCAATCAAAATGGAAAATATTCTCATCCAATGTGATAATACTAGTGCTATAAGTTTAACAAAGAACACCATACAACACTCAAGAACAAAACACATTGAGATTAGGCACCACTTCATCAGAGATCACTCACAAAAGGGGATATTTGCTTAAAATATATCAACACTGAAGATCAATTAGCGGATATCTTTACAAAACCCCTTAGTGATGATATAATTTGTTATATCCGAAGTGCCTTAAACATTTGGAGTGCGGATCAAGTCAAAGAAATTGCCAAATAAATACTTTGTGCCTTTCACCAGCTTATCTATATAGTATTTATACATATCATCTTTGTTTGGTAATATCTGCATGAATGAGATGTCAAATATTAATCTTAAAAATCACTCAATTGATACTCTTAGCCTTCTTAGTTTTCTAAGTTGGAGAGGTATCTTCACTTTAATTAAAAATACCTAACAATTTGACATTTGTCAACATCTTGATCATGAACAGGTATATGTGCATTACTTGGCTATATATTTCTATACCATAAGCATTAATTTAGGGGGAGTTATCTACTCCTAAATTTTTTTACACCCTTTCTGTCGATGACAAAAGGGGGAGAAGGTTTGAAATTGATTATCTATTCAATTGACTATATGCACCACATGCTTATAACTTGTATCATTTATCTGTGTGCATATATTGAGGGGGAGTTCCAGTATTCACTTGCCTACTATATCACTCCATACACACACCTCATAATCAATTTTGTTTGTCATCATAAAAAAGGGGGAGATTGTAAGCCCAAGGGTCTACTCTCCAATCTTGTTTTGATGATTCTAAACATAATTGATTGTGTTTTTGAATACTAATCAATTTGCTTTGAAGTGTTGTGTTTAAGATATGATTGATCATTGAAGAAACCAACACACAACATGGTCATGCTTGAAGATGTACCCAACAAGAGTCAAAGGAGCTAAGTGAAGCTCACATCATCACTCAAGCAAGCATACAAAGATGGAAGATCAATTGAAGACCAAAGCTAAAGAGGAATTGAAGGTTGCATATGTATCATTGTACATCCCTTCTCTTTAGATTTTCAAGTCAAGGCAAAACGTTTTCAAAGTATTTTTCAAAATTGTTTTCACACAACACTAAAAGAACTTCAACGGTTTAGTGAATGATTATGTGGTGGACCAACATGTTGGGACCCTTATAAACATTCCATAATTATCATAAGAGTTGAGTTCCAAAACCCAAAAATCAAACAAGAAATAAAATCTCAAAATATACAGATTTTTAGGCTTCTCGGAACTCCGAGATTTTTCTCGGAGCTCGGAGCTCGGAACTCCGAGATTTTTCTCGGAGCTCCGAGCTCGGAACTCCGAGAGTTCTCTCGGAACTCCGAGAGTTCTCTCGGAACTCCGAGAGTTCTCTCGGAACTCCGAGAAATGGTCCAGTAGCTTCTGGCCATTTTCTCGGAACTCCGAGAAATGGTCCAGTAGAATATTTTGTTCTTCTTGCCGTTTTCTCGGAACTCCGAGAATATTTCTCGGAACTCCGAGAATATTTCTCGGAACTCCGAGAATATTTCTCGGAACTAACTCCGAGAATATTTCTCGAAGCTCCGAGAATGGTTCTCGGAACTCCGAGAACCTTGCGACAGCTCAAAAAAGAGCCGTTGGGATTTGAATTAATTTGTGGTTTTTGATATTTCCACCCCCAAACGGTCATATTTTGAGGAGAGACTATTTATACAACATCTAGAGGATTATTTCCTCTCTCTTGATCATTTTAGAAAACATACTTGAGCATCAAAGAAAACTTGCAATCCATTTGTGCTTGATATTTTGTTTTCTTCCCAAACTTGCCTTGCACTTGCAAATTCATTGAGTTGGGATACTTAGAGCTTTCACTTGCAACTACCTTCATTGAAGAGCAATCAAGGGTCTACAAAGAGCATCAAGCTTTCAAGAAGAAGCCAAGCTATTCTCTTCCATATCTTGTATAGGTGGCTAGGGCATCCTTTCTTTTTAATACCCTAGGGAGCACCGCTTAGAACTCGGCGGAGAAGGAGAGTCTTTTGTAAAGGTGTAAGGGCATCCTCATTTAATATCCCTTGGAAGTGTAACCGCCTCGGAGCCGGGCATCGTGGAGGTCTCCAATAGTGGAAATCCTTAAGGACGATCTTAAGAAGAGTGGAGTAGGGCTTTGCCTGAACCACTATACATCGGTGTGTTCTTTCTTGTCTTGCACTTTCATTATTGTTTTTGGTTTGGCATTTCATTTTGCTTTCAATTATATTTGCACTAACCAAATATTTAATTAAGTGAAGAAAAATTCCAATTAGGGTTCATAGGTAATTTTCAAAAGGGCTAATTTAGTGTTAAAATCGATTCACCCCCCCTCTTGTTTATTTCAATTTCGTTTCCAGTAGAGAAAGAGAGGAGGAGGACTATTCATCTTCGTCTAAAAACCTCGGTGAAAGCAGAGAGAGAGTGAGAGCAGAGAGGGAGCTTCTTCTCATTTTTGGAGAAAAGGAGATTTTGAGAGAAAATCTCAGATCTGGATCTGAGATTTTTAGAAATTAAGGTTTGGTTTTTCTTCATTTTTCGTGGAGGAGAGCAGAGGGGATTTTGGGATTTTCCATCTGAGAAAACAGAGAAGCAGAGAGAGAGAGAGAGAGACAGAGAGAGAGAGAGACAGATAGAGAGAGATTTTGGCCGGCCATCTTCTCCGGTATCAACTCCGGCCGATACCCATCTTCTCCGCTCAATTCCATCCCACACTCCGTCGATTCGCCATTGATTCTGACCACCGGTTTCATCTCCCTTTCTTCGACCATCACCTCTTTCCTTATCAATTCACTCCTCCTTTTCTCCATTGAGCCACCATCATCTAGTTGCTTTCAAACCCTAACCTTTAGATTCATTATTTCAAGATCAGATCTATTTTTCCCATGGCCAATCCATGGAGATCCGAGGAGAAGAAGAAGCCTCGAGCATCGCTTCAATTTTACTACACACGCCCTCTGCTCTTGCTCCCTATAATAAGGTAACATATCTCACCCTTAATCATTTTCTGAGATTGTTGGTTGTTTTGTTTTGGTGTGTGTTTTCCATTTAATGCTTTGATCATTTGCTTCTCCTGTTTGAATGCTTCATGAATGTCAACATTTGCTAGTGCTGTGTGGTTTGTTTGCCCCTACATGGTCCCTGTTTTTCTGAATTTCTTTCATGTCTAATGTAGATCATTCAATCTGTCAAGTTCTGAAATTATGCACAATTGGTTCTATTTTAGTGTTCTTTCTGGACTTTGTGATTACAAGCGTATGAGGTGGTTGTGTACACATGCTATTCTTTGGATTTGAGGTTGTAGGTGTGGATTTTTTTTAAGTTGGCAAGTCTCTGTCGATTCATTGAGTTTCGAAGTTGCAATCGCATCCCCACGTAACAGCTCACAATTTTTTTACTGGACATTCCAGCTTGTTTCAAGTGATTTTGGTTCATTAATGGCTTCACTTTCCATGATGTTTGTGGATGCAGATGATTCCTTGAGTTTAAATTCTATTTGGTTTCATATTCCTATTGTCAATGAAATGCTTTAGGACTAGCTTTTGGGCTTCAAATGTCGTTACTATGCATAAGATTTAAAGATCATGACAGGGCCTCGGGTGTCGTTCTTTGGATCATGAGTTTAACCTGATATATGTAAAGTCTATATTTGTGTGCTTGTATGTTGGTAAGTGTATGATAGAGAGGAAGGTGATATATCTCAATCTTGAAAAAAAGTGTTGATTACCCAGAGGCCAACTATCATCTATATTATCCAAGCTGATTTTGTTGACCGAATTCTTTGAGGTATGAGCTTAGATATTCCGTGTTGATTGCTAACATGACTTTTCATGTTCTGATTCTAACCTTTGTTGGTTTGGGAAGTACTAGTTAAAGTCTTCAATTATCCAACTAGTTGTGAGTGACGATTCTTTAAGCTGCTCATTCAACCTTGTATTTTAAGTAGTCATTACTTCATGCCCATTTGAAATCTACCCTGCTTGTACGTGTCTGAATTGCCACCAGTCATGTATTCGTTTATTTTGTATGATTGTTGATAAAAGTCTCTTTCTCTGGTTTTCGTCTTAAGTCTTGGGTCTTGTGGTCTGTGCTTAGAGGATGATAATCTCACTACAGGCTGATTTCCTTAAGGGGTCTGTGCTAAGTTCTAGTCTTCATTTTTAATCTCACTACATGCTGACTTCTTTAAGGGGTTTCGTGAGATTGGGAGCTTAGGTTATCCTGTGTGATCATGATTTTCTAAAATCTTTGATAGGATTTATTGCCTTTTCAAGGGCGATGAAGGCGCTAGCCCAAGCCCATCCTTAGGGGACTTGCTCAGTCCAAGTAGAGCTCCCCTCCTTTGTATAGTAGACTTTAATAGTCTTTTAGACACCGATAGAAATTAGATCCCTATTAGGAGACATGCTTTGTCTCATTAGGCCATGCTCCTTTGGAGTCGAGCCTCATTTAGAACCTACCCTCAGGGAGGTTGCCTTGATTTTGACAGATAGTATATCCCTAGGAGGCATGCCTTGCCTCATTTATAGAGCCCCTATTTGGAGACAAACCTTGTCTCATTTAGAGGGTTTCCAGTTTTAGAAGGCTTACCCAGCCTTATATTAGAGCAGCTCCTTTTAGAGAGTCTTTGACTCATTCTTCCTTTAAGTTGTAGTATTAGAGAGCCTTTGACTCATTTGTCTTCGTTAGTGGCATTGTTAGAGAGTCGTTGACTCACTCGTCCTTTGGATGGCATTGTTAGAGAGTCGTTGACTCCCTCGTCCTTCAGGTAGTGTTATTAAAGAGTCCCTGACTCATTTGCCCCCCCTCTTTAGTGTTATTAGTTAGGAGTTTCTCCTTTAGAGTTGTCATTATTCCACTTTGATTAGAGACTAACTCAGTCTTATTAGAGCTTTGCTTGTTTGAGATCTTAGATTCGTTTTCTCTGTTCTTGGGACACTTCTTTACATGTTGTGGTTCGTCTCTTTGAGACGCTTGTTGTTTGTTCGGGGTTTCCCCTTTTGATTTAGGGCTTTGCCCTAGTTTGTGGTTATGCTTACGTGTCCCCTTGAAGGTTGAAAATATTTAAGAATCCAAAACCATTGGGATATTTTAAAATCCAAAAACATCAGAAATTCGAAACTCAAAAATATTTGAAAACTTTAAAAAATGTGAAAAACATTTGAAAAACATTAAAAACCTTAAATCTTTTGGATTGTTAGGTTTTAATTAGGAGAGTTCGTTTCGAACTACGTTGGCTTGATCCTCTTCCGAGGTACGTAATGCAGCTTGGGATCTATATCCCAAGTCCAGCCAAACTTTTATAAATAACATTTTAAATCTTTTTGAATAAGCAACCTTTAAAACCCTGTTTTCAAAAGATCTTCCTCTAGAGTTAGGAGTTTCTCCTAGATAGAGAGTTTTAGAGTTAAGAGTTTCTTTTGATAGGTTGTTTGATTGTTTGTTTGTTGTGTGCTTGTTTTAGAGTTAGGGGTCTGTCCTAGAGTTATAGGAGCGCCTCCGTCCGGTCAGTCGGCGATCCACATCGCCGAGTGATGACTAGAGTAAGATGCGTTAGTCCACCATTTGTTTTCCTTAGGAAACACAGCCTAGTTACACATAGGTTTTAGGAACCACCTGCATTAGCTTAGGGCTAATCTACATTTAGTTAGGGCATATAGGGTGTCCTAAAATCCACAATTCACTGGAATTTAAATAATCGTACAATAAACTTTAATAATTGATCCGGTCTTTTAGATCGAGTCTAGGATAGAGGGCTAGGTGTCTTAGGCATCATAGCGTAGAATAGGCGCGAAGAACTACGTTGCCTTGATTCTCGTGGAGGCGGGGATACGTAGGCTTTTTTGGATGAATATCAGACCATCCAAGGACTCGGGCTAATATTTTAGAGTCTTAGGATTTATTGTGTTGTTATTATATGTTTTGATGTGTTTTCTTACTTTCTTGTACTGATACTATACCTTTAGCTATAGCTTGCATGTGTTTGCACATCAGAACTTAAACACCCATTAGGCATGTCACTCATAACCTAGCTATGCTTAGGTGACACATCTTTCATTTTATTTTATGTGTGCTTATTATTTTTATCCTCAAGAAATGCATGCTTAGGTAGACGACTCCCGAGGATTGTTCCTATTTCACATGATTTTTACCCAAACTTCTTTGGAGTTAATGAAAATGGCATAAGAGACCAAGTGCTTGCACTCAGACGAATTGAGGGTGCTCTTCAGACCTTCTCCATTCGTAACCAGGCACGAACCCATATATATTTGTGGTTATCCATTGCACAGAGGATTTGATTTTAGGGTTACATGGCATATCCATGGATGGCGACTCTGAGTTTATTTTAAGTATGTCTCGGTTTCGAGCCTTGGCTCCGGATCAAGACATATCTCTTTCTTTTTATATCGCCACTCGTGCTATGCTATGAGGGTGGCATCCGTTTCGAGAGCTCCTTGGCAGAGCTCTCCTTCACACGTGGATGATCCAGAGGGTGTTAGGGACTGGTTCCCTCACCCGTCCTCTGATCGGGGTCCACAATGACGGGAGACCCATCCAAGTTTTCATCCATCACCATGGGGAATCAAGGTAAGGTCACCTTCTGCGACGACAAGAAGGGAAAAATCATTGGTGAAGGAATAATTACTTTTAAAGACATCACTATATCTAATGTTTTACTTGTTGATGGTTTGGCTATGAATTTACTTAGCATTAGTCAACTTTGTGATGTTGGAAATGAGGCCACATTTAAAAATGATAAATGGACTGTGAAAGGCACACATAGTGACACAGTTAGCTTCAGTGCAACTAGAAATGATAATGTTTACACTCTTGCATTAAAGGAACTCACATCACAAAATGTAAAATGTCTTTCTTCTATTGATAATAACTCATGGACTTGCCATAGAAGATTGGGGCATGCACATATGGAATTATTGTCAAAACTTTGCAACAAAGAAATTGTCAATGGCTTGCCTTAACTCAAGTTCTCAAACGATCATGTTTGTGGAGCCTGTCAGAAAGGAAAACAAGCCAAAGCCTCTTTTAAATCCAAAAGCGTCATGTCTACCACTAGACCTCTACAACTTCTTCATATGGATCTTTTTGGTCTTATGAAAACCTGTAGCATTGGTGGGAAGAGATATATGTATGTTGTTGTTGATGATTTTTCTAGATACACATGGGTTATATTTTTGAGTAGCAAAGATGAAACTTTACAAATGTTTTTCAAATTATGTAATAAGGTTCAAAATGAAAAATGAATTTCTATAACATCCGTAAGAAGTGACCATGGAACTGAATTTCAAAACATTGATTTTGAAAACTATTGCTTTAAATATGGAATTGATCATAATTTCTCAACACCTAGAACTCCTCAACAAAATAGTGTAGTAGAAAGAAAAAATCGAATACTTCAAGAGATGACAAGAACTATGTTAAGTGACTATGGCACCCCTAGGAACTTTTGGGCCGAAGTCGTTAACACGGCATGCTATGTCATTAACAGAGTCCTCATAAGACCAAAGACTCTTAAGACTCCATATGAGCTTTGGAAAGGAAGAAAACCTAACATAAGTCACTTCAAAAATTTTGGTTGTAAATGCTATATTCTAAATATCAACGATAATCTTCATAAATTCAACCCCAAGTCGGATGATGGAATCTTCCTTGGATATTCCAATAGAAGTAAAGCATATAGAGTTTACAACAAAAGAACCTTGATTGTTGAAGAAGCAATTCATGTAAAATTTGATGAATCTCATGACCCTAAATCAATAACTAATGATGATGATGAAGAAAATCTTCAAAGATCTCAAGAGAACAGTGAAACAAATGATATATCTAAGAAACTAGAAGAAGTTACCTTGAGAATGAAGAACAAATTGAAGAAGAAGAAGATGATGAAGAAGAAACTTTAACTAACAAAGAAAAAAGAATTATGAAGAATCACCCTAATTAACAAATTTTAGGTGATCCATCACAATGACTCAAGACTAGAGTACAATATAGAACCATTTGTGGAGAATTTGCTTTTGTATCTCATATTGAACCTAAAAGCATCATCGAAGCCGAACATGATAGGGTACAAATACGGTATCACCCCCAGATGTCGCCACGTGTCGCCCATGCACAGATAAAGCAGATTATCATGAAAGAAGGTGTGGGAAAATGGCAAGACCATACGGTCGCGACACGTGTCGTTTCCCCGCCATCCAACCCTCATCATCACAATATGGAAGGAAAGCAACCGGAAAAGCACGCGCGCCGGCGAAGCAGGGAAACGACCCAATCTCACAAAAGATAGTTCTCTTTCCATAATGATGAAAAGGTCTGCCCGCCTCCCTTTAAAAGGGGAGGAAGAAAAGAACAAAGGGATCCGCCAAATCCTGAGAAAAGTTCCCCCCCCATCCTCAGCTCCACGAAAGTCACCGAAAAAAGAGGCGAGTCAACAACAGAGGAGATTAGGGACTTGATCCCACTCTCCCTGCTAATCCCCTCCGACCCACTCACCCCCACCCAGAAAAGAACCCGCGTTCTGGTCCTGGTAACCCTGATCAAACCCCTTCCTCTTCTCGCTGTCCTTTATATTGATTGGTCGAAGGATCTGACTTGGGTGTCGAAGTGGTCGTCTGGGACCCACCCCGGACCCCCTGACCCCCTTTGTTTGTGATTGCAGACCCCGCGGAGGCCCTCTACCGACCGCACGATCGCAGACCCAGATTCAGATGCCATCAGAACAAGATGAATTTTGGATGATTGCTATGTAAGAGGAACTCAACCAATTCGAAAGAAACAAGGTTTGGAAATTGGTTCTTAGGCCTAACAATCAATCCATCATTGGCACTAGGTGGGTGTATAGAAATAAACTTGATGAACATGGAAATATCTCAAGGAACAAAGCAAGACTTGTTGCTCAAGGCTACAACCAAGAAGAAGGCATCGATTATGATGAAACATTTGCTCCGGTTGCTAGACTTGAAACTATTAGAATGCTCCCTGCCTTTGCATGTCATAAAGGTTTTAAACTATATCAAATGGATGTTAAAAGTGCATTTTTGAATGGTTATATAAGGAAAGAAGTGTATGTTGAACAACCCCCTGGTTTTGAAAATATCAAATTTTCGGATCATGTTTACAAATTGGATAAAGCACTATATGGTTTAAAGCAAGCTCCTAGAGCTTGGTATGAAAGACTAACATCCTTTTTGTTAAACAATGGTTTTGAAACCGAAAAAGTTGATAAAACCCTGTTTATCAAAAGAAAGAAAAATGATATCTTGATAGTGCAAATTTATGTTGATGATACTATTTTTGGTGCTACAAATGAAAGCATGTGTGATGAATTTTCTCAATGCATGAAAAATGAATTTGAAATGAGTATGATGGGTGAGCTCAAGTTCTTTCTTGGTATTCAAATACATCAATTGACTAATGGCATCTTCATTAACCAAGAAAAATATACTAATGAGCTTTTAAAAAGATTTAGCATGGACACATCACCTGTGAAGCCCACTCCTATGTGCATATCTTCAAAACTATTAAAAGAAGATAGTAGTTCCAAGGTGGATTAAAAGAAATACAGAGGTATGATTGGTAGTCTTTTAAGTAGACCTGATATCATGTTTAGTGTTTGCTTATATGCATGTTTTCAATTGGACCCAAGAGAGTCCCATTTATTTACAATTAAAAGAATTTTCAAATATTTGAGAGGTACTCCCTCTTTTGGTCTATGGTATGGTAAATATGAATCATTTGACCTAGAAGGCTACTCTGACGCCGATTTTGCCGATTGTCGAGTAGATAGGAAGAGCACAAGTGGATCATGTCAGTTTCTTGGAAGATCACTTATCTCTTGGTTTAGTAAGAAACAAAATTTTGTTCCTCTATTTACTACTGAGGCCAAGTATATTGCGGCCGGTGCTTGTTGTGCTCAAATTCTTTGGATGAAAAATACTCTATTGGATTTTGGTTTGAACATGAATTGTGTACCTATTCATTGTGATAACACTAGTGCTATAAATCTCACCAAAAATCCCATTCAACATTCAAGAACCAAGCACATTGAGATTAGACATCATTTCTTGAGAGATCACTCTAAAAAATGAGACATGTCAATTGAGTACATTCATAAAAATGATCAATTAGTGGATATTTTAACAAAACCTCTTAATGAAGACCGTTTTTGTGATATCTGTAGTGGCTTGAATATTTGGAGTATGTCTCATGTATTAGAACTTGATAATTATCATTGAAATCTAATTGTTTGATGCGTGGGCAAGTCTCCTTGACCGTTATGTGTGACAATTGTATGATTTTTATGATTCACTAGCTTCACACACCTTTGGTTTGTATGGTGCATTCAAAATGTACAAGTATTCACTCAAAATTGGATGATATAGATCAAATCTGCATATTTTGATATTTCTGGGCGGACGGACGCCTGCCGTCTCACGGACGTCCGGGAGAAAGCGCTGAAGCGTGGACATTTGGATTAAAAACCCATTTTCACTCTCATTTTCTATCTTTTCACTTTCTCCTCTCTCATTCCTCATTTACTTCGTCCGAATCCATCCTTCTTCCGGCACCGATTTGTCCGGATTTTTTGCTTCCTCCGGCATGCGTGCTTCATCCGGCGGTCATTTCTCTTCCCTCTTCGTGCATTTCATCTCCTTTTCGCTCTATATTCGTTGCATGATGCCGAAATCTCGCGCCGCTCAAGGCGAAGGTTCCTCATGAGGGAGAAATAAGGAAAAATGCGTTCGCAACCAAGATCGATCACCTTCTCCTCCTCCGCTGCCTCCTCAAACATATTCGGAGCTCATGATTTAACAAATCCCTATGAGGAAGATTTTAAGCGGTCGTCGAGTAGACACGGAAGCTTACGAACGATTTCCACTCGTCAACGACTTTACCACTCTTGGATGGGAAAGTATCATCTCTTACAGTCCGTGTTGCGTATATCCTGATCTTGTGTACGAATTTTACACAAATCTTAAAATCTTGCTTGAAAACTTGACCCTCACCACCAAAATTCGTCATAGGAAAGTTAAGTTTACCCTTGAGCAATTTGCAAACGTATTTGAACTTTCGAATAATGGTGCTCAAGTCATTTTTGGCCAAATGACGACATTGATTCTACCGGTATTCCATCTCTCACCATGTATCCCGGCATTTGCAAAAAATATGATCCATCCACTCTTGTCAAGACCCAAAACTTTTTTGAGACCGCCCGTATCTATCATTTGATTATTTACTGTAACATCACCCCTCGGGCCGGGTGTAAGGATGAGGTACGTCCTCTTGAGGCTTTTCTTACATTTGCTCTCCTTACGAACACCCCTGTCAGTCTGGCCTATGTCATTTTTTGACATATGGCAAAGGTCCCAAACCAAAGCACACACTCATCTTCCCTATGGTCTGCTTCTAAACCGCATGTTTCAATTTCTTGACATTCCTCTTGAGAATGTAAAGTCCTCTCCTACCACTATAGACATCGACAAAACTACACTTCGTAGGATGTGCATTCCTCAATTTTTAGAAAATATTCCTGTGCATGGTGTTTCTGATGTTCCAGAGGACAGTGCCGATGAGGCGGACACTCCTGTTGCTCCACCTTTTGCTCCTGCACCTTCACAATCCTTTTCATACACTGGTGGTCCCACTCCTCCTACCTTCACAGGCAAAGCTCGCGACTTCGATATCCTCTATTGTGGTCTCCAAGGCTCCTTCGTTCACCATTATAATAGGCTCCAGCACTTTGTGGAGCAGTCTCGTTTGGAGAACAAGGCGCAGTATGATGCTCTTGCTGGTTCGATCACGGACCTATCACTGGATGTTACACATCTTTATGAGGAGTTCACTGTGTTCGAGGAACGCTATGGTACCACATCACCTTCTTCACCACCACCACAGGTTTAGGGCTTGGAGTCCTTTTTGCATGCCTGCTTACTGTTTTTCATTTTCATATTTCTGGCATGTATTATTCAGGTTTCACATACTACTTTTACACTTCCCACACTGCACTTGATACTATTCTCGGAGCTTTATAGCTCCATATTTTGGTTGCTATGGGTTTGTTAGATACCATAGCTTGAACTTGATCTGAGGGTTGATATGCTCTGACATAGAGCTATCTTATGGTTTCTCATTTTGTGGATGACTTACATTATATTTGGATGTTTACTGTGTGGATGACATGGATATATTAAATGCTTATTAGGCTGCACACTTGATATGAATGCCGTTACCATTGCTAGTGTCACTATGGGTTAAATGGGTTGCATAAATAACTCTTACATTAAACCTATGCATAGATGATGTACAGATTAATACGTAATTGTTGTGCGTAAATGTATAAACCATCTTTTGTATTTCACTGTTTATTCGATGTTCTCTTTTTTGCTTATGTCAAAGGGGGAGAAGATATTGGTTGATTGCTTACACTTACATATTATATAGAAGTCTCCCAAAAATTACTTGCTTAACTGTTGCTAATATTCAGGAGGAGCTTCCCTTGAGGGGGAGAAAATACTTCAAGCTATTTGTCTAGCTCTCACCTCGCAATCAATCTGGGTTTTCACCATCAATCAAAAAGGGGGAGATTGTAAGCCGAATGGCTATCGATCACTCATGTTTTGATTGAACCCAAACCCATATTGATTGATCATGGCAAGTTGCTTGTATATGAGTTGAACAGGTACTATTCACAAGAAAGCAAGCAAGACATCGAAGCAAGATATCGTGGTTATTTCAAGTAATCTTTGGAACTACAGTGAACACAAATTGAAGATCCAAGACTGATTGGTTGAAGCCAACAAGAAGATTGAAGAATTAAGCAACCCAAAGAGTAGCCGCTCTCATGAAAGATTACGTTGTATGCTCTCTCTTGGTTGATTGTGTTTTTGGCACTTAGGGAGTCCTAAAATTAACATTAGACATATATAGGAATCACACTCCCTTTAGTCATTTCAAGTCCGTAGTAAATTTCCCTAGAAAACACAAGTTAAAACATCCAGAGAAATTACGGACGTCCGGGATTATGGGGGACGTCCATCTGAACTTTGATTTTTCAAATCTTGATAACTGAGGGATTTACGGACGTCCAGGATATTGGCGGACGTCTGTCTGCATCCCAGTTTTTTGAGAAAAATAACTGAGGAAAATACGGACGTCCGGGACATTGGCGGATGTCCATCTGTACTTGTGATTTTCAAATAAAATAACTAAAAAAAATACGGTCGTCCGGGAATCTGGCGGACGTCCGTCTGCACCTTGAATGGGTGGGTAAAAATAACTGAGGAAAGAGTGGTCGTCCAGGATATGACGAACGTTCGTGAACGGACTTTGGCGCGCATTTTAATTTCAAACGGCTATAATTGGCGGTCGTCCGGCGCTTCGTCCGCAATGCATTTGAAAGCAAAAAAAATAGCGTTTTCTTTGTGACTTGCGATTTAAACAACCTCTTGATAAACCCTAGACAAATCTCTTGTATTCCAAACCCTAGCTACCATCTTCAAAGTCATAAAACTCTCACCTACTCTAAGTTTGATATTGAATGTGAGATTCTTCTTCTTTGATTTCTCTAGTGTGCCATTACATTTAATCTTCCAAGAGAGATCCTTTTAGGGTTGTTTTCATTGAGTAAAAAGCAAGAGTGATTATTGAGCTTCTACATATGTATTTGCCTATTGAAGAGGCTTAAGAGCTTTTACTTCGTTCATCTACCATTGTAAAGAGAAAGGGTTGATACCCTTGATGAGTTTTAAGACTCGGTGAGTTTAAGGACTCGTGAGTTTTAAGACTCGGTGAGTTTAAAGACTCGGATTTGTAAGGAGCCTCGAAGCCGGGCGTTGAGTGGCCTTCGGATAGTGGATAACCTTGAGTGCGACCTCAAGAAAAGTGGAGTAGGTCTCTTTTGTGGACCGAGCCACTATAAATCTCCGTGTACTGGTGTTGTGCTTTCTACTCTCTTTCTCATTACCTTATTGCAATCACATTGGTAACATTCTAACATTTCTACATTATAAATACTTGCTTAGATAATAGTTTTATAAATCAAGAAGAAAAGAGTTTTAAAACAAGGGTTTTCTAAACTACAATTTTTATAAACCTAATTCACCCCCCTCTTAGGTTGCCTAGCTCATTTTCATAGACGAACTGATCCATACGAGCTACAACTGGATTTTCGGACGACCTTCTATTAGTCAGCCTCCAACCGCTGTTACGGGGAGCTCGTCCATTAGGTAGACGAACTGATCCATACAAGGTACAACTTTGGATTTTTTGGAATCATTTTAATGTTGCGTCATATGGAGCTCGGCTGGATTTTCGGACGATCTTCTATTGGCCGGCCTCCAACCGTTGTTGTGAGGGAACGAATTACGGACAGATGAGGCAGGTGAAGATCCCAGTGTTCGTTTCTATTACTATGAAGAGTTTGATTACAATTAGGTCATTTACACCAACTCCTCCTTCCTCCTATTTATTGATAGAACCTCCGGAGCTTCTTAGAGTTCCAGTCGTGGGGGAGTGTTTGGCCGTCCAGTGTTTCCAGCCAGTAAGTCCCTAGTATGATAATCCTTGCTACTTTGTAGGGACCATATGTAGACACCCCCATTTTGCTACGCTTTAAAAAGTAAAAGATTTGGTAGTATCATCGAGTCTTGAATCCATATTCAGCATTAGATTAGGCATCCATGCATTTTAGGGTAGATTTCATTTCATTATGCGAGTTTTGAAGTTGATTCGCGATCCTGAAGGTCTCTAGGGGTTCCTTTGGCCTCTAGAAGATGAAAGTTCAAGTTTCCAAGCAAATGAAAAAACCTGCTAATTTTAGAATTTTCAGGGTTTCCCTCATTTTTGTCTATTTTGCACTGCAGGGGTATTTTGGTCATTCCCGATGTGTCTCGTTTGACCCCCGAGTTATATTTGAGAAATCTTGAGTGATTTTACAAATTTTGAAAAAGCTGCTATTTTTAGAAACTCATGGGACTTCCACATTTTCATCATCTTATGGATATTTCAATCATTTCTCATATGTCCAAAACCATCTCGAGGGTACGACTGATGGATTAGGAGTAATTTCGTAAGATTGGGAAACCTGCTAAATTTAGATCTCTCAAGATATTCTCTTAATGTTGCACTTCGGGGGTATTTTAGACATTTCCAAACATATCATATTTGGTCCCTAAGTTGTGTCTAAGAAATCTTGAGTCTGTTTATAAATTTTCGAAAATCTGCTATTTTTAGAATTTCTCAGGGTTTTTCCTAGTCTCGCCAAATTCTAGTTTGGTCTTTTCCTGTGTAATTCTTTTAATCCCCGAAATATGTCTGAGAGATTATGAATGATTTCCTGAATTTTGAAAAACCTGCTAAATTTAGAATTTCTCAGGAGTTTCGCTTAATTTGGAAATTCTAAGTGTTGAGGGCATTTTGGGTATTTTCAGGGGATACCAAATGATCATGTTTAATATTACTCACTGAAAGGACCCAATTTTAAAAGTTTCTATTTTTGAAGTTTGACCACAAAGACTTTTCATTTTTAATTTTTCCCTTTAGGGGTGAATCAATCTGAGGGTATTTTGGTCGCATTTGGATGTCTAACAGTCAAATAGGGGCATTTTAGTTCGAAAAGTTATTTTCTAAAAAAGATGGTCCGATCATGTGTGAGGGATGCACCATAATTGTCAAATGAGTTGGGTCAATATATAGAATATTGAATTTAGAAAGATTTTATTGATTTTTTACGGAAAAACCCTGAACCCATGTGAAATGGCCCATTGGGCTAAAGCCCGCAAAGATGCAGCTCATGTGGGTTCACCCATATGGGTCAACCACCATGGTGGGCGGCCCACATGGTTGACCCACATGAGTTGAGCACCCAACCTTGATGATGTCACAATGGTGACATCATATTTGTTAAAAGAAAAATAAAAAGAATAAAAAATGAAAAGAAGGAAAGAAGGAAAAGAAGAATGATTGCTTAAAAATATTTTCTTCCAAAGAAGCAATGTGAAATGAGAATAGCATGTCTTGATTGACAAGAAATTAAGATTGGAATCAAATCCAATTTGGAAACAAGAAAGAAAGAAAGCAAGAGGGAAAAATTGGAAACAAGCCAAAAAGGGAGCTCTCACATTGGAAATTACTATTTCTCTCTTAACCCTAGTTTTTTTGTATGAAAATCAAAGCAAACAATCCTAGAAAAGATGGAAAAAAATCCAAATTCGTCCTTTTTCTCTCTCCTCCCAAGAAAAAATAAAAAAACCTCTTATCTCTTGAAGTGTTCTTCACAAAAGGAATTATTGAATTCTTTCTTCTTCTCCAAGGCATCACACAATCAAGGATTATTGAGTGTTCTTTGGATCTTTTTTAGCGTATAAAAGGGTTGGACAAAGCGTATATCTTGGATCACCAACCCTAGAGACAAGGATCGCGATCAACGGTAAGGATTCCTCATCTTTGTGAAGTAGAAAAAGCATACTAGGGTTTTAATTTCGATGGATCAAATCAACGAGTTTTTGTTTGAAATTCCAGTATGTTATAATATAGATTATGAGTTTTCAAAATCCAAAAATTAATTTTCCTCCATTTAAAAATGGTTCTCTTTCGTTTTTATTCAATATGGATTTAAATTAGATTATTAAAGCAAGTGTTTGAAAACATGGTTCTTTTTAAAAATTGATATTTTCTGGGTTTATATAAAATACAAAACTACCCGAAACTTAATTTCCAACCGCGGTTCGGCCGTTTTATTTTTCATTATATTTTTCAAAGAATAACCCCGAAAAGGGTTATTTCTTGATGAATGGAGCCAAAAGTATATCAAATCATGTCCAAATTTAGTTAAAGTTTGTTTCCAGTAGTTTTACAAGGTTTTTAGATCATCCAAAAATTTTCATATTTTCTGGAGTTTATTTAATCGGATTATTAATTATTTTAAATTTCGGCTATTTTTAATAAATACCAAATTATTTTAAAAATTGATGAAACTTTTCAGAATTAAAGCCTAATAATAAATGGAAGTTCCCAATGAAAAATATTTTAAAAAAATATTATTTTTACTGTTTTCTAATCGCTTCCCCGTTTTACGTGCCATAATTCGTTTTCTTATTAAATTAATATATTTTCAAAATTTTTCTTTACAAACCAGTAACTTTGGTTACTGGAATGTTAGAGAAATATTTTCAATTAATTTTGCAAAGATTTGATAAGGTTTTACAATTTATTTTAATAAACGGGTTTTAACGCCTATGAAACAAATTGATCTCTTATATTTAAAAACCAATTTTATGGAGGAGATTTAATTTTTAAGTTTTGAAATTTTGATAGAAAATTTATAATCTATTATATATCTACTGAAAGTTTTTATTTGATTTTAGGATAACATTATGTTTGCTTTTTAAGTAATTCTTTGGTTTCATCTGATTTTTGTGTGAATTTAAATGGGCATCAAATCGTAATAAAAATCTATGAAAGTCATGAAGTAGTCTAAGATCATGATTATATTTGTACTGTAAGAGTTTAAGTTGATTTGAAATTGATATGCTATAGGTTACTGTCTTAATCTATAATCTGATTTTAATTTTGAAAAATCAAAAATTGATATCAAATCTTAATGATAATTCATGAAATTTTTTCAGTAAGCAAAAATCCCCCATATCTTGTTACTGGAAAAGTTTCAACTGAGTTGGAGTTCGATTGCTTAGGGTTACTGTCTAATTCTAACAATCTGGTCTTAATGATATTAAATCACAATTTAACAGCAAATCAATACAAAAGTCAGTAAAAACCTCCAAAAAACCTTAACTTTTCATCATAAATTCAATCCCTAACTTTTTTGAAACAAAAACCTTAGGGTTCATAGATTGCCTTTGTAAATTGGCTATGCTGTGACAATTTAACTGCCGAGATCGCAACCGTAATCGCATATTAATTGCGATTAATCTTGCATAATTGGAGTGCGTAAATTATAGTATGATATTGGCTCCGAGGTCCACTGTCCACGAAAATCTTGAGAAATATGCCAGGCAATAAGATACTATAATTTACGTGCTAAAATTATACAAGGGTTGAGAGTACGATTCCCTTCCATGGTTGCGATTCGAGGCCAAAACTTGCGAACCATAGAGCCTTTGGTATTCCTTAGATGTTTAGGAATAGAAAATTCTCAAAAATAAAAAATCATTAAGTTTAACAAATGGAATTAACTCGATCAACGTCTTTAGAGCCGTTGGATTACGGTCTCCTATCGTAGGAACCTTTAGGGCCCCTTAGGAACACTTACGTCACGTTGTGTCCTAAGTTTTAGGGAGTCCTAGAGTTAGGAGTCCAGCCTCATCACGGGCGTTTGCTATGGTTAGCAACCGTGCCATAAATCTAGTTACACTAGTCACCTCACTTTTCTCATACGACAAGCCTAGTTACCTAGGATGTAGGTTCACCTGCATTAGTCTAAGGGGTGTTTTGCAGTTAGATAGGACCATATAACATCTTATATGAAGTCTTAGGATAATAAAATCTTCAACTTGAACTAAATAATTTCTCTTAAACTGTTAAAACAGTAAATCCAGTCTAGATCGGTGTCTTAGATGAGTTAGGCATAAGTAGCTTAGTTCAGGTGCACCGAACTACGATCGACTCTGATTCCAGTGAGGCTGGGATACGTAGGCAACTTGGATACTTGAGTGGCATACCAAGCCCGAGTCGGCTCCACACATAATTGGTGGGGTTTTGTACATTAATCCTTGAATTAAAAGTAATTAAATCACTTAGGACTTTCCATGTAATTAGAATTTTAGGAGAACTTTCACTTAGATTGAATTCAAACAAATTAAGAAAATCAAGATACACGTTTAGGAATTACACTGAAATGAGATCTTAGGATACATGTCATGTAGTTCACACATTAATATAGAGTTAAATGAGCCATTTAAAAGAAATTCAAAAGAGTTAACTTTTGGAATTGAAGACCGATTATCGGGTAGGAATGGAACATGTGGTGGTAACTCCCCATACCTTCCATTCTCGTAACCAGGTAACGAGTCTAGATTTCTGATCAATTATGGGTCCTAGATCCCTCATCTAGGTGGCGACTCTGTCACTCTCTTTTGCGTGGAATTCAAATTGCCTTAGTGATCTCAAGTTTAAGGAAAAGATGAATTAAATCACACCTTGCTAGGCTCGGCGGCTTACCTCTGCCCTTATGGGTACTGGGTTGCACGTTTGTTTGCACCCTATGGCTTGCTTGCTGCCTGCTTGGTTGGGTAATTAAATCAATAATAAAAAGCACACGCCATTCGCGTGGGTATGAGAGACCAAGAGAGAGCGTGGCGGCTCGCCCCGCAACCCTCTCGCGGGATCGGGTCCAACAGTTTGGCGACTCTGCTGAGGACCACCTAACTTAATTAAAATTTTAAAAGATAATTCATTTGAATTTGATTTAATTGGCTCATAAAAACTCTATCTTATATCTTGTATGCTTGTTAGATTAGTTTGTATGTTTTATTTTCTCATCACATCATACTCAAATTTAATCTAACAAAACCTGAAGGCATCATAGATTACGCAAACTTATTGCACACACTTACATCACTTGCATCTAAACCCTTGCATCTCACATGCACACACGTCCTATTTTAGGAACCCAGAGTGTTATCTAGCATGGTTGACTGGGATTTCATCACCTGGTGCCTCTATGCTAGAGAAGCATTCCACTCTTAGCCTAGTACCTTTATGGTGCGTAAACAGATCTCTTGTTCACGTACTGATATGCCGGACACTGGTACAGTATATTGAGCACGGATTCGCACTAAGGGAACTCTTGGCCTTACCCCTAGATTACCCCACACATGCATATAGTATATGAACACATGTGCATCACGTGTGTGAGCTTAGATTAGGATATCTAATCCAATGGTGTCTAGATTAGGCCGTAGTCAATGTTCCAATGGCTACGATCGGTTCTTAGGAACACTAACAAAGTCTTGAGTCGAGATTCTCTCTTCACTCCGCTAGATTAGGATTAGGGTTTGATGCCTTCAGGTAACACTGTTAAAATGCACGAAGATTAAAAAACTTTCCCTTTGGGATTAGGATATAAATCCCATATTTCCTAAGATCTCTTAGGATTAGCCATTCCTGATCTACCCGTTGAAAGCAATCCTTCGTAATCTCATCTTTTGATCATGTGTCTATCATTCGCCTCTGGTGGGATTCGGTTTATGTCTTCATTCCCTTTCTCAATTGGCAGGAATTGTGTTTCAATCATTTGATTGTGCAATCTTGATGATCTAATCATACTTGTACCCTTGGTCTCTTCTTCCACTAGGGGCTACCTTTTTCAAGACTATTTTGCTAAGCCCTTCAGAGTTCACTCTCATAATCCTTGAACTGAGGGCATTCCCTTATACGAATCTGCCATCATTGTCATGTCTTGGTCCTTTAGGATTCATTCTATTGTCTCAATTACTTGCTTAATGTGTAATCTTTTTTTTTTCAGTCATTGAGAATGAACACTCCTTGAATGTCAAGCTCAAATACCGTTCTTATTGTTTCCATGTCAGGATTGTTCATAACTGAAAATCCAGGAAAGCTTCTTGGGTTTGAATCTATTCGCGGTCAGTGAGGAAGCTAATTCCCCATTTTCTTTGGAAGCGTCTCTAATCCTCTCCTTCCATACTCATGGCAGACTCTATGAAAAATTCACAGCTCTCTTACATTATGGAAGCCTTGACCCAGCTCGTCCAACAGATGAAGGAATTAAAGGAAGAAAATCAATTCATCAAAGCTCAACTGACTGAGAAATTTGGTCCAACCACTATAGTTTCTAAGGAAAAAAGTCCTAGTTTCTCCATGGTTATGGGTTCGGAAGAACTAATTTTGAATCTCTCTAGACAAATGGTTGCGCTAACAGAAGAAGTTCATCAGATGAAGCAACAAGTGCAAACCTGGTATTGTCAGTCCCAAAGTTCTGAACATTTCGCTGACAAAAATATCAAGTATTATGAATACCACAGAGGCCTTGGCCACCTTACTGATAATTGCATTGCCTTAAAATTTAGGATCCAAAAGTTTATTGATGAAAGAAATTAGCCTACCCAAATCATGCAGTACTGTCGCCAGCCGATCGCAATGCTTACATAACTGAGGGTTCAAAGAAGCACAGGTCTGGTTGCAATGAAAAGAATCAGAAGTTGAAAGTACCATTTATGAGCCAGCTTTCGCCGAGCCTCCAAAGCTGTACAGTTGCAGCAGTCTTAGTCATTTTGTTATTTTAATTAAGTCCAGTCATGATGTCGAGTCCAGTTATCGAGTGCAGTCTTCTAAAAGTTTGAATAAATTCCTAGCCCAGTTGAGTCTTTTCTTACTTTTATTTTTGAGTCAAGAATGTGAATCTTGAGTCTGTTCAGGATAAGTCTTATCAAATGTAGTCATTTTCAATTCAATGAAACTTGCTTTCTCTATACATTCCAACGTGTGCTTCTGACTTTAATAAACAAAGAGAATAATACTCCCTCCTCGAATGAGAAAGAAGATGCCGACGAAACTCCTCTTGAGTTGCAGCATATGCTCAAACAAGAGGACGAGCGCCGAGCTCAGCCTCTCAAAGAGAAAATTGAAATGATAAACATTGGCACTGAAACTTTGATTCAGTGAACGCCTATTGGAAATACATTAGAGTGTGAGGAATTGATAAACCTATTTCGAGAATAAAGAGATGGTTCAGTAAGCGCTACCATTAATGCCAGGAGAAAGACCCAGATAGAAGGTTCAAGAAAAAATGAAGTGAATATCACATGTTATACAAGGGGCATGGATTCGAAACAACTTCCATATCTCCAGCCAATGGCCCCGGTCACAGGTTTCACCAGTGTCAATGTAAAGCCATCGAATTCAATATGAAAAGTGCAAGAGCAATCATCTCAGAGCGATTATCAAAATATCAAGAGTCACAGATTCAAGGATGAAATGATGTCCAAAAACCAGTATGCACTCTCAAAGTCAAATTACTTATCAATATCCAGAAGGAAGAAGAATCATTATCTCTTATCGGAAAATGCCGTCAAACTCAGTGAAAAAAATAAAATAAAATAATCAGTACCAGAGGGACTCTAGTAACCTAGATCAATTCCCAATCTGAACATCGGAAGGCCTCCTTTGGCCGAATAAATCCCAAAATCATAACCCAGTGTCAAAGAATACCAGTTTGCAAACCCTTTGAGCCTGAATGAAATTTCCTTGAAAACCCATCAAACTAGGGGCATCTGCCCCGAACTACGCTAAATATGATCCCTACATTGGGGTACGTAGGCAGCTCGGTTAAACCGAGTTCGGTCGATTCAAAAAAGAAAAGAAATTCAATCGTTCCAAAAAAAAGAGGGACAAGTTCCAAAAGAAGAAAAGTCAATCATTCCAGAAAGAAAGAAGAAAAGAAAAATCAATTAACTTTCAAACAATTTATCTTCAAACTAGAGGCATTCGCCCTGAACTACGCACGACCTGATTCCTACCCTGGGATACGTAGGCAACCTGTTCACAGGTTCGGTCGAAATCTTTGTTGAACCTTAAGCCATTCTTTGAAAAGCCCTATCCTACCTATAAAGTCCTTCCGGTGTTCAGAATTAATGATCTAGGTCCCGAAACACAAAAAGTGAAAAAGAAAAAAAAAGAACGGAGTTTAAAGATCTGCTAGACTGAAAACCTGAAATGGTGGTCTAGGCAAAATTTAAGATCATTCCCCTGCTAAGTTGAAAACCCGAAAGGGCTGCATAGGCAAAAGCTAAGGGGATAGCCTGTTGAGTTGAGAATCCGAAAGGACGATTCAGGCAAAAGTTAAGGCTAACACGGTCCGCCAAGTTAAAAATTCTGAAAATGTGACTTGGTCACAGTAAGAGAATCATTATAAGAATGCTACAACCGATATTAAGACTGAAGATCGAAAATAAGTTCAAGCGAGTTCAAGTGTCATCCTAGAAATTGGGGGCATTGAAACCAAGCAATCGAATGAGTTGTAATCAACTCCTTGAGGCTTTGTCGTTTTAAAGAAGAAGTCCAGTGTTTATCGATTGAGAAACTACTCTTTGAAAGGCTAGACTTACCAAACAAAATGTTAATTAAGTCAGGAGCATCATTCTGTATCAGTCCAGTCAATCCGTTCATGATCGTTTTAGCTCATTCTTTCAGAAACTTCCCGTTCCTCAAATAGTGTCTTCACACTATTTTTCCCTTTTGGGTAGAGTCGATCATTGTCCAGTTAGTCAAATGTTGCGACTGTCTTGGTGAAAGAGGCCCGGTGTAGCTAGCTCCCTATAATTACGCCGGAGTCATGCTAATCCTGAGGGAAGGACTTCAGGAATCAAGTGAAAATGATCCAATTTAAGCAAAAATCAATTCAGAAAGAGTTCAGAAGCATAAACATCAGTAAGCCCAGTTCCCATAAGAAGATCGTACCCTAGAAAGGCACCATAAGCTTGGAAGAGCCTTGGATGCAATGATGGTTGAGCCAGTGAGACTTTCTCTGTACTTGTCAAAAGAAGAATTCAATATCCAGTATTCCAATATTCTAGTTCCAGTATCCAGTATTCTAGTATTCCAGTATTGCAGCATCCAGTATTCCAATATTCCAGTTCCAGTTCCAGTATCCAGTATTCCAGTTCCAGTATTCAGTATTCTAGTATTCCAGTTCCAATATCCAGTATTCTAGTATTCCAGTTCCAGCATCCAGTATTCAGTTTCAATTCCAGTATTCCAGTTCCAGCATCCAGTATTCAGTTTCAATTCCAGTATTCCAGTTCCAGCATCCAGTATCCAGTTTCAATTCCAGTATTCCAGTATTTCACTATGCCAGTTCTAGTCTCCAGTTCCAGTATCCACTATTCCAGTATCACAGTTCTAGTGTCTAGTATCCCTATCACCAGTATTCCAGTGTTCCATTTTCCAGTACTCGTATTCCTGTTCCCAGTACACCAAGTTCCAGTGTCCGAAAATCCAGTGTTTCATTACTCTAATTCTAGTATCCAGTATGTCTTCGTTCTAGATTCCCGGTTCCAGATAGGGGTGGCAACGGGGCGGGTCGGGGCCGGATGTTGGGGTCCCCTTCCCCTTCCCCTCTGCGGGGAATTTTCCCCCTCCCCTTCCCCTTCCCCTCTGCGGGGATGGTGGGGAATCCCCCTCCCCTCCCCGCGGGGAATATCTAATCCCCTTCCCCTTCCCCTTCCCCTCCCCGCATCCTTCGGGGACAAAATCCCCGCCCCGCCCCCTCTTTGGAACCCAATCAAACCAGCAAACAGAGCTTCTTTCTTCTACGTCCATTACAGACAATATTGTGATGAATGCTATGATTCTATTCATGTGATCAACAAACAGATGGACAAAATCAGAAATGCATGGATGAGACAACAAACATAAATAACAACAGGACCTCATCTTTCAGCAATTTTCTGCATAAATTATGGAATGATAAATAGGAAATGAGCACCAGGATTACCTTCATTAACAGACAGCCAATGTGCAAAAAGTAACTATTTCAGTAGTCACAATGAACTTTAAAAGTCCATAAGTGGGCGCTCACATACGCAAAATAATGTTCATTAGTTCATTCTGTATAGCATGTTAACCCCCAGATGAGCATGAGAAATGAGAATGGAGAAGAGAACAAAATCAACAAATGACTTATTTCTTTAACTGCAATTCAGTCTAGTGCTGACATGAAACAAATTTCTAGTAGCTAAATTTTTCTTGTTGAAAATTAAAACCTGCAATCCAACCCTAAAATTTTGTTGGCACTACGATTTTTTGATAATTGCATACACTCAGCGTCTCAGGCTCTCAGCTTGTCTTTATTATTTCAACATCTGTGAAAATGTTATTATAGTTCCCAAAATGCTCTCAGAAGCTAATTAAAAGGAAAAGACAAGCAAAGTTTATGTTTGGGGGAATCTTGTAGCCGATCCACAGAGTTTCTAGTAGTTTTCCTTAAAAAAAACACTTAAAAATTTACAAAAAATGGCATTGATTAGCGGGGCGGGTCGGGGTGGGGCGGGGCGGGGCGGGGCGGGGACAACTCCATCCCCTTCCCCTTCCCCTCCCCGCACCGGGGAATTTTTATAATCCCCTTCCCCTTCCCCTTCCCCTTTCAAATCGGGGAATCCCCTCCCCAAAGGGGGCGGGGCGGGGCGGGGCGGATCCCCGCTTTTTCGGGTGAAATTGCCAGCCCTAGTTCCAGATGTTTAGATCAAGATTCCAGTTTCCAGTTTTCAGTCCTAACATCCAGTGATCAAATTCCAATCCCAATTGAATCAATCAAAATGTCAATCCAATCTAATCCCCAGTTCACCAATTATCAATTTTTGACTCTCCAGTTTTTTAGTAATCAAGTTCAACAATTCCCAGTGAACTAGCTCTTTAACTTCTCAGTTCTTTAATTCTCCAGTTATCCGACTATTGAGTCCCTTAATCATCCAGTTCTCCAATTTTTAGCTCTGCAAATATCCAGTCCCTAAATTTTCTATTTCTCCAGTTTCTCAATTCTTCAGTTCATCAAATCTTCAATTCTCCAGTTTCAAGTTATCCAGTCTTCCAATTCTCCAGTCCACCCATTGTTTGATTATTCGGTTTCTCAGTTCTCCGGTTCTCAAGTCCTTAAGCCTCTAATTCTCAGGTAATCGAGTCCTCCAGTTTTTAAATTGTCATTTCCAGTCTCATTTTCAATTGTTAAATCCGATCTTAAATCCATTAGCCCCCGTCTCACTCGCGAATAGGCTAATTCTCTGATTTCTCTGAGCCCGTTCAGGGAACTGTGCCTCCTTCCGTCGTTGCCCGTTTGAAAACGGCGCCACGTCTAGGTTGCATAATATTTTACACCCAGATTGAATCTAATTCTTTATTATTCTGAACCACCAAGTTACGATGTTTAGAGTAAATGATCTTGATTATGTTCTAGGACTTCATCTAGGGTCTTGCATTAGGTTAGGTTGCATTGTCTAGTGAATCCCTTATTGATTAAAGCTACGCAAAACGGTTCTGTCACTTTTTGCTTTGGTATTCGATGACTACGTCGCCTCTACCAAAGAGGGGCATCTGTAGACACCCCCATTTTGCTACGCTTTAAAAAGCAAACGATTCGGTAGTATCATCGAGTTTTGAATCCGTATTCAGCATTAGATTAGGCATCCATGCATTTTAGGGTAGATTTCATTTCATTATGGGAGTTTTGAAGTTGATTCGCGATCCTGAAAGTCTCTAGGGGGTTCCTTTGACCTCTAGAAGATGAAAGTTCAAGTTTCCAAGCAAATGAACAAACCTGCTATTTTTAGAATTTTCAGGGTTTCCCTCATTTTTGCCTATATTGCACTGCAGGGGTATTTTGGTCATTCCCAATGTGTCTCGTTTGACCCCCGAGTTATATTTGAGAAATCTTGAGTGATTTTACAAATTTTGAAAAAGCTGCTATTTTTAGAAACTCATGGGGCTTCCACATTTTCATCATCTTAAGGATATTTCAATCATTTCTCATATGTCCAAAACCATCTCGAGGGGGCTGATGGATTAGGAGTAATTTCGTAAAATTTGGGAAACCTGCTAAATTTAGATCTCTCAAGATTTTCTCTTAGTGTTGCACTTCGGGGGTATTTTAGACATTTCCAAACATATCATATTTGGTCCCTAAGTTGTATCTAAGAAATCTTGAGTCCGTTCATAAATTTTCAAAAATCTGCTATTTTTAGAATTTCTCAGGGTTTTCCCTAGTCTCGCCAAATTCTAGCACCTCGGGGTAATTTGGTCTTTTCCTGTGTAATTCTTTTGATCCCCGAAATATGTCTGAGAGATTATGAATGATTTCCTGAATTTTGAAAAACCTGCTAAATTTAGAATTTCTCAGGAGTTTCGCTTAATTTGGAAATTCTAAGTGTTGAGGGCATTTTGGGTATTTTCAGGGGATACCAAATGATCCTGTTTAATATTGCTCACCGAAAGGACCCAATTTTAAAAGTTTCTATTTTTGAAGTTTGACCACAAAGACTTTCCATTTTAATTTTTTCCTTTAGGGGTGAATCAATCTGAGGGTATTTTGGTCGCATTTGGATGTCTAACAGTCAAATAGGGGCATTTTGGTCCGAAAAGTTATTTTCTAAAAAGGATGGTAAGATCATGTGTGAGGGATGCACCATAAATGTCAAATGGGTTGGGTCTATATATAGAATGTTGAATTTAGAAAGATTTTATTAATTTTTTACGGAAAAACACGGAACCCGTGTGAAATGGCCCATTGGGCTAAAGCCCGCAAAGATGGAGCTCATGTGGGTTTACCCATATGGGTCAACCACCATGGTGGGCGGCCCACATGGTTGACCCACATGAGTTGAGCACCCAACCTTGATGATGTCACAATGGTGACATCATATTTGTTAAAAGAAAAATAAAAAGAATAAAAAATGAAAAGAAGGAAAGAAGGAAAAGATGAATGATTGCTTAAAAATGTTTTCTTCCAAAGAAGCAATGTGGAATGAGAATAGTATGTCTTGATTGACAAGAAATTAAGATTGGAATCAAATCTAATTTGGAAACAAGAAAGAAAGAAAGCAAGAGGGGAAAATTGGAAACAAGCCAAAAAGGGAGCTCTCACATTGGAAATTACTATTTCTCTCTTAACCCTAGCCTTTTTTGTATAAAAATCAAAGCAAACAATCCTAGAAAATATGGAAAAAAATTCAAATTCGTCATTTTTCTCTCTCTTTCCAAGAAAAAAAAAAAACCTCTTCTCTCTTTAAGTGTGATCTCTCTCTCAAGTGTTCTTCACAAAAGGAATTCTTGAATTCCTTCTTCTTCTCCAAGGCATCACACAATCAAGGATTATTGGAGTGTTCTTTGGATCTTTTTTAGCGTATAAAAGGGTTGGACAAAGGGTATATCTTGGATCACCAACCCTAGAGACAAGGATCACGATCAACGGTAAGGATTCATCATCTTTGTGAAGTAGAAAAAGCATGCTAGGGTTTTGATTTCGATGGATCAAATCAACGAGTTTTTGTTTGAAATTCCAGTATGTTATAATATAGATTATGAGTTTTCAAAATCCAAAATTTGATAAAAAATTAATTTTCCTCCATTTAAAAATGGTTTTCTTTTGTTTTTATTCAATATGGATTTAAATTAGATTATCAAAGCAAGTGTTTGAAAACATGGTTCTTTTTAAAAACTGATATTTTCTGGGTTTTATATAAAACACAAAACTACTGGAAAATTAATTTCCAACCGCGGTTCGGCCGTTTTATTTTTCATTCTATTTTTCAAATAATAACCCCGAAAAAGGATTTTTTCTTGATGAATGGAGCCAAAAGTATATCAAATTATGTCCAAATTTAGTTAAAGTTTGTTTCCAGTAGTTTTACAAGGTTTTTAGATCTTCCAAAAATTTTCATATTTTTTCGAGTTTATTTAATCGGATTATTAATTATTTTAAATTTCGGCTATTTTTAATAAATACCAAATCGTTTTAAAAATTAATGAAACTTTCCAGAATTAAAGCCTAATAATAAATGGAAGTTTCCAATGAAAAATATTTTAAAACAAACATGGTTTTTAATGTTTTCTAATCGCTTCCCCGTTTTATGTGCCATAATTCTTTTTCTTATTAAATTAATATATTTTCAAAATGTTTTCTTTAAAAACCAGTAACTTTGGTTACTGGAATGTTAGAGAAATATTTTCAATTAATTTTGCAAAGATTTGATAAGGTTTTACAATTTATTTTAATAAACGGGTTTTAACGCCTAGGAAACAAATTGATCTCTTATATTTAAAAACCAATTTTATGGAGGAGATTTAATTTTTAAGTTTTGAAATTTTGATAGAAAATTTATAATCTATTATATATCTACTGAAAGTTTTTATTTGATTTTAGGATAACATTATGTTTGCTTTTTAAGTAATTCTTTGGTTTCATCTGATTTTTGTGTGAATTTAAATGGGCATCAAATCGTAATAAAAATCTATGAAAGTCATGCAGTAGTCTAAGATCATGATTATATTTGTACTGTAAGAGTTTAAGTTGATTTGAAATTGATATGCTATAGGTTACTGTCTTAATCTATAATCTGATTTTAATTTTGAAAAATCAAAAATTGATATCAAATCTTAATGATAATTCATGAAATTTTTTCAGTAAGCAAAAATCCCCCATATCTTGTTACTGGAAAAGTTTCAACTCAGTTGGAGTTCGAGTGCTTAGGGTTACTGTCTAATTCTAACAATCTGGTCTTAATGATATTAAATCACAATTTAACAGCAAATCAATACAAAAGTCAGTAAAAACCTCCAAAAAACCTTAACTTTTCATCATAAATTCAATCCCTAACTTTTTTGAAACAAAAACCTTAGGGTTCATAGATTGCCTTTGTAAATTGGCTATGCTGTGACAATTTAACTGCCGAGATCGCAACCGTAATCGCATATTAATTGCGATTAATCTTGCATAATTGGAGTGCGTAAATTATAGTATGATATTGGCTCCGAGGTCCACTGTCCACGGAAATCTTGAGAAATATGCCAGGCAATAAGATACTATAATTTACGTGCTAAAATTATACAAGGGTTGAGAGCACGATTCCCTTCCATGGTTGCGATTCGAGGCCGAAACTTGTGAACCATAGAGCCTTTGGTATTCCTTAGATGTTTAGGAATCGAAAATTCTCAAAACTAAAAAATCATTAAGTTCAACAAATCGAATTTACTCGATCCGCATCTTTGGAGCCGTTGGATTACGGTCTCCTATCGTAGGAACCTTTAGGGCCCCTTAAGAACACTTACGTCACGTTGTGTCCTAAGTTTTAGGGAGTCCTAGAGTTAGGAGTCCAGCCTCATAATGGGCGTTTGCTATGGATAGCAACCGTACCATAGATCTAGTTACACTAGTCACCTCACTTTTCTCATAGGACAAGCCTAGTTACCTAAGATGTAGGTTCACCTGCATTAGTCTAAGGGGTGTATTGCACTTAGATAGGACCATATAGCATCTTAGATGAAGTCTTAGGATAATAAAATCTTCAACTTGAACTAAATAATTTCTCTTAAACTGTTAAAACAGTAAATCCAGTCTAGATCGGTGTCCTAGATGAGTTAGGCATAAGTAGCTTAGTTCAGGTGCACCGAACTACGATCGACTCTGATTCCAGTGAGGCTGGGATACGTAGGCAACTTGGATACTTTAGTGGCATAGCAAGCCCGAGTCGGCTCCAAACATAAGTGGTGGGGTTTTGTACATTAATCCTTGAATTAAAAGTAATTAAATCACTAGGGACTTTCCATGAAATTAGAATTTTAGGAGAACTTTCACTTAGATTGAATTCAAACAAATTAAGAAAATCAAGATACACATTTAGGAATTACACTGAAATTAGATCTTAGGATGCACGTCATGTAGTTCGCACATTAATATAGAGTTAAATGAGCCATTTAAAAGAAATTCAAAAGAGTTAACTTTTGGAATTGAAGACCGATTATCGGGCAGGAATGGTGCATGTGGTGGTAACTCTCCATACATTCCATTCTTGTAACCAGGTAACGAGTCTAGATTTCTGATCAATTATGGGTCCTGGATCCCTCATCTAGGGGGCGACTCTGTCACTCTCTTTTGCGTGGAATTCAAATTGCCTTAGTGATCCCAAGTTCACGGAAAAGATGAATTAAATCACACATTGCTAGGCTCGGCGGCTTACCCCTACCCTTATGGGTACTGAGTTGCACGTTTGTTTGCACCTTATGGCTTGGTTGGGTAGTTAAAATCAATAATAAAAAGCACACGCCATTCGCGTGGGTACGAGAGACTAAGAGAGAGCGTGGCGGCTGGCGCCGCAACCCTCTCGCGAGATCGGGTCCCACACAATCTCAGTTCGGGTGAGCTCCCCTACCTTGGTTGGTTGTGAGATTTCCGCTTGCCTCAGGACAAGGTCTCCAACCCGGTAAAGCCTCTCCTTCTCCTTGGTATCATGGTATCTGGCTACCCTCTGGTGATACGTCGCCATTCTGATTCCCGCCCACTCTCTTGCCTCTTCCAGTAGATCGAGGTTAGTCCTTAATCCCTCTGGATTGTGTTTTTCATTGAAGTATTCATTTCTAAGGGCGGGAGTGCCGATTTCCAACGGTATCACCGCCTCTGTTCCGAAGGTCAGGTTGAAGGGAGTCTCTCCTGTTGCAGTTCTGGTTGTTGTGCGATACGCCCACAGAACATGATATAACTCGTTAGCCCATCGCCTCTCATGGTCATCCAATCGCTTTCTTATCCCTTGTAACAAGATACGATTGGCGACTTCAGTCTGCCCGTTAGTTTGGGGATGGGCTACCGACGTGAACCGCTGCTCTATCTCGAGGTCCGCCCAGAACTTTCTGAAATTGGCATTGTCAAACTATCTTTCGTTATCGGTGATGAGGATCTTGGGGATGCCAAATCGACAGACCATTGCTTTCCAGAAGAAGTTCGTGATGTTTTTTTCAGTGATTTTGGCCAAAGGCTCAGCCTCGACCCACGAACTTCCTCTGCCCGCTAGCTGGAGGGAATGGTCCCAAGATGTCTGTTCCCCATACTGCAAAAGGAATTGGACTTAGGATCGGGACTAGGGATGTCGCGGGGAGATGGACCACTGAAGCGAACTTCTGACATTTCTCACACTTCTTCACAAGTTAGGATGCATCCTCCTGAGAGTAGGCCAGTGGTATCCTCTTCGGAGCACTTTATGTACTAGGGCTTTCCCGCCCAGATTTCTCCGCATATGCCCTCGTGGACTTCTCGAAGTGAGCGGGCTGCGTCGATGGGTCCAAGGCACTTCAGATAGAGCCATGAGGATGATCTTTTATACAGCTTGCCCCTGTGCATAGAGAATCGAGCAGATCGTTGGACGATCTTACGAGACTCTTTCCTATCCTTGGGCAATGTCCCGTGCCTTAAGTATTTGATAATATCGTCCATCCATGAGGGTTCTTGATCGATCTGCAGAACTATTTCCTCCTTGACGTCGATGCTCGCCTTCCTTAGTACTTCTATGTGAACTACCCTAGGTTTGTGTATCCCGACGAAGCTAGTCGTGAGAGGGCATCAGCTTTTGCATTTTCTGTTTGGGGTACTTTAATGATTTTGAATCTTTTGAATATCCTGATGAGGGTCTTTACCTTTCCTAGGTATTTTGACATCCTCGATTCTTTTGCTTCGTACTCTCCGGTGACTTGGTTGACGACCAGCTGTGAATCACTATGGGCTCGAAGGTTATCTGCACCGACTTCTTGCGCCATCCGCATTCCCGCAATAAGGGCCTCGTACTCGGCTTCGTTGATAGAGGCCTTAAAGCAGAAATGAAGTGCATAATCCACTGAGAGTCCGTCTGGGCCAGTGAGTATTAATCCAGCCCCAGACCCCTGTTCATTGGAGGAGCCGTCAACGAAGAGGTTCCACTCAGGATCTCCGAGCTGTTCCACTAGACCACCCATTTCTGTTGTGAGGTCGCTGTGATCTATGAGGCTCGTCTCTCGCTCCAAGTTTGATCCTTGGGAGGTAGGTGCTTCATCATTTGCTGATGGCTCCTCAAGCACCATCTTCTGTCTTTCAGAGGGCTCTCTTGGTATGATGCACTCAGCTAAGAAATTTGCCAGTACCTGAGCTTTGATGGCGGGACGTGGCTTGTGCTGGATGTCAAATTCACTGAGTTCTATAGAACATTTTACCAATCTTCCAAAACTGTCTGGTTTGTGCAGTATTTGTCTCAACTGTTGGTCTGTTAAGACATCAATGGTGTGCGACTGGAAGTAAGGCCTCAGCTTACGAGCCGCCAACACCAAGGCGTAAGCTATCTTCTCGACTTTCTGGTATCTGAGCTCTACATCGTGTAATATCTGGCTAACGTAATAGACAGGCCTTTGCTGTCCGCCATCTTTTCTTGCCAAGACAGTGGCCAAGGTATTTGCTGTGACGGCCGGGTAAAGAATGAGGTTCTCTCAGGGTTCTGGCTTGCTCAGTAGAGGCGGTGAAGTGAGATATGCCTTCAGCTCATCGAAGGTTGCATAGCATTCTTCAGTCCATGGGGAATTCTTGACCCCCTTCAGAGCTTTGAAGAAGGGGAGACATTTCTCCGCAGACTTAGAAATAAACCTCCCAAGAGCGGTGATCCGTCAAGTGAGCCTTTGAATTTCTCTAATAGTGGCTGGAGGGCTCATATCTAGCACGGCTCATATCTTCTCCGGGTTTGCCTTGATGCCTCTTTGGCTAACCATGAACCCTAAAAACTTTCCTGCTTTCACTCCAAAAGCGCACTTTGTTGGGTTCAGCTTCATGATGTTCTGTCTAAGGACTTGAAATGCTTCTTCGAGATCGATGACGTGTTGATCGGCCTGGAGGCTTTTGACTAGCATGTCGTCTACATATACCTCCATGTTGCGTCCGATTTGTTTTCTGAATAGCTGATTCACTAGCCTCTGGTATGTCGCCCTAGCATTCTTCAGACCAAAGGGCATGACTCTGTAGAAGTACAAGGCTTGGTTCGTGGGGACATCTTCTTCGCACATTCGGATTTGATTGTAGTCTGAAAAAGCATCCATGAAGCTGAGTAGTTCGTGACCCGACGTGGCATCAATGAGCTGGTCTATCTTTGGGAGGGGGTAGCTGTCTTTAGGGCATGCTTTGTTCAGATCAGTAAAGTCGATGCAGATCCTCCATTTCCGATTTGACTTTTTGACCATAACAACGTTGGCCAGCCAGTCCGGGTAGTGTATCTCTTTGATGAACTCAGCTTGGAGCAGTTTCTCAACCTCCTCTCTGATAGCTTTCTGTCTCTCTGGTGCGAAACTTCTCCTTTTTTGCTTCACTAGTTTGCAGGTGGGATCGATAGTAAGTCTGTGGATGCTTATCTTGGGGTCAATTTAAGGCATATCTGCAGGTGACCAGTGGAACACATCGGAGTTCTGTCTCAAGAATCTGATTAAGCTTTTCTTGAGGTCGTCTGGAAGTGAGGATCCGATTCTAACGACTTTCTCCCCGTCTCCGCTTTCAAAGACCGGAATATTCTCCAAGTTTTCCACTGACTCATTCCTCATTACTTGGGCCTCGTCCCTTAGGTCAAATATTTCGATCGGGAGTGATTCTGCCACAGGCTTTCCCTTTAGGAGTGTTGCATAGCACTCCCGGGACTCTGTCTGGTTTCCTCTAACTTCGCCGATCCCTTCCGGGGTGATGAACTTCATCTTCTAATGATAGGCCGAGGTGTTGGCTTTTAGTAGATTTTGTCCAAGCCTTCTTAAGATGGCGTTGTAAGCGGACTGGGCCTTAACTACCAAGAACTCTATCATCGCAAAGCTGTGGTGAGGGGCGCTGCCGATCCAAACAGGGAGTTCCACTGAACCCTCGACAGGTATGATGTTTCCAGAAAAATCGTACAAATGGGAGTCGAAAGGTTTCAGACGATTTTCTGGAATGCCCATTTGTTTGAGCGCATGATAGTATAAGATATCAGCCGACCTTCCGTTATCCACCAATACTTTCTTCACAAGGAGGTCAGATATGATCATATCTATGACCATTGCATCGTTGTGGGGCATTAGAACTCCTTCGAGATCCGCGTCTGAGAAGGATATGGTCCGGTCTGTTTTCGGCCTCTTGCTGGGGATGTGGGCCGAGCTGACTTGTCTTGCGTATGCTTTTTGTCCTGATGATGAGGTTCTGCCCGCCGTTAGGCCACCCACAATCGTGTCGATGACCCTAGCAGACTGAGGGGGACGGCCCTCTCTAGTGGGACTCCTTGCTTTTGAACATTCGAATGCACTGGACTTGAGTGATCCGGGTTCTTGAGAGATGATTCTCTTTCCGCTGGCCGATTTTTCTTCTCCAAGAAATTTCCGAGGTGTCCCCTCTTTATCAAGTTCTCGATCTCTTCTTTAAGATGGCGGCACTCGTCAATATCGTGCCCGTAGTCTCTGTGATAACGGCAGTATCTCGATTTATCTGTCTTGCTCCCCTAGGTTAGTAACTTATTAGGCCATTTCAGGTGTCGCTCGTCTCTGATGGCCATAAGTATTTGACTCCTCAGCATATTAAGGGGGGTGTACCTGTCCTCCCTTCTCCTGGAGCTCCCATCCCTTTTTTGGTTCCGGTCCTCTCTCCGATTCTTCTGACCTCGGGCCGACATACCCCTCTCTTCCTCCCGAACTTTGCGCTTAATCTCATTGTTTGCTTCAGGAATGAGATTAAGCGCAGTCAGTGTCTCCTCGGCCGTTATATATTTCTTAGCCCGAGTTATTACACCGGCAAGGGAGTTGGGAGCTTTCTTCGCGATGGACATCCTGAAATCCACAGACCTCACCCTCGAAAGGAGGGCGTTCATGGCCGCGGACGGATCCAAATTCAGGATTTGGAGTGCTTCTCTGTTGAACCTGGCGATGAAGTCTTTCAGTGACTCGCCTTTGCTTTGCTTGACGGTCATTAGAGACGCAGTTGTCTTCCTGGTTCTCCTACTGCTGAGAAAGTTCCTAACCAGCTGATCTTCAAACTCTTTGAAAGATCCTATTGAGATCGGCTGGAGGCTCGAATACCAATCTCGGGCTGCTCCGACTAGTGTCGCCGGGTAAGCTCTGCAGAGATCCTTAAAGAATCGAGGATGTCAAAATACCTTTAAACGATTTGGTCTTATACGACCTCATTTGGCCGACTACAACTTAGGCTTTTTAGAAACCTTTAAACGTTGCAAAATATGGAGCCCGACTTTTTCGGACGAGCTCTTTATTTTATCATCCTTCAACCGTAGCTCTTTGACGATCTCCTTTGGCTGGACTACAACTTAGGTTTCTCAGAAACCCAAAAACGTTGCAAGATATGGAGCCCGACTGATTTTTCGGACTAGCTCTTTATTTTATCATCCTTCAACTGCAGCTCTTTGACGATCTCCTTTGGCCAGACTACAACTTAGGTTTTCAGAAACCCAAAAACGTTACAAAATATGGAGCCCGACTGATTTTTCGGACGAGCTCTTTATTTTATCGTCCTTCAATCGCAGCTCTTTGACAATCTCTTTTGGTGGTTGAACTTGTCGTTTCCCTTCAATAGCTTGTTCGTTTGAGATTATGACAACCGATGGTGAGCCTCAAAACTGATTATTGGACTCAAAATTAGACGTTATTTGAGTCTAATAATCAGTTTGGAGACCCACCGTTTTCATAATTTCAAACGAACAATGCCTAAATTGTAAAAGGGCAAAAAATTCTTGTGAAAAAATTTCCGTCAAAAATGTTTTCTTGCAATCCAAAGGGGCTGGATCCATTTCTCAATGTCACTCTTCAGCTTTCTCTTTCATCGTTTTCCATTTTTCGCTCATGGGGAACGACACGCTTGGGTCAGGGGTGACCGTCCTAATATTGTCATGTTTAAGCCTTCATTGGTTCTTAAATGATGATGAACGTCCAAAAGTAAAAGTGGAGACCACTTGTTCAATGATCCAAACCATTGATTTGATAAGCCTTGCTTTAAATGAGCCATGGGGCAAAATTTGTCTCAATTGGACGGTTTTAACCTTTCAATTTGTAGTCAGGGCACGTTTGACTGCCAAGGAAAAAAAATGATTTTTCCATGGTTTGATAATGCCTTTTTTGGCCATGTTTGACAAGTATGAATTTTTTTCCCATGGAATATTAGTTTAGGTGATGGCTAGAGGAGGAGACCCAAGTAGGTGTGAATGAGGAAAGGGTGAGGGGAGGAACAACGGAGGGGGAAAACCTATATTCAAAATGAGAAAACGGTTCCTACACACATGTGTAGATAAGTTATCTACACACTCATATTGTTTTCCTGTTATTTTAGCCTTTTCTTACAATCTCCTCACTCATGCCATGCCCTTTCGAGTTGTTCCCTCTCTTACCCTCCTTAATCCTTACTCTTCTTTTACCACGTTATGCAAAAATATTCCATGGAAAAATTGACTTCAAACATGGCCTAAATATGCAGTGCAAAAAATTAAAAAGCTACGATCCTTATTCGTAAAGAAAGACTTCACAAATTGGAGGGTTAAAATCGTTCAATGGCATAACTTTTGTTCCATGGACCATCCATAGCAAAGCAGAGGAAATCAATGCTTTTGGATCATTGGCTGAGTGGCCCATCTGTATCTTTGGTCATTCATATTTTCCACACATCCATTATATAAGAACCCTGTATGTCTATATAAATAAGGATATATTTGTTATTTATTTAAAAAAGCATATAAGAATAATTTAATATTTTCGAGAAGCTCCCTAAAACATTCAATGTCTTCCAAACAGCCCTTACTGTTGGGGGTAAAATTGGCACCTCCCATTGATGGGTGACACATGGCTTGACCCCTTGATTAGAAACCGAATAAATCTCCTAACAGAAGAGATCTCAAAGGACTCTCTTGTGTCGGGAATAGCAACGTCTCTTATGAGGAAAGTATTTCCAATGGAAAGTCCCATTCAGGGATGGAAACTCTCCAAAAAGGTCGCTAGCCTAGGATGGAAACCACATCCGATAAGGAAATATGTTACTTATCTCCCAAAGAAATCGCCCAACAAGGAAAGACTCATATTAAGGCAAGTTCCCTAAACGGTTGTGGACTCCTCTATAAAAGAGACCCTCACACTCAAACATACACATTCTAAGACCTCAATCAAGGATTACACTTCCATCATCATCTCTTAACTTTGCTTCCCTGTTGTGCCGATTTCTGACTTGAGTGTCGAAGAGGTCTCTAGGAGCCACAACTCCGGAAGCCACAACTCCGGAACCCCTGACACTTTTTCTGCGAGTGTAGGTACATTGCAGATCGGAGCTCTACCACTCGTCCATCCTAAGAACCAGATTTCGGCATCAACAGATTGGCACCGTCCGTGGGACCATGCAAACTTCAAAATCGAAAGTGTTGAAGGGCGCAGAAACCCCCCGCAAGGCTAAAGAATGACGACAAGAAGTCAAACTAATGCCGTGAATCGCCCACTGCCGGAAGAAAATCAACCACCGGTGGGCAATGAAGCCCCCGTAACCATGGGAATGTTCAACGAATTAACACGACAATTTGGAGACTTCACCTCGGTCCTCCAAGGAGTCCTCCGAAGGATGCCTCCCCAACCCGTGGCCCCCAATTATAAACGCATCCCCTCAGGTTCCCAACGTCCAAGAATCTCCAATCATTGAGGAAGAGAATGAGTCACCCGAGAGACAGAACCCCCAAAACTGAAGACAAACCTACCGTGGGGTGTCCGCATCAATCACCAGTCTAGACCGAGGCTTAATGCACAAACCGACGACGGAATTCATCACCGAGGGTTGATACATTCGCCAACCTGAGCCCCTCCAACCGGTTATCTCCGAATCAGCATGGAGGTCGACGCACGCCCATAACGACAAATGGTGATCCCGTTACCCCAACGGTGGTCGCCGACCTTTAACGCCAGCTACGAGAATTATAACAACATATGAAGGCCCCGTACAATACTGAGCTCCTCGCAAAATGGAAGAAAGAGGCCGTTTCACCATTCACAGTCGAGATCGTAAATTCCCTGCTCATACCGAACTTCGACATGCCCAAGATGGATTACTATGATGGTACCACTGACCCTCTCGAATATCTTCAGTCGTTTCGCAGAGCAATGGTATTCAGGGGATCCATCGACAAATTCATGTGTAAGGCTTTTCCTCCTTTCTAAGAAAAAGGGCAAGTAGTTGGTTTGGTTACCTCCGACTGAATTCCATCAGTTCGTTTCAGGATTTAGGAAGAGAATTTGTCACTTACTTCGCCAATTACCGGCCCCATAAAAAACCGGCAGACGCGCTCCTGGCACTCAAGCAAAGAAGGGATGAGACCCTAAGGTCTTTCATTTGTCGGTTTAATGTAGAACTGTTACAAATTAAGGAGCCCAATTACGATATGGTACAAGCAGCCCTTAAGGTAGCCGTTCGGGATAGCGATTTAAAGCTTTCCCTCAATGTCGACCCCCCGAAAGATCTTCAGGAACTCATGACGTGAGCAGATAAATACGTCAACTCTGAGGAATCATTTGTAATGGAAAGGGAGATGGAACTCTCCAGGGTCAGCAAGAAGAAAAAGGAGGAATCGAAGCCCAGTACTGGTCAAAACAAGCAGCCCCGCAAGGACAACCGACCTCCAAATCGCCCTCAGGCTCAACCGTTTAAAAGGTATAACTACACTCCGTTAAATACAACTGTAGCAAATATCCTTTATCAAATCAGGGATAAAGAGATCGTACAGTGGCCCAAGAAGATGCGCAATAATGGCTGAAAGCGGAACACAGGCAAGTACTGTCACTTCCACCAAGACCACAAGCACGTGATAGATGATTGCTACCATCTCAAACAAGAGATAGAAGAATTAGTCAATCAGGGACATCTGAATAGATAACTTCAAGATGTTAGATTGGTTGTAAAACCCCGAGCAAAATCGCTACACGTTGTGAAAAATTAAACCGTGTAGAACAAAATTTTTGCTTTAACCTAGGATTCCTAAGGATTAATTGATAAATACCTCTATGTACAAAAGAACTCGTCCACTTGATCTATTCCTCGAAAATTCACCGGCGATCTAATCGACTCAAAACCGCAAGTTGAATCGATGGATTTGTTTTATTGCGCAAAGGATCTTGTGCACTACTCTTTGTTCACTTTATAATTTGATCAAAATCAGATTATAATATGAAAATATGTATTTAGATCAATAGAGCTTGGTTGGATGCTTGTCTTTGATCTAGAAAAGACAAAACTAGTTGACGGAATTAAAAGAGAAGAACAAGAGAAAGACTTTGGGGTGTTTCTACCAATTTTTAACACATGAAATTATGGAATAGCACATGAAAACGCCAGCAATATGTCTTATATTTATAGATTTCTCAATTTTCATATGCACAATCCAAAGTTTCTAGAGAAGTCTCAAAAACTATGGAAACTAGCCACAATTGGAAGCACCAATTGGGCAAGGCAAGCAATCCCCAATATGGTAACCCATATGGGACATCCACCAAGGGTTGCTTGCTGCCCGAGTAATCGTTGGTTACCCCATGTGGTTCCCAAGTTTCTAAGTTTGTTTGTTTCTTCTTTCTTTCTCTCTCACTCTCTTTCCAATTTCACATGTGTTGCTTTAATTTGTGAAAACAAATCAAGCAATAATATTCTAAATATTATTTGAATTCCAAATTGAAAATATCACACCACATGGGGCTTGTGGTAATGGGTCCCACCCAAATTCTTCCCATGTGGGTCCACTTAACCAATTCAAATTCCCATTGCATTTCACATTTAATTCCCAATTAAATTAATGCAATCCAATCCTATCCAATTGGATTTACAGCTCTAATATAATTTATTATACTCCCAAAATACCCTTATGATAAATACTTAACCATTTTGGTATTCCTAATGTATTCCATAGTGCATATATACTATATACATTGTGTATATCCTTTCAATGCATCTAATGATATGGAACTAGTTCGCGTGAGCAACTAAATAAATGCGGGACCTCTATCCAATAGATTATAATAGGTCAATTGAGTAGTGAATGAGATCATAGCAGGGATTTAACGGCAGATCCTGCAGAATCCACAAGTGGGCCCCACTACGATTATTGCTCCGTTACTAATGCTACAATCGCATTGAGTTAGTGGCCTCCATCGAGATATAACCCTGGAGATAACAATCAAATCATCATACCCCTAATCATATCAAATGTGCAAGTCCTTCCTCCAAGTCCACATCTACCGAGTTGAGTCTTATGGGGGGTGGACATAAACTACCCCATGGGCTCACTCATGGTATACCTTTCGGTCAAGCAGTGTTGGCCTGCAAATGCATTTGCTAAAACATTTCAAAAACTTATTTTTTGAAATCCTTTTTGATAAACACTTTATCAAATCCACCTGGCCAGGTATTTTACTAGGCCTACTGCTTTGACCAAAACCGTAGATGTTATCCTATAAAATAGGTGGAGAATTCTATGTCGGGTATCATTATTGACCTCGAAGGTTTGTCCAACACTCTAGTACTACCCTCTGGTGACTTCAAGAGAATCACGGTTAGATAGACAAAAAATGAGAGACTCGTCAACAGACCAGTATGACTCCTCAGGTCAAAGGAATGTAAAGGGCCCTGTCTGGTAGAATAGCTCAACTTTATCCTGTCTACATGCTATTCTAATGTATTCCTATCAGTACGCAATCTCATTGTCATACCCATTCTATCTTGCTTAGGGTTCACTACCCGAGTGATTGAGATAGGTCGCTCCACATCTTGTGCATGTTGGCAAGATAGATGCTCGTTGTATACAGGAGGAGGTGCCCGACCTCAACCCCAACTAGGAACTACTAAGGTCTGCTAAGAACCGGAATCCTACATCTCCTTGCTCCCTTGGATATGTGAATACATGAGCATGGATTTCCTACTTTGATACCTAACGGCAAATATGTATCAATAATAAGTAATATATCACACATATTTAACATTTAGTACCCATAAATTGTCATGAAAAGAAACATCTATTGATTAACATGAGAAATATACTGGGTTTTAGGGCACCAACTCTAACACAAGACCCACCGAGAAATCATCGACCACCTCCATGTTAGAAAGGTTGAAAAACCCCGAGCAAAATCACTACACATAGCGGAAGAATAAACCGTGTAGAGCAAAATTTTTGCTCTAACACAGGATTCCTAGGAACTAATTGATTTTATGGTGATTTAATAAACACAAATATAAATCAAATACCTTTAGTTACTGTAGAGAAGAAAACGTCCACTTTATCTAGTCCTCAAAAATCTACCGACGATCTAATTGACGCGAAATCGCAAGTTGAATCGATGGATTTCTTTTGTTGCACAATGGAACTTGTGTACAACTATTTGTTCACCTTGTAATCTGATCTAAATCATATTATAATATAAGAATAATTATTTAGAACAATAGAGCTTAGTTAGATGATTGTCTTTGACCTTAAAGAGACAAAACTAATTGATCAGATTGAGAGAGAAGAACAAGAGAAAGACTTTGGGGTGTCTACCAATTTTCAGCACATGAAATTATGGGAGAGCTCTAAAAAACTCCAACACTTTTCTTATATTTATAGAGTTTTCATTTGCCTTTTGCACAATCCAAAGTTTTTAGAAAAATCACAAAAAACTAAGGAAACTAGTCAAAATTGGAAGCTTCAATTGGGAAACAAGACACACCCAATTGGGAAACCCACATGGGGTGCCCAAGGGGGGCGTGCCTTGCTGCCCAAGCAACCTTGGGTTGCCTCATGTGGTTCCCTTGTTTTCAATTTTGTTTTGTTCATTGTTTCCTTCTTTCTCTCATTTCATTTTCATCACATGTGTTGCTTTAATTTGTTAAAACAAATCAAGCAATAATATTTCAAATATTATTGGAATTTGTAAGCCTAAGGGTCTACTCTCCTATCTTGTTTTGATGATTCTAAACATAATTGATTATATTCTTGAATACTAATCTGTAGACACCCCCATTTTGCTACGCTTTAAAAAGCAAAAGATTCGGTACTATCATCGAGTTTTGAATCCGTATTCCGCATTAGATTAGGCATCCATGCATTTTAGGGTAGATTTCATTTCATTATGGGAGTTTTGAAGTTGATTCACGATCCTGAAGGCCTCTAGGGGGTTCCTTTGGCCTCTGGAAGATGAAAGTTCAAGTTTCCAAGCAAATGAAAAAACCTGCTATTTTTAGAATTTTCAGGGTTTCCCTCATTTTTGCCTATTTTGCACTGCAGGGGTATTTTGGTCAGTCCCGATGTATCTCGTTTGACCCCCGAGTTCTATTTGAGAAATCTTGAGTGATTTTACAAATTTTGAAAAAGCTGCTATTTTTAGAAACTCGTGGGGCTTCCACATTTTCATCATCTTATGGATATTTCAATCATTTCTCATATGTCCAAAACCATCTCGAGGGTACGGCTGATGGATTAGGAGTAATTTCGTAATATTTGGGAAACCTGCTAAATTTAGATCTCTCAAGATTTTCTCTTAGTCTTGCACTTCGGGGGTATTTTAGATATTTTCAAACACATCATATTTGGTTCCTAAGTTGTGTCTAAGAAATCTTGAGTCCGTTCATAAATTTTCAAAAATCTGCTATTTTTAGAATTTCTCAGGGTTTTCCCTAGTCTCGCCAAATTCTAGCACCTCGGGGTAATTTGGTCTTTTCCTGTATAATTCTTTTGATCCCTGAAATATGTCTGAGAGATTATGAATGATTTCTTGAATTTTGGAAAACCTGCTAAATTTAGAATTTCTCAGGAGTTTCGCTTAATTTGGAAATTCTAAGTGTTGAGGGCATTTTGGGTATTTTCAGGGGATACCAAATGATCCTGTTTAATATTGCTCACTGAAAGGACCCAATTTTAAAAGTTTCTACTTTTGAAGTTTGACCACAAAGACTTTCCATTTTTAATTTTTCCCTTTAGGGGTGAATCAATCTGAGGGTATTTTGGTCGCATTTGGATGTCTAACAGTCAAATAGGGGCATTTTGGTCTGAAAAGTTATTTTTCAAAAAAGATGGTCCTATCATGTGTGAGGGATGCACCATAAATGTCAAATGGGTTGGGTTCATATATAGAATGTTGAATTTAGAAAAAATTTATTGATTTTTTATGGAAAAACCCGAAACTCGTGTGAAATGGCCCATTGGGCTAAAGCCCGCAAAGATGGAGCTCATGTGGGTTCACCCATATGGGTCAGCCACCATGGTGGGCGGCCCACATGGTTGACCCACATGAGTTGAGCACCCAACCTTGATGATGTCACAATGGTGACATCAAATTTGTTAAAAGAAAAATAAAAAGAATAAAAAATGAAAAGAAAGAAAGAAGGAAAAGATGAATGATTGCTTAAAAAGGTTTTCTTTCAAAGAAGCAATGTGGAATGAGAATAACATGTCTTGATTGACATGAAATTAAGATTAGAATCAAGTCTAATTTGGAAACAAGAAAGAAAGAAAGCAAGAGGGGAAAATTGAAAACAAGCCGAAAAGGGAGCTCTCACGTTGGAAATTACTATTTCTCTCTTAACCTTAGCTTTTTTGTATAAAAATCAAAGCAAACAATCCTAGAAAAGATGGAAAAAATCCAAATTCGTCATTTTTCTCTCTCCTCCCAAGAAGAAAAAAAAAAAAACCTCTTCTCTCTTGAAGTGTGTTCATATCTCTCAAGGGTTCTTTACAAAAGGGATTCTTAAAATCTCTTTTCTTCTTCAACAAATCACACATCAAGGATCTTTGGGGTGTTCTTTGGGTCTTCATCATCATATAAAAGGGTGCGACAAAGCGTATACCTCGGATCTACGCACCCTAGAGACAAGGAACACGATCGACGGTAAGATCTTTATCTTTGTAATATCAAAAGTAGAAAAACATGCTAGGGTTTTACTTTTGATAGATCAAATCAATGAATTTTTTCTTGAAATTCCAGTATGTTATAATAAAGATTATAAGTTTTCAAAATTCAAAATTTCACAAAAAAATTAAAATTCCTCCATTTAATAATGATTTTCTTTCGTTTTTTATTCAATATGGATTTAAATCGGATTATCAAAGCAAGTGTTAGAAAACGTGGGTTTCTTTAAAAAATGATATTTTTGAAATTTCTATAAAATAAAATACTATTGGAAACTTAATTTCCAATCACGGTTTGGCCGTTTTAATTTTCATTCTATTTTTCAAACAATAACCCCGAAATGGGTTATTTCTTGATGAACGAATCCAAAAGTATATCAAACCATGTCCAAAATTTGTGAAATCTTGTTTCCAAACCAATGTTTTGATTTTCAGAATACTCAAAAATTTTCGGATTTTTTTCAATTTTTCTTAATCTTGTTTTAAATTATTTTAAATTTTGGCCATTTTTAATAAATATCAGAATTTTTTATAAATTGATGAAACTCTCCAGAATTAATGTTCAATAATAAATTGAATTTCTCATGAAATTTTTTTGTCGAAAAAATGTTTTTTTATTTGTTTTCTAATCGCTTCTTCGTTTTACTTGCCGTAATTCGTTTTCGTATGAAATTAGTAAATTTTTGAAAATTTTCTTTACAAACCAGTAACTTTGGTTACTGGAATGTTAGATAAAAATTTTCAATTGGTTTTGCAAAGTTTTAATATAGTTTTGTAATTAATTTTAATAAATGGGTTTCAATTCCTTAGAAATAAATTCCCCTTTTCTATTTAAAAATCGATTTTATGGAGGAGATTTAATTTTTAAGTTTTAAAATTTTGATAGAAAATTTTATAATCTATTATATATCTACTGAAATTTTTTATTTGATTTTATGATACTATTAGGTTTGCTTTTTAAGTAATTCTTTGGTTTCATCCGATTTTTTTATGAATTTCAATTGACATCGAATCGTAATGTGTTAATCTATGAACTGATTTGAATTTTGAGAAATTGGAAATTGATATCAAATCTTAATGAAAATTCATATAGGTTTTCTAATAAGCTATAATAATCTAGATCTCTATTATGTGAAAGTTTGGATTAATTTGAAATTGATATGCTATAAGTTACTGTGTTAATCTATAATCTGATTTAAATTTTGGAAAATGGGAAATTGATATCAAATCTTAATGATAATTCATGAAATTTTTCCAGTAAGCCACAATCATCCATATCTTGTTACTGGAACAGTTTCAGCTGATTTGGGGTTTGATTGCTTAGGGTTTCTGTGTAATCATAGCAATCTGGTCTTAATGTTAATCAATCATAATTTAATAGCAAATCAACACAAAAGTCAGTAAAAACCTCAAACAAATCTTTACATCATGAATTTAATCCCTAACTTGTTTGAAACAGAAACCTTAGGGTTCATAGATCTCCATTGTAAATTCACTATACCGTGATAGTCTAACTGCCGAGATCGCAACCGTAATCGTATACTAATTGCGATTAATCCTGCATAATTGGAGTACGTAAATTATAGTATGATATTGGCTCCAAGGTCCACTGTCCACGAAAATCCTGAGAAATATGCCAGGCAATAAGATACTTTAATTTACGTGCTATATTATATAAGTGTTGAGAGCACGATTCCCTTCCATGGTTGCGATTCGAGGCCGAAACTTGCGAACCATAGAGCCTTTGGTATTCCTTAGATGTTTAGGAATCGAAAATCCTCAAAAATAAAAAATTATTAAGTTTAACAAATCGAATTAACTCGATCCGCGTCTTAGGAGCCGTTGGATTACGGTCTCCTATCGTAGGAACCTTTAGGGCCCATAGGAACACTTACGTCTCCTTGTGTCCTAGGTTTTAGGGAGTCCTAGAGTTAGGAGTCCAGCCTCATCACGGTCGTTTGCTATGGATAGCAACTGTGCCAATAGATCTAGTTACACTAGTCACCCCTTTTCCCCATAGGACAAGCTTAGTTACCTAAACATCCTTAGATGTTTAGGAATCAAAAATCCTCAAAAATAAAAAATCATTAAGTTTAACAAATCGAATTAACTCGATCCGCGTCTTAGGAGCCGTTGGATTATGGTCTCCTATCGTAGGAACCTTTAGGGCCTCTTAGGAACACTTACGTCTCGTTGTGTCTTAGGTTTTAGGGAGTCCTAAAGTTAGGAGTCCAACCTCATCACGGTCGTTTGCTATGGATAGCAACTGTGCCAATAGATCTAGTTATACTAGTCACCCCTTTTTCCCATAGGACAAGCCTAGTTACCTAGGATGTAGGTTCACCTGCATTAGTCAAAGGGATGTCTTGCACTTAGATATGACCATATAGCATCTTAGATGGAGTCCTAGGATAATCAAATCTACTCAACTTGAACTAAATAATTTCTCTTAAACTGTAAAACAGTCAATCCAATCTAGATCGGTGTCTTAGATGAGTTAGGCATAAGTAGCTTAGTGCAGGTGCACCGAACTACGTCGACTCTGATTCCAGTGAGGCTGGGATACATAGGCAACTTGGATACTTGAGTGGCATACCAAGCCCGAGTCGGCTCCACACATAAGTGGTGGGGTTTTGTACATTAATCCTTAAATTAAAAGTAATTAAATCACTTAGGACTTTCCATGAAATTAGAATTTTATGAGAATTTTCACTGAGATTGAATTCAAACAAATTAAGAAAATTAAGATACACATTTAGGAATTATGCTGAAATTAGATTTTAGGATGCATGTCATGTAGTTCGCACATTAATATAGAGTTAAATGAGTCATTTAAAAGAAATTCAAAAGAGTTAACTTTTGGAATTGAAGACCGATTATCGGGCACGAATGGTGCATGTGGTGGTAACTCCCCATACCTTCCATTCTCGTAACCAGGTAACGAGTCTAGATTTCTGGTTAATTATGGGTCCTAGATCCCTCATCTAGGTGGCAAATCTGTCACTCTCTTTTGTGTGAAATTCGGATTGCCTTAGTGATCCTAAGTTCACGGAAAAGATGAATTAAATCACACCTGGTTAGGCTCGGCGGCTTACCCCTGCCCTTATGGGTACTGGGTTGCACGTTTGTTTGCACCCTATGGCTTGGTTGCTGCCTGCTTGGTTGGGTAGTTAAAATCAATAATAAAAAGCACACGCCATTCGCGTGGGTACGAGAGACCAAGAGAGAGCGTGGCGGCTCACGCCTCACCCCTCTTGCGGGATCAGGTCCCACATAATCAATTTGCCTTGAAGTGTTGTGTTAAGATAGGTTGATCATTTAAGGAACCAACACACCACATGGTCATGCTTGAAGATGTACCACACAAGAGTCAAAGGAGCTAAGTGGAGCTCACATTATCTCCCAAGCAAGCATACACAAAATGGAAGACCAATTGAAGACCAAGGCTAAAGAAAAGCTGAGAGTTACCTAGATTTCATTGTACATCTTTTTCTCTTTAGATTTCTAAGTCAAGGCAAGGTTTTCAAAATAGTTTCCAAAACCACTTAAGAACTTAAATGGTTAAGTGAATGGTTATGTGGTGGACCAACATGTTGGGACCCTCATAAACATTCCAAATTGACATAGGAATTGAGTTCCAAAAGCCCAAAATCAAATAGCAACAAAAACAAAAAAGTCATGCTGATTTTAGGCTTCTCGGAACTCCGAGATTTTTCTCAGAGCTCCGAGCTAGGAACTCCGAGAGTTCCCTCGGAACTCCGAGAAATGGTCCAGTAGTATTTTACAACTTCTGGCCATTCTCTCGGAACTTCGAGAAATTTTCTCTGAACTCTGAGAAATGGTCTAGTAGTATTTTTCATATTCTGGCCGTTCTCTCGGAACTCCGAGAATTTCTCGGAGCTCCGAGAATGGTTCTCGGAACTCCGAGAACATCGCGACAGCTCAGAAAAGAGCCGTTGGTTTTTTAATTAAAAATTGGTTTTTGATATCTACACCCCCAAACGGTCATATCTTTTTTAATGGCTATAAATACTCATTTAAGAGGATTATCTTCCTCTCTTGAATATTTTGAAAAACATCCTTAAGCCTCAAAGAACTTGCAAACCCCTTTCGCTTGAGAATTTGTTTTTCTTCTCCACCAAACTTGCCTTGCAACTTGCAAATCTTTTGAGTTTGGATTTAGGGCTTTTACTTGCAACCTATTGTGGAGAGCACTCAAGGGGACTACATCGTGCATCAAGCTTTCAAGAGAAGCCAAGCATCTCATCTTCCATTCATTGTAAAGGTGGTTAGGGCATCCTATTTTAATACCCTAGGGAGTATCGCTTAGAACTCGGCGAAGAAGGAGAGTCAGTATAAAGGTGTCAAGGGCATCCTCATTTAATACCCCTTGGAAGTGTAATCGCCTCGGAGCCGGGCATCGTGGAGGTCTCACATAGTGGAAATCCTTAAAGACGATCTTAAGAATAGTGGAGTAGGGCTTTGCCCGAACCATTATACATCGGTGTGTTCCTTCCTTGTCTTGCACTTTCATTCTTATTTTGGTTTGGTATTTCCTTTTGATTTGATCTTAGTTGAACTAACCAAAATCTAATCAAGAAAAGAAAAATCAAATTAGGTTCAATACTTAAATTTAAAAAGGTATAAATTGTTGTTAAAATCAATTCACCCCCCTCTTGCAAATTTCAATTGGTATCAAAGCCTCGTCTCTACTTTATTTAAAACCCTAACCGGTCTAGAGAAAAGATTCTAAAAATGGCAAACTACCCTCAACACCATGAAGGATACTCAAATACTAGGCCACCTTATTTTGATGGAATAAATTATGAATTTTGGAAAACCAAAATGAAAATCTTTTTAACTCAAGATTACCAAATGTGGAGAGCCATTCATAATGGATATACCTTGCCCATTAGAAATCTAAATGAATGGACCGAAGCCGAATAACAAGCCTCAAACTACAATGCCAAAGCCATGAATTCTTTAATTTGTGCTTTGTCACCCGGAGAATTCAATAAAGTTTTAAACTTGAATTCGGCTAAGAAAATTTGGGACACCTTAGAAGTTACCCATGAGGAAACCAACCAAGTTAAGGAATCTAAAATGAATCATTTATTTAGGCAATATGAACTTTTTCAAATGACACCCGATGAAACTATTGCCGACATGTACACTAGATTCAGTAACCTAGTAAATGGACTAAGGGGACTTGGAAAACAATTTTCAAATAGAGATTTAGTGACCAAAATCCTTAGATCCCTACCTTTATCATGGGAATCCAAAACCTCCGCAATCACCGAAGCCAAGGACATAAACACATTAAACCTAAATGAACTAATAGGGTCCTTGATAACCCATGAAATGATTTTCAAAACAAAAGCACCCGAAATTGAAAATAAAATTGAAAAAGGAAAATGTGTTACTTCTGCTTGCAATTTAGGTGATGATGAAGAGGCAAAGGAAGACATGGAAAATGAGGTAGCCCTCCTAACAAGAAGGATCAAGTTCTTGCAAAGGAATATGGGAGGCATGAGAAATAGAAGGACCAATCCTCCTTTCAAGAAGAAAGAAGAGCTCGGTGACGGATCATCTCAACCCCGATGCTACGGATGCAAGAAACTTGAACACATTCGCCCGGATTGTCCACTCAACAATGAGCCTACTTCAAATAATCGTTTCAAGAGAAGAGAAGGCAAGAAATGAATGACCGCCACATGGGATGAGGACAATGAAAGTGAAGGAGAACCAAATGATAGAAAAGATTGCTTAAATGACAATCAAGAGGTAAGTACCTTAAATGATGTCATTATTTTAAAAGTTCTTGATTCCTTGCAAAGTGCACATGATGAACTTGAAGTTGAACTTGATAAAAATAAATCACTTGAAAATTCTCTTTCTAACATGACAAAAGAATTTTGATGGATAAAGAAAGATCATGAATTTGTAGATGATGAAAATGAAAAATATAAAGTTGAAATTCATGATTTAAATGCTACTATCAAAATTTTAAATGAAAATCAACAAGAACTATCTATTGGAAACAACAAGCTAAAGCATGAAAATAGTAAACTATCTCATGAATATGATGAGTTAAAGAAACTTTTTGAAAATTTTGAACATGGTTCACTAAAATTGGATAGGCTTGTTAATATTCAAAGATTGTCACATGATAAAAGTGGACTTGGAGATAAATGGAATACTACAATATCAAACTATAAAAATAAATTTGTAAAGGCTTCTTCTAGTGGTACTAAAACTTGTTTTTATTGTTGTCTAGAAGGACATTATAAGGTTGCTTGCATGTATGCTAAACAAGATAAAATCAAATTGAACTCTAAAGTGAAAATAAATGAACTTAGCAAGATTAGAAAAATTTGGATACCTAAGGGATCTCACTTGCCTATTCATATGTAGGTATGCCTTAAAAGCCATAACAAGAAGAACACATGGTACCTTGATAGTGGATGATCTAGACACATGGCCGGAGACCTCACTCAATTTGCATCTTTATCACTCAAGGATGGTGGAGATGTTACCTTTGGAGATGATAAGAAAGAAAAAGTTAAAGGAGAAGGCACCATAGGTAACTCTATCTCTCCCATACATGATGTACTTTATGTTGATGGCTTATCTCATAATCTTATTAGGCTTAGTCAATTGTGTGACAATGGTTTTGAAGTAGTCTTCAACCCCAACAAATGCATTGTTAAGAATAAGATAGATGGAAAAGTGCAATTCATAGGTTCTAGAGACAATAACATTTACACTATTGGGCTAGATGATCTTAGACTCCAAAATGTAATTTGTCTTAATGCCATTAGTGAAGATTCTTGGTTATGGCATATGAGGTTGGGTAATGCCTGAATGGATCTCATTTCAACCCTCTCCTCAAAAGACATTGTTAGAGGATTGCCTAAGTTCAAATACACCAAAGATCATATTTGTAGAACTTATCAATTAGGCAAACAATTGAAGAGCTCATTTGCCCCTAAAAATATAATCTCTACCACTTGCCCCTTGCAACTACTTCATATGGATCTTTTTGGACCAATGAAGACAAGTAGCCTTGGTGGAAAGAGGTACGTGTTTGTCGTTGTAGATGACTACTCACGATTTACATGGGTCATATTTTTAGCACATAAAGATGAAACCTATGAAAATTTTCTTAAGTTGTGTAATCAAGTCCAAAATGAGAAAGGTATTGCCATATCTTACATTAGGAGTGACCATGGAACGGAATTTGAAAATGTACACTTTGACACTTACTGTAATGAACATGATATCAAACACAACTTTTCGGCACCTAGGACACCTCAACAAAATGGGGTTGTAGAAAGAAAGAACTGAACCCTCCAAGAAATGGCTAGAACCATGTTACAGGAAAATGATCTTCCTAGATACTTTTGGACGGAGGCGGTTAGCACCGCTTGCTATATCATAAATAAGATATATATGAGGCCAATTGCTAAGAAAACACCTTATGAGTTTTGGAAAAACTTGAAACCAAATATAAGCTACTTTAGAGTGTTTGGTTGTAAATGCTACATCTTGAACATTAAAGATAACTTACACAAATTTGATAAAAAGTCAGATGATGGCATATTCTTAGGGTATTCTACACATAGCAAGGCATATAGAGTATTTAATAGAAGAACCCTAGTTGTAGAAGAATCCATGCATGTTACATTTGATGAGAGAGAGCCAACACCTCAAGAAATGCCACATGATGAGGATGAACCTATTGAACACCTCTTACCTAAGACAAATGCTCCTCCTCATGCATCTACAAATAATACATTACCTAGTGAGGAAGTTGAGAGTGTAGATGATGACTCACTACCTAGGGATAGGAGAATATTGGTAGATCATCCTGAATCCCAAATCTTAGGTGATGCCACATCGCCGGTAAGAACTAGATCATACTATCGAAGTGTGAGTAATAACTTAGCGTTCCTATCCGAATTAGAACCTAAGTCCATCAAGGAAGCCGAAAATGATGAATATTGGTTGATGGCTATGCAAGAAGAGTTGAGTCAATTCGAAATGGACAAGGTGTGGAGGCTAGTGCCTAGGCCTAGTGATTATGTAGTCATTGGCACAAGATGGGTGTATAGAAACAAAATGGATGAAAATGGAATTATCACTAGAAATAAAGCTAGGCTTGTAGCCCAAGGGTACAATCAGGAGAAAGGAATAGACTATGATGAGACATTTGCTCCTGTTGCCCGTATGGAAGCTATTAGGATACTCTTGGCATATGCATCTCATAAAGGATTTAAACTATATCAAATGGATGTCAAAAGTGCCTTCCTAAATGGCTATATCCAAGAGGAAGTGTATGTTGAGCAACCTCCAGGTTTTGAAGACTACAAACATCCAAATCATGTCTTCAAGCTTGATAAGGCTTTATATGGGTTGAAGCAAGCTCCTAGAGCTTGGTATGAGAGGCTTTGCACCTTCCTAGTGGAAAAAGGTTTTGAGATGGGAAATGTGAATAAAACATTATTTATCAAAAGAGAAAATCAAGATATCCTCTTTATACAGATTTATGTAGATGACACCATCTGTGGCTCGACTAATCAAAAAATGTGTGATGAATTAGCAACTCTAATGAAAAATAAATTTGAAATGAGCATGATGGGTGAGTTAACCTACTTCTTAGGACTCCAAATCAAACAATACCAAAATGGGATATTTATAAATCAAGAAAAATATACAAAAGAGTTATTAAAGAAGTATGGTATGGATAGCAGTAAGACATCAAGAATTTCCATAAGTACAACTGCTAAGTTAGAAAAGGATGAATTTGGCAAATCTGTGGACCAAAAGATGTATAGGGGTATGATAGGTAGCCTACTCTATTTTACAGCCAGCAGACCAGACATTATGTTTACTGTTTGTCTCTGTGCTCGATTTCAATCGGATCCAAAGGAGTCTCACCTATCGGCAGTCAAGAAGATCTTCAAGTACTTAAGAGGAACCCAAAGTCTGGGACTATGGTATGAAAGATCTACTGCCTTCACTCTCATTGGATATTCAGATGCAGACTTTGCTGGATGTAGAGTGGATAGGAAAAGCACTAGTGGGACTTCTCAATTCTTGGGCAAATCACTTGTTTCATGGTTTATTAAGAAACAAAATTCAGTAGCTCTATCCACAACAGAAGCAGAATATGTGGCAGCTGGAGCTTGCTGTGCACAAGTCCTATGGATGAAAAGCACATTGATGGACTATGAAATTAAAATGGAAAATATTCTCATCCAATGTGACAATACTAGTGCTATAAACTTGACAAAGAACCCCATACAACACTCTAGAACCAAACATATTGAGATTAGACACCACTTCATTAGAGATCACTCACAAAAAGGGGATATTTGCTTAAAATATATCAACACTGAGGAACAATTGGCTGATATCTTTACAAAACCCCTTAGTAATGATAGAATATGTTATATCCGAAGTGCCTTGAACATTTGGAGTGCGGATCAAGTCAAAGAAATTGCCAAATAAATACTTTGTGCCTTTCACCAGCTTATCTATAAAGTATATATATATCATCCATGTTTGGTAGTATCTGTATGAATGAGATGTCAAACATTAATCTTAAAAAGCATTCAATTGGTACTCTTAGCCTTCTTAGTTTTCTAAGATTAAGAGGTACCTTCACCTTAATTAAAAGACCTAATAATTTGACACTATGTCAACATCTCGATCATGAACAGGTATATGTGCATTACTTGGCTACATATTTTATACCATAAGCATTGATTTAGGGGGAGTACCTAACTCAATCTTTATTCACTCCTAATTGCTATACATTTTAGTTCACCCTTTCTGTCGATGACAAAAGGGGGAGAAGTTTGAAATTGATGATCTATTCACTTGCCCATATGCACTATATGTTTTTAATTGTTATCGTTTATCATTATGCATATATTGAGAGGGAGTTCCTGCATTCACTTGCCTATTATGTCACTCCACACACACCTCATAATCAATTTTGTTTGTCATAATAAAAAAGGGGGAGATTGTAAGCCTAAGGGTCTACTCTCCTATCTTGTTTTGATGATTCTAAACATAATTGATTATATTCTTGAATACTAATCAATTTGCCTTGAAGTGTTGTGTTAAGATAGGTTGATCATTTAAGGAACCAACACACCACATGGTCATGCTTGAAGATGTACCACACAAGAGTCAAAGGAGCTAAGTGGAGCTCACATTATCTCCCAAGCAAGCATACACAAAATGGAAGACCAATTGAAGACCAAGGCTAAAGAAAAGCTGAGAGTTACCTAGATTTCATTGTACATCTTTTTCTCTTTAGATTTCTAAGTCAAGGCAAGGTTTTCAAAATAGTTTCCAAAACCACTTAAGAACTTAAATGGTTAAGTGAATGGTTATGTGGTGGACCAACATGTTGGGACCCTCATAAACATTCCAAATTGACATAGGAATTGAGTTCTAAAAGCCCAAAATCAAATAGCAACAAAAATAAAAAAGTCATGTTGATTTTAGGCTTCTCGGAGCTCCGAGAGTTCCCTCCGAACTCCGAGAAATGGTCCAGTAGTACTTTACAACTTCTGGCCATTCTCTCGGAACAACGAGAAATTTTCTCGGAACTCCGAGAAATGGTCCAGTAGTATTTTTCATATTCTGGCCGTTCTCTCGGAACTCCGAGAATTTGTCTCGGAACTCTGAGAATTTCTCGGAGCTCCGAGAATGGTTCTCGGAACTCCGATAACATCGCGATAGCTCAGAAAAGAGCCGTTGGTTTTTGAATTAAAAATTGGTTTTTGATATCTACACACCCAAACGGTCATATCTTTTCTAAGGGCTATAAATACTCATTCAAGAGGATTATCTTCATCTCTTGAATATTTTGAAAAACATCCTTAAGCCTCAAAGAACTTGCAAACCCCTTTAGCTTGAGAATTTGTTTTTCTTCTCCACCAAACTTGCCTTGCAACTTGCAAATCTTTTGAGTTTGGATTTAGGGCTTTCACTTGCAACCTATTGTGGAGAGCACTCAAGGGGACTACATCGTGCATCAAGCTTTCAAGAGAAGCCAAGCATCTCATCTTCCATTCATTGTAAAGGTGGCTAGGGCATCCTATTTTAATACCCTAGGGAGTATCGCTTAGAACTCAGCGAAGAAGGAGAGTCAGTGTAAAGGTGTCAAGGGCATCCTCATTTAATACCCCTTGGAAGTGTAATCGCCTCGGAGCCGGGCATCGTGGAGGTCTCACATAATGGAAATCCTTAAGGACGATCTTAAGAAGAGTGGAGTAGGGCTTTGCCCGAACCACTATACATCGGTGTATTCCTTCCTTGTCTTACACTTTCATTCTTATTTTGGTTTGGTATTTCCTTTTGATTTGATCTTAGTTGAACTAACCAAAATCTAATCAAGAAAAGAAAAATCAAATTAGGTTCAATACTTAAATTTAAAAAGGTATAAATTGTTGTTAAAATCAATTCACCCCCCTCTTGCTAATTTCAGAATTTCAAATTGATAATGTCACACCACATGGAGCGTGTGGACATGGATGTCACCCAAATTCGTCCCATATGGGTCCCACTTATCCAATTTAAATTCCCATTCATTTTCCATTTAATCCTTAATTAAATTAATGCAATCCAATCCTATCTAATAGGATTAAAGCTCCAATATAATTTATGCTACTTAACCATTTTGTTATTCCCAATGTATTCCATAGTGCATATACACTATATACGTTGTGTTTATCCTTTCAATGCATGCAATGCCACGAAACTAGTTCGTGTGAGCAACGAAATAAATGCGGGACCTCTATCGAATAGATTATAATAGGTCAATCGAGTAGTGAATGGGATCGTAGAGGGATTTAACGGCAGATCCTGCAAAACCCACAAGTGGGCCCCACTACGGTTATTGCTCTGTTACTAATGCTACAATCGCATTGAGTCAGTGGCCTCCATCGAGACGTAACCCTGAAGATAACAGTCAAATCATCATACCTCTAATCACATCAAATGTGCAAGTCCTTCCTCCAAGTCCACATCTACCGAGATGAGTCTTACGGGGGGTGGACATTAACTACGCCCTGGGCTTACTCATGGTATACCTTTTAGTCAAGCGGTGTCGGCCCGCAAATGCATTTGCTAAAACCATTTCAAAAGAAAACTTATTTTGTGAAAACTTTTGATAAACATTTTATCAAATCCACCTAGCCAGGTATTTTTCTAGGCCTACTGCTCTGACCAAAACTGTAGATGTTATCTTATTAAATAGGCGAAGAATTCCATGTCGGATGTCACTATTGACCTCAAAGGTTTGTCCAACACTCCAACACTACCCTTTGGTGACTTCAATAAGAACCACAGTTAGATAGACAAAAAATGAGAGACTTGCCAACAGACCAGTATGACTCCTCAGGTCAAAGGACATGTAAAGGGTCTTGTCTAGTAGAATAACTCAACTGTCTCTTGTCCACAAGCTATTCTAATGTGATCATGTTCAATACGCAATCTCATTGTCGTACTCATTCTATCTTGCTTAAGGTCCACTACCCAAGTGATTGATATAAGTCGCTAACATCTCTTACATGTAGGCAAGATAGATGCTAGTTGTATACAGGAGGAGGTATCCAACCTCAATTCCAACTCGGAACTACTAAAGTCTGTAAAAAACCAGAATCCCATATCTCCTACCTCCCTAGGATATGTGAATCCATGAGCATGTGTTTCCGACTTTGCTTCCTAAGGATAAATACGTGTCAATAACAAGTAACATGTCATACATATTTAACTTTTAGTACCCTTAAATGTCATGAACAAAATTTTTTATTGATTAACATGCGAAATATACTGGGTTTTATGGCATCTACTCTAAAACTCCACGATCCGAGGTTCATCGATCTTCTGAAAAACGTCGCTCCCCAAGTCGGAGCTGTTCTCAAAACCGACCTCTTGAAGAAGGTCGTAACCGATCATCCAAGGAACGAAGGACCTAAAGACGACCCCAGATCCCAGGAGATAAAGATGTAATTTCTGGAGGGTTGGCGGCGAGAGGACCGATAACTACCGGGCGGAAAGCTTACGTCGGACAAGTACATTCAGTCGAAGCACCATCAAAGAAGTCTTGCTCGGATCCCCTGAAGGAAGAGCCAGTCATATACTTCACGGATAAAGACTACAAAGATGTGATCACTCCCCACGACGATGATGTGGTCATTCGTTTGGTGATCGCCAACTTCAATGTTAGTAAAATCCTAGTGGATTTCGGCAGCTCAGTACCTCTTCTTTTCTTTTCAGGGAAAAAGCGAAGGTGCCTCTGGATTGAAAATTCATCTTTCATTTCTTTTCAGAGGAAAAGCGAATGTGCATCTGAATAGAAATTCCTCTCCCTTTCTTTTTAGAGAAAAAACGAAGGTACCTCTGAATTGGAAATTCCTCTTCCTCTTCTAGGACCGCAAATCATTGCAGTGTCACTTATGGGTCCTAGGTCTCTTACCTAGGTGGCGACTCTGATTATCCTCTTTTGTGTGAAATTCAGATTTCGTTAGTGATCCCAATTTCATAGAAAAGATGACTTATATTAAAAATAAAAAGCACACGCCATTCGTGTGGATACGAGAGACCAAAAGAGAGGCGAGTCGCGCCCTCTCGTGGGATCGGGTCCCACTACACCTGGTCAGTTTGGAAGATGAAGGTGCTTGGTTTGGAACATCTAGGTCTAGCTCCATTGAAGAGCCACCTCCTCGCTCGAAAACGTTGAAAGGGTTGAAGGGTTCTTCGCCCTTCTCCATCCCTCTCTCTCTCTCTGTCTCTCTCTCTCTCTCTCAAGGATTACTGAAAATTTATTGTCGTTCTAATGGAAGCAAGGGAGCGTAGTGGGAAGGAATATTTGCCTTTTCTCCTGTGTTTGTACCATGGTTTTAAATTTCGACCGAAATCCGGACCGACACCAAAACCACACAAAACCGAAATGGTCATTTATTTCGGCCAAAATTTTGGAATTTCAGTTTTTCCGAAATTTGACACAAAAAATCTGTTTTTTTTAATATTAGTTTAATATTTCACCGAAATTTCGACTGAAATTTAATAATGATTAAAATATTGTTTTTTTTGTACTAAATTTCGACCGAAATTTTGGTTGAAATTTCAAAATTTCAAGGTCCGAAACCGGTACCGAAACCGAAATTTTAAACCTTGGTTTGTACAACGTTTAACCTACTATAAGGATGTTCTTTATTTTTTTATTAGCTTTTTTCCAAAAGACCACCTATGGATTAACATAATTATTAAAAAAAACTACCTACGATATCGAAAACTTTAAAAGGCCATCTATATAGTTTGCAAAAATAAATACCGCTTACTACTTTGAAAAATATAATTTTAGATATAGGTTAAAGATTATTTTATGTTATACCAAAAATATTAGGACATGAATTTTCTTTAAACGTTTAGAGCACGGTTAGCTACTATGAATTAATTTTCTTGATAAATCGGTTGCTCCGAGTGGAGACACCATATTCTACGTCTTGCTTGTTTACTAATACCGATATACATTTACCCACTCTAGTGTAGGCCTGGCAAAATTGGCCGAACCGGGCCGAAACCGAACCGATAATTCGGTTTCGGTTTGGGTAAATCAAACTGATTCAAATTTCGGTTCAGTTTCGGTTCGGTAGAACCAAACCGATGTTCGGTTCGGTTCGGTTTCGGTTTGAACCCTTGCCGAACCGAAACCGAACCGAAACACTAACCCTGTGTTCGAAACCATAGTTTTTTTCCACGGAAACTCTAAGTTTCCTGGGAAACTTTTTTACCTTACGTGGAAAATAGAAAATATTACGTGGAAAGAGATTTCCGTGACTTTTCTCCCGTGACTTATATCGGAAACATGAAATGTGAGGAGAAAAAACACGCTGCTGTGAGGAGAAAAAACAAGGGCAAAACTCCATCTTCAACCTCCCGCTTGGCCATCGTCTTCAACCTCATCGTCCAAACAGTTGGTACTCTCTCTCTATCTACAATTTCTATGTTTCTTGTCTTAACTCTCTCTCTATCTACAATTTCTATGTTTCTTGTCTTCCTTATCTATCTCTTTCTCATTTTTGTATTTTATTTTTGAGAAACCCTTGTGTGCTCATCTTCTCTAAACCTAAAATAGGTTTTCTAAACCTGAAATAGGTCTTGTGCTCATCTTCTCCAACCTGAAAATTTCGTGTGAAACCCTATTTCATGATTTTGAGAAACCCTATTTCGGGTTAATAAATTGGGGATTTTGGTTGCTAGGGTTTCTAGGGATTTTTTGACTTTTTGTTTTTTGATTTTTTAACTCATAGAAGTATGATTCAAACTCTCTCTCTCTCTCTCTCTCTCTCTCTCTGTTGGTTTTTTCTTTTTACAGAATTTTTGTTTTTTGATTTGTTTTTAATCTTTTTTTGCCTTCATTTGTGGTTTGATGTTCTATAAAACAATCACAAATGCAGGAAATATTCCCTCTTTTGCTAAGGTATCAGCCCTCTCATTGACACCCCCATATATGTGTATGAAAAATGGAGATGTTTATCAAGTAATCTCCACCCACAGTATTCTAATACCTCGTTCTTGAAGATATGTAACCCAGTTAGGAGTGTTTTCACTTCTGTTTCATTTGAATTCATCCGGTCCCCAACTAATTTTTAAATACCTCTCCATAATAAGGAACTTTAAGGACTCACTGTTTGAGGAAGCATAATAACCTAAAGAGAACAAACATGAAGGGGTATGGACTCACTGATGTGAACCATGATGGCTTCATGAATATTGTTGGACATCACAACAACGGCCTATTACGGTTGATCCCAACTCATTGGATGATTCTAGACCTTTGATTATACATAATTTAAAAGGATATAGTAAAGATGTATTTAAGCTGTTGATGCAAAATGAAGCTCACCCCCGACCCAAATTTGATATGTTTTTTTTTAATTTTCAATATTTTTTTACAGATTTTGGTTTTTGAGGGTTTTGACTAATTCACAAGTATAGAACTGTAAATGAAGCTTCTTAGAGTATTGTAAGTCTAATAATTTTTGCTCAACCCTTCCTAACTTTGCAGGAAGATGAGTTCGCAAAGTCCTCCAATTGAGACTACTCAGGAAGTTGTTCGTAGCCCACGTCGTGCTCGCATCCCCCGCCCGGAAAAAAGGAATCTATCTTATCAAGGATCTTCAAGCCAACCAGTGGCTAGGTATATAATCTCACTTTTTAGAACCTTATTATGTTGTTTTAGAAGTAGAATGGCATAAGAGTTTTTAGATACATTTGAAGAATCTATTTATTTTCTTTTGTTACAGTCATTCTGATTCTGTGGAAATGAATGTGCCTATTAATGTTGATGAAGATGATATTCCAATATCTGATAAAGGTGCCTATGATAATGCCTTGAATTTGAGATCAAAAGTGTGGATCGATTTTAGGAAAGAAAAAAAGGAAGATGGGTCTGAATGGGCTTATTGCAAACATTGCAATAAAAAATATGCAGGAAGTAGTAGAGTTGGAACTAGTAGTTTGAGTACCCATTTAAAGACGTGCTTTGCTTGTAAAAAGAGCAAGAGACAAAAGCTTGATGTGGGCCAACAGATTCTTAAAATGGGGGAGAAAAAGATTGATGGGAGTGTTGATATTAGTTTTTTTGAGTTCAATCAACAAATAAGCCGTGATGATTTTACTCGGATGGTTATTTATCATGAATATCCCTTTTCTATTGCCGATCATGTTTTTTTTAGAGTTTTTCTCAGAAATCTTCAGCCGATGTTTAAGTTGATTACTCGGAATACTGTGAAAGCAGATTGTCTGAAAATGTATGAAATTGAAAAGAAGAACATTTATGAGGAACTTGAGAGCCTTCCTTGTAAAGTAAGTCTAACAGCGGATATGTGGACTTCAAGAACCATGGAAGGTTACTTATGCTTAACGTGTCATTTCATTGATAATGATTGGAAGCTTCAAAAGAAAATTTTAAACTTCATAAATGTTGAAACTCCTCACACGGGTGAAGAGATCTCTAAGTCAATTACTGCTAGACTTTATGATTGGAACATTGATAATAAAGTCTTTAGTATCACCTTGGATAATTGTACTACTAATGATGTTGTCATTCGGGAGATGTTGAAAGTATTCCACCCAAAGAAATCTCTTATCTCGAATGGAGAGTTTCTTCATGTTAGGTGTTGTGCACATATCTTAAATCTCATTGTTCAAGATGGTTTGGGATATCTTTGTGAAAGTATCCACAATATTCGTGAAAGTATCAAGTTTGTTAAATCTTCACAAGCTAGATTGGAGAGGTTCAAAAAAATTGCAAATCAAGTTCGGTCTCCTAAAAGCTCTCTTCTTTATGATGTGCCTACTAGATGGAATTCCACATACTTGATGCTTGTTAACACTCTTAAATTCAAGGAAGCTTTTAATCGTATGGCTGAATGTGATACGAAGTACACTTGTGCACCATCAGAACATGAATGGAATCTTGCAGAGATGATTGCTGGTTGTTTGAAATTATTTTATGATGTTACCGAAAGGATTTCTGGTTGTCGATATCCCACGTCAAATCTCTATTTCAATGATATTTGTGATATATATGTTGCCTTGAAGAAATGGAATACTAGTGAAGTTAATTGCATTAGCAACATGGCCGCGTCAATGCTTGAAAATTTTGAGAAGTATTGGGAAATTACTAGCATTATATTAGGGATTGCTTCCATTTTAGATCCTCGATATAAAATGAAATCGATTCAATACTTCTTTCGAGAAATTTATTCATATGAAGAGGAAAGAAAGATGAATATTGAGAATGTGAAGAATGCATTATTTCGTCTTTATGATGCATACGTGGAAAAATATGATAGACATGATATAATTCCACATGGGCATGTTTCCACATCGATTGCAACTTCATCGACATCAAATTCCAACTTGGCAAAACTTGTTGTTTTTGTTATGGAAACTACCGAGGAGACACCACAAAATCTGAATTAGAACTCTACTTGGACGAAAAAGTGCATCCTGGGGCAGGGATTGAAGATGGTACTTTTGATATATTGTCTTGGTGGAAATTAAATGGTCGAAAGTATCCAATGGTTGTTCAAATTGCTCGTGATGTTCTAGCCATTCCGATCTCTACTGTTGCTTCTGAAAGTGCATTTAGCACAGGAGGTCGAGTTCTTGATGAGTATAGGAGTAGCTTGAAACCAAGTACTATAGAAGCTTTAATTTGTACTCAAGATTGGTTGAAGGCTAAAGGAAATGGTAATGTTTTTTCTTTACTTAATAAGTTTTTTTATGATTTATCTTTTTTTAACTATGCAAATTCTTTTGATATATTTATACTTTATTTTTCATAAGGATCGCACATCTCGGGTCGATTGATGCATATTCAACTATTACCTCGGCTTCTACAATTGATAGTGAATATGATAGTCATTTAATTGAATCATTGGATGATGAATCAACGATTGGATGATGGTAGGTAATTTTAAGCATTAGTAATGTTGCATCTTTTCAACATGGAATGTGTTATGGGTGGGATGGAAGAGTGTTTATTAGTAATAACTACTTGTTAGTGTTTATGTTCATACTTATGTTTGTTCGTCTTCTTTTCTTAAGTCATCTTATTGGTGTTGTTTCTGTTGTGCTGTTGTTCTAGATGCAGTACATGCCACCATTCTCACGGGGAAGGATGAGGAAATGGCTGGGGAAGACGTATGATTTTAGTCACATGTAATGTTAGATTTTAATTTCTCGAAAAACAAAAGGAATCTATTTTATGTTTTCCATAATGTCCACCCCTCTTTTTTGTCTTTTTTATGGAAACAATATCTGTGGAGTTATTTGATGTCTGCACCATTTACACCCTAAATTTGATATAGTGGGTAATTAGGATTTATTTGATGGCTGCACCATTTTGTATGCTGCTTGATGCCAGAGCCAATTGCGGTCTATGACTTGACTTGGGAAAAGAAATTCCTACATCTCTTTTTGAGACTTTTCTCTTTTGTATGTAATGACTAGTCATCATATAGCAGTGCTGTGATAATAGAGTGTATGTGTGCCATGCTACATAAATGTGGGTGGGTTGCATCTTTTCGGATTTCTGGATGTGTACAATGGTTCTTTTAGTTGTGGGGATGTCTTTAACCTTGTGAAGATTGGTGGAATCTTTCCTTGATATCATGGCAATATTTTTCAGGTAGTATATTCTATCGTTGTGTTTTGTTGGAGGCAGCTCAACAAATGGCAATAATTTTTTATGCTTGATTCATAACATGAGTGGGGCTTATCAATCATCATTTTACATCAGATGTTAAGGTGAGCACATCATTTTACAGCCATAGCATGGGAGGCCTCACATTTTACATCTCATGGTTTCTATATGGTAGGGCCCAATATAAACCCATGCGTATGATGGGGCCCATCATTTTATACCATCAGTGGGCTCACCATTTCCACCAAAACCCATGTTTTCATAAGGTGATTACCATCCATGTCAACCAAATCCATTAATAGGGTGGGCCCTCCATTTTCACCTCATGTTTTTAATGGAAAGGGGCCAATTATTTTACACCCCGAAAGAAACTGAAAACCGAACCAAAATCGAAATTTTCAAATCAGTTCGGTTTGGTTCGGTTTGGCCATTCAGAATTTCGGTTCGGTTTGGTTTTGGGAACCGAACCATTGCCACCGTCTCCAAGTGATAGAAATGGCAAAAATTCAGGAACAAAATTTTTTTGTCAAAATTGGATCGACTTTTTCTTGATTTTTAGCCACTTATAAGACTCTTCTCAATCATGACCTCTCAAATCTCTCTGCTTCTCCCACTGCCCTACTCCTCTCTCAAGGCGAGAATGAGGGCTCGAAAGGTTTGATGGGTTCTTCTTCTTTCTTGGTTGAAGGGGGAGAATCAAAGGGTTTTCAGATTTGGGTTTGAGTTTGGGACGGGGTTTGAGTTTGGATTTGGGTTGAAACTTGGTCAGTTTGGAAGATGAAGGTGCTTGGTTTGAAACATCTAGGTCTAGGTCTAGCTCCATTGAAGAGCCACCTCCTCACTCTAAAACGTTGAAATGGTTGAAGGGTTCTTCACCCTTCTCCATTCCTCTCTCTCTCTCTCTCTCTCTCTCTCTCTCTCTCTCAAGGATTACTGAAAATTTATTGTCGTTGTAATGGGAGCAAGGGAGCATAGCAGGAAGGAATATTTGGCTTTTCTCCTGTGTTTGTATCACGGTTAACCTAATATAAGGATGTTTTTTATTTTTTTATTAGCTTTGTTACAAAAGACCACCTATGTCGTTGTAATGGGAGCAAGGGAGCATAGCAGGAAGGAATATTTGGCTTTTCTCCTGTGTTTGTATCACGGTTAACCTAATATAAGGATGTTTTTTATTTTTTTATTAGCTTTGTTACAAAAGACCACCTATGGATTAACTTAATTATTAAAAAAAACTACCTACGATAACAAAAACTTTAAAAGGCCACCAATATAGTTTGCAAAAAAAATAATGCAGCTTACCACTTTGAAAAATATAATTTTAGATATAGGTTAAAGATTATTTTATGTTATACCAAAAATATTAGGACATGATTTTTCTTTAAACGTTTAGAGCACGGTTAGCTACTATGAATTGTTTTTCATGATAAATCGGTTGCTCCGAGTGGAGACACCATCTTCTACGTCTTGCTTGTTTGCCAATACCGATATACATTGACCCACTCTAGTGTCTCCAAGTGACACAAATGGCAGTAATTCAGGAACAAATTTTTTTGGTCAAAATCAGATCGACTTTTTCTTGATTTTTAGCCACTTCTAAGACTCTTCTCAATCATGACCTCTCAAATCTCTCTTATTCTCCCACTGCCCTACTCCTCTCTCAAGGCGAGAATGAGGGCTTGAAAGGTTTGATGGGTTCTTCTTCTTTCTTGGTTGAAGCGAGAGAATCACAGGATTTTTGGGATTTGGGTTCAAGTTTAGGACGGGGTTTGAGTTCAGATTTGGGTTGAAACCTGGTCAGTTTGGAAGATGAAGGTGCTTGGTTTGGAACATCTAGGTCTAGGTCTAGCTCCATTGAAGAGCCACCTCCTCGCTCAAAAACATTGAAAGGGTTGAAGGGTTCTTCGCCCTTCTCCATCCCCCTCTCTCTCTCTGTTAAGGATTACTAAAAATTTATAGCACGTTTAACCTAATATAAGGATGTTCATTATTTTTTTATTAGTTTTTTTTACAAAAGACCACTTATGGATTAACTTAATTATTAAAAAAAACTACCTACGATATCAAAAGTTGTAAAGGCTATCTATATAGTTTGCACACAAAAAAAACACCGCTTACCACTTTGAAAAATATAATTTTTGATATAGGTTAAAGATTATTTTATGTTATACCAAAAATATTAGGACATGGTTTTTCTTTAAACGTTTAGAGCACGGTTACCTACTTTGAATTATTTTTCATGATAAATCGGTTGTTCGAGTGGAGACACCATCTTCTACGTCTTGCTTGTTTGCTAATACCGATTTACATTGGCCTACTCTAGTGTCTCCAAGTGACAAAAATGGCAAAAGTTTAGGAACAAAAATTTTTGCTCAAAATCGGATCGACTTTTTCTTAATTTTTAGCCACTTCTAAGACTCTTCTCAATCATGACCTCTCAAATCTCTCTCCTTCTCCCACTGCCCTACTCCTCTCTCGAGGCGAGAATGAGGGCTCGAAAGGTTTGATGGGTTCTTCTTCTTTCTTGGTTGGAGGGAGAGAATCAAAGGGTTTTCGAATTTGGGTTAGAGTTTGGGACGCGGTTTGAGTTTGGATTTGGGTTGAAACCTGGTCATGTTTGGAAGGTGAAGGTGCCTAGTTTGGAACATCTAGGTCTAGGTCTAGCTTCATTGAAGAGCTACTTCCTCGCTGGAAAACGTTGATAGGATTGAAGGGTTCTTTGCCCTTCTCCATCCCTCTCTCTCTCTCAAGGAATACTGAAAATTTATTGTCATTGTAATGGGACCGAGGGAGCATAGAGGGAAGGAATATTTGCCTTTTCTCCTGTGTTTGTACCACGTTTAACCTAATATAAGGATGTTCTTTATTTCTTATTAGTTTTTTTCCAAAAGTCCACCTATGGATTAAGTTAATTATTAAAATAAACTACCTACGATATCAAAAACTTTCAAAGGCCATCTACATAGTTTGCAGAAAAAAATAACACCGCTCACCACTTTAAAAAATATAATTTTAGATATAGGTTAAAGATTATTTTATGTTATATCAAAAATATTAGGGCATGGTTTTTCTTTAAACATTTAGAGCACGGTTAGCTACTATGAATTATTTTTCATGATAGATCGGTTGCTCCGAGTGGAGACACCATCTTCTACGTCTTGCTTGTTTGCTAATACCGATATACATTGACCCACTCTAGTGTCTCCAAGTGACAGAAATGGCAAAAATTCAGGAAGAAAATTTTTTGTTCAAAATCGGATAGACTTTTTCTTTATTTTTAGCCACTTCTAAGACTCTTCTCAATCAAGACCTCTCAAATCTCTCTCATTCTCCCACTGCCCTACTCCTCTCTCAAGGCGAGAATGAGAGCTCGAAAGGTTTGATGGGTTCTTCTTCTTTCTTGGTGGAAGGGAGAGAATCAAAGTGTTTTTTGGATTTGGGACAGACTTTGGGACGGGGTTTGAGTTTGGATTTGGGTTGAACCTGTAAACACCCCAATTTTACTACGCTTTAAAAAGCGAAAGGTTTGGTTGGTCAGTTAAATCCCCAAGTCAGTCTTTTGCATTTAGGTAAATGTTCTCGCATTTTAAGGTAAGTTTCATCTCATTTTGGATGCTTTAGTGTTGATTCGTAATCCCGAAGGTCGATAAGGGGTTCCAGTAGTCTCAAGTTGATGGTATCTTATGTTTCCAATCGAGTGTGAAAACCTGCTACTTTTAGAATTTCTCAAGGTTTTACCCATTTTTATCATTTTCCGCATCTTAGGGGCATTTTGGTCATTTCCAATGTGTCTGAGATTATCCCGAAAGTTTGTTTGAAAAATCATGAATGATTTCGAGTATTTTGGGAAACCTGCTATTTTTAGAATTTCTCAGGGTTTCTATCTTTTTTGGAAATTTTGTATCCCGAGGATATTTTGGGTATTTCCAGGGTAGTCCGAATGGTCTTGGTTGACGTTATCATTCATCTCAAGTGAGTTTTAATACTTTCTATTTTTGAAAATTTCCCTCGCATACTTGTTATTTTGAACTTCACCCTTAAAGGGGTATTTCGGTTCGAGGTCATTTTGGTCATTTTTTGACATGTGTTGATCAAACGAGGTCATTTTGGGCAGAACTGATTTTTCCAAGAGGTGAATGAGGTTAGGCCATGTGTGTAGGACCTACCATGAGCATCACATGATGTGGGCCCACCATTACAAATTTCGAATTATTCTTTGAAATGGGTTAGATTTCATAAAAGATGAGAAAGAGAAAAGGCTAATATGACCAGATCACTAAAATGACCATAACTTTTTAACCACTTGTCCAAAAAATTCATCCTTGCACTTGTTGGAAACGTCTCGAGATGGGCTATAACTTTATAGTCTACAACTTTTCATGATTCTTCCACAAAACAAGTAAAAAATGAGTTTTAAAATCAGGCAGTGTCATTTGGATGGGAATTCCATCCCACTAAAATTATCATAACTCTTTAACCGATTTGCCAAATTTAAAGTGTAAATATGCATTGGAAAGATATTTCAAAGGGATACAACTTTGTAGTTTACGACTTTTTATTATTCTGCCCCTAAATAGGTAAAAAATGAGCTCTAACATTGGGCAGTCCTTTTTGGACGAGAATCTTTCATAGGGTGTGTTTACCATATGTGAGAGCTTCTAGAAGGTTCTTGAAAGATCTCTCTTGAGTATAATGATATGTCTTAGCTTGCAAGAAATCCAATTTAGAATTAAACATAATATGGAGACAAAGTAATAAGAAAGTCAAAGCAAGGAATTGGAAACAAGCCAAAGGAAAGAACTCTCACATTGTAAACTTCTAATTCCAATTCAACCCTAACTTTTCTTATAAAACCAACTCTACACAACCTTTGGGAGCTCTTGAAAAAAAAAATGTCCATCCCTTGCTGGCACTCCAAAAAATTTGTCCCCTTCTCTTTATGTGATTGGTTCATCTCCCATAATTGCTCTTCACCAAAGAGCAATTGAAATTCTTCATCTCTTCTTCAACATATCGTCAAATCGGATTATATTGGGCTATCTTTGGGATTTTCTTTTGCATATACAAGGTGTGACAAAGCATATATCTTAGATTTATACACCTTAGAGACAAGAAAAGCGATCAACAGTTAGTATCTTATTCTATGTAATCTAGAACTAGTAACATGTTTAGATGTGTCTTTTCTTCATTTTCTTTATGGGTTTTTGTAAAGAATTTCATGAGAGGTTGTCTTGCATGATCTAATATGATGTATGATTGGTTAATTGGCTTTATTACTGATTTTGCTGGAAGAAGAACCATGTTACATGTGAAAAATTGGATATTTAACCAATTAGGGTTTCAAGTAGTCTTTGAATCAATTTACAAAGCAAGTGTTTCAAATCTAAGGATTTTTCGCAAAGTTATATTTTTTCATTTTCAATTTGATTTAAAGAACACTAGAAATCTTAAAATTTTAGTGGAATTCATTTATTTTGATGACTTGAAAATTCGATCAACCAATTAGGGTTTCAAGTAGTCTTTAAGTCGATTTACAAAGCAAGTGTTTCAAAACCAAGGATTTTCTACAAAGTAATATTTTTTTAGTTTCAATTGGGATAAAAGAACACTAGAAATCCAAAAGTTCCAGTAGAATTCATTTATTTTGATGACTCTAAAATTCATTCAAAAAATACCTAGAAAAAGAAAATTTGACGAATAAAAATTCGTTCATCCATCAAAACAATTTAAAATTGGACAAAATTTATTATCAGTAGAATTTTAATATTTGAATTTCATAAAAAAATTTCCAAAGGATTTTGAGTTTATTTATTATATTTACCAGAATTTTTAAATGAAAAGTACTTATTTTCACATGTATGAAGGAGATACCATCAAATGAACTCCTCGGAAGCCGAAATTTTGTAGTAAGATGAATTGACCCAGAAAAATTATATTATGAATTTTACGGATGTTTTATACTTGTTTTGATATTTTTTATTATTTTTATTTGAATCGGACATAACATAAATAAATATATTTAAAATAGTAAATCTAGAAGATAATGTGTGAAATTTCAACTATGGTTTGATATTATTGTGGATATGTGCTAGTGATAATTTGGAATGATTTGGAGAATTTTTACTATATGTTGCTTTGTTAAACTATCAATCTGGCCTGATTTTGTTAAAATCATTAAAAATTCACTTTAATTCTAAAAATCCTGAAGAATTCTAAAATATCATAACTTTCTAGAATGCATGTAATCCTTAAGTCATTTGAACAGAAACCGTAAAAATCATTAAGTTTCTTCATAACTTGTTATTCTAGGTCATTTAAGGATGCAAGGGTTGTATTCATAATCGTTTACTCATTGCGATCGACCCTGGACTTTTTAGCATCTAAATTTAAATATATTATTGACTCTGAGGTCTTTCTCCACGAAAATCCTGAGAAAATGCCAGGCAATAATATATCATGATTTATTTGCCGAATTGTGTCAGGGTAGAAAGCACGATTCCATTCCATGAATTCAACCCAAGGATGGTAATAATCAACCCTTAGAGCCCCAGATTTTTCCTGAATTTTAGGTGTTAGGAACCCTTGAAAGATAAAAAAATCATTAACTTAATAATTTGGGTTGGTCTAACCCATGTTCGAATCATTTCTGGAACCGTTGGATTACGGTCCCACATCGTAAGAGCCCTTAGAGCCCTTTATGAACACTTACGTCACATTTTAGGTCTTAGGGTGTCCTAGAGTTAAGAGTCCAGCCTCATCAGGTCGGTTGCTATTATTAGCAATCGACCCTTAGATTAAGTTCACTAGTTAACCCATTTTTCCTATAGGACATGCCTAGTTAACCTAGGATGTAGGGCCCGCCGGCATTAGTCTAAGGAGTGTCTTGCATTTAGATAGGACCATATAATATCTTAGATGGAGTCCTAAGATAATAAAATCTACTCAAATTGAATTAAATAATCTCTCTTAAACTGTTGAAACAGTCAGTCCAGTCTAGATCGGTGTCCTAGATGTCTTAGGCATGTAGCTTAGTTTAGGCCACCGAACTACGTCGACTCTGATCCCAGTGAAGCTTGGGTACGTAGGCAGCTTGGATGCTTGGATGGCATCCCAAGCATGAGTCGGCCCTACACACTCTAGTAGGGTTTTAAGATTTTATTTTGTTTATTTCTTTATCATTTTTTAAACCCTAAATTAACTTAATTAAAACACATAGGCTTTTTTCCAAAATTAAACTTTAGGAGAACTCTCACATAGATCGAATCAAACCAATTTAAGAAAATTAAAAGACGCAGCTAGGAACCACATTGAGATTAGATTTTTATGGTGCATGTCACATAGATCACATTAAAAGAGTTTAAATGAGTTAATCTTTGTAATTGCAGACCGAATTATTGGGCAAGAATGATGCATATGGGGGTAATCCGCTATACCTTCCTCATTCTCGTAATCATGTAATGAATCTAGACTTCTGGGACCGCAGATCATTGCAGTGTCACTTATTGGTCCTAGGTCTCTTACCTAGGTGGCGACTTTGATTATCCTTTTTTGCATGAAACTCGAATTTCACTTGTGATCCGAAGTTCACGAAAAAGATGACTTATATTAAAAATAAAAAGCACACGCCATTCGCGTGGGTACGAGAGACCAAAAGAGAGGAGGGTCGTGCCCTCTCTTGGGATTGGGTCCCACAAAACCTGGTCAGTTTGGAAGATGAAGGTGCTTGGTTTGGAACATCTAGGTCTAGCTCCATTGAAGAGCCACTTCCTCGCTCGAAAACATTGAAAGGATTGAAGGGTTCTACTCCCTTCTCCATCCCTCTCTCTCTCTCTCAAGGATTATTGAAAATTTATTGTCGATGTAATGGGAGCAAGGGAGTGTAGCGGGAAGGAATATTTGCCTTTTCTTGAGTGTTTGTACCATGTTTAACCTAATATAAGGATGTTCTTTATTTTTTATTAGCTTTTTTCCAAAAGACCACCTATGGATTAACTTAATTATTAAAAAAAACTACCTACGATATCAAAAACTTTAAAAGACTATCTATATAGTTTGCAAACAGAAAATAACACCGCTTACCACTTTGAAAAATATAATTTTAGATATAGGTTAAAGATTATTTTATGTTATACCAAAAATATTAGGACATGGTTTTTCTTTAAAAGTTTAGAGCACGGTTAGCTACTATGAATTGTTTTTCATGATAAATCAGTTACTCCGAGTGGAGACACCATTTTCTACGTCTTGCTTGTTTGCTAATACCGATATACATTGACCCACTCTAGTATCTCTAAGTGACAGAAATGGCAAAAATTCAGGAACAAAAAATTTTGCTCAAAATCGGATAGACTTTTTCTTGATTTTTAGCCACTTCGAAGACTCTTCTCAATCATGACCTCTCAAATCTCTTTCCTTCTCCCACTGCCCTACTCCTCTCTCATCACTTGGAGACACCAATTTATCTACTCTACTCAACAAAGCCTTTGTTCCAATCTAGTTGGAGTCGGCTAAATGAATCCTTTAGAAAAAAATTCATGATGAAGGTGAAAGGAATCTACCCGGCTCTAATCCTGGCTCTAGTTGGTTCCTCTATGTGGATCGTTTTCTTCCATTCTATCCTATCCAAGGTCATGTTCTCTGGTATGTTCCTAGCTATCAAGTCTTTCATCACTGTCTCTCGCCAAGTTCTTTTAGATCTGCCCCTATCTCTTTTTACTCCATCAACTTGGCACGAGTCGCCTCTTCTCACTAGAGCATCCAAAGGCCTACGTTGGATATGTCCAAACCATCTTAAGTGGTGCTCTCTCATCTAGGCATTCGCATATCTACTACACTCATCTTATGCACACGTTGCTTCTTGGTAGCCCAACATTTAGAGTGGTACAGCATGGCTGGCTACACAGCTGTCTTATAAAACTTTCCCTTCAACTTGGTAAGGATTTTACGGTCCCACAAAACTCCTGAGGCAAGCTTCCACTTCCACCAACATGCTCTTATTATATGGTTAACATCCTCTTCAATCTCTCCTTCCTTGCGTAGAATTGAACCAGTATAGCAAAAGATATCTCTCTTAGGTACCTCCTATCCAGTCATATTCACCACATCCCCGTCATGCCTCCTTACATTACTAAAGTTGCACTTCATATACTCTGTCATAGTCCTACTCGACCAGTCTAAAACCTTTGGATTCCAAAGTAGTTCTGTATAACTCTAACTTAGCATTTACTCCTGCTTTTGTTTTGTCGATTAATACTATGTCATCCTCAAATAACATACACCACGACACCTCATCCTGGTTACCCTCTGTAAGCCCATCCATAAATAGCGTAAAAAGATAAGGGCTTATAGATGATCATTGGTGCAGTCTTATTGTAATTGGAAACTCACTAGATGTGACATCCGTCGTTCTAACACTAGTTACTGCTCCATCAGACATATCCTTAATCACATCATCATATTTTGTAGGCACTTTTTTTCATTTCAAGGACCCACCACAGAACACTCCTGGGAACCCTATCATACGCTTTCTCCAAATCAATGAAAACCATATGAAGGTCATTTTTTATTTTCTCTAAATCTCTCCATTAACTCCCATAAAATATCGAGTGAACGAAGGCATTGCTTAGGACGATCTTCTTCTCCCATTTTGTTCTCCCCACCTTCTGGAGACACCAATTTATCATGAAAAAACAATCATGGTAGCCAGATATGACCTTAAAGACAAAAACTTTTGAGGAAAATTTTTCAATCAAACAAATTTTCCATGATAAATATTCATTAAAACAATCCCGATGAAAAAAATGTCTTATATTTATGTATAGAAAACATACATTCCTATATGAAAATATACATTCTTTGTTTCTTGTTTTTCTGCTAAATAGCATGAAAATACGCATTCATAAAGAAAAAAATCCTAAGTAAAAATTTTCTCCCTATGCATTTGTTTGAGACACTTGGATGCACATTCAAGATTCGGGAAAAAGATTTCTCCCTATATTTTTGTTTAAGACACTTGGATGTACATTCAAGATTCCCTTTATTTTTCTTTATCGTGTTCATTTGTTTCTTCACTGAGCTTTTGATTTAAAAACTAGGAGGTTATCTTGTAAAGAATTTCATGTTGGACGCATAATGTAATGGAAAACAAAGAAAGAAATGCAAGTATGGTAACAAGAAAAAAAAATCATCAGAAAGTTTTTCATTGAAATTTTTTTCGCTAAAAATTTTTCCATTGAAAAGATTTTAGCTGAAAAAAATTTCATTGAAAATTTTTCTTTGAAATTTTTTTCCTGTAATTATTTTTTTTTGAAATTTTTTCTTCAAGAATTGTTTCCTCGAAAAAAATCTTTCTTTGATAATGGGTTTCCTTTATGGAGATTTTATATTTCTATCTCCAAATGAAACGTTTTTGTAGCATTTCCACGAGTACATGGATGTTGCTATCAAATTTAAAATGGGCAAGTCCTTATTTTTATATTTCTAAAAGTACCTAAGCCTGCTCCCTTAATCCCAGGTAGAGGCAGTTGAAAGTCCATAAGCGAGAACTTTTCTTGGTATTTTAATGTCAACAGTCAGATGATCTAGCATTCTACTTGCTTTCGAGTTTTGTTAGAAAAGAATAGGCATGATTATTTCTATTTGCTGTACTAACTATTGCTGTGTTTGTTACCGGTCAAAAAAAAAAAAATTATTGATGTGTTTTTTTTGCTTTCCAAAAAGATAAGCAGCTAAAAATAGTCCTGTGAAATGAAACAAGAAAATGTAATTTCTTATGTCAATCATATATTTGCATGGAATTTAAAGGCTATTCCTAAACCACATTGGGGTAATGTCATTCGTAACTGTGTATCACCGTCCCCACATCTTTTTTCATGTCTGTTTTCAGAGAATTCCACTTTCAACCACAAGCGGGAGGATTCAAATTCTAGCTTGAATGAAAAGCCCACCAGCGAAAAAAAAGAGCCAAATTAGTCTCTTCTTTAGAGAGCATTCCACCTTGGGAATTCTCTTGGGTATTGTGTCGAGAGACTTGGAGACAAGACCTGTGACTTATTTAAGAAGACCCGAGTCAGGACCCTCAACTCATCCCTAGTCACAGATTGAGAACTTGAGGGAAAATGCATTGTACATAAAAGATGGAAGAAAAATGGGTGCATATATAACTTGGCTGAAAATAAAGTTGCAAGAATTCAACTGACATAAGTCTATGAATGTTAGTTCAGAACAAACAGGTGAGGAAACTCTGAGGGTATTCTTTTTGGGAAATGATTTCTGCGCTCCAATGTTTTGATAAACATGCGCTTCATTTTTTGTCGTGTAGTATTTAAAGGGCTGTCAGAGGAATATAACAGTTTTCAAAAAGCTCTTAGAGCCCTTTAAATACTACACGATAAACATGTGGAGTGCATGTGATGGCGTCTGAATCCGGGTCGGTGATCGCGCGGTCGATAGAGGGCCTCCGTGGGGTCTGCAATCACAAACAAAGGGGGTCAGGGGGTCCGGGGTGGGTCCCGGACGACCACTTCGACACCCAAGTCAGATCCTTCGACCAATCAATATAAAGGATAGCGACAAGGGGAAGGGGTTTTGATCAGGGTTACCAGGGCCAACGCGCAGGCTCCTTTCTGGGTGTGTGAATGAGTGGGTCGGAGGGGACTAGCAGGGAGAGTAGGATTGCGTTTCTAGTCTCCTCTGTTGTTGCCTCGCCTCTTTTTCTGGTTGCTTTTTGCGGAGCTGAGAATGGGGGAAGTCCTTTCCAAAAATGTGTGTATCTCCCTTCTCTTCTTCCTTTCCCTCCCTTTTAAAGGGAGGTGCGCGGCGCTTTTCATCATTATGGAGAGAAAGCCTTCCTTTGCAGGATTGGACCGTCCCCCTGCCTCGCCGGCGGGCGTGGCTTTGCAGGCGCGCGTGGCTTTGCCGGCCATTTCCTTCCATAATTTGTGATGATGAGGCCTGGACGGTGACACGTGTCATGTTTGCATGGTCTTTATCATTTTCCAACGTCTTTCTTCATGATGGCTAGGCTCTCCTTGTGCATGGACGACACGTGGCGATATCTGAGAACGACGCCGTATTTGTATCCCATCATAACTCCCCCTTACTCCTTTGGTCCATTGAATGGGCCAAGGGAGTAACGTTTTGTTCGAGCGACGTCATGATGAGGGCATTTACGAGGACTTCGGGGTACGAGGAGGCGTGCCGTTTTATCCGGCGGCCGTCCCTGGGAAGTGGTAGCGTCGTTAGGTGGGTTGCCTTGTTTCGAGGCACCAGGATTCCTTTCTTGAGTTTAAAAAGGGGAATTATCATGGCGCTTTGTTGTGGCTTTCCGTCCCCCCCTTTTTTGTAGTAGGTGTCCTTTCGTGCCTTCTTCAACAACATGTCCGATTTTCCTTCGCGAGTCAGGGGCAAGGCCCGTCTCTTCCAGGAATCGTCGAGTGACCCTGACTTGTCGTCCGATCCGGAGGAGGATCTTGCGGGTAGTAGGAAGAAGGCTAGGAGGAACCCGGATTCTTCCTCCGGCTTCCCCCCCCCCCCCCCCTTCGCCTTTCCTCCTTGCCTAGGGAAGACAAATCGTCTCGATCCCGTGTCGCCAGGGAGTGGTCTTTTTTCTCCCGAGCCTATCACCAGGGAACGGAATTGCGTGGCCGTATTTTGAAGATGGGCAAGGAGATCGAGGACTTGAAGCGAGAGAACGAGGCTTTACAGAAAAAAGTTCACTTTCTCAACGAGCAGCTGTTTGAATACGAGGTGGACCCTCTACTGAAGAGCTCCTGGGAAGAGGAGGGGAACCCTTCGGGAGAGGAGTCTTCATCTGATTAGTCTCTGGCTTTTCCTGTTTCTCTGCGCGCCTTTCCCTTTTCCTGTCGGGGATTTTGGGACCTGCGTGCCCTGTGCTTTGTTTCTTGTTTCCCTTTCTTTTTTGTAGGCCTGTGGGCCAGGATGATGTGAATGGGTAATCTTTATGAATTCATGCTGTGTCTCTCTATGTTGTTTTTTCCATCTGTTTGATATAAATTATCTTGGTTGTGAGGGCCTGTGACGGTCAGTCCGGACCTGCGGGGGATTCCGAGCCCGTTCCCAGCGCTTTTAATTCCCTTCGTCGGCTGTGTTCGTGGGCCGTAGCCTCGCGCCGGGGCCCTAGTCCTGGGCGCGCGTTTTTCTTTGGTGGGATTGGGGTTGGGCCTTTTCTGCTTGTTTTCCTGCCTCCGGGCTCCTCCCTCTCCTTTGGTGCGGAAGAGTCGGAGGTGCTTTGAGGTGGTGAGGTTTGGCTGTATGGGTGTATGGGCGACACGCGGCAAAAGCTGAGAGCGGCGCCGTTTTTTACGTCTCGCCATAATACTACCTTTGGTCCCTTGACTGGTCCAAGGGGGCAGGCTTGTTTACCTAGTTAAGGAATATCGTGACGAAAGCATTTATGGGGGCCTTGGGGTACGAGAAGATGTGCCGTTTCGTCCGGCGGCTCCTTCCCGAGGAACTGCGGTGACATTATGTGGTGCCGGTTGGCCATCAAATGGGCAACTGACACGCGTAGGCGAGTCGCTTCGAATTTCTGCCCATGGGTCTTTCATAGGGTTTATAAGGAGCGAGTTCTTCTGCTTTGTATGCAGATTACCCTTTCATTTCTTTTCCTTTCTTTGCTTTCTTTCGGCCTATCTTCGGGCTCGTTGGAGATATCGTCGTCTTTCCAGGGTCTCTCTATAAGTGGTGGGGGGAGAGTTGCTACCGAGGGGAGTCCTCCCAGCAATCCCGAGACTAACCCCGACGGGTTGGGGCCCCGGCAAACGATTCCTGAGAGGAACCCACCTCCAGGGCTTTCCCCGCGCTCTCCTCTTCCTTCCCTTTACGAGAGGGAGTCCCATGAAGCTTTTGCTCATCGCCACCGGTCGTTCTTCTCTCATGTCCATCGTAGGGAAATGGCAGTTTGTAGCCGGATGATCGACATGGATCGGGAGATTGCGGCCTTGCGGGCGGAGAATGATTTTTTGAAGAATCGGGTGCATTGGCTAAATGACCAGACCCGATTTGCTGAGAATCGGCGTTGGGGGAGCTCTTCGGAGGAGGAGCAGACTGATAAGGAGCTTTCCGATGCGGAAAACTCTTTCAGCGGCCAGTCGTTCTGAGCTGGAGGTGGCGAGATGAGCAGGATTTTGGAGGAAGCCTCTTTTTGTTGGGACCCTTGGGGGCCCGGGCCTGCGTGCCTTTTTGTTTTTACTCCCCCCTTTTTATAGGCCCGTGGGCCAGAAGGAAGTAGTTTATGAATGGCTCTTTTTCGGTTTTTTTTTTATGACTTGTATCTTGTGTTTGCTTTCCCTTCGTATGTTTGCCTTCCCGCGCGACCCGAGCCTTTTTTGCCATGCTTGATATTTTTTTCGTTTGGTGGTATTGCCGTACGCTGTATTTTCCATCTTGTGGATTCGTATACCGCCCCCTTGTGGTGGGGTCCGAATTTTTTGCTATTGAACATGGCCTTTTCCATCTTATGGATTTATATGCCGGGCCCTTGTGAAGGGTCCCGAGCCCTTTGCCATCGTACGTGGCCTTTTCCATCTTGTGGATTTGTATGCCGGGCCCTTGTGAAGGGTCCCGAGCCTTTTGCCACCGTACGTGGGGAGCATTTAGGGATGGCTTGTTGGGGAAGTCACTTAGCGGTAGGGGTAGCGACGTCTTTTCAGTTTGGCGCTTCGACTTTTGGCGGTTCCCTTGAGTTTCCCAATCGGCGCCATGTGTGCGCGTCCCATCGGATTAGAAAGGAAGGAAGATCAATTGACGCATGTCGAAACCCTAGCCCTTTTTAAAGCCTTTTTGGGGATTTCATTCTTTATTTTATTTCTTCGTCTTCCTCGGGTGAAACGGGTTTTCTTCCGCGGCGATTTTTCTACGTATTGCTCTTCACCAACCTTCTTCCGGTGAGTCCTGTGTCTTTTATTTCATCCGACATTTGATAGTTTACGATGTCTGTCGCGACTGTTCCTCAGAGTCCCTCTTCTGAGTCGGTAGAAGTAGTGGAGAGGGCTTTGCCAAGAAAAAGGAGGCGGTTGTTTGTGGAGGGAGGGGGCGGCGACTCTCGAGACGTACAGCAGCCTACGGAGTTGAAAGATAGCTCCGGGGCTTCTGGGTCATTGGTGGAGGCCGCTCCTTTGGAATCTCCTGCTCAAGTTTCTTCTGCTCGTGAGGCGGAGATTAGGGACATCCGGTCTGGTGCCGTTATTCGTCCCGGTCGGGTGACGTGTTTCAGGAACACCTTGGGAGAAGGGGCGGCGGAGAAGGTTAGGAGGGAGTTTCACATTCCCGATGGTTACGGGATTAGGGTTTCATCCTTTGCAGAGGGGGTGTGTGAAGGTAGCACGGAGGAGGAGGTAGCTTTCTACGTGGAGGCTTTTCGGGCGGAGGTTAGATTCCCGCTCTTGGGCATTATAGTAGAGGCCCTTGAGTTTTACCTGGTGGCCCCCTCCCAACTGGCGCCTAATAGTTGGCGCACTCTCTTGGCCTTTGTGGCCAAGGCGGGTCTTCACAAGGTTCAGCCTACCCTTCCGCTGCTCCGGGCCTGCGTTGCCCTTAGCCTGTTGGTGAAGGGGGAGGACAGCTGGTTATATCTGACCCAGCGCCCTCAAGTGAAAATTGCGGCGAACTTGCCTTCTTCCATCAAAAAGTGGAAGGAGGAGTATGTGTTCATCACTCCTCCATCGGACGTTGGCTAGGACTTTCCTCGCTCTTGGAGGCGCTCCGTTGAGTGGCGAAGGAAGTCCCTCCCCGACGAGTCTGATTACAGCAAGTTTGACTTGGGGAAGCTCGCCTCTGGGGAGGCTATCGATGTTTCTGAGTTCAGATGGGAAAGGGGCCTGGAGAGGCTCGGTTTGCTAAGAACTATGGAGGGGAGGGCCCGCTGTATGGGCGAAGGAACGGGGGAGAGTTCCGCTAGCTATCGTGGTGAGCCCCCCCCCCCCTTTTTTGTCATCATGTGCCTTCAGCAGTTTTTTTTTGTTGTTGTTGTTTTCCTTTGTTCTGAGTGGTTGTAGTTCTCCTGTTTTTGGCAGGAGGTATGTCTTCTTCTGGTGACACTGGTAAGGGGAAGGGGGTTGCGGCGGCGACGAAGGGTCTGGCGAGCCGCAAGAAGATCCCTTCTGATTTTATGGCCGCGGCCAGGCTGGGTCGGTCGCAAGCGAGGCTTCCGGCATCCGTGCCTTCCAGCCTCTCTGGTCGTGCGGTCGGAGAAAAGGGGGCGGCTAGGTCTTCTCCTCTAGAGTCGGAGCCTTCCGCCAAGAGGGCTGTCCCTTGTGGCGCTCGACAGGGGGATGCTGGTCGCGCGGCGCATCCTCCTGCCTTATCGGAGGACGTGCCAAGCTCGATGGAGGGGGCTGTTATGACCAAGCTTCTTCTGGAGCGGGTGGAGCTTCCGTCGCAGTGCTTCCAGGTGCGAGGGGAGCTGTTTAGACCTGACTGGAAGATTGGCGTTGAGGATAGCATTCTCGCGAATCCCCAGGTTGGGGTGGAGCTAGGGGTGACCACCGCTCTTCCTGGCGACGAGGCTGAGTTGGAGGGCTTTGATCGTAGGGCCCTGGGGGCTCAGTATTTTCAATCAACATCTTGCGTAAGTACATTGTACTTTTCTCTCTTTGTTGTTTTTGAGATTGTACGTTGGAAATTTTCTGATGGCTTGCTTTTGTAGTCCCAAAGCTATGCCAGGAGGATGGTGCAGTGCCTGCTTGAGGATGAGGCTGAGATAGATGCTTTTGAGGAACGAGTCCAGCAGCTGAGCGAGGACTTGGATAAAGCCCGGGTGGAGAAAGCGGCCTTTGATGATACTGTTGCTCGACTTCGGGAAGACCTCCGGACAACCATGGAAAGGAGAAGCCATGCGGCGGACAAATTGTCAGTGGCTCGGCGAACGCATGCCAGGGAACTGGCGAAGGCGCGGGAGGAATGGCGCGACTCCGAGGAGTTTCTCAAGGCCGCGGCTGCGTTCAGCGTGGACGTTGAGATAGATGCATTCGTTGAATGCCGGCGGCGTGTCCGCGAGGTCGATCCTTCCTTCCCCCTTGACAAGCTGATGCATGAGGCTGAGGCAGGCGCTCCGGAGGGTCTTTCGCCGGTACCGGTGGAAGTACCGGGGTCGGCCGAGGAGGAGGTGGCTGCCTTAGTAGATCCTGTCGTTGCCGAGACTTCTGAGGGGGCTCAGTAATGTTCGGATGCCTTGGGAAGTTTGCTCTCTCTTTTTTGGTTTTATTGACGTATTTGGTCTGTAATAACATTTGAACTATCTTTCTTTCCTTTTATATATGATGTGCCGCGAGCTCTTTGAGCTTTCGATATTGCTCTTCGGGCTATTTGAGTCGTGATCTTTGTTGGCGAGGGTACTCCTAGTGCACCCCATAGAGCGTCTTTTTTTTTATGGAAGGACTATCTTCCCCTCGAGTGATCAGTTCGGGGTTAATGGGTCCCGCCTGCCCTTAAAGGGGAGGTCTTTTTTTTTCATGGGGAGCGTTTTAGGGTATTCTCGGGGGGATCGGCCCCGATGCTACCTCTGTCTCACTCCCTGTGTTTTTTTTCATGGGGAGTGTTTTAGGGTATCTTTGGGGGGGGCGGCCCCGATGGTACATCGGTCTCACTCCCTGTCTTCTTTCGGGTCCCTTATTTATCATGGGCCGGAAAGTGGAGATGCATATGGCTTAGGTAGAAACACTATTCCATTGATTTGTTAAGGAGGAAAATACATCTTTGCTTCTAGAAACACAAAAGAGAAACAAACAAAACACTAGTCATACTTTTAAAGGAAAACACGGAACTTACCCTATCTTTTTACTGGTAAAACTCTCGGAGGTTGTCCATGCTCCAACTTCGAGGGACTGGGGTCCCGTCGAGGCGTTCTAGTTGGTAGGCCCCAGGGCGGAGTGTCCGAACGACCCTGTATGGTCCTTCCCATTTAGGTGCGAGTTTCTCGGCGTTGCGGGGGTTGGATACCTCCGCCCGTCGTAGTACTAGGTCTCCGGGCTTTACCAAGCTCTTTTTTACTCGGGCGTTGTAGTACCATGCCACCCTCTACTGGTAGGAGGCGGTTCGGAGGAGGGCCTGCTCTCTTTTTTCGAGCACGAGGTCGAGAGTGTTCCGTAGGAGTTCAGAGTTTCCCTTTTCGTCATAATTCTCCGTGTGGAAGCTGGAGAGGCCGATTTCTAGTGGAATGACCGCTTCGGCTCCGAAGGTTAAGCTGAAAGGGGATTCCCCAGTCGCGGTCCGCGGCGTCGTTCGATAGGCCCAGAGGACGCTAGGGAGCGTCTCTACCCAGTTTTTTCCAGCTTCTCGCAATCGCTTCTTGAGGCTCTGAAGCAAGATCCTGTTAGTTACCTCTACCTGCCCGTTGGCCTGTGGGTGTGCTACGGAGGCGAAACGATGCTCGATGCTTAGGCTATCGCAGAATCTGCCGAATTCAGCACTTGCGAACTGGGGACCGTTGTCTGTTACAAGTGTCTTTGGAATGCCGAAACGGCAGACCACGTCGTGATAAAAGAACTTCTCCGTCGCTTTCGAATTGGGTTTTGCCACGGCTTTGACCTCGACCCATTTGGTGAAGTAGTCGATGGCGACGTACAACATTGTACGCCCCCCGGAGGCTTTCGGGAACGGGCCGAGTAGATCCATGCCCCACATGGCGAAAGGCAGGGGTCCTGCCATCGCGGTGTATGGTGTGGCCGGTTGACGGGGGGTGGTCGCTTACCTTTGGCAAGGGCTGCATTTTTTGACGAACTCCATGGCGTCCCTGAGGATTGTAGGCCAGAAGTAGCCGTGCCTTACGATTTTCTAAGCCATAGTCCTGCCGCCTCCGTAGTCTCCGCAGATTCCTTCATGTACTTCTCGTAATGCGTATTCTGATTCGGAGGGTACCAGGCATCGGAGGTACAGCCATGTATATGATTGTTTGTAGAGCCTGGGCCCGTGGACCACGTAGTGGGCGGCTCTTGCGGTTAGGCGTCGGGCTTCCAGCTTGTCTTCGGGCAATATCCCGTCTTTCAGGTATCGCATGATGGGGTCCATCCAGTTTGGTCCAGGTGGAATCTCCAAAACTTGCACTTTGTCGATGCTGGGGTGGGGCAGTATCTCTGTGAGCACGGTGCCGAAGTCATGGGTCTCTTCGGCGGCCATTTTTGACAATTCATCCGCTCGATTGTTCATGTCTCGCGGTACCTGGAGGATCTCGACATTTCCCATTCTTTGTAGTTTTTCTTTTACCTTCTGGAGGTATCTCTTCATTCTGAGGCCCTTGGCTTCATGTATCTCGTTTACTTAGTTGACAACGAGCTGGGAGTCGCTATAGACTTTTAACTTTTCTGCACCGAGTTCTACGGCTAGACTTAGTCCTGCTAGCAAGGCTTCGTATTCAGCCTCGTTGTTGGAGGCTTTGAAATCTAGCTTGAGGGTGTATTCCAGTGTAAATCCTTCTGGGCCGTGGAGGACCACTCCCGCCCCGTGCCGTGTTTTGCCTGCTGGGCCGTCAAAGTGCAGGGTCCAATGAATCTCGTCGCTCTGCTCCGCTGAGTCGGCGCCACGTCTTTGCGAGCCGTCTGTTTGGTGGGGCCCTCACCATTTTCCATTGTTGCTGGTTCCGCGGCCAGGGCCGTGGATTCCACTATAAAGTCAGTGAGGGCTTGGGATTTAATAGCTGGCCTCGGGCGGACCTGTATGTCGAACTCTCCCAACTCGACGGCCCAACTTACCATCCTGCCCGAGGTCTCTGGTTTTTGGAGAATCTTTCTCAGGGGTTGGTCGGTCAGAAGCACAATGGGGTGGGCCTGGAAGTAGGGGCGGAGCATCCGGGCGGCGCTGACGACTGCGAGGGCGAATTTCTCTATGTTTAGGTACCGGACCTCTGCACCGTGGAGAGTCTTGCTCACGTAGTACACCGGATGTTCCTTCTTGTCGCTTTGCTTGGCCAATACCGCACTCACCGCCGTGGGGCTGATGGCCAGGTACAGAAATAGTTCCTCCCTCGGCTCGGCTTTGGCGAGTACGGGTGGTGTCTGAAGGTATTGCTTCAGGGCGTCGAATGCTTCTTGGCAGGCCGGGGTCCATTCGAATTCTTGTATATTTTTCAGTTGTTTGAAGAAGGGTTGGCATTTCTCTGCCGACTTTGGCCCAATCGGCAGAGGGCCGTGATTTGACCCGCGAGCCTTTGTACTTCTACCGCTGTTGTCGGGGGCTCAATGTCTAGGATGGCCTGGATCTTTTCAGGGTTGGCCTTGATTCCTCTCTGGCTAACCATGAACCCTAAGAACTTTCCAGAAGTTACTCCGAAGGCGCATTTGGCGGGGTTCAGCATCATCCGGGCTTGCCGCAGGGTGTTGAAAGTTTCCTGAAGGTCGGAGATGTGCTTGGAGGCTTCTAGACTTTTCACCAGCATGTCGTCTACATACACTTCTACGTTCCTTCCGATTTGCGCCCGGAATAGCTTATTTACGAGCTGCTGGTAGGTGGCGCCCGTGTATTTTAACCCGAAGTGCATAACGGTATAACAGTAGACGCCCTGATCGGTAATGAACGCTGTTTTTGGGATGTCTGGCTCGTGCATTTTCACCTGATTGTAACCCGAGAATGCATCCAAGAAGGTGAGGAGTTCGTGTCCGGATGTGGCGTCGATGAGTTGGTCTATGCGCGGGAGGGGGTAGGGGTCCTTTGGGCAGGCCCGGTTCAGGTCTGTGAAGTCTATACAGGCTCGCCAGCCTCCACTAGCTTTTTTGACCATGACGACATTAGACAGCCACTCAGGGTACCGGATTTCTCTGATGAACCCGGCTTGTAGCAGCTTCTCCACTTCAGCCTTTATGTGAGTTTGACGTTCTACCGCGAAGTTCCTCTTTTTTTGCCGGATGGGTTTAAGGGCTGGGTTCACGTTTAACTTGTGAACGGCCAACTCCTTGGGTATCCCGGGCATGTCCTTGACGGACCATGCGAACATGTCTTTGTTTGTTCTGAGGGAGTTGATCATCTGGTCTCGCAGGGGGCCTTTCAGTAGGGAACTGATCCGGACTTGTCTCTTCGGCTGATCTTGGGCTATGGGGATGGAGTCTAGCTCCTCGGCGGGTTCTCCTCTGATTGTGCGGGCCCGCTGCCGGGGGTCTTCACTACCGATTGTGAAGTTTTCGGCCAGAGCATTGGTTCCTCTTAGGCTTGCTGCGTAGCACTAGTGTGCTATCATCTGCTTCCCCCGGACCTCCCCTACTCCGGTTGGAATGGGGAATTTCATCTTGAGGTGGGGGTGGAGACCACTGCCCCCAAATCTCTTAGAGCGGGGCGCCCAATGATGGCGGTGTAAGTGAACGGTATGTCTACGACCATGAAGGTGGTCAGGATGGTTTTTTGGAGGGGGTACGTCCCAAAGGTCACGGGTAAGTCGATCTTGCTGTCGACCCGTACGGACGCATCGGAGAACCCGTAGATGGAATACTCCGCGGGTCCCAGCCTCTCTTTGCCCAGTTTCATCTCTTCAAAGTTCCGAGGTGCAATACGTTGACGGAGCTTCCCGTGTCGACCAGAATCTTTCCTATGTCGAAGTTGGCGACGACTAGCCTGACGACCAGTGCGTCGTCGTGCAGGACCTGTAGCCCGTCGAGGTCTTCGTTGGAAAAAGTAATGATCTGGTCTTGTTGGGGCGGATCCGTTTGGGCCTTTTTGGAGGGCATATCCATGGAGAACACCCGCTCTGCGTATGCCCGCCGACCAGTTGTCGTCAGCCCTCCCGCTGCCGGTCCTCCCGCGATGATATTGATTTTTCCTATGATGGTAGGCGGCTGTTCGCGGGCCTGCGGTTGTTCGGGGGGCTCGTCTTTCCTGGGGCGCTGGTGGCGGTGTGCGCCGTGCCTGCTGCGGGATCGACGTCTGCTTCGGGAGCGATGCCTGCTCGGGGATCGGTGTCGGCTAGTGGATCGGCGGCGGCCGCTGGACCGGCGCCTGTCGGGTGACCGACGCCTGCCTCTGGGCTCGTCGGGTGGATGCTGGACCTCGCGCGAACTTTCGCCAGGGCTCCTGAGATATTGATTCAGGTGTCCCTCTTCGGCCAGCTTTTCCAGCTGGAGGCGGAGGTGGAAGCAATGGTCAGTTTCGTGGTCGTGATCCCCGTGGAATTCGCTGAACTTTTTGGCGAACCGCTTCTTTGAGTCCGTGGTCATTCGCTTGGGGGGGTCAGGAGACCCTGATCTCTGATGGCTAGTAGGACATGGGAGAGGGGAACCTTTAGTGAGGCGCTTCCTAGTCTTTCGAAGACGGGGATGGGGTTCCGACTCGCCTGTTTCTCTTCGGCCGTCGTTGTTTTTTCTTTCATCGGAGCCGGGCTGGTTCCGCTCTCGGGCGCAGGCTTCTTCTGCCCGTACGAACTTGTCAGCCTTGGATTCAAGTTCCTGTAGGTCCCGTGGCGGCTTGAGGGTGAGATGCAGCTTGAGATTCGGATCGGTGGTGGCATGCTTTAGTGTGGCGACCGCTATTTAGACGTCCATGTTAGAAAGTTGGGCCAATTTGGCGTTGAATTTTAACATGAAGTCTCTTAGGGTCTCGTTTCTTCCCTACCGGAGGGCTAAGAGGGCGTCCGCTGGATCATGGCGGAGGTGGTTGTTGGCAAATCTTGCGCTGAACTTCCTTCCAAATTCGTGGAAGGATGCGATGGAGTCGGGCTCCAATCTCATGTACCAGTTGTTAGCGGTCTTTCTTAACAAGGAGGCGAAGGCTCTGCACATGAATCCGTCCGACGCGCCTCGGAGCGTCATTACCCTTTTGAAGGTTTTGAGGAACTCGAGGGGGTCAGTGCTTCCGTCATACAGACCGAAACGGGAGAGGTCTATGCCTGCTTCTGCTGGGGTCTTTAAGACTTCCGAGGTGAATGGGGATGCCGTTTCCCTTTCCCATTCGTCGAGGATGCCATGGGCGTAGGGCTTCTTCATTTCTAGTTTTACCTCTCGAATCTGCCTCTGCAGGTCGGCTATTGGATCCACGCTGGGCGGTTGCGGTGAGGTTGCTACTTCTTCCGCCCGAGCCAGGGGTGGTTCCTGGAGACGGGCAGCTTGGACAGGGGGAGCGCGGCTTAGCGTAGCCTGCTTCCCGCTGTCTCGCTGGTGTCCCCTAGTTGTGGCGACGCAAAGGGCTATTTGTCGACGGAGACGGCGTCCGGCGAGTCGGTGCTCGCTTTCGCCGGGGATGATGCTCCCCTGGCTGTTCCTCGTTGCCTTCGTCATAGGCTTCTGTTTGGTCCTGCGTTGTCAGGGGCCTCTCCGGGGCCGGAGGAGGCAAGCGTTGGAGTAGTTCTCAGCGGAGTTCGTTGAACATCTCCATGGTGGGGACCATCTGCGGTGCACTAGAGGAGGGCTCGTGTCGGCCCGAGAGTGGTGAGTTGGGCTCTCGGGAGCTTGAGCTGTTGGTTTTTGAGCGCTGAGCCTGACTCCTGGTTATTACCCCTGTTTCTTGCTGTTGGGTGTGGTTTCTCATCGCCATAAGGCGTTCAGTACTAGACGAGCCCCACGGATGGCGCCAATATGATGGCGTCTGAATTCGGGTCGGTGATCGCGCGGTCGGTAGAGGGCCTCTGCGGGGTCTGCAATCACAAACAAAGGGGGTCAGGGGGTCCGGGGTGGGTCCCGGACGACCACTTCGACACCCAAGTCAGATCCTTCGACCAATCAATATAAAGGACAGCGACAAGGGGAAGGGGTTTTGATCAGGGTTACCAGGGCCAACGCGCAGGCTCCTTTCTGGGTATGTGAATGAGTGGGTCGGAGGGGACTAGCAGGGAGAGTAGGATTGCGTTCCTAGTCTCCTCTGTTGTTGCCTCGCCTCTTTTTCCGGTTGCTTTTTGCGGAGCTGAGAATGGGGGAAGTCCTTTCCAAAAATGTGTGTATCTCCCTTCTCTTCTTCCTTTCCCTCCCTTTTAAAGGGAGGTGCGCAGCCCTTTTCATCATTATGGAGAGAAAGCCTTCCTTTGCAGGATTGGGCCGTCCCCCTGCCTCGCCGGTGCGCGTGGCTTTGCCGGCCATTTCCTTCCATAATTTGTGATGATGAGGCCTAGACGGTAACACGTGTCATGTTTGCATGGTCTTTATCATTTTCCAACGTCTTTCTTCATGATGGCTAGGCTCTCCTTGTGCATAGACGACACGAGGCGACATCTGAGAACGACGCTGTATTTGTGTCCCATCAGCATGTTTATGAAAACATTGGAGCGCTGAAATCATTTCCCTTCTTGTTTTGTGTTTAAAAACTCTGGCTCAAATGAGAACTCATCCATGGCAAAAGGAAGTCGACTAGGGTGAGTTGATAATACGCACGTTTAATTTTTTTTAACTCAGGTAAGTAAAAGGAGCTTTGTTCGACTTGGTAGGAAAAATGGTCAAGTCAATGATTAACTGGGAGAGCTTTTAAACAGCAAATGACTCGGGGAGTTTTTAAACAGCGAATACTCTATGCACACTGCAACCATTGTAAGATGAAAAAGAGTCGCCTAGGGCGAGACAATGAATGACTAGCAGAAATAGGAATTGTACCTTATGGTAAGTTTTCAATGCTTTGCTGTTAACAAAACTTTCTAATTACTGTAAAGTGGTGTGGCTTGTGCTCCAGAATTAAGGTTGAACATATTGAATCACAAATCCATAAATATGCAATATTAAGCAAGGGCATTTAAAAGAGACCGCATTCAAAAACCCAATAACCATAAACATAACAGAATCTGCCATGAAAGAGTTCTTATACTTTCCAGCCTTTTCTTCTTGAAGGCTTTTCAGGTGCTTTCATGGCGCAAACCAAATCTTTCCACAAAGGACCCAGAGAAAACCATCCTCCTCATGTCAGCAAACCTCTCATGCTCTGTATTCTCAAGCTTGAACCATAAATATTATATACGGGAGCAAATGAACCAATCATAAACCGGGTTTGGATATGAATGGCACTGCCTTTGAACTGATCTGGATGTTTCTTGATAAAGTTTATGAGTGGGCAGACTGGGGTAGCAACCTGGAATGGTTGTGCTCACCTTTGTACGTGACGATGAGCATTGAAGGGTCTTCCAAACACCTCTCAACGTGCTTCCTTGCTGGGCAGCCCCTCATGCTGCTACACTTATAGTATCCCCTGCATAATTCAACCAATAAGTTTGTGTGGATGTCCTCATTAGATAACATGAAGTATGTGCTTGAATATAACAAGCAAGATTTTTTAAAAGTGCCCATCTGTGTCCGGCCGTCGCTTGAGATGGACAGAATTGCTACATCTTTAATATATTATTTGAGAAAAAAAAATGATAGGAATACTAATCCATTAGGTTTGCTCTGATGAAAAACATGTGGCTTATCAAATTCCACGGCATACAATTATAATATTCACTAATTTTTGCCCTCTTTGATGTTTGAATGATTTGGTTGAATTACAAATAAGGGTGGTGGAGGGAGAAATGACCTAACTTTTTTGTTAGCAGAGAGGACAATCGTAGATCATGGCTACCCAGTTGGAGGATAAGTTCATGATTCAACAAATTAAAATATGACCAATGAAAATCATCTGAAAGGACCTCTGTGTTTTGTTCACCAAAAGGACAATCATCAACTGTGGCTACCCAGCTCGTTGGTGAGTTCAAGATTCGAAAAATTACAACACGGCCGGTGAAATCATTTGAGATAAAAATTCGATTTGAATTTAGTTGACAGGAAGACTAACTAACCAGTTTAAGCAGTACTGCACTTTGTAAGGTATGTGGACTGAAACAATAAGATATTAACCATAAAAAAAAATCAAGGCCAAGTATTTGGTGACAAGATTAGAACAAGACCAGGTGTTTGGCGAAACTAATCATTTTCATCTATTAAATCACAACAATCATAACTCTCTACTTCCTACAGATTCCTCTAAAGGCCGAGAAATCTCAACAAGAGAAACAAATATTTGGCGACAATGTTAGATTAAAACTAGAAAATGAACATGCTCAACTGGTCCAAAAAAATTATTGTAAAGCCAAAATCAGAACTAAAGCCCAAAATAGAAATACATTCATGTAGGTTAATCCATCAACAGAAGTCAAGTTTATATGTATTCACATGAACTCTCTTGCAAGGCCAGTAAAAAGAAAAACCAAAATATTAAGAGACTAAGTTTGCTTATATGAACCTTATCGGTTCAAGATTATATTGATTCTAATTGTTGGACGTTTAACCTTGGATGCACATTCAAGATTCCAAAATATGTTCTCAATAAAAAATCTTCGGAAGAATAAAATTTCAAAGAAAAATTCCCTTAAAATTTCTTCAATACACTTAAATGCACATTCAAGATTCCATGTTATAAAAATGAACATAAAACAAAATGTACATAAAAATGGACATAAAACAGAGCCTAAGTGGCAAGCGTGTTTTTTTTTTTTTGGAACTAGGCCAGTGATAAATCGACCCCCAAATATCTTAAATCGACTCCCTATGTGTCTTTCTCTCTCCTCTGGGTTTGATAGAGAAAGAGGAGAGAGATAGACACATAGGGGGTCGATTTAAGATATATGGGGGTCGATTTATCACTCTCCTTGAATTATAGTCATGTTTGAATAGGATGATGAAGCCCAGGCATTTGCAAGGGGAGCAAGAATTCGAAAATTGACCGTGGAGGATTATTCGGTCTTGCTTCTTGCATTTTTCTCGACGAAAAGGTACAGCCTAATCCCTTCCATTCCTCGATGCGATTTCTCTGTGATTTTATCTTATTTAATTGAGTATTCATGCTCTGTGACTTGCTGATAAATTTATTTTGCTTAGAGATAATATAAATAATAAATGTAGTGTAAGCAATAAATGTATTTAACTAACTAATAAATATAGTTAAACTAATCAATACATATTGGAATTCCCCGACAAATTTAATTTGTTTTCTTGCCCTCAAATTTTATAGATTATTTCTATTTGAAAATGAAAGAGAGTGACGCTTGGCTAAAAACCCAATAATAGTACTCAGAAAATTTACAAAGTGATTTACAATGAAAAAATGGTAGCCTATAGCTAAAAACACAAGATTTTAGTCTCCTTGTTTCTTCTTTTTCCTTGTTATTTTTATAGTTTCTTTTCACCAAAGATCCAACATCTACAGACAAACAAGACCCTTTATACTTCTCAACCCCACATCAAATTGTTGGTGGGAATGTCCTTCAGTCAAGGATATGAGAAAGAAGAAGAGAAGCTTCAAGGCGCGTATTCGCTTTCCTTAAGACAATATTCGCCCCCACCTGTTGTGTGCAAAGGGGATCTGTGAATTGCCTCCAAGATACAATGAAGCCTTGTAGAACAATTCTACAAACGTTTGATGACGCTTTGCACAAGCAGAATCAAACCCAAAACACCTTTCAAGAAACTTCAAGCCTTAGAGAAAATCACTAAAACTGTTTCTGTAGAAAACAGATTTTAGTGCTCTGTTTTATGAACAAAATAACTAAGAAAACAAGAGATAGAGAGATTGTTAAAGAGAGAAACAAGAAAATACAGCAATAACTGTTTTCTCATATTTGAAAAGATAGATTTCTGCTCTTTTTATAGATCACTAGATGTCTATTGTCCAAGAGAAACATCTCTTCAAGACATCCCTTTGATTGGTTTGAATAATGACCATTCGATCACAACTCTTTGTGATTTAAGTGTCTTGGATCACCCACAAGGTGTTCTTTGTGTTTGAAAACATCCATGACTCTTGGGAAGCAAAAGACATGAAGAAAGAATGAAAAACGGAAGTGAAAAGCCATGTCTATTTTCTCCCAACGGATACTTTTTCGAACAGTCGCAGTCGACCGGGCTACTGCGGTTGCCCGCCGGCATGGTTCTGTCCATTTTATCTTTTCTCGATCTAAAGAACTGCGGTCGACCGACCTTCCACGGTCCCCTCCGACACCTTCCTGTAAATCAATTAAGATTCCAGTAACCAATCCGTGGTCGCCCGAAATACCCCGGTCCCTCGGAATACCCCGGTCGACCGGCCTTGTCTGAAAATAGTTTTTATATTTAAAATTAAAAACTTGTAAAATCATTTTAATTTTCAAATACCACTTTGCATTTTGAAAATCTTTAACACAAACAACTTGTTTCCCACAAGACTCTTGAGTAATACCATCTAGTATTAATGACCTCCTAAAGAACATACAAAGGCTTTTCTCTTTACAATACATCATAAATTTCTTTAGATAAAACAATATAAAGTCTTTTCACTTTCTAAGAAACTACCCCTCCCATACATCATACAATTTGATTTAAAATTTCTAGCACCGTTGCCATAGATTATAAGAAGCATCCATATCGTTATTAGCAAACATGACATAGAAGGCGCTCTTTATTGGAGATTTTCGAAATAAAATTGTTTTAGAAAATAGTTTTAAGACTGAAATTATTGTTTTTTTTTTTTTTTTGAAACAATAGGTACATTTTGAAAAGTGGGTGTAGAAGTGCTCTGAAGAATAGTTCTGCATTGGAAAATGAGAAGAGTGGAGAGGGGTTAATAAACACCCTTCCACTCTTCTCTCCTTCTTTTAAAGAACCCGTGGGTTTTGCAAATGGTGGGACTAACCGTTCATGAGCATGCATGGGCTGTTGGACATTTTTTGGCACAATTCGCAGGTACTTAACACTGCAAGAGCGCTTAAGTTTTTCCAGATTGGATATGAGCCGTTGATCATGACCTTGATTGATCGCTGTGATTGGATGGCGATTGTTCCTGATCAAGTACAATCTGAGCCACAGGCTGACAATCCTTCACGGTCTAACGGTCAAGTCACCTTAAATTTTGATTTAAAAATTCAAACATTGTCTCCATCAACTATCAGAACCATCTATATCCGTATTAGAAACAAGCAAGACATAGAAGCTATTCTTAAGCCTGTGAAAATAGCCAAGAGCGTAGAGTGGATCGATCTTGTTCATGGTGATGGCATATGATATTGGTTGTAGGTTATAAATGAATGCAAAGAAATGTGGTTTGACTCAATTTTAAAGAACTGAAATATTAGTCCATTATCTTTTTTTTATTATCTTTCTTTTTTATGGGTCAGTTGGGGTTAGGCGAACCCCTACCAGTATATTAGATAAAGATAGATCGTATGAAAAAGACCACTACCCAATCTTTAGAACATAAAAAGGGCAAAACAACTAGGGTCATGATAACCTTGAATACAAATTCAAAACAAGCATGAGAAAGAAAATACACAAGCTGGATTCGTGCAATTTGTAGGTCTCAGGAGACACCTGAGCCCAAGGGCAGGATCCTATAAGTGAAGCTTTGTTTACTGTTATCCATGAGATCCATCATCTTCTAGTTATACTTCCTTATTCCTAGGTTTTTCCTCAACTCCTGAACCATTGGTGGTTGACTTAATTTCATTGGGATGGAAGACAACCCACTTGTCGGTGAAGATAGAAAGAAGGGGGAAGTAAGTTTCCCTTTTTTCCTTTTAACTTTTTTCCATGATTCTTCCTCAATGAGATTGGATTCCAATTGGAAGGATGTTTCTTCCATATTCCGGTCCCTTTCTTCCATGTGGGATGTCCCTTCCTACAGGGTATCTAAAGGCGACAATATATTTCCTTGACTTTTTAGGGGCCGTCTCTTTGAAAATTCTACACATGACTCACCATGATGGTTGCTCTGGTAGTAGGTCGTTGTTTTCCCAAAGTTTTACCCCATAGGGATAACTTATTCTCTTGGGAAGCTACTGAAGTCATAGTTGTTTGAAGCTTGTCGGATTTTACACTTTTCTCAACAGTCCTCCATTCCTTCTTAGGCAGGGGGAGTTTATGATCTAGAAAGTAATTGCACTCCTCTGTGTTGTGGCTGAAATCTTTGTAACTATTGCAAATCTTAGGTTTCCAATTATATGTTACTAATTGCATGATCACTCCTGAGGCAGTTCTAAGTCTAATTGAATCTGTAGGGGTTGATCGGCCTTAACTTGGATGCACGTCCTAGTATAGGCTAACCTTGACGAATCGACAGTTGGGGTGTCCGTATAGAGAGGCTTCCCAAAGATAATGGCAATCCTGCTCATATTATGAGGCGTCCAAAACTTTAGGTGGAGCCCCGGGAGACAAATCCAAATGGAAATTTCATAAAGTTGCTTCTTCTCCAAAGAGGTTTCCGGAGCCCACCTTTGGAGGATTAGGGGTCTTCCTCCATAGTTGTGACTCCTTTCTTCTATGACCCATGTTCAATAGTCGGAATTTGTGAATTTAAATAGGAAGAATCCATTCTTCAGTGTGAGCATTTGGAGGCCCCCTATTATCTTAAGCAATCTCTTCTTTCCCCTAGATAAGCACCTAAAATACTACCTGATGGCGTCTGGATCCGGGTCGGTGATCGCGCGGTCGGTAGAGTGCCTCCGCAGGGTCTGCAATCACAAACAAAGGTGGTCAGGGGGTCCGGGGTGAGTGCCGGACGACCACTTCGACACCCAAGTCAGATCCTTCGACCAATCAATATAAAGGACAGCGAGAAGGGGAAGGGGTTTTGATCAAGGTTACCAGGGCCAACGCGCGGGCTCCTTTCTGGGTGTGTGAATGAGTGGGTCGGAGGGGACTAGCAGGGAGAGTAGGATTACGTTCCTAGTCTCCTCTGTTGTTATCTCGCCTCTTTTTCCGGTTGTTTTTTTTGTGGAGCTGAGAATGGGGGAAATCCTTTTCTAAAAAATGTCGATCCCTTCTCTTCTTCCTTTCCCTCCCTTTTAAAGGGAGGTGCGCGGCCCCTTTCATCATTATGGAGAGAAAGCCTTCCTTTGCAGGATTGGGCCGTCCCCTGCCTTGCCGGCGCGCGTGGCTTCGTCGGCCATTTCCTTCCATAGTTTGTGATGATGAGGCCTGGACGGTGACACGTGTCATGTTTGCATGGTCTTTATCATTTTCCAACGTCTTTCTTCATGATGGCTAGGTTCTCCTTGTGCATGGGTGACACGTGGCGATATCTGAGAACGACGCCGTATTTGTGTCCCATCATAACTCCCCCTTACTCCTTTGGTCCATTGAATGGGCCAAGGGAGTAAAGTTTTGTTCGAGCGACGTCATGATGAGGGCAATTACGAGGACTTTGGGGTACGAGGAGGCGTGCCGTTTTATCCGGCGAACGTCCCCGGGAAGCGGTAGCGTCGTTAGGTGGGTTGCCTTGTTTCGAGGCATCAGGGTTCCTTTCTTGAGTTTAAAAAGGGGAATTACCCTGGCACTTTGTAGTAGGTGTCATTTCGTGCATTCTTCAACAACATGTCCGATTTTCCTTCGCGAGTTAGGGGCAAGGCCCGTCTCTTCCAGGAATTGTCGAGTGATCCCGACTTGTCTTCCGGCCCGGAGGAGGATCATGCGGCTCGTCGGAAGAAGGCTAGGAGGAACCCGGGTTCTTCCTCCTGCTTTCCCCCCCCCCCTTCGCCTTTCCTCCTTGCCTAGGGAAGACAAATCGTCTCGATCCCGTGTCGCCAGGGAGTGGTCTTTTTTCTCCTGAGCCTATCACCAGGGAACGAAATTGCGTGACCGTATTTTCAAGATGGGCAAGGACATCGAGGACTTGAAGCGGGAGAACGAGGCTCCACAGAAAAAGGTTCACCTTCTCAATGAGCAGCTGTTTGAATACGAGGTGGACCCCCTACTGGAGAGCTCCTGGGAAGAGGAGGGGAACCCTTCGGGAGAGGAGTCTCCCTCTGATTAGTCTCTCGCTCTTCCTGTTTTTCTGCGCGCCTTTTCTTTTCCTGTTGGGGATTTTGGGGCCTGCGTGCCCTGCACATTGTTTCTTGTTTCCCTTTCTTTTTGTAGGCCTGTGGGCCAGGATGATGTGAATGGGTAATCTTTATGAATTCGCGCTGTGTCTCTCTATGTTGTTTTTTTTTCATCTGTTTGATATAAATCATCTTGGTTGTGAGGACCTGTGACGGTCAGTCCGGGCCTGCGGGGGATTCCGAACCTGTTCCTGGCGCTTTTAATTCCCTTCGCCAGCTGCACTCGTGGGCCGTGGCCTTGCGCCGGGGCCCCGGTCCTGGGCGCGCGTTTTTCTTTGGTGGGATTGGGGTTGGGCCCCTTCTGCTTGCTTTCCTACCTCCGGGCCCCTCCCTCTCCTTTGGTGGGGAGGAGTCAGAGGTGCTTTGTGATGGTGAGGTTTGGCTGTATGGGTGTACGGGCGACACGCGGCGAAAGCTGAAAGCGGCGCCGTTTTTTATGTCTCGTCATAATACTACCTTTGGTCCCTTGACTGGTCCAAGGGGGCAGGCTTGTTTACCTGGTTAAGGAATATCATGACGAAAGCATTTATGGGAATCTTGGGGTGCGAGAAGACGTGCCGTTTCGTTCGGCGGCTCCTTCCCGAGGAACTGTGGTGACATTATGTGGTGCCGGTTGGTCATCAAATGGGCAACCGACACGCGTAGGCGAGTCGCTTCAAATTCCTGCCCATGGGCCTTTCATAGGGTTTATAAGGAGCGAGTTCTTCTGCTTTGTATGCAGATTACCCTTCCGGTTCTTTTCCCTTCTTTGCTTTCTTTTGGCCTATCTTCGGGCTCGTTGGAGATGTCGTCGTCTTTCCAGGGTCTCTCTATAAGTGGTGGGGGGAGGGATGCTACCGAGGGGAGTCCTCCCAGCAGTCCCGAGATTAACCCCGACGGGTTGGGGCCCCGACAAACGGTTCCCGAGAGGAACCCGCCTCCAGGGCTTTCCCCGCGCTCTCCCCTTCCTCCCCTTTACGAGAGGGAGTCCCATGAGGCTTTCACTCATCGCCACCGGTCGTTCTTCTCCCATGTCCATCGTAGGGAAATGGCGGTTTGTAGCCAGATGATCGACATGGATCGGGAGATTGCGGCCTTGCGGGCGGAGAATGATCTGTTGAGGAATCGGGTACGTTGGCTAAATGACCAGACCCGATTTGCTGAGAATCGGCGTTGGGGGAGCTCTTCGGAGGAGGAGCAGAGTGATAAGGAGCTTTCCGATGCGGAAAACTCTTTCGGCGGCCAGTCGCTCTGAGCTGGAGGTGGCGGGATGAGCAGGATTTTGGAGGAGGCCTCTTTTTGTTGGGGGCCTTAGGGGCCCGGGCCTGCATGCCTTTTTGTTTTTACTCCCCCCTTTTGTAGGCCCGTGGGCCAGAAGGAAGTAGTTTATGAATGGCTCTTTTTTGGTTTATGACTTGTATCTTGTGTCTGCTTTTCCTTCGCATGTTTGCCTCCCCGCGTGACCCGAGCCTTTTTCGCTGTGCTTGATATTTTTTGTTTGGTGGTATTGTACGTCGGGCCCTTGTGACTTGTGGATTCGTATGCTGGGTCCTTATGATGGGTCCCGAGCCCTTTGCCATCGTACGTGGTCTTTTCCATCTGGTGGATTTGTATACCGGCCCCTTGAGGTGGGTCCCGAGCCCTTTGCCATCGTACGTGGTGAGGGTTTAGGGATGGCTTGCTGGGGAAGTCACTTAGCGGTAGGGGTAGCGACGTCTTTTCAGTATGGCGCTTCGACTTTCGGCGGTTCCCTTGGGTTTCCCAATCGGCGCAACGTGTGCCCGTCCCATCGGATTAGAAAGGAAGGGCGATCGATCGACGCGTGTCGAAACCCTAGCCCTTTTTAGAGCCTTTTTGGGGATTTCATTCTATATCTTATTTCTTCGTCTTCCTCGGGTGAAACGGGTTTTCTTCCGCGGTGAATTTTGCGCGTATTGCTCTTCACCAACCTTCTTCCGGTGAGTTATGCGTCTTTTATTTTATTCGACATTTGATAGTTTTACGATGTCTGTCGCAACTGTTCCTCAGAGTCCTTCTTCTGAGTCGGTGGAAGTAGTGGAGAGGGCTCCGCCAAGAAAAAGGAGGCGGTTGTTTGTGGAGGGAGGGGGTGGCGACTCTCGAGACGTACAGCAGCCTACGGAGTTGAAAGACAGCTCCGGGTGTGGACCCCGATCCGTAGATAGGCGGCGAGGGAGCGGGTCCCTAACACCATCCGGATCATCCACGTGTGAAGGAGAGCTCTACCAAGGAACTCTCAAAACGGATGCCACCCTCATAGCATAGCACGAGTGGCGATATAAAAGAAAGAGATATGTCTCGATCCGGAACCGAGGTTCGAAACCGAGACATACCTGAAATAAACTCAGAGTCGCCATCCATGGATATGCCATGGAACCCTAAAATCAAATCCTCTGTACAATGGATAACCAGAAATATATATATGGGTTCGTGCCTGGTTACGAATGGGGAAGGTCTGAGAGCACCCCCGATTCGTCCGAGTGCAAGCACTTGGTCTCTTATGCCCTTTATTATTAACTCCAAAGAAGTTTGGGTAAAAATCATATGAAATGGGAACAATCCTCAGGAATCGTCTACCTAAGCATGCATTTCCTGAGGATAAAATAATAAGCACACATAAAATGAGATGAAAGATGTGTCACCTAAGCATAGCTAGGTTATGAGTGACATGCCTAATGGGTGTCTAAATTCTGATGTACAAACACATGCAAGCTATAGCTAAAGGTACATGATCAGTACAAGAAAGTAAGAAGACACATCAAAACATACAATGACTACACAACTAATCCTAAGACTCTAAATTATTAGCCTGAGTCTTCGGATGGTCTGGTATTCATCCAAAGAAGCCTACGTATCCCCGCCTCCACGAGAATCAAGGCAACGTAGTTCTTCGCGTCTATTCTAAGCTAGGATGCCTAAGACACCTAGACCTCTATCCTAGACTCGATCTAAAAGACCGAACCAATTATAAAGTTTATTGTATGATTTATTTAAATTTCAGTGAATTGTGGATTTTAGGACACCCTATATGCCCTAACTAAATGCAGATTAGCCCTAGGCTAATGCAGGTGGTTCCTACAACCTATGTGTAACTAGGCTGCATTCCCTAAGGAAAACCAAGGGTGGACTAGCGTATCCTACTCTAGTCATCACTCGGCGATGTGGATCGCCGACTGACCGGACGGAGGCGCTCCTATAACTCTAGGACAGACCCCTAACTCTAAAACAAGCACACGATAAGCAAACAAACAAACAACCTATCAAAAGACACAACCTAACTCTAAAACTCTCTATCTAGGAGAAACTCCTAACTCTAGAGGAAGATCTTTTGAAAATGAAAGTTTTTTTAAAGGTTTTTAAAGAAAGTTTAAAAACATTATTTACAAAAAAGTTTGGCTGGACTTGGGATGTAAATCCCAAGCTGCACTACGTACCTCGGAAGAGGATCAAGCCAACGTAGTTCGAAACGAACTCTCCTAACTAATACTTCTAAAACACTCAACACTTTAGGATTTTTTAAGATTTTTCGAATGTTTTTTGAGTTTTAAAATATTTAATGTTTTGGGATTTTTAAATGCTTTAATATGTTTTTGGATTTTAATTGTTTTCACCCTTTTAGTCAAAGACTTAAGGGAAATACACAAAGCAAAACCTTAGGGCTAAACCTTAAGGCAAATAGGGGAAACCCCTAAACAAATAACACTATCAAAAGCAAAGGTAAACGAATCAAAGAGTCTCTAATAACACTCCTAAAAGGACAAATGAGTCAAAGACTCTCTTAATAAAATCACCCAAAAGACGAATGAGTCAAAGACTCTCTGAAAGAAACGGAAACACGATTCAAAGACACTCTAAGAGAGAAAACACGAGTGAAAGACTCCACTGACAACAACTAAAGGATATACGAGTCAAAGACTCTCTAAAAGATGGAAACACGAGCCAAAGACTCCAAAAACACCGACTAAAGGATATACGAGTCAAAGACTCTCTAAGAGATAGAAACACGAGTCAAAGACTCCAAAAACACCGACTAAAGGATAAATGAGTCAAAGACTCTCTAAAAGAGAAAGATTGAGTCAGAACTCTTTAATAACAACACCTGAAAGACAAATGAGTCTAAGACTCTCCTACAACACTACTGAAAAGACAAATGAGTCAAAGACTCTCTAATAACGCCACCTAAAAGGCGAATGAGTCAAAGACTCTCTAATAACACTATCTAAAGGATGAATGAATCAAAGACTCTCTAATCAAGGCTGACTCCTATGCGAATGGACTATCGACTAAGAAGAAGCTTACAAGCAAAAGGAATAAGAGACCTTGTGCATATTTGGCAAAGGTAAAAAAACATCCAGCCGGGCCGGACAGCTACCTAGCCCTCAGGGTGCAACAAATGTGCAACCCAATACCCATAAGGGTAGGGGTATGAAGCCAAGCCGAGTAGGGTGTTCTTCCAAAACCAAACGGCGCACAAAGAGGAGGTTTAGCAAGAGAATGAGACCGGGCGGGTCTAAAAGGAAATAAGAGACTTTGTGCATATTTGGCAAACGTAAAAACATCCAGCCGGGCCGGACAGCTACCTAGCCCTCAGGGTGCAACAAATGTGCAACCCAATACCCATAAGGGTAGGGGTATGAAGCCAAGCCGAGTAAGGTGTTCTTCCAAAATCAAAAAGCACACAAAGAGGATTAACGAGGGAATGAGACCGGACGGGTCTCCCAAACACACAAAGATGGGCTCTAAGCAACCTTATCATTGTCCTTGCAAAGGGGGAAGCAAGGCCAAGACAACTAATTGACCAAATTGGTCTCTAATTAACAAATGAACAAACTGAGGTGTAATCTCAGAGAGGATTCTACAAATGAGGCTTGCCTCCAAATGAGGATTGCCTAACGAGACAGAGTATGTCTTCTAGTACAGGTTATAGCATCTAAAGAAATTTAACAGAAATCTAAAAGACTGTGCTAGTCTAATCAAAGAGAGAGGAAAATGCTACCAGATAATCGCAAATTCCAATCAATTATTATAAAAACAAATCAAATATCAGCAAAATATGATCTACAACTAAAGAGTGCACAATCTGTAATAATAGCAATCATACAATGATAAACAACATTAATTAGTCCAGACCAGCCGCTGGATAGCCTAATAAAGCAAGAAACAACATTAAACACTTCTATGCCCAACCACAAGTACCACTGCCCCAATATGGGGGTGAAATCAGATGATGCTAAAGTAATCATCTGATATCACAAATACACAGGATAATATTTCTATGCCCGCCTTGAGATCAGACAGTACTCATATCGATAATATCGAATAGAGTAGTCATCTGATCTCCTTCTTTCCTAAAACAATTTATTTAAATAAAAGACAAGTGTATGAACCTTAAGAGAGTCTCACCTGAGCAGTCCATTTATTATCATCTTCAAAACCTAACTCAAAGATTAGTACAAGAGAAGAATATATATAAAAAAGAAATCAAAAGATTATGATAATTCTAATTTATACAAATTGTAGTGCGTAACAGGGGGCATATCTGAAAGGTTGAGTAGGCCTACTAAACAAAAGAGGAGAGCGCTACTTAGATTGAGCGAGTCTCCTAAAGATGGGCTTGGGCTATCGCCTTCATCGCCCTTGCAATGGAACAGTTAAACGTCTCTTGGGATTTTGAATGGAATGCATCTGCAAGTGATTGTAGGAATCCTCCAAGGCGTAAGCTCGACGAACACTTGCGCGCAGAAGAATTGAAGGGTGATGCTCGAGCTCAACGAATAAAACTTCTATTAACGAGCATGAAAGATCAATCAATTGTAAAAGAAAGAGAGAACCCTAAACTCACAATTCTTGACAGAAACAGAGTAACGAATGAAATAGGGGTGACCAAAGACATGGATGGAATCAACGAGTAGTATCTTTGCACTTAATGATCTTTATAAAGCTCGAGAAGAAACCAAAAGTAGTGCTATGAGCAAACAAGGTGGTTGAGTTCTAATAGGAATTTATCATTGTATTACTTGGCCTTCTACCACTCAACAGACAAGCAAAAATCATCATGCCCAACTCTCATCAAGTGCTATAGCGGCCGATATTTTACCCCATGTATTCAAACCTTTGTTCACAAAACATTTGACAGATAACCAAGGTATCCTGGAAGTTTCAACATGCAACCACAAAACTAATAGCCATACTTAAATTGGGAGTCATAAACCATAAAATGCAAGTATGAAAATCCAGTATAAAAAATGAAATCTAAACCAAACCTGCTCAGAAAAATATATTGAGAACAAAATAGGGTTGAAAGGAATGAGCGCATAGGGATTCAGATCAGTAGAACATTCCAGTGAGTCTCATGCATTCAATCAAAAAATGAAAACCATTCGGTAACCATGAGATAACCTGAAACCTAATCCTACTTTAAACCTCATTCCATCAAAGAGAAGATAAAAGGAAATTAGACAAAATCCAGATGCTATCTGAGCACAAGCGAGATGGTCAAATAATCGTACCAACTGATGAATCAAGATTGTAATTGCAGATCTTTTGCCAGAATCCGATAAGACTTGTCAGAGGCAAGAGTCTTTCGGTCAAATTCAAATCAGCAGATTTGAATTTTCAATTCAATGAAATAAAGAAAATCCAAACCTATGAGCCTCAGATCTAGAGTAAAATTGCATGGATTTAGGGTTTGAGAATTTGATTTTCTAGATCCAGATCCAGATTTACTCTCTCTCTCCTTCTCTTAATCCTTTTTTTTTTTTAGATCTTTAAACTAAGGTTTTAAACAAGAACGAGATTAGAACTAAATCTTTTTTTAGAAAAATAAAAGATGTCTAACCTGAGAAGAAGAGTTCCACCGGAAGATAACGGAAGATTCACCAGAATATGACCGGAGCTAAGCCAGATCCAACCGGAGAAGATGATCAGAGGGAAGAAGAGTAAAATCCCTCTTTCTGCTTTTGCTTTCTCTCTTTCTCTCTATGCGAAAATCAGCTTTCTTCTCTCGAAGCCTCTCTGCAAATCCTCTTTTTTTTTTTTTTTTTACCTCTCAGATCTGAGATTTCAGATCTGAGATTCTCCTTCACATAACGATTTTGAAAAGGGAAATCGGATCTGGCGCAGCGATGATCGGCCGGAGCATTGAGGTGGGAGAGATGGTGGTGCGGATCAGAATTAGCAACAGATCTTAGGGAAAAATAAAAGGGGTTTGGGGTTTTGGGGTTTTACAGAGAAGAAAAAGAGGGTGGGGTTGCTGGTGGTCAGAGGTGGTAGTAGGTTTGGGGAATAAGAAGAAGTGGAGGTGGCGGTGATCCGGTGGGTCGGAGAAGGCACGGCTGGATTCCGGTGAGGAACCTACCGGAGAAGATGGGTTTAAGGATTTTGGATCTTGCAGAAGAAAAGAAAAATGGAGGAGATGATGATCGGAGGGTGGAGGTGGTGTCTCACGGTTCAAGGTGTGGCCGGGTTTAATGGAGGTTGGCCGGCCGGAGATGATCCTCGAGAAGAAAATCCCCAAAAATCCCTTTCTCCTTCTCTATCTCCTCGTGCCTCCCGAAAATAAGATGGAAAAACCCCTTAATTTATGAAAATCTCAGATCTAGATCTGAGATTTTCCTCAAAATCTCAGATCCAGATCTGAGATTTCTCCTTCTTCTTCTCCTCTCTTTTTTTCAACGAAACCCTCTCCTCTCCTTCGGTGGTTTTTTATCAAAAACAAAATGATAAATTTGACCCCTCTATTCTACCCTGGACAGCCCCCTTGTAGATGATTCACTCCCCTTGCTCCACATCCAATATATACACTACGACACTCGTTTGTTAGGCAAACGACCACGGATTTAGACGCAATTTTGCAGGGACCCTAATGAGACACTAACCTAACCTGCGATGCAATTCGGGATCCTAGCTTGGTGATTAAATGGGGCTTCGCCCGAGCACAGAGAACCTGGGTCCGGTCAAAATGGGGTGTCTACACCGGGGCTTCTGGGTCATCGGTGGAGGCCGCTCCTTCGGAATCTTCTGCTCGAGTTTCTTCTGCTCGTGAGGCGGAGATTAGGGACATCGGGTCTGGTGCCGTTATTTGTCCCGGTTGGGTGATGTGTTTCAGGAACACCTTGGGAGAAGGGGCGGCGGAGAAGGTTAGGAGGGAGTTCCACATTCCTGATGGTTACGGGATTAGGGTTCCATCCTTTGCAGAGGGGGTGTGTGAAGGTGCTACGGAGGAGGAGGTAGCTTTCTACGTGGAGGCTTTTCGGGCGGGGGTTAGGTTCCCGCTTTTGGGCATTATAGTAGAGGCCCTTGAGTTTTACCGGGTGGCCCCCTCCCAGCTGGTGCTTGGCGCACTCTTTTGGCCTTTGTGGCCAAGGCGGGTCTTTACAAGGTTCAGCCTACCCTCCCGCTGCTCCGGGCCTGCGTTGCCCTTAGCCCGTTGGTGAAGGGGGAGGACAGCTGGTTATATCTGACCCAGCGCCCTCAGGTGAAGATTGCGGCGAACTTGCCTTCTTCCATCAAAAAATGGAAGGAGGAGTACGTTTTCATTACTCCTCCTTCGGACGTTGACTGGGACTTTCCTCGCTCTTGGAGGCACTCCGTTGAGTGGCGAAGGAAGTCCCTCCCCGACGAGTCTGATTACAGCAAGTTTGACTTGGGGAAGCTCGCCTCTGGGGAGGCTATTAACGTTTCTGAGTTTAGATGGGAGAGGGGCCTGAAGAGGCTCGGTTTGCTGAGAGCTGTGGAGAGGAGGGCCCGCTGTATGGGCGAGGGAACGGGGGAGAGTTCCGCCAGCTATCGCGGTGAGCCCCCCCCCCCTTTTTGTCTTTTTCTTTCTATTTTTTTGTTGCTGTTCCCCTTTGCTTTGAGTGGTTGTTGTTCTCCTGTTTTTGGCAGGAGGCATGTCTTCTTCTGGTGACGCTGGTAAGGGAAAGGGGGTTGCGGCCGCGACGAAGGGTCTGGCGAGCCGCAAGAAGATCCCTTCTGATTTTATGGCCGCGGCCAGGCTGGGCCGCTCGCTAGCGAGGCTTCCGGCATCCGCGCCTTCCAGCCCCTCTGGTCGAGCGGTCGGAGAAAAGGGGACGGCTAGGTCTTCCCCTCCGGAGTCGGAGCCTTCCGCCAAGAGGGCTGTCCCTTTAGGCGCTCGATAGGGGGGTGCTGGTCGTGCGTCGCATCCTCCTGCCTTCTCGGAGGACACGCCAAGTCAGATGGAGGGGGCAGTTATGACCAAGCTTCTTCTAGAGCGGGTGGAGCTTTCGTCGCAGTGCTTCCAGGTGCGAGGGTAGCTGTTTAGACCTGACTGGAAGATTGGCGTTGAGGATAGCGTTCTCGCGAATCCCCGGGTTGGGGTGGAGCTAGGGTGACCACCGCCCTTCCTGGCGATGAGGCTGAGTTAGAGGGCTTCGATTGTAGGGCCCTGGGGGCTCAGTACTTTCAATCAACATCTTGCGTAAGTACCGGGTGGCCGGTTTTTCTGATTGTACTTTTCTCTCTTTGTTGTTTTTGAGATTGTACGTTGGAAATTTTCTGATGGCTTGCTTTTGCAGTCCCAAAGCTATGCCAGGAGGATGGTGCAGTGCCTGCTCGAGGATGAGGCTGAGATAGGTGCTTTTGAGGAGCGAGTCCGGCAGTTGAGCGAGGACTTGGACAAGGCCCGGGTGGAGAAAGCGGCCTTTGATGATACTGTCGCTCGACTTCGGGAAGACCTCCGAACAACCATGGAAGGGAGAAGCCGTGCGGCGGACAAATTGGCGGTGGCTCGACGAACGCATGCCAGGGAATTGGCGAAGGCGCGGGAGGAATGGCGCGACTCCGAGGAGTTTCTCAAGGCCGCGGCTGCGTTTAGCATGGACGTTGAGATAGATGCATTCGTTGAATGTCGGCGGCGTGTCCGCGAGGTCGATCATTCCTTCCCCCTTGACAAGCTGATGCATGAGGCTGAGGGAGACGCTCCGGAAGGTTTTGCGCCGGTACCGGTGGAAGTACCGGGGTCGGCCGAAGAGGAGGTGGCTGCCTTGGTAGATCCTGTAGTTGCCGAGACTTCTGAGGGGGCCCAGTAATGTTCGGATGCCTCGGGAAGTTTGCTCTCTCTTTTTTGGTCTTATTGACGTATTTGGTCTGTAATAACATTTGAACTATCTTTCTTTCCTTTTATATATGGTGTGCCGCGAGCTCTTCGAGCTTTCGGTATTGCTCTTCGGGCCCCCTTTTTTTTTTTAAGTTGCGATCTTTGTTGGCGAGGGTACTCCCAGTGCACCCCGTAGGGCGTCTTTTTTATGGAGGACTATCTTCCCCTCGAGTGATCAGTTCGGGGTTAATGGGTCCCGCCTCCCCTTAAAGGGAAGGTCTTTTTTTCATGGGGAGCGTTTTAGGGTATTCTCGGGGGGATCGGTCCCGATGCTACCTCTGTTTCACTCCCTGTTTTTCATGGGGAGCGTTTTAGGGTATCTTTGGGGGGGGGCGGCCCCGGTGATACCTCTGTCTCACTCCCTGTCTTCTTTCGGGTCCCTTATTTATTACGGGCCGGAAAGTGGAGATGCGTATGGCTCAGGTAGAAACGTTATTCCATTGATTTGTTAAGGAGGAAAATACATCTTTGCTTCTAGAAACACAAAAAGGAAGCAAATAAAACACTCGTCATACTTTTAAAGGAAAACAAGGGACTTACCCTACCTTTTTATTGGTAAAACTCTCGGAGGTTGTCCATGCTCCAACTGCGAGGGACTGGGGACCCGTCGAGATGTTCTAGCTGGTAGGCCCCGGGGCAGAGTGCTCAAACGACCTGTATGGTCCTTCCCATTTGGGTGCGAGTTTCCCGGCGTTGCGGGGGTCGGATTCCTCCGCCCGTCGTAGTACCAGGTCTCCGGGCTTTACCGAGCGCTTTTTTACTCGGGCGTTGTAGTATCGTGCCACCCTCTGTTGGTAGGAGGCGGTTCGGAGGAAGGCCTGCTCCCTTTTTTTGAGCATGAGGTCGAGGGAGTTCAGAGTTTCCTTTTTCGTCATAATTCTCCGTGCGGAAGCTGGAGAGGCCGATTTCTAACGGAATGACCGCTTCGGCCCCGAAGGTTAAGCTAAAAGGGGATTCTCCAATCGCGGTCCGTGGCGTCGTCCGATAGGCCCAGAGGATGCTAGGGAGCGCCTCCACCCAATTTTTCTCGGCTTCTCCCAATCGCTTCTTGAGGCTCTGAACCAAGATCCTGTTAGTTACCTCTACCTGCCCGTTGACCTGCGAGTGTGCTACGGAGGCGAAACGGTGTTCGATGCTGAGGTTATCGCAGAATCTGCTGAATTCAGCACTTGCGAACTGGGGACCGTTGTCTGTTACAAGTGTCTTTGGGATGCCGAATCGGCAGATCACGTCGTGATAAAAGAACTTCTCCGTTGCTTTCGAGTTGGGTTTTGCCACGGCTTTGACCTCGACCCATTTGGTGAAGTAGTCAATGGCAACGTACAACATTGTATGCCCCCCGGGGGCTTTTGGGAAGGGCCCGAGTAGATCCATGCCCCACATGGCGAAAGGCAGGGGTCCTGCCATCGCGGTGTAGGGTGTGGCCGGTTGACGGGGAGTGGTCGCATACCTTTGGCAAGGGCTGCATTTTTTGACGAATTCCATGGCGTCCCTGAGGATCGTAGGCCAGAAGTAGCCATGCCTCACGATTTTCTGGGCCAGAGTCCTGCCGCCTCCGTGGTCTCCGCAGATTCCTTCATGTACTTCTCGTAGCGCGTATTCTGATTCGGAGGGTACCAGGCATCGAAGATACGGCCATGTGTATGACCGTTTGTAGAGCCTGGGCCCGTGGACCACATAGTGGGCGGCTCTTGCGGTTAGTGTAACGCCCCGGATTTTTGGAAATACCAACTCGGTGCGTAGAAGAATATTACATCATCTTTCTCAAAAACTTTCATTATTCCCAAGATCTCAAATACAACAACTACGTTTAGAGGGTTTACAGAAATTAGGTCTAACTTATCACATCTTAATTCAAGACATAGTTGATACATATTTAAAACATATTTGTCCTTTAGAACAGTTCTGGATTCAATTCTAACATTCCTCATCTTTCATCTATACTTCACCTGGGGGTTGGAACAATAAAACAAGGAAAAAAAAAGGGGGTGAGCTCAAATAGCCCAGTAGGGTATAAACAACAAGTGATGTAGAATTGTCAAGCTCATAAGAACATGATATTTTGTAGATAGGACATCTCACATTATAAACATGGAAAGAAAGAATAAGCACAACATACTTTCCAAACATATAGAGAAAACTTACAGAACTTGATATCAAGAATTATATATAGAATTATATATATAGACTTCATTAAGCATAGATGCTTTCATTCATAGCCATATCTCGGCCCATTCATAGTCATACATCGGCTCATAATCCTCTAGATTTACACTCTCTAGAGTCGTCTTTACCCACGTGCACATGGAGGACTATAACGCGTCCACCCGTCATCATATCATAACTCAGTCCATATTCAGAATTAGGGTATCACAAGATAAACTCTAAACATAAACATATCTCACGGAAACAAGTTTCGTGGATACAAAATAGAATTATAGCTTTATCAGTAAAATCATTTATCTGAAAGGAATGGGGTCTGAAAGAAAGGATCCCCCTTGGATTCTCATCAGTTGTGGATCTTAGAAGGATAGAAACTCTTATAGCAATTGCGTATAAAGAGAATCAAAGAATATGAAATATTCACATCTAGTATATCAAAAGAGAATCAATGGAAGAAAACCCTTGCATATAGCAAAAGAGAATCAATGGAAGAAAACCCTTACATATAGCAAAAGAAAATCAAAGGAAGAAAATCCTTACATATAGCAAAAGAGAATCAATGGAAGAAAACCCTTACATATAGCAAAAGAGAATTAATGGAAGAAAACCATTACATATAGCAAAAGAGAATTAATGGAAGAAAACCCTTACATATAGCAAAAGAAAATCAATGGAAGAAAACCCTTACATATAGCAAAAGAAAATCAATGGAAGAAAATCCTTACATATAGCAAAAGAGAATCAATGGAAGAAAACCCTTACATATAATTTTTCGGTCACAGGTTTGTTTGAGCTTACACCTTGGAGTGGATAACCTGTAAATATATTCTAATTTTATCAAATTCATGTTTTAAGGCAGTGTCCTTTCTGTCCAGGTAATGTCCATCTATGTCCAAAATAATGTTCCATGTGTTCAGTGTTCTTTCTATTAAGTTCTTAAGATCATGGGGCCCAGCATGCACTATTCATATGGACCCCACATGTTACTATTCATGTGGACCCCACAGGTTACTATGCTCAGCAGTTCATCATTCTTTGATTTAGTTTATTTATTGGCTACTATGCTCAGCAGTTCGTCTTTCTTTGATTAAAGTTTACTTTACGGTTACTATGCTAGCATTTCACCGTTCAAATAAGATGGGCTACTATGCTCAGCAGTTCGTCTTTCTTTGATTAAAGTTTACTTTACGGTTGCTCTGCTAGCATTTCACCGTTCAAATAAGATGATAAAACTTGCATAATCTATAGCGAGTTATCGCCTCTTATGCATGCTTTATCCTAATATTTACATAGGTGGTAGAACCAACCATATACCCATAATAAATACTTTAACTCTCTCTATGAAAGACTTACCTTGGTAGTGATGAAGTGGATTTCCTTTTCCTTTTCCTCTCTCTCTTTTTCCCTCTCTCTCTCTTACTCTTTCTTCTCTCTCGTTCTCTTTTTTTCTCTCTCTTTATTTTTCTTCTTCTTCTCTTCCTCTATTTATAGGTATTTTTATTTTTATTTTTTTCAACTACAGTCTTAAATTCACAAGTACTCTCTTAAATGCTTTTACAAAAATATAGGAATAGTAAAGGTATAAATAAATGAATAGTAAAGGCTGCTTGAATAGTAACAGGATGATTAATATTATTTAATTATTATTTTCGTCGGTGAAGCGCAACTACTCATTAATGATAGTGGTTGTAGAGTGACCCGCTTAACCAATGAGTTAATGAAAGTGGTTGCGGTGTGTCCTTCTGGTAGTGGTTCCCACTAGTGATGGGTCCTGCTGGCGTTGGGTCCCGCTATTTGTGGGTCCTGCTTGTTGTGGGTCCCACTGGTGGTAGGACCCGCTTGTGTGGGGCCCGCTAATGTGGGACCCACTGTTGGTGGGAACCGCTTGTGAATAGTACTCGGTGGGTCCTACTGTGAATAGTAATTTTGAATAGTTTATCTCAATAGTGAACTTGCATAGTATTTCTGCATAGTAATCTTACGTAGTATTTCTGCATAGTAATCTTGCATAGTGACTATTATGAATAGTAATTATGAATAGTGACTATTGGTAATTTTTAATATGTGTAACTCTCTACTCATTTTTAGTTGACATCTGGGGCCGTGGTTTAGTGGTAGGAAGCCGTTCAATCCTCGCTCAGCGTTGGGTTCGAATCGCGTACGCCCCATTATGCCAGATGTCCTCATGCCCGATTAACTCGGGGAAAAATGAGTAATGGCCGATAATTACCCACCTACGAGGCCATTTTTATTTATTTGTATATATATATATATATATATATATATATATATATATATATATATATATATATTTTACCGGTTATTACATTCTACCCCCCTTAAAAAAATTTCGTCCTCGAAATTTTACGTACCTTAATAAGTAAATAGATGAGGATATTTTTGTTTCATCTCCTCCTCCGGTTCCCATGTTGCTTCCTCGGTGGCTTGGCTCCTCCACAGAATCTTCACCAGTGATATTCTTTTTGTCCGAAGAATTTGTTTCTTTCGATCAAGGATTTGTACTGGTTGCTCTTCATAAGACAAATCTTGTTCCAACTGCATTGGTTCTATTTGCAGTACATGTGATGGGTCCGCCAAGTATTTCCTTAAAAGTGAGACGTGAAACACATTGTGAATATGTGACAAGGCTGGTGGCAAAGCTACACGGTATGCTACTGGTCCATTTCGTTCAAGTATTTCGTATGGTCCAATATATCTGGGACTGAGCTTCCCTTTCTTTCCGAACCTTATCACACCCTTCCAAGGTGTTACTTTTAAGAATACACAGTCACCCACTACAAACTCCAGGTCTCGACGTCGATGATCGGCGTAGCTCTTCTGTCTGCTTTGAGCCGTCCTCATATGTTGTTGGATCATACCTACTTTGTCAGTAGTTTCTTGTACTAACTCTGGGCCTAGAAGTTTTCTTTCTCTGACCTCATCCCAACACGTCGGTGTTCTACACCTCATACCCATAAAAAATTTGTTCCTGATTCTCCGCCATCTTCATATCATAGTATCACATTAGTAATCTAAATTATAACTCATATTTAAAAGCATTTATATACAGAAGTATCACAGAAGTCATAAATAGCACATAAGTTTTATATTAACCAACGACTAGCGGTATAGTTAACATATTCTAACTTAACATTTAGATAGGGTAAATTCTAATCATATCCTTTTGAATCCTAATTTCCAAAATCGACTAAACTTCGCTTTGATACCAAATGTAACGCCCCGGATTTTTGGAAATACCAACTCGGTGCGTAGAAGAATATTACATCATCTTTCTCAAAAACTTTCATTATTCCCAAGATCTCAAATACAACAACTACGTTTAGAGGGTTACAGAAATTAGGTCTAACTTATTACATCTTAATTCAAGACATAGTTGATATATATTTAAAACATATTTGTCCTTTAGAACAGTTCTGGATTCAATTCTAACATTCCTCATCTTTCATCTATACTTCACCTGGGGGTTGGAACAATAAAACAAGGAAAAAAAAAGGGGTGAGCTCAAATAGCCCAGTAGGGTATAAACAACAAGTGATGTAGAATTGTCAAGCTCATAAGAACATGATATTTTGTAGATAGGACATCTCACATTATAAACATAGAAAGAAAGAATAAGCACAACATACTTTCCAAACGTATAGAGAAAACTTACAGAACTTGATATCAAGAATTATATATAAAATTATATATATAGACTTCATTAAGCATAGATGCTTTCATTCATAGCCATATCTCGGCCCATTCATAGCCATACCTCGGCTCATAATCCTCTAGATTTACACTCTCTAGAGTCGTCTTTACCCACGTGCACATGGAGGACTATAACGCGTCCACCCGTCATCATTTCATAACTCACTCCATATTCAGAATTAGGGTATCACAAGATAAATTCTAAACATAAACATATCTCACGGAAACAAGTTTCGAGGATACAAAATAGAATTATAGCTTTATCAGTAAAATCATTTATCTGAAAGGAATGGGGTCTGAAAGAAAGGATCCCCCTTGGATTCTCATCAGTTGTGGATCTTAGAAGGATAGAAACTCTTATAGCAATTGCGTATAAAGAGAATCAAAGAATATGAAATATTCACATCCTGTATATCAAAAGAGAATCAATGGAAGAAAACCCTTACATATAGCAAAAGAGAATCAATGGAAGAAAACCCTTACATATAGCAAAAGAAAATCAATAGAAGAAAATCCTTACATATAGCAAAAGAGAATCAATGGAAGAAAACCCTTACATATAGCAAAAGAGAATTAATGGAAGAAAACCCTTACATATAGCAAAAGAGAATTAATGGAAGAAAATCCTTACATATAGCAAAAGAAAATCAATGGAAGAAAACCCTTACATATAGCAAAAGAGAATCAATGGAAGAAAACCCTTACATATAGCAAAAGAGAATTAATGGAAGAAAACCCTTACATATAGCAAAAGAGAATTAATGGAAGAAAATCCTTACATATAGCAAAAGAAAATCAATGGAAGAAAACCCTTACATATAGCAAAAGAAAATCAATGGAAGAAAATCCTTACATATAGCAAAAGAGAATCAATGGAAGAAAACCCTTACATATAATTTTTCGGTCACAGGTTTGTTTGAGCTTACACCTTGGAGTGGATAACCTGTAAATATATTCTAATTTTATCAAATTCATGTTTTAAGGCAGTGTCCTTTCTGTCCAGGTAATGTTCATCTATGTCCAAAATAATGTTCCCTGTGTTCAGTGTTCTTTCTATTAAATTTTTAAGATCATGGGGCCCAGCATGCACTATTCATATGGACCCCACATATTACTATTCATGTGGACCCCATATGTTACTATTCATGTGGACCCCACAGGTTACTATGCTCAGCAGTTCATCATTCTTTTATTTAGTTTATTTCTTGGCTACTATGCTCAACAGTTCGCCTTTCTTTGATTAAATTTTACTTTACGGTTACTATGCTAGCCTTTCACCGTTTAAATAAAATGGGCTACTATTCTTAGCAGTTCGCCTTTCTTTGATTAAAGTTTACTTTACGGTTACTCTGCTAGCATTTCACCGTTCAAATAAGATGATAAAACTTGCATAATCTATAGCGAGTTATCGCCTCTTATGCATGCTTTATCCTAATATTTACATAGGTGGTAGAACCAACCATATTACCCATAATAAATACTTTAACTATCTATATGAAAGACTTACCTTGGTGGTGATGAAGTGGATTTCCTTTTCCTTCTCCTCTCTCTCTTTTTCCCTCTCTCTCTTACTCTTTCTTCTCTCTCGTTCTCTTTTTTTTCTCTCTCTTTATTTTTCTTCTTCTTCTCTTCCTCTATTTATAGGTATTTTTATTTTTATTTTTTTCAACTACAGTCTTAAATTCACAACTACTCTCTTAAATGCTTTTACAAAAATATAGGAATAGTAAAGGTATAAATAAATGAATAGTAAAGGCTGCTTGAATAGTAACAGGATGATTAATATTATTTAATTATTATTTTCGTCGGTGAAGCGCAACTACTCATTAATGATAGTGGTTGTGGAGTGACCCGCTTAACCAATGAGTTAATGAAAGTGGTTGCGGTGTGTCCTTCTGGTAGTGGTTCCCACTAGTGATGGGTCTTGCTGGCGTTGGGTCCCGCTATTTGTGGGTCCTGCTTGTTGTGGGTCCCACTGGTGGTAGGACCCGCTTGTGTTGGGCCCGCTGATGTGGGACCCACTGTTGGTGGGACCCGCTTGTGAATAGTACTCGGTGGGTCCTACTGTGAATAGTAATTTTGAATAGTTTATCTCAATAGTGAACTTGCATAGTATTTCTGCATAGTAATCTTACGTAGTATTTCTGCATAGTAATCTTGCATAGTGACTATTATGAATAGTGACTATTGGTAATTTTTAATATGTGTAAGTCTCTACTCATTTTTAGCTGACATCTGGGGCCGTGGTTTAGTGGTAGGAAGCCGTTCAATCCTCGCTCAGTGTTGGATTCGAATCGCGTACGCCCCATTATGCCATATGTCCTCATGCCCGATTAACTCGGGGAAAAATGAGTAATGGCCGATGATTACCCACCTATGAGGCCATTTTTATTTATTTGTATATATATATATATATATTTTACCGGTTATTACAGTTAGGGACCGGGCTTCCAGCTTATCCGCGGGCAGTATTCCATCTTTCAGGTATCGCATGATGGGGTCCATCCAGTTTGGTCCAGGTGGAATATCCAAAACTTGCACCTCGTCGATGCTGGGGTGGGGCAGTATTTCTATGAGCACGGTGCCGAAGTCATGGGTCTCTTCTGCGGCTATTTTTGACAATGCATCCGCTCGATTGTTCATGTCTCCCGGTACCTGGAGGATCTCGACCTTTCCCATTCTTTGCAGTTTTTCTTTTACCTTCTGGAGGTATCTCTTCATTCTGAGGCCCTTGGTCTCGTATATCTCGTTTACTTGGTTGACGACGAGCTGGGAGTCGCTATAAACTTTTAAGTTTTCCGCACCGAGTTCTACGGCTAGACTTAGTCCTGCTAGCAAGGCTTCGTATTTGTCCTCGTTATTGGAGGCTTTGAAATTTAACCTGAGGGCGTATTCAAGTGTAAATCCTTCTGGGCCGTGGAGGACCACTCCCGCCCCGTGCCCTTTTTTGCCTGCTGAGCCGTCAACGTGTAGGGTCCAATGAATCTCGTCGCTTTGCTCTGCCGAGTCTGGCGCCACATCTTCGCGAGTCGTCTGTTCGGTGGAGCCCTTGCCATTCTCCAGTGTTGCTGGTTCCGCGGCCAGGGCCGTGGATTCTACTATAAAGTCAGCGAGGGCTTGGGATTTGATAGCTGGCCTCGGGCGGACTTGTATGTCAAACTCTCCCAGCTCGACGGCCCAACTTACCATCCTACCAGAGGTCTCTGGTTTTTGGAGAATTTTCCTCAGGGGTTGGTCGGTTAGTAGCACAATGGGGTGGGCCTGGAAGTAGGAGCGGAGCTTCCGGGCGGCGCTGACGACTGTGAGGGCGAATTTCTTGATGTTTAGGTACCGGACCTCTGCACCGTGGAGAGTCTTGCTCACGTAGTACACCGGATGTTCCTTCTTGTCGCTTTGCTTGGCCAATACTGCACTCACCGCCGTGGGGCTGATGGTCAGGTACAGAAATAGTTCTTCCCCCGGCTCGGGTTTGGCGAGCACGGGTGGTGTCTGAAGGTATTGCTTCAGGGCGTCAAATGCTTCTTGGCAGGCCAGGGTCCATTCGAATTCTTGTATATTTTTTAGTTGTTTGAAGAAGGGTTGGCATTTCTCCGCCGACTTTGGCATGAATCGGCCGAGGCCCGTGATCCAACCCGCGAGCCTTTGCACTTCTACCGCTATTGTCGGGGGTTCCATGTCTAGGATGGCCTGGATCTTTTCAGGGTTGGCCTCGATCCCTCGCTGGCTAACCATGAACCCTAAGAACTTTCCGAAAATTACTCCGAAGGCGCATTTGGCGGGGTTCAGCTTCATCCGGGCTTGCCGCAGAGTGTTGAAAGTTTCCTGAAGGTCAGAGATGTGCTTAGAGGCTTCCAGACTTTTTACCAGCATGTCGTCTACATACACTTCTACGTTCCTTCCGATTTGCGCCCGGAATAGCTTATTTACGAGCCGCTGGTAGATGGCGCCCGCATTTTTTAACCCGAAGGGCATAACGGTGTAACAGTAGACGCCCTGATCGGTAATGAACGCTATTTTTGGGATGTCGGGCTCGTGCATTTTCACCTGATTGTAACCCGAGAATGCATCCAAGAAGGTGAGGAGTTCGTGTCCGGATGTGGCGTCGATGAGTTGGTCTATGCGCGGGAGGGGGTAGGGGTCCTTCAGGCAGGTCCGGTTTAGGTCTGTGAAGTCTATACAGGCCCGCCAGCCTCCATTAGCCTTTTTGACCATGACGACGTTGGACAGCCACTCAGGGTATCGGATTTCTCTGATGAACCCGGCTTGTAGCAGCTTCTCTACTTCGGCCTTTATGTGAGTTTGTCGTTCTACCGCGAAGTTCCTCTTTTTTTGCCGGACGGGTTTAAGGGCTGGGTTCACGTTTAACTTGTGAACGGCCAGCTCCTTGGGCATCCCGGGCAAGTCCTTGGCGGACCATGCGAACATGTCTTTGTTTGCTCTGAGGAAGGCGATCATCTGGTCTCGCAGGGGGCCTTTCAGTAGGGAACTTATCCGGACTTGTCTCTCCGGCTGATCTTCGGCTATGGGGATGGAGTCCAGCTCCTCGGTGAGTTCTCCTCTGATTGTGCGGGCCTGCTGCCGGGGGTCTTCACTACCGATTGTGAAGTTTTCGGCCGGAGCGTTGGTTCCTCTTAGGCTTGCTGCGTAGCACTGGCGTGCTATCATCTGCTGCCCCTGGACCTCCCCTACTCCGGTTGGAGTGGGGAATTTCATCTTGAGGTGGGGGGTGGAGACTACTGCCCCCAAATCTCTTAGAGCGGGGCGCCCAATGATGGCGCTGTAAGCGAACAGTATGTCTACGACCATGAAGGTGGTCAGAATGGTTTTTTGGAGGGGGTACGTCCCAAAGGTCACGGGTAAGTCGATCTTGCCGTCGACCCGTACGGACGCACCGGAGAACCCGTAAATGGAATACTCCGCGGGTCCCAGCCTCTCTTTGCCTAGTTTCATCTCTTCAAAAGTTCCGAGGTGCAATACGTTGACGGAGCTTCCCGTGTCGACTAGAATCTTTCCTATGTCGAAGTTGGCGACGACTAGTCTGACGACCACTGCGTCGTCGTGCGGGACCTGTAGCCCGTCGAGGTCTTCGTTGGAAAAAGTAATGATCTGGTCTTGTTGGGGCGGATCCGTTCGGGCCTTTTTGGAGGGCATATCCATGGAGAACACCCGCTCTGCATAGGCCCGTCGACCGACTGTTGTCGGGCCTCCCGTTGCTGGTCCTCCCGCGATGATATTGATTTTTCCTATGATGGTAGGCGGCTGTTCGCGGGCCTGCAGTTGTTCGGTTGGCTCGTCTTTCCGGGGGCGCTGGTGGCGATGTGCGCCATGCCTGCTGCAGGATCGACATCTGCTGCGGGAGCGATGCCTGCTCGGGGATCGGCGTCGACTAGTGGATCGGCGGCGGCCACTGGACCGGCGCCTATCGGGTGACCGACGCCTGTCTCTAGGCTCGTCGAGTGGATGCTGGACCTCGCGTGAACTTTTGCCTGGGCTTCTGAGGTATTGATTCAGGTGTCCCTCCTCGGCCAGCTTTTCCAGCTGGAGGCGGAGGTGGAAGCAATGGTCAGTTTCGTGGCCGTGATCCCCGTGGAATTCGCAGAATTTTTTAGCGGACCGCTTCTTTGGGTCTGTGGCCATTCACTTGGGGGGGGGTCAGGAGACCCTGATCTCTGATGGCTAGTAGGACATGGGAGAGGGGAACCTTTAGCGGGGCGCTTCCCAGTCTTTCGAAGACGGGGATGGGGTTCCGGCTCGCCTGTTTCTCCTCGGCCTTCGGCTTCAGGATCCTTCGGCCGTCGTTGTTTTTTCTTTCGTCGGAGCCGGGCTGGTTCCGCTCTCGGGCGCAGGCTTCTTCTGCCCTTACGAACTTGTCAGCCTTGGATTCAAGTTCCTGTAGGTCCCGTGGCGGCTTGAGGGTGAGATGCAGCTTGAGATTCGGATCGGTGGTGGCATGCTTTAGTGTGGCGACCGCTATTTGGACGTCCATGTTAGAAAGTTGGGCCAATTCGGCGTTGAATTTTAACATGAAGTCTCTTAGGGTCTCGTTTCTTCCCTGTCGGAGGGCTAAGAGGGCGTCCGCTGGATCGTGGCGGAGGCGGTTGTTGGTGAATCTTGCGCTGAACTTCCTCCCGAATTCGTGGAAGGATACGATGGAGTCGGGCTCCAATCTCATGTACCAGTCGTTAGCGGTCTTTCTTAACATGGAGGCGAAGGCTCTGCACATGAATCCGTCCGACGCGCCTCGGAGCGTCATTACCCTTTTGAAGGTTTGGAGGAACTCGAGGGGGTCAGTGCTTCCATCCGAGGTGAATGGGGATGCCGTTTCCCTTTCCCATTCGTCGAGGATGCCATGGGCGTAGGGTTTCTTCATTTCTAGTTTTACCTCTCGAATCTGCCTCTGTAGGTCGGCTATTGGATCCACGCTGGGCGGTTGCGCTGAGGTTGCTACTTCTTCTGTCCGAGCTAGGGGCGGTTCCTGGAAACAGGCAGCTCGAACGGGTGGAGCGCAGCTTAGCATAGCCTGCTTCCCGCTGTCTCGCTGGTGTCCCCTAGCTGCGGGGGGCAAAGGGCTATTCGTTGACGGGGACGGCGTTCGGCGAGTCGGTGCTTGCTTTCGCCGGGGATGACGCTCCCCTGGCTGTTCCTCGTTGCTTTCGTCTGTCTGGTTCTGCGTTGTCAGGGGCCTCTCCGGGGCCGGAGGAGGCAAGCGTTGGAGCAGTTCCCGGCGGAGTTCGTTGAACATCTCCATGGTGGGGACCATCTGCGGTGGGCTAGAGGAGGGCTCGTGTCGGCCCGAGAGTGGTGAGTTGGGCTCTCGGGAGCTTGAGCTATTGGTTTGCGCGCACTGAGCCTGACTCCTGGTTATTACCCCTGTTTCTTGCTGTTGGGTGTGGTTTCTAATCGCCATAAGGCGTTCAGTACTCGACGAGTCCCACAGATGGCGCCAATATGATGGCGTCTGGATCCGGGTCGGTGATCGCGCGGTCGGTAGAGGGCCTCCGCGGGGTCTGCAATCACAAACAAAGGAGTCAGGGGGTCCGGGGTAGGTCCCGGACGACCACTTCGACACCCAAGTCAGATCCTTCGACCAATCAATATAAAGGACAGCGAGAAGGGGAAGGGGTTTTGATCAAGGTTACCAGGGCCAACGCGCGGGCTCCTTTCTGGGTGTGTAAATGAGTGGGTCGGAGGGGACTAGCAGGGAGAGTAAGATTACGTTCCTAGTCTCCTCTGTTGTTGCCTCGCCTCTTTTTCCGGTTGCTTTTTTTGTGGAGCTGAGAATGGGGGAAATCCTTTTCTAAAAAATGTCGATCCCTTCTCTTCTTCCTTTCCCTCCCTTTTAAAGGGAGGCGCGCGGCCCCTTTCATCATTATGGAGAGAAAGCTTTCCTTTGCAGGATTGGGTCGTCCCCTGCCTTGCCGGCGCGCGTGGCTTCGCCGGCCATTTCCTTCCATAGTTTGTGATGATGAGGCCTGGACGGTGACACGTGTCATGTTTGCATGGTCTTTATCATTTTCCAACGTCTTTCTTCATGATGGCTAGGTTTTCCTTGTGCATGGGCGACACGTGGCGATATCTGAGAACGACGCCGTATTTGTGTCCCATCACTACCCTTCTAACATTCAGATCGGAGGGTTAGCATCAACCTATGGAAATGATTTTTGAGGCACAAGCAATTTAGGCTGTGGCCCATCTAATGGACAGTTTGAATCATCCTATGGTGCCAGCAATACTTTAATTTTAATAAAGTGATGAGTGCCCTCATCAAGATACAGTAGTGCTGATAACATTTCCCTTTATTTTTGGCACTCTTAACAGGTATTTGAACTAGGGTCAATCAGGGCCAGCCCGGCCCAATCAGGGCCAATTAGGGTGGCCAGGGTCGCGCTGAGCCCTATAGGGTGGGCAATGGGTTGAGGTTTTTCGGCCCTGACTCAGGGTCAGGGCAGAGATAATGGCATCCAGGGTTGGGCTAGGGTTTTGAAAAACCTGACCCCACCCGACCCTGTTGCAGCCCTACTTATTAGGTACTTATGGGATTGTATTTACTTTGTATCTCTTAACCGATTGAAGGTATGTTACTGCTGTTTCAATCTATTATAGCCTATTAAGTATCTTACACCCACAAAATCTTGTTTGCAATAAAAGATTCTTGTTGTCAAGTAATTCATTTTTCGGGTCTACCTAGCGGTGCAACTCGGGTCGGGTGCAACCCGAAAAAAGGTCAGGTCGGGTCTGGTTGAGTTCGGGCTGGGCTCAGGTTCGGATTGAGTTTTCCCAATCCGGGTCGAGTTCGGGTCAGGTTAGGGTTAATGGGTTGGGCAACCCAACCCAAGTGAAACCTGAAATTTTTTATTTAAATAAGCTTAAAAAGTCGGCAGGTTGAACTCGGGTTGGGGTTGGGGTTGGAAAAATGGGTTTCTCGGGTCAGGTCAGGTCAGGTTGACCTCAACCCGACCCAACCCGACGAGCTGCACGCCTAGGTCTACCACAATCTACATGACATGCATATAAACAATCCACATGATGCACACAAGTCCTTTATATGGTTCAAAAAGTTTGCCTGCATTCACAAGTGAGAAATTGGGGCCTTCAATTATGAAAATATATATGAAGATTACAATGGGACTAAACTAGATCCCAAAATCAAATCCCCACCTTCTCTCGAGCAACATTTTGTCTCACACAACAAATCTACTTGAAATGTTTGGAAAAGACGTACAATTTTAAAACTTGCTACTTTTTACACACCAAAAAGATAATTCAAACCAACCCTATTCAATTTTTATTTGGATGGACCTTCAATATATGATGATATCCCTCTAAATTAACCATTATTAAATAATTGTCTTCTTGATTGTAAAAAGAAAAAGAAATCCCGAGGAAAAAGTTTCTGTCAGAAATGTTTTTCCCGCAGCCAAAATAGTGATAAGGTCTAAGGAAATTACAAAGAAGAGTCATGCTCCACTTGTGTGGAAACAAGACAATGATCCCAACAATTCTAATGTCGTGCTTTTAGTCCATATGTAATTACCAGCGTTTAGAATCAGAAAGAATAAAAGTAATTACCAGCCCATATGTAAATGAGAGGCTTTTTCCATCCCAAACCAAACCCGAGCCAAAATCGGATTGAACCGGACCTAAGTTGCACTTGCACCCTTATTTCTCTGTTCCAACGAGCTGTAAGAAAGCCATGAGAAAGTATGACATGCTCGTTTTCAGCCTCTAGCCCTTGATATTTGATCTCACAGCAGCATCTTAAAAAGTGTTCTGCTATCTGATCAAATATCAAGGGTGGTATGTTGAATATGACCATGTCAGCTCTTTCATCATATAATTTATCAAAAGCACGAAATAAAGTGAATGGTGCATCTATCAAAACCGGGTGTAAATATCATCTCTCAAACCGCTTCATATGAAATAATAAATGATGATTTTTTTTTTTTGTAGCTTAACCAGTTTCAAGATGGAAAGGAAGAGGGCCATGAAAGCCCGGAAGAAATCTGACCGTTGTGTACGAGATTGCAAGCCATGAAGAGGAAAGCAAAATCCTTATCCTTACTACTCTTAAAGCCTGAATGAGTAAAAAATTCTTGGGCTTCTTCTTCTCTAATTCCCCTTCTGTCCCGCCTTAATTTCCGTAAAACTCCCACGTATGTCCTTTTTCACTACTTTTTTGTCATTTCTGCTTCTCATATGCCCTTGCACATGAGTTAAAAAAAGACGTCAGCTGTCTCCTTTTATGCCTTTTTTGTTCCGTATTGTCATAATTTTTCAATTTTATTTGCAGTTTTGGCCGTAATTGTCATATTTTAGTACCTTCGTTCGATATTTTTTCGTAATTTTTCTACTTTGATTCCATTTTCCCGTAATTTTTCATTTAAAACTTAGTACCCGCATGATTATTATTTATTGCTATTATGTTTTGCTAGCCACCTTTGCACACATCGTACTTCTACCAATCTTTGCAGCAAAGGATGGGGGACAAGCAGACAAGTACGCTCGGCGAAGGTGGCTAGCAAATCCCTACTAAAAAAAATCTTAAAAACATACGTCAAAAATGCGGTTGCCCCGCGGGCCAGGTGTGGGTCCAAGCCAATGACCCGTAAAATTTTCCACGTCACTTTGACCCGGCCTGTTTGACCCATTTCCCCATGATTTAGAGGGAAATGATGTGATTCTGAGAGTTTTTATATATAATGTAAGTCCTTATAGTGAGTATTGTTTTTCAAAAAGTATTGTATGGCTTACATCGTAGGATGAACCAAACCGTACATTTGATAGGCCACAATGTAAGTAGGTTGTGTGCCAAAATTCATTTCCATAGGATAATTACCCGGCCGGGTGCGGGCCCAAGCCCAATGACCCGTAAAATTTTCCGCGTCACTTTGACCCGGCCCGTTTCCCCATGATTTAGAGGGAAATAATGTGATTCTGAGAGTTTTTATATATATTGTAAGTCCTTATAGTGAGTATTGTTTTTCAAAAAGTACTGTATGACTTACATCGTAGGATGATCCAAACCGTACATTTGATATGCCACAATGTAAGTAGGTTGTGTGCCAAAATTCATTTCCATAGGATAATTACAACCCTCTAATCAATAAATGTTTCCTAAATATACCGTTCCCCTATAGACTGCAGGGCTAGGATCATTGCATGGAAATGTGTTTTTGGGAACATCCTATTTATCAATTGGACGATTTGGATCATCCTATGGTCTAAGTTAAACAGTTCTTTTTTTTTCACAGGGAGTGTAAGAAATATGTTTTTGGTTTGCAAGCTTCTCCTTTAAATGGAACATGGTTTTGGTGGCAATGATATTTTATGGTTTTGGGCAATGGTGTAAATGGGAGAGGGAGTGCAGAATGCACGACAGAAAAGGATTTGGAAGTGGAGAGGAAGCTGAAGCTTCTCAATAAGCCAGCAGTAAAGGGCATTCATGTTACCTCTTATCCTCATTGCTAATTGAATATTAGCATCAATACTAAAAATAGTGGCAGGCACATAGCCTAAATGTCTGTTTGGATGTTGTTGAAGGAAATTGTGAGAAAAGAAGAGGACATGGTAGAATCTACATTTCTCATTCTATATCTTTTAATGGTTTTGGTTAACACCTTCTTAGTTGCATATTTCTACTGTATATTTTTTATTAGTAAAGAAGAATTAAGGTTTGGAACTTTGATCTATACTGATAAATGATGATCATTACTTTCTCGAGGATCACGATGGCTCATGGGAGAGGGAGCAAACTTGCTCCTTTTGGAAGAATTAGAACATGTGAAGGTAATAGTTTTGGTTGTTTATAACCATCCTAAAATTTATTCCAAATCTTCTGTTTATCGTACTTTTCTTTTTTTCCCAATAGTTTTATGTTGAATAAAAAGTGTATTCATGGAACACGATTAAATGGTTATCAGTCTAAGGGAGTTGAAATATATGCAGAGTTCCTTGGAGGGAGTATGACATGTGATGCTTATCACATGACAACCTCATCCAAAATGTTTGATGAACTTATAGGGAAGAAATTTCTCTCTTTTTTTTTTGAATGAATTTTTTTTATCACTTTATCTTATTATGCTTTTGACCTGCTGATGATCATGATCTTTTAGGTGACATAGTCCTTCTTGGTATAGAGGAGGATTTGTAAGAGACAGGTGTAAACGAAGATGATGTCAATTATGTGAATGCATACACAAGTTCTACAAAATTAGGATATATTTGACGAATAACTGTCTTATATTGCCTACAGTTATTTGGTTATTTTCATGAGCTTTGGAATTTTCTGGATTACCTAAAGCTTTAAATAATAGTTTTTTTTTTGAAATGGTATAATAATAAGTATTGTGAAAATCCAAGGGTGGTCCCGAAATGGCAACTATGAGAAGTGAAAATTATTAGGTTGCTTAGCAAGTTTTAACCTTTTGAAAACTCAAACCTAATTTTGAAAATTAAGAGATCAACAATGAAATTCAAGCACACAAGTTAAATCTAATGGTGCAATGCAAATAAAGAGCAAGAGTTAAAGAGAGAGTGCACCCGAGATTTAAAGTGGTTCGGTCCTCAAAACGTGAGGCCTACTCCACTCCACCAACAAAAACCCGTTGATGGCTTCACTATGTGATCTTCTTAACTTCGGCGAAGATAAATGCCGATTACAAAATTCCAACCGCCTTTAACCTTGGTGGCGATCTTCACCACGGAGAGTGGGCTACGCTTCTCCGAACACTTGCCCGATACAAAGTTCTTGAATAAGAAAGAAAGAACAAAAAATCCCTCACAAGGGTTTACACACTTTGTAGAAGATGTACAAATTGAAGCCTATGATCCAAATCCTAATCTTAGAGGATGAGAGGCATAAACAAGTTTGATTCACTCTTAGGATGTTCAAGTAGAGTTTACGAGTGTTAGGATTGATCGTTTGAAAGTTTGGAATGCCCATATTTATAGAAAAACCCAAATATGACCGTTCAGGGGCATTGTGGTAATTCCTGTGAAAATTCCCAACCGCTATAATTCTGGCCGTTATAGTGTTCTCGGAGTTCCGAGAATATTTCTCGAAGTTCCGAGAAATTATCGGAGTTCCGAGAAAAAATCTCGGAGTTCCGGGAATACAAACAGAGATTAAAAAAAAGCTACTGGACCATTTCTCGGAGCTCCGAGGAATGTCTCGGAGTTCCGAGCTCGGAGCTCCGAGAATTCTCTCGGAGTTCCGAGAAGCCTATGACTAGCAGATTTTTAATTCTTGTTTCTGGGCTTCCAATATTTCACCAACTTGGGATTGTTATGAGGGTTCCAAAGTGTTGGAACACCACAAGGACAATCACTTATACGTTTTTGGGGTGTGTGAGATTAACTTAATTATGCCTATAAAATCTAATTTAAGATTGGATCTTTTACAATCTAAAATGACTTCGATCTTCAATGCGATTCTTCAAGTCTTCATTCGTATTGGATCTCCGATGTCTTTGGCCTTCATAATGTGGTCCAATGAGATCTTCTTTGGCCTTAATCCAAGCAATGTTGTCTTAGCACCAATGTGATCTACAACTTAGACAATCAAACACATTAGTGATCATAAATCACTTGTGTATTGGAATCATCAAAATAAGATGGGAATGCCAAGGTGGAAACCATTGGGCTTACATATTGAAATTTATTTTAGACTTGAGAAGAGGAAAATCTCTATTCCAGTTGTTTTGCTGAAACATGAGGTCTTTGAGTGGGCTTGTAGTTTTCGCAAAATTGGATACATTTGATGTTTGTTTTACCTCACTTGATTGCTAAATTAATCTGTCATTAGAATAAAATAGTTGATTACTATGTTATGCCAGTTGCCCGTTGTGTCTGTAAGTGCTTATATTGAACTTTATGTATGGTTGGAGCTGTGCCAAAGTAATAATGGGGTTTTAATATATAGCATCCATAAAGATATAGGAGCAAGCTGTAAATGGGATACAAACAAAGTGAGATTGAGTAGTTATTTTAATCTATAGGAACACTTTTTTTACATATCAAAATTCTTTGTAGAAACACAACTCTTTTCTTTTAGTAGGTTAGTGAAGATTGAGCACTAGCTGCATTACGAACTAGGTTTTTACAACTTAATTTGATGTTGTGACTGTGATTACTTTCCAAGACTCTTATCCTTTAGAACTTGTAGGAGCACAATATGCATTCAAATATGCACATTCTTTATTGATTTAAAAGGAAATTAGATCGTAAGAAAGTTTCTCCGCTGATGTTTATGGCGGAAGAGGCATCAATCAAATCTCGCATAGGTAGTGAAGGTTATGAAGTCACTTTGCTCTATTGATGGGAGCAAGCATGGGAAAGAGCAGGATAAGTGGGCAAGTTCGAGGAAGAATATAAGAATCAACTGTTGAGGATATGCCAGATTTTCATACAAGAGTTAGATCCAAAAACAATGTCATAATCATAAACTATACCCCTACTAAAATCTTATATACCGTCAACTTGTTGATAGCATGTGTACGATACGAAAGTGCATCTTTTCCATGGTAAAAAAAAGAAGATTCCTAAGCATGCTTATCGCAACCAGGATTAGCTCCCATAAAATGTTACTTCAAGATCCTTACATCTCACTTTTCTACGGTAGGGAACTTGTCCACAAGGTTGAAATCTTTACTGGAGCTGGTATTGCCATTAAAAATATTAAAAATGTTTATTGGAAAAATATTTAAAATGTCATATTAAACATGTTTACAGGCGAAAAGTTTATGTTTCCAGTCAAATGGGTTTTTCATGGTAGGATTTTGCAAATAAACTACCTATGGTTGCTATTGTCGTTACTTTTCTATCTGTATTGCTTCTTGGCGATTTTGTCGATGTGAGTATTTCTTAGTTTTGGGTTGTTTGTACATAAGTTTAACTACATGTTTATATTTTTTTGTCATTAAAATTTCTATTAGTAAACAAAATGAAGTCAGCTAGAGAGATCTCAATAGATGTCTATGATATCAAAACAGCTTGATATTTACCTGGATTTTTTTTTCAGGATAGAACAATTAATTTTCATTTATTTTTAATATTTTTTAAAAAATTAGCCATCTTCTTTAAAAATATTGGACAGTATTCATAAAAATTACTAACATTCATATAAACTACTGCCATTGCATGCCAGTTTTTTGTTGTAGTGATAGTGTTTGTGATTAGTTCTATTGTACCAAGATCATAACCACCATATGATTCAAGACAAAAACTATTGATGGTTGTATGTTTCTCTTCGAATCACATATACGAATTAATCATTCTTTAGTTAATTAATGAGTTTATGTTGTCAGTCATGTTTTTGTGTGGTTTATTAGTGTTCTCTAATATGGATTATGGCCTTCTAAGGTGACAGATTGTTGGATGACACAATGGAGTAAAAGTCACAGCATTTGGAGTCTTTTGAGAGCCAATGCTTCCTTGATGGAAAAAAGAAATTGCATTGTTGTTTGACAACTTTTTTCGAGCTCAATGTGGAGTTATTAGGGTACAACACCTTATGAATGTATCACTCCAGAATTTTCACACGGGTATTGGCCACCCCATATTTGTTTAATGTTTACATGGCTGCTGCTTGGCCCGGCCCATGACACTATGAAAAAGTCTCATAAATTTGTGTTGTAAATTAAATATGTTTTTTTGCAGTTTTATGTTGTAAAATACCCGAGTCACACGTGCAACGCACGTGCCCTTTTACTAGTCAGTAGAAAAAGGTCAAAGGAATGCATGTTTCTTGTTGGGGTTGAGGTTCTCTCTACAGCCATTTCCCTAACAAAGTATGAAATAAAGTATGAAATCTATGTTCTCGATAACTGAGTTGAGTATTCTAAAAAACTAGCTCTAGAAGATAACTATCAACTAGAAGAAATCAATGGTCCTGATCGACACGTATTTGCCTTGTTAGCAATAAATGCACGTGTTTGTTTGTCCCTAGACTAATAAATGTATGACTTGTTTTAGTAATCCTATTATCGGATGATAGGCACCATTAGATTTACACTAACTGATTGATTAGGGGCACATATGATTAATGTATGGTAGAGATTGGGAGGACTACTAGTTTAAATAGTATGAGGACTACCATTCAACCCCCTAGTTATTAAATTATGTAAGAGTTGCCGAAAGATTCCTCGTTTGGCATCTATTGGATGATCATGTGGACCCAAATGACCAGTGGGGATAGAGTCTAGGGAGAGAATCCAGTCAACATGTTACGTAAAGAAAAGGACGTGAACATTGGAAGAAGGGAAATTCTTATGGCCCATATGTTGGTGTGTTTGTCTCAGTTGGAAACGTCAAAAGAAAGTTGGTAATTTAGATTGATTTTCTCCTTCATTCATCACTTTGTCCATTGTTCATTACTGAGATGGTCTAAGATCCCATTAGATATTATATTTCACTAATCTTAGAGAGAGAGTAACCCTAGTAAGTCTTTATATAAAGAGGAATGGTAAACTGAAGGGCACCTTTGCAAAAACTAGCTCCAAACCAGGGCGCCCCGTTGGACCATCGCACCAAAGTTCATTAATTAATAATGACACGGAAAGAAATAAAATAAAATGAATAAAGACATGAAATAAAATGAATAAGAAATGCACTTTTGGTGAGATGATCCAATTATGAGGGTGCCCTTGTAGCTGATTTTTGCAAGGGCGCCATTCAGGTTAGAATTCCACTTATTTAAAACATGAGACAAGATAGACACTAAAATAGACAAACATAAAAAACAATACATGAGATCCAACGTTTAGATCGTATGTATGCTAATAACATGCCTATCATGATCCAATGGTGAGATCTCAAATATTCAATTTTCCGGAACCTAGCAGAGTGTGATCAAAAGTCTTTCGTAGGGGAACCTTTGACTATAAATAATGTCTGAAGTGGGTGCTACATATATATCAGAAAAAACAAAAGCCCTTGAGTTAGGGATTGCTTTATAAATTTACTATTGTAACTTTAAATCTCAAGGCTAGTAAAACATTATAAGTACCAAAAACAAAAAAACAAAATTAAAAACATATATTAACTTTAACCTTGCTTCTAAAGATGATAATTGAGGAGAGATTATTGGTGATCTATCATCCATTGCTATTTATCACATCAATCTAACACAAAAATGTTCATTTTCTTGGGCTATAAAAACGATCATGAGTTATCTACTGCAAACACTTGAATGTGTCTCCACCAATTCACCAAACAATCTTAGTTATCTACTTGTGAACTATTTCTCTTTGAATGTGAACAAATGGGTAAGATCGAGCAGGGAACCGAACAAATGGGTTCTTGCCACAACATCACAAGTGACGTAAGCTAACCCTGTGGTCGGTCTTAGGGTGGTTGCAACTTGGGTCGGGTTTTACCCGACCCGCATCCAGGGGCAGAGGCACATATAGCGTGAGGAGGGCCATGGCCCCCCATGACTTGCAAAATCCCTTTTATCCTTCATGTCATGTACATGCATGCTTGGTTAGTTTAATGGCCAGGGCCCTCCAATGACCAATGGAGGCTAGTGTAAATCAGTCTGGCCCCTCCAAGTGTAATTCCTCGCTCCACCCCTGCCCCTACCCGACCCGAAAAAACACTGGCTCAGGTTTCAAAATCATGGGTTTCGGGTTGGTTCGGGTCGGGTTTGAGTTTGTAAAGCCCGATGAAATCTTGGGTCGGTCCGGGTTTGAAGGGAGAAAACCCGACCTGCAATTAAATCAGTTATTTTCCTTTTTCTTATATCTACGACGTGGGTGACTGGTAGGGCTGCAACTCGGGTCGGGCGGGTCAGGTTTTGGAGAACCCAACCCTACCCGAGAAATATCTCGGGTCGGGTCGGGTTTTTTTTCGGAAAACCCACGATTCCCAAACCCGGCCCTACCCATGATAAATCTCGGGTCGGTCCGGGTCGGGTCGGGTTTTTTCACGTTGACGCAAATTTTTAAGGAAAATTCTTGTTTGGCAAGGCAACTCAACTCATAGAAGCAGAAATTACACTCACATTACACTTGAATCAAACAATGATGTAATTACACTCACATCACACTTGAATCAAACAATGCTGTAATCAAACAATGTTGTAATTACAATCAAACAATGCTGAATCAAACACTTGAATCAACTCAACTCATAGAAGCAGAAATTACACTCACATACAGTAACAATGGGTGTGTGGGTTTTCACTTTTAACTTTGGGATAATTACATTTACACCCCCTCTAGTTTCTGACACATCCACTTCCACCCCTATAGTTTAAAACGTGACAAATACACCCCTGTAGTTTCAATTTGTCTAAGGTTTGCCCCCTCAACTGAAGGTTCGTTCATAGATTGAAGGGTTAGGATGATCCGATGGAGCTGATTTTTTGGGCACACCCCTATCTATGTCAGGACCTATCAAATGAACGCTTTGGATCATCCAAATAATGTGGGCCCCTACCTGAATCCAAACACTACCAAAAAATCATCCAAATAATGTGGGCCCACATTGTTTGGATGATCCAAAGCGTTCATTTGATGGGTCCTGACATAGTTAGGGTGTGCCAAAAAAATCAGCTCCATCGGATCATCCTAACCCTTCAATCTATGGACGAACCTTCAGCTAAGGGGGCCTACCTTAAACAAATTGAAACTACAAGAGTGTATTTGTCACGTTTTAAACTATAGGGGTGGAAGTGGATGTGTCAGAAACTAGAGGGGGTGTAAATGTAATTATCCCTTTAACTTTTAACTAACAATAGAAAAAAATGTACATACTATAACTTATGTAACTCGGGTCGGGTCGGGTCGGGCCCCTTCAAACCCGGCTCGACCCGAGATTCATGCGGGCTTTTGAATGCTGAACCCGGCTCGACCCGAAACCCATGAAACCTGAACCCGACCCAGTCTATTTTCGGGTCGGGTCAATGCGGGTCGGGTTTTACCCGGCTCGAGTTGCAGCCCTAGTGACTGGTGTATATCACAAAACTAGCCGCCATGTGGCATGAAGGAACAGAGAATGCTTTGTCTCTATTTCTTTCTTTTTTTCCAGATATATTAGCAAAAGAAAATCATCGTGTAGCTGATATTTCGAAGGATATTTCTCCCCTTCTCTCATCTTCTGTTTCCATCCTAAATAAAAGAAGAAAACGATAATGCAAAATCTTCTCAAAGACCTCATCGTTTTTGTATTTTTTTCGATTAACTATGGAATGGTTGTTAGCCTTTAAGCATCGTTTTTAAAATCCTTGTACTCAACCAAAAAATTCACGGGAAAAAAAAATGAAAAACCTCATCGTCTGCCATGAAAGGATGACATCCAGTTGTGTATGAAGTTGGCTACTTTCCAAACCATTTCCAAAACAAAACCCTACTTTCCAAACCAGAGAGAGACACTGATGTTTTAGTTGAAAATACAATTAAGGAATTTATTTCTTGAGTTGTTTAGTGAAAAAAATGAAAAAACCCGACCCGACCTAACCCGAGAAATTATCTTGGGTAGGGCCGAGTTTATGAATCTTGGGTTTTCCAAAATCAAACCCGGCCCGAGATAGTTTCTCGGGTAGGGTAGGGTAGGGTTCTAGAAAACCCGACCCGAGTTGCAAGTCAGTTACCATATCATTTTCCTATACTTTTATTATCTAATTGGGTGTGATCCACTGGATGGACAATATTGTCCAATAGGAGAGATTTTTGAAGCATGGTCTCTCTCACCAAATCAAGGATATGCATATGAAGTAGAAGGAAAGTAAAATGACATCATTGTCCAAGTGAAGATAAATTAGAAGGGCCGTTGGGATACACCTCAGATTTGGATTTTAAATTGAATTTGGATTTCTAAATTCAAATATGGTGTTTGGCAATCGTTTTTTGACGAAATATACGTTAATTCCAAATTCTTCAAGTTAGAATAAAATTTTTGATTCATAAATTCATTTTGATAGTGGAAAATGACCAAAATATTAATCTGGTAAAAATGACCAAAAATCCTTTAATAGTGGAAAATGACTAAAATACCCACATGATATAAAAATGATCAAAATATGCCACATTGGGTAAAAATGGCCGGAATACATCCGAGTCATGAAAAATGACTAAAATATTCCGATGACATAAAAAATGAAAAAATACGCCAATCGGGTAAAAATGACCAGATTACCCTTGCATTATAGAAAATGACCAAAATAGCCCTATATCAGATGAAAATAACCAAAATGGTCCCATGTCATGAAAATGATCAAAGCATAGGGGTAAAAATGATCAAAATGCCCCATATTGAGTAAAAATGACCAGAACACCCCTAAGTCATGAAATATGACCAAAATAACCCTAGTCATCGAAAATGAATAAAATATCCCCATGGCATAAAAATGATCAAACTACCACATATTGGGTAAAATGACCAAAATAATAGTTAGTGGTGGAAAATGACAGAAATGCCCCTTATATCGGGACCATTGAGTCGTAAAAAATGACTAAAATATCCCTGTAACATAAAAATGATCAAAATACCCCACATCAAGTAAGATTGACAAGAATACCCTGAGTCAAGGAAAATAACTAAAATAACATTATGGTATAAAATAATCAAAATGCTCCATATCAGGTAAAAATTACTAACATACATCTAGTCATGAAAAAGACTAAAATACCCATATGACATAAAAATGATCAAAATACCCTTACCGGGTAAAAATGACGACTACCCTTGAGTTATGAAAAATAAGGTAAATACCCCTATATCGAGTAAAAATGAGAAAAATACCCCTGAGTCATGAAAAATGACAAATACCCCCATGATATAAACATGACAAATACCCCCATGATATAAACATGATCAAAATACCCCAGGTGTATTTTGGACATCTTTTACCCAATATAGGGGTATTTCAACCATTTTTCATTACTTAGGGGTATTCTTGTCATTTTAACCTATATGAGGGTATTTTGATCATTTCATGACTAAGGGGTATTCCTCTCATGCTTACTATATTGACGTATTTTGTAGGGTTGCAACTCTGGTCGGGTTTTTCAAAACCCTACCCTACACGAGAAATTATCTTCGGTCGGGTCGGGAATTTATTTTTTTAGTGTAGGATGGTGACTAATTTCAAAGATTGTAGAAAACAACAAGTTTTCACACCAAAATTCTCTAAATGTATGTCATAAGTGTATAAATTTTAAAAGGAAACTATTTTTTCACACCACAAATGTGATCACCTTACTAAAAAACAATTATATCAACATAGTATTCAAGAGATATTTAAGAAATTCATTGTACACCTGTGGGACCCAATCCCGAGAGAGGGGACGCGAGCCGCCTCCCTCTCCTGGTCTCTCGAACCCACGCAATTGGCGTGTGCTTTTTATTATTAATTTATTTAATTCATCCTTTTCTGTGAACTTGGGATCACTAAAACAATCCGAATTTCAAGCAAAAGATAATGACAGAATCGCCACCTAGATGAGAGATCTAGGACCAATAAGTGACCAGGAATCTAGATTCGTTACCTGATTATGAGAATGGAAGGTATGATGAGTTACCACTACATGCACCATTCTTGCCCGATAATACGGTCTTCAATTCCAAAAGTTAACTCTCTTGAATTTCTTTTAAATGGCTCGTTTAACTCTATATTAATGTGCGAACTATGTGACATGCATCCTAAAATCTAATTTCAATATAATCTCTAATGTGTATATTGATTTTCTTAATTTATTTGGATTCAATCTATGTGAAAGTTCTCCTAAAATTCTACTTTGAGAAAAGAGTCCTAAGTGATTTAATTAATTTTAATTTAAAGTTTTAAATAAGAAAATAAAATAAAAATTATCCTAAAAAACCCTACTGATTGTGTAGGGCCGACTCGTGATTGGTATGCCATCAAGCATCCAAGCTGCCTACGTACCCAAGCCTCACTCGAATCAGAGTCGACGTAGTTCGGTGCCTAAACTAAGGTATATGCCTAGACTTTTAGGACACCAATCTGAATTGGACTAACTGTTTCAACAGTTTAAGGGAATTCATTTAATTCAAGTTGAGTAGCTTTTATTATCCTAAGACTTCATCTAAGATGATATATGGTCCTATCTAAGTGCAAGAGATCCCCCTAAACTAATGCAGGTGATCTGACATCCTAAGTTAACTAGGCTTGTCCTATAGGGAGATGGGTTAACTAGTATAACTAGATCTATGGCACGGTTGCTATCCAGAGCAAACAGCTGTGATGAGGCTACCCGAACTCCTAACTCTACGACTCCTTAAGACCTAGAACTCAATGTGACGTAAGTGTTCATAATCAGCCCTAAGGGTTCCAAACACATGGGTTAGATCGACCTGAATTTTTAAGTTAATTAATTTTCAATTTTTCAAATTTTTTTCGATTCCTAAACATCTAAGGAATACAAAGGCTCGAAGGCTTGACAAATTTCATGCTTAGATTGTATTCATGGAAAGGAATCGTGCGCTCTCCTCTTGCGCAATTTAATACTTAAGTTATAGTGTATTAATGCCTGACATGGTTCTCATGATTTCCGTGGACTACAACTTCAGAACCAACAACATACTATAATTTAAATACTCAAATTGTCAATAATCAATTGCAATTGGAATACGATTATGATTGCAATCTTGACATCTAAACTATCCTACCAAGGCCATGAATTTTAGTATCCTACCAAGGCATCTAAACTATCCACATGAATTTTATTCTTTAAAGGTTAACTTGTCCGCCTTCATCAGCCGCTAAATGAGGCATCCCTAAGGTTTTATCGGTGGATTAATTAGGGGCGGTTTTTGTGACTGCCAGAAAAACCTTATTTCTTGTAGTGAGAATTATAATTTCCTTTGAAAGCTAAATAGAGAAGTGTAAGATGAAGAAAAATACGTCATTATGAAAACAAAGAAGTGAAGATATTTTTTCAGTGTTATTTGTTGCCTGTTTGAATGCCCTAATCCGGACGTACAAAACCCAAGAACATATTAGCATTCCCCTAAATTGAAGTTTAAATGAAATGGTGACAAGACACAACATCAGAACTAAGTTCATATATAAAAACCCAATTCAAATATAGCATCTTAAGAAGATGGGACGACCCACGAGGCCTTCCAATGAGAGTCTCTTCCTCTTCTTTAATGTATGGGAGGACTTTCACGAAAAGTCCCCTTTAGGGCTGCCTTGATAAATTCAATTTATTGTTTGTTTTTCTTATTCAGAGGTAAGTTCCAAAATAAGTGATAGTCACAGAGGACTATGAGAAATCCACCTATAAAACATATCAAAGCATTCCTTGGGCTTGAACTCCGGACCTATGTGGCCTGCTCCCTGCACAGACCAGAACAAATTCAATGCTATTGAAAAATCTTCCTAGATCTATTCATTTTCCATTTCATTTTGCTAAAGAAATGTCTTGCCTTTACTGTTGCAAATGTCAAGTTGTTGGCGTATGTCCTCGTGTAGCTAAGAAACAGACAAACCAGAAAGTTCAGAGGCCTTCTTCCACATTGGGGGCAAAATTTGGGTCAGACTCAACCCGAAGCCGACTGGTTCAACCTGATCTCGGCTAGGGTTGGGAAAAGCCAACCTGATTTAATTTCGGTCGGGTTAGGGTTGAGGCCTTGGACAACTCAACCCGACCCATTCCCCCTAATTTTACCGTGATTTTCAAAATTTTAGGATTATGTATTGAAGTATAAATGATTAAATAACACTAACTATTAACAGCTTAATCTTTTGGAGTAATTGGTTGTTTCACTTGGTATCAGAGTGTTGAAGTATAAATGATTAAATAACACCACCAACTCTAACAGCTTAAGCTTTTGGAGTAATTGGTTGTTTTGCCCTTGTTTTTTTGCATTTGTTTTCTTTTTTGCCCATGCCAAACCCAAACCCAACCAGATTTGGAAAATCAGGTTAGATGGGTTGGGTTAGGTTGCGAAATTCAGAGGCCAGCTTGAGTTAGAGTTGACCCTCATCGACCCAAGGCTCGGGTTGGGTTGGGTCGGGTCAGGGCTGAGGTAATGCCACCTCAGGTTGGGCTAGAATTGGCCTCAACCTGACCCAAACCTGCCCGAGTTGCACCCCTTCTTCCACATCAAATTGCAATTCCAACTGAAACTAAGATATGAATTGATTCAAGAAAAGTGTAACCCCTCACCCAGCGACTTGGCCCTCAACAAGCCAGGGTCGCCAGTCATCAATGATGGAGAAGTTGAGGGATCTTATCCATGCTTGCGTGCCCACGAACGGAATCATCATGTCATGATCACCGCTGCATGACGATAAACCTTGTATTAATTGATAAAAACTGGAATTAACATTAATCTTGGATGATTTACAATGAACGTGTAAATAGAACACTCAAAGGATAAACATAGCAAGAGAAAAGCACAATCAGGTAAAGTGATAAAGATAGAAATCCTTACTATTAAATATAGCTGAGATGCTAATCTATCCAAACTATCTAATCTACCACACATCTAATAAACGGTCAGGATCTGATCTAATCTAACATTAATGGCATTAGCTCAAGGTAGAGGAAAAGAGAGACATGAATTTCACCTGTATACTAGAGCTCGGTAACCTTTCGTAGTCAGATTGAGATGATATTCTAAGCTACTTGCCACTTCTGTTGTATATGGTATGCTCTTGTTGCATCTCAGCCATTCTCCGATGCTCCCCTGTTCATCATAATCTTGAAGGTAATTATTCTTATGAAAATTATATCTGCAATCACTTTGAGAACAAGTGTCGGTATCATTTACCTTATTGCTATCCATCTTACTATTAGAAGAGTTGAATATTACTTCGGATTTTCTTTTTTCTTTTTTGTTCAAGCAACTGTATATAGGACCAAGAGTCGTTAATTGAAAAGGCAAGTGGGAGACAGAATCACGTGTGGGTGGTTAGAAAAGAAAAATGGAAAAAAACGATAAGAAAGAAGAAAGAAAACTAGGGGTTTTCTTGTGTGCTCTTTTGAGGGTTTTGTATCGGGATCAAAACATGGGGTTAGAAACGAAAAAAGAAAATAAAAACTCAAAAACAAGAAAGAGATAGGGAAGAGAAGAAGAAAGAAAACTAGGGTTTTTCTTTGTGTAATCTTTTGGGGGTTTTGTAACGGGATCAAGACCTATGGTTTGGAGCATTTTTCTTGAGGATTTGGTTTCTCCATCTTGAAGATCGGAATGCGTATTTGCGGTGAGAAAGTAGGATTTATCTTTCTGTAACGGTTGTATTTCTCTAATTTCTTGTATTTCTTCAAGTTTTTGTGAAAACTCGAGACTTGTATTTCCTCAAGTTTTGGGTGAAAAATTGAGAGACATTGTATTACGCATTTTAATTAGTGGAGATTTCATCAAATTCCCCCCTTGATTTTTCCCTCTTTATTGGAGGGTTCCATGTAAATCTTTTGTGTCTTGTGTGAGTGTTCTCTTGGTGGTTTGATTCTTTAATCTATACACACTTGCTTCAATAATTTAGTGGCTTTTCTTCAGCAAAAAACCCTACAAGAAGCGGCTAAGAGGAGGGGTGAATAAACCGTATTTTGAGTGGAGTTTTATTTTTTCTGCCTTTTCATACCCCTCACTTTGAGAGAGACGTTGTATTACACATTTTAATTAGTGGAGATTTCGTCAGATTCCTCTCGTGATTTTTCCCTCTTTATTGGAGGATTTCCATGTAAATCTTTTGTGTTCTCTCGTGTGAATGTTCTCTTGATGGTTTGATTCTTTAATCTACACACACTTGCTTCATAAATTTTAGTGGCTTTTCTAAGGCAAAAAACCTACAAGAAGCGCGGGGCGGGGGTTGGGGTGTTAAATCGTATTTTGAGTGGATTTTTATTTTTTCTGCCTCGCACAATCCCCTCTCGGGTCTCTCGCTCTCCCACCCCTCTCACCATTGGATAAACTAATATTCCATGGGAAAAAAGTCATGGTTGCCAAACATGGCCTATACAATGGATGCTCATATATTTCTTTGGAGAAACACGATTGGCAGAAATACGAGTGCGGGCCACATGTTCATGATTGAACCATTTATCTGCTGGGCGATGCTATGGATGGGCCAAAATTCTTCACCATCTGACAATTCCTACCGTTCGATTTGCAGCCTTTAAATGCACATCTAAATGAAAAAGCCCTATAATCACTTGTTTTTTACTGCTCATATTTTTCCAAGGAAAAATATGCACATATAAGAGCCCCACATAGAGGCCATGTTTGGCAACCAATCAACCATGAATTTTTTATTTTTTTTCATGACAAATTTAGTTTCTCAATTGGTGGGAGATGGGTAGCACTGGTGGGAGAAGGAGAAATTTGAGAGGGCGCTAATGAGTAGAAAGTGAGAAGTGCCTAAAACACAAGAAAAATCAATCATATTTTGAGTGAAGTTTTTGGTTTCCATGTGCTTTTCTCACCCTCTACTCATCCGTACCCTCTCAAATATATCCTTCTCCTACCCACCCTACCCTTCTCTCACCACTACAGAAACTAAATTTGTTATGAAAAAAAAAAAGAATTATGCCTGCCATGGAGACCAAGGTTTTAGATGTCGGTTTTGGTGTTGGTTTCAGCCAAAATCATGTAAAATTTTGACAAAAAATTCGTTTTTTTTTAAATTGCCACCAAAATGTATAAAATTTTGGTGGTTAAGATTTGTCAGATCAGACCGTTGGAATATCTTGGTGTAAATTAGGCAAGTGGGTTGAATGGGATTAGGCAAGTGGGTTGAATGGGATTAGGCAAGTGGGTTGAATGGGATTAGGTAGCTAGATTAGGTCGCTTAATTAAATTAGTAACTAGATTAAATTAGAATATTCTAGTATTATCTCTTTCCATGTTTACCACGATCTTCTTTCTATCTTCATCATGTAACTGCTCTATATAAGCACCATTGATTCTCTTTGTAAAAGCAATTCAAGATTAGTGAAATCTTCTCTCCAAAATTTAACATGGTATCAGAGCAATTCGATCCGACCGATCTTTGATCTCACAACGCACGGAGTTTTGTTCTCCGGCGGACGGCTATATCTTCAACATGGTATCAGAGCAATTCGATCCGACCGATCTTTGATCTCACAACGCACGGAGTTTTGTTCTCCGGAGGACGGCCGATATAGCCGTCCGCCGGGTCGCCGTCCATCCCTATCACAATCTCCACCACCACTGTGAAACAAGCTGCAAGGTCACTTGTGAGACCTACTTCTTCATCGCGCACGAGCTTAACAAGTCACCGTGTCTAGCGTAGCGACTGGTCTGATCCACTTTGAACGCCTCTCCATCTTGTCGGTTTGATTGGGGCCCTTGTTCAGCATCTTTAGATGCTATGCGGTGTTCTCATTCTCCGCAAGCCCTTTCTTGCGACAAAGCTTCGTCTCTGATTCAACCAAAACTTCAAGGTGTCGTTCATCATAGACCCTAAGGTTGTCTGAAAAGATGCTCCTTCAAGAGAGGCGATGGTGAAAAGATAAAAGGCAAAGTTGTGGGAATATAAAAATAATAAAAGAGGAAGTTATCTGCCACCTATCATATTCATATCAAAGACTGTTGGACATTACTTCTTTCTCTTGTTGTGCAAAAGTAAAGCCAGCCTATAGGCCTTGAGAGAGGTACAAATTTAGTAGCGTCTATTTTTCATCAACACAGCCCATGTTTTTTTTACCCAAATCGTTCACAACCCTCTCTCTGTCTTTACAAAGTACACAGTCTAAGGTATTGATAATGACACCCCTTTACATTATCTTGGTTTCATATTGCCTCAATGCCTTCACGTTATCATGTTGATAATAGCAATCCTCTGTCTTTTGCAATAAGCCAGTCCTCTTATGTTGATAACAGCACCCCTTTGCTGTTTTTTTCCTTTGGGTTCCTCTGGCCTTTTATGTTTGCCAATAATTGTTTTCCTTAAGCCGCTTAGTTGCCATTCCTTTTTATCTTCTTTTTCTTCTAATTCTTCATTCTCCAAACTATTTCAGTTGAGGTGCTTTAGTCCATTGAGGTAAATGCCTCGACCCTTGGGGTACGTGCCTAAAATAGTAGCTACTCTACTCAGTTGAGGTGCTTCAGTCCATTGAGGTGTATTCTCGGACCCTTGGAGTGCGTGCCTGAGAGGGTTTCTTGCCCATGGAGGAATTTCGCCAATTTTGGCATTGGTACGGTCCATAGTGACCCATTTCATGTAGACTCGTCCATAGGGGCCTTGAGTTTTATCTATTCCATTGTGGCTTCCTTTCGGCAACCGGCTTTGGCATACATTTGGCAAGAAGCATCAATCAAGACCTTCTTCATCAGCTTGGTGTGCATTGCACCGCTAAGTGTGTTGGGGACATTTTATTGTTATCAATTTGGAAAATTTTATTGTAAGCAAGCGTTTATTGATTTTCAATCAATAAACGTTTGAGGGGGCGTGTTAAGATTTGTCAGATCAGACCATTGGATTATCTTGGTGTAAATTAGGCAAGTGGGTTGAATGGGATTAGGCAAGTGGGTTGAATAGGAAAGGTAGCTAGATTAGGTCGCTTAATTAAATTAGTAACTAGATTAAATTAGAATATTCTAGTATTATCTCTTTCCATGTTTACCACGATCTTCTTTCTATCTTCATCATGTAAGTGCTCTATATAAGCACCATTGATTCTCTTTGTAAAAGCAATTCAAGATTAGTGAAATCTTCTCTCCAAAATTTAACAGAAATCTTTAACATTTCGGTAGAAATTTTGTAAATAATGGTGAAAAATGAAACTTCAGATTTCGGCGAAATTTCGGGGAAATCATGTAACATTTCGATTAATGTACTTTAGGTGTCGGCCCTGGCCGAAATTTGAAATTTCAGCATTTCAGCCTAAAATTAAAACCATGACGTTATATTAAATTTTATGTATCGATTGTTAGAAATGTTTTAAAATTGTAAGTATTGTCATTAGAGGAGAGATTGTACCTTTCCGATGTTGAGAGCTTTTCTCACATCATTGTCATTTGCCCAATAATAGGAGAATAAATAGGCATAAGTCTGCAAAATAAATGAAGTTTCAACATACAAAGACACATTTATGTGCAGAGAGAAAGAGAGGGGGAGAGAGAGTTTTACCCTACACCCAAAGGCAGGAAGGGGTTGTGGTAATTCTTCGAAACTGTCCTTGAGGGATCTTCTATCTCCGACCATTTCATTTGGCTTACTGGTCGGATCAGGACACTTGCTCCCCGAAATATAGCCTTCATTAATTCCTGAAATGCACTTCATATAAAAGATATTACCATATTTTTTATTGTTCCAATAAAGAAATCCCAATATGAGAAGAGACAAAGAGTGGATAAACAGGTCTCTCACCTCATTTATTGTTTCAAGATCCTTCGCACATTGTGGATTTGTGGGTTCCATATATTTTCCTTTACAGCTTCTCTTTGCAGACTGAAAACAATAATATAGCAATGATAACAAGGGTAAATAACTAGAATAATGAAGATGGGTCCCGTGGTATAGGGATGATCACATGAAAATTTTCAAGATAAGTGCTTTTTTTTTTAAATGTTTTTAAAAATAAAAATGTATTTTGAAAAAAGAATGTTTTTGAAAGTGTTGTAAAAAGTTTGTGAGAAGACTAAAAAGCTTATTCTCACATGGAAAACCAAGAAGGGTTAATAAGTATCCCTTCCCTCAAGACATTTGCTTTTAAAGCACGTGACTTTTGCATAGTGGGTCTTACTTAGGATAGTGCACACGCACGTAGAGACCTAGTGTACACCATTTCAATGATTGGTTGGGGCGAATATTTTCTTAATTAAGGAAAGCGACATTGTAACACGATTTGAAGCATCTCATTCTTTATCTCCATCCACCGCCACAATTTCTCACAAACATATTTGAAACACATAATTGACACCCTGATCTTTCAGCTTATGGTTAGAGAAGTCCAACCCTATCAATCTTCTATTAATTTATCCATTTTGAGGGGTGGCACTACCAAATTCATCTACAATCTACACTTGCAGATAGGCCAGTCAACGGACCCTGACAATCCGATGGATTTTTTGGATCCTGCTTTAGAACTGGTGAGAATAGAAAGATGATGTGGGTTTGTTAGTGTATCTCATGTGGGGCATAGAAATAACACGTAATCAATCAAATAGGATCAAAACACTACCGAAAAAAGTCCAATGGTGTGTACCAAATTTGAATAAATTCTGCTATAGTACAAAATTACCTTTCATGTTTTTTTAATTACAAGATAAAAATGAGGGATATTATTTTCGATATATAATATCTGACATAATAAAACTAGAAAAAGAAAAAGAAAATCTCCCCCCCCCCCCCCCCCTCTCAACCCTACAACCCATTAGTGAGTCGTCGTGCCCATTCCATAGTTGCCAATTGTTTGTGGGCATTCTCCTTCATTTCCATTGAATGTTGCATGATTGTGTTCGTCAAATTGTCGAATCTCGTTGTTCGCCGCCCGTCTTTTTTGCCAAAATCACGAAGAACTTGTTGAGTTGGGGATACAAAATCACCGGTTATATATATATATATATATATATATATATATTTTTTATTTTTTTATTTTTTTTTTTTTTTTATTTTTTTTTTTGAAAATTTAAATCACCGGTTATATTTCATTCTTGGAGTGGGTACCACTTGGGCCTTTTAAGTGGGATGTGTTTCTCTCTTTATGTAGGGTTTGTATGTGAAATAGAGGATTTGAAGAAGACGGAAAAATGTAGAGAGGAGAGGAGGCTAGGGCAAGGGAAGGAGGGCTTTTCTCTTGGGGGCTCTAGGAGGGCTTTTCTGGTGAAGCAAAAGCAAGGTTCATCTACTCAAGGTTGAGGAGAAGGTTTAGAGCAGAAGAGGGGTGTTCTCTTGGGCTCTTGGAAGGCCTTTTTGTGGGGAAGCAAAAAGGGGTTTCCTCCTCTTGGTTATCAAGGAGTATTCTTCTTCTTCCATTGTTCTTCTCCACTGGATTTTGTCTATTGTAGCACAAGCATTGTGTTGGAGGTTTTTCCAACTACTTCTCAAATGAGGGTTTTTCATGTACTGGAGATTATTTTATGGCTACATAGAAGGTTGGGGAGAAGGGTTTTATCGGTGAATTTTACCGGTGGAGGTAACATTGTACTATTTTGGTTATAAATAGTGGATTGAATGTTGCCTTGTCCGTGGAGTAGCCCATTGTGGTGAACCACGTATATTCTTGCCTTTTTGTGGTTGCTTGTGATTTGCTCCCTTTGGTGGTTGTGGTTTGTTGGCATATATTTTCTCCATCTTGTTGTGCAAGATCTTGGGTATTTCAGTGCGTTCGCAGGTAGTGAAGTGGCGGATGTTATTGGCGTCCGGGTCTCGGCCGCCAACAATTGGTATCAGAGCTTCAAGGTTTTTTTGCACACAAGGTGTTTGTGAAATTGCTTGAGGGAAGCAAGGTTTGAGAAAATGACTAGCCAAGCATTTAAGGTGGAGCTATATGATGAGAAGACGGAAGGATTCGATTGTTGATAATGGGAACCGAAGAGAAAGTGGCGGACATGCTCACTAAGGCGGTTCAAGGAGAGAAGTTGGATTGGAGTGTAACTTCTCTTGGCTTCAAGAAGGAATGCTCGACATTTCGGTTATTATGCATCAAGGTGGAGATTGTTGAGTTGGTGATACAAAATCATCAGTTATATTTCGTTCTTGGAGTGGGTCCCACTTAGGCCTTTTAAGTGGGATGTGTTTCTCTCTTTATATAGAGTTTGTATGTGAAAGAGAGCGTTCGAAGAAGGAGAAATGTAGAGAGGAGAGGAGGCTAGAGCAAGGGAAGAGGGGTTTTCTCTTGGGGACTCTAGGAGGGCTTTCATGGTGAAGCAAAAGCAAGGTTCATCTACTCAAGGTTGAGGAGAATTTTAGGGCAAAAGAGGGGTGTTCTCTTGGGCTCTTGGAAGGCCTTTTTGTGGTGAAGCAAAAAGGAGTTTTCCTCCTCTTGGTTATCAAGGAGTATTCTTCTTCTTCCATTGTTCTTCTCCATTGGATTTTGTCTATTGTAGCACAAGCATTGTGTTGGAGGTTTTTCCAACTACTTCTTGAATGAGGGTTTTTCCATGTACTAGGTGTTGAGACTTGAAGATTATTTTGCAGCTACATAGAAGGTTGGGGAGAAGGGTTTTATCGGTGGATTTTACCGGTGGAGGTAACATTGTACTATTTTGGTTATAAATAGTGGATTGAATGTTGCCTTGTCCGTGGATTAACCCATCGTGGTGAACCGCGTATATTCTCGTCTTCTTGTGGTTGCTTGTGATTTGTTCCCTTTGGTGGTTGTGGTTTGTTGGCATATATTTTCTCCATCTTGCTGTGCAAGATCTTGGGTATTTTCGTGTGTTCACAGGTGGTAAAGTGGCGGATGTTATTGGCGTCCGTGTCTCGGCTGCCAACAGAACTAGTAAAAACATTCACTATATTTTCTCTTTGTAGGAGGTTAAAAACACTAGCTAAAAATCCTAACTTTGTAAAAACAATTAATCATGTAGAACAATAATAAAGGATCTAGGACACTCTGACAGAAATTATGATTCTTAATTAATGGGATTCTGACACAGACATGGAAAATAGATTTTGCTGATCTGAATGAGTAGGACCCAATCGAGTTAGGAATGAAACGGATCGTAACACAGAGATGAACTGCTACTTGCATATGATGATTGGGCCACTAAGGGCATGTTTGGCTACATGAATTTTTTTCCTGGAATATTATCTTACCCAATGGTGAGGGATGGTGGGAGAGAGAGAAATTTGAGAGGGCACGAATGTTTACAGGGCAAGAAAAACCTGAAAATCAAGAAAACAAAAAACTTACCAAAAATAGAAGCCTTTGTGTGGAAGAGGGAGAATCAGTTGATCACATATTATTGCATTGCAAAATTGCCAGATATGTGTGGAGCAAAATCTTAGGTAGATTTAGCATATCATGGGTATTCCCATCGAATTTATCAGAGTTAGTGGAGTGTTGGTCTTTGATTCCATGGGGAAGAAATGACAGAATTTTATGGCATGTGATTCTATTAACCACAGTATGGGTATTGTGGAAGGAGAGAGATTACAGAGTGTTTAGAGGACAAGTGAAACCTGCTCACTTCCTATACATTAAGATTCTAGCTCAACTATTGCTTGGACCCGAGTTTTGACTAGCTTCCGCTTTGTCTCAGCGCACAATCTATGGCATGGATGGTCTGTGGTGTGCAATATAGGGAGTTGAGGCCGGTGATCTCACAAGATTGGGAAACTCCCTCTAGCGGATATCTTAAGCTAAATTTTGATGGTTAACGCTTGGGGAATCCTTGTCCGGCTGGGGTAGGTGGTCTTCTAAGAAATGATAAAGGAGATACATTATGGGCGTTCTCCGGACCTATTGGGATCTCTGACTCCAACGAGGCAGATCTTAGAGTGGTGCATCAAGGATTAAGGTTGATGAGGATCATAACATTCGTGATAAGGTTATAGTGGAAGTTGAATCCTTAAACACGATAAGATGGTTTAATGGAAGCACGTCACATACTTGGATATTTACAAAATGGATTGACGAGATCTCGGGTTAGGTGGAGGGATCATTGAATTCATTTCATCATGTGAGAAGATCGGCCAATAGCGAGGCCCGTAGGGTAGCTAAGGAAAGTGCATCTAGGGCTGAGTTGGAAGTTTTTAATTTCCTTCCCCCTTAACGTGTTGTTTGGTTATGCTGCTTTATTTTTACTTGTGGTTTGTATTGTCTTGATCATCTTGATCGATGGTTCCCGGTCATTCTTTCATCATTAATTCAACTCATTGCCATTCTAAAAAAAAAAAAAAGACCAAAAATATGGTTGATTTTTCCTTTTTTTTCGCCTCTTCTCACCCTCTACTAATCCGTATCTTCTCAAGTCTCTCCTTCTCCCACCCTCCCTTCCCCTCTCTCACCACTCGAGAAGCTAATTTATCATCGAAAAAAAAATTATGGCTGCCAAACATGGCCTGAGTTTACCAACAAAAAGGTGTTAACAATTAATGTCCATCGGAAGAACTGCCCCTTTTGAGGATGTACCTAATAGTCTTCCCTATTGCGCCGCCTGTTCAACAAAACCATAACTATTTTTTCATGATAAAAATGCTCTAATTTTTTGATAAAAAGAGCAAAAATGTGCCTACCTTTGATATACTTGGCGACATTGGGGTGAAGGCTCGAGACAATCCTAAAACACGTGTGTTTTTGTATCATTTTCTAATTTTTATGGCCTACGAAATCTGTGTTTTCTTAAAACAAATAACATATGGAGTTTCACATTATGAAGAGGTTGAGAGGAGTTGAACACCACCTCATAGAGTTCATCTGATATGAGCCCCATCCCGTGCGCGAATGGTACGACCGCATTTTCATCTTTTTTTTCATCCACTCTTGGGTTTCCAACAATATAGCCCTGAAATCATTTCCAGCCACAGAAGTTAGAGTTGAGTGATGCTAAGGACAGTTTTTATACGGCCAAATAAGCTGAAAAGTACCGTCTGAAGTAAAAATAAGCTGGAAACTACTGAAAAAAACAACCCCAAAACCCTGCAGTTAATATTAAAGCTCGAATACCTCTGTCAAACTACCAATTACTCCAAAACCTTAACCTATTAGAGTTGGTGTTATTTAATCATTTATACTTCAATACCCCACCCCACCTTTCTCGAGTGTGCTCCCTCGTTTTTGGGTTGGTCGTACATGTGGCACATGTGGCCCCTCTTTTGTGTTTACCATACACATAGATTTTTAATATCAAGGACTTGTTGGGTTTTGAATTCATGAGCTACCATGAGGCAGTAGCTCTGATACCATATGAAACTACCAATTACTCCAAAAGCTTAAGCTGTTAGAGTTGGTGTTATTTAACACGGGAGCTAATATATTGGCCCCTTTTAATTATGAAGACACCCGAATTAAAGCATTCACGCCGACTAAAGAAAGCAGCCAGTTACATCTAGTTAGTCTTTATGGAAATGACCAAAATACCCATGCGAGCATCTACTCTCTCTCTCTCTCTCTCTCTCTCTCTCTCTCTCTCTCTCTCTCTCTCTCTCTCTCTCTCCACTTGTAGCTTAAAAGTGCAGTCCCTAACACTGAATTATCACTGACCAACAACCTGTAAGCAATTGGTTACTGAAATTCTTAGGTTTTACTTTTAGAACCCCCTTGGAACTGAATTTTGAGTCAAATCATGGATAAATGTGATGGAATCAAGACTTGAGTTTGAGCACCATTCAAAACAGTAACATCAACAGGCAATTACACATTCAAGCACCACAAAATTTCGAAACCAAAACAACCTTCATGCTTCTATACTACCACAGTTTTGGAACTCAGAACCACCTTAGAAATGGTTCAAACACAACCATTTCTCATGTACTTTGGGAGCTAGATGGCAGAGCTTTACTGTCACACATAGAGTAATTCAAGAACACAGTAAAGAGGGCTAGAAGATAAGCTCTTCTAAGCACTTCAAGAGTAAAAGAACTCCAAAATAACGGCACGCAAACAGTAATTGCACTAATTCTGCACTTTTCCTTAATGCCTTTGTAACATAATCATGTTGCCAGTTGTCTTGAAAGCCTAGATGGGACTGAAAACACCCACATGAAACCTCACCCACAACTTAATTAAAAAAAATTATAGACCCAACTTTATATGAACCCAACCCAAACAAGCAAAAACTCCAAACACAGAACCTAATTAACAGTCCACCATCCACAAGCTTAAAACTGCAGCATCTTTCAAAAGAAAGCCATAAATGAAAAAATAATAATAACTTGGAAATAACAGAAACATGAGAACATCAACACAATCGAAATTCAAGAACAGAAAACCAAAAAACCAAGAAAATAAGACCTAGAGAGAGAGAGAGAGAGAGAGAGAGAGAGAGACTGAGCTTGTAAGCTGGATTTTGGCGAGACCATACGGCTGTTGGATTTGGGTGAGACGCTGCGTGCTTGGGTGAGAGACGTGTGGGAGAGAGAGGAAGGAGGGTTAAGGGTTTGGAGAGAAATTGATATGATAGACCGTCATGGGTATTTTGGAAATTTCCCAAGGTACTTTCATGGTAGATCGGGTGAGTCGGGTTCGAGTTAACCTAGGGCCAAACAAACAAACAAAAAACATAATCCTAAGAAATCATGATAAAATTAGAGGATGGTCGGTTTGGTCGGGTGGGTTGCCCAAAGGCCTGAACCCTAACCCAACCTGGAATTAAATCGGGTTAGCTTTTTCCAACCCGAACTCAGCTCAACCCGGATGAAATCCCAACCAAATCTGAGCCAAATTCGGATTGAGCCCAACCCAAGTTGAGCCCGTAGTCCCCATAATTAAAAAGGGTGAATATATCAGCTCCCTTTAATCATTGCTACCTCAACACTCTCCAAAGGGTAGAAAGGAAGGTGAGAGAGGGGGTGAAAATATCATTCTCCTATATATAATGTGGCATTGGTAATGATATATGCACACCTTTACAATAATGCTACTCGTTTTCCTAATACTTCTTGTTGATAATTTTTTGGGAATTTTAATAGCTTTTAACAAGTAATGGAAAGATTGGTAAGTGTAGGGATGTCAATAGCTCTACCTAACCTGATGGATCCCCATAAAGCTTAGGTATGGCGGTCTTTTCAGGCCAGTGGATGTTCCTTACATCCGATTCAATGAACTAATTACTAAATGCACCAAATTCAGATCCATATCGAAGATTAGATAGGACATTAGGATTCAATAAAGATCTTATTAATAACCTTTGTGTATAGAAGCTGGGAATCAATTGACCATATTGTCATTCATTGAAAAGTGGGAAGATCGGTGTGGAGCACGGGTGCAAGTTTTGCCCTGTCAGCTCTGACCCGCCCTGAGCCCGAACAGGGTCTGGGTTGGATTTTCCAACCCTAAGGGCAGGTCAGGGAGGCCCTGACTCAGGGTCGGGTCGGGTTAAGGGTTAATACATCGGGTCAGCCCGACCCGACCCTAAGTTTTCTATTATAGAATTTAACCATCTGTGCATATTTCTTTTGCTAATGTTTTCTATTATCTTGGATTGACATTTCTTTAGATTATTATTATTATTTGTCTATGTTGCCCGTCATGTTGTTGAATTCATATTGTCTTATTTTGTTCCCTTTCTCGGTTTATTGATCATTTTGTTCTATGTGATATGTGCTTGCTTTATTTTTGGCACTCCTAACTAGTATTTGCACTAGAGTCAATCAGGGCCAGCCCGGCGTGGCCCGACCCAATCAGGGCGAATCAGGGTGGGCCAGGGCCGCGTTGAGTCCTGTAGGGCGGGCAATGGGTTGAGGTTTTCTGGCCCTGACTCAGGGTCAGGGCGGGTCAGAGTCGAGATAATGGGATTCGGGGTTGGGCTAGGGTTTTGAAAAACCCGACCCAACCCGACCGTGTTGCAGCCCTAGTGTGGAGTGGTATATTATCTTGTTTTGGTATATCATGGGTCTTTCCATCCTCGCTATCTGAACTTTAGAAGGGATGGGAGTAGACCTGACAAACGGGTAACCCGAGCGGGTACGGGTACAACCTGTGCAGGTACGGGTACCGGCGGGTACGGGTAAGAAATACCGGCGCGGGTACGGGTAGCCTTTCATGAACCCGGAACCTACCCGGGCGGGTACGGGTATACCCGCGGGTAACCCGGCAAATCTAAAGAAGAAATTATATATATATTTACCAAAAGAAATTATATGATGAATGGGTGTATGAACACATAAAGGTGGTACGATGGATGTACAAGCCTTGATATTTAATCCAACAGCAGCTTCTTAACAAGTCAGCTGCTGTTGGATCAAATATCAAGGATGGGATGATGAGTACATGTTTATACACCCATTCATCATACAATTTTTCATTTACTTTAACAAGTGTTTGTTTTGGTACAACCAAAGATACCACTCACATAGTCTTATTGCTTTGACTTGTTTTGTTGGCCCACCCACATAGTCTATTTTTTACTGTTTAGTGTTTAGGCCTTAAGAATAAAAAGTTGAAAACCGAATCGCGGGTAACCCGCGGGCACCAACGCCCGACCCAGACCCACCAGCGGGTCACGGGTACAGGTATTTTTCTTCGCGAGTAATGAAATTGGTACCCGTACCCCTGCGGGCCGGGTGTACCCGCGGGTACGGGTCCCATTTTGCCAGGTCTAGATGGGAGGTTGCTCCATGGAGAAGAAGAGGAAAGGTGCTTTGGAAAGTTTGTCTTCTAGCAGTATTACGGGTCATATGGAAAGAAAGGAATGCTAGGGTGTTTGAGGGTGTGGCAAAATCTTCTTATTTCTTGTTTATCTAAGTTACTGCTTTGGTTATCTCTTGAGTGAAGACCCTTCCTTCCCCTATTCTGATTTAGATCTGCTTTTGATTTCTGGGAGGGATGGAAGGAGGTGTGCAGTAGTTTAGATTGGAGGAGACCAATTGTACAAGTTTGGGAGGCTTCGCCGTACGGTTTGTTCAAACTTAATTATGATGGTTCTAGCATGGGGAATCCTAGGCCGACTGGAATTGGGGGAATCTTGAGAGGTTCTAATAGGGAGGTCATTTGGGCTTTCTCTGGTCCGTTGGGATAACTGATGCTAATGAAGCAAAAGTCAGGGCTGCCTATCAAGCCATAAAAATGTTTAAGTAGAGAGTCCATGGACAAGACGATTGTCGAAGGTGACTCTTTGAATGTCATTCGATGGTTGAATGCTCGATTGTACCTCCCTAACGCTTTGCTCACTTCTTTGATGAGATCCAAGACAAAATTGGCAATTCTTCAATTATTTTCAAGCATATTGGGAGATCGGCTAATAATGTGGTGGATAGTCTTGCTTGACAAGGAGTGGGGAGGGCGAGATTGGAGATGTTTGATTTCGTCTTCTCCTTTTTCATTAATGAAATCTCTACCATTCAAAAAAAAAAGAAGGACCACTCATTTTTGTTATGAATATTGTTGGAAGTTTATAAGGGAAGTTCTTTCGAACTATTTAAAAGGGAAATGTTATAAGCACTACCATATTTTGATGATCACACTCCTCACTTTTGTTAAAAAGTACAGTATGACCAGCACCATAGGATGATCCAAACCGTCTATTAGATGGGCCATAGCCTAAATAGGTTGTGCCCCCAAAATCATTTCCATAGGTTCATACTAACCCTCCGATCTATAGAGGGTTAGGATCAACCCCCTACAATTCAATCCCTCTATAGATAGAAGGGTTAGTATGAACCTATGGAAATGATTTTGGGGGCACAACCTATTTAGGCTATGGCCCATCTAATAGACGGTTTGGATCATCCTATGGTGCTGGTCATACTGTACTTTTTAACAAAAGTGAGGAGTGTGATCATCAAAATATGGTAGTGCTGATAACATTTCCCATTTAAAAATAAAGGGTACAAATATACGGACAAGAGGATTTTCAAAGTAGTTCCAAATAATGTGACAATGTATGCGAAGATATTACTCGTCAATAAACCTTAGTTACCTCTCATGTATAATTTTCTTCTAGTTGAAACTGTTTATTTCTGAAGTTCCACTAAAACCAGAAGTTACTCACTGAGAAAAATCTTACTAAGAAATTGAAAGAAAAATGCTAGTTATTGAGAAGTCTATTGTTGAAAAGATTTCCACAGTATCTCCATAACTTCACTTGCCAAAAAATATTTTTCTAGAAAAATTTAAAAATCAGTTGGAGTTACACTAAGAAATTCGAGGGAAGACTAAAAATGCTCAACCAGAAAATTTTATAAAATATAATCCATTACTATAATCTAAAGCCTCGAGGTTTGCAATGTTGGACTGAAAAGCAAGAACATGAAATGATGACACGTGAATGGTATAGCAGTTCAAGAATGGCATACCTTGAGGTTGAAAGGTGGGATTGTCCCTTTTTCAATATCTGCAATACCCAAAAAATAAAATTTGAATAAAAAGGATTAAGAGAAATAAAGAGAAACTGCCACAGCCACTCGATGAACTATTAGAATATATCAAATCAGATCTAGAAAGATCTGACCATTGGGTTTTTAAGGTGGTGGATTAGGAAACAGAGTAGTTATTTTGTTATATTTTGAGTTTCAAATTTGAGAATTAATATGATGTATGGGCGTATAAACACATAAAGGTGGTTACCACCATTGATAGTTGATCCAACAGCTGAGCTGCTGTTGGATCAAATATCAAGGGTGGGATGATGAGTACGTGTTTATACGCCCATTCATCATATAATTTCTCATTCAAATATAGGTAGTTTCTATAGTTTTGTAGAGGTAAATTTCACATGTATTTCATGTATTTCATGTAAAATCCTCTATAAATAGAATGCAAAGGCACCCAACACATAAATTTTCTTTACAATTTTAAACTCTTTCAAAGAGCATCTTTGCATGAGTCAAAGTAGGATTCTAGCGAGTGCCCAAGGTTCATCCTAACTGTCCCTTCGATATAGTGCAAAATGCAACATGACCATAATCACTACAAAAAGGATTTGGTTGTAAGTAATTGTAGGTTACCGTTTGAAATTAGTTGGGCAACAATTGGAACAATCTTGCCAGCATATGAATCACCACCAATATAAAGAGAATTTGAGATGAACTGTGGGTGATCAAGCAGCCACTGTGTCATAAAATGGAAAAACATCATTATCAAGAGCCTTATACATGCATATTCTTTCAATAAATAATAATTGTTTGACCTTCAATAAAAACTCATGAATTTCTTCACTTGATCTTATGTCTCCAGTCTGAGAGTCTTTTGAGCCTCTAGAATATGAAAATCCAGCCCCAATCGGCTGATCTAGAAAGATAATGCTCAAAACCTGAAAAATCACAATGGTTCAAAGTTAAGGCACATAATATTCAATGGGTTGCAGAAATGGTGCAAGTCGGGTCGGGCTCAACCTGAATCCATCGGGTTCAACCCGAAAAAGGTCAGGTCGAGGTTGCGTTCGGTTGGGTTTTCCTAACCCGGGTTGAGTTCGGGTTGATGGCTTGGGTAACCCAGCATTTTTTATCATTTTTTTTAGTTTTTAGTAAGCTTAAAAACTCGGGTTGGGTTAGGTTGGAACTCGGGTCAGATTGGGTTTTGGTTGAAAAGAAAGGTTCCTTGGGTTGGGTCAGGTTGACCCTCATCGTTTTGGAACTCTGGTCAGGTTCAGGTTCGGGTTGAGTAAATGATTCCTCAGGTTGGGTCGGGTTGAGGCCAACCGGAACCCAACCTGAGGAATCATTTACTCAACCCGAACCCGAACCTGACCAGAGTTCCAAAACGATGAGGGTCAACCTGACCCAACCCAAGGAACCTTTCTTTTCAACCAAAACCCAATCTGACCCGAGTTCCAACCTAACCCAACCCGACCCAACCCGACCCGAGTTGCACCCCTATGCAGAATGTCATACCTTAGTCCATGAATGTGGTTTCAACATCAAAGTTGGTAGACTCCCATTATACTCTACATTTTTAAAAGATAAAGGACCTACAAAATCAAGTTCAGATCATATTATTCCATTGCAATCACATAAAGATCACACAAGTGTTTTTACATGATTCAGCATAAAAAACCCCCAAGGTTATTTAAAACCTAATAAAGTTATAACTTTCAGCTGGTTATTTAATGCCTTTATTAGGGAAAACTTGGGAGCCCCCAACATTACTTAAAACCTTGTACATATAATATTTCATTTAATTTTTGAATTCCTTATAATGAAAATTATGCTATAGCTATTAAAGATCCATAAATATAAATATTTTTTTGGCTATTCAATAGCTTAAAAGATGTAAATTTCTCATTCTATTTGTATACTTTTTCATGAGAAAACTGGTGTTTTGTTAGATAATTTAAAACCTTATAAATATAACATTATTTAATGTGAAAATACAGGGTGTTATGCTATGCTTAGGGGACATTGGACAATTGGGACAGTGATCACGGTGAATGTTCCTATGGATTGCCTTCCTCGAGAGAATTGTAGAGATTTTGAATTCGATGAATTGAGAAGACAAATTCTGCATTTAACAAAATGTCTTTTGAGTGTTTTGAGTCTCAAAGTCGCGATGAGTTCAATCTCAACTCTAGTAATGGTTTTGAAAGAAAAAGTGAAGCTAAACTCGATTTCAAATATTAATAATTGAACTCTTTGGAAAATAATTGGCTATCAAGGGACAAAATATGGAAGAACAAGCTTACAATTAAATTATTGTAATTTTCAAAACATGATGTACAAGGTAGACCATAAGTTGTAGATAATTAATTGGAGTGTTTATATGGTGCCCGAAGTAGAGATCACTGGTTCAATACTTCACAACGCTTTCTCTCCTTATCATATACAGCGAGTTTTTAGCAAGTTAACTAGGCTTTCTGAGTCGAATCAACTTGAATGATTTTGAGTTGACTCGACGAGTTTTATTAATGGGGTCATTCTCGACCTTAGTTCGATGAGGCAACATCTTAGGCTTCGCAAAGATAAGTTAATTTTCATGGGCATGGCCCTATCATAATTTCCTTTCATGGAGTGTATTCAGGAAAGAACTATATAAGGCACTCCAGTCAGCTTTTTAAGCTCTGTTTCTTTCGACTTAAAATGGGTGTAAAAATGGGTTGTAAATTTGTTTCAAGCCTATTTTATGTGGAAAGAAACACTAAAATACATTTCACTGGCCAGCCAAAGTGCAAGCTCGGGAGTTGACGAGCACAATCGAAAGCACCATTTTCTTCTATCCACGATGGGGGACCAAATTCTAGGTTCTATTACATTAAATTTAGGGAAGTGATATATCCCCCCTTTTGATCACCAGGAACACCCCCTGTCATTGTTTGTGTCAATCAGGGGCATTGAATTTGATACAATCCTAGATCAACAGGGGGCTTTGGATCAAGGGCTGACATCAGAAGTGGATAGTTTGAATACAAGGGAAGAACAAGTCAGAGAAGGCAGGGTGAAACGAAGACCAAATTGGCTGAAGGATTACATTGGTGTTTAGTCAATAATACAAGATTAGATAATTAGGCTTTGTTAGTTATCTTTTAATTCCAGTTTTATCTTCTGTAATCACAAAGAGAGAATATTTGGAATATGCCAAATTCGTCAGTGTAACCAACTGAAAATGACATTCCGTTAAATAGGAATGATCAGGATCAGAAAAGGACAGATATGCAATATTCCTTTTCTCCTTCTTCTTCTTCTCTCTTCTCTCTCTGAAATTCCCCTGTAATTCCTCATTTCTTCAGCTCTGTTTCTGAATTTTTCTAATTTCTGAGTGTGATCTTGTGATTTATCACTTAAACCACAGATCTAAGAGGTTCTTACCTTATCATTGGTGCTTTCATTGAGTCTCGACGTGTTCCAATGGCGGATAATACCAGAGCGCAATCAAAGATTGATGAGCAGTTGAAACAACACCAACAACAGCTTAATGAGTTACGTCTCACACAATCCCAGCAGCATGAGGAACTCGTCAATATGATTAAGCAGTTACAAGTTCGTCCCCCCTCAACAAGTTTTCCACCAATCCATGGCGAAGATCTGTCCTCAGGTAGTGCTACTGAAGGACTCATTCCAACTCATCAGAATTACAACAAATTCATTCGAATGGATGTTCCGAAATTTGTTGGCTCAGATCCGACGGGCTGGATATTTAGAGTAGAACAGTTTTTCAACTACTACAGCACTCCAGATGATCAACGTTTGCTGATCAGCTCTTTCCATTTGGCCGGACCTGCACTTTCATGGTTTCAGTGGGCAAAAGCAAACAATCTGATCAATTCATGGAAAGGGTTCTTGGACGCCATCCAACTGCGATTTGGCCGAACTCTATACTCAGATCCAAAAGGAGAATTATTAAAGTTACAACAATCTTCCTCCGTTGCTGATTATCAGTCCCGATTTGAGGAGCTCTCAAATCAGGTCAGTGGTCTGTCTGAATAGTTCTTAATTAGCTGTTTTATTTACGGTCTTAAATCAGATCTCAAAAGGGAACTCCTAGTTTTGCAACCTTCTTCCCTATTGCAAGCAATGTCATTGGCACGGATCTATGAACAGAAGTATGACGATCTTACGAAATCATGGAAGACAACTTGGCAAAAACCCACGGGAGGCCCTGGTTTATTACCTACTCCCCCTGTTTTTCAGGGCACAGCTATTCAGGCAAACCCAGTTAAACAATTGCCTATTAGAACAAGGCCATTGACGAAAGAAGAGATGCGATCTAAACGAGAAAAGGGAATTTGTTACTATTGTGATGCCAAATACGTCCCTGGGCATGATTGTCGCAAGCGACTGTATCATCTAACTGCTTTAGATGATGACAGTGACCTTGTTGAGGACGATCCTACCTCCAATGTTTCTACTGACAAGCGGCCTTGAATGAAGAAAATTCTGCAGAAATTAGTTTCTATGCCATCGTTGGCCAGCAAAATCCAAGCACCATTCAAGTTACTGGCAGCAATGCTAACCAGTCCATTCATGTGTTAATCGATAGTGGATCTACCCATAATTTTGTGAAAGACAAGGTTGCAAAATCTTTCAAATGGCCTATTCTTCCCACTACTCCTTTCAAAGTGCTTATTGGGAATGGAGCATCACTACTCTGTAACAGGAAATGCGTTCAGGTTCCACTCACTTTACAGAATCATGAATTTACATTTGATTTTTTCATCTTACCCATCAAGGGAGCGGATGCTGTATTGGGTGTTCAATGGCTCACACAGTTAGGACCAATCCTAACCGATTACACAACCTCTACCATGGAATTTACTTGGAATAGCAGTCCTATTAAGTTGGTTGGTGAAACTGAGTTGAATCCCTGCCCCCTGAAGGCAACTCACTTCAAAGGTTTGTCAAGAACTGATTCAATCGCATCTTGCTTTCAACTCATATGTGTTGAAAACACACATACCGAGCCTGCTATACCTACACCTACAACTCCAGTACTACCATCAGGATTGCCACTTGAAGTTGTTCAAGTTTTACACCAATTCATCAATGTCTTTCAATTATCAACTGAATTACCACCTCCTCGACCAATTGACCATCAAATCCATCTCTTACCAGGTTCATGTCCTGTCAATGTGAAACCTTATAGGTACCCACATTTCCAGAAAACTGAAATCGAGCGGTTGGTGCAAGAAATGTTATACAATGGTATCATTATTCCCAGCCATAGTCCTTATTCATCCCCTGTTTTATTAGTACAGAAGAAGGATAATACTTGGCGCTTTTGTGTGGATTATCGCGCTTTGAATGCTATCACAATCCGCGACAGATTTCCAATCCCTACCATTGACGAACTAATGGATGAACTACAGGGCGCAATGGTGTTTTCAAAGTTAGATTTACGGTCGGGATATCATCAGATCAGAATGAAGAAAGAAGATTGTCACAAAACGGCGTTTCGGACACATGAAGGGCACTATGAGTTCCTTGTCATGCCCTTTGATTTGACGAATGCTCCCTCCACTTTTCAGAGTACCATGAACATTATTTTTAAACCCTTTTTGCGCCAATTTGTCATTGTTTTTTTTAATGATATTTTGGTTTATAGCCAGTCGATGACGGCTCATATTTCTCATTTGCACTCGGTTTTGCACTGCCTACATTCAAACAGATTGTATGCTAAGCTCACTAAGTGCCATTTCTGCCAAACCAAGATCGACTACTTAGGTCATTTGGTATCCGGTGATGGAGTTCAACCAGATCCTGCAAAAATCCAGGCAATGCAAGCATGGCCTCCACCAACAACTTTAAAACATTTGCGAGGTTTTTTGGGACTAACAGGGTACTATCGCAGATTTGTGCGTCATTATGCAACAGTGGCATCTCCCCTCACCAACCTTTTGAAAAAGGATGCATTCCAATGGAACTCTGAGGCTCAAGAGTTCCGTAAACGATTCTATGGCCCTTTTCAGATTGAATCCAAAGTGGGCAAGGTTGCTTACAAATTACAGCTGCCTGTAGGTAGCAAAATACATCCTGTTTTCCACATTTCATTGCTTAAAACATATTATGGTCCAATTCCACCAGTCGTTTGTACCTTGCCTGACCATAGCATTAACTATCAGCCCCTAATTTCACCATTAGCCATTATCAGTGAGAGAACTATCATTCACAATAACAAACCAATTCAGCAAGTGTTGGTCCAATGGACAGGATTGTTACCAGAAGACACCTCCTGGGAAAACTTATCTGATTTACAGTTGAACTACCCTACTTTCAACCTTGAGGACAAGGTTAATTTTCAAGGGCCGAGCAATGATACAATCCTAGATCAACAGGGGGCTTTGGATCAAGGGCTGACATCAGAAGTGGATAGTTTGAATACAAGGGAAGAACAAGTCAAAGAAGGCAAGGTGAAACGAAGACCAAATTGGCTGAAGGATTACATTGGTGTTTAGTCAATAATACAAGATTAAATAATTAGGCTTTGTTAGTTATCTTTTAATTTCAGTTTTATCTTCTGTAATCACAGAGAGAGAATATTTGGAATATGCCAAATTCGTCAGTGTAACCAACTGAAAATGACATTTCGTTAAATAGGAATGATCAGGATCAGAAAAGGACAGATATGCAATATTCCTTTTCTCCTTCTTCTTCTTCTTCTTCTTCTTCTTCTTCTTCTTCTTCTTCTCTCCTCTCTCTGAAATTCCCCTGTAATTCCTCATTTCTTCAGCTCTGTTTCTGAATTTTTCTAATTTCTGAGTGTGATCTTGTGATTTATCACTTAAACCACAGATCTAAGAGGTTCTTACCTTATCAGAATTCTTCTGACATAAGTACAACAACCCTTCTTTAGTCATTGATACACTGACCGGGGGTGTTCTTGGTGATCAAAAGGGGCGGATATATCATTTCCCTAAATTTAATACAATACAATATAATTCAGTGTTTTAAAACTCCTTGACTAGACAAGGAACTCGCCCGAGTTGACTCCTTTTTTACCACCACATCCGGATTCCACATTTTGCCCTAAAGAGTCAATAAACTCCTTTGAGTCTCCCGAGTTATGTCCACGTCAACCGTGTCAACCGCATTCTTGTCCCCATCCGCGCCGAGTCGATAATGATTTTTCTTGGCCGCGTTCCGCATCAAATCCGCATTGTTAAACACTGATAGAAGTATGTGAAGAGACTATGGAAACCATGACACACTTCCTCAAATTCCATTCTTTTCCTTTTATAATAGAAAATTGAGGAGTGCTAAACTTACGGGTTTCGTAACTAGTATCCAATGGGGGTGCCCTTTGCTCTGATTTTTGCAAGGGCAACCTTGAGTTTAGCATCTCTCTAGAAAATATAGCTAGATATTGTGTCGATTTATTTTAGATTTATTACTTTTGTTTTCTTTTTCCTTTCCTTGTGTTGGGAAAACGATATCAAGACCTTAGGAGCTAAACCAAGCAACGTTTGGCCTAATTTCTAGGTAACTCTTTCCACAATTCGCCTCTTACGCGGCGGCCCACTCTGTGGCAACTTCACTCTGGCGGCTTTCACTCTAGCTTTTGTTTTACTAGGTAGCCCTTTTCAGGTAGTCCTCTCCATAGGGCGCCCCTTCCATGACTCAAACACGGGACGTGGTGGCTGCTCTGATACCAAATGTTAGGAACTTAATGTTGTGTTGCCTTGAATTTCTAAATGGCAAACACGTTTCTTCATTGATGGGTTTCTTATTAAAGAAATCCTTATGTAATAGGACTCTTGCCTATTATGATAAACATCACAAAACAACAACCGATTGGGACTCTTGGGTTTTTGAATTGGGATGCCAAGACTTGCGTCAAAAAAGGTAAAAATGTTACTGTTGTGGGGTGCTCTTCACGGTTTTGGTGAAAAATCAAGAAAGGCCATATAGGGAACATCTTCAAGAATTGATTGAAGGGCTTGGGTTCTTGGATCTCTCTTTGGCGAGGAAGAAGAAGAAGAAGTAAGGCTATTCTAGGGAGCACTGGTGCTTGGATCCTAGAGGGCATAGACATTATTTCTTTTATAATCCGGTGAGTGCTTCTTGTAACCCACTTATTTTCACATAGTGAAATCTTTTGAAGTCTTCTCCCGTGGACGTAGCCACACACATCGTGTGGTGAACCACGTTAAATCTTGGTGTTCTTGTGTGCTTTATTTTTGGTTTGTCTTGCACTTTATATTAATTTGTTCTTGCAAATCTACTTCAACAACGCTGCGTATTGATAACATAAAAATCTGGAAACACACTTTCATGTTTGGATTGTTAAAGGGTCACTACGGAGGGCTGATTTGAGCCCCAATTCCGCAACACTTTCGTGGGATAGGATCATCTGTAGGTTGTCCGAATTTGTGATGACCAACAAAATTTACGGACCAGATCATGTTCCATGAGGTGAGTTTTTATATGGTGAAAGCCCTTATAGTTCGATATTTTTCAAAAAGTACTGTACATGCAACGCCATTGGATGATCCAAACCGTCCATTTGATGGGCCACACCATATAAATAAAATCTCCCATGAGGTAATGGGTCCATCTATATGTTGATTGCTTTAGGACGAGACTGTTTTCTCTCTCATCATACTGTAGAGGAGTTTTTATACTATTTTTGCGTGCAAATTCAAGTAGTTTCCAAAAAGTACAGTGGGGCCCACTAACGCATGGGCGTATAGCGGAAGCTTGTATTTGAAATATTCAACAGCAGGTGGTTGAATTGAGGCGGCAAAAACAAGCAGCAGATGGCTTGTTGTAGAGATAGCAGCAGGTGGCTCTCTCATAGAGGGTCAAAAGAGCAGCAGATGGCTCTAGTGTACGTTCTCCAAAAAGCAACAATAGGCAACTAAATTTTATTCCAATAAAGATAATAAAAAACGTTTACATGGCTATGTATTTATAGAGTTTGTAGACCTTTTCGTAATTTAACTCAGACTAAACAACTTCCTAAAACTTCTCTTTCACTTGGACGTTCAACAAGAAAATAAATACTAAAAAATCTCTACTTCTCTACTACTAAAAAAGGCCTCTTTGATTGGCCAAAAAAAGACTCCTAAAATCTCTAACTCCATAAAAAACTCAAAATTCCTAAAATTACTCTAGATATGCACTCCCAACTCTAAATAAAATAAACTAAAGCAAAACAACTCAAAAAGGACTCTTCAAAGGTAGTAATCAATGTGGACCGTAGATTTGGACGCCGTCTTATCTTCTGATCTAACCGTTGATCAAGGTTCTGATGATCTCGACCGTTGATCTCCGTCATTGGGCGAGATGCACTTGCATCAGACCCCCTTTCTTGAAAAGAACTTGATCACGAGTTCAGATCAAGGTTGATAATGGCGCTAAGAGTAACGATTGGTACGTTGGATGTGGTTCTCGCTCCGACTTCGAACTGGAGGCCTTTCCAACGGACCAGATATTTCCATCGAGCAATTATTCTGGCTTGCTTCGACGGACGATGGAATTTGATTTGATCAGAAAGCTCGCCCTAGATAAAATTTTTGAATTTTGGCGGTGAAGGCAGAAAGTAGCTTTCACTTCGATCGGGATCAATTACTTTGACCTCTTCTTTCATCTCCGTGGAAATATCTCTTTGTGGAGAATAAATCCAAGATCTGCAAAGTTAAGAAACCTTGCAAGCCTTAGCTCTGATACCAAATACCGCATGAGCGGAAGCGAAAACGAGGTTACTAATTACTTAGGGTAGTTAAAATATCAAGAATGGTTTTTCTAATCAAAGAAGGTAGGTGGTTTAATAATGGTATGGGCTGTTTGGGGTGTAAAACATAAAAACAATTATATGGGTTTGGGGTGGAAGAAATCAATTTGGGTTATGGGCTGATGGGGACTTGCAATGGGTAGCAACTACTAAGGATTTTGTGTTGTAATTGTCAAGTTAGTCTCGGCTAAAACAAGGCTGATTTGAGGTTAGGTTTAGAACAAGGTAGGGGTGTCTCGGATATAATTTCAGGCTCCTGAAATTATAGGCTTTTGGTTGAAACAGGGGCTGCTGATGATGGGCTGATAAAGGATGATCTAACTGGTTGAAGGAAGATGAGGTTTCTGGCTTCAAGAAAAGGATGATTAGATTAGGACCTAAACTAATGATAGATAAGAGCAGCAGGTGGCTCTTTTATTTTTTTGGAGAGGGCAAAGAAGAGCAGCGGATGGCTCTCTTGTGCAATTCCGGGCGGCAAGCAACAAAGCAACCAAATTTTATTCCAAGAAAAAGATAATGATAAGCGATTACATGATTGCCAATTTATATGGTTTTTTTTTTTTTCAAACGTGAGTTGATTTCCTACTCTAAATAAACTTCCTAAAACAATAAAACTCTTAAACTCAATCAAATTCCTAAAAATTATCTAACCTAATCTATATAAAAGTAAAACTAAACGTCCATGACTAGAGAAATACTATAAATAAATATATCAAATCCTAATTAAAAGCAAACTAAAAAAAGGACTCATTGAAGAGTAGTAATCAAGGTGAACCATTGATCTAAATGCCATCTTATATCTTCTGATCTGACCGTCGATCAAGTTTCTGACTATCTTGGCCGTTGATCTTTGTCATCGGGCGAGATGCACCTGCATCACCCACGTCATAGGATGATCCAAAACGTTCATTTGTTGGCCCACAACATAAATAGGTTGTACCCTGTAAATCATTTCCATACAATGATCCTAAGCCTCTGATCTATAGTCTATAGATTGGAGGGTTAGGATCATCCTATGGAGATGATCTATGGGGTATAACCTATTTACAAAATTCCCTTCACTAAAGCCCCTTGATACAAATCCAGATCCGCAAGACACAACAGATCGAGGGCTGAGATATAGAGGGGAAGGTTTGGACACAGAGGTTAAGGAAAACAGGGGAAGCAGGATGAAACGAGGGCCCACATGGATGAAGGACTACATTAGCTCTTAATCAATAATTTTAGCACTTAATCTCAATTCTGTTTAGGGCATATAAAAAGGAAAGAATATCTGGAGAAAAGAGAATGAATGAAAAATATTCCTTTTGTCTCTCTCTCTCGCTCTCTCTCTCTTTCTCACTCTGTTTGCCTGCTTTCTTCTTCTTCTTTTTCTAAAAATTCCTGGTTAAATCTCAGATCTCTTATTACAGATTATCAAATCTGTATCATTGGTGCTTTCATTGAGAGACCTCATCTGCATCATGGCCGATAAGACGAGGGCTCAAGCCAAAATCGACGAGCAATTCCAGTTGCATCAGCAACAAATGAATGAGTTGCGCCTTACCCAAACCCAGCAACATGAGGAGCTTGTCAATATGATTAAGCAATTGCAAGTTCGTCCTCCATCAACCAGCTTTCAACTAATCCATGGCGAAGATCAGTCTTCTGGTAGCCCTACTGAAGTAATGGCCTCAAATCAACAGCATTACAACAAATTCATTCGGATGGATGTTCCGAAATTTGATGGCTCTGATCCGATCGGTTGGATTTTCAAAGTGGAGCAGTTTTTCAACTACTACAGCACTCCAGATGAGCAACGTTTGCTAATTTGCTCATTTCACTTGGAAGGACCAGCCCTTTCATGGTTTCAGTGGGCCAAAGCAAGCAATCTGATCAATTCCTGGAAAGGGTTTTTGGACGCAATCAAACTGCGATTTGGGCGCTCTCTATACACAGATCCAAAAGGGGAATTATCGAAATTACAACAATCTTCCTCCGTTGATGATTATCAGTCGCGATTTGAGGAGCTCTCAAATCAGGTCAGTGGTCTTCCTGAATCGTTCCTTATCAGTTGTTTTATTTACGGTCTCAAACCCGATTTAAAAAGGGAGCTCCTAGTTTTGCAACCTTCATCCCTTTTACAAGCGATGTCTCTGGCAAAAATCTATGAAGAGAAATATGATGATCTCAAGAAGTCTTGGCGAACGACTTGGCAAAAACCTCCAGGAGGCCCTGGTTTACTACCTACTCCTTCGATTTTTCCTAGCAAAGCCATTACAGCACCTCCTGCAAAACAAATACCGGTGAGAACACGTCAATTAACGAAGGAAGAAATGAAATCAAAAAGAGACAAAGGCCTTTGCTATTTTTGTGATGACAAATACACCCCGGGACATGATTGTCGAAAACGCCTGTATCACTTAGCCGCTTTCGACGAGGATATCGATACATTCGTTGACGATGCTACACCCAACATGGTCACTGAATCCCAAGAGGACATTTCTGAGGAAAAACCAGCAGATAGTAGCTTCTATGCTATTGTTAGCCAACAAAACCCAAGCACCATTCGTGTTACAGGAAAAAGTGCTAACCAATCCATGCATGTCTTAATAGACAGTGGATCCACCCACAATTTCATCAAGGAAAAAATGGCGAATTCATTCCATTGGCCTATCTTACCCACTAACCCATTCAAGGTTCTCATCGGCAATGGCGAATCCTTACTATGCAACAAGAAATGTGTTCAAGTCCCTATCTCCTTACAGAATCATGACTTTAAAATTGATTTCTTCATCCTACCTATCAAAGGTGCGGATGCCGTGTTGGGTGTACAATGGTTAGCCCAGTTAGGACCGATCCTAACAAATTATAAGACCTCTACCATGGAATTTCAATGGAATAACACCTCAATCACTTTGGTCGGTGAACCTGAATTAAATCCCATTCCATTAAAGGCCACTCACTTCAAAGGTTTATCCAAAGCAGATTCAATTGCCTCTTGTTTTCAACTCATCTGTGTTGATACTACCTCTGCTGATGCTCTCATTCTTCCCTCTACAATTCCAGAAATTCCGTCAAATCTACCTCCTGAAGTTACTCATCTTCTACAACAATTTATCCATGTCTTTCAGTCACCTACTCAATTACCGCCCCAACGAGCAATTGATCATCAAATTCACCTCTTACCGGCCTCTTGTCCAGTAAACGTGAAACCGTATAGATACCCCTACTTCCAAAAAAATGAAATTGAGAAATTGGTGCAAGAAATGTTACAGAATGGCATCATTACTCCCAGCCATAGCCCTTATTCATCCCCTGTCCTATTGGTGAAGAAGAAGGATAATACTTGGCGTTTTTGTGTTGACTACCGCGCTTTAAATGCTATTACAATCCGAGACAGATTCCCTATTCCCACAATTGATGAGTTGATGGATGAATTGCATGGTGCAAGGGTTTTTTCTAAGTTGGATCTTAGGTCAGGTTATCATCAGATCAGAATGAAGAAGGAAGATTGTCATAAAACTGCCTTTCGGACACACGAAGGTCACTATGAGTTCCTGGTCATGCCTTTCGGACTCACCAATGCTCCATCCACCTTCCAAAGTGCTATGAACCTGATTTTTAAGCCTTTTCTACGACAATTTGTCGTTGTATTCTTTGATGACATACTGATTTATAGCCAGTCGCTGCAAGATCACTTCTCTCATTTACACTCTGTTTTACAATGTTTACATGAGAATAGGCTATTTGCCAAGCTAGCCAAATGTCAATTTTGCCAAAACACAATTGCTTATTTGGGTCACTTAGTATCAGGGAGTGGAGTTCAACCTGACCCTGATAAAATCATGGCAATGCAAGCATGGCCTCCACCAACCAATTTGAAACAATTACGTGGATTTTTGGGATTAACAGGCTATTACCGTCGATTTGTGAGACATTATGCAACTGCCGCATTTCCTCTCACAAACCTGTTAAAAAAGGATGCGTTTCGATGGACTCTTGAAGCACAGGCAGCATTTGAAAAGCTGAAAATGTTAATGACTCAGCTTCCCGTACTCGCATTACCAGATTTTTCAAAAGATTTCGTCGTGGAAACGGATGCATCCAGCATCGCCATTGGAGCAGTTTTGATGCAAGATAAGCACCCAATTGCTTATTTCAGCAGGAAGATGTCACCGACTATGTCCCTCGCCTCAGCTTATGTAAAGGAATTGTTTGCCATAACTGAAGCAATCAAAAAGTGGAGACAATATCTTCTGGGTCGGGAATTCATCATCTATACGGATCATCGCAGCTTAAAGAACCTCATGGCACAGGTAATTCAAACCCCAGAACAACAACAGTACTTATGTAAGTTGTTGGGATACAATTATTCCATCGCCTACAAGGCCGGGACGGACAACCAGGCCGCCGATGCTCTTTCTCGAATTGCAGATGATACCTCACAACAGGAGAACTCAGTTGCACCTGAATTGCAAATGGTCGAATCAAAACCAATTTTAGATATTTCACATCAACTTCAGCTAGAAAATAGAACTAATCCCGAGTTGTTTACTATACATGAAAAGGTAAAACAGGGGACGGCATCACCAGACTTCACTGTACAAAATGGTTTACTTTTTCATAATAAACGATTATTTGTTGGGTCTCAATCTCCCCTACGTCAACAAATTCTGAATGAGTTTCACAATTCACCACAAGGAGGTCATGGCGGGATATTAAGGACAATTCTCAGGATCTCTGCAAGTTTTTTTTGGTTCTCATTGCGTGCAGATGTGAAGCATTTCATCAAACAATGTCTCATTTGCCAGCAGACTAAGTATTCAACCTCACCTCCACTCGGCTTGCTCCAACCATTACCTGTTCCAAATTTGATTTGGGACGATGTTGCTATGGATTTCATTACAGGGTTACCCATGTCTTCAGGATTTACTACCTTACTCGTGGTCATTGATCGACTCTCCAAATATGCACATTTTGGGGCTCTACCTACATCTTACAATGCCGTCAAAGTTGCCAAGTTATTCACTGAAATGATCATCAAACTACATGGTTTACCCAAATCCATTATATCTGATCGAGATCCTATATTCCTCAGCAAATTTTGGTCGGAACTCTTCAGAATGAGTGGCACCTCTCTCAAAATGTCATCAGCGTACCACCCCCAAACGGATGGACAATCCGAAGTTCTGAACAGATGTGTTGAACAATATCTAAGAGCCTATACTCACAATCAACCAAAGCATTGGCATGAGTATTTAGTATGGGCAGAATATTCTTACAACACAGCATTTCACACAGCTATCAAGATGTCACCTTTTGAAGCTGTATATGGTCGCCCTCCTCCCTCATTGCTACATTACATCCCTGGTTCTTGCCACATTGAAGCTGTTGATGACGAACTGACTCAACGGGATGTGATTTTAGCAAGGCTCAAAACAAACTTGCTTCAGGCACAAGCACGGATGAAGAGTTTGGCTGATAAAAAACGAGTGGACAAAGAGTTAGAGGTTGGAAATTGGGTGCTACTGAAATTGCAGCCTTATAGACAACAATCCGTTGCTAATAGAGCTTCTCAAAAACTCAGTAAACGTTTTTACGGACCTTATCAGATTGAATCCCGGATAGGTAAGGTAGCTTACCGATTACACCTACCGGAAGGGAGCAAAATCCATCCTGTTTTCCATATCTCATTACTCAAGCCGTATTACGGTCCAACCCCAAAAATAGTTTGTACCTTACCAGAACAAAGCCTTGACAATCATCCTCTCATTTCACCCTTGGCCATTCTCGGTGAGCGAATTGTTCTTCACCATGCCAAACCAACTCAGCAAGTGCTAGTTCAGTGGACTGGTCTCTTACCAGAAGACACTTCATGGGAAAATTTAACTGACTTACAACTCAGCTATCCAACCTTCAACCTTGAGGACAAGGTTGATCTTCAAGGGGTGGGCACTGATACAAATCCAGATCCGCAAGACACAACAGATCGAGGGCTGAGATATAGAGGGGAAGGTTTGGACACAGAGGTTAAGGAAAACAGGGGAAGCAGGATGAAACGAGGGCCCACATGGATGAAGGACTACATTAGCTCTTAATCAATAATTTTAGCACTTAATCTCAATTCTGTTTAGGGCATATAAAAAGGAAAGAATATCTGGAGAAAAGAGAATGAATGAAAAATATTCCTTTTGTCTCTCTCTCTCGCTCTCTCTCTCTTTCTCACTCTGTTTGCCTGCTTTCTTCTTCTTCTTTTTCTAAAAATTCCTGGTTAAATCTCAGATCTCTTATTACAGATTATCAAATCTGTATCACCCCTCTCCATGGAACTAAAGTGCCTTAAAAATTCATAGGAAGAACAAGCTAATCTGCAGAAATTTACTGAAATAAAGAGCCTTAAAAATTCGCAGGAAAAAGAAGAAAATCTGCAAAAGTTTACTGCTTGGAGGTTTCACAAAAAAAATCCTACGATATGATATTAAAAAAAAAAAAAACAAACAAACCTCCCTTTGGTGCTTGCTTCATAAGGTTATTGAAGAATCACCTATTTCGTAGATAAGTCCACTTAATACACTGCAAACGAGTCCTCCAGTGAGCCAAAGCAAAAGAGGGTCCTCTTTTGGGTTGTTTTCGGACTCTATAAAGTAGTAAAAGAGCTGCCCATGATCCGAATCTCCCACACCTATGTATCTGAACAAGAAAACAATGCTTATATTTATAAGAAAAGTATATAAAATGAAGATTCCAGGTTTGAATGAAAGAAATGTTCAGAAGAAAGCAAAAGTAATGCAAATTGGGAATTTGTTTTTGATTATCTTACCCAGTTTCGAGTTGGAAAGGGAGAGGACCATCAAAGCCAGGCAAAAACTGAACTCTGGTATGAGAGATTGCTGGCCATGGAGAAGAAATTAAGAGGATTAGAAGAAGAGAAAGGTTGGTGGAACACATGTTCCTTGATTGCCTCAGATTTCCTGCCATTTTCCTAACTAAAATACATTTCAATAAGATGACAAATGGAAAAGTTAGATAGAACAGTGTATGGATGATAAGTCCCTCCGGTTTAAGATATGGGGACCAGATATACTTTAAAATACATTAAACTAAGAATCACTTTTTGACCCAAAGTCATGGAAGTTCGGGAGAGATTAAAAATCCAAGGCTCCGTTCACCGAATTGGTTCTATTACATTTAGGGCCTGTTCGTTTGAGATTGTGAAACCTATTGTGAGCCCAGAACCTATTATTTGGACTCAAAATTACATTTAAATTTGGGAAATGATAAATGCGCCCCTTTTCATCACTTGGGACACCAGCACCAGTGTACCAATGACTGCAGAGGGGCTGATGTACTTCACGTCGGAAGTATTCAATGGATTTGATTGCCAAGTACACTGCAGTGTTGGGTATATAATATAACCCATGTATGTTCTAATATAAGCCCAGTAAGATAATGGACTGGTGTAGTGGGCCTACATGGGCTAGAGTCCATTAACCAGTCATTAACCCTAGTGTATCTCTATATAGAGGGGCTGGAGGCATCAAACTTGGTATTCCAAACTACATACCTAGAGTGTAATTCTTCAAGCAACCTTGCTTGACTCTAACATGCAGTTGAGTGTCCCATGTGATGAAAAGGGGCACATTTATCATTTCCCTTAAATTTGAGTCCGATAATTGATACTGGGCTCACAATCTCAATTGAACAAGGCCTTAATATTGAAATATGGGACAAATGGCTTTATGCATGTGAGAACAACCACACATGTTGACTTTTTGGCATATGTTGTCTTATTCATTTAATTCATATGAGGTCGCTGTTCTCACATCCGAAAGCCGACAGTAATATGGCTTTGGCTTTCGGCGAAATTGGCTAGCAAATCCCTTGAAATATAATATAATTGAATTTAAAAGTATTTGAAAATTATTAAGAATAAACATGACTGATTTCACTGCATTCCATCCTATTTTATTATGGAATATCTAGATAGGTATTGTGTAGATATATTAGGGCCCGTTTGGATACCTCATATTTTCTATTTGGATTTGGAATTGAGTTTTGAATACATAATAAATAGAACTACCAGCTCATGTTGAGGGAGATAGAGAAGGAAGGCCGGAAGGGGGTACTTCCTAGTGGAGGGGAGAGGTTGAGAAGGAAAGAGGGTGAAGGAAACTGCTAGATTTGTGGATTTCCAATTACTTATTTCCACAGCATATTTGGAAATCTGATTTTTTTTCACCGTCAGTTGCTGAATTGTAAATCCAAGAATTTGATCAGGATCTCAAGTGAAAATCAGGTTGATAACAGTTGCGTCCAAGATACAACAACCCCCTGTGTTTTTAGAACTGTGCACTCACCGATCACCACACTAAGGCCACTAGTGTCGTGGGCCTTTTCTTTTTTGCACATACAAATCTATATAGGCCCCCAACATATGTATATTCTAAGGCTAGCCTTCTCCTCTTAAGGTCCTACACGCCCAACACCTACTAGTGCACACAATCTTCAAGCTGTTCAATAGGCTACTAAGCTTGTTCTTGCCATGCACCTCTTGATACTTTGCTCACGACCATCATGCTACTAAACTCAGCCTTTCCGTGCGTAACTTTGAACTCACTCTCTTGATCAGCCTGGATCACGGGTCCATTGAAAACTTGGCCTTGAAACATATAGTGCAAAGTTCATTCAATGTGAGGCATGGTGATGTCACATGCCAATCGACTAACCATTCCGACCCGGCAACTCAAAGCATAGACATATGGCATGAACTAATCTGCAAGACTGAAGTCCTGCAATGCAACTCCAACCATCTGGAAGCGAGGCCAACTCTGGCCATGCTCTAATCCGCCAAGCCCAACGACTTAGGCGCTCACACCAACGCATCGAGGGACTATTTGGATAGCTAAACCCCACCAAGGAACGAGGCATTGCGCAACGTCCCAAATCGCCAAAACCCGGAGGCTTGGTGATCCCAAGAGCATGCATATCCTATGAACTTATCCATAAGGCTTGCTCTTCGCGAGGGCAACCAAAATCGCCCTGGCACGAACTCAAGGAAACCCTAGAGATTGACCTACCCACAAGACGTACTGCAGTGCTAAAGCATCATTATAGTCAACCTCATGCACCGTCCGTAAACACAATGCAAGTGGGAGCCTAGCCCAACATGTATTGTCTTTGGCCCCCTTCTTTAATCAAATAAATTGTAGCATCCCTCTGAAAAACTCACATCCACACCCAAAGCTCCCTTAAGCACGCCTACGAATTGCAATTTGATTTCTCATCGGGCCTCACACGCACAAGCAAGGTCCAAATACAACCCTTCCACAAGCAACAAGGTTCCGACCCACAGTTTGTTGGGCCTAGGGTGCTAGCATGTCATGGGAGCTAGCCCCCTAAAGGATGGGCCAACCTGTCCTCTTGAACAGGAATATCCACCAAAAGTCCTCCCCCAACATACTTTTGAAGAGGCAACAAGACGAGGCCATTTGGGACACTTTCCCAATGACACTCCCTCGCCTGATAACGTCTACGCCCTCGTTGATGCTGAGTACCTTGTGAAACTTAGCTTCACATTAGAAATGGCTTCTTAGCATTCTTGAAAATAGACACCACTGGCACTTCTACAATTCAGCCCTTTCTGACCTCATTGCCCCTTTACGTACCACACTTCCGCAAGCTCTGTCAACCACCCCCTTATCAATTCTCCTAGAGATATCAATTTCATTGATGGTCTTCTCGATCTCCATCGAACTTCGCGATGGTTTGCCGAGCTCTACCTAACTTATTGATGGTTTAGAGAACTCCTCCAAACTCAACGATGGTTTGTTACCTTGCCAATATCAAGCTAAGACTCCATTAAACTTAGCGATGGTTGTGTTATAAGATAACATTATTATCTTGCCAGTTTAGCATGGCTCTCATGTTGCACCAATCAAGCTAGGAGAGATCTACACTCTTTGGTTTTGGTGTTAGGGGGTGGTGGAAATCAGCTGGAAGCTCCATCCAGTCCTACAAGCCTTTGATAGATTATGGAATTGATGGCTTTTGTTGGACTTATAATAGCCTTTAATAACTTTTTTTAATAAGATTATGAAATAAAAAGAGCAATGTCATTATTAAGAAAAGGGAGTGCAGATTTCAATTCCTATCCTTTTCCTATTGTTAGTAACCTTACGAGTCTGGTGATCGTGGCTCCATTATAGCCATCTTGATTCTAGTTCTGCTCAGGCTTCTCCCATGATGAATGACCCTGTCGATCCGTGGATTGGACGGTTCGGTCCGGTCCACCGAAGGAAGCAGGAGCTGATGTAGCTGCCAAATCTTCTACTAGTACATGGACACCGTAAGCTCTCGAGGCAAGGCGAAAAGGAAGAGATGCTACCAGCCTACTAGTAACCTTTAGTGGACATGCAACTTGTGTGCGTTGGATGGGAAAAATCAATTGAAGGCTGCTCTTGCGATGTTGCTATAGATTATTGTAAATTTTGATTAAAAAAATATTTAAATAAAGAAATAAATAAAAGATGTAGCAGATTTATAATTTTTTAGCGAAATGATAAATTCGCCCCTTGAATCTTTCCCACGTGAAGTACATCAGCCCCTCTGCGGTAGTAGATACGAGATACACTGGAGTTGGCTGTCCCAATTAAAAAAAGGGGCAGATATATCACTTCCCTTTATTAAAATACTATCCCTCCTTTACTAACATGTCACTTTTCTTTTTTAACCCAACCCATCTTTTTAAGCAAATTTTAAAGAGGCCGACCCAAATTTTCTTTTTCCCCTCCGCCTTCTAAATTATCTTTCCTTTTTAGCAAGCTGAGCTACCTCTCTCTCACTGAACTCTCTGTTTGGTTGCAAGTATTTACCTCGTAGATTAGTTGTTTAAGTGGTCAATAGGGATGAGACAAGCATTGGATTTACTTAGAACTGTTGCGGCAAGACCTCGCCGCTAGAAATCTGGTTATTGGAGACTACTTGAACCAAACAATACCAAATAGCCTCTGGCAACTCACATAATTAGCCCAAACACGAGTGTGCAACAAATCAAGAGTGTTGTGTAATAAAGAAAGAAAATAACAAACCAAGAGATACAAGAGATTTACGTGGTTCGGCACTTTGGCCCACTCCACGGGCAATCTGGCAAGTAAAATTCACTATCGATGGAAATTACAAACAAGGGTTAAAACCCTTACCTCTCCAACAATGATGAAAACCCCACTAGCACCGGCTTCTTGTAACCCAAGCAAAAAACCCTACTCCCTCTTACAATGTTTTCACAACCCCCAAAAAACCATAAGAGAACCCAACAACCTTGGATCAAAGTCCTTGCAAAGGAAGAAGAAAAAAACCCCTTTTTCTTGTAGAGAAAAGCTATTAACTTTCTTGTTTTTTAATTAAGCCACCCACTAAAGATAAAAGCCCTCTTTAGTAGACTTAATAAACACAGTCCAAGAATGCCCCACACAAAGAAAATATTACCAAGTGATTTTATATCACCAATCCAACAATCTCCACCTTGATAAAAAAAAAAAATCACCACTTGCCATTGCCAATATCACCAAACTCACCTTGGCATAATACCAAGAGAAGTCAAGCTCCACTCCAACTTCTCTCCTTGAACTACCTTAGTAAGGATATCTTTGGTTCCCACTTTCAACAATCGGATCCTACCGTCTTCTCAATGACTTCCCGAATGTAGTGATATTGGTCAAATATGTGTTTGGTCCTTTTGTGATTACTGGGATTCTTAGCCAAATAAATGGCACTCATGTTATTAAAAAACAAATCCATGGATTTTAACTCAATGGCGATCTCACCCATCAAACCTTGAAGCCAAACCGCTTCCTTGCAAGCCTTCGTTGCCGCCATGTACTCGACCTTGGTAGTTGATAATGTCACCGTTGTTTGAAGTTTAGACATCCAACTTATTGGTCCATTAGCAAATCGGAAACATGACCCGTAGTAGATCTCCCTCTATCATGGTCATTAGCATAACTTACATCAACAAACCCTTGAATTGATGCCGAACTTTTGCTAAAAGTAATGGAATAATCACTTGTGCCTCTCAACAAACAATTTCACAAACACCTTGTGTGCAAACCTAGATGCTCTGATACCACTTGTTGTGGCTCTAGAAATCCGGTTATCGGAGACTACTCGAACCAAACAATACCAAATAGCCTCCGGCAACCCACAGAATTAGCCCAAACGAGTGTGTGCAACAAATCAAGAGTGTTGTGAAATCAAAAAAGAAAGTAACAAACCAAGAGACACAAGAGATTTACGTGGTTCGGCACTTTGGCCTACTGTAGACACCCCATTTTGTTTTGTTTTAATCAACAAATAAATTAGTGTGTTAAATCCATGTGAGAACCCCCTCTATCATTGATTTATATGTTTTAGGTCATTAATATCTTGATCTGACTTTACGGATCATCAATCGGGACAAAATAAGCTAGGGTCACTTCATAGCCCGGACCCTGATTCCATTCCGAGACCCGATTTCCGTAAATCGTTAGATCAATGGCAGATCATGACCTGGGTCTAACCATCCAAAACCACCTAACCTCTCCTCTCATCCTAACCATTCAAACCTCACCTAACCTCACCTAACCTCTCCTCCCATCATAACCATCCAAACCTCACCTAACCTCACCTAACCTCACCTAACATCACCTAACCTCACCTAACCTTACCTAACCTCACCTAACCTCACCTAACCTCCTATCCCATTCTCCTATAAATACCCTCTCATCTCACCAAAGAAAAGGAGGAAAAAAAAGAAAAGAGGAGAGAACCCCTCTCTTAGAAAATTCAAGCCCTCTCTCTAGACCAAATCCCTCTTCTCCATAAGTTTGCATGGAATATCGTCTACAAAAAGGTATGTCTTTTGGAATTTTATTTTCTTTTCTATATTTGTAGGATTGAGTGTTGTTTTGCGTATATTTTGGTTGATGTCATGTTTAATTTTGTACTAGTTTGGCCTTGGTCATGTTCTCACTTATGCTAAATATAATTAATGTGTTAGGGTCATTAGAACCTATTTGCAATGGGATGTTGAAATCATTGGCTTGTTAGGGAATTTAGATTTCTTTTGGGAAAACAATTCATTAAAAATTTTGAACATTTACAAGAAAGAAAACTTGAATTTTACATGAATTATCAAAACCCATTTAATTTGGCTTACAAAACCTCCATCTTTCAATTGATAACAACAGCCCCCACTCCAATTTGATAACAACAGCCCCCACTCAATCTCAAGAACCCAATATCCATACCCCACCTTGCCAAGTAGATAAAAACAACCCCTTTTTCAAACATCCCATTTGAATCTAATCTCAGGCCCATTCAAGCCATTTTTCATATTCACCGTCTTTTAATCACTAAAACAATAAGAACTATCAAAAGAAAACATGGGGGTGCCAATATCATTCCCGTCATAGTGCTAGCTGTTAGACTTTAAACAGATTTTTCGACCTCTAAACAACAGAATCGTGGGAAATGGTTAACTACAAAGTAGTAGATATTTTCGTGCCGTTTCCAACGAGTATTCGTGCTAGATCAGACAGCGAGCGGTTAAAAAGTTAAGTCCAAAATGGTTGCGGCACACCTTTAGGCATTTCCAGTTTAATGTTGCTGTCCTTTTGTTTGCAACACAAATTCGAACCTCTAAATCACAGATTTACAAACAATGGAGAACTACAAAGTTGTAGCCCTATAAAAGATCTTTCCAACGCATGTTTGTACGTTGAATTTGGCCAAGCGGTTAAAGAGTTACGACAGTTTTAGTGGGCTGCATTTGTCAGATCTTTTAATGGTCAATGGTTTGTCGAATTTGTGCAATTGTCAAAACTTGGTTGTGTTAACGTCATTTTCCAAACCAAAATCGAAAGACATTAATCTAAAGTACATCCAACCTAAAATTAACAAAACTAAAATTCACCCATTTAAAATCCACTGATAAAAATCCGTTAAAAGCCATTAACCAAAAGACCACTAAAAATTTCAAATGAAACTAAAACCTTCTAAATAAACAACTTTAAAAGCTACCAAACACACTGAATACCTTCAGATAATAAAAGCTTCAAGAAAACTCTAAAAGTTTCCACAAACCCAAAAGAATTCGAGATTCCCAAGAGCCGGTGGATTCAAAATTCCTTTAGGAACCCTTAGAGCCCAATTTAGGAACACTGGTGTCGTGTCGTGTCGTGTCCTAAGTTTTAGGGAGTCTTAGGTTTTAGGGAGTCCTAGAGTCAGGAGTCCGGCCTCATCACGGACGCTTGCTATGTATAGCAACCGTGCCATAGGTCTAGTTACACTAGTCACCCAATCTTTCCCTAGGACAAGCCTAGTAAACTAGGATGTAGGCAAACCTGCATTAGTCTAAGGGACCATTTGCATTTAGATGAGAATCATATAGCATCTTAGATGAAATCTTAAGATAATAAAATCCTCAACTTGAATTAAATAACTTCTCCTAAAACTGTTGAAACAGTCAATCCCGTCTAGGTCGGTGTCCTAGTTGAGTTAGGCATAAGTAGCTTAGCTTAGGTGCACCGAACTACGTCGACTCTGATCCCAGTGAGGCTTGGGTACGTAGGCAGCTTGGATGTCTGATGGCATACCACCCGCGAGTCGGCACCACAAACAAATTGTGGTGTTTTGTATATTAATTTTCTTGTAAATGCTTAATCAAATCACTTAGGACTTTCCATGAAATTAGAATTTTAGGAGAACTTTCACTTAGATTGAATCCAGACAAATTAATAAATCAAGATACACATTTAGGATTCACATTGAAATTAGATCATAGGATGCATGTCACTTAGTTCGCACATTAACATAGAGTTGAATGAGCCATTTAAAATAAATTTAAAAGAGTTAGCTTTTGGAATCGAAGACCGATTATCGGGCAAGAATGGTGCATGTGGTGGATAACTCCCCATACCTTCCATTCTCGTAACCAGGTAGCGAGTCTAGATTTCTGGTTAATTACGGGTCCTAGATCCCACATCTAGGTGGCGACTCTGTCAGTCTCTTTCGTGTGGAATTCGGATTGCCTTAGTGATCCCAAGTTCACAGGAAAGATTAATTCAAATCAATAATAAAATGCACACGCCAATCGCGTGGATACGAGAGACCAAGAGAGAGAGAGCGGCGGCTCGCGCCCCACACCCCTCTCGCGGGATCAGGGTACCACAGTCTGGCGACTCTGCTGGGGACCACCTAACTTCATTAAAATTTCAAAAGATAATTCATTTGAATTTAATTTAACTGGCTCATAAAAACTCTATACTTGTTAGATTAGTTTGTCTTGTTTTATTTTCTCATCACATTTTACTCGAACTTAACCTAACAAAACCTGGGGGCATCATAGATTGCGCAAACATATTGCACACACTTACATCACTTGCATCTAAACTCTTGCATCTCACGTGCACACACGTCCTATTTTAGGAACCCGGAGTGTTATCTAGCATGGTTGACTGGGATTTCATCACCTGGTGCCTCTGTGCTAGAGAAGCATTCCACCCTTAGCCTAGTACCTTTATGGTACGTAAACGGATCTCTTGTTCACGTACTGATACACCGGACACTGGTACAGTATATCGAACAGGAATTCGCGCTAAGGGAACTCTTGGCCTTACCCCTAGATTAACCCACACATGCATGTAGTATACGAACACATGTGCATCATGTGTGTGAGCCTAGTTTAGGATATCCTACCCATTGGTGTCTAGATTAGGCCGTGGTCCATCTTCCAATGGTCACGATCGGTCCTTAGATACACGAACAAAGTCATGAGTCGAGATTCTCTCTCCACTCCGATAGATTAGGATTAGGGTTGATGCCTTCAGGTAACACTGATAAAATGTGAAAAAAAAAAAAAAAAAATTTCCCTTTGGGTTAGGATATAAATCCCATAATTTTCAAAGATCTCATAGGATTAGTCATTCATGATCTATCCGTTGAAAGCAATCTTATGCTATCTCATCTAATCTTTTGATCGTGCGTCTTTCGTTCTTCTGTCATACGATTCGATCGTATCTTCATGCCATCCCCTAACTGGCAGATGCAGAATCTCACAATCTTTCGATTATGCGTTCTCATGATCTGATCATGCCTGGTCCAGATAATCCAATCTTGCTTGTACCCCTGGTCTGTTCCTCCTCTAGGGGCTACCTTTTTCAAGATTATTTTGCTAAGTCCTTCAGAGTTCACTCTCAGAATCATTGAGCTAGGGGCATTTCCCTATGCGAATCAGTCATCATTGTCCAAAATTGAAAGTATCAGCCATGATGATGTTCAGAACGAACCAGCCTTCGCCGAGCCTTCAACGCCAAACAGTTGCAGCAGTTAAAGTTTTAGTCACTTACTATTTTATGTTGAGTCAGTCATCATGGTCAGTATAATTGTTGAGTCCGGTCTTACAGTTAAAGGTCAATGCCTAGTCCAGGCAAGTTATCTTCTGTTTCTCTTTCTTATTTAGAGTTGTGAATCGTGAGCATGTTCAGGATAGGTCGTCTGATGTAATAGCTTTTCTTTAAATAAAATTTCAGTCAGTTCCAAAAAGTTCACTTGTGTCTGTTCTTAAGTGTGCTTCTGATCTTAAAATAAGACTCCCTCCTCAAATGAGGACAAAATTGACGAAACTCCACTTGAGTCACAGCAATTACTTGAACGAGAGGAGGAGCGCCAATCCCAACCTTTCAAAGATGAAATTGAAATGATAAACACTGGCACTGAAACTTTGATTCAGTGAATGCCGATTGAAAATACATTACCCTCTAAAGAGTGTGAAGAATTGATAAAATTATTTCAAGAATAAGAAGATTGTCTAGAAAAGCTACAACCGATACCAGGGGCAAGACATAGATGGAAAGCTCAAAGAAAATGAAGAAAGTGAGAAGATATATGCTATACAAGGGGCATAGAGTGGAAACAACTTTCATATTTCCAATCAATGACCTTGGTTCTCAAATTCATAAAGCCAACAAATTCAAGATGAAAAGTTCAAAAGCAAACAATGAAAAGTGATCATCAGATATCGAGAGTACGAATCCATAGATGGAGGATGTCAAAGAACAAGTTTCGCTCTATGAAAGTCAAAAGCACGTATTAGAATCTTGAAAGAAGAAGATCCATTATCTCTTACCTGGAAATGCCGTCAAACTCCGCGAAAAAAAAAAAAACAAAAGAGAAAAAAAAATAATCAGTACCAGAGGGACTCTAGTAACCTAGATCGATTCATCGAAAGGCCTCCTTTGGCCGATTAAATCCCAAAATCAAAACCCAATGTCAAAAGAATACCGATTTGCAAACCCTTCGAGCCTAAATCAAATTTTCTTGAAAACCCATCAAACTTGGGGCATTCCCCCGAACTACGCGAGACCTGATCCCTATACTGGGGTACGTAGGCAACTCGGTTGAACCGAGTTCGGTCGATTCAAAAAGGAAAAGAAATTCAATCCTTTCAAAAAAAAAAAAGAGAGGGACAAGTTCCAAAAGAAGAGAAGTTAATTGTTCCAGAAAGAAAAGAAAAAAGAAAAAAAAAATCAAACAATTTATCTTCAAACTAGGGGCATTCGCCCTGAACTACACACGACCTGATTCCTACCTTGGGATATGTAGGCGACCTGTTCACAGGTTCGGTCGAAATCTTTGTTGAGCCTTAAGCCATTCTTTGAAAAGCCCTATCCTACCTATAAAAGTCCTTCTGGTGTTCAGAACTAATGAGCTAGGTCCTGAGATACAATAAAAAAATGAAATGATGATGAATAAGAAAAATAACGGAGTTTGAAGATCTGCTAGACTGAAAACCTGAAAGGGCGGTCTAGGCAAAATTTAAGATCATTCCCCTGCTAAGTTGAAAACCCGAAAGGGCGGCTTAGGCAAAAGCTAAGGGGATAGCCTGCTGGATCGAAAACCTAGAAAGGTGGTTCAGGCAAAAGTTAAGGCTAGCGCGGTCCGCCAAGTTAAAAACCCTGAAGAGGTGACTTGGTCACGGTAAGAGAATCAGTATAAGAAGGCAACAGCCGGTATCAAGACTGAAGATCAACTGAAGTTCAAGCAAATTCAAGTGATATCCTCAAAACTGGGGGCATTGAAGCTAAGCAATCTTAGGGGTCGTAATTAAATTCTTGAGGCATTACTGTTTCGAGGAAGAAGTCCGGTGTTTACCAATTGAAAAACTATTCCTTGAAAGGATAGACTTACCAAACAAAACATTAACTAAGTCAGAAGCATCACTATGTTTGTCAGTATAGTCAGTCAATCTTTATTATTCTAAGTTCACTCCTTCAGGGCTGCTCAATCCTTTGAGTAGTGCCTTTCATCTAAGTTTTCTCTTTAGAAAGAGTCAATTGTCGTTCCTATGTCCAAATGATGTAACTGTCTTGGTGAAGGAGGCCAGGCCTAGGCAGCTCCCTGCAATTATACCTGAAAGAGCTCGAGAATTTAGTCAAACAACTTCATTTCAAAGAAGATCAGCTCAGAAAAATTCAGAAGTAGAAACATCAGAAAGCCCAGCTTCCGTAAAAAGATCATACCCCAGGAAGGCACCTTAAGCTTGGAAGAACCTCAGATGCAATGGTGGTTGAGCCAATTTCTCAGAAAGATGAACCATTCAAATTCATAATTCCCTTCCGGTTAGTTATCCTGGTCAAGAAATGTTTATCTAAACACCTGTCAAGAAGCAGATCCCGCTTTTCCATGTTAATATCCAAGAGAGTCGTTGTTCTAAATTACCAATCTCAAATGTCTTGTTCAAGGTTTCAGTTATCAAAATCCCCAGAAGACAAGACCAGCAGTCTCTTTGAGAAAAATCTTGTTGAAGTTTCATAAAAATGTTCCTAATCCATTCTTGCTAGTAATGGTTCTTCGTTCCAAAGGTTTGCCGTTTCATCATTCGTCAAAGTCCTAGTTTCCAACATCTTTGTCGGGCACGATCCATAATATCCCCGATTTCATTGAGTTCAAAAAAATAAAAAATTCATCAAATCCAATCTTACGTCAAATTCAAGTTCATGGAAAATCTCTAAATTCTTCGAGCCCGTTTGTGAACGGTACCTCTTTTCTCGAGCCCATTTGCAAATGGCCTCGTCTTCTCCTTGAGCCCGTTTGTGAACGGTGCCTCATCTCTCGAGTCCATTTGTGAATGGTTTCGTCTTCTCCTTGAGCCCATTTGTGAACGGTGCCTCATTTTCTGAGTTCATTTATGAATGGTCTCATGTCCTCCTTGAGCCCGTTTGTGGACGGTGCCTCATTTCTCAAAAAATCAAAAATTCATCAAATCCAATCCCCAATTCAAAAAATCCAATCCTACGTCAAATTCAAATTCATAAAAATCTCTAAATTTTTCATTGTTGAATTCATCAATCAAAGCTATCTTGTGTCGTCGAGCCCGTTTGTGAACGGTGCCTCATTTCTCGAGCCCATTTGTGAATGGTCTCGTCTTCTCCTTGAGCCCGTTTGCGGACGGTACCTCATTTTCCAAAAATAAAAAAATTTATCAAATCCAAATCCTTAATTAAAAAATAAAAATAAAAATCCATTCCTACGTCAAATTCAAGTTCATAAAAAAATCCCTAAATTCTTCGAGCCCGTTTGTGAACGGTGCCTCATTTCTCGAGTCCATTTGTGAATGGTCTCGTCTTCTCTTCGAACCCGTTTGTGAACAGGTGTCTCATTCTCTGAGTCCATTTGTGAATGGTCTCATCTTCTCCTTGAGCCCGTTTGTGAACGGTGCCTCATTTTCTGAGTCCATTTGTGAATGGTCTCGTGTCCTCTTTGAGCCCGTTTGTGAACGGTGCCTCATTTCTCGAGTCCATTTGTGAATGGTCTTGTCTTCTCCTTGAGCCCGTTTGTGAACGGTGCCTCATTTCTCGAATCCATTTGTGAATGGTCTTGTCTTCTCCTTGAGCCCGTTTGTGAACGGTGCCTCATTTCTCGAATCCATTTGTGAATGGTCTCGTCTTCTCCTTGAGCCCGTTTGTGAACGGTGCCTCATTTCTCGAGTCCATTTGTGAATGGTCTCGTCTTCTCCTTGAGCCTGTTTGTGAATGGTGCCTCATTTCTCGAGTCCATTTGTGAATGGTCTTGTCTTATCCTTGAGCCCGTTTGTGAATGGTGCCTCTTTTCTCGAATCCATTTGTGAATGGTATCGTCCTCCTTGAGCCCGTTTGTGAACGGTGCCTCATTTCTCGAGTCCATTTGTGAATGGTCTTGTCTTCTCCTTGAGCCCGTTTGTGAACGGTGCCTCTTTTCTCGAATCCATTTGTGAATGGTATCGTCCTCCTTGAGCCCGTTTGTGAACGGTGCCTCATTTCTCGAGTCCATTTGTGAATGGTCTTGTCTTCTCCTTGAGCCCGTTTGTGAACGGTGCCTCTTTTCTCGAGTCCATTTGTGAATGGTTTTCTATCCTCCTTGAGGCCGTTTGTGAACGGTGCCTCATTATCCAAGTCCATTTGGGAATGCTTCTTATCCTCGTTGAACCCGCTTGTGAGCGGCGTCTCATCTCCTTCTAAAAACTGTTTGAGAGCGATCTTTGTTCTTTCCCTTCAGAATCCATTCGAAAATGATATCTCATTCTCTAATTGCCCGTTTGTGAACGGCGCCGCATCGAGTTTTTATTATTATTCAAGTTCTAGGGTTTCATCTAAGGTTTTGCATTATGTTAAGGTGCGTTGTGTCTAGAGAGTCCTTTGTCGATTAAAACTACGCAAAATGGTTCTGTCATTTTTAACTTTGGTATTCAATGACTACGTCATCTCTACCAAAGAGGGGCATCTGTAGACACCCCATTTTGTTTTGTTTTAATCAACAAATAAATTAGTGTGTTAAATCCATGTGAGAACCCCCTCTATCATTGATTTATATGTTTTAGGTCATTAATATCTTGATCTGACTTTACGGATCATCAATCGGGACAAAATAAGCTAGGGTCACTTCATAGCCCGGACCCTGATTCCATTCCGAGACCCGATTTCCGTAAATCGTTAGATCAATGGCAGATCATGACCTGGGTCTAACCATCCAAAACCACCTAACCTCTCCTCTCATCCTAACCATTCAAACCTCACCTAACCTCACCTAACCTCTCCTCCCATCATAACCATCCAAACCTCACCTAACCTCACCTAACCTCACCTAACATCACCTAACCTCACCTAACCTTACCTAACCTCACCTAACCTCACCTAACCTCCTATCCCATTCTCCTATAAATACCCTCTCATCTCACCAAAGAAAAGGAGGAAAAAAAAAAAAAGAGGAGAGAACCCCTCTCTTAGAAAATTCAAGCCCTCTCTCTAGACCAAATCCCTCTTCTCCATAAGTTTGCATGGAATATCGTCTACAAAAAGGTATGTCTTTTGGAATTTTATTTTCTTTTCTATATTTGTAGGATTGAGTGTTGTTTTGCGTATATTTTGGTTGATGTCATGTTTAATTTTGTACTAGTTTGGCCTTGGTCATGTTCTCACTTATGCTAAATATAATTAATGTGTTAGGGTCATTAGAACCTATTTGCAATGGGATGTTGAAATCATTGGCTTGTTAGGGAATTTAGATTTCTTTTGGGAAAACAATTCATTAAAAATTTTGAACATTTACAAGAAAGAAAACTTGAATTTTACATGAATTATCAAAACCCATTTAATTTGGCTTACAAAACCTCCATCTTTCAATTGATAACAACAGCCCCCACTCCAATTTGATAACAACAGCCCCCACTCAATCTCAAGAACCCAATATCCATACCCCACCTTGCCAAGTAGATAAAAACAACCCCTTTTTCAAACATCCCATTTGAATCTAATCTCAGGCCCATTCAAGCCATTTTTCATATTCACCGTCTTTTAATCACTAAAAAAATAAGAACTATCAAAAGAAAACATGGGGGTGCCAATATCATTCCCGTCATAGTGCTAGCTGTTAGACTTTAAACAGATTTTTCGACCTCTAAACAACAGAATCGTGGGAAATTGTTAACTACAAAGTAGTAGATATTTTCGTGCCGTTTCCAACGAGTATTCGTGCTAGATCAGACAGCGAGCGGTTAAAAAGTTAAGTCCAAAATGGTTGCGGCACACCTTTAGGCATTTCCAGTTTAATGTTGCTGTCCTTTTGTTTGCAACACAAATTCGAACCTCTAAATCACAGATTTACAAACAATGGAGAACTACAAAGTTGTAGCCCTATAAAAGATCTTTCCAACGCATGTTTGTACGTTGAATTTGGCCAAGCGGTTAAAGAGTTACGACAGTTTTAGTGGGCTGCATTTGTCAGATCTTTTAATGGTCAATGGTTTGTCGAATTTGTGCAATTGTCAAAACTTGGTTGTGTTAACGTCATTTTCCAAACCAAAATCGAAAGACATTAATCTAAAGTACATCCAACCTAAAATTAACAAAACTAAAATTCACCCATTTAAAATCCACTGATAAAAATCCGTTAAAAGCCATTAACCAAAAGACCACTAAAAATTTCAAATGAAACTAAAACCTTCTAAATAAACAACTTTAAAAGCTACCAAACACACTGAATACCTTCAGATAATAAAAGCTTCAAGAAAACTCTAAAAGTTTCCACAAACCCAAAAGAATTCGAGATTCCCAAGAGCCGGTGGATTCAAAATTCCTTTAGGAACCCTTAGAGCCCAATTTAGGAACACTGGTGTCGTGTCGTGTCGTGTCCTAAGTTTTAGGGAGTCTTAGGTTTTAGGGAGTCCTAGAGTCAGGAGTCCGGCCTCATCACGGACGCTTGCTATGTATAGCAACCGTGCCATAGGTCTAGTTACACTAGTCACCCAATCTTTCCCTAGGACAAGCCTAGTAAACTAGGATGTAGGCAAACCTGCATTAGTCTAAGGGACCATTTGCATTTAGATGAGAATCATATAGCATCTTAGATGAAATCTTAAGATAATAAAATCCTCAACTTGAATTAAATAACTTCTCCTAAAACTGTTGAAACAGTCAATCCCGTCTAGGTCGGTGTCCTAGTTGAGTTAGGCATAAGTAGCTTAGCTTAGGTGCACCGAACTACGTCGACTCTGATCCCAGTGAGGCTTGGGTACGTAGGCAGCTTGGATGTCTGATGGCATACCACCCGCGAGTCGGCACCACAAACAAATTGTGGTGTTTTGTATATTAATTTTCTTGTAAATGCTTAATCAAATCACTTAGGACTTTCCATGAAATTAGAATTTTAGGAGAACTTTCACTTAGATTGAATCCAGACAAATTAATAAATCAAGATACACATTTAGGATTCACATTGAAATTAGATCATAGGATGCATGTCACTTAGTTCGCACATTAACATAGAGTTGAATGAGCCATTTAAAATAAATTTAAAAGAGTTAGCTTTTGGAATCGAAGACCGATTATCGGGCAAGAATGGTGCATGTGGTGGATAACTCCCCATACCTTCCATTCTCGTAACCAGGTAGCGAGTCTAGATTTCTGGTTAATTACGGGTCCTAGATCCCACATCTAGGTGGCGACTCTGTCAGTCTCTTTCGTGTGGAATTCGGATTGCCTTAGTGATCCCAAGTTCACAGGAAAGATTAATTCAAATCAATAATAAAATGCACACGCCAATCGCGTGGATACGAGAGACCAAGAGAGAGAGAGCGGCGGCTCGCGCCCCACACCCCTCTCGCGGGATCAGGGTACCACACCTACTCCACAGGCAATTCAGCAAGTAAAATTCACTATCAATGATGAAAATTACAAACGAGAGTTAAAACACTTACCTCTCCAACAATGGTGAAAACCCTACCTACACCCTCTTCTTGCAACCCAAGCAAAAGACCCAATGGCATCATAGCTCAAGGCGTGGTAACCCCGGTGTGCCCGCAAGGGCGAGAATGTCCCTCAGGGAAGATCTCGGAAACCCTAGTGTAGTGTCTAGTGATTCCCACGTTGCCGCCGCGTGGAGGGGCGAGATTGTCCACGTTGCTTCAACGTGGAGAGGGAGATTGTTGGGGTTGCACGCAAAAGCAAATAGTCCCACATCGGTAAAGTGATGGGGATGGGGATGGGTTATAAGGGGATGGGGATCGGTAATAAGGGAATGGGCACCCTCCCTCTAACGGCTAGCTTTAGGGGTGAGCTCTACCCTGTTAAATTCCCTACAAGAACTTACCTTGTAGAGTAAACCAAACAATTGGTTTTGTTAACGTGGCACCCAAATGCAAAACAAAACCCATAACCTATCCAGGCTTTTATGCAACCAAACACACCCTCAAATTAATAATAGGAGATTCTTCTCTTAGGTGGCACCCTCCAACATCCTTCGTCTCCGCTCCTCTTCTACAAGTCTAGGGTTACTATCTGTAGACACCCCATTTTGACCAGACCCAAATTCGTGTCGATTGTGCGCAACCTCATCAAACCAGTGAATTCGGCCCCCAAATTACACCCTAAGCTAGGTTAGGGTCTTCCATAGGTCCCCGTAAAATTTCATCGAGATCCGAGCACGTTTGATCAGTGAACGGATCGAGGCAGTGGTCGTAGTTCAAATCTGGAAGGGGGGCAAATTATCCGCACAGGGGGGTGTCCTTTTGTAAAATAGCCGAGGTTTTGCCTTTTGTCTAATAAGACAAAGCGGGAAGAGTGCAACTAGTAGTTCGCGCGCCTTATCCAAAAGTGGAGTGCCGATATCAACAAATTTTTTTTATATATATGCAAAAAACCCAAAAATTCGAGGATTACTGTTCATTCTCGTTGAAAATCGAGAGAGAGAAAGAGAGAGAGAGAGAGCTTGGGTTTTCCATCGCCGGTCATCTCTACCATCCGATCCTTCTCCGGCAGCCGCATCCTCCACCATTGCTCCGGCCATCTCCTTCTTCCACCTCCGGCAACCTCTGCAAATCCGACCGGATCTACCTCTTCTCCACCACCGGTAACCTCCTCTCCGGCACCTCCTCTCTGCAACTTTCCATTTCCGCCGGCCATCACTACAAATCCGGTACCGATCCTTCTTTTCCGTTCATTCTTTCTTCACCGATCTTGCCCCGGTCAAAATCCGGCAAGAATCCGATCGGATCTGGCCGAGATCCACCTTTTCTCCGATCCTCTTCTCCGGCGGCTCGCTGGTTTTGATTTCTTGCAGATCCGGTCAATTAAGCCACCAACCTCCGATCAGATTTTCTGATCATCCGCGGCCAAAATCCATCTTCTCCGGCTAGACACCACCTCCGGCGAACCTCCGATTCTCGCAGAAAGAGGGAGAAATAGATCTGAGATGAGAAAAGCCTAAATTCTTCTAACCCTAACCTTAGATCTCATCGATCTACACTTTCTTTGATCGATCCGATCTACTTTTCTCTGGCAAGGTTCTGATCTCCGGTTAGATTCTGACAAATTCGTCGGAGATCTGATCTGTGGAGAGAGAGAGAGCTTGAATCTGTTCTTGAAAGATTGAGTAGCAGAAAAAGGTTAGTATGGGCTTATTTTCAGATATTTCCTTCAATCTTACTTACTATGACATGTTCAATTTGTTTTCCTGTGTATAATTTCCTCTCTTTGAATTAGCAATGCGATTAGATTAATTTTGATATAGATTTGTCAAAATGAATCTGTTCTAGTTCTGTTTGGTATGAATTTCTTTGGAATTTGTTAGCTAAATGGCATTATATTTTTCTGTTATGGTGATTTTTAGTCCATGTTTCTTTCATGGGATTGTGGCTCATTTTCATTTGGAAATCATGATTATAATATTTTGTTTATAAGAAAATAGAGACTACGTTAATATAATGCTTGTTTCAACAAGATTTGGTGTCGAATGCAGCACATGTCATTGTGTTGTACAGATAAGTGTGAGTATAAGTGTGATACATATGTGAATGTGTATGTACAGGTATATATATGCCTGAAAACATCTGTGAATGTTTGAGTTTGTATTTCAAATGGTGGTTGAGTATATATATGTATGTGTGGGGTTCATAGCTTATTTCAGCCCCCTGCTTTGCACACTGCTGGCCTATGGCCCAGTCATTGTTTTGCACACTGCTGGCCTATGGCCCAGCCCCTGTTTTGACCCTTGTTGAATCAATCTATTATGTGACAGTTTAGTCCAATGAATATGGTCCCTGTTTTACACTTGAATCTGCATAAGTGATACCCCCTGTTACGCACTACAATTTGTATGAATTAGAATTATCATAATCTTTTGATTTCTTTTTATATATATATTCTTCTCTTGTACTAATCTTTGAGTTAGGTTTTGAAGATGATAATAAATGGACTGCTCAGGTGAGACTCTCTTGAGGTTCATAAACTTGTCTTTTATTTAAATAAATTGTTTTAGGAAAGAAGGAGATCAGATGACTACTCTATTCGATATTATCGACATGAGTACTGTCTGATCTCAAGGCGGGCTTAGAAATATTATCCTGTGTATTTGTGATATCAGATGATTACTTTAGCATCATCTGATTTCACCCCCATATTGGGGCAGTGGTACTTGTGGTTGGGCATAGAAGTGTTTAATGTTGTTTCTTGCTTTATTAGGCTATCCAGCGGCTGGTCTGGACTAATTAATGTTGTTTATCATTGTATGATTGCTATTATTACAGATTGTGCACTCTTTTAGTTGTAGATCATATTTTGCTGATATTTGATTTGTTTTTATAATAATTGATTGGAATTTACGATTATCTGGTAGCATTTTTCTCTCTCTTTGATTAGACTAGCACAGTCTTTTAGATTTCTGTTAGATTTCTTTAGATACTATAACCTGTACTATGAGACATACTCTGTCTCGTTAGGCAATCCTCCTTTGGAGGCAAGCCTCTTTTTTAGCTTAACCTCAGGGAGGTTGCGTTGATTTTGATAAATGGTGTACCCATAGGAGGCATGCCTTGCCTGATTTAGAGAGCCTTTGAATCTTTCGTTTTATCGGGGGAGTCTTTGACTCATTTGATCTTTATTGTTGTTATTAGGGAGTCATCTATCTTGGCTTTGTAAGTAATTAGCCTTTAGAAGGCCTGCTTGGCCTCATTTGTAGAATCCTCTCTGAGGTTGCACCTCAATTTGTTCCTCTGTTAATTAGAGACCAATTTGGTCAATTAGTTGTCCTAGCCTTGCTTCCCCCTTGAGGGCAATGATAAGGTTGTTTGGAGCCCATCTTTGTGTGTGTTTAGGAGACCCACCTGGTCTCATTCTCTCGTTAGTCCTCTTTGTGCGCTGTTTAGTTTTGGGAGAACACCCTACTCGGCTTGGCTTCATACCCCAACCCTTATGGGGTACTGGGCGCACATTTGTTGCACCCTAGGGCTAGGTAGCTGTCCGGCCCGGCTGGGTGTTTTACCTCTGCTAAATGCGCACAAATTCTTATTCTTTTTTTACTTGTGAGCTTCTCCTTATTCGATAGTTCATTCGCATAGGAGTTAGCCCTTGATTAGAGAGTCTTTGACTCATTCATCCTTTAGATGGTGTTATTAGAGAGTCTTTGACTCATTTGCCTTTTAGGTGGTGTTATAGGAGAGTCTTTAACTCATTTGTCTTTAATGTAGTGTTATTAGAGAGTCTTTGACTCATTTATCCTTTAATTAGCATTAGTGGAGTCTTTGACTCGGGTTTCCATCTCTTAGAGAGTCTTTGACTCGTGTATCCTTTAGTTGTTGTCAGTGGAGTCTTTGACTCGTGTTTCCATCTCTTAGAGAGTCTTTGACTCATTTATCCTTTAGTCGGTGTTTTTGGAGTCTTTGACTCGTGTTTTCATTCTCTTAGAGAGTCTTTGACTCGTATATCCTTTAGTTGTTGTCAGTGGAGTCTTTGACTCGTGTTTTCATCTCTCTTAGAGAGTCTTTGAATCGTGTTTCCGTTTCTTTCAGAGAGTCTTCGACTCATTCGTCCTTTTAGTAGTTTTATTAGAAAGTTTTCGACTCTTGTCTTTCTTAGCGGTGTTATTAGAGAGTCTTTGACTCATTTGTCCTTTTAGGAGTGTTATTAGAGAATCTTTGATTCATTTACCTTTGCTTTTGATAGTGTTATTTATTTAGGGGTTTCCCCTATTTGCCCTAAGGTTTAGCCCTAGGGTTTTGCTTTGTGTATTTCCCTTAAGTCTTTGACTAAAAGGGTGAAAACAATTAAAATCCAAAAACATATTAAAACATTTAAAAATTCCAAAACATTAAATATTTTAAAACTCAAAAACATTCGAAAAATATTAAAAAAGCCTAAAGTGTTGAGTGTTTTAGAAGTATTAGTTAGGAGAGTTCGTTTCGAACTACGTTGGCTTGATCCTCTTCAACGAGGTACGTAGCGCAGCTCGGGGTTTATATCCCAAGTCCAGCCAAACTTTTTTGTAAATAAATGTTTTAAACCTTCTTCAAAAACCTTTAAAATCTTATTTTCAAAAGATCTTCCTCTAGAGTTAGGAGTTTCTCCTAGATAGAGAGTTTTAGAGTTAGGGTTTTTCTTTTGATAGGTTGTTTGATTGTTCGTTTGCTGTGTGCTTGTTTTAGAGTTAGGGGTCTGTCCTAGAGTTATAGGAGCGCCTCCGTCCGGTCAGTTGGCGATTCACATCGCCAACTGATGACTAGGTCTAGGATGCGTTAGCGATCCCATTGTTTTCCTTAGGACGAACAGCCTAGTTACACATAGGTTGTAGGAATCACTTGCATTAGCCTAGGGCTAACATGCATTTAGTTAGGGCATATAGGGTGTCCTAAAAATCCACAATTCACTGGAATTTAAATAATCGTACAAGAAACTTTAATAACTAGTCCGGTCTTTTAGATCGAGTCTAGGATAGAGGGCTAGGTGTCTTAGGCATCATAGCTTAGAATAGGCGCGAAGAACTACGTTGCCTTGATTCTCGTGGAGGCGGGGATACGTAGGCTTCTTTGGATGAATACCAGACCATCCGAAGACTCGGGCTAATTCGTTTAGAGTCTTAGGATTTGTTGTGTAGTCATTGTATGTTTTGATGTGTTTTCTTACTTTCTTGTACTGATCATGTACCTTTAGCTATAGCTTGCATGTGTTTGTACATCAGAATTTAGACACCCATTAGGCATGTCACTCATAACCTAGCTATGCTTAGGTGACACATCTTTCATCTCATTTTATGTGTGCTTATTATTTTATCCTCAGGAAATGCATGCTTAGGTAGACGATTCCTGAGGATTGTTCCCATTTCATATGATTTTTACCCAAACTTCTTTGGAGTTAATAATAAATGGCATAAGAGACCAAGTGCTTGCACTCGGACGAATCGGGGGTGCTCTCAGACCTTCCCCATTCGTAACCAAGCACGAACCCATATATATTTCTGGTTATCCATTGCACAGAGGATTTGATTTTAGGGTTCCATGGCATATCCATGGATGGCGACTCTGAGTTTATTTCAGGTATGTCTTGGTTTCGAACCTCGGTTCCGGATCAAGACATATCTCTTTCTTTTTACATCGCCACTCGTGCTATGCTATGAGGGTGGCATCCGTTTTGAGAGTTCCTTGGTAGAGCTCTCCTTCACACGTGGATGATCCAGAGGATGGTGTTAGGGACCAGTTTCCCTCGCCGCCGCCTATCTCGGATCGGGGTCCACACTATCATCCTTTGGAGGTGATTTTTGGGGCCCAGCCTATTTATTTAAGTTGAGGCGATCCAATTTAATAGTTTGGAACTTCGAACAAGATGAGCCTAAAAAACTTTCTTTAAAAATTATTAGTTAGTACTGTGGTCATCACATAGAAACTCTTTAATGATGAACTTCGAACAAGGTGGGCCTAGTCACTTTTTATTGGCTGTTTTACTTAGGGTTGGCAACGGGGCGGTCGGGGCCGGATGTTGGGGTCCCCTACTCCTTCCCCTCTGCGGGGAATTTCCCCCCTCCCCTTCCCCTCCCCACTGCGGGGATGGTGGGGAATCCCCCTCCCCTCCCCACGGGGAATATCTAATCCCCATCCCCTCCGCTTCCCCGCCCCACATCCTTCGGGGACAATCACTTTACTTTCTCACTTTACTTTGTTAAATGTTAGGTTTAAAACTAAAGATTTGCTAGGGACAATCACTTCAGGCATGTTGCGGCTTGGCTGTTGCATGTGAGAGTAACCACACAACCCACATAGGCTAAGATTTTGTCTTATTCATTTTATTAACATGGGGACAAAGGTGGTTGCTCTCAGATTCATTTAATCCCTAGCAGATCCCTAATTTCCAACCCCACTTGCCAAAAAGTACTGTACGTGCCACACCATAGGAAGATCCAAACCGTCCATTTGATGGGCACACCATACTACCATAGGCATAGGATGATCCAAACCTTCCACTTGATGGGAACATTGTAGGATAATCCAAACTGTCCATTTGATGGGCCACAACGTAAATAGGTTGTGGCCCAAAAATCATTTCCATAGGATAATCCCAACCCTCTGATCTATAGAGGAATTGCATATTATGGTACCTTCTATAGATCAGAGGGTTGCAATCATCCTATGGAAATGATTTTTGGGCCGCAATCTATTTACGTTGTGGCCCATCAAATGGACGGTTTGGATTATCTATGGTGTGGCCTGTAAAGTACTTTTAAATTGTAGCCTATCAAATCGACGGTTTGGATTATCCTACTTTTTGAAAAATAATGGACTATACGAGCGCACACCATATAAAATCTCATCACTCATCAGAGAGATGTTGCCTTTATTTGGGGGAGGGAGATTTTCAAAGAATTTAATGTTGCCTTACAGTGATGGTTCGATGGAAAGATTTTAGGGATTTCTAAGGGTAATATACTAATATAATGAGGGACAATGCCCAATGGATTATGGGTAAAAGAAAACATAAAAAGCTATTTCAAGGACAAAACTGTGCTAATGGAAATTATGAAAAATTTGGGGGAATCTTGTAGATATGTTTTGATCCAAGGGGTTTCTAGTAGTTTTCCCAAAAAAAAAAACACTTAAAAAAATACAAGAAAAAAATGGCATTAATGCGGGGCAGGGCAGGGCGGGGCGAACTCCATCCCCTTTTCTTCCCCTTCCCCGCACCGGGGAATTTTTTAAATCCCCTTCCCCACTCAAATCGGGGAATCCCCTCCCCAAACGGGGCGGGGCGGGGCAGATCCCCGCTTTTCTAGGTGAAATTGCCAGCCCTAGTTTTACTTAGTCACTTTCTTATTGGCTATTTATAGCTGTGGAAATTGTTACACATTTTAAGAGCTAAATACGAAGTGTAAATGAGGAATGTATTAGTTTCCATTGAGTGGGTGATCTTAGGTAGACAAGCAGCAAAAGTCGGGTTTTACTTACCAAAGTTTACGCCTGTTAGTTTTAGATTTTGATAACCGATTTTGAGTCCCAAACTGTTCATTGGACTCTGATGGGGTATAAAAACAGCAGCCTATTAGCTGTCGACACGTGGCCCGAGGATGGCCCACCGCAGACCCCGCGTCAGCAGGGGTAGTTTGGTAATTACCGCAGAGTAGGTGGACTCGAACCTATAGCTGGCCGACACCTGTCCTGAGACAATAACTCCCAACTACCCCAGGTTTCCCTCTATAAAAGGGCTTCCAAAGCTCATAAACAGGGCAATAACTTCTCACCCACCACTCTAAAACACGCTCTGCTCATACTGACTTGAGTGTCGAAGGGCCTGTCCGGAGTAACACTCCGGGTTGGTCTTCTGACCTCGTTCGCTCATTGTGCAGGACTCAGCTCCTTCACTTCTGTTCCTCAAGATTCAACTCATCCACTTCGGCTCCTCGGGTCCTCCAGCTCGGCTCTTACATCACTGCCATATCTTTTACCGATTTTAGGCCTAACAGATTGGCGCCATCCGTGGGACCTTGGACTAAAAGCTGTTCAGATCCCCTATAAACAAAATGGCAGGGCGCAAGAGTGCTCGAGTACCAACTGCACGGACAACTCGAGTCCACCCGTAGTGAGCGAATCGCCTCGCAGGTGGTGGCTACTTCTGCTACAGCCGAATAGAGCCCGGCTCGTTCGGACCACCTCAATCCTACACCCACTCCGGATCAAGTGCAAACTCTCTTTCAACAGATAACTGCTCTTGTCGGTCAATACCAGCAACTACTCCAGGCACCTCCCCAACATCCTCCAGAAGCTCCACGACCTGTCCAGGAAAGGTCAAATGTCCACAGGGGAGAGTCAGTGCGCCACGGTGAAGACCAGACTCACCACTCCACGAGACAAGTCCAACACTCCAGAGCTCGGCACGCCCACATAGAACCTCACCACCGCCGGAGATCGCGGTCCCGCTCTGCACGAAAGCATCAAGCCCAGGAAGACCGCGCGCCGCAGGAAAAACTCCGGCCTCATCGTAGGAGTCCGGAAAGCCAGTCCGGCTCCGCGGCGAGCCAATCGGTGGAGAGAAACAGGTCACCAGACTGTAGAGCTGATCCGATGCTACGGAGGATGGAAGAAATGGACCATCGAATAGAAGAGATGGCAAAGGATCAGAGCCAGCCTGCTTCAAGGGCGTTCTCAAGCAAAACGCCATTCACCAGCGATGTCATGGGCGCTCCAGCGCCTAGGGGATTTAAAATGCCAACCGTCCCGCAGTACGACGGGACCACTGACCCTGTGAACCACTTGGAGACATTCAGGACAATGATGCTCCTCCACGGCGCATCAGACGGCTTCCTTTGTAGAGCATTCCTGACCGCACTGACTCGTGCGGCTCGGGACTGGTACTCAAGGATCAAACCGAACTCCATCAGCAACTTTGAGGACTTTGGGGACGATCTGGTCTGCCACTTCATGAGCAGCCACAGGCCAAGGAAAACAACAATATCCTTGATGGCCTTGCGGCAGGAGGATAATGAACATATGAAGGCATTCGTCAGCCGCTTCAACAGGGAGACACTCCAAGTGCCAAATTTAGATCCCTCAGCCGCCACAAACGCGCTCCTCGCTGGTGCTAGATCCAATGACTTCCGCCGGTCAGTAGCTCGCCAAATCCGCACTCACTGGCAGATCTAATGGCCGGAGCCGAGGAGTGTATAGCAGTTGAGGAGACACTGGCGGTCCTGGACTCAAATCAGAGGAGAACCTCTAAGGATAAAAACCCTACCAAGCAGCGTAGGGACGATAAGGCCCCCGGAAGAGAGAAGTCCCCCCAGAGGAGGGAAGAGAACTTTACCCCCCTCAACACCTACAGGAGAAGCATATTGGCCGCAATCGAGGGAGAAGAGTTCGTAAGGTGGCCAACCAGAATGATCTCCAAGGGAAATAAAAGAGACCAATCAAAGTACTGTCGGTTCCACAGGGACCACGGTCATGACACGGACGAATGCTGGCAGCTCAATGAAGAAATCGAGCTGCTGATTGGTCGGAGATACTTGAAGAAGCATGTCATAAGTGACAGCCACAGAAGTGAGCGCAAAGGGAAAAGTCCCCAGGGCCGGAGCCCTCGGCGGTCACCGCCGCCCCCCGCCCGGGGTCACTCTCCTCCGCCATCCAGTCCACCTCCAGAGGCACACCGATCCCAGCCAAGGGGAGTCATCGGCACGATTATGGACGGACCCGCCGCTAGGGGCACATCATCTGCTGCAAGAAAAGCATATGCACGCCGAGTCAACGCCGTGCACACTTGCAGCAAGAAGATGAGGATGGAGAATGAGATCTCCTTTTCAGATGCAGACCTCGACAACCTAATACTGCCACACAACGACGCCCTGGTCTTAACCATGCTCGTCGCAAACTGGGAAGTAAAGAAAATCCTTGTCGACAACGGGAGTTCGGCAGATATCCTGTACTATCATGCTTTCCAGAAAATGATGATAGGTGACGACCGTTTGAGGCCGACAAACTCCGATCTGTTCGGTTTCTCAGGGGAAGTCGTGAAAGTAGAGGGACAGATTGAACTCCCAGTCCTCGTCAGAGAGCCGCCCTGCCAAGCCTTCGCAATGGTCAACTTCCTGGTAGTGAGGGCCACTTCGGTCTATAACGCCATCTGGGGACGACCCGGGCAGAACTTAATACGCGCAGTCGCTTCAACGTATCACCAGAAAATGAAGTTCATAATGCTAAACGGCATGGGTGAGGTCAAAAGAGATCAACCACAGTCCAGGGAGTGCTATGCCATGGCACTCAAAAGGCAAAGATGCATCGGAATCCTTGCCAATTGAACTACTTGATCCGAGAGACGAAGCACAGGTGACTGAACCCGCCGAAGGCCTCAAAAAATACGATCAGTAGTAGGCCAACCGGCGTGAAACTGACTTGGAAACCCAGTTCGCTAAAAATAGGGTACTCGCTGCTCGGAAACCCAGTTCGCTAAAACTAGGGTACTCGCTGCTTGGAAACCCAGTTCGCTAAAACTAGGGTACTCGCTGCTCGGAAACCCAGTTCGCTAAAGCTAAGGTACTCACTGCTCGGAAACCCAGTTCGCTAAAACTAGGGTACTCGCTGCTCGGAAACCCAGTTCGTTAAAACTAGGGTACTCGCTGCTCGGAAATCCAGTTCGCTAAAACTAGGGTACTCGCTCCTCGGAAACCCAGTTCGCTAAAACTAGAGTACTCGCTGCTTGGAAACCCAGTTCGCTAAGACTAGGGTACTCGATACTTGGTTCGCCACGGCTCGTCTCTGCAAAGACCGGGAGCGCACTCCTGGTCCGGAACAAGCCCGGATGAATAAGCCAACGCCACTCAGAAACCCAGTTCGCTAAAACTAGGGTACTCGCTGCTCGAAAACTACTCGCTGCTTGGAAACCCAGTTTGCTAAAACTAGGGTACTCGCTGCTCGAAAACCCAGTTCGCTAAAACTAGGGTACTCGCTGCTCGGAAACCCAGTTCGCTAAAACTAGGGTACTCGCTGCTCGGAAACCCAGTTCGCTAAAACTAGGGTACTCGCTGCTCGGAAACCCAATTCGTTAAAACTAGGGTACTCGTTGCTCGGAAACCCAGTTCGCTAAAACTAGGGTACTCGCTGCTCGGAAACCCAGTTCGCTAAAACTAGGGTACTCGCTACTCGAAAACCCAGTTCGCTAAAACTAGGGTACTCGCTGCTTGGAAACCCAGTTCACTAAAACTAGGGTACTCGATACTTGGTTCGCCACGGCTCGTCTCCGCAAAGACCGGGAGCGCACTCCTGGTCCGGAACAAGCTCGGATGTAAAAGCCAACGCCACTCGGAAATCCAGTTCACTAAAACTAGGGTACTCGCTGCTTGGTTCGCCACGACTCGTCTCCGCAAAGACCGGGACCGAACTCCTGGTCTGGAACAAGCCCGGACACAAAAACCAACGCCACTCGGAAACCCAGTTTGCTAAAACTAGGGTAGTCGTTGCTTGGAAACCCAGTTTGCTAAAACTAGGGTACTCGCTGCTCGGAAACCCAGTTCGCTAAAACTAGGGTACTCGCTACTCGAAAACCCAGTTCGCTAAAACTAGGGTACTCGCTGCTTGGAAACCCAGTTCACTAAAACTAGGGTACTCGATACTTGGTTCGCCACGGCTCGTCTCCGCAAAGACCGGGAGCCCACTCCTGGTCCGGAACAAGCCCGGACGCAAAAGCCAACGCCACTCGGAAACCCAGTTCACTAAAACTAGGGTACTCGCTGTTTGGTTCGCCACGACTCGTCTCCGCAAAGATCGGGAGCGCACTTCTGGTCCGGAACAAGCCCGGACGCAAAAACCAACGCCACTCGGTAACTGTAGACACCCCCATTTTGTTCCACTTTAATCAACAGAGAAGTTAGTGTTTTTCTATCGGTTCTTTGGTATTTTTCATTCCCGTGTCCGTCTCTTATATTTCCTTAATCTTTCCGATCATTTCTGCCATGTTTCGCATTTTTTTGCTGAGTGTTGAGAAGGGTTATTCACAGAATCCGAGCAAGGGAGAATTTGGACCCGTTTGGTGGGCCCGCATTGTGCATTTGAATTAAACTTGGATCGAGAAAGTTGGCCCATATAAGAAATATTCGAGTTATCTGTGGAGTTTATCGTGGATGTTAACGATCAAATTTTATAGGAATAAGTGTGCCCAACATGAAGTGGAGTTCACTAAGTTGAAACAGGCGGACCCGCCTAAAATTTCGATGAGTGGATCTCATGGAAAATTCGGCCAAGGAATAGGCCTAGCATTTGGTTGTGGGATTTAAAATTGAGCGGCCCATTAAATATGCGTGGGGCCCACCCAAAGTGATTCAATTTCTTCGGGGTCCGTATTTAAAAGTATTGAAATCTAACAGAAAAGATTTGTGGGCCACCAATTAAACAATATGGAGTAATTTAAGAGGTGGTGTAACCGATCCACATTGCAGCCTATCAATTGGACGGCCAAGATCAGCTTGCGACAATAAATTAGAGGAGCGAATCATTTATTCGGTAACCCACTAAATGGACAGTTCGAATCATTCAATGGATGCGATTTGCAGAACACAATTAATTTATGCCGTTGCTCATCAATTGGACGGTTTGGATCCTCTTTGATTGCAGCTCATGTTTGACATTCTTTCTTTTCATGTGGGAAATAATACCTGCTCTCCCTCAATTTTTATAACAACACTCTTCACTATAATAATATTATAGAAAGATGTGGAAATTCGGTTAATTAAGGAAATGAGGAGTGTCGTTATTAAAAGAGGCGAATGGCATTCTAAGGATTTTGATAGCTTGCTCTAAAGGTGCTAATCGGTCTTCCCTTTCTAAAAGAGGGCACTTTCTTTTTATCTATTAGATTTCCTTAATCGGTGCAAGTGTGCAACTCTAGGAAATGTCCTAAATGGCCAAGTTGAATTTTTGGCATGTTGGGCAACTTTCTCTTTGGGATTTGCGACAAAGATTCATGTTTTCTAAGAACAACAGCAGCTTTGGTAAGAGAAAGAAAAAAGAAACAAAAAAAGAAAGCTTTGGTCTCGATGGGCTGGAAAATAAACGCGGATTGGGGATGTTTAGATCTCACTCGGTTCTCTCTGATGAGGGGGGTGGACAACAGTGCTAGAGGGGTATATCCTTCTCCCATGAGAGGAGGGTGAAAAAAAAAAAGAAAAAAAGAAAAAAAAAGAAAAGACCGAGAACAGAGCATCCCTCGTTCCCACTTCCTCCTCTTAGATATCAAGCCCACTCACCTTCCTCCATAGAAAAAACGGTAGTTCTCATCCCATATCTCCAAACAGAGCCGGAAGATCTCCATCTTTCAAAACAACAAAGCCCAAACTCCATTTCAAGAAAACAACAGAGAAGCTCTCTCATCTCTACATCTTTTCGAGATATTTCATCAACCCTCTCGTCTCTCGATCTCTCTAAGGTATCCCCACGACCCTAAGCTATCCATCTCTCGAAGCAAAATCCCGAGATCTCAGTTTCAAAAACTAAAAAAAGAACAGAGCGTTCTCTTTCTCTCTCTCTCTTCTCCATCGTTCTCTTTCTCTCTCTCTCTTCTCCATCGTTCTCTTTCTCTCTCTCTCTCTCTCTCTCTCTCTCTCTTCTCCCATCGTTCCCTCTGGATCCTTCTCCCTTGGCGTGAAAAAAAAAAACAGAGTGTCGCAAACTCTGTTTTTTTCTCGCTCTCTCACTATTTCTCTCTCTCTCTCTCACACACTATTTCTCTTATACTATCCCTCTCTCACTATATCTCCCCCTCTGTTTCTTTTATCTCCCACCCTCAACCGTCCATTGCTCTATTCTCTCTCCCACGGTTCTCTCTCTCCCTACCAACCTTTGTTTTTCTTCCCACCATCCTTTGTTTTTCTTTCCCTCTTTCCCACTCCAATCTCTGTTTTTTTCATCTCCCACTCTCATCTATTTTCTCACTCTCATCTATCGGGAGCCATACAAAAGAAAAAAAAAAAACAGAGCCTCTTTACGGCTCTGTTTTTGTTTCTCTCTCTCTTTATTTCTCTCTCTCTCTCTCTCTCTCTCAAACACTCACTCTCACCCTATCTCTCTCTCTCTCTCTCCATATCTTTCCACATTCACTGTGAGAGAAGCAAGAAAAAAAGAAACAAAAAGAAAAAAAAAGAGAGAAAAAAGGAAGAAGAAAGCGGGTCAGATCGCTGCGTCGGCAAGATTTTCAGATTTTTCGGTTCTCAGATTCGGCAGGAACTCCATCACAGGTTGGTACACTGTTCTCAGATTTTTCCAAGATTGTTTGGTATTTTTTATGTATTTTGCATGATTTTCAAGTATTTAATTGAATTTAAATGAATATTATATGTGTGTGCTAAAAATCATGATCTGCATGAGTGTTTCAAATCCGTTTCGTCCCGAAATTTAATACAATGTTCCACTTAAATAGACTAAAATAACTGTCGGATCGGATCGGACATTGGATCAAGGGTTTTCAAAAATTTGAGTGAAGAGTGGTATGTTATTTAAAATAATGGCTGAATAATTACGAAATTCGAAAAAATAGCCATCTCAGGAAGATCTATTTTTTGGAATTTTAATTTTTTCTTGTGTTCATCACATCAGAACAAGGTTGGAGGACGTTTTCCCGAGTCGTAATTTTCTCGAAAATCGTGTTTTAAAAATAGAAAACTCTTTAAAAATATCTTTTCGACGAAGAAAAATAAAATATATACTAAACGAATTCCAAAATTAATGAGATTTCGCGGGAAAATAATATGATACTAATACATTCTACCATGAATGTTTGAGAATTTTTAGAATTTTTTTGGTATATTATTTTATGCTTTCTTTGAAACTTATCAGATTTTGGGGGAATTTTTACTGATATCAGACCACAGATAAAATTCTCAAAATTCTTACAGTAGTCTTAAATTCTATATTTATTGTTGCTGTAAAATTTTCAATTGGTTTGGATCTTGTTTCCTATGGGATGTAGTGTTAATTTATAATCTAGGCTGAAAATTGAAAAATCCGAAATTGATAGTATATAGTTTCTAAAATTCATGAAAATATTACAGCATGCTATATTTACTCATATCTTATTTATGTAGAAATTTCATTGAATTTAGATTTATATTTCTAGTAGTTTCTGTGTTACTTTGGCAATCTGATCAATTAATTGTTAAATCAAAATTAAATATGAGCTTAATGTAAAAATCTGTAAAAATATTTTAGTAAGCTACATTTCATCATATCTTGCTGCTGTAGAAGTTTCAACTCATTTTGAATTCGTTTGCAACAGTTTCACTTGTAAAATCACTCATATGTTTAAAATTGATAAAATTCATTGAAAATCCGAAATCAATCGAAAATCATCTGAAAATCTCTAAAGAACCTTAAATCTCTGTCACATATTAACTCCTTAATCCATTGAAACAGAAATCTTAGGATCTTTAGATTTTCCTGGAAAAATGGCCAGTGCATCAATAATCGTATCCCAATTGCAACCGATTTTTGACAATTTGAATATTTAAGCTATAGCACGTTGTTGGCTCCGAGGTTACTGTCCACGGAAATCCTGAGATATGCCAGGCAATAAGGTGCTATAACCTAAGTATTAAATTGCACAAGAAAAGAGCGCACGATTCCCTTCCTTGGATGCTATCCTGGGCCGAAATTGGTGAACCCTAGAACCATTGGTAATCCTTGAATGTCCAGAAACCGAAAATCCTTGAAATCTGAAATTAACTAACTTCAAGAACTTGAATCGATTTGTCTCGAGTCTTTCGGAACCATTGGATTATGGTTTCCAAAATATAAGAACCATTAGAGCCCAACTTAGGAACACTTACGTCATGTCATGTCCTAGGTTTTAGGGAGTCCTAGAGTTAGGAGTCCAGCCTCATCACGAACATTTGCTATGGATAGCAACCGTGCCATAGGTCCAGTTACACTAGTCACCCAATCTTTCCCTAGGACAAGCCTAGTTACCTAGGATGTAGGTTAACCTGCATTAGTCTAAGGGACAACTTGCATTTAGATGAGAATCATATAGCATCTTAGATGAAATCTTAAGATAATAAAATCCTCAATTTGAATTAAATAACTTCTCCTAAAACTGTTGAAACAGTCACTCCAGTCTAGATCGGTGTCTTAGTCGAGTTAGGCATAAGTAGCTTAGCTTAGGTGCACCGAACTACGTCGACTCTGATCCCAGTAAGGCTTGGGTACGTAGGCAGCTTGGATGTATGATGGCATACCAACCGCGAGTCGGCACCACAACAAATTGTGGTGTTTTGTATATTAATTTTCTTATAAATGCTTAATCAAATCACTTAGGATTTTCAATGAAATTAGAATTTTAGGAGAACTTTCACTTAGATTAAATTTAAACAAATCAAGATACACACTTAGGATCTACATTGAAATTAGATCATAGGATGCATGTCACATAATTCGCACATTAACATAGAGTTGAATGAGCCATTTAAAATAAATTTAAAAGAGTTAGCTTTTGGAATCGAAGACCGATTATCGGGCATGAATGGTGCATGTGGTGGATAACTCCCCATACCTTCCATTCTTGTAACCAGGTAGCGAGTCTAGATTTCTGGTTAATTATGGGTCCTAGATCCCACATCTAGGTGGCGATTCTGTCAGTCTCTTTTGTGTGGAATTCGGATTGTCTTAGTGATCACAAGTTCACATAAAAGATGAATTAAAATCAATCATAAAATGCACACGCCAATCGCGTGGGTACGAGAGACCAAGAGAAGGCGTGGCGGCTCGCGCCCCACCCCTCTCGCGGGATCGGGTCCCACAGTTTGGCGACTCTGCTGGGGACCACCTAACTTCATTACAATTCCAAAGGCTAATTCATTTGAATTTAATTTAACTGACTCATAAAAACTCTATACTTGTTAGATTAGTTTGTCTTGTTTTATCTTCTCATCAGATTTTACTTGAACTTAATCTAACAAAACCTGAAGGCATCATAGATTGCGCGGACTTATTGCACACACTTACATCACTTGCATCTAAACCTTGCATCTCACATGCACACACGTCCTATTTTAGGAACCCGGAGTGTTATCTAGCATGGTTGACTGGGATTTCATCACCTGGTGCCTCTGTGCTAGAGAAGCATTCCACCCTTAGCCTAGCACCTTATGGTGCGTAAACGGATCTCTTGTTCACGTACTGATACGCCGGACACTGGTATAGTATATCGAACATGGATTCGCGCTAAGGGAACTCTTGGCCTTACCCCTAGATTAACCCACACATGCATGTAGAATATGAACACATGTGCATCACGTGTGTGAGCCTAGTTTAGGATATCCTACCCATTTGTGTCTAGATTAGGCCGTAGTCCATCTTCCAATGGCTACGATCGGTCCTTAGATACACGAACAAAGTCATGAGTCGAGATCCTATCTCCACTCCGCTAGATTAGGATTAGGGTTGATGCCTTCAGGTAATACTGATAAAATGTGTGAAGATTAAAAACTTTCCCTTTGGGGTTAGGATATAAATCCCATCATTTTCAAAGATTTCATAGGATTAGTCATTCATGATCTATCCGTTGAAAGTAATCTTATGCAATCTCATCTTTTGATCATGTGTCTATCATTCGCCTCTTGTAGGATTAAATTATATCTTCATTCCCTTTCTCAATTGGCAAGAATTATGTCTCGATCATTTGATTGTGCGATCTTGATGATCTGATCGTACTTGTACCCTTAGTCCATTCTTACTCTAAGGGCAATCTTTTTCAAGAATATTTTGCTAAATCCTTCAGAGTTCACTCTCATAATCCTTGAACTAGGGGCATTCCCCTATGCGAATCTGTCATCATCGTCATGTCTTGGTCCTTTGGGATTCACTCTATTGTCCCAATTACTTCCTTAAATGTGTAATCTTTTTTTTCAGTCATTACGAATGAACACTCCATGAATGTCAAGCTCATATACCTCGTGTTCATTATTTCCATGACAGGAAGTTGGCACCATAACTAAGCCTACTACTCATTGGGTTCGAATTTCTTCACGGTTAGAGAGGAAATCTGTCTCTCCGCCACCTTCTCTGAGAACCCCAGCATCTCCCCATTTCTCGTCCTCATACTCACCAATGGCAGACAACCAAGATGGTCTTCCACCCACTGCTATCACCGATACTCTCACTTTGATCCTCCAGCAACTTCAAGAACTCAAAGAAGAGAACCGAGTTATCAAGGCTCAGCTTTCTGAGAAATTGGGACCGTCGTTGTCCAAAGATAAAGGGCCCATGCACCATACAGCTACTTCAGCCGCACCTGCCCAGCTAGTATTCATCCCTATCCCTGATAAAACCGAAGAAGATCTGAAAAAAGAGCAGTACAGCGAGGATCGTAGTAGGCCTTCTCAGTCCATGGTTGATAAGACTGTTATGGAGAAATTAGAAAGTCTTACCAGAAAAGTTCAGGACATCTAGTTTCAAGACCAGGGTGGTTTTAATCCAAGTGACCTTACTCTATTTCCCAAAATTCTACTTCTTGCCAATTTTTAAATGCCCGAATTCGACAAATATGATGGTGTGGGTTGTCCAATCACACATTTGCAAATGTTTACCATCATGTGTCAGCCTCAAGGCTTATCTCCTGAGCAAATGGCTCAATTGTTCCCGGTTTCCCTAACCAAGGTTGCTAGGAGATGGTTCATGGTCTTGGACAAGACTCGTTACAAGACATGGAAGGATATCGGTGAGCAATTCATCAGGCAGTTCAAATATGATGATGGGACCGAAGTCACTAGGAAGGATCTTGAGAGAACCAAGCAGGACTCAAAAGAGTCATTCTTAACTTTCGTCAAGAGATGGAGAAGGTTAGCGGCTCAAATGATGCAGCGTCCCTCAGAAGAGGAGCAAGTCCAGATGATTATGAAGAATATATCCTCTCAGCTCCAATATCACATGTCTCTTCAGTATTATCCAGATTTTAAACACTTCATCAATGCTGGTATGCAAATTGAGGAAGCAATGGCACAAGGAGTTTACAATAGAGGAAACCCCAATTCAAAAGAAGTTAAGACACAAACTCTAGCTAAGATCTCTGAGGTTGATAATGTATCAATGGCTAACCCGTCACGGAACTCTATGGTATTCAAATATACTCAATCAGGGATTGCAGCTCAGCAAAAGCCTAATAAGGAATTCACCCCTCTCATGTTTCCACCATCTGTCATATTGCAGTAAGGATTGGAATCCGGCGAGATCTACTTGCCTCGCATTAAGGAACCTCCTAATCCGCTCCCCAGGACATGGAGAGCGGAAGAGCACTGCGATTTTCATCGAGGATCGGGGCATAGTACTGATCAGTGCATAACTCTGAGGCATGTGATCCAGAAGTTGATCGATGAGCGCAAGCTACCATTTCAGCAAGCGCCAAATATTGCTGATAGTCCTATACAAAACCAGGTTGTACCGCCGCTGGATGATGTTTAGGCACTTGGGGTTTGAGAAGCTCAAGTTCAGTTGCAGTGATAGAGAAGAACCAGAAGTTAAAAGGCACTTGTTATGATGATGATTCAGTTTTCGCCGAGCCTCTAAAGCCAGACAGTTGCAGCAGTCTTAGTCCTTTTGTTGTTTTAATTAAGTCATGTCAGGATGTCGAGTCCAGTCATTAAGTGCAGTCTTCTAAAAGTTTGAATAAATTTCTAATCCAGTTGAGGCGTTTCTTACTTTTATTTTTGAGTCAAGAGTGTGAATTCTGAGTCTGTTCAGAATAAGTCTTATCAGATGTGGTTTTTTTTTCAATTTAATGAAATTTGCTTTTTCTATACATTCCAGTGTGTGCTTCTAACTTTAATAACCAATAAGAATAATGCTCCCTCCTCAAATGAGGAAGAAGATGCCGACGAAACTCCTCTTGAGTTGCAGCCTATGCTCAAACAAGAGAAGGAGCGCCGAGCCCAGCTTCTAAAAAGAGGAAATTGAAATGATAAACATTGGCACTGAAACTTTGATCCAGTAAATGTCTGTTGGAAACACATTGCCCTCTGAAGAGTGTGAAGAATTGGTAAACTCATTTGGAGGATAAAGAGATGGTCCAGTAAGCGCTACCATTAATGCCAAGAGAAAGACCCAGATAGAAGGTTCAAGAAAGAATGAAGTGAATATCACATGCTATATAAGGGGCATGGATTCAAAACAACTTCCATATCTCCAGTCAATGGCCACGGTCACAGGTTTCACCGGTGACAATGTAAAGCCATCAATTCCAATATGAAAAGTGCAAGAGCAATCATCACAGAGCGATCATCAAAATATCAAGGGCCACCGATTCAAGGATGAAATGATGTCCAAAAACCAGTATGCACCCTCAAAGTCAAATTACTTATCAATATCCAGAAGGAAGAAGAATCATTTTCTCTTACCGGGAAATGCCGTCAAAACTCCGTGAAAAAAAAAAAGCAAAAAAATAATCAGTACTAGAGGGACTCTAGTAACCTATATCGATTCCCAATCTGAACATCGGAAGGCCTCCTTTGGCCGAATAAACCCCAAAATCAGAACCCAACGTCAAAAGAATACCGGTTTGCAAACCCTTCGAGCCTGAATGAAATTTTCTTGAAAACCCATCAAACTAGGGGCATCCCCCCGAACTACGCGAGACCTGATCCCTACACTGGGGTACGTAGGCAACTCGGTTGAACCGAGTTCGGTCGATTCAAAAAAAAAAAAAAAGAAATTCAATCGTTTCAGAAAAAAAGAGGGACAAGTTCCAAAAGAAGAGAAGTCAATCATTCCAGAAAGAAAAGAAAAAAAAGAAAAATCAATTAACCTTCAAACAATTTATCTTCAAACTAGGGGCATTCGCCCTGAACTACAAACGACCTGATTCCTACATGGGGATATGGAGGCAACCTGTTCACAGGTTCGGTCGAAATCTTTGTTGAGCCTTAAGCCATTCTTTGAAAAGTCCTATCCTACCTATAAAGTCCTTCCGGTATTCAGAACTAATGATCTAGGTCCCGAAACACAAAAAGTGAAAAAAAATGATGAATAAGAAAAAGAACGGAGTTTGAAGATCTGCTAGACTGAAAACCTGAAAGGGCGGTCTAGGCAAAATTTAAGATCATTCCCCTGCTAAGTTGAAAACCCGAAAGGGCGGCTTAGGCAAAATCTAAGGGGATAGCCTGCTGAATCGAAAACCTAGAAAGGCGGTTCAGGCAAAAGTTAAGGCTAGCACGGTCCGCCAAGTTAAAAACCCCGAAGAGGTGACTTGGTCACGGTAAGAGAATCATTATAAGAAGGCTACAGCCGGTATCAAGACTGAAGATCAACTGAAGTTCAAACAAATTCAAGTGACATCCTCAAAACTGAGGGCATTGAAGCTAAGCAATCTTAGGAGTCGTAATTAAATCCTTGAGGCATTACTGTTTTAAGGAAAAGGTCCAATGTTTACCAATTGAAAAAAAAAAAACATTCCTCGAAAGGATAGACTTACCAAATAAAGCGTCGACTAAGTCAGAAGCATTACTGTGTCTGTCAGTGTAGTTAGTCAATCTTTGTCATTCTATGTTCACTCCCTCAGATCTCCTCAATCCTTTGAGTAGTGCCTTTTATCTAAGTTTTATCTTTAGAAAGAGTCAATCGTCGTCCTTGTGTCCAAATGATGCAACTGTCTCGGTGAAGGAGGCCCAGCCTCGTCAGCTCCCTCGATTGTACCTGAAAAAGCTCGAGAATCTAGTCAAACAGCTTCATTTCAAAGAAGATCAGCTCAGGAGAATTCAAGAGTATAAACATCAGAAAGCCCGGTTCTCGTAAGAAGATCATACCCCAGGAAGGCATCTTGAGCTTGGAAGAGCCTTAGATGCAATGGTAGTTGAGCCGGTTTCTCATAAAGATGAACCATTAAAAATCGGAATCTCCTTCCAGTCAGTTGAATATTTGTTTGAATGCTTGTCAAAAGAAGAATCCTCTGTACCAGTGTCCGAATATTCCGAGGTCCCAGTTTATATCCCTAGTAAAGAAGATCTTAATCTAAGAAATTTCAAGCCCGGTGAGACTTTCTTGTTCATCCCCGGTAAACAATTCAAAATGTGAATAAACTTGTGAAAAAAACCAGTTTACTAGTTCATCAATTACCAATTCCTGATTTTCGAGTTCCAGTATCCAGTATTCCAAAATTCCAGTTCCAGTATCCAGTATTCCAATATTCCAGTTCCAGTATCCAGTATCCAGTATCCCAATATTCCAGTATCCAGTATTCCAATATTCCAATTCCAATATCCAGTATTCCAATATTCCAGTTCCAGTATTCTAGTATTCCAGTTCCAGTGTCCATTATTCAGTTTCAATTCCAGTATTCCAGTTCCAACGTCCAGTATTCAGTTTCAATTCCAGTATTCCAGTTCCAGCATCCTGTATCCAGCATCCTGTATCCAGTTTCAATTCCAGTATTCCAGTGTGTCACTATGCCAGTTCTAGTCTCCAGTTCCAATATCCAATATTCCAGTATCATAGTTCTAGTGTCCAGTATCTCTATCACCAATATTCCAGTGTTCCATTTTCCAGTACTTGTATTCCTGTTCCCAGTATTTCGGCACTCCAATTCCAACATCCAGTTCCAGTGTCCGAAAATCCAGTGTTTCAGTACTTTAATTCTAGTATCCGGTATGTCTTCGTTCTAGAGTTCCGGTTCCCGATGTCTAGATTAAGATTCCAGTCTCCAGTTTTCAGTCCTAACATCCAGTGATCAAATTCCAATCCCAAGTGAATCAATCAAAATGTCAATCTAATCTAATCCCCAGTTCACCAATTATCAAGTTTTGACTCTCCAGTTTTCCAGTAATCAAGTTCTACAATTCCCAGTGAACTGGCTCCTTAACTCCTCAGTTCTTTGATTCTCCGGTTATCTGACTATTGAGTCTCTTAATCATCCAGTTCTCCAAATTTTTAGCTCTGTAAATATCCAGTCCCTAAATTTTCTACTTCTCCAGTTTTCCAATTCTTCAGTTCATCCAATCTTCAATTCTCCAGTTCCAAGTCATCTAGTCTTCCAATTCTCCGGTCCACCCTTTCTTTGATTATTCAGTTCTCCAGTTCTCAAGTCCTTAAGCCTCTAATCCTCCGATAATCGAGTCCTCCAGTGGTTTAGAATAAAAGATTTTTTATATATGTTCAAGTTCTAGGGTTTCATCTAAGGTCTTGCATTATATTAAGTTGCATCGTGTCCAGAGAGTCCTTTGTCGATTAAACCTACGCAAAATGGTTCTGTCATTTTTGCTTTGGTATTCGATGACTGCGTCATCTCTACCAAAGAGGGGCATCTGTAGACACCCCCATTTTGTTCCACTTTAATCAACAGAGAAGTTAGTGTTTTTCTATCGGTTCTTTGGTATTTTTCATTCCCGTGTCCGTCTCTTATATTTCCTTAATCTTTCCGATCATTTCTGCCATGTTTCGCATTTTTTTGCTGAGTGTTGAGAAGGGTTATTCACAGAATCCGAGCAAGGGAGAATTTGGACCCGTTTGGTGGGCCCGCATTGTGCATTTGAATTAAACTTGGATCGAGAAAGTTGGCCCATATAAGAAATATTCGAGTTATCTGTGGAGTTTATCGTGGATGTTAACGATCAAATTTTATAGGAATAAGTGTGCCCAACATGAAGTGGAGTTCACTAAGTTGAAACAGGCGGACCCGCCTAAAATTTCGATGAATGGTCTCATGGAAAATTCGGCCAAGGAATAGGCCTAGCATTTGGTTGTGGGATTTAAAATTGAGCGGCCCATTAAATATGCGTGGGGCCCACCCAAAGTGATTCAATTTCTTCGGGGTCCGTATTTAAAAGTATTGAAATCTAACAGAAAAGATTTGTGGGCCACCAATTAAACAATATGGAGTAATTTAAGAGGTGATGTAACCGATCCACATTGCAGCCTATCAATTGGACGGCCAAGATCAGCTTGCGACAATAAATTAGAGGAGCGAATCATTTATTCGGTAACCCACTAAATGGACAGTTCGAATCATTCAATGGATGCGATTTGCAGAACACAATTAATTTATGCCGTTGCTCATCAATTGGACGGTTTGGATCCTCTTTGATTGCAGCTCATGTTTGACATTCTTTCTTTTCATGTGGGAAATGATACCTGCTCTCCCTCAATTTTTATAACAACACTCTTCACTATAATAATATTATAGAAAGATGTGGAAATTCGGTTAATTAAGGAAATAAGGAGTGTCGTTATTAAAAGAGGCGAATGGCATTCTAAGGATTTTGATAGCTTGCTCTAAAGGTGCTAATCGGTCTTCCCTTTCTAAAAGAGGGCACTTTCTTTTTATCTATTAGATTTCCTTAATCGGTGCAAGTGTGCAACTCTAGGAAATGTCCTAAATGGCCAAGTTGAATTTTTGGCATGTTGGGCAACTTTCTCTTTGGGATTTGCGACAAAGATTCATGCTTTCTAAGAACAACAGCAGCTTTGGTAAGAGAAAGAAAAAAGAAACAAAAAAAGAAAGCTTTGGTCTCGATGGGCTGGAAAATAAACGCGGATTGGGGATGTTTAGATCTCACTCGGTTCTCTCTGATGAGGGGGGTGGACAACAGTGCTAGAGGGGTATATCCTTCTCCCATGAGAGAAGGGTGAAAAAAAAAGAAAAAGAAAAAGAAAAAGAAAAGAAAAGACCGAGAACAGAGCATCCCTCGTTCCCACTTCCTCCTCTTAGATATCAAGCCCACTCACCTTCCTCCATAGAAAAAACGGTAGTTCTCATCCCATATCTCCAAACAGAGCCGGAAGATCTCCATCTTTCAAAACAACAAAGCCCAAACTCCATTTCAAGAAAAAAAACAGAGAAGCTCTCTCATCTCTACATCTTTTCGAGATATTTCATCAACCCTCTCGTCTCTCGATCTCTATAAGGTATCCCCACGACCCTAAGCTATCCATCTCTCGAAGCAAAATCCCGAGATCTCAGTTTCAAAAACTAAAAAAAGAACAGAGCGTTCTCTTTCTCTCTCTCTCTTCTCCATCGTTCTCTTTCTCTCTCTCTCTCTTCTCCCATCGTTCCCTCTGGATCCTTCTCCCTTGGCGTGAAAAAAAAAACAGAGTGTCGCAAACTCTGTTTTTTTTCTCGCTCTCTCACTATTTCTCTCTCTCTCTCTCACACACTATTTCTCTTATACTATCCCTCTCTCACTATATCTCCCCCTCTGTTTCTTTTATCTCCCACCCTCAACCGTCCATTGCTCTATTCTCTCTCCCACGGTTCTCTCTCTCCCTACCAACCTTTGTTTTTCTTCCCACCATCCTTTGTTTTTCTTTCCCTCTTTCCCACTCCAATCTCTGTTTTTTTCATCTCCCACTCTCATCTATTTTCTCACTCTCATCTATCGAGATCCATACAAAAGAAAAAAAAAAACAGAGCCTCTTTACGGCTCTCTCTCTCTCTCTCTCTCTCTCTCTCTCTCTCTCCCTATCTTTCCACATTCACTCTGAGAGAAGCAAGAAAAAAAGAAACAAAAAGAAAAAAAAAGAGAGAAAAAAGGAAGAAGAAAGCGGGTCAGATCGCTGCGTCGGCAAGATTTTCAGATTTTTCGGTTCTCAGATTCGGCAGGAACTCCATCACAGGTTGGTACACTCTTCTCAGATTTTTCTAAGATTGTTTGGTATTTTTTATGTATTTTGCATGATTTTCAAGTATTTAATTGAATTTAAATGAATATTATATGTGTGTACTAAAAATCATGATCTGCATGAGTGTTTCAAATCCGTTTCGTCCCGAAATTTAATACAATGTTCCACTTAAATAGACTAAAATAACTGTCGGATCGGATCGGACATTGGATCAAAGGTTTTCAAAAATTTGAGTGAAGAGTGGTATTTTATTTAAAATAATGGCTGAATAATTACGAAATTCGAAAAAATAGCCATCTCAGGATGATCTATTTTTTGGAATTTTAAAATTTTCTTGTGTTCATCACATCAGAACAAGGTTGGAGGACGTTTTCCCGAGTCGTAATTTTCTCGAAAATCGTGTTTTAAAAATAGAAAACTCTTTAAAAATATCTTTTCGACGAAGAAAAATAAAATATATACTAAACAAATTCCAAAATTAATGAGATTTCGTGGAAAAACAATATGATACTGATACATTCTACCATGAATGTTTGAGAATTTTTAGAATTTGTTTAGTATATTATTTTATGCTTTCTTTGAAAATTATCAGATTTTGGGGGAATTTTTACTGACATCAGACCACAGATAAAATTCTCAAAATTCTTACAGTAGTCTTAAATTCTATATTTATTGTTGTTGTAAACTTTTCAATTGGTTTGGATCTTGTTTCCTATGGGATGTAGTGTTAATTCATAATCTAGACTGAAAATTGAAAAATCCGAAATTGATAGTATATAGTTTTTAAACTTCATGAAAATCTTACAGCATGCTATATTTACTCATATCTTATTTCTGTTGAAATTTCATTGAATTTAGATTTCTATTTCTAGTAGTTTCTGTGTTATTTTGGCAATCTGATCAATTAATTGTTAAATCAAAATTAAATATGAGCTTAATGTTAAAATCTGTAAAAATCTTTCAGTAAGCTACATTTCATCATATCTTACTGCTGTAGAAGTTTCAACTCATTTTGAATTCGTTTGCAACAGTTTCACTTGTAAAATCACTCATATGTTTAAAATTGATAAAATTCATTGAAAATCCGAAATCAATCGAAAATCATCTGAAAATCTCTAAAGAACCTTAAATCTCTGTCACATATTAACTCCTTAATCCATTGAAACAGAAATCTTAGGATCTTTAGATTTTCCTGGAAAAATGGCCAGTGCATCAATAATCGTATCCCAATTGCAACCGATTTTTGACAATTTGAATATTTAAGCTATAGCACGTTGTTGGCTCCGAGGTTACTGTCCACGGAAATCCTGAGATATGCAAGGCAATAAGGTTCTATAACCTAAGTATTAAATTGCACCAGAAAAGAGCGCACGATTCCCTTCCTTGGATGCTATCTTGGGCCGAAATTGGTGAACCCTAGAACCATTGGTAATCCTTGAATGTCCAGAAACCGAAAATCCTTGAAATCTGAAATTAACTAACTTCAAGAACTTGAATCGATTTGTCTCGAGTCTTTCGGAACCATTGGATTATGGTTTCCAAAATATAAGAACCATTAGAGCCCAACTTAGGAACACTTACGTCATGTCGTGTCCTAGGTTTTAGGGAGTCTTAGGTTTTAGGGAGTCCTAGAGTTAGGAGTCCAGCCTCATCATGAACGTTTGCTATGGATAGCAACCGTGCCATAGGTCCAGTTACACTAGTCACCCAATCTTTCCCTAGGACAAGCTTAGTTACCTAGGATGTAGGTTAACCTGCATTAGTCTAAGGGACAACTTGCATTTAGATGAGAATCATATAGCATCTTAGATGAAATCTTAAGATAATAAAATCCTCAACTTGAATTAAATAACTTTTCCTAAAACTGTTGAAACAGTCACTCCAGTCTAGATCGGTGTCTTAGTCGAGTTAGGCATAAGTAGCTTAGCTTAGGTGCACCGAACTACGTCGACTCTGATCCCAGTGAGGCTTGGGTACGTAGGCAGCTTGGATGTATGATGGCATACCAACCGCGAGTCGGCACCACAACAAATTGTGGTGTTTTGTATATTAATTTTCTTATAAATGCTTAATCAAATCACTTAGGATTTTTCATGAAATTAGAATTTTAGGAGAACTTTCACTTAGATTAAATTTAAACAAATCAAGATACACACTTAGGATCTACATTGAAATTAGATCATAGGATGCATGTCACATAGTTCGCACATTAACATAGAGTTGAATGAGCCATTTAAAATAAATTTAAAAGAGTTAGCTTTTGGAATCGAAGACCGATTATCGGGCAGGAATGGTGCATGTGGTGGATAACTCCCCATACCTTCTATTCTTGTAACCAGGTAGCGAGTCTAGATTTCTGATTAATTATGGGTCCTAGATCCCACATCTAGGTGACGATTCTGTCAGTCTCTTTTGTGTGGAATTCGGATTGTCTTAGTGATCCCAAGTTCACATAAAAGATGAATTAAAATCAATCATAAAATGCACACGCCAATCGCGTGGGTACGAGAGACCAAGAGAAGGCGTGGCGGCTCGCGCCCCACCCCTCTCGCGGGATCGGGTCCCACAGTACCCAGTTCGCTAAAACTAGGGTACTCGCTGCTTGGAAACCCAGTTCGCTAAAACTAGGGTACTCGCTACTTGGAAACCCAGTTCGCTAAAACTAGGGTACTCGTTGCTTGGAAACCCAGTTCGCTAAAACTTGGGTACTCGCTGCTTGGTTCGCCCCGGCTCGTCTCGACAAAGACCGGGAGCGCACTCCTAGTCAGGAACGGGCCCGGGCAGAAAACCAAACCCTTGCAAAAACCCAAGATCAATAAAACTTGGTCATCCTAAGCCGTTCAGAACATCCCCAGCCAGACTGGATATAACGCGTGAGTAAAACTTAACCTGAAGAAGGGTAAGTTGTAGCTCATCTATTTTTCAGCCGACCTGAGATGGACGACCTGAAATGGCTGACCTGAATCAGTTTCCAGTTCATCCGTCCCTCAAGCCGACCAGGATATAGTGCATTGCGCTAGAGGACAAAATTCAGGTTATCTCAAGCCGACCAGGATATAGTGCAATGCGCTACAGGACAAAACTCTGGTCATCTAAAGCCGACCAGGACTCGGCGTGATTCGCTACAAGACAAAATTCAATTTTGTCTTTTAGCAGATTGTGCTATATTCAGGTCATCTCAAGCCGACCAGGATATAGCGCAATGTGCTATAGGACGAAATTCAGGTCATCTCAAGCCAACCAGGATATAGTGCAATGCGCTACAGGACAAAATTCAGGTCATTTCAAGCCGACCAGGATATAGTGCAAAGTGCTACAGGACAAAAATCAAATTTTCAGGGCTGGACTGACGGCTTGGCCGCACTGATTTTCCAGGCCGGACTGACGGCTTGGCCGCACTGAATATGACGCGTCCGCTAGATGGCAAAAATCAGATTTTCCAGGCCGGACTGACGGCTTGGCCGCACTGAATATGACGCGTCCGCTAGACGACAAAAATCAGATTTTCCAGGCTAGACTGATGGCTTGGCCGCACTGATTTTCCAGGCCGGACAGACGGCTTGGCCGCACTGAATATGACGCATCCGCTAGATGACAAAAATCAGATTTTCCAGGCCGCACTGATTTTCCAGGCCGGATTGACGGCTTGGCCGCACTGATTTTCCAGGCCGGACTGATGGCTTGGCCGCACTGAATATGACGCGTCCGCTAGATGACAAAAATCAGATTTTCTAGGCCGGACTGAAGGCTTGGTCGCACTGATTTTCCGGGCCAGACTGACGGCTTGGCCGCACTGATTTTCCAGGCCGGACTGACGGCTTGGTCGCACTGATTTCCCAGGCTGGACAGACGGCTTGGCTGCACTGAATATGACGCGTCCGCTAGATGACAAAAACCGGATTTTCTGGGCCGGACTGACGGCTTGGCCGCACTGATTTTCTAGCCGGACAGACAAATTTCCGAACTGATTTCAAGGCCGGACAGACAAATTTTCGGACTAATTCCCAGGCCGGACTGACAAATTTTCGGACTGATTCCCAGGCCGGACTGACAAATTCTCGAACTGATTTCCAGGCCGGACTGACAAATTTCCGGACTGATTCCAGCCGGACTGACAAATTTTCGGACTGATTCCCAGGCCGGACTGACTCCCACCGATTAGAGATGTAACTCACCACACTTCCCCAAATCACCACAATGACTTGGAGAATTGGGGGGCAACTGATGGGTATAAAAACAGCAGCCTGTTAGCTGTCGACACGTGGCCCGAGGATGGCCCACCGCAGACCCCGCGTCAGCAGGGGTAGTTTGGTAATTACCACAGAGTAGGTGAACTCGAACCTATAGCTGGCCGACACCTGTCCTGGGACAATAACTCCCCAACTACCCCAGGTTTCCCTCTATAAAAGGGCTTCCAAAGCTCATAAACAGGGCGATAACTTCTCACCCACCACTCTAAAACACGCTCTGCACTCCTGCTCATACTGACTTGAGTGTCGAAGGGCCTGTCCGGAGTAACACTCCGGGTTGGTCTTCTGACCTCGTTCGCTCCTTGTGCAGGACTCAGCTCCTTCACTTCTGTTCCTCAAGATTCAACTCATCTACTTTGGCTCCTTGGGTCCTCCAGCTCGGCTCTTACGTCACTGCCGTATCTATTACCGATTTTAGGCCTAACAGACTCAAAATTAGAATAATCAGTTTTGATAGTTGTAGATGAAAGCAGTGACCATCCCAATAAGGGGTAGTGTCTACTACACACTACAATAGCTAAGAGAGAGAGAGAGAGCACTTGAGTCGACATGCCGCCTAAGCAAGGGATACCACCAAGCAAATCACCACGAATTTTTAACTAACAAATTTACTTTTTGATTGTTTACTCAAAACACTAATACCTTGGTTGTTTTAGATTATTTATCAAAATAATCTATTACGACAAAAGTAGCATTCTTCAAAGGGCCCATGTGTTTTGAATTTTGGGAACCGATTCCCAAACTAATTATTGATTCTCAAAATCTAAAACTAATAGGGTCTAACATCATTTCATAAGTGATTATGGTACACCGTATAGAGAGGTTAGATGACTAAAATAACTTTGATGCAAGTATTGATGGGACATAAATACGGCGCTGCTCTCAAATCTCGCCACGTGTCGTCCATGCACCAACGAAGCCTAAACCATCATGAGGAAAGGCGCTGGGAAACAGCAAGACCGTATGATCACGACACGTGTCACTTTCTCACCATCCAAGCCTCATCATCACAAATTATGGAGGGGGATTATCCGGCAAAGCCACGCGCGCCGTCGGAACAGGAGAACGGCCATATCCTGCAAAGGAGGGTTTTCTCTCCATAATGTTGAAAAGGTCTGCACGCCACCCCTTAAAAGGGGGAGAAGGGAAGAAGAAAGAGATCCGTTTTTTGAAAGACTTCCCTTAGATCTCCCACAAAACAACCAAGAAAGAAAGAGGGGAGGAAACAGTAGAGGAGGCCGGGAACTTAGTCCCACTCTCCCTGTTAGTCCCCTCCGACCCATCCACCCACACACCGAGAAAAGAACCTGCACCTTGGGCTTGGTAAACCTGATCGAACCCTCTCCTCTTCTCGCTGTCCTTTATATTGATTGGTCAAAGAATCTGACTTGGGTGTCGAAGTGGTCGTCTGGGACCCACCCCGGACCACCCTGACCCCTTTGTTTGTGATTGCAGACCCCGCGGAGGCTCTCTACCGACCGCGCGATCGCAGACCCGGATTCTGACACCATCATATCACTCTCGCTGTTAGTGCCCTCCGACCCATCCAACCATACACCGAGAAAAGAACCTGCACCTTGGTCTTGGTAAACCTGATCGAACCCTCTCCTCTTCTCGCTGTCCTTTATATTGATTGGTCAAAGAATCTGACTTGGGTGTCGAAGTGGTCATCCGGGATCCACCCCGGACCACCCTGACCCCTTTGTTTGTGATTGCAGACCCCGCGGAGGCTCTCTACCGACCGCGTGATCGCAGACCAGGATTCCGACGCCATCATATTGGCGCCATCTGTGGGACTCGTCGAGTATTGAACGCCTTATGGTGACGAGAAACCACACCCAACAGCAAGAAATAGTGGTAATGACCAGGAGCCAGGCCCAACACGCGCAAACCCATGCCTCAAGTTCCCGGGAGCCAAACTCGCCGCTCTCGGGCCGACACCAGCCCTCCTTCAGCACACCGCAAATGGTCCCCACCATGGAAATGTTCAACGAACTCCGCCAAGAGTTACTCCAACGCTTGCGCCCGCCGGAACCTCCGGCCATGGGGAGGCCCCTAACAACACATGACCAGACGGAAGCCTATGACGAAGGCGACGAGGAACATCCAAGGGAGCGTCATCCCCATCGAAGGCGAGTACCGGCCCGCCGGATGCCCTCCCCATCGGCAAATAGCCCTTTGCCTCCCTTAGCTAGGGGGTACCAGCGAAACGACAGGAAGCAAGCTACGCTAAGCCGCGCTCCCTCTGTCCGGATAGCTCGTTTCCAGGAACCACCCCCGGCCCGGACAGAGGAGGTAGCAACCTCGGCGCAGCCCGTTGGACTGGACCCGCTAGCCGACCTGCAGAGGCAAATCCGAGAAGTAAAGCTGGAAATGAAGAGGCCCTACGCCCACGTCATCCTCGACGAATGGGAGAGGGAAACGGCTTCCCCGTTCACCTCAGAGGTCTTAAAGACCCCAGTGGAAGCAGGAATAGACCTCTCCCGTTTCGGCCTGTACAATGGGAGCACAGACCCTCTTGAGTTCCTCCAAACTTTCAAAAGGGTAATGACGCTCCGGGGCGCGTCGGACAGTTTCATGTGCAGAGCCTTTGCGTCCCTGTTAAGGAAGACCGCTAACGACTGGGACATGAGATTGGAGCCCGACTCCATTGCATCCTTCCACGAATTCGGAAGGAAGTTCAGCGCAAGATTCGCTAACAACCGCCTTCGCCACGACCCAGCGGATGCCCTCTTAGCCCTCCGACAAGGAAGAAACGAGACCCTAAGAGACTTCATGTTGAAATTCAACACTGAGCTAGCCCAACTTTCCAACATGGACGTCCAGATAGCGGTTGCAACACTGAAGCATGCCACCACCGACCCGAATCTCAAACTACATCTTACCCTCAAGCCGCCACGGGACCTGCAGGAGCTTGAAGCCATGGCTGACAAATTTGTACGGGCAGAAGAAGCCTGCGCGCGAGAGCGTAGCCGGCCCGGCCTCGACGAAAGAAAAAGCAACGACGGCAGAAGGGCCATGAGGCCACGGGCCGAGGAAAGACAGGCGAGCCGGAACCCCGTCCCCGTCTTCGAAAGACTGGGCGGCGCCCCCCTGAAGGTTCCCCTCTCCCATGTCCTACTAGCTATCAGAGATCAGGGTCTCCTGACCTCCCCCCCCCAAGAGAATGGCCACCGACCCGAAGAAGCGGTCCACAAGAAAGTTCTGCGACTTCCACGGGGGCCACGGCCACGAAACCGACCATTGTTTCCACCTCTGGCTCCAGTTAGAAAAACTGGCCGATGAAGGGCATCTGAATCAATACCTCAGGAGCCCTGTCGAAAACTCGCACGAGGCCCATCACCCCGCCGACGAACCCAGAAGCAGGCGTCAGTCACGTAGTAGGCGCCGGTCCAGTAGCCGACGCCGATCCACAAGCCGACGCCGATCCCCGAGCAGGCATCGCTCCCGAAGCAGGCACCGATCCCACAGCAGACACAACACACGCCGCCACCAGTACCCCAAGAAAGAAGAGCCCCTTGAACGGCCGCAGGCCGGCGAACAGCCGCCTACCATCATCTGAAAAATCAACATCATCGCAGGCGGACCGGCGGCGGGAGGACCAACAACAGCTGGCCGACGAGCGTATGCAGATCGGGTGTTTTCCTTGGAAATGCCTTCCAAAAAGGCCCGGACAAATCCTCCCCACGAGGATCAAGTCATCACTTTCTCCTCCGAAGACCTCAACGGACTACAGGTTCCACACGACGATGCACTGGTCGTCAGGCTAGTCGACACCAACTTCGACATAGGAAAAATTCTGGTTGACACGGGGAGCTCCGTCAATGTGCTACACCTCGGAACCTTTGAAGAGATGAAACTGGGCGAAGGGAGACTAGGACCCATGGAGTACTCCATCTACGGGTTCTCCGGGGCGTCGGTACTGGTCAATGGCAAGTGTAAGCCCAAGGGTCTACTCTCCTATCTTGTTTTGATGATTCTAAACATAATTGATTGTGTTTTTGAATACTAATCAATTTGCTTTGAAGTGTTGTGTTTGAGATAGGATTGATCATTGAAGAAACCAACACACAACACGGTCATGCTTGGAGATATCCCATACAAGAGTCAAAGGAGCTAAGTGAAGCTCACCTCATCTCTCAAGCAAGCATACACAAGATGGAAGATCAATTGAAGACCAAGACTAAAGAGAAGTTGAAAGCTACATAGGTATCATTGTACATCCTTTCTCTTTAGATTTCCAAGTCAAGGCAAAGTGTTTTCAAAATGTTTTTTAAAGAACACTTAAGAACTTAAAATGGATTAGTGAATGGTTATGTGGTGGACCAACATGTTGGGACCCTCATAAACATTCCAAAATAATCATAGGAGTTGAGTTCCAAAAGCTAAAAATCAAATAAGCAATAAAAATCAAAATCTGTGGATTTTTAGGCTTCTCGGAACTCTGAGAATTTTTCTCGGAGCTCCGAGCTCGGAACTCCGAGAGTTCCCTCGGAACTCCGAGAGTTCCCTCGGAACTCCGAGAAAAGGTCCAGTAGCATCTGGACATTTTCTCGGAACTCCGAGAAAATTTCTCGGAACTCCGAGAAATGGTCCAGTAGAAATTTTATTTCTTCTGGCCGTTGTCTCGGAACTCCGAGAATATTTCTCGGAACTCCGAGAATTCTCGGAACTCCGAGAATGGTTCTCGGAACTCCGAGAACCTCGCGACAGACTAAAAAATAGCCGTTGGGATTCAAATTAATTTTTGGTTTTTGATATTTCCACCCCCAAACGGTCATATTCTTTGGTGTGGCTATATATACAACATGTAGAGAAGTTTTTCACTCTCTCTTGATCTTTGAAAAACATCCTTAAGCATCAAAAACATTTGCAATCCATTTTAGCTTGAGTTTTTGTTTTTCATCCCAAAACTTGCCTTTCACTTGTGAATCTTTTGAGTTTGGATATAGTAGTGCTTTCACTTGCAAATCACCATCTTTGAAGAGCAATCAAGGGTCTACAAAGAGCATCAAGCTTTCAAGAAGAAGCCAAGCTATTCTCTTTCAAATCTTGTATAGGTGGCTAGGGCATTCCTTTTTTAATTCCCTAGAGAGCAACCGCTTAGAACTCGGCGGAGAAGGAGAGTCTTTGTAAAGGTGTAAGGGCATCCTTGTTTAATATCCCTTGGAATTGTAACCGCCTCGGAGCCGGGCATCGTGGAGGTCTCCAATAGTGGAATCCCTCAAGTGTTACCTTTAGTAGAGTGGAGTATGCCGTTGGCCGAACCACTATATATCGGTGTGTCATTTCTCACTCTTGCATTTCCATTATTGTTTTGGTTTGGCATTTCACTTTGTTCTTTCAATTATATTTGCACTAACCAAATATTTAATTAAGTGAAGAAAAATTCCAATTAGGGTTTATAGATAATTTTCAAAAGGCCTAATATTGAGTTAAATTCAATTCACCCCCCCTCTTGAGTATTTCAGCAAGATCGACTTACCCGTAACCTTTGGGACGTACTCCCTCCAAAAGACTATCTTGACCACCTTCATGGTCGTGGACATACCTTTCACCTACAACGCCATCATAGGGCGCCCCGCTCTGAGAGACTTGGGAGCGGTAGTATTCACCCCCCACCTCAAAATGAAGTTCCCCACTCAAACCGGGATAGGAGAAGTTCGGGGGCAGCAGATGATAGCACGCCAATGCTACGCGGCAAGCCTAAGAGGAAGCAACGCCCCGGCTGAAAACTTCACGATCTCTGTGAAGACCCCCGGGAGCGGGCCCGCACAATCAAAGGAGAGCCCTCCGAGGAGCTAGACTCCATCCCCATAGCCCAAGACCAACCGGAGAAACAAGTCCGGATTAGTTCCCTGCTGAGAGGCACCTTACGAGACCAGATGATCAGTTTCCTCAGAGCAAACAAAGACGTGTTCGCGTGGTCCGCTCAGGACATGCCCGGAATACCCAAGGAATTGGCCGTTCACAGGCTAAACGTAAATCCGACCCTCAAACCCGTCCGACAAAAAAAAGGAACTTCGCAGTAGAGCGCCAGACTCACATAAAAGCCGAAGTGGAGAAACTGCTACAAGCCAAGTTTATCAGAGAGATCCGGTACCCTGAGTGGTTGTCAAATGTGGTCATGGTCAAGAAAGCCAGTGGGGGCTAGCGGGCCTGTATAGACTTTACAGACCTAAACCGAGCCTGCCCGAAAGACCCTTACCCTCTCCCACGTATAGACCAGCTCATCGACGCCACATCCGGGCACGAGCTCCTCACCTTCGTGGATGCCTTCTCCGGTTACAATCAGGTAAAAATGCATGAACCGGACATCCCAAAAACTGCGTTCATCACCGATCAAGGCGTCTACTATTATACCGTAATGCCCTTTGGGTTGAAAAACGCGGGGACCACATACCAGCTACTCGTGAACAAGCTATTCCGGGAGCAGATCGGAAGGAACGTGGAGGTGTATGTTGATGACCTGCTGGTAAAAAGCTTGGAAGCCTCCAAACACATCTCCGACCTTCAAGAAACCTTTGACACCCTACGACGAGCCCATATGAAGCTGAATCTCACAAAATGCACCTTCGGGGTGACTTCCGGGAAGTTCTTAGGGTTCATGGTTAGCCAGAGAGGCATCGAGGCCAACGCCGAAAAAATTCAGGCCATCCTGGACATGGAGCCCCGACAACAGCGCTAGAAGTACAGCGGCTAGCAGGACGAATCACCGCCCTCGGCCATTTCATGCCCAAGTCGGCGGAGAAATGTCAGCCCTTCTTCAAACAGCTAAAAAACATACGAGAATTTGAATGGACCCCGACCTGTCAAGAAGCCTTCGACACCTTGAAACAGTACCTTCAGACACCACCCGTACTAGCCAAACCTGAGCCGGGGGAAGAACTATTTTTGTATCTGGCCATCAGCCCTATGGTGGTAAGCGCGGTATTGGCCAAACAGAGCAACAAGAAGGAACACCCGGTGTACTATGTAAGCAAGACCCTCCACGGTGCGGAGGTCCGGTACTTGAACATAGAGAAATTCGCCCTCGTAGTTGTCAGCACTGCCCGGAAACTCCGCCCCTACTTCCAGGCCCATCCCATAATACTTTTGACTGACCAACCCCTCAGGAGGATTCTCCAAAAACCGGAGACCTCGGGCAGGATGGTAAGCTGGGCCATCGAGTTGGGAGAGTTCGACATACAGGTCCGACCAAGGCCGGTCATTAAATCCCAGGCCCTTGCCGACTTTATAGTGGAATCCACAGCCCCTGCCACGGAGCCGACAATAATGGAGAAGACTAGGGAACCCACCGAGCACACGGCTTGCAAGGACATGGGGCCCGTCTCGACGGAACAGAGCGGCGAGATTCACTGGACCTTGCACGTTGATGGTTCAGCAGGAAAAACGGGGCGCAGGGCAGGAGTGGTCCTCCACGGCCCCGACGGATTCACAGTAGGCTACGCCCTCCGACTAGATCTCACAGCTTCAAACAACGAGGCTGAATACGAGGCCTTATTGGCAGGGCTAAACCTAGCCGCGAAGCTCGGCGCACGGAAGTTAAAAGTCTATAGCGATTCCCAGCTGGTCGTCAATCAAGTAAATGGGACATACGAGGCCAGGAGCCTCAGAATGAAAAAATCCCTCCAGAAGGTAAAAGAAAAACTGCAAAGAATGGGAGAAGTTGAAATTCTCCAGGTACCGCGAGACATGAACAATCGAGCGGATGCTCTGTCGAAAATGGCCTCTGAAGAAACCCATGACTTCGGTACCGTGCTCACAGAAATACTGCTCCACCCCAGCATCAATGAGGTCCAAATCTTGGAAATTTCACCAGGACCAAACTGGATGGATCCCATCATGCGGTATCTAAAAGACGGGATACTACCCGAAGACAAGCTGGAGGCTCGACGCCTAACCACAAAGGCCGCCCACTACGTGGTCCATGGACCCAGGCTGTACAAATGGTCATACACATGGCCGTACCTTCGATGCCTGGTGCCCTCCGAATCAGAGTACGCACTACGGGAGGTACACGAGGGAATCTGCGGAGACTACGGAGGGGGCAGGATCCTAGCCCAGAAGATCGTAAGGCACGGCTACTTTTGGCCTACAATCCTCAGAGACACCAAGGAATTCGTCAAAAAGTGCAGCCCGTGCCAGAGGTTCACCACCACCCCCCATCAACCGGCCACCCCATACACCGCGGTGGCAGGACCCCTGCCTTTCGCCATGTGGGGCATGGACCTGCTTGGGCCGTTCCTAAAGGCCCCGGGGGGGGGGGGGGGGGGGCACACGATGTTGTACGTTGCCATCGATTACTTCACCAAGTGGGTCGAAGTTAAAGCCGTGGCAAGGCCAAATTCGAAAGCAACAGAGAAGTTTTTTTTTATCATGACGTGGTCTGCCATTTCGGCATTCCAAGAATACTCGTAACAGACAACGGACCCCAGTTCGCAAGTGCTGAATTCGGCAAATTCTGTGATAATCTGAGCATCGAACACCATTTCGCCTCCGTGGCACACCCGCAGGCCAACGGACAAGTAGAGGTAACTAACAGAATTTTGCTCCAAAGCCTCAAGAAGCGATTAGGAGAAGCTGGAAAGAGCTGGGTAGAAGCACTCCCTAGCGTCCTCTGGGCCTACCGGACGACGCCGCGGACAGCAACCGGGGAGTCCCCTTTTAGTTTGACTTTCGGGGCCGAAGTGGTCATTCCGTTGGAAATCGGCCTCTTCAGCTTTCGCACGGAAAACTACGACGAACAAGGAAATTCTGAGCTCCTCCGAAACGCTCTCGATCTCGTACTCGAAAAAAGAGAGCAAGCCCTCCTCCGAACCGCCTCCTACCAGCAAAGGGTGGCACGATACTACAACGCCCGAGTAAAAAAGCGCCTGGTAAAGCCCGGAGACCTAGTACTACGGCGGGCGGAGGTATCTGACCCCCGAAATGTCGGGAAACTCGCACCAAAATGGGAAGGACCCTACAGGGTCGTTCGAGCGCTCCGCCCCGGGGCCTACCAGCTAGAGCACCTCGACGGGACCCCAGTCCCTAGAAGTTGGAGCATGGATAACCTCCGAAAGTTTTACCAGTAAAAAGAAAGGGTAGGGTCCGTGTTTTCTTTTAAGTTATGATGAATGATTTGTTTGTTTTGTTTTTGTTATTTCCAGAAGCAAAGCCATGTTTTCCCCTTTACAAATTAATGGAATAGCATTTTCTACCCGAGCCATGGGCATCTCCACTTTCCGGCCTACGATGAATAAAGGGCTGGAAAAAGACAGGGAGTGGGACAGAGGTAGCATCTAGGCTGATCCCCCCGAAAATACCCTAAAACGCTCCCCATGAGAAAAAGACCTCCCCTTTTTAAAAGGACAGGCGGGACCCATTAACTCCGAGCTGATCACTCGAGGGGAAGATGGTCCTTCCACGAACAAGACGCCCTACAGAGGCGCACTAGAAGTATTATCCCCTGACAGGGGAAGATGGTCCTTCCACAAACAAGACACCCAAATCAGAATTTAATAAACCGCCGCGAAGAAAAATACCGAAAAGCTCAAATGGCCCACGGCGCATTGTATACAAAAAAAAAAACAAAGAGTTCAAACAGCCATTACAGACCTAGCGCATCAATAGAACCATAAAAAGAAGCAAAAAATCCCAAGGCAACCAAGCCTCACCGAGCCCCCGCAGAAGTCTCAGTAACCGTAGGAGCTTCCGGGGCAACCGCTGGATCCTCGACCGGCCTAGAGGCATCCACTGGCTCCAGCAAAAGATCCTCCGGAACGGCATCCTCGGCCTTGTGCACCATCTTCTCAAGAGGGAAGGAAGAATCAACCTCGCGAATGCACCGCCGGCATTTGACGAAAGCATCTATCTCAATATCCACGCTGAACGAGGCTGCGGCCTTGAGAAACTCCTCAGAATCTCGCCATTCCTCCCGCGCCTTCGCCAGCTCCTCAACGTGCGTTTGTCGGGTCACCACCAATCTATTTTCCGCACGGTTCCTCCCATCCTCGGCCAGCTGGAGTTCCCCCCGAAGTTGAGAAACAGTGTCGTCAAGCGCCGCCTTCTCTGCTTGGGCCTTCTCCAAGTCCTCGCTCAGCTTGCGGACTCGCTCCTCGAAAGCACCGATCTCGGACTCATCCTCAACCATGTACTGCAGCATCTTCCTAGCGTAACTTTGAGCCTACAAAAGCCCCCGCCACAAGCAAACCATTAGAGAATTGCCACGTGCGGTCTCAAAGGCAACAAAAAAGGGAAAGCACAAGCAGAAAAGCCAGCCACTCGATACTTACGCAGGACATCGACTGAAGGTACCGAGTCGCCAGAGCCCTGCGGGGGAAGCTCTCTAACTCAGCTTCATCTCCAGGAAGGGTGGTCATCAACCCAAGCTCCACCCCAACCCGGGGATTCTCGAGGACACCATCCTCAACGCCGATCTTCCAATCAGGCTTAAACATTTCTCCTTGCACCCGGTAGCAATCCGGGGAAAACTCCATTCGCTCCAGAAGCAGCTTGGTCATAACTGTAGACACCCCATTTTGACCAGACCCAAGTTCGTGTCGTTTGGGCAAGGCCTCGTCAAATCAGTGAGTTGAGATCTCAAATTGAACCCTGGGGTAGCTTAAGGTCTCCCATAAGTCCTTGAAAAATTTCGTCGAGATCTGAGTGTGTTTGCCTAGCCAACAAACCAGGATAGTGAGCGTGGTGTGAACCCAGAAGGGGGCTGAATTAGTCAAGTTGGGGAGTGCCCTTAGCGTGTAAGAATTAGTGTAACAAACCATAAAGGGGGGGTTGTCCGCGAGAGAAGGAGGCGATTATATCATGTTTGTATAAAAAAAAGGGGGTGTGAATTAGCCCGTATAAAATTGAGCCAATTTCGCGCGCCCAGCACATTTGGTGCGCTCATCAAAATGGAGAGTGCCAATATCAGCAGCCATTATAAAGGTATATAAAAAAATCAATGAAAAAAAGAGAGGGAGGAGGCTCATTTCTCGCTGAAACAGAGAGAAAAAGAGAGATAGAGAGAGCTTCCATCCTCATCTTCTCCGGCGGATCCCCGGAGCTCCGGCCAAATCCCACCTTCATCTATCTTTTTCTTCTTCTTTTTCTTCTTCCTCCACCTCCATTAAACCGAAATCTCCATCGGGAACCCCCTTCTCCACCGATCTTGCAACCGTAAGATTTAACCCATTTGCCTTTAATTCCGGCCGGGAATCCGAACACCTCCCACCACCATCTCTCCCACCTCCAAGCTCCGGCCGATCATCGCTACCTTGGATCTGATTTCCCTCTTCAAATCGGTCCGTGAAGGAGAAATCTCAGTTCTGAGATCTCAGATCTGAGAAGTGAGAGGGGAAAGAGGATTTGTAGAGAGGCTTTGAGAGAGAGAGAAAAACAGAGAGGGGAGAGAGCCATGGCCATGATCATCGTCCTCATCTTCGTCCATCTTTGAGAGCTAGCTGTCCATCTTCTTCTTCATCTCCTCCATTGATTCCACTTCAACCCCAACTCAAAACCCTTTCTTCGATGATCCCTAAACCCTAGATCTAATCTAAACCCCATTGATTTTGGCAATCTTGCCGGAATCCGGTCATCTTCTCCGTCAATCCTTTCCGACTATATAACCGAAGCTCCGGCAAATCTCTGGTGAAAGCCTCTTCTTCATCTATTGCTAGTCTTTGTTTCTGTTTATTTCTTCCTCTTATAAGCCTCTAAATCCTAGATCTCAAACCTTAATTCATCCTAAACCCTGATCTGTATTTCAGACCTTTTGATTTGATTTTTCTTCACCTAAATCCGTTTATATACTTCCTAAATTCATCATTTCATTTGTTGAATCTCATCCTTGCTAAGGATCTAGACCTAATTGTTCATTACCTTCGTTAATTTTGGGGATCTCATTTTTTTTTTGGGAATGGAATAGAGTGAAAGAGAGAAGGATCTGAGAAAGGAAAATTGCAGACAGGGTAAAGTGTCATCCAACTCAGGCCAATGTCTATCTCTAACATTTCAGGTAATTCGTTCTCTTTCTTTTAATTCATGTTTAATGGTCAGTTCATGCTGGTTTGGATAGCATATGTTTGCATTCTGTTTGATTATAACCCTTGGTGATAGTCTAAATCGTTTGGTTCATCAAAATTAGCATGGCTTAATAGCATAAATCAAGGAAATATGACATTAGATTCTAGCTCTTAAGGTGTGATTTCAGGTTAATATTAAGGTCTCATTTCAGAGACAGTTGGCAGTATAATCAGACCTTAAGAGCTATTTAAACTTGGCTCATTTTCTTTGCTTTCATTAGTCTTTGATTGAATTTTGAGAATTAAGATGGCTTTAGTTAATTTCCCTCAAAATGAGTCTATTTGGCAGCAAATAGAACAAAAAAAAAAATTGGTAACAATGTACATAAAGGGAATTCTATCGGGTTTTTAATGGTTTGGATAGAATTTTAGAGGGGGAAGTAGGAGTGAAAGAAGTTTCCACCCACCACAGATTGAATGCTCGAGCTATGAATTTACTTGTGAAAAATCTCAAAAGCAATCCGTGTGTGGAACAAGATGGTGTCTGTGACTTGTGTAGTTTTAGTCAAGATCGGCTCAATGTGTTCAAATCCGATATTGGGTCTTCAGTTATAACTGGAGGGACATCGGATTTAGAGTGTGAGCTGTTTAGAGAAGAACTAGAAGTAGACGAATTCCAAGATGTGGATTGGGGCAATCTTTTGGAAACTCGGCTAAAATAACCCATTTTGAGCAATTTGAGTACAGTGTTTAAGAGCATGATTAAAAAAGATCATTTCTTTTGGGTATAGTGAGGAGGTTGCCACAAAAGCCATGTTGAGCTAGGGCTGACTTTTCATATTGGTGATTGGTCCAAAGACCCATGCTTTCCTTTATAATTGTTGTAGCTGCCATGATATTTGACATGCGGTTAAGTCCTGTCAATAGAATCGCAAGGATTTTTCTTTCTACTCCAATCACAATTCATATTATTAGGCAATTGTCTCATTTGGATTGCACAAAGTTGAATCTGTTCTTCATTTCATTGTGCACTTCCCTTCTTAATCTTGTTCGACAGGCATGCATTGGATATTGAATTTGAAATTGTTTTATAAGGCTTGTTTTTGCGTTGGTTGTAAATTGGAATAAGAATGAATGACATCTTTGATTAAGTAGCTAGACCTCAATATCAGCAGCTAGATATGACTGACAACCATGGAATAAAAATGCTAGAGCTATTAATGAGTTTTGCTGAATGCATTTTAGTCATGAAAGATTAGTGGTTATTTTCCTTTCAGTATTAACTGTATGCTTGATTTGTGTTCATAGAGTTCTGTTGGAATCATATTGATGTGGAATTAGAGTTATTGTATCATCGGGTTTTTATGTCAATTTCGTGTTTTAAATATTCTTTTATGGAGCAGCAATAATATAGAGAATTATCCATTATGTTGACGGAAATACTATAATGCTTATTCTTTGGTTTCATTGGCATTAGTAGCTCCTTTATTGTGAAGGGCGATGAAGGCGTTAGCCCAAGCCCATCCTTAAGGGACTTGCTCAGTCCAAATAGCATACCCCTCATTTGTATATAGGAGACTTGCCCAGTCTCATCAGAACCCTTGTTTACATCATTTGTGTCTCAGAGACAAGCCTTGTCTCATATAGAGAGTTTCCCCTTTAGGAGGCTTACCTAGCCTCATGTTAGAGTTGCCTCATCTTTTAGAGCGAGTCTTTAACTTGGTAGTGTTATTAGAGAGTCTCTGACTCATTTGTACTCCCTCCCTAGTGTTATTAGTTAGGAGTTTTTCTATTAGAGACTAACTCAGTCATATAGAGCCTTCCCTACTTGGGATCTTAGATTGTTTTCTCTGTTCTTGAGACACTTCTTTATGTGTTGTGGTTCGTCTCTTTGATACGTTAGTTGCTTGTTCGGGGTTTCCCCTTTAGATTTAGGGCTTTGCCCTATTTTGTGGTATTCCTTGCGTGTTTCCTTTAAGATTGAAAGCATTTAAAAGTCTAGAGCATTGGAAAAGCTTTAAAATCCAAAAACATTCGAAATATCTTAAAACCCAAAAATATTTGAAAACTTTAAAAACATCAAAAACATTTGAAAACCTTAAAAAAATCTAAAGTGTTGAGTGTTTTAGAAGTAGTAATTAGGAGAGTTCGTTTCGAACTACGTTGGCTTGATCCTCTTCCATGAGGTACGTAGTGCAGCTTGGGATACATATCCCAAGTCCAGCCAAACTTTGTAAATAAAAATGCGTTAACCCTTTTTCTTCAAAACCTTGTTTTCAACAAGATCTTCCTCTAGAGTTAGGAGTTTGTCCTAGTTAGAGAGTTTTAGAGTTAGGAGTTTGTCTTTGATTTGTTGTGTGCTTGTTTATGTTTGTTTTAGAGTTAGGGGTTTGTCCTAGAGTTATAGGAGTGCCTCCGTCCGGTTAGTTGGCGATCCACATCGCCGATTGATGACTAGGTCTAAGATGCGTTAGTGATCCCATGGTTTTCCTTAGGAAGCAACCCAGCTACACATAGGTTGTAGGAACCACCTGCATTAGCTTAGGACTAACCTGCATTTAGTTAGGGCATATAGGGTGTCCTGAAATCTACAATCCATTGGAATTTAAATAATCGCACAAGAAGCTTTAAGAACTAGTCCGGTCTTTTAGATCGAGTCTAAGATAGAGGTCTAGGTGTCTTAGGCATCATAGTTTAGAATAAGTGCGAAGAACTACGTTGCCTTGATTCTCATGGAGGCGGGGATACGTAGGCTTCTTTGGATGAATATCAGATCATCTAAAGACTCGGGCCGAAGCATTAGAGTCTTAGGTTTTGTTGATAGTACTATAGGGTTTGTGTTTGATTTTGTTGATGATTTTCGCGTAGGATCATCGCAGCGTGTGTGCATTTCCTTTCTTACTTACGTACTTAGCTGTAACATTTACCTGCTTATGTGTTTTACCTAGTTGCTTAGTTGTAGTTCTTACGTGCTTAGCTGTAATTCTCTATCGTTATTCGGTTATTGATTATTATCTTTTTACTATCATCTACTGACGTTTGCTCATTGCACAGGTTTATCTTCTTAGCTGTAACACTTTACAGTATTACTGCATTTTCTATCTGTCATTTACTGCTTGCTAGATGAGATGTGTTAGGATTTTATATTAGGCGCTATGTATTCGCCCCATTGTAGATAGGCGCTATGTATTCGCCCCATTGTAGATAGGCGCTATGTGAACGCCATAGGTTTTTATTATTGCAATGGCCATCTGTCATTTACTGCTTTCTAGATGAGATGTGTTAGGATTTTATATTAGGCGCTATATATTCGCCCCATTGTAGATAGGCGGTATGTGCACGCCATAGGTTTTTATTATTGCAATGGCTATCTGTCATTTACTGCTTTCTAGATGAGATGTAATGGGGCACAAATATGGCTACGCTCCCAGATATCGCCACGTGTCATCCATGCACGAGCAGAGCCCAACCATCATGAAGAATGGCGTTGGAAAACGGCAAAGACCACACATTCATGACACGTGTCGCCCTCTCGCCGCCCAGGCCTCATCATCACAAATTATGGAAGGAAATGGCCACGCGCGCCAGCAAGACAAGGGGACGGCCCAATCCTGCAAAGGAAGGTTTTCCCTCCATAATGATGAAAAGAGCCGCACACCTCCCTTTAAAAGGAGAGGGAGGTTAGCGCCAGTAGGAGGGGAGGACAAAAAAAGAAAGAAGAAAAGGAAAAAGAGGAAAGGAGGAGGGAACCGATTCCCCACTCCGCAAGACGAAGGAACCGATTCCCCACTCCGCCACACCGAAAAAAGAGGCGAGGCAACAACAGAGGAGGCTAGGAGCTCGATCCTATTCTCCCTGCTAGTCCCCTCTGACCCATTCACTCACACACCCAGAAAAGAGCCCGCGCGCTGCCCCTGGTAACCCTGATCGAAACTCCCTTCCCCCTCTCGCTGTTCTTTATATTGATTGGTCGAAGGATCTGACTTGGGTGTCGAAGTGGTCGTCCGGGACCCACCCCGGACCCCCTGACCCCCTTTTGTTTGTGATTGCAGACCCCGCGGAGGCCCTCTACCGACCGCGCGATCGCAGACCCGGATTCAGACGCCATCATATTGGCGCCATCCGTGGGACTCGTCGAGTACTGAACGCCTTATGGCGATGAGAAACCACACCCAACAGCAAGAAATAGGGGTAATGACCCGAAGCCAGGCTCAACGCGCACAAACCAGCACCTCAACCTCCCAAGAACCCAACTCACCGCCCTCGGGCCAACACCAGCCCTTCTCTAGCATGCCGCAGATGGTGCCCACCATGGAGATGTTCAACGAACTTCGCCGAGAACTACTCCAACGCTTGCCTCCTCCGGCCTCGGAGAGGCCCCCGATAACGCAGGACCAGACAGAGGCCTATGACGAAAGCAACGAGGAACAACCAGGGGAATGCCATCCCCGGCGAAAGCGAGCACCGACTCGCCGGACGCCGTCCCCGTCAGCAAATAGCCCTCTGCCCCCCGCAACTAGGGGATACCAACGAGACAGCAGGAGGCAGGCTACAAACAGCCGCGCTCCCCCTGTCCAAGCTACCCGCCTCCAGGAACCGCCCCTGGCTCGGGCGGAAGAAGTGGCAACCTCAGCACAACCGCCCGGCGTGGACCCGATAGCTGACCTACAAAGACAGATCCGGGAGGTAAAACTAGAAATAAAAAAACCCTACGCCCACGGCATCCTCGATGAGTGGGAAAGGGAGACGGCATCCCCATTCACCTCGGAGGTCTTAAAAACCCCAGCAGAAGCAGGCATAGACCTCTCCCGCTTCGGTTTGTACGATGGAAGCACAGACCCCCTCGAGTTCCTCCAAACCTTCAAAAGGGTAATGACGCTCCGAGGCGCGTCGGACGGATTCATGTGCAGAGCCTTCGCGTCCCTACTAAGAAAAACCGCCAACGACTGGTACATGAGATTGGAGCCCGACTCCATCGCATCCTTCCACGAATTTGGGAGGAAGTTCAGCGCAAGGTTCGCCAACAACCGCCTCCGCCATGATCCAGCGGATGCCCTCTTAGCCCTCCGGCAAGGAAGAAACGAGACCCTGAGAGACTTCATGTTGAAATTCAACGCCGAATTAGCCCAACTTTCTAACATGGACGTCCAAATAGCGGTCGCCACACTAAAGCATGCCACCACCGATCCGAATCTCAAGCTGCACCTCACCCTCAAGCCACCACGGGACCTACAGGAACTTGAATCCAAGGCTGATAAGGTCGTACGAGAAGAAGAAGCCTGCGCCCGAGAACAGAATCAGCCTGGCCCCGATGAAAGGAAAAACGACAGCCGAAGGCCCATAAGGCCACGTGCCGACGAAAGGCAGGCGGGCAGAAACCTCGTCCCCGTCTTCGAGAGACTGGGAACCGCCCCGCTAAAGTTCCCCCTCTCCCACGTTCTACTGGCCATCAGGGATCAGGGTCTCCTGACCCCCCCCCCCAAGAGAATGGCCACAGACCCAAAGAAGAGGTCCGCCCGAAAATTCTGCGAATTCCACGGGGACCACGGCCACGAAACTGACCATTGCTTCCACCTCCGCCTCCAACTGGAAAAGTTGGCCGAAGAAGGGCACCTAAATCAATATCTCAGGAGTCCTGACGAAAGCTCGCGCGAGGTCCAGCATCCCTCCGACGAGCCTAGAGGTAGGCATCAGTCACCCAATGGACGCCGGTCCAACAACCGTCGCCGATCCAAAAGCCGACATCGATCCCCTAGCAGGCATCGCTCAAGAAGCAGACGCCGATCCCGAAGCAGACGCGACGCGCACCGCCACCAGCGCCCCTGGAAAGAGGAACCCCCCCGAGCAACCGCAGGCCCGCGAACAGCCGCCCACCATTATCGGGAAAATCAATATCATCACGGGCGGGCCAGCAGCGGGAGGGCCGACAACCGCCGGCCGGCGGGCATACGCGGAACGAATATTCTCCATGGATATGCCTTCCAAAAAGGCCCGAACGGATCCACCCCTACAAGGCCAGATCATCACTTTTTCCAACGAAGACCTCGACGGGCTACAAGTCCCGCACGACGACGCACTGGTCATCAGACTGGTCGTCGCCAACTTCGATATAGGAAAAATCCTGGTGGACACAGGAAGCTCCGTCAACGTGCTACACCTCGAGACTTTCGAAGAAATGAAACTGGGCAAAGAAAGGCTAGGACCGCGGAATACTCTATCTACGGGTTCTCCGGTGCGTCCGTACGGGTCGACGGCAAGATCGACTTACCCGTAACCTTCGGGACATACCCCCTCCAAAAAACCATCCTGACCACCTTCCTGGTCGTAGATATACCATTCACTTACAGCGCCATCATTGGACGCCCTGCTCTAAGAGATTTGGGAGCAGTAGTCTCCACCCCCCACCTCAAGATGAAATTCCCCACTCCGACCGGGGTAGGAGAGGTCCGGGGACAGCAAATGATAGCACGCCAGTGCTACGCCGCAAGCCTGAGAGGAACCAACACCCCGGCCAAAAATTTCACGATCGGTAGTGAAGATCCCCGGCAGCAGGCCCGCACAATCAGAGGAGAGCCCGCCGAGGAGCTAGACTCCGTCCCCCTAGCCAAAGATCAGCCGGAGAGACAAGTCCGGATCAGCTCCCTGCTAAAAGGCCCCCTGTGAGACCAAATGATCGACTTCCTCAGAACAAACAAAGACATGTTCGCATGGTCCGCTAAGGACATGCCCGGGATACCCAAGGAACTGGCCGTTCACAAGTTAAATGTGAACCCAGCCCTTAAACCCGTCCGGCAGAAAAAAAGGAACTTCGCGATAGAGCGTCAAACTCACATAAAGGCCGAAGTGGAAAAACTACTACAAGCCGGGTTCATCAGAGAAATCCGGTAACCCGAGTGGCTGTCAAACGTCGTCATGGTCAAGAAAGCTAGCGGAGGTTGGCGGGCCTGTATAGACTTCACAGACCTAAACAGGGCCTGCCCAAAGGACCCCTACCCCCTGCCGCGCATAGACCAACTCATCGACGCCACATCCGGACACGAACTTCCCACCTTCTTGGATGCGTTCTCAGGCTACAATCAGGTCAAAATGCACAAGCCAGACATCCCGAAAACGGCGTTCATCACCGATCAGGGCGTCTACTGCTATACTGTTATGCCCTTCGGTTTAAAAAATGCGGGCGCCACCTACCAGCGGCTCGTAAATAAGCTGTTCCAAGCACAAATCGGAAGAAACGTAGAGGTGTATGTCGACGATATGCTGGTAAAAAGTCTGGAAGCCTCCAAACACATCTCCGACCTTCAGGAAACTTTCAGCACCCTACGACGAGCCCGAATGAAGCTTAACCCCGCGAAATGTGCCTTCGGGGTAACTTCCGGAAAATTCTTGGGGTTCATGGTCAGCCAGAGAGGGATCGAGGCCAACCCCGAAAAGATCCAAGCCATCCTAGACATGGAACCCCCGGCAACGGCGGTAGAAGTATAGAGGCTCGCAGGTCGAATCACGGCCCTCGGCCGATTCATGCCCAAATCGGCAGAAAAATGCCAACCCTTCTTCAAACAATTAAAAAACATACGGGAGTTCGAATGGACCCCGGCCTGCCAAGAGGCCTACAACTCCTTGAAGCAATACCTTCAGACACCACCCGTACTCGCCAAACTCGAGCCGGGGGAAGAGCTATTTTTATACCTAGCCGTCAGCCCCACGACAGTGAGTGCGGTGTTGGCCAAACAAAGCGACAAAAAGGAACACCCGGTGTACTACGTGAGCAAGACTTCCACGGTGCAGAAATCCGGTACCTAAACATAGAGAAATTCGCCCTCGCAGTCGTCAGCGCCGCTCGAAAGCTCCGCCCCTACTTCCAGGCCCACCCCATCGTGCTTCTGACCAACCAACCCCTGAGGAAAATTCTCCAGAAACCAGAGACCTAGGGTAGGATGGTTAGTTGGGCCGTCGAGTTGGGAGAGTTCGACACACAAGTCCGCCCGAGACCAGCCATTAAATCCCAGGTCCTCGCTGACTTTATAGTGGAATCCACGGCCCTGGCCGAGGAACCGGCGACAACGGAAAATGGCGACGGCCCCACCAAACAGACGGCTAGCAAAAACGTGGCGGAACAAAGCGACGAGGTTCATTGGACCCTGCACGTTGACGGCTCAGCAGGCCAAAAAGGGCACGGGGCGGGGGTGGTCCTCCACGGCCCAGAAGGATTCACACTGGAATACGCCATCAGGTTAGATTTCAAAGCCTCCAACAACGAGGCTAAATACGAAGCCTTGCTGGCAGGACTAAGTCTAGCCGCGGAGCTCGGCGCAGGAAAGTTAAAAGTCCATAGCGACTCCCAGCTCGTCGTTAACCAAGTGAACGGCGTATACGAAGCTAAGGGCTCCAGAATGAAGAGATACCTCCATAAGGTAAAAGAAAAGCTGCAGGGAATGGGAGAGGTAGAGATCCTCCAAGTACCACGGGACATGAACAACCGAGCAGATGCATTATCAAGGATGGCCGCCGAAGAGACCTATGACTTCGGTACCGTGCTCACCGAAATACTGCCCCACCCCAGCATCGACGAGGTGCAAGTCTTGGAAATCCCACTAGGACCAAACTGGATGGACCCCATCATACGATACCTGAAAGACGGTATACTACCCGCAGATAAGCTGGAAGTCCGGCGCCTAACTGCAAGAGCCGCCCACTACGTGGTCCACGGACCCAGGCTCTACAAACGGTCATACACATGGCCGTACCTCCGATGCCTGGTGCCCTCCGAATCAGACTACGCCCTGCGAGAAGTACACGAAGGGATCTGCGAAGACCACGGGGGCGGAAGGACCCTGGCTCAGAAAATCGTAAGGCACGGGTACTTCTGGCCTACGATCCTCAGGGACGCCAAGGAGTTCGTCAAAAAATGCAGCCCATGCCAAAGGTACGCAACCACCCCCCACCAACCGGCCACACCATACACCGCGATAGCAGGACCCTTGCCTTTCACCATGTGGGGCATGGATCTACTCGGACCCTTCCCGAAAGCCCCCGGGGGGCATACCATGTTGTACGTCGCCATCGACTACTTCACCAAATGGGTCGAGGTCAAAGCCGTGGCAAAACCCAATTCGAAAGCAACAGAGAAGTTCTTCTACCACGACGTGGTTTGCCGCTTCGGCATTCCAAAGACACTTGTAACGGACAACGGTCCCCAGTTCGCAAGCGCCGAATTTGGCAAATTCTGTGATAACCTAAGCATCGAACGCCGTTTCGCCTCCGTAGCACACCCGCAGGCCAATGGACAGGTAGAGGTAACTAACAGGATCTTGCTTCAGAGCCTCAAGAAGCGATTAGGAGAAGCTGGGAAAGACTGGGTAGAAGCGCTACCTAGCGTCCTCTGGGCCTATCGAACGACGCCGCGGACCGCGACTGGAGAATCCCCTTTTAGTTTAACCTTCGGGGCCGAAGCGGTCATTCCGTTGGAAATTGGCCTCCCCAGCTTCCGCACCGCGAATTATGACGAACAGGGAAATTCCGAGCTCCTCCGGAACACTCTCGATCTCGTGCTCGAAAAAAGAGAGCAAGCCCTTCTCCGAACTGCCTCCTACCAGCAAAAGGCGGCACGATCCTACAACGCCCGGGTAAGAAAGCGCTCGGTAAAACCCGGAGACCTCGTACTACGGCGTACGGCGGTATCCGACCCCCGCAACACCAGAAAAATCGCACCTAAATGGGAAGGACCATACAGGGTCGTTCGAGCACTCCGCCCCGGGGCCTACCAGCTAGAACGTCTCGACGGGACCCCAGTCCCTCGAAGTTGGAGCATGGACAACCTCCGAGAATTTTACCAGTAAAAGAACAGGGTAAGCTCCGTGTTTTACTTTAAAAGCGTGACGAATGTTTGTTTGTTTCTTTTTGTGTCTTTAGAGGCAAAGATGTATTTTTTCTCCTTAAACGAATCAATGGAATAGCGTTTCTACTTAAGACATACGTATCTCCACTTTCCGGCCCATGATAAACGAGGGACCCGAAAGAAGACAGGGAGCGAGACAGAGGTAGCATCGGGGCCGATCCCCCCGAGAATACCCTAAAACGCTCCCCATGAAGAAAAGACCTCCCCCTAAAAAGGCAGGCGGGACCCATTAACCCCGAACTGATCACTCAAGGGGAAGATAGTCCTTCCGCAAAAAAGACACCCCACGGGGTGCACCACGAACATTCTCGACGATCAGAATAAAATTCAAAAGGCTCGAATAACCCGGAGCGCACCGTGTATATAAAGAAAAAAGAAGAAAGCAGAAAAGAAGAGAGGATGAAGGAGAATTCAAAAGTTATTACAAACCCACAAGAAAAGGTAAAATATAAGATCCAAAAGACATCCTGGCATCACTAAGCCCCCTCAGAGGTCTCGGTAACTACAGGATCCACCAGAGCAGCCACCTCCTCATCAACCAGCTCCGGTGCTTCTGCTGGTACCAACGGAGGATCGACCTCAGCCTCGTGCATCAGTTTGTCCAGGGGAAAGGAAGGATCAACCTCGTGGACACGCCACCGGCATTCAGCAAAAGCATCAATCTCAACATCCATGCTGAACGCAGCCGCAGCCTTAAGGAACTCCTCTGAGCCACGCCACTCCTCCCGCGCCTCCGCCAGCTCCCGGGCGTGCGTTCGCCCGGCCACCGCCAGTTTGTCCGACGCGCGACTTCTCCCCTCCATGGTTTTTCGGAGGTCTTCCCGAAGTTGAGCGACAGTATCGTCAAAGGTCGCTCTCTCCGCCCGGGCTCTGTCCAAGTCCTCACTTAGCCGCCGGTTTCGCTCCGCAAAGGCACTTATCTCAGCCTCATCCTCGAGCAGGCACTGCACCATCCTCATGGCATAGCTCTGGGACTGCAAAAGCAACCTATCAGAAAATTTCCAACGTACGTTCTCCAAATGACAAAAAGAGAAACGTACAAACAGAAAACCAGCCGCTCGGTACTTACGCAAGATGTTGATTGAAAATACTGAGCCCCAAGGGCCCTGCAATCATAGCCCTCCAACTCAGCCTCGTCACCAGGAAGGGCGGTCGTCACCCCCAGCTCCACCCCAACTCGGGGATTCGCAAGAACGCTATCCTCGACACCGATCTTCCAGTCAGGCTTAAACAGCTCTCCTCGCGCCTGGAAGCTCTGCGGAGGAAGCACCACTCGTTCCAGAAGAAGTTTGATCATAACCGCCCCCTCCATTCGACTTGGCACGTCCTCCGCGAAGACAGGAGGACACGCCACACGAACAACATCCCCCTGTCGAGCGCCAAAAGAGGCAGCCCTCTTGGCGGACGGCTCCGACTCCAAAGGAAAAAGCCTAGCCCCCCCCCCCCCTTTTCTTCGACCTCTCGAACAGGGGGGCTAGAAGGCACGGATGCCACAAGTTTCGCCTGTGACCGGCCCAGCCTGGCCGCGGCCATGAAATCAGAAGGGATCTTCTTCTGACTCGTCAGACCCTTCATCACCACTGCTACCCCTTTTCCATTCCCAGCGTCACCGGAAGAAGACATACCTCCTGCCAAAAAAAAAAAAAACGGGAAAACAACAACTGCTCAGAACGAGGGAAAGCAACAAAAAAAATTAGGAGAAACAGAGAGAGAGAAAGAGGGGAGGGGCTCACCACGAGGACTGGCGAAACTCTCCCCCATTCCCTCGCCCGTACAACGAGCCCTCTTCTCCACAGCTCCCAGCAAGCCAAGCCTCTTCAGGCTCCTCTCCCATTTGAACTCAGAAACGTCGATAGCCTCCCCGGAGGCGAGCTTCCCCAAGTCAAACTTGCTATGGTCAGACTCGTCGGGGAGGGACTTCCTTCGCCACTCAACGGAACGCCTCCAAGAGCGAGGAAAGCCCCAGCCAACGTCCAATGGAGGGGTAATGAACACATACTCCTCCTTCCACCCTTTGATGGAGGAAGGCAAGTTTGCCGCCATTTTCACTCGAGGACGCTGGGTCAGATATAGCCAGCTGTCCTCCCCCTTCACCAACGGGCTAAGGGCAACACAGGCCCGGAGCAGCGGAAGGGTAGATTGAACCCTGTGAAGGCCCGCCTTAGCCACAAAGGCCAAGAGAGTATGCCAACTATTAGGCGCCAGTTGGGAGGGAGCCACCCGGTAAAACTCAAGGGCCTCTACTATAATGCCCAAGAGCGGGAACCTAACCCCCGCCCGAAAAACCTCCACGTAGAAAGCTACCTCTTCCTCAGTGGTACCCCCACAAACACTCTCTACAAAGGAAGGAACCCTAATCCCATAATCATCGGGAATGAGGAACTCCCTCCTAATTTTCTCCGCCGCCCCTTCTCCCAAAGTGTTCCTGAAACACGCTACCCGACCGGGGCAAATAACGGCACCAGACCGAATATCCCCTGCCTCCGCCTCACGAGCCAGAGATTCCGAGGGAGCGGCCCCCACCGATGACCCAGAGGCCCCGGAGCTATCTCTCAACTCCGTGGGCTGCTGTACATCCTCAGAGACGACGCCCCCACCCTCTAAAGATAACCACCTCCTTTTTCTTAGCAGAGCCCTCTCCACCACCTCCACCGACCCAGAAGAAGAGCTCTGAGGTACAGTCGCAGCAGACATCGTAAACTATCAAATCGCGGATGAAATAAAAGATACGGAACTCACCGGAAGAAGTTTGGTGAATAATCAACGCGTGAAAAAACCGCCGCGGAGGAAAACCCGTTCACCCGAGGAAGACGAAGCAAGAAAGTAAATAATGAAATCCCCAAAAAGGCTTTAAAAGGGCTAGGGTTTAGACACGCGTCGTTTCAACTCCCGCCCTTTCTAAATCCGATGGGACACGAACACGTGGCGCCGATTGGGAAACCCAAGGGAACCGCCATAAGTCGAAGCGCCATACGGAAAGGACGTCTCTACCCCTACCCACGAAGTAACTTCCCCAGCAAGCCATCCATAAACCCTCGCCGCATTCGATGGCAAAAGGCTCGGGACCCTTCACAAGGGTCCGGCATACATCTCCACAAGATGGAAAAAACCGCGTTCGATGGCAAGAGGCTCGGAACCCGTCATAAGGGTCCGGCATACATCTCCACAAGATGGAACAAAAACCGCGTTCGATGGCAAAAGGCTCGGAACCCGTCACAAGGGTCCGGCATACATTTCCACAAGATGGAAAAAAACCGCGTTCGATGGCAAGAGGCTCGGAACCCGTCATAAGGGTTCGGCATACATCTCCACAAGATGGCAAAAAGAAACCACGTTCGATGATGAAAACCCGACACAAAGTACCACCGGGCGAAAATACCAAACACAGCGAAAAGGGCTCGAGTCGCGCGGGAAAGCAAACACGCAAGAAGAAGGCAAACATAAGATCTAAGTTGTAACAAACGGACAAAGGAAACAAAAACAAAGAGAGCCATTCATAAACTACTTCCTTCTGGCCCACGGGCCTACAAGAGAGGGGGGGAATTAGACATAAGGCAAGCAGGCCTGGACTCCCAAGGCCCCTAACAAAAAAAAAGAAGAAGCTCGCTCCGAAACCCTACTCCTCCCGCCACCTCCTGCTCAGAGCGATTGGCCGCTGAAAGAGTTCTCCGCATCAGAGAGCTCCCTATCACTCTGCTCCCCCTCCGAAGAGCTCCCCCAGTGGCGATTCTCAGTGAATCGGGCCTGGTCATTTAACCAGTGCACCCGATTCCTCAACAGATCATTCTCCGCCCGCAAGGCCGCAATCTCCCGCTCCATGTCAATCATCAGACTGCAAACCGCCATCTCCCTTCGATAAACATGGGAGAAAAAAGACCGGTGGCGATGGACAAAAGCTTCATGGGACTCCCCCTCGTGAAAAGGAAGAAGGGGAGAACGCGGGGAAAACCCTGGAGGCGAGCTCCTCTCAGGAAACGTCTGCAGGGGCCCCAACCCGTCGGGGTTACCCTCGGGACTGCTGGGAGGACTCCCCTCGGTAGCGACTCTCCCCCCACCACTGATGGATAGACCCTGGAAAGACGACGACATCTCTGGCAAAGAAAGGCCGGAAGAAAGCAAAAAAAATGGAGGACAAAGACAATCTGCAGGAGAGCTCACCCCTTATAAAACCTTATGGGGAACCCTGGGGTAGGAAAATGAAGCGGTAGCCGTCCGCGTGTTCGTTTCCTATTGAGTGATCAAGCGGCGCCGCTGAATGGCAACTCCTTGGGAAGGAACCGCCGGACGAGACAGCACGTCCTCTCGAACCCCAAAGCTCCCATAAGTGCCTTAGACACAATGTTCTCTGGCCAGGCAAGCAAGCCCGCTCCCCGGGACCAATCAATGAACTAAAAGTAGTATCATGAAGAGATATAAAGGTGGCGCTATTCCCAGAACACGCCGCGTGTCGCCCCCCACACCTATATAAAGCTTAAACTCCATAAAGAAAGAGAGGGGAAACGACAAGACCATACGAAGTCGACAGGCACCGCTATCCCGACCCCAAGCAGGTTCGGGGCCCGGAGCGCAGACCTACACACAAAAAAAAAGAGAAAAGGACGAGGCCCTGAGCCCAGATGCGAAGGCCACGGTACGCAAGCACAATGAGCAAACGAGATTAAAAGCGCCAAAGAAAGGCTCGGAACCCCTCGCAAGCTCCGTCAGAACGTCGCAATTCCTTACAACAAAGATAATCCCTATCAAACAAATGCAAAAAAAAGAAAAAAAAACAGCATAAAAGGACATGGCACCAATTCATAAAGATCATCCATTCACAACCCTCCTGACCCACAGGCCTACAAAAAAGAAAGGGAAACAAGAAAACACAGCACAGGGCACGCAGGCCTTAGAAATCCCCGACAAAGAAAGGGATAGGCACGCAGAAAAACAAGGAAACCCAAAGCTTAATCCGAGAACGACTCCTCTCCCGAAGGGTTCCCCTCCTCCTCCCAAGAGGTCTCCAGCAGAGGGTCCACCTCATATTCCAACAGCTGCTCGTTGAGAAGGTGAACCTTTTTCTGTAAAACCTCGTTCTCCCGCTTCAAGTCCTCGATCTCCTTGCCCATCTTCGAAACACGGCCGTGCAGCTCTGTTCCCTGATGATAGACTCGAGAGAAAAACGACCACTCCCTGGCGACGCGAGACCGAGACAATCTGTCCTCCCTAGGCAAGGAGGAAAGGCGAAGGGGGGGAAGCCCGAGGAAGGACCTGGGCCCCTCCTAGCCTTCTTCCGACGACCCACGAGATCCTCCCCCGGATCGGAGGACAAGTCAGGGTCACTCGACGACTCCTGGAGGAAACGGGCCTTGCCCCTAACTCGTAAAGAAGAACCAGACATGTTGCTAAAGAAGATACGAAAAGAACCCCTACTGAGAAGGAGAGAAGAAGAACGACGAAGAGCCACAAAAAAGGCACCAGGATAATTCCTTTCTTTTAAAAGAAATCCTGGTGCCTCGAGACAACGCAACCTCCCTAACGACGCTGCCGCTTCCCGGGGACAGCCGTCGGATAAAACGGCACGTCTCCTCGTACCCTGGAGGCCTCGTAAATATCCTCATCATGACTTTGCTCGAACAAAATGTTACTCCCTTGGCCCATTCAATGGACCAAAGGAGTAAGGGGGAGTTATGATGGGGCACAAATACGGCTACGCTCCCAGATATCGCCACGTGTCATCCATGCACGAGCAGAGCCCAACCATCATGAAGAATGGCGTTGAAAAATGGCAAAGACCACACATTCATGACACGTGTCGCCCTCTCGCCGCCCAGGCCTCATCATCACAAATTATGGAAGGAAATGGCCATGCGCGCCGGCAAGACAAGGGGACGGCCCAATCCTGCAAAGGAAGGTTTTCCCTCCATAATGATGAAAAGAGCCGACACCTCCCTTTAAAAGGAGAGGGAGGTTAGCGCCAGTAGGAGGGGAGGACAAAAAAAGAAAGAAGAAAAAGGAAAAAGAGGAAAGGAGGAGGGAACCGATTCCCCACTCCGCAACACGAAGGAACCGATTCCCCACTCCGCCACACCGAAAAAAGAGGCGAGGCAACAACAGAGGAGGCTAGGAGCTCGATTCTATTCTCCCTGCTAGTCCCCTCCGACCCATTCACTCACACACCCAGAAAAGAGCCCGCGCGCTGCCCCTGGTAACCCTGATCGAAACTCCCTTCCCCCTCTCGCTGTTCTTTATATTGATTGGTCGAAGGATCTGACTTGGGTGTCGAAGTGGTCGTCCGGGACCCACCCCGGACCCCCTTTGTTTGTGATTGCAGACCCCGCGGAGGCCCTCTACCGACCACGCGATCGCAGACCCGGATTCAGACGCCATCAAGATGTGTTAGGATTTTATATTAGGCGCTATGTATTCGCCCCATTGTAGATAGGCGCTATGTGCACGCCATAGGTTTCTATTACTGCAATTGCTATCTATCATTTACTGTTTTTCTAGATGAGATGTGTTAGGATTTTATATTAGGCGCTATGTATTTGCCCCATTGTAGATAGGCGCTATGTGCACGCCATAGGTTTTTATTATTGCAATTGCTATCTGTCATTTACTGCTTTCTAGATGAGATGTGTTTGGATTTTATATTAGGCGCTATGTATTCGCCCCATTGTAGATAGGCGCTATGTGCACGCTGTAGGTTTTTTATTTCATTATTCTATTATTTGCTTGGCATTTTGTTTATTCCTTATTTCATTTACTATTCATGATTAACTGTTAATTTTAGATTCCCTTTCCTGTACAGACTTATACCTTCAGCTGTAGCATGCATGTGTTCGTCCACCAGAACTTAGACACCAGTTAGGCATGTCACTCACAACCTAGTTGTCATTAGGTGACACATCTTTTATCTTATTTTATGTATGCTTATTATTTCATCCCCGAGTCATGCATGATTAGGTAGACATTCACTCGGGGATATTTGTTCCCATTTCACATGATTTTTACCCAAACTTCTTTGGAGTTAATGGAAATGGCATAGGAGACCAAGTGCTTGCACTCGGACGAATTAGGGGTGCTCTTCAGACCTTCTCCATTTGTAATCAGGCACGAACCCATATATATTTCTGGTTATCCATTGCACAGAGGATTTGATTTTGGGGTTCCATGGCTTATCCATGGATGGCGACTCTGAGTTTATTTTAGGTATGTCCTGGTTTCGAGCCTTGGCTCCAGATCAAGACATATCTATTTCTTTTTATATCGCCACTCGTGCTATGCTATGAGGGTGGCATCCGTTTTGAGAGTTCCTTGGTAGAGCTCTCCATTCACGTGGATGATCCAGAGGGTGTTAGGGACTCGTTCCCTCACCGTCTTTCTCGGATCGGGGTCCACAATAACCAACCCTTCCAGCCGACTCGACATATCCTCCGCAAAGGCAGCAGGAGGACGGGCCCCACGGCAGGCTTTCTCCTGTTTAGCGTGAGAAGAGGCAACCCTCTTGGCAGGAGGCTCCAACTCCCTGAGAGGAGACCTAGCCATACCCCTCTCTCCAACCTATCGACCGGAGGAGCTGGATGGCGCGGACGGGGGAAGCACAGTTTGCGACCGCTCTTTCTTGGCCGCGGCCATAAAGCCGGAAGGAATCTTCTGACGGCTAACCGGACCCTTCGCCGCCGTCACCGCAACCCCCTTTCCTCTACCAGCATCACCAGAAGAAGACTTACCTGCTGCCAAAAATAGAAGAGCAGCAACAACTCAGGACAAAGAAAACGACAGCTAAAAAAAAAATGCTTAAAGTACATATGAACAAACCCACGGAAAAAGGCTTACCATGATGACCGGCGGAACTCTCCCCCACCTCCTCGCCCGTGCAGCGGGCCCTCCTCTCCATAGCACCCAGCAAACTGAGCCTCCTCAGACCCCTTTCCCATCTAAACTCAGAAACATCAATAGCCTCCCTAGAGGCGAGCTTCTCCAAGTCAAACTTACTACGGTCGGACTCGTCGGGGAGGGACTTCCTTCGCCACTCAACGGAGCGCCTCCAAGAACGGGGGAAGCCCCAACCAGCATCCGACGGGGGAATAATAAACACGTACTCCTCTTTCCACTTCTTAATGGAAGAAGGCAAGTTCGCCGCGATCTTCACCTGAGGACACTGGATCAAGTACAACCAGCTGTCCTCCTCCTTCACCAATGGGCTAAGGGCAACACAACTCCGGAGTAGAGGGAGGGTAGGCTGAATCTTGTGAAGACCCGCCTTGGCCACAAAGGCCAAGAGAGTACGCCAACTATTAGGCGCCAGTTGGGAGGGGGCCACCCGGTAAAACTCGAGGGCCTCTACAATGATACCCAAGAGCGGAAACCTAATCCCCGCCCGGAAAGCCTTTACGTAGAAGGCTACCTCTTCCTCCGTAGCACCCTCACACACCCCCTCCCCAAACGAAGGAACCCTAATCCCGTAATCATCGGGGATGTGAAACTCCCTCCTAATCCTCTTCGCCGCCCCTTCTTCCAAAGTACTCCTACAACAAGCCACCCGACCAGGGCGGATAACGGCACCGGACCGAATGTCCCTAATCTCCGCCTCACGAGCAGAAGAGACTCGAGTGGGAGATTCAAAGGGAGCGGCCCCCAACGACGATCCAGAAGCCCCGGAGCTATCTTCCAACTCCCTAGGCAGCTGTTCATCTCGAGAGTCGCCGCCCTGTGGACCCCGATCTGAGGACGGTGAGGGAACGAGTCCCTAACACCCCCTCTGGATCATCCACATGTGAAGGAGAGCTCTACCAAGGAACTCTCGAAACGGATGCCACCCTCATAGCATAGCACGAGTGGCGATATGAAAAGAAAAAGATATGTCTTGATCCGGAGCAAAGGCTCGAAACCAGGACATACCTAAAATAAACTCAGAGTCACCATCCATGGATAAGCCATTGAACCCCAAAATCAAATCCTCTGTGTAATGGATAACCAGAAATATATATGGGTTCGTGCCTGATTACGAATAGAGAAGGTCTGAAGAGCACCCCTAATTCGTCCGAGTGCAAGCACTTGGTCTCTTATGCCATTTTCATTAACTCCAAAGAAGTTTGGGTAAATATCATGTGAAATGGAAAAAATATCTCCGAGTGAACGTCTACCTAATCATGCATGACTCGGGGATGAAATAATAAGCACACACAATATAAAGTAAGATAAAAGGTGTGTCACCTAATAACAACTAGGTTGTGAGTGACATGCCTAACTGGTGTCTAAGTTCTAATGTGCAAACAGATGCATGCTACAGCTAAAGGCATAGGATTAGTACAAGAAAGTAAGAAAACATAACAAAATACACAATAGCAAAACAACAAATCCTAAGACTCTAAATGATTTACCCGAGTCTTCGGATGGTCTGATGTTCATCCAAAGAAGCCTACGTATCCCCGCCTCCACAAGAATCAGAGTCACGTAGTTCTTCGCGTCTATTCTAAGCTATGATGCCTAAGACACCTAGATCTCTATCCTAGACTCGATCTAAAAGACCGGACCAGTTATTAAAGTTTCTTGTACGATTATTTAAATTCCAGTGAATTGTGGATTTTAGGACACCCTATATGCCCTAACTAAATGCAGATTAGCCCTAAGCTAATGCAGGTGGTTCCTACAACCTATGTGTAACTAGGCTGTGCTTCCTAAGGAAAACAAAGGGTGGACTAGCGTATCCTACTCTAGTCATCACTCGACGATGTGGATCGCCGACTGACCGGACGGAGGCGTTCCTATAACTCTAGGACAGACCCCTAACTCTAAAACAAGCACGCAACAAACAAACAAACAAACAACCTATCAAAAGAAAAAAACCTAACTCTAAAAAAAAAAACTCTCTATCTAGGAGAAACTCCTAACTCTAGAGGAAGATCTTTTGAAAACAAGGTTTTAAAGTTTTTTTTTTAAGAAGGTTTAAAATATTATTTACAAAAATTTTTGCTGGACTTGGGATATGGATCCCAAGCTGCACTGCGTACCTCAATGAAGAGGATCAAGCCAACGTAGTTCGAAGCGAACTCTCCTAATTACTGTTTCTAAAAACACTCAACACTTTAGGCTTTTTTTAAGGTTTTCAAATATTTTTGATGTTTTAAATTTCTATTATTTTTGAGTTTTATATGTTTTAACATATTTTTGAATTTTAGGGTATTTCAATATTTTTGGATTTTTAAATGTTTTAACATGTTTTTTGGATTTTAAATTTCTAATTTCACCCTTTTGGTCAAAGACCGGAGGGAACATACAAAGCAAAACCCTAGGGCTAAACCCTAGGGCAAATAGGGGAAACCCCTAAACACGGTAAACTAATGATCAAGGATAAAGACAAAGATCTAAGATCCTAAAAGGCAAAGCTCTAATGAGACTATGCTAGTCTCTAATAAAGAAGAATGACGACAACAGTAAGGAGAAGCTCCCAGCCACTGATACTAAAGAAATTGCACAAATGAGTCAGAGACTCTCTAATGACACTATCAAAAGGATGAATGAGTCAAAGACTCCCTAATAAAATTCTTTAAAGGAAAAAAGAGTCAAAGACTTTCTAACACTCTATAAAGAAATACCAATAAGACATAGCATGTCTTTCAGATCAAAGGGGAGACAAACAGAAGGGTGTGAGACTGAGCTAGTCTCTTAAAAGGAGAACTCTCTAAATGAGACAAGGCTAGTCCCCAAACAAGGACTCTATAAATGAGGCAGGGCATGCCTCCCACGAGAAAACTCCCTACCAAATTAAGGTGACATCCCAAAGGGGGATACTCTAAACAACAAGGCTCATCTCCAAGGGAGGATCACCTTAATGAGACAAAGCATGTCTCCTATGGGGAAAACATCTAACATTAACGAGGCAAAGCATGCCTCCTATGGGGGACTCTTCTAATGAGACGAAGGTTTACTCCCTAAAGGGAGAGGCTCTAAGCAAGGAGGCTTGTCCCCAAAGGAGAGCTGCCTAGCGAGACAAATGAGGTCTCCTAAAATGGAGGGATTAATGAATAAGGGTGTCTAAAAGACTAAGTAATTCTACTAATTGAAAGAGGGGAGTGCTATTCAGAGTAAGCAAGTCTCCTAAAATAATGGGCTTGGGCTAGCGCCTTCATCGCCCCCTCTACAATGAATAGAGAACCAACATCCGAAGGTACCCAAAAGATTAGACAACTGCTTCAAATACTCATAACACACAAAGGAGTGGATTCTATTCAAAGAAAGCAATCTATAACATGCAAACTTAACCAAATTATAATTACAAAGCCTATAAAATGCAGGACAGTAATTACACATTGATGGACAGCAGATATGTGTCCTTTTTAGCTCAACTGAAATCACAATTATAAAGTATAAAAACTATGGGATAGCAACTACGCAATTATGGACAGCACATATGCACTTTTAAATCCAAACAACATCACAAGTATAAAGTAATAACTTGTAGGACAATAGCTATGCAGTGCAGAATAGCAGTTCTACGCTCTTTAATCCCATTAGAATCATTACTTTAAAGCATACAAACCAAAGGATAACAATTATGCAGTGATGAATATCAAGCAAATGCTCTTATCCCACTCAAAGTCTTAACAGTTAAGTGCATGGCTAGTGAGGTTGTAGCCGTATGCTTTTAACAAACAAAATCTTACTTGCGAAGTACATAGGCTTATGAAACAGCAGCCATGTGCCTTTTTTAAACAAAAATCTCATTGATGAAATACCTAGGCTTATAGAACAGCAGCTATGTACATTCACACGTGATAAATTCCAGCTAACCCTCTTTTGCTTATTACCAAAGTTTCAGTTTATTGTAGCCGCTATAATTCCACACATGGAATAAAGAATATATTCCCTGTATGAATTATAAACTGAGAGATTCATGGGCTATTTGATATCGGTATGCTCATACTTTGATATTCCCTCACAAAATCAAATAAATGGAATACACAGGATCATATTTTTATTTTATGAATGAAATGATCATACAACTATTTTACCTGTTCAAGCCTATGAACACCATGAAATTTTCAATAAAACACATAACACTAACAAATCTAGGTATTTCCAGAACACAACATTAACAGACATTGGTATCCACTAGATGACATTTGTACGTTCAAAGAAATAGCAAAATGAGACCATGCTGAATTTGGTACAAAAAAAATGACATGGAAACATTTAAAATGTTCAGCTGAAGTAAAGGATACAAGAGGACTTTTATACACATGTCTCAACCCAACAGACACTTGATTAACAGATAAGAGAGATTTGAAATTCAAAACTAATTTATACATTAGTAAAAGAAATGAAGCAGGGATAACAGCAGTACAAGGATGAATAATGCCTTCTTGCAAAATTGGAACAGTACTTTTCAGATGAAAATACCTTGTACATTCTTACATTAAATCTCCACTATACTATATGAATAACTTAGCAATACATGTATATTATAGAATATATACAACAATGGTATCTTTAGGCTAAAAAAATTCAAATAACACATATACAGGCAGTCTTTATGGCCTTAGAACTGAACATCCAATTTAAACAAATGCAAAACAGTGACCCATACATCCTTATACTGAAAGGATATGAAAATGCGTATTCAACCACTGTTCTGTTGAAACATTCTTACAATATACATGACATGATGAACTTAGCATAGCTTTACTCTTTAGCATGTAGTAAATCATTTTGTTCTTATCCATTACATCAATCATGAATGATTACATTATACCCCAAAAATGAATTTTGGATGAACCAATTATGATGAAATTTGCTGATTAATATCGTGAGTCTGAAAGCGCCAATATGAATTCTACTCTATATTGACAACACCCTGTTTTGACATGCCCCCCAACATTCATGAATGCCTGAATATAACTAAGAAAAATTCTCCATTATTCAGCGATTAAACACACCCAATGAAAAAAAACTTTCTGAACATGCGAAAATTCCTGCTCAATATAGAATCCAAGCCTTTAATCCAGAAATAGAAAATGATCTATCAGCATAAATTTCACTTAGCAACTGACATTGAGATCCAAGTCATTATGTAAGTGAAATTAAAACACCTTTTTTCTAAAAAACCTAATTGCAAGATCTAGCTCAGGAACTTTAATTCATCATTCAATCTAAAGCAGGCATCATCCATATCATCAGGTACCACATCAAGCCAATCCATGCATTCAATTAACCTGTTTCTTAGAAGATTTATATAGGTAACAGAAACTTGGGTTAATGAGAAACACTAATAAGAAACACAGATGATCAAAATGTATGTATAAATTAGAATATGCCTAAATCATGTAATATCTCAAACATTTACCAATTCCCATCCATGCAGACATTTGTAAAAAAAATAAAAATAAAAATAAAAATAAAAAAAATAAATTTACAGTCCAAAAATATCAATATTGGAATCTAGCATTAAAACTCAATCATCAAGTCATTATTCTGTGGTGCATAAGAAAGTGTATTTGCAACTTTCAACAAAAGCACAAGTATCTGAACCACATAAACCATCACAATTTAAGCAGGACATAATAATTCTATGAATAAGTAAAGAAAATTACCTTTTATTATTACTATCACTAGTTGATCATAACATGAAACTAATCTAAACAACTATAAAAGAACAGGACAATATGAAATCGACTAAAGTAAAAGAAAATAAAATATAAATTCTCAACTGCATCCTTGAACCACAGATCTGAACTTTCATTATCAATCAATTCTTCAAAGAATGAAAAACAAAGATTGTACCTGATTGAGCGACAAATTTTCAATCGAAATTATGCAGCTTTCTAGATCGGATCCAATTTCCTCTCCTCCTTCTCTAAAACATGCTCTGATTCACACCTTGCGTGCTTGGATCTTGTATTTTAAGCTCGAAACATTAAAAGCTAAATCTATGGTTTAGACATGGAAGTAATGGAATTAGAGGGATAGATCTCAGATCTGAGCTTGAATCAATAAAATTCGATATAGGAATAGTAAGATTCTAACAAAAACCACAGAAATTAATCCAGAATAGAAGAATAAGGTTTAGATCTGAGATGAAATAATGGATCTACGGTTTGGATCTGGATATTAGGGTTTAGATCTAGGTTTTGATAGTAAAGGAAAGAAAAATGACCGCAACTGGCACTATAAAAGGAAGAAAATAAGGTGATTGAAGAGAAAATCTCACCGGAAATGGACCGGAATCTGACAGATCTAATCAGAGAAGACGATCGGAGGGAGGAAAACAGCAAAATCTCTCGCTCTCTCTCTCTCTGCTTTCTTATGAGAATGAAAAAAATCCTCTCTCCTTTTCTGTCTCTCACAACTTCGGATCGGAGGTAGGGTTTCCGACAAATGATTGGAGAAAACGATCGGTGGAGGGAGAAGATGAAAAGAAAAACCCAAATTTCTCTCTCTCTCTCTCTCTCTCTCTCTCTCTCTCTCTCTTTCTCTCTCTCTCTCTCTCTATTTTTCAACGAAAAAAAAAAGAATGAACAGTACCCTCTCTTCTTTTGATTTTTTCTTATATATATAAACAGAGGCTGGGATATTGGCACTACAGCAAATTGATGGGCGCACAAAATTGATAAGCGCACAAACTAGCCGCGACAAAAACGGGCTATTTCAACCCCCTTTTACATACAAATGATATATTTACCTCCTTTTCCCCCCGAACAACCCCCTTTTTAGATGTTTCACCCCCCTTCACGATTGCATTACACTTTACTGTGACGCTCGTCTTATTTGACAAATCGGGTCGGATTTTGATGAAATTTAGCGGGGGCCATGGTGAGACACTAACCTAACTTGTGATGCAATTTGGGATCCTAGCTTGGTGATTGGATGGGGTTTCGCACAAACACAGCGAACTTGGGTCCGGTCAAAATGGGGTGTCTACACGCCCCCGCCCTTTACCAACCACCTCCTTTTCCTTGGCGGAGCACTCTCCACTACTTCTACTGACTCGGAAGACGAACTCTGAGAACCGGTTGAGATAGGCATCGTAAAATAATCAAATGTCAGACGAAATAAAAAGCACAGAACTCACCGAGGCAGACAAACGAGGAAAGGCAAAAACCAGAGAAAAGTTGGTGAAGAGCAACACCTAGAGAAATCGCCGCAGAAGGAAGCCCACTTCACCCAAGGAAGACGAAGAAATTAGACAGGAATGAAATCCCCAAAAAGGCTTTAAAAAGAGCTCGGGTTTCGACACGCGTCGATCAATCTCACTCCATGTCTAATCCGATGGGACTCGCACACGTGGCGCCGATTGGGAAATTCGAGGAAACCGCCAGAAATCGAAGCGCCATGCCCCGCCCCGCCCCCCCCCGACTGAAAAGACGTTGCTACCCCTACTGCTAAGTGACTTCCCCAGCAAACCATCCCCATATCCTCCCCACCTAATCAAAGATAGGGCTCGGAATTCAAATCGCCCGCACTGGCCGAGTTTCAACTCCTCCCCACCTACTGAGAAGGAAGGGTCCAGAGAGGGAAACCCAAGCAAAGGGTCCGGCATACAATTCAACCCGATGGAAAATACCAAGTACGGTGGGGAAAGGCTCGGGACCCATCGTAAGGGTCCGGCATACAATTCCACCCGATGGAAAATACCAAGTACGGTGGGGAAAGGCTCGGGACCCATCACAAGGGGTCCGGCATACAATTCCACCCGATGGAAAATACCAAGTACGATGGGGAAAGGCTCGGGACCCATCGCAAGGGTCCGGCATACAATTCCACCAGATAAAAAAATACCGAGCACAATGGAAAGGGCTCGGGTCGCATAACAAAGGCACGGTCTTACTTCTACCACTCTGCTCAAATAACTCGACTACTACGTGGATGGAAAGGAAGCACAAGATACAAGTCAAAAGTACAAAAAGAAACTATTCATAACTATTTTCTTCTGACCCGCGGGCCTACAAAAAAAGGGGGAGAAGAGAGTAACAAAGACGATAGGGCACGCAAGCCCAGGCCCCGAAGACCCCCAACAAAAAGAAAGACAAAAGGAAAAGAGCCCCTCCAAAGTCCCCCTCATCTCATTGCCTCCAGCCTAAAGCGACTGGCCACTGAAAGAGTTTTTCACGTCAGAGAGCTCCTTATCGCTATGCTCCTCCTCCGAAGAGCTTCCCCGATCTGGATCCTCAACAAGTTGGGTCTGGTCATTTAACCACCTCACCCGGTTCCTCAACAAGTCGTTCTCCGCACGCAAGGCTGCTATCTCTCGATCCATGTCGATCATCCGGCTACAAACCTCCATTTCCCTACGATGAACATAAGAGAAGAACGAGCGGTTGCGATGAACAAAGGCTTCATGGGACTCCCTCTCGTAAAGGGGAGGATGATGAGAGCGTAGGGGAAGCCCTTGAGGCGGGCTCCTCTCGGGAATTGGTTGCTGAGGCCCCAACCCACCAGGGTTTGTCTCAGGGCTGCTGGGAGGACTCCCCTCGGTGGCAGCGTTCCCCTCGTCACTTACAGAGAGACCCTCGAGAGACAACGACATCTCTGGCGAAGCCCAAAGAGAGGCAGAAAGAAAGCAAAGAAGGAGAAAGGATCGAAAAAGCGATCTGTGTAAAAAGCGGAAAAAGTCATCCTTTATAAACCCGATGAGAAACCCTTGGGTAAGAAAATGAAGCGACTTGCCCTACACGTGTCCACTTCCTATTAGATGACCGGCCAGCACCGCGTAATGGCACTACAATTCCTCGGGAAGGAACCGCCAAACAAAACAGCACGCCCTCTCGTATTCCAAGGCTCCCATAAATGCCCTCATCACGATATTCTTTGACCAGATAGACAAACTTCAATGGACCAAAGGATTAAGGGGGTGTTATACACCTGATGAGACGTAAATACGGCGCTGCTCTCAAATCCCGCCACGTGTCGTCCATGCACCAATAAGAGCCTAACCATCATGAAGAAAGGCGTTGGGAAATGGCAAGACCGTACGATTACGACACGTGTCACCTCTCGCCGCCCAGACCTCATCATCACAAATCACTTTCAACTCCGCCTGACCTAATGAAAAGGAAGGGTCCGGAGGTGGGAAACCGATAAAAAGAAATCCGATTTCAAAGACACTAGAGGAAAAATACGCGCCCGGGCCCAGAGCCACGGCACAAGAGCTCGACACACAAACACAACAGGCGGAGGAAACTAAACGCGCTAGGTGAAGGCTCGGAATCCCGCGCAGTTCGGGCAAAACGTCACAATTCCTTGCAACAAGGAAAATATATACCAAACACAGTGGAAAAGCAACCAAGCAGACGGGAAAAGCAGCATAAGAAACACGGTACAAACTCATAAAGATCATCCATTCACATCCTCTTGGCCCACAGGCCTACAAAAAAGGGGGGCGATAAGAAACAAAATATAGGGCACGCAGGCCCCAAAATCCCCAACGAAAAAGGGGAAGAAAGAAAAACAAACATGAAAACGGGAGAAGCCAGAAACTAATCGGAAGAAGACTCCTCTCCCGAAGGGTTCCCCTCCTCTCCCCAGGAGCTCTCCAGCAAGGGGTCCACCTCATATTCAAGCAGCTGCTCATTGAGGGAGTGAACCTTTCTCTGTAATGCCTCGTTCTCCCGCTTCAAGTCCTCAATCTCCTTACCCATCTTTGAAACACAGCCACGCAGTTCCATCCCTTGGTGATAGGCCCGGGAGAAAAAAGACCACTCCTTGGCGACACGGGAGCGAGACGACTTGTCCTTCGTAGGCAAGGAGGAAAGACGAAGGGGGGGGAAAGCCCGAGTCCCTCCTAGCCCTTTTCCGACAGGCCGCAAGGTCCTCCTCCGGGTTGGAGGACAGGTCGGGGTCACTCGACAATTCCTGGGAAAGAGGGACTTTGCCCCTAACCTGCGAAGGGGAACCAAACATGTTGCCGAAAAAAGGGAAAAGGTGCGGAGAAACACCTATCTCAGGAAAAAGTAATGACAGAACACTGGGATGGTCTTCCTCTTTAAGCTCGAGGGAGAAACCCTTGTGTCTCGAAACAAGACGACCCACCCGGCACGTATCTCCGACCGAAAAGCCACATGATGACGCTACCATTTCCCGGGGATGACCGCCGGATAAAACGGCACGTCTCCTCGTAATCCGGAGCCCCCATAAATGCCCTCACCATGGCATCACTTGATCAAACATTACTCCCTTGGCCCATTCAATGGACCAAAGGAGTAAGGGGGTGTTATGATGGGACATAAATACGGCGCTGCTCTCAAATCTCGCCCCGTGTCGTCCTTGTACCAACAAAGCCTAAACTATCATGAGGAAAGACGCTGGGAAACGGCAAGACCGTATGATCACGACACGTGTCACTTTCTCACCATCCAAGCCTCATCATCACAAATTATGGAGGGGATTATCCGGCAAAGCCACGCGCGCCGTCGGAACAGGAGAACGGCCCTATCCTGCAAAGGAAGGTTTTCTCTCCATAATGATGAAAATGTCCGCACGCCAACCCTTAAAAGGGGGAGAAGGGAAGAAGAAAGAGATCCGTTTTTTGAAAGACTTCCCTTAGATCTCCCACAAAACAACCAAGAAAGAAAGAGGCGAGGAAATAGCAGAGGAGGCTGGGAACTTAGTCCCACTCTCCCTGTTAGTCCCCTCCGACCCATCCACCCACACACCGAGAAAAGCACCTGCACCTTGGTCTTGGTAAACCTGATCGAACCCTCTCCTCTTCTCGCTGTCGTTTATATTGATTGGTCAAATAATCTGACTTGGGTGTCGAAGTGGTCGTCCGGGACCCACCCCGGACCACCCAAATCCCTTTGTTTGTGATTGCAGACCCCGCGGAGGCTCTCTACCTACCGCACGATCGCAGACCCGGATTCCGACGCCATCAAGTATTAAGCTATTAAATGATAAAATCACCTTGATTTGTTATCCTGTCCACATGACTATATATATATATATATATATATATACTTACAACCTAATATAGGGAACGGGCATAAGTGAAACAACCAAAATATCCTTGAGACATATATAAAGACTAGTTGTAGACCCATCAGGATCACCACGGACACCGGCGTGTTTCCAACCATATTTTGGATTATGATATAGGTGACAATGTTGGAAGAAATACACCTATTGGAGTGGCTCAGAGAGAGAGAAAGACGAATAAGAGACTTTTGAGGAAAAATTGACTCTTCTGTAGGGGGAGAGAGAGAGAGAGAGAGAGAGAGAGAGAGAGAGAGAGAGAGGAATAAGGAGACTTTTCAGAATAAATGGACTCTTCTGTATAGGGGAAACCTAAATGTGGTTGCTTTTTCCACGGAAATGAAAGTAGAAAATCACGAAATCCAAGGAAAAGATAATGTTTGAGATAGACGTATGAAGACTTTTGGAATTCCGACTTTTTACATTCCGCGTGGATGCTGAGGAACCCCAGAGTGAGTTAACAAAATTGTAGCTAGCAATCTCTTTTCTTATTCCAATTTTAGTTATTAGAGTTTATAGATAGATATACACGTTTTTCTAATTTTAGAGAATATGAAAAGACTAACACATTTTTCTAATTTTAGTTATTTATTTAATTATAAAGCGTTTTTAATTTTCTGGATGTTATAAAGCGATTTTAATTTTCTCGATGCTGAATGCGATATGCAGAGGGGGTGCCACGTGGCACCACCACAGCGCACCACATTCAGCTTTATATATAAGAGTACTAATAAAAAAACCCTGTGAGATGCACGGGGCGAGAAAAATGCATTTGAAAACTATATACATATACTCTGTTGAAAAGAGATATATAACGATATGCATAGATACATTATGGATTTATGGTCAAATATAATTAGAGAGATAAATTGAAAGAAATGATACGTCTAGAATGATTGGTTAGTGCATAAGCATGACAATTTGGAATTTAGATTTTTTACCATGTGATGCTCAAAATTAGATTCTTATCCATAGCTCCGAAATATTAACCCTTCGGTTCATAGTAAAGTATTAACTCAATAGTATTGGAACTTAATTTACTACCTAAACCCATGAATCAAGTAAATTAGAAAGTTTCTAAGAAGAAGAAGCACCAAAAAGTACTGTACAGCTTGCACCATAAGATGATCCAAATCGTCCATAAGATGGGCCACGATGTAAATAGGTTCTGCGCCAAAAATAATTTTATAGGATAATCCTAACATTCCAATCTTGAGTGGTTTCCATAATAAAGAAATCAAATACAAATTTAAGGATTAGAAAAAAAAATAAAGGTTGAAATTGTAAAAAAAATGTAGAGATTACATAAAAAAAAATTAATTGAATTTTGAATGTGCCATTTGGTAGGGAAATTTGTGGGAAGCACTTTCATGGCTACTTTTGCATAAGAGAATAACCACCTAAAATGAATAAAATGAGGACAAAATCTGCCGAAAACATGAGCCCGTGTGGCTTTTCTAACATGCAAAGTCAGCCGCAAAATGGCTTTTAGTGAAATAATTGCCTAGCAAATCCCGATGAATACATGCATTGTATCCTCCCAACCATGTGATCAGTTTCGATAGGCCACAATGTAAATAGGTTTTGGCCCAAAATCAGTTCCATAGGATGATCCTAGCCCTCCGATCTATTGAGCTATGATTATACAGAGTTTCTCTATAGATTGGAGAGCTAGGATCATCCTATGGAAACGATTTATAGCACCCAACCTATTTGCATTGTGATCCATCAAATCAAGGGTTTGGATCATCCTATGGTGTGGGCTGTACAGTCCACAATATATTCAAAGAAGGAATTTGCTAGGCAATTTCGCGGGAAGTCATTTGTCCACAATATTTTGCATGTGATAACAGCCACACATTTTGACAGATTGGCAGAAGATTTTGTTTTCAATTAGTTCATCTGACATGGATGCCATCATTTGTAAAAACAAAAATGGCTGAGAAATGGCTTCCCGAGATATAAACAGGTGCTCTTCCTGGGATAGTTATAAAATGAAGCCTTAATACTGTTTTTTCAAAAAAGAAAGAAAGAAATGCATTGATTCTAATTATTTCAATAAAAAAGAATATAACAGAAGGAAGTTTTGATCTAAAGAGGTTAAAAGGAGGCCGCACTTTACCTTCTGTAAAAGTATTGTACCGTATCATAGCCCATAGATCTATAGAGGGAATGCATATTATGGGAACCTTTCTAGATGGCAGGGTTGAAATCATCAGAAGTAAATAATTTTTTGGTCACAATGTATTTACGCCCATCAAATGGACGGTTCGGATCATCCTATGGTTGAGGTTGTACAATACCTTTAGAAAAATATAGGAATATAAGGGCTACACCATATAAAATCTTTAAAATCTCGATTCAAGTTTTCACATTGATTTTGGAGCGTCAATGATTTATAATGACCTAAAAGCCATATTTCCCATTTAACGATCGGTAAAAGCTATTGATTACAACTCAAAGCAGGCAATTAAAAAGGGAAATCCAAGGAGAGTTTGGTTTATGAGATTTTATAGGCGGTAAGCCCATATCGTCCCATATTTTCCAAAAAATACTGAGGCTTACTCCATAGGATGACCTAAACCGTCCATGTGATGGGCCACAATGCAGCTTTCTTGGATGTAGGCTAACGAATCCCTTTAAAAGTTTATGCGACAGACTGGGTGAAATGCCTTTTGCAATGGACCTAGTAATTCAATTATACCATATCATAGGATGATCAAAACCGTCCATCTGATAGGCAACAATTGCCTTCCCATGCGAAAGACAAGGACGAAGTGGGTTTCCCTCTTTCATTGTTTGCCCACTTTTTTGTTTTTTTCCTCAAATGCATTTAATTCATTTGACGTTGAGTGACAAAAGGAAAGAAATAGTTGAAATGGGTAGGACTGAAATTAAATAGTTTCAAGGGGTGTATTTTGTGACAAAAGCCAGAGAGAGAGAGAGAGCTACGTTTGAAAAGTTTAGGAGAGAAATTTTGGAGATGGCAGAAAATATAATTATTAATGTTGATGTGTAAATCTCACAAAAAAGAAAAGAAATTCCTTTTTTCTCTAGCTATATAGTAATGGATAGATAAGAAAAATATACCCTTGAAAAGAACATCAAATGGTGACTTACACGAACTGCATTAATGGTACACAGATCTTGCCAATCAGCCAGAAAACCGATACCAATCGGCAATCCTACTCAATTTGGGCTATCCTTCCAGACTTTGAGAGAGTTTTACAGAGAGAGAGAGAGAGAGACTCATTAAAATTGGTGGAGTTTATTAATAAGCCACATAAGTAAGGCCTCCTCTACAGCAGGATTTCTGATTTCATATATTGCCATACTGTTCTCATCAGCCACGTAAGAGCTGTAAATACAGAAATAAATTATTAGGATTTTAGGAACAATACACAGATAGATTTTTGATGCGGCGGAAGCGTACAGAGAGGCGAAGATCACCATCTTCAACCCATTGAAGAAGAACACCTTTTCATAATACCATCTTCTTTGATAAAAATAAACTCCTGAAGCCACAAGGAAAATAAGAGAAAAACTGAAATTTGATTCCATCCAAGATCTGATAAATACACATCACAGGCCCATATTCATAAATCATATCACTTTAGTTTCCTAATTTCTCTCAACTCAACTAGTAACTAATACTAATCCCATAAGGATTCTAGCTCATCTAAAATTAGAAATTCAGACTTACTAAGAAATCTACATAAATTAGAAAGTGTCCTACATCAGATTTGGATGTTATCAATATTTTAGATGTAGATGGGAAGAAAAAGAATGCTGTCAAAACTCCCGCCAATATTGTAATTGCAAACACCACCGTTGGTAAGGGAGTTATTAGCCCCACATTCTGCAAAACAAACATGAAAATCTATGACACATTCACCAACTACATAGGGAATAAAGAAAAAAAGAAGATCAAATGTAAATTCTATTATCTAGACTCTACATAGGGAATAAAATGACCGATCTTCATTAAAAATATGGTCCCCCCCACCCTCTCCTAGGCATTTTCACCTCTTGTTTGCATTTTTTTTTCCTGGAAAATCAATTTCAAGAAAGGAGGGGGTAAAACTGCTGAGAAACAGTGTGGAAAGATTAATTCCCCAAGGTATATTGGACCCAAGCCATCTAAAATCTCATTAACTACTTTTATTTCAGTCATCAATCAATCTCTTATTTGGCTTCTGTTGGAAATATCTCTCATTCTTCAACCCTCTGTCATAATGTTGAACCAGGAACTCTACATGGTGGCTGAATCTGAACCGTCGTTCCCTGCGAACGCAAAGATATCAAAAACACTTGATTTGCTATGGTGGTAGATTGGCTCTCAGACCAACACTTCTAGCCACCTTAGCCATGTTCATGTGGGTCCCGTTTGGATTCTTACTTGCCACCTTTAGGGTACTTGTTGCCTAATCACTACCCAACAAGTCCCTTACAGTAGTTGATTCTCCTGTGAGAGCATCATAGTAGTACACCGCTCTTGGGTCAGTCTTTTGTGCTGACCATGTGTCCAAGGGAATTAATCATTGATTAACCCAACAGAACCGCTAGCATTATAGTAGTAATTAAGTTGTTGAGTTTATAGCAATCTTGAAAATTTTAGGCACATATTTTTTGGTCCTGGTTAACTGACTTATCTACTAGAATTCATCAGTAAAATATGAAAATCAGAGATGCTGATGATCAGAGAGAGAGAGTTTCTCACACTCGACCTTGTCAGCTACCAGATCAACGGCCCCAGTCAACCCACATTTCTGAAATTTGGCAGAAAAGTGAGTAAAATGGCTTTAAGCTGATCACTGTCAAAGAATATAATGAAATGTTGTCTTCATAAAAACTAAACCATGCATGTATGAACATCAAATGGATGTGATAATTAAATGTAACCGGAAAATTTTAAGCAAGGTAGATTATTTGGCCTTCCATGATTACCAGGAAAGAATAAGTAGTCATCTAATGGGAAACGTTATAAACATCATTTCGGCTTCCCATCACCACTTTTCAACAACCATGCACCACCTTTCTTAGAAACGCAGAGTTCATTTAGGACCTGCCATATCAAACAGAAAGTTCAAAAGCATTCATTAACAGCATCAGAAACAGTCTGCAAATTAGCCATCTCTAAAGTACAAAGAAGAGTAGGGGTGGTCATTCGGTTATAACCGAACCGAATGATCCGAAAATTAGTAACCGAAATAAATTCGGTTAGTTGAATCTCATAACCGAAACCGTAACCGAAGTTATTTATACCCGAACCTAACCGAAACCGAAATTTTAGTTCAGTTATTCGGTTTGTTCGGTATAACCAAATCAATGGGAAGAAAAACTAAAAAACAGAGCATTAGCTAACGCACAGCAAAACCCTATTTCAATTGGGGAAAAAAAGAAGTCATTCAACGAGTCATTGATTCATTGGGGAATAACAAAGCATTAGCACAAATCAAAGGGAAAAAAAACAAAACCCTATTTCAATTGAGGAAAAAAGAGAAACCCTAAATCTCAATGTTGAAATTAATGTTGAAATCAAACAAACCACTTTCGAAATCAAAACCTAAACCCTAAATAGCAATCCACATGGACCACATCCAAAGGACCAAAGTCCTAAAGCTAAAACGCATACAAACCCTAAAAATAAAAGGCATCACCTCTTAGTCTTGACCGGTGTTGGAGACTCGGAGTTTGAGGCCGGAGGTGGAGAGACTGAGAGAGAAGAAGAGGCCGCGTCTGTGAGAGAAAAGAAGAAGACTAGAAGAGAGGCCGCGTCTGCAACTTGCAAAAACCCAAAAATGGCAAAATCCAAACGTGTCTGTGAGAGAGAGAGTGAGAGACTCGAGAGTCTGAGAGAGAAGAAGAAGAGGCTGCATCGAATCGTCGAATCGTAGAACTGAGAAAGGCAGAAAGCGAAGAAGAAAGTAGGTTTGTTGAGAGGAGTTGAGAAAAACCCTAAAAACTCAGAGGTAAATTGAAATTGAATTCGACTTTGAGACTTTCGCCTTTGGGCAATTGGGCTTTGACTCTTTGGGCTTTGTGTAAAAACTAAAACTTCGACTCACTAATACACCCCTATTTGGCTATCTTTTCGTATTTTAGTATTAAAAATCATGAAAGGGGGCTGTCCAAGCAACAGAACGAGGGGTGTGATGAATAAACTCTTACAATATTTTTGTTTTTGTATGCATGCAAAATTACAAATCGGTTTTTCGGTTTGACCGAATGTATTGATGCCTATAACCGAAACCAAAACCGATAACCGAAAAAATCAGGATTTGGAAACCGAAACCAAAAAAAATTTCGGTTCAGTCGGTTCGATCGGTTATGACCGATTAATGAACACCCCTAAAGAAGAGGACAACCAGCAACACTATAGTATTGACAGAATACTCACTAGAACAGCTCAGGCCCTGTTTGTTTTAGATTATGACAACTGATTGTGGAGCCCCCAATCAATTATTGGACTGAAAATTACACTAAATTTGAGTCCAATAATTGGTTAGGGACTCCACAATCGGTTGTCATAATCTGAAACAAACAGGCCCATAATGTGCAGATAGGCTCCAAACACATCTAAAAGTTGATTGTAGAATGTTTCACGTCACGTGGGTAATTAACAAATACTATGCTTACAAACCTAAGGATCCAAAACAAAAAACCTACAGCATTGTGGATAAAATCACTTTTATTTAGACAACATAGAGAAGGAGGAAAGCAAACAATAATCAAGATAATGTGCCACATCTATGATAAAATAAGAATTATCGACGATCCAATACAAGACACCATCCATATAAAAGGCTTTGCTTCTCAACCAAGAGGTTGGAGGTTCGATCCCAGCTTACCAACCAAAAAAAAAGAAGAACACACCATCCACATAACAATACGAACATGGTATCACTATTTATCAAATTTATCGGGAATTTATTGTGCATTAGTCCGGTAAAGTCAGAAAAATATGACGGGGGGGGGGGATAACCATAAAATTTCTTTGTTAGATATAATCTTATTATTATAGAATTGTCGTTAATCTCCTCGCTTAATGGTTTTGTTCAAATGATCTTTTCCTAATATAATATATCTACAAGTAAACCTAAGTTAAAAGAATCTACCTCAATCACTTGCATGCACATTTCCTAACATAAAACAACTATGCTCTAAATCTAGATTAAATAGTAATACAAAAAAATATTTTCAACGAATTACTCTAACTCAGATATATTCTCCCTAAACAATCTCATATCTTAAGCACCTATTCGAAGAATTACAAGGATATTTCTCATCACCCAATAACTGAATATGCAAATTTGATTCCTCATTGAACAAGTCAAACCCAATTGTGCCATATGAGTCCTCTAAGAGCCATTCCTGCAATAATTCCTCAATGGGGTAACTTTTTCTTCACATGTTGCTGCAATAATTCCCCAAGGTAACATTTTCTTCGCATGTTTATGACATGATAGTGCATCAGAGAGAAAGCAAAGTACTACAGCAGCTTGCAAATAAGAGCCAAGGTTTTAAATTTTGGTTTCGGGCGAAATTTCGGTCCTTCTCGAAACCGAAATTTCTGCCGAAATCACCAAATTCGGTAAAAGCTCTCGAAATATCGTTTTTTTAAGCCAAAATTTCGGTAATTTCGGTCGAAATTTGGTAAAGGATTAAAATAATATTAATTTATCAATTATTTCGCCAAAATTTCTGAAATTTCGACTGAATTTTCTGAGATATTTGGTACATTTGGAAATTTCGGTTTCGGTGCGATTTCGTTTCGGCCCCGACCGAAATCCGAAATTTCGAATTTCGGATTTCGGTCGAAATTTAAAACCATGGTAAGGGCCACACCAAGATTTTTCACATGAAAACCTGTTTTACTTAATGTCACGGGTTGCCATTCCAAAAAAAAATAAAAAAAATCATGTCAAGTGTTGGATAGTTTGGGTAATCTAATGCTATGTTTGGTAGATAATCATGTCACAGTGTGGGATCAGGTATTACGTATGACTGAGTTTGCATACAACATTTTTGTCAGTTGTTCTACTTGAAGAGTCTGTTTGAGTCTGGGTGTGCAACCAATGGTTGATCTAGTTCCATTAAAAACCAAAGTACTACAGCAGCTTGCAAGTAAGGGCCACCCCAAGATTTTTCACATGAGAACCTTACGAGGAAAGAGCTGATCTATATTGCAGATTTTCTGAATTCACGCGAGAGATATGATGATGGTACACAGTAGGCCAGAACGATTCTCTAAAGGATCCTTAAGGCTCTGTTCACTTGCCGTCCCGCGTGAGCGAGAGAAAGGAAAAACCCGCTTATTTTCCCGAGAATATCATTTTCGCGTGTTCTCTTGCTTTTCCGAGAAAGCGGAATTAGTGACGTGGAAAACGAAAATAATTACGTGGAAAAGAGCATTTTCTCGCGCTCACGGGATTTGGAATCCGTCGAAATGGGCAAGATTTGCTTTCGTTTCCTCGCGAGAAACGAACAGTGGGTTTATTTCCTCTACCCTCTCGAGGCAAAAACACGAGAGAAGAAACCCACTCCCGCATCTTCTCCGGCGAGCTTTTCCGCTCCTCCCCAACAAGGTACCTCCCACGCCCTCACCTCTCTCTCTCTCTCTCTCGTTTCTATTTTTTTTTTCTTTTTGCTCAAAGCCATCTTCTCCGGCAACTTGGGCTTCTTCTTCGGGTCCTCTGAGACTCCTCTCCGGCAAGGTACGAAAACCCCCACGCCTCTCTCTCTCTCTCTCTCTCTCTCTCCGCTCCTCTGTCTTCCTCGTTTCTTTTCTTTTTTTCTTTTTGCTTAAAGCGATCTTCTCTGGCAACTTGGGCATCTTCTTCGGCTCCTCTGAGACTCCTCTCCGGCAAGGTACGAAAACCCCCACGCCTCTCTCTCTCTCTCTCTCTCTCTCTCTCTCTCTCTCTCTCTCTCTCTCTCTTCCTCGTTTCTAATTTTTTTGGGATTGGTATTGTTTGGGATTTTTTTAGGGTTTCGATTGGTATTGTTTGGGATTTATTTGACACAGTTAGGATCTAAGTTTTGGGATCTAGGGTTTGGAAGTTCAAGTGATTCGGATCTATGGTTTCCCTTGCATTTTGGTTTCCGTTCTTGGGTGGGTATTAGGAAAAAATGATTTTTTGGTTTTTGGTTTCATCATGCCCCTGTGGTTTCATCACCTGAAAAAAAACATACTTTGATTTTTGGTTTCATCACCTGAAAATGAGTTTTACACATATTTTCTTTGTGGTTTTGACTTAAAAACATCTATTTGTAGGTACGCTTCTGATTTGGGTTATTTTCTACATTTGGGTTCGGATTTTTTTGGGTATTTGCAATGGGGTTGCAGATTTTGGGGTTAATTCACTGATTTTGGTTTCAGTTCTTGGATGGGTGTTGTACATTTTTGTGGGTGGCTTGGTCGATGGGTTCTGATATAATGGCTTGGTTGTGGGTGGGTGGGTGTTGGTGATATGTGGGTGGATGGGTGTTGTACATTTCTATGGGTGGCTTGGTTGTTGGGTTCTGATATAATGGCTTGGTTGTAGGTGGGTGGGTGGGTGTTGGTGATATGTGGGTGGATGGGTGTTGTACATTTCTATGGGTGGCTTGGTTGTTGGGTTATGATATAATAGCTTGGTTGTAGGTGGGTGAGTGTTGGTGATATGTGGGTGGATGGGTGTTGTACATTTCTATGGGTGGCTTGGTTGTTGGGTGGCTTGGTTGTAGGTGGGTGGGTGTTGGTGATATGTGAGTGGATGGGTGTTGTACATTTCTATGGGTGGCTTGGTTGTTGGGTTCTGATATAATGGCTTGGTTGTGGGTGGATGGGTGTTGGTGATATGTGGGTTTGTTTTGTAGAGCTTTTTTGTTTTTTTCTGCTTTCCTTGTGTGGTCGGTTATAATGTCTTGGTGGTTTGGTGTTGCTCATATAGGGCTACCATCGATTATCATGCCTCGAGAACTACCGAATAGGAGGACACTGATTATTCGAGCTATAGCTCTAGTAATGGCTGCGATAGCTACAGCGACGGTTAGGGTTAGACTTTACGTTGAAGAAAATATGACGAGGGGCCCTTATGAAAGTGGGTACGAAACTCGTAGGACATTTGTTACACGTGTTACGAATGCAGATAATCTTTGTATTGCGCTTCTGCGAATGGATGTTCGGTGCTTCCGCAGCCTCGTCACGATATTTAGAAACACGGTCCTACTTGAAGACACAATACACTGTTGTGTTGAGGAACAAGTGGCGATTTTCTTACAAGTAATTGCCCACAGCCAAAGGAACCGTACTATTAGAGCATCCATTAGACGGTCAGGCGCCACTGTTTCGAAGTATTTTAACAAGGTTCTATGTGCTGTGCTCAAACTGCAAGAGTTGTTCATATTACCTCCATCAAGGGACACACCACATCACATTGCTGACAACCCGAATTTATGCCGTACTTTAAGGTATCGTTTAGTACCTTGTAGTAGCATGTAAGTTGCATAACAAGTTACTCATATGACGGGTGACATTTTAAATGTCCATATCGTAGGATTGCATTGGTGCAATTGACGGGACACACATTCAAGCAACAGTAGCCGAGGATCTGAAACCTAGATTTATTTGTCATAAGGGATGGCCCTCTCAAAATGTGCTAGCTGTATGTGACTTCGACCTGAAGTTTACTTACGTGTTAGCTGGGTGGGAAGGGTCGGCATCAGACTCTAGGGTCCTAGCATCTGCTTTATCAAAGCCGAATGGGATTCCTTCTTTACCAGGTACTACTGAGTTTGTCTTTTACTCTGTACCACTGTTGTTGTTCTCGGTTATGAAACTTATATATATCCCTTCGTGTGTCTGTAGGAAAGTTTTACCTTGCTGATGGTGGGTACCCATGCCTGAAAATTTTTATAACTCCTATCCAAGGCATTGGTTACCACCTAAACGACATTAAAGGGAGCAGACCTTGAACTGCAGATGAGATGTACAGTCAAAGGCATTCATCAGCAAGGAATGTAATCGAGCGAACTTTCGGTGTCTTGAAGAAGCGATTCAACATAATTAATACGCCAACCATGTACCCATTCGAACGACAGGTCGACATAGTGTTAGCCTGTTGTTGCGTCCACAATCACATAAGGAGGGAGATGCCGAACGATACATACATTCCAATTGTAGACAATGAGTTGGGGGTAACTGTAGCGGAGGAGGAGGATGAAGACGAAGAAGATCGTTTTCTTACTAGGGCTGAAGATGTGAGAGCGAGCGGTCTACTTCGAACAAGAATAATGAATCATATGTGGAATGATTTTCAAGCACAACGACGTGGTCGTCATTAGGATGACATGTTTTTGAGTTGTAATAATTTTATGACTATTTCGATTAGACTTCTGCAACTGTGTTTCATCATATGTTGTTTGATTGTATTAGGATTTGGAATTTTTTGACAGTTGTAATAGTAATCTGTTTCATCGTACTCTATTTGATGATATATTGTTGTGAGTGATTATTTGGATATTTTTCTACTATGTTCAATGGTACTCTATTTGATGATATATTGCTTCACAATGTTGTAGATATAATGGAATCAACTTCAGTAGAGAAGAGGAAGAAAAATAACTCCTGGAACGACGATATGGATAGGCATCTCATAGTAGCCATACAGCATCAGATTGCAGAGGGCCAGAAGGCCCCCAATGGTTTTAAAGATGCTGTGTACAGTGGCGCAACGCAGGAGCTTACTACTGTCCTTAAAAAGCATATCACAAAGGAGCACGTTAAGAACCGTTTGAAGACGATGAAAACCAACTATAGGTTTCTTAACACTATTGTCAACCTGAGCGGATTTGGCTGGGATCCACAGCTGAAGAAAATATCGTTTGAAGACCAAGTGAAGAATGACTATTTGGCGGTAATTATAAGTCGTCATAATTCCTTTATTACTTGAAGACACAATTTGGTCATAATCCTTACAATGCCTCGTTTTGTTTTCAGAGGAATCCTGAGCATTTACGCTTCTTTAATAACCGTTGGGAGCTATATGAGGAGATGAAAGAAGTGTTCGGGGAAGATTATGCCACTGGAGAGTTCGCTAGGGACAGACATGCCCCTTCTCAGGACACATAGGATGTGGAGGGGCTTTTCTCATCGAGCCAGGCAGTAGGGCTCGATGATATGTTCGACGGTACGACCCCTGCTTTTACTCCTCCCCCAGCTCCTCGTGCTTCCAGATCACGTCATTCATCCCCAGTTAGAGACACCAGCATGGGCTTTAGTGACTCATCGCCACTGAAAGCCCCAGCATCAGGTAGTAAGGGGAAGAGGAAGAGGCAAACAAGTGGTGGACAGCTTTCATCTGATATGACTTACTTATCAGATAGTGTTAGGATGGTTGTTGAGGCCATCATTACGACTGGTGAGGTCCATAGCCTTGTTGAATTGAAAGCCGCTGTGATGAGCACCTCTGGTTTCACCATGTTGGAGCTGCTTAGGGCCTATACGTACCTGCACAAAAATCACAAGGATACTGAAGTCTTCCTTTCCCTTTCCGAGGAAGAGCGAGTGGCTGTGATGGGCGATATTGTGGCGCGTTTGGCGTAGGTTGCTATGGTTTGAGGGCCTTTTTTTGGGAAACATACGATCGTATTATATGATCGTAGTATGACTCTGCTAGTTTTCTGCATCTTTATTTTGGACTTGTTTTGGAGGACTTCTTACGTTCTTGTTGGACTTGTTTTGATGTGGTTTATGTTCTTGGGCTTTATTGTAATGTTGTTTACTTTGTTGGACCGCTTATCCTACGTGTTTGTCCGACTTTTTTGGTCATTTGGTTTATGTTGTTGGACTTATTTTGGAGGAGTTCTTATGTTGATTTGGTTTATGTTGTTGGACTAGTCTCAATGAGATGTTTCTTGTTTCTTAGAATTATTTTGTTGGACTTGTATGTGTTGTTACTTTTTAATACTTTATGTTGTTACTTTTTTTATTTGCATTTCTGTAGGTTAATGGCAAAAAACAAGTTTTATGTGGTTTTTAAGGGAAGGCAGGTGGGCGTTTATGACAGTTGGCAATACTGTCATCTTCAAGTTAACGGGTTTAGTGGAGCGTGCTTCCGTTCGTATGGGAGTAGGGAGGAGGGAGAAGCTGAACTTACTGTGTTTTTACATGGCATTAGTGGGCCCAACAAAGATAGGAAAGAAGAGACCAACATTCCTACGCCCCAAGCTTCAACAAGCTCTTCTGTGACGAGTTCCTCTTCCAATTAGGTTTTATTGTAGTGTTTCTGTTTATACTTTTCAATTTGTAGGCCTGTAAGTATGTCAGACTATGAAATATGGTTTAATGTGACTTTTCTGTTTAGTTTTCCCAATACAGTTTACTTGGCAAGTGAACAGGCTTAGGAAACCTTTTCTCTGGATTTCTCATATTTTCCTGCGCAAGTGAACAGGCACAAGATTCATTTTCCTGCACAGTTTCCTTTCCTTTCCTTTCTTTTCTGCCACGTCAGATTCCTTTCCTTTCCTTTCCCGGGAAAACAAGTGAACAGAGCCTAAAGAAATTACACTCAAGGAGTATGGATCCTTTCAAGATTATCAAGAAGATTAGTGCTAATACTTGTCTTAGAACTACCAATTAGAAAAGAAAAAAAAAACTTAGTCTTATAACTACCTAATGACATGGGTAGTTCAATGTCGAGGACTTAACCCTCTTCATGGAACCAACACAGCTACTATTGAAAACCGTGAGTTCTCTAATCTCCACAAAACAAGATCAAACTTGATCTACAACCAACAACATGATGAGATGCAAGAAACACACACACACACACAAAATAAGAAACACAAGATTTACGTGGTTTGGCAGCGTGCCTATGTCCACGAAGAAGAAAGTTTCACTATTTCGGTATTAGGGTTACAAACTCTCTTCTCTACCTTCTCTCTTAGTGAAGAAAACGCACAAAAAACTCTCTTTTCTATCAAAAATATCTTGTTTGTTGGAAAGGTTGATCCTTATCAGATTGCACATGATCACTGCAAAAGAATTCCAACAAATAAATCCTAATTTCTGAAAAGTATCGTGTTCATCCAATGAGGGATGGGGACAAAAGGGATCAGATCTAGACTTACAATAAATGGTACACGGGGAAAATAGTCAATTCCAGGATGCAAAGGTTCAAAAGAGTCAATTATAAGCATTCATCTGGAATTTCAAAGATGAGATGGGGCCTACTTGGGATTTAGATGGACATATGAGTTATAATAGTGTAATCATTCAAAAAAAATGAGTTATAATTGTGTCATTAGGGACAGTTAAAGCAACTGCATGTTCTTTTTTCTTTAAGTCGATGACGATAATAATAAAGATGGGGTTGGACAAGTGTGGTTCCTCTACTCTTGCTCAAAATTTTCTCAACTTGGTTGCCCAAGTAATCAGCCCCGTGCTATTGTTGCCTCCCACTTAAACAGAAATGATAGGTTCCCATCTTTAGGTCAGGGGATTCTTCCCTAGTTTTCCAAGAATTTCTCGACTTGTAGAAGAGGAGTGAGTTTTATTTTTCTATGCAGTATTACAAATGCTGAAAGTGTATCAATGCCATGCATGTAAACATGCCTTATGAAGTCTGTTTTTTGTCTTTAATGTGTACTAGGAGGGTGAATATGTAAATATCATGCTTATAACCTAAGTTATAAACATGAGAGCACCTTAATGAGTGGTGCCCACTTACGTTAAGAATGAATTTTCACCAATTGCATCAGGAGGGTTTTTCCCTTTTCCCACGAAATGAATAAAGAGGATGGACGTAGGGTTTGAAACTCACTACAACTTCTTTTCCCCCAAAACTACTTCCTCTCCTTTCTTCCTCTCTCTCTCTCTCTCTCTCTCTCTCTCTCTCTCTCTCTCATAACTTATTTTCTTCTTCCTCCTGTCTAGTCTTGATTTCCACCAATAAATCATGGTATCAGAGCAGGGTTTAGGGCTGATCTGAAATAGATGCAACCTCTCTATTCCTTTCCAAAAGGCTTCTACTTGTCCTTTGAAGAAATGTGATTATCCTGATTTTTGCGGTGAAGGTTGATCTCCACAGGCCGTATGAGTGATACTATCATTTGTACGGCATCTCTTCTTCAAATCTGAAACTTTTATTCAAGGCTGGAAAATGAGGATCATGTGAAGGTATCTATCAGATTTGTTTCTGATTTTTTGGAGAAGTTTTGAGGGTTGCTTTTCAAATCTACAGATGTGTCCTTATTGGAACCTAAGAGGGCTTTTTATTTTTTGAAATATGGTTGGACAGATACTATTTTAGAGGATTAATGGAAATCATTTCAGACTAGTTGGATCCTTTCCTTGAGGGAAACGACCATTTGTCAAATGTACAGCAATAGATTGTTACGTCCTGAGTGATATATTTCCTAATTTACGAGGGCGTCTGAATCTAAAATGTCTGAAACTACATCCTCGGTAAGTTCTGTGATGCGCTTGAGTTCAGACCCAGGGAAGTAGTCACATTGACCACCCTGGGGCCCAAAACTTCTTACCTAGCCCTAAGAGCTGCTTCGAATTCAAATAGAATCATGGTATAGAATACATTGGAAAAGAGAGCGTCAAGTAGAGGGACATCCAATTTTAGTAAAAAATACAAAGAAAATAATGCAGTTTTAATACTGACCTGTGTATATTCCGAATTAGAAATTTCCCTTTTAAGTGCAATCCTGGCAGCTTCAACAATGTCTGCCTTTTTCAGCTTTGCATTAGCTTCCTTGGCAAGGAAAAGATTAATGACAACATTTCTGCTATGATAAAAACAATCACAATTAAATACCAGTAAATGATTAAATATGATTTAGGGAAATGAAATAAATAATAAGTAACCTCAATGGATCGACAGCCGGAATGCCCAGTGACTTCAAAACATAGACACCGTGTATATGCATCGCAATTTGACTTATAACAGACTGGAGCTCAGGTAGAGGAGCAGAGGCACTCTGTAATGCAGCCAATGCCACTCTAGAATCTACTTTTGGTTGATAAGTTTTCGAAACTGCCATATCCCTAAGTCCCTGGCAAATCAGTTGCAAGCTGCCAAAGCACAAGACAAATTTTATCGCATTAGTTTCAGCCATACTATCGCCAAAATAATAATAATAATAATTCAGCAGAACATATAACAGCTGCATCCATTTTAAACTTAAACAAAATAAAAAAATCCAGCTTCCATGGAAGCCTCTGCATACATTTTTTTTTTTTTTTTTGACTTGGTATTGATGAACAATGGTTGGTGACATTTGATGCTCTTAAAAAATTAAGCATTAAACAGACTTGTCATACAATGAGGTTTTCTACAGCCAAGATACACAGGCATTTGCAAAATGCAAAATCATAGGTCTGTTCTCTGAAAGGTTTTAAGAATTATTCACTCAGATCTTAGGATTTATAGGGGAAATTGTGATTTATTGATTAGAATGGACAAACCTTTCTATAAATGGCATGGCCAAGATATGTATGAAGAAATCTACTTCAAAATGACATTACAAGAGATTTCAGACACCAACGTTTTGCTTATATTATCAAGATTTTACTTCTAATTAAATACAATGGAGTATAAAGTTGAAAAAAAGGCAGTGTCAAGAAGGTTCTGAATGGCAAAGTATAAAGTTGAAAAAATGCAGTGTCAAGTAGGTTCTGAATGGCCAATGTTCCTCACTCAGTTCAATATCAACTGGGGAAACATACAACTTACCTAATACCATAGCTGACAATCAAGGTCCGTAACTATGCCGAATATTGATACATGGAGAACTCTACATAGTTTAATTTTCCTTCTTTTCTATTTTTTTTTTTTTTTAAATTGACAAATATATTCATACCAGCAAAATTACAATGGGGACCAGTAGTCCCACTAGATTTACATAGTATGAATTGCCCAGGAGCATTCTCTTTGGCCCAAAAAAAAAACCCATTACCCCTTACATTATCCAATAGCCTATATTTAATCGAATCCAGCAAAAAGTGCCAAATTTGTGGGACCCCCAAGTCAAGATCGTGACCTGCCACGTCACACTGATTTCTCCAGTGCAATCCGCTGGCAAATTCGATTTTCAAAAATCCCGCTCGAAGGCCCAGAGCTATTGTGCGCCCCTAACCGTGCACGATAGCCAACCACCCAACATCATCATCCGATCCCCGGCGGCCTCCACCTCGAACCACCACCAAACACTGACGGCTCCCCATTAAAAATATATCAAATTCTTCCACCATCTTCTCCAAAACCTACTTACACTAACCCAAAAATCATCCCATCCAAAAGTATACTCCTAGCCCTAACCCTAAACCGTAACCCTAAAGACTATACTACTCCCCCACCTCCTTCCCCAATCAACCCTAACCCTAACAACCCTAAAAATCCCCTCCTCTTCCTCCTCCTTCAAACCTTAACCCTACAAGGTTCATTGCCGCTATCCACGACCTCCCTCACCTTTATATCCAACCTCCTCCTTTTCCCCTGAATCCAAACACCATTTTCCTTACATCGGCCCCTTCCACAGCCTCCAACAACTCCCCCATCTATTTTCTCCATCAACCCTAACTAGATCCGGCCCTTTCACCATTAAATCCGGCCTTCTCGAGCCCAGCTCCGGCCATTCCGCCCTATATATGGTCCCCTGGCTCTCCATGACTCCCGGATCCAATAATCCACAGCCTCTAAGGCGTCGCACAACCTATAGCTGGCCTTCGACGGCTCCAGGTCAAGCACCCCACGGCCTATCAAGGCCACCGGCAACCTTCACGGTTTTTCCCGGCTCCAGATCTAGCTTCACGGCCTCCATGGCTCCCAATCCAGCCTCCACGGCCCCAAATCCTGTCTCCACAGCCCTAGATCTAGCCACCACGGAAAAGCCATGTTCCAGATCTGGCCTCCATGGTTCCCGATTCGGCCTCCGCGGCTATCTTTTGCCAACCATGGAAGAGACGGTAAAAAAAGGGTTAGCAGTGGGGAGAGAGAGAGAGAGAGAAAGAGAGGGAAACGAGCGAGAGAAGGAGAGAGAGAGGGAGAACGAGCGAGAGAGAAAGGGAGAGAGCGAGAGTAGAGAGGGGACGACAGCGTTTTTATTGCCCTTTTTTTCGCCCAAGTTTTCCTCACCTGCTTCTTTTCTATTTTGTGGTTTGTAATTTGGTCCCTCTACTAGAAAGAAGTTATTGTTAGACTCTGTGCCCATGGAAAGCTAATAATCTTGATCTCTTCTGAATAATGCACTTTCACAATCATAATGCATTGGATGTGTGTGTCCTTTGATTGTCACGGAATTCATGTATTTACTATGGTAAGGGAATCTCTCCTTTCAAGGATGGGGATTGCGGCCCTTGGAAACACGATAACGTTTTTAGGTCCTAAGATATGATTAATCCAACATTAGTGCAGGCCCACCACATGATTTGTTTTGACAAACGTTTTTTCAAAATAAATTACACATATATATGATTATTTGGGAAATATTTTACAAAGATTTTCTTCTCAAATTGGATCTCATGGGTTTGATCAGTGGTTCTGCCAGTGTAACCACCCTATAGAGCATAAATGAAGGCATGGGCAAGGTCCTAGATGTAAATTACTGTGGCATGAGTAGAATTAAAAGTAATAAGCAAAGTAGTCATGGGACTAAGCACATGGTCTTAGAAAGTTATGGGTCATTAGATATTACTATACCCATAGAGGATACTTTCGAATTTCCTAAAGTTTCCCTAAAATCCAAAGATCCCACATTCTAGTTTTCTCTTGTGGAAGTTACAAATATGGTTGTTTAAAGTATATAAGAAGAAAGAGAAGATGGAGGCCAAATATGGAGCTTGTATTCTCCTTAGATTGGAATATAAAACACACACACACACGGACGCGCGTGGCCTCACAGATATATATATATATATATATATATATATATATATATATATATATATATATATAGAGAGAGAGAGAGAGAGAGAGAGAGAGAAGTGTCTCTAGTCGGCCGACTAGAGAACCTGCTCTAGTCTGTCGACCCAAAACACAGGGGGCCCACATTGTTTGGATGATCCAAGGCATCCATTCATTTGATAGGCCCTGACATAGATAGGGTGTGCCCAAAATCAGTTCCATTGGATCATCTTAACCGTTCGATTTGTGGAGCTAAAAATTGGACAAATTAGTGAAGTTTTATTTATACCCGTCCATTTTAACCTCCACAAATCGTAGGGTTGGGATGATCCTATGGAGCTGACTTTTTGGGCACACCCTATCCATGTTAGGATGAATTGCTTCGGATCACACAAAAAATGTGGGCCCGCACTGATTTTTTGGCCGATGGACTAGAAAACTTTTCATATATATATATATATATATATATGAGGAAAGTGTCTCTAGTCTCTCCCCTAGATAAGCTTATCTACTGCTCCCTTTAAAAAAACACAGTGGGCCCACGCTGTTTGGATGATCCAAAGCATTCATTTGATAGGTCCTAACATAGATAGGGTGTGCCCAAAAAATCAGCACCAAAAAATCATCCTAGAACTTCATTTTGTTGGGCACACCGTGTCCAAAATGGACGCATATAAACGTGGACGTTTATATGTGTCCATTCTGGGTACCACAAGGCACAACAAAATGAAGTTCTAGGATGATTTTTGGTGCTGATTTTTTGGGCACACCCTATCTATGTTAGGACCTATCAAATGAATGCTTTGGATCATCCAAACAGCGTGGGCCTACTGTGTTTTTTTAAAGGGAGGAGTAGATAAGCTTATCTAGGGGAGAGACTAGAGACACTTTCCTCTATATATATATATATATATGAGGAAAGTGTTTCTAGTCGGCCGACTAGATAATGTTATCTAGTCCGTAGGCTAGAAACACAGTGGGCCCACACTGTTTGGATGATCTGAAGCACTCATTTGATAGGCCCTGACATAGATAGGGTGTGCCCAAAAAATCAGCTCCATAGGATCATCCTAACCCTTCGATTTGTCGAGCTAAAAAATGGACAGATTTGTGGAGTTTTATACTCGTCCATTTTAACCTCCACAAATCGTAGGGTTGGGATGAGCCTATGAAGCTGATTTTTTTGGCACACCCTATCCATGTCAGGGCCTATCAAATGAATGCTTCGGATCACCCAAACAATGTGGGCCCCCACTGTTTTTTGCCGATGGACTAGATAATATATATTATCAATGTGGCACAAAATTACAAGTACACCCTAGACACGCACGAACTCTTTAACACCCTTTTAAGCTGATATGTTACATGGTACATTTTTTGCTTGATGGGGTGTTAAAGAGTTTGTGTGGGTCTAGGGGCATACTTATCAAACAAGTGAGTGTCGAGCTCTACAGTCAAGCCTTGGGTGAACATATCAGCTAAATGATCACCACTAAAAGCACACTGAAATGATCTCAACACCCCACGCCCCAAGCCACACCCACGTCTTCACATGTATTAAATGAATGTTTGTCTCAAAGAAAAAGAAAAAAGAAAAGTCTATCAGATGGAGGACCATCCAACATGCCATGAAAAGCAAGGTGTCAAGAAGATGGGGCACATTGTTAATGTTAATAGAGTTTTATTTAGTCTTTAGAGTGTTATTATTTAAGTCTTTTTAGGCCAAGGGGGTAGTAGAGCTTTTTCCCATCAAAATCACTTAAGTTTTTTGAGCTATGAGTTTTTTAAATACGCCCCACACATGTATTACGAAATTTTAAGTGGGCAGAGAGTCTTTAAGTCATTGGAGGGTATTTTAGTACGAGAATGTTAGGTTTTTGTTTAGGATTTAGAACTTTCTAGTTCTCTTCTTTTTCATATATATATATATATATATATATATATATATATGAGAAAAGTGTTCTTGCGCAGCTACTCATATAGCTTATCTGAGCAGCTGCTTCAAAAATTCATGTGGCCCCACATTTTTTGGGTGATCCAAAGCATTCATTTGGAAGGCCCTTCCATGGATAGGGTGTGTACCAAAAATGAGCCCTTTAGGATCATCCTAACCCTGCCATTTGGGGAGGGAAAAATGGTCAGAAACAGTGTCTGTCCATTTTCCCCTCCACCTTTTATTGGGTTAGGATGATCCTATAGGGCTGATTTTTGGTACACACCCTATCCATGGAGGGCCTTTCAAATGAATGCTTTGGACCACCGCAAAAAATGTGGGCCACATGAGTTTTTGAAGCAGCTGCTCAAATAAGCTATCTGAGCAGCTGCGCGGGAACACTATTCTCATCTCTCTCTCTCTCTCTCTCTCTCTCTATATATATATATATATATATATATATATATATATATATAAAGGATAAGGAAATTACGGAATTTTTTAATTTCTCCCAAAATTCTAAGAGAATTACACATCACTTTTTTTTACTTTTTTTAACAAAGGCACCCATTCAACCCACATATTTTCAATCCTACCCCCTCCTTTATGCTTTTGAACAAAGGCACCTATTAAAGCCACATAATTTCAATCCTACCTCCGTCATTTATGTTTTTTAATAAAAAATCTATACGGTGATCTTAACCATCCGATTTAACAGGAACCACATATTATGAAAACCTCTATAGATTGGAGAGCTAGGATCAGCCAATGGAAATGATTTTTGGGGCACGACCTATTGATGTTGTGTTCCATCACATGGACGGTTTGGATCAATCTATGATGTGGTTCGTACAGTTCTTTGTCTCCCTTTTAACTTCTTTGAATCAAAACTAACTTCTGATTCAAATAATTATAATCAATGCATTACTTCTGTTTTTTTTGTTAAATAACAATTAAGGCGTCGTGTTATAACAATGAAGTTTTTTTCTCGCCCGCGCATCGCGCGGGGTGCTTTACAGTGTGTGTGTGTGTGTGTGTGTGTGTGTGTGTGTGTGTCTAGGGAAATGTGAGCGTACTCAGTCGATGAGATAAGCTTATCTACTCGGTCGGCTAAAAACAGTGTGGGCCACATTTTTTGGCTGATCCAAACCATTCATTTGAAAGGTCCTTACCTAGATAGGGTGTCCACAAAAAACCAGCCCCATAGGATCATCCCAACCCATCCAACAATGGAGGGAAAATGAGCAGATTTGTGGACAAATTGTGTCTGTCCATTTTTCCCTCCACATTTGGATGGGTTAGGATGACCCTATGGATCTGATTTTTTGTTGACACCCTATGTAGGTAAGGGCCTTTCAAATGAACGGTTTGGATCACCCAAACAATGTGGGCCCCCACTGGTTTTAGCTCGACCGAGTAGATAAGCTTATGTACTCGATCGAAATGTGGCATGTACTAATTATCAAACGTGTGACAAGACATGATTGTGTGCGATGTTATTAAACCGTCATGGGTGGTAGTCTTGCATATGTGATGGTTTCTAAGCACGTGGATATGTGATTATTCTACTATTTCCTAAATTTTCATCTTAAAATTCTATCATTTGCATACGTTTCCATTTCCAGCCAAAACAAAAAGACTTTTGTTTCCATGGTGATCGAAATCGAAAGTGAAAACCTTGGCTCCGATATTATTCTTGAATGAAATGAATGAAAAGGATTGTTCTTCACTGCTTTGCAAAATTGTGAGTGTGAAGCCTTCATCCTTAAGGTGAGATGCCTTGATCATCTCCAAGGTGTGAAACCTAAAATCTGGGTATGATCCCTAGGGAATTGCTAGTGTGATTCTAACATAATCTTCTTCTTCTTTGGTGAGATGCCAAAGCTTCTTTAGTGAGACGCCATGGAAAACTCTTGGTGGGATGGCAGGAGATAGGGATCTTATTTTTTCATTACTTGCTATTTATATTTTTCCTATTTTCCCCGGCTTTTCTTGGTTTCTTTTGCAAAAACAATCTGCTCAAGAAGCCCAAATATTCCTTCCCCTTGACTAAAATCTGAAAATCTTATTTTTTTTCTTCTTGGTTTACACATCCTATTTCACCCAAAGACCTACGTCCCTTCATCTTGCCAAAACCTTTGCTTGCACTTTTCCAGCATACGTCTTCACTTTCTCGGCATACGCCTACACTCTGCACCCCACTAAACTTACCCCAAACCTAGCAGAAATTTTTTCCAAATCTGAACACATACCTTATGATTCAAAACCCTAATTTTCACACATCCTTTTTACCGTTAATCCCAAAACTATTTCCCCACAACCTTATATCAGCCAGATTTCACAATTTCTTTAGACCCCAAATGCTCAAACTGAGAACTTGGTTTTTTCTACACTATGCACATTGTAATTGCTATGGGATTTGTGAGATTTGAGGCCTTATGAGTTTTTGCCCGTGGGAATTGAAACGGAAACATTTCGGTTTCAGTGGAAGTCTTGCAAAATCAAGGAAAAGTATGGAGACATGTGCAAATCATGAAATTTTGAGATGGGGAAAATACTAGAATAAGCACAAATACATACTTAGGAACTATCATATGAGCAAAGGAACTACTAGTCCTCGTGAAAAATCAAGATATTTGGAGATATCTTGACGGTGAGACGGTGAAGACAATCAGAGATATTGCCAGTGAGATGCCGTCGAGATAGTTCCTTGACCTTGAGGACCCAAGCCCTTCAAGTTTCCTCTCCCTCCTCCTCAAGCATCAAGGGCCCACGCCATTCTTGTGCCTTACTGAAGGACCGTGAGACAAAGATTTCTGGAATCTTCCCCGGGCGAGAACTGGAGATGGATGGTGGAGCTGGGGATACTCTGGAGCTGGGAGACTACAATCGGAGATCGAAGATATAACTGATAGAAAACTTGAAGGGAGTATATCTCGATTTGATAGATAGCGGCAACTCTGCAAGAGAAGGATTCAAAGCTATGGAAATTAAGGACTGTAGCAGAAAGAACTTACATAGTCAAGAATTTCTTTTTTTTGAAAGATGACTTCTATTCATAAATACCATGAAGGATACATCAAGGACCAGGAGTCCCATTGATCATTACATAGTACCGTAAGAGGTATTTCAGGACATGCCCTGAAATACCAGAGGGCCGAAAGAGCCTTTAAAAACTAACCACCATAACCAGAACAGACTCGTGTTTACAAACATAAGAACAACCAGGGTTCACCTAGATGAATCCAACCCCTAACGTTTCAGGAAAAACTTCCAAAAGCAAAAGATCATGGTCTCTCAAGCTTTGGAAGATTTACACTTACTACCGTTCCGTCTGAAAATTGCTATGTAAGGCCCCAGGCTTCCTTCAAAGACACATAATCTTCAAAACCATAATCTCATCAGAAGAACTATTAAATTATTCGCTTCAACCTTCCCTTCATTAGCCTTGAATCCCCAAAAAGAAAACTATTTTTCCCAAAAAACGCAGGCATTACCAAAAGGAGACTAAAATCCTGATCCAGACCATTCAGAACAAAGCACACCTCCCAACCCTTCCAAGCAGAAAGTCCACGCTCACTTTCAACCTTTTCTCCTTCGGAAAGAAAATAGTCTCAAAACCAGGCGTAGGGACCTCCTCTATAGAGTCCTGTGAAGTGGCTATAAGTTCCTCCAACTCGTTAAGACAAACTGAACGGTCCGCCTCCCATTCCAAACAGCGTAAAAATTCTTGGTAATACAACCTGTCCTTGAAAAAATGAAGTTTGTACATCGGCACGCAAATACTTTCGATATTTCGTGACCCTATTAGAGCGAATAGTTCCTCAGCATTTCGCTGCACATCTTGTTTGAGTTGAACCCAATCGCTCTTCATTTCTCGCTTGGCAAGTTCCGCAGGAGTAGGGATTTCAGCAGAGGCCTTGTTTCTGTCATACGTTAAGGTTCGAACCTTGTCCAAAAGATGGATCCATTCCGAGCAGTCAACCAACTCCACTCTTCTCCGCTAAGTTGTTTGCGCTTCCGGTGCAACCATTATACCACTCGGATAGCTTGGAACCGAAAAGACTTAAGAAAGCCATATCTCGCTATGTACATAAAGGAGAGAAAGATAGACACCAAGAGTCGCAATAAAAGCAAAAGCCTCCAGGTGAAACGGCTTTAGCCACCGCCAAGATTAATGTCAGAGAAAGGACAGAAAACGAGAATCGAGGTGAATTACTCACCTCGAGTATCCTTGAAAAAAAACCAACTAAACCTATGAGTCAAGCATGAATTTTAAGAGCCTACATCCTACGGAAGTAGGCTTTTCTCCCCGCCTGACAACGTAGATAAGACTGCAAGATTTGACGCAGACTTGGCAAGCCAGAACTTGGGGAATTGCGGGAGACGTGTCCAAAAGTTTGCACAAAAAGTCCCCCAAAACCTTAGATGCTTTTCGATTTGACTTCCAAGGCTTTTTAATGTCTCAACGATCATCGTGCAGGCAGTTGGAAGTGTCCTTCATGTTAAGACCCTTGGGTATAGCATTTCCATCACGGTTGCCCGAAACATTTTGAATTTTGAAATTTGAGGAGAGGCCATCAGGATCACCCCGCCGAGTGGTGTCGAATTGACTCACCTTCAGCCCCAGATTCTTCCCACCGTCACCCTCACTTTTCACCTCTATCAAAGGTTCTTCCATCCCTGAGGCATTCCGTTCATGATCCAAGGAGGGCAGGGATATCTATCAGTGAATTCAAAATTTTAGGGATCCGAGAAGCAATATCAATTCGGAAGATGAGATCCTGAATGCGAATGTGAACAAAAGGTTTGATTCCTGTCGAACCTGAGAGAAGGACAAGGGCTGAGGCAATACTCATTCCATAAAGATTCACTTTCAGGACTGTTCCAAAGAGGCGACCCAAAGCCTCTACCGTGGAAATCGCCCAAGCATGTAGCGGAATTCCAGAGAAATTAAGCCAAACTGGCTTTTTTTCAGATTTTATGATCGGGCTCCACACAAAAAGAGAGGAAAGGAGAGACCCACCTCCCCTCCTTAAGACCTCTGCAGCCATTGCTTCACTGGTAAACATAAACAGAATCATATTGTGACCAAAAATTCCAGGCTTTGGAAGAGACGGGATGTTCCAATAAGATTTGGCACGGTGCCAAATGTCGAACAGGCTCCAATTGTCCCATTTTGGTCTTCCAACCAGGCATGATTTTAGCAGATTGCATCTATCTGCTACCTCATTACCTAGGATAGTCAAGGTTGGGATCCTGTCGATAGAACTAGAAGAGATATTCCCTGAATCCGGCCAAATCCCCAAACTTTCCTCTTAAACCTCTTTCTTTCGCCAGGATTTACCTGATGTTTTCCAAACCATACACATACGACATTTTTTCCGCCATCTAAAGCTATGGTATTTACATTCATTGCATACCCAGTCTCCAGCATGAAAACCCATCATTCTCTAATCGTGAGTCTATAAAATCAAGAATTTTAATCGAAATGTAGCCTCAGAGGCGGGACAGAGATGAAAAGGAGGATGAGGGGTGGGAAAAGAAGGAAATCAAGAAGAAGGTAAACCTTAAACCACCCTCGAGTAGGACGGAGTTGTCGCCTCGCGATTGGACCTGTAAGGGATGCGGGTATCATAACTTCAGGAGGAGACAGATTTGCAGATGGTGTGAAAGCGAAAAGCCTGATGAAAAGAATCGGGGAGAAGCCATGTCACCGAGATCGACTCTATATCAGCACAGCTAGCCAGAAGTCGGAAGAAAGCAAACCAAGACTGAAGGAGGAGTGCATGTAATAAGCCTCTCTGGTAAAGAACTAGAAGCGAGAACAGATTTTCTCATAAGTTGTTTGATCAGAACGATGAAAAAGGATCAATGGAATATTGAGGAGATTCAGAAATGGGCAAGATGGTTTTGGGATTTGCCGGAACTCTCAAAACCGAGCCGACTTGGGAAAAGAGAAGTTCTGTTCAGTTTTCGATCGGAATATCAGGCCAATCAGATTCTGAGAAAGGGAGGAAATGCGGTGAGAGGGCGGCTTCTGAAATGAGAACCATGGAATCAATATCATCGATCCGGATCGATAGCCCGATGGTTTCGATTTTATGGAATCCCTCTTCATGTTTCGGCAAAATCAACCATTGAGGCTTTAGCTCTCTCTCTCTCTCTCTCTCTCTCTCTCTCTCTCTGGGACTAGTTGTTTTGGAGATTACGATAGACACGCATCCTGGAGGAAAGCTCGAATATGCTAGAACCAAGATTCTTTCTCCCCATTGGTTGCCGGGACGATGCTCTACACCATTAAAGATAGCTGGGAAATTATATGCCATTAGTTTCATTGACGAGTGTGACAATAGCGGGCCTTTGGAGGAAAGTGTGCCTAACAAACTCGTGACTCCACCAGGGACGAGTAGAAGGTCGGACGGAGAGGGGGTCAATGGTATGGATGCAACGAAAAAAGCCACTGTAACGGCTCAAACTTGGGTGGACGGCGAGTCGGAGAAGAAGAAAGCTCAAAACCCAAGTTCTTCATCCAACGGCTCAAAATCCACAAAAGATGATTGGTCAGCCGAAAGAAACGGAAGGGGAAGGAGCCATTGGATGAGCTGCGGTATCAGGAATTAATCCAGACCGTTGATTCAAAGTTAGGAATAGAGCGGGAAGTTAGGGGCGATGACAATCTGGCTGGGCAGAAGAGACGTTTCATGGCAGAGAAAGATGATTCTCAAATCAGGAACGTGACACGATCTGATGCGGAGGAGCATGCAAAGAACGGCTATCCTCCCCAGCCTTATATCCTCATAAGGGCGCGGTTGACAGCTATTCGCATGGGGCGTCATCAGGACCATTGATCCAGAAGATAAAAAGTGGAGGGGTTATGTGTTCAATCCAGAGAGACAACAAAGGCCATAAGGAAAACCAGTGTCGCTTCAGGACAAGTTATCAAGACGTGGCGAGGCCCTTCGGTAACGTGTCAAAACCTCGGGGTTTTAATCAACAAGTGGTTTATCGGGATGCAGCGTGGGATCAGTCTCGCATGCTAGTAACCCATTATCCACTCACTTGAGAGATTATCAGAAAGAAGAAACTCTGGAAAGGATCTCAGAGCCGCGCTTTCTACGTTCTGAAGCGAGCAGAGCACTATTTAAAAAAAAGAAGTGGTTCAATGGAAAACTGTCGGACTCGGGGAGATACTATCCCGATCAAACGCACCGGAACACGGAGGTAATCAATCATCTTCTTCAGAAGATCATTGATGTTGCCCTATCTCGGATGTCTTTGCATCCTCGGAAGAACAATCGCGACGGCGACATGTTCGATCGGGACGAGGTGACTCGAGAATACTTGAACCTTAAATGGAGGAAGATGGAAGGAAAATATGTGATCGATAATGAGTCAAAGGAAGCGGCCTCAGTGGAATTAAATGATACCAGTCTTAGTTCGAAGTTACGGGAGGACAGCCCCGGAAAATCGGAGGGTCTTGGAAAATGGAATGTTCAGAAGAACAGGATGCGAATACAGATGAGGAAGCATCAGTTAAGATATCAGTGGAAGACACCCTTGACCGAGATTTACAAGACAACATAAACGCCTGTCTCCATCGAGGTGATAGTACATCTGGTGAAGAGGAAGAGCCTCTGTCAAATGAATTCGAGGCCATGGCGGTGACGGGATCTGATTTGGGAATAACCTTCAAGGACGAACTTGCAAAAACACAAAACATGTTCGAGGAGATAGTAACCAGGGATCGGGCCAAGACATCAGTTAAGTCGGGGGAAGGGAAGAGGGTCAAGGGAGCTCAAGCAGCTACTTTGAGCTTCTAAGGTTGGGGGATTAAATAAAGAGAGTTTTTAATATGAAGATGATCTTTTGGAATATAAGGGGATTGAGGCCTGAAAGAAAGAAATTGGTGGTCAGGGACTTGTTTCGGACCAGACACCTGGAAATTCTGGCAATTATTGAATAAAAAATGATGGGAATTTCAGATAAGCTAATTAACGGGATATGGGGAAGGGGGAATAGGGGGTGGGCGGCAAAAGATTCAAGAGGCCCGTCTGGGGGTATAATAGTGAAATGGAGAGAAAGTTCATTCCTAATGGAAGTTTGCAAAATTAGGGAGCATACTATGTTCATTAGGTTCTTTGATCAAGCTTCAAAATTCCATTGGATATTGACGGTTGTATACGGTCTGGCACGAGCAAGGGATAGACAGGTATTGTGGTCAGAATTGAAGGAGGTTTGGGCATCCTGGCAGGGGCCATGGATTCTTGGTGGAGACTTTAACACGATTCGGTTTCCTGCGGAAAAATCACCAATGGAGAGAATCACGATGAGCATGCTCAATCTATCCAACCTGATTCTTGATTGTGAATTGTTGGACCTTCCACTTCAGGGAACCAAATTCACCTGGTCCAATAATCAAGAGAGGCTGGTCCTTTGTCGCCTGGATCAGGTACTGATTTCACGAGACTGGGATGAAATGTTTCTCAATATCAGTCAAAGGGCGTTACCAAAACCGATATCCGATCACAATCCGCTCATGCTCGAGTTGATTTCTGATCCTGACGGACCTCGCCCATTTAAGATCGACATGGCTCTATGTGAATATGAGGAATTTAACTACAAAATAGTGGAATGGTGGAACGTGATGCGATTTGAAGGATGGAAAGGTTTTGTGCTTTGTCTCAAATTTCACACTTAAACTCAAAATAATTGAATGGTCCAAGCAGGAGCTTATTTTGAGGGAACATAGGAAGGTTGAAATAATGGCTCAGCTGGCAAACCTTGAATCTATGGAAGTGGAGGCCCCTCTGGGAATGGACGATCTACAAAGGAGGATGACACTGAAAGTCGAAAACGAAGAGTAGAGAGGCTCAAGGAGTGAGATAACAATACAAGATTCTTCCACAAGATGGACTGCTCCAGACGGAGAAATAATTATGTGAAGTCTGATGGTGGATGATGAACTGGTTGAAGATAAGCCTCGAATCCATCAGATCATTGTGGAATATTACCGAAAGTTATATTCCAATTCGCATGTGTGGAGACCAAAGATGGAAGGCATTGAGCTGAAGAGCATAGCTCCTGAAAAAAAAGGCATGGCTAGAGAGAAACTTCACTGTGGAAGAGATCAAAGAAACCCTTCTGACCTTCAAGAAGGACAAAGCACCCGAGCCCGATGGTTTCTCAATGGCCTTCTATCACCGTCATTTATCTGACGGTCAAAGGGGATTTCCTTGCCTACATGCAAGAATTTCACGAGCGAGGTAAACTTAACAAAGCCGCTAACTCCACTTTCATAACATTGATACCGAAGAAAGAGGGGGCGGTTGAATTGAAAGATTTTAGGCCGATTAGCCTTGTACATGGAATGTACAAGGCAGTGGCTAAGGTCCTTGCTCGTAGATTATGCAGGGTATTGGGGAATATAATCTCAAAATATCAGGGGGCCTTTGTCAAAGACCGTCAGATAATGGATGGTATCTTGATAACAAATGAAGTCCTCAATTCGATGAAACATAATGGTGACAGTGAATTCATTTTCCGGGTCAACCTAGAGAAAGCATATGATCATGTTGACTGGAAAGTTTTTAATTTTTTATTAATGAGGATGGGTTTCGGAGATCGATGGAGGGGATGGATGATGCAGTGTCTATCTTCTACGCATTTTTCCATCCTGGTCAATGGATCTCCTGAGGGATTTTTCAAGAGCTCGCGGGAGCTAAGACAGGGGGATCCATTATCCCCATATATTTTCATAATTGTCATTGAAGCATTGAGCTCTCTGATAAATAAAGCGGAGCAGATATTGCATGACTGAGGCCTTGTCAGAATCTATATAGAATATCGCATCTTCAATTTGCAGATGATATGATATTATTTCTCGAGGAAGGAGCGGATCAGGCAAGAAACGTGAAGCGTATCTTTAGATGGTTCGAAATGGTCTCTGGCTTGAAAATAAACATGTCAAAGAGCACGATGGCTGGAATCAACATGGACCCGCAAGCGGAGCAACAACACGCTAAGATATTGGGATGCTTGCAAGCCACTCTCACTCTACCCATACGATATCTAGGGCTTGCTCTTGGCTTCGGAATTCGTAATGCGGCTCTATGGGACCCTGTTGTAGAGCGAATCAAACGGAAATTGGGAACCTGGAAGAAACAATATTTATGATTTGGAGGGCAGATAACTCTTATCAAAGTGGCATTGTCGAACATGCCTGTATATTACATGTCGTTCTTCAAAATCCCTGTGAAAGTCGCAAATCGTATTGAGAAGATTCAGAGGGACTTCCTTTGGGAAGGGAAGGAGGGTGGAAAAAGAATCAAGCATTTGTTGCAAATCTGCCAACCCAAGGTGAGTCAAAAATGGTCTCTTCCTCTTGAAGGTTTTTTCAAGCTTAATTTTGACGGCGCTTCTTTTGGGAATCCGGGTGCAGCTGGAATTGGTGGTCTTCTTAGAAACGATAAAGGTGAAGTGGTTTGGGCTTTCTCTGGTCCAATAGGTATAACTGATTCTTCAGAAGCGGAAGTAAAAGCAGCTTTTTCCGGAATCTTACATATAGATAAAATCATTCTGGACAAGGTGATAGTAGAAGGGGATTCGGCAAATGTGATAAAGTGGATATCGGGTTTGACTCCACCGCCGTGGAGATTTCTCAATCTTCTAGATGAGATTTCTGATTATGTTTCTGATTCAGCTGCAGTCTTCTTACATATTCGGAGATCGGCAAATGGCGAATCGGATTCTCTCGCAAAATCGGGGGTTAGCAGGGCTAGTTTAGAGTGGTTTGATTATCTCTCTCCGTAAATTGTATTTGTCTTTTCATCTCTTTGTATTTTGTGAACCTTCTCGGTTCCCTTCTTCAATCTATTAATATTTCAAAAAAAAAAAAGAATCAAGCATTTGTTGAAATGGAAGAAGGTTTGCAAAGCAGAAAAGAAAGGGGGGCTTGGCATCGGTAATTTGCGACTTCGAAACAAGGCATTGTTGGGAAAATTTCAATGTCGATTTGGATCTGAGAAGGAGTCGTTATGGCACCGTATCATCGGAGATAAATAAGGTAGTGGGTGGGGCGAATGGGAATGTTGCGGACCGATGTCTGGAAAGGAATCTAGACCATGAAAATCCATATATTCTGCCCGCCCACAGTTTCAACCCAAAGTCCGGAAGGACGACAATATATATTTTTGGATGGACCTTTGGATATGCGAAAACTTACTAAAAGATTCATTCCTGGATATTTTCACACAAAGTCCAAGATCAATGGGTGTGGATTCCTGACTCTCAAGAGGGTTTTACTGTGCCGTCTTTTTTCAGATGCTTGAATGAGGGCAATGGTATCTCCTCTCGTCGTGCTCGGGTATGGAGGTCCATTGCTCCTCCATGGGTTACGGCTTTCAACTAGACCGTTATTCACAAGGGCATCAACACTTGCGAACGCTTAAAACGGCGTGGGTTTCACTTAGCCAGTCGTTGTGTACAATGCTGCGAGGCGGAGGAAACCTTCGATCACGTTTTTATCCAATACCCGTAAATAATGAAATTTTACGGAATGTCCTGGATTCTTGATTTCCGGATTACAAAAACAATCATCAGTTGGGGCAGCGCGTTTCATGGATGTCATGGTGAACCCCAATGGAAGTTAATACCTAATGCTATTACTTGGCATATTTGGATGGAATGCAATTTCAGAGTAAGGCGAGAACATGGCAGTATGTATTACTTGATATCAAACTTGCCATAATTGCTTGGGCTAGGGCCAAGGTTGGTCTTCCATATTCGGTGGGAACAATTTTAAGGAACTGGACAGCAGTCATCATTGAGCAAAAGGGATCCACGAAAGAAATGCCAAGATGGTCGCCACCACTGGATGGGTGGTTCAAACTGAATTTTGATGGCAGTTCTTTCAGGAATCCAAGTAGGGCTAGAGTCGGTGGGTTTATTCGCGATTCCGAAGGTCACGTTATCATATCTTTCTCAGGCCTGGCGTTATCATGTCTTTCTCATGTCTTTTTGGGCTTCAATGGAATGAAAAAAATTACTTAGGTCCTTTGATTGTCGAAGGCATATCTGCTAATACCATCGCTTGGGCTCTGAACCGAAGCAGTGGGCCATGGCGTTTACATGTCACCCTCAATGCAATACTCGACCTTGTTCGTCTACTCCATCCTCAACTCTCGCATAAGAGAAGGCAGCGAATACTATGGCAAAGGTGGGGGTGGCTCCTGAGGAAATTGCTGTTATGTTAGTCAATCAGTCGAGTGGCAGGCCATGAGGGCTTTTTCCGAATGCATTACTGGGTTGCATTATATCTTTGACGTAAGCTCCTGGTTTTTGGGATGTAATGCTACGGGACACCTTGTCCCCTGTGTTGTTTTTTAATGAAATTATCGTTATCTTTCAAAGAAAGAAAGAAAGAAAACTATCATATAAGCAAGAAAGCCACCATAATGGCTTAATCACATTACTATTTAAAAAAATGGCTTAATCACAATGACCACCTAGTGACATGAGTTGTCACACATGCAAGGTCTTAAATTTCAGTTTCGGTGAAAATTTTGACCAAAATCATGTAAAAATGATAAAAGTTGATTTTTAATAAAATTTCCACTGAAATTTCAGAAATTTCGGTGATTTCAGTGGAAATTTTGTAAGCAGGGTAAAAAACGAAATTTTAACCAAAATGTCATCAGAATTTTGATCCGAAATTTCGACTTTGACAAAATTTCACCAAAATATTGTAAAATTCCAATTTAAGGTAAATTTCGTTTCCGAAACATTTCGGCCGAAATTGAAAACTATGTGCATATGTCTGGAACAATAAAGTCAATAATGAAGTACAATAATAAAGTATAAGAAAGTACAACAACCAGTCCCCCTCCAAGGACCCCAACTATATGTCAATACCATTTAGAGTTACGAGGAAAATGTGTTTCTTTGATTTGCGGTGTATTTTCGATTTACAGTAGATTAGGGCATATTTTTTTGGTTTTTAGAAAAATTAGCTTTGTTTTTTTTAAATGGAGAAAAATTAGCTTTTTTTTTTTAAATGTGAAAACTTAGCTTTATACGATGTAAATCATAATATCTTTCAAGTTTTTTGTCGTTTCCACCATTTCAGTCGAATTTCGGGTATTTAGGTTGAATTCTGCTCAAATTTTCCAAGGAAATAATGGCTTGGAAGGAATTCATTGAGATTTCGTTTCGGTGAGGAGGTCGTTTCAGGGAAATTTAAAACCATGCAAGTGAAGCTTACCAAAGTGCACATACCAAACAATGCTACAATAGAGTATCTTTTATCTTTTCCTTTCCTTTCCAATATATGCTACAGGGGTGCTTACTGGTTTATGATTCATCATATACACCTTCTTGAGAAGACATGTGATATAATATATTTTGGGTCATTGCAGATCCTTCCTTTTTTTAATGGCTTGGTCTGTTTCAAATCAACACCTAGAAAGAGGCACAATTCCTCAAGGCATTTCACATTGAAATCTTGCTTCAATCTCTCTTTTTGTAATGTCCTTTTCATGACGACCAGCCAAATGTGGGCTAGGTTTCTGGGCTCTCTTCTTGACACCTTTTATAAGGGAAAATGGGGTGCTTTAAGAGTTTAAATGGAGGAAGCCTTTTGTATGTGACAAGCCTCAAGTGTAAGGAGTAGGTCCCATTTACATTTTGGTTTTAGAGCGTAGGAGTGCAAAGTCGCATATGCTAAAGATTTGTATTTTCTATCTTGCACACGAACATGAGTGGTCTACTCCCATTTCCTTCGTCAACCCCCACGCCCTAGAGACAAGCCTGATCCTTGCAATGGCTGAGATTCTTTCAAAGGTTGATCCCTTGGTGATAGATCGTGTTTGTGAAGCTCTTCCAATGCTACTAGTTCATGAGAAGGTGATTTATTGGTTATCAGTTTGTGGGAAAACTTCCAATCAACCTATCAGTTAGTGAAAGATAGCTCTTGGCCACTTCAGTTCGTGGTAGAAGTATTTCCAGAGTGGAACCTGCGTGGATTCACGTCCTCAACCTCCATTCACGAACTCACCACCAAGTGTACCAAGTTTTGGGGTATTTTGGATTATTTTGTTGGGCATCTCTTACAAGATATTTTTGAATTTGTATTTTGTCTCTTTTGACATACTTTTGAAATATATTTGAGCCCTTTTATGCCCCATAGTGAGTTGCTTGCATCATGATTTGGTTTATAAGATATTTGTGGGTTACATTTGCTAAAAAAAAAGAAGATATTTGTGGAATACAGTCCACTATTTCTTTGTGGATTCTTGCAATTTCAGATTGGGATATTACAGTGGTGTCAGAGCTTTATTCTTTCCAACCTATGAGGATTGTTGATGCCACATTTTACCCACTAGTGACTAAAATCTCAGAATGAATCATTGAAAAGGGAACTGACTTCATTTTAGAATAAAAAGGAATGCTATGACACACGACACAAGCTTCACAATCTAAAGTAGAAATAGACCCAAGACCAGGGACTACCAACTTTAAACTACAAAGAGATAGACGACCGAGTCAACATTTCCAAAGCTGGTGAGAAATAGCAGAATGGAGAGCAGTATTTGTCAAGCTACGATTGACGTGGTAGAGTCTACTAGACTCAAGCGTGGCGATAATAAGCATCATCCCCGTCAGTTGTGTACGAGACATGATTTTCCCACGGTGATTCTATAAACTTGTCCTAGAGCTTGTCAGATGTGTGATTGATCTCTCACAATACATGCACTACCTGTTACCACTTCATATACCACCACCATGGCCTCCCATGGAGTCACAACTCCTTCCCCTGTCAAAAACCCCACATCCTCTGCCACTACCACCCTTGTATACTGAGAATGTAAGGTTAGACCTTAAAAGCAGGAATCATACCTCATGGGTGCTGCTCTAGCTCCTGAACCATGAATCGGCACTCCTTAGGAAGGAGCAACCAAGGAGCTTGTGAAACCCTACTGATGATGCCATTCTCTGCACGCCACCTGCTCCTATTACTCACCAGTCCACCGTCACCAACAGATTCACACCTTTTTTGATATACTTGATTTTTGACAGACATAAAGAAGATATTTCATAAATGCTCAAATGGCGCACTCAACTTTAGACTCTTCAAGATCCCCACACTTCCCCGCACCCACTTCGTGCTTCTGCGGGTTAGACTCCTCACCAATACTGAGATATGAAAAGGATTGTTTTTTTTTTTTTTTGGAATCCCAATGTGTGAATTCACAAGTAAAGGCTATTCAAACAAATAAGCTCTTTGCTAGCCAAGATCTACTCATGAACTGAATGATATTCTGGACCCAATCAAAAGAACTTAGCAACATTAAACTCTTCACGTTGCCTCTTCAATATCTCAAGGTCAGATTGTGAGAGGTTGATACACATTCAACTCTTTCAACATATCACGAAGTGTACTATATTATTTACTCAAAATCTACTTTCATTGTTCAAGCAAGAACATGCTCCAAACAACCCATGCAAACGTGATAGATTTTCATCAAAGGAATACGTCTCATATATGGATTTCCATACCTCCTTGGTCTTGCTAAGCAACACTAGGTTTTTACTAGCACGTGGTTCCATATTGTTCCAGAGCCAAGTCATAATCTGATGACTCTCCCTGAGCCAATCTTCGTACTGATTATTAGATTCACCGAAGTCTAACTCTAGTCAAAAAGTTCAATCTTCCTACCGCAATAAGGGCCACCTTCACAAATTTGGCTCGTAGAAGGTAATTGGCTCCATTTAGCTTAACAAAAGTAAGCTGAGTTCCTTGCGTCCCTATGGCTTTTGAAAAATTAGGTTTTTTAATGGCTTGAAATTTTTTTTATGGCACATGAACAAAAAGAAATTAAAGGTAAACTAGATTTTCTTTTAACAAGAGTTTGTTGTTTACAAACATTTCCATTGCACAAATATAAATTATAGGAGCAACTGGTGTATGAATATAAGCAAATAAATCAACAACAGACACAAGATTGAAATATGCTGAGATGAAACAGGCACTCAAAAGTATGAACATGGTTTGAAATTTCGGCCGAAATACTGAAATTTCAGTTAAATTTTGGATTTCGGCCGGGACCGACACCGAAAGAACCTTTGAATCAGAGTCGGTTCCAGATTTCGACCAGAATTTCATTAATTTCGGCCAAAATTTCGGCATTTTTTATTTTTTTGGAATTCATTTCTTAGCGAAATTTCAGTGAACATCTCGTATTTTAACGAATTTTTTTTCATTTTTACCGAATTTGGGCCAAAATTTCGGCATTTCGGCCAAAATTTTAGTTTCGGCTATGTCCGAAACCGAAATTTTAAACCTCGAGTATGAAGCAAGAAATTGTCGTAAGAATTACCTGCAAACTTTGTGAATACGAAAAAGCTCCAGAAGTGCCTTAGGGAGAACTTCTAGGGTTTCAGCTGACATGAATTTTGTCCCAGAACCCTGTGTTCCATTTATACCTCCTTTTGTGCTTTGATCAGCATTACCAGATGTGGGTGCCACATTTGGCTTTAGAGAATTCTTTTTCATTGTAGACGCACTTTTCCCTGACCCATGCAAAGCATCTGTGATTAACTTCTCACGCCTTGACCAAGCTTGTTCTTGCTCCTTCACAATATCTGGATGACCTTTTATAAATGAATCATCAGTGTCCCTGAACTTCCAATCCCGACAGTCGGGTCTTTCAACAGCCAATGGACTCAAAACAGGCTCCAGAATTTCATGACGAAATTTTGAGAACTTGATTTGGTTCTGGTGGATAAATCTGCTTTTGCTAAATAATAGAAGAATGTAATCTCTAGCAAGAGCGGTGTTACCGGTAACACCAGAACACCGCAATGAACTTTTTGCGACCCAGAGTCCCTGTATTAGGACTGCATGTTGCTGAAGAACTTTCAGAACATCTTCCTTAGAATCAGCAGGAGCAAGATGCATAAGAGCGTCAAATCGATGCATATCAGAACCCTACAGAAAGGAAACACACAATTCAAGTTTCAAAAAACGAAAAGATAAAGCTTAACCATGTATGGTTTTAAGAGAAAACCAACAAAAATGAATGATTTAATTGGAACAATGTGACTTCACCAAAAAATCCCAAATAACTATTCTATTCTGTCCAAGAAGCTAATGAGATATCTCAATCTATGTCACAAATATCATTCTCGGGAATTTCTTGGCAAGGGAAAATCTCGGGATATATTAAAATATTTTATTCTTTTCAGGCTTATATCAGGAAAAATGATAAAAATAAAACTATTTTAAATATATATATATATATATAATTTAAGAAAAAAATAAGACTTTAATAAAAATATCAGGATAATATCGTAAGATTATCATGATATTTTATGATAAAAATGAAAATATCGCTACATTTTTAAAATCTCGGGATTATTTTGGGATCTTGTCGTTTTATAAAAATGTCACGATAAAAAGGGGATATTTTGAAAATATTGGATATATTTGTGTCATAGATCTCAATAAGACCAGCTCCAGCAATGAAAAAATTAGAAACAAATAGCTGCTCTTATCAACAAGAGAATTATCGGTCATATTTTATCAAGTAGTGAACATACTCAAAAAATAAAGTCCTAATTTAAAAATGAATAAACTAACCAGTGTACCACAATCTTAAGATGCATCTAATGGAATGAGTGATTACTGACCTCCGAAAACAACTTTTTGAACCGTTCTTCGAAAGGCAGTGAAAGCAAGAAGCTGTTGAAGAAAATAACACAATTTTAAGCTCTACGATACAACACATCATGGTGACAGTTATCAGTATTTATCCACATGGGAAAGGCTGAGAAGCTGCACAAAATATCATCCAAAATGATGGGTATGGTCTGCTAAATAGAAAGCAGAATACTGCACAAAAGATTAATTAGGAGACAAAATGATGGAAGTACACAAAATATCAACCACAATGGAGATGGGTATGGTCTACTTAATGGGTATGGTCTGACAAAGAGAAAGCAAAATACTGCACAAAAGATTAATTAGGAGACAAAATGTTGCAAGCACATAACTAGAATCAATACCAACATTATTATTCTGCGAGTAGGACATTGACTTAGTCCTAGAAAAATAAAATGGCCTTCATATTTAGAGAAATGGAATATTATTGCCTATCAAAAAATAAGGTAAAAATGGAGTGCTGGTGAAGCATGAATAGAAGAATCAGTTTAAAATGAAGAGAAATAGGTAATGTAACTTCAAACGAATAAAGAAAAAGTTCATAAATCAAATAGATGACAATTCTGATTACGACTATTGAGTTTGGTTGGCTACTGATGCTCAAAAGCTCTAGGGCCTGCCTTTGTGACAATTATAGCCAATTGCAAAATGTTGGACTAAAAGTGTAGGTCTTACATGCTTTAGATTAGAGAAGATAGGCATATCAGTGGTCTTACATTCCAAAGTGCTTCAGACGCGCCAATTTTTTCAATCTTCTTTACCAGTTTAAACCTACCTCAACAACGCACTCGTTTGATTGGTCTTTCAGCCTTGTGACTATCATCAATAAATGGATTGCTCCTCTTTGTTTCAAAGGAAAACTAGTGTTGGATATAGTTGGATATATGTAATAAGCCTGAGGGCATAGATGTAATTATGCTTCTCCATTGTTAATAAATATATTAGTGAGGGGGAGATCATCTCTCTAACTCACTTTCTGTTCTCTAATTCTTTCTCTGAACATGGTATCAGAGCCCTAGGGTTTTTTATCCCTAGGGAAACCCCTTAGCCTCTATCTTCTCCATTCCTCAACCCTAACCCTAACCCCTTTCCTCATCCTCATCTTTATCTCTCCCTAACCCCTTCCTCATTCTCATCTTCATCTCTCTCACGCCCTAAACCTAACCCTAACCCCTTTCCTTTGTTTCTTCCTTGTCCTTTGTAGAGTTACCAATATCATTACAGGAGGCTCTTGAACATCCTGGCTGGCGAGCTGCTACGGATCTGGAAATGGGGGGCACTTCGATCCAACCAAACATGGGAACTTGTTTCTCTTCCAGCTGGGACTCGACCAGTTGGTTGTCGTTGGGTCTTCTCCATTAAGAATTTACCTGATGGAAAGGTTGAACGGTTGAAAGCTCGTCTGGTTACTAAGGGGTACACTCAAACCTTTGGGGTTGACTATCATGAGACTTTCTCCCCAGTAGCCAAAATTCCTTCAGTTCGTGTCATCTTATCCATGGCAGCTAATCATGGTTGGCCTCTGCATCAACTTGATGTGAAGAATGCCTTTCTGCATGGCGATCTACAGGAGGAGGTTTACATGGAGCAGCCTCCAGGGTATGCTGCTCAGGGGGAGATGTCATCCTGTGTTTGTCGCCTTAAGAAATCCTTATATGGCTAAAAACAGTCTCCAAGAGCATGGTTTGGTCAATTTAGTGAGGCCGTTATTCGCTTTGGTCTTAGACAGTGTGCAGTAGACCATTCAGTATTCAGTCATAAATCCTCTGCAGGGTGCATCCTTCTGATTGTGTATGTTGATGACATCATTATTACAGGAAACAACTTAGGAGGAATTCAAAGGTTGAAGAGTTTCTTACAGGCAGAGTTTGCTACAAAGGATTTGGGTCGACTTAGATACTTTCTAGGGATAGAGGTGGCTTATTCTTCTCAAGGAATATCTCTATCACAGAGAAAGTATGTGTTAGACCTACTGGAAGAAACAGGAAATCTTGGAGTAAAGCCTATATCTGTGCCTATGGATCCTAGTGTGAAGCTTATTCCAGAGGAAGGAGATCTGTTGGAAGACCCTGGCAGATAAAGACGACTAGTTGGCAAGCTCATATATCTTACAGTTACTCGCCCAGATATCTCCTATGCAGTTGGAGTAGTCAGTCAGTTCATGAGTGCTCCTCGTACTTCTCACTGGGGGGCAGTAGTTGAAATTCTCCGTTATTTGAAATGAGCACCAGGGAAATGACTACTATTCAAGAAACATGGACATGTCAGAATAGAAGGCTATTGTGATGCAGATTGGGCAGGATCTCCAGCAGATAGGAGATCAACCACTGGCTACTGTACATTTGTTGGGGACAATCTGGTGTCTTGGAAAAGTAAAAAGCAAGAAATTGTTTCGAAGTCAAGTGCTGAGGCAGAATATCGAGCTATGTCCTATACTAGTGGGGAGCTCCTTTGGTTACGTTTCCTCATGGCAGAGATTGGTTTTCCTTGTTCTTCTTCAACTCAGCTTTATTGTGATAATAAAGCTGCAATTCACATAGCCACCAATCCTGTTTTCCATGAGAGAACCAAGCATATAGAGGCGGATTGCCACTTTATTCGTCAGAAAATTCATAAAGGTTTCATTTACTCGATCTGTGGACCAGTTAGCTGACATATTTACGAAACCCTTGCCTAAGTCAAAGTTGGATGATATTTGTAGCAAGCTAGGAATGTACAATATTTACATTCCAACTTGAGGGGGGTGTTGGATATAGTTGGATATATGTAATAAGCCTGAGGGCATAGATGTAATTATGCCTCTCCATTATTAATAAATATATTAGTGAGGGGGAGATCATCTCTCTAACTCACTTTCTCTTCTCTAATTCTTTCTCTCAACAACTAGAACTATTCTTCTGTGGCCAATTTGAGATTACCTAAAACGTGAATATTTCTATTGAATCTGCATTCTGTTATAATATTCTCTTGATGACTGTTTATAGGATAACATTCTCTTGATTATTGTTAACGTATAAAAGATAAATAACGCCTTCCTCCAATAGCTTAAGCTTTTAGAGAACTTGGTTAGTTAACATGGTATCAGAGCCAATGGTCTCGAGTTCAAACCTCCCGGAAAGCAAAAATCCACATGCGATGGTCGGCCCAAAGTGGGACCACATGTGCCACGTGTTTGCCAAGTGGGCCACACGTGCGGGGGAGTGTTAAAGTATAAAAGATAAATAACGCCTTTCTCCAATAGCTTAAGCTTTTAGAGAAGTTGGTTAGTTAACAATTATTATTAGGATCTAAGATTTTATCTCAGACACAAAGGGAAGAGTGGATCTAGGATCTAAGACTGACAATTAGAAATGAGAGAGAAAATTTGTGAGAATTGTTCAAGGATTAATATTTTATTTACAAAGAAAGACTAAAATGTGCATACTTAAATAAACACAATATCCCTTCAGTAAAATATTACAACAATTCTTGGGCCAACAAAGTTCAATTGGGAGAACATTCTCTCCAAGGCTAATTTAGTCCGACACTCGTACCGGGATTGATGCAACATAGCTGAGTGCACATACCGACATATGTTCCCCAAAGAAAGTGGAAAAATAGAGAGAACGAATATCGCAGTGTTAATATTTATCTGCATATTCATTTCGTAATAGTAAGTGCACATGCAATCACTATAAGAAATAAGAGAAACTAATTATCTGCATGTTCATTTCGTAATAGTAAGTGCACATGCAATCACTATAAGAAATAAGAGAAACTAAGTGTCGAAACTAAACAAAGAACTTACAATCTTACAGTCCCTACCTACTTCTAATCTCATCTAAAGAAGATGACACGCACTCCATACTTCTAATCTCAGCCAGAAAATGTGACAAGCATTCCCCACCTACATCAAATCTTAGTGTGGAAAAAAAACTGAACTGAACAGTGACATTCGACAACCATTCTCTACAGTGCATTTGCACTTTTTCCTGTATAAAGAATGAAAAAAAAAATTTGAGAAGAACAGGTTCTGCTATGATGAACCACGACACCTGTTTCTCCAAATCCCACCTTTTGAGTAGTAAAAGCCTAAAAGGCATGGGTTTTTATTGAAGTTAAGCAAAATCGTTTCAGGAGATTCTCATTCTCCTAATTCTGCTCATTTCATCGACTCAGAAAGAGGGGGAATGATAAGCTTTGCTGTCATCAGCTCCGAATGAGGACAAAATGCATATGTTAACATGTAGTCTGCACCTACTTGTAATCTCAGCCAAAGATGGGGAAAGAAACAAACTTACCTATTTCTAGTGACGAGTTGCTTAAGGCGAATGGTGACTTGTTTAGGGAGAAGGCTAGTGACTAAGTTTATCCAGCAAGTTCTTGTTCTTCTTCGTTGTTGCCTTCTTCTTTTGTCAATGGTTTGAAATGGTTGCAAAATTTGTTCGATTGGTTCAAATTAGTTTAACTGCTTCACAAGGAATTAGTACAAATTGGTCTTTCCCCTTTTTCTTTTTCTTATTCTTTTTCTTCTTTTTCTCCTAGCCAATTCAAATTGGTTCTATTAGTCCAAACTACTCCTCTTTCTTCTTCTTTCTCTTGAGAGGGTTTCAAAGGCTTATTTAATTCAGGAGGGGAATGTGATCATTCGAAGAAAACCATGACTTTTTTATACAAAACTTAATTAAGATAAATCGCATAAATCGTACTATTGATGATCAGATTCTACTATTCAATCAAAAATTGTAATATTCCAATAAATTTAGATTCAATAAAGGGCGGCGAGGCTCCCGCCATTGCGGGGTCTTGGGAGGGCGAGCCTTGGCGCAACGGTAAGGTTGCTCCATTGTGACATGGTGGTCACGGATTCAAGTCACGAAAACAGCCTCTCTGCAAAGCAAGGGTAAGGCTGCGTACATCTATAGGATTTGCCGTTGGTCAAAATAAATTTAGATTCAATCAATTAAATCGAAATCCATAAGATTTTCTTCAATTTTAATTGTAAGACTTGATTCATAAATCGTAAGATTTTCAAAACAAGGGCAACATGTAAGCAAGGGCTAGATCAATGGGGGAATATTTTAGCTTATTGGAGAGAATGTGGGAGAAACTAAGTCATTCTGAAACGATATCTAACTTGAGGTGCTAAGCTTGTCAAACGTGAGAGACATCAGACTTACATGTTTCTTGGCGGACTTCGTTCGAAGTTTGAATAAATCATGTCTCTTATTCTAGCTACTCGATGTCTTCCTCCTCATGATGTAATCCAGCCTTGATCGCCCACTAGTCTTATGACACTTTTTTTTTATATTTGTTCATATCTTGGACATTTAGGCTATCTATTTTTTAGCACACTTCCTATTGTTAGTATGTTTCTATTTTATGAGCCTAAATGTGGGGGGTTGGCCACATCACCTAGCGCCCACACCACGCATCACCTAGAGCCCACACCACCTTACCTTTAGTCTGACTTTTATAGGTTATATAAAGCCCACCTACTACTTAAGTCATTAGATTATTGACTTAAGAGGTTTTTATACCCTATTAGCCAAAGGATAGGGCCCGCTGCTAATATCTACTCACCTCCCTATATATACCTTTGTGATGGCCCTAAGGAGAAGGGATTGGAGATTTTCGTGCAAGCCCCCCCCCCCCCCCCCCCCCCCTTTTCTAGCCGCAAGTTGCAGCAAAAGGGAGAAAACTCCCAAGCAGACAGCCCCTTTCTCTCTCTGTTGCTTTCTTTGATCTTCCCTCCTTCATCTTAGTCTATTGGATCACTTTCCTTGGAGTGCACCTAACAGTTCATCTCTGGTATTCTCTCCATTCTCTCCTTCCTTTCTTCCCTTGGTGGGTAATCCTTCTAGTCACAGCCTCGCATACCTTCTTTCACCCTCCACTTTTACCTTTACGGCAGCTTATTACTCCAATGGACCGTTCTACTGTTAAGTTAGTAGTATCACTGATTTACCTGCAGCCTTGCATCACTGTGCTACTATTTATATTTTATTCCAGTGATTTTGTTGTCCTAAGGTGTGCACATGCACTATACCAACATATTTTCACTCCAGGTACGACGTACCGCTGCCTTGGACTGTTCGGACCATCTCGGATTCTCCGCCACGCATCTTAGGCCTCCTACACACGAGATCCAAGGACGATCTGCTTACTTTCCGTATGAGATTTGACCTTTACCATTTCTAGCTTGTACCAACTTTTTGTAACAACACCCCTTGGCTAGCCACTTTTACCCTAGCTCTATCCTTTAGACTATTACCCTTAGGTTGGTGATTGTCATTGGCACAAGGTTATAAATTTTGGTTTCAGTTTCGGTTTCGGCCACTACAGAAACGGGAACGTTTTGGTTTTGGTAGGAAATTTCAGTGGAAATCCCTTAAACCACGGAAACATATGGAAGCATGTGCAAATGATAGAATTTAAAGACGGACCTTCAGGAAATGTTAGAATAAGGATAAGCACAAATACACACATAGAAACCATCACATAAGCAAGACAATCATCCATAATGGTTTAAAAACATCAACCATCTAGTGGCATGCACTGTCGCGCATGTCTCGTAATTTAGTTCATACCAAATTTCGTATGTAATTCATATAAATATTTATGTATAATACATGCTCCACATTTCGGATGCAATTCATATAAACATAATCATATAACACATACTGATATAGCATACGCTATTTAAAACCATGATTGGGCACTAGTATTTTTATTCCTCCATATATTTCCAGATTGTATTCAGACATCATACACGCTGTTGCCCATATGTATATAGTTTGCCGTTGTTGGTGTGAATTGTTATTGCAAGCATGATTCGAGCTTATTGATGAGTTGTCTTGATGTTTAACTAACAAGTGAAGATCCTAACATGGTTTAATTGTTTCCAAATGCTTAATCTGACTTTTTGGGACTGGTTGTGCTATTTCTTTACTTAAAAATTGACCCATCCAGCTCCTAAAGGTTCTCCGATAAAACCTACGAACCCTTGGATTTGAACCATCTCAAGTTTGTTTATGGTATTCTTTCTGCTGAGGAGGGGTGATGATCGCTAAAGTCTGTTACTTCAGGGGTTCCTTACGATTGTGTGTTGCATTTGCATCAAATTCTCGACACCCTCCGGCTGGGCAAGGTAGACGACTTGAACGGCATCATGGTAGTCTTGGTGGCCATAGAGGCTGTCAACATGGCAGATATTCCGTTACGTGTTCTAATTGTGGAGTCATTGGGATAAAGCGAGACCAAATCCTATGTAGATGATCAACGAAGTAGAGACTATTTAAGTTGTGGCCAAACAAATGAACGGTTTGGATCATCCTGTGAAGTGGGCCCCACAGTACTTTCTGAAAAATACAGGAATTCGCACCCACTCACCAAATAAAATCTCCTTTAACAATCTTCTGTTAAGTGTGTGTCGTTATATACAATGTCATCCAACACTTCTGTCACGCCCCCAAACCGAATTCCGGTCTAGGCACATAACAGCGCCACATATTCATCAACCACGAATACGTAAGACATTCATACTGGAACCATGCAATAAACAGAGCTACTAAACAATAACTAATTAATTAATTCACCATCAGAGTAGTCAATGCGACAACTAAAATCTCTTGTCCAATGGACTAAATCAATTTAAACCAATTTAAAATAACTAGAAGTGCATTTCAACTAAAGCTATTGTCTGAATAACTGAAAATAATAAATCTCCTAAACTGTCGCCCTTGCTCACTCCCAAGGCCACGAAATCAGGCATCCTATTGTCCATCACCTGTAATATATAATGCGTGGAATGAGCTAACGCCCAGTGAAATAGACATGACTACACAAATATTGTACTACCCGGTAAAAATAACAGTTATTATGCATAAAAACTATTCACATGTTACTATTCCCCTCAATTTTTCCTATAAATAGAGCAGCCAGGAAGAGAAAAGGAAGAAGAAGAAAGAAAAGAGAGGAAAAGAATGAGAAAGAGAAAAGGGAGGAAGAGAGGGAGAAGAACGAAAAGGCTAGGAGAATCACTTCTCCCTGATCGTTGTCATCTTCAAGGTCAAGCATCTTCAAATTCTCACTTCTCATATTTGATAAGGCAGGTGACAGCTACACTCGACTGGTATCTTTTCTCAATGAAAGTGATGGGGATATGATTATATGTTGTTTTATCTGTTTTACTTCAAATATTCATTGTTTACATTTGGGAAATATCAAATCATATTTGTTTCAAAATGATGAAATGTGTTTCATTCTGGAAAATGAAATGAAATGTTGGATTTCATATGCACGAAAAGTTTAAAAGAAAATGAGAAATGAAATAAATGGAAGAGGTAAATGTGCAATAGTCTCTCTCGTGTGACGTGTTTGTGGGCTAAAACTGATAGATCGAAAGGATGTGCCGTCGACTTACCTAAAAGCGGAAGCGAGCCAAGTCCAAAGCGGACAATACGAAGGTGAGGCGGATAGTTACAGGAAACTTCAGAAATAGAAACAATTGAAAAATATTGGGCTTTAAATGATTTGTTTTACTATCGGGTTAAATTGTTTCTATAAAAAATCCTATTAGTATTAATTTTAAATTCACATTATGTTCTATACAAAATACTGCATATTTTTATAGAACTGTCTCTTATTATTTATTTCAGCTACTTATCGAAGCTTCTATATACCTGCTCTCCTAACCCACTTTTTCTCACCAGGATTTGAAAATCTGGATGTGGGAGTATTTGTCAATAAGGAACCTTATTTATGAGAAGTGTGAAAGCAACTTGAGGAAATACGGAAATGATGAACCTAGTCAATCTCCTCAGATGTAAAAAGGTTTTAAATATGTCATACATGGGATTTTGTAAATTCAGGATGTACTTTACCCTTCCGCTGTGTAATTACAAAAATAAATATGTTTTGTTGCCAGTAGCAATCCGTGCAGCAAAAATCTGGGTCGTTACAAATATCATGATATCAATCAATAGAAACAAAATAGCTAGCAATATATGTAAAAACTGTAACTTGCATAGCAATCTGGCTAGCAAACGGTATAACTGGCATAAACATGCATAATTGTAACTGTAACTTGTAATTGCGCCTGATGCCTAATGTAATGAGACTAGTACTGCTAGACTACGTAGCCAACGGAACCTGCTTACCAACTCATAGGAATCCGAATCCCAACGATATCGTACGGGATTACACCCCCGAAAATACTGCATAGGGTTATACTGCGTACGGGATGACCTTTCTTCGACGGCCTAGAAAAAGTCTCATACACTAGTAATCATGCAAAATACTTCGTCTCAACGGACATTAACTGTTGCACCCTCACTCGGACAACACCATGTCCTGATGCAAAACTGTGACTATAAAAGTCTAACTGGCACACAGTGCAAATGGTAGATCCGAACTAGGAGTCAATACCAGACTATGAATATTGACCCTCGTGTATACTAACACAGTCAATATCAATCAAAAACATGAATAAACTTTGCATAGTAAATCATATTCAATATGTAGAATAACTGCAGTAGAACAAGCCTACTCACCTGTGGTCATAATTATAAATTTCGTTTTGTTTCGTCCGAAATGGACGAAACATTTCGTTTTCGGAACGAAAACGAAACGAAATCTTCAAAATTTCGTTTCGTCCGAAATTTCGGTCATTTCGTTTCGAAATTGACCGAAATTCGGGATTTCGGACGAAATGGACGAAATTTTGAATTTCGTCCGAAATTCAAAATAACGGCTAGTTTGACTGGATTTTGCAAAATTTACGACAATGCCCCTGGAACGGCTCTTTTTGGTTTTTGACCATTTTAACCTCAAAATGTGACCGTTTATAGCTGTTGGGAAGGGTATTTTAGTCATTTTTAAATACACAATCAATTAAAAACTCTATAAATAGCCTTTTCCCTATCTTCTTATCCTCCACCTTCACATAAGTGATTTTCTTTCTTTCTTTCCTTCTTTCTCTACTTTCACTTACAAGTTACATTATCTATTCTACTAAATTTCCTACAAGTCTACCCTCTTCTTCAACTCAATCCAAGTCTATTTTGGAACAAAGGGAAGGCAATCAAGGCATACATTCAACTTACCACTACAAGAAGTCAAGAACTATTTCCAAAGGCTTATTTCAAGTGAGTGAAGGCTAATTTTTTCTTCTTCTCTTCAACTCAAGTTCAACCTCAAGGTTCTCTTTATTTCTTTCCATTTCTTTTCTTTTATTTCTTACTTCATTTGTCCCCTTCTACTTCATTTTTTTTGTAATTTGTTTCAATTTTCTTTCTTCTAATTCATTTTTCCCCTTCTTCTACTTCATTTCAGAATGAGTGGGTCGGGCTCGGGACCTTCTGCAGGAGCATCCTCTATTGGTTCGGCACCCGCTAGATCGGAGGACCCGGCATGGGCTTACGGTACATTGGTTCCGGGTCAAAAAAATAAAATAACTTGCATATTCTGTGGCAAAGTCATATCGGGTGAAGGTATAACCCGCTTGAAAGAACATTTAGCGGCTGTTCCTGGTGAAGTAGCATCATGCAAAATAGTGACTGAAGATGTAAAATATCGAATGAAGCAACTTTTAGATGCAAAGAGAAAAGAAAGGGCTAGGATGAGCCTATCCAGAGCAGAGGTTGGAGATTTTTATGGCACACCAGATGAAGAAGAAGAGCGGGATGAAGAAGACATTGGCACACAATTACCTCAAGTCCCTCAACGAAGAGGTAAGGAAGTTCTTGTAGAACCGAGTGGTACAAAAAAGAAGAAGAGAATCACAGGAGGGATCAGGAATTTCTTTGCAGCACGAACAACCCATGGAGCCCAGCCAAGCATTAAAAGTGCTTTGGCTACTAAAGAAACAATGGATAGAGCAGACATGGCGGTTGGCATGCTTTGCTACGATGCCAATCTCCCTTTCAACGTTGCCAATTCACCTTTCTGGCAACCTATGTTTGATGCTGTGAATGCCGTGGGTTCGGGTTATAAGGCACCTACTTATCATGCTTTAAGGGGTCCCATTTTGAAGAATACAGTGGATGAGGTAAACAACTACTTGGAGGAGATTAAGATGTCATGGAGATACACTGGCTGTAGCATTATGGCAGATGGATGGACAGACACCAAACAACGCTCCCTAATCAACTTTTTGGTGTTCTGCTCTAAAGGAGTCATATTCCTCAAATCTGTTGATGCATCTGGCATAGTGAAGAATGTCGATGAATTATACAATATCTTTGCAAAGATTGTCGGAGAGGTGAATCCGAAATATGTGGTGCAATTTGTAACTAACAGTGAGCCAAGTTACAAAGCTGCTAGGAAAAGACTAGAAGCCGCGTTTGGTACATTCTTCTGGACTCCGTGCGCAGCTCATTGCTTAGATCTCATCTTGGAGCATCTGTGCAAACCGACTGTATTTCCTCACATAGCAACCATAATTGAGAGGGCTCGAACGATTACAAAGTTCATCTACAACCATGGAAGCCTCTTGAATTTGATGAGGAAGTTCACAGGTGGGAAGGAGTTGTGCCGCCCTGCTGCAACCAGATTTGCTACAAATTTCATTAGCATACAAAGTCTGGTGTTGAATCGGAAAGCACTTCAGCAGATGTTTGTGTCTAATGAATATAGTACTAGTAGGTTTGTCCAACACCCACTGAGTGAAGGGGTAGTTAGTACTGTGTTGGATAAATCTTTTTGGCACCAATGCAAGTACATTCTAAACATCAGCGAGCCTTTAGTGAGAGTGCTGCGCTTGGTAGATCGGCAGGACAAACCGGCAATGGGTTACCTATATGAGGCCATGGATAAGGCCAAAGAGAACATCAAGGAGAGGTTGAAGAGAAAATCAGATTGCAATCCCATCTGGATGATCATCGACCAAAGATGGATAGGCAACTCCACAGTCCCCTCCATGCAGCAGGATATTTTCTTAACCCTGCTCTCTTTTTCACACCTACCTTCTCTAGGCACAGTGAAGTAACCAGAGGCTTGTTGGCATGCATCACTCGAAGGTACACAAGACCTCATCACCAATCAGATTGAGGACTATCGAGAGGCTAAGGGTATGTTTGGAATGAAGCTTGCAATCCGCAACCGAACGAAGTTGGGACCAGGTATATTTGAGTTTTTTGTTTAATTAAGTATAATTCATTTTAACTTTCAGTTTCTCAACAAATAATGCTTTACTATTTGTTACTTTACAGTTGCAATGTGGAATCAATTCGGAGGTGACGTGGAAGAATTACAGACTTTTGCGATCAGAATCCTCAGTCAGACCTGCAGTGCAACTGGGTGTGAAAGGAATTGGAGCACCTTCGAACACATTCACTCTGCAAAGATAAATAGGTTGGACCACCAGAGATTAGATGACTTGGTGTTTGTCCATTACAATCTTAAGTTTCGAGAAAGGTATACAACGTAATATAATGTTTTCAACTCTCACCTCATCACTTTAAGCTTTTAAGTTTAACCTTTGACATTAAACTTAATGTTTTCCTTTTCAGGGACTTGTTGAGGAAATCATCTACCACTAGTGACCCTTTGAGCATAGACCATCTGGATGTCATGATGGATTGGGTTGCAGAAGAAGAATATGTCATATTCACGCCGGAAGACATTGGGTGGGAAAATCTTGAAGGGGCCGGGGACGACGACGACGACTTTCTCATGCCTCTTGAAGAAGATGTCCCTACTGGTGGTCCAGGTGGTGATCACGGCGGCGACGACGACGACGAAGAAGACATTAAGTATGATCATCCGGGTTATGATGACTGAGAGTTGTTGCTACTAGCTATTGTCTATGTTTCACTTTCATGTATCTTTTTTTTTAATATTTTTCTATGTATCAGACAATCAGTTGGACTTGTGCAAGACTTTATGTGTTTAAGTAATGAATATGCCTTTTGGGACACATATTTTGGACTATTTATTAGTTTTTCATCTTTTTCTATTGATTTTTTATTTTTTTGGATTTTTCTCATATTTTTTAATATATTTTTTGTGTGAACGAAAAGTTTCGACCGAAATGCACCGAAATGACCGAAATCCCACCGAAATTCCGTTTCGGTGGCCAAAACGAAATGGCGACCGAAACGGAATTTACAACTATGCCTGTGGTACTTGCTTGATTTGTTAATTGTTTCCCACGAACAAGATCTTTAAATTAGTGCGTAGTGTCACCTCTTGGAAGATAGATTCCCCAAACTTTTCTTCGTTCTCCTCTCCCAAAAGCTCCACACGATTTCTCTTTAGGGTTAAAGTTTTAAAATATGTAGCTTAAGTGTATATTTATAGACTCTTGCTAAGAGTCCTAATTTAGCAGGCTTATGGAAACCCTAACTCATTCTAACTAGGAAACTAGTTAATTTCTAGTTTTTATTTTAATATTTTATAAATTAATATTTCGGGACAAAAATACCCCCCTTCCAAAAACTTCTTACGTTTTGGGGTATTTCAGTTTCTTTCTGAATATTCATGATTTTTCCTCCAGATAAACACTCCTTTAAATTATGTTCCTCACAATCAGCACAAGGTGCCTCCTTAAAGTGCTATTCAGCACGTTAAGCAATAGGCAATTACTTTTGCTATTGAAAAGCTGGTCAAAAGAATCTTTAAGTGAACTGACTTGACTGAATACGAAAAGGCCAAAAGTAGGAAAAAGTATCCATATAGATATTTGAGAAACTTCTGGAAACCCAACAAGACAAGTACATGCCTCAACATGGTAATAGAGGCAAACCAGGCTATGGTACCTTCCATAATTTTAAGAAAAAATATTTATAAATGAGATCCCTCGGACCAAGAACTGGACAATTGGATGACTCCAAAGTGCATACCTTCTTGAAGGACCTTTAGCTTTGTTGTTGTCATTAGGTCTTCCCGGACATAAAGAGTTAACATAATCATCCCTTCAAACAAATAAGAATGTTGAGACATTAAACTATGTGATAAAATTAACACTGCCAAAACATGAATATAAAGGTGAAAATTATTCCACTAAATTGTATTTGAAACAATCAATTAAATCAAAGGCATACGAGCTCATGGAAAATTGTACGTGACAACTATCTCTTGCCACCATTTTTTGCCGATATCTGCTTGAAGAAGAGCTGTTCATTCCATGGTACTCAAGTGAAACCCATGCCTGACAAGTATGCCGAAAAAATGTGAGATGGAAAATATTCTATGGAAGGAAGTGCAGAAAATATAAGAACAATCTCAGAAAGCCAACCCACTGGAGTAACAAAAGTTGCAAAATAAATTCCTCCATGAACGGGAACAGTGGTAAAGTGAACAAAAAACCAATTGTAGAAATATTAGTATAATATAACAAGATTGATTAACAGAAAATAGAAGGCAGACCTGATTTAGCATTACCTTGAATCTGAGGGTTAAAATTATCTATATCCAAATGAAACCAAAAGGATGAAATCATTAGGTAATAAGGGTAAGCATTCAAAACCCATTCTGGAATGGTGTTGGTGAAAATTGCTCGATGTACAAAAAAACAATAGGATACAAGAACCCATGGATGTTGATCTGCAGACTATTTACGGTGGGTTTAAGCTTTAGCAGATTAAAAACTAATATATCATAATATAATGAAATTCCACTTGCAAATACCAGAGCAGTGTTAGATTATTAAGGGGCGATGAGATCTGTACTCCCTCATTTGATATTGGCAACCTCCACCAAGTTATCAACAGCCATCAGAACAGCAGAAAATAAGAGGTGTTTATTTAAGGTGAGTAGTAATGTTATTGTTAAACAACCAATTACTCCAAAAGTTTAAGCTGTAGGAGATAGCGTTATTTAATAGTTTTATACTTCAACACTCCCCCTCACATGTGGCCCTCTTTTTAGGGTTGGCCTACATGTCGCACATGTGACCCCTCTTTTCTTTTTTGGGGGGTTGGCCATTATGGATTTTTATTATCAAGGAGGTTTGAACCCAGGCCAGGCCAATTGCCCTGATACCATGGTAAACAACCAATTGCTCCAAAAGCTTAAGCAGTTGGAGATGGAGTTATTTAATCTTTTTTATACTCTTAACAGTTATTAAACGGATCCAATTCATGGGTTGTTTCCCGTGGTACCTTGCTAATTTGAAGAGGTACCAACCCGTTGGAAGACCACAGAGTGATTTTCCAGCATATTCAACAGTCCGCCAATGAGGAAGTTGGCCATTTAGCAAAGGAGGGGGGAGATAGAGCTGCTATGATCTCCTACATTGTATTCCATACTGTTAGTCCTTCTCATTTTGCACTCACGACCAGCTTGGTCAGTGAGCTTGTTCCTCTCTATTTTTACTAATGAATTCATCATGAATTCATCTTTATCAATCAAGAGAGAAAAAACTGGTATGATTATCTCGCCGTCACCTCAAGCCAGAGCCAGCCCGGATCCCACCGCTCAGCACCAGATGACCAGAAGCACTCGGGAGCAAGGTTTTAAATTTCAGTTTCAGGGTGATTTCGGTCGTCACCGAAACCGAAATTTCAAAATTTCGTGCGAAATCAAATAAATAATATTTTATTCGATAGAAAATTTCAACCGAAATTACCAAAATTTCAGAAATTTCGGGAAAGTTTTATTTAACAGAAAAACTCTATTTTTTGGGGTGAAATTCCTCTAATTTCGGTCAAAATTTCAGGGAAAATGAAATTTCGATCGAAATTTTGAAATTTCATACCTTTTCGGATATACACAATTTCGGTCTCGTCCTCTACCGAAACCCGAAATTTCAGATTTCGGTCAAAATTTAAAACCTTGCTCAGGAGTATAGTTTTAAAACTCCCCTGTGTCTACGTCGACTCCCCCAAGTCGACTCCCTTTTAACTTGGCCGTGTAACGTGTTGCGCTGCACCCGCGTTCCGCCTTTTGCCCCGACAAAGTCAATAAAAACTTCTTTGACTCTCCCGAGTTATGACCGCGTCAACCGAGTAGTCAGCCGCGTCAACCGCATTCTTGGACGTGTCCGCGGCCGAGTCGACAAGGATTTTTCTTGGTCGTGTTCCGCGTCCCATCCACGTTTTTAAACAATTCAAAGACACAAGAAGGTGAAGATTGTAGGCATCACGTTGAAGAAGCATATGCTGTCTTGGTGGTAACAATTACAGGCTAGACACGACTGGACAGGAAACCGAAGATTAATTCTTTCGAGAAAATGATTGATATCAGTTTGAAGTTTTTGGAGTGCTCCTTCACCAATTCACCATGAAGGAAAATCAAAGCCTAAAATGTTAGCTAACTCCATAGTATATGTTAGATGTATGTATATATGCCTAAGGGCATGGTGGATATATGTAACTTTTCTCTCTTTATATAAATACATAAGTGAGGGGGAGGATTCTCCAGCTCACTTTTCTCCTCTTCATCTTCTCTCCAACATGGTATCAGAGCACTAGGTTTTTTATCCCTAGGGACCACCATCGTCACCCTCCTCCCCAACCTCTATCCATCCCTCTCCGATCTCTCTTCCTCCCCACGCCACCACCACCGTACGGACACCACCCATCCCCCTCTCTTCTCTAGTACCCATCCCGTAACACCCCATCCCTTTCCGTAACCCCTCCCCCTCTCGGTAACCCCTCCTCCCCTTTCTGTAATCCCCCCCCCCCCCCCTTCTCCGTAACCCCCGTATGCCCCCCTCTCCGTAACCCCGTATACCCCCACTGTAACCCTCTGTAACCCCCCTCTTCCCTTTTCTCTCACCCTCACGCCTCCCGAAGGCACCCCCCCCCCCCCTTGTTTTCCGTAAATACCCACCCCCCTCTCTGTAATCCTCCATAACCCCCCTCTCCCCTAACCCTCGCCCCTCCCGACGGCACCCCCCCTCCCCCCCCCCGCCCTTTATCCCTAGGGACCACCATCGTCACCCTCCTCCCCAACCTCTATCCATCCCTCTCCGATCTCTCTTCCTCCCCACCCCACCACCACTACCGTACGGACACCACGCATCCCCCTCTCTTCTCTGGTACCCATCCCGTAACACCCCATCCCTTTCCGTAACCCCTCCCCCTCTCGGTAACCCCTCCTCCCCTTTCTGTAATCCCCCCCCCCCCCCCCAAGTCTCCATAAACCCGTACCCGAGTTATGACTGCGTCAGCCGAGTACTCAGCCACGTCAACCGCATTCTTGGACGTGTCCGCGGCCGAGTCGACAAGGATTTTTCTTGGTCGTGTTCCGCGTCCCATCCACGTTTTTAAACAATTCAAAGACACAAGAAGGTGAAGATTGTAGGCATCACGTTGAAGAAGCATATGTTGTCTTGGTGGTAACAATTACAGGCTAGACAAGACTGGATAGGAAACCGAAGATTAATTCTTTCGAGAAAATGATTGATATCGGTTTAAAGTTTTTGGAGTGCTCCTTCACCCATATTCACCATGAAGGAAAATCAAAGCCTAAAATGTTAGCTAACTCCATAGTATATGTTAGATGTATGTATATATGCCTAAGGGCATGGTGGTTATATGTAACTTTTCTCTCTTTATATAAATACATAAGGGAGGGGGAGGATTCTCCAGCTCACTTTTCTCCTCTTCATCTTCTCTCCAACATGGTATCAGAGCACTAGGTTTTTTATCCCTAGTGACCACCATCGTCACCCTCCTCCCCAACCTCTATCCATCCCTTTCCGATCTCTCTTCCTCCCCACCCCACCACCACCACCACGATACGGACACCACCCATCCCCCTCTCTTCTCTGGTACCCATCCTGTAACACCCCATCCCTTTCTGTAACCCCTCCTCCCCTTTCTGTAATCCCCCCCCCCTTTCTCTGTAACCCCCGTATGCACCCCTCTCCGTAACCCCGTATACCCCCACTGTAACCCTCCGTAACCCCCCTCTTCCCTTTTCTCTCACCCTCGCGCCTCCCGAAGGCACCCACCCTTGTTTTCCGTAAATACCCACCCCCCTCTCTGTAACCCTCCATAACCCCCCTCTCCCCTTTTCTCTAACCCTCGCCCCTCCCGACGACACCCCCCGCCTTTTCCATTAATACACCCCCTCCCCCCCTTTCCTTCAATACGCCTCCCCCCCCCTTCTCTCTCTCTCTCTCTCTCTCTCTCTCTCTCTCTCTCTCTCTCTCTCTCTCTCTCTTCCTCTATATCTCTATATCTCTCCTATTCCTCTACCATCTTAACCCTAAATTTTACTACCCTAATATTCTTTTCTCTCTTCTTTCCCTACCCTTCCCTAATTCCCTAATCCCCTTTTCTTTCCTCATGTTTTGAATACATTTGACTCTCTTCTCCTCTTTTCGCAGCTCCGATGTCTTATCTACTCTTTTTCATGTCTTAGAGGCTCTCTCATGTTTAGTTCTCTCTTTTCGGACCCGCGATCTCCATTAATGATTTCTCAGCTGTCCATTCTAGGAGTTGCTCCTTCTCGTCAGTGGGTGCCTTATCTTTGATTCTCTTCTCATGGATTCCCCCATTATTGAGAATCCCTCTCTTGGGCAGCCTTATGTGGCTCCTACCCCTCCGTCTCGCCCACCATCCACCTCGGATACCCTCTCTTCTTCGGTGGATGGTTCAATTCCCACCAATGACCACAATCAAGCTTGATGGATCTAATTACCTAAATTAAATTGTGGCTGTGGAGACTTACCTCATTGCTCGGGGGAAGGTGTCCATTATTCGTCGTGATCCCCCTCTTTCCACTGATCGCACTTATGAGAAGTGGGAACAGAATGATGCCCTTATCCGTACTCTCCTCTGGCAGAGTATGATTCCTCAGATTGCCGAGACCATGATACATCTTCCGACTTCTCGCCAGGTCTGGGATCACACTGTTGTTACCTTCTCTGGGGTGCGCAACCTCGCTCGCATCTGTGCCACCTATTCTCAGTGAATGCAACTTCGGCATGGTGACATCCCTCTTTCTACCTATTATAATCAATTTGTTTCCTATTGCCAGCAGTTAGATGCTCTTATGCCCCTCACCACTGATTTGACTACAGCCGCCCAGCAGCGTGATCAACTTCTGGTTGTTCACTTTCTCACTAGCTCCAACTCCTGGATCATTGATTCTAGAGCCTCCAATCATATAACAGGTACTTCTCATTTCGTCCCCTTTATTCTCAGTCTATTACACTTGTTGATGGGAGTTCTACTCCTATCTCTAGTGCTGGGAATATTTCCCCTCGTTCTGGTCCGACATTGTCCTATGTATTATATGTACCCAAGTCACCTTTTAGTTTACTTTTAGTCAATCAGATTACTAAACATCTTAATTGTTCTGTCTCATTCTATGACTCTTATTGTTTGTTTCAGGATCTCTTAACTGGGAGGACGATTGGCTCGAGCCGTGAGGTGGATGGGCTTTATCGTTTGGACAGTGACCCTCCTCGTGCCATTTTGCACAGCTCTGTCGATGCCTATCAGTGGCATTGTCATCTTGGTCATCCTTCTATTGAGCGTTTACGGCGGACATCTATTATTTCTTCACATGTTCAGTCTTTTCAGTACGAGACATGTGAACTTGGAAAACACCATCGGGTGTCCTTTCCTTCTAGGCCTGTTAGTCGAGCCTCGCGCCCTTTTGATTTAGTGCATTCTGATGTATGGGGTCCCGCACGAACCACCTCTTTATTTGGACATTGCTATTTTGTTATCTTTATTGATGATTATTCACGCTATTTTGTTCAGTCTTTTCAGAAATTTTCTCAGTTTTTAGTACTTTTCATGCCGAAGTTACCAATCAATTTAATTGTACTCTGAAATGTTTTCGCACTGATAATTCCCATGAATATTTCTCCAAATCAAATGGCTTTGATGAGCTCCTTTCCAATCGTGGTATTCTTCATCAATCTTCCTGTGCTCACACCTCTCAACAAAATGGTGTAGCCGAACGGAAGATGAGATCTCTACTAGATGCGGCCCGCACTCTTCTTCAACAAATGCGGGTTCCAAAGACTTATTGGGGTGATGCAGTTCTTACTGCAAACTATCTTTCCAATCGGCTTCCTTCCTCGGTTCTTGGCGGTTCATCACCATTTTCTATTTTACGTCCTAATCATGATCCATTCCCTATTACTCCTCAGATCTTTGGTTGTGTGTGTTTTGTCCACAACCTTGGTTTTGGTTTGGATAAGTTGGATCCTAGATCTGAACGATGTATTTTTCTAGGTTACCCACTAACCCAGAAAGGTTATCATTGTTACAGCCCACGCTTACGTCGGTCCTTTGTCTCGGCCGATGTCACCTTCTTTAAGACTGAGTCTTACTTTCTCAGCCCTCAGGATGTCACACCCCTCTCCCCTTATTCAGACATTCCTCTCCCTATTCCAGTTCTTCCTGACCCGATAGTCACTCCCTCTCCACCTCCTCCCTTACCGACGGCTGAGATTGTTCCTGTTTGCGATACTTCCGCTCCCCTACAGGTTCCTGCTCGTCCACCGCCTGTAACTAAGAAGACCTATCGGTGTCGCCTCATATCTGCAGCTCTTCCCTCTCCGGCGCAGCCATCGTCAGCTCAGCAATAGGTCCCTCCTTCCACTTTCGAGGTACATGTCGACTCTTATGTTGCTTCACGTACTCGTTCTCATAGTACTGCTCATCCTATCTCATTCTCATAGAACTGCTCATCCTATCTCTTCTGTTCTTTCCTATGATTCTCTCACACCTGTTTTCCACAGTTTTGTGTATTCCTTGTCTTTTGTTTCTTTGCCACAGTCCTTGCCTGCGGCACCTGATCACCCGAGGTGGCGGGCAGCTATGGATCTTGAGATGGAGGCCCTTCAAGCCAATCAGACTTGGGCTTTGGTACCTCTTCCTCCTGGTGCCCGTCCCGTTGGCTGTCGTTGGGTTTACACAACTAAATATTTACCTGACGGGTCTGTCGAGCGCCTTAAGGTGCCTTGGTTGCCAAAGGCTATACCCAGACCTTTGGCGTGGACTATGGTGAGACTTTTTCTCCTGTTGCGAAGATACCATTTGTCCGTGTTCTCCTGTCTCTTGTTGTCATCCATGGATGGCCTCTACATCAGTTAGATGTCATAAATGCATTTCTTCATGGTGAGCTCACTGAGGAGGTGTACATAGAGCAACATCCTGGGTATGTTGCTCAGGGGGAGATGTCCTCCTCCGTATGTCGATTGAAGAAATCCATCTACAGCTTCAAGCAGACCCCTAGAGCATGGTTTGCGAAGTTTAGTGATGCAATCATGCGTTTTGGCATAAAGCAATGTGTAGTTAATCACTCTGTCTTCAGCCATCAGTCTACAGTTGGTTGTGTGCTATTGATAGTCTACATTGATGACATCATCATTACCGGCCGTGATTCAGTGGGGATTCAGAAATTGAAGACCTTGCAAAAAGAATTATCTACCAAAGATTTGGGCCGTCTTAGATACTTCCTTGGCATTGAGGTAACGTATTCCACTAGGGGAAACTCCTTCACACAGAGGAGATACGTCTTGGACTTACTTGAGGAGACAGGTTATCTTGGGGTGAAACCTGCCTCAGTTCTCATTAACCCAAATGTAAGATTACTTCCTGAAGAAGGAGACCTATTAGATGACCTCGGCAGATACAGGAGGTTGGTTGATAAATTTATATATCTTACAGTCACTCGCCCAGACACCTTTGTTGTTGGCGCTGTCAGCCAAGATATGAGACCTCGTACTTCTCACTGGGCAGCAGTTCTTCATATTCTTCGATATTTGAAAAGTGCTCCAGGTAAAGGTTTGTTATTCAAGAAGTTTGGACATCAGAAGATAGAAGAGTATACAGCTGCAGATTGGGTAGGATCTCCAGCTGACAGGAGATCTACCATAGGGTATTGTACATTTGTGGGTGGCAATCTTGGGTCATGGCGAAGTAAGAAGCAGGATGTTATCTCTAAATCTAGGGCTGAGACTGAATATAGAGCCATGGCCCATACAAGCAGAGAACTTATTTGGTTACGCTCTCTTTTGTCAGAGATCGGTTTTCGTCCATCTTATCCTTCTCAGTTATATTGTGACAACAAGGCAGCGATTCATATTGCCACAAATCCGGTCTTCCATGAGAGGACGAACCATATTGAGGTCGATTGCCACTTTATCAGGCATAGGATTCAGAAAGGGGAGATATGCACAGTGTTCACTAGATCTGTGGACCAATTAGCCGATATGTTAACAAAGCCATTGAACAAAGCCAGGTTGAGCGACATTTGTAGCAAACTAGGAATGTTTGACATTTACATTCCAGCTTGAGGGGGAGTGTTAGATGTATGTATCTGCCTAAGGGCATAGTGGTCATATGTAACTTTTCTCTCTTTATATAAATACATAAGTGAGGTGGAGGATTCTCCAACTCACTTTTCTCCTCCCCATCTTCTCTGCAACACTATCTTCTACAAAGCTAATTGTGAGCAACCAATTTTGTTGTCCTCTTTGGTTTTTGTTTTGGTTTCTTTTGTTTTATGTGTTTGCCTATGCTAGACAATTCTCATTGTATCTTTTATTCGTTTAGGCCATGTTTGGCAACCGGATTTTTTTTTCCCAAGAAATATTAGCTTCCAAGGAGAGCATGAGAGGTCGAAACAGTAGAGGGACTGTACGATGAGAAGGTGAGAAAAGGCTGAAAATAAATAAGGAAAATTATTTTCACATGGCACTCATTTCAAAAAACAAAAAAGCTGAAAATAAGGAGAATTAAAACTCCAATCAAGATACAATTTATTTTTTCCTTCTTTTTTAGTCAGCCTTGAAATTGCAGCTTTACCAAGTGCAATAAATATGCACAAGAAGACGCATTTAGTTGGGAATATTTTCTTGAAATAGTGAAACTTGAGAAAGAATCACCAATTTAGGGTTTGTAATCGCTAATGTTGATCTCTACTTAAACTAAAGGTTGAGGCTAAAATGGATCCTCCCCCACCTCCAACTCTTCCAAAACATTCAAATAGGTTCACCCAGTTACAATTACATGTCAATTTGCTTAGTCCTTTAATGGAAGAACAGAATAACTGCAATATGAACAGTCTTTGTTTACCATGTGGAGTCGATGCATTTTTTGCGAGTAAATTCAACATTGACCAACACAACTTCATCCATATCAACTCCCAAGCCTAGCTCTCATGAATCTATTTTCCACTCATGAAAACTATAACATGGTTTTGCTCTTTCACAAGACCAAGTTTTAACCAATGCAGACTAGCACCCCAAGGAGACTTAAAATCATAATAAACCCAGAGTAATCACCATCGAAATACAAATGTACTAAATCTCTATTGGACAAAAGTGGTATTTCTTTGCCACATTTCACCTACAAATAGGAGTGTCCTACAAACTGTAATATATTGTGTTTCCTGATCAGCAATTGACTTATAACCCATAAACCAAGCCTAGTCATTGCTGCTCTACAAGCTCTAATTGTGAATAAGTTGATCACAAATGATAAGATGTTTCAAGGCACCTTAAAATATTTCAAGAATTATTTAAATTTCCAAACAGCGCTCAGATAACATCAGACCTCAATAAATGGCGGAGTCAATCACTTGAAGAACTCCCTCACGTTTGATTCCGGGTATTTTTTTCTGTAACAGCTCGAGATAACATACTCCATAAATCAAATTTGGATCACAATGTGGATATTTTTCCTGAAATATGTCAGGCTAACATACAGCATAAATCAAATGCCGAACAGAAATGACAGAAATTTTGAGACGTCTTCAAAGTTTTGAAGTGTGACAAAAATTACCAAAACAGCATTGACTTAATGACAAGGTGCAGCAGACACAAACTATGGCGTGGTTAGTTACGCAGCAAACATAATAGATCCATACTTCCTTTCCACATATGATTGTGCACCCAGAAACAAACCTCATACCACTTGCCACATACACACTTTCCATCCCCACTGAAACGCATACCAAAACCAAAAATGTAAATGTCTATGATTTGTGGACACGGACACGAGTGTCGCGTGTCAACACGGACACAGAGTGTCGGACACGGCAAACCCTCAAACTTTAGAAACGGGGACACGGATAAAATAGAAAGTATATGTAATCATGATTTGTAGATATGGATTCGTGTCCAGTTTCGACATGGATACGAGTTGTCTAAATGAGGTAAACACAATATTCAATAAAAAAACAGAATGTCACACTTGACACGGTACAAAAACATGTCCACGCACCCACATTAAGTCTAACACTTCCAGCAATACAAGTAAAAGTGTCCAAAGGAGTGTCGACACGTGTGGACACGCGTGTCGTGTCGGACATGGCAGGACACATGAGTCGGCAATAAATTCGAAGTGTCGGCCAAATCATAGGTAAATGTATGAGTTGTATGTTGTACCAGTATGTGTTACAGAGTTATATTTATATGTATTTTAGGTGAATTGTGACGTCTGTATTATGTATACAAATTTATATAAATTACATGTACGATATGGTATGTACTGAATTATCTGCCAAGTGTGATCTAAGCTTGGCCCTGTTAATTTAGTAAGGGCGTAGCTCACTCCTTTTGAGTGTAAAGCAGTGTCAAACAAAAATACCCAACAAGCTTTAGCTCTCCCTGAAAAGGAGGTGATCCAGCAGCACTTTTCAGTACTGCTACCATGTTACGACTTCACCCCAGCCACTAGCCCTGCCTTAGGGATCCCCCTCCTTACGGTTAAGGTAATGACTTTGGGCATGACCAGCTCCCATAGTGTGACGGGCAGTGTGCACAAGGCCCAGAGCATGTTGTGCATGTCACTTGGTGTTGATATTGTTAAATCATTAAGGGTGGTTTTCTTTTAATTTTACTTTCTTTCTTTTTTGGTCATGTGATTGATTGTCAATAATATTTGTGCTTAGTCTAGTACTTCCTAAATGTCCACCACTTGAATATGTTTCCATACATTCCCGTGATTTTATAAGATGTCCACCAAAATTTCCATCTGAAACCGACATGCTTCAATTTTCGTCACGACAGAAACACCTACCAAAACTGAAACCTAAAACCTTGCTTGATACAACGTACAGCCTGAAGAAATTAATGAGCATTCACTAACGCCCTGGTAGGAGCCAAAAGAAGCTAGTACCCTAAATCCTTTTAAGAAAATTATAGCTGGTCGATTTTACAAATTTAATACAAATACACAATGCATTCAAAAGCATACAATAGCAAGAGATCATGGCCCATAGTATACATAAATGATGCAAATAAAACAAAACAATTTTATCTCAAGGAAGCATCCTAGTTAAGATTCTGTGAGAAAAAATAGCCCCACCCAGTTTTGCTTCCACCATAGCATGGTCCCTTCTAGCTATTCAAATTTCAACTTTTCAGATTTTGAATGCATGAGATGAAGTAATTTTACAACAAAAATAACAGATAGCCGGTCAGTAGCAATTTCCTGACTTCAGAATCCTTATTCCAAGTAAGAGACAGGTCGTGAGGTAGATAGGTTTAAATTTAAATCTTGTGTGATGATTCATCTCACCTCTGCATCATCTCTGTCATTTTCATTTGAAGACTTTGATACCGACTTGCCCTGCACAGATGATGGATGCAAAAATTAGATGCTGGACGCAGAAATGATTTATAAAAAAAACAATACAACAAAAACCTGAAGAAGCATCTACAATCTTTTCAGTTCTGAAATAGAAATATCACGGTACAAAAACCATTCCCAGAAACACCCTCATAGGTTTATAACAGATAATATGTGTGGCACATGAAATCAGTGATGCACGTTAAGTTTACTCTCGTAAACTTATGAAACTGGAATAGTCGAATTAAAATCTGTATAGGCTAGAGTAAAACGCTAGCTATGCATGTGATGCAGGTGCATCCCTCCAGATCACGAAGATCAACGACCCGGATTGTCAGAACCTTAATCGGGCTGCCCGAGACCTTCATATCAACAAACCGGCGATCCAAACGCCGATCAAGTCTATACTGCGGCCGAGGATTACCTTCCGTCCACCGATCGTCCCAAATCAGTCAAAGATCAGAGCGCCAATGAAATCAACCATCCTTGTTCACCAAGGATCCAAATTTATTTGATTTAATTTTTAATTTTATTTAAAACTTTTCCAATGGCTTAAAATACCATTGTTTTAGCGTTATTTGGATTTCGAAGTTGTTTCATTAGAGTTAAACGAATTTCGTTTTTAGAAGTGATTTTAGGAAACTCAAAGAGAGTAGAAGTTTGAGTTGGACGAGTGAAGTTTAATTCTTTTTTTCCTTGTTTTAGTTTAGATATTTTAGGAGTTTTAGTTGGGGTAGGATTAGGAAGCTTTTGCAAAAGTTTATAAATAGACAAATATTGTAAACAAGCTTTTGATTGATGAATAAAGTTAGTTTTGGTCCCTCGATCGTCCCTCGGAATTGTCCCGCAGAAGAACGAGCCCCTTGGTCCCCGCAAAATTCCCTCCAGTTTGCCCAGGTAATACTAACAGAGACCCTTTTCTTTCTCAATATTTTCAGCACCTCCTTCCTCCCACCAGAACCGCAATCCCAACTCCCATTCCACTCAGCTCAACAGTCCCTACCGGAGACCATCCTTGCTGCCCCAAAATAGCACCGCGCTTCAGCCCAGAATGGCCACTTCAAATTGCCACCCATCTTACCATATTAAGCCCCAAGCCACCTTTTAGCCTCCAAACGACCACGCCAAACAGTTCCGATATTTACTGCTTTCAACCGATTTATGCACCCATGTTTCAACAGTATAACAGTCAGCCCCGGCTACCCTTATCCCTTCACACCAATCAAAACCTCGATCTTACAACAGTCCCCCACACCCTATTAAAACCTATGCAAACAGTCCCTTAAAACCGCACGATTCTAATACACACTTACAAAACCCAACCGAGATTCCATTGCAAAACTGCCCGACCTCAGTTCTTTCCCATTCCCAACAGAGAACCCCTCCCATTTGCATCCATTCGATCATATATTCATATCAAGTAGCCAAGAAACCATTATGGAAAAGTCTTGCTTATTTTATGGTTTCTAAGTGTGTATATGTGTTTATTCTAGCTTTACTTAAAGTTCTAATGGGTTCTACTAGCAATTCGTAAAGATGAATTGCTAGTAGAACCCATATATTCTAGCTTTACTTAAAGTTCTAATCAGTTCTACTTAAAGTTTCATCTTTAAATTCTATCATTTGAATATGTTTCTGTGATTTTACAGTATTTCCACAAAAATTTCCAACCAAAACCGAAAAGTTTCGGTTTCTGTGACGTCCGAAACCGAAGCCGAAATTTAAAACCTTGACCAAGGCTAGTGAAATTGATGAAAACAAGTCTTATTTATTTGATGGTCTCTAAGTGTGTATTTGTGTTTATTCTAGCTCTCCTTAAAGTTCTAATGAGATCTTCTAGCAATTCTTAGAGTTTAATCTTTAAATTCTATCATTTGCATAGGTTTCTGCGATTTGACATAATTTCCACAAAACTTTCAAACCAAAACCGAAACGTTCGGTTTCTGTGACACGTCTGAAACTGAAGCCGAAATTTAAAACCTTCACCAAGGCTAGTAAAAGTGATGAAAACAAAAGGGCCCATAATCCCAAAGGACTGTGCACACCGATGCACAAAAGGATGACGAAGGATAGAACAAGATAGAGCAAGAAAAAGTGCTCCCAAAGGGGGGGACAATACTCACATTGTGTGTTCAAGGCATCTTCTAAAAATCAGAAGGGGGCACCCATCACAAAAAGTCAAGAAACATCACCTATTTGGTCGTTTTGATTTACTGTGCTTTTTGGTGATTTTTGGAATCTTTTAGAGACAATTTTCATGATTTCTGAATAGAACCCAATTTGGAAAGTTTATGATGCAAGAAATAACAATTTGGAACTTCTCCAATCTGGAAATTTCTACCAAAGAAAGTGGGAGAGAATGAATGTGAGTAATAGGGAGCACCCTGCTTTTGGTCGTTCATAGGAAGAGAGGGGTCAGCTAGGAGGTGTTCCCCATCTTTACCAAATAGTGTGTGGAGCCTGAATCACCACTTCCTTCTTCCATTCAAGCAGTTGATGTACCTGCGGACGATTTGCCCTATTACGGTCAAGGTTTTAAATTTCGGTTTCGGAATGCATTTCGGTCCTCACCAAAACCGAAATTTCAGCCGAAATCTTCCGAACGGCTATTTTATAGGGTACATAATTCCGACAAAATTTCGGAAATTTCGGCTGAATTTTTGGTAATTTCGGCTGAAATTGCAGGATAATATTAAATAATTAATTAAAAGCAGATTTTTTGGAGATATTCCTTAAATTTCGGGGAAAGCAAAATTTCGATCGAAATTTTGGTCAAAATTTTGCAACATTTCGATTTCACCCAATTTCGGATTCGGTCTCAACCGAAACCTGAAATTTCGGATTTCGGTCGAAATTTAAAACTAAGGCTATTTGACATTTAGATGCAACTCCCCTACTAATCAAAGGCTCTCAACAAGAGGATTCACAAGGCTTTATCGAGGAGCAGGGAGGTCCAAAATAATGTACTACTTGGTTGTTACCCGATTGAACTTGGGTCCAAAATAATGTACTACTTGGTTGTTACCCGATTGAACTTCATGTTTTAAGTGCATCCAACAGGAATTGAACCTACGAATCAAATGCATAGAACACTATGTTGCATGGATTCGGATTCGTGTGTCGGGATCCGACACGGATTCTAGGTGTCGGATTCGGCAAACCCCAAAAAGTAGGATTCGGATTCGGTAATTTCTAAATAAAATAAAATTTTAAAATTTTAAATAATAAATTAATATATATGTGTGTATGTGTGTAAATTTTGAGGGTGGAGGGTCGAGGCGTTAGAGTTTTTATTAAGAGAGTTGAAGGAGGAGGAGGAAGGGGTCGAGGTGCTAGGGTTTTTATTAAAAGAGTATGCCTCGTGCTTTTATATAGATAAAGTTAAGAAGAAAACACACTTTTAAGGGAAAATATATAGGATTCGCATTTTAAAAGAGCAATGTTCTAAAAAGCGCTGGGCGGCTGACTGACCTCCCAGGGCCCGGGCGGCGCCTAGGCGTTTTGAGGCGTTTTTCATTTTTTTTAAGATATTAATATATTTTCATAATATCTTGCATTTTTTTATATAAAATACAAACACTTGAAAATATAACAATCCAAACCATTTTATGCATAAGCACTAAACATTAAATAATAACAAAAAGTCAAAAACGCCCAGGGCCTGGGCGGCCGCTTCATCACTTGGGCCCGCCCAGGCGACTGGGCGGCCGCCTAATAATGCCCAGGCGGTGAGACCGCTTTTTTAAACACCCAGGGCCTGGGCAGGGCGTTTTTTCTGCGCCCAACTCCTAGGCGGCCGCCTTTTAGAACAGAGTAAAAGAGACAACAATGAGTCGGATTCGCCTGAAAAAAGAGGATTCGTGCGGGACATGGCTACGACAAGAATCTGGGTGTGTCCCACGCGAATCCAAGTCCGATTCGGGTGCGGAGACGTGTCGACACGGATTCGGCATAGGAGGGCAGAGAATCCATGCAACACAGATAGAACATAAGAGGTTCCCATACGGACCAAACATGAAACCATTGTGAAAAGGAACCAAACCTAGACGCAGCTACGCCACCGGCTAACTCCTAGAACAGAGCGGTGAAAATGGAGTTTAGCTTATCACAGGGGTCAGGATCTCCTCTTCTTGCAAAGTCCCGATCTAAACCCCATCCCCCCAAATCATGGGACTCTACTGTATTCCTACGCAGTTATATTAATAAGTATATGCCGCCTCCGCCTGATTATTCAATGAATCAATGAAATGAATCTGTTGTTGATATAGAGCATAGCGGGCGGGGCCCAGATCCACCTTCGACCTTACCCATCTGTTCCCAAGCACGGATTCTGCCACTTATAATCTTTCTGGCTCTGGATTCCTTCCACTTTCGTGCGTGCCTAGATCTAGGACCACCCTTACTCAAATCATGGTTTAAAATTTCGGATACCGGTGGGGACCGAAACCGAAAATTTCCGAAATTCAATTTTTCGCCATTTACCAAATTTCGGTCCGAAATTTCAGTTTAATTACATTATTTATTTATTTTTAAAAAGTGTCACAAAATTTCGGCCGAAATTTCGAAATTTAAGTCCGGAATTTGGAACCAAATTACCAAATTTCGGTTTTTTGTGGGGTCCGAAACGGTTACCGAAACCGAAATTTTAAACCTTGACTCAAATAGAGGGTGGTGTTAAATCCCAATCAGATGAATTTTTTGAAATCACTATCAAGTAACAAGACATCCTTTCCCTCGCTACCAGTTGTTCCCAAGATCTATCTCCCCGTTTCATCAACTAATCTTATTGTTGGATCTTATTCGTGATATTGAGAAAAGATCAATATCAATAAATAACTATATAGATTCTCTTAATTTCTATGTACACTACAATATATAAAATATATTATTCTTGCTCTTCTTTATTTTTATTTTTATTTTTGGTATGTTATTGTCTTCGTTTTTTTTGCTCTTCTTTGTTACAGTTATATTTCCTTCGAATGAAACTATGAAAGGAAGTTGATCATGGATTCTCAATAAGCCTACAATTGATTCTTCCTGGGTTGATGCCCGAGCGGCTACTGCGGACAGACTGTAAATTCGTTGGCGAATCCAAACAAATAGTAGTACAAGAACAAGAATGAGAAAGACGAAACCTTTACTCCTAATGCTTAACGATCTAGTAAAGCCAATCCACCACAACCCAATGCAAGAGTGATAGCGTGCCCGGTCGTACTACATTCCCAGTGAGCAATAAATAGAGGTGGATTTTAGGGAGATGGCGAAGAAGGTTCCTGCACGAGCTCTGATCGTGATCCTCTGATCGTGACTAAATACTCTCTCTTTCACCAGATTTCAGTGAGTAAGTTTTTCAAGTTTCAAAACTTCGTTTTTGGGTCATAGATACGTAAAAATAGTGTTTAAGCCGATTATGGGAAGTCCCCAAGTTACAAATTTGGAAGGACTGCATGTACAGAATTGCATCCATTCTAATTTAAAAAGTTCACTGATTTGGAAAGCATTGCTTTTGGGCATGTATTAGCAACTTGTAAAAGGGGAAAGTGTCATTTTTATTTTTATTTTGAAATATTAATAGATTGAAGAAGGGAACCGAGAAGGTTCACAAAATACAAAGAGAAGGAAAGACAAATACAATTTACGGTGGGAGATAATCAAACCACTCTAAACTAGCCCTGCTAACCCCCGATTTAGCGAGAGAATCCGATTCGCCATTTGCCGATCTCCGAATATGTAAGAAGACTGCAGCTGAGCCAGAGACATAATCAGTAATCTAATCCAGAAGATTGAGGAATCTCCACGGCGGTGGAGTCAAACCCGATATCCACTTTATCACATTTGCCGAATCCCCTTCTACTATCACCTTGTCCAGAATGATTTTATCTATATGTAAGATTCTGGAAAAAGCCGCTTTTACTTCTACTTCAGAAGAATCAGTTATACCTATTGGACCAGAGAAAGCCCAAACAACTTCACCTTTATCGTTTCTAAGAAGACCGCCAATTCCAGCTGCACCCGGATTCCCAAAAGAAGCGCCGTCAAAATTAAGCTTGAAAAAACCTTCAGGGAAAGTGTCATATTTTGGTTTTGGAATGTTACTTATCTAACTTTAAAAGGTTATAAATTATAAGTATAGAAGTCTCTTCCTGCTGTGTTTTTTGGGCAGCAACTATTCTTCTTCCGCATCGTATTTTTAGCAGTCTAATGTTAGGAGGTTTGTTTTGGGAGTTGAATTTTTACAGTAACCAGTCTAGAGTAAAAGGTTTGGGCCTTATTAGATTGTTCTAAAGCTTTTTGGCCATTCAACATTTTGTTTCTTCAGTACTTTGTTGTTACCTTCTCACAAGTTTTATTGATCTGCTTTTATTTGTTTTACCTTTGTGGATTCCTACAAGAAATTCAAAAATCCCTGCAAGCTAGTTATTTTGGTAGATTCCAAGAATCGATTTGTAAGATCCAAAAAGGAATATTGGCATTCGAGAAATATATGGTCATGCACATAGTTAGAAAAATGCCATTTTAAACCCGAAAAAAAAATTCTGGAGGGCAGGTGTTTAATGCGCCATTTAAAATGTTTTATAGCCAAAAAACATATTTTTGAGGAAAAAAATAAAAATGAATTTTAGATGTATTAAACGCGTTTAACATGCATACTTTCCAACTTTGCCCTCTATAGTTTTAAATGGAAAAATTACCCCCGAGAGGGGTAACACACTAACACCCACTATCCAGCCCATGTCTGTTTATCTAAAATCTTAGCGTTGTTTGCATAGCTTATTTTACGATTTTTATATTGAAGTTAATGGTGTTCTTAGGATAGGGGTGCAACTCAAAAAAACTGATGTTCTTAGGATTTTGATGTGTTACATGTATGGAGTCATGGAGATGCACAAGCACACTCATATATGCATATACCCTTTTTCTAATCTGATTTTTTTAAAACCAAAACGTATTAAACATGTTCTCTTCATTGAACATATTTCCGTGTTTTTGCTATGTTGATCATTTTTTACCATTTATTTAACCAATACCACATTAAATCCTAATTAGGAGATACACAAGCACACTTAAAGATGCATATGCTTTTCTAATCTGATTTTTTAAAAACCAAAACTTATTAAACACGTCCTCTTCATTGAACAAATTTTCGTGTTTTTGCTACTTTGATCGTTTTTTACTATTTCTTTAACCAATACCACATTAAATCCTAACTTTCCCATCCAATTTTTTGTTGTCTAATTTCCTATGGAGAACAAATCAATGATTGATGCTCTAATATTAATTTATGATGCAACTTAACAAAAATGATCTCCAAGAGTCGATGGGTAGCTCTTGGTTACAGATATCAACAAGATACTTTAATTCTGAAATCAACTAACAAGTTACTGCAGAAAATTTCAGCAACCAACCTCCAACTGATAACCAATCCAAAAGAATAAAAATTGTAACAGAAAATGGGCCTAATCTGGGTTGATTACAATCGTTGATCAAACACATGAAAATCCTGAAGAAATCTTTGCAATATTGAAGCTTTCCTCTCCACAAAAAACCCATGAACAGGAAATAACTAGTAGAACTCTAACTCCTTTCTTATTCCAAAAGATGCAAGAACTATCCAAAAACTAAACTCAGCTACATATTAAGAGAGAAAAGAAAGGCAATAAAATCCTAAACGAAACTCCTCTCTTCTACAAAAATATTCTCACTTAAAACTCCCTGTGAAACTTTGTGAATAGAATTGTAAACAGTGATATGAATAGTGTTGTGAATTGTAACATAAATAGTATTGTGAGAGTGGAGCCGGCCCTCCTTTATTCTAATTTACTTAAGCAACTCAAGAGAAACTTAAAAAATACATATTATATCCCTATGGCTTAAAAACATCCATATCAAATTGTCTTACATTTAAGTGGACCCCACCTACATCGAAATTGGGCTCCAATCACAAGTGAAGAATAGAAGTTTTTTCACCCATCTTTGGCTCGTGCTTAAGTTTCAATCCCAGGTCAAAATCTGGGCAAAAAGTTCGGTTGTGATAAAAATCTAAGCTAAATCTAACGTAGCGGATCAAACAGGAATTGTACCCGAAGCGTACGATCCGATAATTGCCCTAGAATCCACTAGGAAGAAGAAGAAGTACCCTAGAATCCACTAGGAAGGGGAGAAGAAGAAGAGAGACGAGAGACAAAACGTCTTTGATATTATTCCATGATTGATTTTCTCTCACATACATGTTCTCATATTTATAGAAAAACAAGAAACTAAATCCTACTAAATCAATAATAATATCTCTTTCCCACTTAAGAAATCAACAAAACAAGAAACTAATGCTAGAAAAAGATATACTTCCCAAAAAGGGGAACAAATGATAGTGCCATGAGAGGTGAAGGCACGCAAAATAAAGGGCAAATGGAAAGAAACGGTAAGCAGGAAAAGGTAAGGGAACTAATGAAGAAAAGGATGAAGCCAAATGTGGAAATTCGAAGATGGCTATTGGAATTGTAAAAAGGGATAGAAGGCTATTAGAAATCTTTATTGAATTTTCATACACGGAAGGGAAAAAAGGGTTGTTAAAGAATGGGAACGATAGGTTGAAGAAAGGGTTAACGAACAAGGGTGGTCAAAGATCAAGAATTTCCAAAAGGTTTTAATGGGCTGCTAAGTGGGTTTGGAATTAATGATATTTTCGGATGTTACTTTTTGATAAACAAAAGGGTGATGTGGAATGGGTTTCAAAGGTCTTGAATCAAGTAGACAGAGATGGTAGAAGGGGTTCTGGAGGAAGGTTTTGAATCGAGTACACAGAGATGCTTTGGTAGAAAGGGTTCTGGAGGAAGGGTTTTGGGGATTGAGATTAACAAGGTTGGGAAGGCTAAGAATAAGGGGTTCTGATCAAACAAGAAAATGGTGTATTGGTTAGACAACAAAGTGGAGGGCTGTTGTTACAAAAATTGGGGGTGTTGTTGCTAAGTCCTAGGAAAAAGAGGCTCGTTTCGAGTGAAAATTCTGGATGTATTTGGGTGTACTTGGCAAGGGTGGCTGGGCAACTAAATTAGAGGGAATATTGGGATGGACAGCTGATATGCAGGTTGCAAAGTTCAGCAGCTTTGGGTGGCAAAATTGATTGTGAAAAGGGCGTATAATTGGCATAAAAACTAGGAAAGAAAAAGGTACTGCGGATAAGTGCGGTTAAAAGATATGGAAAGGGTGATTTTGTTGCTATTCTGAACGATGTGAAACCCGACTAAACATTGGAATTTGCCTGAGGGCTGAAAATGGGGGATCGCAAAGTTAAGTTTAGGCTAGAAGATAGATTAGTGAGGGTTCTTGGTTTTTTTTTCCGTATGGTATAAAATCAAGGTTTTAATTCTCGGTTTCGGTTTCGGTCATCACTGAAACCGAAACGTTTCAGTTTCGGTACGAAATTTCGGACGAAATCTTGTAAAAATTTCACCGAAATTTTGTACTTCACCGAAACGTTTCACCGAAATTTCACCAAAACGAAACGTTTCGGCCGAAATTTCCGAAACGTTTCGGCGAAGTTTCGTACTTTTCCGACTCACTGTGAATTTCGTTTCGTTTTTCACCGAAACCGAAATATTTCGGCCGAAATGAAACGTTTCGGCCGAAATTTAAAACCATGCATAAAATCAGTCTTCGAGAAGGGTTTTAGGAGTCGCAGGTGGCTGAAAAGATAGGAAGTTTGGGGGGATTTATTGGGTCTTCAAAGATGGCAATTACATTGAGTTTGGGAAAGTATCTTGGGCCTAAATAATAGGAATTTTAAGGAGATTTTATACCCTTAGATCAACGGAGCCAGCGGCTACTTTTTAGGGACTTTTGGTTCAGTAAAGTAGCAGTGAATATGAGGCTAAAATTAAGGGAGATTACGGCTATAATTTAGGAGGTGTCGAAACAGAAAATAAAGGGGGTGAGAGTCGTTGTTAGGTGAGGCCGAGAATAGTGAAGTTAAGGGCTGGTGTGGATGGAAGGAGATGTGGTAATTATGATGGTTGTAGAATCCAACTTGAGAGCAGGTTTTGGAAAAAGTAAATACAGGGGTGTTCGGCCAGTTCTAAGGGCTGTTAGGATTGGATAGAACTCTATCGGCTAAAAGGTAAGGGTCATTATGGAAGGTTGGATCGGATGAATAAAGGAAGGGAAAAGGGGTTTGGGGGTTTTGTTGGTGATTCTAGATAGAAGGGCTGAGTTTCTTTTTTTTTGGGTGGATGGTGGTAGAGGTAGAGGATGAGATTTCTGGATGGAGTCTGGAAGTATAAAGATCAGGAAAACTTTTTTGTGCAGGAAATTCGCATCATAAATCCAAGCCTCCTTGATGGGTGTTTGCCGGTGCATGCAAGCGGGATCAATCCGAGGAGAGGCCTCACTCTAATACCAACAAACGCAGCGGATCAAACAGGAATCGTACCCAAAGCGTACGATCCAATAATTGCCCTAGAATCCACTAGGAAGAAGAAGAACCCTAGAATCCACTAGGAAGAGGAGAAGAAGAAGAGAGATAGAGAGACAAAAAGTCTTTGATATTATTCCATGATTGATTTTCTTTCACATACATGCTCTCATATTTATAGAAAAACAAGAAACTAAATCCTACTAAATCAATAATATCTCTTTCCCACTTGAGAGATCAAAACGGGAAACTAATGCTAGAAAAAGATAAACTTCCTAAAAACTAAGATACTAATCCTAGTAGAAAGAAAATAAAGAAATATGCTAATCTTAGTGTCCTACGTCAAAATCAATCTCTCATTCATGCAATCAAAATCTGCATCCAAGTTGTACTACACTTTCGCAACTAAACTTTCATAATATTGCATGCGATATAAATCAAGGGCTTTGCCATTAACACTTTTCAAATTGATAACCATACCACATTAAAAGCCATTTTGTACAGCAGAGGCTGCACAATATGTTCGACAGTGATTGACAGTTACTCAACTCAACTCAACTCAACAAAGCCTTTGTCCCAAACTAGTTGGGGTCGGGTCGGGTCGGGTCGGCTAAATGAATCCTTATAGAAAAATTTCATGAAGAAGGTGAAAGGAATCTACCCGGCTCTAATCCTGGCTCTAGTTGGGTTCTTCCACGTGAATCATTTTCTTCCATTCTATCCTAACAGTGATTGAAAGTTAAGGGGATGAAAAATCATAGTCATAATGGTGCATTGCTTAATTGTTTACCATTTTGTCGTTTATAAGTGTAATAGGGGGTTTATGTGGTGTGTTATTTATGTACTGTGTATGTTTCTCAGGAATATCACTATCAAAATGCAACCACGTCGTCAGGTTAGGGATAGGAGTGACAATATTGGTTGGCAGCATGGGTAGCCTATTGATGAATGGAGTAACACTTTTCCTACAGTTTGGGTTTATTTGAAGCATAAATTTATGTGGTTTTATACATTTTGAGTTTAAAGTGAACCTTAATAATCAAGACATGCTTTGTTGTGCATGTCACTAGGTGTTTGATTTTGTTAAACAATTATGGAGGGTTGTCTTGCTTGTGTGATGGTTTACAAGTGTGTACATTTGTGCTAATTCTAGCATCTTAAATTTCCATCATTTGTATGGATTGTAAGAAACTTCAGTGATTTTACAAGATTTCTACTGAAATCTATGACCGAACTGACATGTTTCCATTTCCATGGAAACTAAAATGTATATCGAAACTGAAATTTGAAAGCTTGAGCTCATGTGGCTGAAAACTCTGATGCTTGTGATGGTTTTACAGTTGATGAGCCTAGTAAGTTATGTGACAACCAAGCGGCTACTCATATAGCAAGTAATTCAGTACTTCATGAGACAAAACATATCGAATTAGATTATTATTTTATTCAAGAAAAGGCCTCAACTGAACAATTATATATTCCATATGTGAAGTCAAAAAATCAGTTGGAAATATATTTCATAACGCTATTCGTGAAGACTATTCCAGAAGATTTGTCCCAAGCTCTAAGTTGAGCATGGGTGTCATGTATGCTCCAGATTGTGGGGTGATGAAGCTTATTTCTATTGCTTATGATAAAAGGGTAGATTAGATATTTCTTGTTATTTCACTTGTCAGCAGCACATATGTAATATTCAGAAGGTTCTTTCAAGTAAAATATTAGAGAAAAGTTGTGAGGTTTCACCTTCTCTTTGTTTTCTCTCCTTGCTCCCTCTTCCCTTCTTTTCTCAAGCTCTATTTTTTATTCTCTTCCTACATTCTAACAATTTCAAAGCAAGTTAGGAATTTGTGCCACTTGACTCTTGTTATTTCACTTGTCAGCAGCACATATGTAATATTCAGAATGTTTTTCCAAGTAAAATATTAGAGAAAAGTTGTGAGGTTTCACCTTCTTTTTGTTTTCTCTCCTTGCTCCCTCTTCCCTTCTTTTCTCAAGCTCTATTTTTTATTCTTTCTCTTCCTATATTTTAACAATTTCAAAGCAAGTTGGGAATTTGTGACACTTGATTCTTCAAATTGGGGATGTGTGGGTGGTAAAGGGATGACAATAGAACTAATAACGTTGCATCATTTTATTAATTATATATTTCCTTCCCCACCCTTTACAAGTAGTTCACAGTTTATATCATTTAGTGTATCATAATTATATATATATATATATATATAGAGAGAGAGAGAGAGAGAGAGTATATAAATATATGTCTTAGCATGATATTTTGAGGAAAACTCCACCTCTCCAGTAATTCCATTCTATTTATTTCAATACTGTTTTCAATCAACATGCATTATAACAGAATAATCACATAAAGTAGCCCCTAGATGATACAAGTCATCTGACGAAGCAATGAGAAAAGGTAGGTTGAACTGATGGATGCGCATGCTTTTTCCAAATGCTAATTAGAAACCTTAATCAAGGAGAATATGTTAAAATCCAAGGTTGACAATTCCATGCCCATACTAATTCACTGTGGCCTAGAGAGCCTCAAATAGAAATAAAACTGAACTCAAATGCAAAATTCACGGTTTTGTAGGTTCCTTATTTACCTCAACTGAATTAGCCGTAATTTCTGTATTTCCAGCAGCTTTATTCTTTTTCTGGATCCCACCAGTATCCAAGTAGGCCAGTGATGGCCGAAGCTGCACAGCTGCATGAACAGGATTCAAGTGTAACTGCAAGATAAAGGAAAAAGCCTCTTACGATGCTTAACAAATAAACCTACAAAATAGTTAGAAGGCAAATACACGTAACGAGAAAAATATATGATCAAACTAAGTTTTAAAGAACCCAAGGTCAAGGCACACCCCTAAGAATTATTATCTACGTGGAACCTATACCTTCAATCAATTCAAGTAGAATGCAGTATAACCATGGGCTTTAAATAACAAGCCAACCGCAAGGTTCTAAATTTTGGTTTCGGTTTCGGTTTCGGTTGCCACAGAAATGGGAAACATTTCGGTTTGGTTGAAATTTTGATGGAAATCTTGTAAAATCACAAAAATGTATGAAACACATATGCAAATGATAAATTAAGATGAAAGTTCAGGAAATTCTAGAACGTATATTGTTATGGTACACTACTGATACAATTGGTTTTAGTATACGTTTTAGTTTCAGTATGCATTTCGGAGGGGATGGAGATGGAAAATTTTTCAATTGTTTCATGTATGGAAATTTAAAACCATGGCCTCTAGAACAAAAATAAACTAACGCTCAAATTGCCTTTAAATCTTCCATTAAAAAAAGGGCCTTTCAATTATAGTAGGCCTAATTGCATTTCAAGTAGCAGTAGGAGATCGACGTCAAATAAATGTACACAAAAACAAAAACAAATTCAAGCAAGATAGGGTAACTTGAACTACATAGTTGGAAAAAAAAACTGGACAGATTCTACCATAACCCAGCCAAAACTAAAGCATGCAAATATATGTTACCAAAAAATTACATGAAAATTGTCTAAATTGTACAAGAGTAACTTGCTAAACTCTATCCAAAGTGTTTCTATTAAGAATAACAAACAGAGATTCTCGAGTCAAATGAAAACAGTAAATTTAACCACGGAGAACAGCAAAGAACAATTCAGTTGTGTAACGATTATCCACTACCAATCCCCTTTCATTTGTAAAGATGTGCTATAGTTTGTGCTTAAGAAATAAATAAAAAAAACAGTAATTGCATATCTTTAACCATTCAAAAAAAAAAAGTAATTGCATATTTTTAGAAGCCAACAGGAGAAAGATTCAAGTTAATCAACGAGTATACCTTGTTTCCCACCAGAATCCCAACAGCATAGCCAGTCACAGAAGGTGCCTTGGACGATGACAGAGTCTTAAATAACACCAACAATAAAAAAAAACTCAGTCATATCTCAGGTTCAATTTGCATCCTTTAAATAGAAAGAGTATGGTATCTACAAATACTGACATGGCAACAAAAGCATACAACATTTTTCCTCCTGATGAAAACAAAATATTGCAGAAACGAAAGCATCAAGGTAAGTCCAAATTATGGGCAAATGATCCTGTTAAGAAGTACTCAACTCAACTCAACTCAACAAAGCCTTTGTCCCAAACTAGTTGGGGTCGGCTAAATGAATCCTTTAGAAAAATTTCATGAAGAAGGTGAAAGGAATCTACCCGGTTCTAATCCCGGCTCTAGTTGGGTTCGTCTACGCGGATCATTTTCTTCCATTCTATCATATCCAAGGTCATGTTCTCTGTTATGTTCCTAGCTATCAAGTCTTTGCTCACTGTTTCTACCCAACTTGTTTTCGGTCTGCCCCTACCTCTTTTTACTCCATCAATTTGGCATGAGTCGCCTCTTCTCACGGGAGCATCCAAAGGCCTACGTTGGATATGTCCAAACCATCTTGTTGGCACGTTGTTAAGAAGTACTATTTTCCATAATTGCAGGTAGTGCTTGACATGCTTAACATCAATGACAGTTGATGCATCCGTTCCGATGCCCATGAAATAGACAATAAAAATAAGCAAAATCAATTTTTTTTCATCATGAGTAAAATGCAATAAGAGAGGAAACCAAATAACTTCAACGTAGGATCTCACCTATTGCATGTCAGTACAAGCACAAGAAACACCCCTCAAAATGCTTCATCACATTTATTGACTTAGGTACAATGGCGATCGGGGAGGGAAAACAAAGAAAAAACATTTAGATTTATTAATTTAGGTACAATGGAAATTAGGAAATACAAGTGTAGCAGATCAGTAATATTTTAACCATTTTAAATATTTTAATGGTATTTTAGTTCTATCATTCTTTTTTTCCTTTTTTCTGATGACAAATAATGACATCATAGATGCAAGGATTTGGCACCATATTCATGCATCCACGAAATTGATAAATGGGTCATTTTTAATATATTATTATTTTTAAAAAAAATTAGTTCTTTTGTTTTTATGAATGATATGTAATATCATTTTCCACCAGAGCCATGCATCTATGGTGTTGATAGGCCATTACCAAGAACTTATTACATTTTTACTTGCTTTTCTTTTTTGGGTTTTTCCTTTTTGTAAATAATTTGTAGGACATTAAATTTGGCACTATACTCATGCATCCACGAAGTTGACAGTGGTGGTCTATTAATTAATTTTTACTCTTATTAATGTTTCTTAAGTTTACTTTCCCCTCCTTTATACTTTAATGTTAACAAACATAAAGAATACTTTGAATACGTCTTACCATTCAAAAAAAAAAAAAAAAAATACTTTGAATACGTCGATTAGAGCACCTAATCTATATATGATGTAAGGATTTTATAATTTGTGTGGTTATCTGTGTTGTTTGTTACTCTTATTTTACATATTTGGATATGTTTTTTGTTTTCTTCATGTTAGTGAGCCTCAACTTTTAGAAATATCTCTTAGTAAGGGGTCAACGTAAGGATCGGACTTCGAAGCAGTCTCTAAAGTTCGCCTTTATCAACACAAGGATCTGGCTTCGAAGCAATCTCTGGAGTTTGCCCTTATCCGAACGGATCTTGCAAGAAAATAGGATTTCATATTGAGCTCCAAATATAAGCTAATGGAATGGAATGGTTCCTACAAGCTTCCCCCCACCGCTAAGACCACACACCCCCCCCCCCACAACCAGGCATATGTCGCAAGTGGCAAAGGCCCTCACTTCGCGATTGGTAACAATTCGATGGGAAGAAGTGGAATTTGGAACTGTTGCTGACTTTATATGTAGGTTTAGGCATAACAAAGTTTGCACTGTCTTTTCGCACTTAAGCGCACTGCATGCCGTTGGTAACGATTCTACTATTGTGCCACAAATTCGCAAACTGGACTTAAGTAATGGGGTACTATTTCGTTAGGTTTGGGAAATTGCTGTGATTCTTCCTGAATAGACTCAATTCTTCAGTCGAGAGTCACTTTAAAAGTCTTACCTAAACTCTTCCGACTGAATAAGATAAAGCCTATAAGACGACCCTCAAAGTATAGAAATATCACTTCAACTACATTACCAAGTACAATTACGTAGAAAATGGTCTGTGGTTCAATGCAGGTACACCTATAGACAGTATGAAGGCATGATATGACCATATAGGGGTCCTAAAATATGTAGCTATAGACAATGTGAAGGCATAAACTATATTTTCAATAGCCATTGAACGGACAGAACAGCACTAGAACAAAATCCACGGCTTAGCATTATTTTTTATTTTCTTGAACAAGTAATTCCTTAGAAAAGAAGAAAATACAATAAGGCTAGCCAAGAACAAGCGGCAATATAAGAGGAATCCACAATTTAGTAACCAAAAGTGGTGTACCTATAATACTAAGGAACATGCCCCGGATACAATAAGCAGCTTAAATTAAAGTATTCATGTAACCTAGGTATCGGTACCATTATTTGGCACTTAGCAAAACAATAATTTAGCTCTGGGACTTTACAGGACCCAATAGTGCCAAAATCTAAAGTGCACTACAGGGACCATTTTAGATCTTTCAATGATATTAAATACTATTTGCTCCCATTGGCAGTTTCAACGAGTATTTTACTCCCTCCCTCCCTCTTTATATAAATATATGGGAAACCTGTTTGTGAGCTCGAGCTCATATAGCTGATATGAGCTCGAGTGCCACAAACACATGGGTCCCACATTTTTAGGGGTGATCCAAAGCATTGATTTGGAAGGCCCTTACATAGATACGGTGTGTACCAAAAATCAGGTCCATAGGATCATCCTAACCTATCCAAAAGTGGAGGGGAAAATGGACAGCCATTGTTTGTCGACAAATCTGGCCATTTTTGCCCTCCACTTTTGGAGGGGTTAGGATGATCCAATGGACCTGATTTTTGGTACTCACCCTATCTATGATGGGGCCTTGCAAATGAATGGTTCGAATCACTACAAAAAATGTGAGACCCACGTGTTGAGCCCTATATATATATATATATATATGAGGAAAATGATTGTGAGCTTGAAGCTCATATAGCATATATCAGCTTGAGGGCCCAAACACATGTGGGCTCACATTGTTAGGATGATCCGAAGCATTTTATTTGAAAGGCCCTTACATAGATAGGGTGTGTACAAAAAATCAGCTCCATAGGATCATCCTAACCCATCCAAAAGTGGAGGGCAAAATAGACAGACACCGTTTGCCACAAATCTGCCCATTTTTGCCCTCCTCTTTTGGAGGGGTTAGGATGATCCAATGGAGCTGATTTTTGGTACACACCCTATCTATGATGGGGCCTTGCAAATGAATGGTTTGGATCACCACAAAAAATGTGGGACCCATGTGTTTGGGCCCTCAAGCTCATATAAGCTATATGAGCTTCAAGCTCACAATCATTTTCCTATATATATATATATATATATAGAGAGAGAGAGAGAGAGAGAATAGAGTTGCTGCGCTCGAGCACAGAAACAAGGGGGTGGGGCCATTGGGGGGGTGATCCTAACCATTCATTTGGAACGCCCCATCATGGATGGGGGGCCTACCAAAAATCAGCTCCATTGGATCACCAATGGGTGTCCATTTGTGGGGCCAAAAATTGACAGATACTGTTTGTCCACAAATCTTTCCATTTTTTGCCCCACAAATGGACACCCTAAGGTGATCCAATGGAGCTGATTTTTGGTGGACACCCTACCCATGAAAGGGCCCATCAACTGAATGCTTTGGATCCCCCCCAAAATGTGGCCCCACCCTGTTTCTTTGCTCGAGCGCAGCTAAGCTTAGTTGTGCTCGAGCACGCAACTCTATTCTCATATATATACACACTAGTTGCAGTCTTGTGCGACGCACAGGGCGGCCCAAAAAAAAAGCTTTATAACTAAAAAAGAATGCTTTATAACTTCCTTTTTTTCAGAAAATTTCTGCAATCCAAATATGAAAAAAATGCTGATACCTCTGGTAAAAAGAGGGTTTGGACTTACTCTTATTCTCCATTTCATGCAATCATGCTAGAGTTTGAGCACATATTGACATTGGCGGAGAGATCCAACATATAGATAGATACCATATGCGTTTTGGAAATGCAGAGGTAGAGAGATCTTTAGAAATATAGCAACACGGGTAATATGGGAGAGGGATTTTAGGGATATGGGAGGAAAGAGGAAACAAATCGTTGATATTAGATAGGGTAGAGATAATGTAGGGATTCTATATTTCAGTATTCTATTAAGAGAGAGAGAGGGTGAGGTGGCTTTTGGAATTCTAATACGGAACCGACTTTTAGAAAATCTATATATTTATTTCGTTTTTAAATTTAGGTTGGAATTCTTCTCTTGCGCTATATTTATGGAGAGGAGAGAGAGAGAGTTAACGTTTTTTCTCTCTCGTATTAAGAGCCCTAAATGCGTTAAATGCGTTTTAGAGACTTAAAATATAGAAATACTAACAAATATAGAAAAAGCTTAATGCGGTATGCAGAGGGGGTGCCACGTGGCACACCCTCAGCATACCACATTCAGCTTTATGTATATAGATAGATATAGAACTAGTATTCAGGCCCATGCTATGCATGGGTGTAAAAAATGGTGGGCTTCACCCCATGAAAACATGATGTGCAAAAAAGTTGTCATAATTAAATTGGACAAATAAAAAAATATTAAATAAAACACTTCATTATATTTTGCTAGGTAGATAAAATGAAAAACCTGACTTTTATACCGTGTTTTAATTTGGAAAATATTACATTTACCAAATTTGTCCAGATTAAGTAGGAGACATGTGCAATACGTATGTGAGGGGGATATAGACGGAGAGGCCGAGAGGCTAGAAGGAATTAACAATGAGATATTGATGGAGAGCTAAAAGGAACTAAAAATGAGATATTGATGGAGAGGCTAAAAGGATTTAACATGGAGATCGATGGAGTAGTAGACCTTGAAGACATAAGGAAAAGTACAAATTAAATAATTTAAATAGGGCACTTAACATAGACACGCTTTTGTTGTTGGTAGAAAATACCTCTATGCTAAAAACTCTTACATCAAACTGAGTATCGACTATTAACCATTTACCCAGAAGCATTAATAATATAAATAAGGGAAATGATAATTACATCTTTTATGTGCCTACAACACTTGTGCTGCCTTAAAAAAGACAGCAGGCACTGATGGGGCACAAATACGGCTGCACGAGCAGATATCACCACGTGTCATCCATGCACGAGCAGAGCCCAACCATCATGAAGAAGGGTGTTGGAAAAGGGCAAAGACCACACATTCATGCCACGTGTTGCCCCCTCACCACCCAGGCCTCATCATCACAAATTAGGGAAGGAAATGGCCGCCAAAGCCACGCGCGCCGGCGAGGCAGAGGGACGGCCCAATCCTGCAAAGGAAGTTTTTTCCTCCATAATGATGAAAAAGGCCGCACACCCCCCTTTAAAAGGAGAGGGAAAGGAAGAAGAAGGAGGCCCTTTTTTTCTTTTGACCCCGGAAAGCAAGGAATTCACCCATCCTCCACCCCGCAACATCGAAAAAAGAGGCGAGGCAACAACAGAGGAGGCTAGGAATCCCATCCTGCCCTCCCTGCTAGTCCCCTCCGACTCACTCACACACGCACCCAGAAATGTCCCCGCGCACTGGCCCTGGTAACCATGGCCAAAACCTCCTCCCTTTCTAGCTGTTCTTTATATTGACTGGTCGAAGGATCTGACTTGGGTGTCGAAGTGGTCGTCCGGGACCCACCCCGGACCCCCTGACCCCCTTTTGTTTGTGATTGCAGACCCCGCGGAGGCCCTCTACCGACCGCGCGATCGCAGACCCGGATCCAGACGCCATCATATTGGCGCCATCCGTGGGACTCGTCGAGTAACTGAACGCCTTATGGCGATGAGAAACCACACCCAACAGCCAGAAACAGGGGTAATAACCAGGAGTCAGGCCCAGCGCGCACAAGCCAGCTCCTCAAGCTCCCAAGAGCGAAACTCACCGCCTTCGGACCAACCCCGACCCTCCTCCAGCACGCCGCAGATGGTCCCCACCATGGAGATGTTCAACGACCTTCGCAACAAACTACTCCAACGTTTGCCTCTCCCGGCTTCGAAAAAGCCCGGGACAACACAGGACCGGACAGAAGCCTACGACGAAGGCAACGAGGAACAGTCAGGGGAACGACATCCCCGGCGAAAGCGAGCACCGACTCGCAGAACGCCGTCCCCATCAACAAATAGCCCCTTGCCCCACGCAGCCGGGGGACATCAGCGAGGCAACAGAAGACAGGTTACTAACAGCCGCGCCCCCCCTGTCCAAGATACCCATCTCCGGGAACCGCCCTTAGCTCGGGCAGAAGAAGTTGCAACCTCGGCACAACCGCCCAGCTTGGATCCAATAGCAGACCTACAAAGGCAGATCCGAGAGGTAAAACTAGAAATGAAAAAACCCTACGCCCACGGCATCCTCGATGAGTGGGAAAGGGAAACAGCATCCCCGTTCACCTCAGAGGTCTTAAAGACCCCCGCAGAAGCAGGCATAGACCTCTCCCGCTTCGGTCTATACGACGGGAGCACGGACCCCCTCGAGTTCCTCCAGACTTTCAAGAGAGTAATGACGCTTCGAGGTGCGTCGGATGGATTCATGTGCAAAGCCTTTGCATCCCTACTAAGAAAAACCGCCAACGACTGGTACATGAGATTGGAGCCCGACTCCATCGCATCCTTCCACGAATTCGGGCGAAAGTTCAGCACAAGGTTCGCTAACAACCGCCTCCGCCATGATCCTGCGGACGCCCTCCTAGCCCTCCGCCAAGGTAGAAACGAGACCCTAAGAGACTTCATGTTGAAGTTCAACGCCGAATTGGCCCAACTCTCCAACATGGACGTCCAGATAGCGGTCGCCACACTAAAGCATGCCACCACCGATCCGAATCTTAAGCTGCACCTCACCCTCAAGCCCCCACGGGACCTACAGGAGCTTGAATCAAAGGCTGATAAGTTCGTCCGAGCAGAAGAAGCCTGCGCTCGAGAACAGAATCGGCCCGGCCCCGACGAGAGAAAAGGCGACGGCCGAAGGGCCATAAGGCCACGAACCGATGAAAGACAGACGGGCCGTAACCCTATCCCCGTCTTCGAAAGGCTGGGAACCGCCCCGCTAAAGTTCCCCCTCTCCCACGTTCTATCAGCTATTAGGGATTAGGGTCTCCTGACCCCCCCCAAGAAAATGGCCACAGATCCAAAGAAGAGGTCCGCCATGAAATTCTGCGAATTCCACGGGGACCACGGCCACGAAACAGACCACTGCTTCCACCTCCGCCTCCAGCTGGAAAGACTGGCCGAAGAAGGACACCTAAACCAGTACCTCAGGAGTCCCGACAAAAGCCCATGCGAAGCCCAGCGCCCGCTCGACGAACCCAGAGGTAGGCATCGGTCACCGAACCGCCGCCGGTCCACAAGCCGGCACCGATCCCCCAGTAGGCATCACCCTCGAAGCCGACGTCGATCCCGCAGCAGACACGACACGAGCCGCCACCAGCGCCCCCGAAAAGGCGAGCCCCCCGAACAGCCACAGGCTCGCGAGCAACCGCCTACCATCATAGGAAAAATCAATATCATCGCAGGCGGGCCCGCAGCGGGAGGGCCGACAACAGCCGGTCGGCGGGCATACGCGGAACGGGTATTCTCCATGGACATACCTTCCAAGAAGGCCCGAACAAATCCGCCCCATGAAAACCAGATCATCACTTTTTCCAACAAAGACCTCGACGGGCTACAAGTCCCGCATGACGATGCACTGGTCATCAGGCTAGTCATCGCCAACTTCGATATAGGAAAAATCTTGGTGGACACAGGAAGCTCCGTCAATGTGCTACACCTCGGAACTTTCGAAGAGATGAAACTGGGCAGGGAAAGGCTGGGACCCGCGGAATACTCCATCTACGGTTTCTCCGGGGCATCCGTACGGGTAGACGGCAAGATCGACTTGCCCGTGACTTTCGGGGCGTACCCCTTGCAGAAAACCATCCTGAGCACCTTCCTGGTCGTAGACATACCGTTCACCTACAGCGCCATCATTGGGCGCCCTACTCTCAGAGACTTGGGAGCCGTAGTCTCCACCCCCCATCTCAAGATGAAATTCCCCACTCCGGACGGAGTAGGAGAAGTCAAGGGACAGCAAATGATAGCACACCAGTGCTACGCGGCAAGCCTAAGAGGAACCAACGCCCCAGCCGAAAACTTCACAATCGGCAGCGAAGACCCTCGGCAGCCGGCTCGCGCCATCAGAGGAGAGCCCGCCGAGGAGCTAGACTCCATCCCCCTGACCCAAGATCAGCCGGAGAGACAAGTCCGGGTAAGTTCCATTTTAACAGGCCCTCTGCGAGACCGGATGATCAACTTCCTCAGAATAAACAAAGACATGTTCGCATTGTCCGCCAAGGACATGCCCGGGATACCCAAGGAAATGGCCGTCCACAAGTTGAATGTGAACCCCGCCCTTAAACCCGTCCGGCAGAAAAAGAGGAACTTCGCAGTAGAGCGCCAAACTCACATAAAGGCCGAAGTGGAAAAACTGCTACAAGCCGGATTCGTCAGGGAAATCCGGTATCCCGAGTGGCTGGCTATCAAACGTCGTGATGGTCAAGAAAGCTAGCGGAGGATGGCGGGCCTGTATAGACTTCACCGACCTCAACCGGGCCTGCCCAAAAGACCCCTATCCCCTTCCGCGCATAGACCAACTCATCGACGCCACCTCCGGACACGAACTCCTCACCTTCTTAGACGCGTTCTCAGGCTACAATCAGATCAAAATGCACGAGCCAGACATCCCGAAAACAGCGTTTATCACCGATCAGGGCGTCTACTGCTACACTGTCATGCCCTTCGGGTTAAAAAACGCAGGTGCCACCTACCAGCGGCTCGTGAATAAGCTATTCCAAATGCAGATTGGAAGGAACATGGAGGTGTATGTCGACGATATGCTGGTGAAAAGCCTGGAAGCCACCAGACACATCTCCGACCTTCAGGAAACTTTCGACACCCTACGACGAGCCCGAATGAAGCTGAACCCCGCGAAATGCGCCTTTGGGGTAACTTCCGGAAAGTTCTTGGGGTTCATGGTCAGCCAAAGAGGGATCGAGGCCAACCCAGAAAAAATCCAGGCCATCCTAGACATGGAACCCCCGACGACAGCAGTAGAAGTACAGAGGCTGGCAGGACGAATCACGGCCCTCGGCCGATTCATGCCCAAATCAGCAGAGAAGTGCCAACCCTTCTTCAAACAATTAAAAAACATACGGGAATTCGAATGGACCCCGGCCTGCCAAGAGGCCTTCGACTCTCTGAAGCAATACCTCCAGACACCGCCCGTACTCGCCAAACCCGAGCCGGGGGAAGAGCTATTTTTATATCTGGCCGTCAGCCCCACGGCAGTAAGCGCGGTGTTGGCCAAACAAAGCGACAAAAAGGAACACCATGTGTACTACGTGAGCAAGACTCTCCACGGTGCGGAAATCCGATATTCGAACATAGAGAAATTCGCCCTCGCAGTCGTCAGTGCCGCTCGAAAGCTCCGCCCCTACTTCCAGGCCCACCCCATAGTCCTGCTAACCGATCAGCCCCTCAGGAAGATTCTCCAGAAACCAGAGACCTCGGGTAGGATGGTAAGTTGGGCCGTCGAGCTGGGCGAGTTCGACATACAAGTCCGCCCAAGGCCGGCTATCAAATCTCAAGCCCTCGCTGACTTCATAGTGGAATTCACGGCCCCGGCCGAAGAACCAGCAACAATGGGGAGCAGCGAGGGCCCCACTGCGCACACGGTTTGCGACGACGGGATGCAGGACCCCTCGGCACAGAACAGCGAAACCCCTTGGATCCTGCACGTTGATGGCTCCGCCGGCAATAAAGGACACGGAGCGGGAGTGGTCCTCCACAGCCCAGAAGAGTTCACACTGGAATATGCCCTCAGGTTGGATTTCAAAGCCTCCAATAACGAGGCCGAATACGAAGCCTTACTAGCAGGACTAAGTCTAGCCGCGGAGCTCGGCGCAGGCAAGTTGAAAGTCTATAGCGACTCACAGCTTGTCGTTAACCAAGTAAACGGAACATACGAAGCCAAGGGCTTCAGAATGAAAAGATACCTCCACAAGGTAAAAGAAAAACTGCAGGGGATGGGAGAGGTAGAGATCCTCCAGGTGCCGCGAGACATGAACAACCGAGCGGATGCATTATCAAGAATGGCCGCCGAAGAAACCCATGACTTCGGCACCGTGCTCACAGAAATCCTGCCCCACCCCAGCATCGACGAGATGCAAGTTTTGGAGATTCCACCGGGGCCAAACTGGATGGACCCCATCATACAATACCTGAAAGACGGTATACTACCCGCAGATAAGCTGGAAGCCCGGCGCCTAACCGCAAGAGCCGCCCAATACGTGGTCCACGGGCACAGGCTCTACAAACGGTCATACACATGGCCGTACCTCCGATGCCTGGTGCCCTCCGAATCAGACTACGCGCTACGAGAAGTACATGAAGGGATCTGCGGAGACCATGGAGGTGGCAGGACCCTAGCCCAGAAAATCGTAAGGCACGGCTACTTCTGGCCCACGGTCCTTAGGGATTCCCAAGGAATTCGTCAAAAAATGCAGCCCATGCCAAAGGCACGCAACCACCCCCCACCAACCGGCTACACCGTACACCGCGATAGCAGGACCCCTGCCCTTCGCCATGTGGGGCATGGATCTACTCGGACCATTCCCCAAGGCCCCCGGGGGGCATACGATGTTATACGTCGCCATCGACTACTTCACCAAGTGGGTTGAGGTCAAAGCCGTGGTGAAACCCAATTCCAAAGCGACGGAGAAGTTCTTCTATCACGACGTCGTTTGCCGTTTCGGCATTCCAAAGACCCTTGTAACAGACAACGGTCCCCAGTTCGCAAGCGCCGAATTTGGCAGATTCTGTGATAGCCTAAGCATCAAACACCGTTTCGCCTCCGTAGCACACCCGCAGGCCAACGGGCAGGTCGAGGTAACCAACGGGATTTTGCTACAAAGTCTCAAGAAGAGATTGGGAGAAGCCGGAAAAAACTGGCTGGACGCACTCCCTAGCGTCCTCTGGGCCTATCGAACAACACCACGGACCGCAACTGGAGAATCCCCTTTTAACTTAACCTTTGGGACCGAAGCGGTCATTCCGCTAGAAATTGGCCTCCCCAGCTTCCGCACCGCGAATTACGACGAGCAGGGAAATTCCGAACTCCTCCGGAACAACCTCGATCTCGTGCTCGAGAAAAGAGAGCAAGCCCTCCTCCGAACCGCCTCCTACCAGCAAAAGGTGGCACGATACTACAATGCCCGGGTAAAAAAGCGCTCGGTAAAGCCCGGAGATCTGGTGCTACGGCGTGCAGAGGTATCAGACCCCCGCAACACGGGTAAGCTCGCACCCAAATGGGAAGGACCGTACAAAGTCGTTCGAGCACTTCGACCCCGGGCCTACCAACTAGAACGCCTCGATGGGACCCCGGTCCCTCGCAGTTGGGGCATGGACAACCTCCGAAAGTTCTATCAGTAAAACGACAGGATAAGTTCCGTGCCTTTCTTTTAAAAATATGACAAGTGTTTTGGTTTCCTTTTTGTGTTCTAGCAGCAAAGATGTATTCTTGTCAGCAAATTAATGGAAAAGCACTTCTACAAAAGCAACGTATATCTCCACTTTCTGGCCCACGATAAGTGAGGGACCCGAAAGAAAACAGGGAGTGAGACAGAGGTAACATCGGGGCCGATCCCCCCGAGAATACCCTAAAACGCTCCCCATGAAAAAAAGACCTCCCCCTTTAAGGGCAGGCGGGACCCATTAACCCCGAACTGATCATTCGAGGGGAAGATAGTCCTCCCATAAACAGACGCCCTACGGGGTGCACTAAGAACACTCTCACCAACACAATTCGCAAAGGCCTGAGGACCTCAAAAACCTCGCGGCGCATCGTGTATATGCAGAGATGTCAATATGGTTACACAACAAACAACAAAAAATAGGTAGTTCAACGTTATTACAGACCAAATAACCAGGAACATTGAAAGAAAAGAGCAAGCCCCCCGAGGCATTCACAACATCACTGGGCCCCCCTCGGAAGTCTCGGCAACTACGCGATCCACCGGGGCGGCCACCTCCTCTCCTACCGGCTCCGCCACCTCCGCCGGTGCCGGCAAAGGATCGACCTCAGACTCATGCATCAGCTTATCGAGAGGGAAGGAGGGATCGACCTCTTGAACCCGCCGCCGGCATTCAGCAAACGCATCAATCTCAATATCCACGCTGAATGCAGCCGCAGCCTTAAAAAACTCCGCAGAGTCGCGCCATTCCTCCCGTGCCTTCGCCAATTCCCGGGCATGAGTTCGCCGGGCCAGCGCCAACTTTTCCGACGCACGACTCCTCCCCTCCACAGTTACCCGGAGATCTTCCCGGAGTTGAGCAACAATGTCATCAAAGGCCGCTCTCTCCGCCCGGGCTCTGCCCAATTCCTCACGTAACTGCCGATTTAGCTCCCCCACAGCACTTATCTCAGCCTCATCCTCAAGAAGGCACTGCACCATCCTCCTGGCATAACTTTGGGACTGCAAAAGGCAAGTTATCAGGAAAATTCCAACATACAATCTCGAAAACAGCAAGGAGAGAAAAATACCATCAACCCATTACTTACGCAGGAAGTTGATTGAAAATACTGAGCCCCCAGGGCCCTACGATCATAGCCCTTCAGCTCAGCCTCGTCACAGGGAAGGGCAGTTGTCACCCCTAGCTCCACCCCAACCCGGGGATTCGCAAGAACGCTGTCCTCTACACCAATCCTCCAGCCAGGCTTAAACAGTTCCCCTCGCATCTGGAAACTTTGTGGGGGAAGCTCCGCCCGCTCCAGAAGAAGCTTGGTCATTACCGCCCCTTCCATCCGACTTGGCACGTCCTCCGTAAAGATTGAAGGACGCGCCACGCTGCTGGCGACCCTCCTGGCAGGATGCTCAGACCCCGGGGGTGAGGAACTAACCGGCCCCTTCTCTCCAACCGCTCGACCAGAGGGGCTGGAAGGCATAGATGTTGGGAGCCTCGCTTGCGACCGACCCAGCCTGGCCGCGGCCATAAAGTCAGAAGGAATTTTCTTCCGGCTCGACAAGCCCGTTGTCACCGCCGCAACCTCCTTCCCCTTACCAATGTCACCAGAAGAAGACATCTCTCATGCCACAAACAAGAGAATAACAATCGCTCAAAGCAAAGGAAAACCAAAACAAAAAAAAAGAAGAAAAGAAAAAAAAGAGAGAGGAAGAGGGGAGGGGCTCACCACGATAGCTGGCTGAACTCTCCCCCGTTCCCTCGCCCGTACAACGGACCCTCCTCTCCACAGCTCCCACCAAGCCAAACCTCTTCAGGCTCCTCTCCCACCTAAACTCGGAGACGTCAATAGCCTCCCCAGAGGCGAGCTTCCCCAAGTCAAACTTGCTATAGTCAGACTCGTCAGGAAGGGACTTCCTCCGCCACTCAACGGAGCGCCTCCAAGAACGAGGAAAATCCCAGCCAGCGTCCGATGGAGGGGTAACAAACACATACTCCTCCTTCCACTTCTTGATGGACGAAGGCAAGTTCACTGCAATCTTCACCTGAGGACGCTGGGTCAGATAAAGCCAGCTGTCCTCCCCCTTCACCAACGGACTGAGGGCCACGCAGGCCCGGAGCAGCGGAAGGGTGGACTGAACCTTATGAAGACCCGCCTTGGCCACAAAGGCCAGGAGTGTGCGCCAACTATTAGGCGCCAGTTGGGAAGGAGCCACCTGGTAGAACTCGAGGGCCTCTATTATAATGTCCAAGAGCGGAAACCTAACCCCCGCCCGGAAAGCTTCCACGTAGAAAGCTACCTCTTCCTCCGTGGTATCCCCACACACCCCTTCCACAAAGGAGGGGACTCTAATCCCATAATCGTCGGGGATACGGAACTCACTCCTAATTTTCTCCGCCGCCCCTTTTTCCAAAGTGTTCCTGAAACACGCCACCCGGCCGGGACGAATAATGGCGCCAGGCCGAATGTCCCCAATCTCCGCCCCACGAGCATAAGAAACTCGAGCCGGAGATTCCGAAGTAGCGGCCCCCACCGACGACCCGGAGGTCCCGGAACTGTCCCTCAACTCCGTCGGTTGTCGCACATCCTCAGCGACGCCACTCCCACCCTCTACAGACAACCGCCTCCTCTTTCTCACCGGAGCCCTCTCCACCACCTCTACCGACGCGGAAGAAGGGCTCTGAGGCACAGTAGCAACAGACATCTTAAGCTATGAAACAAAGACACAGAACTCACCGAGCGAAGCGTGGACGACGAACAACGCGTAGAAGAATCGCCGCGGAGAAAAACCCGTTCTAATCGAGGAAGACGAAGGAATAAAGTAAAAAATGAAATCCCCAAAAAGGCTTTAAAAAGGGCTAGGGTTTTGACACCTGTCGTTCGAACTCCCGCCCTTTCTAAGTCGATGGGACGCGCACACGTGGCGCCGATTGAGAAACCCAAGGCAACCGCCATGAGTCGAAGCGCCATACGGAAAGGACGTCTCTACCCCTACCCACGACATAACTTCCCCAGCAAGCCATCCATACACCTCCGCCAGATGGACAAAACTGCGTTCATAAAGAAAGGGCTCGGACCCCGTCACAAGGGCCCGACATACCCTTCCACAAGATGAAAAAAGGTACGACTAGATATCCCATACAAAATACCACCGGGCCGAAAATATCGAACGCAGCGACAAGGGCTCAGAAATGCGCGAGAAAGCAAGCATGTAACAGAAAAGCAAACACGAAAGGAGAAAACACACAGAAAAAGAAAGGCGCCATTCATAAACCACTTCCTCCTGGCCCAAAGGCCTACAAAAAAGGGAGTAAGGACAATAGGCACGCAGGCCCGAAGCCCCCAAGATCCCTAAGACAAAAAAAAGAAAGCACAGAGAATAGAGGCTTCCTCCAAAAAATCCGAACTCCCACCGCAATCAGCTCAGAGGGACTGGCCGCTGAAAGAGTTCTCCGCATCAGAAATCTCCCTATCGCTCTGTTCCCCGTCCGAAGAGCTTCCCCAACGCCGATTCCCAGCCAAACGGGCCTGGTCATTTAACCAGCGCACCCGGTTCCTCAGCAGATCGTTCTCCCCGCGCAAAGCAGCAATCTCCCGATCCATGTCCCTCATCCGGCTAAAAACCTCCATTCCCCTACGATGGACGCACGAAAAGAAGGAACGGTTGCGGTGAATAAACGCTCCATGAGACTCCCTCTCGTGCAGGGAAGGAGGCTGATCCACGTCCCCCTCCGCAACCCCTCGCTGAGGCCCCAACCCGCCAGAATTCGCCTCGGGGTTATTCGGACGACTCCCGTCGCGATCAGACCTGCGATCGCCGCCCGCAAAAGGACCCCGGAAAGGCGACGACATCTCGGACAAAGCCTGAAGAAAGGCCGGAAGATATCAAAGAGGCGAACAAGATACAAAGGGCGATATTCCTGACTTCAGGAAAGCTCACCCCTTTATAGAACCCTTATAGGACACCCGGTGTGGAAAAGTAAAGCACTTACTACCCGCGAGTCCGTTTCCTACTGAACAACCAAGCGGCGCCTCGGGAAGGAGCTGCCGGACGGAGCAGAATATCCGCTCGCACCCCAATGCTCCCATAAACGCCTTCACCACATTATCCTTTAACCATGCCAACGGGCCCGCTCCTCGAGGCCAATCAATGGATTAAAGGTCACATCACGATAACATGCAAAGACGACGCTATCACCGGAGCACGCCACGTGTCGCCCCCAGATCGACATAAAGCCTAACCTTCATAAAGGAAGTAGAGGGTAAAGGGCGAAATCGTACGAATTCGACACGCCTCGCTATCCCGACCCCACGCAGGTTCGGGCACCCCCCCCCCCCCCCCCGCCAAAACAAACAAACAAAAAAAAGAGATAAAACAGAGATAGCGCCCGGAAAGGTCGGAGCATCGCAAATTCTTGCAAACACAGAGATTCTCCATCACAAGCCGACAACTACAATAAGAGATATGGCCCAAATACACATAAGCTACCCATTAACATCCTCCTGGCCCATAGGCCTACAAAATAAAGGGAAACCAAAAAAACAGCACAGGGCACGCAGGCCTCAGAGATCCCCGCCAGAGAAGGGGATAGACACGCAGGAAAACATAAAAAGCCAAATCTTAGTCGGAGAACGACTCCTCCCCAGAAGAGCTCCCCTCCTCCTCCCAAGAGGTCTCCAGCAAGGGGTCCACCTCATATTCCAACAGCTGCTCGTTGAGAAGATGAACTTTCTTCTGAAGAACCTCGTTCTCCCGCTTCAAGTCCTTGATCTCCTGACCCATCTTCGAAACACGCCCACGCAGTTCCGTTCCCTGACGATAGGCTCGCGAGAAAAATGACCACTCCCGGGCAACGCGGGACCTGGACAATCTGTCCTTCCTAGGCAGGGAAGAAAGGCGAAGGGGGGGGAAGCCCGACGAAGCGCCCGGGCCCCTCTTAGCCTTCTTCCGACGAGCCACGAGATCCTCCCCCGGATCGGAGGACAAGTCAGGGTCGCTCGACGACTCCTGGAGGAAACGGGCCTTGCCCCTAACCCGTGAAGAAGAGCCAGACATGTTACTAGAAAATATACAAAAAAAAAAACCCCTACCGCAAAGGAAAGAAAAAGAGGGACGAAGAGCCACAAAAAGACACCAGGGTAATTCCCCTCTTTTAAACTCGGAAAAGAAATCCTGGTGCCTCGAGACAACGCAGCCTCCCTAACGACGCTGCCGCTTCCCAAGGACAGCCGCCAGATAAAACGGCACGTCTCCTCGCACCCCGGAGCCCTCGTAAATATCCTCATCATGACTTAGCTCGAACAAAACGTTACTCCCTTGGCCCATTCAATGGACCAAAGGAGTAAGGGGGAGTTATGATGGGGCACAAATACGGCTGCACGAGCAGATATCACCACGTGTCATCCATGCACGAGCAGAGCCCAACCATCATGAAGAAGGGTGTTGGAAAAGGGCAAAGACCACACATTCATGCCACGTGTTGCCCCCTCACCACCCAGGCCTCATCATCACAAATTAGGGAAGGAAATGGCCGCCAAAGCCACGCGCGCCGGCGAGGCAGAGGGACGGCCCAATCCTGCAAAGGAAGTTTTTTCCTCCATAATGATGAAAAAGGCCGCACACCCCCCTTTAAAAGGAGAGGGAAAGGAAGAAGAAGGAGGCCCTTTTTTTCTTTTGACCCCGGAAAGCAGGGAATTCACCCATCCTCCACCCCGCAACATCGAAAAAAGAGGCGAGGCAACAACGGAGGAGGCTAGGAATCCCATCCTGCCCTCCCTACTAGTCCCCTCCGACTCACTCACACACGCACCCAGAAATGTCCCCGCGCACTGGCCCTGGTAACCATGGCCAAAACCTCCTCCCTTTCTAGCTGTTCTTTATATTGACTGGTCGAAGGATCTGACTTGGGTGTCGAAGTGGTCGTCCGAGACCCACCCCGGACCCCCTGACCCCCTTTTGTTTGTGATTGCAGACCCCGTGGAGGCCCTCTACCGACCGCGCGATCGCAGACCCGGATCCAGACGCCATCAGGCACCACTTGATTGGATGATCATAACCAATCACTTTCTAGGCCTCATCTTTGATAGGTTGCAACCCAAAAATGGGGGCCGTTGGATGATCCTAAACCCTTCGATTAGAAGGGCTGTCATTACCGGAAGAGGTGTTAAACAGTAAGATGTTTGGAGGAGAGTGGGGGATTTAAATGGCAAGAAATATGAAAAACGGAATTAAATGTGTAGATACCCAAATGGAGCATCCAAACCCACGGCCCTCTGCAGTGGCAGCAGAGACTATATAAACACCTGATGATTCCCGAAATGTAATAGCAGAAGTGTATGTAGGCACACCATTTTTATCCATTCTGAAAAAATATGGTGGCCCTTGAAAAAATAGAGAAAAATATACCAGTTTTCATTTCTTACCAGGGCGACCGAACATGATGGCTTGTGCCTTCTCCGGCCATATATCATGTTAAACAAACTTGAAAAAATATCGTTAGGCTGAAATGCCATGGGCATAAAAAAAACCACACAAAATTGGGAATACATAGAAGTATATGGAAGGATTGAATGAGAGAAAAGGGATTCTAATTAAAAGAATCCAAGAGAAATGAGAAACCTTGCTAGTTTGATAAAAACCGAAAAGGAAGGGAAATGGAATGGAAATGTACGTGGGATAGAATAGAAAGTTGGGAGAGATTTAAGTGGAGAGGGAGAGATTTTAGGGATAGACGAAATCTACGTTGTCCACTTAAATAGTTAAATTACAAACCATCCGGATAAATTTGAAAAGATTTAGTGGGCGCAAAATCTAATTCTGTGAAAAACGATATTTGTTAGGGGCGGCAAAACTGAAATGGTAAGTGGCAAACTCAAATTTGTGGGCGGCAAATTCTGTTTTTGGGGCAGAAAAAAATTTCTCAAAAAAGATATTCCTGGAAAAGACGAATGACATTTTGGAATCCTACAGGCTTAGTATATATTATAGATAGATATATGCAGGGAAATGATATCTGCGCCAAGTGTTTTTGATAAACATGCGCTCCACTTGTTTGTCGTGTAGTATTTAAAGGGATGTCAGAGCATATTACGGTTCTCAAAAAGCGCTTAAAACCCTTTAAATGCTAGACGACAAACAAGTGGAGCGCATGTTTATCAAACCACTTGGCGCAGATATCATTTCCCTATATATATATATGTGTGTGTGTGTGTGTGTGTGTTGAATAACATGTATTTAGGGTAGTTTAGTCATTACTTGCAAGCTTAGGGGTATAATAGTCATTGTACATTGTTGCGCTATTTGGGGCCTATATATACATGATACATCATTTACATGAGGAGCTCCCTAGTGGAGACTCTCCATCTCTCTACTCTTCTTCTTCCTCTTTTCTAACCCTAATTCCATTTCAAACATGGTATCAGAGCTTCAGGGCTGATCCTTGGGAAAGAAGGAAAGAAGAAGGTTCTATCTCTCCCACGCCGTTCTCTCTCTCTCTCTCTCATTAACCCTCTTTGCACATCTCTTTTCCTCTCTCTATCTTTCGTATTTTTCTCTCATATAATCTCTCTCAGCATCCTCTTGAATCCCTAAAAGATCTTCCCCTTAGATTTTCTCTCCTCGCTTCTAAAAGCATCTCCCACGCATCTCAAAATCCCTAACATATCTCTCTAGTTTTCTCTCTTCTCACGCATCTCTCTCTCCAATCTTGCCGTACCGACAACCGAAAACCCTCTTCACTCTGTTGCGATTACCGACAACCCAAAACCCTTCGATTACTTCCACCTTGCGATTAATAATCACATGGATCCATCTTGCGATTACTCCCAAATCTCACCTTGCGATTAATTATCGCAGCCCTATGTTTTTGCAGTTATGCAATCGCATGTTTCTTTTTAAAATTATAAAATCGCACCCTCTCGCCTAAGTTGTAAAATCCGTTTCGTTCGCCGTTTCGTTTGGTGACCGGAACGAAACGCTTCAGTATTTCGGCCATTTCTTTCCGCATTTGGGTCGAAACTTTTTGTTCTGCATTCAAAAGGGAATTTTTTTTTAGAAAATAGTTAAAAAAATGAAAAAAAATGCAAAAAAAAAAAAATCAAAAATTGTTAGAAATTAGAGAAGCTTGAAGAGCTTAAAAGAAGATTAGAGTTCAGTAGATCTTAGTTGGTGGGAAAGTTTGTAAATGAAGTTTGTAAGAGAAGGGTGAAAGAGAAGAGTGCGGAAAAACAATGGTTAATGGGGGGGTATATATAGTGGTGTGAATGTTTGTGGATGCAAAAAGACAGAAAATACCCTTCCAACGGCTATAAAACAAACATAAATAGTCATAAATGAGGGTAGAATGGTCCAAAAATAGTCACAACGGCTATAATGGCATTCCTGTAATTTTTTTTAATTTTTTCTGCCTTTTCAAACAATATCGGCCAAAACAGGCGAAACAGAACGAAATCCGGAACAAAGCGAATTCCTACCGGATTTCGTTCCGGTTTCCAGACCGAACCGAAAATTCGGCCCATTTCGGCCGAAACGAAGTGAAATATACAACTTAGCTCTCGCCATTATCTACCTACAATTATCCAAGCCCTCATTCCTCATCTATTGTAGCTGTCAATCTCAAAAACAAAACAAAAAATTCTCAGATTCCTTCTTTGCTTGTCGTAAAACCCATTTTGGGTGTCCTCCACCCACTATTCCTTCCTTTCTTTCTTTTTTGAATTCATTTGGGAATAAATCTTTTGGCATCCTCCAAAACTGTAGATCTACTCACTAAAACCCAAACCTCAACTTCAAATTCATTTATTCTTCTCTTTTCTATATTTTTAGCTTGTGTAGCCTTTTTTCTTCGTCTTCAAGGTGCCCACCAAGCGTTTGATAAAATGTCTAAGAGGGGTTTTGTGCCTTGATAGTCTTCTTTTATTTGCAAGTTTAAGGTATTCGGCCTTCTACTTGAGGGGTGTTGTCATGTAGTCCTTTGTGAGTTCTTTGTGCTGTCTTTTTTCCTTGCTTATTAGTGTTGTCTCTTCTTGTTGTCACGCTGTCTTAGTGTTGCCTTCTTTATATCTTTCCTTGTGTTATCTCCGGGCTCATGTCTCGCCCGAGGGGGAGTATTGTTGGTGATTTTGTTCTTCGTCTTCTTCATATTGTCTTCTCCTTAATGTATTTCACCACTTTCCGAGTGTCAGTTTCATTCTTCAATTGTTTCTTCTCTTCGTGTTCTTGGCGTAGCTTTTACGCATTCATCTTATTTTTCTTCACCACTCTTCGAGTGTCAGTTTCATTCTTCAGTTGTTTCTTCTCTTTGTGTTCTTGGCGTAGCTTTTACGCACTCATCTTATTTTTCCAGCTTTATGCCTTATCTTCATCGGGCGATGGTTTTCCCATCGTTGGCCAGTTCACATGTGACAGTGTCCCCGTCGACCTAGTCTCACTGGGCAATGTATTCCCATCGTCCATCGTTGGTCAGTTTACCGGGCGGTAGTTTCCCCATCGTTGGTTATCTTCTTTCTTTTCTTCTTCCTCTCTTCAGGTGACGATGTTCATGCCATCAACCTTCTTACTCGACGATGGTGTCCCCATCGTTGTTTGGCTCTCTTCAGGCGACGGTTTCCCCGTCGACCTCTCTTCAGGCGTCGATGTTCATGCCGTCAACCTTCTTTCCAGACGATGGTGTCCCCATCGTTGGTTGCCTCACTTCAGGCAACGGTTTCCCCATGGATCTTTCTTCAGGCGACGATGTTCATATTGTCGACCTTGTATCCAGACGATGGTTTCCCCACCGTTGGTTGTTTATCTTATCCTTTTCTTCTTCTCTCCAGGCGACGATTTCCCCGCCGACCTTTTCTCCGATGGTTTCCCCATTGGCGGTTATCGGCTCTTGGCATTGTGCTGCTCAGCTGATGTCTTTGTCAACCAGTGCTACTTCGTCGATGTTCGTTATGCGCACCTTTTGTGTGCCTATTTTGCTCGTTGGACAGTTGTCGGTTCCTGCCATGGCGCTTCTATTGTTTGGTCATATGCGGATCTGTACGATGTGCTCTCATTCAGGGGGAGGCCCTGTTTGATCGCTCTCGCCGTTATGCTACTTCAGGAGGAGCTGCTCTTTTTTTATGGCTGTTAATGTAGATGTTGTTCACTGTGGCCGTTACTAAATTTTACTATGCTTTTCATTATGTGTCACCACACCAGCTTGAGGAGAGTTATACCAAGCAAAATGTGTATGAGCTTATTGTACTTCTTGTAATTTTTAGTTGGTTGTTGTAGTCTCCTCTGTAGCCAAGGTTTCAAATTCTGGTTTTCGTAATGCGTTTCGGTCCTGACCGAAACCGAAATTCGCCGCGAAATTTTGAAATTTCGATCGAAATCCAACGAAATCTATTCACCGTCTAATTTTTCTCAGACTTTATTTCGATCGAAATTTCCAAAATTTCGGCTGAAATTTTGGGATAATATTGAATAATTATAAAAATAATCAGATTTTTGGGTGAAATCCCTAAAATTTCGGACGAAAATTCTGGATAAACGAAATTTCAACCAAAATTTCGAAATTTCGCCGGGAAAGAAACTCCTGTTTCAGGTTTAGTTGATTTTGGTTTCGTTATCGACCGAAATCCGAAATTTCGGATTTCTGTCGAAATTTAAAACCTTGTCTGTAGCAAGCTGGAGTTCCATAGTATATACACTCCAACTTGGGGAGTGTTGAATAGCATGTATTTAGGGTAGTTTAGTCATTACTTGTAGTCTTAGGGGTATTACAGTCATTGTACATTCTTGCCCTATTTCGGGCCTATATACATCATTTACATGAGGAGTTCCCTAGTAGAGACTCTTCATCTCTCTACTCCTATTCTTCTTCCTCTCTTCTAACCCTAACTCCATTTCTAACCATATATATAAGTGTGTGTGTGTGTGTGTGTGTGTGTGTGTGTGAGAGAGAGAGAGAGAGAGAGAGAGAGAGAGAGAAGGCTTTGGCCATTGAAGCTATTGAATTATTGAATAAATTTTCAGAAGTTGCAGCCTTCAAAATCGTTGGAGTGAGATGCTTCAATCCCTTGCCTCATTGCGAGGCCTTGACAGCCTTGGAGTGATTCCAGGTCTGTTTTCTTTCCTCTTTCCTTTCTTTAATTCTGCTACTTTCATGTCTTTACCTGCTGGTCCCCAAAAACAGTTCCCTACCCTTGCCATCAATCAACCATAGATCTGCCCACGACAACCCCCCTCCCTCTCTCCCTCCTTTCCCCACCCCATTTCACCTTCCCATCCCATCCATTACCAAACCTTAACTCTAAAACTTGCTACCCTTAAATCGAACCCTTGTTGCCATACATGTTTCAATAAAGCTAATGCCTAACCCTACTTCTTGAAATGTCCTAATCAAGGACAGTCCCAAAACCCAGCAACAACAGTCCCTAGACCTTTATTATTGACCTCCCAAACCTGCGCCCATTGACCCTGCAAGCCAGTTCCTAACTTGCCAATTACAGTCTCCCATTCACCCAAATCCAGCTCTAATCAACAATCAAGAATCCATACACCCAGTGATTTTTCAGCTCTGTTATAAACTGCAGAAAATCCTCTACAGCTGAAAAACCCAGACCTATCCTAAGTCTGTCTATATCTCCTATCTAGTCCCAATAATCCTGAAATATTCAGATCTATCTAGATCTGTAAAAATACAGTCTCAAACTGTCCAAACTGTCCAGATCTGATTGACAGGCCATGATTTATCATAACGATCCAATTTAAAGAGTCCCGAATATCCACCTAAATTAGTTGTAACAGTCCTTTTATGTATCCAAACAGTTTATCCTTTCCATCCCCTCACCCTCTAGAAACCAAGGTTTTAAATTTCCACCAAAACCGAAATGTTTTTGCTTTCATCCCCATTGAAACTGAAACTTTAAGTGTATTAGCAATATACTATTCTATTATGTTTACATAATTATACTTATATGTGGTGTATGTATTATGTATAAATATTTATGTGAATTACATGTGAAATTTAAAACATAATGAATTATTACACATGCGTGACAACACATGTCATTACGTATTCGATGTTATTAAACCATTATTGAAGGGTTTTTTTCTTATTGGATGGTTTTTTAGTGTGTATTTGTGCTTATTCTAGCACTTCTTGAAGCTACATTTTAACTGTCCATCATTTGCATATTTTTCCATACGTTTCCATGATTTTACAGGATTTGCACCAAAATTTCCAACTAAAACCAACATATTTCTATTTCCATCACGACCAAAACACATATCATAACCAGAACTTTAAACCTTGCTAGAAACCAATCCCATATTCCTGATCCCGTACTATTCTATTATGTTTACATAATTTTACTTATATGTGGTGTATGTATTATGTATAAATATTTATGTGAATTACAGGTGAAATTTAAAACATAATGAATTATTACACATTCGTGACAACACATGTCGTTACGTATTCAATGTTGTTAAACCATTATTGAAGGGTTTTTTTTCTTATTGGATGGTTTTTTAGTGTGTATTTGTGCTTATGCTAGCACTTCTTGAAGCTACATTTTAACTGTCCATCATTTGCATATTTTTCCATACGTTTCCATGATTTTACAGGATTTGCACCAAAATTTCCAACTAAAACCGACATGTTTCTATTTCCATCACGACCAAAACACATATCATAACCAAAACTTTAAACCTTGCTAGAAACCAATCCCATATTCCTGATCCCGTGCCCCTTTGATGGTTCCCTAAACCTCAGCTTTTACCCCTTATCTACATTGCTATGATTAAATCAGCGGACACGAGTCAAATTTCCCTAAATAATCCTACATAAGTTCGATATTTGGGCTATAATATATAGTTTTCTTCACTTTTGGTCTTGCATCAAGGGGAAAAATTTGTTGACAAAATACGATGATAAGTAATAATCAAATGTTGAAGAGAACTTCCACAATAGAGCAAAAGACAGGTATGGTCCATCCATTTGGTGAGAGGTCGTACCGTCGTACAACAAACACAACAAAATGTACTTAGATGGTATCCAATTATTTCAAAGATTAAAACAAGAACATAGAAATCAACCTGTTTTTGTAACCTCAATGGCTCAGCAACCTCCTCATCATAATTTTCTTTGGGAAAATTCATATCCAAATCAACTTCAAGTTTTGACTGTTTAGGCTTCACCCTAACCTGGACCAATGAAATTATATTAAAGGGAAAGCCCACAAAAAGAGACCATGGAAAATATATATATATATATATATATATATATATATATATATATATATATATATATGAGGAAAGTGTTGGTGAGCTTAAGCTCACCAAACTTATGGTGAGCTTAAGCGCCCAATCACATTGGGGCCTACTTTGTTAGGATGATCCAAAGCATTCATTTGAAAGGCCCTTACATAGATGGGGTGTGTACCAAAAATCAGCTCCATAGGATCATCCTAACCCATCCATTTGTGGAGGTCAAAATGGACAGACATTATTTGTCCACAAATCTGCCCATTTTTGTCCTCCACAAATGGAGGGGTTAGGATGATCCTATGGAGCTGATTTTTGGTACACACCCTATCTATGATAGGGCCTTGCAAATGAATGGTTTGGATCACCACAGAAAATGTGGGACCCATGTGATTGGGGCGCTTAAGCTCACCAACACTTTCCTCTATATATATATATATATATATATATATATATATATACACACACACACACACTGGTAAAGCACTCCGCGCGATGCGCGGCGAGAAAAAAAACTTAATTGATATAAAACGACGTCTTAATAGTTATTTAACAAAAAAAAATAATGCATAGATTATAATTATTTCAATCAGAAGTTAGTTTTGATTCAAAGAAGTTAAAAGGGAGCAAGGGACATGATTACAATGGTAATACAAAACTAACACCATGAGATCCGTCTCAATCTTCGAAAGAAACTTTTTACCTATTTACATTGTGGCCATCAAATGGACGGTTTGGATCATCCAATAGTGGGGGCTAGATAGTGTTTTTACATTGTCGCCATTTGCATTGATTATAATTATTTCAATCAGAAGTTAGTTTTGATTCAGAGAAGTTAAAAGGGAGCAAGGGACATGATTACAATGGTAATACAAAACTAACACAATGAGTGGGATTGGAAATATCCCTCAAAATCTTCGAAAGAAAATTTTTACCTATTTACATTGTGGCCATCAAATGGACGGTTTGGATCATCCAATAGTGGGGGCTGGATAGTGTTTTTACATTGTCGCCATCAAATGGACGGTTTGGATCATCCTATGGTGTGGGTTGTATAGTCCATTTTGAAAAATAGGGGTGAATCTTGTAGTAGAACTGTAGAAGGGAGTGAATTTATCACCGGGCAATGCCATACATTTATATGAAGTGGGCCCCACAGAGCATCCATGACGTGGGAGCTATGCTGGCCATCAAATAGACGGTTTGGATCATCCAACAGTGGGGCTGGATAATGTTTTTAGCCATCAAATGGACGGTTTGGATCATCCTATGGTGTAGGCTGTATAACAGCCGCAAATGTTGACTTTTGGTCCACATAACATTTGGGATGTGCTAGCGTCCAATGCTAAAGGCATTTCGCGGATGGTTTGTTGCAACTGGCAGCAGCCACCTCGTGAATGAAGAGAAAATCTGAAACAGAACATCTGTGACATGTCTTCTACGATGGATTGTAGCAAATCTCTAAACATTTCATCTTCCACGTGTCAAGATAATGGAATTTTCAACAAAGTAAAAAAAAATTCCAAATTTCCGTATCCTTATATATATAGAATGGAAGCAAACTACCAGAACATATTTCACATTGCCACTAATTCAACACATTGCAAAAGCCAATGTTCCAAACTTGGAATCAACTCAAAAATCAGTGAATGGGTAAGTCATTAAAAATAAACAAATTTGATAAAAATTGTGCCAGTAAACCGAGTAGGTATGCAGAGTAGACATAGTCATCTCTAGCAGGCATTGAATCAATCAAATAGAATTTGAACATTGGTAGAACACATTAACAACAAAGATAGTGGTCACCTCTTGATCTTCCATTCAATTCATATTCTGATCCGCTAAATTTTTAACATTGACAAAAGCATTAACAACAAATATGATGGTGAATGCACCTCTAGACATCTTTTGTTCAACTCATACGGACGCCAACAAGGTCTACGAGGATATTACAATTGGTAGAACACATTTACAACAAATATAGTGGTCACCTCTTGATCTTCCATTGAATTCATATTCTGATCCGCTAAATTTTTAACAAGGACAAAAGCATTAACAAAAAATATGATGGTGAATGCACCTCTTGACATCTTTCATTCAACTCATACGGACGCCAACAAGGTCTACGAGGATATTGCATAACATATAGCTGCAAGAAAAAACAAGAAATTGTAAGTCAAAGTCACACTCCAAAGATGAGAAATACTATAACACAATAATTGGAAAACATTGCTGCATGGTTGAATGGAACGCAAATACATGAGGTCAACTTTTAAAAGAATTTTAGGTGTTTCCAATTTTTAACCACGTAGACACCAGGGAGCCTGCTGCCTAGGCTATTCAGGTGTTCTGACAGTGTACCATACCCAAATCCCATGATGTGAAAATATAAAACTATAACTCCACTAGAATCAGTCACAAAGTACATTGGAAAAAGGTCATTCCCTACTCTAGCAATCATCTAATTCAATGCATAGTAACAAGTGAATAATTAAAACAAACTAAAAGATTATCCGATGTTTAAAGAGAGAGATGCAAGCAATCCTAGAAACTATGAGCAGAAATCCGAGAAACTATGAACCTTTTACCAAAATATGGATGTCATACAGAGCATTGGATTTCCTTATTGGATACAAAAGCTTGTAAACATTATTAGGAATAAATAAAGAAAATTGTTCAACGTCAATAATCTCCTACATGAGCTAAAAGTTTTGGACTGCGCAAGAAACACGGTGGAAGTAATGTTTCCATGTGAGACTCTCTTCACACAAAAGCATAAACTAATAAACTATAAGTTAATATATAGATGAGTGCTTTACATATTCAACATAAAATGTGGGCAAGGGTCTTAAATTCCATTGTAGAGTAATATTTATATACAAAATCTAATACAGGTAAAGTTCATAGAAAACTCAAAATTCAGCAAAGATTATTCGAGAGAAGGTCAACCGAGATCCCAAAGTAGGCCCCGAAACATGATGCTAACATCAACAGCGGGCCTACAAAGATTTATTCATTACAAATGTTAGCAAACTAGATCTCTATGATGTAGATGACTCTTAGCGATTTCTACTACATTTTTGGGTAAAGTTATGTGATTTTTTGTGGGTACAGTGAAAGGAAAATTTGAATAGTGTTTTCTCTGTGGGCACAGTGAAAGGAAAATTCGAATAGTGCTTTTAGGTCAGAACCTGGAGTATTTCTAATTGAAATGTTTTGAAGATGAGAAAGTGGTATATTTGGCTAGGATAAGTAACTTATAATAGCAGAAGGAATCCTTGATGGAGTTTGGCAAGTAGAGAATCTAATTTTAGAAATTTTGTAGTTCTAGAAGTTGGCGTTCTAGATTTTCTTGGACAAAAACATGCAACACACTTTCTACTGTACTGCTCTAAAATGGAAATTAGGCTTTACCTTAGGTTGATCCAAGAGCTGAAATTGATCATATACCAATGGCTAGGATTAAAGTAAATTTTTAAGGTGTTTTAGGCCTATATATATAATTATATTAATGGAGTTTTGATGTAGTTTTCAAGGGGTTAATGAATAGTTACAAGTTTATTCGGTTTTGGGTTTTGCCTTTGATAATGTTTAATTAAATGTTTTATTGTTTTATCTCTCTAGCATTGTTTCTGAAGATCAATTGGATTGTATGGGTGATTGTTCAATTCTCTAGAAAGCTTTCTACTATTGGTGGACACCCAATACTTACATCAAAATCACTATAATCAACAAAGCATATTGTTAAAGGGAAAATACACTTGGTCTAGCAGTGAGTAAAATTCAATATAAAGTCTGCTAGATAGATTATTGCTTTCCTCTTATAGGAAAGATTTATCCTCACATTCCTATGAAAGAGTTCACTAATGTCTAATCTCGAATCACGAATCCATCTTTAAAAATGATAATGATCGTAGACACGTGGTCCCTTTCAGGTTCAAATAAATGTGGAAAACCCATCTGGACATTTGTCTCATCAGAGGAGCCTCGGAATCCACCATTCGTAGAGCGTGGAAATAGGTTTGCAACAATAATGAAGTAGGGAATACTCCTACCCTAGATGGACCCCCTCCCCAGCCCTAACCAAGTGAAGCTTAATTTTGATAGCTCTAGCCTATGTAATCTGACATGTATATTGAAGAAAGGGAGAAGAGGGAGGGGGGGCACAATGGACCACATATTTATCAATTGCAGGGTGGCCAGAAAGATTTGGAGCCGAATGCTCAATCGTGTCAGCATTTCTTGGGTTTTCCCCTTCCACTTTGTTGAGCATGTTGAAGGTTGGAACATCGGCTCATGGCCTTTGAACGGAGGAATGTAATGGAGGGTGGCCTTTCTGGATACTATCTAGGCAAATCACATTTTCAAAGACAAATCCAGAGAAACCCACTCCATCTTTCAGCAAGCTATTTCGATGAGTATTCTTTGGGCAAAAGTCCTCCCCTGTTTTAGGAGTGTCACCAATCATGTATTAAGATTTTTCTAGTGCAAGATTTGTAACAACCAGGAAGATCCATCATTTCCTACTCAACATGAGTCCTCTCCTGATGCTGGAATGCTAAAACTTAACTTCGTTGACTCCAGCTTGGAAAACCCGGACCCAACTGCGATTGTGTGCATGTTTTGGGGGGAAGAGGGAGGGTCCAAAAGATGATTTAGGTGCTATTAAGTGGGTCTTCTCTAGCCCCATCAGAATTAAGGATTCCAATGAGGTGGAAGTGATGGCTACCAAGCACGGCCTTCATTTAGTTGAAGGTGGTTCCTTAAATGTGATCAGATGGTTGAAACGCCTATCGGAATTAAGGATTCCAATGAGGAGGAAGTGATGGCTAGCCCGCATGGACTTCGTTGGGTTAATCTTAGTGATATCAAACTTCACATAGTCGAACGTGATTCCTTAAATGTGATCAGAGAGTTGAAGCGAGTTTGCCCCTACCCTTAAATGTGATCAGAGAGTTGAAGCGAGTTTGCCCCTACCCTTGGAGATTCGCCAACGCAATCGAAGAAATCTAGGAGCGACTAGAGGGATACCTAGTGTAATTTCAGCATGTTTGGTGGTCTTCTAATAGTGATGCCAATGGGCTATCCCGTATTGAAGTTGATAGGACTCACCTTGAGCTTTTTGAATTTCTTCCACCATAGTGTTTTTTTTTAAATGAATTTCGTCCCGCATAGTTATCCTTAGCTTTCAATATATTTTTTGCTTAGTTGTTATTTGTCGTATTTTGTATCTAGACCAGTCCCCATAGTTATCCTTGGTTTTCAAGATAATTTTGGCTTTGTTTTTATCTGTTGTATCTTCCATCTTGGCCATCTCGGTCCTCGGGCATCGTCCTTTTTCAGTTTAATATTATTTATCATTGCCATTCACAAAAAGGTTACATATCTAGAGGAAATGTGGATTAGTTTCCTTTGGAATGTTTCAATTTCATTTTAAATGAATTCTAGTTTGTATAGGACATTTTGAAGTTTTTCAAATTTAGAGTCTATAATGTTTGTGACAATGAAGGTATTTTGGAGGTAAAAAAATCTATTTATATGATGCAAGAAAAAAAATTATTGGGGGTGGGGTGATTAATTACATTCTTTTAATAGCATATCGAGAAAAAGAACAAGATTAATACCATATCAAGAAAAAGAACAAGAAAAATGCATGATCAAGATGATTAGGTTGTATACAACAAAACACAAATGCTACATCATAATGAGCAACTAGCTCACAAGTAAAAACCTACTAGAACCTATGCTATTCGGGCATATGATCTCTTATTACACAATTACAACTAGACACTCCTTCACTAGCTAATCTATCAGCCTCCACATCAGCTTCTCTCCAAACATGAAAGAAATGAATCGATGGCCATCAAGTTTATCGACCACTTCATCAAATACATCCACAAGTTTCCATGGGAATCCCACTTGCTCTATAATTCATCTAGTTATGTTTAGTCATCTTTGATATATGATTCTTCACTCAAAAAGGAATAAGAAGCCTGACTCCCTATCTAATAGACAATGCTTCCAATTCAGTAGAACTGATTTCTCCCACTAGAAAAGCAAAGGTGAGTAGAACCTAATGGTTTCCATCTCTAATAATAATTTTCAAAAAAAAAAATCTCTTATAATATCGAATATAACAGCGTGCCCTGATTCCCCATACTTGATCCATCAAATTCATCTTGATACTTACCATCGAGGGTGGTTCCATCTAGGAAAAATCTTTTTTTTTAATGGTAGAAATCATTAAAAAAGACCGAGGCGATCAGTAAGTACAAAGAGAAAAAACAATACAAGAAAGGCAACACACCCTCAAGGGGGGAGAAAATCAAATTTCTCCAAGGCTCTAAATCAACCCCCCTCCTAGCTTGTGAATCTGCCTCTCCATTTGCCAATCTCCTAACATGATTGAACTTCACATGAGAATCTCCGATAATATCAAGGATTTCATTAAAAAAATCCGCAAACCTCCACAGGAATTTATGAGAGCCGGACAACCATCGGATGACATTTATGGAATCTCCTTCCACAACAATATTATTAAGGTTCTCACCTTCAAGCAGCTTAATTCCTTGGTGAGCAGCCCTCACTTCCGCCTCATTCGAATCGGCAGTCCCAATCGGTCCGGCAAAAGACCAAATGATTACACCCAAATCATCCTTTAATAGCCCACCAATACCCGCTGGACCGGGATTACCTATACTAGATCCATCAAAGTTAAGCTTACGCAACCATACCCCGGAGGTTCCCATTTTTCTGCACTAATATTCCTCCTGTCACCACTGGAGCAAACCTCTAACCAACCATACCATAAATCAAACGCTGATACAAACTGAAATACCTGTAATGACTTCGCCCAAAATATTGTTAACGCCGTTACTTTAGAAGCAACGAAGTTAGCACTTTTAGAAATGCCTCTGAAAGTTCTAGCATTTCTTTCTCTCCATAACGACCAAATAACAGCAAGAAAAGAAAGCTTCCAAAGAGTTTTCCCCTTCAATCCCCACGGGGCATATTACCAACTCTCTAAAGCTTGTGCCATGTCCCTCGGAAAAACCCAATGCACCCAATCTAGGAAAAATCTTCTATTAGGAACATCGTTCTGCAGAAAATAGTTACATTTCCTCCAAATTATCGATACCAAAGCTCATTCCACCGATTATCTCATATAATAGTCTGCACTGATTCCCCCAACTTGAGCCATCAAATTCATCTTGATACTTATCATCGATGGTGGTTACATCTAGGAAAAATCATTCTTTTAAGAACAGCACTATGCAGAAAATAGTTCCATTTCCACCAAATCTCCAATACCTTCTTCTTTAATGTTCCAATACATGAATTTGAAAGGTTGATGGCTTTGGACTTTGAAAGGCGTTTTAATGTGAATAGGTGTTTTAGACACAATTAATCTCTCTCAAAAGGACCACTGCGGAGCCTAGTTAAATTACCATCAAGAAAAATGAGACTGAAGCCCATAAGTTAGTCACCGCAGTGGAACCCAACCTTTGTGATTGGAGATCCCTGAAGCCCATAAGTTAGTCACAGCAGTGGAACCCAACCTTTGTGATTGGAGATCCCATGAAGAATGCTCAATAGGCATAAAAGAAGTTGTAGGGTGGCTGGGAGGAGCATTGATTGTTTAAGGAGTATTCCCTACCCCCATTCTTATGGTAACAATGCTCATTATTGTGACAGTTTTAGGATGAGTATCAACTCTTAATGAGCCCAAGGCAGGATTCTGCAGGGTGTAGGTCACGGAGCACACTTGGAGGACTCGCCTATGTAAGTATAGTAGTGACTAGTGAGGTTGATATTGTGGATAGGGACGGAGACAGGAATTTACACTTGCAGGGGGTGGCGCTTACTAACTTTCTATGTAAGAATTGATGCAACGCATATTACCAGAGTTGAAAAACGACGGTACATATTACATCGGCATATGTCCTTTCTTTTAGCGGCGTTCACGAACGCCGGTAAAACTCTTTTTTGTTGTGGTGATAAAAGGGATTTTGCAAGTCATTTGGGGGGGGGGGGGGGGGGGGCGCACTTTATATGTCCCTGTAAGGCACAAAACTGACTAAATCTAAATTAATTGCTCATAGAGTGTGTGTCAAGATAAAGTCAAAACTTAAGGACCTATTGTATGACTTAGTTCACTACGGCTCTTTCATACTGTTAGATGTGTATTATGTGATGTATGTGTTGCCCAAGGGCATAGTGGTCATTGTACCTTCCCTCTTTATATAAATACATAAGTGAGGGGAGAAGTCTCCAGCTCACTATTTTTCTTCTCATCTATTCTCTCTACCTTTCTCTCAACATGGTATCAGAGCCCTAGGGTTTACCCTAATCTAGGGACCACCATTAGAATACCCCTCCATCTTCTTTCTTCTTTTTTTCTTTCTTCTTTTCTCCTCTCTTTTTTCCCTTTCTCCATCTTCTTCTTTCTTTTTCTTCCTTTTTCTCTCCTCTCTTTTTTCCCCCTTTCTCCATTTCCCCCCCTCAAAACCTAACCTTACGAGTTACGGCCTTCCCACCCCACCCAAACCTCTCACAACCCTTTTCCCCGTGAAACCCTAATCTAAAAGGGTACCTCTCCTTTCCCCATTCTTGCCTTCTTAGTCTCTTTTCTCAACACATACAAAAACTTACTAAGTGTATAATCAAGTCCAGAAGACGCTTACCACTCATTGCACAGTAAAGTCGTTTGCCTGTTTATTATTGTTGGAATATGTAACTTGCCTAAGGGCATTTAGGACTTTGTACATTCCTTTATGTTTTAGTATAAAGAAATGAGTCAGGGGGAGATAACCCTAACTCATTTATTTTCTCTATCTAAACTTTCGGCTAACATGGTATCAGAGGCTTAGGGTTTTCTGATCCCTAGGGTTCTCTATCAGCCTCCATCTTCTCCGACACCCCCCACCCCTCTCGCCGTGAAACCCAACTCCGGGCCAAGTTTCATCTGAGGCACACCGGCACGCTGTCTTTTTCCTCCTGAGAAGGAGTCGTTCTCTCCGAGCCGAAGGCACCAGGCCCTCTCTCCCTCCCGCCAAGTTTCTCCTCCCCTGCGCATAGCTCCTGGTCCTGTACCCCCGCACAGCAACCCCCCACACATTTTCTACCCAGGGCGGAGAAAGAGGATTTGCACCCCCCACCCCAAATTTTCCAGGAAAATATTTTCTTCACATGTTGGAAAAATAAAACTTTTTCCAGGACCGAGAATTTGCCCCCCCCCCCCCCCCACCCACAAAATCACTTTCCTGGAAATAAGTCTCCAGGACTGTGTTTCGCCTCGCATGAGAATTATTATTTTTTTCCAACCCCCAATTCCTAGGTTTGTTGGTAAGCCTCACAACCCCAAGTTTTTCAACCCACATCATTTTTCCTCCTCTTCCTTTCATCCCTTGGTAAACCCTACCACTCTTTTCTCCCTGTTATTATGTGTTAGATCTTCATCTCTTACCCTACTTTGATTCTAGTTTGTCTTTGCGGCTCCCCTCTGTGCCTCATGGCTTCCCTCTAGTCAAGCTTCGTCGATGCCCGTCATTCTTGGAGCCGCGTCTAGCTTTCTTGGCGTATCCTAGTTTGCCCACCTATTCTGTTATCTCATGTTATTCGTCTTGATTTGGATTGCTTGTTTCTTTCTTGCTTGTTGTTATGGAGGAGGTGCTTGACAATCCTTCCATAGGAGTGGCTCCTGGTGTTCGTCCGACACCCTCTTTGGCGTCTTCTTCGTCATCATCTCTCTCTGTGGATGGATCATTCCCACATATCACTACTGTTAACAGCCGTCGAGAAGTATCTTATTGCCCGTGGGAAAGCCCACGTCATTTGTCGTGATCGTCCTTCTACGATGGATCCCACCTTTGATCGATGGGAACAGGAGGATGCTCTTGTTTGTACCCTTTTGTGGCAGAGTATGGCCCCTCACGTCTCTGGGCCCTTGATGCTTCTGCCTACTGCGAAACGGATCTGAGATCAGGTTACTCTTCTTTACTCTGGCGTGGCAAACATTAGTTGGATCTGCTCTACCTATTCTGAGTGGGTGCGTTTCCGCCGTGGTGATCTCCCTCTTGCCACCCATTACAGCCAATTCGTTGGCCTCTGTCAGCAGCTTGATGTTTACATGCCGCTTACCACGGATCTCACAGAGGCTGCCCGTCAGAGGGATCAGATCCGTGTTGTGCAGTACCTTGAGAGTTTGGGTCCAGAGTACATGCATCTTCGTCAGCAGATTATCGGTTCTGGCGCTATTCCTTCCCTTACTGAGGTTTACTCCCGCGTCCAGCAGTGCTCTCCTGGTGATCCAGTGATATCTGTTCCTATTGATGGTTCTGCTCAAGCGACCTATGATGGCAGTACTCGCCCGCCTCGTGGTGGAGCCTCCTCTGGTCGTGGCCGTGGCCGTGCCGGCCATGGTGGTGGTCGTTCTGGTGGTGGCCGTGGCCGTTCTTTTTGCACTCACTGTTAGCGCAAGAGACATTATATTAACCATTGCTATACCCTGCATCCCGAGCTTCGTTAGGCACGCTCGGCTCACATGGGTGCTACTACTGCTTCGGCTTCAGATCGTCCTCCCTCTGCAGGTTTCGCCCAGCCAGGTAGTTCACCCACTACCCTTCTATCTAGCTCAGGGTCATGGATCATTGACTCTAGCGCATCCAATCACCTGACTGGTAACTCTTCTCTGGTAACTCTTCTCAACTTCATTCTTTTCGCTCTCTTCTCGTCTCCCTCTCAGTCTATCACCCTTGTTGATGGGTCCACTACACCTATCACTGGTGTTGGTCATATCTCCCCTCATCCTGCTCTTACCTTATCTTCTGTTTTATGTGTACCAAAATCACCATTTAGTTTACTTTCAGTTAGCCAAATTACTAAATCTCTTACTGTTCTGTCTCATTTTTCCCATCTTACTGTTTGTTTCAGGATCTCTCAACTGGGAAGACGATTGGAACGGGTCGTGAGGTAGATGGACTCTATCGTCTTGACTGCCGGCCGCCTACTGTCTTACATAGCTCTGTGGATACATTTCAGTGGCATTGTCGCTTGGGGCATCCTTCACTTCAGCGGCTGCAGCACACTTCTCTGGTTCCCAGACCTTTTTCTAATTTTCAGTGCGAGTCCTGTGAACTCGGGAACCACCCTCGTGTGTCGTTTCCATCCCGGATCATTAGTCGAGTGTCTAGTCCATTTGAATTAGTCCATTCTGATGTATCGGGGACCCTCTAGGGTCGCGTCTAGTACTGGCTTTCGGTATTTTATTGTGTTTATTGATGACTTCTCACGCATGACCTGGTTATATTTACTAAAGAGTCGATCCGACGTGTTCTTTGCTTTTCGCACATTTCATTCTGAAATTAAGAATAAATATGATTGCAATATTAAATGTCTTCGTACTGACAATGCTAGAAAATATTTTTCTGATACTAATGGCTTTAAATCCTATCTCTCCCAACATGGGATTTTACATCAGTCTTCATGTGCGTACACCTCTCAACAGAATGGTGTTGTTGAGAGAAAACTTCGTTATTTGCTTGAAGTAGGTCGCACTCTTCTTTTTCAGATGAGTGTTCCTAAGGCATACTGGAGTGATGCCCTTCTCACGGCATGTTTCTTAGCAAATCGCCTTCCTTCCTCTGTCTTAGAGGGTGCCTCTTCTTTCGAGATTTTATCTCCTAGTAAGGAACAGTTTCCTCTGACACCTCGTGTATTTGGATGCGTTTGTTTTGTTCATCACCTTGGACCTGGCCGTGACAAACTCGATCCCCGGTCTGAGCGTTGTGTCTTTCTGGGGTATTCCCGTACGCAGAAAGGCTATCGTTGCTATAGCCCTCGTCTGCGTCGCTGGTTTGTCTCAGCCGATGTTACATTCTTTGAGTCTAAGGCATTCTTCCAACATGGCGCGGCATCTTTCACCCCTTCTCTCGAGTCTGAGGTCTCGCTTCCCTTACCAGATCTACCTGCTTCTCTTCCGTCATCTCCTATTTCCGTGCGGCCAGCTTCTACAGCTTCTACTTCTTCTGCCACGTTGGAGAAGCCAGCTCCACCTAAAATTACACAGCAGTATCAGCGGCGCCAAGTTACAGATAGGTCACTTTTACCTCCTCTCGCACAATCATCTTCTGAGCCGATGATCCCTCTCTCCCGCTCTCAGGTATCTTCTCTTCCACCTTCCTCTGTTGTTTCTGATTCTCCTATTGCATCTCGTACGAGATCCCGTTCCACTGCACATCCTATTTCGAATTTTGTTTCTTATGATAAGCTCACCAGTACCTTCCAGAGCTTTGTTTCCTCCTTGTTTTCTATGTCTATACCACAGTCAGTGGCTGAGGCTCTTAACCATCCTGGTTGGCGTGATGCTATGAACCTAGAAATGGGCGCTCTTCATAGTAATGATACATGGGATCTGGTTTCCCTACCCGCTGGTGCCCGTCCTGTTAGTTGTCGGTGGGTTTTCTCCATCAAATACCCCCCTGATGGTACTGTGGAGCGCTTAAAAGCACGGTTAGTCGCGAAAGGATACACTCAGACCTTTGGTGTTGACTACACTAAGACCTTCAGTCCCGTTGCGAAAATTCCCTCTGTCCGTGTGCTCCTGTCTCTTGCTGTTAATCATAGCCGGCCCCTTCATCAGGTGGATGTGAAGAATGCCTTCCTCCATGGCGACCTGACTGAGGAGGTGTATATGGAGCAACCACCAGGGTTTGTTGCTCAGGGGGAGACTTCCTCCTACGTGTGTCGCCTACACAAGTCACTCTATAGCCTCAAACAATCTCCGCGTGCGTGGTTTGGGAAATTCAGTGGGGCAGTCATGCGCTTTGTCATGAAACAATGCGCAGTGGATCACTCAGTCTTCAGTTATCACTCTTCAGCTGGGTGTATTTTGTTGATAGTTTATATGGATGACATAATCATCACAGGGAGCAATTCACAAGGTATACAACGTTTGAAAACCTTCTTGCAAAAGGAATTCTCTACTAAGGATTTGGGTCAGCTCAGGTATTTCTTAGGGATAGAGGTTGCTCGTGCTTCTAGAGGCTTGTTCCTATCACAGAGAAAGTATGTCTTGGACTTGCTAAAAGAAACAGGCAATCTTGGAGTTAAACCAGCTTCTGCACCAATGGATCCTAATGTGAAACTCGTTCCAGAAGAATGAGAGCTGTTGGAGGATCCTGACAGGTATCGCAGGCTTGTCGGTAAACTTATATATCTCACGGTTACTCGGCCAGATATTTCATATGCTGTTGGAGTTGTCAGTCAGTATATGAGCTCTCCACGTACTTCTCACTGGGCTGCGGTGACACAGATTCTCAAGTATTTGAAAGGGGCTCCAGGGAAGGGATTGATGTTCAAAAGACATGGCCATATGAAAGTTGAAGGCTTCTTTGATGCAGATTTGGCTGGATCCCCAGTAGATAGACGGTCCACCACTGGGTATTGTACATTTATAGGTGGCAATCTTGTTTCATAGAAGAGTAAGAAGCAGGATGTTATAGCTAAGTCCAGTGCAGAGGCTGAATACAGGGCAATGGCACAGACAAGCACGGAACTTATTTGGCTACGTTCATTTCTTTCTGAAATTAGCTTCATTTCATCTTCTCCTTCGCAGCTTTATTGCGACAACAAAGCTGCAATATATATTGCCAACAATCCAGTCTTCCATGAGCGCACCAAGCATATTGAAGTGGATTGTCATTTTATTCGTCAAAGAATCTAGAAAAGAGAGATTTGCACTGTGTTTACTCGATCAGGGGACCAATTAGCTGATATGTTTACAAAGTCCTTAAATAAGTCAAAATTGAGTGATATATGTAACAAGCTAGGAATGTATGATATCTACATTCCAGCTTGAGGAGGAGTGTTGAAATATGTAACTTGCCTAATGGCATTTAGAACTTTGTACATTCCTTTATGTTTTAGTATAAAGATATGAGTCAGGAGGAGATAACCCTAACTCATTTATTTTCTCTGTCTAAACTTTCAGCTAACAATTATTAAATTTTAAATCATACCCAGAAGACACTTTAACAATTTTACACTGAAGAGTGTGATTCTTAAGTTATAAATTACAATAAATAAGTACCCAAAAAAGGAAAAAAAAGATCCATGGAGAAAGAAAACATACTTGAGCATTGGTATCGAAGGGAGAAGGGTTGAAGAAAATGTCGATTTCCCTCACCACACTATCTTCTTCTTCTTGCCCTCTATCAACATCCATTGATTCTTCCACCTCCTTCAATTGTTGCTCCTCTTCCTCCGATTTGTTGATACTGATAGAAGGGGAGAATGAGGGCTCGAAAGGTTTGATGGGTTCTTCTTCTTTCTTGGTTGGAGGGAGAGAATTAGAGGGGTTTTCAGATTTGGGTTCGAGTTTGGGACGGGGTTTGAACTTGGATTTGGGTTGAAACCTGGTTAATTTGGAGGATGAAGGTGCTTGGTTTGGAACATCTAGGTCTAGGTCTAGCTCCATTGAAGAGCCACCTCCTCGCTCGAAAACGTTGAAAGGATTGAAGGGTTCTTCGCCCTTCTCCATCTCTCTCTGGGATTACTGAAATATACCGTAGTTGTAATGGGCACAACGGGAACGAATATTTGCCTTTTCTCCTGTGTTTGTACTTCGTACCACGTTTAACCTGATATATGGATGTTTTTATTTTTTTATTAGCATTTTTACAAAATAGCACCTATGGATTAACTTAATTATAAAAAACTACCTATCATTTAAAAAACATTAAAAGGCCACCTATATGGTTTGCAAAAAAATAAAAAATAACACCACTCACCACTTCGAAATATAATTTAACCTGATATATGGATGTTTTTATTTTTTATTAGCATTTTTACAAAATAGCACCTATGGATTAACTTAATAATAAAAAACTACCTATCATTTAAAAAACATTAAAAGGCCACCTATATGGTTTGCAAAAAAAAAAAAAAATAACACCACTCACCACTTCGAAATATAATTTTACTCGGGGTGCGCATTCGGTTTAAACCGAACCGAAATAACTGAAAAGTTAAAACCGAAATTATTTCAGTTACCCAAAACTTCGAACCTAAACCGAGTATGTTAGCAACCGAACCGAAACCGAAAAACCGAATTCACTGAAAAGCAATCGGAAGTCATCATCAAAGAAAACCAAAACCCTAAAATCCGGTCATAAACACAGATTTTCCGATTTGTTTGATAGAAAACAGGTGTAAAAGTCTAAAAGATTACCGATTTGTTTGAGGAGAGAGATCCTTTTCTGCCATTTCATCTTCGAGAGGGAGAGAGAGAGTTGAAAAAATACTGCAAATAAGGTATTTTCTGCAAAGAATATTTTCCTCTGGAGTCGGAGATGAGGTGGAGGCCGTGGAGTCGGAACCTCAGAGATGGAGAGGCGACGGAGTTTAGAGGAGGAAAAACCCTAGCTTTTGGGTTTTTGCTCCTGCTAATTTGGTACGGTGAAAAACTGGAAAGGAAAAATCGAGGGAGCTGATATATTCGCCCCTTTTCATTACTAGGGACACCCGATTCAAAACCTCCTGACCGGCTAATGAGAGTATCCGGTTAGATATACTTACTCCTTTAGGAAATGACTAAAATGCCCAAGAAACACTCACCCGCATCTTTGCCCATTACTCTCGCCCAAATCCACAGGAGCCCAAGTTCAGAGATGCCCCAGGAAGTGCAGAAACGCCCTAGGTCTCTCTCTAGAAATCAACAAATCTGGAAATTTTGTTCTTTTAGAACATCTTAATTTGTAACCCACCAACAAAACGAGGAAGATAGAGACCATTGCTGCTTAGGAGAAGAAGCTTTTCTATTTTGACACCCTTCTCACTGCCACCCAAGATTTTTAAACAGAAACATAAGCTTGGAGGTAGATTTGGGCAATTTTTGGGAGCCGATGGTTTTCTCTTTCGAAACCCTTTGATCTATAGAGAATTGTGAATGATTCACAAGTTTTCTGCACAAATTGAAATTTTACTTACCCTTTTACCACCAGGGTCATCAAGCCTGAGGCAGCTAAGGAACTTTGTACAGAGAAAACTTCTCTGAGTTTCTAGATACAGAATTTCGATGGCCCCATGCCATAAGAATACTATTTTTATGCTTAGTTTCTATATCACATTTGGTTCCAACACCCATGTCCACCAGTGAATAATGAGAGAGACTTGGGCGCTGGATTTGGTTTCTGAAGTTGGGCTTTGCATTTGGGCGAGAGGTAGGTGAGAGAGACAGAAATGAGATGGGATATTGATGCCTGCATGGGTGTTTTGGTCATTTTCCAAAATAATCCCTACGTGTAATTGGCCACTTGCTTTAGCCGGGACAAATGTTTCAGAAAAGGTGTCCGCAGAATTGAAAGGGGCGTATATATCAGCTCCCAAAATCTACAATAGTCGAATGGTTTTGATTAGTAAGTCTCAAAACTTTTACTTGGGACAACCCCTTGAGCCTGTTTTAAGTGAAAAAGGGGTGTGGATATATCAAAGTTAAGCAACTTCTTAATTTCAATTTCTAAAACAGACACTTTATACCTCTTTGATGAAATTTCGATTTTTGGTTAAACCGCATTTTCTGCCTTGGTAACCGAAAATCGAAATTTAGATTTTCGTAAACCGAAACCGAACCAGCCCACCCCGGAACTGAACCGAATTGGCCGAGTGAATTTGGTTCGGTCAGTTAATTCGGTTTTAACCGATTAATGCACATCCCTAATTTTAGGGGATTTGCTAGCGTTCATAGCAAAAAACATTTCACGGATGGTCTGTTGCATGTTAAACCACCCACACAGGCTCACTCTTCAGTAGCTTTTGTCTTCATTCACGAGCTGGGTGGTATGACATGCAACAAACCATCTGTGAAATGCCTTTTGGGATGGACGCTAGCAGATCCGAAATTCTAGATATAGGTAAAAGATTATTTTATATTATAGCAAAAAAAAATAGGACATTATTTTTCCTTAAACTTTTAGGGCACGTTTGGCTACCATGAATTTTTTTTCATGATAAATTGAGGTGTCTCCGAGTGGAGATGAGGTTGAAGTGGTTAAAAAATAAATAAGCAATAAACATGAAACTAGTGTCTCCAAGTTAAGAAGTGGCGAAAATTTAGGAACAAAAAACTCTAATCAAGTTGGGATCGACTTTCTCCTGATTTTTAGCCACTTCTCTTCTCATCTGATCATCTCAATCGTGACCTCCCAAATCTCTCTCCTTCTCCTACTGCCCTACCCCTCTCTCACCACTAGGAGACACTGATTTATCATGGAAAAAAAATCATGGCAGCCTCACATGGCTTTAAAGACAAAAGCTTTTGAAGAAAAAAATTCATTAAAACGATTATGAAGAAAAAAATTAACTATATTTATGTATAGGAAAAATATACAATCGTACATGAAAATATACGTTTTTTTTTTTTTTTGTAGCATGAAAATATACATTCTTAAAGAAAAGAAATCCTAAGTAAAATTGTTCTCTCTATGTATTTGTTTAAGACACTTGGGTGCACATTCAGGATTCCAAACAAATCGCCCGCCCCCTCCCCCGGAGTATTTGTTTTAACTTTTAAGAAGCTTGGATGCACATTCAAGATTCCATTTATTTATCTTTATCATGTTCCGTCTATTTCTTTATGGGAGCTTGTGATTTCAAAACTAGGAGGTTATATTGTAAACAATTTCATGTTGGATGCATAAAGCAATGGTAAAAAAGGAAAAAATGCACCCCCTTTTAACGGTTTCTGTGAGAATGTTTCACTGCTTCAGGATAAATTCACCCCCTTTAACATTTTTCTTTGCCTTTAAAACTTAACACCTTTAAAACTTAACTAACAAAGTTAAAGGGGGCGATTTTATCCGTCAGAGCGGGGGAAATATCATTTCCCAAAAAGAAAATGCAAGTATGGTAACTTCATCGAAATTTTTTTCTTCAAAAAGTTTTTCATTTAAATTTGTTCACTATTTTTTTTTCGCTGAAAATCTTTCCATTGAAAAGTTTTTCGCTAGAAAAGATTTTATTGAAATTTTTTTGCTGAAAATTTTCTCATTGTAAACTTGTCTGAAAATGTTTTCAATGAAAAATAATTCTGAAAATTTTTGTCACTGAAAAATCTTCTTTGAAAATTTTCTCATTAATTTATTTTTTAATTTTTTTCTTTGAAATTTTTTCTTTGAAAATTGTTTCGTCGATATTTAGTCCTTTGATAATAGGTTTCCTTTTTGGAGATTTTATATTTCTATCTCCAAATGAAAAGTTTATGTAGCATTTCCTCGAGAACACGTTTGTTGCTATCAAATTTAAAATGGGCAAGTCCCTATTTTTATATTCCTAAAATTACCTAAGCCTGCTCCCTTAATCCTAAGTTGAGGCAGTTGAAATTCCACAAGCAGGAACTTTTCTTGGTATTTTAATGTTAATAGTCAGATGATCAACCATTCTACTTGCTTTCAAGTTTTGTTAGTAAAGAATATGCATGATTATTTCTATTTGCTCTACTAACTATTGTTGTGTTTGTTACCGGTCAAAAAACAAATTTGATGATGTGTTTGTCCTGCTTCGAATTTCAATGATACTAAGTTTGCTTATATGAACCTTATCGATTCATGATTATATTGATTCTAATTGTCGGACGTTTAACCTTGGATGCACATTCAAGATTCCAAAATATTTTCTCAATAAAAAATATTCGGAAGAATAAAATTTCAAAGAAAAATTCCTTTAAAATTTCTTCAATACACTTAAATGCACATTCAAGATTCCCTATTATAAAAATGAACATAAAACAAATTTTACACCCAATTCTAAGTCAAAAGAATTGGAGCCTAAGTGGCAAACATGTTTTTTTTTAACTAGGCCAGTGATAAATCGACTCCCTATGTGCCTTTCTCTCTCCTCTGGGTTTGAGAGAGAAAGAGGAGAGAGATAGACACATATCGGGGTCGATTTATCACTCCCCTTAAACTGTTCTCATGTTTGAATAGGATGATGAAACTGGGCATCTGCAAGGGGAGCAAGAAGTCAAAAATTGACCGTGGAGGCTTATTCGGCCTTGCTTCTTGCATTTTTCTCGACAAAAAGGTACAGTCTAATCCCTTGCATTCCTCGATGTGAATTCTCTGTGATTTTATCTTATTTAATTGCGCCGACAAATTTATTTTGCTTAGAGATAGTATAAACAATAAATGTATTTAACTAACTAATAAATGTAGTTAAACTAATTGATACGTATTGGCATTCCCTGACAAATTTAATTTGTTTTCTAGCCCCCAATTTTTATAGATTACTTCTATTTGAAAATGAAAGAGAGTGATGCTTGGCTAAAAACTTAATAATAGTACTCAGGAAATTGACAAAATAATTTATAAAGGAAAAAAATGGTAGTAGCCTATAGCTAAAAACACCAGATTTTTCTCTCCTTTGTTTAATACGACTTGTGTGCTCATTGTTCTTCTACTTGTTTCTTCGTTTTCCTTGTTATTTTTACTGTTTTTTTTCTCTCCAAAGGTCCAACATCTACAGACAAACAAGACCCTTTATACTTCTCAACGCCACATCACACAACTTGATGTTTCCCACAAGACTCATGAGTAATACCATCTAGCATTAATGACCTCCTACGGAATATACAGAGTCTTTTCTCTTTCCAATACAACATAAATGTTTTTAGAGAAAACAATATAAGGTCTTTTCACTTTCTCAGAATCTACCCCTCCCAATTTGATTTAAAATTTCTAGCACCGTTGCCATAGATTATAAGAAGCATCCATATGGCTACTAGCTAACAAGCAAGATCTAGAGGGCACTCTTTGTTGGAGATTTTCAAAATAAAATTGTTTTAGAAAATAGTTTTAAGACTGAAATAATTGTTTTTTTTTTAATTTTGAAAAAATAGGTACATTTTGAAAAGTGGGTGTAGAAGTGCTCTGAAGAATAGTTATGTGTGTGTGTATAACATTTATGCGCGATACCTCAGAAATGTAGCCCCACTAGCTTATCATAGCTTATGTGTGTGTATAAAATAGAAAGAAAATAGTCTGTACTCCCTAGAATAGATAACTTATCTACTCCAAGGGCTTAAAATACAATGGGGGCCACATTGTTTGGGTGATTCAAAGCATTGATGGCCCTCACATAGATAGGGTGTGCCCAAAAAATTAGTTCCATAGGATCATCCTAACCCTTCGATTTGTGGAGGCAAAAAATATACAGATTTGTGACGGTTCATACCCGTCCATTTTTGCTTCCACAAATCGAAGGGTTGAGATGATCCTGTGTAGCTGATTTTTTGGGCACACCCTCTCTATGCGAGGACCTATCAAATGAATAGTTTGGATCACCAAAGCAATGTGGGCTCACTAAAAATAAAAAACGTAAAAGCCCGCTCCTCTTTTCCCCTTTACCAGTTAATAGCTTTACCTTTTGACCTTGGTGCTTAATAGCATTGCCTCTTGAAACTTCTCGTTTCTCTTTAAAAATGTCACATTTTGAAAATCCAAGGAACCTGAACACGAAGCAAGTCCACCGCCAGATGTTGAGGATTCTCTCTTTAGAAGAGATCTTGAACGTGCATGCTGTCCATGCGGTGACTCACCGGATGAATGATGACCTGCACAAGAGTTGGATCGATCAAGTCCGAGTTGAACTTTTTTTTTTTTGAGTTCCGAGTTTAAACTTTAATAGGCTTAGTTAGGAGGAATGCTACACTGAAGGGCACGGTTCTACAAGGGTGCCCTTCAGTTCTACATTCCTCTTAGATAGGCTGACGGCCAAGCTGTCTTTATCCATATCAAATCATTTTTGGCACAATGACATTGCCCCCACCAGCCAGCCACTACAAATAATTCAATCCAGGGCTTTACTAGAAAATAGCTAGCATGTCCACCACCTTTTGTTTCAGTTAGGGGCCGTTTGGATACGCGGATTTTAGAAACCAGGTTTTTAGTTTGAAATCAGTGTAAAAGAGGGTTTATGATCAGGCTACTGTCTGCTGTCCTGGCAGCGTTTCTTAGATTTTAAGCAAGAAAATCAGGTTTTAAAAATCTCTCATGCAACCTGAGAGTCCACCCACAAACATACGATCACGCCCAACTGCAGTGAGGTTCAGATTGGGGTTAGGGTTGGCAGGGCTTGGACCAAGAAGAGAAAGGTTGTAGTCACTAGGCCTCACCTTTACCCGCAACCCATGGATACATATATAATAATAATTTAACCAGTAAGTTTTTGGAACTTTGAGCATAGCAATATCAGATACCTACACCCAGATCCAGGTAACATAGCCAAAGAGTATAAATACATAGGAACAGGAAAATCTCAAACCTAAAAAATGATGCCATCCAAGGCTGTTAGGCCCAAAATCGGTAGCAGATGAGGCAGTGACAAAGGAGCTGATTTGGCTGGTCCAAATTGCTGAACTGATTGAGAATTATGTCCTACACAGGACACAAGGTCAGAAGACCAACCCGGAGTCGTAGCTCCGGACAGGCCCTTCTATAGTCAAGTCAGTAATGGGCACAAGATTAGGAAAACCAAAGCTAGAGATGGTCTTTTTCTTAGGAATTCGGTGCCCTACCTTGGCATCTGTGAAGGTGTAAGCCCAAGGGTCTACTCTCCTATCTTGTTTTGATGATTCTAAACATAATTGATTGTGTTATTGAATACTAATCAATTTGCCTTGAAGTGTTGTGTTTAAGATAGGATTGATTAATTGAAGAAACCAACACACTACATGGTCATGCTTGAAGACGTACCAACACAAGAGTCAAAGGAGCTAAGTGGAGCTCACATCATCTCTCAAGCAAGCATACAAAAGATGGAAGATCAATTGAAGACTAAGACTAAAGAGAAGTTGAAGGTTACATAGGTATCATTGTACATCCTTTCTCTTTAGATTTCCAAGTCAAGGCAAAGTGTTTTAAAAAGAGTTTTTCAAACACACATAAGAACTTAAAATGGATTAGTGAATGGTTATGTGGTGGACCAACATGTTGGGATCCTCATAAACTTCTAAAATTATCATAAGAGTTGAGTTCCAAAAGCCCAAAATCAGATAAGCAATAAAATCTCAAAATTCTGTTTGTTTTAGGCTTCTCGGAACTCCGAGATTTTTCTCGGAGCTCCGAGCTCGGAACTCCGAGAGTTCCCTCGGAACTCCGAGAAATGGTCCAGTAGCTTCTGGCCATTTTCTCGGAACTCCGAGAAATGGTCCAGTAGAATATTTTCTTCTTCTGACCGTTCTCTCGGAACTCCGAGAATATTTCTCGGAACTCCGAGAACCTCGCGACAGACCAAAAAAAGAGCCATTGGGATTTGAATAAATTTGTGGTTTTTTATTTCAACACCCCCAAACGGTCATATTTTGTCAAATGATATATATACAACATCAAGATGATTATTTCCTCTCTCTTGAACATTTGAAAAACCTCCTTAAGCATTCAAGAATACTTGCAACCCATTTGAGCTTAAGATTTTATTTTTCTTCCCAAACTTGCCTTGCAACTTGCAAATCTATTGAGTTGGGATTTAGGGCTTTCACTTGCAACCATTATTCAAGAGCAATCAAGAGACTACAAAGTGCATCAAGCTTTCAAGAGAAGCCAAGCTATTCAACTTTCATTTCTTGTAAAGGTGGCTAGGGCATCCTATCTTAATACCCTATGGAGCATCGCTTATAACTCGGCGAAGAAGGAGAGTCGGTGTAAAGGTGTAAGGGCATCCTTATTTAATATCCCTTGGAAGTGTAATCGCCTCGGAGCCGGGCATCGTGGAGGTCTCCAATAGTGAAAAACCTTAAGGACGATCTTAAGAAGAGTGGAGTAGGGCTTTGCCCGAACCACTAAATATCGGTGTGTTCTTTTCTTTTCTTGCATCTTCATTCTTATTTTTTGGTTTGGTATTTCTTTTATTTTTAATCTTACTTGCACTAACCAAAAATCTAATCTAAAGATGAAAATTCAAACTAGGTTCACTACTTAAATTTTTAAAAGGGATAATTTAGTGTTTAAACTCAATTCACCCCCCCTCTTGTTTATTTCAATTGGTATCAAAGCCTCGTCTCTAATTTTAAAAACCCTAACCGGTCTAGAGTAAAGATTCTAAAAATGGCCAACCATCTTCAACACAATGAAGGTTACTCAAACACTAGACCACCCTATTTTGATGGAACAAATTATGGTTTTTGGAAAACCAAAATGAAAATCTTTTTAACCCAAGATTATCAAATGTGGAGAGCAATTAATAATGAATATATATTACCCACTAGAAATCTAAATGATTGGACCGAAGCCGAACAACAAGCCTCTAACTACAACGCCAAAGCCATGAATTCCCTAATTTGTGCTTTGTCTCCTGGAGAATTCAATAGTGTGAAATTTGAATTCGGCTAAGGAAATTTGGGACACCTTAGAAGTCACCCATGAGGGAATCAACCAAGTCAAAGAATCTAAAATGAATCACTTATTTAGGCAATATGAACTCTTTCAAATGACACCCGATGAAACTATTGCCGACATGTACACTAGATTCACGAACCTTGTAAATGGATTAAGGGGATTTGGAAAGCAATTTTCAAATAGAGATTTAGTGACCAAAATCCTTAGATCCCTACCTTTGTCATGGGAATCCAAAACCTTCGCAATCACAGAAGCCAAGGACATGAATACATTAAACCTAGATGAACCAATCGGGTCCTTAATAACCCACGAGATGATTTTCAAAACAAAAGCACCCGAAATTGAAACTAAAATTGAAAAAGGAAAATGAGTTGCTTTTGCTTGTAATGTAGGTGACAATGAAGATGCAAAGGAAGACATGGAAGATGAAGTTGCCCTCCTAACAAGAAGGATCAAATTCTTGTAAAGGAACATGGGAGGCAAGAAAAATAGAAGGACCAATCCTCCATTCAAGAAAAAAGAAGAGCTCGGTGATGGATCGTCCCGATGCTATGGATGCAAGAAGCTTGGACACATCCGCCCGGATTGTCCACTCAACAATGAGCTTTCTTCAAACAACCGTTTCAAAAGAAGAGAAGGCAAGAAAGGAATGACCGCCACATGGGATGAGAAAATTGAAAGTGAAGGCGAACAAAACGATGGAGAAGATTGCTTGATTGCAAGAAACGTTTGCTTCATGACCTCAACAAACGACAATCAAGAGGTAAATACTTTAAATGATGTCATTATTTTAAAAGAAGTTCTTGATTCATTACAAAGTGCACATGATGAACTTGAAATAGAACTTGATAAAAACGCATCACTTGAAAATTCTCTCTCTAACATGACAAAAGAATTTGGTTGGTTAAAGAAAGACCATGAATTTTTAGAGGATGAAAATGAAAAATACAAAGTTGAAATTCATGATTTAAATGCTTCTATCAAAATCTTAAATGAAAATCGTCAAGAACTATCTATTGAAAATAACAAGCTAAAGCATGAAAATAGTAAACTATCTTTTGAATATGATGAACTAAAGAAACTATTTGAAAATTTTGAACATAGTTCATTGAAATTGGATAGGCTTGTTAACATTCAAAGAATGTCACATGATAAAAGTGGACTTTGACACAAATTGAATACTACAATATCCAATTATAAAAATAAACTTGTAAAGGCTTCTTCTAGTAGTACCAAAACTTGCTTTTATTGTGGTTTAGAAGGTCATTATAAAGTTGCTTCCATGCATGCTAAACAAGATAAAATCAAATTGAACTCTAAAGTGAAAATAAATGAACATAGCAAGATTAGGAAGATTTGGGTACCTAAAGGATCTCACTTGCCTATTCATATGTAGGTATGCCTTAAAAGCCATAACAAGAAGAACACATGGTACCTTGATAGTGGATGCTCTAGACATATGACCGGAGACCTCACTCAATTTGCATCTCTATCACTTAAGGATGGTGGAGATGTTACCTTTGGAGATGACAAGAAAGGAAAAGTCAAAGGAGAAGGCACCATAGGGAACTCTACCTCTCCCATACATGATGTGCTTTATGTTGATGGCTTATCCCATAATCTTATTAGCATTAGTCAATTATGTGATAATGGTTTTGAAGTAGTCTTCAATCCCGACAAATGCATTGTTAAAAATAAGATAGATGAAAAAGTGAAATTCATAGGATCTAGAGACAATAACATTTACACCATTGGACTAGATGATCTTAGACTCCAAAATGTGACTTGTCTTAATGCTATTAGTGAAGATTCTTGGTTGTGGCATAGGAGGTCGGGTCATGCCAGAATGGATCTCATTTCGACCCTCTCCTCAAAAGAAATTGTTAGAGGATTGCCTAAGTTCAAATACACCAAAGATCACATTTGTAGAACTTGTCAATTAGGAAAACAATTAAAAAGCTCATTTGCCCCTAAAAATATGATTTCAACCACCTACCCCTTGCAACTACTTCATATGGACCTTTTTGGACCAATGAAGACAAGTAGCTTAGGTGGAAAGAGGTACGTGTTTGTCATCGTGGATGACTACTCACGATTTACATGGGTCATATTTTTAGCACATAAAGATGAAACCTTTGAAAATTTCCTTAAATTGTGCAATCAAATACAAAATGAAAAAGGTATTGCCATATCTTACATTAGGAGTGACCATGGAACGGAATTTGAAAATATACATTTTGACACTTACTGTAATGAACATGGCATCAAACATAATTTTTCGGCACCTAGGACACCTCAACAAAATGGGGTTGTAGAAAGAAAGAACCGAACCCTCCAAGAAATGGCTAGAACTATGTTGCATGAAAATGATCTCCCTAGATACTTTTGGGCGGAGGCGGTTAGCACCGCTTGCTTTATCATAAATAGGGTATATATAAGGCCAAATTCTAAGAAAACACCTTATGAGCTTTGGAAAAACTTGAAACCAAATATAAGCTATTTTAGAGTGTTTGGTTGTAAATGCTTCATCTTGAACATTAAAGATAATTTACACAAATTTGATAAAAAGTCGGATGATGGCATATTCTTAGGGTATTCTTCACATAGCAAGGCATATAGAGTATTTAATAGAAGAACTGTAGTTGTAGAAGAATCCATGCATGTGACATTTGATGAGAGAGAGCCAACACCTCTAGAAATGCCACATGATGAGGATGAACCTATTGAATATCTATTACCTAAGACAAATGTTCATTCCCATGCATCTACAAGTAATATATTGCCTAGTGAGGAAGTAGAAAATGTAGATGATGACTCATTGCCTAGGGATAGGAGAATATTCGTAGATCATCCTGAATCCCAAATCTTAGGTGATGCCACATCGCCGGTAAGAACTGGATCATACTATCGTAGTGTGAGCAATAACTTGGCGTTCCTATCCGAATTAGAGCCTAAGTCCATCAAGGAAGCTGAAAAGGATGAATATTGGTTGATGGCTATGCAAGAAGAGTTAAGTCAATTCGAAAGGAACAAGGTGTGGAGGCTAGTACCTAGACCTAATGATCATCCAGTCATTGGCACGAGATGGGTGTATAGAAATAAATTGGATGAAAATAGAATTATCACTAGAAATAAAGCTGGGCTTGTAGCCCAAGGGTACAATCAGGAGGAGGGAATAGACTATGATGAAACATTTGCTCATGTTGCCCGTATGGAAGCCATTAGGATACTCTTAGCATATGCTTCTCATAAAGGATTTAAACTATATCAAATAGATGTTAAAAGTGCCTTCCTAAATGGCTATATCCAAGAGGAAGTGTATGTTGAGCAACCTCCAGGTTTTGAAGACTTCAAACATTCAAATCATGTCTTCAGGCTTGATAAAGCTTTATATGGATTAAAGTAAGCTCCTAGAGCTTGGTATGCAAGGCTTTGCACTTTCCTAGTGGAAAAAGGATTTGAGATGGGAAAGGTGGATAAGACATTATTTATCAAAAGAGAAAATCAAGATATCCTCCTTGTCCAAATCTATGTGGATGACACCATCTGTGGCTCAACTAATCAAAAAATGTGTGATGAATTTGCAACTCTAATGAAAAATGAATTTGAAATGAGCATGATGGGTGAGTTAACCTACTTCTTAGGACTCCAAATTAAACAATATCAAAATGGGATATTTTTAAATCAAGAAAAATATACAAAGGAGTTATTAAAGAAGTATGGCATGGATAGTAGTAAGACATCAAGAATTCCCATGAGTACAACTACTAAGCTCGAAAAGGATGAATTTGGCAAATCAATAGATCAAAAGATGTATAGGGGTATGATAGGTAGCTTACTCTATTTGACAGCCAGCAGACCAGACATTAAGTTTACTGTCTGTCTCTGTGCTCGATTTCAATCGGATCCAAAGGAGTCTCACCTATCGGCAGTCAAAAAGATCTTCAAGTACTTAAGAGGAACCCAAAGTCTGGGACTATGGTATGAAAGATCTTCTGCCTTCACTCTCATTGGATATTCAGATGTAGACTTTGCTGGATGTAGAGTGAATAGGAAAAGCACTAGTGGGACTTGTCAATTCTTGGGCAAATCACTTGTTTCATGGTGTAGACACCCCATTTTGACCGTGCCCTAATCCTTCCGAGTTTGAGCAAAACCTGACCAAATTAGCTAGATAGGGTCCCAAACTCCACCATAAGCTAGGTTAGGGTCTCATCTAACTCCCCGCAAAATTTCGTCAAAATCCGAGTTCGTTTGCCTAGCGAACGAGTCGAGCAAAGTCGTAGTACAAGTTCGCAAAAGGGGGTGAATCTATCTGGTAGGGGGGCGAATTTATCTTGTTCTATGTGATTTTAAATTAGAATAAGACACGATTGTGTCGCGCGCTCATCAATTTCCGCGCAACCGCGCGCCAATCAAAGGTTGTAGTGCCAATATCAACCCCATATTTTCTATAAAAATGAAAAAAAATCCGTAAATAAAAAAAAAAACAGATTTGCAGAGAGAGGGCGAGAGAGGTTTTCCCCAAATCCAAAACCCATTTTCTCTTTTCCGATCGTGATTTTCCTCTTCCGATCATTTTCCGATCGTCTTCTTTGAGCGAATTTTGCCAGAACTTCGGCCAAACTCCGACGAAATTCCGGTTAGTCAGATCAATCTCATCTTCTCTGATCGATCGAACCGGATTCCGGCCTAACTCCGATCCTCTTCTCCAGTAAGTCCTTACCGGATTCCGGTTATATTCTTTTCAAATCATTATTCACAACAAGTTTTTCTCCTTCCTCCTCTGCTATTTTTCTTCTCCGGTGAATCCACCGGCAGATTTGAGCTCCGGCTGATCTACCTCCCTCAATCTCTTCAAACTTTGACCGGCCTTATCCACATCTACCTTCTCTATACATTTTAGATCCACAATCTTTTCCATTAGATCCAGCCGTTGATCCCTATTTTTCCAAACCCTAGCTTTTTCTGATCAAATTCTTCTCCGATCATCTCTGCCGGTTGACTCGTCGGAGCTCCGACACATACCTCCGACTATTCTCTTTCACCTTGCTTAGATTGCCATTTCATCAATCTCAACCTTCTTCTCCGGTAGATCCGGCCAGATTCCGGCTGATCATTTGCTCCTTCTCTGCTTGATCTTCTTATAATTTTTAACTCTGAAGTATAAGATTGAAGCTCAAGCTTAAATAAAAAAAAAGGGGGTCTGAGAGGCAAAGAATAATTTCAAGCAACTTCCGAGAAGAAGCAGAGGATTCGGTCTCTTCTGCCACTAGTATTTGTGCAGACAAAAAGAAAGATAAGAAAAGAAGAGAGATTTATCATATCAGGTATTTATCTTTACATTGATTTTATTTTTGTGTTTGGATATAACTTTACTTTTTCTTAGTAAAATCATAGATAGTTTCTAATTAAAGATATTTAGCATGATCTGTCTAATGCTCTATTGCGAAAATGTGATTTTCTTTTAGTCTAATATCTAGATGATATTTGAAATGAATGATGCTACAAATTATTGGGAATTTATTGTTTTAAAAGATCAATATATAAAGGTCTGGTGTGTTGATTCCACTGGAAAATATATAAGGAACATGCAGATATGTTTTGTATGAAGCATGATTATGATATTTATGTAAAATTTATTTCGAGATCTGTATTAATTCTCCATATAAGTCTTGTCTGATGGTATGTTGTTGAGAATTCTAGTTGTAAATTTCTCAGAGATTACTTGATTGTATAAGATTATATGTTATCTAAAATTTGCATGTGTTCATTGTATAATTGGTTATTATACATTTAGTAATGTCTGGTCGCTGTTTGGGTGAAAATTTAGAAATGTCAGATAAGAAATGAAGGATTAAGGAAGATATAGTCATTATTTGTACAATCATGTCATTTTGTCAGACATGTTAGAAGAATTTTCAATATAAAGTTTTATTCATACATTAAATCAGTAAGTCGATAATTTCCCCATATATCAACTGTTGGATATTTAGAGTTTTAAGGTTTGCAATAGAAAGAAGATCATAAGGAGCCTTAAATGGGACTTTCAACTGTTTGCTTTGTTTTCTTTTGTTAAGAATTTACCTTTTATCTTTTCATGTCTATGTAGTCTTATTGTTCTTAGTTGGATTGATTTACAAGATAATGTCTGCTTTGGGCTTTAAAAATCTTTGAGGGACCTTATAGAACGATCCTCTCACTTGGTTTAATATACAAACCCCACCATTTGTGGTGGGCCGACTCGTGCTCGGTATGCCATTCAAAGCATCCAAAGCTGCCTACGTATCCAAGCCTCACCGGAATCAGAGTCGATCGTAGTTCGGTGCCTGAACTTAGCGACATGCCTAAGACATCTAAGACACTAATCTAGACTGGAAGGACTGTTTCAACAGTTTGAGAGAGATTGTTTAATTCAAGTTGAGTAGATTTTATTATCCTAGGACTCCATCTAAGATGCTGTATGATCATATCTAAGTGCAAGACATTCCTTAGACTAATGCAGGTGAACCTACATCCTGGGTAACTAGGCTTGTCCTATGGGAAAAAGAGGTAACTAGTGTAACTAGATCTATAACTCAATTGTTAATAATAACAATCGGTCGTGATGAGGCTGAACTCCCTAACTCTAGGACATCCTAAAACCTAGAACATGACGTAAGTGTTCCTAATTGGTTCTAAAGGTCCTTACGAAGAGGTACCGTTATCCAACGGTTCAAAAGACATGGATCAAATGATCTTAATTTATTAAGTTAATAATTTTTAATTTTTTAAAGATTTTCGATTCCTAAAATCTAAGGAATACCAAAGGCTCTAGGGCTTGACAAATTTCAGCCTTGAGTTGCATTCATGAAAGGGAATCATGCTTTTCACCCTTGCATAATTTAACACTTAAGTTATAGTATGTTATTGCGAAGCACATTTCTCAGGATTTCCTTGGACAGTGGACGTTGGAGCCTACAACATACTATAATTTAAATGCTCAAATTATTAAGGATTGATCGCAATTAAGATACGATTCTGAACGCAATCTTGGCGATCAGCATTGCAAATTAGCGAAGGAATTCAATGACTCCTAAAGTTTCGATTTCAATAGTTTAAAGATTGAATACATGATAGAGCATTAGAATTTTTTTGGAAAATTTTGATAACAATTTACTAGACGGGAATGGGACGAATCCGGGCCTTTCCCATGCACATCCGCTTAGGCACCCGGCCTTCGAATTTATTTTGATTTTCTTAAGTATTTTAAAGAAATTCAGTTCAGATTAGAGATTTACACATCAACTTATAGCAAATCTATTCGAATTAAGCTGAAATTGTTACAGTAGCTTTCTCTTGACCAGAGAAGAATACTGTAAAAGTTTCATGTATTATAAATATGTTTTGCTATTAGTTGTCCAATGTTGAAGAGTTCTGTCGAGATTATAGATTTAGACAGTAACTCATAGCAAATCTAATCTAAATAAGTTCAAATTTTTACAGTAGATTTCATTAGACCAGAGAGAATTACTGTAAACGTTTCATGAATTGTAAAGATGATTTACTATGAATTTTTGATTTTAAAAGTATCTGTCCAGATTATGAATTTACAATGAAACACATAGTAAATCTGATCCAAATCAATCCAAACTTCATGAAAAACATGTAATTGCTGCAGTAACGCTCAATAAAATATTTCTAGAATTTTTCATTACAATTTTCTATTTTTTCCGATTTAATATGACATGCTTGATTTGGCATAAAAAAAATAATAAACAAGTATCTAACAACAACCAAAAATCTTGAAAAAGTTACAGGAGATTAGATTAAGTCTTAGTTACTTCTCATCCAAATTTCATCTCTGGAAATTCTATATATTTTTCGAAAATTAATTTTTTCCGAAAATACCTCTTGGATTAACTAAATTTTTAAGCCCCTTTATTTAAATCCAAAATTCTTCAAAAACTTCATACCGTTCCAAACCCTTAAAAGTTTATTATGATTAAATTTTCATTGATTTTTGATCTGTTTTGACATCTTTTAACTTCGATCTTTGAAATTTTATCCCATTGAGGGTAAAGTTCAAAAGGTCAAATCGTGGTCAAAACGAAGTCAAAAATTTCTATGATCTTTAATACAAAAAAGACTTAGAGATTGAAAAATTCAAGAAAGTTTAAAGGCTTATTATAGTTGGTTTGTAAAGTGGATTTAAACCCTCTTAATTTCAAATTTTGGATTTTAATATTAAAAAATAGATTTTCCTGAAAAAAATTTAGATTATGAAATAACCTAAACCTGATCTCATCCCCTCAAAATTTCACATGCAAACAATTTCATCTTCATAGGTTTTCAAAGAAAATGACAAAGTCAATCCTAGCATGCTTCTAGTTAAAACTATATGAAAGAGGATTTTGGTAGACCAACCTTGCTAGCTCTCCTTGTCTCTAGGGTAAGTAATCCTTGGATATACGCTTTAACTTACCCTTTTAATCGTAAAGAAAACCCTGAATAGCCTCCAATGTTGAATACAATGAATATATAAAAGCACTTTGTATAGAACCAAGTGATAGAGATGAACACCAAAGCACACAAAACAATGGAACAAATTTCAAGATGGAGGAGAGTGAGGGATGAAAATTTTTAGAGAGCAGCCAAAGGTTGTGCTTGCTTTCCAATGTGAGGACTCCTACCTTTAGTTAGTTTCAAATTTGTGCTTTGACTTTCTCATTTTTTGATTTTCATATTTAACTTATTTTTAAATCTTGTTTTTTGCAAGCTAAGCAATGCTAAATTACACAGTGGAGATCCTCCAAGATCAATCTAGAAGCCTTCTCACATAGGAAACTAGCTTTTATGAATGATTTTCGTCCAAAAAGGGCTGCCCGACGTTTGAGCTCATTTTTAACTAATTTATAGGCTAATTTAGGAAAAGTCATAAATTAGAAAGTTGTAGATCGTTTCGATGCGTTCGAAACAAGTATATTGATAAATTTTTTGGACAGGAAGATAAAAAGTAATGGCCATTTTAGTAACCTGATCATACAAGCCCTTTCTAATTATAACTCTTCCTTTCTTTATTATTTTTTCAAAAAAAATATGATGTCACCAACCACCTCATCCCATGTTGGATGTTTTTGCATGTGGCCGACCCACATGGGTGGGTCCACATGGACCCCCACCTTGTGGGCTTTAGCCCAATAGGCCTTATGACATGTATTTTGGGTTCTTTTTTAATGAAAATTCAATAAAATCCTTTAAATTAAAATTTTTTATTGATGAACCCAACCCATATGACATTTATGGTGCACCATCGACATATGGTCGAACCATCCCCTTTAAAAGAAATAATTTTTCGGACCAAAATACCCCTATTCGACCATTACACATCCAAATGCGACCAAAATACCCTCAAATTGGTTCACCGCTTAAAGGGGAAAGTTAAAAATGGAAAGTCTTTGTGGTCAAACTTCAAAAATAGAAAATTTTAAAATTGAGTCCTTTTGGTGGGCAGTATCAAACATGATCATTTGGTACCCCCTGAAAATACCCAAAATGCACTTGACACATAAATTTCGAAGTCAAGCGAAACCCCTGAGAAACTCTAAATTTAGTAGGCTTTCCAAAATTCATTAAATGATCTACGATTACTTAGACACACCCTAGAGGTCAAATGAAACATATTGGAAATGACCAAAATACCCTTGTAGTGAAAAAATGGGCAAAAATGAGGGTAACCCTGAAAATTCTAAAAATAGCAGTTTTTTTCACTTGCTTGGAAACTTGAAGTTTCATCTTCCAGATACCATTGGAACACCCTAGAAACCTTTAAGATTGCGAATCAACTTTCAAACACCTAAAATGAGATGAAATCTACCCTGGAATGGATGGATGCCTAATCTATTGCGAAATATGTACTCGAGATTTGACAAACTACCAAATCTTTTACTTTTTAAAGTGTAGCAAAATTGTGGTGTCTACACCTGGTTTGTCCCTGACCAGAAGTGCACTTCCGGTCTATGGGTGATGAACCGGAGTGAACCAATTAATCTTTAACCCGAGCTTAAAAACATGGATTTTCATTCAAAGTTGGTTTTCTACCCTGGTTTGTCCCCGACCAGAAGTGTACTTCCGGTCTATGGGTGACGAACCGGAGTGAACCAATTAATCTTTAACCCGAGCTTAAAAACTTGGATTTTTATTCAAAGTTGGTTTTCTACCCTGGTTTGTCCCCGACCAGAAGTGCACTTCTGGTCTATGGGGAACTAGAGTGAACAAATTAATCTTTAACCTGAGCTTAAAAACTTGGATTTTCATTCAAAGTTGGTTTTCTACCCTGGTTTGTCCCCGACAGAAGTGTACTTCCGGTCTATGGGTGACGAACCGGAGTGAACCAATTAATCTTTAACCCGAGCTTAAAAACTTGGATTTTTATTCAAAGTTGGTTTTCTACCCTGGTTTGTCCCCGACCAGAAGTGTACTTCTGGTCTATGGGTGATGAACAGGAGTGAACCAATTAATCTTTAACCCGAGCTTAAAAACTTGGATTTTCATTCGGAGTTGGTTTTCTACCCTGGTTTGTCCCAAGTGTACTTCCTGTCTATGGGTGACGAACCAGAGTGAACCAATTAATCTTTAACCCGAGCTTGAAAACTTGTAGAGCTTGCAAAAGATATGGCCTTTTTCATTAACTGGAAGAGTTTTCAGGGATTACAATGGCGTTTGGGACTTTGAAGATGGCAATCTATTGGTAGTATTTCCTCAGGTTTTTTGGAGTTCCAAGCGTGGGGGAGCTGGTGCTCGCCTAGCGTCTCCAGTTTGTAGCTTCCTGGGCGTATGACTTTTTTCACCCAGTACGGCCCCTCCCAGGTCGGGGAGAGTTTGCCTACCCTTCTTGGTTGAGACATTGCCACCTTCATTAGGACTAGATTGTCCACACGATACTCTCTTGGGCGTATTTTAGCGTCGTGGTAGTTGGACACTTTCTGCTTATAGGCCGCCGCCCTTATGCTGGACTCTTCTCGGATTTCTTCTAGCAGATCTAAGTTCGCACAGAGCTCATTCCCGTTGAGCTGCTCACTGAAGTTAGAGACTCGGGGAGATGGGACGCCGATGTCCACTGGGATTACTGCCTCCGTTCCGAAAGCTAAGTTGAAGGGTGACTCTCCTGTCACGGTGAGCGGTGTGGTTCGGTATGCCCACAGGACATGGTATAACTCGTCCGCCCATCGTCCCGCTTTCTCATCCAACCTCTTCTTGATCCCCTGGAGTAGGATCCCGTTTGTGACCTCTGTCTGTCCGTTGGTTTGGGGATGTGTTACAGACGTAAATCTTTGTTCAATCTTCAGATCTGAACAAAATCTTCGGAAGTTCCAGCCGTCGAACTGTTTACCATTGTCTGTTATCAGGATGCGGGATATACCAAACCTATAAACCACCGACTTCCAGAAGAAGGTCTGTATGTTCTGCTCCGTGATTCTGGCTAGAGGTTCAGCCTCCGCACACTTGGTGAAGTAGTCTATTGAGACTACGACGAATTCGTGTCCTCCGGAGGCTAGAGGGAAGGTCCCAAAATGTCCATCCCCCATACGACAAAGGGGAGCGGACTTACAATTGCAGTCATGGGTACAACCGGTTGGTGAATAGTGGGAGAAAATTTCTGACATTTCTCGCACTTTCTAACAAGGTCCAGCGCGTGTAGCCTTAAGGTTGGCCAATACAGGCCTCTAAGAAGCACCTTGATGGCCAAGGCCTTGCCCCCCAAGTGCTCACTGCAAATTCCTTCTTGCGTTTCTTGCAAAGCGTATGATGCATCACCGGGCCGGAGGCATTTCAAGTAGGGGAGCATGTACCACCTTTTGTACAGGTTCTCACCATCAAGGGAAAACCTTGCTGCTCTCTGTACTACTTTGCATTCTTCTTTCTTTCCTTGAGGGAGTTTTCCGTCACGCAGGTAATTGATGATTTCATCTATCCAACACGGCTCGTGGTCCACCTACATTATTTCGACGATCTCATTTTCAATGCTTAACTCATTTAGGAACTCCATGTGTATGCTCCCGAGAGCGGTATAACAAGAGGCAGCTAATTTGGAAAGCACGTCTGATTTGGTGTTTTCCGTTCTTGGGATCTTAACGACTTCAAAGCTTCGGAATTTCCTGGCTAGGTGGCGAACTTTTGCTAGGTATTTAATCATTTGTTTGTCACGGGCCTCATACGTTCCTTGGACTTGGTTGACAACCAGTTGGGAATCATAGTACGCCCTCGGCTTTTGGGCACGAGTCTGGACCGCTAGATTCATCTCGACGATGAGAGCTTCGCATTCTGCTTCGTTGTTGGATGCACGAAATCCGAATCTTACCGCATAATCCATGACGAAGTTTTCGGGCCCGGTAAGAATCAGGCTAGCTCCACTGCCCAGTTTGTTTGAAGACCCGTCCACATATAGTTCCCAGAGCGGTTCCTCGGGCAACTGATTCTACTCTTCAGTTGCAGCCGCAGGCTTCGCACCTGTGTGCTGAACGATCCCAGCCTGGATCTGCCCCCAGGTGTAGTTATCTCCTCTGCATCTGGATGTTGAGTTATTTCTGACGCCATATTTGGCAAGGGCACAGTGCACTCCGCGACAAAGTCCGCCAGTATCTGAGCTTTTATCCCCATTTTGACCAAACCCCAAATTTTCATGTTTGAATAAGAGTCCTTCAAATTTATGATTTAGTGTCCTAAAGCTTAGCCTAGAATAGGTTGGGATCCTATTTTAGCCTTTGTAGAATTTTTTTTTATCAAAATCCGCCGAAAAGTATTTAATAATCTGAGCCATGTTTGTGCCATTATTGTATCTCTATTAGTATCAGAGGGGAGGGAATTATCTAGGTAAGGGTTGTCTAGAAAAGAGAGGGCAAGCATAGAGTATTTTCTTTATAAGGTGCATGAGGGTGAGTTATCCGAGGGTGGGATATTGTATAAATAAGAAAGGATAAGAATATTGGATATTTGCTACTCATAGAAGGGGGGTAAAATTAAGAGTATGGAGGGTGGGTGTTGCACAAGGTGGAGCAAAAATTTCGTCACTTACCTATATAAGACAGAGAAGGCTCGAGAAAGGGGAGCTTTTCATCATTTTCATTTTTTTAAAGGAAACCCTAGCTGCAGAAGAGAGAGAGAGAGAGAGAGAGAGAGAGAGAGAGAGAGAGAGAGAGAGGCTTGGTCCCCTTCGTCCCGTACCATCTTCCATTTTCTTTGGTAGCTCCTGCCGGAATCCGGCAAACCCCACTCCATCTTCCACCTTCGTCAAAATCAAAACCCACATCGGATTCACCATCTTCTCCACCCCATCTTCTTCTCTTACTTCCATCACCACCTCCATTTCTACCGACCTCTACCCCCCCCCCCCCATCAAACTCCACTCTGCAAGATCTAGAAAAAAAAAAACTAGCAGAGAGGGGATTTGCAGAGGGTAGCTCGAGCTCGCCGGCCGTCAATCTTCACCACAAAATCCATTAGCAGCCACATCATCATCTTCCCCTCTACAACCACCTCTCCATCTCAATCTCCTTCCACCTTCCTCTTAACCCTAATTAAACCCCTTCCTTCACAGCCATCTTCTTCTTCATTTACTTTTTTTTTCTCATCAACCCACTCCATTCATCTTCTCCGGCCATCCTAACCGGAATCCGGCAAGAGATCACCAATATACATCATCTTCATCATCAATTTCATTACAACCTCCCCTGTTTTCTTCATTCACCACTCTCTTTCAACCTCCATCTCAATCAAACCCATCTCATTTTCTATTACCCCAAACCCATTTTTATTAAACCCCTTTCTATCACCATTGATTCCGGCCGTCCAAATCCACAACCCCCATCTCAACCCAAGATCCCTCTTCCTCTTTGATTTTCTCAATGATTTTCTAGATTTTAGGGGGTCGTTCCCGTTTTTTAGAAAAGAAAACAAACCCTAGCCGCAAGCTACACACACACAAAGAAGGAGAGGAGGACAGGGTATTGCAGAGAGGGGAAGGGTTTGTGCCCCATCACCACCATCTCCACCATCTAGGCTGTCCATCTTCACCAACAACAGCCACATCCACCATTTCTTGGATCCGAGCACCCCAACACCAATACCCATTAATTCTGGCTCGTAATCCGACCACCGTCCCGCCGGTCAAGCACCACAATTACTTCACTCCTCCATCTTCAACATTAAACCCTTCATTTGCAGCCTCCTTACCACCATCTCTTCAAGCCACCACGCCATCCATCACCAATTTCAGCCACACCCCAAACCCACTTCATTTCCTCTAACCCCATTTCTCAACCACGTCTTCAATCTCCTCAAACCTCCCATCATCTTAACTACCCCTCCATTAACCAAGATTTCCTTCACCTTCGAGCTCACTTTGTGGAAGAAGGAGAGGAGCTGCAACGAGAGCTACAAGAGGGAGGCTTGGCCACCACAACCACCATCAACCTCTGATAGCTTCGCGCTTGTAGGTAATATGTTAATTCCCAGAGTTTTGTTCTATTTGTGTTAATTCTTCGATGGTAATGGTGATTTAGATTATCTATGGTATTTTTGAGACGGCTTGGTTACTTTATTTCTTTTAATGTTGTGAATGAAGACCTGCTACATGAATACAAAGTTTATCAGGAGTCTTGTCTTTCTTTTTTAATTCATTTAATTTCAAAACCTCCTGTTTATTTGATTCCCATGCTTTTGGACTAGAGTTTTTGATTTCATTGAGCCTGACTTCTTAATCTCATTGTTTTCAAGCCTAAGACAGTTTCTCATGCAGTTTTCTTTGCCCCGATTGTGGTTGTAAAGTCATGGTTGTTTGTTCTTGGTGCCACGCTAACATATCTGTAAGAGAGTGCTCAGATTTAACAAGAAATCATGTTAATGTTCCAATGAAATGGAGTGATCATGCATGCTTAGTATGGTAGATATAGTCAATCTTCTTTGCTAGATGTCTGTCCATTTTCCCCACTCCATTTTGTTTCTTTATGAAGTGTAAAAATTTGGGTGGGATCTTACTGTGATGTAACACAGAACAAGGTGGGTTCCAAGCCATTATCCAAACATGGTAGTGCTCGTAGTGATGCCCTTACAAGCTGATGTTGACACTATCATGAGTTGCATGAATTTGCTGCTTCGATTGTTTTTCTGACTTCTTTTAAAAATGTTTCTACTCTGTCAAGAGAGATGAGATGAGGTAAAATATAATTGTTTGAACAGGGTGATGTCGATGTTGGTCTTCTGACATAGGTGCCACCATGTTTGTCTTCATACCTACTCAATTTGCTTTTTCAAATGCTATCTGTTTCTTTTGCTTAAATTCACCCTAGAAATTGCAACAATCATAACTAATGGAGGTAGTGAAATTAGGCAAGCTGGAATTGTTAAGTCATGTCAAGCATTCACTTTAGCTAAATAAAGGCTCTCTGAACCAATGTCATTTGGCTTGATGCATTTCCTCTGATGAATTAAGCCTAAATGCATGGTGTCCAGCCTTCTTTTTTTTTCTGGATTTCTAAAGCTCAAAATCACCAAAAATAAACATCTCAATCTTGTAGATCTCGTCGAACCGGTCAATTCGACATATAATAGCCCAAATTTGGCCAGAAGACGAGAGAGTTATGCCCGTTTAAAGTTCAGTCCACGCTGTTTTTTAGAAATTATCGTGTCAAGTAACTTTTGGGCTGCTTCTGGCTGGAATTGTTCAAAACTGTCAACTGGAAAAGTGTTTATTATAATATTTTCTAAAACTGTCTTATTGAGCAAATTTTTTCATAACTGCTTTTTAATATGTCAAAACCTACTTACAAGCTTCAGATTTCTGCAACAGCAGCTTGTTAGCAATTTTTAGGCTATTTCAGGTCTGTTTTGTCTAAAGCCGTAGAAGGAAAAAATGTTCTTCACAAGATTTTCTAATACTTTGTCATTGAGCTAATTTTTCCAGAAACGATATTTTGAGTGTCAAAACTGAGCACGAACTTTCAGTTAAAATACTAATGTCTTTTAATGACGATGGATCGGAAGAGGCAATTTTCCAACCACTTCTGGCCAGATCCAAATGAAGTGGTCAACTGAGAGAACGTCTCTTATGCTGAGATCTACAATTTTGATTAGTAGAGTTTTTGATGGTTTTGATGTTTGGCAGGTCCAAAAGTCAGTGGAAAGTTATATTTTTTACATTATGTCATAACTGTGCCATTTCTTGAAAATCACCGACAACTTGAGCTCTATTCAATTTTAATGATTGTTTTGGATGTTTTGAGCTTGGTAGCAAGTTTTAAATCATATATTGAATAATTTTCATGATTTTTTTGGCATTTTTTACCCTTTTTGGTGAAAATTGCATGTTGGGTGGAAATTTCAACTTTTTTTTTAGATTGTTTTGAGCCTATATTGATTCTAATGCTTGTATTGGGATATGATGAGCATGCTAGCAAGTCATAGATCATATATTGATAAATTTTTATGATTTACTTTGTATTTTACAACCTTACTTGTGAAAATTGCATGTTGTGTTCAATTTTTTTTTTTTTATGCTAAATGAATGGAACCCGTGCTACATGTCAACCTAGACATCTAAACTTATAGAATAACTTTCAAATCATGTCTAGACCTTTCAAATTCCATAAGTCTCATTTTAAGGGACACACTTTGTCTCATTAGGATGTTTTCCTTTTTAGGAGACATGCTGTCTCAATAGAAGAGTTTTCTTTTTAGGAGACCACCTTGGTCTCATCAGAGGGTTAACCCATAGTAGACATGCCCAGTCTCCTTTACACCCCTCATAGAGTGTTAGATGTACTTTGACTTACTTGCGTCCCTTTTTAGTATTGATTGTTCATGAGTCTATTTCATAGACTGTTAGTTTGTCCTATAGCTTAGGAGTTAGTCATTTAGAGTCGTTGTCTTCTTCTTTGTTATTAGAGCCTTGCTGGCTTGGGATCTTAGATCATTTTCTCTGTTCTTGGGGCACTAGTTTACTTGTTGTGGGTTATCTCTTTGAGACGTTAGTTGCTTATTCGGTTCTCCTTTAGATTTAAGGCTTTGCCCTAGTTTGTGGTGTTACTTGTGTGTTCCTTTTAAGAGTGAAAACATTTAAAGGTCCTAAAGCATTGAAGAATTTTAAAATCCAAAAAATATTGAAATTATTTGAAATCACAAAAATATTAGAATATTTGAGAACTCAAAAACCCATAAAAATCAAATAGCAAAAAATAATAATCCAAAAACAACAAAAAAACTCAAAAAACACCAAAAGCGTTTTTTTCGAAAATCTGTTTTCGAACTACGTTGGCTTGATCCTCTTTCACGAGGTACGTAGTGCAGCTTAGAATCTTTATCCCAAGTCCAGCCAAACTTTGTAAATAGACTTTGTAAATCTTTCAAAAATCATTCAAACAACTTTAAAACCTTCTTTTCAAAAAGCTCTTCCTCTAGAGTTAGAAGTTTGTTTAAGATAGAGAGTTTTAGAGTTAGGAGTTTGTCCTTGATTTGTTTGTGTTTGTGTTAGAGTTAGGAGTTTGTTACGCCTCCGTCTGGTCAATTGGCGATTCACATCGCCGACTGATGACTAAGTTTAGGATGCGTTAGTGATCCCATTATTTTCCTTAGGATACACAGCTTAGTTACACATAGGTTGTAGGAACCACTTGCATTAGCTTAGGGCTAACCTGGATTTAGTTAGGGCATATAGGGTGTCCTAAACTCCACAATCTATTGGAATTTAAATAATCGCACAAGAAGCTTTAATAACTAGTTCGGTCTTTTAGATCGAGTCTAGGATAGAAGTTTAGATGTCTTATGCATCATAGCTTAGAATAGGTGCGAAGAACTACGTGACTCTGATTCTCGTGGAGGCGGGGATACGCAGGCACCTTGGGTGAACATCAGACCATCTAAGAGTCTAGGAGTACGTTTAGAGTTTAGGATTTTGTCTTGTTGTATTATATGTGGTGTCGAGTTGTGTTGTATATTTTGTTGTGTTTTCTTACCTTTCTGTACAGACCTTATACCTTTAGCTATAGCATGCATGTGTTTGCCCACTAGAACTTAGACATCAGTTAGGCATGTCACTCAGAACCTAGCTGTGATTAGGCGACACTTCTTTTATTTATTTTGTATGTGCTTTTTATCCCCGGATCATGCATGTTAAGGTAGACGTCCACTTGGGGATATTAGTTCATATTTTACATGATTTTCGCCCAAAACTCTTCAAGGTTAATAATAAATGGCATAAGAGACCAAGTGCTTGCACTCGGATGAATTGTGGGTGCTCTTCGGACCGTCTCCATTCGTAATCAGGCACGAGCCCATATATATTTCTGGTTATCCATGGTATACAGAGCATATTTGTTTTTGGGGTTCCATGGCCTATCCATGGATGGCGACTCTGAGTTTGTTTTAGGTACGTCTTGGTTTGATGATTTATCCTCAGATCAAGAGGTATCTCATTCATTTTGTATCGCCACTCATGCTATGCTATGAGGGTGACACCTATTTTGAGAGTTTCTTGGTAGAGCACTCCTTCACATTGTGGAGATCTTTGAGGATTGCAGGGGATCTCGTATCCCTCGGCACTCGTCCTCTTGGATCGGGGTCCACACCCAAGTGTAGTTATCTCCTCTGCATCTGGAGGTTGAGTTATTTCTGACGCCATATTTGGCGAGGCACAGTGCACTCCGCGACAAAGTCCGCCAGTATCTGAGCTTTTATCACCGGTCTAGGTAGGTATTGGATATCGAATTCGCTGAGTTCTACAACCCACTTCACCAGTCGCCCTGACTTGTCTGGCCTGTGGAGGATCTATCTGAGTGGTTGATCCGTCAAGACTTTTATTGTGTGTGCTTAAAAATACGGCCTCAACTTTCTGGCCGCCATGATGAGAGCATATGCCAACTTTTTCACTCGGTTGTATTTGATTTCGGCCTCGTGTAGGACCTTGCTGACATAGTAGATTGGCTTCTGTTGGTTGTGCTCTTCTCGAATCAACACTGCTGCTAATGCCATCGGACTCACCGACAGGTATAGTACTAGCTCTTCTCCTGGCTCTTCTGGCTTGGTCAACAATGGTGGGGTAGCTAAGTACTGTTTCAGTTCTTCAAATGCAGCTTGGCACTCTGATGTCCAGGGGGCGGTTTTGATTCCCTTGATGGCATTAAAGAAGGGAAGGCATCTTTCAGCAGATTTTGAGACGAAATGCCCCAGCGAGGCTACCATTCCAAGCCGTTGTACTTCTCTTATGGTGGTTGGCGGGTTTAATCCCACTAACGCTTTGATTTTCTTAGGGTTTGCTTCTACTCCTCTTTGGCTTACCATGAAGCCCAAAAACTTCCCGGCGGCATCTCCGAAAGTGTACTTGCTTGGGTTGAGCTTCATATTGTGATCTCTCAGAACCTGGAACGTCTCCTTCAGATTGGATACGTGATCCGGCCTCTTCTTGCTTTTGACCAACATGTCGTCGACGTAGACTTCCATATTCCGTCCGATCTGATTCCTGAAGAGCTTGTTTACAAGCCTTTAATATGTCGCTCCGGCGTTTTTCAGACCGAAGGGCATTACGCTGTAGCAGTAGGTTCCTTGATCCGTTATGAAGGATGTTTTTGGGATATCTGATTATTACATCCGGATTTGGTTGTATCCTGAGAAGGCGTCCATAAAGCTCAGTAGCTCATGGCCCGAGGTAGCATCTATCAGTTGATCGATTTTTGACAGTGGGTAGCTGTCTTTCAGGCAGGCCTTATTCAAGTCGGTGAAGTCTATGCATGTTCTCCATTTTCCGTTGGATTTCTTCACCATCACCACATTCGCCAGCCAGTCAGGGTATTGAATCTCCCGGATGAAGTCAGCCCTCAAGAGCCTCTCCACCTCTTTTCTGATTCCTCGTCGCCTCTCTGGGGTGAAATGTCTTCTTTTCTGCTCACTGAGTTTATGCGTGCTGACCTTGGGATCTATCCTAGCCATGTCTGAGGGGGCCCATGCGAAAACATCCGCATTATCCCTCAAAAACTGGATGAGCTCCCTCCAAGTGTCTTCGTCCAAGGAGGAGCTGATTTGAACTGTCTTCTCGTCGTGGTCCGCGCACAGAGGAATAGAAATTAGGTCTCCGACTGGTTCATTCACAATAATTTGAGTTTCATCCCTCAGGTCGAGTAGCTCGATTGGGAGCATTGCCGATGCGTTTTTGCTTCTAAGGGCCATTGCATAACACTCCCTAGATTGCGGTTGATCTCCATTGACTTCTCCTACGCCATTGGGTGTTATAAACTTCATTTTTTGATGGTATGCTGACGAAACAGCACGGAGGAGGTTCTGCCATCGTCTTCCTAAGATAGCGTTATAAGTGGAAGTGGCCCTCACTACCAGGAAGTTGATCATGGTGAAAGCTTGACGAGGTGGTTCTCCAACAAGAACGGGGAGCTCAATCTGTCCCTCGACTTTGACAACTTCTCCCGAGAATCCGAACAGGTCTGAGTTGGCCGGCCTCAAACGCTCATCTCCTATCATCATCTTTTTAAAAGCGTGATAATAGATGATGTCGGCTGAACTTCCATTGTCGACCAGGATTTTCTTTAACTCCCAGTTAGCAACGAGCATGGTTATGACCAAAGCATCGTCGTGAGGGAGTATCAGGTTATCGAGGTCCGCATCTGAGAACGAGACCTCATTTTCTGTTTTCATTTTCTTGTTGCAGGTGTGGACAACATTGATTTGGAGAGCATACGCTTTGCGAGCCGATGAAGAAGTTCTTCCTGCTACGGGCCCTCCTGTGATTGTATTAATGATATCGTTGACCTGAGGCTAGCTCGCTTCTGGACGCGGGCTCGTCAGGGCAGGAGATTCGTGCCATGCGGGTGACAGTTGAGACCGACGAGGGCTCATCTTTCGCGGGCTTTTCTCTTTGTGCTCCCTTCTATCGTCGCTATTTTTCACATACTTTTTGAGATATCCTCTGTTGATTAGTAGATCGATTTCATCCTTCAGATGTAGGTATTCATCGGTGTCGTGGCCATGATCCCTGTGAAATCTGCAGTACTTGGACTTGTCTCTCTTATTTCCCTTCGAGAGCATTTTGGCTTGCCATTTCACGAAGTCTTCCTCCCTGATTGCTGCTAGTATGCGTCTCAGAGAAGTATTAAGAGGAGTATAATTCTCTTCCTTCCTCTGGGGGCTTCTTTCTCTTCTCGAGGCCTTGTCGTCCCTACGTTGCTTCGTAGGGTTCTTTTCTTCGGAGGCTCTCCTCCTGCTTGAGTCCAGGGCAACCAGTGTCTCTTCTACGGATATGTATTCTTCCGCTCCGGCCATGAGGTCTGCCAGAGAGTGCGGATTTCGGCGGGCTATTGATCGCCGGAAGTCACTGGATTGGGCGCCTGTGAGGAGGGCGTTCGTAGTAGCGGAAGGATCGAGGTTGGGCACTTGATGAGCTTCTCTATTGAACCGGCCCACGAATGCGTCCAGACACTCGTTATCTTCTTGTCTTAGTGTCATCAGTGACGCCGCGATTTTTCTGGGCCGCCGACTGCTCATGAAGTGCCGGGCCAAGTCATCTCCGAAGTCCTCGAAGTTATCAACGGAATCCGGCTTAAGTCGCGAATACTAGTCTCTCGTGACCCCTATCAAGGTAGAGGGGAAGGCCCTGCAAAGAAACTCGTCCGAAGCGCCGTGGAGGAGCATCATAGTTCTGAATGTCTCTAAATGGTCCACGGAATCGGTGGTTCCATCATATTGTGGGATCTGTGGCATCTTGAATCCCCTAGGTGCCGGTGCGCGCAGTACTTTGTCCGTGAAAGGTGGTCTACTTGAGAATGTCCTCGAGATGGGCCGGCCCTGATCCTTTGCCAGCTCCTCGATTCGGTGGTCTATCTCCTCAAATCTTCACAGCATTGGATCAGCCCTTCTTTCCACTCGGCCCGTCGGCCTGTTTCTTTCCTCAACAGTTGGATTCGCGGCCGAGTCGGAGCGGCTTTCTAAGCTCCTTCGACGATGCCAGGATTTCTCCTGAGGTGCGCGATCCTCCTTGGCAGGGAGCCTCTGCACCGATCTCGACCGTGACCGGTGACGGTGATGAGGCTCTGTTTGCGCATGTCTAGTTCGGGAGTGATGGACTCGCCTTGAGGAGTAATGGGTATTATCTGGGCGGGGAGGTATAGGCTCTCCCCTGGGGGCACTCGACCCTTCCTACACAGGTCGGGAGGCTTCCGGGGGATGTTGCGGAGGCACTTGTTGGATCAGGTTTTTGTACTGATCAGCAAGAGTTGTCATCTGTTGAAAGAGAGTTTGGATCTGTTCGGGAGTAAGTGCGGGATTCAGGTGTTCCGAGTGAACCGGGCTTTGCTCCGCCATTGCATAGGGAGCTACCACCTGTGAGGCGATTCGCTCGCTTCGAGTCCTACGGTGCGTTTCAGGTCTGGTTATCCGCGCAGGGGGTACCCGAGCAGTCCTCCGTCCTGCCATTTTACGAAGGGGATTTGCGAACAGCTTGATGCACTATCTCCCTTCAACCCTTTGAGCGAAATGTGGCAAAAGGAAGGAAAATCCATGGACCGACCCCATCGTCTCCACCCCGTAGGAACTACGAGATCACCCCAAGGACGCCTTCGGCATCCAGGGGTCACAGACCGACCATAGACCCTGTTCAATAAGTGGAACGCATTAGCTGTCTGCTCTCCGGTTGGGCAGTAAGGGTCAGAGAAGGGCAATCACTCATTCTTAAAACCAGCATTCTTAAGACCAAAGAGTCAGGCGGAAAAAGGGGGAGAGCTCCCCGTTCCTGGTTCTCCTGTAGCTGGATCCTCCGGAACCGTGCCCGAGTTGAAGCCCCTCATACCCTTAAGGTTGGTCTACGATCAGAAGAAAGACCTCAAGTGGAACGTACGCCCAAAGTGATTCTCCGAAAATCCACCGAGGAGTATCGGTCTGCCTATAACCCGTCGGCGCGGGTTTAGTCTTCCAAGTAAAGGAATGCAGAATGGAATGGACTTCTTTTGATGGACTTGCTTTCTCGCCTTTCCCTGTCTTTAGTAACCTCTGTCTCACTTATTGACCTATAATCTGAGGAGGCAGTGGCTTGGTTAAGGGAACCCACCGGAGCCGTAGCGAAAGCGAGTCTTCATAGGGCAACTTTTAGTTCAGAGTCCCACGGATGGCGCCAATCTGTTAGGCCCAAAATTGGTAACAGATGAGGGAGTGACGAAGGAGCTGATCTGGCGGGTCCAAACTGCTTAATTGATTGAGAATTATGTCATGCACAGGACACAAGTTTAGAAGACCAACCCGGAGTCGTAGCTCCGGACGGGCCCTTCGAGAGTCAGGTCAGTAATGGGCACAAGATTAGGAAAACCAAAGCTAGAGATGGTCTTTTTCTTAGGAATTCGGTGCCCTACCTTGGCATCTGTGAAGGCTATTTATAGCGGGAGCCTTGGGTAGTTGAATTACCTACCCCAGGACAGGTGTCAGCCCATGTGTGGGCCTGATTTTACCTGCCCTTGGTAGATTACCTGGCTACCCCTAGGGCTGGTGCCAACTTCTTAGTGGGCCCTTCAAGGGCCACGTGTCGACAGCTAATTGGGGGTGACTTTTCATACCCCATCAAAGGCCATTGCATTTCTTTCTTCTTCAACAGACCTCATCTCCACAAAAGCGAACTTCCTTTCATGGTTGATATATACATTGACAACGGCATCACCTGCAAAAAAAAAAAAAAAAAAAAACACCCAATGATATGTTGGAAAAATTTGTTGAGGGTACTGTTGATGATAGAAAACAGAAACTTGTTGCTTCAAGGCGTGATATCACATTCCTTAAGACAAGATTCGCCCCCACTAGTAGTGTGCAAAGGGGATCCGCGAATTGCCTCCAAGATACAATGAAGCCTAGTAGGGAAGCCCTACTAATGTTTGATGACGCGTAGCACTAGCGGAATCAAACCCGAAATGCCCTTCCGAAATTTCAAGCCTTAGAGAAATCTCTAGATTCTGTTTCTGCAGAAAAACAGTATCTAGAACAGTAAACAAAAGAAAAACAGTATGTAGAAATACTTGGGGATTTTTGTAGGAGTGTAGAAGAGAGTGTAAAGTCTGTCAGAATTGCCAATTCGATTTCTATATCAAATGACCGAAGTTTGTACATTTTTATAGATCATCTGGTGTCTTTTCAGTGTGAAAAATACCTCTACAGGGCACCTTTCCAGAATGTTTGAAATCTGACCGTTAGATCGCACCCATTGATATTGAATGGTCTTGATCGATTCTAGAGGTGACTGTTGGTTTGAGTAAAACCTCTCTCCAACCCAGTCATCGTTAGATCAACCATCTATGGTGTGGATCGCACCCCCTTGGCACATGACTGTTGGGGGAAGGGACACAACCCATTTGATCACACCCTTTGACCGTTGGAGTCATGGGCCCGTTGGGCCGACCGTTAGGCCCGAACCGAAACCCAACCCAACTGAACCATTCGGCTTGATGGGCCTGCGAACCATTTGACCCACCCATCCGACCGGTCCACCTTCATCTTGATCCAACGGTGCAGATCAAATCTGGAAAAATTAAAGGCTCCAATCGCTCCTCGCGACGTTGCGTACGTGCGAAGTCCCAAGTGCGCCTAAAAAAGCGCCAAGAAAGCGCCACTATGCGCCCTATAGCCCATTGCCCACGCCGCGCGCGCGTGCGCGTGCGCGTGTGCAAACGGTGAGTTGCACCGTCCCGCGGGTCCAACCATGGGTTCAACCCAATGTGCAATCAACAAGAGTTAGAAAAGGTAGTGCTTTATAAGCCCTTCTCTTTCTTTTCTCTCATCCGGTACGGGACTATCTTTTCAACTACACTTCTACATCCTTTTGTAAAAGCAAATATTTCCAAGAAAACATTTTCTTTTTCCCAAACGCTTTTGATAAAACATTTTCCAAAACACTAAAACATGTAATATACAATATTTTGAAAATGCAAAATCACTAACAATCCCCCACCATTTTCAAAATCAAAGAAAATTTTCTCATCTGGCTTGGAAATCTTATGCATAGATGAAGGTATCTCTCGATTTGAACCTTCACTTAGTGAGGACATATCAAAGTTAACCAGAATTGCATAGTAGACGTATCTTTGAACTAGCTATTTTATTTGGTTAACCGGATACGTCTCACACACAAGATTTCACCTCTTTGGGCAATTTCTAAAACCGACACATGTACTGGCCTTGTGTCTATATCTTGGTTTCATGAGCGCTCTAGAGACTAGCCAGGTCTCATAGGAAGCGGCACCACTTCCACACTCACATAGGTAGGCTTATCAAGAGTGCCCCTGTAACTAAAACACTCCAACACTATGTTATAAGCCTATTAAGAGTTTAAATACTCAGCCTTCTCCTTTTAAACATTACAGGTATGAAGCACTTTACCTTGTGATGGCAAATAATACAGATTATAGTGCTTGCAATCACTCCATATGATGTACTTGGACTCATTGAACTCAAGACTTGATGTTTATTCAAGTGTTGAGTTGATGTTCCATCATTGGTGACTATTGGTTAATGGCTTTAACCCCATCTCTAATGATGTTTTACACACCAGATCTCTTGCAAGAGCTTTAGTGAATGGATCGGCCAAGTTTTGGCTCGATCTCACAAAATCAATAGTTACTACTCCATTAGTAAGTAACTCTCTTATAGCACTATGTCTAAGTCCTATATGTCTGGACTTACCATTATAAACATGATTATATGCCCTTGATAGTGTGGCCTGACTATCACAATGGACATAAATCGATGGCATTGGTTTAGACCATAACGGAATTTCCAATAACAAATTCCGAAGCCATTCCGCCTCTTTACAGCATGCTGCCAGAGCTATAAACTCTGCTTCCATAGTTGAAGTTGTTATGCATATCTGTTTCTTAGAGGCCCAGGAGACTGCTCCCCCACCAAGGGTGAAAATCCACCCACTGGTTGATAAATGGTCTATACGCTCAGTTATCCAACTAGCATCAGAGTATCCTTCTATTACAGTTGGATACCCACTATAACATAAACCATAGTCTATAGTTTTCTTTAAATATTTTAAAACTCTATAGACTGCATTCCAATGAGAAAAACTAGGATTACTGGTAAACCTACTAAGTTTACCTACAGCATATGCTATGTCTGGCCTAGTACAAGTCATAGCATACATAAGACTACCAATTACACTAGCATACCCTAGTTGAGAGATAGTCCTGCCAGTATTAAGATACAACTTTATATTTGGGTCAAAAGGTGTTGAAATGGGTGAACATTCAAAATGGTTAAACTTTTTGAGAACTTTCTCAATATAATGTGATTGTGTTAGAATAAGACCATTATCCTGTCTTATGATTCTAATACCCAAAATCACATCAGCTTCACCCATATCTTTCATATCAAAGTTTTGAGAAAGATATGATTTAGTACTTTGAATGCTTTCAATATCGGTACTAAAAATTAACATGTCATCAACATATAAACAAATAATAACACCTTTGCCACCCTTAAATTTACTGTATATACATTTATCTGACTCATGTATCTTATAACCATTTGACAGTAAGACTTTATCAAATCTTTCATGCCATTGTTTAGGGGCTTGCTTAAGCCCATACAAAGATTTGATAAGCTTACATACTTTATGCTCTTGGCCTGGCAGAATAAATCCCTCAGGTTGTTCCATATACACTTCTTCATCAAGTTCACAATTTAAGAATGCGGTTTTAACATCCATCTGGTGAATGTGAAGTTTGTATATGGAAGCAAGGGCAATCAATACTCTAATGGTAGAAATCCTAGCAACAGGTGCATATGTGTCAAAGTAATCAATACCGGGTTTTTGAGTAAATCCTTTGGCAACTAACCTTGCCTTAAACTTTTCTATGGTCCCATCTACTTTGATCTTCTTCTTGAAGATCCATTTACATCCTATAGGTTTAGACCCAGGTGGTAGATCAACCAAAATCCAAGTTTTATTACCCATGATAGAATCCATTTCGTCATTAATTGCTTCTTTCCAAAAAGCAGTATCTTGTGACTTTATGGCTTCTCCATAGGTTTGAGGGTCACTTTCTATGCTTAAGTTTAACAAGACAGAACCTTGGAGTTTTTCCCTTGTCCCTTCTACCAGGTAGGTTACAAAGTCAGGGCCAAAACTCCTATCCCTTCTATCTCTTGAACTTCTTCTTATTTTACTAGGTTGTACACTAAGTTCACCAACTTCTGTTTGTGATTCTAAAGGATGATCTACAGAAGTTGTAGGTTCAATTATGGTATTGACATCTATGAAATCATTAGGTTCTATAACTAAGAACCTATAAGCTTTACTGTGACTAGCATATCCCAAAAAGATACACTCAATACCCTTTTCACCTAATTTTCTTAACTTAGGTTTAGGGACTTTAACTATAGATCTACAACCCCAAACTTTAAGGTAACTTAAGTTTGGTTTCCTTTTCTTCCACAATTCATAAGGGGTTATATTAGATTTCTTACTTGGTACCCTATTCAAAATGTGACAAGCTGTAAGTAAGGCTTCACCCCAAAAACTTTTATTTAAACCAGAATTAACAAGCATAGCATTAATCATTTTAGTAAGTGTCCTATTCTTCCTTTCTGCTACACCATTTTGTTGTGGTGTATAAGGGGCAGAAGTTTCATGGACTATGCCTACTGATTCACAGAAATGAGGAAAGTGATATTCACCACCTCTATCTGATCTGAGACATTTAATGCTTGTTATACATTGGTTTTCTACTTCAGTTTTATAAATCTTAAATTTTTCTAAAACCTCATCTTTATGACTAAGTAGATAAACATAACAGTACTAACAGTACTCAATAAATGTAACAAAGTACTTTTTACCTCCCTTTGTGGGAACACTATGTATGTCACATACATCACTATGAATTAAATCTAACAAGTTAGAAGTTCTATCTACTTTAGGAAATGACTTAGTGATCATCTTGGTTTGCATGCATGTTTTACATCTATCTACTAAGTCATTTTCATATTTAGGAATTAAAGTTAACTTAACCATATCATTCATTTTCCTAGTATTTACATGTCCTAAATGATTATGCCATAAAGATAAAGAAGAATCCAAAACATAAGCAAAGACATTCACTTTATTGATATTAAGTTTGAACATCCCTTCATACATATATCCCTTCCCAACAAAAGTACCCCCTTAGAAAGAATGAACTTGTCAGATTCAAATACAAGTTTGAAGCCATTCTTGTTGAGAATGCTTCCAGACACTAAGTTCTTTCTAACTTCTGGTACATGGTAGACACCGGTTAGAGTGAGTTGCTTGCCGGATGTGAACTCAAGTTCCACCTTGCCCTTCCCTTTGACTTCTGCTGGCGACGAATTTTCCATGTATAACACGCTTCCATCTTCAACTGTTTCATAAGTTGAAAACAGGTTCTTGTCTTTACAGACATGCATCGTCGCACCAGAGTCAATCCACCAATCATTGCCATCTTCAAGCATATTTGCCTCTGAAATCATGGCGACAAACTTTTCTTTGTCTGTTGGTGCACCCGACTTCTTATCCTTAAGAAGTCGGCACTCACTCTTGTAATGGCCTGGTTTGCCACAGTTGAAACAAGCACCCTTTCTTTTCTTATTCTTATTAGTCTTCTTTTTAGGGTGTTTGTTTATCTTCCAATTGCCTTTTCCTTGTTGGTTCGAATTCTTGACATTTTCCACCAAATGGATCTTAGAGGATACAGTTTCATTTTCTTTCTTGTCTCTGATTCTTGACTCTTCCTCAATCCTGAGGCATTGAGCCAAGTCTTCAATAGACATTTCATCTTTCTTGTGTTTTAGACTTTTTCTAAAGTCTTTCTAATTTGGTGGAAGTTTGTCAATAATTGACGGGACAATGAAGGAATCATCAAGAAGGATGCCTTGCAAATGAATTTGATTAATTACATGTTGTATTTCATGTAATTGATCAATAACAGACTTATCATCTACCATTTTAAAATTTAAAAATTGACTCACAGTGAATTTCTTGCTACTGGCATCTTCCGCCAAGTATTTGGCTTCAAGTGCATTCCAGATTTCACTTGCTGATCCCATGCCTTGATATATGTCAAATAGTGTATCTGACATAGCATTTAGGATGTGCCATTTGCAAATGTAGTCATCCTGTTCCCACTTCATCCTTGCACGAGCCTCCGCCAAAGTTTCATTTTCATTTGCTCACGGCTTTAGAGTAGTGAGAACATGGACCACTTTGACTGATGTCAAAATGAAGTGCAACTTCTTCTGCCAGCGCTTGAAATTTCCTTTGTCGAAACGTTCGAGTTTGACAAAGTCTTGGGTCATTTGACGAACTGAATAAAGTGCCATTGAAACAACAGTAGAAAATCTTGTCTTAAGATTGTTGGAAAAATTTGTTGAGGGTACTGTTGATGATAGAAAACAGAAACTTGTTGCTTCAAGGCGTGATATCACTTTCCTTAAGACAAGATTCGCCCCCACTAGTAGTGTGCAAAGGGGATCCGCGAATTGCCTCCAAGATACAATGAAGCCTAGTAGGGAAGCCCTACTAATGTTTGATGATGCGTAGCACTAGCGGAATCAAACCCGAAATGCCCTTCCGAAATTTCAAGCCTTAGAGAAATCTCTAGATTCTGTTTCTGCAGAAAAACAGTATCTAGAACAGTAAACAAAAGAAAAACAGTATGTAGAAATACTTGGGGATTTTTGTAGGAGTGTAGAAGAGAGTGTAAAGTCTGTCAGAATTGCCAATTCGATTTCTATATCAATTGACTGAAGTTTGCACATTTTTATAGACCATCTGGTGTCTTTTCAGTGTGAAAAACACCTCTACAGGGCACCTTTCCAGAATGTTTGAAATCTGACCGTTAGATCGCACCCATTGATATTGAATGGTCCTAATCGATTCTAGAGGTGACTGTTGGTTTGAGTAAAACCTCTGTCCAACCCATCGTTAGATCAACCATCTATGGTGTGGATCGCACCCCCTTGGCACATGACCGTTGGGGGAAGGGACACAACCCATTTGATCACACCCTTTGACCGTTGGAGTCATGGGCCCGTTGGGCCGACCGTTAGGCCCGAACCGAAACCCAACCCAACTGAACCATTCGGCTTGATGGGCCTGCGAACCATTTGACCCACCCATCCGACCGGTCCACCTTCATTTTGATCCAACGGTGCAGATCAAATCTGGAAAAATTAAAAGCTCCAATCGCTCCTCGCGACGTTGCGTACGTGCGAAGTGCAAAGTGCGCCTATAAAAGCGCCAATAAAGCGCCACTATGCGCCCTATAGCCCATTACCCACGCCGCGCGCGCGCGTGTGCGAACGGTGCGTTGCACCGTCCCGCGGGTCCAACCATCAATCAACAAGAGTTAGAAAAGGTAGTGCTTTGTAAGCCCTTCTCTTTCTTTTCTCTCATCCGGTACGGGACTATCTTTTCAACTACACTTCTACATCCTTTTGTAAAAGCAAATATTTCCAAGAAAACATTTTCTTTTTCCCAAACGCTTTTAATAAAACATTTTCCAAAACACTAAAACATATAATATACAATATTTTGAAAATGCAAAATCACTAACAATCCCCCACCATTTTCAAAATCAAAGAAAATTTTCTCATCAGGCTTGGAAATCTTATGCATAGATGAAGGTATCTCTCGATTTGAACCTTCACTTAGTGAGGACATATCAAAGTTAACCAGAATTGCATAGTAGACGTATCTTTGAACTAGCTATTCTATTTGGTTAACCGGATACGTCTCACACACAAGATTGAACCCTGTACTCAAGCTTTAATGATTAGTTCCATGTTTAATCTTATCCATTTATCTTTGAAAGAATGAACCCTGTACTCAAGCTTTAATGATTGATCAATAAAGTTCATCTTTCTCTCTCATTATGCTAGTCTATGCGTGCGTCATTATTTACTTCTTTCCGTGATTTTAAAATGTGTCTTTCAAATATTACAGGGAAGTAAACATCATAGCTAACCCTACTACTCCTTGGGTTCGGGTCTCTTCGCGATTGGAGAGGGAATCTGTATCCCCGCCACCTTCTCTAAGAACCCCAGCATCTCCTTCTTTCCCGTCCTCATCCTCACCAATGGCAGACAACCAAGATGGTCTTCCACCCGCTGCTATTACCGATACTCTTACCTTGATTCTCCAACAGCTTCAAGAACTCAAAGAAGAGAACCGAGTTATCAAGGCTCAGCTTTCTGAGAAGTTGGGACCGTCGTTGTCCAAGGATAAAGGGCCTATGCACCAAGCAGCTACTTCAGCAACACCTGCCCAGCCAGTGTTCATCACTATCCCTGATAAAGCCGAAGAAGATTTGGAAAAAGAGCAGTATAGCGAGGATCGCAGTAGGCCTTCTCAGTCCATTATTGATAAGACTGTTATGGAGAAATTAGAAAGTCTTACCAGGAAAGTTCAGGACATCCAGTTTCAAGACCAGGGTGGTTTTAATCAAAGTGACCTTACTCTATTTCCCGAAATCCGCCTTCCTGCCAATTTTCAAATGCCCGATTTTAACAAATATGATGGTGTGGGTTGTCCAATCACACATTTGCAATTGTTCACCATCATGTGTCAGCCTCAAGGCTTATCTCCTGAGCAAATGGCTCAATTGTTCCCGGTTTCCCTAACCAAGGTTGCTAGGAGATGGTTCATGGTCTTGGACAAGACTCGTTACAGGACATGGAAGGATATCGGTGAGCAATTCATCAGGCAGTTCAAATATGATGATGGGACCGAAGTCACTAGGAAGGATCTTGAGAGAACCAAGCAGGACTCAAAAGAGTCATTCTTAACTTTCGTCAAGAGATGGAGAAGGTTAGCAGCTCAAATGATGCAGCGTCCCTCAGAAGAGGAGCAAGTCCAGATGATTATGAAGAATATATCCTCTCAGCTCCAATATCACATGTCTCTTCAGTATTATCCAGATTTTAAACACTTCATCAATGCTGGTATGCAAATTGAGGAAGCAATGGCACAAGGAGTTTACAATAGAGGAAACCCCAATTCAAAAGAAGTTAAGACACAGACTCTAGCTAAGATCTCTGAGGTTGATAATGTATCAATGACTAACCCATCACGGAACTCTATGGTATTCAAATATACTCAATCAGGGATTGCAGCTCAGCAAAAGCCTAATAGGGAATTCACCCATCTCCTGTTTCCACCATCTGTCATATTGCAGCAAGGATTGGAATCCGGCGATATCTACTTGCTTCGCATTAAGGAACCTCCTAATCCGCTCCCCAGGACATGGAGAGCGGAAGAGCACTGCGATTTTCATCGAGGATCGGAGCATAGTACTGATCAGTGCATAACTCTGAGGCATGTGATCCAGAAGTTGATCGATGAGCGCAAGCTACCATTTCAGCAAGCGCCAAATATTGCTGATAGTCCTATACAAAACCAGGTTGTACCGCCGCTGGATGATGTTTAGGCACTTGGGGTTTGAGAAGCTCAGGTTCAGTTGCAGTGATAGAGAAGAACCAGAAGTTAAAAGGCACTTGTTATGATGATGATTCAGTTTTCGCCGAGACTCTAAAGCCAGACAGTTGCAGCAGTTTTAGTCCTTTTGTTATTTTAATTAAGTCATGTCAAGATGTCGAGTCCAGTCATTAAGTGCAGTCTTCTAAAAGTTTAAATAAATTTCTAGTCCAGTTGAGTCGTTTCTTACTTTTATTTTTATTTTTATTTTTGAGTCAAGAGTGTGAATTCTGAGTCTATTCAGAATAAGTCTTATCAGATGTGGTTTTTTTTTTCAATTCAATGAAATTTGCTTTTTCTATACATTCCAGTGTGTGCTTCTAACTTTAATAATCAATAAGAATAATGCTCCCTCCTCAAATGAGGAAGAAGATGCCGACGAAACTCCTCTTGAGTTGCAGCCTATGCTCAAACAAGAGAAGGAGCGCTGAGCCCAGCTTCTAAAAGAGGAAATTGAAATGATAAACATTGGCACAGAAACTTTGATCCAGTAAATGTCTGTTGGAAACACATTGCCCTCTGAAGAGTGTGAAGAATTGGTAAACTCATTTGGAGGATAAAGAGATGGTCCAGTAAGCGCTACCATTAATGCCAAGAAAAAGACCCAGATAGAAGGTTCAAGAACGAATGAAGTGAATATCACATGCTATATAAGGGGCATGGATTCGAAACAACTTCCATATCTCCAGTCAATGGCCACGGTCACAGGTTTCACCGGTGACAATGTAAAGCCATCAATTCCAATATGAAAAGTGCAAGAGCAATCATCACAGAGCGATCATCAAAATATCAAGGGCCACCGATTCAAGGATGAAATGATGTCCAAAAACCAGTATGCACCCTCAAAGTCAAATTACTTATCAATATCCAGAAGGAAGAAGAATCATTATCTCTTACCGGGAAATGCCGTCAAACTCCGTGAAAAAAAAAAAAAGCAAAAAAGTAATCAGTACCAGAGGGACTCTAGTAACCTATATCGATTCCCAATCTGAACATCGGAAGGCCTCCTTTGGCCGAATAAACCCCAAAATCAGAACCCAACGTCAAAAGAATACCGGTTTGCAAACCCTTCGAGCCTGAATGAAATTTTCTTGAAAACCCATCAAACTAGGGGCATCCCGCCCGAACTACGCGAGACCTGATCCCTATACTGGGGTACGTAGGCAACTCGGTTGAACCGAGTTCGGTCGATTCAAAAAAAAAAAGAGAAAAGAAAAAATAGAAAAATCAATTAACCTTCAAACAATTTATCTTCAAACTAGGGGCATTCGCCCTGAACTACACACGACCTGATTCCTACATGGGGATATGGAGGCAACCTGTTCACAGGTTCGGTCGAAATCTTTGTTGAGCCTTAAGCCATTCTTTGAAAAGTCCTATCCTACCTATAAAGTCCTTCCGGTGTTCAGAACTAAAGATCTAGGTCCCGAAACACAAAAAGTGAAAAAAAAATGATGAATAAGAAAAAGAACGGAGTTTGAAGATCTGCTAGACTGAAAACCTGAAAGGGCAGTCTAGGCAAAATTTAAGATCATTCCCCTGCCAAGTTGAAAACCCGAAAGGGCGGCTTAGGCAAAAGCTAAGGGGATAGCCTGCTGAATCGAAAACCTAGAAAGGCGGTTCAGGCAAAAGTTAAGGCTAGCACGGTCCGCCAAGTTAAAAACCCCGAAGAGGTGACTTGGTCACGGTAAGAGAATCATTATAAGAAGGCTACAGGTGGTATCAAGACTGAAGATCAACTGAAGTTCAAACAAATTCAAGTGACATCCTCAAAACTGGGGGCATTGAAGCTAAGCAATCTTAGGGGTCGTAATTAAATCCTTGAGGCATTACTGTTTTAAGGAAAAGGTCCAGTGTTTACCAATTGAAAAAAAAAAACATTCCTCGAAAGGATAGACTTACCAAATAAAGCGTTGACTAAGTCAGAAGCATTACTGTGTCTGTCAGTGTAGTTAGTCAATCTTTGTCATTCTATGTTCACTCCCTCAGAGCTCCTCAATCCTTTGAGTAGTGCCTTTTATCTAAGTTTTCTCTTTAGAAAGAGTCAATCGTCGTCCTTGTGTCCAAATGATGCAACTGTCTCGGTGAAGGAGGCCCAGCCTCGTCAGCTCCCTTGATTGTACCTGAAAAAGCTCGAGAATCTAGTCAAACAGCTTCATTTCAAAGAAGATCAGCTCAGGAGAATTCATGAGTATAAACATCAGAAAGCCCGGTTCTCGTAAGAAGATCATACCCTAGGAAGGCACCTTGAGCTTGGAAGAGCCTTAGATGCAATGGTAGTTGAGCCGGTTTCTCATAAAGATGAACCATTAAAAATTGGAATCTCCTTCCAGTCAGTTGAATATTTGTTTGAATGCTTGTCAAAAGAAGAATCCTCTGTACCAGTGTCTGAATATTCCGAGGTCCCAGTTTATATCCCCAGTAAAGAAAATCTTAATCTAAGAAATTTCAAGCCCTGTGAGACTTTCTTGTTCATCCCCAGTAAACAATTCAAAATGCGAATAAACTTGTGTAAAAAACCAGTTTACTAGTTCATCAATTACCAATTCCTGATATTCCAGTTCCAGTATCCAGTATTCCAGTTCCAGTTCCATTAATTTAGTACTCCAGTTCCAGTATCCAGTATCCAGTATCCCAATATTCCAGTATCCAGTATTCCAGTATTCCAATATTCTAGTTCCAATATCCAGTATTCCAATATTCCAGTTCCAGTATCCAGTATTCTAGTTTCCAGTTCCAGTGTCCATTATTCAGTTTCAATTCCAGTATTCCAGTTCCAACGTCCAGTATTCAGTTTCAATTCCAGTATTCCAGTTCCAGCATCCTGTATCCAGTTTCAATTCCAGTATTCCAGTGTGTCACTATGCTAGTTCTAGTCTCCAGTTCCAATATCCAATATTCCAGTATCATAGTTCTATTGTCCAGTATCTCTATCACCAATATTCCAGTGTTCCATTTTTCAGTACTTGTATTCCTGTTCCCAGTATTTCGGCACTCCAATTCCAACATCCAGTTCCAGTGTCCGAAAATCCAGTGTTTCAGTACTCTAATTCTAGTATCCAGTATGTCTTCGTTCTAGAGTTCCGGTTCCCGATGTCTAGATTAAGATTCCAGTCTCCAGTTTTCAGTCCTAACATCCAGTGATCAAATTCCAATCCCAAGTGAATCAATCAAAATGTCAATCTAATCTAATCCCCAGTTCACCAATTATCAAGTTTTGAATCTCCAATTTTCCAGTAATCAAGTTCTACAATTCCCAGTGAACTGGCTCCTTAACTCCTCAGTTCTTTGATTCTCCGGTTATCTGACTATTGAGTCTCTTAATCATCCAGTTCTCCAAATTTTTAGCTCTGTAAATATCCAGTCCCTAAATTTTCTACTTCTCCAGTTTTCCAATTCTTCAGTTCATCCAATCTTCAATTCTCCAGTTCCAAGTCATCTAGTCTTCCAATTTTCCGGTCCACCCATTGTTTGATTATTCAGTTCTCCAGTTCTCAAGTCCTTAAGCCTCTAATCCTCCGAGAATCGAGTCCTCCAGTGGTTTAGAATAAAAGATTTTTGATATATGTTCAAGTTCTAGGGTTTCATCTAAGGTCTTGCATTATATTAAGTTGCATCGTGTCTAGAGAGTCCTTTGTCGATTAAAGCCACGCAAAATGGTTTTGTCATTTTTGCTTTGATATTCGATGACTACGTCATCTCTACCAAAGAGGGGCATCTGTAGACACCCCATTTTGCTCTGCTGTAATCAACAAAGAAGTTATTGTTCTTGTTATTAGTCTTCTTCAGTGTTTCCCATTCCCGTGTCCGTCCCTTATGCTTTCTCAATTTTTCCGATCATTTCCGCAATGTTCCGTATTTTTCTTTTCGCTAAGTGTTGAGAATGGTTATGCAGAAGAATCCAAGCCAGAGGAGAATTCGGACCCATTCGGTGGGCCCGCATTGAGCATTTATTGAACTTGGATCCGTTCGGTGGGCCCGCATTGAGCATTTGTTTAGATTTGGATCAAGCAGGGGGCCCGCGCATTGTTTTATTGAATAATGAGTTTTGAACCTACTTCGATCCAGTGCATAAAGATGCCCATCAAGGGAATAGTCAAGATCTCAGGGAAGTCGAGTTAGCAACCAATTTTTGTTGTGATTATCAAATGAAACTATTTGGATAATCCTTGGAAATGATTTTTGAGGCACAGCTTTATAAATTAATGGTTTGGATCACCTCATGGAGGCGATATTTGGAGGATACAAGTTATCCACGCCATGGCATGTCAAAGTGAACGGTTCAGATCAATCTTTGGGAATAGTTCGGGGGGGGCCCAACCAATTCATATTGCAAATCGGACGGTTGAGATCATTCTACAAAGATGGTTTAGGGGAAACATTTAGCTTGGGATGTGGCCCATCCAAATGGACAGTTTTAGATCATCCCTGAGAATAAGTTAGGAGTCACAACCAATTTACTTCGCAGCTTATTGTTTGGACGGTTATGATTAGCCCATAAAATGACTTGCGAGATACAACCAATTTGCATTATTGCCTGTCATTTAGACGGTTCAGATCAACCAATGGAGATGATTTAGGGCTCGACCATTTTACATTGTGGCTCATCATTTGTATGGTTCGGATCAAATGGATTGGATGGTCAAAAAGGCAAACACACGCGTGCATGGAAACTAAGAGCGAGGAATAGAAGCTGGAATTCTAAAAGCAATATATGTGGGACCTACATGGGCTTGATGACATTCGTTGTTTCCTTGTTGCTGAAATAGCAACCATTCTCGTGAAAAGATGGAGTTGCTAAATGGACAAAAGCTATATTCGGTGCAAAAAATCCGTTGCTTTTAAAATATATATATATATATATATATATATATATATATATATATAGCAATTACAGACTGGAAGGAGAGGAAAGGGGATGATGAAAATAGAAGGGAGGATGGGTTTCTATAATAAAAGAAATAAAATGGGCAAGCTTGGAAAAAGAATGGAGTTTTTACGGTGGCTTTGTTTTGAAGAAGAACAGAAGAAAGCTCTGTGAAAAAAAGAAAAAGAAAAAAAGAAGCTCTCGTGGGTGGGCTAGAGGAGGAACATCACTCTGCCTCGGCCGTCTCCGAACCCCTCGCACTCTGTTTTTCTACCTCCTCCATCTCTCGGCCTCTTCCATCTCTTTCCCTCGCATACCCTCTATTTCTATCCCACACAGCAGCCACCACTCTCTGTTCTGCTCTCCCCTACCTTCTCCCACGGTTTTGATTCTCTCTGTGAACCCCTCCTCCACAGCCCATCTCATCCCTCACCATCCTTATCACTCTGTTCTTCTCACCATCTACCCCCAACCCTCAACAGCCCACATAGAAAAAAAAAACAACAAAAACAGCAAAGAAAAAAACAGAGTATCGGTTTTCACCGATACTCTGTTTCTCTCTCTATCTCTCTGCTGTTTCTCTCTCTATCCCTCTTCCGTTTCTCTCTCTCTCTCTCTCAGTTTCTCTTCCTCACTCTCCTTCTCTGTTTCGGCCTCTCCATCACTCTCGATCTCTACATCTCTCTCTGTTATCCCATTCTCACTCTTTGTTATCCCATTCTCACTTATTCTCATTCTCTCTGTTTCTCTTTCTATCCCATTCTCTATCTCTCTTATACTCTCCTTGTATCCCTCGGTTTCTACTTTTCTCTATCTCTTTTACACTCTCACCCTGTCTCTTAACCTCTCGGTTTCACCTTCTCCCATTGTCTCTCATTATTTATGTTAATCCCTATCTCTCGGTTTTTTTCTCAACCACCTTCTCTCATCTCTCAAACTCACGGCCTCTCCCTCAATCTCTCGGCCTATCTCCCATTCTCTTGGCCTCTCTCTACCACTCTCTTACTCCCACATTCCCTCTCCCTATCTCCTTTTCCATATTCACAGTAGTTTTTTTTTTAAATAAATAAAGTGGGCATTAGATTACGTGTCGGCGATATTTTTCGGGTTCTCCGGCTCTTGGACTCGGCAGAGATCTCGACTACAGGTTAGTACACTATTCTCGAATTTTTCCAAAATTATTTGGCATTTTTTTTAGATTTTTGCATGATTTTTAAGTATTTAAATAATTTTAATTCAATATTAAATGTGTGTGCTTAAATTCATGATCTGCATGGGTGTTTCAATTCCGTTTTGTCCCAAAATTTAATACAATGATCTACTTAAATAGACTAAGATAACTATTGGATCGGATCGGACATTGGATCAAAGGTTCTTGAAAATTTGAGTGAAGAGTGGTATTTTATTTAAAATAATGGCTGAGAAATTACGAAATTCGAAAAAATAGCCATCTCAGGATGATCTATTTTTTGGAATTTTAAAATTTTCTTGTGTTCATCACATCAGAACAAGGTTGGAGGATGTTTCCCGGAATCGTAATTTTCTCGAAAATCATGTTTTAAAAATAGAAAACTCTTCAAAAATATCTTTTTGACGAAGAAAAATAAACTATATACTAAACGAATTCAAAAATTAATGACATTTTGTGGGAAAATAATATGATACTGTCCACCATGAATTTTTGAGAATTTTTAGAGTTGGTTTGGTATATTATTTTATGCTTTCTTTGACAATTATCAGATTTTGGGAGAATTTTTACAGACATTAGATCACAGATAGAATTTCCAAAATTTTTACAGTAGTCTTATATTTCATATTTCTAGTTGCTGTAAAATTTTCGAGTGATTTAGATCTTGTTTCATATGGAATGTAGTGTTAATTCATAATCTTGTCTGAAAATTAAAAAATCCGAAACTGATAGTAAATAGTTTCCACAATTCATGAACATCTCACAGCATGCTATTTTTACTTCTATCTTGTTACTGTAGAAATTTCAATGAATTTAGATTTCTATTTCTAGTAGTTTCTGTATTATTTTTGCAATCTGGTCAATTAATTGTTAAATCAAAATTAAATATGAGCTTAATGTAAAAATCTGTAAAAATCTTTCAGTAAACTACATCTCATCATATCTTGCTGCTGTAGAAATTTTAACTCATTTCGAATTCGTTTGCATCAGTTTCACTTGTAAAACCACTCATATGGTTTAAAATTGATAAAATCCATTAAAATATTGAAATTAATTGAAAATCATCTTAAAGTTTCTAAAGAACCTTAAATATCTGTCACATATTAACTCCTTAATCCATTGAAATAGAAATTTTAGGATCTTTAGATTTTCCTGGAAAAATGGCCAGCGCATCCATAATCGTATCCCAATTGCAATCGATCTTTGACAATTTGAATATTTAAGCTATAGCACGTTGTTGGCTCCGAGGTTACTGTCCACGGAAATCCTGAGATATGCCAGGCAATAAGGTGCTATAACCTAAGTATTAAATTGCACAAGGAAAGAGCGCACGATTCCCTTCCTTGGATGCTATTCTGGGCCGAAATTGGTGAACCCTAGAGCCATTGGTAATCCTTAAATGTCCAGAAACTGAAAAATCCTTGAAATCTGAAATTCATTAACTTCAAGAAATTGAATCGATTTGTCTCGAGTCTTTCGGAACCATTGGATTATGGTTTCCGATATAAGAACCATTAGAGCCCAATTTAGGAATACTGGTGTCGGGTCGTGTCCTAGGTTTTAGGGAGTCTTAGGTTTTAGGGAGTCCTAGAGTTAGGAGTCCAGCCTCATCACGGACGTTTGCTATGTATAGCAACCGTGCCATAGGTCTAGTTACACTAGTCACCCAATCTTTCCCTAGGACAAGCCTAGTAAACTAGGATGTAGGCTAACCTGCATTAGTCTAAGGAACAACTTGCATTTAGATAAGAATCATATAGCATCTTAGATGAAATCCTAAGTTAATAAAATCTTCAACTTGAATTAAATAATTTCTCCTAAAACTGTTGAAACAGTCAATCCCGTCTAGGTCGGTGTCTTAGTTGAGTTAGGCATAAGTAGCTTAGCTTAGGTGCACCGAACTACGTCGACTCTGATCCCAGTGAGGCTTGGGTACGTAGGCAGCTTGGATGTCTGATGGCATACCAACCGCGAGTCGGCTCCACAACAAATTGTGGGGTTTTGTATATTAATTTTCTTGTAAAATTTAATCACTTAGGACTTTCCATGAAATTAGAATCTTAGGAGAACTTGCACTTAGATTGAACCCAGACAAATTAAGAAATTAGGATACACATTTAGGATTCATATTGAAATTAGATCATAGGATGCATGTCCCGTAGTTAGCACATTAACAGAGAGTTGAATGAGCCATTTAAAATAAATTTAAAAGAGTTAGCTTTTGGAATCGAAGACCGATTATCGGGCAGGAATGGTGCATGTGGTGGATAAATCCCCATACCTTCCATTCTTGTAACCAGGTAGCGAGTCTAGATTTCTGGTTAATTACGAGTCCTAGATCTCACATCTAGGTGGCGACTCTGTCAGTCTCTTTTGTGTGGAATTCGGATTGCCTCAGTGATCCCAAGTTCACATAAAAGATGAATTAAAGTCAATATTAAAAATGTACATGCCATTCACGTGGGTACGAGAGACCAAGAGAGAGCGTAGCGGCTCGCGCCCCACCCCTCCCGCGGGATCGGATCCCACATCTATGTCCTGTTCTGGGTATCGTTTTCTCTTTGAAAATAAATATATTTTATTTTTATTTTTCATTCATTACTGAAGGAGACTGATAAGAACTATATATGGATTCCGAACCGGGCTATTCTCCCTCCGGCAAACGAACCAAAGATGAGTTTTCTTGCTTCTTTTTGTTTTCCATTTTCCCTTTAAATGGATGGATTTTAATTAGGGATCCTGAGTTTTGTTTTGGTTTTTAGGATGACCAAATTTTAAGGGATTTCTTCAAACAAGAATTATCAATTCTTTTTTTGTAGGAGGATTTTGATTGTGCGTTTTTCTCTTCTAAAAGAGGATTTTGATTTTTCGTTCTTTTTGGCTTTTTCATATCACAAATTTTGGTTCTAGATGTTCTTTTCTTCAGTTTCCCCGAACAGGGTCTTTTATTTAAATAGATATCTAGAGTCTCTCATCAATTTCTTCGTTATGCCCTGTCAGTTGCCACCAAGCAAAACCTAAAAAACTATATTGCAACCCTTCATATCCATCCCAAACCCATTTCAAGGTAATGTGAGTTAGTGTTTTATGAAATCCCTCATCGGATGCCTGTCAGTATGTTTTATGAAATCCCTCATTGGAATGTAAACACTTGGACAACGATGATTTCAGGTTATATACTGAATCCACAGGTTGATTTTCATGAAAGCTCATTGTTGGGGCTTTTGGATTATTGGAAATTTTTTTGAAATGAAAAATATTTATAAAAGTTAAGACTTCTTTGTATGCACATAAAAGATAACTCGAACCGATCCTAATTTTTAATTAGAAAGAGTTTCAATGTATGATGATTTCCTCTAGATCAACTATAATCGTATCATTTTCCTAAAAATTGTGGGAAGAAAAAAGTTTTCAAAAAAAAAAAAAAATCTCGTCGACAATGTCTTTCTTGTAATCCAAACAGGGCCAAAATTCTCTAAGATTGACCAACCGCTGAACATTTTGTATGCGTGCTGATATGCTTGAACGAACCGATCATATCCGTGAGACAATGGATTTAATGCTAAGTTTTTTTCTCTTATGAAATTCAATATTAATGCGTCTCACATCAAAATTAGTTGAAAGTTTCGATATGACAACTAAGTGTTTGAACAAAATTTATCATTTTATAGAGTGCTTAAATGATATGTTTATCCTTTTCTTTGATTATACCTTATGCTTTCGTAGTAGCATCTAGGAATTAACTTACTGGAAATAATTTTCAATAAGTGAAGGGCGTGTTCACAACCATAATTTAAATGGCTTCTGCCCATTTTGTAGGTGCTCGAATGCAATGCAATAAGATCCAAAAAGGTAGTTCTGCAATCTGCAAACTAGACCTGCCAAGCCCATTTCTCCAAACTCTACGTTTAACATGTATAAAGGATGACAGTCAAGCCATTTTTTTCCAAAAAGGGATGAGAATCTGAGGCACGACTAGGAGTCGCTTACTCCGATTATCATAGATCCATTTATATCCGATTCTATAGGGGAGGATGACAAGTGTTGCCGTACACACCCAAAATCTTTTTAGCAAAGGTGATTCTTCAAAAAATTGGGAAAAAGACCCCAATACCCTTCTAACATGATGACAGTAACGTCAATCGTTATCTTAAAGTTAGATTTAATGCATTTGATCTTAGCTGTCATCGTTTTTGTTCGTTTGAACATATGTTTGAACCCAAAAATTTGTTGAGTTCGTTTTAATCGTTGTCGTCTACAATAAGCAGAGACTGTTAGATCATTGACAAGTGAAAGTATTTTTATGTACTTAAGATTCCGGCGGCGTATTCCAGAATCCGGCGGCATACTCGATATGTTTGGAACACATATTTGAACCTAAAAAATCCGACAGTGTACTTGATATTCCGGTGTCGTTCTCGATATTTCGTCGGCTTACTCGATACGTTTAGAACACATGTTTGAACCCAGAACATCCGACAGTGTACTCGATATTCCTATGGCGTACTCAATATTCCGGCGGCGTACTCGATACATTTGGAACACATGTTTGAACTCATAAAATTCGACAGCATACTTGATATTCCGACGGCGTTCTCAGCCAAAGAGACGTGAGAAATAATAAAATATTCAATAACGTAGCCGTTCTGAGCCAAAAGAGATGTGAGAAATAATAAAATATTCAATAACGTTGTCGTTGCATAAACTTGTTTTTTTTTGACTAATTATTCTGTCTATTTCTTCTACATGAGGACCTATTTTTGTTCTTAAAATATTTCATCACCTAAACTTAGCTTACATTTTACTCTCTCTTATTTTTTGAATGCACATATTTTAGATGTAGGCTTTAACAGCACTGCCTTATGTTTGTTTTGTTAAGATCAAAGAAGAATGCTAGCGTCAAGCGGAAGCTTCTCCCAAAGGCGTTTTAAGTGCAGTTTTCTCGATGGGTTTATTTCATCAATGACATTGTAGACATCAGAAGCTTTGACGACAGACAATGATGCTTCATGAGTAGGAAAAACTCGCAATAATGGAAATGGGTGATTCCCAGACCAATTTCAAACCAATATAAATATTCTGTATTAAATCTTCAGTTCTCCCTGAAAAATTGAAATCCTATTAGGGCCCGTTTGGATGCCGATAAGATTTTGATTTGGATTTCTCACATTTGCAGCCCTTTTTGCATTATAATTTGGATTTCTCACGTTTCTAATTCAACATCTGATAGTGAAAAAAATCAAATTTCTTTGCAGTGGAAATAAGAAATTGGAAATATATTGTTTTTTGAAAAACACAGTCTAATAAAATCCAGTGGGTTGCCTTAATCAACTCTTTTTTCGCTGAACACCTGAAGCAGTAAATATATTGTTTTTAAAAAAATACATTGTCCAGTAAAAGTCCGACTGTTTTGAAGCGGCTCACAACCAATTGACGTACCATTCCTCAAACTTGATATATTTATACAGAAATGAAATCACCGCTGCAATCTTTTGATATTCCATCTAAATGGCTCGCACGTGCATTTTTACTAGTAAATGAAAAGTTACAAAATGGAAACTCTGTACTACAAAACAGAAACTCCCTAAAATTCATCATAAAATCAGTAATTACAAATATGCTTTCTATATCCCTGTCCGTCTCCCAAAATTATGTTTCCCCCTCTCACAGGATTCTATAATAAAGGAAATTTATTTAAAGCCTTAATTAGAGGAGATATTCTTTAGAGATTTCGAATTAATCGACCTCTCCCCACTCTGCGAACCCTAAACAGACAAAACCCCTAATTTCTCTCCCTAATCTATGTTTTTTTCTACCATTTACTTCTTGCAAATCGCTTCGTGAAATTTTTTTGGGTTTTCAATTTTAGAATGGAAGATGACTTTAAATTTTCTCTCATAAATATGGGGCATGCTTATCTTGCCAATAAAGAAATGGAAAGAAAGTTGAACTGAGGTGTGGATTTTTTTGTTCAGTTAATTTATTTTTGTTGCGCGCTCTCTCCTTCCTCTACTCTTGATTATGAAAAGAAAATTTTCGAGTTATTGCTCTGTAATTTAGTGTTATTGTTGGTCTTTGTTTGGATTTTTCTTATTCTCTTCCTTTCCTCTTTAATCTAATCTGACTCTTTGTTTTTCATTCGATACTCTCCACTGTTATTATAATCTTTCAGAGCTTTTGTCTGAAGCACATCTAGAATGAGACTGAAATCTTCAAGGGTTTTTCTCTGAACCAGTTATCTAGGGACCATGAACCAGGTTTCTGGGGATTTTCTTCTACTACTACATTTTCCTTTTCCACAAATTAGCTATTTTATTTTTTTGGTAAAATTGAATTAGTTCTTAGGGCCTATACACTTTCAATTTCTAGATCAGTGTCCCATTGCCTGTGGATTTCTCAGATTTTTTGTACTATAGACATCACTGTAATTTTAGCAGAACAAGTTATTAAGGAGAAAAGAGGGGTCTTCTTTTTCTTTGGTTGATGGAATCAGATTGCAATTGGTTAGTTGTGTTCCTGTTGAAATGCTTGCTGTTTTTCTATCTCGCAGACAAAGATCAGGAATTTGGAGAATCACATGCGCAAATTAACGCATTGAGGTTATCAGAGCACCTAAGGGAAAAGGCCGTGCAGGACGTTAATTTCCCGCCTTTTCGAGTGTAATAGCTCTGCATTATTTTGTTTGGACAAATGCAGATCAGGAAGGATAATTATCTCCACGGAGGCACCCAGGTTTATGTAATTGGTCATTCCATATATTGTTTCCATTGGGCATTTTCTTCCATCAGTATTCTTCTCTTTGTGATGCCAAGTTGCCAACTGTAATTGTAGAAAATTGATCCTTTTTTGTTTTTTTTAAATAGGGCAATGCCAAAAGTGATCCTTAATTGGACAAATGTTGTAAGCTCAATGCAGTAGTAATTAGGTATATGCTTAGTCAGATTTGTATGCTATGTTCATGGCCTCGGGCCCATATTTAGATGTTGAGTAGAAGATTTTTTTATTGGCCTCCACAGTAGAAGTTTTCTTTTTTGAGTTATATGTGCTCTTTTGAGTTTTGACTTAAGCAAAGATTCAATGCAACAGTTCCTGCTTTATTTACCCTGGGTTTAGCTTTATGTAAGGGAAACTGTATATGGGTATTGCATGAGTTTAGGACTTTAGACCAATCTTCCTATAGTGGCTTGCATTTCTATGGGATGGTTGCTTGCTTTATAAGATGGGCATAGAAATGCAAGCGATTAATCTGGGACATACAACAAATTGGGTTTGACACCGTCTCTGCATATCACTCATCATTTATTGTTGGTGTTGTCACTAGATTGCTATGGTTGAATAGATCAGATTTAGGCTTACTTCACTTCTCTACTTTCATGCTGGGCATGTCTTTCGGCTATTAGGAGAGCTAGGATTTGTAATCTCTCTCTCTCTCTCTCTCTCTCTCTTTCCCTCTACTTATGTGCTAGGCTTTTCCCATCGCAAAATCATCTTCGAATTTTTGGAGGGTGGTTCATGGTTTGTTTCGTATTCAAATGTCATAGAGCACATCCGCTATCTCATCGGAAAGGTAAGAAATTCTGTCATTGTGGGAATTCAACAACGATAATTATTATTTTTTGCTTCGATAACGATTTTTCAAGATTTAGTATTGTCTATTTCTTAGGTAAAAAAAGAATGAGGATGGTGCTCTGCGTTCGACAGCCACAAATCAGACGGCAAACAGATCACTGTGGCTTACGGTTCAACAGCCACATATCACCCGTCATAAAGATTTGCTCATGCTTGGTCTCTTTTTATTTGGCGGTTGATTGACACAATTTTGTCTCTTCATCTTAAAGTTTTTTGATTGGTTAGATTCAATAGGTAGTTACATTGTTTTTTATTCATTTAGCTTATGTCTTATTTGCTTTACTTCGGGGTGATTCAGTAGGTAGTTACTTGGCTTTCTTTCCATTTATAGAATTGTTGGTAAGTGTGCATATGCATGTAGGGGTGATGGCATGATGTTTCTGAATGGAACGAAAGAACACTGAGATCAACAACAGAGGTGATGGCATGATGTTTCGCCCAGATTCACATATTTTTCAATCCTTGGTGTGATGACATTGCCAAATTCACATATTTTTCAATCCTTGGAGGTGATTTTTTTCTATTTGGGTTGTTTAATTCATTTTTCTTTACTTATAATTTGTTTGCTTCATCATCGCAGATAAGCTATAATTGGGGATCAATGACAGAGGTTCTCTTACATTTTTTTTTCCAGTTCTCTTTGTAAGATGGTTGTGTTATATTATTTGATTTTATTTATTATGGAACTCATAAATCCATTATATTCTGTGAGACGGGGTGTGTAATATATTTCATATTTTTTGTACTAATCTATGTGTATTTTTGTACATGATGAGTCGGAAGGATTATTGTGACATGTAATTTCTTCTAATCAGATTGATTGTACATTCAGAGCCTTGAAAATCATTTTTTTAATTGCACTATTTGGTATGAACACTGCATTTTAATTGAAGAATGAGATACAAATAAAGCTGTGACCTGAATTTTATTACTTTATTGCTGTGTCCTTTTGCAGTTTTACATACAGTAGAAGACTTTTATGTTCCAAAACTATTGCAGTACTAATTTATTTGCCTTTGTCTTTCTCTGTTCTCTATTTTATTTCTCATTAAATTGCATTAGTCTCCTACGAAACTCTTCACACGACCACTTTGGCTTTCTATACATTTTAGAAGATCCTTTATCGAATCCCTTTTTCTAAAATAATAAGATTTAGCCTACTTATTAGTCATTAGTCACAATCCTTTACATAATCTCTCTCTAATATTTTTTCATTTAGGAAACCTCTTTTCCTATAGGTCAAAAATTTAAATGGAAAGATAATTAGCAAATTTTGGAAAAAAATTCAATCTTCCCTTCCGTCCAAAAATCCCAAATACCCAGACCTCCCATTCGTTGTGTCTTTTCAGTCATGCCTCCTCACCTCCACCTTATTAAATACAGTTCAGCACTCCAGTTTTTTTTCCTTCAATATTCCAATCTGCAATACTTTATCACCAACTTCCCTGCCTCTTTCCTCCGTCATTTGTTCTACTTACGGCATTTATATGACCCGCCTCCACCATTAATATCACCCACCAGGTGTTCTTTGATAGTGCTATATTTACATTGGATTTTATCCATCTGGGTTTTAGATGGAATCTCTCTGCAATCAATTTCTTTCTTCACAATCGTCAATATCTACTTTTGATCGGGCTCTGTTTCCCTGTACATGTATGCTCAAACTGATTAAAAAATATTGACTATCCTTACCCTCTCACCCTCAATACTTCTCATTCCATCTTCCTTTTATTGTTTTATAAATTTATTTTTAGTTTATCCAATTGGGTTTCAAGCCAAGGTCAAATTTGAGATCAGGAACCATGCTGTAAACATTGCCAAATTTTATTCCATTCATTCAGTAGTACGTTCTTTTTCTTTTTCTTTCAGTACAAGTTTATGGTGTGTATTGTTCTTGATTTTAGTGTCCAATAAGCGGGACTATTTTAGAAAAATGGCTTCTAAAAATTGTTTACTTCTCTTTGAGAATTTAAGACTGCACAAACAGGATTTTCTTTTGTATATTTAAAATGCATGGGTATATTTCAATTGTTTGATGAAATGCCTACAAGAATTTAGTTGCCATTCTGATATTATATTTCTTGATGTTATTGTTGTTTATAAACTTGCAATGCTGCTCTTTTGGGTTGTATTTATTCATATGAAACGCTTCCAGGGATAAGAGATCTAATCTTCCTGATGTGTGATAAAGTAGGTATCATTTTGGGATTCTCCACGCCATTGATTGTCGAATACATGTCATATATACTGTTCATATATTATTGTGAATCAGGGCAACAAGCCGTTGCTATTGATCATTTCTTTTGGTGCATGTGTTAGTTAAGTCAGACAAAAACTTGAGAACAGAGTCTATGGCTTCCCTTGACTGAAGATGATATCCCCATCCTATTGTTTTGATAATGGCACTCCTCTATTTTATACATGGGATTCCTACATGAGCTATTATAAAAGGTCGCAAAGAATGACTGACGAGAAACATTCCCTACCAAAAATGCATTCACTGAATTGTATTCTTTTTTACATATCGGACTTACTAATGTAACCATATAATCCCTCAGCTCTTTCATTACTTTTCCTATTTATATTCACTCATGGAAAATTATAAAAGATATGAACTTCTGCATCAAATTGCATTTTGGTCTTTCCCACCTACATCGTTTTACAAATGAGTTCCCTCCTTTTAAATTTTCTTTAATTCATCATTTTATGACATTTAATTTTCGCTCCCGTGCATCGCACGGGTTGTCCCACTATTATATATATATATACACACACACAGAGAGAGAGAGAGAGAGAGGAAATCTTATTATAGTGGATTTTTTTAATTTTTTGAGGGATTTGAGAATTAAATTTGTCATAAATTGTTATTGGAGCATCCAAAGTTGATTTTGAATACATTAATTGTGTTCTTTGGTTTTTATTTACATTGATGGTTAGTCATCACTCATAAATTAAAAAATAAAAACAAAAGTGCACAGCCAAATAAAATTTCACCATGACCATCAAGTGTATCACAACCTCGTGCAAGGAGTTTCAACCACCCATTAGAGAGGACTATGCATGCATGTGTTTCTCAAACCACTAACAACATATTTGAAAGATTAAAGTAAGTTCATATAGCCCTATGGACAATAAGACATGTAACTAAAAGAATCAAAATATAAAGGGCAGTGATAAATCCTTTCAACCAACCAGTTAGAGAGGACTATGAATGCATGTGTTTCTCAAACTACTAACAACATATTTGAAAGATTAAAGTAAGTTCATATAGCCCTATGGACAATAAGACATATAATGAAAAGAATCAAAATATAAATGGCAGTGATAAATCCACCCCCTAATATCTTAAAACGACCCCTTTGGCTAGGTCTGTTTGGTTGCCGGAATTTTTTTGGTTTTCTCTCCCCACACCCTTGGTGTAATGCGCTTATTGTTTTCCGCATTGTTTTACCTGTTTCGTGAACCGATCCGGTCCGGCAATTGTTCAAGCTTGAGCTGGCTGGTCCTGTGTGTTAGAGTTAGTGCCCTAAAAGCCAGTACATTTCATATATCGTGTCACTTTGATATTAATAAATGTTATATTTCATGACATATATTGGGTATTAACTAATTGAATGTGTGATGTGCTTATTATCTGACGCATATTCGTCCGTAGGTAAAGTAGGAATGCCAAGCTCAAGGATTCACAGATCCTAGGGAGTAGGGATATATGATAACCCAGTTCTTTGCAGACCTTAAATGTTTCTAGTTGGGTCAAGATTGGACATCTCCTCATCACTACAACAAATGTGACATTTAGGAGCGGTCATAAAATCCGCCACCAATTGTTGATTCGCCAGCGGTCTAGACTGCTGTTGAATGTCCCTCGAAGGACTAAACTCGGCAGCGGTCATGACCGCTACTAAACATGAAATATGACCGCTCGTATATACGAGCAAGGTGGGCGCGAAAATTTTCTCCGCCCCGCGCGAGTATTTTCTCCGTCCCCGTTACTGTTTTCCCCATTTCTTTCGAGGAGGTTTCATCTCTTCTCCCTTCCCAGCATCAGCCGAACCACCCAAACCGATTTTCCCCTGTTAAATCCCTACTCAAACCCTCTTCTTCATTTTCTTCTTCCTCTAAAATTCCATCTGCCATCTCTACGCCCCTCAAACCCACCTCAGCCAATACTCCTTCCCCACCGACCACCTCATTCTTACCACTACCAAACCCTCTTCTATCTCCTAAACTCATTTTCCCCATCATCGCTCCACCATCTTCTTCTTCTTCATCTTCTACCTCAAACCCATCTCAGCCAACACCCATCACCGTCCCAGCCACCCAACCCTAACCTCCTTAAACCCTTCTTCCTCATTTTCTCCGGCAAGGCATTGCCGGATTCCGACCAATTTCCACTCCCCACGTCAGATCTACTATTTCTGCCCATCTCCTTCAACCACCATCCATCCCCCATTTTGTCTTATCTGCTCCACCCGTGGTTGGATTATTTTGGCTAAGCTTTCGGTAATTCCGGTTAGGAGAGGTTATTGGGGGAATAAGATTGGGAAACCTCATACTGTTCCTTGTAAGGTTACTGGGAAATGTGGGTCTGTTACTGTGAGGATGGTGCCTGCTCCGCGTGGGGCTGGGATTGTTGCTGCTAGGGTTCCTAAGAAGGTTTTGCAGTTTGCTGAGATTGAGGATGTGTTTACGTCTTCTCGTGAATCGACTAAGACTCTGGGGAATTTCGTGACGGTTTGGATTTTGTTGGGTTTATACTTTTTTGTTTTTAAGATGGGGTGGTAATTGGGTTGTTGTGATAGTATTTGTTTTTTTTTTGAATGTGTGGTGCTTTGATTGTTGATTTGATTTTAAGTTGTTATTGTTGGGATTAAATTTGGATTGATTGGTGGTGTTCTGATTGGGTGGAAATTGTTGTTGGGTTTGTGGTTTTATTGGATGATATTGGGGATTGTTAGTTGCTGGGTTCTGGAATTATTAGATTTTTGTAGTTCTGATTTTTGGGATTAGTTGTCGTTTTCTTTCTTGTTCTTTTTTTAAAAGATTTTGCTTGTTTCTTCCATTTGTTTTTTGCTGCTCTGTTTTATTCTGTTTTTGTTCTTAATATATTCATGGTTTGGTTGATATTAGTTGTTGATTGTTCTTGGTATTGTTATTGTTGAGTTAGAGTTTATTTTAGAGTGGAGCTTTGTGCTGCTATGCTATTTTATGATTTGATTTACTTTTCGGGTGAAATGGAGATCCCAATTATTCTGTGTAGTGAAGCCGTGAAGGATGGTTTTGTGGGTCCTCTCTCATCATTATGTTGTTAAGTCTTAGCTTGGTTATTAACTTTTGTTGTGCTACTCTACCATCTCTGTTGAGTAATATTATAACTTATTAACCATCAGTAGTTTTTAAGCCAATTGAAGTCTTTGAGTTTCATTTGAGTGTCTGCGGTAGTTAATGATACATTGGATTGTTGTTTTTACTTTTTTAAAAACATGGAACATAGTTAAGTTGTTTTGTAGGTTTCTCTACTTTGTGACTTGTTTAGTTGGCTTGTTGAATTCCACAAGCTTTCTTCTCGTTGGAAGTTTCCCCTTCTAGGCAACGTACATATTTTAATATCAAGGACTTGACATGAAAATTTTGGAAGAGGATTTAGTGCGTGTAAAAGCGGTTCAGAAATAAGGTGTCAAGGCATTACATTTTGTCTTTGACAACTTACTGGTTCTCTTATGCTTGCCATGTTGTATGGTTCTTTAGGCTAAGATTGTCTCCTATTTTGTAACTTGTCTTTTGCTTTCTATTCTTTACTCTGCCTCTATTAAGTGCCAAATAACGTCTCAAGTGGTTGATTGTGATTGTCTTTGCTATGTATCTTCCACACAAAAAGCGAATGTGTGTGATGATGCACTTTCAAAAAAGCAAAAAAAACCCTTATTTTATGAAAAATGACCAAAGGGCCCTTATGTCATAAAAATGACCAAAATCCCCTCATCTTATAGAAAATAACTAAAATACTCTATCTCATGGAAAATAGCACACCTATTTGCATGACCGTGACCACTAGGTCACAATGGAACAACCTTACCGTTGCGCTAAGGCTCGCCCTCTGCAAAGCAGGTGTAAGGCTGCGTACATCTAGCCCTCCCTAGACCCTGCAATGGCGGGAGCCTCGTGTACTTGGCCACCCTTTTATTGGTCCCTGCCATAGATTGACCCACGATATTTTTTATTTGGACCTACGCCATTGTTTATTTGGACTCGCAACTTAGCCCACAAACTTTTTGGGACAATAGTAAAAATTGGAATGAAAAATACTCTTATTTTAAAACTCCAACATCTGATTTCTTTACAACTAATCCTTTTTAGTGGATCTCACAACATTTATTTATTTGGACCCTCAATTGGGTCCCCACAAACTTCCTATAGTAATGGTAAAAAATTAGAATGTAAAACTTTAAAACCCAGATTACTTAACATCCCTAGTGAGGTCCCTACTCGAAGAGTCCTAGGCATTCTTAGAGTGACCCACAATGCCGCAATCCACAAGACTTCATTAGAGTGACCAACAATCCGGGAAATCTTTTGGCATTTTAAAATCCCCGCGACTAACCCTCCCTAAAGGATCTTCCTACGAAGACTCTTTCACGTGCATCCCAAAACGGGAGGGCTTTTCTTCACAAATGAGAGATTTTCATCTTGGGCTGCTTGGAGGAGTGAAATCTTCTTCTTGGAGGATAGATTTTGACGACTTATTCTTTTCTTTTGTAAGCCCTTCTAGAAGAGTAACTCCTTTAGTTGGAAAAGATTTTGACTCCATTTTTGTAAGGAGTCCTCTCGGAAGAGGAATTCCCTTGAGTCAGAGATGTTGATTTTGTAAGGTATATTCTGAGGAAGATTCTTTCACGGACCCTTGCTTTTCTTCCCGGATGAGAGAAATTTTCGTTGCGGAGATAAAAACTTCTTTCCCTTTCCTTGAGTCTTACAAAGAGAGCTCTCAAGGAATATCTTTTTCTCGCTGAGGGAAATCTTCTTAATGTGTCTCCTGGAAGAGACTCAAAATGATCCACTTCTTCTCAGAGGAAGTCTCCAAGAGCAAAGGAATATAATTAGTTAAAAATCTTTCTCACTTTTCTCTCTTATTCTCTTCTTATCCTTAGCATAGCTCTTTTTTTCTCCAAATGATTCGATCCCCCTTCCAAAATGATCGCCTCCTATTTATAGAGTTCATCTTGGGGCGGTTAGCAAATAACCACCACACCCTTTACTTTTATTCCCATGTTCTCAACTTTTTCATTCATGGGGACCTCGTCCTGTTTATAGAATTTCCTATTGCATTGTGTACTACATTTTTGAATTGATAAATCAATAGTTCAATTTGATTTTATTATGTCCTTTTCTGCCTGACAACTTCTGTTAGTGTATCTTTGAAATTAATGGTTAGTCTTTATATATGTCATGCCACTATATATAATATGTCTCAATGCTTATTGACAGTTGAGTTCTGATGATATTCCATCTTCATTCCTCAACATTATCATAAGCTAAAGCGATGCTTACGCTGCCTTGTCCTGCGTCTCTTCCTTTTCCTTGGGGGAAGGGCCAAATGACTTGGTTGCGGACATTAGGAAAGGGCATTGATCCTATAACTCAAATGGTTAGGGCTTTATGTACAACCTCAAAGTCGCAGCTCACTGGTTCATGTTTTAGACCGATTTAATTGGGGATCTTTGTATCATACATTGTTGTGGGCTGTACTCGTCATGCACTATATTTTTTTTTTTGAAGAAAGATAACATTTATTAAATAAAAGATGATTACCAGTGCGCTTCACGGGGTAGAGACTGCCCCATATACAAGGCAGCTCTAGTAGCTCCCAATTTGGCAAGGCAATCAACCAAATCGTTGGAGAGAAAAATAGAAATCACCATGCATACAAAAATCTCTAATCTCATCCAATAGATTGGCTAATCTCCACGGACCGACATTAATCCCTATGTCCCAGAACACAATGTCTTTATGCTTATTGATGGTCGAGTTCTAATGAGATTCCATCTTCAGTCCCCAACATTTTCATAAGCTAAAGCCATGTTTATGCTGTCTTTGTCTTGCATCTCTTCATTCTCTTTAGTGATTGAGCCAAATGAATTGGCTTGCTGACCATTATTATAGACATTTGCGTCTACCTCAACTGGCTGAGGTTCTCTGCCCAACATTGAAGCCACACATGTCATATGTTTAGGACAAATTTGGGTATTTGATTTGGAATTTGTTAGTCACTAGTTATATGGTTCTGTAGCATCTTAGGATTATGCAGATCAAAAGGAAACAAAAGCTAAAACATAAGCTTTTTAGGTACAACCTATGTATGATGTACGATTGTAAGTGATGTATGAAAAAAATTCTTTCATACTATTGAATTATATATATTCCACAATGTCATAGGTGCTATGTTGATCATTGGAAGAGAGAGAGAGAGAGAGAGGGGGGGGGGGGATATTTCAACCCCCGTTTCTAGCCACTCTCCTTGTTGACTTCTTGTTTTTGCTTACAAGTGGCATCCCATTTAGTGGCCCATGAACTGTTAGAGACAAAAGATTAAGAACATGAAAGTAGGTGTGTGTCAGTCTGTTGGAGTCTCTCTCTACACTTACACAGTACCCAACCAATACCAGCAAAGTGAGTTCTGGTTCTTTTGAAGGCCACTAGCAAATAGCTATAGCCTCTGTCCTTGGATTTAAAGGAAAATTTCATCTTGACTGATTTAAATCCATACCCATGCCTCTATAAAAGTTGATTTTAATCCAAAACCATACCTTTGTAAAAAATATTTTAATCGTTCAAAAGAATGCAGAATAAATCCTTTCTAAACATTCACAGGATCTTAGACGTGTTCTCAAATTGGAGGGAGCAAATCATCAAGCTTGGCCAGCAAAATTGCAAACAGCTGCTCTCCTACTTGCTGCTGAATGGTTTTTTATGGTTAATGGAATGGCTAATTGTAGGGGTGGAAATATCATCCCCATATGACACACACACACACACACACACACACACACTAAACACCATGCTATGATATGTTCTGCATTTTATATATGATTGCACAGTGCTTGATTACCTTCCATGTTGAGTCTTTTTGTTGTGATACAGCTCAAATATTGAGGTCTGTTGATGCTATTAATTCGTTGATTAACTTGGTTCCATGCCTGTTAGAGAATATGAATTGAAGTTATTGCTTTAATTCCCAACTCATGACCCATGAAGACACAGTAGACAAATACTTGTATGGATGTACGCCATTCTGAGCAAATAACGTAGAAACGTATATTAAGAAAGCACAATAAGATTGTATGCCTGGATGTTGATTAATAGTCCTAATTGCTTTAGTAAGTTACTGTAATTGCTCTAGTAAGTTAATCTAATTGCTCTAGTAAGTTAGTCCACTGGCTTGGTGATTAAACAAGCTGTGCCCAGTGTCCCATTTGTATATATCTGCAATAGAAGTTTGATATTTTATTATGGGATCCCTTTATTATTTGTTTCTGTTATTGCTTTATCAGTACTTTTTTTTTAATTTCTTGTTCACTATTTGAAAATTCATTCGTGTGCAGGCAACATTTGACTGCCTGTTGAAGACATACGGTTTCCTTACACCAGATTTCTGGAGGGAAACACGCTTTACAAAATTCCCTTTCCAGGAATATACAGATCTGTTAGCGAAGCCTACAAAGGCCATCATCCTGGAGGACGTTGAGAAGTTAGAAGCTTAAGGTTAATGAGGAGAATTTGAGGTTAGTTTTGTTCTTGGTTGGTGCTGCCTTAGGGAAGAAGTATCTTTTTCTGGTTCAAGGACTTGAATCTTTTCTTATTGTGAAAGAGTTTTGTTTGATTTTATTATGTCCCTTTTACCCTCATGGGGCTATGTTCTGTTAGCATGCCTTACTTTATCCAATTCCAGAAAGTGGTGTCAACTTTTACCCTTGATTAAACTAGCCTTTGATTGTTTACTGTGTTAGGTTTGGTGTTGTTTTTTCTCTATTATTTTCTTATGTTTTTTTATACTGAAATGCTAAAATGATGGTAGCTGTTAGGCTTGTTCCTAATGGGCACTATGTTACGGTCATGGTTTTAAATTTTGGCCGAAAACCGAAATTTTTTATTTCGGTCAAGACTGAAACCGAAATCGGGTATACCTGAAACGCTTCTTTTTTTTTTCAGCCGAAATTCAAGGAAATTCTGCCCAAAAATCTCTATTGATTGTTCTAAGGATAAGAAGAGAATAATTGATATTAGTTGTTGATTGTTCTTGGTATTGTTATTGTTGAGTTAGAGTTTATTTTAGAGTGGAGCTTTGTGCTGCTATGCTATTTTATGATTTGATTTACTTTTCGGGTGAAATGGAGATCCCAATTATTCTGTGTAGTGAAGCCGTGAAGGATGGTTTTGTGGGTCCTCTCTCATCATTATGTTGTTAAGTCTTAGCTTGGTTATTAACTTTTGTTGTGCTACTCTACCATCTCTGTTGAGTAATATTATAACTTATTAACCATCAGTAAGTACAAGAAGTTTTTTTTCCCTTTATATTTCATCAGTAGTGCATCTATGGTTGATGTATGAACCTTTATATTTCATTTCTAAGTTTGAAGTAGTGCATCATTACAGTCAATCTACACATGTAGTGTATTTTGCCACATTATGTTATTTTTATGTAAGGTATTTTGATGTACAATTCGTACAAATTTAAGCTATTTAATGTCTCTATGTTGTCTATTCCAAATGGGAACTTTATAAGGTATAGAGATGATGGTTGTTGGGATGTATTGGAGAGGGGGCTGATGGTGGATTGTTGAAGGAGGTGATGTTGAGATGGAGGAGAGGAGGCTGATGGTGGATTGTTGAAGGAGGTGATGTTGAGATGGAGGAGAGGAGATGTGTTGGCAGGGAACTACGAGTTCCATCATGACATGTAACAGATAACTTTTAGAGCATGGAACTTTGATGAATTTTTTATTTTTATTTTGTGTGTGTGTGAGCCATTTACTTTCTTTTGCAGCTGAAAATGTGGTCAGAGCAGGTTGGAAAACTTACAGATGATGGGCGGCAGAGTTCAGTTGCTTTGGAGAGTACTAGAAGTAGACTATTGGATGTACAGAAAGTATCTCAGGAGCTAAGGCAATCTTTGGATGTATCACAATCCAAGGTTCAGAGAAGCAGACTCAATGTTGCAGAGCTGCAGATAGAACTAGAGAAGGAGCGGTAATCAATTATTTAGTTTTATTTAAAAAAAAAAAATCAATTATATACTTTTCTCTTTTCTATATTCTCTGGAATGTAGCCCAAATGCTTAGAGTTTCAATAATTTTATCAGGTTTGAGAAGAAGAGGATAGAAGAGCAGTTGGAAGTTGCAAGAAGGAAAGCTGCCTGTCTTACTGCACATACAGAGGGCTCATCAGTCTTGGAAAAGCATCAACAAGAACTCCGAGAATACAATGAAATACTGGGTGATGGAAAGGTTGGTTGTTTTCCCTCTTCTTCTTCTCAGATTATATGTTCTTCTTTTATCGCCATTTCCCCCCTCACTTCTTTATTGTTCTTTTTTTTTTCTCTGTTTGGATATTTTTTCCTCAAGGAGCGGTTCTGTTTTGATTACAGCTTCTGCATTGGATTATCTTCACCATCAAGGTCATACTCCAATCATTCACTGTGATTTGAAGCCAAGCAACATTCTTCTTGATGAAGACATGAATGGCCATGTGGGTGAATTTGGGATAGCGAGGTTTGATTCAAAAATCATTCGCAACTCCTCTGAAGATCAAGGCAGCACGAATGGTCTAAAGGGAACTGTTGCGTTCATTGCTCCAGGTAACAATTTATTTAGTTTCAACACATGAATCATTCCCTGTTTCATGCACATTTTGAACCCACAAATCAGCCCTGCTACTAGCATTTCAGCCCATGAATATGCTCCCTGCTAGCACATTTCAGCCCATAGATATACTCACTGTTTTAGCACAATTCTGTCCTTGGATTCAGCCTTAGTTTTTAGCACAATTCTGTCCATAGTTCACCCCCCGAATCAGTCCCAGTTCTTTCACAATTCAGTCCTTTGATTCAGCCCATGTTTTGCACTGATTCAGCCCTTGTAGCGTAGGCTTTCTCTGCTATAACAGTGAACCATGAGAAGGTGCATCCTTGGATAATGAGAATTCCCTGTTTTGAATATTTATATTATGGCTTTATATATAGCAGCCCTCATTTCAACCATGTTTTACACAGGTTCAGCCCTCATTTTAGCCTCTGTTTTGCAATTGCAGTTCATGATTCATTCCCTGTTTTATTCACATTGTTAAGCACAATTCTGTCCATGAGTCAGCCCCCGCTCTATGCACATTTCCAAACACAAGTCAGCCCCGGTTTTATGCACATTGTTAAGCACAATTCTGTCCACAAGTCAGCCCCCGCTTTATGCACAAGTTCAAGCACAAGTCATCCCTGGTTTTATTCATTTTTAAGCACAATTTTGTCCATGAGTCAGCCTCCGCTTTATGCACATTTTCAAACACATTTCAGCCCCTGTTTAAGCACATTTCACCCCTGTTTTTACACAGTTTCAGCCCCCGTTTCAGCCCCTGTTTTTACATAATAGAAACATAAAATCATATGACTATTAATCATATCAGACTCCCAGAATCTATAATACATTCCTTCTTTTGTACATACAATTTGTTTAGCCATTCTTGAATTATTTGGTCAACTTTTCGAACTTCTTTTTCTTTTCGTTCATTCAACATCCTCTAAGTGCATGGATGGAATGATTTGTCACTAGGAAAACTATCATTTCTCCAACCCTAAGTACCTTTCATATGGTTGTATTCTGTTTGCATCAAAAGTTTACATATTAGCCTGATAGTATTAACATGGCTCACCATGTCTGTCATTGCGTTGCAGCCCTTTCAGTGCTGGTAGATATCACAGCCTTGTGATTGAAAATTATAGTTTTCCTAGTGATTCACTTGAGATTACAGCATGGACAGAAGATGGGTTGATTATGGCTGCTCGTCACAAAAAATACAGGCATGTCCAGGTGTGGTTTCTTCTTCTTTTACTATTTTTTTTCTGGTTACATCTGCAGCCTTCCATTTGCCCAACTCTTTACTATAGTTTCCAGGTGTTGATGCGCACCACTGGTACATTAAGGAAAATGTTTTCTGGCATGGCCTAGTTTTCCATTTTTGGCTGAATTTATCTTCATCACTGGTATGTGACTGTTTACAGTATTGGTACATGATTAGGTACATTATGGGTATTTTACTATACATGGTACATGATTACATGTTTCATGTTTGATAGAACAATTTATATTCTTTCTATCTTTTTAGGCTGCTATCTGGTTTTGATTTTTGATTTTGTTCTACATCAGCATAGCCTTTTTTAGTTGAAGTTTCCCAATATAAGTTCTTTATGTCTACGTCAATGTTCTAAGCTCTGTATGGATCGGTTCCTTTGTTTTTTTTACCGTGTCTATAAGAGAATTATCTCTCTTTTTTTACTCTGTTCTTTTTTCCAGTCAGACAAAATAAACTAATGTATCCAGCTTCTTCACATGCAACAGAAGTGAACAAATTTCTCTTAGTAAAAGTGGCCTGCAAGAAAAGACATGCAGAAAATTAAACACCTTCCTTTCCATGCTCTGCTGGCCGCAAGACATTGCTCACAGGTTTGAGGCTCTACTTCCATTCCCATTGAATTTAAGCAACTTTATTTCCTTCCACTGGTCAACAAAGTGGTAATATGGTCCATGCTTTAGTGAATGTTGAAAAAATGCCATTGAGTTGAGAATTGTGGGTTTTACTCTATTTAGCTTAGAATTGGTTGTCAATTAAAGTGCTAAGAAGTATGTCTTACTTTTTTTTTCCATAGGTTCACTGCCTCTTATTTATAACCATCTGAGACAAGGCTGTCAATCCATGGAATCAAGTAAGGTCAAAACCAGATAGCAATACCAAAACATTATAGTTCATACTTTCTTTTTCACAGGTTGCGTCTCTTGAGAGCAGTATTCATGAAACCTTTCAATGTCAAATTTTTGGAGTTCCTGTTTTATGTTCGTCAAGGGCTTCTAGGTTTTTTAATCAAATGGCTTCAAATACACCTATTTTGTGGGCAAAGAATCTTATATTCGAAATTACATTACTGTTGGTGTGGAATTTTTGAGCTACATGGTTGCTATGTTAGTTAATCAAATGGCTTCAAATACACCTATGTTGTGGGTAAAGAATCTTATATTCGAAATTACATTACTATTGATATGGAAATTTTTATTGTGTATCATTATTTACCTTGGGAAAAAACTCATTTTCGCTATACAGTAGCTATGTCATGGAGCCAAAGCTTCTAGTCTCTTCTTATTTGTAACTTCTTATCTTTCCATCATTCATTTGGATGCCTTTTTTCAATGCTTTTATGCTACGTAACAGTGACTGCAATTAGTTATTTGGATGCCTCACTTGATCAGGACAAATTCTAGAGCGGGAAAGGATTTTATCAATTGAACAAACTGTTTGTACTATCTTGACATCGAAACTTATGTTTTTTTTTGGTTGGCCGAAACTTATGTTTCTCCATGGTGTACTCAATTTTCATGTATCTTGCCATGGTTCAATATCATACGGGAGACATGGCGGGGACCACCCTAATGGTGATGCTCTGCACAAGGATAGCAATCCCATGTTTACCCTAATGGGGATGCTCGGCACAAGGATAGCAATCCCATGTTTAACCTAATGGGGATGTTTGGCACGGGATGCATATTCTGCTCAGAGTTACAGGCCAATGGGCATCTTCTCACATTGAAGGTACTTCCCATTATATCACTATCTTTAACACAATCCTTGCTAAATTACAAGTTCCAATTGCATCATTTTTGTAACCCCGCTGAATTACGGTTTCCAGTTATATTTTCTTAGTATATATGGATTGAAATATTGGTGTTTTAGTTGTGTACTGCAGTCCAACCACTAAAAGTGCTGCTTGGGCATTATCGTGGAAAATTACATGGACTTTAGCTTTAAGATATTCTTCAAGTTCTTTCTACAATACCTTGATCTTTTTCAAAAAGTAGTCAGCATCTTGGAAATGCTAAAAAAAAAATATTCCTCCTTTTTTATAGATAAATATGGCTTTAAAGTTGAGTTGAGTATGGCTTTAAATTTGCGAGGCTTTTCTTTTGTAATTTCTTTCTTCCAAGAAAGCTTTTTGATTTTTCTTTCACGAGACCTACTTTGTTTGCAACTGCACATTGGGGCATGGATGTGGTGAAATTGACCCATCAAGTTTGGGGTCTATGTCTGCCCTTCACTAATGTAAACACTATCATGTAATCTTTGTGTAACCTTCCATCTTCCCTAGGCAAAGAGAAGATAAACCCACTAACCCCTTCTGATATCTGTTTTGTATAGCCATCATGTCTTATCTCTTTGAGTCAGTTTTAGAGAGGGGGGCTGTTGTTTTTTTTCCCTGATTCAATATGTTTTATTTTAGATTTTGAATTATGTTTTTTTTGGAACTCTAGGCTAACTACCAAGTAAGTGGATCGAGGTTTTGAATTGTTTCAACCGTAGCATTTAAGATAGCAAGGGGGGTGGGCCTGTAGCTCAATGGTTGAAGCTTTGTATCTCAACCTGTAGCTCAATGGTTGAAGCTTTGTATCTCAACCTCGAGGTTACAGGTTCGATCCTAGCATACCTATCAAAAAAAGCACAAGATACCAAGGAAATAGAGACCAATATTTGCAAGTTACAAGTTTCTGGAGAGCTCTTTCTCTTGGATTTAGTCTACGGGATTGTGATTTTCCTTCCCTCGGGCCACTTTTCTACTTTTTCTATTCACAATGCACCCCACAAATTATCTATTTTCCTCATATGTTGTATGGTTTATGCTCACTCAACTGTATCAATTTTATTCTAGATCATTGTGATCCTTTGGTTGCTATGAATAATCGCCATCTAGCTCACTAAGCTTTGTAACTTCATAAAACTCAAATGGACAATTTAATGATAGATTGTAACATTATTCATTTGCTATGGCCTAGGGAGGGCTATCATAAAATCCGGATTTTTCATCTTGGCATATAGATAAAATCCAGAATTTTACATGTCTTTCAAACTAAAACGTGGATTCTAAATACCACTTATCCAAACAGCCCCTTAAGGACCATATGAAGTAAGCCCTGTAGTAATTGAAAACTAATGCTGAGTTTCTTTTTGTCCCTGAAAATTTAGTGGTTTGCTCTAACTCATATGGCATATTGTTTTCTTATGCAGATGGGTTTTGGGATTAACTGAATTTGGGAAGAAAGCAAATGATTTGATGTATCTGATGCACATCATCCTAGAAGAGAATTCATTCTAGGCAGTGAATGTAGCACAATAATGTTGTCACAGTCGAAAGATACACTATGGGCTACCCTCCGTATCTTCCTGCATGCAGCTGCATACCGGTATCATCCTGTTCAGTGCTTATGTTTTGTATGCCGCCTTTATATAGATTCTGAAGATGGTGCCCAGAGATATATTCTTTCGTTTTACAAAATATTCGCAATTGGCCCATATTTAAATATCACTTTCTACAAATTCATGTGTCAATCTTAGTTATAATTTTAGTTATGTTGAATGTAACCTTACCTTTCCTTTCCTCATTTTAGAAAATGACAAACAAAGAAAGATACAGATATCATTCCCAATTTTTTTCCATTTTTGTCAGTATGCATAGCTTTTTTATACATATATAGACGTTGTCTTGCATGTTACACTCCATAGTTCTGATTGGCATTTGTTTGGAAGCATATATAGATGTTGTTCTACAGGTTCCTGCACTTTACAATTATGACTCGTATTTGTTCAGATATATCGGGGTTGCTGCCCTATCAGTTTTCACATTCTCAAGTTATGTTTTGGGATTGGTCATAAGCATATAGCCACTACTTTACAGGTTTTCACATTTCATAACCATGTATATGGCTGTTGCCCACAGGTTTATACACTCATATTGTGATTACACTCGGCCACTGTCCCATTGGTTTATGCACTAGTTCAGTCATTCACTGGTTCAATTTTACTATTTTTGTATTGGATAATATGCTGATTTTTATAGTTTTGGCATTGGGGGTTCACTCTAGTTATTCATACAGTGTAAAGGTACAATGACATGCCCAAATGTTTACTCCTTATCTGTTTGGTTTGAATACATAATATTTGGTGCGCTGGTGAGGCATATGGTGATTTCATAGTGTTTACAGAACTCATTGTCCACTTGCAGATTCAGATGAACATATTCAAGGGGATTCAGACCCTCAAACGCTGGCAGAAAACACAGAAGCAAAGGAATATGAAGTGAAAGAATGCACTACAAACAATTCAGTTGAGGTTGATGATGTCTGTCCATTTGCTCTGGCCACTGATTGAAATAGTATAGTTTTTGGTTTTTATAAATGTGATGTGTATATAACATAACAGGTTCTAATTGTAAAACAGGTTATGTATCAAACAAATTTGTTATTCCCGTGTTTTGGGATCTGCTGAAAATAATTTTTTTTTTTAAAAAATGTAACTTTTAGCGGCGGTCATGACCGCTGCCGTATGGTGCAAAACCCAGTCCATTGTTAGATCTTTAGTCGCGGTGACAACAACTTATTCAGATATTTAGCAGCGGTCTTAACCGCTGCTATATGTATATATTTAGCAGCAACTTCAGCGACCGCTGCTATATGTATATATTTAGCAGCAACTTCAGCAGCGGTTATAACCGCTGCTATATTCAGATATTTAGCAGCGGTTAGGACCGCTGCTAAATATAAACATATAGCAGCGGTTCGAACCGCTGCTATATTGGCGAACCTAGACTATTAAGAGTTGAAAACAGTAGCGGTCATAACCGCTGCTAAATAGTTCCATACACAAGCGGTCCATGTAGCAGCGGTGAGAACCGCCGCTATAACATATAGCGATGAGAGATTTAGTAGCGGTTAAATAACCGCTACTAAAGGTAATGGTAGCGGTTTTGTGGGCTTTGAGCAGCGGTCTTGCCTGCTGCCAAAAACCATTTTTGTTGTAGTGCATAACCACCACCAGTCTTGCATACGTGCACGTGTTGTGGAGTGGCTTATCTCAGTCACTTGGGTTGTGGACCCTAAGCACGAAGAGTGGGTGCGACTATGGGATCGCGCACTGAACAAGAACAAACTATAGGAGCGCGCACCACCATCGGTATTGAATAATACTGGGAAATAATAGAAATGGCAGATATTCTTTCATTCACAAGTAAAAGAACCTTTACAAAAGGAGGGCCTCTAGGCCAAAAACAAAAGAGAAATACATCCGAGGCTCCATTAAACTACGACTAACTACAAAAGACAGAAGGAATGTGATGCGGTCGGCGGTCCACCGGCTCGGATAAAAGTATGCTACTGGGATGTGTAACCAGGTGCTCAAGAAGGAAGCTATGAAGGATCGACACCAAGAGCTTCAGTATCATATGTCTGGTGAACCACCTAGCGTTGGACCTCACCATCGCCACGGCACCCACTTGGCACAATCTTCTTTACCCCGGAAGGGAGCTCGATTATGACAGAGCCAAGGTCGGGGCCGAGGATGCGATCATTCAGCCAGATTCTCCTTCGGCTCCTCCTCAGGGTCCTCCTTAGGATCCTCCTCTGGCAAATCCTTCTCCAGATGAGGCTTGAGACAAGGGGATACGGATCCGACCCTCGCAGCGCCTTCAGTCACCCCTTGTAACATCGCCTTCAGAGCCTCGTTCTCCATCTCCAATTCTTCAACTCTAGCTCTTAACCGGAGAAGCTCTGTGCCCTGCCGAAGAAGCTGGTCCGCCACCCCGTGCCCTCTCTCCATCGCGTGCTTCAAAGACCGCTTGTAATTAGCGGCGAAACTCGGAATGTCACCAGGAGGAAGGCAACTCCCAGCAAGTGAAAAACTCGAACCGCTGCCGGGTTCAACCTTCCACTTCTTCTTGCTTTGTGAACCGTGGTCCACCTCTTCTATTCCGGCCGTAGGGGAAGCCACCGGCGAAACCATCGCCACCGGAGCTACCATTTCCGGTGAACTAGGCTCTACCGCTGGTGAGCCTTTCAGCCTCTGCAATCTCCTTATTCTACGGGCCACCGGTTCTCTGATGACGGAATGGTTCCCCTCATCTCCGTCCGAAAGCGACTCCACTTCCACCATCAGAACTATCGCCCCTGGTTGTTCATCGCCCGCAAACTCCTGAGACATTTTCCGACAAAGAAAGCACAGGAAAGAACGAAGCAAAAGGAAGCAGAGAAGAAAGAAGAGGAAGTGAGAAAGAACCCTTCCCCCACTCCCTCATTTGTAGGAGCGACTGAGCGGGAAAACGAAGCGAGATTAAATGATCCCGCCGATTTTCGAAACCGCATTTGGGGGGAATCAAATAATCCCGCTAATTTTTAAATCAGTTTGGAAAAACAAGGCGGAAATTTAATTCATCCGCCGCTTCTCGAAAGCCCATAATGGTGAGTATGGGTAGGAAAACATGCATCATCATGAACCGTCTCATCAAAGATCTACGACTATCGAGTGATGTGATGCACCAGATTCACTCACCAAATTCCCGCTAAAGACGTTTCAACTCCATCATCTCTAGAGAGTCGGCACTGATCCACTGCTTGAAAATTTAGCTACTTCCTCGACCCTTACAAAGGGACTAGGAAGTAGGGGGCAGTATGTTGGGGGGTAAAAATTGGCATTCACGGTACCGACCCTCAAACCCCTTCTCCACCATTCAACTGGATCAATACAACCCCCGTAGCAATACCATAGCGAACATTGATCAAACCTCCTTGATACTTCTCCCTTGACTGGTACCGAGCTACCAGGGAAGTCAAACACAATCGCGGGGATCTCGCCCCCAAGCGACTAATCTGGACAGCAGTTACACGTAAGGCACGGCTTTTGAATTTAAAACATCCCGCCTAAATCACCATCCACGATCTCCGCCCGGAATCGCAGGAAATCATATCTCCCTGATTTTATTCTCTATCTGTCGCGCCCCATGTGGGCTAAATTAAAGGCCTAATTGATATCTCCAAGATCGCGAATCTCCTCCCCCATAAAACGGGGTCTATACACTCAACTTGGGCATTCAATTCTCCCTCTCCTCCTTTGGTCTGGTAACTTGATTGAACCCTCTCCCATTCCCCGTCCATTGTCCGTGATTGCCCATCTCTGACTTGAGTGTCGAAGTGGCCGTCCGGAGCCACAACTCCGGGCCCACTGACGCTTTTTCTATGAGCGTAGGATTACAGGTTCTGCGAAGCTAGTTCGTGCAGTCAGATTTTGGGCGTCATCACATAGTTTTTATTTTTATTTGGGAACGATAGCGTGGGATGAAGATTCGAGGGATGAAGAGCCAGGTGAAACAAATTCCACGGGATTTTACAATTTTCCGCTGATGAGAAGAGGAAAGTTAGGCTCAAATTTTAACTTAACACGTTTGATAGCGCAGATTACACATAGGACAACGGGATTCCACGATTTGGGCAAAAGAACGGTCATTTTATATACTTTCCATAAAAAATTGCATATTTTCTTTTTTCCTTTCCTGCCTAAGTTGGGCAACAGAACAGTGCCCAAGGGAAAGCTTGGTTGGTAAAAGGTTCTCCGTCAGTTGTCAGAAAACTATCTAATATATGTTAGAAGATCTATTAAGATTTGACCGTCGGACTATTAGGTAGTAGATTAGGTAAATATTTATATTAGGCAACTTAGTTTATTATGATTACCTGTTCATATTTCTTATTCTTATCACTTACTTTATTTATCTCTTGAGTGTTTTATTTTAGTTTCTTTTTTTGGAATTTTTTCTTAAAATGACAAAACGAACCATTCCTATTCCATGAGGCATGTAGAGATTTGATCGGTTCCACTCTAGGTTAGTCTATCGTTACCTTAACCACAAGGAGGGGATGCCGAAGGCGGGGCTAGTAACTAGAGTGAAGTTGTAACAAGGTAGCCGAACTCGAAGCAATTGGATAACTTCCTTTTTAATATATTTAAAAAAAATATATTTTCAATCAAGATAATAAGTATTCTCACTTGACTAGACGATAATCTGACAATCCAAATGAAAAATGTTGATCCACAATCAGTATGTATGTCTAATCAAGAAAGTTGATCTTTAGAGGATTCCTAGCAAAACAGACATCCATTTTTTCGAAAAAGAAAGGGAAATGATATTTACGCCCCTTTTATCACCAGGGACACCCATTTGCCAGTGTACTTGGCAATCAAATCCACTTGATTTTTCTGACAAAAAGTACATTACCTCCCTTTTTGCCATTGATACACTGACGCTGGGTGTCCCTGGTGATCAGAAGGGGCGTAAATATCACTTCCCAAAAGAAAGGATCTTCTTTCGTGATACATATGCAAGAAAACAAGGAAGTGAGCTCAAATCCCCAGCAAACGCTAAAAACGCTAGAAATGTTAAAATTGTCGGTCATTTTCATTTTGTTATTTTTTCCAAAATTTTTGTTTGTTTTGAAAGTGTTTTCCGGTCCTTTATTAGATGACCTAATTATTGCTAGTCCCACACATATTTAGCGAAACGCTGTTTTAAATGGCCTTTTTAAAAAAAAGTGTTTTAATGGTTTGCCATTTAATTCTCCTTTTAAACCTTTTATGGTCTGTTTTTATAGGATAATGTTTTAATCACATTTAAAATGTGTTTTTGGCCAACTTTTCAACTTTATCCCCACTATATTTTGTAAATTACACAATTTTAAAGCTTTTTTCTGTATTTTAGTTTTTTACTATGTTTTTTTTGAACCCATACTATATTAAATTTGATTTTTTCCTGTCTAGTTTGTTTTATTGCAGAATGAAGTTTTACTACCCACCCCAAACGAACATCATATCCATAAGATAAATGCCTGCATAAATCTATAATTTAGCTTTTATTCGCATAGCATTAAAAGAGACTTCGTGGATCAACAGGTTGAGATCATCTGATCAAGTTTCAACCACCAGATAGAACAACATTGTTGGTCACATTCACGAGGAATACGTGGGAGCCAAAAAAGTGATAGTTTGGAAAGATTCATCATTTAGCGAGATAATAAATGTACCTAGTTGTTATACGAGGGGCGCTCCTCCTTAGTTCTCTGATTTGAAAATGAAGACGATGGTGGATATTGACTAAAAGGAAAACACTTTCAAAAATAAAGATAGACATAAAACTTACTTACAATGGTGGACTATCTTTTGCCATTCGTACTTTTTCATAAAGTCAAGGGAAAGCTTGCCTGGTATAAAGTGATCCGTCCTCTATTAGAAAACCTATTTAATATACCTTAGAAGATCCATTAAGACCTGACCATTGATTAGGGAGATGATATATTCGCATCCCCTGGAGGATAATTCCCACCCTTTTAAAGCAAGGTATGCCTTAGACTTTAAAGCTTTTAACGTCGATTCACGTTAAAAGGGGTGCAAATTATCCTACACGGGGAGGAAATTTATCATTGCCCTTGGATTATTGGGTAGTAGATTAGGTAATTATTTAGATTAGGCTATTTAACTGATTAGGAATGCCTCTCCCTAGTTCTTATCCATATTACTTACCATATTTATCTCTCGAGTGCTTTATATAAGCACTCCTTATTGTCAAATGAAAATCAAACAAAGATTACTGAAAATCTTCTTCCTTTACGCATATCAAAGTTGGGGTGTCCCAAGTGAAAATTGGGGCTTACTTTTTTTCTTTTTTTTGAGGCAGGGAGAAGCTATGAGAGAGCAACAAATGGTTTGGGGATTTGATGATCAGCTTGAAACTTGTCTAGCAGATTATCCAAATTTTAAACCTTGCTTGAAGATACTGAAGAAAAGCATGTAACAAATAACGAGGCAAAAGATTGGATTCTATTACACAAGAAAGGAGGAAATCAATCCTCGAGAGGTATCTGTGTTTCTCCTGTAGTTGCCATAGGGGTCTATGCAAAGATAATCCTTGCTCAACTTGTTTACAATGATAAGAAATATGGGTCTTCCCTGTCCTTGCTTTATGATGGGGTACGTTGGGGTCCCAGACAACTATCACATATTATTAGGTGCCCTCCATCGGCATAAACCCCACATGTATCATCAGGAGGATTTGGATCATCAACACCCACTATCTGAAGACCAATGTTCCTCTGTTTCTTTTCCTTCTCCCACACCTCACTCAGGCACTGCATCAACCACTTATCATACACGAGGAGAGTGTTATCCCAGTGTTGCTGAAGATTACTACCTTCTAGCAGTAGTTTCATCGAATTCCCTCTCGAGTAACCCATCCTCTCAATGTACCACCCCTACCGTTCTTTTTTTATACACGACTTTTTCATTTTCAGTCAATACACCAGTATCTATCAGCCAAGGAAAGGGAACCCAAGAGGACACATTAACATTTCAATGTTGGAGAAGGTGACAAATGCCAAGGAAGACACGAATGCGGACTTGAAGAAAAAACAGCACCTTCACAAGTTAAATTTGGATTGGATCAATGAAAGTAACAACACCTCAAAATTCTAATGCCAGGATCCTAAGTGTGTCATGGTTATAGAGTCAGGGTGTAGGACTCACTCCACACCATACCTTGGCTTTAATTTTGAAGAGAAAGGAAACCTCAAATTTGGTTTCTCTCCATTTACTTATTTTCTCTTGCCACTGTGGCATTCACCACCTATTTTTTGTTCTGTTGCCGGTGAATTAACCCCTGGATTGTTAATTGTCTTCTCACTCTATAAAAAATATTCCACACTACTCCTCTGCCATCAATATGTGAGAGGCCCTCGGTGAATACATTATTCGTGTTTCATTTTTTTTTATTCTTGCAGCTTACGAGCAAATATCTGTAGACACCCTCAATTTGCTACACTTTAACCTACGATAGCCCAATAGTGATCCATGGATTTTTTTTGGAAAATTATTCATCTTCACATTCCCTAGCGCCTAAAATGATAACAAAATATACCCGGTAAGCTGATTTGATCCGGAAAATTAGAAAAATGCCCTGTTTGGTGACTTTAGTGTGTTAAGTCCAAGTGAGAATCCCTCTACCATGGATTTATATGCTTTAGATCCCTAATATCTTGATATGGATTTACGGATCATCAATCGGGACAGAATAAGCTAGGGTCACTTCACAGCCCGAGCCATGATTCCATTCCGAGACCCGATTTTTCGTAGAGCGTCAGATCGACAGTGGATGTTAATATGGGAGATTTTTACCAAAGATATGTGATCATTTAATCAAAATTAGATCAATCAAGGTTGATCTCAAATCCGGATTCAACATTGGATCACTTAATTGGGCAAAGACCTAGTGAAATGTCACGGATCAAGGCAGGATGAATGAGATACGTTGAAATTATAGCATTAAATCATTGATAGCAGGACTTTTTAATGTCCTAATTGGCATTGATATCTTGGTTTAATAGTTTTAACTGTTGATCCAAAATTGATCGAGTCGGTTGATTCGTTGGGGTCACCGATTTGCTCAATCTTTGGAAAAACGATCTGCCGATGAAGGTTGACGAAAGAGGAAAAATCTTTGGTCAATCATTGGTCAAAAATCTTTGCTCAATCATTGGTCAAAAATTTTGAAATCAGTATTTCTATAGCAATATTAAGCTTAAACGAAAGAGGAAAAATCAAGGATTCCAAAGGCGAAAGAATTATCGAAATCGGACGCCAAAATCTCAGGAAAGAGACATTTTTCCATTTTCGCGAGTGTGCTTTCCCTCTCTCTCTCTCTCCTCCTCCACACGTTATACGGCAAAACGTGTGGCAAGGCTTAGGTTAGACGTTTTTTTATATATAATCTCATTCCATATCTTTACAAAAGATTCCAGGAGATTTGGAGGCATAATCTCATCTATTCTTTCAATCCCCTAAAGATTGCAATTGATCTCAACCACCCAATCTCATTCCATATCTTTGTAAAAGATTCCAGGAGATTTGGAGGCATCATCTCTTCCATTCTTTTGATCCCCTAAAGATTGCAATTGATCTCAACCACCCAATCTCATTCCATGTCTTTGCAAAATATTCTAGGAGATTTGGAGGCATCATCTCGTCCATTCTTTCGATCCCCTAAAGATTGCAATTGATCTCAAACACTCAAAACATTGCCATTCCCTACAAAAGTAACCAATTTGAACATTTTCTTTGTCCTCCAAATTTGTTCCAATTCACAAATCTTTCAAGGACAAGTGGCATTATACTGGACCTTGAATTGTCTCTAAAATTTTGGTGTTTAATCCTTGCCGCACAAATAGTTGCCATTCTACACAAGGTCATGTCCAATATGGATGTTTTCCAAAGAAGGGGAAAGAATATTCTAGACTATGCAGTCTTGGCCATCCTTTAGTTTCCAATTATCAAACACCTAATCTCCACCTTACCTCTCCAGGCGCCAAAGATGGCAATTTAGCCCATGCTTCACCTATAAATACCCTCTCATCCCTCCATCCCAAAACGCACAAAAAAAGTCTTAACTCTCTCTCCCTCCAAATTCGTCCCACCCTCTCCCCTCTCTCTCTCTCTCTCTCTCTCTCTCTCTCTCTCTCCCCTTCCATAAGAAAAACCTCCATATCCCCACCGCGCACATCATGGCCAATCATCATCTATAACTCTCGACAAAATTTCATCAAAGGATCGGGCTCCATTGGATTACATCAAAAGGTAAGGAACGACTTCAAGCATCGTAGCGAGGTACGCCCACTTTCTTTTAAAATGGAAGTTAAGTTAATTGTACAAGTTTTTTTTTTAAGTTAGAAGCTTTCAAATCTAGAAAGTTATATTTTAAGAAAGTTATTTTCCAACCTCAGAAATCAAGTTTTCTAAAGATATAACTTTTAAATTTGGAAGGTTCTATGCCTAGAAAGTGATTTTCTCTCTTTGGAAAATAAATTTTCAAAAGAGAAAACTCTCTAGCCTAGGAAATTCTATTTAAAAGAAAGTTTCTCCTTGTGGTAATTGGCTAGAAATTTGGATTGCCATTTTGGTATTTCTCTTCTCTTTCCTCTTTTCTTTTATTTTGTACCCAAATCCCTGTGATCCATGAGCCCAAGATCAAAACCCAAGTGAACCCAACCATTCGGCCATGTTGTCTAACCTATACCCAACTTGACCCAGAATTGCCTATCCAGTGCTTAAGATTGGAACCCATAATTGTCTGTCTAGTGCCTAAGGACGCCAACCAGTGCCTAAGATTGAAACCCAGAATTGTCCATCCAGTGCCTAAGACGCCCACTCAGAATTGCTTATCTAGTGCCTGAAGATGCCTACCGGTGCTTAAGATCGAAACCCAGAATTGCCTAAGCCGCATCCTAAAGCCACATCCTAAAGCCGCACCCCCAATCCGCACCCTAAGCCGCACCCTAAACTGCACCTCAACCCGAGCCAACCCTAGTCAGCCCGGGCTCAACTCGGGTCAACCCAACTTAACCTAAGTCAACCTGGATCGAACCCAATTCAACCCGAGCCAAGCCGGTCCGACTAGGACCTAACCCGAACCCAACTTGACCAAATCTTTCAAAAGATTAATTAAAGGACTTGAGGGCATTAGATGCAAATCCCCAAATTGCACATACTTACATCACTTGCATCTACACCCTTGCATATCACATTCACACACGGCCTATTTAGGAACCTACAGTGTTATCTAGCATGGTTGACTAGGAGGTCATGACCCAGTGCCTCTGTGTTAGAGAAGCATTCCACCCTTAGCCTAGTACCTTTATGATGCGTAAACGGATATGTTAGTTCACGTACTGCTACTCTGGACATAGGTAGAGTATATTGAACACGGATTCGCGCTAAGGGAACTCTTGGCCTTACCCCTAGATTACCCCACACATTCATGTAGATCGGACATGTGTACTTCACGCATATGAGCCTAGACTAGAAATCCTTTCCCATCTTTAGAATAAAGGCTACATCCGATATCTTAGGAACACAAACAAAGTCATGAACCGATCGTCTTGGTTCCGCTAGATTAGGGGTTAGGAATTGCGCCCTCCAAGTAAAGCACAAATTAATAAAATGCCTTTGAGATTGGGATAAAAATCTCATCAATCTTAGATCTAGGGAATCCTATCTCATTTGGGTTGATGAACTTAGGTTCTTTTAACCATGATCTACTAGTCCCTCATCCGATCCAATGGTCAATCATCATCTCATTACCCATTATCTGCCTTTATATACATCATCGTCCATCCACTATGGGTAACATTTCCTATAACTTAGGGTTGACTTTCATGATTCATTTCAAGCCCTAACTTAGGACTTCATCTCCCCTTTAGACTAGGGGCATCTTCTTCAAGCTCATTTTCAAAATTTCATGGGGCATCTCATTAGAGTTAATCTTTAAACCCCTATAACTCCAATCCTTTTAGACTAGGGGCATCTCTTCGAACTCCATTCATCTCAAGGGTCGCATTCTCTCCAGGCTAGACTGCTACTCTCCTTATTCTCCAGGACCCAGTTGGTTGCAAGATAATGGTCATACTTTGCACACTAGGGGCATCCCCTGTACTATCCTCTGTCTTCCGTCCTAAGCTCTGTCCTGTTATCACTATCAATCACTGCTGGCACTCGTGGTCTTATGACTAGCACCATGTTGTAGACACCCAATTTTGTCAAGGCAATATTAATGATAGGTGACGAGAGGAAGAACCTTATGACGAGTTCCAGAGCACCAATTGTTTTTTTTTCTCAATCTCTCTATTAGGGCACCAACTCTTCCCGAAAGCCATTCTTACCGAAAGCCTGTTTCAACACAGCACCCACCTTGTCCGGCAAACCCAGAGCCTATTTATACAGCCCCTGCCATTTACAGCATCCATCAGTATGCTCGTTGGCATGCGGTATGCTAAATCGGTAGGTCAATTTCAGGTCTGAAACCCTCTTTTGGCACCCGAAGGACACATGGTTTCCCAGAACCACCCGATTTCTAGTCCATTGGAAAGACTCAGACATAAGGAATCCAACAGACCTGACCGCGTGCGAATCAGAGTCCAATCGGAAGAGATATGGATGATCTAAGGCAAACTTCACTACAAGACGAAAAGCCATTCCCGAATCACTGGGAAGCCTGTTTTCACACAGCAAACGTCTTTCTCGTCGAACCAGAAGCCTGTCCACTCAGCACCTGCCATTTATGGTATTCGTCAGTACACCCATCTTTACACGGCATTCCCAATCGGCAGGTTAACTTTGGGTCTGAAACTCTCTTTTCGCGCTCAAAGGGAACCCGGTTTTCCAAAAGCACTCGAGTCCTGGTCCATTGGAAAGCCCTGAACACAAGGAATCTAACGAACCTGACCATGTGCGAATCGGAGTCCAATCGGAAGAGATATGGACGACCAAAGTTCCGATAAAAGGCAAAAACACTAAAAAACAAACCGGACGAGAGACGAACTATTGCGGCAACTGGGGATGACATCACCCAGATATTTATGGGTGATGCCACCCTCAAATTCGTCCCAGACGAATTTGGAATTCGTCTGGGATGAATTAGAGGTTCAACCAGATATATTTTACCCCTCCCCCATAAATAGGGGAGGGGTGGTAAGAGTTTTTAACAACTTCTTCTCTCTCTCTCTTTAGTGCATACACCCTCCTTCGGTGTATTTCTACCTCTTTCAAGTCCCAAACCCCTGCAGAAAATCAGAAAGAAACCCTAATTAGCTTGCTTTAGAAGAGAGAAAGTAGAGAATCATTAGGTAGCTCTTTTCGGACGTCGGCATTCCGCCAAATTTCCGAAGGTTCAGAGCGTTCTTTTCTTTTTTACACCGTTGTTCTGCCAAATTTTGCAGAACTTCGAGCTACTTTTCAATAGTAGCGTCGTTGTTCTGTCAAAATCTCGACAAACTCGGAACCCTCTTCATCAACACAGCGCGGTAGTGCTGCCAAATTTCGAGGAACCCAACGCCGTATTTTCAATATAGTGCTGCGGTTTTGCTGAAATTTCTGCAATCCTTAGAGTCTCTTCCTCAAGCAACGCGGTTACGCTGCCCAACTCTCCAGTGGTAAGATCAAAACCTAAAAAATGTAATCCATTTACTTTTCTATTGTAAAGTAAGTTGCGAAATCAGGCTTTGCAGCAAGCAACTTACGATGAAAACCTAAAAAATGTAATCCATTTACTTTTCTGTTGTAAAGTAAGTTGCGAAATCAGGCTCTCCCACAAGCAACTTAGGATACCACCCAAGTTAATCCCTTTACTTTCTCAGTTGTGTATTTACGAAACTTATAGGGTGGTTTTCGTCATAAAACCTCCTGCTCATTTAGCCCCCAGGTTTTTTATGTTAAAACCCTCTACATGCCTTTTACTAATTCTAGTACTTTACTGCTTTCTGCACACAGAATGTGAGAGGTGGTGTCGTCGTAAAATCCATAGGTTTTAACCTAGGAAATTATGATGTAAATCCCTCCGCCTTCTCTACTTTCTCCTATTTACAGCTTTCTGCACACAGAGAGTGCGAGGTGGTGTCGTCATAAAATCCACAGGGTTTAACCCAGGAAATTATGATGTAAATCCCTCCGCCTTCTCTACTTTCTGCTATTTACAGCTTTCTGCACACAGAGGGTACGAGGTGGTATCATAATAAAATCCACAGGGTTTAACCCGGGAAATTATGATATAAATCCCTCCGCCTTCTCTACTTTCTGTACAGTCATTTTCCATTTGATTTTGGTTAATCTGTGTTGTAAGTTGCGAAATCAGGCTCTGCCGCAAGCAACTTACAATATCAATCAGGTTAACTATCGTTTATTTTCATTTTCTATTGTAAATTCACTCCATTTACATACAGAATTAAGCATAATCTAACAAGGGACATAAAACCAACTTATTTCATTTCAAATTCTTCAAAAATGCCAATCCAAGTTAAGAGACCGGATTAAGCCGGGCAAGAGGGGTGCTTAAAACCTTCTCCAATTGTAACCACAACCCTTACACAAATATCTGTAAGGACCATGCCTTATTAACAGAGCAAAATATAAGGGTTCACAGGCCCATAGCAAAAGAACCCCTTTGGTTACTATTCTTCTAATGGAATTCGAGCATCGTTGCTCATTCCCTTAGAAGAACAGACACGAGTCTTGGGCCCTAACCTAGGTGGCGACTCTTAATTATCTTTATCTTGCGAAGTTAGGACCTCGGTCCCGAGTTCGTAAGATGCGCAGATCAAATAACACCTCTCCTTTTAAAATCCGATTGTGGTGATCCCTTGCCGTCCTGCTCAATGAGGGAAAAAACTGGCTCCCACACATGTGCTCCCCCATGCATTCTCTTCAAGGATGAACCAATCATAGTCATGAAGCTTTTAATCTTGGTTTGCTTGAAAGACAAAATGCATCCTAGGAACCAAACTGAATCTGGTGTTTATTGCTTCCCTGGTAGGATTTTCTCACACTGCTGTGAAGCTTCAACTCCGGTCAAATGGCAAAACCACTTCGAAAACCCACAATTGAAGAATTGGTGATGAACCTCTCTCACCAGATGGTCGCGTTAACCCATGAAGTCAAGCAAGTGAAAAACCAGATGTAGAAGGCGGGTGTTGAACACGCCAATAGCATGACTGAAGACACTGTGGCCTTTGGTTTGATTTCTGAACTTGTTCCATACCCTAAAGATATCAGGAATCTCCGTACGGTTAAAGGAGTTGAGAAAGTTAGAATGCCGAATCAAGTTTACCAACTCGATCAGCGGAAGAAGAAACCATCCCAAAAGCAGAAAAGAGAATTCACTTGGCTACCGACCTCACTATCCAATATCCTCAAGAAGTTGATCAAGAAGGGATGGTTAACCCCTTTAGAACAGAAGCAACTCCCTTGTCCCCTTACCAGGACATTCAATATACATGAATTTTGCGATTACCACCAAGGTCGAGGTCATAAAACCAACCGATGCCACAGTCTAAAAGCACACCATCCAGGACCTCGTAGATGATGGCTTCCTCCTTTTCCCTCGAGATCCAATGCCCAGTATCACTACGCGAACCACCATGGAATAGAAATTTCAGCAAATTATGAGAGAAGGGTATGGGGTTGCCAATGCCCGCATCACACCAAAGATCAGTCTCCTTCAATCAGAGAATCACGAATAAGAACAAGAAGATATTTCTGAGCTGTCCCTTCTTGGCTCAATGCTCCAGGACAAATAAGCAAGGAAGGCACATCGTTCATGCACCTGCAACGCCAGATCATTGTCATTGAAGAATGTCCCACTCCTCAAAGTTTCTTTTATCATTTGTTTCTAAGCTTGAGTTCAGAGTCTTGTTACGGTATTTCAAATGTAGAGCCCATTAGTGTGCGCATCAAATAATACCAACTTTGGATGTACTTCCAATTTTCTCTTGATCAATAAAAGAATATTTTTCATCTTGTCTCATGTTTGCTTCTGTATCTGATAATAAAGTCAAAATTAATTCCCACCTTGGATGAGGATGCTGGCAAAACTATGGTCAAGAGGAGCTTCGCCTAGGAAAACCAAAACTGTGACTAATGATCTCGAAACTCGAATTTGAAAAATATGGATTGGCAAAACGTTATCTCCTTAAAGAACGCAAAGAATCAATCAACCTACTTAGAAAGTTCAGAGAAGCCTTGTTTGATCCTATTAAGAGAAGCCAGAACTGACAAAGATACTATGCAGAGGAAAAATATCCAAATTGATGGAGAAAGACAGCTTATCAAGTAGTACTGGGAAATTCAAACCCATTTGAAAATTCCATCCCAAGCAAGGATCCTAGAAATATCTGGAAGCTAAGAGTACGAGAAGATTCATAATCCCAAGTGTCAACTTATGATCCCAAAAAGCATATTCAAATCCCATCGAGTGATCCAACTAAAGTCTTGCCTGGAAATGCCGCCAGACTCCTAAAAAAAATAGACAAAAGTCAAGGAACCTCTATCAACTTTGAATTCAATGCCTTAATACCAGAAGGCCATCCTTGATTCACTGTATCCAAAAGAAAAAACCAATAGAGAGAAAAGAAAAGAGAAGAAAAGATAAGAAGAAAGGGAAAAATACCCAATGTTAGAAAATTCCTTGTAAACCCCTTTTAGCCAATGAAAAAATAGAAAAAAGAAAAAAAAGAGAGAGAAATAAAAAGACAATGACAAATTCTCTTTTATAATCCTAGAACTGAGGGCATATTCCCTGAACTACACGTGTCCTGATCCCTACACCGGCGTACGTAGGCAGCCGGGTTCATCCTGGTTCGGTCGAAATCTGAAGCCTTTCTTTGACCAACTCTATCCAACCCACAAAGTCCTTCTGGTGAGATAGACAGAGGTTCAAGACAAAAAAAAAGAAAGAAAAAAAGAGATGTAGTCTGAAGACCCGCTAGACTGAAAATCCGGAAGGGCGATCTAGGCAAAATTTAGGGTCATTCACCCGCTAAGTTGAAAATCCATAAGGATGGCTTAGCCAAAAATTAGGGTATCAGCTCGATGGATTGAAAACCCTAAAGAGCAATACCGGCAAAAGTCAGAGCAAGCGGTCTGCTAGATTGAGAACCTGAAAATGCAATCTGGTCAAAGGCAAAGGCTTCAAACAAGGGGCATATTATCAGACGATGAAAGAATCTATTCTTCAGAACCTCATATCCAAGTAGTGCCAGCAAGACTTACTTTGATACCTCTCTAAGGTAGGGGCATTGAAACCGAGCAATCCGAAAGGAGATATTAACCATGACGAAAATACCAAAGGAGGAAGGTAGAACCTTTAGATACAATATTCGAAAAACTCTAAAAGTAGCTAGCCTTATCATTTAAATCTTAAGTATCACATCAGGTCCAGAAGCAAATCTAATTCATCGTCAAGTCCTAGTCATTGAATGTGTCGAGTTATTTGTGATTCTTCATATCCTTCCCATTTTCCACCTCTTCCTAAAGTTAAGGGTTTGGCGCCTTTGATAAGACAAGAGAAACTCAGAGTGACATCCAGTTTTATGGAACAAAAGGGGCAGACAACATTTCTACGAAGCGTGATATTCTTTGCAGATGCCAGCCACGAAATTTCAGAAGAAATTCCATTGAACTAATCTCGAAAGCATGAATCCTTACCAAGGGTACTTTATAGCCATGGTCATAAAAAAACAAGAAAGTAGCAATAGAAACTGGGGGCATTTTTGTAACCTCAAGAAAACCAAGATGAAAAGTAGGTACAAATCATATCTATCATCCCCAACAAAATCCTTTTCAGGTCTACTTGAGGCATCATATCTGTGTAAGTCCCCGGAAGCGTCCACTCTTTATAAGTCCCCTGAGGCGCCATATCGGTATAATTCCCCTGAGGCATCCAATCTCTGTAAATCTCCTAAGGCACCCTGTCCATGTAAGTCCCCTGAAGCACCCCATCTATGTAAGCCCCTGAGGCGACCAATCTTTGCAAGTCCCCTGAGGCACCCTATATATGTAAGTTCCCAGAAGCGTCCACTTTTCGTAAGTCCCCCCACGGCGCCCTATCTGTGTAAGACCCCTGAGGCTTCTAAATCTTCGTAAGTCCCCTGAGAAACCCTATCATACCCCTGAGGCATCCGATCATTGTAAGTCCAGTACTCCATCTCAATTAATCATTCCATCTCATCCCAATCAATCCCAACAAAAGATTCTTTTACGCTTTGCCTTTTTACGGCATTCACATCCGTCTTTTACGACATTCCGTCTTCTTCGGCATTTGCATTCCGTCTTCTTCGGCATTTGCATTCCGCCTTCTACAGCATTCGCATTCCGCCTTCTATGGCACTCTTTCAAATCCTTTCGCTAAAGCAGCGATCCTTTAAATCATTTTGAAATCCTTTCGCCAAAGCGTCGACCCTTTGCCAAACGACTTCTCTTCATAATCCTTTCACTGAAGCAGTGATTCTTTAAATCATTTTGAAATACTTTCGCCAAAGCGGCGACCCTTAGCGGCGACCCTTCTCCAAAGCGGTGACTCTTCGTAATCCTTTCGCTAAAGCAGCGATCCTTTAAATCATTTCGCCAAAGCGGCGACCCTTCGTCAAAGCGGTGTCTCTTCTTAATCCTTTCGCTAAAGTAGCAATCCTTTAAATCATTTTGAAATCCTTTCGCCAAAGCGGCGACCCTTCGCCAAAGCGGCGTCTCTTCATAATCTTTTCGCTAAAGCAACGATCCTTTAAATCATTTTTAAATCCTTTCGCCAAAGCGGCGATCCTTCCCAAAGCGGCGTCTCTTTGTAATCATTTTGCTAAAGCAGCGATCCTTTAAATAATTTTGAAATCCTTTCGCCAAAGCGGCATCTCTTCTTAATCCTTTCGCTAAAGCAGCGATCCTTTAAATCATTTTGAAATCCTTTTGCCAAAGCGGCGACCCTTCGCCAAAGCGGCGTCTCTTCGTAATCCTTTCGCTAAAGCAGCGATCCTTTAAATCATTTTGAAATTCTTTCGCCAAAGAGGCGATCTTTTCGAATTCTTTTGCCAAAACGGATGTATGTCATAATTCCTTCGCCAAAAAGCGGTGCCCCTTCATAATCCTTCAGCCAAATCATTTGCATTAACTTGCACTCAAGTCATTTCCAAAAAGACAAAAAATATAATACATTTGCATTTTTCAAAATTCAAAGAAAAAAAAGATTTGCATTAGCTTTCATTCTAGGAATTTGCATCAGTAGCTTGCTTTAGCATGGCGGTAGATTCTGCATTAGATAGCTTTAAGTTTAGGTTGCATTAGGTTGCATGCACTTTGGGCTTGCGTCGTGTTGGGAGGCATCGAGTCACTTTGCCTGGAACATGTCATTGAATATTCCATATAAATCCAAATTTAATCTAAAGGGGACTGTTGTTGGTTAAAGTTTCACAAAATGAGACTGTCTCTTTAGGCTTTGGCATGCGGTTACTAAGCAACCTTTGCCGAAGAGGGCATCAGTAGACACCCTCATTTTGCTACACTTTAACCTACGATAGCCCAATAGTGATTCATGGAATTTTATTGGTAAATTATTCATCTTCACATTCCCTGGTGTTTAAGATGATAACAAAATTTACCAGGTAAGTTGATTTGATCCGGAAAATTAGAAAAATGCCCTGTTTGGTGAGTTTAGTGTGTTAAACCCATGTGAGAATCCCTCTACCATGGATTTATATGCTTTAGATCATTAATATCTCGATCTGGATTTACGGATCATCAATCAGCATAGAATAAGCTAGGGTCATTTCACCGCCTGAGCCATGATTCCATTCTGAGACTCAATTTTTCGTAGATCATCAGATCAAGAGTGGATGTAAATATGGGAGATTTTTATTAAAGATTTGTGATCATTTTTAGTCAAAATTAGATCGATCAAGGTTGATCTCAAATTCGGATTCAACATTGGATCACTTAATCGGGCAAAGACCTGGTGAAAAGTCACAGATCAAGGCAGGATGAATGAGATACGTTGAAATTATCCCATTAAATCATTGATAACATGACTTTTTAATGTTTTAATTGGTGTTGATATCTTGGTTTAGTAGTTTTAACCGTTGATCAAAATTGATCGAGTCGGTTGATTCGTTGGGGTCACCGATTTGCTCAATCTTTAGAAAAATGATCTGCCGTTGAAGATCGAGGGCCCTCATTGGTCAAAAAATTTTAAATCAGTATTTCTATGACAATATTAGGCTTAAACGAAAGAGGAAAAATCAAGGATTCCAAAAGATGAAAAAATTATCGAAATCGGACGCCAAAATCTCCGGAAAATGACATTTTCCATTTTTCGCGAGTGTGCTTTCCCTCTCTCTCTCTCCTCCTTCCCATATGGGAAAACGTGTGGTAAGGCTTAGGTTAGACTTTTTTATATATAATCTCATTCCATAGCTTGGCAAATGATTTCAGGAGATTTGGAGGCATCATCTCGGCCATTCTTTCAAACCCCTAATGAATGTAATTGATCTCAAGCACCCAATCTCATTCCATATCTTTGCAAAAGATTCTAGGAGATTTAGAGGCATCATCTCGTCCATTCTTTCGACCCCTAAAGATTACAATTGATCTTAACCACCCAATCTCATTCCATATCTTTGCAAAAGATTCCAGGAGATTTGTAGGCATCATCTCGTCCATTCTTTCGATCCCCTAAAGATTGCAACTGATCTCAACCACCCAAATCATTGCCATTCCCTACAAAAGCAACCAATTTGGACATTTTCTTTGTCCTCCAAATTTGTTTCCAATTCACAAATATTTCAAGGACAAGTGACTTCATCCTGGACTTTGAATTGTTTCTAAAATTTTTGTGTTTAATCCTTGCAGCACAAATACTTGTCATTCTACACAAGGTCATGTCCAATATGGATGTTTTCCAAAGAAGGGGAAAGAATATTCTAGACTATGAAATCTTGGCCATCCTTTTGTTTCAATTATCAAACATCTAATCTCCACCTTAACTCTCCAAGCACTAATGATGGCAATTTAGCCCATGCTTCACCTATAAATACCCTCGCATCCCTCCATCCCAAGACACACAAAAAATCTTAAGTCTCTCTCTCTCCCTCCAAATTCGTCCGACCCTCTCCCTTCTCTCTCCCTATCTCTCTCCCCTTCCATAAGAAAAACCTCCATACCCCCACCGCGCACATCGTGGCCAATCATCATATATAACTCTCGGCAAAATTTCATCAAAGGATCGGGCTTCGTCGGATTACATCAAAAGGTAAGGATCGACTTCAAGCATCGTAGCGAGGTAAGCCCACTTTCTTTTAAAATGAAAGTTAAGTTAATTATACAAGTTTTTTTTTTAAGTTAGAAGCTTTCAAATATAGAAAATTATATTTTTAGAAAGTTATTTTCCAACCTCGGAAATCAAGTTTTCTAAAGATATCACTTTTAAACTTGGAAGGTTCTATATCTAGAAAGTGATTTTTTTCCCTTTGGAATATAATATTTCAAAAGAGAAAACTCTCTAGTCTAGGAAATTCTATTTTAAAGAAAGTTTCTCCTTGTGGTAAGGACTTGAGGGCATTAGATTCGAATCCCCAAATTGCACACACTTACATCACTTTCATCTATACCCTTGCGTATCACATTCACACACGTCTTATTTTGGAACCCGGAGTGTTATCTAGCATGACAGACTAGGAGGTCATGACCCAGTGCCTCTTGTGTTAGAGAAACATTCCACTCTTAGCCTAGTACCTTTATGGTGCATAAACGGATCCGTTGATTGATGTACTGCTACCCGGACAACGGTAGAATATATCGAACTGGGATTCACGCTAAGGGAACTATTGGCCTTACCCATAGATTACCCCACACAATCATGTAGATCGGACATGTGTACTTCACGCATGTGAGCCTAGACTAGGAAAGCCTTCCCCATTTTTAGAATAGGTAGCCAATCTTTTGAGGCTACATCCGATGTCTTATGTCTTAGGAACACGAGCAAAGTCATGAACCAATCATCTTGGTTTCACTAGATTAGGGGTTAGGAATTGCGCCCTCTAAGTAAAGCAAAAAGAAATAAAATGCCTTTGAGATTGGGATAAAAACTCACCAGTCTTAGATATAGGGAATTCTATCTCATTTGGTTTGATGAACTTAGATTCTTTCAACCATGATCTACCAGTCCTTCATCTGATCTCATGATCAATTATTATCTCATTACGCATGATCTTCCCGTATGTGTATCGTCTTCCATTCATCATGGGTCATATCTCCTATAGCTTAGGGTTCACTTTCATGATTCATCTCACAGCCCTAATTTGGGACTTCATCTTCCCTTTAGACTAGGGTCATCTTCCTCGAGCTCATCTTAAAAATTTCATGCCCTTCGAACTCAAGGCATCTCATTAAAGTTCATTGTTAAACCCCTAGAGTGCCAATCTTTTTAGACTAGGGGCATCTAATCAAAGTTCATCTTTAAACCCCTACAACTCCAATCCTTTTAAACTAGGGGGGTCTTCTTCAAAATCATCCTTGAAATCCCTCAAATGTCAGACTAGGGGCATTCCCTTTCGAGGTTCATTCCTTACCAATTCGTTGGTCGCATTCTTTCAACCTTAAGATAAATGAGACTATTTGTCAGGAGTCATTCTAGCCACTGCATGTTAGGTCTAAACTTCCAATCTTTTCTTTGTCAGGAGTTCTTGCATTCACCATTGATTATTCAAAAGCTACTTGGATCCGAGTATCCTCCCTTCTTGTAAGAATTTCACCCCATCATCTCATTCCTTTGTTTCAATGTCTGAATCAACAAAAAGCCCTCAGCCTCCTCACATTGAGGATATGTTGATCGAACTCATCCATCAAATGAGCTTACTCTGTGAAGAAAATAAAATTATGAAAGCTTAATGGAAAGGAAAATTCAGTACTCCCACTTCAAAGGCAAATCCATAGCAAGCACATTCGAGGTTCACCCTCAACCCGAACTGTCTCCTCTAACCATTGAGGATCAAGAGCAGTACGGTGAAGAAAATTGCACCCCAATTCCACCTCCAGAAGAGAAGTCCTTTGCTGAGAAATTTGAATTGTTGCTTCAAGAAGTTAAGGACATTAAAAACCGAGAGTTAAGCAGTTTCAATCCTGATGACTTGACTCTATTTCCGAATGTCCGTCACCCTCCAAACTTTCAGATTCCAGACCTTGATAAATACAATGGTACAGGTTGTCCTACTGCTCATTTACAAATGTTCATCATACTGCTGCAATCCCAAGAATTGAATTCGGAGCAGATGGCTCAATTGTTTCCCATTTCCTTGACTGACACTGCAAGAAAATGGTATCTGAGTTTGGATAAGACAAAGGTGAGAGCCTGGAATGAGATTACAGAGCAATTCATCAAACAATTTACTTATGATGACGGATCTGAGGTGACTATCTGTGATCTAGAGGCAACTAAACTGGAGCCAAACGAGAAGCTTGTTACTTTTGTAAGAAGATGGAGGAATCTTTCTACTTCCATGATGGACCGACCTACTGAGAAGGAACAATGCAAGATCATGTTAAACAATCTGACCCCAAGAGTGCTTCAGCTTATGTCGCTCCAATATTGCCCTACCTTTGATCTTTTCATCAATGCTGGGGCCCAGATCGAGGACGCTGTGAATAAAGGCATTTTGGCCAGGACTGTTCAAATAAAAGATGATTACGAGAAGCCCTCTCCTCCTGCTAAAGCGGTCAACAATGTTGCCTATTCCTGTCAACTGCAGAAGGCAAATTGCCTTCAACTACAGCCATAATCCTCCTAAGCCCCCTGCTCGGCAAAAGAGATAATTTACGTCATTGCCCTTTCCTCTTGAGGTCATTCTTAAAGGGTTGATCAAGGATGGTCTTTTAACCCCCTAGATCCAAGGCCACCTCCAAATCCTATTCCCATATATTATAACAAGAAAGAGTTTTGCGAATATCAACAGGGTCCCGGCCATCTTACCAGCCAATGCAAGAACTTGAAGCATGCCATTCAGAATCTCATTGATGAAGATGTCATTGATCCTACTACACTGTCTTTGTACAATGAACCAAGTCGGTTGTAGGGGAAACAAGACTAGAGAAAAGGAGTTTCAATCAGATGATATGTTGGAGTTGTTTCTTTCGCAGGTTGATCTCTCTTGTTACAATAATTGAAGGAGGCACATCGTTCATGCACCTACAACGCCAGATCATTGTTATGTCCCACTCCTCAAAGTTTCTTTTATCATTTGTTTCCAAGCTTGAGTTCAGAGTCTTCTTTTGATATTTCAAATATAGAGCCCGTTAGCAAGTGCGTCAAATAAAACAAATTTTAGATGTACTTTCAATTTCCTCTTGATCAATAAAAGAATATTCTCAAACTTGTCTCATGTTTGCTTCGGTTTCTGATGATAAAGTCAAAACTAATTCCCACCTCGGATGAGGATGCCGGCGAAACTCCCCTGAGACTTAAAAATGGTCAAGAGGAGCTTCGCCTAGGATTGCCACTTATAGGGAAAATCGAAACTGTGAATATTGGTATTGAAATCCAACTTTGGGAAATATGGATTGGCAAAATGTTATCTCCTTAAGAGAGTAGAGAAGCAATTAACCTATTTAGGAAGTTCAAGGGAAGTTTTGCTCAGTCTTACAAGGATAGGCCAAGATCGATCAAAGAAATTGTTAAGTATAGGCCTCCTTCAATTTTCGGCAGGTGAGCAAAACAAGAATGGAGGAAAAGCTTCCAAGAAAATCGTAAAGTCAAAATTCGAGCAAAAAATTAGGGGACATTTCCCTATGGCAATTGAAGCAAAAACTGGAGTTACAAGAAAAAGAAGGATCATAATTGGAAGAATCCCAACGTCGACGCTAAGTCTTGCTTGAAAATGCCACTAGACTCCTCAAAAAAAAGGAGAAGAAGAAAAGAAAAGAAAAACTAATGAACCACAAAAAAAAAATTTAGTACCAGAAGGCCGTCTTTGTCTGATTAAACCCAAAAGAAAAATAAGACACGCAAAAAAAAAGAGAGGAAAAGAGAAGAAGAACAAAAGAATGAAAAAAAAGAGAAAAGAAGAGGGAGTACCAATTGCTAGAAAATCTTTTCAAACACATTCGAACCAACAAAACAAAATTTTCACCAAAACCCTCAAACTAGGGGCATGTGCCCCGAACTACACGCGACCTGATCCCTACACTGGGGTACATAGACAGCCGGGTTTATCTCGGTTCGGTCGAAATTTGCAAATATCTGAAGACTTTCTTTGATCAACTCTATCCCACTCACAAAGTCCTTTTGGTACGATAGACAGAGGTTCCAGACTAGAAAAGAAGACAAAGATGGAGTCTGAAGACCTGCTAGGCTGAAAACTCGAAAGGGCAGTCTAGGCAAAAGTTGGGATCACTCACTCGCTGAGTCAAAAACCCGCAAGGGCGGCTTAGGCAAAAATCAGGATATTGGCCTGCTGAACTAAAAATCTGAGAGGGCAGTTCAGGCAAAAGTTAAGGCAAGCGGTCCGTCAGATTGAAAACCTTAAGAGGTAATCTGGTCAAAAGGCAATGACTTCATACAAGGGGCAATCCATAAAGCAATCTCAGATCTCTTCCCTCAGGAGAATGGAATTTCAAAATCTGAGTAGTGCTAGTAAGCTTTCTTTGACACTTTTCTAAACTGGGAGAATTGAAATGAAGCAATCCGAAAAGAGATAATAACCATGACAAAAATACCGAATGAGGACAATAGAGCTTCTAAACACAGTATTCGGAATACTCTAAAAGTAGCTAGCCTTATCATTTAAATCTTAAGTATCACATCAGGTCCAGAAGCAAATCTATTTAATCATCAAGTCCTAGTAATTCAATGTGTCGAGTTATTTGTGATTCTTCATATTCGTCCCATTTGCCACCTCTTCCTAAAGTTAAGGGTTTGGCGTTGGAAAAATGGCATTGTGCCTTCGATAAGACAAGAGAGACTCATAGTGACATCCAGTTTTATAGAACAGAAGGGGTAGACAACATTTCTAAGAAGCGTGATATTCTTTGCAGAAGCCAGCCATGAAATTTCAGAAGAAATTCCATTGAACTGATCTCAGAAGCATGAATCCTTACCAAGGGTACTTTATAGCCATGGTCATAAAAAACAAGAAAGTAGCAATAGAAACTGGAGGCATTTTTGTCACCTCAAGGAAACCAAGATGAAAAGTAGGTACAAATCATACCTATCATCCCCAACAAAATTATTTTCAGGTCTACTTAAGTCCCCGGAAGCGTCCACTCTTTGTAAGTCCCCTGAGGCGCCATATCGGTGTAAGTCCCCTGAGGCATCCAATCTCCGTAAATCTCCTAAGCCACCCTGCCTATGTAAGTCCTCTGAAGCATCCCATCTGTGTAAGTCCCCTGAGGCGACCAATCTTTGTAAGTCCCCTGAGGCACGCTATCTATGTAAGTCTCCAGAAGCGTCCACTTTTCGTAAGTCCCCCAAGGCGTCCTATCTGTGTAAGACTCCTGAGGCTTCTAAATCTTCATAAGTCCCCTGAGGAACCCTACCCTACCCCAGAGGCATCCGATCTTTGTAAGTCCAGTGCTCCATCTCAATTAATCAATCCATCCCAATCGATCCCCACAAAAGATTCTTTTGCGTTCCACCTTTTACGACATTCGCATCCATATGTTATGACATTCTGCCTTCTACTGCATCCGCATCTTCCTTTTATGGCATTCGCATTTCGCCTTCTTCGGCACTCTTTCAAATCCTTTCCCTAAAGCAGTGATCCATTAAATCATTTTGAAATCTTTTTGCTAAAGCGACGACCCTTCGCCATGGCGGTGTCTCTTCGTAATCCTTTCGCTAAAGCAGTGATCCTTTAAATCATTTTAAAATCCTTTCGCCAAAGCGGCGTCTCTTCGTAATCCTTTCGCTAAAGCAGCGATCCTTTAAATCATTTTGAAATTCTTTTGCCAAAGCGGCGACTCTTTATAATCCTTTCGCTAAAGCAGCGATCCTTTAAATCATTTTGAAATCCTTTCGCCAAAGTGGCGTATTTTCGTAATCCTTTCGATCCTTTAAATCATTTTGAAATCCTTTTGCCAAAGTGGTGACCCTTCGCCAAAGCGACGTCTCTTAGTGATCCCTTCACTAAAGCAATGATCTTTTCGAATTTCTCCGCCAAAGTGGAATTCTTTCAAAATCTTCGGCCAAAGCGGCAATCCTTCAAATCCTTTCGCCAAAGCGGTGACGCTTTGAGATCCTTCTGCAGAAGCGGAGACCCCTTGACTAAAGCGGCTCCCTTCATGATCCCTTCGCCAAAGTGGCGATCTTTTAGAATTCTATTGCCAAAACTGCTGTCGATCATAATTCCTTCGCCAAAAAGCGGCTTCCCTTCATAATCCTTCAGCCAAATCATTTGCATTAACCTACACTCAAGACATTTCTTAAAAGAGAAGAAAAAGGAAAAAACATATGCATTTACTTGCATTAGCTTGCAATAGATTTAGGTTGCATTAAGTTGCACACATTTGCATTAGCTTTCATGCTAGGTTTTCATAGCGTTGGGTTGCATTAGGTTGCTTTGTGTAGGGCATGTCATTTAATTTCCCATAGAAATCCAGATTTAATTCATCACAAATTCAAGTGGTAATATTGTCGGTTCAAGTTACGCAAAATGGGACTGTCTCTCTGGGCTTTGGCATACGGTTGCTACACAACCTCTGCCAAAGAGGGGCATCTGTAGACACCCCCATTTTGCTTCACTTTAAAGGAAGAGGTTACTCAGTTGAAGAGCGAGAAAGCCGCTACCTCGAAGGCACCTGTCGTCCAAAATCCTCCCAATGTGATTTCAGGCTTTGTTCGGTCTGTCATCTCCCCCGAAGATGATTTCTATAACGAGTAGTATGTAGAGGAGAACTGTCTCCCGCAATCAGTCAAGCCAGGCAAGGAGAAGGAGTTGGTTGATAAAGTCGAAAAATTGACCCAACAAGTAGAAAACATGCAAGTTAAGGGCCCAAAGAAGATCAATATGTCTGATTTTTCCCTTTTCCCTGGGGTCACCCTTCCTCCAAAATTCAAAATACCAGACTTTGATAAATATGATGGAACGGGGTGCCCGTGGAGTCATCTAAGGTCGTTCATTTCAAATTTAGAAGGGTATGGGCTGTCTCCAGAGCAGATCGCTAAAGTATTTCCGATGTCTCTGACATGAGTAGCTAAGAAGTGGTTCCTTCATCTCAAACCCGAAGAACTCGGAACTTTAGACGAAATTGCCAACAAGTTTGTTGAGCAATTTTCGATGGAAGAAGGGATAGAAGTTAGGAAGAGGGATCTGAAAGCGATCAAGCAAGGACCTCAGGAAACATTTACATCTTTTGTAAGAAGATGGAGGAGAAAAGCGGCCCAGATGACTAATCGCCCTCTGGAAGAGGATCAGATCAAAATTGTGGTCAAGAACTTGTCTCCGCAGTATTACCACTTCATGGCGACGCAGTATTATTCTGATTTCAATCACTTGATCAGGACAGGAACCATAACTGAAGATACGTTGTTAAAGGGTTCTCTGGCGAAGTCATCTTTTGATCCGCGGAATGGAAAGAAGCCAATGGTAGTTTCAAAGCCTGAAGTTAACAATGTGATTTCTGCTCGCCCTATGAGAAGAGTTATAGCAGAGACGGAGCAGCCGGCGAGGAAAGCGCCAAGGCATTTTGATCCGCTACCTTACCCTTTATCTATCGCTCTCAAGAAGTTACTAAGAGACAAAAAGATCACTCTCTTAGAATAGAGACTTCCACCACCTATTCTCCCCAGATATTGGCGTGAAGATCAGCATTGTGCATATCATCAAGGAACAGGGCACCTAACAGATAACTGCATGGCCTTGAGGCATAAAATTCAGGATATGATAGAAGCGAAAAAAATTGATGTATTTATGCCAAGTACTACCCGGAATCCATTACCAGCCCATACTGCACGCCTCCCACCTACAGTTGGGGCGGTCTTTACTGAAGATCCTATTCTTGACCCTACCTCCTTGATTTGTGCTATCGCTTCCGATTCACCGACTGTCTTGGCATTTGGCGAGGAAGTTGAAGAAGTAGAGGAAGAGAAGCCTTATGTGCTGGGCGGGGATGAAGATGACTATGCCGGGTCTTCTGTTGGTCCTTATATTCTTCAATGTGATGAAGAGGAAGTCCGAGATGTGGCTCCATATGTTCTTAGCTTTGATGATGATGACTTTGATTTTTTGAACGATCAATGTGACGAAGTCCGCCAAGTTACTCGAGGTGGGCAAATTTTCAAACCCGCCGAGTTAAGAGCTGAGAACCCAGCTGAAGTGGTAAGGGCCGCAGAAGGGCAGAAGCAGAGCAAGCCGAGTTGCGAAGAAGAGGATGAGAAGCTTTTACGTCAACTTAAAAAGACCCAGGCTAATATTTCAATTTGGGGTTTGCTTATGGCTTCCCCAAAGCACCGTCAAGTTGTACTAAGAGAGTTGAATGCTGCACAGGTATCTATAGATATTACATCTGATGAGCTGGCTGGTTTAGTAGCGATGGCTAGGGTGTCCAAGACTCTTTCTTTCACTGATGAAGATCTGACATCTGAGGGTTGCAATCACACACGTCCATTGAAAATCATTGTTATCTGTAACGGTAAGAAGGTCCCAGATGTATTAGTTGACAACGGGTCCGCACTGAACGTATGTCCGTTAGCCACTGCTACTGTCCTGGGATTTGGGCCGAATGACTTTATCCCTTCTGAGCAAGGAATTTTGGCGTATGACGGTACGAGACGTGATGTTATTGGAACAGTAGCAACCGAAATTCTGATAGGAGGAGAAATCTTTGAAGTAGAGTTCCAAGTGCTCGATATCAAAGCTTCTTTCCTTCTCTTGCTTGGCCGACCTTGGCTCCATAAGGTTTGAGTTATCCCTTCTTCACTGCACCAGAAGCTGAAGTTCATCAGAAACAACAGGGTGATAACAGTCAAGGGTGATCCTGATTTAGAGGTAGGCCAGATTTCGCAAGAGGGTGCCTCAGAAAATAAAGGTGATGTTAGTCTGACCGGGTTCTCTGTAGAAGTCACAACCATATCATTTGAGAAAGCAAAGAATGAAGAGATTCTGTTCCTCACCAGCACTAATTCCCGGCTTGTAAAGATGATGTGTAAACAGGGGTACCTTCCCGGTGCAGGTCTGGGTCGCAATAATCAGGGGATAGTCGAATGGCCTGTAATGAAAAAGAATGAAGGGTTGTTCGGACTCGGATATGAACCTTCTCGTGATGAGATCAAAGAAATGAAAGCTTACATGCGGAAATGGTCCGAGCACCGTCGCCATTGTCTAGAGCTGCACTTTGCATTCTGTGGGTTCGCAGAGCCGTGGGTTGATGAGCTAACAGGGCAAGAGCTGCCGGGGTTTGAGATATTTTTTTGAGCTGCCAGATGAGTACCCGAGTTTGCAGATTCATGAGATCGAACCAGAGGTGGATTGGGCTGATATCCTCGAGCCGTGTCTTCTGAATTCCCTGTTCCAGGTTGAGTTACCGATTGTAGCCACGATCGGAGGGGATGCGCTGATCCTTGATCCTGAAAGCCTTATCACCCCAGCCGAGGGACCTCTCACGAACTGGAGTTCCCAGGTCATACCCCAAGTCGTCATCCAGTACAGTCCTGTTTCTATCAAAGAGTCCGTTGTCTCTAGCTATATGTCCATTTCCGAGTCAAAAATAGAATTTGCTATATCTGATGTTTCTTTTTATGCAGGTACAGTTGTGATCGAGCCCGTTGATGAGGAGTCTTTTGATGCCGTTGTTCAGTCCGATGCAGAGTCCGTCGCATCTTCCGTTGAGTCCACTGAGTCTGTTAAGTCTGCTCATACGATAGTCCAATCTGATGATGAGTCTCTAAAGAGTTCTAAAGATTTCAATACTGAGCCCATTGAAGGCGCGTCAACAGATGTAACTTTGATTTTTTTGAATGAAATGAAAGACTCTTCTTTTTATTCGCCTGTCTCTACTTCAATTTCTGCTTTTCTATCTGATCAAATTAATAATGATAATAATCAAGACTCCCCCTCTAATGAGGATGCCGACGAAACTCCCCCTGAAATCAAACACATGATTAGGCAGGAGGAGCAACGTCGAGCAAAACCATCCGAAGAGGAAATCGAGACCATCAATATTGGTGATGAAACCCTAATTTGGGAAATTCGAATTGGCAAAACATTAACTCCCGAAGAGCGTGCAGAATTAATTGCCCTATTAAAGGAATTCAAAGAAGTTTTCGCTTGGTCCTATCATGACATGCCGGGATTAAGTGAAGACATTGTTCAACATAGACTTCCCCTAATCTCAGGTGTCGGGCCGAAAAAGCAAAAACTCCGAAAAATGAAACCAGAGTGGGACTTGCTAGTCAGAGATGAAGCTCAGAAACAATTGGATGTTGGCTTCATACAAGTTGTTGAATACCCTGAATGGCTGGCCAACATAGTACCGGTGCCCAAGAAGGACGGAAAAGTTAGGATGTGTGTGGATTTCAGAAATCTGAACAAAGCAAGTCCGAAAGATGATTTTCCTTTGCCACACATTGACATCTTGGTGGACAACACAGCGGGCCATGCTCTCCTTTCATTTATGGATGGATTCTCACGATACAACCAGATCAAGATGGCTCCTGAAGACATGATCAAGACGGCCTTCATCACTCAATGGGGGACATATTGTTACAGAGTTATGCCATTTGGACTCAAAAATGCTGGAGCAACATATCAGAGAGCTGCTACCACTTTACTGCATGACATGATACACAAAGAGGTCGAAGTATATGTTGATGACATGATCGTTAAAGCGAAAACCAGGGAAGAGCATGCAGGGGCATTGAGAAAGTTTTTTCAGCGAATTTAAAAGTTCAAGCTCCGTCTCAACCCGAATAAGTGTGTATTTGGGGTTACATAAGGAAAACTGCTGGGATTATTGGTCAGCCAGAGAGGGATCGAAGTAGATCCGCAGAAAATCAAAGCTATCCAAGAAATGGCCCCTCCAAAGACCGAGAAACAGATCTGTGGGTTCTTAGGCAAGGTTCAATACTTGAGAAGGTTCATTGCACAGTTGACAACGACTTGTGAACCGATTTTCAAGCTCTTAAAGAAGAATGCTTCAAAGAAATGGAACGAAGAGTGTCAAGAAGCTTTCGAGAAAATCAAGCAGTGTTTGGCTTTACCACCAGTTTTGTCGCCAATCATACCAGGACAACTGATGTTGCTGTACTTGTCTGTTACTGACACAGCGATGGGGTGTATGTTAGCGCAACAAGACCCGGAGTCGAAGCGAGAAAGAGCCATTTACTACATCAGCAAGAAAATGTTGGAGTACGAGTGTAGATACCCCATTTTGCTCCGCTCTAATCAACAAAGAAATTAATGTTTTGTTATCAGTCTTTTCCTAGTGTTTTCCATTCCCGTGTCCGCTCCTTTTGTTTTCTCAATCTTTTCGGTTATTTCTGTCATGTTTCGCATTATCCCGCTAAGTGTTGAGAAAGGTTATTCACGAGAATCCGAGCAAGAGAGAATTTGGACCCATTCGGTGGGCCCGTATTGAGCATTTATTGAAACTTGGACCCGTCGGTAGGCCCGCATTGAACATTTGTTTAGATTTGGATCAACAGGGGGCCTGCATATTGTCTTAATGAAAAATGAATTTTGAACCTACTTCGATCTAACACATAAAGATGCCTATCAAGGGAGCAGCTAAGATCATCCTTCGGAAACAGTTTGAGGGGCGTATCCAAGTCATATGGTAGCCCAACAAAGTGAACGGGTCAAATCAGCCCATGGAGTTGTTCTAACAGATGCAACCAATTCATACTAAAGCCCATCGCGTGGATCGTTCGGATTATCTCACTTAAGAAGGGGAACACCCAATTTATATCGTGATCCACCAAATGAACCGTTTGGAGTATCCCACTAATGTGATTTATAGGATGTACCCAGTTATATGGTGGCCCAATAAAGTGAGCGGTTTGGATAACCCTAGAAGAAATGATTTATTGAGCATATCCAATTAATGACTTATGGTTCAGATTATCCTATGGAATGGGACCCACTTGGGATTGATGTTGAATCCAAGGAAATAAATTCCCATTAAATTTTGAGGGCGTGAAAAGAAAATATATGCATTTTATAAGGTATTTTCGTCTACCTTCTTCTTTGAGAAAAACCACAAATAGAAACTTTATGTCAGGAGATTCTCGATATTTCTTTTTGGGGAGGAGGCAGCATAAGGAATAAAAGAAAAAGAAAAGAAATAAAGGAGAGGGGGGAATCTATTTTAAGGCAAGAGATGGTTCGGAAGAAAGCAAGGGAAAGATCTCTCGCAACTTTGGCTGGGCAATGAGCTGTTATAAGAAAAAAAAAAGGAAGGAGTAGAAGAAGAAAAAAGGAAAAAATTTCTTTTGCTCCCCACGGCAATTTTCTCTGATTTTTCAACAGCAGTTTTCTCCTCCGGGGGCTGACGCTCTCACTGGGCAATCTCAACTTCTTCTCAACCTCCTCTCCCTACCTTCTCCTTGGGGCTCTCTGCTAAAAGAAAAGAAGAGGAAGAAAAGCGAAAAAAAAGGAAAAAAAAAGGGCAGAGGCTCTGTTTTTCGTGGGAGGAGAGAACAGCAGCTCTCTCTTACTCCCTTGCACTCTCCACGGTCCCTATTCTCTCCATTAACCCCTCTTCCATAGCCCATCTCTATCCTTCGTCTATACCCAACCATCTACAGCCCGCTAAGAGAAAAAAAAAAAAAAGAAAAAGAAAAAAATAAAACGACAGAAAACAGAGCCTCCACGGCTCTGTCTCTGTTGTTTTACTCGTCCCTTCTCTCTCTCTCTCTCTCTCTCTCTCTCTTTCTCTCTGCCTCCCCTCTCCATGCAGCAAGCATTTTTTTTTTAAAAAAAAGAAAGAAAGAAGAAAAAGACCCATAAGAGGTCTCTCGGTTTCATCTCTCCAAGGTTTCGGTTGTTTTTTGCTTCCCCTCTCCCTCATTCTCTGATCCGGCCTCTCCTCCATCCCTCTAACTATTCTCCCTCACTCTCCTTCATTTCTCCCCACCTCCCATCCCTTCATCAACGACAACCTATAAAATAAAAATAAATAAAAGAGCGTGAAAAAACAGAGTATCGTAATACTCTGTTTTTTTTCGCTCTCTCTCTTTATCTCTCTCTCTATCCCACAGCCATCTCTATAACTCTCTCAAACTCTCTTTGTTGTTTTTTTCCTCTCATATTCTCTCTCTTTTCATCTCATATTCTCCCTCTCGCTCAAGCTCTCCATGCTCTCATCTCACCTTCTCACCTCTCGGCCTCTCATTTTCTTCTACACATCTAGCACTCCTCTCACATCTGTTTTTCCATCCATCCATCTATCTCACTTACCCCTCTCTGTTTCTCACCTACGCACAATTCCCTCGGCTTTCTTTCACAAACTCTCTAAACTCTCTATATCTCTCTTTCGAACTCTCACTCTCATACTCCCCCTCCATATCATTCTCTCTCACAGCAGTGAGAAAAAACAAAGGAAAAAATAAAGAAAAAAAACAAAGAAATAAAGAGAAAGAAAGGAGGTCGGATCGCACGTCGGCGGAATTTTCAGATTTTTCGGTTCTCGGATTCGGCGGAGATCTCCACCACAGGTAGGTACACTGTTCTCGATTTTTTCCGAAATTATTTGGTATTTTTTTAGATTTTTGCATGATTTTTAAGCATTTAAATGATTTTAATTCAATATTAAATGTGTGCGCTCAAAATCATGATCTGCATGAGTGTTTTAAATCCGTTTCGTCCCAAAATTTAATACGATGTTCTACTTAAATAGAGTAAAATAACTATCGGATCGGATCGGACATTGGATCAACGGTTTTTTAGAATTTGAGTGAAGAGTGGTATTTTATTTAAAATATTGGCTGAGTAATTACGAAATTCGAAAAAATAGCCATCTCAGGATAATCTATTTTTTGGAATTTTGAATTTTTCTTGTGTTCATCACATCAGAACAAGGTTGGAGGACGTTTTCCGGAATCGTAATTTTCTCGAAAATCGTGTTTTAAAAATAGAAAACTCTTCAAAAATATCTTTTCGACGAAGAAAAATAAAATATATACTAAACGAATTCCAAAATTAATGAAATTTCGTAGGAAAATAATATAATGCTGATACATTCTACCATAAATTTTTGAGAATTTTTGGAATTGGTTTGGTATATTATTTTATGCTTTCTTTGAAAATTATCAGATTTTGGGAGAATTTTTACAGACATCAGATCATAGATACAATTCCCAAAATTTTTACAGTAGTCTTATATTCCATATTGCTAGTTTCTGTAAACTTTTCAAGTGATTTAGATCTTGTTTCATAGGAGATGTATTGTTAATTCATAATCTTGTTTGAACATTAAAAAATCCGAAACTGATAGTAAATGGTTTCCAAAATTCATGAAAATCTCACAGCATGCTACTTTTACTTATATCTTGTTACTGTAGAAATTTCATTGAATTTAGATTCCTATTTCTAGTAGTTTCTGTGTTATTTTTGCAATCTGATCAATTAATTGTTAAATCAAAATTAAATATGAGCTTAATGTAAAAATATGTAAAACTCTTTCAATAAGTTACATCCCATCATGTCTTGCTGCTGCAGAAGTTTCGATTCATTTCGAATTCATTTGCAACAATTTCACTTCTAAAATCACTCATGCGGTTTAAAATTGATAAAATCCATTGAAAAACTGAAATTAATTAAAAATCATCACAAAGTTTCTAAAGAATCCTAAATTTTTGTCACATATTCACTCCTCAATCCATTGAAACGGAAATTTAGGATCTTTAGATTTTCCTGAAAAAATGGCCAGTGCATCCATAATCGTATCCCTATTGCACTTGATCTTTGACAATTTGAATATTTAAGCTATAGCATGTTGTTGGCTCCGAGGTTACTGTCCACGGAAATCCTGATATATGCCAGGCAATAAGATGCTATAACCTAAGTATTAAATTGCGCAAGGAAAGAGCGCACGATTCCCTCCCTTGGATGCCATTCTGGGCCGAAATTGGTGAACTCTAGAACCATTGGTATTCCTTAAGTGTCCAGAAACTGAAAATCCTTAAAATCTGAAATTCATTAACTTCAAGAACTTGAATCGATTTGTCTCGAGTCTTTCGGAACCATTGGATTATGGTTTCCAATATAAGAACCATTAGAGCCCAATTTAAGAACACTGGTGTCAGGTCGTGTCCTAGGTTTTAGGGAGTCTTAGGTTTTAGGGAGTCCTAGAGTTAGGAGTCCAGCCTCATCACGGACGTTTGCTATGTATAGCAACCGTGCCATAGGTCTAGTTACACTAGTCTTCCAATCTTTCCCTAGGACAAGCCTAGTAAACTAGGATGTAGGCTAACCTGCATTAGTCTAAGGAACAACTTGCATTAAGATAAGAATCATATAGCATCTTAAATGAGATCCTAGGATAATAAAATCCTCAACTTGAATTAAATAACTCCTCTTAAAACTGTTGAAACAGTCACTCCAGTCTAGATCGGTGTCTTAGTTGAGTTAGGCATAAATAGCTTAGCTTAGGTGCACCGAACTACGTCGACTCTGATCCCAGTGAGGCTTGGGTACGTAGGCAGCTTGGATGTCTGATGGCATACCAACCGCGAGTCGGCTCCACAACAAATTGTGGGGTTTTGTATATTAATTTCCTTGTAAATGCTTAATTAAATCACTTAGGATTTTCCATGAAATTAGAATTTTAGGAGAACTTTCACTTAGATTGAATTCAAACCAATTAAGAAATCAAGATACACATCTAAGATTCACATTGAAATTAGATCATAGGATGCATGTCCCGTAGTAAGCACATTAATAGAGAGTTGAATGAGCCATTTAAAATAAATTTAAAAGAGTTAGCTTTTGGAATTGAAGACCGATTATTGGGCAGGAATGGTGCATGTGGTGGATAAATCCCCATACCTTCCATTCTTGTAACCAGGTAGCGAGTCTAGATTTTTGGTTAATTACGAGTCCTAGATCTCACATCTAGGTGGCGACTCTGTCAGTCTCTTTTGTGTGGAATTCGGATCGCCTTAGTAATCCCAAGTTCACATAAAAGATGAATTAAAATCAATAATTAAAATGCACACGCCAATCGCGTGGGTACGAGAGACCAAGAGAGAGCATGGCGGCTCGCGCCCCACCCCTCTCGCGGGATCGGATCTCACAATGAGCAGAAATATACCATTCTTGAGAAGACTTGTCTAGCACTGGTTTGGGCTACTCAGAAGCTGAGGCATTATTTGTTATCGAATAGGGTTCTTCTACTCTCACGGATGGACCCATTGAAATATTTGTTCGAGAAGCCAGCCCTCGCCGGGAGAACAGCCAGGTGGTTGTTGTTATTGTCTGAGTTCGATATCACTTATCTCACTCAGAAGTCAATTAAGGGGCGCATGATAGCTAAACAGTTAGCCGATTCACCAGCAGAAAATAATGAATTTTTGAAAGCAGAGTTTCCAGATGAGGAGATAATGACTGTGGAAGATGAAGTTCCAGACACAAAGTGGTTGATGTACTTTGATGGAGCAGTCAACAATCGAGGCCAGGGTGTAGGGGCGGTGTTGGTATCACCAAGAAAAGAGTATATCCCTATATCATCAAGCTTCAGTTCAAGTGCACAAACAATATGGCAGAATACGAGGCGTGTATTGCGGGTTTGGAAGCAGCCATAGCCTTACGCATTCAGGACCTAGATGTATTTGGGGATTCAATTCTGATTATCTGTCAAACCAATGGAAACTGAAAAACAAGAGACGATAAGTTGATCCCGTATAATACGTACCTAGAGTCTCTGGTCAGAAAATTCAGAAATATCACATTCACTCACCTATCTCTAACAAAGAATCATTTTGTGGATGCATTAGCTACTCTGGCTTCAATGCTCGATATTTCTGCATCAATGGAGGTTCAACCATTAGAAGTACGGCTTCAATGGGCCCCGTCACATGTTAACGCTATTGAAATAGCAGCGAGGTGTTCAGATGGCGAGCCTTGGTACACAGATATCAAAAACCTTATCTTAGGCAAGGGGCATCCACCGGAAGCTTCTGGAAAAGAGCGAAGGTCTCTTCAGAAATTGGCCGCTAACTTTGTCATCTGTGGTGAAGAGTTGTACAGGAGGTCGTTCGATGGAATCCAACTTTTGTGTATAGATGAGGATCAAGCAGTTGAACTCATAGAGCAAACACATGAATGAGTCTGTGGACCGCATATGAACGGAAAGATGCTGTCAAGGAAGATTCTCAGGCTTGGATATTACTGGCCGACAATGGAAGCAGACTGCTACGCCTATGTGAAGAAATGTCACAAATGTCAGGTCTACGCCAATCTCATCCATGTGCCGCCTTCTCAGTTGCATTCTCTTACTTCACTGTGGCCATTCTCAGTATGGGGAATAGATATCATCAGGAAGATAAGTCCGAAGTCTTCTAGTGGGCATGAGTATATCTTGGTTGCCATTGATTACTTCACAAAGTGGATAGAAGCCGCTTCGTATGCGTCATTGACCTCGGCTTCTGTTGCAAGGTTCATCAAAGCGAATATTATTTGCAGATATGGAGTACCACATGAGCTAATTTCAGACAATGGGTCCCATTTCAAGAAGGAGGTGGCGCATCTGTGTGAAGAGTTTAAGATCAAGCATCATAAGTCTTCGCCCTATAGACCTCAAACGAACGGAGTTGTAGAAGCTGCTAATAAAAACATCAAAGTAATCATCAGCAAGATGACCGAGACTTACAAAGATTGGTCGAGCAAACTCCCGTATGCTTTGTGGGCCTATAGGACGTCGATCAGGTCCTCTACAGGTGCAACTCCGTATTCTTTGGTGTACGGAATGGAAGCTGTTTTGCCTATTGAATTGCGAATTCCCTCCTTGAGAGTGATGATGGAAGCTGGGTTGCCAGAATCTGTTTGGGCTCAAGCCAGATATCAAGAGTTACAAATGATTGACGAAAAGAGGCTGAAAGCATTGTACCATGTTCAGGGGTATCAGCGCCGTGTCGAGAGAGCCTTCAACAAGAAGTTCGTGTTCGAGACCTCAAGAAGGGAGCTCTTGTCCTGAAATCCTTCCAGGCACCGGTATATGACCCCAGGGGTAAATTCAAGCCGAGATGGTCAGGTCCATACATTGTTGATGAGGTCCTGCCTGGAAAAGTCGTCAGACTCCTCGATGAAAATGGAGAAAAGCTAACAGAGCCAACAAACCTTGACCAACTCAAGAAATATTATGCTTAAAGCACCAGAAGGCCTTCCTTGGCCGACCAGAGCTTCAAACCAAAAATCCTTTCTTAAAAAAAAAGCATATCAAAGAATCCGTTGCAAAACTCTTTTGAGTTTACACAAAATCAAAACCAGTCTCTTTGAAAACCCATAAACTAGGGGCATTTGTGCCTTGAACTACGCGTGACCTGATCCTCATCCTTTGGGGGTACGTAGGTAGTCTAGCTAGTCCGGATTCGGTCGAAACCTTGGAAAACTTATCAAAACTCCGGTCTTTCAAACTCTAACCTACCTAAAAAGTCCTTTTGGTGCAATAGGCAAAGGTTTGTGGCTAAGAAAAAAAAAAGAAAAACGAAAAAAAATGGAGTCTGAGGACCCGTTGGATTGAAAACCCGCAAGGGCGATCTAAGCAAAAGTTAGTGTTAGCCCAAGGGTTCCCCATGGGTTCATTCAATCACCTTGTTTTGATGATTAACAAACACAAATTGATTAGTCTTTTATGGACTAATTGTTTGCCTTGAGTGTTGTGCTATACACAGGGAATTCACATGTCAATCCATGCTAGCACACACCGTTGATAGCCTATGCTTGAAGATGAACCAAACAAAGGACAAAGGAGCTAGAGCATAGTTGGACAAACCATACCTTGGAGGATCAACCAAGGAGAAGCTCCACACAAGCATCTCAAAGCATTGAATAAACAAAGGAAAATCAATGAAGGCCAAAGCTTGTAGATCAACAACTTGCAAAGGAGCTTGAACCAAATGGTGGCATCATCTTTTAAAGGTGTCAAGCAAAGAAGCTCAACCTTGTAGATCCCAAAGCAAGCCAAGCACACCGTTGAAGATCAAATGAAGATTGGCTCAAGAGAACAAGGGAGTACTTAGAATGGTAGTATGTATCATCTTTCTCTCTTGTATTTTTTTTGATCAAGGCACATCTTAAAACCCCTAAAAATATATTTTTCAAAGAGACTAACACACCCTTTAAAGACTTAAATGGATAAGTGAATGGCCATGGTGGTGGACCAACATGTTGGGTCCCATATGGCATTCAACACAACATTGAACAAAACAGAGTTTTAAGAGTACAATCTGGACCAGCAACTAAATCCTATCTAGAGGCAAGTGAGCAGCATCTTCTTCTCTTTATTGTATTTGGCAACAAAGGGCGCCGTATTTAAGACCCTTGGAGCTTGAACGCCCGGATTGTACAAGGCGAAAGGAACGCTGTATTTAAGTTCCTTGGAAGATAGTGGATACCTCAAGGAGAGCAAACTTGAGAAGAGTGGAGTAGGTCTTGGGTTTAAGACCGAACCACTATAAAAGCCATTGTGTCAAAGCCTCTTGTCTCTCTACCTCCTCTTGATTGGTGATTGGTACACATCTCTCTTACTCTCTCTTGTAGGTGCTTAATATTCATATCCTTGCTTGAGTGAGTGATTAGCACTTAAGTTGAAATTACATATTCATCTCGTGCTAATTAAGTCTCTCATCATTCTAATCAAGTTATAAAATCAACTAGGGAATAAAGTTTGAGCAAAGTGTTCCTGCGCAGCTGCTCAGTTAGCTTAACTGAGCAGCTGCCCCAAAAAACTCATGTGGCCCCATATTTTTTGGGTGATTCAAAGCATTCATTTGATGGGCCCTTCCATGGATTGGGTGTGTACCAAAAATCAGCTCCATTGGATCACCAATGGGTGTCCATTTGTGGGGCCAAAATGGACAGATACTGTTTGTCCACAAATCTGTCCATTTTTTCCCCCACAAATGGACACCCTAAGGTGATCCAATGGAGCTGATTTTTGGTGGACACCCTACCCATGAAAGGGCCCATCAAATGAATGCTTTGGATCCCACCCAAAATGTGGCCACATGAGTTTTTGGGGCAGCTGCTCAGTTAAGCTAACTGAGCAGCTGCGCAGGAACACTGCGCTCATAAAGTTTACATCATTACTATTAACCTTAATTAATCAAACCAACTTAATTGAGAAAAGTTAAAACTAGGATAATTTTGGTAAAGAGTTTTTAAAGAGAATAAGCATTTTAAAGAAACCCAATTCACCCCCCTCTTGGGTTGCCTAGTGGGATTTCACTTGGTATCAGAGCTAAAGGCTCTTATATAGATTTTTGAACTTTCAAATTTCTTCAAGAGAAAAGATTTATATTGGCAACCTAATGGCTTCTAGACTTCCTTGTTTTGATGGAAGCAACTATGAATCTTGGTCGATCCATATGAGGTCTTATCTAAAGAGTTTAGATAAAGACTTGCTTAAATCAATTGAAAATGACTTTGTTTTAAATTTCAAATCTAAGAGAATTAGTGATTATGATAAAAGATTATTTTCTCTTAACTCAAAAGCCATGATTTTCTTATGTTGCTCCTTGCCCTCACATCTATTTGAAAAAGTTTTTCATGCAAAAATGCTAAAGAAATTTGGATTTCATTAGAAAACAATTTCAAAGAAAATATTTGCTTGATGGCTCTTGAAAATCAAAATGAAAAAAATGGTGGTTTAAGTGATGATAAGTTAGATGGTTTTGTGCCTCCTAATTATGAAGATCTTGTGAATAACTATGTTAAACTTAATGATCAATTTGAACTACAAACCACAAAGAATCAATCACTTAAAAAATCTCTTAAATCAATTTCAAATGAACTTGAAAATCTTCAAAATGAATATGTAAATTTACAAAATGAAGAAAAGAAATTAATTGAATATAACATTGAACTTGAAAAGAAAAACCTTGATTTATTAGAAAAACTTAAAGTTATCAATGAAGAAGAAGATAGAAATAGAGTTTTCTCATCTCTTGAATCAATAAACTTAAAAAGGAAAATAACTGATTTGAAAATCGAGAATGAGAAACTTGAGTTGGAAAACTATTATCTACAAGAAGAAAAAGCGAAACATAATTGTCACCATATGCATTCTTGTAGTTTATCATGTTCATCTAGTCCTTCTACCTATTCTTCCATGTCTTGTGATTATTGTGGAAGATTAGGACATTACAAATCTAGATGTAGATTTAGATTTGTAAAAAGCTCTAAGTTTGTGTGGGTTAGAAAAGACTCATTACATCACACAAACTTAGTTGGGCCAAAGATGGTTTGGGTTCCAAAACCCCCTACTTGAGGCATTCTACATGCTTCGTAGATTTTGGGGTATGTGCTATAACTTGAATATCATTTGAGAAATTTGGTTGAATAGATACAATGTACTTATTCTTGTTTTGATTCCATGTATCTATACATGCTTGTGCTTAAATGAAAAATCTCTTCTCAAAATTCAGAGTCTATGTGCTTAAACTTATTTACAATAAGACTTTGACATGCTATATTTAAGTGTAAAATCTATTGGAAAAGGTTCCCTAGATATCCCATTTGATATCTAGTCTATGTTGTGCTAAAATTGTTAAATTTTATGAAAACTATGCTTCTAGATACAATATGCTTGATTCCCATGTATCTAGTTAGCCTTAAGATTAAATGCTATATCAATTGTGTTTATTTGGATGCTAGATGTCACATTAATATTTCCTTGCATCTAGCCTCATATGTGTTTTAATGATCACATCTTTTTCAAAAGAAACACATATAGATACTATAGACTTATAGTGTTTGATTCTTGTGTATCTATATATACTACTCTAAGTGCACTCACTAAGACTTAGATCATTTTGCACTTAGCAGTCATCCACATGTAAAATCACAATAGAGCACTTAATGTGAAAACCATGATTGATCTTACATGAATATCAACCTCTTCATTGCCCATGAGTTCAAGTTAAACCCATAAGAGTATATCTTTCATATTTGAACTATAGTTTGGACAAAATTGGCTTTTGCTAGATTATTTGGTACTTAAAGTCATTTATATATCATTTATAGCAAAACTAAGAAATTAAATGCCTTGTCATTACATAAGTGGTTGTGGATGTAGGATGTAGGTGTTTGGATCTTGTATTTTCCTTGTAATGTCTTCTTTGTGTCCAAACCTTGTTGTCTTCTTTGTGTCCAAACCTTGTTGTCTGAGGATCCTTTCTCTTCTGGAATCTCGACGGGATGAAGTCCTCCGTTCGGCGTATTTACAGGCGGAGGTGGCGTCGCCAGTTGGGGTGGGATCCTTTGGAGCACTTGCTGGAGGGCGACCGCAACACTTCCGAGTTGCTGTGTGAGTTGATTGAAGGCGGTCATTGTCACAGGAGTGTCGCCGAAGGTGACCATCTCTTCCATCTTCTCGAGTGGTTTGTGGTCTCATTGGCTTGCTTGGCTTCTCGTAACCATTCCACCGTTGAGTTGGGAGGTAGCTTTCGATTTTGGCATAGTCGGTCCCATGGATGGCTCCAATCTGATGATGCCTAATATCTGACTGCAAGAACTAGCTTCGGAGAACCCGTAATCCTGCGCTCACAGAAAAAGCGTCAGTGGGCCCGGAGTTGTGGCTCCGGACGGCCACTTCGACACTCAAGTCAGAGACGGGCAATCACAGACAATGGATGGGGAATGGGAGAGGGCTAAGTCAAGTTATCAGACCAAGAAAGAAGAGAGGGAGAGTTGAATCCTCTTGCTTGAGTGCGTAGTCCCCTTTTTATAGGGGTGGAGATCCACGATCTCGGAGATATCAATCGTGCCTTTGATTTAGCCCACGTGGAGCTTGGTAGCTGGCGAATAAACATGTGGAGATACGATTTCCGATGATTTTGGGCGAAGATCGTGGATGGTGATTTAGGCGGGATGTTTTGAATTCAAAAACCGCGCCTTACGTGTAACAGCCGTCTGGATATCCCGTTTGGGGGCGGGATCCCCGCGATTGAGTTTGATTCCCTTAGTAGTTCAGTACCGCTCAAGGGAGGACTATCAAGGAAGTCCAATCAATGCTCGTTACCAAGTGTTTCTGCGGGTTTGTATTTGATGCACCTGAGCGGTGGAGAGGGGGATTGAAGGTTGGTACCGGAGATATCGATTTTACGCCTAACAGATTTCAAAAGCCATGAGGCCGGACAAGCAAGCCTTACCAATAAAGCAAACCCAACATTAAGAATGCTGACATATGGATTTCGTAGTTCAAATATTCTAAAAAAAAAAACTACAAGTTTATTCCACACCAATTGAGAACACACTCAGAAATTGTATGAACTAAGGATCATCCTTCATCATTAAAAACACCCAAACTATAGGTAAAATCAAACAATTCTACAGCCCTAGCACTATCATAAGCAGCCTTATCATATGCACCCATGTCCACGAAAAATATTGTAACAACTAGTTTATATGCATCTATTGCCAGCCACGACATGTGATCATCTAAAATATTTAGAATAGATAAGTCATGAACAAAATTGTAACCCCTGTTCTAATAGAAAATCCAGACTAAGTTAAAACTTTTAACAAATCTTCAAAAAAAAAAATGAACAATTAGGTCATAAACAGTAACTCACTAGAAAAGCAGGGGATTAAAATGAGAATATAGATCTTAATTTCTGAACACTACATAACACACATTTTTATAAAGAAAATGTTGAACGAATGAATTTATAAACCTAATATGCTATTTATAAAGATCTATAAAGAAAATGCTCTTCTATCTTGTCTTTAAGAGAGAAAAACTTACATATTTATCATATAATTTCCATTTTCCATAATCTAATCAGTAAAAGAATACCTGACAAAGTTGACTTGAAAAATAATTCCTATCTCTGTACACTTCGATTCAACAAGTTCGTTTCCTTTTTTTTTCTGCCTCCTCGAATTTCAAGCTCAAATGAAGACAAAGATCAGCAATTATGTCCAGAGTCAGCACCAGAGCTCGCCGGAGCAATCCGGAGAAGATGATTCGGCCGGAAAATCCACCGGATTTTAGCCGGAGAAGAAAAGAACAAGCTAGGGTTTTTCAAGTTGAAATTGAGGCATGGTGTGAAGAAACAAAGAGAATCGAAGAAAAATTAGTGAAACAAAAGAGGAATGTAATGGCCGGAGTACTACCGGAGCTTGCCGGAATAGATCGGAAAATATATGAAAAAAAAAGTTAGGGATTCGATGAAGATGAAGAAGAAAAGGGGTTTTTCTCTCTCTCTCTCTCTCTCTCTCTTGATTAAGCTAAAGAAAAACTGATTAAATGTAAAATGAGAGATCAATTGGTATTTATAGATGTTTTTGTTTGTTAATATTGGCACAACAATGTGATGAGTGCGCGGTTTACGCAAGAACAATGATGGGTGCACGGTTGGTCGTGTCCCATTCAATCCCTGATTTGCCCTTTCCAGGATAAATGCACCTCCCTTCTGGATAAATTCACCCTCCTTCTGCATTTGTACTACACACATTCTCTGGCTCGTTTGCTAGGCAAACCTGGCCGGATTTCAATGAAATTTTGCAAGAACCTAGCTGGGACTCTAAGATAACCTAGGGTGAAATTTGGGGTTCCAATTCAATGACTTGGTAGGGTTTTTACTCAAACTTGATATACAAGGGTTCGGTCAAAATGGGGTGTCTACACTCGGCCGTAGCAGAACAAGTCTCTTTGACACCTCAACCTCGTACCTTACTATGCATAAAACTGTAAATTGCAGAAAGTAAAAGCAAGTCGAAGGGAATAATGTCTCAAGCGCTCGGCCGTAGCGGAACAAGTCTCTTTGACACCTCAACCTCGTACCTTGTGCAAAAAGCTGTAAAGTGCTGGAATTAGTAAAAGGCAGGTGGAGGGGCTTGACATCAGAAATGATGGAACCCACCCTACCAGTTTCGTAAATATAACTGGAAAGTAGTAGAGGGGCAGGTTGAGGGGCATGACATCAAGGATGATGAAACCCACTCATACCCATTTTGTAAATACAACTGGGAAGTAGTAAAGGGGCAGGTTGAGGAGCTTGACATCACGGATGATTAAACCCACCCACTCCCGTTTTGTAAATACACAATTAGAAAGTAGTAAAGGGGCAGGTTGAGGGGCTTGCATCACGGATGATGAAACCCACCCATACACGTTTTGTAAATACACAACTGAAAAGTAAATGGATTACATCTTTCTGTTATTTACATTTTTTTAGGGTTTATTCTTACCACTTGGAGAGATGGGCAGCGTAACCGCGCTTGTTTGGAGAGGGAGACTTCAGAGATTGCCAAAAATTTTGCAGAACCACAACGCTATATTGAGAATAGGGCATTGGATTCTCTTAAATTCTGCAGCGCTACCGCGCTATGTTGAAAGGGAGCCTTCAAGGCTACAAAAAAATCAGCAGCATAACGGCGCTGTATAGCCGAATCGCCTCCGAGTTTGTCGAGATTTCGGCAGAACAACGACGCTACTTGAAAAAGTAGCTCGTAGTTCTGCAAAATTTGGCAGAACAACGGCGTAAAAAAGAAACGACGCTCTGAACCTTCGAAAATTCGGCGGAGTGCCGACGTCCGAAAGGATCTCCCTAGTGTTTCTCTACTTTCTCTCTTCTAAAGCAAGCTAACTAGGGTTTCTGTCTGATTTTCTGCAGAAGTTTGGGGCTTGAATCTCACTCAGAAGGGGAGGAATTACACCGAAGGAAGGTGCATACCACCAAAGGGAGAGAGAGGGAGAGAAGAGATGTTTAAATAGGGGAGGGGGTTTAGAATATCTGGGTCGAACCAGACGAATTTGGAATTCGTCTGAGATGAATTTTGGAGTGACATCCTCCCATAGAGTGGAGTGATGTCACAGTCGGCCTTCGTGCTATTTTGTCTCTTCTCTATTTTGTTTTGTAGTGTTTTCGTCTTTTATCAAAGACTTCGGTCGTCCATTTCTCTTCTGATTAGACTCTGATTCGCACATGGTTAGGTCCGTTGAATTCCTTGTTTCCAGGGCTTTCTAATGAACCAGATATCGGGTGCTTCCGAGAGACAGGGTGTCCTTTGGGCTCCAAAAGAGATTTTCGGACCCAAATTTAACGTACTGATGGGACACAAATACGGCGTCGTTCTCAGATATCGCCACGTGTCGCCCATGCACAAGGAGAACCTAGCCATCATGAAGAAAGACGTTGGAAAATGATAAAGACCATGCAAACATGACACGCGTCACCGTCCAGGCCTCATCATCACAAACCATGGAAGAAGATGGCCGGCGAAGCCACGCGCTCCGGCAAGGCAGGGGACGGCCCAATCCTGCAAAGGAAGGCTTTCTCTCCATAATGATGAAAGGGGCCGCGCGCCTCCCTTTAAAAGGGAGGGAAAGGAAGAAGAGAAGGGATCCACATTTTTTTAGAAAAGACTTCCCTCATCCTCAGCTTCACAGAAAAGCAACCGAAAAAAGAGGCGAGGCAACAATAGAGGAGACTAGGAACGCAGTCCTACTCTCCCTATTAGTCCCCTCCGACCTACTCATTTACACACCCAGAAAGGAGCCTGCGCGTTGGCCCTAGTAACCCTGATCAAAACCCCTTCCCCTTCTCGCTGTCCTTTATATTGATTGGTCGAAGGATCTGACTTGGGTGTCGAAGTGGTCGTCTGGGACCCACCCCGGACCCCCCTGACCCCCTTTGTTTGTGATTGCAGACCCCGCGGAGGCCCTCTACCGACCGCGCGATCACCGACCCGGATTCAGACGCCATCATATTGGCGCCATCCGTGGGACTCGTCGAGTACTGAACGCCTTATGGCGATGAGAAACCACACCCAACAGCAAGAAACAGGGGTAATAACCAAGAGTTAGGCTCAGGCGTGCAAACCAACAGCTCAAGCTCCCGAGAGCCCAACTCACCACTCTCAGGCCGACACGAGCCCTCCTCTAGCGCACCGCAGAAGGTCCCCACCATGGAGATGTTCAACGAACTCCGCCAGGAACTACTCCAACGCTTGCCTCCTCCGGCCCCGGAGAGGCCCCTGACAACGCAGAACCAGACAGAAGCCTATGACGAAGGCAACGAGGAACAGCTAGGGGGGCATCATCCTCGGCGGAAGCAAGCACCGACTCGCCGAACGCCGTCCCCGTCAACGAATAGCCCTTTGCCCCCCGCAGCTAGGGGACGACAGCGGGAAGCAGGCTACACTAAGCCGCGCTCCCCCCGTCCAAGCTGCCCGTCTTCAGGAACCGCCCCTGGCTCGGGCGGAAGAAGTGGCAACCTCAGCGCAACCGTCTAGCGTGGATCCAATAGCCGACCTGTAGAGGCAGATTCGAGAGGTAAAGCTAGAAATGAAGAAGCCCTACGCCCATGGCATCCTCAACGAATGGGAAAGGGAAACGGCATCCCCATTCACCGCGGAAGTCCTAAAGACCCCTGCAGAAGCAGGCATAGACCTCTCCCATTTTGGTCTATACGACGGAAGCACTGACCCCCTCGAGTTCCTCCAGACCTTCAAAAGGGTAATGACGCTCCGAGGCCCGTCGGACGGATTCATGTTCAGAGCCTTCGCCTCCCTGTTAAGAAAGACCGCTAACGACTGGTACATGAGATCGGAGCCCGACTCCATCGCATCCTTCCACGAATTCGGGAGGAAGTTCAGCGCAAGATTCGCCAACAACCGCTTCCGCCATGATCCAGCAGACGCCCTTTTAGCCCTCTGTGGGACCCGATCCCGCGAGATGAGGTGGGGCGCGAGCCGCCACGCCTTCTCTTGGTCTCTCGTACCCACGCGAATGGCGTGTACATTTTTAATATTGACTTTAATTCATCTTTTATGTGAACTTGGGATCACTGAGGCAATCCGAATTCCACACAAAAGAGACTGACAGAGTCGCCACCTAGATGTGAGATCTAGGACTCGTAATTAACCAGAAATCTAGACTCGCTACCTGGCTACAAAAATGGAAGGTATGGGGATTTATCCATCACATGCACCATTCCTGCCCGATAATCGGTCTTCGATTCCAAAAGCTAACTCTTTTAAATTTATTTTAAATGGCTCATTCAACTCTCTGTTAATGTGCTAACTACGGGACATGCATCCTATGATCTAATTTCAATGTGAATCCTAAATGTGTATCTTGATTTCTTAATTTGTCTGGATTCAATCTAAGTGAAAGTTCTCTTAAAATTCTAATTTCATGAAAAATCCTAAGTGATTTGATTAAGCATTTATAAGAAAATTAATATACAAAACACCACAATTTGTTGTGGTGCCGACTCGCGGTTGGTATGCCATCATACATCCAAGCTGCCTACGTACCCAAGCCTCACTGGGATCAGAGTCGACGTAGTTCGGTGCACCTAAGCTAAGCTACTTATGCCTAACTCAACTAAGACACCGATCTAGACTGATTTGACTGTTTCAACAGTTTTAAGAGGAGTTATTTAATTCAAGTTGAGGATTTTATTATCCTAGGATTTCATCTAAGATGCTATATGATTCTTATCTAAATGCAAGTTGTTCCTTAGACTAATGCAGGTTAGCCTACATCCTAGTTTACTAGGCTTGTCCTAGGGAAAGATTGGGTGACTAGTGTAACTAGACCTATGGCACGGTTGCTATCCATAGCAAGCGTCCGTGATGAGGCTGGACTCCTAACTCTAGGACTCCCTAAAACTTAGGACACGACACGACACGACACCAGTGTTCCTAAATTGGGCTCTAATGGTTCTTACGACGGAAACCATAATCCAATGGTTCCGAGAGACACGAGATGAATCGATTTCAGTTCTTGAAGTTAATTAATTTCAGATTTCAAGGATTTTCGGTTTCTGGACATTCAAGGATTACCAATGGTTCTAGGATTCACCAATTTCGGCCCAGGATAGCATCCAAGGAAGGGAATCGTGCGCTCTTTTCTTGTGCAATTTAATACTTATGTTATAGTACCTTATTGCCTGGCATATCTCAGGATTTCCGTGGATAGTAACCTCGGAGCCAACAACGTGCTATGGCTTAAATATTCAAATTGTCAAAAATCGGTTGCAATTGGGATACGATTATGGATGCACTGGCCATTTTTCCAGGGAAATCTAAGGATCCTAAGATTTCTATTTCAATGGATTAAGGAGTTAATATGTGACAGAGATTTAAGGTTCTTTAGAGATTTTCAGATGATTTTCAATTAATTTCGGATTTTCAACGAATTTTACCAATTTTAAACATATGAGTGATTTTACAAGTGAAGCTGTTGTAAAAGAATTCGAAATGAGTTGAAACTTGTACAGCAGCAAGATATGATGAAATGTAGCTTACTGAAAGACCTTTACAGATTTTTACATTAAGCTCATATTTAATTTTGATTTAACAATTAATTGATCAGATTGTCAAAATAACACAGAAACTACTAGAAATAGAAATCTAAATTCAATGAAATTTCTACAGAAATAAGATATGAGTAAATATAGCATGCTGTGAGATTTTCATGAATTTTAGAAACTATATACTATCAATTTCGGATTTTCAATTTTCAGCCTAAGATTATGAATTAACACTACATTTCATAGGAAACAAGATCCAAACCAATTGAAAATTTTACAGCAACTAGAAATATAGAATATAAGACTATTGAAAATGGGGGTGGCTGGAGAGAGAAATGGAGAGAGAGAGAGAGAGAGAGAGAGAGATCGACAGAGAGAGTGGGAGAGAGTTTTGAGAGATCGAGAGTGAAAGAGAGTGTGAGGTAGATAGACAGAGAGGTAGAAAGAGGGAGTGCGAGGTAGATAGACAGAGAGAAAGAGAGGGTGAAAGAGTGTGAGAGGTATAGAAGGATGGAGAAGTAAAGAGTGATAGAGATTGAAATACAAATGGATAGAGATATAGAAAAGGAACAGAGGGTGAAAGACAGATGGGTCGTAAAACCGAGGGAGAGGAGATAGAAACAGAGAGAGATAGAGTTTTCTTGTTAGAGGGGTGAGAGACGAGAGGTAGAAGGTTGAGAGGGATACAGAGAGTGAGAACTGAGGGTTGAAAGGGATAGAGAAGAGAGATAAGAGAGAACGAGGCCCTCCTTATTTTCTTTTTTCTTTTTTTTTGAAATAAACAGAAACCGATGCTCTGTTTTTCGTTTAAAATGGAGGAGAGAAGATATGGATGGCTACTGGGTGAGTGTGGAAGGATGTAGGCTGTAAGAAAGAGGGCTTAAGGAAGCTGCTGTTGGAAGGGAGGAGAGCTGAAATCAAGACTCTGTTTTGCTGCTGTTGGAAAGGAGGAAAGCTGGAACCAAGACTCTGTTTTCTTCCTCTTTTTTTTTTAGGTATAGTTTGGGTGAAGAATACGAGAGAGTCATGGAGAGTACTGAGGGGAGATGAAAAGGGATCAGATACAGAGCGTGAGGAAACCGAGAGAAACAAAAGAACAGAGGGAGGGAGTAAGGGAGGAATCAGCCAGAGAGTAGAGAAACCGTGAGGCTGCTGTTGGGAGGATAAACAGAGGATGATAGTGGAGAGATGGAACACAGAGGCTGGGAGATGGAGGGAGAGATTGGGAGATGGAGGGAGTGAGAGGAAACCGAGAGTGTACGATTGGGGAGAGAAGAAAACAGAGGGTTGCGTGGGGAATTGAGAAAACACAGAGAGAGAGAGTCGGGAGAGCCCAAAACGTGAGACTCTCCCCTCAAGATAAAAAAAAAAACAGCCTTTTCAGGGAGGTTTTCCGAGAGGATTTTATCGAGCGAGCCCCCGTTTTTCTTGGCTCCTTTCTCCTTTAAAAAAGAAATGCTCGTATTCTTTCTCATGAGAGAAACAGGAAGTTGCCATTTTTTCTTTCTTGAAAGAGAAGTTTTCTTTCTTTTAAGAACAAATTGCCGAAATTTTCCTCACCTTTGCACCGAATATAGCTTTTTCTCGATGGGGGAATTCCATATTTTTCGTGAGAGCTTATTTTTGGCCTCTTCCTTCTCCACAATAGAGAATTTCTATTTAGAAACCAACCCAAACGGTGATCTCTTCCTTGGGAATATTCTTAAATATGGCCTACACATGGTGGCCCACTTTAGGATGGAAGGTTTGGAATGATCCAAACCATCCCCATAAGATGATCCAAAATATTCATTTAACGAGCCACAGATGGGTCATATCCCGCAAATTACTTCCTTCGGATGATCTAGTCCATCCGATTGATGGGCCAACCATAGATTAATTGTGACCACCTAAATCATTTCTATTTAATGATCCTAACTCTCCAATTGAATGCTCCCTGTAAGATGGTGGTTACCTCCTAATGATGATCTTATCTATTAGGTTGGTGGATCACAGCATGAGAATCCATGAGCTCAACATTCTCATTTAATAAAAACAATGCGGGGTATACTGACTTGATCCCATTCCAGTTAAAATACTCAATGCGGGCCCAGCCAATGAGTCCAACCTCTCTCTTGTTTAAGTTTTTGTAAACAACCTTCCTCAACACTTAGCGGAAAATGCGAAACACAGAAGAAATGATTGGAAAGATCGAGAAAGCATATGGGACGGACGCAGGGATGGAAAACACTGGAAAACCGATAGAAACACTAACTTATTTGTTGACTAAGGCGGAGCAAAATGGGGTGTTTACAGATGCCCCTCTTTGGTAGAGATGATATAGTCATCGAATACCAAAGCAAAAGTGACAGTGCCATTTTGCGTAGCTTTGATCGACAAAGGACTCTCTAGACACAATGCAACCTAACATAATGTAAGACCCTAGATGAAACCCTAGAACTTGAACATATATCAAAAATCTTTTATTCTAAACCACTGGAGGATTCGATTACCAGAGGATTAGAGGCTTAAGGACTTGAGAACTGGAGAACTGAATAATCAAACAATGGGTGGACTGGAGAATTGGAAGACTGGATGACTTGGAACTGGAGAATTGAAGATTGGATGAACTGAAGAATTGGAAAACTGGAGAAGTAGAAAATTTAGGGACTGGATATTTATAGACCTAAAAATTTAGAGAACTGGATGATTAAGAGACTCAATAGTCAGATAACCGGAGAATCAAAGAACTGAGAAGTTAAGGAGCCAGTTCACTGGGAATTGTAGAACTTGATTACTGAAAAACTGGAGAGTCAAAACTTGATAATTGGTGAACTGGGGATTAGATTAGATTGACATTTTGATTTATTCAATTGGGATTGGAATTTGATCACTGGATGTTAGGACTGGAAACTGGAGACTGGAATCTTAATCTAAACATCGGGAACCGGAACTCTAGAACGAAGACATACCGGATACTAGAATTAGAGTACTGAAACACTGTATTTTCGGACACTGGAACCGATGTTGGAATTGGAGTGCCGAAGTACTGAGAACAGGAATACAAGTACTGAAAAATGGAACACTGGAATATTTGTGATAGAGATAATGGACACTAGAACTTTGATACTGGAATATTGGATACTGGAACTGGAGACTAGAACTGGCATAGTGACACACTAGAATACTGGAATTGAAACTGGATACAGGATGCTGGAACTGGAATTGAAACTGAATAATGGACACTGGAACTGGAATACTGGAATTAAAACTGAATAATGGACACTGGAACTGGAATACTAGAATACTGGATACTGGAATTGGAATATTGGAATACTGGATACTGGAATATTGGGATACTGGATACTGGAACTGGAGAATCAGGAATTGGTAATTGATAGTAAACTAGTTTTTTACACTGTTTACTGGGGATGAACAAGAAAGTCTCACAGGGCTTGAAATTTCTTAGATTAAGATCTTCTTTACTGGGGATATAAACTGGGACCTCGGAATATTTGGACACTGGTACAGAGGATTCTTCTTTTGACAAGCATTCAGACAAATATTCAACTGACTGGAAGGAGATTCCGATTTTTAATGGTTCATCTTTATGAGAAACCGGCTCAACTACCATTGCATCTAAGGCTCTTCCAAGCTCAAGGTGCCTTCCCAGGGTATGATCTTTTTACGGAAGCTGGGCTTTCTGATATTTCTACTTCTGAATTTTTCTGAGTTGATCTTCTTTGAAACGAAACTGCTTGACTAGGTTACCGAGCTCTTTCATACGATTGCCGGGAGCTGCCGAGGCCGGGCCTCCTTCATCAAGACAGTTGCATCATTTGGACATAAGAACGACGATTGACTCTTTCTAAAGAGAAAACTTAGATAAAAGGCACTACTCAAAGGATTGAGCAGCTCTGAAGGAGTGAACATAGAATGACAAAGATTGACTAACTACACTGACAGACACAGTAATGCTTCTGACTTAGTTAACGTTTTATTTGGTAAGTCTATCCTTTCGAGGAATTTTTTTTTCAATTCGTAAACACTGGACTTCTTCCTTAAAACAGTAATGCCTCAAGGATTTAATTACGACCCCTAAGATTGCTTAGCTTCAATGCCCCCAGTTTTGAGGATGTTACTTGAATTTGCTTGAACTTCAGTCTTGATACCGGCTGTAGCCTTCTTATAATGGTTCTCTTACCGTGACCAAGTCACCTCTTCGGGGTTTTTAACTTGGCGAACCGTGCCAGCCTTAACTTTTGCCTGAACCACCTTTCTAGGTTTTTGATCCAGCAGGCTATCCCCTTAGCTTTTGCCTAAGCCGCCCTTTCGGGTTTTCAACTTAGCAGGGGAAATGATCTTAAATTTTGCCTAGACCGCCCTTTCAGGTTTTCAGTCTAGCAGATTTTCAAACTCCGTTCCCTTTTTTTTTTTTCATCATTTTTTTTATTGTGTCTCGGGACCTAGATCATTAGTTCTGAACACCGGAAGGACTTTATAGGTAAGATAGGGCTTTTCAAAGAATGGCTTAAGGTTCAACAAAGATTTCGACCGAACCTGTGAACAGGTTGCCTACATATCCCAAGGTAGGAATCAGGTCGTGTGTAGTTCAGGGCGAATGACCCTAGTTTGAAGATAGATTGTTTGAAGGTTAATTGATTTTTTTTTTTTTTCTTTCTGGAATAATTGACTTCTCTTCTTTTGGAACTTGTCCCTCTTCTTTTTTTTTTTTGTAACGATTGAATTTCTTTTCTCTTTTTTTTGAATCGACCGAACTCGGTTTAACCGAGTTGCCTACGTACCCCAGTGTAGGGATCAGGTCTCGCGTAGTTCGGGGGGATGCCCCTAGTTTGATGGGTTTTCAAGAAAATTTCATTTAGGCTCGAAGGGTTTGCAAACCGGTATTCTTTTGACGTTGGGTTCTGATTTTGGGGTTTATTCGGCCAAAGGAGGCCTTCCGATGTTCAGATTGGGAATCGATATAGGTTACTAGAGTCCCTCTGGTACTGATTATTTTTTTGCTCTTTTTTTTTTTCACGGAGTTCCGGTAAGAGATAATGATTCTTCTTCCTTCTGGATATAATAAGTAATTTGACTTTGAGGGTGCATACTGGTTTTTGGACATCATTTCATCCTTGAATCGGTGGCCCTTGATATTTTGATGATCGCTCTGTGATGATTGCTCTTGCACTTTTCATATTGGAATTGATGGCTTTACATTGTCACCGGTGAAACCTATGACCGTGGCCATTGACTGGAGATATGGAAGTTGTTTCGAATCCATGCCCCTTATATAGCATGTGATATTCACTTCATTCTTTCTTGAACCTTCTATCTGGGTTTAACCGAACTCGGTTTTGAATCGACCGAACTCGGTTTAACCGAGCTGCCTACGTACCCCAGTGTAGGGATCAGGTCTCGCGTAGTTCGGGGGGATGCCCCTAGTTTGATGGGTTTTCAAGAAAATTTCATTTAGGCTCGAAGGGTTTGCAAACCGGTATTCTTTTGACGTTGGGTTCTGATTTTGGGGTTTATTCGGCCAAAGGAGGCCTTCCGATGTTCAGATTGGGAATCGATATAGGTTACTAGAGTCCCTCTGGTACTGATTATTTTTTTGCTCTTTTTTTTTTTCACGGAGTTTGACGGCATTTCCCGGTAAGAGATAATGATTCTTCTTCCTTCTGGATATAATAAGTAATTTGACTTTGAGGGTGCATACTGGTTTTTGGACATCATTTCATCCTTGAATCGGTGGCTCTTGATATTTTGATGATCGCTCTGTGATGATTGCTCTTGCACTTTTCATATTGGAATTGATGGCTTTACATTGTCACCGGTGAAACCTATGACCGTGGCCATTGACTGGAGATATGGAAGTTGTTTCGAATCCATGCCCCTTATATAGCATGTGATATTCACTTCATTCTTTCTTGAACCTTCTATCTGGGTCTTTCTCTTGGCATTAATGGTAGCGCTTACTGGACCATATCTTTATCCTCCAAATGAGTTTACCAATTCTTCACACTCTTCAGAGGGCAATGTGTTTCCAACAGACATTTACTGGATCAAAGTTTCAGTGCCAATGTTTATCATTTCAATTTCCTCTTTTAGAAGCTGGGCTCAGCGCTCCTTCTCTTGTTTGAGCATAGGCTGCAACTCAAGAGGAGTTTCGTCGGCATCTTCTTCCTCATTTGAGGAGGGAGCATTATTCTTATTGGTTATTAAAGTTAGAAGCACACACTGGAATGTATAGAAAAAGCAAATTTCATTGAATTGAAAAAAAAAACCCACATCTGATAAGACTTATTCTGAACAGACTCAGAATTCACACTCTTGACTCAAAAATAAAAGTAAGAAACGACTCAACTGGACTAGAAATTTATTAAAAATTTTTAGATGACTGCACTTAATGACTGGACTCGACATCCTGACATGACTTAATTAAAATAACAAAAGGACTAAGACTGCTGCAACTGTCTGGCTTTAGAGGCTCGGCGAAAACTGAATCATCATCATAACAAGTGCCTTTTAACTTCTGGTTCTTCTCTATCACTGCAACTGAACCTAAGCTTCTCAAACTCCAAGTGCCTAAACATCATCCAGCGGCGGTACAACCTGGTTTTGTATAGGACTATCAGCAATATTTGGCGCTTGCTGAAATGGTAGCTTGCGCTCATTGATCAACTTCTGGATCACATGCCTCAGAGTTATGCACTGATCAGTACTATGCCCCGATCCTTGGTGAAAATTGCAGTGCTCTTCCGCTCTCCATGTCCTGGGGAGCGGATTAGGAGGTTCCTTAATGCGAGGCAAGTAGATATTGCCGGATTCCAATCCTTGCTGCAATATGACAGATGGTGGAAATAGGAGAGGGGTGAATTCCCTATTAGGCTTTTGTTGAGCTGCAATCCCTGATTGAGTATATTTGAATACCATAGAGTTCCGTGACGGGTTAGCCATTGATACATTATCAACCTCAGAGATCTTAGCTAGAGTCTGTGTCTTAACTTCTTTTAAATTGGGGTTTCCTCTATTGTAAACTCCTTGTACCATTGCTTCCTCAATTTGCATACCAGCATTGATGAAGTGTTTAAAATCTGGATAATACTGAAGAGACATGTGATATTGGAGCTGAGAGGATATATTCTTCATAATCATCTGGACTTGCTCCTCTTCTGAGGGACGCTGCATCATTTGAGCCGCTAACCTTCTCCATCTCTTGACGAAAGTTAAGAATGACTCTTTTGAGTCCTGCTTGGTTCTCTCAAGATCCTTCCTAGTGATTTCTGTCCCATCATCATATTTGAACTGCCTGACGAATTGCTCGCCGATATCCTTCCATGTCCTGTAACGAGTCTTGTCCAAGACCATGAACCATCTCCTAGCAACCTTGGTTAGGGAAACTGGGAACAATTGAGCCATTTGCTCAGGAGATAAGCCTTGAGGCTGACACATGATGGTGAACATTTGCAAATGTGTGATTGGACAACCCACGCCATCATATTTGTTGAAATCGGGCATTTGAAAATTAGCAGGAAGGCGGATTTCGGGAAATAGAGTAAGATCACTGGGATTGAAACCACCCTGGTCTTGAAACTGAATGTCTTGAACTTTCCTGGTAAGAGTCTCTAATTTCTCCATAACAGACTTATCAACCATGAACTGAGAAGGCCTATTGTGATCCTCGCTGTACTGCTCTTTTTCTAAGTCTTCTTCGGCTTTATCAGGGATATTGATGAACACTGGTTGGGCAGGTGCTGCTGAAGTAGCTGCTTGGTGCATAGGCCCTTTATCCTTGGACAACGACGGTCCCAACTTTTCAGAAAGCTGAGCCTTGATAACTCGGTTCTCTTCTTTGAGCTCTTGAAGTTGCTGGAGAATCAAGGTGAGGGTATCGGTAATAGCAGCAGGTGGAAGGCCATCTTGGTTATCTGCCATTGGTGAGGATGAGAAAGAAGGAGATGCTGGGGTTCTCAGAGAGGGTGGTGGAGAGACAGAATTCCACTCCAATCGTGAAGAGATTCGAACCCAAGGAGTAGTACGCTTGGCTATGGTGCCAACTTCCTGTCATGGAAATGATGAACACGAGATATATGAGCTTGACATTCATGGAGTGTTCATTCTCAATGACTGAAAAAAAAATTACACATTTAAGCAAGTAATTGGGACAATAGAATGAATCCTAAGGACCAAGACATGATAATGATGACAGATTCGCATAGGGGAATGCCCCTAGTTCAAAGATCATGAGAGTGAACTCTGAAGGACTTAGCAAAATATTCTTGAAACAGGTTGCCCTTAGAGTAAGAAGTGACTAAGGGTACAAGTACGATTAGATCACCAAGGGTACAAGAATTGAAACACATGATAGAAGATTGAAAGACATACAATCAAGAGATGAGACGAGATAGCATAAGATTGCTTTCAACGGATAGATCATGAATGACTAATCCTATGAGATCTTTGGAAATGATGGGATTTATATCCTAACCCCAAAGGGAAAGTTTTTAATCTTCGCACATTTTAACAGTGTTACCTGAAGGCATCAAACCCTAATCCTAATCTAGCGGAGTGGAGAGAGAATCTCGACTCATGACTTTGTTCGTGTATCTAAGGACCGATCGTAGCCATTGGAAGATGGACTACGGCCTAATCTAGACACAAATGGGTAGGATATCCTAAACTAGGCTCACACACGTGATGCACATGTGTTCGTATTCTACATGCATGTGTGGGTTAATCTAAGAGTAAGGCCAAGAGTTCCCTTAGCGCGAATCCATGTTCGATATACTGTACCAGTGTCCGGCGTATCAGTACGTGAACAAGAGATCCGTTTACACACCATAAGGTGCTAGGCTAAGGGTTGAATGCTTCTCTAGCACAGAGGCACCAGGTGATGAAATCCCAGTCAACCATGCTAGATAACACTCCGGGTTCCTAAAATAGGACGTGTGTGCATGTGAGATGCAGGGTTTAGATGCAAGTGATGTAAGTGTGTGCAATAAGTTCGCGCAATCTATGATGCCTTCAGGTTTTGTTAGATTAAGTTCAAGTAAAATGTGATGAGAAGATAAAACAAGACAAACTAATCTAACAAGTATAGAGTTTTTATGAGCAAGTTAAATTAAATTCAAATGAATTAGCCTTTGGAATTGTAATGAAGTTAGGTGGTCCCCAGCAGAGTCGCCAAACTGTGGGACCCGATCCCGCGAGATGAGGTGGGGCGCGAGCCGCCACGCCTTCTCTTGGTCTCTCGTACCCACGCGAATGGCGTGTACATTTTTAATATTGACTTTAATTCATCTTTTATGTGAACTTGGGATCACTGAGGCAATCTGAATTCCACACAAAAGAGACTGACAGAGTCGCCACCTAGATGTGAGATCTAGGACTCGTAATTAACCAGAAATCTAGACTCGCTACCTGGTTACAAGAATGGAAGGTATGGGGATTTATCCATCACATGCACCATTCCTGCCCGATAATCGGTCTTCGATTCCAAAAGCTAACTCTTTTAAATTTATTTTAAATGGCTCATTCAACTCTCTGTTAATGTGCTAACTACGGGACATGCATCCTATGATCTAATTTCAATGTGAATCCTAAATGTGTATCTTGATTTCTTAATTTGTCTGGATTCAATCTAAGTGAAAGTTCTCTTAAAATTCTAATTTCATGAAAAATCCTAAGTGATTTGATTAAGCATTTACAAGAAAATTAATATACAAAACACCACAATTTGTTGTTGTGCTGACTCGCGGTTGGTATGCCATCATACATCCAAGCTGCCTACGTACCCAAGCCTCACTGGGATCAGAGTCGACGTAGTTCGGTGCACCTAAGCTAAGCTACTTATGCCTAACTCAACTAAGACACCGATCTAGACTGATTTGACTGTTTCAACAGTTTTAAGAGGAGTTATTTAATTCAAGTTGAGGATTTTATTATCCTAGGATTTCATCTAAGATGCTATATGATTCTTATCTAAATGCAAGTTGTTCCTTAGACTAATGCAGGTTAGCCTACATCCTAGTTATTAGGCTTGTCATAGGGAAAGATTGGGTGACTAGTGTAACTAGACCTATGGCACGGTTGCTATCCATAGCAAGCGTCCGTGATGAGGCTGGACTCCTAACTCTAGGACTCCCTAAAACCTAAGACTCCCTAAAACTTAGGACACGACACGACACGACACCAGTGTTCCTAAATTGGGCTCTAATGGTTCTTACGACGAAAACCATAATCCAATGGTTCCGAGAGACACGAGATGAATCGATTTCAGTTCTTGAAGTTAATTAATTTCAGATTTCAAGGATTTTCGGTTTCTGGACATTCAAGGATTACCAATGGTTCTAGGATTCACCAATTTCGGCCCAAGATAACATCCAAGGAAGGGAATCGTGCGCTCTTTTCTTGTGCAATTTAATACTTATGTTATAGTACCTTATTGCCTGGCATATCTCAGGATTTCCATGGACAGTAACCTCGGAGCCAACAACGTGCTATAGCTTAAATAATCAAATTGTCAAAAATCGGTTGCAATTGGGATACGATTATGGATGCACTGGCAATTTTTCCAGGGAAATCTAAGCATCCTAAGATTTCTGTTTCAATGGATTAAGGAGTTAATATGTGACAGAGATTTAAGGTTCTTTAGAGATTTTCAGATGATTTTCAATTAATTTCGGATTTTCAACGAATTTTACCAATTTTAAACATATGAGTGATTTTACAAGTGAAGCTGTTGTAAAAGAATTCGAAATGAGTTGAAACTTCTACAGTAGAAAGATATGATGAAATGTAGCTTACTGAAAGACTTTTACAGATTTTTACATTAAGCTCATATTTAATTTTGATTTAACAATTAATTGATCAGATTGCCAAAATAACACAGAAACTACTAGAAATAGAAATCTAAATTCAATGAAATTTCTACAGAAATAAGATATGAGTAAATATAGCATTCTGTAAGATTTGTATGAATTTTAGAAATTATAGACTATCTATTTCGGATTTTTCAATTTTCAGCCTAGATTATGAATTAACACTACATTTCATAGGATACAAGATCCAAACCAATTGAAAATTTTACAGCAACTAGAAATATAGAATATAAGACTATTGTAAAAATTTTGGGAATTTTATCTGTGATCTGATGTCTGTAAAAATTCTCCCAAAATCTGATAATTTTCAAAGAAAGCATAAAATAATATACCAAACCAATTCCAAAAATTCTAAAATATTCATGGTAGAATCTATCAGTATCATATTATGTTCTTACGAAATTTCAATAATTTTGGATTTCGTTTAGTATATATTTTATTTTTCTTCGTCGAAAAGATATTTTTGAAGAGTTTTCTATTTTTAAAACACGATTTTCGAGAAAATTACGATTCCGGAAAACGTCCTCCAACCTTGTTCTGATGTGATGAACACAAGAAAAATTTAAAATTCCAAAAAATAGATCATCCTGAGATGGCTATTTTTTCGAATTTCGTAATTACTCAGCCAATATTTTAAATAAAATACCACTCTTCACTCAAATTCTAAAAAACCGTTGATCCAACGTCCGATCCGATCCGATAGTTATTTTACTCTATTTAAGTAGAACATCGTATAAAATTTTGGGACGAAACAGATTTGAAACACTCATGCAGATCATGATTTTGAGCATACACATTTAATATTACATTAAATTCATTTAAATGCTTAAAAATCATGCAAAAATCCGAAAATATACCAAATCATCCGAGAAAAATCTGAGAATAGTGTACTAACCTGTGATCGAGTTCCTCGCCGCATCCAAATGCCGAAAACTCTGAAAATCACGCCGACGGGCAATCCGCTCGTTTTCTTTCTTTCTCTTTTTTTTTTTTTTTGTTTTTCTTTTCTTTGCTTTTCCCGCTGTGAATGGGGGTGGCTGGAGAGAGAGATGGAGAGAGAGAGAGAGAGAGAGATCGACAGAGAGAGTGGGAGAGAGTTTTGAGAGATCGAGAGTGAAAGAGAGAGTGTGAGGTAGATAGACAGAGAGGTAGAAAGAGGGAGTGCGAGGTAGATAGACAGAGAGAAAGAGAGGGTGAAAGAGTGTGAGAGGTATAGAAGGATGGAGAAGTAAAGAGTGATAGAGATTGAAATACAAATGGATAGAGATATAGAAAAGGAACAGAGGGTGAAAGACAGATGGGTCGTAAAACCGAGGGAGAGGAGAAAGAAACAGAGAGAGATAGAGTTTTCTTGTTAGAGGGGTGAGAGACGAGAGGTAGAAGGTTGAGAGGGATACAGAGAGTGAGAACTGAGGGTTGAAAGGGATAGAGAAGAGAGATAAGAGAGAACGAGGCCATCCTTTTTTTCTTTTTTCTTTTTTTTTGAAATAAACAGAAACCGATGCTCTGTTTTTCATTTAAAATTGAGGAGAGAAGATATGGATGGCTACTGGGTGAGTGTGGAAGGATGTAGGCTGTAAGAAAGAGGGCTCAAGGAAGCTGCTGTTGGAAGGGAGGAGAGCTGAAATCAAGACTCTGTTTTGCTGCTGTTGGAAGGGAGGAAAGCTGGAACCAAGACTCTGTTTTCTTCCTCTTTTTTTTTTTTAGGTATAGTTTGGGTGAAGAATACGAGAGAGTCGTGGAGAGTAGTGAGGGGAGATGAAAAGGGATCAGATACAGAGCATGAGGAAACCGAGAGAAACAAAAGAACAGAGGGAGGGAGTAAGGGAGGAATCAGCCAGAGAGTAGAGAAACCGTGAGGCTGCTGTTGGGAGGATAAACAGAGGATGATAGTGGAGAGATGGAACACAGAGGCTGGGAGATGGAGGGAGAGATTGGGAGATGGAGGGAGCGAGAGGAAACCGAGAGTGTACGATTGGGGAGAGAAGAAAACAGAGGGTTGCGTGGGGAATTGAGAAAACACAGAGAGAGAGTCGGGAGAGCCCAAAACGTGAGACTCTCCCCTCAAGATCCAAAAAAAAACAGCCTTTTCAGGGAGTTTTTCCGAGAGGATTTTATCGAGCGAGCCCCCGTTTTTCTTGGCTCCTTTCTCCTTTAAAAAAGAAATGCTCGTATTCTTTCTCATGAGAGAAATAGGAAGTTGCCATTTTTTCTTTCTTGAAAGAGAAGTTTTCTTTCTTTTAAGAACAAATTGCCGAAATTTTCCTCACCTTTGCACCGAATATAGCTTTTTCTCGATGGGGGAATTCCATATTTTTCGTGAGAGCTTATTTTTGGCCTCTTCCTTCTCCACAATAGAGAATTTCTATTTAGAAACCAACCCAAACGGTGATCTCTTCCTTGGGAATATTCTTAAATATGGCCTACACATGGTGGCCCACTTTAGGATGGAAGGTTTGGAATGATCCAAACCATCCCCATAAGATGATCCAAAATATTCATTTAACGAGCCACAGATGGGTCATATCCCGCAAATTACTTCCTTCGGATGATCTAGTCCATCCGATTGATGGGCCAACCATAGATTAATTGTGACCACCTAAATCATTTCTATTTAATGATCCTAACTCTCCAATTGAATGCTCCCTGTAAGATGGTGGTTACCTCCTAATGATGATCTTATCTATTAGGTTGGTGGATCACAGCATGAGAATCCATGAGCTCAACATTCTCATTTAATAAAAACAATGCGGGGTACACTGACTTGATCCCATTCCAGTTAAAATACTCAATGCGGGCCCAGCCAATGAGTCCAACCTCTCTCTTGTTTAAGTTGTTGTAAACAACCTTCCTCAACACTTAGCGGAAAATGCGAAACACAGCAGAAATGATTGGAAAGATCGAGAAAGCATATGGGACGGACGCAGGGATGGAAAACACTGGAAAACCGATAGAAACACTAACTTATTTGTTGACTAAGGCAGAGCAAAATGGGGTGTCTACACCCTCCGGCAGGGAAGAAACGAGACCCTAAGAGACTTCATGTTAAAATTCAACGCCGAATTGGCCCAACCCTCTAACATGGACGTCCAAATAGCGGTCGCCACACTAAAGCATGCCACCACCGATCCGAATCTAAAGCTGCATCTCACCCTCAAGCCGCCACGGGACCTACAGGAACTTGAATCCAAGGCTGACAAGTTCGTACCGGCAGAAGAAGCCTATGCCCGAGAGCGGAACCAACCCGGCCCCGATGAAAGAAAAAACAACGACGGCCGAAGGATCCTTAGGCCTAGGGCCGAGGAGAAACAGGCGAGCCGGAACCCCATCCCCGTTTCGAAAGACTGGGAAGCGCCCCGCTAAAGGTTCCCCTCTCCCATGTCCTACTAGCCATCAGAGATCAGGGTCTCCTGACCCCCCCCCAAACGAATGGCCACGGACCCAAAGAAGCGATCCGCCAAAAAGTTCTGCAAATTCCAAGGGGGATCACGGCCACGAAGGACCATTGCTTCCACCTCCGCCTCCAGCTGGAAAAGATGGCCGAGGAGGGCCACCTGAACCAATATCTCAGGAGCCCTGGCGAAAGTTCGCGCGAGGTCCAGCATCCACTCGACGAGCCCGGAAGCAAGCGCCGGTCACCCGATAGGCGGCAGCCCAGCGGCCGCCGCCGATCCACTAGCCGGCACCGATCCCCGAGCAGGCATCGCTCCAGAAGCAGACGTCGATCCCGCAGCAGGCACGGCGCACACCGCCATCAGCGCCCCTGGAAAGACGAGCCCCCCGAACAACCACAGGTCCGCGAACAACCGCCTACCATCATAGGAAAAATCAATATCATCGTGGGAGGACCGGCAGCGGGAGGGCCGACAACAGCCGGTCGACAGGCCTATGCAGAGCGGGTGTTCTCCATGGATATGCCCTCCAAGAAGGCCCGAACGGATCCGCCCCTACAAGACCAGATCATTACTTTTTCCAACGAAGACATCGACGGGCTACTGGTCCCGCACGACGACGCACTGGTCGTCAGACTAGTCGTCGCCAACTTCGACATAAGAAAGATTCTGGTCGACACAGGAAGCTCCGTCAACGTATTGCACCTCGGAACTTTTGAAGAGATGAAACTAGGCAAAGAAAGGCTGGGACCCGCAAAGTATTCCATCTACGGGTTCTCCGGTGCGTCTGTATGGGTCGATGGCAAGATCGACTTACCCGTGACCTTTGGGACGTACCACCTCCAAAAAACCATTCTGACCACCTTCATGGTCGTAGATATACCATTCACTTACAGCGCCATCATTGGGTGCCCCGCTCTAAGAGATTTGGGGGCAGTGGTCTCCACCCCCCACCTCAAGATGAAATTCCCCACTCCAACCGAAGTAGGGGAGGTCCGGGGACAGCAGATGATAGCACGCCAGTGCTACGCAGCGAGCCTAAGAGGAACCGATGCTCCGGCCGAAAACTTCACAATCGGTAGTGAAGACCTCCGGCAGCGGGCCCGCACAATCAGAGGAGAACCCGCCGAGGAGCTAGACTCCATCCCAATAGCCGAAGATCAGCCGGAGAGACAAGTCCGGATAAGTTCCCTACTAAAAGGCCCCCTGCGAGACCAGATGATCACCTTCCTCAGAGCAAACAAAGACATGTTCGCATGGTCCGCCAAGGACATGCCCGGGATACCCAAGGATTTGGCCGTTCACAAGTTAAACGTAAACCCATCCCTTAAACCCGTCCGGCAAAAAAAGAGGAACTTCGCGGTAGAACGTCAAACTCACATAAAGGCCGAAGTAGAGAAGCTGCTACAAGCCGGGTTCATCAGAGAAATCCGATACCCTGAGTGGCTGTCTAACGTCGTCATGGTCAAAAAAGCTAGTGGAGGCTGGCGGGCCTGTATAGACTTCACAGACCTAAACCGGGCCTGCCCGAAGGACCCCTACCCCCTCCCGCGCATAGACCAACTCATCGACGCCACATCCGGACACGAACTCCTCACCTTCTTGGATCCATTCTCGGGTTACAATCAGGTGAAAATGCACGAGTCCGACATCCTAAAAATAACGTTCATTACCGATCAGGGCGTCTACTGTTACACCGTTATGCCCTTCGGGTTAAAAAATGCGGGCGCCACCTACCAGCGGCTCGTAAATAAGCTATTCCGGGCGCAAATCGAAAGGAACGTAGAAGTGTATGTAGACGACTTGCTGGTGAAAAGTCTGGAAGCCTCCAAACACATCTCCGACCTTCAGGAAACTTTCAATACTCTACGGCGAGCCCGGATGAAGCTGAACCCCGCCAAATGCGCCTTCGGAGTAACTTCCGGAAAGTTCTTAGGGTTCATGGTTAGCCAGAGAGAGATCGAGGCCAACCCTGAAAAGATCCAGGCCATCCTAGACATGGAACCCCCGACAACAGCGGTAGAAGTACAAAGGCTCGCTGGTCGAATCACGGCCCTCGGCCGATTCATGCCAAAGTCGGCAGAGAAATGCCAACCCTTCTTCAAACAACTGAAAAATATACAAGAATTCGAATGGACCCCGGCCTGCCAAGAAGCATTTGACGCCCTGAAGCAATACCTTCAGACACCATCCGAACTCGCCAAACCCGAGCCAGGGGAGGAACTGTTTCTGTACCTGGCCATCAGCCCCACGGCGGTGAGTGCAGTATTGGCTAAGCAAAGCGACAAGAAGGAGCATCCGGTGTACTACGTGAGCCAGACTCTCCACGGTGCAGAGGTCCGGTACCTAAACATAGAGAAATTCGCCCTCGCAGTCGTCAGCGCCGCCCGGAAGCTCCGCCCCTACTTCCAGGCCCACCCCATTGTGCTACTAACCGACCAGCCCCTGAGGAAAATTCTCCAAAAACCAGAGACCTTGGGCAGGATGGTAAGTTGGGCCGTCGAGCTGGGAGAATTCGACATACAGGTCCGACCGAGGCCAGCTATCAAATCCCAAGCCCTCGCTGACTTCATAGTGGAATCCACGGCCTTGGCCGCGGAACCAGCAACACCGGAGAATGGCGAAGGCTCCATCGAACAAACGGCTCGCGAAGACATGGCGCCAAGCTCAGCAGAACAGGACGACGAGACTCACTGGACCCTGTACGTTGACGGCTCAGCAGGCAAAACAGGGCACGGAGCGGGAGTGGTCCTCCGTGGCCCAGAAGGATTCACACTGGAATACGCCCTCAGGCTAGATTTCAAAGCCTCCAACAACGAGGCTGAATACGAAGCCTTGCTGGCAGGACTAAGCCTAGCCGCAGAGCTTGGTGCGGAAGAGTTAAAAGTCCACAGCGACTCCCAGCCCTTGCCAAAGGTACGCGATCACCCCCCGTCAACCGGCCACACCATACACCGCGATGGCAGGGCCTCTTCCTTTCGCAATGTCAGGCATGGATCTACTCGGGCCTTTCCTGAAAGCCTCCGGGGGGTGTACAATGTTGTACGTCGCCATCGACTACTTCACCAAATGGGTCAAGGTTAAAGCCATAGCAAAGCCCAATTCAAAAGCGACGGAGAACTTCTTTTATCACGACGTAGTCTGCCGTTTCGGCATCCCAAAGACACTTGTAACAGACAACGGTCCCCAGTTCGCAAGTGCTGAATTCGGCAGATTCAGCGATAGCCTAAGCATCGAGCACCATTTCGCCTCCGTAGCCCACCCGCAGGCCAACGGGCAGGTAGAGGTAACTAACAGGATCTTGCTTCAGAGCCTCAAGAAGCGATTGGGAGAAGCCGGAAAAAACTGGGTGGAGGCGCTCCCTAGCGTCCTCTGGGCCTATCGAACGACGCCGCAGACCGCGACTGGAGAGTCCCCTTTTAGCTTAACCTTCGGGACCGAAGCGGTCATTCCGCTAGAAATTGGCCTCTCCAACCTCCGCATGGAGAATTATGACGAAAAAGGAAACTCTGAACTCCTACGGAATACCCTCGACCTCGTACTCGAAAAAAGAGAGCAGGCCCTCCTCCGAACCGCCTCCTACTAGCAAAGGGTGGCACGGTACTACAACGCACGAGTAAAAAAGCGCTCGGTAAAACCCGGAGACCTGGTACTACGACGGACGGAGGTATCCAACCCCCGCAACGCCGGGAAGCTCGCACCTAAATGGGAAGGACGATACAGGGTCGCTCGAGCACTCCGCCCCGGGGCCTACCAGCTAGAACGCCTCGACAGGACCCCAGTCCCTCGCAGTTGGAGCATGGACAACCTCCGAGAGTTTTACCAGTAAAAAGATAGGGTAAGTCCCATGTTTTCCTTTAAAAATATGACGAGTGTTTTGCTTGTTTCCTTTTTTGTGTTTCCAGAAGCAAAGATGTATTTTTCCTTAACAAATCAATGGAATAACGTTTCTACCTAAGCCATATGCATCTCCACTTTCCGGCCCATGATTAATAAGGGACCCGAAAGAAGACAGGGAGTGAGACAGAGGTATCACCGGGGCCGCCCCCCCCCAAAGATACCCTAAAACGCTCCCCATGAAAGACAGGGAGTGAGACAGAGGTAGCATCGGGACTGATCCCCTCGAGAATACCCTAAAACGCTCCCCATGAAAAAAAGACCCCCCCTTTAAGGGGAGGCGGGACCCATTAACCCCGAACTGATCACTCGAGGGGAAGATAGTCCTTCCATAAAAAAGACGCCCTGTGGGGCGCACTAGGAGTACCCTCGCCAACAAAAATCACAACTCAAATAGCCCGAAGAGCAAAGAGCTCGCGGCACGTCATACATAAAGGAAAGAAAGATAGTTCAAATGTTATTACAGACCGAATACGTCAATAATGCCAAAAAAAGAAAGAGCAAACTTCCCGAGGCATCCGAACATTACTAAGCCTCCTCAGAAGTCTCGGCAACTACAGGATCTGCCAAGGCAGCCACCTCCTCCTCAGCCGACCCCAACACTTCCACCGATACCGCCGAAAGACCCCTCGGAGCGCCTCCCTCAGCCTCATGCATCAGCTTGTCAAGGGGGAAGGAAGGATCGACCTCGCGAACACGCCGCCGGCATTCAGCAAACGCATCTATCTCAACGTCCACGCTGAACCCGGCCGCGGCCTTGAAAAACTCCTCAGAGTCGCGCCATTCCTCCCGCGCCCTCGCCAGCTTCCGGACATGCGTTCGTCGAGCCACCGCCAATTTGTCCGCCGCACGGCTCCTCCCTTCCATGGTTCTACGGAGGTCTTGCCGAAGTCGAGCGACAGTGCCATCAAAGGTCGCCTTCTCTGCCCGGGCTTTGTCCAAGTCCTCGCTCAGCTGCCGGACTCGCTCCTCAAAAGCACCTATCTCAGCCTCATCCTCGAGCAGGCACTGCACCATCCTCCTGGCATAGCTTTGGGACTACAAAAGCAAGCCATCAGAAAATTTTCAACGCACAGTCTCAAGAACAACAAAGAGAGAAAAGTACAATCAGAAAAACCGGCCATCCGGTACTTACGCAAGATGTTGATTGGATATACTGAGCCCCCAGGGCCCTACGATCAAAGCCCTCCAACTCAGCCTCGTCGCCAGGAAGAGCGGTGGTCACTCCTAGCTCCACCCCAACCCGGGGATTCGCGAGAACGCTATCCTCAACGCCAATCTTCCAGTCAGGTCTAAACAGCTCTCCTCGCACCTGGAAGCACTGCGATGGAAGCTCCACCCGCTCCAGAAGAAGCTTGGTCATCACCGCCCCCTCCATCAGGCTTGGCGCATCCTCCGAAAGGCAGAAGGACGCGCCGCACGACCAGCTTCCCCCTGTCGAGCGCCACAAGGGACAGCCCTCTTCGCGGAAGGCTCTGACTCTGGAGGAGAAGACCTAGCCGCCCCCTTTTCTCCAACCACACGACCAGAGGGGCTGGAAGGCACGGATGCTGGAAGCCTCGCTTGCGACTGACCCAGCCTGGCCGCGGCCATAAAATCAGAAGGGATCTTCTTGCGGCTCGCCAGACCCTTCGTCGTCGTCGTAACCCCTTTCCCCTTACCAGTGTCACCAGAAGAAGACATACCTCCTGCCAAAAATAGGAGAACAACAACCGCTCAGAACAAAGGGAAACAACAACAAAAAAAAAACCTCCGAAGGCACATGATGACAAAAAAAAGGGAGGGAGGGGGGGCTCACCACGATAGCTGGCGGAACTCTCCCCCGTTCCCTCTCCCATGCAGCGGGCCCTCCCCTCCACAGCTCTCAGCAAACCGAGCCTCTTCAGGCCTCTCTCCCATCTGAACTCAGAAACGTCAATAGCCTCCCCAGAGGCGAGCTTCCCCAAGTCAAACTTGCTGTAATCAGACTCGTCGGGGAGGGACTTCCTCCGCCACTCAACGGAGCGTCTCCAAGAGCGAGGAAAGTCCCAGCCAACGTCCGGTGGAGGAGTGATGAACACATACTCCTCCTTCCACTTTTTGATGGAAGAAGGCAAGTTCGCCGCAATTTTCACCTGAGGACGCTGGGTCAGATATAACCAGCTGTCCTCCCCCTTCACCAACGGGCTAAGGGCAACGCAGGCCCGGAGAAGCGGAAGGGTAGGCTGAACCTTGTGAAGACCCACCTTGGCCACAGAGGCCAGGAGAGTGCGCCAACTATTAGGTGCCAGTTGGGAAGGGGCCACCCGGTAAAACTCAAGGGCCTCCACTTTGATACCTAAAAGCGGGAACCTGATGCCCGCCTGAAAAGCTTCTACATAAAAGGCCACCTCTTCCTCTGTGGCACCCTCGCACACCCCCCTAGAAGAGGGAACCCTAATCCCGTATTCATTGGAATGTGAAACTCCCTCCTAACCTTCTCCGCCGCCCCTTCTCCCAAGGTGTTCCTGAAACATGTCACCCGATCGGGACGAATAACGGCACCAGACCGGATGTCCCTAATCTCCGCCTCACGAGCAGAAGAAACTCGAGCAGGAGACTCCAGAGGAGCGGCCTCCACCGATGACCCAGAAGCCCCGGAGCTATCTCTCAACTCCGTAGGCTGCTGTACGTCTCGAGAGTCGCCGCCCCCTCCCTCTACAAACAACCGCCTCCTTTTTCTTGGAAGAACCCTCTCTACTACTTCCACCGACTCAGAAGAGGGACTCTGAGGAACAGTCGCGACAGACATCGTAAACTATCAAATGCCGGATGAAATAAAAGGCACAAGACTCACCGGAAGAAGGTTGGTGAAAAGCAATACGTAGAAAAACCGCCGCGGAAGAAAACACGTTTCACCCGAGGAAGACGAAGAAATAAGATAAAGAATGAAATCCCCAAAAAGGCTTTAAAAAGGGCTAGGGTTTCGACACGCGTCGATTGATCTCCCTCCCTTTCTAATCGGATGGGACGCGCACACGTGGCGCCGATTGGGAAACTCAAGGGAACCGCCAAAGTCGAAGCGCCATACTGAAAAGACATCGCTACCCCTACCGCTAAGTGACTTCCCCAGCAAGCCATCCCTAAATCCTCCCCACGTACAATGGCAAAAGGCTCGGAACCCTTCCTAAGGGCCCGGCATACAAATCCACAAGATGGAAAAGGCCATGTACGATGGCAAAGGGCTCGGGACCCTCAACAAAGGCCCGGCATGCAAATCCACAAGATGGAAAAGGCCACGTACGATGGCAAAGGGCTCGGGACCCTCGACAAGGGCCCGGCATACGAATCCACAAGATGGAAAATACAGCATACGGCAATACCACCAAACAAAAAATATATCAAGCACAGCGAAAAAGGCTCAGGTCGCGCGGAAAGGCAAACATGCGAAAGGAAAGCAAACACAAGATACAAGTCATAAAAACTAGCAAAAAGGGCCCAAAAAGGAGCCATTCATAAACTACTTCCTTCTGGCCCACGGGCCTACAAAAGGGGGAAGTAAAAACAAAAAGGCACGCAGGCCTGGGCCCCCAAGGCCCCCAACAAAATGAAGCCTCCTCCAAAATCCTGTTCGTCCCCCCACCTCCAGCTCAAAGCGACTGGCCGCTAAAAGAGTTTTCTGCATCAGAAAGCTCCTTATCACTCTGCTCCTCCTTCGAAGAGCTCCCCCAACGCCGATTCTCAGCGAATCGGGCCTGGTCATTTAGTCAGCGCACCCGATTCCTCAGCAAATCATTCTCCGCCCGCAAGGCCGCAATCTCTCGGTCCATGTCAATCATCCGGCTGCAAACCGCCATTTCCCTACGATGGACATGGGAGAAGAAGGACCGGTGGCGATGAGCAAAAGCTTCATAGGACTCCCTCTCGTAAAGGGGAGGAAGGGGAGAGCGCGGGGAAAACCTGGAGGCGGGTTCCTCTCAGGAATCGTTTGCCGGGGCCCCAACCCGTCGGGGTTAGTCTCGGGACTGCTGGGAGGACTCCCCTCGGTAGCAACTCTCCCCCCACCACTTATAGAGAGACCCTGGAAAGACGACGACATTTACGACGAGCCTGAAGATAGGTCGAAAGAAAACAAAAGAAGGGAAAAGAAATGAAAAGGTAATCTGCATACAAAGCAGAAGGCCTCGCTCCTTATAAACCCTGTGAAAGACCCATGGGCAGGAGTTCGAAGCAACTCGCCTACATGTGTCGGTTGCCCATTTGGTAGCCAACCGGCACCACATAATGTCACCACAGTTCCTCGGGAAGGAGCCGCCGGACAAAACGGCACGTCTTCTCACACCCCAAGGTCCCCATAAATGCTTTCGTCATGATATTCCTTAACCAGGTAAATAAGCCTGCTCCCTTGGACCAGTCAAGGGGCCAAAAGGTAGTATTGTGACGTGACATAAAAAACGGCGCCGTCCTTAGCTTTTGCCGCGTGTCGCCCATACACCCACGCAACCAAACCTCACCTCCTCAAAGCACCTCCGACTCTTCCCCACCAAAGGAGAGGGAGGGGCCCGGAGGCAGGAAAGCAAGCAGAAAGGGCCCAATACCAATCCCACCAAAGAAAGACACGCACCCAGGATCGGGGCCCCGACACGAGGCCACGACCCACGAACGCAGCCGACGAAGGAAATTAAAAAGTGCTGGGAACGAGCTCGGAATCCCCCGCAGGTCCGGACTGACCGTCACAGGTCCTCACAACCAAGATAATTCATATCAAGCAGATGGAGAAAGAAACACAGAGAGGCACAGCACGAATTCATAAAGATTACCCATTCACATCATCCTGGCCCACAGGCCTACACAAAAAAAAGGGAAACAAGAAACAAAGCGCAGGGCACACAGGCTCCAAAATCCCCAACAGGAAAAGGGAAAGGCATGCCGAAAGACAGGAGAAGCCAGAGACTAATCAGAGGAAGACTCCTCTCCCGAAGGGTTCCCCTCCTCTTCACAGGAGCTCTCTAGTAGGGGATCCACCTCGTATTCAAACAGCTGCTCATTGAGAAGGTGAACCTTTTTCTGAAGAGCCTCGTTCTCCCGTTTCAAGACCTCGATCTCCTTGCCCATCTTCAAAATACGGCCACGCAATTTCGTTCCCTGGTGATAGGCTCGGGAGAAAAAAGACCACTCCCTAGGCAAGGAGGAAAGGCGAAGGGGGGGGGGAAGCCGGAGGAAGAACCCGGGTTCCTCCTAACCTTCTTCCGAAGAACCGCAAGATCCTCCCCCGGATCGGAAGACAAGTCGGGGTCACTCGACGATTCCTGGAAGAGGCGGGCCTTGCCCCTAACTCGCGAAGGAAGACCAGACATGTTGTTGAAGAAGGCACGAAAGGACACCTACTACAAAGCGCCAGGGTAATCCCCCTTTTAAACTCAAGAAGGGAATCCTGGTGCCTCGAAACAAGGCAGCCCATCTAACGACGCTACCGTTTCTCGAGGACGGCCGCCAGATAAAACGGCACGCCTCCTCGTACCCCGAAGTCCTCGTAAATGCCCTCATCATGACATCGCTCGAACAAAACGTTACTCCCTTGGCCCATTCAGTGGACCAAACGAGTAAGGGGGAGCTATGATGGGACACAAATACGGCATCGTTCTCAGATATTGCCACGTGTCGCCCATGCACAAGGAGAACCTAGCCATCATGAAGAAAGACGTTGGAAAATGATAAAGACCATGCAAACATGACACGCGTCACCGTCCAGGCCTCATCATCACAAACCATGGAAGAAGATGGCCGGCGAAGCCACGCGCGCCGGCAAGGCAGGGGACAGCCCAATCCTACAAAGGAAGGCTTTCTCTCCATAATGATGAAAGGGGCCGCACGCCTCCCTTTAAAAGGGAGGGAAAGGAAGAAGAGAAGGGATCCACATTTTTTTAGAAAGGACTTCCCTCATCCTCAGCTTCACAGAAAAGCAACCAGAAAAAGAAGCGAGGCAATAACAGAGGAGACTAGGAACGCAGTCCTACTCTCCCTATTAGTCCCCTCCGACCTACTCATTTACACACCCAGAAAGGAGCCTGCGCGTTGGCCCTGGTAATCCTGATCAAAACCCCTTCCCCTTCTCGCTGTCCTTTATATTGATTGGTCGAAGGATCTGACTTGGGTGTCGAAGTGGTCGTCCGGGACCCACCCCGGACCCCCCTGACCCCCTTTGTTTGTGATTGCAAACCCCGCGGAGGCCCTCTACCGACCGCGCGATCACCGACCCGGATTCAGACGCCATCACGTACCGATTGGGAATGTCGTGTGCAGACAGTCTTACCGGTTCATGCTGTAAATAGTGGGTGCTATGTGGACAGGCTTTGGGTTCGCTGAAAAGGGCATGTGCTATGTTTAAACAGGCTTCTCGGGATGGTGGTTTCGTCTCTTATTGATAGCTTCGATCGTCCATATCTATTCCGCTTGGACTCTGATTCGCACGCGGTCAGGTCCGTTGCATAACTTGTGTCCAGGGCTTTCCAATAAACCATAAATCGGGTACTTTCAAGAGACAGGGTGTCTTTAGGGTGCCTAAAAGAGAGTTTCGGGCCCTAGGTTAACCTACCGATTGGAATGCCGTCTGCGGACAGGCTTATTGGTTTGTGCCGTAAAAGGCGGGTGCTATGTGGAAACAGGCTCGTCGGTAGTTTTTCAAAAAGGCCTTCAGAAATCATTTTGTACCCTAAAGAGAGATTGAGAGAAACACAACTGGTGCTCTGGAACTCGCCATAAGGTTCTTCCTCACGTCACCTATCACTAATACTTCCTTGACAACATTGGGTGTCTACAGATACCCCTCTTTGGTAGAGGGTGCAAGGCACCGGAATGCCAAAGTAAGGAGACAACAAAATTTTGTCAGGTCATTGAGTGGAAACCTCTCATCGACGGTTTTTTGGGTTTTAAACACACGACCGTTAGAACGAGTCCTGGAATGGACGTCGTTACTAACAGCGGGACGGTCATCGAAAATCAGGTTTAGGACACCTGACTTGGGGAGGTGCCTCTGGGTCAAGTTAAGGACACCTGATTTGGGGATGGACCTCGGGGGATGTCATTTTGACATCCAGTGCGGGCACTGATAACAGGAATGCCAAATTGGCACCTGGTGATTGATACGACGGATGGTATGCATGATCTTTGATTTGATACTGTGTTTTAATAGTGCTTGATTTCGACAAGATACCGTGTACAGACAGATTTGCTCGTGCTTTGATTTGATTTGCAGGATCACTGCATGGATTTGATTGATCTTGACTTGAAGGGTTACCGCTGTGAAACAGACTTACCCTGGAGAGCTATGGTTTGAAAAGGGCTACCGTGTTCAGACGAGTTTACCCTGAAGAGCTTAAGACGTCAAAAGAGGTTAGCTCAGATTTAGATACCGTGTTCAATATGGGTTTAGTATGGTTTCGAATGGGCCACCGTGTTCAAACGGGTTTACCCTGGAGAGCTAACGCGTCGAAAGGGGTTAGCTCAGATTAGATACCATGTTATGACTGATTTACTCTGGCTTGAAAGGGCTACCATGTTCAGGCAAGCTTACCCTAGAGAGTTAATGCGTCGAAAGGGGTTAGCTCAGATTAGATATTGTGTTCTAACGGATTTACTCTGGTTTGAAAGGGCTACAGTGTTCAAATGGACTTACCCTGGAGAGCTAACGCGTTGTAATGGATTGGCTCAAATTAGATACCATGTTCTGACAGATTTACTCTGGTTTGAAAGGGCTACCGTGTTTAGACAGACTTACCCTGGAGAGGTAACACATCGTAATGGGATCGCTCAGATTAGATACCATGTTTTGACATATTTACTCCGGTTTGAAAGGGCTACCGTGTTTAGACAAACTTATCCTGGAGAGCTAACATGTCAAAAGGGGTTAGCTTAGATTAGATACCATGTTCTGACGGATTTACTATGGTTTGAAAGGGCTACCGCGTTCAAACGGACTTACCCTAGAAAGCTAACGCGTCGTAACGGGTTGGCTCAGATTAGATACCATGTTCTGACGAATATACTTTGGTTTGAAAGGGCTACCGTGTTCAGATGGACTTACCCTGGAGAGCTAACGCGTCGAAAGGGGTTAGCTTAGATTAGATACCATGTTTTGACTGATTTACTCTGGTTTGAAAGGGCTACCGTGTCAAGACGGACTTACCCTGGAGAGCTAACACGTCGTAACAGGTTCGCTCATATGAGATATCATGTTCTGACGGATTTACTCTGGTTTGAAAGGGCTACCGTGTTCAGACGGACTTACCCTGGAGAGCTAACGCGTCGAAAGGGGTTAGCTTAGATTACATACTATGTTCTGATGGATTTTTACTCTGGTTTGAAAGGGCTACCGTGTTCAGACGGACTTACCCTAGAGAGCTAACATGTCGTAACGGGTTCGCTCAGATTAGATACCATGTTCTGATGGATTTACTTTGATTTGAAGATATTTCAAAAAGCCTCTTGCTGGGGATGATGCCTCATGGGGCTTTTGCTGGTTTTGAATACTTGGTTTGGTCACAAACTCTATTGTGGACGGTGGTACAAACTTTATTGAGGATTTGGGTACAAAGTCTACTGGGGATTTGGTTGCAAACTCCGCTGGGTATATCATGTTGGTGAATCTGGGAACATACATCCTTTGTTAAAAGACTAGGTTTGAATGACTCTATGGGGATGTTGGGTGTGGTGATAGTAGGATCTATGACAGCGTGTTGCCTCGACCCTGGTGAGGAAGGCTGTTTGAGCTATCAGAACTAGTAAGGTTCCTCGGATGCCATAAATTGGCTGAGAGTCAATCGAGACTGATTCTGATGATGGTGATTCTGACTATGTCAAGGGAGTAGATGTTATACCGACTGCTTGGAGAATTGATTCTGAAGGTGATGTAAACATCCATCAACCAGTGTCGAAATCGGTCGTGTTTGACCATGATTTGATGAATCCGTTAACAGACGAATTGCTTCAGCAAGGGTTCTCATTCAGGGAGCACCTGACAAACGTTTGTTTATCTTGACTCTACTGGGGAGAAGGACTTTGGTATTTGACATTGCGAGAGATAAACCAGGGTTTACCAATCTTTTAGGTTAGTGTCACGATGGCGAGGACTCTCATGAGAGTCTCTAAGTGACATTGGAGGGTAAACCAGACTCTGTTTGGAGAGGTTTCGGATGGCAGACAATTGCCTTGAAATACTTTCAACGGGGAGTGAATGCTGATACACTCAGCTGAGGAGAAATCGAGATGATTTCGCGCCCTGGATTAGATATTTTCATGGTGTTAGACTCCTTTGGAGTGATTTGATTCTGCCACGGATAATGCAAGATATATTGGATTGTCACCAAGGGTCTCGGAATCTGGATGGAAAAGATTTTTGGGAGGCATTGGTTGCCTCGATCATGCTTTATACAGACTTTTCGTGGAAGGATATACGAATCCTTTGTTATTTGGGAGCAAAAATAACTCAACTCTACTGGGAGGACACCGAATAAATGTGCTTGGAAGACTCAGAGAGTGCCCAAACAGAGTATTGATCTATTGCTGAAAGATTTTGGGAATCCATGGATGAACTATCAGCGAAACGAGCTGAAAATGGTGGGAGTTCCAGGACTCCTTGATTTGATAGTGAGCTTGCTAGATCACCACCATGGAAAGAGGCTAGCTGAGGGATCTCGAGAGTCAAGGAAGTCTTCGATTTCCAAGCTGAGAGTAGACCCGTCGTCCCCTCAGATGCAGTCCAGGATCTTCAGGAGCAGGGTTTGACAGACCCTACTGATGAATAATAATTTTTTATTCCTCCAGTTGGGGATGAGATGTATTTTATTGATCAGACATACATTTGATAGATGGATCAATTTTTGTTTGTTTGCTTTTATCTGCAGTTGTTTGTGTTGTTTGTATTGAGAATAAAGAATATTTTTGTGTAAATTGACATATGTTCTAGATGGGTATTTATACAAAAATGCCCCTAGTATAGTTCTTTAAACAACTTGGTTTTTTAAGCACTTTGCATTATTAGCGAAGGCTAATAATGCAAAATGCCCCTGGCATGGTTTCTTTAATGATTTGATCATGCATTTTGTGTTATTAGTCATATTTCTATGACTAATAATACAAAATACCCCTAGTGTATTTATTCCCATAGACAAGAGAAAGCTAATACAAGGTAAGAAATGAGGATAACAATTTTGATGTAATGAAAAGAGGGTTCTTTCTGAGCGCTCCTGATCATTAGGTTACGTCTTTCTTAACATTCTTTTCCTGTACCAGAGTACCAAACTTGATCTTAACCTTCTAAGACTTGTACACTGAGTACTGAGCTGGATCTTAATTTTCTGAGACCTGTACTTGGAGTATTGGGCTTGACCTTCTGAGATAGGAGAATTCGTTGTGTTTTCCTCCAATGTATGATTACCTTCGCTGAACAAATGACTTGACTGAGGAAAAGGACCTTTTCTTTTCTGAATTCCCATGTAGCGAGGAAACGAGGGAGACTCGATTTTACTAAAATAAATGCTTTTGATTTATTTAGGTAAGTCGAACCCTAGATAGATAAGTTTTAAATGTTCTTACGCATAGGCAGCGTTCCTTACCTTTGGTTTTTAATCATGGTCCAGAGACCCTTTAGATTATTTGAAGTATTACCTCATCTTGTTTTGGACCAAAGAATTCTTCATCTGGTCGTTTCGAAGGGTATGCCGTGCCAACAATTAAGTTGTCCTTTGTGAATTTTCAACTTAACGGCACCTTAATTTTTGCTAGAAACATGTTTCTGGATTTGTTTCTACAGGTACGATGACCCTAATTTTTGCCTAAGTCGCCCTTTCAGGTTTTCAACTTAGCGGATCTTCAAATCTTCTTGTTCTTGACATTGGGAAGACTTGTGGGGATCCTGAGAAGGTTTACTGGTTTTGGCAACTGTGACCAAGCCTGTGATAATCAGGTTGCCTACGTACCCCAAAGAAGGGTTGGGATCAGGTCCGCGTAGTTCGAGGCTTCCTGCGGGGGAACTAGTTGGGTGTTTCGCTTTGCCAAATGTGACCGAACCTGAGATAATCAGGTTTCCTACGTACCCCAAAGAAGGGTTGGGATCAGGTCCGCGTAGTTCGAGGCTTTTCTGTGGGAAAAAGGATCGAAGGGGGATGATTTCTGTTGGTTTTGCCAAAAAGGGTGACTGAACCTGAGTTTTGCCAGGATGCCTATGTACCCCAAAGAGGTTGGGATCAGGTCCGCGTAGTTCGTGGCTTGAAGGCATCTTCAAATGGGTTTTGAATTTTTGTAGGTGAGTCATTTTAGGCTCTGATCGGCACATGAAGGCTTTTGATATCTTTTGATTTGATCGAGGTTAGTAAGTTGGAAATTCTATGTCCATTTTGGTCAAGAAGTCTGACGGCTTTTCCAGACAGAATTTTATCAACGATGTAGGGGTCAGACCAGTTTAGTCTAAACTTTCCCCTACGATCAAAGATATGAGTTCGGTATTATCTAAACAACAAATCCCCCTCTCTGGAAGTTCACGGCTTAGCTCTACATCTTCAGTAGGTGCATTAGTTAACTGTTCTATGACAAATTTTTCTTTGACAAACTTTAGAGTAGTGTTCATGACATCAAATTATGACGAATGGTTGTCAGGTGACAGCTGGTGACAACATTAGGGGATATGACAAACAGCCCTTGATTTCTTTGAAGGCTTCTCGGCTTTCAGTGTTCCACTGTTGGGATAGCCGTCCTTCGGACATGCTTTGTTGAGATTCCTGAAATTGGCATAACATCGACCATTTCCATCTTTCTTGGGCACTGGAACGATGTTTGCTAAATACTCAAGATATCTGAACACTTTTTAGGAATCCTACTTTAGCTGCTTGATCTTTGATCTTCAAGAAACCATTCTGGTCTCACTCTTATGAGCTTTCGCTTCTTTGTCTTGTCTTTTGGGAAGAGAGGGATATGGTGTTGGATAATCTCCTTTCTTAATCCTTGCATATTTTTGTAAGACTAGACGAAGGCTTCTTTGAATTCTTTTAACAATCTGGTTAATTCCGCACGTTCTTCAAGGATAAGGTTTTGCCAATCTTGATCTCCTGAAGTAAGGATTTGGTGTTATGTTAATAGTTTCAAACTCATCTTCTAAAGTTTTTCTCAACGCTCCTCCTCTCGCTTGGTTAATCCCTTAACCTTGAGGGGAGTTTCGTCTGCATCCTCGTTTGAGGAAGGTTGTTCATTATATTTTAAAGCATTTACTTCAGAAGAATCGAGAGACAAAAGTGAGTACAGAGAAATTTCTTTTATTGATCAACAAAATATATCAGAAGAAGAACTGACTGACGCGCCCTTGTTGGGCTCTTTTACATTTTATGCTTTTTCAAAAGATGAGTCAGAATCGGGAAAGGAGTCTGACTCAGGATGAGAAGAAGTCTGTATCCGAAAGAGTAAGGAGTGGGATAAAAGTATCCGACCAATCTTAGAGTTCTGCATTTACCAGCATCAGTAATCATACTCTGAGAAAAAGTGCGAATGCCTTTGCTTTCCCGCTTGGAGCTACGACCTTTAGAGGGCAACATCCGCCCCTGATGGGATGATGCAGTCACCTTTGTCAATGAGTTTCTGGATGGCGTACTTCAAGGAGACACATTTCTCAGTCAGGTGGCCCTTTCCTTGATGATATTCACAGAATTCCCACTGACGGTAGTTTGTCGATAGTGGATCTGGGAGAGGGCAAGGTGTACGAGCAAAGAGCTTGTTGTTCTTGATCAAAAACCTCATAACCGTGACCGGGTCAGATGGGACCGTGGTGGCAGTTTTTTCTCCAATTTTTTCGCTTTTACTTCTGTCCCTGATTCAGGATTTTTGGAGTATGCGTGCTTTAAATGAGGGATCAGGTTGGAATTGTATTCTGATTCAGAGTTTGGCTCAGACGAGAGGATAAATTGTTTCTTCTTGATAAGGTCTTGGATGGAATTTTTCAAAGCAAGACATTTATCGGTCAGGTGTCCTCTACCTTGATGGTATTCATAGTACTCTTCGTTGTTCCAAGTCCTTGTAAAAGGGTTAGGAGGCGAACGAGGTGTGAGCAAGAACAACTTCATTTCACGGAGAAGTACTCTCATGACGGTAGAAGGATTGGCAGGAAAGGGAGAAAATTCCCTTGGATGTTTTTTTTATGAAGGTAAGCCCTCGGGGTGCATTGCTATGTTGCCAGATAACCGGTGTTTCAGAAGCTTCTGCGATTTCCTTTACCGTGTTAACTTCTTCGAGGGGAAGGAGTTTCTGAATAATAGCCTCCGAAAAAAATTGAGCATCATCAATCCATCTATGAACAATGTGGGCCTTTATTTTGCTCTCAGTGTCTGTGAAGCACTTTAGACTTGCGAAGCAATGAACGGCCATGTCACGCAGGGGGAGGGCAGTGAGGTTCTGTTGCCTTATCCCAATCCTCTCTTGTAGAAAGAGATCAAATATCATTGCTACCGGCTGTTGCTGATCCTGAATGTTCTGGAACAGGTCCGAAGGTTCTGCCATGATGGCGAGAAGAGTTGGAGGAACAGAAGCTTTTGAAATTTCAACCAAAGGAGTGGGAATTGGAGAACTAGGTAGATCCATGGTTTTCTTAAGACGTGCTTGGGTACGGGATCAGGCTTTTGACTTCTTGGTTATGATGGTTTCAAATGGATGAACTTCCTGCATATGGGAATATATACACTAGTTTTTAGAATTTTTTCATGCAAGGAAAGAAGAGTTATGCACATAATCAGATGATTACAAACAAAATTTTATTTTATTTATATGTCTGATCAATTTTTACAATTTGTTCAACAAGGTATATGCTAGCCTGACTTCTGAAGACAATTTTACAAAACTTTTGCAAAAAAGGAGAGAACAGCTTGATATCTTCTGTATAGAAGCAGTCCATAGACTGGTGGTTATGAGCCAAGCGGACGGTAGCATGGTACCAGATGGCTTCTTGAGGCTTTTTATTTGAAGGGATGTATGACATGAGTGCTGAATAGTGGTCTGGATGTACCCGGTCATCCTCCGAGACATGTAGAAGGATGTATTCTCTAGACCATTGATACAAACATATCTAGTTTTGGCCATACTCATGGTAAACTTGATAGAGCCAGACATCCTCCAAGAGATGTCGTAGCTTGCACAGGTTCCTAACCAGTTGTACCACTCAGGTTTAGTATCAAAGCGAACTTGTGGTCTCTATGACTCAAAGTTTGAGATGAAGGGGGTTGTTCAGGGACGAGGGATGGTTATGCGAAGCTTTAGACATAGCCACATGTAAAGCAGGGTTGGACATCCTCTGAAAGGCAGATGAGGGCACCGAGAGACGCTATCTAACCCCTTGAAGGTTTCAGCAAGTATGGTGGGTATTGAGTTAGCATCTAATGACAATTAGTACACAACACTGAGAAGGGTGAGAGAGGCTACAATAGATTCCTGACATAGAAGATACTTTGCGTAAACACAATGTATATAGGCTTTTTTGACGATGTTGCTAGAATGCTATGTCTTCTAGGTCTCTATCAGGGATATAGGCATCAATGAGCCTATTTATGTAAAGACTGTCTAAGGGTCCCCCGGGTCTTGTTTTGGTATTTAAAGGAGCCAAAGACAAGTGATTTTGTGATGTAATCCTGAAAGGAATTACAGCAAGAAGCATAAGAAAATAGATAAATCAATCTCTTATGGATCGGAACTTCTTCGGAAAACCTAGTAACACGTTAGATTTTCCTAAAATATTTCAAGAAATCAGATAAACAATGAACAATCAAGCAAATCACAATCAATATGTGCTTAGATTCTTAGTAGAACATTAAGAGATCAAAGCCAAGAGGAATTCATAGATCTAAAATTTCTAAAGAGAAGAAATTTTATTTCTTATCTCCAAATCAAAGAAAAATAGTAAAAAAAACTACTATTACCATCAGTTTCTAGGCTTTTATGGCCTCGATCACAAAATAGCAAGTTCAAATAAAAATTAGAAATCCCAAACCAACTAGGAAAGTAGAAAATCTGCAATTCCAAACCAACTAGGAAAGCAAAAAATCTGTCTAAAAAATAAAATAGGAAAGTAAATAAAACTGGAAAGCTATGGGAAACAGCTAGGAAAGAAATCATGCTCGGATGCTGGTACCCGTGGTCGCCTAACCTGGTCCAACTTATCCCAAAAGTCCTCGGCAAAGTCTTGGCTTGCATCATCCTCCCCGGGTTGGAAAGAATTCGCCCTCGAATTCGGCTCGTCTTCTGAAGAATCTCCATGATATGGCACGAGGTGTTTCACATTGAACACATCATGCGTCCTGATGTGGCTGGGAAGCTTGAGCCTATATGCATTGTCATTAATCTTCTCCACAATCTCACAAGGCCCAATCTTTTGTGGACTATGCTTGTTGTACTCACCAGCGGATACTCTATCTTTAGTTAGCACAGCCCACACATAACGTCCAACATCAAATACAACTCGCCTACGATGCCGATCAGCCTTCTCCTTGTAGTTTTTACTGGTTTTCTCCAGCTTCTCTCTAACAAACTCATGAGTGTCATGAATCTTCGTCAACATGTCTTCAAACTTGGTACTAGATTTTCCAAGCTGTGGAACGGGTGCTAAGTGAGGGGCACACCAAGGATTAGCACCATACAAGATCTCAAAAGGGCTCAAGCCAGTGGTTCTATTCTTGGATCTATTGAATGCAAACTCCGCCTGAGCTAACACCTTGTCCCACTGCTGAGGATTAGAACCAACCAAACTCCGTAGTAAATTCCCCAAGCTACGGTTCACCACCTCCGTTTGCCCATTTGTTTGAGGGTGATAGGCACTGCTAAAGCTAAGCTTGGTTCCCATGCATCTCCACAAGCTCCTCCAAAAATGTCCCACAAACTTGGTATCACGATCTGATGTAATAGTAATTGGAACACCATGCAAACGCACTACATCTCAGAAAAATAGACCTGCAATGTGAGGTGCATCCATCGTCCTCCTGCAAGCAATAAAGTGACCCATCTTCATGAAGCGATCCACTACTACAAAGATAGAGTCAACCATCCTTCGTGTCCTTGGAAGGCCCAATACAAAATCCATGGTCAAATCTGTCCATGGCCCCTCAGGCACTGGCAATAGTGAATAAAGACCCGCAATAGAAGCAACCCTTGGCCATCTGACAAGTGTGACACCTGTCTACATACTTGAAAACATCTTTCTTCATCTTTGGCCAATAGTAAGTAGTTGTAATCAACTGTAGGGTCTTGTCACGCCCAAAGTGACCCTCATTATGTAACTCCTGCACAATCTTCATCCTCCAAGAACAATCTGGTACACACAAACGATCTCCCTTGAAGAGAAATCCGTCATGCAATAAATAATCTCCCCTGTGACCTATTTTGACCTCATTCATAATAGCAGAAAAGAATGGGTCAGTGGAAAATAAATCACTGAAAGTATCAAAGCCGGATACTTGAGCGCGCATAGTAGTCAACAAAGAAACCCTCCTGCTAAGAGCATCTGCCACTTGATTCTATGTACCAGATTTGTGTCTCAACACAAACATGAATTTCTGTAAATAGCTTGCCCACTTAGCATGTCGAGCACTTAGCTTCTGCTGACTACCAATATGCTTGAGTGCCTCATGGTCTGAAAATAAAATAAACTCGCGGTGCACTAAATAGTGTCTCCAATGCCGTAATGTCTGAACTACTGCATAGAACTCCACATCATAAGTGTTGTAGTTGAGTTTAGAGCCACTCAACTTGTCGCTATAGTATGCAACTGGCTTGCCTTCTTGACTAAGCACTGCTCCAATGCCTAGCTTAGAAGCATCACAATCAACCTCGAACGGTTTCTCGAAGTCTGGCAAAGCTAACACTGGTGCACATGACAATCTAGCTTTAATTTCTACAAAGCTTCGCTCTGCCTCCGGTGTCATAACAAAGGGCACTCCCTTCTTCATGCAATCTGTGTATGGAGCCATCACTACGTTGAAATTGGGAATGAACCTCCTGTAGAAAGATGCTAAGCCGTGAAAACTCCTAGCCTCATGCAATGTCTGGGGTAAAGGCCAATCAACCATAGCCTTAACCTTTGACTGGTCTGCTGCGACACCATCTCCTGAGATAATAAAGCCCAAGAAGAGCACATGATCTGACATCAATATGCATTTCTTCATCGTAGCAAACAATTTCTCTCTACGAAGAGTAAGCAAAACATCTCGCAAATGCAATAAGTGAGTATCACTATCAGTGCTATAAATAAGAATATCATCGAAGTAAACAACCATGCATCTACCAATGAAAGGCCGGAGTACTTGGTTCATAACCCGCATGAACGTACTAGGGGCATTAGACAGCCCAAACGGCATGACCAACCACTCGTACAAACCCTCTCTGGTCTTGAAAGTTGTCTTCCATTCATCATCAGGTCTAATCCATATCTGATGATAACCCGACTTCAAGTCCAACTTGGAAAACACTTTAGCACCTGCAAGCTGATCCAATAAATCATCCAACCTTGGAATAGGAAATCTGTACTTCACAGTAATTTTGTTAATTGCTCGGCTATCAACACACATCCTCCAACTCCCATCCTTCTTTGGAGTCAACAATGCTGGCACTGCACACGGGCTCATGCTGTCATGAATGGCGCCTCTCTCCAATAGCTCACTCACCTGCCTTTGCAACTCTGCATGCTCCATAGGACTCATGCAATAATGAGCTCTGTTTGGTAAGCTAGCACCGGGAATCAAATCAATACAATGCTGCACATCTCTCATGGGTGGTAATCTAGGTAGTAAATCCTCTGGAAAAACATCACTGAACTCCTCAACCCGGGCTTAACCAACTCTGATAGCTCATGCTCGTCCCCCTCCATCTTATTTACTAGTACATACACAATACTAGACTCCTCTATTGCACTAGCAAAACTAGATGTCTTGAGAAGCTCGGCACTCTCCCCAGGTTTTGGTTTGAGTCCAACAACTCGAGATGGAGTAAGAGTAGTCTTCACTCCCTCAAACATAAAGCTGTAAGTGTTTCTTCTACCATCATGAATAGCTCCACGATCTTATTGCCAGGGACAGCCCAACAACAAGTGACATGTGTCCATAGCAACTACATCACACCATGCCTGATCCTTATATCTATTGCCAACCGAAAAATTAACCAAGCATTTCTGTGTCACTGCAACCTCATTACCCTTCTTTAACCATGCCAATTTGTAAGGATTAGGATGTTTCTCAGTCTTTAGACTAAGCTTTCTTACAGCCTCTACTGAAACCATGTTCTCACATGAGCCACTGTCAATCACAAGCTGGCAAACCTTTCCTCCAATGATGCATGAGATATGGAAAATATTGTTGCGAAGCCAATCATCACTAGACTCATCTTTTGGTGTCAAAAACACCTTTCTAGCAACAAGTGCCTCCCCCACATCACCATGTAACACCTCCTCCTCGACATCATCATCATATGGGTCAAACACAGGTGGTGCAGTGTAATCACAAATCCCACGAGCTTCAACTTCTTCATATTCTTCCACAAACATCTGCTTTCCTTCTCTCCTACCCTATGCCCAACTTCTTCACAATTAAAGCACTTTATAGTAGATGAGGTACCTTGCATCGGATTACAATTATGAGTCTGGGAAACTTGGGTAGATTGCACTTGAGGTGCTGGCCGTTGTACTTGAGCATTACTTTGAGTTGGTCGTGTAGTAGGTCTGACACTACTAATAGGAATCCTACCATAGTTTCTATTACGAGAATATTGTTTCTCCTAAGTAATTGCACTTTGATGTGCCTCAGACAAAGACCAACAATAAAAAAGATCTATCATATCTTGAATATTTTGCCTCAAACCACCAGTATATCTCAAAACCAATTGCTCTTCTGACTCAGTCAAGTCATTCCGGGCAACCAATTGGTGAAACTTCTTGGTATATTCATCAACCGTATCACTACCTTGCCTAAGATTTCGCAACTGATTATAAAGAGTGCGTGCATAATTATAAGGCAAAAATTCAGCTCTCGTTTTCTTCTTTAACTTTTCCCAAGAAGTGATTTTGTCTTTACCTTGACGATGACACATGGTCTTCATCTGGTTCCACCTTGCCTGAACTCTTCCACGGAACCTCGTAGCAACAAGCGGGACAATTTTATCTTCAAGAACCTCCTTAAATTCAATGACTTCTTCAACGGTGAACAGCCAGTCTATAAATTCCTCTGGTGTAATACCACCATGGAATTCGGGAATCTCAATTTTGATACTCGTTTCCCATCGCCTCATATTCCCTCCATTTCGCTCGTGTCTCGGATGATGGAAATCTACTGCAAAGAGATTTTCTTCTTCGAATTCCTCAATAGTGGAAGCTTTGGTGCGAGAAACTTGCAACTCCACTACTTGTTGCGTCCACGCTTCGATTTGTCGCTGCATGGCCTCCATGGCTTCATCATGCCCACCAAGAGTATTGTTGATCTGAGAATGGAACATTTGGCGAGTGTGTGACGCCATAGAAGTCAATAACAATGGATTTATGGAGAAGGATTTGAAGGGATTCCTTCTTTTCTTTTTCGTTTTTTAGAATAGTGATTTGAAAGAGAGTAATGGAGAAAAGGAAGACAAGAGAGAAAAAAAAGGGATAAAAGAAGAGTGACAGAAGAAAAAAAGACAGGAGAGGAAAAAAAAGGAAAGAAGATGGGAAGAAAGAAAGGAAGATGACGGATTACAATTTATGGTAGTGGATTGATGAAAAACAATGGCAAGAAAGTCGTTGGAAGGCTTCTGGATCGTAAAGAAGAACAGAACTTCTTTGAAACTGCAGCTTTGATACCAGATGATGTAATCCTGAAAGGAATTACAGCAAGAAGCACAAGAAAATAGATAATTCAATCTCTAATGGATCGGAACTTCTTCGGAAAACCTAGTAACACGTTAGATTTCCCTAAAATATTCCAAGAAATCAAATAAACAATGAACAATCAAGCAAATCACAATCAATATGTGCTTAGATTCACAGTAGAACATTAAGAGATCAAAGCCAAGAGGAATGCATTGATCTAAAATTTCTAAAGAGAAGAAATTTTATTTCTTATCTCCAAATCAAAGAAAAACAGTAAAAAAAACTACTATTACCATCAATTTCTAGGCTTTTATGGCCTCAATCACAAAATAGCAAGCTCAAATAAAAATTAGAAATCCCAAACCAACTAGGAAAGTAGAAAATCTGCAATCCCAAACCAACTAGGAAAGCAAAAAATCTGTCTAAAAAATAAAATAGGAAAGTAAATAAAACTGGAAAGCTATGGGAAACAGCTAGGAAAGAAATCATGCTCGGATCCTGGTGCTCCGTGGTCGCCGAACCCGGTCCAACTTATCCCAAAAGTCCTCGGCAAGGTCCTGGCTTGCATCAATTTGTTGATTCTAAACCCAAGTTCGGAACAGATGATGAGTTCGTTTTTGCAAGTACTGCAAAAAGGGTACAGCATTTTTCAAGAGTGGGACACACTTCCTGAAAATCAAAGCAAAAGACGTGATACCGGGGATCCCAGTACTGAGTCGCTGCTCTGAGAAGGTTCCAATCTATTAGGATGGACTTATACAAAGGAAAGGTTTGCTCATGCTGAGTAAAATAACTAAACCATGAATAGCTCCTTGGCTTATCCTAACTTCATATCCATTCAGACATCATATCAACAGACATGGTTTGTTCCGTACAGAAGATAACAAGGAAATTTTCAGACAAACAAAAAGATTGATGCACATACTTTTTACTTATTCACATTTCTTTTTTCTTTTACACAGAGGCCTTTAACAGGCTATTTACGAAATAAAAGACGGAAAAAGAAAAGAAAAATGGCGTTCTCTGTCGTCTACATAGGCTGGATCAGTGACCGATGGACGTGGTTCCTTCGTGCACGATTGTAGCAACTAGATCAGGCGTGATCATAGCCTCCCTAGTATTCCATGCAAAGGCAATATATTTGGCGAGATCGTTGGAAAATTCTCGAGGGGGGCGGAAGCGAATGAATGGTTCAACGATCCCTTGTTTGGCTTCATATTGACGCATGATGCGGCTCCGGATATAGAATGAAGTTTTTTCTAGACCAAGGAGTTGGATGTAAGAAGATCCTGGTGTGGACATGATAGCACGACACTACATATGAGTTCTCCAATAAATGTTATCAGCTTTTAAGCTGGACATCCATAAATACCAATCGGTGACTGTCTCGAGGCGTCCAAAATGGTGCCAGTTTTGGTAATTGGAAATGGAAACATTTAGCAAGGTACCGGGAGTAGAAATGTAGAGTTTTAAGCAAATCCAAATATAGAGAAGGATGGGGAATCCTGTAAACTGATGATCAGGATCTTCTTGAATCCTGTCTAAGCCATTCAGAGTTTCGGCTAGGATGATAGACACTGGATTAGCTTCGTTTGGAACTTGGTCTACTATACTGAGTATATCAAATGAAGCTTCACTAGGGTGCCTTGTGAGGTATCTAGCGTAAACGCAGAACAGAAGAGCCTTGTGCCCAGCCTCTTGATAGATGAGATCATCTATATTTTGAATAGGAGAAAAGGCTTCGATCAGCTGATTGACGAGTACACCTTTCGAAGTCATGAAACTAAGAGGATCTTGACCGCGTATGCAGAAAACTCGTTTGACTTGATGTACGTAATTTGTCCTGATGACAGGTCTGGCAGCTGACCCTTCCTCTGACACACCTAGTAAGGTACAAAATTACTCATAGGCAGGACAGATTTCTTCCAATCCAAAACGAAAGGCATGGTTGTCTTTGTCCCAACACTGAGCGGCTACTTGGAGAAGACTCCAATCGACTTGGATGAAAGGGAGTAAGGGAAAGTACTGGTCGAAGGGGTTGGTGAAACACCGGCTGAAATGGAATTTTTCGACGACATAGAAGTTGTGAATCCAATCATCCAATTCTTCCTTGCGGTCCATGATCTACCTATATGGAAGACAGAGAACAAAAACACAGTAAAACACCTGGTAAAACATTTGCTTTTGTATTTTTCATTTTTTTCTAATTTTTACAAATTTCTCAAATTTTAACAGAATTCTTATAGAACCTGGACATGTGAGGAGATGAAAGCGAGGTCTGTCCCTGCGATATGAGATATGGGAGGATACTCCTGAAAGATTGAATTTGATCAGGATTCAGATAACCCTGATCTCGAGATGATAATTGAACAGAAGCCTGACACTTTGGCCGACAAAGGTTTAGCTGGGTATATCTTCTCGTGAGAGGATATATTCATTTGAACGGAGCTTTAACACGTTGGTCATAAAAAGGTAGACAAGATAGGTTTGTCTCCAAAAGTGAAGACAACATGACCTGGATATGACTCCCAAATTATGAACAAGACACTGGTCGGAAAAGGGGGTCTATCTCCGAAGGAAGATAGAGATAATTTGGGCAGAGCTCTACCTTTGTTTGGACCATGACTGTTGGCCGGGATAAGTCTAACCTTTCGAAAAGACTTACTTGAATTTGAGTAGAGTTCGGGTACTGTGACCATAACAATGGTCATGACAGGGGTATCTTCGTACCAAAAGATGGGTTCATTTTGGCAGAGCTCCGCCACTGCTGACCATAACAAAGTTATAGAATGAGTCTATCTTTTCAGAAAGGATTGACTTGGATTGAGCAGAGCCTGGGTACTATGACCATAATGATGGCCAGAACAAGATTATCTTCGTACCGAAAGATGTGTAAATTTGGGCAGAACTTCACCGCCACGAACCATAACAGATGGTTTGGAAGGTCTATCTCTGTGTGGAGAGATGAACTTTAAACAGGGGTTTAACCGGGATGATTTGGACAAGCCTATAAATATACTTATTTGGGCAAAGCTTAAGTATTGTGACCATAATGATGGTTCTTGCAGGCTATCTTCGTACCAGAAGATGGGTAAATTTGGGCAGAACTTGGCCGCCGCAGACCATAACATATGATTTTGAAGTGAGTCTAACCTTTCGGGAAGACGAATTGGAATTCAGCAAAGCTCGGGTACTGTGACTATAACAACAGTCATGACAGAGGTTTCTTCGTACAAAAAGATGGGTTGATTTAGGCAGAGCTCCACCACTATTGACCATACAGAGGTCAGGGAAGGTCTATTTCTGTGTGGAGAGATAAACTCAAACAGGGGTTCAACCGAGATAAATGGGACAGAGCTTTGTCGTCCCAACTATGACAATTCTAGGAAGGTTTGTCTCTGTGTGGAGAGACAAACTTAAACAGGGGTTTAACCGGAATAACTGGGACAGAGCTTCTCCGTCTTGCCCATGACTGTGTCGAGACATAGCTAGGCTTGAAGACGAAGAAGAGCCTAATGAGGCTGAAATAGTCAAGAGGGGGGGTGAATTGAATTTAACTCAATATTAGGCCTTTTGAAAATTATCTATAACCCCTAATTGGAATTTTTCTTCACTTAATTAAATATTTGGTTAGTGCAAATATAATTGAAAGAACAAAGTGAAATGCCAAACCAAAACAATAATGGAAATGCAAGAGTGAGAAATGACACACCGATATATAGTGGTTCGGCCAACGGCCTACTCCACTCTACTCAAGGTCGCACTTGAGGGATTCCAATATTGGAGACCTCCACGATGCCCGGCTCCGAGGCGGTTACAATTCCAAGGGATATTAAACAAGGATGCCCTTACACCTTTACAAAGACTCTCCTTCTCCGCCGAGTTCTAAGCGGTTGCTCTCTAGGGAATTAAGAAAGGAATGCCCTAGCCACCTTTACAAGATTTGAAAGAGAATAGCTTGGCTTCTTCTTGAAAGCTTGATGCTCTTTGTAGACCCTTGATTGCTCTTCAAAGATGGTGATTTGCAAGTGAAAGCACTACTATATCCAAACTCAAAAGATTCACAAGTGAAAGGCAAGTTTGGGATGAAAAACAAAAACTCAAGCTAAAATGGATTGCAAATGTTTTTTATGCTTAAGGATGTTTTTCGAAGATCAAGAGAGAGTGAAAAACTTCTCTACATGTTGTATATATAACCACACCAAAGAATATGACCGTTTGGGGGTGGAAATATCAAAAACCAACAATTAATTTGAATCCCAACGGCTATTTTTTAGTCTGTCGCGAGGTTCTCGGAGTTCCGAGAAATATTCTCGGAGTTCCGAGACAACGGCCAGAAGAAATAAAATTTCTACTGGACCATTTCTCGGAGTTCCGAGAAATTGTCTCGGAGTTCCGAGAAAATGTCCAGATGCTACTGGACCTTTTCTCGGAGTTCCGAGGGAAGTCTCGGAGTTCCGAGCTCGGAGCTCCGAGAAAAATTCTCGGAGTTCCGAGAAGCCTAAAAATCCGCAGTTTTTGATTTTTATTGCAAATTTGATTTTTAGCTTTTGGAACTCAACTCCTATGGTTATTTTGGAATGTTTATGAGGGTCCCAACATGTTGGTCCACCACATAACCATTCACTAATGCATTTTAAGTTCTTAAGTGTTCTTTGAAAACCAAGTTGAAAACACTTTGCCTTGACTTGGAAATCTAAAGAGAAAGGATGTACAATGATACCTATGTAGCTTTCAACTTCTCTTTAGTCTTGGTCTTCAATTGATCTTCCATCTTGTGTATGCTTGCTTGAGAGATGAGGTGAGCTTCACTTAGCTCCTTTGACTCTTGTATGGGATATCTCCAAGCATGACCATGTTGTGTGTTGGTTTCTTCAATGATCAATCCTATCTCAAACACAACACTTCGAAGCAAATTGATTAGTATTCAAAAACACAATCAATTATGTTTAGAATCATCAAAACAAGATAGGAGAGTAGACCCTTGGGCTTACAGAGGCTGAGACCAAGACAGTCTGATCATTTATTTGAGCAGAGCTCTGCCGCTTTGACCATAACAATGGTTAGGAAGGGTCTGAACTTTATAAAAAGAAGAGCCTGATGAGGCTGAGACCAAGACGGTCCGGACATTTATTTGAGCAGAGCTCCGCCGTTTTGACCACAACAATGGTCAGGACGGATCTAAAGCCTACAAACAATAGAGCCTGATGAGGCTGAGACCAAGACAGTCTGGATACGGAGGTGATTTCAGGGATTACAATAATTTTTGAAAGATAGGACCAGAATGAGGGTCTTTTGGTTAAGCCTATTAACCGTAGGACAAACATCCCTCTAGGGTACAATGGTTTCTTTATCCAAGGAATTCGACAATATAGGTTTGCAAACATGACTCTAGACAAGACTAATAAAGGTTAAAAGTAACCTCTAATCTTGGGTAAAAGTAAGCTGCGACCGTTGTGGGACCCGATCCCGCGAGAGGGGCGGGACCCACCTCTCTTGGTCTTTTGTTCCCACGCGAATGGCGTGTGCTTTTAATTATTAATATGAATCAACTTTTCCATGAACTTGGGATCACTAAAGCAATCCGAATCTCACGTAAAAGATAATGACCAGAGTCGCCACCTAGGTAAAGGACCTAGGACCCATAAGTGACACTACAATGATTTGCGATCCCAGAAGTCTAGATTCGTTACCTGATTACGAGAATGGAAGATATGGTGGATTACCACCACATGCACCATTCTCGCCCGATAATTCAATCTTCGATTCCGAAGATTAACTCATTTAAATTTCTTTTAAAAGGCTCATTTAAACTCTCTTAATGTGATCTATGTGACATGCATCTTAAAAATCTAATTTCAATGTGGTTCCTAGATGCATCTTTTGATTCTCTTAAATTGGTTTGATTCAATCTTTGTGAAAGTTCTCCTACGATCTAATTTTCGAAAAAATCCTAAGTGAATTGATCAATTTGATTTAAGGTTTGAAAAGTGAGACAGAATTAAACAAAATAAAATCCTAAAAACCCTACTGAAGTGTGTAGGGCTGACTCGTGCATGGAATGTCACCCCGACATCCAATCTGCCTACGTACCGAAGCCTCACTAGGATCAGAGTCGACGTAGTTCGGTGGCCTAGACTAAGCTACATGCCTAAGACATCTAAGACACCGATCTAGACTGGAAAGGACCGTTTCAACGGTTTAAGAAAATTTATTTAATTCAAGTTGGATGACTTTTATTATCCTAGGACTCCATCTAAGATACTATATGGTCTTATCTAATGTGCAAAATGTTTCCTGAACTAATGCAAGTAGGTCTTACATCCTAGGTTAACTAGGCTTGTTCTATAGGGAAAGGGTTAACTAGTGAAACTAGTCTAAGACTCAATTACTATTAATAGGAACCGGCCGTGATGAGGCTGGACTCCTAACTCTAGGACACCCTAAAACTTAGAACATAACACGACGTAAGTGTTCCTAATCAGCTCTAAGGGTTCCTACGAGGTGATACCGCAATCCAACGGTTCAAAAAATAGCTTGAACATGGATTAATTCAACTCAATTCATTAAGTTGCTGATTATTCAGTTCTTTAAGGGTTCCTAATACCTAGAATTTGGAAAAAATCTAAGACTCTAAGGGTTGACAAGATTCGTGCTTAGATTGCATTCATGGAAGGGAATCGTGCTTTCCATCCTTATACAATTTGGAACATAAGTTATAATATATTATTGCCTGGCATATTGTGGGACCCGATCCCGCGAGAGGGTCGCGAGCGCACGAGGCGCCATACTCTCTTTTGGTCTCTCGTACCCACGCGATTGGCATGTGCTTTTTTTTTATTATTGATTACCCAACCAAGCCGGCAACAATCAAGCCAAAGGGTACAAACAAACACGCAACCCAGTACCCACAAGGGTAGGGGTAAGCCGCCGAGCCTAGCAAGGTGTGATTTAATTCATCATTTCCGTGAACTTGGGATCACTAAAGGAATCCGAATTTCACACAAAGGAGAATGACAGAGTTGCCACCTAGATAAGGGATCTAGGACCCATAAATAACCAGAAATCTAGACTCGTTACCTGGTTACGAGAATGGAAGGTATGGGGAGTTACCACCACATGCACCATCCTCGCCCAATAATCCGGTCTTTGATTCCAAAAGTTAACTCTCTTGAATTTCTTTTAAATGACTCATTTAACTCTCTATTAATGTGCGAACTATGTGACATGCATCCTAAAATCTAATTTCAATGTAATTCATAAATGTGTATCTTGATTTTCTTAATTTGTTTGATTTCAATCTAAGTGAAAGTTCTCCTAAAATTCTAATTTGGGAGAAATCCTATATATTTAGTTAATTTAATTAAGAATTAAAAAAAAACTAATATACAAAACCCCACTACTTATGTGTGGAGCCGACTCGTGATTGGTATGCCATCAAGCATCCAAGCTGCCTACGTACCCAAGCCTCACTGGGATCAGAGTCGACGTAGATCGGTGCACCTGAACTAAGCTACTTATGCCTAACTCATCTAGGACACCGATCTAGACTGGATTGACTGTTTTAACAGTTTAAGAGAAATTATTTAATTCAAGTTGAAGATTTTATTATCCTAGGACTTCATCTAAGATGCTATATGGTCCTAGCTAAGTGCAAGTTGTCCCTTAGACTAACGCAGGTTAACCTACATCCTAGGTAACTAGGTTTGTCCTAGGAAAAAAATTGGGTGACTAGTGTAACTAGATCTATGGCACGGTTGCTATCCATAGCAAACGGCCATGATGAGGCTGGACTCCCTAATTCTAGGACACCATAAAACCTAGGACACAACGCGAGATAAGTGTTCCTAATTGGTTCTAAAGGTCTTTACGAAGAGATACTGTTATCCAACGGTTCCAAAAGCATTGATCAAATGATCTTAATTTATTAAGTAAATAATTTTTAATTTTTCAAAGATTTTCGATTCCTAACATCTAAGGAATACCAAAGGCTCTATGGTTGGCAAATTTCAGTCTTGAGTTGCATCCATGGAAGGCCATCGTGCTCTCAATCCTTGTATAATTTAACACATAAATTATAGTATATTATTGCCTGGCATGATTCTCAGGATTTCCGTGGACAGTGGACTTCGGAGGCAACAACATACTATAATTTACATGCTCAAATTATGCAGGAATGATCACAATTAGTATACGATTACGAATGCGATCTCGGCAGTTAAACCATCACAGCATAGTCAATTTACAAAGGGAATTTATAACCTCTAGGGTTTCTGTTTTAAACAATTTTAAGATAAATATAAGATGAAAAATTAGGATTTTTTGAAAGTTTTCACTGACTTTTGAGTTGATTTGCTATTAAGTTCTGATTTATTAATATTAAGACCAGATTGCTAGGATTAAATAGTAACCCTAAGCAATCAAACTCTAACTTCATTGCAACGTTTTCAACATCAAGATATGAATGAGTTTAGACTACTGGAAGAGTTTCATGAATTTAGAATAAGTTTGGCTATCAATTTTTGAATTTCCAAACTTTAGGTCAGATTGCAAATTAACACATCAACTAATAGCATACAAATCTCAAATCAAGTACAACGGTTACAGTATAGATTAAATCATGGTATGAGACTACTGTAAAAATTTCAAAGGTGTTTATCAAGATTTGATGCCAATTAAAATTCACACAAAATTCAGATAAAATCAATGAATCAATTAAAACGTAGATTATATGGTATCCTAAAATCATGTAAAACTCGTAGTAGATATAAAATAGGTTATACAATTTACTGTCAAAATTTCAAGATCTAATAATTAATGGTCCTCCATAAAATTGATTTTTGAATAAAAAGGGGATTTCATTTCCTATGAATTAAAACCCGTTTTTTTTTAAAGAAAATTGTGAAATCATATTAACCCTTTGTAAAATCTTTTGAACATTTTTCACTAACCTTCTAATGGCCTAAACTACTGGTTTGTAGGAAAAAGATTCGAAATTTCATTAATTTAATATAAAAAAGAATTACGACACGTAAAACGAAGAAGCGATTAGAAAATAAATAAAATAACCTTTTTTTGAAAACAAAATTTCATGTGAAAGTCAATTTATTATTGAACATTAATTATGGAGAGTTTCATCAATTTTTAAAACCTTTTGATATTTATTAAAAATTGCCAAAATTTAAAATAATTTAAAAATGGATTAAACAAATTCAAAAAAATCCAAAAATTCTTGGGTGGTCTGGAAATCAACAAATTGGTTTGGAAACAAGATTTCACAAATTGTGGACATTGTTTGATATACTTTTGGCTTCGTTAATCAAGAAGCAACCCCTTTTGGGGTTATTTTTTGAAAAATAGAATGAAAATTAAAACGGGCAAACCGTGATTGGAAATTAAGTTTCCAGTAGTATTTTATTTTATAGAAATCCCAAAAAATATCAGTTTTTAAAGAAACCACGTTTTCAAACACTTGCTTTGATAATCCGATTTAAATCCATATTTAATAAAAAAACGAAAGAAAATCATTATTAAATGGAGGAAAATTATTTTTTTGGTGAAATTTTGAATTTTGAAAATTTATAATCTATATTATAGCATACTGGAATTTCAAGAAAAAATTCATTGATTTGATCTATTAAAAGTAAAATCCTAGCATGCTTTTCTGCTTTTGATATTACAAAGATAAAGATCCTACCGTTGATCGCGCTCATTGTTTCTAGGGTGCGTAGATCCGAGGTATACGCTTTGTCGCACCCTTTTATATTATGAAGAAGAACGAAAGAACATCCCAAAGATCCTTGATGTGTGATTTGTTGAAGAAGAAAAGGAAATTCAAGAATCCCTTTTGTGAAGAACCCTTGAGAGAAATTGACACACTTCAAGAGAGAAGAGGTTTCTTTCTCTTTTTTCTTTTTTTTCCTTGGGAGGAGAGAGAAAAATGACGAATTTAAATTTTTTTGAATCCTTCCTATGATTGTTTGCTTTGATTTTTATACAAAAAAGCTAGGGTTAAGAGAGAAATAATAGTTTCCAATGTGAGAGTTCCCATTTTTGGCTTGTTTCCAATTTTCCCCTCGTGCTTTCTTTCTTTCTTGTTTCCAAATTGAATTTGATTTCAATCTTAATTTCTTGTCAATCAAGATATGCTATTCTCATTCTACATTGCTTCTTTGGAAGAAAACATTTTTAAGCAATCATTCATCTTTTTCTTCTTTCCTTCTTTTCTTTTTTTATTCTTTTTATTTTTCTTTTAACAAATATGATGTCACCATTGTGACATCATCAAGGTTAGGTACTCAACTCATGTGGGAGAGCCATGTGGGGCGCCCACCATGGTGGTCGACCCATATGGGTGAACCTACATGAGCTCCATCATTGCGGGCTTTAGCCCAATAGGCAATTTCACATGGGTTTTAGGTTTTTTCTGTAAAAATTCAATAAAATCTTTCTAAATTCAACATTCTATATATGGACCCAACCCATTTAACATTTATGGTGCATCCCTCACACATGATCGGACCATCTTTTTTGGAAAGTAACTTTTCGGACCAAAATGCCCCTACTTGACTGTTAGACATCCAAATGCGACCAAAATACCCTCAGATTGGTTCACCCATAAAGGGAAAAATTAAAAATGGAAAGTCTTTGTGGTCAAACTTTAAAAATAGAAACTTTTAAAATTGAGTCCTTTCGGTGAGCAATATTAAACAGGATCATTTGGTATCCCCTGAAAATACCCAAAATGCCCTCAACACTTAGAATTTCCAAATTAAGCGAAACCCTTGAGAAATTCTAAATTTAGCAGGTTTTCCAAAATTCAAGAAATCATTCATAATCTCTCAGACATATTTTGGGGATCAAAAGAATTACACATGGAAAGACCAAATTACCCCGAGGTGCTAGAATTTGGCGAGACTAGAGAAAACCCTGAGAAATTCCAAAAATAACAGATTATCAAAAATTTATGAACGGACTCAAGATTTCTTAGACACAACTTAGGGATCAAATATGATATGTTGAACATGTCTAAAATACCCCCGAAGTGCAAGACTAAGAGAAAATCTTGAGAGATCTAAATTTAGCAGGTTTCCCAAATCTTATGAAATTACTCCTAATCCATCAGCCGTACTCTCAAGATGGTTTTGGATATATGAGAAATGATTGAAATATCCATAAGATGATGAAAAAGTGAAAACCCCATGAGTTTTTAAAAATAACAGCTTTTTCAAAATTTGTAAAATCACTCAAGATTTCTCAAATATAACTCGGGGGTCAGACGAGACACATCGGGAATGACCAAAATACCCTTATAGTGCAAAAAATGGGCAAAAATGAGGGAAACCCTAAAAATTCTATAAATAGCAGTTTTTTCACTTGATTGTAATCTTGATTTTACATCTTCAGATACCATTGGAACACCCTAGAAACCTTTAGGATCACGAATTAACTTCAAAATTCCTTCAACGAGGTGAAATCTATCCTAAAATGCACAGATGCCTAATCCTAGGTGGAATACGGACTCGAAACTTGACAAACTAGCAAATCTTTTGCTTTTTAAAGTATAGCAAAATGGGGGTGTCTACACATATTCTCAGAATTTTCGTGGACAACGACCCCGAAGCGAACAACATATTATAATTTAAATTCTTAAACTTTTAAGGATTAACTACAATTAGAATACGATTATGAATACAATCTTTGCATCTAGAATAGGAAGTTTACAAAGAAGATTAATGATTCCTAAGGTTTATGTTTCAGCCACTTAAGAATTCTATACTTTCTGGAAAATTATGATATTCTGGAAATTTTCATGGTATTTAGCATTAAATTCAATTTTTAATGATTGTCTCAAAAGTTAGGCCAAATTAGCACATTGTGAAGAAGTTATTGATGTTTAAGGTTTCTGTTTATGTGGCTTAAGGATTACATATATACTAGAAAGTTAAGATATTCTAGAATTTTCACGATTTTTGGAATTAAATTCAATTTTTAATGATTTAATCAAAATCAGGCCAGGTTGTTAACATTACAAAACATCACATGGAAAATGAGCACAAAATAAGTTCAAGATTTCACAGTAACTTAAAAATAATATTAAAAGCCTACTGTAAACATTTCATCAAATTTTACTTTGATTTGCTACCAATATAAAATCAAACAAAATCTGGATGTTTTGAAAGAAAAATAAAAGACAAATAATTACTGTAATCCAAAAATCATGAGAAATTAACAGATGATCAAATATGAATCATATTATTTTTTCTCTAAATTTCAGCCTTTTAAGATCAGTAGATTTTGGAAAACTCAATTTTCAATGAAAAATCAATGATTTCTTAGAAACTTTAAACTCAAAACACCATAAAATTTTGAAATTTAAATCAAAACTTTGTGAAAATTAATTAAAAAATTTCTACATCATCACAGTAACATAGTAACTGGTTTGAAAAGAAAATTTTCAAAAAATCTCAGTTTACATGGAAAACCCTAATTGCACGTAGAACGATTCTTCGAATAGAAAACCATGAAGAAAAGTGATTTTCGAAAAATAAATTCTTAAAAACCTCCAAATATATTTAAGATATTGATCTAGAAACTTTCATCACTTTTCGAATTTGTTTGGTATTTTTAATAATTTACTCAATTTTAAAATAATTTTTAAAGGTATTAAATTAAATAAAAAACTCTCAAACAATTTTGAGTGATCTAGAAAAAATAAAAACCTATTGGAGTCAAAATGTCAGCTAATTCCAACTTGTTTTGCTATATATTTGATTTCTCTTTGAAAAACCCCATTTTTGGGCAATTGCTCGTGGAGCAAAATCGGCGTCGAAACGGATCAAACTTAGCTGAAAATTTAGGTTTCCAGAAGTTTTTAATTATGTTTGAATCTCAGAAAAAATAGGATTTGAAGAAAATCATTGATTCAAACCACTTGTTTTGAAAATCAAGTTTAAACCCATATCGAAAGATATTTGAAAGAAAATTGATTTTAAATCAAGAAAAACTAATTTTTCAGCAATAATTTGGATTTAAAAATAATATGATTCATATTAGATCATATCAAAAATTCAATTAGAAACACATCCATATCCATCATGAAACCAAAGAAAACCAAAAATCTAATCTAGCATGCTTTTCTAGTTCCTAATTTACATGAGAGATTAATACTAACCGTTGGGGTGTGTATATCGGAGATATATGCTTTGAAACACCCTTATAAACGTTAGTAAAATCCCGAAGATCGATCCAATAATCTCCACTGCGATGAATATAGAAGAAAAGAATAAATATGATGGAACTTTGGAGAAGATGAAGTGTGGAAGATGATCCAAAGTGACCAACCAAGGTGGGACGATTTTCCAAGGTAGGGAGCAAAGGTGGACTTTTTGCATCTTTCTCATCTATGGTTTGGTGTGTTGTTTATATAGAAAATCAAGAGCTTGAATTGAATAAGAAGTTTCCTTTGTGAGGACTCCATATTTAATAAGTTTACAGTATTTTTCTCTTTCTTTCTTTCTTTTACTTTCTAAAATAGAGTTGTTTTCTAATTATGATTCCTTGCTAAGCAAGAATTCCATTCTAATTATACCAAAAGAGATCTTTCAAGATTATTCTAGAAGCTTTCACATATGGGAAACACACCCTTTTATGAAATATTCCCGTCCAAAAAGGACTGTCCAACGTTGGAGCTCACTTTTTAACTATTTACAAGCAGAATTATAAAAAGGTGTGAACTACAAAGTTGTATCCTTTTGAAAGACCTTTCCAACGCATATTTACACTTTAAATTTGGCCAATCGGTTGAAGAGTTATGACAATTTTAGTGGACTGGAATTCTCTTCCAAATGGCACTGCCTGATTTTAAAGCTCATTTTTGACTTGTTTCGTGGAAGAATCACGAGAAGTTGTAAACTAGAGAGTTATAGCACTTCTCGAGATGTTTCTAACAAGTACAATTTGAAAATTTTCAGAAGTGTGGTTAAAACGATATGGCCATTTTAGTAACCTGACCATATTTGCCCTTTTCTCTTTCTCATCTTTTATGAAATCCAACCCATTTCAAAGAATAATTCGAAATTTATAATAGTGGGCCCACACCATGTGATGGACATGATGAGTCCTACACACATGGCCGAACCTCATTCACCCCTTTGAAAAATCATTTTTGCCCAAATGACCTCGTTTGATCAACACATATCAAAAAGTGACCAAAATGCCTTCAAACCGAATTGCCCTTCAAGTAGAATGTTAAAAAATGAAAAGTCTTCATGGTCAAACTTCTAAAATATAAAGTTTTTAAGTTGGCTCCTTTTAGTGGGTGATATCAAACAGGATCACTTGGAATCCCCTGAAAATGCCCAAATTGCCCTCGTCTCACAAAATTTCCAAGTCAAGTGAAACCCCCGAGAAGTTCTAAATTTAGAAGGTTTTTAAAACTTTACGTAATCACTCAAGATTTCTCAGACACAACTTGGGGGTCAAATGGGACACACTGGAAATGACCAAAATACCCCTGTAGTGCAAAAATTGATGAAAAATAGGGAAAACCCTGAGAAATTCTAAAAATAGCAGGTTTTCCTACTTGATCGGAAACTTAAATTTTCATCTTTCGGAGGCCAATGGAACCCCCTAGAGACTTTTAGGTTTGCGAATCAATACTAAAACACCTAAAGTGAGGTGAACCCTAAAATGGAAGAATGTCTAACCTAATGCAGATGACTAATACAGACCAAACAAACCTTTCGCTTTTTAAAGCGTAGCAAAATGAGGGTGTGTACAGCCGTTTTCGCATCGGGCTAGGGTAATGACATCCCTAGCAAGAATTGAGGCAACCCGGGGACACCTTTCTAGACTCACTTAACATGCCCGAGTTGGGCCAAAGGTTTAGTGTATCCCTATTTTGGATGACGCTCACATCTCTCGAGAGTAACTGGTAGGCTTACCTAACTCGAAGCTCAACATGTCCTTAGACAGGACATGGTAACATCTAAGTGCACAATATGCTGGGCTATCTAAGGGATGAAGGCTTCAAAGTCGCCAATGTGCATAAGCAATTCCTTGTTCAGTGTACCCGAACGCAATGGAAAGTTAGTACATCATTGTTTTAACGTCACCACAAGGGTGACGTATAAAGAGGCGGTGCTTTCACCGCAAGTGGATGCGTGACCAGCAGATTCGGGTGATGAAATTCTAAATACAACCGAATCCGTTCCAAGGGCTACTAACTGTCGGGTAAATAGGTATGCATGTGGGCGATGAACACCCATGGTGTGTGTGTGAAAATTAAAAAAAGGGGCAGCCTAGGTGCCTCCCGGGGCATTTTTGTGTAATTTAATTATGACCATTGGCTCTAGCAATTTTGCGATAGTTGCGAGCATTGGCTCTTAGCAATTTTGCAGCAATTTTGAGCATTGGCTCTTTAGCAATCCCTGTAAAAAAAGGTACAGCAAATGTATATGTACTGAAAAGTAAGTCTAACACTTGTTTTATTTTTGCTCGTCTGGAGCGTTCGCAACTTTTAAAAAAGTTTGCAACTTGCAAATACCCCTGAAGGCTACATCGGGTTAAGGATAACCCCAAGAAAGGAGAAAAATTAAATTAGTTGATTTCAAATTATTGGAAGATGCCATTCGGTTACATAGAGCTATAACCTTTTAATTTTTAAAGAGAAGACCTACTGAGAGGATTTATCATGTTTAATCATATCCCCAGCAGAGTTGCCAGTCTGTGGGAGCCGGTTTTTTCCTGTGTTTGCGCAAGAAGACAGGAGATCACCACAATCGGATTTTCAGGAGGTGTTATTTGATCCGCGTATCTTGCAAACTCGGGACCGTAGTCCTAACTTCGCGATATAGAGAGAATTCAAAGTCGCCACCTAGGTTAGGGCCTAGGACCCGTGTTTATTCTCCTAAGGAAATTAGTAACGACTCGAATTTCGTTGGAAAATAGTAATCACTGGTTCCATTGCTCTGGGCCTAGAACCTTATATTTTGCTCTGTTTGCCTTAAGGCATGGTCTTTATAGATATATGGGTAAGGGTTGTGGTTACAATTGGGGAATGTGTTAGCCACCCCTCTTGCCCGAATTAACCCAGTCTCTTAACTTAGATTAGCATTTTGGAAGGATTTGAAATGAAATAATTTGATTTTTATTTCCCTTTTTTATTATACTTAATTCCATATGTAAATGAAGCAAATTTACAAAAGAAATAAAAAATAAGCAATAGTTAACCTGACCGATATTGTAAGTTGTATACGGCTCTCATAAAGAATTCGCGACTTACTCACGATGCAGGTTAACTTAAATCAAACAGAAAATGACTATACAGAAAGTAAAAGTAAGGCAGAGGGGTTTATAACATAAGTTCAGGGGGCAATTTGTGCGCCCGAGATCTTATGATGTCACCACCTCATACTTTACTGTGCAGAAAGCTATAAATTGCAGAAAGTAAAAGCAAGTCGGAGGGAATAATGTCTCAAGCGCTCGGCCGTAGCGGAACAAGTCTCTTTGACACCCCAACCTCGTACCTTACTGTGCATAAAGCTGTAACTTGTAGAAAGTAAAAGCAAGTCAGAGGGAATAATGTCTCAAGTGCTCGGCCATAGCAGAACAAGTCTCTTTGACACCTCAACCTCGTACCTTGTGCAAAAAGCTGTAAACTGCTGGAATTAGTAAAATGCAGGTAGAGGGGGGCTTGACATCAGAAATGATGAAACCCATCCTGCCAGTTTTGTAAATACAACTGGAAAGTAGTAAAGGGGCAGGTTGAGGGGCTTGACATCATGGATGATGAAACCCACCCATACCCATTTTGTAAATACAACTGGAAAGTAGTAAAGGGGCGGGTTGAGGGGCTTGACATCACGGATGATGAAACCCACCCATTCCCGTTTTGTAAATACAAAACTGGAACGTAGTAAAGGGGCAGGTTGAGGGGCTTGACATCACAGATGATGAAACCCACCCATACCCGTTTTGTAAATACACAACTGAAAAGTAATGGATTACATCTTTCTGTTATTTACATTTTTTTAAGGTTTATTCTTACCACTTGGAGAGATGGGCAGCGTAACCGTGATTGTTTGGAGAGGGAGACCTCAAAGATTGCCAAAATTTTGGCAAAACCACGACTCTATATTGAGAATAGGGCATTGGGTTCTCTGAAATTTGGCAGCACTACAGTGCTGTGTTGAAAGGGAGCCTTCGTGGCTATGAAAAAATTGGCGGCGTAACAACGCTGTATAGCTGAATCGCCTCCGAGTTTAGCAAGATTTTGGCAGAACAACGACGCTACTATGGAAAAGTAGCTCGTAGTTCTACGAAATTCGGCCAAACAACAACGTAAAAAAGGAAAGACGCTCTGAACCTTCGAAAATTCTGCGGAGTGCCGATGTCCAAAAGGAGTTCCCTAGTGTTTCTCTACTTTCTCTCTTCTAAAGCATGCTAAGTAGGGTTTCTGTCTAATTTTCTGCAAGGGTTCGGGGCTTGAATCTCACTCAGAAGGGGAGAAATTGCACCGAAGGAATGTGTATATTACCAGAGGGAAAGAAGAGATGTTTAAAACCCTTACCCGAGGGGTTTAAAATATCTGGGTCGAACCTAAATTCATCTCAGACGAATTTGGAATTCGTCTGAAACGAATTTGGGAGTGACATCACTCCCACAAAGTGGAGTGATGTCACACTCGGCCTTCGCGCTATTTCGTCTCTTCTCTGTTTTGTTTTGTAGTGTTTTCGTCTTTTATCAGAAACTTCGTTCATCCATATCTCCTCCGATTGGACTCCGATTCGCACGTGGTTAGGTCCGTTGGATTCCTTGTTTCCAGGGCTTTCTAATGAACCAGATATCGGGTTCTTCCGAGAGACAGGGTGTCCTTTGGGCGCCAAAAGAGAGTTTTAGACCCAAATTTAACCTACCGACTAGGAATGCCGTGTGCAGACGGTCTTACCGGTTCATGCCATAAATAGCGGGTGTTGTGTGGACAGGCTTTGGGTTCACTGAAAAGGGCATTTGCTATGTTTAAACAGGCTTCTGGTGATGGTGGTTTCTTCTCTTATTGATAGCTTCGATCGTCCATATGCCTTTTGCTGGACTCCGATTCCGATGCGGTGAGGTTCGTTGGATTCCTTGTGTCCAAGGCTTTCCAATAAACCAAAATTGGGTGCTTTTGGGCGACAGGATATCTTTAGGGTGCCTAAAAGAGAGTTTCAGGCCCTAGGTTAACCTACCGATTGGAATGCTGTGTGCAGACGGGCTTACCGGTTTGTGCTGTAAAAGGCGAGTGCTGTGTGGAAACAGGCTAGTCGATAGTTCTTCAAAACGGCCTTCAGAAATCGTTTAGTACCCTAAAGAGAGATTGAGAGAAACACAATTGGTGCTCTGGAACTCGTCATAAGGTTCTTCCTCGCGTCACCTACCACTAATACTTCCCTGACAAAATTGGGTGTCTACAGATGTTTACAAAAACAATTTTGTTGCCGATCATGTAGTTACTACAACCACTACCAAGATACCAACTCTCATTACGAGCCACTTCTTGAACATTACAAGTAAGAAAGAGAGAGTCCTCTTCTTTACTTTCATCTTTCTTATGCATGAAAGTTGATTCTTCCGCCAACTTCTTTTTACAATACTTCATGGTATGACCATATTGTTTGCAATCGTAATATTGAACATGGGATAGAGGTCTTCCTCTACCTCTTCCTCTTGTTGAAGAACCACTTTCATCTTTTTCATATTCTTGATTTCTTCCTCCACTATTTCTCCATCTTCCATGAAAAGAATTTATTCATCTTCATCTTCCTCTAGAGCCTCCCCTAACTGAGACTTGAGTTTGAAAAGCTTGTTCTAGAGAAGATGAATCAAATTTCTTCATTCAAAGTTCATGGGATTGAAGTGATCCCAACAAACCTTCTAAGGATAAAGTAGCTAAATTCCTGGATTCTTCAATTGCAACAACAATGTACTCAAATTTTTGAGTTAAACTTCTAAGGATTTTTTCTACAATCTTTCGATCTTGAATATCTTCACCATTTACTCTCAATTGATTCGCAAGGTAAATAACATGATTGAAAAAATCTTCAACCGATTCCAAATCCTTCATCTTTAATGAATCAAATTCACATCTAATAGTTTGCAATCTTACTAACTTTATTCTGTCTCGTCCTTTGTATGGTGTATAGAGTGTATCCCATGCTTCTTTTACCAAAGTCACCAATGAAATTCGTTCGAACATGACTTCATCCACAGCTTGATAGATGAAGAACAAAGCCTTCTTGTCCTTCTTCCAATTGTCTTTCAACTCATTGAGTTGTTATGAAGTGAGTGATGCGTACTAAATACGGCGCAACCGTAGGGATCTCGCCACGTGTCGCCTCCATATACCCAAGATCTTACCCATGATCGTCTACCATTATAATGGGTGATAAACACGGTATGTCCACAAGATCCTGCCATGTGTCATCTTCTTATCACAAAAATCTTGGTCATAATCACTCATCATCACGATTATGGAGAGGGTTATATGCAAGCTCAGCAAGCCATGCATACCGCCGATTCCATACCACGACCAGAGTACCACCCAATCCGAGGAAGGAAAGCCTCTTTTCCTTCATGATTGAAAAGAGCCACGTGACACACGATAGAGAAGAATTGCATGCAAAGAAAAAGGATAAATACGTGATCAAGCCTCCTAAAAATGGGATCCAATCTCTTCTTGCCTGGGAGAAAAGAAAAACCTAACCAGAGAAGAGGGCACCATTAAAGGCAAGCTTGAATTGCCCATTAAAGTCACCATATCTAAAAAGAGGTGTGGAAAAAGGGTGTTGGACGCCCGCTCCCTCCTCTCCCCAGATCCCATAGTCAACTCGACCACCCCAATAACAGAAATAGCCTATGTTTGATTCTTGTAACCTAGTCACCCCTTCATTAATCTTGTTGTTCATTTATACAATTGAGCTAGAATCTGACTTAGATGTCGAAGTGGTCGTCCAAGACCCACCCCTGACCCCTTTGTTTGTGATTGTAGATATTGGACGGACGCTCTCTACCCACTGCACGATCACAAACTCGAATTCCTGCACCATCATATTGGCGCCATCCGTGGGACTCGTTTGAGCTCGAATATCTTGCGACAATGAGAAATCCTAACCAAAAGCAGGAAGTTGGAGTTGTGACTAGGAGTCAGGCTCAACATGCGACACCCGATGCCTCCATTTCTCGGGAACAGAATTCCCGTGCTTCGGATCAACAGCTGCCTGCCTCAAGCATGCCCCAAATGGTTCCTACCATGAAAATGTTCAACGGACTTCGCCAGGAAATCCTTCTATGCTTGCCTCCTTGCGCGCATCACCGGTTCCCGAAATCCCCCTGCTCCTCGTGGACGAACAGAAGTCTACGAAGCAGAGAGTAGGGAGTCACCAAGAGTTTGTCACCATTGAAGACAGCGAGAGCAAGTTCGGGCCGCCTCCCCTTTAACCAATAGCCCCATGCCTCCTAACGAGGGGGCTCGCCACGCCAAAGGATGCTGACCGCCCACCATGAAGCAGACTACCAAAAGTCGTGCTAACCTCACCCGGACCGCCCAACCCTGAGGGTTGCCCCCACGCACACAAAGGAGGTGGTGACCTTGGCTCAACAGGTGGGTCTAGATCAACTGGCCGAATTGCAAAGACAAATTCGGGAGGTGAAGCGGGAGATGAAAAAGCCTTACGCCAACAACCTCCTCGAAGAGTGGGAGAGGGAGACCTCCTACCCTATCACCTCGGATATAATGAGGGCCCCGTTGAAACAGGAACAGACCTCTCACGGTTCGGCTTCTACGACAGTACCGCCGACCCGTTGGAATTTTTGTAGACTTTTAGAAGAGTCATGGGCCTTCGCGGCGCCTCGGATGGATTCATGTGCAAAGCCTTCGACTCCCTATTGAGAAAAACTGCCAGTGATTGGTACTTGCGCCTGGAGCCTGACTCCATTTGATCCTTTCACGAATTTGGGAGAAAATTCACAACCCGGTTCGCCAACAATTGCATCCGCCACGACCCGACGGACTCCCTCTTGGCCCTCTGGCAAGGGAGAAGCGAAACCCTAAGAGACTTTATGCTCAAGTTCAACACCGAACTATCACAACTGGCCAACATTGATATATAGACAGCAGTGGCGGCCTTAAAGCACACCACCACAGATCAGAACCTTAAGGTGCATCCCACGCTCAAGCCACTACTGGACCTGCAAGAGCTAGAGTCCCAAACCAACAAGTTCATCTGGGCGGAGGAAGCTTGTGGCTACGAATGAAGTCAGACAGGTCCCGCGGAGAAGAAAAGAGAAGACTTGAGGGGGACAGGAAAGGTGCAGACTGATGAGAGACCAACAAACAGAAACCTGATTCCAGTCTTTGAAAGGTTGGGAAACGCTCCATTGAAGCTCCCTCTTTCCCACGTCCTCTTTACCATTACAGATCAGGGTCTCCTTACCCCCCCTAAAGAAAATGAGCACAGACCCCAAGAAGCATCTCACCGAAAACTTCTGTGAATTCCACATGGACCACGGTCAAGAAACTGACCATTGCTACCATCTCAGACTCCAAGTAGAAAAACTGGCCGAGGAAGGCCACCTAAATCAATACCTCAGAAGCCCCGTACAAATCGAGTGACCACATCACCGAACGGAGGTGCATCACCCTTCTCCACCTCGCCGCTCAAAAAGCAGGCACCGATCCCGCAGCAGGCATCGGTCACCCAGTAGACACCGCTCCCGAGACCGCCATCGCAGCTCCAAACACCATCGATCACCCAAGAGGTGTCAAGAGGAGCCTCACCATCAAGGGCCCAACCCCGGCAGCCTCCCACCATAGCTGGGAAGATTAATATCATCGCAGGAGGACTAGCGGTAGGAGGGCCCACCACCGCTGGGCGGCATGCGTATGCGAAGAGGGTGCTCTCTCTCGAGATGCCGTAAAAAAGGGCTCGGACGGACCCCCCTCAAACAAACGAGGTCATCTCCTTCTCCAACCTAGATTATGATGGATTGCAGGTTCCCCACGACGACGCGTTGGTCATCCGGTTGATCATCTCCAACTTCGATGTTGGAAAAATCCTGGTAGACACGGGTAGCTCAGTAAAAGTGCTACACCTTGGAATGTTTCAAGAAATGAAATTGGGCAAAGAAAGATTGAGGGCAGCCGAATATTCCATATATGGATTTTTCAGGGCGTCCGTGCAGATCAACGGCAAGATCGACCTCCCCGTCACTTTCGAAACATACCCCCTCCAAAGGACAATCATGACAACCTTCTTGGTTGTTGACGTGCCCTCCACTTATAGTAACATCATCGGGCGACCGGCCCTGAGGGACCTGGGGGCGGTAGTATCGACCCCCCCCTCAAGATGAAATTCCCAACCTTGAAGGGTGTGGGAGAGGTGCGCGGACATCAAACAGTGGCACGATAGTGTTATTACAGCAACTTAAAAGGAAGTAACGCCCCAATGGAAAATTTTGCGATCAGAAGTGAGGACCCCAGGGAGCGAGCCCAAACAGTCAGGGGCGAACCCATCGAAGAGTTGGATTCAATCACTCTATCTGAAGATCACCTGAAAAAGACAGTCCAGATCGGTTCCTTGCTAATAGGTACGTTGCGAACTCAGCTAATCAGTTTCCTAAGGGCTAACGAAAATGTTTTTGCATAGTCCCCCTCCGACATGGCGGGCATATCTCCGGAAATTGCAGTTCACAAGTTAAGTGTGAGCCCAACTCACAAACCCATCCGACAGAAAAAAACAAATTTCGTCGCGGAGTGACAAACAAACATAAAGGCTGAAGTTGAAAAGTTGCTACAAGCTGGATTTATCAGGGAAATCTGGTACCCCGAATGGCTACCCAATGTCGTAATGGTAAAAAAAACCAATGGGAGTTGGCGAGCTTGCATAGACTACACTGATCTAAACCGTGCCTGCCACAAGGATCCCTATCCCTTGCCCCATATAGATCAGCTGATTGACGCCACTTCCAGACATGAACTTCTCAGTCTTATAGACGCATTCTTCAGATACAACCAGATAATGATGTACGAGCCAGACGTCCCGAAAACAGTGTTCATCACCGATCAAGGCCTGTACTACTATACAGTAATGTCCTTCGGCCTGAAAAACGTCGGTGCCACCTACCAGAGGCTCCTCATCAATAAACTGTTCGAGAAGCAAATAGGAAGAAATGTGGTAGTCTACGTGGATGACATGTTGGTAAAAAATTTGGAAGCCCGACGACACATCGCCGATCTCGAGGAAACATTCACCGTCTTACGAAAATCACGAATGAAGCTCAACCGGGCCAAGTATGCTTTTGGCATAACATTAGGAAATTTTTTAGGCTTCATGGTCAGCCAGAGAGGCATAGAGGCCAACCCAGAAAGAATTCAGGCTATTTTGAACATGGAGCCACCAACGAATGTCGTGGAAGTTCATCGGCTGACCGGGCGGGTTGCTGCCCTCGGCCGTTTCATGTCTAAATCAGCAGAGAAATGCTAGCCCTTCTTCAAACTTTTGAAAAACATACAAGAATTTGAGTGGACCCCTGTCGGCCAAGAAGCGTTCGACTCCCTGAAGCAATATCTCCAAGCACCACTGTAGACACCCCCATTTTGCTACGCTTTAAAAAGCAAAAGAATCGGTAGTATCATCGAGTTTTGAATACGTATTCAACATTAGATTAGGCATCCATGCATTTTAGGGTAGATTTCATTTCATTATGAGAGTTTTGAAGTTAATTCGCAATCCTGAAGGTCTCTAGGGGATTCCTTTGGCCTCTGAAAGATGAAAGTTCAAGTTTCCAAGCAAATGAAAAAACCTGCTATTTTTAGAATTTTCAGGGTTTCCCTCATTTTTGCCTATTTTGCACTGCTGGGGTATTTTGGTCATTCCCGATGTGTCTCGTTTGACCCCCGAGTTATATTTGAGAAATCTTGAGTGATTTTACAAATTTTTGAAAAAGCTGCTATTTTTAGAAACTCATGGGGCTTCCACATTTTCTTCATCTTATGGATATTTCAATCATTTCTCATATGTCCAAAACCATCTCAAGGGTACGGCTGATGGATTATGAGTAATTTCGTAAGTTTTGGGAAACCTGCTAAATTTAGATCTCTCAAGATTTTCTCTTAGTCTTGCACTTCGGGGGTATTTTAGACATTTCCAAACATATCATATTTGGTCCCTAAGTTGTGTCTAAGAAATCTTGAGTCCGTTCATAAATTTTTGAAAATCTGCTATTTTTAGAATTTCTCAGGGTTTTCCCTAGTCTCGCCAAATTCTAGCACCTCGGGGTAATTTGGTCTTTTCCTGTGTATTTCTTTTGATCCCCGAAATATGTCTGAGAGATTATGAATGATTTCCTGAATTTTGGAAAACCTGCTAAATTTAGAATTTCTCAGGAGTTTCGCTTAATTTGGAAATTCTAAGTGTTGAAGGCATTTTGGGTATTTTCAAGGGATACCAAATGATTCTGTTTAATATTGCTCACCGAAAGGCCCAATTTTAAAAGTTTCTATTTTTGAAGTTTGACCACAAAGACTTTCCATTTTTAATTTTTTCCTTTAGGGGTGAACCAATCTAAGGGTATTTTGGTCGCATTTGGATATCTAACAGTCAAGTAGGGGCATTTTGGTCTGAAAAGTTATTTTTCAAAAAAGATGGTCCGATCATGTGTGAGGGATGCACCATAAATGTCAAATGGGTTGGGTCCATATATAGAATGTTGAATTTAGAAAGATTTTATTAATTTTTTACGGAAAACTCGAAACCCGTGTGAAATGGCCCATTGGGCTAAAGCCCGCAAAGATGGAGCTCATGTGGGTTCACCCATATGGGTCAACTACCATGGTGGGCGGCCCACATGGTTGACCCACATGAGTTGAGCACCCAACCTTGATGATGTCACAATGGTGACATCATATTTGTTAAAAGAAAAATAAAAAGAATAAAAAATGAAAAGAAGGAAAGAAGGAAAAGAGGAATGATTGCTTAAAAAGGTTTTCTTCCAAAGAAGCAATGTGGAATGAGAATAACATATCTTGATTGACAAGAAATTAAGATTAGAATCAAATCCAATATGGAAACAAGAAAGAAAGAAAGCAAGAAGGGAAAATTGGAAACAAGCCAAAAATGGAGCTCTCACATTGGAAATTACTATTTCTCTCTTAACCCTAACTTTTTTTGTATAAAAATCAAAGCAAACAATCCAAAAAAGATTGGGAAAAATCCAAATTCGTCTTTTTCTCTCTCCTCCCAAGAAATTTTTTTTTCTCTCTTTAAGTGTGATCTCTCTCTCAAGTGTTCTTCACAAAAGGAATTCTTGAATTCTTTCTTCTTCTCCAAGGCATCACACAATCAAGAATTATTGGAGTGTTCTTTTTTTTTAGCGTATAAAAGGGTTGGACAAAGCGTATATCTTGGATCACCAACCCTAGAGACAAGGATCGCGATCAATGGTAAGGATTCCTCATCTTTGTGAAGTAGAAAAAGCATGCTAGGGTTTTAATTTTGATGGATCAAATCAACGAGTTTTCTTTGAAATTCCAGTATGTTATAATATAGATTATGAGTTTTCAAAATCCAAAATTTGATCCAAAAATTAATTTTCCTCCATTTAAAAATGGTTTTCTTTTGTTTTTATTCAATATGGATTTAAATTAGATTATCAAAGCAAGTGTTTGAAAACATGATTCTTTTTAAAAGATGATATTTTTTGGGTTTTATATAAAATACAAAACTACTGGAAACTTAATTTTCAACCGCGGTTCAGCCGTTTTATTTTTCATTCTATTTTTCAAAGAATAACCCCGAAAAGGGTTATTTCTTGATGAATGGAGCCAAAAGTATATCAAATCATGTCCAACTTTAGTGAAAGTTTGTTTCCAGTAGTTTTACAAGGTTTTTAGATCGCCCAAAAATTTTCATATTTTTTGGAGTTTATTTAATTGGATTATTAATTATTTTAAATTTCGGCTATTTTTAATAAATACCAAATCATTTTAAAAATTGATGAAACTTTCCAGAATTAAATCGTAATAATAAATGGAAGTTTCCATTGAAAAATAATTTAAAAAAAATATGGTTTTTACTGTTTTCTAATTGCTTCCCCGTTTTACGTGCCATAATTCCTTTTCTTATTAAATTAATATATTTTTAAAATTTTTCTTTACAAACCAGTAGATTTGGTTACTGGAATGTTAGAGAAATATTTTCAATTAATTTTGCAAAGATTTAATAAGGTTTTAAAATTTATTTTAATAAACGGGTTTTAACGCCTAGGAAACAAATTGATCTCTTATATTTAAAAACCAATTTTATGGAGGAGATTTAAGTTTTAAGTTTTAAAATTTTGGTAATAAATTCTATAATCTATTATAGATCTACTGGAATTTTTCATTTTATTTTAGGATACCATTAGGTCTACTTTTTAAGTAATTCTTTGGTTTCATCTGATTTTTGTGTGAATTTAAATGGGCATCAAATCGTAATACAAATCTATGAAAGTCATACAGTAATCTAATCTCACGATTATCTTTATACTGTAAGAGTGTAAGTTGATTTGAAATTGATATCCTATAGGTTGCTATGTTAATCTATAATCTGATTTGGATTTTGAAAAATTGGGAATTGACATGAACTCTTAATGATAATTGATGAAATTTTTTCAGTAACTCATAATCATCCATATCTTGTTACTGGAAAAGTTTCAACTGATTTGAAGTTCGATTGGTTAGGGTTACTGTGTATTCCTAGCAATCTGGTCTTAATGATATTAAATCACAATTTAATTGCAAATCAATACAAAAGTCAGTAAAAATCTCCAAAAAATCTTAATTTCCATCATAAATGCAATCCCTTACTTTTTTGAAACAGAAACCTTAGGATTCATAGATTGCCTTTGTAAATTGGCTATTCTGTGACAATTTAACTGCTGGTTTCCACCTTGGCATTCCCATCTTATTTTGATGATTCCAATACACAAGTGATTAATGATCACTAATGTGTTTGATTGTCTAAGTTGTAGATCACATTGGTGCTAAGACAACATTGCTTGGATTGAGGCCAAGAAACACTCATTGGACCACATCATGAAGGCCAAAGACAACGAAGTCCAAGACAAAATGAAGACTTGAAGAATCCATTGAAGATCAAGTTATATTAGATTGTATTAAGATCCAATCCTAGTTTAGGATTTTGAAAGGCATAATTTAAGCAAATAAACACACACCTTAAATATATAAGTGATTGCCTTTGTGAAGTTCCAACACCTTGGAACCCTCATAGCAATCCCAACTTGGTGTTAAGTTGGAAGCCTAAAAACATGAAGTGAAAATCTGCTCAGCATAGGCTTCTCGGAACTCCGAGAAATGGTCCAGTAGACTTTTTTCAACTTCTGTGTGTATTCCCGGAACTCCGAGATTTTTTCTCGGAACTCCGAGAAATATTCTCGGAACTCCGAGAACACTATAACGGTCGGAAAAAGAGCCGTTTGGAATTTTGCTGGAATTACCACAATGCCATTGAATGGTCATATTTGGTTTTTCCTATATATATGGGCATTCCAAACATTCAAATGATGAATCCAAAAACTCTTAAACTTCATTTGAACATCCAAAGAGTGAATCAAACTTGATTATGCCTCTCACCCTCTAAGATTAGGATTTGGATCTTTAGGCTATATTTGTACATCTTCTGCAAAGTTGTAAACCCTTGTGAGGGATTTTGTTCTTTCTTTCTTATTCAAGAAATTGTATTCGGGCGAGTGTTCGGAGAAGCATAGCCCACTCTCCGTGGTGAAGATTGCCACCAAGGTTAAAGGTAATCGAAATTTGTAATCGGCACCGATCTTCGCCGAAGTTAAGAAGATCACTTAGTGAAGCCATCAACGGGTCTTTGTTGGTGGAGTGGAGTAGGCCTCGCGTTTTGAGGACCGAACCACTTTAAATCTCGGGTGCACTCTCTCTTGAACTCTAGCTCTTTATTTTGCATTGCACCTCTAGATTTAACTTGTGTGCTTGAATTTCATTTTGATCTCTTAATTTCCAATTTAGGTTTGAGTTTTCAAAAGATTAAAACTTGTTAGAAACCTAATTAATTTTCACTCCTCATAGTTGCCGTACTCGGGACCACCCTTGGAATTTCACTTGGTATCAGAGCAAAGGCTCTTAAAAGATTTTCTTTTCTATAAATCTTTGGTAAATTTTTTTTTCTTTAAAAATTTCAACAAGGGAAAGATCATAAGATCTTTGGCAACTTTCTAATTGTGAAATGGCGGATAGAAATGGAACCGGACTTCCGGAAGACCATTCCACAACTAGACCTCCCTTCTTTAATGGGTCCAACTATGGACATTGGAAGACAAGGATGCGCATCTATCTTCTTTCGATAGATGTGAAACTTTGGCATATTGTTGAAAATGGATACATTTTGCCTTCCACACCATTTGAAGAATGGAATACGGTAGAAAAAAGGCATGCAAATTTAAATTACAAAGCTATAAATTCTTTGTTTTGCGCCTTATCTACGGAGGAGTTTAATCGAGTTGCTCTTTTTGATTCCGCCAAGATTATTTGGGATACACTTTCCGTTACCCATGAGGGAACATCAGAAGTCAAGGATTCCAAAATAAACTTGTTAAAGAGCAAATATGAAATGTTTAGAATGGATCAAAACTAAAGCATTTCCGAAATGTATATCCGTTTTTCTAAAATTTCTAATGAATTAGCAAATCTTGGTAAATCTTATCCTACTGATGAGCTTGTGAGTAAGTTGCTTAGGTCTCTTCCTCCATATTGGGATCCAAAGGTAACCGCTATACAAGAATCAAAGAATCTCAAGACGCTAACCATGGAGGAGCTTGTAGGATCTCTCATCACCCATGAGATGCTCATCACTAGCCGACAAGAGGAGAAGAAGCCGAAAGAGAAAGAGAAAGAGAAAGAGAGTCGGTCTTTAGCTCTAAAAGCCTTCAAAGCAAACTCATCATCCTCTAGCGAGGCGGATAGCGATGAAGAAGAAGCTTTGAGAAAGTTTAAAAGCTTATGGAGAAAGAAACATAAGAAGGATAAAACGAAGATGAAAGAAGAAAATGAAGTAGAAGGAGGAATAAGGTGCTATAATTGCAAGAAGGCCGGACACAAAAGACCGGATTGTCCACTTCTCAAGTCATCTTCCTCAAAATACAAGGGAAAGAAGGAATGGAAGAAACATAAAGCTCTTGCCGCCGGATGAGATGCTACTAGCACCTCAGGCAAGAGTTCAAGCGAAGAGGAAGAAAAGAAAGACGATCTTTGCTTCATGTCACTCACCCATGAAGACGAGGTAAACTCTAACCCTTCATGTTATTCATCTAGTAGTGATAGTGAAAAAATATCATATGATGAATTGTGCTCAACCTTGCACTCTCAAATTTCCAAAAATAAAGTTCAAAAGAAATCCATTTTAGAAAATGAACTTAATTTTTTGAAAAATGAATTTTCTTCCAAATCTCAAATACAACTTGAAAATTTTAAACTTGAGATTGAAACTCTTCAGGGTTGTTTGGATGAGAAAACTTGCCAAATTACAAAACTCCAAGCTATGGCAAGCTCTCCCAAATCTTATGAAGATGAATTTAATGATTCTCTAAATCAAATAACACATCTTCATAATGAAAATGAAAGATTAAGATTATGTCTCCATGGATTCTTAAATGGTGACAAAATTATTGACATAATCTTGAGGAAGACTAGTCAAAGACCTAAACATGCATATGATAGGACTAGCGTATCAAACCCTCATGTTAGATGCCATTATTGTGGAATAAATGGTCATTACCAATTCCAATGTGCATCTAAGATAAGGAAAACTGTTGGAACCAAGAAATCTTGGATTCCCAAAGCCCCCATATGATTTTCATCATATGTGCTTAGATTAGGGGCTAATGCTTAAAATTGAATATCTTTTTTCAAAGTTAATTAAATATCCCCTCTTATATTGAATAAAAATTCTAAATAGGGGGAGTTCTAGGTTTGTCTTTTTTCTTAAAAAAGGGGGAGCTTTTAAATTGAATATTTCATCCCTTTGTTTCTCTTTTACCCTAATCTTTTTTATTGATGCCAAAGGGGGAGAGAATTCTAGTGTAAGGAAAATATGATTGCTTTTATTGAAAAATCTCTTGTGCTTGTCATCATCAAAAAGTGAGAGATTGTAAGCCCAATGGTTTCCACCTTAGCATTCCCATCTTATTTTGATGATTCCAATACACAAGTGATTAATGATCACTAATGTGTTTGATTGTCTAAGTTGTAGATCACATTGGTGCTAAGACAACATTGCTTATATTGAGGCCAAGAAACACTCATTGGACCACATCATGAAGGCCAAACACAACGAAGTCCAAGACAAAATGAAGACTTGAAGAATCCATTGAAGATCAAGTTATATTAGATTGTATTAAGATCCAATCCTAGTTTAGGATTTTGAAAGGCATAATTTAAGCAAATAAAAACACACCCTAAATATATAAGTGATTGCCTTTGTGAAGTTCCAACACCTTGGAACCCTCATAGCAATCCCAACTTGGTGTTAAGTTGGAAGCCTAAAAACATAAAGTGAAAATCTGCTCAGCATAGGCTTCTCGGAACTCCGAGAAAAATTCTCGGAACTCCGAGAAATGGTCCAGTAGACTTTTTTCAACTTCTGTGTGTATTCCCGGAACTCTGAAATTTTTTCTCGGAACTCCGAGAACACTACAATGGTCGGAAAAAGAGCCGTTTGGAATTTTGCTGGAATTACCACAATGCCATTGAACGGTCATATTTGGTTTTTCCTATATATATGGGCATTCCAAACATTCAAATGATGAATCCAAAAACTCTTAAACTTCATTTGAACATCCAAAGAGTGAATCAAACTTGATTATGCCTCTCACCCTCTAAGATTAGGATTTGGATCTTTAGGCTATATTTGTACATCTTCTGCAAAGTTGTAAACCCTTGTGAGGGAGTTTGTTCTTTCTTTCTTATTCAAGAAATTGTATTCGGGCGAGTGTTCGAAGAAGCGTAGCCCACTCTCCGTGGTGAAGATTGCCACCAAGGTGAAAGGTAATCGGAATTTGTAATCGGCACCGATCTTCGCCGAAGTTAAGAAGATCACTTAGTGAAGCCATCAACGGGTCTTTGTTGGTGGAGTGGAGTAGGCCTCGCGTTTTGAGGACCGAACCACTTGAAATCTCGGGTGCACTCTCTCTTGAACTCTAGCTCTTTATTTTGCATTGCACCTCTAGATTTAACTTGTGTGCTTGAATTTCATTTTGATCTCTTAATTTCCAATTTAGGTTTGAGTTTTCAAAAGATTAAAACTTGTTAGAAACCTAATTAATTTTCACTCCTCATAGTTGCCGTACTCGGGACCACCCTTGGAATTTCACAACCGTAATCGTATACTAATTGCGATTAATCCTGCATAATTGGAGTGCGTAAATTATAGTATGATATTGGCTCCGAGGTCCACTGTCCACGGAAATCCTGAGAAATATGCCAGGCAATAAGATACTATAATTTACGTGCTAAATTATACAAGGGTTGAGAGCACGATTCCCTTCCATGGTTGTGATTCGAGGCCGAAACTTGCGAACCATAGAGCTTTTGGTATTCCTTAGATGTTTAGGAATAAAAATCTTCAAAAATTAAAAATCATTAAGTTCAACAAATCAAATTAACTCGATCCGTGTCTTAGGAGCCGCTGGATTACGGTCTCCTATCGTAGGAACCTTTAGGGCCCCTTAGGAACACTTATGTCACGTTGTGTCCTAGGTTTTAGGGAGTCCTAGAGTTAGGAGTCCAGCCTCATCACGAGCGTTTGCTATGGATAACAACCGTGCCATAGATCTAGTTACACTAGTCACCTCACTTTTTCCCTAGGACAAACCTAGTTACCTAGGATGTAGGTTAACCTGAATTAGTCTAAGGGACGTCTTGCACATAGATAGGACCATATAGCATCTTAGATGAAGTCGTAGGATAATAAAATCTTCAACTTGAATTAAATAATTTCTCTTAAAACTGTTGAAACAGTCAATCCAGTCTAGATCGGTGTCCTAGATGAGTTAGGCATAAGTAGCTTAGTTCAGTTGCACCGAACTACGTCGACTCTGATCCCAGTGAGGGTTGGGTACGTAGGCAGCTTGGATGCTTGATGGCATACCAATCACGAGTCGGCTCCACACATAAGTGGGGTTTTGTACATTAATCCTTAAATTAAAAGTAATTAAATCACTTAGGACTTTCCATGAAATTAGAAGTTTAGGAGAACTTTCACTTAGATTGAATTCAAACAAATTAAGAAAATTAAGATACACATTTAGGAATAACATTGAAATTAGATCTTAGGATGCATGTCACATAGTTCGCACATTAATATAGAGTTAAATGAGCCATTTAAAAGAAATTCGAAAGAGTTAACTTTTGGAATTGAAGACCGATTATCGGGCAGGAATAACTTTTTGAAAGAAATTCCTACCCTGGGATACGTAGGCAACCTGTTCACAAGTTCGGTCAAAATCTTTATTGAACCTTAAGCCATTCTTTGAAAAGCACTATCCTACCTTAAGCCATGTTGCCTAACCCATACCCAACTTGACCTAGAATTGCCTATCCAGTGCCTAAGATCGGAACGCAGAATTGCCTGTCTAGTGCCTAAGATACCCACCCAGAAATTACCTTTCCAGTGCCTAAGACGCCCACCCAGAATAGCCTGTACAGTGCCTAAGGACGCCAACCAGTGCCTAAGATTGAAACCCAGAATTGCCCATCCAATGCCTAAGACGCCCACCTAGAATTGCCTATCTAGTGCCTGAGGATGCCTACCAGTGCCTAAGACCGAAACCCAGAATTGCCTAAGCCGCATCCTAAAGCCGCACCTTAACCTGCACCTTAAGCCGCACCCCCAACCGGCACCCTAAGCCGCACCCTAAATTGCACCTCAACTTGAGCCAACCCAAGTCAGCCCGAGCTCAATCCGAGTCAACCCAACTCAACCTAAGTCAACCCGGATCGAACCCAATTCAACCCGAGCCAACCCGGTCCGACTAGGACCCAACCCGAACCCAACTCGACCCAATCCAGGTCAACTCAAGCCAACCCAAGTCAACCCGGTTCAACCCAAGTCAACCCAGTCCAACCCTTGCCCAACTCGGACCTAACCCGTCCTAACCCGAGTCACCTCAACACCTTACCCAACCGAGTCATACCCTTAGGATCTAAACCGAGCTGCACCCCTAGAACTTACACCGAGTTACACCTTTCTACTTCAGCTGAGTTATGACCCTATACTCAAACTGAGTTGCATCGCTACGTCCAAATCCATTTGGCCAAATCTCATAAGTTCACCTCTCTCGACTTCCCAAACTGATGTCCTTATGTCTAAACCGAAGTCCCAAATCCAAGATTCCAAACCAAAATTCTAAATCCAAATTCCCCATCCCAATCCTCCCATGGAACTACGTGTGGGTTGATCCCCACCACGGGGTACGTAGGCAACTTGGCACTCCCAAGTTCAGTAGCACATTTCTGCACCTTTCTCCATCCTTCACACCTTCTTTCATCTTTCACAATTCCTCACACCCTTGTCCACCCTTTTCATTCTCCATTCATTTCCTCACTCTTCACTTTTTCTTCGTCATCTCTTGCATTGTTTAGGATTGCATGCTTAGGTTATTTGCTATTTGTTTTCTTTCTTGCATGTTTGCTTATTTTATATGCTTGTTTTTTCTTTGCATGCTTACTTTGTGTTTGTTAAGTTTGGAACTAGGAAGAATTTAAAACAATTAGGAACTTAAGAACTTCATCTAATCATTAAAAGTCAGATAATCTTAATCCAAATCTTAAAATCCAATTCATAAATCATGCTCTAGGTTCTAGAATTTAAGGAGAACTTAGAAGTTGCACTTTAGGTTCCCCAAGGTAGAACTCTTAATGCCTGAACTTCAGAAATACAATAAAAATGCAACTTAAATCCATTGCATTAGTCTTAGGTGCATATAACGTAGTCCGCACGATCTAATCCAACTCAAACCAAACCTCATCAATCTCAATAAAATGTAAAAAAAAAGTAGGCATGTGGTTGCATGTAGGATACACTCCTGGCCCGCATGAGTCTAAACTGTGAATGGCCAACTCATTAGTAATATTTAGGTTTATCAAATAAAACTCACATTTACCCTTTTAGTTAAAAGTTAGACAACTAAAGCATTTAAAAATAAAGCCCGACATTTGTAAGGCAAGAAGAGTGCCTAACACATTCCTTTCTTGTAATCAGGTAACTTACCCAACTCGGAATCGTAGACCAAATTTACAGAGTTAATCATGGGGCCTAGATCCCTAATCTAGGTGGCGACCCTAGTAATAGTTTCTTTCATTAACAAATTTGTGAGAGAAGAGATCATATTTAAAATCAATGGACAAAGGTGCTATCATAACACACACCCTCGTGGGTCACCCTCCGGGTGGGATCCACAATATCATTAAGAAATGTCTGCAAAAGATTTCCAAGCACAATTCCTTCTTGAAATCATCTTCATTGATGATGGATTTTTGTCGATGTTTGGGTGTGGGTGCATTCCCTTATTTTCTACCAAATTTTTTTTATTCTTACTAGATTGAAACTATAACAGTTGAGTTATGAACTAACATTTTAAGATTTTGCAGTTGATGGGCTTGAAATATGTTGATAATTCTGCAAACATATTCAGGTTCCTAGTTGAGCTGTTTCTTAGAAAATTAGACAAGCAGGACGTATACAAATCTGCATATTCTTTAACTTATATGATTTGCAAGTAATATTGTAAATTTAACTCCAAATTTAAACTTTTATTTTTTCAAGAATTCCTTCACCATTAGATTATAAATCTATCGCCCTTCTTAAACTATTTAAACCATTTTACTCTCAATAAACTTGTGTGCGAATTAGATTGCAACCCTAAACTTTGTTAAACTAAATATGGTTAAAGGCAAAAATATCTTAATCTAATTGTTTATATAAATGCCTTCCATCAATACATTCCCAGAAGGCCACTCTAATAATAATTTAAATTTGCCACCAATTTAGTCTATTGGTTTCCAGAAATCCCCTAGCCATTAGATTACAAATTTGTTGCTTCTGCTCAAGTACTACAACATTTTATTCTTTAATGCCTCTATTTAAGTAAATTATATTTATTCAAGCATAGCAATGTGATCCTGTTCAGTACGCAATCTCATTGTCATACCCATTCTATCTTTCTTAGGGTCCACTACCCAAGTGATTGAGGTAAGTCACTCCACATCACTTGGATGTCGGAGGAGGTGTCTAACCTCAACCCCACTAGGAACTATTAAGGTCTGCAAATAACCAGAATCCCATATCTCCTTGCTCCATAGGATCTATGAATCCATGAGCATGGGTTTCCTACTTTGCTACCTAAGGACAAATACGTGTCAATAATAAGTAGCATGTCACACATATTTAACTTTTAGTTATTCATTAATTGTCATGAAAAGAAACATTTATTGATTAACATGCGAAATATACTAGGTTTTAGAGCACCAACTCTAACAGTTTGCGGGTGGCCCACTGAAGAAAATCTCTATTCAATCCCCAGCCTTTCAAAGAAGTTCTCAAAATACTTGCTAGAGAATTTGTCCCATTGTCAGTTACTAGGACCCCCGGAATTTCGAATCTACACACGATGTCATGATAGACAAACTTTTTCGTAGCTTTGGAGTCAGCTTTGACTACTGCCTTCGCTTCTACCCATTTAGTGAAGTAGTCAATCTCTACATATCGCATCGTGAAGCCTCCTTTGGATTGAGGGAACGGTCCAAGTAGATCCATCCCCAACATTGCAAACGATACGAGGCTCGAGACGGGTGTATATGCGGCATAAGGCTGGCTGGATACTTTACCAAAATTTTGACAATATTCACACTTCTTAACGAACTTTCAAATCTTTTAAAAGAAGTGGTTAAAAATGTCCATGCCTGAGGATCTTCTTGGCTAAAACCATGCCTCCCGAATTATCCCCACAAATTCCTTCGTGTACCTCTCTGAGAGCATATTTTGTTTGAGGAGGCCTGAGGCATTTCAGGTAAGGCCACGAATAAGATCGCTTGTATAAATTTTTGCCATCGAAAATATATTGTGCTGCCTTGGCAATTAATCGTCGAGCTTCTTTCTGATCATTTGGCAAGGTAGCATTCCTCAAGTATTTAAGAATGGGATCCATCCAACTTGGCTAAAATTAAATTTCCAAAATTTCTTCTCGTTCTACTCTCGGGCGCTTCAAAACCTCGAGGTAGACAGTTCCCACATCGGTAATATCTGATGCGGCCATATTAGAAAGAGCATCGACCCTGGTATGTTAGAGTAGGAGCCCTAAAACCCGGTATATTTCGCATGTTAGTCAATAAAAGTTTCTTTTCATGATAATTAATGGGTAACTATAAGTTAAATATGTGTGACATGCTACTTGTTATTGACACGTATTTGTCCTTAGGTAGGAAAGTAGGAAACCCATGCTCATGGATTCACAGATCCTAGGGAGCAAGGAGAAATGGGATTTTGGTTCTTTGCAGACCTTAATAGTTCCTAGTTAGAGTTGTGGTTGGACACCTCTTTCTGTATACAACTAGCATCTATCTTGCCAACATGCACGAGATGTGGAGTGACTTATCTCAAGCACTCGAGTAGTAGACCCTAAGCAAGATAGAATGGGTATGACAATGAGATTGCGTATTGAATGGCATAACATTAGAATAGCTTGTGGACAGGAGATAGTTGAGCTATTCTACTTTACAAGTCCTTTGACCTGATGGGTCATATTGGTCCGTTGGCGAGTCTCTCATTCTTTGTCTATGTAACCGTGATTCTCTTGGAGTCACTAGAGAGTAGTGTTGGACAAACCTTTGAGGTCAATGTGATATCCGACATGGAATTCTCCACCTATTTCATAGGATAACATCTACGGTTTTGGTCAGAACAGTAGGCCTAGAAAAATACCTGGCCATGTGGATTTGATAAAATGTTTAGCAAAAGGATTTCACTAAATAAGTTTTGAAATATTTTCAGTAAATGTATTTGCGGGCCAACACTGCTTGACTGAAAGGTGTACTATGAGTGAGCCCAGAGGGTAGTTGATGTCCACCCCCGGTAGGACTCAACTCAGTAGATGTGGACTTGGAGAAAGGATTTGCACATTTGATGTGATTAGGGGTATGATGATTTGACGGTTATTTTCAGGGTTACGTCTCGATGGAGGCCACTGACTCAATGTGATTGTAGCATTGGCTACGAAGCAATAATCGCAGTGGGGCCCACTTGTGGGTTCTCCAGGATCTACCGTTGAATCCCACTCACTACTCGATTGACCTATTATTATATATTAGTTTTGTTGCTTACACGAACTAGTTTCGTGGCATTGGATGCATTGAAAGGATATACAATGTATATAGTGTATATGCATTGTGGGATACATTGGGAATACCAAAATAGTTAAGTATAAACTATAAGGGTATTTTGGGAATTATATAAAAATATGGATGGAGCTTTTTATCCCATTGGATGGGAGAAAATATGTTTATTTAATTAAAAGAATTAAATAAATAATTGTAAGTTTGGCTTATAGACTTATTTTACTAAAACAGTCATAACTTACTCATCTCTTGTCAACAATTAATGTCAAAGTACTCATTTCGAAGGAATTTGAAAGATCTACAACTTTATAGTTTATGATTTTTTCTAATTCGGCCATTTACTTGTGAAAAAAGGAGGTCAAAATTTAAATTACAGGCTTATAGCGGGAATGTTGAAAAAGGAAACAATGTGTGAGATATTTTTGGGATTGTTTTTATCCAATAAAGCAACCACATTTTTACTTGGAAAAAACTAAATTTAGGAATTTCTAAAAGTCCAAGAATTTCTAAAAACACTCCCACATTGTTTGGTTTTTATTTTGAAAAAGCCAACTAGCTTGTTTCCGAATTGGAGCTTCTAATTGTGGCTAGTTTTCATGTTTTGTGAGATTTCTCTAAAAGCTTTGGGTTGCGTATATGGAAATTGAGAACTCCATAAATAAAAGACAAAGGAATAGAGTTTTAGAGAGCTCTTCCATAATTCCATGTGTTGAAAATTGGTAGAGATATTCCGAAGTCTTTTTCTTCTTCTTCTTCTCCAATTCCATCAACTAGTTTTGTCTTTTCTAAGTCAAAGACAAATATCTAACAAAGCTTCATTGATCTAAATATATATTCTCACATTATAATCTAATTTAGATCAGGTTATAAAGTAAACTAAGAGTTGTTTACAAGATCCTTTGTGCAAAGAAAGGAATCCATCGGTTCAACTTGCAGTTTCGCATCGATTTGATCATTGGCGGATTTTCGAGGAGTAGAGCACGCAGACGTTTTTTTCTCATCAGAAAAATAAGGTATTTATATTTATGTTTATTAAATCACATTAAAATCAATTAGTTCCTAGGAATCCTGGGTTAGAGCAAATTTTTTGTTCCACACGGTTTATTCTTCCGCAACGTGTAGCGATTTTGCTTGGGGCTTTAGAACCAATCTAACATGGTATTCATAGTTTTGGAAATCTGTACCACTTCTACCATTTGAAATTGTTTTAATTTCTCTCTAACTCTCTCCAAATACTTCATCATTTTAAGCTCCTTAGCTTCACATAATCCATTAACTTGTCCGACTATCAACTGGGAATCACTGTGGACTCTTAAACAATCGGCGTTCATCTCAATTGCTAGATCGAGTCCTGATAGAAGAGCTTCATACTCGGTCTCGTTATTGGAAGCTTTGAACTCCAATTTAATTGCATACTGCACAAGGAAACTGTCGGGACCGACCAATACTAATCCAGCACCACATCCTCCTACATTAGCGGCGCCATCCACATATAGCATCCATGGGTTGCTAGGAGGAATCACCAAAGGATTTTTCGGAGCTTCCACTTCACCTTCCTGCCCCCCCCCCCCCCCCCCCGAGTCTTGAGTCGGTACCGACCATTCTACGATAAAATCGACCAGAACTTGGGACTTGATTGAATGTCTCGAATGAACTTGAATGTCAAATTCTCCCAATTCAACTACCCACGTGATGAGTCTACCTGAGGTATCTGGCTTTTGGAGAATTTTTCGGAGAGGTTGATCTGTAAGGAGAACTATGGTGTGCGCCTGGAAGTATGGCCTAAGCTTTCTAGCACTGACTACAAGGGCATAGGCAAACTTCTCAATATTCTGATACCTTGTCTCTGCATCATGTAGGACTCTACTGACGTTTCTCCTTCTTACTAACCAAGACTGCACTGACCGCTGCCGGGGTAACTGCAAGGTACAAGTATAATTCCTCTCTAGGAGCTAGTTTTGTCAATAATGGCAGGGATTGGAGATACAACTTCAATTTTTCAAATGATGTCTGACATTCTTTTGTCCATGATAAGTCTTACACATTTCGGAGGGTCTTAAAGAAAGGGAGACATTTTTCGACTGATTTAGACATGAAGCGTCTTAAAGCTGTTATCCTTCCGGTTAGGCATTGTACCTCTACGATATTTCTCGGAGGTGTCATGTCTAATATAGCTTTAATCTTTTCAGGATTAGCTTCAATCCCTCTATGAATCACCATAAACCCTAAGAACTTTCAGGATGTAACTCCAAATGCGCATTTTGAGGGATTCAATTTCATCTGGTACTTCCGAAGGACGGCAAAAGTTTCTTCAAGATCAGAAATGTGGTTTTCTGCCAACATGCTTTTTACCAACATGTCATCCACATAGACTTCGATATTACGGCTAGTTTGATTTTGAAACAATCTATTCACCAACCGTTGGTAAGTAGCTCCTACATTTTTCAGGCCAAACGGATTACCTTGTAACAAAATAAGCCATGGCCCGTGATAAAGGAAGTTTTTCGGATATCTTGAGCATACATTTGTATCTGATTGTAACCGGAAAATGGATCCATGAAACTTAACAACTAGTGGCCAGAGGTGGCGTCTATTTTCGGGAGTGGATAGTGATCTTTTGGACAAGCTCGATTGAGATCTATATGATCTATGCATATTCTCCATTTACCGTTTGCCTTCTTTACCATGACTACATTTGCCAGCCATTCCGGATAATGGATTTCTTCGATAAAATTGGCTTTCAAAAGCTTATCTACTTCTTCCTTTATGTGAACTTGTCTTTCTAGAGCAAAATTCATTTTCTTCTGTTTAACTGGTTTAAATGAGGTATCAACCGTCAACTTGTGAACTATTACCTCAGGAGAAATCCCGGGCATGTCTGATGCTAACCATGCAAAAACATCCATGTTCACTTGAAGGAAATCAATCAGATCCATTTTGATCTTACCTGTGAGCAAAGAATTAATCTGTACAGTTTTTTCATCTTCCATAAATAATTGCACTTTGTTCAATTCTTATATAGGCTCTCCTTTTAACGCTCTTGGCTTGTCCTTGGAATCTGTCGAGTCAATATGGAAAGCCTCCTTTGGTTTGTTCATACCTTTTAGACCGCAATAGTAACAAGATCGAGCCTGATCTTGATCTCCACATATGACTCCAATTCCATGAGTAGGAAATTTCATTTTCAGGTGTGGCGTGGAGACCACAGCTTGAAGCTCATTTAAGGCAGGTCTCCCTATAATCATATTGTATGTTGAAGGCACTTGTACTACTAGGAAGGTTTGCATGAGCATTCTTTGGCACTTATCGGTACCGAAGGTTACCGGAAGATCTATTTGCCTATCTACTTTGACAGAATCACCTGAAAATCCATAAACGGACCATTCGACTGGAGTTAGGCGGTCTATGCTGATTCCCATCTGATCAAATGAGTTGGAATGCAAGATATTTATGGAGCTTCCAGTGTTCACCAGAATCTTGCTAACATTGAAGTTGGCGACAACTAAACGGATCACTACGGCATCATCATGTGGCACCGTTACTCCCTTGTAATCTGCTTCGGTGAAAGTTATCACTTGACCAATGCTATCTCCCTCCGGTTTCAACTTTTTGGCTGGAGCCTCAAGAGAATTTACTCTCGTCAAGTAAGCTTTTCGCCCTGCAGTCGTAGGACCACCAGCTGCTAGTCCACCCGAGATGATATCAATATTTCCCAAAATTTGCCTATGGTTATCGAAATCGGCCATTTCGTGAATCCTGTCGGAGTCTCTATGAGTAGAGGGAGATCCATGACGACTGGATGATCGATGCTGAGCAGATGATTGATGTCGATTTGGTGAAAGATGTCTGGGGAAGGATCGTTGAACATTTGATTTCGGTCGAGAATGATCGCTATATGGCGGATGTCTCACATAGCGATGTAGTTGCCCCCTGTAACTAACCTTTCTATTTCTTCCTTCAAATGGAAACATTCATCTGTAGTGTGCCCCCGATCTTCATGATAATGACAATACTTTTGACTTTTCCGATTCTTACTAGTCGGTTTCATTTTCATAGGTGGTTGGATTAGACCTTGGCCTTTAATTTGATACAAAATGTTTGAAATCGTCATATTGAGTAGAGTATAAAACTTTTCGAAAGAAGGAAGCAAACCTTGATTTCGGTCTTATCTTAAGGTCTAGGAGGCCGATTCGTTCTGTTGGCATGGCGATTTTCTTCTTTTGGTTTATCCTGCGGTTTTTGGACATCAACATTTTTGTCTAATTCCAGCGATTCCTTTGCATCAACAAATTTGTCCGCTCTTATCATCAGATCTTGTAAGGTACGTGGAGGTTCGACATGAAGCAAAAGCTTCAGATCTCTATTGTGAGTTGCAAATTTCAGGGTGGCTATCGCTATATCAAGATCGAGATTTGTGATCTGTACTACCTATGCATTAAATGAGCTCATAAAACTTCGCAGAGTTTCTTCTTTTGATTGACGTAACGCTATCAAAGCATCCGCTGGTCTGTGACAAGGTCCGTTGTTTGCGAAATAGGAAACAAAATGTTTTCCTAGTTCATGGAAGGTTCCAATGGAATTAGGTTTCAGACTAGAGTACTAGGTGCGAGCATTACCTTTCAGAAGTAAGGAGAATGCTTTGCCCATGAAGGCGTCAGAAGCACCTCGTAAATACATCACTTGTCGAGATATCTTCAAAAAATCCATTGGATCAGCCGTTCCATCATAAGAAGTAAAGCGAGCAAGATCAAATGTCGGATCCATTGGTGCAGACATCACTTCTGCTGTAAACGGTATAATTGCTTCCTTTTCCGATTCATCCAGCAGATCTATGTTATAAGGAGCCTTCAGCTCTTAGCGTACCTCACGGATCTGGCTTTCAAGTCTAGCATCCGATCAAAATTCGGATCTGATATCAGAATAGGTAGATCTTTCACGATCTAGTGTTCCACAACGGTAGGCAAAGGATCTCGAGGACTGGCAAAAAATGGATCCTTAGCCTGGTGAATTAGTCTCACGATCTGTCCGGATTGGGCTTGTAATTGGGATGAGGTGTGCGCTCCTTCTGGTGCTTCCGGCGACGATGTCGATCTTCTTGAGAATCCTCACTATCATTCATATTTGCTTTTGATGGAGATCGGTCTTCTGGAATATGAGTCTCTTGTATAGGATCCTTCATCGGCGGCAATCATCAAAGAATCTTAGCTACCTGGCGAGACAGATCATCATACATCTTCTTAGTAGGAAGATCTTGTAAGCTCAAGGGTCTACTCTCCTATCTTATTTTGATGATTCTAAACATAATTGATTGTATTATTGAATACTAATCAATTTGCCTTGAAGTGTTGTGTTTAAGATAGGATTGATCATTGAAGAAACCAACACACTACATGGTCATGCTTGGAGATGTCCCATACAAGAGTCAAAGGAGCTAAGTGAAGCTCACCTCATCTCTCAAGCAAGCATACACAAGATTGAAGATCAATTGAAGACCAAGACTAAAGAGAAGTTAAAAGTTACATAGGTATCATTGTACATCCTTTCTCTTTAGATTTCCAAGACAAGGCAAGGTTTTCAAAAGAGTTTTTCAAAAACACTTAAGAACAGAAATGGTTTAGTGAATGGTTATGTGGTGGACCAACATGTTGGGACCCTCATAAACATTCCAAAATTATCATAGGAGTTGAGTTCCAAAAGCCAAAAATCAAACAAGCAATAAAAATAATAAAACTGCTGATTTTTAGGCTTCTCGGAGCTCCGAGCTCGGAACTCCGAGAGTTCCCTCGGAACTCCGAGAAATGGTCCAATAGCTTCTGGCCATTTTCTCGGAACTCCGAGAAATTTTCCGAGAAAATGGTCCAGTAAAAAATTCCATCTTCTAGCCGTTCTCTCGGAACTCCGAGAATTTCTCGGAGCTCCGATAACTTCGCGACAGACCAAAATATAGCTGTTGGGATATTAATTAATTTGTGGTTTTTTATATTACCACCCCCAAACGGTCATATTTTGATGAGGGACTATTTATACAAGATCTAGAGGATTATTTCCTCTCTCTTGATCATTTGAAAAACTTCCTTAAGCATTCAAGCAAACTTGCAACCCTTTCAAGCTTAAGATTTTGATTTTTCCAAACTTGCCTTGCACTTGCAAATCTATTGAGTTTGAATTTAGAGCTTTCACTTGCAACCATCATTGAAGAGCAATCAAGGGACTACAAAGAGCATCAAGCTTTCAAGAAGAAGCCAAGCTATCTCTCTTCTAATTCTTGTAAAAGGTGTAAGGGCATCCTATCTTAATTCTCTAGAGAGCAATCGCTTAGAACTCGGCGAAGAAGGAGAGTCATTGTAAAGGTGTAAGGGCATCCTTATTTAATACCCCTTGGAAGTGTAACCGCCTCGGAGACGGGCATCGTGGAGGTCTCGCATAGTGGAAAACCTTAAGGATGATCTTAAGAAGAGTGGAGTAGGGCTTTGCCCGAACCACTATATATCGGTGTGTTCTTTCCTTTTCTAGCACTTTCATTATTGTTCTTGGTTTGGAATTTCATTTGTTTCTAATCTCATTTGAACTAACCAAAAATTTAATCTAGAGAAGAAAATTCAAATTAGGGTTCATAATTAATTTTCAAAAGGGCTAATTTAGTGTTAAAATCAATTCACCTCCCGTCTTGTTTTTTTCAATTGGTATCAGAGCTTGGGCTCTTGATTAAGACCCTAACCGGTTAAGAGTTAAAAGATCAATTTTTTTTGGCAACTTAAAAGATGGGATCTAGACTACCTATTTTGGATGGTTCGGATTATGGATCATGGTTGATCCATATGAAGACATACTTAAAAGGTCTAGATAAAGATATGGTAAAGATAATTGAAAATGGATTTATTTTAAATGCTAAATCTAAAGGATTAAATGGATATAATAAAAAATTATCTTTACTAAATACAAAAGCCCTAATTGCAACATGTTGTGCATTACCACCACACATTTATGAGAAGGTATCCTCATGTACTAATGCTAAAGAGATTTTAAACAAACTTGAAAAATCTTGTCAAAGTGAAATCCTATGCTTAAATGGAATAATTGAGAAGTCTAATGATAATGCATTGAAAAATATTGATTTCACATTTGAAGAACTACATTGTGTTTTCAAGATTTGAATAAGAAACTTGAGGATCAACTAGCTAAGAATTCAAACTTGAAAAATAATTTAGCTAGTATTAATAAGGAGTTTAGGGAAGTAGAAAAAGATCATGCACATCTTAGTGAAGAAAATGAAATGCTTAAAAATAATTTTATTGAATTAAATGAAACTATTGTATCACTAAGAGGAGAAAACCAACTCCTTAAAGAAGAAGAAGAAAAGATAAAAATGTTTCCATCTCTTGAATCAATCAACTACAAAATGAAAATCAATGATTTGATAATCAAGAATGAAATATTAAGGTTGGAAAATCATAAGTTACAAGAGAATGTAAAATTCAATTACCATCATGATCACTCTTGTAATTCATCATGTTCATCCCGTCCATCTACCTACTCTTATGCATCTTGTGACTATTGTGGTAGATTTGGACATTACGAGTTTAAATGTACATTTAAACTTGTAAAAAGTAGTAAGTTTGTTTGGGTTAAAAAGGACTTATCACCTAGGACAAACTTGCTTGGAACCAAGATGGTTTGGGTTCCAAAATCCCTAACATGATCTATATTGTGTTTATTTTAGATTAGGGGATGTGCTTATAGAATATTCAACCACACCTCTTGCCCATGTGTTCAAATTAAAGCTTCAAGTACATCTTCAAAACTTGAACCTTTTTTGGTAGTTGCTAGGAGTTAGGTTAAATGATCACATCATTCTAGCAAAACCAAAAGAAAAGAAACCCATAGGTTTAAAGACTTAAACTTAAATGGAAATTTTTGGCAATCGAAATTATACTTGAATAAAAATTTGAGAAAAAAAAAGCCAAAGTATCATTCTTTAAACTCTATCTTAAGACAAATATGGCACTTACTAGATAATTATGTGCTTAAATTGTTTTAAAATATCATTTCTAGCAAAACTAAGATATTTAATGCCTTGTCTAAGAAATCAACTCAAATCCTTTCTTAAACATCTTTATGTGCCCTAGGTGAATAAACTTGTTTATTACTTTGCACCTAGTTGTCTTATCAAACCCATTCTATTACATGCGTAATAATTTTCATAAAATGTAATAAGAATCATAGATGGGTTAAAAATTAGTGTATTTCCAAAGAGCTTTAATTGGATATCTCATGACTAAGATGAACCCTAATATGTATAGATATGTTATATGTATTTTGTTCAAGTAGTCAGGAAAGGTCATAAATGGAATACATGTGTCCAAGGTAGTTTGCATCATTTGATACATATATATTATAAAATCCTTGGAACTTTCCCTAAGTTCATAAAAGGATATATATTATATAGGAAAGTTAAATCATGAATCTAGATTCAATGTATAACTTGAAATGAAAATATCATAGAAATCTAGAATCATATTTGGGCATTTACTCACTTGAGTAAAATTAAAATTCACTAAGGTAGATTGTGATGGGAACATGTGCCTCCCACACATTTTTGGTTTTCAATGGGCTTATGCACTTTGTGCCTAATGCCTTGTCATTTTACATGTGGTTGTGGATGTAGATGTAATGTTTGGACCATGCACATTATGTGTCATGTCCTTTGTGTCCAAACATGGTAGATTATCCATGAAAACCTTGATGATCATATCTTTCTCATAAGGTATACTCTCACCTTCATGAATCATGGATGTCTCTCTAAGACATGGTATTTTATTGATCATTCTCACTATGTCTTAGTCCTATAAAATTGAACTCAAATTGGTATATATATATATATATATTCTATAGTTATCACCCCTTGTTTGATAATATCTACACGTATGAGATATTAAACCTTAATTAAAATATCTAACAAATTGGCCTTGTGCCAACATCTCAAACATGAATAGGTATACATTTATATGTGATCTCCCTAGCTAGTTATGTATGTTACATACTTAGGGAAGTAAAGCGTGAATTTGAAAATATGATATCACATTTAGGGGGAGACTGAGCCAAAGATTGAAAATCTTTTGTGCTATGCTTGTTTATCATGATGAGCAAGACTATGGCTATCATTTTATCATGATAAACCAACACTTAGAGAGTAAGTGTCATTGTAGCCCAAGGGTACAATCAGGAGGAAGGAATAGACTATGATGAGACATTTGCTCCTGTTGCCCGTATGGAAGCCATTAGGATACTCTTGGCATATGCATCTCACAAAGGATTTAAACTCTATCAAATAGATGTCAAAAGTGCCTTCCTAATTGGCTATATCCAAGAGGAAGTGTATGTTGAGCAACCTCCAGGTTTTGAGGACTACAAACATCCAAATCATGTCTTCAGGCTTGATAAAGCTTTATATGGATTAAAGCAAGCTCCTAGAGCTTGGTATGAGAGGCTTTGCACTTTCCTAGTGGAAAAAGGATTTGAGATGGGAAAGGTGGATAAAACATTATTTATCAAAAGAGAAAATCAAGATATCCTTCTTGTCCAGATTTATGTGGATGACACCATCTGTGGCTCAACTAATCAAAAAATGTGTGATGAATTTGCAACTCTAATGAAAAATGAATTTGAAATGAGCATGATGGGTGAGTTAACCTACTTCTTAGGACTCCAAATTAAACAATACCAAAATGGGATATTTTTAAATCAAGAAAAATATATGAAGGAGTTATTAAAGAAGTATGGCATGGATAGTAGTAAGACATCAAGAATTCCCATGAGTACAACTGCTAAGCTAGAAAATGATGAATTTGGCAAATCTATAGATCAAAAGATGTATAGGGGTATGATAGGTAGCTTACTCTATTTGACAGCCAGCAGACCAAACATTATGTTTACTGTCTGTCTCTGTGCTCGATTTCGATCGGATCCAAAGGAGTCTCACCTATCGGCAGTCAAGAAGATCTTCAAGTACTTAAGAGGAACCCAAAGTCTAGGACTATGGTATGAAAGATCATCTGCCTTCACTCTCATTGGATATTCAGATGCAGACTTTGCTGGATGTAGATTGGATAGGAAAAGCACTAGTGGGACTTGTCAATTCTTGGGAAAATCACTTGTTTCATGGTTTAGCAAGAAACAAAATTCAGTAGCTTTGTCCACAACATAAGCAGAATATGTGGCAGCTAGAGCTTGCTGTGCACAAGTCCTATGGATGAAAAGCACATTGATGGACTATGCAATTAAAATGAAAAATATTCTCATCCAATGTGACAATACTAGTGCTATAAGTTTGACAAAGAACCCTATACAACACTCTAGAACAAAACATATTGAAATTAGGCATCACTTCATTAGAGATCACTCACAAAAAGGGGATATTTGCTTAAAATATATCAATACTGAGGATCAATTGGCGGATATCTTTACAAAACCCCTTAATGATGATAGAATTTGTTATATCCGAAGTGCCTTAAACATTTGGAGTGCGGATCAAGTCAAAGAAATTGCCAAATAAATACTTTGTGCCTTTCACCAGCTTATCTATATAGTATTTATATATATCATCCTTGTTTGGTAGTATCTGCATGAATGAGATGTCAAATATTAATCTTAAAAATCACTCAATTGGTACTCTTAGCCTTCTTAGTTTTCTAAGTTGGAGAGGTACCTTCACTTTAATTAAAAATACTTAACAATTTGACTTATGTCAACATCTCGATCATGAACAGGTATATGTGCATTACTTGGCTAAATATTTTTATACCATAAGCATTGATTTAGGGGGAGTACCTAACTCAATTCTCATTTACTCCTAAATTGCTGTATATTTTAATTCACCCTTTCTGTCGATGACAAAAGGGGGAGAAGTTTGAAATTGATTATCTATTCAATTGCCTATATGCACCATATGCTTTTAATTGTTATAATTTATCTATGTGCATATATTGAGGGGGAGTTCCAGCATTCACTTGCCTACTATGTCACTCCACACACACCTCATAATCAATTTTGTTTGTCATCATCAAAAAGAGGGAGATTGTAAGCCCAAGCATCTACTCTCCTATCTTGTTTTGATGATGCTAAACATAATTGATTGTGTTATTGAATACTAATCAATTTGCCTTGAAGTGTTGTGTTTAAGATAGGATTGATCATTGAAGAAACCAACACACTACATGGTCATGCTTGGAGATGTCCCATACAAGAGTCAAAGGAGCTAAGTGAAGCTCACCTCATCTCTCAATCAAGCATACACAAGATTGAAGATCAATTGAAGACCAAGACTAAAGAGAAGTTGAAAGTTACATAGGTATCATTGTACATCCTTTCTCTTTAGATTTCCAAGACAAGGCAAGGTTTTCAAAAGAGTTTTTCAAAAACACTTAAGAACATAAATGGTTTAGTGAATGGTTATGTGGTGGACCAACATGTTGGGACCCTCATAAGCATTCCAAAATTATCATAGGAGTTGAGTTCCAAAAGCCAAAAATCAAACAAGCAATAAAAATAATAAAACTGCTAATTTTTAGGCTTCTCGGAACTCCGAGATTTTTCTCGGAACTCCGAGAAATGGTCCAGTAGCTTCTGGCCATTTTCTCGGAACTCCGAGAAATGGTCCAGTAGAAAAATTCCATCTTCTGGCCGTTCTCTCGGAACTCCGAGAATATTTCTCGGAGCTCCGAGAATGGTTCTCGGAACTCCGAGAACCTCGCAACAGACCAAAATATAGCCGTTGGGATTTGAATTAATTTGTGGTTTTTGATATTACCACCCCCAAACGGTCATATTTTGATGAGGGACTATTTATACAAGATCTAGAGGATTATTTCCTCTCTCTTGATCATTTGAAAAACTTCCTTAAGCATTCAAGCAAACTTGCAACCCTTTCAAGCTTAAGATTTTGATTTTTTCAAACTTGCCTTGCACTTGCAAATCTATTGAGTTTGGATTTAGAGCTTTCACTTGCAACCATCATTGAAGAGCAATCAAGGGACCACAAAGAGCATCAAGCTTTCAAGAAGAAGCCAAGCTATCTCTCTTCTAATTCTTATAAAAGGTGTAAGGGCATCCTATCTTAATTCCCTAGAGAGCAATCGCTTAGAACTCGGCGAAGAAGGAGAGTCGTTGTAAAGGTGTAAGGGCATCCTTATTTAATACCCCTTGGAAGTGTAACCGCCTCGGAGCCAGGCATCGTGGAGGTCTCGCATAGTGGAAAACCTTAAGGACGATCTTAAGAAGAGTGGAGTGGGGCTTTCCCCGAACCACTATATATCGGTGTGTTCTTTCCTTTTCTAGCACTTTCATTATTGTTCTTGGTTTGGAATTTCATTTGTTTCTAATCTCATTTGAACTAACCAAAAATTTAATCTAGAGAAGAAAATTCAAATTAGGGTTCATAATTAATTCTCAAAAGGGCTAATTTAGTGTTAAAATCAATTCACCCCCCCTCTTGTTTTTTTCATATCTTTTCCTGGAGTGAATTCGGTCGGAGATTCTTCCAGATGAGGTTTATTGCTTGATGAACCTTGATCAGCTTGACTCCTCGTGATCATCTTATCAATATGCTTTGAATTTGGTTTCTTCATCACCATAAATCTTTCTGAAGGATGATGAGTCCCACGGATGGCGCAAAATGTTATCGTCAAATTCCTGTCTCTAGATCGAACGGTTTGAAGAAAGTTGCAACAAAGATTTATGAAAAATCTAAGATCTTAAGCACAAAATTCTCTTATTGTTAGAGCAAGAATCTAAAGAATACATTTGAGATTCAAAGTAAAGTGATCAAATATACATTAAGAGAAAAGTAAACAAAGTGCATATCTCTTCATAACCAGATCTCAGATCTGAAAGCTTGTTGAAGAAGATAAAGTTCTCTTCTTGAGTAAAATGTTCCCTTTTTTCTTCTCCTTGTTGTACTGAAAATCCGATGTAGGGGGGTCCCAAGTTATACTAGATTGGCAACTCAATGAGGAGGGAGAATATGGTTGTTTAAGAAATAGAATCTACCAATTTTAAACTTTTAAACCGATTTTAAGATTAAGAGATCAAGAGTCAATATTCAAGCATACAAGTTAAATCTAATGGTGCAATGCAAGTAAAAGAGCAAAGAGATAGAAAGAGTGCACCCGAGATTTAAAGTGGTTCGGTCCTCAAATCCGAGGCCTACTCCACTCCACCAACCAAACCCGTTGATGGCTTCACTATTTGATCTTCTTAACCTTGGCGAAGATCGAATGCCAATTACAATAGCTTTAACTTTGGTGGCTATCCTCACCCCAATAGCTTTAACCTCGGTGGCTATCCTCACCACGGAAAATAGGCTATGCTTCTCCGAATACTCGCCCTAATACAACACTCGAAGGTTGAAAGAAAGAAATGAAAAATCCCTCACAAGGGTTACAAAATGGATGTACAAATTTGAGCCTATGATCCAAATCCTAAAGATGGTGATGAGAGGCACAATTGAAGTTTGATTCACTCTTGGATATTCAAATGAAGTTTTAGAGTGTTAGGATTGATGATTTGAATGTTTAGAACACCCATATTTATAGGAAAACCAAAATATGACCGTTCAATGGCATTGAGGTAATTCCAGCAAAATTCCAAATGGCTCTTTTTCAGACCGTTGGAGTGTTCTCGGAGTTCCGAGAATAATTCTCGGAGTTCCGAGAATTCTCGGAGTTCCGAGAGTAAATCTCGGAGTTCCGAGAATACACACAGAAGTTGTAAAATGATCTACTGGACCATTTCTCGGAGTTCCGAGAATAATTCTCGGAGTTTCGAGAAAAACTCTCGGAGTTCCGAGAAGCCTATGCAGAGCAATTTTCAATTCTGTTTTGGGCTTCCAATTCTCAACCAAGATGGGATTGCTATGAGGGTTCCAAGGTGTTGGAACTCCACAAATACAATCACTTGTTTATTTAGGGTGTGTGAGATTAACTTAATTATGCCTCTAAAAGCCTAATCTAGGTTTGGATCATTTACATTCTAAAAGACAAACAATGGTCTTCAATATAAATTTCTTCATGTCTTCAAGTCTTCATGACTTTTTGCTTGATGACTTTGGCCTTCCAATTGGTGGTTCAATGTGAGCTTCTTGGCCTTCAATCCAAGCATCTTTGATCTTACTTTATCATAATCTACAACTTAGACAAATAAACACATTAGTGATAAAAGATCACTTGTGTATTGGAATCATCAAAACAAGATGGGAATGCCAAGGTAAAAACCATTGGGCTTACAATCTCCCCCTTTTTGATGATGACAAGCACAAGAGATTTACAAATCAAAGCATATACTCTTTTTCACATTTTTCTTACTCTAGAGACTTTACTCTAGATTCTTCTCCCCCTTTGTCATCAACAAAAAGAAGGGGTAAGAAAAACAAAGGGGTTTAAAATTTACAATTTTAGAGCTCCCCCTTTTTCAAAGAAAAATTCAATTTTAACTCCCCCTAGTTAAAATAATTTTACAATACAAGAGGGGTTATCACAAACCATACAAATGAAATATATTCAATTTTAAGTTCAAAAACCCCTAATCTACATAATATGAATAAAATCATATGGGGGTTTTGGGAACCCAAGATTTCTTGGTCCCACATCTAGCCCTACTCTTGGATGCACATTGGAATTGGTAATGACCATTCATTCCACAAAAATGGCATCTAACAAGAGGGTTAGATACACTAGTCCTATCATGATAAGCATGTTGAGGTCTAAGACTAGTTTTACTTAGGATTATGTCTATAATTTTATTTCCATTTAAAAATCCATGTAAACATAATCTAAGTCTCTCATTTTCATTATGAAGATGGGATGTTTGAACTAAAAGCTCATTTCTTTCATCTTCATAAGAATTGGAGGAGCTTGCCATATTTTGAAGTTTTAAAAGTTGGCAAGTTTTCTCATCCAAACTACCCTTAAGGGTATCAATCTCAAGTTTATGATTTGCAAGATTAACTTGTTCTTGAGATATGGAAGAAGATAAATCTCTTTTCAAAAAATCAAGTTCTTTTTCTAATTTTAAAATGGATTTTTTAAGAACCTTATTTTTGGAAATTTGGGTATGCAAGGTTTCACACAATTCATCATAAGGTATGCTATCACTTTTACTACTAGATGAAGAATATGAGCGGTTAGAGTTTACCTCAACTTCATGGGTGAATGTCATGAAGCAAAGATCATCTTTTTTATTTTCTTCCTCTTCACTTGAGCTTTTGTCCGATGTGCTTAACGCATCCCAACCGGCGGCAAGAGCCTTATGCTTCTTCCAATCCTTCTTACCCTTGTACTTAGAGGAAGTTGATTTTAGAAGTGGACAATCCGGTCTTTTGTGTCCAATCTTCTTGCAATTGAAGCATCTTAAGGCTCCATCAACATCACTTTCTTCTTTCTTTTTCTTATCTTTCTTATGCTTCTTTCTCCACAAGCTCTTGAATCTTCGTAAAGCTTCTTCTTCGTCACTATCCGCTTCACTTGATGAGTCTTCCTTGGAAGCCTTGAGTGCTAGGGATCTAAATTCCCTCTCCTTCTCCTTTGGCTTCTTTTCCTCTTGTCGGCTAGTAAGGAGCATCTCATGGGTGATGAGAGATCCTACAAGCTCCTCTATGGTTAGCGTCTTGAGATTTTTTGACTCTTGAATCGCGGTCACCTTTGGATCCCAATGGGGAGGAAGAGACCTAAGTAACTTACTCACAAGCTCATCGTTAGGATAAGATTTACCAAGATTAGCTAGTTCGTTAGAAATAATAGAAAAACGAGTATACATTTCCGAAATACTCTCGTTTGGACTCATTCTAAACATTTCATACTTGCTCTTTAACAAGTTTATTTTGGAATCCTTGACTTGTGATGTTCCCTCATGGGTAGTCGCAAGGGTATCCCAAATAGTCTTGGCGGAATCAAAAAGAGCAACTCTATTAAACTCCTCGGTAGCTAAGGCACAAAACAAGGAATTTATTGCTTTGTAGTTCAAATTAGCTTGCCTTTTCTCTACCACATTCCATTCTTCAAATGGTTTGGAAGGTACATTGTATCCATTTTCAACAATGTACCAAAGTTCCACATCTATCGAAAGAAGATAGATGCGCATCCTTGTTTTCCAATGTCCATAGTTTGACCCATTGAAGAAAGGAGGTCTAGTTGTGGAATGGCCTTCCGGAAGTCCGGTTCCAATTTGGTGTGCCATTTCACAATTAGAAGTTGCCAAATAAAATCTTTCCCTAGTTAGATTTTGAAATAACTTTCACAAAAGTTTTAAAATCTTTTAAGAGCCAAGGCTCTGATACCAAGTGAAAATCCGATGTAGGGGGGTCCCAAGTTATACTAGATTGGCAACTCAATGAGGAGGGAGAATATGGTTGTTTAAGAAATAGAATCTACCAATTTTAAACTTTTAAACCGATTTTAAGATTAAGAGATCAAGAGTCAATATTCAAGCATACAAGTTAAATCTAATGGTGCAATGCAAGTAAAAGAGCAAAGAGATAGAAAGAGTGCACCCGAGATTTAAAGTGGTTCGGTCCTCAAATCCGAGGCCTACTCCACTCCACCAACCAAACCCGTTGATGGCTTCACTATTTGATCTTCTTAACCTTGGCGAAGATCGAATGCCAATTACAATAGCTTTAACTTTGGTGGCTATCCTCACCCCAATAGCTTTAACCTCGGTGGCTATCCTCACCACAGAGAATAGGCTACGCTTCTCCGAATACTCGCCCTAATACAACACTCGAAGGTTGAAAGAAAGAAATGAAAAATCCCTCACAAGGGTTACAAAATGGATGTACAAATTTGAGCCTATGATCCAAATCCTAAAGATGGTGATGAGAGGCACAATTGAAGTTTGATTCACTCTTGGATATTCAAATGAAGTTTTAGAGTGTTAGGATTGATGATTTGAATGTTTATAACACCCATATTTATAGGAAAACCAAAATATGACAGTTCAATGGCATTGAGGTAATTCCAGCAAAATTCCAAACGGCTCTTTTTCAGACCGTTGGAGTGTTCTCGGAGTTCCGAGAATAATTCTCGGAGTTCCGAGAGTAAATCTCGGAGTTCCGAGAATACACACAGAAGTTGGAAAATGATCTACTGGACCATTTCTCGGAGTTCCGAGAATAATTCTCGGAGTTCCGAGAATTCTCGGAGTTCCGAGAAAAACTCTCAGAGTTCCGAGAAGCCTATGCAGAGCAGATTTTCAATTCTGTTTTGGGCTTCCAATTCTCAACCAAGATGGGATTGCTATGAGGGTTCCAAGGTGTTGGAACTCCACAAATACAATCACTTGTTTATTTAGGGTGTGTGAGATTAACTTAATTATGCCTCTAAAAGCCTAATCTAGGTTTGGATCATTTACATTCTAAAAGACAAACAATGGTCTTCAATATAAATTTCTTCATGTCTTCAAGTCTTCATGACTTTTTGCTTGATGACTTTGGCCTTCCAATTGGTGGTTCAATGTGAGCTTCTTGGCCTTCAATCCAAGCATCTTTGATCTTACTTTATCATAATCTACAACTTAGACAAATAAACACATTAGTGATAAAAGATCACTTGTGTATTGGAATCATCAAAACAAGATGGGAATGCCAAGGTAAAAACCATTGGGCTTACATGTACTCCTCCTAAATAAGCAGGAGAGTCCTCTTTTACATTAGAAGGGATCATATATCTTCACTTCGGTGAATTGCCTACATGCCATCTTTTTATTCGTCCTCTGCCAACTAGACCGTTCTTGGTGTATATTCTAAATAAAGCCATTTGTCGTTGTCAAGTGATCGTGGGATTAGATCTGTAACGACTTTTGCTGATGTGACTCAAGGAAATCATGTGATTTATTGTAAATGGAGAGCGATGAATGATTTATTTTAAGTCGTCGGATCATATTCTGCCACGTGTCGAAATCATAAAGTGTAGGACCAAACCCTCAACAGGGCCTCACTGCGATCTTGCTTCGTAGTTAATAACTACAATCGCATTGGATTAGTAGCCTCCATCAAGACCTAATCCTAAAGATGATCGTCAAATCATCATACCTTAATAACATCTAATATGTGCAAGTCTCTTCTCCATTCCACATCTACTGAGTTGAGTCATACGGGGGGTGGACAACTATTACCCCCCTAGTCCCACTCATGGTATACCTTCCGTCAATCAGTTAGGGCCCGCAAATGCATTTGCAAAATAATTTTTAAAAAAATCAAGTATTCTAGAAAAACTTTTGATAAACCATTTATCAAATCCGAATGGCAAAGCTATTTTATAGGTCTAGTGCTCTGACTGAAACTGTAGATGATATCCCTGTAGTTGGGGCGGAGAATTCCATGTCGGGTATCACAATTAGCCTCGTGGGTTTGTCCAAGACTCTAGTACTACCCTATGGTGATCTCTAGAAGGACTACGGTTAAATAGGTTACGAATCAAGGCCGGGCCTACAAACCAAAATGACCCCTCATGTCTAAGGACATGTAAAGAGTCCTATTTGGTAGAATAGCATTACTAACTCCTATCCACAGAATATTCTAGTGTGATCATGTTCAGTGTGCAATCCCTATTGTCGCACCCACTCTTCTTGCTTAGGGTCTACTACCCAAGTGACTGAGATAAGCCACTTCACGACACTTGCATGTAGACAACACTGGTGATGGTTGTGTCCAGGAGGAGATGTCCAATCTCGTCCCCAACCAGAAACTTTTAAGGTCTACAAAGAACCGGGATATCATATCTTCTTGCTCCTTAGGATCTTTGAATCCTTGAGCATGATATTCCTACTTTGCTACCTAAGGATGAATATATCACGAAGAACAAGCACGTCACACATATTCAATCATTTATTACCCATTAGATGTAATGAAATCAAACCTTAATTAATATTAATGTGACAAGATATTCAAAATGTAATGGCTTTTAGAGCAATAACTCTAACGGGTCGCCCTTCAGTTTAGCATTTCTCTAAACGAAATCGACGATCCATAAAATTCCTTTCAAGATCAACCCTAAGGCCATGTCTTGCTGCCGGGAATATTTTTTCATGATAAATTAGTGTCTCCAGGTGGTGAGAGAGGGGTAGGGCAAGTGGGAGAAGGAGAGAGATTTGAGAGGGCATGATTGAGACAAGGGTAAGAAGTGGCTAAAAACAAGGAAAAAGTATGTCCTATTTTAAAGTTTTTTTGTTTACTAATATTTAGCCACTTCTCAGGATTTGGAAACACTAGTTTCCTGATTTTCAGCCACTTTTCACCATTTGGAGAAACTAGTTTCCTGATTTTCCGCCACTTCAATTCATGGTAGCTAAAGGGGCCCTAAAAGACAAATTTTGGGTCCTACAAGGAAGCATAAGAGGACATGTTGGTAAGATCAGTACAGTTGATCTGGCAAAACGTCATTAGGGGACCCACATGGTATTGGTCCCATCTTGAAGAGACATATCATGAGTAAGATAAAAGAGTATGAAAATCCACGGTTTTGCTTTTGTTGGCCGAGCACTAAATGAGGCTCGATTGATGAATGGACTATTTCAGCACTATTTCATTGGACATGTTTAACAACGATGAAAATAAATTTAGAGAATATTTGTTTATATAGTGTAAGAGAGCTGAGAGGGATGTTAAGAGAGTGGTGGGTGAACAGAGCATATGATGGCGTGGAAAACAATGAAATAAAATTTGTTGTTTAAAATAGTTCCCCCCCCTTGTTTTCAGCCTGATCCCATGCTCTCCTAACTCATCGCCCCTCAAATATCCTTCTCTCCTACCTCTTTACACCCGTCTTACACTAGATAAACAAAGGATCCATTACCAAAGGGGGACAAAAATTAGGCAGAATTATCAACTGGACCCGCTTTTCAGAAATTACCAATGGGGGACAAAATCTATACGGATGGAAAAATTTGGTCCAAAATGCCCTTTCTTTTCTTACGACTTTGCTTTTTACTTTTTTACTCTTCCCTCTTCTTTACTGTTTCCATTTTCTACTTGGATTTTTGAACCTACTTTTTTACTCTTCCCTCTTCTTTACCGTTTCCTTCACCTTGCAGCCACCATTGAAGGTGGAAAAACTCGACAAACACGTGAGTGGTTTTTTTTTCCATTTTCTCTATCTAGGTTTTGTTTATCATTTTTTTTAGGGTTTTGCAATGTTTTTGTTTTCTCAATATTTGTTTTATCTTGTTTAGGGTTTTGTATTTTCTTCCTCTCTAATGATTTCTGGTGGATAACCCTATTTTGAGAGTTGAAAACCCAATTTCAGGTGGATACACTATTTTGAGGTTTTGTTTTGAGAGTTGGAAACCCTCTTTAGATATTTTGTAAGCCCCATTTAGATACTTGAAAACCCCTCTTTTATAGACCTTAAAACCTTTGACAACCTCCTTCTAGAGAGTTGAAAACGCCTCTCTTATAGACTTTAGAAGCTTTGAAAACCCCCTCATAGAGAGTTGAAAACCTGATTTCAGGTGAATAACCCTATTTTGAGGTTTTGTTTTGAGACTTGAAAACCCCTCTTTAAATATTTGATAAGCCCCATTCAGAGACTTGAAAACCCTTCTTTAGATATTTGGTAAGCCCCATTTAGAGACTTGGAAACCCTATTTCAGGTGGATAACCATATTTTGAGGTTTTGTTTTGAGACTTGAAAACCCCTCTTTAGTCAGCTAGTAAATAGAGCCTTTATATGGATTTAGGTTGGTTCTAAGGTGTAGAACTGATAGGTTGGAGCTGTAACGAACATACTCGAACGTATAAATAAGAGACTAGTAAAAAAATATGTGAAAACTGATATAAAAAAAGGACACTAGCTTCCAGAAGCAAGTTTGGAAAATGATGACTATGAAAGTGATTGAATGATCTTTGATGTGAAAATTGATTTTCATATTTTGTGAGAGTGCTTTTAATCCTAAATTGTAATGTTTATTTTCGGATCTTTTATTTCAGTTATTTGAATGTTCTACCTGTTCTATTTTGCTTATTTGTATGAAGATTTCCTCTCAAGGTTGGTTAGTGTTCAATACTTTAGTTGTCTCCTCTTGTTGTTTGGTGTTAGGATTGTTTAACTTATAGAGGAATATGTCAGCTGCTGTCAGTTTTTTTTAAAAAGAAAAAAAAAGGTTCAAAGAACTTCCTGTATACTCTTTCTATTGTGTATATCTCAGCTAGCTTTATTATTCTTTCTAGCATCCTTTTCTAAGTCTCTTAAAGTTGACATTATTCCTAATTGTGCTTTGCCAATTATATAATCCTTCTTCTACTTTGGAAAATGATTCCATCACTTAAATCTTGTTATATGTATAGTTTTTTTTAGTTATTTGGTTAATAGGAAATGGCATCAGCCCAATCTTTGTCCATCTCTTGTGAATAATGGTATTATCACACTCGTGTTTTAGTGTTTGCACTGTTAAGGCTTGCCTTTTTCTTATAATTTGGTTGTAAACATTGGTGGCATTTTATAGAGTATTTTAGCCACTAGGAAATGATGCTTTCTAATCAGGTTATGACTGAGTTTTTTGTCCTCAAACCAATTCCTTCTTCTCTTCCTTTTGTTCCCAACCAGAGGTTTCACCAATAGATTGCATGAAGCTAGTTCTGAGATGGTCAAACAAAGACAATAGGCAAAGGAGAAGACCAAAAAACTCAATCCCAACCCTCGCTACTCCATCTCTAGCCAACCAGTCTGCCTCTCTAGATATTGGAGAACACTATTTTGGAATCACGTATGACATGAGACGGATGTATCCTCGGTGCACATTTGAATAAGCGCAAATGAAGTGGCAGACCTTAATGCGATGGAGGTTTTATATGTGGGTCAAGACAGTCCACTATAGAACTGTTTTGTGATTTTCAAGGGTCGCACAGTATTCTTTTTTGGTACTATGCCTCCTTCTTTATAATAATTTGGGTTTTTTCTAACCTCTTCCTGCTTTCTTTCTTTTTTTATGCGTAAGCTAGGGTTTAACGGGGACCCCTACCGATTTATTAGAAATAGAAAAAGATAGAACAATAAAAACGCCTGCTTTCTTCTGTACGAGGTTGGAACAAGACACCCCATGCAAGAAATTATTTCTTGCATGAAGTTTTCGAAATATTCCAGAAAAAGGAAAGTGATTGATGGGGGTGTATTCTCATTAGAAGAAGGATAAGAATTTATGCACATGTGTGTGCTTTTGTGTTTCTATGAGAAATATGTAGGCCTTCTATAGTTGTTTATACAAGTGTTACGCATGTGGGCAATGTTTCTCAGCCATGGATTTTTTTTCATGTAATATTTAACTTATCAAGTCGTGAAATAGGGGTGTAGAAGGTGGGAGGAGAGACTTGACAAGAATTTTAAATCTTCACTTACCCTCCTAAATCCCTTTCCCGTCCTCTCTGTCCATTGATTAAGTTTATCCATGAAAAAACTCATGGTTTCCAAACATGGCCATAGAAATTTTGATGTTATTGCGATGGAATATTTGGCTTACAACATTTAATACTAAAAGCTAAGAGACAAGACCATCCAACCATTTCCAGGCTAATGTCCTTAATGGTTACGCCAGGATTTGCAACAACACTCTGGAGAAGAAACTTATCCTTGCATTGCAAATCAGGTGGAGCTCTTTGTGGGCTTGCATTGTCACTAGAAAAATGAAGAGAGGGGAAAAGCCAAAGCAATTTTTCCTCATGCGCGCAATTTCTCATATGTCTCGGTATGTACATAAAAAAACAAGTCTAACATGAGTATATATTGTTTGTGAATTTAGATTTGTTTTTCTATGTCTGAAATTTATTTCATTGCTTGCTTATAGCGACTAATAATTTTAATCTTACAAGCTTTGAACATCATTACCAGCCCCTTTCTATTGATAGCTATATTCGTTTCTATAGATAGCTCGTTTCTATGTATTCATAACTCAGATTTTGAAAAGGAGAAGCAGCTAACCTCTTTTATATGTTTAAATGACATCAACATTGTCATAATATGGACATGTTTTGTTGAATGCACTCTGTTAGCTTGTTTCTTTTATGTGGTTTGCCTCTTTTATAATGGAGGTTTGAATTTTAGAGCAGTCCCTAATTGTGTTCATTCTTGTCATCACAAGGTAGTTGATAACCTTGTTTTCTTTCTTCTCTTGCCTTTGATTTAAAATAATATGAGTTTTGATAACCTTGTTTGTTTTTTCACAGATGTATATATTGTGTCTGTTTTGATAAATGGCAAAGGTGACAGAAAAAGGGGGGAGCAAGGCTAAGATTCAAAGGGGGAAGATTCTTAAGAGGAGGGGGAATATGCAAAAGGGGAAAATGCAAAAGGGGAAGGGGAAGGGAAAGGGAGGAAGCAAAATGTAACTATATTTCATGTTTATGGTTTCAATATCATTCAGTTTTCATATGTCATTTAATGTTTTGATGATGTTAATTGATTTGCAGGCTCCTTATGTCCATGCAAGATGTTCGCCTTTGTGTTTCAGGAGTGCATTGGGTAAGATGGGGTTGCAACAACACCATTATGAGGCACTAGAGAAGACCTCGTTCAAACATTTGATCCACCTTGAAGAAATTGTGATGCACAAGCCCCTTATCAGAGCACTACATGATAAGTGTGATCCTGCCACTAAATCATTCAGATTAGGCTGTATTTTAGTTCCTTTTAAGGCCAAAGATGTAGCGTTGGTGTTAGGCCTACCAGTCAGAGGGGAGGCAATAAATGTGGACAGGGTTATATCAACTGACAAGAGAAACCCTCCTCTTGTTAATGGTTGGCCATTTCTGTAGACACCCCATTTTGACCGTGCCCTAAACCCTTCCAGTTTTGCAAAAATCCCCATCAAATCAATGAGTTAGGGTCCCAAACTTAACCCTAGGCTAGCTTTGGGTCCCAGCTAGGTCCCCGCAAAATTTCGTCGAAATCCGATCGCGTTTGCCTAGCAAACGAGCTAAGACGGTGCTGTGGTGTAAATGCGCAGAAGGGGGGTGATTTATCCTGGGTGGGGCCGAACCTGGATCGAATGGGACAAAGGTTACGGGCGCGCCTTATCATTTTTGTGCGCCCATCAAATGGGGGTGCGGATATCAACAGGTTATTTTAACCTATATAAAAAAAAATCAAAAACGAAAGGGAGAGAGCTCATTGGTAAAAGACAAAAAAAGATAGAGAGAGAGAGCTTCTCCTCCGGCAACGGTGCCGGAGCTCCGATCGGATCGGCCACCACCTCATCTTTGCCTCCATCCTATTTCTGCAACCCAACTCCTCCGACCACATCCCACCGGAGCCGCCCATATTTTCCCTCATCACCACCTCCGATCGAGCTTTCACCCAATCACAACCACCAACAGCCACCACCTCCATTGATTCCGGCAAGCTTGCCGGAATCCGATCACCACCGTCGAACCATCTCCACCTTCTCCTTCATTTTCCCCTTTTCTCCTCTGCAAAACCCAAACCACCACTATTCGGCCATTTCCAGCCCTACCACCATCTCCTCCACCCCACTTCCAACTTCTTCTTCTTCATTTTATTTTTTTTTTTTTTTTTTTATTTTATTTTTAAAAAAAGAAAAAAAAAGAAAGAAGGAGAGATCTGCAGAGAGAAAAGAGAGAGAGAGAGAAGGATCTTCTTCTCCGACAGAAATTTCGTCGGAGTCCGATCATCACCACCTCCGACCGGCTGTGCCGGAATCCGGCCCCAACTCCGGCCACCCTTACGCTCAGGTATTTTCATTTTTTATGTTTATTTATTTATTTATTTTTAATTTTTTTTGTCGTTTCATCATTGCATGTTTGACTGTTCGTTGATTATTAATATTAAATTATCGAGAATAGTAACAGCTGTTTGAATAGTAATAGGATTAAATTTTTATTTTCGTGAATAGTAAAGGTTGCGTGAACAGTACCAGGTCGATTAATATTATTAAATCATTATTTTCGTCGATTAATATTATTAAATTATTAATTTTGTCGGTGATTAATTATTGTTTTTTGACCGTAATGATTATTTTATTTAAATTATTATTTTTGTCGGTTATTAATATTATTAAATTATTAATTTTTTTTGACCGCGATGATTACTATTAATTAAGTATTATTATTTTTCTTTCGGTGGAATATTTAATTGTTATTTCGTTTCTAATTACCGATGTGGGACCCGTTTGTGTGGGGCCCGCTGATGTGGGACCCGCTGTGTGGAGCCCGCCGATGTGGGGCCCGCTGATGTGGGGCCCGCTGATGTGGGGCCCGCTGATGTGGGGCCCGCCGATGTGGGACCCGTTTGTGTGGGGCCCGCCGATGTATGAATAGTACTTGGTAGGTCCTACTGTGAATAGTACTTTTGAATAGTACTTTTGAATAGTACTTTTGAATAGTACTTTTGAATAGTACTTTTGAATAGTACTTTTGAATAGTAGCTTTGAATAGTAGCTTTGAATAGTAGTCGTGAATAGTAGTTGTGAATAGTAGTTGTGAATAGTAATTATAACAGTCTTCAGCACAGGAGTCAGTCCTTCAGTCAGTCCAGGAGTTTTTCCTATCATCATAGGGGTTAGGATTCTGTCCATCCTCTCATCAAGTCGTGATCTTTACCCGCTCCTGCAAGGTATAGGATGCTGTCCAACCCTTGCCGAGTTATTTTCCTGTTCGTTCCCCCGCAAAGCATAGGATGCTATCCAACCTTTGCGGGATTCCAGAAGTCTCCCTACCCGTATGATGATAGGATTTTATTCTCTGGTGTCAAAAAACAATAAAAACATTTCAAAAATACTTGAAAACAACAAAAACATTCCAAAAAACACTTGAAAATTCAAAAACATCTCAAAAACAATTCAAAATCCAAAAACATAATCAAAATCAAAAATCTCAAAAAATCTTGAGTCATGTGCAGAGTAGTTAGGAATTCAGTCCGAACTACGGATGGCTTGATCCCTAGCTGAGGGGTACGTAGGCAGCTCAGGCGTGCTGCTGGCACCCTGAGTTCAGTCACCATTTTTAGACACCATTTTTACACCCTTTCACCATTTTTAGACACCATTTTTACACCCTTTCACCATTTTCAGTCACCATTTTTGTAAATATTTCTCACAACTTTCACCATTTTTCATAACTTCAAAACCTCCCAAAAATACAAAAAACTTCAAAACCTTTTCAAAAAGATCTTCCCCTAGAGTTAGGAGTCTGTCCTAGATATTTAGGGTGTTTTAGAGTTAGGAGTCGGTCTTGATTTGTATTGATGTGGTGTGTCCTGTCGTGTGAGTGTCCCTAGAGTTAGGAGGCCTCGAGTCGATCGGTCAGACACTTAGTCGAACCGATGGCTAGACTAGGAAGCATATAGTCAGCCCATGGTTTTCTTTATGTTGCACAGCCTAGATACACATAGGATGTAGGGCCCACCTGCATTAGCTTAAGGCTAAACAACCTGCATTAGTTAGGACATATAGAGAGTCGTAAAAATCACAATCCACTTGAATTTAAGCAATCGCACAAAAAGCTTTAAAAACTAGTCGAGTCTAGTTGATCGAGTCTAGGATAGCGGTCCTAGAGGTTTAGGCATTGTAGTTTAGCATAGGACACCGAACTACGTTGGCTCTGATTCTTCCCGAGGCCGGGATACGTAGTGCAGCTAGGATGGATGGCCATCCTGGTCCGAGTCAAGTCCTGCATTAGAATTTTAGGATTTGTCTTGTTGAGTCGTGTGTTGCGTATTTTGCTGTGTTTTCTTATTTTCATGTACAGATCCTATACCTTTAGCTGTAGCATGCATGTGCTTGTCCACCAGAACTTAGACACCAATTAGGCATGGCACTCATAACCTAGCTATTCTTAGGCGACATATCTTTCATTTCTTTTGTGTGTGCTTCTTATTCATCTCTGAGACATGCATGATTAGCTAGACGTTATCTCGGGGATATCCGTTCCCATTTCGCATGATTTTCTCCCAAAACTCTTCAAAATTAATAATAAATGGCATGAGAGACCAGGTGCTAGCACTTGGGCGAATTGGGGGCGCCTAATCCCTTCCCCATTCGTCATCAGGCACGAACCCTATTTTATATCTCTGGTTATCCGTTGCAACAGAGCACAGCATGGGATCCAGGGCCCACTTCCTTGGATGGCGACTCTTTCTTTGTTCGAGGTGCGTCTCGAATCCGGGCTAGTCCCCGAATCGAGAGGTATCTCACTTTACATCGCCGCTCATGCTGTGAGGGGCACTCTTTCGAGGGTTCCTTGGTGGGGCTCTCCTTCACGTGGATGATCTAGAGACTCGCGCGGGGGCCCGTCCCCTCACGCCCGTCCCGGATCTGGTTCCACAATTTCGTAAAGCAAATGTTGTAGCATCTGTTATTCTACAAGAAATCAAGGCAATAGTTGGGAGAATCGAGGAAGAGTACAAAAACAAAACCATGACATATGTACTTTTACACCTATTTCCCACCGTCCTATTTACTCAGAGTGCCCATCGAGTCGATCAGTTGTTCTGGCCCTTTGTGGATGATTTAAAAAATATTGGTAACTACAACTGGAGCCAAGCTGTTTATGATTGGTTGATAGGATATCTTAACAAAGTCAGCTTGCATGGTGGCACATATCTTGGAGGGTGCTCGTTGGCAATGCATGTATGATGGATTCAACCTGTTAAAGTTTAAACTTTGTAATTTTTACGATGATTAAGAAGGTGTCTCTTGTTTATGCAGGTGTGGTTATATGAGCATACGAACTTATGGGTTCCGAAGGATCCAAATGCCCATCCTCGTATGCTAAAATGGGATTGGAAAGCAAAGGAGTCGAGTAAGTATGCTCTTGTCGAGAGTAAAAAAATAGAGGAATCTCAGGTGAGACATAAAACTAGATACCCGATTATATCAATTGTAATTTTTTATTGAGGAATTAACTTATTCAATCAGCAGGTGGTGGTCGCACTGACACTAGGAGAGGAGGAAGTAGAATATATAAACGATCAGGTATCCCAATAGAGCATATCAATTTTTGTTATTGATTAATGTTTAAAAACTCATCATCATTTGCTTTATTTGTATGGTAGGAACCCGTGGAAACAGCTTCAATAGAGGGGCAAGAAATATTGGGGCACTCCCCTACAACCTTAACATTGCCCAACCTTGATATGGATGAAGACATAGAGAGAGATGGGGATAGTGAGGATGAGGAGGGTGGAGAGGATGAAAGGAAGAGGATATCGTGGATGAGGATAAGAAAGGCAAAGGAGGCACTCAGAAAAGAGAGGGAGGACTTTCAAAGAGAGAAGGAGAGATGGAGAAAAAGGTTAGAAAAAGTAAGAACACTTATTTTGGAAGAAGACAAAGAAGTTGAAGAAGTCGAAGAAGAAATAGGCGGAGGACACTTTGACTGGCTTGAGGCAGCGGAGGAGAAAGAGAAGGAAGAAGAGGACAAAGAGGAGGAGAAAGAGAAGGTAGAAGAGAAAAAAGAGGAGGAGAGGAAAGAAACAACATGTACTGTTACCATTCCTGATAGGAGGGAGAGAATGAGTAAAATGAATATTGACCAAAAAAGGAAGTAGGGAGCATTGAGAGATACGTGAAGATGGAGGCACACAATAGGAAACCAAGCTACAACGTGATCAGCCCCTACGAACCACTTTTACCCCAAAAGAGGAAACTAGTAAGGAAGAAAAAGAATGGGAAGAAAGGGGAGGTGAGAGAGGGGGACAAAGATGGGGAGAAAGTTAAGGAGATGGAAGAGGAGAATAAACAAGAGAAGAGAGAGGAGGTGAGAGAGGAAGACAAAGATGAGGAGAAAGTTAAGGAGATGGAGGAGAATAAACAAGAGAAGAAAGAGGAGGTGAGAGAGGAGGACAAATATGAGGAGAAAGTTAAGGAGATGGAGGAAGAGAATAAACAAGAGAAGAAAGAGGAGGAAAAAGAAGAGAACGAAGAGGAGGAGGAGAATGGGAAGGATAGGAGGACTGAATTGATTAAAAATTGTTAAAGAACGAGACAAGGCAAGTAAATGCTTAATGTATAACCTTGTTTTGCTTATAGTTGTGTCATTTTCTAACAATTATATCATTTTGCAGTCGTTGTATCATGAAGGAAGAAGGTATAGCGATATTTGTTGACGACTTGGTATGCATGTGGAGGCGCAGAAGATACCTCAGTAATAATGTAAGTGACTTTTGTTTAAGAGTGATTAAGAAAATATATGCAAGTCAATAACGATAAGAATAATCTTCTCTTGAACTTTTTTTATTGAAGGTATTGGATGTATACGGAAAGTTTCTTCAGAACTCCTACAAGGACAGATCAACAAGTCCTCATAGCAAAATTATATTTGTTCCTTCATTGGTACATGTGAGTAAATTTTTCTACGTTAAGAATGCTAGTTTTCCTTCATTGGTGGTTTGAGCATTTTTTTACAATCGAGGACTTTCCTTGAACAGGGAAATCTTATTTTTAGACTTCGTACCATGGATGAGAAAACAAAGCTCAAATATTATGAACTTGCGAAAGGGATATTGAATGCTAGACTTGTAAATATCACGTGTGAAGAGATTAATATGGTCTTGATCCCATTATGTCAAAACAACCACTGGGTTCTGCTTCTGCTTGACATGGTTAAAAAGTCCTTCTTCGAGTGCAACTCCTCAAAAGAGCATAAATTCGAGGAACCAGCACGCCATACGGTAATTACATTAAAATTTTCAGTGATGGTCTAAGATTCTTAGATATGTCAAACAGTTATATTTCATTTTTGATTTTATCTCCAGGTAGCCTTTATGAAAGAATATTTCAAGTCCCAGGGTTGTGACATAGACCACTTTCCATATGCCCAAGTGGCAGACTTCCCACAACAAGATAATGGGTAAGGCAGCCTATAAAATATTTAAATTTGAATGCTTTTATGTCATTCAGAGTTTAATCCTATTCCATTTACATTACCTATTGTTTTGCAGATTTGACTGTGGACTATTTGTGATGAAAGGGGTCGAGCATATGTATAGTGGGGTCGCTTTCAATTTTGGTCTAGATGACATTCCTTAGATGCGACTGGAACTATGTCAACGATTTATACGAGGAGAGTTTGGGAAATGTGACCTTCAATAGGAGAAATGTTGTGGACGGATGGAGAGTTTGGGAAATGTGAACTTCAATAGGAGAAATGTTGTGGACGGATGTGATTGTTGTGTTTGAGTTGTTGCGTTGTTCAAAACTTAAAATGATGTGTATGTGTTGTTCAAAACTTCAATAGGAGAAATGATGTGATTGTGTAAACAGGTTGTTGTTCAAAACAGGTTGTTGTGTAAATGGGTTGTTCTGTAAACAGGTTGTTGTGTAAATGGGTTGTTCTGTAAAGAGGTTGTTGAGTAAACAGGTTATATACTGCGTTGTTCAAAACTTCAATAGGAGAAATGATGTGGACACTGATATGTAAACAGGTTAGATGATGTGATTGTGTGAACAAGTTTTCTTCTGTATGTAAACAAGTTAAATTTACCATCTATGTAACCAGATTCTATTGTGTAAATATAGACAGGTTTTGTTAGCTTCCCTGAACTCGATAACCCCAAAATCGATTTTGCTAACCCCATTTTTTGAAACCTAATAAGCCCATTTCGGACACTTGAAAACCCCCTTGTAAGAGTCCAAAATACCCCCGTTTTAGACTCTAGAACACCGCTCACATTCACCACACACACGGACTTGATGATCCCATTTCGATTTTGGTGACCCCAATTTTTATACCTGATGACCCCAAAACCGATGACATGAAAACCCCATGTGGATCGGCCAGTAACTTTGGCCAACACACATGGACTTGATCCCATTTCGATTTTGGTGACCCCATTTTTTATACCCGATGACCCCAAAACCGATGACTTGAAAACCCCATGTGGACCGGCCAGTAACTTTGGCCAACACACATGGACTTGATGATCCCATTTCAATTTTGGTGACCCCATTTTTTATACCTGATGACCCCAAAACCAATGACTTGAAAATCCCATGTGGATCGGCCAGTAACTTCGGGCAAGACACCCGGACTTGATGATCCCATTTTGATTTTGGTGACCCCATTTTTTATACCTGATGACCCCAAAACCGATGATTTGAAAACCCCATGTGGATCAGCCAGTAACTTTGGCCAACACACATGGACTTTATGATCCCATTTCGATTTTGGTGACCCCATTTTTATACCCGATGACCCCAAAACCGATGACTTGAAAACCCCATGTGGATCGGCCAGTAACTTCGGCCAACACACCCAGACTTGATGATCCCATTTCGATTTTGGTGACCCCAATTTTTATACCTGATAACCCAAAAATAGGGACTTGAAAACCCCCAGCTTCACATAACCCTTTTTTGTAGACTTGCTAATCCTCTACCAGTAACTTGATAATCCTCCAATGGAATTACAATTCTACTCATGATGGAATAATATAAGATATGGATCCAAAGAAAAGGATGTTGTATTCATTCAATGTGCTTCATGTATTACATCCCAATTCATTTAGTACAAAAAAATTTTGTAGCCACCTTGTTTGGTTAAGTACATCAAAAATATATCATTTACAAGTAATCGACTTGTCTTCCAAAAAAAGAGACTGAAGTCATCCATCGTATGCAACTAATCCACTTGTCTTTAAAAAAAATAGACTGAAGTCATCCATCATATACAACTAATCCACTCGTCTTTCAAAAAAGAGAGTGAAGCCATCGATGCATTGTCTCAGGAACACACCTTTACAAGAAGAAAGGAGGTTCACAAGGTACACCAGACCTAAAAAATACTAGCACCACAATTAATTATTCTTGGAAAACATTTTTCTCTAGAAAAAGAATAATTCATATAATGTGTACCACATACCTGTTGAGAATAGGTGCAGAAGGTCCAATGGCAGTTTCGTCAACAGGTTGTCTTACAATGGGAGGTTCTTTGCAACTTCTTTTGTTGTGACCAAGTTGTCCACATGTGGTGCAATTGTAATGTAATCCGCTTTGCAATTCACGATCCGTTCTTCTCGTACGCAGCCTTCTAGGTGGCCTCTTTGGACGTGGTGGTAATAGTGTCATTAAAGGTTCTGGAGAAACTTGTCATTGGGTCCGATCAAGTGTAGGGTGCAACACCTCATCGTATGTATCTTGATACCTCTGTACAAGATACCATTCTTTGCAGTAATCGTAAGGATCAAATATGTGATGCCAATAGCTGCCATGGCATGTCCGCACGGTAGTCCAATAGTTTGGAAAGCACGACAGGTACATGTTTGCAGGTGTAGGTTCACAGCATCAACATTTTCAAGGGACTTTACTTCATAATCGTGAACACCTATTCGATAAGTTGTATATTGGCAGCTTTTTTCCCTTGCCATTGTCATATGTTCTTCTGCATAATGGGTCAACTTTGTCTGCCAACCTTGACCCATTTCTTGACGTTTCTGCTAGAAGTCGAAACTCTTCCATCGAGTGTGTTCTACCAATAATGCAATCGGCAATTTTCTCGCATCCTTCAAGACAGCATTGAAACACTCCGACCTATTGGTCGTCAATACATCATATCTATCCCCCTTAAAATAAAAACTAGCCCAATGTTCCTTGGGGATGTCACTTATCCACTTGTGTGCATTTTCATTCATTTCCATAATCTTCTCCATTGTTTCTTTAAAAACACTCTTTCAATGCTCGTGCAGCTCTCCAAAATAATTTCTTAAGTAAAAGATCTTTGAACACAGAATAGAAATTGGCGGCGAGGTGACTCATGCAATAACTATGATTTGCATTAGGTAATTCTATAGGTACTGCTTGCATCAACCCCTTCTGTCGATCAGAGTATATGGTGAATACGTTCATCTCCGCTGACATTACGTTTTCTCTCACCAACCTAAGAAACCACCTCCAACTATCTTCGTTCTCGGTCTTGACAACTGCAAACGCTAATGAAAATAATCCGTTGTTACCGTCAACCCCGACTGCAATCAATAAGATTTCTAGATACTTTCCTCGTAGATGTGTACCATCGACCAAAACTATAGGTCTGAGTGTTCGATTATAGGAACGTATGCTGGGACCAAATGTCCAAAATAAGCGAACAAACCTATCATCTCCCCTTGGACGTAAATCTCTTCCACGAAAAACACGCATATAGGTGCTAGGATTTCTTCTCATCATCTCAACTGAAAGTGCAGGCAATATGCGGTAAGAGTCCTCAACATTCCCACACTTAATTTCAAGGATGATGTTCATCGCAATGTACGTTTTTCGATAGCTTATAGTTATACCCCAATGCATCTTGATATATTCTCTTATGATCCTTGTCCGGATCTCTTCTGGGCGACCGAATAAGCGTAAGCATGTCTTAGCAACCCAACCTGATGTTACAAGAGGGTGATCATTGCCCCTTAGTTGAGTTGTGCATGTATGGTCAAGAACAAACGTCTTCACTAACACATAAGTCATATGATTAATACCAGATATATGCCATTTGCAACCTTCTTCCTTACATCGAACGGCATATTTTTTTGGTGTTGACTTTGATTTCACAAACTTAAATCTTTGCCGAATTGCATACTCTTGAACTACCTGCTTGAACTGTTTCATATCTGCAAACAATGCCCCACACGTTAACTTCTCAAGCTCAACATTATCAGCATCTACCTCATGAGCCCCAACAAACATATCATCTACTTCCATTTGCAGCCTACTGTCATGAGGGAATGATTCGAAACCCCCTATGGTAGGTTGAGCGCTCGGACTAACACCAAGATTTCCATCATCAACATCATGAGCATCATCAATGCCATCATGATGATCCTCGTCATCGTCACTATGATCATCATCATTATCATCATCATTCCTATCTTCTTCAAAATAACCACTCATGACACAAAAATCATCTTGAAATTCATTATTGAAGTGTCCATCACTTTGTCTATCATGGATATCTTCAGTGGCATTGTCCGTCAAATCATGTGTAAATTCTTCATTTAGGACAATGCGAGACCTGCATAGTTCAACAATATATAATCAGGCTACTAGATTGATTAATTTTGAATTTTAAATATTGAAGGGGGATTATTGAAGTGTATTTCCAAATCTCCATCACTTTGTCTATCATGGATATCTTCAGTGGCATTGTCCATCAAATCATGTGTAAATTCTTCATTTAGGACAATGCGAGAGCTGCATAGTTCAACAATATATAATCAGGCTACTAGATTGATTAATTTCGAATTTTAAATATTGAAGGGGGAAAACCATTGGTAAAGAAGTACAATACCTTAGACTCGGTTGTGTTGAATCACCTCCTATATTGGTACCATCAAGTTCATCATCGTAGTCTCTTTGCAAATCCACTTCAAAATGCGGGTACGATTGACATTTTCTGCTTCTCGAGGAAGATTTTGGGGTGGATTCGAAGTAGACGGAATGGCTACATTATTAGAGGGTCCCGTAATACAAACACTGTTTGGAGGCAGCATTGACGAATACAATGAATTTCTACCATTGTCACTAATGCTTTTGAATATGTATATCATCATAGAATTAAACACATCTTTGTCAAACATCCTCATGATGGTTTGGAAGGTATCATCATTATCGACATCCATTAAAGTGGATATATATGGATCAACAACGTATCAACACTTTATGGATTCAATCCCCTGCCCTTCTATAGTTCTGATTCTTTTCTGGATTAGAACTTTAAATTGTTGGAAATTGATTCGTCGTCCAATCGATAAGAATGTCTTCCTCCCACCGATATATTCCCACGAAACTTCATCCTTCAATTTTCCATCATAGTGTAAAAGAAGAGAAACCATTGTTTCGGCCATTTTTTAACACCTGCAAAGACACACAAGATGTCAGAAGAACAATGTTGAAATAAGGGGAGTTTTCAAATCTCTAAACATGGTTGTCAACACTCTGAATGGGGGTTTTAGAGTCTCAAGAAGGAGGGTTATGAAGTCAATAAACATGGTTGGCTAGGGGGGCTCAAGTCTAAAATAGGGCTGATCAAGTACCTAAATGGGGGTTTTCAAGTGTCTATAGAGGGCTTCTCAGGTCCCAAAGGGATTATCAAGTACCTAAATTGGGGTTAACATATATCTAAGGGAGGGTTTTCAAGTACAAAAAGGCTTATCATGTGGTTAATTGGGGGTATCAAGTATCTAGAGGGGTTTCAAGACTATAGAAGGGGGCTTTTCAAATCTATGAAGGGAGTTATCCATTATCTAAATTGGATTATGTATAAAATCGGGTTTTCAACTCTCTAGGAGGGAGTTTTCAAAGCTTCTTAAGTCTATAAGAGAGGGGTTTTCAACTCTCTAGAATGGGGTTGTCAAAGGTTTTAAGGTCTATAAAAGAGGGGTTCTCAAGTATCTAAATGGGGCTTACAAAATATCTAAGAGGGTTTCCAACTCTCAAAACAAAACCTCAAAATAGGGTATCCACCTGAAATCGGGTTTTCAACTCTCAAAATAGGGTTATCCACCAGAAATCATTAGAGAGGAACAAAATACAAAAGCCTAAAAAAATGAAAAAATAAAACCTAGATAGAGAAAATGAAAAAATAAAAAAAAACTACTCACGTCTTTGTTGAGTTTTCCCACGTCCAATGCTAGGTTAAAAAACGAAAGTAGAAAATGGAAACAGTAAAGAAGAGGAAAAAGGGAAAAGTAGAAAAGCTAAAAGGAAAGTGGTCTTTAAGAAAAGAAAAGGGCATTTTGGACCACATTTTTCCATCCGTACAGATTTTGTCCCCCATTGGTAATTTCTGAAAAGCCTGAGTCCAATTGACAGTTCGTCTAATTTTTGTCCCCCTTTGGTAATTGTTCCATAAACAAATAATTCCTGATTTTTTGCATGGTTGACAAAAATGCCCTTAGTATTTTCCATAACATTTATAGGTTTGGGTGAACTATATAATCTTCCACCAGACATGTTTTAATTTTTATCCTCTAGACTATGAAAACCATTCAACCTTGCTTTAAATGCATCTCCATGTACTGTAGGCTTGGCCTAATGGATGTAAAGACTGCGGTGAACTTAGGAAGGAATTCAATAGCAGGTAGATTTGGTGGAGTGCCCAAAAGGTAGGCAGATAAGAATCATGAGACTGAGTTTTGTTGCAGCCACGAGTGTACTGCCAATAAAATTTACTCACAAAAAACACACGCGCGGATAGGCAGAAAATGGGAGATGAGCAGAATCTGGATTTCCATATTCCAAGCAATTTTGTGCATGGAAAATGAATTTTCCAGTGTTTGGTAACTCATTTTCCATTGAAATTTATTCCAAGATTGAAAAATCTTTTTTTTTATACAAAGAAAATTGCAAATCCCAATAGACGCTTAAAACCGTTTCTTGCGGATTTATCTTCCTAAGAGTTTTTTTTTTTTTTTTTTTTCCGTTTCCACAATTTAGAGGGTAATTCTGTGGTTATGGATTATTTAGAGGGATAACATTATAAATGAAGGTTTTTCTGGATAAAACTTGAACTGAGCAGCTTCAACTTACTTAAATAAACCTTTTTTTTGTCTTCACCTAAGATAAGATACCTTCCTTCAAATTTTATTGGTGTTCTTTCTCCCAACTTCTATTTCCTTTGGGCTTTCCATTTGTTTCTTGTGTTATTCTTATAGAATGTTTTTTATACCACGAGGCTTCTTATCATCGCCCTGGTGACTTCCTGGATTACCGGGGACTTAAAATATCTAATTAAATTTACTGCATCTGCATCTATACTAGTAATCTCATGCTTCTACACATGCCCAACAAATCCTAAAAACTTGTGCTCAGTGCAATCCCCCAAAAAATTAATATCTTTCAAGTTTCAACAGGGTAAAAGGCTAGATATAAAGCCTCCCATCATAATAAAATAAATCCAAATTAATATCCACCACAGCATAAAATAAGCCAAAAAGGAATCCAAGATCCTATTACCATGTGGTCTCTCTTATATTAACCCAAGAGCACAAGTTCATTGACTAACCATGTTAACTTCTCTTGTTTCAATTCTCCATGTTTGCTAGCCATTAGGCGCTGAAAAAATGGGCAATCGAGACTGTCTTTATACCTCGGTTACCATAATTGCGGGACTATGTTTTGAAAGTGATTATGGTTAATTATACTTACTCAGATGGCTCTATGCCACAACCCTGGCTCTTTTTGCAATTCAGGAAAAACATTTCTCATGGAAATTCATTTCCTAAGAAAATTATGTGTACATAGTTTAGAGGGAAATGATAAGGTTATGGGTTATTTGCAGGGATATCATTACAGATTGAAGGTCAATTTAGATAGAACTTGAATATCAGTGGCTCAAGTAACTTTTTTTCATGTGTAATTATACAATGGAAAAGCAAGAAATTTTGCCAAAATTTTCCAGGAAGTTCCTGCAATCCAAACAAGGCCTCAGTACAAGGATATTTTTCCCATATCAAGGGAATTTGATTACTGTTAACCAACCATGTTGAAATGAGAGATTATATCAGCTGGCCAGAAAAGTGCAAAATGAAGAGTCTCATTATTCAAACAAGGGAGTGTGGATATCATTTTCCCGAGGGCAATAAAAAGCATCTTGCAATTTTCATGAATGTGGGGTCATAAGGATTTTGATTTATTTTTTTTAATTTAAAATAAATTATGGAAAGAGTCTTCCTATGTCCAAAGTCATTTGTGCCGAAATTATAGAGTTTTGGGCTTTGTATGCAAAATTATAGACAGGCTCTTTAAATAGGATGAAAAGATAACCAGGAAAACATTATCCAACCACCCAAGATGGTCCTCTGTGGGTGCTATAGATGGTAGGTCGAGTGCTCATATAGTCATATCTTCAACTATATGGCTAATGTCAGAATCTGGTCTGCATGTCTGTTAATCAAAAGATAAGACCCTAACCCTAACTCTTATGCAAATCACAATTTTGAGTTGTTAATATGTTGATATCAGAATGACAAAAATACCCCATTTTGCACAAAAGTTTGTTGAAATTGCCCCTGATTTCCGTGTGCAACACTGGATTTAAAGATTTTACGAATTTCTTTAGTACATAGATTTGCAGGATGGCATAATTTATCCATTTATCCCTTGCTCCCCACAAAATTTTACTGTGTAGTTCCTCAACCAATTGTCAATTTGGTTTTGAAAAATTAGTAAAATTATGAGGTTCCAGCAACAAAATATTGGACCCCATTAGCTGTTGACGCGAATGAAGAACAAAACTGGGTTGATTAACAAGCATGATTGTAACTCATAATAACTATGACAGAGTTGGACTTTCTTGGAATTAAATGCACAAAAAGAAGTATCTAAGAGATCAAGATAAATTGGCAGGTTTTTAGAAGGCTATTAATCCCATGGCCCTCATGACATTTCCACATAAACAAGTTTAGGCAAAGAGTTATGTCTAAAGAGAAAGTTCAGGAACTTACAGTTATCCTTATTCATTGTTACTGCTTTGAACAGAAACATCCAAGTTTGCAAATTCACAAAATCTACAACTATTGTGGCATTTACAGAAAGTTTAAACATAGTCACCATGTCTAGACAAGACTCTTGAAACTCTTCAACCATTTCCACAAGTTAATGAATAAACTCATTAACCATTTCATAACTCTCCCTGGGTTCCCCAAGCGCTTGCCTGTGCACAAGCAGCTACAGTAATTAGAAGAATTTGCAACCATGCAACAAACAAATCAATATTTTAGAACAAGACACTGCCACAAACTTATTGAATATGTAACGCAGAAACGGGCGGTTAATATTGAATACGATATGATAAATGGCTACTGGAGGGGGACAATTTCTGAAAGGGGGTTAGTAAAAGATCAAGCAAAAGTAGTTGAAACTTGAAAGTGCATGATTTTGGGAGAAAAAATTTTAAAAAAATATCCTTGACCCATCTCATAGATGCTCTGGTTATAATACAAAAAAACACAAATTGTTTTTTTTTTTTTTTGAAATGGCAAGAAACACAAATTGTAAATAAGGAAATGCAGATATAATAACAGAACTGCATATGTAACAAGTAAATGAGGTGTAAAAGACAAACATATATGATTTTAGGTATGAGGATGTGGTGTAACAGGCAATCATATATGATTCTAGGCATTAGATTATCCATGGTATATTATAGAAAAAAATAGCCCTGGTGCATCAATAGAAATAAATTTCATTTACATGATCGGATGGTTCTTTGGAAGCAGACACAATACTGTTTTTTTGGGAGGCAAGAAAGCAGATATAATACTTCTTGACAGAAAGTTTCTTTTGTTTTTTGGAGTGATTTCTTGATCAGCCTAATAATTTACAGTGTTGTTTGAGGTTGACTGCAAGCTCAATCATAGAGACTTCAAGAGAGAGAAAAATAATCAGAGATGAGAAAACCATATCAATTTGCTCATCTTATGACACCACATAATAAGTGTGTGGCATTTGAATTCACTAAATCCTTTTTCACGACGCACTAATAGATAATGGCCCAAACTAGACATAGCGTTAGCTCTACTATATATTACAAAGTGAACTAATATGCCCGAACAATCTTTCACTTAGCTGCCCATTACAGAAATGATACCACCAAGGTTTTAAATTTTGTTTTTGGTCGTCACACAAAAGGAAACAATTCAGTTTCGGTGGAAATTTTGAATAATCATGGAAACGTATGGAAACATGCAAATGATGAAATTTTTTAATCTTTTATAAAACATGTGCAAATGATGGAATTTTAAGATGAAAGTTTGGGAAATGCTAGAATAAGCACAAATACGTACTTAGAATTAGAAACCATCCATAATGGCTTAATCACATCAAATACCTAGTGACATGCGTTGTTGCGCATGTCTAGAACGGTAAAGTCAATAAAGAAGTATTGTAAAGTAAAATGACCAGTCTCCCCTATAAGAACCCCAACTCTATGTCAATACCACATAGAGTTGAGAGGCATTATTGGTCCCATGCCAATCTGATATCACATGCATAAGATACGGTTACTTTGTTGTGCAGTTCAATTACTTTATTGTACAGTTCAATGATGTTGCCTACCAAATATTATTTTCCACATTAATGAACTGAAATGAAATGCAATTAATAACATCTTTCCATTTTTTGTCATTCCAACCATTTGGGTTGAATTTTGGGAAGTTCAGTTGAATTTTGAGAATTGGGTCGAATTTCGGGAATTTTGATTTCAAGAATTTCGGTGAAAATTTGGGGGAAATAATGATGTAAAAGGAAATCATGTAGATTTCCTTTCGTGGAGATGGAAATGGAAACATTTCGGTCATTTCGGAGAAATTTCGGGGAAATTTAAAACCATGGATACCACTATAATTAAGATTCCTTTTTTAGCAATGATAAATTGATAACCCTAGTAAAATTCACTATCTGAATCTCCCAAAAACTCGTTATTACTTACATCCCTGAACCTCCAGTTTTGCAGTTGCCTGTTTGTCGGTAAACCAAGTTAACTTCCCATTTTCAGTTGAAACCATTTGAACAGGCAGAGGATCAGAACTCTGATCAATACTCAGTGCTCTGCACACTGCGTCAACTTCACCAGGTCCAGTCACCACAAGTGCAATATTTGCAGCTGAGTTGATGACAGGAAAGGTAAAAGTTATCCGCTCCGGGGGTGGTTTAGGAGAGTCCTTTATAAAGGTAACCCATCGTTGATTCTCCCTCAAGAGAGGATGCCCAGGGAAGAGAGATGCTACATGACCATCCGGGCCCATCCCCAACAGTATGAGATCAAATTTAGGGAAACCATTAACCGTTGATCTGTCCACAACCTTTTTCCTAACTAGTCGCCTTAGACGCGCCTCATAATCATCAGCAGCACCTTCAGCAGAGAGAGAATCATTGATGGAATAAATCTGATGAGGAGGAATTGGGACCTGCCGTTACATGATAAAAAGAAAAAAATCATGGATTTCCATATGCATGAACATAAAAGTAAAGTCCACAAGCTATTGCAACAAAAAGAAACATGATGATTTTTTTTTGAAATGGAAAAACATGAAGATGTACACCAACAATCTCAGTTTTAATCTCGAAAAACGAAAATGTTGCTGTCAATTTCTATTTCCGTAAGTTGGAAACAATGAGAATATTTGGCGGTTGTCTCTGTCACTTAAATGAAAATGAAAAATAATGGATTCGATGGCCAATAACTCATAAAAATCAAGTTCACCTGCTAGTGTAACAACTGAAACATGTCATAACACAACAATCTTAAATTATTTTTTTTTTAAAGGAATCTTATATATAATTCTTAGAATGGTATCTACTACTCCAGTATCCTATGAAAATAACCAAGTACCTTGTTTCCCTTGAAAATATAGACAAGTTTGGTGACATCGCAGCAATTGTTTTTTTTTTTTTGAATGGCGGTCACAGCAATTTTCTATTTTCATAATTTTTAAAAAAAAATAGAATACTTTTTTCTTGAAAACCAAAACAGGTTTAGTAAGACCACAACAATTTTCTATTTTCATAAATTAAAAAACAAAAATATTTCTCAGTTGTCTCACTAGTTTGGGACAAAGGCTTAGTTGAGTTGAGCTGAGGTGTCTCACTCAAGAAGAATGATTTTTTTCTCTTTTTTTTTTTCTTTTGATGAAGAAAATAGATTGAATGTAGGAAAAAAAAATACCAACTTGGCTTAGCAGGAATACTAATCATCGTCTTGCTTAACTCCAGCAATATCCACAATTTCATGGAACCCAATTTGGCTAAGCAGTTGGGAACTTATATTTCCCCTTTTTACTAATTTCAGATGAAGATAGCAGCAAATCATGAGAAATTGTCTTGTGTCATAATTGAGCTTGGCAGTGGACGACAAAAGTTCCAAAACCAACATGTAATTTATTCCTTCGAGAGGGTGTAAAGCAATTTTAGAAGCACAATGGTTAAGGACATTAGGTCCTTTGTAGACTTTTTCTGAACAAGGAATGTAGTTTACTTTTACGGGACAAAATTTAGCCATAAGGGGTTACCAACAATGCAAGAACTGCTAGTTTTCCTAACCTAAGTTTTACTCTCCGACTAGTTCCTTCTTCCGTTAGAAGATCTGGTATGCCCTAGTCCCAACCAATGTTCAGGAATTCAAATGGGCAGTAGCTAGGATAAAGATCAACACTAAGTACAAACTGAAGAAGAGAAAATTCCAACTTTCTAATAGATATATTATAAGTTGGACGAACAAGGGATCCAGGAGCAGCGGAAGAGACTGTGGGAACCATGAAAATAAAAATTTCCCTTGTTCTTTATCCCAGAAACCCTAGCTTACTAGATTATCAATGCTTGTATAAATAAAAATACAGAAGAACAAGAAAGCATCACCAGATTTGGTTATCCAAACTGATAACCTCTGCTTGATCTACTCCTCGATCTGCTTCATGCTTTCTCAAAGCAGACACCTAAGAAATTGAATCAGTGGCTTCCTTTGATTGCCACAAACATGGAGGATTGATGAAGAACCCTTCTGTATCTTCTTGGATCGAAACCAAAAGTAAAAGTGGAATTTCCATAGAGATCAAAGTGAAAGAGAGAGAGAGTTTTTAAGAAAGAGGGAGAGAGAGAGTTTTTAAGAAAGAGACATCAAGCTCACTTTTTCTCCCTCCCTCCGCCCACCCCCCCCCCCACCCCCCCCCCCCCCCACACACACACACACACACACATATATATATATATATATATATATATATATATATATATATATATATATATATATATATATAAAGAGAGAGAGAGAGCGAGAGAGAGAGAGAGAGGGATGGTCGTCCACTTGCACTTGGACGCCCAAGCCGTCCCCAAATTTATCCAACTTTCCTATTTTATTTCCAAAAGTAAGTTCAATTAAAGAAACTCTTTTCTTTTTAATTCCAAAGCAAATCCATTATACATGGAACTTATTTTCCTTTTATCTCTCCCTCTTTATTCTCAAATTGAAATTTCAGATTTCCATCTCAATTAATTATTCATATTAATTAATTAGATAATAAGTGCATATGCCATAACTACGGCGTAAATCCTCCCAGTATCTAATACAGTGGATCTAATCTGTCCGTGCAATCTATAAATCCGGGACCCTGATCCCTTAGAGAGTATGTTATTCCAAAATGTTAATACAATGGATCTAATCTCACCTATGCATTCCAAAATGTTCCCTTAGAGAGTACGTTATTAAAGAGCTACATTCAGGAGGATTGGGAGGACATTTTGGAAGAGACAAAACTGTTTTGCTAGTGAAAGAGAAGTATTTTTGGCCGACCATTTACCGAGATGTGATGAATTATGTGAAGAGGTGCCGAACATGCCAAACACGCAAGGGACATACTCAAAACACCAGTACCTACAGTCCACTTCCACTTCCTAATGCTCCATGGGAAGATGTTAGTATGGATTTTGTGGTTGGCTTGCCGAGAACTCAAAGAGGTAATGATTCCATCTTCGTACTTGTTGATCGCTTCTTTAAAATGGTCATTTCATTCCTTGCAAGAAGACTATGGATGCTTCTTATGTTGCAAATCTTGATTTCAATGAGGTAGTTAAGCATCATGGTGTTCCCAAGTCCGTTGTTTCGGATAGAGACTAAATTCCTTAGTCACTTTGGAGATGCTTGTGGAAAAGAAATGGTACTATTTTGCTTTATAGTAGTGCCTATCACCCTCAAACCGATGGACAAACCGAGGTGGTGAATCGAACTTTGGAAAATTTGCTTTGGAGTTTGGTGGGGATATGGTGCTTCCTCAAGTAGAGTTTTCTTATAATTATGTTGTGAATCGTTCTACTGGTAATAGCCCATTTGAAGTTTGTTGAGGAAGAGAATGAGAGAAAGAAATTGTGAGTTAGGGAGTCTCCCCGTCACTTATGTATTTATATATAATGAGAAATGTACAAAAGATGGATATGCCCATAGGCATATACATACACTAACACTCCCCCCTCAAGTTGGAATGTATATGTCAAACATTCCTAGCTTGCTACAATTATCACTCAATTTAGCTTTGTTTAATGGCTTGGTAAACATATCATCTAATTGGTCCACCGATCTAGTGAAAATTGTGCATATATCTCCTTTTTGAATTCGGTGCCGAATGAAGTGGCAATCAACCTCGATATGTTTAGTTCTCTCATGAAAGACTGGATTTGTGGCAATGTGAATCGCTACCTTGTTGTCGCAATATAATTGAGAAGGAGATGATGGGGAGAAACCGATCTCTGACAAGAGATAATGTAACCAAATCAGCTCTCCACTAATGTGTGCCATAGCTCTATACTCCGCCTCTGCACTAGATTTGGAGATAACATCATGTTTCTTACTCCGCCATGACACAAGGTTACCTCCCACAAATGTGCAGTATCCTTTGGTAGATCTCCTATCAGCTGGAGATCTTGCCCAATCTGCATCTGTGTACCATTCTATATTCTGATGTCCATGTTTTTTGAATAGCAACCCTCTACCTGGAGCACTTTTTAAATACCGAAGAATCTGAAGAACTGCTGCCCAGTGTGAAGTACGAGGTGAACTCATATGTTGGCTGACAGCACCAACAGCAAAGGAGATATCTGGGCGTGTGACTGTAAGGTAGATAAGTTTACTAACCAGCCTCCTGTATCTGCCTGGGTCATCTAACAAGTCTCCCTCTTCAGGTAGTAGCTTCACATTTGTATCCATGGGAATTGAGGCAGGTTTCACTCCAAGACAACATGTCTCCTCAAGCAGGTCTAAGACATATTTCCTCTGTGACAGAGAATCCCCTTTGTCGAATATGCAACTTCAATACCCAAGAAGTATCTAAGACGACCCAAAGTCTTGGTAGAGAACTCATTTTGCAAGAATGTCTTCAATTTCTGGATCCCAGCTTTGATACCAAGGGGGAGTGTCTCCGCGGCGAAGGTTCATCCACTGAGAATATGTGGAACAGATTCGAGAGAGGTTGCCTTTCCGGAAGAAGGTAGTAGCAGTATGATCCCAAACCTAGCGAGTAGTGGGAAGGTGTATCATGGTCCTGAAAATCTCAGGGGGCATACTCTGCCAGAGGAGAGTACGGATAAGGACATCATCCTGCTCCCACTTATCACACTAGAAGGAGGGGGGTCACGACGAAGACTAGAAATCTTTCCCCTAGCAATGAGATAGGTCTCCACGGCCACTTTCCAATTCAGGTAATTGGAACCATCAAGCCTGACTGTGGTCATGGGAGGAAAAGAACCATCCATTGAAGAAGACGGAGGGTTATAAGAGGAGGAGGATGGGCGAGCCGTAGGAACAGTAGCCACAGGGGGCCGCCCGAGAGAGGGATCCTCAATAATGGGGCTATCCATGAGTAAATAATCAAAGAGAGAATCAACTAACGGGAAGAAACGATGCCGAGGCGGAAGCAAAGAAATCAATAATGGAGATCGCGGCTCCGAAGAGAGACGGATGATAAATAGGGCATGAAAGAAACCCTTGCTGACATGATGAAGACACATAGATCTAGGGATATAAGATCGGAGCCGCGAAAAGAAGACGAAAGTAGGTAAAAGAGATTTAATCCATTAGGAGAAGAAAGACAAAGAGAAAGTGAGGCTGCGGGAGCAAATTTCTAGGGTATAGGAATGGTTTGGTTTGTTTTTTTTTTTTACGGTACTGTAGCGGGTTACTGTAGTGGGGAGGGGAGACGGTGGGGCAGGTTACAGTAGCAGGGAGTGGAGGAGTTAGGGGAAAGGAAAGAGGGGCAGTGGGAGGAGCTGCTATGGGGGTCCCTAGGGAATCAAAACCAAGAGAATGAGAAAAAGAAATTGTGAGTTAGGGAGTCTCCCCCTCACTTATGTATTTATATGATGAGAAATGTACAAAAGACGGATATGCCCATAGGCATATACATACACTAACAAAGTTATCTATGAAAAAACTCCAAAACATTTACCTTGATCTTCCACATCCATCATTGTCTAACAAGAAGGCGGAAAATTTTATTACTAATATAACAATGATTCATGAAGAAGTGAAGAAGACTCTTGAAGAAAATATTGAGAAGTATAAGCAAGCAGCCAATACTCATCACCGAATCAAAATCTTCAAAAAATGTGAACTTGTGTGGGTTTATTTCAAGAAGGGACGATTTCCAGCCGATTCCTATAACAATCTGAAGGAGAAGAAGATTGGTCCATGTCGAATTCTTAAGAAAATCAACGACAATGCATACAAGATTGAGCTCCTTCCAAATATCAATACTCACCTACTTTCAATGTTAAAGACTTGACAACTTATCATGGATAGCTTGATGAGAACTCGTGAGCGAGTTCTTTCTCACCCAAAGATGATGACGCAGTGCCAACATAGCAGCCATGTCATGCCTAGGCGGTTTTGGTGGAGTTCCAAGGTACATTCCCGCAATAATGTTGCTGACCCGTTTTGAATATGATTTTTGGGCTTCGAAATGGCAAAATCATGGAAAGTGGTAAACTACAAAGTTGTAGGTCTTTTTGAGATTTTCTAATAAGTATTTGTGCTCGAAAATTGGACAAGTGGTTAGAAAGTTATGGCAGTTTTAGTAGACTGTGCTTGTGGGTTCCTAAACCAGTCAAAGTTAGTGAATTCCAATGCAATTAATGTTATGTTAGTCCCTAAGTTAGCTAGTGGAGGAGCTTGCATGAATTTTCTCTTGTTGTCTTTCATTTAAATAGATAGAAATCAGTTGTACAAGGGGATTTTGGATTTAGATTAACTTATGTAATTGATGGAATATCAATTGAGTTGAGCATTGCTCCCATTTTTTTTTCTTCTCTTGGATGTGATCTTGTGTTCTTATTTCTCTTTTTCTTCCATCTTAAGCACCTGCATCAGTTAGCCAGTTTATGAGTACCCCACGTAACTCCCACTGGGCAGCAGTGGTTCAGATCCTTCGCTATTTGAAAGGGGCTCTAGGGAAAGGGTTGCTATTCAAGAAGCATGGGCATATCAGGTTGGAAGGATTTTGTGATGCAGATTGGGCAAGATCCCTAGCAGATAGGAGATCCACCACTGGTTATTGTACCTTTGTTGGCGGGAACTAAGTGCCGTGGGGAAGTATGAAACAAGACATAGTTTCCAAGTCTAGCGCCGAAGCAGAGTACCGGGCCATGTCTCATACAAGCGGAGAGCTTATTTGGTTGTGTTCTCTCTTACCAGATATTGGTTTCTCTCGCTCTTTTCCAGCTCAGCTTTATTGTGACAATAAGGCTTTGATTTACATAGCTACCAATCTTATTTTCCATGAGAGAACCAAGCACATAGAGGTTGATTGTCATTTCATTCACCAGAGAATACATAGGGGCAAGATACACGTTTGATTCACTCGATCCATGGACTAGCTAGCTGATATCTTTACCAAGTCTTTGACTAAAGCCAAATTAAATGACATTTGTAACAAGCATGGAATGTATAATATCTACATGCCAGTTTGAGGGGGAGTGTGAGAAGTGTTAGTGTGTGTAGAGATGCCTAAGGGCATAGTGGTCATTGTATCTTTTCTCTCTTTAGATAAATACAGAAGTGAGGGGGAGAGATACCCTAACTCACTCTTTCTTTCTCTCTTTTTCTCTCACTCAATAGGGCTTACCACTCGAATAACTGAATCTAGTTACCAGGCACATAACACCATCATCAAAAAAATAGAAAATCCTGAATTTATTACACCAATGTAAGAGAAAATAAAATAGCATCACACACAAAAAATTAAAAAAATAAGAAGAAAAAAGAGACAGCAGGGCTTCTTTGTACCTTGGAGAGAAAACCATCATTGGCCAGTTTATAGTTACTATCTGCATGATCCTTTGGGACGACTCTCTCATCCAACCAAAAAACATGCCATTTTCCCCATTCCACAGAATCAACGTACGGAGGTTCCACCAGTTTCCTGCGATTCCAACCCAAAAAAGAAAAGAAAATTACAAATTACCAAAGACTCCAAAAAGGGGTAAAGAAACAACATATAAACAAAACCACAGATTTATACCTAAGACTTTCGATCATATAGCCACCAGACAAAACCACGGTAAAAACCCCTCTTTCTCGAACAAAATTCCCAGACAAATCAGCTATATATTTAGCCAAAGACACAGCCACATCTTCCTTGCTCTCAAAAACCAGTAATTTTGCTTTAACTTCGGTAGTCGGTGTTCCTGCCATTGCTGAGTGTAATTTTATAGTCGAAGTTAAGGCAATGATTGAGCCGGAGACCCGTTGAAATAAGCTTCCTCCTATATAAGCGTTGCATTTTGGAAGCTTGGTTTTTATGCGAGAGCATCGATTCGAAACTTGCTATTTTCTTCAATCGGTTCTTCCCTTCTGATTCGATGCTTGGCATTGTCGAAGCTTGGTCTTTACGAGAGACAGAAACGGTTTGTCATGGATAAACTATTTTTTCACTTTTATCTTTTCGGATTATTATTGCCGATCACTCCGTGCTTTGCAAATTTATTGCTAAACAGTACTTAAAAATTTAATATTTTCCAAAATTTCTTGCTTTAGAAAATATTTGCTTTTTCTTAAAAAATTTCAGCTGACAAGCGAACTTTTTGGTGGAAGTGATATATTTACCCCCTACTGTATTTATGAGTTATGACGAAGGTTTGAAATTTTGATTTCGGTTTTGGCCTCAACCGAAAACGAAATTTCAGTGGCAATTTAGGTTTTGGTGGAGATTTCGGCCGAAACTCATATTTTAAAAAAATATGTAAACCCATGCACAATTTAGCATAGCAAATGAGGTGTACGAGGACACATTTGTTACAGATGGTCCTATAGTCGTAGATTTGGTATTGACAGATGTCGATTACGTATATTTTTTGAAAAAAAAATATTTGGGCCCACTTTGTTAAAAAATCCAAACCATTCATTTGTTGGGGCCCAACGTAAATAGGCATTGTCACAAAAGTAGTCTCTGTAGGACGATCCTAGCTCTTTCGATATGGTGAGAGTTTTATATGGTGTCATCTATCTAGATCAGTGATTTAGGATCATCTAAATATCTAATAGAGATGATTTTTTGGGGCATAACCTATTTACACCTACAAGCAGATGCCATATACAATGGAGCCAACCTAAAATATATCGCACAAAACAAGAGAATAATTATAGGGAAATGATTTCAGCGCTCCAATGTTTTGATAAACATTCGCTCACTTGTTTGTCGTGTAGTATTTAAAGGGCTTTAAGAGCTTTTTGAGAACCATAATATCCTCTGACATCCCTTTAAATACTACACACGACAAAACAAGTGAAGCGCATGTTTATCAAAACACATGAGCGCAGAAATCATTTCTCAATTATATCACACAAAACAAGATATATTATATGATGTCCATGAGTAGTGTAGTTTAAAAAAAATATGCACACCTCCACACAGATGCACAATGAGGCCCACCTATTGCATCGCACAAAATAGAAGATATTAGGGCTGCAACAAGGTCGGGTTTTTCAAAACCCTAGCCCAACCCTGGATCCCATTATCTCGGCCCTAACCCTGAGTCAGGGCCGAAAAACCTCAACCCATGGCCCGCCCTACAAGTCTCGGTGCTGGCCCTGGCCCGCCCTGATTGGGCAAGGCCGGGCCGGGTCGGCCCTAATTGACCCTAGTGCAAATACCTGTTAAGAGTGCCAAAAATAAAGCAACCACTTATCATATAGAACAAAATGATCAAGGGAACAAAATAAGACAATATGAATTCAACAACATGACGGGCAACAGAGACAATTAATAATAATAATATAAAGAAACACCAATCCAAGATAATAGAAAACATTAGCAAAAGAAACATGCATAGATGGTTCAATTCTATAATAGAAAACTTAGGGTCAGGCCGGGTCAGGGTACTCGAGGCATTAACCCAAAACCCGACCCAACCTGAGTTAGGTTCTAAAAAATTGAATCCTGACCCGCCCTCAAGGTTGGAAAATCCAGCCCTGGCCCTGTTCGGGCTCAAGGCGGGTCAGGGTTGTCAGGGCCAAACTTGCACCCCTAGAAGATATTATTTGGTGTTCATGAGTAGGCGCAAAAACATTTTTTTTTAAATACTCTACTGCCTACTTTGCTCAAAGATCCAAACCATTCACTTGTTTTGCTTCAACATAAATACGATGTGCCCCAAAAATCATCTCTATTGGATGATTCTAACCCTCCAATCTGTAGAAGAATAACACCATATATAATTCTCTACATAAGAAAGAATTAGGATCATCCTATAGAGTTGATTTTTGGATCAATGCCTGTTTACGTTGGGGCCCAACAAATGAACGGCTTGGATCTTCGAATAAAGTGGGTCCAAGTGACTTTTTCAGAAATTATACATATTACATGATCTTAGGTATCTTTTTAAATATGCCGGGTCAACCTTATTTAAAGATATAAACAAGGGAAATGATATACAGACCCTCTTTTTTTTCCTGGGCCACCCTCTTCTAGTACTGAAAGAGTGGTAAGAAAAACACTAGAAGGGTGACCCAAAGAAGAAAAGGGGGTGACAATATCACTTCCCTAAAGCAATTCATTTGTTGGGCCCCACCAAGGGCTCACATTAAAAGAGAGTAGAGAGAGATTGTGTACATTGGTTGTAAGAGAATGGTGTTGAGAGAGAAGGTTGTGGGAAATTTTGTCATTTTAAAAACTTTTAATAGAGGAAGTAAACTACAACCAAGGTTTTAAATTTCAGTTTCGACTATAACTTTGGGATTCACCGAAACCGAATTTTTAGCCGAAATCCTAAAATTTTGATTGAAATTCGGTAGATAAAATCGAAATGATGGATTTTTCTCCAAAATTTTGGGCGAAATTACTGAAATTTCTGTAATTTCAGTTGAAATTCCGTAAAGCAATAAAATAATGATATATTATTGAAATTTCGACCAAAGTTTGGTATGTTTCGGAAATTTTGGTTTCGGAACATTTCGGTTTCGGTGTTGGCCAAAATCCGATCGGATTTCGGTCGAAATTTAAAACCTTGACTACAACTACGTTTTGTTTTGGGATGTTGTGGCAATTATTTTCTAAAAGCTAGACTTTTTGACAAATATGAAATTCTGATACGTACTTAGATTGGTCCCACTTAGGATTTAGCAATAGGGAGATGATATTTTCACCCCCTACATTACGTGCACGCTCCCCTTATAACGTGATTTGATGTCAAAAACTGTTAAAGTTGCTCACTTTTGACGTCAAATCATGTTATAAGGGGAGCGTGCGCGTAATGCAGGGAGAGTGAAAATATCATTGCCTTTAGTAATATCTAAATTAGCTTTTGATATAAATGTGCTTTCTGGCAATACTTTTAGTAGTTATCTATATTCAGTACGAGATGAAGATTTGATAGGACTCTTAGCATATTGCCTGCTCTTAGAATAGTAAGCTATTATTTAATTAGGAAGTAGATTTGAGTAGTATTCTTATTATGTAGGATTATGTGATATAAATAAGTTGTAATCTTTGTAGACACCCCATTTTGACCGTGCCCTAAACCCTTCCAATTTTATGCAAAACCCCATCAAACCAATGCTTTAGGACTCCAAATTTCTCCCCAAGGTAAGTTAGGGTCCCAGCTAGGTCCCCGCAAAATTTCGTCAAAATCCGAGTACGTTTGCCTAGCGAACGAGCAGAGAAAGGACCGTAGTGTAAACCAGAAAAGGGGGGTGAATTATCCTGGAACGGTGCAGAGCAGATTTCGAATAAGACACGATTGAATGGTGCGCCCATCAATTTTCCCGCCAATAGTGCGCCCATCAATATTGGTAGTGCCAATATCACCACCCTGTTTTTATAAAATAAAAAAATAAAAAAATCCATTTTTTAGAGAGAGAGAGTAGAAGTCGTCGGTTACATATATAAATATATATATATATATATATAATATAAAAAAAAAGCGAAGTGGCGAGTTGGATTATATGAGATTTGGGTCTCACATTTGGTGGGTCCCTTTGCTGATAAAACACAAGACACATTTTTTGAGGACCGGAAAGAAAAGTCAAAAAAAATGCCTCATGCTTTCGGCTTGTGGGCCAGAAATCATGCGAAGTGCGAAACACGTTACACCCACCAACAAAGACTACCTCCTAATTCTTGATTCCAGCGGAATTCACGGGGGTTCTGGTATTATTTAAAGGCTGTAGTCTCGGGGGCTGCGAGGAGGGGGGATTGGAGGTTGAATTCCTCTCTTCTAAAAAAAGAAAGAAAAGAGAGCTGAAGAGCTCTCTCCTCGGCCAGAGTGCAAAATTTCTCTTGGGTTGATATTTTTTTTCCTTTGGTTTTGGGGGAGGGCTTTGAGCCTTTGATAGCAAAAAGGTTTTCAAGATACACCAAACACCGTCTTCTCCGGCAAGCCTCCCCACAACCCATCCAACGGCAGCGGGCCCCACACAAGCACACCGACTCCGTCAACATCTTCCTGGATCTTCTGTTCCTCCTATTATAGCCGGTGTAAGTTCAGTTTTTTTATTTTATAATTAGTCATTCTTTGCACTACACGATACACCACAATAGCGGGTCCCACAGCGGGTCCCACATCAGTGGGTCCCACAGCGGCGGGTCCCACATCAGTGGGTCCCACAGCGGGTCCCACATCAGCGGGTCCCACATCAGCAGGGTCCCACAGCGGGTCCTACAGTGGCGGGTCCCTCAGTGGCGGGTCCCTCAGTGGCGGGTCCCACATCAGCGGGTCCCACAGTGGGTCCCACATCAGCGGGTCCCACATCAGCAGGTCCCACATCAGCGGGTCCCACAGTGGCGGGTCCCACATCAGCGGGTCCCACAGCGGGTCCCACATCAGCGGGTCCCACATCAGCGGTCCCACAGCGGGTCCCACAGCAGCGGGTCCCACAGTGGGTCCCACATCAGTAGGTCCCACAGCGGGTCCCACATCGGCGGGTCCCACATCAGCGGGTCCCACAGCAGCGGGTCCTACTATGAATAGTAGTTTTTGAATAGTACTTATAAATAGTAATTATGAATAGTAGTTTTTGAATAGTACTTATAAATAGTAATTATGAATAGTAGTTTTGAATAGCACTTATAAATAGTAATTATGAATAGTAGTTTTGAATAGTACCTATAAATAGTAATTATGAATAGTAATTATAACAGTCTTCAGCACAGGAGTCAGTCCTTCAGTCAGTCCAGGAATTTTTCCTGTCATCATAGGGGTTAGGATTCTGTCCATCCTCCCATAAAGTTGTGATCTTTACCCGCTCCTGCAAGGTATAGGATGCTGTCCAACCCTTGCCGAGTTATTTTCCTGTTCGTTCCCCCGCAAAGTATAGGATGATGTCCAACCTTTGCGGGATTCCAGAAGTCTCCCTACCCTTATGATGATAGGATTTTATTCTCTGGTGTCAAAAAACAATAAAAACATTTCAAAAACACTTGAAAACAACAAAAACATTCCAAAAAACACTTGAAAATTCAAAAACATCTCAAAAACAATTCAAAATCCAAAAACATTTTAAAAATCAAAATTTCAAAAAATCTTGAGTCATGTGCAGAGTAGTTAGGAATTCTGTTCCGAACTACGTTGGCTTGATCCCTTTCAACAGGGTACGTAGTGCAGCTTGGGATCCACATCCCAGGTCCAGCCAAACCTTTAAAAATAAACATTTCAAATATTCCCAAAAATACAAAAAACTTCAAAACTTCCATAAGCTTTCAAACCTTTAAAAATAAACATTTTCAAAAATCCAGAAAAATACAAAAATCTCCAAACCTTTAAAAAATAAACATTTCAAATATTTCCAAAAATACAATGAATGGCCATCCTGGTCCGAGTCAAGTATTGCATTAGAGTCTAGGGTTTGTCGTGTCGGGTCGTGTGTCGAGTCGTGTTGTGTTGTGTGTTTTGCTGTGTTTTCTTATTTTTATGTACAGATCCTATACCTTTAGCTGTAACATGCATGTGCTTGTCCACCAGAACTTAGACACCAATTAGGCATGGCACTCATAACCTAGCTATTCTTAGGCGACATATCTTTCATTTCTTTTGTGTGTGCTTCTTATTCATCTCCGAGACATGCATGATTAGCTAGACGTTATCTCGGAGATATTCGTTCCCATTTCGCATGATTTTCGCCCAAAACTCTTCAAAATTAATAATAAATGGCATAAGAGACCAGGTGCTAGCACTTGGGCGAATTGGGGGCGCCTAATCCCTTCCCCATTCGTCATCAGGCACGAACCCTATTTTATATCTCTGGTTATCCGTTGCAACAGAGCACAGCATGGGATCCAGGGCCCACTTCCTTGGATGGCGACTCTTCTTTGTTTAAGATACGCCTCGAATCTGGGCTAGTCCCCGAATCGAGAGGTATCTCACTTTACATCGCCGCTCATGCTGTGAGGGGCACTCTTTCGAGAGTTCCTTGGTGGGGCTCTCCTTCACGTGGACGATCTAGAGAGACTCGCGCGGGGGCCCGTCCTCCACGCCCGTCTCGGATCGGGGTCCACAGGCTGGCGACTCTGCTGGGGATTTCTTGAAACATTGCCTAACTCTGTAAAAATGCCATTGTTACTAATTTTGAGGAAATTTGGGCCAAAATCGAGTTAAATGGGAACTTTATCGTTAGAAATCCAGGGGCACCAAGTAGGCGCGTAAATAAAACAAGGGATTCACACATCGCACATCATACATTGTCATATTCTTTATTTCTTTCATCATTTTCATTATTGGCCTCAGGGAATAGATATGACGCGTACCAGATGGGAACCGTTGTATCTATTTCCGAGCTATGCGCCGGAGCTGCAGCCGTAGACACTGGGTGTGCTGGTGTTCTACAGCAGCCGATGAGCAATGAACATACTTTGTATAATGCTGGGTGTGCTGGCGTTATACATCAAGGGTATGGTCATAAGCATAGTACCCTGCAGAAATGCCCGGGCCCTACTTTTATTTCATTATATTATATATATATATTAGTTGCTCCCTTTAGAACCAAAATTAGGGAACCCTTGCTAGGACACTATATATATGTACTCATATAGGACGAACATATGTTGCTTACACATGTGAAGCCTAGAGTTAGGAGCCTTGTCCGATTTGTAGACTAGGGTAGCTCACCTTGTGTGGCTACAACGCGGTCCTAGTACACTCATCAGTCTGTCACGAGTCGAGACCTCTTTGGCTCCGCTAGATCAGGTTAGGGCCGGTGCCCCTGGTTAGGATGTATATATATGTATACATATTTGTTATTAGATTAGGGTTTACTTCCTAGTTAAGTTTTCCTTCATAATCTAATCAATTATTCTTCTCTATCCATTCTGTGGATTATCATCAGATGCTTGGCTCTCTTAGCCATGATCTATCTCCCATGAGTCTGATCCTTTGATTGATCCTGATCAGACCGTGTTCCACATGTCGATTGTGAGTCTATCTTGCCATTATCATTATCGGAGTGTGTTCTTGCTGAGAACCCTGCTTTATCTTGACCATGACGGCATACTCTTCATGTTTAGTTGCTGAGACCCTCCTAGTATAGCCGTCATGCTGCCAATTTTTTTTTAGAACCCTTGAGCGTAATCATTATCCTTTTGGGTTCATTGACAAACCATGTGCTTACCTTACCACATCTCCTGGTATAGCCGTTATGCTGCCGAATTTTCTCTAAATACCTTGAGTGTGGTCATCATCCTTTTAGGCTTGTTGACAAACCATGTACTTGTCGTACCACATCTTCATGTACAACCATTAAGCTGTCGGATTTTGATCCAAGGGAAGGATGTGTTGGCGCTACCTTTTGTCTCAACTTGCGCATTACATTGTCATGCGATTAATTCTCATTGAGCCTAGTGTTTATGGTGTCCATGACAGGAGTCTTAGTCACTCGTCTACCATTGTGGGACATGATCCCGCAAGAGGGGCGTGGGGCGCGAGCCGCCGCGCGCTCTCCTTTGGTCTCTCGTTCCCACGCGATTGGCGTGTGCATTTTAATATTGATTTGAATTCGTCTTTCCTGTGGACTTGGGATCACTAAGGCAATCCGAATTCCACACGAAAGAGACTGACAGAGTCGCCACCTAGATGTGGGATCTAGGACCCATAATTAACCAGAAATCTAGACTCGCTACCTGGTTACGAGAATGGAAGGTATGGGGAGTTATCCACCACATGCACCATTCTTGTCCGATAATCGGTCTTCGATTCCAAAAGCTAACTCTTTTAAATTTATTTTAAATGGCTCATTCAACTCTATGTTAATGTGCGAACTAAGTGACATGCATCCTAGAATCTAATTTCAATGTGAATCCTAGATGTGTATCTTGATTTATTAATTTGTCTGGATTCATTCTAAGTGAAAGTTCTCCTAGAATTCTAATTTCATTGAAAGCCCTAAATGATTTGATTAAGCATTTACAAGAAAATTAATATCCAAAACACCACAATTTGTTGTGGTGCCGACTCGCGGGTGGTATGCCATCAGACATCCAAGCTGCCTACGTACCCAAGCCTCACTGGGATCAGAGTCGACGTAGTTCAGTGTACCTAAGCTAAGCTACATATGCCTAACTCAACTAGGACACCGACTTAGACGGATTTGACTGTTTCAACAGTTTTAAGAGGAATTATTTAATTCAAGTTGAGGATTTTATTATCTTAGGATTTCATCTAAGATGCTGTATGATTCTTATCTAAATGCAAATTGTTCCTTAGACTAATGCAGGTTTGCCTACATCCTAGTTTACTAGGCTCGTCTTAAGGAAAGATTGGGCGACTAGTGTAACTAGACCTATGGTACGGTTGCTATTCATAGCAAGCGTCCGTGATGAGGCTGGACTCCTAACTCTAGGACTCCCTAAAACCTAGGACACGGCACGACACCAGTGTTCCTAAATTGGGCTCTAATGGTTCTTAGATTGGAAACCATAATCCAATGGTTCCGAAAGACACAAGATAAATCGATTTAAGTTCTCGAGGTTAATGAGTTTCAGATTTCGAAGATTTTCAGTTTCTAGACATTTAAGGATTACCAATGGTTCTAGGGTTCACCAATTTCGGCCTTGAATGGCATCCAAAGGAGGGAATCGTGCGCTCTTTCCTTGTGCAATTTAATACTTAGGTTATAGCATCTTATTGCCTGGCAGAATCTCAGGATTTCCGTGGACACTAACCTCGGAGCCAACAACATGCTATAACTTAAATATTCAAATTGTCAAAGATCAAGTTGCAATTGGGATACGATTATGGATGCACTGGCCATTTTTCCAGGAAAATCTAAAGATCCTAAAATTTCTGTTTCAATGGATTAAGGAGTGAACATGTGACAGAATTTTAAAGTTCTTTAGGAATTTTTATATGATTTTCAATTAATTTCGAATTTTCCATGGATTTTATCAATTTTAAGCATATGAGCGGTTTTACAAGTGAAATTGTTGCAAATAAATTCGAAATGATTTGAAATTTCTACAGCAGCAAGATGAAAATGTATGTAGCTTACAGGATGAGTTTTGCATATTTTTACATTAAATTCACATTTAATCTTGATTAAACCATTAAATGTCCAGATTGCACAATTAACACATAAACTAGTAGAAATATAACTCTAAATTCTATGAAATTTCTACAGAAATACTATATGAATCAAAATAGCATGCAGTGAGATTTTCATGAATTTTAGAAATTATTTACTACCAATTTCGGATTTTACAATTTCCAGACCAGATTATAAATTAACACTACATCCCATATTAAAACAGATCCACATCACACGAAAATTTTACAGTAACAAGTAATATGGAAGATAAGACTACTGTAAAAATTTTATGAATTTTAATGATGATCTGATGTTAGTAAAAATTCTCCTAAAATCTGATAAGTTTCAAAGAAAATATTAAATAATATACCAAATAAACTCCAAAAATCTTTACAAATTCATGGTAAAATGAATCAGTAACATATTATTTTCCCACGAAATTTCATTAATTTTAGAATCTGTTTGGTATATAATTTAATTTTTCTTCGTCAAAAGATGTTTTTTGAAGAGTTTTCCATTTTTAAAACACAATTTGCGGAAAAAATCAGAAAAATTCGGAAAAATACAGAAATATTTTGAGAACAATGCACCTACCTGTGGTGAAGATCTCCGCCCAATCCAAAAAAATATAAAAAATCCTGCCGCCGCCGATCCGCTCCGCCGTCTTTCGCTTTCTCTGGAGTGTTTAGAGGGAGTGATTGAGGGAGTGAAGAGATAATGGAAGAAGAATATTAGGGAGAGAGATGGAAGAATATATTGAGGAAAGGGATTGGAGGGAGTGATTAGAAGAGATAATGGAAGAGAAAGAGATAATGGAAGATAAATTTCTTTTTTTTTTCTCCCCTCTCTTATGGATGGGAAGGGAGATATATATAGGGAGAGAAAGAGAGAGAGAGAGAGATATGTTGGTGGAGAGCTCATCATGTTGTCCCTCTTAGTGGAGAATCCATCATTATTGTTCTTAGTGGAGGGCCCATCATGTTTCTTAGTGGAGAGTCCATCATTATTGCTCTTAGTGGAGGGCCCATCATGTTTCTTAGTGGAGAGTCCATCATTATTGCTCTTAGTGGAGGGCCCATCATGTTTCTTAGTGGAGAGTCCATCATTATTGCTCTTAGTGGAGGGCCCATCATGTTTCTTAGTGGAGAGTCCATCATTATTGCTCTTAGTGGAGGGCCCATCATGTTTCTTAGTGGAGAGCTACCATCATTGCTCTTCATAAGAGGCCTCACAAGAGGCCCCACTGAGGCCCCACAACGCGGGCCCCACAATGTGGGCCCTCGGTTGATTCGATTTTAAACAAATGTTCAATGCGGGTCCACCAAACGAGTCCAAATTTAATCAAAATGCATCATGCGGCCCCACCAAATGGGTCCAATTTTCTCGATCCAAATTTAATCGAAGCACCCAATGCGGGCCCACCAAACGGGTCCCAATTCTCTCTGGTTTAGATTTTTCTGAATAATCCTTCTCAACATTTAGCGGGAAAATACGAAACACGACGGAAACGACCAAAAATATTTAGAAATGTAACAAACGGATGCGGGAAATAAAGACATTGGAAAACCGACGGAAAACAAACCCTAATTTCTTTATCGATTAAGGTAGAGCAAAATGGGGTGTCTACAGATGCCCCTCTTTGGTAGAGATGACGTAGTCATCGAATACCAAAGTCAAAATGACAGAGCCATTTTGCATAGCTTTAATCGACAAAAGACTCTACACAAACGGAACTTAGACGCAAACATTTACTACCTAACGCAAGGCCCTAAATGAAATCCTAGAATTAGAACATAATAAGAAATCCTGATGCGGTGCCGTTCACAAACGGGCAACGAGAGAATGAGATACCACTTTCGAATGGATTCCGAACGGAAAGAACAAAGATCGTTCTCAAGCGGTTTTTTTTTTTTTTTTTTTTTTTTTTTTTTTTTAAAAAGAAAATGAGACATCTTTCACAAGCGGGCTCAAGGAGGATAAGAGACCATTCACAAATGGATTCAGAAAATGAGGTACCGTTCACAAACGGGCTCAAGGAGAAGACGAGACCATTCACAAATGGACTCGAAAATGAGGTACCGTTTACAAACGGGCTTAAAGAGAACACATGACCATTCACAAATGGACTCGAGAAACGAGGCACCGTTCACAAACGGGCTCAAGGAGAACATGAGACCATTCACAAATGGACTCAGAAAATGGGGTACCATTCACAAACGGGCTCAAGGAAAATAAAAGACCATTCACAAATGGGCTCAGAAAATGAGGTACCGTTCACCAACGGGCTCAAGGAGAAGACGAGACCATTCACAAATGGATTCGAGGCACCGTTCACAAACGGGCTCAAGGAAAATATGAGACCATTCACAAATAGACTCAGAAAATGAGGTACCGTTCACAAACGGGCTCAAGGAGAATAAAAAGACCATTCACAAATGGGCTCAGAAAATGAGGTACCGTTCACCAACGGGCTCAAGGAGAAGACGAGACCATTCACAAATGGACTCAGAAAATGAGGTACCGTTCACAAACGGGCTCAAGGAGAAGATGAGACCATTCACAAATGGACTCGAGAAACGAGGCACCGTTCACAAACGTGCTCAAGGAGAACATGAGACCATTCACAAATAGACTCAGAAAATGAGGTACCGTTCACAAACGGGCTTAAGGAGAAGACAAGACCATTCACAAATGGACTCGAGAAACGAGGCACCGTTCACAAACGGGCTCAAGGAGAACATGAGACCATTCATAAATGGACTCGAGAAATGAGGCACCGTTCACAAACGGGTTCAAAGAAACAAGATAGCTTCAACAACGAAGAATTTAGAGATTTTTCATAAACTTGAATTTGACGTAGGATTGGATTTGATGAATTTTTGATTTTTCAGAAATAAGGCACCGTCCACAAACGGGCTCAAGGAGGACATGAGATCATTCACAAATGGACTCAGAAAAATGAGACACCGTTCACAAACGGGTTCAAGGAGAAGACGAGACCATTTACAAATGGACTCGAGAAAAGAGGCACCGTTCACAAACGGGCTCAAAGAAACAAGATAGCTTTGATTGATGAATTCAACAATGAAGAATTTAGAGTTTTTTTCATGAACTTGAATTTGACATAGGATTGGATTTGATGAATTTTTGATTTTTCAGAAATAAGGCACCGTCCACAAACGGGCTCAAGGAGGACATGAGACCATAAACAAATGGACTCAGAAAATGAGGCACCGTTCACAAACGGGCTTGAAGAGGATATGAGACAATTTACAAATGAACTTCAGAAAATGAGACACCGTTCACAAACGGGATGAAGGGGAACATGAGACCATTTACAAATGAACTTAAGAAATGAGGCGCCGTTCACAAACGGGCTCAAGGAGAACACGAGACCATTCACAAATGGATTCGAGGCACCGTTCACAAACGGGCTCAAGGAAAACATGAGACCATTCACAAATAGACTCAGAAAATGAGGTACCGTTCACAAACGGGCTCAAGGAGAATAAAAAGACCATTCACAAATGGGCTCAGAAAATGAGGTACCGTTCACCAACGGGCTCAAGGAGAAGACGAGACCATTCACAAATGGACTCAGAAAATGAGGTACCGTTCACAAACGGGCTCAAGGAGAAGATGAGACCATTCACAAATGGACTCGAGAAACGAGGCACCGTTCACAAACGTGCTCAAGGAGAACATGAGACCATTCACAAATAGACTCAGAAAATGAGGTACCGTTCACAAACGGGCTTAAGGAGAAGACAAGACCATTCACAAATGGACTCGAGAAACGAGGCACCGTTCACAAACGGGCTCAAGGAGAACATGAGACCATTCATAAATGGACTCGAGAAATGAGGCACCGTTCACAAACGGGTTCAAAGAAACAAGATAGCTTCAACAACGAAGAATTTAGAGATTTTTCATAAACTTGAATTTGACGTAGGATTGGATTTGATGAATTTTTGATTTTTCAGAAATAAGGCACCGTCCACAAACGGGCTCAAGGAGGACATGAGATCATTCACAAATGGACTCAGAAAAATGAGACACCGTTCACAAACGGGTTCAAGGAGAAGACGAGACCATTTACAAATGGACTCGAGAAAAGAGGCACCGTTCACAAACGGGCTCAAAGAAACAAGATAGCTTTGATTGATGAATTCAACAATGAAGAATTTAGAGTTTTTTCATGAACTTGAATTTGACATAGGATTGGATTTGATGAATTTTTGATTTTTCAGAAATAAGGCACCGTCCACAAACGGGCTCAAGGAGGACATGAGACCATAAACAAATGGACTCAGAAAATGAGGCACCGTTCACAAACGGGCTTGAAGAGGATATGAGACAATTTACAAATGAACTTCAGAAAATGAGACACCGTTCACAAACGGGATGAAGGGGAACATGAGACCATTTACAAATGAACTTCAGAAATGAGGCGCCGTTCACAAACGGGCTCAAGGAGAACACGAGACCATTCACAAATGGACTCAGAAAATGAGGCACCGTTCACAAACGGGCTCAAGGAAACAAGATAGCTTTGATTGATGAATTCAACAATGAAGAATTTAGAGATTTTTCATGAACTTGAATTTGACATAGGATTGGATTTGATGAATTTTTGATTTTTTGAACTTAATGAAATCGGGGATGTTACAGATCGTGCTTGACAAAGATATCGGAAACTAGGACTTTGACGAATGATGAAACGGCAAACCGTGACGAATGATGAAACGGCAAACCGAAGAACCATTACTAACAAGAATGGATTAGAAACACTTTTATTAAACTTCAACAAGATTTTTCTCAAAGAGACTGCTGGTCTTGTCTTTGGGGATTTGGATAACTGAAACCTTGAACAAGACACTTAAAATTGGTAATCTAGAACAACGGCTCTCTTGGATATAATCATGAAAAAGTGGGACTTGCCTCTTGATAGGTGTTTAGATAAACATTTCTTGACCAGGATAGTATTTAACTAACTGGAAGGAAATTCTGAATTTTAACGGTTCATCTTTCTGAGAAATTGGCTCGACCATCATTGCATCTGAGGCTCTTCCAAGCTTAAGATGCCTTTTTGAGGCATGATCTTTTTACGGAAGCTGGGCTTTCTGATGTTTCTACTTCTGAACTCTTCTGAGTTGATCATCTTTGAAATGAAGCTGTTTGACTGGATTCTCAAGCTCTTTCAGGTACAATCGCAGGGAGCTGACGAAGCCGGGCCTCCTTCACCGAGACAGTTGCATCATTTGGACATATGGATGACGATTGACTCTTTTTAAATAGAAAACTTAGATAAAAGGCACTACTCAAAGGATTGAGGAGCTCTAAAGGAGTGAACATAGAATAACAACGATTGATTAACTACACTGACAGACACAGTAATGCTTCTGACTTAGTTAACGTTTTATTTGGTAAGTCTATCCTTTCAAGGAATATTTTTTTCAATTGGTAAACACTGGACTTTTTCCTTAAAACAGTAATGCCTCAATGATTTAATTACAACTCCTAGGATTGCTTAGCTCCAATGCCCCCAGTTTTGAGGATGTCACTTGAATTTGTTTGAACTTCAATTGATCTTCAGTCCTGATACCGGCTGTAACCTTCTTATAAATTTGCTTGAACTTCAGTTGATCTTCAGTCTTGATACCGGCTGTAGCCTTCTTATATCGATTCTCTTACCGTGACCAAGTCACCTCTTCAGGGTTTTTGACTTGGCGGACCGCGCTAGCCTTAACTTTTGCCTGAACCACCTTTCTAGGTTTTCGATCCAGCAGGCTATCCCCTTAGCTTTTGCCTAAGTCGCCCTTTCGGGTTTTCAACTTAGCAGGGGAATGATCTTAAATTTTGCCTAAACCGCCCTTTCAGGTTTTCAGTCTAGCAGATCTTCAAACTCCATTTTTTTTTTTTTATTCATCATCATTTTTTTTCTTTTTGTGTTTCGGGACCTAGATCATTAGTTCTGAACACCGGAAGGACTTTATAGGTAGGATAGGGCTTTTCAAAGAATGGCTTAAGTTTCAACAAAGATTTCGACCGAACCTGTGAACAGGTTGCCTACATATCCCAAGGTAGGAATCAGGTCGTGTGTAGTTCAGGGCGAATGCCCCTAGTTTGAAGATAAATTGTTCGAAAGTTTATTGATTTTTCTTTTTTTTTCTTCTTTCTGGAATAATTGACTTCTCTTCTTTAGGAACTTGTCCCTCTTTTTTTTCTGAAATGATTGAATTTCTTTTTTTTTTTGGATTGATTGAATTGATTTTCTTTTTTGAATTGACCGAACTCAGTTTAACCGAGCTGCCTACGTACCCCAGTGTAGGGATCAGGTCTCGCGTAGTTCGGGGCGAATGCCCCTAGTTTGATGGGTTTTCAAGAAAATTTCATTTAGGCTCGAAGGGTTTGCAAACCAGTATTCTTTTGACGTTGGGTTCTGATTTTGGGATTTATTCGGCCAAAGGAGGCCTTCCGATGTTCAGATTGGGAGTCGATCTAGTTTACTAGAGTCCCTCTGGTACTGATTATTTATTTTTTTATTTTATTTTTCACGGAGCTTGACGGCATTTCCAGGTAAGATAATGGATCTTCTTCTTTCAAGATTCTAATGCGTGCTTTAGACTTTCATAGAGCGAAACTTGTTCTTTGACATCCTCCATCTATGGATTTGTAACTCTTGATATCTGATGACCACTTTTCAATACTTGCTCTTGAACTTCTTATCTTGAATTTGTTAGCTTCATGTTATGAATTTGAGAACTAAGGTCATTGATTGGAAATATGAAAGTTGTTTCCACTCCATGCCCTTTGCATAGCATATGATATTCACTTCATTCTTTCTTGAACCTTCTATCTGGGTCTTTCTCTTGGCATTAATGGTAACGCTTACTGGACCATCTTTTTATCCTCAAAATGGGTTTACCAATTCTTCACACTCTTCAGAGGGTAATGTATTTTCAATCGGCATTTACTGGATCAAGGTTTCAGTGCCAGTGTTTACCACTTCAATTTCATCTTTGAAAAGCTGGAATTGGCGCTCCTCCTCTTGTTCAAGTAATTGTTGTGACTCAAGTGGAGTTTCGTCAATTTTGTCCTCATTTGAGGAGGGAGTCTTATTTTAAGATCAGAAGCACACTTAAGAAACAGACACCAATGAACTTTTGGAACTGAAATTTTTATTTAAAGAAAAGGCTATTACATCTGATGACCTATCCTGAACATTCTCAGGATTCACAACTCTAAATAAAAAAGAGAAGCAGAAGATATCTTGCCTGGACTAGGCATTGACCTTGAAATGTAAGACCGGACTCAACAATTGTACTGACCATGATTACTGATTCGCATAGGGGAATGCCCCTAGTTCAAGGATTATGATAGTGAACTCTGAAGGACTTAGCAAAATATTCTTGAAAAAGGTTGCCCTTAGAGTAAGAAAAGACCAAGGGTACAAGCAAGATTGGATCATCTGGACCAGGCATGATCAGATCATGAGATTGCATAATCGAAAGATTGTGAGATTCTGCTCCTGCCAGTTAGGGGATGGCATGAAGATACGATCGAATCGTATGACAGAAGAATGAAAGACGCACGATCAAGAGATTAGATGAGATAGTATAAGATTGCTTTCAACGGATAGATCATGAATGACTAATCCTATGAGATCTTTGAAAATGATGGGATTTATATCCTAACCCCAAAGGGAAAATTTTTAATCTTCACACATTTTATCAGTGTTACCTGAAGACATCAACCTTACTCCTAATCTAGCGGAGTGGAGAGAGGATCTCGACTCATGACTTTGTTCGTGTATCTAAGGACCGATCGTAGCCATTGGAAAATGGACTACGGCCTAATCTAGACACAAATGGGTAAGATATCCTAAACTAGGCTCACACACGTGATGCACATGTGTTCGTATACTACATGCATGTGTGGGTTAATCTAGGGGTAAGGCCAAGAGTTCCCTTAGCGCGAATCCCTGTTCGATATACTGTACCAGTGTCCGGCGTATCAGTACGTGAACAAGAGATCCGTTTACGTACCATAAAGGTACTAGGCTAAGGGTGGAATGCTTCTCTAGCACAGAGGCACCAGGTGATGAAATCCCAGTCAACCATGCTAGATAACACTCCGGGTTCCTAAAATAGGACGTGTGTGCATGTGAGATGCAGGGGTTTAGATGAAAGTGATGTAAGTGTGTGCAATAAGTTCGCGCAATCTATGATGCCTTCAGGTTTTGTTAGATTAAGTTTGAGTATATGTGATGAGAAAATAAAGCATACAAACTAATCTAACAAGCATAAAAGAGATAGAGTTTTCATGAGCCAGTTAAAATAGATTCAAATGAGTTATCCTTTGGAATTGTAATGAAGTTAGGTGGTCCCCAGCAGAGTCGCCAGACTGTGGGACATGATCCCGCAAGAGGGGCGTGGGGCGCGAGCCGCCGCGCGCTCTCCTTTGGTCTCTCGTTCCCACGCGATTGGCGTGTGCATTTTAATATTGATTTGAATTCGTCTTTCCTGTGGACTTGGGATCACTAAGGCAATCCGAATTCCACACGAAAGAGACTGACAGAGTCGCCACCTAGATGTGGGATCTAGGACCCATAATTAACCAGAAATCTAGACTCGCTACCTGGTTACGAGAATGGAAGGTATGGGGAGTTATCCACCACATGCACCATTCTTGTCCGATAATCGGTCTTCGATTCCAAAAGCTAACTCTTTTAAATTTATTTTAAATGGCTCATTCAACTCTATGTTAATGTGCGAACTAAGTGACATGCATCCTAGAATCTAATTTCAATGTGAATCCTAGATGTGTATCTTGATTTATTAATTTGTCTGGATTCATTCTAAGTGAAAGTTCTCCTAGAATTCTAATTTCATTGAAAGCCCTAAATGATTTGATTAAGCATTTACAAGAAAATTAATATCCAAAACACCACAATTTGTTGTGGTGCCGACTCGCGGGTGGTATGCCATCAGACATCCAAGCTGCCTACGTACCCAAGCCTCACTGGGATCAGAGTCGACGTAGTTCAGTGTACCTAAGCTAAGCTACATATGCCTAACTCAACTAGGACACCGACTTAGACGGATTTGACTGTTTCAACAGTTTTAAGAGGAATTATTTAATTCAAGTTGAGGATTTTATTATCTTAGGATTTCATCTAAGATGCTGTATGATTCTTATCTAAATGCAAATTGTTCCTTAGACTAATGCAGGTTTGCCTACATCCTAGTTTACTAGGCTCGTCTTAAGGAAAGATTGGGCGACTAGTGTAACTAGACCTATGGTACGGTTGCTATTCATAGCAAGCGTCCGTGATGAGGCTGGACTCCTAACTCTAGGACTCCCTAAAACCTAGGACACGGCACGACACCAGTGTTCCTAAATTGGGCTCTAATGGTTCTTAGATTGGAAACCATAATCCAATGGTTCCGAAAGACACAAGATAAATCGATTTAAGTTCTCGAGGTTAATGAGTTTCAGATTTCGAAGATTTTCAGTTTCTAGACATTTAAGGATTACCAATGGTTCTAGGGTTCACCAATTTCGGCCTTGAATGGCATCCAAAGGAGGGAATCGTGCGCTCTTTCCTTGTGCAATTTAATACTTAGGTTATAGCATCTTATTGCCTGGCAGAATCTCAGGATTTCCGTGGACACTAACCTCGGAGCCAACAACATGCTATAACTTAAATATTCAAATTGTCAAAGATCAAGTTGCAATTGGGATACGATTATGGATGCACTGGCCATTTTTCCAGGAAAATCTAAAGATCCTAAAATTTCTGTTTCAATGGATTAAGGAGTGAACATGTGACAGAATTTTAAAGTTCTTTAGGAATTTTTATATGATTTTCAATTAATTTCGAATTTTCCATGGATTTTATCAATTTTAAGCATATGAGCGGTTTTACAAGTGAAATTGTTGCAAATAAATTCGAAATGATTTGAAATTTCTACAGCAGCAAGATGAAAATGTATGTAGCTTACAGGATGAGTTTTGCATATTTTTACATTAAATTCACATTTAATCTTGATTAAACCATTAAATGTCCAGATTGCACAATTAACACATAAACTAGTAGAAATATAACTCTAAATTCTATGAAATTTCTACAGAAATACTATATGAATCAAAATAGCATGCAGTGAGATTTTCATGAATTTTAGAAATTATTTACTACCAATTTCGGATTTTACAATTTCCAGACCAGATTATAAATTAACACTACATCCCATATTAAAACAGATCCACATCACACGAAAATTTTACAGTAACAAGTAATATGGAAGATAAGACTACTGTAAAAATTTTATGAATTTTAATGATGATCTGATGTTAGTAAAAATTCTCCTAAAATCTGATAAGTTTCAAAGAAAATATTAAATAATATACCAAATAAACTCCAAAAATCTTTACAAATTCATGGTAAAATGAATCAGTAACATATTATTTTCCCACGAAATTTCATTAATTTTAGAATCTGTTTGGTATATAATTTAATTTTTCTTCGTCAAAAGATGTTTTTTGAAGAGTTTTCCATTTTTAAAACACAATTTGCGGAAAAAATCAGAAAAATTCGGAAAAATACAGAAATATTTTGAGAACAATGCACCTACCTGTGGTGAAGATCTCCGCCCAATCCAAAAAAATATAAAAAATCCTGCCGCCGCCGATCCGCTCCGCCGTCTTTCGCTTTCTCTGGAGTGTTTAGAGGGAGTGATTGAGGGAGTGAAGAGATAATGGAAGAAGAATATTAGGGAGAGAGATGGAAGAATATATTGAGGAAAGGGATTGGAGGGAGTGATTAGAAGAGATAATGGAAGAGAAAGAGATAATGGAAGATAAATTTCTTTTTTTTTTCTCCCCTCTCTTATGGATGGGAAGGGAGATATATATAGGGAGAGAAAGAGAGAGAGAGAGAGATATGTTGGTGGAGAGCTCATCATGTTGTCCCTCTTAGTGGAGAATCCATCATTATTGTTCTTAGTGGAGGGCCCATCATGTTTCTTAGTGGAGAGTCCATCATTATTGCTCTTAGTGGAGGGCCCATCATGTTTCTTAGTGGAGAGTCCATCATTATTGCTCTTAGTGGAGGGCCCATCATGTTTCTTAGTGGAGAGTCCATCATTATTGCTCTTAGTGGAGGGCCCATCATGTTTCTTAGTGGAGAGTCCATCATTATTGCTCTTAGTGGAGGGCCCATCATGTTTCTTAGTGGAGAGCTACCATCATTGCTCTTCATAAGAGGCCTCACAAGAGGCCCCACTGAGGCCCCACAACGCGGGCCCCACAATGTGGGCCCTCGGTTGATTCGATTTTAAACAAATGTTCAATGCGGGTCCACCAAACGAGTCCAAATTTAATCAAAATGCATCATGCGGCCCCACCAAATGGGTCCAATTTTCTCGATCCAAATTTAATCGAAGCACCCAATGCGGGCCCACCAAACGGGTCCCAATTCTCTCTGGTTTAGATTTTTCTGAATAATCCTTCTCAACATTTAGCGGGAAAATACGAAACACGACGGAAACGACCAAAAATATTTAGAAATGTAACAAACGGATGCGGGAAATAAAGACATTGGAAAACCGACGGAAAACAAACCCTAATTTCTTTATCGATTAAGGTAGAGCAAAATGGGGTGTCTACAACCATCAACCCCAAAAAAGCTTTCATCTCTAAACTCGCTTGGTCTAGCCCACTATACCTTTTTCCTCTCACATTGCCCAGATGGCTAAGTATGCTGAAAGTCTCGTCTTGAGAGAAATAAGAGAGATGGTGATGACATCCATGACCTGATAGACAGGGATCCCCTCATTCTTCTTGAACTCAAATGCTTCTGAGAACCCTGCACATAACCGTGTTGCACCTCCTACACCCACCATGGGAACCACTCTACCCTTTCAACCCTTCATAGATCTCACCACCTTTACCTGTACCACTTCTGGCCTGAAAAATGATTGGGAAGGGAAAAGAAAAATGTCAGAGCTTGAACTTCTTGAAAATATCATACCAAAGAAAGCCTTGCCATTGTCAGGTGCTAAAGAACAATTTGAGCTGGGTCAACAGAAACCAAAGAGGCCCTCCCTTCTGAGATTCTAACTCTAGGATTACTCTTTCCAATCATTATCGCCATTAATGAAGGCACGTTGTCCTTGAACTTTCAGCGCCAATCCGTTGCCTCCGATAAAGTGTCTCATCTTTGAAATTTATTTTGAAGTGTGTATACCAACCCTCCTGTCAAAGTTGGTAAGTCTAACCATGTCAGTATCAATTCTAAGTATGTTGTGTTTACCGCTCTCTCTCATTGTGAGCCAATGTCCAATCTTTTGCTGAATTTGATGGAGAGCCTATCGTGGCGCATCAAAAATCATTGTATGTACTTCAAACATTCAATGAAAAGAACATTTGATTCCAGTGTCGTCAATATTCTTGTATATGTTCACTCTTGGATCTAATGTTAATAAACAAATTAAGACACCCTCCTCGAATGAGGATGCCGATGAAATTCTCCTCGAGATTTGAAAGATAATCAAACGAGAGGAAGAGCGTCGAGCAAAGCCACTTGAAGATGAAATTGATACCGTGGATAGTGGTATCGAAATCCGAAACTCGGGAAATAAGGATTGGCAAAATCTCCCGAAGAGTGCAAAGAGTCGATAAACCTATTTAGAGGGTTCAAGGAAGTGTTGCTTGGTCCTATGAGGATAAATCAGAAGCGTGCCTTGGCACTGTTCAACGTGAGTCACCCTCAGCTTCAGACATCAGGTCGAAAAAGCAAAAATTTCAAATGAAGAATACCAGACATCAAATGCAGTGAATGAAAAATTGAGAGAAGACTTTCGGACAACAAAGTCATGAGCATAGAGCATGAACCCCAAAAAGAATACTTGGGCTATACATTGCGATGAAATTTCAAGTTAAAGCATTCAAGGCGTAAGGGCATTCCCCACATCCAAGCAAAAAAATAAAAATCAGAATGAACAAAGAAAAATAAGGTAGAATCCAGAGAAGAAAGGTGAAGGGAGCATGCCCTACGTCAACTCCTCAAGAACGTCAGAATCGTAAGAAGCGGAGTCGATAAATAGATGGAAAATTTCAAAATCATCTTCAGCATTCAGAGAAGACCCAAAGTCGTAGAATCCCGAATATCAGTGCGAGATCCCAAAGAAAAAGTGGGAATTCAATCAGTCTAGCTTGCACAGTGCAAACGAAGTCTTGCCAAGAAATGCCGCTAGACTCCTCAAAAAAAAAAAAAAAAAGTTCAAAACCATTGAACCTTAGCCATTCAAGAAGCTTGTATGCCAAAACATCAGAAGGCCATCCTTGGACGCTTGAGCCTTAAACGCCAAAAATCCTAAGTTCAAAAAAAAAAAAAATCCTCTTGCGAACACCTTCGAGCCTCAACAAAATCAAACATTCTTTTCAAACACCTGCAAACCAGGGGCATTTCGACCCGACCTACGCGGACCTGATCCCCAACTCTTCGGGGGTACGTAGGCAACCTGATCAACTCAGGTTCGGTCAAACCTTGGGGATAAAAGCTAAATCATCCCTCTTTCAAAATTTTGAAGCTAAAAAGCTAAACCATTCTTTGTTAAACCCCAAAGCGAACTACGCAGATCTGATCCTCCATTTTTGGGGTACGTAGGTAGTCTGGCAAGACCAGATTCGATCCAAATCGTTTGAACTTCCGGTATCTAACCCTTTTGAACCCGAGCCCACCTAAAAAGTCCTTCTGATGAACAAGCAGAGGTTCAAAGTCAAGAAAAAAAAAAACGATGGAGTCTGAAGACCCGCTAGGCTGAAAACCCGAGAGGGCGGTCTAGGCAAAATTTAGGGTCATTCACCCGCTAAGTTGACAACTGAAAAGTCAGCTTAGGCAAAAGTTAGGGTATCGAGCCCGCTGGATTGAAAACCCGAAAGGGCGAACCAGGCAAAAGTTAGGGCAAGCGGTCCGTCAGATTGAAAACCTGAAAAGGCAATCTGGTCAATGGCAATGACTTCCAGCAAAAAGTGAATCATTGAGGTGGAGAAACAGTCTTCAACCAGGGTAAAATCTCGGAGTCCAAGTAGTGCCAGCAAGCTTACTTTAACATTCCTCTAAACTGGGGGCATTGAAACCAAGCAATCTGAAAGGGATAATGACCATGACATAAACACCGAAAGAGGAGAATTGTGCCTCTTGACACGGTCTTCGAAATACTCTAAGAGTGGCTAAGCCATACCCTTGAAAAATAACACATCAGATCCAAGAGTGAGTCGAAAGCGAGTCGAGTCCTCCGAACAACAAGAATCTTCTTTGACCGAGTCCTTGGAAATCTATTCCTCCTTCATATTTGTGTTCCCTTTCCTTGCAAAGTCAAAACTGTCGGATGCTGGAAGAATGGGAGCGTGTCCTCCAAAATGTGAAGAAAATTCAGAGTAAATCCTGGTTTAGGTATCAGAAAAGGTGGGAGACATCTTGTTCAAACCTACCCGAGACCTTAAGCCTCCAAAAGTGAGCCATGCGAAAGAAGAGATTTTTAGACTCAGCCATCATGGTTATTGTCCTATTCTCTCCATACAAAAAAAAAAACTCTGCATCCTCAAGCCTTCATGAAACGATGCATCTTTCTTCAACCATCATTGTCATAGAATCACAACACACTAGGGGCATCTTTTATGACTTGCGTCATAAAAGATATCAAGCACAAAAGGCAATCAGTGCCAATGTCTTCAGTAAGTTGAGATAAGAGATGTACGAGTATATCTCGAGCCAAACTTCAAACTTCTCAGACGAGTGCACTCTCTGAAAGGTCAACTTCCCCAGAAAATCAGTTTCCCAAGCAGAGTCTAGAATTTGCTCGCGCAGCCTTCTCAGCAGAGATCGCACACTCCTAACGTTCTCGGCAAGAGACAATCAATCATGTAATGGAATCGATCGAAATCTCGATTTCTTGAATCAAAATTGTTCCTCCTTGAGTTTCGTGTTCTTGATTCTTAGAGTGGTTTGATCATGATAGCTGTCTAATCATTCCGCCATGTTGATCTGTCAAGATGCTATCTTCCCAGATCCCAATTTAGGTTTGATCACGATAGCTGTCTAATCATTCCGCCATGTTGATCTGTCAAGATGCTATCTTCCCAGATCCCAATTTAGGTTTGATCATGATAGCTGTCTAATCATTCCGCCATGTTGATCTGTCAAGATGCTATCTTCCCAGATCTCAATTTAGGCTTGATCATGATAGCTGTCTAATCATTCCGCCATGTTGATCTGTCAAGATGCTATCTTCCCAGATCTCAATTTAGGCTTGATCATGATAGCTGTCTAATCATTCCGCCGTGTTGATCTGTCAAGATGCTGTCTTCCCAGATCCCAATTCAGGTTTGATCATGATAACTGTCTAATCATTCCGCCGTGTTGATCTGTCAAGATGCTGTCTTCCCAGATCCCAATTTAGGTTTGATCATGATAACTGTCTAATCATTCCGCCGTGTTGATCTGTCAAGATGCTATCTTCCCAGATCCCAATTTAGGTTTGATCATGATAGCTGTCTAATCATTCCGCCGTGTTGATCTGTCAAGATGCTGTCTTCCCAGATCCCAATTTAGGTTTGATCATGATAACTGTCTAATCATTCCGCCGTGTTGATCTGTCAAGATGCTATCTTCCCAGATCCCAATTTAGGTTTGATCATGATAACTGTCTAATCATTCCGCCGTGTTGATCTGTCAAGATGCTATCTTCCCAGATCCCAATTTAGGTTTGATCATGATAACTGTCTAATCATTCCGCCGTGGTGATCTGTCAAGATGCTATCTTCCCAGATCCCAATTTAGGTTTGATCATGATAACTGTCTAATCATTCCGCCATGGTGATCTGTCAAGATGCTATCTTCCCAGATCCAAATTTAGGTTTGATCATGATAGCTGTCTAATCATTCCGCCGTGTTGATCTGTCAAGATGCTATCTTCCCAGATCCCAATTTAGGTTTGATCATGATAGCTGTCTAATCATTCCGCCGTGTTGATCTGTCAAGATGCTATCTTCCCAGATCCCAATTTAGGTTTGATCATGATAGCTGTCTAATCATTCCGCCGTGTTGATCTGTCAAGATGCTATCTTCCCAGATCCCAATTTAGGTTTGATCATGATAGCTGTCTAATCATTCCGCCATGTTGATCTGTCAAGATGCTATCTTCCCAGATCCCAATTTAGGTTTGATCATGATAGCTGTCTAATCATTCCGCCATGTTGATCTGTCAAGATGCTATCTTCCCAGATCTCAATTTAGGCTTGATCATGATAGCTGTCTAATCATTCCACCATGTTGATCTGTCAAGATGCTATCTTCCCAGATCCCAATTTAGGTTTGATCATGATAGCTGTCTAATCATTCCGCCCTGTTGATCTGTCAAGATGCTATCTTCCCAGATCCCAATTTAGGTTTGATCATGATAACTGTCTAATCATTCCGCCCTGATCATCTGCCAAGATGCTATCTTCTCAGATCCAAATTCAGGTTTGCACATCTTCGACCTTTCGGTTCATTCGCAACCAGGTCAATCCTTTGAGTTTTGACTCATTCGCAGTCTCGCTCATATCCTCGGCCTTTCGGTTCATTCGCAACCAGGTCATAGGTTTGATCATGATAACTGTCTAATCATTCCGCCCTGATCATCTGCCAAGATGCTATCTTCTCAGATCCAAATTCAGGTTTGCATATCTTCGACCTTTCGGTTCATTCGCAACCAGGTCAATCCTTGAGTTTTGACTCATTCGCAGTCTCGCTCATATCCTCGACCTTTCGGTTCATTCGCAACCAGGTCATAGGTTTGATCATGATAACTGTCTAATCATTCCGCCCTGATCATCTGCCAAGATGCTATCTTCTCAGATCCAAATTCAGGTTTGCATATCTTCGACCTTTCGGTTCATTCGCAACCAGGTCAATCCTTGAGTTTTGACTCATTCGCAGTCTCGCTCATAACCTCCACCTTTCGGTTCATTCGCAACCAGGTTATAGGTTTGATCATGATAACTGTCTAATCATTCCGCCCTGATCATCTGCCAAGATGCTATCTTCTCAGATCCAAATTCAGGTTTGCATATCTTCAACCTTTTGGTTCATTCGCAACCGGGTCAAAATCTTAGGTTTCCGACTCATTCGCAGTCAGGCCTGTTTTCTAATTTCTTGACTCATTCGCAGTCAAGTTAATCTCTTTGACTTCGGTTCGTTCGCAGCCAAGTCATAATTCTGGCCTTTTGGTTCATTCGCAACCGGGTCAAAATCTCGGACTCTTCGGCACATTCGCTGCCAAGTTCTCGCTGATTTCTTGATTCATTCGCAATCAAGATAATCTCCCTGACTTCGACTCCTTCGCAGTCGAGTCAATCTTCCAATTCTTAACTCATTCGCAGCTCAAATCAAATTCCAGTCTTTTGGTTCATTCGCAACCAAGCTAAAATCTTAGACTCTTCGGCTCATTCGCTGCCGAGTTTCTTGCTGATTTCTTGATTCATTCGCAATCAAGCTAATCTCCCTGACTCTGACTCATTCGCAGTCGAGTCAATCCCTCACTTTATAGTTCATTCGCAACTAGGCCAGTATCCATGATTTTGGCTCCTTTGCAGTCAAGTCAACCCTTCGCTTTTCGGTTCGCTCGCAACCAAGCAAATTTTGACCTTCCGACTCATTTGCAGTCAAGTCAATTCTCGGCTTCTGGTTCAATCGCTACCAAACCAATATCTTTCCCGGCTCTCTCGCAGCCAAATCAATCCTTTAAAGTTTTGCAAGAGAGGCTATCTCATCCATATATCCATTTTTGAGTTACGAGTTCAAGAGAGGCTATCTCACCCGCGTTTGTGGAGTCAGAGTCCGGTGAAAGGCTATTTCACCATGTTATCTTTGTGAGTATCATTTTTAAAAATCCAAAAAAAAAAAAAAAAAAAAAACCCTCTGATTTTGGGCCAGTCAAAATGTGTTGTCTGTTCAGCTTTGACATTCGCGCGACAAGCACGCTCTGCCAAAGAGGGGCATCTGTAGACACCCCATTTTGACCGTGCCCTAAACCCTTCCAATTTTATGCAAAACCCCATCAAACCAATGCTTTAGGACTCCAAATTTCTCCCCAAGGTAAGTTAGGGTCCCAGCTAGGTCCCCGCAAAATTTCGTCAAAATCCGAGTACGTTTGCCTAGCGAACGAGCAGAGAAAGGACCGTAGTGTAAACCAGAAAAGGGGGGTGAATTATCCTGGAACGGTGCAGAGCAGATTTCGAATAAGACACGATTGAATGGTGCGCCCATCAATTTTCCCGCCAATAGTGCGCCCATCAATATTGGTAGTGCCAATATCACCACCCTGTTTTTATAAAATAAAAAAATAAAAAAATCCATTTTTTAGAGAGAGAGAGTAGAAGTCGTCGGTTACATATATAAATATATATATATATATATATAATATAAAAAAAAAGCGAAGTGGCGAGTTGGATTATATGAGATTTGGGTCTCACATTTGGTGGGTCCCTTTGCTGATAAAACACAAGACACATTTTTTGAGGACCGGAAAGAAAAGTCAAAAAAAATGCCTCATGCTTTCGGCTTGTGGGCCAGAAATCATGCGAAGTGCGAAACACGTTACACCCACCAACAAAGACTACCTCCTAATTCTTGATTCCAGCGGAATTCACGGGGGTTCTGGTATTATTTAAAGGCTGTAGTCTCGGGGGCTGCGAGGAGGGGGGATTGGAGGTTGAATTCCTCTCTTCTAAAAAAAGAAAGAAAAGAGAGCTGAAGAGCTCTCTCCTCGGCCAGAGTGCAAAATTTCTCTTGGGTTGATATTTTTTTTCCTTTGGTTTTGGGGGAGGGCTTTGAGCCTTTGATAGCAAAAAGGTTTTCAAGATACACCAAACACCGTCTTCTCCGGCAAGCCTCCCCACAACCCATCCAACGGCAGCGGGCCCCACACAAGCACACCGACTCCGTCAACATCTTCCTGGATCTTCTGTTCCTCCTATTATAGCCGGTGTAAGTTCAGTTTTTTTATTTTATAATTAGTCATTCTTTGCACTACACGATACACCACAATAGCGGGTCCCACAGCGGGTCCCACATCAGTGGGTCCCACAGCGGCGGGTCCCACATCAGTGGGTCCCACAGCGGGTCCCACATCAGCGGGTCCCACATCAGCAGGGTCCCACAGCGGGTCCTACAGTGGCGGGTCCCTCAGTGGCGGGTCCCTCAGTGGCGGGTCCCACATCAGCGGGTCCCACAGTGGGTCCCACATCAGCGGGTCCCACATCAGCAGGTCCCACATCAGCGGGTCCCACAGTGGCGGGTCCCACATCAGCGGGTCCCACAGCGGGTCCCACATCAGCGGGTCCCACATCAGCGGGTCCCACATCAGCGGGTCCCACAGCGGGTCCCACAGCAGCGGGTCCCACATCAGTAGGTCCCACAGCGGGTCCCACATCGGCGGGTCCCACATCAGCGGGTCCCACAGCAGCGGGTCCTACTATGAATAGTAGTTTTTGAATAGTACTTATAAATAGTAATTATGAATAGTAGTTTTTGAATAGTACTTATAAATAGTAATTATGAATAGTAGTTTTGAATAGCACTTATAAATAGTAATTATGAATAGTAGTTTTGAATAGTACCTATAAATAGTAATTATGAATAGTAATTATAACAGTCTTCAGCACAGGAGTCAGTCCTTCAGTCAGTCCAGGAATTTTTCCTGTCATCATAGGGGTTAGGATTCTGTCCATCCTCCCATAAAGTTGTGATCTTTACCCGCTCCTGCAAGGTATAGGATGCTGTCCAACCCTTGCCGAGTTATTTTCCTGTTCGTTCCCCCGCAAAGTATAGGATGATGTCCAACCTTTGCGGGATTCCAGAAGTCTCCCTACCCTTATGATGATAGGATTTTATTCTCTGGTGTCAAAAAACAATAAAAACATTTCAAAAACACTTGAAAACAACAAAAACATTCCAAAAAACACTTGAAAATTCAAAAACATCTCAAAAACAATTCAAAATCCAAAAACATTTTAAAAATCAAAATTTCAAAAAATCTTGAGTCATGTGCAGAGTAGTTAGGAATTCTGTTCCGAACTACGTTGGCTTGATCCCTTTCAACAGGGTACGTAGTGCAGCTTGGGATCCACATCCCAGGTCCAGCCAAACCTTTAAAAATAAACATTTCAAATATTCCCAAAAATACAAAAAACTTCAAAACTTCCATAAGCTTTCAAACCTTTAAAAATAAACATTTTCAAAAATCCAGAAAAATACAAAAATCTCCAAACCTTTAAAAAATAAACATTTCAAATATTTCCAAAAATACAATGAATGGCCATCCTGGTCCGAGTCAAGTATTGCATTAGAGTCTAGGGTTTGTCGTGTCGGGTCGTGTGTCGAGTCGTGTTGTGTTGTGTGTTTTGCTGTGTTTTCTTATTTTTATGTACAGATCCTATACCTTTAGCTGTAACATGCATGTGCTTGTCCACCAGAACTTAGACACCAATTAGGCATGGCACTCATAACCTAGCTATTCTTAGGCGACATATCTTTCATTTCTTTTGTGTGTGCTTCTTATTCATCTCCGAGACATGCATGATTAGCTAGACGTTATCTCGGAGATATTCGTTCCCATTTCGCATGATTTTCGCCCAAAACTCTTCAAAATTAATAATAAATGGCATAAGAGACCAGGTGCTAGCACTTGGGCGAATTGGGGGCGCCTAATCCCTTCCCCATTCGTCATCAGGCACGAACCCTATTTTATATCTCTGGTTATCCGTTGCAACAGAGCACAGCATGGGATCCAGGGCCCACTTCCTTGGATGGCGACTCTTCTTTGTTTAAGATACGCCTCGAATCTGGGCTAGTCCCCGAATCGAGAGGTATCTCACTTTACATCGCCGCTCATGCTGTGAGGGGCACTCTTTCGAGAGTTCCTTGGTGGGGCTCTCCTTCACGTGGACGATCTAGAGAGACTCGCGCGGGGGCCCGTCCTCCACGCCCGTCTCGGATCGGGGTCCACAATCTTCTATTTCATCAATGGAGAAATTATTCTAAAAACTGTGTTTATGCACAAACGGAGGACTGATCCTTCCCTTGAAGTGGATCAAAAGGCCGATCTTCCTTTTAAGAAGATCAATCCTGCGAACCGATTCTAGTTCGTAACAATTAGTATCAAAGCAGCACGATCCGCTATCATGTCGAAGCAAATCAAAGGAACAACGGATTAGTGGGATGAGAATATAAGAGAGATCCTAAGGCATCTAGCTTCTATGAAGGCCAGGTTCAACAAGATAGCATTATGGTTTGGTGTGAATTCAAAAGAACCTCCAAGTATGATGGAAGATTTGAGCGAGAGCATCGTCGAAAAGCCTTGCACAATAAAAAGGAAACGACATAATATAAAAAGAGGACAAAAGAAGAAGAAAAAATATATAGAAGAGAAGAAGTAACAAAAGAAAGTCGTTGTTGATTTTCAGTGTCGGCGAGTTCGATGACTTCGTTGGCGGAAAATCCATCATCCCTCTCACACATGTCCAACGCCATCGAGAAGATCATCATCCAAGACCATTCGTGCATGTAAATCTCTATTATTTCAAATAAGCGTGGCAAAAGAGTTTTGATGAACTACATGATGAGATTCGTTTGAAGATGGAGCTGTCGCAGCCTTTGATGACGGCATGCGAAATGATGACTAATTACAAGATGAAGGGAGGAAGAAGGGGACGCAAGATCTCATTTTCCAATGATACGTACCTAGATTGGTCCCACTTAGGATTTAGCAATTATCTAAATTAGCTTTTGATATAAATGTGGTTTCTGGCAAAATACTTTTAATAGTTATCTATATTCAGTAGGAGATGAAGATTTCATAAACTCTTAGCATATTAGCAACTCTTAGAATAGTAAGCTATTAGGAAGTAGATTTGAGTAGGATTATGTAGGTAAGTATGTAGGATTATGAGATATAAATAAGTTGTAATCTTCTATTTCATCAATGAAGAAATTATTCTAGAAATTTTGTTTATGCATAAAGGAGGACTGATCCTCCCCCGAAGTGGATCAAGAGGCCGATCTTCCCTCTAAGATGATCAATCCTGGTGCGAATCGATTCGGATTCGAAACAAATTCTTAAGAACTTTTTAACAATAATTTTGATAAGCAGGGACTAAATGGTTACAATTCCAATCAACAGCCCGTTAAAAAGTAAAGAGGACCGCTAGTAAAACGGGAATCTGTTTTGTAAGAAAAACTATATTCAGTCTCGTGAAACTGTGAACATCTGCTCCTGTAAGGATTGCCGACACTCGTCCAGCTCTTGATTGATGCCGGGCGTTCGGACCTACTTTTAGATCTCTGTCTACTCACTTTTTCTCCTAAACCATCACAGCTAAGTAGCGAGCTTGTTAGTGAACTTTGTGTCAAGGACTAACAATGTTCTGAACTAATAATGCCAAAACACATGCAAACATTATTTTAGCATTGAAATATTCAGCATATCCACTTGCATGCATGTTGAAATGCTAAAGGTGCAAAAGAGAAGTATGTAAACCCATGCCAAACAAGAAAAAAAAATTGATTTATTTTTCTCACTGGGTTCCCCAAGCATCAGCATATGCACCATCACCTATAGGCATTAGAAGAATTGACAACCGTGGGACATACAAATGCATATTTTAGCCAAGAACTGAGTGAAAAAGTAACCCCAAAATGAGTGGTTAAAGGTGGGTCAGTAAAAGATCAAGCAAAAGTAGTTAAAGATGCATGTTTTTCGGAAGAAAAATACAAAAAACCTTGACCCATCTCATAGATGCTCTGGTTATCATGCAAAAAACACACATTGTGAAAAAGGAAATGCAGATAAAATAATAGACCTGCAAATCGAACAAGCAAATGAGGTGTAAAAGGCAATGATATAAGATTCTAGGTACAAGACTATCCACAGTATTTTATAGAAAGAGAAAAATAGACCCAAAGCATCAATAGAAATAACTTTCATTCACATGATTAGATGGTTCTCTGGAAGCAGGTACACACTGTTTTTTGGATGGCAAGCAAGAAGAAATAATACTTCTCGACAGGAAGTTCATCAAAAGAAAACGAGAAAATAAACAGCCTAGTAATTTACAGTGTTGTTTGATCTTGACTGAGAGCTAGATCATAGAGACTTCATCAGGGAGACATAATTAGAGATGAGATAACCATATCAATTTGCATACCTAATTAGAACACTACATAATATGTGCATGACATTCAAAAACACTAAATCCTTTTTCACTATGCACCAATAGATAATGACCCAAACTACGCATAGCATTAGCTCCACTATAGATTACAAAGTCAACTAATATGACTGCACAATCTTTTGCTTATCCACCCATTACAGAAATATTACCACAATAATTAACAATATTTTTTCCTTTTTGAGCAGATATTACCCTGGTATAATATACTATCTGAATCTCCCAAAAACTCGTTATTACTTACATCCCTGAACCTCCAGTTTTGCAGTTGCCTGTTTGTCGGTAAACCAAGTTAACTTCCCATTTTCAGTTGAAACCATTTGAACAGGCAGAGGAACAGAACTCTGATCAGCACTCAATGCTCTACCCACTGCGTCAACTTCACCAGGTCCAGTCACCACAAGTGCAATATTTGCAGCCGAGTTGATGACAGGAAAGGTAAAAGTTATCCGCTCTGGGGGTGGTTTAGGAGAGTCCTTTATAAAGGTAACCCATCGTTGGTTCTCCTTGATGAGAGGATGCCCAGGGAAGAGAGATGCTACATGACCATCTGGGCCCATTCCCAACAGAATGAGATCAAATTTGGGGAACCCATTAACTGATGATATGTCCACAACCTGTTTATTAACCAATTGCCTTAGACAGGCCTCATAATCATCAGCAGCACCCTCAGCAGAGAGTGAATCATTGATGGCATAAATCTGACCCGGAGGAATTGGGACCTGCGCTTCCATGATAAAAAGAAAACAAAAATCATGGATTTCCTTATGCATGAAAAACATAAAAGTCCACCAGCTATAGCAAAAAAAAAAGAAACATGATTCCGTACATCAACAATTTCAGTTGTAATTCTCAAAAACGCGAATACTATCATTCAAAAAGAACCAAATAACATATATTTTTTCCAAAAACCTAAATATAGCTGCCAATTTCTATTTTCATAAGTTGGAAGCAATTAGAAAGTATGGCAGTTGTCTCTTTCGCTCAACTGAAAAAGAAAAATAAAGCATTCATAATGCCCAACAACTCATAAAAAATCAAGATCACCATCTAGTGTAACAACTGAAACATGTCATAACAGCACAATATTAAATATAATTCTTAGAAATGTGTCTATTATCCTATGAAAATAACCCAGTACCTTGTTTTCCTTGAAAACCAAAACAGGGTGAGACCACAGCAAATGTTTACTATCATAAATTAAAAAACGAAATTATTTCTCAGTTGTCTCACTCAAGAAGAATGTTTTTTCTTTCTTTTGAAGATGAAAATAGATTGAATGCACAAAAAGCGAAATGCAGGAGCAATGATTACAAGAGGGGCAGAGAATAGCCCCTCCACACTTAACTCTTCGGCTGGTTCCTTCTTCCGTTGGAGGATCCGGTATGCTCTAGTTCCAACCAAGGTTCAGGAATTCGAATGGACAGCAGCTAGGATAAAGATCAATACTTAGTACAAACTGAATACGATAAAATTTCAACTTTCTAATAAATGTATTATGTCGAAAGGAAGAACTGCAGACCACCCGCAGGTCCACTGCAAAAAATTACAGGCATTGAATGAAATTGCAAACTATTATCCAAGGGTTCAACCTTGGTCACTCCTTAAGTCATGTTTTGATGACAACAAACACAATATGTTATCTTCTATTACTTGGTGTACTAATGTATGAATATTTGATGTACTAATAGATAAAAGTCTTGAAAGAGTTTTTGTAGGATTCAAGTGAAGTAAGATTGTAGCCTGGATCAAGACCTGAAGATTCATGAAGTGAAGATCACTTGGAGTAAGAAGAAAAAATTGAAGACATATTGCTCAAGTATAGAAGAATCGAAGATTGAGTACTTATTAAAGAAGGAATGTTATATTTAGTTTGTAAACTAATCTCTCCAGGTCCTCATGAGTAAATGGCACGAAGAGTTGATTAATCAAACTAAAAATGACTAATAAAGGTCATAAAAGGCTTTACACATGAGTTGAAGGAAAGAAAAATTGAAGTCCAAAAGAAACTGTGCAAAAACTGTACCCACGGTCGACCATGACCTTCCATGGTTGACGGACAGTAGGGTCAACCGTACAGTGCATTTCCTGCACTTGTCAGTCTCTAATGGCTAGTTCGATGGTCGACTGTGGGTTCGTTTGTTCTGCCCGTTAGACTCCTATAATTTACTATTTCTCTTCCAAACTCTATAATTATGACCCTTGGGTCCCTAACTTATCACTTAACTATAGTGCTTACTTATTATGATCAGCATTCAAAGTGTTAGAACACCATTATGCCAATATTTGCAAGAACTTGAAGGATTAGCGAGGTTTTTCATTGTATACTTTTCTTGAGAGTTGTTTGTGTGAGCTTCCATTGTACATCCACCTTGATAGAGTTTTTGTTTGTTTTTTTCTTATTGTATCTGGTGAGAAGACACCGCATCAACCTTCGGTCTTGGTGGGAAGGCACCATATCAATCTTCGAGAGTTGAAGCTTGCGAATAAAGCTTCGGATTAGTGAGAAGGCATTGTATCAACCTCGGGAGTTGAAGCTTGGGGATAAAGCTTCAGATTGGTGAGAAGGGACCAGATCAACCTTTGGAGGGAAGCTTGGGCATAAATCTTGTAATGGTTTGATCCCCACCCGTAAGGAGATAGGTTTAGTGAAGCTCAAGGAAGAGATATCCTTGAGAGAGTGGGCGTAGTTCGAGTTTGGTCGAACCACTATAAAATTGGTGTATTCCTTTTATCTCTCTTTACTTTATCTTGATTAATTGATTTCATATTCTAAGTTTCAAAGACCTGTACAAAGACATAAGAGAGGTTGGTTATACGGTAGTTGAGCTCTGCAATGGCTGGAGATTGATAAGGAATGTTGCAGGAGGAACCTGATCCTACCGGGTAATGGAAGTAGGTTATCATCCCCCCTGAACGAGGCCGAGAAGCCCTCGTGAGTATGAGTTTCATCCCCCGAACGAGGCTGAGAAGCCCCTGTGAATATGAGCCATATATAGAAAGCAGAGGAGAGAGGTCACCAGATCTTCCTCCAATCCACAGGCAGCAAGCAGGTAATTGAACTAAAAATCACCCAGACAATTGGACTTGTTCATCCTGTGAGTGTTACAACTTTGGATCGCATACTAGATGCCGCAGGTGCTCTAAACACAGAGAAAATGATATGGAAAAGGGAGAAAGAGACGAACCAAGAATGGATGAGGGAGAAACTTTTATCCCACTCAGCTTGGAAACCTTGGGGAAATATCCAGAAATAGAGGTGGATGGTGAAGTCGTGGAAGTCGTAGAAAGGAGCTTAAAAAATGCCTGATTGGGTGCATGAAAACTGATTCGTGGGACCTAGAAGAGACTTGGCCGTGGGCTATTAAAGAATGACACCTATCATTACTACTGAAACCACTTGCAATTAATAACCAGGAAGTGTTATTTAGATTTGATTCGGAACAACAAGCACTGCGAATCCTACGAAAAGGGGGTGAAACTGTTATGTGTATTTTCTTATGTTGTATGTGGGGTTAGTTAGTGCATAGTAGTGGGTATGTGCTTTGGTGTAATGGCCATTAGTTGTGGCTAATGTGTTTAGGGTAGTGGGAGTTAGTTACTTATGATGTGTCTTGTTGGTGGGTAAGTGTGCTTGTGATGTGGCACTCCCTCTGCTTGTTTTTATGTAGTAGCAATTCAATGAAAAGAGGAGAAAAAAATAATTCTATAGCAAAGGAAACCTTGTAGGAGAGTCATGGTTCCTCTCAATTTGAGCCATTAGGAGGTCTGGTTGCCTTGAATCAACCTCTCCCCCCTTTTTCAATCTTTACTTTTGTTTATTTGCATTACGGCCGATTAGGCACGTAACAAATTGGTATCAGAGCGGTAGATCCTACGCCATGGCTGCGTCTTCGGAGATTTTGGAATCCCTACGTGATGATTTCCAACAAAATTAAAGTGCTTTTTTTGAAAATGATGGAAGAACACCGGTGATTTGCGGAAAACTTGGAAAAAATCAGCAAAGAGGTCAAAGAATTGCGTAAAGAAGAGAAAAGTTAAATTATGAAAGTGTTGATGTTCATGTGGAGAAAAGTGCGAGAATCGATGGCGACAAGATTAGTTTTATTGAAGACACCACCAAGGATCATCATGATCATTTCATCATTTTGAAGCGGCTTCATGAAAAATCTTATTTCGTCCCAACTTTGATCACGATGGATTTTGGAGGCGAGGTTCAACTGATCGCGACCATTAAGATTTTGGGACCCTGGTGGAATAAGTTTTTCTCCAATAATTCGACCTTGAGGACAAGGTCGTTTGTAAGGGGGAAGGAATGTTATGTGTATTTTCTTATGTTGTATGTGGGGTTAGTTAGTGCATAGCCGTGGGTATGTGTTTTAGTGTAATGGCCATTAGTTGTGGCTAATGTGTTTAGGGTAATGGGAGTCAGTTACTTATGATGTGTCTTGTTAGTGGGTAAGTGTGCTTGTGATGTGGCACTCCCTCTTCCTTCTTTTTATGTAGTAGTAGCAATTCAATGAAAAGAGGAAAAGAAGATAATTTTACAGCAAAGGAAACTTTGTAGGAGAGTCATGGTTCCTCTCGAATCGAGCCATTAGGAGGTCCGGTTGCCTCAAATCAACCTCTCTCCCCCTCATTTCTATTTTCTATTTTGTTTATTTGTGTTACGGCCGATTAGGGACGTAACAGAAACCCTGGGACTTAATTTATCCTCCTTGTCCTCCTGGAATCCAGCGACACATACTGGAGCTAAAACATATGCCTTTGATTCTATGATATCCCTCTCAATGCTTGGTCATTATCAACTGTCGAAGCTTTGGGGAAGCTTTTTGGGCATGTGACCAAGGTGCAACTATCTGGCAACCATGACTATTGTGTGGCCTTTGCCTCCGTAAAAGTCCTAACAAAGCATTGGAAATTGATACCAGCTTTTGTAAGATTAAAAGTGGTTAACAAACCCTTCCTAGTACAAGTGAAATGTATGCCAGAGGTGGAGAGTGAGGAAATATCCTCTCAATCATCTGGCCAACTGGGAATTAAGATCACTAGTCTTCTTCCTCCGGCACCGGAGGAAGGTTTAGCTCTGAGGGGGGAAAAGTCCGGCAGACAAGAACCATTGGTCCAAAATTCAAATTTCAAATTTCCACCTACCCACTGGGTGGTAGAGACCTCTCTAGCTGGTTCTCTTAGGCCAAGGATAGAGACTACCAAGCAGATAGCATTAAATGCCATATCCCTATAAATCCTGAGCAAGAGTTCCCACTCCATGATGGTCTCAATCGGTCTCTGGCAAATCGACAGTCAAACGGTGCCTCCAATCATAAGGGAGGTAAGGATCAGAGGCTAGGAATAGCCTCAAAAAAGTAAGATTGGGTTTTAAAAAGACCTTGCGTAGTCGAAACACAAGAAGTTCTGTAGAAAGACATCACATCTAGAAAGGCGAAAAAGTACGAAAATCACAGGATTTCTGTGAAAGAAAAGTTTTGGATAAAACCAAAGTTCCGTACCCTACCAGTAAAGGTTGGAGAGTTGGATACAAGTCTCACAAAAATCGATGGAGGAGGAGTGGTCCAAACAAAAAAAACCAAAAAAGGAAACATTTTGTATCAAACATAATAAAAATGATAAATGATTATGAGCAATCAGGGATTGCATGGCATTCAGATGATGACGAAGGAAGGAGTAGATATTACAGAGAAAAGGAATATTAAAATATGGTAGACCACAAGATAGTTCCCCATTGAGAAGCTAAATCGCAAAAAAATTCAAAAAATACCAGCTCTCAAAACTAAGGCCGAAAGTAGTGGCCTTCGAAGATGGTCCTTTGGGATGCCAGGTTGTTCAGGTGAATCTAGACAGTGCCCTCCAGTCCAATGGAATGCTCGGGAAGGAAAAAAAGGATTGCCGGGAGGCTAATCAAGGCGGAGAAAGGGGAGAGGAAAAGGAGATACCCTCCCCCCCGGGATGAAGGATACAAGACGACAAGAGATTCAATGGAAGTGGAGCTTGGAGGGAAAATTAAATCCTGTCCAGAGAGGGGGGAACGCTTATCAGAAGAAAGAAGGTTGGAATCTCCTAGGGATGAGACTTCAGAAGAGGAAAGAGAAAATTCATCTGAGTCGGAGGAAAGAATGTCCTCGGAGGAGTTTGATAAGATTACTAAACTGGGAGATCAATTGGAACTAGGATTTTGAGAAAATATAGAAGAAACTAAGAAAATGTTCGTAGAAATTGAAAAAGGGACTCCAGACTAAAAAAAAGGGAAAACCCGGGGTAGAGGTAGAAGGGAACTTAAGGCTCTAAAAAATTAGCATGTGTTGCATACCCGAAATCTGATATAATTAGAGCAAATTGGCCTTCTGCTTGTTGATTTTTGGAATGATTACAGGAAGATTCTCTTCGGCGAAAAGAATTGCAGGCCTTCCAATCCAAGGGAAGCTCCGGTGCTGGTTTTTCTGCTTGGTGTCTTTGAAAACTGTAGAGGAAAATGTAAAGATGTTTGTTCAATTCAAGCTGTAAAGGTTTTCTTTCCACCAAGGAGAGTGCTCCTCAGTGATTCATACTATGTATATCCGGTGGGACTTCTAGTCCCCATTGTATTTTTGTTAGTATGAATATATTTGTCAACTTAAAAAAAGAAGAGATAAACATAGAAATAGTTGGAGATAAATATAGAAATTGTTAAATCAAGATTATCCTAATCTAAATTAATATTCTAATCCATCCTAACTACTAAAAAATAGCAGATCTGATCTTATTATCTAAAATACCTAATTAATTTATTCTACCACAAGTGGGCCCCACTAATAGGCACGTAACATTCCACGCCTCTTGAAATCAACCTTGTCCTCAAGGTTGGAGATTGCAGACCAATGGGTGAAAAATCACATCTTGCACAATTTCTGAAAGTCTTTTTCCGTTTTCCTCCTTTTCTTCTCTTTGTCTTGCGGTTTGTCGTTATCAATGGTTGAGACAACTCCATTTTCAAACCGATCCCATCATGGCATTCATCAAAGCTCCTTTGTTGTGTTTTTCTGGAATGATTTGGATGTTGATGTACAGATGGCTGTGGGCGAGAATTTTTTCTATAGCGTTGGACAGTTTGAGAGGAACAACAGACTCTTCGGTAGCGAACTTTCTTTTGTGGCTTTTTCACCTTTGCTTCTAGGTATTTTTTTTTCTCTTTCTGTTTTGCCGTTTCTTTTTCATCGTGTAGGACTTTCCGAACGCCACGCTGATTTGGTTCAAGCCTTCTGCAAACTGTCGATGTACTTCCATCAATTCCAAAACAAGAGGTTTGATCTTCTGCAAATCTTCGCGCATCGAATATGAAGATGCATCCATGGAGCAGGATTGACTGTTCTAATACCACTTGTTACGAACCCGAATCGGTTTGTAACGTGATTGATCTTCTTAGAGGGAAGATCGGCCCCTTGATCCACTTCGAGGGAAGAATCAATCCTCCTTTGTGAGAAACACAATTTCTAGAATAATTTCTCAAACAAGTTTCTTCATTTCTTTAATTAACAGTAACATGTGCTTATATAAAGCACTAAAAGATAAACATAGAAATAGTTGGAGAAAAATACAGAAATTGCTAAATCAAGATTATCCTAATCTAAATTGATATTCTAATCCATCCTAACTACTAAAAATAGCAGATCTGATCTTATTATCTAAAATTCCTAATTAGCAGATCTGGTAGCAGATTTGGTAAGATCTGATCTTATTGTCTAAAATTCCTAATTAATTTATTCTACCGCAAGTGGGTCCCCATTAATTAGCCATGTGACATTCATATTTTCCATAAAGAAGGCTTCCGCCATTCTGGAAATTCAGTAAATTAAGTATTCGTTACCTAAGGGTCCAAAAGGAATGGTGGAAAAAAGACATACAAAAGATCCAGATATCATTATCCAAAAATGCAAAAGCCTGAATTTATTACATCAATGTAAGAGAAAATAAACTCCAATCACTCTAAAAAAAAGAAGAAACAAACAAACAAAGAACCAACGAAGAGAGAGACAGAGGGGGGCTTCTTCGAACCTTAGAGAGAAACCCATCATAGGCCAGTTTATAGTTACTATCTGCATGATCCTTTGGGACGACTCTCTCATCCAACCAAAAAACATGCCATTTTCCCCATTCCACAGAATCAACGTACGGAGGTTCCACCAATTTCCTAAGATTCCAACCCAAAAAAGAAAACAAAATTACAAATTACCAAAGACTCCAAAAAGGGGGAAAGAAACAACATATAAACAAAACCACAGATTTCTACCTGAGACTTTCGATCATATAGCCACCAGACAAAACCACAGTAAAAACCCCTCTTTCTCGAACAAAATTACCAGACAAATCAGCTATATATTTAGCCAAACACACAGCCACATGTTCCTCGCTCTCAAAAACCAGTAATTTCGGTGTTGCTTCCATTTTCCGACTGTAATTTCCACTCGAAGTCGAAAAATGTGGTTGTGATGAGCTTGGGTTAGTGCAATTCTTCAGGCCTATAAAGAATGGGGCGATGTAAATGTGACAGTTTAGAAGCTTTGCACGTGAGAATCGGTTCGGTACGAGTTTCGAATTTTCCTTTTTCTCTGCGCATTCCACTTGGAGGCCCCATTTTAAGGGGAATTTTTTTGGCAAATGTTATCAGCACAACCCTTATTTGATATTTGCACAAACCCGGGTGTCTTTTCTGAGCTTTTTGGGAAATGTAATGACCTTTTTAACAGCTCGTTAACTACTATCGGCGAAAATATCAGAATATGGTTGTGCGGATATAATTTCCCACTTTTTTTCATGATAAATTAGTATATGTGGTAAGGGTACAATAGGGCAATGAGAGAAGGAGAGAGATTTGATAGCTCATGATAGAGATGATGGTGGGACCGGAGAAGTGGCTAAAAATTAGGAAAAAGTCGATCCTATTTTGAGTAGAGATTTTGGTTTCTTAATTTTCAGCAACTTCTATTACTTTGGGACACTAGTTTCGTGTTTTTTGTTTCTTATTTTTAGCCACGTCTCTAGTTGGAGACACCGATTTATCCTGAAAAAAAAATTATGTAGAGAAAAATTCAGATTTAAAGTATTGTATTAGTTTAAAAAAGCATTAAAAAGAATGAATTTCACCTCCCTCTACTAGGCGTACTTTGGTCACAAAATTATGACATGACCTGATTTGCAAAATTCACTCAAATGTGTAAATTATCAAACTCCTTTTTTGGAAATGAAGCAAAGTAGAAGACTTCTTTTTGCAAAAACAATGATGTTGGCCCCTTCTAGATAAGAACTATATAATAAAGTGAAGATTGTCATTATCATATAGGGGACTAGAGAGAGAGAGAGACTTTCTTTGGGGTTGATATCTTGAAGGCTAGAAGGAGAGAAAGCTTAAAGCTTCATGCTTATAATAAGCTTACTAGTATTCGAGGCTCATGCTATGCATGGGTGTAAAATAGGAGGCCCCACCTCATCAAAAGATGAGTTGCAAATGGTGAGCCCCACCCAAGAATGATAGAAATATTGGGTGATAAAAGCTGTTTTAGATCGTTTGCTTAACTTAAAATGATGCTTAACATGTTTGATATCATTAATCACAAACGAAACGGAGGAGCGATTTTATGCATAAGTGTTTTCTTGACAACATATCAAAACAATTAAATCCATGTCCGTCTTATTTGCGTAAATCACAAATTCAAGAAACGTACAAAATCTGCGTATTATTGCAATTTAATCAGCTATTCTGGAGCAGAGAAGCAAGAAATTTTTCTTAAAGTCTGTTGATGTCAGGATTATCATTCAAATGATGATCCTTAATCTGATAAGCCCCCAACAAAGGGTGACGATTGCTGCTTTGGAAAATAATTGCGCCTGCTGAAATATATCACTTCAAGCTTGTTGATCATCTATGCTAACCGAAAAGATAACACGGGCACAACCAGTAAGCATATCCATGACTTTAATCTACAGAAACTTCTTGATGATATGATCATACCAATAAAGAATTGTAGTGAAGAATGGACCATGTAAATAGGTATGAAAAAAATGTAACCGTCAGCAGAACATTGCTAAGAATATCCTTGAAGGTTTTGGTTCTACAGGGTTAATCTAACCAATGTATTCGACTAGAGGAAAAAAATTCTTGAGAAATTTTACTCTTTTCACAATTTAGAGGAAAATGATATGGTAATGGTTAATTTAAGGAAAAATTGTTAGAAAAATACAAAGTTTTGGTTAAATTGTCAGGTAAGGGTACGTTCTTTTCATTTGTGAAATAGGGATTGTCAGTGCTTTTAGAAATCCCAAAGGACAAGAATACCCTCCCTTCTCTTTTTCCCTTCACCTTTTTAGCTCACTTCCCTATGCATTTTCACCTACCCTATCACTTTTTTAGCTCACTTCCCTAATGGTTCCGAGATATAAAATGTGGTTCCCTAGTGGTTCCGTGGTAGAAAATGTGGTTCCCTAGTGGTTCCGGGGTATAAAATGTGGTTCATAGTGGTTCCGAGGTATAAAATGTGGTTCCCTAGTGGTTCTGAGGTATAAAATGTGATTCCCTAGTGGTTCCGGGGTGTAAGTGGGGTTCCCTAGTGGTTCCGAGGTGTAAATGGTGGTTCCATAGTGGTTCTACGTATAAAATGTGGTTCCCTAGTGGTTCTGATGTATAAAATGTGGTTCCCTAGTATAAAATGTGGTCCCAAGTGGTTCCGGGGTAGAAATTGTGGTTCCCTAGTGGTTCTGAGGTATAAACTGTGGTTCCCTAGTGGTTTTGTGGTAGAAAATATGGTTCCGTAGTGGTTCCGGGGTATAAAATGTGGTTCCGTAGTGGTTCTGGGGTATAAAATGTGGTTTCGGGGTATAAAATGTGGTTCCCTAGTGGTTCCAGGGAATAAAATGTGGTTCCCTAGTGGCTCCGAGGTATAAAATGTGATTCCCTGGTGGTTCCGGGGTGTAAATGGGGTTCCCTAGTGGTTCCGAGGTATAAATGGTGCTTCCATAGTAGTTCCAGGGTATAAAATGTGGTTCCCTAGTGGTTCCGAGGTATAAAATGTGGTTCCCTAGTATAAAATGTGGTTCCCAAGTGGTTCCAGGGTAGAAATTGTGGTTCCCTAGTGGTTCCGAGGTATAAAATGTGGTTCCCTAGTAGTTCTGTGGTAGAAAATGTGGTTCCGTAGTGGTTCCGGGGTACAAAATGTGGTTCCGTAGTGGTTCTGAGGTATAAAGTGTGGTTCCGTAGTGGTTCTGGGGTATAAAATGTGGTTCCTTAGTGGTTCCGGGGAATAAAATGTAGTTTCCTAGTGGTTCCGAGGTATAAAATATGATTTCCTGGTGGTTCCGGGGTGTAATGGGGCTTCCAGTGGTTCCGAGGTATAAATGGTGCTTCCATAGTGGTTCATGGGTATAAAATGTGGTTCCCTGGTGGTTCCGAGGTATAAAATGTGGTTCCCAAGTGGTTCCGGGGTAGAAATTGTGGTTCCCTAGTGGTTCCGAGGTATAAAATGTGGTTCCCTAGTGGTTCTGTGGTAGAAAATGTAGTTCCGTAGTGGTTCTGGGGTATAAAATGTGGTTTTGTAGTGGTTCCGGGGTAGAAAATCTTGTTCCCTAGTGGTTTCGAGGTATAAAATGTGGTTCTGTAGTGGTTTCGGGGTAGAAAATCTGGTTCCCTAGTGGTTCTGAGGTATAAAATGTGGTTCTGTAGTGGTTCTCGGGTATAAAATCTAGTTCCGTAGTGGCTTTGGGGTATAAAATGTGGTACCCTAGTGGTTCCGGGGTATAAAATGTGGTTCCCTAGCTGTTCTGAGGTATAAAATGTGGTTCACTAGTGGTTGCTATGTATAAAAAGTGGTTCCCTAGTGGTTCCGAGGTATAAAATGTGGTTCCCTAATGGTTCCGGGGTATAAAATGTTGTTCCCTAGTGGTTCCCTGTAGTTCCGAGGTATAAAATGTGGTTCCCTAGTGGTTCTGGGGTATAAAATGTGGTTCCCTAGTGGTTCCAAGGTATAAAAATGTGGTTCCCTAGTGGTTCCAAGGTATAAAATGTGGTTCCGTAGTGGTTCCGGGGTAGAAAATGTGGTTCCCTAGTAGTTTCGGGGTATAAAATGTGGTTCCCTAGTGGTTCCGGGGTATAAAATGTGGTTCCCTAGTGGTTCCGGAGTAGAAAATGTGATTCCCTAGTTGTTTCGGGGTATAAAATGTGGTTCCCTAGTGGTTCCGAGGTGTAAAATGTGGTTCCGTAGTGATTCCAGGGTATAAAATGTGGTTCCGTAGTGGTTCTGGGATAGAAAATGTGATTCCCTAGTGTTTTCGGCGTATAAAATGTGGTTCCGTAATGGTTTCGAAGTATAAAATGTGATTTTCTAGTGGTTCCGGGGTATAAAATGTGGTTCCGTAGTGGTTCCGGAGTATATAATGTGGTTCCGTAGTGGTTCTGAGGTATAAAATGTGATTCCGTAGTGGTTCCGAGGTACAAAATGTGGTTCCCTAGTGGTTCCGGGGTAGAAAATGTGGTTCCCTAGTGGTCCTGGAGTAGAAAATGTGTTTCCCAAGTGGTTCCGGAGTAGAAAATGTGGTTCATTAGTGGTTCTGAGGTATAAAATGTGTTTCCCTAGTGGTTCTGGGGTAGAAAATGTGGTTCCCTAGTGGTTCCGAGGCATAAAATGTGGTTCGGTAGTGGTCGAGGGTATAAAATGTGGTTCCCTAGTGGTTCCAAGGTATAAAATGTGGTTCCATAGTGGTTCCGAGGTATAAAATGTGGTTCCGTAGTGGTTCCGAGGTATAAAATGTGGTCCCCTAGTGATTCTGGCGTATAAAATGTGGTTCTCTAGTGGTTCCGGGGTAGAAAATGTGGTTTCCTCCTAGTGGTTCCGGGGTATAAAATGTGGTTCCCTAGTGGTTCTGAGGTATAAAATTTGGTTCCCTAGTGGTTCCGGGGTAGAAAATGTGGTTCCCACACCGGGCCCGTACGGGCAGGGTCGACCCGCGTGTCACCCGGATTTTTGTCGTATTTTTTAAGATGTTTTTGGGAAATGATATCCGCACTACCGTATTTTGATGAGGACACTCCTCACTTTATTAAAAGTACGGTATGGCCCCCACCATAGGATGATCCAAACCGTTCATTAGATGGACCACAGTCTAAATAGGTTGTGCCCCAAAAAGCATTTTCGTAGGTTTCTCCTAACCCTCTGATCAGAATGTTAGAGGGTTGGTCCTAAACCTCTATAGATCGGAGGGTTAGGATCAACCTATGGAAATGATTTTTGGGACACAACCAATTTAGGCTGTGGCCCATCTAATTGACGCTTTGGATCATCCTATGGGGGGCCATACTGTACTTTTAATTAAATGAGGAGTGCCCTCATCAAAACACAGTAGTGTGGATAACATTTCCCTTTTTTTTTATGGGAATTTACTAGCCACCTTTGACGAGGCAACTTCTTGGCTTGTGGCCCATCCTTTGATGCAAAGATTGGCAGAAGTAATATGGGTGCAAAGGTGGCTAGCAAAAGCATAATTGTAAAAAATAGTAATCATTACTTGCAAAAAATAGTAATCATTATGGATTTGTGGTTGAAGTGCTAAGTTTTAAATGAAAAATTATGAAAAAATGGAAGCAAAGTATTAAAATTACGAAAAAAATACCAAAAGGATGCACTTACATATGACAATTACCGAACTATAAAGTTTGACTGTCTTCCGTTGAAAGTCCGAACGTTTGTTCGGAAGTCCGAACAAACCTTCGGACTTCCGAATGTAACCAATATTTTGGTTATGTATACTGGCTTTCATTCGGAAGTCCGAAGTTTTGTTCGGACTTCCGACGGAAGCCAGTAGAATTGGGATAATTCCAAAGATTTTTATTTTCAAATTGAGTAAAAATTCGAAGGATAATTGGAATATACATTGTGATCTTAGTGTCATGCAGGCAACTATAAATTGAAGCTTGATTTTGATGTTTTAGAATAAAAAAATGCGAAGAAAATGGATTACCAAACCCTGTTGTAAATGGCAACCTTCATGATTACCAAACCCTGTTCCAAGAGTCCGACTCTCTCTCTCTCTCTCTCTATCTATCTCTCTATCTCCCAACCTTCAAAACCCTTCCATGGAGTTTTCCACGTTAGAAAAGTCTTGAGGAAGAAGAAGGTGGTAGGTGAGAAGGTAATAAGTGCATAGGGATAGGGAGGGTATTCTTGTCCTTTGGGATTTCTAAAAGCACTGACAGCCCCTATTTCACAAATAAAAAGAACGTACCCTTACTTGACAATTTAACCAAAACTTTGCATTTTTCTAACAATTTTTCCTTAATTTAAAGGGATATTATCAGGAATTGAAGCTCCCTGTAAGTAAAAATCAAATAGACATGTTTCGACCTATATCTATTTTTGTACCTAAAATAGGTAGGTACTTTTATAAATAATTATCCTTTCCCAACTTTTCCAGAAAATTCATTCAATCCAAACAGAGTGCGTAGATGGAACTTGCCCCACCCCACCCCGCTACCAATTACTCATGTTTACAGGTACAGACGGTACAGTTTAAAATTTTAGACTTTTTAGTGCTAAAATTATTATGTTTTATATGCTAATGACATTTGCAGGACCATGTTTTGAATTTTGATTAATCCCACTCATATTGTCTTTTACCATGCATACAACTGTCAAAAGTCAAAAGTCAAAAGTCAAAAGTCAAAATTTATTATAGTTAAGTTTCCAAAAGACCAAAACTGCAACATTCAATTTAAAAAGAAAGGAAACTGGATATTGCATTATTGCAACCCCCCCATCTCAAGCGGGACCCGTCTAGGCATGTAACATTCCACCCCGCTTGAAACCAACCTTGTCCTCAAGGACTTTCCAAAAATCTTGCCTCTTCTCTTCTTTTTTCTCGCTCTCTTTCTTCTTCTCTTCGTCTTGCCATTGGTCACCATTTCGTATGTCGTCATCAATGATTTAGGTAGCTCCATTTTGAAAATTATCTTAACATTGTAACGGCCTGGATTTCGGAGTTCCCAAACATGGCCCGTTAGCTAAAAGACATCAGTATAAAAAAAATTTGAAAGTAAAAACCAACATAAAAGTAATCTCAACCATTGAATAAAATAATTTAAGACTTACAGAACATGGAAGTAGAAATTTAAAACAATGAATAAGGGAAACTAAACCAGAAGTTACTAAGGCGTCGCTCCTTCGCTAGTTCCCACCCTCTTCGTGGTCCTTTTGAATGTAACAGGTATCCAAATCTGAAATTTTTATTTTTAGTGTAAGTTTCAACCACAGAAACTCAGTAGGGAAAATAACGTTTTATATCATCTAAAAGCATGAAAAGAACAATGTTAATATATACTTTAATTCATTTTCTTCATAATATTAGCATATATTACTATTTATTTCATGCTACATAATTACTACATCATATCTTAAAGTGAATCTTAATTTATCAGTTTCTCTTTAAAATATCGTGATCCTTACATGTAACAAAACCATTCTCAATAAAACCATTTTTTAAAGCAAGAAAACTTATGCGAAATACATCATTTAATTATCCCATTTACAAACTGTGCACATAAACTAGATGGGCTTAGTCGAGAAAGGTATGAATGCCAATACCAACCCCTCGTAATATCACCCAAGGCCCATCACGACAGTGGTATGAGAAGGTCATAAATATATCAGCATCATCATCATCATAACATACCCAATCCACCCGATTTACCAGTGTGCGAAAGGGATGCCTAGTCCAGTCGATTTACTGGAAGTGACTTAGACGGACACTGCGCAGGCCCTCATATCCTTGGTTTAAGGGTGCCACCCTAAGGACACGGAATGAACTCAAACCCGCCCTTTTCATAGCTAGGGCATTCCATAGTGATAAGAGTTCTTAAATCGTTTCCTTCTTATATTGTAAAAATATGCAAATAGGTCAAATGCTTAGAATCTTGGGTTGCAAAACCATTCTTTTAATCATATGCTTCGCCGTTAACATATAGGGTCGAAATAAAATGTCTAAACTTTTAAGAACAAGTCAAATATTAATGTAGAGGGATCATTTATAAAACAAAATCAATACATATGTGTGTCAGTATCAAAACTACTACACTTGACAAAAATAAACTATCATAACATTAAGCTTTATCTTAGAATAAGCTTTATCCTTCAATTTGTTCTCATAATAAGCTTTCTTTGTGTGACAGCTTTTTTCTTATTATGATGCCATCTATATAATATAAGAGCTTTCACTCTTAAACTTAGCCTTTTCTTTTCTCTTGTAATTATATGAAAATGTAAAAGGATGAGATAACATTTAGTGACCTCACATACATTATTATATATTTATTTTCTATTCTTTCTTACCAAGAAACATCTAATATTTTTCTTTCTAATCTCCATTATCAAGAGAAATATTAATCATATTATATATTTCATTTAACTTATTATTCTCTCCTTTTTCTTTCATACGAATTGCAAACAACAAACATTAGCATGATATAGAAAATAACTACTCATGAAATTAAAGGACATGAAACAAATAATTTCACCTACCTCGTAGTTATCTTCTTCTTTCTTCTTGTTTCTCTGTTTTTCTTTGCCTCCATCTCTCTCTCTCTCTCTCTTCTTTCTTACTATGAACATCCAATACAATACCCAACTAGCTCGTTGGTATTTGTAAAACGATTTGACTTGACAGAGGCATAGAGCAGGGGTTTTTGGTGTCAACAATGCAAAGGTGCGGAGCCAAGTAATGTGGCCTACCCAAGAATAATCAAGGATATTAGTGGCACCGGATCGTGCGCTAAAATCTTTGACAAGAGTCGGCTAAGGGCTTAAGGGGTGAATTAGTGGAGTAAGTTGAGAAATTAAGAGCACTGTCCAAGTGGTTGGGTCTATGGTGGATGGACTAATAGTTTTTCTCATAACCTTCAAGTTGTTTCTGATGTATTCGATGATAAAGCAGCCAACATTGAGACTAGCACTTTTGTGCTACTAAAGAGATGGAGAAATCCTCTACACATAGTGCAAGAAGTAAATCTTTAGAGATAAATGGTTAAAAGAGGGAGTTCTACTCTTTGGTCTCTGAATCTACAAACAAGGTTACAAGGAAAAGAAAGACCCAATTTCAGATAGTCCAAAAACTCCTTACTTGATCAAGAGATGCTTGTACTTTCAAGCTTGGAAGAATAGGATTTGCAGCCGCTTGCCAAGTGATAGGCATCACAAAACTGTAACCACGCCTTTGGTTTCTCAAAGAGAAATTGATGTAGTCTCGAGTAGCAATCGGTGAAAATTGATGGACTCTCCTGCTTGCGGTTTGCAAAAGATGGCAATCCCCGAATCCTCTCAGACGATTCTAAAATTCATCAGAGAATGGCTCGCTCATCTTCAAGTTAAAGGCATAGCAATAAGTCAAACGAAAAATCATGAGGGAATATGAACGATCTAAGAAAGTTCCTAAAACTAACTAGTCCACAATTTCTCACACGTCAATCTCCCACCAATCGCCACGCATCCATATCCCTACAATTTCGAACTTCCAAAATGCAATCTCCTAGAATCTCTACCCCACACGTCTAACCTCCTAAAAGACTTCCTAAGCAAAGGTTCTATATATAATCCCCTACATAATCTATTGAAACCAAATCAAAATAAAAGATATGGCTATGTATATTTCCGCCCAGAGATAATTTTGGTCCTTGGTCTTCCAAGATAAGATCTCTAGTCATAACAACCATAGCCTATATCTTAGGTGGTGGAACTTTAAATGAAAAGGACTCCTAAGCCAATTGACTTCCATAAATAGCATCCCATAGGATTTATAACAATATTTAATTACTAAAATCTTTACTTCCATTTTAAAGAGATGGAATTCTAATAATGATGGACCGTTCAAACTATTACTCTTGGCGCTAATTCCCTTACTCTATACTTCATGGATCAAACATCCTCCCTCGAATAGGAAGACTCTAGCATAAAAGGAAAGGACTTTACTCTTCATACATTTAAGCCGGTGGTCAACACCAAAAAGGGAATTAATTTCATTCTAATTATAGTGCTTACTACTTATTAATTATTGGGTTTTACTAAATCCTTCTCTTATAATAGTATATAGAGAGAAGTAACTTCTTCTTATAACTAATAATAAAATAAGGGAGCAAAAACAAATAAAACCTTGCCCATCTCGACATATATGCACAAGCTGGGCAGGAAAGGGAACCTCCATGACCGGCCAACTAGGGAAATAATAACCAAAAGAAAGAGCTTCTAGTGGGAGTGAAATTCCACTCCTACTAAACAACCAGGCACCGAACTAGAGATAAACTTGGACTGCTAATAAAAAAAAATAGAATTAGTTGGGACATTTATAATTCAAGAACCAAAAAAAAGAAATTTGTATTATGACTACTTGTGCACAACGAATTGAGTTTCCAAGAATGGCCATATGCCCTATTAAAATTAAACACAGGTTTTAATATAGGAAAAGTTAGGCGCTTAGTGACTAAATCGACCCAACCTAACAAAACTGAACAAGGAAATTAGCCCAACCCCAACCGTCGAATCACTACCCTCTTTCCAATTTAGACATTAGGGAATATAAATTATTAAATTTTAATAACGGTCCGATAACGAATCTCTTAATTTTGTCCCTTGATCTAATCACAATTCTTTAGTCGTTAACCCCCAATTTGGACAATCCGATCACTCATATTACTTTTGGAGCATCTAGCCCATGATCTTCTAAGATGTAGTTGTACCAATCTCTTATAGATATCTTCAAGAGGCCCTACATCAATTGAAATTTCCAGCTAAAAGAGCCTCTTATTTAGTAGCTGTGAGACCGGATATTACAATCATATTGTTCATCAAAACTCCTTCGGTGTGCTTTTTTGGAATGATTTGGATGTTGACGTACGGATGGCTGCAAATGTGAATCTTTTCGATGGAGTTGGAGAGTTTGAGAGGAACGATGGACTTTTCGGCGACACCCTTTCTTTTGTGGTTTTTTTGCTTTTTTTCTATCTGATTTTTTTCGCTCTTCTTCTTTTCTCTCCTTTTCATGTTTCTTCTTTTCTTTTTTGTCATACTTGCCTTCTCGACGTTGCTCCCGTTGAACTCTTCATTCAACTTCTTCAAACATGGAGGCTTTTCAATCTTCACACCAAGCGACAACGCCAACTTGTTGAAATTGGCATTCATATAAGCTAGATGCCTTTTCATCTCTCTTATATCTTCATCCCATCGATCCATTATTTCTTCGATTAAGATCGACATGAGGCCAGGTCGAACTTCTCTAATACCAAATGTTACGAACCTAAATGGTTCATAACGTGATTGATCTTCTTAGAGGGAGATCAGTCTCTTGATCCACTTCGAGGGAAGAATCAGTCATCCTTTATGCAAAAGACAATTTCTAAGATGGTTTCTTCATTGATTTCCATTAAATGTAATGTGTGCTTATATAAAGCACTTACAGATAAGCATAAAAAGATCTTGAAAGTTCTTATGATAATAAGAGAAATAACTAAATAAAGATTATCTTAATCTAAATTAGCATCCTAATATATCCTGACCACTAAATATATAGCATCCTAAAATATTATAACTACTAAATATATCAGCTGTGGTAAGATCTAATCTTATTCTCTAAAATACCAAAGTAATTTATTCCACCTCAAGCGGGACCCGTCTAGGCACGTAACACACATTCGACAATACTTTGGGAACCACTAAAATTTGTATTTTTTGTAAATTGTGGTGGAAGGCTTTTCTGCTCTTTAGAGAGAGAGAGAGAGAGAGACGGTACTGGGCATGACAAAAATGGAGAAGGGGAAGGAAGCTTTCCATTTTATGCCCATTTTACGATGGAATAGGTAAAGGAAGCTTTCCATTTTCGTAGAATCACCAAGCTTGGCAGTAATGCATATGATTTCACTTACAATTTCTCTGCTTTCAAAACGTACATGCGGGAATTTAAGATGTGGGCAGGAATTTGGCTTTTCTCTATGCAAAATTAAAATTGGCTTTTGAGTTTTCTCAACTCAAATTAGAAGCTGTCTCAAATTATTAAGTGGCAAACTAAAATTACCGGTAGCAGAAATTGATGGCAATTTCCATTTTAGAGGGCGGCAAAATTCAAATTTTGAGGGTGGAAGTATTTTTCTCAAAAAAACTCTTCCTAGAAAAGTGAATGACATTTTGGAATCCTACAGGCTTAGTATATAACATAGATAGATAGATAATCTATTAAGATGAAAGAGATTTTTGGAATTTTGTATATTTATTTTTAACTATTTAAGCAAACACAACTTTGTCTAAAAGTAAGAGTGAATTTATTAAAAAAAATAAATTTATTAAAGGTACAAGATGGGGATATTGGTACTTAACACAGTTTTTAGAAGATTCTTGGAGATATGGTTTGACGTAAGGTTTTTAGTAGTTTTCCTCAAAAATATAAGGTGCAATAAACGGATTTGGCATGGCATAATTAAAAATTGGAGTAAAAATGGTCAATAAATGGAAATGCAAAACACATTTCTAAGAATAACATAATATGTTTTGGTTTTAAATAAAACAATTAAAAAACAGAGGTATATTTGTGTGTGTGTGTCTATATCTATATCTATTTAGAAGAAGAGAAAATGGTGAATTTCTTTCATTTATTTGTAAATTCTAAGGAATTAACTCGTCTAACAGAAGAGAAGACGAAAAATACCTTCGTGCCCTCAATTTTCAGCAAGAAATATCTCACTCCACGCGTCTCGAAACCCTTTCTCAACAATCAATTGTTAGACCCCCTTCTCTCTTTCCACAAAACCTCTCTCTCTCTCTCTCTCTCTCTCTCTCCAATCCTAGAAACCAAATTCGTTTTTAGGGTATTTTCTACAGGTTTCTTTCAACATTTTTTTTACTCTTGGTTTCTTTCGGCTGTCGAAATGGCCGCGGATCCAACCCTAAGAGCAGCAGCGCCCTCCAAAGACCTTTGAAATGCAAGGGTGGTAACCCAAGAGGGGGGTGAATTGGTCAATTAAAAATTTCTTGGCTTAATTAGATGGAGATTAAAATCAATTTGTCAATTTAAGTTAATTTATATTTAACCCTTGTTCAAATAATAAGATAGTAAAGTTAGGGTTTAGATGTTACAACCATTTATATTTACTAAACCTTGTTCAATAAAACATAACTACAAGTTAGGGTTAGAGTTTACCAATCACTGAGTGCAAAGAAGGGAGAAGAGAGAGAGAGACAATGAACACGAGATTTATAGTAGTTCGGTCTATCACAAGACCTACTCAACTCTTCATGTCTGCACGCGACTTCCACTATCTTGATCCTCCTTGAAATGGCCGGATCAATGAGCCGATTACAATGACCAAGCTTCTCCTTTCCAGGGGCCGAAGCGTAAAACCCTTTACAACCAAGCTTCTCCTCTCCCAAGGGCTGAAGCGTAAAATCCCTTACACACAAGCTTCTCCTTTCTCAAGGGCCGAAGCGTAAGACCCCTCTCTCAACTCCAAGATTCACCTTTCTTATCGGGCAGAATCGGAGACCCTCAATATAAATGAAGAATTAAAATGAAAAACACTCTTAGCCTCTTAATAGGCTTGATACAAAGATGTAAGCTCACAATCACTCTAAATGATAAACAAATCAAAGCCCTATAGAGTTCCTCTTGATAAATGAAAATGCACAAATCAAAGTTCAAAGAGGATAAAATTAAAGAACCTTGGATTTGAAAGTTTAGGTTCAAAGGATTTGAAAATGATTTGCCAAAAGGTTTCTTAGTTGTGTTTGGATAAGGTATAAATAGCCCATGGAAAGATATGACCGTTTGGGGGCAAAACCGTAAAAAACTGGGTTGGAAAAGTCAAGCTGCGCAGGCCCCAACGACTAGTTTTCCAGATCGGCGCGGTCGATCGAGGCACCGCGGTCGCCCGCCCTATCGGGCATTCACTTTTTATTTTTGAAATTCTTTACTGTCGCGGTCGACCGAGGTACGACGGTCACCCGGCGTGAGTAACTTGGACATTTTTATTTTTGTCCAGTTCCCTATCCGCGGTCGCTCGGCCCTATGACGGTCGACCGGTCCGACCATGATGGAGTTTTCTAGATTTCCAGAAACGCCTTCGCGATCGCCCCGGAAGCCCCGGTCGACCGGCCCGCTAAAATCCGATAGGTGCTGGATTTCCAGCCACCTTACCGCGGTCGTCTGGGGAACCCCTGTCGACCGGCCCTGCTTCAAATTTCATCTTAAGTTATAAAAATTTAGGGACTCGGGCCATGGTCTTTGGGCTTTTGTCCAAGGTTTTCAAGGATATTTTGGGGAGTGTGGATGGTTTTTAAAGATGTCAAATTTGTTTAGAAAAACCATTTGAAAACCTTTTTGAAAGTGCAAATATAAATAACAAGAGGACTCCAAATACATTCTAAAAATGTATACCCTTGAGTCTTCTTAGATTGCTTGGCTCCTCCGCACTTTCTTGGACAACTTGAACTTGCGAGTGAACTCTTCGACTTGCTTTTGCTCTTGTGACTTCCTCCACTCTTTGAACATGTTCTATGGTCCATGAGAAGGTCACCAAGGCTGGTTCATCTCCAAGCTCCTACTAGCACTTGCTAGGCATGCTCGTAGGATCTTCATGTTGAGCTCCTTGACTTGAACATTTTCCAATGATGGTGTCTTGAATGTAAGTGCAAGCTCTTTGGTTCCTTTGCATCTTGAGCCGCAAGCCATGTGTTGTGTTGAGTTGTGTAATGACGATATGACATGTCAATTTTCTATCTAAGACACAACACTCAAAGACAACACATTAGTCCATAAAGACTAATCAATTTGGGTTTGCTAGCATCAAAACAAGAAGATAAATGTGAATGATTGAACCCATTGATCTCAATTCCTACAGCTTTTATCCCTTCTCGCAGCTCTCCATTTTCCACTTGGGTTATTTCTACTCTAGGGTTTCTTTGGCTCTCTCTCTGCAACTTCTCCAAACCCTAAAACAGACTACAACACTTTTTCTCTGTCCAGCCGAATCTCTGTTCTCTCTTGCTCTACTGGATGAATGAGGACTATATATTCATGTTTCGATTAACACCCAGATTGGAATTTGGCTGTAAATCGACCCCAAAGGTGTTAAAGTCACTTAAACATCATAAAGAAGGTGAAACAACCTCTCAAGGAAAAGAGTTTCTGAAAATCTGTTGTATTCGGAAATTGAAGAGGTAGAGAGGACCCAGATTTCAATTGTACATGTGTTGGTGGTCTTCTTTCTTTAACTTTCTTTTTATTTTCATCTCATTTTCACTTTTTTTTGTTTTTGATGGTGATAAGGATTAGTTTACATTTGCTGTTATAGGGATATAAGAGGAGAACGTTACTTTCTTGATGCAGAATGTATTGAAGGAATTGGTTATCAGTGAAGGTGCTAGGACGTATGAATTCACTTGAAATTCCTTTTGATTCCTGAGAAAATTTAGGAAATGTATATTTTTCTTATAAAATAAATTCCACCGTATGTTCTTCCCCAATTCAATTTCATCCTTGAAATCTATTTGTTTGGTTATAAAGGTCCCCTTTTATTTGAGAGAATTAGAGCTGCAGTTGTAAAATTGGATGGAATTTGCGGTTGATTTTTGTTTATGGATTTATGGGTTTTAATCTATGTAGCTTGGAATTGAATGTTAACTAAGGTACTAAGATGTATGCTTTGCTTTCTTTTTCACCCCCAACTGAGACAAGGCTTTGTCAAGCTCCAGAATCAAGTAAGGACAAAACAAGATAGCAATACAAACACATGGTAATTCATATTAAGATGATTAGTTGAGCTGCAGTTTTGCAACATAAGATTTGTGTCTGAGAATGACCAGTTGTGTGGGTTACAACTAGTTTATGACAAGATGCGTTTTCTTTTTAAGTAACTCAAGAGTTTATGTTTGATCTTTCTCATTGGATATTGAAAATGGTATGTTTGGGTTTTGCGATGGCTATTACTTGCATGTGCCTAAATAGGGTCTTTTAATATTTCGTCTGTTATTCCCCATAGATTTTCAAGCTTTTAGTTAGGAATGTCTGTGAGTAAATCATCTTTCTTTTTAAATTTGATTTGTTGTTCCCATGTGGATTTTGAATCTTTCAGTTTGAAATATCTATTAGTTAAATCATCTTAGTTACTTTGTTGTCTTTGCAGTTACTGTCCGAACATTTTTTCTATGTTGGAGTTTTGGAAATACACTGCCACTAAATCAAGGAAGAGTTGATCTTCGATGCAACCTTGAAATTCTTTATCAAGCTATGTGGACGCATTAATCTTGATGAGAATCCTCAAGGGTACAAGGGTCTGCATCTTCTCTTTGAATAAGTTTCTAGGAATTTTTTCTATTTTGTTCGGGTAGTTTGTTGCCATTAAAGAAATGAAGTACTGAGTATTTGTTGTTGGCTACCTTCTTCTACAATAAAAGCCTCTGGGTTGATCTTCAACAATCAAAACCTCTTTAGAGATTTCCAGATTAAATTTTCTTATTTGATGATATGTTATGATTCATTTACTTTTTCTGGTCGGCCCGTGCATCACACATGGTTTTTTACTAGTATATATATATATATATATATATATATATATATAGAGAGAGAGAGAGAGAGAGAGAGAGAGAGAGAGAGAGGAAAGTGTTCCTGAGCTAGAGCTCAGATAATGGCCCCACCTTTTTGGGGGCATCCAAAGCATTCATTTGGAAGTCCCTTCCATGGATACGGTGTGTACCACAAATTAGATCAATAGGATCATCCTCACCCAATCAAAGGTGGAGGGGAAAATGGATAGACACTGTGTGTCCATGTTTCTGCCCATTTTCCCTCCACAAATGGCAGGATTAGGATGATCCTATAAGGCTGATTTTTGGTACACACCCTATCCATGGAAGGGCCTTCCAAATGAATGCTTTGAATCACCCCAAAAATTTGGGGCCTAGGAACACTTTCCTCATATATATACATATATACACATACAAAAAAAAAGTGTTCATGTTCTCGAGCGTAGATAGCTTATCTATGCTCGAGTGCAAAAAAATCATGTGGGCACACATTTTTGAAGTGATCCAAAGTATTTATTTAGAAGGCCCTTCCATAGATAGGGTGTCTACCAAAAACCAGATCCATAGGATCATCCTAACACATCCAGAAGTGGAGGGAAAAATGGGCCTTCCAAATGAATGCTTTGGATCACCCCAAAAATGTTGGCCCACCCTGTTTTTTGCACTGAGTGCAAATAAGCTTAGGCAGGAATAGTTTATGTATATATGTGTGTATATGAGATTTGCTAGGGTCCATCACAAAAGCCATTTCGCGGAAAGTCTGTTGCATGAGAGAGTAGCCACAGGCTCACTTTCCAACAGATTTTGTCATTATTCATGAGGTGGCTCACTTTCCAACAAATTTTGTGATTATTCATGAGGTGGTTGCTCTCTAATGCAACAGACTTCCTGCAAAATGCCTTTTGCGATGGATCCTAGCAAATCCTTATGTGTGTGTGAGGCGCACATATCCGCATTCATAAATAGTGAATCAAAACTCCTCTATGTCTCCAGAGTCATGACCATGGTATTAAATTTCATTTTCGGCTAAAATTTCGGACTTATCCGAAATCGAAATTTCAGTCAAATTCTCAAAATTTCGGGCGAAATTTGGTATTATCTATCGAAATGCCTATTTTTTGGGACGGAATTTCAATTGAAATTAATTTCGTTTGAAATTATTTAACGAAATAAAAATTATTATTTTAATAGAAATTTCGATTTTGAGCTAGTGGAGTATTTTATTTCCAGGTTTTCCAAGCTTTTCTTACCCCCTTGTCACTCAATCCCTCTCACATCTATCCCCCCCAACACACCCCCTTTGGATAAGCTATTATTCCATGAAAAAAATTCAGGGTAGCCAAATGTGCCCTAATTGTACAATGTAAGTAGGACTTATTAGGAAACTCCGATTGAGATTCCAATTTTAAGTGGATCATGACTGAGACATGGTAATAAAGATGTAAGCCCAAGGGTACATCCCTCTCTTGGTTTGATGATCAACAAACCCAAATTGATGGTAGTTTGCTAATGGTTGCTCTAGTGTTGTGATTAAGACATGTTTCATTCATATCAACACTTGGAGCAAGAAGAACAAGGGCTAGTCTTGGAGAAAGTTAAGTCTTGGTGGTCAACCCTCAAGCCATATGATGTATCGAAGAATCAAGGGAACCACAAGCGCAAGAACATGTTCAAAGACTATCTCAAGACAAATGAAGGCTCATGCAAGCACCCAAGAAGAATGACGATCAAGAAGACTCAAGGTTATATACTTTAGAATGCATGGGAGTCCTCTTGGCATTAAATGTTTGCATGCTTTGATGTTTTCAAATCATCTTCAAAATCATTTTTCTAAGCGCATTAATGTATTTGAAAATACATGTTTAAAGCCCAAAGACCAAGTCCCTAAGTCCCTCACATAAATATTTTAAAACAAGTGTCTAAAGCAGGGCCGGTTGACCGGGATAGGCCGGGCGATCGTGGGATGTTACCTGGAATTCCAGGGCATCTCGAATTTTATCGGTCCGGTCGACCTGGCCAATCCGGTCTACTGCAGATTTATTTTCTGAAAATCTAGAAAACATCCAGGTTGGTCTTGACGGACGACCATGAAGGTCCGGTCGACCACGAAATATATTTGTAAGCCCAAGGGTTCCCTATGGGTTCATTCAATCACATTGTTTTAATGATTAAGAAACACAAATTGATTAACAAATGCAAATTGATTAGACAGGTCCTACAAAAGTCAAATCATACTAGCACACACCTTGTTGGCCTATGCTTGAAGATGAACCAACCAATGGACAAAGAAGCTAGAGAATACTTGGGCAAACCATACCTTGGAGGATCTACCAAGGAGAAGCTCAACAATCATCTCAAAACATTTAACATAAAGAGAAGATCATGAAGGCTTGTAAGCCCAAGGGTTCCCATGGGTTAATCATTAATCTTACCTTCTTCTTTTGATGCTAGCAAACCAAATTGATTAACATTTATGGACTGATGTGTTGCTTTGAGGTGTTGTGTTGTACACAGGAATTTCATGTCATAATCGCCATTACACAACTCCTCACAACACATGACTTGTGGATCAAGGATCAAAGGAACCAAGAGCTTGCACATACATTGGAGTCATCCTCATTTTAAGATGCACAAGTAAAGTAGCTCAACATGAAGATCCCATAAGTTCCTAAGCAAGTGTCAAGAAGGAGCTTGGAGTTGAACATGCCATGGTGACACCTCATATACCTCAACATGCATTGAAGATTGGAGGACATGTCACAAGAGCCAAGACAAAGTTCAAGATGTTCACTCAAGCCAAAGAAGTCTAAGAAAGTGTAAAGGAGCCAAGACATTCAAAGAAGACTCATGGTATTCATTTTTAGAATGTATTTGGAGTCTTCTTGATTTTATGTTTAAATTCACTTTCAAAAGGTTTTCAAATGGTTTTTATACTTAACATTTTACATCTTTGAAAACCATCAACACACCCAAAAATGTGTTTGAAAATTTTAGACTTAAGTTCAAAGACCATAGCCCAAAAGCCCGGCCTAGCCCCGGTCACCCGGCGGGCTAGGCCGGGCGACCGTCGGATGGAACCTGAAAATCCAGGCCATCTCGAATTTTATCGGACCGATCGACCGGTTAAGCCGGGCGACCGCGGATGCGCTTCTGTTTCAAATAGAACAATCCAATTTGGATTCATGCGAGGGGCTTCGCTTTGGCCTTTGAGAATGAAAAACAAGGGTGTATGGCTTCATCATTTTAGTGGAGATCCCAAGGAGGTAAACTTAGAAGAGTGGAGTAGGTCAAGGTGTGACCAAACCACTATAAATCTTGTGCTCTTTGTAGATGTCTCTTTTCCTTCTCTCTTGCATGTGTGGTGATTGGTAATCTCTAACCTAACTTGTTTTTGTGCTTTTAATTGAACAACAGTTAGTAAATGCAGTTAACTATATTGTTTAAATCCTAAGTATTATAATATCCATTTGAACAAGGGTTAGCTAAATGTGCATGATTAGAAAGTCTAAATCCTAGCTTTCATTGATATACATATTTGAACAAGGGTTAGACTAATCAGTGCTTAATTAAATGGATTAATTTTTAATCTCCCTTAATTAAGCTTAAAATTTCTAATTGACCAATTCACCCCTCCTCTTGGATTGTCACACCTGTATTTCAAGGCCTAAGCTGGAGGGTCAAGAACCAATGCAAAGGACCAACGAGCATTTACCAAAAATTGAAGATGTCAAGCATGAAGCTCAACCATAGAAGATCCCAGCTCAAGAGAAGAGTTCAAGAGAGTGATAGAATGGGTAGTATGTATTCCTATCTCTCTTGCATTTTCTCTGGTCAAGGCACATTATTTTAAACTCCTAAAACTAGTGAAAATTAATGTTTTCCAAAGAGGCTACAACATACCCTAAGAGCCTAATTGGATTAGTGAATGACCATGTAGTGTTCCATCATTGTGGGACCCTCATGACATTCCAATCTTCATAGAAAATGAGTTCCAAAAGCCTAAAAGAATTCAGTAACAAAAACAGGAAAATCTGTTGTTCATAGGCTTCTCGGAACTCTGAGAATTATTCTCGGAGCTCTGAGAGTTCCCTTGGAACTCCGAGAAATGGTCCAGGGAGTATAATGCATTCCGTGGACGTTTTCTCAGAACTTCGAGAATTTTCTCGAAACTCCGAGAAATGGTCAAGTGAAAATTCACTATTTGGCTGTTTTCTCGGAACTCCGAAAATTTTTCAGGACTCCGAGAATGATAAAAAGTCAAAAAATATAACCGTTGCGGCTACAACGGCTAGTGGACTTTTTTACCTGAAAATTACCAGTTTGCCCCTGAAACGGTAATATTGAGTTGGGAACCTGTATATACATGTTGTATGGTTTCAAAACATTAAGGAGAACATGTTCCAACTCTAAAGAACCCTAGAAACACACTTGCAACTATTTTTGGGTTATTTCTCTCACCAAACTCATTGTGCCTTGATTTGAGAAAATCATTTGAGATTGGTTTAGGCTTTAAATTGTAAGTATTTTTGAGAGAACATTGTGAGAGCTTCATTGTGCATTGTAGCCTACTTAGAGGGAAAGCTATCTTCTTCTTCGGAAAGCGCTTAGATCTCGGCGGTGTAGGAGAGACAAGAAAGGTGGAAGGGCATCCCGTGTTAATTCCCTTGGGTGAAGGGCTTAGTTCTCGCCCGTGTAGGAGAGACATTGTAAAGGTGGCAAGGGCATCCTCGTTTAATTCCCTTGGGTTGTAAAACCCTCGGAGCCGGGCGTTGTGGAGGTCTCAATAGTGGAAATCCTCAAGTGCGACCTTGAGAAGAGTGGAGTAGGCCGTTTGCCGAACCACTATAAATTCTTGTGTCACTTATGTTGGTATTTCCCTTTTCTCTCTCACCCTATCACTCTATTATTTGTGGTTGCATTTTTACATAGTTAGAATTGAGTGAGTAGTTAGCATTTTATTTTTGATTGAATAATTGTACCATGCTAACTAGGCTATAAATCACCTAATTAAGTTTGCTAATCAACAAGGGTTTTGAACTTCTATTAATTTGTAATATTATTTTTAAGTTCAACTATTTCAAATTTAATTAAACAAGGAATAAGTCTTGGGTGAAATTTTAGGAAAAGCTTTGAAAAGAAAAAAGTTCTATAAACACCCTATTCACCCCCCTCTCGGTTGCCAAACCAAGTCACTCCTCAGATTTCATTTAGTATCAAAGCTTGGGCTCTTGATTAAGATCCTAACCGGTTAAGAGTTAAAAGATCAAATTTTTGGCAACTAAAATGGGATCTAGACTACCCTCATTGGATGTATCGGATTATGGACCTTGGTTGATCCATATGAAGTCAGATCTTAATGGTCTAGATAAAGATATGATGAAGATAATTGAAAATGGTTTTGTTTTAAATTCTAAATCTCGAAAATTGAATGAATATGACAAAAAATTATCTTCATTAAACACTAAAGCCCTAATTGCAATTTGTTTTTCTTTACCTCCTACCATTTATGAAAAAGTGTCCTCTTGCCAAAATGCAAAAGATATTTTGAACCAAATTGAAAAGTGTTGTCAAAACAAACACCTATGTTTAACCGCAACACTTGAAACTTCAAATATCAATCACCAAGCATTAAATGAACTAAATGGTGGGATTTCATCACTTGAATAAGAAATGCAAAACTTAAATGAAACCCTTGAGGATACTCTAGCTAAAAATGAAATCTTAGAAAACACACTAGCTAGTATTAAAAAGGATTATGCTTCAAACAAAAAAGAACTTGAAAGAGTAGAAAAGGAAAATGATTCATTTGTCCTTGAAATTGAAGAATTAAATGAAAATATTAAAAAACTAAAACAAGAGAACCAATCCCTAAAAGAAGAAGAAGAAAGGATAAGAATGTTCTCAAATCTTGAATCAATTAACTTGAAAATGAAATAAATGGTTTAAAAATCAAGAATGAGAAACTTGAGTTGGAAAATCATAGACTACAAGAAGGTACAAAACATGCTTATCATCACTTTCATTCTTGTAGATCATATTGTTCATCTAGTCCATCTACCTACTCATCTATGTCATGTGATTATTGTGGTAGATATGGACATTACAAGTTTAAATGTAAGTTTAAACTTGTAAAAAGTAGTAAGTTTGTTTGGATGAGAAAACATACATCAACTAGAACAAACATACTTGGAACCAACATGGTTTGGGTTCAAAAACCCCCTACGTGAGGCATTTTATATGCTTAGTAGATTTAGGGGTATGTGCTAAAATTTGAATATCATTTGATAAATTTGATTGTATAGATACCTTGTATTTATTATTGTTTGATTCCATTGTATCTATGCATATTGGTGCTTAAATGATAAATCATTTTTTTGGAAATCCAAAGTCTATATGCTTAAGACTTGATTTGTATTAGACTTTGACACATTGCACTAAATTGTCACATCTATTGGAAAAGGTTCCCTAGATATCTCACTTGATGTCTAGTTTATGTTTGAGAAAAAATTGGTAAATCCTATGGAATATATGCTTCTAGATACAATATGCTTGATTCCCTTGTATCTAGTTGGTCTTGAGCTTAAATGTCATATCCTTTGTATTTATTTGGGTGCTAGATGTCATATTCTTATTTCTTTGCATCTAGCCTCATATGTGTTTTAAAGATCACATTTTTTTTTGGAAGAAACAACTTATAGATACAATAGACTTATATTGTTTGATTCTTGTGTATCTATGTGTACTACTCTAAGTGCATATACTATGACTTTAATCTTATTGCACTTAGTACTCATCCACATGACAAGCTACAATAGAATACTTAATGTTAAAATCATGATTGATCTTACATGAATATCAACCTCTTCTTTGCCCATGAGTTCAAGTTAAACCCATAAGTGTATATCTTTCATATTTGAACTCTAGTTTGGACAAAATTAGCTTTTGCTAGATTATTTGGTATTTAAAGTGATTTATATATCAGTTTTAGCAAAACTAAGAAATTAAATGTCATGTCTAGAAAAATGATCACTTTCTTAGACATCTTTCTTGCCCTAGGTGAGCAAATATGGTTCCAAGTCCCTATGCACCTAGTTGTCCTTCACCCACTCACAAGACTTTTCTATTATGTACTACAGTGTCATCACTATATATAATATGAAGTCTTTGATGAGTCATGTGTATTTGTATTCCTAAAAGCTTATAATGAATATCCTCTCATGACTAGTATGGAATTAGAAACTTAAATGATATGTATTTTGTTCAAGTAGTTATGATAGTTCATATTGAAATACATTTGTCCAAGGTAGTGTCACTAGATGATTATATCGTTAGTGTCCTTGGATCCTTCCCTAGATTCTTAAAGAATATATTGTGTAGGAAAAATTGAAAATGGTCTAGATTCAATATATTTAAGTAAAATTGAAAATATCGGGGGCATGAGTGGATGGAGCCTGCCTTTTATATTTTCAATTCTCGGCTTCGGTTGTCAAGTTCATCATGCGGACATGGAGTTCTATACAAAGAAGTTAAAAAAGGCCAACAATTAGTGGAACTAATTAGTGAAATATCAAAGAAGATGTCAAATCCAAATTATGATGTTTGAATTCAAGTAAACGATTTAAAGACATCAAGACGAATTGGATCTTTAATAAGAAAGTGTGCAATCAGAATCCTGAAGGAAGGAGACTTAGTAAATATCTATCACTCATTTTCAATCCAAAGGGACAAGTTCAAGCTTTTACGGTGTGGATCAATCTTACCTGGAATAGCCGTCAAACTCCGAGAGAAAAAAATATCAAGACCAATGAACCTCGACCAATTTAAGAAACTCTAAGCCTGAGCACCAGAAGGCCTCCTTTGGCCGAACAAGACCTCAAAAATCATAACCCAAAATAATAAATAAAGACCCAATTTGCAAATCCTTTGAGCCTAAATATTCCTTTCAAACCCATACAATAGAGGGCATCTGCTCTGAACAACGCGAGACCTGATACCTTCACTGGGGTATGTAGGTAGCTTGGTTAATCCAAGTTCGGTCGTACAAAAAAAAAGTTAGAAAAAAAAAGAGTGCAAAAAAAAAAAGGTCAATCAACAGAAAAGAAAAATCCATTTTATCTTTATACTAGGGGCATCTGCCCTGAATTACGCGCGACCCAATTCCTACACTGGGATACATAGGCAACCTGCTCATTCAGGTTCGGTCGAAATTTGCAAACCTCAAGCCTTTTCTTTGATAAACCTCACCCTACCTATAAGTCCTTCTAGTACACAGTGCTCAAGGTTCTATATATGAAAAAAGAAGATAAAGAAAATGGAGTTTGAAGACCTACTAGACTTAAAATCCGAAAGGGCGGTCTAGGCAAAAGTCAAGGTCACTCACCTGCTAAGTTGAAAATTCGAAAAGGGGGCTTAAGCAAAAATTAAGGTACAAGCCTGCTGAATCGAAAATCCAAAAGGGCGATTCAGGCAAAAGTCAGGGCAAACAATTCACCAAGTTGAAAACCTGAAAAGGCACCTTGATCATGGTAAGAAATATCCACAAGGGCAATATCAAATATCATACTCAGAAATTCAACAAATTCAAGTAGTCATATTTTGCATCCTTGAAGCTAGGGGCATGAAACTGAGCAATCCAAAGAGCGCTAGTAACAATACATGAAGTACTACTGATCTAAGGAAGAAAGTATAAATATTTACGAACTGATAAAGTACTCTTTGAAAGGTTAGACCTACCAATAAAAAAATGCAAATTATTTATGATAAGAAGAATCAGTATCGTTATTCCTGTGTCTTTACATTTGTTTGAGTCTTCTCAGTTCGTCGTTGTCTCAGAAAAATTGAGTCTTCTTAGTTAGTCGTTGTCTCAGAAAAAGTGTCTCCTTTGTGTAAACGTTGTTCGTAATTCCATTTTCTGAAGCTGCAACTCTCTTGGCGAAAAGGTGAAGGCTATTCTTATTAGTTTATACGACAAATCTTGAAAATGAGCAAATACAAGTATGACAATCACAAAGGGATAGTTTCAAATCAAGATCGCATAAGCAAGTTAATTGATCAACCAATGTCAAAAGGTTGTGGCAAGGGACTTGTGAGAATGTTGTTTTCATCTTTGAATAACAAAACATTTGAACAACACCTTAAGGCAATGGAAGAACCTCAGATGTGGTTTTGTTGAGATCTTTTGTCCCAGTCCGTGTGAAATAAAGGCATTCAATCCTTGGAATCCCCTCATCTCACTAAGGTTCACCATCATTGTTCATTCTTTGCGGGCAATGTTCATCCAAATCCTCAGTAGAAGAAATACTTGTTTAACTCAATCATCCCTAGCAGATTCATTAAATCCCATGTCACTCATTTATGTCAAGAAATTCAAGTTAGGACTAGATTCATCTAGGGCCTTTGAGTGGACTAGCCGTTCATTCAGACCAAATCTTTCTTGGACTAGATGATGACCCGTCTAGAGCCTTTGAGTGGACTAACCATTCACTCTTACCGTATCATTGCTTCCGAGTGGACTATTCATTCACGAAGACCGTATTATTGCTTTCGAGTGGACTATTCGTTCACGAAGACCGTATCATTGCTTCCGAGTGGACTATTCGTTCATGAAGACCGTACCATTGCTTCCGAGTGGACTATTCGTTCGTGAAGACCGTATCCTTGCTTTCGAGTGGACTATTGGTTCACGAAGATCGTATTATTGTTTCCGAGTGGACTATTGGTTCACGAAGACCGTATCATTGCTTCCGAGTGGACTATTCGTTCACGAAGACAATATCATTGCTTCCGAGTGGACTATTCGTTCACGAAGACCGTATCATCGCTTCTGAGTGGACTATTCGTTCATGAAGATCGTACCATTGCTTCTGAGTGGACTATTCGTTCGTGAAGACCATGTCATTGCTTCTGAGTGGACTATTGGTTCACGAAGACCGTATTATTGTTTCCAAGTGGATTATTCGTTCACGAAAACCGTTTCATTGCTTCCGAGTGGACTATTCGTTCACGAAGACCCTATCATTGCTTCCGAGTGAACTATTCGTTCACGAAGACCCTATCATTGCTTCCGAGTGGACTATTCGTTCACGAAGACCATATCATTGTTTCCGAGTGGACTATTCATTCACGAAGACCCTATCATTGCTTCCGAGTGAACTATTTGTTCATGAAGACCCTATCATTGCTTCCGAGTGGACTATTCGTTCATGAAGACCGTATCATTGCTTCCGAGTGGACTATTCGTTCACGAAGACCATATCATTGCTTCCGAGTGGACCGTTCGTTCACGAAGATGGTTACATTGCTTCCGAGTGGATTATTCGTTCACGAAGACCATATCATTGCTTCCGAGTGGACTATTCGTTCACTAAGTCCGAATCACTGCTTCCGAGTGGACTATTCGTTCACGAAGACCGTATCATTGCTTCCGAGTGGACTATTCATTCACGAGGACCGTATCATTGCCATCTAGGCCAATCCTCTTCGATTCCCTCTCGGTGACCCCCAGTCCCACTGGCCCCCGCCTCATTAACAGATAGGCCTTTTCCGCAGATAAGTCAATTTCGCAGACAAATTAAATTATCTTTGGCACCCGTCTCGCTGACCCCCAGTCCCGCTGGCCCCCCGTCTCTTTAATAGACAGGCCTTTTTCGTAGACAAGTCAATTTCGTAGACAAGCTATTTTCACCCGGTCATATAGGCCAATCCTCTTTGATTCCCATCTCGCTGACCCCCATTCCCGCTGGCCCTCGTCTTTTTAACAGATAGGCCTTTTCCGTAGAGAGGTCAATTTCGCAGACAAATCAAATTTTCTTTAGCTCCCATCTCGCTAATTCATTTTGATTCATCACCCACCTGCACCTCAAAATCTGACCTGAGTTGCATCCGCACCCACCTGCACCTCAAAATCTGACTTGAGTTGCACCCATCACCCATTTGCACCTCAAAATCAGACCTGAGTTGCATCCACCCGCACCTCAAAATCTGACTTGAGTTGCACCCGCACCCACCTGCACCTCAAAATCTGATCTGAGTTGCATCCGCACCCACCTGTACCTCAAAATCTGACCTGAGTTGCACCCGCATCCACCTGCACCTCAAAATCTGACCTGAGTTGCACCCACACCCGCCTACACCTCAAAATCTGACCTGAGTTGCATCCATTCGAACCACAAAATTTGACCTGAGGTTCACCCACTCGCACCTCAAAATCTGACTTGAGTTGCATTCATTCGAACCTCAAAATCTGACCTGAGGTTCACCCACTCGCACCTCAAAATCTGACCTGTGTTGCATCCATTCACACCTCAAAATCTGACCAGAGTTGCACCCAATTGCAGATCCATATCCTGAGCCTTTTGTCTCATTGACCCCAGTCTTAACGGCCTCGTCTTTCGACAGACAGGCTACTTCCAGAGACAATTACTTCCGCAGACAGGTTATTAATCCATCCCCAATCATCATATCCCCGAGTGGACAATCCGTCCAAAAGAACCATATTTCGGCCTCCGGATAAATTCCCTATTCATTCAGACTAAAACTCCATCCCTAACCTTGTCTGAGTAGACCAGGGTCTCCTATCATCATCTTTTTCAATCATCCGTAAAATGATTAGATCCGATAAATGATAAAGAGATGTACCTGGTAAGATGATTAGATCCGTAAAATTGAAAAATGTCCTGATTGGTGACTTTAGAGTGTTTAATCCATGTAAGAGTCCCTCTATCATGGATTTATATGTTTTAGGGCATCAATATCTCGATCTGACTTTACGGATCATCAATCGGGACAAAATAAGCTAGGGTCACTTCCCAATCAGGACCCTGATTCCATTCTGAGACCCGATTTCCGTAAATCATCAGATCGAGGGCTGATTTTTGACCTGGGTATCCTTATTTACCAAGAATTTGTGATCATTTATTCAAAATAATATCAACCAAGTTCGATCTCAAATTTGGATTAAACATTGGGCCACTTTAATTAAGCAAAAACCCAGTGAAAAGTTACGGATCAAGGCGGGATAAGCGAGATCCGTCGAAATCGTCCCATTAAATCATTGATATCAAAACTTTCTAATGTCTCAACTATTGTCAATATCATGGTTTAATAGTTTTAACCGTTGGCCCAAAGTTGATCGAATAAGTTGGTTCGTTTGGACCACCGATTTGCTCGATCTTTGGAAAAACGATCTACCGACGGAGATCGGAGACTCGCATTGGTCGAAAATTCTGAAAATAGTATTTCTATGGTAATATTGGGCTTAAATGAAGGAGGAAAAATCAACGATTCCATTGGCGAAAGAATTATCGAAATCGGACACCAGAATCTCCCGGAAACGGCGTTTTCGTGTTTCCACAAGGTTGCTCTTTCCCCGTTTTCTCTCTCCTCTCTCACACGATTTTCCGACTTGAGGAAAAATATGTGAAACCAAATTCAGAACTGATATGGGCAATTTTTTATATTACATAATATTTGGAAAATCTTTGCAAAGATTCCAGGATATTTGGAGACCCTATCTCGCCTGTTCTTTTGATCACATGGAGATTGCAGTTAATCGCAGCCATCCAAATCGTTGCCATTCTCTACAAAGGCAACCAAATTGGACATTTTCTTTGTTCCAAAATTTGCTTCCATATTCAAAAAGATTCCAAGGATAAATGGCATCATCCTGGACCTTGAATTGATTCGGAATCTTTAGTGCTAGATCCTGGCCGCACAAATGCTTGCCATATTTTTACATGGCCATGTCCAAATGAGAAATTGCTAAAAAGTGGAGAGAATGTTATAGAAGGATTCGATCTTGGCCATTCTTTTCCCTTCCTTTTTCCCTCACTCAATCTCCACCCTACACCTCTAGGACCCAAAGATGGCAAGTCAGCTTCTCCTTCACCTATAAATACTCTCTCATCCCTCCATCCCAAGATGATTTTCAGCCTCTCCCCCCCTCCCCAAATTTCGACAAAACTTCCCCTTTCCTCTCTCTCATTTCTTCTTACCGTCCCTCAGTGGTGGTGGAATCGGCTACGGAATCGAGTCATCCCCGAGGAATTTTCTTCATCACCTGGAGTAAGGACCAACATCAAGCCTTGGGAGAGGTAGGCCATCATTTTATTCTTCATTTTTGGCCCATTTTAATGAACCGAATCTTTTGAAGTCACACACCATTCCTGAAACTAATCTATTGTATATGCAAATGCATTGGCTGTGCATGCATACGTACATCATGTACATGTGCTATGGATAGACATACAAACATTTGTTGCATATAACTAAGTGCATCATGGTCAATCATCAAAACATAGTGTGTGTAAATGTGGAGAATAACCCTATGGATATAAACTCGAAGAAACAGATGTACATGCTATGGTATAAAAAATTAATGTTCTGTGTGGACCGAAGGCTCGTGGATTGAATACCTATGCCCAAATGACTCATGCATACATTTACATGTGCACATGATGTGTGTAATATGCATGTTAAATATTTAACTGGTTCCATCTGGCTGAAACATTGAAGTGGGCCAACACCCCAACAGACCCCAACCCAACTCAGGTTGCACCCCTTGAACCCCCTAACACACGCCTTGACGGCACCCTGGGCTGCACCCTGGTTGCACCCTGGGTTGCTCCCTGGTTGCACCCTGGGTTGCACCTGCTGCCCCTTTAATTCAACCCAACCCAATTCGGGTTGTACCAACCTAAACCAACCCAGTTCAGCCCACACCCAACCTGGTTCAACCAAGACCCGGAACCCGATCTCAACCCCAACCGAGCAGCTCTCATCCCCATCCCCTGTTCCACATCCATATATTTTACAGCCACATAGCCCATCCCCATCCCATAGTATGTTATCCATAGTCCCAATCGGCCTCACCTAGCCCACTACTTGGGTCCAATCCAAGTCAACCCAGTTCAGCCCGTCTAATCCGGACTCAATCCAAGTCAGCCCGGTCCAATTCGGACCCAATCCGAGTCATCCCGGTTCAACCCGGACTCAATTTGAACCAACTCGGTTCAACCCAACCCAGCCCAGACGAACCCCTCAAACCCATTTCAACCCACCCGGTCCAAGGTTAACCCGACCCCGCGTCCCGAACTCGGATTTGCAGCTCGCACCCCACCACCACATAATTATCATAACATCCCATGGTCATCTACCTACAGCCCTTATCTCCCATCCAATGACCCAACACCCGTCCATGTACTTCATCAAACCCATGCAACGCCCTTCTAACTCTCATACCCCTTCATGATACATACCCTCTCCCCCTCCATCCTTAACAGTATATCATCTAACCACAGGTCCATTACCCAATCCCCATGGCCATAGACCTATTACCCCTACACCCATAGCTAGTATCCCATCTCACCGCCGAATAAGAATTAAACCCAACCCAAACTATTTCAACCGGACATTTGGTCCAGCACAACCAAACCCGTATGGGTTCCACCCCTAACCGAGCTTAGGCTAACCCAAACATGCCTGGATTCACCCCAACCGAACTGAAGTTGGAAATCAAATCATGGGATGTTAATCATGCATGTAATGTGCACAATCAATGTCTTCCCAACAGAACTATTTCCACCCAAACCCATGCAGGTTCCATGTACCCGGGTCCAGCCCAAGCTAACACGAGTCAACCCCCGTCCAACCCGAGTCAACCTATCAACCTAGCCCAAAACCCGGCTCGACCGGGTTCGACTCGGTTCAACCCGAACCAACCCGGGTCTAACCCGAGCCTAACCTGACTCAATTCAACCCAACCCAACCCAACCCAAACCTGGACACACTTGGACCCATATTTTGGTCGAACCGTTGCCCAAATCACATTGGCCGAGCCTTAGTTGAACAACCATGTACCTATAGCCATGCCCATCCATATTTTCCATACTCACATCCCCTTTTACATCTATATTTTACATGCCCCACATCTCACACCCCTTTTACATCCAGCCACATAACTCATACCCCATCCATCCTTGTCTAATTCACTCGACTACCATATTCCAACTACCCATCCCACACCCCATCAACACAGCCCATCTGTCAACCCAACATGTAATCATACCCATATATACTAACACGGATCAGCCATGACCAAAGCCTACTCAACTTGATTCAACCCGAGTCAATCCGAATAAGCCCAAGCCGACCCAAGTCAAACCAGGTTCAACCCGAGTCAGCCCAAGCCAACCCAGACCAATCCGGTCCGGCTCAATCCGATCGGTCCATCCCGAACCTAGTCCAAACCCCTCCGACCACAAACCCAACCCTAACCCGAACCGAACCAAGCCCGATCCCGAATCCAACCCAAGCTCAATCCTGAACCCAACTTATCTCCACTTAGAACCCAATTTGAGTCAACCTTACTCATAACCAAACCACACCCTTTAATATTGCCTGAGTTACACCTACATTCCCAATCAAGTTGCTCCTTTTCTTAACCAAGTTACACTCATTGCCCCATTCCAAACCAAGTTGCATTCCCATTCCCAACCCAAGTGGCACCCCTATTCTAAAAGGCACCCCTATATTCTCAACCCGAGTTGCACCTCAACACAATCCAAACCCCGTTCTACCCGAACCCAACTCACTTGGTTGAATTTCATAAGCTCATCACTTGGATCCCCAAATCCAATTCTTTGAATATAGATGATTCCTTGTCTAATTCTTTGAATCCCAATTCCACACTCCTCAAACGGAACTACGTGTGGCTTGATCCCCATGACGGGGTACGTAGGCAACTTGGCAAAACCAAGTTCAGCCGCACCTTTCTCCTTCATTCCCATCCCCTCACACCCTTCTTCATCTCTTCCATCCCTCTTTCTATCCCTTCTCCCATTCTCAAATAATTGATTGCATGTTTAGTTGTTTGGTCATTTTGCATGATTAGTTACTTTGCTTTCCATGCTTAGTTTCTTTGCACTTTTTATCACTTAAAAATGGCATGTTACCTGTCTTTGGCAGAAATTGCATGTTTGTTATTTTGTTTGAATTTGGAACTCTTTGGAATTTGAAAGCCTTAAAGAATCTAAGAGCTTTCACCTAATTGGAAAATCACAATTCAAGATCATAAATTCTAAAAATGCTTTACGTTTTAAACTTAGAGGTTGCTCTCTAGTTTCCCCAATAGAATCATAGAGCCCAAACTTCACAAATATGCAGAAAATGCAACTTAGGTCCATTGCATCAGATCTTGGTTCATATAGCATAGGTCACTTCACCTCAAATCAATCAATCAAATCCAACTTAAACCAAATCTCATCAATCTCTTAAAGTATCAAAAAACACTCACATAGGCATGTAGTTACATGTAGGATGCACTCCTGGCCCGCATGAGTCTAAACTGTGAACGGCCAAATCATTAGTAATATTTAGGTTTCTCAAATAAAACTCACATTTACCCCATTTAATTAAAACTTAAATAACTAAAGCATTTAAAAGGTAAAGTCTAACTTTCGTCGGGCAAGATCGATGCTGTACACTTCGTGCGGTACACCTTCCGATCTCGTAACCAGGTAACTTACCCAGAATTTAAATCATAGACAAAATATACAGAGTTAATCATGGGTCCTAGATCCCTAATCTAGGTGGCAACTCTGGTCATGGCTTCTCTCGTAAATTAGGATTTTCATCCCAAATTTACGAGAAAAGCAATCATCTACAAAATCAATGAATAAAGGCGCTATCATCATCATAAAAACACACCCTCGTGGGACCGACCCTCCGGGCGGGATCCACAGAGTTTTAGAGATTGAAGCATCAGACATCCAGTGGAGCGGTTGAGAACATTGAGAGAAAACTTTTAGAAAATAAAGTCCTATATTTGAGCCCTAAAAAAATTACTTGGGCTGCATATTTTCAAAGTGATTCGGAGGTGGAATACTTTAAGATTGAGGACATTCTCAAGCTCCAAAAGAAAGAGAACATTTGAAAAGAAGGAAAGAGCGTGAAAAAAACAAGAAGGAGAAGGAGAAGGGACTGTGTCCCTAAGCTTTTTAAGAATATCAATGATCCAGATGGTGGAGTTAATGAGATAGATTGAATATGAGAGTCGTCTTCAACATTTGGAGACTAATGGAGTTGTAAAATCTTGAGCATAAATTCAAGATTCTGAGATGAGAGTGGAGCACCGTGGTTGGAGTCTTGCCTGCAAATACCGCCAGACTCCTCGGCAAAAACATTCAAAGTCTATGAACCTTTGGCAAAAGAGCTTGTACACCGAATACACCAGGAGGCCATCCTTGAACGTTTGAGCCTTTATAGCCAAAATCCCAACATTTAAAAAATCCTTTTGTATACCCTTTGAGCCAATTTAAAAACAATCCATTTTTTTTCTAGCCACATTATAAACCAAGGGCATTTTTTAAGAGTTTGAACTACGTTATGACCTGATCCCTAACTCTTCAGGGGTACGTAGGCAACCTGATTTATCCATGTTCGATCAACTTTTGGGGGTAAAAGCTAAATAATTCCCCCCTTTAGCTTTTTAAGCTAAAAGCTAAACCATTCTTTGTTAAACCCCAAAGCGAACTACGCGGATCTGATCCTCAATTTTTTGAGTAGGTAGGCAGTCTGGCTAGATCAGATTCGGTCCAAATTGTTTGAAATTTTGATATCTAACCATTTTGAACCCAAGCCCACCTAGAAAGTACTGGTGAAACAAGCAAATGTTCAAGGCAAATGAAAGCAAAAACAGAAAGAAAAAAAAAAGAACGAAAGTCTGAAGACCCACTAGGTTGAAAACCCGAAAGGGCGGCCTAGAGTTATGCATTTGCTAAGTCAACAGCCAAAGGAGTTGGCTTATGTAAAAGTTAAGGTAGTGGTCTGCTGGATTGACAAAATTGAAGAAGCAATCCAGTCAGAGGCAAAGACTTCCCACAAAGAGTTGAGGAGATGCAAAAGAAGTTTCTCAGTTGTGAAGAATCCCAGATTGCATGCAGTGTGAGTGAAAGTTGAGACGAGTAGTCTACAAGACTGAAAATTTGGAAGACATTAGTTGTTACTTCTTATAAAGAGGAGACTCGAAGAGATGGAGAAACAATCACTACACAAGGCAGATCTTGGAATCCGAGTAGTGTTGGTAAGATTTACTTTGACACCTTTCTAAACTAGGTGCATTAAGACTGAGCAATCCGAAGGGGGTAGTAACCATAACGGAAATCCTGATGGAGAAAATTAGATCCTCTTGACATGGTCTTCGAGATTACTCTGAGAGTGCCGACCTTACCATTTAAAAATGACACATTTGATCTAAGGGTGAGTCAAAATTGAGTCAAGTCCCTTTAATATCGTAAGTCCTTGTAGACACCCCATTTTGACCGAACCCTAAACCCTTATTTTAAATAAAAATTCCTTTAAATAGGTGTTTTAGAGTCCCAAATCAGTGAATTAGGACCCCAAATTTCATCCTAAGCTAGGTTAGGGTCCCACCAGGGTCCCTGTAAAATTTTGTTGAAATCTGTGGGCATTTGCCTAAGCAGACAAGAGTCGTAGCATAGCATAGTGCAATAGGGGAGTGTTTTATCTCGCTTATAGGGTGGTCCAGTTAGAATAACTCGCGGTGGATGTGTGTCAATACCAATTTCCATGTGTGTTGTTTGTGAAGAGGGAGAGATTCCTTTCTTCCTCTCCAAGTTACAATTAGGCCTAATCATGGGTTAGTGTGAGCTTAAGGTTGGGATTAGTTGGGAAGGCATCTTAGGAAGCTATGCTTTTAGGGTGTTGATCCTAACCTCTCATTTGCAAAGGCAAAATGAAGGTTGAGATTAAGAAAGAGAGGAGAATTTTCTTACCCCATTTTCTGCTTGGACCACCCCCCTTGTAGGTCGAAAATTGTCAAAATTACACTAGAAGGGGTTGTTCAAGGCCAAAAATGGGAGGGGGGGGGGTATATAACATTTCTCTTTACAAGAGCATCGGTTGGGGTTTTTGGGAAAAAGCTCATTTGCAGAGAGAAGAGAGAGAGAGAGAGAGAGAGAGAGAAGTAGAGAGAGAGAGAGCTTGATGAAACCCTAGCTCCAAACCCTTCTTCTCCGGTCGAATCTTCTTTTCTCCGGTCATTTTTCTGATCAATTTCCAACCGGTTCGTTATTGTCGGCGGATTAGAGCTCCTGCTAGCACCACCACCACCATCTCCATGAATCACCACCATCTTCATCTTCCCCAAAACCCATCCGAGCCACCCACTCCCATTTATTTTTCTTCTTCCCCATTTCCGACCACAATCCGACACCATCATTAATCCTTCAAGGCCCAACTGCCATTTCTCAACACAACCTTCTTCTTCTCCATCTTAATCTCCATCTCTGTCAAACCCATTTTCATCTAGCTAAAAACCCCAATTACCACCCCTAACCTTCATCTCCTCCACCTCCAATCGGTTCCAACCCCGATTTCCACCCCCACCACCATCATCTTCTCCTCTACTCCATCTCAACCTCCATTGAAACCCATCTCTACAATCAACCACCTCCTCCAACGAGCCACCATCTCCGACCACCACTTCTAAGCTCCGGCAAATCAGAGCTTCGGCTCCACCATCACCATCTCTGCAACCTAACTCCACCGTCACCATCTCTGCAACCCTCATCCCATTTCTACCAAATCCATTTCAAAACCCTCTCCTCCACCCACAAACTCCGACAACCTCACCGGAATCCGGCATTCCTCCCTGCCAATATAACCCCCATCTTCTCTTCTACAATCTTTAAACCCATCCCCGTCTTTGTAGACACCCCATTTTGACCATGCCCTTAACCTTCCAATTTTATGCAAAATCCCATCAAATGAATGAGTTAGGGTCCCAAACTTCACCCTAGGCTATCTTTGGGTCTCATCTGAGTCCCCGCAAAATTTCGTCAAAATCCGAGCGCGTTTGCCTAGCGAACGAGCTAAGACGGTGCCGTAGTGTAAACCAGAAAAGGAGGGTGAATTATCCTTAGCGGTACAAATCCAAATCCGAATAGGACACGATTGTGTCGTGCGCCTATCAAGATTTGCACAACCGCGCGCTTTATCAAAATGGAGTGTCAATATCAATTTTTTTTTAAAAAATGTCTATAAATGCGAAATTCAAGCTCGTTTTTTTTTTAATTTTTTTATTTTCTTAAACTGAAAATCAGAGAGAACGAGAGAGTGAGAAATACCCCAAAAATCCAAAACCTTAAACCATGCTCTTCTTCTTCTCCGGCAAGGCTCCGGTCGGCATCCTCTTGCTACATCTTCTTTATTCTTCTGTAGAACCTTAGGTTTTTCTCCATACCCTTGTGTCAAACCCTAAATCTCAGATTTCTAAACCCTAACCCTTCGTGCTAATCTCCGGTCAGATCCTGGTAAATATCTGGCCATAGCTCCTTATTCTTTGTCTATTGTTAATTTTGCTTTCCTTATTTCTTCCTTTCATGATCTCAAATCCTAAATCTCAGATTTTTAACTCCAAACCCTAATTTTGTTTTTACTCCGGTCAAGAGTCATCTTCTCCGGCCAGATTCCGGTCGTTCTTGTCGACGGCGAGCTTTTCTTTGCTGAGTTTTCCTCTTGTGGCTTCATTAGCTCCTTTTCTTCTTCCTCATTTCTTGTTTTGAAATCCTAGTTTAGCTTAGAAATCATGGATTCGAGTTTTTTTTTTAACCTTAATAATCTGCGATCTGTCTTTTTTTTCTTTTCTTTTTCAAAGCCTTTGATCTACTGATTTTCAAGCTTTAAATTCTGGAATCTTACATTGAATTTTAGGATCTGTTGTTTTCCTAGCTATAGGAAATCGATTTAATATCTTGATTGAGAGCTGTTTATATTTATCAAAATTTCACTTCAATCAGTAGATGTGAGTTTTAGAAAAAGAAAATTTGAGATCTTGAGCAAAGAAATCAAGCTCTGATTTGAAGGTTCTCTGAAAAATTACATCATCATCTATTCACTGGAGAATTCTTCCTCTCTAATTGTGGTGAAAATTTCAATCAGGTAAGTTTTGTTTATTTTCTATAATTTTGTTTATATACATGAAAATTCAGAGCATGTATACTGTACCTTGTTTATCTGCACTTATTACATGTTCTAATTTAAGGCTGTAAGATTGTTGAGAATTATGATGTGAATTTGGGGGCATGGATTAGTCTAGGTAATTTGGTGGCTTAATAGTGATTTTTTTTAAAAGATTATTTTTCGATGGCTATTAGAAAGGTCTTATACATCAGTGTTACTTTCATCTCATTGTAGCAGCACATTTTTTTTTATGACCCGTGTGTTATTCTCCTTGTTCTTCTAAGTCACTGGCCCTCATTTTAGTGATATAATTGAGGAGAATATGATCCTTTGATTCAATGTAATTTCTGAATTTAAAATGAAACACTAGAGATTCAGGTGATTATTTGTTAACCAGTATTGCCGATGAAAATTAGTATGAAAGTGTTGAACTGTTTTATTTTTGATATATTTTCTTAAAATGGTTGGTAAAATCTGATGCTCTCTGTGAATGTTAGAATGAAATAATGATTGATATTGTTTCCCCATGACACATCAGTTTAGTGGTTGATTTAGCTTGTTGAATATAACATGTCGATATGGGTTGTGTACCCACGCTATTTGCATTTTTTGTTTTACTTAAAAGTCTTAGACAACACTTATACTTAGTTTTTTTTTATCTCAATGTAATTCCTGTGGTTATCACTATTTTTACCCAAATGTCCACTTGTATTACTAGGTTCCATTGATTGTGCAGACTTGGCCTATTTTAGAAAACTAGTTTATGATAGCCTCCACATTTTTTTTAATATATATTGGTAGCCCTCACTCCCCTTGATAGTAGCAGCCCTCACATTTTGATATTGATAGCCCCCATACCTTTGTGACAATAGCAGCCCTCATTGTGTTGTGAAATATGGCAATGCTCATAGCAGCCCCCCTTTTTGTTAATTCGGTTATGGTGATGTCTATAACAGCCCTTGTTTTATTAAAACTTGATGACACCCATAGCAATTTTTTTTAAGGTGGTACTCATGGTAACTTATCCTTTTACTGATGGGTAAAAGTACTGTTATGCTTTTGTATAAAATTTTCATGGTGGTCAGTACGGTTTGGTTGTACCATGAATTGAAGTTGAGGCCTATGATAGTTTTTTTTGTTTTGTTTCGATAACAGTTTAAACAAGTCCAAACTCTGTTGATTTATTATTTTTTAATTTAAATATTCTCAGTATGCATAGTCTTGTAATCATATAGATAGTTGGGAGTCCCTCAAGAAATTAGCCTTATCATGGTCATTGAATCATTTAATACTGCTTTGTATAAATTGGAATTTGGGAGGAGGGAAGTATAGAATCTTATATTAAATTTGAGGTCTTCTGTACAAATTATAAGTTTACTCGGTCAATTTGATTATTATCTGGTAAGAGTTTGAGTATAGTATTGAGGTGTTGACTACTTATTTGGTTCATTTGTCTCCTCTTGAAAATTGTGAAGTGTCAAGAGGAACTTATTATATCTAGTAAAGTAATATGAGAGTTTGTTTCATGGTAAAGTTATCTTCTGCAATAGAAACTTTTCGTCATGACTGCTTACTTAATATAGTTTTCCTAGTTGAATATTCATATATGCAGCCATTAAGTGCTAATTCTTCATCATATTTCACACGGTAGTAAATATAATTTGATCTTTGTGAACTATTATTTCTAAGGAAATGTATTGCTCAAAGTATATGTTGTTTTGTTTATCTTATCATATCTACACTAGTTCTTAGATTTGATTGATAAAACCAATTTTCTTCAATCAAGTTATGTATGTTCTAATTCTAACAAAAATATGTATTGCATTTGTTCAATTGCTTTGTTTCATTTAATATTTCTTCTTTATAATTTTGGAGGGCGATGAAGGAGTCATCCTAAGCCCATCTTTAGGAGACTAGCCTAGTCCATATAGCGTTCCCCTCTCTTTTCTTTCCTTCTAGAAGATTCTCTAAATTTTTAGACAATCCTCTATCATAGTATAGGGCTCTTTCAGTCTTATTACCTTGCTTGCCTTCTTCTTTTGATGAAAGGTTTTGTCTCATTTGTTTTAGGGATGTCACCTCCTTTAAACATGTTTTGTCTGATTAGCGTTTCACCTGTTTGTGAGCATGCTAGTTTACTTGTTTGTGACCATGCTGGTGTACCTGTTTGTGAGCACGCAGTTTACTTGTTTGTGAATCACACTTGTTTACTTGTTTAGCATCTTTATCTTGGAATATGTTTCGAACTACGTTGGCTTGATCCCTTTCCATAGGGTACGTAGTGCAGCTTGGGATCCATATCCCGAGTCCAGTCAAACCTTTAAAAATAAACTTTTCAAACCTTCCAAAAATACTAAAATCTTCGAAACCTTTTTCAAAAAGATCTTTCCCTAGAGTTAGGAGTAAGTCCTAGATATTTGGGGTGTTCTAGAGTTAGGAGTTTGTCCTGTTTGTTTTGATATGGTGTGTCCTGTCGTGTGAGTGTCCCTAGAGTTAGGATGCTTCGAGTCGATCGGTTAGACATTTAGTCGTACTGATGGCTAGACTAGGAAGCATATAGTCAGCCCATGGTTTTCATTAGGTTGTACAGCCTAGATACACATAGGATGTAGGGCCCACCTGCATTAACTTAAGGCTAATCAACTTGCATTAGTTAGGGCATATAGAGAGTCCTAAAAATTACAATTCACATGAACTTAAGCAATGATACAAAAAGCTTTAAAAATCAGTCGAGTCTAGTGGATCGAGTCTAGGATAGTGGTTCTAGATGGTTAGGCATTGTAGTTTAGAATAGGTCATCGAACTACGTTGACTTCGATTCTTCCCGAGGCCGGGATACGTAGAGCAGCTGGGATGGACGGCCATTTTGGTTCGAGTCAAGTCCTGTATTAGAGTTTTAGGATTTGTCTTATCGAGCCGTGTATAGAGTTGAATTATGTTGTGTGTTTTGTTGTGTTTTCTTACTTTCATGTACAGATCCTATACTTTTAGCTGTAGCGTGCATGTGTTTGTCCAACGGAACTTAGACACTCATTAGGAATGTCACTCATAATCTAGCTATGTTTAGGTGGCACCCTTCTTTCATTTATCTTTTGTATGCTTATTATTTCTATTCTCAGGAAATGCATGCTTAGGTAGACGACTCCTGAGGATTGTTACCATTTCATATGATTTTACCCAAAATTCTTTGGATCTAATAATAAATGGCATAAGAGACCAAGTGCTTGCACTCAGACAAATTGGAGGCGCTCTTCGGACCTTCTCCATTCGTAATCAGGCACGAACCCATTCATTTCTGGTTATCCATGGTATACAAAGCATATTTGTTTAAGGATCCATGGCCGTATACTATGGATGGCGACTCTGAGTTTGTTTAGGTACGTTTCGAATCCAGACTTGTTCCCGAATCGAGAGGTATCTCTTTTATATCGCCACTCGTGCTATGCTATGAGGGTGGCATTTGTGTCGAAAGTTCCTCGGTAGAGCTCTCCTTCACATGTGGATGATCCAAGAGGCCCCTGGGGGCTCGTCCCCCACCTCTCTCCCGGATCGGGGTTCACAGTCTTCGATCGACACCACCACCTCGGTCACCATTCCCTTTATTAGCCGCCATTTCTCCACCCACCATATTCCTTATTCCCTCTTTTTGATCCAAACCCTAGTCACACAGAGAGAAGAGAGGATGGGCTCCTCTTCTCCGATCAACCCACCCCTTCCTGCAATCGTCTTCTCCACATTTTCGCCTCCAACCTCCAATAGATCCATCCCACCACCGATTTTAAGAGGAAGAAGGAATAGAAGAAGTAGGGTTGGGCATAGAGATTGGAAGAAGTAGCGAGAAGAATAAGTGGATTGGGTTTTAGGGTTTCAGTAGGGTGAAATTGCAGCAGATCTGAGTTAGAAAAGGGGATTTAGGGCTCTCATTTCGGGAGAATTGAAAGAAAAGGAAGGCCGGCAAAAGTTAGCTCCGGCCGTAACCTGCCGGATCCGATTGTCTTCCCCGGCAATTCTAATTCTCCCTGCTATAGCTTTGGATTCTAGAGTGGCCACAAAATGTGAAGAGGATAATCTCGGAATCGGCGATTCTTCACGGCATCAAAGAGTCTTTCTCCGGCACAATTCCGAGCAATAACTTAGGTAATTCTTCCTTTCTTTTACTTTAATTAGCAAATAGCATGCAGATTGCATCTGGTCTAGAGTTCATCTGTTCTTTTTCTTTGCCCATTATTTTCCCATCATCAGATTATTCATTGAATTTCTAAGAGATTGGAAGAATTATCCATTAGTCTAAAGGGATCTGATGTCAATTTCTTTTTAGTATGAATTTCTTTAGTTTCATGATTCCTTGGTACCAATGGGTCTATTGATGTTCAATTGAGGCCTATTTTAGTGCCCTGGGCTAATCCAGACAAATTGTTGCAAGGGTAATTGAGCTCTATTATTTCGGTGTTCTATGTAGATGAAATTGACGAGCCAAATCAGACTCTAAATGATGTTTTGATTATATTTTTCATAGCAGTTTTTTATGCTTATATGGTGGTGTAGCTCCTATATTTTGTAGTCCAGGCTTCTATTAGATGGGAAATTAGTGCTAAAAAGTGTTCCAAGATTTCATTAGGCATGGGTAATCAGTACACTGATGTAGTTTTACTTGGTTGTGGCAATAGTGTTTCATGGTTGTTTGGGTTACATAACTGCTCTCACATGCTAAGCAGTTATCATATGATGCTTTATCTCTCCATATATGTTGGAATGGATGGGTTCCATGGTATGTGGTAATCATGTTCTAAAAGTGATAGTTACAGACACTTTACCATCCATTATTTGATTGTTGAAGTTTAAATTTTCATTTAGCCATGTGTTCTGATTCAATGATTTCCAACATTTGAATAGCGATTGTCTGCCCGTATATATATATATATATATATATATATATATATATATATATATATATATATATATATATATATATATAAAGAGAGAGAGAGAGAGAGATAATAGAGTTCTTAAGGTGTCACCTCATATAGCTTATATGAGGTGGCGCTTAAAAACATAAGGGGCCCACTTTGTTTGGGGTAATCCAAACCACTCATTTGAAAGGCCCTTAGATGGATATGGTGCCTACAAAAAATCAGGTCCATAGGATCATCCTAACCCTTCCATTTATGGAGGTAAAAAATGGGCATATTTATGGAGGTTTATACCCATCCATTTCAACCTCCACAAATGGAAGGGTTAGGATGATCCTATGAAGTTGATTTTTTGGGCACACCCTATCTATGTGAGGGCCTATCAAATGAATGCTTTGGATCATCCAAACAAAGTGGGGCCCTTTTGTTTTTAAGCGCCACCTCATATAAGCTATATGAGGTGACACCTTAGGAACTATATTCTCATATATATATATATATATATATATATATATATATATATATATATATATATATGAGGTGTTATCTGGAGAGAAGTAATTTTTTGCAATGATGGTTGGATGTCTGTTGATATATAGAGAGAGAATTATGTAGGGGGTAAGGTAACATCGAACCAATACTCTGAATGGTACAAAATTTAACCAATTGATTCGCATGATTACTAGATTAGTTTCTTTGCTCATTAATCGTTACTTGGAGCTATTGCGGCCTGTTATTGTATGGCAATACAGAAAGAATTAGGTCCGCTATAGCTCTTAAGTTAGGTTGTGCTCTTATTAATGTGAGCATGAGTATCAAAATTTAGGGCGATGAAGGCGTTAGCCCAAGCCCATCTTATAGGGGACTTACCCAGTCCTAATAGAAACCCCCTCTCTCACTTAGTTGATTTTCTTAGTCTTTTAGACGCTTATAGACGTTAGTAGTCCCTTCATTGCAAGGGCGATGAAGGCGTTAGCCCAAGCCCATCCTTAGGGACTTACTCAGTCCAAGTAGCATACCCCTCCTTTGTATAGTAGACTTGCCTAGTCTGTTAGACGCGTTTTAGATATTAGAACATTTCTCATTGCAAGGGCAATAAAAGAGTCATTTGGAGCCCCATTAGGAGACACGCTCTGTCTCATTAGGTGGTTCTCTCATGGTGACAAGCCTTGTTGTTTAGAGTCTTTCCCTTAGGGAGTTTGCTTTAGTTTTAGTAGAGAGTTTACCCATAGGAGGCATGCCTTGCCTCATTTATAGAACCCTCCCTAAGTTGTACCCTCTACTAGTTGAGGACCAACTTGGTCAATTAGTTGCCTCATTCCCTTTTCATCATTGCATGGGTGATGATGGGGATACTTGGAGCCAGCCTTTGTGTCTAGGAGGCATGTATTGCCTCATTTGCAGAGCCCTATTTGGAGACAAGCCTTGTCTCATTTAGAGAGTTTTTCTTTTAGGATGCTTACCTAGCCTCATGTTGGAGCCCCCCTTTCTTCTAAAGAGAGTCTTGGCTTATTTACCCTCAAATTTTGGTAGCGTTATTAGAGAGTCATCGACTCATTAGCACCCCTTCTTTGGTGTTGGTAGCTAGGACTTTCTCCTTTAGAGTCGAAGTCTTTCCTTTTTTTTAGAGACTAGCACAGTCTTATTAGAGCTTTGCTCGCTTGGAATTTTAGATTTTTTTTTTCTGTTCTTGCGACGCCTGTCTACTTGTTCGTGGATTATTGCATCTTGTTTTATGATACTAGTTTGTTGGTTTGAGGTTTCCCCTTTACCCTAAGGGTTTTACCCTAGGATGTTGCATTGTGTGTTCCCTTTAGCCTCTGACCAAATGGGTGAAAACATTTGAAATTTTAAAATCCATAAACATTTGAAATTTTAAAGTCCATAAACATTTGAAATCTTAAAATTACAAGAACATTGAAATCATTTAAAATCACAAAAAATATTGGAAAGCTTTAAACTCCAAAAAAATTAAAAATTAAAAACATCAAAAACATTTGAAAACATCAAAAACCTTAAAATCTAAGGTGTTGAGTTTTAGAAGCGTAATTAGGAAAGTTCATATTTGAACTACGTTGGCTTTATCCTCTTCCACGAGGTACGTAGTGTAGCTTGTGATTTTTATCCTAAGTCCAGCCAAACTTTGTAAATAAATCATTTGAATTCTTTAAAAAGCACAAAAATCTTTTAAAACCTTATTTTCAACAAGATCTTCCTCTAGAGTTAGGAGTTTGTCATAGATAGAGAGTTTTAGAGTTATGAGTTTGTCTTGGATGTGTTGTGTATTTTGTTTGTGTTTGTGTTAGGGTTAGGAGTTTGTTGCGCCTCCGTCCGGTCAGTTGGCGATTCACATCGCCGACTGATGACTGGGTCTAGGATGCGTTTAGTGATCCCATTGTTTTTCTTAGGACACACAGCCTAGTTACACATAGGTTGTAGGAACCACCAGCATTAGCCTAAGGCTAACCTGCATTTAGTTAGGGCATATAGGGTGTCCTAAAATCCACAATTCACTGAAATATAAATAATTGCACAAGAAGCTTTAATAACTAATCCGGTCTTTTAGGTTGAGTTTAGGATAGAGATCTAGATGTCTTAGGCATCATAGTTTAGAATAGGTGCGAAGAACTACGTTACTCTGATTCTCATGGAGGCGAGGATACGTAGGCGGCTTGGGTGAATATCAGACCATCCAAGAGTCGAGGAGTACGTGTAGAGTTTAGGAATTTGTTGTGTTGTGTCGTGTGTGGTATCGAGTCATATTGTATGTTTTGTTATGTTTTTTTACTTTCCTGTACAGACTTTATACCTTTAGCTGTAGTATGCATGTGCTTGTCCATCAGAACTTAGACACCAATTATGCATGACACTTATAACCTAGCTATGCTTAGGTGACACTTCTTTCATTATTTTGTGTGGCTTATTCTTTCATCCCCGAGTTATGCATGTTTAGGTAGACGTCCACTCGGAGATATTTGTTCCCATTTCACATGATTTTCACCCAAAACTCTTTAAGGTTAATAATAAATGGCATAAGAGACCAAGTGCTTGCACTCAGACGAATTGGGGGTGCTCTTCGGACCTTCTCTATTCATAATCAGGCACAAGCCCATATATATTTCTGGTTATCCATAGTATACAGAACATATTTGTTTTTGGGGTTCCATGGCCTATCCATGGATGGCGACTCTAAGTTATTTTTAGGTACATCTTGGTTTCGAGCCCTGGCTCCGGATCAAGATGTATCTCATTCGTTATGTATCGCCACTCGTGCTATGCTGTGAGGGTGGCACTTATTTTGAGAGTTCCTTGGTAGAGCTCTCCTTCACATGTGGAGATCTTTGAGGATTGCAGGGGGATCTCGCGTCCCTCAGCACTAGTCCTCACGATCGGGGTCCACAGTCCTCTTTTAAAGAGTCCATAGGAGTCTGTTCGTTGTTCATACTTGTTTTCATTTAAAATCCAAAGTGTTTGGCACTGGAAGAAATAAGTGTACACCTTCCAAAGTGAAAAGAGAAATCTACAGCGGATCCTGGTTTAGGATCCAAAGAAGGGCAAGTGGTGTATTTTTTTCAGACCTGCCTGAGTCATCAAAGCCTTAAACATTGAGCAAAAGGAAGAAATCCCAGATTCAGCCTTTGTGAAGATGGTTTTACCATTATACCAAAGAAAGAACCCATACAAATGTAAATTTTTCCTACTTACCTTGGTTTTGCTTTCTTAAGACTTTGTTGTGTAAGTACATCACAGTAGGAGCATCTTCAAACACAATCATAACTGGGACAACTATTCTCAACAAATAGAAACTAGAGAAGCTTGAACATACTCTTTGAGTTAAATTCCTTGATTAAATTGTCTCTTTTAGAGTGAAAGTTTCGAAAACTTTAATTCTCAGCGGAGTCTAGAATCTACTCTCGCAACCTTCAAACCACTGCAAAATGCTTTTCACCTGTTAGAGAGAGTCAATATCCAAAAATTTCATCAAGTTACTTGAGTTTTGCTTTCAACAAAGATCATGCACTCCTAGTTACTCTTGGCAAGAGATGACTAATCCATCTAGTGAAATCAATAGAAGTTGGTAAATATTTCCATCATTCAATAAGTTTTTAATAAGGATAGAAATTGACAGCTCTGTACTTCAGAGTCTGGTATTTTCTTCCATTATTTTGAGTTTTAATAAGGACAGAAATTGACAGCTCTGTACTTCAGAGTCTGGTCATATCTTCCATTGTTTTGAGTTTTAATAAGGATAGGAATTAACAGCTCTGTACTTCAGAGTTCGGTCTTTTCTTCCATTGTTTTGAAGTTTTTAATAAGGATAGAAATTGACGGCTCTGTACTTCAGAGTTTTGTCTTTTCTTCCATTGTTTTGAAGTTTGTAAATAAGGATAGAAATTGACAGCTCTGTGCTTCAGAGTCGAGTCTTTTTATGCATCATTTCTTTAGAGTTTGGTCTTTTCATCCCTCATTTTGAAAAGTTTTAATAAGGATAGAAATTGTTGGCTCCGTGTTTCACGGTTTGGTTTCTTCTTCCATCGTTTTGAAAAAAATTTAATAAGGAAGAATTTACTATATTCTGTTTTGCATGGATATATTCTTTTTTCCATCTTTTTGAAAAAAAAAACCTATCGTTTGCACTTGGTTTAATAAAATTTCAATACAACAAAAAAAAAACTCTTTGAGTGATTAGTGTGTACTTGTTTGATTTGCACATTTTGAGTATTTGGTTAGTGTCTGCTTTGGTAAAACCTTAATCTATAAAAAAAACTCTTTGAGTGTTTGGTTTGTACTCGTTATTATTTTTTTTAAGAAAAAAAGACTCATTAAGTGTTGCAGACTCTTTGAGTGTTGGAGGAGTGTTGGAGACTCTTTCAGTGTTACAGACTCTTTGAATTTAAATGTTGAGTTAGCTTAAATGTTGCAATACCCTAAGTATGAAGTTGAGAGGGTGATCCACAATGTGTCGCTACCTAACGAGTTAGGAGTCAGGCATATCTGCGAAGAGGTTTGTATGGAACCGTATTGCATGATGGGCATACGAATCTGGATTTATATAGGACAATTTAGCAGTACCATATGAATCCGGGGTGGCTCGCTACCTTGAAAGAGAGGAGTCAGAGTTATCAGGATAGCTAAACAGATGAATTTTCAGCAATGGTTTGTATAGCTATCGCCCTGGTATTAGATGTTTGAGCTTTGGTCGAATATACCAATACCCAAGTAATTAGTTGTTTGGTCTTTGGCCTGGTTGACAGTAAAAAAAAGAAAAAAATAATAAATTTCTCTTTGATTAATTGAGTTGAGACTTTTTGAGTGTTACATGTTGAGTTAGCTTAAATGTTGCAATACCCTAAGTATGAAGTTGAGTGGGTGATCTGCAATGTGTCGCTACCTAACGAGTTAGGAGTCAGGCATATCTGCAAAGAGGTTTGTATGGAACCGTGTTGCATGACGGGCGTACGAATATGGGTTTATATGGGACAATTTGGCAGTACCATATGAATCCGGGGTGACTCGCTGCCTTGAAAGAGAGGAGTCAGAGTCACCCGGATAGCTAAACAGATGGATTTTCAGAAATGGTTTGTTTAGCTATCGCCATGGTATTAGATGTTTGAGCTTTGCTCGAATATACCAATACCCAAGTAATTATTTGTTTGGTCTTTGGCCTGGTTGACAGTAAAAAAAAGAAAAAAAAAATTTCTCTTTGATTAATTGAGTTGAGACTCTTTGAGTGTTACATACTCTTTGAGTATTTGATTTGAGACTCTTTGAGTGTTACAGACTCTTCGAGTGATTGATTTGAGATTCTTTGAGTGAATTATTTGAGACTCTTTGAGTGTTACAGACACTTTGAGTGATTATTTTTTAGACTCTTTGAGTGTTACAGACTCTTGGAGTGATTGATTTGAGACTCTTTGAGTGTTACAGACTCTTTGAGTGATTGGTTTGAGACACTTTGAGTGATTATTTTTTAGACTTTTTGAGTGTTACAGACTCTTGGAGAGATTGATTTGAGACTCTTTGAGTGTTACAGACACTTTGAGTGATTGATTTGAGACTCTTTGAGTGTTACAGACTCTTTGAGTGATTGGTTTGAGACTCTTTGAGTGTTACAGACTTTTTGAGTGATTGATTTGAGAGTCTTTGAGTATTACAGACTCTTTGAGCGCTTTGAGTGATTGATTTGAGATTCTTTGAGTGATTGGTTTGAGACTCTTTGAGTGATTGATTTGAGATTCTTTGAGTGATTGGTTTGAGACTCTTTGAGTGATTGATTTGAGATTCTTTGAGTGATTGATTTGAAACTCTTTGAGAAGTTGATTTGTATATGTTTGAGTAATTAGTCTGTACTCGTGTGAGTGATGAGGTTTATACTCTTTGAGTGATTGAATTATGTTTGCTGTTGAAAAATCTTGATTTAGAAATAAAAGAGTGTGTTTGTGTTTGTGTTCGCTTACATTAATAAGAGTTAAATAGTTGAGTCATGAGTGTTAGAGAGAGGCCATCTCATTGAGATGCCATGATTGTCGAGTTAAGAGACGGTGAGAGGCTATCTCCCTATTGTTGATAGAGTTTTATTCTTGTGAAAAAGTCATTTTGCTAGTTTATCCTTTATGACTCATTTTAGAATCAAAATCCAGAAATTTTCATTGCTTTATTTTCGGGTCGATCAAAATGTGTTGTCTGTTCAGGTTTAGCATTTGCGCGTCAAGCACGCTCTACCAAAGAGGGGCATCTGGAGACACCCCATTTTGACCTGACCCAATTTCCTAAAGTCGAATAATCCAGATCCTGAAACCCAAATTCGTAGTCCCTAAGAATCAAGTCTCAAGTTCTTGAAGTGTATGAAACCGAGTCCCGAAATTCCTGAAGAACCGAGTCCCGAGTAATAGATAAACCCGAAGAGTCCCATTCACTGTTAGTTTTCTGAAATTTTTCGTAGCATTGATCCTCACACTCATTTTCTCGAAGTTCGCAAAAGTTGCAAAAATACACCTGAGCTTCTGGTATCGACACTCCTGTATTCGTACCTCTAAGCTCCAATGACATGTTGGATAGCTTATCTTCTTTAGGTGTTTAAGGGTTCATTAGTGATCATTGTCATTTATAAAATACGCTGCAAAAATCATAAGCGAAGAAGAAGAGACAAGTTGGGTTGTGCAAATATCGAAATTTAGTGTGTTGATATCATTTTCCTTATTCAAGGCGAAAAGAGGATTTGCTATCTTTATGAGGGTGATTTTGTAATTCTAGTATGCCTTGTGGTGCAAGCAATCTTTAATGGCTATTGGATCAAATCAGAGGGTTAGGATCATGTATAGAGAAAGGAATTTTTGCCTTGTTTTCTACTTGGATCACCCCCAGTAGTGCCAAAGAGTAATCATAATCATACTAGAAGGGGCTGTCCAAGTAAGTAAGGGATGGAAGGCCTGAATATAACATTTCTCTTTACAAAAATCCAACGAATGAGGGTTTCGAGGCTCTCTCATTTTTCGCCCACAGTAGAGAGAGATGAGCAGAGAGAGAGAGTGAGAGGGAGGAAGAGGATGAGGTAGAAGAAGAAGAAGAGAGAGAGCATCTGGCAATTCGTGCCGGAATCTGACCCTACCCATACGCCAATTTGGCTGAGCCGTCACCATCTCCAAGCTTCGGCCACCATTACCCTCATCTCTTCTTCTCCCATCCTCTCCTTCTACAACCACCATCACCATCATCTTCTTTGCTACAGCCACACCATCATCTCTGTCCCCATCTACCTCTACCTCCTTCTCCACATCTCAGCCACTAATCATCAAAGCCATATCCGATTATTAGCCTCCATTAGAACCCGTTCCATTTTCTTTAAAAAAAGAAAGAAAGAGAAAATCCAGAGAAAGGGAGAAGGGCCATTTCCTCACCAAGCTTGAGCTCCACCCCTTTCATCATCAATTTCAGCCACCACTTCCATCCTCTTGTCACCATTGCAGCCACCATCTACTCCTCAAACCATCTCATTCCAATTTCTTCTTCCACCACTACCCAAAGTCTCTTCCATTGCCAGCCGAGAACCACCTCCACCTCTTCTCCTTCAAATCTCCATCACTATCCTCTACAACCACCATCACCATCATCTCCTTTGCTACAACACCTTTCATCATCAATTTCAACCACCACTTCTATCACTTTTTAAAGAGGTTTTGGTCAATCAAAAGGTAAGAAAGAAATCTGCAATTCTAAAGGGATCAAGGATCAGTTCAGTGCATCGAATTACTATGAGTATAGATTGTTTATTTAATTCCTTTTTGTGTCTTATCCTTGATCTTATGATATGTTGATAGTATACATTGCTATAATAGTGCTGAGATTTTGTGCATTTTGTGTGCAATTTGAATTAAAAAAAATCATCACGTGAATGGAAGAATTCAGCTCAAAAAGGGGTTTAAATGAGGATTTTCGTGATTTCTGCTCTGATCCAATAGGATTTAATAAAAGCTTTGAACATGAAAGTTGTTAAGCATGATGTACAGAACATTTTTTATGTTCATAATATTTTTCGATTTGAAGTGTGTGAAGAGCTATAGTGAAAACGAGTTTCAGTTGCTTGAAACTCTATTTTCTTGGAATCAGATCGGAAATGTCAATTTACCGGCCATCACTAGCCAGATTTGGCCGGAGTGATGAACTAGAAAAGTGTTCTTTCATCTATTATTAAAACTTTGATGTTGAGTACTTTTCTTGAATAGGATATTTGAATGGTTAAAATTGTGATTCAAACTTTCCGCTATCTTGAAACAAAAACTGAGATTCTGAATTCTGACAGAGATGTCGATTTTCCGACCATCTCTGGCCAGATTTGGCCGGAGTGATGAACTAAAAAAGTGTTCTTTCATCTATTCTCTAAAACTTTTATCATGAGTACTTTTCTTGAATGTGATATTTGAATGGTTAAAATTGCGATTCAAACATTCAGCTGTCTTGAAAAAAAAACTGAGATTCAGAAATCTGACAGAAATGTTCATTTTCTGGCCATCTCTGGCTAGATTTAGCCAGAGTGGTGAACTAGAAAAGTGTTCTTTCATCTATTCTCTATAACTTTAATGTTGAGTACTTTTCTTGAATGTGATAATGAACGGTTAAAATTGCGATTCAAACTTTCAGCTGTCTTGATAAAAAAAACTGAGATTCTGAAATCTGACAGAGATGTCCATTTTTCGGCAATCTCCGGCGAGATTTAGCCGGAGAGATGAACTAGAGATATCTTATTTAATGAGTGTGCTAAAACTTTGTTGTTTTTAATTTTTAGTGAAAATGAAGTTTAGTGTGTGAAAAATTCAATGCAAAATCTCAATTTCTACACTAATGTGCTTTTAATGGCGATGAGCCGGAATGGCCTTTTTCCGGCCACTTCCAGCCGGAACCAGACGAAGTGGTCAATTGAGTAAATGTCATTCATGATGGGATCTACAACTTGGAATGATGAGATATTTGGTGGTCTTGATGTTTGATAGGTCCAAAATTCAACAAAAAGTGGCATTTTTCACACTAATGTCATAATTATGTCATTTTTTTATCATGGACAACTTGAGCTCTATTCAATTTTAATGATTATTTTGGATGTTTTGAGATTGGTGGCAAGTAATGAATCATCTTTTGGATGTCTTCCAAGATTTACTTGCCATTTTTGGGACATTTTTGTGAAAATTACATCCTTAGTTGTTATTTTACCTTTTATTGCTTTTCAATGCTATTTTGGACGTAAATTGATTTTAATGCTTATAGTTGGATATGATGAGCATGCTAACAAGTTTTAAATCATATATTTAATAATATTCATGAATTGTTTGGCATTCTTAACCCTTTTTGGTGAAAATTGCATATTTGGTAGAAATTTTGCCTTTTTTTTAAGGTTGTTTTGAGCTTAGATTAATTCAAATGAATGCTTAAGATGACTATGCAACATTGCAAAGAGAAGAGCTCTAGATGCAAGTATTAGCGAAATGTGATTTTTTTATTGCAAAGGCGATGAGAGCGTTAGCCCAAGCCCATCCTTTAGAGGGACTTACCGAGTTATGGTAGTACCCTCTATCTTCTTTCTCTTTCTTTATGTAGATGCCTTATAGTCTTTTAGACAACTTTTGAACCCTTGCCCCCTTCATTGCAAGGGCAATGAATGTGTTAGCCCAAATTCATCATTAGGGAACTTGCTCGGTCCAAGTAGCACTCCCCTCTTTATTTAGTAGACTAGCTCAGTCTTTAGACACATTTAGCTTTTTAGTAGCTTTATCATTACAAGGGCAATGAAAGAGTCATCTAGAGCCCCCATTAGAAGACTTGCTCAGTCTCACTAGCACCCTTGTTTATTTTCTTCTAATAGAGAGTCTTTGACTTATTTACCCCCATTTTGGCAGCGTTAATAGTGATTCTTGGACTTATTTGCACCCCCTCTTTAGTGATACTGGTTTATGAGTTTATTCTTTAGTTTAGGGGTTTATCCTTTAGTTTAAGAGTTTGTATTTTAGTGTTGTTATCACTCTTCTTTATTAAATACTAGTACAATCTTATTAGAGCTTTGCTTACTTGTGATCTTACCATTTTGTTTTAGTTGGCACACTAGTTTACCTATCTGGGGTCATAGAACATTTTCATTTAGTGGGACACTAGTTTACTCGTTTTGAGGTCATTTCACTTTTAGTGACTGTTTGCTTGGGGTTTCCCCTTTACCATAACGGTTTTACCCTAGGGTATTGCATTGTGTGTTCCCTTTGGCCTTTGACCAAAAGAGTGGAAGTTTTTTAAAAATCTAAAAAACACTCGAATATTTTAAAATTCAAAAACATTGGAATTATTTTAAAATCCAAAAACATAAGAAATTAGAAATCTAAAAAAATCAGAAATTCAAAAATTCAAAAACCCTTTGTAAACTTAAAGTTTTTGTAGTAATTAGGAAAGTTTGTTTCCGAACTACGTTGGCTTGATCCTCTTCCACGAGGTACGTATGCAGCTCGGGATTCTCGTCCCAAGTCCAGTCAAACTTTGTAAATAAAACATTTCAAACCTTCAAATTTCGTAAATAAATCATTTAACCCTTTTAAAAATACAAATTTTTTTCATGAAACATGTTTTTGAAAAGATCTTTCTCTAGAGTTAGGATTTTCTCCTAGATGTGTTGTGTGTTTGTATGTGTTTGTTTTGGTTATTTTGTATTTGTGTTAGAGTTAGGAGTTTGTCCTAGCTAGGAGTTTAACGCCTCCGTCCGGTCAGTTGGTGGTACTTTTCGTTGACTGATGACTAGATATAGGATGCGTTAGTGATCCCATTATTTTTCTTAGGATACACAGCCTAGTTACACATACGATGTAGGACTATCCATGATGCTCTCACTGCATTAGCCATGGATGTCTCTCTTAGACATGGGATTCTATTGATCCCTCTTATAATATCTAAGTTCTATAGATTTAAGCTTAATTGATAATGTATATAATCTATTATTATTTCTCCTTGTATGCTACTGGGTACATGGTAAAGATGGTAAACTCAAATTTAAAAATCACTCAATTGGTACTCTTAGTCCTCTTACCTTGTAAGTTGGAATGTGTACACTAACCTTTAATTAAAACACTAATTTCTTTGGCTTCTAGCCAACATATTAACCATGATAAGCCATATGGGTTGTGTATGTTATACATATATTATATGCACATATTTAGGGGAGCATGATATGCTAGGTTGATACCTTAAACCTTAGCAAATCATGCATTAATGGCCCAAGGGTGGTTTGAAAATCATTCACCTTTAAATCCCTTAGTTTCCCTTTGGTTGGAAAGCCCTTTGGATTCATACATTGTACGAGTCACTTACAAAGGGAGAGCTATACATGCCCAACGTCTGTCCATCCATCTTATCATATGATGTTTGAAGTGCACGGATCGTGTAAATATGGGTCGAACTCAGGGAAGAAAAATTCAGTTGTCAATCCTATTCTTGTACCGATTAGAATACTAGCTATGATATAATGTTGCCTGGAATGGACTCAGGATTTCCGTGGACTTGACCTCGGAGCCAACACTATATATAAGCGTATATTCTAATCAATCTAAGAATCAAATTTAACTAAGATCTTTTTTATTTAAAATCCTAATTTAGGCAAAGTGTACTAAGGTTCTAATGATCTCTTTTAACTACTTATCTAATTTAATTAGATAACCAAAATTCTAAGGGCCTAAGTTAATTGGAAAATTACAAAAGTAATTTGGAATAGTGTAAAAACCTTAATTCAATATAAAAGATTACTTAGGGTTAGAATCCACCATGGGTTTGGATTAAATTGAATAATTAAAATAATTTTTGTGTATTGAATTGTATATTTGATAATTAGTCTATGGGGAATAAGATCAATGGATGTCATTGCCCATGAGTAATTTATCAAAGACATACTCCAATTTTAAAGGCTATTTAAATATTTATAATGTTCATAGCAATCACTCATATGAAAGGGGAAAGCCAATGGCATGAATGATTGGTATGCAACAATTATAAACCATTAATTCCATACCATTAAATTTAATTAAAAACCTTTCTCCTTCCCCATGGTTTCATCTAAACCCTAAGTATATAGGATTTAGTTACTGAAAATCCGATATAGGGGGTCCCAAGTTATAATAGAAATGGCAACTATGAGGAGGGAGAATACGGTTGTTTAAGAAAACTAGAATTTATCAATTTGAAAAACTTAAACCGATTAAGAGATCAAAAACAATATTTTAAGCATACAAGTTAAATCTAATGGTGCAATGCAAATGAAAGAGCAAAGAGATAGAAAGAGTGCACCCGAGATTTAAAGTGGTTCGGTCCTCAAACCCGAGGCCTACTCCACTCCACCAACCAAACCCGTTGATCGCTTCACTATTTGATCTTCTTAACCTTGGCGAAGATCGGTGCCAATTACAATTGCTTTAACCTTGGTGGCAATCCTCACCACGGAGAAAAAAAGGGCTCCGCTTCTCCGAATACTCGCCCGAATACAAATCTTGAAAGATGAAAGAAAGAACTAAAAAATCCCTTCAATAGGGTTACAAAAGATGTACAATTGAGAGCCTATGATCCAAATCCTAGAGTTGGTGATGAGAGGCACAATTGAAGCTTGATTCACTCTTGGGTATTCAAATGAAGTTTAATAGTGTTAGGATTGATAGTTTGTATGTTTAGAACACCCATATTTATAGGAAAAACAAAATATGACCGTTCAGTGGCATTACGGTAATTCCAGCAAAATTCCAAACGGCTTTTTTTCAGACCGTTGGAGTGTTCTCGGAGTTCCGAGAATTCTCGGAGTTCCGAGAAAAAATCTCGGAGTTCCGAGAAGCCACACAGAAGTTGGAAAAAGTCTACTGGACCATTTCTCGGAGTTCCGAGAATAATTCTCAGAGTTCCGAGAAGCCTATGCAGAGCAGATTTTCAATTATGTTTTTGGGCTTCCAGTTCTCAACCAAGATGGGATTGCTATGAGGGTTCCAAGGTGTTGGAACTCCACAAATACAATCACTTGTTTATTTAGGGTGTGTGAGATTACTTTGATTATGCCTCTAAAAACCTAATCTAGGTTTGGATCAATTACATTCTAAAAGACAAAAAATGGTCTTCAATATTAATTTCTTCATGTCTTCAAGTCTTCATGACTTCTTGCTTGATGACTTTGGCCTTCCAATTAGTGGTCCAATGTGGGCTTCTTGGCCTTCAATCCAAGCATCCTTGATCTTACTTTATCAAGATCTACAACTTAGACAAACAAACACATTAGTGATAAATGATCACTTGTGTATTGGAATCATCAAAACAAGATGGGAATGCCAAGGTAAAAACCATTGGGCTTACAATCTCCCCCTTTTTTATGATGACAAGCACAAGAGATTTACAAATCAAAGCATATACTCTTTTCACATTTTTCTTACACTAGAGACTTTACTCTAGATTCTTCTCCCCCTTTGTCATCAACAAAAAGAAGGGGTAAGAAAAACAAGGGTTTAAAATTTACAATTTTAAAGCTCCCCCTTTTTCAAAGAAAAATTCAATTTTAACTCCCCCACGTTAAAATAATTTTACAATACAAGAGGGGTTATAAAAAAAAACATACAAATGAAATATATTCAATTTTAAGTTCAAAAACCCCTAATCTACACAATATGAATATCATCATATGGGGGTTTTGGGAACCCAAGATTTCTTGGTCCCACATCTAGCCCTACTCTTGGATGCACATTGGAATTGGTAATGACCATTCATTCCACAAAAATGGCATCTAACAAGAGGGTTAGATACACTAGTCCTATCATGATAAGCATGTTGAGGTCTAAGACTAGTTTTACTTAGGATTATGTCAATAATTTTATTTCCATTTAGAAATCCATGTAAACATAATCTAAGTCTTTCATTTTCATTATGAAGATGGGATGTTTGAACTAAAAGCTCATTTCTTTCATCTTCATAAGAATTGGAGGAGCTTGCCATATTTTGAAATTTTAAAAGTTGGCAAGTTTTCTCATCCAAACTACCCTTAAGGGTATTAATCTCAAGTTTATGATTTTCAAGTGTAACTTATTCTTGAGATATGGAAGAAGATAAATCACTTTTCAAAAATTCAAGTTCTTTTTCTAACTTTAAAATGGATTTTTTAAGAACTTTGTTTTTGGAAATTTGGGTATGCAAGGTTTCACATAATTCATCATAAGGTATGCTATCACTTTTACTACTAGATGAAGAATATGAGGGGTTAGAGTTTACCTCAACTTCATGGGTGAATGTCATGAAGCAAAGATCATCTTTTTTATTTTCTTCCCCTTCACTTGAGCTTTTGCCCGATGTGCTTAACGCATCCCAACCGGCGGCAAGAGCCTTATGCTTCTTCCAATCCTTCTTACCCTTGTACTTAGAGGAAGTTGATTTTAGAAGTGGACAATCCGGTCTTTTATGTCCTATCTTCTTGCAATTGAAGCATCTTAAGGCTCCATCAACATCACTTTCTTCTTTCTTTTTCTTATCTTTCTTATGCTTCTTTCTCCACAAGCTCTTGAATCTTCGTAAAGCTTCTTCTTCGTCACTATCCGCTTCACTTGATGAGTCTTCCTTGGAAGCCTTGAGTGCTAGGGATCTAAATTCCCTCTCCTTCTCCTTTGGCTTCTTTTCCTCTTGTCGGCTAGTAAGGAGCATCTCATGGGTGATGAGAGATCCTACAAGCTCCTCTATGGTTAGCGTCTTGAGATTTTTTGACTCTTGAATCGCGGTCACCTTTGGATCCCAATGGGGAGGAAGAGACCTAAGTAACTTACTCACAAGCTCATCGTTAGGATAAGATTTACCAAGATTAGCTAGTTCGTTAGAAATAATAGAAAAACGAGTATACATTTCCGAAATACTCTCGTTTGGACTCATTCTAAACATTTCATACTTGCTCTTTAACAAGTTTATTTTGGAATCCTTGACTTGTGATGTTCCCTCATGGGTAGTTGCAAGGGTATCCCAAATAGTCTTGGCGGAATAAAAAAGAGCAACTCTATTAAACTCCTCGGTAGCTAAGGCACAAAACAAGGAATTTATTGCTTTGTAGTTCAAATTAGCTTGCCTTTTCTCTACCACATTCCATTCTTCAAAAGGTTTGGAAGGTACATTGTATCCATTTTCAACAATGTACCAAAGTTCCACATCTATCGAAAGAAGATAGATGCGCATCCTTGTTTTCCAATGTCCATAGTTTGACCCATTGAAGAAAGGAGGTCTAGTTGTGGAATGGCCTTCCGGAAGTCCGGTTCCAATTTGGTGTGCCATTTCACAATTAGAAGTTGCCAAATAAAATATTTCCCTAGTTAGATTTTGAAATAACTTTCACAAAAAATTTTAAAATCTTTTAAGAGCCAAGGCTCTGATACCAAGTGAAAATCCGATATAGGGGGTCCCAAGTTATAATAGAAATGGCAACTATGAGGAGGGAGAATACGGTTGTTTAAGAAAACTAGAATTTACCAATTTGAAAAACTTAAACCGATTAAGAGATCAAAAACAATATTTTAAGCATACAAGTTAAATCTAATGGTGCAATGCAAATGAAAGAGCAAAGAGATAGAAAGAGTGCACCCGAGATTTAAAGTGGTTCGGTCCTCAAACCCGAGGCCTACTCCACTCCACCAACCAAACCCGTTGATCGCTTAACTATTTGATCTTCTTAACCTTGACGAAGATCGGTGCCAATTACAATTGCTTTAACCTTGGTGGCAATCCTCACCACGGAGAAAAAAAGGGCTCCGCTTCTCCGAATACTCGCCCGAATACAAATCTTGAAAGATGAAAGAAAGAACTAAAAAATCCCTTCAATAGGGTTACAAAAGATGTACAATTGAGAGCCTATGATCCAAATCCTAGAGTTGGTGATGAGAGGCACAATTGAAGCTTGATTCACTCTTGGGTATTCAAATGAAGTTTAATAGTGTTAGGATTGATAGTTTGTATGTTTAGAACACCCATATTTATAGGAAAAACAAAATATGACCGTTCAGTGGCATTACGGTAATTCCAGCAAAATTCCAAACGGCTCTTTTTCAGACCGTTGGAGTGTTCTCGGAGTTCCGAGAATAATTCTCGGAGTTCCGAGAATTCTCGGAGTTCCGAGAAAAAATCTCGGAGTTCCGAGAAGCCACACAGAAGTTGGAAAAAGTCTACTGGACCATTTCTCGGAGTTCCGAGAATAATTCTCGGAGTTCCGAGAAAAACTCTCGGAGTTCCGAGAAGCCTATGCAGAGCAGATTTTCAATTATGTTTTTGGGCTTCCAGTTCTCAACCAAGATGGGATTGCTATGAGGGTTCCAAGGTGTTGGAACTCCACAAATACAATCACTTGTTTATTTAGGGTGTGTGAGATTACTTTGATTATGCCTCTAAAAACCTAATCTAGGTTTGGATCAATTACATTCTAAAAGACAAAAAATGGTCTTCAATATTAATTTCTTCATGTCTTCAAGTCTTCATGACTTCTTGCTTGATGACTTTGGCCTTCCAATTAGTGGTCCAATGTGGGCTTCTTGGCCTTCAATCCAAGCATCCTTGATCTTACTTTATCAAGATCTACAACTTAGACAAACAAACACATTAGTGATAAATGATCACTTGTGTATTGGAATCATCAAAACAAGATGGGAATGCCAAGGTAAAAACCATTGGGCTTACAGTTACTCATGAAGAAAGTCAAAGAAACAAAAATAAAAAGTAGAAAGAAGAGAATTGCCATTAAGAACTTGAAAAGGAAAAAGAAAACAAAAAGAACTCTTCTTTAATTGAAATTGAAAGAAAAAATACATCAAATTGTAATTTAAAATAAAGAGCAAAATAAGAAAAACTTATTCTTTTTCTCATTCAATGGTTGAATTATTGTCCTCCTTCAAGCCTTGATCGGATTCTTCTCGTCGATACGAGTCCAACGGATCCGACCACGCACGAATCGGAGCTAAAACGAAGAAGTTATGGTCCGTTGATGTTTTAGAAAAAAATAAAAAAACTGCTGAATAAGCGACGAGACGAGACGAGACTAAAAATTCAAGAAGATGGGAGAGAGTTCAAGAGAGATTGATATATAGATTTTGGATGAGAAATGTTGCTAAATTAAGGGATTGAAAAAGATGAAAGGTGGAGATTAAAAAGCTAATCTTAGGAAACAAATGAAATGACAAGATTAAGGCTTGAATGGGCTTTCTCTATCTCTTCTAAAAAACACATGGGTTACTTTCCTTCTTTTTTTTCCAAAGGTTTGTCTAAAACCTTCTAATTATTTTGTCAAGCAACTTTCTAAATGGTAGAAAAATAATGAAAAGTTTCCAAGTTGAGGAATATGTGCATGAAATGACCAAATTGTCCCTATCTTTCGAATGAATTGCAATCATGCCATATACTTTCGCAAATGGCAAATCTACCCTTCCTTTGTAATGCACATAAACAACAAATAATTCATTCTCTTCTCTTGATCATTTCAATCTCAACCATTGGAATTAAGATCCTTTCTCTTCTCTTGTTTTTCATCATCCATCCATGAAATTTCATCTTTCAAAGCAAAGTAAGGGGGTGTGGCATTATCAATTTGATTCTACTAAAGCATCATGCCAATTCGGCCAACTAAGGCATCTTGGAACTTTGGATTCTCATGGCAATTGGTCATTTCTTCACTATTTTCATATGTTAAGCTCCATTTCCTTCATAATTCCAATAAAACCCCTGAAACAACAAAAATACCTTAGTAGCACCGCTTAAAACATAAAATATGCATGCATCCTACCACTACCATTCACACATAAATGTGTTCATCAAATTCCCCCATACTTGAGTTTTGCTTGTCCTCAAGCAAATAAGAAGAAAATAAAGAAAAATAGAAACAAAATAAAATCCTAACTTATTTTCGTAAGAATCACGATTGCACTTAGCATGTGCAACAAGCCTTTAAACCCCTAGGTTACCCTAGTGGACGAGTTGTGTCTCGTGAGTGTTTGCAGTGAATATACACACAAAATTTGAAAATTTTAACTTTCTAAAAATAAAACTTTCTTTTACAAATCCAAAATATAGAATAAAGCCAAAGATTTCTGATTCTTTTTTCTTTGATAAATTACTCAAAATAAAAGAACAGAAGTACCCCATAATTAAACTTTGCATCCTATTCCAAGTTTGAAAATTAAAAAGATATTTTAATCAAAGAATCCTCTTTTGAATTTGTCCTACTTTGCTCCCTTAAACTTGCCTCTAATGTAATCGTACCATAAAAGAAATTTGATTTTGAAACTTAATAGAAAAATTGCAATCTTATATGGTCCACCATCCTTTACACTTTTCCATTACTTTCTAAGAATAGAACTCAGTTTTTGTAATCCTCTACTGCTTTTTGCGTGAATGACATGCAGGGCATGCACCAGACACCCAGGCTACTAAGCAGTGTCCGACTAATCTTTGATTTGCATATGTTATAGACATTGATGTATATGAGTTCAAACTTTATCTTTGATTACGTGCAATGCTTTGATTTATTAAACTTTCTAATTGACCCATGTATGGAGTTTTCAGTCAGTTGCTCTCAAGCCAGTTGGCTTTAAGGAACTGGGCATAAAAACCCTTCAGACTTAATAGCTCAAGTAAAAAAGGCTACAAATCAAAACTATAATCAAGAAGCAAACTTTCTAAAAATCATTCATTCTTTCTTTTGTTTCAACATTTCTTTCCTTTTTATCCATACCATATAAAAAGCAAGTTTCTATTTCTATTTCTTATTCAAATCCTTTTAAAAGAAAGATTTCAAAAGAAAACAAAACTAAGAAAGGAAAGTATTCTTTCTAATTTTTCAAATTCCAAAATTAAAATATACACTAACTTTCTTTCTTAAAATAGGAAAACAACTTTCTTTTTAAGAATACCAAGTTCTTTTTAATTTGAAAAATTACCAAAAACAAAACGAAAAGAAAATTTCTAACTTTAACTTATAGAAAAGACTAGAAAATGAAAGTTTCTAAAAGCTACCCCCCATACTTGAATTATGCATTGTCCTCAATGCATGCAAAAATAGAAACAAAAATATGAGGACTAAAAATAGAAAGGAGGGTACGTACCGTATTTGTTTAGGCATGACTCGAATAGGAAGGTTCATGGAGATCCATGACCTCTTCCATATCCGGCTTTGACAACTCAATAAATGGCTTTAATCTTTGACCATTAACTTTAAAAATTTCACAATTGCTTGGATTTAGAACCTCGACCGCACCATGAGAGAAAACTTTATTAACCACATATGGTCCATCCCAACGGGATCTTAACTTACTTGGAAAGATATGCAATCTTGAATTGTAGAGAAGCACTCTTTCGCCCTCTTGAAATGATTTTCTCAAAATATATTTGTCATGAAAAGCTTGTGTTTTCTCTTTATAGATCTTTGCATTCTCGTACGCTTCATTGCGCAACTCCTCCAATTCGGAAAGTTGTAATCTCCTTTGAACACCTGCAGAAGTCAAATCAAAGTTTAGTTTCTTAATAGCCCAAAAAGCTTTATGTTCCAATTCAACCGGGAGGTGACAAGCTTTGCCATACACAAGGCGGTAAGGAGATTGACCAAGATCAGCCTTGAATACCGTCCTATGAGCCCACAAGGCATCCACTAATCTAATGGACCAATCTTTGCGGTTTGGATTCACTGTCTTCTCCAAAATTTGCTTAATTTGCGTATTTGAAACCTCTACTTGACCACTCGTTTGAGGATGATAAGGGGTGGCCAACTTATGAGTAACTCCATATTTCTTCATAAGAGCTTCAAATGGTCTATTACAAAAGTGCTTACCCCTATCACTAATGATGGCACGAGGTGTACCGAAGCGCGAAAAAATATTTTCTTTAAGAAACTTGACCACCACCTTGTGGTCATTGGATTTGCAAGCAATGGCTTCAATCCATTTCAACACGTAATCTACACCTAACAAAATATACAAATTTCCAAAAGAGTTGGGAAACAGACCCATAAAATCAATACCCCACACATCGAAGATTTCTACCACTAAGATCGAGTTGAGAGGCATCATATTTCGCTTTGTAACTCTTCCTAACGACTGACAAGATCTACATGCCCTACAAAAATCAAAAGCATCCCTAAAAAGACTTGGCCAATAGAAACCACATTGTAAAACTTTGTGCGCGGTTTTCTTTGCACTAAAGTGGCCACCACAGGCTTGATCATGGCAAAAAGATAGAATCGATTGGTGCTCATGATCGGGCACACATCGTCGGACAATTTGATCCGAACAAGTTTTGAACAAATAGGGATCATCCCAAAAGAAATACTTTACCTGTGAGTGAAACCGGTATTTGTCTTGGTTGGACCAATGATCCGGTATAACACCTATAACCAAGTAATTCACAATATCCGCATACCATGACTCACTAGAAATAGCGAACAATTGCTCATCAGGGAAGTTTTCATTAATTGGACCTTCGTCATTCTTTGCATTAGGAAGTCTAGACAAGTGATCGCCAACCAAGTTTTCCGTACCCTTTTTATCTCTAATCTCCAAATCAAACTCTTGAAGAAGTAAAACCCACCTAATGAGGCGAGCTTTAGCATCCTTCTTTCCAACAAGATACTTGATTGCCGAATGGTCGGTATAAATTATCACATGCGATCCAATCAAGTAGGACCGAAATTTCTCTAATGCAAACACAACCGCTAAGAATTCTTTCTCGGTAGTGGTGTAGTTGAGTTGTGCATCATTGAGAGTTCTACTCGCATAATAGATTACATGCGGTAATTTATTGAATCTTTCACCCAACACGGCTCCTATTACAAAGTCGGAAGCATCACACATAATTTCAAACGGTTCGGTCCAATTAGGTGCTTGAATGATGGGAGCCGTAGTTAGCTCCTTTTTCAAACACTCAAAAGAAGCGAAGCATTCTTTGGAAAACTCAAATTTTTTATCTTTTGCTGACAAGTTGGTTAGAGGCCTAGCATTTTTAGAAAAATCTTTTATAAAACGCCGGTAAAAACCCGCATGGCCCAAAAATGATCGAATATCCTTCACACTTTTGGGCGGTGGAAGATGGACAATGAGATCCACCTTGGCTTTATCAACCTTAATTCCCTCTTTAGAAATCACATGTCCTAGAACAATGCCCTGTTTTACCATAAAATGACACTTTTCCCAATTTAGGACAAGGTTCTTTTCTCTACTCCTTTCTAAGACCAATTTTAAGTGATGTAAACATTCGGCATAGGTGGAGCCATGAATAGAAAAATCATCCATAAAAACCTCTAAGAAGGTCTCCACCATGTCAGAAAAGATACTCATTATGCATTTTTGGAAAGTTGCCGGTGCATTGCATAACCCAAAAGGCATGCGTCTATAAGCAAACGTTCCAAAGGGGCATGTGAATGTCGTTTTCTCTTGATCTTCAGGAGCTATGGGAATTTGGTTGTAACTGGAATATCCATCAAGAAAGCAATAATACTCATGACCCGCTAACCTTTCTAACATTTGATCAATAAAAGGCAAAGGAAAATGATCCTTCCAAGTAGCGGCATTAAGCTTTCGGTAGTCAATACAAACCCGCCACCCTGTTTGAATACGAGTAGTAATAAGTTCATTGGTGGTGGATTGTATAACGGTACCTCCCGACTTCTTAGGCACTACTTGGACGGGACTCACCCATTGGCTATCCGAGATGGGATAAATGATCCCATTATCCAACCATTTTAAAATCTCTTTTTGGATGGCTTCCTTTATCACAGGATTAGCCCTTCTTTGATGTTCCCTTGAAGGTTTGGCAGCCTCAACGAGATGGATGTGATGTCGCACAATCGAAGGGCTAATTCCTTTGATGTCGGCCATTGTCCAACCTATGGCTTCCTTGTTATCTTTTAGCAATTTAATGAGTTCCTCCTCTTGAGGGGAGGTTAGGTCCGCAGCAATTATTACAGGCAAAGTACAATTATCACCTAAAAATGCATAACGTAAATGAGAAGGCAAGGGCTTCAACTCCAATTGTGGCGCTTCTTCGATTGATGTCTTTGGGAGAGATGTTGCGAGTGGTCCAACGGGCTCCACATTTTGAATGGCAAAAGCTTTAGAAAAGAAGTCATCTCCTCCATCATCTCCTAGTGCAGCCAAGCATTATTGGAATCCTGCATCAAAATCAATTTCAAAATTAGAAACAATATCGTTAGGAAAGGAATGCAACATATTGATTTCTTCATGAAAATTTGGTTGCTTACCCAATCTAAAGACATTAAAATCAACCGATGTGTTTCCAAAAGACAATTTCATTAATCCATTTCTACAATTAATTAGAGTGTTGCTAGTGGCAAGGAATGGCCTACCAAGGATGATAGGAATTTGATCCTTGATATTAGCAACATGCTCGGTATCTAACACAACAAAATCTACGGGAAATAAAAAATCACCTACTTTAACTAACACATCCTCAACCATCCCTTTGGGTGTTTTAATTGATCTATCTGCCAATTGAAGAGTGATGGTGGTTGGTTTGAGGTGTCCTAATCCTAGTTGCTTAAATACAGAAAAATGCAAGAGATTTACACTTGCACCCAAATCCAAAAGAGCATGTTCAATATTTGTGTTACCAATAATGCAAGAAATAGTAGGACATCCTGGATCCTTATACTTAGCCACCATTTGTTGAGACAAGATGGAACTTATATTTGCGGCCAAGAAAGCTTTCTTGGGCACATTAGTTGTGCGCTTTTGTGTGCACAAATCTTTCAACACTTTGGCATAAGTAGGAACCTGAGAAATCGCATCTAATAAAGGAATGTTAATTTGCACTTGTTTAAACACATTTAAAATTTTATCCATGGCATCCACCTTCTTATTATTAGCAAGTCTCCTTGGAAAAGGAGCTTTAGGCACATACTCATTTTCAGGTGGAGAAACAGCCTGCTCTTCACTTACCTGTTTGGGTTCCGCAATCGAGCCTGTTGGAGGGGAGTCTTTTCTTACCTCTTTGGATGTATCTTGTATATCTATAGAATGTTCAGATCTGACCTCCTCCTTGTGGTAATCTCTACCACTCCTTAAAGCATATACGGCATTACATTCGTTGGAGGGCTCTTGCGGTGGCAAAATTGGTTGAATGGCATTCAACTGATTTTGCGGTACCTGTTGATTCACATTCATATTCACGTTCCTTGGATTAGGAACGGGTTGACTTGGCATCTTCCCCTTTTCCCTCTCATGCAACGCCATGGCAAGTTGGGAGATTTGCTTCTCCATGTTGTGTTGGCTTGTCATGAAAGTGCTAGTGAGAAGTTCTATGCTTTTTTCTAAGGAAACTATGCGTGACGACTCTCCTTATTTTTGAAAACCCGGCGGTTGCTGATTTGAAACATTATTAATCATGGGGTTTTGAAAAGTAGGAGGGGAAGGGGATGGCCGAACAAAAGTGGGAGGGAAGGTGGGCCTAGGTTGGCCGAATTGGCCTTGGCCTTGGAAATTAGATAACCCACCTTGACTCCATGAAAAGTTGGGATGATTTCTCCATCCCGGAATATAAGTGCTAGAATAAGGATTATTAGAATACAAAGCACTTACATTCTCATTAGAATTACCAAATTTAGCAAGAGTTGGGCACTCTTCTATGACATGGTCCGTGCCTTGACACCAACTACACATAGGAACACTATGTGCAATTTGATTGACTTGTGAAGGTCCTTTGACAACTATTGCTTCTAGTCTTTTGATAAGGTTATCAAGATGGGCCTCTTTTGCCAAGGCACCCTCTATTAGAAATCCCTTACTTGAAGTGGCTCTCTCACCGTCTTGAGTGGATTCCCACTCTCTTGTTTTTTTTGCCAAATCAAGTAAGAAGTTCCATGCCGCGGCCTCATCCGTGAAAGATGTAAAACCGTTAGAACACATGGATTCAAGAAGTTGCTTTGTTTGGTAATCTATGCCCTCATAAACAATTTGGCATAAGTGCCACAAATCAATTCCATGGTGGGGACACTCTTGGAGTAGGTCTTTGAACCTCTCCATAAACTTAGAAAATGACTCTAATAGCTTTTGTTTGAATTGTAAAATATCGTTCCTAAGCTTATTAGTTTTATGTAATGAAAAAAACTTTTTTAGGAAAGCGACGGCGAACTCCTCCCAAGTGGTGATAGAGTTCGTTGGTAAGCCATAGAGCCACTTTTTGGCTCCATCCTTGAGTGAAAACGTAATAAACCGCAACTTTACCGCATCATCGGTAAGTTGTTGCAACTTAATCAAAGCACATACATCTTCAAACTCACGCAAAAATAAATAAGCATCCTCTGAAGGGAGGCCATGAAAATGAGGAAGCAAAGAGATAAATTGCGATTTTAGCTCAAAATTATTGTCATGTGCAATCGGCAATCTAATGCAAGAAGGTTGCGCGGTTCGTGCCGAATAGAAGCGATCGCGTAAACTCTTTGGCGGCTCTTGTTCTTCCGCCATGACTACTTGATTTGGATTTGGTTCGATGTCTTCTGCCGTCTCTAACCTGTTAGTTCTTTCTAATCGATTGGCAGGGTTCCGCACCCAACCTACGGTCATAAACAAAAGAAAAGCAAGTAAGAGAGATGGATAGGCAAGAAACCAAAAATATAACTAAACTAAAAATAACTAATAATCTAACACTTCAAATAATTAAGATTCTAATGCAACTCTCTTCCCCGGCAACAGCGCCAAAAACTTGTTTGAAAAATTAAATAGTCGCAAGTGCACGGATCGTGTAAATACGGGTCGAACTCAGGGAAGAGAAATCTAGTTGTCAATCCTATTCTTGTACCGATTAGAATACTAGCTATGATATAATGTTGCCTGGAATGGACTCAGGATTTCCGTGGACTTGACCTCGGAGCCAACACTATATATAAGCGTATATTCTAATCAATCTAAGAATCAAATTTAACTAAGATCTTTTTTATTTAAAATCCTAATTTAGGCAAAGTGTACCAAGGTTCTAATGATCTCTTTTAACTACTTATCTAATTTAATTAGATAACCAAAATTCTAAGGGCCTAAGTTAATGGGAAAATTGCAAAAGTAATTTGGAATAGTGTAAAAATCTTAATTAAATATAAAAGATTACTTAGGGTTAGAATCCACCATGGGTTTGGATTAAATTGAATAATTAAAATAATTTTTGTGTATTGAATTGTATATTTGATAATTAGTCTATGGGGAATAAGATCAATGGATGTCATTGCCCGTGAGTAATTTATCAAAGACACACTCCAATTTTAAAGGCTATATAAATATTTATAATGTTCATAGCAATCACTCATACGAAAGGGGAAAGCCAATGGCATGAATGATTGGTATGCAACAATTATAAACCATTAATTCCATACCATTAAATTTAATTAAAAACCTTTCTCCTTCCCCATGGTTTCATCTAAACCCTAAGTATATAGGATTTAGTTACTCATGAAGAAAGTCAAAGAAACAAAAATAAAAAGTAGAAATAAGAGAATTGTCATTAAGAACTTGAAAGGGAAAAAGAAAACAAAAAGAACTCCTTTAATTGAAATTGAAAGCAAAAATACATCAAATTGTAAAATAAGAAAAACTTATTCATTTTCTCCTTCAATGGTTGAATCATTGTCCTCCTTCAAGCCTTGATCGGATTCCTCTCGTTGATACAAGTCCAACGGATCTGACCACGTGCGAATCGGAGCTAAAACGAAGAAGTTATGGTCCGTTGAAGTTTTAGAAAAAAATAAAAAAAACTGCTGAAGACGCGACGAGACGAGACGAGACTAAAAATTCAAGAAGATGGGAGAGAGTTCAAGAGGGATTGATATATAGATTTTGGGTGAGAAAGGTTGCTAAATTAAGGGATTGAAAAATATATAAGGTGGAGATTAAAAAGCTAATCTTAGGAAACAAATGAAAGGACAAGATTAAGGCTTGAATGGGCTTTCTCTATCTCTTCTAAAAAACACATGGGTTACTTTCCTTCTTTTTTTTCTTTTCAAAGGTTTGTCTAAAACCTTCTAATTATTTTGTCAAGCAACTTTCTAAATGGTAGAAAAATAATGAAAAGTTTCCAAGTTGAGGAATATGTGCATGAAAGGACCAAATTGTCCCTATCTTTCGAATGAATTGCAATCATGTCATATACTTTCGCAAATGGCAAATCTACCCTTCCTTTGTAATGCACATAAACAACAAATAATTCCTTCTCTTCTCTTCTCTTGATCATTTCAATCTCAACCATTGGAATCTTTCTCTTCTCTTGTTTTTCATCATCCATCCATGAAATTTCATCTTTCAAAGCAAAGTAAGGGGGTGTGGCATTATCAATTTGATCCTACTAAAGCATCATGCCAATTCGACCAACTAAGGCATCTTGGAACTTTGGATTCTCATGGCAATTGGTCATTTCTTCACTATTTTCATATGTTAAGCTCCATTTCCTTCATAATTCCAATAAAAATCCCGAAACAACAAAAACAACAAAAATACTTTAGTAGCACCGCTTAAAACATAAAATATGCATGCATCCTACCACTACCATTCACACATAAATGTGTTCATCATGCATCACATATGATAAGTGCACTCATGTGGAGCCACATTGCTCCATATGTGTTGTAGTTGGGTCTTATCCTATTATTTAAAGTTGAGATCATCTCTCATCTATTGACAAGTTCCCTTGGCCTAATGCTTCAGTGCCATATCCTTTTAGGCCTTATACTTATCTTGGATAGACTTATGTGTTTCTATCTCCGCCAATGATAAGTATCTTGTTATAGAGTTTGAAAGATCTCTAGAACCCTTCTTCATTGGACAGTGCTTGAGATGATCATCTCATTGTCTATGAAGTAATCTCTTATCATGTATTTTTGAATGAAAATATATTATCATGATAAGACCCAATGGCTGTGCTTTTTACATTCATATCTAAGCCATTGTATATTGTCAGGCCTTATATTATAAGAATTATCAAAGGCCAATGATAATTTCTTGGAAGAAGGATGATTTAAAAATATTTTTAAGTTTGTCATGTCTCATCATCTCTTCCAAGATTCTAGCTTTGGAGGACTCCACTCAAATCATATGTCCTTCGCAGCTTGTTTATGGTACTTGTCTCCTTCCATAGTGCCAGATGTAATAAGATGGTAGATGTACTCAATTTTCCTATGTTCATCTCTACATTTTTTCACAGTGAAGGATGTACATAAACTAAGAAAATTGAAGATTCATGTCTAAAAGCTGGCATGTGCACTTCATGCTCATCCTCTCATGGATGACTCTTTGATGAAGGAGAAGATTTAAAATAAGTACACAATCTCTCAATCCGGAAAGATTTGTCAGAAGATGCTCCCTTACATGGAAGAAAGGGTCAAGCATTGATCTAAGCTCTTCTAAACACTCATCAGTAGAAGAGTTCCGGATAGAAGAAAAGAAGTTTAATTTTACTTCTTTCGAGAGATTTTTAAATACTACTTTTATCATTTATTTTTTATCATTTATTGAAGTGATAAAAGCAATGTGGTATTATTCTTCCATTTTGATCATGTATATTGAGCTTTATTGTTCTTATCTATGTATACATGATCTTTTGGTTGCCATGGATATGTACCTCATTGATTTCATTATCTTATCCTTGTGTTTATTAGACCATCTGCCTTAAACTCGTATCCTCTGTCTAATATTCATCAATTCCAATTCAATATGTGACTATCATTTAAATGGAGCAACTCAAAATGGTTAAAGGTGATTAACCTTGAATCAAGGGCTTATGTGCTTGGAACTCTAACATTTAGATTAGATGCACATAGATAGGGGAAGCTTTCACTTTAATATGTGTGAATCTCTGTAAGCAAGAAATAAGTAATCTCAAAAAGACATATTATAGTTCAAAGCATATCTATGCTATGGAAGAGACTTGTCTACTTACTGTCAAGAGATCCCCTACATAATGTAACTTGTGAACTTGAAAGTTATGTCTAAGACTTGAGTATATCCTTGCTCAGGTAGAGACTTATCTGCTTCAAGAAGTTGTAAATGAAGCTCAAGTGTTCAAATCACTCACCTTTCAACCATTCTATCCTTGTCATGCCCTAACATAGGTTTCACCTAGGGCCTCTGACAAATACATAGGGGAGAGATAAATATTTATATACTCATGATTATATAGATAATTATAATATGTTCAAATGATCTATTTCCCCCTTAGTTGTGCTTAATTTGAAAATCTTTAGATCAAAATAAAAAAATAAAAAAATATGCTTATCATGCATTTTACCTTGTTTTATATTTTGATAAGTATTATATGAGTTCATTGACACATCATATTAGTTGTGCTTCATTGACACACATCTTGACACCCCACTTGCATTTTCACTTGCATATCCTTCATTTTTGCTGTTGCCAAAAGGGAGAGAGTTTTTGGGAATTGATTACGTAGTTCATATTTTGTATGCACCACATGCTTTACATTATCCTTTTAAACTTGTGCAGATAATGAGGGGGAACATTGCTTCATTGTTTATAGTGTTTAATGCTTGTTCATCTATTTGTTTAAAATCTCCTATCTCCATAATCAATTTGTTTGCCATCAACAAAAAGGGGGAGAATGTAAGCCCAAGGGTTTCCATGGGTTAATCATTCACCTTACCTTTTTATTTTGATGCTAGCAAACCAAATTGATTAGCATTTATGGACAGATGTGTTGCTTTGAGGTGTTGTGTTGTATACAAGAATTTCATGTCATAACCACCATTACACAACTCTTCACAACACATGGCTTGTGGATCGAGCAAAGGAACCAAGAGCTTGCACCTACAGTGAAGACATCCTCATTTGAAGATGTTAAAATCAAGAAGCTCGTCATGAAGATTCCACAAGTTCCCAACAAGTGTCAAGAAGTAGCTTGGAGTTGAACATGCCATGGTGACACCTCATGTACCTCAACATGTATTGAAGATTGGAGGACAAGTCACAAGAGCCAAACAAGGTCAAGAAGTTCACTCACAAGCCGAAGAAGTCCTAGAAAGTGCAAAGGAGCCGACACATTCCAAGAAGACTCATGGTAGTCATTTTTAGAATGTATTTGGAATCCTCTTGATTTTATGTTTAAATGCACTTTCAAAAGGTTTACAAATGGTTTTCATACTAAACTTTTTACATCTTTGAAAACCATACACACACCCAAAAATGTATTTTGAAAACCTAGGACATAAGCCCAAAGACCATGGCCCAAAGCCCCTGATCTTTAAATTTAAAAATGAAATTTTACACAGGACCGGTCGACCGGGCTATGTCGGACGACCGCAGGATAGAACCTGGAATTCTAAGGCATCTCGAAAATTATCGGGCCGGTCGACCGGGTCAAGCCGGGCGACCACGGATATGTGTCTGTTTCAAAACAGAACAATCTGTCATGGGTTTGGGCGGGCGACCGTCGTGGGTCAGTCGACCGAGAAAGGTTTTTGAGCCAATTTTTTTGAGCAAATAGGTTCACCTTGCCGGACGACCGCCATGGGGCCAGTTGACCGCGACGGTAAGAAATTTAAAAATATAAAAGGGCGCCTGATAGGGGCGGGCGACCGCGACGGCTCGGTCGAGCAAACTAGCCGTTGGGGCTTTTTCTGCTTGACGTTTTCAAGCCAGTTATTTACAGTTTTACCCCAAACGGTCATATTTTCAAATACACTATATATACATGATTAAAACCTATCTTGACAAACTTTTGAACATTTGAGAAACAAAATATTCCATTTCTCTTTGAGCTTCAACTTTTCATTCAAAAGCTAAAACCTCTTTGAACTTGTATTTTCACATTCTTTCAAGAGGCACTCCATAGGGCTTTACATTTGTATTTTCTTGGAGTGATTGTGAGCTTATAAAGTTCTATCAAGAGACATGGGAGTTTTTATTTTCTTTGTTCTTCATTGAGGGTCTTCTCTTCGACCCGTTACGAATCGTGAAGACGAGGGTCTCCTCTTCGGCCCGTTAAGAAAGGTGAAGACGGCATATGAGGGTTTGTCCTCACGCCGAAGGCTTTGTGAAGATGGGCTTTGCTTTGGCCCTTGAGAATGGAAAAGCTTGGTCATGTAATGGCTCATTGATCCGGCCTTGAAGGAGGATCGAGATAGTGGAACTCACGCGCAGACGTGAAGAGTGGAGTAGGTCTTGTGATAGACCGAACCACTATAAATCTTATGTTCATTGTCTCTCTCTCTCTCTCTCTCTTCCTTTCCTTCTCTTGCACATGTGGTGATTGGTAATCTCTAACCCTAACTTGTTTATTGTTTTAATGGAACAAGGGTTAGTAAATGCACTTAAATTAAATGTATAAACCCTAATTGCAATTATATATCTATTTGAACAAGGGTTAGTAAATGTGCATGATTAGAATGTCTAAACCCTAGCTATGATCAATATGCCTATTTGAACAATGGTTAGACTAATTAGTTCTTAGTTAAATGGATTAATTTTTAATCTTCCACTAATTAAGCCTAAAATTTCTAATTGACCAATTCACCCCCTCTCTTGGGTTTTCACACTTGTATTTCAGAATGTCTTTGCTCCTTTGCACTTTCTTGGGCTTCTTCAACTTGAGTGAACATCTTCAACTTGTTATGGCTCATGTGACTTTCTCCTCCAATCTTCAATGCATGTTGAATGGTACATGAGGTGTCACCATGGCATGTTCAACTCCAAGCTCCTTCTTGACACTTTGTTAGGAACTTGTGGAATCTTCATGTTGAGCTCCTTGGCTTAATCATCTCCAAATGGTGATGACTCTAATGTAGGTGCAAGCTCTTGGTTCATTTGGTCCTTGATCTACAAGTCAAGTGTTGAAAAGAGTTGTGTAATGGCGATTATGACATGAAATTCCTGTATACAACACAACACCTCAAAGCAACACATTAGTCCATAAATGCTAATTAATTTGATTTGCTAGTATCAAAACAAGAAGGTAAGGTGAATGATTAGACCCATGGGAACCCTTGGGCTTACATAAGTAATTTCCTTAGAGAGGTATGCAAAGATGGTTGATCTTCTTGGAGGCGTTTTTGCAAAGAGGGTTTGTTCCTTTAGAGGCGGTGTTCATTGTAAAGTTTGAGGATTCAGCATTTGAAGAACCCCATCATACTGAAGAAAAATCTCAAGGAATGACCAAGTACATGGGTAGTGGAGTAGGTCCGTTTGTGACCGAACAACTATAAATCTTTGTAGGGTCTCCTTGCTCTCCTTCTTGCCTCCTTTGGGTGTTTGGTAACATCTAACATTTATTTATGATTATGCTTAATTGAACAAGGGTTAGATCTAAACTTGTAATATTTTTAAAATCCTAACTAAATTTAATTGTAAATTTTAATTATCCAATTCACCTCCCTCTTAGGTTGCCCTTTGGGATTCAGAAGGATTCAACGGACCTGAATGCCACGTACACTGCAGCTAGCTGTTTCACCTAGACATATGGTATTTTAACATTAAAAGCCTTATTTAAAACAAAAATAATTTTATTTTTTTATTTGGTTCCAGATTCTCATCTCCCTCAAATTTCTATGAGGTTATTTCACCTCCAGTGCGTAGCCCAGAAATCAGCCATTCACTATTTTGTGATGGACTGTGATTAATCTCAATATAAGGCATGCTTTCTATTCTTAGCCTTTGAGAAAATAGTGAATGGTTGATTTTTGCGCAAGGCACTTAGTCGTCAGTCATGACACGGATGTGAAACTGTTTCTATTTTTATATAAAACATATGTAGGACTTATGACACAAAGACAGTTACCCCAAACTATATCGATAACCCAAACTGTGTAAAATCCAAAAAAACAAATTGATTAGGATGACCCATATTTAGACGAGGTGTGACGGGACTGATTATATATAACCTAGACATAAGTGGTGCAGATCGGCACCCGCACATCCTGACGTAGGACGAAGAGCTCATTTATCAAAATTTTCATTGGTGAGATGGCAAAGATCAAAATTTCCACAATAGAGCTCATTTTTTAAAATCTTCATTGGTGCATTATCCAACTATATACCAAACCTATTAGTAAGGGAAATACCGGAATAATCAAGACTGACTAGACCAAAAACACCTCCTTAGGTACTTCTAATATTTGTTACCATGCGAGATAAGCATGAGTAGTAAGTCGGTCTCACATAGTTGAGGTCACCCATGCCTTAAAAGTACCTTGCCCAGCCACATGGGATACAACCAGATGCTAACATGGTACGAATTGCCTGAAAATCCATGGACAGACAAAGTCTTGATAGTGACAGATCCTCCACCACCCAGACCCACAGCGATTCGAAGTAGATCCGTTGAGACCTCTATTCAATGATTTTGATTAGAAAGAAACGTCCCCATTTTATTTCCCTCACCGGTTAAGTCGTTAATTTTTCCTGAATTCTCGAATAGAAATCTTCTTCTATTTAAAGCTCAAAGATTTCCCAATTTTAGAAAGGGAAGTGATATTTACGCCCCTTTTCATCACCTGGGACACCCAGCGTCAGTGTATCAATGGCAAAAAGGGACCTAATGTACTTTATGTCAGAAAAATCCAGTGGTTTGGATTGCAAAGTACACTGGCAAATGGGTGTCCCTAGTGATAAAAGGGGCGCAAATATCATTTCCCTTTTAGAAATGCTTAATATATTGGAGAAAAAATCATATGATGCTATACACAATTTACGTTTCCAAAAAAATTAAAGTGCCTTTTTCGTATTCTTTTTCTCTCAACGGGAATACGTCTTTACTCTCCCTCGCTCCCTCTGTTGTTATCTCTTTCACTTACATTGCATATAAAATCTCAAAAAAAATCTGCACAAATTTGGCAAGAAAATCTGCCCATAATCCTCCAAAACATTCTCTGCTTGGTTATTAGTTTACCTTATTCATCCCAAAGACTTCCTAAAACCTCTCAGTATTTCTTCCTAATATCATCCTCTTTCTCTCTCTATCTAAGGAAAGCTAAAAACATTAGTTCTTAGCTAATGATATGATGATTTAGTATTTAGTATTGCTTCATTATTAACAGATTCTTCGTTGGTGATGGAGAAAGAAAATTTGAGAATCATGGTTGGTACGACTCGGGACAGACAATAATGCAAGGATCAAATATTTGACAATGGATTTTGAAAATTGGGGTTTAGAGCTTTTCTTTAGATTCAATGTATGAAAATTTGGGGCGTAGTCCTATGTATTAGAAGGTTTAGGACTTTTTGAGGTGTTTATATATATATATAGAGGAAAATGATTGTGAGCTTGAAGCTCATATAGCTTATATGAGCTTGAGGGCCCAAACACATGTGGGCCCACATTGTTAGGATGATCCAAAGCATTCATTTGAAAGGCCCTTACATAGATAGGGTGTGTACAAAAATTCGGCTCCATAGGATCATCCTAACCCATCCAAAAGTGGAGGGCAAAATGGACAGACACCATTTGCCACAAATCTGCCCATTTTTGCCCTCCACTTTTGGAGGGGTTAGGATGATTCAATGGAGCTGATTTTTGGTACACACCCTATCTATGATGGGGCCTTGCAAATGAATGGTTTGGATCACCACAAACAATGTGGGATGTATGTGTTTGGGCCCTCAAACTCATATAAGCTATATGAGCTTCAAGCTCACAATCATTTTTCTCATATATATATATATATATATATATATATATATATATATATGAGTTAAGTGAATCTACACATACGTGTAGCTAACTTAGCTACACCAACGGCTTAAAATACAGTGTGCCCACATTGTTTGGGTGATCCAAACCATTCATTTGATAGACCCTCACATTGATAGGGTGTGCCCAAAAAATCAGCTCCATAGGATCATCCCCACCCTTCAAACTGTGGAGGCAAAAATAGACAGATTTGTGAAGGTTTTTACACGTCCATTTTTGCCTCCACAAATCGTAGGGTTGGGATGATCCTATAGAGCTGATTTTTTGAGCACACCCTATCTATATGAGGGCCCATCAAATGAATGGTTTGCATCACCCAAACAATGTGGGGCCCACTGTATTTTAAGTCGTTGGTGTAGCTAAGTTAGCTACACGTATGTGTAGCTACACTTTTCTCTCTCTCTCTCTCTCTCTCTCTCTCTCTATATATATATATATATATATTGTTATGTAGTTGTTTTTTTCCTAAAGGTCTAAAATTATGATGCAATTTTTAACCAGCTCTGCCTTTGTTATAATCATGGCAATGTTTGGTCTTTTACAGATTTCCCCAATCTTTATTTAATTTCTCACTAAGAAAGCAATATTCCTGGTAATTTTTTTTTCTCATCTTCAATCTATTTTTTTTATTCTTGGTAATTTATAAGTTGTTTTTGTCTTCGTCTGCCACATAACACCATATTCCTGATAATATACAATCTCGTTTTTTGGAGCTTCAATAGCAGTCGAGCAGTGGTTTGTGAAGATTTTCAGAAGATTTTTGTGAGTGTGAGGAACAGAAGTTTGTTCCAATATGGTTCCCACCAAGTGGGTAACTTGAAACTTGCATACTGAAGAATTTTCATACCCTCAATCTTATGTATCACCAAGTGGATTACTTTTAATTTTCTTTTGACATGTTTCTTTACATTGTTAAAAACATTGAAATATATTAGTTATTAATTATGTACTTTGTTTATTCCATGGTTTTATGATTTTATTCTATGTAGGCATCAAAACCATCAAGGATTGGTGTAGGGTTTTATGCAGTCGTTCTCTGCAACAGGTAGGCATTGTCTACTAAACCCATATGGGATTAGTATTTATTTAGTAATTAGATGGGTAATCATTACTTTATGTGTTCGGTTTAGAGATTTAGGAGTTTTCAGTTTTGGGCTACCATATTGGTCTGGTAATACTAATCATATTACATCTCTCTTTATAATAGGTTATGTGAAAAAGCGGAATCCTCTAAGCTGTGGTGGTGCCACGTGGCACCCTCCTATACCCCGTTCTTCTATACCCAATCAATTCTGGCCTATCCGTTACGATTTCCATTTATTTCAATAATTACTCAAGACGTCATAACGTTTCTTTCCAAATAAGTACCCATTAGTATAATGTAAAATGATACTTAATAACCGTGGCAGCCCCTCCTCTAAGACGTATGTTAGCAAATCTCATAAATTCAGCCGTTTTAACGTAGGAATATTTAGCAAATCCCATAAATTCAGCCGTTTTAACGTTTTCTTTTCCTAGAAGAGGTTTCATATGCAAATTGTCCTTTTGTAGGGATAAAAACGTATATTAGCAAATCCCATATGTTCAGCCACTTCTCTCTGTTTCTTCTGATCCCCAAATTTGAGAGCCCAAGAAACACAGACCAAACCTACAAGAAGTTGGATTTCTTTCTTACGTTAAAAATGGTGAATTCAAAGGTTTTGAAGGATGAAGAATACATTCTTGGTTTGTCAATCTTTAGCCGAAAAAATTGTATTATTCTTTCTTCAATCTCTTCATATTTCCTCTTCTCTTTTCTTCTTTTTGGCACACGATTGAAGTGTACATGCTTCGTCAATTTCCAGTTTTGTTAGATTTCGTTGCAATACCACAAATTTGTGCTCTTCTTAATATAAAATTGATGACCTATTTGGTTGTGAGATTTTACATTTGTTCTTCTGTTGTTCTTAGTATAAATTTGAATACCTAGATTTCTTTCCGTGAAACTTAATAGAATTTCTTGACATATTTCGATATTTGTTTCTTGTGATTCCATCTAGCTAAAGATGGAGAGAGATAGAGAGCGATAGCCAATTGGCTCCGATCTTGATCTCTATCATTTCATATTCCCATGATGAGATCTATCTTTTCGTATCTTTATCTCTACAGACACCTTCCTCAAGCAAAACTCTACAAAAACTTCTCTGAGATTTTTTATTCCTCAAATCTCTCTCTTAACGATCCACTTTCTTTTCTTTTCTTTTTTTGCAGGATTTTTTGCTGCACACGTCATGAGTTAGGTAAAAGGAAACGGCCTCTTATTTAAATAATAGAGTTTTTATATGCTAAGAAAAAAAAGTGAACAATGGGGCAACATACTTGGATTAGGGAAGTGGAGGTTTTATATGGTGTAAGCCCGTGAAGTCCAGTTTTTTTTTTTTTAATTACAGTACGGCTTACACTATAGGACGATCCAAACTGTCTGTTTTATGTGTCATACAATATTCCCCCAAAAATTGTTTCGCTAGGATGATCCTACCCTTCTGATCTATAGAGTAATTGCATATTTTGTAAAACTCTATAGATCCGAGGGTTGGGAGCATCTTATGGAAAAGTGATTGCTTTTATGATAAATTATATGCTGGACGCCGTGCATGCACGTGTGGCCCAAAAAACATTGTCGCACACATTTTTTTGGATGATCGAAACAATTTATTTGTATAGGGCCCTGATGTAAAAAGGGTGTGCCCAAAATTTCTTCTCCATAGAAGGATACTAACTGTTTGATTTATGGAGGTTTAAAATGGACGGTTTAGATTACCCGTATTTGTGGTGGGTTTTAATTTACTCAACTGCTCTACCATTATTTGAGAGTAATCTAATATCCCGTTTTCCTCCTCTTTTGGTTCGAAAATTTTTGCAATAAAAAAAATAGGCGAGAGAATCAAGGGGCAAGAACTATAAAGATGAATGCCGCACCTGGCAGCCCTCTAAATCCCGTTTTCCTCCCCTTTTGTTTCCAAAATTTTTGCAAATTCGCCCGGAAGGAAATGGGAAAAAATGATGCAAAAAAAATAAAAAAGAGGGTCAAAATAAAAAAGTTTCATTTAATTTTTCATTTGGAGCGCACACGGATATGCAACTAGTAGCTTAGAAAACGTGTACTACTCCAACATATGGTTGGTCCCTAACCTTTTTCTAGTGTCTACACGTTACCCCACGCACGAGAGTGATAGTGAGAGTGAGAGATCATTAGTCGTTTCATTGGTTTGTATTCTGAGAGACTGTACGGTGGATGAAAATTTATAATTCACGTTTACCAAAATTTACAGGCACTCTTAAAAGTTTAAAAAGAAAAAAAAAGGTCAAAAAAAGACATAAAAATATCTAAAAAGAAAAAAAGAGAAGGGAGGTGTTGAAGCTATAGCCTACAAAGCGAAATTTACAGTTTTTGAGAAGGGAGGGGGTGCTCATCTACGCCTGGGGCGCACGTTAACGGTGAGAGGCAAGCACATCTCGCACGATAGCCTGAGAACCTCGGTTAAGTTAACCGGGGTTAGCTCCGAGGGTAACCATGAGTACTCATGTAGAAGTGTTGCAACCCAGAAGCTGACCGTGGTTAGCCCTAGGGCCTTTCCTGGGCAGCTCCTCCTGCCCGACCCGAACGGGGCAAGACGAAGGTCCGAACCCATGACCGAGAATTCCACGTCACCATCCTTGGTAAGGAACCTCTCGGGCTGGAAAACCAAGGGCTGGGCCCACACGGATGGGTCCCTCGTGATGGCCCACATGTTCACCATAGCTGTTGTACCTGCTGGCACATGTCGACCATCTATGATCGTATCTGATATGGCCAACCGGGCCCACGAGAGGAGTGGGCCAGGTGGGTGAAGCCTCAACACTTCTTTTATCACCGCCGAGACATAAACCAGCTCCGGGATGTCAGATTCCGTCACCGGACGGGATTTTCCGACGACTTTGTCTAGCTCTCTGTGAATATTGCCTTGGATGTCTTGATGTAGTACTAGCCTCGCCAAAACCCACTCTATCAAAACCGCCACTGTATCTGTTCCTCTAAATATCATTTCCTATCATTGGAAAAGGAAAAGAAAAAACAGAATTAGATAAGTATTTAACGAGATTTTATACAGTGTAAGCACGTCCAGTATTTTTCAAAAAAAATACTGTACGGCTTAAATAATAGGATGATCCAAGCCGCCCATTTGATGGGCCATAATTATAAATAGGTTGTATCCCAAAAATCATTTGCATAGGATGATCCCAACCCTCCGATCTTTACAGGTTTTCAAAATATGCAGTTCATCTGTAGATCAGAGGGATAGGATCATCCTGTGAAAAAAGTAAATAGGTTGTGCCTCAAAAATCATTTGCATAGGATGATAACACCTTCCCATCTATGGAGGTTTTGATAACATGCAGTTCATCTTAGGATCAAACGGCTAGGATCTAATGATCTTTTGGACATAACCTACCCATCAAATGGACGGTTTGGATCATCCTGTGGTGCTTTTTGAAAAATACTGAACTATAGCGGCTTACACCATATGAAAACTCAGTAATTAACAATTTTTTAAAGGGAAGAGAAAAGGTTGTCTCTTCTTTTAGCTAATGTTGCTTACCCAAAGAACCGCGACCATGTCCGAATCCGATAACTTATCGGATCCTTGCAGAGATAGCAATACGTCAAGAAAGTCCTGGTTTTTTTCTCCCCCTGTTTGAGCTCGGCGCTGGTCGATAATCCTGTTCACGAACCGGTTCACTTTGGGCACTAGTTTCGAGCAGCGAAACCGGATCCTTTGTGGGTCGAGTCCCCATAGGAAAGGAAGATGATCCGACCAATTCAGCTTCCCTAACAGATCATACCCTTCTTCCACTAAACTACTCAGTTCTTCTCTTTCTTTGCTAGCAGAGCAGAGCTCATATTTCGCCCCAAATACAGAGCACATCATATTATTCAAAGAAGCCCGTTTCAGAACAGTCCGAACCCGAATCTCTCCGTCACGATCCAAAGCAGCCACCATTTGAGCAGCAATCTCGAACCTCTGATATTCTGAACCGTTGATCTGTTTCGGGCAGAAGAGATGTGTGGCCGCTATCCTCCGCAGGGTCCTCCAGTAAACTCCATAAGGAGCGAAACCAATAGCACGATGGAACATCAAGCTGTAAGCGGACTCCTTAACCGGACGGTCCACGAAGGAAGAGCTGTTCAGAATCTCCTTCGCTACATCAGGGTTACACGTGATAACCACACGTGTCTCTCCTAAGCTGAAAGCCATGAGTCTCTTAGCAGCACAAAGCTCGGCCGCGGCAGCTAGCCGACGGTGGGCCAGGCTCGCCATGAGATTCATGCTACCCAATAGAGGTAAGCCTCTGGGTCCGGTAATGTAATTCGAACTTTTCTTATGGGTTTTCAACCAGTACTTGCCCCAAGCCGGGCCTCCGGGAAAAGTCCAATAGAGAAAAGACATGGCTAACCATGCTAGAAGTAGAAGAAACACAAAACCGATAAGGTTTTGGGACGAATTATGTCCACATTTTGCAGCTAGGGCTAGGACCCACCAAGTCTCTGTACCTGTATCCATGGCTTAAAGAAGAGCAAGAGATGTTTTGAGAAAGAGTAGAGAGAACGGGTATATATAGAAGAGTACCGGTTAAGGGGTAGTAGGACCGTCATATTATAACGGAAAAGAGAGAAGGGAGCCGCACGTGCTGGAAGATTAAATGAATGACAGTACATTGCGGGCACGTGGCATTTTGGTGGCGGACGTTGTCGGGTTAAATGAGGGGAAGAGCACATGAAGTTCATGCACGGTGGGCCACGTGGCAAATTTTGCTGTGGTGAATGAACATGGAATCATGCCTTTGCCCTACGGCCTTGGGCATGCATGAACATGACTGCTCTCTTCTTCCCGCGCACCAAAGCTCCTAGAGCACGGGTTTTAAGACGCTCTCTCGTAAATTTACTTAAATATCCCCGCAATGAATTGATGGGTAGTTTTGGTTGATCTGAGCCGTCCATCTCGTTGTCTCTTTGTTTATAAATAAATCTCCAGTGGTGGCACAGAAATGAGAAATCATCCCTCTCCCTGGTCCACCTGTTGGGGTAAAATCGGTATACACGGTACCGACTCTTGTAACTATCCTCCGGCGCCCTTCCTGATCAATCTGAACCTCACAAGTAACATTCATTAACGAACGTGACAAAACTTCAATACTTCTCCTCAGATCAGTGCCGAATTTCAAAGGGAGACAAACACAATCGCGGGGATCTCGCTTCCAAACGACTAATCTGGACAGGCGTTATACGTAAGGCACGACTTTTGAATTTAAAACATCCAGCCTAAGTCACCATCCCCGATCTCCGTCCAGAATCATCGAGAGTCATATCTCCACGATTTTATTCTCCAGCCATCACGCTCCATGTGGGCTAAATCAAAGGTATGATTAATATCTCCATGATTTTATTCTCCAGCCATCACGCTCCACGTGGGCTAAATCAAAGGTATGATTGATATCTCCAAGATCGTGGATCTCCCTCCCCTATAAAAAGGGGCCACGCACTCAAGCAATGGTAGTTCAAAATCACTTCTTCTTCTCCTTATACCTTCTTTGGTCTGGTAACTTATCTTGGCCATCCCCCCTATCCACCGTTCATTGTCTGTGATTGCCTATCTCTGACTTGAGTGTCGAAGTGGCCGTCCGGAGCCACAACTCCGGGCCCACTGACGCTTTCTTTGTGAGTGCAGGATTACAGGTTCTGCGAAGCTAGTTCGTGTAGTCAGATTTTGGGCGTCATCAGATTGGCGCCATCCGTGGTATCCGACAATGCCAAAGTCGAAAGCTACCTCCCAACCTAATGGTGGAATGGTTACAAGAAGTCAAGTAAGCCAACAAGACCGCGAACCGCTGGAGGAGACGGGAGAAATGGTTGCTTTCGACGACGTTACAGTAACGATGACCGTCTTCAACCAACTCACACAACAATTGGAAGCATCACGGCCGCTCTCCAACAACTACTCCAAAGGATTCCCCCCAACCGACGGCTCCACCTCCACCTCTAAATCCACCGGGCGAAGGAATTATTCCTGCTGGAATTTCAGAGGAGCGAGGATCCTCAATTAAAGCATAAACATAAGTAAGGTTAGAGATTACCAATCACCACACGTGCGAGAGAGAGAGAGAGAGAGAGAGAGAGAGAGAGAGAGAGAAGAGCAACAATCCACAAGGCACACGATTTATAGTGGTTCGGTCATAACTTGACCTACTCCACTCTTCCAAGTTTACCTCCTTGGGGTCTCCACTAAAATGATGAAGCCGTGCACCCGACTCCTTCATCTCTAAAGGGACCAAACCCTTATTTTTCCATTCTCAAGGGCCAAAGCGAACCCCATCTGCACGAAGCCTTCGGCGAGAGGACACATCCTCATATGTCGTCTTCACCTTTCTTGGGCCGAAGAGGAGACCCTCGTTTTCACCTTTCTTCACGGCCCGAAGAGAAGACCCTCTTCTTCACAATTATTACCGGGCCGAAGAGAAGACCCTCATATGAAGAACAAATAAAATAAAAACACTCAATGTCTCTTAATAGGCAGATTACAACTTTGTAAGCACACAATCACTCCCAAGAAATAGTAAAAGAAAAGCCATATGGAGTGCCTCTTGATAAGATGTAGAAATGAAAGATCAAAGAGTTTTTTTAGCTTTTTAAATAAAAATGTTAAAGCTCAAAGAGAAATGGGATTTGATCTTTCTCAAATGTTCAAAAGCTAATAGAGATAGGTTTTAATCATGTATAAATAGTGTATTTAAAAATATAACCGTTTGGGGTAAAACTGTAAATCATTGGCTTGAAAAAGTCATGCAGAAAACACCCCAACGGCTAGTTTGCTAGACCGCGAGGGTCGACCAGGCTACGGCGGTTGCCCTCTCCTATCGGGCGCCCTATTCTATTTTTAAATTTCTTACCGTCGCGGTCGACCGGTAACATGGCGGTCGCCCGGCAAGGGCTAACTGTTTGCTCAAAAATTTGGCTCATAAAACCTATCTCGGTCGACCAACCCACAGTCGTCGCCCGCTCTAGACCCAAATTGGATTGCTTCTCTAGAAACAAAAGCGCATATGCGGTCGTCCGGAGTAGCCCGGTCGACCGGCCCTGAGTGAAATTCTATTTTTAACTTTAAAATCTATGGGCTTTTGGGCTATGGTCTTTGGGCTTAAGTCCAAAGTTTTCAAACACATTTTTGGGTGTGTTGATGGTTTTCAAAGATGTAAAATGTTAAGTATAAAAATCATTTGAAAACCTTTTGAAAATGCATTTAAACATAAAATCAAGAGGACTCCAAATAAATTCTAAAAATAAGAACCTTGACTCTTCTTGGAATGTCTTGGCTCCTTTGCACTTTCTTGGACTTCTTCAGCTTAGGTGAACATCATTTCCTTGTCTTGGCTCCTGTGACTTGTCCTCCAATCTTCAATGCATGTTGAGGTACATGAGGTGTCACCATGGCATGTTCAACTCCAAGCTCCTTCTTGACACTTGCTAGGAACTTGTGGAATCTTCATGATGAGCTTCTTAATTTAAACATCTTCAAATGAGGATGTCTTCAATGTAGGTGCAAGCTCTTGGTTCCTTGATCCACAAGCCATGTGTTGTGAAGAGTTGTGTAATGGCAATTATGAAATGAAAATCCTATATACAACACAACACCTCAAAGCAACATATCAGTCCATAAATGCTAATCAATTTAGTTTGCTAGCATCAAAACAAGAAGGTAAGGTGAATGATTAATCCTTGGGAACCCTTGGGCTTACATTCTCCCCCTTTTTGATGATGGCAAACAAATTGATTAGGGAGGCAGGAAATATTAATCAAATAGATGAATAAGCCTTAAACACTATAAACAATGAAGCAATGCTCCCCCTCACTATATGCACTAGTATAATAAATGAATATAAAGCATGTGGTGCATATACAATTGGACTACCTAATCAATTCTCAAAATTCTCCCCCTTTTGGCAACAGCAAAAAGGTAGGGATATGCAAGTGTGATTGCAAGTGGGGTGTCAAGATGAAGAACAACTCATAAGAGTTATTCAAAGTGTATATGATGTGTCAATGAAGCTCCTATGATGCTTATCAAAATGAAAACAAAGAGAAATGCATGATAATCAAAGTTTTTTTTTTTTTTTAAGATATATAAGTTAAGCACAATTATGGGGGCAATAGACTATGTGAGCATATCACAATGGTCTATATAAACATGAAAAAATAACCATTTGGCTCTCCCCCCCTTTATTTGTCATTGGCCATAGGTGAAACCTATATGATAAGGCATGACCAGGCAGAATGGTTTAAAAGGTGAGTGATTTAAACACTTGGGCTTCATTTGCAACTTGCAAGAAGATGAGTCTCTACCTTAGCAAGAAAATGCTCAGATGTAAGACATAACTTTTAGGTTCACAAGTTTCTTGATATAGGGGACTCCTTGACAAGAAGCAGACAAGTCTCTTCCCGAATATGAATATGGTCAGAATTATACAATAACTTTTGAGCACCAGTTGCTTGCCCTTAGAGGATTGTATATTTGCAAGTGAAAGCTCCCCCTGAATATGTGCATCTAATCTAAATGTAATAGTTCAAGGCACATAGAACCCATGATTTAATTAATCACCTTTAACTATTCGGATTGCTTCATTCATAAACCAATCACACTTTGAATATTGGACATAGAATATGAGTTTAAGGCAGATGGTCTAATAAACACATGGATAAGAGAATGAAATCAATGAGGTACATCTCCATGGCAACCAAAAGATCATGTATACATAGATGAGGACCATAAAGCTCAACATACATGATCAAGATGGAAGATTAATACCACATTTCTTTTATTACTTCAAGAAGTGATAAAAGTGGTATTTGGAAATCTCTCGAAAGAAGTAAAACTAAACTTCTTTTCTTCTATTCGGAACTCTTCTACTGATGAATGTTTAGAAGAGCTTAGATTAATGCTTGACCCTTTATTCCATATAAGGGACCATCATTTGACAAATCTTTCCTGATTGAGAGATTGGGTACTTGTTTTAAACATTCTCCTTCAACAAAGGGTCATCCTTGAAAGGATGATCATGAAGTGCACATCCCAGCCTTTAGACAGAGTCTTCAATTTCCTTAGTCTCTGTTCATCCTTCACAGTGGAAGAATGTAGAGAGGGACAGAGGAAAATTGCGTACATCACCATCTTATTACATCTGGCACGATGGAAGGAGACAAGTACTATAGACAAGCTACGAAGGGCATGGCCTGAGTGGGGTCATCCGAAGCTAAAATCTTGAAAGAGATGATGGGACATGACAAACTCATAAATATTTAAATCATCCCTCTTCCAAAAAATTGTCATTGGCCTTAGATAATTCTTATAATGCAAGGCCTGATAATACACAATGGCTATAGATAAGAATGTAAAAGTACATCCATTAGATCTTATCATGATTAAAGATGTTCTTATCTTTAAGATTACATGATAAGAGAATACTCCATAGACAATGAGATGATCATCTCAAGCATTGTCCAATGAAGAAGGATTCTAGAGATATTTCAAACTCTATAACAAGAAACTTATCATTGGCAGAGATAGAAACATATAAGTCTATCCAAGATAAGTATAGGGCCTGAGAAGATATGGCACTTGGCACTGAGGCACAAGCAAAGGGATCTTGTCAAAAGATGAAAGATGATCTCAAATGTAAAGAATAGGACACGACCCAACTACAATACACATGGAGCAATGTGGCTCCATATTAGTGTACTTATCATATGTGATGCACATCAAACATCATATGATAAGATGGATGAACAGACATTGAGCATGTATAGCTCTCCCTTTGTAAGAAACTCATACAGTGTATGAATCTAAAGGGTTGTCCAACCACATAGACACCAAGGGATTTAAAGGTGAATGATTTGCAAACCACCCTTGGGCTACTAATGCATGATTGCTATAGGTAGTCATATGATATCCAAAGAGATGACAACCTAGCAAACCATGCTCCTCCTAAATATGTCCAAATAATATATATGTATATATAACACACAAGGCACATATGGCTTATTATGGTTAAGATGCAGGCTAAAAGCCAAAGTAATTAGATGTTTTACTTAAAGATGAGTGTACACTCTCCATCTTACTAGGTAAGAGGACTAAGAGTACCAATTGAGTGATTTTTAAATTTAAGTTTACCATATTTACCATTTACCAAATAGCATACAAGGAAAAACTATAGAATATATATTATCAATTAAACACAATTCTATAGAACTTAGACATTTTGAGAGGGATCAATAGAATCCTAAGTCTAAGAGAGACATCCATGGCTCATGTAATGAGTGCATTCATGGATAGTCTACTATGTTTAGAGACAAGAATCATGGTGCAAACATCTATGCCTACATCCATAAATCACAAACCACCATACAAAAATAGGACATTTAAGCACAAAGTGCAAAAGCCCATGGAAAACCAAAATGTATGGAATACAAGTGTTCTCATTACATGATAACCACTACACTGAGAAACAGCCCAATCAATGGTACTAGATTCCTATGACATTTTCAATTTTACTCAATTGAGTTTAAAACATTGAATCTAGACTCATTTTCAAGTCTCTACACAAACAAAGATATTCATGCAGGACTGTAGAGAATAATCCAAGGACTTCTAGAGAATGTTAAGTGATGAACACCTTGGAGACATGTAATCCAAAAAGAACTACTATGACTAGATAATTTTATCTTAATCGTGAGAGGATATTCATTTTAGGCATTTTTAGAATACATCAATTTAACCCATCAAAATTTCGTATGCATTTAATGATAATCATTAAGCACATAAGAATGGGTTAGAAGGACAACTAGGTGGATAGTAATAAACATACTTACTCACCTACAGCAAAAGAGATGTCTAAGAAAGGATCTGAGTGGATTACCTTAGACATGGCTTTTACTACTCAATCTTGCTAGAAATGATATTCTTTCTAAGTTGAATATACTGAGATCTAGCAAATGCCAAGATTGTCCTAAATAAAGTTCAAGAATGATAGGAATGATCTTGAAAGATCAATTTGAACTCAAGGGAAAAAATGATGGTTAATTTTTATGGAAGCACATATATGGTTTTCACATTAAATTTTCTAATGTGGATTTACTTTGTGGATGCTAAGTGCACAAGTGATGTGATTTGCACTTAGATAGGCTTAATCAAGAAAGATATTCAACAAGGCACAAAAATAAAAAAAGATGTGATCATTTAAGCACAATGAGCAAAGATACAAACTATTAAGAACATGAATAATGATGAGTATCTAATGCTTAAAATTAAAAAGATATATCATTAAGCTCATAAAAACTAGATACGAAAAATATTCAATGAATTAAAGTATCTAGCAAGAATGTGAATGATAAAATAATTTAGCATAACCCCTAAACTAACTCATTCACTAATTAGATTAGAGGGACTCTTTTGGAACCTAAATCACTTTGGTTCCATCCAAGTTTGTTTGTGGGAGTGTACCTTTTCCTATCCAAACAAACTTGTTAGATTTCACAATTCCAAGCTTACACTCAGAATTGTGATGCTCAACTCTACCACAATAATTATGATTGGTAGATGAGGAACAATTAGAATCATAAGACTTTGAAGGTTGTTTATCTTTTTCTTCATGAAGTCTTTGATTCTTAATGGAAAGTTCTTCATTCATTTGTTCTTCATTTTCACAAACATGTTTATATTTTTCAACAAGTTCAATGTTTGTGATTTTAAGGCTTTTAATTTCTTTCTCAAAGGCATTGCATCTTCGAAATAAGTCAACATTTTTATTTATAAAAATTTGCTCAATTGACTTAATTTTTCATTTCTTTTCAAACTTGCATTTATTTCTAATTTCAAATTTTCAATTTGAATTTCCAAATCATGAATTAAATGTTTGAAAGAAACTTCATTTGCAAGATTTTTGTAAAGTCACTTTTTGTCTAAGAATTTAATCATTTGAAAAGAGACAAACATTTTTCTCAAAAATATTTTCTAATGCAGTCCAAATATCTTTTGCATTTGATGCAATTTGAAATTTTGTCAAAAATGTTAGGAGTTAAACCACAATACAATAAGATAATTGCCTTTGAGTTCAAGGAAAACAATTTTATGTCACTTTCAGTGCATTTTCTTGAAAAAGAAATACCCTCTTTAATGACATCTAAAATGTCATTATTTATGGATTTGAGATAGGCTTGCATTGGTGCTTTCCAAGATCCATAATTCGGTCCATCAAAGAATAGAGGAATTAGGGTGGATCGGCCTTTCTCAAAATCCATAGGGATTGTCACAGATCTTTTCTCTTGTAGATTTTTAAGATTTAAAAATCTCTTTAAGAGCCTAGGCTTTGATACCAAATGAAATACAGGTGTGACAATCTAAGACGAGGGGGGTGAAATGGTCAATTCGAAATTTTAGGCTCAATTAAGGGAGATTAAAAATTAATCCATTTAATTAAGCACTAATTAGTCTAACCCTTGTTCAAATATGTATATCAATAAAATCTAGGGTTTAGACTTTCTAATCATGCACATTAAGCTAACCCTTGTTCAAATAGATATTATAATGCAATTTAGGGTTTAGACATTTAACTTAAGTGCATTCACTAACCCTTGTTCAATTAAAGCATAAACATAAGTAAGGTTAGAGATTACCAATCACCACACGTGCGCGCGCGAGAGAGAGAAAAGAGCAAGCATTCACAAGGCACAAGATTTATAGTGGTTCGGTCACAACTTGACCTACTCCACTCTTCCAAGTTTACGTCCTTAGGATCTCCACTAAAATGATGAAGCCGTACACCCGACTCCTTCATCTCCAAAGGGAACAAACCCTTGCTTTTCCATTCTCAATGGCCAAAGCAAAGCCCATCTGCATGAAGCCTTCGGTGAGAGGACACACCCTCATACGCTGTCTTCACCTCTCTTGGGCCGAAGAGGAGACCCTCGTCTTCACCTTCTTCACGGGCTGAAGAGAAGACCCTCTTCTTAACAATTATTACCGGACTGAAGAGAAGACCTCATATGAAGAGCAAATAAAATGAAAAACACCCAATGCCTCTTAATAGGCGGATTACAACTTTGTAAGCTCACAATCACTCCCAAGAAATAGCAAAAGAAAAGTCCTATGTGGTGCCTCTTGATAACATGTAGAAATGGAAGATCAAAGAGGTTTTTAGCTTTTTAAATAAAAATGTTGAATCTCAAAGAGAAATGAGATTTGATTTTTCTCAAATGTTCAAAACCTAATAGAGATGGGTTTTAATCATGTATAAATAGTGTATTTCAAAATATGACCGTTTAGGGTAAAACTGTAAATCATTGGCTTGAAAAAGTCAAGCAGAAAATGCCTCAACGGATAGTTTGCTCGACCGGGCTATGGCGGTCGCCCGCCCGTATCGGGCGCCCTATTCTATTTTTAAATTTCTTACCGTCGCGGTCGACCAGCCACATGGCTGTCGCCCTGCGAGGGCTAACTGTTTGCTAAAAAATTTGGCTCATAAAACCTATCTCGGTCGACCGACCCACGGCGGTCGCCCGCCCTATACTCAAATTGGATTGCTTCTGTAGAAACAGAACCGCATCTGCGGTCGCCCGGATCATCGCGATTGACCGGCCCGATAAAATTCGAGATGACCTGGATTTCCAAGTTCCATTCCGCGGTCTTCCGGAGTAGCCCGGTCGACCAGCCCTGAGTGAAATTCCATTTTTAACTTTAAAATCTAGGGGCTTTTGGGCTATGGTCTTTGGGCTTAAGTCCAAGGTTTTCAAACACATTTTTGGGTATGTTGATGGTTTTCAAAGATGTAAAATGTTAAGTATAAAACCCATTTGAAAACCTTTTGAAAGTGCATTTAAACATAAAATCAAGAGGACTCCAAATACATTCTAAAAATAAGAACCTTGAGTCTTCTTGGATTGTCTTCGCTCCTTTGCACTTTCTTGGACTTCTTCACCCTGGGTGAACATCTTGTCCTTGTCTTGGCTCTTGTGAGTTGTCCTCCAATCTTCAATGCATGTTGAGGTACATGAGGTGTCGCCATGGCATGTTCAACTCCAAGCTCCTTCTTAACACTTGCTAGGAACTTGTGGAATATTCATAATGAGCTTCTTGATTTGAACATCTTCAAATGAGGATGTCTTCAATGTAGGTGCAAGCTCTTAGTTCATTTGCTCCTTGATCCACAAGCCATGTGTTGTGAAGAGTTGTGTAATGACGATTATGACATGAAAATCATGTATACAACACAATACCTCAAAGCAACACATCAGTCCATAAATGCTAATCAATTTAGTTTGCTAGGATCAAAACAAGAAGGTAAGGTGAATGATTAACCCTTGGGAACCCTTGGGCTTACAGGATGGCTCCTCCAACGCTGGAGGCAGTGGCGCCGGCTTGGTCATAACTGTAGACACCCACATTTTGCTTTACTTTAACCAACAATAACCTAATATATTGATCCGTAGAATTTCATTGGTAAAGTATGCATCCTCAAATTTTTTGAAAAAATAAAATGATAAAGAGATGTACCTGGTGAGATGATTAGATCCGAAAAATTGAAAAATACCCTGATTGGTGAATTTAGTGTGTTAAATCCATGTGAGAACCCCCTCTATCATTGATTTATATGTTTTAGGTCATTAATATCTTGATCTGATTTTACGGATCATCAATCGGGACAAAATAAGCTAAGGTCACTTCATAGCCCGGACCCTGATTCCATTCCGAGACCCGATTTCCGTAAATCGTTAGATCAATGGCAGATCTTGACCTGGGTCTAACCATCCAAAATCACCTAACCTCTCCTCTCATCCTAACCATCCAAACCTCACCTAACCTCACCTAACCTCTCCTCTCATCCTAACCATCCAAACCTCACCTAACCTCACCTAACCACCTAACCTCACCTAACCTCTCCTCTCATCCTAACCATTCAAACCTCACCTAACCTCACCTAACCTCACCTAACCTTACCTAACCTCACCTAACCTCACCTAACCTCCTATCCCATTCTCCTATAAATACCCTCTCATCCCACCATCCAAGAGAAGAAGAAAAGGAACCCCTCTCTTAGAAAATTCATCCCTCTCCCTCATCTCTTCAAGGGTTCGGCCATCCTTGCCGGATCGGGTGATTTTATACGTTGGGTGATATATATCAAAAGCAGTCATTATCAAGCAAGGAATCATCTTCAAGGAATTAACATCAACGAAAAATCAAACACAAAGTGGATTTTCAAAGAGGTAGGCATTTATTTCAATTCTATGTAGGGTCTGCTTTCATGCATATCTTTTACTTTAAAAGAAAAACCATGTTAGGAAGCATCTAGGATCAATCCTTAATCATATTCTTCTTGATGGTAGACTTTGAAGTTATACATGTTTCCCTCTTCTCTTAACCCATCTTATCTTCATTTTTATTTTTCCCTAATGGTTCACACCCTGGTTCCCCCTGGTTAGCCTCTGGTTAGACCCTGGTTGCACCCAGGTTCGTTGCTGGTTGCACCCAGGTTCGATGCTGGTTGCACCCTGGTTCCCTGCTGGTTCGCACCCTGGTTCCCCTGCTGGTTCGCACCCTGGTTCCCTACTAATTCGCACCCTGGTTCGCACCCTGGCCAGCCCCTGGTTGTACTCTGGTTCGCACCCTGGTTCACACCCTGGTTCCCCCTGGTTAGCCTCTGGTTAGACCCTGGTTGCACCCAGGTTCGCTGCTGGTTGCACCCAGGTTCCCCTGCTGGTTCGCACCCTGGTTCCCTGCTGGTTCGCACCCTGGTTCACACCCTGGTTCCCCCTGGTTAGCCTCTGGTTAGACCCTGGTTGCACCCAGGTTCGCTGCTGGTTGCACCCAGGTTCGATGCTGGTTGCACCCTGGTTCCCCTGCTGGTTCGCACCCTGGTTCCCTGCTGGTTCGCACCCTGGTGCACCCTGGTCCGCACCCTGGTTTGTACCCTGCTTCCTCCTGGTTAGACCATGGCTAGTCTCGGGTTTGCTCCTAACTTAGACCCGACTCACTAAACCCCATACCCATAAGCCTTAAACCCTATAACCATAGCCACACATCAACCCAAGCCATACCTTTGTCCACTCACTGAGGCACACCATTTATCCATAAATTTGGTTACATTAAATCTAACCCAGCCAGGCCACCTGCAGCTTAAGTCAAATCGCCCCAATACAATCCAACCAAGTGGGATCCCAACCCAGCTCAACTGAGTCAACTCTAGCCAACCTCCCTAGTCGAGTTGACCCAACTCTCTAGTCGAGTATGCTCAACCTCTTTAACTAATTGGACTCTCCCCTTAGTTGACTCAATCCAATTCCTTAATCAACCCATCCCAATGCAACCGAGTCGCATTCGACCAAGTTGCGGCCTTCCATGTCACAACCGAGTCATTCCCCTATTCTACTAATGCCCTTTTACACCTAATAGAACTTCCTCCCTTTTGCCTAACCAAGTCATATCCCAACACAATCTGAGTCGCATGTTTGAATCCATTTGGCCGAATCTCATAAGCCCGCCCATTTTGAATTCCCAAAATTCAAACCCTTGATGATTCCTGTATGCTCAATTCTTTGATGCAAATTCCCAATTCCAAAATCCCATTGCTAAATCAATGTTTCTGAATCTCAAGTCCAATGCTCAAATACAAACCCGATTCCAGATCCAAATACCAATTCTGTCTTCCAAAATCCAAGCAACCTCCCCAGTGGAACTACGTGTGGCTTGATCCCCATCACGGGGTACGTAGGCAATTTGGCACTCCCAAGTTCAGTCGCACCTTTCTCTATCTTTCCCATTCCCTCACACTATTCATCATCTCGATTCATCTCGTGTCTCTCGGAACCATTGGATTATGGTTTCCGTCGTAAGGACCCTTAGAGCCCAATTTAGGAACACCGGTGTCGTGTCGTGTCCTAAGTTTTAGGGAGTCTCAGGTTTTAGGGAGTCCTAGAGTTAGGAGTCCAGCCTCATCACGGACGTTTGCTATGTATAGCAACCGTGCCATAGGTCTAGTTACACTAGTCACCCAATCTTTCCCTAGGACAAGCCTAGTAAACTAGGATGTAGGCAAACCTGCATTAGTCTAAGGGACCATTTGCATTTAGATGAGAATCATATAGCATCTTAGATGAAATCCTAAGATAATAAAATCCTCAACTTGAATTAAATAACTTCTCCTAAAACTGTTGAAACAGTCAATCCCGTCTAGGTCGGTGTCCTAGTTGAGTTAGGCATAAGTAGCTTAGCTTAGGTGCACCGAACTACGTCGACTCTGATCCCAGTGAGGCTTGGGTACGTAGGCAGCTTGGATGTCTGATGGCATACCACCCGCGAGTCGGCACCACAACAAATTGTGGTGTTTTGTATATTAATTTTCTTGTAAATACTTAATCAAATCACTTATGACTTTCCATGAAATTAGAATTCTAGGAGAACTTTCACTTAGATTGAATCCAGACAAATTAATAAATCAAGATACACATTTAGGATTCACATTGAAATTAGATGTTAGGATGCATGTCACTTAGTTCGCACTTTAACATAGAGTTGAATGAGCCATTTAAAATAAATTTAAAAGAGTTAGCTTTTGGAATCGAAGACCGATTATCGGGCAGGAATGGTGCATGTGGTGGATAACTCCCCATACCTTCCATTCTCGTAACCAGGTAGCGAGTCTAGATTTCTGGTTAATTTCGGGTCCTAGATCCCACATCTAGGTGGCGACTCTGTCATTCTCTTTCGTGTGGAGTTCGGATTGCCTTAGTGATCCCAAGTTCACATGAAAGATGAATTCAAATCAATATTAAAATGCACACGCCAATCGCGTGGACACGAGAGACCAAGAGAAGAGAGCGCGGCGGCTCGCCCCACGCCCCTCTCGCGGGATCGGGTCCCACAGTTTGGCGACTCTGCTGGGGATCACCTAACTTCATTAAAATTTCAAAAGATAATTCATTTGAATTTAATTTAACTGGCTCATAAAAACTCTATACTTGATAGATTACTTTGTCTTGTTTTATTTTCTCATCACATTTTACTCAAACTTAATCTAACAAAACCTGAAGGCATCATAGATCGCGCGAACTTATTGCACACACTTACATCACTTGCATCTAAACCCTTGCATCTCACGTGCACACACGTCCTATTTTAGGAACCCGGAGTGTTATCTAGCATGGTTGACTGGGATTTCATCACCTGGTGCCTCTGTGCTAGAGAAGCATTCCACCCTTAGCCTGGTACCTTTATGGTACGTAAACGGATCTCTTGTTCACGTACTGATACGCCGGACACTGGTACAGTATATCGAGCAGGGATTCGCGCTAAGGGAACTCTTGGCCTTACCCCTAGATTAACCCACACATGCATGTAGTATACGAACACATGTGCATCACGTGTGTGAGCCTAGTTTAGGATATCCTACCCATTGGTGTCTAGATTAGGCCGTGGTCCATCTTCCACTGGTCACGATCGGTCCTTATATACACGAACAAAGTCATGAGTCGAGATTCTCTCTCCACTCCGATAGATTAGGATTAAGGTTGATGCCTTCAGGTAACACTGATAAAATGTGAAAAAAAAATTCCCTTTGAGTTAGGATATAAATCCCATCATTTCCAAAGATCTCATAGGATTAGTCATTCATGATCTATCCGTTGAAAGCAATCTTATGCTATCTCATCTAATCTTTTGATCGTGCGTCTTTCATTCTTCTGTCATACGATTCGATCGTATCTTCATGCCATCCCCTAACTGGCAGATGCAGAATCTCACAATCTTTCGATTATGCGTTCTCATGATCTGATCATGCCTGGTCCAGATAATCCAATCTTGCTTGTACCCCTGGTCTGTTCCTCCTCTAGGGGCTACCTTTTTCAAGATTATTTTGCTAAGTCCTTCAGAGTTCACTCTCAGAATCCTTGAGCTAGGGGCATTTCCCTATGCGAATCAGTCATCATTGTCCAAAATTGAAAGTATCAGCCATGATGATGTTCAGAACGAACCAGCCTTCGCCGAGCCTTCAACGCCAAACAGTTGCAGCAGTTAAAGTTTTAGTCACTTACTATTTTATGTTGAGTCAGTCATCATGGTCAGTATAATTGTTGAGTCCGGTCTTACAGTTAAAGGTCAATGCCTAGTCCAGGCAAGTTATCTTCTGTTTCCCTTTCTTATTTAGAGTTACGAATCCTGAGCATGTTCAGGATAGGTCGTCTGATGTAATAGCTTTTCTTTAAATAAAATTTCAGTCAGTTCCAAAAAGTTCACTTGTGTCTGTTCTTAAGTGTGCTTCTGATCTTAAAATAAGACTCCCTCTTCAAATGAGGACAAAATTGACGAAACTCCACTTGAGTCACAGCAATTACTTGAACGAGAGGAGGAGCGCCAATCCCAGCTTTTCAAAGATGAAATTGAAGTGGTAAACACTGGCACTGAAACTTTGATTCAGTGAATGCCGATTGAAAATACATTACCCTCTGAAGAGTGTGAAGAATTGATAAAATTATTTCAAGAATAAGAAGATTGTCTAGAAAAGCTACAACCGATACCAGGGGCAAGACATGGATGGAAAGCTCAAAGAAAATGAAGAAAGTGAGAAGATATATGCTATACAAGGGGCATAGAGTGGAAACAACTTTCATATTTTCAATCAATGACGTTGGTTCTCAAATTCATAACATAAAGCCAACAAATTCAAGATAAGAAGTTCAAGAGCAAGCATTGAAAAGTGATCATCAGATATCAAGAGTACGAATCCATAGATGGAGGATGTCAAAGAACAAGTTTCGCTCTATGAAAGTCTACATCACGCATTAGAATCTTGAAAGAAGAAGATCCATTATCTTACCTGGAAATGCCGTCAAGCTCCGTGAAAAAAAAAAGAAAAAGAAAAAAAAAAGAAAAATAAATAAATAATCAGTACCAGAGGGACTCTAGTAACCTAGATCGATTCTCAATCTGAACATCGGAAGGCCTCCTTTGGCCGAATAAATCTCAAAATCAGAACCCAATGTCAAAAGAATACCGATTTGCAAATCCTCCGAGCCTAAATCAAATTTTCTTGAAAACCCATCAAACTCGGGGCATTCGCCCCGAACTACGCGAGACCTGATCCCTACACTGGGGTACGTAGGCAGCTCGGTTAAACCGAGTTCGGTCGATTCAAAGAAAAAAAGAAAAGAAATTCAATCGTTTCAGAAAAAAAGAAGAGGGACAAGTTCCAACAGAAGAGAAGTCAATCATTCCAAAAAGAACGAAAAAAAAGGAAAAATCAATTAACCTTCAAACAATTTATCTTCAAACTAGGGGCATTCGCCCTGAATTACACACGACCTGATTCCTACATGGGGATATGTAGGCAACCTGTTCATAGGTTCGGTCGAAATCTTTGTCGAGCCTTAAGCCATTCTTTGTAAAGCCCTATCCTACCTATGAAGTCCTCCCGATGTTCAGAACTAATGATCTAGGTCTCGAGACACGATAAGAAAAAAAATGATGAATAAGAAAAAGAACGGAGTTTGAAGATCTGCTAGACTGAAAACCTGAAAAGGCGGTTTAGGCAAAATTTAAGATCATTCCCCTGCTAAGTTGAAAACCCGAAAGGACGGCTTAGGCAAAAGCTAAGGGGACAGCCTGCTGAATCGAAAACCTAGAAAGGCGATTCAGGCAAAAGTTAAGGCTAGCACGGTCCGCCAAGTTAAAAACCCCAAAAAGGTGACTTGGTCACGGTAAGAGAATCATTATAAGAAGGCCACATCCGATATCAAGACTGAAGATTAACTGAAGTTCAAACAAATTCAAGTAACATCCTCAAAACTGGGGGCATTGAAGCTAAGCAATCTTAGGGGTCGTAATTAAATCCTTGAGGCATTACTGTTTTAAGGAAAAGGTCCAGTGTTTACCAATTGAAAAACTATTCCTCGAAAGGATAGACTTACCAAACAAAATATTAACTAAGTCAGAAGCATCACTGTGTCTGTCAGTGTAGTCAGTCAATCTTTGTTATTCTAAGTTCACTCATTCAGAGCTCCTCAGTCCTTTGAGTAGTGCCTTTTATCTAAGTTTTCTCTTTAGAAAGAGTCGATCATTGTCCAGTTAGTCAAATGTTACAGCTGTCTCGGTAAAAGATGCCTGGTGTATCTAACCCCCTGCAATCGTTCCAGAGCTAAGTTAATCCGCAGGCAAGGATTTCAAAAAAAAAAAAAAAAAAAAAAAAAAAATCCAATCCTACGAAAAATCTCTAAATTCTTCGAGCCCGTTTGAGAACGGTGCCTCTTTTCTTCGAGTCCATACAACTATGGTCTCTTATCCCCTTTGAACATCATACAACTATGATGTCTCCTTTCCTTGAATCCGTACAAATACGGTATTTCATTCTCTTCGAGTCCATACAACTATGGTCTCTTATCCCCTTTGAACATCATACAACTATGATGTCTCATTCCCTTGGAATCCGTACAAATACGGTATTTCATTCTCTCCTAGTCCATACAACTATGGTCTCTTATCCCCTTTGAACATCATACAACTATGATGTTTCATTTCATAAAATTAAAAAAATAATAATAAAAATAATAAAAAATAAATTTTTTTTTATCAAATCCAATCCCCGATTCAAAAAAAAAAAAAATAATAAAATAAAATCCAATCCTACGAAAAATCTCTAAATTCTTCGAGCCCGTTTGAGAACGGTGCCTCTTTTCTTCGAGTCCATACAACTATGGTCTCTTATCCTCTTTGAACATCATACATCTATGATGTCTCATTTTCTTGGAATCCGTAAAAATACGATATTGCATTCTCTTCGAGTCCATACAACTATGGTCTCTTATCCCCTTTGAACATCATACAACTATGATGTCTCATTTCCTTGGAATCCATACAAATACGGTATTTCATTTTCTTTGAGTCCATACAACTATGGTCTCTTATCCTCTTTGAACATCATATAACTATGATGTCTCATTTCCTTGGAAGCCGTACAAATACGGTATTTCATTCTCTTCGAGTCCATACAACTATGGTCTCTTATCCCCTTTGAACATCATACAACTATGATGTCTCATTTCCTTGGAATCCGTACAAATACGGTATTTCATTCTCTGCGAGTCCATACAACTATGGTCTCTTATCCCCTTTGAACATCATACAACTATGATGTCCCATTCCCTTGGAATCCGTACAAATACGGTATTTCATTCTCTCCGAGTCCATACAACTATGGTCTCTTATCCCCTTTGAACATCATACAACTATGATGTCTCATTTCCTTGGAATCCGTACAAATATGGTATTCTCTTCGAGTCCATACAACTATGGTCTCTTATCCCCTTTGAACATCATACAACTATGATGTTTCATTTCCCAAAAATAAAAAAAATAAAAAAATAAAAAAATAAAAAAAAATTCATCAAATCCAATCCCCGGTTCAAAAAAAAATAATAAAATCCAATCCTACGAAAAATCTCTAAATTCTTCGAGCCCGTTTGAGAACGGTGCCTCTTTTCTTCGAGTCCATACAACTATGGTCTCTTATCCTCTTTGAACATCATACATCTATGATGTCTCATTTCCTTGGAATCCGTACCAATACGGTATTTCATTCTCTTCGAGTCCATACAACTATGGTCTCTTATCCCCTTTGAACATCATACAGAATCCTTACAAATACGGTATTTCATTCTCTTCGAGTCCATACAACTATGGTCTCTTATACCCTTTGAACATCATACGACTATGATGTCTCATTTCCTTGGAATCCGTCCAAATACGGTATTTCATTCTCTTCGAGTCCATACAACTATGGTCTCTTATCCCCTTTGAACATCATACAACTATGATGTCTCATTTCCTTGGAATCCGTACAAATACGGTATTTCATTCTCTTCAAGTCCATACAACTATGGTCTCTTATCCTCTTTGAACATCATACAACTATGATGTCTCATGTCCTTGGAATCCGTACAAATACGGTATTTCATTCTCTTCGAGTCCATACAACTATGATCTCTTATCCCCTTTGAACATCATACAACTATGATGTCTCATTTCCTTGGAATCCGTACAAATACGGTATTTCATTCTCTTCAAGTCCATACAACTATGGTCTCTTATCATCTTTGAACATCATACAACTATGATGTCTCATTTCCTTGGAATCCGTACAAATACGGTATTTCATTCTCTTCGAGTCCATACAACTTTGATCTCTTATCCCCTTTGAACATCATACAACTATGATGTCTCATTTCCTTGGAATCCGTACAAATACGGTATTTCATTCTCTTCGAGTCCATACAACTATGGTCTCTTATACCCTTTGAACATCATACAACTATGATGTCTCATTTCCTTTGAATCCGTATAAATACGGTATTTCATCTTGCCCAAGCCCATTCAAAAATGATGCTGCGTTTTCATTAAGAATCTTTCAAAAGTCATCCATTATTCTCTCTGAGACCATTTGAAAATGACGTCTCATTTCCTCTGAAGCTGTTCAAAAGCGATATTCCTTTCCCTCCGAAAATCCATTTGAAAATGGTATCCCATTTCTCTCGTTGCCAGCGGCACCGCAGCGGGCTTGTTTTATTGCATTCCAATTATAGGATTTCATCTAAGGTCTTGCATTATATTAGGTTGCATTGTGTTTAGGGGGTCCTTTGTCGATTAAAGGTACGCAAAATGGTTCTGTCATTTTGACTTTGGTATTCGATGACTACGTCGTCTCTACCAAAGAGGGGCATCTGTAGACACCCACATTTTGCTTTACTTTAACCAACAATAACCTAATATATTGATCCGTAGAATTTCATTGGTAAAGTATGCATCCTCAAATTTTTTGAAAAAATAAAATGATAAAGAGATGTACCTGGTGAGATGATTAGATCCGAAAAATTGAAAAATACCCTGATTGGTGAATTTAGTGTGTTAAATCCATGTGAGAACCCCCTCTATCATTGATTTATATGTTTTAGGTCATTAATATCTTGATCTGATTTTACGGATCATCAATCGGGACAAAATAAGCTAAGGTCACTTCATAGCCCGGACCCTGATTCCATTCCGAGACCCGATTTCCGTAAATCGTTAGATCAATGGCAGATCTTGACCTGGGTCTAACCATCCAAAATCACCTAACCTCTCCTCTCATCCTAACCATCCAAACCTCACCTAACCTCACCTAACCTCTCCTCTCATCCTAACCATCCAAACCTCACCTAACCTCACCTAACCACCTAACCTCACCTAACCTCTCCTCTCATCCTAACCATTCAAACCTCACCTAACCTCACCTAACCTCACCTAACCTTACCTAACCTCACCTAACCTCACCTAACCTCCTATCCCATTCTCCTATAAATACCCTCTCATCCCACCATCCAAGAGAAGAAGAAAAGGAACCCCTCTCTTAGAAAATTCATCCCTCTCCCTCATCTCTTCAAGGGTTCGGCCATCCTTGCCGGATCGGGTGATTTTATACGTTGGGTGATATATATCAAAAGCAGTCATTATCAAGCAAGGAATCATCTTCAAGGAATTAACATCAACGAAAAATCAAACACAAAGTGGATTTTCAAAGAGGTAGGCATTTATTTCAATTCTATGTAGGGTCTGCTTTCATGCATATCTTTTACTTTAAAAGAAAAACCATGTTAGGAAGCATCTAGGATCAATCCTTAATCATATTCTTCTTGATGGTAGACTTTGAAGTTATACATGTTTCCCTCTTCTCTTAACCCATCTTATCTTCATTTTTATTTTTCCCTAATGGTTCACACCCTGGTTCCCCCTGGTTAGCCTCTGGTTAGACCCTGGTTGCACCCAGGTTCGTTGCTGGTTGCACCCAGGTTCGATGCTGGTTGCACCCTGGTTCCCTGCTGGTTCGCACCCTGGTTCCCCTGCTGGTTCGCACCCTGGTTCCCTACTAATTCGCACCCTGGTTCGCACCCTGGCCAGCCCCTGGTTGTACTCTGGTTCGCACCCTGGTTCACACCCTGGTTCCCCCTGGTTAGCCTCTGGTTAGACCCTGGTTGCACCCAGGTTCGCTGCTGGTTGCACCCAGGTTCCCCTGCTGGTTCGCACCCTGGTTCCCTGCTGGTTCGCACCCTGGTTCACACCCTGGTTCCCCCTGGTTAGCCTCTGGTTAGACCCTGGTTGCACCCAGGTTCGCTGCTGGTTGCACCCAGGTTCGATGCTGGTTGCACCCTGGTTCCCCTGCTGGTTCGCACCCTGGTTCCCTGCTGGTTCGCACCCTGGTGCACCCTGGTCCGCACCCTGGTTTGTACCCTGCTTCCTCCTGGTTAGACCATGGCTAGTCTCGGGTTTGCTCCTAACTTAGACCCGACTCACTAAACCCCATACCCATAAGCCTTAAACCCTATAACCATAGCCACACATCAACCCAAGCCATACCTTTGTCCACTCACTGAGGCACACCATTTATCCATAAATTTGGTTACATTAAATCTAACCCAGCCAGGCCACCTGCAGCTTAAGTCAAATCGCCCCAATACAATCCAACCAAGTGGGATCCCAACCCAGCTCAACTGAGTCAACTCTAGCCAACCTCCCTAGTCGAGTTGACCCAACTCTCTAGTCGAGTATGCTCAACCTCTTTAACTAATTGGACTCTCCCCTTAGTTGACTCAATCCAATTCCTTAATCAACCCATCCCAATGCAACCGAGTCGCATTCGACCAAGTTGCGGCCTTCCATGTCACAACCGAGTCATTCCCCTATTCTACTAATGCCCTTTTACACCTAATAGAACTTCCTCCCTTTTGCCTAACCAAGTCATATCCCAACACAATCTGAGTCGCATGTTTGAATCCATTTGGCCGAATCTCATAAGCCCGCCCATTTTGAATTCCCAAAATTCAAACCCTTGATGATTCCTGTATGCTCAATTCTTTGATGCAAATTCCCAATTCCAAAATCCCATTGCTAAATCAATGTTTCTGAATCTCAAGTCCAATGCTCAAATACAAACCCGATTCCAGATCCAAATACCAATTCTGTCTTCCAAAATCCAAGCAACCTCCCCAGTGGAACTACGTGTGGCTTGATCCCCATCACGGGGTACGTAGGCAATTTGGCACTCCCAAGTTCAGTCGCACCTTTCTCTATCTTTCCCATTCCCTCACACTATTCATCATCTCGATTCATCTCGTGTCTCTCGGAACCATTGGATTATGGTTTCCGTCGTAAGGACCCTTAGAGCCCAATTTAGGAACACCGGTGTCGTGTCGTGTCCTAAGTTTTAGGGAGTCTCAGGTTTTAGGGAGTCCTAGAGTTAGGAGTCCAGCCTCATCACGGACGTTTGCTATGTATAGCAACCGTGCCATAGGTCTAGTTACACTAGTCACCCAATCTTTCCCTAGGACAAGCCTAGTAAACTAGGATGTAGGCAAACCTGCATTAGTCTAAGGGACCATTTGCATTTAGATGAGAATCATATAGCATCTTAGATGAAATCCTAAGATAATAAAATCCTCAACTTGAATTAAATAACTTCTCCTAAAACTGTTGAAACAGTCAATCCCGTCTAGGTCGGTGTCCTAGTTGAGTTAGGCATAAGTAGCTTAGCTTAGGTGCACCGAACTACGTCGACTCTGATCCCAGTGAGGCTTGGGTACGTAGGCAGCTTGGATGTCTGATGGCATACCACCCGCGAGTCGGCACCACAACAAATTGTGGTGTTTTGTATATTAATTTTCTTGTAAATACTTAATCAAATCACTTAGGACTTTCCATGAAATTAGAATTCTAGGAGAACTTTCACTTAGATTGAATCCAGACAAATTAATAAATCAAGATACACATTTAGGATTCACATTGAAATTAGATGTTAGGATGCATGTCACTTAGTTCGCACTTTAACATAGAGTTGAATGAGCCATTTAAAATAAATTTAAAAGAGTTAGCTTTTGGAATCGAAGACCGATTATCGGGCAGGAATGGTGCATGTGGTGGATAACTCCCCATACCTTCCATTCTCGTAACCAGGTAGCGAGTCTAGATTTCTGGTTAATTTCGGGTCCTAGATCCCACATCTAGGTGGCGACTCTGTCATTCTCTTTCGTGTGGAGTTCGGATTGCCTTAGTGATCCCAAGTTCACATGAAAGATGAATTCAAATCAATATTAAAATGCACACGCCAATCGCGTGGACACGAGAGACCAAGAGAAGAGAGCGCGGCGGCTCGCCCCACGCCCCTCTCGCGGGATCGGGTCCCACAATAACAGGGCCGGAAAATTTCATTGTTGAGTACGCCCTGTGGTTAGATTTCAAAGCATCCGACAACGAAGCAGAATACGAAGCTTTGATCGCTGGGATAGCTCTTACCACCGAATTACGAGCCAATCGGATCAGAGTTCACAGTGATTTGCAATTGGTGGTGATCCAAGTCAATGGCTTCAGCAAAGCTAAAGAAGAACGGAAGATCAAATACCTAGAAAAGGTGAGAAAGGAAATCTCCACCTTTGAAGAATTCTAAATAGTACAGGTTCCCCGAACCTTGAATACCCGCGCTGATGCTCTCTCCAAGATGGCCTCGTCCAGAATATTTGAACCAGAAAACATTTATACCGAGATCCTCCCCCAACCTAGCGTTGAGAGAGAAGAAATCCTACAACTCAACGAGGAACCTAGTTGGATGGATCCTATAGTACGATAGTTAAGAGACGGTGTCGTACCCTCGGATAGGAAGGAAGCTCAACGCCTGGTTGCCAAGGCCGCCCATTACATCTTCGATGGACATGAGCTGTACAAGCGGTCCTTTTCATGGCCTTTATTGAAATGCGTCCGACCCTCCGCTGCAGAACTCGCTATGAGAGAAGTCCACGAAGGAATCTGTGGCGATCATTCAGGAGGAAAGGTGTTAGCTCACAAGATCCTCCGTCGAGGTTTTTCTGGCCAACCCTCTAATAAGACGCATCTGATTTCGTCAGAAAATGCGAACAATGCCAGAAGTTCGCTACCGTACCTCGTCTCCCTGCAGTTCTTTACAAACCCATCTCCAATCCAGTCCCGTTTGCTATGTAGGGAATGGATTTGCTAGGGCCTTTTCCAAACTCGACCAAGGGGCACCGAATGATGTATGTCGCCATTGACTACTTCACCAAATGGGTCGAGGCCAAGGCAGTGAAGAAAATTACTTCCAAAGAAACAGAAAACTTCTTGTATCACGGTATCATTTGTAGATTCGGTATTCAGCGGGTCCTTGTAACTGACAATGGAACCCAATTTGCGAGCAGGCGGTTCAAAGACTTTTGCGGAAAACTCGGTATCGAACAACGGTTCACCTCAGTCGGCCATCCACAAGCTAACGGACAAGTGGAAGCAACCAATCGAACTCTCTTACAGGGATTGAAGAAACGCGCAGAAAATGCCCGGGGCTTATGGGCAGAAGAATTATCGAATCTCCTCTGGGCCTATCGAACCACCCCAAGGACCACAACAGGAGAGTCGCCATTCAGCCTCGCCTTCGGGGTAGACGCGGTCATACCCGTCGAGATTGGAGCCCACTCTCCGAGGCTTAAGGCATTCAAAGAGAGGGCTAATCCCAACCACCTAAGGAGTAGCCTCAACCTCGTTGAAGAAACTAAAGAAAAAGCCCGAGTCAGGATGGCCGCGTATCAGCATAGAGTCGCCCGATACTGTGGACCCAGATCCTAAGGACGGGTGGACGAGGGACACGAGATCCCAAGTCAGTCCTCTAAGATCTCCACAATGTGAAGGAGAGCTCTACCAAGGAACTCTCGAAATGATGCCACTCACAGCATGGGTGGCGATATAAATGACATACCTCTCGATTCAAGGACCAGCCCTGAACCAAGATGTACCTATAACAAAGAAGAGTCACCATCCAAGGAAGTAGGCCCTGGATCCCATGAAATACTCTGTTGCAACGGATAACCAGAGATACAAAAGTCCGTTCCTGATGACGAATGGGGAAGGTATTAAGCGCCCCCAATTCGCGCAAGTGCAAGCACCTGGTCTCTTATGCCATTTTTAATTATTTTTGAAGAGTTTTGGGCTAAAATCATGTGAAATGGGAACGAGTATCCCCGAGAAATTGTCTATCTAAGCATGCATGACTCGGGGATGGGCAAAAAAAAATAAACATCCAAATCCTAACTCACTGCATCTAATCCTAACCCATCACATCTAGGAAAGCAATAACATCCGCATGCACAGCTACAGCTAAGGAAGTAATAGCAGATATGATAAGCAGAAAAGCATTAAATATCTACAGCTAAGCATGTGAAACTAAACGCACAAGGAATAAGCAAGCTGAAAGTAAACACACAAGGAACCAAAGACGAACACACGATAAACTAAAGGATGCGAGGGAAGAAAGGAATCAGAAAATAGACGGTATGCGCAAACCCGAAATGCCAGGGAAAAGAAAATGGGACATACGATAGACTCAGGGAGCAATTCTAAAGGAATCGAGCTCAGTGATCCTGATCCGCTTAAGATCGGACAAGTCTCGCAATCGTCATAGCCTATCGTTGGGCTCAGCGAGGACAATCCCTGTAAAGGGGCCACGCTACGTCATCGCCCATCCCAAAACCCGATAAAACATCGGAAAACCGATAAAACCGGCAAACCAAGATCAAAATCGGAAATGAAATGAAAAGAAGACTCCGAGTGACCTGGCAATCACCATCCTTGCCCATTTTGGTTTTTGTATTTTTGGGAAAAGCTTGAAAGATATTTTTAGATGCCGAAATGATTTTTTGAAGGGTTTAAATTATTTTATTGAAAAGTTTGACTGAACTTGGGATGAAGATCCCAAGCTGCCTACGTACCCTGTAGAAAGGGATCAAGCCAACGTAGTTCGAAACAGCTTTTCGAAAAACGCTTTGGGAGTTTTTGAATTTTTGTTGTTTTTGTTGTTTTTATCCCTTTCGATTGAAAGGGGGTTTTGGCTCAAGAGGTTGCCGTCCGTCATCGCCTAAAACCGACGATTGTTCCCAAAATCGATGGGGATCCCGAAACACAAGGAGAATCCCAAGGAATATGTGAAAAGATGAACCCGACATCTCGGAGAGGAAGGAACCCTTGAGTCATGTAAGAAAGGATGGCCTCCAAGAAAGGAAAATCCCTAAGCCCATGAGAAATGATGAGATAAGGATAGAGGCATGGAGGGCAAAGGAATGGGTCAGGAAACATTTTGTCATCGCCCTAGCCCGAGAAGGAGTTTCCGAAAAGGCGATAGAAATCCTGAAGAACCAAAGGAGACCCCGAACACAGATAATAACTTCCTATACTACTAGACATAGAACCGGAGGACATGTACATGATGGCAAAAGTTAGCAAATTAGAGTAGGCATGAGAACACACATCCAAAAAGAGACAGGTACATGGTAGCATAGATGGTTTTCTCATCTTAACAATTTAAAGACAAAAGTATTATGACTTCAAAGAATACAGCCTCAAATCACAATCGGCACATCTAAGATGGCCCAAGAAAACTCAAATAAATGTTCGACACTTAGAGGCTTTTAATCAAACAGATTATGGACATACATAAATCACACACCAATCATTTGTTGTTTTCCAAGACCAAAACAAAATAACGTGGAATTTTGACCATCAAAAATGAAAGAAACAGAAAGAGAAATAGAGAGTACCAAGAATGAAATGAAGGAAGATATTGGGAGAATTACTTGAAATTGGAGCCTTGTAGGTTCAAGCTTTTGCTCCTCTTTTCTTCTTCTTCTTCTGAATTGGGCAAAGACGGCGGATCGAGGCGAAATTGCCAGAGATATTACGAATCGAATTTGGGGCGTAGATCAACGGAGAGTGGGATCGTGGCTGCAAATGGAAGAAAACCCAAGTGGGTTTGATGGGTAAAAGAAAATGGTAGTAGGGTCGGTGGCCGGAGCAAATGGTTGGCGAGAACGAGGTCGAAGAAGACAACCCCCAACCTCTCTCTCTCTCTCTCTCTCTCTCTCTCTCTCTCTCTCTCTCTCTGTTTTCCCCTTTTTTTCGAAAATGGGAGGTAGCGGTGGTGGAGGGGAAGATCGGCGGGACGGATTTTGGGTAGAGGCGACGGGGAGGCTGGGGAAGATGATCGGCCTTCCCCTCTTTCTCTCTCTCTGGATTTTCTCTCCGTCTCTCTCTTTTTTTTTTAGACGAAAAGGAGAAGGGGTTTAAGGGTTATGAACTTAGGTTTTCGAAGTGTGTTTGGGGTGGAAATAGGTTTCGGTTTTGGAGGTGGAGGTTGGAGAAGATGAGGGTGGAAGAGGGTTTTCGAAATGGGTTTGAGGTGGTCGGTGGTGGTGGCTAGTGGTGGTGCGGTGGAGATGGGTTTCGGTTTTTGGAGGTGCAGAAAATGGGGTTTCAGTTTTGGGGGTTGAGGAAGGGGAAGGTGGAGGATGGAAGAGGGTTTTCGAAGGGTTTGTGGTAGTCGGTGGTGGTGGCTAGTGGTGGTGCGGTGGAGATGGGTTTTGGGTTTCGGGTTTGGGGTGGAGATGGTGGTGGGTATGGGTTTTGGGGTTGAGGATGGTGGCTGGTGCGGTGGAGATGGGTTTTGAGGGGTGGTGATGATTGGGTGGTGCGGTTTTGGAGGTGGCGGCTGGAGATGGTGGCTGGTGCGGTGGAGATGAGTTTTGAGGGGTGGTGGTGATTGGGTGGTGCGGTTTTGGAGGTGGCGGTTGGAGATGGTGGCTGGTGCGGTGGAGATGATGGAGGGGCGAGGTCGGAGCTCCGGTGAAGATGAGGGTGGCGATGATCGAATCGGCGGCTCTCTCCCTCTGCTACTCTTCTTCTTCTTTTTTTTCAAGAAAAACCCCCTCCTCCCCGCAATGAGGCTCTGCCCCTTTTCTTTTCTTCTTTTTTTTTAAGCCCTAATCGAACTTATTTTAAGGGGAAATGGCATTTTTGCCCCTACTCCTTTTATCTTTTGAAATGGTATCAGCACTACCATATTTAAGCCCTCTCGTCTTGCCTAACTAGCGCCACTATGTCTCGATATTCGCACAATCTCAGCTTGTCTTTTCTCAACTTCTTTGTCCATTTACTTTGAAAATTTGCAGAGACACACTCAGAAACAACAAGCATTCACAGGGCGCACAATTAAGCCTCGGAACTCGAAAATTTAGGGGAATCATTTGGGCTTACAAAGGTTTCGACAATAATCTGCAAATGAAGATTTGTCGGGGTCTTTTGCATTTTGGGTTCGGCTCTTCCATTTTTAAAGTTGAAGTGCGGCTTTAGGACATTAGGGAATTATTTTTGAGATCCAAGGGTTTAGGAACTTTACTCGATTTCAGGATTTTTATTCGATTTTGGGAAATTTGGGTCAGGTCAAAATGGGGTGTCTACAGATACTACAACTCTAGGATGAAGGAAAGAGCGATAAGGATGAGTGACTTGGTGCTACGACGATTCAAAGTCTCCGATCCTCGCAACTCGAGAAAATTGGCTCCCACCTGGGAGGGACCCTACCGCGTATCCCGCACTCTCCAGCCAGGATCGTATCAATTGGAAGACTTAGAGGGCAACCCCATTCCCCGCACTTGGCACATTTCGAATCTAAATAAGTTCTACCAGTAGGCAAGAATGTAGTTCGTTTCCATGTTCTTATTTTAATAAATCTACGTGTTTGTTCTTTGTCTTTGTGATATTACAGAAATGTAATCATTCTCCCCAAGTAATGAATTCTCCTTTTTTATTATCCATCCATAAAAGTGATTACTCCCCAGCATTGATGAATCTCCAAATCGAACAAGCTACGAACGAAGGATAAAAGATACGACCCATAAATCGGTGCCCAAAGGGGCTCGGTAGAGAGTCTATCTATTTAAAAGATACAACCCATAAACCGGTACACAAAGAGGCTCGGTAGAGAGTTTATCTATTTAAAATATACGACCCATAAACTGGTGCCCAAAGAGGCTCGGTAGAGAGTCTATCTACTTACAAGATATGACCCATAAACTGGTGCCCAAAGAGGCTTGGTAGAGAGTCTATCTACTTAAAAGATATGACCCATAAACTGGTGCCCAAAGAGGCTCGGTAGAGAGTCTTTCTACTTAAAAGATACGACCCATAAACCGTGCCCAAAGAGGCTCAGTAGAGAGTCTATCTACTTAAAAGATACGACCCATAAACCGGTGCTCAAAGAGGCCCGGTAGAGAGTCTACCTACTTGAAAGATATAGCCCATAAACCGATGCCCAAAGAGGCTCAGTAAAGAGTCTATCTACAAAATACGATGCATGAAAGCTAGGTAAAGAGTCTATCTGCTTCAAAAAACAAATCAATATCTTGCCAGAATCAGGAGAAAATTCACTATCACCAATAAAAGGTAAAAATGTTTTAAATGTATCACCATGAATAGGGATCGCCTCGAAGGACGAACTCTTCCATCCACACCAAAGTAAAATCAAGTTTTACCGAACCAGTTCATAAGAAAAGCAAAAAGAAAATTGCAAGGGCCCTGCCCCTAAGCACTCTTCTCCAAATCTTCTCCAGCAAAGGGAGCGACAATGGGTGGAATGGAGGATCCCACTCCAGGACAAACCACCACGAGGTTCGCCTCGTTCGCTTCAGTCGCCCCAGAGTCCTCTCCCTCTGAAAGTTTGGTCCCCGGCGGTCCCTCCAGCCTGTCGACGGGAAATGCGGAGTCTATGGCCTTAACCTGGTTTCGGCAGTCAATGAACCCCTTCGCCTCAAACTCCAGGACGTGAAGTGCCATATCCGTTTGATACTCTTGAGATTGGCGGAACTCGGCAATCGCCTGGGACCGAATCTCTCCTTCTCGCTGCGCAACCTCATCCCTCACCTTCTCGAGGTTAGCACGGATCTCCTTTCTCGGTTAAGTTCATCCTTAACCCTCTTAAGCTCAGCCTGGGCATCTGCCTGAAGCTTTCTCGAATCTGCCAAGGATTCGTCGTACACCTTCCTATTGTTCGCCCTCAAATCCGCATAATTCTTTACCTCCTTGGATGCGTGAGCATAGAGGGATTGGTACTTGTCCATGCGCTGCGAAGTATAAGAACAAATATCTGACAACTGTGAATAAAAATGAGGGGAATAAATATTCGCAAAGCCTAAAGGACATTCAGAGAATTAAAGATAAAAGCACACACCTTCTTCGCCAAAGCGACCATGTCCCGGCCCAAAGAATAATGCGAACACTTCTACATCTCTGCCAAGTCTCTTAGTAAGACACTCATCATTGCCATCTCTACAGCCACCCTCGAGTTATGAAGGGCAGAATCTTCAATACCCACCTTCCAATTAGGATCAAAATAAGGCCCCTGTTGGGTCGCCTGATCCTTCGAGAGAGTCACCGGCTTAAAAAGAGCCTGGGTCCCATCGCAACCCTCGGCGGGCAGGGTCTCCTGAGTCACAACTCGGTCTTTACCTTTAAGACCCTCCCCCTCTGCCGACTTATCCTTCTTGCTAGGGCTCTTCTTCGGAAAATCCGCTTACCGCTTGCAATGTACGAATTTCTCCGGAGATGGAACATCCTTGGACCCTACGGTCGAGACCGACCCTTTTCTAGCCTTAGCCGCCTGGCGTTTCAAGGCTTCTTCCTCGGCCTTCAATCTCCTCGCCTCCTCCATTGCCGAGGCAAAAATATTAGGGCCCGAACCTTGCACCACCATTTCTTCGATAAAACTAAGAAACAAGTCACGATACAGTAAAAAGGAAGCAAATAAAAGCATGGAAAAGGTCGGAAGAAAGAATCACCAGACTGACTCTCGTCAACACTCGTCTCATACTCCTCCCCCTCTTCCTCACCTTCATCCCGAGCCTCATCCTCCGAATCTGCCACAACATTACTTAAACCAAATTTGACCAATACCCGTTCGGATTCAAAATCCCTAACATCAAACCTTTCCTTTCCTACTTCCATACCCCTACCTACAACATCATTGAAAACCAGCTGACATGTTCCTAAGGAAAACTTCAGCCCCATTTTCTCCTCATTGGGCTCTCTCCAATCAAAGGGAAATCGCCACCCGGCTGTTTGAGGCGGCTTCATAAAGAAAAATTCATTCTTCCACCGTTTGATGGAAGACGGGGATCCGCCCATGATCATTAATGTCCAACGCTGGGCCACGTCTACCCAGTCCCCTTTCATCTTCATAAGAAAACACTTCTGAATAACATCCAAGGATAGTGGATCCCTCACCATTTTACATTTTACTATGTACGCTAGGAGGCCCCTCCACCCATTTGGAAAAATCTGGGATGGTGCCATGCCAAAGAAATCAAAAAAGTCTATCAGAATCGGATGAAGAGGAAAGCGAACACCCGCCTCAATAACCTCTTTATAGAAGGCTGTCTCCCCCTCCACGATGCTGCTACACGCCCGCTCATTGGAGGTAGGGAGCCGAACTTCATACTCATCCGGAATATGATACTTCTCCCGCAACCGCCTGAGATCTGAAGGCTGAAGAACGCCCATTGCGCTCATGGCAACTTCAGAACAATATACCCCGCCAGGAGGCACGTGTGGCTTATGAAGCTCCACTGACTCCCTAGCAAGACACCTAATCTGGACATCCATCGGTGCCGAACGTGAATCACTCCTATCCTCAACCAACGCAGCAATCACGGGGGCATCACTCGGCACTGACTCTGCCGCACCTGGGGGTTCGAGGGGAAGAATCTGATCTACCTCTTTTCTTGGACGTGGCGCTATCCTCTTCTGGGACCCTCCACTCCTTTCAATCATCGTGCCACCACCTACTTTCTTGGCCCTAATTTTACGTCTCTTCGCCGATGATTGCTCCGATACACTCTCCGCCTCCATTTCCAATGGGATCCGGGGAGAAGAGGATGATTCCTCCATTCCCATGGGCTTAATCGACCGGTTCAGTGAATCTGTGCTCTCCGACATGACAATGTTAAAGAAATAAAATACAAAGATCGGGTTGAGAAACGCACCGGTGGAATCAGAGAGAAAAGCTGTGAAGCTCGTCGGAGAAGACGAACCAGTGCCCATGGAAAAAGAAGAAATCGGGCCAGACAACTTGAAATCTCACGAATCCTCGACCAACGCAAGAGAACGAAGCAAAACGAAAAACTCTGACAGAAAAAGGAGGACGATTCGTCGGAAAAAGGGAACTTTACGCCGGAAAATCCAACGGAATCGCCGGAGTAAAAGAAAGAGACGACAAAAGGGAAAAAGGAATAAAAGTAACAAATAAATTGGAAATGGGTGGGCTTTTATAAGACCCGTAGGCGGAAAAATCAAAAGTCGCGTCCGTCTGACGTTAGACGACACGTGGCGTCCCGTGATCCACGCACGACTTTTAAGGGCATTAAATATGCAGTTTCCTCATCATTATTCAAAGCACCAAAAACTGCCATTACCTAAGAGTTGCGACCGTTACACATGTCTCTTCAAGACACATATTCAAGACATGACTACCCGCAGCCCCAAAGTAAAACTTCCTCCGGTACCGAGTGTCATCTGGAAAAATTGATGTTTTCGCGTTATGCGATATCCGTGCCAAGGTCCGAACACATTCGGCCCTGACTGTTATCTATCAAGTGACGTGCCTACCATACATCTACGCATCACTTGCCATATCGGATGAAAAATGTCACTAGAAGATGACAGAGATAACAAAGATTCTTTTATTCATAAGAGGGAAAAACCTCTACAAAAGTAGGGCCTCCAGGCCATTTACAAAAAGAAAATAACATTCAAAATTCCACCATAGGAAAGGAGTTTTAATCTAACAGTACTAAGGTTGTGGCCGAAGGGGCAATCATTCATCCGGATCTTCCTCCGGATCCTCTTCAAGATTTTCTTCAGGGTCCTCCTCCGGCAAATCCTCCTCCAAAGGAGGTTCGAGATCAGATGAAGCGGCCCCCTTATCACCCTCATTCACTCCTTGTAACATCGCTCTTAGTGCCTCGTTCTCCATCTCCAGCTTCTCTACCCTGGCCCTCAATCGAAGGACCTCCGAGTTTTGTTGGAGAAGGCGATCCGCCACCCCACATCCTTTCTTCATAGTGTGCTTCAAAGACCGCTTATAGTTGGCGACAAATTGGGGGACATCACCAGGAGCGAGACCATCCTTTGAAACAGGGGGGCCTAAATTTTCATTGGGTTCCGCCTTCCGCTTCTTCTTACTCTGGGAGCCGCGATCCGCTCTCTCCACCCTAGCCAAGGGGAAAACCACTGCCACCGGAGTCACCACTTCCGGTGATTCGACCTCCGTCGCCGGCAGATTTCTCGTCATTTGTGAAATCCTAGTCCTCCAAGACACCAGTTCTTCGACAACAACTTGAGGCTCCTCGCCCCCATCCGAGAACGAGCTCAGCTCCACCACTGGAACTATCGCCCCTGGCTAACCATCACCAACAAGCTCCCCAAACATTCTTGACAAAGGACCGAGGAATGAAAGAGGAGATGACGAATATTCGTTCCCCTCACTCCTGTTTTATAGGCTCTCCTATGCGGAAAAATGAAAAAGCCTCTCATTTTTGAAAAGGCATTAGGCGGGATTCAATGCCCCCACCGCCTATAATAATAAAAACGTTCAACAACCTATGACAAGACGTGTCCCTTTATTCCTTCAAGAATTCACGTCTGTCAAACAACATGGCCCGCGGATTCCCGAAGAACGCCCTTCAACTCCATCATCTTCAGAGGGTCGGGACCGGCCCACTGCTTAAAAACTTGTCTACTTCCTTGACCCTTGCAAAGGGACAAGAAAGTAGGGGGCAGTATGCTGGGGGTAAAATCGGTATACACGGTACCGACCCTCATAACTATCCTTCGGCGCCCTTCCTGATCAATCTGAACGCCACAAGTAACATTCACTAACGAACGTGACAAACTCCCTTCAATACTTCTCCTTAGATCGGTGCCGAATTTCAAAGGGAGACAAATACAGTCGTGGGGATCTCGCTCCCAAATGACTAATCCGGATGGCCGTTATACGTAAGGGGCGACTTTTGAATTCAAAACATCCCGCCTAAGTCACCATCCACGATCTCCGCCCAGAATCATCGGACGTCATATCTCCACGATTTTATTCTCCAGCCATCACGCTCCACATGGGCTAAATCAAATGTATGATTAACATCTCCACGATTTTATTGTCCAGCCATCACGCTCCACGTGGGCTAAATCAAATGTATGATTGATATCTCCAAGATCATGGATCTCCTCCCCTATAAAAAGGGGCTACGCACTCAAGCAAAAGCAGTTCGAAATCACTTCTTCTTCTCCTTATACCTTCTTTGGTCTGGAAACTTATCTTGGCCCTCCCCCCTATCCACCGTTCATTGTCTGTGATTGCCTATCTCTAACTTGAGTGTCGAAGTGGCCATCCGGAACCACAACTCCGGACCCACTGACGCTTTCTCTGTGAGCACAGGATTACAGGTTCTGCGAAGCTAGTTCGTGCAGTTAGATTTTGGACATCATCACCACCAAAAAGTAGTGGATAGGGCTTGGGCTCAATTGTTAGATCCAAACCATGTACATTCAATGGATATCCTAAGGTCCAAAATTATTTCTGGAGACTGCCGTAGCCAAAAAATTCAATAGACCAACCTAGGTCATAATAGAAGGCACTAATGTATAAAAACACCATTCTTATTTGGGAAGTGATATTTACGCCCCTTTTGATCACCAGGGACATCCAGCGCCAGTATATCAATGACTAAAATGGGGCTAATGTAAGAATCTTGTGGGTTTGATTGCCACGTACAATGGCACTGGGTGTCCCTGGTGATAAAAAGGGGCGTAAATATCACTTCCCTTCTTATTTTTCAAATATAGAAAGAACATTTTACTCTCTCTATCTCTCTTTCAAACATAGAAAGAACATTTTAGTCTCTCCATCTCTCACTCACACCCCCATAAGTTACAATTGTGCACAAAGTAAGTAGGACCTAGGACCTAGGACACCCTAATGAACGGTGCATTTTGAAATGGATAGTGAAGACATATGTGGATCAAGTGGATCTGTTGACACCCCTATAGAGATTGATCCATTTAGCCAATTACTTGAACAGCTTATCTTTTTTTGTTGCAGCAAACATGGAATAGCTTATCTACTGATTTCTAACCCCACCGGGCCTAATTAAGGGAAGAAAAATGGAGTCTAGATATTTTCATGTAGATCACATGAAAAGGTTTGGTCATGTGACTTCTTGTCTTACTCGACAAGTTGGAGCCACTGGGCCCAACTCCCACCGCTACTGTGTTCGTGGAATAAGATTCAAGAAAAATGATATTTTCACCCCTTCCAAAACCTACAAAAAGAAGAAAAGTGTACCTCTCTCCATCCAAATTGCAAGAGACAATGAGGGGAGGCAAGATGGCGTAAAGAAGAAGCGTCCAGCCACCGAATCCCCCAGCGTCATAGTCTTTTAAGCTAGTCCTTCCTTTGTTTGAGAACGGACAGCTGGATTTCGGTGCAACTGCAATAGCAATGCCCCCCTAACCGTCGATCGTGTTCTCTTGCCATGCAACAATATACGGTCAAAGCAGATACGAATAATTTGAATGGAAAAAGCCCTAGACCAAGGACGACTCCGGTCCTACCTAAACCTGATCCGAAAAGCTATTTCATACCTCTACCTCGAATCAAAACCTCCAGTATTTTTGCATCTCTATAAGTAACTTTGTCATATGATTTTTCGAATAAATGCCATTTGGTTGATTGGGAAAACAAAGTAAATGGACATATTTTCCTTTTTCTAGCATTGTTTGTTGCCATTTACCGTTAAGAAGACTGTCCTGGTGGGCCGTGAATTTTCTAAAGTTATGACTTTTCTCTAAAATCAAGAGGAAAAACAAAATAAAAAAAGAGAGGAAAATAACATCTTTTTAACTATTGGACTTTTGCTCTGAAATCAAGAGGAAAATGAAAATAAAGAAAAGAGAATTTATTTCCACTTACTTTTACTTGTATATTAATTCCGCCCAAATTAACGTAACCCTTCAAAATAAAATTTAAGGATAATTTATTTCCATTTACTTTTACTTGTATATTAAATCCTGCGCCTCTCATAACTCTAGCATCTTCAAATTTTGTACTCTGGAATCACAACCCAAAACTCACAAGATTGCCAGCTTGTATAATGTTCTCAAGAGTATGGTATGCAAAAGAAAAACTACTTATTTAAGCTCTCAATTATCCTATGTACACAAAAACTTTGCATGAAATGAGCATCGATTTGTTAGACCAGATGTGCATCAATCTGAACCATCCGATGGATCATGACTATCTGGTAGACGGATTATTTAATTATGTGGGGCCAATAACTTGAATTTGCCAACACAAATGGTGAAATGAGCATTGACTGAATTATATACATGCTGCATTATTTTCTATCCGCATACATCATTGTCCTATTTGGGTGCATACATCATTGTCCTTCGTGGGTGCGCACTGAGCTAGTCGGTGTGATCGATCCTGGCCCTATATTAGGTGGATATATGCGCCTTATTTGAATAACAAGAATATATCTAGTGGAACATCTTTTACAACCTCTAGCTAGAGAGATAGTTCACTAATAGACCCTGGGACAAAAAAGATTTAAATTGAATTTCTTTTACAATGGTATTGCTCCCGTGAATTTAGTTGTGATTATGGTATGAAGATTCTTGACTTTTCAATGAGAATATTTAAAGGGAATAAGTTGCTTCGGATCCGTGGTCCTTGAAAAGCTTTAGAGGTGTTTGCGAGTGAACAAGTTGTGACAAGGAATCGCCTTTCAAAGGAAGGCAAAACATCAAGATATGGGGGCAGATATTGAGAGGATAAGTGGACCCTTAATATACTTTCAATCTGAGATTGGTGGGTCCATAATCACAAGGTTGCCGACATATAATGATATGACTCTTATTGACTTATTTATCATATCGCAATATATAGGAGACTGATATAGGCACTACCATATTTCGATAATGGCACTACTTATTTTGTTTTACACCTTTTATTTTGCCTTACAGTATTCAATGTGCTATCAAAATTCAACAAGAGAAGTGTAATAAAGAATGGGTGGTGACATAATTAAAACCAATTTTTGTTAATTGGATTTTGAAAAGCAATTGTGTGTCCAAAACTGAATATATTGACAACTCAAATTTACATTTAATTTGAGTCCAATAATCAGTTTTTGACTCACAACCGGTTTTCAAAATCTAAAACAAACTAGGTCTTAGGAGACTAATATATGCGAAACCATGTATTGATAATTGGACGTACTCGTCGTGTTTGATAGTTTTTAACCACACTTCAAAGGCATTAGCTAGAATCCCCCAAAAGCTAACTCTCAGCATCTCGGAAGTGTAAAACAAAGTGAGTCAGTATGGTTGTGCGGATATCCGTACCCTATATTTAGTTTGCATATTATTTACATTTTAATATTAGCTACCAAAATGTTACTACTAAACAATGAGATTTTATATGGTGTAAGCCATTATAATCCTTTATTTTCAAAAAAGTACTGTACTGACCACACTATAGGATGATCCAAACTGTCCATGTGATTGGCCATAATGTAAATAGGTTGTGCCCAAAAAATCATTTCTATAGGATGATTTTACCCTCCGATCTTATAGGAACTGCATATTATGGAAACCTCTATAGATCGGAGGGCTAGAACGATCCTATGGAAATGATTTTTGGGCCAAGACCTATTTACGTTGTGTTCCATCACATGAACGGTTTGGATCATCCTTTGATGTGGTTCGTACAGTACTTTTTGGAAAATACGGGACTATAATGGCTTATACCATATAAAATCATTCTCACAACGACTACCCATACATAGTTATCACTATAGTAAATTCCCAACAAACTTTGGAAAATGATATATTTGTTCCCTTTTTTCCCCTAGACCACCACCCACTTTAGTGTAGAATGAGTAGTCATAAATACACTGCACGGGGTGTACTGGGGAAACATGAGAATACATACTGATTCAGTAGATTTTGACGAATAGATTAGAGATTTTGTATCAAATCAGATGTGCATATATACCTTAAAAGAGCACTATATTTGGATTAGTGCTTTAAAAAATGGAAGAGCATAACGGAACCAAACATAAATCATGAAAGCTACCAACATGTTGCTGATAAATCTATGACCAAAGATTTGATGCCCAACACCAATAAGTAATAACATTCAATTCTTATATTAATTGATTATGACTACTGATAGTCGCACTACCATGTTTTGATAATTGCACTAACATCTTGACTTTTATAATAATACCAGCTGTCAAAAGCTATTGCAATTCCGAAAAACTGTCAGCTGCGCAGCCAAATAAAAAGAAAAAGACAAGTGGAGTTTGTGTGATCACCAAAGCATTGTTGTGCAAATATCAGTAGATTTAATTATTTGTACCTTGTTAAAAATCACATTGTGTTATCTATTCATTTGGAAGCAGTCGTTAGACAATGAGTTTCTACTTCTAGCCATTCATTCCAGGGGCGGATTCAGGAATTTACGCTTGGGGCTGGGGGGACTAATTTACACTTTCCCTGCATTGGTCATTGGGGGGCTGTGGGCCTGTGGCCATATCACTTCGAATGTACACTTGGAATTACTGCACATATCAGTGCTAATTAAAGGGATTTAGCAAGTCATTGGCCCCCACGCTATATGTTCCTCCGCCCCTCATTCATTCCATCCGTTTAGTACAAGGCAATCCAATAAGGTCTTATACACGACAATTTGTAAAATTGAGATTTCATGTTGTTTGTACGAGTGAACTCCGTCAACTCCAGTATTTTTGAAAAGTACAGTTGGCGAACTTCAAAAGGTGATCCAAACCTTTTATTTGTTGGGCACAACATAAATAGGTTGTGCGTTGTACATCATTTTCATAGGAATAATCCTAGCCAAGCTAGGGCGGAGGAGGCAAGGAGCACGCACACAAAATAGAAAAATTTCAGGAAGTCCCTAGGAAGTGGCGTTTCTTTCCGCAGGTTCCTACACTGTATTTTCCCCTCATTCCGCGACTTAAGTCTCGTTTCCTCTCTGACTGAAGTATACACTAATGCAACCTGGACAGCAGGCAGATGCAAGGGGGGGGGGGGGGGGGGGGGGGGGAGGATGGGATTTGGGATTTATTAAATAACTAGCATTCTTGCCCATGACATGCATGAGTGTAAAATAGCAGCCCACCCATCAAAACATGAGGTGTAAATAGTGGGCCTCACTACATCAAAATATGGGTAAATGATATACTTGCATCTCTGTTTTACTTGGGGCAGACCCTTATAGTGTAATTGATCACTCCGAAAAACTAAAACTTGTATGGTGTATTTGTGACTATTTTATACTAGAGGGGGCTGTCCCAAGCAAAAAAATGTTGGAAAGATAAGCTTGGCCACTTGGACTTCTTTGGAACTTTTCTACTTTAAATATTGCATCGAGTGCTTGCTATATGCACTTGACCACATTGGAACTCATTTTGCGGGAGTTAATATTCTAGGAACTTAGTTTTTGTTTTGGAAGTGAGCATGTCATTTACTTTACATTTGTGAATGGGTTAGTGGTAGCTTAAGGAAGCTAAGATTAGTTAAGTCTTGTAAATCTCGGATTTGGAAGGTAGGGTATAATTTGGGTCATGTATCTTCTCCATTTGCAAGCCATTTTAGTAAAATTTGAAGTCTTTTAATTAGTATAACAACTTGGGTGTGTTTGGCATCAAGAGAACAATTTTCTTCTTTTGAATCACATCTTCTCCCTCCAACCTAGTTGGTTTCATTCCAACAAAGTGATATCAGAGCATAGGTTGAAGATTGAATATGGATTCCAACAATATATTGCAAGCTCAACTTCCTCAATTCAACGGCAAGAACAACAACCAATGGAGTATTCAAATGAAGGTGTTATATGGATTTCAAGATCTATGGGATATTGTTATGACCGAAATTAAAAAACAGGAGGATCAAGCGGCTCTCACTGATGGTGCCGGAATCCGGGTCTGTGATCTTGCCGTGGGTACAGAACCTCTGTCCAGTATCTACAATCACAAACAAAGGGGCTAGGGGGTCAAGGGTGGGTCCCGGACGACCACTTCGACACCCAAGTCAGATTCCAGCTCAATCGTATAAATGAACAACAAGATTAATTGAGGGGGTGACTAGGTTACCAGAATCAAACATAGGCTATTTCTGTTATTGGGGTGGTCGAGTTGGCTATGGGATCTGGGGAGAGGAGGGAGCTGGCGGCCAGCACCCTTTTTCCGCACCTCTTTTTAGATATGGTGACTTTAATGGGCAATTCAAGCTTGCCTTTAATGGTGCCCTCTTGTCTGGTTAGGTTTTTCTTTTCTCCCAGGCAAGAAGAGATTGGATCCCCTTTTTAGGAGGCTTGATCACGTATTTATCCTTTTTCTTTGCATGCAATTCCTCTCTGTCGTGTGCTACGTGGCTCTTTTCAATCATGAAGGAAATATGGCTTTACTTCATTGGATTGGGTGGTACTCTGGTCGTGGTAGGGAATCGGCGGTATGCATGGCTTGCTGAGCTTGCGTATAATCCTCCTCATAATCGTGATGATGAGTGATTATGACCGAGATTTTGGCGAAAAGAAGATGACACGTGGCAGGATCTTGTGGACGTACCGTGTTTATCACCCTTCATAATAATGGCAGGCGATCATGGGTAAGATCTTGGGGATATGGAGGCGTCACGTGGCGAGATCCCTACGGTTGCGCCGTATTTAGTACCCATCATAATACCTCCCTAGTCCTTTGGTCCATTGACCAAGGGAGCAAAGTCTTTTTATTAGGTCACAGAAGCTGAGGCCGTGCGTAATTATGAGGATCTTGGAAAGTGAAGGGGCGGGAAGATTTTAGTCGGCGGTATCTTCTCGAGGGGAGTTAATGTAATTATGAATTGCCGTTTGACCACTCCATAGGGAAAAGACACGTGTTGCGTACGTCACGTCGTTTCGTAGCCTAAGAGTTTTGTTTTTGTGTATAAGAGGGAAGCTTTTGGGGCATTCTTTCTCACAAGCTTTCCCTCCCTTTTCCTTCGTTCTTATCTTCCTCCTTTCCCCCCTTTTGCTTCTTGAAAAATGTCTATGTCTGGTGGTGGCTCTTCTTCTGTCAACAAAGGCAAGACTATTGTGTTGGAGGCCTCTAGTGACTCCGATTTGGATCAGGACTTAATGAGTTATAAGAAGGCTAAGCGGGACCCGAGTCCTCCTCCTGGCTTCCCTCATCGTCGTGTCCCTTACCCACCCCACAAGGGCGAATCACCTGAGGCCTATGTCGCCTAGAAGCACTCCTTCTCCCACGTCCATCGTCAGGAGATGGAGCTCTGTGATCGTGTTATGGAGATGAATGGGAAGATTTAGGGTCTGAAGGCGGAGAATCAAGAGTTGAGGCAGAAGATCTATCGGCTTAACGAGCAGCTTTTTGAGAACGAGGGGGATCCCCTCCTAGAGAGTTCGCTGGAGGAGAGGGTAGATGACAAAGACATCTCCAGTGAAGAGAACTCCCTGAACATTCGTTCGGACTGAGTTCGAGGGAGGCGATATGAGGCCGGTATTTCTTCGGGCGCGTCTCTTCTGCTTCTCCTCTTTTTTTTTTGGAAAAAAAGTGATGTTTCAAGGTCCTGTCGGCAAAGGGTCTTTTCCCTTCCTCTACCTCTTTCTTTTTCTCTTTCCCCCCTTTTTTTGTATATGGTGGGGGCCCGAGGGGCCGTAAGGTTGTAGGGCCTGTGTGCCCATGGTGGATGGGGTCCTTTAGGGCCTATTTTTTGTAGGCCTCCGGGCCATAATCCTCATCAATGAACATACTTTTCTCTTTTTATGTTTATTTTCTGTAATTTCTTCCTCATACTTTATCTGTGGGTGTGAGCAGAATAGGCACGCCTTTCATTTCCTTCTAACTGTGGTGAGGAAATGTCGACGGCGAGGGAGTGTTGAGTGGCACGGTTGCTTGATATGTTCCACTAAGCGTAGGTCCTTGACTTGGTAGTTTACCCAACCCTTTTGGTTTAACCAGGTCTTTTACTATTTTTGGTCAGAATTTTGAAAGAACTGGAGGGCACGGGTGGACGGGCGCTTCGAGGTCCGTCTCCTTTTGTTCAACCAGGTGCCTTTTCCCATCTAAGCGGAATAGGAGCAAACTGGAAGGCACGGGCAGACTATCGTCTTAAGATCTGACCCCTTTTGCTCAACCAGGTCCTTTTCCTATCTAAGTGAGATAGGGGAGAACTGGAAGGCACGAGCGGACCATTGCCTTGCGATCCGACCCGTTTTTCTCAACCAGGTCATTTCCCCGCTACGTGGAATAGGAGCAAACTGGAAAGCACGGGCTGACCGTTGCCTTGAGATCCGAGCCCTTTTGCTCAACCAGACTCTTTCTCCATCTAAGTGGAATAGGAGCAAACAGGAAGGCACGGGCAGACCGTTGCCTTGAGATCCGAACCCTTTTGCTCAACCAGACTCTTTTTCCATCTAAGTCGAATAGGAGCAAACAGGAAGGCACGGGCGGACCGTTGCCTTGAGGTTCGAGCCCTTTTGCTCTACTAGACCCTTTTTCCATCCCGGGGGAGTAGGGGAGAACTGGAAGGCATGGGCAGACCATTGCCTCGAGACTCGACCCCTTTTGCTTAACCAGTTGCCCTTTCCCGTCTAAGGGGAATATGAGCAAACTGGAAGGCACGGGCGGACTATCACCTTAAGATCCGACCCCTTTTGCTCAACCAGGTGTCTTTTCCGTGGAATAGGAGCAAACTGGAAGGCACGGGCGGACTATCGCCTTAAGATCCAACCCCTTTTACTCAAGCAGGTCCTTTTCCCATCTAAGAAGGATAGAGGAGAACTTGAAGGTGTGGGTGGTCATTCAAACGGTATCCTGGTTTGCTTTGGCGGGAAGAATATGGTAGTGCCTTGTTCTAGATGTTTGCAGTAAGGGTATATGTGTCTTTTCACGGCGACTTGGTTTGTGACAGCTTCCTCGAATTCCTGAAACGGCGCCAGGTGTAGACGTCACATCCAATTAAAAGGGAGGTAGAAGCCGGTTGACACGTGCGAGAACCCTAACTTAAAAGCATTTTTAGAAATTGCTTTCCTCATCCTTTTATCTTTCCCAAGGCGAACTAGGGTTTTCAGAAAAGGGGTTTTCCACCGGGTGCTTTCCTTCGCCGCTTCTCCAATCAGTTATGGGAGATCCTTTCGCCGTTGATTCGCATTCGATCCTTGCCCTTTTCTGTCGTCTTTTCCGATGAGTCTCGTACCCTTTGTTTCAAAAAGTTTCCAGTTTTATTTTCCTTTGGTGATGTCTGATGTGAGTGATTCTCAAAATCCGTCTAGTGAATCGGTAGTGGTAGTAGAGAGGGTAAAATAAAGGGGTTTAGGGGGTAGGAGAAGGAGATTGGTAAAGGGTGGGGGGGGGGGGTGACTCCCAAGACGATCAAATGCGCGGAGAACCGGAGGACAGTTTCGGTGTTTCTAGGTCAGTATCTTCAGAGGCCACCCAATCTAAGCCTCCTGCTCGGGCCCCTTCCGTCTGCGAGGCGGATATCGCGAACATAATGGCTGGCGTTTCCCTCCATCCTGAGGTCGTGATGTTGATAGGGAGCACTTTGAATGAGGGGGCGGTAGAAAGAATTATGAAGGAATACTGAATACCCGCAGCATACGGGATCCAGCTCCCTACTCCTAACGACCGAGTGTGTGAGGGCGCCTCCAGGGGGGAAGTAGCTTTTTACGTAGAGACCTTTAGGGTGGGTATTCGATTTCCTTTGTTTGGGATTATTATCGAAGCTTTGGAGTTCTTTCGGATAGCACCCTCCCAATTAGTGCCAAGTAGTTGGCGTACTCTCTTGGCCCTCGTGGCCAAAGCTCACTTGCAGAAGATCCCGGTTACTCTCCCTTTGCTTAGGTGCTGTGTTGCTCTTAGTATCCAGGTGAAGGGCGGGGACAGTTGGTTGTATCTAACCCAACGTCCCCAAGTGAAAATTGTTGCAAATCTGCCCTCTTCTATTAAAAGATGGAAAGAGGAGTTTGTTTTTATTACCTCAGCGGCGGATGCGAATTGGGGTTTCCCTCGATCCTGGAAGCGTGCCACAGAGTGGAGGAGGAAGTCATTGCCTGATTTGTTGGATTATAATAAGTTCGACTTAGCAAAACTTGCAACTGGGAAACCCATCGACGTTTCTGAATTCAAGGAAGAGAAAAATATGAAGAAGTATAAGCTGTACCACACTCCGGAGAAGAGAACCTCCAGGGCGGCAGACGATGTGGGAGAGAGCTCGGCCAACATCCATGGTGAGCCCATCTCCTCGTTAAAGGCGCTTCTTCTTCTAGGTTTTCGTAAGATCCTCGCTCTTGTTTTTGAACTTCTTTCTTTGGTTTTCCTGTCGCAGATATGTCATCCACTGATGCTCCTGCTAAGGGGAAGAAGGTTATGCGGGAATCCTCGAAGAGTTCCTCTGAGCGGGCGCGGATCCCTTCGGAGTTTATGGCGGCGGCTCGAAAAATGGTGAACGTGCCTCTAGGGTCTGCACCCTCAAGCTCTTCCATTCGTAATGTCGGGGGCAAGGACAAGGCAAGACCTCCTCATGTCAAGGATACGGAGCCCCCGGTAAAGAGGGCTGCTCCCTTGCGCACTTTGCTAGGAAAGGGCGGTTGATCTGTCAAAACTCAGTCAGTCCTACTGTCTGACCCTCCGAGCCAGATAGAAGGGTCAAGTATGACCAAGTTGATCTTGGACCATATCGAGTTATCTGAACAATGCTTCAAGATGCGCGGCGAGGTGTTTAGGCCGGAGTGGAAGATAGGCGAGGAGGACAGTGGCCTCAAGAACCCGCAGGTCGGGGTGGAGTTGGGCCTAATGACCGCTCTTCCTGGTGATGAGGCTGAGCTAGAGAGCTATTCCCGGTGGTTGGTGGCCGCTCAGTACCCTCACTCTTCATATTGTGTAGGTATTCCTTATCTCGCTATTTTCCCTTTGTTCGTGAACGACCATTGATTGTTTTTGGGACATCCTTTCGCAGGCTCAACGTTATGCGAGGAAGATGCTAGGGTACATGCTTGAAGATGAGTCCGAGATGGATACTTTCAGAGAGAGATGTGACGAACGCGTCTGTAAGCTAGAAGAGGACTTAGGGATGGCCCAGGCGGAGAACGTTTTGTATGCGGATATCGTGAAGGATCTTAAGGAAAAGCTTGATTTTGCCGAGCGCAAGGCAACGGATGCGGTGGTTCTGAGCACCCTTACTGAGGCCGTACCTTCCCCGTGGGATAAGTAGCTTGGTGAGTATTACTTCTGCATTCCTCGAGATTTTTATGATACTTTTCAGATGGTCTTGCCAAGGCCAATACATTCGGTTTGTAATAATTCTTTAAACTATAGTGCTTTAGTTCTTCTTTTTCTCTCTTTTTTTTAGTCGGGGGGGGGGGGGCATGCCTGATCCCTTCTCCTTTTTTATCCGTGTATAACTTTACTGCCATTTTTGACCATCTATTGTGGTTGTGGATCACATTTGGAATTATTGTTGTGGGTTTTCCTCTGCCTGGATGGTGCTTACCCTGAACCGATAGGAGGGAAGGAATACCTCTAGCGCACCCTCGTGGGATGTCGCATTAGGGCCCCCCGTTTTGTATGTAGGCCATATTCCTCTCGAGTGATCAGCTCGGAGTTGATAGATCCACTCGTTCTCTTTAAAAAGGATAGGTCTGTTCTCATGGGAAGCTTTCTAGGGTATTATTGTTTAGGAGATCATCCCTGATGTTAGCTCTTTCTCACTTCCTGTGCCCTTTCGGCTCAGCGCACAGCATGAGCCGGAGGGTGGAGATACGCATAACATGGAGAAAGTGTCATTTCATTAATTCTGAAGGAGGTTACATTGACTCCGCTTTTGAAAAAAACAAACAGGAAAAAAGAACATACACATGATAATTTTCAATTAAAAAAACTTACGTTTTCACCCTACAAGGAAAACCTTCGTAAGTTATCCATGTTCCAACTTCGGGGGACCGGGGTTCCGTCGAGGTGTTCTAGTTGGTAGGCTCCGGGTCGTACCGCACGGGTGATTCGGCAGGGACCTTCCCACTTTGGGGTGAGCTTTCCGGAGTTTCGGGGGTTCGAGACTTTCGGTCGTCGTTACACAAGGTCCCCTGGCCGTACCGAGCGTTTCTTTATCCTGGAGTTGTAGTACCGAGCGACCTGTTGTTGGTAGGATGCGACTCGGAGCCTGGCTTGCTCCCTTTTCTCCATGATTAAGTCAAGGTTGTTTATGAGGAGTTCAGAGTTCCCCCGTTCGTCAAAATTTTCTACGCGGAAGGACGGGATTCCGATTTCCACAGGGATGACCGCTTCCACTCCAAACGTTAAACTGAACGGGGATTCCCCGGTTGTAGCTAGAGATGTCGTTCGGTAGGCCCAGAGGATGTTCGGTAGCTCTAGCCGCTTTTTGAGACTTTGGAGTAATATGTTGTTGGTGACTTCAACCTGTGCATTAGCTTGGGGGTGCGCTAATGACGCAAATCTATGCTCGATACTCAGCTTGTCACAGAATTTACCAAACTCCATGCTCGCGAATTGGGGCCCATTGTCTGTTATAAGTATTTTTCGGATGCCAAAACGGCAGACCACATCATGGTAAAAAAACTTCTCTGTCACCATGGAGTTCGGCTTAACCACAGCTTTGACCTCTGCCCACTTAGTAAAGTAGTCGATGGCTACATACAGTATGGTGTGTCCTTCGGGGGCCTTTGGGAACAGACTGGCCAGTTCTGAAATAGTCAAGAGAGGGGGGGGGGGGGTGAATTGATTTTAAGAACAATTTATACCTTTTAAAATTTAAGTATTAAACCTAATTTGATTTTTCTTCTTTTGATTAGATTTTGGTTAGTTCAAATAAGATCAAACAAAATGAAATGCCAAACCAAAATAAAAAATGAAAGTGCAAGACAAAGAAGGAACACACCGATATATAGTGGTTCGGGCAAAGCCCTACTCCACTCTTCTTAAGATCGTCCTTAAGGATTTCCACTATGCGAGACCTCCACGATGCCCGGCTCCGAGGCGATTACACTTCCAAGGGGTATTAAATGAGGATGCCCTTGACACCTTTACATCGACTCTCCTTCTTCACCGAGTTCTAAGCGATACTCCCTAGGGTATTAAGATAGGATGCCCTAGCCACCTTTACAAGAATAGAAGATGAATTGCTTGGCTTCTCTTGAAAGCTTGATGCACGATGTAGTCCCCTTGAATGCTTCTCCACAATAGGATGGAAATGAAAGCCCTAAATCCAAACTCAAAAGATTTGCAAGTGCAAGGCAAGTTTGGGGAGAAAAATAAATTCTTAAGCTAAAATGAGTTGCAAGTTGTTTGAATGCTTAAGGAGGTTTTTCAAAATATTCAAGAGAGAAAAATAATCCTCTTGAATGTGTTTTTATAGCCTCTTGACAAAATATGACAGTTTGGGGTTATAAAAATCAAAAACCAATTTTTAATTTAAAAACCAACGGCTCTATTTTGAGCTGTCGCGACGTTCTCGGAGTTCTGAGAACCATTCTCGGAGCTCCGAGAAATTCTCAGAGTTCCGAGACAAATTCTCGGAGTTCCGAGGGAACGGCCAGAAAAAGAAAAATTCTACTGGACCATTTCTCAGAATTTCGAGAAAATGGCCAGAAGTTGGAAATACTACTGGACCATTTCTCGGAGTTCCGAGCTCGGAGCTCCGAGAAAAATCTCGGAGTTCCGAGAAGCTTAAAATCAACAGACTCTTTATAATATTTATTGCTATTTGATTTTGGGCTTTTGGAACTCAATTTCTAAGATAATTTGGAATGTTATGAGGGTCCCAACATGTTGGTCCACCACATAACCATTCTCTTAACCATTTTAGTTCTTAAGTGGTTTTTAGAAACTATTTTGAAAACCTTGCCCTGACTTAGAAATCTAAAGAGAAAAGATGTACAATGAAATCTAGGTAACCTTCAACTTCTCTTTAGCCTTGGTCTTCAATTGGTTTTCCATCTTGTGTATGCTTGCTTGAGAGATAATGTGAGCTCCACTTAGCTCTTTTGACTCTTGTGTGGTACATCTTCGAGCATGATCATGTGGTGTGTTGGTTCCTTCAATGATCAATCTTTCTTAACACTGAACACTTCAAGGCAAATTGATTAGTATTCAAGAACCTAAGCAATTATGTTTAGAATCATCAAAACAAGATAGGAGAGTAGACCCTTGGGCTTACAAGTTCCATTCCCACATGGCGAAAGGCACGGGGCTGGATATGGAGGTGTACGGGGTGGCCGGTTGTCAAGGCACGGTAGCAAATTTCTGGCACGGGCTGCATCTTTTGACAAAATCTTGGGCATCTCGTAGGATGGTTGGCCAAAAGTACCCATGCCTTACAATCTTTTGTGCCAACATTCTTTTGCCTTCATGGTCGCCGCAAATTCCCTCATGCAATTCCCGCAGAGCGTACTCTGACTCAAAGGGTACTAGGCATCGGAGGTACGTCCATGTGTAGGAGCATTTGTACAACTTAGCTCCGTGGAGTACGTAATGAGCTGCCTTTGCGGTTAACCTTCGTGCTGCCAGCTTGTCTTCGGGCAGTATCCCGTCTCGCAGGTACTGTACAATGAGGTCCATCCAACTTGGTCCGGCTGGTATTTCCATGACTTGTTTTTCCTCGATCCTGGGTTGAAGCAAGATTTCAGTGTAGGCAGAGCCGAAGTCGTAGGTTTCTTCCGAGGCCATTTTAGAAAGAGCGTCCGTCCGGGTGTTCATTCCCCTCGGCACCTGTAGAATTTTGACCTCCTCCGGTCCCGCCAACTTCTCTCTTACTTTCTCAAGATATCTTATCATCCTTGTGTGGGACCCGATCCCGCGAGAGGGGTGGGGCGCGAGCCGCCACGCCTTCTCTTGGTCTCTCGTACCCACGCGATTGGCGTGTGCATTTTAATTATTGATTTTAATTCATCTTTTATGTGAACTTGGGACCACTAAGGCAATCCGAATTCCACACAAAAGAGACTGACAGAGTCGCCACCTAGATGTGGGATCTAGGACCCATAATTAACCAAAAATCTAGACTCGCTACCTGGTTACAAGAATGGAAGGTATGGGGATTTATCCACCACATACACCATTCCTGTCCGATAATCGGTCTTCGATTCCAAAAGCTAACTCTTTTAAATTTATTTTAAATGACTCATTCAACTCTCTATTAATGTGCTAACTAAGGCAATCCGAATTCCACACAAAAGAGACTGACAGAGTCGCCACCTAGATGTGGGATCTAGGACCCATAATTAACCAGAAATCTAGACTCGCTACCCAGTGCGGGATCTCATTTTAATAAGAAGCGCTCAATACGGGCCCAGCAAACGGGTCAAAATTCTCTCTTGCTTGGATTCTTGGAACAACCCCTCTCAACGCTTAGCAGAAAAATGCAGAACATGACCGAGATGCCCGAAAAGATCGAGAAAACATACGAGGCGGACACGGGGATAGAAAACACTGAAAAATACTGATAACAAGAACACTAACTTCTTTGTTGATTAAAGCGGAGCAAAATGGGGTGTCTACAGATGCCCCTCTTTGGTAGAGATGACGTAGTCATCGAATACCAAAGCAAAAATGACATTGCCATTTTGCGTAGCTTTAATCAATCAAAGGACTCTACACAAAACGGAACCTAGACGCAAACATTTACTACCTAATGCAAGACCCTAAACGAAGTCCTAGAATTGGAATGTAATAAAAAATCCCGCTGCGGTGCCGCTCACAAACGTGCAACGAGAGAAATGGGATACCATTTTCAAATGGATTTTCGGAGGGAAAGGAATATCGCTTTTGAACGGCTTCAGAGGAAATGAGACGTCATTTTCAAATGGTCTCAGAGAGAATAATGGATGACTTTCGAAAGATTTTTAATGAAAACACAGCATCATTTTTGAATGGGCTTGGGCAAGATGAAATACCGTATTTATACGGATTCCAAGAAAATGAGACATCATACTTGTATGATGTTCAAATGGGATACGAGACCATAGTTGTATGGACTTGAAGAGAATGAAATACCGTATTTGTACGGATTCCGAGGAAATGAGACATCATAGTTGTATGATGTTCAAAGAGAATAAGAGACCATAGTTGTATGGACTCGAAGAGAATGAAATACCGTATTTGTACGGATTCCAAGGAAATGAGACATCATAGTTGTATGATGTTCAAAGGGGATAAGAGACCATAGTTGTATGGACTCGAAGAGAATGAAATACCGTATTTGTACGGATTCCAAGGAAATGAGACATCATAGTTATATGATGTTCAAAGGGGATAAGAGACCATAGTTGTATGGACTCGAAGAGAATGAAATACCGTATTTGTACGGATTCCAAGGAAATGAGACATCATAGTTATATGATGTTCAAAGGGGATAAGAGACCATAGTTGTGTGGACTCGAAGAGAATGAAATACCGTATTTGTACGGATTCCAAGGAAATGAGACATCATAGTTATATGATGTTCAAAGGGGATAAGAGACCATAGTTGTATGGACTCGAAGAAAAGAGGCACCGTTCACAAACGGGCTCGAAGAATTTAGAGATTTTTCATGAACTTGAATTTGACGTAGGATTGGATTTTTTTTTTGAATCGGGGATTGGATTTGATGATTTTTTTTTTTTTTTGGGAAATGAGGCACCGTCCACAAACGGGCTCAAGGAGAAGACGAGATCATTCACAAATGGCCTCGAGAAAAGAGGCACCGTTCACAAACGGGCTCGAAGAATTTAGAGATTTTTCATGAGCTTGAATTTGACGTAGGATTGGATTTTTTTTTGAATCGGAGATTGGATTTGATGAATTTTTTTATTTTTTTTTAGAAATGAGGCACCGTTCACAAACGGGCTCAAGGAGAAGACGAGACCATTCACAAATGGCCTCGAGAAAAGAGGCACCGTTCACAAACGGGCTCGAAGAATTTAGAGATTTTTCATGAATTTGAATTTGGCGTAGAATTAGATTTGATGAATCGGGGATTGGATTTGATGGAGAAGACGAGACCATTCACAAATGGCCTCGAGAAAAGAGGCACCGTCCACAAACGGGTTCGAAGAATTTAGAGATTTTTCATGAACTTGAATTTGACGTAAGATTGGATTTGATGAATTTTAGATTTTTTGAATTCAATGAAATCGGGGACATTGTAGATCGTGCTCGACAAAGATATTGGAAGCTAGGACTTTGACGAATGATGAAACAGCAAACCTTATGAATGAAGAATCATTACTAGCAAGAATGGATTAGGAACATTTTTATGAAACTTCAACAAGATTTTTCTCAAAGAGACTGCTGGTCTTGTCTTCTGGGGATTTTGATAATTGAAGCCTTGAACAAGATACTTGAAATTGGTAATCTAGAGCAACGGCTCTCTTGGATATAATCATGGAAAAGTGGGATTTGTCTCTTGACAGATGTTTAGATAAACATCTCTTGACCAGGATAGTATTTAACTAACTGGAAGGAAATTCTAAATTTTAATGGTTCATCTTTCTTGAGAAATTAGCTCAACCACCATTGCATCTAAGGCTTTTCCAAGCTTAAGGTGCCTTCCTGGGGTATGATCTTTTTACGGAAGCTGGATTTTCTGATGTTTCTACTTCTGAATTTTTCTAAGTTGATCTTCTTTGAAATGAAGCTGCTTGACTAGATTACCGAGCTCTTTCATACGATCGCAGGGAGCTGCCGAGGCCGGGCCTCCTTCACCAAGACAGTTGCATCATTTGGACACAAGGATGACGATTGGCTCTTTCTAAAGAGAAAACTTAGATAAAATGCACTACTCAAAGGATTGAGGAGCTCTGAAGTAATGAACATAGAATAACAAAGATTAACTAACTACACTGACAGACACAGGAATGCTTCTGACTTAGTTAACGTTTTATTTGGTAAGTCTATCCTTTCAAGGAATATTTTTTTTTTCAATTGGTAAACACTGGACTTTTTCCTTAAAACAGTAATGCCTCAAGGATTTAATTACGATCCCTAAGATTGCTTAACTTCAATGCCCCCAGTTTTGAGGATGCCACTTGAACTTGCCTGAACTTCAGTTGATCTTCAGTCTTGATACCGGCTGTAGCCTTCTTATAATGATTCTCTTACCGTGACCAAGTCACCTCTTCGGGGTTTTTAACTTGGCGGACCGTGCTACCCTTAACTTTTGCCTGAACCGCCTTTCTAGGTTTTCGATTCAGCAGGCTATCCCCTTAGCTTTTGCCTAAGCCGCCCTTTCGGGTTTTCAACTTAGCAGAAGAATGATCTTAAATTTTGCCTAGACCGCCCTTTCAGGTTTTCAGTCTAGCAGATCTTCAAACTCCATTCTTTTTCTTATTCATCATTTTTTTTTCACTTTTTGTGTTTCGGGACCTAGATCATCATTAGTTCTGAACACCAGAAGGACTTTATAGGTAGGATAGAGCTTTTCAAATAATGGCTTAAGGCTCAACAAAGATTTTGACCGAACCTGTAAACAGGTTGCTTACATATCCCAAGATAGGAATCAGGTCGCGTGTAGTTCAGGGCGAATGCCCCTAGTTTGAAGATAAATTGTTTGAAAGTTAATTGATTTTTTCTTTTTTCTTTTCTTTCTGGAATAATTAACTTCTCTTCTATTGGAACTTGTCCCTCCTTTTTTTCTGGAACGATTGAATTTCTTTTCCTTTTTGAATTTTGAATCGACCGAACTCGGTTTAACCGAGCTGCCTACGTACCCCAGGGTAGGGATCAGGTCTCGCATAGTTCAGGGCGAATGCCCCTAGTTTTGATGGGTTTTCAAGAAAATTTCATTCAGGCTCGAAGGGTTTGCAAACCGGTATTCTTTTGACATTGGGTTCTGATTTTGGGATTTATTCGGCCAAAGGGGGCATTCTGATGTTCAGATTGGGAATCGATCTAGGTTACTAGAGTCCCTCTGGTACTGATTATTTATTTATTTTTATTTCTTCTTTTTTTTTTCACGGAGTTTGACGGCATTTCCAAGTAAGATAATGGATCTTCTTCTTTCAAGATTCTACTATGTGCTTTCGACTTTCATAGAGCGAAACTTGTTCTTTTGACATCCTCCATTTATGGATTTGTAACTCTTGATATCTGATGATCGCTTTTCCATGCTTGCTCTCGAACTTCTTATCTTGAATTTGTTCGCTTTATGTTATGAATTTGAGAACCAAGGTCATTGATTGGAAATATGAAAGTTGTTTCCACTCTATGCCCCTTGTACAGCATGTCTCTCACTTTCTTCATTCTCTTGAGCTTTCGATCTATGTCTTGCCCCTGGTATCGGTTGTAGCTTTTCTGGACAATCTTCTTATTCTTGAAATAAGTTTATCAATTCTTCACACTCTTCAGAGGGTAATGTACTTTTCATCGGCATTCACTGAATCAAAGTTTCAGTGCCAGTGTTTATCACTTCAATTTCATCTTTGAAAGGCTGGGATTGGCGCTCCTCCTCTTGTTCAAGTAATTGCTGTGACTCAAGTGGAGTTTCGTCAATTTTGTCCTCATTTAAGGAGGGAGTCTTATTTTAAGATCAGAAGCATACTTAAGAAATAAACACAAGTGAACTATTGGAACTGAAATTTTTTATTTAAAGAAAAAGCTATTACATCTGACGACCTATCCTGAACATGCTCAGGATTCACAACTCTGAATAAAGAGAAAAGCAAAAGATAACTTGCCTGGACTAGGCATTGACCTTGAACTGTAAGACCGGACTCAACAATTGTACTGACCATGATGACTGACTCAACATAAAATAGTAAGTGACTAAAACTTTAACTGCTGCAACTGTCTGGTTTCGGAGGCTCGACGAAGGCTGGTTCGTTCTGAACATCATCATGGCTGATACTTTCAATTTTGGATTCTTCCTGTTCTACCGCAGCTAGACCTGAGCTTCTCAAATTTCGATGCGCCTCAGCCTTATCCGGCGATGGTGCAGCATGGTTCCACACAACCTTTGGCGTTTGCTGGAATGATAGCTTGCGCTCATCAATCAATTTTTGGATCACACGCCTCAAAGTTATACACCGATCGGTATTATGCCCCGATCCTCGATGAAAATCGCAGTGTTCTTCCGCCTTTCATGTCCTGGGGAGCGGATTAGGAGGATCCCTAATGTGAGGTAAATAGACATCACCTGAAGCCAACCCTTGTTGCAATATAACAGATGGTGGAAGCGGGAGGGGGACGAATTGCCTACCTGGCTTTTGCTGAGGTATAGGTCTTGGTTGATCATATTCGATTACCATAGGCTCCTGCGACCAGTTAATCCCCTTTTCCCTTTTCTTAAACCCTTTCAGGATACCAGATCGTGGGGTAGGCAAATCAGTGAATTCTTTTTTAGGAGTTTCAGATGGTGACTCTTGGTCATATTCAAGAACTAAGGGCCCAACAGAATCTTGCTGGTGCTGGGAGACAAAGTTTCCGGTAACAACATCTTGGACTTTGGTATTTTTGCCAGCGAAATGTTCAGAACCTTGAGACCGACAATACCAGATTTGCATTTGTTGCTTCATCTGATAAACTTCTTCTGTTAGCGCCGCCATTTGTCTAGAGAGGTTCACAATTAGTTCTTCCGAACCCATAACCATGGAGAGGCTCAGATTTTTGCCCTTAGAAACAACAGTGGTTGGACCAAATTTCTCAATAAGTTGAGCTTTGATGAATTGATTTTCTTCCTTCAATTCCTTCACCTGTTGGACGAGCTGGGCCAGGGTTTCTGTGACATGAAAGAGTTGAAAATTTTCCATAGAATCTGCCATAGGTAGGAAAAAGTGGATAGAGGGACTTCCAAAGAAAATGGGGAATTAGCTTCTTCACTGGCCAAGAATAGATTCAAACCCAAGAAGCTTTCCTGGATTTTCAGCAGTGAACAATCCTGACATAGAAATAAACACGTGATGTAAGCTTGACATTCAGGGAATTTTTCCTTTCTATGATTGACATGATAATTATGATATAACTAGATAAGGAATGGGAAGTAAAGTGATGGTTCCTCAAAACAAATAAACACAACAATGATGACATGATAGCACGCGGAGAATGCCCCTAGCTCAAGGATTCTGAGAGTGAACTCTGAAGGACTTAGCAAAATAATCTTGAAAAATATAGCCCCTAGAGGAGGAAGAGACCAAGGGTACAAGCAAGATTGAATCATCTGGACCAGGCATGATCAGATCATGAGATTGCATAATCGAAAGATTGTGAGATTCTGCTCCTGCCAGTTAGGGGATGGCATGAAGATACGATCGAATCGTATGACAGAAGAATGAAAGACGCACGATCAAGAGATTAGATGAGATAGCATAAGATTGCTTTCAACGGATAGATCATGAATGACTAATCCTATGAGATCTTTGGAAATGATGGGATTTATATCCTAACCCCAAAGGGAAAGTTTTTTAATCTTTGCACATTTTAGCAGTGTTACCTGAAGGCATCAACCCTAATCCTAATCTAGCGGAGTGGAGAGAGGATCTTGACTCATGACTTTGTTTGTGCATCTAAGGACCGATCGCAGCCATTGGAAGATGGACTACGGCCTAATCTAGACACAAATGGGTAGGATATCCTAAACTAGGCTCACACACGTGATGTACATGTGTTCGTATATTACATGCATGTGTGGGTTAATCTAGAGGTAAGGCCAAGAGTTCCCTTAGCGCGAATCCATGTTCGATATACTGTACCAGTGTCCGGCGTATCAGTACGTGAACAAGGGATCCGTTTACGCACCATAAGGTGCTAGGCTAAGGGTGGAATGCTTCTATAGCACAGAGGCACCAGGTGATGAAATCCCAGTCAACCATGCTAGATAACACTCCGGGTTCCTAAAATAGGATGTGTGTGCATGTGAAATGCAAGGGTTTAGATGCAAGTGATATAAGTGTGTGCAATAAGTTTACGCAATCTATGATGCCTTCAGGTTTTGTTAGATTGAGTTTAAGTAAAATGTGATGAGAAAATAAAACAAGACAAACTAATCTAACAAGTATAGAGTTTTTATGAGCCAGTTAAATTAAATTCAAATGAATTATCTTTTGAAATTTTAATGAAGTTAGGTGGTCCCCAGCAAAGTCGCCAAACTGTGGGACCCGATCCCGCGAGAGGGGTGGGGCGCGAGCCGCCACGCCTTCTCTTGGTCTCTCGTACCCACGCGATTGGCGTGTGCATTTTAATTATTGATTTTAATTCATCTTTTATGTGAACTTGGGACCACTAAGGCAATCCGAATTCCACACAAAAGAGACTGACAGAGTCGCCACCTAGATGTGGGATCTAGGACCCATAATTAACCAGAAATCTAGACTCGCTACCTGGTTACAAGAATGGAAGGTATGGGGATTTATCCACCACATGCACCATTCCTGTCCGATAATCGGTCTTCGATTCCAAAAGCCAACTCTTTTAAATTTATTTTAAATGACTCATTCAACTCTCTATTAATGTGCTAACTACGGGACATGCATCCTATGATCTAATTTCAATGTGAATCCTAAATGTGTATCTTGATTTCTTAATTTATCTGGATTCAATCTAAGTGAAAGTTCTCCTAAAATTCTAATTTCATGAAAAAATCCTAAGTGATTTAATTAAGCATTTACAAGAAAATTAATATACAAAACACCACAATTTGTTGTAGTGCCGACTCGAGTTGGTATGCCATCAGACATCCAAGCTGCCTACGTACCCAAGCCTCATTGGGATCAGAGTCGACGTAGTTCGGTGCACCTAAGTTAAGCTACTTATGCCTAACTCAACTAAGACACCGACCTAGACGGGATTGACTGTTTCAACAATTTTAAGAAAAGTTATTTAATTCAAGTTGAGGATTTTATTATCTTAGGATTTCATCTAAGATGCTATATGATTCTTATCTAAATGCAAGTTGTTCCTTAGACTAATGCAGGTTAGCCTACATCCTAGTTTACTAGGCTTGTCCTAGGAAAAGATCGGGCGACTAGTGTAACTAGACCTATGGTACGGTTGCTATTTATAGCAAACATACGTGATGAGGCTGGACTCCTAACTCTAGGACTCCCTAAAACCTAAGACTCCCTAAAACCTAGGACACGACCTGACACCAGTGTTCCTAAATCGGGCTCTAATGGTTCTTACGACGGAAACCGTGATCTAACGGTTCCGACAGACACGAGATGAATCGATTTCAGTTCTTGAAGTTAGTTAATTTCAGATTTCAAGGATTTTCAGTTTTTTGACATTTAAGGATTACCAATGGCTCTAGGGTTCATCAATTTCGGCCCAGAATAGTATCCAAGGAAGGGAATCGTGCGCTCTTTCCTTGCGCAATTTAATACTTAGGTTATAGCATCTTATTGCCTGGCATATCTCAGGATTTCCGTGGACAGTAACCTCGGAGCCAACAACATGCTATAGCTTAAATATTCGAATTGTCAAAGATCGAGTGCAATAGGGATACGATTATGGATGCGCTGGCCGTTTTTCCAGGAAAATCTAAAGATCCTAAGATTTCTGTTTCAATGAATTAAGGAGTTAATATGTGACAGATTTTTAAGGTTCTTTAGAGATTTTCAGATGATTTTCAATTAATTCCGGATTTTCAATGAATTTTATCACTTTTAAACATATGAGTGATTTTACAAGTGAAACTGTTGTAAACGAATTCGAAATGAGTTGAAACTTCTACAGCAGCAAGATATGATGAAATGTAGCTTACTGGAAGAGTTTTGCAGATTTTTATATTAAGCTCATATTTAATTTTGAATTAACAATAATAGGACCAGATTGCAAAAATAACACAGAAACTATTAGAAATAGAAATCTAAATTCAATGAAATTTCTATAGTAGTAATATATAAGTAATAATAGCATGCTGTGAGATTTTCATGAATTTTGGAAACTATTTATTATCAATTCCGAATTTTTCAATTTTCAGACCAGATTATGAATTAACACTACATCCCATATGAAACAAGATCTAAACCAATCGAAAATTTTACAGCAACTAGAAATATGGAATATAAGACTACTGTAAAAATTTTGGGAATTTTATCTGCGATCTGATGTCTGTAAAAATTCTCCCAAAATCTGATAATTTTAAAAGAAAGCATAAAATAATATACCAAAACAATTCCAACAATTCTCAAAAATTCATGGTAGAATGTATCAGCATTATATTATTTTTCTACGAAATTTCATTAATTTTGGAATTCGTTTAGTATATATTTTATTTTTCTTCGTTGAAAAGATATTTTTGAAGAGTTTTCTATTTTTAAAACACGATTTTCGAAGAAATTACGATTCCGGAAAACGTCCTCCAACCTTGTTCTGATGTGATGAACACAAGAAAAATTTTAAATTCCAAAAAATAGATCATCCTTAGATGGCTATTTTTTCGAATTTCGTAATTACTCAGCCAATATTTTAAATAAAATACCACTCTTCACTCAAATTCTAAAAAACCGTTGATCCAATGTCCGATCTGATCCGATAGTTATTTTACTCTATTTAAGTAGAACATCGTATTAAATTTTGGGACTAAACGGATTTGAAACGCTCATGTAGATCATGATTTTAAGCACACACATTTAATATTCAATTAAATTCAATTAAATGTTTAAAAATCATGCAGAAATCTAGAAAAATACCAAATCATCCGAGAAAAATCTGAGAATAGTGTACTAACCTGCGATCGAGATCCTCGCAGAATCCGAGAGCCGAAACATCTGAAAAATTCCACCGCCGCTCGATCCGCTCCGCTTTCTCTTTCTTTCTTTCTTTTGTTTTTTTTTTTTTTTTTCCGCACTGCTGAAAAAAAAAGAGTTCCACCAATGAAACTTCCTGTTACCGCAAGGATCCACCGAGGAGGGTGTCGGCTCTTAAGAATTTGAGCCAAGGGTGGCTCGAATATAAATTTTGCCTCAAAGAGACTTGCGGCCACAACTCACAAGTGATTTGAAGAAAGAGGGCTGCCAATATCAAATAGCAATTGGGATGCAAATATCAAGTGATTTGAAAAGGGAACTGCCAATATCAAGTGGTGAGAGGAATACTAATGGAGGTGAGAGAGTGATGAGATAACCAATGAGAGTTATGAGCGTCTGTTGGGAGATTTCAAAAAGATGCCGTGTGAGGATTGAGCTGATGAGATGTGATTTACTATGGGTGATGATAGCTGGGAATTAAAACATATGGTAGATGGGATGAATAGGTGGCTCAACCAAAATTATAAGAAGGACGTAATTTGGCTAGGTAATAGGGGAGATTAAGATATGATAAGAAGTGAGATGGGATATGAGAGGGCTGAGGAGAGTGGTGGAGGGCGGCTCTTGGGGATATGGAAACAGAGGGAGGGAGAGGAGAGTGGTGGAGGGCGGCTCTTGGGGATATGGAAACAGAGGGAGGGAGAGAAGAGTGGTGGAGGGCGGCTGTTCGGATCTGGAAACAGAGGGTGAGTGGGGTGGTGAGGAGGAAAAACAGAGGGCGTGAGTGAGATGGTGAGGAAAAAAAAAAAAAAACAGAGTAAGATGGGAGATGGAAAAAAACAGTGGAGAGGGTAAGGGAATAAGAGAGAGAGAGAGAGAGAGAGAGAGAGCAAAACAGAAACAGAGCCGTGGAGATGCTCTGTTTTCTGTTCTTCTTCTTTTTTTATATATATCTTGAGAGAGAGAAGAGGATAGTGATGAAGAGTTGCTGTTGAAGGGATAAGAGAGGGAGAGAAAAATAGAAAGAAAGTGATTGAGAGATGGAGATGTGAAGGCTGTGAGAGAAGAGGGCTGTGGAGAGTGGGGAGAGATGAGAGTGAGAGAGAGGGTGGTGAGAGGTTGAAGGAGATGCAGAGGGTGAGAAACGAGAGGGAGAGCCACAAAGGTTCGTGAGAGGAAACCAGAAAAACCAGAGCTTCTCCACCGAGGCTCCCTCCTTTTCTTTTTTTTAACCTTTTCTTTTTTAGAATCCCAGCAACCCTTGCTAAGATTGTCGGCCAATTCTTTCTATAGCCAGCTCTTGCCAAAACTTCAATCCCTTCCAAAAAAGAAAACCTTGTTCTCTATTTCCATATACGTACATGCATGTCTTTTTCTTGCTTACCATGCTAAGAAAGAAAAGCAACAAAATTTTTTATTCACCTTCTAATAACCCAACATGGGATAACCGAATATGGGTAGGACCCATTTGGAATGGTAGCGCGATACATGGATAATGGTGGATCCACAGACACATGGGTTGATGATGACCTTACCCACATCCAATACAAGTGAAGCTAGTAGGCCCCACTATAAATCCTGATGTGTAGAATATGATGCATCGAAAGGTGGGTCCCGCTCATGACCGAATTCCCTATTGCGATTAAAGTCCATGCTTATAACATAATATGCCCCACTCCATAGGATGATCCGAACTACTTAATTGATGGATCCCCAACATGAATAATCATACCATACAAATCAGCCATTGGATGATCCAATCCGTCCAATTTGACGAGCCACAGCTTTAAACTTTAATTTTTCTTGATGATGGGTCCATATCAGATTGGCAAAAATACACTATACCCATCGTAGAAATTGATCTCGCTCATTGGGTCCAAAGTGAGTTCAAAACCCATATTCTTTGTTATTCTTTGTTAATGTCAATGCAAGGCACAATGCGGGATCTCATTTTAATAAGAAGCGCTCAATACGGGCCCAGCAAACGGGTCAAAATTCTCTCTTGCTTGGATTCTTGGAACAACCCCTCTCAACGCTTAGCAGAAAAATGCAGAACATGACCGAGATGCCCGAAAAGATCGAGAAAACATACGAGGCGGACACGGGGATAGAAAACACTGAAAAATACTGATAACAAGAACACTAACTTCTTTGTTGATTAAAGCGGAGCAAAATGGGGTGTCTACACCTTGGTCCCTTGGCAATGTACGTTCCATTTACTTGTCCGACCACCAACTGTGAGTCGCTGTAGACCTTTAACTTCTTTGCACACAACTCCGCATCCAAGATTAGTCCTGCAAGTAGGGCCTCATATTCAGCCTCGTTGTTGGAAGCTTTAAAATCTAGTCGCAAGGCATATTCTGTCAGGAACTCGTCTGGTCCCATTAGTACTACGCCTACTCCACACCCTATTTTGCTGGCCGAGCCGTCCACATGTAATACCCAGGAGTGCACGTCTGCCTCGGTTCGTTCTCCAGACTTTGGGGTTGGGTGGGCCTCAGTGAGTTCATCATTAGCGGCCAAAGACCCGACCGGGGCCTGTGGACCCCGATCCGAGAGGGGCGGGGGACGAGCCCCCACGCGAGTCTCAAGATCATCGTGAATGGAGAGCTCTACCAAGGAACTCTCGAAAGAAGTGTCCCTCACAGCATGAGTGGCGATACAAAGGGTGAGATACCTCTCGATTCGGGGACTAGCCCAGATTCGAGGTGTACCTTAAACAAAGAAGAGTCGTCATCCAAGGAAGTAGGCCCTGGATCCCATACTATGCTCTGTTGCAACGGATAACCAGAGATATAAAAGAAGGTTCGTGCCTGATTACGAATTTGGAAGGTCCGAAGAGCACCTCGTCCGCCCAAGTGTAAGCACCTGGTCTCTTATGCCATTTACTTATTGATTTTGAAGAGTTTTGGGCGAAAGTCATATGAAATGAGAACACATATCTCCGAGAATACGTCTATCTAATCATGCATGTCTCAGAGGTGAGTAATAAGCACACACAAAATAAATGAGAGAAGTGTCGCCTAAGAATAGCTAGGTTACGAGTGTCATACCTAATTGGTGTCTGAGTTCTGGTGTGCAAACACATGCATGCTACAGCTAAAGGTATAAGATCTGTACATGAAAGTAAGAAAGCATAGCAAAACACACAACACAAATCAACTCTATACATGACTAGACAAGACAAATCCTAAAACTCTAATGCAGGACTTGACTCGGACCAAGATGGCCGTCCATCCCAGCTGCTCTACGTATCCCAGCCTCGGGAAGAATCGGAGTCAACGTAGTTCGATGACCTATTCTAAACTATGATGCCTAACCATCTAGAACCGCTATCCTAGACTCGATCCACTAGACTCGACTGATTTTTTTAAAGCTTTTTATACGATTATTTAGATTCAATTGAATTGTAATTTTTAGGACTTTCTATATGCCCTAACTAATGCAAGTTGATTAGCCTTAAGCTAATGCAGGTGGGCCCTACACCCTATGTGTAACTAGGCTGTGCATCCTAAAGAAAACCACGGGTTGACTATATGCTTCATAGTCTAGCCATCGGTTCGACTAAATATCTAACCGATCGACTTGAGGCCTCCTAACTCTAGGGACACTCACGCGACAGGACACACCATATCAAACAAATCAGGACAGCCTCCTAACTCTAAAACACCCCAAATATCTAGGACAGACTCCTAACTCTAGGGGAAGATCTTTTTGAAAAGGTTGTGAATATTTTTTGTATTTTTTTTTGAAGGTTTGAAATGTTTATTTTTAAAAGTTTGGCTGGACTTGGGATGTGAATCCCAAGCTGCACTACGTACCTCTTGGAAGAGGATCAACCCAACGTAGTTCAGAACAGAATTCATAACTACTCTCTTATGACTCAAGATTTTTGAGATTTTTGGTTTTTCATATGTTTTTGACACAAGAGGACGGAATCCTATCATTATAAGGGGAGGACAGACTCCTGATATCCCGCAAAGGTTGGACAGCATCCTATGCTTTGCGGGATGAATGAACAGAATAACAACTCTGCAATGGTTGGACAGCATCATATACCTTGCAAGAGTGGATAAAAAAATCACATGATTTGAAGAGAGGTTGGAAAGAATCCTAACCCCTATGATGATAGGACTGAATCCGGAAACTGAAGGACCGACTCCTATACTAAGATAGACTCATAAATTGGTGATTCTAAGAGAAATGGTGCTATATAGACAAAGCATGTCTTCCAGAGAAAAGGGGAGACAAGGAGGGGTGTCAATGAGACTAAACAAGTCCCCAAAAAGAGAGGGGCTCCAAGTATTTTTTTTATCATGGCCCTAGCAATGATGCAAGGAGAGGCAACTAATAGATCGAGTTGGTCTTCTAGTGAGGGTACAACTGCTTGTGAGACTCGGGCAGTCTCCTAATATGCGACTCACTAACGAGACAGAGCTTATCTCCAAAAGGTTTGATTTTCTGTCGAGACATAGCCTGTCTCCTAAAAGAGGGCTCTAGATGACTCTTTCATCGCCCTTGCAATGAGAGAGCTAATGGTTTCAAAGTACATATCTAAAAGGTTCGACAAGCTTTCTAAATGAGAGGGAGATTATTACTAAGACTAGGTAAGTCTTCTAAAAGAAATAGGGGAATGCAATCAAGACTAGGTAAGTCTCCTAAAAGAGAGGGACCTAAGGTTTAAGGAATGTATATCTAAAAGACTTAGGCAAGTCTTTTAAATAAGAGAGGAGAATGCTACTTGGACTGAGCAAATCCCCTAATGATGGGCTTGGGCTATCTTCAAGTTAATACAAGAATCTTAAGTTAATTCTAATGAACCCAACTAGAGACTCTTACTTAGAAATATGAGACAAACAAAGACTATAATAGAAAATGTTGAAAGAAATATGTCCATCAATCTTAAAATATTGGTAAGCATTTATCCTCTACAGTTCAATTGATGACTAAAAAAAATTGCACAATCATTTAGAGATACAAACTGGCATACAAGTAATATGAGTACTCCTCATCTAAGAATTAAGCATAAGCAATTATATTATCCTCTCCTAAGCAATTATTGTAAGTTTATTCTAATGAACCCAACAGCATGATTCTTTCCCTTTTTTATTTCCATTGCATTTCATTTTTTATATCTATCTCAGTTCACTAATTTTAAACAAATAGAACACAAAAACAAAGAGTGGTTCAAACAAAGTAACAGTACTTCTAATTGCCCTCAATATATGAACATCGACACTTCTTCTTATCAACAAAAGAGTGACTACTATAAACCTTACCATAACTCAACCCCTGAAAGAAGAATTGCTATGAACACCACCATGCTTCTAGAATAAAGGAAGGGCTGCCATTATCACAAAGGGATGAAGGATGCTATTGTCATTAAGGGATGAAGGGCTACCTTTATCATAAAGGGATGAGGGTTTCCATTATCATAAAGGGATGAAGGGCTGCTATTACCAAAAAGGGATGAAGGGCTGCCATTATCACAAAGGGATGAGGGGCTACTATTACCATAAAGGGATGAAGGGCTGTTATTACCAAAAGGTTGTAGGGGCTACCAAATTCAAGATGAGTGGGAGGGCTGTTAGTATCAAGAGAATGAGGATGCGGCTACCAAAACAAGAATGAAAGAAGGCATGTCATTATCAAAGATATGGCTGCCCAAAACAAGATTATGAGAAGTGTCATTATTAAAAAGATGGTCACCAAAACATTATAAGGCCAATACAAGCGACACCCACTAACACAGGGCAAAAATTGAAAAGTTTAACATCTTTATTAGATCTTATCCCAACCAAATCATACTGACATGGATTAAACAAGAATACTATTTGCAAATCTAAATACCATAATCAAACACCCATACTGTATAATGCTAATCAAAGGAACTTATGCAATTATTACACTATTACCATTATCCAATTATATTTAATGCTCAAATGACAATACATATAGATTTTAATGTCATAATCTAACTTACAGGCAAAAGAAAAAATGCAAGTTACATCGACATGTGTAGGCATTGTGCCACCACATTTGTAAAGCATCATTGCATCAAAACTAAAAATAATACATATAAATTCTGTGTTAAAGCTGACTCTAAAAAAAAACGAACAAATCTCATATTATCACTAAAAATAAACGGTATTCATCAAAATTTTGATCAAATATATAAACATTACAAAATAATATCTCTCAGTGTTATAAACAGAGCCTATTGATTTTGCAATCTTACAAGCACAAGTAATTTAGATTATAAAAATGTGTTGACTCTACTATTATCAAATTCAAGAAAGAAATTATGAATTTTGTACTTTAATTAAAACCAGACGTACAGACTTAAGCCGAACAAAGCATTTAATTAATTTTTTTTTATCGTTATTAGAGAATAGATAAAAAAAATCAAAACCGAGAATATCCTCCAAGCCTTGCTGAAGTAACTCCAGATCCAAACAGAGCAGATAATTTTTGTAACATCACCAGAGCTAATAAAATAAATCTCAACCAGAAATAAACGCATAAACTCTAGGCCTTAATCAAGACTAACTAATGTTGATTTCATATAAATTTTTAATATTTTCATGATCTATGATCTATCAATAGTAAATAATAAAAGGAACTCTGATTTACCTGAATACAAGATGATTTCAAAGGGGTAAAGTTGTTCAGTGCTCGCTTTGCAGTAGAAGAAATGTAGATCACTCTTCAATTCAAAGCACTTCAGAGGAAATAATTAGAATAGAAATTCTTTCTCTCAATTTTCATCTAGAACACATTTCTTTTCGTCTCGATCTCAAATCCAAGATCTTATGGCTTTAAAATAAGAAATGATTTGGACACAGGTTTTTTTTTTTTTTTTTTTTTAAGAAAGAAAGTGCAGATCAAAGCTTTTAGGAAATGAAGATAGAAATCTAAGGTTCTAAGGTTAAGAAAATGGTAAATCTATGGTTTTTCTTTAAAAGAAACAGGTGGTAGAAAGGTTTTGAAGGTAACACAGATGAAATTCCGGGCCGGAATTAATGGATCCTTGCCAGAGAAGATGAAATCACCGGCTGGATTTAATGAAGCTTGACTAGATTCCAAAGAATTGCTGGTAGAATAGGAAGATTAGGTTAGGGTTTGAGAAGCTAGATTCGTTTTCTCTCTCAAGAATTTTCCTTCTCTTTCTTTCTCTAAAAATTAGAGAAAACTTAGATCCAAAAGTGAGATGCTCGGATTTGAGTATTAGAACCTCAAAAACATGGTTTCCTAAGTAAACAAGATTAAACCTAGGATTTTATGCTTAGAAAATGAGATTTAATGGCTGTAAGAAAAGAGAAAACAACGGTAAAGTCTATCAAAGAAAGAAAAAGGAAAGCATGCTACCAGAGATTATTAGAATCCGGTCGGAATCCGCCGGAGAGGATGATCGGAAGAGGGTAAAGCATCAAGATGCCCTTTCTCTCTCTTGAAAAACGCAGAGCTTCTCTCCCCTCTTTTCTCACGGATTTTCCTCTTTTTTAAAAAAAAATGAGATTAAGTTGTTATTTATAAAGGATTTTGGTGATGATATTGGCACTCCAATTTTTGATGAGCGCACGGTTGCGCAAAGAAAATGATAGGCGCGCGATTTTGCGCGTCCTATATGGCTAAGTTCAGCCCTCCCCAGGATAAACTCAACCCCCTTTTAAGATAAAATCACCCCCTTTTCCTGTTTATACTACGACACTTACCTCGGCTCGTTCGCTAGGCAAACGCGCTCGGATTTTGATGAAATTTTGCAGGGACCTTGCTGGGACCCTAACCTACCTTGGGGTGATATTTAGAGTTTTAAAACATTGGTTTGGTTAGGTTTTTCTCAAACATGGGAGGTTTAAGGTACGGTCAAAATGGGGTGTCTACAGGGCCACAGTTTCTTCCTCTACGGGGGAGTCTAGTGCGGGGGCGGTGAGCTGAACGATGAAGTCCGCAAGGACTTGCGATTTGATGGCTGGCCTCGGTCGGATTTGGATGTCGAATTGTCCCAACTCAACTGCCCATCTTACTAGTCGTCCTAAGGTCTCCAGTTTTTGTAGGATCTTCTATAGGGGCTGATCTGTCAGGAGCAAAACAGTGTGAGCTTGGAAGTACGGACGGAGTTTTTGTGCGGCGGTGACAACGACAAAGGCGAATTTTTCAATATTCTGGTACCGGAGCTCCACATCGTGGAGTATCCGACTCACGTAATACACCGTCCGCTCCTGTTTTCCTTCTTGTTGAACCAAAACGGTACTTACCGTGGTTGAGCCCACGGCCAGATAAAGAAACAATTCCTCTCCTGACTTGGGTTTGGTCAGCACTTGTGGTTGTGGGACCCGATCCCGCGCGAGGCACCACACTCTCTCTTGGTCTCTCGTACCCACGCGAATGGCGTGTGCTTTTTATTATTGATTTTAATTACCCAACCAAGCAGGTAGCAACCAAGCCATAGGGTGCAAACAAACGTGCAACCCAGTACCCATAAGGGCAGGGGTAAGTCGCCGAGCCTAGCAAGGTGTGATTCAATTCATCTTTTCCGTGAACTTGTGATCACTAAGGCAATCCGAATTTCACGCAAAAGAGAGTGACAGAGTCGCCACCTAGATGTGGGATCTAGGACCCATAATTGACCAGAAATCTAGACTCGTTACCTGGTTACGAGAATGGAAGGTATGGGGAGTTACCACCACATGCACCATTCCTGCCCGATAATCGGTCTTCAATTCCAAAAGTTAACTCTTTCGAATTTCTTTTAAATGGCTCATTTAACTCTATATTAATGTGCGAACTATGTGACATGCATCCTAAGATCTAAATTCAATGTAATTTCTAAATGTGTATCTTAATTTTCTTAATTTGTTTGAATTCAATCTATGTGAAAGTTCTCATAAACTTCTAATTTCATGGAAAGTCCTAAGTGATTTAATTACTTTTAATTTAAGGATTAATGTACAAAACCCCACTTATGTGTGGAGCCGACTCGTGATTGGTATGTCATCAAGCATCCAAGCTGCCTACGTACCCAAACCTCACTGGGATCAGAGTCGACGTAGTTCGGTGCAACTGAACTAAGCTACTTATGCCTAACTCATCTAGGACACCGATCTAGACTGGATTGGTTGAAGATTTTATTATCCTACGACTTCATCTAAGATGCTATATGGTCCTATCTATGTGCAAGACGTCCCTTAGACTAATGCAGGTTAAGCTACATCCTAGGTAACTAGGTTTGTCCTAGGGGAAAAGTGAGGTGACTAGTGTAACTAGATCTATGGCACGGTTGCTATCCATAGCAAACGGCCGTGATGAGGCTGGACTCCTAACTCTAAGACTCCCTAAAACCTAGGACACAACGTGACGTAAGTGTTCCTAAGGGGCCCTAAAGGTTCCTACGATAGGAGACCGTAATCCAACGGCTCCTAAGACACGGATCGAGTTAATTTGATTTGTTGAACTTAATGATTTTTAATTTTTGAAGATTTTTTATTCCTAAACATCTAAGGAATACCAAAAGCTCTATGGTTTGCAAGTTTCGGCCTCGAACCACAACCATGGAAGGGAATCGTGCTCTCAACCCTTGTATAATTTAGCACGTAAATTATAGTATCTTATTGCCTGGCATATTTCTCAGGATTTCCGTGGACAGTGGACCTCGGAGCCAATATCATACTATAATTTACGCACTCCAATTATGCAGGATTAATCGCAATTAGTATACGATTACGGTTGCGATCTCGGCAGTTAAATTGTCACAGAATAGCCAATACAAAGGCAATCTATGAATCCTAAGGTTTCTGTTTCAAAAAAGTTAGGGATTGCATTTATGATGAAAACTTAAGGTTTTTTGGAGATTTTTACAGACTTTTGTATTGATTTGCAATTAAATTGTGATTTAATATCATTAAGACCAGATTACTAGGAATACACAGTAACCCTAAGCAATCAAACTCCAAATCAGTTGAAACTTTTCCAGTAACAAGATATGGATGATTATGGCTATTGAAATATTTTTATGAACTATCATTAATAGTTCATATCAATTCCCGATTTTTCAAAATCCAAATCAGATTATAGATTAACACAGTAACCTATAGGATATCAATTTCAAATCAACTTAAACTCTTACAGTATAAAGATAATTGTGAGATTAGACTACTGTATGACTTTCATGGATTTTTATTACGATTTGATGCCCATTTAAATTCACACAAAAATCAGATGAAACCAAAGAATTACTTAAAAAGCAAACCTAATGGTATCCTAAAATAAAATGAAAAATTCCAGTAGATACATAATAGATTATAGAATTTATTACCAAAATTTCAAAACTTAAAACTTAAATTTCCTCCATAAAATTGGTTTTTTTATAAGAGATCAATTTGTTTCTTAGGCGTTAAAACCCGTTTATTAAAATAAATTGTAAAACCTTATTAAATATTTGCAAAATTAATTGAAAATATTTCTCTAACATTCCAGTAACCAAAGTTACTGGTTTGTAAAGAAAAAATTTAAAAATATATTAATTTAATAAGAAAAGGAATTATGGCACGTAAAACGGGGAAGCAATTAGAAAACAGTAAAAACCACATTTGTTTTAAAATATTTTTCAATGGAAACTTCAATTTATTATTAGTATTTAATTCTGAAAAGTTTCATCAATTTTTAAAATGATTTGGTATTTATTAAAAATAGCCGAAATTTAAAATAATTAATAATCCGATTAAATAAACTCCAAAAAATATGAAAATTTTTGGGTGATCTAAAAACCTTGTAAAACTATTGGAAACAAACTTTCACTAAATTTGGACATGATTTGATATACGTTTGGCTTCATTCATCAAGAAATAACTCTTTTCGGGGTTATTCTTTGAAAAATAGAATGAAAAATAAAACGGCTGAACCGCGGTTGGAAATTAAGTTTCCAGTAGTTTTGTATTTTATATAAAACCAAAAAATATCATATTTTAAAAAGAACCATGTTTTCAAACACTTGCTTTGATAATCTAATTTAAATCCATATTGAATAAAAACAAAAGAAAACCATTTTTAAATGGAGGAAAATTAATTTTTGGATCAAATTTTGGATTTTGAAAACTCATAATCCATATTATAACATACTGGAATTTCAAAGAAAAACTCGTTGATTTGATCCATCAAAATTAAAACCCTAGCATGCTTTTTCTACTTCACAAAGATGAGGAATCCTTACCGTTGATCGCGATCCTTGTCTCTAGGGTTGGTGATCCAAGATATACGCTTTGTCCAACCCTTTTATACGCTAAAAAAAAAAAGAACACTCAAATAATTCTTGATTGTGTGATGCCTTGGAGAAGAAGAAGGAATTCAAGAATTCCTTTTGTGAAGAACACTTGAGAGAGAGATCACACTTAAAGAGAGAGAAAAAAATTTCTAGGGAGGATAGAGAAAAAGGACGAATTTGGATTTTTTTCCCAATCTTTTTTGGATTGTTTGCTTTGATTTTTATACAAAAAAAGTTAGGGTTAAGAGAGAAATAGTAATTTCCAATGTGAGAGCTCCCTTTTTGGCTTGTTTCCAAGTTTCCCTTCTTACTTTCTTTCTTTCTTGTTTCCAAATTGGATTTGATTCCAATCTTAATTTCTTGTCAATCAAGACATGTTATTCTCATTCCACATTGCTTCTTTGGAAGAAAACCTTTTTAAGCAATCATTCCTCTTTTCCTTCTTTCCTTCTTTTCATTTTTTATTCTTTTTATTTTTCTTTTAACAAATATGATGTCACCATTGTGACATCATCAAGGTTGGGTGCTCAACTCATGTGGGTCAACCATGTGGGCCGCCCACCAGGGTTGTTGACCCATATGGGTGAACCCACATGAGCTCCATCTTTGCGGGCTTTAGCCCAATGGGCCATTTCACACGGGTTTCGGGTTTTTCGTAAAAAATCAATAAAATCTTTCTAAATTCAACATTCTATATATGGACCCAACCCATTTGACATTTATGGTACATCCCTCACACATGATCAGACCATCTTTTTTGGAAAATAACTTTTCAGACCAAAATGCCCCTACTTGACTGTTAGACATCCAAATGCGACCAAAATACCCTCAGATTGGTTTACCCCTAAAGGAAAAAATTAAAAATGGAAAGTCTTTGTGGTCAAACTTCAAAAATAGAAACTTTTAAAATTGGGTCATTTCGGTGAGCAATATTAAACAGAATCATTTGGTATCCCCTGAAAATACCCAAAATGCCTTCAACACTTAGAATTTCCAAATTAAGCGAAACTCCTGAGAAATTCTAAATTTAGCAGGTTTTCCAAAATTCAGGAAATCATTCATAATCTCTCAGACATATTTCGGGGATCAAAAGAAATACACAGGAAAATACCAAATTACCCCGAGGTGCTAAAATTTGGCGAGACTAGGGAAAACCTTGAGAAATTCTAAAAATAGTAGATTTTCAAAAATTTATGAACGGACTCAAGATTTCTTAGACACAACTTAGAGACCAAATATGATATGTTTGGAAATGTCTAAAATACCCCCGAAGTGCAAGACTAAGAGAAAATCTTGAGAGATCTAAATTTAGCAGGTTTCCCAAAACTTACGAAATTACTCATAATCCATCAGCCGTACCCTCGAGATGGTTTTGGACATATGAGAAATGATTGAAATATCCATAAGATGATGAAAATGTGGAAGCCCCATGAGTTTTTAAAAATAGCAGCTTTTTCAAAAATTTGTAAAATCACTCAAGATTTCTCAAATATAACTCGGGGGTCAAACGAGACACATCGGGAATGACCAAAATACCCCAGCAGTGCAAAATAGGCAAAAATGAGGGAAACCCTGAAAATTCTAAAAATAGCAGGTTTTTTCATTTGCTTGGAAACTTGAACTTTCATCTTTCAGAGGCCAAAGGAATCCCCTAGAGACCTTCAGGATTGCGAATCAACTTCAAAACTCTCATAATGAAATGAAATCTACCCTAAAATGCATGGATGCCTAATCTAATGCTGAATACGGATTCAAAACTCGATGATACTACCGAATCTTTTGCTTTTTAAAGCTTAGCAAAATGGGGGTGTCTACAGATGCCCCTCTTTGGTAGAGATGACGTAGTCATCGAATACCAAAGCAAAAGTGACAGAGCCATTTTGCGCAGCTTTAATCAACAAATGACTCTAGACAAAATAGAACCTAGACGCAAACATATACTACCTAATGCAAGACCCTAAACGAAGTCTTAGAATTTGAATGTAATAAAAAATCCCGATGCGGCGCCGTTCACAAACGGGCAATGAGAGAATGAGATATCATTTTCAAATGGATTCTGAAGAGAAGGAACAAAGATCGTTCTCAAACGGTTTTTAGAAGAAAATGAGATACCGTTCACACGCAGGCTCAAGGAGGATAAGAGACCAATCACAAATGGACTCGGGAAATGAGACACCGTTCACAAACGGGCTCAAGGAGGACATGAGACCATTCACAAATGGACTCAGAAAATGAGACACTGTGCATAAACGGCCTCAAAGAGGATAAGAGACCATTCACAAATGGACTCGGAGAATGAGACACCGTTCACAAACGGGCGGGTAGAAGATAAGAGAGCATTCACAAATGGACTCGAAAAAAATGAGACACCGTTCTCAAACGGGCTCGAAGACAAGAGACCATTCCCAAATGGATTCGAAAAATGAGGCACCATTCCCAAACGGGTTCGAAGAAGATAAAGAATTAGCCTATTCGCGAGTGAGACAGGGGCTAATGGATTTAAGATCGGATTTGACAATTGAGAATGAGACTGGAAATGATAATTTAATAACTGGAGGACTCGATTACCGGAAAATTAGAGGCTTAACGACTTGAGAACCGGAGAACTGAGAAACCGAATAATCCAACAATGGGTGGACTGGAGAATTGGAAGACTGGATAACTTGAAACTGGAGGATTGAAGATTTGATGAACTGAAGAATTGGAAAACTGGAGAAGTAGAAAATTTAGGGACTGGATATTTGCAGAGCTGAAAATTGGAGAACTGGATGATTAAGGGACTCAATAGTCGGATAACTGGAGAATTAAAGAACTGAGAAGTTAAAGAGCTAGTTCACCGGAAATTGTAGAACTTGATTACTGGAAAACTGGAGAGTCAAAAATTGATAATTGGTGAACTGGGGATTAGATTGGATTGACATTTTGATTGATTCAATTGGGATTGGAATTTGATCACTAGATGTTAGGACTGGAAACTGGAATCTTGATCTAAACATCGGGAACCGGAAATCTAGAACGAAGACATACCGGATACTAGAATTAGAGTACTGAAACACTGGATTTTCGGACACTGGAACTGGGTGTTGGAATTGGAGTGTCGAAATACTGGGAACAGGAATACGAGTACTGGAAAATGGAACACTGGAATACTGGTGATAGGGATACTGGACATTAGAACTGTGATACTGGAATATTGGATACTGGAACTGGAGACTAAAACTGGCATAGTGAAATACTGGAACACTGGAATCGAAACTGAATACTGGATGCTGGAACTGGAATACTGGAATTGAAACTGAATACTGGATGCTGGAACTGGAATACTAGAGTACTGAATATTGGAACTGGAATACTAGAGTACTGAATATTGGAACTGGAATACTAGAGTACTGGATACTGGAACTGGAATTTTGGAATACTGGATATTGGAACTAGAACTGGAATACTGGAATCAGTGAACTGGTACTGGCGAATTAGGAATTGGTAATTGATGAACTAGTAAACTGGTTTTTACACAAGTTTATTAGCATTTTGAATTGTTTACTGGGGATGAACAAGAAAGTCTCACAGGGCTTGAAATTTCTTAGATCAAGATCTTCTTTACTGGGGATATGAATTGGGACCTCGGAATATTTGGACACTGGTACAGAGGATTCTTCTTTTGACAAGCATTCAGACAAATATTCAACTGACTGGAAGGAGATTCTGATTTTTAATGGTTCATCTTTATGAGAAACTGGCTCAACCACCATTGCATCTAAGGCTCTTCCAAGCTCAAGATGCTTTTCTAGGGTATGGTCTTCTTATGGGAACTAGTTTTTCGGATTTTTCTGCTTCTAGATTCTTCCGGAACTGACTTTGCTTAGACTGGATTTTTTTCTTAACTCCTGAAATCCTTGCCTGCGGATTAACTTAGCTCTGGAACAATTGCAGGGGGTTAGCTACACCAGGCATCTTTTATCGAGACAGCTGCAACATTTGACTAACTGGACAATGATCAACTCTACTAAAAAGGGGAAGATGGTAAAAGACACTATTGGATGAACGAGAAGTTTATGAAAGAATGAGTTAAAACGAACAGGAATGGACTGACTGGACTGATACACAGTGATGCTCCTGACTTAGTTATCATTTTGTTTGGTAAGTCTAGCCTTTCAAAGAGTAGTTTCTCAATTTATAAGCACTGGAAATTTATTTATTTATTTATTTTTTTAAACAGTAATGCTCTTAGAATTTGATTACCACTCTTAGGATTGCTTGGTTTCAATGCCCCCAAGTTTCTTGGATGACATTTAAGCTTGCTCGAACTTCTTTTCTCTTCTTCAATCTTGATACCGGCTGTAACCTTCTTATAATGACTCTCTTACCGTGACCAAGTCACCTCTTCAGCGTTTTTAACTTGGCGGACCGTGTTAGCCTTAACTTTTGCCTGAACCACCTTTCTAGGTTTTCGATCCAGCAGGCTATCCCCTTAGCTTTTGCCTAAGCCGCCCTTTCGGGTTTTCATCTTTGCAGGGGAATGTTCTTAAATTTTGCCTAGACCGCCCTTTCAGGTTTTTCAGTCTGGCAGATCTTCAAACTCCGTTCTTTTTTTTTCTTTTCTTTTTTCACTTTTTGTGTTTCGGGACCTAGATCATTAATTCTGGACACCGGAAGGACTTTATAGGTAGGATAGTGCTTTTCAAAGAATGGCTTAAGGTTCAATAAAAATTTTGACCGAACCTGTGAACAGGTTGCCTACGTATCCCAGGGTAGGAATTTCTTTCAAAAAGTTATTCCTGCCCGATAATCGGTCTTCAATTCCAAAAGTTAACTCTTTCGAATTTCTTTTAAATGACTCATTTAACTCTATATTAATGTGCGAACTATGTGACATGCATCCTAAGATCTAATTTCAATGTTATTCCTAAATGTGTATCTTAATTTTCTTAATTTGTTTGAATTCAATCTAAGTGAAAGTTCTCCTAAACTTCTAATTTCATGGAAAGTCCTAAGTGATTTAATTACTTTTAATTTAAGGATTAATGTACAAAACCCCACTTATGTGTGGAGCCGACTCGTGATTGGTATGCCATCAAGCATCCAAGCTGCCTACGTACCCAAGCCTCACTGGAATCAGAGTCGACGTAGTTCGGTGCAACTGAACTAAGCTACTTATGCCTAACTCATCTAGGACACCGATCTAGACTGGATTGACTGTTTCAATAGTTTTAAAAGAAATTATTTAATTCAAGTTGAAGATTTTATTATCCTACGACTTCATCTAAGATGTTATATGGTCCTATCTATGTGCAAGACGTCCCTTAGACTAATGCAGGTTAACCTACATCCTAGGTAACTAGGTTTGTCCTAGGGAAAAAGTGAGGTGACTAGTGTAACTAGATCTATGGCACGGTTGCTATCCATAGCAAACGCTCGTGATGAGGCTGGACTCCTAACTCTAGTACTCCCTAAAACTTAGGACACAACGTGACATAAGTGTTCCTAAGGGGCCCTAAAGGTTCCTACGATAGGAGACCGTAATCCAGCGGCTCCTAAGACACGGATCGAGTTAATTTGATTTGTTGAAGTTAATGATTTTTAATTTTTGAAGATTTTTATTCCTAAACATCTAAGGAATACCAAAAGCTCTATGGTTCGCAAGTTTCAGCCTCGAATCACAACCATGGAAGGGAATCGTGCTCTCAACCCTTGTATAATTTAGCACGTAAATTATAGTATCTTATTGCCTGGCATATTTCTCAGGATTTCCGTGGACAGTAGACCTCGGAGCCAATATCATACTATAATTTACGCACTCCAATTATGCAGGATTAATCGCAATTAGTATACGATTACGGTTGTGAAATTCCAAGGGTGGTCCCGAGTACGGCAACTATGAGGAGTGAAAATTAATTAGGTTTCTAACAAGTTTTAATCTTTTGAAAACTCAAACCTAAATTGGAAATTAAGAGATCAAAATGAAATTCAAGCACACAAGTTAAATCTAGAGGTGCAATGCAAAATAAAGAGCTAGAGTTCAAGAGAGAGTGCACCCGAGATTTAAAGTGGTTCGGTCCTCAAAACGCGAGGCCTACTCCACTCCACCAACAAAGACCCGTTGATGGCTTCACTAAGTGATCTTCTTAACTTCGGCGAAGATCGGTGCCGATTACAAATTCCGATTACCTTTAACCTTGGTGGCAATCTTCACCACGGAGAGTGGGTTATGCTTCTCCGAACACTCGCCCGAATACAATTTCTTGAATAAGAAAGAAAGAACAAAATCCCTCACAAGGGTTTACAACTTTGCAGAAGATGTACAAATATAGCCTAAAGATCCAAATCCTAATCTTAGAGGGTGAGAGGCATAATCAAGTTTGATTCACTCTTTGGATGTTCAAATGAAGTTTAAGAGTTTTTGGATTCATCATTTGAATGTTTGGAATGCCCATATATATAGGAAAAACCAAATATGACCGTTCAATGGCATTGTGGTAATTCCAGCAAAATTCCAAACGGCTCTTTTTCCGACCATTGTAGTGTTCTCGGAGTTCCGAGAAAAAATCTCGGAGTTCCGGGAATACACACAGAAGTTGAAAAAAGTCTACTGGACCATTTCTCGGAGTTCCGAGAATATTTCTCGGAGTTCCGAGAATTTCTCTCGGAGTTCCGAGAAGCTTATGCTGAGCAGATTTTCACTTCATGTTTTTAGGCTTCCAACTTAACACCAAGTTGGGATTGCTATGAGGGTTCCAAGGTGTTGGAACTTCACAAAGGCAATCACTTATATATTTAGGGTGTGTGTTTATTTGCTTAAATTATGCCTTTCAAAATCCTAAACTAGGATTGGATCTTAATACAATCTAATATAACTTGATCTTCAATGGATTCTTCAAGTCTTCATTTTGTCTCGGACTTCGTTGTCTTTGGCCTTCATGATGTGGTCCAATGAGTGTTTCTTGGCCTCAATCCAAGCAATGTTGTCTTAGCACCAATGTGATCTACAACTTAGACAATCAAACACATTAGTGATCATTAATCACTTGTGTATTGGAATCATCAAATAAGATGGGAATGCCAAGGTGGAAACCATTGGGCTTACAATCTCCCCCTTTTTGATGATGACAAGCAGAAGAGATTTTCCAATAAAAGCAATCATATTTTCCTTACACTAGAATTCTCTCCCCCTTTGGCATCAATCAAAAAGATTGGGGTAAAAGAGAAACAAAGGGATGAAATATTCAATTTAAAAGCTCCCCCTTTTTTAAGAAAAAAGACAAACCTAGAACTCCCCCTATTTAGAATTTTTATTCAATATAAGAGGGGATATTTAATTAACTTTGAAAAAAGATATTCAATTTTAAGCATTAGAACCTAATCTAAGCACATGATGAAAATCATATGGGGGCTTTGGGAATCCAAGATTTCTTGGTTCCAACATTTTCCCTTTTCTTAGATGCACATTGGAATTGGTAATGACCATTTATTCCACAATAATGACATCTAACACGAGGGTTTGATACGCTAGTCCTATCATATGCATGTTTAGGTCTTTGACTAGTCTTCCTCAAGATTATGTCAATAATTTTGTCACCATTTAAGAATCCATGGAGACATAATCTTAATCTTTCATTTTCATTATGAAGATGTATTATTTGTTTTAGAGAATCATTAAATTCATCTTCATAAGATTTGGGAGAGCTTGCCATAGCTTGGAGTTTTGTAATTTGGCAAGTTTTCTCATCCAAACAACCCTGAAGGGTTTCAATCTCAAGTTTAAAATTTTCAAGTTGTATTTGAGATTTGGAAGAAAATTCATTTTTCAAAAAATTAAGTTCATTTTCTAATTTTGAAATGGATTTCTTTTGAACTTTATTTTTGGAAATTTGAGAGTGCAAGGTTGAGCACAATTCATCATATGATATTTTTTCACTATCACTACTAGATGAATAACATGAAGGGTTAGAGTTTACCTCGTCTTCATGGGTGAGTGCCATGAAGCAAAGATCGTCTTTCTTTTCTTCCCCTTCGCTTGAACTCTTTCCCGAGGTGCTAGTAGCATCCCATCCGGCGGCAAGAGCTTTATGTTTCTTCAATTCCTTCTTTCCCTTGTATTTTGAGGAAGATGACTTGAGAAGTGGACAATCCGGTCTTTTGTGTCCGGCCTTCTTGCAATTGTAGCACCTTATTCCTCCTTCTACTTCATTTTCTTCTTTCATCTTCGTTTTATCCTTCTTATGTTTCTTTCTCCATAAGCTTTTATACTTTCTCAAAGCTTCTTCTTCATCGCTATCCGCCTCGCTAGAGGATGATGAGTTTGCTTTGAAGGCTTTTAGAGCTAGAGACCGACTCTCTTTCTCTTTCTCTTTTGGCTTCTTCTCCTCTTGTCGGCTAGTGAGGAGCATCTCATGGGTGATGAGAGATCCTACAAGCTCCTCCATGGTTAGCGTCTTGAGATTCTTTGATTCTTGTATAGCGGTTACCTTTGGATCCCAATATGGAGGAAGAGACCTAAGCAACTTACTCACAAGCTCATTAGTAGGATAAGATTTACCAAGATTTGCTAATTCATTAGAAATTTTAGAAAAACGGGTATACATTTCGGAAATGCTTTCGTTTTGATCCATTCTAAACATTTCATATTTGCTCTTTAACAAGTTTATTTTGGAATCCTTGACTTGTGATGTTCCCTCATGGGTAACGGCAAGTGTATCCCAAATAATCTTGGCGGAATAAAAAAGAGCAACTCGATTAAACTCCTCCGTAGATAAGGCGCAAAACAAAGAATTTATAGCTTTGTAATTTAAATTTGCATGCCTTTTTTCTACCGTATTCCATTCTTCAAATGGTGTGGAAGGCAAAATGTATCCATTTTCAACAATATGCCAAAGTTCCACATCTATCGAAAGAAGATAGATGCGCATCCTTGTCTTCCAATGTCCATAGTTGGACCCATTAAAGAAGGGAGGTCTAGTTGTGGAATGGCCTTCCGGAAGTCCGGTTCCATTTCTATCCGCCATTTCACAATTAGAAAGTTGCTAAAGATCTTATGATCTTTCCCTTGTTGAAATTTTTAAAGAAAAAAAAATTTACCAAAGATTTATAGAAAAGAAAATCTTTTAAGAGCCTTTGCTCTGATACCAAGTGAAATTCCAAGGGTGGTCCCGAGTACGGCAACTATGAGGAGTGAAAATTAATTAGGTTTCTAACAAGTTTTAATCTTTTGAAAACTCAAACCTAAATTGAAAATTAAGAGATCAAAATAAAATTCAAGCACACAAGTTAAATCTAGAGGTGCAATGCAAAATAAAGAGCTAGAGTTCAAGAGAGAGTGCACCCGAGATTTAAAGTGGTTCGGTCTTCAAAATGCGAGGCCTACTCTACTCCACCAACAAAGACCCGTTGATGGCTTCACTAAGTGATCTTCTTAACTTCGGCGAAGATCGGTGCCGATTACAAATTCCGATTACCTTTAACCTTGGTGGAAATCTTCACCATGGAGAGTGGGCTACGCTTCTCCGAACACTCGCCCGAATACAATTTCTTGAATAAGAAAGAAAGAACAAAATCCCTCACAAGGGTTTACAACTTTGTAGAAGATGTACAAATATAGCCTAATGATCCAAATCCTAATCTTAGAGGGTGAGAGGCATAATCAAGTTTGATTCACTCTTTGGATGTTCAAATGAAGTTTAAGAGTTTTTGGATTCATCATTTGAATGTTTGGAATGTCCATATATATAGGAAAAACCAAATATGACCGTTCAATGGCATTGTGGTAATTCCAGCAAAATTCCAAACGGCTCTTTTTCCGACCGTTGTAGTGTTCTCGGAGTTCTGAGAAAAAATCTCGGAGTTCCGGGAATACACACAGAAGTTGAAGAAAGTCTACTGGACCATTTCTCGGAGTTCCGAGAATATTTCTCGGAGTTCCGAGAAGCCTATGCTGAGCAGATTTTCACTTCATGTTTTTAGGCTTCCAACTTAACACCAAGTTGGGATTGCTATGAGGGTTCCAAGGAGTTGGAACTTCACAAAGGCAATCACTTATATATTTAGGGTGTGTGTTTATTTGCTTAAATTATGCCTTTCAAAATCCTAAACTAGGATTGGATCTTAATACAATCTAATATAACTTGATCTTCAATGGATTCTTCAAGTCTTCATTTTGTCTCGGACTTCGTTGTCTTTGGCCTTCATGATGTGGTCCAATGAGTGTTTCTTGGCCTCAATCCAAGCAATGTTGTCTTAGCACCAATGTGATCTACAACTTAGACAATCAAACACATTAGTGATCATTAATCACTTGTGTATTGGAATCATCAAAATAAGATGGGAATGCCAAGGTGGAAACCAGCAGTTAAATTGTCACAGAATAGCCAATTTACAAAGGCAATCTATGAATCCTAAGGTTTCTATTTCAAAAAAGTAAGGGATTGCATTTATGATGAAAACTTAAGATTTTTTGGAGATTTTTACTGACTTTTGTATTGATTTGCAATTAAATTGTGATTTAATATCATTAATACCAGATTGCTAGGAATACACAGTAACCCTAAGCAATCGAACTCCAAATCAGTTGAAACTTTTCCAGTAACAAGATATGGATGATTATGGGTTACTGAAAAAATTTCATGAATTATCATTAAGAGTTCATGTCAATTCCCAATTTTTCAAAATCAAAATCAGATTATAGATTAACATAGCAACCTATAGGATATCAATTTCAAATCAACTTAAGCTCTTACAGTAGAAAGATAATCGTGAGATTAGACTACTGTATAACTTTCATAGATTTGTATTACGATTTGATGCCCATTTAAATTCACACAAAAATCAGATGATACTACCGATTCTTTTGCTTTTTAAAGCGTAGCAAAATGGGGGTGTCTACAGTGGTGCTTGGAGATATTGCTTCAGAGAGTCGAACGCTTCTTGGCCGGCAGGGGTCCACTCAAATTCTTGTATGTTTTTCAAAAGTTTGAAGAAGGGCTAGCATTTCTCTGCTGATTTAGACATGAAACGGCCGAGGGCAGCAACCCGCCCGGTCAGCCGATGAACTTCCACGAGATTCGTTGGTGGCTCCATGTTCAAAATAGCCTGAATTCTTTCTGGGTTGGCCTCGATGCCTCTCTGGCTGACCATGAAGCCTAAAAAACTTCCTAATGTTATGCCAAAAGCATACTTGGCCGGGTTGAGCTTCATTCGTGATTTTCGTAAGACGGTGAATGTTTCCTCGAGATCGGCGATGTGTCGTCGGGCTTCCAGATTTTTTACCAACATGTCATCCACGTAGACTACCACATTTCTTCCTATTTGCTTCTCGAACAGTTTATTGATGAGGAGCCTCTGGTAGGTGGCACCGACGTTTTTCAGGCCGAAGGACATTACTGTATGGTAGTACAGGCCTTGATCGGTGATGAACACTGTTTTCGGGACGTCTGGCTCGTACATCATTATCTGGTTGTATCCGGAGAATGCGTCTATAAAACTGAGAAGTTCATGTCTGGAAGTGGCGTCAATCAGCTGATCTATATGGGGCAAGGGATAGGGATCCTTGTGGCAGGCACGGTTTAGATCAGTGTAGTCTATGCAAGCTCGCCAACTCCCATTGGTTTTTTTTACCATTATGACATTGGATAGCCATTCGGGGTACCAGATTTCCCTGATAAATCCGGCTTGTAGCAACTTTTCAACTTCAGCCTTTATGTTTGTTTGTCACTCCGCGACGAAATTCGTTTTTTTCTGTTGGATGGGTTTGTGAGTTGGGCTCACACTTAACTTGTGAACTGCAATTTCCGGAGATATGCCCGGCATGTCGGAGGGGGACTATGCAAAAACATTTTTGTTAGCCCTTAGGAAACTGATTAGCTGAGTTCGCAACGTACCTATTAGCAAGGAACCGATCTGGACTGTCTTTTTCAGGTGATCTTCAGATAGAGTGATTGAATCCAACTCTTCGATGGGTTCGCCCCTGACTGTTTGGGCTCGCTCCCTGGGGTCCTCACTTCTGATCGCAAAATTTTCCATTGGGGCGTTACTTCCTTTTAAGTTGCTGTAATAACACTATTGTGCCACTGTTTGATGTCCGCGCACCTCTCCCACACCCTTCAAGGTTGGGAATTCATCTTGAGGGGGGGGGGGTCGATGCTACCGCCCCCAAGTACCTCAGGGCCGGTCGCCCGATGATGTTACTATAAGTGGAGGGCACGTCAACAACCAAGAAGGTTGTCATGATTGTCCTTTGGAGGGGGTATGTTCCGAAAGTGACGGGGAGGTCGATCTTGCCGTTGATCTGCACGGACGCCCTGAAAAATTCATATATGGAAGATTCGGCTGCCCCCAATCTTTCTTTGCCCAATTTCATTTCTTGAAACATTCCAAGGTGTAGCACTTTTACTGAGCTACCCGTGTCGACCAGGATTTTTCCAACATCGAAGTTGGAGATGATCAACCGGATGACCAACGCGTCATCGTGGGGAACCTGCAATCCATCATAATCTAGGTTGGAGAAGGAGATGACCTCGTTTGTTTGAGGGGGGGTCCGTCCGAGCCCTTTTTTACGGCATCTCGAGAGAGAGCACCCTCTTCGCTTACGCATGCCGCCCAGCGGTGGTGGGCCCTCCTACCGCTAGTCCTCCGACGATGATATTAATCTTCCCAGCTATGGTGGGAGGCTGCCGGGGTCGGGCCCCTGATGGTGAGGCTCCTCTTGACGCCTCTTGGGTGATCGATGGTGTTTGGAGCAGCGATGGCGGTCTCGGGAGCGGTGTCTACTGGGTGACCGATGCCTGCTGCGGGATCGGTGCCTGCTTTTTGAGCGGCGAGGTGGAGAAGGGTGATGCACCTCCGTTCGGTGATGTGGTCACTCGATTTGTACGGGGCTTCTGAGGTATTGATTTAGGTGGCCTTCCTCGGCCAGTTTTTCTACTTGGAGTCTGAGATGGTAGCAATTGTCAGTTTCTTGACCGTGGTCCATGTGGAATTCACAGAAGTTTTCGGTGAGATGCTTCTTGGGGTCTGTGCTCATTTTCTTTAGGGGGGTAAGGAGACCCTGATCTGTAATGGTGAAGAGGACGTGGGAAAGAGGGAGCTTCAATGGAGCGTTTCCCAACCTTTCGAAGATTGGAATCAGGTTTCTGTTTGTTGGTCTCTCATCAGTCTGCACCTTTCCTGCCCCCCTCAAGTCTTCTCTTTTCTTCTCCGCGGGACCTGTCTGACTTCATTCGTAGCCACAAGCTTCCTCCGCCCAGATGAACTTGTTGGTTCGGGACTCTAGCTCTTGCAGGTCCAGTAGTGGCTTGAGCGTGAGATGCACCTTAAGGTTCTGATATGTGGTGGTGTGCTTTAAGGCCGCCACTGCTGTCTATATATCAATGTTGGCCAGTTGTGATAGTTCGGTGTTGAACCTGAGCATAAAGTCTCTTAGGGTTTCGCTTCTCCCTTGCCAGAGGGCCAAGAGGGAGTCCGTCGGGTCGTGGCAGATGCAATTGTTGGCGAACCGGGTTGTGAATTTTCTCCCAAATTCGTGAAAGGATCAAATGGAGTCAGGCTCCAGGCGCAAGTACCAATCACTGGCAGTTTTTCTCAATAGGGAGTCGAAGGCTTTGCACATGAATCCATCCGAGGCGCCGCGAAGGCCCATGACTCTTCTAAAAGTCTACAAAAATTCCAACGGGTCGGTGTAGACACCCCATTTTGCTCTACCTTAATCGATAAAGAAATTAGGGTTTGTTTTCCGTCGGTTTTCCAATGTCTTTCTTTCCCGCATCCGTTTGTTACATTTCTAAATATTTTTGGTCGTTTCCGTCGTGTTTCGTATTTTCCCGCTAAATGTTGAGAAGGATTATTCAGAAAAATCTAAACCAGAGAGAATTGGGACCCGTTTGGTGGGCCCGCATTGGATGCTTCGATTAAATTTGGATCGAGAAAGTTGGACCCATTTGGTGGGGCCGCATGATGCATTTTGATTAAATTTGGACTCGTTTGGTGGGCCCGCATTGAACATTTGTTTAAAATCGAATCAACCGAGGGCCCACATTGTGGGGCCCGCATTGTGGGGCCTCAGTGGGGCCTCTTGTGAGGCCTCTTATGAAGAGCAATGATGGTAGCTCTCCACTAAGACAACATGATGGGCCCTCCACTAAGAGCAATAATGATGGACTCTCCACTATGAAACATGATGGGCCCTCCACTAAGAGCAATAATGATGGACTCTCCACTAAGAAACATGATGGGCCCTCCACTAAGAGCAATAATGATGGACTCTCCACTAAGAAACATGATGGGCCCTCCACTAAGAACAATAATGATGGATTCTCCACTAAGAGGGACAACATGATGAGCTCTCCACCAACATATCTCTCTCTCTCTCTTTCTCTCCCTATATATATCTCCCTTCCCATCCATAAGAGAGGAGGAAAAAAAAAAAAATTTATCTTCCATTATCTCTTTCTCTTCCATTATCTCTTCTAATCACTCCCTCCAATCCCTTTCCTCAATATATTCTTCCATCCCTCTCCCTAATATTCTTCTTCCATTATCTCTTCACTCCCTCAATCACTCCCTCTAAACACTCCAGAGAAAGCGAAAGACGGCGGAGCGGATCGGCGGCGGCAGGATTTTTTATATTTTTTTTGGATTGGGCGGAGATCTTCACCACAGGTAGGTGCATTGTTCTCAAAATATTTCTGTATTTTTCCGAATTTTTCTGATTTTTTCCGCAAATTGTGTTTTAAAAATGGAAAACTCTTCAAAAAACATCTTTTGACGAAGAAAAATTAAATTATATACCAAACAGATTCTAAAATTAATGAAATTTCGTGGGAAAATAATATGTTACTGATTCATTTTACCATGAATTTGTAAAGATTTTTGGAGTTTATTTGGTATATTATTTAATATTTTCTTTGAAACATATCAGATTTTAGGAGAATTTTTACTAACATCAGATCATCATTAAAATTCATAACATTTTTACAGTAGTCTTATCTTCCATATTACTTGTTACTGTAAACGTTTCGTGTGATTTGGATCTGTTTTAATATGGGATGTAGTGTTAATTTATAATCTGGTCTGAAAATTGTAAAATCCGAAATTGGTAGTAAATAATTTCTAATATTCATGAAAATCTCACTGCATGCTATTTTGATTCATATAGTATTTCTGTAGAAATTTCATAGAATTTAGAGTTATATTTCTACTAGTTTATGTGTTAATTGTGCAATCTGGATATTTAATGGTTTAATCAAGATTAAATGTGAATTTAATGTAAAAATATGCAAAACTCATCCTGTAAGCTACATACATTTTCATCTTACTGCTGTAGAAATTTCAAATCATTTCGAATTTATTTGCAACAATTTCACTTGTAAAACCGCTCATATGCTTAAAATTGATAAAATCCATGGAAAATTCGAAATTAATTGAAAATCATATAAAAATTCCTAAAGAACTTTAAAATTCTGTCACATGTTCACTCCTTAATCCATTGAAACAGAAATTTTAGGATCTTTAGATTTTCCTGGAAAAATGGCCAGTGCATCCATAATCGTATCCCAATTGCAACTTGATCTTTGACAATTTGAATATTTAAGTTATAGCATGTTGTTGGCTCCGAGGTTAGTGTCCACGGAAATCCTGAGATTCTGCCAGGCAATAAGATGCTATAACCTAAGTATTAAATTGCACAAGGAAAGAGCGCACGATTCCCTCCTTTGGATGCCATTCAAGGCCGAAATTGGTGAACCCTAGAACCATTGGTAATCCTTAAATGTCTAGAAACTGAAAATCTTCGAAATCTGAAACTCATTAACCTCGAGAACTTAAATCGATTTATCTTGTGTCTTTCGGAACCATTGGATTATGGTTTCCAATCTAAGAACCATTAGAGCCCAATTTAGGAACACTGGTGTCGTGCCGTGTCCTAGGTTTTAGGGAGTCCTAGAGTTAGGAGTCCAGCCTCATCACGGACGCTTGCTATGAATAGCAACCGTACCATAGGTCTAGTTACACTAGTCACCCGATCTTTCCCTAGGACAAGCCTAGTAAACTAGGATGTAGGCAAAACCTGCATTAGTCTAAGGGACAACTTGCATTCAGATAAGAATCATATAGCATCTTAGATGAAATCCTAAGATAATAAAATCCTCAACTTGAATTAAATAATTCCTCTTAAAACTGTTGAAACAGTCAAATCCGTCTAAGTCGGTGTCCTAGTTGAGTTAGGCATATGTAGCTTAGCTTAGGTGCATCGAACTACGTCGACTCTGATCCCAGTGAGGCTTGGGTACGTAGGCAGCTTGGATGTCTGATGGCATACCACCCGCGAGTCGGCACCACAAACAAATTGTGGTGTTTTGTATATTAATTTTCTTGTAAATGCTTAATCAAATCACTTAGGATTTTCCATGAAATTAGAATTCTAGGAGAACTTTCACTTAGAATGAATCCAGACAAATTAATAAATCAAGATACACATCTAGGATTCACATTAAAATTAGATCATAGGATGCATGTCACTTAGTTCGCACATTAACATAGAGTTGAATGAGCCATTTAAAATAAATTTAAAAGAATTAGCTTTTGGAATCGAAGACCGATTATCGGGCAGGAATGGTGCATGTGGCGGATAACTCCCCATACCTTCCATTCTCGTAACCAGGTAGCGAGTCTAGATTTCTGGTTAATTACGGGTCCTAGATCCCACATCTAGGTGGCGACTCTGTCAGTCTCTTTCGTGTGGAATTCGGATTGCCTTAGTGATCCCAAGTTCACAGGAAAGATTAATTCAAATCAACAATAAAATGCACACGCCAATCGCGTGGGTACGAGAGACCAAGAGAGAGAGCGCGGCGGCTCGCGCCCCACCCCTCTCGCGGGATCCGTGTCCCACAGTCTGGCGACTCTGCTGGGGACCACCTAACTTCATTAAAATTTCAAAAGATAATTCATTTGAATTTAATTTAACTGGCTCATAAAAACTCTATACTTGTTAGATTAGTTTGTCTTGTTTTATTTTCTCTCATCACATTTTACTCGAACTTAATTTAACAAAACCTGAAGGCATCATAGATTGCGCGAACTTATTGCACACACTTACATCACTTGCATCTAAACCCTTGCATCTCACATTCACACACGTCCTATTTTAGGAACCCGGAGTGTTATCTAGCATGGTTGACTGGGATTTCATCACCTGGTGCCTCTGTGCTAGAGAAGCATTCCACCCTTAGCCTAGTACCTTTATGGTGCGTAAACGGATCTATTGTTCACGTACTGATACGCCGGACACTGGTACAGTATATCGAACATGGATTCGCGCTAAGGGAACTCTTGGCCTTACCCCTAGATTAACCCACACATGCATGTAGTATACGAACACATGTGCATCACATGTGTGAGCCTAGTTTAGGATATCCTACCCATTTGTGTCTAGATTAGACCGTAGTCCATCTTCCAATGGCTACGATCGGTCCTAGGTACACAAACAAAGTCATGAGTTGAGATCCTATCTCCACTCCGCTAGATTAGGATTAGGGTTGATGCCTTCAGGTAACACTGATAAAATGTGTGAAGAATAAAAACTTTCCCTTTGGGGTTAGGATATAAATCCCATCATTTCCAAAGATCTCATAGGATTAGTCATTCATGATCTATCCGTTGAAAGTAATCCAATGCAATCTCATCTTTTGATCATGTGTCTATCATTCGTCTTTTGTGGGATTCGATTGTGTCTTCATTGGCGGAAATTGTGTCTCAATCATTTGATCGTGCAATCTTGATGATCCAATCTTGCCTGTACCCTTGATCTCTTCCTCCTCTAGGGGCTACCTTTTTCAAGAATATTTCTGCTAAATCCTTCAGAGTTTACTCTCATAATCCTTGAACTAAGGGCATTCCCCTATGCGAATCTGTCATCATTGTCATGTCTTGGTCCTTTAGGATTCATTCTATTATCCCAATTACTTGCTTAAATGTGTAATATTTTTCAGTCATTGAGAAGAAACACTCCATGAATGTCAAGCTCATATACCTCGTGTTCATTATTTCCATGACAGAGCAGTAAACACCATAGCTAACCCTGCTACTCCTTGGGTTCGGATTTCTTCACGGTTAAAGAGAAAATCTGTCTCTCCGCCACCTTCCCTGAGAATCCCAGCATCTCCTTCTTTCTCAACCTCATCTTCGCCAATGGCAGACAACCAAGATGGTCTTCCACCCGCTGCCATTATCGATACTCTTACCTTGATTCTCCAGCAGCTTCAAGAACTCAAAGAAGAGAACCGAGTTATCAAGGCCCAGCTTTCTGAAAAGTTGGGGCCATCGTTGTCCAAAGATAAAGGGTCCATGCACCATACAGTTACTTCAGCCGCACCTGCCCAGCCAGTGTTCATTCCTATCCCTGACAAAACTGAAGAAGATTTTGAAAAAGAGCAGTACAGCGAAAATCGCAGCAGGCCTTCTCAGTCCATGGTTGATAAAGTAGTTATGGAGAAATTAGAAAGTCTTACCAGGAAGGTTCAGGACATTCAGTTTCAAGACCAAGGTGGTTTCAATCCGAGTGATCTCACACTGTTCCCAGAAATTCGTCTCCCAGCCAATTTTCAAATGCCGGACTTTGATAAATATGATGGTGTGGGTTGTCCAATCACACATTTGCAAATGTTCACCATCATGTGTCAGCCTCAAGGCTTATCTTCTGAGCAAATGGCTCAATTGTTCCCGGTTTCCCTGACCAAGGTTGCCAGGAGGTGGTTCATGGTCTTGGACAAGACTCGTTACAAGACATGGAAGGATATCGGCGAGCAATTCATCAGGCAGTTCAAATATGATGATGGTACAGAAATCACTAGAAAGGATTTGGAAAGGACCAAGCAAGACTCGAGGGAGTCCTTCCTAATTTTTGTGAAAAGATGGAGGAGAACAGCAGCGCAGATGATGGAGCGCCCTTCTGAGGAAGAGCAGGTCCAAATAATCATGAAAAATATTTCCCCCCAGCTCCAGTATCACATGTCGTTGCAGTATTATCCGGACTTCAAACACTTTATCGTGGCAGGCACCCAAATAGAGGAGGCTATGGCTCAAGGTGTGTTCAACCGAAGTAACCCGAATACCAAAGAATTCAGGAAGCCTCCATCAGCTGAAATTAATAACCTTTCCCGCTCCAAGCCTCAGCCTTCAAAACCTCAGAACCCCATGGTGATGGATTATACCCAACCTGCTGTCGCACCTCGGTCACAGGCCCAGACAGAATTTACCCCTCTCCCTCTTCCGCCATCTGAGATACTCAAGGAGTGTCTAGCTTCAGGTCGCATAATCCTGCCGGACATTAGGGCTCTTCCTAATCCTTTACCAGCAAATTGGCGAACAGATCAACACTGCGAATACCATAGAAATTCTGGCCATCTCACTGATAATTGCATTGCCCTAAAATTCAGAATCCAGAGGTTGTTCGACAATAAAAGCCTTGTGTTTGAGCCAAGTCCCGTTGCTACCAATAACCCATTATCAAATCATGCAGTACTGCCGCCAGCCGTTCGCAATGCTTAAATAACTGAAGGTTCAAAGGGGCACAGGTCCGGTTGCAATGAAAAGAATCAGAAGTTGAAAGTACCATTTATGAGCCAGCTTTCGCCGAGCCTCCGAAACCAGACAGTTGCAGCAGTTAAAGTTTTGTCATTTCCTATTTTATGATTGAGTCAGTCATCATGGTCAGGACAATTGTTGAGTCCGGTCTTACAGTTCAAGGTCAATGGCTAGTCCAGGCAAGTTATCTTTTGCTTTTCTTTTGATTGAGAGTTGTGAATCCTGAGCATGTTCAGGATAGGTTGTCAGATGTAAGAACTTTCTCTTTAAATAAAATTTGAGTCCCAATAATTCACTTGTGTCCGTTTCTTAAGTGTGCTTCTGATCTTAAAATAAGACTCCCTCCTCAAATGAGGACAAAATTGATGAAACTTCACTTGGGTCACAACAATTACTTGAACAAGAGGAGGAGCGCCAATCCCAGCCTTTCAAAGATGAAATTGAAGTGGTAAACACTGGCACTGAAACCTTGATCCAGTAAATGCCGATTGAAAATACATTACCCTCTGAAGAGTGTGAAGAATTGGTAAACCCATTTTGAGGATAAAAAGATGGTCCGGTAAGCGTTACCATTAATGCCAGGAGAAAGACCCAGATAGAAGGTTCAAGAAAGAATGAAGTGAATATCATATGCTATGCAAGGGGCATGGAGTGGAAACAACTTTCATATTTCCAATGAATGACCTTGGTTCTCAAATTCATAACATGAAGCCATCAAATTCGAGATAAGAAGTTCAAGAGCAAGCATTGAAAAGTGATCATCAGATATCAAGAGTTACAAATCCATAGATGGAGGATGTCGAAGAACAAGTTTCGCTCTATGAAAGTCGAAGGCGCGTATTAGAATCTTGAAAGAAGAAGATCTATTATCTCTTACCTGGAAATGCCGTCAAACTCCGTAAAAATAAATAAATAAATAAAATAAATAATCAGTACCAGAGGGACTCTAGTAAACTAGATCGACTCCCAATCTGAACATCGGAAGGCCTCCTTTGGCTGAATAAATCCCAAAATCAGAACCCAACGTCAAAAGAATACTGGTTTGCAAACCCTTCGAGCCTAAATGAAATTTTCTTGAAAACCCATCAAACTAGGGGCATTCGCCCCGAACTACGCGAGACCTGATCCCTACACTGGGGTACGTAGGCAGCTCGGTTAAACTGAGTTCGGTCGATTCAAAAAAGAAAAGCAATTCAATCAATCCAAAAAAAAAAAAAGAAATTCAATCCTTTCAGAAAAAGAGGGACAAGTTCCTAAAGAAGAGAAGTCAATTATTCCAGAAAGAAGAGAAAAAAAAAAGAAAAATCAATAAACCTTCGAACAATTTATCTTCAAACTAGGGGCATTCGCCCTGAACTACACACGACCTGATTCCTATCTTGGGATATGTAGGCAACCTATTCATAGGTTCGGTTGAAATCTTTGTCGAGCCTTAAGCCATTCTTTGAAAAACCCTATCCTACCTATAAAGTCCTTCCAGTGTTCAGAATTATTGATCTAGGTACCGAAAACACAAAAAGTGAAAAAAAAAAAGAACGGAGTTTGAAGATCTGCTAGACTGAAAACCTGAAAGGGCGGTCTAGGCAAAATTTAAGATCGTTCCCCTGCTAAGTTGAAAACCCGAAAGGGCGGCTTAGGCAAAAGCTAAGGGGATAGCCTGCTGAATCGAAAACCTAGAAAGACGGTTCAGGCAAAAGTTAAGGCTACCACGGTCCGCCAAGTTAAAAACCCTGAAGAGGTGACTTGGTCACGGTAAGAGAATCATTATAAGAAGGCTACAGCCAGTATCAAGATTGAAGATCAACTGAAGTTCAAGCAAATTTATAAGAAGGTTACAGCCGGTATCAGGACTGAAGATCAATTGAAGTTCAAACAAATTCAAGTGACATCCTCAAAACTGGGGGCATTGGAGCTAAGCAATCCTAGGAGTTGTAATTAAATCATTGAGGCATTACTGTTTTAAGGAAAAAGTCCAGTGTTTACCAATTGAAAAAAATATTCCTTGAAAGGATAGACTTACCAAATAAAACGTTAACTAAGTCAGAAGCATTACTGTGTCTGTCAGTGTAGTTAATCAATCGTTGTTATTCTATGTTCACTCCTTTAGAGCTCCTCAATCCTTTGAGTAGTGCCTTTTATCTAAGTTTTCTATTTAAAAAGAGTCAATCGTCATCCATATGTCCAAATGATGCAACTGTCTCGGTGAAGGAGGCCCGGCCTCGTCAGCTCCCTGCGATTGTACCTGAAAAAGTTCGAGAATCTAGTCAAACAGCTATATTTCAAAGATGATCAACCCAGAAGAATTCAGAAGTAGAAACATCAGAAAGCCCAGCTTCCGTAAAAATATCATACCCCAGGAAGGCATCTTAAGCTTGGAAGAGCCTCAGATGCAATGATGGTCGAGCCAATTTCTCAGAAAGATGAACCGTTAAAATTCAGAATTTCCTTCCAGTTAGTTAAATACTTTCCTGGTCAAGAAATGTTTATCTAAACACCTATCAAGAGGCAAGTCCCACTTTTCCATGATTATATCCAAGAGAGCCGTTGTTCTAGATTACCAATTTCAAGTGTCTTGTTCAAGGTTTCAGTCATCCAAATCCCCAAAGACAAGACCAGCAGTCTCTTTGAGAAAAATCTTGTTGAAGTTTCATAAAAGTGTTTCTAATCCATTCTTGTTAGTAATGGTTCTTCGGTTTGCCGTTTCATCATTCGTCAAAGTCCTAGTTTCCGATATCTTTGTCAGGCACGATCTATAACATCCTCGATTTCATTAAGTTCAAAAAAATCAAAAATTCATCAAATCCAATCCTATGTCAAATTCAAGTTCATGAAAAATCTCTAAATTCTTCGTTATTGAATTCATCAATCAAAGCTATCTTGTTTCTTTGAGCCTGTTTGTGAACGGTGCCTCTTTTCTCGAGTCCATTTGTAAATGGTCTCGTCTTCTCCTTGAACCCGTTTGTGAACGGTGTCTCATTTTTCTGAGTCCATTTACGGTCTCATGTCCTCCTTGAGCCCGTTTGTGGACGGTGCCTTATTTCTGAAAAATCAAAAATTCATCAAATCCAATCCTATGTCAAATTCAAGTTCATGAAAAATCTCTAAATTCTTCGTTATTGAATTCATCAATCAAAGCTATCTTGTTTCTTTGAGCCTGTTTGTGAACGGTGCCTCTTTTCTCGAGTCCATTTGTAAATGGTCTCGTCTTCTCCTTGAACCCGTTTGTAAACGGTGTCTCATTTTTCTGAGTCCATTTACGGTCTCATGTCCTCCTTGAGCCCGTTTGTGGACGCTGCCTTATTTCTGAAAAATCAAAAATTCATCAAATCCAATCCTACGTCAAATTCAAGTTTATGAAAAATCTCTAAATTCTTCGTGGTTGAAGCTATCTTGTTTCTTTGAGCCCATTTGTGAACGGTGCCTCGTTTCTCAAGTCCATTTGTGAATGGTCTCGTCTTCTCCTTAAGCCCGTTTGTGAACGGTGCCTCGTTTCTCGAGTCCATTTGTGAATGGTCTCGTCTTCTCCTTGAGCCCGTTTGTGAACGGTACCTCATTTTCTGAGTCCATTTGTGAATGGTCTCTTATTCTCCTTGAGCCCGTTTGTGAACGGTGCCTCGTTTCTCGAGTCCATTTGTGAATGGTCTCGTCTTCTCCTTGAGCCCGTTTGTGAACGGTACCTCATTTTCTGAGTCCATTTGTGAATGGTCTCTTATTCTCCTTGAGCCCGTTTGTGAACGGTGCCTCGTTTCTCGAGTCCATTTGTGAATGGTCTCGTCTTCTCCTTAAACCCGTTTGTGAACGGTGCCTCGTTTCTCGAGTCCATTTGTGAATGGTCTCGTCTTCTCTTTGAGCCCGTTTGTGAACGGTACCTCATTTTCTGAGTCTATTTGTGAATGGTCTCATGTTCTCCTTGAGCACGTTTGTGAACAGTGCCTCGTTTCTCGAGTCCATTTGTGAATGGTCTCGTCCTCTCCTTAAGCCCGTTTGTGAACGGTACCTCATTTTCTGAGTCCATTTGTGAATGGTCTCATGTTCTCCTTGAGCCCGTTTGTGAACGGTGCCTCGTTTCTCGAGTCCATTTGTGAATGGTCCCGTGTTCTCTTTGAGCCCGTTTGTAAACGGTACCTCATTTTCTGAGTCCATTTGTGAATGGTCTCTTATCCTCCTTGAGCCCGCTTGTGAAAGATGTCTCATTTTCTTTTAAAAACCGTTTGAGAACGATCTTTGTTCTTTCTCTTCGGAATCCATTCGAAACTGGTATCTCATTCTCTCGTTGCCCGTTTGTGAACGGCACCGCATCAGGATTTCTTATTATGTTCTAATTCTAGGATTTCATTTAGGGCCTTGCATTAGGTAGTAAATGTTTGCGTCTAAGTTCCGTTTGTGTAGAGTCTTTTGTCGATTAAAGCTACGCAAAATGGCTCTGTCATTTTGACTTTGGTATTCGATGACTACGTCATCTCTACCAAAGAGGGGCATCTGTAGACACCCCATTTTGCTCTACCTTAATCGATAAAGAAATTAGGGTTTGTTTTCCGTCGGTTTTCCAATGTCTTTCTTTCCCGCATCCGTTTGTTACATTTCTAAATATTTTTGGTCGTTTCCGTCGTGTTTCGTATTTTCCCGCTAAATGTTGAGAAGGATTATTCAGAAAAATCTAAACCAGAGAGAATTGGGACCCGTTTGGTGGGCCCGCATTGGATGCTTCGATTAAATTTGGATCGAGAAAGTTGGACCCATTTGGTGGGGCCGCATGATGCATTTTGATTAAATTTGGACTCGTTTGGTGGGCCCGCATTGAACATTTGTTTAAAATCGAATCAACCGAGGGCCCACATTGTGGGGCCCGCATTGTGGGGCCTCAGTGGGGCCTCTTGTGAGGCCTCTTATGAAGAGCAATGATGGTAGCTCTCCACTAAGACAACATGATGGGCCCTCCACTAAGAGCAATAATGATGGACTCTCCACTATGAAACATGATGGGCCCTCCACTAAGAGCAATAATGATGGACTCTCCACTAAGAAACATGATGGGCCCTCCACTAAGAGCAATAATGATGGACTCTCCACTAAGAAACATGATGGGCCCTCCACTAAGAACAATAATGATGGATTCTCCACTAAGAGGGACAACATGATGAGCTCTCCACCAACATATCTCTCTCTCTCTCTTTCTCTCCCTATATATATCTCCCTTCCCATCCATAAGAGAGGAGGAAAAAAAAAAGAAATTTATCTTCCATTATCTCTTTCTCTTCCATTATCTCTTCTAATCACTCCCTCCAATCCCTTTCCTCAATATATTCTTCCATCCCTCTCCCTAATATTCTTCTTCCATTATCTCTTCACTCCCTCAATCACTCCCTCTAAACACTCCAGAGAAAGCGAAAGACGGCGGAGCGGATCGGCGGCGGCAGGATTTTTTATATTTTTTTTGGATTGGGCGGAGATCTTCACCACAGGTAGGTGCATTGTTCTCAAAATATTTCTGTATTTTTCCGAATTTTTCTGATTTTTTCCGCAAATTGTGTTTTAAAAATGGAAAACTCTTCAAAAAACATCTTTTGACGAAGAAAAATTAAATTATATACCAAACAGATTCTAAAATTAATGAAATTTCGTGGGAAAATAATATGTTACTGATTCATTTTACCATGAATTTGTAAAGATTTTTGGAGTTTATTTGGTATATTATTTAATATTTTCTTTGAAACATATCAGATTTTAGGAGAATTTTTACTAACATCAGATCATCATTAAAATTCATAACATTTTTACAGTAGTCTTATCTTCCATATTACTTGTTACTGTAAACGTTTCGTGTGATTTGGATCTGTTTTAATATGGGATGTAGTGTTAATTTATAATCTGGTCTGGAAATTGTAAAATCCGAAATTGGTAGTAAATAATTTCTAATATTCATGAAAATCTCACTGCATGCTATTTTGATTCATATAGTATTTCTGTAGAAATTTCATAGAATTTAGAGTTATATTTCTACTAGTTTATGTGTTAATTGTGCAATCTGGATATTTAATGGTTTAATCAAGATTAAATGTGAATTTAATGTAAAAATATGCAAAACTCATCCTGTAAGCTACATACATTTTCATCTTACTGCTGTAGAAATTTCAAATCATTTCGAATTTATTTGCAACAATTTCACTTGTAAAACCGCTCATATGCTTAAAATTGATAAAATCCATGGAAAATTCGAAATTAATTGAAAATCATATAAAAATTCCTAAAGAACTTTAAAATTCTGTCACATGTTCACTCCTTAATCCATTGAAACAGAAATTTTAGGATCTTTAGATTTTCCTGGAAAAATGGCCAGTGCATCCATAATCGTATCCCAATTGCAACTTGATCTTTGACAATTTGAATATTTAAGTTATAGCATGTTGTTGGCTCCGAGGTTAGTGTCCACGGAAATCCTGAGATTCTGCCAGGCAATAAGATGCTATAACCTAAGTATTAAATTGCACAAGGAAAGAGCGCACGATTCCCTCCTTTGGATGCCATTCAAGGCCGAAATTGGTGAACCCTAGAACCATTGGTAATCCTTAAATGTCTAGAAACTGAAAATCTTCGAAATCTGAAACTCATTAACCTCGAGAACTTAAATCGATTTATCTTGTGTCTTTCGGAACCATTGGATTATGGTTTCCAATCTAAGAACCATTAGAGCCCAATTTAGGAACACTGGTGTCGTGCCGTGTCCTAGGTTTTAGGGAGTCCTAGAGTTAGGAGTCCAGCCTCATCACGGACGCTTGCTATGAATAGCAACCGTACCATAGGTCTAGTTACACTAGTCACCCGATCTTTCCCTAGGACAAGCCTAGTAAACTAGGATGTAGGCAAAACCTGCATTAGTCTAAGGGACAACTTGCATTCAGATAAGAATCATATAGCATCTTAGATGAAATCCTAAGATAATAAAATCCTCAACTTGAATTAAATAATTCCTCTTAAAACTGTTGAAACAGTCAAATCCGTCTAAGTCGGTGTCCTAGTTGAGTTAGGCATATGTAGCTTAGCTTAGGTGCATCGAACTACGTCGACTCTGATCCCAGTGAGGCTTGGGTACGTAGGCAGCTTGGATGTCTGATGGCATACCACCCGCGAGTCGGCACCACAAACAAATTGTGGTGTTTTGTATATTAATTTTCTTGTAAATGCTTAATCAAATCACTTAGGATTTTCCATGAAATTAGAATTCTAGGAGAACTTTCACTTAGAATGAATCCAGACAAATTAATAAATCAAGATACACATCTAGGATTCACATTAAAATTAGATCATAGGATGCATGTCACTTAGTTCGCACATTAACATAGAGTTGAATGAGCCATTTAAAATAAATTTAAAAGAATTAGCTTTTGGAATCGAAGACCGATTATCGGGCAGGAATGGTGCATGTGGCGGATAACTCCCCATACCTTCCATTCTCGTAACCAGGTAGCGAGTCTAGATTTCTGGTTAATTACGGGTCCTAGATCCCACATCTAGGTGGCGACTCTGTCAGTCTCTTTCGTGTGGAATTCGGATTGCCTTAGTGATCCCAAGTTCACAGGAAAGATTAATTCAAATCAACAATAAAATGCACACGCCAATCGCGTGGGTACGAGAGACCAAGAGAGAGAGCGCGGCGGCTCGCGCCCCACCCCTCTCGCGGGATCCGTGTCCCACAGTCGGCGGTACTGTCGTAGAAGCCGAACCGTGAGAGGTCTGTTCCTGTTTCAACGGGGCCCTCATTATATCCGAGGTGATAGGGTAGGAGGTCTCCCTCTCCCACTCTTCGAGGAGGTTGTTGGCGTAAGGCTTTTTCATCTCCCGCTTCACCTCCCGAATTTGTCTTTGCAATTCGGCCAGTTGATCTAGACCCACCTGTTGAGCCAAGGTCACCACCTCCTTTGTGTGCGTGGGGGGCAACCCTCAGGGTTGGGCGGTCCGGGTGAGGTTAGCACGACTTTTGGTAGTCTGCTTCATGGTGGGCGGTCCGCATCCTTTGGCGTGGCGAGCCCCCTCGTTAGGAGGCATGGGGCTATTGGTTAAAGGGGAGGCGGCCCGAACTTGCTCTCGCTGTCTTCAATGGTGACAAACTCTTGGTGACTCCCCACTGTCTGCTTCGTAGACTTCTGTTCGTCCACGAGGAGCAGGGGGATTTCGGGAACCGGTGATGCGCGCAAGGAGGCAAGCATAGAAGGATTTCCTGGCGAAGTCCGTTGAACATTTTCATGGTAGGAACCATTTGGGGCATGCTTGAGGCAGGCAGCTGTTGATCCGAAGCACGGGAATTCTGTTCCCGAGAAATGGAGGCATCGGGTGTCGCATGTTGAGCCTGACTCCTAGTCACGACTCCAACTTCCTGGTTTTGGTTAGGATTTCTCATCGTCGCAAGATATTCGAGCTCAAACGAGTCCCACGGATGGCGCCAATATGATGGTGCAGGAATTCGAGTTTGTGATCGTGCAGTGGGTAGAGAGCGTCCGTCCAATATCTACAATCACAAACAAAGGGGTCAGGGGTGGGTCCTGGACGACCACTTCGACATCTAAGTCAGATTCTAGCTCAATCGTATAAATGAACAACAAGATTAATGAAGGGGTGACTAGGTCACCAGAATCAAACATAGGCTATTTCTGTTATTGGGGTGGTCGAGTTGACTATGGGATCTGGGGAGAGGAGGGAGCGGGCATCCAGCACCCTTTTTCCACACCTCTTTTTAGATATGGTGACTTTAATGGGCAATTCAAGCTTGCCTTTAATGGTGCCCTCTTCTCTGGTTAGGTTTTTCTTTTCTCCCAGGCAAGAAGAGATTGGATCCCATTTTTAGGAGGCTTGATCACGTATTTATCCTTTTTCTTTGCATGCAATTCTTCTCTATCGTGTGTCACGTGGCTCTTTTCAATCATGAAGGAAAAGAGGCTTTCCTTCATCGGATTGGGTGGTACTTTGGTCGTGGTATGGAATCGGCGGTATGCATGGCTTGCTGAGCTTGCATATAACCCTCTCCATAATCGTGATGATGAGTGATTATGACCAAGATTTTTGTGATAAGAAGATGACACATGGCAGGATCTTGTGGACATACCGTGTTTATCACCCATTATAATGGTAGACGATCATGGGTAAGATCTTGGGTATATGGAGGCGACACGTGGCGAGATCCCTACGGTTGCGCCGTATTTAGTACCCATCACTCACTTCATAACAGCTCAATGAGTTGAAAGACAATTGGAAGAAGGACAAGAAGGCTTTGTTCTTCATCTATCAAGCTGTGGATGAAGTCATGTTCGAACAGAAAGATGTAATCCATTACTTTTCAGTTGTGTATTTACAAAACGGGTATGGGTGGGTTTCATCATCTGTGATGTCAAGCCCCTCAACCTGCCCCTTTACTACGTTCCAGTTGTGTATTTACAAAACGGGAATGGGTGGGTTTCATCATCCGTGATGTCAAGCCCCTCAACCCGCCCCTTTACTACTTTCCAGTTGTATTTACAAAACGGGTATGGGTGGGTTTCATCATCCATGATGTCAAGCCCCTCAACCTGCCCTTTTACTACTTTCCAGTTGTATTTACAAAACTGGTAGGATGGGTTTCATCATTTCTGATGTCAAGCCCCCCTCTACCTGCATTTTACTAATTCAAGCAATTTACAGCTTTTTGCACAAGGTACGAGGTTGAGGTGTCAAAGAGACTTGTTCTGCTATGGCCGAGCACTTGAGACATTATTCCCTCTGACTTGCTTTTACTTTCTACAAGTTACAGCTTTATGCACAGTAAGGTACGAGGTTGGGGTGTCAAAGAGACTTGTTCCGCTACGGCCGAGCGCTTGAGACATTATTCCCTCCGACTTGCTTTTACTTTCTGCAATTTATAGCTTTATGCACAGTAAAGTATGAGGTGGTGACATCATAAGATCTCGGGCGCACAAATTGCCCCCTGAACTTATGTTATAAACCCCTCTGCCTTACTTTTACTTTCTGTATAGTCATTTTCTGTTTGATTTAAGTTAACCTGCATCGTGAGTAAGTCGCGAATTCTTTATGAGAGCCGTATACAACTTACAATATCGGTCAGGTTAACTATTGCTTATTTTTTTATTTCTTTTGTAAATTTGCTTCATTTACATATGGAATTAAGTATAATAAAAAAGGGAAATAAAAATCAAATTATTTCATTTCAAATCCTTCCAAAATGCTAATCTAAGTTAAGAGACTGGGTTAATTCGGGCAAGAGGGGTGCCTAACACATTCCCCAATTGTAACCACAACCCTTACCCATATATATCTGTAAAGACCATGCCTTAAGGCAAACAGAGCAAAATATAAGGTTCTAGGCCCAGAGCAATGGAACCCGTGATTACTATTTTCCAACGAAATTCGAGTCGTTACTCATTTCCTTAGGAGAATAGACACGGGTCCTAGGCCCTAACCTAGGTGGCGACTTTGAATTCTCTCTATATCGCGAAGTTAGGACTACGGTCCCGAGTTTGCAAGATACGCGGATCAAATAACACCTCCTGAAAATCCGATTGTGGTGATCTCATGTCTTCTTGCGCAAACACAGGAAAAAACCGGCCCCACAGACTGGCAACTCTGCTGGGGATATGATTAAACATGATAAATCCTCTCAGTAGGTCTTCTCTTTAAAAATTAAAAGGTTGTAGCTCTATGTAACCGAATGGCATCTTCCAATAATTTGAAATCAACTAATTTAATTTTTCTCCTTTCTTGGGGTTATCCTTAACCCGATGTAGCCTTCAGGGGTATTTGCAAGTTGCGAACTTTTTTAAAAGTTGCGAACGCTCCAGACGAGCGAAAATAAAACAAGTGTTAGACTTACTTTTCAGTACACATACATTTGCTGTACCTTTTTTTACAGGGATTGCTAAAGAGCCAATGCTCAAAATTGCTGCAAAATTGCTAAGAGCCAATGCTCGCAATTATCGCAAAATTGCTAGAGCCAATGGTCATAATTAAATTACACGAAAATGCCCCGGGAGGCACCTAGGCTGCCCCTTTTTTTAATTTTCACACACACACCATGGGTGTTCATCGCCCACATGCATACCTATTTACCCGGCAGTTAGTAGCCCTTGGAACGGATTCGGTTGTATTTAGAATTTCATCACCCGAATCTGCTGGTCACGCATCCACTTGCGGTGAAAGCACTGCCTCTTTATACGTCACCCTTGTGGTGACGTTAAAACAATGATGTACTAACTTTCCATTGCGTTCGGGTACACTGAACAAGGAATTGCTTATGCACATTGGCGACTTTGAAGCCTTCATCCCTTAGATAGCCCAACATATTGTGCACTTAGATGTTACCATGTCCTGTCTAAGGACATGTTGAGCTTCGAGTTAGGTAAGCCTACCAGTTACTCTCGAGAGATGTGAGCGTCATCCAAAATAGGGATACACTAAACCTTTGGCCCAACTCGGGCATGTTAAGTGAGTCTAGAAAGGTGTCCCCGGGTTGCCTCAATTCTTGCTAGGGATGTCATTACCCTAGCCCGATGCGAAAACGGCTGTACACACCCTCATTTTGCTACGCTTTAAAAAGCGAAAGGTTTGTTTGGTCTGTGTTAGTCATCTGCATTAGGTTAGACATTCTTCCATTTTAGGGTTCACCTCACTTTAGGTGTTTTAGTATTGATTCGCAAACCTAAAAGTCTCTAGGGGGTTCCATTGGCCTCCAAAAGATGAAAATTTAAGTTTCCGATCAAGTAGGAAAACCTGCTATTTTTAGAATTTCTCAGGGTTTTTCCTATTTTTCATCAATTTTTGCACTACAGGGGTATTTTGGTCATTTCCAGTGTGTCCCATTTGACCCCCAAGTTGTGTCTGAGAAATCTTGAGTGATTATGTGAAGTTTTAAAAACCTTCTAAATTTAGAACTTCTCGGGGGTTTCACTTGACTTGGAAATTTTGTGAGACGAGGGCAATTTGGGCATTTTCAGGGGATTCCAAGTGATCCTGTTTGATATCACCCACTAAAAGGAGCCAACTTAAAAACTTTATATTTTAGAAGTTTGACCATGAAGACTTTCCATTTTTTAACATTCTACTTGAAGGGCAATTCGGTTTGAAGGCATTTTGGTCACTTTTTTATATGTGTTGATCAAACGAGGTCATTTGGGCAAAAATGATTTTTCAAAGGGGTGAATGAGGTTCGGCCATGTGTGTAGGACTCATCATGTCCATCACATGGTGTGGGCCCACTATTATAAATTTTGAATTATTCTTTGAAATGGGTTGGATTTCATAAAAGATGAGAAAGAGAAAAGGGCAAATATGGTCAGGTTATTAAAATGGCCATATCGTTTTAACCACACTTCTGAAAATTTTCAAATTGTACTTGTTAGAAACGTCTCGAGAAGTGCTATAACTCTCTAGTTTACAACTTCTCGTGATTCTTCCACGAAACAAGTCAAAAATGAGCTTTAAAATCAGGCAGTGCCATTTGGAAGAGAATTCCAGTCCACTAAAATTGTCATAACTCTTCAACCGATTGGCCAAATTTAAAGTGTAAATATGCGTTGGAAAGGTCTTTCAAAAGGATACAACTTTGTAGTTCACACCTTTTCATAATTCTGCTTGTAAATAGTTAAAAAGTGAGCTCCAACGTTGGACAGTCCTTTTTGGACGAAAATATTTCATAAAAGGGTGTGTTTCCCATATGTGAAAGCTTCTAGAATAATCTTGAAAGATCTTTTTTGGTATAATTAGAATGGAATTCTTGCTTAGCAATGAATCATAATTAGAAAACAACTCTATTTTAGAAAGTAAAGGAAAGAAAGAAAGAGAAAAATACTGTAAACTTATTAAATATGGAGTCCTCACAAAGGAAACTTCTTATTCAATTCAAGCTCTTGATTTTCTATATAAACAACACACCAAACCATAGATGAGAAAGATGCAAAAATTCCACCTTTGCTCCCTACCTTGGAAAATCGTCCCACCTTGGTTGGTCACTTTGGATCATCTTCCACACTTCATCTTCTCCAAAGTTCCATCATATTTATTCTTTTCTTCTATATTCATCGCAGTGGAGATTATTGGATCGATCTTCGGGATTTTACTAACGTTTATAAGGGTGTTTCAAAGCGTATATCTCCGATATACACACCCCAACGGTTAGTATTAGTCTCTCATGTAAACTAGGAACTAGAAAAGCATGCTAGATTAGATTTTTGGTTTTCTTTGGTTTCATGATGGATATGGATGTGTTTCTAATTGAATTTTTGATATGATCTAATATGAATCATATTCTTTTTAAATCTAAATTATTGCTGAAAAATTAGTTTTTCTTGATTTAAAATCAATTTTCTTTCAAATATCTTTCGATATGGGTTTAAACTTGATTTTCAAAACAAGTGGTTTGAATCAATGATTTTCTTCAAATCCTTATTTTTCTGAGATTCAAACATAATTAAAAACTTCTGAAAACCTAAATTTTCAGCTAAGTTTGATCCGTTTCGACGCCGATTTTGCTCCACGAGCAATTGCCCAAAAATGGGGCTTTTCAAAGAGAAATCAAATATATAGTAAAACAAGTTGGAATTAGCTGACATTTTGACTCCAATAGGTTTTTATTTTTTCTAGATCACTCAAAATTGTTTGAGAGTTTTTTATTTAATTTAATACCTTTAAAATTTATTTTAAAATTGAGTAAATTATTAAAAATACCAAACAAATTCGAAAAGTGATGAAAGTTTCTAGATCAATATCTTAAATATATTTGGACGTTTTTAAGAATTTATTTTTCGAAAATTACTTTTCTTCATGGTTTTCTATTCGAAGAATCGTTCTACGTGCAATTAGGGTTTTCCATGTAAAACTGAGATTTTTTGAAAATTTTCTTTTCAAACCAGTTACTATGTTACTGTGATGATGTAGAAATTTTTTAATTAATTTTCACAAAGTTTTGATTTAAATTTCAAAATTTTATGGTGTTTTGAGTTTAAAGTTTCTAGGAAATCATTGATTTTTCATTGAAAATTGAGTTTTCCAAAATCTACTGATCTTAAAAGGCTGAAATTTAGAGAAAAAATAATATGATTTATATTTGATCATCTGTTAATTTCTCATGATTTTAGGATTACAGTAATTATTTGTCTTTTATTTTTCTTTCAAAACATCCAGATTTTGTTTGATTTTATATTGGTAGCAAATCAAAGTAAAATTTGATGAAATGTTTACAGTAGGCTTTTAATATTATTTTTAAGTTACTGTGAAATCTTGAACTTATTTTGTGCTCGTTTTCCATGTGATGTTTTGTAATGTTAACAACCTGGCCTGATTTTGATTAAATCATTAAAAATTGAATTTAATTCCAAAAATCGTGAAAATTCTAGAATATCTTAACTTTCTAGTATATATGTAATCCTTAAGCCACATAAACAGAAACCTTAAACATCAATAACTTCCTTCACAAAGTGCTAATTTGGCCTAACTTTTGAGAAAATCATTAAAAATTGAATTTAATGCTAAATACCATGAAAATTTCCAGAATATCATAATTTTCCAGAAAGTATAGAATTCTTAAGTGGCTGAAACATAAACCTTAGGAATCATTAATCTTCTTTGTAAACTTCCTATTCTAGATGCAAAGATTGTATTCATAATCGTATTCTAATTGTAGTTAATCCTTAACAGTTTAAGCATTTAAATTATAATATGTTGTTCGCTTCGGGGTCGTTGTCCACGAAAATTCTGAGAATATGTGTAGACACCTCCATTTTGCTATACTTTAAAAAGCAAAAGATTTGCTAGTTTGTCAAGTTTCGAGTCCGTATTCCACTTAGGATTAGGCATCTGTGCATTTTAGGATAGATTTCACCTCGTTGAAGAAATTTTGAAGTTAATTCGTGATCCTAAAGGTTTCTAGGGTGTTCCAATGGTATCTGAAGATGTAAAATCAGGATTACAATCAAGTGAAAAAACTGCTATTTATAGAATTTTTAGGGTTTCCCTCATTTTTGCCCATTTTTTGCACTATAAGGGTATTTTGGTCATTCCCGATGTGTCTCGTCTGACCCCCGAGTTATATTTGAGAAATCTTGAGTGATTTTACAAATTTTGAAAAAGCTGTTATTTTTAGAAACTCATGGGGTTTTCACTTTTTCATTATCTTATGGATATTTCAATCATTTCTCATATATCCAAAACCATCTTGAGGGTACGGCTGATCGATTAGGAGTAATTTCATAAGATTTTGGAAACCTGCTAAATTTAGATCTCTCAAGATTTTCTCTTAGTCTTGCACTTCGGGGGTATTTTAGACATGTTCAACATATCATATTTGATCCCTAAGTTGTGTCCAAGAAATCTTGAGTCCGTTCATAAATTTTTAATAATCTGTTATTTTTGGAATTTCTTAGGGTTTTCTCTAGTCTCGCCAAATTCTAGCACCTCGGGGTAATTTAGTCTTTTCCTGTGTAATTCTTTTGATCCCCGAAATATGTCTGAGAGATTATGAATGATTTCTTGAATTTTGGAAAACCTGCTAAATTTAGAATTTCTCAAGGGTTTCGCTTAATTTGGAAATTCTAAGTGTTGAGGGCATTTTGGGTATTTTCAGGGGATACCAAATGATCCTGTTTAATATTGCTCACCGAAAGGACTCAATTTTAAAAGTTTCTATTTTTAAAGTTTGACCACAAAGACTTTCCATTTTTAATTTTTCCCTTTATGGGTGAACCAATCTGAGGGTATTTTGGTCGCATTTGGATGTCTAACAGTTAAGTAGGGGCATTTTGGTCCGAAAAGTTACTTTCCAAAAAAGATGGTCCGATCATGTGTGAGGGATGCACCATAAATGTTAAATGGGTTGGGTCCATATATAGAATGTTGAATTTAGAAAGATTTTATTGAATTTTTACAGAAAAAACCTAAAACCCATGTGAAATTGCCTATTGGGCTAAAGCCCGCAATGATGGAGCTCATGTAGGTTCACCCATATGGGTCGACCACCATGGTGGGCGCCCCACATGGCTGTCCCACATGAGTTGAGTACCTAACCTTGATGATGTCACAATGGTGACATCATATTTGTTAAAAGAAAAATAAAAAGAATAAAAAAAGAAAAGAAGGAAAGAAGGAAAAGATGAATGATTGCTTAAAAAGGTTTTCTTCCAAAGAAGCAATGTAGAATGAGAATAGCATATCTTGATTGACAAGAAATTGATTGGAATCAAATTCAATTTGGAAACAAGAAAGAAAGAAAGCACGAGGGGAAAATTGGAAACAAACCAAAAATGGGAGCTCTCACATTGGAAACTATTATTTCTCTCTTAACCCTAGCTTTTTTGTATAAAAATCAAAGCAAACAATCATAGGAAGGATTCAAAAAAATTTAAATTCGTCATTTTTCTCTCTCCTCCCAAGGAAAAAAAAGAGAAAAAAAGAAAAAAGAGAAAGAAATCTCTTCTCTCTTGAAGTGTGTCCATCTCTCTCAAGGGTTCTTCACAAAAGGGATTCTTGAATTCCCTTTTCTTCTTCAACAAATCACACATCAAGGATCTTTGGGATGTTCTTTCGGTCTTCTTCATAATATAAAAGGGTGCGACAAAGCGTATACCTTGGATCTACGCACCCTAGAAACAATGAGCGCGATCAACGGTAGGATCTTTATCTTTGTAATATCAAAAGCAGAAAAGCATGCTAGGATTTTACTTTTAATAGATCAAATCAATGAATTTTTTCTTGAAATTCCAGTATGCTATAATATAGATTATAAATTTTCAAAATTCAAAATTTCACCAAAAAAATAATTTTCCTCCATTTAATAATGATTTTCTTTCGTTTTTTTATTAAATATGGATTTAAATCGGATTATCAAAGCAAGTGTTTGAAAACGTGGTTTCTTTAAAAACTGATATTTTTTGGGATTTCTATAAAATAAAATACTACTGGAAACTTAATTTCCAATCACGGTTTGCCCGTTTTAATTTTCATTCTATTTTTCAAAAAATAACCCCAAAAGGGGTTGTTTCTTGATGAACGAAGCCAAAAGTATATCAAACCATGTCCACAATTTGTGAAATCTTGTTTCCAAACCAATTTGTTGATTTCCAGACCACCCAAGAATTTTTGGAGTTTTTTGAATTTGTTTAATCCATTTTTGAATTATTTTAAATTTTGGCAATTTTTAATAAATATCAAAAGGTTTTAAAAATTCATGAAACTCTCCAGAATTAATGTTCAATAATAAATTGACTTTCAAATGAAATTTTGTTTTCAAAAAAGGTTATTTTATTTGTTTTCTAATCGCTTCTTCGTTTTACGTGTCGTAATTCTTTTTTATATTAAATTAATGAAATTTCTAATCTTTTTCCTACAAACCAGTAGTTTAGGCCATTAGAAGGTTAGTGAAAAATGTTCAAAAGATTTTACAAAGGGTTAATATGATTTCACAATTTTCTTTTAAAAAAACGGGTTTTAATTCATAGGAAATGAAATCCCCTTTTTATTCAAAAATCAATTTTATGGAGGACCATTAATTATTAGGTCTTGAAATTTTGAAAGTAAATTGTATAACCTATTTTATATCTACTACGATTTTTACATGATTTTAGGGTACCATATAATCTACGTTTTAATTGATTCATTGATTTTATCTGAATTTTGTGTGAATTTTAATTGGCATCAAATCTTGATAAACACCTTTGAAATTTTTACAGTAGTCTCATACCCTGATTTTATCTATACTGTAACCGTTGTACTTGATTTTAGATTTGTATGCTATTAGTTGATGTGTTAATTTGTAATCTGACCTAAAGTTTGGAAATTCAAAAATTGATAGCCAAACTTATTCTAAATTCATGAAACTCTTCCAGTAGTCTAAAATCATTCATATCTTGATGCTGAAAACATTGCAATGAAGTTAGAGTTTGATTGCTTAGGGTTACTGTTTAATCCTAGCAATTTGGTCTTAATATTAATAAATCAGAACTTAATAGCAAATCAACTCAAAAGTCAGTGAAAACTTTCAGAAAATCCTAATTTTTCATCTTATATTTATCTTAAAATTTTTTAAAACATAAACCCTAGAGGTTATAAATTCCCTTTGTAAATTGACTATGCTGTGATGGTTTAACTGCCGAGATCGCATTCGTAATCGTATACTAATTGTGATCGTTCCTGCATAATTTGAGCATGTAAATTATAGTATGTTGTTGCCTCCGAAGTCCACTGTCCACGAAAATCCTGAGAATCATGCCAGGCAATAATATACTATAATTTATGTGTTAAATTATACAAGGATTGAGAGCACGATGGCCTTCTATGGATGCAACCCAAGACTGAAATTTGCCAACCATAGAGCCTTTGGTATTCCTTAGATGTTAGGAATCGAAAATCTTTGAAAAATTAAAAATTATTTACTTAATAAATTAAGATCATTTGATCAATGCTTTTGGAACCGTTGGATAACAGTATCTCTTCGTAAGGACCTTTAGAACCAATTAGGAACACTTATCTCGCGTTGTGTCCTAGGTTTTATGGTGTCTTAGAATTAGGGAGTCCAGCCTCATCATGACCGTTTGCTATGGATAGCAACCGTGCCATAGATCTAGTTACACTAGTCACCCAATTTTTTTCCTAGGACAAACCTAGTTACTTAGGATGTAGGTTAACCTACGTTAGTCTAAGGGACGACTTGCACTTAGCTAGGACCATATAGCATCTTAGATGAAGTCCTATGATAATAAAATCTTCAACTTGAATTAAATAATTTCTCTTAAACTGTTAAAACAGTCAATCCAGTCTAGATCGGTGTCCTAGATGAGTTAGGCATAAGTAGCTTAGTTCAGGTGCACCGATCTACGTCGACTCTGATCCCAGTGAGGCTTGGGTACGTAGGCAGCTTGGATGCTTGATGGCATACCAATCACGAGTCGGCTCCACACATAAGTAGTGGGTTTTGTATATTAGTTTTTTTTTATTCTTAATTAAATTAACTAAATATATAGGATTTCTCCCAAATTAGAATTTTAGGAGAACTTTCACTTAGATTGAAATCAAACAAATTAAGAAAATCAAGATACACATTTATGAATTACATTAAAATTAGATTTTAGGATGCATGTCACATAGTTCGCACATTAATATAGAGTTAAATGAGTCATTTAAAAGAAATTCAAGAGAGTTAACTTTTGGAATCGAAGACCGGATTATCGGGCGAGGATGGTGCATGTGGTGGTAACTCTCCATACCTTCCATTCTCGTAACCAGGTAACGAGTCTAGATTTCTGGTTATTTAAGGGTCCTAGATCCCTTATCTAGGTGGCAACTCTATCATTCTCCTTTGTGTGAAATTCAGATTCCTTTAGTGATCCCAAGTTCACGGAAAGGATGAATTAAATCACACCTTGCTAGGCTCGGCGGCTTACCCCTGCCCTTGTGGGTACTGGGTTGTGCGTTTGTTTGTACCCTTTGGCTTGATTGTTGCCGGCTTGGTTGGGTAATCAATAATAAAAAAAGCACACGCCAATCGCGTGGGTACGAGAGACCAAAAGAGAGTATGGCGCCTCGTGCGCTCGCGACCCTCTCGCAGGATCGGGTCCCACAATATGCCAGGCAATAATATATTATAACTTATGTTCCAAATTGTATAAGGATGGAAAGCACGATTCCCTTCCATGAATGCAATCTAAGCACGAATCTTGTCAACCCTTAGAGTCTTAGATTTTTTCCAAATTCTAGGTATTAGGAACCCTTAAAGAACTGAATAATCAGCAACTTAATGAATTGAGTTGAATTAATCCATGTTCAAGCTATTTTTTGAACCGTTGGATTGCGGTATCACCTCGTAGGAACCCTTAGAGCTGATTAGGAACACTTACGTCGTGTTATGTTCTAAGTTTTAGGGTGTCCTAGAGTTAGGAGTCCAGCCTCATCACGGCCGGTTCCTATTAATAGTAATTGAGTCTTAGACTAGTTTCACTAGTTAACCCTTTCCCTATAGAACAAGCCTAGTTAACCTAGGATGTAAGACCCACTTGCATTAGTTCAGGAAACATTTTGCACATTAGATAAGACCATATAGTATCTTAGATGGAGTCCTAGGATAATAAAAGTCATCCAACTTGAATTAAATAAATTTTCTTAAACCGTTGAAACGGTCCTTTCCAGTCTAAATCGGTGTCTTAGATGTCTTAGGCATGTAGCTTAGTCTAGGCCACTGAACTACGTCGACTCTGATCCTAGTGAGGCTTCGGTACGTAGGCAGATTGGATGTCGGGGTGACATTCCATGCACGAGTCAGCCCTACACACTTCAGTAGGGTTTTTAGGATTTTATTTTGTTTAATTCTGTCTCACTTTTCAAACCTTAAATCAAATTGATCAATTCACTTAGGATTTTTTCGAAAATTAGATCGTAGGAGAACTTTCACAAAGATTGAATCAAACCAATTTAAGAGAATCAAAAGATGCATCTAGGAACCACATTGAAATTAGATTTTTAAGATGCATGTCACATAGATCACATTAAGAGAGTTTAAATGAGCCTTTTAAAAGAAATTTAAATGAGTTAATCTTCGGAATCGAAGACCGAATTATCGAGCGAGAATGGTGCATGTGGTGGTAATCCACCATATCTTCCATTCTCGTAATCAGGTAACGAATCTAGACTTCTGGGATCGCAAATCATTGTAGTGTCACTTATGGGTCCTAGGTCCTTTACCTAGGTGGCGACTCTGGTCATTATCTTTTACGTGAGATTCGGATTGCTTTAGTGATCCCAAGTTCATGGAAAAGTTGATTCATATTAATAATTAAAAGCACACGCCATTCGCATGGGAACAAAAGACCAAGAGAGGTGGGTCGCGCCCCTCTCGCGGGATCGGGTCCCACAACGGTCGCAGCTTACTTTTACCCAGGATTAGAGGTTACTTTTAACCTTTATTAGTCTTGTCTAGAGTCATGTTTGCAAACCTATATTGTCGAATTCCTTGGATAAAGAAACCATTATACCCTAGAGGGATGTTTGTCCTACGGTTAATAGGCTTAACCAAAAGACCCTCATTCTGGTCCTATCTTTCAAAAATTATTGTAATCCCTGAAATCACCTCCGTATCCAGACTGTCTTGGTCTCAGCCTCATCAGGCTCTATTGTTTGTAGGCTTTAGATCCGTCCTGACCATTGTTGTGGTCAAAACGGCGGAGCTCTGCTCAAATAAATGTCCGGACCGTCTTGGTCTCAGCCTCATCAGTCTCTTCTTTTTATAAAGTTCAGACCCTTCCTAACCATTGTTATGGTCAAAGCGGCGGAGCTCTGCTCAAATAAATGATCAGACTGTCTTGGTCTCAGCCTCATTAGGCTCTTCTTCGTCTTCAAGCCTAGCTATGTCTCGACATAGTCATGGGCAAGACGGAGAAGCTCTGTCCCAGTTATTCCGGTTAAACCCCTGTTTAAGTTTGTCTCTCCACACAGAGATAAACCTTCCTAGAATTGTCATAGTTGGGACGACAAAGCTCTGTCCCATTTATCTCGGTTGAACACCTGTTTGAGTTTATCTCTCCACACAGAAATAGACCTTCCCTGACCTCTGTATGGTCAATAGTGGTGGAGCTCTGCCTAAATCAACCCATCTTTTTGTACGAAGAAACCTCTGTCATGACTGTTGTTATAGTCACAGTACCCGAGCTTTGCTGAATTCCAATTCGTCTTCCCGAAAGGTTAGACTCACTTCAAAATCATATGTTATGGTCTGCGGCGGCCAAGTTCTGCCCAAATTTACCCATCTTCTGGTACGAAGATAGCTTGCAAGAACCATCATTATGGTCACAATACCTAAGCTTTGCCCAAATAAGTATATTTATAGGCTTGTCCAAATCATCCCGGTTAAACCCCTATTTAAAGTTCATCTCTCCACACAGAGATAGACCTTCCAAACCATCTGTTATGGTTCGTGGCGGTGAAGTTCTGCCCAAATTTACACATCTTTCGGTACGAAGATAATCTTGTTCTGGCCATCATTATGGTCATAGTACCCAGGCTCTGCTCAATCCAAGTCAATCCTTTCTGAAAAGATAGACTCATTCTATAACTTTGTTATGGTCAGCAGTGGCGGAGCTCTGCCAAAATGAACCCATCTTCTGGTACGAAGATACCCCTGTCATGACCATTGTTATGGTCACAGTACCCGAACTCTACTCAAATTCAAGTAAGTCTTTTCGAAATGTTAGACTTATCCCAGCCAACAGTCATGGTCCAAACAAAGGCAGAGCTCTGCCCAAATTATCTCTATCTTCCTTCGGAAAGATAGACCCCCTTTTCTGACCAGTGTCTTGTTCATAATTTGGGAGTCATATCCAGGTCATGTTGTCTTCACTTTTGGAGACAAACCTATCTTGTCTACCTTTTTATGACCAACGTGTTAAAGCTCCGTTCAAATGAATATATCCTCTCACGAGAAGATATACCCAGCTAAACCTTTGTCGGCCAAAGTGTCAGGCTTCTGTTCAATTATCATCTCGAGATCAGGGTTATCTGAATCCTGATCAAATTCAATCTTTCAGGAGTGTCCTCCCATATCTCATATCGCAGGGACATACCTCACTTTCATCTCCTCACATGTCCAGGTTCTATAAGAATTCTGTTAAAATTTGAGAAATTTGTAAAAATTAGAAAAAAATGAAAAATACAAAAGCAAATGTTTTACCAGGTGTTTTACTGTGTTTTTGTTCTCTGTCTTCCATATAGGTAGATCATGGACCGCAAGGAAGAATTGGATGATTGGATTCACAACTTCTATGTCGTCGAAAAATTCCATTTCAGCCGGTGTTTCACCAACCCCTTCGACCAGTACTTTCCCTTACTCCCTTTCATCCAAGTCGATTGGAGTCTTCTCCAAGTAGCCGCTCAGTGTTGGGACAAAGACAACCATGCCTTTCGTTTTGGATTGGAAGAAATCTGTCCTGCCTATGAGTAATTTTGTACCTTACTAGGTGTGTCAGAGGAAGGGTCAGCTGCCAGACCTGTCATCAGGACAAATTACGTACATCAAGTCAAATGAGTTTTCTGCATACGCGGTCAAGATCCTCTTAGTTTCATGACTTCGAAAGGTGTACTCGTCGATCAGCTGATCGAAGCCTTTTCTCCTATTCAAAATATAGATGATCTCATCTATCAAGAGGCTGGGCACAAGGCTCTTCTGTTCTGCGTTTACGCTAGATACCTCACAAGGCACCCTAGTGAAGCTTCATTTGGTATACTCAGTATAGTAGACCAAGTTCCAAACGTAGCTAATCCAGTGTCTATCATCCTAGCCGAAACTCTGAATGGCTTAGACAGGATTCAAGAAGATCCTGATCATCAGTTTACAGGATTCCCCATCCTTCTCTACATTTGGATTTGCTTAAAACTCTACATTTCTACTCCCGGTACCTTGCTAAATGTTTCCATTTCCAATTACCAAAACTGGCACCATTTTGGACGCCTCGAGACAGTCACCGATTGGTATTTATGGATGTCTAGCTTAAAAGCTGATAACATTTATTGGAGAACTCATATGTAGTGTCGTGCTATCATGTCCACACCAGGATCTTCTTACATCCAACTCCTTGGTCTAGAAAAAACTTCATTCTATATCCGGAGCCGCATCATGTGTCAATATGAAGCCAAACAAGGGATCGTCGAACCATTCATTCGCTTCCGCCCCCTCGAGAATTTTCCAACGATCTCGCCAAATATATTGCCTTTGCATGGAATACTAGGGAGGCTATGATCACGCCTGATCTAGTTGCTACAATCGTGCACGAAGTAGCAGCCAATTACTACTTCGTACTCGAAAGGGATGTTCTCAAAGGAACCACGTCCATCGGTCACTGATCCAGCCTATGTAGACGACAGAGAACGCCATTTTTCTTTTCTTTTTCCGTCTTTTATTTTGTAAATAGCCTGTTAAAGGCCTCTGTGTAAAAGAAAAAAGAAATGTGAATAAGTAAAAAGTATGTGCATCAATCTTTTTGTTTGTCTGAAAATTTCCTTGTTATCTTCTGTACGGAACAAACCATGTCTGTTGATATGATGTCTGAATGGATATGAAGTTAGGATAAGCCAAGGAGCTATTCATGGTTCAGTTATTTCACTCAGCATGAGCAAACATTTCCTTTGTATAAGTCCATCCTAATAGATTGGAACCTTCTTAGAGCAGCGACTCAGTACTGGGATCCCCGGTATCACATCTTTTGCTTTGATTTTCAGGAAGTGTGTCCCACTCTTGAAAAATGCTGTACCCTTTTTGCAGTACTTGCAAAAACGGACTCATCATCTGTTCCGAACTTGGGTTTAGAATCAACAAATTGATGCAAGCCAGGACCTTGCCGAGGACTTTTGGGATAAGTTGGACCGGGTTCGGCGACCACGGAGCACCAGGATCCGAGCATGATTTCTTTCCTAGCTGTTTCCCATAGCTTTCCAGTTTTATTTACTTTCCTATTTTATTTTTAGACAGATTTTTTGCTTTCCTAGTTGGTTTGGGATTGCAGATTTTCTACTTTCCTAGTTGGTTTGGGATTTCTAATTTTTATTTGAGCTTGCTATTTTGTGATTGAGGCCATAAAAGCCTAGAAATTGATGGTAATAGTAGTTTTTTTTACTGTTTTTCTTTGATTTGGAGATAAGAAATAAAATTTCTTCTCTTTAGAAATTTTAGATCAATGCATTCCTCTTGGCTTTGATCTCTTAATGTTCTACTATGAATCTAAGCACATATTGATTGTGATTTGCTTGATTGTTCATTGTTTATCTGATTTCTTGGAATATTTTAAGGAAATCTAACGTGTTACTAGGTTTTCCGAAGAAGTTCCGATCCATTAGAGATTGAATTATCTATTTTCTTGTGCTTCTTGCTGTAATTCCTTTCAGGATTACATCATCTGGTATCAAAGCTGCAGTTTCAAAGAAGTTCTGTTCTTCTTTACGATCCAGAAGCCTTCCAACGACTTTCTTGCCATTGTTTTTCATCAATCCACTACCGTAAATTGTAATCCGTCATCTTCCTTTCTTTCTTCCCATCTTCTTTCCTTTTTTTTTCCTCTCCTGTCTTTTTTTCTTCTGTCACTCTTCTTTTATCCCTTTTTTTTCTCTCTTGTCTTCCTTTTCTCCATTACTCTCTTTCAAATCACTATTCTAAAAAAAGAAAAAGAAAAGAAGGAATCCCTTCAAATCCTTCTCCATAAATCCATTGTTATTGACTTCTATGGCGTCACACACTCGCCAAATGTTCCATTCTCAGATCAACAATACTCTTGGTGGGCATGATGAAGCCATGGAGGCCATGTAGCGACAAATCGAAGCGTGGACGCAACAAGTAGTGGAGTTGCAAGTTTCTCGCACCAAAGCTTCCACTATTGAGGAATTCGAAGAAGAAAATCTCTTTGCAGTAGATTTCCATCATCCGAGACACGAGCGAAATGGAGGGAATATGAGGCGATGGGAAACGAGTATCAAAATTGAGATTCCCGAATTCCATGGTGGTATTACACCAGAGGAATTTATAGACTGGCTGTTCACCGTTGAAGAAGTCATTGAATTTAAGGAGGTTCCTGAAGATAAAATTGTCCCGCTTGTTGCTACGAGGTTCCGTGGAAGAGTTCAGGCAAGGTGGAACCAGATGAAGACCATGCGTCATCGTCAAGGTAAAGACAAAATCACTTCTTGGGAAAAGTTAAAGAAGAAAACGAGAGCTGAATTTTTGCCTTATAATTATGCACGCACTCTTTATAATCAGTTGCGAAATCTTAGGCAAGGTAGTGATACGGTTGATGAATATACCAAGAAGTTTCACCAATTGGTTGCCCGGAATGACTTGACTGAGTCAGAAGAGCAATTGGTTTTGAGATATACTGGTGGTTTGAGGCAAAATATTCAAGAAATGATAGATCTTTTTTATTGTTGGTCTTTGTCTGAGGCACATCAAAGTGCAATTACTTAGGAGAAACAATATTCTCGTAATAGAAACTATGGTAGGATTCCTATTAGTAGTGCCAGACCTACTACACGACCAACTCAAAGTAATGCTCAAGTACAACGGCCAGCACCGCAAGTGCAATCTACCCAAGTTTCGCAGACTCATAATTGTAATCCGATGCAAGGTACCTCATCTACTATAAAGTGCTTTAATTGTGAAGAAGTTGGGCATAGGGTGAATGAGTGCAAGAAGGGTAGGAGAGAAGGAAAGCAGATGTTTGTGGAAGAATATGAAGAAGTTGAAGCTCGTGGGATTTGTGATTACACTGCACCACCTGTGTTTGACCCATATGATGATGATGTCGAGGAGGAGGTGTTACAAGGTGATGTGGGGGAGGCGCTTGTTGCTAGAAAGGTGTTTTTGACACCAAAAGATGAGTCTAGTGATGATTGGCTTCGCAACAATATTTTCCAAATCTCATGCATCATTGGAGGAAAGGTTTGCCAGCTTGTGATTGACAGTGGCTCATGTGAGAACATGGTTTCAGTAGAGGCTGTAAGAAAGCTTAGTCTAAAGACTGAGAAACATCCTAATCCTTACAAATTGGCATGCTTAAAGAAGGGTAATGAGGTTGCAGTGACACAGAAATGCTTGGTTAATTTTTCGGTTGGCAATAGATATAAGGATCAGGCATGGTGTGATGTAGTTGCTATGGACACATGTCACTTGTTGTTGGGCTGTCCCTGGCAATAAGATCGTGGAGCTATTCATGATGGTAGAAGAAACACTTACAGCTTTATGTTTGAGGGAGTGAAGACTACTCTTACTCCATCTCGAGTTGTTGGACTCAAACCGAAACCTGGGGAGAGTGCCGAGCTTCTCAAGACATCTGGTTTTGCTAGTGCAATAGAGGAGTCTGGTATTGTGTATGTACTAGTAAATAAGATGGAAGGGGACGAGCATGAGCTATCAGAGTTGGTTAAGCCCGGGTTGAGGAGTTCAGTGATGTTTTTCCAGAGGATTTACCACCTGGATTACCACCCATGAGAGATGTGCAGCATTGTATTGATTTGATTCACTGTGCTAGCTTACCAAACAGAGCTCATTATTGCATGAGTCCTATGGAGCATGCAGAGTTGCAAAGGCAGGTGAGTGAGCTATTGGAGAGAGGCGTCATTCATGACAGCATGAGCCCGTGTGCAGTGCCAGCATTGTTGACTCCAAAGAAGGATGGGAGTTGGAGGATGTGTGTTGATAGCCGAGCAATTAACAAAATTACTGTGAAGTACAGATTTCCTATTCCAAGGTTGGATGATTTATTGGATCAGCTTGCAGGTGCTAAAGTGTTTTCCAAGTTGGACTTGAAGTCGGGTTATCATTAGATATGGATTAGACCTGATGATGAATGGAAGACAAATTTCAAGACCAGAGAGGGTTTGTACGAGTGGTTGGTCATGCCGTTTGGGCTGTCTAATGCCCCTAGTACGTTCATGCGGGTTATGAACCAAGTACTCCGACCTTTCATTGGTAGATGCATGGTTGTTTACTTCGATGATATTCTTATTTATAGCACTGATAGTGATACTCACTTATTGCATTTGCGAGATGTTTTGCTTACTCTTCGCAGAGAGAAATTGTTTGCTACGATGAAGAAATGCATATTGATGTCAGATCATGTGCTCTTCTTGGGCTTTATTATCTCAGGAGATGGTGTCGCAGCAGACCAGTCAAAGGTTAAGGCTATGGTTGATTGGCCTTTACCCCAGACATTGCATGAGGCTAGGAGTTTTCACGGCTTAGCATCTTTCTACAGGAGGTTCATTCCCAATTTCAACGTAGTGATGGCTCCATACACAGATTGCATGAAGAAGGGAGTGCCCTTTGTTATGACACCGAAGGCAGAGCGAAGCTTTGTAGAAATTAAAGCTAGATTGTCATGTGCACCAGTGTTAGCTTTGCCAGACTTCGAGAAACCGTTCGAGATTGATTGTGATGCTTCTAAGCTAGGCATTGGAGCAGTGCTTAGTCAAGAAGGCAAGCCAGTTGTATACTATAGCGACAAGTTGAGTGGCTCTAAACTCAACTACAACACTTATGATGTGGAGTTCTATGTAGTAGTTCAGACATTACGGCATTGGAGACACTATTTAGTGCACCGCGAGTTTATTTTATTTTCAGACCATGAGGCACTCAAGCATATTGGTAGTCAGCAGAAGCTAAGTACTCGACATGCTAAGTGGGCAAGCTATTTACAGAAATTCATGTTTGTGTTGAGACACAAATCTGGTACATAGAATCGAGTGGCAGATGCTCTTAGCAGGAGGGTTTCTTTGTTGACTACTATGCGCGCTCAGGTATCCGGCTTTGATACTTTCAGTGATTTATTTTCCACTGACCCATTCTTTTCTGTTATTATGAATGAGGTCAAAATAGGTCACAGGGGAGATTATTTATTGCATGACGGATTTCTCTTCAAGGGAGATCGTTTGTGTGTACCAGATTGTTCTTGGAGGATGAAGATTGTGCAGGAGTTACATAATGAGGGTCACTTTGGGCGTGACAAGACCCTACAGTTGATTACAACTACTTACTATTGGCCAAAGATGAAGAAAGATGTTTTCAAGTATGTAGACAGGTGTCACACTTGTCAGATGGCCAAGGGTGTTGCTTCTAATGCGGGTCTTTATTCACTATTGCCAGTGCCTGAGGGGCCATGGACAGATTTGACCATGGATTTTGTATTGGGCCTTCCAAGGACACGAAGGATGGTTGACTCTATCTTTGTAGTAGTGGATCGCTTCACGAAGATGGGTCACTTTATTGCTTGCAGGAGGACGATGGATGCACCTCACATTGCAGGTCTATTTTTCCGAGATGTAGTGCGTTTGCATGGTGTTCCAATTACTATTACATCAGATCGTGATACCAAGTTTGTGGGACATTTTTGGAGGAGCTTGTGGAGATGCATGGGAACCAAGCTTAGCTTTAGCAGTGCCTATCACCCTCAAACAGATGGGCAAACGGAGGTGGTGAACTGTAGCTTGGGGAATTTACTACGGAGTTTGGTTGGTTCTAATCCTCAGCAGTGGGACAAGGTGTTAGCTCAGGCGGAGTGTGCATTCAATAGATCCAAGAATAGAACCACTGGCTTGAGCCCTTTTGAGATCTTGTATGGTGCTAATCCTTGGTGTACCCCTCACTTAGCACCCGTTCCACAGCTTGGAAAATCTAGTACCAAGTTTGAAGACATGTTGACGAAGATTCATGACACTCATGAGTTTGTTAGAGAGAAGCTGGAGAAAACCAGTAAAAACTACAAGGAGAAGGCTGATCGGCATCGTAGGCGAGTTGTATTTGATGTTGGACGTTATGTGTGGGCTGTGCTAACTAAAGATAGAGTATCCGCTGGTGAGTACAACAAGCATAGTCCACAAAAGATTGGGCCTTGCGAGATTGTGGAGAAGATTAATGACAATGCATATAGGCTCAAGCTTCCCAGCCACATCAGGACGCATGATGTGTTCAATGTGAAACACCTCGTGCCATATCATGGAGATTCTTCAGAAGACGAGCCGAATTCGAGGGCGAATTCTTTCCAACCCGGGGAGGATGATGCAAGCCAAGACCTTGCCGAGGACTTTTGGGATAAGTTGGACCAGGTTAGGCGACCACGGGTACCAGCATCCGAGCATGATATCTTTCCTAGCTGTTTCCCATAGCTTTCCAGTTTTATTTACTTTCCTATTTTATTTTTTAGACAGATTTTTTGCTTTCCTAGTTGGTTTGGAATTGCAGATTTTCTACTTTCCTAGTTGGTTTGGGATTTCTAATTTTTATTTGAACTTGCTATTTTGTGATTGAGGCCATAAAAGCCTAGAAACTGATGGTAATAGTAGTTTTTTTTACTGTTTTTCTTTGATTTGGAGATAAGAAATAAAATTTCTTCTCTTTAGAAATTTTAGATCTATGAATTCCTCTTGGCTTTGATCTCTTAATGTTCTACTAAGAATCTAAGCACATATTGATTGTGATTTGCTTGATTGTTCATTGTTTATCTGATTTCTTGGAATATTTTAGGAAAATCTAACGTGTTACTAGGTTTTCCGAAGAAGTTCCGATCCATAAGAGATTGATTTATCTATTTTCTTATGCTTCTTGCTGTAATTCCTTTCAGGATTACATCACAAATTCACTTGTCTTTGGCTCCTTTAAATACCAAAACAAGACCCGTGGGACCCTTAGACAGTCTTTACATAAATAGGCTCATTGATGCCTATATCCCTGATAGAGACCTAGAAGACATAGCATTCTAGCAACATCGTCAAAAAGCCTATATACATTGTGTTTACGCAAAGTATCTTCTATGTCAGGAATCTATTGTAGCCTCTCTCACCCTTCTCAGTGTTGTGTACTAATTGTCATTAGATGCTAACTCAATACCCACCATACTTGCTGAAACCTTCAAGGGGTTAGATAGCGTCTCTCGGTGCCCTCATCTGCCTTTCAAAGGATGTCCAACGCTGCTTTACATGTGGCTTTGTCTAAAGCTTCACATAACCATCCCTCGTCCCTGAACAACCCCCTTCATCTCAAACTTTGAGTCATAGAGACCACAAGTTCGCTTTGATACTAAACCTGAGTGGTACAACTGGTTAGGAACCTGTGCAAGCTACGACATCTCTTGGAGGATGTCTAGCTCTATCAAGTTTACCATGAGTATGGCCAAAACTAGATATGTTTGTATCAATGGTCTAGAGAATACATCCTTCTACATGTCTCGGAGGATGACCGGGTACATCCAGACCACTATTCAGCACTCATGTCATACATCCCTTCAAATAAAAAGCCTCCAGAAGCCATCTGGTACCATGCTACCGTCCGCTTGGCTCAAAACCACCAGTCTATGGACTGCTTCTATACAGAAGATATCAAGCTGTTCTCTCCTTTTTTGCAAAAGTTTTGTAAAATTGTCGTCAGAAGTCAGGCCAGCATATGCCTTGTTGAACAAATTGTAAAAATTGATCAGACATATAAATAAAATAAAATTTTGTTTGTAATCATCTGATTATGTGCATAACTCTTCTTTCCTTGCATGAAAAAATTCTAAAAACTAGTGTATATATTCCCATATGCAGGAAGTTCATCCATTTGAAACCGTCATAACCAAGAAGTCAAAAGCCTAATCCCGTACCCAAGCACGTCTTAAGAAAACCATGGATCTACCTAGTTCTCCAATTCCCACTCCTTTGGTTGAAATTTCAAAAGCTTCTGTTCCTCCAACTCTTCTCGCCATCATGGCAGAACCTTCGGACCTGTTCCAGAACATTCAGGATCAGCAACAGCCGGTAGCAATGATATTTGATCTCTTTCTACAAGAGAGGATTGGGATAAGGCAACAGAACCTCACTGCCCTCCCCCTGCGTGACATGGCCGTTCATTGCTTCGCAAGTCTAAAGTGCTTCACAGACACTGAGAGCAAAATAAAGGCCCACATGGTTCATAGATGGATTGATGACGCTCAATTTTTTTCGGAGGCTATTATTCAGAAACTCCTTCCCCTCGAAGAAGTTAACACGGTAAAGGAAATCGCAGAAGCTTCTGAAACACCGGTTATCTGGCAACACAGCAATGCACCCCGAGGGCTTACCTTCATAAAAAAAACCTCCAAGGGAATTTTCTCCCTTTCCTGCCAATCCTTCTACCGTCATGAGAGTACTTCTCCGTGAAATGAAGTTGTTCTTGCTCACACCTCGTTCGCCTCCTAACCCTTTTACAAGGACTTGGAACAACGAAGAGTACTATGAATACCATCAAGGTAGAGGACACCTGACCGATAAATGTCTTGCTTTGAAAAATTCCATCCAAGACCTTATCAAGAAGAAACAATTTATCCTCTCGTCTGAGCCAAACTCTGAATCAGAATACAATTCCAACCTGATCCCTCATTTAAAGCACGCATACTCCAAAAATCCTGAATCAGGGACAGAAGTAAAAGCAAAAAAATTGGAGAAAAAATGCCGCCACGGTCCCATCTGACCCGGTCACGGTTATGAGGTTTTTGATCAAGAACAACAAGCTCTTTGCTCGTACACCTTGCCCTCTCCCAGATCCACTATCGACAAACTACCGTCAGTGGGAATTCTGTGAATATCATCAAGGAAAGGGCCACCTGACTGAGAAATGTGTCTCCTTGAAGTACGCCATCCAGAAACTCATCGACAAAGGTGACTGCATCATCCCATCAGGGGCGGATGTTGCCCTCTAAAGGTCGTAGCTCCAAGCGGGAAAGCAAAGGCATTCGCACTTTTTCTCAGAGTATGATTACTGATGCTGGTAAATGCAGAACTCTAAGATTGGTCGGATACTTTTATCCCACTCCTTACTCTTTCGGATACAGACTTCTTCTCATCCTGAGTCAGACTCCTTACCCGATTCTGACTCATCTTTTGAAAAAGCATAAAATGTAAAAGAGCCCGACAAGGGCGCGTCAGTCAGTTCTTCTTCTGATATATTTTGTTGATCAATAAAAGAAATTTCTCTGTACTCACTTTTGTCTCTCGATTCTTCTGAAGTAAATGCTTTAAAATATAATGAACAACCTTCCTCAAACGAGGATGCAGACGAAACTCCCCTCAAGGTTAAGGGATTAACCAAGCGAGAGGAGGAGCGTTGAGAAAAACCTTTAGAAGATGAGTTTGAAACTATTAACATAAGCACCAAATCCTTACTTCAGGAGATCAAGATTGGCAAAACCTTATCCTTGAAGAACGTGCGGAATTAACCAGATTGTTAAAAGAATTCAAAGAAGCCTTCGTCTAGTCTTACAAAAATATGCAAGGATTAAGAAAGGAGATTATCCAACACCATATCCCTCTCTTCCCAGAAGACAAGACAAAGAAGCGAAAGCTCATAAGAGTGAGACCAGAATGGTTTCTTGAAGATCAAAGATCAAGCAGCTAAAGTAGGATTCCTAAAAAGTGTTCAGATATCTTGAGTATTTAGCAAACATCGTTCCAGTGCCCAAGAAAGATGGAAATGGTCGATGTTATGCCAATTTCAGGAATCTCAACAAAGCATGTCCGAAGGACGGCTATCCCAACAGTGGAACACTGAAAGCCGAGAAGCCTTCAAAGAAATCAAGGGCTATTTGTCATATCCCCTAATGTTGTCAGCAGCTGTCACCTGACAACCATTCGTCAGAATTTGATGTCATGAACACTACTCTAAAGTTTGTCAAAGACAAATTCGTCACAGAACAGTTAACTAATGCACCTACTGAAGATGTAGAGCTAAGCCGTGAACTTCCAGAGAGGGGGATTTGTTGTTTAGATAATACCGAACTCATATCTTTGATCGTAGGGGAAAGTTTAGACTAAACTGGTCTGACCCCTACATCGTTGATAAAATTCTGTCTCGAAAAGCCGTCAGACTTCTTGACCAAAATGGAGATAGAATTTCCAACTTACTAACCTCGATCAAATCAAAAGATATCAAAAGCCTCCATGTGCCGATCAGAGCCTAAAATGACTCACCTACAAAAATTCAAAACCCATTTGAAGATGCCTTCAAGCCACGAACTACGCGGACCTGATCCCAACCTCTTTGGGGTACATAGGCATCCTGGCAGAACTCAGGTTCAGTCACCCTTTTTGGCAAAACCAACAGAAATCATCCCCCTTCGATCCTTTTTCCCACAGAAAAGCCTCGAACTACGCGGACCTGATCCCAACCCTTCTTTGGGGTATGTAGGCAACCTGATTATCTCAGGTTCGGTCACATTTGGCAAAGCGAAACACCCAACTAGTTCCCCCGCAGGAAGCCTCGAACTACGCGGACCTGATCCCAACCCTTCTTTGGGGTACGTAGGCAACCTGATTATCACAGGCTTGGTCACAGTTGCCAAAACCAGTAAACCTTCTCAGGATCCCCACAAGTCTTCCCAATGTCAAGAACAAGAAGATTTGAAGATCCGCTAAGTTGAAAACCTGAAAGGGCGACTTAGGCAAAAATTAGGGTCATCGTACCTGTAGAAACAAATCCAGAAACATGTTTCTAGCAAAAATTAAGGTGCCGTTAAGTTGAAAATTCACAAAGGACAATTTAATTGTTGGCACGGCATACCCTTCGAAACGACCAGATGAAGAATTCTTTGGTCCAAAACAAGATGAGGTAATACTTCAAATAATCTAAAGGGTCTCTGGACCATGATTAAAAACCAAAGGTAGGGAACGCTGCCTATGCGTAAGAACATTTAAACTTATCTATCTAGGGTTCGACTTACCTAAATAAATCAAAAGCATTTATTTTAGTAAAATCGAGTCTCCCTCGTTTCCTCGCTACATGGGAATTCAGAAAAGAAAAGGTCCTTTTCCTCAGCCAAGTCATTTGTTCAGCGAAGGTAAATCATACATTGGAGGAAAACACAACGAATTCTCCTATCTCAGAAGGTCAAGCCCAATACTCCAAGTACAGGTCTCAGAAAATTAAGATCCAGCTCAGTACTCAGTGTACAAGTCTTAGAAGGTTAAGATCAAGTTTGGTACTCCGGTACAGGAAAAGAATGTTAAGAAAGACGTAACCTAATGATCAGGAGCGCTCAGAAAGAACCCTCTTTTCATTACATCAAAATTGCTATCCTCATTTCTTACCTTGTATTAGCTTTCTCTTGTCTATGGGAATAAATACACTATGGGTATTTTGTATTATTAGTCATAGAAATATGACTAATAACACAAAATGCATGATCAAATCATTAAAGAAACCATGCCAGGGGCATTTTGCATTATTAGCCTTCGCTATTAATGCAAAGTGCTTAAAAAACCAAGTTGTTTAAAGAACTATACTAGGGGCATTTTTGTATAAATACCCATCTAGAACATATGTCAATTTACACAAAAATATTCTTTATTCTCAATACAAACAACACAAACAACTGCAGATAAAAGCAAACAAACAAAAACTGATCCATCTATCAAATGTATGTCTGATCAATAAAATACATCTCATCCCCAACTGGGGGAATAAAAAATTATTATTCATCAGTAGGGTCTGTCAAACCCTGCTCCTGAAGATCCTGGACTGCATCTGAGGGGACGACGGGTCTACTCTCAGCTTGGAAATCGAAGACTTCCTTGACTCTCGAGATCCCTCAGCTAGCCTCTTTCCATGGTGGTGATCTAGCAAGCTCACTATCAAATCAAGGAGTCCTGGAACTCCCACCATTTTCAGCTCGTTTTGCTGATAGTTCATCCATTGATTCCCAGAATCTTTCAGCAATAGATCAATACTCTGTTTGGGCACTCTCTGAGTCTTCCAAGCACATTTATTCGGTGTCCTCCCAGTAGAGTTGAGTTATTTTTGCTCACAAATAACAAAGGATTCGTATATCCTTCCACGAAGAGTCTGTATAAAGCATGATCGAGGCAACCAATGCCTCCCAAAAATCTTTTCCATCAAGATTCCGAGACCCTTGGTGACAATCCAATATATCTTGCATTATCCGTGGCAGAATCAAATCACTCCAAAGGAGTCTAACACCATGAAAATATCTAATCCAGGGCGCGAAATCATCTCGATTTCTCCTCAGCTGAGTGTATCAGCATTCACTCCCCATTGAAAGTATTTCAAGGCAATTGTCTGCCATCCGAAACATCTCCAAACAGAGTCTAGTTTACCCTCCAATGTCACTTAGAGACTCTCATGAGAGTCCTCGCCATCGTGACACTAACCTAAAAGATTGGTAAACCCTGGTTTATCTCTCACAATGTCAAATACCAAAGTCCTTCTCCCCAGTAGAGTCAAGATAAACAAACGTTTGTCAGGTGCTCCATGAATGAGAACCCTTGCTGAAGCAATTCGTCTGTTAACGGATTCATCAAATCATGGTCAAACACGACCGATTTCGACACTGGTTGATGGATGTTTACATCACCTTTAGAATCAATTCTCCAAGTAGTCGGTATAACATCTACTCCCTTGACATAGTCAGAATCACCATCATCAGAATCAGTCTCGATTGACTCTCAGCCAATTTATGGCATCCGAGGAACCTTACTAGCTCTGATAGCTCAAACAGCCTTCCTCACCAGGGTCGAGGCAACACGCTGTCATAGATCCTACTATCACCACACCCAACATCCCCATAGAGTCGTTCAAACCTAGTCTTTTAACAAAGGATGTATGTTCCCAGATTCACCAACATGATATACCCAGCGGAGTTTGCAACCAAATCCCCAGTAGACTTTGTACCCAAATCCTCAATAAAGTTTGTACCACCGTCCACAATAGAGTTTGTGACCAAACCAAGTATTCAAAACCAGCAAAAGCCCCATGAGGCATCATCCCCAGCAAGAGGCTTTTTGAAATATCTTCAAATCAAAGTAAATCCATCAGAACATGGTATCTAATCTGAGCGAACCCGTTACGACATGTTAGCTCTCTAGGGTAAGTCCGTCTGAACACGGTAGCCCTTTCAAACCAGAGTAAATATCCGTCAGAACATAGTATGTAATCTAAGCTAACCCCTTTCGACGCGTTAGCTCTCCAGGGTAAGTCCGTCTGAACACGGTAGCCCTTTCAAACCAGAGTAAATCCGTCAGAACATGGTATCTCATATGAGCGAACCTGTTACGAGGTGTTAGCTCTCCAGGGTAAGTCCGTCTTGACACGGTAGCCCTTTCAAACCAGAGTAAATCAGTCAAAACATGGTATCTAATCTAAGCTAACCCCTTTCGACGCGTTAGCTCTCCAGGGTAAGTCCGTCTGAACACGGTAGCCCTTTCAAACCAGAGTATATTCGTCAGAACATGGTATCTAATCTGAGCCAACCCGTTACGACGCGTTAGCTTTCCAGGGTAAGTCCGTTTGAACGCGGTAGCCCTTTCAAACCATAGTAAATCCGTCAGAACATGGTATCTAATCTAAGCTAACCCCTTTTGACATGTTAGCTCTCCAGGATAAGTTTGTCTAAACACGGTAGCCCTTTCAAACCGGAGTAAATATGTCAAAACATGGTATCTAATCTGAGCTATCCCATTACGATGTGTTACCTCTCCAGGGTAAGTCTGTCTAAACACGGTAGCCCTTTCAAACCAGAGTAAATCTGTCAGAACATGGTATATAATTTGAGCCAATCCATTACGACGCGTTAGCTCTCCAGGGTAAGTCCATTTGAACACTGTAGCCCTTTCAAACTAGAGTAAATCCGTTAGAACACAATATCTAATCTGAGCTAACCCCTTTCGATGCATTAACTCTCCAGGGTAAGCTTGCCTGAACATGGTAGCCTTTTTAAGCCAGAGTAAATCAGTCATAACATGGTATCTAATCTGAGCTAACCCCTTTCGACGCGTTAGCTCTCCAGGGTAAACCCGTTTGAACACGGTGGCCCATTCGAAACCATACTAAACCCATATTGAACACAGTATCTAAATCTGAGCTAACCTCTTTTGACGTCTTAAGCTCTCCAGGGTAAACTCGTCTGAACACGGTAGCCCTTTTCAAACCATAGCTCTCCAGGGTAAGTCTGTTTCACAGCGGTAACCCTTGAAGTCAAGATCAATCAAATCCATGCAGTGATCCTGCAAATCAAATCAAAGCACGAGCAAATCTGTCTGTACACGGTATCTTGTCGAAATCAAGCACTATTAAAACACAATATCAAATCAAAGATCATGCATACCATCCGTCGTATCAATCACCAGGTGCCAATTTGGCGTTCCTGTTATCAGTGCCCGCACTGGATGTCAAAATGACATCCCCCGAGGTCCGTCCCCAAATCAGGTGTCCTTAACTTGACCCAGAGGCACCTCCCCAAGTCAGGTGTCCTAAACCTGATTTTCGATGACCGTCCCGCTGTTAGTAACGACGTCCATTCCAGGACTCGTTCTAACGGTCGTGTGTTTAAAACCCAAAAAACCGTCGATGAGAGGTTTCCACTCAATGACCTGACAAAATTTTGTTGTCTCCTTACTTTGGCATTCCGGTGCCTTGCACCCTCTACCAAAGAGGGGTATCTGTAGACACCCAATTTTGTTAGGGAAGTATTAGTGATAGGTGACGTGAGGAAGAACCTTATAGCGAGTTCCAGAGCACCAGTTGTGTTTCTCTCAATCTCTCTTTAGGGTACAAAATGATTTCTGAAGGCCTTTTTGAAAAACTACCGACGAGCCTGTTTCCACATAGCACCCGCCTTTTACGGCACAAACCAATAAGCCTGTCCGCAGACGGCATTCCAATCGGTAGGTTAACCTAGGGCCCAAAACTCTCTTTTAGGCACCCTAAAGACACCCTGTCTCCTGAAAGTACCCGATTTATGGTTTATTGGAAAGCCCTGGACACAAGTTATCCAACGGACCTGACCGCGTGCGAATCAGAGTCCAAGCGGAATAGATATGGACCATCGAAGCTATCAATAAGAGACGAAACCACCATCCCGAGAAGCCTGTTTAAACATAGCACATGCCCTTTTCAGCGAACCCAAAGCCTGTCCACATAGCACCCACTATTTACAGCATGAACCGGTAAGACCGTCTGCACACGACATTCCCAATCGGTACGTGTTGGCGTCTGAATCCGGGTTGGTGATCGCGCGGTCGGTAGAGGGCCTCCGCAGGGTCTGCAATCACAAACAAAGGGGGTCAGGGGGGTTCGGGATGGGTCCCGGACGACCACTTCGACACCCAAGTCAGATCCTTTGACCAATCAATATAAAGGACAGCGAGAAGGGGAAGGGGTTTTGATCAGGATTACCAGGGCCAACGCACAGGCTCCTTTCTGGGTGTGTAAATGAGTAGGTCGGAGGGGACTAGTAGGGAGAGTAGGACTGCGTTCCTTGTCTCCTCTGTTATTGCCTCGCTTCTTTTTCCGGTTGCTTTTCTGTGAAGCTGAGGATGAGGGAAGTCCTTTCTAAAAAAATGTGGATCTCTTCTCTTCTTCCTTTCCCTCCCTTTTAAAGGGAGGCGTGCGGCCCCTTTCATCATTATGGAGAGAAAGCCTTCCTTTGTAGGATTGGGCCGTCCCTTGCCTTGCCGGCGCGCGTGGCTTCGCCGGCCATCTTCTTCCATGGTTTGTGATGATGAGGCCTGGACGGTGACGCGTGTCATGTTTGCATGGTCTTTATCATTTTCCAACGTCTTTCTTCATGATGGCTAGGTTCTCCTTGTGCATGGGCGACATGTGGTGATATCTGAGAACGATGCCGTATTTGTGTCCCATCATAACTCCCCCTTACTTGTTTGGTCCACTGAATGGGCAAAGGGAGTAACTTTTTGTTCGAGCGACGTCATGATGAGGGCATTTACGAGGAATTCGGGGTACGAGGAGGCGTGCCGTTTTATCTGGCGGCCGTCCTCGGGAAACGGTAGCGTCGTTAGATGGGCTGCCTTGTTTCGAGGCACCAGGATTCCCTTCTTGAGTTTAAAAGGGGGATTACCCTGGCGCTTTGTAGTAGGTGTCCTTTCGTGCCTTCTTCAACAACATGTCTGGTCTTCCTTCGCGAGTTAGGGGCAAGGCCCGCCTCTTCCAGGAATCGTCGAGTGACCCCGACTTGTCTTCCGATCCGGGGGAGGATCTTGCGGTTCTTCGGAAGAAGGTTAGGAGGAACCCGGGTTCTTCCTCCGGCTTCCCCCCCCCTTCGCCTTTCCTCCTTGCCTAGGGAGTGGTCTTTTTTCTCCCGAGCCTATCACCAGGGAACGAAATTGCGTGGCCGTATTTTGAAGATGGGCAAGGAGATCGAGGTCTTGAAACGGGAGAACGAGGCTCTTCAGAAAAAGGTTCACCTTCTCAATGAGCAGCTGTTTGAATACGAGGTGGATCCCCTACTAGAGAGCTCCTGGGAAGAGGAGGGGAACCCTTCGGGAGAGGAGTCTTCCTCTGATTAGTCTCTGGCTTCTCCTGTCTTTCGGCATGCCTTTCCCTTTTCCTGTTGGGGATTTTGGAGCCTGCGTGCCCTGCGCTTTGTTTCTTGTTTCCTTTTTTTTTGTGTAGGCCTGTGGGCCAGGATGATGTGAATGGGTAATCTTTATGAATTCGTGCTGTGCCTCTCTGTGTTGCTTTCTCCATCTGCTTGATATGAATTATCTTGGTTGTGAGGACCTGTGACGGTCAGTCCGGACCTGCGGGGGATTCCGAGCTCGTTCCCAGCACTTTTTAATTTCCTTCGCCGGCTGCGTTCGTGGGTCGTGGCCTAGTGTCGGGGCCCCAATCCTGGGTGCGTGTCTTTCTTTGGTGGGATTGGTATTGGGCCCTTTCTGCTTGCTTTCCTGCCTCCGGGCCCCTCCCTCTCCTTTGGTGGGGAAGAGTCGGAGGTGCTTTGAGGAGGTGAGGTTTGGCTGCGTGGGTGTATGGGCGACACACGGCAAAAGCTGAGGTCGGCGCCGTTTTTTATGTCTCGTCACAATACTACCTTTTGGCCCCTTGACTGGTCCAAGGGGGCAGGCTTGTTTACCTGGTTAAGGAATATCATGACGAAAGCATTTATGGGGACCTTGGGGTGTGAGAAGACATGCCGTTTTGTCCGGCGGCTCCCTCCTTCCCGAGGAACTGTGGTGACATTATGTGGTGCCGGTTGGCTACCAAATGGGCAACCGACACATGTAGGCGAGTTGCTTCGAACTCCTGCCCATGGGTCTTTCACAGGGTTTATAAGGAGCGAGGCCTTCTGCTTTGTATGCAGATTACCTTTTCGTTTCTTTTCCCTTCTTTTGTTTTCTTTCGACCTATCTTCAGGCTCGTCGTAAATGTCGTCGTCTTTCCAGGGTCTCTCTATAAGTGGTGGGGGAAGAGTTGCTACCGAGGGGAGTCCTCCCAGCAGTCCCGAGACTAACCTCGACGGGTTGGGGCCCCTGCAAACGATTCCTGAGAGGAACCCGCCTCCAGGTTTTCCCCGCGCTCTCCCCTTCCTCCCCTTTACGAGAGGGAGTCCTATGAAGCTTTTGCTCATCGCCACCGGTCGTTCTTCTCCCATGTCCATCGTAGGGAAATGGCGGTTTGCAGCCGGATGATTGACATGGATCGAGAGATTGCGGCCTTGCGGGCGGAGAATGATTTGCTGAGGAATCGGGTGCGCTGGCTAAATGACCAGGCCCGATTCGCTGAGAATCGGTGTTGGGGGAGCTCTTCGGAGGAGAAGCAGAGTGATAAGGAGCTTTCCGATGCGGAAAACTCTTTTAGCGGCCAGTCGCTTTGAGCTGGAGGTGGGGGGACGAACAGGATTTTGGAGGAGGCTTCATTTTGTTGGGGGCCTTGGGGGCCCGGGCCTGCGTGCCTTTTTGGTTTTACTTCCCCCTTTTGTAGGCCCGTGGGCTAGAAGGAAGTAGTTTATGAATGGCTCCTTTTTGGGCCCTTTTTGGGCCCTTTTTGCTTGTTTTTATGACTTGTCTCTTGTGTTTTCTTTCCTTTCGCATGTTTGCCTTTCCGCGCGACCTGAGCCTTTTCCGCTGTGCTTGATATATTTTTTGTTTGGTGGTATTGCCGTATGCTGTATTTTCCATCTTGTGGATTCGTATGCCGGGCCCTTGTCGAGGGTCCCGAGCCCTTTGCCATCGTACGTGGCCTTTTCCATCTTGTGGATTTGCATGCCGGGCCTTTGTCGAGGGTCCCGAGCCCTTTGCCATCGTACGTGGCCTTTTCCATCTTGTGGATTTGTATGCCGGGCCCTTAGGAAGGGTTCCGAGCCTTTTGCCATCGTACGTGGGGAGGATTTAGGGATGGCTTGCTGGGGAAGTCACTTAGCGGTAGGGGTAGCGATGTCTTTTCAGTATGGCGCTTCGACTTTGGCGGTTCCCTTGAGTTTCCCAATCGGCGCCACGTGTGCGCGTCCCATCCGATTAGAAAGGGAGGGAGATCAATCGACGCGTGTCGAAACCCTAGCCCTTTTTAAAGCCTTTTTGGGGATTTCATTCTTTATCTTATTTCTTCGTCTTCCTCGGGTGAAACGGGTTTTCTTCCGCGGCGGTTTTTCTACGTATTGCTTTTCACCAACCTTCTTCCGGTGAGTCTTGTGCCTTTTATTTCATCCGGCATTTGATAGTTTACGATGTCTGTCGCGACTGTTCCTCAGAGTCCCTCTTCTGAGTCGGTGGAAGTAGTAGAGAGGGTTCTTCCAAGAAAAAGGAGGCGGTTGTTTGTAGAGGGAGGGGGCGGCGACTCTCGAGACGTACAGCAGCCTACGGAGTTGAGAGATAGCTCCGGGGCTTCTGGGTCATCGGTGGAGGCCGCTCCTCTGGAGTCTCCTGCTCGAGTTTCTTCTGCTCGTGAGGCGGAGATTAGGGACATCCGGTCTGGTGCCGTTATTCGTCCCGGTCGGGTGACATGTTTCAGGAACACCTTGGGAGAAGGGGCGGCATAGAAGGTTAGGAAGGAGTTTCACATTCCAATGAATACGGGATTAGGGTTCCCTCTTCTAGGGGGGGTGTGCGAGGGTGCCACAGAGGAAGAGGTGGCCTTTTATGTCGAAGCTTTTCAGGCGGGGGTCAGGTTCCCGCTTTTAGGTATCATAGTGGAGGCCCTTGAGTTTTACCGGGTGGCCCCTTCCCAACTGGCACCTAATAGTTGGCGCACTCTCCTGGCCTTTGTGGCCAAGGCGGGTCTTCACAAGGTTCAGCCTACCCTTCCGCTTCTCCGGGCCTGCGTTGCCCTTAGCCCGTTGGTGAAGGGGGAGGACAGCTGGTTATATCTGACCCAGCGTCCTCAGGTGAAAATTGCGGCGAACTTGCCTTCTTCCATCAAAAAGTGGAAGGAGGAGTATGTGTTCATCACTCCTCCACCGGACGTTGGCTGGGACTTTCCTCGCTCTTGGAGACGCTCCGTTGAGTGGCGGAGGAAGTCCCTCCCCGACGAGTCTGATTACAGCAAGTTTGACTTGGGGAAGCTCGCCTCTGGGGAGGCTATTGACGTTTCTGAGTTCAGATGGGAGAGAGGCCTGAAGAGGCTCGGTTTGCTGAGAGCTGTGGAGGGGAGGGCCCGCTGCATGGGAGAGGGAACGGGGGAGAGTTCCGCCAGCTATCGTGGTGAGCCCCCCCTCCCTCCCTTTTTTTCGTCATCATGTGCCTTCGGAGGTTTTTTTTTTGTTGCTGTTTCCCTTTGTTCTGAGCGGTTGTTGTTCTCCTGTTTTTGGCAGGAGGTATGTCTTCTTCTGGTGACACTGGTAAGGGGGAAGGGGTTACGGCGACGACGAAGGGTCCGGCGAGCCGCAAGAAGATCCCTTCTGATTTTATGGCCGCGGCCAGGCTGGGTCAGTCGCAAGCGAGGCTTCCAGCATCCGTGCCTTCCAGCCCCTCTGGTCGTGTGGTTGGAGAAAAGGGGGCGGCTAGGTCTTCTCCTCCAGAGTCGGAGCCTTCCGCGAAGAGGGCTGTCCCTTGTGGCGCTCGACAGGGGGAAGCTGGTCGTGCGGCGCGTCCTTCTGCCTTTCGGAGGATGCGCCAAGCCTGATGGAGGGGGCGGTGATGACCAAGCTTCTTCTGGAGCGGGTGGAGCTTCCATCACAGTGCTTCCAGGTGCGAGGAGAGTTGTTTAGACCTGACTGGAAGATTGGCATTGAGGATAGCGTTCTCGCGAATCCCCGGGTTGGGGTGGAGCTAGGAGTGACCACCGCTCTTCCTGGCAACGAGGCTGAGTTGGAGGGCTTTGATCGTAGGGCCCTGGGGGCTCAGTATTTCCAATCAACATCTTGCGTAAGTACCGGATGGCCGGTTTTTTTGATTGTACTTTTCTCTCATTGTTGTTCTTGAGACTGTGCGTTGAAAATTTTCTGATGGGTTGCTTTTGTAGTCCCAAAGCTATGCCAAGAGGATGGTACAGTGCCTGCTCGAGGATGAGGCTGAGATAGGTGCTTTTTAGGAGCGAGTCTGGCAGCTGAGCGAGGACTTGGACAAAGCCCAGGCAGAGAAGGCGACCTTTGATGACACTATCGCTCGACTTCGGCAAGACCTCCGTAGAACCATGGAAGGGAGGAGCCGTGCGGCGGACAAATTGGCGGTGGCTCGACGAACGCATGTCCGGGAGCTGGCGAGGGCGCGGGAGGAATGGCGCGACTCTGAGGATTTTTTCAAGGCCGCGGCCGGGTTCAGCGTGGACGTTGAGATAGATGCGTTTGCTGAATGCCGGCGGCGTGTCCGCGAGGTCGATCCTTCCTTCCCCCTTGACAAGCTGATGCATGAGGCTGAGGGAGGCGCTCCGAGGGGTCTTTCGGCGGTACCGGTGGAAGTGTTGGGGTCGGCTGAGGAGGAGGTGGCTGCCTTGGCAGATCCTGTAGTTGCCGAGACTTCTGAGGGGGCTCAGTAATGTTTGGATGCCTCGGGAAGTTTGCTCTTTCTTTTTTTGGCATTATTGACGTATTCGGTCTGTAATAACATTTGAACTATCTTTCTTTCCTTTATGTATGACGTGCCGCGAGCTCTTTGCTCTTCGGGCTATTTGAGTTGTGATTTTTGTTGGCGAGGGTACTCCTAGTGCGCCCCGCAGGGCGTCTTTTTTATGGAAGGACTATCTTCCCCTCGAGTGATCAGTTCGGGGTTAATGGGTCCCGCCTCCCCTTAAAGGGGGGTCTTTTTTTCATGGGGAGCGTTTTAGGGTATTCTCGAGGGGATCAGTCCCGATGCTACCTCTGTCTCACTCCCTGTCTTTCATGGGGAGCGTTTTAGGGTATCTTTGGGGGGGGGCGGCCCCGATGCCATCAGTCTTCTTGGAATGTCTTTTCTCCTATGCACTTCCTTAGACTCTTTTAGCTTGAGGGTGAACATCCTCCAATCTTCAATGCATGTTGAAAGGTACATGAGGTGTCACCATGGCATGTTCAACTCCAAGCTCTTTCTTGACACTTGCTAGGGAACTTGTGGGAACTTCATGTTCAACTTCTTAACTTGAACATCCTCCCAATGATGATGTCTTCAATGCAAATGCAAGCTCTTGGTTCCTTTACTTCTTGATCCACACGCCATGTGTTGAGAAGAGTTGTGTAATGGCGATTATGACATTAAATTCCTGTATACAACACAACACCTCAAGGCAACACATTAGTCCATAAATGCTAATCAATTTGGTTTGTTGGCATCATAACAAGAGGGTAAGGTGAATGATTGAACCCATGGGAACCATTGGGCTTACATTCTCCCCCTTTTTTATAATGGCAAACAAATTGATTAGGGAGGAAGGAGATAGCAAATAAATAGATGAATAAGCATGATATGATATCAACAATAGAGTATAGCTTCCCCTCACTATATGCACAAGTATAATAAATGAATGTAAAGCATGTGGTGCATATACAATTGGACTACCTAATCAATTTCCTAAATTCTTCCCATTTTGGCAACAACAAAAAGGTAGGGATTTAACAAATGAAAGTGCAAATGGGTGTGAAGATGAATGATAGCTTATGTAAGCTATGCATATGATATAGGAAATGTCATTAAAGCTCATAGGATGCTTAAAAAAAGGAAAAAGTAAACTACATGATAAGCAATTTTTAAAAAAAATTATGATCTATGGTTTGCAAATGAAAGCACAAGTATGGGGGCAATAGACCATGTGAGCAAATCACAATGATCCATATAAACATAAATGTATAACCATTTGGCTCTCCCCCTATGAATTTGCCACAGGCCCTAGGTGAAACCTATGTATTAGGGCATGACAAGATGATATGATGGAAAAGGTGAATGATTTGAACACTTGGGCTACATTTCCAACTCTTGGAGCAGAGAAGTCTCTATCTGAGCATGAATATGCTCTGAACTATAACATAACATTTTAGAGATCCCTTGTCCCTTGAGGTTCATACGTACGAAAATGAAAGCTCCCCCTGATTGTGTGCATCTAATCTAAATGTGAGAGTTCAAGGCACATAGAACCCATGATTTGAATATAATCACCTTTAAACCAATCAACAATTTCTCCATTCACAAGATAATCACAATTTGAATGTGAACGGATGATTATTAGACAAAACACAATGTTAAAGAACAGAACACAGTCTAATAAACACATGGATACAGAAGAATGAGAAACAAGAAAGTACACATTCATGGCAAAACAAAAGATCATGTATATATATAGGAAACATAAAACGTTGATATACATGAGTCAAGATGGAAGAGAGACACCCTCTTCCCATTCTACCACAATGTTAGAGATTCGCAGATGGGTGTGAGAGACATGTACTCATCACCACTACAATGGATACAGTCATATAATCTTTGAATCGTGAACTAAAATGAAATATAACTCATAAGGCCCCTCTAGGAAAACATCCTGTACATCCATAATAATACCATACGTGGCACATCCATCCACATATAAAAGCAACCAAAAGCCGCTACTGGTCACCATCAACATCCATCAACAGAAAGAATAAAGCCCATATTGGGCATACAAACCAAGCATAAAGCCCACATCAGTCATGAACAACATCCATGAAGAGAAGAAAATATAAACATAGTCCAAAAAGCCCATACTGGGCAATAAGAAGAGGCTGAACTAAATGCATGATGATCACACAGCAACAAGATGTGACTCTAGAGTATCTGCTGCCATAAAGGTGCTGGACATCTATCACTCCTGAGAAGGGCCCTCATCACGAGGTGGAGTCCTCGCATAATATCTAGTGGTCTAACTCCTCTGATAAGCTCACAGAATCTCAATATGCTGTTGTGCTTGAACTCATACCATCTCAACATGTTCCTCTGCTCGAGTCTGCCCCTAGGCAACTAGAAGCTCCATCATCTGAGTATGATCAGTGGCTTTCTGACTCTCAGCAGTCGTGAATCTAGTAGAGAGGGTATCGAGTCCAGTGGAGAGGGTGTCGAATCTAGTGGTGAGATTTTCTAATCCAATCCTCAGGTTTCTAACATCTCTGACAAGCTCCTCATATGAGCCAGTGGTAAGAGCCTGGCACTGCTGCTCATGTGCTCGAATCTGCTCCTGCATCTGAGCCACTTCTTTTGCTTCTCTTATGGCCTCATCGACCTCATCCTGTTCAACCGCACTGGGACCCTCGTCACCTGGTATAGGTATCCTCATAAGAGTGATGGTCGTTTGGTTCAGTACAGGATCAGGGCTTACTGAGGATGCCTTGTCTAGGTTGATCTTTTTACGCCTTAGGAGCTTAGTGATTTGGATCCCATAAGGAAGACCACCTTGTCCTTTTTTCACAGCCTCATCCATGTAACCTAGAATGATGTATCCTAGGTTTAGCTGAATCTTGGTCATAATTCAATGAATCAGGAGTGCTTCAAAAGGTTTCACTCCATCAAAATTTCCAGCAATAGGTGTGATGTTATATGCTATAAACTTGTGAATCAACTTAGCAGTGGGATTCATCACATTGGCATTGATGTTTAATTTGTATGTAGGAGGGGGAATGGTAGTGTCCCATACACCATTTCTTTTGTGAAATGCTTGTTTATTTCGTCATTTTTCCAAAAGAAAATTCTTCTGCCATCATTAAGCACTTCAAGCCATGAACAAAGCTCTTTCAAATTTAACCCTAATGTATTTCTTGCATATATGTGTTCAAGACAACTCCTCCATGAGCTATATCCAAATTAGCATACAAATACCTGACTAGCTCGGGATAAACTGGAGCGCTATAGATGAGAAAAAAGGACCAACCTTGGAATTCGAAAAGAGATAGAAGATCGAACTTATTAAAATCGTGGAAAATCACTTTTCGTCCCGTGATGACTCCTCGTTGTTGAAAATGGTGAAATGATCCATGGCCTTCTTGCTAAAAAAGTGTTCGGTGGGGAATACTTCTTCTTCAGGCTCGGTCCTTGCCCGTTTTCCCTTTTGTGCGATGGTCTTCTTCGAAGTTGACATTTTAGGTTTAGGGTTTTGTGAGAAAATGGGTAAATCAAGAGGAAACTAAGAGGATTTAGTGGAAGATGGTGGATAATGGATGAAGAAGATGGAAACAAGAAGAAAACGAAAGATTTGTGGGAGAAAAGGCAAGAGAAATGGAGAAAATGAACTATCGAATGATTTAGTGGGAAAACAAAGAAAGAAGTTGAGAAAATGAGAAATGGAGGAAGATGAATGGATCAAACCTACCTAATACCCATAATCTTAAAGATTCTTGACAAAAAATTGCTTGGGAGCGAAGAGGAGAGAAAACCCTAGGAGAAGGAAGAACGGTGGAAGTTAGAAAAATGACTCGCGGACGCCCTTTAAAAAGCAGTTTTCGACTGTCACGGTCAACCGGGATATAGCGGTCACTCGCCGTGACCCGCCTGTCAATTTTTATTTTTCATCTCGCGAACATCCGCGGTCGCCCCGCCTAGGCTAAGTCGACTGCCACACCCCTGTTTCAAATTTCTTGATATTTTTCAAGGGATTTTGTGGACAAATCAATTTTCTCCTATTTTTCTCTCTTTTATGGAATTCTAATGGACTTGTAAATATGATCCCTTGGCCATGTGAGGACTCCTAAAATTCTATTTCTATTTTTCTATCAATTAGACTCATGTGATTGAGTGGACATATGTTTTCAATTGAGATTTTGTAGATGTTCTATATGATGGATTTTGCTAGAATCAAATGTATACATACTTAATCTATGTCTAGCAAGGATTGACATGTTAGCTCTTCTAGGAGTGGATGCTAAGTGCATATGTGTGTGTTTTTGCACTTAGATGGATTTTCCTAAAAGATTTTCAATAAGGTGCAGAATATAGTCTAAAATGAATATACAAGTTTTTTGCTTTTAGACCATAGTATGAAAATGATGTGATCATTAAGTGCATAAGAGAATGAATACAAACTTTAACAAATAAGTACAAGTATATGTATCCAAGTGCATGAATTGAAATGATATATCATTTAAGCACATGTCATTTAGATACAAGAAATTCAATATTTGAAATATACTATCTAGAGAGAGAATTCATATAGTATAGCAATTAAAGCACAACATATATCAATAGTTTCAAATAATGATTTGAGTGGAAAATTTTGGAACCCAAATCACTTTGGTTCCAACCAAGTTTGTGAGTGGAAGTGAATCTTTTCTTACCCAAACAAACTTGTTTGATTTCACAAATCTAAGCTTACACATAGATTTGTGATGCCCTAATCTACCACAATATGAACATGAATATGTATGGGTAGATGAGGAACAACTAGAACCACAAGAATACACATGAGAACATGTATGTTTGTATTTATCTTCTTGTAATCTTTGGTTCTTCAAAGAGAGTTCTTTATTGGTTAACTCAATCGCATTTAATTGATTCTTAAGATGATCTATTTGGTGAGAAAAGTTAACTTTGCATTTTTCTTCATTTTCACAAACAAGTTTATATTTTTCATTTAACTCTTTGTTTGTGTTTTCAATGCTTTCATTTTCTTTTCCAAGGATATTGCATTGTTTAATTAAGTCATCATTTTTATTTATCAAAATTTTGCTTAGTTGACTTAATTTATCATTTCTTTTCAGACTTTCATTAACTTATGATTTCAAATTTTCAATTTGCTTTTCTAAATTGGACATTGAATGTTTGAAAGAATTTTCCTTTGCAAAAGATTTTTGTAAAGTCTCTTTTTGTTCAAAAATAATATTTTTATCATTTGAAGAGAGACTATCATTTTTCTTATAAAAATTTTCAAGATTGGTCCAAATATCTTTTGCATTTGTACCTGATGAAATTTTCTCAAAAGCATTGAGACATAGTCCACAACATACTATGATAATAGCTTTTGAATTTAATGAAAATAATCTTACATCATTTTTAGTACATTTCCTTGGAATAGAAAATTCCCTTTCAATGACATCTAATATGTCAAAATCTATGGATTTGAGATAAGCAATTATTTTTACTTTCCAAGCTCTAAAATTCGTTCCTTAAAAAAATGAAGGAATTAGAGCGGATTGGTCTCTCTCGAAATCCATTTGGATTGTCACAGATCTTTTCACTTGTAGATTTTGAAATTTAAAAGTCACTTTAAGAACCTTAGCTCTAATACTAAATGAAATGCAAGTGTGAGAACCCAAGAGGGGGCGTGAATTGGTCAATTTAAAATTCTTGGCTTAATTAGATAGGTTTTCAAAGTTAATTTGTTAATTATAATTGATCTAACCCTTGTTTTACATAGTCAAGATAAACCAATTAGGGTTTAGACATTACTTTTGTCCTTTATTTGCTCTGACCCATGTTTAATGAATAACACACATAAATGCAAGATAAGGGTAGAGTTTACGACTCACCACATGTCCAAGGGAAAGGAGAAGAGAGAATCCACACCACAAGGAACACGAGATTTTATAGTGGTTCGGTCTATCGCAACACCTACTCCGCTCTTCTATGTTTTCCTCCTTGGATGCTCCACTAAAGTTGGGATTCTTCAATGCCGAATCACCAAGCTGTACATACAACTCCTTCTCCAACTCCAAAGGGCACACACCCTTTTTGCACGGAGCCTTGCGAGGAACACTTCTTCTTACAAATGATTTACCTTTGTTAACGGGCCAAATCGAAGACCCTCAAGTATAAATGAAGAAATAGAAATAGAAGAACTCTCTCTTTACCTCTTGATAGGCTGATTACAAACAATAAAGCTCTCAAACACTCCAAAGGATAGATGCAAGTGTAAAGCCTATGGAGTTCCTCTTGGTAGAATGTGCAAATGCAAGTTCAAAGAGGTACAACCTTTGATAGAAAAGTTTTAGCTCAAAGCCCCAACGCTCTTTTGCCAGACCGGTCGGTCAACCGAGCCACAAAGGTCTCCCGCCTTATCGGGCGCCTTTTTTTTCAAATTTTCGATCGTTGTGGTCGATCGGCGCCATGGCGGTCACCCGGCGAGGGCTACCTGTTCATTTAAAATTTAGGCTCAAAAACCTATCCGCGGTCGACAGGCTCTTGGCGGTCGCCCGCCCAGACTAAACTGGAGTGGTTCTGTTTCGACAGAACCATCTCCGCGGTCGCCCGGGACGGACCGGTCGACCGGCTCAATAATTTTCACAAGTGCTGGATTTCCAGCAGCCTTGCCGCTTGTCGCACGGGCGACCCCCGGTCGACCGGCCCTGGTTAAAATTCCATTTTAACATTTAAGGTTCAGGGATTTTGGGCCTTGGTCTTTGGGCTTTAATCTTAGGTTTTCAAACACATTTTTGGGTGTGTGTATGGTTTTCAAAGATATAAAAAATTAAGTATGAAAACCATTTGAAAACATTTTGAAAGTGCATTTAAACATAAAATCAAGAGGACTCCAAAATATATTCTAAACTGAATACCATGAGTCTTCTTGGAATGTCTTTGCTCCTTGCACTTCCTTAGACTCATTTAGCTTGAGGGTGAACATCTTCAACTTGTCTTGCTCTTGTGACATCCTCCAATCTTCAATGCATGTTGAAAGGTTTGTGAGGTGTCACCATGGCATGTTCAACTCTAAGCTCTTTCTTGACACTTGCTAGGGAACTTGTGGGATCTTCATATTGAGCTTCTTAACTTGAACATCCTCCAAATGATAATGTCTTCAATGTAGATGCAAGCACTTGGTTCCTTTGCTTCTTGATCCACACGCCATGTGTTGAGAAGAATTGTGTAATGGCGATTATGACATTAAATTCCTGTATACAACACAACACCTCAAGGAAACACATTAGTCCATAAATGCTAATCAATTTAGTTTGTTGGCATCAAAATAAGAGGGTAAGGTGAATGATTGAACCGAGATATACACTTTGTCACACCTTGTATACGCCAAAGAAAACCTGAAGATCGCCTAGTATACTCCAATTCAACGTATGTCGAAGAAATCCAAGTGTGCTTTGAAGAAGAACAAGTAATGGAAGATGATCAAGAACACCACAATGGGGGAAGGATTTTTCTAGAAGGGGAAGACAAGGTGGGAGTTTTTTTTTAAGAGTCAGCCAAAGGTTGATTGGCTTTGCTTTTATAAAAATGCTTAGGGCAAAGCAAAGAGTAGAAACTTCCTATCTTGTGTATTCCCTAATTTGAACACTTACTATTTCTCCTTCTCTTGCTCTTACATGAGTTGCTTAATATATTGGTTTCCCCCTTTTTAAAGCGTTGGCTTTCTTGAAGATTAAGACATGCCATTATGCTCAAGAGAGATCTTTCAAGATCCTTCTAGAAGCTCTCCCATATGGTAAACACACCATTTTTCTGAAAGATTCCCGTCCAAAAGAGACTGCTCAACATTGGAGCTCATTTTTGACCTATTTAGGGGTCGAATCAGGAAAAGTTGTAAACTAGAAAGTTCTAGATCTTTTCAAAATCTTTCCAATATGTACAAGTGAAATTTTTTTAGAAAAGTACGTAAAAAGTTATGGCAATTTTACTAACCCGACCTTATTAGTCATTTCTTTTATTTTTAGCAACCAAATCCAATCAAAACTCCTCCAAATTTTGGACGCCCAACATGTGTGGACAACATGTTTGGACACCCAACCCATGTGGCCAAAGCACACATGTGGTTCCCCCATGGACTTTAGTCCATGGGCTTTTTGGTTCATGGGCTCTTTAGGTTCATGGGCTTTTTATGGTGTATTTTATGAACTTTTTCAAAAGAATCAACCCTCTTTTCAGTCAAATTCGAATATTTTACTATTGGGCCCAGCCCATATGACATCCAACGTGGGTCCCATGCACATGGCCGAGCCACCCTCCCTTTGGAAAAATTATTTTTGGACCAAGATACCCCTATTTGATCAACACACACCAAAAGTGACCAAAATGCCCTCAAACCGGATTGCCCTCAAAGGGAAAGTTTAAAATGGAAAGTCTTCGAGGGAAATCTTCAAAAATAACAAGTTTTTAAGTTCACTTCTTTTGGTGGATGATCTCAAACAGGATCAGTTTGAACCGCCTGAAAATACCCAAAATGCCCTTGACACAAAATTCTCAAGAAAAGTAAAAACTGAGAAGTTCTAAATTTAGTAGGTTTCCCAAAATTTATGAAATTACTCATGATTTCTCAGATACAATCTGGGGATCAAATGAGACACACTGGAAATGACCAGAATACCCCTGAAGTGCAAAATAGATGAAATTAGGGAAAACCCTGAGAAACTCCAAAAATAGCAGGTTTTCCAAAATACATGAAATGACTCATGATTTCTTAGACACACTCTGAGGATCAACTGAGACACGCTGGAAATGACCAAATACCCTTGAGGTGCAAAAATAGAGGAAACCCTGAGAAATTCAAAAAATAGCAGGTTTTCTCACTTGATTGGAATCTTGAATTCTCATCTTCCGGAGATTAATTGAACCCCCTAGAGACCTTTAGGATTGCGAATCAACTTCAAAAAACCTAAAATGAGATGAAATTCACCTTAAAATGCAAGAATACTTAATCTAATGAGGAAGACAGACTTGGGGACTTAACTGACCAAGCGAACCTTTCGCTTTTTTAAAGCGTAGAAAAATGGGGGTGTCTAGACACCCAATTTTGTCAAGGTGGTACTAATGATAGGTGTCGCGAGGAAGAACCTTATGACAAGTCCCAGTGCGTCAGTTCGGTTTCTTTCAATCTCTCTTTAGGGTATTTTTAAGAGAAAATGATTTCTAAAAACCGTTTTATCCCAGAGATACAACCGGAAAGCCTGTTTTTACACAGCACTTGCCTTTTCGGCAAACTAAAATCCTATTTTTACACAGCACCCCCCTTTTACGGTATAAAATGGTAAGCCCGTTTTTACACGGCATTTCAATCGGCAAGTTAACTTTGAGTCAAAAACTTCCATTTTTACCCATAGGACACTTCGTTTCCCGAAAGCAAGCGATATTAGATTCATTGGAAACTTCCCAAAATGAGGAATCCAATGGATCTGACCATGTGTGATTCAGAATTCAATCGGAGGAGCTACGGACATTCGAAACTCACCGTTAAAGGATGAAAAATCACATTTTTCAAGACAGAAAAGAGACGAACTCTCGCGCCTTTTGAAACATGATGTCACTAAGATGACATCATCTGGGTGACACCAAATTTCGCAGAATTTTGCCCCTGATAGAAATGACCATTTTTTAGCCCCCCTCAAAACTATAAATAGGGGGTAAGAGGTAAAGGGTGAAGAGTTTAACTTAAAAATCTATCTCTCCTCTTTTTGTGAGTAAAACCCTTGGTTTTCACCCCCCTCTGACCATTTCCAGTTCAGACCCTCCAGAAAAAACCATAGTTTTTTTACTTTATAAGAGAGAAAGTAGAGAAATCCCTAGGTAGCTCACACTGCACGGCATTCTACCAAAATTCTGAAGGTTCGGAGTGACATCTTTAAAATAGAGCCGTTGTTCTGTCGAATTTTGCAGAACCACGAGCTATTTTTGGATAATAACGTTGTTGTTCTGCCCAAATCTCGGCAACTCCGGAGCCCCTTCCAAAACTGCGCTGTTACGCCACCGATTTCTCTGCAACTTCAAAGCCCCCTTTCGTCAGAATAGAGCCGCTACGCCGTCGATTTCTCGACAACCTTGGGGTCCCCTCTTCCGAATAACGCAGTTACGCCGCTGATTTCTCGCCAACCTCGGAGTCCTCCCTTCCAAAACAGCGCCGTTATGCCGCTGAAATCTCGGCAATTTCGGATTTCCATTTTCAGAATAGCGCAGTTACTCTGCCTATTTCTCTTCAGATTTTAGTAAATTTACATTTATTTCATAGCTTTCTGTAATTTTCTTTACAAAGTAAGGTACGAGGTGGTGACATTATACGATCTTCAGCTCAAATTGCCCTCAGAACTTATGATATAAATCCCTCTACCTTTCTTTTACTTTCGACACCATCTTTTCTGTTAGATTTAAGTTAAGCTGATTGTGATTAGTTGTGAGATCTTCCGGAACTCACATAGCAACGTACGATCTCAATCAGGATAACTAGCGCTTATTTTTGGTTTTTTTTGTAAATTCATCTTATTTACATCCTGGAATTAAGTATAATCAAAATAAAGAATAAAATGATAAGTTATCCTGGTTAAAATTCTTCAAAAAATGCCAAACAAAGTCAAGAGACCGGATTCGTCCGTGCAAGAGGGGTGCCTAACACCTTCCCCAATTGTTACCATAACCCTTACCCGACCATGCCTTAAATAACGTAGCAAAATTATAAGGTTCTAAGCCCAGAGCAAAAGAACCCCTTTGTTTACTGTTCTTCCAATGAAAGTCGAGTACCACTACTCTTTTCATTGGAAGAACAGGCACGGGTCCTAGGCCCTAACCTAGGTGGCGACTCTGAGTTTCTCTTTCTTGCGAAGTTAGGACCACGATTCCGAGTCCGTAAGAAACGCAAATCAACTAAACACTCTCAGAGAACCTAATGTGGTGATCCCCTACCACCTCACGCGTGCAGGAAAAAATCGGCTACCACAGACTGGTGACTCTGCTGGGGATAGAACTGTTTTTCTGCAGACTTGTTTATTGAAAATCAAAATGTTATAACTCTGTGTTGACTTGACTTGGCATTTTTGAAAAATTTAACCAAATTACTTGGCCCTTTTTTCCTTTAATAGGGTTATCCTTAACCCGATGTAGCCTTTAGGGGTATCTGCAAGTTGCGAACACTTCGCAAGTTGCGGACGCTCCTAAATGAGCAAAATAAAATAAGTGTTAGATTTACTTTCCAGTACCATACGCTTGTTCTACAGGGATTGCAAGAGCCAATGCTCAAAATTGCTGCCAATTGCTCAAAAATGCCCTGGGAGGGCACCTAGGCTTCCCTATTTATTTTTATGCAAACAGATGCACACACCATATTTTGCATACCTATTACCTTCGTGAGTGACTACCACTCGGGACAGATGGGTGGCGTTTGGGATTTCATCACCCGAACTGCTATTTGTCACGCGCTCATTTGATGTGAAAGCACCACCTCTTTGCATGTCGCCCTTGTGGTGGAGTTAAAACAATGATGTATTGAACTTCCCGCCGTACTAGGGACCACCTGGCAAGGGTTGTTTGATCACTTCGACAAGAGGGACCTTCAAGCCTTCATCACAATGCATAAGCCCAGCATACGCACTTAGATGTATACCATGCCTGCATAGGGCATGCTGAGCTTAGAGCTAGGCAAAGCCAAAACCAGTTACTCTCGAGAGATGTGAGTGTCTTCCCAAAATAGGAATATACTAAACCTTTGGCCCACCTCGGGCATGTCGAGCGAGTCTAGAAAGGTATCCCCTGGTTGTCTCATTTCTTGCTAGGGATGTCATTACCCTAGCCTAATGTGCAAACGGTCGCAGCTCATTTCACCCAAAACTGGAGGTTATTCCAAACCTTTGGTTTTGTCCAGAGTCGTGCTTGCAAACCCATATTATCAATTTCCTTGGATAAGCAACCATTGTACCCTGGAAGGATGTTCGTCGTACGGTTAATACGCTTAACCAAAAGACCCTCATTCTGGTCCCATCTTTTGATGGTTATTGTTTCTCTATGAAATATTAACCCCTAAATCATCTCCCTATCCACACCACCTTGGTCTCAACCTCATTAGGCTCTACTGTTTATTGTGTCATGGATCCGTCCTGACTATCATTATAGTCAAGACAGCGAAGCCCTGCTTGGATAAGTCTATCTTTTACTAGACTTGTCCAGACCTCTTCAGTCAAATCCTTTTTGAATCTATCTTCTCACACAGAGATAGACCTTGACCTCTGTTGTGGTCAAAAGCGGCGTAGCTCTGCCCAAATGAACCCATCTTCTTGTGCGAAGATAGTCTTGTCACGACCATTGTTATGGTCACAGTATCTGAGCTCTGCTCAAATCAAGTCAATCTTTCTAAAAGGTTAGGCTCATCCTGACCATCTATTATGGTCGAATCAGTAGCAGAACTCTGCCGAAATTATCTTCATCTTTCTCTGGGAAGATGGCCCTTTTCTGGACTACCTTTTATGGTCAAAGTGTCAGGGCTCTGTTCGAATGAATATATTCTCTTACGAGAGGATATACCCAACTGAACCTTTGTCATAACCAAAGTATCGAACCTCTGTCCAGCTATCATCTCGAAATCAGGGTTAGATCGTTATCTAAATCCTGATCAAATTCAATATGTTTAGGGGTGTCCTCCCAGTTCCCAGACCGCATGGGTAGATCTTACTCTCAACCCCTTGGTTATCCAGGATCCGTCCTAAAATCTGTAAAAATTACAAAAGTGAAAGTACGAAAACAAATGTTTTTACCGAGTATTTTACAACTGTTTTACCATATTTTTGTTCTTTGTCTTCCGTGTAGATAGATCATGGACCTGGAAGAACTGGGTGATTGGATCCACAACTTCTATTCTGTCGAAAGCCTCGACTTTAGCCGATGGTTCACACATCCGTTCGAACAGTTCTTTCCTTTGCTTTCCTCCATTCAGATCGATTAGAATATCCACAGAGCAGTTGCTCAATGTTGGGACAAAGACAATCATGTCTTTCGATTCGGATTGGAAGAAATTTATCCCACCTATGAGGAGTTTTGTACCTTACTCGGGGTGCCAGAGGAAGGACCCTCTGTCAGGCCAATCATCAGGCCAAGTTATGTACAATGAATCAAGCGACTTTTCTACATCCGAGGGCAAGACCCTTCGGACTTCATGACTTCGGAGGGTGTTCTCGTCAACCAGCTAATCGAAACCTTTTCTTCTGCTCGAGATATGGATGATCTTACTTATCAAGCGGCTCAACATAGGGCTCTCTTATTTTGTATATATGCCAAATACCTCACAAGGCAAAGTTCCGGCAAAGCTTCATTTGACATTCTTAGTATATTGGATCAGGTTTCTGATAAAGCCAATCCAGTATCTATTATCCTAGCCGAAACTTTAAATGGGTTAGACAAAGTTCGAGTTAATCGCACTTGTCAATTCATAGGCTTCCCTATCCTTCTCTAGATTTGGCTTTGTTTGAAACTTTATATTGCCTCCCTAGGTTCCCGATTAGATATTTCAATCTACAATTATCGTAATTGGCACCATTGTCAGCATTTGGAGACGATGGCCGGTTGGTATGCATGGATGTCTAGCCTAAAAGCAGAAAACATCTACTGGAAACTTCGTGCATATTGTCCAAATGTCACATCAACACCTGGATCTTCCTATGTCCAATTCCTTGGTTTGAAAGACACTTCTTTCTACATCCTAAAATGCATCATGCGTCAATACGGAGCCAAGCAAGAAGTCATTGAACCCATCATTCGTTCTTTCCTCCACAAGACTTCTCCAATGACCTCGTCAAGACCATTGCGTCTAAATAGAAAAAGAGAAACATCGTACCCACTCGTGATCTGGCTACTCCATGTGCAAATGAAGAAGCAATCAACTATTATTCCTTACTTGGAATGGATGTCCTTCAGGGGACCACTCCCATCAGTCATTGATCAATCTGCGTAGAAGATAGAGAACGTTGTTTTCTTTTTTTCTTTTACCGATTTTCTTTTGTATATAGCGTGCTGCAGGCCTCCTTGTAAAAGAGAAAAGGAATGTGAATAAATAAAAATATGTGCATATGTATTGTACTTATCTTTTGTTTGTCTGAAAATTTTCTTGCTATCTTCTGTATAGAACAAACCATATCTGCAGAAATGATGTCTGAATGGATACGAAGTTATGATGAGTCAAAGAAGCTACTTATGGTTCAGTCATCTCAATCAGCATGAGGAAACCTTCCCCTTGTTTAATTCTATCCCAATAGATTGGAACCTCTTCAAAGCAACTACCCAGTGTTGGGATCCCCGGTACCACGTCTTTCCCTTTGGTCTTGAGGAAGTGTGTCCCACTTTCGAAGAATGTTGTACTCTTTTGTAGTATTTGCAAAATAGGCCCATCATTCGTCCTGAAATTAGGTTTGGAATCAACAAATTCATATGCCTTCAGCTACTTTGTATGCTAGGCGAAGACCCAGAGGACTTTATGTCATCAGACGGTCTTTATATAGATAGGCTCATCGACTCCTATGCCCCAGAGGGAGACTTAGAAGACCTGGCATTCCAGCAACGTCGTCATGAGGCTTATATACTTTGTGTAAACCTTCAGAGGCCTCTTTAAAGGAGAAAAGAGCATTGCACAAACTGGCATCTAGGTATGTCATTTGTGGAGGAGACCTCTACCGCAGGTCATTCGACGGAGTCCAGCTCCTTTGTGTCGATAAAGACCGAGCTGTAGAAATCTTAGAAGATGTTCACTGAGGTGTTTGTGATCCTCATATGAATGGAAAGATGTTGGCACGGAAGATCCTTCATCTTGGTTACTTCTCGACTACTCTTGAAGCAGACTGCTTCTTTTTTGTCAAGAAATGTCATTTGTGTCAAATTCACGCTAACCTGATACATGTGCCACTATCAGAGCTTCACTTGTTCACATCTCCGTGACCTTTCTCAGTTTGGGGTATTGACATTATCGGTAAAATCACTTCCAAGTCCTCCAGTGGGCACGAGTATATACTTATTACAATCGATTACTTCACCAAGTGGATCGAAGCTCGGTCATACTCTTCAATTTCGTCGGCATTAGTTGCCAAGTTTATCAGGACCAACATCATCTATAGATATGGGGTCCCACACTAGTTGATATCAGACAATGGTTCCCACTTTAAGAAGGAGGTAGCCTCATTATGTGAAGAATTCAAAACTAAGCATCATAAGTCGTCTCCGTACCAGCCTCAGACTAATGACGTCGTTGAAACAGCTAATAAGAATATCAAGAACATTCTTCCAAAAGTAACCCGATCCTACCGGGATTTGTCAAATAAGCTTTCGTTCGCACTTTGGGTATACAGCACTTTGGGTATACAGAACGTCTATCCGTACATCAACAGAAGGCACTCCGTACTCACTCACATATGGTATGGAGGCTGTCCTTCCCATCGAGTTAAAAATCCCGTCATTTAGAATCCTGATGGAAAGCAGTCTACCAGACTCTGAACGGGCCCGCATTTGTCATCAAGTGTTATGCATGATGGATGGAAAAAGGTTGAAAGCAGCGCACCACGTACAAGGCTATCAATGCAGAATAGAAAGAGCTTTCAATAAGAAGGTTTGAATCCGAGAACTCAGAGAGGGGGATATTGTGCTTAGAGAATGCCGAGCTTCTATCTTCGATCCAAGGGAAAAATTTAGACCTAGCTGGTCTGGCCCTTACATCGTTGATGAAATCCTGTCCGGAAAAGCCGTCAGACTTCTTGACCAAAATGGAGATAGAATTTTCAAACCTACTAACCTTGATCAAATAAAAAGATATTACTCATAAACATCGAAGGTCTCCTTGTACCGATCATAGCCTAAAATGACTCACCAACAAAATTTAAAATCATTTTGAAGATGCTTTCAAAGTCTCGAACTACGCGGACCTGATCCCAACCTCTTTAAGGTAAGTAGGCAGCCTAACAAAACTCAGGTTCGGTTACCCTTTGGCGAAGCTAACAAAACCTTTCAGGTCACCCCCTTTCAATCCTTTTCCCCACAGAAAAACCTCGAACTACGCTGACCTGATCCTAATCCTTCTTTGGGGTATGTAGGCAACCTGATCATTTCAGGTTTGGTCCCGTTTGGAAAAGCCAAACTACCTAATTAGTTTTCCCCCAGAAAGCCTCGAACTATGCAGACCCCATCCCAGCCCTTTTCTTTGCATACCTAAGCAACCTGATCATCTCAGGTTCGGTCACCGTTGGCAAAACCAACAAACCATTTTCTCAGAATCTCCAGAAATCTTCCTACCCAGAACAAGAAGATCTGAAGACCCGCTATGTCGAAAACCTGAAAGGGCGACTTAGGCAAAAATTAGGGTCATCGTGCCTGTAGAAACAAAACAACCTGAATTACGTTTCTAGGAAAACTTAAAGTGCAAACGGTCCGTTAAGTTGATAAAGGACAACTTAATTGTTGGCAGGGCATACCTTTGAAAAGACCAGATGAAGAATTCCTTGGTCTAAAACAAAATGAGTTAATACTTCAAACAATCTAAAGGGTATTTGGACAATGATTGAAAAATTTGGAGCAGGGAACACTGCCCGTGAACAAATACCTTCAAACTCATCTATTTAGGGTTCGACTTACCTAAAATAAATCAAAAAGCATTTCTTTCAGTAAAATCGAGTCTCCTTCATTTCCTCCCTACACAGGAATCCAGGAAAGAAAAGTTCATTTCTCCAACTAAGTCATTTGCCCAGCAAAGGTAATCATATGTTGAAGGAAAACACAACGGATTCCTCTTCGGTCTCAGGAGATCAAGATCCAACTCAGTATTCCGTGTACAGAACAAGAATGTTAAGAAGAATGTAAATTTACAGTAAAGGACGCTCAGAATGTGCCCTTCCTTTCATTGCAATGAAATTGCTACCTTTGTTTCTTACCTTGTATTAACGTTCTCTTGTCTATGGGAATAAATATACTAGGGGCATTTTGTATTATTAGTCATAGGAATATGACTAATAACACAAAATGTATAATCAAATCATTAGAGAAACCATGCAAGGGGCATTTCGCTAATAATGCAAAATGCTCAAAATCAAGTTAGCCTTCGCTAATAATCCAAAATGCTAAAAATCAGGTTGTCCAAAGAACTAAAGTAGGGGCATTTTGAATAAATATCTGCCTAGAATGGGCATCTATTTATACAAAATACACTTTACTTCAAACACAACAACACAAACAAATGTAGATAAAAGCAAACAAGTCAAACTGATCCATATATCAATGTATGTCTAATCAAGCAAAAACTAAAAATACATTTCATCCCCAACTGGGGGAAGCAAAAAGAAAAAAATAAATCAACGCTCGGGCGGAGGATCTGTCGGACCCTGCTCCGGAGGATCCTGGACTACCCTTGGGGTGGACGACGGGTCTGCTCTAGGCTGGGAGGCTGATGACTCCCCTGGCCCCCGAGATCCCTCAACAGGAGTCTCGGCTAAAAGTTGCTCTAGCAAGCCCAATGTCATCACCATTCCAATGTCAAGGAGGTCTCAGACCGACTCTGGGCCCACTCTAGTAGCTGCAGCTGCCCTATCACTAGAACCAGCATCTGGCTCTGCAGAATGGGGGGCGAACATACCTCTGGGACCCGTCCCGATCCTCACTCTCTTCGCCGGAGGAGAGCTCTCTCTCATCGGCCTCTTACCCCGCCTTCGATCAGGCAAGGTAGTGTCATCAACCTCTAAGTCCTCAGCTGCTATGACAAAGTCCTCGTCAGACGTGTCATCTCTGTCGTCGGTGCTGCCTCGCCCCTCTGGTACCGCCATCACCTCCTCCTGCACCCAAAAGTATGTTAGAATATGGAAGATATATCAAAACATATGTGCAGAATTTCAAATCAATTCAATGACAGAAATAAACTCTCATACGTGGCTGGCTAACGGACCCTCCTGTGTCCCCCGCCCCTATCTCAAGGCCTCAATCTCCTGTTGAAGCCCAAGAATAATCGGATCACCCTCTTTTCGGGACTCATCTAGTGTAGAGATCCTCGACTCTCGCTCTCTAAGAGCCTCAATTTGCTGAATAACCAGGAGCTTCAGGCGCCCCACCAGAAGTAGCATATCATTCGCCTGGTGGCGAGAAAGCTACATCACAAAGAGAAATCAAATCATATATGCATAAAGAAATTCACTTACCCCAAAGAAAGTCTTCTGGAATAGGATACCCTCATGCCTCTGGTGGTCGGGTCAGAAAGATCTCCCTCGTCACTCTCCTGTAGGGAGTCGGGACAGTCCAGCCCGGTAGTGAATAGTACTCTGGAAGAGAAGAAGGGCCAGCCTTTGAAGAAGTCAGAGGAGGAGCTCATCTGCAAGATCTTCTAACTGTGGATCGCGACGGAAGCGGCAGGCGACATGCCGACCTGACTGGAGAGGAAGACTACCTCGAAGAAGGCACCTCCATCGGCGCCTTCCCTCGGCTCTGAGGATGAAGTCTTTCCCTCTCTACTCTGCTCGTTAGGGCGGGAGCAGGCTCCCTGATCACTGGGCCACTCCTCACCATGGCGGTCGTGGCCCTGATCGCCTCGTCAATGGCCCTGCCCTCATCATAAGGCTCCCCTGCGAAAGTAGGAGCCTCAAGGGCAACATCTGCCTGAAGATCCTCATGTAGAAGCCAGGATAATTCGGAACGACAATTGTATTTCAGTAGTGAGCAAATTAAAACTGAAAGTAAAAAAGGTAAAGAATAATACCTATCCCAAGGTTAGTGGACCCATCACCTCGATTTTGCGTCGAAGTATTGGCTGATAAACCCTTACCTGATTTAGTGCACATCCAAACTCCTACTGGAGATGAAACGCAGGCGGTAGAATATGAACGGAAATCCAAAGCATGCAAATTTTGTCATGATTTTAATCACTCAACTGATGGTTGCTCTCAGACCCGTTCACAGACCATCCCAAAAGCAAAACAAGAGTGGGTTCTTAAGAAATCAAGTTTGGATTCGAGGGGAGTATCTCAATTGGTTTGCACCAACCAGAATGGCCATCAACTTAATTCTGTGGTGGCGGTTGTTGATCATGAAGAATCCAAATTAGGGACCAGCAGAAGTGCTAAGGCAAATCTAATCGCACCATCAGCTCAAATTCAAAAGGAAAACTCTACCGAGATATTAAGGAAGACCAAAGAAGGATCTATCAACGTTCATCAGAATAAATTCTCTGCCCTTAATGATTTGGAATCAAATCCCTCACTCTTGGATATTGGGTTGTTCTTTCTTGATCATCTCACCCATGAGAGATCAATGGACCATGTTTTAGGATCTTGGAGTGTGGTTCAAAGAAAAAAGGCTAAATACCCTCCCCTACCATTTCTGACTCCCTCCTCCTGTCAGCTCCCATTTCAATATAACAGTGCCTAGTGAGTTGTTTGAGGGTGTTTGGGCTTTGGGTCTTTTTCTCCTTTCTTTTGTCTAACCTTGGCCCTCAGTTCGCTTCTCCTATTTTGAGAAGTTGTATCTCCCCTAGTTGGGGTTGTCTTGTTTTCTCTTTTATCTTGTACTTCATGTAATTCTCCTTCTTTTAATACATCTGGTTGGGGTCCTTGCCTAACCCCAGCTTACCAATATAAAAAAAAGACTCAAGGTGGCAAATGGGCGGTGCCGGCCCGCGGCCCAGCAAGGCACGACACGAATAGCTACAGTGTCACCGACCATGCCGGCACGGCACGAAGTCGAGGGCCATGCCGGGCTTGGTTTGGCGGCCAGTCAGGCTGTTCCGACAAGGCACGGCCAGTGAGCCCGAAACCCCCTTTAAAAAATGTTTTTTTTTTTCTTAAACCCGAGAATACCCCCCAAAAGTTATTTCAAACGGCTAGTTTGGGAGGTATTCTCATCCAAAACTTATATATTTTATAAAATACCAAAAATACCCTCTCTAAAGTGGAAAAAACGGCTAGTTGGGGGGTATTTTTAGATTTTCCTTGTTTACATTTCTTACCTTCCCTAAATTCCCTCCCTAACAACTATTTTTAAGGGTATTTGTGTCATTTCATGTCTTTTACCAAATTACCCCCTCCAATAACTAGTTTTGGAGGGTATTTTTGGATTTTTGTAGTTTAAATATTTTACCTTCCCAAAATACCCTCCCTAACAACTATTTTTGGGTATTTATGTCATTTCATCTCTTTTACGAAATTACCCCCTCCAATAACTAGTTTTGGGGGGATTTTTGGGAAGTCAAAAAATAACCAAGCCAAGCCTATAAATAAAACTTCCCTCGCCCTTCATTTCTCTTCAATCAACTTCTCTCTCTCCCTAAGGAAGTTCTCTCTCTCCCTAATCAACTTCTCCCTCTCCAATCAAATTATCTCTCTCTCTCTCTCTCCAATCAACTTCTCTCTCTCTAGTTAGTAGCACGAACTACTCATCAAGAGGGTGACGATTGACGATTAATATAAGGGCGGCGATTGGTGATTAACAAGAGGGCGACATTTTGCTCAATTAAGTTAAGGTTGGTACCGAGTTAAATATTTAGCATTTACAGATTTAATTCTAATTCTTCTTTCACCATTTTTTTTGTAAACCACTCTTAATGGCCGGTTCCGAAGAACTTTTCTACCCTAATATTAGCCATGACATCAACCAAGTTATAGACAATGATGAGTTAATGAAAGCTTGTTTAAGAGGTCAGTGGAGTGAGGACGAGGGAGAATTAACCCCTGAATCATAATTTTAAGTCCAAAATCAAGCCAACCCTATTGATAGTGGGAGCCAAGCTCTTTCTTACTCTAAACCTAAAAGAGATAGAACTTCAACTATTTGGTCTAACTTTACTCGTGAACAGATAAAATGTCCTGATGAAAGAGTAGAAATTAGAGCAGTTTGTAAATATTGTAAAAGAGATCTTAGTTGTAGTGTTGCCGGTGGAACGGGCCACTTAAAAAGGCATGTCGAAGCTTGTGCTAAAAAGCATGGATCATTAGATCCTAAGCAAATCCAACTAAGCCGTACGTCTAGCTCATTAGGTACATTTTCCTACACTCAAAATCAAATTAAAAGAGAACTAGCAGCATACATTGTACACTCCGAACAACCATTTATTTTTGTAGAAGATAAACATTTTTAAAATATGCTAAATCTGCTTTAAATCCTGCTATTAAAAAGGTACCTAGGAACAATCTAAAATCAGACAGTTTTAAACTTTTTTATGAACGTAAACAACAACTGATTTCAAGTTTTCAAGAATTTAATGGGAAAATTTTACTTCCGATATTTTGAGTACAAAAAAGGGTTTATCATATATTTGTGTAACCACACACTGTATAAATTCCGATTGGATGCTAGAAAAAAGAATAATTAGCTTTAGTCTTCTGGATTTTTCTCATACTGGAAGTGCTATAGCAACACATATTTTATCTACTGCTCGTGAAAATAATATTTTTTTTAAAAAATTCTATAACTCTAGATAATGCTAGTAATAATACTTCCGCAGTAGAGTTATTAAAATATGAATTAAAACCTATTTTAAATGGAGATCTTTTTCATGTTAGATGTGCATGTCATATTTTAAATTTGGCTGCGCAGGATGATTTTAACTCTTATTGACCCACAAATAGAAAAAATCTAAACTTATCTTTCATTTATCAGTTCTTCAATGTATAGAAGACAACAATTTATAAAATTATGCAACACCTATGGAAAAGAATTTTCAAATTCAAATTAGATGTTAAACATATGTGGAATTCAACTTACTTAATGTTCAAACACTGCCTTCCGTATAAAAATTAAATTTTTTCATTTTGTAATAAAAAAATACTTCAACCTTTCCGCTACACTGTATCTCTAGAAGATTGGAATACTTGTGAGGATTTCATGAATTTACTTGAAGTTTTTTACACTTCTAATAATGCTTTTTCTGCTTTTTACAAACCAACCTCAAATATAATTATGAGTACTTTATATAACATTACTCTTACTTTTGAATCAAATAGAGCTGAACAAATAATGAAACAAGTAAAGTCATTAAGACTAAATTTAAAAAATATTTTTATGAAATTCCATTTCTATATTCCTTAAGTACAATAATGGACCGTAGATTTAAATTACATGATTTATAAGTCTTGTTAAAATAGTGGAATAAAAACCTCGGTAATGATCCTAATGAATCAAGGCATAGTATAAATGAAATTAGATCATTATTAAGGTCTATATATCATATATATCAGGTAGAACATGACAAAGAAGATCAAGTTCTTCTACGAGTTCTGGGCCTAAAACTAATCCAATTTTTGCCTTAATAAATCAAAAAAGACCAAAACCAGGTAGTGTTAGTGCTTTATCTTATAATGAGTTATCATTGTATTTGGACAATGAACATTATATCATTCCTGAAGAATGGAAAACTTTTTAAATTTTACCGAGGTGGAAAGCAAATGAAAAAACTTATCTACTGGTATCTGTCATGGCACGTGATCTACTAACCTCCCCGTGTCCACAGTAGCATCGGAGTCTGCTTTTAGTGCAGGTAACAAAATTTTAGATGACAAATGATCCAAAATGTCATAAAAAACATTAGAGGTATGCGTATGCCTAAAGAACTAGCTTGATGCAGATGATAGAATGCAAGGTAGTAGATGAGAAGATGACTCAAGCTCATTACCTGAAGATTGATGAAGACCTTTAATTTTCAATTTGTAATTCAAGTTGTAATTTGTCGTGCCATGCCGCCCGGCACAGCCCATTTGCCACCTTGATGAAAGACCTACATTACGAGATCACCTTCCCACACTTCTTCCGGAAAAATAAACAGCGATATGATACTTGCCGACCCTTTTCTCCAAACTAACTCTTGTGACTAATTAAATTAACCCTTTTCTCCAAACTAAACTCTCCGTAATTATTTTGTTCTACCTTTTCAATCTTTTCAAGTTTTCATTTAAGCAAAAAGTAATCATTACTTATTTCCACTTTATCTCCTATTGGGGCAAAGCCAAAAGTCTCTTCAAAACAAAGTCTACATGGGTCTTGACTTTCAGGGTTTGTGACTACAGAGATGTTATTTTCCCTAAATTAATACATCATTTTTTGTCGTTTACAGGATATTGGTGTGACCTCATAAATCATTTCAGCTCAAATCTTGTACACAAGACTTAGCTCCTAATCTATTTGCTTCTAGTCATTGGCCATTAATTTTAGGTTGCAGAAAATGAGGGGGGTCTATGAATTATAGGTCTACTGCACCTGAGCTACCCACTAGTCTAGACATTGAAGAGGCTTCTCTATAGTTGGGAACATACGCTTCCCCAAAGGGCTGACCATCACCATATTAGAAATGCACAGGTCCCTATAAACTTGAGTGTAAAGTTTGATGGGGATATCTAACCCTTTGATCCATTTCAAAGCTATGAAGTGTCTTCATTTATTTATATTAACTAATGAAAGTCCTTTGAAAAGCTGTAATGTGAAGGAGAATCGAGTTTATCTCATGGTGCATTTTCTACACTGACCTTTTCTTCTTTCCTTTTACTTTCTCAATGGGAAGACCAAACCCTTCTTTGAGTGTCAAAACGCTAGCGCCGATGCGTACCCGTTAGCCTTTTCAACTACTCTGCACCTACCTTTTAGCTAAATGCTATTGAGAGAGAGAGAGAGAGACTAGTGGCTGGTACACGACTTGCGTGTGATGGAAGGAGCGGATTCCGAGGTGGGGTAGAGCATCACGGGGAATCCAAGCAGAGAAAAGAAACCAAGAGAGAAAGGACATCCTTTGAAATTATTTTTATATGGCTATTATTTAATTGGAGACAAGGTGCCTTCAATGTTTGGGAAATGACATTTACGTGTTGTTACACACACTCTCTCTCTACGTCCACTGAATGACAAACGGAGAAGACGATACGTGCAGTTTTCAACACTTAAAAAGCGAGTCTTGAAAAGGAGGTCGTGTGATGTAGAGATAGAACAAGAGTGTGTGGTGGTGGCAGCACATTTTCCGGGCACTCGCACCATAAGCATAATGGAAAAAAGATGTACGAGGAAGATAAGCAAAGTATCTCTTGATTCCTTCACTAGTTTACTATCATAAACTCCTGTTTTCCTTACGCCCAATTTCTGACATAAACACGGTTGGATTTTGCTTTGGACGACCAAGTTGACGGTTGGAATAACCCCAATACTTCTACTGCTACTATGTACTACTATCATGTGTTCTACATTCCAGGGTAATTTCGTCTTTGAGGTGCTTATTGTTATTCTTGGATTTGAAGATGAATTTTGGCACCAGATAGACAGTTATCCTTGATTGAAACTTTATAATGTTAATGTGACTAATGTGTGGAGAAAAATTGAAAAGCAAATGACACTACGTGGGGTACTTCTGACAGATTCCAAATGATGGAAGACAGGCTACACACAAAATCACTGTTAGGGTCGAGTAAAAGTCAAATTTTGTGTGTCAACCTTGATCGGATAATTCTAGCCCTTGATCATCAAGTCTCAAATAAGGTTTCATCATTTATAACTAAGTCATTTATTTTTCGGCAGTAAAAGTCTGGTTTCTCCTCCCCCCGAATCTGTTCCGTTATTTGGTTTTTCTGGCAGTGGGAATCTAGGGATAACCTCGCCTTCCTCTCTGCTATCTCGTGATCCAGAGAACAGAAATCTTCTTGCTAAGTTTGGTCATGCGGGCCCAAGCACATTCCGGAAAAATGAGGGATGGAAATCGCTACCTAACCCAAATCCAAGTTTCTTGGATAAGCTTCAGAAAGCTAAAGCCTGCGAGGAGGAATATTGGCCTTCTGGGCACCTCAACCTTCCGGAACCTCGTGTCTCTCCTTCAAGCAAAAATTCCTTCAGCTCCTCATCTTTGGAAGAACTCGGAAAGTCCTCTGGAATCTCACCCCTTCATCTTGACTACGACCCTAGCACTCACTGGAGGAAAGGAACTAGACTCCATAAAATCTTCACAAAGCCTTCCAGATCCTTGCCCAGTTCCCCCTACTCCACTAGAGACAAAAAGGAGACTCTTAAGCCTGCTCTTGCCCACCCATCTGATAACTCCAATTTGGGAGCCCCCCAGAACCATACCCTTGGTGAATTCTTCAGCCCAAGCCCCTTTTCTCCCATGGATTCTGGCCAGGGGTTGAAGACGATTTCCACAAATGGTAAGTTGAAATCAAAGCAAGTTCCCATTGCCATAATAGGCAACGACCCAGGGGTTGCTTCCATGCACCCCAACCACCCTCTGTCCTATCTGTCTGTCCTTGACTGGCCTCTGAAATCCCGTGACTTTCCCTCATCCGTCGATCTTAATTCCCCCCAGATCCCGATGCAAGTTTCCCCCCAAACAGCTAGCCCACCAAAATATTCAAAACTTACCAAGGCAGGAAAATTTGAATCTGTCTCTCACATGCAAAATGTGTTCCTCAAAATCCCTGGCCTACCTTTTTTTGATAGGGACCTGCGAGACTCTAAATCTCCCCCCCGCTCAAATTTTGAATTCCTCTAATTTCCTGCCTCCCTCTTCTCTCTCTTTGGAAGATAACTCCACCGAAATGCTAGCAGATCCTAGGCCCCCTTTGCTCCCTGACCCCAAGCCTACCTCCTGGGCAAAATTGCTCTCTACCCCTTCCCCTCCTCTGGTAGAAACCAATATTCCCTTCTTCACTCCAATCGTCTCGGAAAAGGGCAAGAAAAAAGCAAAATTTGAAGAAGAGGATTATTTAGAGGCTAAGGAAAAATGGAAACATTGCCTCCTGGGTTTCTTTCTTGGTAGAAGGCCTTTCTTCTCCACTCTTAAATAGCACCTCCAGAGAAAATGGAAGCTAAAGGGAGACTTTCTTCTCTCTCCTCTTCCAAAAAACTTCATCCTATTCAAATTCTCTCTTGAAGAAGATTCTATTAAGGTCCTGGAAGCGCCAATCACAACCTACGGTGGGAGGCCTCTTATTATTCAAAAATGGTCCCCAGAGTGTTCCCTGGAGAGAAGAAAGCTTTCTTCCATCCCTGTTTGGATTAGGTTCCCAGAACTCCACCTTAAGTTTTGGACTCCTAGTGGCCTTGGTAAGTTAGCTAGCACTATCGGTCATCCCCTCTTCATGAATACCATCACTGCTGAAGGCACTCATCTGAACTTTGCCCGAGTGTGTGTTGAAGTCACCCCTGAGGATGACCTTCTTGACTCCATTGAAGTTGAAAACCCCTTAGGCACTATATTCCAACCTGTGGAGTATGATTGGAAGCCCAAAGCCTGCCCCACTTGCCGAGATTTTAGCCACTCTGCTGATCATTGTCCCACCACTCCTCTGCCAAATCCTAAGCCTAAACAGGAATGGATAAAGAAAGCATCAAAAGCCTTAGTCAATACCCCTCCTGTTGCCCAGAATAATAGAAGCAAAAATCAGAACACCTTCCCTCTTTCGAATCCAGGTACCCAGGCTTCTTGCACTCAGCTAAAAGTCAATACTCACAATGAATTCAGCATTTTAGAATCCTTGGATCCAGAAAGCCCTGTTGAGACCAGATCATCTTCCATCATCCCAATTCCCTGTTCGGAACCCACCTCCATTACCCCTCCTGAACCCAGCCTCGATCCCACTAACCTTGATCCCTTCAGCATTATCCTTGATCATTGTGTAAATTCTCAGACTAAGCAGTGCTTGCCTGATTCCTCTGTTCTGCTCTTGCCATCTCCCCTTTCTCCAGAACTCCTCACTTCAACATCATTCGACCCTGACACTGCTAGTCCCCTTCTGAATGGCACCCCTCCCTCCCTTTCTGCCTCCTGTGGAGCAGCGAATCCACCTGCTCTGGATTCTCAATGAAGCTAATCTCAGTTTGGAACACTCGGGGTCTCTGCTCCCGTACAAAACGTAGAGAAATCAGAAGTTTTCTAAATAGCTCTAACACCTCAATCTGCTGTTTACTGGAAACCAAGGCTTCGTGTAACAAGATGAAAGACTATGTTAATGACTGTTGTGAAGGTTGGGAAGGCCATGGTAACTACTCTTGCGTTCTTAAAGGAAGAATTTGGATTCTCTGGGACAAAGCCAGGATTAACCTGAAGATTGTTGATGAATCTAGCCAGCACATTCACTGTGATGTGGAAGTCATCCAGACTGGTATGGCCTTCATTTTGACTTCAGTTTATGCCCATAATTATTATATTTCTAGGAGAGATCTGTGGTCCAAGCTGGAAAATATTGCCTCATCAAATCAGGCTCCATGGTTAGTGCTTGGAGACTTTAATGTTGTTCGTAGCCAGGAGGAAAGGTATGGGTACCCCCCAAATATAGCTCAAATGTAAGAGTTTAATTCATGTCTTACCAACAGTGCTCTAACTGACCTTCGTTCTGTGGGTCTGAATCTTACTTGGAACAACAAAGGAAAGCTGGGAAACCTGAAAATGGCTACGCTTGACAGATCCCTCGTCAACGAAGAATGGCTTCACTCCTTCCCGAATTCCTTTACTGAATTCATAGCTCCTGGAATTTCTGATCACAGCCCTTTCATTGTGTCCTGCACTAACCACCAATCTCTTGGGCCTAGACCCTTCAAGTTCATGGATATGTGGCTGGATGACCAGTCCCTTTACCCTATTGTGGAAAGAGCTTGGAATCTTAGAGTAAAAGGGAACCCCATGTATTCCTTTGTCCAAAAACTGAAAATGGTCAAAAATCATATCAAAACTTGGAACAGAGAGGTATTCGGTAGAATTGACATCAAAGTGCCTCTCATCAGAAAGTCGTTGTTACAGGTTCAAGAAAAAATCGAGAAAGATCCAACCAGCAATCATCTCCTTGAAAAGGAAGCAATTCTTAGAGAGGATCTTATCAGATGCTCTTCCCTTGAAGAATCATTGCTTAAGCAGAAATCTAGAGCCCAATGGCTTCAATTGGGAGACTCAAACTCAAAATTCTTCTATTCCCATTTGAAAGTTAGGCAAAATAAAAATAATATCCTTGCTCTGAAGAGAGAAGATGGCACTCAAGCTACAAATCCTCATGATATCTCCTCCATCCTGATCAGCCACTTCCACAAGATTCTTAACAATGGAAAGATTCAGAGTGAAGCAACTCCCGACCCTCTCAGAAAGCTGAATGATGGGGATGCTGCCTCATTATCTAAGCCTATCTCCTCGGATGAGATCAAAGAAGCTGTTTGGAAAGCTAATGGTGACAAAGCTCCGGGTCCTGACGGATTTAATGCCTCCTTTTTTCATGCCTTCTGGTACCTTCTTGGAGATGAGTTCATTGCTGCTATCCAAAATTTTTTCAAATCACCAAGCTCCTAAAATCCGTAAATGCCACTTTCATTTCCCTCATTCTGAAAGGTCCTGATGCCTCCTCCCCTTCCCAGTACCGCCCTATCTCTCTTTGCAACTTCCTGTACAAAACTATAACCAAAATCCTAGCTAACCGTCTTAGGACTGTTATATCCAGCCTTATTAGCCCATCCCAATCTGCTTTTATTAGAGGTCGTCAAATTCAAGATAATATCCTTCTCACCCATGATCTTCTTCACAACTTTCATCTCCCCTCCCCCTCCCCTATCATGTGCCTGAAAATTGATCTAGTGAAAGCTTTTGACAACATTAATCGTCAAGCTCTGTTATCTTTTATGGGTAAACAAGGGTTTGATTCTATTTGGCTAGGCTGGATTGAGGAATGCATTAGGAATTCTTCTTTTTCTATCCTTCTGAATGGCTCTCCCCAAGGTTTCTTCTCTTCCTCTAATGGTCTTCGCCAAGGAGACCCTCTCTCTCCCCTCCTCTTTTCTATCTCTATGGAAATGCTTTCGGTGCTTCTGGAAAATGCCATTTCTTCTAATGCTCTTTCTACTCCCTTCGTTCAAGGTCCTTTATCTATTTCTCATCTACTATTCGCAGATGATCTTATGATATTTGCCAAGGGATCTACCGAAAATGCATCTGTTCTCTCTTCCTGTCTTAAGCATTTCAAGAGTGTCACTGGGCTGGAGGCCAATCCCTCAAAATCTGAAATCTTTTTTCGTGGTTCTGTGCTCAAGGATAAGCAGGCGATCCTTGGAATCCTGGGGTTTAATGAAGGAGTCCTCCCCATTAGGTACCTTGGTCTCCCGTTGTATACTTCGAGACTCACTGTTTCTGATTGTGCTCCTTTGATCACCAAAGTCCGTAAGCGCATTGCCTGTTGGTCTAGCAAATACCTTAGCCAAGCTGGCACAATTGAATTAGTTAAGACGGTGCTAAACAGTTTCATGATCTATTGGTCATCTGCTTTTGATATCCCCAAGGGTGCCATGGACACGATAGAGAAAGTTTTCAGATCTTACATCTGGGGAGGCTCTGAAAGCAAAGAAGCCCACCATTCAGTTTCGTGGAATGAATTGTGCAAACCTTTAAGGGAGGGAGGTATTGGCCTTAGGCTCATCAGGGACATCAATGTATCTCTCAAAATCAAGCAGGTATGGTCTATCATTTCTGGCACGAGCAGCCTCTGGAACAGATGGTTCTCTCTGAAATACATCAAAAAAAAAATTTCTGGACCATTAACCAACCTTCTAAGCCATCATGGGGGATTAGGAGTATCTTTAGGAGTAGGGATTTGGCTAAGCCCCATATCTGCTACTTGGTGGGAAATGAAGCCGACATCGACTTTTGGAACCAGCCATGGCATCCGCGGGGGGTTTTATCATCCCTCATTCCCAGGCATAATACTGTCTCCTCCCTTTCATCCTTGACTTCCCTAGGCCAAATTCATCTTGATGGACCCTGGAATCCAACTCTGGACATCGGATCTCTCACCCGAGAAAAAGCCCTTCTTTCCGAAGTCCTTTTCAATGATACAGCTAGAAACCTCCCTATTTGGAAACCAAACAGTAATGGCCTTTTCACCGCCAAAAGTGGGTGGGAAGTCACAAGACAGAAATTTGTTAAACCTGGCTGGGCCTCAAGAATTTGGTTCAGCTGTCATATTCCAAGGCATGCTCTTGTTTCTTGGAAAGCTCTCAAAAATGGCCTAAGCACCACTGATAACCTCCCATTCCTGGACCCCTATGTAAACAGGAGCTGTATTTTATGTAATTCTGATCTGGAATCTGTTAACCATCTCTTCTTTCAATGTAACTATTCGAAATGGATCTGGAATATTATTCTTGGGAAGCTTGGGCACAGGCGCAATCCATACCCAGACTTACTACAGGAAGAGCTGTGGCTTGCCAACAATTTCAAAGGTGCAGGTCAATCATCAAAATTGGCTTACATTGCTTTCGAAGCAGCCATCTACATCATCTGGATTGAACGGAATAATCGTGTTTTCCACAAATGTTCCCTCCCCAACTCTGCGTTGCTGTCTGAAATTCTAATCCTGGTAAGATCAAAGGTCCTGGGTATGAAGATTGAGGAGGACAATCCAAGCAATAGGGCCATAGCCTCTAACTTTGGCTGTACCTTAAGCCCCAAATTCCGTCCTCCCCAGTTTTGTTCCTGGCTAAAGCCGGTTCAAGGGACTTTTAAAATCAACTCTGATGCTTCTTTAGATGCTGAAGGAGGAGGTATTGGCGGAGCAGTTCGGGATAACAATGGATTTCTTGTTTCTATGTTCTCTGTTAATGTGGAGCGGGAGGAGATTCTTGCCCTGGAAATCCATGCTGTTCTTGCGGGATTGCAGATGGCCTCATCTTTGGGTCTTGTTAGTATTTGGATGGAAGTAGATTCTAAAATTGCAGCCGATGTAATCAATGGAAAATCTAAAATTCCTTGGAGATGCTTCAATCGTATTCAGGTAATTCACCAGCTCTTATCCCATTTCCAAAACTGGAGGATTACTCACATTTGGCGAGAAGGAAACAGTGTTGCAGATTTTCTCTCCAAACGGAAATGCCCTTGCAAAGGGACAGACATCCCTCCTTTTCTGTCTCCCCCGGCTCTCCTTCACCTCCCGGATTCTGATAGGCAAGGAAATGAGTACTGCATATTGTAATTCCTCCATGCTTTGTAAGTCTGTTTTTTGGATTTTCTATTGTTGGGAGCTTGTTCCCTTTTGGTTGGCGTTTCAGCCCCCTTAGTTGTAACCTTTTCTCTTTCTTAATGGTTGGTTGGGGTCCTGCCTAACCCCTGCTTACTCTTCAAAAAAAAAAAAAAGTCATTTATTTTTCTTTGAGGTGCTTAAAAATAAAAAAACTTTAAAAATGTTGGCACACCTTTTGGTGACGTTGGCACCCTCTGTCATCCAATGAAAAGTATAGAACTTTAAATTCTACAAAGACAGGCATGGCCGCATGGTAGTGAGTGGTGACAAACACAAGGGTGCGAATACCAATTTTCATTGTGTATTCTAAGGATTTCGAGTGAGGGCATCTTTCGTAGTTTAATTCTTAGTAGGAGGACATGTTAGTAATCCACGTAAAAAAATCGGGCACCCAGATGTACGTGACATAATAATTAGCGAGTTATGATGCATGCGTGGGTCTGGAACAGTGCATGCCCGTTCAGAGAGAGAGAGAGATGAAAAGCTTCGCAAAGTGGCAATTGGGCGGTAAGTTTGAAAGTGATTTTGAAAGCCGTCCAAAGTAGAAAGGTAAAAATGTAAGAAAAAAAACACTGTCTACTTGCACGAGAGAGAGAGAGAGCTTCGCACATGGCTACTGGGCCCTCGGTTTGAAAGTGATTTTGAAAGCCGTCCAAAGTAGAAAGATAAAAATGTAGAAAAAGGAAAAAAAAATGAACTCTGTTTACTTGGAGGGAGATACTACCTAATAGTTTAAGAGGTAGAAAACCCAACAGGGACATCAAGGTCAGCCTACAGTTTGCTACCCTTTCCAAAGTTCAATCCGCTGTAAAAAACCATTCAACTAAAGGAGGTCAGCGAATATTTTACAGGGGCAGTCGATCTGAAAAGGATACTTCGTGATCTAAGCTCGTAGAAAACTATAACTCAAGATGAATTGCTATTGATATTCCCAGTGTTTAAAAACGCGGATGTGACACGGAACGCGGCCAAGAACAATCTTTGTCGACTGGTGCGGACGCGGCCAAGAACGCCGTTGACACGGTCATAACTCTGAAGAGTGTAAGACAAAACGCGGAATGCGGATGTGGTGCAATGCGGAAGGCGACCAAGGTAAAAAGGAGTCGATTGGGCAAGTTCTTTGTCGAGTCAAGGAGTTTTTAAACATTGGATATTCCTATTATTAATATTCGTGCTGCTATGTTTTGATGATGAGACGAACTCACCTTGTATTTTAGGATAATGATATTTGCACTACAATGATCTCATGATGAGACGAACTTGCCTTTTTTTCCATTTTTAACTGACTGCTTAGAGCTTTTATGGAATTGTAATAGCTTTTGAGAGCTGATTAAATAATAAAAAAGAAAGTGAATTTGTCCAATCATTAAAACATGGCAGTGGGAATATCAATTGGCAGTACTTAATGTCATATAAGATAATTTAACCATGAGTTTTAGGCCAAATTTTTACGCTTTCAATTGTAAAATTTCAAGGGAAGATTGAATTAATTCAAATAATGTTGAAAATCCAAGCTTGACCGCTTGACCACCTATTCACTTTCCTCTTGTCATGGTTTTGGAACTTTACTATTTCGGAAGCTTGCAAGTTGCAAATTTTGACTTCACCACATTGGAAATCTACTTTGTTGGAGTTATTGGCCAAGGGACTTAGTTTCTTTGTTTTGGAATTTTGTAAGGCATAATTTGCCTTTGTTAGTGTGTTAGTGGTAGCTTAGGGACGCTAAGAATAATTATGATATGTTTATCTTAGATTTGAAGTGGAGACTATATTTTGGGCCATGTATCTTCTTCATATGTAAGCCATTTTAGTGAAATTTGAAGGTCCTTGAGTAGTATAACAACTTGGGTTACTTTTTTTATGTGTTTGACATTAAGGGAACAATTTTATTCTCTTGAAACTCATCTTTGATCTCCCTCCAACCTAGTTGGTTCCATTACAACAAAGTGGTATCAGAGTCAAGGTGAGAATGACTCAAAACAAGATGTCCCCTTTAAAGTTTCAAAGTGAAGGTTGCAAGAGGATATTACCATATGAATTGTTAGGCCTAAAATCGGTAACAGATATGACAGTGACGTAAGAGCCGAGCTGGAGGACCCGAGAGACCGAGGTGAGGGAGCTGAGTAGCTGAGCCCTGCGTAAAGAGCAAACGAGGTCAGAAGACCAACCCGGAGTGTTACTCCGGACAGGCCCTTCGACACTCAAGTCAGTATGAGCAGGAGTGCAGAGCTAGTTTTTAGAGTGGTGGGTCATAAGTTATTACATTACCCTGTTTATGAGCTTTGGAAGCCCTTTTATGGAGGGAAAACGGGGGTAGTTGAAGAGTTATTACTCCAGGACAGGTGTCGGCCAACAATAGGTTCGAGCTCACCTACTCTGCTGTAATTACCAAACTACCCTTGCTGACGTGGGATCTGCGGTGGGCCGTCCTTGGGCCACGTGTCGACAGCTAATAGGCTGCTGTTTTTATACCCCATCAGTTGCCCCCCAGTTCTCCAAGTCATTATGATGACATGGGGAAGTGTGGTGAGTACATCTCTGATTGGTGGTGGTTCGGAAACTATCAGTCCGGAGGCTGGAGCAGTCCGAAAACTATTAGTCCGGAGATTGGAGCAGTCCGGAAATCATTAGTACGGAGATCGGAGCAGTCCGGAAATCATCAGTCCAGAGATTGGAGCAGTCCGGAAATTGGAGCAGTTCGGAAATTACCAGTCCGGAGATCGGAGCAGTCCGGAAATCATCAGTCCGGAAATTGGAGCAGTCCGGAAATTACCAGTCCGGAGATCGGAGCAGTCCGGAAATCATCAGCCAGGAAATTGGAGCAGTCCGGAAATTACCAGTCCGGAGATCGGAGCAGTCCGGAAATCATCAGTCCGGAAATTGGAGCAGTCCGGAAATTACCAGTCCAGAGATCGGAGCAGTCCGAAAATCATCAGCCCGAAATTGGAGCAGTCCGGAATTTGGAGCAGTCCGGAAATTACCAGTCCGGAATTTGTCAGTCCGGAGTTTGGAGTAGTCCAGAATTTGGAGCAGTCAGGAAATTTCCAGTCTGGAGTTTGGAGCAGTCCGGAAATCATCAGTCCGGAAATTGGAGCAGTCCGGAAATTACCAGTCCGGAGATCGGAGCAGTCCGGAAATCATCAGCCCGAAAATTGGAGCAGTCCGGAATTTGGAGCAGTCCCAAAATTACCAGTCCGGAATTCGGAGCAATCCGGAAATTGGAGCAGTCCGGAAAGTACCAGTCCGGAGATCGGAGCAGTCCGGAAATCATCAGTCCGGAAATTGGAGCAGTCCGGAGATCGGAGCAGTCCGGAAATCATCAGCTTGGAAATTGGAGCAGTCCGAAATTTGGAGCAGTCCGGAAATTACCAGTCCGGAGTTTGTCAGCCCGGAGTTTGGAGCAGTCCGAAAATTATCAGTCCGGAATTTGGAGCAGTCCGGAAATTACCAGTCCGGAGTTTGTCATCCGGCTTGGGCCGGACTGATTTTTTGTCGTTTAGCCAGACGCGTAATATCAAGTCCGGCTTGGACCGGACTGATTTTTGTCGTGTAGCGAGACGCGTCATATCCAGTCCGGCATGGGCCGGACTGATTTTTGTCGTGTAGCGAGACGCGTCATATCCAGTCCGGCTTGGGCCGGACTGATTTTTGTCATGTAGCGAGACGCGTCATATCCAGTCCGGCCAAGCCGTCAGTCTGGCCTGGAAAAGCAGTGCGGCCAAGCCGTCAGTCCGGCCTGGAAAAGCAGTTCGGCCAGGCCGTCAATCCGTCCTGGGAAAGCAGTGCGGCCAAGCCGTCAGTTCGGCCTAGAAAATCAGTTCGGCCAAGCCGTCAGTCCGGCCTGGAAAAGCAGTTCGGCCAAGCCGTCAGTTCGGCCTGGAAAAGCAGTTCGGCGAAGCCGTCAGTCCGGCCTGAATTTTATCCTGTGCGCTATATCCAGTTCGGCTTGAGATGAACTAAATTTTGTCCTGTAGCGCTTTGCGCTATATCCAGTTCAGCTTGAGATGAACTGAATTTTGTCCTGTAGCGCTTTGCGCTACATCCAGTTCGGCTTGAGATGGACTGAATTTTGTCCTGTAGCGCTTTGCGCTATATCCAGTTCGGCTTGAGATGGACTGAATTTTGTCCTGTAGCGCTTCGCGCTATATCCAGTTCGGCTTGAGATGGACTGAATTTTGTCCTGTAGCGCTTCGCGCTATATCCAATTCGGCTTGAGATGGACTGAATTTTGTCCTGTAGCGCTTTGCGCTATATCCAGTTCGGCTTGAGATGGACTGAATATAACGCAATCTGCTAAAAGACGAAATTGAACTTTGTCTTGTAGCGAATCACACCGAGTCCTGGTCGGCTTGAGATGAACTGATTTTTGTCCTGTAGCGCTTTGCGCTATATCCAGTTCGGCTTGAGATGGACTGAATTTTGTCCTGTAGCACTTTGCGCTATATCCAGTTCGGCTTGAGATGGATTGAATATAGCGCAATCTGCTAAAAGACGAAATTGAATTTTGTCTTGTAGCGAATCACACCGAGTCCTGGTCGGCTTGAGATGAACTGAATTTTGTCCTGTAGCGCATTGCCTTATATCCAGTTCGGCTTGAGATGAGCTGAATTTTGTCCTGTAGCGCTTTGCGCTATATCTAGTTCTGAATTTGTCAGTCCGGCTTGAGAATTAGTCCGGAATTTGTCAGTCCGGCCTGGGAGTCAGTCCGGCTTGGGCCGGACTGATTTTTGTCGTCTAGCGAGACGCGTCATATCCAGTCCGGCTGGAGATGTTCTGAACGGCTTAGGATGACCAAGTTTTAATGAACTTGGGTTTTTGCAAGGGTTTGGTTTTCTGCCCGGGCCCGTTCCTGACTAGGAGTGCGCTCCCGGTCTCGGTGGAGACGAGCCGTGGCGAACCAAGTAGCAAGTACCCGAGTTTTAGCGAACTGGGTTTCCAAGCGGCGAGTTCCCAAGTTATAACGAACTGGGTTTCCGAGGAGCTTTGGTTTTTGCATCCGGACTGGTTCCGGACTAGAAGTGCGCTCCCGGTCTTTGCGGAGACGAGCCGTGGCGAACCAAGCAGCAAGTACCCTAGTTTTAGTGAACTGGGTTTCCAATTTAATGAGTACCCAAGTTTTAGCGAACTGGGTTTCCGAGGAGCTTTGGTTTTTGCATCCGGACTGGTTCCGGACCAGGAGTGCGCTCCCGGTCTTTGCGGAGACGAGCCGTGGCGAACTAAGCAGCGAGTACCCTAGTTGTAGTGAACTGGGTTTTCCAATTTGATGAGTACCCAAGTTTTAGCGAACTGGGTTTCCAAGTAATGAGTACGAAGAGATTTGCAAAAGAGCTTGTCATTCACATTCAGCAGATATTTACAAAGTCACTTCCACGCCGGGTGGTCTACTACTGATAGTATTTTCTGAGGTCTTCGGCGGGTTCAGTTACCTGTGCTTCATCTCTCAGATCAAGTAGTTCAATCGGCAAGGATTCCGATGCATCTTTGCCTTTTGAGTGCCATGGCATAGCACTCCCTGGACTGTGGTTGATCTCCTCTGACCTCACCCACGCCGTTTGGCGTTATAAACTTCATTTTCTAGTGATACGCTGAAGCGACTCCGTGGATTAAGTTCTGCCCGGGTGGTCCCAAGATAGCGTTATAGACCGAAGTGGCCCTCAGTACTTGGAAGTTGACCATGGCAAAAGCTTGGCAGGGCGGCTCTCCGACATGGACTGGGAGTTCAATCTGCCCTTCCATTTTCACGACTTCCCCCGAGAAACCGAACAGATCGGAGTTCGCCGGCCTTAAGCGGTCGTCACCTATCATCATTCTCTCGAAAGCATGATAGTACAAAATATCGGCCGATCTCCCATTGTCGACCAGGATTTTCTTCAACTCCCAGTTTGCGACGAGCATGGTTATGACCAGTGCGTCGTCGTGTGGCAATATCAGGTTGTCGAGATCCGCATCTGAAAAGGAGATCTCATTCTCCGTCCTCATCTTCTTGCTGCATGTGTGCACGGCGTCGACTCGGGGTGCATATGCTTTTCGAGCAGCAGACGATGTGCCCCTAGCGGCTGGTCCGCCCATAATTGTGCCTATGACTCCCCTTGGCCGGGAATTGAGTGCCTCTGGTTGTGGACTGGATGAAGGAGATTGGTTCTTAGCAGGGGGCGGCTGCGACCGTCGAGGGCTGCGGCCTTGAGGACTCTTCTCTCTGCACTCCGGTCTGCGGTCGTCACTTCGGACATACCTTTTCAAGTAGCCCCGGCCAATCAGCAGCTCGATTTCTTCCTTGAGCTGCCAGCATTCGTCCGTGTCGTGACCGTGGTCCCTGTGGAACCGACAGTACTTTGATTGGTCTCTCTTATTTCCCTTGGAGATCATTCTGGTTGGCCATCTTACGAATTCTTCTCCCTCGATTGCGGCCAGTATGCTTCTCCTGGAGGTGTTGAGAGGGGTAAAGTTCTCCTCCCTCCTCTGGGGGGACTTTTCTCTTCTGACGGCCTTGTCATCCCTACGTTGTTTAGTAGGGTTCTTGTCTTCAGAGGTTCTCCTCCGATTTGAGTCCAGGGCCGCCAACGTCTCTTCTACTGATATATATTCCTCTGCCCCGGCCATTAGAACTGCTAGTGAGTGCGGGTTCCGGCGGGCTACTGCGCGGCGGAAATCGTTAGATCTAGCACCTGCGAGGAGCGCGTTCAAGGCAGCTGAGGGATCTAGGCTTGGCACTTGGAGTGCCTCCCTGTTGAAGCGGCGGACAAACGTTTTCAGAGGCTCGTTGTCCTCCTGGCGCAAGGCCATCAAGGAGGCGGTTGTTTTCCTTGGCCTGCGGCTAGTCATGAAATGGCGGACCAGATCGTCCCCAAAATCTTCAAAGCTGCTGACGGAGTTTGGCTTGATCCTGGAGTACCAGTCCCGGGCCGCACCGGTCAGTGTTGTCGGGAATGCTCTATAGAGGAAGCCATCAGACGCTCCGTGGAGGAGCATCATCGTCCTGAACGTTTCCAAGTGATCCACAGGGTCAGTGGTTCCGTTGTACTGCGGGACGGTTGGCATTTTAAATCCTCTGGGTGCTGGGGCACCCACGACATCGTCGGTGAACGACGTTCTGCTTGAGAACACCCTAGAAGCGGGTCGGCTGTGATCTTTTGCCAGCTCTTCTATGCGGTGGTCCATTTCTTCCATACTCCGCAGCATCGGGTCAGCTCTACGGTCTGGTGACCTGTTTCTTTCCACCGATTGGCTGTTCGGCCGTAGCATAAGCTGCCACCACGGGCGAGGCGATTCGCTCACTCCGAGTCCTGCGGGGTAGCACGGCTCGGGTAGTCCGCGCGGTTGGCACCCGCGCACTCTTGCGCCCTGCCATTTTTTGTAACGTGATTGGAACAGCCTTTAGTTCAAGGTCCCACGGATGGCGCCAATTTGTTAGGCCTAAAATTGGTAACAGATATGACACTGACGTAAGAGCCGAGCTGGAGGACCCGAGAGACCGAGGTGAGGGAGCTGAGTAGCTGAGCCCTGCGTAAAGAGTAAATGAGGTCAGAAGACCAACCCGGAGTGTTACTCCGGACAGGCCGTTCGACACTCAAGTCAGTATGAGCAGGAGTGCAGAGCTAGTGTTTAGAGTGGTGGGTCAGAAGTTATTACATTACCCTGTTTATGAGCTTTGGAAGCCCTTTTATAGAGGGAAAACGGGGGTAGTTGAGGAGTTATTACTCCAGGACAGGTGTCGGCCAGCAATATGTTCGAGCTCACCTATGCTGCTGTAATTACCAAACTACCCCTGCTGATGCGGGATCTGCGGTGGGCCATCCTTGGGCCACGTGTCGACAGCTAATAGGCTGTTGTTTTTATACCCATCATGAACTAAGTATTGTAAACATTGTATTGCGAAAATAGGATATCCAGTTCTAGAGACTACAACTGGAATAGCAAGAGGATTAGAAACCAAGACATTCCTTGTATGGGAATGCATGAGAATTAAAAGGCAAATTTCACGATACGGCACTAAAAACCTTGTTTTTTTGAATGGCCGTAAAAAACGATGTCCAAAACGGTCAGGCCATTTAAAAACGACAGATTTTATTAGAAATTGTATTAAAAATGAATTAAACGCTTATAGCGTTATTTTCTCCTCTTTCTGACCTTTTTCCTCCTATTTTTTCTAACTTTACCCTTACCCCTCTTCTAAATAAGATAACGCTATGGCATATGAAAAAGGATTCTCTTTGTTGTTTCTTTACGACCTCCCTTAATCTTCCAAAAGCAGGACCAATTGGTGGCACTAAATTATAATTTATAACACCCAAATTCCACTCAAAATAAATTTATGTAAGCTCTCTGGACAGTTATTTTTCATATAAAAATTGTCGAGCGCTCAATCTCTCTTCATCATAGCTACAGACGGATCAATAAAAACTTTAGGACTAGAAAAATGTTACAAAAATGCCTATAAAAATTAGGGTTTATTATGAAAGAATAAGATGAAAAGTGAAAATTTGGTCAACTCCACAGCTATGACACGAGCTCACTTCTTTATCTTCTGCACATACAACATGGGATTGAGATTTCATCTGTATCTTATAAACCAAAACCTGTTTTGCTAGTAAGATGATCATAAGGCATACATCTCTAAGTAATTAGACACCCTTAACAATAAAGTGGGGTTTAGGATCAAACTGCTCTATATATAGAGGAGGCTTTCCAAAGTCAAAGTTGTCCGGTCTAATGTTCCCTCAGTCATTTCGTGTATAAAATTTGCTTTATGCACATTTTAAGCCAAAAGGAACCTAAAATCGGTAACAGATACGGCAGTGACGTAAGTGCTAAGCTGGAGGACCCAAGGAGCCGAAGTGAAGGAGCTGAGTCCTGCACAAGAGCACACAAGGTCAGAAGACCAACCCGGAGTCGTTGCTCCAGACGGGCCCTTCGACACTCAAGTCAGTACGAGCAGGAGTGCAGAGCTAAAAATTTAGGAGTGGTAGCTTAGAAGTTATTACCCTTTACTTTGAGCCTTGAGAGGCCTTTTAAAGAGGGAGGCCTGGGGTGGTTGAATTACCTAGCCCATGACAGGTGTCGGCCTTTCTGTAGGTTTAGGTTCACCTACTCTCAGGTAATTACCAGATTGCCCCTGGGCAGGTGTCGATTTCGTGGTGGGCCCTTCCGAGGGCCACGTGTCGACAACTCATTAGCTGTTGTTTTTCATACCCCATCAGTTGCTCCCAGTTCTCCAAGTCATTGCAGTGATTTTGGGAAGTGCGATAAGTTATATTCCTGAACGGTAGAACGAGCTGGTGTTCGGGACGGCTCGATGTAATGAAGTAAGAGATCCGGCTGGGACTAACCATGAATTGAGGTGTAAAATCTGTCCGGCCTGAGACGGGCAGAAATCAGGAGTGTAAAATCTGTCCGGCCTGAGACGGTCAGAAATTAAAGTGTAAACTCTGTCCGGCCAAGCCGTCTGTCCGGCCTGGGACGGGCATAACTGAGGTGTAAAATCTGTCCAGCCAAGCAGTCTCTCCGGCTTGGGCCGGACTGATTCTTGTCGTTTTGCGGACGCGCCATATTCTGTCCGGCCAAACCGTATGTCCGGCCTGGGACGGGCAGGAGTTGAAATGTAAAATCTGTCCGGCCTGAGACGGTCAGAAGTTGAAGTGTAAAATCTGTCCGGCCAAGCCGTCTGTCCGGCCTGAGACAGACTGATTTTTGTCGTTTTACGAACGCACCATATTCTGTCCGGCTTGGGCCAGACTGATTTTTGTCGTTTAGCGGACGCGTCATATCCTGTTTGGCTTGGGCCGGGCAGATTTTTGTCGTTTAGCGGACGCGTCATATCCTGTCCGGCTTGGACCGGACTGACTCTTGTCGTTTTGCGGACGCGCCATATTCTGTACGGCTTGGATTTGACTGATTTTTATCGGTTAGCGGACGCGTCATATCCTGTCCGGCTTGGGCCGGACTGATTTTTGTCGTTTTGCGGACGCGCCATATTCTGTCCGGCTTGGGCCGGACTGATTTTTGTCGTTTAGTGGATGCGTCATATCCTGTCCGGCTTGGGCCGGACTGATTTTTGTCATTTTGCGGACGCGCCATATTCTGTCCGGCTTGGGCCAGACTGATTTTTGTCGTTTATGGACGAGCACTTTATGGACGTCCCTTAGCCCCTTTGGAGATACGCGCGCATTTACTCACGCCCTTGCCTCGAGGTGTGTCCGTCATTAATGAAAGACACGTGGCATTATCAGGTTCGCGAATGCGAATCGTCTCAAGCCTGGAGGCTATAAGAAGAGGCTTTCACCCTTCATTTTCTCACTTTTAACTTTTTACTCTCGCCTTTCTGCTTCTTGCTCTGCCTGCTCGGCTCGGGTAGCTCGTGGTTGTGACCGTCCGCGGATTAGGAGCTCTCTCTTCGGACCGGTATTCTTCTTGAGCGCGTCTTTTATTCGTTTCTTTTCCTGTGTTCTTCATGTCCCGTAGTACCTCTAGCTCTGAGTCCAGTTCAGGGGAGTCCTCCTCTTCCAGTAGCTCAGGGCAAAGGTTCAGGCTGAGGGCTGCGATAAAGGGAGATAGGGCTTGCAATGACAGCACCGACGTCTGTATATATGACGAGTCCCTAAGAGCCGGGTTCAGGTTCCCTTTGCATCCCTTCTTTGTCGCAGTCCTTCGATACTACGGCCTGGCTCCGGCTCAGGTCGCGCCGAACTCAGGGAGGACGCTGATCAGGTTCATATACCTCGTCCAGGGCCGGCTTCAAAGAAGCTTAACCGTGCCACTGTTTCAGATGTGTGCACACCTAAAGAGGCATAAGGACGGAGGTTGGATTTACATCAGCCAATGCCCTGAGGTGAAAATGATTACTGGCATTCCCTCCTCCATACACCTGTGGAAGAACATGTTCTTTTACGTCGAGGACGTTGAACTCACTGAGCCCTGGCTGGTTTCTTTGAAATGAGACACCCCGGACACACTTGCGCTGAGCCGCAAGCTGCTTTTGGAGGGCGAGGATGAGAGAATGTTTGCACTAATCTGTGAGGAGTTACGCCAGGAGGGCCTCATTCACTGCGCGAACATCTCTGGGGAAGAGGTTCTGGTCGGGCTCGGCATCAGTATTGTGACCCCAGCACGTATGTGGCTATTCTCAATTTTAAGTCATATTTTCTTTTCCTTGTCCTTGACCGGTTTTATTTGTGATGTTGAATTTCAGAAATGCAAACGCAGTCGAAGCTCGAGAAGGTGAGGCAAGGGGCCTTTGGCAGGGGCCAGGGCCAGCAGGGCCAGAAGAGGAAGGCCCCCGAGATTTCCAGTCCTGCACCAACCAAGGACGCACCGCCACCCAAGGGCAGGCCAACAGTGAGGCTCGTCGGCTCATACCGGCGAGGAGCGGGAACACCCAAGCCAGGGGACCAGTCTACCGGAGTCCGTCCCACCCCTGCGAGGTCCGGGGAGAACGTCTTTCGGCCCAACTGGGCCGTTCAGAAGAGCGACACCGGCCTGGGTGACAGCCATGTTGCCAGGGAGATCATTACCAAGGGCCAACTAAACCAGGATCAACTCCAGGTTCTTAACAAGCCTCCGGATGCGGCCGAGGAGGCCATTTTCTCATCGCTCTACCAAATTGGTGTGTATTATCATGACTTTCGCGAGAAGAGTCGGAAGTTCTCTGCCGTGATCACCAAGTCTGAGGAGGAGAACGGCAAGTTGATACAAGAGGCGTACGAGCTCAATAGGTCTATCAAGGAGAGGGACGACGAGATGAAAAGGCTCAAGTTCGAAAATGCCGCCCAGTTGCAGAAGGCCGCCGACGCCCTTGAATCGCAGAGAGGGAGAGCCCGGGAGAGGCAGATAGCGGCCGTGGCAGACGCCGTGCAGAAAAAGGAAGACGAGCTAATTAGCTTGTCCACGGAGTCGTACAAGTTGGGGTTTATGGATTGCCTTGAGCAGGTCAAGGGATCCAACTCGAACGTCGTTCTTACAGGCCTTGTCCTTCCTGACCCGCCGGCAGCTCAGGGCGAGGACGGGCAGGATGCCGCAGCGGGGGGTCCTTCGCATTAGGGTGGCCATGGAGTGCCTTGGGCTACCCGTTCTTCCTTTCTGGTAGTTCACTGATTCTTTTTGTAATGGCCCTTGGAGGCCCTACCTTTTGTAATGGCCCGTGGAGGCCTTACTTTAATGAATAGTTCATATTTTGCTGTGCATTGTTTTCGCTTGTGTCTGCTTCACTAATGTTAATTACCCTAACACTGCGTGTCTCTGGTATTGGTTACTCGACAGTGTGCCTTCGACCGGTCCCGTTTCTGACCAGGAGTGCGCTCCTGGTCTTTGTGGAGATGAGCGGGGGCGAACCGAGCATCAAGTACCCAAGTTTTAGTGAACTGTGTTTCTGAGATGGTTTGGTTTTTTCTGCACGGGCCCGTTTTCGACCAGAAGTGTGCTCCTGGTCTTTAGGGAGACGAGCCGGGGTGTAAGCCCAAGGGTCTACTCTCCTATCTTGTTTTGATGATTCTAAACATAATTGATTGTGTTATTGAATACTAATCAATTTGCCTTGAAGTGTTGGGTTTAAGATAGGATTGATCATTGAAGAAACCAACACACTACATGGTCATGCTTGAAGATGTACCCAATAAGAGTCAAAGGAGCTAGGTGGAGCTCACATTATCTCTCAAGCAAGCATTCACAAGATGGAAGATCAATTGAAGACCAAGACTAAAGAGAAGTTGAAGGTTACATAGGTATCATTGTACATCCTTTCTCTTTAGATTTCCAAGACAAGGCAAAGTATTTTAAAAGAGTTTTTCAAACACACTTAAGAACTTAAAATGGATTAGTGAATGGTTATGTGGTGGGCCAACATGTTGGGACCCTCATAAACATTCCAAAATTATCATAGGAGTTGAGTTCCAAAAGCCAAAAATCAAACAAGCAATAAAATCTCAAAATATGCGGATTTTTAGGCTTCTCGAAACTCCGAGAGTTCCCTCGGAACTCCGAGAAATGGTCCAGTAGAATATTTTCTTCTTCTGGCCGTTCTCTCGGAACTCCGAGAACCTCGCGACAGCTCAAAAAAGAGCAGTTGGGATTTGATTTAAAATTGGTTTTTAATTTTCTTAAGCCCAAACGGTCATATTTTTGCAAGAGACTATATATACTCATATAAGAGGATTATTTCCTCTCTCTTGATCATTTGAAAAACTACCTTAAGCCTTCAAACACATTTGCAATCCTTTCAAGCTTAAGAATTTGTTTTTCCCAAACTTGCCTTGCAACCTGCAAATCTTTTGATTTGGGATTTTAGAGCTTTTACTTGCAACCATCATTGAAGAGCAATCAAGGGACTTCAAAGAGCATCAAGCTTTGAAGAAGAAGCTAAGCAATTCAACTTCCATTTCTTGTAAAGGTGTAAGGGAATCCTATCTTAATTCCCTAGAGAGCAATTGCTTAGAACTCGGCGAAGAAGGAGAGTCGTTGTAAAGGTGTAAGGGCATCCTTATTTAATATCCCTTGGAAGTGTAACCGCCTAGGAGCCGGGCATCGTGGAGGTCTCGCATAGTGGAAAACCTTAAGGACGATCTTAAGAAGAGTGGAGTAGGGCTTTGCTCGAACCAATATATATCGGTGTGTTCTTTCCTTTTCTAGCACTTTCATTATTGTTCTTGGTTTGGAATTCCATTTGTTTCTAATCTCATTTGAACTAACTAAAAATTTAATCTAGAGAAGAAAATTCAAATTAGGGTTCATAATTAATTTTCAAAAGGGCTAATTTAGTGTTAAAATCAATTCACCCCCCTCTTGTTTATTTTAATTGGTATCAAAGCCTCGTCTCTAATTTTTAAAACCCTAATCGGTCTAGAGTAAAGATTCTAAAAATGGCAAACCATCCTCAACATCATGAAGGTTACTCAAACACTAGGCCACCCTACTTTGATGGAACAAACTATGGATTTTGGAAAACCAAAATGAAAATCTTCTTAACCCAAGATTACCAAATGTGAGAGGAATTAATAATGAATATATATTACCCACTTGAAATCTAAATGATTGGACCGAAGCCGAACAACAAGCCTCAAACTACAACGCCAAAGCCATGAATTCCCTAATTTGTGCTTTGTCTCCCGGAGAATTCAATAGAGTGTCAAATTTGAATTCGGCTAAGGAAATTTGGGACACCTTAGAAGTCACCCATGAGGGAACCAACCAAGTCAAAGAATCTAAAATGAATCACTTATTTAGGCAATATGAACTCTTTCAAATGACACCCGATGAAACTATTGCCGACATGTACACTAGATTCACGAACCTTGTAAATGGATTAAGGGGACTTGGAAAGCAATTTTCAAATAGAGATTTAGTGACCAAAATTCTTAGATCCTTACATTTGTCATGGGAATCCAAAACCTCCGCAATAACCGAAGCCAAGGACATGAATACATTGAACCTAGATGAACTAATAGGGTCCTTGATAACCCATGAGATGATTTTCAAAACAAAAGCACCCGAAATTAAAACTAAAATTGAAAAAGGAAAAGGAGTTGCTTTTGCTTGTAATGTGGGTGACAATGAAGATGCAAAGGAAGACATGGAAGATGAAGTTGCCCTCCTAACAAGAAGGATCAAATTCTTGCAAAGGAACATGGGAGGCATGAAAAATAGAAGGACCAATCCTCCATTCAAGAAGAAAGAAGAGCTCGGTGATGGATCGTCTCAACCCCGATGCTATGGATGCAAGAAGCTTGGACACATTCGCCCGGATTGTCCACTCAACAATGAGCCTTCTTCAAACAACCGTTTCAAGAGAAGAGAAGGCAAGAAAGGAATGACCACCACATGGGATGAGGAAATTGAAAGTGAAGGCGAACAAAATGATGGAGAAGATGCTTGATCACAAGAAACGTTTGCTTCATGGCCTCAACAAACGACAATCAAGAGGTAAATACTTTAAATAATGTCATTGTTTTAAAAGAAGTTCTAGATTCCTTGCAAAATGCACATGATGAACTTGAGATTGAATTTGATAAAAATGTATCACTTGAAAATTCTCTCTCTAACATGACAAAAGAATTTGGTTGGTTAAAGAAAGATCATGAATTTTTAGAGGATAAAAATGAAAAATACAAAATTGAAATTCATGATTTAAATGCTTTTATCAAAATTTTAAATGAAAATCGTCAAGAACTTTCTATTGAAAACAACAAGCTAAAGCATGAAAATAGTAAACTATCTTTTGAATATGATGAACTAAAGAAACTATTTGAAAAATTTGAACATAGTTCATTGAAATTAGATAGGCTTGTTAACATTCAAAGAATGCCACATGATAAAAGTGGACTTAGATACAAATGGAATACTACAATATCTAACTATAAAAACAAACTTGTAAAGGCTTCTTCTAGTAGTACCAAAACTTGCTTTTATTGTGGTTTAGAAGGTCATTATAAAATTGCTTGCATGCATGCTAAACAAGATAAAATCAAATTGAACTCTAAAGTGAAAATAAATGAACATAGCAAGATTAGGAAGATTTGGGTACCTAAAAGATCTCACTTGCCTATTCATATGTAGGTATGCCTTAAAAGCCATAACAAGAAGAACACATGGTACATTGATAGTGGATGCTCTAGACATATGACCGGAGACCTCACTCAATTTGCATCCCTATCACTCAAGGATGGTGGAGATGTTACCTTTGGAGATGACAAGAAAGGAAAAGTCAAAGGAGAAGGCACCATAGGTAACTCTACCTCTCCCATACATGATGTGCTTTATGTTGATGGCTTATCCCATAATCTTATTAGCATTATTCAATTATGTGATAATGGGTTTGAAGTAGTCTTCAACCCCGACAAATGCATTGTTAAAAATAAGATAAATGGAGAAGTAAAATTCATAGGTTCTAGAGACAATAACATTTACACTATTGAACTAGATGATCTTAGACTCCAAAATGTGACTTGTCTTAATGCCATTAATGAAGATTCTTGGTTGTGGCATAGGAGGTTGGGTCATGCCGGAATGGATCTCATTTCGACCCTATCGTCAAAAGAAATTGTTAGAGGATTGCCTAAGTTCAAATACACCAAAGATCACATTTGTAGAACTTGTCAATTAGGAAAATAATTAAAAAGCTCATTTGCCCCTAAAAATATGATTTCAACCACCTACCCCTTGCAACTACTTCATATGGACCTTTTTGGACCAATGAAGACAAGTAGCCTAGGTGGAAAGAGGTACGTGTTTGTCATCGTGGATGACTACTTACGATTTACATGAGTCATATTTTTAGCACATAAAAATGAAACCTATGAAAATTTCCTTAAATTGTGTAATCAAATACAAAATGAAAAAGGTATTGCCATATCTTACATTAGAAGTGACCATGGAACGAAATTTGAAAATGTACATTTTGACACTTACTGTAATGAACATGGCATCAAACACAATTTTTCGGCACCTAGGACACCTCAACAAAATGGGGTTGTAGAAAGAAAGAACCGAACCCTCCAAGAAATAGCTAGAACTATGTTGCATGAAAATGATCTCCCTAGATACTTTTGGGCGGAGGCGGTTAGCACCGCTTGCTATATCATAAATAGGGTATATATAAGGCCAATTTATAAGAAAACACCTTATCAGCTTTGGAAAAACTTGAAACCAAATATAAGCTATTTTAGAGTGTTTGATTGTAAATGCTTCATCTTGAACATTCAAGATAATTTACACAAATTTGATACGAAGTCGAATGATGGTATATTCTTAGGGTATTCTTCACATAGCAAGGTATATAGAGTATTTAATAGAAGAACCCTAGTTGTAGAAGAATCCATGCATGTGACATTTGATGAGAGAGAGCCAACACCTCAAGAAATGCCACATGATGAGGATGAACCTATTGAAAATCTATTACCTAAGACAAATGTTCCTTCCCATGCATCTACAAGTAATACATTACCTAGTGAGGAAGTAGAAAATGTAGATGATGACTCATTGCCTAGGGATAGGAGAATATTGGTAGATCATCCCGAATCCCAAATCTTAGGTGATGCCACATCGCCGGTAAGAACTAGATCATACTATCGTAGTGTGAGCAATAATTTGGCGTTCCTATCCGAATTAGAACCTAAAACCATCAAGGAAGCCGAAAATGATGAATATTGGTTGATGGCTATGCAAGAAGAGTTGAGTCAATTCGAAAGGAACAAGGTGTGGAGGCTAGTGCCTTGACCTAGTAGTGATCATCCAGTCATTGGCACGAGATGGGTGTATAGAAACAAGTTGGATGAAAATGGAATTATCACTAGAAACAAAGCTAGGCTTGTAGCCCAAGGGTACAATCAGGAGGAAGGAATAGACTATGATAAGACATTTGCTCCTGTTGCCCGTATGGAAGCCATTATGATACCCTTGGCATATGCATCTCACAATGGATTTAAACTCTATCAAATGGATGTCAAAAATGCCTTCCTAAATGGCTATATCCAAGAGGAAGTGTATGTTGAGCAACCTCCAGGTTTTGAGGACTACAAACATCCAAATCATGTCTTCAGGCTTGATAAAGCTTTATATGGATTAAAACAAGCTCCTAGAGCTTGGTATGAGAGGCTTTGCACTTTCCTAGTGGAAAAAGGATTTGAGATGGGAAAGGTGGATAAAACATTATTTATCAAAAGAGAAAATCAAGATATCCTCCTTGTACAAATCTATGTAGATGACACCATCTGTGGCTCAACTAATCAAAAAATGTGCGATGAATTTGCAACTCTAATGAAAAATGAATTTGAAATGAGCATGATGGGTGAGTTAACCTACTTCTTAGGACTCCAAATTAAACAATACCAAAATGGGATATTTTTAAATCAAGAAAAATATACGAAGGAGTTATTAAAGAAGTATGGCATGGATAGCAGTAAGACATCAAGAATTCCCATGAGTACAACTGCTAAACTAGAAAAGGATGAATTTGGCAAATCTATAGATCAAAAGATGTATAGGGGTATGATAGGGAGCTTACTCTATTTGACAGCCAGCAGACCAGACATTATGTTTACTGTCTGTCTATGTGCTCGATTTCAATCGGATCCAAAAGAGTCTCACCTATCGGCAGTCAAGAAGATCTTCAAGTACTTAAGAGGAACCCAAAGTCTAGGACTATGGTATGAAAGATCATCTGCCTTCACTCTCATTGGATATTCAGATGTAGACTTTGCTGGATGTAGAGTGGATAGGAAAAGCACTAGTGGGACTTGTCAATTCTTGGGAAAATCACTTGTTTCATAGTTTAGCAAGAAACAAAATTCAGTAGCCTTGTCCACAACAGAAGCAGAATATGTGGCAGCTGGAGCTTGCTGTGCACAAGTCCTATGGATGAAAAGCACATTGATGGACTATGCAATTAAAATTGAAAATATTCTCATCCAATGTGACAATACTAGTACTATAAGTTTGACAAAGAACCCCATACAACACTCTAGAACAAAACGTATTGAGATTAGGCATCACTTCATTAGAAATCACTCACAAAAAGGGGATATTTGCGTGAAATATATCAATACTGAGGATCAATTAGCGGATATATTTACAAAACCCCTTAGTGATGATAGAATATGTTATATCCGAAGTGCCTTAAACATTTGGAGTGCGGATCAAGTCAAAGAAATTACCAAATAAATACTTTGTACCGTTCACCAGCTTATCTATATAGTATTTATATATATCATCATTGTTTGGTAGTATCTACATGAATGAGATGTCAAATATTAATCTTAAAAATCACTCAATTGGTACTCTTAGCCTTCTTAGTTTTCTAAGTTGGAGAGGTACCTTCACTTTAATTAAAAATACCTAACAATTTGACATTTGTCAACATCTCGATCATGAACAGGTATATGTGCTTTACTTGGTTAAATTTTTTATACCATAAGCATTGATTTAGGGGGAGTACCTAACTCAATTCTCATTTACTCCTAAATTGCTGTATATTTTAATTCACCATTTCTGTCGATGACAAAAGGGGGAGAAGTTTGAAATTGATTATCTATTCAATTGACTATATGCACCATATGCTTTTAATTGTTATAATTTATCTATGTGCATATATTGAGGGGGAGTTCCAGCATTCACTTGCCTACTATGTCACTCCACACACACCTCATAATCAATTTTGTTTGTCATCATAAAAAAGAGAGAGATTGTAAGCCCAAGGGTCTACTCTCCTATCTTGTTTTGATGATTCTAAACATAATTGATTGTGTTATTGAATACTAATCAATTTGCCTTGAAGTGTTGTGTTTAAGATAGGATTGATCATTCAAGAAACCAACACACTACATGGTCATGCTTGAAGATGTACCCAACAAGAGTCAAAGGAGCTAAGTGGAGCTCACATCATCTCTCAAGCAAGCATTCACAAGATGGAAGATCAATTGAAGACTAAGACTAAAGAGAAGTTGAAGGTTACATAGGTATCATTGTACATCCTTTCTCTTTAGATTTTCAAAACAAGGCAACGTATTTTAAAAGAATTTTTCAAACACACTTAAGAACTTAAAATGGATTAGTGAATGGTTATGTGGTGGACCAACATGTTCGGACCCTCATAAACATTCCAAAATTATCATAGGAGTTCAGTTCCAAAAGCCAAAAATCAAACAAGCAATAAAATCTGAAAATATGCTGATTTTTAGGCTTCTCGGAACTTCGAGATTTTTCTCGGAGCTCCGAGCTCGGAACTCCGAGAAATGGTCCAGTAGCTTCTGGCCATTTTCTCGGAACTCCGAGAAATGGTCCAGTAGAATATTTTCTTCTTCTGGCCGTTCTCTCGGAACTCCGAGAATATTTCTCGGAACTCCGAGAATTCTCAGAACTCCGAGAACCTCGCAGCAGCTCAAAAAAGAGCCGTTGGGATTTGATTTAAAAATTGGTTTTTAATTTTCTTAAGCCCAAACGGTCATATTTTTGCAAGAGACTATATATACTCATACAAGAGGATTATTTCCTCTCTCTTGATCATTTGAAAAACTACCTTAAGCCTTCAAACAAATTTACAATCTTTTCAAGCTTAAGAATTTGTTTTTCCCAAACTTGCCTTGCAACTTGCAAATCTTTTGATTTGGGATTTTAGAGCTTTCACTTGCAACCATTATTGAAGAGCAATCAAGGGACTTCAAAGAGCATCAAGCTTTCAAGAAGAAGCTAAGCTATTCAACTTCCATTTCTTGTAAAGGTGTAAGGGAATCCTATCTTAATTCCCTAGAGAGCAATCGCTTAGAACTCGGCGAAGACGGAGAGTCGTTGTAAAGGTGTAAGGGCATCCTTATTTAATATCGCTTGGAAGTGTAACCGCCTCGGAGCCGGACATCGTGGAGGTCTCGTATAGTGGAAAACCTTAAGGACGATCTTAAGAAGAGTGGAGTAGGGCTTTGCCCGAACCACTATATATCGGTGTGTTCTTTTCTTTTCTAGCACTTTCATTATTGTTCTTGGTTTGGAATTCCATTTGTTTCTAATCTCATTTGAACTAACTAAAAATTTAATCTAGAGAAGAAAATTCAAATTAGGGTTCATAATTATTTTTCAAAAGGGCTAATTTAGTGTTAAAATCAATTCACCCCCCCCCTTTTTATTTCACGGGGCGAACCAAGCATTGAGTACCCAAGTTTTAGTTAACTGGGTTTCTGAGATGGTTTGGTTATTTCAGCGCGGGCCCGTTCCCGACCAGGAGTATGCTCCCGGTCTTTGGGGAGCCGAGCCGGGGCGAACCAAGCGTCGAGTACCCAAGTTTTAGTGAACTGGGTTTCTGAGTTGGTTTGGTTTTTTCTGCACGGGCCCGCTCCTGACCAAGAGTGCGCTCCCGGTCTTTGGGGAGACGAGCCGGGGCGAACCAAGCGTCGAGTACCCAAATTTTAGTGAACTGGGTTTCTGAGATGGTTTGGTTTTTTCTGCGCGGGCCCGTTCCCGACCAGGAGTGCGCTCCCGGTCTTTGGGGAGACGAGCCGGGGCGAACCAAGCGTCGAGTACCCAAGTTTTAGTGAACTGGGTGTCTCAATTGGTTTGGTTTTTTCTGCGCGGAACCGCTCCTGACCAAGAGTGCGCTCCCGGTCTTTGGGGAGACGAGCTAGGGCAAACCAAGCGTCGAGTACCCAAGTTTGAGTGAACTGGAATTTTGAGATGGTTTGCTCGGAGATTTACAAAGAAACAGTATCCTCTTTATCATTCATGTTCGAGCGCTTACAACGGCATTCGCTTTTGTGCCAAGTGGCCATCTATTGATAGTATTTTCGGAGGTTATTTGAATTCTAGGCATGGGGTAATAGGAGCTCCCCAAGTGTTTCCAGCTTATAACTCCCCGGGCGAATCACCTCTTTCACTCGGTACGGCCCCTCCCAGGTCGGGGAGAGTTTTCTGACCTTCTTCAGTTTGGAGATAGCAGCTTTCCTTAGGACTAGATCTCCTTCTTTGAATTCTCTGGGGTATATCTTCAAATCTTGATAGTTTGACACTTTCTGTTTGTAGGTGTAGACACCCCATTTTGCTCTGCTGTAATCAACAAAGAAGTTAGTGTTCGTGTTATCAGTCTTTTTCAGTGTTTCCCCATTCCCGTGTCCGTCCTTTATGCTTTCTCAATCTTTCCGATCATTTAGCAATGTTCTGTATTTTTCTTTTCGCTAAGTGGTGAACATTTATTTTTCTTTTCGCAATGTTCTGAACATTTATTGAAATTAGGAACCGTTTGGTGGGCCCACATTGAGCATTGGTTTAAATTTGGATCAACAGGAGGCCCGCATATTGTTTTAATGAAAAATGAGTATTGAGCCTACTTCGATCTAATGCCTAAAGATGACCATCAAGGGAACGGTCAAGATCTCAGAGAAGTCATTTTAACAACCAATTTTGCTGCGACCATCAAATTAAGCCATCCAGATAACCCCTGAGAACTATGCAAGGAGCACAGCGAATTTATATTAAGGTTCATTAAATGAGTGGCTCGGATTATCCCATGAAAATGGTTTGTAGGCCCAACCCATTTGCATTGCGGCCCACTAATTGGGCGGATTGGCTCATCCAATGGCTGATTTGTGGGGTAGGACCATCCATGTTGTGACCCATCAATTAGGTAGTTCGGATCGCCATATGGAGATAATTTCAAGGGTGCAACCCATTTATGTTGCGGCCAAATCAAATGGACGGTTTGGATCATCTAATGAAGAAGACCTAGAGGGCGTGGTTAATCAATTGGATGGCTTGGATCAGCCCAGAGGATTGATTAGGGGAGTACAATTAATTCGCATTTGATGCTCGCAATTTGGATGATGCGGATCAGCCCAATGAATTGAATGGTTTAGATCATTTTCCATGTGTTGCTCGGTCCCACATATGAACCTTACATGTTGAAATTTCTTAAAAAAGAATTGGCTGAAGGAATGTCACGTGAGTATAGCGCAGTTACTAATTTAACAAATTGCTTTTCTCACCTAAAGAGAGCTTGATCATATATTCTTCTAAAAACAGCAAGCTTCTGATATTTTTCTAAAAATCCGTGGCTCATTATCCGAGTAAAGAAAGCAAGCCCTTGATATTCTTTCCAATAAAAATCCGTGGGAGGATACTCGAAAAGAAAGTAAGGCATTCTTGCTAAATTTTTTTTTTTTTAATAAGATCTTCATTCTGCTAAAAAAAGGGAGGGCGGCTGAATTAGAAAGAAAAAAAAGGAAAAAAACCGAGCAAGGGAGGAGGGCGGTTTGAAAGAAAAAGGGAAATTTAGCTCTGTGAAAAAAAAAAAAGAAAGAAGAGGAGGAGAAGAAAAAGGATGGGCGGTTTTCGATCTGGGGCTCTCCCTCGGTGTCTTCAATCTCCCTCTCTCCCTCAATTTTTCGATTTTTTCTCTCTATCCCTCTGTTTTTCTACCTTCCCTCCCTCCCTCTCAAACTCTCTCACTCTCTAACTCCCTCTCTGTCTCTGTCTCTCTCACTCTCTAACTCCCCTCTCTGTCTCTGTCTCTCTCACTCTCTAACTCCCTCACTCTTTGTCCATCTCACACTCTCCCTCTCTATCTCTCTTCCCATTCAATACCTTTTTTTTAAAAAATAAAATAAAAATAAAAACGTGAAAAAAACAGAGCATTGCATGCTCTGTTTTTTCCACGTTCTATCACTCTTTTCTCAACTTCCTCTCTCTCTCTCTATACCTCTCTCTCTCTCCATCTAACTCTCTCTCTCTCTCTATACCTCTCTTTCTACATCTCACTCCCTCTCTGTCTGTCGCTCTCACTTCCTCTCTATCTCTCTCACAAATTTTTTTTTTACTCTCATTCTCTATCTCTCTATTGCTTTCGGTTTCACTCTCTCTCTCTATATTCTTCTCCATTTAATCTCACAAACTCTCTTTTCACACTCATTCTCTCACTCCCCTCTAGACCTCTCATAGGTCTCACACTCAACAGAGGAGCGACACTCTCACAGCAGTAAGAAAAACAAAGAAAAAAAAAGAGAAGAAGGAAGCGGGTCGGATCGCAGCGTTAGCGGACTTTCTCGGACTTTTCGGCTCTCGGATTCGGCGGGGATCTCCACCAGAGGTAGGTACACTGTTCTCGAAATTTTCCAAAATTATTTGGTATTTTTTTAGATTTTTGCATGATTTTTAAGCATTTAAATGAATTTAATTCAATATTAAATGTGTGGGCTCAAAATTATGATCTGCATGAGTGTTTCAATTCCGTTTCGTCTCAAAATTTAATACAATGATCTATCTAAATAGAATAAAATAACTATCGGATCGGATCGGACATTGGATCAACGGTTTTTTAGAATTTGAGTGAAGAGTAGAATTTTATTTAAAATAATGGCTGAGAAATTACAAAATTCGAAAAAATAGCCATCTCAGGATGATCTATTTTTTGGAATTTTAAATTTTTCTTGTGTTCATCACATCAGAACAAGATTGGAGGACGTTTTCTGGAGTCATAATTTTCTCGAAAATCGTGTTTTAAAAATAGAAAACTCTTCAAAAATATTGTTTTCACGAAGAAAAATAAATTATATACTAAACGGATTCACAAATTAATGAAATTTCGTGGAAAAATAATATAATGCATTTATATTTTACCACGAATTTTTGAGAATTTTTGGATTTGGTTTGGTATATTATTTTATGCGTTTTTTAAAACTTATCAGATTTTGGGAGAATTTTTACAGACATCAGATCAGAGATACAATTTTCAAAAGTTTTACAGTAGTCTTATATTCCATATTTCTAGTTTTTGTAAAAGTTTCAAGTAATTTAAATCTTGTTTCATATGGGATGTAGTGTTAATTCATAATCTGGTCTGAAAATTGGAAAATCCGAAATTGGTAGTCCATAGTCTCTACAATTCATTAAATTTTCACAACATGCTATTTTTACTCATATCTTATTTCTGTAGAAATTTCAATGAATTTAGATTTCTATTTCTAGTAGTTTCTGTGTTATTTTTGCAATCTGGTCACTTAATTGTTAAATCAAAATTAAATATGAGCTTAATGTAAAAATCTGCAAAACTCATCCAGTAAGCTACATATATTCTCATTTTGCTGCTGTAGAAATTTCAACTCATTTTGAATTCATTTGCAACAATTTCACTTGTAAAATCACTCTTATGGTATAAAACTGATAAAATTCATTGAAAATCCAAAATTAATTAAAAATCATCACAAAGCTTCTAAAGAACCTTAAAATTCTGTCACATATTAATTCCTTAATCTATCGAAACAGAAATTTTAGGATTTTTAGATTTCCTTGGAAAAATGGCCAGCGCATCCATAATCGTATCCAAATTGCAACCGATCTTTGACAATTTGAATATTTAAGCTATAGCACGTGGTTGGCTCCGAGGTTACTGTCCACGGAAATCCTGAGATATGCCAGGCAATAAGGTGCTATAACTTAAGTATTAAATTGCACAAGGAAAGAGCGCACGATTCCCTTCCTTTGATGTTATTCTAGGCCGAAATTGGTGAACCCTAGAACCATTGGTAATCCTTGAATGTCCAGAAACCGAAAATCCTTGAAATCTGAAATTCATTAACCTTCAAGAACTGAAATCGATTCATCTCGTGTCTCTCGGAATCATTGGATTATGGTTTCCGTCGTAAGAACCATTAGAGCCCAATTTAGGAACACTGGTGTCAGGTCGTGTCCTAGGTTTAGGGAGTCTTAGGTTTTAGGGAGTCCTAAAGTTAGGAGTCCAGCCTCATCACGTACGTTTGCTATGGATAGCAACCGTGCCCTAGGTCTAGTTACACTAGTCACCCAATCTTTCCCTAAGACAAGCCTAGTAAACTAGGATGTAGGCTAACCTGCATTAGTCTAAGGAACAACTTGCATTTAGATAAGAATCATATAGAATCTTAGATGAAATCTTAGGATAATAAAATCCTCAACTTGAATTAAATAACTCCTCTTAAAACTGTTGAAACAGTCAAATCCGTCTAGGTCGGTGTCTTAGTTGAGTTAGGCATATGTAGCTTAGCTTAGGTGCACCAAACTACGTCGACTCTGATCCTAGTGAGGCTTGGGTACGTAGGCAGCTTGGATGTCTGATGGCATACCAACCGCGAGTCGGCTCCACAACAAATTGTGGGGTTTTGTATATTAATTTTCTTGTAAATGCTTAATTAAATCACTTAGGATTTTTCATGAAATTAGAATTTTAGGAGAACTTTCACTTAGATTGAATTCAAACCAATTAAGAAATCAAGATACACATCTAGGATTCACATTGAAATTAGATCATAGGATGCATGTCCCATAGTTAGCACATTAATAGAGAGTTGAATGAGCCATTTAAAATAAATTTAAAAGAGTTAGCTTTTGGAATTGAAGACCTATTATCGGGCAGGAATGGTGCATGTGGTGGATAAATCCCCATACCTTCCATTCTTGCAACCAGGCAGCGAGTCTAGATTTCTGGTTAATTACGAGTCCTAGATCTCACATCTAGGTGGCGACTCTGTCAGTCTCTTTTGTGTGGAATTTGGATTGCCTTAGTGATCCCAAGTTCACATAAAAGATGAATTAAAATCAATAATTAAAATGCACACGCCAATTGCGTGGGTACGAGAGACCAAGAGAGAGCGTGGCGGCTCGCGCCCCACCCCTCTCGCGGGATCGGGTCCCACAGTTTGGCGACTCTGCTGGGGATTCAAACCACTTTCTGTTTGTAGGCCGCGACCCTGATTCGGGACTCTTCCCGGGCTTCTTCCAGCAAGTCGAGATTTGCGCGGAGCCCATCTCCATTGAGCTGTTCATTGAAGTTGGTGACTCTGGGAGACGGGGCGCCCACATCAACGGGTATTACGGCCTCCGTCCCAAAGGACAAGTTGAGTGGTGATTCCCCCGTCGATCTGCGCGGGGTGGTACGATACGCCCATAGGACCTGATAAAGCTCGTCTGCCCACCAGCCTACCTTTTCGTCCAGCCTCTTTTTGATCCCCTAAAGTAGGATTCTGTTCGTTACTTCGGTCTGCAAATTCGTCTGAGGGTGCGCCACTGAAGTAAATCTCTGTTCGATCTTCAAGTCAGAGCAGAATCTTCGAAAGTTTCGGCAGTCGAACTGTCTGCCGTTGTCCGTTATCAAGACGCGGGGTATCCCGAATCTGCAAACGACCGACTTCCAGAACAAGGTCTGCACGTTTTGCTCTGTGATCTGAGCTAGAGGTCCGGCCTCTACCCACTTGGTAAAATAGTCAATGGCCACCACGACGAACTCGCGTCTTCCGGAGGCTGGTGGAAAGGGGCCCAAGATGTCCATCCCCCATACTGCGAAAGGGAGTGGGCTGATCATCGGGGCCACGGATACACCAGGTTGGTGGATGGTGGGAGAGAACTCTTGGCATCTCTCGCACTTTTTGACCAGGCCCAGAGCGTCTTGCCTTAAGGTTGGCCAGTACAGGCCTCTCAGCAGTACTTTGATTGCTAGGGCCTTGCCCCTAGGTGTTCCCCACAAATCCCTTCGTGCGTCTCTTGTAGGGCGTATGCGGCGTTGCCTGGCCGGAGGCACTTTAGGTATGGGAGGGTGTACGACCTTTTGTACAGTCTCTCACCATCGAGGGAAAATCGGGCTGCTCTCTGTACCACTTTGTCGGCTTCCTTCTTCACTTCGGGAAGCTTCCCGCTACGTAGGTACTCAATGATCTCGTCCATCTAGCACGGCTCGCGCTTGACCTGCATTACCTCGATGGCCTCATTTTCGATACTAGATTTCTGCAGAAATTCCATACATATACTGCCGAGAGTGGTGTAACCGGATGCTGCCAGCTTAGATAGCACATCCGCCTTTGCATTTTTCGTTCTAGGGATCCTGACGACCTCGAAGTCTTTGAACTTACTGGCCAACTGGCGAACCTTGGAGAGATATTTAATCATGTGCTCGTCGCGGGCTTCATAGACTCCTTGAATCTGGTTCGCAACCAGCTGGGAGTCGCAGTAGGCCTTCAGTCTTTGGGCGCTGGTCAGGACTGCTAGGTTCATTCCGGCGATGAGGGCCTCATATTCTGCCTCATTGTTGGACCCACGAAATCCGAACCTTAGGGTGTAATCCAGAGCGAAGTTGTCAGGCCCGGTGAGAATCAAACCGGCTCCACAGCCACCCTTGTTCGAAGATCCATCAACATACACTTCCCACAGTGGTTCGGTGGTCGATGGATTCTGTTCTACCGGTACGGGGACAATTTCTGTTCTTACTGGTTCAGTCTTGGCTTCTGTTCGTTCCCCAGTTGTAGTTACCTTCTACACAACCGGGGTTTGGACAGTTTTGGATTCGGTGCTCTGCTGGGGGATGGTGCATTCAGCCACGAAGTCTGCCAGCACTTGAACTTTTATTGCTGGCCTAGGCAGGTATTGGATATCAAATTTCCCTCAGCTCCACGGCCCATTTTACAAGACGCCCCGAGGTGTTCGGTCTGTGGAGAACTTGCCTGAGCGGCTGATCGGTCAGGACCTTTATTGTGTGGGCTTGAAAATATGGCCTTAGTTTTCTGGCCGCCATGATCAGGGCATACGACAGTTTCTCAACCCGCTGCTACCTGATCTCAGCATCACGTAGGACCTTGCTGACATAGTAGATCGGTTTCTGCTGGTTGCGCTCCTCTCAAATTAGCACTGCTGCCAGTGCCATGGGGCCTCCAGACAGGTACAGAAGCAGCTCCTCTCCCGGCTCTGGCTTTGTCAACAGCGGTAGGGAGGACAAGTACTTCTTCAACTCCTCGAATGCGGTTTGGCACTCCTCTGTCCAGGGTGCTGTCTTGATTCCTTTGACGGCGTTGAAGAAGGGCAGACATCTCTCGGCGGACTTTGAGATGAAGCTCCCCAGTGCGGCCACCATCCTGGTTAGCCGCTGTACTTCTCTAATGGTCTTTGGTGGAGTGAGCTCCACCATGGCTTTGATCTTTTCCCGATTGGCTTCTATCCCTCTCCGGCTTACCATGAATCCCAGAAATTTCCCCGCTCTGACACCGAAAGTGCATTTGGTGGGGTTGAGCTTCATGCTATGCTCCCTTAGGACTTGGAATGTCTCTTTTAGGTCAGAGACACGATCTTGTGTGCTTTGGCTTTTGACTAACATGTCATCCACATAGACTTCCATGTTGCGGCCAATTTGTTTCTTGAAGAGCTTGTTGACGAGCCTTTGAAAGGTGGCCCCGGCATTCTTTAGGCCGAAAGGCATGACGCGGTAACAGTATGTTCCCTGATCTGTTCTGAAGGAGGTCTTCGGTATATCTGATTCATACATTCTGATTTGATTGTATCCGGAGAAGGCATCCATGAAGCTCAGCAGTTCGTGACCTACGGTGGCGTCTATCAGCTGATCAATTTTCGGGAGCGGATAGCTGTCCTTGGGACAGGCTTTGTTCAGATCGGTGAAATCGACGCAGGTCCTCCACTTCCCATTGGCTTTCTTTACCAGTACAACGTTCGCCAGCCAATTCGGATATTGGATTTCTTGAATGAAGTCAGCCCTCAAGAACCTCTCTACCTCTTCCTTGATCGCCTGCCGCCTTTCTAAGGCAAAATGTCTCCGCTTTTGTTTCACAGGCCTACAGGTGGGGTCAACACCGAGTCTGTGCGTACTGACGTCCGGGTTGATGCCGGGCATGTCTGCGGGAGCCCATGCGAAGACATCTGCTTTGTCTTGGAGAAACTGGGTGAGGTTCTGCCGGGTGCTACTGTCCAGAGAGGAGCCGATTTGTATGACCTTCTCACCATTGTTATCGAACAGGGGAATGGAGATGAGGTCTTCAGTGGATTCATTCATTTGGGCTTCATCTCCTAGATCAAGTAGCTCAATTGGCAGCGATTCCGATGCATTTTTGCCTTTGAGTGCCATGGCATAGCACTCCCTGGACTGTGGTTGATCTCCTCTGACCTCACCCACACCGTTTGGTGTTATAAACTTCATTTTCTGGTGATATGCTGAGGCTACGGCATGGATGAGGTTCTGGCCAGGTTGTCCCAAGATAGCGTTGTAGACCGAGGTGGCCCTCACTACCAAGAAGTTGACCATCGCGAAGGCTTGACAGGGCGGCTCCCCAATGAGGACTGGGAGTTCAATCTGCCCGTCTACTTTCACGATCTCTCCAGAGAAACCGAACAGGTCGGAGTTTGCTGGCCTCAACCGGTCGTCTCCTATCATTATTTGCTTAAAATCATGATAGTATAGGATATCGGTTGAACTTCCGTTGTCGACAAGGATTTTCTTCAGCTCCCAGTTTGCGACGAGCATGGTTATGATCAGTGCGTCGTCGTGAGTAGTATCAAGTTGTCGAGATCTGCATCTGAAAAGGCAATTTCGTTGTCCGTCTTCATCTTTTTGCCGCACGTGTGCACGGTATTGACTCGGCGTGCAAAGGCTTTTATAGCGGCAGATGATGTGCCCCCAGCGGCCGGTTCGCCCATAATCGTGTTGATGACCCCCTTTGGCTGGGATCGGCACGGCTCTGGTCGTGGACTGGATGGTGGGGGAGATTGATCCTGCGCAGGGGGCGGCTGTGACTGTTGAGGGCTCTGGCCCTGGAGACTCTTCTCCCTGCGCTCTCTTCTGTGGCTGTCATCTTTGACATACTTTTTCAAGTATCCCCGACCAATCAGCAGCTCGATTTCTTCCTTGAGCTGCCAGCACTCGTCTGTGTCATGCCCGTGGTCCCTGTGGAACCGACAATACTTCGACTTCTTTCTCTTATTTCCCTTGGAGATCATTCTGGTCGGCAACCTTACAAATTCTTCTCCTCTGATTGCGGCCAGTATGTGTCTACGGGAGGTGTTGTGAGGGTAAAGTTTTCTTCCCTCCTCTGGGGGACCTCTCTCTTCTGGGGGCTTTATCATCCCTACGCTGCTTGGTAGGGTTCTTTTCTTCGGAGGTTCTCCTCCGGTTTGAGTCTAAGGCCGCTAGAGTCTCCTCCACGGCTATATATTCCCCGGCCCCTGCCATCAGATCCACCAGTGAGTGCAGGTTCTGGCGAGCAAGTGATCGGCGGAAATCGTTGGATTTGGCGCCTGCAAGGAGCGCATTCATGGCTGCTGATGGATCCAAATTCGGCACTTGGAGAGCCTCTCTGTTGAAGCGGCTGACGAATGTTTTCAGAGGTTCGTTATCCTCCTGCCGCAACGCTATCAGGGATGCTGTTGTTTTCCTTGGCCTCCGGCTGCTCATGAAATGGCGAACCAGATCGTCCCCAAAGTCTTCAAAGTTGCTGATGGAGTTTGGATTGATCCTTGTGTACCAGTCCCGGGCCGCGCCTGTCAGTGTGGTCAGGAATGCTCTGCAGAGGAATCCGTTAGAGGCGAAGTGGAGGAGCATCATAGTCCTGAACGTTTCCAGGTTGTCCACAGGGTCGGTGATTCTGTCGTATTGCGGAACCGTCGGCATTTTGAACCCTCTGGACGCTGGCGTGTTCATAACATTATCTGTGAACGGAGGTCTACTTGAGTACGTCTTCGCAGCGGGCCGGCCCTGATATTTTGCCAGCTCTTCTATACGGTGATCTATTTCTTCTATCCTCCGTAACATTGGGTCAGCCCTCCGGTCTGCTTGGTCCAACGACTTGTTTTTCTCCACCGATGGGCTCGCAGCACAGCTAGACTGACTTTCCGGACTCATTCGATGAGGCCGGGATTTTTCCTGTGGTGTGCGGTCTTCCTAGGCTCGGTGCTTTCGCGCGGAGCGAAACCGTGACCTCCGTTGGTGGTGAGGCTCTGTATGGGCATGCCTGGTTCTGCAGTGATGGACTCGCCTTGTGGAGTGGTGGGTCCGGTCTCCACTCGGGCGCGCTGCCTCTCCCCTGTGGGCATTCGACCTTTCCTGTACAGGTCGTGGAGTTTCTAGAGGATGTTGGGGAGGCGCTTGGATCAGGTGTTGGTATTGACCGACAAGAGTCGTCATCTGTTGACAGAGAGCTTGAACTTGATCCGGAGTGGGCGTGGGATTGAGGTGATCCGAATGAGCTGGGCTCTGCTCTGCTGTAGCAGAGGGAACCACCACCTGCGAGGCGATTTGTTCGCTCCGGGTCCTGCGAGGTACTACGGCTCGGGTAGTTTGGACGGTTGGTACCCGAGCACTCTTCCGCCCTGCCATTTTGTATAGGGAATTCGACCAGCTTTCAGTTCGGAGTCCCACGGATGGCGCCAATCTGTTAGGCCTAAAATCGGTAACAGATACGACAGTGACGTAAGAGCTGAGCTGGAGGACCCGAGGAGCCGAAGTGAAGGAGCTGAGTCCTTCACAAGAGCACACGAGGTCAGAAGAACAACCCGAAGTTATTGCTCCAGACGGGCCCTTCGACACTCAAGTCAGTATGAGCAGGAGTGCAGAGCCAAAAATTTAGGAGTGGTAGCTTAGAAGTTATTACCCTTTACTTTGAGCCGTGAGAGGCCTTTTATAGAAGGAGGCCTGGAGTGGTTGAATTACCTACCCCAGGATAGGTGTCGACCTTTCTGTGGGTTTAGGTTTACCTACTCTCAGGTAATTACCGGATTACCCCTGGGCAGGTGTCTATTTCGTGGTGGGCCCTTCCGGGGGCCACGAGTCGACAACTCATTAGTTGTTGTTTTTCATACCCCATCAGAGCCTAAAACAGAATTTTTCACTGAAGGCTCTGTTTCTGGTGACATAAATAAAGAGGATTAAGATTGCATTAATCTATAGTGATTACAAAGATCTCTAATGAGTGCTCATATAAAGCACAAGAGATAAAGATAAGAGATAAGTGATAAGCATCAAGAAAGATCATTCTAATATATCTTAACTAATCTAGCATAGATAACCCTCTGATCCTCCAACGGTCAGATCTTAGTAGATCTGATCTGATATATCCTAAAATGGGCATAAAACAAATTTTATGCCTTTTTTTCACTTAAATTGGGTGTATAACAAATTTTACGCCTATTATATTTTTTTCGCTCAAAATCATTTTCAATAGAAAAGAAGCAAAGCCAAAGTAATTTAAGGTGTTGTTGCAAACGTAGTGAAAGATATCCTTCCAAGCACCAGCAATCTACAAACAAATGTATGAAGTATCAAAGTACGTATATATCAGTTGGAAAGTGTTGGCGTCGGAATCCAGGTCTGCGATCGCGCGTGGGTAGAGAGCCTCCGCTGGGGTCTACAGTCACAAACAGAGGGGTCAGGGAGGTCCGGGGTGGGTCCCGGATGACCACTTCGACACCCAAGTCAGATTCTGGACTAACAATGTAATGAACAACAAGAAATGGCTGAGGTATAATCAGGTTTACCAAGACCAATATGCGGGTTCTTTCTCGGGTATCTGGGTAGACGGGTCGGAGGCAGCGGGTAGGAAGAGAAGGGGGAGGGGATGGGACTAAAGCGTCAAGCACTTCTCTCCCCTCTCTTACTTTGGGTTAGCAAATCTCAGTAACTTTATGTTGCCTCATTTTTAGAGTAGCTTCTTCCCTTTGGCCGGCCTTGAGGGGGGATCGGATCAGGATCCTTTCCCCTAGGGAATTAATGGTGTATTTATACTTTGATCTCGCATGCAAATCTTTTTTAAGGGGTGCCACATGGACTTTTTCATCATTTCAGAGAGAAAACCCTCTTTCGTTGGATTGGGCTGGCCCCCTGGTTCGACCGCGCGTGTGTTTTTGTTGTGTAATCGTCCCCATAATCGTGATGATGAAGTTTTTTGGAGGCGGAGAGGTGACACGTGGCAAGGTCATGTGGTTTAACTGTGTATTAATGTCTTTCCTAATCATGATTAGATTTCTCTGCCGCATGGGCGACACGTGGTGAGATTCAAGGGTCCTGCCGTATTTATGTCCTATCATAATACCCCCTACTCCTTTGGTCAATTGAATGGACCAAGGGAGTAATATCTGGTCAAAGAATGTTGTGATGAGGGCATTTATGAGAACCTTGGAGTACGAGGAGACGTTGTGTTCCGTTTGGCGGTTCCTTCCCGAGGAATTGTAGTGCCATTATGTAGCATTAGCCGGTCATCCAATAGAAGGGGGACACGCATAGGGTAAGTCACTTTGTTTCCTGACCCAAGGGTATTTCTTTGGGTTTATAAAGGAAGGTTTTCTTTTTTACCTTTCAGACAGATTGCTTTTCCGGACCTTCTCCTTCTTTGACAATATGTTCAAATCTTTCACCGGCTCTTCTTCGCAGGTTAGGGACAAGGCCCCTCTTTCTCAGGAGTCTTTGAGTGAACCCGACCTGTATTCGGACTCAGAGGAAGACCTCATGGCCATCGAAAGAAGGCTAGGAGGGATCCGGGCCCTCCTCCAAGCTTTCCCCCTCTCTGCCTTTCTTCCTTGCCTAGCAAGGACAATTCATCTCGCTCCTATGTTGCGAAGGAATGGTCTTTTTTCTCCAAGGCCTATCGGCAGGGGATGGAATTGTGCGACCAGGTCTTGAAAATGGGTAAGGAGATTGAGGACTTGAAGTGGACAAACGAGGAGCTGCAAAGGAAGGTCCACGCTCTCAATGAGCAGTTGCTCGAATATGAGGTGGACCCCCTGTTGGAGAGCTCCTGGGAGGAGGAGGAGGATTCTCTGGAAGAAGAGTCTGCCCCTAATCGTTCGGGCTGATTTGGGGGTGAAGGACGGGCGGTCAGCTTCTCAGGGGCCAGGCTTCCCCTTTTTTCTCTTCTTTTTTTTTGTATTGGGGGTCCTGGGGGCCCGGGCCTACGTGCCCTGTGTTCTGTGTCTTACTCCCCCCTTTTTTTGTAGGCCTGCGAGCCAAGAGAAGATAATCATGAACGGTTTCTTTTTGAGCTTCTAACGTGTTTTTTACGCTTCCTTTCCCATCTGTGTGGTAGCTAAGTTTATTTGAGCGGAGTGGTAGTAGTAAGGCTGGGCCTTTGTTATTGAACCCGAGCCCTTCCAAGGTATATTTTTTTTGTTCCGTGGGATTGTAGTGGCCCTGCCGAACCTTTGTGCGGGGTTCCGAGCCTTTGCCCACCGTACTTGGTTTCTTCCATCTGGTGGAATTGTATGCCGAATCTTTGCGCTCTGGTCCGAGCTTCTTTTGTTTACTCTAGCCATTTTTCCATCTAAGTGGAGTTGAATGCCGAACCCTTGCGCTGGGGTCCGAGCTTTTTCTGTTCACTCTAGCCATTTTTCCATCTGAGTGGAGTTCAATGTTGGACCCTTGTGCTGTGGTCCGAGCCCTTTCCCACGTACTTGGTATCTGGTGGAGTTGGAGTGGCCCTGCCGGACCCTTGTGCTGTGTCCCGAGCCTTTTCCCACCGTACTTAGTTTTTTCCATCTGGTGGAATTGTATGCCGAACCTTTGTGCTGGGTTCCGAGCCTTTTCCCACCGTGCTTGGTATTTTCCATCTAGTGGAACCGAGGCCGGACCCTTTTGCTGGGTTCCGAACCCTTTCTGCTGCGGGCACGGTTGGGCGATTTAAAATCCGAGCCCTCTTTTTCATCAGGTGGGGCCAAGTTCGGGGGGGATGCTTCAAGTGACATTTCACCTTGTTTTAGGTGGGAACGTTGTAGGGATAACTTGCTAGGGAAGTTAGTGGTAGAGGTAGAAATGTTTTTAGTCACAAGAAATGGTGCTTTGATTTTCGGTGGTTTCCTCGAATTCCCCAATCGGCGCCACATGTGTACATCCCATCCGATTGGAAAGGGAGGGAGGTTGATCGATACGTGTCAAAACCCTAGCTTTTAAGGCTTTTTAGGGATTGTTTCGCCTTATTTCTTCATCTTCTTTGGGTGAAGTGGGCTTTTCTCCGCGGTGATTTTATCCGGTGGCCGATCTTTGTCAACTCTTCTTTTGTTTTTGTCCTTCTTCATTATTCGCTTCGGTGAGTTCCGTTGCTTTTGTTTCAACTGATTTCTGATTATTTTACAATGTCTGATGCAACCGATTCTCAAAGTCCATCTAACAAGTCAGTAGAAGTAGTGGAGACGGCCCTGCCAAGAAAAATGAGGAGGTTGGTAAAAGGCGGGGGTGGCGGTTCTCGAGATGAACAGATGCCCAGGGAGTTGGAAGATAGTCCTGGGGCTTCTGGCTCATCATCGGGGGCTGCTCCCTCTGAACCCCTCGCTCAAGTTTCTTCTACTCACGAGGCGGAGATTAGGGATATATGGTCCGGTGCTGTCATCCGCTCTGGTCGAGTGGCGTTGTGCAAGAGTTTCTTGGAGAAAGGGACGGCGGAGAGGATCAGAAAGGAGTATCACATTCCTGATGATTACGGGATTAGGGTCCCTTCCTCTAGGGATGGGGTGTGTGAGGGTGTCACGGAGGAGGAGGTGGATTTTTACGTGGAGGCGTTTAGGGTAGGGCTTAGGTTCCCGTTTTTAGGCATCATAGTCGAGGCCCTCGAATTTTATCGGGTGGCCACCTCCCAACTGGCGCACTCTCTTGGCCTTTGTGGCCAAGGCGGGCCTTCACAAGATTCAGCCTACCCTCCCTCTACTTAGGAGTTGCGTCGCCCTTAGCCCTTTGGTGAAGGGTGAGGACAGCTGGTTGTACCTGACCCAGCGTCCTCAGGTGAAGATCGCAGCGAACTTGCCTTCTTCCATTAAGAAGTGGAAAGAGGAGTATGTGTTCATAATCCCTCCGCCGGATGCGGGTTGGGGCTTTCCTAAGTCCTGGATGTCGAGTGGCGAAGGAAGTCCATCCCCAATGAGTCTGATTATAGCAAGTTTGATCTGGAGAAGCTTGCCTCTGGGGAGGCTATTGATGTTTCTGAGTTTAGATGGGAGGGGAATTTGAGAAGGTATGGTCTACTTGGTGCTATGGAGAGGAGGGCCCACTGAACGGGTGAGGAAGTGGGGGAGAGTTCCGCCAGTCATCGTGGTGAGCCCCTTTCCTTGCTAATAATTTTTCTGGGTTTTTCCTTCTTTGGTGTTCTTTCCTGAGCTGTTTTTTTTTTGTTTGGCGATAGGTATGTTTTCTTCTGATGAATTCGCTAAAGGGAAGGGGGTCATGGTGGAGGCGACGAGGGGTCCATCTGGTCGGCCGAAGATTCCTTCCGGTTTCATGGCCGCAGCCAGGCTTCCCGAGCCACGCCTTCTAGCTCCTCCGACCGATCGGTTGGGGTAAAAGATACGACAAGATCTCCTTCTATGGAGTTGGAGCCTCCTGCAAGAGGGTTATTCCTCCTCGCGCCACTCAGGGGAAAACCGGTCATACGGCCCGTGCTCCGACCACATTTGTAGAGGGCATGCCTAGCCGGCTGAAGGGGTCCGTCATGACCAAGCTGCTCTTGGATAGATGGAGTTCCCGGGACATTGTTACCAGGCGCAAGGAGAGTGTTCAAGCCGGAGTGGAAGATTGGTGTTGAGGATGGCGTCCTTTCGAACCCACGGGTTGGGGTAGAGTTGGGGTTGATGACTGCCCTTCCTGGTTATGACGCCGAGTTGGAAAATTTCCCCGTAAGGCATTGGGGGTCCAGTACCTTCATTCTACATCCTGTGTAAGTATTGTGTGGTTGACTTTCATTTTTTTGTTGTCTTGAGATTACATGTGGCGAACCGCTAATGGTTTGCTTGTGGTGGGGCTCTGTAGGCTCATACTTATGCCAAGAAGATGCTGCAAGAAGATGCTGCAGTACATGGTCGAGGATGAGTCCGAGATGGATGTTTTCGAAGAATGCATCCGTAAGCTAAGCGAGGATCTCGAGAAGGCCCAACCCGAGAAGGCGGGGCTTGATGACACTATCAAGAACCTTCAGGGGCAGCTCCAGATGTCTGAGCAGGGGAGGGACCGGGCGGAGAATAACTAGTTGGTGGGCCGGCTGGAGCATGCTGAGGAGCTAGTAAAAGTGCGAGAGGAATGGCAAGGTTCTGAGGAGTTTTTTAGGGCCGTGGCTGCTTTTAGTGTCGATGTCGAGATAGAGGCTTTTATCGAATGCCGGCGGCGCGTTCGTAAAGTCGACCCTTCTTTTCCTTTGAAGGACCTCTCTCAGGGGTTAGTGGATGTCGGGGGGCCGTTCGAGGATTTGGTGGTTGCTCCAAATGCCTCTACTGACGTTGAGGCTCCAGCATGGGGCCAGTAAGATACAGATGCTTTTGGACTTTTCCCGAAATTTGCTTCTTTAGGACCTCGTTTGAGGTCGATGTGTTTGGTTTGTAATAACTCTTTGCCCCCCCCCCCTTTTTTGTTGTGAGGGCCCCGGAAAGGAAGGCTCGCTTGCGTCCTGTATTCTATGTGACAATGTATATGGTGGCTGATCCCTCTTACAGGTTTTTCTTCTTGATGGGATGTTGTTGATTTTCAATTTCGTTGGCAAGAATAACTCTAGCGCGCCTTCGCGGGGCGTCGCTCCTGGGTATCTTGTTCGTGGAAGGGCTATCTTCCTCTCGAGTAATCAGCTCGGAGTTGATTGACCCTGCCTGCCCCTTACAAAGGACATATCTTTTTCTCATGGGGAGCGTTTTAGGGTATTTTTTGGGGGATCAACCCAGATGTCACCTCTGATTCACTCCCTGTGTTCTTTCGGCCCGGTATATGTTAGGAGCCAGAAAGTGGAGATGTGTATATAAAAAGGGAACGCTATTTCATTGATCGGAAAGGAAATACATAGCTTTGTGCTGAAAATAACAAAAAGAGACAAACAAACAAAATATTCATAACAACTTAAAAGACAACACAACTCTTGCCATTTCTTTTTACTGATAAGACCTTCGGAGGTTGTCCATGTTCCAACTTCGAGGGACTGGGGTCCCGTCGAGGCGTTCAAGTTGGTACGCTCCGAGGCGGCCCGCTCGAGCGACCTTGTAGGGTCCCTCCCATTTCGGTGCGAGCTTTCTAGAGTTTCAGGGGTCAGATACCTCTGCTCGCCGTAATACCAGATCCCCGGGTTTTACCGTGCATTTTTTCACGTGGTAATTGTAGTATCGCGCCACCTTTTGCTGGTAGGAGGCGATCCGGAGAAGGGCCTGCTCTCTTTTTTCCAGGACAAGGTCGAAAGTGTTCCGGATGAGCTTGGAATTTTCATGCTCGTCGTAGTTTTCTGTGCGGAAAGTGGATAGGCCGATTTCTACTAGGATGACCGCTACAACCCCAAAGGTTAAACCGAAGGGAGACTCCCCTGTCGCGGCCCGCGGTGTTGTCCGGTAGGCCCAGAGGACACTGGGGAGCGCCTCTACCCAGCACTTCCCTGCTTCTCCCAACTGCTTTTTGAGACTCTGGAGTAGGATCCTGTTGGTTACATCCACTTGTCTGTTGGCCTGAGGGTGTGCTACGGAGGTGAACGATGTTCAATGCTCAGATTATCACAGAACTTACAAAATTCAGCACTTGTGAACTGGGGTCTGTTGTCCGTTACAACCACTTTTGGGATACCGAAGCAGTAGACCACGTCATGATAGAAAAACTTTTATGTTGCCTTAGAGTTTGGTCTTGCCACAGCTTTAACCTCGACCCACTTGGTGAAATAATCGATGGCAACATATAGCATTGTATACACTACTGGGGCTTTTGGGAATGAGCCTATCAAGTCCATGCCCAACATGGGCCGTACGTTTTGAAGAATTCCTGAGCGTCTCTGAGGATCGTAGGCCAAAAATATCGGTGTCTTATGATTTTTTTGGCTAGAGTCCTTCCGCCTCGGTGGTCTCCGCAGATCCCCTCGTGTACCTCTCGTAGTGTCTATTCTGACTCGAAGGGTACCAGGCATCAGAGGTACAACCATGTGTACGACCGTTTGTATAACTTGGGTTCGTGGAGTACGTAGTGGGCGGCCTTTACGATTAGTCACCAGGCTTTCAGTCTGTCCTCAGGTAATATCCCGTCTTTCAGGTACCGTACTATGGGATCCATCCAGTTTGGCCCGTCGGGATTTCCATGACTTGCATTTCATCGATGCTGGGGTGAAGCAGTATCTCTGTGTACACGGAACCAAAGTTATGGGTCTCTTCAGAGGCCATTTTGGAAAGGGCGTCCACGCTATCATTTATGCCTCGCGGTACCTGGAGAATTTCGACTTCCCCCATTCCTTTCAGCTTCTCCCTTACCTAATTGAGGTATCTTTTCACCCTGAGCTCTTTGGCCTCGTAAGTCCCGTTTACTTGTTCGACCACCAGTTGTGAATCATTGTAGATTTTTAATTTCCTTGTGCCCATTTCCGTGGCTAGACTCAGCCCTGCTAATAAGGCCTCGTACTCAGCCTCGTTATTGGAGGCTTGGAAGTCTAGTCGGAGGGTGTACTTTGCTATGAATCCATCCGGGCCCTGGAGGACCACTCCTGCCCCGCACCCTCCCTTACTTGTTGAACCGTCTACGTGCAGGGTCCTGTGGACCTCGTTGTCCTCTTCGGGTAATCTGGGCCCATCGCGTTTGCCTCCGTGAATCGTTTGCTCGGCGGGGGCCCTGGTTTCGTCCATCATCGTCGGTTCTATGGTAGGGGCGGTGAATTCCACTATAAAATTGGCGAGGACCTGGGATTTGATGGTCGGCCTTGGCCGGACCTGTATGTCAAATTCTCCCAACTCGACGGCCCAGCTTACCATTCTTCCTGATGTCTCCGGCTTTTGTAGAATTTTTTTGAGGGATTGGTCAGTTAAAAGTATTACGGGGTGGGCCTGGAAGTAGGGGCGGAGCTTCCGGGCGGCGGTGACTACGGCGAGGGCGAACTTCTCTATATCCAGATACCGAACCTCCGCACCATGGAAGACCCTGCTCACGTAGTACACCGAATGTTCCCGCTTGTCTCTTTGCCCAACCAGTACCGTGCTTACCGCCGTAGGACTGACGGCCAAATACAAGAACAACTCTTCCCTAGGCTCGAGCTTCGTTAGGACTGGCGGTGTTTGGAGGTACTGTTTTAAGGCGATGAAAGCTTCTTGACAAGCCGGGGTCCACTCAAACTCCCGTATGTTCTTCAGCTGCTTAAAGAATGGCTGGCATTTTCCCGCCAATCTGGACATAAAACGGCCGAGGGCGGCGACCCGTCCTGCAAGCCACTGCACCTCTACTGCCGTTGCCGGGGGTTCCATATTTAGGATGGATTGGATCTTTTCAGGGTTAGCCTCGATGCCTCTTTGGCTAACCATGAATCTTAAGAATTTCCCGGAGGTTACCCCAAAGGCGCACTTTGCTGGGTTGAGCTTCATCCGGGCTTGCCGCAGAGTGTCAAAGGTTTCTTGGAGGTCGGAGATGTGTTTGTGGGCTTCCAGGCTTTTTACCAGCATGTCATCCACGTATACTTCCATGTTTCTGCCTATCTGCTTCTGGAATAGCTTGTTCACGAGCCGCTGGTACGTGGCCCCTGCATTTTTTAACCCGAAGGCCATGACAGTGTAGCAGTAGACGCCCTGATCAGTGATGAACGCAGTTTTTGGAATATCAGGCTCCTGCATCTTTATCTGGTTGTAACTGGAGAAGGCATCTAGGAAGGTGAGAAGTTCATGTCCTGAAGTGGCATCGATGAGCTAGTCTATGCGTGGAAGGGGGTAGGGGTTTTTTGGGCAGGCTCGGTTCAGATCTGTAAAGTCTATGCAGGCCCGCCAACCTCCGTTGGCCTTTTTGACCATGACCACATTGGACAGCCACTCGGGATACCGGATTTCCCTGACAAATTTGGCTTGTAGCAATTTTTCCACTTCTGCTTTGATGTGATTTGTCGTTCTGCTGCGAAGTTTCTCTTCTTTTGTCGGACGGGCTTGAGGGTCGGATTTACGTTCAGCCTGTGAACAGTCATTTCTGCGGGTATGCCGGGCATGTCCGTGGCAGACCACGCGAACACATCTTTGTTGGCTCTAAGGAAGCTGATCATTTGGTCCCGTAAGGTGCCTTTTCGTAGGGAAGCAATCCGGATCTCTCTCTCTGGCTGGTCTTCGGATATAGGGATGGAGTCTAGCTCTTCAATTGGCTCCCCTCTAACCATGCGGGCTCGCTCTCGGGGGTCTTCGCTCCTGATCGTGAAATTTTCTGTCGGGGCGTTGCTTCGTTTCAAGCTCGCCGCGTAGCACTGGCGTGCTATCATCTGCTGCCCTTGGACTTCTCCTATCCCGGTCCGAGCGGGAAACTTCATTTTGAGGTGGGGGGTAGAAACTAATGCTCCCAGGTCTCTCAGGGCCGGGCATCCTATGATGGCGCTGTAAGTGAAAGGTATATCTACGACCAAGAAGGTAGCCATAATGGTTTTTTGGAGGGGATATGTCCTGAAGGTTACGGGTAAATCGATTTTGCCGCTGACCTGCATGGATGCCCCAGAAAAAATGTAAATAGAGTACTCTGCGGGCCCGAGTCTTCCCTCGCCCATTTTCATTTCTTCGAAGGTTTCAAGGTACAGCACATTGACAGAGCTCCCCATGTCTACCAAGATCTTTCCTACATCGAAGTTGGCAATGATCAACCTGATTACTAGCGCATCGTCGTGCAGAACTTGCAGTCCGTCGAAGTCTTCGGAAGAGAGAGAAATGACCTGGTCTTCTTGGGGAGGATCCGTCCAGGCCTTTTTGGAAGGTATTTGCAGGGAGAATACCCGTTCTGCGTATGCTCGCCGACCGACTGTCGTTGGCCCCGCTGCTGCAGGCCCTCCTGTGATGATGTTGATCTTTCCAACAATAGTAGGTGGCTGTTCAGGGGTCGGTGACTGACGAGGGGCTTCTCCTCTTTTGGGGGACCAGTGGTGCCGCGAGCTGTGGTGGCGGCCTCGGGAGCGATGTATGCTGCGGGATCGGTGCCTGCCTCTCGACCCGTCGGCAGGGGAATAGCGATGCACTTCGTGCGAGCGCTCAATTCGTACGGGGCTCCTGAGGTACTGATTCAAGTGACCTTTCTGGGCCAGTTTTTCTAACTGGAGTCTGAGGTGGAAGCAATGGTCGGTTTCGTGGCCGTGGTCCCTATGGAACTGGCAAAACCTTCCGGTGGACCGCTTGTTCGGGTCCGTGATCATTTTCTTGGGGGGGGGGGGGTTAGAAGACCCTGATCTCTGATGGCGAACAGGACATGGGACAGGAATGGGGTTCCGGTTTGCCTGTCTTTCTTCAGCCCGCTGTTTCATGGTCCCCCTGCTATCTTCTTTCTTTCTTTCCACGGGGCCAGCCCGGCTTCGTTCTAGTACGCATGCTTCTTCCGCCCGTATGAACTTGTTAGTTTTGGATTCGAGTTCCTGTAGGTCCCGTGGTGGCTTGAGGGTGAGGTACAATTTGAGATTTTGGTCGGTGGTAGTGTGCTTTAGGGCTGCGATAGCTATTTGGACATCGATGCTCGTAAGCTGATCCAGCTCGGCGTTGAACTTCAGCATGAAGTCTCTCAAGGTCTCGTTCCTTCCTTGTCGGAGGGCCAAGAGGGTGTCTGCCGGATCGTGGCGGAGGCGATTGTCGGCAAACCTCGCGGTAAACTTCCTTCCGAATTCGTGGAAGAATGCAATGGAGTCTAGCTCCAAACGCAGGTACGAGTCATTAGCGGTTTTTCTCAGCAAGGAGGCAAAGGCTTTGCACATAAATCCATCTGACACACCTCGGAGCGCCATTACCCTCCTGAAAGTTTGGAGGAACTTTGGGGGGTCTGTGCTCCCATCGTAACAACCGAATCGGGAGAGATCTATCCCTGTTTCCATGGGAGTCTTTAGATCTCCGCAGTGAATGGGGATGCCGTCTCTCTTTTCCATTCGTCCAGGATGTCGTGGGCATAGGGTTTCTTCATTTCTCGTTTAACTTCTCGGATCTGTCTCTGCAGATCGGCCAGTTGGTCTAGCCCTGGCAGTTGCACCGTGGTAGCTACTTCCTCCGCCCGTACTGGAGGCAACTCTTGGAATCAAGCCGTCCGGGTACGGGGGGCGTGGCTTTGGGCAGCTTGTTTCCCGGCATTTGGTTGATATTCCTCAGCTAGGGGAGGTAAAGGGCTATTTGTTGAAAGGGAGGGCGCCTGTCGAATCGGCGTGCACCTCCGCCGGTGATGACTTTCCACTGGCGACTCCCCGCCATCTTCGTCGTAGGCTTCCGTCCGATCATGTGTTGCCGGGGGCATCTCCAGGGTTGGAGGCTCTGGTGGTGGAGGTAACCGTATAAATAGCTCTTGGCGAAGTTCGTTGATCATTTCGGTGGTAGGGACCATTTGTGGTGTGCTGGAGGCGGGCCGATGCTGGCCCAAGGCCTGCGAGTTCGGCTCCCGAGAATTTGAGACATGAGTTTGTGCATGCTGGGCTTGGCTCCTAGTCATTTCTCCAGTTCTTGTTGTTGGGCGTGGTTTCTCATCGTCGTGAAGCGTTCAAGCTCAAACGAGTCCCACGGATGGCGCCAATATGATGGCATCGGAATCCAAGTCTGCGATCGTGCGATGGGTAGAGAGCCTCCGTTGGGGTCTGCAATCACAAACAGAGGGGTCAGGGAGGTCCGGGGTGGGTCCCGGAGACCACTTCGACACCCAAGTCAGATTGTGGACCAACAATGTAATGAACAACAAGAAATGGCTAAGGTATAATCAGGTTTACCAAGACCAATATGCGGGTTCTTTCTCTGGTATCTAGGTGGATGGGTCGGAGGCAGCGGGTAGGAAGAGAAGGGGGAGGGGATGGGATTAAAGCATCCAGCACTTCTCTCCCCTCTCTTACTTAGGGTCAGCAAATCTCAGTAACTTGATGTTGCCTCATTTTTTAGAGTAGCTTCTTCCCTTTGGCCGGCCTTGAGGGGGGATCGGATCAGGATCCTTTCCCCTAGGGACTTAATGGTGTATTTATACTTTGATCTCGCATGCAAATCCTTTTTAAGGGGCGTCACGTGGACTTTTTCATCATTTCAGAGAGAAAACCCTCTTTCGTTGGATTGGGCTGGCCCCCTGGTTCGACGGCGCGCGTGTTTTTGTTGTGTAATCTTCCCCATAATCGTGATGATGAAGTTTTCTGGAGGCGGAGAGATGACACGTGGCAAGGCAAGTGGTTTTACCGTGTATTAATGTCTTTCCTAATCATGATTAGATTTCTCTGCCGCATGGGCGACACGTGGTGAGAGTCAAGGGTCCCGCCGTATTTATGTCCTATCAGAAAGTAGAAATCAATCACTCACATTTACGTAGAACTTATGTAGTATCAAAGTATATGTCAATTAGAAAGTATATGTATGGGAGAAGTCTAGAATGGGTAGAAGTAGAAATGAATAACTCACATTTACACAGACCAGGTCAGTCTACGAGGTCAAACCGCCTTGAGGAACGCTCCTCCTATGCCTCAGGTAAATAGCTGAGGTCAGATCCACGTGCTCGTCGTGGAGGAGGAACTGGCACAGTTGGCACAGGAACAGAGCCGGTAGGGGATAAGGACACTGCTGGTGGCCGAGGCGCACAAGGGAAGACCGGTAGGGGATAGGGACAGTGGGGACAGTGCTGGAAACGGAGGGCACACTGGGAAAGACCCGACAGAGGATAGGGATAATGGGGATAGCACTGGAGGCAGAGGGCGCACTGGGGAAGACACGGCAGGGGATAGGGATAGGGATAGTGGGGATAGTGTTGGTAGTGGAGGGCGCACTGGGAAGGACTCGACATGGGATATAGATAATGCTGGTGGCGGAGGGCGCAATGGGCAGACCCGACAGGGGATACGGACAGTGTTGCTGGTGTCGCACGTGCCGACTTGGCTGCCGTCATGTACTCTTAGCCAGCCGGCATTCTTCGTCCTCATACAGCCACTTTTGGTAATCGGGGCAACTTGAAAATGTTTTTACATTCTAAACAAATGTTTGTGAATCTGTTATCATAAAGAAAGAAGTGATTTGAAACTTTAGAAATACTATGTTTTGAGGTTTGGGTCGATCAATTAATGTGAATACGACATGTTTATGCTCTTATGATTTTGATTCTTAGAAACAGTTTGTCTTATTAATTTCAGGATTCGTTACTTTTCAGGAGAGAGGACATTTGGTGTGTTGGCAAAGATTGATTTCATGGATAAGGGAAATAAAGGAGTTGAAGTAAGTTGACATAGTATTTGTTCAAATAAAAGTCAAAGACACAACCATTTTTTTAAATACATTTTTTTAAAACCAAAACGTATTAAACACGTTTTTTCATTCAACGTATTTTTGGCATTTCCGTATATTCGACCTTTTTTTACTACTGTTTTTTATCCAATACCGTATTAAACCCGAATTTTTCCCATCACATTTTTTTATTGTATCACGTTTTGCTAACTATGGTCGCACCACGCGACAACCTTGTCATATGGTGCGGCCTCCATGTTGCAGAGTGCGACCAGGTGCGTCGCATGTGGAAATTCTTCTTCAATCCTCAAATTTGATATCTTCAAGGAGGACAACACTTGATGACTATCAAATGAGGGAAATGCACTCCCTCTTGACATAAATGATCAACATCAAAATTGTATTGACCCCGGATATATTGGAAATTAATAGATGAATATCCCTCCAAGTTATTAATCACATAGATAGCGGTACCTGTTAGGAAAATCGTACACGATCATGGAGATGTTTTAGATTTTCGATCAATACAAACAACATCTTGATGGCTTGTATTTATCATATTTAAACAATCTCCCTTTTCAAATTATTAATGTTAACTTTTTCAGTCCCTGCCGAGTTTCATTTGTATCATAGATTTCTTTTCGCATGCATGCCTATAAGACGATGTTGAACTCGATCTAGGTTTTTCTATTGATGTAATTTGCTACCTACAATGTCACTTTAGAGATCCTTTACGAGGTCTTTTAACATGAAAATTTTAGCCTTTCATTTACGAGTGTAAATTATTTATTTTTTTCCTACCAATATCAATGACAATTCTCTAAATTGTTCAGCTTTTATGAATACATTTTAAATAATTTTTTTGTGTGGCATCTTTGAATGCTTTTGTGAATAATCTTTGATTGCTTTATCAACTTTAAAATACACTACTATCAATTTTCCTTTATTATTTTTATGTGAGGAAAGCTGGAAACTATTCTAATTATTTCTTCCATCTTTTGACTTTTATTCTTTGTGAAAAAATTATTGTGGTGATTATATCCTCAACTTTTAGATGTTTGGAGTTTGAATTCAATTTGGTCTTTGTGATCTGGTTTGCTGATAAGTTGTTCTATCATGATATATTATAACTATTAAATGAATAAGCTTTAAATTCTGAGTTGGTGATACTGAGTAAAACGTTATGTTGCTTTCCACAGGCGCTCTGGTGGTCATAAGATCTGCAAGGTCGCAAGTACCGGTTGGAATAAAAAGATGATCAGAAAGAAAATTCGGTAAAAAATATCTGAAGTCGCTGTATGCGACATTGTTAAAGTTTTTTGAAAGAAGTGTGGGTTGGCAGGGTTGGGCACCTCCTCCTTGCGCCCGCTTAAAACTTAATGTGGATGGGTCATCCATTTCCAACCTGGGCGCATGCGGTTACGGAGGTGTGCTCCGTGATTGTGATAGAGAAATTCATGGGCCTTCTATGGCCCCCTATCGCAGGGGAAATCCGTCAATGTGGAAGTCTAAGCAGCATATGTCAGCATGAAATTGTTATTGGAATATCGACTAAAAACCGTGTTAATCGAAGGAGACGCCCTGGATGTTATAAACTGGTTGAAAGGAGAAAAAGAAGTTCTTGAAAAGTATAAGGATTTGTTAATTGAGATTTATAAGTTGGATTTTTATGAATCGACCAATTTCAAACATCTTAGCAATGATTACAATAAAGTCGTTGATAATCTAGCAAGCAAGGGAGTGAATGTTTCCGATTTGATGGTCATGAAGTTTCATCATTGAAGAAGAATTTTCATGGCTTCACTTTGAATTAAAGAGTAGGTATAATTGTGTATATCCTGAAAATGTCTGTCGCTTGGATTTTTTGTGCTTTTGTATGATATGTTTGACTTGTTCGTTAGGTACAAGAAAACGACAACATTCCATGTTGATTAACATGTTATGTTTGTCTGTTACTGAATTTATGCACATAGCACGTGTACGCATGTAAATATAATTCTGTGTAACTTGAAAATATCTGTTATCTTGGATTTTTTTGTGTATTTGTATGATATGTTTGACTTGCTCATTGGGTACATGAAAACGACAACATTCTGTGAAGTGATTTTCAAGCTGATTACTTTTTTACTCAGACAATTCTTCTGAATCATTCAATATATATATACTAATCTTTTGAGTATTAATGAATGGACTGAACACACAAAAAGAATGAGATAGTGTAATAATTAAATGATTGGGCACCTTGACAACCATGTTAGTATGTTCTTTCTACCAAGTATCAACAAAGTAACCAAAAACCTCCTCTTTCCATGCTTTCCTTCGCTAATTGCCATCTCCTTAGCTTATGTTGGCATATGCTTAAAGGCTGGTCTGAAGTGTTGAGGAATCACTTGAGATGGTCACGGTCATGTCTCTACATGGCCTCTTTTGGCCTTGCTCGGTTGGGCCATTGTTTTTACTACTTTCTCCACCTCATATAGCCACTTTTGGAAACCTGGGAAGCTAGAAAAAGTTTTTACATGCTAAACAAATGTTTATGAATCTGTTATTATAAAGAAATTTGAATTCAAACTTTAGAATTACTATGTTTTGAGGTTTGTGTTGATCCAATGATGTGCATGCAACATGGTTATGCTCTTGTAATTTTGATTCTTAGAAACAATTTCTCTTATTAATTTCAGAATTTATTATTTTTCAGGAGAGAGGACATTTACTGTGTTGACAAAGATCGATCTCATGGATAAGGGGACTTACGCAGTTGATGTAAGTTGACATAGTATTTATTCAAATATAAGTCACGGACACACCCACTTTTTAAATCCATTTATTTCTAAAACCAAAATGTGTTACACTCGTTTTTTTTTTTCATTCAACGTATTTTTGTATATTTTGCCATTTTTTGACAAAGTTTTTTTTATCCAATACCTTATTAAACCTGAATTTTTCCATCCCCAATTGTTTGTCGTATCACGTTTTGATAACTATGGTCCCACCATGTGACAACCTTGTCGTATGGTGCGACCTCCAGATTGCAGAGTAAGAGAAGGTGGGTCGCATATGGAAATTCTTCTTCAACCCTCACATTTGATATGTTTGAGGAGGATGACACTCGATGACTATCAAATGGACAAAATTAACCCTCTCTTTACATATATGATGAGCAACAGAATTGTATTCACCCCGAATATGCTGGAAATCAGTAGATGGATATCTCTCCCAGTAATAAATTTCAAAGATTATATAGTCAGACCTATTAGGGAAATTGTACACGATCATGGACATTTGTCGAATTTTCGATCAAATATTTAAAGAACATCTTGATAGCATGTATTTATCTGTAGACACCCCTAATTTGCTACGCTTTAAAAAGCAAAAGATTTGGTAGTGTCATCGAGTTTTGAATCCGTATTCAGCATTAGATTAGGCATCCATGCATTTTAGGGTAGATTTCATTTCATTATGGGAGTTTTGAAGTTGATTCGCCATCCTGAAGGTCTCTAGGGGGTTCCTTTGGCCTCTGGAAGATGAAAGTTCAAGTTTCCAAGCAAATGAAAAAATCTGCTATTTTTAGAATTTTCAGGATTTCCCTCATTTTTGCTTATTTTGCACTGCAGGGGTATTTTGGTCATTCCCGATGTGTCTCGTTTGACCCCCGATTTATATTTGAGAAATCTTGAGTGATTTTACAAATTTTAAAAAAGCTGCTAGTTTTAGAAACTCATGGGGCTTCCACATTTTCATCATCTTATGGATATTTCAATCATTTCTGATATGTCCAAAACCATCTCGAGGGTACGACTGATGGATTAGTAGTAATTTCGTAAGATTTGGAAAACCTGCTAAATTTAGATCTCTCAAGATTTTATCTTAGTCTTGCACTTCGGGGGTATTTTAGATGTAAGCCCAATGGTTCCCACCTTGGCAATTCCCATCTTATTTTGATGATTCCAATACACAAGTGATTTAAGATCACTAATGTGTTTGATTGTCTAAGTTGTAGATCATAATTGCTTAAAGACAAGAGTGCTTGGATTGAGGCCAAAGAAGCTCGCATTGAACCGCTTATGAAGGCCAAAGACATCGGAGATCCAAGACAAATGAAGACTTGAAGAATCCATTGAAGATCAAAGTCATATTAGAATGTATAAGATCCAATCTTAGTTTTAGATTTTAAGAGGCATAAATAAAGTAAATAAACACACACCCTAAATGTCAAAGAGATTGTCTTTGTGGAGTTCCAACACCTTGGAACCCTCATAGCAATCCCAACTGGGTGTAAAGTTGGAAGCCCAAGAAACAGAAATGAAAATCTGCTGCTGATAGGCTTCTCGGAACTCCGAGAGAATTCTCGGAGCTCCGAGCTCGGAACTCCGAGAAATCCTCGGAGCTCCGAGATTTGGTCCAGTAGAAATTTTCTAAGTTCTGTTTGTATTCCCGGAACTCTGAGATTTTTTCTCGGAACTTCGAGAACACTATAACGGTCGGAAAAAGAGCCGTTGGTAATTTTCGCCAGAATTACAACAATGCCCTTGAACGGTCATATTTGGCTTTTCTTATATATATGTGTATTCCTAACATACCACAAATGAATCCTAACACTCTTAAACTCTACTTGAATATCCCAAGAGTGATTCAAAGCTTGTTTATGCCTCTCATCCTCTAAGATTAGGATTTGGATCAATAAGCTCTATTTGTACATCTTCTACAAAGTTGTAAACCCTTGTGAGGGATTTTTTGTTCTTTCTTTCTTACTCAAAAAACTTGTATCGGGCGAGTGTTCGGAGAAGCGTAGCCCAAGATTGCCACCAAGGTTAAAGGTAATCAGATTTGTAATCGGCATTGATCTTCGCTGAAGTTAAGAAGATCACATAGTGAAGCCATCAACGGGTTTTTGTTGGTGGAGTGGAGTAGGCCTCGCGTTTTGAGGACCAAACCACTTTAAATCTCGGGTGCACTCTCTCTTGAACTCTAGCTATTTATTTTGCATTGCACCTTTAGATTTAACTTGTGTGCTTGAATTTCATTTTTGATCTCTTAATTTCCAATTTAGGTTTGAGTTTTTCAAAAGGCTAAAACTTGCTAGCAACCTAATAATTTTCACTCCTCATAGTTGCCGTACTCGGGACCACCCTTGGAATTTCACTTGGTATCAGCGCCTTGGCTCTTAAAAGATTTTCTTTTATAAAAATCTTTGGAAAATTTTTTGTTTTCAACAAGGGAAAGATCATAAGATCTTTGGCAACTTTCTAATTGTGAAATGGCGGATAGAAATGGAACCGGACTTCCGGAGGGCCATTCCACAACTAGACCTCCCTTCTTTGATGGGTCCAATTATGGACATTGGAAGACAAGAATGCGCATCTATCTTCTTTCGATAGATGTGAAACTTTGGCATATGTAGACACCCCATTTTGACCGGACCCAAGTTCGCTATGCTTGGACGTGTAGAAACCCCATTTTGCTCTGCCTTAAGAAATTAGGGTTTTTCCATCGGTTTTCCAATGTCTTTCCTTTCCGCGTCCGTTTGTTACATTTCTAAATATTTTTGGTCGTTTCCGCCATGTTTCGTATTTTTCTGTTGAATATTGAGAAGGGTTATTCATGAGAATCCGAGCAAAAGAGAATGTGGGACCCGCTGGTGTGGGACCCGTTTGTGTGGGACCCGCTAGTGTGGGACCCGTTTGTGTGGGACCCGCTGATATGGGACCCGCTGGTGTGGGACCCGTTTGTGTGGGACCCGCTGATGTGGGACCCGCTTGTGCGGAACCCACAAAGTGGGACTCACCACTAGCATGACTTAACTTTCTCTACCATTTCCACTAACTTCATTTTTCCCTTTAAAATAACACCATTATCTCCATTACCATTATATATTCCATTATTCCCACCACCATTCCCACCATTACCATTATATATTCCATTATCCCCACCACCATTCCCACCATTACCATTATATATTCCATTATCCCCACCACCATTCCCACCATTACCATTATATATTCCATTATCCCCACTACCATTCCCACCATTACCATTATATATTCCATTATTCCCACCACCATTCCCACCATTACCATTATATATTCCATTATTCTCCACCACACCCACCATTCTCATTATTTATTTCCACCTCTCCACTAAGTTTTTCACTATATAAAGAGAGGTGATGAGAAGAAAAAAGGAAGAGGAGAAAAAAAAGGAGAGAAGGGGAGAAAGAAAATAAGGAGAAGAGGAGAAAAAAAAAAGAGAAGGGGAGAAAGAAAATAAGAGAGGGAGTGAAAATAAGAGAGAGAGAGAGGAAAAAAGAAAAAAAACAAGGAAGAAAGCGGAATCGATCGCACATAGCGGGATTTTTTAGTCTTTTTTCGGCTTTTGGATTCGGCGAGGAACTCATCACAGGTAGGTACACTGTTTTCAGAATTTTTTAGAATTATTTGGTATATTTTCGGATTTTTGCATGATTTTTAACGAAGAAAACTAAAAGATATACTAAACAGATTCCAAAAATAATGAAATTTCGTGGGAAAATAATATGATAATGATACATTCTACCATGAATTTGTGAGAATTTTTGGATTTTGTTTGGTATATTATTTTATGCATTCTTTGAAAATTATCAGATTTTGGGAGAATTGTTACTGATGTCAAATCACAGATACAATTCTCCAAATTTTTACAGTAGTCTTAAATTCTATACTTCTTGCTTCTATAAAATTTTCAAGTGATTTTGATCTTATTTCATATGAGCTGTGGTGTTAATTCATAATCTGGTTTGAAATTTGAAAAATCCGAAACTAATAGTAAATAGTTTTCTAAATTCATGAAAATCTCACAGCATGCTATTTTCACTTATATCTTACTACTGTAGAAATTTCATGGAATTTAGATTTCTATTTCTAGTAGTTTCTGTGTTATTTTTGCAATCTGGTCAATTAATTTTTAAATCCAAATTAAATATGAGTTTAATGTAATAATCTGTAAAAATATTCCAGTAAGTTACATCTCATCATATCTTGTTGCTGGAGAAGTTGCAACTCATTTTGAGTTCGTTTGCAACAACTTCACTTGTAAAATCACTCCTATGACTAAAATTGATAAAATTCATTGAAAATCCGAAATTAATTGAAAATCATCTTAAAATCTCTAAAGGACCTTAAATTCTGTCACATCTTAATTCCTTAAGAAGGTCTGCTTTGCCTCATTTGTAGAATCCTCTCTGAGGTTGCACCTCAATTTGTGCCTCTGTTAATTAGAGACCAATTTGGTCAATTAGTTGTCTTAGCCTTGCTTCCCCCTTGCAAGGGCAATGATAAGGTTACTTGGAGCCCATCTTTGTGTTTGTTTGGGAGACCCGCCCGGTCTCATTCTCTCGTTAGTCCTCTTTGTGCGCCGTTTGGTTTTGGGAGAACACCATACTCGGCTTGGCTTCATACCCCTACCTTTATGGGTATTGGGTTGCACATTTGTTGCACCCTAGGGCTAGGTAGCTGTCCGGCCCGGCTGGGTGTTTTACCTCTGCCAAATGTTCAAATTCGTGTTTCCTTTTCTCTTAGAGAGTCTTTGACTCATTTATCTTTAGTTGGTGTTAGTGGAGTCTTTGACTCATGTTTCCATTTCTTTTAGAGAGTCTTTGACTCATCTATCCTTTAGTGGGTGTTAGTGGAGTCTCTGACTCGTGTTTCCTTTTCTTTTAGAGAGTCTTTGATTCACTTCGTTTTCTTAGTAGGTATTATTAGAGAGTCTTTGACTCATTCGTTCTTTTGTGGTATTACTAGGGAGTCTTTGACTCATTGGTTCTTCTGTTGGCGTTTTTTGGGAGTCTTTGACTCATTCCTCCTCTAAGTTGTAGTATTAGAGAGTCTCTGACTCATTTGTTCCCCTCTTTAGTGTTGTTAGTTCGGAGTTTCTCCTTTAGAGTTGTTGATTACTTCGCTTTGATTAGAGGCTAACTCAGTCTTATTAAAGCTTTGCTTGCTTGGGATCTTGGATCGTTTTCTCTCTTCTTGGGACGCCATCTTTCTTGTTGTGGTTCGTCTCTTTGAGGCGTTAGTTGCTTGTTTGGGGTTTCCCCTTTTTGCTTTAGGGCTTTGCCCTAGTTTATGGTTATGCTTGTTTGTTCTCTGTAAGAGTGAATTCATCTAAAGGTCCTGAGCATTGGAAAAGCTTTAAAATCCAAAAACATTAGAAATTTAAAACTCAAAAAAAACATTTGAAAACATCAAAAACCTTAAAAAAAAATCTAAGTGTTGAGTGTTTCTTTTAGAAGCATATTAGGCGAGTTCGTTTTCGAACTACGTTGGCTTGATCCTCTTCCGAGGTACGTAGTGCAGCTTGGGATTTACATCCCAAGTCCAGCCAAACCTTTTTTGTAAATAAACGTTTTAAACCTTCTTCAAAAACCTTTAAAATATAATTTTCAAAAGACCTTCCTCTAGAGTTAGGAGTTTCTCCTCGATAGAGAATTTTAGAGTTAGGGTTTTTCTTTTGATAGGTTGTTTGATTGATTGTTTGCTGTGTGCTTGTTTTAGAGTTAGAGGTCTGTCCTAGAGTTATAGGAGCGCCTCCGTCCGGTCAGTCGGCGATCCATATCGCCGAGTGATGACTAGAGTAGGATACGCTAGTCCACCCTTGGTTTTCCGTAGGAAATACAGCCTAGTCACACATAGGTTGTAAGAACCACCTGCATTAGCTTAGGGCTAATCTGCATTTAGTTAGGGCATATAGGGTGTCATAAAATCCACAATTCACTGAAATTTAAATAATCGTACAAGAAACTTTAATAACCGGTTCGGTCTTTTAGATCGAGTCTAGGATAGAAGTCTAGGTGTCTTAGGCATCCTAGCTTAGAATAGGCGCGAAGAACTACGTTGCCTTGATTCTCGTGGAGGCGGGGATACGTAGGCTTCTTTGGATGAATACCAGATCATCTGAGGACTCGGGCTAATCACTTTTTAAAACTGTTGAAACAATCAAATCACTTAGGATTTTCCATGAAATTAGAATTTTAGGAGAACTTTCACTTAGATTGAATCCAAACCAATTAAGAAATCAAGATACACATTTAGGATTCACATTGAAATTAGATCATAGGATGCATGTCACATAGATAGCACATTAACAGAGAGTTGAATGAGCCATTAAAAATGAATTTAAAAGAGTTAACTTTTGGAATTGAAGACCGATTATCGGGCAGGAATGGTGCATGTGGTGGATAAATCCCCATACCTTCCATTCTTGTAACCAGGTAGCGAGTCTAGATTTCTGGTTAATTATGGGTCCTAGATCCCACATCTAGGTGGCGACTCTGTCAGTCTCTTTTGTGTGGAATTCGGATTGCCTTAGTGATCCCAAGTTCACATAAAAGATGAATTAAAATTAATAATAAAAGGCACACGCCAATCGCGTGGGTACGAGAGACCAAGAGATAGTGCGTGGCGGCTCTCGCGCCACCACCCCTCTCGCGGGATCGGGTCCCACAGACTGGCGACTCTGCTGGGGATAACCTAACTTCATTACAATTCCAAAGGATTACTCATTTGAATCTATTTCAACTGGCTCATGAAAACTCTATCTCTTTTATGCTTGTTAGATTAGTTTGTATGCTTTATTTTCTCATCACATTTACTCAAACTTAATCTAACAAAACCTGAAGGCATCATAGATTGCGCAAACTTATTGCACACACTTACATCACTTTCATCTAAACCCCTGCATCTCACATGCACACACGTCCTATTTTAGGAACCCGGAGTGTTATCTAGCATGGTTGACTGGGATTTCATCACCTGGTGCCTCTGTGCTAGAGAAGCATTCCACCCTTAGCCTAGTACTTTTATGGTACGTAAACGGATCTCTTGTTCACGTACTGATACGCCGGACACTGGTACAGTATATCGAACATGGATTCGCGCTAAGGGAACTCTTGGCCTTACCCCTAGATTAACCCACACATGCATGTAGTATACGAACACATGTGCATCACGTGTGTGAGCCTAGTTTAGGATATCTTACCCAATTGTGTGTGTGAGCCTAGTTTAGGATATCCTACCCATTTGTGTCTAGATTAGGCCGTAGTCCATCTTTCAATGGCTACGATCGGTCCTAGGTACACAAACAAAGTCATGAGTCGAGATCCTCTCTCCACTCCGCTAGATTAGGGTTAGGGTTGATGCCTTCAGGTAACACTGATAAAATGTGCGAAGATTAAAAAACTTTTCCTTTGGGGTTAGGATGTAAATCCCATTCATTTCCAAAGATCTCATAGGATTAGTCATTCATGATCCATCCGTTGAAAGCAATCTTATGCTATCTCATCTCATCTTGATCTAATCATATTGATCTACAGTTGTTGATATCCATCATTCAGATTTTAGATCTGGCCCTGGACTCTACTTTTGTCATTCTTATGGCCATGGTCTATTATCTGAGCCATTGATTTTTCATTGATCAATGTTTACCTATCATATATCTTTTACCTTTGGATCATATCGAAATCATTGATGGAAAAGTTTGATCTTACCTGTATTCTTTGAGTGCATGATCGTTGCTGAGATCGAAACTTATTCTGATTAGGGATGTTTATCGTTCCTGACTCTTTCATTCCCAAAAGAAGAACGGTTATACCCAAAGAACATCTTAAGGAATAGATTGAGGATTCTTTCCAAATTAACATACCCGTTGATGTATTTCAAGATTACTCTTTTCTCTATTTGTTTAGAATTTTTATCCCATGACTATTGAGATAGTGTGATTGCTTCTAAGTCAAAAGTCTGTGTTCAACAAAAAGCCCTTCTTCCAAAAGACTGACCATTTCTGAATTCATTCGATACATCAGTCTATTGCTTTACCCACATTGTCAGCATAAGCCTTTTGTTGCCCCATTTAACCTAGACCTTGTGGAGTTGCCTTTTCTGGGATTCCTACTTCGGGATCGAACTTTGTAATTATCATTATCATGAAGAAAGGTGTATCACCTATAAACTTTCAGTGCCGGTTCACTACCTTTGAAGAAGTGTCCTGTGTCTTTAGATTTGTCTTTCATTGAGTGTACATCAACTTTCTTCTCTCGAAGTTGGAAAAGTTCAGTTATGTTGATGTTAAAAAAAGAAAAGAAAATGTGTCATGTCAATCAGTCTTTCTCGTTCAGAGTCGGTGTTTAGCTTTTTGATTAAATTCAATGTAGAGCCTACTGAGGCGCGTTCAAAGTCATCTATGTACTTCAAAGTATTTCAATTCAATAAAGCATTTGAGTCTGTATCTTCAATTTTTTATGATTCACTCTTGGATTAAATGTTTAAAACAACTACAAGACCCCCTTCTCGGATGAGAATGCAGACGAAATTCCCCTCGAGATTTGAAAGATGGTCAAACGAGAGGAAGAGCGTCGAGCATAGCCACTTGAAGAAGAAATCGAAGCCATTGATAGTGGTATCGAAATTCGAAACTCGGGAGAAATGGATTGGAAAAACTTTATCTCCTAAGGAGCGCAAAGAATTGATAAACCTGTTTAGAGGGGTTTGAGGTAGTCTTGCTTGATCCTATAAGGATAAACCAGGGGAATGCCCTGTCGTTGAGCAAAGCAAGACTTCATCTGCTTTAGGCATCCAGTTGAAGAGTACAATTTTAAAGAGATAAGTATCAGATATCCTGTGGAGCTGATGAAGAAGTGAGAGAAGACTTTCTCGAAATGAAGTCATAGATTTGAGCCCTAAAAGAAAAATTGGGCTGTGTATTTTCATTCTGATTTCAAGGCAAGATGGGAGTGGAGCATAGTGGTTGAAGTTTTGCCTGACATGCCATCAGACTCCTCGAAAATTTTCAAAGGCATTGAACCTCAGCATTCAAGAGCTTATACATCAAATACATCAGGAGGCCATCATTGGACGTTTGAGCCTTAATAGCCAAAATCCTAACGTTTTAAAATCCTTTTGAGAACCCTTTGGGCCAACAATTTAAAGCCAATGTTTCTTTTCAAACATATTATAAATCCGGGGCATTATGCACCCGAACTACGTCGGACCTGATCCCCATTTCTTCAGGGGTACGTAGGCAACTTGATTAATTCAGGTTCGGTCAAACCTTGGGATAAAATCCCTTTTCAAAATTTTGAAGCTAAATGCTAAACCATTCTTTGAAAAATCCTTAAGCGAACTACGCGGACCTGATCCTCCATTTTTGGGGTACGTAGGTAGTCTGGCTAGACCAGATTCGGTCCAAAACCTTAGAACCTTAGGTATTCAACCCTTTTGAACCCGAGCCCACCTAGAAAGTCCTTCTGGTGAAACAAGTAAAGGTTCGAGGCGAATGAAAAGAAAAACAGAAAGAAAAGAATGAGAGTCTGAAGACCCACTAGGTTGAAAACCCGAAAGGGCGGCCTAGAGAAAGGTGAAAGTCGTTTTTCTTGCTTAGTCAACAAGCATAGAGATTGACTTATCAGAAAATAAGGGTAGTGGTCTGCTGGATTGAAAACTTGAAGAGACAATCTAGTCAGAGGCAAATACTTCCTATGAAAAGTTGAGTTGAATAGGAGCAGAAGGAGTTCATCAGTTATGTAGAATTCCCAAGTTTGAGTACAAGCAAAAATTGAGATAAGTAGTCTTTTAGACTGAAAGCTTGGAAAGCAAAAGTTGAGATAAGTGGTCTTTTAGACTGAAAACTTGGAAGACATTAATTTTGACTTCTTCCGAAAAGACAAATCAAGGAGACTGAGAAGCAACCTCTATAGGGCAGGATCCTGGAATCCGAATAGTGTCAGCAAGGCTTACTTTGACACCTTTTTAAACTAGGGGCATTAAAACCGAGCAATCCGAAGGGGTATAACCATGACGGATGTCCTGATGGAGGAAACTAGAGCCTTTTGGCATGGTTTTTGAGACTACTCTAAGAGTGGCTGACCTTACCATTTAAAAATAACACATTTGATTTGAATCAAAATTTAGTCAAGTCCCATGAATATTGTAAGTCTTCTTTGAAAGAGTCCTCAGGAGTCTGTTCCTTGTTTCTCATTGTTTTCTTTTAGAATCAAAAGTGTTTGGCACTGGAGAGAATGGGTGTACACCTTCCGAAATGTAAAGAAAAATCTAGAGTAGATCCTGGTTTAAGAATCAAAGAAGGGCAAGAGATTTGTTATTCAGACCTGCCTGAAACATCAAAGCCTCAAGCACTGAGCAAAATGAAGAACTCTTACGTTCAGCCTTTGTGAAGGTGGTCTTACCATTATACCAAAGAATTCTGCTTTCTTAAAACCTTGTCATGGAAGCACATCATACTAGGGGTATCTTTTATGACTTGCGTCATAAAAGATATTACACAATGATAACTGGGATATCTATTCTTAGCAAATAGAAACCAGAGAAGCTTGAACATACTCTTTGAGTTGAATTCCTTGATCAAGTTGTTTCTTTTGGAGTCAAAGTTTCATAAACTTCAATTCCCAGCGGGGTATATAATCTACTCCTGCATCCTTCAAACCTCATTAGAATGCTTTTCATCTGTTAAAAAGAGTCAGCACCTAAAAATCTCATCAATCTACTTGAGTTTTGCTTTCAGCAAAGATCATGCACTCCCATTTATTCTCGGCAGGAGATCGCTATGCTATCAATGAACTCGATATAAGATCGATAAATATTTTTGTGTTGATTTGAGACTCTTTGAGTAGTTAAGGCCCTTTGAGTGTTACAGACTCTTCGGGTAGTTGAGACTCTCTGAGTATAAATGTTTTGATTTGTTTTGAGACTCTTTGAGTAGTTGAGACCCTTTGAGTGTTACAGACTCTTCGGGTAGTTGAGACTCTTTGAGTATAAATGTTTTGTGTTGATTTGAGACTCTTTGAGTAGTTGAGACCCTTTGAGTGTTACAGACTCTTCGGGTAGTTGAGACTCTTTGAGTATAAATGTTTTGTGTTGATTTGAGACTCGTTGAGTAGTTGAGACCCTTTGAGTGTTACAGACTCTTCGGGTAGTTGAGACTCTTTGAGTATAAATGTTTTGTGTTGATTTGAGACTCGTTGAGTAGTTGAGACCCTTTGAGTGTTACAGACTCTTCGGGTAGTTGAGACTCTTTGAGTATAAATGTTTTGTGTTGATTTGAGACTCTTTGAGTAGTTGAGACCCTTTGAGTGTTACAGACTCTTCGGGTAGTTGAGACTCTTTGAGTATAAATGTTTTGTGTTGATTTGAGACTCTTTGAGTAGTTGAGACCCTTCGAGTGTTACAGACTCTTCGGGTAGTTGAGACTCTTTGAGTATAAATGTTTTGTGTTGATTTGAGACTCTTTGAGTAGTTGAGACCCTTCGAGTGTTACAGACTCTTCGGGTAGTTGAGACTCTTTGAGTATAAATATTTTGTGTTGATTTGAGACTCTTTGAGTAGTTGAGACCCTTCGAGTGTTACAGACTCTTCGGGTAGTTGAGACTCTTTGAGTATAAATGTTTTTGTGTTGATTTGAGACTCTTTGAGTAGTTGAGACCCTTTGAGTGTTACAGACTCTTCGGGTAGTTGAGACTCCTTGAGTATAAATGTTTTGTGTTGGTTTGAGACTCTTTGAGTAGTTGGGACCCTTTGAGTGTTACAGACTCTTCGGGTAGTTGAGACTCTTTGAGTATAAATAGTTTTTGATGTATTTGAGACTCCTTGAGTAGTTGAGACCCTTTGAGTGTTACAGACTCTTCGGGTAGTTGAGACTCTTTGAGTATAAATAGTTTTTGATGTATTTGAGACTCTTTGAGTAGTTGAGACCCTTTGAGTGTTACAGACTTTTCGGGTAGTTGAGACTCTTTGAGTATAAATAGTTTCTTTGATGTGTTTGAGACTCTTTGAGTAGTTGAGACCCTTTGAGTGTTACAGACTCTTCGGGTAGTTGAGGCTCTTTGAGTATAAAGGTTTCTCTATGTAGTTGAGACTCTTTCGAGTATAAAGGTTTTTGCATGTGTTTGAGACTCTTTGAGTAGTTGAGACCCTTTGAGTGTTACAGACTCTTCGGGTGGTTGAGGCTCTTTGAGTATAAAGATTTCTATGTGTTTGAAGCTCTCTGAGTGTTTGATTTGAGACTCTATGAGTGTTACATACTCTTTGAGTAATTTGATTTGATATTCTTTGAAGGGTTGATTTACGTCTGCATCGATAGTGGTCTGCTTTCTTTGAGGTAATTTTATTGGGTTCGTTTTCTTAAAAGCTTTGTTTTAACAGAGTATGTTTGTGTTTGCTTTAATAGAGTCTTTGCGTATTGATTTAAACAGTTGAGTCATGAGTATTAGGGAGAGACTATCTCTTTGAGTTGTCGTTGCCGAGTTAAGAGTCGGTGAGAGGCTATCTCCCTATTGTTGGTAGAGTTTTATCTCTGTGAATATCGTTTTAAAACTGAAAACCCAAAAATTTGCTTTGCTTTCGGGTCAGTCAAAATGTGTCGTCTGTTCAGCTTTGCCATTCGCGTGTTACACACGCTTTGCCAAAGAGGGGCATCTGTAGACACCCCATTTTGACCGGACCCAAGTTCGCTATGCTTGGACGTGTAGAAACCCCATTTTGCTCTGCCTTAAGAAATTAGGGTTTTTCCATCGGTTTTCCAATGTCTTTCCTTTCCGCGTCCGTTTGTTACATTTCTAAATATTTTTGGTCGTTTCCGCCATGTTTCGTATTTTTCTGTTGAATATTGAGAAGGGTTATTCATGAGAATCCGAGCAAAAGAGAATGTGGGACCCGCTGGTGTGGGACCCGTTTGTGTGGGACCCGCTAGTGTGGGACCCGTTTGTGTGGGACCCGCTGATATGGGACCCGCTGGTGTGGGACCCGTTTGTGTGGGACCCGCTGATGTGGGACCCGCTTGTGCGGAACCCACAAAGTGGGACTCACCACTAGCATGACTTAACTTTCTCTACCATTTCCACTAACTTCATTTTTCCCTTTAAAATAACACCATTATCTCCATTACCATTATATATTCCATTATTCCCACCACCATTCCCACCATTACCATTATATATTCCATTATCCCCACCACCATTCCCACCATTACCATTATATATTCCATTATCCCCACCACCATTCCCACCATTACCATTATATATTCCATTATCCCCACTACCATTCCCACCATTACCATTATATATTCCATTATTCCCACCACCATTCCCACCATTACCATTATATATTCCATTATTCTCCACCACACCCACCATTCTCATTATTTATTTCCACCTCTCCACTAAGTTTTTCACTATATAAAGAGAGGTGATGAGAAGAAAAAAGGAAGAGGAGAAAAAAAAGGAGAGAAGGGGAGAAAGAAAATAAGGAGAAGAGGAGAAAAAAAAAAGAGAAGGGGAGAAAGAAAATAAGAGAGGGAGTGAAAATAAGAGAGAGAGAGAGGAAAAAAGAAAAAAAACAAGGAAGAAAGCGGAATCGATCGCACATAGCGGGATTTTTTAGTCTTTTTTCGGCTTTTGGATTCGGCGAGGAACTCATCACAGGTAGGTACACTGTTTTCAGAATTTTTTAGAATTATTTGGTATATTTTCGGATTTTTGCATGATTTTTAACGAAGAAAACTAAAAGATATACTAAACAGATTCCAAAAATAATGAAATTTCGTGGGAAAATAATATGATAATGATACATTCTACCATGAATTTGTGAGAATTTTTGGATTTTGTTTGGTATATTATTTTATGCATTCTTTGAAAATTATCAGATTTTGGGAGAATTGTTACTGATGTCAAATCACAGATACAATTCTCCAAATTTTTACAGTAGTCTTAAATTCTATACTTCTTGCTTCTATAAAATTTTCAAGTGATTTTGATCTTATTTCATATGAGCTGTGGTGTTAATTCATAATCTGGTTTGAAATTTGAAAAATCCGAAACTAATAGTAAATAGTTTTCTAAATTCATGAAAATCTCACAGCATGCTATTTTCACTTATATCTTACTACTGTAGAAATTTCATGGAATTTAGATTTCTATTTCTAGTAGTTTCTGTGTTATTTTTGCAATCTGGTCAATTAATTTTTAAATCCAAATTAAATATGAGTTTAATGTAATAATCTGTAAAAATATTCCAGTAAGTTACATCTCATCATATCTTGTTGCTGGAGAAGTTGCAACTCATTTTGAGTTCGTTTGCAACAACTTCACTTGTAAAATCACTCCTATGACTAAAATTGATAAAATTCATTGAAAATCCGAAATTAATTGAAAATCATCTTAAAATCTCTAAAGGACCTTAAATTCTGTCACATCTTAATTCCTTAAGAAGGTCTGCTTTGCCTCATTTGTAGAATCCTCTCTGAGGTTGCACCTCAATTTGTGCCTCTGTTAATTAGAGACCAATTTGGTCAATTAGTTGTCTTAGCCTTGCTTCCCCCTTGCAAGGGCAATGATAAGGTTACTTGGAGCCCATCTTTGTGTTTGTTTGGGAGACCCGCCCGGTCTCATTCTCTCGTTAGTCCTCTTTGTGCGCCGTTTGGTTTTGGGAGAACACCATACTCGGCTTGGCTTCATACCCCTACCTTTATGGGTATTGGGTTGCACATTTGTTGCACCCTAGGGCTAGGTAGCTGTCCGGCCCGGCTGGGTGTTTTACCTCTGCCAAATGTTCAAATTCGTGTTTCCTTTTCTCTTAGAGAGTCTTTGACTCATTTATCTTTAGTTGGTGTTAGTGGAGTCTTTGACTCATGTTTCCATTTCTTTTAGAGAGTCTTTGACTCATCTATCCTTTAGTGGGTGTTAGTGGAGTCTCTGACTCGTGTTTCCTTTTCTTTTAGAGAGTCTTTGATTCACTTCGTTTTCTTAGTAGGTATTATTAGAGAGTCTTTGACTCATTCGTTCTTTTGTGGTATTACTAGGGAGTCTTTGACTCATTGGTTCTTCTGTTGGCGTTTTTTGGGAGTCTTTGACTCATTCCTCCTCTAAGTTGTAGTATTAGAGAGTCTCTGACTCATTTGTTCCCCTCTTTAGTGTTGTTAGTTCGGAGTTTCTCCTTTAGAGTTGTTGATTACTTCGCTTTGATTAGAGGCTAACTCAGTCTTATTAAAGCTTTGCTTGCTTGGGATCTTGGATCGTTTTCTCTCTTCTTGGGACGCCATCTTTCTTGTTGTGGTTCGTCTCTTTGAGGCGTTAGTTGCTTGTTTGGGGTTTCCCCTTTTTGCTTTAGGGCTTTGCCCTAGTTTATGGTTATGCTTGTTTGTTCTCTGTAAGAGTGAATTCATCTAAAGGTCCTGAGCATTGGAAAAGCTTTAAAATCCAAAAACATTAGAAATTTAAAACTCAAAAAAAACATTTGAAAACATCAAAAACCTTAAAAAAAAATCTAAGTGTTGAGTGTTTCTTTTAGAAGCATATTAGGCGAGTTCGTTTTCGAACTACGTTGGCTTGATCCTCTTCCGAGGTACGTAGTGCAGCTTGGGATTTACATCCCAAGTCCAGCCAAACCTTTTTTGTAAATAAACGTTTTAAACCTTCTTCAAAAACCTTTAAAATATAATTTTCAAAAGACCTTCCTCTAGAGTTAGGAGTTTCTCCTCGATAGAGAATTTTAGAGTTAGGGTTTTTCTTTTGATAGGTTGTTTGATTGATTGTTTGCTGTGTGCTTGTTTTAGAGTTAGAGGTCTGTCCTAGAGTTATAGGAGCGCCTCCGTCCGGTCAGTCGGCGATCCATATCGCCGAGTGATGACTAGAGTAGGATACGCTAGTCCACCCTTGGTTTTCCGTAGGAAATACAGCCTAGTCACACATAGGTTGTAAGAACCACCTGCATTAGCTTAGGGCTAATCTGCATTTAGTTAGGGCATATAGGGTGTCATAAAATCCACAATTCACTGAAATTTAAATAATCGTACAAGAAACTTTAATAACCGGTTCGGTCTTTTAGATCGAGTCTAGGATAGAAGTCTAGGTGTCTTAGGCATCCTAGCTTAGAATAGGCGCGAAGAACTACGTTGCCTTGATTCTCGTGGAGGCGGGGATACGTAGGCTTCTTTGGATGAATACCAGATCATCTGAGGACTCGGGCTAATCACTTTTTAAAACTGTTGAAACAATCAAATCACTTAGGATTTTCCATGAAATTAGAATTTTAGGAGAACTTTCACTTAGATTGAATCCAAACCAATTAAGAAATCAAGATACACATTTAGGATTCACATTGAAATTAGATCATAGGATGCATGTCACATAGATAGCACATTAACAGAGAGTTGAATGAGCCATTAAAAATGAATTTAAAAGAGTTAACTTTTGGAATTGAAGACCGATTATCGGGCAGGAATGGTGCATGTGGTGGATAAATCCCCATACCTTCCATTCTTGTAACCAGGTAGCGAGTCTAGATTTCTGGTTAATTATGGGTCCTAGATCCCACATCTAGGTGGCGACTCTGTCAGTCTCTTTTGTGTGGAATTCGGATTGCCTTAGTGATCCCAAGTTCACATAAAAGATGAATTAAAATTAATAATAAAAGGCACACGCCAATCGCGTGGGTACGAGAGACCAAGAGATAGTGCGTGGCGGCTCTCGCGCCACCACCCCTCTCGCGGGATCGGGTCCCACAGCATATTGTTGAAAATGAATACATTTTGCCTTCCACACCATTTGAAGAATGGAATGCGGTAGAAAAAAGGCATGCAAATTTAAATTACAAAGCTATAAATTTTTTGTTTTGCGCCTTATCTACGAAGGAGTTTAATCGAGTTGCTCTTTTTGATTCCGCCAAGATTATTTGGGATACACTTGCCGTTACCCATGAGGGAACATCACAAGTCAAGGATTTCAAAATAAACTTGTTAAAGAGCAAATATGAAATGTTTAGAATTGGTCAAAATGAAAGTATTTCCGATATGTATACCCGATTTTCTAAAATTTCAAATGAATTAGCTAATCTTGGTAAATCTTATCCTACTGATGAGCTTGTGAGTAAATTGCTTAAATCAATTTTAGAAACTATCTACTATTAATTTCGGATTTTTCAATTTTCAGACCAGATAATAAATTAACACTACATCCCATATGAAACAAGATCCAAACCATTCAAAATTTTTACAGCAACAAGAAGTATGGAATTTAAGACTACTGTAAAAATTTTGAGAATTTTATTTGTGATCTGATATCAGTAAAAATTCTCCCAAAATCTGATAATTTTCAAAGAAAGCATAAAATAATATACCAAACAGATTCTAAAAATTCTCAAAAATTCATGGTAGAATGTATCAGTATCATATTATTTTCCCACGAAATTTCATTAATTTTGGAATTCATTTAGTATATATTTTATTTTTCTTCATCGAAAAGATATTTTTGAAGAGTTTTCTATTTTTAAAACACGATTTTCGAGAAAATTATGACTCCGGAAAATATCCTTTAATCTTGTTCTGATATGATGAACACAAGAAAAATTTAAAATTCCAAAAAATAGGTCATCCTGAGATGGCTATTTTTTCGAATTTCGTAATTACTCAGCCAATATTTTAAATAAAATACCACTCTTCACTCAAATTTTAAAAATCCTCTAATTCAATATCCGATCCGATCCAATGGTTATTTTACTCGAGTTAAATAGATCATTGTATTAAATTTCGGGACGAAATGGAATTGAAACACCCATGCAGATCATGATTTTGAGCATACATATTTAATTTTCAATTAAATCCAATTAAATACTAAAAATCATGCAAAAATACATAAAATATACCAAATAATCCTGGAAATATCCGAGAATTGAGCATCTACCTGTGATCGAGATCCTCGCCCAATCCAAGAGCCAAAAAATTCGAAAATTCCGCCGACGTGCGATCCGACCTCCTTTCTTTCTCTTTATTTCTTTGCTTTTTTTTCTTTATTTTCTCACTGCTGATGGGGAGAATATGAGAGAGAGAGAGAGAGAGATAGAACGAGGGAAATAGAGAGAGTGAGAGATATAGAGAGTGAATAAGAGGGTGAGTGAGAGTGAACGAGAGAGATAGAGTGGGAGTGAGAGCGACAGACAGAGAGGGAGTGGGAGGGTGACCGAGAGGGATGTAGAGAGAGTGGGAGAGTAAGGGAGTGAGACAGAGAGAGGGTGAGAGGGATGTAGAGAGAATGGGAGAGTAAGGGAGTGAGACAGAGAGAGGGTGAGAGGGATATAGAGAGAGTGAGAGAGAGAGAGAGAGAGAGAGAAAGAAAACGAGAAAAACAGAGTACACGATACTCTGTTTTCTCTCGTTCCTTTTTTCTTTTTCTTTTTTCGAAATAGTGAAGTTGATGAAGGGATGGGAGGGGAGTGGAGAGTGGTGGGTATATGGGAAACACAAAGGAGATCGAAGAGGGAGGGAATACCCGATGCTCTGTTTTTGTAAAAAAATTTCTTTGGGCTGCTGTTGAGTGAGAGTTAGAGGGGAGATGAAAGGTTGATGAGCAAGAAACAGATGGAGAGAGTGTGGAGAGATAGAGTAGGCGAAGGATAATGAGGTCCCAGAGAGAGAACCGAGGGAGAGAAAACAATCCAGAGAGACTCCTGTGTCCTATTTTTTCTTTAAAACTGCTGCCTCCCTCCCCTTTTACAAAAACAAAGCCTCCTTCCCCAGCTACTATCCACGGCTTTTCTTCTTTTTTTTTTAGTTGCCCCTCAGAGAAGTTTAAAGAATGCAGAGGGTTGAGAGAGGTTCGGCCATGGAGGAGGCTGAGAGAGGTTGGCTTTCAAGAGCAGAAAACCCCAGCCACCCCCCCTTTTTTTTTTTTGTTCGTTCCTCCGTTTCTCCTCCTTTTTGTTTTTGTTTCCCTCCTCCCAGCAGAGAGCCTCGAGAGAGAGCTTGGATCGAAAAAGTTTCTAATCCTCTTCCTCCACTCCTTTCCTCCTTTTTTTCCCTTTATTTCTTCCCATGGGGAGAAAGATCGTTGCTTGCCAAAAGTCTCCACCGATTCTTTTTTTCTTTTTTTCTTTAACAGCCAATACGTTCTATATCAAGCTCTTGCCCAAAATTTCACTCTTCTAAAATAAGAACCTTGTTGTTTATTTCCATGCATATACATTTATGTCTTTTTCTTGCTTATTATGCAAAGAGAGAAAAGCAACAAATTTCAGTATATTCACTTTCTAATAATCCAAAGTGGGCTGACCGAATATGTATGGGGCCCATTTGGAATGATCCAAACCATCCATTGCCGGGCCTTCATGCAAGGTGATCTCGATCATCCATTTTACGAGCCACTAAGCGAGTAGGTGGCACCTCAAGGCCATTTTCATGGGAAGATCTAAACCGTTCAACTTGTGGGCCACAATATGTGAATTAGTTGCGCCCCTAAAATCATCTTTGTAGGGGGATCTAAACCGTTCATTAGGTGGACCACTTCACACAAACGGATTGCGTCCCACAGGCTATTTTTGTGGGCTGATCCGAGCCGTTCGCTTTGACAGGCCATGGCATGGACAACTTGTATCCTTCAAATATCACCCCCATGGGATGATCAAAACCATTAATTTATAAAAGTTGTGCCTCAAAAATCATTTCCAAGGGTTACCCGAATAGTTCAATTTGATTATCACAACAAAAATTGGTTGTTAAAATAACACCCCTGAGATCTTGACTGTTCTCTTGATGGGCATCTTTATGCATTAGATCGAAGTAGGTTCGAAACTCATTTTTCATTAAAAACAGTATACGGGCCCCCCTACTTGATCCAAGTCTCAACAAAATGCTCAATGCGGGCCCACCCACGAGTCCAAATTCCCTCGAGCTCGGATTCTTATGAATAACCATTCTCAACACTTGGCGAAAAGAAAAATACGGAACATTGCGGAAATGATCGGAAAGATTGAGAAAGCATAAGGGACGGACACGGGAACGGGAAACACTGAAAACGGATAACGAAACACTAACCTCTTTGTTGATTAAAGCGGAGCAAAATGGGGTGTCTACAGGTGGTAACTCCCCATACCTTCCATTCTCGTAACCAGGTAACGAGTCTAGATTTCTGGTCAATTATGGGTCCTAGATCCCTCATCTAGATGACGACTATGTCACTCTCTTTTGCGTGGAATTCGGATTGCCTTAGTGAACCCAAGTTCACGGAAAAGATGAATTAAATCACACCTTGCTAGGCTCGGCGGCTTACCCCTGCCCTTATGGGTACTGGGTTGCACGTTTGTTTGCACCCTATGGTTTGGTTGCTGCCTGCTTGGTTGGGTTATTAAAATCAATAATAAAAAGCACACGCCAATCGCATGGGTACGAGAGACCAAGAGAGAGAGCGTGGCGGCTCGCGCCTCACCCCTCTCGCGGGATTGGGTCTCACATTATCATATTTAAAGAATCTCCCTATTAAAATTATTCATGTTAACCTTTTCATTTCCTACAGAGTTTCATTTGTATCATAGATTTCTTTACCCATGCATGCTTATATGACGAACTTTAACTAAATCTAGGATTCTTTATAAATATAAGTTGCTAGCTACAATTACACTTTAGAGCTCCTTTACGAGGTCTTTTAGCATAAAAATTTTAAGTTTTCATTTACGAGTGTAAATTACTGATTTTTTTCTTCCAATATCATTAACAATTTTATAAATGTTTCAGCTTTTGTAAATAATCTTTCAATAAGTTTTCATTTACGAGTGTAAATTACTGATTTTTTTCTTCCAATATCAATAACAATTCTATAAATGGTTCAGCTTTTGTAAATAATCTTTCAACACTTTTTCTTTGAACGACATCTTTGAATCCTTTTGTTAATAAACTTGGAATGCTTTATCATCTTTAAAATACACTGTTCTCAATTTCCCTTTAATATTTTTATGTGTGGAAAGCTGAAAACTAATATGCATCTTTCTTCCATCTTTTGACTTTTATTCTTTATGAAAAGATTGTTGTGGTTATTATATCCTCAACTTTTGGATGTTTGGTGTTTGGACTTAGTTTGGTTTTTATGATCTGGTTTGCTGACAAGTTGTCCAGTTATGATATATTATAACTATTAAATGAATAAGTTCTGAATTGTGAGTTGGTGATAATGAGTAAAACATTTTGTTGTTTTCCACAGGTGCTCTGGTGGTGATAAGATGTGCAAGGTCGCAACTACTGGTCGATATAAAAAAATGATTAGGAAGAAAATTCGTCAAAAAATATCCAAAAATATTGTATGCGACATGGTTAAATTTCGTGAAAGGAGTGTGGGTTGGCACGGTTGCGCACCTCCTCCACCCAATCGCTTAAAACTTAATGTGGACGGGTCTGCCGTTTCTAACCCAGGTGCATGCGGTTACAGAGGTATGCTCCATGATTGTGGTGGGGAAATTCTACATGCGGTTATGGAGGTATGCTCCGTGATTGTGGTGGAGAAATTCTACGGGCCTTCTATGGCCCCCTATCACGGGGGAATTCCGTAGATGCGGAACTCCAAGCAGCCTATGTTGGCATGAAACTGTTATCGGAATATCGATTAAAACGTGTTAGTTGGAGGAGATGCCCTAGATGTGATAAACTGGTTGAAAGGAGAAAAGAAGTTTCCAAAAAGTATAAGGATTTGTTCAATGAGATTTATAATTTGGATGTTTATGAGTCGACCGATTTCAAACATCTTAGCCATGTTTACAATAAATTTGCTAATCAACTAGCAAGCAATGGAGTGAATGTTCCTAATTTGATGGCCATCAAATTTCATCAATGATGGAGAATTTCCATGGCTTCACTTTGAATTAAAGAGTTAGTATAATTGTCTATATCCTGAAAATGTCTGCCATCATGGATTTTTTTGAGTTTTTGTATGATATGTTTGACTTGCTCATTAGGTACATGAAAAAGACAACATTCCATGTTCATTAATAAGTTATGTTTGTCTGTTACCCAGTTAATGCAAATAGCCCATGTACACATGTAAATATAATTGTGTATATCCTAAAAATGTATGCCATCTTGGAATTTTTTGAGTTTTTTATGATATGTTTGACCTGTTCATTAGGTACATGAAAAAGATAACATTTTGTGTACTGATTTTCAAGTTGTTTACTTTTTTACTCAGACTAATCTTTCGAATCATTCAACACACACGCACACACACATACACACACACACTCACTCAAACACACACACACACACACACACAGATACTAAGCTTCAAAGTATCAATCAATGAACTAAACACAACGGAATGAATGAGATGGTGTAATAGTAAAATGATTGGGCATCTTGACGACCATGTTAGCAAGTTATTTCTACCAAGAATCAACAAAGTAACCAAAAACCTCCTTTTTCCTCACGTTCTATTGCAAATTGTCATCTCCTTAGCTTATCTTGGCATATGCTTAAAGGCTGATCTAAAATGTTGAGGAATCACCTGAGATGGTCACGATTGTATCTCTACGTGGCCTCTTATGGCCTTGCTAGGTTGCACCCTTGTTCTTACTACTTTCTCCACCTCATATAGCCACTTTTGGTAATTTGGGCAGCTAGAAAATGCTTTTACGTTCTAAACAAATGTTTATGAATATGTTATCATAAAGAAACAAGTGATTTTAAACTTTAGAATTACTATGTTTTGAGGTATGTGTCGATCCAATAATGTGCATGCAACATGATTATGCTCCAATAATTTTGACTCTAAGAAATAGTTTCTCTTATTAATTTTAGGAATCATTATTTTTCAGGAGAGAGGACATCTGGAGTGTTGAAAAAGATCGATCTCATGGATAAGGAGACTAACACAGTTGATGTAAGTTGACATAGTATTTGTTCAAATTGAAGTCACTGACACACCCGTGTTTTTAAATCTGTTTCTTTAATACCAAAACATACTAAACTTGTTTTTTTCATTCAATGTAATTTTGGCATTTCCGTTTCCATATATTTGCCCCATTTTTTGGCCGTATCAGGTTTTGCTAACTATGGTCTGACCATGTGACAACCTTGTGGTATAGTCCGACCTCGAGGTTGTGGAGTACGACCAAGTGGGTCGCATATAGAAATTCTTCTTCAACCATCAAATTTGATATCTTCGGGAGGACTACACTCGATGAGTATCAAATGGGGAAAATGCACTCATTTTCATATATGATGAGCAATAGAATTGTATTTACCCTGGTTAAGCTGGAAATAAATAGATGGATATTCCTCCCAGTTATAAATCTCATAGAATATATTGCAACACCTGTTGGAAAATTGTACACTATCATGGAGATTTGTCAGATTTTTGATCAAATATCGATCAAATATACAAAAACATCTTGATGGCTTGTATTTATCATATTTAAACAATCTCCCTTTTCAAATTATTCAGTTTAACTTTTTCAGTTCGAGTGGAGTTTCATTTCTATCATAGATTTCTTTGCACATGCATGCCTATATGACGACCTTTAACTAGATCTAGGTGTCTTTATTAATGTAAGTTGCTACCTACAATCACACTTTAGAGCTCCTTTACGACATCTTTTAGCATGAATATTTTAGCTTTTCATTTATGAGTGTAAATTATTGATTTTTTCTTCCAATATCAATGACAAATCATTAAATTGTCCAGCTTTTGTAAATAATCTTTGAATACTGTTTTTTGAATGTCATCTTTGAATGCTTTTGTGAATAATCTTTAAATGCTTTATCATGTTTAAAATACACAACTATCAATTTTCCTTTATTATTTTTATGTCACTAAAGCCGGAAACTAATCTACATCTTTCTTCCTTCTTTTGACTTTTATTCTTTACGAAAAGATTGTTGTGGTGATTATATCCTCAACTTTTGGATGTTTGGGGTTTGAACTCAGTTTGCTTTTTATGATATGGTTTGTTGACAAGTTGTTCTGTAATGATATATTATAACTATTAAATAAATAAGCTCTGAATTTTGAGTTAGTGATACTGAGTAAAACATTATGTTGCTTTCCACATGGGCTCTAGTGGTGATAAGATCTGCAAGGTCGCAACTATTGGTAAGAATAAAAAGATGATCAGAAAGAAAATTCGGCAAAAAAAATGCAAAGCTGCTGTGTGCAACATGGTTAAATTTCGAGAAAGAAGTGTGTGTTGGCAGGATTGAGAACCTCCTCCATCCAGCTGCTTAAAACTTAATGTGGACGGGTGCGTTGTTTCTAACCTGATTGCATGCTGTTAAGAAGGTGTGCTCCGTGATTGTGATGGATAAATTCTATGGGCCTTCTGTGGCCCCCTATCGCACGAGAATTCCGTAGATGCAGATGTGCAAGCAGCCTATGTCAGCATGAAATTGTTATCGGAATATCGACTAACAAACGTGTTAGTCGAAGGAGACGCCCTAGATTTGATAAACTGGTTGAAAGGAGAAAAAGAAGTTTCTGAAAAGTATAAGGATTTGTTCAATGAGATTTATAAGATGGATGTTTAAGAATCTACAATTTCAAACATCTCAACAGTGATTACGATAAAGTCGTTGATCTTCTAGTAAGCAAGGCAGTGAATGTTCCTGTTTTGATGGTCATCATGTTTCGTCAATGAAAATGAATTCCCATGGTTGCACTTTGAATTAAAGAGTAAGTATAGTTGTGTATATCCTGAAAAAGTTTGCCGCCTTGGATTTTTTTTTGAGCTTTTGTATGATATGTTTTACTTGTTCATTAGGTACATGAAAAGGACAACATTTCATATTGATCAACATGTTATGTTTGTGAGTTACCGAGTTAATGCATATAGCCCATGTACGCATGTAAATATAATTGTGTATATCTTGAAAATGTTTGCCATCTAGTAATTTTTTGAGTTTTTAAATGATATGTTTGACTTGTTCATTAGGTATATGAAAAAGACAACATTCCATTGTAGACACCCCCATTTTGCTATGCTTTAAAAAAAAAAGGTTTCATCTAGTACATCAAATCCCAGGTCAGTCTCTTTGTATTAGCTTATGCATTCTTGTGTTTTAGGATAAACTTCATCTCATTTCAAGTGTTCGAGTGCTTATTCGCAATCTCGAAGGTGTCCAGGGGGTTCCATTAGTCTCCAGATGATGATATCTTGTGTTTCCAATCAAGTGTGAAAACTTGCTATTTTTGAAATTTCTCAGGGTTTTCTCCGGTTTTATCATTTTCTACATCTTAGGGGTCTTTTGGTCATTTCCAATGTGTTCCATATTATCCCAAAAGTTTGTCTAAGAAATCAGGAATGATTTCAAGTATTTTGGGAAACCTGTTATTTTTAGAATTTCTCAGGGTTTCTATTTTTTTGGCAAATTTGTGTTCAAAGTGCATTTTGGGCATTTCCAGGGAGTTCCGAATGATCTTGTTTGATGTCATCCACCATATCAAGTGAACTCCAGTATTTTCTTTCTTGAGGGCATTTTGGTCACTTTTTTATGTATGTTAATCAAATAAGGTCGTTTTGGTTCAAAATGATTTTTCTTAAGGGCGAGAGTGGTTTGGCCATGTATATGGGACCCACCATGTGTCACTTGGTGTGGGCCCACTCTCATCTCTTTAATTCGACCACAATGGTTGGGGGACCACTATTTTTATGTTTAAAGTGAATTACCTCACTTATAGAGAAAGACTTAACAGGCTCAGCTCACTAAAATGACTATAACTTTTTAACAACTTCTCCAAAAAAAATTTACCTATATTTTTTGAAAACATCTCGAGAAGGGCTATAACTTTCTAGTTTAGAGAGTCGTTTGATTGGCTAAAGCTATGCAAAATGTTGATGTCTCTTTTGCTTTGGCATACAATTATTACATCACCTCTACCAAAGAGGGGCATCTGTAGACACTCCCATTTTGCTATGCTTTAAAAAGAAAAGCGGCTGTCGAGTCTATCAAATCCCAGGTCAGTCTCTTTGCATTAGCTTATGCATTCTTGTGTTTTAGTATAAATTTCATCTCATTTCAAGTGTTTGAGTGTTGATTTGCAATCCCGACGGTCTCCAGGGGGTTCCATTAGTCTCCATATGATGATATCTTGTGTTTCCAATCAAGTGTGAAAACCTTCTATTTTTGGAATTTCTTAAGGTTTTCTCCGGTTTTATTATTTTCTACATCTTAGGGGTCTTTTGGTCATTTCCGATGTGTTCCATATTATCCCGAAAATTTTTCTAAGAAATCATGAATGATTTCAAGTATTTTGGAAAATCTGCTATTTTTAGAATTTCTCAGGATTTCTATTTTTTTTGGGAAATTTGTGTTCAAAGTGCATTTTGGGCGTTTCCAGGGAGTTCCGAATGATCTTGTTTGATGTCATCCACCATATCAAGTGAATTTCGATACTTTCTATTTTTAAAAATTTCCCTCATCTTCTTTCCATTTTTAACTTCACCCTTAAGGGGGATTCCGGTTTGAGGGTATTTTGGTCACTTTTTTATGTATGTTAATCAAACAAGGTCATTTTGGTCCAAAATGATTTTTCTAAGTGGGAGAGTGGTTCGGCCATGTATATGGGACCCACCATGTGTGTCACATGGTGTGGGCCCGCTCTCATCTCTTTAAATTGACCACAATGGTTGGGAGACCACTATTTTTATGTTTAAAGTGAATTACCTCACTTATAGAGAAAGACTTAACAGGTTTAGCTCACTAAAATGACTATAACTTTTTAACAATTTTTTTCAAAAAAATTGTACTTATACTTGTTGGAAATATCTGGAGAAGGGCTATAACTTTTTTATTTACAACATTTCATGATTCTTTCACGAAATAAGTCAAAAACGAGCTTTAAAATCAGGCAGTGCCATTTGGACAGAAATTCCAGCGCACTAAAAATATCATAACTCTTTAATCGATTTGACAAATTTAAAGTATAAATATGTGTTGGAAAGATCTTTCAAGAGGCTAGAACTTTGCAGTTTACAACCTTTTGTGATTCTTACGTTAAATAGGTCAAAATGAGCTTTAAAGTTGGCCAGTACTTTTTGGATGGGAATCATCATGATATCTTGCATTATTTATATTTTATTTCGGAAACTACAATATTTAGAAATGTAAAGTGTTGCAATTTGCCTATTTAGTATAAGATATTTGGCGAATAAAAATTCGTTTAAATATCAAAATAATTTAAAATTTGACGAAATTTTATTCTCAGTAGGCTTTTGATATTTGAAGATCAATCAAAAATTTTGAAAGGATTTTGTGTTTATTTGTTGTTTTTATTGGATTTGTTTTTTAAAAAAAATTATTTTCCACATGTATAAAGGAATTGTTACCAAACAAACTCCTCGGAAGCTAAAATTCTATAATAAGATGGATTGGTCCAGTAATATCATATTATGAATTTTTTGGGTTTTTTGTTCATGTTTTGACATTTTTAGTGATTTTTATTTGAAGCGGACAGAACATAAATAAATCTATTAAAAATAGTAAATTCCAAAAATAATTTGTGAAATTTCTACTGTGATTTTCTATTGTTATGAACATGTTTCATTATTAATTTAGATCGAATTGGATGATTTTCGGTATAAGTTGCTTTAGAACTCCAATAAATTGCTTAAATTTGTAAAAATCATTAAAAATCACATAAAATTTGTAAAATCATGGAAAATTTCAAAACAACACAATTTTTCAGAAACATCATAATCCTCAAGTTTCTTAGATGAAAATTATTAAAACGCACTGAAAGTCTTCACAACTTGCTAATTTGGTCAAAACCCTAGCTTAGGTCAATTTACCCTTAGAGCCTTAGAATTCCCTAAATTTTAGGTGTTAGGAACCCTTAAAAGACTGAAAACCACTAACCTAATAATTTGGGTTGGTCAAACCCAAACTCAAATAAATTGTGGAACCGTTGGATCACGGTCCTACCTCGCAGGAGCCTTTAGAGCCCCTTGTAGGAGCACTGACGTCACGTCGAGTTCTAAGTCTTAGGGAGTCTTAGAGTTAGAAGTCCGATTAGCCTCATCACAGCTGGATGCTATTGTTAGCAACTGAGCTATAGATTAGATTTCACTAATTAACCATTTTTCTCCCTATAGGACATGCCTAGTTAACCTAGGATGTAGGGCCCATCTGCATTAGTCTAGGGAGTATCTTGCATTTAGATAGGATCATATAGCATCTTAGATGGAGTCTTAGGATAATAAAACGCAATTAACTTGAATTAATTAATGTCTCTTAAAACTGTTGAAACAGTCTGTCCAGTTTAGATCTGTGTCCTAGATGAGTTAGGCTTGTAGCTTAGTTTAGGCCACCGAACTACGTCGACTTTGATCCTAGTGAGGCTTGGGTACGTAGGCAACTTAGATGGCATTCCAAGCTCAAGTCGACCCTACACACACTCCAGTAGGGTTTTAGGGTTGTTTTATTTATTTCTTGATCATTTTGAAACCCTAAATTAATTAAATTGATTAAATCACTTAAGATCTTCCCCATATTAGATTTTAGGAGAACTTTCATATAGATTGAACCAAACCAAATCCAAAGAATCAAAAGATGCATCTAGGAACCACATTGAAATTAGATCATTTAGGGTGAATGTCCAGTAGATCACTTCAAGAGAGAGTTTAAATTAGCATTTTAAAAGAAATTTAAGTGAGTTAATCTTTGGAATTGAAGACCGGATTACAGGGCGAGAATGGTGCATATGGTGGTAATTCATCATACCTTCCATTCACATAATCAGATAACAGATCTAGACTTCTGGGATCGCAGATCATTACAATGTCACTTATGGGTCCTAGGTCCCTTACCTAGGTGGTGACTCTAGTCATTCTCTTTTGCGTGAAATTCAAATTTCTTTAGTGATCATAAGTTCACAAAAAAATGATTTATATCAATAATCAAAAGCACACGTCGCTCGCGTGGGTACGAGAGACCAAGAGGGAGGCGGGTCGCGCCCCCTTTCGCGGGATCGGGTCCCACATCTGTAAATGATTTTCAAGTTGATTACTTTTTTACTCGTACTAATCTTCTGAATTATTCAATATATATATATATATATATATATATATATATATACTAACCTTCTGAGTATCAATTATTAGAGTGAACACACAAGAAGAATGAGATAGTGCAATAGTGAAATGATTGGGCACTTTCACAACCATGTTAGGATGTTCCTTTTCCCAGGAATCAACAGAGTAACCAAAAGCCTACTATCTCCATGGTTTCCCAGACAATTGCCATCCGTAGCTTAACTTGGCATATGCTTAAAGGTTGGTTTGAAAAGTTGAGGAATCACAAGATGGTCATGGTTGTATCTCTTAATGGCCTCTTTTGGCCTTGCTCGATTCGGCCCTTGTTCTTACCACTTTCTCCACCTCATATAGCCACTTTTGGCAATTTAGGTGACTAGAAATTGCTTTTACATTTTAAACAAATGTTAACGAATTTGTTATCATAAAGAAAGAAGTGATTTAACTCCGCCTATGTTTTTCACAGCCTGTCCCTAGCCAGGATAAAGGAGGAGGGTTGGCGTCAGGTTGGCTATCGGTCGAAAAACCTTGCCACTCTTCTATGAAATGAATCCTATAGAAAATGAATTTTTTTTCTAAAGGATTCATTTAGTCGACCCCAACTAGTTTGGGACAAATGCTTTGTTGAGTTGTTGAGAAAAAGAAAGAAATGATTTGAAACTTTAGAACTACTATTTTTTAAGGTTTGTTTCGATCCTATAATGTGCATGCGCCATGGTTATGCTCTTGTAAATTTGACTCTTAGAAACAGTTTCTCTTATTACTTTCAGGATTCATTATTTTTCAGGAGAGAGGACATTTGGTGTATTCACAAAGACTGATCTCAAGAATAAAGGGACTGACGCAGTTGATGTAAGTTGACACAATATTTTTTTCAATTAGAAACCACAGACACACTCATTTATTTTTAAATCCGTTTCTTTAAAACCCAAAACGTATTTAACTCATTTTTTTCATTCAACGTATTTTTGGCGTTTCAATATATTTTACCCTTTTTTTGACCCCATTTTTTTTATCAAATAACATATAAAACTTTGTAAGTCCAAGGGTTTCCATGGGTTAATCATTCACCTTACCTTCTTCTTTTGATGCTAGCTAACCAAATTGATTAGCATTTATGGACTGATGTGTTGCTTTGAGGTGTTGTGCTGTATACAGGATTGTCATGTCATAATCGCCATTACACAACTCTTCACAACACATGCCTTGTGGATCAAGGATCAAAGGAACCAAGAGCTTATCCTCATTTGAAGATGCTCACGTAAAGTAGCACAACATGAAGATCCCACAAGTCCCTAAGCAGGTGTCAAGAAGGAGCCTGAAGTTGAACATGCCATGGTGACACCTCATGCACTTCAACATGCATTGAAGATTGGAAGACAAGTCACAAGAGCCAAGACAAGGACAAGATGTTCACCAAAGCTGAAGAAGTCCAAGAAAGTGCAAAGCAGCCAAGACATTCTAAGAAGACTCAAGGTTCATAGAGGCCCGATAGGGACGGGCGACCTCCGTAGCCTGGTCAACCGCCACAGTAGAGCAAACTAGCTGTTGGGGCATTTTCTGCTTGACTTTTTTAAGCCATTTATTTCTATTTTTACCCCAAACGGTCATATTTTCAAATACACTATATATACATGATTAAAACCTATCTCTATAAGCTTTTGAACATTAGATAAAGATCAAATCCCATTTCTCTTTGAGCTTCAACATTTTTATTTCAAAAGATAAAAACCTCTTTGATCTTCCATTTCTGCATGTTATCAAGAGGCACTCCCTAGGGCTTTTCTTTTGCTATTTCTTGGGAGTGATTGTGAGCTTACAAAGTTGTAATATGCCTATTAAGAGGCATTGAGTGTTTTTCATTTTATTTGTTCTTCATTGAGGGTCTTCTCTTCGGCCCGGAAATAATTTTGAAGATGAGGGTCTTCTCTTCGGCCCATGAACAAAGGTGAAGACGAGGGTCGCCTCTTCGGCCCAAGAAAGGTGAAGACGGTGTATGAGGGTGTGTCCTCTCGCCGAAGGCTTCATGAGATGGGCTTCGCTTTGGCCCTTGAGAATGGAAAAGCAAGGGTTTGTTCCCTTTGGAGATGAAGGAGTCAGGTGTACGGCTTCATCATTTTAGTGGAGATCCGAAGGAGGTAAACTTGGAAGAGTAGAGTAGCTCAAGTTGTGACCGAACCACAATAAATCTTGTGCCTTGTGGATGCTTGCTCGTTTCTCTCTATCTCTCTCTCTCGCACGTGTGGTGATTGGTAATCTCTAACCTTACTTATGTTTATGCTTTAATTGAACAAGGATTAGTGAATGCATTGAAGTTAAATGTCTAAACCCTAAATTGCATTATAATATCTATTTGAACAAGGGTTTGCTAAATGTGCATGATTATAAAGTCTAAACCCTAGATTTTATTGGTATATGTATTTGAACAAGGGTTAGACTAATTACTGCTTAATTAAATGGATTAATTTTTAATCTCCCTTAATTAAGCCTAAAATTTCTAGTTGACCAATTCACCCCGCTCTTGGATTGTAACACATGTATTTCATTTGGTATTAGAGCATAGGATCTTAAAGATATTTTTAAATCTTAAAAATCTAGAAGTGAACAAATCTGTGACAATCCCTATGGTTTTTGAGAAAGGCCGATCCACCATAATTTCTCCATTCTTTGATGGAACAAATTCTAGAGCTTCGAAAGCACAAATGCAAGCCTATCTCAAATTCATGGATAATGACATTTTAGATGTCATTAAAGAGGGTATTTATTTTTCAAGGAAATGCATAGAAGGTGACATAAAATTATTTTCCTTGAACTCAAAGGCCACTCTTATTGTATTGTGGTTTAACTTCTAACATTTTTGACAAAATTTCAAATTGCATCAATGCAAAATATATTTGGACTTCATTAGAAAATATTTTTGAGAAAAATGTTTGTCTTTTTTCAAATGATGAAATTCTTAGACAAAAAGAGACTTTACAAAAATCTTTTGTTAATGAAGTTTCTTTCAAACATTTAATTCATGATTTGAAAATTCAAATTGAAAATTTAAAATTAGAAATAAATGAAAGTTTGAAAAGAAAGGAAAAATTAAGTCAATTGAGCATATTTTTTATAAACAAAAATGTTAACTTATTTCAAAGATGCAATGCCTTTGAGAAAGAAATTAAAAGCCTTGAAATCACAAACATTGAACTTCTTGAAAAATATAAACATGTTGTGAAAATGAAGAACAAATGAATGAAGAACTCTCCATTAAGAATCAAAGACTTCATGAAGAAAAAGATAAACAACCTTCAAAGTCTTATGATTCTAATTGCTCTTCATCTACCAATCATAATTATTGTGGTAGAGTTGAGCATCACAATTATAAGTGTAAGCTTGAAATTATGAAATCTAACAAGTTTGTTTGGATAAGAAAAGGTACACTCCCACAAACAAACTTGGATGGAACCAAAGGGATTTGGGTTCCAAAAGATTCCCTCTAATCTAATTAGTAAATGAGTTAGTTTAGGGGCTATGCTAAATTATTTTATCATTCACATTCTTACTAGATACTTTAATTCATTGAATATTTTTCGTATCTAGTTTTCATGAGCTAAATGATATATCTTTCTAATTTTGAGCATTAGTTACTCATCATTATTCATGTTCTTAATAGTTTGTATCTTTGCTCATTGTGCTTAAATGATCACATCTTTTTTTATTTTTGTGATTTATTGATTATCTTTCTTGATTAAGCCTATCTAAGTGCAAATCACATCACTTGTGCACTTAGCATCCACAATGTAAATCCACATTAGAAAATTTAATGTGAAAACCATATATGTGCTTCCATAAAAGTTAACCATCCATTTTTGCCCTTGAGTTCAAATTTGTAAGCCCAATGGTTCCCACCTTGGCATTCCCATCTTATTTTGATGATTCCAATACACAAGTGATTTAAGATCACTAATGTGTTTGAATGTCTAAGTTATAGATCTTAATTGTGCTAAGACAAGATTGCTTGGATTAAGGCCAAGAAGCACTCATTTGACCACATTCGGAAGGCCAAAGTCGTCGGAAATCCAAGACTGTAGAAGACTTGAAGCATTGCAAGTGAAGACCATTTTAAGTCTTTTTTAGATTGTATTGATCCAATCCTAGCATAAGTTTAAGAGGCATAAATTAAGTAAATAAACACACACCCTAAATGTTTAAGTGATTGTCCTTGTGGTGTTCCAACACTTTGAAACTCTCATAACAATCCCAACTTGGTGTAAAGTTGGAAGCCAAATCAAATAAGAAACAGAATTGAAAATCTGCCTGGAAATAGGCTTCTCAGAACTCCGAGAAATCCTCGGAGCTCCGAGATTTGGTCCAGTAGCTTTTTTCCAACTTCTGTTTATATTCTCGGAACTCCGAGAGAAATTCTCGGAACTCGGAGGAATTTCTCGGAACTCCGAGAACACTATAGCGGGATGAATTTTGTGACCGTTGGGAACTTTGCCAGAATTACGACTATGCCCCTCAAACGGTCATATTTTATTTTTCTATATATGGGTATTCCCACCTTCCCAATCATCTATCATAACACTCTAAAACTCTATTTGAACATCCTAAGAGTGATTCAAGCTTGTTTATGCCTCTCATCCTTTAAGATTAGGATTTGGATCATTAGGCTCAAATTTGTACATCTTCTACAAATCTTGTAAACCCTTGTGAGGGAGTCTTTTTTGTTCTTTCTTTCTTATTCAAGAACATTGTATACGGGCGAGTGTTCGGAGAAGCGGAACCCACTCTCCGTGGTGAGGATCTCCACCAAGGTTAAAGGCGGTTGGAATTGTAATCGGCACCGATCTTCGCCGAAGTTAAGAAGATCAAATAGTGAAGCCATCAACGGGTTTTGTTGGTGGAGTGGAGTAGGCCTCGCGTTGGAGGACCGAACCACTTTAAATCTCGGGTGCAATCTCTCTAATCTCTTGCTTTACATTTGCACTGCACTTTAGATTTAACTTGTGTGCTTAAGTTTCATTCTTGATCTCTTAATCTTCAAAATTGGGTTTGAGTTTTCAAAAGATTAAAACTTGTTAGCAACCTAATTTTTTCACTCCTCATTAGTTGCCATACTCGGGACCACCCTTGGAATTTCACTTGGTATCAGAGCCTTGGCTCTTAAAAGATTTTCTTTTCTTGAAATCTTTGGTAAATGTTTTTTAAAATTTTAACAAGGGAAAGATCATAAGATCTTTGGCAACCTTCTATTTGTGAAATAGCAAATATAAATGGAACCGGGCTTCCGGAAGGCCATTCCACAACTAAACCTCTTTTCTTTGATTGGTCCAACTATGGACATTGGAAGACAAGGATGCGCATCTATCTTCTTTCGATAGATGTGGAGCTTTGGCATATTGTAGAAAATGGATACACTTTGCCTTCCAAGCCATTTGAAGAATGGAATGTTGTAGCAAAAAGGCATGCAAATTTAAATTACAAAGCTATAAACTCTTTGTTTTGCGCCTTATCTACGGAGGAGTTTAATAGAGTAGCTCTTTTTTATTCCACCAAGGTTATTTGGATACACTTGCCATTACCCATGAGGGAACATCACAAGTTAAGGATTCCAAAATAAACTTGTTAAAGAGCAAATATGAAATGTTTAGAATGGGTCAAAATGAAAGTATTTCCGATATGTATACCCGATTTTCTAAAATTTCTAATGAATTAGATAATCTTGGTAAATCTTATCCTACTGATGAGCTTGTGAGTAAGTTGCTTAGGTCACTTCCTCCTTATTGGGATCCAAAGGTCACCGCCATCCAAGAATAAAACGATCTCAAGACGCTAACCATGGAGGAGCTTGTAGGATCTCTTATTACTCATGAGATGCTCCTCACTAGCCGTCAAGAAAAGAAGAAGCCGAAAGAGAAAGAAAGAGAAAATCGATCTCTAGCTCTAAAGGCCTCCAAGACGGACTCATCATCAAGTGATGCGGATAGCGATGAGGAAGAAGCGTTAAGAAAATTTAAAAGCTTATGGAGAAAGAAGCATAAAAAGGATAAAAAGAAGAAGAAAGAAGAAAATGTAGTAGAAGGAGGATTAAGGTGTTATAATTGCAAGAAGAAGGGACACAAGAGACCGGAGTGTCCACTTCTCAAGTCATCTTCCTCAAAGTACAAGGGAAAGAAGGATTGGAAGAAGAACAAAGGTCTTGTAGCCGCTTGGGATGCTTCTAGCACCTCGGGAAAGAGCTCAAGTGAAGGGGAAGCTAATAAGGATGATCTTTGCTACATGGCATTCAGCCATGAAGATGATGTAAATTCTAACCCCTCGTGTAATTCATCAAGTAGTGATAGTGGAAACTTATCTTATGATGAATTGTGCACTACCTTGCATTCTCAACTTTCAAAAAATAAAGTTCTTAAAAAATCTATTTCAAAATTAGAATATGAACTTAATGTTTTGAAAAATGAGTCATCTTCTTCCATAACAAAATCTCAAGCACAACTTGAAAATTTTAAACTTGAGATTGAAACCCTTAAGGGTAGTTTGGAAGAGAAAACTTGTCAAATTGTTAAACTTCAAGATGTGGCAAGCTCTTCCAAATCTTATGAATATGACACTAATATTTTTTAAATCAAATAACCCATCTTCAAAATGAAAATGAAAGGTTAAGATTATGTCTACATGGATTCTTAAATGGTGATAAAATTATTGACATAATCTTGAAGAAGACTAGTCATAGACCTAATCATGCATTTTATGATAGGACTAGTCTATCTAACCCTCATGTTAGATGTCATTATTGTGGAATCAATGGTCATTACCAATTCCAATGTGCATCTAAAATTAGGGATTGTGGTGGAACAAAAAACGCTTGGGTTCCCAAAGCCCTCATATGATTCTCTTCATATGTGCTTAGATTAGGGGCTTGCATTTAAAATTGAATATGTTTTTATGGTTTGATTAAATATCCCCTCTTGTGTTGAATAAAAACTCTAAATAGGGGGAGTTCTAAGTTTGTCTTTTTCCTTGAAAAAGGGGAGCTTAAATTAGTAAATTTCATCCCCTTGATTTTCTTTACCCCATCTTTTTGATAGATGCCAAAGGGGGAGAGAAATCTAGTGTAAGGAAATATATGCATGCTTTCATTGAAAAATCTCTTGTGCTTGTCATCATAAAAAATGGGGAGATTGTAAGCCCAATGGTTCCCACCTTGGCATTCCCATCTTATTTTGATGATTCCAATACACAAGTGATTTAAGATCACTAATGTGTTTGAATGTCTAAGTTGTAGATGTTAATTGTGCTAAGACAAGATTGATTGGATTGAGGCCAAGAAGCACACATTTGACCACATTCGGAAGGCCAAAGTCGTCGGAAATCCAAGACTCTAGAAGACTTGAAGCATTGCAAGTGAAGACCATTTTAAGTCTTTTTTAGATTGTATCGATCCAATCCTAGCTTAAGTTTAAGAGGCATAAATTAAGTAAATAAACACACACCTTAAATGTTTAAGTGATTGTCCTTGTGGTGTTCCAACACTTTGGAACCCTCATAAAAATTCCAACTTGGTGTAAAGTTGGAAGCCAAATCAAATAAGAAACAGAATTGAAAATCTGCCTGGAAATAGGCTTCTCGGAACTCTGAGAAATCCTCGGAGCTCCGAGATTTGGTCCAGTAGCTTTTTTCCAACTTTTGTTTGTATTCCCGGAACTCGGAGGAATTTCTCGGAACTCTGAAAATTCTCTTGGAGCTCCGAGAACACTATAACGGGAAGAATTTTGTGACCATTGGGAACTTTGCCAGAATTACGACTATGCCCCTCAAACAGTCATATTTTATTTTTCTATATATATGGGTATTCCCACCTTCCCAATCATCTATCCTAACACTCTAAAACTCTATTTGAACATCCTAAGAGTGATTCAAGCTTGTTTATGTCTCTCATCCTCTGAGATTAGGATTTGGATCATTAGGCTCAAATTTGTACATCTTCTACAAATCTTGTAAACCCTTGTGAGGGATTATTTTTTGTTCTTTCTTTCTTATTCAAGAACATTGTATACAGCCGAGTGTTCGGAGAAGCGGAGCCCACTCTTCGTGGTGAGGATCGCCACCAAGGTTAAAGGCGGTTGGAATTGTAATTGGCACCGATCTTCGCCAAAGTTAAGAAGATCAAATAGTGAAGCCATCAATGGGTTTTGTTGGTGGAGTGGAGTAGGCCTCGCGTTGGAGGACCGAACCACTTTAAATCTCGGGTGCAATCTCTCTAATCTCTTGCTTTACATTTGCACTGCACTTTAGATTTAACTTGTGTGCTTAAGTTTCATTCTTGATCTCTTAATCTTCAAAATTGGGTTTGAGTTTTCAAAAGATTAAAACTTGTTAGCAACCTAATTTTTTCACTCCTCATTAGTTGCCATACTCGGGACCACCCTTGGAATTTCAAAATTGATCTTTCAAGTTCATTCCTATCATTCTTGAACTCTATTCAGGACAATCTTGGCATTTGCTAGATCTCAGTATATTCAACTTAGGAAGAATAGCATTTCTAGCAAGATTGAGTAGTAAAAGCCATGTCTAACTTAATCCACTCAAATCCTTTCTTAGACATCTCTTTTGCCCTAGGTGAGTAAGTATGTTTATTACTATCCACCTAGTTGTCCTTCTAACCCATTCTTATGTGCTTAATGATTATCATTAAATGCATAAGAAATCTTGATGGGTTAAATTGATGTATTCCAAAAATGCTTAAAATGAATATCCTCTCATGACTAAGATAAAATTATCTAGTCATAGTAGTTCTTTTTGGAATACATGTCTCCAAGGTGTTTATCACTTGACATTCTCTAGAAGTCCTTGGATTATTCTCTACAGCCCTGCATGAATATCTTTGTTTGTGTAGAGAATTAAAAATGAGTCTAGATTCAATGTATGAAACTCAATTGAGTAAAATTGAAAGTGTCATAGGAATCTAGTACTATTGTTGGGCAGTTTCTCATTGTTATGGTTATCATATAACACATTGTGATGGGAACACTTATTTCCCACACATCTTGGTTTTCCATGGGCCTTTTGCACTTTGTGCTTAAATGCCCTATTTTTATATGATGGTTTGTGGATATAGGCATAAATGTTTGGACCATGATTCGTGTGTCCAAACATGGTAGACTATCCACGAATGCTCTCATTGAATGAGCCATGGATGTCTCTCTTAGACATGGGATTCTATTGATCCCTCTGATAATGTCTAAGTCCTATAGAATTGTGCTTAATTGATAATCTATAGTTATTTTTCCTTGCATGCTACTAGGTATATGGTAAAAATGGTAAATATAAATTTAAAAATCACTCAATTAGTACTCTTAGTACTCTTACCTGTAAGATGGAGAGTGTACACTCACTTTCTAATTAAAACACTAATTTCTTTGGTTTTTAGCCAGCATCTTAACCGTAAGAAGCCATATGTGCCTTGTGTATTATATATACATATATATTATTTGCATATATTTAGGGGGAGCTTGGTCTGTTAGGTTGTCACCTCTTTTGGTATCATATGACTATCTATAGCAATCATGCTTTAGTGGCCCAAGGGTGGTTTGAAAATTATTCACCTTTAAATCCTTTGGTGTCTATGTGGTTGGACAGCCCTTTGGATTCATACATTGTATGAGTCACTTGCAAAGGGAGAGCTATACATGCTCAATGTCTGTCCATCCATATTATCATGATATGCATCACATATGATAAGTACACTCATGTGGAGTCACATTGCTCCATGTGTGTTGTAGTTGGGTCTTGTCCTATTCTTTAAATTTGAGATCATCTCTCATCTTCTGACAAGTTCCCTTGGCCTAAAGCCTTAGTACCATATCCTTTTTGGCCTTATACTTATCTTGGATAGACTTATATATTTCTATCTTTGCCAATAATAAGTATCTTGTTCTAAAGTTTGAAAAATCTCTAGAACCCTTCTTTAATGGACAATGCTTGAGATGATCATCTCATTGTCTATTAAGTAATCTCTTATCATGTGCTATGAAAGATAAGAACATCTTTAATCATGATAAGATCCAATGGCTGTGTTTTTACATTCTTATCTATAGCCATTGTGTATTGTCAGGCCTTGCATTATAAGAATTATCTAAGGCTAATGACAATTTCTTGGAAGATGGATGATTTAAATATTTTTGAGTTTGTCATGTCCCATCATCTCTTCCAAGATTTTAGCTTCGGAGGACCCCACTCAGATCATATCCATAAGATGGTAGATATACTCAATTTTTCTCTGTCCATCTCCACATTCTTCCACTGTGAAGGATAAACAGAGACTAAGGAAATTGAAGACTCTGTCTAAAGGCTGGGATGTGCACTTCATGATCATTCTTTCAAGGATGACCCTTTGTTGAAGGAGAAGATTTAAAACAAGTACCCAATCTCTCAATCCGGAAAGATTTGTCAAATGATGCTCCCTTACATGGAAGAAAGGGATAAGTATTGATCTAAGCACTTCTAAACATTCATTAGTAGAAGAGTTCCTGATAGAAGAAAAGAAGTTTAGGTTTACCTCTTTCGAGAGATTTCCAAATACTACTATTATCACTTCTTGAAGTAAGAAAAGAAATGTGGTATTAATCTTCCATTTTGATCATGTATATTGAGCCTTATGATTCTCATCTATGTATACATGATCTTTTGGTTGCCATGGATATGTACCTCATTGATTTCATTCTCTTATCCATATGTTTATTAGACCAACTGCTTTAAACTCATATCCTATGTCTAATAATCATCCATTCATATTCAATGTGTGATTGGTTTATGAATGGAGCAATCCGAATGGTTAAAGGTGATCAATTAAATCATGGGTTCTATGTGCCTTGATCTATTACATTTAAATTAGATGTACTGAGTCAGGGGGAGCTTTCACTTTGATATGTGTAAATCTCTATGAGCACGAAATAAGTCATCTCAAAAATGTTATATTATAGTTCAGAGCATATCAATGCTCTGGAAGAGACTTGTCTGCTTATTGTCAATAGATCCCCTTCACAATGCAACTTGTGAAGTTGAAAGTTATGTCTAATACTTGAGTATATCCTTGCTAAGGTAGAGACTCATCCTCTTATAAGTTGCAAATGAAGCCCAAGTGTTTAAATCACTCACATTTTAAACCATTCTGCTTGGTCATGCCCTATCATAGGTTTCACCTTGGGCCAATGACAAATAAAGGACGGGAGAGCCAAATGGTTGCTTTTTCATATTTATATAGACCATTGTGATATGCTCACATAGTCTATTGCCCCCATAATTGTGCTTAACTTGCATATCTTTTGAAAAACAAAATCTGCATATCATGCTCTTTACTTTGTTTTCTATTTTGATAAGCATCATATGAGCTTTATTGACACATCATATACACTTTGAATAACTCTTATGAGTTGTTCTTCCTCTTGACACCCCACTTGTACTCACACTTGCATATCCCTACCTTTTTGCTGTTGCCAAAAGGAGGAGAATTTTGGGAATTGATTAGGTAGTCCAAGTGTATATGCACCACATGCTTTACATTCATTTATTATACCTGTGCATATAGTGAGGGGGAGCATTGCTTAATTGTTTATTGTATTTAATGCTTATTCATATATTTGTTTAATATCTCCTGCCTCCCTAATCAATTTATTTGCTATCATAAAAAAGGGGGAGAATGTAAGCCCAAGGGTTTCCATGGGTTAATCATTCACCTTACCTTTTTGTTTTGATGCTAGCAAACCAAATTGATTAGCATTTATGGACTGATGTGTTGCTTTGAGGTCTTGTGTTGTATACATGATTATCATGTCATAATCGCCATTACCCAACTCTTCACAACACATGGCTTGTGGATCAAGGATCAAAGAAACCAAGAGCTCATCCTCATTTGAAGATGCTCACGTAAAGTAACTCAACATGAAGATCCCACAAGTTCCTAAGCAAGTGTTAAGAATGAGCTTGGAGTTGAACATGCCATTGTGACACCTCATGTACCTCAACATGCATTGAAGATTGGAGGACAAGTCACAAGAGCCAAGACAAGGACAAGATGTTCACCCAAGCTGAAGAAGTCTAAGAAAGTGCAAAGGAGCCAAGACATTCCAAAAAGACTCAAGGTTCTTATTTTTAGAATGTATTTGGAGTCCTCTTGATTTTATGTTTAAATGCACTTTCAAAAGGTTTTCAAATGGTTTTTATACTTAACATTTTACATCTTTGAAAACCATCAACACACCCAAAAATGTGTTTGAAAACCTTGGACTTAAGTCCAAAGACCATAGCCCAAAAGCCCCTGGATTTTAAAGTTAAAAATGGAATTTCACTCAGGGCCGGTCAATTGGGCTATTCCGGGCAACCGCGGGATGGAACCTGGAAATCCAGGCCATCTCGAATTTTATCGGGCTGGTCGACCGGGATAATACGGGTGACCGCGGATGCTCTTCTATTTCTACAGAAGTAATCCAATTTGGATCTAGGGCGGGCGACCGCCATGTGGCCGGTCGACCGTGACGGCAAGAAATTTGAAAATAGAATAGGGCGCCCGATAGGGGCAGGCGACCGCCGTATCCCGGTCGACCACCGCGGTCGAGTAAACTAGCCGTTGGGGCATTTTCTGCTTGTTTTTTTCAAGCCATTTATTTACAGTTTTACCCCAAACAGTCATATTTTCAAATACACTATATATACATGATTAAAACCTATCTCTACAAGCTTTTAAACATTAGAGGAAGATCAAATCCCATTTCTCTTTGAGCTTCAACATTTTTATTTCAAAAGATAAAAACTTCTTTGATCTTCCATTTCTACATGTTATCAAGAAGCACTCCATAGGGCCTTTCTTGGGAGTGATTGTGAGCTTACAAAGTTGTAATTCCCCTATTAAGAGGGATTGAGTGTTTTTCATTTTATTTGTTCTTCATTGAGGGTCTTCTCTTCGACCCGGTAATAATTGTGAAGAGGAGGGTCTTCTCTTCGGCCCATGAACAAAGGTGAAGACGAGGGTCGCCTCTTCGGCCCAAGAAAGGTGAAGACGGTATATGAGGGTGTGTCCTCTCGCCGAAGGCTTCATGCAGATGGGCTTCACTTTGGCTCTTGAGAATGGAAAAGCAAGGGTTTGTTCCCTTTGGAGATAAAGGAGTCGGGTGTACGGCTTCATCATTTTAGTAGAGATTCCAACGAGGTAAACTTGGAAGAGTGGAGTAGGTCATGTTGTGACCGAACCACTATAAATCTTGTGCCTTGTGGATGCTTGCTCTTTTCTCTCTCTTTCTCGCATGTGTTGTGATTTGTAATCTTTAACCTTACTTATGTTTATGCTTTAATTGAACAAGGGTTAGTGAATGCACTTAAGTTAAATGTCTAAACCCTAAATTGCATTATAATATCTATTTGAACAAGGGTTAGCTAAATATGCGTGATTAGAATGTCTAAACCCTAGATTTTATTGATATACCTATTTGAACATGGGTTAGACTAAATAGTGCTTAATTAAATGGATTAATTTTTAATCTCCCTTAATTAAGCCTAAAATTTCTAATTGACCAATTCACTCCCCCTCTTGGATTGTCATACCTGTATTTCAAACTTAATCAAGTAAAGATCTGAAGGATGCTTAATCAATTTATTTCAAGTGCTTTGGAGGTTGAAAATATTTTTTTTTTGGAGGGAGATCATGCGGAAAAGGATCCTAAAGTCGTACATCTCGTTGCCATGAAAGAGGGATTAAGTGGAACAGAATTGACTGGGTGTCGGTTGTGCCGGTCTCAGCCAACCGACCAAATTTTCTGGTCGGTCAACCAAGCCTTGGTCGGACGACTGAGATAGCTAACCAAGGAAAAATCGAAAGGTTTGCCCGGTTCGGCTTTAATTTGTCGCTTCCTCTGGCTTAGTTTGTCGGCTTCCTCTGGCTTCCTCATGACGCACGCTACCAAATTTCCCAAAACCATTTGATGATGGGAAAGGCGCAACCAATATCTTTATAGAGTAGCACAATAGCAGGTACAGTGGCCTTGTGCTGATCCCTTGGCCCACAACACTAGCCCTTCGAGCGGGGGCATCACTGAGCCCCTGACCCACAACAATCCCCCCAGCGATGCGCCCGGGGATACTCGAACCCGCGACTTGTAGGATCATGGCCCTACCAACTTTCCCAAACCCAATTGGTGATGGGAAAGACACAACCAATATCTTTATAGAGTAGCACCATCGTGGGTACGGGGGCCTTGTGCTGATCACACTAAAATCATTGTTTAGATCATAATATTATATATTTTATTAGGTGATTTTATAGAGGAGTTTGGGATTTTATTAGAAGTCTTATTCGTGTCGAACTTATGAACTAAATCTCTATGAGTAGACTTGTTTAAATACTTATTGTTCCATCTACTAGATGATTGCTTTGCAAATTATGCATGTACCAAGTTTAATTGATGTAGTTATTGAGGTGTTAGTTTACACATAGACTTACTTTACAATTAACAATTGTTCATGATACGTAGTATCATATGTTTCGGGTACAGATCTACCAGTTTGCACGTTATACGCCTGTGTGACTTTGATTAGTCACGGATATGGATTGGGACATAGTTTTTGTGCAAGTAAGATGCAACAGTTGTGGTCATTATAGGACAAGATTTGGATCCTCATAGCATGGGGGCGACTTTATGTAGTCTACAGTTCTTTGATCGAGCCATAGTTGTTGTCTCTCGCAGCACCTTCAAGAGCATGATCCCTTGTAGTACCTCTTGAGGGTGAGATCTTCCACAAAAGTAATGGGGATCTTGCTGCCTACTAGATAGCGGGAAGGTTCCTTAACAGTAGATTAGCATGCTAGTATCACCATGCTAGTTAGAGTTTACCAGCATGTTAATACAGTTTATCTTGTACTAATTATATTTGGCCAATTTTGTTATGCCAAACTAATACATTGAATGCCAGTTAATACATTGAATGCCAGTTAATACAATTACTTTAGAAGGATTTTACCATGTTATTACTCATGATATTTATTGTTATTTAGAACTTGTCTCTATGGTTGGGCTTTAGCTCATTCCTTATTATTGATTTAGAGACGACGAACAATAGGAGATTGTGTTTTGCAGGATCTGGTATTGAGCAAGGTGAATCTTAGGATTTGCCGTTGATTATTTTTAGAGACAGTAGTAGTAGATTTTCTAAACATTCTATTCATTTTATCATTCCTTATAGTTTGATTGGACAATTAACCTTAGCTTCCATAGTTACTTTTACTCTCACAGATAATCATTCATATTTATGAGATTAGTTAATTTAGTTATGCTCTGTATATTAAATGCACTTGAGATGCCTTACATGTTCGTGACTTATGATCATGAATATGTGGCACTATTATACGCATGGGCCGGATTTTGGTTTTTGGCTTGACACTTGAGGCCGATATTTGCAAGGACGCCCTCATTCGGCCCACATCACCAAAGTGCATTAATTATCTTTTTAATTTTTAATTTTTCTTAATTATTGTTTTTTATTTTTATACTTCTCGGTGCTATTATAAACGCACTTTGACGACGTGGATCCAGTGCTTGCTCCTGAGGCCAATATTTGCAAGGGCACCCTTCACTTTAGCATTTACTATTCGCCAAATAAATAACATTTTTGGTAAGTATACAAAAAGACCACAACCATTGCAAAATATTGCTAAAGTCTCTTTTTACATGATATGGAAAAGTTAACTGTAAATACCCAAAATACCCCCCACTTAAATTTTCGTTCCCCTCTTTAAAACAGGGGCGTTTTTGTCCGTTTAAAATTAACTCTGATTAAGGCTTCCCAATAAAGCCTATGAATACATCTTTTTATGGCTAAACAAACCCTAAACATTTTGTTAAAGCCCTAGAGAAAGAAATTGGAGAAAGAGAAGGCGAAGACCGAAGAGATCGCGATTTCGGAGTCGAAGTCGCAAGTCCAGGTAAGATCTATGAACTATGAAAGATTTGGATAGTTAGAAATCCTAAAACAAGGGTTTGAAAAGCGAAAAGAAATAAGATCTTTGATTCATATGAATTAGAAATAAGAATCTTTGGGTTGATCTTGAGTTTCTTGGATCCGATATTGAATTACGATTCCAACGAACTCAAAATCAATATATTTGAATCTGAATTCAGAAATTAGAACTTTAAAGATTCGACGTAGAATCTTTTATGATTTCTTTCTTAAATTATGCATATGAATTCAGAGCGTGAAATCAGATTTAATGGATTCCTCTCGCTGATAGGAATCCATCGGATCCGACCTCGTGCGTTTTGAACCCCAAATGAAGGAGTTAAGGCCGTTTTAGTGACAAAACGGTGGAAAATCGTGTTTAGAAGAAATCTGGGTCCGCGCGTGGGGCGGACGTCCGAAAAATAGTGGACGTTTGTGAGTACCAAGTTTGGTGACAGATGGATCCTCGGACGTCCGTAATTCTCGGACGACCTGCGCGACAATTTTTCCAAAACTTCAGAAATGGATAACTTATTCAAATGGGCCCTTATTTGTCACTTATGTTCTGCTCAAATCAGGATATTGAATCGTAGTCAGAATTAAGAAAAGAATAGAACTTCTTTGAGGTACGTAATAACGTACTACTTTGGGTATTATAAACCCTTCTCATTTGAATCAGTATTGACTTTGGAAACCTGTATTGATACTTTGAACTTCTGAATTAGCTTTGAGTCCATCATGCTATTTTGTTTCACCTACTGTTTTTGTTTTGAACCTTTGAAATAACTGTTCTGAAATACTGTTATGAACATCTACTTTGAACTCTGAAACCAGTGAACTATTAGTTTGAACTTTGAATATTCTAAACCATTTGAATATGAACCTTGGACATTTTGAACACTTCTATGGAGGCTTGGATAATTTCTGGACCATGCCATATGGGGGTAAAACATTTGGCAACTCTGAACCCACCGTGGAGGTAGTACATTGGAACTTCTAGCCCGTCAGTGGGATAAAACACTGGCCCTGTCGACTTGTATCTGAGCTTCAGGAACTGATTCTGAACAGCGTGGACTGTCGATGTATAAGGAATAACATGTCTTCTGAACCATGCTGATGACTCTGAAGTATATTTGAACCCTGAACCTTCTGTACAGGAACTCTGAAAACTCTGACTTTGATCCAAACTAGGGTTTGGAATTTAGAATCATATTTGACATGCACTTATAACTGTTTATGCCTAATGAATCAGTTAAGACCTTTGAACTCAATTTTGACTTTGACTATCTGACCCTATTGAATCCTGACATGTTTGATTGTGCTTAGAGTAGTGCTTTATTATGTACTAGTTTATCAGCTGACTGTGGTTATTAAATATTTTTCAAGTCTTGGCCCTCGTGAAGATAACGAGGAACAGGATGCTTAGCTTTGGATTTGGACTGAGAGATTTAGTTTAGTTATTTCAGTTTATTAGAAAGTGAGTACTTGAATAGTATGTAAAGACTTTATTAATTTATTTCCGCTTTGACTCTTTTGGGAAGAGATGAGATAGGATTTGGCTCTGATGGGTCCGCATTAATCATTACTTTGATATTTTAGTTATGAAATGCCAGGTTATTTTCTATTATTGCTTTGTAGCCTTGTACATTTGTGAGATTCGTCTTGAAGGTGTGTGGTGCTGTCATGTCCTACGCCCAGGGTGGGGTTTGGGACGTGACAGAAAAGTAGTATTAGAGCCTAGGCTTTAGGTCCTAGGTAGAATTATCCGAACAAAGGACTTTGACTGTGAGAATTGGAGATTTAGATAAAGTGCAATTAGGAAGCGCTTGATAGGTTTGTATGTATCGAGGATGCTAGACAACACATAAATCAGTTGTGCGATCATATCCTAATTATAAATTCAAATGCACCTGGGGACGCTTGGGAAGGATTCGAGTTTGTAATTGGGTAACAATCATGACAAATATATGATGGATAGATATTGGTTCTAAATGGAAATGTTTTGTAGTACTATATGAATACAATATATGTATGTAGCTATATTCTAGATAGTTACTGATCAAACATTCTATTGGATTGGATTTATGATTATGGCAACTTGAGGAGGATGTGGTGGTCATGGAACTCCAGTCAATCGTACTAGAGCCCTCAATGACATTATAGAGGGAAATCAGAATGTGGCTCAAGGAGAGCCAGAGATTCAGGAAAATCAGAACCATGGTGTCCAAGAAGAGCAAGTGGTTCAGGATCCTCCAGTTCAAGGAGGTCAAGCACAGAATGAGAATCTTGGGGTACCTCCGCCTCAAGATAATATTGAACAAGAAAGAACTGAAATGAGGAATTTCTTGAGAGCCATGATTGGATTGGCAAATCAACAATGTCAGCAACCTCAGCAGCAGCAACCACAAGTTCAAGTACCACCGGTGGCAGGATAGCCACATCAAGTATTTGGAATTTCTAAATTTATGAGGCTTTCACTGAAAGTTTTTAAGGAATCGGCTGCGGCAGATGATGCCGAGTCTTGGCTAGAGAATGCAAAAAAGGCCTTTGAGGCAATGAACTGTAATAGAAATAAAAATAGAGTGAAATATGCCACCTATATGTTGGAAGGGAGAGCCCTTCATTGGTGGAAGGGAATCCAAAGAAAATATGAGCACCATCGGGGACCATTCACTTGGGCGACGTTCTGTACCGAGTTTCTTGTGATATTCTTTCCTCGCAGTACTTTGTACCGTATGCATCAAGAATTTACCCAGTTGGTGCAAGGAGATATGACCCTGGATGACTATGAAGCGGAATTTGATAGGTTGGCTCGTTTTGTACCTTCTTTGGTACCTGACGACGAAGCAAAGAGAAATAAATTTAAATTTGGATTAGCAATGTACCTGAAGAAGGGGATAGCCGGATCTACAGCCCTTGAATCTTATGAAGATTTGGTAGAAAGGCAAAGAAACTTGAAGCAGTTCATCAGGAAGCTTGAGCCTATGCTCAAGCTAATCAAAAGAAAAGAAATAGAGAAGGTGAAAATAAAGGACAAGATCCTAGGGGGATCAGCCCCGAATCACCAAGCGCCCAAACCTCCTGCTTTTAAAGAGCCTAGAGGAAAGCAAGAAAATCGTGGGGGCTATCAGAATAAGTCAGCATCGAATAGACCAGTTGCCCCTAAATGTGATCGTTGTGGAAAGAACCACCCTATTGAGACTTGTAGGTGGAATACGGAGGCTTGTTCCGATGTGGCGAGGTAGGCCACAGAAATGGGGAGTGTCCTCATCTGGCAGGAGATGCCCAATCAGTTCAGGGGACACCTACTGTTTGAGCTCAGACAGTTCAGACTCAGACTATTAAGAGTAGATTTGCACTTGTTAATTCTCAAGGGCCAAAGAAATGAAAGACCTCGTGTTCCGGCTCGAGCTTATGCTCTTACTCATCAGGACTCTTAGGTCACTGGCACAGTAGTATCAGGTACTATGCGTACAACATCCTCTTTTGGTCATGCACTATTTAACTCTGGAGCTACACACTCGTTTGTTTCATCTGCTTTTGCTACACTACACGGTTTACCTACTTCACCTCTTGATTATGATCTGTGTGTTAGCAGCCCAGTATGAAAAGAGATTTTGACTAACCGAATTAGTAAGATGTGTCCTGTCAGAATTGAAAATAGAGAACTGTTAGCAGATCTTATCTTGCTGGAGTTGTCTGATTTCAATATGATTATGGGTATGGACTGGTTATCTACGCATCATGCTTTAGTAGATTGCAATAAGAAAGTAGTGACTTTTGAAATTCCGGGAGAAGAGAAGTTTTATTTTGAAGGGAGTGGAGCTCACTTGACTCCTATAGTTTTGTCTGCTATACAAGCTTGTCGACTCCTTAGACAAGGTTGTAAAGCTTTCATGGCCTCAGTAGTTGAGATCAATGATATTGATATGAAGATTGAGAACATCCCTATAGTTAGGGAATTTACAGATGTGTTTCCCGAAGACCTTCCAGGTCTACCTCCGAATAGAGAAGTTGAATTTACTGTTGACGTAGCTCCTGGAACGGCGCCTATTTCTAAGGCCCCATATTGTATGGCACCTTTAGAAATGACAGAATTGAAAAGTTAGTTGGAAGAACTCTTAGAGAAGGGTTTTGTGTGACCCAGTGTTTCACCATGGGGAGCACCAATGTTGTTCGTTAAGAAGAAAGATAGAAGTATGAGATTATGTATAGATTACAGGGAATTGAACAAAGTTACCATAAAGAATAAATATCTGCTTCCGCGGATAGATGATTTGTTTGATCAATTGCAGGGGGCATGTGTGTTTTCCAAGATCGATCTTTGATCGGGATATCATTAGTTGAGGATCAAATCAGAAGACATTTTGAAAACGGCCTTCTGTACTCGGTATGGCCATTATGAGTTTCTTGTTATGCTATTTGGTTTAACCAATGCCCCGACAACTTTTATGGACCTAAAGAACAGGATATTCAAACCATTATTAGACCAGTTCGTGGTTGTGTTAATTGACGACATTCTGATATATTCTAGAAGTTAGTCTGACCACGAGCATCATTTGAGAATTGTCTTAGAAACCTTAAGAAAAGAGAAGCTTTATGGAAAACTGAAGAAATGTGAATTCTGGCTTGACTCAATCTCCTTTTTGGGTAGTCATGTGGTCTCTAAAGACGGTATCTTAGTAGACCCAATGGAATAGGCCGAATAATGTTCCTGAAATTCATAGTTTTCAGGGATTGGCGGGATAGTACCGCCCTTTCGTTCAGGACTTTTCACGTTCGCCTGCTCTGTTGACCCGTTTGACACGGAAAGGGACAAAATTTGTTTGGTTTGAAGACTGTGAATAGAGCTTTCAGGAATTGAAAAAGAGGCTAGTTTCTGCTCCCATCCTAACTTTGCCTGTTGGTGAAATGGGATTTGTGATTTACAGTGATGCCTCGAAGAAAGGCTTAGACTGTGTGTTGATGCAGAATGGCAAAGTGATTGCGTATGCTTCACGTCAGTTGAAACCTTATGAAGAGAAATTGGCAGCCGTCGTGTTTGCCTTGAAAATTTGGAGGCATTATCTGTATGGGGAACCGTGTGAAATCTTCACTGATCATAAGAGTCTGAAGTATATCTTTACTCAGAAAGAATTGAACATGAGACAAAGGAGTTGGCTAGAACTGTTGAATGACTACGACTTTACCATAAGCTATCACCCTGGAAAGGCTAACGTGGTAGCTGATGCTCTAAGTCGGAAGTCGTCTGTGAATTTGGCAACTTTGATTACTTCTCAGAAGTATGTTTTAGAAGACCTCCAAAGATCAGAAATAGAAATTCTAGCAAGAACTTTGGGGTATTGATGACAGCACTCCAAGTACGGCCCACATTGCAAGAAAGAATCAGAATAGCTTAGGAATCTGACCCAGAACTTTGTAAAATCAGAAATAAGTTCGAAGAAGGATCTGAATCTGAATTCCGGACTCACAATGATGGTACCCTGATGTTTGGTAACCGCATTTGTGTTCCAAATGACTTTGTTTTGAAAAATAAAATTTTGAAGGAAGCGCACAGTTCACGTTACTCTGTATACCCTGGGGTACAAAAATGTATAAGGACTTGAAAGAAAATTCCTAGTGGAACAATATGAAAAGAGAAATAGCTCAGTATGTATTTCAGTGCCTGAGTTGTCAGGTGATTAAAGCAGAACATCAGAGAGCACCCGGAACATTGCAACCACTTCCCATCCCAGAATGGAAGTGGGAGGAGATTACAATGGATTTTGTGTCAGCTCTATCTCGTACTCCTTCAGGCAATGATTCCGCATCGGTAATTGTGGACAGATTGACAAAGACAGCTCATTCATACCTATTAGAACTGGCTTGACACCTTAAAGGTTGGCTTGGTTATATGTTGATCAGATAGTGAAGTATCATGGTGTGCCTAAAACCATTGTACCAGATAAAGACACTCGTTTTGTATCTCAATTTTGGAATAGCTTACATTCAACAATGGGATCTTCCCTTAAATTCAGTACAGCTTTTCACCCTCAGACAGATGGACAATCTGAAAGAACTATTCAAATTTTAGAAGATATGCTCATGGCTTGTGTTATGGATTTGAAAGGATCTTGGGATGACCATCTTCCTTTAATTGAATTTTCCTACAGTAACAGTTATCAGGCCTGTATTAACATGGCACCTTTTGAGGCCCTTTACGAAAGGAGATGTAGATCACCCATATGCTAGGATGATGTGGGTGAAAGAAAACTCTTAGGCTCAAATTTTGTCCAGCAAGCAGTGGACAAAATCCATTTGATTAAAGAGCATCTCCGCACTGCACAGAGCCGACAAAAGAGCTTTGCAGATGTCAGACGAAGAGAATTGGAATTTCAGATTGGACATAAGGTACTTCTGAAAGTGTCACCCACCAAGGGAGTGATGCGGTTTGGGGTTGGAGGAAAACTCAGCCCAAGATTTGTGAGACCATATGAAATATTAGAAAAGATTGAAAAAGTGGCTTATCGATTGGCTTTACCTCCATCATTGTCTGGAGTGCACAATGTATTTCATGTGTCTATGTTACGAAAGTACATATCAGATCCGAATCATGTGATTGAATTAGAACCTCCGAATCTGAGAGAAGATCTGTCATTTGAAGAACAACCTATTCATATTGTGAATCGTAAGGACCAAGTTCTCAGGCGAAGGACTATTCCATATGTGAAAGTTCAATGGCGGAATCACTCAGAACGTGAAGCCACCTGTGAGCTGGAAGAGAAAATAAAATTGAAATATCCGTTTCTGATTGAGAACTCAGGTACGTGATAAGTAAATTTTGAGGACGAAATTTTTATAAGGAGGGTAGCATGTAAATACCCAAAATACCCCCTACTTAAATTTTTGTCCCCCTCTTTAAAAGAGGGGTGTTTTTGTCCGTTTGAAATTAACTCTGATTAGGGCTTCCTACTAAAGCCTATAAATACATCTTTTTATGGCTAAACAAACCCTAAACATTTTGTTTAAGCCCTAGAGAAAGAAATTGGAGAAAGAGAAGGAGAAGACCGAGGAGATCGCGATTTCGAAGTCGAAGCCGCGAGTCCAGGTAAGATCTATGAACTATGAAAGATTTAGATAGTTAGAAATCCTAAAATAAGGGTTTGAAAAGAGAAAAGAAATAAGATCTTTGATTAATATGAATTAGAAATAAGACCTTTGAACTCAGTTATGACCTTAACTATCTGACCTTATTGAATCCTGACATGTTTGACTGTGCTTAGAGTAGTGCTTTATTATATACTGAGCTTATCAGCTGACTGTGGTTATTTAATAGTTTTCAGGTCTTGGCCCTCGTGAAGATAACGAGGAACATGACGCTTAGCTTTGGATTTGGACTCAGAGATGTAGTTTAGTTATTTCAGTTTATTAGAAAGTGAGTACTTGAATAGTATGTAAAGACTTTATTAATTTATTTCCTCTTTGACTCTTTGGGGAAGAGATGAGATTGGATTTGACTCTGATGGGTCCGCATTAAAAATTACTTTGATATTTTAGTAATGAAATGCGAGGTTATTTTCTATTATTGCTTTATAGCCTTGTACATTTGTGAGATTCGTCTTGCAGGTGTATGGCGTTGTCATGTCGTACAGGCAGGGTGGGGTTTGGGCATTAACTATCAATTTCATAAGGTAATTTACTCTTATCAACGCAACCCATTAACAGTGGCCCTACCTAAGGACCTAAAGTACCTACCAATTTTGAACCATTTCATTGGGAAAATGTCAGTTTTGGCCCTTTTTCGATTGACCCAAAAGTAGAAAAAGGTTGGGATTTGCAGCAAAATACCCTCATTAGGTTACCAAAATAAATAAAAAAATCGGCGAGGAATTGGGCAAGACAGGTGTGAAAGACCAAGGGTAAGCCTGACCTTATCTGTCGGGCCTCCCCTCGATTTCATCGCCGGTGTAAAAAGGACGCAGTAAACGAGGGTACCCTCGAGAAGACTTTTTTATTTTTTGTCATAATCAAATGGCCATAGAAAAGCTCAAAACCCTTTAGAAAAATCAAATTAATTATTTAATTGGATTTCTGTTATCGGGCTGCTCAATAGCCCAACCACTCCTCTGACCCTTCCATAGGGTTTTCTTTGTTTCCTTCTTATTCCATCATCTCCCAGATCGGACGGTCCAGATTGGCTCTAGATTTCTAGGGTTCTTATATATATATATATATATATATATATATATATATATATATATATAGAGAGAGAGAGAGAGAGAGAGAGAGAGAGAGAGAGAGAGAGAGAGGGTTGTGAGTGAATTTTTTTGTGGAGAGATGATGATGAGATTTAGATTCACGTGTGATGATGAGAAAAGGGTTTTGAGGAAAAAAAGGGGTGAATGCATGGGGTCGTGGTCATTTCTGCAACCCAGCTGTAGGGTCGGCTCTTTTGTCTTTACATCGTCTTTGCTTTGCCTTTTTCTTATCTTTTTTTTTATCTCATATAATCATTCATTTCATCATCGTTATCATCATATAGCCCTTGAACGAAGGCGAGACTCTTGGGGGAGTGACAGAAAGAGAAAGAGGAAGCTTTTCCTTTGGGGGAATGTTGTCTGGCTCGAGGACTCACAAAAAAAACATAGAAAGTTTTTTTCTTTTTGTTTTCCTATATCTCGATCTAGGATAGATCGATATGGGTTTCCCCGGACCAGGCTTCATTCCCCTCAATTGTAGCTTCCATCTATGCAAATCAACTTTTTGGATCAAGCTCTGATGATGATTAACAAGGTTTGTATATTTTGGAGCTTTTTTTTTCCTTATTTTTTGGTCGGCGATTTTGGATTTGAGGGCTGTGTCCTAATATTTATGGGAGGGTTGTAGATTTTTATTTATTTTTGGTAGGTTTGGAGGGTTGTAGATTGGTGTAATGATATGGGTTTTGACTGTTTTTTATTTTATTTTGCTCTGTGATTGTTTCTGACGGGAAATAAAAAGGTTTTCATCATTACTTCTTTTTCTTCTAATCTGTTATCATGTATTGATTTGTCAGTCTTAAACCTTTTGCAGTTTTATCATTGGGTAGAAGTTTCTTCATGATGGCTTCCAGGATCTGCTCTGTCCGTTTCTGTTATTTTCAGATCCGGGATTTGGATAAGGGATTTCATTTTCTTTCATTTCCACTTTCTTTTCTCTTCCTACTTCTCAGGGTTTCTTGCCAGAGATCTGATATTTCCTATTGGTGGATCTTTGAATAAGACTATGCAGAAGAGATTGCAGGGAAGTAATCTCTACATGCCACTGTTTTGAAGTTTATTTTGATATCTTTTTTATACTGATTTTCTATTAAAAGTTACAGGCAGAGAAACACTTGCTTTGTGTTGAACGATCCATTTTCATGTGGTATCTCAAATGGGTACAAGATGATTATTTCTCGCTTTATCAATTCTTTATATGTTATTGTCTTAGGCCCGTCTTGTTATTATCTAGTCATATGCCTTGGTTTGGGTTGAAGAAAGCTCCATTTTCATGGGGTATCTCAAATGGGTATTTTGTGATTATTTCCCCCTTTATCAATTCTGTATATGTTATTCTTTTAGGCCTTTCCTGCCATTATCTAGTCCCTCTCTGGGTTCTTCATTTTTATTTTTTGCTTTCCTATTTCCTTCATCTGTAGTGAAGTTTTCATATTTAAATGCATTTTAGTCTTGTCATTTCAACTCATGTGAGATTATATTGTTGCATAGATCAAGATGAGAGATTCGAGTGGCTTTGATACTTGATAGTGAGGGGATTTGCGGATAAACTAAATGGAACATGCGATACTGATTTCCTAACTCTAGGTTATTTCCTCTTTCCTCTTTTCCCTTGAAATCGCATCTCAAGATTTTAGCTTTCTGTTAAGAGTACTGGCGTATCAAATCTCTTATCCTTTCCATAGATTACATGAAAGGTGAACAACAATCTTCTTGATAACCCACTCCGTATCACTTGATCTAACCAAAACCCTAATCTTTTAATCGTTTCCTTTTAATTCATCTATTGCTTCAGAAAAAAATGCATAAGAGACTGAAAAGAGTAAATGGGATTGGTCCAGTAGCTCAATTGGTTGAAGCCTTTTGTACGCCGATCATCCATGGTGGAAGTTCCAATCTCAGCTTAATTATATACCAAAAAAAAGGAAAGCGTCTGGCCTTGTGAAAATTTGAACTGGTAAATGAAATAGGTTTTTATTTCACTATCATTTCTCCTTACTTGACCCGATTTCCTCACTCCTTGCATTGCTCTGTGTATTTCTTATCAGATTTCAGTGTCAGTACAAAGATTGAAAAAGACAAAAGATGGGTGAGATATAGTGTCATCTTGGAAACACACGCGATGGATTGGAGTTCGTGGTTTGATACGTGCGATCAGTTGATGAAAGTGGTGAGAGCGTAGAGATAGAGTATGGGCTTTGGGTGTCCAATCACTTGCAGCCACAGAAGCTCATCTGCTACGCCATGGATTCCCCTCCACCCCACAAATCAATTACTCTCATTTAATGCACATTGATTTTCATTTTCCCGAGACCCCATGTAATGTAATGTAATGCTTTCTCATTTCAAAATTTAAACTAGTTTGGAATCTAGGAAACAATGTCAGTTTGACTCAACCAGACCAGTAAAGGGTCTCTTCGTTGCATCATTTATTTAACAAACAATCAATATCCCATATAAACATGGAGATGGGTAGAAAGCGGTTAAATCGATGCCCCTTGTTTTAACTTTAAACCCCAGGTTATGTAACATCGGTCTCCGATTTCTTGTTGTCGCATTGGGAAACTGCCTTTTTGGAAATTGAATCTTTTGACTTTGAATGCACAAAAGTGAAATAGTGGTTTGGTTTGGTCTTTTTTTGGTGGCAAAAGCTTCCATGCCCAAAACTTTTCTATGATTGTGTTCTTTTATCTCATGAGTGTATAGGCGAGTGGCTGAGTTAATGCTTTTGTCTACCATATCTTTCCGGCTTGGGTGTGGAAATTGCTTTAGGAAGTCTTGATGTTGGAATTGAGTGTGTGAGTCGAAAAATGTCACATGAAATAGCAGTGGTAGAGTGTTTTATAGTTTTTTTTTTTTTTTAATTCGCTAAAGAATGCTGTGATTAGGGGTGGCAACGGTTCGGTTTGACCCCCAAACCGAACCAAACTGAAATTTAAATCGGTTTGGTTCTAACGAACCGAAACCAAACCGAAATTTGAATTTTCGGTTCGGTTTGAAATTTGAATCGATTTGGTAGAACCAAACCGAAACCAAACCAAAATTTGAATAGGTTTAGTTTTTACCAAACCGAAACCGAATTTTCGGTTTGGTATCGGTTCGGTTTCGGTTGGATTGCGACCCCTAGCTGTGATGCAGGTGCATCTAGGATCATAGTCGATCCTTTGAGAAATTCAAGATAGAGTGGGAGAGTATTTTTAGGATATTTGATATTTGATAGTTTTAGCAAAAGAAGGATTGTTTTAGCAATATTTCCTTAATTTTAGGAGTACGAATTTTATTAGGAAGTTTATTTTTATTTGGTTGTTTAAGGAAAAGATGAAAAGTTGGATTTTTTTTCCTACTTTTTAGGGATGGAGTTGGAGTGAGAGTTTTTATGGATTCATTTGTTTTCTTTTTTTAAGTTTGAGTAGAATTAGTAAGTCAGTTTGATTAGGAATAGTCTTTTCAAAAGCCTATAAATTGGCAATCATGTTCTTTTTTCATTATCTTTTGGAAAATATGTTGCTTTCAGAAGTTGCCTTCGGAAAGTTGCCTTCCAAATCCAATGCTCCAAAGAGCCATCTGCTGCTCTTCGTTTACCTTACTGAACGTCATCTTCAAGCCACAATTCCTTTACATAATTTCAGCCCTTGCTCCACCTTTCAATTCTACAGTTTAGCTTCCATATAGCCACTACCTTGCTACCTTACCAAAGCCACCCAACTCCTTTTTCTTTATAGTTGCTCAATACCCAACCAAAAACCAATCCGTCACTCAGCTTTTGCCAGCAAAAACCTCCCATATCCATACACTAAACTTCCTTTTCTATTCAGCAGATAACCTCCCTTTCCTTCATCCAATTAAAGCTCCTCTTTACCCAAGACCCTTCCCTAAACTCCAATCGATTCACCCAAACAGCAGCTCATCATAGCCACCTTTTCCCCTAGTTTAGAGGCATGAAAAATTAGCCCTCTAACTTATATTATTGTCAATCGATTAACAGCTTTCTCTTCAGCGTCCCACTACAAACCCCAAATTCCTTTCCCATGGTGACCATCAACCCTCCTGTAGGTAGCCCATAAACACACACATCGACCTTCCAATAAACGACTCCTTTTTATTTATTTATATTAAACTAACATCCGATTGAGAGAATCTGCCTCCCTTCAACCCCTTTAATATAAAGATTTGTATTACCCCTTGAACTTCCGCTGTCCGCCCTTGAGCTTCCGCTGTCCGCTGTCCGCTGTCCGCCCCTGCATCATTTGGTATCAGAGCTAAGGGAACAGAGGATTCCATCTCCTTTGTAATCTTGGGTTGAAAAAAAAAAAAAAAGCTGCCACCATGCCTTCACCATGATCTCAATTAAACATAATATTTGAGATGTTAAACACCATCAGTTAGAAGCAAGAAGAGATGCATCAGAGGCAGGAAGAGATGTACGAGAGACGAGAAAATATGATTCAACAACTTCAGGGAGTGATCCGACATTTGAATGAACATGTTGATGAAAAGGAAAGATCAACGTTCAAATCGCTAACAAAGGATATTGAGGATTCCCTTGAGGATGATAAAATTGAAGAAGAAGAAGATCCACTGAGAATAGGTGAATCTCTTGAAGATACCGATGATCATGAATTGATTGAAAGTGAGCTCAACGATTGATGTTGATCAAAGTAAAAGTTATTTTCTGCCTTCGCCAACCAAATTCAATGAGCATATCGACGGGGTGCTTTCCGACCGTGGGAGCCGGTTCTCTCCCGCTTCCAACTCCTTCGGTAGCGTGGGATCACCACATCGAGTAAGAAAGGGGGTGTTTGTTTATCTCCATTTTCTGTGAACTTGGGACCGGATTCCAAATTTCACAGAAAAAGAGAGTCTCAGAGTCGCCACCTAGGTTAGGGCCTAGAACCACAGTCTGTCTGCTTTTCTGAAGAAACGGGGATAGAGAGTCGAATTTCATTTGAGGAGTAGTAGCCAAAGTTGTACTCTAGGGTTGGTTCCTAGAACCCATAATTCTACTATATTTGTTAAGGCATGTTCTTTACAGAAATTTGAGTAAGGGTTATGGTTACATTCGTGGAAGGTGTTAGGCACCGCTCATGCCTGGGTAAACCTGGTTTCTTGACTTGATTTAGCGGTTTTAAAGAACTTTATGAGAAATCATAACTTTTTATCCTTTATTACGATTAGGCTTAGTTTCTGTATGCAAATGGATGGGATTTATGAAAGAAAGAAAAGAATCGGTTTGGGGCGTTATTTGGATTGAGGGTATATACTGCATGTTTCGAGTCCCTAGAGGATCTCACAGTTACGGCCTCAATCAGGATAACTAAAATGAAAGGAAATGACAAAGCGTAAAGGAAAGAAAAGGGAGGGCTTTTTTATTCCCTCTGTTTGTCCAACACTGTTGTAGCGCTTGGGCTCTCGTCTCTATCTCTTTTGTCTATGGTAGGACCGGAGATAGAGTGGTGAGATAAGAAGATGGAACAGAGCCCTATTTACAAAGAGAGAGATGGGATATACGTTACAAGACCCGGGGCAAGAGGAGCCATGGATCCTATAACTACCCTTTACTGGATTTTATAACATAAATGCAGAAAGCTGGAAAATAAACGTAACTTTACCAAAGAAGCGAGGATGCCTCCCAAAAAGTTGGTGGCGTAACGACGTTAGTTGGATGGCGTAGCTCTGAGTTCTTAAAAAATTCGGCAGAACAACGGCCCTAGTAGGATGGTGTAGCTTCAGGTTCTCTGAAAATTCGGCAGAACAACTACGCTAGTTGAGTAGGATAGCTCCGAGTCATCGGAAATTCGGTAGAATGCCGACACCCACTGTGAGCTCCCTATGTATTTCTCTACTTTCTCTCTCTCGGGTAAAGAAAGTAGGGTTTCTCGGACAGAGTTTCCTCGAAAACAACTGAAAATCAGAGAAACAGAGGTTTTTTTACTGAAAATCTGATTTTAATCTGCGTAAAATCTTATTTTTACACTTACACCTATTTATAAGGCTCAGATGCTAAATCAAAGAGTGCGATTTTAAAATTACAAATTACAATTTGGTGGTCGCACCCCTCGATCTGAGGGCCCTTAGTTGGTCAGTTAGGGGTATTTTGGGTATTTTCAAGGTTTTTCCTTTTTTTTGGGGGGGGGGGGGGCTTAACTCCTTTGTTTGGACTCCGAATCGCCCGTGGTCAGATCCGTTAGACTCCCTGCGGCAAGAAGGATCCAATGAATCTTATTTCGTGCTATGGAGTGGCGCGGGCAATCCCGATGTGTTCGAGATTAGGTTTTCAAGGCTTCTTGGGAGTTTTGGGGAATTTTTAAAGACCATCACTCCTTCGTTTGGACCCCAAATCGCGCACGGTCAGATCAATTATACTCCTCGTGGCGAGGATAATCCAATAAACCTAATTACACACTTTAAAATAGTGTATGCAATTTTGCTCATTTTCGACTCAAAGGTAAAAATGCGGGCGAATGCCGTGTGAAACGGGCTTTTTAGTTATGCCGTAAAAGGCGGGTGACGTGTGGAAACGGGCTTTTAGGTTTTAACTTTGGGACAAATTTATTTTTTGAGAAGTATTTCCTTTTTCACGAACAAGAGAGAGATCGAGAGAGAGAGAGAGAACAAGGGCTTCGGGCTTGTCATGGGACTCATCCTCGCGATAACCTATCATTAGTACCACCTTGACAAAATTGGGTGACTATAGATGCCCCTCTTTAGTAGAGGGTGCAAGGCGCACGAATGCCAAAGTTAGAAGACAACAAAATTTTGTCACTGGGGACTAATGATAAGGTTATAAGGCTCGCATTGGATACTTAGGCGTGCAACCTTTACCAAGGAACCTTGATGTTAGGTCCTTGAGTGGAAACCTCTCGCTAATGGTTTTTGGGTTTTGAAAATGCGACTGCTCAAACGAGTCTTGGGTGGACGTCGTTTCTACAAGACAGGGAGGGTCATTTGAAGTCAGGTTTGGCGCTTGACTTCAGGAGGGACCTCGAGGGATGTCGTTCTGACATGTAGTGCTAATGTCAAAAAAGGGGATGCCTATGAGAAATCTAGTGTTTAATACAACGGATCGTACACGAGGTTCAATTGAATATAGCAGATGTATGATTGTCATTTGATCTTGGATTCAAATGAGTGTTTTGATTACAAGGGATCCCGTGTTCCAACGGGCCCTTGATCTAAGGAGATGCCTTAAGGGTCGGCCAAAAGACTGGTTATCGTACGGGACCTACAAGGTGGGATGCAATTCTAGCATCCAGTTCTTGACTTTTGAGGGCCACCATGTAGTGACAGATTTATTGGGGTGTTTGAGAGCTACCACATAGAAACAGACTTACTCTTGGTTTGGAGGGTTACCGTGTATGAACGGGCTTACCCTGAAGTTGGAGAGCTACTGTAGACACCCCATTTTGACCGAGCCCTATTTGACATTGTTGAAAAAAACCTCATCAAATCATTGAATTGGAACTCCAAATTACACCTTGAGGTAGCTTAGGGTCTCTCATAGGTCCTCGTAAAATTTCGTCGGAATCTGTCTAGGTTTGCCTAGCAAACAAGAGTGATAATGTAATGTAGTGTATGAATAAAGGGGGGGGGGGGTGTCCCGGGGTAAGAGTTGGCTGTCCAGGGAAAGAAACGAGAAGAATTTTATAACATGTAAAAAGGGAGGGTGAATTAGCTCGATTATTTCACATCTCATTTGGCACGCCAATCAGATTTTATGCGCCCATCAATTTGGGGGGCTGCCAATATCAATAGCCTTTTCATTATATAAAAAGAAATGATAAAAAATAAAAGGGGATTCTTCATTTTTTCTCGTTGGAGAAGTTTCGAGAGATCTGAGAGAGAGAAAATTGCAGGCGATTTCCAATCTCCTTCTCCGGCAGATCTACCGGCAGGAATCTAAGCTCCGATCGCCGGATACTCCATCCAAATTCCTTCTAGTAGTTCCCTCTTTTACTTTATCTTCACTATTCCTCTGTTTCATTTTTCTGCCCAAATCCAGATCAAATATCTTCTTCTCCGATCATAGTCCGGCCAAGCTCCGACCGTGTCCCGATCATTTCTGCTGGAGATCAGGCAATCCTATCACCTTAAATCTGTGTAAGTTTTGTTATAAATAACATTTTTCGTTTCCTCTTTCTTCCTTCATACCTTAAAAACCCTAGCAACTATACATTCAAACTTGAAACCCTAGCTTTCATACCTTCATCTCCAGCAGATTTTTGACGGATTCCGGTTGGAATTCCGGTTTGGTCTTGTCCTATTCTAGCTCTTTCAACTTCGACCTTCGTCACAAATTCGTTTGGAAAGTCCATCTCCATCATTTCTATGATCTAAAACTCTAGATCCATTCCCTTCTTCATTAGATCCCTCCTTAATCTCCACTAATTCCTGCAAATTTTGTTAAAATCTGATCGATTCTCTTTTGGTTCATAAATTTCGTGGCTCTGTTATCAGATTGGAGCAGAGCATGTGTAGAAAGATATAAAGAGAGCTAGTAGTAAAGTTAGTTTTACATCAAAGAGTTAACAGATTCTTATGAGTTTTGGCCAATTTTAAGGGGTTTTAGCAAGAACTCAACACACAAGAAAAAAAAAGTTGCAGAGAAGTTGTTGATCTCGTCCTTCATTTCCGATCAGTGCTGACCATCATCCTTTGAAGTTTCATTTTGAAAAAAAATAAAAAAAATTCATTTCACTAGTAAGGATTTGATAATTCACATTTTTGATTTTAGAGTATGTTCTTTATATCTTGTAGATCTCAGTTTTTATAAGATCTTTTGTATACAGATGTTGCAGAATTTCTGATTCTGGAGCCCTGATTTATATGATTTAATGTTTAGAGATCTATGATATTGTCAGCTCAAGAGTTTACAGTTTAAGAAGAAAATTGAAATGAGCAGGTATTTTGGTAGGAATAAAAGTGATGAAACTCCTTTCCTGATAAGATTCATGTTTATTGTAGCTAGAAAATTTTGATTCTGACTTTTAATTTCCATTGTGATCTATGTGTTTATGAAAATCCAAGGGTGGTCCCGAGTACGGCAACAATGAGGAGTGAAAGTTATTAGGTTGCTAGCAAGTTTTAGCCTTTTGAAAACTCAAACCTAATTTAGAAGATTAAGAGATCAACAATGAAATTCAAGCACACAAGTTAAATCTAAAGGTGCAATGCAAATAAAGAGAAAGAGTTTAAGAGAGAGTGCACCCGAGATTTAAAGTGGTTCGGTCCTCAAAACGCAAGGCCTACTCCACTCCACCAACTAAATACGTTGATGGCTTCACTATGTGATCTTCTTAACTTCGGCGAAGATCAATGCCGATTACAATTCCGATCACCTTTAACCTTGGTGGCAATATTCACCACGGAGAGTGGGCTTCGCTTCTCCCAACACTCGCCCAATACACGTTTCTTGAATAAGAAAGAAGGAAACAAAAATCCCTCACAAGGGTTTACAACTTTGTAGAAGATGTACAAATTGAGCCTTATGATCCAAATCCTAATCTTAGAGGATGAGAGGCATAAACAAGCTTTGATCACTCTTAGAATATACCAATAGGTTTTTAGAGTGTTAGGATTTTTAATTGGGGTGTTTGGAATGCCCATATTTATAGAAAAACCCAAATATGACCGTTCAAGGGCATAGTGGTAATTCCATTAAAATTACCAACGGCTATTTTTCTTACCGTTATAGTATTCTCGGAGTTCCGAGAAATTATCGTAGTTCCGGGAGTACAAACAGAAGATGGAAAATTTCTACTGGACCATTTCTCGGAGCTCCGAGGATTCTCTCGGAGTTCCGAGAAGCCTATCAGCAGCGGATTTTTAATTATGTTTCTTGGGCTTCCAACTTTACACCATGATGGGATTGCTATGAGGGTTCCAAGGAGTTGGAACACCACAAGGACAATCTTTTATACATTTAGGGTGTGTGAGATTAACTTAATTTATGCCTCTTAAAATCTAAAACTAAGATTGGATCTTATACAATCTAATATGACTTTGATCTTCAATGGATTCTTCAACTCTTCATTTGTCTTGGATCTCCGATGTCTTTGGCATTCATAAGCGGTCCAATTGCGAGCTTCTTTGGCCTCAATCCAAGCAATCTTGTCTTAAAGCATTTATGATCTACAACTTAGACAATCAAATGCATTAGTGATCTTAGATCACTTGTGTATTGGAATCATCAAAATAAGATGGGAATGCCAAGGTGGGAACCATTGGGCTTACAATCTCCCCCTTTTTGATGATGACAAGCACAAGAGATTTTCAATAAAAGCATGCATATATTTTCTTACATGAGATTTCTCTCCCCCTTTGGCATCTATCAAAAAGATGGGTAAAAGAAAAAACAAATGGATAAAATTTTCAAATTTTAAGCTCCCCCTTTTTCAAGGAAAAAGACAATTATAGAACTCCCCCTTTTTGGAAAAATAAATTCAATACAAGAGGGGAAATTTTAAATAACCATACAAAGATATTCAATTGAAAGAGCAAGCCCCTAATCTAAGCACATATGATGAAAATCATATGGGGGCTTTGGGAACCCAAGATTTCTTGGTTCCACCACAATCCCTAATCTTAGATGCACATTAGAATTTGTAATGACTATTTATTCTACAATAATGGCATCTAACATGAGGGTTAGATAAGCTAGTCCTATCATAAAATGCATGATTAGGTCTATGACTAGGTTTCTTTAAGATTATGTCAATTATTTTGTCACCATTTAGGAATCCATTGACACATAATCTTAATCTTTCATTTTCATTATGAAGATGGGTTATTTGATTTAAAAAATCATTAGATTCATCTTCATAAGATTTGGAAGAGCTTGCCACATTTTGAAGTTGGCAAGATTTCTCATCCAAACAACCCTTAAGGGTTTTAATCTCAAGTTTAAAATTTTCAATTTGTGCTTGAGATTTAGATATGGAAGAAGATGATTCATTTTTCAAAACATCAAGTTCATTTTCTAATTTAGAAATAGATTTTTTAAGAACTTTATTTTTTGAAATTTGAGAATGCAAGGTAGTGCACAATTCATCATAAGATATTATTTCACTATCACTACTAGATGAATAACAAGAGAGGTTAGAATTTACCTCAACTTCATGGGAGAATGCCATGAGGCAAAGATCGTCTTTTTTCTCTTCCCCTTCGCTTGAACTTTTGCCCGACGTGCTTAACGCCTCCCAACCGGCGGCAAGAGCCTTGTGCTTCTTCCAATCCTTCTTCTTTCCCTTGTACTTTGATGAAGATGACTTGAGAAGTCGACACTCCGTTCTTTTGTGTCCCGTCTTCTTGAAATTGTGACACCTTATAGCTTTCTCAACATCACTTTCTTCTTTCTTCTTCTTTTTATCCTTTTTACACTTCTTTCTCCATAAGCTTTTAAATTTTCTTAAAGCTTCTTCTTCATCACTATCCGCCTCACTTGAGGTTGATGACTCTGCTTTTACCTTGGAGACCTTTAGAGCTAGAGATCGGCTTTCTTTTTCCTTCTCTTTTGGCTTCTTCTCCTCTTGTCGGCTAGTGAGGAGCATCTCATGGGTGATGAGAGATCCTACAAGCTCTTCCACGGTTAGCGCCTTAAGATCCTTTGATTCTTGTATTGCGGTGACCTTTGGATCCCAATGTGGAGGAAGTGACCTAAGCAACTTACTCACAAGCTCATCAGTAGGATAAGATTTACCAAGATTTGCTAATTCATTAGAAATTTTAGAAAATCGGGTATACATTTCAGAAATACTTTCATTTTGACCCATTCTAAACATTTCATATTTGCTCTTTAACAAGTTTATTTTGGAATCCTTAACTTGAGATGTTCCCTCATGGGTAACGGCAAGTGTATCCCAAATAACCTTGGCGGAATAAAAAAGAGCTACTCTATTAAACTCCTCCATAGATATGGCGCAAAACAAAGAATTTATGGCTTTGTAATTTAAATTTGCATGCCTTTTCTCTACGAGATTCCATTCTTCAAATGGCTTTGAAGGCAAAGTGTAGCCATTTTCTACAATATGCCAAAGTTCCACATCTATCGAAAGAAGATAGATGCGCATCCTTGTCTTCCAATGTCCATAGTTGGACCCATCAAAGAAGGGAGGTCTAGTTGTGGAATGGCCCTCCGGAAGTCCGGTTCCATTTGTATTTGCCATTTCAGAAAATAGAAAGTTGCCAAAGATCTAATGATCTTTCCCTTGTTAAATTTTTTAAAGAAAAATTTATCAAAGATTTTAAGAAAACGAAAATCTTTTAAGAGCCAAGGCTCTGATACCAACTGAAAATCCAAGGGTGGTCCCGAGTACGGCAACAATGAGGAGTGAAAATTATTAGGTTGCTAGCAAGTTTTAGCCTTTTGAAAACTCAAACCTAATTTAGAAGATTAAGAGATCAACAATGAAATTCAAGCACACAAGTTAAATCTAAAGGTGCAATGCAAATAAAGAGAAAGAGTTTAAGAGAGAGTGCACCCGAGATTTAAAGTGGTTCGGTCCTCAAAACGCAAGGCCTACTCCACTCCACCAACTAAACACGTTGATGGCTTCACTATGTGATCTTCTTAACTTTGGCGAAGATCAATGCCGATTACAATTCCGATCACCTTTAACCTTGGTGGCAATATTCACCACGGAGAGTGGGCTTCGCTTCTCCCAACACTCGCCCAATACACAATTCTTGAATAAGAAAGAAGGAAACAAATATCCCTCACAAGGGTTTACAACTTTGTAGAAGATGTACAAATTGAGCCTTATGATCCAAATCCTAATCTTAGAGGATGAGAGGCATAAACAAGCTTTGATCACTCTTAGAATATACCAATAGGTTTTTAGAGTGTTAGGATTTTTAATTGGGGTGTTTGGAATGCCCATATTTATAGAAAAACCCAAATATGACCGTTCAAGGGCATAGTGGTAATTCCAGCAAAATTACCAACAGCTATTTTTCTTACGGTTATAGTGTTCTCGGAGTTCCGAGAAATTCTCGGAGTTCCGAGAATTTTTCTTGGAGTTCCGGGAGTACAAACAGAAGACGAAAAATTTCTACTGGACCATTTCTCGGAGCTCCGAGGATTCTCTCGGAGTTCCGAGAAGCCTATCAGCAGTAGATTTTCAATTCTGTTTCTTGGGCTTCCAACTTTACACCAAGATGGGATTGCTATGAGGGTTCCAAGGTGTTGGAACACCACAAGGACAATCTTTTATACATTTAGGGTGTGTGAGATTAACTTAATTTATGCCTCTTAAAATCTAAAACTAAGATTGGATCTTATACAATCTAATATGACTTTGATCTTCAATGGATTCTTCAACTCTTCATTTGTCTTGGATCTCCGATGTCTTTGGCCTTCATAAGCGGTCCAATTGCGAGCTTCTTTGGCCTCAATCCAAGCAATCTTGTCTTAAAGCATTTATGATCTACAACTTAGACAATCAAACACATTAGTGATCTTAAATCACTTGTGTATTGGAATCATCAAAATAAGATGAGAATGCCAAGGTGGGAACCATTGGGCTTACAGTTTATAATGTTTCCTGAGATTTTCAAGTGTTTATTTGAACATATTCTGATAAGTGTCCTAGTTTTAATCATAGTTTTAATCATACATGTTATTTCTTGATTATAAGTTCAAATGTTTTCTCAGGCTTACATTATTTTCGTTGATTGTTGTACGTAAGTCATGTGTTGCTCAACTGCTAGTAAAGGCCATGATTGTGAATGATTTCCAATGGCTGAGAATCATATCCTTGAGCGACCAGTGGTTTAAAAAAAGAAGAAGAATACTTGAGTTGGTTGTGATATTATTTAGGTGTTTTTAATGAGTTGTTCCATCTTCTTCTTTGCTGGCATATACTAGAGGATATTAATATGATTATGCTTTATCTTTCAGGTAGTTTGACTGGTTTGTTTTTATTAATGATAGATAAGTCATGTGGTAATGATACACCAATATTTTTCTTTTCTTTTCTTTAAAATGGAATGGACATTATTACTTTGTTAGCATCATTAGGCACTGAAGAAAACTGGTGAGGATCATTTCAACTTTGGAATGCTTTGTGTGCCCTGGATTAATTTTATGACCAAGGCTTAAATTTTTTACAATCATCTCTTTTGGTCGTTGTTGAGTATTCATTTTGTTTATGATTTTGTGTGAGAGATTTGGGTTCGGTTTATGCTATTCCTTTGATTGGTCTGAGTGATAGGATCCTTTGAGATATGTCATTTTGCTATTTTAAAGGGTGATTATTTGAGCTGGAATACAAAGAGAAATTTAGGCAACTCTCGAACAAGTTATAAGACTCAAAGTTTTTCTTGTGCTGTCTCTTTTGAAGGTGATATTAATCTTATCATGGGTTGGATCATTGACAAAATGAAGTAGTGTTTTTATAGCCCATTGCCTGTATGGCTCAGTGTTCATATAGTTCCATCCTTACATAGTTCACTGCTTATTAGTTACGTGCTCATATATTTTAGTGTTTGTCGGCCTAATGTTTGTATAATTCAGAGCCCATAAAGTTCAATGCTCGTACAATTTACTATTCACAAGTTCAGTGTTTTAATGATTCAATGCTTGCATAATCCATTGCTCATATAGTTTTGTATTTGTTTAGTTTAGGCATTTATATGTTCTTGGAATACCTTAAATTTGTGCATCTTTCTTCATCTAGTTAACTGGACTTCAACTCAGGGCAAAAGGATTATGAGTACATGTATCACAATAGCATTAGTTCACTTCTCTTTATGGTTGTTCGGAGTCATTGAGTTAGTCGGATTGTGAATTATAATAGCATTTTATAAAGTTCCCTAACCATTAGCAAGTAAAATACCCTGATAGAATTATTAAAATGTGATGCACATAATCTGTATATAATTCTACCCCAAGGGATCTTCATTAGCATGCTTTAATTATAGAAGGACTTGAATGTATTGTGTTCATTGCATAACCTGGCCTGTTTATATATAGCCTGAAGCCTTTAGATATTTCTACTATTGAAGTTGCCTAGGTTCTGTTGTGTAATTCTTTCTGAGCTGGCAAAGCCTCCTTATAAAAGATTTTAGTTGTTGGCCTTTTGAGTTTTACCTAACTATAAAGACTCTTAGTAAGGACATATTTGCACAATTTTCTGTAATATTGAGTCTATATGTGTGTTCAGTTGAATATGATTTGCATGCCAAGGTTGGAAGAAGCAGTTCTATTAAATTTGTTGTCGACTGACCTGCTATGCATATGAGAAGCTTTTGATTTGGGCTTTCTCATTGACAATTTGATCATGATTTAGAATGATTTACAGAAGCAAAGAATGGCCTGAAACTGGGCAGTTTCTGCGCATAGATATAACTTACAAGTTGTATTTTTTTTTAAGGGGTAATAAAATGGTAGTTGTTGTTTGTAATTTAATTGCATTGAAATCTGATCATTTTCATGAGCATTAGGTTTTTGAAGCTGGAATAACAGTTGTATTGTGATTCATGATCTTTACTTTTATCTGGGCTTAATAACGAGTACATTTATGTGTGAATTGTAGGTAGGAAAAGCATGTATTTTTCTCATTTTAAGCGGTGCTACTAAGGTATCTTCCTTGTTTTTGGTGTTTCAGGATTCTAATTAGAGTTTTGAAGGAATTAAAGCTAAAAAGATAAAAAGGGCATCGGTATGGCCAAAAATCAAGAAGTTGGTATAAATATCACTTCTTTTATACAATGATAGACCCATTTACACATCAGCTCTCATCATCCTCACCCACGTCGCACCAAGGGCCCACAACGAACTAGTCCCATTTTCTATTTTCATCTTTGATGCAGGGACAGTTCTGTCACAATATTGCTGGTCCGTTTTTCAACCACATTTTTACGGTATTAAATGGCAGAATTAGGGAAAGTGGTAAACGACAAAGTTTTAGGTCTTCTCAAAATCTTTCCAACAAGTACTTATGGCCAAGATTTGGAGCAGCGGTTAAAATGTTATTTCTGATTTAGTAAGCTGTGTCTGTGTGCAATTATTGGATGGTTCGGATTACCCTACGAGAATGATTTAGGGGCGCCATTGATTCATAGTCCACTAATTAGATGGCTGAGATCATCGTATCATGTATGCCATACAACGACCTTCTCTTTCTTCTCTTGTTCACTAAAAATGAGCTTACCAATTTGAGTGGGTACGCAATCATTGGAATGTTAATTTTGTCTAACTTGGATTGGGCCCACTATGAACAATATAAATTTTGGGAGAGAGAGACATGTTCGGTTAAGCTTGAAGGAAGGGACCCACGCTTGGATTTAAAAATTCGATTTTCTAATCTCAGAATGGGTTGTACTCTTTCTTTTGGATGGTTTGGATTTATTCTTGATGAGCAATTTTGTATTATGTACCAATAAACCCATATACTAACAAAGAGAGCACAAGGCTTGCATGGATTTGATGACATCAATATGCATGGAAATAGTGTAACCGAGCATGCAAGGCAAGAAAAAAGAATAACCTACTATACTTGCATGGCGTGGATAACATGCATATGCATATGCATACAAGTGGCACCATGGACATTTGATAATAGAAGGTTGATTTTTTAGTAACAAATGTGGGTCCCACTTGCCATTTTGTCTCTTTAGAAAACGTGGGGTCCACTATGATGAGAAATTTGGAAAGAGGTTTTCATGGGCAGCAGCTCTTCACTTTAGGAATTGTTGAAATTAGCAACCAAAACGTGTAAGCTTGCAATGGCAACTGAATTGGGGTGTTGCCAATTTATAAATTCTACTAATGGCAACTGGATAAGAAACAGTAGTTTCTAAATGGACAAGTAGACACGTTTTCAACAAAGTGGGACCCACTTGGAAGCTGAAAATGGAATTGTTGCTGAAATTTCCGAGAGCAAGTTGTAGAAATGGCCCAATTTAGAAGTTGCTAGAATTCAAAGAATGCTGAATTAGTAATGTTGTGGCGTTTTTCTTTGGAATGTAAAGATACATTCGGTAGTTTTCTTATTTTAAAGGAATTGGGGAAGAAGAGACAATCAAAATAGTACGATGTAAAACCCACCATGGTATGTGGCTGCCAAGTGTCTAATATTTTTGGAAAAAAATAAGGGATGGTCGGTTGCTAAAAAATTTCACCAAGTTATTTGACCTCCTTGTTACTATTTTCAAGGATATAGGATGAGTGGCAAGTGATATTTTGAGGATAACCAAAAATATATAAATTCAAGAGTGTCAACCAACTCTTCTGTCTCTCTCTCTCTCTCTCTCTCTCTCTCTCTCTCTCTCTCTCTCTCTCCAGCCGTCTTCAATTTTTCGTCCCATTCTTTTCTTCTCCCTCTCTAATTTTCGTTATTTTTTTCTTCCCATTGGCTTTGAAATTTTCACCCACTTCTTTCTCACTCCTCTAAATTTTATATAATTAATATAAATTAGAGGGTTATTTCGATTAAATACTCATAAATAATGACATCTTTTAGATCTTATTATTTATTGACTGTTTAGTTGGATTTTCAACCTAATTCAAAGGATTGTTTTAATTAATCAATTTTATTGAAACCCATGGTGGATTCTAATCCTAAGTACTCTTTTATTTTGAATTAAGGATTTTACACTATTCCAAATTACTTTTGCAATTTCGCAATTCACTTAAGCCCTTAGAATTTGGTTTTCTAATTAAATTAGATAAGTAGTTAATAGAGATCATTAAAATTTGGTACACTTTGCCTAAATTAGGATTTTAAATAAAAAAGATCTTAGTTAAATTTGATTCTTAGATTGAATAGAATATACGCTTATATATAGTGTTGGCTCCGAGGTCTAAGTCCACGAAAATCCTGAGTCCATTCCACGCAACATTATATCATAGCTAGTATTCTAATCGGTAAAAGAATAGGATTGACAACTAGATTTCTCTTCCCTGAGTTCGACCCGTAATTACACGATCCGTGTACTTGCGGTTATTTAATATTACAATCACTGCCACTTGTATGCATATGCATATGCATGTTATCCACCCCATGCAAGTATAGTAGGTTATTCTTTTTTCTTGCCTTGCATGCTTGGTTACACTATTTCCATGCATAATTATGTCATCAAATTCATGCAAGCCTTGAGCTCTCTTTGTTAGTGTATGGGTTTATTGGTACATAATACAAAATTGCTCGTCAAGCATAAATCCAAACCATCCAAAAGAAAGAGTACAACCCATTCTGAGATTAGAAAATCAAATTTTTAAATCCAAGGGTGGGTCCCTTCCTTCAAGCTTAACCGAACATGTCTCTCTCTCCCAAAATTTATTTTGTTCATAGTGGGCCCAATCCAAGTTAGACAAAATTCACATTCCAATGATTGCGGACCCACTCAAATTTTCATTTTTAGTGAACAAGAGAAGAAAGAGAAGGTCGTTGTATGGCACACATGATACGATGATCTCAGCCGTCTAATTAGTGGACCATGAATCAATGGCGCCCCTAAATCATTCTCGTAGGGTAATCCGAACCGTCCAATAATTGTACACAGACACAGCTTCCTAAATCAGCAATAACTTTTTAACCGTTGCTCTCAATCTTGGCCATAAGTACTTGTTGGAAAGATCTTGAGAAGACCTAAAACTTTGTAGTTTACCACTTTCCCTAATTCTGCCATTTAATACCGTAAACATGTGGTTGAAAAACGAACCAGGAACATTGTGACAGAACTGTCTCTGCATCAAAGATGAAAATAGCAAATGGGACTAGTTCGTTGTGGGCTCTTGGTGCGACGTGGGTGAGGATGATGAGAGCTGATGTGTAAATGGGTCCCATCATTGTATAAGAGAAGTGATATTTATACCAACTTCTTGATTTTCGACCAAACCGATGCCCTTTTTATCTTTTTAGCTTCAATTCCTTCAAAACTCTAATTAGAATCCTGAAACACCAAAAACAAGGAAGATACCTTAGTAGCACCACTTAAAATGAGAAAAAATCATGCTTTTCCTACCTACAATTCACACATAAATGTGCTCATCAAATTCCCCCATACTTAAACTTTGCTTGTCCTCAAGCAAATAAGAAAAAAAATATAGAAAAATAGAAACAAAAATAAAATCCTAACTCACTTTCGTAGGAATCACGGTTGCACTTAGCACGTGTAACAAGCCTTTGAACCCCTAGGTTACCCTAGTGGACGAGTTTTGTCTTGTTTCGTTTGCAGTGAATATACACACAAAATTCTAAAAACACACTTTTCTTTCCAAATCTCACTATAGAATAAAGCCAAAAACTTTCTAATCCTTTTTCTTTGATAAATTACTCAAAATAGAAGAACAAGAATACCCCCATACTTGAACCTTGCATCCTATCCCAAGTTGAAAAAAATTAGAAAAATATTTTAAGTAAGGAATCTTCTTTTGAATTTTTCCTACTCTTCTCCCTTAAATTTGCTTCTAATGTAATCATTCCATAAAAGAAATTTGAGTTCAAAACTTAATAGAAGAAAATGCAAATTTATATGGTCCACCACACTTTCCACTTTTCCCATACTTTCTAAGAATAGAACTCACTTTTGTAATCCTCTACTACTTTTGGCGTGAATGACATGCAGAGCATGCACCAGACACCCAGGCTACTAAGCAGTGGCCGACTAATCTTTGATTTGCATATGTCATAGACATTGATGCATATGAGTTCAAGTTTTACATTTGATTATGTGCAATGCTTTGATTTATTAAGCTTTCTAATTGACTCATGTATGGAGTTTTCAGTCAGTTGCTCTCAAGCCATTTAGCTTTAAGGAACTAGGCATAAAAACCCTTCAGACTTAATAGCTCAAGTAAAAAAGGCTACAAATCAAAACTATAATCAAGAAGCAAACTTTCTAAAATCATTCTTTCTTTCTTTTGTTTCTAAAAATTATGACCGTAGGTTGGGTGCGGAACTCGGCCAATCGACTAGAAAGAGCAAACCGGTTAGAGACGGCAGATGACATCGTACCAAATCCAAATCAAGTAGTCATGGCGGTAGAACAAGAGCTGCCAAAGATTTTACGCGATCGCTTCTATCCGGCCCGAACCGCACAAGCTTCTTGCATTAGATTGCCGGTTGCGCAGGGCAATAATTTTGAGCAAAAATCACAATTTATCTCTTTGCTTCCTCATTTTCATGGCCTCCCTTCGGAGGATGCTTATTTATTTTTTCGTGAGTTTGAAGATGTATGTGCTTTGATTAAGTTGCAACAACTTACCAATGATGCGGTAAAGTTGCGGTTTATTACGTTTTCACTCAAGGATGGAGCCAAAAAGTGGCTCTATGGCTTACCAACGAACTCCATCACCACTTGGGAGGAGTTCGCCGTCGCTTTCCTAAAAAAGTTTTTTCCATTACATAAAACTAATAAGCTTAGGAACGATATTTTACAATTCAAACAAAAGCCATTAGAGTCATTTTCTAAGTTTATGGAGAGGTTCAAAGACCTACTCCAAGAGTGTCCTCACCATGGAATTGATTTGTGGCACTTATACCAAATTGTTTATGAGGGCATAGATTACCAAACAAAGCAACTTCTTGAGTCCATGTGTCCTAACGGTTTCGCATCTTTTACGGATGAGGCCGCGGCATGGAACTTCTTACTTGATTTGGCGAAAAAAATAAGAGAGTGGGAATCCACTCAAGATGGTGAGAGAGCCACTTCAAGCTAGGGATTTCTAATAGAGGGTGCCGTGCAAAAGAGGCCCATCTTGATAGCCTAATCAAAAGGCTAGAAGCAATAGTTATCAAAGGACCTTCACAAGTCAATCAAATTGCACATAGTGTTCCCATGTGTAATTGGTGTCAAGCCACAGACCATGTCATGGAAGAGTGTCCAACTCTTGCTAAATTTGGTAATTCTAATGAGAATGTGAGTGCTCTTTATTCTAATAATCCTTATTCTAGCACATATAATCCGGGATGAAGAAATCATCCCAACTTTTCTTGGAGTCAAGGTGGGCCATCCAATTTCCAAGGCCAAGGCCAATTCGGCCAACCTAGGCCCACCTTCCCTCCCACTTTTGTTCGGCCACCCTCTTCTCCTCCTACTTTTCAAAATCCCATTTTAAATAATGTTTCAAATCAGCCCCCTCCGGATTTTCAAAAACAAGGGGAGTCGGCACGAATTGCATCTTTAGAGAAGAACATGGAGCTTCTCATGAGTACCTTCATGACGGGCAAACACAACTTAGAAAAGCAAATTTCTCAACTTGCTACGGCCCTAAGTGAAAGGAAAAAAGGAAAGATGCCAAGTCAACCCATTCCTAACCCAAGGAATGTTGCCATGAATGGGAATCAACAACCACAGGTGAATCCGTTGAATGCCATGCAATCTAGTTTGCCGCAACAGGACCCTTCGAATCAATGTAATGCAGTTTATGCTTTGAGGAGTGGAAAAGAATACCAAAAAGAGGAGGTTAGCACCGAACCTTCTAAAAATGCACAAGATCTTCCAAAGGAGGTAAGTGAAGAACTTTCCTCCACAGGCTCAGAAGAGGAGCCCAAACAGGTAAGTCCAGAAAAGGTAACTTCTCCCCCTGCAGGAGATTTCATTCCTAAAGCTCATTTTCCAAGGAGACTTGCTAATAATAAAAGGGTAGATCAAATTGATAAAATTTTAAATGTTTTTAAACAAGTGCATGTGAATATTCCTTTATTAGATGCGATTTCTCAGGTTCCTACTTATGCCAATGTGTTGAAAGATTTGTGCACACAAAAGCGCACAACTAATGTGCCCAAGAAAGCTTTCTTGGCTGCAAATATAAGTTCCATCTTGTCTCAACAAATGGTGGCTAAGTATAAGGATACAGGATGTCCTACTATTTCTTGCACTATTGGTAACACAAATATTGAACATGCTCTTTTGGATTTTGGTGCAAGTGTAAATTTCTTGCCTTTTTCTGTATTTAAGCAACTAGGATTAGGAGACCTCAAACCAACCACCATCACTCTTCAATTGGCAGATAGATCAATTAAAACACCCAAAGGGATGGTTGAGGATGTGTTAGTTAAAGTAGGTGATTTTTTATTTCCCGTAGATTTTGTTGTGTTAGATACCGAGCCTGTTGCTAATATCAAGGATCAAATCCCTATCATCCTTGGTAGGCCTTTCCTTGCTACTAGCAATGCTTTAATTAACTGTAGGAATGGCCTAATGAAATTATCTTTTGAAAACACATCGGTTGATTTTAATGTCTTTAGATTGGGTAAGCAACCTAATTTTCATGAAGAAATCAATATGTTGCATTCTTTTCCTGATGATATTCTTACTAATTTTGAAATTGATTTTGATGCAGGTTTCCAAAATTGCTTGGAAGAGCTAGGAGGTGATGGCGGAAGCAATTTCTTTGCCGATGCATCTGCCATTCAAAATGTGGAGCCCGTTGGACCACTTGCAACATCTCTTCCAAAGACATCAATCGAAGAAGCCCCACAGTTGGAGTTGAAGCTCTTGCCTTCTCATTTACGTTATACTTTTTTGGGTGATAATTGTACTTTGCCTGTAATAATTGCTGCGGACCTAACCTCCACTCAAGAGGAGGAACTCATTAAATTGCTAAAAGATAACAAGGAAGCCATAGGTTGGACAATGGTCGACATCAAAGGAATTAGCCCTTCGATTGTGCAACATCACATCCATCTCATTGAGGGTGCCAAACCTTCAAGGGAACATCAAAGAAAGGCTAATCATGTGATGAAGGAAGCCATCCAAAAAGAGATTTTAAAATGGTTAGATAACGGGATCATATATCCCATCTCAGATAACCAATGGGTGAGTCCCGTCCAAGTAATGCCTAAGAAGTCGGGAGTCATGGTTATACAATCCGCCACTAATGAGCTTATTCCTACTCGTATTCAAACGGGTTGGCGGGTTTGTATTGACTACCGAAAGCTTAATACCGCTACTTGGAAGGATCACTTTCCTTTGCCTTTTATTGATCAAATGTTAGAAAGGTTAGCAGGTCATGAGTATTATTGCTTTCTTGATGGATATTCCGGTTACAACCAAATTCCCATAGCTCCAGAAGATCAAGAGAAAACGACATTCACATGCCCCTTTGGAACGTTTGCTTATAGACGCATGCCTTTTGGGTTATGCAATGCACCGACAACTTTCCAAAGATGCATGATGAGTATCTTTTCTGACATGGTGGAGACCTTCTTAGAGGTTTTTATGGATGATTTTTCTATTCATGGCTCCACCTATGCCGAATGTTTACATCACTTAAAATTGGTCTTAGAAAAGAGTAGAGAAAAGAACCTTGTCCTCAATTGGGAAAAGTGTCATTTTATGGTAAAAGAGGGCATCGTTCTAGGACATGTGATTTCTAAAGATGGAATTAAGGTTGATAAAGCCAAGGTGGATCTCATTGTCCATCTTCCACCGCCCAAAAGTGTGAAGGATATTCGATCATTTTTGGGCCATGCGGGCTTTTACCTGCGTTTTATACAAGATTTTTCTAAAATTGCTAGGCCTCTAACCAACTTGTTAGCAAAAGATCAAAAATTTGAGTTTTCCAAAGAATGCTTCGATTCTTTTGAGTGTTTGAAAAATGAGCTAACTACGGCTCCCATCATTCAAGCACCTAATTGGACCGAATCGTTTGAAATTATGTGTGATGCTTCCGACTTTGCAATAGGAGCCGTGTTGGGTCAAAGATTCAATAAATTACCGCATGTAATCTATTATGCAAGTAGGACTTTAAATGATGCACAACTCAACTACACCACTACAGAAAAAGAATTCTTAGCGGTTGTGTTTGCATTAGAGAAGTTTTGGTTCTACTTGATTGGATCGCATGTGATAATTTATATCGACCATTCGGCAATCAAGTATCTTGTTGGAAAGAATGATGTTAAAGCTCGCCTCATTAGGTGGGTTTTACTTCTTCAAGAGTTTGATTTGGAGATTAGAGATAAAAAGGGTACGAAAAACTTGGTTGCCGATCACTTGTCTAGACTTCCTAATGCAATGAATAACGAAGGTCCAATTAATGAAAACTTCCCTGATGAGCAATTGTTTGTATTTCTAGTGAGCATGGTATGCGGATATTGTGAATTACTTGGTTACAGGTGCTACACCGGAACATTGGTCCAACCAAGACAAATACCGGTTTCACTCACAGGTAAAGTATTTCTTTTGGGATGATCCCTATTTGTTCAAAACGTGTTCGGATCAGATTGTCCGACGATGTGTGCCCGATCATGAGCGCCAATCGATTCTGTCTTTTTGCCATGATCAAGCTTGTGGTGGCCACTTTAGTGCAAAGAAAACCGCGCACAAAGTTTTACAATGTGGTTTTTATTGGCCAAGTCTTTTTAGGGATGCTTTTGATTTTTGTAAGGCATGTAGATCTTGTTAGTCGTTAGGAAGAGTTACAAAACGAAATATGATGCCCCTCAACCCGATCTTAGTGGTAGAAATCTTCGATGTGTGGGGTATTGATTTTATGGGTCCGTTTCCCAACTCTTTTGGAAACTTGTATATTTTGTTAGGTGTAGATTACGTGTCTAAATGGATTGAAGCCATTGCTTGCAAATCCAATGACCACAAGGTGGTGGTCAAGTTTCTTAAAGAAAATATTTTTTCGCGCTTCGGTACACCTCGTGCCATCATTAGTGATAAGGGTAAGCACTTTTGTAATAGACCGTTTAAAGCTCTTATGAAGAAATATGGTATTACTCATAAGTTGGCCACCCCTTATCATCCTCAAACGAGTGGCCAAGTGGAGGTTTCAAATAAGCAAATTAAGCAAATTTTAGAGAAGACAGTGAATCCAAACCGCAAAGATTGGTCTGTTAGATTAGTGGATGCCTTGTGGGCTCATAGGACGGCATTCAAGATTGATCTTGGTCAGTCTCCTTACCGCCTTGTGTATGGCAAAGCTTGTCACCTCCCGGTTGAATTGGAACATAAAGCTTTTTGGGCTATTAAGAAACTAAACTTTGATTTGTCTTATGCAGGTATTCATAGAAGACTTCAACTTGCCGAGTTGGAAGAGTTGCGGAATGATGCGTATGAGAATGCAAAAATTTACAAAGCGAAGACAAAAGCTTTTCATGACAAACATATTTTGAGAAAATCGTTTCAAGAGGGCGAAAAAGTGCTTCTCTTCAATTCCAGATTGCATATCTTTCCAGGTAAGTTAAGATCCTGTTGGGATGGACCATATGTGGTTAACAAAGGTTTCTCCCATGGTGCGGTCGAGGTTCTAAATCCAAGCAATGGTGAGATTTTTAAAGTTAATGGTCAAAGATTAAAGCCATTTATTGAGTTGTCAAAGCCGGATATGGAAGAGGTGATGGATTTCCATGAACCTTCCTCTTTGAATCATGCCTAAACAAATATGGTACGTACCCTCCTTTCTATTTTTACTCCTCATATTTTTGTTTCTATTTCTCATGCATTGAGGACAATGCCTGATTCAAGTCTGGGGGGTAGCTTTTAGAAACTTTCCTTTTCTAGTCTTTTCTATAATTTAAAGTTAGAAAGTTTATTTTCCTTTTATTTTTTGTATTTATCTCAAATTAGAAAGAACTTGGTATTCTTAGAAAGAAAATTATTTTCCTATTTTAAGAAATAAAGTTAGTGGATATTTTAATTTTGGAATCCGAAAAAATTAGAAAGAATACTTTCCTTTCTTAGTTTTGTTTTCTTTTAGAATCTTTCTTTTAAAAGAATTTAAATAAGAAATAGAAATACAAACTTGCTTTTTATAAGGTATGAAAAAAAGGAAAGAAAGGTTGAAACAAAAGAAAGAAAGAAAGATTTTTAGAAAGTTTGCTTCTTGATTATAGTTTTAATTTGTAGCCTTTTTGACTTGAGCTATTAAGTCTGAAGGGTTTTTAGGCCTAGTCCCTTAAAGCCAACTGGCTTGAGAGCAACTGATTGAAAACTCCATACACGAGTCAATTAGAAAGCTTAATAAATTAAAGCATTGCACATAATCAAAGGTAAAGCTTGAACTCATATGCATCAATGTTTATGACATATGCAAATCATAGATTAGTCGGACAGTGCTTAGTAGCTTGGGTATCTGGTGCATGCCCTGCATGTCATTCACGCCAAAGTAGTAGAGGATTACAAAAGTGAGTTCTATTCTTAGAAAGTATGGGAAAAGTGGAAAGTGTGGTGGACCATATAAATTTGCATTTCTTCTATTAAATTTCGAACTCAAATTTCTTTTATGGAATGATTACATTAGAAGCAAATTTAAGGGAGAAGAGTAGGAAAAATTCAAAAGAAGATTCCTTACTTAAAATATTTTTCTAATTTTTTTCAACTTGGGATAGGATGCAAGGTTCAAGTATGGGGGTATTCTTGTTCTTCTATTTTGAGTAATTTATCAAAGAAAAAGGATTAGAAAGTTTTTGGCTTTATTCTATAGTGAGATTTGGAAAGAAAAGTGTATTTTTAGAAATTTGTATGTATATTCACTGCAAACACTCACGAGACAAAACTCGTCTACTAGGGTAATCTAGGGGTTCAAAGGCTTGTTGCACGTGCTAAGTGCGATCGTGATTCCTACGAAAGTGAGTTAGGATTTTATTTTTGTTTCTATTTTTCTATATTTTTTTCTTATTTGCTTGAGGACAAGCAAAGTTTAAGTATGGGGGAATTTGATGTGCACATTTATATGTGAATTGTAGGTAGGAAAAGCATGCATTTTTCTCATTTTAAGCGGTGCTAGTAAGGTATCTTCCTTGGTTTTGGTGTTCCAGGATTCTAATTGGAGTTTTGAAGGAATTGAAGCTAAAAAGATAAAAAGGGCATCGGTTTGGTCGAAAATCAAGAAGTTGGTATAAATATCACTTCTCTTATACAATGATGGGACCCATTTACACATCAGCTCTCATCATCCTCACCCACGTCACACCAAGGGCCCACTTAGTCCCATTTGCTATTTTCATCTTTGATGCAGGGACAGTTCTATCACAATGATGCTGGTCCGTTTTTCAACCACATTTTTACGGTAATAATGGCAGAATTAGGGAAAGTGGTAAACTACAAAGTTTTAGGTCTTCTCAAGATCTTTCCAACCAGTACTTATGGGCAAGATTTGGAGCAGCGGTTAAAATGTTATTCCTGATTTAGTAAGCTGTGTTTGTGTGCAATTATTGGACGGTTCGGATTACCCTACGAGAATGATTTAGGGGCGCCATTGATTCATGGTCCACTAATTAGACGGCTGAGATCATCGTATCATGTATGCCATACAACGACCTTCTCTTTCTTATCTCGTTCACTAAAAATGAGCTTACCAGTTTGAGTGGGTCCGCAATCATTGGAATGTGAATTGTGTCTAACTTGGATTGGGCCCACTATGAACAATATAAATTTTGGGAGAGTGAGACATGTTCGGTTAAGCTTGAAGGAAGGGACCCACCCTTGGATTTCAAAATTCGATTTTCTAATCTCAGAATGGGTTGTACTCTTTCTTTTGGATGGTTTGGATTTATTCTTGATGAGCAATTTTGTATTATGTACCAATAAACCCATACAATAACAAAGAGAGCACAAGGCTTGCATGGATTTGATGACATCAATATGCATGGAAATAGTTTAACCGAGCATGCAAGGCAAGAAAAAAGAATAACCTACTATACTTACATGGGGTGGATAACATGCATATGCATATGCATACAAGTGGCAGCATGGACATTTGATAATAGAAGGTTGATTTTTTTTAGTGACAAATGTGGGTCCCACTTGCTATTTTGTCTCTTTAGAAAACATGGGGTCCACTATAATGAGAAATTTGGAAAGAGGTTTTCATGGGCAGCAGCTCTTCACTTTAGGAATTGTTGAAATTAGCAACCAAAACGTGTAAGCATGCAATGGCAACTGAATTGGGGTGTTGCCAATTTATAAATTCTACTAGTGGCAACTGGATAAGAAACAGTAGTTTCTAAATGGACAAGCAGACACGTTTTCAACAGAGTGGGACCCACTTGGAAGCTGGAAATGGGATTGTTGCTGAAATTTTTGAGAGCAAGTTGTAGAAATGGCCGAATTTAGAAGTTGCTGGAATTCAAAGAATGCTGAATTAGTAATGATGTGGAGTTTTTCTTTGGAATGTAAAGATACATTCGGTGGTTTTCTTATTTTAAAGGAATTTGGGAAGAAGAGACAATCAAAATAGTAGGATGTAAAACCCACCATGGTATGTGGCTGCCAAGTGTCCAATATTTTTGGAAAAAAAAAGGGATGGTCGGTTGCTAAAAATTTCACCAAGTTATTTGACCTCCTTGTTACTATTTTCAAGGATATAGGATGAGTGGCAATTGATATTTTGAGGATAACCAAAAATATATAAATTCAAGAGTGTCAACCAACTCTTCTCTCTCTCTCTCTCTCTCTCTCCATCCCTCTTGAATTTTTTGTCCCATTCTTTTCTTCTCCCTCTCTAATTTTCGTTATTTTTTTCTTCCCATTGGCTTTGAAATTTTAACCCACTTCTCTCTCACTCCTCTCATTCTCTTACATACTCTCTCCCTCTCAACTTTCTTAGAATTAGATTTCTTCTACCCTATTCTCTCATATCTTCTTTTGATTCTTTTCATCCGATCATACGATCCGACCGTCCACAATTCGATCCAAGGTGACACCAAGGCTTGAAGGAAAGCAATCAAGGATTCAACTATTGAGAAAAGGAGAAAAAGACTAAGTGTTCTTTAATTTTTGTTATTTCTTTCAAATCTAGTTCAATGTATTTTTGTTTAATTTCAATTAAAAGAGAAAGTACTTTGTGTTTTATTTTACTTTTCAAGTTTTTAATGACAATTCTCTTCTCTATTCTCTATATTTTCTATGTTTCTTTCCCCTTCTCCATGAGTAGTTAAACCCACTATACTTAGGGTTTAGATGAAGCCATGGGGAAGGAGAAAGAGAAGTAATTAAAACAAGTGGTTCATAGAACAAATTATGTAGGATTTTGTTTTTGTACAAATCTCAATCATCCATGCCATTGGCTTTCCCCTTTCATATGGATGATTGTTGATTAATAAAGATTAAATTCTATATAATTAATATAAATTAGAGGGTTAATTCGATTAAATACTCATAAATAATGACATCTTTTAGATCTTATTATTTATTGACTGTTTAGTTGGATTTTCAACCTAATTCAAAGGATTGTTTTAATTAATCAATTTTATTCAAACCCATGGTGGATTCTAACCCTAAGTACTCTTTTATATTGAATTAAGGATTTTACACTATTCCAAATTACTTTTGCAATTTCTCAATTCACTTGAGCCCTTAGAATTTGGTTTTCTAATTAAATTAGATAAGTAGTTAATAGAGATCATTAAAATTTTGTACCCTTTGCCGAAATTAGGATTTTAAATAAAAAAGATCTTAGTTGAATTTGATTCTTAGATTGATTAGAATATACGCTTATATATAGTGTTGGCTCCGAGGTCTAATTCCACGAAAATCTTGAGTCCATTCCAGGCAACATTATATCATAGCTAGTATTCTAATCGGTAAAAGAATAGGATTGACAACTAGATTTCTCTTCCCTGAGTTCGACCCGTAATTACACGATCCGTGCACTTGTGGTTATTTAATATTACAATCACTTAACCTGCAATGTGATAATTAAAAAAATTGGTAGGAATATGACCTTGTCAGGTTGAGATTTCAGAAATGTTAGCTTTCCTTTACTTCATGTATCCTGTGACTTTTGATCTACGGCATGCACATATCATGGGTGTATAGCCAAGACTCTCTTTAGCAGAAGTAAGAATTATTCTGTCATGATTCATTTGTGGAGGTTAATTACTAGTGAAATTCCAAGGGTGGTCCCGAGTACGGTAACTTATGAGGAGTGAGAAATTAGGTTGCTAACAAGTTTTAACTCTTTTGAAAACTCAAACCCAATTTTGAAAATTAAGAGATCAACAATAAAGTTCAAGCACACAAGTTAAATCTAAAGTGTAAATGCAAAAATAAAGAGCAAGAGTAAGAGAGATTGCACCCGAGATTTAAAGTGGTTCGGTCCTCCAAACGTGAGGCCTACTCCACTCCACCAACCAAACCCGTTGATGGCTTCACTATGTGATCTTCTTAACTTCGGCGAAGATCGGTGCCGATTACAAAATTCTGATTACCTATAACCTTGGTGGCAATCTTCACCACGGAGAGTGGGCTACGCTTCTCCGAACACTCGCCCGATACAACGTTCTTGATAAGAAAGAAAGAACAAAAGAATCCCTCACAAGGGTTTACAAGATGTAGAAGATGTACAAATTTAGCCTATGATCCAAATCCTAATCTTAGAAGATGAGAGGCATAATCAAGCTTTAATTCACTCTTTGAATGTTCAAGTAAAGTTTAAGAGTGTTAGGATTCATCATTTGAATGTTTGGAATGCCCATATATATAGGAAAAACCAAATATGACCGTTCAATGGCATTGTGGTAATTCCAGCAAAATTCCCAACGGCCATTTTTCCGACCGTTGTAGTGTTCTCGGAGTTCCGAGAAAAAATCTCGGAGTTCCGGGAATACAAACAGAACTTGAAAAAATGTCTACTGGACCATTTCTCTGAGTTCCGAGAATAATTCTCGGAGTTCCGAGAAAAAGTCTCGGAGTTCCGAGAAGCCTATGTTGAGCAGATTTTCATTTCTGTTTTTAGGCTTCCAACTTAACACCAAGTTGGGATTGCTATGAGGGTTCCAAGGTGTTGGAACTCCACAAAGACAATCTCATATATATTTAGGGTGTGTGTTTAATTACTTAATTATGCCTTTCAAAATCCTAAACTAGGATTGGATCTTAATACAATCTAATATAACTTGATCTTCAATGGATTCTTCAAGTCTTCATTTGTCTTGGACTTCGATGTCTTTGGCCTTCATAATGTGTTCCAATGAGATCTTTTTGGCCTCAATCCAAGCAATGTTGTCTTAGCACCAATGTGATCTACAACTTAGACAATCAAACACATTAGTGATCATAAATCACTTGTGTATTGGAATCATCAAAATAAGATGGGAATGCCAAGGTGGGAACCATTGGGCTTACAATCTCCCCCTTTTTGATGATGACAAGGACAAGAGATTTTCCAATTAAAAGCATACATATTTTTCTTACACTAGAATTATCTCCCCCTTTGGCATCAATCAAAAAGATTGGGGTAAAAGAGAAACAAAGAGATGAAATTTTCACTTTAAAGCTCCCCCTTTTTCAAGGAAAAAGACACACCTAGAACTCCCCATATTTAGAATTTTTATTCAACATAAGAGGGGATATTTAATTAACTTTGAAAGATATATTCAATTTTAAACAAGAGCCCCTAATCTAAGCACATATGATGAAAATCATATGTGGGCTTTGGGAACGCAAGATTTCTTGGTTCCAACACTATCCCTAATCTTAGATGCACATTGGAATTGGTAATGACCATTTATTCCACAATAATGGCATCTAACATGAGGGTTAGATACGCTAGTCCTATCATATGCATTTTTAGGTCTTTGACTAGTTTTCTTTAAGATTATGTCAATAATTTTGTCACCATTTAGGAATCCATGGAGACATAATCTTAACCTTTCATTTTCATTATGAAGATGGGTTATTTGATTTAGAAAATCATTAAATTCATCTTCATAAGAATTGGAAGAGCTTGCCACATTTTGGAGTTTTGCAATTTGGCAAGTTTTCTCATCCAAACAACCCTTAAGGGTTTCAATCTCAAGTTTAAAATTTTCAAGTTGTGCTTGAGATTTGGAAGAAAATTCATTTTTCAAAAAATTAAGTTCATTTTCTAATTTTGAAATGGATTTCTTTTGAACTTTATTTTTAGAAATTTGAGAGTGCAAGGTTGAGCACAATTCATCATACGATATTTTTTCACTATCACTACTAGATGAATAACATGAGGGATTAGAGTCTACCTCATCTTCATGGGTGAGTGCGATGAAGCAAAGATCATCTTTCTTTTCTTCCCCTTCACTTGAACTCTTTCCCGAGGTGCTAGTAGCATCCCATCCGGCGGCAAGAGCCTTATGTTTCTTCCATTCATTCTTTCCCTTGTACTTTGAGGAAGATGACTTGAGAAGTGGACAATCCGGTCTTTTGTGTCCGGCCTTCTTGCAATTATAGCACCTTATTCCTCCTTCTACTTCACTTTCTTCTTCGTTTTATCCTTTTTATGTTTCTTTCTCCATAAGCTTTTAAATTTTCTTAAAACTTCTTCTTCATCGCTATCCGCCTCGCTAGAGGATGATGAGTTCGCTTTGGAGGCTTTTAGAGCTAGAGATCGACTCTCTTTTTCTTTCTCTTTCGGCTTCTTCGCCTCTTGTCGGCTAGTGAGGAGCATCTCATGGGTGATGAGAGATCCTACAAGCTCCTCCATGGTTAGCGTCTTGAGATTCCTTGATTCTTGTATGGCGGTTACCTTTGGATCCCAATATGGAGGAAGAGACCTAAGCAACTTACTCACAAGCTCATCAGTAGGATAAGATTTACCAAGATTTGCTCTTTAACAAGTTTATTTTGGAATCCTTAACTTGAGATGTTCCCTCATGGGTAACGGCAAGTGTATCCCAAATAACCTTGGCGGAATAAAAAAGAGCAACTCGATTAAACTCCTCCGTAGATAGGGCGCAAAACAAAGAATTTACGGCTTTGTAATTTAAATTTGCATGCCTTTTTTCTACGACATTCCATTCTTCAAATGGTTTGGAAGGCAACATGTATCCATTTTCAACAATGTGCCAAAGTTCCACATCTATCGAAAGAAGATAGATGCGCATCCTTGTCTTCCAATGTCCATAATTTGACCCATTAAAGAAGGGAGGTCTAGTTGTGGAATGGCCCTCCGGAAGTCTGGTTCCATTTCTATCCGCCATTTCACAATTAGAAAGTTGCCAAAGATCTTATTATCTTTCCCTTGTTAAAAATTTTTAAAATTTTTTTTCCAAAGATTTATAGAAAAGAAAAATCTTTTAAGAGCCTTTGCTTTGATACCAAGTGAAATTCCAAGGGTGGTCCTGAGTACGGCAACTTATGAGGAGTGAGAAATTAGGTTGCTAACAAGTTTTAACTCTTTTGAAAACTCAAACCCAATTTTGGAAATTAAAAGATCAACAATAAAGTTCAAGCACACAAGTTAAATCTAAAGTGCAGATGCAAAAATAAAGAGCAAGAGTAAGAGAGATTGCACCCGAGATTTAAAGTGGTTCGGTCCTCCAAACGTGAGGCCTACTCCACTCCACCAACCAAACCCGTTGATGGCTTCACTATGTGATCTTCTTAACTTTGGCGAAGATCGGTGCCGATTACAAAATTCCGATTACCTTTAACCTTGGTGGCAATCTTCACCACGGAGAGTGGGCTACGCTTCTCCGAACACTCGCCCGATACAATGTTCTTGATAAGAAAGAAAGAACAAAAGAATCCCTCACAAGGGTTTACAAGATGTAGAAGATGTACAAATTTAGCCTATGATCCAAATCCTAATCTTAGAAGATGAGAGGCGTAATCAAGCTTTAATTTACTCTTCGAATGTTCAAGTAAAGTTTAAGAGTATTAGGATTCATCATTTGAATGTTTGGAATGCCCATATATATAGGAAAAACCAAATATGACCGTTCAATGGCATTGTGGTAATTCCAGCAAAATTCCCAACGGCCATTTTTCCGACCGTTGTAGTGTTCTCGGAGTTCCGAGAATATTTCTCGGAGTTCTGAGAAAAAATCTCGGCGTTCCGGGAATATTTCTCGGAGTTCCGAGAAAAATCTCGGCGTTCCGGGAGTACAAACAGAACTTGAAAAAATGTCTACTGGACCATTTCTCGGAGTTCTGAGAATAATTCTCGGAGTTCCGAGAAAAACTCTCGGAGTTCCGAGAAGCCTATGTTGAGCAGATTTTCATTTCTGTTTTTAGGCTTCCAACTTAACACCAAGTTGGGATTGCTATGAGGGTTCCAAGGTGTTGGAACTCCACAAAGACAATGTCATATATATTTAGGGTGTGTGTTTAATTACTTAATTATGCCTTTCAAAATCCTAAACTAGGATTGGATCTTAATACAATCTAATATAACTTGATCTTCAATGGATTCTTCATGTCTTCATTTGTCTTGGACTTCGATGTCTTTGGCCTTCATGATGTGGTCCAATGAGATCTTCTTGGCCTCAATCCAAGCAATGTTGTCTTAGCACCAATGTGATCTACAACTTAGACAATCAAACACATTAGTGATCATAAATCACTTGTGTATTGGAATCATCAAAATAAGATGGGAATGCCACGGTGGGAACCATTGGGCTTACATCTAGGCATCAAATGATTCCTTTAAAGCCCAGCTTCATTTTGATCGCATGTAAAATTTTGATGTAAATTATTCTGTTTGACTTTCATGACCCCACAATGGTTTGGATTCTGTAGTACATTCACGGGTTCAGATTACACATTGGTTTGGATTCACTGCTTCAATTTTATGCTGGTTTGGTTTCTTACCAATTTATTTGGTTGCACTAGATCAGTTTCAAACTAATTTTTACATTCACTAATTTATGAGGTCATTGCACTGGTTCTGTTTCTTATTATTTCAATATACGGGAATTTGTGTAGTGAAGGTATAAGGTTACTGTCATATTGGGTTCCACACCTTGCAGCTTTGCATCCAGAAAATTGACACTCTATGGAAGTGTGTGAACTCTATGGGTAGTAATATTAAGTGTCAGAAATTGACGTTGGATGGAATCCAGAAATTTCTAACTTCTGTTGGTGGATGCTCTGCAGTAATGACTTCTCAAGGCAAGTATCATGCTGCTACTTTCCTAGGGAAATTATGTTGAAAGATTATGTTTTGGGTGAGATACTTCAGATTCTGCAAATGGTAATCAACCAAAATAGATTGAGCCTCATTCCCTAGGCTGGCAGCTTATATCTATTACCCTATTATGGGCTTAACCTAGAAAGTGGGTGCCAGAACTGCTACTTGATTGTAAGTTTACTAGTTATAGATTTATAGCTAGGGGAAGGGATCTGAACGGCCATTTTTTGTATTTGATTAGGAGCTTATGGAATAGCATAAGGGGAAAGCTAACCATCTTATAAGTTGTACTGATCCAAGAAATGGGATATTCTTATAAGCTCGCTTAAGATAAAAGGACAAGTTGGGTTGGGAATAATCATTATAGTGTTACAAATGCCGATACCTTTGGAAATTATATATATGTATATATATATATATATATATATACATGCTTTGTTTGTTCTCTTTAGAATCTGTTCTTTCTTTAGCAAATGGATCTCCTTGTTCTAGAAATTGAACTATTTCATGACCGTATTCCTTCTTGTTTAAGGATCCTATAGGGGTTTCACTTTCTTTAGGAGTTATTTTTTTATGTTTAGAATTATTGGCCTAGGAAGTTGTTCAATAATTTACCCTTTTTCAGAAAGAGTTATCTAGAGCCCTGATTTAAGAGACCATTGTGGTCTCATCAGTGAGTTACACTAGGAGACATACTCTGTCTCATTAGGTGCTCCTCCTTTAGAGATATGCCTTATTTAGAACCTATACTTAGGGAGTTTACTTTTGTCCCATTTCAAGAACCCTTCTTGAGTTGTACCCCAACTTGTACCCCTACTAGTTGAAGACCAACTTGGTCTGTTAGTTGCCTCATCCCTTATTTATCATTGCTAGGGCGATGATAGGGATACTTGGAGCCCGCGTTTGCGTCCAGGAGATTTGCTTAGTCTCATTTTCCCCTCTTTTTAGTGTTGTTAATAGAGAGTCTTTGACTCATTTGTCCTTATTAGAGAGTCTTTTACTCATTCGCCTTCTTAGTGGTATTATTAGAGAGTCTTTGACTCATTCGTCCTCTTGGTAGTGTTATTAGATAGTCTTGGACTTATTTGTTCATCTTCTTGGTATTATTAGTTAGGAGTTTCTCCTGTAAGAGTTGTTACCTCTTCTTTATTAGAAACTGGCATAGTCTTACTAGAACTTTGCTTGCTTAGGATCTTAGATTGTTTCCGGTGTCTTTGACACTAGCTTATCCAGCTTAGGGGTTTCCCCTGTTGGCCCTAGGGTTTGGCCCTAGGGTGTTGCTTTGTGTATTCCCTTAGGTCTTTGACCAAAAGGGCGAAAACATTTAAAAATTCAAAAAACATTGAAATATCTTAAAATTCAAAAAACATGTTAAAACACTTAAAATTCAAAAAACATGTTAAAACACTTAAAATTCAAAAAAACATGTTAAAACATTTAAAAATCTAAAAAAGCATTGAAGCATTTAAAACACTAAAAAAAAACATTGAAATATCTTAAAATTCAAAAAACATGTTAAAACACTTAAAATTCAAAAAACATGTTAAAACATTTAAAAATCCAAAAATATTGAAATATCTTAAAGTTCAAAAACATATGAAAATATCAAGGGCTATAAAAAGCATTTGGAGTCTTAGGTTTTAGTTAGGAGAGTTCCATTTTCGAATTACGTTGGCTTGATCCTCTTCCATGAGGTACGTAGTGCAGCTTGGGATCATTATCCCAGCTCCAGCCAAACTTTGTAAATAAATCTTTTAAACCTTTTAAAAACATAAAAATCTTCCAAAACTTTGTTTTCAAAAAGATCTTCCTCTAGAATTAGGACTTTGTCCTAGGTAGAGAGTTTTTTTTTAAGTTAAGGATTTGTCCTTGATGTATTGTTTGTTTGTTGTATGCTTGTTTTAGAGTTAGGGATTTGTCCTAGAGTTATAGGAACGCGTCTGTCCGGTCAGTTGGCGATCCACATCGCCGGCTGATGACTGGAATAGGATGCCTTAGTGCATCCTTTGTTTTCCTTAGGAAACACAACCTAGTTACACATATGTTGTAGGAATCACCTGCATTAGCTTAGGGCTAACCTGCATTTAGTTAGGGCATATAGGGTGTCCTAATCCACAATCCATTGGAAGTTAAATAATCGCACAAGAAGCTTTGATAACTAGTCCGGTCTTTTAGATTGAGTCTAGGATAGAGGTCTAGATGTCTTAGGCATCATAGTTTAGAATAGGTGCGAAGAACTACGTGACTCTGATTCTTGGGGAGGCGGGGATACGTAGGCTTCTTTAGATGAATATCAGACCATCCAAGGACTCGGATTTAATCATTAGAGTCTTAGGATTTATTGTGTTGTATCATATGTGATGTCGAGTTGTGTTATATGTTTTGTTATGTTTTCTTACCTTCCTGTACATACCTTATACCTTTAACTATAGCATGCATATGTTTGTCAACCAGAACTTAGACACCAATTAGGCATGACATTCATAACCTAGCTATGCTTAGGTGACACTTCTTCCATTTATTCTGTGCATTCTTATTATTTCATCCTCGGGTCATGCATGTTTAGGGAGACGTCCACTAGGGGATATTTGTTCCCATTTTACTTGATTTTCGCCCAAAACTCATCAAAGTTAATAATAAATGGCATAAGAGACTAAGTACTTGCACTCAGATGAATTGGGGGTGCTCTTCAGACCTTCCCCACTCGTAATCAGGCACGAGCCCATATATATTTCTGGTTATTCATTGCACAGAGGATTTGTTTTGGGGTTCCATGGCCTATCCATGGATAGCGACTCTGAATTTGTTTTAGGTGCGTCATGGTTTGAGGATATATCCTTGGATCAAGAGGTATCTATCTCATTTATCCCCACTCGTGCTATGCTATGAAGGTGGCATCCGTTTCGAGAGTTCCTTGGTAGAGTTCTCCTTCACATGTGGAGGTCCACAGACTGTTAGGGACATGTTCCTCGGCATCTCTCGGATCGGGGTCTACAGGCTGGCGACTCTGCTGGGGAGTTCTTGAAACATTGCCTAACTCTGTAAAAATGCCATTTTTACTAATTTTGAAGAAATTTAGGTCAAAATCATTTTAAATGGGGACTCTATCGTTAGAATCTAGGGGCACCAGATAGGTGCGTAATTTAAACAAGGGATTCACACACTGCACATCTTGCATTATCATATTCTTTATTTTATTTTTTTTCATTATTATTGGTTCCACGGGATAGATTCAATGCATACCAGATGGGATGTCATTACCTTAATGGTGCTGTTGAATCTATTTCCAAGCTATGCGCCGGTGCTGCAGCTGTAAACACTAGGTGTACTTGTGTTTACAGCAGCCGATGAGCAATGAAGCATACTATGTATAGCACTAGGTGTACTTGTGTTATACATATTAAATATGGTTCATACGCATAGTACCCAACAGATTGAGTCTGGAGCCCTACTTTGTTTTATATATTATGTATATACTTACCGACTTAGTAAAATCCAACTAGGAAGTACCCGTGTTTATATATGTATATGTTGCATTCATATAGAAACAAACATGTGTTCCTTACACATGTGAAGCTTAGAATTAGGAGCTTTGTCCCACTGGTAGACTAGGGTAGCTTGTTTTATATGGCTACGGCACGGTCTTAATATACTCACCAGTCTGTCTTGAGTCGAGACTTCCTTGACTCCGCTAGAGTAGAATTAGGGCTGGTGCCCACGTGTATATATATATATATATATACTGATTATATATTCTAGGGTTCTTCTCTTAGTTAGAGTTCCTTATTCAATGCAATCAGTTGTATCCATTCATTATTCAGATCTAAATCTAATTAGTGGCTTTTGCTTGCCATTACCTTGGCCATGATCTGTCCTTCGATCTGTTGGTTATAGGATTTTACCCGTTGTCGTATGTTCTCACCTATGGTCAGTCCTTTATTTGATTACCTTTCTCTGGTAACCATATTTCGGTTACCGATTATGAGCTTATTTTACCACAGTTATTCATATACCTTTGGTTGAGTTGTGGGGATCCTTTGTATAGCCGTTATGCTGCCGGATTTTATCCAGAACATTTTGAGCATGACCGCTGTCCTTTAGAGTTAGGTAAACCATGAATTTATCTTGTCACTACCCTTTTTGTAGCACTAGCATCATCATGCTGCCAGATTTTATCCAAAAATATTTTGAGCATGACCGCTATTCCTTAGAGTTAGTTAAACCATGAGTTTACCTCACCTTGACTTTCTTGTCTAGCCGTTATGCTGCTGAATTTTTCGCAAAACACATTTTGAGCATGACTGCTATTCTTTGGAGTCAGTTTACCTTGTTCTGATTCCCATGTATAGCTTTGATTAGCTTAGAACCCATTTTTAGTGAGAACTTCTGGTTTGATCAGTCATATTTACATTCTTTCAGTTTCACTAGGTTAGTGGCCTGTACATGTTCGTATATCTATTCTTTTGTTCTGTCATAGATTCAATTTGTGTATCTATTATTCAATAGGGTATATGCTTGTCTGTATACCTGTTTCATCTTGAGATCTGGCCGATAGCTTGCCGCTGTCCCTATGGCCATGGTCTATCACTTTGATCTCCTTGATCGTATAGTTGTTTTTATTCATCACCAGATTTAGATCCAGTTTATGACCTACTTCTGTCATTCTATGGCTGTAGTCTATTTTCTGATCTGCCGATCATTTTTTATCATTGATGAAAAATTTGATGTCGCCGATTGTATCCTCCCCCTATAATTGATCATCAAGTTTATCCTTATCATTTGTTTATGGATATCTCCATTCTCTCATGATTTTGTCTTGTCTGGGTGTTAGGTTTGATCATGGTGAACAATGTTTTGAGGAGTTGGATAAATGAGACTGTTAAAACTCTTCCGCGTGAGCATTCAGAGAGAAGTATGGCTGAGAAGTTTATTAGCACATTCAATCATTTGAGCATTCTCGGTATGGCTGAGAAGTTTATTAGCACATTCAATCATTTGAGCATTCTCGGCATAGACTGGAAATTTCTCCAAGTAACTGCCAATCTTTGGGATCCTACTCTTCATGTCTTTAGATTTGGTTCCTTTGAAGTTTGTCCTATCTTTGAAGATTGGTGCGTCTTATGGAGCTCCCATCAGAGGGACTCTGGGTCCAACCTCTGAGTCCAGATGACCCTCATTTCCTTTTCTGCAAATTGTTCAAAAATACCACGGTTGATGCTCTGTCATATCTTACAGACACGGGCGTGCGAGTTCAGGACCTCATTAAGCTTTTTTCTAAAAATGTCGACCCAACTGACTTCCGTTTTTCAGAGTTGTAGGCGTAATGCTTTGATTTTTATGTCTTCACACGTTATGTCCTTCGTGGAGATTCTTATAATGCTCATTTGGCCCTGTTAGCTATGGTGGATCAAATCAATGAAGGAAGGAATCCTGTTCCCACCATACTCGCAGAATCTTTCTCCGGACTGGACCTCATTGCTCGTCAGGAAGTTCATGATAATTTCTTTGGGTGTGTAAAACTATTATATGTGTCGCTTTGTGAAAAACTCATTATCTTCCGACCACAAAGCCTCGACAAGTACACCCTGAAGGATTTTCCGTCCTGGCAACCAATGGCCAACCAACCGCAATCCATTGATGAGTGGCGTAATTGGTTACAGCATGTGGAGAAAAACCAGTTTCGTTGTGTGTCATCCTTGCTTGCAAGTTATCATTAGAACTTACCTATATCCATTTATGTATCTCATGGGTTTAGAAAAGTCAACCTTTTATGCACCAACCCGCTTGCTTCATCAGATCATGGGATATCCATGTTCTCCCGGAACTGTAACACCTCCTCCTTGTGAAAAACTGTCTCCTGATTTCATCAAGACCATTGTAACTGCTTGGAGAAATAAGGTTGTGGAGAAGAGATTTGCGTTAACATCTAAGGTCCGATGTGGGGAATTACCAGGAAAGTTTGAGGGCAAAAGAGCTCGAATTGCAGAGCTTTGATGATCTTCAGCAAGAGAATATCATTTCAATATTATCTTCATTTGTTTTACTTGAATGCAACTAGAGTCAATGATTGTAATCCCGGTTTCATTACTGATGAAAATAAAGGAGTTTTTACTTGATACATGTTATAGATAGTCAGCGATCCATAGTTTCATCATTTTCCATGTAATCAATCGCTGGCGTTGTAACCTGTCAATATAATCAATACGAAATGTGTTTGTTTTCTTTTATCTCTATTGGTGGAAACTACCTTATTTCATTTGTCAATCAATTAATCTAGTTTGTTAACTTCCAATCAGGATTCTGAAAGATAGCAATCATCGCTCCGAAAAAGGACACCCAGGTTATACCTACCTGGTCTAGACCTACTTCAGTGTCTAGACTCGATTGTCACTTTGTTTCTCCTGTGTCATCTACAATACCTTTACCATCTTCACCAGAAGTGTACAGTAATAAAAGCCTTTGGCCCATTCCTTTTGTGTTGCTCTCCAATGAATTTTGCCATGGAAGTAATCATACTAGGGGCATCTTTTATGACTTACGTCATAACAGATGTCAAGTAATAATTGATACTTGAGATTGATATTTTCATCAAATAGAGACTAGAAAAGTTTGAGCACTCTCTGTATTGAGCTTCTTAGTCAAGTAGTTCTCCTTTGGAGTTGAATTTTTTTTTTGAAAAATCTTTACCCCAGCGGAGTCTAGAATTTACTCCAGCAATTTTTAAATTTCAATCGAATGCTTTGCATCTTTTAAAAGGGGTTGGTACTCAAAAATTCCTTCAAGTTACTTGAGTCCGGTCTTTGACCAAAATCATGCATTCCAGTTACTCTTTGCGAAGAGATGACTGGTTCATCTGTGAAATCATTTAGAGTTGATCTCTTCTTTCAGTCATTATGAGTTTCTCAGTTTCCTTTTATTTTGAAGTTTTTAATAAGGATAGAAATTGATAGATTCCGTGTTCCACGATCTGGCCTTTTCTTCTCTTGTTTCGAAAGATTTTAATAAGATAAGAAATTACTAGACTTCGTGTTACACGGTCTGGTCATTTTTTCATTTGTTATGGAATTTTTTTTTAACAAAGTGGGAAATTACTAGAACCTGTGTTGCACAGTCTGGTATTTTTTTTCTTCAAATTTTGGAAAAAGGGTTTAATGGAGTGAAGAAATTACCAGAATATGTGTTACACGGTCTGGTCTTTTCTTCAAGTGTTTTGAAGAGTGTTTTTATGGAATAAGAAATTACTGGATTTAGTGTTGCACGATCTGGTTGTTTTTTTTCAATCTCCATTTTGAAAGAGGTTTTAATAGCGGGAGATCACCGAACCTGTGTTACACGGTTTGGTCTTTTCTTCAATCATTTTTGAAAGGTTTTTAATAGAGGAAATTACTGAACCTGTGTTACACGGTTTGGTCTTTTTCTTCGATCATTTTGAAAAGGTTTTAATAGGGAAAAATCATCGATCCTGTGTTACACGGATTTGTCTTTTCTTCCTTCGCCCGGGTATTTAATACCCAGATGATTAGTAATGTAATGTCAAGTAATGACTTGCCTAATCATCGTTCCGCAATGTGCAACTTCCTAACGAGTTAGGGGTCATGCATATTTGCGAAGAGGTTTGTGTGGGATTGTTTAGCAGGACATACGAATCTGGGTTTATGTGGAACTGTTTAACAGAACCGCGTAATCAGAAGTGATTCGCTATCTTGAAAGAGAGGAGTCAGAGTTACTCGGATAGTTAAACAGATGTATTTTCAGCAATGATCTGTATAGCTATCGCCCGGTGAGAAGTAGTTTCACCCCGGTATTAGATGTTTGGGTTTGGCTCAAATATTTGTGTACCCTGATAAGTGGTCGAGTAAGTTTTGGACTGACGGAGAAGATAAAAAAAATCTTTGAGTGATTGGATTTGTGCTTGTCTTAGACAAGTTGCAATGTAGTTTCTAAAAAAGAAAATGAAATGACAAACACTCTTTGAGTGTTTGGCTTTGTGCTTATCTTAGACAAGTTACACTGTGGTTTTTGAAAGGATTCTAAAAAAAAAGTGTGTTTGTTTTTTACGATTGTTTGTAAGTTTTTGTTAACTGATGTGGATAGTTGAGTCATGAGTATTAGAGAGAGGCTATCTCTTTGAGATGTCATGATTGCCATGTTAAGAGTCAGTGAGAGGCTATCTCCTTATTACTTGCAGTAATAAAGTCTGGTTATGCGTCATTTTGTGGCTTTATCCTTGTGAGTACTGTTTAAGAATCTGAAAAACTAAAAATTTGCTTTGCTTTCGGGGTCGATCAAAATGTGTTGTCTGTTCAGCTTTGGCATTCGCGTGTTACACACGCTCTACCAAAGAGGGGCATCTGTAGACACCCCATTTTGACCGAGCCCTATTTGACATTGTTGAGCAAAAACCTCATCAAATCATTGAATTGGAACTCCAAATTGCACCTTGAGGTAGCTTAGGGTCTCTCATAAGTCCTCGTAAAATTTCTTTGGAATCTGTCGAGGTTTGCCTAGCAAACAAGTGTCATAATGTAATGTAGTGTAAGAATAAAAAGGGGGATGTCCTGCGGTAAGAGTTGGCTGTCCAGGGAAAGAAACGAGAAGAATTTTATAACATGTGAAAAGGAAGGGTGAATTAGCTCGATTATTTCGCAACTCATTTGGCGCGCCAATCAAATTTTGTGCGCCATCAATTTGGGGGGCTACCAATATCAATAGTGTAAGCCCAAGGGTCTACTCTCCTATCTTGTTTTGATGATTCTAAACATAAGTGATTATGTTATTGAATACTAATCAATTTGCCTTGAAGTGTTGTGTTTAAGATAGAATTGATCATTGAAGAAACCAGCACACTACATGGTCATGCTTGAAGATGTACCACACAAGAGTCAAAGGAGCTAAGTGGAGCTCACATCATCTCTCAAGCAAGCATACACAAGATGGAAGACCAATTGAAAACCAAGACTAAAAGAGAAGTTCAGGTCTACCTAGAATTCAATGTACATCTTTTCTCCTTAGATTTCTAAGTCAAGGCAAAGTGTTTTTAAATAGTTTTTCAAAATCACTTAAGAACTTAAAAGGTTTAGTGAATGGTTACGTGGTGGACCAACATGTTGGGACCATCATAAACGTTCCAAAATTATCATAGGGATTGAGTTCCAAAAGCCCAAAATCAAATAAGTAATAAAAACACAAAATCTGCTTATTTTAGGCTTCTCGGAACTCCGATATTTTTCTCGGAGCTTCGAGCTCGGAACTCCTAGAAATGGTCCAGTAGTATTTTTCACTTCTGGTCATTTTCTCGGAACTCCGAGAAATTTTCTCGGAGTTCCGAGAAAATGGTCCAGTAGAATTTTTCCATCTTGTGGCCGTTCTCTCGGAACTCTGAGAATATGTCTCGGAACTCCGAGAATTTCTCGGAGCTCGGAGAATGGTTCTCGGAACTCCGACAACCTCGCGACAGCACAGAAAAGAGCCGTTGGGATTTAAATTGAATTTTAATTTTTGATATTAACACCCCCAAACGGTCATATTTTGTCAAGTGCTATAAAAACACATTCAAGAGGATTATTTCCCCTCTCTTGAATATTTGGAAAATCATCCTTAAGCTTTCAAACACTTGCAAATCCTTTGAGCTTAAGAATTTGTTTTTGTTCTCCCCAAACTTGCCTTGCAACTTGCAAATCTTTTGAGTTTGGATTTAGGCTTTCACTTGCAACCTATATTGAAGAGCAATCAAAGGGACAACATTGTGAATCAAGCTTTCAAGAGAAGCCAAGCAAAATCTTCATCTTCAATTATTGTAAAGGTGGCTAGGGTATCCTATCTTAATACCCTAGGGAATATCGCTTAAAACTCGGCGAAGAAGGAGAGCCGGTGTAAAGGTGTAAGGGCATCCTCATTTAATATCCCTTGGAAGTGTAATTGCCTCGGAGCCGGGCATCGTGGAGGTCTCGCATAGTGGAAAACCTTAAGGACGATCTTAAGAAGAGTGGAGTAGGGCTTTGCCCGAACCACTATATATCGGTGTGTTCTTTCTTTTTCTTGCACTTTCATTCTTGATTTTGGTTTGGTATTTCATTTTATTTGGATCTCATTTGAACTAACCAAAATCTAATCAAGAGAAGAAAATTCAAATTAGGTTTCATAATTAATTTTCAAAAGGTAAAATTTAGGGTTAAAATCAATTCACCCCCCTCTTGTTTATTTCAATTGGTATCAGAGCAACATCTCTACTTTATTTAAAAACCCTAACCGATTTAGAGAAAAGATTCTAAAAATGGCAAACTACCCTCAACACCATGAAGGTTACTCAAACACTAGGCCACCCTATTTTGGTGGAACCAACTATGAATTTTGGAAAACTAAAATGAAAATCTTCTTAACTTAAGATTACCAAATGTGGAGAGCCATTCACAATGGATATACATTACCCACTAGAAATCTAAATGATTGGACCGAAGCCGAACAACAAGCCTCAAACTACAATGCCAAAGCCATGAATTCCCTAATTTGTGCTTTGTCACCCGGTGAATTCAATTGAGTGTTAAATTTGAATTCGGCTAAGGAAATTTGGGACACCTTATAAGTCACCCATGAGGGAGCCAACCAAGTTAAAGAATCTAAAATGAATCATCTATTTAGGCAATATGAACTCTTTCAAATGACACCCAATGAAACTATTACCGACATGTACACTAGATTCACTAACCTTGTAAATGGACTAAGGGGACTTGGAAAACAATTTTCAAATAGAGATTTAGTGACCAAAATCCTTAGATCCCTACCTTTGTCATGGGAATCCAAAACCTCCGCAATCACCGAAGCCAAGGACATGAATACATTGAACCTAGATGAACTAATAGGGTCCTTGATGACCCATGAGATGATCTTCAAAACAAAAGCACCCGAAATTGAAAATAAAATTGAAAAAGAAAAATGTATTGCTTTTGCTTGTAATGTAGGTGATAACGAAGAGGCAAAGGAAGACATGGAAGATGAAGTTGCCCTCCTAACAAGAAATATCAAGTTTTTGCAAAGGAATATGGGAGGCATGAAAAATAGAAGAACCAATCCTCCATTCAAGAAGAAAGAAGAGCTTGGTGACGGATCTTCTCAACCCCGATGCTACGGTTGCAAGAAGCTTGGACACATTCGCCCGGATTGTCCACTCAACAATGAGCCTACCTCAAATAATCGCTTCAAGAGAAGAGAAGAGAAGGCAAGAAAGGAATGACCGCCACATGGGATGAGGAAATTGAAAGTGAAGGCGAACAAAATGATGGAGAAAATTGCTTGATAGCGAAAAACGTTTGCTTCATGGCCTCAACAATGACAATCAAGAGGTAAATACTTTAAATGATGTCATTGTTTTAAAAGAAGTTCTAGATTCCTTGCAAAATGCACATGATGAACTTGAAATTGAATTTGATAAAAATGCATCACTTGAAAATTCTCTTTCTAACATGACAAAAGAATTTGGTTGGTTAAAGAAAGACCATGAATTTTTGGAGGATGAAAATGAAAAATATAAAGTTGAAATTCATGATTTAAATGCTACCATCAAAATCTTAAATGAAAATCGACAAGAACTATCTATTGAAAACAACAAGCTAAAGCATGAAAATAGTAAACTGTCTTATGAATATGATGAACTAAAGAAACTTTTTGAAAAATTTGAGCATAGTTCATTAAAATTGGATAGGCTTGTTAATATTCAAAGAATGTCACATGATAAAAGTGGACTTTGACATAAATGGAATACTACAATATCAAACTATAAAAACAAATTTGTAAAGGCTTCTTCTAGTGGTACTAAAACTTGTTTTTATTGTGGTCTAGAAGGACATTATAAAGTTGCTTGCATATATGTTAAACAAGATAAAATCAAATTGAACTCCAAAGTGAAAACAAATGAACTTAGCAAGATTAGAAAGATTTGGGTACCTGAAGGATCTCACTTGCCTATTCATATGTAGGTATGCCTTAAAAGCCATAACAAGAAGAACACATGGTACCTTGATAGTGGATGCTCCAGACACATGACAGGAGACCTCACTCAATTTGCATCCCTATCACTCAAGGATGGTGAAGATGTTACCTTTGGAGATGATAAGAAAGGAAAAGTCAAAGGAGAAGGCACCATAGGTAACTCTACCTCTCCCATACATGATGTACTTTATGTTGATGGCTTATCCCATAATCTTATTAGCATTAGTCAATTATGTGGCAATGGTTTTGAAGTAGTCTTCAACCCCAACAAATGCATTGTTAAGAATAAGATAGATGGAAAAGTAAAATTCATAGGCTCTAGAGACAATAACATTTACACAATTGGGCTAGATGATCTTAGACTCCAAAATGTAACTTGTCTTAATGCCATTAGTGAAGATTTATGGCATAGGAGATTGGGTCATGCCGGAATGGATCTCATTTCAACCCTCTCCTCAAAAAACATTGTTAGAGGATTGCCTAAGTTCAAATACACCAAAGATCACATTTGTAGAACTTGTCAATTAGGCAAACAATTGAAGAGCTCATTTGCCCCTAAAAATATGATCTCTACCACTTACCCCTCGCAACTACTTCATATGGATCTGAAATTCCAAGGGTGGTCCCGAATTGGCAACTAATGAGGAGATAAAAAATTAGGTTGCTTAACAAGTTTTAACCTTTTGAAAACTCAAACCCAATTTTGAAGATTAAGAGATCAAGATGAAATTCAAGCACACAAGTTAAATCTAAAGGTGCAAATGCAAATGTAAAGCAATAAGATACGAGAGAGTGCACCCGAGATTTAAAGTGGTTCGGTCCTCCAAACGCGAGGCCTACTCCACTCCACCAACCAAACCCGTTGATGGCTTCACTATGTGATCTTCTAAACTTCGGCGAAGATCAATGCCGATTACAATTCCGATTGCCTTTAACCTTGGTGGCAATCTTCACCACGGAGAGTGGGCTCTGCTTCTCCGAACACTCGCCCAATATAAGTTCTTGATAAGAAAGAAAGAACAAAAAATTAATCCCTATGAGGGTTTACAAATTGTAGAAGATGTACAAATTTAGCCTAATGATCCAAATCCTAGCCTTAGAGGATGAGAGGCATAAACAAGCTTTGATTCACTCTTTGGATGTTCAAGTAGAGTTTTAGAGTGATAGGATTGATAATTGTGAAGGTGGGAATACCCATATATATAGAAAAACCCAAATATGACCGTTTGGTGGCATTGTCGTAAATCTGGCAAAGTTACCAATGACTATTTTTCTTCCCGTTATAGTGGTCTCGGAGTTCCGAGAAAAAATCTCGGAGTTCCGAGAAAACAAACAGAAGTTGGAAAATTTCTACTAGACCAAATCTCGGAGCTCCGAGAATTCTCTCGGAGTTCCGAGAAGCCTATCAGCAGCAAATTTTTCAATTCTATTTCTTGGGCTTCCAACTTTACACCAAGTTCGGATTGTTATGAGGGTTCCACATTGTTGGAACACCACAAGGACAATCACATAAATTTTTAGGGTGTGTTAGATTACATTATTTATGCCTTTCAAAATCCTAAACTAAGATTGGATCTTATACATTCTAAGAAAGACTTCGATCTTCAATTGATTCTTCAAGTCTTCATTTGTCTTGGATCTTCGATGTCTTTGGCCTTCCGAATGTGGTTTAATGAGAGCTTCTTGGCCTTAATCCAAGCAATCTTGTCTTAACACCAATATGATCTACAACTTAGACGTTCAAACACATTAGTGATCTTAAATCACTTGTGTGTTGGAATCATCAAAATAAGATGGGAATGCCAAGGTGGGAACCATTGGGCTTACAATCTCCCCCTTTTTGATGATGACAAGCACAAGAGATTTTCAATAAAAGCATGCTTATATTTTCTTACATTAGATTTCTCTCCCCCTTTGTCATCTATCAAAAAGATGGGGTAAAAGAAAAATTAAAGGGATAAAATTTACAATTTTAAGCTCCTCCTTTTTCAAGGAAAAAGACAAATATAAAACTCCCCCTATTGGAAAAACAAATTCAATACAAGAGGGGATATTTAAATAACTATAAAAAGATATTCAATTTTAAGCAAAAGCCCCTAATCTGAGAACATATGAAGAGAATCATATGGGGGCTTTGGGAACCCAAGATTTCTTGGTTCTATCACAATCCCTAATCTTAGATGCACATTGGAATTGGTAGTGACCATTGATCCCACAATAGTGACATCTAACATGAGGGTTAGATAGACTAGTCCTATCATAAATTGCATGATTAGGTCTAAGACTAGCTTTCTTTAAGATTATGTCAATAATTTTGTCACCATTTAGGAATCCATGGAGACATAATCTTAACCTTTCATTTTCAGTATGAAGATGTGTCAATTGATTTAAAGAATTATTAAATTCATCTTCATAAGATTTGGAGGAGCTTGCCACATATTGAAATTGTGCTAATTGGCAAGTTTTCTCATCCAAAATACCCTTAAAGGTTTCAATCTCAAGTTTAAAATTTTCAAGTTGTGCTTGAGATTTGGAAGAAGATTCATTTTTCAAAGTATTAAGTTCATTTTCTAAATTTGAAATAGATTTCTTTTGAACTTTATTTTTTGAAATTTGAGAATGCAAGGTTGTGCATAATTCATCATAAGATATTTTTTCACTATCACTACTTGATGAACTACAAGTGGAGTTAGAGTTTACCTCAACTTCATGGGAGAGTGCCATGAGGCAAAGGTCATCTTTATTATCTTCCCCTTCCCTTGAGCTCTTACCCGAGGTGCTAGTAGCATCCCAACAGGCTACAAGAGCCTTGTTTTTCTTCCAATCCTTCTTTCCCTTGTATTTTGAGAAAGATGACCTGAGAAGTGGACAATCCGGTCTTTTGTGTCCAATCTTCTTGCAATTGTAGCATCTTAAAGCTCCCTCAACTTCACTTTCTTCTTCTTTTTATCCTTTTTATGCTTCTTTCTCCATAAGCTTTTAAATTTCCTTAAAGCTTCTTCCTCATCGCTATCCGCATCACTTGATGATGAGTCTATCTTGGAGACCTTTAGAGCTAGAGATCGACTTTTTTTTTCTTTATCTTTTGGCTTCTTCTCCTCTTGTCGGCTAGTGAGGAGCATCTCATGGGTGATGAGAGATCCTACGAGCTCTTCCATAGTTAGCGCCTTGAGATCCTTTGATTCTTGTATGGCGGTGACTTTTGGATCCCAATGTGGAGGAAGTGACCTAAGCAACTTACTCACAAGCTCATCAGTAAGATAAGATTTACCAAGATTAGTTAATTCATTTGAAATTTTAGAAAATCGGGTATACATATCGAAAATACCTTCATTTTGATCCATTCTAAATAGTTCATATTTGCTCTTTAACAAGTTTATTTTGGAATCTTTGACTTCTGATGTTCCCTCACGGGTAACGGCAAGTGTATCCCAAATAAGCTTGGTGGAATAAAAAAGAGCTACTCTATTGAACTCCTCAGTAGATAAGGCGCAAAACAAAGAGTTTATAGCTTTGTAATTTAAATTTGCATGCCTTTTCTCTTCAACATTCCATTCTTCAAATGGCTTGGAAGGCAAAATGTATCCATTTTCAACAATGTGCCAAAGTTCCACATCTATCGAAAGAAGATAGATGCGCATACTTGTCTTCCAATGTCCATAGTTGAACCCATTAAAGAAAGGAGGTCTAGTTGTGGAATAGCCTTCCGGAAGTCTGGTTCCATTAATATTTGTCATTTCACAATTAGAAAGTTGCCAAAGATCTTATGATCTTTCCCTTGTTTGAAATTTACAAAAAAAATTTACCAAAGATTTTAAGAAAGAAAAATCTTTAAGAGCCTAGGCTCTGATACCAAGTGAAATTCCAAGGGTGGTCCCGAATTGGCAACTAAAGAGGAGATAAAAAATTAGGTTGCTTAACAAGTTTTAACCTTTTGAAAACTCAAACCCAATTTTGAAGATTAAGATATCAAGATGAAATTCAAGCACACAAGTTAAATCTAAAGGTACAAATGCAAATGTAAAGCAATAAGATAAGAGAGAGTGCACCCGAGATTTAAAGTGGTTCAGTCCTCCAAACGCGAGGCCTACTCCACTCCACAAACCAAACCCGTTGATGGCTTCACTTTGTGATCTTCTTAACTTCGGCGAAGATCAATGCCGATTACAATTCCGATTGCCTTTAACCTTGGTGGCAATCTTCACCACGGAGAGTGGGCTCTGCTTCTCCGAACACTCGCCCAATACAAGTTCTTGATAAGAAAGAAAGAACAAAAAAACAATCCCTCACAAGGGTTTACAAATTGTAGAAGATGTACAAATTTAGCCTAATGATCCAAATCCTAGCCTTAGGGGATGAGAGGCATAAACAAGCTTTGATTCACTCTTTGGATGTTCAAGTAGAGTTTTAGAGTGATAGGATTGATAATTGGGAAGGTGGGAATACCCATATATATAGAAAAACCCAAATATGACCGTTTGGTGGCATTGTCGTAAATCTGGCAAAGTTACCAACGGCTATTTTTCTTCCCGTTATAGTGGTCTCGGAGTTCCGAGAATAATTCTCGGAGTTCCGAGAAAAATTCTCGGAGTTCCGAGAAAAAATCTCGGAGTTCCGGGAAAACAAACAGAAGTTGGAAAATTTCTACTAGACGAAATCTCGGAGCTCCGGGAAGCCTATCAGCAGCAGATTTTTCAATTCTGTTTCTTGGGCTTCCAACTTTACACCAAGTTGGGATTGTTATGAGGGTTCCACATTGTTGGAACACCACAAGGACAATCACATAAATTTTTAGGGTGTGTTAGATTACATTATTTATGCCTTTCAAAATCCTAAACTAAGATTGGATCTTATACATTCTAAGAAAGACTTCGATCTTCAATTGATTCTTCAAGTCTTCATTTGTCTTGGATCTTCGATGTCTTTGGCCTTCCGAATGTCGTTCAATGAGAGCTTCTTGGCCTCAATCCAAGCAATCTTGTCTTAACATCAATATGATCTACAATTTAGACGTTCAAACACATTAGTGATCTTAAATCACTTGTGTATTGGAATCATCAAAATAAGATGGGAATGCCAAGGTGGGAACCATTGGGCTTACAGGATCTTTTTGGACCAATGAAGATAAGTAGCCTTGGTGTAAAGAGGTACGTGTTTGTCATTGTGGATGACTACTCACGATATACATGGGTCATATTTTTAGCTCATAAAGATGAAACCTATGAAAATTTTCTTAAATTGTGTAATCAAGTCCAAAATGAAAAAGATATTTCCATATCTTACATTAGAAGTGACCATGGAACGGAATTTGAAAATGTACAATTTGACACTTACTATAATGAACATGGCATCAAACACAATTTTTCTGCACCTAGAACACCTCAACAAAATGGGGTTGTAGAAAGGAAGATCCGAACCCTCCAAGAAATGGCTAGAACTATGTTGCATGAAAATGCTCCCTAGATATTTTTAGGCGGAAGCGGTTAGCACCGCCTGCTATATCATAAATAGGGTATATATGAGGCCAATTGCTAAGAAAACACCTTATGAGCTTTGGAAAAACTTGAAACCAAATATAAGCTACTTTAGAGTGTTTGGTTGTAAATGCTACATCTTGAACATTAAAAATAACTTACACAAATTTGATAAGAAGTCGGATGATGGCATATTCTTAGGGTATTCTACACATAGCAAGGCATATAGAGTATTTAATAGAAGAACCCTAGTTGTAGAAGAATCCATGCATGTGACATTTGATGAGAGAGAGCCAACACCTCAAGAAATGCCACATGATGAGGATGAACCTATTGAACATCTTTTACCTAAGACAAATGCACCTCCCCATGCATCTACAAGTAATACATTACCTAGTGAGGAAGTTGAGAATGTAGATGATGACTCATTGCCTAGGGATAGGAGAATATTGGTAGATCATCCTGAATCCCAAATCTTAGGTGATGCCACATCGCCAGTAAGAACTAGATCATACTATCGTAGTGTGAGTAACAACTTGGCGTTCCTATCCGAATTAGAACCTAAGTCCATCAAGGAAGCCGAAAAGGATGAATATTGGTTGATGGCTATACAAGAAGAGTTAAGTCAATTCGAAAGGAACAAGGTGTGGAGGCTAGTGCCTAGACCTAGTGATCATCCAGTCATTAGGCTTGATAAAGTTTTATATGGATTAAAGCAAGCTCCTTGAGCTTGGTATGAGAGGCTTTGCACATTCCTAGTGGAAAAAGGTTTTCAGATGGGAAAGGTGGATAAAACATTATTTATCAAAAGAGAAAAACATGATATCCTCCTTGTCCAGATTTATGTGGATGACACCATCTGTGGCTCAACAAATCAAAAAATGTGTGATGAATTTGCAACTCTAATGAAAAATGAATTTGAGATGAGCATGATGGGTGAGTTAACCTACTTCTTAGGACTCCAAATTAAACAATACCAAAATGGGATATTTATAAATCAAGAAAAATATACAAAGAAGTTATTAAAGAAGTATGGCATAGATAGCAGTAAGACATCATGAATTCCCATGAATACAACTGCTAAGTTAGAAAAGGATGAATTTGGCAAATCTGTGGACCAAAAGATGTATAGGGGTATGATAGGGAGCCTACTCTATTTGACAGCTAGCAGACCAAACATTATGTTTACTGTCTGTCTCTGTGCTCGATTTCAATCGGATCCAAAGGAGTCTCACCTATCGGCAGTTAAGAAGATCTTCAAGTACTTAAGAGGAACCCAAAGTCTGGGACTATGGTATGAAAGATCTACTGCCTTCACTCTCATTGGATACTCAGATGCAGACTTCGTTGGATGTAGAGTGGATAGGAAAACACTAGTGGGACTTGTTAATTCTTGGGCAAATCACTTGTTTCATGGTTTAGCAAGAAACAAAATTCAGTAGCTCTCTCCACAACAGAAGCAGAATATGTGGCAGCTGGAGCTTGCTGTGCACAAGTCCTATGGATGAAAAGCACATTGATGGACTATGGAATTAAAATGGAAAATATTCTCATCCAATGTGACAATACTAGTGCTATAAGCTTAACAAAGAACCCCATACAACACTCAAGAACAAAACATATTGAGATTACGCACCACTTCATTAGAGATCACTCACAAAAAGGGGATATTTGCTTAAAATATATCAACACTGAGGATCAATTGGCGGATATCTTTACAAAACCCCTAAGTGATGATAGAATTTGTTATATCCGAAGTGCCTTGAACATTTGGAGTGCGGATCAAGTCAAAGAAATTGCCAAATAAATACTTTGTGCCTTTCAACAGCTTATCTATAAAGTATACATATATATCATCCTTGTTTGGTAGTATCTGCATGAATGAGATGTCAAACATTAATCTTAAAAATCACTCAATTGGTACACTTAGCCTTCTTAGTTCTCTAAGATGGAGAGGTACCTTAACCTTAATTAAAATACCTAACAATTTGACGATATGTCAACATCTCGATCATGAACAGGTATATGTGCATTACTTGGCTACATATTTTATACCATAAGCATTGATTTAGGGGGAGTACCTAACTCAATCTTCATTCACTCTTAATTGCTATACATTTTAGTTCACCCTTTCTGTCGATGACAAAAGGGGGAGAAGTTTGAAATTGATTATTTATTCAATTGATTCAATTGCCTATATGCACTATATGCTTTTACTTTTTATCATTTATCAGTGAGCATATATTGAGGGGGAGTTCCTGCATTCACTTGCCTATTATGTCACTCAACACACTCCTCATAATCAATTTTGTTTGTCATCATCAAAAAGTGGGAGATTGTAAGCCCAAGGGTCTACTCTCCTATCTTGTTTTGATGATTCTAAACATAATTGATTATGTTATTGAATACTAATCAATTTGCCTTGAAGTGTTGTGTTTAAGATAGGATTGATCATTGAAGAAACTAACACACTACATGGTCATGCTTGAAGATGTACCACACAAGAGTCAAAGGAGCTAAGTGGAGCTCACATCATCTCTCAAGCAAGCATACACAAGATGGAAGACCAATTGAAGACCATGACTAAAAGAGAAGTTGAGGTTTACCTAGAATTCAATGTACATCTTTTCTCCTTAGATTTCTAAGTCAAGGCAAAGTGTTTTTAAATAGTTTTTCAAAATCACTTAAGAACTTAAAAGGTTTAGTGAATGGTTATGTGGTGGACCAACCTGTTGGGACCCTCATAAACGTTCCAAAATTATCATAGGGATTGAGTTCCAAAAGCCCAAAATCAAACAAGCAATAAAAACACAAAATCTGCTTATTTTAGGCTTCTTGGAACTCCGAGATTTTTCTCGGAGCTTCGAGCTCGGAACTCCGAGAAATGGTCCAGTAGTATTTTTCACTTCTGGTCATTTTCTCGGAACTTCGAGAAACGGTCCAGTAGAATTTTTCCATCTTGTGGCCGTTCTCTCGGAACTCCGAGAATAAGTCTCAGAACTCCGAGAATAGCTCTCGGAACTCCGAGAACCTCGCGACAGCACAGAAAAGAGCCGTTGGGATTTAAATTGAATTTTAATTTTTGATATTAACACCCCCAAACGGTCATATTTTGTCAAGTGCTATAAAAACACATTCAAGAGGATTATTTCCCCTCTCTTGAATATTTGGAAAATCATCCTTAAGCTTTCAAACACTTGCAAATCCTTTGAGCTTGAGAATTTGTTTTTCTTCTCCCCAAACTTGCCTTGCAACTTGTAAATCTTTTGAGTTTGGATTTAGGCTTTCACTTGCAACCTATATTGGAGAGCAATCGAAGGGACAACATTGTGCATCAAGCTTTCAAGAGAAGCCAAGCAAAATCTTCATCTTCTATTATTGTAAAGGTGGCTATGGCATCCTATCTTAATACCCTATGGAGTATCGCTTAGAACTCGGCGAAAAAGGAGAGTCGGTGTAAAGGTGTAAGGGCATCCTCATTTAATATCCCTTGGAAGTGTAATCGCCTCGGCGCCGGGCAACGTGGAGGTCTCGCATAGTGGAAAACCTTAAGGACGATCTTAAGAAGAGTGGAGCAGGGCTTTGCCCGAACCACTATATATCGGTGTGTTCTTTCTTTTTCTTGCACTTTCATTCTTGATTTTGGTTTGGTATTTCATTTTATTTTGATCTCATTTGAACTAACCAAAATCTAATTAAGAGAAAAAAATTAAAATTAGGTTTCATAATTAATTTTCAAAAGGCAAAATTTAGTGTTAAAATCAATTCACCCCCCCTCTTGATTATTTCAAATAGCTTTTTCATTATATAAAAAGAAATGATAAAAAATAAAAGGGGATTCTTCATTTTTTCGTTGGAGATGTTTGGGGAGATCTGAGAGAGAAAATTGCAGGCGATTTCCAATCACCTTCTCCGGCAGATCTACTTGCCGGAATCTAAGCTCCGATCGCTGGATACTCCGTCCAAATTCCTTCTAGTAGTTCCCTCTTTTGCTTTATCTTCACTATTCCTCAGTTTCGTTTTCCTGCCCAAATCCAGATCAAATATCTTCTTCTCCGATCATAGTCCGTCCAAGCTCCGACTGTGTCGTAATCATTTATGCTGGAGATCTGGCAATCCTATCACCTTAAATCTGTGTAAGTTTTGTTAGAAATGACATTTTTCATTTCCTCTTTCCTGCTACATACCTTAGAAACCCTAGCAACTATACATTCAAACCTGAAACCCTAGCTTTCATACCTTCATCTCCGGTAGATTTTTGCCAGATTCCGGTTAGAATTCTGGTTTGATCTTGTGCTATTGTAGCTCTTTCAACTTTGATCTTCATCACAAATTCGTTCGAAAAGTCCATCTCCATCATTTCTATGATCTAAAACTCTAGATCCATTCCCTTCTTCATTAGATCCCTCCTTAATCTCCACTAATTCCTGCAAATTTTGTTAAAATCTGATCGATTCTCTTTTGGTTCATAAATTTCGTGGATCTGTTATCAAATTGGAGCAGAGCATGTGTAGAAAGACATAAAGAGAGCTGGTAGTAAAGTTAGTTTTACATCAAAGAGTTAACACATTCTTATGAGTTTTGGCTAGTTTTAAGGGGTTTTAGCTAGAACTCAACACACAAGAAAAAAAACGTTGCAGAGAAGTTGTTGATCTCGTCCTTCATATCCGAACAGTGCTGGCCATCATCCTTTGAAGTTTCATTTTGAAAAAAAAAAGTAAACCTCATTTCACCGGTAAGGATTTGATAATTCATATTTTTTATTTTAGAGTATGTTCTTTATATCTTGTAGATCTCAGTTTTTATAAGATCTTTTGTATACAGATGTTCCGGAATTTCTGATTCTGGAGCCCTGATTTATATGATTTAATGTTTAGAGATCTATGATATTGTCAGCTCAAGAGTTTATAGTTTAAGAAGAAAATTGAAATGAGCAGGTATTTTGGTAGGAATAAAAGTGATGAAACTCCTTTCCTGATAAGATTCACGTTTATTGTAGCCTGAAAATTTTGATTCTAACTGTTAATTTCCATTGTGATCTATGTGTTTATAATGTTTCCTGAGATTTTCAAGTGTTTATTTGAACATATTCTGATAAGTGTCCTAGTTTTAATCATATAGGTTATTTCTTGATTATAAGTTCAAATGTTTTCGCAGCTTACATTCTTTTCGTTGATTGTTGTACTTAAGTTATGTGTTGCTCAACTGCTAGTAAAGGCCATGATTGGGCGTGATTTCCAATGGATGAGAATCATATCCTCGAGTGACCAGTAGTTTTAGAAAAAAGAAGAAGAATAAATGAGTTGGTAGTGATATTATTTAGGTGTTTTTAATGAGTTGTTCCATCCTCTTCTTCTTTGCTGGCATATACTAGAGGATATTAATGTAATTATGCTCTGTCATTCATGTAGTTTGACTGGTTTGTGTTTATTAATGATAGATAAGTCATGTGGTAATGATACACCAAGATTTATTTATTTTTCTATAAAAAGGAATGGACATTATTACTTTGTTAGCATCATTAGGCACTGAAGAAAACTGGTGAGGATCAATTTAACTTTGGAATGCTTTGTGTGCCCTGGATTAGTTTTATGACCAAGGCTTAAAATTTTTTACAATCATATCTTTTGGTCGTTGTTGAGTACTCATTTTGTTTTTGATTTTTTGTGAGAATTTGGGTTCGGTTTATGCTATTCCTTTGACTGGTCTGAGTGATAGGATCCTTTGAGATATGTCATTTTGCTATTTTAAAGGGTGATTATTTGAGCTGGAATACAAAGAGAAATTTAGGCAACTCTTGAACAAGTTATAAGACTCAAAGTTTTTCTTGTGCTGTCTCTTTTGAAGGTGATATTAATCTTATCATGGTTTGGATCATTGACAAAATGAAGTGGTGTTTGTATAGCCCATTGTCTGTATAGCTCAGTGTTCATATAGTTCCATGCTTACATAGTTCACTGCTTATTAGTTCCGTGCTCATATATTTTAGTGTTTGTTGGCCTAATGTTTGTATAATTTAGAGCCCATAAAGTTCAATGCTCGTACAATTTAATATTCACAAGTTCAGTGTTTTAATGATTCAATGCTTCCATAATCCATTGCTCATATAGTTCTGTATTTGTTTAGTTTAGGCATTGATATGTTTTTGGAATACCATAAATTTGTGTATCTTTCTTCATCTAGTTAACTGGACTTCAACTCAGGGCAAAAGGATTATGAGTACATGTATCACAATAGCATTAGTTCATTTCTCTTTATGGTTGTTTGGAGTCATTGAGTTAGTCGGATTGTGAATTATAATAGCATTTTATAAAGTTCCTTAACCATTAGCAAGTAAAATATCCTGATAGAATTATTAAAATGTGACGCACATAATCTGTATATAATTCTGCCCCAAGGGATCTTCATTAGCATGCTTTAATTATAGGACTTGCATGTATTGTGTTCATTGCATAACCTGGAACCTGTTTATATATAGCATGAAGCCTTTAGATCTTTCTACTATTGAAGTTGCCTAGGTTCTGTTGTGTAATTCTTTCTGAGCTGACAAAGCCTCCTTATAAAAGATTTTAGTTGTTGGCCTTTTGAGTTTTACCTAATTATAAAGACTCTTAGTAAGGACATATTTGCACATTTGTCTGTAACATTGAGTCTATATGTGTGTTCAGTTGAATATGATTTACATGCCAAGGTTCGAAGAAACAGTTCTATTAAATTTGTTGTGGACTGACCTGCTATGCATATGAGAAGCTTTTGATTAGGGCATTCTCAATGACAATTTTATTATGATTTAGAATGATTTACAGAAGCACAGAATGGCCTGAAACTAGGCAATTTCTGCGCATAGATATAACTTACAAGTTGTATTTCTTTCAGAAGGGGAAATAAAATGGTAGTTGTTGTTTGTCATTTAATTGCAATGAAATCTGATAATTTTCGTGAGCATTAGGTTTTTGAAGCTGGAATAACAGTTGTATTGCGATTCATGATCTTTACTTTTATTTGGGCTTAAGCTGCGATGTGATAATTAAAAAAATTGCTAGGAATATGACCTTGTAAGGTTGAGATTTCCGAAATGTTAGCTTTTGCTTCATGTATCCTGTGACTTTTGATCTACGGCATGCACATATCATGGGTGTATAGCCAAGACTCTCTTTAGCAGAAGTAAGAATTATTCTATCATGATTCATTTGTGGAGGTCAATTAGTAGGCATCAGATGATTCCTTTGAAGCCTTGCTTCATTTTGATCGCATGTAAATTTTTGATGTAAATTATTCTGTTTGACTTTCATGACCCTACAATGGTTTGGATTCTGTAGTACATTCACGGGTTCAGATTACAGATTGGTTTGGATTCACTGGTACATTCACTGGTTCGATTTTATGATGGTTTCATTTCTCACCGATTTATTTGGTCTTTGCACTAGATCAGTTTCATACTAGTTTTTACATTCACTAATTTATGAGGTCATTGCACTGGTTCTGTTTCTTATTATTTCAATATATGCGAATTTGTGTAGTGAAGGTATAAGGTCACTATCATATTGGGTTCCACACCTTCTAGCTTTGCATCCAGAAAATTGACACTCTATGGAAGTGTGTGAACTCTATGGGTAGTAATATTAAGTGTCAGAAATTCACGTGGGATGGAGTCCAGAAATTTCTAACTTCTGTTGGTGGATGCTCTGCAGTAATGACTTCTCAAGGCAAGTATCATGCTGCTACTTTCCTAGGGAAATTATGTTTGAAAGATTATGTTTTGGGTGCGATACTTCAGATTCTGCAAATGGTAATCAACAAAAATAGATTGAGCCTCATTCCCTAGGCTGGCAGCCTATATCTATTACCCTATTATGGGCTTAACCCAGAAAGTGGGTGCCAGAACTGCTACTTGATTGTAAGTTTACTAGTTATAGATTTATAGCTAGGGGAAGGGATCTGAAGGGCCAATTTTTGTATTTGATTAGGAGCTTATGGAATAGCATAAGGGGAGAGCTAACCATCTTATAAGTTGTACTGATCCAAGAAATGGGATATTCTTATAAGCTCGCTTAAGATAAAAGGACAAGTTGGGTTGGGAATAATCATTATAGTGTTACAAATGCCGATACCTTTTGAAATTATATATATATACATATATATATATATATATATATATTTACATGCTTTGTTTGTTCTCTTTAGAATCTGTTCCTTCTTTAGCAAATGGATCTCCTTGTTCTAGAAATTGAACTATTTCATGATCGCATTCCTTCTTGTCTAAGGATCGTATAGGGGTTTCACTTTCTTTAGGAGTTATTCTTTTTTCTTTTAGAATTATTGGCCTAGGAAGTTGTTCAATAATTTACCCTTTTTCATTGCAAGTGCAATGAAAGAGTTATCTAGAGCCCACATTTAAGAGACCATTGTGGTCTCATTAGTGAGTTACAGTAGGAGACATACATTGTCTCATTAGGCGCTCCTCCTTTGGAGATAAGCCTTATTTAGAACCTATACTTAGGGAGTTTACTTTTGTCCCATTTCAAGAACCCTTCCTGAGTTGTACCCCAACTTTTACCCCTACTAGTTGAAGACCAACTTGGTCTATTAGTTGCCTCGTCCCTTATTTATCATTGTTAGGGCGATGATAGGGATACTTGGAGCCCGCCTTTGCGTCCAGGAGATTTGCTTAGTCTCATTTCCCCCTCTTTTTAGTGGTGTTAATAGAGAGTCTTTGACTCATTTGTCCTTATTAGAGAGTCTTTGACTCATTCGTTTTCTTAGTAGTAATCTTAGAAAGTCTTTGACTCATTCGTCCTCTTGGTAGCATTATTAGATAGTCTTGGACTTATTTGTTCATCTCCTTGGTATTATTAGTTAGGAGTTTCTCCTTTAAGAGTTGTTACTTCTTCTTTATTAGAAACTGGCATAGTCTTACTAGAGCTTTGCTTGCTTAGGATCTTAGATTGTTTTCGGTGTCTTTGACACTAGCTTATCCGGCTTAAGGGTTTCTCCTGTTGGCCGTAGGGTTTGGCCGTAGGGTGTTGCTTTGCGTATTCCCTTAGGTCTTTGACCAAAAGGGCGAAAACATTTAAAAATCCAAAAAACATTGAAATATCTTAAAATTCAAAAAACATGTTAAAACACTTAAAATTCAAAAAAAATGTTAAAACATTTAAAAATCTAAAAAAGCATTGAAGCATTTAAAAATAAAAATAAAAAAATTGAAATATCTTAAAAGTCAAAAAACATGTTAAAACACTTAAAATTCAAAAAACATGTTAAAACATTTAAAAATCTAAAAAAACATTGAAGCATTTAAAAATCTAAAAAAAACATTGAAACATTTAAAAATCCAAAAACATTGAAATATCTTAAAATTCAAAAACATTTGAAAATATCAAGGGCTATAAAAAGCATTTGGAGTGTTAGGTTTTAGTTAGGAGAGTTCGATTTTCGAACTACGTTGGCTTGATCCTCTTCCATGAGGTACGTAGTGCAGCCTGGGATCATTATCCCAGGTCCAGCCAAACTTTGTAAATAAATCTTTTAAACCTTTTAAAAATATAATAATCTTCCAAAACTTTGTTTTCAAAAAGATCTTCTCCTAGAGTTAGGACTTTGTCCTAGGTAGAGAGTTTTTTTTAGAGTTAGGGGTTTGTCCTTGATGTATTGTTTGTTTGTTGTGTGCCTGTTTTAGAGTTAGGGGTTTGTCCTAGAGTTATAGGAACGCCTCCGTCCGGTCAGTTGGTGATCCACATCGCCGGCCGATGACTAGAATAGGATGCATTAGTCCACCCTTTGTTTTTCTTAGGAAACACAGCCTAGTTACACATATGTCCTGCATTAGCTTAGGGCTAACCTGCATTTAGTTAGGGCATATAGGGTGTCCTAAAATCCACAATCCATTGGAATTTAAATAATCACACAAGAAGCTTTGATAACTAGTCCGATCTTTTAGATCGAGTCTAGGATAGAGGTCTAGATGTCTTAGGCATCATAGTTTAGAATATGTACGAAGAACTACGTGACTCTGATTCTTGGGGAGGTGGGGATACATATGCTTCTTTGGATGAACATTAGAGCATCCAAGGACTCGGGTTTAATCATTAGAGTCTTAGGATTTGTTGTGTTGTATCATATGTGATGTTGAGTTGTGTTATATGTTTTGTTGTGTTTTCTTACCTTCCTGTATAGACCTTATACCTTTAGCTATAGCATGCATGTGTTTGTCTACCAGAACTTAGACACCAATTAGGCATGACACTCATAACCTAGCTATGCTTAGGTGACACTTCTTCCATTTATTCTGTGCATTCTTATTATTTTATCCCCAGGTCATGCATGTTTAGGTAAACGTCAACTTGAGGATATGTGTTCCCATTATACTTGATTTTCGCCCAAAACTTGTCAAAGTTAATAATAAATGGCATAAGAGACCAAGTGCTTGCACTCGGACGAATTGGGGGTGCTCTTCGGACCTTCCCCATTCGTAATCAGGCACGAGCCCATATATATTTCTGGTTATTCATTGCACAGAGGATTTGTTTTGGGGTTCCATGGCCTATCCATGGATGGCGACTCTGAGTTTGTTTTAGGTGCGTCTTGGTTTGGGGATATATCCTTCGATCAAGAGGTGTCTATCTCATTGATCGCCACTCGTACTACACTATGAGGGTGGCATCCGTTTCGAGAGTTCCTTGGTGGAGCTCTCCTTAACATGTGGAGGTCCACAGACTATTGGGGACATGTTCCTCGGCATCTCTCGGATCGGGGTTCACAGCTACCACGTGGCAACGGACTTACTCTAGGTTTGGAGGGCGGCTACCGCATAAGAACGGACTTACCCTGAAGTTTGAGAGCTAGCACGTAGTAACAAACTTACTCTTGGTTTGGAGGGCTACGACATAAGAAGGGACTTACCCTAATGTTTGAGAGATACCCCGTGAAAACATACTTACTCTAGGTTTGGATGCCTCAGGGGTCTCACACCGGCTGGATGCTTTCGGGATCTCACACCGGCTGGATGCCTCCGAGATCTCACATCAGCTGGATGCCTCAAGCGTCTTAAGCAAGTGGGATGCTTCTGGCTTCTCACACTTGTTGGATGCCTCAGAGGTCTCACATCGGTTGGATGCCTAAGGGATCTCACACCGATTAGATGCCTTAGGGGTCTCACACTGGTTGGATGCCTCAGGGGTCTCACACCGGTTGGATGCCTCAGGGGTCTTACACTGATTAGATGCCTCAGGGGTCTTACACAGGTTGGATGCCTCAAGGGTCTCACACCGGTTCGATGCCTCAAGGGTCTTACACCGTTTAGATGCCTCAAGGGTCTTACGTAGGTTGGATGCGTCAAGGGTCTCTGAAATACGGGTGTGACAACCAAAGAGGGGGGGGTGAATTTGTCAATTAAGAATTTTGGGCATAATTAAATGGATTATTAAAATTATTTTGCTAATTAAGCTCTTATTAATCTAACCCTTGTTCAAATGTTCAAGATAATGAAATATAGGGTTTAGATATTACTTTAAGCCTATTTTTCCTAACCCTTGTTTTAATAAAATATAAATACAAGAAAGGGTAGAGTTTACCAATCACCAAAGTGCAAATGAGAGAAGGAGAAGAAGCAATCCACAAGGAACACACGATTTATAGTGGTTCGGTCTATCACAAGATCTACTCCACTCTTTCAAGTTTACCTCCTTGGGATCTCCACTAAAATATGAGATTCTTCAATGGGTGAATCTCCAAGCCGTACACCAACTCCTTCAACTCCAAAGGGGACACACCCTTTTTCGCACGAAGCCTGGATGATGGATCATACCCTCTTACAATGTCTTCTCCTTTCTTTACGGGCCGAAGAGTAGACCCTCACAATGCCTTCACCTTTGTTACCGGGCCGAAGAGAAGACCGTCAAATACAAATAAAGAAAGTGAAAAATAAAAGAACTCTTTTGCCTCTTGATAGGCGGATTACAAATTTGATAGCTCAAAAACACTCCAAGGAAGACAAAATGTAAAGCATATGGAGTTCCTCTTGATAGAATGTAAAAATCAAGTTCAAAGAGGTTCAGCTTTTTATAAGAAAGTTTTTGCTCAAGGAAAATGTGATTTGATCTTTGAAAAATGTTCAAACGCTTGTAGAGATAGGTTTTAATCATGTATGTATAGTGTATTTGAAATATGACCATTTGGGGTAAAACTGTAAATAACTGGCTTGAAAAAGTCAAGCAGAAAATGCCCCAACAGCTAGTTTGCTCGACCGCGGTGGTCCACCGAGCCATCGCAGTCGCCCGCCCCTATCGGGCTTCCATTTTTATTTTCAAATTTCTTACCGTCACGGTCGACCAACCCCATGACGGTCGTCCGGAGAGGTCAACATGTCCGCTCGAAAATTCGGCTCAAAAACCCATCTGCGGTCGACCGACCCATGGCGGTCGCCCGCCCAAACCCATGACGGATTGTTCTGTCTCAAACAGAACATATTCCACGGCCGCCTGGCTTGACCCGGTCGACCGGCCTAATAAATTTCGAGATGTCCTAGAATTCCAGGTACCATCCCGCAGTCGCCCGGTATAGTCTTGTCGACCGGCCCTTTGTAAAATTCTATTTTTAACTTTAAAGATTAGGGGCTTTTGGGCCATAGTCTTTGGGCTTAAGTCTTAGGTTTTCAAACACATTTTTGGGTGTGTGTTTGGTTTTCAAAGATGTGAAACGTTAAGTATGAAAACCATTTGAGTGGAATGTGAAATGTGCATTTAAACATAAAATCAAGAGGACTCTAAATACATTTAAAAGTGATACCATTGAGTCTTCTTGAAATGTATTCGCTCCTTTGCACTTCCTTGGACTTTTTCTACTTGGGTGAACATCTTGACCTTGTGTTGACTCTTGTGCCTTGTCCTCCAATCTTCAATGCATGTTGAGGTACATGAGGTGTCACCATGGCATGTGCAACTCCAAGCTCGTTCTTGACATTTGTTGGGAACTTGTGGAATCTTCATGATGAGCTTCTTGATTTGAACATCTTCAAATGAGGATGTCTTCACTGTAGGTGCAAGCTCTTGGTTCCTTAGCTCCTTGATCCACAATCCATGTGTTGTAAAGAGTTGTGTAATGGCGATAATGACATAAAATTCCTGAATACAACACAACACCTCAAAGCAACACATCAGTCCATAAATGCTAATCAATTTGAGTTTGCTAACATCAAAAGAAGAGGTAAGGTGAATGATTAGACCCATGGGAACCCTTGGGCTTACAGTCTCACACCGATTGGATGCCTTAGGGGTCTTTCATTGATTAGATGCCTCAAGGGTCTTACACAGGTTGGATGCCTCATGGGTCTCTCACCAAATAGATGATTTGATTGGATTTGGAAGTTGAAAGATGATTTTTATTAACTTCGCCAGGGATTGATTGTCTTTTGCTAGGAGAAATCAGGAGCGAGTGTTTTCTTCTGAGAATTGAAAGCAGATGACTTGCTGAGGATATGGTTGTTGATAGGTTTGGAAGGATTTTTAGTTTCAAGCCTCTCAAGGAGAAACAGGGTTTGAGTGACGGGATCTACGACGATGGGGACCCAATTGGTTTACAGGGGGAGGAATCCTTGACACGAGATCTAATCGATTGAGAGGATTTCGAAGTTTAGTTAACGAGTGTAGACACCCCCATTTTGCTCCGCTTTAATCAACAAAGAAGTTAGTGTTTTTCTATCGGTTTTCTAGTGTCTTTCCTTTCCGCGTCCGTCTCTTACATTTTTAAATCTTTTCGGTCATTTCTGTCATGCTTCGTGTTGTCTTGCTAAGTGTTGAGAAGGGTTATTCGCAAGAATCAAAACAAGAGAGAATTTGGACCCACTGGGTGGCCGCGCATTGAACATTTCGATTAGATTTGGATCAAGCAAGTGTGAACTGCGTTGTTTTCATAACGGGCATAGTGTATTTCAGCCAATGGACATTGCAGCCCGGTTTGGATCATCTGATGGAAAAGGTTTAAGAGGGCACGGCCAATTTGCTTTGTGGTCCATTAATGGGAAGTTCTCGATTATTATAAGGAAATGAGTTAGGGGGCGCAACCAATTCACATCTATCTCGGCATTTGTTGGCTCGGATTAGCCCATGGAGATCATTATGGAGCACAACCAATTTACATTATGTTGCATCAATTGGACAGATTGGATCATTTCACAAAATTTATTTAGAGGGCGCAACCTTACATGGTAGCCTAGCAAATCAATGGTTCGGATCATTCTAATTTGAATCAATTTCGAGGAATATTCCGTTTATGGCGCAGCCCATCGCATGGACTGTTTGGATCATCCCATGGAAATAATTTTGGCGCACAAACCATTTAGGGCGAATCCTAACAAATGGACAGTTCAGACCATTCTATGGAAGTGATTTGGGGCGCGCAATCTATTTGGCCCGTGACCCATAAATTGGACGGTTGAGATCATCCAATGGAGGGGATTTGAATGCAAGTAGTGCAATGCAAGAAGAATTCACTCGAAGTGGGGCCCACCATTATTTAGGAAGCCAAATGAATTTCAAGAGTATTCGGTTAACACAGATGGGACCCATGTTTAAAAAATCAAAATCTTGTTACAGCATGTATAGTTCGGTTAATGTTGAAAACAATATGTGGAGACTACACGTATGGGACCCACTTTAAGGTTATCTCAGCATGGGTATTGATTAGTGAAGATTTATAATCAAGGGAAATATTAGAAGTATATTATTATACTAAAAAGAGGTCAAATATAAAGAGAATTCAAAAGGAATTTGTCCCAAGAAAAATGGCAATAATGATCTTATGCGAGTAAGTAAGAAAACTCTTTTCTTATTTTTGGCAAGTATGTGTATTCGGGCAACATACCTTTAAAAAGCTATGGCAGTTTTCTTTGGCAAATTGGGCAGCGTTAGATTCTGTTGCTTGACTTGGGGTGAAACCATCCTTAAAAAAACAGAGAGAAAGACAATATGTTAAAGGTAGCAACATTCGCCTTTTTCTTTAAAAAAAAAAAAAAAACTCTTGGTCAGGCAAGAGAGGGAGGAGGCGGCAGACTTGTGAAAAGAGGAAACAAAAAAAGCTTTGGTCTCTATGGGCTGTGAAAACAAGCTCTCATTGGGTTATTTTTCTCTCTCACTCGGTTCTCTCTCATTTTGACCCACTCTCAACAGCTCTTTTCATCCCTCTCATCCTCCTCTTCCTACACCCTCCACAACAGTTCTCATCCCTACATATCCCTCTCCCATCTCACGGTTTTTTGGAAAAAGACCCATAACAGAGCATCCCTCGTTCCCATTTCCTCCTCTTAGATATCAAGCCCACTCACCTCTCTCCATAGATCAAACGGCAGTTCTCATCCCATCTCTCCAAACAGAGCCGGAAGATCTCCATCTTTCTAAACAACAAAGCCCAAGCTCCATTTCAAGAAAAAACAGAGTATCGTCTTTTCCATTTCACAAAAACAAAAAAAAACAGAGTCTCGTTGTTCTCCCAAAAAAAAAAAGAAAGAAAAACTTTGATCTCTCTCTCTACCATACAGCCCTCTCACCATCTCTCACTCTCCTCTCTTTAATCTCTACCATACAGCACTCTCACCATCTCAAACTCTCCTCTCTGTCGTCTCTATCCCTCTCAACTCTCTCTCTGTCGTCTCTCTCACTCTATATCTCACTCCCTCTCTGTTGTCTCTATCTCTCTCAACTCTCTCTCTGTCGCCTCTCTCACTCTATATCTATCTCACTCTCTGTTATCTCTCTATCTCTCTCAACTCTCTCTCTGTCGTCTCTCTCACTCTCACTCTCTCTCTGTCATCTCTTTTATCTCTCTAGCTCTCACTATCTCTCTGTTATCCCATTCTCACTCTCTCTCTGTGATCTCTCTCTCTATCTCTCTCTCCCTCTCCACAGTGGTGAAGAAAAACAAAGGAAAAAGAGAAAGAAAGGGAATCAGATTGCACGTCGGCGAACTTTCTCGGATTCTTAGGCTCTTGGATTCGGCAAGGATCTCGATTAAAGGTAGGTTCTTTCTTCTCAGATTTTTCCAGAATTATTCTGTATTTTTTTCATATTTTTGCATGGTTTTAGCATTTAAGTCTATTTAATTCAATATTATATGGGTGGGTTCAAAATCTTGTTTTACATGAGTTTTTCAAGTCCGATTCGTCTCAAAATTTAATACGCTGATCTATTTAAATAGACTAAAAGAACTATTGGATCGGATCGGACATTGGATCAAAGGAATTCGAGAATTTGAGTGAAGATTGGAATTTCATTTAAAATAGTAACTGAGATATTAAGAAATCGGAAAAATAGCTATCTCAGGATGATCTATTTTTTGGAATATTAAAATTTTTTATGTTCATCACATCAGAACAATGTTAAAGGACATTTTTCAAAGTTGTAATTTTCTCAAAAATCATGTTTTAAAAATAGAAAACTCCTCAAAAACATCTTTTTGAAGAAGAAAAATGGAAAATATACCAAATAGGTTATAAAATTAATGAAATTTCGTAAAAAAATAATATGATACTGATATATTCTACCATGAATTTTTAATGATTTTAGGATTTTATTTGGTATATTATTTGATACTTTCTTTGGAAACAACCAGATTTTGTGAGGTTTTTTATTAACATCAAATCATAATTAAAATTTTCAAAATTTTTACAGTAGTCTTATATTCCATATTTCATGCTGCTGTAAACTTTTCAATTGATTTGAAGTTTGTTTCCTATGGGATGTCATGTAAATTCATAATCTGGTCTGAAAATTTAAAAATCTGAAATTGATAGCAAATAGTATTTAAAATTCATGAAAATTTCACAGCATACTATGCTCACTTATATCTGATTACTGTAGAGATTTCAATGAATTTAGATTTCTATTTCTAGGGGTTTCTTTGTAAATCTAACAATCTGGTCTCATTGTTATTAAATCAAATATTAATAGGAGATTAACATAAAAATCTATGAACTTTTTCCAGTAAGCTATATTCATTCCTATCTTGTTACTTTAGAAATTTCAATTTATTTCGAATTTGTTTGTAATGAGTTCATTTCTAAAATCATTTAGGTGGTCTGAAATTGATAAAATCCATTAAAAAATGGAATTAATCAAAATCATTATGAAAATTTCTAAGGAACCTTAAATTTCTGTCACATACTCATTCCTTAATCCGCTGAAACAGAAATCTTAGGAATCTTAGATTTCATTTGTAAAATGGACATAGCATCCATGATCGTATCCCAATTGCAACCGATCCTTGACAATTTGAATATCTAAATTATAGCATGTTATTGGCTCCGAGGTCCATTGTCCACGGAAATCCTGAGAAATATGCCATGCAATAAGGTGCTATAACTTAAGTATTAAATTGCGCAAGGGAAGAGCGCACGATTCCCTTCCATGGATGCTATTCGAGGCCGAAATTTATGAACCATAGAACCTTTGGTATTTCTTAAATATTTAGGAATCAAAAATTCTTGAAATCGGAAATCATTAACTTCAACTTGAATCAAATCATCTCATGTCTTTCAGAACCGTTGGATTGCGGTTTCCGTCATAAGAACTATTAGAGCCCTATTTAGGAACACTTACGTCATGTCATGTCCTAGGTTTTAGGGAGTCCTAGAGTTAGGAGTCCAGCCTCATCACGGACATTTGCTATGGATAGCAACCGTGCCATAGATCTAGTTGCACTAGTCACCCAATCTTTCCCTAGGACAAGCCTAGTTACCTATGATGTAGGTTAACCTGCATTAGTCTAAGGGACAACTTGCATAGGATCATATAGCATCTTAGATGAAGTCCTAGGATAATAAAATCTTCAACTTGAATTAAATAACTTCTCTTAAAACTGTTGAAACAGTCAATCCAGTCTAGATTGGTGTCCTAAATGAGTTAGGCATAAGTAGCTTAGTTTAGGTGCACCGAACTACGTCAACTCTGATCCTAGTGAGGCTTGGGTAAGTAGGCAGCTTGGATGCTTGATGGCATACGAATCACAAGTCGGCTCCACACATAAGTGGGGTTTTGTACATTAATCCTTAAATTAAAAGTAATTAAATCACTTAGGACTTTCCATGAAATTAGAAGTTTAGGAGAACTTTCACTTAGATTGAATTCAAACAAATTAAGAAAATCAAGATACACATTTAGGAATTACATTGAAATTAGATCTTAGGATGCATATCACATAGTTCGCACATTAATATAGAGTTAAATGAGCCATTTAAAAGAAATTCGAAAGAGTTAACTTTTGGAATTGAAGACCGATTATCGGGCAGGAATGGCGCATGTGGTGGTAACTCCCCATACCTTCCATTCTCGTAACCAGGTAATGAGTCTAGACTTTTTATCAATTATGGGTCCTAGATCCTTCATCTAGGTGGCGACTCTGTCACTCTCTTTTGCGTGGAATTCGGATTGCCTTAGTGATCCCAAGTTCACGAAAAAGATGAATTAAATCACACCTTGCTAGACTCGGCGGCTTACCCCTGCCCTTATGGGTACTGGGTTGCACGTTTGTTTGCACCCTATGGCTTGGTTGGTGCCTGCTTGGTTGGGTAATTAAAATCAATAATAAAAAGCACACGTCATTCGCGTGGGTACGAGAGACCAAGAGAGAGCGTGGCGGCTCGCGCCTCACCCCTCTCGCGAGATCAGGTCCCACAACGAGGTATCTTTGCTGGACACCTGGTGTCGAGAACTAGGGTCTAAACTAGAATTTTAAGAAATGGAGGACAGGCACCTGATTTTCCATGTAGGAAGAATTCTGGTTGAGCTGTAGGGGCTGGATCAGGAGATATTTAGTTGTCTAGCAACTTTAGAGGAGATGATTTGGAAGGCACATGGTTAGCTTGATTTTGGTGGGGATGAATTAGGTTGCCTTGACTCTGATGGGGAAGACCATAGAAGTTGATGTAGCTGGAAGGGTCTTTGTTTGGAAACCCGGTACCCAAAACCAGGGTTTTTACTAGGGTTTATGAAGTGGGGAGGACAAGTCCCGTAGTTTGAGTTCGGAAAACTCGATTGAGAGATAATTTAGTTGTCTGCAACTTTGCCCGGATAATTTGAAAAGTATTCGACCTTGATAGTTGGAAGGCACTTTGATTGCCTCAGTTGAGATGGGGATCAACCGGAGTTGATTCTTCTAGGGAGGGCTGACTCCACTGGGGAGTTGGCATCTATCGATCGAGTGGTAATTGACTTTGCTAGGTATAGCTGGAAACTACAACTCGTATTGACTTTGCCGGAGATAGACCAACATCGATTAGTTCATTGTCCGTACGACTATACAGACAAACGTCCTTGCCAGGGATGATTGAAAGGCATTTGTCTGCCTTGACTCTACCGGGGAGGATTGGCAATCATAGATTGCATTTACTTTGTCAGGGATAAGCCGGAGATCATAACCCTGTTATATGTGAAGGCAAGAGTCCTTTCGAAGGCCTCGGAGTGACTTTATTGGGGGTTCGGGACCCTATGGAAGACCTTCGGGAGTGACCAAGGGCTGGTTAACTCGGGATCCAAGGAGGACGAATGCATGAGACAGACTCGAGAAACTGCAAACGGGACGCGAATGTATTGAAAAAGAATAAAAGAAAAAAAAAGTTCAAAAATACCTGAATTGCAAGGTGAGTTCCAGGTAGAATCGCAGGGTATGATTGGACCAATTGCACCCTGCGATTCGAGGTCACACCTATATATACAAAAAAGACCGAGCATCATTTCATTTCAACTCATCCTTTTGTCCTTTTCGATCTGATTTTTTACGCTTTTCGTTTACTTTTTACTCTCTTTTCCACTTTTGACTCCACGATGCCTCGCGTTTCACGAGAGAGGAGAGTAGAGGGAGGCGCAGCTCCAGAGGATGGAGATCAAGAGCATGCCTTTTGGTACAGAGGAAATCTTCTACTCTGCACGACGGTCCTTTTCTCAGGATATTTTCGCATAGCACGTCTTTTGAATTTCTCTTTTCTATTCCTAGACTTAGGACATATGCCTTCCTTGGGATTCCGTTCCAAGGAAGAGCTCATTTAATTAACCTTCATGGTCAAATAAAGAAACATGGCTTTAGGGACAGGTGTCCCTATAAGATTATTAGTATGTGAAATACAGGTCTGACAATCCAAGAGGGGGGTGAATTGGTCAATTAGAAATTTTCGGCTTAATTAAAGGATATTAAAAATTAATCCATTTAATTAAAAACTAATTAGTTTAACCCTTGCTCAATAGGTATATCAATAAACTCTAGGGATTAAACTTTCTAATCATGCACATTTAGCTAACCCTTGTTCAAATAAATATTACAACGCAATTTAGGGTTTATACATTTATCTTAAGTGCATTCACTAACCCTTGTTCAATTAAAGCATAAACATAAGTAAGGTTAGAGATTACCAATTACCACACGAGCGAGACAGAGAGAGAGAGAGAGAAAAGGGCAAGCATCCACAAGGCACAAGATTTATAGTGGTTCGGTCACAACTTGACCTACTCCACTCTTCCAAGTTTACCTCCTTGGGATCTCCACTAAAATGATGAAGCCAGACACCCGACTCCTTCATCTCCAAAGGAAACAAACCCTTTCTTTTCCATTCTCAAGGGCCAAAGCGAATCCCTTCGCACGAAGCCTTGACAAGGTAATCGAACCCTTGCACATGATTCACCTTTCTTCACAGGCCGATTCAAAGACCCTTTTCTTCACCTTTCTTTACGGGCCGAAGATGAGACCCTCACATGAAGAACAAAAAAAAAAAAAAACTCGCTGGCCTCTTAATAGGCGGATTATAAAGTTTAAGCTCACAATCACTCCCAAGGAATAAGCAAAAGAAAAACCCTATGGAGTGCCTTTTGAAAGAATGTGGAAATACATGTTCAAAGAGGTTTTTGCTTTTGAAATAAAACTTGAAGCTCAAGGAGAAATGGGATTTGAACTTTCTCAATTGTTCAAAAGCTTATAGAAATAGGTTTTAATAATGTATATATAGTGCATTTGAAAATATGACCGTTTGGGGTAAAACTGTAAATATATGGCTTGAAAAAGTCAAGCAGAAAATGCCCCAACGGCTAGTTTGATCAACCGCGGCGGTCGACCGGGCTGCTGCAATCGTCCGCCCTATTCTATTTTCAAATTTCTTACCATCGCGGTCGACCGTCCACATGGTGGTCGACCGGCGAGGGCTTACTGTTTGCTCAAAAAATTTGGCTCAAAAACCTATCTTGGTCGATTGACCCATGGTGGTCTCCCGCCCTAGACAAAATTGGATTGTTTTGTTTGAAATAGAAGCGCATCCACTGTTGCCTGGCTTAACCCGGTCGACCGGCCCTATAAAATTCGAGATGGCCTGGATTTTCGAGTTCCATCCCGCAGTCGCCCGGCATAGCCCGGTCGACTGGCCCTGAGTGAAATTCCATTTTATCTTTAAAATCCAGGGACTTTTGGGCGTAAGTCCAAGGTTTTCAAGCACTTTTTGGGTGTGTTGATGGTTTTCAAAGATGTAAAATATTAAGTATAAAAACCATTTGAAAACCTCTTGAAAGTGGATTTAAACATAAAATCAAGATGACTCCAAATACATTCTAAAAATAAGAACCTTGAGTCTTCTTGGAATGTCTTAGCTCCTATGCTCTTTCTTGGACTTCTTTGGCTTGGGTGAACATCTTGACCTTGTTTGGCTCTTGTGACTTGTCCTTCAATTTTCAATGGATGTAGTGAGGTGCATGAGGTGTCACCAATGGTATGTTCAGCTCCAAGCTCCTTCTTGACACTTGCTTAGGAACTTGGGGGATCTTCATGATGAGCTTATTTACTTGAGCATCTTCAAATGAGGATGACTCCAATGTAGGTACAAGTTCTTGGTTCCTTTTATCCTTGATCCACAAGTCATGTGTTGTGAAGAGTTGTGTAGTGACGATTATGATATGAAATTTCTGTATACAATACAACACGTCAAAGTAACACATCAGTCCATAAATGCTTATCAATTTGGTTTGCTAGCATCGTAATAAGAAGGTAAGATGAATGATTAACCCATGTGAACTCTTGAGCTTACATTCTCCCCCTTTTTTAGATGGCAAACAAATTGATTAGGGAGGCATGAGATATTAAATAATATATGAATGAATATTTAAATTCAATAAACAATTTAAGCAATGCTCCCTCTCACTATATGCACAAGTATAATAAATGAATATAAAACATATGGTGCATATACAATTGGACTACCTAATCAATTCTCAAAATTCTCCCCCTTTTGGCAACAGCAAAAATGTAGGAATATGCAAGTGTGAGTGCAAGTGGGGTGTCAAGATGAAGAATAACTCATAAGAGTTATTCAAAGTGTATATGATTTGACAATAAAGCTCATAAAATGCTTATCAGAATATAAAACAAAGTAAAATGCATGATAAATAGATTTTTTTTTTTTCAAAAGATATGTAAGTTAAGCAAAATTATGGGAGCAATAGACTATGTGAGCATATCACAATGGTCTATATAATCATGAAAAAATAACCATTTGGCTCTCTCCCTATTTATTTGTCATTGGCCCTAGGTGAAACCTATGTGAAAGGGCATGAATAGACAGAATGGTTTAAAAGCTGAGTGATTTAAACACTTGGGCTTTATTTGCAACTTGCAAGAAGATGAGTCTCTACCTGAGCAAGAATATGATCATATTGATGACATAACCATTTAGGTTCACAAGTTGCATGAATGGGAGTTTTATTGTCATAGGGCAGAGAAGTCTCTTCCTGAGCATGAACATGCTCAGAACTATAAATTAGCTTTTGAGTTTCAGTTGCTTGCCCTTAAAGAATTGTATATTTGCAAGTGAAAGCACCCCCTGACTGTGTGCATCTAATTTAAATGTAATAGATCAAGGCACATTGAACCCATGATTTAATTAATCACATTTAACCATTCAGATTCCTTCATTCGTAAACCAATCACACTTTGAATATGAAGGGATGATTATTAGACCGTTGATATAAGTTTAAAGCAAATGGTCTAATAAACACACGGATCCGAGAATGAAAGCAATGAGGCACATATCCATGGCAACCAAAAGATCATGTATACATATATAGGAACTATAAAGCTCAGTATACATGATCAAAATGGAAGATTAATACCACATTTCTTTTCTCACTTCAAGAAATGATAAAAGTGGTATTTGGAAATTTCTCGAAAGAAGTAAAACTAAACTTCTTTTCTTCCATCCGGGACTTTTCTACTGATGAATGTTTAGAAGAGCTTAGATCAATGCTTGAACCTTTCTTCCATGTAAGGAAGCATCATTTGACAAATCTTTCCGGATGAGAGATTGGGTACTTGTTTTAACTCTTCTCCTTCATCAAAGGGTCATCGTTGAGAGGATGATCATGAAGTGGACATGCCAGCCTTTAGACAGAGTCTTCAATTTCCTTAATCTCTTTTTATCCTTCACTGTGGAAGAATGTAGAGATGGAGAGAGGAAAATTGAGTACATCTACCATTTTATTACATCTGGCTCGCTGAAAGAAGACAAGTACCATAGACAAGCTGCGAATGACATATGATCTGAGTGGGGTCCTCTGAAGCTAAAATCTTGGAAGAGATGATGGGACATGAAAAACTCAGAAATATTTTTAAATCATCCCTCTTTCAAGAGATTGTCATTGGCCTTTGATAATTCTTATGATGCAAGGCCTCACAATACACAATGGCTATAGCTAAGAATGTAAAAGCACAGCCATTGCAACTTATCATGAAAAAAGATGGTCTTAGGATTAAGAGCACATGATAAAAGATTACTTCAAGACAATGAGATGATCATCTCAAGCATTGTCCAGTGAAGAAGGGTTCTAGAGATTTTTCAAACTCTAGAACAAGATACTTATCATTGGCAGAGATAGAAACATATAAGTCTATCCAAGATAAGTATAAGGCCAGAGAAGATATGGCACTGAAGCACAGGCAAAGGGATCCTGTCAAAAGATGAGAGATGATCTCAAATTTAAATAATAGGACAAGACCCAACTACAACACACATGGAGCAATGTGGCTCCACATGAGTGTACTTATCATATGTGATGCACATCACACGTCAAATGATAAGGTGGATGGACAGACATTGAGCATGTATAGCTCTCCCTTTGTAAGTGACTATTACACTCTATGAATCCAAAGGGCTGTCCAACCACATAAACACCAAGGGATTTAAAGGTGAATGATTTTCAAACCACCCTTGGGCTACTAAAGCATGATTGCTATAGGTAGTCATATGATACCAAAAGAGGTGACAACCTAGCAAACCATGCTCCCCCTAAATATATGCAAATAATATATATGTATATATAACACACAAGGCACATATGGCTTATTATGGTTAAGATGCTGGCTAAAAGCCAAAGTAATTAGATGTTTTAATTAAAGATGATTGTACACTCTCCATCTTACAGGGTAAGAGGACTAAGAGTACTAATTGAGTGATTTTTAAATTTAAGTTTACCATCTTTACCATTTACCAATAGCATACAAGGGAAAATAACTATAGATTCTATAGATTATTAATTAAGCTTAAATCTATAGAACTTAGACATTATAAGAGGGATTAATAAAATCACATGTCTAAGAGAGAGATCCATGGCTCATCCAATGAGAGCATTCATGGGTAGTCTAACATGCTTGGACACACGAATCATGATCCAAACATCTATGCCTATATCCACAAACCACCATATAAAAATAGGTCATTTAAGCACAAAGTGCAAAAGGCCGATGGAAAATTAAGATGTGTTACATGATAACCATAACAATGAGAAACTGCCCAACAATGGCACTAGATTCCTATGACATTTTTAATTTTACTCAATTGAGTGTCATACATTGAATCTAGACTCATTTTCAATTCTCTACACAAACAAAGATATTCATGCAGGACTGTAGAGAATAATCGAAGGATTTCTAGAGAATGTCAAGTGATGAACACCTTGGAGACATGCATTCCATAAAGAACTACTATGACTAGATGATTTTATCTTAGTCATGAGAGGATATTCATTTTAAATATTTTTTGAATACATCAATTTAACTCGTCAAGATTTCTTATGCATTTAATGATCATCATTAAGCACATAAGAATGGGTTAGAAGGACAACTAGGTGCATAGTAAGAAATATACTTACTCACCTAGGGCAAATGAGATGTCTAAGAAAGAATTTGAATGAATTACCTTAGCCATAAAGCACTCAATTTTGCTAGAAATGCTATTCTACCTAAGTTGAATAGACCAAGATCTAGCAAATGCCAAAATTGTCCTAAAAAGAGTTCAAGGATGCAAGGAATGAACTTGAAAGATCAATTTGAACTCAAGGCAAAAAATGATGGTTAATTTTTATGGAAGCACATATACGGTTTTCACATTAAATTTTCTAATTTGGATTTACTTTGTGGATGCTAAGTGCACAAGTGATGTGATTTGCACTTAGATAGGCTTAATGAAGAAAGATATTCAATATAGCACAAAAACAAAAAAGATGTGATCATTTAAGCACAATGAGCAAAGATACAAACTATTAAGGACATGAATAATGATGAGTATCTAATGCTCAAAATTAAAAAGATATATTATTAAGCTCATGAAAACTAGATACACAAAATATTCAATCAATTAAAGTATCTAGGATGAATGTGAATGATATAACAGTAACACATAGCCTCTAAACTAACTCATTCACTAATTTAGATTAGGGGGACTCTTTTGGAACCCAAATCCCTTTGGTTCCATCCAAGTTTGTTTGTGGGAGTGTACCTTTTCTTATCCAAACAAACTTGTTAGATTTCACAATTCTAAGCTTACACTCAGAATTGTGATGCTCAACTCTATCACAATAATTATGATTGGTAGATGAGGAGCAATTAGAATCATAAGACTTAGAAGTGTATTTATCTTTTTCTATTTGAAGTCTTTGATTCTTATTAAAGAGTTTTTCATTTAATTGTTCTTCATTTTCACAAACATGTTTATATTTTTCAACAAGTTCAGTTTGTGATTTCAAGGCTTTTAGTTTCTTTCTCAAAGGCATTGCATATTTGAAATAAGTCAACATTTTTATTTATAAAAAATATGCTCAATTGACTTAATTTTTCATTTCTTTTCAAACATTCATTTATTTCCAATTTTAAATTTTCAATTTGAATTTCCAAATCAGAAATTAAATGTTTGAAAGACACTTCATTTGGAAAAGATTTTTCTGAGATCTCTTTTTGTCTAGAAATTTTATCATTTGAAAAGAGACAAAATTTTTTCTCAAAAGTATTTTCTAATGAAGTCCAAATATCTTTTCCATTGATGCAATCTGAAATATTGTTAAAAAAGTTTGGAGTTAAACCACAACACAATAAAATCATAGCCTTTGAGTTCAAGGAAAACAATTTCATATCAGCTTCAGTGCATTCCCTTGAAAAAAAAATTCCCTCTTTAATGACATCTAAAATGTCATGATCTATGTATTTGAGATAGGCAAACATTTGTGCTTTCCAAACTCCATAATTCTTTCCATCAAAGAATGGAGGAATTAGGATGGATCGGCCTTTCTCAAAATCCATAGGGACTGTCACAGATCTTTTCTCTTGTAGATTTTTAAGATTTAAAAATCACTTTCAAAGCCTAGGCTTTGATACCATATGAAATACAGGTCTGACAATCCAAGAGGGGGGGTGAATTGGCCAATTAGAAATTTTAGGCTTAATTAAAGAAGATTAAAAATTAATCCATTTAATTAAACACTAATTATTTTAACCCTTGTTCAAATAGGTATATCAATAAACTCTATGGATTAAACTTTCTAATCATGCACATTTAGCAAACCCTTGTTCAAATAGATATTACAATGCAATTTAGGATTTAGACATTTATCTTAAGTGCATTCACTAACCCTTGCTCAATTAAAGCATAAACATAAGTAAGGGTAGAGATTACCAATTACCACACGTGCGAGAGATAGAGAGAGAGAGAGAGAAAAGAGCAAGCATCCACAAGGCACAAGATTTGTAGTGGTTCGGTCACAACTTCACCTACTCCACTCTTCCAAGTTTACCTCCTTGGGATCTCCACTAAAATTATGAAGCCATACATCTGATTCCTTCATCTCCAAAGGGAACAAACCCTTGCTTTTCCATTCTCACGGGCCAACGCAAAGCCCTTTGCACGAAGCCTTGACAAGGGAATCAAACCCATGCACATGATTCACCTTTCTTCACGGGCCGAATCGGAGACCATTTTCTTCACCTTTTTTTACGGGCCGAAAAGGAGACCCTCACTGGAAGAACAAAGAGAAATAAAAACTCTCTTGCCTCTTAGTAGGCGGCTTATAATGTTTAAGCTCACAATCACTCCCAAGAAATAAGCAAAAGAAAAGCCCTATGGAGTGCCTCTTGAAAGAATGTAGAAATACATGTTCAAAGAGGTTTTTGCTTTTGAAATAAAACTTGAAGCTAAAGGAAAAATGAGATTTGATCTTTCTCAATTGTTCAAAACTTTATAGAGATAGGTTTTAATGATGTATATATAGTGTATTTAAAAATATGACCATTTGGGGTAAAATTGTAAATAAATGGCTGGAAAAAGTCAAGCAGAAAATGACCCAACGGCTAGTTTGCTCGACCGCGGTGGTCGACCGGGCTACGACGGTCATCCGCCCCTATTGGACGCGGTATTCTATTTTCAAATTTTTACCGTCGCGGTCACCCGGAGAGGGTTTACTGTTTGCTCAAAAAATTGGGCTCAAAAATCTATCTCGGTCGACCGACCCATGGTGGTCGCCCGCCCAAGACCAAATTGGATTGTTCTGTTTGAAACAGAAGCTCATCCGCGGTCGCCCGGCTTAACCTGGTCGACCGGCCTGATAAAATTTGAGATGGCCTGGATTTTCAGGTTCCATCCCGCGGTCGCCCAGCATAGCCCGGTTTAACTTTAAAATCCAGGGGCTTTTAGGCTATGGTCTTTAACCTTAAGTCCAAGGTTTTGAAACACATTTTTGGGTGTGTTGATGGTTTTCAAAGATATTAAATGTTAAGTATAAAAATCTTTCGAAAATCTTTTGAAAGTGCATTTAAACATAAAATCAAGAGGACTCCAAATACATTCTAAAAATAAGAACCTTGAGTCTTCTTGGAATGTGTTGGCGCCTTTGCACTTTCTTGGACTTCTTTGGCTTGGGTGAACATCTTGACCTTGTTTGGCTCTTATGACTTGTCCTCCAATTTTCAATGCATGTAGTGAGGTGCATGAGGGGTCACCAATAGTATGTTCAGCTCCAAGCTCCTTTTTTGACACTAGCTTAGGGACTTGGGGGATCTTCATGATGAGCTTATTTACTTCAGCATCTTCAAATGAGGATGACTCCAACGTAGGTACAAGCTCTTGGTTCCTTTGATCCTTAATCCACAAGTCATGTGTTGTGAAGAGTTGTGTAATGGCGATTATGACATGAAATTCCTATATACAACACAACACCTCAAAGCAACACATCAGTCCATAAATGCTAATCAATTTGGTTTACTAGCATTAAAATAAGAAGGTAAGATGAATGATTAACCCATGGGAACCCTTGGGCTTACAGTATGCATTTGTAACAGGTTTTTTTATAGACCTGACTAATAAATGCATACTAATAGCGAATTTTGAGCGTTTGTTTACTTAGGGATGTGCTTTGCGCTCGTTTTTCTTAACACTGCAGAGGTTGTTTTTTGGCGACGGGCTTGTGGTTGTTTGAACTTTCTAGGGGACGGCTCGTCCTTGTACAATCATCTCCTTAAGTTCAAATAATCACGAGTCTTTCTCCAACTTTGTCTGACTTATCCTTTGCACTCTCTTGGACATCTTTGGCTTGTGAGTGAACTCTTCAACTTTCTTTGGGCTCTTTTGTCATCCTCCATTCCTTGAGCATGTTCAATGGTCCATGAGGTGTCACCAATGCTTGTTCAACTACAAGCTTCTACTGGCACTTGGCTAGGTGTAAGCCCAATGGTTCTCACCTTGGCATTCCCATCTTATTTTGATGATTCCAATACACAAGTGATTTATATCACTAATGTTTTGTATGTCTAAGTTGGGTTTTAATTGTGCTAAGACAAGATTGCTTGGATTGAGGTCAAGAAGCTCTCATTGGACCACATTAGGAAGGCCAAAGACATCGGAGATCCAAGATGCATGAAGACTTGAAGCATCGCAATTGAAGATCGAAGTCATTTTAGAATGTATATGATCCAATCCTAGTTTAGGTTTTAGAGGCATAAATAAAGTTAAACACACACACCCTAAATGTTTAAGTGGTTGTCCTTGTGGTGTTCCAACACTTTGCAACCATCATAACAATCCCAACTTGGTGTAGAGTTGGAAGCCCAATAAACAGAATTGAAAATCTGCTGCATATACGCTTCTCGGAACTCCAAGAGAATTCTCGGAGCTCCGACAAATCCTCGGAGCTCCGAGATTCGGTCCAGTAGCTTTTTTCCAACTTCTGTTTGTTTTCCCGGAACTCCGAGAGAAATTCTCGGAACTCCGAGGAATTTCTCGGAACTCCGAGAACAATATAACGGGAAGAAATTTGTGACCGTTGGGAACTTTGCCAGAATTATGACTATGCCCCTCAAACGGTCATATTTGGTTTTTCTATATATATGGGTATTCTCTACTTCCTAAATATCAATTCTAACACTCTAAAAACCTATTGGAATATCCTAAGAGTGAATCAAAGTTTGTTTATGCCTCTCATCCTCTAGAATTAGGATTTGGATCATTAGGCTCAAATTTGTACATCTTCTACAAAGTTTGTAAACCCTTGTTAGGGATTTTTTTGTTCTTTCTTTCTTTATCAAGAACATTGTATTCGGGCGAGTGTTCGGAGAAGTGGAGCCCACTCTCCGTGGTGAGGATCGCCACCAAGGTTAAAGGCAGTTGGAATTGTAATCGGCACCGATCTTCGCCGAAGTTAAGAAGATCAAATAGTGAAGCCATCAACGGGTTTGGTTGGTGGAGTGGAGTAGGCCTCTCGTTTTGAGGACCGAACCACTTTAAATCTCGGGTGCATTCTCTCTTTTCTCTTGCTCTACATTTGCATTGCACTTGGGATTTATCTTGTTGTGCTTAATTTTCATCTTTGATCTCTTAATCTTCAAAATTGGGTTTGAGTTTTCAAATGATTAAAACTTGTTAGCAACCTAAATTTTACCTCCTCATTAGTTGCTATTAGAGTAAGTACTCGGGCCTACCCTTGGATTTTCACTTGGTATCAGAGCCTTAGCTCTTAAAAGATTTTCTTTTCTTAAAATCTTTGCTAAATTTTTTTTTTAAATTTTAACAAGGGAAAGATCATAAGATCATTGGCAACTTTCTAATTGTGAAATGGCAAACATAAATGGAACCGGACTTCCGGAAGGCCATTCCACAACTAGACCTCTTTTCTTTGATGGGTCCAACTATGGACATTGGAAGACAAGGATGCGCATCTATCTTCTTTCGATAGATGTGGAGCTTTGGCATATTGTTGAAAATGGATATATTTTTCCTTCCAAGCCATTTGAAGAATGGAATGTTGTAGAGAAAAGGCATGCAAATTTAAATTACAAAGCTATAAACTCTTTGTTTTGCGCCTTATCTACGGAGGAGTTTAATAGAGTAGCTCTTTTTTATTCCGCCAAGGTTATTTGGGATACTCTTGCCGTTACCCATGAGGGAACATCACAAGTCAAGGATTCTAAAATAAACTTGTTAAAGAGCAAATATGAAATATTTAGAATGGGTCAAAATGAAAGTATTTCCAAAATGTATACCCGATTTTCTAAAATATCAAATGAATTAGCTAATCTTGGTAAATCTTATCCTACAGATGAGCTTGTGAGTAAGTTGCTTAAGTCAGTTCCTCCATATTGGGATCCAAAGGTCATCGCAATACAAGAATCAAAGGATCTCAAGGCGCTAACTATGGAGGAGCTTGTAAGATCTCTTATCACTAATGAGATACTCCTTACTAGCCGTCAAGAAGAGAAGAAGCCGAAGGAAAAAGGAAAAGAAAGTCGATCTCTAGCTCTAAAGGCCTCCAAGACGGATTCATCATCCTCAAGTGAAGCGGATAGTGATGAGGAAAAAGCGTTAAGAAAATTTAAAAGCTTATGGAGAAAGAAGCACAAAAAGGATAAAAAGAAGAAGAAAGTGAAGTAGAAGGAGGACTAAGGTGTTACAACTGTAAGAAGACGGGACACAAAAGACCGAAGTGTCCACTTCTCAAGTCATCGTCCTCAAAGTACAAGAGAAAGAAGGATTGGAAGAAGAACAAGGGTCTTGTAGCCGCTTGGGATGCTTCTAGCTTCTCGGGAAAGAGCTCAAGTGAAGGGGAAGCTAATAGGGATGATCTTTGCTTCATGGCACTCACCCATGAAGATGAGGTAAATTCTAACCCCTCTGTAGACACCCCATTTTGACCGAACCCCTTTTTGCACTTGATTTGATTAAAACCCAGGTAATTCTATGATCTGGTGACCCAAATTCGTCCCTAGGGTAGATTAGAGACCCATTTGGGTCCTTCTAAAATTTCAGAAAAATCTATCAAGATTTGCCTAGCGAACAAGCGAGGTAGGTAGCTTAATAATGTAGCAGAAGGGGCACAAATTTATTTTCTAATTTTTTATTGCACCAATTTTTTTTAGACCACCGCATTCAAAACTAAACCAAGTATAAATATACCATAAAAAGGGTTGTCTTTGTAACTATAGGGGGGATGAAAAATAATCATGTTTTCCCTATAAATACATGACAAGAGGCTTCGTTTAGGGAGATTCTTTTCTAATTTTTTCCTCAAATCCGAAACCTAGCAGAGCTTTGAAGCTTAGAGAAAAAAAAAAAAAAAACTCAAACCCTCATTCCTCTCATCCTCTTCCCCAGCCTAACTCCGGTCAGATTCCGACCAAGCTCTGACCGGACATCATCTTGCTATTCTTCTTCATTAACTTCTTCTATCTTTTCTTTTAAAACACTATCAAAACTTAGATCTGTTTCTTTTCTTCATAAAAAAAAAACCTAGCTCTTGCTCCTTCTTCTCCGGCTAAATCCTACGTTTTTCCGGCAAAGCTCATCGGAACTCCGGCCGGCTGTATTGTGGCTTATCACTTCGTTGATCTCCATTTCTAGTCATCTTTGATCTTCTGTTTCTTCTCTTATCCCTAGTAATCTCAAACTCTAGATCAAGCTATAAAATCTCAGATCTAAACCTCTAAATCTCAGATCTGACCTTGTAAATTTCAGATTCAAGCTTTCACTTGCAATTAACCGTAGATCTCATCGATCTTCACCTTCTCTGATCGATATCTCCTCATCTTCTCATCCTAAACCTTAGATCTGGTCATTTCTTTCATAGATCTAACCAGTTCTCAAACTAATTTTACTTATTGTTTTGATCTTGTATACAAGAAAGTTTAGATTTACAAAGAAGAAGAAAAACTTGAAGAAAAGAAGATTTGGTTGTGAGAGCTTTGAATCTGAAAATTGCGAAGGAGTGTTCATCAGTTTTAAGAAAAAGGTGAAAATTCGTCTACTACAGGTAAGATCTGAATCATTCCCTTATACAATTTCATGATTTTTTTTATTTGCATTTTTGTAATGGTGTAATAGTTAATTTGAATGATATGCCTTTGATTTTAATTCTCCGATGGATTTGATTTTTAAAAAATCGCACTTTAATAATTGTTATGTCTGAATTTTGATGTTGATTTGGAGAAAATATTTCTTTCCTGCTATTCTCTTAACGTCGATAATCATTGAATCGATACAAGATGATCAAATCATTAAGATCTGTTTCATGTTATCATGTGTTAAATAAAGAGGATCTGAACATTGATTGTTTGATGATGAAGTAATATAAACCTGAGATTTTGAAAATAAAAGTTCTATTAATATTTTTATGTGTGTTCAGATGATATAGTTCTGTTTTGGTTCCTTTGTTTATTTTATCTTAATTTTTATCAAGGTATAAAAAACAATGAAATAATCATAGAGACAAAGGGGTTTAAGCGTAAGTCTTGCCCAGAGGAAGCTATGAATGCTTGAATCTTGTTTTCACATAGAATGTCCATTTGATAAATATTGGTAAGTTTCATGACACTGTTAAGCCCAGTTTATGCTATAGAGTTAGGATAATAACATTAGATTTTATTCATGATAGCCTATCCACTTGTGTATCTATGAGCTAATTTTACTATAGTCAGTTACTAATTTTTCAAGGCATAGGAATGTAAATGTAATTTTTTTATTATTATTATTAAAGGCTTTTACACTCTAAAAATGTATGAACTGAATGGATTATGATCTGTAAAAGTGCTTTTTTAATCGATAGTTTATGGTTATGATTTTGCAAGCTAATAATTTTTTATACAATTTATAATGATTTATATTTATGATAGCATAATTTTTATTTTTATTTTGTTGTAAAAATATATATATATATATATATATACATATATATATATATATATATATATATGAGCCTAACGGCCTTATTATTGAATTTGGATTTTGATAAAATCTGTACAAGTGTAGCAATTTAAAGATTCGAGCTTTGTATGCGTGCATAGACAATAGATGTTGGGTGGGGTACTTACCTTTAATTGTTTTAGAATAGTAAAGTAAATTTTGATAGTTGTGTAAGGATGTAGAAAAGTTTCAGCTGAATATTGGATGAAATAAAGCCCATGTCAAACAGCCATTATTTTTCTTTTTGTGACAATGATCATATTTATTGTGTTTGATTGCCCAAAATAGTTTTTTTTGTTTGGTTATTTATGAATGCTATCATTGAGTGTAGTGGTTTTGAGGCAAATGTATTTTATTTCCAATATTCCCTTAGCAATCATCCTTTTAGTTTTCAAGTCATAATAATATTCATAGTAGTCCTTATTTGTTGTGTGGAGTGGGGTAATGATCATAGTAGTTTTTATTCTTGTTCTGTGAATGTGATAGTGCTCATAACAGTCCCCTTAGTTATGGAGTCCTAAGGTGCCCTGTTTGTTGCTTGAATTCAATGAGGCACGAGTAATTGTGTATTCATGAGCATATATATATATATATATATATATACTTGTGGATATGTGAGTGCAGGTTTGAATAAATGTAAATATATATATTTATTTTGACACAATTTGGTCTCGAAATCATTTCCTGTTGGCGCAAAATGCAGTCCATAGTTCAGCCCTGTTTGACAGGCACATTTCTGCCCTGTTTTGGCACTAATTATAACTCTTTTTCTGTACAAGTTTTTGCTCATGATTCTGTCCCATTTTTAGAATAGTCATTTGGGACTAGTTGAGCATGATTTAATTAGACTTAAATCTCAATTATTTTAGTTCTTATGTTCATGTAGAAATGTTTCATTAATTTTTAATTATAATAATAGTTTGTAATAAAATATTTTTAAACCATTGAATTTCACACCTTTGTTTCAACTTGCATGATTTAGTAATTGGATTGAATTTGTACTACTCTTATTTATAACACTGGTTGGTGATGCAGGTGTTAGTTTAAGAAAAAAAATAATTTTAGAGCCTCTGTTCTTTATATGTTTTGTGTTTGGGTGGATGACATAATGTGCACGCCTAAAAGGGAAAATAACATTGGTCGAGTCATTAGAACCAAAGGATAGAAATATCAAGGCTTGTTAGGGATAAATGTCAGCGCTGTAAAGTTTCTCTTTTAAATATTTGTGCTGTCATAGTGATCAGATTTAATTAAGATAAAATGGCAATGGTCTGGCATAGTGCTGGTCATGATTACATAAAACCATATAGCTGTTGTCCTACAAGTCATCACATTTTTTATAGTGACAGCCCACTCACTCATTTGATAAATGCAAATTTCATCCTCTCTTATGGCTTTAATATGCAGCCCCTAACCAGTTTTGATATGTATAACCTTCATAATTTGTTGATATGGGCAACCCCCACATATATATATATATATATATATATATTTTACATATACAAATATGTGTAGTTCTCTTAATGATATATCTCTATAGCTTGTGCTGTTCGCTTTGTGGATTTCTGTTCTTTGGCTTTGTCACAAAGCCACTATTCTATCACACAGTTGTATAAGCTGAACACATGTTTTTAAGTACCTTGATCATTTGAAAGCAGTTGGTACAAAACCAGAAATCAGCAGGTAAAATCTGAAATCAGATGGTAGAACTTGAAATCATGTAGCATAACCTGAAGCTAGTTAACAAAACTAGTGTTAATTTTTTTTATTATTTGGTAGACTTCCCAAGTCTTTTAAATATCCCTTAGCCATCAGTAACCTTATCATTGCCAGAGTGATGAAGGAGTCATCCCGAGCTCATCATTTAGGGGACTCACCAAGTCCTTATAGTTCCATTTTTCTCTTTTCTTTAGAAGGCTTCTCTAGTCTTTTAGACGTCCTTAGACACTAGAATTCCCTCTTGTTGCAAGGGCGATGAAGGCGCTAGCCTAAGCCCATCCTAGGAGACTTGCCCAGTCTTGCTAGCATTTTTCTCTGTCTCATCCTTATGCTAAGGAGACTTGCCCAGTCTTGCTAGCATTTTTCTCTATCCTACCTCTGTGTCTAAGAGACTTACTCAGTCTCATTCTCTTGCTAAACCTCCTCTTTGTGCGTCGTTTGGTTTTGGGAGAACACCTTTCTCGGCTTGGCAACATACCCCTTACCCTTATGGGTATTGGGTTGCACATTTGTTGCACCCTAGGGCTAGGTAGCTGTCCGGCCCGGCTGGGTGTTTTACCTTTGCTAAATATGCGCAAGGTCTCTTTTTCCTTGTTACTTGTGAGTTTTATCTTAGCTTGATAGTCTCACTAGCACCCTTCTTTATCTCTTTTTCTTTTAGGAGACAGGCTTTGTCTCATTAGCACCTCCTTCTTAGAATCCTATTTTCAGAGTCAGTCCTTAGCCTAGGAGTCTGTCCTTAGCTAGAGACTCTGTTTTTCTTTCAGGAGTCAGTCCTATCATCATAGGGGTTAGGATTTTATCCAACCTCTCATCAAATCTTGTGTTTTTCTATCCGCTCTTGTAAGGTATAGGATGCTGTCCAACCCTTGCAGAGTTGTTATTCTGTTCATTCCCCCCCGCAAAGCATAAGATGCTGTCCAACCTTTGCGGGATTTCAGGAGTCTGTCCTCCCCTTATGATGATAGGATTCAGTCCTCTTGCGTAAAAAACTCAAAAAACACTATAAAACAACCCAAATATCAAAAACATCTGAAAAACCAAAAATCTCAAAAATCTTGAGTCATTAGGAGTAGTTAGGAAATCTGTTCTGAACTACGTTGGCTTGATCCCTTTCAACAGGGTACGTAGTGCAGCTTGGGATCCACATCCCAAGTCCAGCCAAACCTTTAAAAATAAGCATTTTAAATCTTTCAAAATTACAAAAATCTTTCAAAATATTGTTTTTTCGAAAGGATCTTCCTCTAGAGTTAGGAGGTTGTCCTAGTTAGAGAGTTTTTGAGTCGGGAGTTGCTCCCTCATTCGTTGTTTGGTTTGTTGTGTGTTTTATTTGTTTGTGTTAGAGTTAGGAGTGAGTCCTAGCTAGGAGTTTTACGCCTCCGTCCGGTCAGTTGGCGATCCACATCGCCAATTGATGACTAGGTCTAAGATGCGATACATCCTACTGTTTTTCTTAGGATATACAGCCTAGCTACACATAGATTATAAGAACTACCTGCATTAGCTTAGGGCTAACCTGCATTTAGTTAGGGCATATAGGGTGTCCTAAAATCTACAATCCATTAGAATTTAAATAATCACACAAGAAGCTTTAAGAACTAGTCCGGTTTTTTTAGATCGAGTCTAGGATAGAGGTCTAAATGTCTTAGACATCATAGCTTAGAATAGGTGCGAAGAACTACGTTGCCTTGATTCTCGTGGAGGCGGGGATACGTATGCTTCTTTGGATGAACATCAGATCATCTAAAGACTCAGGCCTAGGTATAGATTAGAGTTTTAGGGTTGTATGGTATCGAGTCATTTTCTATGTTTTGCAGTGTTTTCTTACTTTATTGCGCAGACCTTATACTTTTTTGGTGTGTCATGCATGTGTTTGTTCACCAGAACTTAGACACCCATTAGGCATGTCACTTATAACCTAGTTTTGCTTAGGCGACACTTATTTCATTTCTTTATGTGTGATTATAATTCATCTCCGAGACATGCATGATTAGATAGACGTCTTCTCGGAGATATTGATTCTCATTTCATATGACTTTTGCTCAAAACTCTTCAAAATCATTAAATAAATGGCATAAGAGACCAGGTGTTTACACTTGGGCGGATGAGGTGCTCTTTAGACCTTCCAAATTCGTAACCAGGCACAAACCCTCTTTTTATAATCTCTGGTTATCCGTTGCAACAGAGCATAGTATGGGATCCAGGGCCCATTTGCCTTTTTCCTTGGATGGCGACTCTTCTTTGTTTAAGGTACGCCTCGAATCTGGGCTAGTCCCCGAATCGAGAGGTATCTCACCTTTTTATCGCCACTCATGCTGTGAGAGGCATTCTTCTTTCGAGAGTTCCTTGGTAGAGCTCTCCATTCATGTGGATGATCCTGAGACTGTTAGCATGTGGGGGCACGTCCCTCACCGCCGCCTCTCCCGGATCTGGGTCCACAGGCTGGCGACTCTGCTGGGAATTTCTTGGAACATTGCCTAACTCTGTTAAAATGCCATTTGTTATTAATTTTGAAGAATTTTGAGCTAAAATCATTATAAATTGGAATTCAATCGCTTAGAATCCAGGGGCACCAAATAGGTGTTTAAAACAAGGGATTCACACACTGCACAGCATACATCATTTTGTTCTTTATTTTCTTTTATTGATTTTATTATAATTGGCTCCACGGGATAGAAACAATGCGTGCCACATGGGATGTCATTACCCTGTTGGTGCTGTTGTATCTATTTCCAAGCTATGCGCTCGTGCTGCACCCGTAAACACTCGGTGCACTTGTGTTTACAGCAGCCGATGAGCAATGAAGCATACTATGTATAGCACTCGGTGCACTTGTGTTATACATACTAAGTATGGATCATATGCATAGTACCTGATTGAGTCCGGAGCTCTACTTTCCTTTTACATATATTATGTACATGAGTATATTTGCTAACCTAGTAAAAACCCAATTAGGACTTGCTTGTACTTATATATGTATTTTATTCATATAGGAGCGAACATGTGTTACTTACACATGTTGGAACCTAGATTTAGGAACCTTGTCCTGTGTATAGATTATTGTAACTCACCATATGTGGTTACAATGCGGTCCTAGTACACTCACATGTCTGTCTTGAGTCAAGTATCTTGACTCTGTTTGGATATATTTAGGGCTGGTGCCCCTGGTTAGGATATATATGTATATATATATATATGTTTTGATTTTTAGATTAGGGTTCTCCCTTTCTCTCTTTAATTAGAGTTCCTTATTCAATTCAGTGGGTTACATCCACTCAATATCCAGTTTCAGATCTAATCTATGACTCTTACTTGCTTTACCATAGTCATGATCTGTCATTCGATCTTTCAGCTATTGGATTAGACCCTGTGTCACATAGACTCAACTTTGGTCAAGTTTTATCCAATTACCTTCTTCTCACAACACTGTCATTTCGAGATGATTAGTATTCTTGTTCAGAGTGCTACATTACTATTTCTTCTTACCCATATACCCTTTGTAGCACTGTCATGCTGTCAGATTTTACTTAGAACCTTTTGGGGATAGAGTTAGATAACCATGAGCCTATCTTATCATTGCCTCATGAGTTTACTTTACCCTGACCTCCCTGTATAGCCGTTATGCTGCCGGATTTTATCCAAATCATTTTGAGCATGACTGCTAGTCTTTAGAGTCAGTTTGCATTGTTTCGATTCCCATTTTCAGTATCAGTTAGCTTAAAGGTTCACTCTTAATGGGAATCTCTGATTTGATCAATTGCGTTCACGTTCTTTCGTCAGTGACCCATACATGTAATTGTTGCTCATAATCTATTTTATTATCTTTTTTTGGAGGATAACCATTCTTGTGTTGTATCATGGATTCAATTTGTGCATATATTTGTTGTCTACCTGTTTCGTTTTGAGATCTGGCCGATGGCTTCTTTGCTATCCTCATGACCATGATCTATCATCTTGATCTCCTTGATCGTAAAGTTAGTATTCATCGCCAGATTTAGATCCAGCCTATGACCTACTTCTGTCATTCCATGACTGTGTTCTATTTTCTGATCTGTTGATCATTCTGATCATAGATGAAAAATCCATTGTCACCAATCGTATTCCTTCCTATATAAATGATTGTCAAATTATTCTTATCATTTGCAAGGACCTTCTTATTCCTTCATAATCTCTATCTTATCTGAATGTCAGGTTCAATCATGTCGAATAATATGTTGAAGATTTGGATAAGTGAAGTCATCAGAACCCTTCCGCGTGAGCATGAGCGAAGCATGATCGATCGATTCATAAGCACGTTCAATTACTTGAGCGTATCTGGTATAAATTGGAAATTTCTTCAGGCAGTTGCAAAGCTTTGGGATCCCATCCTTCATGTGTTTCGATTCGGTTCCTTTGAACTTTGCCCAATCTTTGAAGATTGGTGCGCCTTGCTAGAGATTACATCTGAAGGACTCTGGATTCAACCTGCAAACATAAACTCTTCTAATTCCCTCTTTTGCGGGTTATTCAAAAATGATATCGTTGATGCCTTACCTTGCTTCAAAGGCACGCATGTAGAGGTCCATATCCTTATTGAAATTTTTTCCAAAAACACTGACCCTACTAACTCCCGTTTCCAAAGCTGTCGGCGTAGTGCCTTAATCTTTGGAGTTTTTGCTCGCCATATCATTCGTGGCGACCCCCGTGTTGCCCCATTGGCTTTGCTGGGCATAGTAGACCAGATTAACAAAGGAAGAAATCCTATTCCTACTATGTTAGCAGAAACTATCTTAGGACTAGATCGTATTGATCCTTCAAAAGTCCAAAATAGTTTCTATGGGTGTGCTAAACTGCTTTATTTGTGGCTTTGTGAAAAGCTTATTATTCTTAAGCCACAAAATTCCATTAAGTATACCCTTAAGGATCATTCGTCATGGCAATCAATGGCCAACCAACCCCAATCCATTGACGAATGGCACCATTGGTTGCAGCATGTAGACCATGACCAACTTCACATGGTGAGTCATTCATGCCTTCAGGTCATTACTAGTACTTACCCATATTCCTTTGTATATCTTATGGGTTTGGAAAAATCAACCTTCTACGCACCCATGCGTTTGCTTTACCAGATTACGGGAAAGCCATATCCTCCCAGAATCATAACCCCTCCTCTTTGCGAGAAACTTACTCCTGATCTCATCCAGTCTATTGTAACTGCCTGGAGAAACAAAGTTATTAGTCAGAGATTTGCTCTATCGTCTAAGATCGAGCGGAATGATTTTTCAGAAGAACCTGAGGGAAAGAGAGCCCGTATCGAAAGACCTTGAAGACCTTATCATATTTTTTGTCGTATTGATTTCGTCAATTACCATTTGTTTATCTAATTGAAATCAAAGACTGATGTTTTCATCAATTGTAATCCCAAATTTCTTATCAATGAAAGTGTGTTTTCTGTTTCTCTTGTCATTATTTGGTGAGAATAGTTTATCTCAATTATCAAATTTTTAATCTAATGTTCATATTTCTTCACAGGATTCTTGACTGAGCAACCATTGCTCCAAAGAAAATTACCTTTCCAAAACCAACCTGGTCCCGTCAGTCTTCTGATTCCAGGCTGAGTAGACAATCTTTGTCACCTGTTTCATTTACTTCTCCAGCGTTACCTGTGTCTCATTTTCAAGAAATACTCTCACCCATCCAATCCACCCCAGTCTCAATGGCAGATCCCATTGATCCTATGATAGCTATCCAGGAGATGTTAAAGGGCCTTACTCGTGACATGGCGAGTATGAAGGAAGAAATGACTCACATGAAAACCCAAATTAGCGATAAGGCATCTGCTTCTAGAGGAGGACCAACGTTTCATCAACCTCCTCGTGTTGCATCTCCAGAGTTGAATAGACCCACTATCTCGCCATTAGAAGTTGACATGGATGATGAACAATACGCTGAAGAGTATTGTATCCCTAGGATCAATAGGGAGAAAGAAATGTATGAGAAATTTGAGAGAGAAATGTCTAAGAAGTTTGGGAAATTAGCTCAAGAGATGGAACACATGAAAGTTCAAGGCCCGAAGAAATTTGACGTCTCCGAGTTGATGATGTCTTCTGCAGTGGTTTTACCACATAACTTCAAGATCCCAGATTATGATAAGTATGACGGGACTGGATGTCCTCGGAACCATATAAGGTGGTTTATCATCCTTTCACAGCAATATGGCCTGAATCATGAGCAGATGGCCCAGCTATTTCCTATTTCTCTGGTAGGGATAGCAAAGAAATGGTTCCTAAGACTGAAACCAGATGAGGTTAGGACCATGGAAGATATCTCTGACCAGCTTATTGAACAATTTTCAATGGAGGAGGGGATAGAGGTCACAAAGAGGGACCTCAAGCAGTTGAAGCAAGGTCCTCAAGAGACCTTTACCTCATTTATCAGGCGCTGGAGGCGCAAATCTGCTCAGTTAAATCAAAGGTTATCAGAAAAGGATCAGATAAAGTTGGTGGTCAAGAGTCTGTCCACTCAATATTTCCATTTCATGGCGCCTCAGCATTATCCTAATTTCGATCATTTGATTCAGACGGGAACCCAAACTGAGGATGCCATCGGCAAAGGTCTAAGGGCTAGACCATCGTCATCCGAAGTCAGAGAGGGCAAGCGGCCAATGGTTATACAGAAAGAGGTGAATAGTGTGAACTATGTCAAACCAGTGGCAAGAGCAGTAACTGAGGTGTCAAGACCGGCAGAGAGGCAGGCGCCTAAGCAATTTGATCCGCTTCCTTATCCTTACCCTGTTATTTTGAAGAAACTAATTAGGGATAAGAAAATAAAGCTTCCTGATATCAGGCCAGTACCGGATCCATTGCCTAAGTATTGGAGATTAGACCAATACTGCGAATATCATCGGAATTTAGGCCATCTGACAGAAAGATGCCTAGCTCTGAAGTATGCTATTCAGAAGATGATAGATAATAAAGATTTGGAAGTGGAGCGACCTAGTACTACTCAAAACCCCCTCCCAAATCATCGTGCTGTTCCTCCGCCTGTAATCAATGTTATTTTTGTCAATGAACCTATTCTTGACCCTTCAAATCTCATTTGTGCTATAACATCCGATAAACCCTATGTGCTGAGGTTGGATGATGAGGAGATCGAAGATTTGACGAGGGAAAAGCCTTATGTCCTTTCCCTGGCTGATGGTGATTTTGCAGAGTCTTCTTCTCGATCTTATATACTTCATTGTGAAGATGTTGAAGAAGAGCAGATGAACAAAACACCATATGTTTTAAGAATCGAGGATGATGATTTGTTGTTCCTCGATGACCAGTGTGATGAGCTTCAACACGTCACAAGGGGCGGTCGTGTATTCAAGCCTCCAGAGTTGAGTGTAGAGAATCCGGCAGAAATAGCAAGGGCTGCAGGAAATCAGAGGCTGAATAAGCCCATTGTGGAGGAGGAGGATGATAATTTGTTGAAACAGTTAAAGAAAACCCAAGCGAATATTTCCATATGGGGTCTGCTCATGTCTTCTTCCAAACACAGGAAAGTAATACTCAAGGAGTTAAATGCTGCACAAGTATCTGTTGATGTTACACCTGATGAGTTGGTGAGCCTGGTCACTCCGGCCAGAACATCTAAGGTTTTGTCTTTCACAGATGAAGACCTTCCTCCCGAGGGTAGAGACCATACTAAACCTCTCAAAATCACTTTAATTTGCAATAAGAAGAAAATTCCAGAGGTATTAGTAGACAATGGGTCTGCTCTGAATGTTTGCCCATTGAGCACAGCAACTACCCTTGGATTCGGACCGGAGAATTTTGTCCCCTCTGAGCAAGGCATTCTAGCATACGATGGAACCCGTCGTGATGTCATCGGGACTTTGGTCACCGAAATCCAAATAGGAGGTGAGGAATTTGAAATAGAATTCCAAGTCCTCGATATCAAGGCATCTTTCTTGTTGCTGCTTGGTCGCCCATGGTTGCACAAGGTTGGGGTCATACCATCGACGCTGCATTAGAAGTTGAAATTTATTCGAAATAATAGGGTGGTTACTGTGAAAGGAGACCCTGATTTGGAAATAGGCCAGATTTCTCAGGAGTTGGTTGTTGACAAAACAGACGATATAAGCTTAACTGGCTTTTCGCTGGAGGTGACTGCTATCACTATGGAGGAGGCGATGAATGAAGAGATCTTCTTCCTAAGTAGTACCAATTCCAAAGTTATCAAGATGATTCGCAAACAAGGATATATGCCAGGTGCCGGGTTGGGCAAATATCATCAAGGTATGATTGAGTTCCCAATACTCAAGACCTTCAATGGCCTGTTTGGGCTAGGATACGAACCCACCAAGAAGGAGATCATAGAGATGAAGCGTTATATGCTGAAGTGGGCCGAGTGTCGTCGCCGTGGTTTAGACTTGCCTATGGGACCTCTGAATTTGACAATGAATGGTCATTTTCGCAAGGAGGGAGCAGATGTTCCATTCTGCGGTTTCGCTGAGGCTTGGGTTGATGAGTCGACTGGGCAAAGGTTGCCAGGGTTTGAAATTTTCTTTGACCTCGAGCTACCAAAAAATGAGTTAGTAAGTGTACAGATCGCAGAGATAGAGTCAGAGACAGATTGGGCTGATTGCATGGTGCCAGAATTTCTGAACTCACTTTTTGAGGACGGGTCACAGATGGTAGCTGTTATTGACAAGAGCACAATAATTCTGAACCCGACACATCTTATCACCCTGGCAGAGGGACCTTTGACTAACTGGACCTCTCAGGCCCTACCTCAGGTTACCTTTCAGTATAGTCATACTTCTCCAAAAGAGTCAGTTGTGTCTAAGTATGAGTCTGTTTCCAAGTTAGATACAAAGTCTGTCATTTCTAACTCTTCTTTTGATGCAGGTACTGTAGAGGTCAAGTTAACCCTTGGAGTCGGTGGTGTGTCTCCTGCTAGTGAGGTCGAGTTTGAAGATATTTTTACTGATGTACTTGATGCTTCTCATGTACATATTTTTGAGTATGTTGACACTGATGTCAACATGTCTGTTTCTAAGTTTGTAAATACAATTCCAGAGTCTGTAAAGCCTGATGTGGGCTATTCATCATCTGATGTATTCAATTCATCTTTCAATGAAATAAAGGACTCTTCATTGTACTTTCCTGTTTCAATTTCTTCTACTGAATCTGCTTTAAAACCTGATAATAATAATAATAATCAAGACTCCCCCTCTGATGAGGATGCCGACGAACCTCCCCCTGAAATCAAACATCTGATTCAACAGGAGGGGAGTCGCCGAGCAAAACCACTCGAAGAGGAAGTTGAAACCGTGAATATAGGTGATGAAACTTTGATTCGGGAAATAAAGATTGGCAAAACTTTATCTCCTCAAGAGCGCAAAGAATTAATCGCCTTACTTAAAGAGTTCAAGGAGGTTTTCGCTTGGTCTTACGATGACATGCCGGGATTGAATGAGGAGATTGTTCAGCATCGATTACCATTAATCCCTGGCATCAAGCCAAAGAAGCAGAAACTCCAAAAACTCAAGACAGAATGGGAGTTGAAAGTTTATGAAGAAGTCAAGAAACTTCTAGAGGTGAAATTCATCCAAGTGGTTGAATACCCCGAATGGCTCGCTAATGTAGTACCAGTGCCCAAAAAGGATGGGAAAGTTCGAATGTGCGTTGATTTTCGGGACCTGAACAAAGCAAGTCCAAAAGATGATTTCCCATTGCCAAACATTGATCTCTTGGTAGATAATACTGCTGGACATGCTCTCTTATCCTTTATGGATGGGTTCTCGGGATATAACCAGATCAAGATGGCACCTGAGGACATGATGAAAACAGCATTCATTACTCAGTGGGGTACATACTGCTACAGAGTAATGCCGTTTGGCTTAAAGAATGCTGGTGCCACTTAGCAGAGAGCTGCAACTACTCTTCTTCATGATATGATTCACAAAGAAGTCGAAGTCTATGTAGATGACATGATCGTTAAAGCAACGACTAGACCAGAGCATACAGTCGCCTTGAGAAAATTCTTTGAGAGAATAAGGAAATATCAGCTTCGCCTGAATCCAAACAAGTGTGTATTTGGAGTTACATCAGGAAAACTCCTTGGATTTATGGTCAGTGAAAGGGGAATTGAGGTGGATCCTCAAAAGATCAAGGCAATCCAGGAAATGGAACCGCCTAAGACAGAAAAGCAGATCAGAGGTTTTCTTGGGAAAGTTCAATACTTGAGAAGGTTCATATCTCATTTGACTATGACATGTGAACCAATTTTCAAGCTTTTGAAGAAGAATTCTTCGAAGAAGTGGAATGATGAATGTCAGGAAGCGTTTGAAAAAGTTAAGCAATGTTTATCTTTGCCTCTTGTTCTATCACCCGTCATTCAAGGCCAACCCTTGTTGATGTATTTGTCGATTACAAACACTGCAATGGGTTGTATGCTTGCTCAGAAAGATCCAGAGTCTAAGCGAGAAAAGCCTATCTATTATATCAGTAAGAAGATGCTGGAATATGAGATAAAGTACTCCGTTTTGGAAAAAACTTGTCTAGCATTGGTTTGGGCTACTCAAAGGCTTAGACATTATCTGTTGTCGAACAAGGTTCTTTTACTTTCACGGATGGATCCGTTGAAGTACTTGTTTGAGAAACCTGCCCTTACAGGAAGAACCGCTAGGTGGTTGTTATTGTTATCTGACTTTGACATCATTTATGTCACTCAGAAGTCCATCAAAGGACGGGTTATAGCTGAGCAGCTGGCTGATTCTCCTACAGAGGAGAATGTTTTCCTGAAAACTGAGTTTCCTGATGAAGAGATAATGGATATTGAAGAAGAAACTCCAAGTACCAAATGGTTGATGTATTTTGACGGAGCAGTCAATAACCAAGGTCGAGGAGTGGGTGCAGTGTTGATATCTCCAAAGAAAGAGTATATCCCTATATCCATTAAGTTGCAGTTTGAGTGCACGAACAACATGGCAGAATATGAAGCTTGTATAGCAGGACTCGAGGCAGCTTTAGCTCTTCAAGTTCAAGATATAGATGTGTTTGGGGACTCAATGCTCATTATTTGTCAAACCAATGGGCAATGGAAAACTCGGGAGGATAAATTGATCCCTTATAACGCATATTTGGAATCTCTGGTTAAAAAATTCAAGAATATCACTTTTACTCACTTGTCTAGAACCAGAAACCATTTTGCTGATGCTTTAGCAACTTTGGCTTCGATACTAGACATCTCTGCAACTATGGAGGTTCAGCCGTTAGCTGTCAGATTGCAGTGGGTTCCTGCGCATGTGAATGCGATAGAAATATTGGCGAGATGTCCGGATGGGAAACCATGGTATACGGATATCAAGAACTTCATTTCTGGCAAGGGTCACCCTCCTGAAGCTTCAAGCAAAGAGAGGAAAACTCTTCAGAGGCTAGCTACCAACTTCATCATTTGTGGTGAAGAGCTGTATAGGCGATCTTTTGACGGAATTCAACTTTTATGTGTTGATGAAGACAAAGCTGTGGAGCTTATTGAGCAGACTCATGAGGGAGTTTGTGGACCGCATATGAATGGCAAGATGTTATCTAGAAAGATTTTAAGACTTGGATTTTATTGGCCCACAATGGAAGCAAACTGCTTTGCCTTTGTGAAGAAATGTCATAAATGTCAAGTTTATGCGAATCTTATTCATGTTCCTCCGTCGGAGTTGCATTCTTTGACTTCGCCGTAGCCATTTTCAGTGTGGGGGATTGATATTATTGGAAAAGTTCATCCGAGGTCTTCAAGCGGGCATGAATACATTCTAGTAGCGATTGACTATTTTACGAAATGGATTGAAGCCGTTTCGTATGCTTCCATCACTTCGAACACAGTTGCGAAGTTTATCCGCACCAACATTATTTGCAGATATGGAGTACCTCACGAGTTGATTTCAGATAATGGGTCGCAATTCAAGAAAGAGGTGTTACACCTGTGTGAAGAATTCAAGATAAGACATCACAAGTCATCTCCTTACAGACCTCAAACAAATGGTGCTGTAGAGGCAGCGAACAAAAATATCAAGGTCATAATCAGTAAGATGACCGAGACTTATAAGGACTGGTCGAACAAGCTTCCTTTTGCTTTATGGGCTTATAGGACATCGATCAGATCCTCTACATGTGTAACTCCATATTCTCTAGTGTATGGAATGGAAGCATTCCTCCCTGTTGAAGTGAGAATCCCGTCCCTAAGAGTTATGATGGAAGCGAATCTGTCAGAGTCTGAGTGGGCAAGAGCTAGACATCAGGAATTGCAGATGATTGATGAAAAGAGGCTGAGATCCTTGTATCATGATTGAAATATTAAATAACCGCAAGTGCACGGATCGTGTAAATACGGGTCGAACTCAAGGAAGAGAAATCTAGTTGTCAATCCTATTCTTTTACCGATTAGAATACTAGCTATGATATACTGTTGCCTGGCAAAATCTCAGGATTTCCGTGGACTTAGACCTCGGAGCCAACACTATATATAAGCGTGTATTCTATTCAATCTAAGAATCAAATTCAACTACGATCTTGATTTGGAAATCTTAATTTAGGCAAAGTGTGCCAAAATTCTAATAATCTTTGTTAACTACTTATCTAATCTTATTAGAAAATTAAAATTCTAAAGGCCTAAGTTAATTGGAAAATTGCAAAAGTAATTTGGAATAATGTAAAAATCTTAATTCAATATAAAAGATTACTTAGGGTTAGAATCCACCATGGGTTTGGATTAAATTGATTAATTAAAACAACTCTTGAATTGGGTTGAAAATTCGATTAACTAGTCAATAAGGAATAAGATCAAAGGGATGTCATTCCTTATAAGTAATTAATCAAATCCACTCTCCAATTTACATTGATTATATAGAACTTTATATTTGTTAATCAACAATCATTCATACGAAAGGAGAAAGCCAATGGCATGAATGATTGGGATTTTCCAAACACAAACTCCTACACAATTTTTTAATTGAGTAGATTGATTTAATTGTAATTATTTCTCCTTTCCCATGGCTTCAACTAAACCCTAAGTAAATAGGATTTAGTTACTCATGAAGAAGTGAAGAAAAACAAAAATAAAGGAGAAAAAAAAGAGAAGAGATGCCATATAATTACTTAAAAGGAAAACTAAAAGAAAAATAAACTCTCCACTAGTTTAAATTAAACAAAAAAAATACATCACTTTGGAACTAGAAAATAGAACAAAATACAAAAAGAACTTATTCTTTTTCTCCTCCAATCTTTGGTTGAATCTTCCTCCTTCAAGCTTTAATGTCACCTTGAGTTTGAATGGTGGATGATTGATCCTTGGTTGAGAGTAGAAAAGAAAAAGAGCATGAAAGAGAACAAGAAAACCTAAAAGAGAGAGAGCTTGAGAATGGTGGAGAATTGTATATAGGATGGAGAGAGAGGAGGAGCCATCTTTGTTATTCTTTTCACACATATATGGAGGGAATCTCTTTCTATTTACAAGCCCCAAGGAAGTTCACAAAAATAACTTGGCATCTTTGAAATTTTAGCAACTTCCACCTTGTGTGTATAATTTCAGCAACTTTGTACCTTGTCTTGGTAATTTGAGCCATTTTTGTTGACTTTTTCCTCTTCTCTTACGTAGAAATAGGTGGGATTTTAGCAACTTTCTCTCCTTCTTCATGGTGGGCCCCACCTATATTAAATGTGCAAACAAGTAAGACAAGTTAGTAAGTGGGTCCCATTTGCATTATATAATATATAAAACATGCTATTTTTGAATCCAAAACCGTGGAATGCTATTTTTAATCTTCAAGTGGGTCCCACAAATGCATGTATAGCAATTAGGAAGTTGCTATTTCTTTCAAACGGAAACGTGGGTTGTAGAGAGTTTTGCATGTATTTGGTAATTTCCAAACTGTAAATGGGTCCCACTATTGTTGTAACACAATATGGCAATTGCCAAAGTTGAGGGCTGCTTGTTGATGATATCCACACTCCTTGTTTATTTTATACTCGCACCCCATTCTAATATTAAAAGTTTCTGCCTTGGAGCACGCTGGATTTGCAAACATCGTTAGAATAACGTGGGGCCCACCATGAATATAAGGAAACTGATATTTATGTCCCCTTTGCATGTGCTTTCGAAAATCCCATCTCAATAGAACTGTACGTGCATGCATGTACTCACATAAGAATCCAATAGAAAATTTAGTTGCCCTTTCCATCTACTGCCACAAAGAACCTTCTTTAAATATAATATGTGAGTTGAGAAAGTAGGCCCCAATACATATACGGATATTTCTTCAAATTCGAACCATCTCTTTCTTAATGCAATTCCTATTTAAGATATTTGGTTATTCTCTAAATGGCAAAACTGCCCCTCCATCATATATATGTCCAAAAATCCCATAAGCAACTTCCATATGATGATGTGACCGTCCATTTATTTAAAACCCCCTTCCATGCAGAGAGGTTATGCCCCTTAATCGTTTCTACAAGGCAATCTGAACTGTTCATTGGATGGTCCATAAATAGATCCCTTGGATTATTTCCGTAAGATGATCCAAACCGCTCATTATGTTGGGCTACAAGATAAATTAATGACGCACCTCACCCATTGTCGTATGATGATCTAAACCGTACAAATGATGGGCGATAATATAGAGTGGTTGCACCCCTAATTCATCTTCGTAGAACGATCCACACCGCCCATTTAAAAGTACCCAAATTGGTTTTCATAGGACAATCCAACCGTCCAATTTGTTGGCTGCAAGGTAAATATGATTGTGCCTTTTGAATAATTCCAAAGAACAATCTAGACCATCCAAATATTAGTGATAAAAACTACTTTTAGGGGCCACTTGTTCGCTAATCCAAACCATCTAGACTATGAGCTTTGACGGACTTTTCCCAAACCATTTCTATTGGATGATCTAAACTATTCATTTAATGGGCCGTGATGGTAATCAAGTGCACCCTCTAAATCATTTCCATAGCTGATCCGAGCCATCCAATTTAATGGTCCACCATGTAACTTGATTGCTTCCCTTAAATAACTCCAATAAGGTAATCTGAACCGTTAAATTCAACCCAGTTAGAGCATCTTGAACTCGGCCACCAAAGTATCTTGAAATTTTAGATTTTCTTGAAAATTGATTGTTTTCCTTAGGAATTTCATCTCCTTAGCTCTATTTTCCGTGAAAATCCATAAATAACCCTGCAACACCAGAAACACACAAAATACATTAGTAGCACCGCTTTAATTATCAAATATGCATGCTTTTTACACCTACAATTCACACATAAATGTGCTCATCAGATTCCCCCATACTTAAGTTTTGCTTGTCCTCAAGCAAACAAAAAGAAAAACTAAAAGAAATACAAAAACTAAATAAAAATAAAATCCTAACTCACTTTCGTAGGAATCACGATTGCACTTAGCGCGTGCAACAAGCCTTTAAACCCCCAGGTTACCCTAGTGGACGAGTTGTGTCTCGTGAGTGTTTGCAGTGAATATACACACAAAATTCTAAAAATAAACTTTTCTTTTTAAATCTCACTATAGAATAAAGCCAAAAATTTCTAATCCTTTTTATTTGTTTGATAAATTACTCAAAATAGAAGAACAAGAATACATATATACTTAAACTTTGCATCCTATCCCAAGTCGGAAAAATTAGAAAAATATTTTAATCAAGGAATCCTCTTTTGAATTTGTCCTACTTTGCTCCCTTAAACTTGCCTCTATTGTAATCGTACCATAAAAGAAATTTGATTCGGAAACTTCGTAGAAAACTTACAAATTTATATGGTCCACCATTCTTTCAACTTTTCCCATAGTTTCTAAGAATAGAACTCTTTTTTTTTTTTTGTAATCCTCTACTGCTTTTGGCGTGAATGACATGCAGGGCATGCACCAGACACCCAGGCTACTAAGCAGTGTCCGACTAATCTTTGATTTGCATATGTCATAGACATTGATGCATATGAGTTCAAGCTTTACCTTTGATTATGTGCAATGCTTTGATTCATTAAGCTTTCTAATTGACCCATGTATGGAGTTTTCAGTCAGTTGCTCTCAAGCCAGTTGGCTTTAAGGAACTAGGCATAAAAACCCTTCAGACTTAATAGCTCAAGTCAAAAAGGCTACAAATCAAAACTATAATCAAGAAGCAAACTTTCTAAAAATCATTCTTTCTTTCTTTTGTTTCAACCTTTCTTTCCTTTTTATCCATACCATATAAAAAGCAAGTTTCTATTTCTATTTCTTATTCAAATCCTTTTAAAAGAAAGATTCCAAAAGAAAGCAAAACTAAGAAAGGAAAGTATTCTTTCTAATTTTTTAAATTCCAAAATTAAAATATCCACAAACTTTCTTTCTTAAAATAGGAAAACAACTTTCTTTTTAAGAATACCAAGTTCTTTCTAATTTGAAAAATTACCAAAAACAAAAGGAAAAGAAAATTTCTAACTTTAACTATAGAAAAGATTAGAAAAGAAAGTTTCTAAAAGCTACCCCCCCATACTTGAATCATGCAGTGTCCTCAATGCATGCAAAAATAGAAACAAGGACAATAAAGAGAAGAGAGGGGCGTACCTTTTTCTTTTAAGAGAGATTTGAATAAAGAGGCTCATGAAGATCCATGACCTCTTCTAAATTAGATCTTGGTAACTCAACAAAGGACTTCAATCTGAGTAAATGAAACTTGTCCTTCCAAGTAGAGTCCTTATTTTCTTTTAAAAAATTAATTAACTCTTCTTCTTGGGTCGAGTTTAAGTCCATTTTGATTGTCACAGGAGATGTGCAAGTCTTACCCAAATATGCTTTTCTTAAATTTGAATGAAAAGGCGGCAAATTTAACTGTGGGGCCTTTTTGGGTGGAGGCTTGGGAAGGGGCGGAGATAGGGATGCTCCAAATTCTATTTGTTGGATGCTAAGGTCATCAGAAAAGGAGTCCCCTATATCTCTTGCATTCTCCAAGCCTTCTTCATCCAGAGCTTCTTCAAATCCTGCATTCAAAATATTTTCACAATTAGTCTCAGGAGTGGAGTGCAACATATTAATTTCTTCTTGTAAATTAGGTTGCTTACCTAATCTAAAAACATTAAAGTCCATGGAAGCATTCCCAAAAGTTAATTTCATTAAACCATTTCTACAATCAATTAAGGCGTTGCTCGTAGCAAGGAAAGGCCTACCAAGAATTATAGGAATTTGATCCTTGATATTAGCAACGGGCTCAGTTTCTAGCACAATGAAATCTACAGGAAATAAGAACTCTCCTACTTTAACTAGGACATCCTCAACCATCCCTTTCGGTTTCTTCATTGATCTATCCGCCAACTGAAGAGTGACGGTGGTGGGTTTGAGTTCTCCTAATCCTAATTGTTTAAAAACAGAAAGAGGTAATAAATTCACACTGGCCCCTAAATCTAAAAGAGCATGATTAATATGAGTATTTCCAATAGTGCATGCAATGGTAGGACATCCCGGGTCCTTGTACTTAGCCACCATCTGTTGAGACAAGATGGAACTAATGTTTGCAGCCAAGAATGCCTTCTTGGGTACATTAGATTTGCGCTTTTGTGTGCACAAGTCTTTTAAAACTTTGGCATAAGTCGGGACTTCGGAAATCGCATCTAACAATGGAATATTAATTTGCACTTGTTTAAACATATTTAAAATTTTCTCCTTAGCAGCCACATTTTTATTATTAGCAAGTCTCCTTGGAAAAGGAGCTTTAGGCACATACTCTTTTTCAGGTGGAGAAACTGCCTGCTCTGTACTTACCTGTTCGGGCTCTTCTTCTGAACCAATGGAGGATGACTCTTTACTTACCTTAATTGGAGATTCTTGAGCATCTTTAGAAGGTTCGGATCTGCCCTCCTCCCTTTGATATTCTCTGCCACTCCTTAAAGCAAATACAGCGTTACAGTGATCGGAGGGCTCCTGCTGCGGCAAGTTTGGTTGCATGGGATTCAACTGATTTACCTGTGGTTGTTGATTCCCATTTATGGCCACATTCCTTGGATTAGGAATTGGTTGACTTGGCATCTTCCCCTTTTCCCTTTCATGCAAGGCCATGGCAAGTTGGGAGATTTGCTTCTCCATATTGTGTTGGCTTGTCATGAAAGTGCTAGTGAGAAGTTCTATGCTCTTTTCTAAGGAAGTTATGCGTGCCAACTCCCCTTGTTTTGGAAAACCCGATGGTTGCTGATTTGAAACATTATTTAAAATTGGGTTTTGAAAAGGTGGAGGTGTGGTTAGGGGTGGTCGAACATTCATAGAAGGGAAGGTGGGCCTAGATTGGCCAAATTGGCCTTGACCTTGGAAATTTGATGGCCCTCCTTGATAATTCCCTTGATTCCAAGAAAAGTTGGGATGATTCCTCCATCCCGGATTATATGTGCTACTATATGGATTATTTAAAACCATGGCACTTGCATTTTCATTAGAATTACCAAATTTAGCAAGAGTTGGGCACTCTTCCATGACATGGTCCGTGGCTTGACACCAATTGCACATAGGAACACTATGTGCAATTTGATGGACCTGTGAAGGTCCTTTGACAACTATTGCTTCTAGCCTTTTGATTAGGCTATCAAGATGGGCCTCCTTAGCCACGGCACCCTCTATTAGAAATCCCTTACCTGTGTTGGCTCTCTCACCTTCTTGAGTGGATTCCCACTCTCTTGTTTTTTCCGCCAAATCAAGTAAGAAGTTCCATGCCGCGGCCTCATCTGTGAAAGATGTAAAACCGTTAGGACACATGGACTCAAGAAGTTGCTTTGTTTGGTAATCTATGCCCTCATAAATAATTTGGCATAAATGCCACACATCAATTCCATGGTGAGGACACTCTTGGAGTAGGTCCTTGAACCTCTCCATAAACTTAGAAAATGACTCTAATGGCTTTTGTTTGAATTGTAAAATATCGTTCCTAAGCTTATTAGTTTTATGTAATGGAAAAAACTTTTTTAGGAAAGCGACGGCGAACTCCTCCCAAGTGGTGATGGAGTTCGTTGGTAAGCCATAGAGCCACTTTTTAGCTCCCTCCTTGAGTGAAAACGTAATAAACCGCAACTTTACCGCATCATCGGTAAGTTGTTGCATCTTAATTAAAGCACATACATCTTCAAACTCACGCAAAAATAAATAAGCATCCTCCGAAGGGAGGCCATGAAAATGAGGAAGCAAAGAAATAAATTGCGATTTTAGCTCAAAATTATTGCCCTGCGCAACCGGCAATCTAATGCAAGAAGGTTGCGCGGTTCGGGCCGGATAGAAGCGATCGCGTAAACTCTTTGGCGGCTCTTGTTCTTCCGCCATGGCTACTTGATTTGGATTTGGTTCGATGTCTTCCTCCGTCTCTAACCGGTTTGCTCTTTCTAGTCGATTGGCCGAGTTCCGCACCCAACCTTCACTCATAAACACAGGAAAACCAAGTAAGAGAGATGGATAGCCAAGAAACCAAAAAATATAACTAAAATAAAAATAACTACTAATCTAACACTTCGAATAATTAAGATTCTAATGCAACTCTCTTCCCCGGCAGCGGCGCCAAAAACTTGATTGAAATATTAAATAACCGCAAGTGCACGGATCGTGTAAATACGGGTCGAACTCAAGGAAGAGAAATCTAGTTGTCAATCCTATTCTTTTACCGATTAGAATACTAGCTATGATATACTGTTGCCTGGCAAAATCTCAGGATTTCCGTGGACTTAGACCTCGGAGCCAACACTATATATAAGCGTGTATTCTATTCAATCTAAGAATCAAATTCAACTACGATCTTGATTTGGAAATCTTAATTTAGGCAAAGTGTGCCAAAATTCTAATAATCTTTGTTAACTACTTATCTAATCTTATTAGAAAATTAAAATTCTAAAGGCCTAAGTTAATTGGAAAATTGCAAAAGTAATTTGGAATAATGTAAAAATCTTAATTCAATATAAAAGATTACTTAGGGTTAGAATCCACCATGGGTTTGGATTAAATTGATTAATTAAAACAACTCTTGAATTGGGTTGAAAATTCGATTAACTAGTCAATAAGGAATAAGATCAAAGGGATGTCATTCCTTATAAGTAATTAATCAAATCCACTCTCCAATTTACATTGATTATATAGAACTTTATATTTGTTAATCAACAATCATTCATACGAAAGGAGAAAGCCAATGGCATGAATGATTGGGATTTTCCAAACACAAACTCCTACACAATTTTTTAATTGAGTAGATTGATTTAATTGTAATTATTTCTCCTTTCCCATGGCTTCAACTAAACCCTAAGTAAATAGGATTTAGTTACTCATGAAGAAGTGAAGAAAAACAAAAATAAAGGAGAAAAAAAAGAGAAGAGATGCCATATAATTACTTAAAAGGAAAACTAAAAGAAAAATAAACTCTCCACTAGTTTAAATTAAACAAAAAAAATACATCACTTTGGAACTAGAAAATAGAACAAAATACAAAAAGAACTTATTCTTTTTCTCCTCCAATCTTTGGTTGAATCTTCCTCCTTCAAGCTTTAATGTCACCTTGAGTTTGAATGGTGGATGATTGATCCTTGGTTGAGAGTAGAAAAGAAAAAGAGCATGAAAGAGAACAAGAAAACCTAAAAGAGAGAGAGCTTGAGAATGGTGGAGAATTGTATATAGGATGGAGAGAGAGGAGGAGCCATCTTTGTTATTCTTTTCACACATATATGGAGGGAATCTCTTTCTATTTACAAGCCCCAAGGAAGTTCACAAAAATAACTTGGCATCTTTGAAATTTTAGCAACTTCCACCTTGTGTGTATAATTTCAGCAACTTTGTACCTTGTCTTGGTAATTTGAGCCATTTTTGTTGACTTTTTCCTCTTCTCTTACGTAGAAATAGGTGGGATTTTAGCAACTTTCTCTCCTTCTTCATGGTGGGCCCCACCTATATTAAATGTGCAAACAAGTAAGACAAGTTAGTAAGTGGGTCCCATTTGCATTATATAATATATAAAACATGCTATTTTTGAATCCAAAACCGTGGAATGCTATTTTTAATCTTCAAGTGGGTCCCACAAATGCATGTATAGCAATTAGGAAGTTGCTATTTCTTTCAAACGGAAACGTGGGTTGTAGAGAGTTTTGCATGTATTTGGTAATTTCCAAACTGTAAATGGGTCCCACTATTGTTGTAACACAATATGGCAATTGCCAAAGTTGAGGGCTGCTTGTTGATGATATCCACACTCCTTGTTTATTTTATACTCGCACCCCATTCTAATATTAAAAGTTTCTGCCTTGGAGCACGCTGGATTTGCAAACATCGTTAGAATAACGTGGGGCCCACCATGAATATAAGGAAACTGATATTTATGTCCCCTTTGCATGTGCTTTCGAAAATCCCATCTCAATAGAACTGTACGTGCATGCATGTACTCACATAAGAATCCAATAGAAAATTTAGTTGCCCTTTCCATCTACTGCCACAAAGAACCTTCTTTAAATATAATATGTGAGTTGAGAAAGTAGGCCCCAATACATATACGGATATTTCTTCAAATTCGAACCATCTCTTTCTTAATGCAATTCCTATTTAAGATATTTGGTTATTCTCTAAATGGCAAAACTGCCCCTCCATCATATATATGTCCAAAAATCCCATAAGCAACTTCCATATGATGATGTGACCGTCCATTTATTTAAAACCCCCTTCCATGCAGAGAGGTTATGCCCCTTAATCGTTTCTACAAGGCAATCTGAACTGTTCATTGGATGGTCCATAAATAGATCCCTTGGATTATTTCCGTAAGATGATCCAAACCGCTCATTATGTTGGGCTACAAGATAAATTAATGACGCACCTCACCCATTGTCGTATGATGATCTAAACCGTACAAATGATGGGCGATAATATAGAGTGGTTGCACCCCTAATTCATCTTCGTAGAACGATCCACACCGCCCATTTAAAAGTACCCAAATTGGTTTTCATAGGACAATCCAACCGTCCAATTTGTTGGCTGCAAGGTAAATATGATTGTGCCTTTTGAATAATTCCAAAGAACAATCTAGACCATCCAAATATTAGTGATAAAAACTACTTTTAGGGGCCACTTGTTCGCTAATCCAAACCATCTAGACTATGAGCTTTGACGGACTTTTCCCAAACCATTTCTATTGGATGATCTAAACTATTCATTTAATGGGCCGTGATGGTAATCAAGTGCACCCTCTAAATCATTTCCATAGCTGATCCGAGCCATCCAATTTAATGGTCCACCATGTAACTTGATTGCTTCCCTTAAATAACTCCAATAAGGTAATCTGAACCGTTAAATTCAACCCAGTTAGAGCATCTTGAACTCGGCCACCAAAGTATCTTGAAATTTTAGATTTTCTTGAAAATTGATTGTTTTCCTTAGGAATTTCATCTCCTTAGCTCTATTTTCCGTGAAAATCCATAAATAACCCTGCAACACCAGAAACACACAAAATACATTAGTAGCACCGCTTTAATTATCAAATATGCATGCTTTTTACACCTACAATTCACACATAAATGTGCTCATCATATCATATCCAAGGGTATCAAAGAAGAATCGAAAGAGCCTTCAATAAGAAAGTCAAGGTCCGAGAGTTGAAGCCAGGAGATCTCGTCTTGAAGTCTTACCGGGCACCGGTGTTTGATCCCAGAGGAAAGTTCAGGCCAAATTGGTCTGGTCCTTACATTGTTGATGAAGTCCTGCCTGGAAAAGCCGTAAGACTCCTCGATGAAAGTGGAGAAAAATTAAATGAACCTACAAACCTGGATCAATTAAAGAAGTATTACGCTTAAGTACAATAGAAAGCCATCTTTGATCGATTTGAGCTTTGAGCCAACAACCTATATGTTTAAGACCATTTGCAAACCCTTTGGGCCAAAAAAAAATTAATAATAATAAAAAAATAATACTCCATTTCTTTGACAAACTCAAACCAGGGGCATCTTTTATGACTTGCGTCATAAAAGATATTGAACTTGAACTACGTCATGACCTGATCCCTTTTTAAGGGTACGTAGGTAGCCTGATTAATTCAGGTTCGGTCACGTCTTTCGTAACATTTTGAAAACAACAATTCTTGAAACCCAAATGGGTGAACTACGCAAACCTGATTCCCATTTCTTCAGGGATACGTAGGCAGTCTGGAGGGTCCAGATTCGGTTTAAAATACATGCAATCAAACCAAAGTTTATCCTGCTTGAACCTAAGCCTACCTTAAAGTTTTTCTGGTGTATTTTAGGCCCAAGTTTGTAGAGAAACAGAAAGAAAGAAAAATGATGGAGTCTTAGACCCGCTAGACTGAAAACCCGCAAGGGCAGTCTAGGCAAAAGTTAGGGTCATTCACTCGCTAAGCTGAAAACCCGAAAGGGCGGCTTAGGCAAAAATCAAGGTGCTGAGCCTGCTGGATGGAAAATCTGCAAGGGCAGACAGTCCAGGCAAAATATAAGGCATACGGTCCGCCAAATCGAAAACCTAGAAAGGCGATTTGGTCATGGCAGTGACTTCATGCAGAGAGGACAGAGTTTTGAAGAGCCAGTTAGACTTTCATTTTCTTTGGCATCATTCTAATGTTTGAGTAAGCACCAGCAAAGCTTCCTTTGGTACTTTTTGAGTTAAGGAGATTGAAACTAAGCAATCTAAAGGGATAATAACCATGACAGAAATACCGAAAAAAGGAATGAAACACCTTTAAACACGGTAACCAAAAGAATCTAAGAGTGGTAGACTTTTACCATCTTGAAATATTTTATCAGGCTAAGAAGCAGATTCGGTCTCTCTTAGTGTTCATGTCTTGTGTTTTTGTCAAAGTCCTCGTTTGTCGTTTGTCAAAGTCTTTATTTTGTCGAGTTGAGGTCAAGTTTTGAGGTCTTGTTTAGTCAATGTCCTCCCAAAGCCGGGGTGGTAAAAGGGAGGGAAAGAAGAGAATCCGTGCCTCTTGTTTATAATGTAAAGCAAAGCAGAATTCAGAATGTGGCAGGCTCTTAAAACCCGTCTGAAGTATCAGTGGTTGGCAGAGATGAAGAAAGTTTCTGAGCAAAACCAGTTTCTTGTACATGAGAAAATTTTGTAAACCCATGTGTTCTTGAGAAAAGCTTTGTAATCCCAAGAATTCATTAATGAAAGCTTTCTGCTTATCCTTTTGGTCCCTCTATTATTGCTCTCCGATGAATTTTGTCATGGAAGTAATCATACTAGGGGCATCTTTTATGACTTGCGTCATAAAAGATATCAATCAAACAATGATATTTGAGATGGCAATTCTCATCAAATAGAGAATAGAGGAACTTGAATACATTCTTCTGGTTCAAGCTCTTCAATCAAATTGTTATCTTTCTGAGTCAAGTTTTCATAAAATCTTTACTCCCAGCGGAGTCTAGAATTCATTCCTGCAATTTTCAAAATTCCAGCAGATTTCTTTTCCATTATTTTAAGGGTCAGTACTCGAAAATTTCTTCATCCTTGCTTGAGTTTTGTCTTCAGCACAGATCGTGCATTTTCAATCATTCTCAGGCAGAAATGATTTATTCATCTGGTGAAATCGATCAAAGTTGGTCATTTCTTCAATCATTTCAATGAATTTTATTTTTGCCATTGGCTCCGTGATTTGGAGTTTGGCATTTTCTTTTATCATTTGAAAGATTTAAAAATTGTTTCTGCCAATGGCTCCATGATTTGGAGTTTGGTATTTTCTTTTACCATTTGAAAGATTTAAAAAAAAATGTTTCCGCCAATGGCTCCGTGATTTGGAGATTGGTCTTTTCTTTCACCATTTGAAAGGTTTTAAAAAAAAAAAATGTTTTCGCCAATGGCTCCGTAATTTGGAGTTTGGTCTTGTCTTTTATCATTTGAAAGATTTTCAAAACGTTTTCGCCAATGACTCTGTGATTTGGAGTCTGGTAATTTTTTTCATCATTTGAAAAGGATTTCTTCTTAAAGGAATTTCCAGTGAAGTAGCTCCGCATGTTTGGAGTCTGGGCTTTTCTTTAACCATGAAGAGTTTTTAGAAGTACGAAACTACCAGTGAAATTGAGCTTCGTGTGTTTGGAGTCTGGTCTTTTCTTCTTCGCCCGTGACACTTAGCAGTGAAATGCCACATTTTGGCCTGTCTAATTGTCACTTCGCAATGTACCGCTACCTAACGAGTTAGGAGTCAAGTATATCTGCGTGGATTTATATGGAACCCTTTTCGCCGGACCATATCAATCTTGGATGACCCGCTACCTTGAAAGAGAGGAGTCAGGATTATCTGGATGGCTAAACAGACGAATTTTCAGCAATGGTCTGTGTAGTTATCGCCCTTTCGTTTTGAGCTAGTTTTGACGACTGACCAAGCAATATTTGGTCTGACCGTTAAGACTTTCTCATTTCTTTTTAATGATACCATTTTGGCAATTGACTGAGCGATATTTGGTCTGATTGTCAGCAAAAATCTTTATTCATCGATACAAGTGTGTCTGTAATGTGATTCTATTCTTTTAGTGATTCATTTTGTGTTTAACCAGACTTTTGGTTTAACAGTAAAAAAAGAAGAGGGAGAAGTATTTTATGCATATTTGTTTTCAATAAAAGTCCTTGTTAACTGTTGTGGATCACACAATTAATGGATTACAGAGAGGTTATCTTTTTGAGATGTCATTGGTTGTCATGCCAAGAGTCAGTGAGAGGTCATCTCCTTATTGTCTGCAGTGTTAGAAGTCTTGTTAAGTGTCATCTTTGTTGTGTTACCTTTGTGAATACCATTTTTGAATCAAAAACCCAAAAATTTGCTTTACTTTTTGTTATTTTGGGTCGTTCAAAATGTGTTATCTGTTCGGCTTTGGCATTCGTGTGACAAACACGCTCTACCAAAGAGGGGCATCTGTAGACACCCCATTTTGACCGAACCCCTTTTTGCACTTGATTTGATTAAAACCCAGGTAATTCTATGATCTGGTGACCCAAATTCGTCCCTAGGGTAGATTAGAGACCCATTTGGGTCCTTCTAAAATTTCAGAAAAATCTATCAAGATTTGCCTAGCGAACAAGCGAGGTAGGTAGCTTAATAGTGTAGCAGAAGGGGGATAGTTTATCCAATCTGAGGGCTGTCTTGTCAGAGTAATTTGTTGTCTAAATAGCAGCAGGAGGGTGTCCCTGGACATTTAAAGGGGCACAAATTTATTTTCTAATTTTTTATTGCACCATTTTTTTTTTAGACCACCGCATTCAAAACTAAACCAAGTATAAATATACCATAAAAAGGGTTGTCTTTGTCACTATAGGGGGGATGAAAATTAATCATGTTTTCCCTATAAATACATGACAAGAGGCTTCGTTTAGGGAGATTCTTTTCTAATTTTTTCCTCAAATCCGAAACCTAGCAGAGCTTTGAAGCTTAGAGAAAAAAAAAAAAAAAAACTCAAACCCTCATTCCTCTCATCATCTTCCCCAGCCTAACTCCGGTCAGATTCCGGCCAAGCTCTGACCGGACATCATCTTGCTATTCTTCTTCATTAACTTCTTCTATCTTTTCTTTTAAAACACTATCAAAACTTAGATCTGTTTCTTTTCTTCATAAAAAAAAAACCTAGCTCTTGCTCCTTCTTCTCCGGCTAAATCCTACGTTTTTCCGGCAAAGCTCATCGGAACTCCGGCCGGCTGTATTGTGGCTTATCACTTCGTTGATCTCCATTTCTAGTCATCTTTGATCTTCTGTTTCTTCTCTTATCCCTAGTAATCTCAAACTCTAGATCAAGCTATAAAATCTCAGATCTAAACCTCTAAATCTCAGATCTGACCTTGTAAATTTCAGATTCAAGCTTTCACTTGCAATTAACCGTAGATCTCATCGATCTTCACCTTCTCTGATCGATATCTCCTCATCTTCTCATCCTAAACCTTAGATCTGGTCATTTCTTTCATAGATCTAACCAGTTCTCAAACTAATTTTACTTATTGTTTTGATCTTGTATACAAGAAAGTTTAGATTTACAAAGAAGAAGAAAAACTTGAAGAAAAGAAGATTTGGTTGTGAGAGCTTTGAATCTGAAAATTGCGAAGGAGTGTTCATCAGTTTTAAGAAAAAGGTGAAAATTCGTCTACTACAGGTAAGATCAGAATCATTCCCTTATACAATTTCATGATTTTTTTTTATTTGCATTTTTGTAATGGTGTAATAGTTAATTTGAATGATATGCCTTTGATTTTAATTCTCCGATGGATTTGATTTTTAAAAAATCGCACTTTAATAATTGTTATGTCTGAATTTTGATGTTGATTTGGAGAAAATATTTCTTTCCTGCTATTCTCTTAACGTCGATAATCATTGAATCGATACAAGATGATCAAATCATTAAGATCTGTTTCATGTTATCATGTGTTAAATAAAGAGGATCTGAACATTGATTGTTTGATGATGAAGTAATATAAACCTGAGATTTTGAAAATAAAAGTTCTATTAATATTTTTATGTGTGTTCAGATGATATAGTTCTGTTTTGGTTCCTTTGTTTATTTTATCTTAATTTTTATCAAGGTATAAAAAACAATGAAATAATCATAGAGACAAAGGGGTTTAAGCGTAAGTCTTGCCCAGAGGAAGCTATGAATGCTTGAATCTTGTTTTCACATAGAATGTCCATTTGATAAATATTGGTAAGTTTCATGACACTCTTAAGCCCAGTTTATGCTATAGAGTTAGGATAATAACATTAGATTTTATTCATGATAGCCTATCCACTTGTGTATCTATGAGCTAATTTTACTATAGTCAGTTACTAATTTTTCAAGGCATAGGAATGTAAATGTAATTTTTTTTTTATTATTATTAAAGGCTTTTACACTCTAAAAATGTATGAACTGAATGGATTATGATCTGTAAAAGTGCTTTTTTAATTGATAGTTTATGGTTATGATTTTGCAAGCTAATAATTTTTTATACAATTTATAATGATTTATATTTATGATAGCATAATTTTTATTTTTATTTTGTTGTAAAAAAAAAATAAAAAAAAAAATATATATATATATATATATATATATATATATATATATATATATATATATATATATATATATATGAGCCTAACGGCCTTATTATTGAATTTGGATTTTGATAAAATCTGTACAAGTGTAGCAATTTAAAGATTCGAGCTTTGTATGCGTGCATAGACAATAGATGTTGGGTGGGGTACTTACCTTTAATTGTTTTAGAATAATAAAGTAAATTTTGATAGTTGTGTAAGGATGTAGAAAAGTTTCAGCTGAATATTGGATGAAATAAAGCCCATGTCAAACAGCCATTATTTTTCTTTTTGTGACAATGATCATATTTATTGTGTTTGATTGCCCAAAAGAGTTTTTTTTGTTTGGTTATTTATGAATGCTATCATTGAGTGTAGTGGTTTTGAGACAAATGTATTTTATTTCCAATATTCCCTTAGCAATCATCCTTTTAGTTTTCAAGTCATAATAAAATTCATAGTAGTCCTTATTTGCTGTGTGGAGTGGGGTAATGATCATAGTAGTTTTTATTCTTGTTCTGTGAATGTGATAGTGCTCATAACAGTCCCCTTAGTTATGGAGTCCTAAGGTGCCCTGTTTGTTGCTTGAATTCAATGAGGCACGAGTAATTGTGTATTCATGAGCATATATATATATATATATATATATATATATATATATATATATATATATACTTGTGGATATGTGAGTGCAGGTTTGAATAAATGTAAATATATATATTTATTTTGACACAATTTGGTCTCGAAATCATTTCCTGTTGGCGCAAAATGCAGTCCATAGTTCAGCCCTGTTTGACAGGCACCTTTCTGCCCTGTTTTGGCACTAATTATAACTCTTTTTCTGTACAAGTTTTTGCTCATGATTCTGTCCCATTTTTAAAATAGTCATTTCGGACTAGTTGAGCATGATTTAATTAGACTTAAATCTCAATTATTTTAGTTCTTATGTTCATGTAGAAATGTTTCATTAATTTTTAATTATAATAATAGTTTGTAATAAAATATTTTTAAACCATTGAATTTCACACCTTTGTTTCAACTTGCATGATTTAGTAATTGGATTGAATTTGTACTACTCTTATTTATAACACTGGTTGGTGATGCAGGTGTTAGTTTAAGAAAAATGATAATTTTAGAGCCTCTGTTCTTTATATGTTTTGTGTTTGGGTGGATGACATAATGTGCACGCCTAAAAGGGAAAATAACATTGGTCGAGTCATTAGAACCAAAGGATAGAAATATCAAGGCTTGTTAGGGATAAATGTCAGCGCTGTAAAGTTTCTCTTTTAAATATTTGTGCTGTCATAGTGATCAGATTTAATTAAGATAAAATGGCAATGGTCTGGCATAGTGCTGGTCATGATTACATAAAACCATATAGCTGTTGTCCTACAAGTCATCACATTTTTTATAGTGACAGCCCACTCACTCATTTGATAAATGCAAATTTCATCCTCTCTTATGGCTTTAATATGCAGCCCCTAACCAGTTTTGATATGTATAACCTTCATAATTTGTTGATATGGACAACCCCCATATATATATATAGATATATATATATATATATATATATATATATATATATATATATATATATATTTTACATATACAAATATGTGTAGTTCTCTTAATGATATATCTCTATAGCTTGTGCTGTTCGCTTTGTGGATTTCTGTTCTTTGGCTTTGTCACAAAGCCACTATTCTATCACACAGTTGTATAAGCTGAACACATGTTTTTAAGTACCTTGATCATTTGAAAGCAGTTGGTACAAAACCAGAAATCAGCAGGTAAAATCTGAAATCAGATGGTAGAACTTGAAATCATGTAGCATAACCTGAAGCTAGTTAACAAAACTAGTGTTAATTTTTTTTATTATTTGGTAGACTTCCCAAGTCTTTTAAATATCCCTTAGCCATCAGTAACCTTATCATTGCCAGAGTGATGAAGGAGTCATCCCGAGCTCATCATTTAGGGGACTCACCAAGTCCTTATAGTTCCATTTTTCTCTTTTCTTTAGAAGGCTTCTCTAGTCTTTTAGACGTCCTTAGACACTAGAATTCCCTCTTGTTGCAAGGGCGATGAAGGCGCTAGCCTAAGCCCATCCTAGGAGACTTGCCCAGTCTTGCTAGCATTTTTCTCTGTCTCATCCTTATGCTAAGGAGACTTGCCCAGTCTTGCTAGCATTTTTCTCTATCCTACCTCTGTGTCTAAGAGACTTACTCAGTCTCATTCTCTTGCTAAACCTCCTCTTTGTGCGTCGTTTGGTTTTGGGAGAACACCTTTCTCGGCTTGGCAACATACCCCTTACCCTTATGGGTATTGGGTTGCACATTTGTTGCACCCTAGGGCTAGGTAGTTGTCCGGCCCGGCTGGGTGTTTTACCTTTGCTAAATATGCGCAAGGTCTCTTTTTCCTTGTTACTTGTGAGTTTTATCTTAGCTTGATAGTCTCACTAGCACCCTTCTTTATCTCTTTTTCTTTTAGGAGACAGGCTTTGTCTCATTAGCACCTCCTTCTTAGAATCCTATTTTCAGAGTCAGTCCTTAGCCTAGGAGTCTGTCCTTAGCTAGAGAGTCTGTTTTTCTTTCAGGAGTCAGTCCTATCATCATAGGGGTTAGGATTTTATCCAACCTCTCATCAAATCTTGTGTTTTTCTATCCGCTCTTGTAAGGTATAGGATGCTGTCCAACCCTTGCAGAGTTGTTATTCTGTTCATTCCCCCCCGCAAAGCATAAGATGCTGTCCAACCTTTGCGGGATTTCAGGAGTCTGTCCTCCCCTTATGATGATAGGATTCAGTCCTCTTGCGTAAAAAACTCAAAAAACACTATAAAACAACCCAAATATCAAAAACATCTGAAAAACCAAAAATCTCAAAAATCTTGAGTCATTAGGAGTAGTTAGGAAATCTGTTCTGAACTACGTTGGCTTGATCCCTTTCAACAGGGTACGTAGTGCAGCTTGGGATCCACATCCCAAGTCCAGCCAAACCTTTAAAAATAAGCATTTTAAATCTTTCAAAATTACAAAAATCTTTCAAAATATTGTTTTTTCGAAAGGATCTTCCTCTAGAGTTAGGAGGTTGTCCTAGTTAGAGAGTTTTTGAGTCGGGAGTTGCTCCCTCATTCGTTGTTTGGTTTGTTGTGTGTTTTATTTGTTTGTGTTAGAGTTAGGAGTGAGTCCTAGCTAGGAGTTTTACGCCTCCGTCCGGTCAGTTGGCGATCCACATCGCCAATTGATGACTAGGTCTAAGATGCGATAGATCCTACTGTTTTTCTTAGGATATACAGCCTAGCTACACATAGATTATAAGAACTACCTGCATTAGCTTAGGGCTAACCTGCATTTAGTTAGGGCATATAGGGTGTCCTAAAATCTACAATCCATTGGAATTTAAATAATCACACAAGAAGCTTTAAGAACTAGTCCGGTTTTTTTAGATCGAGTCTAGGATAGAGGTCTAAATGTCTTAGACATCATAGCTTAGAATAGGTGCGAAGAACTACGTTGCCTTGATTCTCGTGGAGGCGGGGATACGTAGGCTTCTTTGGATGAACATCAGATCATCTAAAGACTCAGGCCTAGGTATAGATTAGAGTTTTAGGGTTGTATGGTATCGAGTCATTTTCTATGTTTTGCAGTGTTTTCTTACTTTATTGCGCAGACCTTATACTTTTTTGGTGTGTCATGCATGTGTTTGTTCACCAGAACTTAGACACCCATTAGGCATGTCACTTATAACCTAGTTTTGCTTAGGCGACACTTATTTCATTTCTTTATGTGTGATTATAATTCATCTCCGAGACATGCATGATTAGATAGACGTCTTCTCGGAGATATTGATTCTCATTTCATATGACTTTTGCTCAAAACTCTTCAAAATCATTAAATAAATGGCATAAGAGACCAGGTGTTTACACTTGGGCGGATGAGGTGCTCTTTAGACCTTCCAAATTCGTAACCAGGCCGGAACCCTCTTTTTATAATCTCTGGTTATCCGTTGCAACAGAGCATAGTATGGGATCCAGGGCCCATTTGCCTTTTTCCTTGGATGGCGACTCTTCTTTGTTTAAGGTACGCCTCGAATCTGGGCTAGTCCCCGAATCGAGAGGTATCTCACCTTTTTATCGCCACTCATGCTGTGAGAGGCATTCTTCTTTCGAGAGTTCCTTGGTAGAGCTCTCCATTCATGTGGATGATCCTGAGACTGTTAGCATGTGGGGGCACGTCCCTCACCGCCGCCTCTCTCGGATCTGGGTCCACACCCTCTTATAATTTATCAAGTAGTGATAGTGAAAAAATATCTTACGATGAATTGTGATTTACCTTGCATTCTCAAATTTTAAAAAAATAAAGTTCAAAAGAAATCTATTTCAAAATTAGAAAATGAACTTGATGTTTTGAGAAATGAATCTTCTTCTTCCAAATCTCAAGCTAAAGTACAAATTGAAAATTTTAAACTTGAGATTGAAACCCTTAAAGGTTGTTTGGATGAGAAAACTTGCCAAATTGCTAAACTCCAAAATGTGGCAAGCTCTTCCAAATCTTATGAAGATGACACTAATGATTTTCTAAATCAAATAACCCATCTTCATAATGAAAATGAAAGGTTAAGATTATGTCTCCATGGATTCCTCAATGGTGATAAAATTATTGACATAATCTTGAAGAAAGCTAGTCATAGACCTAATCATGTATCTTATGATAGGATTAGTGTATCTAACCCTCATATTAGATGTCATTATTGTAGAATCAATAGTCCTTACCAATTCCAATGTGCATCTAAAATTAGGGATTATGGTGGAACCAAGAAGGCTTGGGTTCCCAAAGCCCCCATATGATTCTCTTTATATGTGCTTAGATTAGGGGCTTGCTCTTAAAATTGAATATCTTTTTATGGCTATTTAAATATCACCTCTTGTGTTGAATAAAAACTCTAAATAGGGGGAGTTTTATGTTTACCTTTTTCCTTGAAAAATGGGGAGCTTAAAATTGTAAATTTCATCCCTTTGATTTTCTTTTACCCCAATCTTTTTTATTGATGCCAAAGGGGGAGAGAAATCTAGTGTAAGAAAATATGTGTGTGCTTTCATTGGAAAATCTCTTGTGCTTGTCATCATCAAAAAGGGGGAGATTGTAAGTCCAATGGCTCCCACCTTGGCATTCCCATCTTATTTTGATGATTCCAATACACAAGTGATTTATATCACTAATGTGTTTGTATGTCTAAGTTGTAGATTATAATTGTGCTAAGACAAGATTGCTTGGATTGAGGCCAAGAAGCTCTCATTGGACCACATTAGGAAGGCCAAAGATATCGGAGATCCAAGATGCATAAAGACTCGAAGCATCGCAATTGAAGATAGAAGTCATTTTAGAATGTGTATGATCCAATCCTAATTTAGGTCTTAGAGGCATAAATAAAGTTAAACACACACACCCTAAATGTTTAAGTGGTTGTCCTTGTGGTGTTCCAACACTTTGGAACCCTCATAACAATCCCAACTTGGTGTAGAGTTGGAAGCCCAATAAACAGAATTGAAAATCTGCTGCATATAGGCTTCTCAAAACTCCAAGAGAATTCTCGGAGCTCCGAGATTCGGTCCAGTAGCTTTTTTCCAACTTCTGTTTGTTTTCCCGGAACTCCGAGAGAAATTCTCAGAACTCCGAGGAATTTCTCGGAACTCCGAGAATTCTCTCAGAACTCCGAGAACACTATAACGGGAAGAAATTTGTGACCGTTGGGAACTTTGCCAGAATTACGACTATGCTCCTCAAACGGTCATATTTGGTTTTTCTATATATATGGGCATTCTATAATTCCTAAATATCAATTCTAACACTCTAAAAACCTATTGGAATATCCTAAGAGTGAATCAAAGTTTGTTTATGCCTCTCATCCTCTAGAATTAGGATTTGGATCATTAGGCTCAAATCTGTACATCTTCTACAAAGTTAGTAAACCCTTGTGAGGGATTTTTTTGTTCTTTCTTTATTTATCAAGAACATTGTATTCGGGCGAGTGTTCAGAGAAGCGAAGCCCACTCTCCGTAGTGAGGATCGCCACCAAGGTTAAAGGCAGTTGGAATTGTAATCGGCACCGATCTTCGCCGAAGTTAAGAAGATCAAATAGTGAAGCCATCAACGGGTTTGGTTGGTGGAGTGGAGTAGGCCTCGCGTTTTGAGGACCCAACCACTTTAAATCTCGGGTGCACTCTCTCTTTTCTCTTGCTCTACATTTTCATTGCACTTAGGATTTAACTTGTTGTGCTTAATTTTCATCTTTGATCTCTTAATCTTCAAAATTGGGTTTGAGTTTTCAAAAGATTAAAACTTGTTAGCAACCTAAAATTTACCTCCTCATTAGTTGCCATTAGAGTAAGTACTCGGGCCTACCCTTGGATTTTCACTAGGCAACTTGTGGGATCTTCAATTTGAGCTCTTTGACTTGAACATCTTCTAAGGATGATGTCTCCACTGTATGTGCAAGCTATTTGGTCCATTATTCATTGATCCGTAAGCCATGTGTTGTGTTGAGTTGTATAATGGCGATATGACTTATGAAATTCATGTATAAGCCACAACACTTCAAAGAAACACATTAGTCCATACAGACTAATCAATTTAGGTTTGCTAGCATCAAAACAAGAAGGTAAGGTGAATGATTGAACCCATGGGAACCCTTGGGCTTACACCCCTTTTTAATGATTGCAAACCAAATTGATTAGGGAGGAAGGAGATATTAAACAAATAGATAAATAAGTATTAAATGATATAACTATAGAGCATAGCTCCCCCTCACTAAATGCATAAGTATAATATGTGAATATAAAACATGTGGTGCATATAACCTCTGGACTGCCTAATTAATTCCAAAAACTCTCCCCCTTTTGGCAGCAACGAAAAGGAAGGATTTTAACATTTAAAGTTCAAAACGTAGTGCCATAACTACTCGCCCTATCTACTTATCATGAGTATTAGATGAGATAAGTGAAATATGCATGATAAGAACAATCAAACATAGGCAATTGAAATGACAGTTTAAAACTCTTCTATGTTTGGGAATGGGCATATGAAAAGGGTATATACTATAAATAACTTATATAGCCCCTGAAACAAGTAAAGATATAACTTGTAACCTCATCTAGTGCTTATCACAAAGATTGAATAAGAAAAATCAAGCATAATGCATGATAAGCAGTTTTTTTTTTATTCAAAAAGATTTACATGTTAAGCATAATTAATGGGGCAATGAATATTGTGAGCACATCACTAAGGTCCATATAAAGATGAGAGTATGACAATTACGCTCTCCCCCTAAGTATTTGTCATTGGCCCTAGGTGAAACCTATGTAATAGGGCATGACAATACAGAATGACTATAGATATAACAGTGAGAGCATAGCCAATGGATCTTATCATGATGAATGATGTACTTACCTTTAAGAGCACATGATAAGAGACAAAATTCATAGGAAATGAGATTGATCAAGTAAAGTACAATCCTATGAAAGAGAGTTCTAGAGATTATTCAGTCTCTAGAACTGGATACTTATCATTGGCAGAGATAGAAACATATGAGTCTATCCAACATAAGTATAAAGCCTATGAGGATTTGACACTGATGCTCAAGCTAAGGGTACTTGCCATACATGAAAGATGATCTAAAATAAGAAGGCATATGACAAGACCCAACTACACTACAAATGGAGCATTGGCGCTCCAAATGAGTGCCCTTATCATATGTAATGTGATATATATATTAATCAACATATGATAAGATAAATGGACAGACATTTTACATATATATGGCTCCCTCTTTGTTGTGACTCATACAAAGTATGAATCTAAAGGGCTCTCCAACATAGTCACCAAGGATTTGAGAGGTGAAGAATTGAAAAACAACCCTTGGGCTACAATTGCACGATTGCTCGGGGTAATCAAGTGATATCAAATGAGCTGACAACCTAGCAGACCATGCTCCCCCTAACTATGTGCATATAATATATATATTATAATTCAATGCACATATGACTTATCATGGTGAATATGTTGGCAAGAAGAGCCAAAGGAATTAGGTGTTTTAATTAAGGTGAAGGTACAGTCTCCCTCTTAACTAGTAAGAAGGCTAAAAGCACCTATTGAGTAGCTTTTAACTTTATGGTTTGTCATCTTTACCATGTAGCTAATACCACACAAGGGAAAATACATATATAGAGTGCTATACTTTTATCAAATAAACAACACACCTAGGAGAATGAATGCAACCATCCAAGCACACAAATCTAGGGCAAGCAACTCTATATTATTGTGAAGGCAACTAGTTCTTTGAGTTTTCCTATAGGGACAAACTAGTTTTCTATTATTGGGAATGATCATTTTCACTTTCATGTTCCCTATTTGCTTGTTATATGTGTTTTGATGGATTAATTCCAATTAACAGGTTAAGTATGATTATCAAAATATTTTTCTTTTCAACTCTTCTCTTTTAAAGCCAATTTTGTACATATTTCAATTATTAGCACTTCTTAAGCTTTTTAGGTATAGTCTCATGATTTTAATGATGTTCATGATTTGCAATGAACTCATGAGATACAAGTGTAAGCCCAAGGATTCCCATGGGTTAATCATTCACCTTACGTTCTTGTTTTGATGCTAACAAACTAAATTGATTAGCATTTATGGACTGATGTGCTTCTTTGAGGTGTTGTATTGTATACAGGAATTTCATGTCATAATCGTCATTACACAACTCTTCACAACACATAGCTTGTGGATCAAGAGACAAAGGAACAAAGAGCTTGCACCTACATTGGAGTCATCACCATTTGGAGATGATCAAGTCAAGAAACTCAACATGATGATCCCACAAGTTCCTAAGCAAGTATCAAGAAGGAATCTGGAGTTGAACATGCCATGGTGACACCTCATGCACCTTTCAACATGCATTGAAGATTGGACGACAAGTCACAAGAGCCAAGACAAGGTCAAGATGTTCACCCAAGCAGAAGAAGTCCAAGAAAGTGCAGAGGAGCCAAGACATTCCAAGAAGACTCAAGGTTCTTATTTTTAGAATGTATTTAGAGTCCTCTTGATTTTATGTTTAAATGCACTTTCAAAAGGTTTTCAAATGGTTTTCACACTTAACTTTTTACATCTTTGAAAACCATACACACACCCAAAAATGTGTTTGAAAACCTAGGACTTAAGCCCAAGACCATGGCCCAAAAGCCCCTGATTTTTAAAGTTAAAAATGGAATTTCACGCAGGGCCGGTCTTCTGGGCTTTTCAGGGCGAGCGCGAGATGGAACCTGGAAGTCCAGGATATCTCGAAATTTATCGGGCTGGTCGACCGGGACAACCCGGTCGACCGCGAATTGATTTTCTGAAAATCCAGAAAACATCCAGGTTGGGCTTCGCAGACGACCGCAGTGGGTCGATCGACCACGGATAGGTTTTTGAGTCGAATTTTTGAGCTAACAGGTTAGCCTCGCCGGACAACTGCCATAGGGCCGGTCGACCGCGATGGTAAGAAATTTAAAAATATAAAAGGGCCCCCGATAAGGACGGGCGACCGCGGTGGCTCGGTCGACCGCGACGGTCGGGCAAACTAGCCGTTGGGGCATTTTCTGCTTGACTTTTTCAAGCCAGTTATTTACAGTTTTACCCCAAACGGACATATTTTGAAATACACTATATATACAAGATTAAAACCTATCTATACAAGCTTTTGAACATTTGAGAAAGATCAAATCCCATTTCTCTTTGAGCTTCAACATTTTATTTCAAAAGCTAAAACCCTCTTTGATCTTCCATTTCTACATCTTATCAAGAGGCGCTCCATAAGGCTTTACATTTGTATTTTCTTCGAGTGATTGTGAGCTATTATAGTTGTAATCAGCCTATTAAGAGGCATGAGAATTTTTAATTTATTTGTTCTTTATGTGAGAGTCTTCTCTTCGGCCAATTAAGAATTATGAAGACGAGGGTCCCCTCTTCGGCCCGTTAAGAAAGGTGAAGACGTGAGGGTCTCCGATTCAGCCAGTGAAAAAAGGTGAATCATGTAAGAGAGTGTGTCCCTCGCAAGGCTTCTTACGAAAAGGGTGTGTGCCCTTTCGGAGTTGGAGGATTCATGGTGTACGGCTTGGTGATTCGCCATTGAAGAATCCCAACTTTAGTGGAGCATCCAAGGAGGAACTTGAAAGAGTGGAGTAGGTCCTGTGATAGACCGAACTACTATAAAAATCTTGTGTCTCTTGTGGTTGTTTCCTCTTCTCCTTCTCTTGCACGCGTGGTGATTGGTAAACTCTAACCTTAATTGTATTATAATTTCTATTTGAACAAGGGTTAGCAAATGTTCATGATTAGAATGTGTAAACCTTAGCTTTTATGAACACACCTATTTGATCAAGGGTTAGATTAATTAGCGCTTAATTAAATTGATTAATTTTTAATCTTTCCCTAATTAAGCCTAAAATTTCTAATTGACCAATTCCCCTCCCCCTCGGATTATCGCACTTGTATTCATTTTGGTATCATAGCTAAGGCTCTTGAAGAGATTTTTAAATCTTAAAAATCTACAATAGAAAAGATCTGTGACAATCTCTATGGATTTTAGGAAAGGCCGATCCACCCTAATTCCTTCATTCTTTTATGGAACAAATTATGGAGCTTGGAAAGCACAAATGCAAGCCTATCTCAAATCCATAGATCATCATTAAAGAGGGAATTTCTTTTTCAAGAAAATGCACTGTGATTTTATTGTGTTGTGGTTTAATTCCATACATTTTTAATAATATTTCAAATTGCATCTATGCAATAGATATTTGGACTTCATTAGAAAATAATTTTGAAAAAATTGGTTGTCTCTTCCCAAATGATAAATCTATTAGGCAAAAAGAGATTTCTCAAAAATCTTTTGCAAAGCAGTTCTTTCAAACATCCAATTTCCGAGTTGAAAATTCAAATTGAAAATTTAAAATCGGAAATAAATGTATGTTTGAAAAACACAGAAAAATTAAGTCAATTGAGCATATTTTTTATAAATAAAAATGTTGACTTATTTCAAAGACGCAATACCTTTGAGAAAGAAATTAAAAGCCTTGAAGTCACAAATATTGAACTTTTCAAAAAATATAAACATGTTTGTGAAAATGAAGAACAAATAAATGAAAAACTCTCTAATAAGAATCAAAGACTTAAAGAAGAAAAAGATAAACATACTTCTAAGTTTTATGACTCCATTTGTTCCTTATCTACCAATCATTACTGTTGTACTCATTGTGGTAGATCTAGACATTACAATTATAAGTGTATGCTTAGAATTATGAAATCAAACAAGTTTGTTTGGATAAGCAAAGGTACACTCTCACAAACAAACTTGGATGGAACCAAAGGGATTTGAGTTCTAAAAGAATCCTTCTAATCTAATTAGTGAATGACTTAGTTTAGGGGCTATGCTAAATGTTCATTTCATTTACATTCTTAGTAGATACTTTAATTCACTAAAGACTCTTTGTATCTAGTTTTCATGAGCTTAATGATATATCTTTTTAATTTTGAGCTTAGATACTCATCATTATTCATGTTCTTAATAGTTTGTATATTTGCTCTTTGTGCTTAAATGATCATATTTTCCTTTTTTATGCTTTATTGAATATATTTACTTGAAAAGCCTATCTAAGTGCAAATCACATCACTTGTGCACTTAGCATCCACATATCAAATCCACAATAGAAAATTCAATGTGAAAACCATATATGTGCTTTCATGAAAATTAACCTCCCTCTTTGCCCTTGAGTTCAAATTGATCTTTCAAGTTCATTCCCTTCATTCTTGATCTCTATTTAGGACAATTTTGGCATTTGCTAGATCTTGATATATTCAACTTAGGTAGAATATCATTTCTAGCAAGATTAAGTGTTAAAATCCATGTCTTAAGAAATCCACTCAAATCCTTTCTTAGAATCTCTTATGCCCCTAGGTGAGTAAGTATGTTTATTACTATGCACCTAATTGTCCTTTAAACCCATTCTTATATGCCTAATGATTATCATTAAATGCATAAGAAATCTTAAAATGAATATCCTCCCATGACTAAGATAAAACTATCCAGTCATAGTAGTTTATTTCAGAATGCATGTGTCCAAGGTGTTCATCAATTGACATTCTCTAGAAGTCCTTGGATTATTCTCTACAGTCCTGCATGAATATTTTTCTTTGTAGAGAATTGAAAATGAGTCTAGATTCAATGTATGAAACTCAATTGAGTAAAATTGAAAATGTCATAGGAATCTAGTACCATTGTTAGGCAGTTTCTCATTGTAGTAGTTATCATGTAACACATTGTGATGGGAACACTTGTTTCCCACACATCTTAGTTTTTCATGGGCCTTTTGCACTCTGTGCGTAAATGTCCTGTCTTATATTTATAGTGGTTTGTGGATGTAGGAATAGATGCTTGGACCATGATTCTTGTGTCCAAACATGGTAGACTATCCATGAATGCTCTCATTGCATGAGCCATGGATGTCTCTCTTAAACATGGGATTCTATTGATCCCTCCTATATTGTTTAAGCTCTATAGATTTAAGCTTAATTGATAATCTATATAATCTATAGTTATTTTCCCTTGTATGTTACTAGGTACAGGATAAAGATGGTAAACTTAAATTTAAAAATCACTCAATTGGTACTCTTAGTCCTCTTACCTAGTAAGATGGAGAGTGTACACTCACCTTTAATTAAAATACTAATTTCTTTGGCTTTTAGCCAACATCTTAACCATGATTAGCCATATGTCTGCCGTGTATGTTATACACATATATATATTATATGCACATATTTAGGAGGAGCCTGGTATGCTAGGTTGATACCTTCAACCTTAGCAAATCATCCATTAGTGGCCCAAGGGTGGTTTGAAAATCATTCACCTTTAAATCCCTTGGTGTCTCTGTGGTTGGACAACCCTTTGGATTCATACACTGTATGAGTCATCTCAAAGGGAGAGTTATACATGCTCAATGTCTGTCCATCCATCTTATCGTATAATGTTTGATGTGCATCACATATGCTAAGTATACTCATGTGGAGCCACATTGCTCCATATGTGTTGTTGTTGGGTCTTGTCCTATTCTAGAAATTTGAGATCATCTCTTATCTCTTGATAAGATCCCTTTGTCTGTGCCTCAGTACCATATCTTCTCAGGCCATATACTTATCTTGGATAGACTTATATATTTTATCTCTGCCAATGATAAGTATCTTGTTCTAGAGTTTAAAAAATCTCTAGAACCCTTCTTCATTGGACAATGCTTGAGATGATCATCTCATTGTCTATGAAGTAATCTTTTATCATGTATTTTTGAATGAAAATATATTATCATGATAAGATCCAATGGCTGTGTTTTTTACATTCATAACTAAGCCATTGTATATTGTTAGGCAGGCTTTACATTATAAGAATTATCAAAGGCCAATGACAATTTTTGAGTTTGTGTAAGCCCAAGAGTCTACTCTCCTATCTTGTTTTGGTGATTCTAAACATAATTGATTATGTTCTTGAATACTAATCAATTTGCCTTGAAGTATTGTGATAAAGTAGGGTGATCATTGAAGGAACCATCACATCACTTGGTCATGCTTGAAGATGTACCACACAAGAGTCAAAGGAGCTAGAGACCACATGAGACAACTCACCTTGGAAGAACAATCAATGTGGAGATCAACTCAACACACTCAAGCAATGCAAGCACACCATAGAAGATCTATGAAGACCAAGACCAAAGAGGAGCGTAACCATATTTAGACTTATTGTACATCCTCTCTCTTTGATTTCTAAGTCAAGGCAAAATCTTTCAAATGTATTTTTCAAAACTAACCACACTCCCCGTGTTAAAATTAATTGGTTAAGCGAATGGTTATGTGGTGGACCAACATGTTGGGACCCTCATAACATTCCAAAATTATCATAAGAATTGAGTTCCAAAAGCCCAAAGTCAAATAGCAACAAAAACTGAAAAGTCTGCTGATTTTAGGCTTCTCAGAACTCCGAGATTTTTCTCGGAGCTCCGAGCTCGGAACCCTTAGAACTCGGCGTAGAACTATTTTTAATACCCTAAGGAGTAACGCTTAGAACTCGGCGTAGAAGGAGAGTCGGTGTAAAGGTGTCAAGGGCATCCTCATTTAATACCCCTTGAGAGTGTAATCGCCTCGGAGGAGGTCTCACATAGTGGAAATCCTTGAGGACGATCTCAAGAAGAGTGGAGTGGGGCTTTACCCGAACCACTATATATGGGTGTGTTCCTTCCTTGTCTTGCACTTTCATTTTTGCTTGGTTTGGCATTTCCTTTTTGATTTGATATTATTTGAACTAACCAAAATCTAATCAAGAGAAGAAAAAATCAAATTAGGTTAATACTTAAATTTAAATTGGTATAGATTTTGATAAAACCAATTCACCCCCCTCTTGGTTCTAAAGACCCATATTTCAGTTTGTCATGTCCCATCATCTCTTCCGAGATTCTAGCTTCGGAGAACTCCACTCAAATCATATGTCCTTCACAGCTTGTTTATGGTACTTGTCTCCTTCCATAGTGCAAGATGTAATAAGATGGTAGATGTATTCAATTTTTCTGTGTCCATATCTACATTTTCCACAGTAAAGTATGCACAGAAACTAAGGAAATTGAAGATTCATCTCTAAAGGCTGGCATGTGCACTTCATGCTCATCTTTCCAAGGATGACCATTTGAATAAGGAGAAAGATTTAAAGCAAGTACCCAATCTCTCAATCCGGAACGATTTGTCAAATGATGCTCCCTTACATGGAAGAAATGGTCAAGAATTGATCTAAGCTCTTCTAAATATTTGAAGAAGAGTTCGGGAAAGAAGAATGTACAATTCAGTTGTACTTCTTTCGAGAGATTTCCAAATATTACTTTTATCATTTCAAGAGATATTAAATTGAAATGTGGTATCTATCTTCCATCATTTGATCATGTATATGGAGCATTATAGTTTTATCTATATATACATGATCTTTGGTTGCCATGGATATGTACCTTATTAGTTTGATTCTTTTATCCATGTGTTTATTAGACTGTATTCTCTTCATAGCCATATCTCATGTCTAATTATCATCCCTTCCAATTCATATGTGACTATCAATTGAATGGGGCAACTCAAAATGGTTAAAGGTAAATAAACTTGAAGCAAGAGCTTATGTGCTAGAACTCTAACATTTATATTAGACGCACACAATCAGGGGGAGCTTTCATTTTGATGTGTAAATCTCTATGAGCACGAAACAAGCCATCTCAAAAAGGTTATATTATAGTTCAAAGCATATCAATGCTCTGGAAGAGACTTGTCTGCTTATTGTCAAGAGATCCCCTACATGATGCAACTTGTGAACTTGAAAGGTTAGATCATAGAGCTGAGCATATCCTTACTCAGATAGATACTTATCTGCTTCAAAAGTTTCAAATGTAGCCCTAGTATTCAAATCACTCACCTATTTAACCATTTTTTCTGTCATGCCCTACAACATAGGTTTCACCCAGGGCCAATGACAAATAAATAGGGAGAGAGCCAAATGGTTTCATATTCATGTTTATATAGATTATTGTAATATGCTCACAACATCTATTCCCCCATAGTTGTGCTTAATTTGCAAATCTTAAAAAAAAAGGCTTATCATGCACTTTACTTTGTTTTCCATTTTGATAAGCATCATATGAGCTTGAATGTCATATCATATACCATATATATAGCTTATATAAGCTATCATTCATCTTGACACCCACTTGCACTTTCACTTGCATATCCCTACCTTTTTGTTGTTGCCAAAAGGGGGAGAATTTTGGGAATTGATTAGGTAGTTCAGATTTTATATGCACCACATGATTTACATTAATTTATTATATTTGTGCATATAGTGAGGGGGAGCATTGCTTCATTGTTTATAGTGCTTAAATAATTATTCATATAATTGGTTAATATCTCCTGCCTTCCTAATCAATTTGTTTGCCATCACAAAAAGGGGGAGAATGTAAGCCCAAGGGTTCTCATGGGTTAATCATTTACCTTACCTTCTTGTTTTGATGCTAGCTGGGGGACCCGATCCCGCAAGAGGGGCGGCGTGGCCCGCCTCCCTCTCTCTTGGTCTCTTGTACCTAAGCGGTTGGCGCGTGCCTTTTATTATTTATTTAAATCATCATTTCCGTGAAGTTGGGATCACTAAAGTAATTCGAACTTCACGCAAAAGAGAATGACAGAGTCGCCACCTAGATGAGAGATCTATGACCCGTAAATGACCAGAAATCTAGATTCATTACCTGATTACGAGAATGGAAGGAAGGTATGGTTCAAAGCATCCAAAGCTGCCTACGTATCCAAGCCTCACTGGAATAAGAGTCGATCTAAGACATCTAGGACACTAGTCTAGACTTGAAGGACTGTTTCAACAGTTTAAGAGAGATTATTTAGTTCAGGTTGAGTAAATTTTACTATCCTAGGACTCCATCTAAGATGCTATATGGTCCTATCTAAGTGCAAGACATACCTTAGACTAATGCAGGTGAACCTACATCCTAGGTAACTAGGCTTGTCCTATGGGAAAAAAGGGTAACTAGATCTATGACTCAATTGCTAATAATAGCAATCGGCCGTGATGAGGCTGAACTCCCTAACTTTAGGACATCCTAAAACCTAGAACATGACGTAAATGCTCCTAATTGGTTCTAAAGGTCCTTACGAAGAAATACTGTTATCCAACGGTTCCAAAAGCATGGATCAAATGATCTTAATTTATTAAGTTAATAATTTTTAATTGTTCAAAGATTTTTTATTCCTAACATCTAAGGAATACCAAAGGCTCTAGGGCTTGACGAATTTCAGCCTTGAGTTGCATTCATGAAAGGGAATCGTGCTTTCCACCCTTGCATAATTTAACACGTAAGTTATAGTATGTTATTGCCTGGCATATTTCTCAGGATTTCCGTGGACAGTGGACCTCGGAGCCAACAACATACTATAATTTAAATGCTCAAATTATTAAGTATTGATGGCAACTAAGATACGATTATGAACGCAATCTTGACGATTAAACTATCATAACATTGCAAATTAGCAAAGAAAATCAATGACTTATAAAGTTTCTATTTGAAAAGTTTAAAGATTGAATACATGATAGAGCATTAGAATTTTTTTAAGAAATTTTGATAACAATTCGAATTTATTTTGATTTTCTTAAGTATTTTAAAGAAATTCAGTTCAGATTAGAAATTAAGTTGAAATTTTTACAGTAGCTTTCTCTTGACCAGACAAGGTTACTATAAAATGTTCATAGATTTTACAGATGATTTACTATCAATGTTCGATTTTAAAGATATCTGTCCAGATTAAGAAATTACAAGGAAACACATGGTAAAAATAATCCAAATTAACCCAAACTTTGTGAAAACATGTAATTCTAGCAGTAAATCTCAATAGAATATTTTTAGAATTTTACATTGCAATTTGCTAGTTTTTTCCGATTTAACATGGCATGCTTGATTTGGCATAAAAATCATAAACAAATATCTAACAGCAACCAAAATCTTAAAAAATTCACAGGAGATTAGATCATGTCTTAGTTACTTTGCATCCAAATTTTATCTCTGAAAACCCTATATATTTCTCGAAAATTAGAAACTGCCCCTAGAATTAAATAAATTTTTAAACCACTTAAATAAAATCTAAAATTCTTCAAAAAATTCGTACTGTTTCAAAACCTTAAATTTATGTTATGTTTAAATTTGCCTTGATTTTTTATCTGTTTTGACATCTTTTTAAATTCGATCTTTGGAATTTTACCCCTTTAAGGGTAAAGTTCAAATGGTCAAATCATAGTAAAAACAAAATCAAAATTCCTGAAAATTGCAGAGATCTATACCTTTTAATACACAAAAGACTCAGAGATTGAAAAATTCAAAAAATTACAAAGGCTTATTAAAATTGCTTTGTAAAATGGATTTAAACCCTTTTAAATTCAAAAATCATATTTTAATATTAAAAAATAGATTTTCCAAGAAAAAATTCAGATTATGAAATAACTTAAACCTGACCTTTTCTCCTCAAAATTTCACATTAAAAAACTTTCATCTTCATAGCTTTTCAAATAAAATCACAAATTTACTCCTAGTATGCTTCTACTTTTGATATTACAAAGATGAAGGAACCTATCATTGATCGCCCTCCTATTCTCTAGGTTTGGTATTCCAAGGTATACGCTTTGTCCAACCCTTTTATACGCTATAGAAAATTAGAATTGTCGGAAGAGAAAACCCGCTTTGGTGACGATCTGATCCGCATCCGAAAGAATTTGCCAACACAAAGATGAAGTTTCGGCCTCCGAGATAAACACCATACGGATTCAACCACAAGAATTAGGCCCAACAAGATTCAGCCACCAATGATTTAATCAATTGGAATTGCGGCTTCAAAGTATTAACTCCCAAAGGATCTCTGTCAGGATCAAGATTTGGCCACGAGTAGTCGGGCAAAAGAGAATTGGTAGAGATGTAGAGGATGTGAGAGTGAGAGAGACACAGAGTTGGCCAAAAATTATAGATACGAGAGGAAGAGAAGATTGACGTGAGACATGTGGAGGACTATTAAAAATGTGGGAAGGGGAGATGGATGCAATTGTGTGAAAATTTTGAATGGGTAGAGAGGTGAAGATGGTAGTTAGTTATGTCTGAGCGACCATAGGATGGGGAAGAGAATACGTATGTATAAGAGAACGAAAACCTTCAGCTGCCGAAGTTACCTCCTAGGCATATATTCCAAAAACCTTTTTTAATATCGAGACGTTGCTTTAAAAAAAAAAATTCTTTTGGAAACAGCAACTTTAATGTAGCAACCGGATATTCAAGTCTAGGAAACAAACTCTTTCCAAGAAAAGTAAATTGCATACGACCTTAAAATCAAGATGAGAGATGAAGAGCATGTTTCTAAATATTAAAGAGAGTAGTGGTTTCCAAAGTTACCTATGAAAAGAAATTGTTGCCATTTGCTTAGAGAGAGAGTGAAGATAGTAAAGTATAAACATTTTTTTGCAATGTTGCCAATTGAAAGCAAACCTCTGATTCTCCTTTTTAGAAAGAATGAGAATTCCTACCATGTCCACCGGTTATGCTCTCGGGATTCCTTTCAACAGACCTTGTACATGTTTCCTCCTCACATGAGAATACAAGAAAGAGACTTAATAGCCCTTGATCATTTTATCTATAGTCACAAAGGTCCACCTCTTCTAAAGAAAGAAGATTTGCGCTAGTAAAGTAGGCCCCTATATACACGAATCTTCCTTGGATCCTTTACTTTTACTATAAAATCAGTTAGCAAATGCCCCAAAAAAAAACATGATTAATTATCTCATAAAGCCCATTGTCCTCTTCTTTCTATTTTTTCAATTAGCCGAACCCTTTTGAAAATGCCATAGCAAGCCCCACTTCATAGGATGATCTAAACCGTCCATTTAAATGAGCCATGGTGTAAATTTAGCAGTGCCCCTAATCATCTCCCTAGGCCGATCCAAACCATTCGATTGATGGGTCACAAATTTTAATTCGGCTGCACCCCTAGCATAATTCCCATAAGATGATCCCAACTGTCCATTTAGAGGGCCACGATGTAAATGGGTTGTGTCTCCAAATCAGCAAGTTTCAATTTTATTATGGCAGTTACCAATTGAGCTTCTCTTCAAAATCTAAAGGCATCATGTATCCAGTGTAATAAGTAAGAATCCTACTTTGGTACCGAAATAATTAGCAACCCTGGTTAACATATTTAGCAAACAATCATCGAAGTAGAAATAAGCACTCGGATGGCATTCTTTTTAATGAGCTACAAAATTGAATTTAGTTGCTAAAATTATTAACAAAGGATGGATCTCGCGAAACTGCCATAATCCCAAAGAGTAATGGTCGGCTGCAAAAAGAAACTCTTGCCTTCTTCGACTTTACACAAAAAAGGAATTCTCTTTTCTATCTCTTTTGATAGAGCCACCCACTTTCTATTACACCTGTACTTTCCAAAGAGGGTGAACGAATTAATATGGTAGGTTTCCATCACATCGGACGCAATCTATAATTTGAACATTTTGGTGGGTCTCACTCACTGGCCGAAATTCATGAAATAAACAAATTCAAAACTCAAGGAGCTCACTCGCTTGGTATTGCCCATGGGATAAAACCCAATTTCAGGAATTCGATGGGCCCGCCTCTGTCCCCATCTTAAAATTTGAGCATAAAAAATGATATGTCCGTTCCCTGACCGAATTTAGACCTTGCAATTTTCCATGGAAATTGATTTCTTTTTGAAAAATGTACTATAAAAATTGACATTGGCACCCGATGTTAAATTTGCGCCATGTAATAAATCATTGTAGGTCCAACCCCATGGTCAAATTCCATGAAATAATTTAATTTCTAGAAAATGGCAGGCCCCACATGTATGACCAAATGTTCAATGCGGGCCACCAAATGAGTCTAAATTCTCTCTTGTTTGAATTCTTGTGAATAACCCTTCTCAACACCTGGCAAAAAAATGCACAACATGGCAGAAGTGATCAAAAAGATTTGAGAAAATGTAAAAGACGGACACAGAAACGAACAATACTAGAAAACCGATATTGAAAAAACTAACTTCTTTATCGATTAAAGAGGACCAAAATGGGGGTGTCTACACAAGCAAACTAAATTGATTAGCAATTATGGACTGAAGTGTTGCTTTGAGGTGTTGTGTTGTATACAAGAATTTCATGCCATAATCGTCGTTACACAACTCTTCACAACACATGGCGTGTGGATCAAGAGACAAATGAACAAAGAGCTTGCACCTACATTAGAGTCATCACCATTTGGAGATGATCAAGTCAAGAAGCTCAACATGATGATCCCACTAGTTCCTAAGCAAGTGTCAAGAAGGAGCTTGTAGTTGAACATGCCATGGTGACACCTCATGTACCTCTCAACATGCCATGGTGACAGCTCATGCACCTTTCAACATGCATTGAAGATTGAAGGACAAGTCACAAGAGCCAAGACAAGGTCAAGATGTTCACCAAAGCACAAGAAGTCCAAGAAAGATCAAAGGAGCCAAGACATTCTAAGAAGATTCAAGGTTCTTATTTTTAGAATGTATTTAGAGTCCTCATGATTTTATGTTTAAACGCACTTTCAAAAGGTTTTCAAATGGTTTTCACACTTCACTTTTTACATCTTTGAAAACCATACACACACCCAAAAATGTGTTTGAAAACCTAGGACTTAAGCCCAAGACCATGGCCCAAAAAGCCCCTGATTTTTAAAGTTAAAAATAGAATTTCACACAGGGCAGGTCGACCGGGCTTTTCAGGGCGACCGCGAGATGGAACCTGGAAGTCTAGGACATCTCAAAATTTATCGGGCCGGTCGACCGTGACAATCCGGTCGACCGCAGATTGATTTTCTGGAAATCCAGAAAACATCTAGGTTGGGCTTGGCGGATGACCGCAATGGGTCGGTCGACCTCAGATAGGTTTTTCAGCCGAATTTTTGAGCTAACAGGTTAGCCTCGCCGGACGATCACCATGGGGCCGGTCGACCGTGACGGTAAGGAATTCGAAAATATAAAAGGGAGTCTGATAGGGGTGGGCGAGCGCGGTGGCTAAGTCGACCGGTACGTTCAGGCAAACTAGCTGTTAGGGCATTTTCTGCTTAACTTTTTCAAGCCAGTTATTTACAGTTTTACCCCAAATGGTCATATTTTCAAATACACTATATATACATGATTAAAACCTATCTCTACAAGCTTTTGAACATTTGAGAAAGATCAAATCCCATTTCTCTTTGAGCTTCAAGATTTTATTTCAAAAGCTAAAAACCTCTTTGATCTTCCATTTCTACATCTTATCAAGAGGCACTCCATAGGGCTTTACATTTGTATTTTCTTGGAGTGATTGTGAGCTATTATAGTTGTAATCTCCCTATTAAGAGGCATGAGAGTTTTTATTTTATTTGTTCTTCATGTGAGAGTCTTCTCTTCGACCCGTTAAGAATTGTGAAGACGAGGGTCTCCTCTTCGGCCCGTTAAGAAAGGTGAAGACGTGAGGGTCTCCGATTCGGCCCGTAAAGATAGATGAATCAGGTAAGAGGAAGTGTCCCTCGCAAGGCTTCGTGCGAAAAGGGTGTGTGCCCTTTTGGAGTTGGAGGAGTCGTGGTGTACGGCTTGGTGATTCGCCATTGAAGAATCCCAACTTTAGTGGAGCATCTAAGGAGGAACTTGGAAGAGTGGAGTAGGTCTTGTGATAGACCGAACCACTATAAAAATCTTGTGTCTCTTGTGGTTGCTTCCTCTTCTCCTTCTCTTGCATGTGTGGTGATTGGTAAACTCTAACCCTAATTGTATTATAATGTCTATCTGAATAAGGGTTAGCAAATGTGCATGATTAGAATGTCTAAACCTTAGCTTTTATTAACACACCTATTTGAACAAGGATTAGACTAATTAGTGCTTAATTAAATAGATTAATTTTTAATCTTCCCCTAACTAAGCCTAAAATTTCTAATTCACCAATTCACCCCCCTCATGGATTGTCACACTTGTATTTCAAGAAGTTTGAGTGCATATGATGGAAATGCTTTCAAATAACTCAAACTTATAGTGATCTAAATAAGAAGTCTTTTACTATGATATTTATAGATCACATATTAAGGCATGAAGTGTGAGTATACATCACTTTTAAAAACACATGCCACTCATTTAGTGGATTTTAATAGTCATAATATTTAACGATTCCACTTGAGTTTGAAGTTCACAATATTAGAATGGTTCAATTTTTAACTACTTTGTGAACTTATTAAAATCATATATGGATAAAATAGATGACCAAGTATCAAATACACTCCATAATGACAATATGTGTCAATGTGCACAATAATGTAGATTTTAATTTAAGTTTTCATTCTTCTAGTGCACCCATGTTTGATGTAAAGGGTTTAAGATGATGACAAATTCTTATCACTTCACACTCATTTAATCATATTTCACTTGTTTGTTTGATTTATGTTCTTCTCAGACTTATATCAAAACAAGTGAGAAACATGTCATAAATGAATGATCATTTTGAAGCACACAGACATGATTAGTTCAATGATGGGTTCATATCACTCATATAGAATTTTCTCATTGAACCAAGTTTCATAATTCCTTGAATGATCTAAATTTTGAATTAAAGAGAAATATGTCAAAAGCCAAGGATATTCAAGAGTGTCTCAATGATAACACCTTGCACTAATGAATCAACTTATGAATTTTTTAAGATACCAACAATTGTTTTGGAAATTCACTAAGTAATGTTTCTTGACCTAACCTAGTTCATTTTGAGAAGTCTAAGAATTGATTTACAATTATTTTGCTTAGACCTACTATTTGAAATGAATCTTCTTATTTTCTTTTCTATTTTAAATTTTATTTCAATTTCTTCTATGGTTGCTTGAATGGCATGATTAACGACTCTAAAGAACCAACATCTAGCAATAAAAAGGAAAAGGCATAGGAACCTAGCTTAAACCAACTCAAGCTATTCCTATGGGTCAATGGGGGTACTAAGTGTATGAGCAAATTTCAAGTGAGACACCAAACACTTAGACCATGCTACATGATCATACCAAAACAAGATAGTGTACTCTATTATACATCATAACATGAGTTTATGGATATCAACACATTATATCATGTTATTAATGGTCTGAACAACTAGATATAGATACATATGGATTGACAAAAATAAGTATATTTGTGTCTATAGTATATTTTTGAAAAAGATATGATCTTTAAGCATAAACATCTAGACATATGATTTTTAATCATTAAAGCAAGTCTGGTGTAGAATTCAAATGATTTAGCATTTTAGCACAAAGTGACTAGATCAAAGAGAGTTGATCTACATCTAGTATGCATTATCACAAGATATAGATTTCAAGCACAAGTGTAAACTAGATACAAGATGATTAATCAAGATTTATAAATTGTATCTAGCAATCAATTTCTTAAAAGATTCACCATTTAATCACAAATTAACTAGATATAAGAAACTTAACGTTTAAAATATAGTATCTAGAGAGAACATACATGATATAGTAATTAAGTTCATGTGATCTAGATACAAGATATTAGTCATGAAGTGAAGTATCTAGAAGAAATTGTAAATGATGTAACAATTAGGCACAACCCCATATATTAATAATTTCAAATGATGATTTGAGTGGAGGACTTTGGGACCCAAATTACTTTGGCTCCACTCAAGTTTGTTTGCGGGAGTGTGTCCTTTCTTACCGAAACAAACTTGTTTGATTTCACAAATTTAAGCTTACACCTAGATTTGTGATGCCCTAATCTACCATAATATGTACAAGAATAAAATTTGGTAGATGAAGAGCAAATAGAATCACAAGACTTTGAATATAAACAAAGATGTTTATCTTTTTCTTCTTCAAGTCTTTGATTCTTTAATGAAAGTTCTTTATTTTCTAATTTTATCTCATTCAATTCATTTTCAAGATATTCTTTTTGAAGAGATAAATTAGCTTTTAATTGTTCTTCATTTTCACAAATATGTTTTTATTTTTCATTGAATTCAATGTTTGTGTTTGCAAGGCTTTTATTTTCTTTTTCAAAGGCATTGCATTTTTTAATTAAGTCATCATTTTTATTTACCAAAATTTTGCTTAAATGACTTAATTTTTCATTTCTTTTCAAACTTTCATTTACTTCCGATTTCAAAATGTTTGTTTGACTTTCCAAATCAGAAATTGAATGTTTGAAATAATTTTTATTTGTAAATTTTTTTTGTAGTCTCTTTTTGTCCAAAAAATTAATCATTTGAAAAGAGACAAATATTTTTCTCAAAAATATTTTCTAATGAGGTCAAAATATCATTTACATTGATGCAATTAGAAATTTTCTCAAAAATGTTTGGAGTTAAACCACAACACAACAAAATCATTGCCTTTGAATTCAGGGAAAATAATTTTAAATCATTTTTAGTACGTTTCCTTGATAAAGAAAATCCATCTTCAATGACATCTAAGACGTCATAATCTATGGATTTGAGATAGGCTAATATTTGCAATTTCCAAGCTCCATAATTCGTTCCATCAAAGAATGGAGGAATTAGAGTGGATCGGCCTCTCTCAAAGTCCTTCTGGATTGTCACGGGTCTTTTATCTTGTAGATTTTTAAAGTTAAAAATCTCTATAAGAGCCTAAGCTCTGATACCAAATGAAATGCAAGTGTGACAACCCAAGAGGGGAGTGAATTGGCTAATTAAAAATTCTTAGCTTAATTAGGTGGATTATTAAAAGTCAATCTACTAATTAAGCACTAACTAATCTAACACTTGTTCAAATAAACATGAATATGAAAGCTAGGGTTTAAATCTTACTTTAGCATGCATTCACTAACCCTTGATCAATTTAAAGCATTAACACAAGTTAGGGTTAGAGTTTACCAATCACCACACGTGCAAGAGAGAGAAGGAAGAAGTCACACCACAAGGAACACACGATTTTTATATTAGTTCGGTCTATCACAAGATCTACTCCACTCTCCCAAGTTTTCCTCCTTGGATGCTCCACTAAGGTTGATATTCTTCAATGGCGAATCTCCAAGCCGTACAACCCAACTTCTTCTCCAAATCCAAAGGGAACAAACCATTTTTGCACGATCGCTTGTGAGGGGACATACCCTCTTACAATGGATTCACCTTTCTTAACAGGCCGAATCGGAGACCTTGTAAGCCCAATGGTTCCCACCTTGGCATTCCCATCTTATTTTGATGATTCCAATACACAAGTGATTTAAGATCACTAATATGTTTGAATGTCTAAGTTGTAGATCATATTGGTGTTAAGACAAGATTGCTTGGATTGACGCCAAGAAGCTCTCATTGAACCACATTCGGAAGGCCAAAGACATCGAAGATCCAAGACAAATGAAGACTTGAAGAATCAATTGAAGATCGAAGTCTTTCTTAGAATGTATAAGATCCAATCTTAGTTTAGGATTTTGAAAGGCATAAATAATGTAATCTAACACACCCTAAAAATTTCTGTGATTGTCCATGTGGTGTTCCAACAATGTGGAACCCTCATAACAATCCCAACTTGGTGTAAAGTTGGAAGCCCAAGAAACAGAATTGAAAAATCTACTACTGATAGGCTTCTCGGAACTCCGAGAGAATCCTCGAAGCTCCGAGATTTGGTCCAGTAGAAATTTTCCAACTTCTGTTTGTTTTCCCGGAACTCCGAGATTTTTTCTCGGAACTCACCACTATGACGAGAAGAAAAATAGCCTTTGGTAACTTTGCCAGATTTACGATAATGCCACCAAACGGTCATATTTGGGTTTTTCTATATATATGGGTATTCCCACCTTCGCAATTATCAATCCTAACACTCTTAAACTCTACTTGAATATCCCAAGAGTGAATCAAAGCTTGTTTATGCCTCTCATCCTCTAAGATTAGGATTTGGATCATCAGGCTCAAATTGTACATCTTCTACAAAGTTTGTTGTAAACCCTTGTGAGGGATTTTTTATTTTCTTTCCTTCTTATTCAAGAACATTGTATTGGGCGAGTGTTCAGAGAAGCGGAGCCCACTCTCCGTGGTGTAGATTGCCACCAAGGTTAAAGCATTCGGAATTGTAATCGACACCGATCTTCGCCGAAGTTAAGAAGATCAAATAGTGAAGCCATTAACGGGTTTGGTTGGTGGAGTAGAGTAGGCCTCGCGTTTGGAGGACCGAACTACTTTAAATCTCGGGTGCACTCTCTCTTATCTTATTGCTTTATATTTGCATTTGCATCTTTAGATTTAACTTGTGTGCTGGAATTTCATCTTGATCTCTTATTCTTCAAAATTGGGTTGAGTTTTTAAATAAGGTTAAAACTTGTTAGCAACCTAATTTCTTACCTCCTCATTAGTTGCCAATTCGGACCCCCCTTGGAATTTCACTTGGTATCAGAGCCTAGGCTCTTAAAAGATTTTCCTTTCTTAAAATCTTTGGTAAATTTTTTTTTTTAAATTTTCAAACAAGGGAAAGATCATAAGATCTTTGGCAACTTTCTAATTGTGAAATGGCAAATATTAATGGAACCGGACTTCCGGAAGGCCATACCACAACTAGACCTCATTTCTTTAATGGGTCCAACTATGGACATTGGAAGACAAGGATGCGCATCTATCTTCTTTCGATAGATGTGGAACTTTGGCACATTGTTGAAAATTGATATATTTTGCCTTCCAAGCCATTTGAAGAATGGAATGTTGAAGAGAAAAGGCATGCAAATTTAAATTACAAAGCTATAAACTCTTTGTTTTGCGCCTTATCTACGGAGGAGTTCAATAGAGTAGCTCTTTTTTATTCCGCCAAGCTTATTTGGGATACACTTGCCGTTACCCATGAGGGAACATCACAAGTCAAAGATTTCAAAATAAACTTGTTAAAGAGCAAATATGAAATGTTTAGAATGGATCAAAATGAAAGTATTTCCGATATGTATACCCGATTTTCTAAAATTTCTAATGAATTAGCTAATCTTGGTAAATCTTATCCTACTGATGAGCTTGTGAGTAAGTTGCTTAGGTCACTTCCTTCACATTGGGATCCAAAAGTCACCGCCATACAAGAATCAAAGGATCTCAAGGCGCTAATTATGGAAGAGCTCGTAGGATCTCTCATCACCCATGAGATGCTCCTCACTAGCCGACAAGAGGAGAAGAAGCCAAAAGCGAAAGAAAAAGAAAGTCGATGTCTAGCTCTAAAGGTCTCCAAGATGGACTCATCATCAAGTGATGCGGATAGCGATGAGGAAGAAGCTTTAAGGAAATTTAAAAGCTTATGGAGAAAGAAGCATAAAAAGGATAAAAAGAAGAAGTAAGAAGAAAGTGAAGTTGAGGGAGCTTTAAGATGCTACAATTGCAAGAAGATTGGACACAAAAGACCAGATTGTCCACTTCTCAAGTCATCTTCCTCAAAATACAAGGAAAAGAAGGATTGGAAGAAGAACAAGGCTCTTGTAGCCGGTTGGGATGCTACTAGCACCTCGGGTAAGAGCTCAAGTGAAGGGGAAGATAATAAAGATGACCTTTACCTCATGGCACTCTCCCATGAAGTTGAGGTAAACTCTAACTCCACTTGTAATTCATCAAGTAGTGATAGTGAAAAAATATGTTATGATGAATTATGCACAACCTTGCATTCTCAAATTTCAAAAAATAAAGTTCAAAAGAAATCTATTTCAAATTTAGAAAATGAACTTAATATTTTGAAAAATGAATCTTCTTCCAAATCTCAAGCACAACTTGAAAATTTTAAACTTGAGATTGAAACCCTTAAGGGTATTTTGGATGAGAAAACTTACCAATTAGCACAGTTTCAATATGTGGCAAGCTCCTCCAAATCTTATGAAGATGAATTTAATAATCCTTTAAATCAATTGACACATCTTCATAGTGAAAATGAAAGGTTAAGATTATGTCTCCATGGATTTCTAAATGGTGACAAAATTATTAACATAATCTTAAAGAAAGCTAGTCTTAGACCTAATCATGCAATTTATGATAGGACTAGTCTAACTAACCCTCATGTTAGATGTCACTATTGTGGAATCAATGGTCATTACCAATTCCAATGTGCATCTAAGATTAGGGATTGTGATGGAACTAAGAAATCTTGGGTTCCCAAAGCCCCCATATGATTCTCTTCATATGTTCTTAGATTATGGGCTTTTGCTTAAAATTGAATATCTTTTTATAGTTCTTTAAATATCCCCTCTTGTATTGAATTTGTTTTTCCAATAGGGGGAGTTTTATGTTTGTCTTTTTCCTTGAAAAAGGGGGAGAGAAATCTAATGTAAGGAAATATATGCATGCTTTTATTGAAAATCTCTTGTGCTTGTCATCATCAAAAGGGGGGAGATTGTAAGCCCAATAGTTCCCACCTTGGCATTCCCATCTTATTTTGATGATTCCAATACACAAGTGATTTAAGATCACTACTATGTTTGAACGTCTAAGTTGTAGATCATATTGGTGTTAAGACAAGATTGCTTGAATTGAGGCCAAGAAGCTCTCATTGAACCACATTCGGAAGGCCAAAGACATTGAAGATCTAAGACAAATGAAGACTTGAAGAATCAATTGAAGATCGAAGTCTTTCTTAGAATGTATAAGATCCAATCTTAGTTTAGGATTTTGAAAGGCATAAATAATGTAATCTAACACACCCTAAAAATTTATGTGATTGTCCTTGTGGTGTTCCAACAATGTGGAACCCTCATAACAATCCCAACTTGGTGTAAAGTTGGAAGCCCAAGAAACAGAATTGAAAAATCTGTTGCTAATAGGTTTCTCCGAACTCCGAGAGAATTCTCGGAGCTCCGAGCTCAGAACTCTGAGAAATCCTCGGAGCTTCGAGAAATCCTCGGAGCTCCGAGATTTGGTCCAGTAGAAATTTTCCAACTTCTGTTTGTTTTCCCGGAACTCCGAGATTTTTTCTCGTAACTCCGAGAATTTCTCGAAACTCCGAGAATTATTCTCGGAACTCCGAGACCACTATAACGGGAAGAAAAATAGCCGTTGGTAACTTTGCCAGATTTACGACAATGCCACCAAACGGTCATATTTGGGTTTCTCTATATATATGGGTATTCCGACCTTTCCAATTATCAATCCTAACACTCTTAAACTCTACTTGAATATCCCAAGAGTGAATCAAAGCTTGTTTATGCGTCTCATCCTCTAAGATTAGGATTTGGATCATTAGGCTCAAATTGTACATCTTCTACAAAGTTTGTTGTAAACCCTTGTGAGGGATTTTTTGTTTTCTTTCCTTCTTATTCAAGAACATTGTATTGGGCGAGTGTTCGGAGAAGCGGAGCCCACTCTCCGTGGTGTAGATTGCCACCAAGGTTAAAGCATTCGGAATTGTAATCGGCACCGATCTTCGCCGAAGTTAAGAAGATCAAATAGTGAAGCCATCAACGGGTTTGGTTGGTGGAGTGGAGAAGGCCTCGCATTTGGAGGACCGAACCACTTTAAATCTCGGGTGCATTCTCTCTTATCTTATTGCTTTATATTTGCATTTCCATCTTTAGATTTAACTTATGTGCTTGAATTTCATCTTGATCTCTTAATCTTCAAAATTGGGTTGAGTTTTTAAATAAGGTTAAAACTTGTTAGCAACCTAATTTCTTACCTCCTCATTAGTTGCCAATTCGGGACCCCCCTTAGAATTTCAGACCCTCAAATACAATGATTCACCTTTGTTACCGGGCTGAATCAGAGACCCTCAATAATGAAGAACAAAAAAATAGAACTCTCTCAAAGCCTGTTAATAGGCGGATTACAAAGTTGTAAGCTCACATAAACTTCCCAAAAGATAAGCAAGTTAAAGCCTATGGAGATCCTCTTGTCGAATGTAAATCACAAAACAAAGCATAGAAGAGGATAAACTAAGAACCTTTTGATTTTCAAGTTTAGGCTCAAATAGATTTGGAAATGAAGTGCAAAAAGGTTGCTTAGTTGTGTTTGGATAGGGTATAAATAGCCCATGGAAAGATATGACCATTTGGGGGCAAAACTGTAAAAAATGATGTTGAAAAAGTCAAGCCGCGTAGGCCTCAATGACTATTTTTCCAGACCGGTACGGTCGACCGAGGTATCGTGGTCGACCGCCCTATCGGGCACTCTCTTTTTATTTTCAGATTTCAAACCGCCATGGTCGACTGGGTCATGGCAGTCGCCCGAAGAGAGCTACCTGGACTTTTATATTTTGTCCAGTTCCCTATCCGCGGTTGCCCGGCCCTATGGCGGTTGACTAGCCCGACCATGATGGATTGTTTCTGGCTTTCCAGAAAGACATCCATGATGCCCGGGATGCCCCGGTCGACCGGCCCGCTATGTTTCGACAAGTGCTAGATTTCCAGCAACCTTGCCGCGGTCGCCCGGAAAATCCCGGTCGGCCGGCTCTGTTTGAAAATTCTTTTTAACTTACAAAAATTCAGGGTCTTGGGCCATTGTCTTTGGGCTTTTGTCCAAGGTTTTCAAATACATTTTTGGGGAGTGTGTAGATGGTTTTCAAGGATGTAAAAGTTAAGTATGAAAACCATTTTGAAAACCTTTGACAGTGCAAGTACATAAAACAAGAAGACTCCAAATACATTCTAAAAGTATAAACCTTAAGTCTTCTTGGAATGTCTTTGCTCCTTTGCACTCTCTTAGACATCTTTAGCTTCTGAGTGAAATCTTCAACTTTCTTTGGGTTCTTGTGTCATCCTCCATTCCTTGAGCATGTTGAATGGTCCATGAGGTGTCACCAATGCTTGTTCAACTCCAAGCTTCTACTGGCACTTGGCTAGGCAACTTGTGGGATCTTCAATTTGAGCTCTTTGACTTGAACATTTTTCAAGGATGATGTCTCCACTGTATGTGCAAGCTCTTTGGCCCATTGTTCATTGATCTGCAAGCCATGTGTTGTGTTGAGTTGTGTAATGGCGATATGACATATGAAATTCCTGTATAAGCCACAACACTTCAAAGCAACACATTAGTCCATAAAGACTAATCAATTTAGGTTTGCTAGCATCAAAACAAGAATGTAAGGTGAATGATTGAACCCATGAGAACCCTTGGGTTTACATTGGTGGTGGATCAAATCCATGAGATGACACATATCATCAGTCAAGTGCATCAACAAGGGGTGAATCTTGATGATACCATCATCATACCCTCAATTATTGACAAATTATCACTATCCTGGAAAGACTTTATAAAAAGTCTTAAACATTAAATGGAGGAAATGACCCTTGAAGATTTGATTCAAACCCTCCAAGTTGAGGAAGAATCAAGGCTTTGAGATAATAAAGAAGATCTTGCACCACTATCCTCTAAAGTCCATAATGTAGAAAATGTCAGTATGTCAGATTCAGATCCCCCAACTCAACCTTGGAAAGGTAATCGGAAGAGAAAAATGCATCAAAATAGCAAGGGTTCTAATAAAAACAAAAAGTGCAAAGGCGCTTGTTTCCAGTGTGGCAAAATGGGCCATTACAAGGAGTGTCGATATAAAAAGTCGAACACTTAAGAAAACAAAGATGGAAACAAAGAAAAGTTTGTGTTAGCCCAAGGGTTTCCATGGGTTCAACCAATCACCATGTTTTGATGATTAACAAACATAAATTGATTAGTTCTTTTATGGACTAATGTGTTGCCCCGAGTGTTGTGCTATAGATAGGTATTTACAGGTTCATTCATGCTAGCGCATCACAACACATGGCCTATGCTTGAGGATGAACCAAACACATGTTAAAGGAACAAGAACAAATATGATTCATCATGCCTTTGAGGTACAACCATGGAGGAGCTCTATCTCAACAATCTCAAGCATTTGACGATTCAAAGGAAGATCATTGAAGGTCAAAGTGATCAACATGCACAAAGGGAAAAGAGCTTGAACACATTGGCGGCATCATCCTTGGAAGATGTCAAAGCAAGAAGCTCAAGTTTGAAGATCCCAAAGCAAGCCTTGCACTTAAAGTGAAGATCAAATGAATATTAAGAGAAAAGTCATTCAAGAGAGTGCTTCGAATGGTAGAATGTATATCCCTTTCTCTTCGGACTTATTCTTGATCAAGGCACACTAAAAAACACCCCAAAATATTTTCAAAAGTGACTCAAAACCAAGTGGGCTCAAACCCCAAGTGCTAAGTTAAGTTTTAAAATGGAAAGACATGAAATTAGCACTTGGAAAATGGATCCAGCACATAAATCCTATCATAATAGGTCCAACATATTTTCAATATTTTTGAAAATATTTTTAACAGAAAGATTTCATCGTTTCCATTCAAATCAAGTATAAGAGCATCAAAATCTGATACGAAATGAGTGAGTTATGAATTTTACAAATCGGGAAAACCTGCTGAAATTACCTAACAGGGAATTCAGAGTTTTTTTTTGGAGTTCCGAGAAAGGTTTTGCTGCTAAAAAAATATAGCCGTTAGGAGTCTAAAAGTTGCACAGTATTACAGTTTTGCCCCTGTAATGACTAGTTTTGCTTTTTAGCTATATATATATATATATATATATATATATATATGAGTTTAAACTTGCATTTTAACTTAAGAAAAATATTTTCCAACATATCTAAGGCCTATACAAACACTTGCAAACCTTCTTTTCGTTGAACATCTCTCTCCACCTCATTAGTGCCTTGATCTTGATTAAATCCTTTTGAGAGTGAATTAAGCTTTACTTGTAATTTTCTTTGAGAGATTTTTAGTGAGCTTTATTTGTGTAAATCAAGCCTACAAAGAGCCTAAAGAAGTGTGCTCAATCTTCCTTCCTTCAACCATTGTAAGGAGAGGGTCTACGATTCGGCCCGATAAGAAAGGTGAATCAAGCTTGTAGAGAGAGGGTCTTCGATTTGGCCTGTTAAGAGAGGATAATCGAGTGTTTTATAGAGGGTCTTCGATTCGACGCGCTAAGAGAGGTGAATGGCATTGTAAGAGGGCTCATTGATCCGGCCCGGTAAGAAAGGAGGATCATATAGTGAAAATTCCCAAGGAGCCAAACTTTGAAGAGTGGACGTAGGGCTTGCCCCGAACCACTATAAAATCTTTGTGTTCATCTCTTTGACTCTCTACCTCCTTCTCTTGATTGGTGATTGGTACACATCTCTCTTACTATTTCTCTTGTATGTGCTTTCATATTCATATCCTTGCTTGAGTGAGTGAGTAACACTTAAGTTGAAATTGCATATTCATCTCTTGCTAATTAGGCTTCTAATAATTCTAATCAAGTTATAAAATCAACTAGGGAATAAAGTTCACATCGTTACTATTAAGCTTAATTAATCAAACTAACTTGATTGAGGAAAGTTAAAACTAGGGTGAAACACAAAAGTTTCAAAAAGGGTAAAATCTTTAAACACAAAAGTTCACATCGTTACTATTAAGCTTAATTAATCAAACCAATTCACCCTCCTCTTGGGTTGCCTAATGGGATTTCACTTGGTATAAGAGCTAAAGGCTCTTATATAGATTTTTAAACTTTTAAATTTCTTCAAGAGAAAAGATCTTTATTGGCAACCTAATGGCTTCTAGACTTTCATGTTTTGATGGAACCGACTATAGATCGTGGTCGATCCGTATGAGGTGTTATCTCAAGAGTCTAGATAGTGAATTATTGAAAGCAATTAAAAATAGTTTTGTATTAAACTACAAATCTAAGAGAATTAGTGAATATGATAAAAGATTATAATTCTTGAACTCAAAAGCTATAAATGGCATATGTTGTGCCTTAACTTCTCATATGTTTGATAAAATGGATAATTGTAAAAATGCCAAAGAAATATGAACCTGAAATCCCAATAGGCAAACCAAGAGGTGGGGTCAATTGGGTCTAATTAAAAATCTCTATAATTTGCAATTTGCTTAAACCCTAGAAATGAAGCATGCAACTTGCCCTTGTTGATTTATGGATAGATAAGTAAAACATATTACCACAAATATTGCACAAGGAGATGAGAGGGAAAGAGGTAATGAACACAAGATTTAATGTGGTTCAGAGCAAGTCCTACGTCCACACTCCACGTCCGCACGTGGATTCCACTATCTCGATCCTCCTTCAAATGGCCGGATCAATGACCCAATTACAATCATCAAGCTTCTCCTTTCTTGGGCCGAAGCGTAAGACCCCTTACAATCAAGCTTCTCCTTTCTCAAGGGCCGAAGCGTAAAACCCACTTACAAATGTCTTCTCCTTTCTCAAGGCCAAAGAATAAAACCCTCTCTACAGACAAGCTTCTTCTTCTACAGGGTTCAAGCATAAAACTCTCTTTACAAATGAACGGAAGAAACAAATAAATGCTCTCAAGCCTCTTAAAGGCAAATACAACTCTCAAGCTCACTAAATCTCCAAATGATTGAAACTAAATTCTTATGGAGATCCTCTTGACAAATAATGAATGCACAAGTTTAATGCTCAAGAGGTTGAAGATGATTCCTTTTGATTTTGAAAGATTAAAGCTCTAGGGTTTGAAGAGTAATGTCTTAAAAGGTTAGAATGAAGGTCTTTTATGGTGTTCAAATAGCCCTAGCACATGTATGACCATTTGGGGGCAATATTGTAATTTCTAGGTCAAGAAAAGTAAATTGCGCAGAGCCCCAATGGCTAGTTTTCCAGACCAGGGCGGTCGACAGAGGTACGGCCGTCGCCCGCCCTTATCAGATGCTTCTTTTTAATTTCAAATTTCAAACTGCCACGGTCGACCGGGACATCCTCGGTCGCCCGCCGAGGGCTCTCTGTTTGATAAATGTTTTGCTAAAAAATCATGGAGCGGTCGACCGAGATTACGCGGTCTCCCACAAAGGGCTATTTGTTCGATTTAAAAAATCTCTCAAAACATTCCACGATCGATCGGGTACCCTCAGTCACTCGCCAAGACCTTCCTGGACGATTTCTAGATTTCCATAAAACTCATCCGCGGTCGACCGACCTGTTGATGCTGGATTTTCAGCCATCAGCCCGCGGTCACCCGGCCTAGCCCGGTCGACCGGCCCTGCATTAAAATCTTGTTTTCAAAACTAAAGTTTTAGGGACTTTGGGCCATGGTCTTTGGACTTTAACCTATTATTTTTCAAATCCTTTTATGAAAATATAAAAAGTGATTTTCAATAGGATTTGAAAACATGAATTCATGCAAACACTAAATGACAAGAGGACTCCAAAGCGTTCTAACCTTGAGTCTTCTCTAGCTTTAATCTTCTTGATTGCTTGCATGAGCCTTTCCTTGTCTTGAGATAGTCTTCAAACTTGCTCTTGCACTTGTGGTTCCCTTGATTCTTCGATAGACTATGCAGGTTGAAGGTTGACCACCATGACTTGATTTTCTCCACAACTAGCCCTTGTTCTTCTTGCTTCAAGTGTTGATATTGATGAATCCTGTCTAAATCACAACACTAGCAAAACCATTAGCATCATATAATCAATTTGAGTTAGTATATCATCAAAACATAGATAGGGTTGAACCCTTGGGCTTACAGAACCTCACTTGAAAATATTTTTAATGTAAAATGTTTTATGGCATTAGAAAACAACAATGAAGAAAATAATGATTTAGAAATGGATGAGCCTCTTACTATTGATGAACTTCTTGATAGATGTGAGAAACTAAATGATGCCTTAAATCTTGAAGTCTCCAAGAATAAAAAACTTAAAAACTCTCTCAACTCAATTTCTAAGGAATTTGAAAATTTTCAAAAAGATTATCAATATTTGCTAAAAGAAGAAAGGAAGTTAATTGAAAACAAAAAAAAATTATAAAAGGCAATAGAGGAATTAATAGCAAAAGAAGAGAAACTAAGGATAAACACATCTCATGAACAAAATGTTCTAAAAGAAGAAATTGAAGAGATAAAATTAGACAAATAAAAACTTATGTTGGAAAATCATAAGCAATAAGAAGAAAAAGCTAATCATGTTTGTTCTCATAACTATTCTTGTAATTCATCTCGTTCCTCATCTACTAGCTCATAATGTTGTGATTTTTGTGGTAGATTTGGACATTACAAATCTATATGTAGACTTAGATTTGTAAAAGTAACAAGTTAGTTTGGATTAGAAATGATTCATTACATAGGACAAACTTAAGTGGGCCCAAGTTGGTTTGGGTTCCAAAATCCCCTACTTGATCTATTTCATGGTCTTAGTAGATTTAGGGGTTGTGCTCAAATGTCTATATCAATTGAAATTTTGTTTGCTAGATATCATGTGCTTCATACTTAAATATCATACATCTAGTCAAAGTTTGTTAGATACAACATATTACATGACTTTGGCATTCCTGTATCTAATCATGTTGTGCCTCAAAGATATATCTTATAATAGTTGGATGCTAGTCACTTTATACTAAGTATTAATATTGTTGCTCTAGTACCAAATCATATTTGTCTAGATACCTAACACTCAATTTTTATATAAAATTATATATCTAGCTAGTTGTGCTTAATTGGAAAATCAAGCTTAGTGGACAATCCCTCTAGAGATTCATCATTGCACTTTTGTATGATAACTTACGCATGGGTTTAATTTGGTTCAAGTCAAAAGTCACCTTCACAATCCTTGAAGAACTAAATGATTATGAAGCTAAAATAAGAAAATCTAAATAAACAAAGATAGGTCAAAATAAAAAGCTTAATGAATTTCAAAATCTATAAAATATATCATGAGAAATTCATAAGTTGATTCATTAGTGTAAGCCCAAGGGTTTCCATGGGTTAATCATTCACCCTACCTTCTTGTTTTGATGCTAGCAAACCAAATTGATTAGCAATTATGGACTAATGTGTTGCTTTGAGGTGTTGTGTTGTATACAGGAAGTTCATGTCATAATCGCCATTACACAACTCTTCACAACACAAGGCTTGTGGATTAAGGAGAAAAGAAACCAAGAGCTTGCACCTACAGTGAAGACATCCTCATTTGAAGATGTTCAAATCAAAAAGCTTATCATGAAGATTCCACAAGTTCCTAGCAAGTGTCAAGAAGGAGCTTGGAGTTGAACATGCCATGGTGACACCTCATGTACCTCAACATGCATTGAAGATTGAAGGAGAAGTCACATGAGCCATGTCAAATTGAAGATGTTCACTCAAGCTGAAGAAGTCCTGAAAAGTGCAAAGGAGCCGACACATTCCAAGAAGACTCATGGTATTCATTTTTAGAATGTATTTGGAGTCCTCTTGATTTTATGTTTAAATGCACTTTCAAAAGGTTTTCAAATGGTTTTCGTACTTAACTTTTTACATCTTTGAAAACCATACACACACAAAAATGTGTTTGAGAACCTAGGACTTAAGCCCAAGACCATGGCCCAAAAGCCCCTGATTTTTAAAGTTAAAAATGGAATTTCACACATCGTCGGTCGACCGCGAGATAGAACCTGGAAGTCAAGGACATCTCATCATTTATTAGGCTACTGCGGATTGATTTTCTATAAATCCAGAAAACATCCAGGTTGGGCTTGGCGGACGACTGCAATGGGACGGTCGACCACGGATAGGTTTTTGAGCTGAATTCTTAAGCTAACAGGTTAGCGTCGCCGAATGACCGCCATGGGACTGGTCGACCGCGACGGTAAGAAATTTGAAAATATAAAAAGGCGACCGATAGGGACGGGTGACCGCAGTGGCTCGGTCGACCGGGACGGTTGGGCAAACTAGCAGTTGGGGCGTTTTCTGCTTGACATTTTCAAGCCAATTATTTACAGTTTTACCCCAAACGGTCATATTTTCAATTATACTATATATACATGATTAAAATCTATCTCTACAAGCTTTTGAACATTTGAGAAAGATCAAATCCCATTTCTCCTTGAGCTTCATTTTGAAAATCAAAAGCAAAACCTCTTTGAACATATATTTCCACATTCTTTCAAGAGGAACTCCATAGGGCTTTACATTTGTATTTTCTTGGAGTGATTGTGAGCTTATAAATTTATAATCCGCTTATCAAGAAGCATGAGAGTTTTTATTTTCTTTGTTCTTCATTGAGGGTCGTCTCTTTGGCCCATTAAGAATCGTGAAGACGAGGGTCTCCTATTCGGCCGGTTAAGAAAGGTGAAGACGACATTTGAGGGTATGTCCCCTCGCGAAAGGCTTCGTTCAGATGGGCTTCGCTTTGGCCCTTGAGGTTTGAAAAGCTTGGTCATGTAATGGCTCATTGATCCGGCCTTGAAGGAGGATCGAGATAGTGAAACTCACGTGCAGATGTGAAGAGTGGAGTAGGTCTTGTGATAGACAGAACTGTATACACCCCCATTTTGCTACAGTTTAAAAGGTAAAAGATTCGGTATTTTGTCAAGTCTCGAGTCCATATTCTGCAATAGATTAGGCATTCATGCATTCTAGGGTAGATTTCATCTCATTTTAAGTGTTTGGAAGTTGATTCGCAATCCTAAAGGTTTCTAGGGTGTTCCAGTGGTATATGAAAGATGAAAGTACAAGTTTCCAAGGAAGTGAAAAAAACCTGCTATTTTTATAAATTTCAGGGTTTCCCTCATTTTTGCCCATTTTTGCATTACGGGGGTATTTCGGTCATTCCCCATGTGTCCCGTTTGACCCCCCGAGTTGTGTCTAAGAAATCTTGACCGATTCCATGAATTTTGAAAATCGTGGTATTTTTAGAATTTCCCAGGGTTTTCCCTAGTTTCACCAAATTTTGTACCTCAGGGGTAATCTGGTCATTTCCAATATGTTTCATTTGACCTCTAGGGTGTGTCTAAGGAATCTTAGATCATTTCATGAATTTTGGAAAGCCTGCTAAATTTAGAGTTTCTCAGGGGTTTCGCTTGACTTGGAAATTTTATGTGTCAAGGGCATTTTGGGTATTTTCAGGGGGTATCAAATGATCCTGTTTGATATTGCCCACCAAAAGTACCCAATTTTAAAAGTTTCTATTTTTGAAGTTTGACCACAAAGACTTTCCATTTTTAACTTTTCCTTTTAAGGGGTGAACCAATTTGAGGGTATTTCGGTCGCATTTGGATGTGTAATGGTCGAATAGGGGTATTTTGGTCTGAAAAATTATTTTTTCTAAAGGGGATGGTTCAACCAAATGTCGATGGTGCATCATAAATATCATGATGGGAAACTCCCGGAGGGTAAGAAGGAAGCACGAGCAATGATGCAGAGAGCATCCTGTTTCACCTATGATGGCAAAAACCTGTACAAGAGAACCTACACATGGCCCTATCTGAAATGCCACCACCCCTTCGACGCTACATACACCCTACGAGAAGTACATGAAGGAGTTTCTAGCGAGGACCTCTGAGGAAAAGCACTAATTCAAAAGATCCTTCTGAGAGGACTGTATTGGCCGATCCTCAGGAAGGACGCCATGGATCTTGTTAAGAAGTGCAACAAATGTCAAAAGCTCGCTCCTACACCCGATTAGCCGCAGCATCTTGTGGTATCCGGTTTTTTCCCGTGCTGCGTAGGACGACAGCGGATCATGTAAGCTCAAGGGTTCCCATGGGTCTAATCATTCACCTTACCTTCTTGTTTTGATGCTAGCAAACTAAAATTGATTAGCATTTGTGGACTAATATGTTGCTTTGAGGTGTTGTGTCGTATACAGGAATTTCAAGTCATAATCGCCATTACACAACTCCTCTCAACACATGGCTTGTGGATCAAGAAGCAAAGGAACCAAGAGCTTGTACCTACAGTAAAGACATCACCATTTGGAGATGATCAAGTCAAGAAGCTCGACATGAAGATCCCACAAGTTCCTAGCAAGTGTCAAAAATGAGCTTAGAGTTGAACATGCCATGGTGACTCCTCATACACCTCTCAACATGATTTGAAGATTTGAGGAAGTCACAAGAGCCAAGACAAAGTTCAAGATGTTCACTCAAGCTAAAGTAGTACAAGGAAGTGCAAAGGAGCTGATACAATCCAAGAAGACTCATGGTATACGCTTTTAGATTGTATTTAGAGTCCTCTTCAGTTATGTAAAATGCACTTTGAAAAGGTTTTCAAATAGTTTTCATACATAAATTTTTATGTCTTCGGAAATCATTAACACACCCAAAAATGTGATTGAAAACCTAGGCATAATCCCAAAGACCATGGCCCAAAAGCCCCTGAACTTTTAAAATAAAAATGGAATTTTACACAGGGCCGGTCGACCAGGGTTTCCCGGGCGATCTTCGCAAGGTAGCTGGAAATCCAGCACTTGTAAGTAAATAGCAGGCCGGTCGACCGGGTTGAGCCGGGCGACCGCGGAAATGGTTCTGTGAAATCAGAACCATTCCGTTATGGGTTTGGGCGGGCGACCGCCATGGGTAGATCGACCGCGATAGATTTTTCCGCTTAAAATTTTGAGCAAACAGGTAGCCCTCGCCGGGCGACCGCCATGGGGCCAGTCGACTGCGACGGTAAGAAATTTGAAAATAAAAAAGTGCGCCCGATAGGGGCGGGCGACGGCTGCAGCCCCGTTGACTACCGCGGTCTGGCAAACTAGCCGTTGGGGCTCTCACAGGTTGACTTTTTCAACCCTGTTGTTTACAGTTTTACCCCCAAACGGTTCTATTCTCAAATGGGCTATATATACTTCATTAAAACCTATCTAAACAAGCTTTTGATTATTTTAGAAAGATCAAATCCTATTTTCCTTGAGGCAAAACCTTTTCTATCAAAAGCTATTCCTCTTTGAACTTGCATTTGCACATTCTATCAAGAGGAACTCCATGGGCTTTATATTTTATCTTCCTTGGAGTATTTGTGAGCAACAAAGTTTGTAATCCGCCTATTAACAGGCAAGCGAGTTCTTTTTTTTTCTACATTGTATTTGAGGGTCTACTCTTCGGCCCGTTAAGAAAGATGGAGACATTGAGAGGGTCTACTCTTCGGCCCGTTAAAAAAGGTGAAGACATTATAAGAGGATGTGACCCATCGCCAAGGCTTCGTGCATAAAGGGTTTGTTTCATTTGGAGTTGGAGGAGTTGGGTGTACGGCTTGGAGATTCACCCTATTGAAGAATCTCACTATTTTAGTGGAGCGCCCAAGGAGGTAAACTTGGAAGAGTAGAGTAGGTCTTGTGATAGACCGAACCACTATAATTCTTGTGCCTTGTGGATGTTTTCTCTCATCCTTTCCTTTGCACATTGTGGTGATTGCTAAACTCTACTCTTTTCTTGTATTTATATTTTATTAAAACAAGGGTTAGAGTCTATAGGCTTAAAGTAACATCTAAACCCTAGATTTCAATATATTGATTATTTTTACAAGGGTTAGATTAACTAGTGCTTAATTAACAAATTCATTTCTAGTAATCCAACTAACTAAGGCCAAAAATTTTAATTGACCAATTCACCCCCCCCCCTCTTGGATTGTCACACCTACATTTCATTTAGTAATAGAGCTTAGGCTCTTAACGAGATTTTTAAATTAAAAAATCTATAAGAGAGATCCGTGACAATCCAAATGGATTTCGAGGTAGGCCAATCCGCTCCAATTCCTCCATTCTTTGATTGAGTGAAATATAGGTCTTGGAAAGTAAAAATGCTTGCCTTTCTCAAATCCATAAATTATGACATGTTAGATGTCATTGAAAGGAGATTTTCTATTGGAAGGAAAAATACTAAAAATTATTTAAAATTATTTTCCTTGTGGCTTAAGCCCCAATATTTTAAAGAAAATTTCTAAATGTTTAAATGCTAAAGATATTTGGATCACACTTGACGATATTTTTGAGAAAAATATTTGTCTCTTTTCAAATGATAATTTTCTTAAGCCAAAAGAGACCTCAGAAAAATCTTTTGAAAATGTTGAAAATTCATTTTCCAATTTCAGGTATCAAATTGAAGATTTAAAAATGGAAATTGATGAAAGTTTAAAAAGGAATGAAAAATTAAGTCACTTGAGTAAAATATTGATAAATAAAAATAATTACTTTATACAAAAATGTAATGCTTTTGAGAAAGAAAAAGAAAGCCTTGAAAACACAAACAAGGATTTAAATGAAAAATATATACTTGTTTGTGAAAATGAAGAAAACCTAAAAGCTAATTTATCTCAACAAATAAATTGCCTTGAAAATCAAGTAAATGAGGTAAAATTAGTAAATAAAGAACTCTCGATAAAGAACCAAAGATTACAAGAGAAAGACAAACACGTTTGTCATTATGTGCATTCTTGTGGTTCTTCATGTTCCTCATCTACCAATCATTACTCATGTACTTATTGTGGTAGATTAGGACATCATAAATCTAGGTGTAAGCTTAGATTTGTGAAATCAAACAAGTTTGTTTGGATTAGAAAAGATATACTCCCGTAAACAAACTTGGTTGGAACCAAAGTAATTTGGGTTCCAAAGTCCCCCACTAAAATCATTATTTGAAATTATTGATATATGGGGTTATGCTTAATTGCTATACCATATGATTTCTCTCTAGATGCTTTACTTCAATGTTACATTCTTTGCATCTAGTTTACATTGTGCTTTAATTATCACAACATATCCATGCTATAATCTATAATTAAAACAATGCTATACTTGTTGTAGACTATATCTTTGTACTTTATTGAATATCATTTTAGAATTTTTAGTCTAAGTGCACAGTTTGTCTCATATCTTCTTGCACTTAGTATTCATCCACAAGAAAATCCACAATAGAAAATTCAATATGAAAACCATGCGTGTGCTTCTTTGAAAATCAACCTCACCATTAGCCCATGAGTTCAACTTGATCTATCAAGTCCATTTTCTCCATATTTGAACTCTATCTAAGACAAATTTGGCATTTGCTAGATCTTAGAATATTCAACTTGGTTTGAATATCATTCTAGCAAGATTAAGAAGTTAAAGGCCATGTCTAAGGAAATCTACCCAAATTCTTTCTTACACATCTCTTGTGCCCTAGGTGAGTAGTCATGTCTATTACTTTGCACCTAGTTATCCTTCAAATCCATTCTTGTGTGCTTAATGATTATCATTAAATGCATAAGAAATCTTGATGGGTTAAAGTAGATGTGTTCGAAAGATGTAAAATAAATATCAACTATCTAGTCAGGGTAGTTCATTTTGGAATGCATTTGTCTAAGGTGTTTATCTCTTGACATACTTTAAAGAATCCTTAGATCTTTTACTAAAGTTCATATAAGAATATATTATATAGGGATGTTGGAAAAGAGTCTAGATTCAATATATATATATATATAATGCATTTGTGCAAAATTGAAAATCTTATAGGAATCTAGTTTCATTTTTGGGCATTTACCCATGATGGTAGTTGACATGCAACATTGTGATGGGAACATTTATCTCCTACACATTTTGGTTTTCGATGGGCCTTTGTGCTTAGTGCCTTTTATTTGTATAAGTGGTTTGTGGATGTAGACAAAGATGTTTGGACCATGAACCTTATGTGTCATGTTCCTTGTGTCCAAATATGGTCAACTATCCATGAATGCTTTAAAATGTCATATCCTGCTCATGATTAGCCATAGTGGTATGCTCTCACTCATGAGCCATGGATGTGTCTCTCAGACATAGTCCTCTATTGTCAAATTTCTCTTTTGTCTGAGTCATATAGATTTGAGCTAAAATAGCTTATCTATAATCTATAGGTTTATCCCCTTGTAAGGCATTAGCTACATGGTAAAGATGGTAAACTTAAGTACTCTTAGTCCTCTTACCTAGTAAGTTGGAGAGTGTGCACTCATCTCTTTAATTAAAATATTTAATCTCTTTGGCTTCTAGCCAGCATCTTAACCATAATTAGCCATATGTGCCTAGTTATGGGAGCATGGTCTGCTATGCTGTCATTTCTTTTGGTGTTACTTGATTACTCCTAGCAATCATGCATTTGTAGCCCAAGGGTTGATTGTAAATCATTCACCTCTAAATCCCTTGGTGCTTGCGTTGGACAGCTCTTTGGATTCATACTATGTATGAGTCCTTAACAAAGGGGAAGTTTTACATGTAAATATCTGTCCATCTATCTTATCATATGTTATTTGATGTGTATACAACATCACATATGATAAGTGCACTCATGTGGAGTTCTATTACTCTATATGTGTTGTAGTTTGGGTCTTGACTTATGCCTTCATGTTGTGATTATCTCTCATGTTTGTCAAGTTCCCTTAGCCTAGCATTCATCCAAGATAAGTATCTTGCTCTAGAGTTTTAAAACTCTGTAGAATTCTCCTTCATAGGATTGGATTAAATTGATCATATCATTGCCTATGAAGTTGTGTCTTATCATGTGGTTTTGAAGATAAAGATATCCTTCGTCGTAATAAGATCCTGTGGTGATGCATTCACAGTCATATCTATAGCCACTCTGTATTGTCATGCCTTACCTTATGGTCTTTATCAAAGGCTATGCCAAATACTTAATGGGAGAGTTGATGGCTTGCAAGACTTCAGTAGATTGATTTGCTCATCAGCAGGCTTGTCTTCCTCAATGATGCCAGATGTGATAAGATTAAGGGTGTCAATTTTGGCTCGGGCTCGGAAGCTCGCTCGAGCTCGGCTCAAAAAAAGCTCGGCTCGAATCCTTAACGAGCCGAGCCTGAGTTAGGCCAGGCTCGGCTCGGCTCGGCTCATTAAGGCTCGTTAAGAATTTAATATATTTACATATATATATATATATTATATATTAATATATACATTAAAAGGGTTGTCCATGGAGTGAAAGGGGGGGGGCAAAATATGTTACTTCATTTTTGGAACCCCATTTGTTACTAGGACCACCCCCCATAGTGTAAAAAAAGTAGTCAAATTACACTAGTAGGGCTGTCCAGGGAAGATTAGGGGTGTGAACATAATATAACCCGAGCTCGGTAAGGCTCGCGAGCCTGACTGAGCCGAGCCCGAGCCCGAGCTGAGCCTCACTTGTGACCTTAACGAGCCGAGCCGAGCCTGGCCAAGCTCGGCTCGGCTCGTTTACACCCCTAGATAAGATAGTAGATGAACACAATTTTCTTCTGTCTAACTTGACATTCTTTCCACAGTGAAGGATGAACAGAGACTAAGAAAATTGTGATTCATGACTAAAGGCTGGCATGTGCATTACCTAAATCCTCTCAAAGATGACATTTTGATGAGATAGAGTACCCAATCTCTCAATCCGAGAAGATTTGTAAAGATGCTACCCTTGCATTGAAGAAAGGGTCAAGCATTGATCTAAGCTCTTCTAAACATTCATTAGTAGAAGAGTTCCGGATAGAAAAATGCGAAGTTCAATTTTACTTCTTTCGAGAGATTTCCAAATACCACTTTTATCATTTCAAGAGATATTAATTGAAATGTGGTATCAATCTTCCATCATTTATTCATGTATATGGAGCATTATAGTTGTTATCTATATATACAGGACTTTTTGGTTGCCATGGATGTGTACCTCATTGGTTTCATTCTCTTAATCCATGTGTTTATAAGACCATTTGACTTAAGGTTATAGCCTTTGTCTATTAATCATCCATTCATATTCAAATTGTGATTATCTTGTGAATGGAGCAATCTCAATGATTAAAGGTGACTAAAAGGCCTATGTGCTTGAAACTATTACTTTTAGATTAGATGCACATAGTCAGGGGGTGCTTTCACTTTCATAAATGTGAACTTCAAGGGACAAGGAATCTCTAAGAGTTATATTATAGTTCAGAGCATATTCGTACTCTGGAAGAGACTTATCTGCTCCTTGTCAAGGAATCCCCTGTATGAAGCAACCTGTGAACCTGAAAGTTATGTCATAGATCTGAGCATTTTCATGTTCAGGTAGAGACTTATCTACTTCAAGTGTTGCAAGTCGATCCCAAATGTTCAAATCATTCACCTTTCAACCATAGTATCCTGTCATGCTCTGCTACATAGGTTTCACCTAGGGCCAATGACAAAAACATAGGGGGAGAGAGAAATGGATTCCTATTCATGTTTATATAGATCATTGTGATGTGCTCACAAGATTTATTGCCCCTTTAGTTGTGCTTTCACTAGCAAATCTTTAGATTAAAAAAAATAAAAAAAGAGCTTATCATGCATTGTACTTTGTTTTCCATTTTGATAAGCGTAGTATGAGCTTCATTGTCATATCATACATTATACAAATAGCTTATATAAGCTATTATTCATCTTGACTCACTACTTGCACTTTCACTTGCATATCCTTACCTTTTTTATGTTGCCAAAAGGGGGAGAGTTTCGGGAATTGATTAGGTAGTACAATTGTATATGCACCACATGCTTTACTTTATCATATTATACATGTGCATATAGTGAGAGGGAGCCATGCTCTATTATTTGTATCATATCATGCTTATTCATCTATTGTTTGATATCTCCTTCCTCCCTAATCAATTTGTTTGCCATCATCAAAAAGGGGGAGAAGTAAGTCCAAGGGTTCCCATGGATCTAATCATTCACCTTACCTTCTTGTTTTGATGCTAGAAAAGTCAAATTGTTTAGCAATTGTGGACTATTGTGTTGCCTTGAGGTGTTGTGTTGTATACATGAATTTCATGTCATAATCGCCATTACACAACTCTTCTCAACACATAACTTATGGATCAAGAAACAAAGGAACCAAGAGCTTGTACCTACTGTGAAGACATCACAATTTCGAGATGATCAAGTCAAGAAGCTCAACATGAAGATCCCACAAGTTCCTAGCAAGTGTCAAGAAGGAGTTTGGAGTTGAACATGCCATGGTGACTCCTCATGCACCTCTCAACATGATTTGAAGATTGGAGGAAGTCACAAGCGCCAAGACAAAGTTCAAGATGTTCACTCAAGCCAAAGTAGTCCAAGGAAGTGCAAAGGAGCTGATACAATCCAAGAAAAGTCATGGTATACACTTTTAGATTGTATTTAGAGTCATCTTCATTTATGTAAAATACAGTTTCAAAAGGTTTTCAAATGGTTTTCATACTTAACTTTTTATATCTTTGGAAATCATTAACACACCCAAAAATGTGTTTGAAAACCTAAGACTTAAACCCAAAACCTTGGCCCAAAAGCCCCCAAACTTTTAAAATAAAAATAGAATTTTACACAGGGCTGGTCGACCAGGGTGTCCCGGGCGACCGCGGCAAGGTAGATGGAAATCCAGCACTTGTAAGTAAATAGCGGGTCGGTCGACCTGGTTGAGCAGGGCGACTGCGGAAATGGTTTTGTGGAATCAGAACCATTCCATCATGGGTTTAGGAGGGCGACTGTCGTGGGTCGTCGACTGCGATAGGTTTTTGCGCTTAAATTTTTGAGCAAACAAGTGGCCCTCGCTGGGCGACCGCCATTGGGCCGAGCGACCGCGACGGTAAGAAATTTGAAAATAAAAAAGTGCACCCGATAGGGGAGGCGACCTCTGTAACCCGATCGACCGCAGCGGTCTGGCAAACTAGTCGTTGGGGCTTTCGTAGGTTGACTTTTTCAACCCTATTTTTTACAGTTTTACCCTCAAACGGTCCTATTTTGAAATGGGCTATATATACTTCATTAAAACCTACCTAAACAAGCTTTTGAACATTTTAGAAAGATCAAATCCCATTTTTCTTGAGCCAAAACCTTTTCTATCAAAAGCTAATCCTCTTTGAACTTGAATTTGTACATTCTATCAAGAGGAACTCCATAGGCTTTATATTTTACCTTCCTTGGAGTATTTATGAGCAACAAAGTTTGTAATCCGCCTATCAAGAGGCAAGAGTGTTCTTTTATTTTTTTATTTTCTTCATTGTATTTGAGGGTCTACTCTTCAGCCCGTTAAGAAAGGTGAAGACACTGAGAGGGTCTACTCTTCGGCCCGTTAAGAAAGGTGAAGACATTGTAAGAGGATGTGACCCTTCGCCAAAGCTTCGTGCAGAAAGGGTTTGTTCCCTATAGAGTTGGTGGAGTTGGGTGTACGGCTTGGAGATTCGCCCTACTGAAGAATCTCACTATTTTAGTGGAGCGCCCAAGGAGGTAAACTTGGAAGAGTGGAGTAGGTCTTGTGATAGACCGAACCACTATAAATCTTGTGCCCTATGGATGCTTTCTCTCCTCCTTTCCTTTGCACATTGTGGTGATTGGTAAACTCTACCATTTTCTTGTATTTATGTTTTATTAAAACAAGAGTTAGAGTATATAGGCTTAAAGTAACATCTAAATCCTAGATTTCAATATATAGATTATTTTAAGAAGGGCTAGATTAACTAGTGCTTAATTAACAAATTAATTTCTAATAATCCAACTAATTAAGCCCAAAATTTTTAATTGACCAATTCACCCCTCCTCTTGGATTGTCACACCTACATTTCATTTTGTATCAGAGCTTAGGCTCTTAAGGAGATTTTTAAATTCAAAAATCTACAAGAGAGATCCGTGACCTTCCAAATGGATTTCGAGTTTAGCTAATCCGCTCCAATTCCTCCATTCTTTGATGGAACGAAATATAGGGCTTGTAAAGTGAAAATGGTTGCCTATCTCAAATTAATAGATTATGACATGTTAGATGTCATTGAAAGGGAATTTTCTATTCCAAGGAAAAATAATAAAAATGATTTAAAATTATTTTCCCTAAACTCAGAAGCAATGATTTTATAGTGTTGTGGCTTAAGCCCTAATATTTTTGAGAAAATTTCTAATTGTTTAAATGCAAAAGATATTTGGATCGGACTTGAAGATATTTTTTAGAAAAATATTTGTCTCTTTTCAAATGATAATTTTCTTAAGCCAAAAGAGACGTCACAAAAATCTTTTGCAAATGTTGAAAATTCAGTTTACAATTTCAAGAATCAAATTGAAGATATAAAAATGGAAATTGATGAAACTTTAAAAATGAATGAAAAATTAAGCCAATTGAGTAAAATATTGATAAATAAAAATAATGACTTAATACAAAAATGTAATGCTTTTGAGAAAGAAAAAGAAAGCCTTGAAAACACAAACAAGGATTTAAATGAAAAATATAAACTTGTTAGTGAAAATGAAGAAGACATAAAAGCTAATTTATCTCAACAAATAAATTGCCTTGAAAATCAAGTAAATTAGGTAAAATTAGTAAATGAAGAACTCTCGATAAAGAACCAAAGATTACAAGAAGAGAAAGACAAACACATTTGTTATCATGTGCATTCTTGTGGTTCTTCATGTTCCTCAACTACCAATCATTACTCATGTACTTATTGTGGTAGATTAGGACATCACAAATCTAGGTGTAAGCTTAGATTTGTGAAATCAAACAAGTTTGTTTGGATTAGAAAAGATATACTCCCGCTAACAAACTTGGTCGGAACCAAAGTAATTTGGGTTCCAAAGTCCCCCACTCAAAACATTATTTGAATTTATTGATATATGGGGTTGTGCTTAGTTGCAATATCATACGATTTCTCTCTAGATGCTTTACTTCAATGTTATATTCTTTGTATCTAGTATACATTGTGCTTTAATTATCACAACATATCCATGCTATAGTCTATAAGTAAAACAATGCTATACTTGTTGTAGACTATATCTTTGTACTTTATTGAATATCATTTTTAAATTTTTAGTGTAAGTTCACAGTTTCTCTCATATCTTCTTACACTTAGTATTCATCCACAAGAAAATCCCCAATAGAAAATTCAATATGAAAACCATGCGTATGCTTCTATGAAAATCAACTTCACTATTAGCCCATGAGTTCAACTTGATCTATCAAGTCCATTTCCTCCATATTTGTACTCTATCTAGGACAAATTTGGCATTTGCTAGTGTGGACCCTGATCTTGAGAGAATAGTGCTGAGGAACGAGTCCCCTGCAATCCTCAAAGATCTCCACATGAAAGGACATCTCTACCAAGGAACTCTCATAACAGGTGTCACCCTCACAGCATAGCACGAGTGGCGATACGAAATGAATGAAGATACCTCTTAATCCGAAGCCAGGGCTCGAAACCAAGACGTCCTAAAATAACTTAGAGTCGCCATCCATGGATAGGCACAAATCCTCTATGCAATGGATAACCAGAAATATATATATATATATATATATATATATATATATATATATATGGGCTCGTGCCTAATTACGAGTGGAGAAGGTCCAAAGAGCACCCCCAATTCCTCCGAGTGCACTTGGTCTCTTATGCCATTTTTTATTAACTCCAAAGAATTTTGGGCAAAATCATGTGAAATAGGAACGAAATATCTCCGAGAAGACGTTTACCTAATCATGCATGACTCGGGGATGAAATAATAAGCACACACAAAATAAATGGAAGAAGTGTCATCAAAGCATTGCTAGGTTATGAGTGGCATGCCTAATGGATGTCTAAGTTCTGGTGGACAGGCACATGCATGCTACAGCTAAAGGTATAAGCTCTGCGCAGAAAAGTAAGGAAACACAACAAAACATACAACACGACTCAATACTATACACGACACAACACAACAAACCCTAAAACTCTAAATATTTTCGCCCAATTCTTTGAATGGTCTGGTATTCATCCAAAGCCGCCTACGTATCCCCGCCTCCACGAGAATTAAAGCAACGTAGTTCTTCGCTCCTATTCTAAATTATGATGTCTAAGACATCTAAACCTCTAAACTAGACCCGACCTAAAAGACCAGACTGGTTATTAAAGTTTTTAGAACATTATTTATGTTAAAGTGAATTATGAATTTTAGGACTTCCTATATGCCCTAACTAAATGCAACTTAGCCTTAAACTAATGTAGGTGGTTCATGTATCCTACATGTAACTAGGCTGTATTTCCTAAGAAAAATAATGGGCAGACTAACACATCATATTCTAGTCATCAGTTGGTGATGTGGATCGCCAACTGCCCGGACGGAGGCATTCCTAGCTAGGACAAACTCCTAACTCTAACACAAAAATAAACCAAACACACAACAATAAAAAAAAAACATCAAGGACAAACTCTTAACTCTAAAACTCTCTATCTAGGACAAACTCCTAACTCTAGAGGCTGAGTTTTTGAAAAAATAAGATTTTAAAGTTGGTTTAATGGTCTTTTAAAGATTTATAAAGTTCTATTTACAAAGTTTGAAATATTTTTTACAAAAGTTTGACTGGACTTGGAATAAAGATCCCAAGCTGCACTACGTACCTCATGGAAGAGGATCATCAAGCCAATGTAGTTCGGAGACAAACTCTCCTACTGCGCTTCTAAAATTTTAAACTTTTCTGATGTTTCAATGTTTTTGAGTTTTTAAGTTTTCAAGTGTTTTTTAGATTTTAAGATTTGTGATTTTTTTTTAAAGTTTTCAAGTGTTTTTGGATTTTAAAATGTTTTAATGTTTTTTGGATTTTAAGATGTTTTCACCCTTTTGGTCAAAGACCTAAGGGAATACACAAAGCAACACCTTATGGCCAAACCCTAGGACTAGAGGGGAAACCCCAAACAAATAAACTCACTACAAATAAAATGATCTCGAAACAAGTAAACTAGCGTCCCACTATGAAAGCTAAGAAATCAAGCAAGCAATGCTCCGATAAGACTACGCGAGTCTCAAAAGAAGAATGACAACGACTCTAAAGGACCAACTTCTAAGCCATAGGACAAACTAATAGTCTATGAGATAGAGTTTTAAACAAAACAACACTAAAGAAAGGGTGCAAACAAGTCAACGACTCTCCAATAACGATACCGAAATGTGAGGGCAAATAAGTCAAAGACTGCTAACAACACTACCAAGAATGGGGTAAAAATGAGTCAAAGATTCGCTAGGAAAAAGGGTTGTTCTAATATGAGGCTAGGTAAGCCTCCTGAAGGGAAAAACTTTCTAAATGGGACAAGGCTTGTCTCTAAATAGGGGCTCTACAGATGAGGCAAGGTATGCCTCCTAGGGTAAACTCTCTGCAAAATCATGGTAACCTTCCTAAGCGTGGGCTCTAATCGACTAGGTATGTCTTCAAAGAAGGACTATCTTAATGAGACAGAGTGTGTCTCCTAGTGTAACACACTAATGAGACCACAATGGTCTTCTAAATGAGGGCTAATGACTTGAGGGTATCTAAATGACTAAACAAGTCCTCTAAATAAAAGAGGGGAGAGCTACTAAGACCGAGCGAGTCCCCTTAAGATGGGCTCGAGATAACTCTTTCATCGCCCTTAAAAAGGAAGGGCTATCTAAGATTCAGAAGACATCTAAAAGAATGAACACTCTCTACCTAAAGAAGAGGGAAGAAGAAGACAGGGGGTACTACCATATCTTAGTAGGTCCCCCTAATGATGGCCTTGGGCTAGCGCCTTCATCGCCCAAAGCAAGGGGAAAGATTTTCAAAGATCAACAGACGACCCCATGTGCCAAAATGAATCAAACCCACAACAATTGCTGAGATCCATATAAAACTAAGATGGAGGCATCATTAAACTATGAATAGATAGGAACATAAATACAATAACCAATAAAACAACATACTGGTTAATTCCAAAACTGAAACAGATAAGGCAAATCTGGTTAAATTTTACTTGTCTCGCAATCCCAACTTGCCGATGCCCCATGAAGCAAATAAACATTTGGGAGCTATGCTATTCATGCATTTCGTAATGACCATCTTCCTCAACGCAATCCTGTGTTCGGAATATGAAATAACCAATATATATATACATGTATATATACATATATATATATATATACATGTATATATACATATACATATATATATATACACTTATATACACACACACACATATATATATATATATATATATATATATATATGAGAATAGAGTTCCTAAGGTGAGCTATATGAGGTGGCGCTTAAAAACATAAGGGGCCCACTTTGTTTGGATGATCCAAAGCATTCATTTGATAGGCCCTCACATAGATAGGGTGTGCCCAAAAAATCAACTTCATAGGATCATCCTAACCCTTCCATTTGTGGAGGTTGAAATGGATGGGTATAAACGTCCATAAATCTGCCACCATAAATGGAAGGGTTAGGATGATCCTATGGACCTGATTTTATGTAGGCACCATATCCATCTAAGGGCCTTTCAAATGAGTGGTTTGGATCGCCCCAAAAATGTGGGCCCATTATGTTTTGTGAGCGCCACCTCATATAAGCTATATGAGGTGACACCTTAGGAACTCTATTCTCTATTACCCTCTGTTGTATATAATTCTTCGCAAGTGGACTATTGCAAATGGGAACTACCACATTATGGATAAAGGTACTATCACTTACAAAATGAATCTCCGTAGTTGTTCTCCTATGCAACAGCCTACTTGTGAGGTGTCCTATACGGTATGCCATCCAAAATCCCCACTTATAACAGGGATATGCCAAAATGATATTATGGTTTTGAAAGTATTCATTCAAACAAACTGGTAAAAAAAAAAAACAATTTGGGTCACACAAGCTTCGGAGCTAAATAACCTAAACAAGAGAAGTGAAATTGGCACCATCTCAAAACACTTTATTTTCGGAAGTCGAAAGAGCTTTTTAAATGATTTCATCAGTTTTCATGATCTTCTCGAAGAGATGAATTTTACACTGTTTCATTTTGGCATTCCCTTAACTAATACCGATGTCATAACTGTTTATAACAGGTTCTTGTGGACCGGTTCAAAATGAAAGATAATCCAAGTTATGTAACAGTCATTACCTGATTGGGTTAAAGTCAACCCGTGTAGAAAAGAACATTGCAGGGCTAGGCATACAACAAAACATCGTTGTGATTATATAGGTGTATTATCAAACGAAGGGCATTACAGCTATTACACTTGACCCATTGCATACCCAAAGGACTGTAAACTCAATTCCGATTAAAGAACCCTCTCAAGTCAGAATATTTGTGGCAAACAAGTTAGGTTCCAATAATTTTCAATGATGGGTATCTACCCAAAACCTTAATCAAGAATGAAAGTCTGTTTTAGAAAATGAACAGCTCAGACCATAAACTTAATGCATTTGACTAATGTATCAAAAATTCCATAATGATTGGTAAGGTTTTAGGAATACAAAGATTGTATGATTCAAATCCTTATTTCCAAAAACAAGGACTAATGATAAACCTGACAGGGGAACAATCCACAGGGTGCCAAGATATCAGCATGATTCAAAAGACATTTCAGAAGTAAGACATAAAATCAGGCAATTTATGCCCCTGTACCCACAACATGGGGCAAATAAATCATTTAATCACCATTATCCATTCGGCATACATTACTCTCCAATTAAAAGATAAGAGAACAAGAATTTATCTCAACAAAGAAACTGCCAACATGTACTTGGGAGTGTCAAATTTAAGAAATCTGCAGATGCTCCAGAATCCAAGAGAACAAGCAATCTAGTTATCCCTCTGGTAATACCCACGACATGGGGTCTCCGGTGAAATCAGATGATACTTGTACCCTCGACATGGAGTAAAGTGATCATCTGATTTCCTACATCAATTAAGCATACATGTCTCCATAATCCGCCTGTGAAATCAGATGATACTTGTATCCACGACCTGGAGCAGAGTAACCATCTGATTTCCTACACCAATTATGCATACATAACTCCACAATCCATTCATCGCAGAAAATTAAACATCATATGCATTTAAAGATCAAATTAACAACAAACCCATGAATCAGTGCCATAATCATAAACAAGGCAAATATCCATATAAATTTCAGCAATACGAAGGGGTATAGATGTTACCTGAGTGGTGAAGACTTACAAGGAGAATATGATCGGAAATAGGCAATCGGCACCGGCAAAGCCACCCGGAAGGAGATCCGGACCTTCCTCTTTCTCTGTGTGAACAACCCTTTCTCTCTCTCTTCTGTGATTTTCCTAAATGAAAATGGGGTTCGGGTCTTGAAAATGGTGGCTAGGAAGGAGACGGAAATGGTGGAGGAGGTGGCTGATGATGGTGGCGTTCATATGGTGTTGATAGAAGAGGGTTTGGGTTTTATGGAGATGGGGTAGTTTGGGTGATTTTAATGGAGAAGAGGAAAATAGATGGGGTGGCTGCTATGGATTAGGGGAGAGGAAGAGGGTTTGTAAAAAAGGTGTTGATGATGATGGAATGGGAAGAAGATGGTGGTAGGGGTCGATGGAGAAGGGTGGCCGGATTCCGGTAGGAGTGGTCGGAGGATATGGGATATTGGCCGGATTTTCAGAGAGAATTGAGGCCGGAGAAGAGGGTTCTCTTCTTCTCCTTGCTCTCTCTCTCTCCCTGTTTTGCAACGAATGGGCTTTGGGGCTGCTAGGGGGAAAATCCAAGTGGGTTAGAGTTTTAAAAATCTGGGAATCATTTGAAAAGAGTGGTAATGGAGATGAGATTGGATCAGAGAAGTTGGTGGAGATTTGTCAGGAGTTCCGGCAACCTTGCCAGAGAAGAATGCTCTCTATGCTTCTCTTTCGGCTCTCTCTGCAAACAAAAGGGGTTTGATAATGGTGCAAGAGGATGAAGGCGGAATGAGTTCTTGAGATGGGGAAGATGATGAGGGTGGAAGGAAATGGAAGTTGAAGGTAGAAGAAGGTGGAGATGAAGGTGGTGGTGCTAATGGAGGGGTCGGCCGGAGATGAGGTTGAGGAAGACGAACATAGGGTGAGCTTCTTCTCCACCTTTCTCAATTTCTCCCTTGCAAAATTTCCTCCCTTTTTGCAAAATGAGAAGTCCCCTCCAAACCCTAATTCATTGGGCACTTAGGAGAGGAAATGATAAATTCACACTCCCATTCATTACCTGGACAGCCCTCCCTAGTGTATTTATAACCATTTTTTATACTAGCGGGGGTGCGGCCTAAGTAAAAGAAAGGGGTAAAGGAAAAGGGAAATGGTATATTGTCTCTCTTTCTTTTTCGGACAACCCCTTTTAATTCATTTGCAACTACTCTTTTACACATGGGAAGGTGGTCCAAGGTAAGAACAAAGGGGGAAAATTTTATGAAAAATATCTTTTTTGAAAATTGATCTCAACCCTCCAAATCCTCTTTATGTTCAATGGCGAGGATTGAGGGCTTTTTAACCACCGAAGCTTCCTAAAATCTTCCAGTAACTAATCCTAGCCGCAAACCTCCATTAATCTAGATTAGGCTCTAATTGTGACTTGAAAAGAAATAAAAGAATCTTCCTGAAATACTCAAGAGGGGGGGTGAATTGAATTTAACTCAATATTAGGCCTTTTCAAAATTACTTATGAACCCTAATTGGAATTTTTCTTCACTTAATTAAATATTTGGTTAGTGCAAATATAATTTGAAAAAACAAAATGAAATGCCAAATCAAACAATAATGGAAATGCAAGAGTGAGAAATGACACACCGATATATAGTGGTTCGGCCAACGGCCTACTCCACTCTACTCAAGGTCGTACTTGAGGGATTCCACTATTGGAGACCTCCACGATGCCCGGCTCCGAGGCGGTTACAATTCCAAGGGATATTAAACAAGGATGCCCTTACACCTTTACAAAGACTCTCCTTCTCCGCCGAGTTCTAAGCGGTTGCTCTCTAGGGAATTAAAAACGGAATGCCCTAGCCACCTATACAAGATATGAAAGATTGATAGCTTGGCTTCTTCTTGAAAGCTTGATGCTCTTTGTAGATCCTTGATTGCTCTTCAATGATGGTTGCAAGTGAAAGCTCTAAAATCCCAACTCAAATAGATTTGCAAGTTGCAAGGCAAGTTTGGGGAAAACAAAATCTCAAGCAATAATAGGTTGCAAGTTTTCTTTGATGCTCAAAGATGTTTTCAAATGATGAAGGGAGAGAGAAAAACTTCTCTACATATTGTATTTATAGCCTCTCCAAAGAATATGACCGTTTGGGGGTGGAAATATCAAAAAACAAGAATTAATTCAAATCCCAACGGCTATATTCTGAGCTGTCGCAGGGTTCTCGGAGTTCCGAGAAATATTCTCGGAGTTCCGAGACAACGGCCAGAAAATGGAATTTTTCTACTGGACCATTTCTCGGAGTTCCGAGAAAATGTCCAAACGCTACTGGACCTTTTCTCGGAGTTCCGAGAAGCCTAAAAATCCACATATTTTGAGATTTTATTTCTTGTTTGATTTTTGGCTTTTGGAACTCATCTCCTATGATTATTTTGGAATGTTTATGAGGGTCCCAACATGTTGGTCCACCACATAACCATTCACTAATCCATTTTAAGTTCTTAAGTGTTCTTTGAAAAACATTTTGAAAATACTTTGCCTTGACTTGGAAATCTAAAGAGAAAGGATGTACAATGATGCCTATGTAGCTTTCAACTTCTCTTTAGTCTTGGTCTTCGATTGATCTTCCATCTTGTGTATGCTTGCTTGAGAGATGAGGTGAGCTTCACTTAGCTCATTTGACTCTTGTATGGGATATCTCCAAGCATGACCATGTTGTGTGTTGGTTTCTTCAATGATCAATCCTATCTCAAACACAACACTTCAAAGCAAATTGATTAGTATTCAAAAACACAATCAATTATGTTTAGAATCATCAAAACAAGATAGGAGAGTAGACCCTTGGGCTTACAATCTCCCCCTTTTTGATGAATACAAACAAAATTGATTATGAGGTGTGTGTGGAGTGACATAGTAGTAGGCAAGTGAATACTGGAACTCCCCCTCAATATATGCACACATATAAATGATACAAGTTATAAGCATGTGGTGCATATAGTCAATTGAATAGATAATCAATTTCAAACTTCTCCCCCTTTTGTCATCGACAGAAAGGGTGTAAAAAAAAATTAGGAGTGGATAACTCCCCCTACATCAATGCTTATGGTATAGAAATATATAACCAAGTAATGTACATATACCTGTACATGATCGAGATGTTGACATATGTCAAAATGTTAGGTATTTTAATTAAAGTGAAGATACCTCTCCAACTTAGAAAACTAAGAAGGCTAAGAATATCAATTGAGTGATTTTTAAGATTAGTATTTTACATCTCATTCATGCAGATACTACTAAATAAAGATGATATATATATAAACACTATATAGATAAGATGGTGAAAGGCATAAAGTATTTATTTGGCAATTTCTTTGATTTGATCCGCACTCCATATGTTTAAGGCACTTCGGATATAACAAATTCTATCATCACTAAGGGGTTTTGTAAAGATATCCGCTAATTGATCTTCAGTGTTGATATATTTTAAGCAAATATCCCCTTTTTGTGAGTGATCTCTGATGAAGTGGTGCCTAATCTCAATGTGTTTTGTTCTTGAGTGTTGTATGGGGTTCTTTGTTAAGCTTATAGCACTAGTATTGTCACATTGGATGAGAATATTTTTCATTTTGATTGCATAGTCCATCAATGTGCTTTTCATCCATAGGACTTGAGCACAGCAAGCTCCGGCTGCCACATATTCTGCTTCTGTTGTGGACAGAGCTACTGAATTTTGCTTCTTGCTAAACCATGAAACAAGTGATTTACCCAAGAATTGGCAAGTCCCACTAGTGCTTTTCCTATCTACTCTACATCCAGCAAAGTCTGCATCTGAATATCCGATGAGAGTGAAGGAAGATGATCTTTCATACCACAGTCCTAGACTTTGGGTTCCTCTTAAGTACTTGAAGATCTTCTTAACTGCTGATAGGTGAGATTCTTTAGGATCCGATTGAAATCGAGCACAGAGACAGACAGTAAACATAATGTCTGGTCTGCTGGCTGTCAAATAGAGCAAACTACCTATCATACCCCTATACAATTTCTGATCCACAGATTTGCCAAATTCATCTTTTTCTAGCTTAGCAGTAGTACTCATGGGAATTCTTGATGTCTTACTGCTATCCATGCCATACTTCTTTAATAACTCCTTTGTATATTTTTCTTGATTTAAAAATATTCCATTTTTGTATTGTTTAATTTGGAGTCGTAAGAAGTAGGTTAACTCTCCCATCATGCTCATTTCAAATTCATTTTTCATTAAGGTTGCAAATTCATCACACAATTTTTGATTAGTTGAGCCACAGATGGTATCATCCACATAGATTTGGACAAGGAGGATATCATGATTTTCTCTTTTGATAAATAAGGTTTTATCCACCTTTCCCATCTCGAATCCCTTTTCAACTAAGAAAGTGCAAAGCCTCTCATACCAAGCTCTAAGAGCTTGCTTTAATCCATATAAAGCTTTATCAAGCCTGAAGACATGATTTGGATGTTTGAAGTCTTCAAAACCTGGAGGTTGCTCAACATACACTTCCTCTTGGATATAGTCATTTAGGAAGGCACTTTTGACATCCATTTGATATAGTTTAAATCCTTTATGAGATGCATATGCCAAAAGTATCCTAATAGCCTCCATACGGGCAACAGGAGCAAATGTCTCATCATAATCTATCCCTTCCTCCTGATTGTACCCTTGGGCTACAAGCCTAGCTTTATTCCTAGTGATAATTCCATTTTCATCCAATTTATTTCTATACACCCATCTCGTGCCAATGACTGGATGATCACTAGGTCTAGGCACTAGCCTCCACACTTTGTTCCTTTCGAATTGACTTAGCTCTTCTTGCATAGCCATCAACCAATATTCATCCTTTTCAGCTTCCTTGATGGATTTTGGTTCTAATTCGGATAGGAACGCCAAATTGTTACTCACACTACGATAGTATGATCTAGTTCTTACTGGCAATGTGGCATCACCTAAAATTTGGGATTCAGGATGATCTACCAATGTTCTCCTATCCCTAGGCAATGAGTCATCATCTTCATTTTCTACTTCCTCACTAGGTAATGTATGACTTGTTGATGCATGAGGAGGAGCACTCAATTTTGGAAAAAGATGTTCAATGGGTTCATCCTCATCATGTGGCATTTCTTGTGGTGTTGGCTCTCTTTCATCAAATGTCACATGCATGGATTTTTCTACTACTAGGGTTCTCCTATTAAATACTCTATATGCCTTGCTGTGAGAAGAATACCCTAAGAATATTCCATCATCCGATTTCCTATCAAATTTGTGTAGATTATCTTTGATGTTTAAAATAAAGCATTTACATCCAAACACTCTAAAATAGCTTATATTTGGTTTCAAGTTTTTCCAAAGCTCATAAGGTGTTTTCTTAGAAATTGGCCTTAGATATACCCTGTTTATGATATAGCAAGCGGTGCTAACCGCTTCCGCCCAAAAATATCTAGGGAGATCATTTTCATGCCACATAGTTCTAGCCATTTCTTGGAGAGTTCGATTCTTTCTTTCTACTACTCCATTTTGTTGAGGTGTTCTAGGTGCAGAAAAATTATGTTTTATGCCATGTTCATTACAATAAGGGTCAAAATGTACATTTTCAAATTCAGTTCCATGATCACTTCTAATGTGGGAGATGGCAATACCTTTTTCATTTTGAATTTGATTGCACAATGTAAGAAAGTTTTCATAAGTTTCATCTTTATGTCCTAGAAATATGACCCATGTGAATCGTGAGTAGTCATCAACAACTACAAACACGTACCTCTTTCCACCTAGGCTACTAGTCTTCATTGGTCCAAAAAGATCCATATGAAGTAGCTCCAAGGGGTAGGAAGTTGAAATCATATTTTTAGGTGCAAATGAGCTTTTCAATTGTTTTCCTAATTGACAAGTTCTACAAATGTGATCCTTGATGAATTTGAACTTAGGCAATCCTCTAACACTTTCTTTTGAGGAGAGGGTCGAAATGAGATCCATTCCGGCATGACCCAACCTCCTATGCCATAGCCAAGAATCCTCACTAATGGCATTTAGACAAGTCACATTTTGGAGTCTAAGATCATCTAGTCCAATTGTATAAATGTTATTGTCTCTAGACCCTATGAATTTTACTTCTCCATTTATCTTATTTTTAACAATGCATTTATCGGGATTGAAGACAACTTCAAAACCATTATCACATAATTGACTAATGCTAATAAGATTATGGGACAAGCCATCAACAAATAGTACATCATGTATGGGAGAGGTAGAGTTACCTATGGTGCCTTCACCTTTGACTTTTCCTTTCTTATCATCTCCAAAGGTAACGTCTCCACCATCCTTGAGCGATAGGGATGCGAATTGAGTAAGGTCTCCGGTCATATGTCTAGAGCATCCACTATCAAGGTACCATGTGTTCTTCTTGTTATGGCTTTTAAGGCATACCTACATATGAATAGGCAAGTGAGATCCCTTAGGTACCCAAATCTTCCTAATCTTGCTATGTTCATTTGTTTTCACATTAGAGTTCAACTTAATCTTATCTTGTTTAGCATGTAAGCAAGCAACCTTGTAATGACCTTCTAGACCACAATAAAAGCAAATTTTGGTACCGCTAGAAGAAACCTTTTCAAGTTTAGTTTTATAGTTGGATATTGTGGTGTTCCATTTATGTCCAAGTCCACTTTTGTCACTTGACATTCTTTGAAGATTTACAAGCCTATCCAATTTTAATGAACTATTTTCAAATTTTTCAAAAAGTTTCTTTAGTTCATCATACTCAAAAGATAATCTACCATTTTCATGCTTTAGATTGTTGTTTTCATTTGAGAGTTCTTGTCGGTTTTTATTTAAGATTTTGATAGAAGCATTTAACTCATGAATTTCTACTTTGTATTTTTCATTCTTATCATCTAAAAATTCATGATCCTTTTTTAACCAACCAAATTATTTTGTCATGTTAGCAAGAGAATTTTCAAGTGATGCAATTTTATCAAATTGAATTTCAAGTTCATCATTTGCATTTTGTAGGGAATCAAGAACTTCTTTTAAAACAATAACATCATTTAAAGTGTTTACCTCATTGTTGTCGTTTGTTGAGGCCATGAAGCATACGTTCCTTGCTATCAAGCAATCTTCGCCATCATTTTGTTCGCCTTCGCTTTCAATTTCTTCATCCCACGTGGCGGTCATTCCTTTCTTGCCTTCTCTTCTCTTGAAGCGGTTGTTTGAAGTGGGTTCATTGTTGAGTGGACAATCCGGGTGAATGTGTCCAAGCTTCTTGCAACCGTAACATCGTGGTTGAGAAGATCCATCACCGAGTTCTTCTTTCTTCTTGAATGGAGGGTTTGTCCTTCTATTTCTCATCCCTCCCATGTTCCTTTGCAAGAATTTGATCCTTCTTGTTAGGAGGGCAACTTCATCTTCCATGTCTTCTTTTGCATCTTCATTTTCACCTACATTACAAGCAAAAGCAATTCCTTTTCCTTTTTCGATTTTAGTTTCGATTTCGGGTGCTTTTGTTTTGAAAATCATTTCATGGGTGATCAAGGACCCTATTAGTTCATCTAGGTTCAATGTGTTCATGTCCTTGGCTTCGGTGATTGCGGAGGTTTTGGATTCCCAAGACAAAGGTAAGGACCTAAGGATTTTAGTCACTAAATCTCTATTGAAAAATTGTTTTCCAAGACCCCTTAATCCATTTACAAGATTGGTGAATCTAGTGTACATGTCGGCAATTGTTTCATCGGATGTCATTTGAAAGAGTTCGTATTGCCGAAAAAGATGGTTCATTTTAGATTCTTTTACTTGATTGGTTCCCTCATGGGTGACTTCTAAAGTGTCTCAAATTTCCTTAGCCGAATTCAAATTTGATACTCTATTGAATTCTCCGGGAGATAGAGCACAAATAAGAGAATTCATGGCTTTGGCATTATAATTCGAAGCTTGTTGTTCGGCTTCGGTCCAATCATTTAAATTTCTTGTGGGTAAGATGTATTCATTATTAATTGCTCTCCACATTTGATAGTCTTGGGTTAAAAAGATTTTCATTTTGGTTTTCCAAAAACCATAGTTTGTTCCATCAAAATAGGGTGGCCTAGTGTTTGAATAACCTTCATGGTGTTGAGGGTAGTTTGCCATTTTAGAATCTTTACTCTATACCGGTTAGGGCTTTCTAAAAATTAGAGACGAGGCTTTGATACCAATTGAAATACTCAAGAGGGGGGGTGAATTGAATTTAACTCAATATTAGGCCTTTTCAAAATTACCTATGAACCCTAATTGGAATTTTTCTTCACTTAATTAAATATTTGGTTAGTGCAAATATAATTTGAAAAAACAAAATGAAATGCCAAATCAAACAATAATGGAAATGCAAGAGTGAGAAATGACACACCGATATATAGTGGTTCGGCCAACGGCCTACTCCACTCTACTCAAGGTCGTACTTGAGGGATTCCACTATTGGAGACCTCCACGATGCCCGGCTCCGAGGCGGTTACAATTCCAAGGGATATTAAACAAGGATGCCCTTACACCTTTACAAAGACTCTCCTTCTCCGCCGAGTTCTAAGCGGTTGCTCTCTAGGGAATTAAAAACGGAATGCCCTAGCCACCTATACAAGATATGAAAGATTGATAGCTTGGCTTCTTCTTGAAAGCTTGATGCTCTTTGTAGATCCTTGATTGCTCTTCAATGATGGTTGCAAGTGAAAGCTCTAAAATCCCAACTCAAATAGATTTGCAAGTTGCAAGGCAAGTTTGGGGAAAACAAAATCTCAAGCAATAATAGGTTGCAAGTTTTCTTTGATGCTCAAAGATGTTTTCAAATGATGAAGGGAGAGAGAAAAACTTCTCTACATATTGTATTTATAGCCTCTCCAAAGAATATGACCGTTTGGGGGTGGAAATATCAAAAAACAAGAATTAATTCAAATCCCAACGGCTATATTATGAGCTGTCGCAGGGTTCTCGGAGTTCCGAGAACCATTCTCGGAGTTCCGAGACAACGGCCAGAAAATGGAATTTTTCTACTGGACCATTTCTCGGAGTTCCGAGAAAATGTCCAGACGCTACTGGACCTTTTCTCGGAGTTCCGAGGGAACTCTCGGAGTTCCGAGCTCGGAGCTCCGAGAAAAATCTCGGAGTTCCGAGAAGCCTAAAAATCCACATATTTTGAGATTTTATTTCTTGTTTGATTTTTGGCTTTTGGAACTCATCTCCTATGATTATTTTGGAATGTTTATGAGGGTCCAAACATGTTGGTCCACCACATAACCATTCACTAATCCATTTTAAGTTCTTAAGTGTTCTTTGAAAAACATTTTGAAAACACTTTGCCTTGACTTGGAAATCTAAAGAGAAAGGATGTACAATGATACCTATGTAGCTTTCAACTTCTCTTTAGTCTTGGTCTTCGATTGATCTTCCATCTTGTGTATGCTTGCTTGAGAGATGAGGTGAGCTTCACTTAGCTCCTTTGACTCTTGTATGGGATATCTCCAAGCATGACCATGTTGTGTGTTGGTTTCTTCAATGATCAATCCTATCTCAAACACAACACTTCAAAGCAAATTGATTAGTATTCAAAAACACAATCAATTATGTTTAGAATCATCAAAACAAGATAGGAGAGTAGACCCTTGGGCTTACACTTCCCTTTCTTCTTAATGAATAACACGCATGAAAATTGGTATTAACACACATCCACTGCAATAATTCAACCCCCTTTTTTATGGAAAATGACAAACTTGCACCCCTTCTTCTCTATTGTGCTACCCCACTTAGTTGTGATGCACTCCCCATCTAGTGTACTTACGGATTTTTAGTTCTACAAAGGGGGGACCCGGGTACAAAAACAGGATGACACTTAGCTCTTGCACATGAGATTGGTAACGACACATCCTTATTGCTTAAATCACACCCCTATTGCACTACACTACGCTACGACGCTCGTTTGCTAGGCCAATGTCCACGGATTCAAACAAAAATTTAAAGGGACCTACCTGGGATCCTAACCTACCTTAGGGTAAAATTTGGGACTCTAAAACACCAGTCTACTAGGGTTTCTATTCTACCAACGTTAGTAGGGTCCGGTCAAAATGGGGTGTCTACAGATGCCCCTCTTTGACAAAGTGTGCTTGACACGCGAATGCCAAAGCTGAACAGACAACACATTTTGATCGACCCGAAAATAAAGCAAAATAATCATTTTTGAGCTTGTAGTTCTAAAATGGTATTCACAAAGGTAATACAACAAAGTGACTCTACAACAAGACTCTAAGAGTGTAAGTAATAGGGAGATAGTCTCTCACCGATTCTTATCATGACAATTATGACATCTCAGAGAGATAACCTCTCTCTAACACTCATGACTCAATTGTCTATACCAATTCACAAGGATCACTATTAACACAAGTTAACACATAACACATTTTTTTAATGAAGACCATACAAAAGCAACACAACAATTGCTCTAAGAGCACAAACCAAACAAACAAACTAACCACTCCAATATTAACAAAACAATCACCCAAAGAGTCTCAAAACAACTACTCAATGGGACTCAAAGAGTCTGTAACACTCAAAGAATCTAAAACAAGCACTCAAAGAGTTTGTAACACTCAAAGAGTCTGAAAACAATCACTCAAAGAAACAATATCAAGATTCTCAATCACCCAAAGAGTCTGTAACACTCAAAGAGTCTCAAATAAAAAAATAACCACTCAAAAAGTCTGTAACACTTAAAAGGTGTCAAACCAATCACTCAGAGAGTCTGTAACACTTATACAGTCTCAAACCAATCACTCAAAGAGTCTGTAACATTCAAAGAGTCTCAAACCAATCATTCAAACAGATATTAATCAACTATTCAAAAAGTCTCCAACAATCACTCAAAGAGTCTGTAACACTCATAGAGTCTCAAATCAAACACTCAAAGAGTCTGGAACTAGAATTGATTCTGCCCTCATTATGGTATTCAAATATTTGATGTGAAATTTAAAAAAAATCCAATACTAAGGTGAAACAAAGTTGTACCAGGCGATAAGTGTACAGACCGTTACTGCAAATTCATCTGTTTAACTATCCGGGTAACTCTGACTCCTCTCTTTCAAGGTAGCGAGTCACCCCGAATTCATATGGTAGTGCTAAATTGTCCCATATAAATGCAAATTTGTATGCCCGTCATGCAACATGGATCCATACGAACCTCCTCGCAGATATGCCTGACTTCTAACCCATTAGGTAGCGACACATTGCGAATATTCAAAGAGTCTGTAACACTCAGAGAGTATCAAACCAATCACTCAAAGAGTCTGTAACACTCCACGAGTCCACCACCACTCCATGAGTCTCCAACACTCAAAGAGTCTCTCTCTTTTTTTTTTCTAGGGGAAGCTTTACCAAAGCCGACACAAATCAAATACTCAAAGAGTACAAATCAAATAAGTACACAATAATCACTCAAAGTGTTTTTTTTTTTTTTTAGAAATTGAAGCTTTACCAAAGCAACACTAACCAAATTCTCAAAGAGTAAGAATCAAACAAACTAATCAATCAAAAAGCTCTTTTTTTATTCAGAAGGCAGAAGAAAGGGCTAGGCCACGAATCATGGACTCTAGCAACTTCGTCCTTTAATAAAAACAACTCAAAATGATTGACTCATATCAATTTCATCGATGGAAGAATCATTTCTCAAAGAGAATAATGAGAATGCATGATCTTTACCAAAGACCAGACTCAAGTAATTTTAATAGAATTTTCCGGGTTGTAACCCTTTTTCAAAAGATATAAAGCACTCTACGGATTTTGAAGATGGCAGAATTGAGTTTTAGACTCCGCTAGGGATAAGATTTTTCAAAACTTTACTCCAAAAGAAAACAACTCGACGGGGGAGCTTGAATTAAAAGAGTGTGTTCAAACTTCTCTAGTCACTATTTGACGAGAATGTCCATCTCAAATATCATTGTGTATTTGACATCTTTTATGACGCAAGTCATAAAAGATGACCCTAGTATGATTACTTCCATAACAAAATTCATTGGAGAGCTACACAGGAAAAATAGGCCAAAGGCTTTCATTAATGCACACTTGGGGTTACAAAGTTTTTTTATGAACACTTGGGCTTATAAAGTTTTTCAAAAATATAAGAACACGGCCCTGCTCAAAATCTTCTGCTTCATTTCTACCATCTGTTGATACTGGAAGTGGGCTAAAAGTCTTTCACATACTAGACTCTGCTCGGTTTTACATAGTCCACAGGAGCCACAAATTCTCTGCTTCTTCGGAGAATTTTTTTTTCGCTTATCACCCTGGCTTTTGGAGGAATATTAACTAGGCAAGACTCTGAAAACTGATCTCCACTCAACAAAGGAAAGACTTTGACAAACCAAGAACGGGACAATTGCGAACACATGACTCGAACGCTAAAAGAGACTAAAATCTGCTTCTTAGTCTGATAAGTGTCTGTAGACATCCTCATTTTGCTACACTTTAAAAAGCAAAAGATTCGGTAGTTTGTCAAGTTTCGAGTCCGTATTCCACCTAGGATTAGGCATTTGTGCATTTTAGGGTAGATTTTGCCTCGTTGAAGGAATTCTGAAGTTGATTCGCAATCCTAAAGGTTTCTAAGGTGTTCCAATAGTATCTGGAAGATGAAAGTTCAAGTTTCCAAGCAAGTGAAAAAACCTGCTATTTTTAGAATTTTCAGGGTTTCCCTCATTTTTGCCCATTTTTACGCTACAGGGGTATTTTGGTCATTCCCGATGTGTCCCGTTTGACCCCCGAGTTATATTTGAGAAATCTTGACTGATTTTATGAATTTTAAAAAAAGCTGTTACTTTTAGAAACTCACTGGGTTTTTCCCCAATTTGGGTATATTGGGGGTTGTGTTGGTCATTTCTAGTGTGCCTGAGACTATCTCTAAAGTATGACTGAAGAATCCTCGAAAATCTCAAGTGTTTTAGGGAACCTGCTATTTTTAGAAACTCATGGGGCTTCCACATTTTCATCATCTTATGAATATTTTAATCATTTCTAATGTATCCAAAATCATCTTGAGGGTACGGTTGATGAATTAGGAGTAATTTAGAAAGATTTGGGACACTTGCTAAATTTAGATCTCTTAAGGTTTTCTCTTAGTTTTGCGCTTTGGGGGTATTTTAGACATTTTCAATATGTCATATTTAGTCCCTAAGTTGTGTCTAAAAAATCTTGAGTCCGTTCATAAATTTACGGAAATCTGCTATTTTTGGAATTTCTCATGGTTTTCCCTAGTCTCACAAAATTCTTGCACCTCAGAGTAATTTGGTCTTTTCCTGTGTAATTCTTTTAATCCCCGAAATGTGTCTGAGAGATTATGAATGATTTCCTGAATTTTGGAAAACCTGCTAAATTTACAATTTCTCAGGGGTTTCGCTTAATTTGGAAATGCTGAGTGTTGAGGGCATTTGGGTATTTTCAGGGGATACCAAATGATCCTGTTTGATATTGCTCACCGAAAGGACCCGACTTTAAAAGTTTCTATTTTTGAAGTTTGACGACAAAAACTTTCCAATTTTAATTTTTCCCTTTAGGGGAGAACCAATTTTAGGGTATTTTGGTTGCATTTGGATGTCTAACAGTCAAATAGGGGCATTTTGGTCTGAAAAGTTATTTTCCAGAAAAAAAGATGGTTCGATCATGTATTAGGAATGCACCATAAATGTCAAATGGGTTGGGTCCATATATAGAATGTTGAATTTAGAAAGATTTTATTGAATTTTCATTAAAAAAACCCAAGATACATGTCATAAGGCTTATTGGGCTAGAGCCCACAAGGTGGGGTCCATGTGGACCCACCTATGTGGGTCGGCCACATAAGTGGGCGCCCCAGATGAGGAGGCCACATGCAAAAACGTCCAACATGGGATGAGGTGGATGGTGACATAATATTTGTTTTAGGAAAATAATAAAGAAGGGAAGAGTTATAATTAGAAAGGGCTTGTATGGTCAGGTTACTAAAACTGCCATAACTTTTTACCTTTTTGTCCAAAAAATTTACAATTATAGGTTGATCTTGAAGGATCTCCATTGTGTAATTTAGCATTGCTTGGCTTGCAAGAAATCAATATTAGAAGGAAATACAATTTAGAAGGTCAAAAATGACTTTCTTTTCTATAACTTTCTAGTTTATAACTTTTCCTGAATCAACCTCTAAATAGGTCAAAAATGAGCTCAAACGTCGGGCAGCCCTTTCTGGATGAAAATCATTAATAAAGGCTAGTTTCCTATGTGAGAAGACTTCTAGATTGATCTTGAAGGATCTCCATTGTGAAATTTAGCATTGCTTGGCTTGCAGGAAATCAATATTATAAGTAAATACAATTTAGAAAGTAAGGGAAAAGCAAGCCATAAGTGAGAATTAGAAACTAACTAAAGGTAGAGTCCTCACATTGGAAACTTACAAATCCAATCTAACCCTAACTTTTTCTATAAAAACAAAGCAACCACAACCTTTGGCTGGCTCTAAAAAATTCATCCGTCTCTCTCTTCCTCCTTGGAATTCATTCCTCTCTTCAAGTGTGTTCATCTCTCTCTCAAGTGTTCTTCACAAAAGGGATTCTTGAATTTCTTCTTCTTCTCCAAGGCATCATATAATCAAGGATTATTGGAGTGTTCTTTGGATCTTTTTGAGCATATAAAAGGGTTGGACAAAATGTATATCTCGGATCACCAACCCTAGAGACAACGATCGCGATCAACGGTAAGGATCTCTCTTCTTTGCGAATTAGAACAAGCATGCTAGACTTTTATTTTTGAAATATCAAAATAATGAGTTTTCTTTTGATATTTGGTTGGACAAAATGTATATCTCGGATCACCAACCCTAGAGACCACGATCGCGATCAACGGTAAGGATCTCTCTTCTTTGCGAATTAGAACAAGCATGCTAGGCTTTTATTTTTGAAATATCAAAATAATGAGTTTTCTTTTGATATTTCAATATGTTATAATATAGATTAAAGGCTTTCAAAATCCAAAATTTAAAAAAAAAAAATAGTTTTCCTCCAAATAAATATTAATTTTCTTTCTTTATTCTTCAATATAAGTTTAAATTCAATTTTTAAGGCAAGCATTTGAAAACATAATCTTTTCAAAAAATAAATTTTTTTTAGATTAATAAAATTTTTGAAACTACTAGAAAGTGAAATCTTGGACCACGGTTTAACCGCCTCGATTTCCGTTTTATTTTTCAAAAGATAACCCTGAAAAGGGTTATTTCTTGAAGAATAAAACGGAAAATAGGTTAAATCAAATCCAAATATCATGAAAAATTAGTTCCAAACCGATTTTTGGATTTTCAGTTCACCATAAAAATTTTGGAATGTTTTGATTTTTTTTTAGTCCGGTTTTAATTTATTTTAATTTTGGGTTATTTTTAATAAATATCAAACGATTTTAAAAATTGATGAAACTTTGCAGAATTTATGTTTAATTATAAATTGAAGTTTTCATTGAACAAAGTTTGAAAATATTTTTTCTTTACTGTTTTTTAATCGATTCTTCGGTTTACGTGCCGTAATTCTTTTTCGTATTAAATTAGTAAATTTTTGAAAATTTTATTTACAAACCAGTAACTTAGGTTACTGGAATGTTAGAGAAAAAATTTCAATTGGTTTTGCAAAGTTTTAATATGGTTTTGTAATTTATGTTAATAAATGGGTTTTAATTCATAGAAAACAAATTCCCCTTTTCTATTTAAAAATCGAATTTATGGAGGAGATTTACTTTTTAAGTTTTGAAATTTTGATAGAAAATTTTATAATCTATTATATATCTAATGGAATTTTTTATTTGATTTTAGGATACCATTAGGTTTGTTGTTTAAGTAATTCTTTGGTTTCATCCGATTTTTGTGTGAATTTCAATTGGCATCAAATCGAAATAAAAATCTATGGAAGTCATAAAGTAGTTTAATTTCATGATTATCTTTATACTGTAAGCGTTTGAGTCCATTTGACATTGATATGCTATAGGTTGCTGTGTTAATCTATAATCTGATTTGAATTTGGGAAAATCAGAAATTGATATCAAACCCTAATGATAATTCATGAAAATTTATTCTGTGAAAGTTTGGATTAATTTTAAATTGATATGCTATAAGTCACTGTGTTAATCTATGAAGTGATTTGAATTTTGAGAAATCTGAAATTGATATCAAACCTTAATGACAATTCATGAAAATTTTCCAGTAAGCTATAATCATTGATGAACACATTAATGTGTTAATTTTAGGTAGTTAGGGATGTATATTATTTAATTAAAGCGGTGCTATGATGGTATTTTTCCTTGTTTTTATGTTTTAGGTTATTTTCAGGAAATCCATGGAAAATGGGCTTGGAGGGGAAATTAATTCATATTTATTGACCATCATTTGAATGGTCCAGATCAGGCCAAAAAATGGATGCAAGAGGTGCGCTCATTAGTAAGATCGAATTTCATATCGAGACCTGCAAATTTAACGGTCCAGATCATATCAATGGGACGATTTAGTGGTGCAAGTAATTTACAAGTTGAACATCAATTGAATGATTTGGATCGTTTATTGGAGATCAAGAGGAGGAGAAATATCAAGTGTTTGTGTTAAGGGTGTCAATTTTGGCTCGGGCTCGGAAGCTCGCTTGAGCTCGGCTCGAATTCTTAACGAGCCGAGCCGAGCCGGCTTGCCAGGCTCGTTAAGCTTAACAAGCAGAGCCCGATTTAGGCCAGGCTCGACTCGGCTCGTTAAGAATTTAATATATTTAAATATATATATTATATATTAATAAATACACTAAAAGGGTTATCCAGGAGTGAAAGGGGGAGGCAAAATATGTCACTTCATTTTTGGAACCCCATTTGTTACTTGGACCACCCCCATAGTGTAAAAAAAGTAGTCAAATTACACTAGATGCAGCTGTCCAGGGAAGATGAGGGGTGTGAACTTAATATAACTCGAGCTCGGTAAGGCTCGCGAGCCTGGCCGAGCCTGACCGATCCTGGTTCGAGCCGAGCCGAGCCTGGTTCAAGCCCGAGCCGAGCCTGCCCAAGCTCGGCTCGGCTCGTTTACACCCCTAGTTTGTGTACAATATAAAGGACTGGTAGTCTTGCCATTTGCAAATAATTATGGCGATGGGTGTAATTATTTTGTAGAGTAGGGACAATATGGTAGTTTCACAAGCACCAGAAAAAGTTGAGTGGAATGGATGAATTCACCCCCTTACAACTCATCAATCACCGTATAACATTAGAGTTGAAAGCAAAAGGGGATCAAATTTGGTAAAATGTACACCCAACTTTTATTATATTTTGTAACCGAGAAGAAAAAGGGATCAAAATTGGTAACTTTCCAACCAAACCAAATTTAAGCCCAAATTATACACGTTTTCTCCCCTCTTTGGACGTTATTTCCACACTATTATGGTTAGAAAAAACATGTGGAATCTTATTTTTAGTAATATCCACGCCTACTTCTTAGCAATCCACTTATTTCCTATTGGTGGAGAGTTTCCAAAAGTAATAAAAAGGAGCCAAAATAGGAAGGAAGTGGACGAAGTGTTTGAAAACGTGGGTTTATTTAAAAATTGATATTTTTTGGGATTTCTATAAAATAAAATACTACTGGAAACTTAATTTCCAATCGCGGTTTCGCGGTTTTAATTTTCATTCTATTTTTCAAAAAATCGGGGTTACTTCTTGATGAACGAAGCCAAAAGTATATCAAACCAACTCCGAAATTTGTGAAATCTTGTTTCCAAACCAATTTTTTGATTACCAGACCACCCAAAAATGTTTGGATTTTTTTGAATTTTTTTAATCCGGTTTTAAATTATTTTAAATTTCGGCCATTTTTAATAAATATCAAAAGGTTTTAAAAATTGAAGAAACTCTCCAGAATTAATGTTCAATAATAAATTGAATTCTCATGAAATTTGTTTTTCAAAAAAAGTTTTTTTTTAATTTTCTAATCGCTTATTCGTTTTACGTGTCGTAATTCTTTTTTGCGTCTAGGTTGCATTTTGTCTACAGTCCTTTGTTGATTAAAGCTGCGCAAAATGGCTCTGTCACTTTTGCTTTGGTATTCGATGACTACATTATCTCTGTCAAAGAGGGGCATCTGTACACGCCTCCATTTTGCTATACTTTAATGAGAATGCATGATCTTTACCAAAGACCAGACTCAAGTAATTTTAACAGAATTTTCTGGGTTGTAACCCTTTTTCAAAAGATATAAAGCACTCTACGGAATTTTGAAGATGGCAGAATTGAGTTTTAGACTCCGCTGGGGTTAAGATTTTTGAAAACTTTACTCCAAAAGAAAACAACTCGACGGGGGAGCTTGAATTAAAAGAGTGTGTTCAAACTTCTCTAGTCACTATTTGACGAGAATATCCATCTCAAATATCATTGTGTATTTGGCATCTTTTATGACGCAAGTCATAAAAGATGACCCTAGTATGATTACTTCCATAACAAAATTCATTGGAGAGCTACACAGGAAAAATAGGCCAAAAGCTTTCATTAATGCACACTTCGGGTTACAAAGTTTTTTTATGAACACTTGGGCTTATAAAGTTTTTCAAAAATACAAGAACACGGCTCTGCTCAAAATCTTTTGCTTCATTTCTACCATCTGTTGATACTGGAAGTGGGCTAAAAGTCTTTCACATAGTAGACTCTGCTCGGTTTTACATAGTCCACAGGAGCCACAAATTCTCTGCTTCTTCTGAGAATTTTTTTTCACTTATCACCCTGGCTTTTGGAGGAATATTAACTAGACAAGACTCTGAAAACTGATCTCCACTCAACAAAGGAAAGACTTTGACAAACCAAGAACGGGACAATTGCGAACACATGACTCGAACGTTAAAAGAGACTGAAATATGCTTCTTAGTCTGATAAGTGTCTGTAGACATCCTCATTTTGCTACACTTTAAAAAGCAAAAGATTCTGTAGTTTGTCAAGTTTCGAGTCCGTATTCCACCTAGGATTAGGCATTTGTGCATTTTAGGATAGATTTTGCCTCGTTGAAGGAATTCTGAAGTTGATTCGCAATCCTAAAGGTTTCTAAGGTGTTCCAATAGTATCTGGAAGATGAAAGGTCAAGTTTCCAAGCAAGTGGAAAAACTTGCTATTTTTAGAATTTTCAGGGTTTCCCTCATTTTTGCCCATTTTTACGCTACAGGAGTATTTTGGTCATTCCCGATATGTCCCGTTTGACCCCCGAGTTATATTTGAGAAATCTTGAGTGATTTTATGAATTTTGAAAAAGCTGTTATTTTTAGAAACTCTCTGGGTTTTTCCCCAATTTAGGTATACTAGGGGTTGTGTTGGTCATTTCTAGTGTGCCTGAGACTATCTCTAAAGTATGACTAAAGCATCCTCGAAAATCTCAAGTGTTTTAGGGAACCTGCTATTTTTAGAAACTCATGGGGCTTCCACATTTTCATCATCTTATGAATATTTTAATCATTTCTAATGTATCCAAAATCATCTTGAGGGTACGGCTGATGAATTAGGAGTAATTTAGAAAGATTTGGGACACTTGCTAAATTTAGATCTCTCAAGGTTTTCTCTTAGTCTTACGCTTTCGGGGTATTTTAGACATTTTCAATATGTCATATTTGGTCCCTAAGTTGTGTCTAAGATATCTTGAGTCCGTTCATAAATTTTTGGAAATCTGCTATTTTTGAAATTTCTCAGGGTTTTCCCTAGTCTCAAAAAATTCTTGCACCTCAGAGTAATTTGGTCTTTTCCTGTGTAATTCTTTTAATCCCCGAAATGTGTCTGAGAGATTATGAATGATTTCCTGAATTTTGGAAAACCTGCTAAATTTACAATTTCTCTGGGGTTTCGCTTAATTTGGAAATTCTGAGTGTTGAGGGCATTTGGGTATTTTCAGGGGATACCAAATGATCCTGTTTTATATTGCTCACCGAAATGACCCAAGTTTAAAAGTTTCTATTTTTGAAGTTTGACGACAAAGACTTTTCAATTTTAATTTTTCCCTTTAGGAGTGAACCAATTTTAGGGTATTTTGGTTGCATTTGGATGTCTAACAGTCAAATATGGGTATTTTGGTCTAAAAAGTTATTTTCCAGAAAAAAAGATGGTTCGATCATGTATTAGGAATGCACCATAAATGTCAAATGTGTTGGGTACATATATAGAATGTTGAATTTAGAAAGATTTTATTGAATTTTCATTAAAAAAACCCAAGATACATGTCATAAGGCTTATTGGGCTAATGCCCACAAGGTGGGGTCCATGTGGACCCACCTATGTGGGTCGACCACATAAGTGGGCGCCCCACATGAGGAGGGCACATGTAAAAACGTCCAACATGGGTTGAGGTGGATGGTGACATAATATTTGTTTTAGGAAAATAATAAAGAAATGAAGAGTTATAATTAGAAAGGGCTTGTATGGTTAGGTTACTAAAACTGCCATAACTTTTTACCTTTTTGTCCAAAGAATTTGCAATTATAGGTTGATCTTGAAGGATCTCCATTGTGTAATTTAGTATTGCTTGGCTTGCAAGAAATCAATATTAGAAGGAAATACAATTTAGAAGGTCAAAAATGACTTTCCTTTCTATAACTTTTCCTGAATCAACCTCTAAATAGGTCAAAAATGAGCCCAAACGTCGGGCAACCTTTTTTGGACGAAAATCATTCATAAAGGCTAGTTTCCTATGTGAGAAGACTTCTAGATTGATCTTGAAGGATCTCCATTGTGTAATTTAGCATTACTTGGCTTGCACGAAATCAATATTAGAAGTAAATACAATTTAGAAAGTAAGGGAAAAGCAAGTCATAGGTGAGAATTAGAAACTAACTAAAGGTAGAGTCCTCACATTAGAAACTTCCAAATCCAATCTAACCCTAACTTTTTCTATAAAAACAAAGCAACCACAACCTTTGGCTGGCTCTAAAAAATTCATCCATCTCTCTCTTCCTCCTTGGAATTCATTCCTCTCTTCAAGTGTGTTCATCTCTCTCTCAAGTGTTCTTCACCAAAGGGGTTCTTCAATTTCTTCTTCTTCTCCAAGGCATCATATAATCAAGGATTATTGGAGTGTTCTTTAGATCTTTTTGAGCGTATAAAAGGGTTGGACAAAGTGTATATCTCGGATCACCAACCCTAGAGACAACGATCGCGATCAACGGTAAGGATCTCTCTTCTTTGCGAATTAATACAAGCATGCTAAACTTTTATTTTTGAAATATCAAATCAATGAGTTTTCTTTTGAAATATCAATATGTTATAATATAGATTAAAGGCTTTCAAAATCCAAAATTTCAAAAAAAATAATAGTTTTCCTCCATATAGATATTAATTTTCTTTCTTTATTCTTCAATATGAGTTTAAATTCAATTTTCAAGGCAAGCATTTGAAAACATAATCTTTTCAAAAAAAGAATTTTTTTTAGATTAATAAAAATTTTGAAACTACTAGAAAGTGAAATCTTGGAGCACGGTTTAACCGCCTCGATTTCTGTTTTATTTTTCGAAAGATAACCCTGAAAAGGGTTATTTCTTGAAGAATAAAACGGAAAATAGGTTAAATCAAATCCAAATATCATGAAAAATTAGTTCCAAACCGATTTTTGGATTTTCAGTTCACCATAAATGTTTTGGAATGTTTTGATTTTTTTTAGTCCGGTTTTAATTTATTTTAATTTAGGGTTATTTTTAGTAAATATCAAACGATTTTAAAAATTGATGAAACTTTTCAGAATTTATGTTTAATTATAAATTGAAGTTTTCATTGAATAAAGTTTGAAAATATTTTTTCTTTACTGTTTTTTATTCGATTCTTCGGTTTACGTGCCGTAATTCTTTTTCGTATTAAATTAGTAAATTTTTGAAAATTTTATTTACAAACCAGTAACTTAGGTTACTGGAATGTTAGAGAAAAATTTTAAATTGGTTTTGCAAAGTTTTAATATGGGTTTGTAATTTATGTTAATAAATGGGTTTCAATTCATAGGAAACAAATTCCACTTTTCTATTTAAAAATTGAATTTATGGAGGAGATTTACTTTTTAAGTTTTGAAATTTTGATAGAAAATTTATAATCTATTATATATCTACTGAAATTTTTTATTTGATTTTAGGATACTATTAGGTTTGTTGTTTAAGTAATTCTTTGGTTTAATCCGATTTTTGTGTGAATTTCAATTGGCATCAAATCGAAATAAAAATCTATGAAAGTCATAAAGTAGTTTAATTTCATGATTATCTTTATACTGTAAGCGTTTGAGTCCATTTGAAATTGATATGTTATAGGTTGCTGTGTTAATCTATAATCTGATTTGAATTTGGGAAAATCAGAAATTGATATCAAACCCTAATGATAATTCTTGAAAATTTTCTAGTATGCTATAATCATCTATATCTTTATTCTGTGAAAGTTTGGATTAATTTTAAATTGATATGCTATAAGTCACTGTGTTAATCTATGAACTGATTTGAATTTTGAGAAATCTGAAATTGATATCAAATCTTAATGACAATTCATGAAAATTTTCCAGTAAGCTATAATCATTGATGAACACATTAATGTGTGAATTTTAGGTAGTTAGGGATGTATATTATTTAATTAAAGCGGTGCTATGATGGTATTTTCCCTCATTTTTATGTCTCAGGTTATTTTTAGGAAATCCATGGAAAATGGGCTTGGAGGGGAAATTAATTCATATTTATTGACCATCGTTTGAATGGTCCAGATCAGCCCAAAAAAAGGATTCAGGAGGTGCGCTGATTAGTAAGATCGAATTTCATATCAAGGCCTGCAAATTTAACGGTTCAGATCATATCAATGGGACGATTTAGTGGTGCAAGTAATTTACAAGTTGAACGTCAATTGAATGGTTTGGATCGTTTATTGGAGATGAAGAGGAGAGGAGAAATATCAAGTGTTTGTGTTAAGGGTGTCAATTTTGGCTCGGGCTCGGAAGCTCGCTTGAGCTCGGCTCGAAAAAAGCTCGGCTCGAGCTCGACTCGAATCCTTAACGAGCCGATCCGAGCCGGCTTGCCAGGCTCGTTAAGCTTAACGAGCCGAGCCCGATTTAGGCCAGACTCGGCTCCGCTCGGCTCGTTAAGGCTCGTTAAGAATTTAATATATTTAAATATATATATATATTATATATTAATAAATACACTAAAAGGGTTATCCAGGAGTGAAAGGGGAGGCAAAATATGTCACTTCATTTTCGGAACCCCAGGTAATGTTATATGTATTTTGTTCAAATAGTCATGAAAGTTCATGTTGAAATGTGTTTATCCAAAGTGGATTTCATCATGTGATATATATATTTATATACTCTAAAATCCTTGGATCTTTTCCTATAAACACAAAAGGATATAATATATATGGAAGTTGAAACATGAATCTAGATTCAATATATGACTTGAAATGAAAATATCATAGGAATCTAGAATCATATTTGGGCATTTACTCACTTGACCAAAATTAAAATTCACTATGGTGGTTGTAAACATTAGATTGTGATAGAAACATGTGTCTCCCACACATTTTTGGTTTTCAATAGGGCTTATGCACCTTGTGCCTAATGCCTTGTCATTTTATATGTGGTTGTGGATGTAGATATAATGTTTGGACCATGCACATTATGTGTCATGCCCTTTGTGTCCAAACATGGTAGATTATCCATGGAAACCTTGATGATCATATCTTTCTCATAAGGTATACTCTCACCTTCATGAATCATGGATGTCTCTCTAAGACATGGTATTTTATTGACCATTCTCACTATGTCTTCGTCCTATAGAATTGAACTCAAATTGGTAGATACATATTCTATAGTTATCACCCATTGTTTGATAATATCTACATTTATGAGATGTTAAACCTTAATGCTAAAAGTCACTCAATTGGTACCCTTAGCCTTCTTAGATTCTAAGAGGGAGATGGTACAGTCACATTAATTAAAATATCTAACAAATTCACCTTGTGCCAACATCTCAAACATGAATATGTATACATTTATATGTGATCTCCCTAGCTAGTTATGTATGTTACATACTTAGGAAAGTAAAGCTTGAATTTAAGAAATATTATATTACATTTAGGGGGAGCATGAGCCAAAGATTGAAAATCTTTCGTGCTATGCTTGTTTATCATGATGAGCTAGACTATGGCTATCATTTTATCATGATAAACCGACACTTGAAGAGTAAGTGTCATTGTAGGCCAAGGGTTGAGTTTAACTTGGTATCTTTTGAAAAATATATCCAAAAACTTTTGGAGTATATGTAAGGACATCCCTTTGGATTCATGCATTGCATGATTCATTTTCAAAGGGGGAGCTTAAAGGTAAATTTGTCTTTAGTTACTTATCATATGATTCCTAATGTGGTTAGCACCTCACATATGATAAGTACACTCATTTGGAACATAACTGCTCCATATGGGTAGTTCGGGATTGTCTTGTACTTTTATGTGTGTTTTTGAGTTTAAGACAAGAAACCCATAGCCTAAGTCTTAATGCCATATACTTATAGGCTTTTTGACTTATCTTGGATGGTCTACTATGATATCATCTATTCCAAGAATAAGTTTTGGTGGCCAAGTATTCCATTGTCATATCTTTGGCCTATTATGTAATGTCATGCCTTAAATCTTAGGTTTATCTAAGGCCAATGATAATTACTAAGGGAGAGAGCTAATTGTTGCTATCTTTATGTTTATATGGATCATTGTAAGATGCTTATACTATCCATTCAAATATTTCCCCACTAATTATGCTAAAATTGCATATCATTAGATTTTAAAAAAAAAAGGGAAGCTTAAATGATCTATCATTCTAAATAAAAGCTAAAACTTGCATATCTTTCTAGATCTACATTCATAGAAGAAAATTATTCTTGCTAATCTTAATCTCTATGAATTTGAGTACTTATCATGTGTATTTTCACTTGGCTATCCATATATCCATGATAGAGCTCACTGTCATGCCATATATCCTAATAGTTAGCCATATTATGATCAAATGTCCATTTCTATGCATTAAAATTTAAGAGAATATTTTTAACTTGAAATATATATATATATATTTTGCTTATCATGATGCGTCTATAACTACACATCACCTCATGATAAGATTCTAATAGGAATTCAAAAAAAAAAGAGGGCTTATCATACTAAACTTTACACTTGCTTATTTTTCTTTCATGATAAGTAAAATATAAGCGTTAACTTGCTAATCTATTATGATATTATGGGTCATAGGGTAGATTAATATTGGATTTATACATATACTAAGATATACCCTAAAAATTTGTGCTAAAATTGGAATGTCTCTTTATTTTTCCAACATAGGCTTGATTTATATTAGTTTATTCGTTTCTTATGTTGATATGCTCTTATCATGCAACTATACTTTGGATTATACTTTGAATTTAATTGGTAACTCATGATAAGTAGTTAGGGGGAGCATCATATTCTCATCGTATATCTTGATACTTTATGTACTGTGCTTAAATACTTAATCCCCCATTTTTGCTAATGCCAAAAGGGGGATAATTTGTATAATTGATTAGATCCATTATCATATGCATTTTTGTACTACAACTTGTTAAATATAATTCGTGCACATGTTGAGGGGGAGTAGACACTATTATCTTGCTTATCTATCCTCATAAGAGGATCCTCCCACCTCTCTAATCAATTTGGTTTGCCATCATAAAAAAAGGGGAGATTGTAAGCCCAAGGGCTCATCCTCTTACCTTGTTTTGATGATAAACAAATCCAAATTGAGTAGTTCTTTATGGACTAATAGTTTGCCTTGAGTGATGTGCTATGGATAGGAAAGTCACAAGACAATCTAAGCTAGCACACACACAAAGATGCTTGAAAGATGAACCAACAAATGGACAAACGAGCTAGAACATACTTGAACCAATAATGCCTTGGAGGTACCAAGGAGAAGCTCATCATCATCATCTTAAAGCATCAAGCTCGAAAGGAAAAGATCAAGAAAGGCCAAAGCTGGATGATCAACAAGCAATGCAAAGGACAAAGGAGCTTGAACCAAATGGTGGCATCATCCTTGGAAGGTGTCAAAGAAAGAAGCTTAACTTTGAAGATCCCAAAGCAAGCCAAGCACAACATTGAAGATCAAATGATGATTGGCTCAAGAGAAGTTCAAGAGAGTACTTAGAATGGTAGTATGTATCACCTTTCTCTCTTGTGTTTTCTCTTGATCAAGGCACATCTTAAAACCCCTAATAATATGTTTTTCAAAGAGACTAACACACCCTTTAAGGACTTAAATGGATACGTGAATGGCCATGGTGGTGTACCAACATGTTGGGACCCATATGGCATTCAACACAACATTGAACAAAATAGAGTTCCCAAAGAAACAACCTGGACCAGCAACTAAATCCTCTCAAAACTTGTTTAACGTATTTTCAAATATTTTAAAAAATATTTTGAACAGATAGCTCTCATTTTTCTCATATCCGTAGAGTACAGGAACGTCAAAATCCGATGAGAAATGAGGGAGATATGAATTTTACATGTTAAAAGCTAAATGTTGGAAAACCAGTCTCGGAATTCAGAAAATTATTCTCGGAACTCCGGGAATTTTCTCCGAGCTCCGAGAATGGTCCAGGGAATAACATCCCATACTCTGTTTGAATTCTCGTAACTTCGAGAATTTGCTCGGAACTCCGAGAAGTGTTTTTGTTCAAAAAAATATAGCAGTTGTGGTCCAACGGCTAGTTGACTGTTTGACCTGAAAATAATCTTTTTGCCCATGAAACGGTCATATTGAGTTGTGAGACCATATATACCCATCTAATCGGTCTAAAACACTAGGTGAACATTGTCCAACTTCAACAAACCCTAGAAAATCATTTGTGAATCATTTTTGGGTAAAAACTCTCACTAACCTCTTGTGCCTTGATTTGAGAAAATCATTTGGGATTGGTTTAGGCTTTCATTTGCAAATTATTCTTGAGAGAAAGTGTGTAAGCTACAACTTGTAATCAAGCCTAGTAAGAGGCTAATACTTCTTCTTCTTCTTCATTCGATCGGTGGTAAGGCCACCCGTTTTTAATTCCCTTGGGAGAAAGCGCTTAGAACTCGGCGGAGAAGGAGAGTCATTGTAAAGGTGGAAGGGCATCCTCATTTAATTCCCTTGGAGTGTAAAAGCCTCGGAGCCAGGCGTCGTGGAGGTCTCAATAGTGGAAATCTTCAAGTGCGACCTTGAGTAGAGTGGAGTAGGCCATTATTTGTCGAACCACTATAAATCATTGTGTCACTTGTGTTAGTATTTCCTTTTTCTCTCTCACCCTCTCACTTTATCATTTGCACTTGCATTTTTACATAGTTAGAATTGAGTGAGTAGTTAGCATTTTGTTTTTTATTGAATAAATGTACCATGCTAACTAGGCTATAAATCACCCATTTAAGTTTGCTAATCCACAAGGGTTTTGAACTTATAATAATTTGTAATATTGTTTAAGTTCAACTATTTCAAACTTAATTAAACAAGGGATAAGTCTTGGGTGAAATTTAGGAAAAGACTTTAAAAGGCAAAGGTTTTATAAACATCCTATTCACCCCCCTCTAGGTTGCCAAACCGAGTCACTCCTCGGATTTCAAATGTATTTAGAGTCCTCTTCATCTATGTAAAATGCACTTTCAAAAGTTTTTCAAATGGTTTTCATACTTAACTTTTTATGTCTTTGGAAATCATTAACACACCCAAAAATATGTTTGAAAACCTAGGACTTAACCCAAAGACCATGGCCCAAAAGCCCCTGAACTTTTAAAATAAAAATGGAATTTTATACAGGGCCGGTTGACCAGGGTGTCCTGGGCGACCGCGGTAAGGTAGCTAGAAATCCAGCACCTCCAAGTAAATAGCAGGCCGGTCGACCGGGTTGAGCCGGGCAACCGCGGAAATGGTTCTGTGGAATCAGAACCATTTCGTCATGGGTTTGGGCAGGCAACTGTTGTGGGTCGGTTGACCGCGATAGTTTTTTGTACTTAAATTTTTGAGCAAACAGGTAGCCCTTGCCGGGCGACCGCGACGATAAGAAATTTAAAAATAAAAAAATGTGCCTGATAGGGCGGGCGACCGCTGTAGCCCGGTCGACCGCCGCGGTCTGGCAAGCTAGCCATTGGGGCTTTCGCAGGTTGAGTTTTTCAACCCTGTTTTTTATAGTTTTACCCCCAAACGGTCCTATTTTCAAATGGGCTATATATGCTTTATTAAAACATATCTAAACAAGCTTCTGAACATTTTAGAAAGATCAAATCCCATTTTCCTTGAGCCAAAACCTTTTCTATCAAAAGCTAATCCTCTTTGAACTTACATTTGCACATTCTATCAAGAGGAACTCTGTAGGCTTTACATTTTACCTTCCGTGAGTATTTGTGAGCAATAAAGTTTTTAATCCACCTATCAAAAGGCAAGAGAGTTCTTTTATTTTTTATTTTCTTCATTGTATTTGAGGGTCTACTCTTCGGCCCGTTAAGAAAGGTGAAGACAATGTAAGAGGGTGTGACCCCTCACCAAGGCTTCGTGCAGAAAGGGTTTGTTCCCTTTGGAGTTGGAGGAGCTGGGTGTACGGCTTGGAGATTCGTCCTATTGAAGAATCTCGCTATTTTATTGGAGCGCCCAAGGAGGTAAACTTGGAAGAGTGGAGTTGGTCTTGTGATAGACCGAACCACTATAAATCTTATGCCTTGTGGATGCTTTCTCTCATCCTTTCCTTCGCATATTGTGCTGATTGGTAAACTCTACCCTTTTCTTGTATTTATGTTTTATTAAAACAAGGGTTAGAGTATATAGGCTTAAAGTAACATCTAAACCTTAGATTTCAATATATTGGTTAATTTAACAAGGGTTAGATTAACTAGTGCTTAATTAACAAATTAATTTCTAATAATCCAACTAATTAAGCCCAAAATTTTTAATTGACCAATTCCCCCCCTCTTGGATTGTCACACCTACATTTCAGATCACCACATCAGTTTTTTTTATGGGATTTTTATTTGATCTGTGCTGCTTACGAACTCGGGACCGTAGTCCTAACTTCGTAAGATAGAGAAACTCAGAGTCTCTTCCTACGTTAGGGCCAACGACCCGTGTCCATTCTTCCAAGGAAATGAGTAACAACACGAATTTCGTTGGAAGAATAGTAATCAGGGGTTCCTTTGCTCTGGGCCAAGAACCTTATATTTTGCTATGTTTGTTTAAAGCACGGTACTTATTGATATCTGGGTAAGGATTATGGTGACAATCGGGGAACTTGTTAGGCACCCCTCTTGCCTAGATTAATCCAGTCTCTTAACTTGAATTAGAATTTTTCAAAAGATTTTAATCAGGATAATTTATCTTTCTATTCTTTATTTTGGTTGAGCTTAATTCCAGGATGTGAATAAAGATGAATTTACAGAAAATTTTTGAAAAGAAGCAGTTGTGGCTTAGTCCCGCATGAAACCATTTGTCACAAACCCAATGAGTGAATTGCAACTGATCCCAATTGAGTCGCCAAATCTAAAGAAAAAAGACAGTGCGAAAAGTAAAAGTAAAGCAGAGGGATTTTATCATAATTTGCTCAGCCGTGCGACCAAGATTTTTATGACGTCACCACCTCGTACTTTACTTGTAAAGGAAATTACAGAAAGCTGTAAATTGCAGAAAGTAAAGAAAAAGGCAGAGGGGTTTATATTATAATTTGCTCAGCAGTGCGACTAAGATTTTATGACGTCACCATCTCGTACCTTGCTTGAAAAAGAAATTACATTAAGCTTGTATGGAATATAACTTTACCAGTGGTGAATTGGGCGGTGTCACCGCGCTGTATTTGAGGAGGAGAATTCGAGTTTGCCGGTATTTTGACAGAACAACGAAGCTATTTTTTGAAATAGGGGGTTGGGTTCTCCGAAATTCGGTGGCGCAATGGCGCTGTGTTGATGAAGGAGTCTCTCAAGTTGCAGAGAAATCGGCGGCTTAACAGTACTGTATGGCCAAAAAAACCTCTGAGTTTGCCGAGATTCCGGCAGAACAACGGCGCTGCTATTGAAAAGCAGCTCGTAGTTCTGTGAAATTCAGCGGAACAATGGCGTAAAACAGAAAAAGACACTATGAACCTTAGGAATTTCGGCGGAATGCCGACGTCCGATTGGAGCTACCTAGTGTTTCTCTACTTTCTCTCTTCTAGAAAAGTAAGCTAACTAGGAGTTTTTCTAGATTTCTACAGGGGTTCGGGGTTAGAAATACACCGAAGGAGGGTGTATACACTTAAAACAAAGGGGGGAGAGAGAGAGAAGGTTATAAAAATATTTACCCCCACCTGTTTATAGGTGGGGGGTAAAAAAATATCTGGGTTGAACCAAATTCACCTCAGGCGAATTTGAATTTGCCTGGGGCAAATTTTAATTTGCCTAGGGTGAATTCCAATTTGCCTTGGGCGAATTTTGGGATGACATCACCCAGATAAAGGTGGGTGATGTCATCCCTGGTTCGCGCGATAGTTCATTTCTTCTCTGTTTTATTTTTAGTGGTTTTCGTTTTATTATCGGATAGTTTCGATCGTCCGTAACTTTTCCGATTGAACTCCGATTCATCACGGTCAGATCCGTTGGAGTCCTTGTCCCAGGAGCTTTCCAATGAATCTAATATTGTACGTGATCAAGAGACGAAGTGTCTTTCGGATGTAATCAGAAGCTTCTGACCCAAAGTTAACTTAGTGACTGGGATGTCCTATATAAACGGGCTTACCAGTTTATGCCGTAAAAGGCGGGTGTTGTATAAAACAGGCTTTCGATTTGCTAAAAAAGGCGTGGGCTGTGTTAAAACAGGCTTTTCGGTCGTTTTAAATGGCTTTTGGAAATCATTTGTTACCGTAAAAAGAGATTGAGAGAAATACAACTGGTGCTCTAGGACTCATCATAAGGTTCTTCCTCGCGTCACCTACCATTAGTACCGCATTGAATAAATTGGGTGTCTACAGATGCCCCTCGTTGGAAGAGGGTGCAAGGCACCTGAATGCCAAAGTAAGGAGATAGAAAATATTTGTCACCAGCGAGTAATGATAAGCTTGCAAAACTCACATCGTTCCTAAGGGGTGCAGCCTTCACCGACGAATCTTGCTGTCAGGTCATTGAGTGGACACCTCTCGCCGTCGGTTTTTGGGGTTTTGAGAATGTGACCCTTAGAACAAACCTTGGGATGGATGTTGTTACTAACAGTTGGGAGGGTAATCAGAAGTCAGATTCAGGACACCTGACTCGGGGAGGGACCTCGAGGGATGTCATTTTTGACATCCAGTGCGGACGCTGATTACATGAATGTCAAATTGGCACCTGGTTGATTGATACGAAAGATTTTACGCATGTGTAGACACCCCCATTTTGCTACGCTTTAAAAAGCGAAAGGTTTATTTGGTCTGTGTCAGTCATCTGCATTAGGTTAGGGATTCTTGCATTTTAGGATAAATTTCACCTCATTCTAGGTGTTTTAGTGTTGATTCGCCATCCCGAATGTCTCTAGGGGGTTCCATTAGTCTCTGGAAGAAGAGAATTCAAGTTTCCAATCAAGTAAGAAAGCCTACTATTTTTGGAATTTCTTAAGGTTTTCGCTATGTTCATCAATTTTTGCATCACAGGGGTATTTTAGTTATTTCCAATGTGTCTCATTTGACCCCCGGGTTGTGTCTGATAAATCATGACTAATTTTATTAATTTTGGAAAACCTGTCAAATTTAGAATTTCTCAGGGGTTTTACTTGTTTTGGAAATTTTATGTGTTGAGGGCATTTTTGGCATTTTCAGGTTATTGTAAGTGTTCTTGTTTGATATCACCCATTAAAAGGAGCCAACTTAAAAACTTCCTATTTTAGAAGTTTGACCATGAAGACTTTCCATTTTTAACTTTCTCCTTTAAGGGCAATTCAATTTGAGGGCATTTTGGTCACTTTTTGATATGTGTTGATCAAACGAGGTCATTTGGGCAAAAACAATTTTTTGAAGGGGTGAATGAGGTTAGGCCATGTGTGTAAGACCCACCATGTGCATCACATGGTGTGGGCCCACCATTATAAATTTTGATTTATTCTTTGAAATGGGTTGGATTTCAAAAGACGAGAAAAAGAAAAGGGCTAATATGGTCAGGTTACTAAAATGAAAATGACCATGCCTTTTAGCTACTTGTCCGAAAAATTTGTACTTGTACTTGTTGAAAACATCTCGAGAAGCGCTATAACTTTATAGTTTACAACTTCTCTTGATTCCTCCAAGAAACAAGTAAAATACAAGCTTTAAAATCAGGCGGTGCTAGTTGGATGGGAATTCTAGCCTACTAAAATTGTCGTAACTCTTTAACTGATTGGCCAAATTTAAAGTGTAAATATGCGTTGTAAAGGTCTTTCAAAGGGCTACAACTTTGTAGTTTACGACTTTTCCTAATTCACCTCTTAATTGTTCAAAATGAGCTCGAACGTTGGATAGTTCTTTTTGGACAGGAATATTTCATAAAAGGGTGTGTTTCCCATATGTGAAAGCTTCTAGAATAATCTTGAAAGATCTCATTTGGTATAATTAGAAAGGAATTCTTGCTTAGCAAGTAATCTTAACAACTCTATTTTAGAAAGTAAAGGAAAGAAAGAAAGAGGAAAATATTGGAAACTTACTAAATATGGAGTCCTCACAAAAGAAACTTCTTATTCAATTCAAACTCTTGATTTTCTATATAAACAACACACCAAACCCTAGATGGTGAGCTTGTAAAAAGGTCCAACTTGGCCTCCTTCTTGGGAAAATGTCCCATCTTGATTGGGGTGTGGAGATAATCTTCCACACTTCATCTTCTTCAAAGCTCCATATTATTTCTTCCATCCTTCTTCTAAATTCAAAATATTGGAGATTATTGGATCGATCTTCAGGATTTTTCTAGCATTTATAAGGGTGTGTTAAAGTGTATATCTCGGATATACACACCCTAGAGACAAGGAAAGCAATCAACGAATATCTTAACTTTCCAGTATGTATGTAATCCTCAAGCCACTTACAGAAACCTTAAAAATCAATAACTTCCTTCAGAAAGTGCTAATCTGGACTAAATTTTGAGAAAATCATTAAAAATTAAATTTAATGCTAAATACCATGAAATTTTTTAGAATATCATAATTTTCCAGAAAACGTGGAATTCTTAAATGGCTGAAACAGAAACCCTAGGATTCATTAATCTCCTTTGTAAACTTACTATTCTAAACGCAAAGATTGTACTCATAATCGTATCCTAATTGCAATCAATCCTTAAGTGTTTAAGCATTTAAATTGTAATATGTTGTTGGCCCCGAGGTCGTTGTCCACGAAAATCCTGAGAATATGCCAGGCAATAATACATTATAACTTATGTGTCAAATTGTATAAGGATGGAAAGCACGATTCCCTTCCACGAATGCAATCTAAGCACGGATCTTGTCAACCCTTAGAGACTTAGATTTTTTCCAAATTCTAGGGATTAGGAACCCTTAAAGAACTGAAAAATCAGTAACTTAATGAATTGAGTTGAATTGATCCATGTTCAAGCTATTTTTGGAACCGTTGGATTGCGGTATCACCTCGTAGGAACCCTTAGAGCTGATTAGGAACACTTACGTCGTGTTATGTTCTAGGTTTGAGCGTGTACTAGAGTTAGAAGTCCAACCTCATCACGGCCAATTGCTATTGATAGCAATTGAGTCTTAGACTAGCTTCACTAGTTAACCCTTTTCCTATAGGACAAGCCTAGTTAACCTAGGATGTAAGACCCACTTGCATTAGTTCAGGAAACATTTTGCACATTAGATAGAACCATCTAGCATCTTAGATGGAGTCCTAACATAATAAAAGTCATCAAACTTGAATTAAATAAATTTTCTTAAACTGTTGAAACAGTCCTTTCCAGTCTAGATCGGTGTCTTATATGTCTTAGGCATATAGCTTAGTCTAGGCCACCGAACTACGTCGACTCTGATCCTAGTGAGGCTTGGGTATGTAGGCAACTTAAATGTTTGGATGTCATACCAAGCACGAGTCGACCCTACACACTTCAGTAGGGTTTTTAAGGTTTTATTTTATTTATTTCTTTATCATTTTCAAACCCTAAATTAAATTGATTAAATCACATAGGATTTTTCCCAAAATTAGAATTTAGGAGAACTCTCACATATATCGAATCAAACCAATTTAAAAAAATCAAAAGACTCATCTAAGAACCACATCAAAGTTAGATTTAGGATGCATGTCATATAGTGAAAATCCAAGGGTAGGCCCGTAATAGCAACTTTATGAGGAGGTAAAATTAAGTTACTAACTAGTTTTAACCTTTTGAAAACTTCTAACCCAATTTTGAAGATTAAGAGAACAAAGATGAAAATTGAGCACACAAGTTAAATCCTAAGTGCAATGCAAATGAAGAGCAAGAGATAAGAGAGAGTGCACCCGAGATTTAAAGTGGTTCGGTCCTCCAAACGCGAGGCCTACTCCACTCCACCAACCAAACCCGTTGATGGCTTCACTATTTGATCTTCTTAACTTCGGTGAAGATCGGTGCCGATTACAATTCCAACCGCCTTTAACCTTGGTGGCGATCCTCACCACGGAGAGTGGGCTCCGCTTCTTCGAACAGTCGCCCGAATACAATGTTCTTGTTAAAGAAAGAAAGAATAAAAAAATTCCTCACAAGGGTTTATAAACTTTGTAGAAGATGTACAAATTTGAGCCTAATGATCTAAATCCTAATCTTAGAAGATGAGAGGCATAAACAAGCTTGAATCACTCTTAGGATCTTCAAATAGAGTTTTAGAGTGTTAGGATTGATATTTAGGAAGTAGAGAATACCCATATATATATATATATATAAAAACCAAATATGACCGTTTGAGGGGCATAGTTGTTATTCTGGCAAAGTTCCTAACGGTCACAAATTTCTTCCCCTTATAGTGTTCTTGGAGTTCCGAGAGAATTCTCGGAGTTCCGAGAAATTCCTCGGAGTTCCGAGAATTTCTCTCAGAGTTCCGGGAATACAAACAGAAGTTGGAAAAAGCTACTGGACCAAATCTCGGAGCTCCGAGGATTTCTCGGAGTTCTGAGAAGCCTATATGCAGCAGATTTTCAATTCCTGTTTTTGGGATTCCAACTCTACACCTAGTTGGGATTGTTATGAGGGTTCCAAAGTGTTGGAACACCACAAGGACAATCTCTTAAATATTTAGGGTGTGTGAGATTAACTTAATTTATGCCTATAAACACCTAAACTAGGATTGGATCATATACATTCTAAAATGACTTCGATCTTCAATTGCGATTCTTCAAGTCTTCATTCGTCTTGGATCTCCGATGTCTTTGGCCTTCATAATGTGGTCCAATGAGAGCTTCTTGGCCTCAATCAAAGCAATCTTGTCTTAACACCATTATGATCTACAACTTAGACATACAAACACATTAGTGATATAAATCACTTGTGTATTGGAATCATCAAAGTAAGATGGGAATGCCAAGGTGGGAACCATCAAGCTTACACATAGATCATATTAAGAGAGTTTAAATGAGCCTTTTAAAAGAAATTCAATAGAGTTAACCATTGGAATTGAAGACCGGATTATCGAGCAAGAATGCTGCATGTGGTGGTAATTCTCCATACCTTCAATTTTCGTAATCAGGTAACTAATCTAGACTTCTGGAACCGCAGATCATTGCAGTGTCAGTTATGGGTCCTAGGTCTCTTACCTAGGTGGCGATTCTGATTTTTCTTTTTTGTGTGAAATTCGGATTGATTTAGTGATCCCAAGTTCACAGAAAATATGACTTATATTAATAATAAAAAGGCACACGCCATTCGTGTGGGTACGAGAGACCAAGAGAGGGAGGCGGGTCGTGCCCTCCTCGCGGGATCGGGTCCCACAGACTGGCAACTCTGCTGGGGACCACCTAACTTCATTAAAATTTCAAAGGATAACACATTTGAATTTAGTTTAATTGGCTTATAAAAACTCTGTCTTATATGCTTGATAGATTAGTTTTTCTGTTTTGCTCTGTTTTGTATCATACTATGCTTCAAACTAAATCTAAAAAAACCTGAAGGCATCATAGATTGCGAAAACTTATTACACACACATCACTTACATCCAAACCCTTGCATCTCACTGTAGACACCCCATTTTGACCGAACCCTAATTTTCAAAATCGAATAAAATTCCGAAGTCGAGCAGGTGCCTTAAAGTCAACCTGAGTCCCGAAAGATTGATCCTTGTGTAAATTCGGGAAGGCAGAAGAGGGGCACATTATCAAAGATGTGTGTGCCAATACCAACCCCGCGGGTAGCAAAGAAAAGGAGCGATATATTTGTCCCTTTTATACTTGGGACAGCCTACTCAAGTGCAAAAAGGAAGAAATAAAGTGCCAGGTGGGGGTTGCCCATTTAAGAAATGGGGCAAAAATATATCATTTCCCTTTTTCTAGCTTGGACAGCCCTGTTTTGCAAAAAGGGGTGGTTACAAATACACTATAGGGCTGTCCAAGGAGGAAGGGGGGGTCTGTATATACCATTTCCCATTTTCCTTTAAAACCCAAACGAATTAGGGTTTTTAGAGGAGGAGCCCCATTTTCTAAAAAAAGAAAAGAAAGGGAGAGGAGGGCAGCCGCATAGCAAAAGCAGAGGGAGAGGAGAGCTCGCAGCGAGAGAGAGTTGCAGGGAGAGGCCACCTCCGACCATCCATAGTAGCCACCCATTTTTTTTCTTCTTTTCTACCACCACGAGCCACCGCCACCATCTTCATACCCAACCTCCTTCGGCATCTTCTCTGTTACTAAAAACCACTTCAAAACCCATTAAATCCGGCACCTCCAAACCCAAATCCACTGATTCCGGCAATCTTGCTGGAATCCGACCGATTGCCATTAAAACCAGCCACCATCACGACCGTCTTCTTCTTCTTTTATTTTTTCCTTCTCAAAACCCATTTCCGATCGGCCCCATCACGACCGTCTTCTTCTTCTTCTCCACCGACCTCCACCCTTACCACTTCTCCGGTCACTCTCTACCACCTCAAAGCTATCCCAGCCAATATTCCCTCCCTATCGTCAAAACCCTATTCTCAGACCCTCACATCTCCCATTTCTCTATCTCAACCTTCTTCATCACCATTAGCCTTTCCATTTTCTCTGTTTTCAAGAATCAAACCGATTTTCTTCATCTCCAATCGTCTCCCACCTACTCTGGCCACTCCCTCTGCAACCCAATCCGACCCTTCTCCCATCTCTCAACAGACCCATTTTCTCCCTTATTCCTTAATTAGATCCTAATTCACCCTCTTGCCTTCATTCCACCCAAACCCTCTTCCATTTTTGTTTAGAAAATTTAGCAGAGAGAGAGAGAGCGACAGGAGAAAATTGCCGAGAAAGGGAAGAAAGAGTTGCCGTCTCCAGCAATTTCTGCGGTGCCGGCTTCCCACCTCCGATCATCTTGTTCTCCAAACCCCCATCTCCTCCACCAAACCCCCATCTCCCTCAAACCCATTTAGCTAGGCCCCATTCCACCGAACCCCCCATCTTTATTTAACCCATTCCATCTCTTTTCTCAGCCACCATCTTTACATCCATTAAAACCCCTCCCCATCTCCACCGAACCATCATATTCGAGCTCCATCTGACCTTCTCCGGTCACTGCAGCAGATCCGTCATAGTGATGTTCTCAAAATTGTTCTTCCCTCCTAAAGATTCAGGTAACATTCCTAACATTCCTCCGCATCTTTAGGATATATATGTGGTTGTTTTCCTGTCTCTTTGATATAGTTGCATTAGTTCATGAGTTGGTGCTAATTTGGCTCTTGAATATGAAGTGATAATCTGATTTTTTTTTATATTTTTTATGGATGGGTGGTGGAGGGATGTGGGCTTAATTGATGTAGGAAATCAGGTTATTACTCATACCCATGTCATGGGTATGAGTATCATCTGATTTCACAGGAGACCCATGTCGAGGGTTCAGCTGAATTGTTTTGTGGTTCTGAAATTTTATTCTTTGAAATTATAATACATTGATTCATGGTTGCTCATTTTGTTTTCTACTGTTGTGGCATTGCTTCTGGCTTTGGATGTTAATTTGATTCTTGAATGCAAGATGGCAATCTTATTTTTCTGTGATGAACGGATGGTGGAGGGATGTATGCTTAACTGATGTAGGAAATCAGGTTATTACTCTAGTCCATGTCATGGGTATGAGCACTATCTGATTTCACAGGAGACCCCATGTCGAGGGTTTGTTTGTGTGTATCACTTGATTTTTGTTTCTTTACCCTATGATTGTGGGTATTACTGGATGGATTTGTTTTCACTTATTTCTAGAGCATTTGTAGATTCCTAGAGTTTGACATTTTCATATATTTCCTGAACCTTTCTTTGGTTGGGTTAACCCTTGGTTTCTATATTTTGATTTGAAAATAGCATGTGTTAAGTAGATGATGTCTTCGGCATAACTGTTTTGTTATCCTAGAAGATGGAGCAGGCTATGATGAGGTTACTTGGAGCCCTCCTTTAGCTTTCTCTTTCCTTCCCTTTCGAGGCTTCTCTCAATTTTAAGATTTTTCCTTAAGATCTCAGGGTTCCTATATTTTTCATCAATTTTGAGAATTTTCCTCTTGGGGTTCTGGCGATGACGGAATATTTCTTGAGCCAGCCCCTTGCCCTTCTTATCACTTTCTCCATCTTAGGATCTTCACAGGGTTTAAGGGGTTTTCTTTCATTTTCGGGGCTATTCTTTGCAAGTTCCTCAGGATCCTTTTCGAGTTTCGGGATTTCATCGATCATGGGAACACTTCTCTCGAGGTTAGGCGATGACGAAATGTTTCTTGAGCCAACCCCTTGCCCTTCCTATCATTTTTCCTATCTTAGGGTCTTCACAGGGTTTGAGGGTTTCCTTTCTTTTCAGGATTGTTCTTTGCGCATTCCTTTGGATCATTTTTGAGTTTCGGGATCCCATCGATTTTGGGGGCTCTTCTCATCTTTCTCTTGGGTTCGGCGACGATGGAACATTTCTTGAGCCAACCTCTTCCCTTCCTGCCTTAGAGTTCTCGCAGGTTAAGGGATTTCCTTCTCTCAGAGCGTTTAACTAGTTAGGACCCTTCCTTAGTGGCTGATTGTTCCGTAGTTCTTCCTATAGGGTTCTTGTTTGTCCCTTTTGTTTAGAAGTCTGCCCTTAGAGTTAGAAGGTTTTTCATCTCTCGTTTATTTAGGGTTTTCACTCGCAGGTTAGAACTCCTCTCTTTTGGATTCTGGCTAAGCCTCGTCAGCTTTTGGTCATCTCTTTGAGATCTTTTGTCTCGTATCAGAATTTTAGTTCCCTCGCTTGCTTTCTTTCCCCCCAGGCTTTAGGGATCCCGTTTCCCTCTAAATTACTCTACCGCGATATGGTGGGTAATGAGGCTCTTCTATCGGATCCCCTTTAGCTAAAAGGGTGTTAACACTTCTTTTAAATCGTCAAAAATATAAAAGCATTTCAAAAACATTTGAAAACCAGAAAAATCCAAAATCATCTAAAGTGTTGAGTGTTTCTTTTAGAAGCGTAGTTTGAGAGTTCGTTTCGAACTACGTTGGCTTGATCCTCTCTCACGAGGTACGAGTGCAGCTTGGGATCTTTATCCCAAGTTGAGCCAAACTTTTGTAAATAAACTTTGAAAATCTTTCAAAAGCCTTTGAAAACCTTTTTTTCAAAAGATCTTCCTCTAGAGTTAGGAGTTTGTCCTAGATAGAGAGTTTTAGAGTTAGGAGATTGTCTTTTGTTGTGTGTTTGTGTTAGAGTTAGGAGTTTGTCCTAGCTAGGAGCGCCTCCATCCGGTCAGTTGGCGATTCACATCGCCGACTGATGACTAGGTCTAAGATGCGTTAGTGATCCCATTGTTTTCCTTAGGACGCACAACCTAGTTACACATAGGTTGTAGGAACCACCTGTATTAGCTTAGGGCTAACCTGCATTTAGTTAGGGCATATAGGGTGTCCTAAAATCTACAATTCACTGGAATTTAAATAATCGTTCAAGAAGCTTTAATAACTAGTCCGGTCTTTTAGATCGAGTCTAAGATAGAGGTCTAGGTGTCTTAGGCATCCTAGCTTAGAATAGGCGCGAAGAACTACGTTGCCTTGATTCTCGTGGAGGCGGGAATACGTAGGCTTCTTTGGATGAACATCAGACCATCCGAGGACTCGGGCTAAATCGTTTAGAGTCTTAGGATTAGTTATGTTGTGTGTTGTGTTATGTTCTCTTACTTTCTGGTACTGATCATATACCTTTAGCTGTAGCTTGTATGTGTTTGTCCATCAGAACTTAGAAACCAGTTAGGTATGTCACTCATAACCTAGCTATGCTTAGGCAACACATCTTTCATTTTATTTTATTGCAGGAGGGATCTCGCGTTCCCTCGGCACCGTCCTCGGATCGGGGTCCACAGGCTGGCGACTCTGCTGGGGAGTTTTTGAAACATTGCCTAACTCTTTAAAAATGCCATTTTTATTAACTTTGATGAAATTTGAGCTAAAATCATTTTAAATGGGAATTCTATCGTTAGAATCCAGGGGCACCAGATAGGTGTGTAATTAAAACAAGGGATTCACACACTGCACATCATGCATTATCATATTTTTTATTTCTTTCATTGTTTTTTATTGTTTTTCATTATTGGCTCCACGGGATAGATTCAATGCGTGCCCGACTGAGATGTCATTTCACTCTGATGGTACTGTTGAATCTATTTCCAAGCTATGCGCCGGTGCTGCGGCCGTAAACACCAGGCGTACTTTTGTTTACAGCAGCCGATGAGCAATGAAGCATACTATGTATAACATTGGGCGTACTTTTGTTATACATATTAAGTATGGTTCATACGCATAGTACCCGATAGATTGAGTCCGGAGCCCTACTTTGTTTTATATATTATATATATACTTACTGACCTAGTGAAACCCAACTAGTAAGTACCCGTGTTTATATAAGTATATTGCATTCATGTGGGGGTCGAACGTGTGTTGCTTACACATGTGGAGCCTAGAGTTAGGAGCTTTGTCCTACTTGTAGACTAGAGTAGCTCATTTTACATGGCTACAGCGCGGTCCTAGCACACTCATCAGTCTGTCTTGAGTCGAGACTTCCTTGACTCCGTTATATTAGATTAGGGCTGGTGCCCCTGGTTAGGATATATGTGTATGTATATATACTAATTATGTATATTAGGGTTCTCTTCTTAGTTAGAGTTCCTTATTCATTTCAATTGGTTATATCCATTCTTTATTCAGATCTAGATCTAGTCAGTGGCTTTTGCTTGCCATTACCTTGGCCATGATCTGTCCTTCGATCTGTTGTTTATAGGATTTGACCCGTTGTCACCAGTTCTCACCTTTGGTCAGTCCTTCATTTGATTAGCTTTCTTTGGTAACCATATTTTGTTTACCGATTGTGAGCTTATCTTACCTTTGGTTGAGTTGTGGGAATCCTTTCTAGCGTCGTCATGCTGCCGGATTTTTTTTCGCAGAATATTTTGAGCATGACCGATATCTTTTAGAGTTAGTTAAACTATGAGTTTACCTTACCTTGGCTTTCTTGTCTAGTTGTTATGCTGCCGAATTTTTCGCAGAATATTTTCAGCATGACCGCTATCCTTTAGAGTTAGTTAAACCATGGGTTTACCTTACTTCGACCTTCTTGTATAGCTGTTATGCTGCCGGATTTTACCTGGAATATTTTGAGCATGATTGCTATTCTCCAAAGTCAGGGATAAACCATCAGTTTGTTGTATCGTGATCATTTTGTTTATTCCTATTTATCCATTTGTGGATTATCATCAGATTCTTGACTTTGGTCATAATCTATTTTTTTATATCTTTTGTGCATATAATGATTCATATTTTTCGTCATGGATTTATCCTTCTTATACCATGATCATTGATGGATTAGCTAAATCTTGCCTATCTGTCGCGAGTGCATGACTATTGTTGAGGTCTAAAGTCATTTAGATTAGGGGTGTTTGTCATTCCTAACTTTTTCATACCCCAAAAGAGAGCAGTCATATTCCAAAAAGACTTAAAGGGATAAATTGAAGATTCCTTGAGATCCTGTTGGTGTAGGTCATGCTATCAGTGCCTACCTTTCCTTGACCTTCATAGATTGACTTACCTGTTTTGTAATTTAAACATGTTCAAGACTGTTTTTGCCTCTATTAGTACAAGATATTTTATCTCCGTTATCATCCATTTAACCTAGTGTTTTAACCTCCATTTCAGGATTCTAAAGAGTGCAAATCACTGTTCCTAAAAAGACAATCCTAGCCAAACCTGCTTGGTCTAGATCATCTTCCATATGTAGACTCAGTTGATTCTCCCATTACATCGAGAATACCTTTACTCTCTTTGTCTTAACTGTTTGAATTACCAGAGGTTCATCCAATGGTTGACCCAGTTGATCCTATGATAGCCATTCAGGAGATGCTGAAAAATCTCACTCGCGACATGGCGAGCATGAAGGAGGAGATTACCCATTTAAAAGTTCAAAGTACTGACAAGGCCCCCGATTCTAGAGGGCCAATACCCCAATTTCCTCAAGTTACGTCTCCAGATTCGAACAGACCAACCGTTTCACCATTTGAAATCAATTTAGAGGATGGGCAGTATGCTGAGGAATATTGTGTACCTATGGTCAGTAAAGAAAAAGAGATGTATGACAAGTTAGAGAAGGAGATGTATGACAAGTTCAGAAGGTTGGCTCAAGATGTAGAGAATATGAAATTTCAGGGGCCAAAGAAGTTCGACATTTCTGAGTTTATGATACCTCCTGAGGCTATTCTACCACCCAAATTCAAAACCCCTGAGTATGATAAATATGATGAGATTGGGTGTCCTCGGGGTCATGTAGGATGGTTCATAAAGCTTTCCCAACAACATGGACTCAACCCTGAGCAGATGGCACAACTATTCCCTGTGTCCCTTGTGGGAATCGCAAAACAGTGGTTCTTGCGCCTGAAACCCGAAGAAGTCAGAACTATGGAGGCCATAGCAAACAAACTTGTCGAACAATTTTGGATGGAGGACGGAATAGAGGTTACGAAGAGGGATTTGAAGCAGTTGAAACAAGGTCCGCAGGAGACCTTTACCTCTTTTATCCGGAGATGGAAAAGAAAGTTAGCGCAATTGAGTCAAGCACTCTCAGAGGCAGATCAAATCAAGCTGGTAGTAAAGAGCCTATCCTCCGAATATTTTCATTTCATGGCACCTCAGCACTACCCAAGTTTTGATCATCTGATAAAGACGGGAACTCAAATTGAAGATGCTTTGGTAAAAGGCTTGAGGTCCAAGACTTTATCTGATATCAAAGAAGGGAAAAGACCTATGGTCCAGCCAAAGGAGGTGCATAATGTCAATTCTGTTACGACTCCAGTCAAAACAGTATTGGAAGGGGAAGAATCAGCAGAAAAGAAAACAAGAAAATTTACTCCGCTCCTTTGCTCGTTATCCTACCTTCTCAGGAGATTGATCAAGGACAACAAGATCGAATTGCCTGAACAAAGGGTCCTCCCTAATCCTCTGCCTAAGAATTGGAGAAAGGATTTATTTTGTGCATATCATCGTGGTTCGGGTCATACGACTGATAAATGTTATACTCTGAAGCATAAAGTGCAAGATATGATCGATGAAGACGAGCTCACTATTGAAGAGCCTTTCGATGTTCATGGTGTCCCGCCGCTAGCTTCGATAAATGTCATTTCTACTGAAGGACCAATCTTGGATCCTGCATCTCTCATTCACCCTATTTCTAAGACGTCACTTGTCCCACCAAGCGCCCGATCTGTAGAAGAATCTGTTGAGAAGACTACACTTGTCAGAATGGAAAACTGGATGGTCAAGCTCTTTGGTCAGATGGCTATGCTAACTGAGGAAGTGAGGGAGATGAAAATTCAGATGCAGCACTTGTCCATTAAATGTGACTCTGTTCCAAAGCAACTTGTTGATATGGGTACTATGACAGAAGAGGCCTCTGTTCAGAGTTTAATCCTTGATAGATATGTTGATTTGCATAATGGGAAAAAGCCTTGCATTGCTCCAAAGAAAGTTAAAAGTGTTGGACCTTCTCGCCAACCTCTTAAGAAGCCTCTCATTGCTCCGAGAGAGGTTAAGAATGTTGGACCTTCTCGCCAACCTTTAAAGAAGCCAGTGGTAGAGGAAGAAAAGATGGGTCAGAAATGGGAAAGAGAATTCACTCAAATGCCTTGTTCTCTTATAGCCGTCATGAAGAAATGGGTCAGTGAAGGTTGTTTGAGACTTCCAGATATTAAACTTGTGCCTGAACCATTCCCCAACAATTGGAGGATGGATCAATACTGTGAGTATCATAGAGGCCCGGGTCACCTAACAGAGAATTGTTTAGCTTTGAAGCATGCAATCCAGAACCGGATAGAGAAAGACTTTTCTGCTCTTACTGAAATCTATGCTTTTGTGAACCAGACACTTGAAAGAACAATTCAACCTCGCAGAGATCCCGTCACTTATGTCACTCCAGAGCCAGGGAATAAGTTGAAGGGAAAAGAAAAAATGTCAGAGTTTGAATATCTTGAGAATGTTGAGGCAGAGAAGGTGCTGTCACCAGCAGGTTTTCAAAGACAATTTGGGCCAAGTCAACAGGACTTCAGAGGACCACCCTTTCCAAGGTTTCTGAACCAGGGTCGAACTCCTTAGCCAGCATTAACATGGAGGAAGGCGTGCTACTTGTGAACTTCAGTGCCAAATCCTTGCCTCTATTCAACTGTTATGTTTCAAGAGTCATATGTCAAGTATCTTGTTTCTAGATTTATTTTTTGTGAAGTTTATACCAACTCCTAGGTTGAAAGTTGGTGAGTCTGGTAGTGTCAATGACACCCAAAAAAAAATAGAGTCAGTGTTTTGTTTTTTATCAGAACTGATGAAGAGCCCATAGAGGCGTGTCTGTGAGTCATCTATGTACTTCAAAGTTTTCAATTCAATATAACATTTGGTTCTGTATCTTCAAATTTTTATAATTCACTCTTGGATTTAATGTTTAAAACAACTACAGACCCCTTTATCGGATGAGAATGCAGACGAAATTCACCTCGAGATCTGAAAGATGGTCAAACGAGAGGAAGAGCGTCAAGCATAGCCACTTGAAGAAGAAATCGAAGCCATTGATAATGGTATCGAAATTCGAAACTCGAGAAAGATGGAGTGGCAAAACTTTATCTCCCGAGGAGCGCAAAGAATTGATAAACCTGTTTAGAGGGGTTTGAGGTAGTCTTGCTTGATCCTATAAGGATAAACTAGGGGAATGCCCTGTCGTTGAGCAAAGCATGACTTCATTGTCTTTAGACATCCAGTTGAAAAGTGAAGATTTTAAAGAGTGAAACATCAGACATCCTATGGAGCTGATGAAATATTGAGAGAAGACTTTCTGGCAAGAAAGTTGTATGATAAATTTGAGCCTTAAGAAAAAAAAAAGAAGAAAAAAAAAGAAGAAGAAAGAGACAAGGAGTTGTGGAAACTTGAGCATAAATTCAAGATCTTCGAGATGGGACTGGAGCACAGCGGTTGAAGTTTTGCCTGACATGCCGTCAGACTTCTCGAAAAAATTCTAAGTCTTTGAACCTTAAGCAAAAGAGCTTGTACATCAAATACATCAGGAGGCCATCATTGGACGTCTGAACTTTTATAGCCAAAATCCTAATGTTTTAAAATCCATTTGTAAACCCTTTGGGCCAAAAAGTCAAATCAAACCATATTTTTTTATAATCTATATGAACCTTGGGACTCTTGGAACATCACCTAAGGACTTTACAAATATTTTAAGAGCACTAAAAGGCATTCATTCTCCTCCTCCTCAAGATCTTTACTCTCAATCTCTCTTGTGCCATTTACCTTAGATTATTCTTGAGAGACTTTAGGACTTTTATTTGTTCATCTTGTTCTTGTGAGAGTGAGTGAACTTTACTTGTAAACTAGCCTATCTAGAGGCAAGCAAGCTAAAACCTTTCATCTTCTTTGTATTTGGCACGAAGGGCACCGTAGAAGACCCTTGGAGCTTGAAGCTCGATTTGTACAAGGCGGAAGGAACGCCGTATTTAAGTTCATTGGAGAAAATAGTGGAATCCTCAAGGAGAGTAACTTGAGAAGAGTGGAGTAGGTCTTGAGCTAAGACCGAACCACTATAAAAATCCTTGTGTCAAAAGCTTCTTTGTCTCTTCACCTCTTCTCTTGTGGTAAGCCTTTTACTATTGCTTTAAATATTATTTTTGATTTCCTATTCAAATCTAAAACTAGTGCTATCTATGTTTTCAAAATCCTTAAAATTTAGAAAGAAACCCAATTCACCCCCTCTTGGGTTGCTAAGTGGAATTTCACTTGGTATAAGAGCATAGGCTCTTACATAGGATTTCTCTTTGAGAACCTACAAGGGAAAGATCCAAATGGCAACCTTTTCTCATAGCAATGAGAGGCAATCTACTACTAGACCTCCCTTCTTCAATGGGTCAAACTATCCATATTGGAAAGCTAGAATGAAAGTGTTTTTGAAATCTTTAGATTTTGATGTTTGGAGAAGTATCCAAAATGGATATAAAGAACCTAGTGTTGATATGGAACTATGGGATGAAAATGAAAGAAAGGAGTCCACTATCAATGCAAAAGCAATGAACGCCTTGATTTGTGCCTTATCTCCCGAGGAGTTCAATGAAGTTTCTACTCTTGAAACCGCTAAGGAGATTTGGGATATGCTAGAGATAGCTCATGAAGGGACAAATCAAGTGAAAGAGTCCAAGATGAATCTTCTCTTTAGAGAGTATGAACTATTCATGATCGACCCTAATGAAACCGTTGCCGAAATGCATACTAGGTTCACAAACATAACAAATGGGTTGAGATCATTAGGTAAACAATTGTCTAGCAAGGACTTAGTTACGAAAATACTTAGGTCATTACCTAAAGATTGGGATCCCAAGGTCACCGCCATTGAAGAAGCAAAAGACGGATCAAAAATGGGCTTAGAAGACTTAATAACTTTTGAAATGGTTTTAAAAGGAAGAGAAACCTTAAACAAACAAAAGGAAGATACAAAAATGAAAGGAATAGCTTTTAAAGCAAGAGTTGAGAGTGAAGAGGAAGAGAGTGAAGAAGACACACAAGATGATTTTGCTCTCTTCACCAAGAGATTCAAGAAATTTCTCAAGTTCAAGAGAGGAGGCAACTCTAGCCAAGGAAGAAATAGGCCTTCAAGCAAAGAGAAAATGAGATGTTTTAAGTGCAACAAGGTTGGTCATATAAGGCCAAATTGCCTACTCATCAACAACAATGACAAGGATAAGAAGAATACAAGAAATGGCAAAAAGGCTTTGTGTGCGACGGCTTGGGATGAAGGGAGTGCTTCATCCGGAAATGAATCCAATGGAAAGGATGAAGATGACCTTTGCTTCATGGGACTCGCCGACGTGACACAAGATATCTCCATATCCGAGGTAAATGATGTTGATGATATATCTTATGAATTCTCTAATGATGAACTAATATTTGCTTGTGAAAAACTTCATGAAAATTTGGATTTACAACTTGCGAAAAATAAAATAATGAAAAAGTCCTTACAAGATATAACTAGGGATTTTGGGTTCTTGAAAAAGGAATTTGATTTACAAACCAATGCAAGTGAAAAATTAATTTTGGAAAACAAAGCTTTGAATGAAGAAGTAGACAAATTAATCTTTGAAAACAAAAGCTTGAAAGAGGAAAATGAGAAACTTGTTTTGAAATGCAAAGAACTTGATTTAACGTTTAGAAAATTCTCATGTGGCAAAAACAAACTAGATGAAATTCTTGAAAATAAGCTTGTCTCTTTAGAAAAAAATGGTCTTGGTTACCAACCTCTTTCTAAAGGAAAAGCCTTATTCAAAAATAAGTTTATGATGAATTCCTCCCACATTCATGCTAACACTAGTGCTTTTATTCCCACTTATCACTATTGTGGTAGAATAGGACACTTAAGGTTTGCATGCAATGTTAAGAAATCAAAAGCATCTAAATTTATGTGGGTTAAAAAAGATGAGCTTTATGATGTTGCTAACCTTGAAGGACCCAAGAAAAAGTGGGTACCTAAAACTTCAACATGAGTTTTGATTCTTGTAGGTGTGCTTTAAAGGAAAACCCTCAAAGGACAAGTGGTTCTTGGATAGCGGTTGCTCAAGGCATATGACGGGAGACGTAACGAAGTTCGCCTTTGTCACCATGAGTCATCAAGGAAATGTCACCTCTGGGGATGATACAAGAAGCAAATTCATCGGTGAATGTACCATTAAAATTAAGGACATTAAAGTTGAACATGTTTTGTCGTTGCCAGTCTTTCATTTAATTTGATAAGCATTAGTCAACTATGTGATCTTGGTCACAAAGTTCTTTTTGAAAAAGATAGATGTAAGATTTTGAAGGCTGAAGATAATGAAGTTGAATTTGTTGCATATAGAGATGGCAATGTGTATTCATTAGCATTAAAAGATCTTGAAAATCAAAACATCCAATGTCTCTCCGCCATGGATGATAACCCTTGGTTATGGCATAGGAGACTTAGTCATGCTCATAAGGATTTGATTTCAAGATTATCTTCTAAGAATCTTGTGAGAGAGTTACCTAAACTCAAATACATTAGAGATAAAGTTTGTAGTGCTTGCATTCATGGAAAACATGCTAAAGACTCTTTTAAACCCATAAGTGTATTATCTCCCTCTTGTCCACTACAACTCCTTCACATGGACCTATTTGGCCCCATGAAGACTCGTAGTAGAGGAGGCAGTAGATATGTATATGTGATTGTTGATGACTACTCTAGGTTCACTTGGGTGTTGTTCTTAACTAGTAAAGATGAAACCTTCAAGAAATTTGTCAACTTGTGCAAGCGAATTCAAAATGAACGAGGGATTTTCATCAATGAAATTAGAAGTGATCATGGAACTGAGTTTGAGAACATTGAGTTTGATACCTTCTGTAATGAAAATGGAATCAATCATAATTTCTCGGCTCCAAGAACTCCCCAACAAAATGGGGTAGTTGAAAGGGAAAATAGATCAATTATTCAATGGCTAGAACCATGTTAAATGAGCACAATGTTCCAAGAAACTTTTGGGCGGAAGCCGTTCACACGGCTTGCTATCTTTTAAATAGAGTGCTCATTAGACCTCACCTTAACAAAACACCTTATGAACTATGGAGTGGAACACCCTCCAAAGTTAGCTATTTCAAAGTTTTCGGTTGTAAATGTTTTATATTAAACATGAAAGACACCCTACACAAGTTTGATTCAAAATCCGATCAAGGTATCTTCTTAGGCTATTCAACCCATAGTAAAGCTTATAGAGTCTACAACAAAAGAACTCAAATTGTCGAAGAATCCGTGCATGTCAAATTTGACGAGTCATTTGAACCTGCTAAAGTCATTAATGAAGATGATGATGGTGTCAATCTTCTAGAGCCTCATAGTCAAGTAGAGTCCATTGTTCAACCCTTAGAAAATCTTGATTTAGAAGGTCAACCTATAGAAGAACTTAAAGTAGAAGGTCTTCCCAAACATAGTAGAATAATGTCTAGTCATCATTCTACTCAAATCATAGGTGAAACCTCACAAGGAGTTAAGACAAGATCTCACTATAATAATGTTTGTGCCAACATGGCCTTTATCTCCCAAATAGAACCCAAGTCCATAAAAGAAGCTAAAAAGGATGAATTTTGGATGATTGCTATGAATGAGGAACTAAACCAATTTGAAAGAAACCAAGTATGGACGTTAGTTCCTAGGCCTAGTGATCACCCGGTTATTGGGACTAAATGGGTGTTTAGAAACAAACTCGATGAGCATGGAGATATTCAAAGGAATAAAGCTAGATTGGTAGCCCAAGGTTATAACCAAGAGGAAGATATTGATTATGATGAGACCTTTGCTCCGGTTGCTAGATTGGAAGCCATAAGGATGCTACTTGCATTTGCATCCCATAAAAATTGTAAGTTGTATCAAATGGATGTGAAGAGTGCATTCCTAAATGGGTATATTATGGAGAAAGTTTATGTTGAACAACCTCCCGGTTTTGAGGATTTCAAATACCCTAATCACGTATATAGGTTGGACAAAGCCTTCTATGGTCTAAAGCAAGCTCCTAGAGCTTGGTATGAGAGGCTTAGCTCCTTCCTATTAGAAAGTGGCTTTCAAATGGGCACGGTTGACAAAACCTTGTTCATTAAAAGAAAAGGAAAAAATATGCTTATTGTTCAAGTTTATGTAGATGATACAATATTTGGTGCTACCAATGATAAGATGTGTGAAGAATTCGTACAATCCATGCAAAAAGAGTTTGAAATGAGTATGGTGGGAGAGCTTACCTATTTCCTAAGACTTCAAATCAAACAATGTAAAAATGGAATTTTCATCAACCAAGAGAAGTATACTAGGGAACTCCTTATGAAATTTGGCATGGATAGCTCACAAATCAAGCCAACTCCTATGAGCACTTCCACCAAATTAGAAAATGATGAAAGTGGGAAACCGATTGATGAGAAAAAGTTTAGAGGAATGATAGGTAGTCTATTATATTTGACCGCTAGTCGGCCGGATATAATGTTTAGCGTGTGTATTTGTGCTAGGTTTCAATCCGGTCCTAAAGAGTCTCATTTGAGTGCCGTTAAGAGGATATTCAAATATCTCAAAGGAACTCCTTCTTTAGGTTTATGATATGAACGATCGAATGAATTCAACCTAGTAGGATTTTCGGATGCCGACTTTGCCGGTTGTAGAATTGATAGAAAAAGCACAAGTGGCACTTGTCAATTTCTAGGAAGGTCTCTAGTGTCTTGGTTTAGCAAAAAACAAAACTCGGTAGCCTTGTCTACAACTAAAGCAGAATACATTGCGGCCGGCGCTTGTTGTGCACAAATCCTATGGATGAAGAACACTCTCATGGACTACAATCTTGCATTTAGTAATGTTCCAATCCATTGTGATAATACAAGTGCCATCAACTTGACAAAAAATCCAATTCAACATTCTAGAACTAAGCAAGTAGAGGTAAGGCATCATTTCTTAAGAGATCATTCTAAAAAAGGGGATATTGAAATTAAGTACATCCACACCAATGAACAATTGGTGGATATCTTCACAAAACCCCTTAATGAGGATCGATTTTGTGACCTTAGGAGTGGACTCAACATTTGGAGCTCGAATCAAGTCAAAGAGTTTGCACATGAAGCATGAATAGAAGACACAATTCTCCTTGTATATATCTATATATATATATCTCTTGTTTTGATAGTGACTATATGGTTTTAGATGATCCAACCCTAACTCTAAAACTCACTCAATTGGTACCCATAGCCCACTTCATGTCAAGGGGGAGTCGGTACCATCACCCTTAGTTAAGATACTTAAAACTTTGGCCATGTGCCATCATCTAAACCTTCGGTAAGTCATATGTGTAATTCATGCTTTGGATCATGGTTTATACTTGCAATGTCACATATATATATATATATATATATATATATATATATTTATGTGTATGTGTGTAACTATGTCCTCCTTACAAAAAAATAATAATTCTCAGAACTCCGAGATTTGGTCTCGGAACTCCGAGAATATGGGCAGAGGGCACCTGGAAAGGTTCTCAGAACTCCGAGACAATTTCTTGGAACTCCGAGATTTCGTCCAGGTGGTCTTCGGAGCTCCGAGAATCGGGCCAGTAGAAAATTAAAAATAAAATAAAAATCGTGTGTTCTCGGAACTCCGAGATTTTTCTCGAAGCTCCGAGATTTTTCTCGAAGCTCCGAGAATCGGGCCAGGAGCGTTAAAAACCCTGGACCCGGTTCGTTTTTTCTTATTTTTCTCTCTTATTTCCCTCTTCCTTCCCCTTCTCTTCACACCTTAACTCCATTTTTCTTGTTTTTTCGTCATTTTCTCCCTACATCTTCCTCCAAAACCCTCTTCTCCATTCCAAATCCCTCTCTTCTTCCTAAAACCCTAGTTCTTTCCATTCAAACCCTAGGATTTTACCCTTTTTGTTTTTTTCTTTCTTCCTTTCTCTATTTCTCCTATTTTCCTCCATTTTAGGGCTATTTCTCTTCTTTATTTTTCTCTCCACCCACATTTTCTCTCACAATGCCTCCTAAAACCAAAAATCTCAGCATTGGAGGCTCCTCTCAAGTTGAAGACCCCGAATACGTTCCTGAAGAAGTTCCCGAGGAAGAAGGGCCTTCACGGAAGAAGGCGAAGGCGAAGGCTGTGGCGGCCGAGGTTGTGTCCAACTCCTATTTCACTGGGGATAAGGCCAAGAAACTCTGGGCCGACGTCGGCACTCGGGGCATCCTCACCGGTAGGTACATTAATCCCCCTGTCCTTCAAAATTTTGATTTAAAGGCCAAATTTTATGCTCTTCATTGGACACCCATCCTTCACATCAGCGAACCCGTTTACCCTCGATTGGTGCGTCTCTTCTATGCCAATCTCACAATTTCCCTTTCCTTCTTCAAAATCGAATCTAAGATCAAGAAAACTGTCATCAAACTCAACTATCACACTTTTGCCACACTATTTGGGATTAGCCATGAGGGCCTCTTACACTATTTTTGGCCGGAAGATGGGACACATTCACTTGATGATCTTGATCATGACACTATCTATGGTCGGATAACACGGTGCTACCATGCCAATATGCCCGTACAATCTGCAGACCTCATTCCGGTTGCACGCATGCTTCATAACTTCATGTACCACATCTTCATACCTCGTGCTGGGATCCGTGAAGCCCTACGACCCTTAGAGGCATATATTATCTACAGCATCCTAGAGGGCCGCCAGCTCTGTCTGCCTTATATCATGTTTCGCTACATGTTTCAGACCCCTGGCCGTTACCGCTCTTCCTTGCCATATGGCATGATTCTCACCCGTGTCTTCCGCCACTTTGGAATCATCTTGGATGGAGAGATGACCATGACTCCGACTGCCCCGTTTGATGTTTAGACCTTTAACCGCATGGCTCTCAATCAAGCAGCGATTGACATTGATTATGACGATGGAGGCGGCTACGAAGCCGAGGACCAGGCTGCACCGGCACCCCAGCCGTCACAGGATACATCTCAGTTCTGCACTCGCCAGGATTTAGCTCACATGCAGGAGGCTATTGAGCGATTCATGGCCTCACAGTTTGTGCGGCTGTCTACCCATGTCGACTATGAGATTTCTGCTCGCTTCCAGACCATGACTACCCATGTTGATGACCAGTGGGCCGCCTATTATCGCTACCTCTCCGGTGACTAGTGGGGCCAGGCGCCGGGCAGTTCTTCTCATCAACCACCGCCTCCTCCGCAGCAGTAGATGGCTTTCGCTCTCTGATGATGGATCCTGTCTTGCTCAGATTTCTCTTTATATTAGGCTTATCTATATGTTTCTATAGTCTTTGAATTATCAGTTGGTGGTATGGATCCTATTTTGCTAGATGCTTCTATAGTCAGTTGGATCTTTTTGGGATGTATTCCTTTTTATCTAATTCTGTCACTGTTATGATGTGTCGTGGATGCTATGTCCTTTGACTGGATTGTATGCACTTTTATGTATGTCATTTCACATCATCTATATATATATATATCTCTTTGGTTTACTGTGCGGCGTGCTTCTCTGTTATATTTTTTTTGCTTGCATACCTTGTCTTATGCCTGCTTTCTCTATTGCATTGCACTTCACTTGTCTCATTGGCTCTCACCTACACTCTTTCCTTTTGTTCCACCTTTTTGCTGATGACAAACGGGGGAGAATATTTGAGCTCCAAAGTCATAATAACATGCATATATTAAGGGGGAGCAAAGCTCTATGCTTATAATTTTGCAATCAAATTTCAATCATTAAAAGTAATGCCTTAAATGTTCAATTAAATCGAACTCTTAGGGGGAGCTCCTACCCTGAAACAAATTATGTTTGTCATCATATAAAATGAGGAGATTGTTAGCCCAAGGGTTCAACAAGTACTCCCATTGAAATGTTTTGATGATTAACAAACTCAATTTGTTATAAAATAAAAGTTTTATACACTAATGATTTCTGGTGGCAAAGTTATGGTGTTGATAGCATAGCATCCTCAAGAGTGCATGACAAATGGCAAATCATTCAAGCTCAAAGTGATATCAAAGGCATGAAGAAGGCATCACCATCTCAAAGGTATTCGAAGACAAGGTTGAACTCTAGCCTAACAAGAATGGTAATCAACTCAAAAGTTCAAGCTTGGCTCAAGCATCAGTGGAGCTGAGTGAAGACATGTCAAAGCCTCTACAAGGTGCCAACAAGATTGAAGACCAAGTAAATTTAGAATGTAAATGGTCCTTCATGTTTAATCTAGGTCTATGGCACAAAGGAGATTTAAAATCAAACTAATTAGAACTTAATGGGTTTGTCAATGATCATAGTGGTGTCCCAACATTGTTGGACCCTCATGATATTCCATTTCACTTGATAAATTAAAGTTTCAAAAGCCCAAACAAAAACAGCAAAAATATAAGAAAAAATATGCTGTTCGTAGGCTTCTCGGAACTCCGAGAATGGTTCCAGGTTATAAAAAAAAAAGGACTCGGAGCTCCGAGCCCGGAGTCCGAGAAGACCGTTGGGGAGCTTAAAATTGTGTATTTTTCTCCCCTCTATTTATATGAACCTTGGGACTCTTAGAACATCACCTAAGGAGTTTCCAAATATTTTAAGAGCACTAAAAGGCATTCATTCTCCTTCTCCTCAAGAATTTTACTCTCAATCTCTCTTGTGCCATTTACCTTAGATTATTCTTGAGAGACTTTAGGACTTTTATTTGTTCATCTTGTTCTTGTGAGAGTGAGTGAGCTTTACTTGTAAACTAGCCTATCTAGAGGCAAGCAAGCTAAAACCTTTCATCTTCTTTGTATTTGGCACGAAGGGCGCCGTAGAAAACTGAAAAACCGATATAGGGGGTCCCAAGTTATAATAGAAATGGCAACTATGAGGAGGGAGAATACGGTTGTTTAAGAAAACTAGAATTTACCAATTTGAAAAACTTAAACCGATTAAGAGATCAAAAACAATATTTTAAGCATACAAGTTAAATCTAATGGTGCAATGCAAATGAAAGAGCAAAGAGATAGAAAGAGTGCACCCGAGATTTAAAGTGGTTCGGTCCTCAAACCCGAGGCCTACTCCACTCCACCAACCAAACCCGTTGATGGCTTCACTATTTGATCTTCTTAACCTTGGCGAAGATCGGTGCCAATTACAATTGCTTTAACCTTGGTGGCAATCCTCACCACGGAGAAAAAGGGCTCCGCTTCTCCGAATACTCGCCCGAATACAAATCTTGAAAGATGAGAGAAAGAACTAAAAAATCCCTTCACAAGGGTTACAAAAGATGTACAATTGAGAGCCTATGATCCAAATCCTAGAGTTGGTGATGAGAGGCACAATTGAAGCTTGATTCACTCTCGGGTATTCAAATGAAGTTTAAGAGTGTTAGGATTGATAGTTTGTATGTTTAGAACACCCATATTTATAGGAAAAACAAAATATGACCGTTCAGTGGCATTACGGTAATTCCAGCAAAATTCCAAACGGCTCTTTTTCAGACCGTTGGAGTGTTCTCGGAGTTCCGAGAATAATTCTCGGAGTTCCGAGAATTCTCGGAGTTCCGAGAAAAAATCTCGGAGTTCCGAGAAGCCACACAGAAATTGGAAAAAGTCTACTGGACCATTTCTCGGAGTTCCGAGAATAATTCTCGGAGTTCCGAGAAAAACTCTCGGAGTTCCGAGAAGCCTATGCAGAGCAGATTTTCAATTCTGTTTTTGGGCTTCCAGTTCTCAACCAAGATGGGATTGCTATGAGGGTTCCAAGGTGTTGGAACTCCACAAATACAATCACTTGTTTATTTAGGGTGTGTGAGATTACCTTAATTATGCCTCTAAAAACCTAATCTAGGTTTGGATCAATTACATTCTAAAAGACAAAAAAAATGGTCTTCAATATTAATTTCTTCATGTATTCAAGTCTTCATGACTTCTTGCTTGATGACTTTGGCCTTCCAATTAGTGGTCCAATGTGGGCTTCTTGGCCTTCAATCCAAGCATCCTTGATCTTACTATATCAAGATCTACAACTTAGACAAACAAACACATTAGTGATAAATGATCACTTGTGTATTGGAATCATCAAAACAAGATGGGAATGCCAAGGTAAAAACCATTGGGCTTACAATCTCCCCCTTTTTGATGATGACAAGCACAAGAGATTTACAAATCAAAGCACATACTCTTTTCACATTTTTCTTACACTAGAGACTTTACTCTAGATTCTTCTCCCCCTTTGTCATCAACAAAAAGAAGGGGTAAGAAAAACAAGGGTTTAAAATTTACAATTTTAAAGCTCCCCCTTTTTCAAAGAAAAATTCAATTTTAACTCCCCCTAGTTAAAATAATTTTACAATACAAGAGGGGTTATAAAAAAAAACATACAAATGAAATATATTCAATTTTAAGTTCAAAAACCCCTAATCTACACAATATGAATATCATCATATGGGGGTTTTGGGAACCCAAGATTTCTTGGTCCCACATCTAGCCCTACTCTTGGATGCACATTGGAATTGGTAATGACCATTCATTCCACAAAAATGGCATCTAACAAGAGGGTTAGATACACTAGTCCTATCATGATAAGCATGTTGAGGTCTAAGACTAGTTTTACTTAGGATTATGTCAATAATTTTATTTCCATTTAGAAATCCATGTAAACATAATCTAAGTCTTTCATTTTCATTATGAAGATGGGATGTTTGAACTAAAAGCTCATTTCTTTCATCTTCATAAGAATTGGAGGAGCTTGCCATATTTTGAAATTTTAAAAGTTGGCAAGTTTTCTCATCCAAACTACCCTTAAGGGTATTAATCTCAAGTTTATGATTTTCAAGTGTAACTTGATCTTGAGATATGGAAGAAGATAAATCACTTTTCAAAAATTCAAGTTCTTTTTCTAACTTTAAAATGGATTTTTTAAGAACTTTGTTTTTGGAAATTTGGGTATGCAAGGTTTCACATAATTCATCATAAGGTATGCTATCACTTTTACTACTAGATGAAGAATATGAGGGGTTAGAGTTTACCTCAACTTCATGGGTGAATGTCATGAAGCAAAGATCATCTTTTTTATTTTCTTCCCCTTCACTTGAGCTTTTGCCCGATGTGCTTAACGCATCCCAACCGGCGGCAAGAGCCTTATGCTTCTTCCAATCCTTCTTACCCTTGTACTTAGAGGAAGTTGATTTTAGAAGTGGACAATCCGGTCTTTTGTGTCCTATCTTCTTGCAATTGAAGCATCTTAAGGCTCCATCAACATCACTTTCTTCTTTCTTTTTCTTATCTTTCTTATGCTTCTTTCTCCACAAGCTCTTGAATCTTCGTAAAGCTTCTTCTTCGTCACTATCCGCTTCACTTGATGAGTCTTCCTTGGAAGCCTTGAGTGCTAGGGATCTAAATTCCCTCTCCTTCTCCTTTGGCTTCTTTTCCTCTTGTCGGCTAGTAAGGAGCATCTCATGGGTGATGAGAGATCCTACAAGCTCCTCTATGGTTAGCGTCTTGAGATTTTTTGACTCTTGAATCGCGGTCACCTTTGGATCCCAATGGGGAGGAAGAGACCTAAGTAACTTACTCACAAGCTCATCGTTAGGATAAGATTTACCAAGATTAGCTAGTTCGTTAGAAATAATAGAAAAACGAGTATACATTTCCGAAATACTCTCGTTTGGACTCATTCTAAACATTTCATACTTTCTCTTTAACAAGTTTATTTTGGAATCCTTGACTTGTGATGTTCCCTCATGGGTAGTTGCAAGGGTATCCCAAATAGTCTTGGCGGAATCAAAAAGAGCAACTCTATTAAACTCCTCGGTAGCTAAGGCACAAAACAAGGAATTTATTGCTTTGTAGTTCAAATTAGCTTGCCTTTTCTCTACCACATTCCATTCTTCAAAAGGTTTGGAAGGTACATTGTATCCATTTTCAACAATGTACCAAAGTTCCACATCTATCGAAAGAAGATAGATGCGCATCCTTGTTTTCCAATGTCCATAGTTTGACCCATTGAAGAAAGGAGGTCTAGTTGTGGAATGGCCTTCCGGAAGTCCGGTTCCAATTTGGTGTGCCATTTCACAATTAGAAGTTGCCAAATAAAATCTTTCCCTAGTTAGATTTTGAAATAACTTTCACAAAAAATTTTAAAATCTTTTAAGAGCCAAGGCTTTGATACCAAGTGAAAAACCGATATAGGGGGTCCCAAGTTATAATAGAAATGGCAACTATGAGGAGGGAGAATACGGTTGTTTAAGAAAACTAGAATTTACCAATTTGAAAAACTTAAACCGATTAAGAGATCAAAAACAATATTTTAAGCATACAAGTTAAATCTAATGGTGCAATGCAAATGAAAGAGCAAAGAGATAGAAAGAGTGCACCCGAGATTTAAAGTGGTTCGGTCCTCAAACCCGAGGCCTACTCCACTCCACCAACCAAACCCGTTGATGGCTTCACTATTTGATCTTCTTAACCTTGGCGAAGATCGGTGCCAATTACAATTGCTTTAACCTTGGTGGCAATCCTCACCACGGAGAAAAAGGGCTCCGCTTCTCCGAATACTCGCCCGAATACAAATCTTGAAAGATGAGAGAAAGAACTAAAAAATCCCTTCACAAGGGTTACAAAAGATGTACAATTGAGAGCCTATGATCCAAATCCTAGAGTTGGTGATGAGAGGCACAATTGAAGCTTGATTCACTCTTGGGTATTCAAATGAAGTTTAAGAGTGTTAGGATTGATAGTTTGTATGTTTAGAACACCCATATTTATAGGAAAAACAAAATATGACCGTTCAGTGGCATTACGGTAATTCCAGCAAAATTCCAAACGGCTCTTTTTCAGACCGTTGGAGTGTTCTCGGAGTTCCGAGAATAATTCTCGGAGTTCCGAGAATTCTCGGAGTTCCGAGAAAAAATCTCGGAGTTCCGAGAAGCCACACAGAAATTGGAAAAAGTCTACTGGACCATTTCTCGGAGTTCCGAGAATAATTCTCGGAGTTCCGAGAAAAACTCTCGGAGTTCCGAGAAGCCTATGCAGAGCAGATTTTCAATTCTGTTTTTGGGCTTCCAGTTCTCAACCAAGATGGGATTGCTATGAGGGTTCCAAGGTGTTGGAACTCCACAAATACAATCACTTGTTTATTTAGGGTGTGTGAGATTACCTTAATTATGCCTCTAAAAACCTAATCTAGGTTTGGATCAATTACATTCTAAAAGACAAAAAAAATGGTCTTCAATATTAATTTCTTCATGTATTCAAGTCTTCATGACTTCTTGCTTGATGACTTTGGCCTTCCAATTAGTGGTCCAATGTGGGCTTCTTGGCCTTCAATCCAAGCATCCTTGATCTTACTATATCAAGATCTACAACTTAGACAAACAAACACATTAGTGATAAATGATCACTTGTGTATTGGAATCATCAAAACAAGATGGGAATGCCAAGGTAAAAACCATTGGGCTTACAAAAACCCTTGGAGCTTGAAGCTCGATTTGTACAAGGCGGAAGGAACGCCGTATTTTAGTTTCTTGGAGAAAATAGTGGAATCCTCAAGGAGAGTAACTTGAGAAGTGTGGAGTAGGTCTTGATCTAAGACCGAACCACTATAAAAATCCTTGTGTCAAAAGCTTCTTTGTCTCTTCACCTCTTCTCTTGTGGTAAGCCTTTTACTATTGCTTTAAATACTATTTTTGATTTCCTATTCAAATCTAAAACTAGTGCTATCTAAGTTTTCAAAATCCTTAAAATTTGAAAAGAAACCCAATTCACCCCTTCTTGGGTTGCTAAGTGGAATTTCAACCATTGATCTCGTTCAAGCTTCTTGGGTTCGAGTCTCTTCTCGGTTAGTATGGAAGTCACCTCCCCCACCTCCTTTAGAAGCTACTCTGTCACCTCCTTCTACACCCATGACGGAAGACATTGAGAACCCTCAGACCAATAACCATGAAGTTCTGATGGCTGCACTCCTTGAGCAAATGAATGAAATCAAAGAAGATAATCAATTTATTAAAGGCCAATTCGCCGAGAAGCTTGATTCATCATTTCCTTCACCTTCAAAGGGCAAAGAATTCATGAACCATGTCATGTCGGAGCATCCTTCTAAGCCTATGGTGATCCCCATTCCTCAAGGCCCATTTGATGTTACTGATGAAGAACAATATGGTGATGAGAACTGCAATCCGGTCTCACTGCCAGTTGATAAGTCGGTCATGGAGAAGTTGAAACAGCTAATTAAGAAGGTTGACAATAGACAGATTCAGGAGCAAGGGGCATTTAGCTTGAATGATCTCACACTCTTTCCAGAAATTCATCTCCCTGAGAACTTCCAGATGTCGAACTTTGATAAGTATGATGGCAAGGGATGTCCTACTTCCCATCTCCAAATGTTCACTATCATGTGCCAACCTCAGAGCTTATCTTATGAACAAATGGCTCAGCTTTTCTCAGTCTCTTTAACTAAGGTTGCTAGAAGGTGGTTCTTGGGGTTGGACAAGACCTGTTATGGAACATAGAAAGATATTGTTGAACAGTTCGTAAAACAGTTCAAGTATGATGACGGAGCGGAGATCACTAAGAAAGACTTGGAGAAAACCAAATAAGATTCAAATGAGTCTTTTTTGACATTTGTGAAAAGATGGACGGGGTTGGCAGCACAGATGATTAACCTTCCCACTGAGAAAAAGCAAGTTCAGATGATACCAAAAAACATGTCCCCTCAGCTTTATTATCACATGTCTCTCTAGTATTATCCTGACTTCGAGCACCTCATTAATGCTGGCACACAAATTGAAGAAGCAATGTTTTAAGAGGTGTATAACCGAAGCATTCCTAATACCCAAGATTTTAAGAAGCCTGCACCCGCACAAGTCACAGAGGTTGGCAGTGTCTCTCGTGCCAACCCTCAACCGCGAAGACCTCAAAACCCCATAGTCATGGATTATGATCAACCCATGATCACGCCCCAACAGAAACCAAAGAAGGATTTTGATACTCTACATCTTCTACCTTCTAAAATCCTACAAGAATGTTTAGCCTCAGGTGCATCACTTTACCTCTCATTAGACCACCTCCCAATCCATTACTCCAAAGTTGGAGAGCACATGAGGACTTTGATTACCACCAGGGCCCGGGCCACATCACTGATCGATGCATAGCCTTGAAGTATGTAATTCAGAAATTGATTGATGAGAAAAAAATAGCATTTCAACAGAGGTTGAACATCGTCAATAATCCTATGCTAACTCATGCAGTACCATCGCCGGCAAATTTCAATGCTTAGACAACCCAGGGCTCAAAGAAGCACATGTCCAGTTGCAGTGAAGAAGAATCAGAGGTTGAAAGTACTAGACGTGAGCCAGCCTTTGCCGAGCCTCCGAAGCTAGACCATTGCAGCAGTTAATTTCAAAGTTTCGGTCATTTACTATTTTATATTGAGTCGAGTCTTTGTGGTCAGTCCAGTCATTGTGGTCAGGTCAGTTATTCAGTTGAGTCAAAGTCAACGCCTGGTCTGGGTGAGTCTTTTTCTGCATTTATTTTCAAATCCTGAGCATGTTTAGGATGGGTCATAATATTTAGTTACTTTCTATTCGATAAAATTTGCTTCCCAATAATGTTCCAGTGATTGTTTCTGATCTTAACAAATAATGAAAATGGGACTCCCCTCAAGGGGGTCGACAAAACTCCACTTGAGTTACAGCGAACGCTTAAACAAGTGGAGCAACGCCGATCTCCGCCTTTCAAGGAGGAAATTGAAATTGTAAACAATAGTACTGAAGTTTTAATTCAGTAACTGTGAATGGGAAATGAACTACTCTCTAAGGAGCATGAGGAATTAATAAATCTACTTTGAGGAGGAAGAGATGGTTCAGTCAGCATTACCATAGATACCAGGAGCATGGCCCAAAGAAAAGTTCAAAAGAATAAGGATGTGAAGCATACCTATTATACTAGGGGCATGGATCGAAAATCTCCTCTTCTATTTTCAATCATTGGCCTTAGTTTCTAAATTCATTTCAGACACTTAACATGGAAAAAGGTTCAAAAACAGACATCGCAAAGCAATTGTCAATGTCAACAATCGAAAAGAAAATTTGCAGAATAAAATTCAAGTTCAGATATTACATTCAAGGATATTAAAGATTGGATCGCATCCTCAATAACAAAGTATACATTAAGATTCAAAAGAAATAAAACTCATTAATTCTTACCTGGATATGTCGTCAAACACCGAGGAAAATGATCAAAGATGAAAGTCTGTCAACCTAGATCAATTCTAAGCTTGAAAATTAGAAGGCCTCTTTTGGCCGAACAAATCCCCAAAGTCATAACCCAATGTCAAAAAGAAAAGAAAAGAATACCCTTTTGCAAATCCTTTGAGACTAAATAATATTTTCTTTGAAAGCCCATTACACTAGGGGCATCTGCCCTGAACTATGCTCGGCCTGATCCCTACACTGGTACGTAGGCAGCTTGGTCAATCCAAGTTCGGTCGCTTTCAAAATCAATCCATCAAAGATAAAAAACATTTTACCTTTATACTCGGTCAATCCAAATTTATACATTCTCAAAAAAAAGAAAAAAAAAGAAAGAGACAAGAAAAAGTCTATCACAAGAAAAAAAAAAGAAAAAGCAGAAAAAAGAACTATTTTACCATTATACTAGGGACATCTGCCCTGAACTACGCATGACCTAATTCCTACACTGGGATATGCAGGCAACCTGGTTACAGATTCGGTCAAAATTTGCAAGCCTATAGCCTTTTCTTGTCTAACCATATCCAACCTACAAAGTCCTTCAGGTGTTTAAAGTTAAGGTTCTAAACCCAAAAACAAAAACAAAAAAAAAGAGTGAAAAGAGAAGAACACGGAGTTTGAAGATCCGCTAGGCTGAAAACCCAAAAGGGCGGTCTAGGCAAAATTTAGGATCATCCACCTGCTGAGTTGAAAACCTAAAAGGGCGACTCAGGCAAAAGTTAAGGTGAAATGGTCTGCCAAGTTGAAAAATTGAAAAGGGCAACTTGGTCGTGGTAAGAGAAAATATCCAAGGAGGTTATATCCAGTGTCAAGATCAAGGATTCAAGAAGTTCAAGCAGGCACACTTTAAACCCTCAAAACTAGGGGCATGAAACCAAGACATCCAAGGGGTGGTAATCGAAACCTTGGAATATTACTGTTTTAAAGGAAACGTCCAATGTTTATTAATTGCAAAATTACTCTTTGAAAGGCCAGACCTACCAAATAAAATGCTAACTAAGTCAGGAGCATCACTTTGTGTCCGTCTAGTCAGTCAATTCATGTTCCGTTTTATTCATCCGTTCAGAAACCTCAATCCCTTGAATAGTATCTTCTACCAAGTTTTTCTCTTTTAAGTAGAGTCGGTCATTGTCTTCATATTGAAAGGTCACAACTGTCTTGGTGAAAAAGGTAAGGCATTAGATTATCTGCAACAGTACGTGAGCCATACAAATCTTGAAAGAAGGACTTCAGGAATCAAGTGAAATAAAAGCCAGCCACTTTCGAAAGCATTCAGAAGCATAAATACCAGAAAGTGCAGTTTCCATAAGAAGACCCTGTCCCAGAAAGGCACCATAGACTTAGGAGAGTCTCATAGGTCATGATGATTGGGCCGATTTCTCAGCAAGATGGATCATTAAAATTTTGAATTTCCTTTCAGTCAATTGAATACCATCCTCATCAAGAAATGTTTGTCCAAAGTACTTGCTAGGAGAAAAAGCCCACCTTCCAATTTTAGTATCTAAGAAAACCGTTGTTCTAGATTACAAGTTCAGGTATTTAGATCAAGATTTCAATTGCCAATACTAAGAATCCCCAGTAGTAAAGACCAACTGTCTCTATGCAATAAACTCTTTTTAATGCTTCCACAAAGCATTCTTAGCAATTCTCATAAAGTCATGTTTCATCATTTCTTCTCTAGGGATTAATGTCAATAGCCGTTACATTTAGCTCATTATAAGGGTTGTCTCGTCATTCGTTTGAATTTTGGTCTTGCACAATATTTATTGTCCTCGAATCCAATTCCACACATCAAAAGTTTATCTATTTCCAAATTTATCAAATTCTAGTCCATTTCAAATTTTCAAATTCAAGTTCATTTTAGGTCAACAAATCAAGTTCAGATTAAAGTTTAAAATTTCTTTTCAGAGAAAAAGCTAAAGTTCCTCTAGATCGAAATTCATCTTCTATTTTCTTTTCAGAGAAAAAGCGAAAGTGCCTCTGGATCGAAAATTCATTTTCCTTTCTTTTCAGAGAAAAAGCGAAAGTGCCTCTGGATTTAAAATTCCTTTTCCATTTCTTTTCAGAGAACAAGCGTAAGTACCTCTGGATCAAAATTTATCTTCTCTTCAGAGAAAAAGAGAAAGTGTCTCTGGATCAAAAATTCATTTTTCTTTCTTTCCAAAGAAAAAGGGAAAGTGCCTCTTGATTGAAAATTCATTTTTCTTCCTTTTAAGAGAAAAAACAAAAGTGCCTCTGGATTGAAAATTACTTTTTTTCAGAGAAAAAGCGAAGGTGCCTCTGCACTGAAAACTCCTCTTCTTTTCAGAGAAAAAGCGAAAGTGCCTCTAGATTGAAATTCATCTTCCTTTTCTTTTCAAAGAAAAAGCGAAAGTCCCTCTGGATAGAAATTCATCTTCCTTTTCTTTTCAGAGAAAAAGCGAAAGTGCCTCTGGATCGAAATTCATCTTCCTTTTCCTTTCAGTGAAAAAGCAGAAGTGCCTATGGATAGAAATTCATCTTCCATTTCTTTTCAGAAAAAAAGCGAAAGTGCCTCTTGATCGACATTCATCTTCCTTTTCCTTTTAGAGAAAAAGCGAAGTGCCTCTGGATCGAAATTCCATCTTCCCTTTCTCCTCTTTCCAGAGAAAAAGTGAAAGTGCCTCTTAATCGAAATATTCTTCTCCTTTTTTGTTTAGAGAAAAAGCGCAGGAGCTTCTAAACCAAAAAGATTTTTTCTTCTGTCCTAGAAGAAAAAAACTTAGTGCCTCTATGGCAGAGAATTTCATCTGAATAATCCAATTTCTCAAAATTCTAAGACTTCGTCTAGGGTCTTGCATTAGGAAGCATTTAGTATATGTTTGCATTTAGGGTGCATTGTGTGTAGTAAATCTTTTGATGATTAAAGCTACGCAAAACGGCACTGTCATTTTTGCTTTGGTATTCGTTGACTATGTCATCTCTACCAAAGAGGGGCATCTGTAGATACCCCCATTTTGCTACGCTTTAAAATGCGAAAGGTTTGTTTAGTCTGTGTCAGTCATCTGCATTAGGTTAGGCATTCTTGCATTTAAATTTCACCTCATTCTAAGTGTTTTAGTGTTGATTCATCATCCCGAATGTCTCTAGGAGGTTCCATTAGTCTTTGGAAGAAGAGAATTCAAGTTTTCAATTGAGTAAGAAAACCTGCTATTTTTGGAATTTCTCAGGGTTTTCCCTATGTTAATCAATTTTTGCAACACAGGGGTATTTTGGTCATCTCCACTGTGTCTCATTTGACCCCCGGGTTGTGTCTAATAAATCATGAGTAATTTCATTAATTTTGGAAAACGTGCCAAATTTAGACTTTCTCATGGATTTTACTTGTTTTGGAAATTTTATGTGTTGAGGGCATTTTCAGGGGATTCCAAGTGATCCTGTTAGATATCACCCACTAAAATGTACTAACTTAAAAACTTTATATTTTAGAAGTTTGACCATGAAGACTTTCCATTTTTAACTTTGTCCTTCAAGGGCAATTCAGTTTGAGGACATTTTGGTCACTTTTTAATATGTGTTGATCAAACGAGGTCATTTGGGCAAAAATGATTTTTCCAAGGGCTGAATGAGGTTAGGCCATGTGTGTAGGACCCACCATATCCATCACATGGTGTGGGCCCACCATAATAAATTTCGAATTATTCTTTGTGGATTGGATTTCATAAAAGATGAGAAAGAGAAAAGGGCTAATACGGCCAGGTTACTAAAACGGCCATACCCTTTTAACCACTTGTCCAGAAAATTTGTAGTTGTACTTGTTGGAAACGTCTCAGGAAGCGCTATAACTTTTTGGTTTGTGACTTCTCGTGATTGAGAAAATCATTAAAAATTGAATTTAATGCTAAATACTATGAAAATTTCCTGAATATCATAATTTTCCAGAAAGCATGGAATTCTTAAATGGCATAAACAAAAACCTTAGGAATCATTAATCTCTTTTGTAAACTTGTTATTCTAGATGCAAAGATTGTATTCATAATCGTATCATAATTGCAATCAATCCTTAACAGTTTAAGCATTTAAATTATAATATGTTATTGGCTCCGAGGACGTTGTCCACGAAAATCCTGAGAAATTGTATAAGGATGGAAGGCACGATTCCCTTCCATGAATGCAATCTGAGCACGGATCTTGTCAACCCTTAGAGCCTTGGATTGTTTTCCAAATTCTAAGTATTAGGAACCCTTAAAGAACTGAAAAATCAGCAACTTAATGAATTGAGTTGAATTAATCCAATTTCAAGCTATTTTTGGAACCGTTAGATTGCGGTATCACCTCATAGGAACCCTTAGAGCTGATTAGGAACACTTACGTCGTGTTATGTTCTAGGTTTTAGGGTGTCCTAGAGTTAGGAATCCAGCCTCATCACGGCCGGTTGCTATTGATAGCAACTGAGTCTTAGACTAGTTTCACTAGTTAACCCTTTTCCATATAGGACAAGCATAGTTAACCTAGGATGGTCAGTTACATTAGTTTAGGGAACGTTTTACACATTAGATATGATTATATAGCATCTTAGATGGAGTCCTAGGATAATAAAAGTCATCCAACTTGAATTAAATAAATTTTCTTAAACTGTTGAAACAGTCCTTTCAGTCTAGATCAATGTCTTAGATGTCTTAGGCATGTAGCTTAGTCTAGGCCACTGAACTATGTCGACTCTGATCCTAGTGAGGGTTGGGTATGTAGGCAACTTGGATGTTTGGATGGCATCCCAAGCACGAGTCGGCCCCACACACTTCAGTAGGGTTTTATTTTGTTTGTTTCTTTATCATTTTCAAAACCTAAATTAAATTGATTAAATCACATAGGATTTTTTCCAAAATTGGAATTTAGGAGAACTCTCATATAGATCGAATCTAACCAATTTAAGAAAATCAAAAAACACATCTAGGAACCACATCGAAGTTAGATTTAGGGTGCAAGTCACATAGATCACATTAACAGACTTTAAATGAGCATTTCAAAAGAAATTCAAGAGAGTTAACCTTTTGAATTGAAGACCGGATTATCGGGCAAGAATGGTGCATGTGGTGGTAATTCTCCAAACCTTCCATTCTCGTAATGAGGTAACGAATCTAGACTTCTGGGACTGCAGATCATTGCAGTGCCACTTATGGGTCATAGGTCTCTTACTTAGGTGGCAACTCTGATTATTCTCTTTTGTGTGAAATTTGGATTATTTTAGTGATCCCAAGTTCACCGAAAAGATGACTTATATTAATAATAAAATGGCACACGCCATTCGCATGGGTACGAGAGACAAAGAGAGGGAGACGGGTCGCGCCCCCCTCGCGGGATTGGGTCCCACAACATGATTTTGATATGATATTGTATTACAAACAATGTTTGATTTTGATGAGCTACCGTGTACAAACGAACTTTCTCGGGCTTTCATTTGATTTGCAGGATCACTGCATGGGAGTGGACTAATCTAGTTCAGAGGTTTACCGCATATGAACGGGCTCACCTTAGAGAGCTAACATGTCGGAACGGGTTTGCTCGGTTTTGGATACCGTGTCATAACGGGTTTACACTGGTTCAGAGGGTTAATGCGTTGGAACGGGACTACCCGGAAGCTAACGCGTCGGAACGGGTTTACTCGGATCGGATACCGTGTGATAACGGGTTTACACTGGTTCAGAGGGTTAACGCGTTGGAATGGGTCTACCCTGGAGAGCTAACACGTTGGAACGGGTTTGCTCAGATTGGATACCGTGTGATAACGGGTTTACACCGGTTAACGCATCGGAACGAGTTTTCCCTGGAGAGCTAATGCATCAGAACAGGTTCGCTCGGATTGGATACCTTGTGATAACGAGCTTACACCAGTTTTGAGGGATAAAGCGTAGGACGGGTTTACCATGGAGAGCTAATGCTTCAGAACGAGTTCGCTCGGATTGGATACCTTGTGATAACGGGTTTCACCGGTTTGAAGAGTTAAAGCGTCGGAACTGGTTTATCCTGGAGAGCTAATTCGTCGAAAGAGGTTCTCTCGGATTGGATACGGTGTGATAACGGGTTTACATCGGTTTGGTGGGCTAAAGTGTCAAAACGGGTTTACTCTGGAGAGCTAATGAGTCGGAACGGGTTCTCTCGGATTGGATACTGTGTGATAACGGGTTTACACCGGTTTGGAGAGTTAAAGCGTTGGAACGGGTTTACCCTGGAGAGCTAATGCGTCGGAACGGGTTCACTCGGATTGGATATCGTGTGATAACGGGATTACACCGGTTTGGTGGGTCAAAGCATCCGAACGAGTTTAACGAGGAGACCTAATGAGTCGGAACGTGTTCGCTCATATTGGATACCGTGTGATAACGGGTTTACACAGGTTTGGAGGGTTAAAGGGTCAGAACGGGTTTGCCCTAGAGAGCTAATGCGTCAGAACGGGTTTGCTCGGATTGGATACCTTGTGATAATGGATTTACAATGGTTTGGAGGGTTAAATTGTCGGAACGGGTTTATGTGGATTTGGATACCGTGTGATAGCGGGTTTACACTGGTTTAGAGGGTTAACGCATCAGAACGGGTTTACCGTGGGGAGCTAACGTGTCGGAATCAATTCGCTTGGATTTGGATATCGTATGATTACGGGTTTTCACTGATTTGGGAAGGGCTACCGTGTTCAGACGGGTTCACCTTGGAGAGCTAACACGTCGTAACAGGTTCACTCAGATAAGATACCATGTTGGGACGGGTTGACTCTGATTTGGGAAGGGCTACCATGCGCAGACGGGTTCACCCTAAATAGCTTGCGCATTGTAACGGGTTCGCTCAGATTAGATACCATGTTCGGACGGGTTGACTCTGATTTGGAAGGGCTACCGTGTTCAGACGGGTTCACCTTGGAGAGCTATCGCATCGGAACAAATTAGCTCAGATTAGATACCGTGTTCGGACGGGTTGACTCGAATTTGGAAAGGGCTACCGTGTTCAGACGGGTTCACCCTGAAGAGCTAACCCATCGTGATGGGTTGGCTAAGATTTGGATACTATGTTTGGACGGGTTGACTATGATTCAGAAGGGCTACCGTGTTCAGACGGGTTCATCCTGGAGAGCTAACGTGTCGGAACGGGTTAACTCAGATTAGATACCGTGTTCGGACGGGTTTATTCTGATTTGGAACGTTTCTGTGGACTCTTGCTGGACATGACGCCTTAGGGGAGTTATACTGGTTTAATGCCTGATTCGGTCACAAACTCTGTTGTGGATGTGGGTGCAAATTCCTCTGGGGATTTAGCTTCAGACTCCGCTGGGGATTTGGGTTCAGACTCCGCTGGGGATTTGGGTTCAGATTCCGCTGGGGATTTGCTCATAGACCCTTCTGAAGAATTTTTGTGTTTTGAAGTTCTAAGATCGTACGTCCTCTGTTGAGGGCCGGGTACGAAAAATTCTTTGGAGGCAAGAGGCACATAATTCACTAGGAATATGAAACGCGCAACTCTTTGGGGATCTGAATATTTCTGGGAGGGAAAGTCGATATTTTATCGACGAATTGGGGAATCGACTCTGAAAGGGATGTAAACATCCACTGATAGTGTCAGAATTGGTCGTGTTTGAATGAGTTTTGATGAATCCGTTGACAGACGGATTGTACGAGCATGAATTCATGTTGAAGGGTGATTGGGAGGTCTCCGTTCACCGTGACCTTGCTAGGGATTGCTCGTCCGATTGGAGAAGAGGACCAAAGGCGCACATTCTCTGTGGGGAGTTTAAACGTATGCGAATTGCTGGTGAGCATGACATGAGGATGATATGAACAAAAGCAGCATTTGCCGAGGAAAAGGGATTTTTCGATTGATTAGAACGGCGTTTGGATTGATGATCGAGTGAGTCAAACTATGTTGGTGAATCGATGTTCTATCGAACAGATGTAAGGTTTCGACTCTACTGAGGAGAGAGATTGCTCTGATGGAGAGGTTTTTGGGTGGCAAAGGATTGCCTTGTAAATTTCCCAATAGTGAGTAGGCATTGGCATACTTAGCTGGGGAGAAACGGGGTGGTTCCGTCTCATGGTTGGCTTTGACGAGATGCGAAACTCGCTCAGAGTGATTGGACCTTGCCAGAGATGCGAAACTCGCTCAGAGTGATTGGACCTTGCCAGAGATGATGCAAGGTGCCCATGTGGACTCTGTGAAGAAGGATGTGCAAATCCTTGATTTTTCGGGAGTAGGGGAGACCTGATCCTGTTGGGGATACTCCGAATAAATGCATTTTGAAAATCCTAGGGACTGCCTAGAGAGTTGATTTGATTCACTGTTGGAAGATTAGCGAAATTCGTTAACGAATTGCACGTAAAACGGGCGAGAACCGGCGAAAATGGGCAAAATGGGGGAATATTCCCCCAATTTCGCCCCAGGCGAATTCCAATTCGCCCTGGGCTAAATTCAGGAGGTTCGTACGGGTATATATCCGTACGACCTTCATTTCATTCATTTCTTCTTTGCTTGAGTTGTTTTCTCTCTGAGGTTTTTGAGTTTTCTTCGCATTCTTCGCATTCTTCGTGCGCTCGCAGAGTTTTCTTCAGCTTTCAACAGATATGGTGCGCCGGCCTCATAATCGGGGGAGAGATATAGGGCGGGAGTACTCTGGGGATGAGGAGCATGCTCGCGCTCCATTGTACCGAGGTACACTTTTGAGGGGCACAAATACTCATATCGCACGATTGTATCACAACGGAGAGGTATGTCCTTTGAATTAAGCTTTTGATGTTTGCTCTCCTTTCAGTAGTATAACTCTTTTATTTTCCTCTTGTTATTTTTGTACAGGCCCTTACTATTTGGTTACGAGAGGGTCAGTGAGATACACTAGGACTAGATGAGATGCCCTAAATCCTTGGGCTCGAGCGTATATCGTGGGGACAGGTATGGACAGATTCGTCCATACTGATTCAGAGGGGGTGGGTGCAGGCTTTGTACTGGCTCTCGCTGAGCGATGGTGGGAAACGACCCACACTTTTCACTTCCCGATCGAGAAAGTTATGATGACTCTTGTGGCCTTTTCTGCGCTAACAAGACTCTGTATGGGAGGGATTCCCATTCTGCTGACCGATGTTACAGCGGCAGAAGTTAGAGAGCTTCTGGGGGTGCCAGAGCAGGATCCGCAGGATGAGCCCGGTAGGCCTCCACATGCTTCCTTGCCGAGGCTACAGATGAGCCGATTAGATCACTGTAGACACCTCCATTTTGCTACGCTTTAAAAAGCGAAAGATTCGGTAGTATCATCGAATCTTGAGTCCGTATTCAGCATTAGATTAGGCATCTATGCATTTTAGGGTAGATTTCACCTCATTATGGGAGTTTTCAAGTTAATTCGTGATCCTGAAGGTCCCTAGGGGGCTCCTTTGGCCTCTGAAAGTTGAAAGTTCAAGTTTCCAAGCAAATGAAAAAACCTGCTATTTTTAGAATTTTCAGGGTTTCCCTCATTTTTGCCTATTTTGAACTGCACGGGTATTTTGGTCATTCCCAATGTGTCTCATTTGACGCCGAGTTATATTTGAGAAATCTTGAGTGATTTTACAAATTTTGAAAAAGCTGCTATTTTAGAAACTCATGGGGCTTCCACATTTTCATCATCTTATGGATATTTCAATCATTTATCATATGTCTAAAACCATCTCGAGGGTACGACTGATGGATTAAGAGTAATTTCGTAAGATTTGGGAAATCTGCTAAATTTAGATCTCTCAAGATTTTCTCTTAGTCTTGCACTTCGGGGGTATTTTAGACATTTCCCAAACATATCATATTTGGTCCCTAAGTTGTGTCTAAGAAATCTTGAGTCCGTTCATAAATTTTCAAAAATCTGCTATTTTTAGAATTTCTCTGGGTTTTCCCTAGTCTTGCCAAATTCTATCACCTCGGGGTAATTTGGTCTTTTCCTGTGTAATTCTTTTGATCCCCGAAATATGTCTGAGAGATTATGAATGATTTCCCGACTTTTGGAAAACCTGCTAAATTTAGAATTTCTCATGAGTTTCGCTTAATTTGGAAATTCTAAGTGTTGAGGGCATTTTGGGTATTCAGGGGGTACCAAATGATCCTGTTTGATATTGCTCATCAAAAGGACCCAACTTTAAAAGTTTCTATTTTTGAAGTTTGATCACAAAGACTTTCCATTTTTAGCTTTTCCCTTTAGGGGTGAACCAATTTAAGGTTATTTTGGTCACATTTGGATGTGTATTTGTCAAATAGGGGCATTTTTGTCCGAAAAATTATTTTCCCAAAAACAGATGGTTCGATCATGTGTGAAGGATGCACCATAAATGTCAAATGGGTTTGGTCCATATATAGAATGTTGAATTTAGAAAGATTTTATTGAATTTTTACGGAAAAACCCGAAACCCGTGTGAAATGGCCCATTGGGCTAAAGCCCGTAAAGATGGAGCTCATGTGGGTTCACCCATATGGGTCGACCACCATGGAGGGCGCCCCACATGGCTGACCCACATGAATTGAGCACCCAACCTTGATGATGTCACAATGGTGACATCATATTTGTTAAAAGAAAAATAAAAAGAATATAAAAAAGAAAAGAAGGAAAAGAGGAATGATTGCTTAAAAAAGGTTTTCTTCCAAAGAAGCAATATGGAATAAAGAATATCATGTCTTGATTGAAAATAAATTAAGATTGGAATCAAATCCAATTTGGAAACAAGAAAGAAAGCAAGCAAGAGGGGAAAATTGGAAACAAACCAAAAATGAGAGCTCTCACATTGAGAACTACTATTTCTCTCTTAACCCTAGCTTTTTTGTATAAAAATAAAAGCAAACAATCCTAAAAAAAGATGGGAAAAAGATCCAAATTCGTTTTTTTGTCTCTCCTCCCAAGAAGAGAAATTTTTTTTTTTTCTCTTGAAGTGTGATCTCTCTCTCAAGTGTTCTTCACAAAAGGAATTCTTGAATTCCTTCTTCTTCTCCAAGGCATCACACAATCAAGAATTATTGGAGTGTTCTTTGGGTCTTCTTCATCATAAAAAAGGGTGCGACAAAGCGTATACCTCGGATCTACGCACCCTAGAGACAAGGAGCGCGATCAACGGTAGGATTTTTATCTCTATAATATCAAAAGTAGAAAAGCATGCTAGCGTTTTACTTTTGATAGATCAAATCAATGAATTTTTTCTTGAAATTCCATTATGTTATAATATAGATTATAAGTTTTCAAAATTCAAAATTTCACCAAAAAATTAAATTTCCTCCATTTAATAATGATTTTTTTCGTTTTTTATTCAATATGGTTTTAAATCGGATTATCAAAGCAAGTGTTAGAAAACGTGGGTTTCTTTAAAAACTGATATTTTTTGGGATTTCTATAAAATAAAATACTGCTGGAAACTTAATTTTCAATCACGGTTTGGCCGTTTTAATTTTCATTCTAATTTTCAAACAATAACCCCGAAAGGGGTTATTTCTTGATGAACGAATCCAAAAGTATATCAAACCATGTCCAAAATTTATAAAATATTATTTCCAAATTAATTTTTGGATTTGCAGAATACCCAAAAATTTTCGGATTTTTTTGAATTTTTTTAATCCAGTTTTAAATTATTTTAAATTTTGGCCATTTTTAATAAATATCAAAATATTTTAAAAATTAATGAAACTCTCCAGAATTAATTTTCAATAATAAATTAAATTTTTCATGAGATTTGTTTTTGAAAAAAAGTTTTTTTATTTGTTTTCTAATCGCTTTTTCGTTTTACGTGCCGTAATTCTTTTTTGTATTAAATTAGTAAATTTTTAAAAATTTTCTTTACAAACCAGTAACTTAGGTTACTGGAATGTTAGATAAAAATTTTAAATTATTTTTGTAAAGTTTTAATATGGTTTTGTAATTTATTTTAATAAATGGGTTTCAATTTCTAGGAAATAAATTCCCCTTTTCTATTTAAAAATCGATTTTATGGAGGAGATTTAATTTTTAAGTTTTGAAATTTTGATAGAAACTTTTAAAATCTATTATATATCTACTGGAAATTTTTATTTGATTTTAGGATACTATTAGGTTTGCTTTTTAAGTAATTCTTTGGTTTCATCCGATTTTTGTGTGAATTTCAATTGGCATCGAATCGTAATAAAAGTTTATGAAAGTCATACAGGAGTCTAATCTCATGATTATCTTTATGCTGTAAAAGTTTGGATTAATTTGAAATTGATATGCTACAAGTTGATGTCTTAATCTATAATCTGATTCAAATTTTGGAAAATCCGAAATGGACATAAAATCTTAATGATAATTCATGTAATTTTTCCAGTAAGCCAAAATCATCCATATATTATTATTGAAAAAGTTTCAACTGATTTGGAGTTCTATTGCTTAGGGTTACTGTGTATTCCTAGCAATCTGGTCTTAATGATATTAAATCGCAATTTAATAGCAAATCAATATAAAAGTCAGTAAAAATCTCCAAAAAATCTTAACTTTCAATCATAAATTCAATCCCTAACTTTTTGAAACAGAAACCTTAGGGTTCATAGATTGCCTTTGTAAATTGGCTATGCTGTGACAATTTACCTGCCGAGATCGTAACCATAATCGTATACTAATTGCGATCGATCCAGCATAATTAGAGTGCGTAAATTATAGTATGATATTGGCTCCGAGGTCCACTGTCCACAGAAATGCTGAGAAATATGCCAGGCAATAAGATACTATAACTTAAATGCTAAATTATACGAGGGTTGAGAGCACGATTCCCTTCCATGGTTGCGATTCAAGGCTGAAGCTTGCGAACTATAGAGCCTTTGGTATTCCTTAGAGGTTTAGGAACCGAAATCCCTTGAAATCTGAAAATCATTAACTTCAACAAATTGAATCAATTTACCTCATGTCTTTCGGAACCGTTGGATTGCGGTTTCCATCATAAGAACCATTAGAGCCCCATTTAGGAACACTTACGTCATGTCATGTCCTAGGTTTTAGGGAGTCCTAGAGGTAGGAGTCCAGCCTCATCACGGGCGTTTGCTATGGATAGCAACCGTGCCATAGATCTAGTTACACTAGTTACCATCTTTTCTCATAGGACAAGCCTAGTTACCTAGGATGTAGGTTCACCTGCATTAGTCTAAGGGACAACTTGCACTTAGATAGGATCATATAGTATCTTAGATGAAGTCCTAGGATAATAAAATCTTCAACTTGAATTAAATAACTTCTCTTAAAATTGTTGAAACATTCAATCCAGTCTAAATCGGTGTCTTAGATGAGTTAGGCATAAGTAGCTTAGCTTAGGTGCACCGAACTACGTCGACTCTGATCCCAGTGAGGGTTGGGTACGTAGGCAGCTTGGATGCTTGATGGCATACCAATCACGAGTCGGCTCCACACATAAGTGAGGTTTTGTACATTAATCCTTAAATTAAAAGTAATTAAATCACTTAGGACTTTCCATGAAATTAGAAGTTTAGGAGAACTTTCACTTAGATTGAATTCAAACAAATTAAGAAAATCAAGATACACATTTAGGAATTACATTGAAATTAGATCTCAGGATGCATGTCACATAGTTCGCACATTAATATAGAGTTAAATGAGCCATTTAAAAGAAATTCGAAAGAGTTAACTTTTGGAATTGAAGACCGATTATTGGGCAGGAATGGTTCATGTGGTGGTAACTCCCCATACCTTCCATTCTCATAACCAGGTAACGAGTCTAGATTTCTGGTCAATTATGGGTCCTAGATGCCTCATCTAGGTGGCGACTCTGTCACTCTCTTTTGCGTGGAATTCGGATTGCCTTAGTGATCCCAAGTTCACGAAAAAGATGAATTAAATCACACCTTGCTAGGCTCGGCGGCTTACCCCTGCCGTTATGGGTACTGGGTTGCACATTTGTTTGCACCCTATGGCTTGGTTGCTGCCTAAGAGAGCGTGGCGGCTCGCGCCCTACCCCTCTCGCGGGATCGGGTCCCACAATCACTGGTCGGCGAGACCAAAGGTGGAGGAGGACGACTGCTATCGTCAGCTGGCGAGTGTGGGACCCGATCCCGCGAGAGGGGGACGCGGCCCGCCTCCCTCTCTCTTGGTCTCTCGTACCCACGTGGTTGGCGTGTGCCTTTTAATATTGATTTTATCATCTTTTCTGTGAACTTAGGATCACTAAAGCAATTCGAATTTCACACAAAAGATAATGATAGAGTTGCCACCTAGATGAGAGATCTATGACCCGTAAGTGACCAGAAATCTAGATTCGTTAACTGATTACGAGAATGGAAGGTATGGAGAGTTACCACCACATGCACCATTCTTGCCCGATAATCCGGTCTTCAATTTCAAAACTTAACTCTCTTGAATTTATTTTAAATGACTCATTTAACTCTATATTAATGTGCGAACTATGTGACATACATCCTAAAATCTAATTTCGATGGAATTCCTAATGTGTATTTTGATTTTTTTAATTTGTTTGGATTCAATCTAAGTGAATGTTCTCCTAAAATTCTAATTTGTGGGAAATCCTATATATTTTAATTAATTCAATTAAAAAAAACTAACATACAAAACCCCACCATTTGTGGTGGGCCGACTCGTACTCGGTATATCATTCAAAGCATCCAAAGCTGCCTACATATCCAAGCCTCACTGGAATCAGAGTCGATCGTAGTTAGTGACCTAAACTAAGCTATATGCCTAAGACATCTAGGATACCAATCTAGACTAGATTGACTGTTTCAATAGTTTTTACGAGATTATTTAATTCAAATTGAGTCGATTTTATTATCCTAGGACTCCATCTAGGATGTTATATGGTCCTATCTAAGTGCAAGACATCCCTTAAACTAATGCAGGTGAACCTACATCCTAGGTAACTAGGCTTGTCCTATGAGAAAAAAAAGGGTAACTAGTGTAAACTAGATCTATGACTCAATTGCTAATAATAGCAATCGGTCGTGATGAGGCTGAACTTCCTAACTCTAAGACACCCTAAAACCTAGAACGTGATGTAAGTGTTCCTAATTGGTTCTAAAGGTTCTTACGATGGGAGACCGCAATCCAACGGTCCGAAAAATATGGGTTTGATTAACCCAAATTGTGAAGTTAATGATTTTCAATTTTCCAAAGGTTTTCGGTTCTTAAGCATCTAAGGAATACCAAAGGCTCTAAGGTTTGACAAATTTTAGACTTGAATTGCATCCATGGAAGGGAATCGTGCTTTGCACCCTTGCATAATTTAGCACGTAAGTTATAGTATGTTATTGCCTGGCATGTTTTCTCAGGATTTCCGTGGACAGTAGACCTCGGAGCCAATAACGTACTATAATTTAAATGCTCAAATTATCGAGGATTGATCGCAATTAGGATACGATTATGAATGCAATTGTGGCGATTCCTAAGGTTTCTGTTTCGATAGTATAATGATGGAGAATTAGAATTCTCTGGAAATTTTAATTTTCTTAAGGATTTTAAAATTTTCAGTTCAGATTATAGATTTACACATAAACATATAGAAACTCTCATCTAAATGAGTTGAAATTTTTACAGTAGCTTACTCTTGATCAGAGAAGATTACTGTAAAATTTTCATTGATTTAAAATTTGATTTACTATCAGTTTTTCAATGTTGAAGGTGTTTGTCCAGGGTATAGATTTACACACCGACTTGTAGCAAATCTAATCTAAATGATTTTAATTTTTTACAGTAGCTTTCTTTTGACCAGAGAAGGTTACTATAATATTTTCATGAATTTTAATGCGTTTTGCTATCAGTTTTCCAATGTTGAAGAGATCTGTCAAGATTGTAGATTTACACATCGACTTCTAGCAAATCTCCTCTAAATGAGTTGAAATTTTTACAGTAGCTTTCTCTTGACCAGAGAAGATTACTGCAAAATATTCATGGATTGTTAATCCAAAATATCAGTAATCGATTTTAAAGATACCTGTCTAGATTATGAAATTACAAAGAAACACATAGTAAACATAATCCGAATTAACCCAAACTTTGCGAAAACATGTAATTCGAGTAGTAAATCTTAATAAAATATTTCCAGAATTGTTTATTTCAATTTGCTATTTTCTTCTGATTTAATATGGCATGCTTAATTTGGAATAAAAAATCATAAGACATATCTAACAGCAACCAAAAATCTTGAAAAATTTACTAGAGATCAGATCATGTTTTAGCTACTTTTCGTCCAAATTATACTTATGAAAACCCTATATACTTTTCGAAAATTGATTTTTTCCAAAAATGCCCCTAGAATTAAATAAATTTTTAAACCCCTTAAATTAAATCCAAAATTCTTCAAAACATTCGTACTGTTTCAGAACCTTAAAGTTCTGTCACGTTTAAATGTTCATTGATTTTTGATCTGTTATGACATCTTTTTAAATTCGATCTTTAGAATTTTACCCCTTTAAGGGTAAAGTTTAAAAGGTCAAAACGCGGTCAAAATGAAATTAAAATTCTTAGAAATTTCAGATTTCTATACATTTTAATACACAAAAGACTCAGGAATTGAAGAATTCAAGAAATTTCAAGGGCTTATTATAGTTGCTTTGTAAAGTGGGTTTAAACCTTCTTATTTTCAAAAGTCAGATTTTAATATTAAAAAATAGATTTTCCAAGAAAAATTTCATATTATAAAATAACTTAAACCTAATCTCATCTCTTCAAAATTTCACATGTAAACACTTTCGTTTTGATAACTTTTCAAGGAAAATCCTAACTTTACTCTTAATATGCTTCTAGTTTAAACTACATGAATAAGGGTTTAGAAAACCAACCTTACTAGCTCTCTTTGTCTCTAGGGTAAGTGATCCTTAGATATACACTTTGACTTACCCTTTTAATAGCAAAAGAAAATCCAAAAGAATAATAATCTAGCCTCTAATATGTTGTTGAATATGTTGAATATGTGAAAGTACTTTGTGTAGAACCAAGTAGAAGAGATGAGCACCAAAGCACAAAAAGGATGGAATGAATTCCAATGGGAGAGAGAGGTGATGAGCACATTTATGTATGAATAGTAGGTAAGAAAAACATGCATTTTTTATGTTTAGAGTGGTACTACTAAGGTATTTTATTTGTTTTTGGTGTTTCAGGACTATTTCTGGAATTACTAAGAAGAATAGAGCTAAAGAGCTGAAAATTCAAAGAAAAATCAAAGTTCGGAAAATTCTTGGCCAAATCCAAGTGTGTGATGCAACCAATGGCCGAGATCAAGGATCAAGGCAACCCATCGACATCATGGCCCACTAAATGAATAGTTTAGGTCATCCAATAGAAATGGTTTGGGTCAAGTCCATCAAAGCTCACAATTTGGACGGTCTGGATTAGTGAGCAAGTGGACCCCAAGATGCGTATAGACCAACTTGGTAGGGGGAATTAAGTGTTTGAAAATTTCTAATTTTAAAGGCACGAATTAGCTATATTGTGGTCCATGCAATGGACAGTTCAGATTAATCTATTGAAGCTGGGTTGGAGGTACTTCTAATTTATATTGCAGCTATCAATTCAATTTACATTGAATCCCATAATTGAATGGTTTGGATCATGCCATGGGTGTAAACGGATGGGCTTATGTCATCAGAACACTAGGTTTAAAATGGTGGGGCCACCTTATGCATGAGTTTGGATAGAAACAGTGGACCCTACCTCATCAGTAATATCAAGCAAAGGTGATATCAGAATTGCTAGGATCTGTGAACAAAGAAGACCTTAGGTAGCAACAAACGCTGCATTGGTGTGGCGAATCAATGAATGGTTTAGATATTATTTTCTTGAAAAATGGAATTTGGGCCACGTGTGGAGTGAAGTGGCTGATGGCTACTAAAGAAGAAAAAAAAAAGGGATGCATATATATATATATATATATATATATATATATATATATATATATATGCATGGAAATATGACAATAAAAGGTTAACTTTTATGGCAATACACTTGGGACCCACTTGCTATTTTATCCTTAGTTGCTTGCCATACTAAGTGTGGTAATTGAGAATTGTTGACCGAACAGGGAGGAGACCAAAAAGGAAATTGGGACCCACTTGCTAACTTGCCATTCTTCACATCTTTGGAATATATGCATGTATTAATATAAAGTTGCAAGTATTGGGAAACGTCCACTGTTAGGGGGTTGACACATGTTCCTTTACAATTTTCCCTAAGATATCCAACTGGCCCCACCCATTTCATATATATAACGCCCAACTTCAAACCAATTCAATTACTGCATTAATTCGACGGTCCAGATTCCACTAATGGAGTTGCTGTTTAAAAAGGCAACAAGCAAGTTGCAGAAACGTTTTTTTTTGGGACATTGGTTATATATATATATATATTCCTCTTGATGAAAATGGCAACATGAAGCTAATGTGCTACTAATTTTCTTGGCCGATTGTGCAAAGCCAAGATGGGCTACAAATTAGTGAAAGTAATTTGAACGTGTTTGTGAAGCTAGCAAGATGCCAAAATAAGAATATACACGTGGCAAGTTTTTTTTAGAGATTACTTGTGGGCTGAATGAAGAGGAGTTTATAAAAGACAATATCAAGTGGTACGAGGGCTCTCTGAATGGGGGATTGAATTAATTTTCTTGGCTTCTTCTCCACTACTCTCGGCTCTCTCTCTTTACTCTCTTTTTTTTTTCTTTGCTTTTGTCTCTTACTCTCTTCTCCTCATTTTCTTTTCTCTTTTACATAGATTAGATTACCCCAATTTTTCGCTCAACTTTGTCTTGCTCTTTTTCTTTCAATTACTTAGAGACATTTAGAGTTTTCTTTGGCAAACCAACTATCTGGCATCATCCAAGGCAATTCAAGGCGACAACAAGGTTCGACGGAAGGAGAACGAGGATTCAACTATTGCAAGGGGGAGAAAAGAATAAGTTTTCCTTACTTTATTTTTATAGTCCAAATTCCCAATTCAATGTATTTTTGTTCAAATTTCATTTAAAGAAGTTATTATTGTTTCTTCTCCTCTCACTTTCTCCCAATGTCTCTCTCTTTTTATTTCATTTTCTGTGTTTCTTTCCCCTTCTCCATGAGTAGCTAAACCCACTATACTTAGGGTTTAGATGAAGCAATGGGGAAGGAGAAAGAGAAGTAATTAAAACAAGTGGCTTATATAACAAATTTGTAGGATTTTATTTTTGTATTAATCCCAGTCATCCATGCCATTGGCTTTCCCCTTTCGTATGGATGATTGTTGATTAACAAAGATTAAATTGTATATAATTAATATAAATTAGAGGGTTAATTCAATTAAATACTCATAAATAATGACATCTTTTAGATCTTATTATTTATTGACTGTTTAGTTGGATTTTCAACCTAATTCAAGAGTTGTTTTAATTAATTAATTTAATCCAAACCCATGGTGGATTCTAACCCTAAGTAATCTTTTATATTGAATTAAAGTTTTTTACACTATTCCAAATTACTTTTGCAATTTTCCAATTTACTTAAGCCCTTAGAATTTAGTTTTCTAATTAAATTAGATAAGTAGTTAATAGAGATCATTAAAATTTGGTACACTTTGCCCAAATTAGGATTTTAAATCAAAAAGATCTTAGTTGAATTCGCTTCTTAGATTGAATAGAACATACGCTTATATATAGTGTTGGCTCCGAGGTCTAAGTCCACGGAAATCCTGAGTCCATTCCAGGCAACATTATATCATAGCTAGTATTCTAATCGGTACAAGAATAAGATTGACAACTAGATTTCTCTTCCCTGAGTTCAACCCGTATTTACACGATCCGTGCACTTGCGGTTATTTAATTTCTCTAACAAGTTTTTGGCGCCGTTGCCGGGGAAGAGGGTTGCATTAGAATCTTAATTATTCGAAGTGTTAGATTAGTAGTTATTTTTAGTTTAGTTATAGTTTTGGTTTCTTACCTATCCATCTCTCTTACTTGGTTTTCTTGTGTTTATGAGTGCAGGTTGGGTGCGGAACTCGGCCAATCGACTAGAAAGAGCAAACCGGTCAGAGACGGCGGAAGACATCGCACCAAATCCAAATCAAGTAGTCATGGCGGAAGAACAAGAGCCGCCCAAGGGATTGCGCGATCGCTTCTATCCGGCCCGAACCGCGCAACCTTCTTGCATTAGATTGCCGATTGCACTGGGCAGTAATTTTGAGCTAAAATCGCAATTTATTTCTTTACTTCCTCGTTTTCATGGCCTCCCTTCGGAGGATGCTTATTTATTTTTGCATGAGTTTGAAGATGTATGTGCTTTGATTAAGTTGCAACAACTTACCAATGATGCGGTAAAGTTGCGGTTTATTACATTTTCACTCAAGGATGGAGCCAAAAAGTGGCTCTATGGCTTACCAACGAACTCCATCACCACTTGAGAGGAGTTCGCCGTCACTTTCCTAAAAAAGTTTTTTTTATTACATAAAACTAATAAGCTTAGGAACGATATTTTACAATTCAAACAAAAGCCATTAGAGTCATTTTCTAAGTTTATGGAGAGGTTCAAAGACCTACTCCAAGAGTGTCCTCACCATGGAATTGATTTGTGGCACTTATGCCAAATTGTTTATGAGGGCATAGATTACCAAACAAAACAACTTCTTGAATCCATGTGTCCTAACAGTTTTACATCTTTCACGGATGAGACCGCGGCATGGAACTTCTTACTTGATTTGGCGGAAAAAACAAGAGAGTGGGAATCCACTCAAGACTGTGAGAGAGCCACTTCAAGTAAGGGATTTCTAATAGAGGGTGCCGTGGCAAAAGAGGCCCATCTTGATAACCTAATCAAAAGGCTAGAAGCCATAGTTGTCAAAGGACCTTCAGAAGTCAATCAAATTGCACATAGTGTTCCTATGTGTAGTTGATGTCAAGCCACGGACCATGTCATGGAAGAGTGCCCAACTCTTGCTAAATTTGGTAATTCTAATGAGAATGTGAGTGCTCTTTATGCTAATAATCCTTATTATAGAACTTATAATCCGGGATGGAGAAATCATCCTAACTTTTCATGGAGTCAAAGTGGGCCATCTAATTTCCAAGGCCAAGGCCAATTCGGCCAACCTAGACCCACCTTCCCTCCCACTTTTGTTCGGCCATCCCCTTCCCCTCCTACTTTTTAAAACCCTATGATTAATAATGTTTCAAATCAGCAACCGCTGGGTTTTCAAAAACAAGGAGAGTCGGCACGCATAGCTTCCTTAGAAAAAAGCATAGAACTTCTCACTAGCACTTGCATGACAAGCCAACACAACATGGAGAAGCAAATCTCCCAACTTGCTATGGCGTTGCATGAGAGGAAAAAGGAAAAGATGCCAAGTCAACCCGTTCCTAATCCAAGGAACGTGAATATGAATGTGAATCAACAGGTACCGTCAAATCAGTTGAATGCCATTCAACCAATTTTGCCGTCGCAAGAGCCCTCCAACGAATGTAATGCCGTATATGCTTTAAGGAGTGGTAGAGATTACCACAAAGGAGGAGGTCAGATCTGAACCTTCTAAAAATGCGCAAGATCTTCCAAAGGAGGTAAGTGAAGAACTTTCCTCCACAGGCTCAGAAGAGGAGCCCAAACAGGTAAGTCCAGAAGAGGTAACTTCTCCCCCTACGCGAGATTTCATTCCTAAAGCTCCTTTTCCAAGGAGACTTACTAATAATAAGAAGGTGAATGCGATGGATAAAATTTTAAATGTGTTTAAACAAGTGCAAATTAATATTCCTTTATTAGATGTGATTTCTCAGGTCCCTACTTATGCCAAAGTGTTGAAAGATTTGTGCACACAAAAGCGCACAACTAATGTGCCCAAGAAAGCTTTCTTGGCCGGAAATATAAGTTCCATCCTGTCTCAACAAATGGTGGCTAAGTATAAGGATCTAGGATGTCCTACTATTTCTTGCACTATTGGTAACACAAATATTGAATATGCTCTTTTGGATTTGGGTGCAAGTGTAAATCTCTTGCCTTTTCTGTATTTAAGCAACTAGGATTAGGAGACCTCAAACCAACCACTGTCACTCTTCAATTGGCGGATAGATTAATTAAAACACCCAAAGGGATGGTTGAGGATGTGTTACTTAAAGTAGGTGATTTTTTATTACCCGTAGATTTTGTTGTGTTAGATACCGAACCCGTTGCTAATATCAAGGATCAAATCCTTATCATCCTTGGTAGGCCTTTCCTTGCTACTAGCAATGCTTTAATTAACTGTAGGAATGGCTTAATGAAATTGTCTTTTGGAAACACATTGGTTGATTTTAATGTCTTTAGATTGAGTAAGCAACCAAATTTTCATGAAGAAATCAATATGTTGCATTCCTTTCCTGATGATATTGTTTCTAACTTTGAAATTGATTTTGATGCAGGATTCTGTGGGACCTGATCCCGCGAGAGGGGTGGGGCGCGTGCCGCCACCGCTCTCTCTTGGTCTCTCGTACCCACGCGATTGGCGTGTGCTTTTTATTAATTATTTTAATTACCCAACCAAGCAGGCAGCAACCAAGCCATAGGGTGCAAACAAACGTGCAACCCAGTACCCATAAGGGCAGGGGTAAGCCGCCGAGCCTATAAGGTGTGATTTAATTCATCTTTTCCGTGAACTTGGGATCACTAAGGTAATCTGAATTCCACACAAAAGAAAGTGACAGAGTCGCCACCTAGATGAGAGATCTAGGACCCATAATTAACCAGAAATCTAGACTTGTTACCTGGTTACAAGAATGGAAGGTATGGGGAGTTACCACCACATGCACCATTCCTGCCCGATAATCGGTTTTCAATTCCAAAAGTTAACTCTTTTGAATTTCTTGTAAATGGCTCATTTAACTCTATGTTAATGTGCGAACTATGTGACATGCATCCTATGATCTAATTTCAATGTAGATCCTAAATGTGTATCTTGATTTCTTAATTTGTTTGAATTCAATCTAAGTGAAAGTTCTCCTAAAAGTCTAATTTCATGGAAAGTCCTAAGTGATTTAATTAAGAATTTATAAGAAAATTAATATACAAAACCCCACCACTTATGTGTGGAGCCGACTCGTGATTGGTATGCCATCAGACATCCAAGCTGCCTACGCACCCAAGCCTCACCGGGATCAGAGTCGACGTAGTTCGGTGCACCTGAACTAAGCTACTTATGCCTAACTCATCTAAGACACCGATCTAGACTGGATTGACTGTTTCAAAAGTTTTAAGAGAAGTTATTTAATTCAAGTTGAAGATTTTATTATCCTAGGACTTCATCTAAGATGCTATATGATCCTATCTAAGTGCAAGTTGCCCATTAGACTAATGCAGGTTAACCTACATCCTAGGTAACTAGGCTTGTCCTAGGGAAAATTTGGGTGACTAGTGTAACTAGATCTATGGCACGGTTGCTATCCGTAGCAAACGGCCGTGATGAGGCTGGACTCCTAACTCTAGGACTCCCTAAAACCTAGGACACGACATGACGTAAGTGTTCCTAAATAGGGCTCTAATGGTTCTTACGATGGGAAGCCGTAATCCAACGGTTCCAAAGACATGAGGTAAATTGATTCGATTTGTTGAAGTTAATGGTTTCCGATTTCAAGAATTTTCGATTCCTAAACATTTAAGGAATACCAAAGGCTCTATGGTTAACGAATTTCAGCCTCGAGTTGCATCCATGGAAGGGAATCGTGCGCTCTTCCCTTGCGCAATTTAATACTTAATTTCAATTTTTAATGGATTTTATCAATTTCAGATTACATGAATGATTTTACAAATGAACTCATTGCAAACAAATTTGAAATAAATTGAAATTTCTACAGTAACAAGATATGAATGAATATAGCTTACTGGAAAATTTTCATAGATTTTATATTAATTTGCTATTAATTTCTGATTTAATAACAATGAGACCAGATTGTTAAAATTACAAAAAAACCCTTAGAAATAGAAATCTAAATTCATTGAAATTTCTGTAGTAACAAGATATGAGTGAATATAGTATACTCTGAAATTTTCATGAATTTTAGATACGGTTTATTATCAATTACGGATATTTAAAGATTCAGACCAGATTATGAATTTACACAACATCCCCTAGGAAACAAATTTCAAATCAATTGAAAATTTTACAGCAAAATGAAATATGTTATATAAGACTACTGTAAAAATTTTGAAAATTTTAATTATGATTTAATATTAATAAAAAACCTCACAAAATCTGGTTGTTTCCAAAGAAAATATCAAACAACATACCAAATGAAACCCTAAAATCATTAAAAATTCATGACATTATATATTAGCATCATATTATTTTTCCACGAAATTTCATTAATTTTGGACCTTATTTGGTATATTTTCCATTTTTCTTTTTCAAAAAGATGTTTTTTAAGAGTTCTCTATTTTTTTACATGATTTTTGAGAAAATTACGACTTTGGAAAATGTCATTTAACATTGTTCTGATGTGATGAACACAAATTTTTTTTAATATTCCAAGAAATAGGTCATCCTGAGATAGCTATTTTTTCCAATTTCATAATATCTCGGTCATTATTTCAAATGAAATTCTAATCTTCATTCAAATTCTCGAAATCCTTTGATCCAATGTCCGATCCGATCCGATAGTTCTTTTAGTCTATTTGAATAGATGAGTGTATTAAATTTTGAGACGAATCGGACTTGAAACACTCATGTAAAACACGATTTTGAGCCCACCCATATAATATTGAATTAAATAAACTTAAATGCTAAAACCATGTAAAAATATGTAAAACAAATACAGAATAATTCTGGAAAAATCTGAGAATAAAGAACCTACCTTTAATCGAGATCCTTGCCGAATCCAAGAGCCTAAGAATCCGAGAAAGTTCGCCGATGTGCAATCCGATTCCTGTTTTTCTTTTTTTTTCTTTTTTTCTTCACCACCGCGGAGAGAGAGAGAGACTTAGGGAGGTGGAGATGGCTTGCTATTCCAACAAAAGAGATGAGAACTTGAGAGAACTACTGTTGAGCGAGAGAACGAACGAGAGCTGTTGGGCGAGGAAGCGAGAGAAAGAGCTGTAGATGTGGATATAGAGAGGGATGTGAGATGAGAGCTTGAGAGGGTGAGATGTTGCTGTTGAGCGGGTGAGATTGAGAGCTTGAGATAATGAGAGTGAGATGCTCTGTTTTTTCTTTAATGGGCTAGAGAGGATGAGAGTGAGATTTTGAGGGAAAGAGTGAGAGCTAGAGAGGGTGAGAGTGAGAGCTAGAGAGGGTGAGAGTGAGAGTGAGAGCTTGAGAGGGTGAGATGCTCTGTTTTTCTCTTTTTTTGAAATATAAATCTTGAGATTCTGCTTTGAGAGATGGAGAACTTGGGATTATGGGGATACGTCAGAGAGATCGAGAGGTACCTTGAGATATGAGAGAGACCTTTAGAGAAGAAGAGAATGCTCTGTTTTTCTTCTTTTTTTTTCTTTTGAAATAAAAATCCAAACCGTCGCTGCCCGGAAGAGAATGTGCGATCTGCCCTCTCCAAAGACCACCGATCCACCACCTTGTTTTGTCTTCTTTTTTTTTATATTGTGAGAGGGACAAGAGAGAGTGAGCTCGGCCCCATTTTTCCAAATCTTCCTCTTCTGTCTTTTTTTTTATATCTTTTCTCATGGGTGCTAAAGAGAGTAACAAGCGTATGAAAATAAAGAAAGAGTGTTGGGTTGCTGTTTTTTTTTTCTTTTCCAGCCATTCAATTAACCATACAATCTCCATCCGTGTGGCAATTTGAATATAGAAAGATTCCAAATGGATCATCTCGTGCTTGCCTTTTTTTTCTTTTTTTCTTTTTAATCGGTGGACATCACAATTGCTATTATATATATATATATATATATATATATATATATATATATATATATATATATATATATATATATCAAAGATAGCTGCTGCCATGTTGGGGAAGTTACTGCTTCAATGATTCTATCTTTGGTAAAGACACTCATCCTCTTGATACTAATTTCTGAACGACCTTGGATGGGCCCAACTGTTTTGACCAAAACCCATAATTGTATAAACGTCCATATCTTCCCACTTTGGCAATAGTGGGCCCTACTTTCTTTATTTAAGAGATGATCCAAATCGTCCATTTGTTGGGTTACACATACGTGGTCGTCCCTCTTATCCATGGAATGATCCAATTTGTATATTTTAGTGGCTTCTGGGGTAAATGAGCTACGCTTCTCAAATTATTCCCAAAACTTATCCGAATCGTTCACTTCATTGGGCCACAATGACAATTAACATTGACCTTTATACAATTTCCATCTGCTGATTCAATCCGTCCAAATAATGGGTCCGAAAAGGTTATATCCCAAAATATTATTTCCATTGGTAGGGCCTACAACTCGGCTTTTATGGGTTGATCTAAATCATCCGTTTCAAAGGGGCCACAATTAAATTAATTGTACTCCTTCGTAAGGTAATCCAAATCGTTCACTTGATAGGCCGGTTGTGCACCCAACATCACAATTATAAGACCACGAAATTCGCACAAACTCCTCTCATTAGGAATTTTATAAACACTATTTCTCAACACTTGCTGGAAAAGATGGAAAACACGGTAGAAATGATCAAAAAGATTGAGATAATGTAAGAAACGGACCCGGAAATAGAAAACACTGGAAAACCGATAGAAAAACACTAACTTCTTTATTGATTAAAGCGGAGCAAAATGGGGGTGTCTACAGATTCCAAGAATGCTTGGATGCACTAGGAGATGATGGAGGAGATGACTTCTTTTCTAAAGCTTTTGCCATTCAAAATGTGGAGCCCGTTGGACCACTTGCAACATCTCTTCCAAAGACATTAATCGAAAAGGCACCACAGTTGGAGTTGAAGTCCTTGCCTTCTCATTTACGTTATGCATATTTGGGTGATAATTGTACTTTGCCTGTAATAATTGCTACGGACCTAACCTCCCCTCAAGAGGAGGAACTCATTAAATTGCTAAAAGATAACAAGGAAGCCATAGGTTGGACAATGGCCGACATCAAAGGAATTAGCCCTTCGATTGTGCAACATCACATCCATTTTGTTGAGGGTGCCAAACCTTCAAGGGAACATCAAAGAAGGGCTAATCATGTGATGAAGGAAGCCATCCAAAAAGAAATTTTAAAATGGTTAGATAATGGGATCATTTATCCCATCTCGGATAGCCAATGGGTGAGTCCCGTCCAAGTAGTGCCTAAGAAGTCGGGAGTTACCGTTATACAATCCGCCACCAATGAACTTATTCCTACTCGTATTCAAACAGGGTGGCGGGTTTGTATTGACTACCGAAAGCTTAATGCCGCTACTTGGAAGGATCACTTTCCTTTGCCTTTTATTGATCAAATGTTAGAAAGGTTAGCGGGTCATGAGTATTATTGCTTTCTTGATGGATATTCCGGTTATAACCAAATTCCCATAGCTCCTGGAGATCAAGAGAAAACGACATTCACATGCCCCTTTGGAACGTTTGCTTATAGACGCATGCCTTTTGGCTTATGCAATGCTCCGGCAACTTTCCAAAGATGAATGATGAGTATCTTTTCTGACATGGTGGAGACCTTCTTAGAGGTTTTTATGGATGATTTTTCTATTCATGGATCCACCTATGCTGAATGTTTACATCACTTAAAATTGGTCTTAGAAAGGAGTAGAGAAAAGAACCTTGTCCTCAATTGGGAAAAGTGCCATTTTATGGCAAAAGAGGGCATAGTTCTAGGACATGTGATTTCTAAGGAGGGAATTAAGGTTGATAAAGCCAAGGTGGATCTCATTGTCCATCTTCCACCGCCCAAAAGCGTAAAGGATATTCGATCATTTTTGGGCCATGCTGGCTTTCACCGGGGTTTTATAAAAGATTTTTCTAAAAATGCTAGGCCTCTAACCAACTTGTTAGCAAAAGATCAAAAATTTGAGTTTTTCAAAGAATGCTTCGATTCTTTTGAGTGTCTGAAAAAGGAGCTAACTACGTCTCCCATCATTCAAGCACCTAATTGGACCGAACCGTTTGAAATTATGTGTGATGCTTCCGACTTTGCAATAGGAGCCGTGTTGGGTCAAAGATTCAATAAATTATCACATGTAATCTATTATTCAAGTAGAACTCTCAATGATGCACAACTCAACTACACCACTACCGAGAAAGAATTTCTAGCGGTTGTGTTTGCATTAGAGAAGTTTCGGTCCTACTTGATTGGATCGCATGTGATAATTTATACCAACCATTCGGCAATCAAGTATCTTGTTGGAAAGAAGGATGCTAAAGCTCGCCTCATTAGGTGGGTTTTACTTCTTCAAGAGTTTGATTTGGAGATTAGAGATAAAAAGGGTACGGAAAACTTGGTTGTCGATCATTTGTCTAGACTTCCTAATGCAAAGAATGACGAAGGTCCAATTAATGAAAACTTTCCTGATGAGCAATTGTTTGCTACTTTTAGCGAGCCATGGTATGCGGATATTGTGAATTACTTGGTTACAGGTGCTACACCGGATCATTGGTCCAACCAAGACAAATACCGGTTTCACTCACAGGTAAAGTATTTCTTTTGGGATGACCCCTATTTGTTCAAAACTTGTTCGGATCAAATTGTCCGACGATGTGTGTCTGATCATGAGCACCAATCGATTCTATCTTTTTGCCATGATCAATCCTGTGGTGGCTACTTTAGTGCAAAGAAAACCGCGCACAAAGTTTTACAATGTGGTTTCTATTGGCCAAGTATTTTTAGGGATGCTTTTGATTTTTGTAAGGCATGTAGATCTTGTCAGTCGTTAGGAAGAGTTACAAAGCGAAATATGATGCCCCTCAACCCGATCTTAGTGGTAGAAATCTTCGATGTGTGGGGTATTGATTTTATGGGTCCGTTTCCCAACTCTTTTGGAAACTTGTATATTTTGTTAGGTGTAGATTATGTGTCAAAATGGATTGAAGCCATTGCTTGCAAATCCAATGACCACAAGGTGGTGGTCAAGTTTCTTAAAGAAAATATTTTTTCGCGCTTTGGTACACCTCGTGCCATCATTAGTGATAGGGGTAAGCACTTTTGTAATAGATCGTTCGAAGCGCTTATGAAGAAATATGGTGTTACTCATAAGTTGGCCACCCCTTATCATCCTCAAACGAGTGGCCAAGTGGAGGCTTCAAATAGGCAAATTAAGCAAATTTTGGAGAAGACAGTGAATCCAAACCGCAAAGATTGGTCCATTAGATTAGTGGATGCCTTGTGGGCTCATAGGACGGCATTCAAGACTGATCTTGGTCAGTCTCCTTACCGCCTTGTGTATGGCAAAGCTTGTCGCCTCCCGATTGAATTGGAACATAAAGCTTTTTGGGCTATTAAGAAACTAAACTTTGATTTGTCTTCTGCAGGTGTTCAAAGGAAATTACAACTTTCCGAATTGGAGGAGTTGCGCAATGAAGCGTACGAGAATGCAAAGATCTATAAAGAGAAGACAAAAGCTTTTCATGACACACATATTTTGAGAAAATCGTTTCAAGAGGGCGAAAAAGTGCTTCTCTACAATTCAAGATTGCATATCTTTCCAGGTAAGTTAAGATCCCGTTGGGATGGACCATATGTGGTTAACAAAGTTTTCTCCCATGGTGCGGTCGAGGTACTAAATCCCAGCAATGGTGAGATTTTTAAAGTTAATGGTCAAAGATTAAAGCCGTTTATTGAGTTGTCAAAGCCGGATATGGAAGAGGTCATGGATCTCCATGAACCTTCATATTCGAATCATGCCTAAACAAATACGGTACGTACCCTCTTTTCTATTTTTAGTCCTCATATTTTTCTTTCTATTTTTAGTCCTCATAATTCAAGTATGGGGGGGTAGCTTTTAGAAACTTTCCTTTTCTAGTCTTTTCTATAAGTTAAAGTTAGAAATTTTCTTTTCATTTTGTTTTTGGTAATTTTTCAAATTAGAAAGAATTTGGTATTCTTAGAAAGAAAGTTGTTTTCCTATTTTAAGAAAGAAAGTTAGTGGATATTTTAATTTTGAAATTTGAAAAAATTAGAAAGAATACTTTCCTTTCTTAGTTTTGTTTTCTTTTGGAATCTTTCTTTTAAAAGGATTTGAATAAGAAATAGAAATAGAAACTTGCTTTTTATATGGTATGGATAAAAAGGAAAGAAAGGTTGAAACAAAAGAAAGAAAGAATGATTTTTAGAAAGTTTGCTTCTTGATTATAGTTTTGATTTGTGGCCTTTTTGACTTGAGCTATTAAGTCTGAAGGGTTTTTACGCCTAGTTCCTTAAAGCCAACTGGCTTGAGAACAACTGACTGAAAACTCCATACATGGGTCAATTAGAAAGCTTAATAAATCAAAGCATTGCACATAATCAAAGGTAAAGCTTGAATTCATATGCATCAATGTCTATGATATATGCAAATCAAAGATTAGTCGGACACTGCTTAGTAGCCTGGGTGTCTGGTGCATGCCCTGCATGTCATTCACGCCAAAAGCAGTAGATGATTACAAAAAAGTGAGTTCTATTCTTAGAAAGTATGGGAAAAGTGAAAAGTATGGTGGGCCATATAAATTTGCAAATTTTCTACGAAGTTTCCGAATCAAATTTCTTTTATGGTACGATTACATTAGAGGCAAGTTTAAGGGAGCAAAGTAGGACAAATTCAAAAGAGGATTCCTGGATTAAAATATTTTTCTAGTTTTTCTAACTTGGGATAGGATGCAAAGTTTATGTATGGGGTATTCTTGTTCTTCTATTTTGAGTAATTTATCAAAGAAAAAGGTTTAGAAATTTTTGGTTTTATTCTATAGTGTGATTTGGAAAGAAAAGTTTGTTTTTAGAATTTTGTGTGTATATTCTCTGCAAACACTCACGAGACAAAACTCGTCCACTAGGGTAATCTAGGGGTTTAAAGGCTTGTTGCACGTGCTAAGTGCAATCGTGATTCCTACGAAAGTGAGTTAGGATTTTGTTTTTGTTTAATTTTTATGTTTTTTTTAGTTTTTCTTTTGGTTTGCTTGAGGACAAGCAAAGCAAGCTTAAGTATGGGGGAATCTGATGAGCACATTTATGTGTGAATAGTAGGTAAGAAAAACATGCATTTTTTTATGTTTAGAGCGGTACTACTAAGGTATTTTATTTGTTTTTGGTGTTTCAAGACTATTTCTGGAATTACTAAGAAGAATAGAGCTAAAGAGCTGAAAATTCAAAGAAAAATCAAAGTTCGGAAAATTCTTGGCCAAATCCAAGTGTGTGATGCAACCAATGGCCGAGATCAAGGATCAAGGCAACCCATCGACATCATGGCCCACTAAATGAATAGTTTAGGTCATCCAATAGAAATGGTTTGGGTCAAGTCCATCAAAGCTCACAATTTGGACGGTTTGGATTAGTGAGCAAGTGGACCCCAAGATGCGTATCGACCAACTTGGTAGGGGGAATTAAGTGTTTGAAAATTTCTAATTTTAGAGGCACGATCTAGCTATATTGTGGTCCATGCAATGGACAGTTCAGATTAATCTATTGAAGCTAGGTTGGAGGTACTTCTAATTTATATTGCAGCTATCAATTCAATTTACATTGAATCCCATAATTGAACGGTTTGGATCATGCCATGGGTGTAAACGGATGGGCTTATGTCATCAGAACACTAGGTGTAAAATGGTGGGGCCACCTTATGCATGAGTTTGGATAGAAACCGTGGACCCTACCTCATCAGTAATATCAAGCAAAGGTGATATCAGAATTGCTAGGATCTGTGAACAAAGAAGACCTTACGTAGCAAAAAACGCTGCATTGGTGGGGCGCATCAATGAATGGTTTAGATATTATTTTCTTCAAAAATGGAATTTGGGCCACGTGTGGAGTGAAGTGGCTGATGGCTACTAAAGAAGGAAAAAAAAAGGGCATGCATATATATATATATGCATGGAAATATGACAATAAAAGGTTAACTTTTATGGCAATACACTTGGGACCCACTTGCTATTTTATCCTTAGTTGCTTGCCATACTAAGTGTGGTAATTGAGAATTGTTGACCGAACAGGGAGGAGACCAAAAAGGAAATTGGGACCCACTTGCTAACTTGCCATTGTTCACATCTTTGGAATATATGCATGTATTAATATAGAGTTGCAAGTATTGGGAAACGTCCACTGTTAGGGGGTTGGCACATGTTCCTTTACAATTTTCCCTAAGATATCCAACTGGCCCTACCCATTTCATATATATAACGCCCAACTTCAAACCAATTCAATTACTCCATTAATTCGACGGTCCAGATTCTACTAATGGAGTTGCTGTTTAAAAAGGCAATAAGCAAGTTCCAGAAACGTTTTTTTTTGGACATTGGTTATATATATATATATATATATATATATTTTTCCTCTTGATGAAAATGGCAACATGAAGCTAATGTGCTACTAATTTTCTTGGCCGATTGTGCAAAGCCAAGATGGGCTACAAATTAGTGAAAGTAATTTGAACGTGTTTGTGAAGCTAGCAAGATGCCAAAATTAGAATATACACGTGCCAAGTTTTTTTTAGAGATTACTTGTGGGCTGAATGAAGAGGAGTTTATAAAAGACAATATCAAGTGGTACGAGGGCTCTCTGAATGGGGGATTGAATTAATTTTCTTGGCTTCTTCTCCACTACTCTCGGCTCTCTCTCTTTACTCTCGTTTTTTTCTCTTTGCTTTTGTCTCTTGCCCTCTCTTCTTCCTTTGCTCTCTTACTCTCTTCTCCTCATTTTCTTTTCTCTTTTACACAGATTAGATTACCCCAATTTTTCGCTCAACTTTGTCTTGCTCTTTTTCTTTCAATTACTTGGAGACATTTAGAGTTTTCTTTGGCGAACCAACTATCTGGCATCATCCAAGGCAATTCAAGGCGACAACAAGGTTCGACGGAAGGAGAACGAGGATTCAACTATTGCAAGGGAGAGAAAAGAATAAGTTTTCCTTACTTTATTTTTATAGTCCAAATTCCCAATTCAATGTATTTTTGTTCAAATTTCAGTTAAAGAAGTTATTATTGTTTCTTCTCCTCTCACTTTCTCCCAATGTCTCTCTCTTTTTATTTCATTTTCTGTGTTTCTTTCCCCTTCTCCATGAGTAGCTAAACCCACTATACTTAGGGTTTAGATGAAGCCATGGGGAAGGAGAAAGAGAAGTAATTAAAACAAGTGGCTTATATAACAAATTATGTAGGATTTTATTTTTGTATTAATCCCAATCACCCATGCCATTGGCTTTCCCCTTTCGTATGGATGATTGTTGATTAACAAAGATTAAATTCTATATAATTAATATAATTTAGAGGGTTAATTCAATTAAATACTCATAAATAATGACATCTTTTAGATCTTATTATGTATTGACTGTTTAGTTGGATTTTCAACCTAATTCAAGAGTTGTTTTAATTAATCAATTTAATCCAAACCCATGGTGGATTCTAACCCTAAGTAATCTTGTATATTGAATTAAGGTTTTTTACACTATTCCAAATTACTTTTGCAATTTTCCAATTTACTTAAGCCCTTAGAATTTAGTTTTCTAATTAAATTAGATAAGTAGTTATTGAGATCATTAAAATTTGGTACACTTTGCCCAAATTAGGATTTTAAATCAAAAAAATCTTAGTTGAATTCGCTTCTTAGATTGAATAGAACATACGCTTATATATAGTGTTGGCTCCGAGGTCTAAGTCCACGCAAATCCTGAGTCCATTCCAGGCAACATTATATCATAGCTAGTATTCTAATCGGTACAAGAATAGGATTGACAACTAGATTTCTCTTCCCTGAGTTCGACCCGTATTTACAGGATCCGTGCACTTGCGGTTATTTAATTTCTCTAACAAGAGGGACGACTTTTCCAATGGACGGGCCAAAGGTTGTGTGTGCTTGCTTTTATAGAAAAGATTAAGGTTGAGAGAAGATTAGTAGTTTCCAATGTGAGAGCTCATTTCTTTAGCTTGTTTCCAATTTATGCTTTGACTTTCTCATTCTTTGATTTTCATGTTGAACGTATTTCTAAATCTTGTTTCATGCAAGCTAAGAAATGCTAAATTACACAATTGAGATCCTTCAAGATGAAGCCTTATCACATAGGAAACTAGCTTTTATGAATGATTTTCGTCCAAAAAGGGTTGTCCGACGTATGAGCTCTTTTTTGACCTATTTATAGGTTGATTTAGGAAAAGTCATAAACTAGAAAGTTGTAGATCTTTTCGAGACATTCAAAACAAGTATAGAAATAAAAATTTTAGCCAAGAAAGTAAAAAGTTATGGCCATTTTAGTAACCTAATCCTACAAGCCCTTTCTAATTATAACTCTTCCTTTCTTTATTAGTTTTTCAAAACAAATATGATGTCACCAACCACCTCATCCCATGTTGGACATTTTTGCATGTGGCCTCCTCATGTGGGGCACCCACTTATGCGGCCGACCCACATGGGTGGGTCCACATGGACCCCTACCTTGTGGGCTTTAGCCCAATGGGCCTTGTGACATGTATTTTGGGGTTTTTTTCAATGAAAATTCAAAAAAATCCTTTAAATTTAATTTTTTTTATTGATGAACCCAACCCATATGAAATTTATGGTACACCATCGACATATGGTCAAACCATCCCCTTTAGAAGAACTAATTTTTCGGACCAAAATACCCCTATTCGATCATTGCACATCCAAATGCGACCAAAATACCCTCAAATTGGTTCACCCCTTAAAGGGGAATGTTAAAAATGGGAAGTCATTGTTAAAAATAGGAACTTTTAAAATTGGGTCATTCTGGTGGCAATATCAAACAGGATCATTTGGTACCCCTTGAAAATACCCAAAATGCTCTTCACACATAAAATTTCCAAGTCAAGTGAAACCCTTGAGAAACTCTAAATTTAGCAGGCTTTCCAAAATTCATGAAATGATCTAAGATTTCTTAGACACACCCTAGAGGTCAAATGAAACATATAGGAAATGGCCAAATTACCCTTGAGGTACAAAATTTGGTGAAACTAGGGAAAACCCTGAGAAATTCCAAAAAAGCGGATTTTCCAAAATTCAAGAAACGACATGGGATTTCTCAGACATGGTCCAAGGATCAAATGAATCACACAGGAAAAGACCAAAATACTTCTGGAGTGCATGAATAAGGGAAACCCTGAGAAATCTAAATTTAGCCGGTCTTCCAAAACTTATGAAATTACTCATGATTTCTCAACCATACCCTCAAGATGATTTTGATATATAGGAAATGGTCGAAATATCTATAAGATAATGAAAATATGGATGCCCTATGACTTTCTAAAAATAGCAGGTTCCTTAAAATACTTGAAATTTTCAAGGATTCTTCTGTCATACCATAGAGATAATCTTTAGGCACACCAGAAATGACCAACACAACCCCAAGTTACACAAAATGGGAAAAATCTTGAGTGATTCTAAAAATAACAGCTTTTTCAAAATTCATGGAATCGCTCAAGATTTCTCAGGCACAACTCGGGCGTCAAACCGGATACATCGGGAATGACCAGCATACCCCTGTAGTGCAAAATGGGCAAAATTGAGGGAAACCCTGAAAATTCTAAAAATAGCAGGGTTTATCACTTGCTTGGAAACTGGAACTTTCATCTTCCAGATACCATTGGAAAATCCTAGAAACCTTTAGGATTGCAAATCAACTTCCAAACACCTAAAATAAGATAAAATCTACTATAGAATGCATGGATGCCTAATCTATTGCAAAATGTGCACTTGAGACTTGACAAACTACTGAGTCTTTTGCTTTTCAAAGTGTAGCAAAATGGGGGTGTCTACAGCGAGGAGCTTTGTTATGTCCCTTCTGAGGCGCACCTTGTTCAGCAACACAGGGAACACGGTCCGGAGAGAGTTTCTGAGCATTGTCTGCAACATTGACAAGCTTGCGGGCTATGACTGGGCAAGAAATGACTTATGCTTATCTGATCAGAGAGATGGACACTCTATCTTGAGACGGTTCGCACTCCTTGTGTGGCGTCTGGTACATATGGGCGGTACGCTTCTTTCCCTTCTCTCTTTAGTTTGGAAGTTATTCTGGTTGCTCCTTTTAATTCATTGTTTGTGATATGATTTGTTTAAGCAACTGCATTTGACTCTGATGACACTGAACAGGCATGGGCCTATGAGTGCTTTGGCCTTCTTGCCCCTGTACTGAGGGAGCCAGCAAGATTTTTCTTTCTAGCGCAGATGCGATGGACGGTTGGACAGACGTGATCTCATCCCTTATACTCGGTGGAGCAGGTTCGTCGAGCGATAGACCGGATTCATCTAGATACCGTGAGTACTTCAAATTGCTTTCATTTTCTGCACTGCACCTTCTTTTTGTTTTAAATTGTATCCATGCTTGTGACACATGGTCTATGCCTTGACAGGTCCGATGGAGACCTTTGGATGATCATGAGGAGATCACGACAGACGAGTATGCACATGCCAGGAGCGTTACTTGGAGGACAGTGGCTTTCCTCTACCACTTGGGGCCGACCGTCTACATGCCAGGCAAGATAGCCAGACAGTCGCTTGGGCATGAGAGTCAGGGGATTTCCACTGATCCGCTTCGTAGCTTGAGGGTTTTTTAGCCAAAGGGTTCCCGTGGGTTCAACCAATCACCATGTTTTGATGATTAACAAACACAAATTGATTAATCATTTATGGACTAATGTGTTGCCTTGAATGTTGTTCTATAGACAGGGTTTCACAGGTTGACATATACTAGTACATCACCATACATGGCCTATGCTGGAGGATGAACCAAACAAACGTCAAAGGATTTGGACCAAACATGATTCATCATGCCTTGGAGGTACAACCAAGGAGAAACTCTATCTCAACCATCCCAAGTATTTGAAGACTCAAGGGAAGATCAATGAAGGCTAAAGTTGAGGATTAACATGCTTAAAGGACGAAGAAGCTCGAACACATTGGTAATATCATCCCACAAGAGAAGAGCTTGAAGAATGGAAGATGTCAAGCAATCAAGCTCAAGACGAAGATCCCAAAGGCAAGCCACGCATTGAATGGAAGATCAAGCAATGGCTAGCACAAGAGTCATTCAAGAGAGTGAACATATTCCTCTCTCTCATGGATTTATTCTTGATCAAGGCACTCATAAAAGGACACAAAACACACATCAACAATCAGGTCACTCACCTCTGACTCATGATGCTCGGTCGACTCAGTCAGTGGAACAGTCTCACATGCCTCAGTCACAATGTCTGCCTCTATTGTAGAAGTGTCAAGATTTCTCTCTAGATGCTCGGCAATCGGTGCTCGGAAAATCTCTGACTCCTCATGCTCATCGTCGTCAGCCTCAACAATCACTGAACTATCTGGCTCCAAATCTGACATCCCAGACTCAGTATCTCCCATCATGGACTCAGTATCTGACATAATCATGGTCTCAACAACTATAATTGTCTCATCCACAAGGCCAGCTGGTTCATCATGCAGCTCTGCAGTAGTGGTAGCAAAATCCTTCGCATGCATGTAACGCTCTTGATATCTATTTTCTGCTGCAATTTCAGCCTCTTGTGCACGACGGGCGGCGGCTTTTCGCTCATGGCGGGCGACGACTTCTTTTTCACTGCGAGCTGCCTCCTCGCGTACTACCCTCTGCTCGTACTGATAAAGAGCTAATTTTGCATAAGCGTAAAGAAACTCCTCACGAACCTCCTCCCGTCGACGGAATGGAGGTTCGCCTAAGCGACGACGCTTCGCCTCCAAGTGTTTCAAATAACCTTGACCTTGTCCTCTCACAGATTTTCTGAGACGGTAGATGGGCACTCTGTCATCATAGTCATAGTACACACAATATGCATCCAAAGCAGCGAGCCACTGTAAACATGCATCCTCATAATAGCTATAATGAGTTTGGCCTTTCAAATAACTATCGTCGTACCCGTCAAAATATGGAACATATGGTGGAGCCATTGGGATTGGAGTCAAAAATTGAAATCAACCGTCTGATCTGTCTAGCATGTCGAAAGAAGCACAACGTCTGTCGCGGATCTTACATCGGATGAGTGAAAGCTGATTATCGGAAGAAAGGCCGCGATCAACGGCTGAGATGGCTCTGAAATTGTGCTGAAGACTGCTGTCCGCTGCTGAAAATATGCTGGATGCGCTCTAAAAGTTGTCACGAACAAATTTTGTGTTGAGGTCGAGGGCCAATTTTGAGCAGAAATGGCTCGAGTCCGGAGAAAGAAAATGAGATGGAGCAAGGAGAGAGAAAGAAACTCCCCTTTTCTTTATTTTTTTTCTGATATTTGTTGGGGGTGCCTAAAGGAAAAAGAGGGGTTAAATCTAGTATCACTAATATGAGGGGGTGCCCAAAGGAAGAAGTGGACGGGGTAACTTAACAAATATACTTTTTGTTTTCTTTTGCCACAGACACATGTGACAGAAGCGTCACATGAATAACTTATATGGAAAAAAACAAGAGGGGTGGCTAAGGAAACTTGCCTATGAAACCGGCTATGCCTTCTTTGGAAAACTGCTATGCAGGTTAGTAACTTGATATGCAAGTCATCTAAAGGATAAGGCAACTTCACGAAAAGAAACTCTGAGTTTCCTTGTTTCTCATAAAAACATGTGCCTGAGAGGAGAAGAACTCCGATGAACACGGTGAAGGTCTCCGACCAGCTGGTGGATGTCTCGGATCAGCAGGAAAGGGCTGGGCTGGTAGAGGTGAATGTCTGGGTATTTGGTGGTATTATTAGAGGCTGAAGCTACAGGGATTGTTTTGCATGCAAGGGAAGAAACAAGGGCTGGATGAAGGGGGTTTTGGGGGAAGAAACAGGGCTGTCTTACCAGGTGGGGCAACAACAAAATTCTGATGAGGTTTTTTTATAAGCAAAGGACGGTAATAAGGCCGAGAATGGAAAGAGATGGATTTGGGAACTGATTTGTGGGTTGTGGCTGCGAGAATAATTTTGGCTGTGATTTTCGCAGAAATAATTCTTGGAAGAAACAGATCTTTGGATTTGATCGTCCGACGAAATCTTGGATCTTTAGCTCTGATACCAAATTGATGCAGCACCGTGAAGAAAAATTGAGGAAAGGACAAGCTCAAGGTTATTTGAAACACTTGGAGGCGAAGCTTTACTTACAAACTTTCTTTGCCTTGAACATATCTCTCCACCTCATTAGTGCCTTGATCTTGATTAAACCCTTTTGATAATGGATTAAGCTTTACTTGTAATCTTCTTTGAGAGAATTTTTGTGTAAGCTTCAACTTGTAATCAAACCTACATAGAGGCTATATATTCTTCTTATTTCTTCAAGATTGAAAAGAGGGTCTTCAATTCGGCCCGCTAAGAAAGGTGAATCAAGGTTGTAAAGAGGGTCTTCGATTCGGCTTGCTAAGAAAGGTGAATCAAGCTATGTAAGAGGGTTCTTTGAGCCAGCCCATTAAGAAAGGAGGATCACATAGTGGAAGCGCTAAGAAGGTCTTGGTAGAGTGGACGTAAGGCTTAGTAAGGTGCTAAGTGCCGAACCACTATAAAAATCAATGTGTTCATCTTCTTGACTCTTTCTCACTCCCTCCGTCACACTTGTTTGGTATGCTCTTTACTTTACCTTATTTTCTTCAATCTTTAAATCAACAAGGGTTAGTTGCATTTACATTTACAATTTGACAAGAGATCCTTAAACAACTTAGCTTGAAAATCATTTTGTGTAGATTGATTTGCTCCTTGTGCCCTTTGTGCCAAACTTGCAATCTTGATTTAAAATCTATATTAGTAAACCTAAAAGGACAAAATTTTTATAACCCCAATTCACCCCCTCTTGGGTTGCCCTATTGGGATTTCACTTAGTATAAGAGCCAAAGTGTCTCTTATATAGATTTTTGAACTTTCAAATTTCTTCAAGAGAAAAGATCTATATTGGCAACCTAATGGCTTCTAGACTTCTATGTTTTCATGGAAGCGACTATGGATCTTGTTCGATCCGTATGAAGTCCTATCTTAAAAGTTTTGATGGGGATATCTTGAGAATAATCGAAAATGGTTTTATCTTACCCAAAAGACTAAGTGATTATGACGGAAAAATGTTTTCTCAAAATTGCAAAGCTATGATTGCTATATCTTGTTCATTACCTAGTTGTATGTTTGAGACAATTGCATCTTGTAAAAGTGCTAAAGACATTTGGAATGAAAAAGAAAATCCCATAAAACAAATCCTTGTCTTTTAGCATCAATTGAAGAAGAGAATCCCAATAAAGTGTCATATGAAGAACTTAGAAATGGATATAATGACCTCTACAACGAGTTAATAGATAGAGACAAAAGGAATATACTTATTAAGAAAATCATTGACTCAATGAAATATAGAATAGAAACCCTCCAAAATGAACTCAATGAAACTTCAAGCAAAGAAAAGAAGTTGCTTGACAAAAATGAAAAATTTGAGAATGCAAACATTAAGCTCATTGAAAAGTGTAAATTATTGAGTGAAGATGAAGAAGAATTAAGATCTAGCTCATCTCATCAAATAGATTACTTAGGAGATGAAACTACAGAAAGAAAAGATTATTTTAGAAAGAAACTGCAAGATGAAAAGGACAAACATGCTTGTAAATGCTCTTGTAGTTCATCTTTATGTTCATCTTGTCATTCTACATGCTCTTCTATATGTTGTGATTATTGTGGTAGATATAGACATTACAAATCTAGGTGTAGGCTTAGATTTGTAAAAAGTTTCAAGTTTGTATGAATTAAAAATGATGCATTGTATAAAACAAACTTGAATGAACCCAAGTTGGTTTGGGTTCCAAAACCCCGCACTTGAATCTTCATCATGATTGTATAGTAGATTTAGGGGTTGTGCTTATGTTGTGAAGTTTGTTGAAAAATCTCAAGAAGATACATGCATTTGAAGTTGATCATTACTTTGTATCTCATATGCACTTGATTGTCGTATCTTTTGAAAAAAGGTTCACTAGATACTTCACTTTATGTATCTAGCTATTTTGTGCTAAAATGATAAATCATTTGAATTCCATACTAGACATGTTGTAATTATTAAATATCACATGTCTAGATGTGAGTACTTAATGATCACATCATTTTAAAAATGTATTATAGATACACATATACTTATCTTGCCTTATCTATATGTATCTGTATTTAGGTGTTCATACCATTGATAAGATGATATATTTTGTTTATCTCTATAAACTTATGTTAATGTGTATAATAAATTACATTCATTTATAATGGTATGATCATGTCCATTGGTCTAAGTGTTTAGTATCACCTTAAAAATTTTTTATACACTTAGTACGTAAATTGACCCATAGGAATAGCTTAGGATGGTTCAATCTAGATTCCTAAGTATTATCTTGTCCCCGCTAGGCTTTTCTATTTTAGAGTTACTAATAATGTCACTTTAGCAAATATAAAAGAAATGATGAAAAATCAAGAAATATGCATAAATATTATGTCTAAGCAAAATCATTGTAAATCAAACATTAGACTTCTCCAAATAAACAAAGATGGGTCAAAATACAAAGCTTAATGAATTTCAAAATCTATAATATATATCATGAGAAATTCATAAGTTGATTCATTAGCCTAAGGTGACTCTCATCTATGACATTTTTTTCAAATCACTTGGTTTTTGAAATAATCCATTTGAACTTAAAATCTTACATGATTTAAGAAAAAATGATATTAGTTCAATATGGGAAATCTATATAATTTATCTTATCCTCTAATTGAACTAGTCATGTCTATGAACCTTATATGATTATGTATATTTGACATGAAAACTATAAGATGATATCACTTGTTTTGAAGAATTCTAAGACGAACTTAAAATATGCAAACAAGTGAAATTTTATTAAAGAAAGAGAAACTCTAAGAGTGCTTAATCACTTAGAACCCTTCACAACAAACATAGGTGGACTAGAAAATGAAAAATCATGTAAATCTTACATAAGTGTGCACATGGGAATCCAACATATTGTCACTATGGAGTGTATTTTATATTTGAACATATATTGTATCCATATGACTTATGATGAGTTCACAAAGTTTAAATAGTCATGAATAATCCAAATTTGTGTGAACTTCAAATTAAAGAGGGAACATTAATAGTAATAGTCATTGAAACCCTTCAATTAAAAGCATTTGATTTGAGTTGATAAATTTTTGCCTATTACATATATGTGATCTATGTATATCGTATTGGAATACTCTAAAGCTAGATCACTATGTATCATATAAGTTTGAGTTAGTTGAAATCACAAATTCTTCAAAACACTCAAACTTGTATCTCATGAGATTAATGTAAATTATCATGAAAATCATGAGGAAGTACCCAAAAAGGCCTAAATTGTGCTTAAAATTGAGATATGTGCATAATTGGCTTTAAAAGAAAAACTTGTAATGAAATGTGTTGTGTTCACAAAGTTTAATAAATCAAATCTCATGGATCATCTTAATAAGGGATAAGAAAATGAAAATGAAAACATGTATTCCCTAAAAGATGAAAACTAGTTTGTTTCTTCAGGAAAATTAAATATAACTAGTTGTCTTACAGTTCCTTCACCTAGGATATGTTCCTTAAATGGTTGTATCTACTATCCTTGGTATATGTGTTTGATGGTTGTAATATGTAGCACTCTATATATATTTATTATTCCTTGATCCGTATCAGCTGCATGGTAAAGATGCTAAACGTTAAAGTTAAAAGCTACTCAATCGGTGCCCATAGCCCACTTTGACCAAAGGGGGAATCGGAACCATCACCTTAATTAAGACATCTAATTCCTTTCGCTTCTTGCCAGCATCTAAATCATTATCAGTCTTATATGTCTTGCCTTACTATATATATACTATATTGACATATTCAGGGGGAGCATGTTTTGCTTAGTTATCCCATGATTCTATTTGGTATTAGCAAACATGCAATTGTAGCCCAATGGTTCACCTTCAACTATCCACCTAAAGACTAGGGCTGCAACAGGGTCGGGTTGGGTCGGGTTTTTGGAAACCCTAGCCCAACCCTGGAACCCATTATCTCGGCCCTGACCCGCCTTGACCCTGAGTCAGAGACCCTGAATTCAACAACATGACGGGCAATAGAGACAATTAATAATAATAATCTAAAGAAACATCAATCCAAGATAATAGAAAACATTAGCAAAAGAAACATGCACATATGGTTCAATTCTATAATAGAAAACTTAGGGTTGGGAAGGGTCAGGGTACCCGAGGCATTAACCCAGAACCCGACCTGACCTGAGTCAGGGTCTTAAAAAATTAACCCTGACCAGCCCTCAGGGTTGGAAAATCCAGCCCTGACCCTGTTCAAGCTCAGGGCGGCTCAGGGCCAAACTTGCACCCCTACTAAAGACCTTTGGAGACTATATTTAGTACAGTCCTTTGGATTCATACCATGTATGAGTCAATAACAAAGGGGGAGCTTTAAAGTTATATATGTCCTATCTTGGACTTATCATATGTTTTCCCAAGTATATATATCTTCACATGTGATAAGTACTCACATTTGAAGCTACATAGCTTCATTTATGTTGTTGTGTTTGTCTTATGTCTCTATTATGAGAACATCTCTCATATTTGGTATCGACAAAAGCCCTTAACGTGTGCTTAAATTTCATATGCTCCTTAGGTCTCAAACTTATCTTGAATGGCCTCATGATGGTTATCACATTTGCTATTGATAAAGTTTCTATTTTTTAGCTTTATCCTGCAAATCTTTGAAATTTTATTCATAGGATTATATCTTACTAGATCAATCCTATAACCTATGAATCTTCATGATTATCATGTGGTTTTGAAGCTATATTCACCCATTCTCCATGATATGTATCTCTGGCCAAACCCTCATTGTCATATCTTTAGCCATTTTGCCTTGTCATGCCTTGCCTCACAGGTTTCACCCAAGGCCAATGACAAATACTTAGGGGCTGAGCCAAAGTGTCTCATCTTTATATTTATATGGATCATAGTGATATGCTCACAATGTCCATTGCCCCATTAATTGTGCTTAAATTACAATTCCTCTAGATCGAATAAAAAAAACTGTTTATCATGGACTTTAACTGAATTTTCTTATTGAATCTCTTATGATAAGCATTAGGAGAGCTTAAATTGACATATCCTTCATGTTCTCATAGGCCATAGAGTTAGTTTGTAGTATTTATATATCTGTTTCATCTTCCCATCTTACATAGCTTCACATAGGACCAAACATAGAATTGTCTTACAAATGCAAATCATATCTCTATGTGTTGCTTATCCCTATTCTTATCATGTGTATTTCAAGATTGATTATCCTATATTTATGATAGTTTCATAATAGAACTGTAAATGTTATATGAACTCAATCACTTTGCTTGTTATGCTATATTTTCTAGTGATCTATTGTATATGCATAACTAAAATTTAGGGGGAATGCTTAATTATAAAATCTTATATGTTTATATGATTCATAGGATTGTGTTTAGAATATTCATACTATTAAACACCATTTGATTGTGCTTAATTTGCATATCTTTCTCTATATACTCAAAAAAATTTGGGGGCTTGTCATGCTATAACTTGAAATTGTACTATTTCTCTCACGATAAGTATACAATGAACTTTAACTTATCATATCTATTCTAATTGAATGGGTCATAGGGTTACTTAACTTTAGATATCTTCATATACACCCTAAAACTAAGTTAAAATGATATATATCTCTTTTGATTTTTCAACATAGGATTGCTTTGTCTTAGTTCATCTTCTTTTCTATGTTCTTATGCTCTTATCATGTCTCTTATAACTTGTTTATCTAGCATCCATGATAAGTAGTTAGGGGGAGTGCCTAATGAATATCTCTTATGTCAAGTATTGTGCTTAAATGGCTAGTCCATCCTTTTTGGTAATGCGAAAAGGAGGAGAATATGTAAAATTGATTAGTTGTCCTTGATTTCCTATGCATTACATACTATATATTTATATTTTGGACGTGTGGATATGTTGAGTGGTAGTGGTAAAACATTATCTTACGCATATATGCCTCTACAGAGGTTCCACTCACCTCCTAATCAATTTTATTTGTCATCATAAAAAAGGGGGAGATTATTAGCCCAAGGGTTCCCATGGGTTCAACCAATCACCATGTTTTGATGATTAACAAACACAAATTGATTAATCTCTTATGGATTAGTGTGTTGCCTTGAGTGATGTGCTATAGACTATTTTGCCCCTAAAAGTGAGTTACTGTTTTGCCCCTATAACGGCTGGTTATCATTTTTAGCTATATATATATGGGTTTAAACTCTCATTTTAACTTGAGAAAAAGGTTTCCAACATATCTAAGGCCTATACAAACACTTGCAAACCTTCTTTGCCTTGCAGATCTCTCTCCACCTCATTAGTGCCTTGATCTTGATTAAACCCTTTTGAGATTGGATTAAGCTTTATTGACGAGGAGGTTTAATGGGAGGTAAATAAATATGGCCTGAAGCCAATTCTTGTTGCAATATGACCGATGGTGGAAACAGAAGAGGGGTAAATTCCCTATTGGGCTTTTGCTGAGGTGCAACCCCTAATTGATCGTATTTGAATACCATATGGTTCTGCGACTGGTTAATCCTTTATACAGTGTCAACCACGCTGATCTAAGCTAGGGTTTCTTTCTTGACTTCTTTTGACCCTAGGTTGCTTCTATTGTAAACTCCATGTGCCATTGCCTCGTCAATTTTTGTTCCTGCTACAATAAAGTGTTTGAAGTCCGGATAGTATTGGAGAGACATGTGGTATTAGAGCTGACGGGAGATGTTCTTCATGATTATCTGGACTTGCTCTTCCTCAGAAGGGCGCTCCATCATTTGCGCTGCTAACCTTCTCCATCTCTTCACAAAAGTTAGGAAAGACTCCTTTTTGTCTTGCTTAGTTCTCTCCAGATTCTTCCTGGTAATTTCTGTGCCATCATCATACTTAAACTGCTTTATGAATTGTCCACCTATTGCCTTCCACGTCCTACAACGAGTCTTGTCTAGGACCATGAACATATTATATCAATCTTTGTCAAAGAAATAGAGAGTAACTGAGCCATTTGCTCGGGAGATAGACCTTGAGGTTGGCACATAATGGTCAACATCTGTAAAGGTGTGATCGGACATCCAACGCCATCGTACTTGTCAAAGTCTGGCATCTGAAAGTTTACTAGAAGACGGATTTCAAGACACAGAGTGAGATCACTTGGATTAAAGCCTCCCTGATCTTGGAGCTGGATATCCTGAACTTTCTTGGTGAGACTGTCTAGTTTCTCCATGACTCTTATCAACCACTGTATGAGACAGTTTGCTGTTATCCTCACTGTATTGTTCTTTCTCAAAATCTTCTTCTGTCTTATCCGGGATAGAAACAAACACAGGTTGGATAGGCGCCTCTGAAGTAGTAGTATGATGCATAGGCCCCTTGCCCTTGAAATTGGAAGGTGATGATCCAAACTTCTCAGAAAGCTTGGCCTTGATAACATGTTCTCCTCTTTTATTTCTTGCAATTGCAAGAGAACTAAGGCCAAAGTATCCGCAACAGTGATAGGCTAATAATTATCTGAGTTTTTTGCCATTGATGTAAATGGAAGAGAAGGAGAAGATGTTGGAATGATCACAGAGGGTGGTGGAGAGACATGTCTCCTTTCCAACCGCGAAGAAATTCGAACCAAATGAGTGGTAGGCTTATCTATGGAGACAACTTCCTGTCATGAAAACAATGAACACGAGGTATAAGCTTGACATTCAAGGAGTGTTTCTTCTAAATGACTGAAAAAATGATTGTAGGCTAAGCACGCAATGGGGGATGATAGAACAAATCCTAAATGACCGAGATATGATAATGATGACACGACTATACAGGGGAATGCCCCTAGTTTAAGGACTATCAGAATGAACTCTGAAGGGCTTAGCAGATGATCTTAAAAAGGGTTGCCCTTAGAGTAAGAAGAGATTGCCCCTAAACTAGGGATGCAATGAATCTAAGAGAAAGATGACCTAGGCTATATGACCAAGGATGGAAACCCTACCATAGATAAATGAAATAGCTTAGGGAAACTCTAAGCTACAAGACGCATGACCTTTAATGATAGGAAAATGAGTACCAAGTGATGCGTAGAATGAGTCCTAAATAAAGGCTCACAAAATGAAGACCAAATGGAGGACAATGAAGGTAACCATATATGAGAAAGACTAGATACCCTAAGAAATAAATTTTCCTAGCCTAGGCTAATGATAGAGATTAGACAAATTGTGATTGCCTATGACTAAGAACGGTGGAATACAATGATAGGCAATGACATGACATAATGAGAGAAGCTACATAATTTGAGAATTATGGAATTGAAGGAGAGGAAATTTATTGGATTTAAAAATGATGGTATCTAGAAGAAATGAGGGCGGATATGAGTATAAGTAGACCATTAGGAGAGAGATCACAATTTATGATCGAATGATTTGACGAGATCGTACAAGATTGATTTTAAGGATAGATCAAGAAGAAACTAGCCGATGAGATCTTGGGAAAGATGAGATTTATATCCTAATCTCAAAGGGATTTTTTTTAATCTTCTTACATTTTATCTGGTGCTACCTGAAGGCATCACATCCTAATCCTAATCTAGCGGAGTGGAGAGAGAATCTCGATTCATGACTTATTTGTGTACCCAAAGCTGATCGTAGCCATTGAAAAATAGACTACGGCCTAATCTAGACACAAATGGGTAGGATATCCTAATCTAGGTTCACACATGTGATGCACACGTGTTCGTACTATATGCATGTGTGGGATAATCTAGGGGTAAGGCCAAGAGTTCTCTTAATGTGAATCCATGTTCAATATACTCTACCGGTGTCCGGGTAGTAGTACGTGAATCAACGGATCCGTTCACGCACTATAAAGGTACTAGGCTAAGGGTGGAATGCTTTTCTAGCACAGAGGCACCGGGTCATGACCTTCCAGTCAACCATGCTAGATAATACTCCGAGTTCCTAAATAGTACGTGTGTGTATGTGAGATGCAAGGTTTTGATGCAAGTGATGTAAGTGTCTGCAATAAGTTCTCGCAATCTATGATGCCTTCAAATTTTGTTAGATTTAGTTTGTAGTATAGTATGATAAGAAAATAAAGCATAACATACAAACCAATCTAGCAAAGAGCAATAGAAAGATATAAGATAGAGTTTTTATGAGCCAGTTAAACTAAATTCAAATGAGTTATCATTTGAAATATTAATGAAGTTAGGTGCACTACAACAAAACTGGGCTTTCCCTACGGAAAAATCCGTAGGCAAAAGTGGCAAAATCCGTAGGGACAAACCTTTCCCTACGGATTTTGTTGTTCCCTCCTTCCGTAGTGTAGGTGGGGGTAGGGAAAGCCTTTTCCCTACAGATTTTATGTTCCGTAGGGATAAACTACTTTTACCTACAAAATAATCCATAGGGGAAGTGTTGAACATTCCCTACGGATATTCATAACTCTGTAGGTGAAGGTGTGGTTATGCCTACTAAATATCTAGAAAATCCGTAGGGATAATGTGTTTTTCCCTATGGTGTTTCATAAAATCCGTAGTTAAAATGTTGTTTCTCCATACGGATTGTCTAAAAACTGTAGGTAAAAGGTTTTTTCCAATTAGTTTTCCTTACTAAAATTTAAAAAACCGTAGGGTAAAGAGGGATTTCCCTACGGATTGGTAAAAAACAAGTAGGCAAAAGGAGTTTTTCCCTACATATTTTTCAAGGAAAAAGTAGGAAAAAGGCACTTTTCCCTACAGACAAGTTAAACTCAGCCGTAGATAAAAGGTTCTTTCCCTGCATAAATGCAAAATAAAATCTGTAGGGATAAACTTTTTCAATTTTTTTTTAAAATCCATTATAAATAACCATTTCCTGTGACCTATGATACCTGTACTTTCCACAAACAATCTAAACATATTATCAAAATTTTTATTATAACACCCATTTCCCACAACATATAAAAATAAAAAAAAGTTATCTAAATTTAGAATATTTATGAATTCACGATTCGTCCATAGCTAACATCTTATAATTGTTCCATCAACAAAATACTACAATGTTCCGAACCACATATCAAAACAAAATACTATATTATTCCCATCCACATCAAAACAAAGTGCCCAACCACATCAAAACAAAATAATAGCTACATTGTTCCCAACCATATCAAAACAAAATATTATATTGGTCAACATTCTTTATCTTCTCCTCTCTTCATCATCTTCTTCATCTCCTCTTCATCATCTCCTCAATTCCCATTATCATTTGCGATTTAACAATTTAACCTACAAACACATACCATGTATAAATTAATGATAAATGAACATATGCATATAAAGTAAACCCATTTTAAGAATTTAAATTGCCTTTCAAAACAAATTATACACTTACAAATGCACGAGGCCAAGCAACATTACTTCCTAAGACATCGCCGACGACTTGAAGTTGGAAACTCTTCTTGAAAAATTTGTCATGTATTAGAATGGCACAAAAAAAGTAGGTATGAAATATAATATAGGATGGCAACTTCAATGAAAATAAAAGGTGAAGAAGAAAGACATGTGTTCAGATAAAAAGGTTCTCTTTCTTCAATGAGTGAGTGATAAGCTTCTCTGCAGGCAGATATTGAACTGAGTGGAGAAGATATTATTTTATCATGTATATTTATGAGCCCACATATAAATGTAAATAATGGTGATACTATTTTATTTGATTTTCAAATAGGATATCCATGTGGGTGCTTTCACATGCGCTTTTGCCTCTTTTCAAGAAGTGGGCAATGCATTATGTGTACAGTAGGAGAAGTGCATTAAGAACCACTTGTACTTTTTCTCAGGAACTTCTTCTTGTTATAAAACCAACGAGAAAACAAGAGGGCACCCAATTCCCCCAAAAGGGTATGTATTTGTTTGCCTCTACTGAATGATGCAAGCTTTGTGGCCAACTTTCTTAGAGATAAATTCTTGTGGGTTGGGTTTTGATGTCACAGAAGCTTGAACATGAGACCTGTCTCACCCATCACTGTTACAGGCAATGTCTTCATATCTTCAAGATTAGTTTATTATATTATTGTTTTGCCATTATCTGTGACTATATCAGTAGGACCCACGTATAATGCTGACATAAGAATTTTAAGCATCGATGTTTCCAACTAACCCATTGGGGTGCCATGATACTCCTATACAAATTGATGGGGGAAATATGCCTTAATAGCTATAAAACTAATTATGATGCTATCAAGTGGAACCCTTTGCTCTTTTAAAGCTGGAGAATAGGTTGGCTTTTGAAGAAGTTTGTGATCAAAGAACATCGAATTGGAAAGGACAATGGCCCAAGAATCTGCAAAGTAGGAAGCTTTGTTTGGTTGCTTTTTAGGTACTGTTGTGAGTTTTTGTGTGGGTCTTTGTTATGTGAGAATATCAAAGAACTCTGCACATCACTGTCACAGTCATCTTGTGGCTCTGGATCCCACTGGATATGGACGAAAGTCCATGGGAGAATCATCTTAACTACGGATGGCAAGAAACACGGTCGAGTTCTAGTATAACTTGGTTCCATACGAAACTCAGCCAAGTTTTCCTTGAAAGAAAATAGTGGGGATCATATTATTGGATGATCTAGACCATTCATTTTTTCGACCAGACTCCACAAATCAGAAAGTAAGGATCATCCCCCATAAACTCATGTTTTAAGAGAGAGAGAGAGAGAGAGAGAGAGAGAGAGGGGAGGGATGTGTCGCTGCTGCCGGAGCAACATCGAGGGGCAGCGATGGTGACGGAAGTTGCCACAAACGTTGATTTCCAAATACTGTCTCGCAGAAAAGATTTGAAAATCGGAATTTTTTGCACTGTTATAACTGATTTGGAAATTCTAAGGATATGATCTAGTTCAAAATATCAACTAAATCCAAATCTAAATCTCGCTGGTATCCAAACGTGGCCTTAGTTCATGGGGAGTTGTTGTTTTTTTTAACCGAAGAGCTGCCCGGAGGCAATTGCTCTCATACCATGTGAAACTTGAACAGCTTAAAAGAGGAGATTTACATTCTAGTATAATGTACTCCCATAGAGTCCTGTTCTTATAGAAGTTAATTAGATATTTCCTAACAATGTAGCATGGAGATAAGTAAGAATTTAGAAATACGACAATGGCTACAAACAATGTTTGCAGAGCATCTGACAATATAAGCAAAACTCTACAGCCAGATTAAAAGAGATGTGGCATTTGTAATAGAAATACTTGATCCAAAACAAAATGCAACCAGAAATAGAAAGAAAAGAGATTAAAAACCACATACGACAAACAAACAAAGGAAAATGTTACGAAGTGGAGGGGTTTTTCCGCTCAGGCATTCCATGATGAAAGCTGCATATTTAATGGAAGAAGGAATCAATCATACAGTCGTCCCTCTAAACTCTAAACAGAGAAGGGTTTACTATTTCTGGTTTTAAATTTTTTTTACTAGACGTCTATGTAAGTTTCATTTATTTGAAAGTTCATTAAAATCTTCATTAGCTGTTATTGGGTCATTATTCATGAACGGAGCCCCACCATTACCACTGCTACTATGATAGGTCATCTTCTACTTATGTTATATGTTTATCATTTAATTTCATTCCATGAGGATCCTGTTCAAGAAAACTTAGCTTTTGGTCATGCGGCAAATGAAAGAACAATTCAGTAGTAAAACTCAAAAATCTTGCAATGGGAACAGCCCATTTACATCTTCTTCTGATGACTAATACCAAAGTCAATAAATGAGAGTTTTTCATTTCAAGAACTCAAAACCATGCTACTGTTTAAAATTTAATCATAATTTGATAACTTGGGTGAAATCACTTCAAATTATTAACAAATTCTCCTAATTAGAAGCAACTCAATATAATTATGATGAAATATTCTAAGATATAAACCATTGTGATTAGAAAAAAAATGATGGAATTATTGCTGAGAAGAGATCCAAAGGCTCAAGTCTAGAGAACCCAACATGACTCACAAGGAATCTTTAAGCACAACTGCTACAAAGTTAAAGTTTTTTTTGTAGTTGAATGAGATCCTTTGATCAGTTTCACAAAGTGTAGACTGTAGAAATCGTATGGCCAAGCAGGACACATGGACTTGGTTTCAGAATAAGAAAAAATAAAATGAATTCACTTTAGCATGTTGGGTTTAGGATTTTACCTAACTTAAGGAAATTGTTTAGGATTTTCCATTCAAAATCCCAATGCTTTCCTATGCTCTTGAGAGTCCAATATGACCACAGCTTACATGATAGAATAAAAAGAACATGTTAATCATGACGGAGAAATTTGTAACTTTCAACATAGCATTGCCTTTTTTTTCTGAAATAGTTTCACAATCAGATGATGATTCATAAGGATTGTCAATATATATAGGTAACCCATCAGAGTTTCATAAACGGTTAAAAAAGTCATTAGCAAACAAGAAACCATGTAGGCATTGCTGCATTGGCATCTTCAACTTATGAAAATATCAGGTTGCCATGTGCAATGCAACCTTCTGGTGCAGCTCATCCTTGCTAGCACCCACAACCTTGTCTACTATCTTCCCTACTTTCAAAAACATGAAGGTTGGCATTGCCTCAATCGCTAAAAAAGACTACAATTACACATGTCCATAATTAATCAAAAGTAACAAATAGTTTTACAAAGTATAGAGTTTGACTACTCCTTAAAACTTCAAACTAATTTGGACAGCCATAGACCACACCATGAAGCAGTAAAATTGACGAATAGGTAGGTAGGTAGATAGATAGAAATCAGCAATGCGGGTTTGGTAAGTGCCAACACTTAAATGAAACTTGAACTATTGGACAGACGCTCTCATCGAGTCAGAACAAGTGCAGAATCTTGGTTTAGAAATTTATTGATACATTGATGGAAAAATTATCGACATGAAAATGCTCCGTTTATATACCAAGTGTTACAGAGTCACCATCTATGCTCACTGCATCCAAAACACAAAAGCCAAGCCTGCATTGACAACCGTGTCTGTGGCTACAAAAAAAACAATATGCCAAATGCCTCTTTGGTCCCTATTTTCTCCCCTTCTAGTTCTAAACAACTATCGAGGAACACACTCAGAATGAAAGGAACCTCGAAAATTAGGGTTGGACGCCGAAATACCTTCAAAAACCAAGAAACCCAGGCAGTGAAGAGAAAGATAAATGTCCATTTTACTCAAAAATAAGAAACCCTAATCCCAGATTATACAAATCCCAAAAAAGAAGAACAATAAAAATGAAACATGCACCGTATAACCCTAATTGATTTCTGATTTGGGCAAATAAAAGAAACAAGAAAGAAACGGTAAGGTATGAGAATATAGAGTGAAAGGATACCTTTAAGAAAGTTTTTTTTGTCCCTCTTCCCGTCACCACTGCTTAGAGGAAGAATTTCTTTTTTTTGGGAGGGGGGGGCTTTGAAATGGAACGAGGCAAGAATAGAGGGCTTTCTTGGGAGTATTTAGAGGAGGGAAATGCCAAAGTAAGGTTTCAAAATGAAGGTCAAATGGGACTAAGGTTTCTACTCTGGATGGAGATCGAGGATGGAGGCTAGCGGTGGAGGCGAGCAATGGAGAGTAGAAATAAAAATGTAAGTTTAGAGGAATTAGGGCACACTTTCGAGAAAGGAAATTAAGAAAGGGGTTTTTTTGGTCATTACGAAAAGTGGGCATGGGTATAAATGGAATAAAGGACACGAAAATTTGAGTTCCGCCTTTCAGCTTTGCGCACTAAAACACACCCCATAAGTGAAATTTCCGTATGCAAAACTAAACAGGATTTCCTTACGGAATTGTTCTTGTAAGGGTAGGCAAAACTTAATATTTCCCTACGGCACTATAGTAATTTCCGTAGCTACGAGGAAACCATATGCAAAAATGTCAGTCTTTGCCTACTTAATATTATGAAACCCGTAGGTGTAACCTATATCACTACGGCAAAATTAACACCCGTAGGGACATATTGTATGTACCTACGGATTAAAAAACCCGTAGGGACATAGTAAACTTTTCTCTACAGACGAAATTAGATTCGGTAGGGAAATCCCAGTTTTGTTGTAGTGGTGGTCCCCAGCAGAGTCGCCAGTCTGTGGGATCGGATCCCGCGAGGGGGCGCGACCCGCCTCCCTCTTGGTCTCTCGTACCCACGCGAATGGCGTGTGCTTTTTATTACTTATTGATGTGATCATCTTTTCCATGAATTTGGGATCACTAAAGCAATCCGAATTTCACGCAAAAGAGAATAACCAGAGTCGCCACCTAAGTAAGGGACCTAGGACCCATAAGTGACACTGCAATGATCTGCGATCTCAGAAGTCTAGATTCGTTACCTGATTACGAGAATGGAAGGTATGGGGAATTACCACCACATGCACCATTCTTGCCCGATAATTCGGTTTTCAATTCCAAAGGTTAACTCTCTTGAATTTCCTTTAAAATGCTCATTTAAACTCTTTTGATGTGATCTATGTGACATGCAACCTAAAATCTAATCTCGATGTAATTCCTAGATGCGTCTTTTGATTATCTTAAATTGGTTTGATTTGATCTATGTGAAAGTTCTACTAGAATCTAATTTTGTGAAAAATCCTAAATGATTTAATCAAGTTAATTTAAGGATTGAAAATGATAAAGAAATAAACAAAATAAAACCCTAAAGACCCTAATGAAGTGTGTAGGGCCGACTCGTGCTTGGACTGTCATCCCAGCATACAAGTTGCCTACGTACCCAAGCCTCACTGGAATCAGAGTTGACGTAGTTCGGTGACCTAAACTAAGCTACATATGCCTAACTCATCTAGGACACCGATTTAGACTGGACAACTGCTTCAACAGTTTATGAGAGATTAATTAATTCAAGTTGATTACGTTTTCTTATCTTATGACTCTATCTAAGATGATATTCCTATATGATCCTATCTAAATACAAAGAGTTTCCTAAACTAATGTAGGTGGGCCCTACATCTTAGGTTAACTAGGCATGTCTTATAAGGGAAGATGGTTAACTACGTGAAACTTAATCTAAAGCTCAGTTGCTAACAAGAGCAACTGGCCGTGATTGAGGCTTACCAGACTCCTGATTCTAGGACTCCCTACGTGTCCTACGTGTTCCTAAAGGGAGCTCTAAGGGTTCCTAAAGGAATTTTGAATCTAAAAGCTCTTAGGAATTTCGAGTTCTTTTTGGGTTTGTTGAGTCCTTTAGAGCTTCCTTCAAGCTTTTAGTTATTTGGAGATATTTAGGTGTCTTTGATAAAATTTGTAAAATCACTCAAGATTTCTCAAATATAACTTGAGGGTCAGACGAGACATCGGGAATGACCAAAATACTCCTATAGTGTAAAATGGGCAAAAATGAGGGAAACCCCAAAAATTCTAAAAATAACAGGTTTTTTCAGTTAGTTGGAAACTTGAATTTTCATCTTCTAAATACCATTAGAACACCTAGAAACCTTTAGGATCGCGAATTAACTTCAGAATTCCTTCAACGAGGCAAAATTTACCCTAAAATGCACAGATGCCTAATCGTAGGTGGAATACGTCAAAGGACCAAGTAACTCTGAAAGAGTGAACTTAGAGTAACAAAGATTGACTGACTATACTGACAAACCCAGTGATGCTTCTGACTTAGTTAACATTTTGTTTAGTAAGTCTAGCCTTTCAAAGAGTAGTTTTTCAATTGATAAGCAATGGACTTCTTCCTTAAAACGGTAAAGCCTCTAGGATTTGATTACAACTCCTTGAATTGCTTAGTTTCAATGCCCCCAGTTTCTTAGATGATAATTAAGCTTGTTCGAACTTCTTTTCGCTTCTTTAATCTTGATAGTAGGTGTAGCCTTCTTATAATGATTCTCTTACCGTGACCAAGTCACCTCTTCAGGATTTTTAACTTGATGGACCGTATTAGCCTTAACTTTTGCCTGAACCGCCTTTTTAGGTTTTCGATCTACCAGGCTATTCCCTTAGCTTTTGCCTAAGCCGCCCTTTAGGGTTTTCAACTTAGTAGGGGAATGATGTTAAATTTTGCCTAGACCGCCCTTCTAGGTTTTCAGTCTAGCAGATCTTCAAACTCCGTTCTTTTTTCTTTTTCATTTTTTAAGGCCTAGCCTTGATTCTGAACACCGGAAAGACTTTATAGGTAGGATAGGACTTTTCAAAGAATGGCTTAAGGTTCAACAAAGATTTCAACCGAACCTGTGAATAGGTTGCCTACGTATCCAAGGGTAAGAATCAGGTCGTGCGTAGTTTAGGGCGAATGCCCCTAGTTTGAAGGTAGCCCCTAGTTTGAAGGTAGCCCTTAGTTTGAAGGTAAATTGATTTTTGTTTTTTTTTTCTTTTTTGACTGATTTCTTTTCTTTTCTTCATTTTTGACTGACTTATTTTTCCTCCTCTTGGAATGGTTGACTTCTTTTTTATTGATTGACTCTCTCTCTCTCTCTCTCTCTCTTTTTTCCTTTTGGAACGATTGAACTTTGGCTTTTAAAGCAACCGAACTCGGTTTGACCGAGCTACCTATGTACCCCAATGTAGGGATCAGGTCTCGCGTAGTTCGGTGCGAATGCCTATAGTTTGATGGGTTTTCAAAGGAATTTTATTTAGGCTCAAAGGGTTTGCAAATGGATATTATTTTTTATACTTGGTCATGAATTTGGGATTTGTTCCGTCAAAGGAGGCATTCCAATGTTCAGGTTTGGAATTGATCAAGGTAGACTAACTCTCTTTATTGTGTATTTTTTTTTCGTAGAGTTTGACGGCATTTCAAGGTAAGAGATAATGAGTCATCTTCCATCAAGATTCGGATATGCGCTTTTGATTTTAATGGATCGAAACTTGTTCTTTGACATCCATCATCTATACACCGGTAACTCTTAATATTTGATGATCGCTTTCTTATGTTTGCTCTTGAACTTTCTTATCTTGAATTTGTCTACTTCCATTGCTACATGATGAATTTGGGAACCAAAGACATCGATTGAGACATGAAAGTTGCTTCCAATCCATGCCCCTTGTATATCACGTGTTGCTCACTTCCTTTATTGTTTTGAGCTTTTCATCCAGGCCCTGCCCCTGGTATTGGTTGTAACGCTTCTAGACAATCCTGTTGTGCTCGAAATGAGTTTATTAATTCTCCGCGCTCTTTATGAGGGTAATGTATTATCAATTGGCATTTACTGAATCAAAGTTTTTAGTACCCATGTTTATCATTTCAATTTCTTCCTTTAAAGGTTGAGATCGGCGCTCCTCATTTTGTTCAAGCAATTGCTTTGAATCAAGTGGAGTTTTGTCGATCTCTTCCTCATTTGAGAAGGGAGTCTTATTTTTATTGTTATTAAAATCAGAAGCATACTTGAGAAACAAACACAAAGGAGCTATTGGAATTGATATTTTATTTAAAGAACGGTTATTACTGTAGACACCCTCATTTTGCTATACTTTAAAAAGCAAAAGATTTGGTAGTTTGACAAGTTTCGAGTTAGTGTCTTTTACCCAAATTGGTGAAAGAGGCCTGGTGTCGTTAGGTCCATGCAATGGTACCAGAGCCAAGTTAATCTTGAAGGAAAGACTTCAAAAATCTAGACAAAGAGCTTCATTTCAAAGAAGATCAGCTCAGAAGCATTCAGAAGTAGAAACACCGGAAAGTGCAGTTTTCATAAGAAGACCATGCCCCAGATGGGCACCTAAAGCTTGGAAGAGCCTTGAATGTGATGATGGGTGGGCCAGTTTCTCAGAAAGATGAGCCATTAAAATTCAGAATTTCCTTCCAGTCGGTTGAATACTATCCTGGTCAAGAAATATTTATCTAAACACCTGTCAAAGAATCCAACTTTCCAATTTCAGTATCCAAGAGAGCCTTTGTTTTAGGTTACCAGTTTCAGGTATTTAGATCAAGGTTTCGGTTATCAAAATTCCCAACCAGACGAACAGTCTCTTTGTGAAAAAAAAAACTTGTTAAAGCTTTCTGAAAGTGTTCCTAAACCATTCTCATTCATGATGTTTGTTGTCTTATCATTTGGCAAAGTCCTAGTGTCAATGTTGACCCTGATTTCATCATTCATTGATTTCAAGAAACTAAAGTTCATTAAATTCAACTTCAAATCAAATTCAAGTTCATAAAAAATCTTCAAATTCTTCGTTGTCGAATTCATCAATTCATCTCAATCGAAGTTGTCTTATTTCTTTGAGCCCGTTTGGGAATGGTTCCTCATTTTCCGAGTCCATTTGGGAATGGTCTCTTATCATCTTTGAGCCCTTTTGCGAATGATGTCTCATTTTTCGAGTCCATTTGGGAATGGTCTCTTACCTTCCTTGAACCTGTTTGGGAACGGTGTCTTATTTTTTAAGTCCATTTGGGAATTGTCACTTATCCTTCTTTGAGCCCGTTTGGGAAAGGTGTCTCATTTTCCGAGACCATTTGAGAATAGTCTCTTATCCTCTTTTAAGCCCGTTTGGAAATGGTGTCTCATTCTCTTCGAGTCCATACGACTATGGTCTCTTATCCTTTTGGGCCTGTATGACTACAATGTTCCAATCCCTTTGGGTCTGTATGACTACGGTGTCCCATTTTCTTTGAGCCCGTACAACTACGGTGTCTCATTATGTTCGAGTCCATATGACTATGGTCTCTTATCCTTTTGGCCCTGTATGACTAAAGTGTCCCATTCCCTTTGGGCCCGTATGACTACGGTGTCCCATTTCCTTTGAGCCCGTACAACTACGATGTCTCATTCTCTTCGAGTCCTTACGACTATGGTCTCTTCTTTTGGGCCTGTATGGCTACAGTGTCCCATTCCTTTTGGGCCCGTATGACTACGGTGTCCCATTTCCTTTGAGCCCGTACAACTACAGTGTCTCATTCTCTTCGAGTCCATACGACTATGGTCTCTTATCCTTTTAGGCCTGTATGACTACAATGTCCCATTCTCTTTAGGCCCTTATGACTATGGTGTCCCATTTCCTTTGAGCCCGTACAACTACGGTGTCTCATTCTCTTCGAGTTCATACGACTATAGTCTTTTATCCTTTTGGGCCTGTATGACTACAATGTCTCATTTCCTTTTGGCCCGTATGACTATGATGTCCCATTTCCTTTGAGCCCGTGCAACTATGGTGTCTCCTTCTCTTCGAGTCCATATGGCTATGATCTCTTATTCCCTTGGAGCCCGTACAAAGACGGTGTCTCATTCTCTATGAATCCATTCAAAAGTGGAATCTCATTTTCTCAGTGCCCGTTTGAAAACGGCGGTGCATCATGATTATTTTTTTATTCTAAGCTACTCGATCTTCGCTCTTAGATTGAACTCATTTCTCTGTTATTCTGAATCACCGCTCAAGGTAAGAATAAATGATATCTTGATTGTGTTCTAGGACTTCATCTAAGGTTTTGCATTAGGAAGCATTTAATGTTTAGGTTGCATTGTGTCTAGGGAGTCCTTTGTTGATTAAAGCTACGCAAAATGGCTCTGTCACTTTTGCTGTGGTATTTGATGACTACGTCAACTCTACCAAAGAGAGCATCTGTAGACACCCCCATTTTGCTACGCTTTGAAAAGCGAGAGATTTAGAAGTTTCATCGAGTCTTGAGTTGGTCTTCCACATTAGATTAGGTATTTTTGCATTTTAAGGAGAATTGAAGTTGATTCGCAATCCTAAAAGTCTCTAGGGGGATCCATTGGCCTCCGGAAGATGAAAATTCAAGTTCCGATCAAGTAGGAAAATCTGCTATGTTTGGAATTTCTCAGGGTTTTCCCTATTTTTTATCAATTTTTGCACTACAGTGGTATTTCGATCATTTCCAGTGTGTCACATTTGACCCCCAAGTTGTGTGTGAGAAATCTTGAGTGATTCCATAAATTTTTAAAAACCTTCTAAATTTAGAACTTCTCATGGGTTTCACTTGATTTGGGAATTGTGTGACAGGAGGGCATTTTTGACATTTTCAGGGGATTCCGAGTGATCCTGTTTGATTACCCGCTAAAAGGAGCTAACTTAAAAACTTTCTATTTTAGAAGTTTGACCATGAAGACTTTCTATTTTTTAACTTTTTCCTTCAAGGGTAATTCAGTTTGAGGGCATTTTGGTCACTTTTTTTGTATGTGTTGATCAAACGAGGTCATTTGGGCAAAAATGATTTTTCCAAGAGATGAATGAGGTTAGGCCATGTGTGTAGGACCCACCATGTGCATCACATGGTGTGGACCCACCATTATAAATTTTGAATTATTCTTTGAAATTGGTTGGATTTCATAAAAGATGAGAAAGAAAAATGGGCTAATATGGTTAGGTTACTAAAATGACCATAACTTTTTAACCACTAGTTTAAAAAATTTGTATCTGTAGTTTTTGGGAAAGTCTTGAGAAGCGCTATAACTTTCTAGTTTACAACTTCTCATGATTCTTCGAAAAAACAAGTAAAAAATGAGCTTTAAAATTAGCCAGTGCCATTTGGATGAAAATTCCTGCCCACTACAATTGTCATAACTCTTCAGCCGATTGGCTAAATTTAAAGTGTAAATATGCGTTGGAAAGGGCTTTCAAAGGGCTACAACTTTGTAGTTTACCATGTTTCCTAATTTTACCTCTGAATAGGTCAAAAAGGAGCTCCAACATTGGAAAATCCTTTTTGGACGGGAATATTTCATCAAAGGGTGTGTTTCCTATATGTGAAAGCTTCTAGAATAATCTTGAAAGATCTCTTTTGCTATAATTAGAATGGAATTCTAGCTTAGGAAGGAATCCTTATCAGGAAATAACTCTATTTTAGAAAGTAAAGGAAAGAAAGAAAGAGCAAAATATTGGAAACTTACTAAATATGGAGTCCTCACAAAGGAAACTTCTTATTAGCCTCTTTCTTGGGAAAACAACACACCAAATCCTACCTGGGGAGTTTGCAAAAATGTCCAACTTGGCCTCTTTCTTGGGAAAACATCCCATCTTGGTTGGGGTGTGGAGATCATCTTCAACACTTCATCTTCTTCAAAGTTCCATATTATTTATTCCATCATTCTTCTAAATTCAATATATTGGAGATTATTGGATTGTTCTTCAGAATTTTTCTAGCGTTTATAAGGGTGTGACAAAGCGAATATCCTAGATTTACACACCCTAGAGACAAGGATTTGCGATCAATGGTAAGTGTTCTTTCTCTTTTCAATCTTAGGTTTAGAAAAGTATGTTTATGATTGATTTTAGGGTTTATTTTCGGATATAGTCTATATGGATGAATTTTTGGGTGAAATTTTAGTATGTTGGAATATGAAACATAATCTTTTAAACTCATATTTTTACTGGAAAATTAATTTCTCTCCATTAAAAATAAATTTTCTTTGATTTTCTTTAAATATGGGTTTCAAACTTGGTTTTCAAAGCAAGTCATGCAAATCTTGGAGTTTATCTAAAACAAGTATTTTCTATGATTAAAGTATATTCAAAAACTTTTGGAAAACCCAATTTCCAGCCGTGGTTGACTGGAAAACTTTTAAACTCATATTTTTTTTTCGAATGATAATCTAGAAAAGGGTTGTTTCTCGAAAAATGAAATAAAAAATGAATCAAATCAAGTCAAAACTGGATGAAATTTGGTTTCCAGTTGTTTTTTAATATTTTCAGATCTCTCAAGAAATTTTAGAATTTTTCAAATTTATTTGATCCTATTCTAAATTATTTTAAATTTGGCTTAATTATAATAAATATCAAATGAATTTGAAAACTCATGAAACTTTAGAGATCATGAGTTTTACACATATTTACAGTTTTCCATGAAATAAAATTTTGAAAACTTTGTTTTCATCATTGTGTTATACTCGAAGCTTCGTTTTGTGTGCGGTAAGTATTTTTCGTACTAAAATTAATAATTTTCTGAATTTTTCTTTACATACTAGTAATATATATTATTGGAATGTTTGAAAAAAAATTCATGAGTTTTTATGAAGTTGTGATATGGTTTTTGAATTTTTCATGATAAACGGGTTTGAATTTCAAGAAAACCATTAGTCTTTTTCATAAAAATTTAGTTTCTGAAGATATATTGGTTTTCAGGTTCTGAATTTTGGATGAAAAATATTATGATTCATATTTAGTCTATCTTAATTTTCTCATGATTTTAGGATTCAAGTAAGCATGCTCTTTGATATTTTCTTTCGAAATAGCCTGTTATGGATATGACTGGAATAGATAGCAAATCATTATAAAACTTGATGAAATTTTTACGGTATGCTTTATTCATGAATATCATGTCACTGTAAATTTTGGTTTGATTTGAAATCCGTTTGCTATGTGTTTCTCTATAATGTCATCAATCTGACATAATTTAAGAAAAATCATTAAAAATCAAATTTAATTCCTATAATCATGAAAAAATTGAGAGTATCAAAACATAACAAAATATGCATAATGTGTAAAGGTTTAAAGTGAAATCATATAAAATGGGTTAAAAACCATCTTATCCCTAAAATGGTCATAATCTTTAGTTTGGTTAAGGACCTGAAATACAGGTGTGACAATCCAAGAGGGGGGTGAATTAGTCAATTAGAAATTTTAGGCTTAATTAAGGGATATTAAAAATTAATTCATTTAATTAAGCACTAATTAGTCTAACCCTTGTTCAAATAGGTATTATAATGCAATTTAGGGTTTAGACATTTAACTTAAGTGCATTCACTAACCCTTGTTCAATTAAAGCATAAACATAAGTAAGGTTAGAGAGTACCAATCACCACACATGCGAGAGAGAGAGAGAGAGAGAAAAGAGCAAGCATCCACAAGGCACAAGATTTATAGTGGTTCGGTCACAACTTGACCTAGTCCACTCTTCCAAATTTACCTCCTTGGGATCTCCACTAAAATGATGAAGCCGTACACCTGACTCCTTCATCTCCAAAGGAAACAAACCCTTGCTTTTCCATTCTCAAGGGCTAAAGTGAAACCCATCTGCACGAAGTCTTCAGCGAGAGGACATACCCTCATACGCCGTCTTCACCTTTCTTGGGTCGAAGAGGAGACCCTCGTCTTCACCTTTGTTCACGGGCCGAAGAGAAGACCCTCTTCTTCACAATTCTTACCGGGCCGAAGAGAAGACCCTCAACGAAGAACAAAAATAATGAAAAACACTCAATGCCTCTTAATAGGCGGATTACAACTTTGTAAGCTCACAATCACTCCTAAAGATAGCAAAGATAAAAGCCCTATGGAGTGCCTCTTGAAAGAATGTTGAAATCCAAGTTCAAAGAGATTTTTGCTTCTGAATGAAAAGTTGAAGCACAAAGAGAAATGGGATTTGATCTTTCTTAAATGTTCAAAAGCTTGTAGAGATAGGTTTTAATCAAGTATATATAGTGTAATTGAAAATATGACCGTTTGGGGTAAAATTGTAAATTATTGGCTTGAAAAAGTCAAGCAGAAAATACCCCAACAGCTAGTTTGCTCGACCGCGGCGGTCGACTGGGCTACGGAGGTGGCCCTCCCCTACCGGGCTCCCTATTCTATTTTCAAATTTCTTACCGTCGCGGTCAACCGGCCACATGGCGGTCGCCCGGCCAAGGCTAACTGTTTGCTCAAAAAAATTAGCTCAAAAAACCTATCTTGGTCAACCGACCCATTGCAGTCGCCCGCCCTAGACCTAAATTGGATTGCTTCTGTAGAAACAGATGCGCATCCGTGGTCTCCCGGATCACCACGGTCGACCGGCCTAATAAAATTCGAGATGGCCTGGATTTCCAGGTTCCATCCCGCGGTTGCCCGGCATAGCCCCGTCGACTGGCCCTGAGTGAAATTCCATTTTTAACTTTAAAATCCAGGGGCTTTTGGGCTATGGTCTTTGGGCTTAAGTCCAAGGTTTTCAAACACATTTTTGGGTACGTTGATGGTTTTCAAAGATGTAAAATGTTAAGTATAAAAACCATTTGAAAACGTTTTGAAAGTGCATTTAAACATAAAATCAAGAGGACTCCAAATACATTCTAAAAATAAGAACAATGAGTCTTCTTAGAATGTCTTGGCTCCTTTGCACTTTCTTGGACTTCTTCAGCTTGGGTGAACATCTTGTCATTGTCTTGGCTCTCGTGACTTGTCCTCCAATCTTCAATGCATGTTGAGGTACATGAGGTGTCACCATGGCATGTTCAACTCGAAGCTCCTTCTTGACACTTGCTTAGGAACTTGTGGGATCTTCATGTTGAGCTACTTTACTTAAGCATCTTCAAATGAGGATGACTCAATTGTAGGTGCAAGCTCTTGGTTCCATTGACCCTTGATCCACAAGCCATGTGTTGTGAAGAGTTGTATAATGGCGATTATGACATGAAAATCCTGTATACAGCACAACACCTCAAAGCAACACATCAGTCCATAAATGCTAATCAATTTGGTTTGCTAGCATCAACACAAGAAGGTAAGGCGAATGATTGAACCCATGGGAACCCTTAGGCTTACATTCTCCCGCTTTTTTATGATGGCAAACTAATTTATTAGGGATGAAGGAGATATCAACCAATAGATGAATAAGCATGATATGATATACACAATAGAGCATAGCTCCCCCTCACTATATGCACAAGTATAATAAATGAATATAAAGCATGTGTTGCATATACAATAAGACTACCTAATCAATTCTCAAAATTCTTCCCCTTTTGGCAATAGCAAAAAGGTAGGGATATGCAAGTGTGAGTACAAGTGGGGGTGTCAAGATGAAGAACAACTCATAAGAGTTATTCAGAGTGTATATGATGTGTCAATGAAGCTCATATGATGCTTATGAAAATGAAAACAAAGTGAAATGCATGATAAGCAGAGTTTTTTTTTTTAAGATATGTAAGTTAAGCACAGTTATGGGGGCAATAGACTATGTGAGCATATCATAATAGTTTATATAAACATGAAAAAGCAATCATTTAGCTCTCCCCTATTTGTCATTGGCCCTAGGTGAAACCTATGTGATAGGGCATGACCAAGCAAAATGGTTTAAAATGTGAGTGATTTAAACAATTGGGCTTCATTTGCAACTTGTAAGAAGATGAGTCTCTACCTTAGCACTGATATACTCAAGTATTAGACATAACTTTCAAGTTCACAAGTTGCATTGTGTAGGGGTCTCTTGATTATAAGCAGACAAGTCTCTTCCAGAGCAATGATATGCTCTGAACTATAATATAACATTTTTTAGATGACTTGTTTCTTGCTCATAGAGATTTACACATCAAAGTTAAAGCTCCTCCTGACTGAGTTCATCTAATTTAAATGTAATAGATCAAGGCACATAGAACCCATGATTTAATTAATCACCTTTAACCATTCGGATTGCTCCATTCATAAACCAATCACACTTTGAATATGAATGGATGATTTTTAGACATAGAATATGAGTTTAAGGCAGATGGTCTAATAAACATATGGATAGGAGAATGAAATCAATGAAGTACATATCCATGGTAACCAAAAGATCATGTATACATAGATAAGGACCATAAAGCTCAATATACATGATCAAGATGGAAGATTAATACCACATTTCTTTTATTACTTCAAGAAGTGATAAAAGTTGTATTTGGAAATCTCTCGAAAGAAGTAAGACTAAACTTCCTTTCCTCTATCCGGAACTCTTCTACTGATGAATGTTTAGAAGGGCTTAGATCAATGCTTGACCCTTTCTTCCCTATAAGGGAGCATCATTTGTCCAATCTTTCCGGATTGAGAGATTGGATACTTGTTTTAAATCTTCTCCTTCAACAAAGGGTCATCCTTGAAGGCATGATCATGAAGTGCACATGCCAGCCTTTAGACAGAGTCTTCAATTTCCTTAGTCTCTGTTCATCCTTCACAGTGGAAGAATGTAGAGATGGACAGAGGAGAATTGAGTACATCTGCCATCTTATTACATCTTACACGATGGAAGGAGACAAGTACCATAAATAAGCTATGAAGGACATGATCTGAGTGGGGTCCTCCGAAGCTAAAATCTTGGAAGAGATGATGGGACATGACAAACTCAAAAATATTTAAATCATCCATCTTCCAAGAAATTGTCATTGGCCTTAGATAATTCTTATAATGCAAAGCCTGACAATACACAATGGCTATAGATAAGAATGTAAAAACACAACCATTGGATCTTACCATGATTAAAGATGTTCTTATCTTTAAGAACACATAATAAGAGATTACTTCATATGAGATATGATGATCATCTCAATCACTATTCTATGAAGAAGAGTTCCAGAGATTTTTCAAACTCTAGAAAAAGATACTTATCATTGGTAGAGATAGAAACATATAAGTCTATCCAAGATAAGTATAAGGCCTGAGAAGATATGGCACTGAGGCACAGGCAAATGGATCTTGTCAAAAGATGAGAGATGATCTCAAATGTAAAGAATAGGAAAAGACCCAACTACAACACACATGGAGCAATGTGGCTCCACATGAGTGTACTTATCATATGTGATGCACATCAAACATCATATGATAAGATGGATGGACAGACATTGAGCATATATAGCTCTCCCTTTGTAAGAAACTCATACAGTGTATGAATCCAAAGGGCTGTCCAACCACATAGACAAATCGAGTAATTTAGGGTTTGGTCAAAATGGAGTGTCTACAGATGCCCCTCTTTAGCAGAGCGTGCTTGTCGCGCGAATGCCAAAGCTGAACAGACAACACATTTTGGCCGACCCAAAAATGAAGTAAATTTTTTTTTTTGGATTTTGACTCTAAGAACAGTATTCGCAAGGGCAAAACAGCAAAATAGCTTTTCACATGATTTAAATTCTACAAACGTTGGGAGATAGCCTCTCACCAACTCTTGACTTGGCATCTGAATGAGATGGTCTCTCTCTAATACTCATGACTCAACTATCCAAATCAATCCATAAGGACCTTTATTAAAACACACAATCACAGAACACAGACACTTTGTATTTTTAAAGCAAAACTTCATAGAAGTAAACGCAAGATAAACACTCAAAGAGTACAAACCAATTCAAGTAGAAACCAAATCACTCAAACAAGTACAAACCAATCACTATAAGACTTTTTTTTATAATTTTCTTATGTATGAATGTCGAAACTTTTATGAAATCAAATATGGCACTGCACAAACCAGCTCCATGTAAATCCAGATTCGTATGGTTCTGTATAAACCAGATCCATATGAACAAGCATAAAACCAAACATTCAAAGAGTTTCTTTCTTTTTTTTACTGAAACTTTCCAAAACATGCACAAACCAAACATTCAAAGAGTTTATATATATATATATATATATATATATATATATATGAGATAACCAAACTTTTATCAAAAAAAATATGGTGTCACATAAACCAGCTTCAGGTAAATCTAGATTCTTATGGTTCCGCATAAACCAGCTCCATATGAACCCTTCGCATGAATACCAAAACAAACACGAAACAAAACTCTCAAAAAAAAATTTATCTTGTTTTTTCAATCAAGCCAGAATTTACTTGGCCAATTATTAGGGTACGTGAATATTTGAGCTAAACTCAAACATCTAATACCAGGGCGATAACTATACAGACCATTGCCGAAAATCCATCTGTTTAGCTATCAGGGTAATTCTGACTCATCTCTTTCAAGGTAGTGAATCACCAAAGATTTATATGGTGCTGCATAAACCAGCTCCATGTAAATCCAGATTCATATGATTCCGCACAAACCAGCTCCATATGACGCAGATATGCCTTACTCCTAACTTCATTAGGTAGCAGCACATTGCGGAACGAAGGAAGAAAAGACCAGATCATGTAACACGGAATCCGATGATTTCTTACTTCTTTAAAACACTCAAAGAGTTTTTTTTATCATTGCTGAAAAACTTCACCAAAATAAATACAAAACCAAACACTAAAAAAGAGTAGTTTTTTTTTACCATTGTATCAAAACATTACCAAACAAGTTCAAACCAAACACTCAAAGAGTTTTTTTTAATAGATTGATGCAAACACAAATCAAATACTTGAAGAGTATGAATCAAACAAGTGCACACTACTCACTCAAAGAGTTTCTTTTTGAAATTTTATCAAAACAAGTGTGAACCAAAGGTTTTTGATGGAAGAAAAGGACTAGACCACGAATCACGGAATCTAGTAATCTCTTCCTTTATTAGAAACAACTCAAAAAGATTGCCTCATTTCGACTTCACTGATGGAAGAATCATCTCTCAAAGAGGATAATGAAAATAAATGATCTTTGCCAAAAACTAAACTCAAATAACTTGAAGAAATTTTCAGGTTGTAACCCTTTTCAACAGGTAAAATAACATTCTACCAAGGTTTGAAGATGGCAGAAATGAATGCTAGTCTCCGTTGAGGATAAGATTTTTCAAAGAAACTCGACTCCAAAGGAGAAAAACTTGACCGAGGAGTTCAACTCAAAGAGAGTTCAAACTTCTCTTGTATCTACTTGATGAGAATAACGACCTCAAATATCATTGTTTGTTTGACATCCCCTAATATGATTACTTCCATGACAGAATTCTTTAGAGAGCAACACAAAAAGAATAGGCCAAAGGCGAAAATACACACTTGGGTTTATAAAATTTTCACAGGTACAAGAACATAGTTCTACTCAAAATTCGGTTTCATCTCTGCCGTCTGCTGATGTTGAAACTGGGCTAAAAGCCTTTCATATTCTGAACTCTGCTCTGCTTTGCATTGATTCACAGGAACCACAAATTCTCTTCTTCTAAGGGTTTTTTTATCACCCTAGCTTTGGGAGGAATACTAACTAAACAGGACTATAACTCTGAACACTTGACCTCAACTCGACAACAACCAAAGACTTCAACGAGTTCAAGAGATTGGACTCTAATAGAAGCTGAAAAATGTTTTAAGATGGTAAAAGTCTACCACTCTTGGATTCTTTTGAAAACCGCTTTTAAAGGCATTTCATTCTTCTTTTATGTATTTCAGTCATGGTTACTTTCCCTTTAGATTGCTTAGCCTCAACCACCCTAACTCAAAGAGTATCAAAGGAAGCTTTGCTGGCGCTTACTCAGACATTGAAGTAATGCCAAAGAAAAATGAAAGTCTAATTGGCTCTTTGAAGCTCTGTCCTCTCTACATGAAGTCACTGTCATGACAAAATCGCCTTCCTAGGTTTTCAATTTGGCAGACCGTATGCCTTATATTTTGCCTGGACTGTCTGCCCTTGCAGATTTTCTATCTAGCAGGCTCAGCACCCTGATTTTTGCCTAAGCCGCCCTTTCTGGTTTTCAACTTAGCGGGTGAATGACCGTAACTTTTGCCTAGACCGCCCTTTCGAATTTTCACTCTAGCGGGTCTAAGACTCCTTCAATTTTTTCTCTTTCTGTTTCTCTACAAAACTCGGGCTTAAAATACACTAGAAGGACTTTCAGGTAGGCTTAAGTTCAAACAGGTTAAAACATTGGTGTGTTTGAATGTATTTAAACCGAATGTGGACCCTCCAGAAATGAGAATCATGTTTGCCTAGTTCGCCCATTTGGGGTTTCAAAGATTGTTTTTTTTTTCAAAAGATTGTGAAAGATGTGACCGAACCCAAGTTGATCAGGTTGCCTACGTACCCTGTAGAAAGGGATCAGGTCATAACGTAGTTCAAAACAAAAACAAAAGATAAAATGCCCCTAGTTTGTGTTTACCAAAGAAAACAAGTTGTTTTTTTAAGTGGCCCAAAGGGTTTGCAAACAATTTTAAACATGTGGGTTGTTAGCTCAAGGCTCAAATCGATCTAGGATAGTCTCCTGGTGTATTTAAGCATAGTACTTATTGAGTTGATCTAGGTTTGTAGGTTCATTTAATTTTTCTCATTTTCATCGAAGAGTCTTACGGCTTTTCCAGGCAGGACGTCATCAACAATATAAGGACCAGACCAATTTGGCCTGAATTTCCCTCTTGAATCAAACACCGGTGCCCTGTAGGACTTCAAGACGAAATCTCCTGACTTCAGGTCACGGACACGAACTTTCTTGTTGAAAGCTCTTTCTATCTGTGGGACCCGATCCCGCGAGAGGGGTGGGGCGCGAGCCGCCACGCCTTCTCTTGGTCTCTCGTACCCACGCGATTGACGTGTGCATTTTTATTATCGATTTTAATTCATCTTTTATGTGAACTTGGGATCACTAAGGCAATCCGAATTCCACACAAAAGAGACTGACAGAGTCGCCACCTAGATGTGGGATCTAGGACCCGAAATTAACTAGAAATCTAGACTCGCTACCTGGTTACGAGAATGGAAGGTATGGGGAGTTATCCACCACATGCACCATTTCTGCGCGATAATCGGTCTTCGATTCCAAAAGCTAACTCTTTTAAATTTATTTTAAATGGCTCATTCAACTCTATGTTATTGTGCGAACTATGTGACATGCATCCTATGATCTAATTTCAATGTGAATCCTAAATGTGTATCTTGATTACTTTATTTGTCTGGATTCAATCTAAGTGACAGTTCTCCTAAAATTCTAATTTCATGGAAAATCCTAAGTAATTTGATTAAGCATTTACAAGAAAATTAATATACAGAACACCACAATTTGTTGTAGTGCCGACTCGCGGTTGGTATGCCATCAGACATCCAAGCTGCCTACGTACCCAAGCCTCACTGGGATCAGAGTCGACGTAGTTCGGTGCACCTAAGCTAAGCTACTTATGCCTAACTCAACTAAGACACCGATCTAGACTGATTCGACTGTTTCAACAGTTTTAAGAGGAGTTATTTAATTCAAGTTGAGGATTTTATTATCCTAGGATTTCATCTAAGATGCTATATGATTCTTATCTAAATGCAAGTTGTTCCTTAGACTAATGCAGGTTAGCCTACATCCTAGTTTACTAGGCCTGTCCTAGGGAAAGATTGGGTGACTAGTGTAACTAGACCTAGGGTACGGTTGCTATCCATAGCAAGCGTACGTGATGAGGCTGGACTCCTAACTCTAGGACTCCCTAAAACCTAAGACTCCCTAAAACTTAGGACACGACACGACACCAGTGTTCCTAAATTGGGCTCTAATGGTTCTTACGACGGAAACCATAATCCAATGGTTCCGAGAGACACGAGATGAATCGATTTCAGTTCTTGAAGGTAATTAATTTCAGATTTCAAGGATTTTCAGTTTCTGGACATTTAAGGAATACCAATGGTTCTAGGGTTCACCAATTTCGGCCCAGAATGGCATCCAAGGAAGGGAATCGTGCGCTATTTCCTTGTGCAATTTAATACTTAGGTTATAGCATCTTATTGCCTGGCATCTCTCAGGATTTCCGTGGACAGTAACCTCGGAGCCAACAACATGCTATAGCTTAAATATTCAAATTGTCAAAGATCGAGTGCAATAGGGACACGATTATGGATGCGCTGGCCATTTTTCTAAGGAAATCTAAAAATCCTAAAATTTCTATTTCGATGGATTAAGGAATTAATATGTGACAGAATTTTAAGGTTCTTTAGAAGCTTTGCGATGATTTTTAATTAATTTCGGATTTTCACTGAATTTTATCAATTTTAAACCATATGAGTGATTTTACAAGTGAAACTGTTGCAAACGAATTCAAAATGAATTGAAACTTCTACAACAACAAGATATGATGAGATGTAGCTTACTGGAAGATTTCTACAGATTTTTACATTAAGCTCATATTTAATTTTGATTTAAGAATTGATTGACCATATTGCAAAAATAACACAGAAACAACTAGAAATAGAAATCTAAATTCATTGAAATTTCTAAAGTAGTAAGATATAAGTAAAAATAGCGTGCTCTGAGATTTTCATGAATTTTAGAAACTATCTAGTATCAATTTTGAATTTTTCAATTTTCAGACCAGATTATGCATTAACACTACATCCCATAAGAACAAAACTCCAAACCAATTGAAAAGTTTACAGAAACAAGAAATATGGAATCTAAGACTACTGTAAAAATTTGGAGAATTTTATCTATGATCTGATGTCAGTACAAATTCCCCCAAAATCTGATAATTTTCAAAGAAAGCATAAAATAATATACCAAAATAATTCTAAAAATTCTCAAAAATTCATGGTAGAATGTATCAGTATCATATTATTTTCTCACGAAATTTCATTAATTTTGGAATTCTTTTAGTATATATTTTATTTTTCTTCGTCAAAAAGATATTTTTGAAGAGTTTTCTATATTTAAAACACAATTTTCGAGAAAATTACGACTCCGGAAAACATCTTTTAATCTTGTTCTGATATGATGAACACAAGAAAAATCTTAAATTCCAAAAAATAGATCATCCTGAGATGGTTATTTTTTCGAATTTCGTAATTTCTCAGCCATTATTTTAAACAGAATTCTACTCTTCACTCAAATTCTAAAAAACCTTTGATCCAATGTCTGATCCGATCCGATAGTTATTTTACTCTATTTAGATAGATCATTGTATTAAATTTTGGGACGAAACGGAATTGAAACACTCATGCACATCATGATTTTAAGCACACACATTTAATATTGAGTTAAAATCATTTAAATGCTAAAAACCATGCAAAATACATAAAAAATACCAGATGATTCGGGAAAAATCCAAGAATAGGGTACCGACCTGTGATAGAGTTCCTCGCCGAATCCAAAAGCCGAAAAATCCGAAAATATCCCGCCGATGTGCGATCCGCTCCGCTTTTATTCTTCCTTTTTCTTTTTCTTTTTTTTATCTTTGATCTCTGTGGAGAGAGAGAGAGTAATAAGGAGAGGATGAGAATGCGAGACAGAGCGAGACAGAGAGTTCAAAAGTGACCGAGAGAGAGAGAGACCGATGTAGAACGAGAGAGAGAGTGTGTAGTAGAAAGAGTGAGAATGATAGATAGAGAGAGATAGAGAGAGAATGAGAGTGAGTGAGACAGAGAGGGAGCGAGAGTGAGATTGACAGAAAAGGAGCGAGATATAGAGGGAGTGAGAATCCGAGAGGAACACAGAGAGTAATAGTGAGACGGAGACACAGAGAGACACGAAGAGATAGAGAGGAAGAGAGTGAAGGAGAGATGTAGAGTGAGAGATGAAACAGAGGGATAGAGGGGAGAAGTAAAGATGGTTGTTGAGATAGGGAGAGAATGATAGAAAGAGGGAGTGAGAGTGAGGCTGGGAGAGAGGCCAAGAGGGAATGAGAGTGAGAGGTAGAGAGAGAGAGAGAGAGAGAGAGAGAGAGGTAGGGAGAGAGAACGAAAAAAACAGAGTATTATGATACTCTGTTTTTTTTCACGCTATATTTGTTTTTTTTTTTATATAGGTGCTGTTGATGAAGGGATGGGAGGCGAGGAAAAATGAAGGGGGGTGAGAAAGCGAGAGAAAACAGAGTGAGAGGTTGAGGGGAAACGAAGGATGGTGAGAAGAGAGTGAGAAACCGAGAGTTGAGAGTGGACTGGTTCAGACGATGCCTCCTCTTCTCTATCTTCGTGATGGCCTTTTTTAGATTCCAAAAATTCTTTTTCTCCCTCTCCTCTCTCATCCGAGTGAGAGAATTGGGTTATATCTTTTAATGGAATGGCAATTGCCATAATTTAGAGAGGGTTGCCAAAATTATCTGTGGGTTTCCAAGAATGGCTGAGTATATTTTTATAGAAATTGCCATTAAAAGTCCCTTTTCCAAGCGAGCAAGAAAATATTGCACTATATTTACCTCTCTTTGATAAGATTTCGATAGATATTTTTGGCCCAAATCTAATTCTTACCTTGAGCATAGAATCCTAATAAGGGAGAAAGGGAGAGTATCCTGCATGTATGATTTATTTCTTTTTTTCTTTTAGCCGACCATGCAAGCATGGGTGTGAATATCAACCTCCTTCGTACAATGTTTAATTGCCAAGTATATCTCAAGATGGGGACCACCCCATGGAGCCATCTGAACCAACTAATTGATGGGCCGCAATGCAAATTAGTTGCACCCAGCGAATCCTTTTCGTCGCATAATCTGAATTGTCCATTAAACATGCATCAATATATGAATTAGTTGCGCCCCTCTAAATCATTTCGGCGGGCCGATCCGAGCCGTTCAAATAACTAGCTATCAATTAACTGGCTTGGATTACTCATAATGTGGGCCCCCCTAAATCACTCCCATTGGATGATCCAAATTGTCCAATTTGACGAGCCACAACTTTAAATTTTAATTTTTCACAATAATGGGTCCATACCAGATTGGCAGAAATACACTGCACCCATCATGGAAATTGATCTTATTCATTGGATCCAAATAAATTCAAAAAACCATATTCTTCATTAAAACAATGCAGGGCACACCTGTTTGATCTAAATCTAAACAATTGTTCAATGCGGGCCCCCCAAATGGGTCCAAATTCTCTCTTGCTTTAATTCTTGCGAACAACCCCTCTCAACGCTTAGCAGAAAAATGCAGAACATGACCGAGATGACGGAAAAGATCGAGAAAACATACAAGGCGGACACGGGAATAGAAAACACTGAAAAATTGACAGCGAAACCCTAATTTTTTTATTGATCAAAGCGGAGCAAAATGGGGGTGTCTACACTATCTGCCTTTGATATCCCTGGATATGGTATAAGGCTCTCAGCCTCTTCTCATCTATCATCTGCAATTCATCGTGTCTGGCTTTTTTCCCATTCAGACTCTGGTAAATCAGCCTCTATCATCACTCTCAAAGAGGGAATTCTCAACTCAACTAGCAAAACCACTTCCATTCTGTACACCAAAGAATACAGAGTCACGCCTGTCGAAGACCTGATCGATGTCTGATAAGCCCACAAGGCATATGACAGCTTGTTTGACCAGTCTTTATAAGTCTCAGTCATCTTATTGATAATGACTTTGATATTCTTGTCCGCTGCCTCTACAGCCCCATTTGTCTGAGGTCTATAGGGAGATGACTTATGATGCTTTATCTTAAATTCTTCACACAGGTGTACTACCTCTTTCTTAAAATGTGATCCATTATCAGAAATCAATTCTTGAGGTACTCCGTATCTAAATATAATGTTGGTATAGATAAACTTTGCAACCATGTTTGAAGTTATGGAAGCATAAGATGCAGCCTCGATCCACTTTGTAAAATAGTCGATAGCTACCAAAATGTACTCATGACCACTCGAGGATCTTGGATAAATCTTTCCAATGATGTCTATTCCCCATATTGAGAACGGCCATGGCGAAGTCAAAGAGTGCAACTTTGACGGAGGAACATGAATGAGATTCACATAAACTTGGCACTTGTAGCACTTCTTCACAAAAGCAAAGCAGTCTGCCTCCATCGTAGGCCAATAAAAGCCAAGTCTTAAAATCTTTCTAGATAGCCTCTTGCCATTCATATGAGGGCCACAAACTCCTTCATGAGTCTGCTCAATAAGCTCTGCAGCTTTGTCCTCATCAACACATAGGAGTTGTATACTATCAAAAGATCGCCAGTACAGCTCTTCACCACAAATGATGAAGTTGGTAGCTAGCCTCTAAAGAGTCTTCTTCTCTTTGCTTGAAGCTTCAGGAGGATGCCCTTTACCAGAAATGAGGTTCTTTATGTCTGTATATGAAATAAACAAGAGGGGCGGTGAATTGATTATAACACTAAAATTATGCCTTTTTAAAATCTAAGTAATGAACCTAGTTTGAATTTTCTTCTCTTGATTAGATTTTGGTTAGTTCAAATGAGATAAAAAATAAAATGAAATGCGAAACCAAAATCAAGAATGAAAGTGCAAGAAAAAGAAAGAACACACCGATATATAGTGGTTCGGGCAAAGCCCTACTCCACTCTTCTTAAGATCATCCTTAAGGTTTTCCACTATGCGAGACTTCCACGATGCCCGGCTCCGAGCCGATTACACTTCCAAGGGATATTAAATGAGGATGCCCTTACACCTTTACACTGACTCTCCTTCTTCGCGGAGTTCTAAGCGATTGCTCTCTAGGGTATTAAGATATGATGCCCTAGCCACCTTTACAATAAATAGAAGATGAATAGCTTGGCTTCTCTTGAAAGCTTGATGCACTTTGTAGTCCCTTGATTGCTCTTCAATAGTGGTTGCAAGTGAAAGCTCTAAATCCAAACTCAAAAGATTTGCAAGTGCAAGGCAAGTTTGGGGAGAGAAACAAACTTATGAATTTCACTTTTCCAAACTCATCTAGTCCAATAGTGTAAATGTTATTGTCTCTAGAACCTATGAATTTCACTTTTCCATCTATCTTATTTTTAACAATGCATTTGTCAGGGTTGAAGATTACTTCAAAACCATTGTCACACAATTGACTAATGCTAATAAGATTATGGGACAAGCCATCAACATAAAGTAATTCATGTATGGGAGAGGTAGAGTTACCTATTGTGCCTTCTCCTTTGACCTTTCATTTCTTATCATCTCCAAAGGTAACGTCTCCACCATCCTTGAGTGATAGGGATGCGAATTGAGTGAGGTCTCCTGTCATGTGTCTAGAGCATCCACTATCAAGGTACCATGTGTTCTTCTTGTTATGGCTTTTAAGGCATACCTACATATGAATAGGCAAGTGAGATCCTTTAGGTACCCAAATCTTTCTAATCTTGCTAAGTTCATTTGTTTCCACTTTGGAGTTCAATTTGATTTTATCTTGTTTAGCATATATGCAAGCAACTTTATAATGTCCTTCTAGACCACAATAAAAACAAGTTTTAGTATCACTAGAAGAAGCCTTTACAAATTTATTTTTATAGTTTGATATTGTAGTATTCCATTTATGTCCAAGTCCACTTTTATCATGTGACATTCTTTGAATATTAACAAGCCTATCCAATTTTAATGAACTATGCTCAAATTTTTTAAAATGTTTCTTTAGTTCATCATATTCATAAGACAGTTTACTATTTTCATGCTTTAGCTTGTTGTTTTCAATAGATAGTTCTTGTCGATTTTCATTTAAGATTTTGATGGTAGCATTTAAATCATGAATTTCAACTTTATATTTTTCATTTTCATCATCCAAAAATTCATGGTCTTTCTTTAACCAACCAAATTCTTTTGTCATGTTAGAAAGAGAATTTTCAAGTGATGCATTTTTATCAAATTCAATTTCAAGTTCATCATGTGCATTTTGCATGGAATCTAGAACTTCTTTTAAAACAATGACATCATTTAAAATATTTACCTCTTGATTGTCGTTTGTTGAAGCCATGAAGCAAACGTTTTTTGCTATCAAGCAATCTTCTCCATCATTTTGTTCGCCTTCACTTTCAATTTCCTCATCGCATGTGGCGGTCATTCCTTTCTTGCTTTCTCTTCTCTTGAAGCGATTATTTGAGGTAGGCTCATTGTTGAGTGGACAATTCGGGCGAATGTGTCCAAGCTTCTTGCAACCGTAGCATCAGGGTTGAGAAGATCCGTCACCGAGCTCTTCTTTCTTCTTGAATGGAGGATTGGTTCTTCTATTTTTCATGCCTCCCATATTCCTTTGCAAAAATTTGATCCTTCTTGTTAAGAGGGCAACTTCATCTTCCATGTCTTCCTTTGCCTCTTCATTACACATACATTACAAGCAAAAGCAATACCTTTTCCTTTTTCAATTTCGGGTGCTTTTGTTTTGAAGATCATCTCATGGGTTATCAAGGACCCTATTAGTTCATCTAGGGAATTAAAAATAACGGATGCCTTTACCACCGATCGAATAAAGAAGAAGAAGTATTAGCCTCTTACTAGGCTTGATTACAAGTTGTAGCTCCAAGGATGCTCTCAAAGATAAACAAGTTTAAACCTAACCAATCTCAAGTGAATTTTTCCAAAGTCAAGGCACAATTAAGGATTGGTGAGAGATTAACCCAAAAATGATTCACAAATGGATTTCTAGGGTTTATTAGAGTTGGACAATGTTTCTCTCGTGTTTTGGACCCTTTAATGGGTATATATGAAGTCCCAACTCCATGTGACCGTTTGGGGGGCAAAACAGTCAAAACTGGGTCAAATAGTCAACTAGCCGTTGGACCACAACGACTATATTTTTTTGAACTAAAACATTTCTTGGAGTTCCGAGCAAATTCTCGAAGTTCCGAGAATTCAAACAGAGCTTTTAATTTTAGAACCTGGATCATTTCTCGGAGCTCCAAGAATGTTCTCGGAGTTCCAAGCTCGGAGCTCTGAGAATAATTCTCGGAGTTCCGAGTTCGGAGCTCCGAGAATGTTCTCGGAGTTCCAAGCTCGGAGTTCCGAGACTGGATTTCCAGCAAACAGTGTCCCATTTGAAAAATTCATATCTCCTTTGTTTCTCATCGGATTTCGATGTTCTTATACTCTACGGATATGAGAAAAACGAGAGCTATCTGTTAAAAATATTTTCAAAAATATTTGAAAATGTTTTAAATAATTTTTTATAGGATTTAGTTGCTGGTCCAGGTTGTTGCTTCGGAACTCTGTTTTGTTCATTCTTGTGCTGAATGTCATATGGGTCCCAACATGTTGGTAAACTACCATGGCCATTCACATATCCATTTAAGTCCTTAAAGGGTGTGTTAGTCTCTTTGAAAAATATATTTTTAGGGTTTAAACAATGTGCCTTGACAAGAGAAAATGCAAGAGAGATAGGAATACATTCTACCCTTTCTATCACTCTCTTGAACTCTTCTCTTGAGCTGTGATCTTCTATGGTTGAGCTTCCATGCTTGACATCTTCAAGTTGTGGTACAAGCTCCTTGGTCCTCCAGCTTTGGCCTTCATGATTTTCTCTGTCTGTTCAATGCTTGATATTGATGATGTTGAGCTTCTCCTTGGTAGATCCTCTAAGGTGTGGTTTGTCCAAGAATGCTCTAGCTCCTTTATCCATTGGTTGGTTTATCTTCAAGCGTAGGCCAACAAGGTGTGTGCTAGTATGATTTGACTTGTGTATGACCTGTCTAAAGCACAACACTCAAGGCAAATGATTAGTCCATAAACGACTAATCAATTTGCGTTTGTTAATCATCAAAACAAGATGATTGAATGAACCCATGGGGAACCTGAAATCCAAGTAGAGGCTTGGTTTGGCAACCTAGAGGGGGGTGAATAGGATGTTTATAAAAGTTTTACCTTTTGAAAACTTTTACTAATTTCACCCTAGTTTTATCCCTTGGTTAATTAAGTTGAATTAGTTAAGCTTAACCAATTTTCACAAATGTATATAAGCTTAAAAACTCTTGTTTAAACAACCAACTTAATTAGGAGATTTAGTGGGCTAATTAGCAATGTAAAGATATTCACGTTGGATGGCAATGCTAACTCACTCAATTCTAAATAATAAGACAAGCACAAATAAGAGAGTGATAGAGGGAGTGAGAAATCGAGAAATACCAACGCAAGCGACAGAAGGCTTTATAGTGGTTCGGCCAACGGCCTACTCCACTCTACTGAAGGTCGCACTTGAGGATTTCCACTATTGAGACCTCCACCACGCCCGGCTCCAAGGCTTTTACACTCCAAGGGAATTAAATGAGGATGCCCTTCCACCTTTACAATGACTCTCCTTCTCCGCCGAGTTCTAAGCGCTTCACCCAAGGGAATTAAAAACAACAGATGCCCTTGCCACCGATCGAATAAAGAAGAAGAAGAAGTATTAGCCTCATACTAGGCTTGATTACAAGTTATAGCTCGAAGGATGCTCTCAAAGATAAACAAGTTTAAACCTAACCAATCTCAAGTGGATTTTCCCAAAGTCAAGGCACAATGAAGGATTGGTGAGAGATTAACCAAAAAATGATTCACAAATGGATTTCTAGGGTTTATTAGAGTTGGACAATGTTCCTCATGTGTTTTGGACCCTTGAATGGGTATGTATAAAATCCCAACTCCATGTGACCGTTTGGGGGGTAAAACAGTCAAAACTGGGTCAAAAATTCAACTAGCTGTTGCACCACAACGGCTATATTTTTTTGAAGAAAAACATTTCTCGGAGTTCCGAGAATTCAAACAGAGCTTTTAATTTTAGAATCTGGACCATTTTTCGGAGCTCCGAGAATGTTCTCGGAGTTCTGAGCTCGGAGCTCCGAGAATAATTCTCGGAGTTCCGAGACTGGATTTCCAGCAAACACTGTTTAATTTGAAAAATTTATTTCTCATTCATTTCTCGTCGGATTTCGATGTTCTTATACTCTATGGATATGAGAAAAATGAGAGCTATCTGTTAAAAATATTTTCAAAAATATTTGAAAATATTTTAAATAAGTTTTGATAGGATTTAGTTGCTGGTCCAGGTTGTTGCTTCGGAACTCTGTTTTGTTCATTCTTGTGTTGAATGCCATATGGGTCCCAACATGTTGGTACACCACCATGGCCATTCACTTATCCATTTAAGTCCTTAAAGGGTGTGTTAGTCTCTTTGAAAAAACATATTTTTAGAGATTTAAACAATGTGCCTTGACAAGAGAATATGCAAGAGAGATAAGAATATATTCTACCCTTTCTATCACTCTCTTGAACTCTTATTTGAGCTGGGATCTTTTATGGTTGAGATTCCATGCTTGACATCTTCAAGTTGTGGTACAAGCTCCTTGGTCCTTTGCATTAGGTTCTTGATCATCCAGCTTTGGCCTTCATGAACTTCTCTGTATGTTCAATGCTTGATATGGATGATGTTGAGCTTCTCCTTGGTGGATCCTCCAAGGTGTGATTTGTCCAAGAATGCTCTAGCTCCTTTGTCCATTGGTTGGTTCATCTTCAAGCATAGGCCAACAAGGTGTGTGCTAGTATGATTTGACTTGTGTAGGACCTGTCTAAAGCACAACACTCAAGGCAGATGATTAGTCCATAAACGACTAATCAATTTGCGTTTGTTAATCCTCAAAACAAGGTGATTGAATGAACCCATGGGGAACCCTTGGGCTTACAGAACCCTTGGGCTAACACTAAACAAGATAAATGGAATGTTATGTGGGTCCAAATTATGTTGGGACACCACCATGAACATTCACTAACCAATTAAATTCTATCTAGGTTGATTTTAACTCTCCTTTGTGCCATAGACCTAGATTATACATGAAGGACCATTTACATCTTAATTCTACTTGGTCTTCAATCTTGTTGGCACCTTGTAGAGACTTTAACATGTCTTTACTCAACTCCATTGATGCTTGAGTCAAGCTTGAACTTTTTAGTTGATTGCCATTCTTGTTAGGCTAGAGTTCAACCTTGTCTTTGAATACCTTGGAGATGGTGATGCCTTCTTCATGCCGTTGATATCACTTTGAGCTTGAATGATTTGCCGTTTGTCATGCACTCTTGAGGATGCTACGCTATGAACACCAAAACTTTGCCAATGGAAATCATTAGTGTATAAAACCTTTATTTTATAACAAATTGAGTTTGTTAATCATCAAAACATTTCAATGGGAGTACTTGTTGAACCCTTGGGCTAACAATCTCCCCTTTTTTTATGATGACAAACATAATTTGTTTTAGGGTAGGAGCTCCCCCTTTAGGGATGAATAAAACAATTTGTGCTCCCCCTAAGAGTTTGATTTAATTGAACATTTAAGGCAATACTTTTAATGATGGAAATTTGATTGCAAAATTATAAGCATAGAGCTTTGCTCCTCCTTAATATATGCATATTATTATGACTTGGGAGCTCAAATATTCTCCCCCTTTTGTCATCACCAAAAAGGTGGAACAAAAGGAAAGAGGGTAGGTGTGAGCCAATGAGACAAGTGAATTGCAATGCAATAGAGAAAGCAGGCATAAGACAAGGTATGCAAGCAAAAAAAAATAAAACAGAGAAGCACACCGCACAGTAAACAAAAGAGATAGATATATATATATATAGATGATGTGAAATGGCATACATAAAAGTGCATACAACTAGTCAAAGGACATAGCATCCATGACACATCATAATAGTGACAGAATTAGATAAACCGAATACAGCCCAAAAAGATCCAACTGACTATAGAAGCATCTAGCTAAATAGGATCCATACAACCAACTTATAGTCCAAAGATGACCGAGGCAAATAGAAATATATAGATAAGCCTAATATAAAGAGAAATCTGAGCAAGACACGATCCATCATCAGAGAACGAGAGTCATCTACTGCTCCGGAGGAGGCGGTGACTGACGAGAAGAACTGGAGATGTAGCGATAATAGGCAGCCCACTGGTCATCAACGTGGGTAGTCATGGTCTGGAAGCGAGTAGAAATCTCAGAGTTGACATGGGTAGACAGCCGCTCAAACTGTAAGGCCATGGATCGCTCAAGAGCCTCCTGCATGTGAGCCAAATCCTGGCGAGTGCAAAATTGAGATGTATCTTGTGACGGCTGGGGTGCCGGTGCAGCCTGGTCCTCGGCTTCGTAGCCGCCTCCATCGTCAGAATCAATGTCAATCGCTGCTTGATTAAGAGCCATGCGGTTAAAGGTCTGAACATCAAACGGGGTAGTAGGAGTCATGGTCATCTCTCCATCCAAGATGATGCCAAAGTTGCAGAAGACACGGGTGAGAATCATGCCATATGGCAAGGAAGAGCGGTAGCGGCCAGGTGTCTAAAACATGTAGCGAAACATGATATAAGGCAGACAAAGCTGGCGGCCCTCTAGGATGCTGTAGATAATATATGCCTCTAAGGGTCTTAGGGCTTCACGCATCCCAGCACGAGGTATGAAGATGTGGTACATGAAGTTATGGAGCATGCGCGCAACCGGAATGAGGTCGGCAGATTGTACGGGCATATTAGGGTCGTAGCGCCGTGTTATCCGACCATAGACAGTGTCATGATCAAGATCATCAAGTGAATGTGTCCCATCTTCCGACCAAAAATAGTGTAAGAGGCCCTCATGGCTAATCCCAAGAAGTGTGGCAAAAGTGTGATGGTTGAGTTTGATGACAGTTTTCTTGATCTTAGATTCGATTTTGAAGAAGGAAGGGGAAATTGTGAGATTGGCATAGAAGAGACGCACCAATCGAGGGTAAACGGGTTCGTTGAGGTGAAGGATGGGTGTCCAATGAAGGGCATCAAATTTGGCCTTTAAATCAAAATTTTGAAGGATAGGGGGGTCAATGTACCTACCGGTGAGGATGCCCCTAGTGCCGACGTCGGCCCAGAGTTTCTTGGCCTTATCCCCAGTGAAATAGGAGTTGGACACAACCTCGGTCGCTACAGCCTTGGCCTTGGCCTTCTTCCGTGAAGGCCCTTCTTCCTCGGGAACGTCTTCAGGAACGTATTCGGGGTCTGCAATTTGGGAGGAGCCTCCAATGTTGAGATTTTTGGTTTTAGGAGGCATGGTGAGAGAAAATGTGGGTGGAGAGAAAAATAATGTGTTAAAAAAAGAAAAATAGCCCTAAAATGGAGGAAAACAGGAGAAATAGAGAAAGGAAGAAAGAAAAAATGAAAAAGGGGTGAAATCCTAGGGTTTGAATGGAAAAAACTAGGATGTTAGGAAGAAGAGAGGGATTTGGAAGGGAGAAGAGAGTTTTGGAGGAAGATGTAGGGGGGAAATGAAGAAAAAAAAGGAAAATGGAGTCAGGGTTTGAAGAGAAATGGAAGGAAGAGGAAAAGAAGAGAAGAAAAAATGAGAAAACTGAACCGGGTCCAGGGATATAACGCGCCTGGCCCGATTCTCGGAGCTCCGAGAAAAACGCTCGGAGTTCCGAGAACACACGGATTTTTTTATTTTCTACTGGCCCGAACCTCGGAGTTCCGAGAATATTTCTCGGAGCTCAAAGTGATATCAAAGGCATGAAGAAGGCATCACCATCTCAAAGGTATTCAAAGACAATGTTGAACTCTAGCCTAACAAACACTCGTCATGAACCATACCCTATTTGAATCATCAAAATACACTATAAAAGTAGAGGACAAAAGACAATCAGCAGGAACCCATAGTTAACAATAGACTCAAGTATTTAGCAACACCTCACTATGGTATACTCTCATACACATACACACACCTACATACACACACCTACATACACACACCTACATACACAAACCTACGTACACACACAGACACTCATAGACAAAGAAAATGGTGACATAGAGGTCTAATATTCAACTGGTTGCCTCTAGGATTCAGTCAACTAAGGAGTCAAGCCAATTTTACACTAGAGTGGGAAATGTCAGAACACATCAGGCCCACACCATTGACAAATAACCACCATATAAATGACACAACTCAGATCACTAAAAAAATTGTTATTGAATCATCAATCAGGTTTAAATCATCACATAACAACCACTAGATGATAATATAGCTATCAAGTAAGAGATATAGCCCCAAATTACTCATAGAACAACTTTTTAAATGATTACATATCTATCAGATCAGCAACAACACTCAAATTTACGCCAAAATGACTATAACGAGCCAACGATCTATGTAAACTTTAAACAGTACGTGAAAGAATTCAAATTTTCAGCAATCAAATGATATTCTTCCATAAGGATCACACAACAAAACTAATTTTCTAGGAAACAATGATGTAATACGCAGAATTTCAGAGATCAAATGCATCCTTCTATAAAAAACACACAACAGACCTATACGCACGCAGATTTTATATTTGTTTATGAAAATAATGATAAAAAAAGTCCAGAGATCAGATGATATTCTTCCATATAGAGCACACATCAAGCTTTTAAATGAGCAAATCTTAAGCTTTCTTTAAATTAAATTGAGCTTAAATATAATCGAAGATCTAATCAGAACAGATAATCAACATACCTTAATTCTTTGATTTTAAAGCAACTAGATTGTTCTCCTTCGACAAATCTTCAATAGAACAATTAGAAACCTTCTCTCGAGCAAATTTTTTATCCAAAAGATGTTTCAAATTTCTCAAATGAACACTCGATTTAACTCAGCTTGAAACTTGATCAATGAAGGAGTAAGCAAGTGATTAGAGTTAGGGTTTCAAGGCTTTGGTTTGAAATCTAATGAAGGCTTAAAAGAGGAAAATTGTGCTAGAACATAAATTGAGTGGAGAAGAAGGATCAGTCAGAATTTTGGCCGGAGTTAGAGTAGGAAAAACGGCCGGAGATTGATCGGAATAAAAAAACAAGCTAGAATTAGGGTTTATAGATTTGGATCAGAGATTTGAGGACTTGGATCACAGCAAAAGAACTAGAAATAACAGAGAAATGGACTGATTAAGCAAAGGAAAGAAGTTGGTCGAATTCTGACCTGGTTCGCCACAGAAGAAGCTTTTGGCCGGTAGAAATGGAGCTCGATTAGGGTTTCCAAAATCTCTCTTTGTTCTTTCTCACAAACAAAAAATGAGCTCTGCTAGGGTTTCTAATGAGATCTCAAAATTAGGGGAAATGAACCCTTAAACTCTTATTTATGGTAAATCACAAATTATTTTAGTCCCATTATTTGACTGGACAACCCCCTCTTAGTATATTTTAACTTGGTTTTAGATGGGTTGGATGGTCCGTGGAGAAACTCTTTAATAAAAATTAAGAAAACTTAGTGCCCCTTTAAGTTACCTAGTGTAGACACCCCATTTTGACCAGACCCTAAAAATCAAACATCAAGTTTGAATAAAATCCTGTAATTGAATAGGACCCTAAAGTCAACCGTCAAATCCCGAAGTTGAGTTGAAGTCTCAAACCAAATCCCTAACTTCCCGAGGAAGAGGATCCCAAATGCAAAGAAAACTGATTCGAGGCAAAAGTTCCGTCATTTGCAAAGCCTTTTGGAAACCCAGATAGCCTAGATGATCCTTGGCCCCAATAGTGCCTTCTGTTTGAAAGCCTTAAACTTCCCTTCATTTTCCCAAAACTTGGAAAAGTTACAAAATACCCATGAGTTTTGATATCGGCACTCCTATATTTACACCCCTAAGTTCCATATGATTGACCATAACCTTATGTTGATATTTTCGCTAACTCACTTGTCTTTTAGTGTGTGAATAGCCACTAGGAAAATGTGGCCATTCTTAAGATCACTCTTGCAAAATTTCAAATGGAGCGGGCGTAAAAGTTAAGAAAACACAAACTGAGTTTGTGTGATTATCAAAGCAAGGTAAGGTAATATCAATTGTAAATAGAAGCGGGTTGATTTAAAAAAGGGAGGTGTGCCAATACCAAATCCCTGTATTAAAAGAGAAATTATATGTTTGTCCTTCTCCATGCCCAGACTACCCCTTTTTACAAAAAGAGTAGTCATAAAATACACTACAAGGGGCTGCCCATGGGATAAAGAGGGGGTAGAATATATCATTTCCCTTGATTAAAACCCAACGAATTAGGGCTTTCAAAGGGGATCTTCTTCATTTTTTTAGGGGGCTGCAGGGAGAGAAGAGAAGGAGCCACCGTCCCCAACTCCATGGTCGCACCTCTGATGGCGTCTGAATTCGGGTCTGCAATCGCGCGGTTGGTAGAGGGCCTCCGCGGGGTCTGCAATCACAAACAAAGGGGTCAGGGGGTCCGGGTGGATCCCGGACGACCACTTCAACACCCAAGTCAGATCCTTCGACCAATCGATATAAAGGACAGTGAGAAGAGGGAAGGGTTTTGATTAGGGTTACCAGGAACAAGGCGCGCGGGTACTTTTCTCGGTGTGCGGAAGAGTGGGTCGGAGGGGACTAGCAGGGAGAGTAGGATTAAGTTCCTAGTCTCCTCTGTTGCTGCCTCGCCTCTTTTTCCGGTTGTTATGCGGGAGCTGAGAAAAAAGGGGATGTCTTTCAAAAGCGTGTCCTCCCCTCTCTTCTTCCCTTTCTTCCTTTTAAAGGGAGGTGCGCGGGTCTTTTCATCATTATGGAGAGAAAACCTTCCTTTGCAGGATTGGGCCGTTCCCGTGCTCCGCCGGCGCGCGTGGCTTTGCCGGATATTTCCTTCCATAACTTGTGATGATGAGGCTTGGACGGCGAGGGAGTGACACGTGTCATGATCGTATGGTCTTGCCATTTTCCAACGCCTTTCTTCATGAAGTTTAGGCTTTATTTGTGCATGGACGACACGTGGCGATATTTGAGGGCGACGCCGTATTTGTGTCCCATCAACCTCCCTAGCCGACCACCATCCTCTTCACCACCACCTCCCACCACCATTTTCGCCCAAGTCAGCCACCTTCTTCTTCCACCTTCATCATAACAGCCATCTCCACCTTCTTGCTACCCCTAACTCATTCCCAATCACTCTATCATCATCTTCATCTTCTTCCACCTCCATCTAAAGCACCAATACTTCCTACAAACCTTATTCCATTTAAACCCTCTCCTGCACTCACATCTACCATCACCAATCCAAGATCAAAACCCTCTTTCACATGACTTGAAGAATCAGAGAGCAAAGAGATCAAGGGGGCTTCTCATTTTTTTGCAAACAGGGAAGCCCCATTTTGCAGCCACAAGAGCAAAACACAGAGAGATAAAAGGGGGCCGAGACCATCTCCTCCGACCATGCTTCCGGCCGGAATCCGGCTGTCCCTTCGCCATAGCCGATCATCCCTCCATCTTTTCCCTTAATTTCAGCCACCATCACCTCACTGCCACCACTACGAACTCCGCCCACCTCCGAGATCCAACGAACCCACCGGAATCCGCACCCCATCTTCTTTTCCACCGGATCTCCGGCCAACTCCCGAACATCATCTCTACACCATTTTTATTCCCAAGCCATCATACCTTCACAACAACCATCAAAACCCACATCAGCCATCTCCACCACTACGGACTCCGGCCACCTTTAAAGGTCGCACACCATTAGCCACCTTCTTTTTCACAAGTCAGCCACCAATTCCACCCAAGTCAGCCACCATTTCAGCCCAAGCCTCTCCACCATCATCTTAAAACCCATTTCATTTTTTATCCCCATCTCCATCTCCTTACAGCCACCATCAAACCCTCATCACCATTGTTCCGGCCACATTCTGGCACCCGCGGCCATTTTCTCCTCTACCAAATCCACCCTTACACTGCCTCCACCTTCGGGCCCCATTTTTGTGAAAAATCAGGGGAGGAATTATCATTTTCATTAGAAAATCAGCAGAGAAAAGAAGGGAGGAGAGGAGGTTAGTCACCACCAATCCTACCCGATTCCGACCTCCATCTCCACCGTGCTAGCACCAGCCACCATGACCTCATCTTCTTCCTCGTCTCAACCTCCATTTCCATTATCAATTTTGCCAATATCAGCTTTGGATCTGAAACCCATGTCCTACAACCATCACCATCTTGAGATATAAACCTTGTTATCTCCTTCTCCGGCAAGCTCGTCGGAGATCCGATCAATTTCCACCTTCCATCTCCAATCAGCCATAACCTCTACCTAAAACCCATTTCAGCCATCTAATTTTCTTTGCAAGCTGATCGGTTCGTTCGCTGCCGGGAAATCAAGTCGGATCTCGTGGACTTTCATGCCAAAGACCTCTTCCAATAACGTCCTTGTAAGTATTCCTTTACTTCTTGTGCTCGCAATCTCTAAAGTTAATGATATTAGAAAGGAATTCGCAATTAAATAATTGTTTTAGAGATAGCACAAAATAATGCTTATAGTCATTTCCTATGATTGGTGGGCAGAAGAGTGATAAATCTAGAGTTATAGAACATGGTCATTGGCCTATGTTTTTACCTGTGATTTGTGTGCATGTGCTTTTTAAAGGGATTTTTTGCCTCAACATTAGGACTCATGATCTTAAATTTGTCTTGTATAGGTTTCATATAGGCCATGGTTCTTATTAATGGTAGCCGAGCATGGTTTTTCAAATGGAACAAACATCATCTCATTAGATCAATGCTTGTAGTTAAAGTAATTAGGTTATAAGATTGTTTTGAATTTGGTATGTGAAGATCTTCTACTTATTCTGAACAGTAAAGAGTCCTTTAGCTAGGCAAATTGTAAATACGGTCAATGGGCTTGGGTGAATGTTGCAAATGGGGCATTTCATCGCCTCGATCAGGCCTCACAAGCTTCCATAGTCTCTTGGTCACAGCCCATCCCCGCTCCGTTATTGCGTCTCTGTTAACATCTTGTTTTGCCACAAGAGTGATCCGTGACAATCCAATTTCACAATGCCTAGCATGAGAAAAAGTTCCCTCCATTAATTTTCCTATGAAAATGGAATTAACAGTCATGTTTTGGCATTTGCACGGTCACTGTTTGTTCCCTCCTATTAATTGGCTTGCAAGGGTCATGGGAAGTGTAAGAAGTCTTTAACAGCCACTTAAAGTTAGCGGCAAGGTGAACGGTGTATACCCTATAGGATAGTAAAGTTTGAACTAAGCTATCTCATTCATGCTTCAGATTTTAGTCTCTTCAATGACATAAAATGAGTTTCCCATTTCTATTTTGTTTGATCTTTGCTAGGCCACAATAATATAGATGGATGCTATTGCTAGGAAATGAGAAGAGTAATGGGACAGAGAAGATAAGTTTCTATATTGGGTCACTATGTCTCATCTTTGGAATTCTCTGCTCTTATCTTCTTTACCCATGGTGACTTTGCCCATTTTATATGCATTTTTTTTTGGTAGGGGTATGTGACTAAAGTCTTCCATTCTATTATTTTCCTTGTACGGATCATCTCAAAATTTACCTTAGTCTCATTCTCTCTAAAGATATTAAAGATGAGCAGGTAGCGCTTGTACAAAAACCATGATTCTGTTGAAGTTTTAACCTTGGTTTTGTTACTCTATAAGATGAAACGGGCTACGATAAGGATACTCGGAGCCCCGTTCTCTCTTCTCTTTATTTCCCTCTTTGGGTTTCGTGTTGGCATTCGAGTTCTTTTCGGATTCTTAGAATTCCTCATTTCAGGATTTTCATCGAAGCTTGAGATTATCATTGGTGTTTCAAGACCTTTATCGGCCAGGGTTTTCGGTCAGTTTTCGGAGTTTCTTTGGCGACGACGGACAGAAACCTCCTGAGCCAAACCCCCTTTTCAATCAAAAGGGATATTCAAAAACACATAAAAATCAAATAACCAAAAATTCAAAAACAACAAAAAACTTAAAAAACACTAAAACATTTTTCGAAAAAGCTGTTTCGAATTACGTTATCCCTTTCCACTAGGTACGTAGGCAGCTTGGGACTGTCATCCCGAGTTCAGTCAAACTTTTCTGAAAAAAATATTTCAAACCTTTTAAATAAAACCTTTTCAAACCTTTCAAAACAAAAACTAAAATGGCAAGGATGGTGATTCTCAGGTCATTCGGAGCTCTCTTTTCATTCCATTTCCGATCTTGAACGTGGTTTTTCGATTTTCATCGATTTTCTGACGTTTTATCGGGTTTTGGGACGGGTGACGACGTAGCGTGGCCCCTTCATAGGGATTGTCCTCGCTGAGCCCAATGATAGCCTATGACGACCGCGAGACTTGTCCGATCTTTAGCGGATCAGGATCACTGAGCTCGATTCCTTTATAATCGCTCCCTGAGTCTATCATATGTCCCATTTTCTTTTCCCTGGCATTTTTAGTTCTCGCATACCGTCGATTTTCTGATTCCTTTCTTTCTTTGCATCTTTTAGCTTATCGTGTGTTTGTCTTTGGTATATTATGTGTTACTTTTAGCTTGCTTACTTTGTTAGCATGTGATTGATTACTATTTTCTAGCATCTTTTAGCTCTTCTTTTGTACAGTTTCACATGCTTATTTACATGTTTAGCTGTAGCATTTATCTGCTTACTTATCATGATCATATGCTTAGTTGTAGTTATTTACTGCTTTCCTGCTTATCATATCTCCTATATTATTTGCTTAGCTGTAGCTGTGCATGCGGATGTTACTGCTTTTCTAGATGTGATGAGTTAAGACTAGATGCGATGCGTTAGGATTTGGATGTTTATTTTCTTTTACCCATCCCCGGGTCATGCATGCTTAGATAGACATTTTGCCAGGGATAATCGTTCCCATTTCATTTGATTTTTGCCCAAAACTCTTCAAACTTAATAATAAATAGCATAAGAGACTAGTACTTGCACTTGTGCGGATTGGGGACGCCTAACACCTTCCCCATTCGTCATCAGGCACGGACCTTTTGTATCTCTGGTTATCAGTTGCAACAGAGTATTGTATGGGTTCCAGGGCCGACTTCCCTGTATGGCGACTCTTTCTTTGCTTCAGGTACGTCTTGGTTTCAAGGTTTTTATCTCCGGATCAAGAGGTATCTCATTTATATCGTCACTCATGTTGTGAGGGCATCATTCGAGAGTTCCATGGTAGAGCTCTCCTTCACCTTGTGGAGATCTTAGAGGATTGACAGGGATCTCGTATCGCCGCTCGCAGCCGTCCTCGGGATCGGGGTCCACAGGCTGGCAACTCTGCTGGGGATCTTTCGAGATATTGCCTAACTCTGCTATAATTCCTTTTTAATTAATTTTGAAGAAATTTGGGCAAAAATAAAGTTAAATGGGAACCTTTTCGTTAGAAGCCAGGGGCACCAAATAGGTGCATAATAAAATATGGGATTCACACACTGCACAGCATGCATTATCGTATTCTTTACTTCTTTCATATTCTTTCTCTCTTTCATTATTTTATTATTGGCTCTACGGGATAGATATAGTGTGTGTCAGATGGGATGTCATTACCCTGATGGTGCCGTTGAATCTATTTACAAGCTGTGCGCCGGTGCTCCCCCCGTAAACACTAGACGTACTTGTGTTTACAGCAGCCGATGAGCAATGAAGCATACTATATATAACACTGGCGTACTTGTGTTATACATCTAAAGTATGGATCATATGCATAGTGTCCGATAGATTGAGTCTGGAGCCCTACTTTCATTTTACATATATTATGTACATAAATATATTTGCTGACTTAGTGAAACCCAATTAGGAGGTGCATGTGCTTATATATATTTTGCATTCATATAGGGACGAACATGTGTTGCTTACACATGTGGAGCCTAGAGTTACGAGCCCTGACCCATTTATAGACTAGTGTAGCTCACTTTACGTGGCTACAACGTAGTCCTAGTACACTCATCAGTTTGTCATGAGTCAAGACTTCCTTGCCTCTGCTAGATAAGACTGGGATTGGTGCCCCTGGTTAGAATATATCTATATATCTTTATTATTAGATTAGGGCATGCTTCTTAGTTAGGTTTTCTTTCATAATCTAATCCATTCTCCCTATTTATCCATTTTTTGGATTATGATCAGATCATTGGTTTCACCTTATTATCTTTACAGCCATGATCTATCTTCGCCTGATCTTTTGATTAATTCTGATCAGATCGCATTCCACATGTCGATTGTGAGTCTATCTTGCCATTATCATTACTAGAGTGTGTGTTCTTGGTGAGAGCCCTGCTTTATCTTGAACAGGATGACATACTCTTCATGTTACCCTCCTAGTATAGCTGTTATGCTACCGGATTTTCTCTAAAAACCTTGAGCGTAATCATTATCCTTTTGGGTTTGATGACGAACTATGTGCTTACCTTACCACATCTCCTTGTACAGTCGTTATTCTGTCGGATTTTATCAAGGGGAAGGATGTGTTTGTGCTACCTTTTGTTTCAACTTACACATTACATTGCCTTGTGATTACTTCTCATTGAGCCTAGTGTTTGAGATGACCATGATAGGAGTCTTGCCCAGTTGCTCATCATACCTCCTAAACAAGCTTCCATCTACAAACTCGCTCGGTTTCACCAGTCCGTTGTACCTATTTCCTCCCACCTTGCCCAGATGGTTGAGTCTACTGAGAGTCTTGTCCTGGCAGAAATGAGAGAGATGATGATGAAGTCCAGGACCTGATAGACGGGGATCCCCTCATTCTTCTCGAACTCAAATGCTTCCGAGAATCCTGCACTTAATCATGTTGCACCTCTTTCACCCACCGTGGGAACCATTCCACCCATTCAACCCTTCATAGATCTTACCACCTTTACCTGTACCACCCCGGGGCTAGGAAGTGAATTGAAAAGGACAGGAACAAATGTTAGAGCTTGAACTCCTTGAAAACATCATGCCAGAGAAAATCCTACCAATGCCATTGGATCAACTTGATCCAACTTGACATGACATTATAGGGCCGTCCCTTCTGAGATTCTAACTCTAGGGTCGATCTCTCCAGTCATTATCATCATTAAGGAAGGCACGTTGTCCAGGAACTTTCAGCGCCAATCTATTGATTTCGATGAAGTGTCTTGTCTTTGAAATTTGTTTTGTCGTATGTATACCAACTCTCCTATCAAAGTTAGTAAGTCTAGTTATGTCAGTATCAATTCTGAGTATGTTGTGTCTGTTGGTTTCTCTCATTATGAGCCAGTGTTTAGTCCTTTGTTGAGTCTGACATAGAGCCTATTGTGGCGCGTCGAAAATCGTTGATGTACTCGAAATTTTCAAATCAAATGAACATGTGATTCTAGTGTGTCCAATTTTCGTGTCTGTTCAACTCTTGGATCTAATGTTAAACAAACCTAGACACCCTCCTCTGATGAGAATGCCGACGAAATTCCCCTCGAGATCTGAAAGATGGTCAAACGAGAGGAAGAGCGTCGAGCAAAGCCACTCGAAGATAAAATCGAAACTATGGATATTGGTATCGAAATCTGAGACTCAGAAAATACGGATTGGCAAAACTTTATCTCCCTAAGAGCGCAAAGAATTGATAAACCTATTTAGAGGGTTCAAAGAAGTCTTGCTTGGTCCTATGAGGATAAACTGGGAGCATGCCCTAATGCGGTTCAATGTAGGTCTCCCTCAACTTTTGACATCAGGTCGAAAAAATGAAAATTTCAAAGGAGGAAAATCAAACACCAAGTAAAGATAGTAAAAAGATTGAGGGAAGACTTTCGGACAACAAAGTCACAATCAAAGAACATGAGTCCCACAAGAATTCTTGGGCCTGACATCTAGATGGAATTTCAAGTTAGAGCATTCAAAGAGTAGGGGCATTCCCGAGAAAAAAGAAGAAAGAGAGAAAAGAAAAACGAACAAAGGAAAAGAAGATAGAATCCAAAACAAAAGGAGAAGGGAACATGCCCCTACATCAAATCCTTAGGTATATCAGAATCCCAAAAAGTGGAATTGATAAAATGAAACAAGAAGTAATCATCTTCAAAATTCAGAGAAGACCCAGAGTCGTAGAATCCCGAATATCAGTTTGTGATCATGGAGACAAGTGTGAATTCAATCAGATGAGCTTGTGCATCCTAATTGAAGTCTTGCCTGGAAATGCCATCAGACCCCTCAAAAAAAAGTGAAAAAGATTCAAAGCTGTTGAACCTCAATCACTTCAGAAGCTTGTACGCTAGAACACCAGAAGGCCATTCTTGGCCGGTTGAACCTTCAAAACCAAAAACCCCAAGTTTGACAAATCTATTAGCAAACCCCTTCGAGCCAGAAAGCTAAATCAAACATTTCCTTCAAACACCTAACAAACCAGAGGCATTTTTGTTCTGAACTACGCAGACATGATCCCTTTCTACAAGGTATGTAGGCAGCCTGGTCTTCCAGGTTCGGTCAACCTTTGAGCTAAAAGCTAAATCATTTTTTGCCAAACTCTAAAGCAAACTACGCAGACCTGATCATCAATTTTGGGGGTATGTAGGCAGTTTGGCTAGTCCAGATTTGATCGAAACCTTGAAATCCAAAGAAATATCCTACCCTTTTGAACCCAAGCATACTTAGAAAATCTTTATGGTGTAAGTAGCAGAGGTTCAAAGCAAATAAAAAAGAGAAAAAGAAAAAAGATGAAGTCTGAAGACCCGCTAGGCTGAAAACCCGAAAGGGTGGTCTAGGCAAAAGTTAGGGTCATTTACCCACTAAGTTGACAACCAAAAGGTCGACTTAGGCAAAATCAGGGAATCAAACCGCTGGACTGAAAACCTGAAAGGACGATCCAGCAAAAAGTTAGGGCAAGCGGTCCGCCAGATTGAAAACCTGGAAAGGTAATCTGGTCAATGGCAATGACTTCCTACACGAAGCGAATCAACGAGACGGAGAAACAGTCTTCAATCAGGGCAAAATCTCGGAGTCCAAGTAGCACCAGCAAGCTTACTTTAACACTTATCTAAACTAGGGGCATCAAAACCGAGCAATCAGAAGGGGATAATAACAATGATAGAAATACCGATGGAGGAGGTTAGTGCCTCTCTACACGGTATTCGAAATACTCTCCAAGTGGCTAGGCCATACCCTTAAGAAATAACACATAAGATCCAAGGGTGAGTCAAAAGTGAGTCGAGTCTCTAGAGTAATAGTTTTTATTGGTTGAGTCCTTTGAAATTGGTTTCTAATATTTTATTTATTGTCATTTTCCCTTTGAAGTCAAAGTCACTGGCGTTGGAAGAATGGCAGTATGCCCTCAAAAAAAATCATCAGAGTTAGTTCTGGTTTAGGTATCAGAAGGAGCAAGAGACATCGTATTCCAACCTACCAGGGACCTTAAGCCTCCAGGAGTGAGTAATGCAAGAAAGAGATCCTCAGACTTAGCCATCATGGTGAGTGCCCTATTCTCTTCATCCTAAAAAAAAAACTTGTGCAACCTCAAGCCTTCACAAAACGAAGCATCTTTTCCTCAAACATCATTGTTCCGCCTCCTTAAGACTCTTGTCATGGAAGCACAAAATACACTAGGTGCATCTTTTATGACTTGCGTCATAAAGGATGTCAAGCACACAAAAGGCAATCAGTGCCAATGTCTCCAGCAAGTTGTGATAAGAGAGGTCACGAGCACATCTCAAGCCAAACCTCCAAATTCCCCAACTGAGTCAACTCTCCATCAAAGTCAACTCTTCAAAAAAAATCCCCAGTCCCCAGTGGAGTCTAGAGTCTACTTTCCAGAGAGTCTGTTGTCAACTGCTCAAGGCATTCAATTTCCAACAAGATCCAATTCTTTCAAAAAGGGTCAATACCCAAAATCCCAACAAATCATGTGAGTTCGATCCTCAGCAAGGAACTCGCACTCCCATTTTCTCGGTAAGACACAAAGTAATTCTCAAAGGGATCATCTGAATCAATTAATCAATCAAAATCAATCAATCAATCCAACAAGCATATCAAGTAGAAAAAAAAGTTCCTGCTTCTTTGGAGAGACAAAGCATTCTCCAAAGAAATCAATCCAAATCAATCAATCAATCAATCAAAAGCAAGAGATTATCAATCTTTTCATAAGAATTTTACTCCTCAATCAATTTAGCCAGGCTTGTTAATGCGTGAAGGTTCCGCATAATAAAGTTTTCCCTTTTGATTAGCGCGTGATGGTTCCGCCTAATTAAATTTTCTCTTTCGTTATTGTGTGAGGGTTCCACGTAACAAAATTTCCCTGCTTGTTACTGTGTGAGGGTTCCTCATAACAAAGCTTTTCCTTTTGATTAGTGCGTGAGGGTTCCGCCTAATTAAATTTTCCCTTTTGTTATTGTATGAGGGTTCCACGTAACAAATTTTCCCTGCTTGTTACTGCGTGAGGGTTCCAAATAACAAAGCTTTCCCTTTTGATTAGTGCGTGAGGGTTCCGCCTAATTAGATTTCCCCTTTTGTTATTGTGTGAGGGTTCCACGTAACAAATTTTCCGTGCTTATTACTGCGTGAAGATTCCGCATAACAAAGCCTTCACTTTTGATTAGTGCGTGAGAGTTCCGCCTAATTAAATTTTCTCCTTTTTGTTATTTTGTGAGGGTTCCACGTAACAATTTTTTCTTGCTTGTTACTGTGTGAAGGTTCTGCATAGCAAAGCTTTCCCTTTTGATTAGTGCGTGAGGACTCCACCTAATTAAATTTCCCCTTTTGTTATTGTGTGAGGGTTCCACGTAATAATTTTTTTCTGCTTGTTACTGCGTGAAGGTTCCGCATAAGAAAACTTTCCCATTTGTTAGTACGTGAAGGTTCCGTCTAACAAATTTATCTTTTTGATTAGTGCTTGATGGTTCCGCCTCATTAAATTTTTCCTTTTGTTAGTGCATGAGGGTTCCCCCTAATTAATTTTCCCTTTTATTATTGTGTGAGGGTTCCACGTAATAAATTTTCTCTGCTTGTTATTGCGTGAAGGTTTTGTATAACAAAGCTTTCTAGTTTAGTTAGCGTGTGAGGGTTCCACCTAACTATTCTTCCCGTTTGATTATTGCATGGAGGTCCCGCCTAATTAAATTTTCCCTTCTTGTTAGTTCCGCATAACAAAGCGTCCCTGTAATTGGCGTGGGAAGGTTCCACCTAACTATTTTCTCCTTTTGATTAGTGTGCGAAGGTTCCACCTAATAGAATACTTTTTTCAGAGCGTGTAGGTTCCGCCTGATTGTTCCAACCCTATTTTCAGAGCGTGTAGGTTCCGCCTTACTATTTAAAGTCCAAATTGTCATTCAATCAAAATTCAATCTCGTTTGTATCTTTTCATTTGAAATCTCGGGCCGATCAAAATGTGTTGTCTCTTCATCTTTGGCATTCACGTGACAAGCACCCTCTGCTAAAGAGGGGCATCTGTAGACACCCAATTTTGACTGGACCCTAAACATCAAGTTTGAATAAAATCATAAAATTGAATAGGACCCTAATGTCAACTGCCAAATCCCGAAGTTGAGTTGAAGTCCCTAACTGAATCCCTAACTTCCCGAGGAAGAGGATCCCAAATGCAAAGAAAACCGATTCGAGATGAAAGTTCCCTCATTTGCAAAGCCTTTTGGAAACCCAGACAGCCTAGATGATCCTTGGACCCCAATAGTGCCTTCTGTTTGAAAGCCTTAAACTTCCTTCATTTTCTCAAAACATGGAAAAGTTACAAAATACCCATGAGTTTTGATATCGATACTCCTATATTTTCACCCCTAAGTTCCATATGATTGACCATAAACTTATATTGATATTTTTGCTAACTCACTTGTCTTTTAGTGTGTGAATAGCCACTAGGAAAATGTGGTCATTCTTAAGATCACTCCTGCAAAATTTCAAGTGGAGCGGACGTAAAAGTTAAGAAAAGACAAACTGAGTTTGTGTGATTATCAAAGCAAGGTAAGGTAATATCAATTGTAAATGGAAGCGGGATGATTTAAAGAAGGGAGGTGTGCCAATACCAAATCCCTGTATTAAAAGAGAAATTATATGTATGTCCTTCTCCTTGCCCAGACCACCCCTTTTTACAAAAAGAGTAGTCATAAAATACACTACAAAGAGCTGCCCACGGGATAAAGACGAGGTAAAATATATCATTTCCCTTGATTAAAACCCAACGAATTAGGGCTTTCAAAGGGGATTCTTCTTCATTATTTTAGGGGGCTGCAGGGAGAGAAGGGAAAGAGCCACCGTCCCCAACTCCTTGGCTGCACCTCCCTAGCCGATCACCATCCTCTTCACCACCTTCTTCTTCCACCTTCATCACAACAGCCATCTCCACCCTCTTGTTAACCCTAACTCATTCCCAATCACTCTATCATCATCTTCTTCCACCTCCATCTACATCACCAATCTAAGATAAAAACCCTCTTTCACTTGACTTGAAGAATCAGAGAGCAAAGAGATCAAGGGGGGCTTCTCATTTTTTTGCAAACAGGGGAGCCCCATTTTGCAGCCACAAGTGCAAAACACAGGGAGATAAAGGGGGGCCCAGACCATCTCCTCCAACCATGCTACTGGCCGGAATCCGGCTGTCCCTTCGCCATTGCCGATCATCCCTCCATCTTTTCCCTTAATTTCAGCCACCATCACTTCACCGCCACCACCACGGACTCCGCCCACCTCCGAGCTCCAACGAACCCACCGGAATCCGCACCCCATCTTCTTTTCCACCGAATCTCTGGCCAACACCCGAACACCATCTCTACACCATTTTTATTCCCAAGCCATGATGCAGTGGCAACATGGCAGCCATGTCATGCCTAGGTGGTTTTGGTGGAGTTCCAAGGTGCAGTCCCTCATTAATGTTGCTGGCCCGTTTTGAACCTGCTTTTTGAGCTTCTAAATGGAAGAATTATGGAAAGTGGTAAACTACAAAGTTGTAGGTATCTTTGAGATCTTTCCAACAAGTATTTGTACTTGGAAATTGGATAAGAGAGTAGAAAGTTATGGCAGTTTTGGTGGACTGTGTCTGTGGGTTCCCAAAACAGTCAAAGTTAGTGAGTTCCAATGCAATTAATGTTATGTTAGTCCCTAAGCTAGCCAGTGGATGATCTTGAACGAATTTGCTTTGGTTTTTTTTTATTTAAAGAGTTAGAAACCATCTTTAGAGGGGATTTTGGATGTTGATAAACTTATGTAATTGATGGAATATAAATTGGGTTGAGCTTTGCTCCCATTTTCTTCTTCTTCTCTAAGTTGTGTTCTTGTGTTCTAATTTTCTTCTTCTTCCCTCTTAAGCACCCGCATTATCTGGTTTCAGAGCTAACGTTACTCTCTTGGGCTAGCTTCGATTTGATTTTCATGGCGGCACGAAGAGGTAGAGGAAGGCGTGGTAACCAAATGATGAAAGATTTGAGAGATGAAAGAGATGATGAACTTCAAGCACTTCGAAGACAAGTTGAGCAACTTACCATGCGACTTGAACGCCAAGAGGCTCGTAGTGAGCATGGTAGATCAAGCCATGGAGGTTCTAGTGATGAATCCGATGTGAATCCCTTCGCCAATACTCGTGAAGATGCTAGGTTGGGAAGGTTCTATCGTGATTTCGACACCGTCAAGATTGACTTGCCGGAGTTCCATGGTCGTCTACAACCCAAAGAGTTTATTGAATGGATTAGTGCCATTGAGAAGTTCTTTGATTACAAGGAGACACCCGAAAGCCAACGTGTGAGGCTTGTGGCTACGCTTCAACATGGTGGGATAAGGTTCAAGAGATGAGAATCCGCAAAGGAAAGCATAAGATCTCTTCTTGGGAGAAAATGAAGTCAAGGCTTAAGGAGAAATTTCTTCCGTTGGATTTTTCCCAAATTATCTTTTCTGAATTCAATAACATATGCCAAGAATCCAAGAGTGTGTTGGACTACACTGAAGAATTCTACAAACTCATGGCTCGTAATGATATTCAAGAGGGTGAAGATCAACTTGTGGCAAGGTATGTTGATGGTTTGAAGTTTTCCATTCGTGATGAGGTGGAAATGCACCGATCATTGAGGGTCAATGATGCTTATCAACTAGCCTTAAAGGTGGAGGCTAAGCTTTCTCATCGTGGTGCTAAAAAGTATGTGGATGTTCTTAGTCTCTATCCTTCTTCTAAAGGTGAATCTTCACATGGTGGAGGAACAAAGTCAAGGTCTGAATATTTCAACAAAAATTCTACAAAATCAGCCCCTACACATCAAGTTGGAAATCAGCCCAATCATCCCAACAATTCAAATGCTTGCTTCAAGTGTGGTCAAGTTGGCCATCGTTTCAAAGATTGTCCAAAGCGGCAAGTAGTGGCCTTCGGTGATGAAGAAAATGATGATAATTTTGTTGATGATTCAAATCAGCCCATATATGATGAGGAAGATGACATACAACATGAAGAAATCGAACCTGAAGAAGGAGAAAGCTTGGTGATCCAAAGAGCACTTGCTACACCAAAGGTTGAATCCGATGATGATTGGCTCCGTTCCAATATTTTCAAGACTCGATGCAAATCTCATGACAATGTTTGCACAATTGTGATCGATGGTGGGAGTTGTGAGAACATCGTATCTCATGACATGGTGAACAAGCTCCAGCTCAAAACCGAACCACATCCAAAGCCCTATCAGATTGCATGGTTTAAGAAGGGTAATGAGGTAAAAGTTACTAAACGATGTTTAGTTTCATTTTCTATGGGTAAGAATTACCATGATCAAGTTTGGTGTGATGTTGTCCCTATGGATGTGTGTCACATACTATTAGGAAGGCCATGGCAATATGATAGAAATGTTACCCATGATGGTCGTAAAAATACATATACCTTTCGAATGGGAAAAGTGGAGATTGTTCTTTTGCCTAGTAAGGAGGAAAAGACACCCAAATCTTTACAAGAGGAGGGTAGTAATTTTCTCACTTCATCAATGTTTGCAAGAGAAAGTGAGAGTAGTGGTGTCATTTACATGCTAGTGGCGAAAGATTTGGGAATATCCTTTAATGTGCCTAGTGAGTTAGAACCTCTCTTGGAGGAATTTAAGGATGTCACACCCGATGAGTTGCCCAATGGACTCCCTCCTTTAAGAAACATTCAACATCAAATTGATTTGATTCCCGGTTCTAATCTTCCCAACAAGGCTCACTACCGTATGAGTCCTAAAGAGCATGAAGAGTTGAATAAGCAAGTCATGGAGTTGTTGAAGAAATGTTACATCAAAGAAAGCATGAGTCCTTGTGCGGTGCCGGCATTACTTAGTCCAAAGAAAGATGGAACATGGCGTATATGTGTGGATAGTCGTGCCATAAACCGGATCACTATCAAATACCGGTTTCCCATTCCAAGAATTGATGATATGTTTGACATGCTTGCCGGTGCAAAGATATTTTCCAAGATTGATCTTAGAAGCCGCTACCATCAAATTCGAATCAAGCCGGGTGATGAGTGGAAGACCGCTTTCAAGACATGTGAAGGCTTGTATGAGTGGCTTGTTATGCCATTTGGTCTCTCCAATGCTCCAAGTACCTTCATGCGGGTAATGAATCAAGTCCTTCGCCCTTTCATTGGAAAATTTGTTGTTGTTTATTTTGATGACATTTTTATTTATAGTCATGATAAAAGTGAGCATGTAGAACATTTGAAGGTTATTCTAACCACTTTGAGAGGTGAAAAACTCTATGTAAACCTCAAAAAGTGTTCTTTCATGACAACTAGCCTAGCTTTCCTAGGCTTTGTTTTGACTTCAACAGGGATTAGAGTGGATGATGAGAAGATCAAAGTTGTCCAAGAATGGTCTACCCCAAAGAGCTTGCAAGAAGTGAGGAGTTTTCATGGATTGGCCTCATTTTATCGTCGATTCATAAGAAATTTCAGCACCATATCAGCCCCCTTGACGGATTGCATGAAGAAAGATGGGTTCAGGTGGACTATGGAGGCCGAAAAGAGTTTTCAACTTATAAAGGGCAAGTTGTCTAGTGCTCCTGTGCTTGCTTTGCCGGACTTTGAGAAGATGTTCGAGGTTGATTGTGATGCCTCTCATGTGGGCATTGGCGGAGTACTTAGCCAAGAAGGTCATCACATTGCCTTCTTTAGTGAAAAACTCAATGAAGCAAAGAAGAAGTACTCTACCTATGATGTGGAATTTTATGCCATTGTTCAAGCACTTCGGCATTGGCGATCGTATCTTGTTCAAAGGGAGTTTGTTTTGAATTCCGATCATGAAGCTCTCAAGCACATCAACAATCAAAGAAGCCTAAATCGAAGACATGCAAAGTGGGTTTCTTTCTTACAAGAATATACTTTTGTGTTAAAGCATAAGAGCGGAAAGTGCAATCAAGCGACGGATGCTCTTAGTAGAAGAGTGGCTCTTCTTAATTCCTTGAGTGTGCAACTTGAAGGGTTTGATACCATTAGAGACATGTATGCAAATGATGAAGACTTTGGTGAAATTTGAAAGCTTTGCAAAGAAGGGAAACATGCAGATTATCTTCTTCAATATGATTTTCTCTTTAAGGGGAATCGTTTATGCATTCCAAAATGCTCCATTAGAGAGTATGTTATAAAAGAACTACATTCGGGAGGTTTGGGAGGACATTTTGGAAGAGACAAAACTATTTTGCTAGTGAAAGAAAAGTATTTTTGGCCGACCATTGACCGAGATGCGATGCGTTATGTGAAGAGATGCCGAATATGCCAAACATGCAAGGGACAAACTCAAAACACCGGTACCTACACCCCACTTCCACTTCCTAATGCTCCATGGGAAGATGTTAGTATGAATTTTGTGGTTGGCTTGCCGAGAACTCAAAGAGGTAATGATTCCATCTTCGTAGTTGTTGATCGCTTCTCTAAAATGGTCCATTTCATTCCTTGCAAGAAGACTATGAATGCTTCTTATGTTGCTAATCTTTATTTCAATGAGGTAGTTAAGCATCATGGTGTTCCGAAGTCCATTGTTTCGGATAGGGATACTAAGTTCCTTAGTCATTTTTGGAGATGCTTATGGAAAAGAATTGGTACTCTTTTGCTCTACAGTAGCGCCTATCACCCTCAAATCGATGGACAAACCGAGGTGGTGAATCGAACTTTGGGAAACTTGCTTAGGAGTTTGGCGGGAAAGAGGCCCAAGCAATGTGATATGGTGCTCCCTCAGGCAGAGTTTTCTTATAATTATGTTGTGAATCGTTCTACCGGTAAGAGTCCATTTGAAGTGATTTATGGAAAAACTCCAAAACACTATCTTGATCTTGCACCCATTCCCGATCCATCATTGTCTAACAAGAAGGCGGAAGAATTTGCTACTACAATGACAAAGATTCATGAAGAAGTGAAGAAGAATCTTGAAGAAAATACCGAGAGGTACAAGCAAGCGGCCAATACTCATCGCCGAATCAAAATCTTCAATGAAGGTGATCTCGTGTGGGTTTATTTGAAGAAGGAACGATTTCCAGCCGGATCCTATAACAAGCTCAAGGAGTGGAAGATTGGTCCACGTCAAATTCTCAAGAAAATCAACGACAATGCATACAAGATTGAGCTCCCTCCAAATATCAATACTCATCCAACTTTCAATGTCAAAGACTTGACAACTTATCATGGAGAGCTTGATGAGAACTCATGGGTGAGTTCTTTCTCACCCGGAAATGATGATGTAGTGCCAACATGGCAGCCATGTCATGCCTAGGTGGTTTTGGTGGAGTTCCAAGGTGCAGTCCCTCATTAATGTTGCTGGCCCGTTTTGAACCTGCTTTTTGAGCTTCGAAATGGAAGAATTATGGAAAGTGGTAAACTACAAAGTTGTAGGTCTCTTTGAGATCTTTCCAACAAGTATTTGTGCTTGGAAATTGGATAAGAGGGTAGAAAGTTATGGCATTTTTGGTGGACTGTGTCTGTGGGTTCCCAAAACAGTCAAAGTTAGTGAGTTCCAATGCAATTAGTGTTATGTTAGTCCCTAAGCTAGCTAGTGGATGATCTTGAACGAATTTGCTTTGGTTTTCTTTTATTTAAAGAGTTAGAAACCATCTTTAGAGGGAATTTTGGATGTTGATAAACTTATGTAATTGATGGAATATCAATTGGGTTGAGCTTTGCTCCCATTTTCTTCTTCTTCTCTAAGTTGTGTTGTTGTGTTCTAATTTTCTTCTTCTTCCCTCTTAAGGACCCGCATTAAGCCATCATACCTTCACAACCACCATCAAAACCCACATCAGCCATCTCCACCATTACGGACTCCGGCCACCTTTAAAGCTCGTCCACCATTAGCCACCTTCTTTTTCACAAGTCAACAACCATTTCCACCCAAGTCAGCCACCATTTCCACCCAAGCCTCTCCACCATCATCTTAAAACCCATTTCATTTTTTATTCCCATCTCCATCTCCTTACGGCCACCATCAAACCCTCATCACCATTGTTCAGGCCACATTCCGGCACCCACGGCCATTTTCTCCTCTACTGAATCCACCCTTACACCACCTCCACCTTCGAGCCCCATTTTTGTGAAAAATCAGGGGAGGAATTATCATTTTCATTAGAAAATCAGTAGAGAAAAGAAGGGAGGAGAGGAGCTCGGTCACCACCAATCCTACCCGATTCTTACCTCCATCTCCACCTCGCTAGCACCAGCCCCCATGACCTCATCTTCTTCCTCGTCTCAACCTCCATTTACATTATCAATTTTGCCAATATCTGCTTTGGATCTGAAACCCATGTCCTACAACCATCACCATCTTGAGATATAAACCTTCTTATGAGATCCGATCAATTTCCACCTTCCATCTCCAATCAGCCATAACCTCTACCTAAAACCCATTTCAACCATGTCATCTTCTTTGCAAGCTGATAGGTTCGTTCACTGCAGGGAAATCAAGTCGGATCTCACAGACTTTCACACTAAAGACCTCTTCCAATAACATCCTTGTAAGTATTCCTTTACTTCTTGTGATCGCAATCTCTAAAGTTAATGATATTAGAAAAGAATTCGCAATTAAATAATTGTTTTAGAGATAGCACAAAATAATGCTTATAGTCATTTCCTATGATTGGTGGGCAGAAGAGTGATAAATCTAGAGTTATAGAACATGGTCATTGGCCTGTGTTTTTCCCTGTGATTTGTGTGCTTGTGGTTTTTAAAGGGATTTTTTGCCTCTACATTAGGACTCATGGATCTTAAATTTGCCTTGTATAGGTTTCATTTAGGCCATGGATCTTAATAATGGTAGCCGAGCATGTTTTTTCCATTGGAACAAACATCATCTCATTAGATCAATGCTTGTAGTTATAGTAATTTGGTTATAAGAATGTTTTGGATTTGGTATGTGAAGATCTTCTACTTATTCTGAACAGTAAAAGAGTCATCCAGCTTGACAAATTATAAATACGAACATTGGGCTTGAGTGAATGTTGCAGATGGGGCATTTCATCGCCTCGATCAGGCCTCACAAGCTTCCATAGTCTCTTGGTCACAGCCCATCCCCGCTCTATAATTACGTCTCTGTTAACATCTTGTTTTGCCACAAGAGTGATCCGTGACAATCCAATTTCACAATGCCTAGCATGAGAAAAAGTTTCCTCCATTAATTTTCCTATGAAAATGGAATTAACAGTCATGTTTTGGCATTTGCACGGTCACTGTTTGTTCCCTCCTATTAATTAGATTGCAAGGGTCATGGGAAGTGTAAGAAGTCTCTAACAGCTAGTTAAAGTTGTTTCGAACTACATTGGTTTGATCCCTTTCCACAGGGTACGTAGGCAGCTTGGGACTGTCATCCCGAGTTCAGTCAAACTTTTTTGAAAAAAATCTTTCAAACCTTTTAAATAAAACCTTTTTAAACCTTTCAAAACAAAAACTAAAATGGCAAGGATGGTGATTGACAGGTCATTCAGAGCCCTCTTTTCATTCCATTTCCGATCTTGATCGTGGTTTTTCGATTTTTATCAATTTTCTGACATTTTATCGGATTTTGGGACGGGTGACGACGTAGCGTGGCCCCTTCACAGGGATTGTCCTCGCTGAGCCAAACGATAGGCTATGACGACCGCGAGACTTGTCCGATCTTTAGCGGAGCAGGATCACTGAGCTCGATTCTTTTAGAATCGCTCCCTAAGTCTATCGTATGTCCCCTTTTCTTTTCCCTGGCATTTTTGGTTCTCCCATACCGTCGATTTTCTGATTCATTTCTTTCCTTGCATCTTTTAGCTTATCGTGTGTTTGTCTTTGGTTTATTATGTGTTACTTTTAGCTTGCTTACTTTGTTAGCATGTGATTGATTACTATTTTCTAGCATCTTTTAGCTCGTCTTTTGTACAGTTTCACATGCTTAGCTGTAGCATTTATCTGCTTACTTATCATGATCATCTGCTTAGCTGTAGTTATTTACTACTTTCCTGCTTATCATATCTGCTATATTACTTGCTTAGCTATAGTTGTGCATGCGGATGTTACTGCTTTTCTAGATGTGATGAGTTAAACTAGATGCGATGAGTTAGGATTTGGATGTTTATTTTATTTTGCCCATCCCCGGGTCATACATGCTTAGATAGACGTTTTCTCTGGGATATTCTTTCCCATTTCGTCTGATTTTCGCCCAAAACTCTTCAAACTTAATAATAAATAGCATAAGAGACCAAGTGCTTGCAGTTGGGCGAATTGGGGGCGCCTAACACCTTCCCGATTCGTCATCAGGCACGGACCTTTTGTATCTCTAGCTATCAATTGTGACAGAATATTGTATGGGTTCCAGGGCCGACTTCCCTGGATGGCGACTCTTTCTTTGCTTTAGGTACATCTTGGTTTTGAGGTTTTTGTCTCTGGATCAAGAGGTATTTCATTTATATCGTCACTCATGCTGTGAGGGCATCATTTCGAGAGTTCCTTGGTAGGGCTCTCCTTCACATTGTGGAGATCTTAGAAGATCGACGGGGATCTCGTATCGCCGCTCGCCGTCCTCGGGATCGGGGTCCACACCCAGAAACACCCTTTTTTGCAAATCATTCACGCTTTATTTTCACCAGGCCACCTCCTGGTCAGGATAATGCACACCCCTTCTGCTACACTACACTACACTACTCATTACACTTGTTTGCTAAGCAAACCCTGACGGATTTCGACAAAATTTTGTGAATACCTACTTGAGATCCTAACCTACTCTAGGGACCAATTTGAGACTCTAAAACACTAGATTACTAGGGTTTCTACACCAACCGAGTTATTTGGGGTTCGGTCAAAATGGAGTGTCTACAATTTCTTTCATATTTGAACTATATTTTGGAGAAATTCGGCATTTGATAGATCTTAGAATATTTAGCTTGTCTAGTGTATCATTTCTAACAAAATTAAGAAGCTAAAAGCCATGTCTAAGAAAATCCACTCAAAATCCTTTTTTAGACATCTCTTGTGTCCTAGGTGAGTAAATATGTCTATTTCATGCACCTAGTTGTCCTTCAACCCATTCTTGTGTGCTTAATGATTATCATTAAATGTATAAAAAATCTTAATAGGTTAAAGTAGATATGTTCCAAATGCTGAAAATGCATATCCTCTCATGACTAAGATGAACTTTAAAATTTAGATGAAATTATCTAGTCATGATAGTTCATTTTGGAATGCATGTATCCAAGATGTCTATCACTTGATATTCTCTAAGTCCTTCGATATTTTCCTAAATTCATATAAGAATATATTATATAGGGAAGTTGAAAATGAGTCTAGATTCAATGTATGAAACTCATTTGAGTAAATTGAAAAATGTCATAGGAATCTAGTATCATTGTTTGGGCACTTACTCATTATGGTGGTTGGCATAAAATGCTTTGTAATGGGAACATATGTCTCCCACACATCTTGGTTTTCTAAGGGCTTATGCACTTTGTGCTTAATTCCTATCTTTGTTTTAAAAGTGGTTTGTGGCTGTAGGAATAGATGTTTGGACCATGTACCTCATGTTTGTCATAATTCCTTATGTCCAAACATAGTTGTGGACCCCGATCCGAAAGAGGCGGGGGACGAGCCCCACGCGAGTCTCAGGATCATCCACGTGAATGAAGAGCTCTACCAAGGAACTCTCGAAAGAAGTGCCCCTCATAGTATGAGTGGCGATAAAAGGTGAGATACCTCTCGATTCGGGGACTAGCCCAGATTCGAGGCGTACCTTAAACAAAGAAGAGTTGCCATCCAAGGAAGTGGGCCAAGGATCCCATACTATGCTCTGTTGCAACGGATAACCAGAGATATAAAAGAAGGTTCGTGCCTGGTTACGAATTTGGAAGGTCCGAAGAGCACCTCATCCGCCCAAGTGCAAACACCTGGTCTCTTATGCCATTTACTTATTAATTTTGAAGAGTTTTGGGCAAAGTCATGTGAAATGAGAATACATATCTCCGAGAAGACGTCTATCTAACCATGCATGTCTCAGAGGAATAATAAGCACACACAAAATAGATGAAAGTAGTGTCACCTAAAAATAACTAGGTTATGAGTGTCATACCTAGTTGGTGTCTGAGTTCTGGTGTGCAAACACATGCATGCTACAGCTAAAGGTATAGGATCTGTACATGAAAGTAAGAGAACACAGCAAAGCACACAAACATAAATCAACTCTATACATGACTGGACAAGATGAATCCTAAAACTCTAATGCGACTTGACTCGGACCAAGATGGCCGTCCATCCCAGCTGCTCTACGTATCCCGGCCTCGGGAAGAATCGGAGTCAACGTAGTTCGATGACCTATTCTAACTACGATGCCTAACTATCTAGAACCGCTATCCTAGACTCGATCCGCTAGACTCGACTGATTTTTAAAGCTTTTTTGTACGATTGCTTAAATTCAAGTGAATTGTAAGTTTTAGGACTCTCTATATGCCTTAACTAATGCAAGTTGATTAACCTTAAGCTAATGCAGGTGGGCCCTACATTGTGTAACTAGGCTGTGCATCCTAAAGAAAACCATGGGCTGTCTATATGCTTCTTAGTCTAGCCATCGGTTCGACTAAATGTCTAACCGATCAACTTGAGGCCTCCTAACTCTAGGGACACTCACGCGACAAGACACACCATATCAAACAAATTTGGGCAGCCTCCTAACTCTAAAATACCCCAAATATCTAGGACAGACTCCTAACTACTCCTAGGGACTCAAGATTTTTGAGATTTCCTAACTACTCCTAGGGACTCAAGATTTTTGAGATTTTTGGATTTTAAAATGTTTTTGAAATGTTTTTTGACACAAGAGGACAGAATCCTATCATCATAAGGGGAGGACGGACTCCTGATATCCTGCAAAGGTTGGACAGCATCCTATGCTTTGCGGAGGAAAATGACAGAATAACAACTCTGCAAGGGTTGGACAGCATCCTATACCTTGCAGGAGTGGATAAAATCACATGACTTGATAAGAGATTGGACGAAAATCTAACCCCTATGATGATAGGACTGACTTCTGAAAGAAGGACTGACTCTTTAGCTAAGGACAGACTCCTATGCTAAGGACTGACTCTGAAATTAGAAGTTCTAAGAAGGAGGTGCTAATGAGACAAAGCCTGTCTCCAAATGATCTGACTTTTTTTACTGAGACATAGCTTGTCTCTTTAAAAATTGGTGGGCTCTAGATAACTCTTTCATTGCCCTTGCAATGAATGAGTTTCTAATGTTCAAGGGTATACATCTAAAAGACTGGGCAAGTCTTTTAAATGAAAGAGGGGAGTGCTACTTGGACTAAGCAAGTCCCCTAAGGATGGGCTTGGGCTATCTCCTTCATCGCCCTTTCATAATGAGAAAGGGGTTTAACATTTACACATGTCTAAAAGACTTAGCAAGTCTTCTAAATAAGAGGAGAATTACTACCATGACTGGGTAAGTCTCCTATAGGATGGGCTTGGGCTATCGCCTTCATTGCCCTTGCAATGATAGAAGGAAACCTAATATCTAGGGGATACACACATAAAAGACTGGTCAAGTCTTTTGAACAGAAGAGGGGAGTGCTACTTGGACTGAGCAAGTCCCCTAATGATGAGCTTGGGCTAGCGCCTTCATCGCCCTTGCAATGAATGAGTATTAATGCCTAAGGGTGTCTAAAGACTGAGCTAGTCTCCTACATGCAACTTGCTAATGAGTTTTATAATGGCTCCTAAAGGAGGATAACACTCTAACGAGACAAAACCTATCTCCTAAAAAGGTGGCTCCGGAGAAATACTAGAGAACAAATGAACGAAAACTAATGCAAATCAAAATAAAAATTATCAGGAATAAAAATCTGACTCCACTGAATTTGAATACACAAAAATCCTTATTTCACTGTACTGACACAAACTCACTTACATTCTTAAAATCCTAATTTTGCATCAAACAGTTCACTCCTAACACATGGTATTTAATAATAGTGACATGTATGAACAGAACCTAAAATGCATACATAAAATCACCATATTGATGCCTGTAATAGAAATTTAATATTTTAATACATACATTCTACTTGTCTAAATCTATCACAATTCAAAAGGAAATTAAAGACAGACTATATACACTTTGCCTTGCACCTGGTTGACGCTTATTCTTCATTTGTTGGCAAAATCCTCATATAAATGATATTATCCAAATTCCTTACTAATTGAGGATCATTTTATCAATTTTTCAACTACACACGTGCGCACAACAGCAACCAGATAAACACTTCTATCTATCATTTCCAAGATCCCAAACTGTCATTTGAAGAATCAAAAATCATCTTGAGGTCTTATCTTGATAAAAAAAATAAGGCTGAGAAGTAATCCAACAAAGATAGAAAACCAATCACATACGTACAACCCTGTTAATGACAACCATTACAAAAACTGATCCAATAAGGGATGTTTACACATTGGATGGAATCAGGTCAGATACATAATTGCTGAGACATGAAAATGTTATTTTATTGAAAGAAAAAGTGATTCAGTTAACACTACCCTTACACAACATGTATAGCACATAAAGATTATGAACTCTTAACTTACAGAGGATGTTTATTTTCCTACCAGTTTGCAAGGATCAACCGACATAGAACAGGTGTCAAAGTGTGATGATGCTGATATGATAAAAAAAATTGATGTGAACAACAAGAACACGAAGTGCAAACTACTAATACAAGGCAACTACAACATTCAATCTGTCCCATTCCCATGTATTATATTATTCTAATGATCTCTCTAAATTTACTATCTCTGAAATAAATTGTTTTTAATTCAAAAGTTTATAAAAATACAATCAAAAGCGAAGGAAACCTCTAGTATCTCTATCAGCGTGACATATTGACATAACTTGAACCAGAAAAACAGGCTTAATAATAAGAATGAATCATTATTAATCAATATGAAACATATGTATTTAACATCCATCAAAAACTTAAATTACACATTTCAATAAAGCACATTCAAATACAAAATAAAAAATCATCTGTTCTCATTTTCTCAAAGCTAGATCTACAAAATCAACTCATTTGAATATACTTAAAAAAAAAAAATTTATTTAACATATTCGACAGGAAGACCATAAATTCAAATACAAAACTCAAACTTGTAACATTATACACAATACATGATCGGTTAATCACAAAATTTGCAACAAAACACAAATCATTAACCTTCGATTAGCATGCTAATGCCTCAGTCATTAAAATAATCACATATTTTACAAAATTTGTAAGGAAATAACTTCTGATCTACTTAAAATGAGCAATCTGTATCTGAGATTTTATCATTTTTATACTCACATATATACATTTTCTAAACAAATTATCTAAAATATGAATGAGCATTTGTGAAAAACTGCTAACCTGATCTTCCATTTGAGTTTACTTCTGGAAAAAGATGTCTGAAGCTTGAAAAATTCTCATCGAAGCACTGTGAATTACCAGATCTGAACTTAAGAGTGACGAATTTGAACTTTTTCTTCTTCTTCAATATTTCTCCTTTTCCGATTAGATCTAGAGGTTGAAGATGATGAGGCTTTTGAATCGATTGATCTGATTCTTCTTCTTCCTTCTATTTTAATTTTTGTACCTTGATAAGTCTTCCAGCAGAGATCGATGTCGGAATTTTGATCGGAACTCCACTAAGATCAACGAGGAAGATAATCGGAAAAACGAAATAGGATCTAGGGCTTCTTAAGATAAAATGAAGTTTGATAGATGTAAAGAAAGAAAATAATCATGGCAAGACAAAGAATAAGGCAATCTAAGGGAAGAAGAAAGATCGGCCGGAGTTTGAACTCGCCGGAGAAGGTAATCTGACCGGAAAAAAGGCTGGAATCTTTGCCAGAGCACAGCGAGGATAATCGGAGAAGATCGGAAGAAGAATAGAAAACCCTAATTTCACCCCTCTCTCTCTTTTCTCTCTAATTAGGTTAGGAAAACCTCTAATTTTTTTCTTTTTCTAGATCTGAGGCTTTGGATGAGTTAGGGTTTCAAGAGAGGGATCTAAGGTCGAAATACAGAGAAAACGATGGAGAAGAAGGAGACCGGAGAGTATGACCGGAGTCTTGCAGATGATCGACCGGAAAATACCGCCGGAGAAGAAGAAAAGAACGAATAGGGTAGATGAAATCTCATATCTATACTCTCTCTCTCTCTCTCTCTGTTTCTCTCTCTCCAATGAAAATTTTTCCTTTTTCTTTTTTTAAATGAGAGAAAATTCGTATTTATAGGCAATTTTTGGGATTTGATATCTACACTTCAAAAATGATGGGCGCGCGGTTTTTTTATGAGCGCGTGACAATTTGATGACCGTGCGGTCTCGTGTGTCCTATATGGCCTAAGCTTGATACCGTTCCAGGATAATCCACCCCCCTTTTGTGGTTTACACTACGGACACTCTCCCATCTCATTCGCTAGGCAAATGCGCTCGGAATTCGACGAAATTTTGCAGGGAGCTTGGTGAGACCCTAACCTAGCTTAGGGCGAAATTTGGGATCCTACCTCGTTGATTTGATGGGATTTTTCAATGAAAACGGGAAGTTTAGGGCACAGTCAAAATGGGGTGTCTACAATAGTAGACTAATCATGGATGTTGTGATAGGAATAACCCTTCATCCATGAGATCTACATTGTGTTCACATATAATGGTTTAAAAATTGAAAAAATGCAAATGTATGTGAGCCCATCATTAAAGAGAGTAATTTAATAGTAATACTCATTAAATATCTTTAATAAAAGGCATGGAATCTAAAATGATGTATATATATATATATACACATTATGCCTATGTTAGAGGTGAATGATTGAAAAATAACCCTTGGGCTACAATTGCATGTTGCTAGGGGTAGTCAAGTGATATCAAATGAGATGACAACCTAGCAGACCATGCTCCCCCTAATTATGTGCATAATATATATATATATATATATATATATATATATATATATATATATACGTAACAATTCAAAGCACATATGACTTACAATGTTAAAGATGTTGGCAAGAGGCCAAAGGAATTAAGTGTTTTAATTAAAGTGAGGGTACATTCTCCTTCTCAACAAGTAAGAAGGCTAAAAACACCAATTGAGTAGCTTTTAACTTTAAGGTTTAACATCTTACCGTGAGCTAATATCACACAAAAGCGAATATACGTATATAGAGCGCTAAAAATACACAAAAAGCACACCAAGGATAGTGTAAGCCTAAGGGTTCCCACTCTTGGCATCTCATTCCTGTTTTGATGATTCTAATCTTAAGTGATTTTGTATCAGTAATGAGTTTGATTGTCTTTAGTTGTAGATTCCATTAGTTTACATTCAAGGAAGCTTGGATCGAGGCCTAGAAGCTTAATTGGAAGCATTTGATGTGCCAAAGCTTGGAAGATCCAAGAAGTGAAGTTGTCTTGAAGCCTTGAAGTTCAAGAGAAGATTGAAGTGCTTTTCAAGTCTTTTTAGAATGTATTCTCCTCTCCTTTCTTTTTAGAGATGTCAAAGGCACTTAACCATGTTTTAAAACTAACTTGAAAATGCATTTGAAAACATAGGACTTAAGCCCAAAGACCACGCCCAAAGCCCCTGAACTTTATATGTTAAAATGGAATTTATCACAAGGCTGGTCGACTGGGGTTTCCCGGGTGACCGCGGCAAGATAGTTGGAAATCCAGCACTTGTCGCAAAATAGCAGGCCGATCGACAGGGATTTCCGAGCGACCGCGGAGGTGTTTCTGGAAATTCAGAAACACTCCAGCCTGGTCTGGCCGGTCAACCTATCTAGGTCCGGTCAACCAAGGAAAGGTTTTTGAGCCAAAATTTTAAATCAATAGGTAACCCTCGCCGGCGGACCACCATGGGGCCGGTCGACCGTGACGGTTTGAAATTTGAAATTAAAAATGTTTGCCCGATAGGGGCAGACGACCGCCGTGGCTCGGTCGACCGGGCCGGTCTGGTAAAAGAGCCATTGGGGCTGCGATGCTTGACTTTTTCAACCCAGATTATTACAGTTTTACCCCCAAACGGTCATATTTTCAAATGAGCAATATATACTCTATCCAAACCTTTCTAAACCATCTTTTTGCATTATCTTGAACATCCAAAAGATCAAAATCAAAGTGTTTTAGTGCCTCTCTCATCTCTAAGCAAAGAAGTGGAATTAGGCTTATGTTTGTACATCTTTCTTCCATCTTGTGTAACCCTCTTGAAGGGATTTTTGTTTTCTTTCTCCAAAGATCAATTGTATATTTGGCGAGTGCGAAGGAATGCGTAGCTATCCCAAGAGCTAGTGTTGGAAACGCGTAGCTTTCTTTGATTCGTGGCGAGTCTTGTGAGGCGGAGCCGAATCATCTTTGTAATTGGGTTGATTCCCCTCCATTAAGAGAATCCGTAGTGAAATCACCAAGAAGGCTTGGTGAGGTGGAGTAGGTCCTTGGTAGTGACCGAACCACTATAAATCTCGGGTGCACTCTTTCTATCTCTTTGTGCATTTGTGGTTTATTTTCATTTGTGTGCTTAAAGATTTTATTTGCCTTTATTATTAGCTTCCGCAATGATTTTCGGCAAAAGTTTTTTTAAAACCCAATTCACCCCCCTCCTGGGTTCCCATCACCCCTGGGATTTCATTTGGTATCAAAGCACAAGGCTCTTATTTAGGTTTTTGAAAATTTCAAATATGGAAGAGAAAAAGATAATGGCAACCCCATCCGAATATGTTGAAGGACAATCCGTTTCTAGACCCCCATACTTTAATGGTTCAAATTACGGGTATTGGAAAACCCGGATGAGTTACAATCTTTAGATTTTGAAATGTGAGAATTAATTGAAGATGGATACATTGCTCCCACAGAGGAAAGAAGTGAGTGGTCAGCCGCTCAAAAGAAGAGAGTCGCATTGAATGCTAAAGGAGTAAATACAATATTTTGTGCTCCATCTCTTGACGAATTCAATCATGTTTCTACTTGTAAAACAACTAAGGATATATAGACAATCCTTGAAACCACTCATGAGGGGACTTCACAAGTCAAAAAGTCTAAAGTTAGTCTTCTTGTTAGTGACCTTGAAGCATTTAAAATGAATGTAAATGAATCCATTTCCGAAATGTATTCTTGTTTTACTAATATTGTTAATGAGCTTGAAGGTTTAGGTAGAACTTATACAAATTTGGAAGTGGTGATGAGGCTTCTTCGGTGTCTTCCATTTAGTTGGGACCCCAAGGTTACGGCGATTAAAGAATCTAAAGATCTTGATAATGTGAAGTTGGATGAGTTAGTTGGATCCCTCATTACACATGAAATGAAGATGAAGAGAAGGGAAAACCAACAAACCGAGGCTTCAAAGCTCAAGGATAAAGCAAAGAAAAATCCATTGCCTTTACCGCCAAATCATCAACTTCTTCCTCAAGTTCCGATAGCGATGAATTGGAAGCTTTTAAGAAGTTCAAGAAAATGTGGAAGAAGAAGGGAAGAGAAGAAAAGAAGAAAAAGGAAGAAAAGAAGAGCAAAGAAAAGAAGAAGAGGACCCAAAAAGATGTTTTGAATGTGACAAACCCGGACACATAAAGCCGGAATGCCCTCTCCTCAAGAACAAAAAGAAGAAATATGGGAAGAAGAAGTTTAGAGCACATGTGAAAAATTGGGATGGGCTTAGTGACAGTAGTAGTTCTTTATCAAGTAAGAGCTCCAAGGAAGAAAAATCAAACTTTTGTATCTCGCCCCATATTGATCCGACCGTATGTCATCATCGAAGAGAATAAAAATGAGGTATGATCCCATTCATCTTCTATTTCAAGTTCTAGTGATGATAAAATGTCTTATAATGAAGTTTGTGAAACCTTAGAGTTGCAAATGTCTAAAAATAAAGTTTTAAAGAAAAATCTTTCTCAAATTCAAAAAGAACTTGAAGTTTTAAATCAAGATTTTTCTTCTAGATTTCAAGCCCAAGCCAAAATAGAAAATGACTTAAAGCTTGAAAATGAGACCATTAAGGGTCGCTTGAGTGAACTTGAGACTCATGTTTTGAGCTTTCAAAGTATGGCAAGTTCATCCAAGTCTTTTGAAGATGAAAAATTTAAATTTTTAAAACAAATAAATAATCTTCAAAATGAAAATGAGAGGCTAAGGATGTGTCTATATGGTTTTATGAATGGAAACAAAATTATAGACATAATCCTCAAAAATGCTAGTTCAAGACCTCAACACGTCTATCATAATCGAACTAGTCTTGCTAACCCCTTAGTTAGATGTCATTATTGTGGCCTTCATGGGCATTATCAAATTCAATGTGCATCTCAGCTAAGTTGGGATAGCCATGGGACCAAGAAAGCTTGGATTCCCAAAGCCCCAACTTGATTTCATTTTGAAATTGGCTTAATTTAGGGGCTTGTACTAAATCTTGAATATCTTTCATAGTTTGTGATTTAAAGCCCAAGGTTCAAATGTATTCTTGGTTATTCGCTTACCTTGGCATGTTTTTTTTTCAAAAAAAATGTTTCCCTCTTGTTTTGAGGTTTTATCTTTGATAGGGGGAGTTATTTTCACAAAAGATGAGAGCTTTAACTCATTTTGTATATCTTTTTGACAATCCCTCATATATGATATTTGTCAATCAAATAGGGGGAGTTGTTGTTTTCAAAATTTCCTTGATTTAGGGGGAGCCTATTAATTGAAAATTTTATTCTCTTTATTTGTCTCTAGCGCCAACTTTTTGTTGATTCCAAAGGGGGAGAGAAATGTATATGCTTTTATTAGAAAATCTCTTGTGGTTGTCATCATAAAAAAGGGGGAGAATGTAAGCCCAATGGTTCCCACCTTTCGCATCTCATTCTTATTCCAATCTCAAGTGATTTTGAATCACTAATGAGTTTGATTGTCTTTAGTTGTAGATCCCATTAGTTTGCATTCAAGGAAGCTTGGATCGAGGCCTAAAAGCTTAATTGGAAAGCATTTGATGTGCAAAAGCCTGGAAGATCCAAGAAGTGAAGATTGGAGTGCTTTTCAAGTCTTTTTATAATGTATTCTCCTCTCCTTTGTTTTTAGAGATGTCAAAGGCACTTAACCATGTTCTAAAACTAACTTGAAAATGTATTTGAAAACATAGGACTTAAGCCCAAAGACCATGGCCCAAAGCCCCTCAACTTTATATGTTAAAATAAAATTTATCACAGGGCTGGTCGACCGGGGTTCCCCGGGCGACCACAGCAAGGTAGCTGGAAATCCAGCACTTGTCGCAAAATAGCAGGCCGGTCGACAGGGATTTTCGGGTGACCGTGGAGTGTTTCTGAAAATCCAGAAACACTCTAGCATGGTCTGGCTGGTCGACCTCCATAGGTCTGGTCGATCGCGGAAAGGGTTTTGAGCTAAAATTTTAAATCAACAGGCAGCCCTCGCCGGGTGACCGCCATGGGGCCGGTCGACCACGACGGTTTGAAATTTGATATTAAAAAGGGTTGCCCGATAGGGGCGGACGACCGCCGTGGCTCGGTCGACTGCGCCGTGGCTCGGTCGACTGCGTTGGTCTGGCAAAAGAGCCATTGGGGATTGCGAGGCTTGACTTTTTCAACCTAGATTATTACAGTTTTACCCCCAAATTGTCATATTTTCAAATGGGCTATATATACTATATCCAAACTTTTCTAAACTATCTTTTTTGCATTATCTTGAACATCCAAAAGATCAAAATCAAAGTATTTTAGTGCCTCTCTCATCTCTAAGCAAAGAAGTGGAATTAGGCTTATATTTGTACATCTTTCTTCCATCTGGAAGGGATTTTTATTTTCTTTCTCCAAAGATCAATTGTATATTTGACGAGTGCGAAGGAACACGTAGCCATCCCAAGAGCGAGTATTGGAGACGTGTAGCTTTCTCCGGTTCTGGCGAGTCTTGCGAGGCAGAGCCGAATCATCTTTGTAATTGGATTGATTCCCCTCCATTAAGGGAATCCGTAGTGAAATCACCAAGAAGGCTTAGTGGAGTGGAGTAGGTCCTTGGTAGTGAACGAACTACTATAAATCTCGGGTGCATTCTTTCTATCTCTTTCTATCTCTTTGTGCATTTTTGGTTTATTTTCATTTGTGTGCTTAAAGATTTCATTTGCCTTTGTTTTTAGCTTCCGCATTGATTTTTAGCAAAAGTTTTTTTAAAACCCAATTCACCCCCCTCTTGGGTTGCCATCACCCCTGAGATTTCAGATAGCAAAATCACATAAGTTTCATGAGGCACACTATCCTAGAACAAGCAACTCTGTACTATGAAGACAACTACATCTAGAGGATTTCTTATCGAAGCAAGCTAGTTGTAATCTTTTAGGGAATGTTCATTTTCATTTTCATTTTCCTTTTCATGCTCATGTTCACTATTTACTTGTTATATGTGTTTTGATGAATTAGTTTCAATTTAAATGATTAAGTAATTTTCAAAACACATTTCAATTCTTTTCCTTTAAAGCCAATTTTATATATCTCTCAATTTTAAGTAGACTTTTGGCTTTTTAGGCAAACTCTCATGATCTTGAAGATGTTCATAATTTTAAATAAACTTCGAGATACGAGTTTGAGTGACTCTAGATTTCTCATATTATTAACTCACTCAAACTCTATAGTGATCTATCTTAAAGATACTCGAATGAAGATATCTATAGATCACACAAAAATACTTGATGACTATGTCTTGGACAGCCCTTTGGATTCATACCCTGTATGAGCCTTTAACAAAAGGGGAGCTGTACATGTATAATATCTGTCCTTCTATCTTATCATATGTGGGTTGATATGATTATTACATTCCATTTGATAAGTGCACTCATTTGCAGCCTCATTGCTCCATCTGTGGTGTAGTTTGGGTCTTGGCCTATGCCTTCTTGTTTTAGATCATCTCTCATGTATGGCAAGTACCCTTAGCCTGAGCATCAGTGTCAAATCCTCATAGGCTTTATACTTATCTTGGATAGACTCATATGTTTTTATCTCTGCCAATGATAAGTATCTTGTTCTAGAGTTCGAAAACTCTCTAGAACTCTCCTTCATAGGATAATGCTTGAATTGCTCATCTCATTGCCTATGAAGTAGTCTCTTATCATGTGATTTTGAGAGTAAATATATCATTCATCATGATTAGATCAATTGGCTATGCTATTACTGTCATATCTATAGCCAATTTGTATTATCATGCCCTCTCACATAGGTTTCACCTAGGGCCAATGACAAATTTATAGGGGGAGAGCTCAATGGTATTATACTCATGTTTGTATGGATCATTGTGATGTGCTCACAAGGTCTATTACCCCTATTGTTGTGCTTAACTTTCAAATTCTTTAGATAAAGAAAAATTGGCTTATCATGCATTTTACTTGTGTTTTCTCTTTGTTAAGCATCATAAGAGCTTAAATGTAATATCATATACTTGGCACATAGCTTAGATAAGCTATTATTGACCTTGACACTCCATTTGTACTTTTATTGTGAAAATCCTTCTTTTTATTGTTGCCAAAAGGAGGTGAGTTTTTGGAATTGATTAGGCAGTCCATATTTTATATGCACCACATGCTTTCCATTCATTTATTATACTTGTGCATATAGTGAGGGGAGCCATGATCTATTAGTATATCATTTAATCTCCATATGTCTATTATTTTGTCAACTTCTGCCTCCCTAATCAATTTGTTTGCCATCATACAAAATGGGGAGAATGTAAGCCCAAGGGTTCCCATGGGTTCAAAAATTCACCTTTTCCTTCTTGTTTTGATGAGAGCAAACTCAAATTGATTAGCATTTATGAACTAATGTGTTGCTTTGAGATGTTGTGCTCTATACAAAAATTTGATATGTCATATCACCATTACAAAACTCATCTCAACACACGGCTTCTGGATCCTCACACATAATGATCAAGAGCTTGCACTCACAGTGAAGATATCACCAGTTGGAGGATATTCAAAGTCAAGAAGCTCAAGTTCAAGATCCCACAAGTTGCCTAGCAAGTGTCAAGAAGAAACTTGGAGATGAACTAGCCATTGGTGACACCTCATGTACCTTTAAACATGCATTGAAGATTGGAGGAAGTCACAAAAGCCAAACATGTTCAAAAAGTTCACTCACAAGCTGAAGAAGTCCAAGAAAGTGCAAAGGAGCAAAGACATTCCAAGAAGAGTCAAGGTTCTTTACTTGTAAAATGTATTTAAAGTCCTCTTGAATTTATGTTAAATGCACTTTTAAAAGGTTTTCAAATGGTTTTCATACTTAACTTTTTATATCTTTGGAAACCATCAACACACCAAAGAATGTGTTTGAAAACCTAGGACTAAAGCGCATAGACCATGGCCCAAAGCCCCTGAATTTTAAAGGTTAAAAAGGAATTTCAAGTAGGGCCGATAAACCGGGGCGTCCCGGACGACCGCGAAAGGATGGCTAGAATTCCAGCACCCTCCGAACAAAGTCGGGCCGGTCTACCGGGGGTTAGCCGGGCGACGTTCTGTAGAAACAAAAACAATCTGTCATGGTTTGGGCAGGCGACCGCGATGGGTCGGTCGACCTAGATAGTGTTTTGAGCTTAAATTTAAATCAAACATATTGCCCTCGCCAGGCAACTGCCACTGGCTCGGTCGACCGCGACAATTTAAAATTTGAATTTACAAAGAGAGCCCGATAAGGGCGGGCGACCACCGTGCCTCGGTCAACCGCCGTGTCTTGGTCGACCGCCTCGGCGTGGAAAACTAGCCGTTGGAGCTTGCACAGGTTGACTTTTTCAATCCAATTTTTTACGATTTTACCCTCAAACGGTCATATTTCCTTGTGGGCTATATATACACCATCTAAACCTTTCTAACCAAGCTTTTGAACATTTTTGAAATATCAAATCCTATCTTTTTGAGCTTAGACTTTTCTATCAAAAGCTAAACCTCTTTGAACTTGTATTTCCACATCTTATAAAGAGGAACTCCATAGGCTTTATATTTGTATCTTTCTTTGGAGTGATTGTGAGCTTACAAAGTTGCAATCCGCCTATTAAGAGGCATTGAGAATTTTCTTCATTTTTGTTCTTCATTGTAAGAGGGTCTCCGATTCGGCCCGGTAACAAAGGTGAATCATTGTAAGAGGGTCTCCGATTCAGCCCGGTAAGGAAGGTGAATCATTGTAAGAGGGTCTCTGATTCAGCCCAGTAACATAGGTGAATCATTGTACGAGGGTCTTCAATTCAGCTAGGTAAGAAAGGAGAATCCGGCGTAGAGGGAGTATGCCCTCGCAAAGCTTCGTGCAGAAAGGGTTTGTCCCTTTTGGAGATTGGATGAGGTGTTTATACGGCTTGGATGTTTCCCATTGAAGAATCTCATTTTTAGTGGAGCCTCCAAGGAGGTAAACTTTGAAGAGTGGAGTAGGTCTTGTGATAGACCGAACCACTATAAATCTTGTGCCTCGTGGATGACTCTTCTTCTCCTTCCTCTCTTGCACATGTGGTGATTGGTAAACTCTAACCCTAACTTGTTTTTATGTTTTAAATTGACCAAGGGTTAATGAATGCATGATAAAGTAATGTCTAAACCCTAGCTTTCATTACTATGCTTATTTAAACAAGGGTTAGAGTAATTAGTGCTTAATTAGTGGATTAACTTTTAATCTTCCACCTTATCAAACCTAAAAAATTTAATTAGCCAATTCAACCCCCCTCTTGGTTGTCACACCTACATTTCAGGCTCTATCGGGCTCGGTGCCGGAGGGTTTGAAGAATCATGTGTCTGAGGTTCCTGGCCCGTCTGAGGGGTCGATGCTAGGTCTATCCGAAGTTGGCAGACCAATGACTCTCCCGATGCTCCAATGGACGCCTCCCCTAGATCCCCAAGCAGCTGCATCAGGGAAGGATCTGTGAACACTGGGGCAGAAAGGTCTGGAACTGGGGCCACGCTACTGCTAACCTTGGTCGCCTCTGTAGTTGGCCCTGCTGGAACCCTGAGGTCGGCATCGATCGTCTTCTCAGCCTCCTCCTCTGCAGACTCGGAAGACTTTCCCTCGAGCCTTGCCCTCTTCCGCGGAAGCGGAAGAGGATCTGCCAGCATCGGTCTCTTGCCTGCCCTACTAGCAGACAAGCCGGTCTCCTCAACATCAGTGGTCGGCGAGCCAGCTAGGAATCTAGCCATAGGGTCCTCCGACTCCCCCAATCCCTCTGATCTAAACCTAGTCTCGGGCGCAATACTGAAGCATTTCATTCTTCATGCACACAAACCATAAGATTACATACAACACCAACAAAACCCTGGCACACCCCCAACTCCTCCCCAACCGAATAATCAGTGAACATGGTATAGCTATTCCCCAGTCGAACACACCCAACTGCATTTGGTTACACTTATGGCTGTGAGTAGCATACATCGCAAAAGGCATTTCAAGGATGGTCTGTTGCACGTGACAGGCTGACAGCAGCCACCTCTTGAATGAAGACACAATTTGCTGAAAAGTGAGCCTCCGTGGCTGCTGTCACATGCAACAGACCATCAGCGAAATGCCTACTGCGATAGACGCTAGCAAGTGGAAAAAGAGAATTAATGTATATTATGAAAGGGAGTATTATCGGTAGGGCTGCAACTCGGGTCGGGCGGGTCGGGTTTTGGAGAACCCAACCCTACCCGGGAAATATCTCGGGTCGGGTCGGGTCAGGTTTTTTTTCTGAAAACCCACGATTCCCAAACCCGGCCCTACCCATGATAAATCTCGGGTCGGTTCAGGTCGGGTCGGGTTTTTTCACGTTGACGCAAGTTTTTAAGGAAAATTCTTGTTTGGCAAGGCAACTCAACTCATAGAAGCAGAAATTACACTCACATTACACTTGAATCAAACAATGATGTAATTACGCTCACATCACACTTGAATCAAACAATGCTGTAATCAAACAATGTTGTAATTACAATCAAACAATGCTGAATCAAACACTTGAATCAACTCAACTCATAGAAGCAGAAATTACACTCACATACAGTAACAGTGGGTGCGTGGGTTTTCACTTTTAACTTTGGGATAATTACATTTACACCCCCTCTAGTTTCTGACACATCCACTTCCACCCATATAGTTTAAAACGTGACAAATACACCCCTGTAGTTTCAATTTGTTTAAGGTTTGCCCCCTCAGCTGAAGGTTCGTCCATAGATTGAAGTGTTAGGATGATCCGATGGAGCTGATTTTTTGGGCACACCATATCTATGTCAGGACCCATCAAATGAACGCTTTGGATCATCCAAATAATGTGGGTCCCTACCCGAATCCAAACACTACCAAAAAAATCATCCAAATAATGTGGGCCCACATTGTTTGGATGATCCAAAGCGTTCATTTGATGGGTCCTGACATAGTTAGGGTGTGCCCAAAAAATCAGCTCCATCGGATCACCCTAACCCTTCAATCTATGGACGAACCTTCAGCTAAGGGGGCCTACCTTAAACAAATTGAAACTACAAGGGGTGTATTTGTCACGTTTTAAACTATAGGGGTGGAAGTGGATGTGTCAAAACTTGAGGGGGTGTAAGTGTAATTATCCCTTTAACTTTTACCTAACAATAGAAAAAAATGTACATACTATAACTTATGTAACTCGGGTCGGGTCGGGTCGGGCCCCTTCAAACCCGGCTCGACCCGAGATTCATGCGGGCTTTTGAATGCTGAACCCGGCTCGACCCGAAACCCATGAAACCTGAACCCGACCCAGGCTGTTTTCGGGTCGGGTCGATGTGGGTCGGGTTTTACCCTGCTCGAGTTGCAGCCCTAATTATCGGAGAAGCAATTTCACATTAACTGTGAGGGAGATGATATTTTCACCCCCCCCCCCCCCCCCCCAAATGATTTAGGCATGCGCTCCACTGATAACTTTATTTGACGTGAAAAGTGGGCAACTTAAACGATTTTGACGTCAAATCACGTTATCAGGGGGCGCATGTGTAATGCAGGGGTGAAATATCATCTCTCTAACTTGGAAACCCGAGAAAAATGTGATGCGCATTTTTCCAGTTCTTGTCTGCAACTACCACAAGCTACGAAGTGACCAATGGCTAGGGCAGTAGGGGCGTAGGGCTACACGCAATGAATCTGGTAGGGTATCAAAGGTCAATTTGGACGGCCACATGTGTTGGGCCCATATGTTTATACTTTTTTTTTCTGCATTCGAGGTGATGGGTAAACAGCCGTGATTCTTATTAAAAATTTCGTGATGCATAAGAATTGGGCCCCTTGCAAATATAGAAATTTTTGGGCAAGTGATATGTTAGCCCATTTACTTGGCCAGCCCCCTCTATTGTATTTGCGACCGCTTTTACACCACATGGGGTGGGCCTTGAGGGGCGAATTCATTGTTTCCCAAACTTTTTTCTATCAAATTTTCGGCGTGAAACACTTCATCTTGTTGTCAAGAGTCTAACGGACTTTTCATTACTTTAGGAGGAAAAGAAAAGGGCTCAATGCTTTTGTGTATTAAAATGTTAAACACGTCAAAATCATAATCCCCACCTCACATGTGAAAGAGGGCGGTTATTTTATTCATGCAAACGTCATGTTTTTCACATTTTCCAAACTTTCCGTCACCCAACCACTCCCTCACAGTCAGAGGCGTCAACCAATCTGCCTAATCCGCCAATGGGTGTCACTGGATTCGGATAGGATCCTCGCCACGATCTGTTTTGATCCGCTAAAAGGGTCGGATCGTCTTCGGAGTATCTTTGAATCCTACTCTCTTTTTTTGGGTCCCACCATTCATTTCCAATTGGACCCCTACAAGTGTAGGCTTAGGGTTAGGAGATGAAAGAGGGGTTCAGAGGGGAAAGAGGAACGAAACTTGAGCAGGATTTGCTAGCGTCCATCACAGAAGGCATTTTGCAGATGGCCTGTTGCATCTGACAGCGGCCAATCATAAATAAAGACAAAATATGATGAAAATTCAGCTGTCAGATGCAACAGGCCATCTGTAAAACGCCTTCTGCAATGAACACTAGCAAATCCGAACTTGAGAAAGAAGAATTACAATCGAGAAAAAAGTTTTTCAGTTACAGAAATACCCATGTTGATAAACATGAAGAACAAAAATATAACGGGGAACCCTTTTCAAAGTATATTTGAATCCTACATTCCTTTTTGTGGTCATGATTTATTTCCAATTGGACCCCATCACTGTTTCCTTGGTATTGCTTCAGTTGTATGCAATTTGGGCTAGGGGAGGAAAGATGGAAAAACATGAGAAAGAGAAAAGAATTGCAATCGAAATGAAAGGGAGAAAATGAAATGTTGTGTGTCATTTTGATTATGGTTTTTACATGTTACAAAAAACTTTCTTATAGATAGAGATAAATAATGAAGAAAAATATAAAGATATTCTCGTAGATTTGAAGCTAGGATGCTCCATCAGATTTTGTAGTCACTACTTGGTCACAAATTAATTTTCAGACCTTAGCATTTGGAGTTGATGCACCCAATTTGGATTCAACTTTGTGTCCAATTCTTGTCCATTAATCCTTTGACATTGCGTGTAGGTACATTAAAACACCCTTACACTCCAGAAGCCTTTTGTCCCGGCCACAGTAATTAGAGCCCCACACACCTCACCTCCCCATTATCTGAGTTGTCCATCAGGGTTCTTGAAGCCTTTATAATGAAGATGAAACTACCAAAAATTCATTTCATTCAGACACCCCATTTTATTAAAGGACTCTAATGTGGATTGCTACAAGGTTAAAGATAATGCCAATTTTATAAGGTGGTTCTGCCTAGGCTTCTCATATACCATACCTTGGTCAAGGGACTAACTAAGAATGCGAGTAGCCTTTCGTGCTAAAATGGGTCCAAGTCCAACCATTGTATTTTGTGGCCCAAAGCCTAGAGTAATTGACCCGCAGGACCTATCTTATCCCAAGGGACTTTTCTCAAGAGATAGGGACATGGAAGTAGCATAAGTATAAAACAGGATATTGTCAGCAACAGTTGATGTAGTACCAAGTTGTCCTTCCTCACCCTCTGCTTTCCATTAAATTGAAACAAAAAATCAATTAGTAAACGATTCAACAGCTCGAAACCTAACAATGATTGCCCTGCTTTTATTTTTCTCATCTTTTCTGCCCTCCCAACTGTCTCCATTTGGTCCCAATCTTCACCCAACAAAACCACTCTCTTCACCGGATCCCGGCCATACCAGCACAAGGAGGTCTTATACCCAACTTCACGGGGGGAATGATTTTCCAATCATGGGTAACTCAGAAACTCGGATCATAGCCGCTATAACAATCTCGGGGTGCAGCCTCTTGTTGTTGGCTTTTCTCCGGAATAAATTTCCGGGTTACATCCGAACGGATTCCGGGGAAACAAATCAAGAGGATGAGAGAAGGGATTCGGCAGCCAAATCCGCAATGTCCCCAGGTACTCTGTCACCCCTTTTCTTCATATTCGCACCCTTCTATATTTAATCTTCCATGGTTATCGAATAGTTTTCTGGGGTAGAAGTTCAAAATACAATCAGAGGTCTAAATTTTCGGTTTTCTAGTTGAAGTATAAATGATTAAATAACACCAACTCTAACTTAGGCCCTGTTGGTTGAGATTATGACAACTGATGGTGTGCCCATGAGCGATTATTGGACTCAAAATTTTGAGTCGAATAATTTGTTATGAACTCATAATCGGTTATCTTTCCTTTGGTCTTGGGGTTGTTATGGTGTTGACCTCGGCTTCTCTGTGTTCTGTTTTCTTTCGGCGTTTTGATTTTCTCTGTTGTGGGTGCTGTTCTCTCTGTGGTCTATTATCTTCTTTTTTTTGTGTTGGCTTTTTAATTTGGTCCGTTTTTGGTTGCTCCCCTTTGCATGTAGAGGAGTTCTTTTCTTGCTCATTGTAATATCTTTTTATATTTAATACATCTGGTCGGGGTCCTGCCTAACCCCAGCTTACCCATAAAAATAAATAAAAAACTCATAATCGGTTGGCATAATCTCAAACGAACAGGGCCTTAAGCTTTTGGAGTAATTGGTTATTTCGCGTGGGACTAGAGGAAGCCACCAACTGTAAGGCCCTGTTTGAGCTTAAGCTTTTCGAGTAATTGGTTGTTTCACATTTCTGAGTTTTTATTTTACTTTTTTTTGGTAATAATTCTGTGGATGAAGGTAAGAAGAAGGTGAGGTTTTCAGAGGACGTGGAAGAACCTTTGGGGGGTAACGTGGAATATAGGAAGCGGCGGCGAAAGAAGTCGATTGAAGAAGGTGGGGTTGGTGAGCTCAAAGGGGAAACAACCAAGAAAGGGGTGCCATTACCCGAAAATAGGAGTGCTTTGTATAATGGTATTTATAGGTATCGTTTGCAGATGGCAACGGTCATGATCTATGGCTGATGAAAATTTTATCTTTTTAGCTGATTTATTTGGGTCCTTTCCATTTTTTTCTTCTGAATTCTAAATCGTCCTTTTAAGGGATTTGCTAGCGTCCATCACAGAAGGCATTTCACTAATGGGCTGCTGCCTGCGGGCTCACTTTTCAGCAGATTTTCTCGTCATTCACGAGGCGACTGCTCTCGCATTCAACAACCCATCCGCGAAATACCTTCTGGGATGGATGGTAGCAAATCCCTCTTTATAATTAGCACATTGCACACAAAGGGTTAGCGAGTCATATCTTATTTGTGCAACCCAAACGCGGAAGTCAGGATCTTGGCTTAATGTTACGAGCCCGTTGATATCGCAATCAATCCGGTAACAATCTTGTTGTATTTCGTAGGCGAGGCTACAAGAGTCGCTCATTTATTCTTTACGATCACAAATTCAAGAGTCTACGGATGATGGCTCTAGAGAGAGTACAGAGAGAGAGAGAGAGAGAGAGAGAGAGAGAGAGAGAGAGAGGGGAGGGGGAACTTGAGGGAGAGAAGAAGAGATTGGACGTCTCATATTCTTATCTTTTTATAGAGACTTTTGACTACTTATATAGTAATAGTAGTCTAGGATCTATAAGTCCCTCTCAATATAGGAGTCCAGGAATCTCACCCAAATCTAACTCTAGTGCCTTATCAAGATAAGTCAAAAGATAATTCAGATCTCTCCATATACTTAATTGGATTTATCCATTTAAGCTAATGGGGCCCACCAAAACTATCTGGACTAATCTTTTGGTTGGTAAATCCAATCCATATCCCAACATATCTCACTCGCATGTATAGGGCAAGGCGTCTCTCTCATAAAAAATCTCATCTACTCATCTCCTCATACCGGAAATGGAACGTGCGACCTAACAAGAAGGAAAATACAACATTACGAGTTATGTGTTAAGTCATCATCTAACTAACACAGGACATCACTCGGAACATCTCGTCTATGCCCCAGACGATGTGATTACACCGGATTCAGCACTCATACTCTTTCAAATATAAGCAATGCTATGCCCAAGATATGTAATGCACGTATGACTCATATCCAAAATACAATTCCGACATAGTCGCCATGGCTAAGAGTCACACAACATGGTGTGGTAACAAACGATCTTCCCTAAGCCCTCATGCCAGTTCAAATAGGCTCAACAACTTTCATAGACGTGCCCTGCGAGATAGCATCAACCATGATCCTAAGGTACATGCTAAAGTAGCATCATTGAGTTTCTTCTTCATGACATAGTCTCAAGTCAAATAAAGGACACAAATACGATTAAAGTATTATTTATGATCCATGTGGCTCACACATTGACGAAGACTGGGATTCATTCATCACTCCCACTATTGGTTCTCGCTAAGCACATAAAATAAGTTATCTATGCGTTCGTGCACGGGGGTCTGTTGTTCTAGTGTGATTGTGTCGTGTCTGCGTTTTCTGTGAACTTGGGACCAAGATCCGAATTTCACGCAAAAGAGTCTCTCAGAGTCGCCACCTAGGTTAGGGCCTAGGATCCGTTTCTGGTTTTCTGATGAATTAGGAACTTCCAAATTTCATAGGAAGAGCAGTAACCAAAGTTGCCCTCTAGGTCTGAGCCTAGAACCATTAATTTTACTCTATTTCGAGGCGTGATCTTTACATAAATCGGAGCAAGGGATATGGTTACAATCGGAGAAGGTGTTAGGCACCCTTCTTGCCCGGGTAAACTCGGTCTCTTGACTTGACTAGGCAGTTTTTAAAGAACTTTATCGAAAACCTTAACTTTTTATCCTTTATTGCGATTAAGCTTAGTTCCTATTTTGAAAAAGACATGGATTTAAGAAGGAAATCAGTTAATATTATCTGAAATATGAGTGTTTACTTCGTGATTCGGGTCTGGAGGGATTACTCTCGAATCACATGGCATACGCCCTAATTGGGACAATTAAAACGAGGAAGAAAAGAAAATGTGGGTTTTGGCTACTTCCGTTTGTCAAACACCGTCGGAGCACAGGGCTCTTGTCTCTATCTCTTTTGTCTATGGTGGGACAAGAGACAGAGTGGTGAGATAAGGATAGAGAACATAACGCTATTTACAAAGAGAGGTACGGGATTTGCGTTATAGGATTCGAGGCAAGAGGAACCCTGATCCCTATAACTATCTGTACACACCCCATTTTGAACGGGCCCTGAACTTATTCGTTTAAATGATAAACCCCATCAAATCAATGAATTGGAGTCCCAAATTCTACCCCAAGCTAGGTTAGGGTCTTACCATTGTCCCTGCAAATTTTCATCAAGATCTGAGCACGTTTGCCTAGCAAACGAGCCAAGATAGTGTGCGTAGTGTAAACCAGAAAAGGGGGGTGGATTATCCTGGAGCGGACGAATCTGGGGCAGAAAAGACACGAAAAATCTCATGCCAAAATCAAATTTTCCATCATCCGTGCGCCCATTAAAATGGGTAGTGCCAATATCAATACCCCCATCTTACCTATAAAAATAAAAGAAATTCGTTTAGAAGGGCCTTTTTTTTTTTTTTTTTTGAGAGATAGAGTAGCAGAGAAAGAGGAGGGAGATCTTGTGCTCTAAGAACAATCTCCATTGCCAAGCTTCAATCAATGGCTTTTCCTTACCTCGTCTTTCATTTCTGATCTATGTGTGCTTCTTGCTACCCCTAATTGATCCTTCATTTACACCATCACTTCCATCATCTTCTACTTCCAAACCCTAGCTCTTTTGCTCTTTCTTCTCCGATCAACGCGTCCCGCAAGCCCGCTCTTTCTTCTGAGAAATTAAAAGGGATCTAGAATTTCTTCATGGAAGAGAAGAACATTTAGGGTTTCTTTGCTTAGGGTTGAAAAGAAGAAGAAGAAGAAGAAGAAGAAGAAGAAGAAGAGGGTTTAGGGTATCAAGCTCGCGGGCATCACTCATCACCATCAATTTCAGCTGTCGTCGCTGTGAATTTAAGGTTCGTTTGACGAAAAGCAAAGTAGAAGGTAATATATCTTTACTTTTCTTAAATTCTGTTTGATAGCTGTTCTTTCTTACGGTTTATTATAATTTTCTTCCTCTTGATTCTCATTTGATGGTGTATGATTTCGAATTTAGTTAGAAATTGTGGTGATTGTTCAAGAATTGTGAAAATTCTTCGGTGATGACCATTTGTTGAATTAATTGTGATTTTCCTTGGAATCTGTATGTTTGCTTTGATCATCATTTGGCAGCATGAAGTGAAGATTTTGTGTGAAATTTGTTACCTGGTTCTCTCAAATTTTCAAGGAAATGGCATTAATGCTTCTTTATCTATATTGTTGTATAAATAGGTTGTGTCAACACCCTTATCTTGGTGTACCCAAGGAGACAGGTTTGTTCTCAAGTAGGACTGATGGTATGATGTCTGTGTCACTTGGAAATGATTCTGACATAATTCCATTATTGATGATTTTTACACTCACCCAAATCTGTTTGCGTAAAGCCATTTGTAAAACTGATACAAATTGATGTGTGATAAGGATTGGTAAAATTCTTACACATGTATCATAGTGAGGACAAATGTATTGGTTACAGGCATAGGCTTTGTCCTCCTCAAATGATTATTGATCCTTATCAATCTATGTGCTTGCAACCTCATTTACCTTATCTCCTTTCGGTGGGAAGAATTAGGGATAGGTATTCAAATTTGTATGGGTCATATAGAGGGATAATAGTTTTTCTTTTTGCTGATAAAAATATGCTAGTTAAAATATAGTAATGTCTATAGAAGCCTGCTTCTTAGTTGTTAATACATGGTACTTTCATTATACAAAGTTAACTCGTTTTGGTGTAGGTGCTGAAGTCAAAGATGCGTTGTGTTGAGTACTTGTCCTTTATAAGTGATAGCCTAACTGTTATGCATAAGTTGGTATATTCCATTCGTATTAGAGAAAAGAATAGATGATATTTGCTTTTGCTGAATATGTAGAAATGTCCGAAGGGTGGTAGAATTTTGAACTGTATAAAGGATATAATTAATGGAATATATTAGTATTCGTTTGGAACAAGAAATAATATGGCTAGTGCGTTGATTTTTATGTTCCTAGAACCAGACATCCTTTTTATTTTTGAAAATTGAGTAGCTAAGTATATTTTTAATAGTTATTTTGAGAAGGGTCTCTTTCATATTCCATGAGAAGATTGGTATTGTCACCTGACCACATTTTTGTATGCACTTCAGCTTGTGATAACCATTTGCGAGGGCTGTTAGGATCTTTTAACAGCCATTTAAATGCTAAAAAGTGAGATGAGTTGGTCTAAACACGAAAACATGGCCATATCAACTCCTTAAGCCCAGACCCTAACTGCCTTACAACCTGGTCCATTTTTTAAAAAATGGGATGAATATGTGGCAACCCTATGAAGAAAATGATAACTAGACTTACCTTTGTGATCAATTTGTGACAGTCATTTGGATTTATAGTGTCTACTTAAGAAGAGTAATAGCTTTGAATAGTCTTTGGAATAGCACAGAACCTTTTGGTCCATGGTACATATGATGAGACTATTATTATATTTTGTAAAAGCATGCCCATTATAGGCATTTGCCTATACCTTTTTGTGATGTTCTTCTCACCGGCAGTTCAACTTAAAAGTGTTGATTTGAAAACCGTGGTAATTTGTTATGAGTTGGAATGTTTTGAAGGGTCAGGTTGGGTTATATTTGCTGGAATTGATTACCTATTTTATATAATTGTTTGAGTGAATCTCATAGGCTATTTAAACTATATCGTTTCAGTTATAAGATGAACTTATTGTTGGGGTTTGGGTATTTTTCATTCAATTGGATGGTTCTCTTGGTTTTGTATACATAGTGAACTGGTGTAAGTATGATAAAGCACTTTATTATTATTATTATTTTTATATATAACCTGACCATGTGTTATTGATGTATCCTATACTTGTTAGTGTATGAAACTCTACTATGTATGGTTGTTAGAATTGAACTATACACTTGGTCTTGTAAACTAAAATTACCATGTTCGGAATGATTTTTACAAAGATAAAGCTTGTTTCCTTTTACCTCTTATCTCATTCTAGTATTGGTTTAGAGCCTGGTAGTAGCATTAGCGAGGGCGATGAAGGCGTTAGCCCAAGCCCATCATTAGGGGACTTACTTAGTCTAAGTAGCTTTCCCCTCTTCTATTTAAAAGACTTGCCTAGTTTTTTAGATGTATATTCCTTGAGCATTAGGAGCCTATTCATTGCATGGGCGATGAAAGAATCGTTTTGAGCCTACCTTTTCAGGAAACAAGCTATGTCTCGGTAGAAAAATCATCCATCTTTTGGAGATATGCTTTCTCTCATTAATGAGTCAACCCATAGGAGACTGCTCAACTCTCACAAGTTACACCCCTTTCTAGCTAGAAGACTAACCTAGTCTGTTACCTTATTCTGATATGTCATTGCAGGGGCAATGATAAGGTTACTTGGAGCTCATCTCGATGTTTAGAATACTTGTCCAGTCTCATTAACACCCTTCTTTATCTCTTTTTCTTTTTAGGAGACTAGCTTAGTCTTATTAACACTCACCTCTTAGGTTTGTGCATTAGGAGTCAGTCTTTCAGGAGTTAGTCCTATCATCATAGGGGTTAGGATTCTGTTCAACCTCTCATCAAGTTATGTGATTTTTATCCACTCCTGCAAGGTATAGGATGCTGTCCAACCCTTGCAGAGATGTGATTCCATTCAGCCCTCCCCGCAAAGCATAGGATGTTGTCCAACCTTTGCGGGATATCAGGAGTCCGTCATACCCTTTTGATGATAGGATTCTGTCCTCTTGTGTAAAAAACACTTGAAAAATATCTGAAAAACTAAAAATCTCAAAAATCTTGAGTCATTAAGAGAGTAGTTAGGAGAGTCTGTTTCCGAACTAAGTTGGCTTGATCATCTTCCACGAGGTACGTAGTGCAGCTTGAGATCCATATCCCAAGTCCAGCTAAACCTTTAAAAATAAACATTTCAAACCTTAAAAAAATACAAAAAGTCTTTAAAATCTTTTCAAAAAGATCTTCCCTAAGAGTTAGGAGTCTGTCCTAGATTTTTTGGGTGTTTTAGAGTTAGGACTCTGTCCTATTTGTATTGATATGGTGTGTCTTGTCGTGTAAGTGTCCTTAGAGTTAGGAGGCCTCGAGTCGTGGTCGGTTAGACACTTAGTCGAGCCGATGGCTAGACCATGATGCATTTAGTCAGCCCATGGTTTTCCTTAGGATGCATAGCCTAGTTACACATAAGATGTAGGGCCCACCTGCATTAGCTTGAGGCTAATCAACTTGCATTAGTTAGGGCATATAGAGTCCTAAAAATTACAATTCACTTGAACTCAAGCAATCGTACAAAAAGCTTTAAAAACCAGTCGAGTCTAGTTAATCGAGTCTAGGATAGCGGTTCTAGATGGTTAGGCATCGTAGTTTAGAATAGGTCATCGAACTACATTGATTCTGATTCTTCCAGAGGCCGGGATACGTAGAGCAGCCAGGATGGATGGCCATCTTGGTCCGAGTCAAGTATTGCATTAGAGTTTTAGGGTTTGTTGTGTCGCGTCGTGTGGAGTCAAGTTGTGATGAGTGTATTGTTGTGTTTTCTTACTTTCATGTACAGACCCTATACCTTTAGCTGCAGTATCCATGCGTTTGTCTACCAGAACTTAGACACCAATTAGGCATGCCACTCATAACCTAGCTATTCTTAGGTGACACTTCTTTTATTTCTCTTGTGAGTGCTTATTATTTTCATCTCCGAGACATGCATGATTAAATAGACCTCTTCTCGGAAATATATGTTCCCATTTCACATGACTTTCGCCCAAAACTCTTCAAAATCAATAATAAATGGCATAAGCGACCAGGTGCTTGCACTTGTGCGGACGAGGTGCTCTTTGGACCTTCCAAATTCGTAACCAGGCACGAACCTTTTTGCATCTCTGGTTATCCATTGCAATAGAGCATAGTATGGAATCCAGGGCCCACTTCCTTGGATGTCGACTCTTCTTTGTTTTAGGTACGTCTCAGATCTGGGCTAGTCCCCGAATCGAGAGGTATCTCACCTTACATCGCCACTCATGCTGTGAGAGGCATTGTTTTGAGAGTTCCTTGGTAGAGCTCTCCATTCACATGGATGATCTAGAGACTTTCTGGGGTCTCGTCCCCCGCCTCTCTCGGATCGGGGTCCACACTATCTTATACCAGGTTTTGTAACAGAAATGTAGAAAGCGGAGAAACAAATATAATTTTACCAATGAAGCGGAATGTCTTCCGAAAAAGTCGGCAGTGTAACGACGTTGTGCTGATGGTGTAGCTCCGAATTCACCGAAAATTCGGCAGAACAACGGTGCTAGTTGAGCGGTGTAGCCTCGAGTTCTCCGAAATTATGCAGAACAACGACGCAGAATGCTCCCTAAATATTTCTCTACCTTTCACTCTCTAAAAAGGAAACTAGGGTTTGCGGACGGAATTTTCTCGAAAATAAATGAAAAACAGAAGAACCAGAGGTTTTTTTTTACTGAAAATCAACTTTTGGGATAGTTAAAAAACTCTTGAATCAGTTTGAATCTTTATGGATCAGTTAAAACTCTAATTTTTACTCTCACCCCCCCATTTATTGGTTTCGGATCCCAAATTGCAAGTTGCGATTTTAAAATCGCAAATTGCGATTTGTTGGTCAATAGTAGGTCAGCGGGGGTATTTTGGGTATTTCCGGGAGTTTTTGGGAGTTTTGGCGGGCCGTAACTCCTTCGTTTAGACTCCGAATCATGCGCAGTCAGATATGCTGGACTCCTTGCGGCAAGGAGAATCTATTGAACCTAATTTCATGCTTTGATGTGGTGTGTGCAATTTCGGTGAATCCGAAATTGGGTTTCCAAGGTTTTTTGAGTATTTTTGGGAACTTTTAAAGACCATAACTCCTTCGTATGGACTCCAAATCGTGCGTGGTTTGATCCGTTGCACTCCTTCCGGTGAGGACAATCCGATGAACCTAGTTATTTACTTTGAAATGGTGTCGCAATTCTTGCAAGTTTTTTACTCAAAGTTAAGTTTTGGCTAATACCTTGCAAAAACGAGGTTTTTTTGTTGTGTCGTAAAAGGCGGGTGCATTGTGAAAACAGGCTCTTGGGTTTTAGCTTTGGGACAAATTCATTTTTGAGGATTATTTCCTGCTTTGTGAACGAGAGAGAGAGAGAGAGAGAGAGAGAGAGAGAGAGAGAGAGAGAGAGAGAGAGAACAGGGACCTTGGGGTTGTCATGGGAGTCATCCTCATGACAACCAATCATTAGTACTGCCTTGATAAGATTGAGTGTCTACATATGCCCCTCTGTGGTAGAGAGTGCAAGGCACATAATTGCCAAAGTAAGGAAACAACAAATTTTTGTCAGTGGGGACTAATACAGGGTTGCAAGACTCGCATCAGATCCTTAGGCGGACAAGCTTTACTGGGGAATCATGCTATCTAGTCCTTGAGCGGAAACTTCTCGTTGACTGTTTTGAGTTTTAAAATTGTGACTGCTCGAACGAGTCTTGGGTGGACATCGTTTCTAACAGTCGGAAGGGTCATCTGAAGTCAGGATTGACGCCTGACTTAGGGAGGGACCTCGAGGGATGTCGTTTTGACATCCAGTGCTAATGTCGATGAAAGGGATGCCTGTGTGGCATCCAATGTTTGATAAGGAGGATCGTGTGATTTTGATAGAATAGAGCAGATGCATTGCTATCATCTTATCTTGGATTTGAATGGATTTGATTACAAGGGATACCTTGTTCTACCAGGCCTTTGATCTGAGTTGATGTCTTAAGGGTTGGCCAAAAGACTTGTGTTGTATGGATACAAACACCTTCTAGGTGGGATACTTTTCTAACATCCAGTGCATGGTGGCTTAAGGGTTGGTTGGAAGGCTGGTTATCGTATGGGTACGAACAACCTACAAAGGGGGATGCTTTACTAGCATCCAATGCTTTTTTTGAGGGCTATCGTGTGGTAACAGACTTACCCTTGTGTTTGAGAGCTACCGTGTGGTAATGTACTTATCTTGGCATGCTACCATGTGGTAACAGACTTACTCTGGTTTTGAGGGCTACTGTGTAATAATGGACTTACCCAAGAGAGCTACTGTGTGGTAACGTACTTACCCTGGTGGGCTACCGTGTGGTAACGGACTTACCCAAGTGTTTGAGAGCTACCATGTGGTGACAAACATACCTTGTCGGGCTACCGTGTGGTAATGGACTTACTATGGTTTTTTAGGGCTACCGTGTAGTAACAGACTTACCCAGGAGGGCTGTCGTGTGGTAACGAAGTTACCTTGGTGGGCTACCGTGTAGTAACGGACTTACCCTTGTGTAAGAGCGAGATCCATGTTGACAAGATCTGATTGATTGATAAAAGGATCCGTGATGACAGGATCCGATTGATTGATGGAAGGATCCTAAGGTGAGGGGATCTGATTGATTGATGAAAGGATCCATGGTGATGGGATTTGATTGATTGAGAGGGAAAAGAATCTGTGGGACGGGATTCAATTGATTGAGAGGGAAAAGAATCCGTGGCGACGGGATTTGATCTTAAACTTGGTATCGAGAACTAGGGTTTATACGAGAGTTTACTAGAGGCGGAAGACAGGTCTTGCGGTTCGTTGCATAGAAACATTGGAGTTCGGGGAACTCAATTTGGAAGCATTTAGTTGTCCAGCAACTTTTCTGTGCGTAGATTGGAGGGTATTTGGTTGCCTCAACTCAGCTGGGGATTAACTAAAATTGATTGTTTCGTCGACCGCATGATGTGAGGACAAGAGTCCTTTTGGGGACTCGAAGTGTCTTTACCGAAAAATAATTGAGAGGCATTTGTCTGCCTTGACTCTACTGGGGAGAGTTGACTCCACTAGGGAGAATTAGAAATCACAGATTGCATCGACATTGATAGGGATAAACCAGAGTGTATTGATTCGTAGAATGCATGATGTAAAGGCGAAAACCCCTTTTGGAGGATTCAGAATGACTTTACTAGGGGTTTGGAACCCCACAGGAGAGCTTCAGGAGTGACCAGAGGACTGATCAAGTTGGTTTCAAAATATTTTGGGGGTCCACGGAGGGAAAATGAATGGAATGAGCTCGGAAAATGTAGATCTGAACATAAAATATGCTAAAAAATGCCAAAATACCCAAATCGCATAGTGCAATTTTGGGCAAATCACAGAATGCGATTTCAAAATCACACACTACGATTCAGCTTGGGTTCTATAAAAGTCCAAGCCGAACGCCATTTTCTTTATTCGTAGTTTGTTTCTAGTTTTCGCTCTGGTTTTTCTAACGTTCTTCGTGTTCCCTTCGACTTTCCCTTCAGCTCTAGCTAATATGGCTCATCGTGTTTCACGAGAGAGGAGGGATGGGGGGCAGGCGGCCCTAGAGGGTGAGGAGCACGCTCTTTTGGTACGGCGAAGCAAGGAATTTGAGTGAGTGTTCACTTAAGGACACGGTTGACGCCCGTTTTTACTTACTCATACGTGTGGACATAGAATTTTGTGAACATCGCAAGGATTGTTTCTGGTGACAGGCTCGTGGTCGTTTGAATTTTATAGGGGAAGGTTTGTCATTGGACTTGATAATCGTCTCCTTAAGTTCAAATAATTGCTAGTCTTTCTTCGATTTTGCCAGACTTATGATTATTTTATGGTTTTTTTTACAGTTAATTCTTGCCCCGATTGAATTTTTTCTTTTGTTTTCTTACAACGTGTCCCGCTTTTGACCACTAGGGGGTCATTGAGAGAGATCCGCTCGAGGTGGGAGATCTTCTGGTCCAGGCTCAGGCGTACGTCAGAGCTGCAAAGGTGGACATACTCGTTCGCTTGGACCCTGAGCTGGTGGGGTCGGACGTAAGGGTTGCTTTGGCAGAGAGGTGGTGGGACACTACCCACACCTTCCACTTCCCCATTGGGGATGTGGGCATGACCCCACTCGCTTTCTCCGCACTTTCTGGGCTCCCGATGGGGGGAGAGCGGGTTGGGTTCATGCCGGTCTCATAGGTGGAGTTCAGGCAGATACTTGGTGTGCTCAACTTGGACGCTAAGGGGTAGCCGATTATAGTCACATACGCCTCTGGTGCGATGGTCCATGTAAGCTAGTTTGCACAGTGGCCAGCTCAACTGTTAGTAGTAGACGACATGTATTATCGGCGAGTGGCGATGAGTTTTGTGATGTCCCTCCTAGGACAGACCCTCTTCACTACGACTGGCAACGGGGTCAGTCGAGACTTTTTTAGCATAGTCCGCCACATTGACAGGTTGGCGGACTTTAATTGGGGAGATGCTGTCTACGTCTTCCTCTTGTGGGAGATGGATTCGCTACCTCGCGATGGCATGAGGTCGATCTGTGGCCTATGGTACTGTTGGGCAGTACATTTCCTTGCCTTTCCCTTTTCCTTTCAGTTATTTGGTTTGATTGGTTTGCATTTTGTTCATGATCTGATTGATATGCACTGCTTTAACTTCTCTATGACTCTTGCACAGGCTTGGCCTTTCGAGTGCTTTAGCCTTGTCGCCCCTCCTCTCCTAGATCTAAAGAGGGTTTTGATAGAAATGTCGAAAAACCCCGTACGAAATTGCTACACGTAGCGGAAGAATAAACCGTGCAGAACAAAAATATTTCTCTAACCAAGGATACCTAGGGACAACTGATTTTATTATGATTTAATAAACACAAATACAAATACTTTTAGTTGTTGTAGAAAAGAACATGTCCGCTTGATCTACTCTTCGAAAATTCACCGGCGATCTAATCGACGCTAGACGGTAAGTTGAATCGATGGATTCCTTTTGTTGTGCAAACGATCTTGGGTACAACTCTTTGTTCACTTAATAATATGATCAAAATCAGATTATATTATAAGAACATATGTTTAGATCAATGGAGCTTAGTTGGATGATTGTCTTTGACCTTCAAAATACAAAACTAGTTGATGGAATTGAGAGAAAAAAAGAAGAGAAAGAAAATAGAGATAAAAAAGTGAGATATAAGGGAAAGAGAGAATGAAGGACGCTTAAGGTGATGAAGAGGATCAAGATTCAAAGTAGGAACTCTAGAGAATAAAGTTATGACCATTAGAGATATTTTAAGCAACCGTCGTCTCAGCCCTCCGAGATGTATTGAATCTGATCCTCCATCGGAATCGTTTTTCTGCTCCTGTGGACTTAATCTTGAGGTTATCAGGTTTATTTCTTGCCTGCGTTGATGGAGGTTACTCAGTCTTGGAAATTTTTGATTCCCTGGGGATCTCTAACCCCTGCTGTCGGAGACTGCTATTTGCTTATGGCCAAGAGATTAATGCGGTTAGACCGACTCAGATAGGTCCAAGATCCCATACGAGATCCCTGGGGAGCAATGAAGATAGAGTCACGAGGGGAAGATGGTTGGCTTTGGTGCTAGAATCGCCCCGGGTCGTCAACCTACTGAATCGAATAGACAAATGGTGGCAAATGCTAGTGACTGGATGTGCTCACAATGCAACTACTGAAATTTTGAAACCCGATCTATTTGCAGAAAATGCTTCATAAAGAGAAGTGGAGAGGGTGATCCTAAAAACAAAAATAAGTCTAATTTGATATGGAGGCCTAAGAAATCCACAGTCGAGGCTACAACCAACGGAGGCTTAGTAATTGAAATCCCAGGTAGATTAATGGAGGAAAGAAAAGGATATTTGAAGCGATGCCTTATTGGCAGCCTTTAATCGGGGTCTTGGATGATTGAAGATGTGTGGGAATGGGTGAAAAAATAATGGAATCTTCAGGATCTACCCAAACCTTTCTCTATTAATGCTGAGGATGTGTTATTTATTTTTGATTTAGAGCGCCAGGCTACGTCTATTCTTAGGAGAGGTGTAGATGCTGTGGGAGAATATCTCTCTTCTCTGAATCCTTGGCACCCGGCATATAATACTGGCTCCAGAACTATCAGGGTCAGATTTTATGATATTCCCTTTCACGCCTGGGCCACTACAACAGTGGAGATTCTTGGAAGTCAATTGGGTCAGGTTATTGAAACTGAGCTTTATGGCAACCATGACCATTGTTTGACTTATGCTTCTGCTTTAATCTTGACATCCATCTGGAAGTCCATCCCCCCTTCCTAAAATTTAAAAATTGATTCTTTTGTTTATTCGGTGAGAGTTAAGGTGGTCTTTAAAGGAGGAATAAATAGCTTGGCATTATCGGTAGTGGGAGAATCCAGCAGCAAAGACAACTCAAGTCTTTCTGTCGGTTTTGAATCCCTTTCCGTTGAAAAGGGCTTACTGGCGATGGTGGCAGAGCCGGGAAATGTCACCATGAGTAGTGTTGAGAACTCCGACGATGTCAGGGAGCCGTTGGCAGGCCCCATTTCAAATTTTGAATTAGAAATTGCTTATCTCGAGAATGTAGAACATGAGTCGGCTAATCTGTTAGGAAGTAGGATAGCTGTCTTGAGGGGTCAGGATATCAAAATTGGAGGGAGGCGGGCCGACAAAGCCCCAAAAGCAATGATTTGTGGTGAGAAAAGGAAAGTGGGTAGGAAGATCTTTGCGGACAGCTGTAATCTTACTTCAACCCATGAAAGGAATTCTCTAAAAATTAAATCTCGACACCTTAGCGAGAGTAAAAGTTTGTTTGAGAAGCGTCTACAAAAAAAGAAGCGTAGGGGAATTTCTATTGGGAAATCTACAAAAGACGCACGTGTCCTAGCAACACGAGGGGGATTGTCTGCATTGAATAGAAAGCTTAAAGGTCCACTTGTAAGAAAGAGGTTTAGGAAATCGATCTCTAGATTTCCTCGCCGGCTTATTCCCCTCCGATGGTTCGATCAAATCTTTCACCGAGTTCTAAAACCCCCTTCTCTTTGAAGGAGCGTGACCTTGACTTCTTGAAAGGAATCTCCTTTAACGAAAAACAAGCTCGAAAGGTATCGCCTACTCCCTCGGAAATCATCTCCGCCTGCCTCCTCTCAATCTAATAGTGAAAAGGATCTCCATGTGCCCCTTCTGGAACTTCCAATGTTCAGCAAGATCCTAGACAAAGAGAGGCGTACCCGGAGGAGACTTTGGGAGGAGGAAAAAACAGTTGGCCATTTCAAATTTGGAGGAGAGGAAAGCACGTTTGGACAAGGATAATCTGGACTGCCTTGGAACCCTAGCCCTGGAGATCGTCCCCACCGTTAAGGAAGTGCGTGGACTGGATGGGGACATCCAAGGGAAAAGCAGACGCCTCAGTGACATTTTAAGGTCCCCTGAACCTCAAGATCTGGAATAATTTAGTTACTTTTTAAGAATAGGGGATGTTCTCGGAATGTCTTACGATGAAAATATGGACAAAACTAGAGAAATGCATTGCGCCATACAAGAAATGAATGGCAAGGAAATGGAGAAAAGAATCAAGGAGATTGTTCGAGATCAAGGGAACCAGGATTAAGGGGTCCTAAGTTAAAAATGAACTCCCTGTCGAAATAATTTTATGGGTTAGGCAAAATACGAATCATCTACAATTTCAAGCATCAGATAAGAAGGGGAGAAGTGCCCTTGTTTAAGGACAGAAGAACCTTTTGGTAGGGGTGGCCAATGCTAATTTCAAAAGGGAAAATGGAAATGAAAGTCAGTGATAGTAAACCTTCTGACACATTACTCGTAGCAGTATGTTTTGAAGTTAATTACTTAGTAATGAATATTTGCTGTTAGTCATAGCCTGAGGGAGAGGTTTCTCTGCTTAGGTGTCTCCGTGGATTTAACTTATCTTCAGTCTGGAGGTAGGGCTGGTAAATTCAGTCCATTCTAACCTCCCTAGTTTTAGCTGTAGGATCACTAGATTTGCCTGAGATGTTTCCCATCCAATTACAACTTCAAAACGTATAGGGATAGCTAAGAGGATTCAGGTTGCATTCTGAGCAGTATTGTCTTTGCTTTAATGTATTTAACGTATTTATACGCTTTTTGGATTCCCCTCCTCCTGGGTTCGGGTATTCACGTTCCAATCTTCCTTAATATTTTGTATTGTAGAAAGGGACTCCTGGTCCCGTCTACTTTCTATATTTATGGAATCTATGTCGCCTTTCAAAAAAAAAGAAGAGAAAGACTTTGGGGTGTCTCTACCAATTTTCAGCATATTGGATTATGGAAGAGCTGTAGAAAACTCCAGCAATATATCTTGTATTTGTAGAGTTTTCAATCTCCATATGCACAATCCAAAGTTTGTAGAGAAATGCTAAAAACTAAGGAAACTAGTCACAATTAGAAGCTTCAATTGGGGAAACAAGCTACACCCAATTGGGAACCCCACATGGGGGTGCCCACGGGGGGATTGTTGCTGCCCAAGAAACCTTGGGTTGCCTTGTGTGGTGTCTTTGTTTTCAATTTTGTTTTACACATTGTTTCCTTCTTTCTCTCTTTTTAATTTCATCACATGTGTTGCTTTAATTTGTAAAAAAAAATCTAGCAATAGTATTCCAAATATTATTTGAATTCAAAATTGATAATGGTACACCACATGGGGTGTGTGGAAATGGGTCCCACCCAATTTTGTCCCATGTGGGTCCACTTATCCAATTTAAATTACCATTGCATTTTATATTTAATTACAATTAAATTAATGCAATCCAATCCTATCCAATAGGATTAAAGCTCCAATATAATTTACGATATTCCCCAAATACCCGTATGGTTAATACTTAACCATTTTGGTATTCCCAATGTATCCCACAGTGCATATACCCTATGATGGGGTATGAAAAGCAGCAACCAATTAGCTGTCGACATGTGGTCCTCAAAGGGCCCAACACAAATTTAGCACCTACCCAAGGGTAGTTTGGTAATATTCCAAGAGCAGGTAAACCTAAACCCACAAATGGGCCGACACCTGTCCTGGGGTAGGTAATTCAACCACCCCAGGGCTCTCTCTATAAAATCCTCCCTAAGGCTCAATGAGAGGGGTAATAACTTCTGAACTACCACTTAAAGTTTTGGCTCTGCACTTCTGCTCATACTGACTTGAGTGTCGAAGGGCCCGTCCGGAGCAACGACTCCGGGTTGGTCTTCTGACCACGTGCACTCTTGTGCAGGGCTTAGTTCCTTCCGCTCAGTCGCTTGGGCCCGCCAGATCAGCTCTTTTGTCACTGCCATATCTGTTACCAATTTTGGGCATAACAGATTAGCGCCATCCGTGGGACACTGAACCAAAAGCTGTTGAAATCCCCTTTATAAAATGGCAGGACAGAGGAGTGCCCGGGTACCAACCGCTCAGACGGCCCGAGCTGAAGCGCCTCGCAGGATTCACAGCGAACGAATGGCCTCACAGATAATGGCTCCTTCAGCAATAGCGGAATAGAGCCCGGCCCATTCGGAACACCTGAACCCTGCTCCTACTCCCGAACAAGTCTAAGCTCTCTTTCAACAGATGACTACTCTTGTTGGTCAATACCAAAATCTAATCCAAGCGCCTCCCCAGCATCCCCCGAAGGCTCCGCAACCTGTACAAGAAAGGTCGAATGCCCACAGCGGGGAGCCAGCACATCCCAGTAGAGACCGGACCCATCACTCCACAGGGCGAATCCATCATTCCAGAACCAGGCATGCCCATACAGAGCGTCACCACCGCCGGAGGTCACTATCTCGATCCGCGCAAAAGCACCGAGCCAAGGAGGACCGTGCGCCGCGGGAAAGATCCTGGCATCATCGAAGGAGTTCGGGAAGTCATTCTGGCTCTGCTGCGAGCCCCTCAGTAGAGAAAAATAGATCCGCAGGCCGAGTGGACAAGGTCGCCGACCCGATGTTGAGAATGATCGAAGAAATAGACCACCGGATAGAAGAACTGGCGAAAGATCAAGGCAGGCCTACTTCGAAGACATTCTCGAGCAGACCACCGTTCACAGATAATGTTATGAGCGCGCCGGCGCCCAAAGGGTTCAAAATGCCACCTGTTCCGCAATATGATGGAACCATTGACCCGGTTGACCATTTGGAGACGTTCCGAACAATGATGCTCCTCCACGGCGCTTCTGATGACTTTCTCTGCAGGGCCTTCCCCACCACCCTAATGGGTGTGGCGAGAGACTGGTAGTCGCGGATTAAGCCAAACTCCATCAGCAACTTCGACGACTTTGGGGACGATTTGGTCCACCATTTCATGAGCAGCCGGAGGCCAAGGAAAACAACATCATCCCTAATGGCCCTGCGGCAGGAGGATAACGAACCTCTAAAAACATTCGTGAGTCGTTTCAACATGTACCAAACTTGGATCCTTCAGCCACCGCAAATGCGCTCCTCGCGGGTGCCAAATCCAACGACTTCCGGCGAGCAGTTGCCTGCCGAAATCCGCACTCACTGGCAGATCTGATAGCAGAGGCCGAGGAGTACATATCCGTGGAGGAAACGCTCGCTGCCTTAGATTCAAACCGGAGGAGAACCTCTGAAGAAAAGAACCCTACCAAGCAGCGTAGGGACGATAAAGCCCCAAGGAGAGAGAGATCTCCCCAGAGGAGGGAAGAAAATTACACCCCCCTCAACACCTCCAGGAAACACATATTGGCCGCAATCAAGGGAGAAGAATTCGTGAGTTGGCCGGCTAGAATGATTTCAAAAGGAAACAAGAGAGACAAGTCGAAGTATTGTCGGTTCCATAGGGACCACGAGCACGACACCGATGAGTGCTGGCACCTTAAAGAAGAAATCGAGCTGCTGATTAATCGAGGGTACTTAAAAAGGTATGTTAAAAATAACGGTGACGAAAGAGAGCATAGGGGGGGAGAAGCCCTCATGGCCAAAGCCCTCGACGACCCCCGCCGTCTCTTGTGCTGAACAAATCTCTTCGCCCGGCAAGCCTACGGCCCGAGGTGCACCGATCCCAGCCTAATGGGGTCATAAACACCATTATGGGGGACCAGCTGCCGGAGGTACATCATCAAGCGTTCGAAAGGCCTATGCGCGTAGAGTCAATGCCGTGCACACAGGCAGCAAAAAGATGAAGACAGAGAATAAGATCTCCTTCTTAGATGCAGATCTCGACAACTTGATACTGCCCCATGACGACGCCCTGGTCATAACTATGCTCGTCGCTAACTGGGAGTTAAAGAAAATCCTTGTTGATAACGGGAGTTCGGCCGACATACTCTACTACCATGCTTATAGCCAGATGATGATAGGAGATGACCGCTTGAAGCCGGCGAACTCCGATTTTTTCGGTTTCTCGGGGGAAATTGTTAAAGTGGAATGGCAGATTGAACTCCCAGTCCTCGTAGGGGAACCGCCCTGTCAAGCTTTCACAATGATCAACTTTCTGGTAGTGAGGGCCACTTCGGTCTATAACGCTATCTTGGGACGACCCAGCCAGAACCTCATCCGGGCTGTTGCCTCAGTATATCACCAGAAAATGAAGTTTATAATGCCAAACGGCGTGGGAGAAGTTTGTAGACACCCCATTTTGACCGAACCCTAATTAGATGCGTTTAATCAAAACTCAATCAATTAGGTAAACTAAAGTCCCAAATCTTACCTTAGGGTAGTTTAGGATCCTAGTAAGGTCTCTTTAAAATTTTGTTTAAATCCGTAGCAGTTTGCCTAGCGAACGAGAGAGGTAGGTAGTGTAGTGTGTATGTTGTAGAAATAAGGGGTGTGCATTGTCCTGACCAGGAGGTGGCCTGTTGAGAATAAAACGTGGATATTTTTGCAATAGATAGGTGTTCTTGGGTATTTAAAGGGGTGCGAATTTGTCTTTTATTTTCATTAAAAATTCTTCTTGTAGACCACCACATCTATCTAGAAGCAAGTTAGGCTAAATTCGAAAGAGGATGTCCAGAGCACATTTGGGGGGTGAAAAATTATCGAGAAAAAAATCTATAAATAGCAGTGAGGGCTTTCATTTAAAAAAAAAATCGATTTTCTTTTCTCGTTTTTCCCCTTTTAGAGAGAGAGAGCGAGAATACTAGTGAGAGAAAGTAGATCTGCTGTTTATCTTCTCTGATTGTTCCTCCGGCGAACCTGACAAAGCTCCGGCCGGCCTCATTTTCTTCCCTAATCTACCTTATTCTTCTTCCTAGCTAGCTTTGAGCGATAGATCCAAGTTTCTTAAACCTTAATTCTAGATCCAAGAGCTTCTAACCCTAACTCAGGCAGAAAAGCTTGAAATTCATCAATTTCTTGACATTTAGTTCAAGATCTATGAATTTTTTTTTTTACTAGAAATTCTAGATCCACTCTCTCCTTTGCTTGATTCCTCACTAACCTTCATCTATTTTGGATTAAAGAGAGTGAGCAAGAAGATTTTTCTATTTTGGCAAGATATTGTCGAATTTCAGGCGAAATCAATGGATGCATTCAAGCGTGAGATTTGATTCTTCTTTCAAAGCTGAAAATTCCTCTCCAAAAATAACTCAGGTATTTTTGGATTGATAAAATATGTTTGAATTTGTAATGATTCTCATGTAATGTTGTGTAAATAGTTATGATGTTTGAGAAATCTATTTATGCTCTTGCTAGTAGATGATCCTTTAGACAGATTTATTTGTTTGTGAAATTAGCTTAGATATTGGTGACAGATTTATTTTATTTTATTTTTATTTATTTGATTTGTGAGAATATCTTATTTTTTTTGTTTGAGCGAAACAAAAATTTCCAAGAGAGAGATCGAGAGCCTAAAACCTTAACTTAATTCCTCTCTTTTTCTTCTCCGGTCAAGCTCTGATCGAGCTCTTTAAATCTTCTCCTTCCAGTTCGTTATTCTCCAAATTCTTCTCTAGTCTTTATTCTATTAGATAATTTTTCTTGTTTTTTCTAAGATTTTGTCCTTCAGAAACCTAAATCTAAGATTTCTTTGTTAGAATCTATCTTTCCAGCAAGAAACTCTAGATCCTAGCTCATATCTGGAATTCGAATTTTTTTAAAAAAAAAAAAAAACCTTAGATCAATTTTTTTTAGAAAACCTACCTGCAACTCGAGAAGTTTAAATCTGACATTTTGTTTTTGAAAAGCTTCAGATCCATATTTCATCATCTAATTCCCTTGGTTTTGATTTTCTGATATAATGCTTGTGGAAAGACTACAAAGAATGCAGAAGATTTTCAGATCCAGTTTTTAATTTTAAATTTTTAAAGGATGATCTTTTATGTGCTAGAAATCTCAGCAGCTCAAGTTATTATTTTCATCAGGTATTTACACCTCCTTTCAAAATTTGGAAAATGATAGCATAAGTGTTGAATTTCAGATTTTTTTTCTGATCTTTCTGTTGGACAGAGTAATATTGATGGAAAGGTAAATTATTGTGCCTTAAGAATCAAGAAAAGATTTTGACTTTGTCATTTTTTTTTTGTAATGTTATTAAGCCACCTTGTTTGGAAAATCAAGATAGTTATAGAGTCATAACCATATCAATGTCATTTGTTTGGAAGAAAGATACTCTTCTCTAATCTATTTTTCTATATACTTGCGTTAATACAATTCTGTTTAAGTTCAAAGTGCATAGTGGATGTAGTAAGAAGGCAAGGTGAATTAATGCATTTACCGAAGCATGACAGTGTTAACAATCTAAGAGGGGAGGTGCATAATCCCATCTGGGGCCGCGCTTGATTCGCGCGCTTATCAAATATTGGCGCCCACCATTTTTGTGCGCCCATCAATTTGCGGAGTGCCGATATCCTCAGAACTCATCGCATATATAAAAAAAATAACGAGAGAAATAAAAAAAAATTGTTCATTTTTTTTGTAGAAATTCTCAAAGAGAAAGGGAAATCCCCAAATACCCGAACCCTAATCTCAATTTTCTTCTTCTCCGGCTTTACTCCGGCCGATTCTCATTCTCTGACGAGATCGTAAGCTCTGGCTGGTGTAATCTTCTTGTCCAGCCACCATTTTTGTCGAGAGATCCAAGATCTAACCTTGTCTTCACTTTCTGTTGTAAGTTTCTTCATAGATTCAGCCCAAAACCTTTGTCTCTACTTTAAACTTCAAAAGACCAACCGGATCTACTCTTTTTCCCCCATTTTTCTGGTGAGATTCATTATCTCCGATCGTCTTCCTCGGCAAGCTCGCCGGAGCTCCGATCAAGCTCCAAACATTTCTCCAATCATTTTTTTGCAAATCTACATTTCTTTGTTAAATTTCGTCCCTTTCTAACCTGGAAATTCGTAGATCTGTAATTTTCCCTTTCTTAAACCTAAGATCTGCGATTTTTTTACCCTAAGATTTATGATCGGTGATCTTTTTCTCGAAAAATCTTAGATCTGTTGATTGTGGAGATATTATACAAAAGAAAGGAAAGAGTATTTACAGATCTAATTCACATTTGGAGATCGCTAAGATCCGGATAAGTGTCACATTTTCTGACATTTTAAGAAGAAGAAGAAGGAAAAGAGAAAGTTCAATAGTTATTACCAAGATTTTATTAAATATCTTGCAATTGCTAGCAATCTCAAAAGGTTTGTGAAGAGGAGGAACGTAAAGAAAGATAATAGGTATTTTTCATAGTTTATTAAGAATTATTTTTTTATGTATGATATGATAATTTTTCTTGATGATCATCTCATGTTTCTCATTTTAGATATTATAATTTCATTCGTTTGAATCCAATGATTTCATTGTGTGATCTTAGATTTTGCTTTGATTTGATCTTTGAATGTTTGAAAAATGCTTGGATTTGTTCTCATGTGTAAAAATTTAGATTTCTTTTCATCTAGTTATCTGCATATTCTGTTGTGCAAGAACAGAGCGCTGAAATCTGCATGTTCTGTTGTGGAAGAGCCGAGCTGAGCTGAAATCTGCATGAGTTGAAGCATTTTTGCGTCACTAGAATAGAGTAGTATCTTTATAGAGACCTAATAAATATTTTAGTTCTGTATTTTAGCTTGCATTGGTCAATGTGTGATATACCCAAACAGTGTGCATGCCAATTTGACTGGGCTCTTTGAATACATTGTTTGCATCTAGTTTTGATTCTCTAGTCTATGTTTATTCAAACTTGATAAATTTTGGTTTATGATTCAATTCTATTATGAGTATTGAATATTTAGAATACATGTGCATAGTTTAGATGTGGAATATGGGGATATTCAAGGTCATGTTCTTCATATCTAATATTGAATATTTTGATAGTAGAATAAACATGTTTAGACTTATAGCTCTCTGTAAAATCATAAGATAAGATATGTCATAATGCTTCAAGGAGCATAGTTGAAATGATATTATTTTCATAAGGAACTTGTTTTAAGCATGCATTAATTGATTTACCAATGAACAATATAAGGTTATCTTGTGTTATTAATTAAAATAAGCCTCTTTATTCATTCAATAAATTGTATGGTTTTAGCATATATCGGGTATATTTTAAAGTGTTAAATAATACAATTTGCAAAGTTTGGATCATTAAATGTTACTTGCTCATTTGTTTTCCTTGAACGTAATCAAAGTCAAAGATTGTAATCCGGTCTCATTATAGATGAAAATATAAAGAAAAGAGTTTTACTTGATACATGTTATAAACAGTTGGCGATTCAAAGTTTCATCAATTTTTATGTTGCCAATCGCTGTCGTTGTAACCTGTCATGATATAATCAATGCAAAGTGTGTTTCTTTTCTTTTCTCTCTATTTGTGGAAGCTACCTGATTTCATTTGTCAATCATTTAATCTAGTTTGTTAACTTCCAACCAGGATTCTGAAAGATAGCAACCATCGCTCCGAAAAAGGACACCCAAGCTAAACCTACCCTGGTCTAGACCTACCTCAGTGTCTAGACTTGTTCGTCACTTCGATCCTACCGCGTCACGAACAATACCTTTACCCTCTTCACCGAAGTCGTTGGGTTCTTTTGAAGTAAACCAAATGGCTACTGACCCAGTGGACCCCATGATAACTATACAAGAAATGCTGAGAAATATGTGCTGAGATATAGCGGGACTGAAAGATGAAGTGACTCATTTAAAAAATTAGAATACTGAAAAGGTCTCTACTTCTAGAGATCCCGCCATTCAGCCTCCTCCGGCCATATCTCCTAACCTCACCAGACCAGTCATATCTCCCGTAGAGATCGATCTGGAAAAGGAGCAATATGCCGAGGAATATTTTGTCCCTCAGACAAATAAAGAAAAAGAGTTGTTTGATATGTATGAGAAGATGGCTCGTGACATTGAGAGCATGAAGGTTCAAGCGTCCAAGGGATTGAGGAAGATCCTCCAGAAACCAGAAACCTCGGGTAGAATGATAAGTTGGGCCGTCGAGTTAGGAGAGTTCGACATACAAGTTCGCCCCAGGCTGGCTATTAAATCTCAGGCCCTCGCTGACTTTATAGTGGAATCCACCGCCTTGGCCATAGAACCAGCCACAACGGAAAATGGCGAGGGTCCCACCGAACAGACGGCTCGCGAAGGTGTGGCACCAGCGGAACAAAGCAACGGGGTTCTTTGGACCCTACACGTTGACGGTTCAGCAAGCAGAAAAGGGCACGGGGCGGGAATAGTCCTCCACGGCCCAGAAGGATTTACACTAGAATACGCCCTCAGGTTAGATTTCAAAGCCTCCAACAACGAAGCTGAATACGAAGCCTTACTAGCAGGACTAAGTCTAGCCGCGGAACTCGGCGCGGGAAGGTTAAAAGTCCATAGCGACTCCCAGCTCGTCGTCAACCAAGTAAACGGAATATACGAAGCCAAAGGCCCCAGGATGAAGAGATACCTCCAGAAAGTGCAAGAAAAGCTGCAAGGGATGGGAAAGGTAGAAATCCTCCAGGTACCGCGAGACATGAACAATCGAGCGGATGCATTATAAAAAATGGCCGCCGAAGAGACCCATGACTTCGGCACCGTGCTCACAGAAATACTGCCCCACCCCAGCATCGACGAGGTGCAAGTCCTGGAAATCCCACCCGGACCAAGCTGGATGTGATGGCGTCTGGATCCGGGTCTGCGATCGCGCGGTCGGTAGAGGGCCTCCGCGGGGTCTGCAATCACAAACAAAAGGGGGTCAGGGGGTCCGGGGTGGGTCCCGGACGACCACTTCGACACCCAAGTCAGATCCTTCGACCAGTCAATATAAAGAACAGCTAGAAAGGGAGGGGGTTTTGATCAGGGTTACCAGGGCCGGTGCGCGGGGACAATCTCGGTGCATAAATGAGTGAGTCGGAGGGGACTAGCAGGGAGGGCAGGATGGGATTCCTGGCCTCCTCTGTTGTTGCCTCGCCTCTTTTTCCGGTATTGCGGGGTGGAGGATGGGTGAATTCCCTGCTTTCAGGGGCAAAAAGAAAAAAGGTCCCTCTCTTCTTCCTTTCCCTCCCCTTTTAAAGGGGGGTGTGCGGCCCTTTTCATCATTATGGAGGGAAAAACTTCCTTGGCAGGATTAAGCCGTCCCTCTGCCTCGCCGGCGCGCGTGGCTTTGGCGGCCATTTCCTTCCCTAATTTGTGATGATGAGGCCTGAGTGGTGAGAAAAACTTCCTTTGCGGGATTGGGCCGTCCCTCTGCCTCGCCGGCGCGCGTGGCTTTGGCGGCCATTTCCTTCCCTAATTTGTGATGATGAGGCCTGGGTGGTGAGAGGGCGACATGTGTCATGAATGTGTGGTCTTTGCCATTTTCCAACACCCTTCTTCATGATGGTTGGGCTCTGCTCGTGCATGGATGACACGTGGTGATATCTGGGAGCGTAGCCGTATTTGTGCCCCATCATAACTCCCCCTTACTCCTTTGGTCCATTGAATGGGCCAAGGGAGTAACGTTTTGTTCGAGCTAAGTCATGATGAGGATATTTACGAGGGCTCCGGGGTGCGAGGAGACGTGCCGTTTTATCCGGCGGCTGTCCTTGGGAAGCGGCAGCGTCGTTAGGAAGGCTGCGCTGTCTCGAGGCACCAGGATTTCTTTCCCGAGTTTAAAAGAGGGGAATTACCCTGGTGCCTTTTTGTGGCTCTTCGTCGCTCTTCTTCTTTCCTTTGCGGTAGGGGTTCTTTTCGTATATTCTTCAGCAACATGTCTGGCTCTTCTTCACGAGTTAGGGGCAAGGCCTGTTTCCTCCAGGAGTCGTCGAGCGACCCTGACTTGTCTTCCGATCCGGGGGAGGATCTCGTGGCTCGTCGGAAGAAGGCTAAGAGGGGCCCGGGCGCTTCGTCGGGCTTCCCCCCCCCTTCGCCTTTCTTCCCTGCCTAGGAAGGACAGATTGTCCAGGTCCCGCGTTGCCCGGGAGTGGTCGTTTTTCTCTCGAGCCTATCGTCAGGGAACGGAACTGGGTGGACGTGTTTCGAAGATGGGTCAGGAGATCGAGGACTTGAAGCGGGAGAACGAGGTTCTACAGAAGAAAGTTCATCTTCTCAACGAGCAGCTGTTGGAATATGAAGTGGACCCCCTGCTGGAGACCTCTTCGGAGGAGGGGAACTCCTCTGGAGAGGAGTCGTTCTCCGATTAAGCTTTGGCTTTCTATGTTTTCCTGCGTGTCTATCCCCTTCTCTGGCGGGGATTTCTGAGGCCTGCGTGCCCTGTGCTGTTTTTTTGGTTTCCCTTTATTTTTGCAGGCCTATGGGCCAGGAGGATGTCAATGGGTAGTTTATGTGTATTTGGACCGTATCTCTTAATGTTGTTCTTGGCTTGTGATGGAGAATCTCTGTGTTTGCAAGGATTTGCGATGCTCCGACCCTTCCGTGCGCTCTCTTCTTTTTTTTTGGGCCCGAACCTGCGTGGGGTCGGGATAGCGAAGCGTGTCGAATTCGTATGATCTTGCCCTTTACCCTCTACTTCCTTTATGAAGGTTAGGCTTTATGTAGATCTGGGGGCGACGCGTGGCGTGCTTCGGTGATAGCGAAGCGTGTCGAATTCGTATGATCTTGCCCTTTACCCTCTACTTCCTTTATGAAGGTTAGGCTTTATATAGATCTGGGGGTGACGCGTGGCGTGCTTCGGTGATAGCGCCGTCTTTGTATGCTATCGTGATATGACCTTTAGTCCATTGATTGGCCTCGGGGAGCGGGCCCGTTGGCATAGTTAAAGGATAATGCGGTGAAGGCGTTTATGGGAGCATTGGGGTGCGAGCGGATATTCTGCTCCGTCCGGCGGCTCCTTCCCGAGGTGCCGCTTGGTTATTCAGTAGGAAGCGAACACGCGGGTAGTAAGTGCTTCATTTTTCCACACCGGGGTTTCCTATAAGGGTTCTATAAGGGGTGAGCTTTCCTGAAGTCAGGAAGATCGCCCTTTGTTTCTTCTTTGCCTTTTTGATTTCTTCCGGCCTTTCTTCAGGCTTGTCCGAGATGTCGCCGCCTTTCCAGGGACTCTTTGTGAGCGGCGATCGTAGGTCTGATCGCGACGGGAGTCGTCCGAATAACCCGGAGGCAAACTCTGGCGGGCTGGGGCCTCAGCGAGGGGTTCCGGAGGGGGACATGGATCATACTCCTCCCCCGCACGAGAGGGAGTCTCATGAAGCGTTTATTCACCGCAACCGTTCCTTCTTTTCCTGCGTCCATCGTAGGGGAATGGAGTTTTTTAGCCGGATGAGGGACATGGATCGGGAGATTGCTGCTTTGCGCGCGGAGAACGATCTGTTGAGGAACCGGGTGCGTTGGTTGAATGACCAGGCCCGTTTTGCTGGGAATCGGCGTTGGGGAAGCTCTTCGGACGGGCAACAGAGTGATAGGGAGCTTTCTGATGCGGAAAACTCTTTCAGTGGCCAGTCCCTCTGAGCTGATTGCGGTGGGATTTCGAAATTTTTAGAGGGAGCCTCTTGTCTTTGCGCTTTCTTTTTTTGTCTTAGGGGTCTTGGGGGCTTCGGGCCTGCGTGCCTATTGTCCTTACTCTCCCTTTTTGTAGGCCTTTGGGCCAGGAGGAAGTGGTTTATGAATGGCGCCTTTCTTTTTCCTGTTTCTGATGTGTGTTTTCTCCTTACGTGTTTGCTTTTCTTTTGCATGCTTGCTTTCTCGCGCGTTTCTGAGCCCTTGTCGCTGCGTTCGATATTTTCGGCCCGGTGGTATTTTGTATGGGGTATCTAGTCGTACCTTTATGACGGGTTCCGAGCTCTTTGCCATCGAACGTGGTTTTTTTCTACCTTGTGGAGGTGTATGCCGGGCCCTTGTGACGGGGTCCGAGCCCTTTCTTTTTGAACGCAGTTTTTTCCATCTGGTGGAGGTGTATGGATGGCTTGCTGGGGAAGTTATGTCGTGGGTAGGGGTAGAGACGTCCTTTCCGTATGGCGCTTCGACTTACGGCGGTTCCCTTGGGTTTCTCAATCGGCGCCACGTGTGCGCGTCCCATCGACTTAGAAAGGGCGGGAGATCGAACGACAGGTGTCAAAACCCTAGCCCTTTTTAAAGCCTTTTTGGGGGTTTCATTTTTTACTGTATTCCTTCGTCTTCCTCGATTAGAACGAGTTTTTCTCCGTGGCGATTCTTCTTCGTGTTGCTTGTCGTCCACGCTTCGTTCGGTGAGTTCTGTGTCTTTGTTTCATAGCTTACGATGTTTGTTGCGACTGTGCCTCAGAGCCCTTCTTCCGCGTCGGTAGAGGTGGTGGAGAGGGGTCCGGTGAGAAAGAGGAGGCGGTTGTCTGCAGAGGGTGGGGGCGGCGTCGCTGAAGATGTGCGGCAGCACACGGAGTTGAGGGATAGTTCCGGGGCCTCCGCGTCGTCGGTGGGGGCCGCTGCTTCGGAATCTCCGGCTCGAGTTTCTTATGCTCGTGGGGCGGAGATTGGGGACATTCGGCCTGGCGCCGTTATTCGTCCCGGCCGGGTGGCGTGTTTCAGGAATACTTTGGAAAAAGGGTCGGCGGAGAAAATTAGGAGGGAGTTCCATATCCCCGACGATTATGGGATTATAGTCCCCTCCTTTGTAGAAGGGGTGTGTGGGGGTACCACGGAGGAAGAGGTAGCTTTCTACGTGGAAGCTTTCCGGGCGGGGGTTAGGTTTCCGCTCTTGGACATTATAATAGAGGCCCTCGAGTTTTACCAAGTGGCTCCTTCCCAACTGGCGCCTAATAGTTGGCGCACACTCCTGGCCTTTGTGGCCAAGGCGGGTCTTCATAAGGTTCAGCCCACCCTTCCGCTGCTCCGGGCCTGCGTTGCCCTCAGTCCGTTGGTGAAGGGGGAGGAAAGCTGGCTTTATCTGACCCAGCGTCCTCAGGTGAAGATTGTAGCGAACTTGCCTTCGTCCATCAAGAAGTGGAAGGAGGAGTATGTGTTTGTTACCCCTCCATCGGGCGCTGGCTGGGATTTTCCTCGTTCTTGGAGGCGCTCCGTTGAGTGGCGGAGGAAGTCCCTTCCTGACGAGTCTGACTACAGCAAGTTTGACTTGGGGAAGCTCACCTCTGGGGAGGCTATTGACGTCTCCGAGTTTAGGTGGGAGAGGAGCCTGAAGAGGTTTGGCTTAGTGGGAGCTGTGGAGAGGAGGGTCCTTTGCACGGGCGAGGGAACGGGGGAGAGTTCAGCCAGCTATCGTGGTGAGCCCCTCCCCTCTTCCTCTCTCTTTTTTTTTATTTTTATTTTTTTTTGCTTTGAGCGATTGTTTTTTTTCTTGTTTTTGGCAGGAGAGATGTCTTCTTCCGGTGACGTTGGTAAGGGGAAGGAGGTTGCGGCGGTGACAACGGGCTTGTCGAGCCGTAAGAAAATTCCTTCTGACTTTATGGCCGCGGCCAGGCTAGGTCGGTCGCAAGCGAGGCTCGCAACATCTATGCCTTCCAGCCCCTCTGGTCGAGCGGTTGGAGAGAAGGGGCCGGTTAGTTCCTCACCCCCGGGGTCTGAGCATCCTGCCAAGAGGGTCGCCGGCCGTGTGGCGTGTCCTTCAATCTTTGCGGAGGACGTGCCAAGTCGGATGGAGGGGGCGGTAATGACCAAGCTTCTTCTGGAGCGGGCGGAGCTTCCCCCGCAGAGTTTCCAGGTGCGAGGGGAACTGTTTAAGCCTGGCTGGAGGATTGGTGTTGAGGACAGCGTTCTTGCGAATCCCCGGGTTGGGGTGGAGCTAGGGGCGACAACTGCCCTTCCTTGTGACGAGGCTGAGCTGAAAGGCTACAATCGTAGGGCCCTGGGGACTCAGTATTTTCAATCAACTTCCTGCGTAAGTAACGGGTGGCCGGTTTTCTGATGGTATTTTTCTCTCCTCGCTATTTTCGAGATTGTATGTTGGAAGTTTTCTGATAACTTGCCTTTTGCAGTCCCAAAGTTATGCCAGGAGGATGGTGCAGTGCCTTCTTGAGGATGAGGCTGAGATAAGTGCTGTGGGGGAGCTAAACCAGCAGTTATGCAAGGAATTGGACAGAGCCCGGGCGGAGAGAGCGACCTTTGATGACACCGTTGCTGAACTCCGGGAAGATCTCCGGGTAACTGTGGAGGGGAGGAGCCGTGCGTCGGACAAGTTGGCGCTGGCTCGGCGAACTCATGCCCGGGAATTGGCGAAGGCACGGGAGGAATGGCGCGACTCTGCAGAGTTTTTTAAGGCTGCGGCTGCGTTCAGCGTGGATATTGAGATTGATGCGTTTGCTGAATGCCGGCGGCGCGTTCAAGAGGTCGATCCTTCCTTCCCTTTCGATAAACTGATGCATGAGTCTGAGGTTGATCCTTTGCCGGTACCGGCGGAAGTGGTGGAGCCGGTAGGAGAGGAGGTGGCCGCCCCGGCGGATCGCGTAGTTGCCGAGACTTCCGAGGGGGCCCAGTGATGTTGTGAATGCCTCGGGGGGCTTGCTCTTTTCTTTTAATGTTCCTGGTTATTTGGTCTGTAATAACTTTTGAACTACCTATTTTTTTGTTTGGTATGTAACCGTATTGACATCTCTGCATATATACGATGCGCCGCGAGGTTTTCGAATGTTCCTCAGGCTTTTGCGAATTTTGTTGGTGAGGGTATTCTTAGTGCACCCCGTAGGGCGTCTGTTTATGGGAGGACTATCTTCCCCTCGAATGATCAGTTCGGGGTTAATGGGTCCCGCCTGCCCTTAAAGGGGGAGGTCTTTTTTTTTTTTCTTTTTTTTTTCATGGGGAGCGTTTTAGGGTATTCTCGGGGGGATCGGCCCCGATGTTACCTCTCTCTCACTCCCTGTTTTCTTTCGGGTCCCTCATTTATCGTGGGCCGGAAAGTGGAGATGTACGCTGCTTTTGTAGAAGTGCTTTCCTATTAATTTGTTGATGACAATACATCTTTGCTTCTAGAACACAAAAAAGGAAACCAAAACACTTGTCATATTTTTAAAAGAAAGACACGGAACTTACCCTGTCGTTTTACTGATAGAACTTTCGGAGGTTGTCCATGCTCCAACTGCGAGGGACCGGGGTCCCATCGAGGCGTTCTAGTTGGTAGGCCCCGGGTCGAAGTGCTCGAACGACTTTGTACGGTCCTTCCCATTTGGGTGCGAGCTTACCCGTGTTGCGGGGGTCTGATACCTCTGCACGTCGTAGCACCAGATCTCCGGGTTTTACCGAACGCTTTTTTACCCGGGCGTTGTAGTATCGTGCCACCTTTTGCTGGTAGGAGGCGGTTCGGAAGAGGGCTTGCTCTCTTTTCTCGAGCACGAGATCGAGGTTGTTCCGGAGGAGTTCGGAATTTCCCTGCTCGTCGTAATTCGCGGTGCGAAAGCTGGGGAGGCCAATTTCTAGCGGAATGACCGCTTCGGTCCCAAAGGTTAAGCTAAAAGGGGATTCTCCAGTTGCGGTCCGTGGTGTTGTTCGATTAGGCCCAGAGGACGCTAGGGAGCACGTCCAGCCAGTTTTTTCCGGCTTCTCCCAATCTCTTCTTGAGACTTTGTAGCAAAATCCTGTTGGTTACCTCGACCTGCCCGTTGGCCTGCGGGTGTGCTACGGAGGCAAAACGGTGTTCGATGCTTAGGCTATCACAGAATCTGCCAAATTCGGCGCTTGCGAACTGGGGACCGTTGTCTGTTACAAGGGTCTTTGGAATGCCGAAACGGCAAACGACGTCGTGATAGAAGAACTTCTCCGTTGCTTTGGAATTGGGTTTCACCACGGCTTTGACTTCAACCCACTTGGTGAAGTAGTCGATGGCGACGTATAACATTGTATGCCCCCCGGGGGCCTTGGGGAATGGTCCGAGTAGATCCATGCCCCACATGGCGAAAGGCAGGGGTCCTGCTATCGCGGTGTACGGTGTAGCCAGTTGGTGGGGGGTGGTTGCGTACCTTTGGCATGGGCTGCATTTTTTGACGAATTCCTTGGCGTCCCTAAGGACCGTGGGCCAGAAGTAGCCGTGCCTTACGATTTTCTGGGCTAGGGTCCTGCCGCCTCCATGGTCTCCGCAGATCCCTTCATGTACTTCTCGTAGCGCGTAGTCTGATTCGGAGGGTACCAGGCATCGGAGGTACGGCCATGTGTATGACCGTTTGTAGAGCCTGGGCCCGTGGACCACGTAATGGGCGGCTCTTGCGGTTAGGCGCCGGGCTTCCAGCTTATCTGCGGGTAGTATACCGTCTTTCAGCTATCGTATGATGGGGTCCATCCAGTTTGGCCCTGGTGGAATCTCCAGAACTTGTATCTCGTCGATGCTGGGGTGGGGCAGGATTTCTGTGAGCACGGTGCCGAAGTCATGGGTCTCTTCGGCGGCCATTCTTGATAATGCATCCGCTCGGTTGTTCATGTCTCGCGGCACCTGGAGGATCTCTACCTCTCCCATCCCCTGCAGTTTCTCTTTTACCTTGTGGAGGTATTTTTTCATTCTGAAGCCCTTGGCTTCGTATATTCCGTTTACTTGGTTAACGACAAGCTGTGAGTCGCTATAGACTTTCAACTTGCCCGCGCCGAGCTCCGCGGCTAGACTTAGTCCTGCTAGTAAGGCTTCGTATTCGGCCTCGTTATTGGAGGCTTTGAAATCCAACCTGAGGGCATATTCCAGTGTGAACTCTTCTGGGCCGTGGAGGACCACTCCCGCTCCGTGTCCTTTATTGCCAGCGGAGCCGTCAACGTGCAGGATCCAAGGGGTCTCGCTGTTCTGTTCCGAGGAGTCCTGCATCCCGTCGTCGCAAACCGTGTGCGCAGTGGGGCCCCCGCCGCTCCCCATTGTTGCTGGTTCTTCGGCCGGGGCCATGAATTCCACTATAAAGTCAGCGAGGGCTTGAGATTTGATAGCCGGCCTTGGGCGGACTTGTATGTCGAACTCGCCCAGCTCGACGGCCCAACTTACCATCCTACCCGAGGTCTCTGGTTTTTGGAGAATCTTCCTGAGGGGCTGGTCGGTTAGCAGGACTATGGGGTGGGCCTGGAAGTAGGGGCGGAGCTTTCGAGCGGCACTGACGACTGAGAGGGCGAATTTCTCTATGTTCGAGTATCGGATTTCTGCACCGTGGAGAGTCTTGCTCACGTAGTACACAGGGTGTTCCTTTTTGTCGCTTTGTTTGGCCAACACCGCGCTTACTGCCGTGGGGCTGACGACCAGATATAAAAATAGCTCTTCCCCCGGCTCGGGTTTGGCGAGTACGGGCGGTGTCTGGAGGTATTGCTTCAGAGAGTCGAAGGCCTCTTGGCAGGCCGGGGTCCATTCGAATTCCCGTATGTTTTTTAATTGTTTGAAGAAGGGTTGGCACTTCTCTGCTGATTTGGGCATGAATCGGCCGAGGGCCGTGATCCGTCCTGCGAGCCTCTGTACTTCTACTGCTGTCGTCGGGGGTTCCATGTCTAGGATGGCCTGGATTTTTTCTGGGTTGGCCTCGATCCCTCTTTGGCTGACCATGAACCCCAAGAACTTTCCGGAAGTTACCCCAAAGGCGCATTTCGCGGGGTTCAGCTTCATTCGGGCTCGTCGTAAGGTGTCGAAAGTTTCCTGAAGGTCGGAGATGTGTCTGGCGGCTTCCAGGCTTTTTACCAGCATATCGTCGACATACACCTCTACGTTCCTTCCAATTTGCGTTTGGAATAGCTTATTCACGAGCCGCTGGTAGGTGGCGCCTGCGTTTTTTAACCCGAAGGGCATGACAGTGTAGCAGTAGACGCCCTGATCGGTGATAAACGCTGTTTTCGGGATGTTTGGCTCGTGCATTTTTATCTGATTGTAGCCTGAGAACGCGTCTAAGAAGGTGAGAAGTTCGTGTCCGGAGGTGGCGTCGATGAGTTGGTCAATGCGCGGGAGGGGATAGGGGTCTTTTGGGCAGGCCCGGTTGAGGTCGGTGAAGTCTATACAGGCCCGCCATCCTCCGCTAGCTTTCTTGACCATCACGACGTTTGACAGCCACTCGGGATACCGGATTTCCCTGACGAATCCGGCTTGTAGCAGTTTTTAAACTTCGGCCTTTATGTGAGTTTGGCGCTCTACTGCGAAGTTCCTCTTTTTCTGCCGGACGGGTTTAAGGGCGGGGTTCACATTCAACTTGTGGACGGCCATTTCCTTGGGTATCCCGGGCATGTCCTTGGCGGACCATGCGAACATGTCTATGTTTATTCTGAGGAAGTTGATCATCTGGTCTCGCAGGGGACCTGTTAACATGGAACTTATCCGGACTTGTCTCTCCGGCTGATCTTGGGTCAGGGGGATGGAGTCTAGCTCCTCGGCGTGCTCTCCTCTGATTGTGCGAGCCCGCTGCCGAGGGTCTTCACTGCCGATTGTGAAGTTTTCGGCTGGGGCGTTGGTTCCTCTCAGGCTTGCCGCGTAGCACTGGTGTGCTATCATTTGCTGTCCCCTGACCTCTCCTACTCCGTCCGGAGTGGGGAATTTCATCTTGAGATGGGGGGTGGAGACTACGGCTCCCAAGTCTCTGAGAGCAGGGCGCCCAATGATGGCGCTGTAGGTGAACGGTATGTCTACGACCAGGAAGGTGGTCAGGATGGTTTTCTGCAAGGGGTACGCTCCGAAAGTCACGGGCAAGTAGATCTTGCCGTCTACCTGTACGGATGCCCCGGAGAAACCGTAGATGGAGTATTCCGCGGGTCCCAGCCTTTCCCTGCCCAGCTTCATTTCTTCGAAAGTTTCGAGGTGTAGCACATTGACGGAGCTTCCTGTGTCCACCAAGATTTTTCCTATATCGAAGTTGGCGACGACTAGCCTGATGACCAGTGCATCGTCATGCGGGACTTGTAGCCCGTCGAGGTCTTTGTTGGAAAAAGTGATGATCTGGTTTTCATAGGGTGGATTTGTTCGGGCCTTCTTGGAAGGTATATCCATGGAGAATACCCGTTCCGCGTATGCCCGCCGACCGGCTGTTGTCGGCCCTCCCGCCGCGGGCCCGCCTGCGATGATATTGATTTTTCCTATGATGGTAGGCGGTTGCTCGCGAGCCTGTGGCTGTTCGGGGGGCTCGCCTTTTCGGGGGCGCTGGTGGCGGCTCGTGTCGTGTCTGCTGCGGGATCGGCGTCGGCTTCGTGAGTGATGTCTACCGGGGGATCGGTGTCGGCTTGTGGACCGGCGGCGGTTTGGTGACCGATGCCTACCTCTGGGTTCGTCGAGCGGGCGTTGGGCCTCGCATGGGCTTTTGTCAGGACTCCTGAGGTACTGGTTTAGGTGTCCTTCTTCGGCCAGCCTTTCCAGCTGGAGGCGGAGGTGGAAGCAGTGGTCAGGTTCGTGGCCGTGGTCCTCGTGGAATTCGCAGAATTTCCTGGCGGACCTCTTCTTTGGATCTGTGGCCATTTTCTTGGGGGGGGGTCAGGAGACCCTGATCCCTAATACCTGATAGAACGTGGGAGAGGGGGAACTTTAGCGGGGCGGTTCCCAGCCTTTCGAAGACGGGGACAGGGTTACGGCCCGTCTGTCTTTCATCGGTTCGTGGCCTTATGGCCCTTCGGCCGTCGCTTTTTCTCTCGTTGAGGCCGGGCCGGTTCTGTTCTCGAGCGCAGGCTTCTTCTGCTCGGACGAACTTATCAGCCTTTGATTCAAGCTCCTGTAGGTCCCGCGGGGGCTTGAGGGTGAGGTGCAGCTTAAGATTCAGATCGGTGGTGGCATGCTTTAGTGTGGCGACCGCTATCTGGACGTCCATGTTGGAGAGTTGGGCCAATTCGGCGTTGAACTTCAACATGAAGTCTCTTAGGGTCTCGTTTCTGCCTTGGCGGAGGGCTAGGAGGGCGTCCGCAGGATCATGGCGGAGGCGGTTGTTGGCGAACCTTGTGCTGAACTTTCGCCCGAATTCGTGGACGGATGCGATGGAGTCGGGCTCCAATCTCATGTACCAGTCATTGGCGGTTTTTCTTAGTAGGGATGCAAAGGCTCTGCACATGAATCCATCCGACGCGCCTCGAAGCGTCATTACTCTCTTGAAAGTCTGGAGGAACTCGAGGGGGTCCGTGCTCCCGTCGTATAGACCGAAGCGGGAGAGGTCTATGCCTGCTTCTGCGGGGGTCTTTAAGACCTCTGAGGTGAACGGGGATGCCATTTCCCTTTCCCACTCATCGAGGATGCCGTGGGCGTAGGGTTTTTTCATTTCTAGTTTTACCTCTCGGATTTGCCTTTGCAGGTCCGCTATTGGATCCAGGCTGGGCGGTTGTGCCGAGGTTGCAACTTCTTCTGCCCGAGCCAAGGGCGGTTCCCGGAGACGGGTATCTTGGATAGGGGGGGCGCGGCTGTTAGTAACCTGTCTCCCGCTGCCTCGCTGGTGTCCCCCGGCTGCGTGGGGCAAGGGGCTATTTGTTGATGGGGACGGCGTTCTGCGAGTCGGCGCTCGCTTTCGCCGGGGATGTCGTTCCCCTGACTGTTCCTCGTTGCCTTCGTCGTAGGCTTCTGTCCGGTCCTGTGTCGTCCGGGGCTTTTCCGAAGTCGGAAGAGGCAAACGCTGGAGTAGTTCGTTGCGAAGTTCGTTGAACATCTCCATGGTGGGGACCATCTGCGGCGTGCTAGAGGAGGGTCGGGGTCGGTCCGAAGGCGGTGAGTTTCGCTCTTGGGAGCTTGAGGAGCTGGCTTGTGCGCGCTGGGCCTGACTCCTGGTTATTACCCCTGTTTCTGGCTGTTGGGTGTGGTTTCTCATCGCCATAAGGCGTTCAGTTACTCGACGGGTCCCACGGATGGCGCCAATATGATGGCGTCTGGATCCGGGTCTGCGATCGCGCAGTCGGTAGACGGCCTCCTCGGGGTCTGCAATCACAAACAAAAGGGGGTCAGGGGGTCCGGGGTGGGTCCCGGACGACCACTTCGACACCCAAGTTAGATCCTTCGACCAGTCAATATAAAGAACAGCTAGAAAGGGAGGGGGTTTTGATCAGGGTTACCAGGGCCGGTGCGCGGGGACAATCTCGGTGCATAAATGAGTGAGTCGGAGGGGACTAGTAGGGAGGGCAGGATGGGATTCCTGGCCTCCTCTGTTGTTGCCTCGCCTCTTTTTCCGGTATTGCGGGGTGGAGGATGGGTGAATTCCCTGCTTTCAGGGGCAAAAAGAAAAAAGGTCCCTCTCTTCTTCCTTTCCCTCCCCTTTTAAAGGGGGGTGTGCGGCCCTTTTCATCATTATGGAGGGAAAAACTTCCTTGGCAGGATTGGGCCGTCCCTCTGCCTCGCCGGCGCGCGTGGCTTTGGTGGCCATTTCCTTCCCTAATTTGTGATGATGAGGCCTGGGTGGTGAGAAAAACTTCCTTTGCGGGATTGGGCCGTCCCTCTGCCTCGCCGGCGCGCGTGGCTTTGGCGGCCATTTCCTTCCCTAATTTGTGATGATGAGGCCTGGGTGGTGAGAGGGCGACATGTGTCATGAATGTGTGGTCTTTGCCGTTTTCCAACACCCTTCTTCATGATGGTTGGGCTCTGCTCGTGCATGGATGACACGTGGCGATATCTGGGAGCGTAGCCGTATTTGTGCCCCATCAGGATGGACCCCATCATGCGATACCTAAAAGATGGTATACTGCCCGCAGATAAGCTGGAAGCCCGACGCCTAGCCGCAAGAGCCGCCCACTACGTGGTCCACGGACCCAGGCTCTACAAACGATCATACACATGGTCGTACCTCGGATGCCTGGTGCCCTCCGAATCAGACTACGCGCTGCGAGAAGTACATGAAGGGATCTGCGGAGACCACGGAGGCGGCAGAACCCTGGCTCATAAAATTGTAAGGCACGGCTACTTTTGGCCCACAATCCTCAGGGACGCTAAGGAGTTCGTCAAAAAATGCAGCCCATGCCAAAGATACGCAACCACCCCCCGCCAACCGGCCACACCATACACCGCGATAGCAGGACCCCTGCCTTTCGCCATGTGGGGCATGGATCTACTCGGACCCTTCCGAAAGCCCTCGGGGGGCATACAATGTTATACGTCGCCATCGACTACTTCACCAAATGGGTCGAGGTCAAAACTGTGGCAAAACCCAACTCGAAAGCAACAGAGAAGTTCTTCTACCACGACGTGGTGTGCCGCTTTGGCATCCCAAAGACACTCGTAACGGACAACGGTCCCCAGTTCGCAAGCGCTGAATTCGGCAGATTCTGCGATAACCTAAGCATCGAGCACCGTTTCGCCTTCGTCGCACTCCCGCAGGCCAACGGGCAGGTAGAAGTAACTAACAGGATCTTGCTTCAGAGCCTCAAGAAGCGATTGGTAGAAGCCAGGAAAAACTGGGTAGAAGCGCTACCTAGTGTCCTCTGGGCTTATCGAACGACACCGCGGACCGCGACCGGAGAATCCCCTTTTAGCTTAACCTTTGGGGCCGAAGCGGTCATTCCACTAGAAGTTGGCCTCCCCAGCTTCCGCACCGCGAATTATGACGAACAAGGAAATTCCGAACTCCTCCGGAACACCCTCGATCTCGTGCTCGAAAAAAGAGAGCAACCCTCCTCCGGACCGCCACCTACCAGCAAAAGGTGGCACGATACTACAACGCCCGGGTAAAAAAGCGCTCGGTAAAACCCGGAGACCTGGTACTACGGCGTACGGAGGTATCCGACCCCCGCAACACCGGAAAACTCGCACCTAAATGGGAAGGACCGTACAGGGTCGTTCGGGCACTCCGCCCCGGGGCCTACCAACTAGAACGCCTCGACAGGACCCCAATCCCTCGAAGTTGGAGCATGGACAACCTCCGAGAATTTTACCAGTGAAAAGACAGGGTAAGTTCCGTGTTTTTCCTAAAGGCATGACGAATGTTTGTTTTTTTTTTTGTCTCTACTAGAAGCAAAGATGTATTTTCTCCTTAAAGGAGTCAATGGAATAGCGTTTCTACTTAAAGCTACACGTATCTCCACTTTCCGGCCCATAATAAACGAGGGACCCAAAAGAAGACAGGGAGTGAGACAGAGGTAGCATCGGGGCCGATCCCCCCGAGAATACCCTAAAACGCTCCCCATGAAGAAAAGACCTCCCCTTAAAGGGCAGGCGGGACCCATTAACCCCGAACTGATCACTCGAGGGGAAGATAGTCCTTCCGCAAAAAGACACCCCACGGGGTGCGCTAGAAATATTCTCGACAGTCAGATTGAAATTCAATACCCAAAAGGCTCGGATTACCCGGAGCACGTCGTATATATAAAAAAAAGAAGAAGAAAGCAGAAAAGAAGAAAGCAGAAGAGAAGAAGGAGAATTCAAAGGTTATTACAGACCCACAAGAAAAAGAAAATATAAGATCCAAAAAGACATCCCAGCATCACTGAGCCCCCTCGGAGGTCTCAGTACCTACAGGGTCCGCCAGGGCGGCCACCTCCTCCTCAACCAGCTCCGGTGCCTCTACTGGTACCGGCGGAGGATCGACCTCAGCTTCGTGCATCAGTTTGTCAAGGGGAAACGAAGGATCAACCTCGTGCACACGTCGCCGGCATTCAGCAAAAGCATCAATCTCAACATCCACGCTGAACGCGGCCGCAGCCCTAAGAAACTCCTCCGAGCCACGCCACTCCTCCCGCGCCTTCACCAGCTCCCGGGTATACGTCCGCCACGCCACCGCCAACTTGTCCACCGCACGGCTTCTCCCCTCCATGGTCTTCCGGAGGTCATCCCGAAGCTGAGTGACAGTATCATCAAAGGTCGCTCTCTCCGCCCGGGCTCTGTCCAAGTCCTTGCTTAGCTGCCGGTTTCGCTCCGCAAAGGCGTTTATCTCAGCCTCGTCCTCGAGCAGGCACTGCACCATCCTCCTGGCATAGCTCTGGGGACTGCAAAAGCAACCTATCAGAAAATTACCAACATGCCAAAGCGGAAAACGTACAAACAGAAAACCGGCACTTACGCAAGATGTTGATTGAAAATACTGAGCCCCAAGGGCCCTACGATCATAGCCCTCCAATTCAGCCTCGTCGTCAGGAAGGGCGGTTGTCACCCCCAGCTCCACCCCAACCTGGGGATTCGCAAGAACGCTATCCTCGACACCGATCTTCCAGTCAGGCTTAAACAGTTCTCCTCGTGCCTGGAAGCTCTGCGAAGGAAGCACCACTCGTTCCAAAAGAAGTTTGGTCATAACCGCCCCCTCCATCTGACTTGGCACGTCCTCCGCAAAGACAGGAGGACGCGCCGCACGAACAACGTCCCCCTGTCGAGCGCCAAAAGAGGCAGCCCTCTTGGCGGACGGCTCCGACTCCGAAGCAAAAAGCCCAGCCGCCCCCTTCTCTCCGACCGCTTGAACAGAGGGGCTAGAAGGCACGGATGCCGCGAGTCTCGCTTGCGACTGGCCCAGCCTGGCAGCGGCCATAAAGTCAGAAGGGATCTTCTTCTGACACGACAGACCTTTTGTCTCCACCGCAGGTCCCTTCCCCTTCCCACGGTCGCCAGGAGAAGACATACCTCCTGCCGAAAACAGGAGAAGAACCAATGCTCAGAACGAAAGGAAGCAACAAAAAAAAAAAAAAGGGAGAAACAGAGAGAGAGAGAAAGAGGGGAGGGGCTCACCACGATGACTGGCGGAACTCTCCCCTATTCTCTCGCCCGTACTACGGACCCTCCTCTCCACAGCCCCCAGCAAGCCAAGCCTCTTCAGGCTCCTCTCCCATTTAAACTCGGAAACGTCGATGGCCTCCCCGGAAGCGAGCTTCCCCAAGTCAAACTTGCTATAGTCCGACTCGTCAGGGAGGGACTTCCTTCGCCACTCAACGAAGCGCCTCCAAGAGCGGGGAAAGCCCCAGGCAGCGTCTGACGGAGGGGTGATGAATACATACTCCTCCTTCCACCTCTTGATGGAGGAAGGCAAGTTCGCCGGCATTTTCACCTGAGGACGCTGGGTCAGATATAGCCAGCTATCCTCCCCCTTCACCAATGGGCTAAGGGCAACCCAGGCCCGGAGCAGCGGAAGGGTAGGCTCGATCTTATAAAGACCCGCCTTGGCCACAAAAGCCAAGAGAGTGCGCCAACTGTTGGGTGCCAGTTGGGAGGGGGCAACCGGGTAAAACTCAAGGGCCTCTACTATAATGCCCAAGAGCGGGAACCTAACCCCCGCCCGAAACGCCTCCACGTAGAAAGCTACCTCTTCCTCAGTGGTACCCCCACACACCCCCTCTACAAAGGAAGGAACCCTAATCCCATAATCAGCGGGAATGTGGAACTCCCTCCTAATTTTCTCCGCCGCCCCTTCTCCCAAAGTGTTCCTGAAACACGCCACCCGACCAGGACAAATGACATCACCAAACTGAATATCCCCAGTCTCCGCCTCGCGAGCGGAAGAAACTCGAGCCACAGATTCCGAAGGAGCGGCCCCCACCGACGACCCAGAGGCCTCGGAGCTATCTCTCAACTCCGTGGGCTGCTGTACATCTTCAGAGACGCCACCCTCACCTGCTACAGACAACCGCCTCCTTTTTCTCGGCGGAGCCCTCTCCACCACTTCTATCGACTCAAAAGAAGGGCTCTGAGGTACAGTCGCGACGGACATCGTCAACTATCAAGTGGCAGAGTGAAAAAAAGAAAAAAAAAGAGGACACAGAACTCACCGGGAGAAGGTTGTTGAACAGGCAACGCACAGAAAAATCGCCGGGGAAACCCGTTCAATCCGAAGAAGACGAAGAAATAAAGCAAAGAATGAAATCCCCAAAAGGCTTTAAGAAAGGCTAGGGTTTTGACATGCGTCGTTTGGTTTCCCCCCTTTTCTAAATTGATGGGACACACACACGTGGCGCCGATTGGGAAGCCCGAGGGAACCGCCAAAAGTCCCACCCGGAAAAGACGCCCCTACCCCCACATGGCTTCCCCAGCAAGCCATCCTTAAATCCTCACCACGTTCGATGGCAAAGGGCACGGAACCCGCCACCAGGGGCCTGGCACGCATATCCACAAGATGGAAAAAACCGTGTTCGATGGCAAAGGGCTCGGAACCCGCCACAAGGGCCGGCACGCATATCCAGAAGATGGAAAAACCGCGCTCGATGAGCTCGACCCACGCGGAAAAGCAAACACGCGCGGGTAAAGCAAGCACGCAAGAAGAAGGCAAGCATAAGATATAAGTTGTAACAAGCACAGAAAACAAAAAAAGAAGAGCCATTCATTAAACCACTTCCTTCTGGCCCACAGGCCTACAAAAGTGGGAGGAGTAAAGGCAGAGGGCACGCAGGCCCGGACCCCCAAGCCCCCTAACAAAAAAGACACAGAGAAGGGAGGCTTCCTCCAAATCCTACTCATCCCGCCACCTCGGCCTCAGAGCGATTGGCCGCTAAAAGAATTCTCCGCATCAGAGACCTCCTTATCACTCTGCTCCTCCTCCGAAGAGATCCCCCAGCGGCCATTCTCAGCGAATCGGGCCCGGTCATTCAACCAGCGCACCCGATTTCTCAACAAATCATTCTCCGCCCGCAAGGCCGCAATCTCCCGATCCATGTCGATCATCCGACTGCAAATGGCCATCTCCCTACGATAGACGTGGGAGAAAAACAATCGGTGGCGATGGACAAAAGCTTCGTGGGACTCCCGCTCATAAGGCGGAAGAAGGGGAGAGCGCGGGGAAAACCCTGGAGGCGGGTTCCTCTCAGGAATCGTTGGCCAGGGCCCCAACCCGTCGGGACTGCTGGGAGGACTCCCCTCGCCAGCCGCTCTCCCCCCACCACTGATAGATAAACCCTGGAAAGACGACGACATCTCTGGCAAACCTGAAGAAAAGCCGGAAGAAAGCGAAAATAAAGGGGGGAAGACAAAAAGCAACCTGCATGAAAGCAGGAGATCCCACCCCATATAAAACCATATGGGAAGCCCAGGGGCATGAAAACGAAATGGTTGCCATCCGCGTCTTCATTTCCTATTGAATGACCGAGCGGCGCCGCGTGATGACAACACAATTCCTTGGGAAGAAACCGCCGGACGAGACAGCACGTCCTCTCAAACCCCAAAGCCCCCATAAATGCCTCCGACACGATGTTCTAAGCAAGCCCGCTCCCCAGGACCAATCAATGAACTACAGACGCCATCATGATGAGATATAAAGGCGGCGCTATTCCCAGAACACGCCACGTGTCACCCATGCCTATATAAATCTTAAACTCCGTAAAGAAAGGCGAGGGGAAACGACAGGACCATACGAAATCAACACGTATCGCTATCCCTACCCCGCGCAACCTCGGACCCCCGAGCGCAGGTCCACAAAAAAAAGGGGGCGAGGCCCGGGGCCCAGATGCAAGGCCACGGCACGCGAGCACAATAAGGTCAGCACGTCACGATTCCTTACAAACAAAGATAAACCCCATCAAAGTACAAAAGCAACACCAAAAGACACGGCACCAATTGATAAAGATCATCCATTCACACCCTCCTGGCCCACAGGCCTACAAAAAGAAAGGAAAACAAGGAACAAAGCACAGGGCACGCAGGCCCAAAAAAAAACCAAAAAAAACGAACAGCCGGAGATCAATCGGAGAAAGACTCCTCTCCCGAAGGGTTCTCCTCCTCCTCCCAAGAACTCTCCAGCAAGGGGTCCACCTCATACTCAAAAAGCTGCTCATTGAGATAGCGAACCTGTTTCTGTAAAGCCTCGTTCTCCCGTTTCAAGTCCTCAATCTCCTTACCCATCTTCAAAACACGACCACGCAGTTCCATTCCCTGGTGATGGGCCCGGGAGAAAAAAGACCACTCCCTCGCAACGCGGGACCGAGATGATTTGTCCCCCCTGGCCAAGGAGGAAAGTCGAAGAGGGGGGAAGCCCGAGGAAGGGCACGGTTTCCCCCTAGCCTTCTTCCGACGAGGCTCAAGATCCTCCCCCGGATCGGAGGACAAGTCGGGGTCACTCGACGATTCCTGGAAAAGGCGGGCCTTGCCCCTAACTCGCGAAGGAGAACCAGGCATATTGTTGAAGGAGGCACGAAAAGAACCCCTCTTGCAAAAGAAAAGCGACGAAGAGCCACAACAAAACGCCAGGGTACTTCCCCTTTAAAAACTCATAAAAGGGATCCTGGTGCCTCGAAACAACGTAACCCCCCAACGACGCTGCTACTTCCCGGGAATGGCCGCCGGATAAAACGGCGCGCCTCCTCGTACCCCGGAGCCCTCGTAAATATCCTCATCATGACTTCGTTCAAACCGAACTTTACTCCCTTGGCCCATTCCATGGACCAAAGGAGTAAGGGGGAGTTATGATAGGGCGCGAGTACGGCCACGCTCCCAGATATCGCCACATGTCATCCATGCGCGAATAGAGCCCAACCATCATGAAGAAAGGCGTTGGAAAACGGCAAAGACCACGCAATCATGACACGTGTCGCCCTCTCGCCGCCCCCCCGCCCAGGCCTCATCATCAACTATGGAAGGAAAAGGCCGCCAAAGCCATGCGCGCCGGCAAGCCAGGCGGACGGCCCAATCCTGCAAAGGAAGATTTTTTCTCCGTAATGATGGAAAGGGCCGCACACCTCCCTTTAAAAGGGAGGGAAAAGGAAGAAGACAGGACCCTTTTTTCGCTCTGGAAGAAAGGACCTCCCTCTGAGAAGAAGGATCTTCACTTGTTCTCCACTCCGCTACACTGGAAAAAGAGGCGAAGCAACAACAGAGGAGGCTATGAACTCAATCCTACTCTCCCTGCTAGTCCTCTCCAACCCACTCACTTACACACCCAGAAAAGAGCCCGCGTGCTGGCCCTGGTAACCCTGATAAAAACTCCTTCCCCTTCTCGCTGTCATTTATATTGATTGGTCGAAGGATCTGACTTGGGTGTCGAAGTGGTCGTCCGGGACCCACCCCGGACCCCCTGACCCCTTTGTTTGTGATTGCAGACCCCGCGGAGGCCCTTTACCGACCGCGCGATCGCAGACCCGGATTCAGACGCCATCATCCATGGTTTTTTAAATGGTGATAAAATTATAGACATAATCTTGAAGAAGAGACCTAATCATGCACATTATGATAGGACTAGTTTATCTAACCCTCATGTTAGATGCCATTATTGTGGAATTAATGGTCATTACCAATTCCAATGTGCATCTAAGATTAGGGATTATGGTGGAACCAAGAAATCTTGGGTTCCCAAAGCCCCCATACGATTCTCTTCATATGTTCTTAGATTAGGGGCTTTTGCTTAAAATTGAATATCTTTTTATAGTTATTTAAATATCCCCTCTTGTATTGAATTTATTTTTCCAATAGGGGGAGTTTTATGTTTGTCTTTTTCCTTGAAAAAGGGGGTGCTTAAAATTATAAATTTTATCCCTTTAAATTTTCTTTTACCTCATCTTTTTGATAGATGCCAAAGGGGGAGAGAAATCTAATGTAAGGAAATATATGTATGCTTTTATTAAAAATCTCTTGTGCTTGTCATCGTAAAAAAGGGGGAGATTGTAAGACCAATGGTTCCACCTTGGCATTCCCATCTTATTTTGATGATTCCAATACACAAGTGATTTAAGATCACTACTGTGTTTGAATGTCTAAGTTGTAGATCATATTGGTGTTAAGACAAGATTGCTTGGATTGAGGCCAAGAAACTCTCATTGAACCACATTCGGAAGGCCAAAGACATCAAAGATCCAAGACAAAATGAAGACTTGAAGAATCAATTGAAGATCGAAGTCTTTCTTAGAATGTATAAGATCCAATCTTAGTTTAGAATTTTGAAAGGCATAAATAATGTAATCTAACACACCCTAAAAATTTATGTGATTGTCCTTGTGGTGTTCCAACAATGTGGAACCCTCATAAGAATCCCAACTTGGTGTAAAGTTGGAAGCCCAAGAAACAGAATTGAAAAATCTGCTGCTGATAGGCTTCTCGGAACTCCGAGAGAATTCTCGGAGCTCCGAGCTCGGAACTCCGAGAAATCCTCGGAGCTCCGAGATTTGGTCCACTAGAAATTTTCCAACTTCTGTTTGTTTTCCCGGAACTCCGAGACCACTATAACGGGAAGAAAAATAGCCGTTGGTAACTTTGCCAGATTTACGAAAATGCCACCAAACGGTCATATTTGGGTTTTTCTATATATATGGGTATTCCCACCTTCCCAATCATAAATCCTAACACTCTTAAACTCTACCTGAATATCCCAAGAGTGAATCAAAGCTTATTTATGCCTCTCATCCTCTAAGATTAGGATTTGGATCGTACGCTCAATTTGTATATCTTATTCAAAGTTGTAAACCCTTGTGGGGGATTTTTTAGTTCTTTCTTTCTTATTCTAAGATTGTATTTGGGCGAGTGCGAAGGGACGCGGAGCCATCCCTAGAGGGCTAGTGCGAAGGGGACGCGGAGCCATCCCAAGAGCGAGTGCGACGAGACGCGGAGCTTTCTCCGGTTCGTGGCAAGTCTTGCGAGGCGGAGCCGAACCAAATTATAAGTGGGTTGATTCCTCGCCATTACAGGAATCCTTAGTGAAGCCATCAACGGGTTTGGTTGGTGGAGTGGAGTAGGCCTCGCGTTTTGAGGACCGAACCACTTTAAATCTCGAGTGCACTCTCTCTTATCTTTTGCTCTACATTTGCATTGCACTTAGGATTTAACTTGTGTGCTTAATATTCATTCCTTGATCCCTTAATCTACAACATTAGGTTAGAGGTTTTCAAAGGATTAAAACTTGTTAGGAACCTAAATTTTCACTCCTCATTAGTTGCCATTTCGGGACCACCCTTGGATTTTCACCACCTCTCATCTCCACCCCTAAACCCTCTTTCATTCCTTCAACCTCTAACCACCACCTCCATCCCTGCCCCTCATCTCCAAAACCAACCCCCATTTTCATCTCTGAAACTCCGGCCGGCCACCTCCGTCACCTCTGACCACCATTACCAACCTCATCCATCTTTACCTTCATCTTCTTCTTCTTCCCCCAAACCCACCTCCATTACAACCACCACCTGAATCAGCCAAACCCTCCACCATTTTCATTTCCAGCCATCTTCTTCCTCTCCACCTCCCTCTCCACCTTAATCACCCCTTTTCTTGAACCCAAACCTTATTTCCCTAGCCATCTCCGTCCACCCTCAACTACTCCCATTTCAACCCCATTTCCCCATTAAATCCTCCACTAAACCCATTCTATTTCCACCATTTTTCTACGCCCAAAACCCCCATTATCCCCTTCATCAGCCACTCCTTCCTTTATTTTAAAATCCAAAACTCATAGCTGCAACTCCGGTCAATACCCCACCCCAAGCCCACTTCATTTTCCCCCACCATCAACCCTCTTTATCCTTCATTAGACTATAGGTTTAAGTCATTTTTGGGTCGGACCCATTTGTAATCAAGCTAGATCCGAAAGCTGTTGAAGTAGAGCTCGATTCTCTTCTCCTCGGATCTCATCGGCAGCGATATCTTTTCCTTCTTGATAATTTTGGTTGCAACTCAGGTAACATTTCTAACCCTGCTTGTATTGCTAAAATGGTTGTGATGGCTGACTTTGCTCTATCGAAAGTATGGTAACAGTTCATAAATTTGGGTGTAAAATGGTGTTAATTGTGTTGGAGATGGATTAGAAAGTTATGCGTGCTCAATTGATGTAGGAAATCAGATGATCACTCTACTCCATGTCAAGGGTATGAGTACCATATGATTTCACAGGAGACCCCATGCTGGGGGTTTGATTGTTGCATTATTTGGTCTCGTCTCTTTACTCCATGTCGAGGGTGCGAGAGTAGGATTTATTTGATCACGTTGTTTTCTTTTGTCTTTGGAACATCTTGGGTTTATTCGAGCTTGATATTGTTGCATTCAGATTGATCTTTTCCTTGCTAAGATTATTATTGGTCTTCATGCCTTTCAGAAAAAAGGAAGAAGAAGAAAAGGGGAGGTCTGAGTTATACTATTGGATTTGATTTGTTTATCTCCGATGATTAGGCATTATTGCTAACATGAGTCGCTTGTATTTCAATGAATTCACGGTTTGAAATGACATTAGTTTTGAATGAGCCATGCCATACCTTGGCTGTGTAGGTCTTGTTTTATGAATTGTTTCACAGCAAATTGATTATCCCAGTTGAGCTTGTCATAAGAATGTTCTTCAAAATGTGTGGCAAAAGACATTTGCAGCATGTTATTTCTGATCACTTCGGTAGGAGGATGTAATCTCTGTACTGTTTACAGTTTGTGTTTGACCTATAGCTTAGTATAATGTGTTTGCAAGTTAACTTGATAACGTTCTGTGTTACGAACTAATTCTAATTTCTGTGCAATATGGTTTCCATAGTTATCTTTCCAATTAAAGTCTAGGTTACATTCAGGTCACTTACACTCACTTACACTGCATAATCATTTCAAATTCTTTTAGGGTGATCATGTTGTGTATCAGTATGGCCCTGTCTTATAATTGCACAAATCATGCTTTTAGCTACTAAGTACCATTGTCTCGGCCTTACTTGAGAATCACAAGGATTATTACTACTGACCGTGGTACTTAAAATGAATTGACTGTGTGTAATTTCCTATTTTTAGCACGAATTCTGTTCACAAATCTGTCCCTGTTTTGGCACGAATTCTGCACACAAGTTCTGTCACAATTCAGCCCATGTTTAAGCACATTTCAGCCCCTGTTTGAGGCGCAAATATGTCCACAGTTTGGCCCTCTTTGATTTAATTTTCACTTTGGTTCTAAGAGCCTCAATGAGTGCATTTAAACTATGCGCAGTTATTTGAGTGATCCAGTGAAGAAAAGTTTGATTCTTGAGCATGTTTCCACTTTCATTTCGCAATTCTTTAGTGTTTTCTTTGTGCTCAAGCAGGGCATTAACATAGTGTGGGTATGTATATGTGATTATGAGTGTGTAGAGCTGGGCCTGTCCCCTAAATATTATAGGCTTTGCTTGTCAATATCTGCCCTGTTATATAGTTTAAATGTACAAAGTCTCGTTGATACTGCATACTTTGATTGTCAATCTTTGTACTATCTTGTCTTGATGCCAGAAGAATTGAACTTCTTGTAATTGTTTGTACTAAATCAAGTGCCTAACAGTAAGGCTATCGGGGTTATTATATTTATTTGGAAATGTGTTACTAAAGAAAAGATAACTTCAGAATAGTTGATGAGAGAGTTAATAGTATCGTGCTCTTAGACGATGGCATTAACTCTCATTATTTGTATATGAGCAGTGTTCAGGTTTCATAATTTGTGATTCAATGTCTATACGTGTCTCTTTGCTTTAAGGTATGGTGTACTTATGGTGGAAAGATTATGCAAATCATAGCATGTTCTTATTTTGTGGTCATCATATATCTTTGATATAATTTTCTTAGTTGTATTTCCTCCTTTTCATCGAGAATATCATTAGTGGAAATCAGTAAAGTCTTTCAGGTTGCTTCAGATGGATAATTAGGGGAGATGCTTTCTTATATGAGTAATGGCCTTAGGAAAATCTAGAAAGTATGGGACCCTTTCATTTTCTTATACCCTAACCTTTTCACTAGTAGTATTAGAACTATCTTGAAAATCATTCAGCTTTTTAGAAGGGCTTGCACTGCACGGGCGATGAAGGCGCTAGCCCAAGCTCATCCTTAGGGAACTTGCTCAGTCTAAGTAGCATACCCCTCCTTTGTATAGTAGACTTGCCTAGTCTTTTAGATGCCTTTTAGATATTAGAACCCTTCTCATTGCAAGGGCGATGATAGGGATACTTTGAGCCCTCCTTTGTATATAGGAGACTTGTCCAGTCTCATCAGAACCCTTGTTTACGTCATTTGTGTCTCAGAGACAAGCCTTGTCTCATATAGAGAGTTTCCCTTTAGGAGGCTTACCTAGCCTCATGTTAGAGTGGCCTCCTCTTTTAGAGCGAGTCTTTGACTTGGTAGTGTTATTAGAGAGTCTCTGACCCATTTGTACTCCCTCCCTAGTGTTATTAGTTAGGAGGTTTTTCATTAGAGACTAACTCAGTCATATAGAGCCTTCCCTGCTTGGGATCTTGGATTGTTTTCTCTGTTCTTGGGACGCTAACTTTCTTGTTGTGGATTGTCTCTTTGAGACGCTAGTTGCTTGTTCGGGGTTTCCCCTTTTGCTTTAGGGCTTTGCCCTAGTTTGTGGTTATGCTTGCGTGTTCCCTTTGAGCGTGAAAACATTTTAAGGTCTTAAAGCATTTGAAAAACTTCAAAAACATAAAAAACATTGAAATATCTTAAAAATAAAAAACATTTGAAAACCAGAAAAATCCAAAATCATCTAAAGTGTTGAGTGTTTCTTTTAGAAGCGTAGTTTAGGAAAGTTCATTTCGAACTACGTTGGCTTGATCCTCTTCTAAGAGGTACGTAGTGCAGCTTGAGATTCTTATCTCAGGTCTAGCCAAACTTTGTAAATAAATCATTTAACCATTTTAAAAATACCAGAAATCTTCCAAAACATTGTTTTCGAAAAAATCTTCCTCTAGAGCTAGGACTTTGTCTTAGATAAAGAGTTTTAGAGTTAGGGTTTTGTCTTTGATTTGTTGTCTGTTTGTTGTGTGCTTGTTTTAGAGTTAGGGGTTTGTTCTAGAGTTATAGGAGTGCCTCCGTCCGGTCAGCTGGCGATTCACATCGCCGACTGATGACTAGAATAGGATGCGTTAGTCCCCCTTTGTTTTTCTTAAGAAACACAGCCTAGTTACACATAGGTTGTAGGAACCACCTGCATTAGCTTAGGGCTAACCTGCATTTAGTTAGGGCATATAGGGTGTCTTAAAATCTACAATCCATTGGAATTTAAATAATCGCACAAGAAGCTTTAAGAACTAGTCCAGTCTTTTAGATCGAGTCTAAGATAGAGGTCTAGGTGTCTTAGGCATCATAGTTTTGAATAGGTGCGAAGAACTACGTTGCTCTGATTCTCGTGGAGGCGGGGATACGTAGGCTTCTTTGGATGAATATCAGACCATCCGAGGACTCGGGCTAAATTCTTTAGAGTCTTAGGATTTGTTGTTTTGTTATGTTGCGTGTTTTGCTATGTTTTCTTACTTTCATGCGCAGACCTTATACCTTTAACTGTAGCATGCATGCGTTTGCCTACCAGAACTTAGACACCCATTAGGCATGTCACACATAACCTAGTGATGCTTAGGTGACACACTTCTTTCATTTATGTTGTGTATGCTTATTATTTCATCCCCGAGTCATGCATAATTAGTTAGACGTCCACTCGGGAATATTTGTTCCCATTTCACATGATTTTTGCCCAAAACTCTTTGAGGTTAATAATAAATGGCATAAGAGACCAAGTGCAATTTGGGGTGCTCTTCGGACCTTCCCCATTCGTAATCAGGCACGGACCCTTTGTATCTCTGGTTATCCGTTACAGACAGAGCATTTGTTCGGTTCCATGGCGTATTCATGGATGACGACTCTGAGTTATTTTTAGGTACATCTCGGTTTCGAGCCCTGGCTCCGGATCAAGATGTATCTCATTCGTTATGTATCGCCACTCATGCTATGCTGTGAGAGTGGCACCTATTTCGAGAGTTCCTTGGTAGAGCTCTCCTTCACATGTGGAGATCTTTGAGGATTGCAGGGGGACCTCGCGTCCCTCGCCGCACTCCGTCCTCTCAGGATCGGGGTCCACACACACAAGGATTTTAGAGTGGTTTGGTCACAAGACCTACTCCACTACCCAAGTACTTGGTCTTTCCATGCGATTTTCTTCACTAAGATGAGATTCCACTACAGCTGAATCTCCAAGCCATACAACGAACTCTGCCTCCAAGGGAACAAACCCTCTTAGCAACACCGCCTCCAAGAAGTCAACCCTAATCGCCCACCGCCTCAAAAGGTAATAACTTCTCTTCACAATACAATGCAAGATGAAAAGAATGAAAGCTCTCAAGCCTCTTAATAGGCAAATAAAAATCTCTCAAGCTCACAATAACTCCAAATGATTACAAATCAAAGTTCTATGGAGTCATCTTGACTAGACGTAAATGCAAGAATAAATGCTCTCAAGAGGTAGAAGAAGAATCCTTTTGATTTCAAGTATAAAGCTCTAGGGTTCAAAAAATGATAGTTCAAAAGGTTCTTGTCTTGAATGAGGTATAATTAGCCCAACTTCATTTGTGACCGTTTGGGGGCATTTTGGTAATAAACTGTTTAGAAAAAGTCAAGCCGCGCAAGCCCTAACGGCTAGTTTTCTAGACGGGGCGGTCGACAAGGGTGTCATAGTCGTCCGCCCTTATCAGGTGCTCCTTTTTAATTTTGAATTTTAAATCTCCGCGGTCGACCAGGGTTGTCACGGTCGCCCGCCGTGGGCTTTCTGTTTGATTGAGTTTTTATTCAAAACATATCCGCGGTCAACCTAGCCATGGGCGGTCGACCGCCAAGACCTTTCTAGATTGCTCCTTGATTTCCAGGAGCGCATCCGCTATCGACCGGGGTAGCCTCGGTGATCGGCCCGCCCACTTTTATCGGGTACATGCTGGAGTTAGAACATCCATCCAGCGGTCGTACGGGATACCGCGGTCGACCGGCCCTGCTTTGGAAATTAGTTTTACACAATAAAATCATAGGGCATAGGGCTTTGGGCTAAGGTCCTTGGGCTTCTTTCCTAAGTTTTCAAATACCTATTTTGAGTTTGTCAGAATTCATTTTAAAAGGTTTTAAAAATATAGATTCATGCAAATGACATCATGCCAAGAGGACTCTATTACATACTACATAAACCTTGAGTCTTCTTGTGTCTTCTTGAGTCTTTGTCTTCTAGGCACTTGCATGAGGTGCTCACTTGGAAGAGTCTTCTATCTTGCTTTTGTACATGTCGTTTCCTTGAGTCTTCAATACCAATACTTGTAGGATGACCACCAAGGCTTGACTTGCTCCAAGTTGAGCCCTTCTTCTCTTTGCTTCTAGTGATGGCTTCAACGATTCCTGTCTTGATCACAACACTAGAGCAATCATTAGTAATCTACCATCAATTTGGGTTTGTTGATCATCAAAATATGGGTGATTCTCCCCCTTTTTAATTATGACAAATTGAAATTGATTATGGGGCGGAGGCTCCCCCTAAATATTTTACATATGTAATTTTATGCCTCCCCCTCATTATATGCTTATCATAAATAATGATTAATTATAATTCATACTATAGTTGCATGTATTTCTATTGATGTACAAGAGAAGCATAGGTAGTTCAATTCAAGCATAAAGGAATTGCAAATATGGTTCATGATACTAATAATCAAGCCAATGCATAGTCATGAACATACTAACCATAATCAAAGTATCCTATTTCTCCCCCTTTTATTACATCAAAAAGAGTGGGAAGGGAGATTTACCATAGATGGCACAAGATTCCTCTTTTTTTGTTTTTTTTTTTTGTGTTAGGAGTTCACTTTGAACTCCCTTATTTAATTATGGATATGCCTATATATATATATATATATATATATATATATATATATATATATATATATATATATATCAAAATAGCATTCAAATAGGCATGTTCATGAACTAGATGTAGGCATTTGCCACAATGTTAAGTATCTTAATTAGAGATGATAGTATTGTCTCCCTCTTAGGAACTAAGAAGGCAAAGGGTACCAATTGAGTGAATTTTAAGTTAAGGTTTGACTTCTAGTCATGCATCCAATAGCAAACACACAATCAAGTACATAATAGATATAGATAGACATATAAGCAAAGTTTCATTCAAATTCTTTCACTTAATCTAGTGTCCACATATTTAAACCACTTCTTAGATTACAAAATCTTTCTTCACTTAGTGGTTTAGCAAAATATCTGCAAGTTGATCATTAGTATTGATATAAGAAATGATGATGTCTTCCTTTTTGGAATGATCTCTCAAGAAGTGATGTCTTATATCAATATGCTTAGTTCTGGAATGTTGAATTGGGTTCTTGGTTAGGTTGATTGCACTAGTGTTGTCACAATTGATTGGAACACATTTGAACTTTAAGTCATAATCTTCTAAAGTATTCTTCATCCATAAAACTTATGCACAACAAGCTCCTGCAGCAATGTACTCTGCTTCTATGGTAGACAGAGTAACAAAGTTCTGTTTCTTGCTAAACCAAGATACCAATGATCTCCCTAGAAACTGACAAGTGCCACTAGTACTCTTCCTATCAATTCTACATCCGGCAAAGTCAGCATCAGAGTATCCTACTAGGTCGAAAGAGTTTTACTTTCCATACCATAAACCTAGACCAACAGTCCCTCTCAAATATTTGAATATCCTTTTTACAGAGAGCAAATGAGATTCCCTTAGATCTGACTGAAATCTAGCACAAAGGCAAACACTAAACATGATATATGGTCTTCTAGCAGTCAGATAGAGAAGATTCCCTATCATTCTCCTGTATTTTTTCTGATCAACCTTTGGTCCAATAACATCTACTGCTAATTTTGAAGATGTACTCATAGGAGTGGACTTTGGAGGAGAGCTTTCCATTCCAAATTTCTTTAGCAGTTCTTTTGTATATTTTTCTTGGTTTTTGAAGATTCCATTTGCCAATTGGTGGATTTGTAGACCTAGAAAATATTTAAGTTCTCCCATTATGCTCATTTCAAACTCATTTTGCATGCATTTGGAGAATTCTTCACACATACTCACATTAGTTGACCCAAAGATGGTGTCATCTACATAGATTTGGACTATGAGTATGTCTTCACCCTTTCTTTTGATAAATAAAGTCTTATCGACTTTTCCCATCTCAAATCATTTGCCTAATAGAAATGAACTAAGCATTTCATACCAAGCTCTAGGAGCTTGCTTTAATCCATATAGGGCTTTGTCTAATCTAAAGACATGATCCGGGTGCTTGAAGTCTTTAAACCCAAGAGGTTGCTCAACATACACCTCCTCCAAAATATATCCATTTAGAAATGTACTCTTGACATCCATTTGATATAACTTGAAACCTCTATAACATGCATCTGCAAGAAGCATTCTAATGGATTCCAACCGAGCTACAGGGGCAAAAGTCTCATCATAATCAATCTCTTATTGTTGGTTGTAACCTTGGGCGACTAAACGAGCTTTATTTCTTTAGGTATCACCATTTTCATCCAACTTGTTTCTATAAACCCATCTAATTCCAATCACAGGATGATCTTTTGGCTTTGGAACCAATTGCCATTCTTTGTTTCTTTCAAATTGATTTAACTCTTCTTACATGGCAATCATCCAAAACTCATCCCTTTCTGCTTCTACAATAGACTTACAGTCCTAAAATGAGATCTAGTCTTAACTCGTTGGGAAGCTTCACCAATAATTTGAGTAGAGGGTTGGATAGCAATAATTCTTTTGCCTTTTGGAACCTCTTCCTCATTCTCTCTCCCTTCAATTGCCTCACCTTCAGTACTAAGATTTTCCAAAGAATTAATCAAGGTGGAGGTGTTCTTCTCACAAACTATAGGGTGAGTCTCATCTTCTTCATCTAGGTCAACTATCACCCTCTTTTCCTCATTTTTTTCATCAAATTTGACATGTATAGCCTCTTCTACTGTCAAAATCCTTTGATTCAACACTCTATAGGACTTGCTTCTAGTTGAATACCCTAAAAATATCCCTTCATCTGCTTTAGATCAAATTTGTGAAGATTATCCTTGATATTTAGAATATACCACTTGCATCCAAAGATCCTAAAGTAGCTAATATTGGGCTTTCTTCCCTTCCGCAGCTCATATGGTGTCTTGCTAGTGTGGGGTCCTATTAATACTCTATTTATCACATGGCAAGCTGTATTCACAGCTTCTGCCCAAAAAAGTCTAGAAATGTTGTTATCATGAAGTAGTGTTCTAGCCATTTCTTGTTAGACCCTATTCTTTCTTTCTACTAGACTATTTTGTTGAGGGGTTCTAGGGGTTGAGAAGTTGTGATCTATGCCTAATTCTGCACAACAATCCTCAAATTGATGATTCTCAAATTCTGTTCAATGATCACTTCTAAATTGCCTGATATGACACCCTCTATCTCTTTTTAACTTGTTACACATCATGTAAAATTCTTTAAAAGTTTCATTCTTAGAAGCAAGGAATAAAACCCAAGTGAACCTAGAAAAATCATATACCACTACAAAGACATATCTTTTTCCACCAAAGCTGTCTTCACGGGACCAAAGAGATCCATGTGAAGTAGTTGCAATGGTCTAGAAGTAGTGATAATGTTCTTAGGTTAAAATGAGTCTTTTACTTGTTTACCAAGTTGACATGCTCTACACATATGATTTTTAAGATAATTGAGTTTAGGCAAACCATCCACAATATTCTTTCTAGAGATCCTAGCAATGATTTTCATATTAGAATGTCCTAGTCTTCTATGCCATGTCCATGTATTATTTTCAAAAGATGCAAGAGAAGTAACATTTTTGACATATGAGTTCTTCAAGCATACACGTATAAACATTACCATCTCTAGAAGCTACAAATTCAGTTTTATTATCATTTGAAGTTCTAACAATGCATTTATCATTTTTGAAAAGTACTTCATTACCATTGTCACATAGTTGACTTATACTAAGCAAGTTATGTCTAAGTCCATCAACAAGCAATACATTTTTAATTGTAATACCTTTAAATTTGATTGTACCTTCACTAATAATTTTTCCTTTGGCATTGTCTCTGAATGTCACCGTCTCTTGATCTTCCATGTTGAGTGTAGAGAATTTTGAGGGATCAAATGTCATATGCCTTGAGCATCCACTCTCGAGGTACCATTTGTCCAAGGTAAAGTTGCTACTCAAGCATACCTACAGAATAAAAAATCAAGTCTTGGGCTTAGGTTGCTAAATTTGTTTGGGTCCTTTTGGATTAGTTCCATATGAATTGCCTTTTGCCACCTATGTATATCCACTTGATTTTCTAATTTTGCAAAAATATTTTATATGCCCAAGTTTTCCGCAATAGTAACAAGTGGGAATAACTCTAGAGCTAGCATTATAATTTGAATAAAAGTATGTTATGCTAGCCTTTACAAATGAAGTGAGGTTTGTGGATATCATTTTTGTATGAGGGTTTATTTTGATTAGGTTGGTAACCAAGACCACACTTATCATAAGAAATCTTCATATCAAGTATTTCATCTAGCTTAGCCTTTCCACACTTAAACTTCAAGGATAGTTTTTCATTTTTCCATTTAATTCTTTGTTTTTCAAATATAACATTTCAATATTCAAATATATTTCTTGATTTTCTTTTAGAAAGTCTTGGTTCAAAACTTCAAGATTTTTGACTTTATCTAACAAGACTTTGTTTTTATTTACAATACTAGCAAGAGTATTACATTCCTTCTTAGATTTTTCAAGTTCATAATTTAACTTTTCTATTTCCTTCATGACCTTTATATATTTGGAAACTTCAAGAGTATGTGCCTCTTGAAATTTCTCACAAGCATCATATAGCTCATCATAAGTAAAGGAAATATTCTCTTCATCATCATAGTTTTCAACATTTAAAGTGAATAAAGAATTTACCTACTTTGACGATTGCTCCTCGTGAATTCCCATGACACATATGTGAGAGACTTCATCGTCGCTTTCTTCGGTTCCTGATGAGCAACTGAGCCCATCATAGGTTGCACTGAAGCTCTTCTTCTTGTCTTTTCCTCTTCTTTTGTTGAACTTGTCATCAAGCTTTTTGAGGGGGCAATCGGTTCTTATATGTCCAAGCTTGTAACATCTAAAACATTTTAGTTCATCATTGTCTTCCTTTTCTTCTTCTTTTCTCTCCTAGGGTTCTTCTCTCTTTGGAAGTTCTTTCTGTTGTTCCTTGTGAACTTCTTGAACCTTCTTGTAAGAAGAGAGATGTCTTCTCTCATGTTCTCATTTTCATTTTCACTTCCGCTTCCATTTTCAAGAGCCTTGAAGGCTATGCTCTTCTTTGACTCTTCTCTTGGACCTTCTTGTTCTTCTGTCTCCCTTTTCTTCATTTTTAACTCAAACGTGATGAGGGATCCAACTAGTTCTTCCAATTTCATAGTGTCAAAGTCTTTAGCTTCTTCTATGGCGGTTGTTTTTGAATCCCAAGTCTTTGAAAGTGACCTAAGAATCTTGTTGACCATTTCTTCATTTGAGAAGACCTTACATAAGCTTTCCAACTCATTCATAATGTTAGTAAATCTAGTATACATTTCAGTGATAGACTCACCGGGTTTCATTTTGAAAGATTCTAGATCACTAAGAAGTAGGTTTACTTTGGTGTGTTTTTTACTTGAGTAGTTACCTCATGGGTTACCTCAAGTGTATCCCAAATTTCTTTTGCAGTCTTAAGGGTAGATCCCTATTAAACTCATCCGGAGATAGAGCACAAATGAGGAAATTCATTGCCTTATAATTCATAGTGAATTTGGCCTTTCCGGTGTCTTTCCAAGTCTCACTATCAGTGGTAGGTTCGGTATACCCCTTTTCAATAATCCTCCAAATGCCAAATTCTTAGCCTTTTAGGTTGATCTTCATCTGGGCCTTGCAACAACCGTAGTTGGTTCCATTAAATTATGGTGGCCTAAATGAGGATTGACCCTCATGATATTGGGAGGAAGAAGATGAGGTTGCCATGGATATTTTCTCTTTTAGATTTCAATTAACAGAAATCTCTATTAAGAGCCTTTAGCTCTGATACCAATTGAAATCCCAAAGGGCAACCCAAGAGCGGGGTGAATTGGGTTATTTAAAATTTTCTTTTAAATAACTAGAGAGTATTAGATAATTCCTAGATTATACTAACTCTTGTTCAATATTTTATTTAAAGATAAGGAAAGAGATTACCATTCACACAAGAGGAGGGAAAGAGTAAGGAGACCACACAAGGCTTTTAGAGTGGTTCGGTCACAACGGACCTACTCCACTACTCAAGTACTTGGTCTTTCCTTGGAATTTTCTTCACTAAGATGAGATTCCACTACAGCCGAATCCCCAATTTGTACAACAAACTCCGCCTCCAAGGGAACAAACCCTCTTAGCAACACCGCCTCCAAGAAGTCAACCCTAATCGCCCACCGCCTCAAAGGGTAATAACATCTCTTTTCAATACAATGCAAGATGAAAAGAATGAAAGCTCTCAAGCCTCTTAATAGGCAAATACAAATCTCTCAAGCTCACAATAACTCCAATTGATTACAAATCTAAGTTCTATAGAGTCCTCTTGACTAGAAGTAAATGCAAGAATAAATGCTCTCAAGAGTTAGAAGAAGAATCCTTTTGATTTCAAGTATAAAGCTCTAGGGTTTGAAAAATGATAGTTCAAAAGGTTCTTTGGACGGTCTTGAATGAGGTATAAATAGCCCAAGTTCATTTGTGACCGTTTGGGGGCATTTTGGTAGTAAACTGTTTAGAAAAAGTCAAGCCATGCAAGCCCTAACGGCTAGTTTGCCAGACGGGAGCGGTCGACCGGGGTGTCACGGTCGTCAGCTTTTATCAGGCGCTCCTTTTTAATTTTGAATTTTAAACCTCCGCGGTCAACCGAGGTTGTCACGGTCGCCCGCCATGGGCTTTCTGTTTGATTGAGTTTTTATTCAAAACCTATCCACGGTCGACCTAGCTATGACAGTCGACCGCCAAGACCTTTATGGATTGCTCCTTGATTTCCAGGAGCGCATCCGCGGTCGACCAAGGTAGCCTCGGTTGACTGGCCCACTTTTATCGGGAAGATGTTGGAGTTCCAGCATCCATCCCGCGGTCGCCTGAGAAACCCCGGTCGACCGGCCCTGCTTTGAAAATTAGTTTTACACAATAAAATCATAGGGCTTTGGGCTAAGGTCCTTGGGTTTCTTTCCTAAGTTTTCAAACACCTTTTTTTAGTGTGTCAAAATTCATTTTAAAAGGTTTTGAAAACATAGATTCATGCAAATGACTTCACGCCAAGAGGACTCTATTACACACTACATAAACCTTGAGTCTTCTTGTGTCTTCTTGAGTCTTTGTCTTTTAGGCACTCGCATGAGGTATCCACTTGGAAGAGTCCTCTATCTTGCTTTTGTGCATGTGGGTTCTTTGAGTCTTCAATACTTGTAGGATGACCACCAAGGCTTGACTTGCTCCAAGTTGAGCCCTTCTTCTCTTTGTTTCTAGTGATGGTTTCGATGATTCCTGTATTGATCACAACACTAGAGCAACCATTAGTAATCTACCATCATTTTGGGTTTGTTGATCATCAAAATATGGGTGGGTTGCACCCTTGGGCTTATAGAATGGAACAACCTTCCAGTCAAAGGTGCATTTTCAAAGGTGAACAGCATTTCCTAGCATGACAACACTAGTTCCAAGAGAAAAGGGAGAGGAAAACTAAAGATACTTTGACCAACATATAAGGCTACATAACTAAACTTAATGGGGGTGTTTGGGACTTGATTTAGCATAAAATGAACTTCAAAAATAACTTAAATTGTAGAAAAAAAATGTTTAGTGGAATGGGCTGGACAGCAAACAAAAAAAAAACTCAATCTGCTGAAATTCATATGTTGCAGGCAGGTTCAACCCTTCTCAGATAAATGGCCATAACTCCCTCCACAGAACCCCTATTCACAAACTATTTGTAGACTCGTAGACCTTTCCAACCATGTATGAATTTATATTTTTAAAGTTGTGAGTAAATTCAGTTTTGACCCACAAGAAACCTAAAAATTATGGATTGCAACTCTGTTTTTGGACCTTTTAAGTTTGGGGCGTAGGATGGTGGGCCTAGTGGGCAGATTTTGAGGATCCATTTGAGATAGCTCCGGCGTCATATGCTTCCTCTGGAAACAAACTCATCCTCTAGTTATACTCATTTTCTTCATTATGGTAGGGAGAAAGATTTGCTACATTAAAAGTTGCTGAAACACAATATTTTTGGCGTAGTTCAACCTTATTTGCATTCATACGAATATGCTTTAGTACATGAAATAATCCTTTGACTCGTTCATACAACTTGCCACATTTACCCCTTGAAAACAATTCCTTTCGCGTGTTCATCCAATTAAAGTTTCCTTTCACATGCTTCCTTATCTTATTGGCATATTCTTTGTACTTTGGGTTATTCTCTTGTATCAATTCCTTATATTCTATTGAATCCTCCAAAAATCTAGTCATGAATTGAAAGTTACTTCCCTCACCTTTTAAAACCTTAGGAATGCTTTCCACCTTAGATTGACCCAATAATAAGTGACAAGAATACATTGGTACCACATCACACAATTGAGTATCTTGATGTTGTGTGCAAAGAGAAAAAGAAACTAAATAGTGGTGATTAACAAGTACCTCCTTCCCTTTCTTAAAACATGCCAACTTAAAAGTCATGGGTCTCATTCCGGTCTCAAGCTTGATCGTGTCGACCATCTCTTCTGCCACCACATTCTCACAACTCCCACTATTAATAATAAGGTTGCAAATCTCTTCCTTCGACGTACGTTCTTTATGAAAAATATTATGCGGCAACCCCTCAAGATTTTCTTCCACTTCAGCCGTATTCATAGCACGCTGAATAACTAATCCCTTGCCACGATAGTTCCAAACAATCTCGTCACCTTCGTCATCATTGTCGTCATCAAAATGGGGTTGTTCATCTTGACATTGTGGAGCAGCTTCTTCACTCGACGCTTTATTCCGAGTGCAAGGAAAGGCATTAATCTCCTCTTCATCAGTTATAGCTTTATCTAAATCATGATGTGAATCATCATATTCTAGACATTTTGAGCATTCTAAATGTTGCTGGAGTTGTTGCATTTGTCTTCTCAAATCATCCATCTCAACCTCATGCAAGTCTCGTTCACGAACTAGGGCTTCTTCGACGTTTGGTGCATGATGACGACGACCAGCCATGAAACCCAAGCTCTGATACCAAATTTGACACCAAACAAATGGAGAAGAGAGGAAGAAACACAAGTGAAAAACTGAGATAAAACAACTCACCTCCCAAAGGAATCCACCCAAGGGATAAGAGCAAAATAGCATGTGGGACCCCGATCTCGAGGCGTGGACGGCGGGATGAGACCCCACAGGCCTCTCGATCTTCCACACGAGTTGGAGAGCTCCAATTCGGCCCTCTCAAAACATAGTGCCCTCACAGCATGAGTCATGGCGGGTACAATACCTCTTGATTCGGAGTAAGAACTCGGAACCAAGACGTACATAAATATAAAGAAGAGTCGCCATCCAGGAAATAGGCCTGGAACCCATGAAGTATTTTGTGCTATGGATAACCAAAAAATAACAGATTCGTGCCTGGTTACTAGTGGGGAAGTTGTTAGGCACCCCACTCGCCCAAGCGAACTCGGTCTCTTATGTCATTTTTATTATTTTTGAAGAATTTTGGGCAAAAATCATGTGATGGGAACATGCATCCCTGAGAAGAAGACGACATATCTAAGCATGCATGACCTGAGGATGGGCAATCATATCAAAAGAAAAGGACAAACATCCATGGCCTACGGAGGGTTGATATCAGTATCATCTGATATTGGAATGAACACTAGAGTCCGCCGTCTTCTCCTCTCAAATCCTCAGGGAGGCAGAGAAGACTAGAGCCAATCCAATATCAGATAACCCTGATACATGTCTCCACTAATCCTAACTCATCACATCTAGGAAAGCAGTAAACAACCACAGGCATACTACAAATAAGCAGGTGATGGTAAATATGTAATGAGATAAGATAAGCAGATAAGCAAATAAGCAGTGAATAGCTACAACTAAGTAGGTAATCAATAGATAATCAATAGGTAAATGCTACAGCTAAGCATGTGAATAAGCAAGTAAATATATAAATGAGCAGTTAAATGTTATAGCTAAGCATGTGATCAGAGGCAATAAAAACATGTAAAGCTAATCAAACAGAGGAAGCAGTAAAATGATAGATATGCTACAGCTAAGCATGTGAAAACATGTCAGATAGAGAAGCAAACACACTAGCATGCTCCTATACAGGATATAATGTAAAACATTACACCACATATCCTTAAACCCTAAAAACTCTAAAAAATGTGCATAGGGTGATCTGGACCTGGATGGCCGTTCAAGCTCCCTATGTATCCAAGCCTCTTTTGGAATTAAGATCAACGTAGTTAGGTGCGCTATTCTAAGCTACAATGCCTATTGTGCCAACTAGACTCGATCAACTAGACATGACTAGTCATTAAAGTTTATTCAAGATGATTAGTTAGATTGAAGTTGATTGTGAATTTTAGGACACCTTATATACTCTTAACGAAATGCAAGTTGAACCCTGAAATAATGCAAGTGGGCCCTACATCGTATGTGTAACTAGGCTTATCCTAAGAAATGAGATGGGCTATCTAAGTGAACCTTATTCTAGTCATCAGTTGATGATGTGTGCAACTGACTTGACTGAGGCACTCCTAACTCTAGAACTCTCTATATATCTAAGACAGACTCCTATTGCATAAGAAGAAGATTTTTAAAAGGTTTGAAAATATTTTTGAAAAGGTTTGCAAAGTTTTGTTTAAAAGGTTTGAAAATGTTTATTTGAAAGGTTTGACTGGACTTGGGATGACGGTCCCAAGCTGCCTACGTACCCCGTGAAAGAGGATCAAGCTAGACGTAATTCGGAAACAACTTTTCCAAAATATTTCTAGTGTCTTTTCGATTTTCTTAAGTTTTTGTATTTTTTGAGTTTTGAATGTTTTTGTAATTTTTGAGTGTTTTCACCCTTTCAGCTAAAGGGAACCTATATGACCACACTCCGTTATCCATAGCCTGACGGAGTGTCAACACTAATGGACAAAATCTCTATGGCCTAAGGGTATACCTAACAGGTGAACTAGTGTCACAAGGTATGTGAACAAGATCCTAAGTAAGGTAGACAAAATCTAATATGACTGAGCTAGACTCTAAATAGGGGAGAGATATCTAAGTCAAAGGACAGACTCCTAATGCTAAAGAACAAACTCTTAACTAAGGACAGACTCCTAAACTAGTAACTCTAGAAAAGGGAGAGAGGTGCTAGTGAGACTGAGCAAGTCTCCTAAGAGGAGAAGAGACAACTAGTGTCAATGAGACAAAGCATGTCTCCTAGAGAAGAGAGAACAACTAGGGTGCTAGTGAGATTGAGCAAGTCTCCCAGACACAGAGATGGGCTCCAAGTAACCTTATCATTGCCCATGTAATGATAAATAGGGAATATGATGTCTAAAAGGCTGAGTTAACCTGTCACTAGTAAGGGTGTTCTAACAATAAGACTTGGATAATCTTCCTAGTGTAACTCACTAATGAGACCAAGATGGTCTCCTAAAGGAGTACTTTTCTAATGAGATAAAGCATGTCTCCTAAAGGGGAAACTACCTAATGAGAAAAAGCATGTCTCCTAAAGGGGAGGCTCCGGATAACTCCATCATAGCCCTTGCAATAGTAAACCTTTAATGACATAAAATACAAATTATGTTGTTTAAAAAAAATCGTTACTAACTCAATATCATGTATCATTAATTTCAAGATATGAAGGAAGCATCAACTATAAATTCCAATATCATAACAGATACACTATCTTGCTACATGATTGTGAAATTAAATAACCGCAAGTGCACGGATCATATGCAGTCACGGGTTGATCTCAGGGAAGAGGATGTAGACTTTCAATCTTTATATTATTTAGAAAATAAAAGTATAATAAGTTATTGCCTGGTATGGGTCTCAGGCTTTCCGTGGATTTACCTCGGAGCCAACAAGTTACTATAAATTTACTCCTTAAACAAAACAAAGATCGAAACTAACTTTAATTTGATTATTACTTTATTTTCTATATCTAGGCAAAGTGAACTAAAGATTTAATAATTATATTAAGTACCTACTAAATATGAAAAATTAGTTCTAATTAATGAGAGAAATCAATTAACAAACAAATTAAAACTATTCTAATTAGAAAATCAAAAACTAAAATCTGAATTTTAGAATCTGGAATTAAAAATACGGTTTACTAAAACAGTCATATCTCACTCATCCGAACTCGGATTTTAACTCTTGAGTACTCATTTCGAAGGATTTTGAAGATCTACAACTTTTATGTTTATGAGTTTCTTGATTTGGTCGTTTACCTGTCCAAAATTGGCTTCAAAAATTGACTAACAACATTAAAATGGGAAAATCATATTCGAAATCAAACTTGAAACCTAAAATTAAAAGACAACTAAAACCAAGATTTGTTTAAGAGATCAACGATAGATTAAAAACTTACTTATGGGATGGAATCCACCATGGTTCCGGTTGGGATAATTAATTAAACAAAATTTTTGCTTTAACTCATTATATAATTGATAAACAAGGTGAATGGAAGATAAGATCGAAAGATGTCATTTTCCATGAGTTGTTATTGATTATCTAACAAGTTTTAAAGAATATATAGGGGTATATAATCTACTCCATCAACAATCAATCATACGAAAGGGAAAAACCGATGACCTGATTGATTGGGATAAAGCAATTATACAACCTATATACGTACGTTATATTTGCATCATAAAAGATTTTTAATCAAAATTCTTTCCCCTTCCCCATGGTTTCATCTAAACCCCAAGTAAGTGGGTTTAGATGTTCATGGCGAAGGGAAAAATAAAAGGATATAAAATAAAAGAGATGCCATGTGAGTACTTGAAAGGAAAACTAAAAGAAAAATAAACTCTCCACTAGTTTAAATTAAACAAAAAAAACATCACGTTGGAACTAGAAAATAGAAAAAAATAAAAAGAAAACTTATTCTTTTTCTTCTCCTTCAAACAATGGTTGAAGCTTTGATCGCCCTCCTGCCAACTCTTGATTTTCTTGGTCACCTTCTTTAATGCTTTGCTTTTCACCCTTGGTTTGAACCTTGAACTATTAGCTTGAATGAAAGAGTGCACCAAAAAAACCTCACCAGCGAAAGTGAGAGAATATGTAAGAGAGAAAGAAAAAGAGGTTAAGGGAGAATGTAGAAAAAGTAGAGAATAATAATAATGAGCATAAGAGAATTGAAGAGTGTGTCTTTTTAAAGAATCCCCTTGTTGCCGCAATTAGATCCCAAAATTAAAGAAAGAAAATCCGATCCATCTATTTTGGGCTCTTTCACAATGGGTAAAATATCAATACTCCAAAGAGAGAATCATGCATGCCAATTCCAAAACTAGTATTCCGGAATTATAATATCTCCATGTTACCATATGCTTTCCCTTGGTTTGAGTAGAAGAATGGCAACAACAGCTTCTATATTCTTAGTAAAATATTAATCTTCCAGAATCGTATGCCTGTTGCTTTGAATACCGTGCGCAATTGGTAAGAAAGAAAAGTGGCATGCAAAAATAGCAATGTTTCAGGCTAAACTTAAAAAAAAAACCATTCTCTTTGTTGCCTGTTAAGAGCTTGGGTTAGAATAAGAAAGCTAAAAATTTCACCATGCAAAACTTACCGAATACGCATGCTAAAAGATGATTTTGGTGGGTCCCATATATTCATGCATATGTATTACATAAGTAAAATATTATTTTCAAACCATGTAAAACGTGGGTTGATTGTGGCTAAAATAGAAAGTTGCATGCATGTATTTAGACGTCAAGGTGGTCCCACCTCTTGCAATTCATGCTAATTTTAAATTAGAATGAGAAAACGTTGGGAAGCTATCCAAGTGTATAAGTGGATCCCACATGTGCACATGTCTATCTAAAACCAAATTTAGAAAGCACCCACAACGTGGCTGCTCTTGTAATTGGGAACGTGGCAGTACACCTCAGTGGAAAATTAAGTTCCAAGGTGGGTCCCACTATTGTATAAATAAGGGAAGTGATATTTACGCCACTTTTATCACAAGGGACACCCATATACCATTGATACACTTACGCTAGGTGTCCCTGGTAATAAAAAGGGGTGTAAAAAGATGTGGGCTGATATCAAGTGGGTCCCACCATTGCATGGATAACATTTAACCCAAATTCCGTGCCCACTTCATAGCGTAATCTAACCGTCCATTAGATGACCTCCAATACAAATAGGTCGTTCCCTCTCATCACTTGAATTATGCCCAGACCCATTTCCATAGGTTGATTTAGCCCATCTATCTAATTAGACCGTAGGATGATCTGAGTCATCATCAAAATTGTAGCCTATCACAAGCTTACTTTGGATCATCCATTTTAATGGCCAAGATATCAACTGATCATTCCTCTAATCCTTTCTTCATAAGCCGATCTTTCCTCTAATCTTAACAATGGGCCAATAATGGAAAGTTCAAAATTAAATTGGGATCATCTGAATCATTCACTCGGTGGACCCTTCTCTCATTCGGTTAGCGTCGAATCTTCAGAATTTTTACTTGTAGCTGCAAAATGATATTTTCTGTGGAACTCCATCTCATTAGCTGTATTTTCTGTGGATATCCAGAAAATAACCTGAAACACCAAAAACAAGGAAAATACCTTAGTAGCACCGCTTTAAATGAGAAAATTACCTGCTTTTAACCCCTACCATTCACACATAAATGTGCTCATCAGATTTTCCCATACTTAAGCTTTTCTTGTCCTGAAGCAAACAAGAAGAAAAATAACTAAAAAATAGAACCGAAACAAAAATAAAATCCTAACTCACTTTCGTAGGAATCACGATTGCACTTAGCATGTGAAGCCTTTAAACCCCTAGGTTACCCTAGTGGACGAGTTTTGTCTCGTGAGTGTTTGTAGTGAATATACACACAAAACTCTAAAAATAAACTTTCTTTCCAAATCTCACTATAGAATAAAGCTAAAAATTTCTAATCCTTTTTCTTTGATAAATTACTCAAAATAGAAGAACAAGAATACCCCCATACTTAAACTTTGTATCCCATCCCAAGTTGGAAAAATTAGAAAAATATTTTAATCAAGGAATCATCTTTTAAATTTGTCTTTCTCTTCTCCCTTAAATTTGATTATAATATAATCATACCATAAAAGAAATTTGATTGGAAAACTTCATAGAAAGATTGCAATCTTATATGGTTCCACCATTCTTTCCACTTTTCCCATACTTTCTAAGAAGAGAACTCACTTTTTGTAATCCTCTACTGCTTTTGGCGTGAATGACATGCAGGGCATGCACCAGACACCCAGGCAACTAAGAAGTGTCCCACTAATCTTTCAATTTTTGCATATGTCATAGACATTGATGCATATGAGTTCAATCTTTACCTTTGATTACGTGCAATGCTTTGATTCATTAAGCTTTCTAATTGACCCATGTATGGTGTTTTCAGTCAGTTACTCTCAAGCCAGTTGGCTTTAAGAAACTAGGCATAAAACCCTTCAGACTTAATAGCTCAAGTCAAAAAGGCTACAAATCAAAATTATAATAAAAAGGTAAGCTTTCTAAAAATATTTCAACCTTTCTTTCCTTTTTCACCATACCATATAAATAGCAAGTTGCTATTTCTATTTCTTACTCAAATTTCTTTAAAAACATAATTCCAAAAGAAGACAAATCTAAGAAATGAAAGTATTCTTTCTAATTTTTTAGATTCCAAAATTAAAATATCCACTAACTTTCTTTCTTAAAATAGGAAAATAAAAATTCTTTCTAAGAATACCAAGTTCTTTCTAATTTGAGAAAAATTACCAAAAACAAAAAGAAAAGAAACTTTCTAACTTTAAATTATAGAAAAGACTAGAAAATGAAAGTTTCTAAAAGCTACCCCCCATACTTGAATTATGCATTGTCCTCAATGCATTAAAAATAGAAACAAAAATATGATGACTAAAAATAAAAAGGAGGGTACGTACCGTATTCTCTTAGGTAGGATTCGATTAGGAAGGTTTATGGAGATCCATGACTTCTTCCATACTCGGCTTTGACAACTCAATAAACAGCTTTAAACGTTCACCATTTACTTTAAAAATCTCACTATTGCTTGGATTTAGAACCTCGACCGCACTATGGGAGAAAACTTTGTTAACCACATATGGTCCACCCCAACGGGATCTTAACTTACCCGGAAAGATATGCAATCTTGAATTGTAGATAAGCACTTTTTTGCCCTCTTAAAACGATTTTCTCAAAATATGTTTGTCATGAAAAACTTTTGTCTTCTCTTTGTAGATTTTTGCATTCTCATAGGCATCATTCCGCAACTCTTCCAACTCGGCAAGTTGAAGTCTTTTATGATTACCTGCAACAGACAAATCAAAATTTAGTTTCTTAATAGCCCAAAAAGCTTTATGTTCTAATTCAACCGGGAGGTGACAATTTTTCATACACAAGGCGGTAAGGAGATTGACCAAGATTAGTCTTGAATGCCGTCCTATGAGCCCATAAGGCATCCACTAATCTAATGGACCAATCTTTGCGGTTTGAATTCACCGTCTTCTCCAAAATTTGCTTAATTTGCCTATTTGAAACCTCCACTTGTCCACTCGTATGAGGATGATAAGGGGTGGCCAACTTATGAATAATACCATATTTCTTCATAAGAGCTTCAAACGGTCTAGTACAAAAGTGCTTACCCCTATCACTAATGACGGCACGAAGTGTACCGAAGCGCGAAAAAATATTTTCTTTAAGAAACTTGACCACCACCTTGTGGCAATTGGATTTGCAAGCAATGGCTTCAATCCATTTGGACACGTAATCTACACCTACCAAAATATACAAGTTTTCAAAAGACTTGGAAAATGGACCCATAAAATCAATACCCCACACATTAAAGATTTCTACCACTAAGATCGGGTTGAGACAGATCATATTTCGCTTTGTAACTCTTCCTAAGGATTGACATGACCTACAAGCTTGACAAAAATCAAAAGAATCCCTAAAGAGACTAGGCCAATAGAAACCACATTGTAAAACTTTGTGCGCGATTTTCTTTGCACTAAAATGACCCCCACAGGCTTGATCACGGCAAAAAGATAGAATCGATTGGTGCTCATAATCGGATACACATCGTCGGACAATCTGATCCGAACAACTTTTGAACAAATAAGGATCATCCCAAAAGAAATACTTTACCTGTGAGTGAAACCGGTATTTTTCTTGGTTGGACCAATGATCCGGTGTCGCACCTGTAACTAAATAATTAACAATATCCGCATTTCATGGCTCACTAGAAATAGCAAACAATTGCTCATCAGGGAAGTTTTTATTAATTGGACCTTTGTTATTCTTTGCATTAGGAAGTCAAGACAAGTGATCAGCAACCAAGTTTTCCGTATCTTGTTCATCTCTAATCTCCAAATCAAACTCATGAAGAAGTAAAACCCACCTAATGAGGCGAGCTTTAGCATCCTTCTTTCCAACAAGATACTTGATTGTGGAATGGTCGGTATAAATTATCACATGCGATCCAATCAAATATGACCGAAACTTCTTTAATGCAAACACAACCGCTAAGAATTCTTTTTCCGTAGTGGTGTAGTTGAGTTATGCATCATTGAGAGTCCTACTTGCATAATAGATTACATGCGGTAATTTATTGAATCTTTGACCCAACACGGCTCCTATTGCAAAGTCGGAAGCATCACACATAATTTCAAATGGGTCGGTCCAATTGGGTGCTTGAATGATAGGAGCTTTAGTTAACTCCTTTTTCAAACACTCAAAAGAATCGAAGCATTCTTCGGAAAACTCAAATTTTTTATCTTTCGCTAACAAATTGGTTAGAGGCCTAGCAATTTCAGAAAAATCTTTTATAAAATGCCGGTAAAAGCCCGCATGGCCCAAAAATGATTGAATATCCTTCTTACTTTTGGGCAGTGGAAGATGGACAATAAGATCCACCTTGGCTTTATCAACCTTAATTCCCTCTTTTGAAATCACATGGCCTAACACGATGCCCTCTTTTACCATAAAATGACATTTTTCCCAATTAAGGACCAAGTTCTTTTCCCTACTTCTTTCTAAGACCAACTTTAAGTGATGTAAACATTCGGCATAGGTAGAGCCATGAATAGAAAAATTATCCACAAACCTCTAAGAAGGTCTCCACCATGTCAGAAAAGATACTCATCATGCATCTTTGGAAAGTTGTTGGTGCATTCCATAAGCCAAAAGGCATGCGTCTATAAGCAAACGTTCCAAAGGGGCATGCGAATGTCATTTTCTCTTGATCTTCAGGAGCCATTGGAATTTGGTTATAACCGGAATAGCCATCTAGAAAACAGTAATACTCGTGATCCGCTAACCTGTCTAACATTTGATCAATAAAAGGCAAAGGAAAGTGATCCTTCCAAGTAGCGTTATTAAGCTTTCGGTAGTCAATACAAACCCGCCAACCCGTTTGAATGCGAGTAGGTATAAGCTCATTGGTGGCGGATTGTATAATCGTGACTCCCGACTTCTTAGGCACTACTTGGACGGGACTCACTCATTAGCTATTCGAGATGGGATAAATGATCCCATTATCTAACCATTTTAAAATTTCTTTTTGGATGGCTTCCTTCATCACAGGATTAGCCCTTCTTTGAGGTTCCCTTGAAGGTTTGGCACCCTCAATGAGATGGATGTAATGTTGCACAATCGAAGGGCTAATTCCTTTGATGTCGGTCATTGTCCAACCTATGGCTTCCTTGTTATCTTTTAGTAATTTAATGAGTTCTTCCTCTTGAGTGGAGGTTAGGTCTGCAGCAATTATTACAGGCAAAGTACAATTATCACCCAAAAAAGCATAACGTAAAGAAGAGGGAAGCGACTTCAATTCTAATTATGGTGCCTCCTCAATCGACGGCTTTGGAAGTGATGTTGCTAGTGGTCCAACGGGCTCCACATTTTGAATGGCACATGCATCGGCAAAGAAACCGCTTCCTCCATCACCTCCTAGCTCCTCTAAGGAATTTTGGAAACCTACATCAAAATCAATTTCAAAATTAGTAAGAATATCATCATGGAAAGAATGCAACATATTGATTTCTTCATGAAAATTAGGTTGCTTACCCAATCTAAAGACATTAAAATCAACTGATGTGTTTCCAAAAGATAATTTTATTAATCTATTTCTACAATTAATGAGAGCATTGCTAGTAGCAAGGAACGGCCTACCAAGAATGATAGGGATTTGGTCCTTGTTATCAACAACCGGCTCTGTATCTAACACAACAAAGTCCGCCAAAAATAACAAATCGCCCACTTATACTTAGACATCATCAACCATACCTTTTGGTGTTTTAATGGATCTATCCGCCAATTGGAGTGTGACAGTGGTAGGTTTGAGGTCACCTATTCCTAGTTGCTTGAAAACGGAAAACGGTATGAGATTTACACTAGCTCCCAAATCGAACAAGGCATGATCAATTTGAGCGTTTCCAATAGTACATGATATAGTGGGACATCCTGGGTCCTTATATTTTGCTACCATTTGGTGGGACAAAATAGAACTAACATTTGCGGCCAAGAAAGCTTCAATGGGCACATTCGTTGTTCTCTTTTGTGTACATAGATCTTTTAAAACTTTAGCATATGTGGGGACTTGGGAAATCGCATCAAACAAAAGAATATTCACATGCACTTGTTTAAAAATATTCAAAAGTTTATCAATTTGAACTACCTTTTTATTAATAGCAAGTCTTCTTGGAAAATGAGCTTTAGGAATGAAATCTCGTGCATGGGGAGAAGTTACCTCTTCTGTACTTACCTGCTTGAGCTCCTCTTCTGAGCCAATGGAGGGAGGTTCTTCACTTACCTCTTTTGGAAGAGCTTGCGCATTTTTAGAAGGTGCGGTGCTGACCTCCTCTTTGTGATATTCTTTTCCACTTCTCAAAGCATAAACCGCATTGCATTGATTCGCAGGGTCCTGTTGCGGCAAACTATATTGCATTGCATTCAACTGACTCACCTGTGGTTGTTGATTCCCATTCATGGCCACATTCCTTGGGTTAGGAATGGGTTGACTTGGCATTTTTTCTTTTTTTCTTTCACTTAGGGCCGTAGCAAGTTGAGAAATTTACTTTTCTAAGTTGTGTTGGCCCGTCATGAAGGTACTCATGCGAAGCTCCATGTTCTTCTCTAAAGATGCAATTCGTGTCGACTCCCCTTGTTTTTTAAAACCCGGAGGGGGCTGATTTGAAACATTATTAATCATGAGATTTTGAAAAGTAGGAGGAAGAGAGGTGGCCGAACAAAAGTGGGAGGGAAGGTGGGCCTAGGTTGGCCGAATTGGCCTTGGCCTTGGAAATTGGATGGCCCACCTTGACTCCATGAAAAGTTAGGATGATTTCTCCATCCCGGATTATAAGTGCTAGAATAAGGATTATTAGAATACAAAGTACTTACATTCTCATTAGAATTACCAAATTTAGCAAGAGTTTGACACTCTTCCATTACATAGTCTGTGGCTTGACACCAATTACACATGTGAACACTATGTGCAATTTGATTGACTTGTGAAGATCCTTGGACAACTATTGCTTCTAGCCTTTTGATTAGGCTATCAAGATGGGCCTCTTTTGCCACGGCTCCCTCTATTAGAAATCCCTTGCTTGAAGTGGCTCGCTCGCCTTCTTGAGTGGATGCCCTCATAAATAATTTGGCATAAGTGCCACAAATCAATTTCATGGTGAGGACACTCTTGGAGTAGGTCTTTGAACCTCTCCATAAACTTCGAAAATGGCTCTAATGGCTTTTGTTTGAATTGTAAAATATCATTCCTAAGCTTATTAGTTTTATGTAATAGAAAATTTATTTTTAGGAAAGCGACGGCGAACTCCTCCCAAGTGGTGATGGGGTTCGTTGGTAAGCCATAGAGCCACATTTTGGCTCCATCCTTGAGTGAAAACATAATAAACCGCAACTTTACCGCATCGTCGGTAAATTGTTGCAACTTAATCAAAGCACATACATCTTCAAACTCACGCAAAAATAAATAAGCATCATCTGAAGGGAGGCCATGAAAATGAGGAAGCAAAGAGATAAATTGCGATTTTAGCTCAAAATTATTGCCCTGTGCAACCGGCAATCTAATGCAAGAAGGTTGCGCGGTTCCGGCCGGATAGAAGCGATTGCGTAAACTCTTGGGCGGCTCTTGTTCTTCCGTCATGACTACTTGATTTGGTTCGATGTCTTCCTCTGTTTCTTACTGGTTAGCTCTTTCTAATCGATTGGCCGAATTACGTACCCAACCTGCAGTCAAAAGAACCAAGTAAGAAAGAGAGGTAGGCAATAAAACCAACTTAAGAAACTTACTAATTATAAAAAACTAAAAATACAAAAAAATAAAAATCACTTCGAATAATATAGAAACTAAAGTAATAACGCACTCTTCCCCTGCAACGGCGCCAAAAACTTGATTGTGAAATTCAATAACCGCAAGTGCACGGATCATATGCAGTCACGGGTCGATCTTAGGGAAGAGGATGTAGACTTTCTATCTTTATATTATTTCGAAAATAAAAGTATAATAAGTTATTGCTTGGCATGGGTCTCAGGATTTTCGTGGATTTACCTCGGAACCAACAACTTACTATAAATTTACTCCTTAAATAAAACAAAGATCGAAACTAACTTTAATTTTATTATTACTTTATTTCCTATATCTAGGCAAAGTGAACCAAAGATTTAATGATTCTATTAAGTACCTACTAAATAAGAAAAAAATAGTTCTAATTGATGAGAGAAATCAGTTCTAATTAACAAACAAATTAAAACTATTCTAATTAGAAAATCAAAAACTAAAATCTGAATTTTAGAATCTGGAATTAAAAATACTGTTTACTAAAACAGTCATATCTCACTCATCTGAACTTGGATTTTAACTCTTGAGTACTCATTTCGAAGAATTTTGAAAGATTTACAACTTTTATGTTTATGAGTTTTCCTGATGTGGTTGTTTACCTGTCCAAAACTGGCTTCGAAAATTGAGTAACAACATTAAAACGGAAAAATCAGATTTGAAATCAAACTTGAAACCTAGAATTAAAAGACAACTAAAACCAAGATTTGTTTAAGAGATAAACGATAGATTAAAACTTACTTAGGGGATGGAATCCACCATGATTCCGGTTGGGATAATTAATTAAACCAAAAGTTTGCTTTAACTGATTATATAATTGATAAACAAGATCTATGGAACATAAGATCGAAAGATGTCATTTTTCATGAGTTGTTATCGATTATCTAACAAGTTTTAAAAAATATATAAGGGTATATAATCTACTCCATCAACAATCAATCATACGAAAGTGGAAAGTCGATGGCATGATTGATTGGGATTAAACAATTATACAACCTATATATACGTACGTTATATTTGCATCATAAAAGATTTTTAATCAAAATTATTTTCCCTTCCCCATGGTTTCATCTAAACCCCAAGTAAGTGGGTTTAGTTGTTCATGGCGAAGGGAAAAATAAAAGGAATAGAAAATAAAAGAGATACCATACGAGTACTTGAAAGGAAAACTAAAAGAAAAAATAAACTCTCCACTAGTTTAAATTAAACAAAAAATACATCACTTTGGAACTAGAAAATAGAACAAAATAAAAAAAAAACTTATTCTATTTCTTCTCCTTCAAACAATGGTTGAAGCTTTGATCGCCTTCCTTCCAACTGTTGATTGTCTTGATCACCTTCTTTAATGCTTTGCTTTTCACCCTTGGTTTGAACCTTGAACTATTAGCTCGAATGAAAGAGAGCACCAAAACACCTCACCAGAGAGAGTGAGAGAATATGTAAGAGAGAAAGAAAAAGCGGTTAAGGGAGAATGTAGAAAAAGTAGATAATAATAATAATGAGCATAAGAGAATTGAAGAGTGTGTCTTTTTAAAGAATCCCCTTGTTGCCGCAATTAGATCCCAAAATTAAAGAAAGAAAATCCGATCCATCTATTTTGGGCTCTTTCACAGTGGGTAAAATATCAATACTCCAAAGAGAGAATCATGCATGCCAATTCCAAAACTAGTATTCCGGAATTATAATAGCTCCATGTTACCATATGCTTTCCCTTGGTTTGAGTAGATGAATGGCAACAACAACTTCTATATTATTAGTAAAACAATAATCTTCCAGAATCGTATGATTGTTGCTTTGAATACCGTGCGCAATTGGTAAGAAAGAAAAGTGGCATGCAAAATAGCAATGTTTCAGGCTAAACTTAAAAAAATGCCATTCTCTTTGTTGCCTGTTAAGGGCTTGGGTTAGAATAAAAAAGCTAAAAATTTCACCATGCAAAACTTACCGAATATGCATGCTAAAAGATGATTTTGGTGTGTCCCACATAGGCATGTATATGTATTACATAAGAAAATTATTATTTTCAAACCATGCAAAACGTGGCCTGATTGTGGCTAAAATAGGAAGTTGCATGCATGTATTTAGACAGCAAGGTGGTCCCACCTCTTGCAATTCATGCTAATTTTAAATTAGAATATCAAAACGTTGGGAAGCTATCCAAGTGTATAAGTGGATCCCACGTGCGCACATGTGTATCTAAAACCAAATTTAGAAAGCACCCATAACGTGGCTGCTCTTGTAATTGGGAACGTGGCAGTACACCTCAGTGGAAAATTAAGTTCCAAGGTGGGTCCCACTATTGTATAAATAAGGGAAGTGATATTTATGCCCCTTTTATCACAACGGACACCCATATACCATTGATACACTTACGCTAGGTGTCCCTGGTAATAAAAAAGGGTGTAAAAAAATGTGGGCTGATATCAAGTGGGTCCCACCATTGCATGGATAGCATTTAACCCAAATTTCGTGCCCACTTCATAGGGTAATCTAACCGTCCATTAGATGACCTCCAATACAAATGGGTCGTGCCCTCTCATCACTTGAATTATGCCCAAACCCATTTCCATAGGTTGATTTAGACCATCCATCTAATTATACCATAGGATGATCCGAGTCATCATCAAAATTGTAGCCTATCACATGCTTACTTTGGATCATCCATTTTAATGGCCAAGATATCAGCTGATCATTCCTCTAATCATTTCCTCATAAGCTGATCATTCCTCTAATCTTAGCGTGGGCCAATAATGGAAAGTTCAAAATTAAATTGGGATCATCTGAATCATTCACTCGGTGGACCCTTCTCTCATTCGGTTAGCGTCGAATCTTCAGAATTTTTACTTGTAGCTGTAAAATGATATTTTCTGTGGAACTCCATCTCATTAGTTGTATTTTCTGTGGACATCCAGAAAATAACCTGAAACACCAAAAACAATGAAAATACCTTTGTAGCACCGCTTTAAATGAGAAAATTACAAGCTTTTAACCCCTACCATTCTCACATAAATGTGCTCATCACTACATATCAAATAAGCATCCAAAATTTAAGTTTACATACCAATTGTACTTAAAATGCAATCCTGTTGTACACCCAAACAGACCCTATGATCAAAGAAGACAGAAACAAAGCAAGAGCAATAAAATTTCAGTTTCGTATGCAAGCTAGCAAGACTAACTATCATATCCTCACTCCCTTATTTTGAGAATAAAACTCCTACATTACTAAATGTTTTTTTTAGTTTCTTATTAATAGTTATTAGGCAATTGTGTCACCATTTACCAACTTACTATAAAATTGTAAAATAAAGAAGAGGGTTTTTATCAAAATAGTATGCATAAATCATATATTTCCAAATCATCTACAAACTGATGAATGTTGTTATCAAAACAAGTGTAAGTAAGTAAAATTGAGGTTTATTTCAACACTATTGGGCTTTTCTGTGGGTACGTACACAAAGACATGGACTCACTCTACTTCCATTGTGTCTGTCTCCCTCTCTCTCACTTCACTAACTATCATATTAAATATGCAATGTGCATGGGCAAGTTCTAAATTTGTTCTATGAGTATGACACCAATTAAAATTACAGTGTACAGCCAAATGCACTCTTGATTATGACCCAAATTGCATCTTACTATATGCACTCAAATTACAATCCGGCTGAAGTTTCTCTTGGGAAAATATATGTCACGAAATCAAGAATATTCAGAGAACTACATTCCTACACTATGTAACCCCAAGAATTCTAACCTCTTGTTATCAAGAGACAAATTTCTATGAAGTACATTAAACAGATGATGTGCAAATAAAAAAAATCCACAATATCTAAAACAATCATCAGGTAAAACTTTCCAAAGACAACAATAAATCTAAAATAATTGTCAACACATTAGAAAGACTACTAGCAATTTTAGCAAGAATATACCATGAGCATACTAAAGAAACATAGATCCTCACAATCTAACTAATATATGATTATCTAGAATTTTAAAAAAAAACATATTTACTGCAAATCCTCGATCCTTATTTAACAGACCAACAATGAGCTAATCAGACCAAACATTTTCACATATCTTGAAAAATCAAATATAAATCATTTTATCATTTATCACTCTAATAGCTGACACATGCTTTACTGCAATCCCTAAATAACTCTCCTAAACTAATAACATGACAAATGACAGATAAATTGAACTTGTAAAACAATTATAACATGGATAATTATATGTCAAATATACAGACCAAGCACACACAATTATATAAACATGACAATATCAATATTTTCAACCAATAATGCAAATAAGAGCACTATCCTGTCTTGATATTTGTGTTTAACTGGTTCTATCCTTTTATAAAGGGAACTATTAGGACTCCCTTTGCAAGTTTTTCAAAGTAGGCCTTAACCTGAACTATGAAACAATAATTACTCAAATACTATTGGCAATCCAACACCAAATGAAGAGTAATGACCCAAAAAAAAAAAAACCTAAAACAGAAGCCTTCATTAAAAACAGAATCATAAATTTAGGTCCATTCAACATAAAACCAAGGAGAATAAACATATTCTCTTAAATAAAGAATATATATGATCGTTCCCATTCTGTTTAGTCCCCTAAACAAAGCAAGTAACCATAACCATTTCCAGTATTATGAACTGAGCAGGTGTAATAACAAATTATATTTACTCAGAGATTGCATATGAAAACCAACTACAATAATCTAACAAAAAGTAACAAAAAAATAATAATTATTCCAGTAAATGATGACGTGCAAGAATACAATTTATTTTATTCCGAAGAACTAATGCAACTTAATTAAATAAGATCATTAATACTACTATACATGAATGTTAGTACAAACTCACCTCAATTCCAGCAGTAAAAAAAATATTTCCATCATGGAATTCATCTAAGTAAACTAAGGCTTATTATTATGAGAAATATTAAACTCTCCATTTCTTTATAATACTCTAAATGAACTTGACTGGAGTTAAGACAAATTTCATAATTCAAAGCCAAAAAATAAAGCCTTCGAACTAATCACTGATTTTCAACCCTATTTCAAAAGAATTAACGATGTAATGACTAAAATGGAAGTAAAATTGTGAGATCAATCTATTAATTTTTTTTAACACATCAATATAATCCATAAGAAAATTAATTCAAAACTCTGATTTCTAACAAATTGTACAGGAAATATGGTGAGGCAAAAAAAAACTACAGGTATCGAGGTAAAATTCGGAGATCGAACATTGATTTCAAACACATTCCAAAAATGATTTAAATCAAGATAAATGAGATAAGAACAATCCTCTGATTTTTATCATTCATCAAAAGAAATCATTTGCAATTTAAACCAGTTTAGAACATCCAACTCACAAAATCCAAATAGAATCACAAAATCAAATCATTAACTCTAACCTTCAATTACTACTTTCTTATGAAAATCATTAAGATCAGAGCAAAGATTGCAGGATAAAAAATCAAGAGCATTAATCAAAACAATTTAAAAAAAGAAGCTCCTAACTAATTCCAAAAGGTCCAAAAATCATATAAACATCAAATTATACTCCACAATCTTAATAAACTATAAAAAAGAGTAAAGAATTACCTGATAGAGATATTTGCTCAAATTACGGATGACGTATTGAGGTAGAGCGGGTCCCGGCCAAAGGGAATGGGCCTCACTTAGCTTAGGGTGATTGTAGGTTTTTGTTTTTATTCTTAGGTGAAGGGTTTGGTAGTGTAACGTATATAATAACCCATATGAGGGGCATTCTTGTCCTTTATGTGAGCTAGGTCTAGTCTAAATAGGGTTTTCTTTTCATTTTAGAGGAGTTTTGGATATACAACATTGGAAGGGAATTTGGGTTTTCTGTGTGGAGAGAATTCCTGCAGGATTATCTTTGGAGTGTTCTCGATCAGATTTCTGAGTAAAATTCTAGCATCCTGGCCTCCTCTTTATCTCCCCTGTTGCAAGGAGGTATTTGAATGCATTTAATGAGCTCGGCAAGATTCAATTGCCCTGTTGATTGAAATGAAATTGCTGAGTTTGTTCCCATTGTTTTCTGTTAGATGAATGTAATCTCCTCTTCCATCAATTAATTTCTCTGCCAGTAGAAGCTCACTATTAATTTTCCCACTGTAATTTAGAGTTACATGCTGATATTGTGGATTGCCTGTTTGGATTAATTTTGGAACCTTGCTTGCCTACCTTGTTAAAATTTTAGAGAGCCTTATGAATGTGGGTTGAGAACGCAAAGACTCGGAGAAAATTTGAAACTGGACTGCAAAAGCAGCTCGTGATTGCTAAGGCCTAAGGATACTTTTGAAGGGTAATGTCTGATCTGCACTCTATAAATTTGTGAAAATTCCTTGAAGTGCAAAAATTCAGCTTCCATCTATGCTCACCTAGATGTCCTAGTTTAAGAGAAGCAGCTATTGTTGAATTGATCACATATTTCACACTTACCAATTTAATCTACATCATCAATTTGGGTCTCAGAGCTTCCCTGCGTGGTTTGGTCTACATCATTTATGGTATCAAAGCAGGTTTCGTAAGGTTTCCTAGTCTTACAGGTCTTGGAAGAATATGTTGTGGGGGTTACTGACAGATTGGGTGTTGAGTGTTTGCAGAAATGCTTGTGAGAAGGACATGCAATCAGTTGCCATACCAATGTGTGCTCAAAGATTGATGAACTGAGTTTATATTCGCTGTGTTGTAAATTGTTTTCAAATCCAAGCTAGGTTGGAGAGAACTGTTGCTTTTTGGGAAGACCAAACATATGGCTGATCTTGGACTTACCTTTGAAAGACTGTAAAATTCAGTTTATCTTCTGAATCCAAAGCTGCTATGGAAGTTGTTGAGGTCTCCACTACAGCACTGGCTCTTGTTATGTTTGGGTTGCTTGGTTGTTACTAATGGCTTTGAATTTCATTGCTGCAAGTTGAAATATCCAGGTTCATTCAGGAAATTAGGCATTGTCTTTGGAATTTATTGCACTTGGCTAACTGATGGTGTGTGGAAAAGAAGTTGAGCTTGACTTCCACTCTAGCATTCTCTAATATCTGTAAGACAAGTCAGAATTGTAGAGAGTTGGTTCTGTTCACATTTCATTTGGAACTCTGTGTTTGTTAAAAGTCTTAAAAGCATTTGGATTCCATTTTTATGAAGGCCATTTGGCAAGGCTTGGGTTGAGACTGACTCTATCTACAAAATTAGCTGATGGAATTCTCAATGAATGCCTGCTATCAAATCTTGTGTTAGTGGACCTAATTTACTGTAATTGGGTACTTTGACCAGCCAGGAGAAAAGAAAAGGAAAGTTAGTGGACTGATGAAAATCTATGTCAGTGACATAACAGAGGAAGAGATTCAGCTGGAGATATTTTTGGCACTAGTTCAAGACTAAAATAACTGAGCTGAGCTCCTGCAACGGGCATTACTCTTGAAGTTTGTTCATTTCCTTTATAGATGAAGTCTACAACATATAAATTGGTCTGTTACATTTATGGTTGGTTCACTAGAGACCTGCTACATATCACATTAGGAGTTTTTGAATTATTGATAGGGTTATTGTTCTGCCAACAACAGACTTAGCCATGTGTTGACAGACAATTGGAGGAACCAGTGGAGGAGTGCCCAAATTTCAAACTTGAATTTTGGTTGTAGGTTACTGAAGTTCAGGTTCTCTTTTCCCATTCCTTTTAACGCATAATTCAGTCCCAGAACTTCACTACCCACAGCATCAAACTCGGAAGTAGTAGTCTGCCATATTTCTACTCTGACTCCGTAATCCAGATTGAATTGAGATTTTAATTGGAGTATGTAGCTGAAAGAACTGAATTACCTCTGTAGAGCAGTAACTGTGTTACACCAGTAGCTGAACCCAGATTCAACTGAGCAGTATTCATCCCTGGGAAAAACCTTTCCAACCACAACCTCAGACAATCATAAGTTTACTCCAGAATATTGAGACTGATATTGACAGTCCTCGCACACTACTGCACATTCTGACATCAGTTTTGCTCCAATGCTAAAGACTCATTCCAGGTCTACACTAGTATACCAGTTTTGTAGAAATTGTAGCTGATCTTCATCAGCATTCACAGGTGTAGCAGTTTCCAGACATGAATCGATTTAGAGCAGAAATTTGAGGCTAGAATTGTTCGCAATTTGCAGTAGTTTGGGTTAACATGGAACAGGTTTGAGTACCAATATCAGCATTGATCCATACCATCATGGCGCCACCATATGTTCCCCATTTCAATTGATGTAAGTACGATGATGATTGTGAGACCAAGTGCTTACGATGGATCGACACTCTAGAGGCGTATCACGAATTCTATGGTCAGAATCACAGAGAGACTTTATGGTGTGTCAGGGAGACTATGACCCATCACGCCAAACATATTTGGATGTGTTGGGATAGCGAGCGCCTTGCATTTGGTAAACCATCGTTCTGCAGGTGGGAGGAGGTGCGTGACCGGTTCATGGAAGAATTTGTACCCAAGGCCTATCGTGAAAGACAAGAATCAAAGGCTCGATGCAGAGAATATGAGCCCAGGCAATTGAGGCAAAAACTTAAAAGAGAAACTACGAGAAGACCAATGGGAAACGTTCTTGGAAGAATATAAAAATGAGCGGGAGACACGCAGGAAATGGAAGTTTGACCTTGAGGAGCAAATGGATAAGCAGCAAACCCTGGGCTTTGTACCCCCTCCACCACAAGTGACTATACACGAGGCTAGTAGTGATGAACTGGAAAATGAGGGCACAATTGAGCAATCGAATAGCTCAACAAGTTCAATTCAGCCACATGCAGACGAGAGCCCACAAGTTCCACTATTACCTACGCTATTTGAGCATCAAGAGGGTCTGGAATCAGACGAAGAAATAACTAAAGTTAATGAGCAGTCCAAGACACTAGAAAAGCACAATATGGTACTACACAGGTGATAGAATATGGACTATATGCTGATTTCATAGGAGTGGAGGTTTTTCTTGGTGTTGAACTTGGAAAGATTGTCTTCCCAAGCAACTTGAGGTTGTCATATACACTAAAGCATCAGGGAGACATATTTTATGACTCTCAGGAAAGGAACCGGGGTGACACAACCCAAAAAACTACGAGGTGGCATGAGGCAAAACTGATGGGTGAACATGGAGAGGATACAAATAAGCTTCTTATCAAGGGGTTGGCTTTGGAAACCTTTGTATATGACCCTGGCACTGGCTTTGTCACTATCTTTGGCCAAGTAGAAGAGGGATGACATCGCTGCTTGCCCAATGACCTGGGTCTATGCCTCTTCTTGCAAGAAGGAACCAAGCTTGAGGACAAGCTCTTTTTCTAAGGGGGAGAGTCTGACCTAGAGCGGGTCCTGGCCAAAGGAAATGGGCCTCACTTAGCTTAGGGTGATTGTAGGTTTGTTTTTTTATTCTTAAGTGAAGGGGTTGGTAGTGTAAAGTATATAATAACCCATCTGAGGGGTATTCTTGTCCTTTATGTGAGCTAGTTCTAATCGAAATAGGGTTTTCTTTTCATTTTAGGGGAGTTTTGGATATACAACATTGGAAGGGAATTTGGGTTTTCTGTGTGGAGAGAATTCCTGCAGGATTATCTTTGGAGTGTTCTCGATCAGATTTCTGAGTAAAATTCTAGCATCCTGGCCTCCTCTTTATCTCCCCTGTTGCAAGGAGGTATTTGAATGCATTTAATGAGCTCGGCAAGATTCAATTGCCCTGTTGATTGAAATGAAATTGCTGAGTTTGTGCCCATTGTTTTCTGTTAGATGAATGTAATCTCCTCTTCCATCAATTAATTTCTCTGCCAGTAGAAGCTCACTATTAATTTTCCCACTGTAATTTAGAGTTACATGCTGATATTGTGGATTGCCTGTTTGGATTAATTTTGGAACCTTGCTTGCCTACCTTGTTAAAATTTTAGAGAGCCTTATGAATGTGGGTTGAGAACGCAACGACTAGGAGAAAATTTGAAACTGGACTTCAAAAGCAGCTCGGTGATTGCTAAGGATGCTTTTGAAGGGAATGTCCGATCTTCACTCTATATATTTGTGAAAATTCCTCAGAGTGCAAGAATTCAGCTTCCATCTATGCTCACCTAGATGTCCTAGTTTAAGAGAAGCATCTATTGTTGAATTGATCACATATTTCACACTTACCAATTTAATCTACATCATCAATTTGGGTCTCAGAGGCGTGGTTTGGTTTACATGACGTATTCAATGAACACTGATTAAGGCTCAAGAGAGCTTACCAGAGGTAGTAATTTCATCAGAGACACTCTTTGCATCGTATTGGAGGTATAGATCTAAAGGAATTTCACAAATTTTTTCTTTTCAAATTTCTTCTTGAATTTCAATGGATCTAAAAGTAGAAGTTAAGAAAATAGCAGATCCAAGGTTTTCAGCCAAAGAAATGATGGATCTAATGTTTCTAACTGATGGGGTATGAAAAACAACAACTAATGAGTTGTCGACACATGGCCCCGGAAGGGCCCACCACGAATTCGACAACTGTCCAGGGGTAATCCGGTAATTACCTGAGAGTAGGTAAACCTAACCCCACAGAAGGACCGACACCAGTCCTGGAGTAGGTAATCCAACCACCCCAGGCCTCCCTCTATAAAAGGCCTCTCAAGGCTCAAAGTAAAGGGGGTAATAACTTCTAAGCTACCACTCTTAAAATTTGGCTCTGCACTCCTGCTCATACTGACTTGAGTGTCGAAGGGCACGTCCGGAGCAACGACTCCGGGTTGGTCTTCTGACCTCGTGTGCTCTTGTGCAGGACTCAGCTCCTTCACTTCAGCTCCTCGGGTTCTCCAGCCCAGCTCTTACGTCACTGCCGTATCTGTTACCGATTTTAGGCCTAACAGATTGGCGCCATCCGTGGGACCCGAACTAAAAGCTGTTCGAATCCCTTATACAAAATGGCAGGGCAGAAGAGTGCTCGGGTACCAACTGCCCGAACTACCCGAGCTGTAGTACCTCGCAGGACTCGGAGCGAACGAATCGCCTTGCAGGTAGTGGCTCCCTCTGCAATGGCAGAGCAGAGCCCAGCTCATTCGGAACACCTAAATTCCGCGCCCACTCCGGATCAAGTTCAAGCTCTCTTTCAAGAGATGACCGCTCTTGTCAGTCAACACCAACACCTGATACAAGCGCCTCCCCAGCATCCCCCAGAGGCCCCACGACCTGTACAGGAAAGATGGAGTGGGCACAGGGGAGAGCCAGCGTGCCCTAGTGGAAACCGGACCCACCACTCCAAAAGGCGAGTCCATCATTCCAGAACCAGACAGGCCCATACAGAGCCTCGCCACCGCCAGAGGTCACGATCTCGCTCCGCGCAGAAGCACCAAGCCAAGGAAGACCGAGCGCCGCGGGAAAAATCCCGGCATCATCGAAGGAGTCCGGAAAGTCACTCCGGCTCCGCTGCGAGCCCCTCAAGAGAGAAAAACAAGTCGTTGGGCTGAGCAGACTGGAGGGCTGACCCAATGTTACGGAGGATAGAAGAGATAGAGCACCGTATAAAAGAGCTGGCAAAGGATCAAGGCCGGCCCGCTGCGAAGACGTACTCAAGCAGACCTCCGTTCACCGATAATGTTATGAACGCGCCAGTACCCAGAGGGTTCAAAATGCCAATGGTTCCGCAATATGTCGGAACCACCGACCCTGTGGACCACCTGGAGACGTTCAGATCTATGATGCTCCTCCACGGTGCCTCTGATGGATTCCTCTGTAGGGCATTTTCGACCACACTGACCGGTGCAGCCCAGGACTGGTACTTGAGGATCAAGCCGAACTCCATTAGTAACTTTGAGGACTTTGGGAACGACCTTGTTCGCCATTTTATTAGCAGCCGGAGGCCAAGGAAAACAACAGCATCCTTGATGGCCTTGCGGCAGGAGGATAATGAACATCTAAAAACATTCGTCAGCCGTTTCAACAGAGAAGCTCTCCAAGTTCCAAATTTGGATCCTTCAGCCGCCATGAACTCACTTCTCACAGGGGCAAAATCCAATGATTTCCGCTGATCGGTGGCTCGCCAAAACCCGCGCTCACTGGCGGATCTGATGGCTGGAGCCAAGGAGTTCATAGCCGTGGAGGAGACTCTGGTGGCCTTAGACTCAAACCGGAGGAGAACCTCTGAAGAAAAGAACCCTACCAAGCAGCGTAGGGATGATAAGGCCCCCAGAAGAGAAAGATCTCCCCAGAGGAGGAAAGAGAACTTTACCCCTCTCAACACCTCCCGGAGACACATACTGGCAGCGATCAGAGGAGAAGAATTTGTAAGGTGGCCGACCAGGATGATCTCCAAGGGAAACAAGAGAGACAAGTCGAAGTATTGTCGGTTCAATAAAGACCACGGGCACGACACGGACGAGTGCTGGCAGCTCAAGGAAGAAATCGAGCTGCTGATCGGTCGGGGATACTTGAAAAAATATGTCAAAGATGACGGCCAGAGAAGAAAGCGCGGGGAGAAGAGTCTCCAGGGCCAGAGCCCTCGGCGGTCACAGCCGCCCCCTGCGTGGAATGAATCTCCCCCACCACCGAGTCCACAGCCGGAGATACGCCGATCCCAGCCCAAGGGGGTCATCAACACAATTATGGGCAGACCGGCCGCCGGGGGCACATCATCTGCTGCTCGAAAAGCCTACGCACGCAGAATCAATGCCGTGCACACATGCAGCAAAAAGATGAAGACGGAGAACGGAATCGCCTTTTCAGATGCGAATCATGACAACTTGATATACCTAACGATGACGCCCTGGTCCTAACCATGCTCGTCGCGAACTGGGAGTTGAAGAAAATCCTTGTCGACAACGGGAGTTCGGCCGATGTCCTGTACTATCATGCTTTTAAACAAATGATGATAGGAGATGACTGCTTAAGGCCGGCGAACTCCGATCTGTTCGGTTTCTTAGTGGAGATTGTGAAAGTAGAAGGACAGATTGAACTCCCAGTCCTCGTCGGGGAGCCGCCCTGTCAAGCCTTCGCGATGGTCAACTTCCTGGTAGTGAGGGCCACTTCGATCTATAACGCTATCTTGGGACGACCCGGCCAGAATCTAATCCACGCCGTTGCTTCAGCATATCACCAGAAAATGAAGTTTATATCGCCAAACGGAGTGGAAGAAGTCAGAGGAGATCAACCACAGTCTAGGAAGTGCTATGCCATGGCACTCAAGGGCAAAAAAGGGTCAGAATCGCTGCCGATTGAGCTACTCGATCTGAGAGCGAAGCCTAGGGGACTCAGCCCGCCGAAGACCTTATCTCCGTCCCTCTTTGCGAAGGCGATAGCGAGAAGGTCATTCAAATCGGTTCTTCTCTGGACAGTAGCACCTGGCAGAACCTCACCCAGTTTCTTCAAGACAATGCAGACGTCTTCGCATGGGCTCCCGCAGACATGCTCGGCATAGACCCGAAGGTCAGCATGCACAGACTCGGCGTTGATCCAACTTGCAGGCCGATGAAACAAAAAAGGAGACATTTTGCCATTGAAAGGCGGCAGGCGATCAAGGAAGAAGTGGAGAGGCTCTTAAGGGCCAACTTCATTCGAGAAATCCAATATCCGGACTGGCTGGCGAATGTGGTCCTGGTAAAGAAAACCAATGGGAAGTGGAGGACCTGCGTTGATTTTACCGACCTGAACAAAGCTTGTCCCAAGGACAGCTACCCGCTCCCAAAAATCGACCAGCTTATAAATGCCACCGCAGGTCATGAACTGCTGAGCTTCATTGATGCCTTCTCCGGGTACAACCAGATCAGAATGTATGAATTAGATATACCAAAGACTTCCTTCATAACATATCAGGGAACGTACTGTTACCGCGTCATGCCTTTCGGCCTAAAGAATGCCGTGGCCACATATCAGAGGCTCGTGAACAAGCTCTTCAAGGAGCAGATTGGCCGCAACATGGAAGTCTGTGTAGACGACATGTTGGTCAAAAGCCGAAGCGCACAAGATCATGTTTCCCACCTGAAAGAGACATTCCAGGTTCTCAGGGAGCATAACATGAAGCTCAATCCCACCAAGTGCACATTCGGCGTCAGCTCCGGAAAATTCTTGGGATTTATGGTAAGCCAGAGAGGGATAGAAGCCAATCCAGAAAAGATCAAAGCCGTGGTGGAGCTCACTCCACCAAAAACCATTAGAGAAGTACAACGGCTAACCGGGATGGTGGCCGCGCTGGGGTGCTTCATCTCAAAGTTTGCAGAGAGATGCTTGCCTTTCTTCAACGCCGTCAAAGGAATCAAGACAACACCTTGGGCAGAGGAGTGCCAGATCGTGTTCGAGGAGTTGAAGCAGTACTTGTCCTCCCCACCGTTGTTGACAAAGCCAGAGCCGGGGGAGGAGCTGCTCCTGTACCTGTCCGTAAGCCCCATGGCACTGGCAGCCATGCTAGTTCGAGAAGAGTACAACCAAAAGAAACCGATCTACTATGTCAGCAAGGTCCTACACGACGCTGAGACCAAGTACCAGCGGGTCGAGAAATTGGCGTATGCCCTGATCATGGCAGCCAGAAAACTGAGACCGTACTTTCAAGCCCACACAATAAGGGTCCTGACCGATCAGCCGCTCAGGCAGGTTCTCCACAGACCAGACATCTCAGGGTGACTCGTGAAATGGGCCGTGGAGCTGAGCGAATTTGATATCCAGTACCTGCCTAGGCCGGCGATAAAGGCCCAAGTGCTGGCAGATTTTGTGGCCGAGTGTACCATCCACCAGCGAAGCATCGAATCTGAAGTTGTCCAAACCCCGTTTTTAGAGAATGCAACTACGATTGGGGAACGGATAGAAGCTGAGACTGACCCAGTAAGAACAGAAAACATCCCTGTACCGGCAGAACAGAATCCATCATTCGACGAACTACTCTGGGAAGTATATGTGGACGGATCTTTAAACAAGGTTGGCTGTGGAGCCGATTTGATTCTCACTGGGCCCGATAACTTTGTTCTGGATTATGCGCTAAGGTTCAGATTCCGTGCGTCCAACAATGATGCAGAATACGAGGCTCTCATTGCCGGAATGAACCTAGCAGCCCAGACCAGCGCCCAAAGGCTGAAGGCGTATTGCGACTCCCAGCTGGTCGCAAACCAGATCCAAGGAGTCTATGAGGCCCGCAACGAGCGCATGATCAAGTACCTCTCCAAGGTCCGCCAGCTGGCCGGCAAGTTCAAAAACTTCGAGGTCATCAGAATCCTTAGAACAGAAAATACAAAAGCGGACGTGCTGCCTAAGTTGGCAGCATCCGGGTACACCCTCTTGGGAGTATATGCATGGAGTTTCTGAAAGAATCCAGTATTGAAAAAGAGGCTGTCAAAATAATGCAGGTCGAGCGCGAACCATGCTGGATGGACGAAATCATTGAATACCTACGAAGCGGGAAGCTTCCCGAAGCTAAGAAGGAAGCCCGCAAGGTGATACAGAGAGCAGCCCGGTTTTCCTTCGATGGCGAGAACCTGTACAAGAGGTCGTACACCCTTCCATACCTAAAATGCCTCCGGCCAAGCAACCCCACATACGGTCTGCAAGAAACGCACGAAGGAATTTGTGGAGAACACATAGGGGGAAAGGCCCTGGCCATCAAAGTACTGCTGAGAGGCCTGTACTGGCCAACCTTGGGACAAGACGCCCTGAACCTGGTCAAGAGGTGCGAGAGATGCCAAAAGTTCTCTCCCACCATCCACCAACCTACTATATCCATGGACCCGATCATTAGCCCACTCCCTTTCGTAGTATGGGGGATGGACATCTTGGGCCCCTTTCCACCAGCCTCCGGAAGACGCGAGTTCGTCGTGGTGGCCATTAACTATTTTACCAAGTGGGTGGAGGCTGAACCTCTAGCCCAGATCACAGAGCAAAACATGCAGACCTTCTTCTTGAAGTCAGTCATTTGCAAATTCGGGATACCCCGCGTCTTGATAACTAACAACAGCAGACAGTTCGACTGCCGGAACTTTTGAAAATTCTGCTCCGACTTCAAGATCGAACAAAGATTCACTTCTGTGGCACACCTTCAGATGAATGGGCAAACTGAAGTAACGAACAGAACCCTACTTCAGGGGATTAAAAAGAGGCTGGACGAAAAGGCAGGCCGATGGGCGGATGACCTTTATCATGTCCTATGGGCGTATCGTACCACCCTGCGCACCGCGATGGGGGAATCATCATTCAACTTATCCTTTGGGACAGAGGCCGTAATACCTATCGATGTTGGCGTCCCGTCTCCAAGAGTCACCAACTTCAACGAGCAGCTCAATGGAGATGTGCTTCGTGCAAACCTTGACCTACTGGAAGAAGCTCGAGAAGAATCCTGGATCAGACTCGCGGTCTACAAACAGAACGTGTCCAATTATCACGACCTGCAGATACGCCCAAGAGAATTCCGAGCAGGGGACGTAGTCCTGAGAAAGGCTGCTATCTCCCAACCGAAGAAGGTAGGCAAACTCTCCCTGACCTGGGAGGGGCCGTACCGAGTGAAAGAGGTAATTCGACCAGGGAGTTACAAACTGGAAACACTTGGTGAGCACCTACTACCCCACGCCTAGAATTTGAGGAACCTCCGAAAATATTATCAATAGCTGGCCGCTTGGCGCGAAAGCAAGTACCGTTGTAAGATTCTGAATGTGAATGATGAAGGATAATGTTTCTTCACAAATCTCCGAGCACTCCGCCTCAGAAACCCAGTTCACTAAAACTTGGGTACTCGCTGCTTGGTTCGCCCCGGCTCGTCTCCACAAAGATCGAGAGCCCACTCTTGGTCAGGAACGGGCCTGGGCAGAAAAACCAAACCTACTCGGAAACCCAGTTCACTAAAACTTGGGTACTCGCTGCTTGGTTAGCCCCGGCTCGTCTCCACAAAGATCGGGAGCGCACTCCTGGTCAGGAACGGGCCCGGGCAGAAAAATCAAACCTACTCGGAAACCCAGTTCACTAAAACTTGGGTACTCACTGCTTGGTTTGCCTCGGCTCGTCTCCACAAAGACCGGGAGCGCACTCCTGGTAAGGAACGAGACCGGGCAGAAAAACCAAACCTACTCGGAAACCCAGTTCACTAAAACTTGGGTACTTGCTTCTTGGTTCGCCTTGGTTCGTCTCCACAAAGACCGGGAGCGCACTCCTGGTCAGGAACGGGCCCGGGCAGAAAAACTAAACCTACTCGGAAACCCAGTTCACTAAAACTTGGGTACTCGCTGCTTGGTTCGCCTCGGTTTATCTCCACAAAGACCGGGAGCGTACTCCTGGTCAGGAACGGGCCCGGGCAGAAAAGCCAAACCTACTCGGAAACCCAGTTCTCCAAAACTTAGGGTTGAGTTAATCAATATTAGCCAAAGGCAGACATAAGCGGAAACAGTGGAAAGCAAAATGCAACTTCTATTCATGAAATGGTGGGCCTCGAAGGGCCATTACAAAAAGTAGGGCCTCCAAGGGCCATTACAAAAGGAATCAAGAAACTGTGCCAAAAAGGGAAAATGGGGAGCTCAAGACTCCCCATGACCACCGTCCCGTGGGGGATCTGCCCCAGGGACCTCTGCTGCTGCGGTGGTGCCCTGCTCATCGTCACCGGCCACTGGCGGATCAGGAAGGATGAGTCCCGTCAGGACGACAGCAGGGTTGGATCCCTTGACCTGCTCGAGGCAATCCATGAATCCCAGCTTGTAGGATTCAGTGAACAAACTAATGAGTTCGTACTCTTTCTTCTGCACGGCCTACTCGACGGCCGCAATCTGCCTCTCCGGGGCTCTTTCGCTCTGTGCATTAAGGGCTTCGACGGCCTTCTGCTTCTGGGCGGCCATATCGGCCTTGAGCCGCTGTATCTCCGCGTCCCTCTCCCCGATGGACCTATGGAGCTCGGCTGCCTCCTGCGTCAGTTTGTCGTTCTTCTCCTCGGACTTAGTGATAGCGGCGGAGAACTTCCGACTCTTCTCACGGAAGTCATTATAATACAATCCGATCTGATAAAGTGAGGAGAAAATGGCCTCATCAGCTGCATCGGGAGGCTCGTTCAAAACCTGGAGCTGATCCTGGTTCAGTCGGCCTTTTGTGACAATCTCCATGGCCACCCGGCTATCACCCAGGCCAGTGTCGCTCTTCTGAACGGCCCAGTTAGGCCAGAAGAAGTTGCCCCCAAACCTCGCGGGGGTGAGGCGAGCTCCGATAGCCGCGTCCCCTGACTTAGAACTCCCCGCTCCGCGGCCATAGGAGCCGACCAACTTCACAGTAGGCTTGCCCTTGGGGAGCGGTGCGTCCTTAGTTGGCGCGAGACTTGAAATCTCATGGGCTTTCCTCTTCTGGCCCTGCTGACCTTGGCCCTTGCCGAAGGCCCGTTGCCTCACCTTCTCCAACTTTGACTGCGTCTGCATTTCTGAAATCCAACAGTACAAATAAAAACCGGTCAGGGACAAAGAAGAGAAAAGAGGACTTAAAATCAAGACTCGCCACATACATGCCGGGGTCGCAGTACTGATGTCGAGCCCGACCAGAACCTCTTCTCTAGAGAAGTCCGCACAGTGAATTACGCCCTCCCGGTGTAACTCATCACAGACTAGGGCGAACGTTCTCAAATCCTCGCCCTCCAAGAGCGGCTTGCGGCTCAAAGCAAGTGTGTCCGAGGTGTCCCACTTCAAAGGAACTAGCCAGGGCTCAGTGGGCTCGCCGTTCTCAATATAGAAAAACCTGTTCTTCCATAGGTGTATGGAGGATGGAATGCCAGTAATCATTTTCACCTCGGGGCGTTGGCTGATATAAATCCAACCCCCATCCTTATGCTTCTTCAGGTGCGCACACATCCGAAACAGCGGTAGGACAAGCTCCTTTGGAGGCGGCCCTGGACGATGTATATGAACCCAACCACCGTCCTCCATGAGTTCGGCACGACCTGAGCCGGAGCCAGGCCGTAATATAGAAGGACTGCGACAAAGAATGGATGCAAAGGGAACCTGAGCCTGGCTCTTAACGACTCATCGTATATACAGATGTTGGTGCTGTCGTTGCAAGCCCTATCTCCCTCTATCGCCGCCCTCAGCCTGAACCTTTGGGGGATACAATACCTATCTCTAATGTCCCCTAGTCTGGACTCATCAAGGATATTCTCCTCGTAAAGAGCCTAAATGTTATATTTGGCATCGGCGTCCATCCGAGCCCTAGCAGTGACCTCGACGGCCTGGCCCGGAAGGAATGTGGTGGACGCCTCGGCGGCGACACTACCTGCACTCGCCTCTGTTCGGAAGTAGCTATCAGTTGGGGGCGGGGTGGTATTCAGATCCAAAATCACCTCCTCCCCACTATCTACGACCTCTACACTAACATCAGGACTCGCCATATAGGGGCCGGGAGTTCTGGTCGGATTAGTTTGGGTCCTCTCCGATGAACTAGACTCTGAACTACTCGAAGATGCAGACTCCCCTGAAGAGGACCTAGAAGCGGACTCCGAACCGGACTCAGAGCTAGAGGCACTACGGGACATGAAGAACGCAGGAAAAGAAACGAATAAAAGACGCGCTCAAGAAGATTACCAGTCTGGACAGAGAGCTCCTAATTCGCGACGGCCACAACCACAAGCTACCCGAGCCGAACAGGCAATGCAAAAAGCAAGAGTAAAAAGTTAAAAGTGAAAAAATGAAGGGTGAAAACCCCTTCTTATAGCCTCTAAGCTTGAGGTGGTTCGCATTCGTGAACCAGGTAACACCACGTGTCTTTCATTAATGGAGGGCACACGCTTCGAGGCAAGGACGTGAGTAAATGCGCGCGTATAGACTACGCACGTACGGTATGGATGCGGGAAAGAATATGACGCATTCGCTAGACGACAAAAATCTGCCCGGCCCAAGCCGGACAGAATATGACGCGTCCGCTAGATGACAAAAATCTGCCCGCCCCAAGACACCCAGATGGATTGGCCGGACAGATTTTGCTCCAAGTTTCCGTCCGTCCCAGGCTGCGCAGATGGATTGGCCAGACAGATTTCACTCCAAGTTTCTGCCCGTCCCAAGCCGCCCAGATAGCTTGGCCGGACAGTGAAATACTCAAGAGGGGGGGTGAATTGAATTTAACTCAATATTAGGGCTTTTGAAAATTATCTATAAACCCTAATTGGAATTTTTCTTCACTTAAATAAATATTTGGTTAGTGCAAATATAATTGAAAGAACAAAGTGAAATGCCAAACCAAAACAATAATGGAAATGCAAGAGTGAGAAATTGACACACCGATATATAGTGGTTCGGCCAACGGCCTACTCCACTCTACTCAAGGTCGCACTTGAGGGATTCCACTATAGGAGACCTCCACGATGCCCGGCTCCGAGGCGGTTACAAATCCAAGGGATATTAAACAAGGATGCCCTTACACCTTTACAAAGACTCTCCTTCTCCGCCGAGTTCTAAGCGGTTGCTCTCTAGGGAATTAAAAAGGGAATGCCCTAGCCACCTACACTAGATTTGAAAGAGAATAGCTTGGCTTCTTCTTGAAAGCTTGATGCTCTTTGTAGACCCTTGATTGCTCTTCAAAGATGGTGATTTGCAAGTGAAAGCACTACTATATCCAAACTCAAAAGATTCACAAGTGAAAGGCAAGTTTGGGATGAAAAACAAAAACTCAAGCTAAAATGGATTGCAAATGTTTTTGATGCTTAAGGATGTTTTTCAAAGATCAAGAGAGAGTGAAAAACTTCTCTACATGTTGTATATATAACCACACCAAAGAATATGACCGTTTGGGGGTGGAAATATCAAAAACCAATAATTAATTTGAATCCCAACGGCTATTTTTTAGTCTGTCGCGAGGTTCTCGGAGTTCCGAGAACCATTCTCGGAGTTCCGAGAATTCTCTGAGTTCCGAGAAATATTCTCGGAGTTCCGAGACAACGGCCAGAAGAAATAAAATTTCTACTGGACCATTTCTCGGAGTTCCGAGAAATTGTCTCGGAGTTCCGAGAAAGTGTCCAGATGCTACTGGACCTTTTCTCGGAGTTCCGAGGGAACTCTCGGAGTTCCGAGCTCGGAGCTCCGAGAAAAATTCTCGGAGTTCCGAGAAGCCTAAAAATCCGCACTTTTTGATTTTTATTGCAAATTTGATTTTTAGCTTTTGGAACTCAACTCCTATGATTATTTTGGAATGTTTATGAGGGTCCCAACATGTTGGTCCACCACATAACCATTCACTAATCCATTTTAAGTTCTTAAGTGTTCTTTGAAAACCAAGTTGAAAACACTTTGAAAACGTTTTGCCTTGACTTGAAAATCTAAAGAGAAAGGATGTACAATGATACCTATGCAATCTTCAACTTCTCTTTAGTCTTGGTCTTCAATTGATCTTCCATCTTGTGTATGCTTTGCTTGAGAGATGAGGTGAGCTTCACTTAGCTCCTTTGACTCTTGTATGGGATATCTCCAAGCATGACCATGTTGTGTGTTGGTTTCTTCAATGATCAATCCTATCTTAAACACAACACTTCAAAGCAAATTGATTAGTATTCAAAAACACAATCAATTATGTTTAGAATCATCAAAACAAGATAGGAGAGTAGACCCTTGGGCTTACAATCTCCCCCTTTTTGATGATGACAAACAAAATTGATTATGAGGTGTGTGTGGAGTGACATAGTAGGCAAGTGAATACTAGAACTCCCCCTCAATATATGCACACATATAAATGATACAAGTTATAAGCAAGTGGTGCATATAGTCAATTGAATAGATAATCAATTTCAAACTTCTCCATATAGTCAATTGAATAGATAATCAATTTCAAACTTCTCCCCCTTTTGTCATCGACAGAAAGGGTGTAAAAAAGAATAGGAGTGGATAACTCCCCCTGAATCAATGCTTATGGTATAAAATTATATAACCAAGTAATGCACATATACCTGTTCATGATCGAGATGTTGACATATGTCAAGATGTTAGGTATTTTAATTAAAGTGAAGATACCTCTCCAACTTAGAAAAACTAAGAAGGCTAAGAATATCAATTGAGTGATTTTTAAGATTAAAAATTTGACATCTCATTCATGCAGATACTACCAAACAAAGATTATATATATAAATACTATATAGATAAGCTGGTTAAAGGCACAAAGTATTTATTTGGCAATTTCTTTGATTTGATCCGCACTCCATATGTTTAAGGCACTTCGGATATAGCAAATTCTATCATCACTAAGGGGTTTTGTAAAGATATCCGCTAATTGTTCTTCAGTGTTGATATATTTTAAGCAAATATCCCCTTTTTGTGAGTGATCTCTGATGAAGTGGTGCCTAATCTCAATGTGTTTTGTTCTTGAGTGTTGTATGGGGTTCTTTGTTAAGCTTATAGCACTAGTATTGTCACATTGGATGAGAATATTTTCCATTTTGATTGCATAGTCCATCAATGTGCTTTTCATCCATAGGACTTGAGCACAGCAAGCTCCAGCTGCCACATATTCTGCTTCTGTTGTGGACAGAGCTACTGAATTTTGCTTCTTGCTAAACCATGAAACAAGTGATTTACCCAAGAATTGGCAAGTCCCACTAGTGCTTTTCCTATCTACTCTACATCCAGCAAAGTCTGCATCTGAATATCCGATGAGAGTGAAGGAAGATGATCTTTCATACCACAGTCCTAGACTTTGGGTTCCTTTTAAGTACTTGAAGATCTTCTTAACTGCCGATAGGTGAGATTCTTTAGGATCCGATTGAAATCGAGCACAGAGACAGACAGTAAACATAATGTCTGGTCTGCTGGCTGTCAAATAGAGCAAACTACCTATCATACCCCTATACAATTTCTGATCCACAGATTTGCCAAATTCATCTTTTTCTAGCTTAGCAGTAGTACTCATGGGAATTCTTGATGTCTTACTGCTATCCATGCCATACTTCTTTAATAACTCCTTTGTATATTTTTCTTGATTTAAAAATATTCCATTTTTGTATTGTTTAATTTGGAGTCCTAAGAAGTAGGTTAACTCTCCCATCATGCTCATTTCAAATTCATTTTTCATTAAGGTTGCAAATTCATCACACAATTTTTGATTAGTTGAGCCACAGATGGTATCATCCACATAGATTTGGACAAGGAGGATATCATGATTTTCTCTTTTGATAAATAAGGTTTTATCCACCTTTCCCATCTCGAATCCCTTTTCAACTAAGAAAGTGCAAAGCCTCTCATACCAAGCTCTAGGAGCTTGCTTTAATCCATATAAAGCTTTATCAAGCCTGAAGACATGATTTGGATGTTTGAAGTCTTCAAAACCTGGAGGTTGCTCAACATACACTTCCTCTTGGATATAGCCATTTAGGAAGGCACTTTTGACATCCATTTAATATAGTTTAAATCCTTTATGAGATGCATATGCCAAAAGTATCCTAATAGCCTCCATACGGGCAACAGGAGCAAATGTCTCATCATAATCTATCCCTTCCTCCTGATTGTACCCTTGGGCTACAAGCCTAGCTTTATTCCTAGTGATAATTCCATTTTCATCCAATTTATTTCTATACACCCATCTCGTGCCAATGACTGGATGATCACTAGGTCTAGGTACTAGCCTCCATACCTTGTTCCTTTCGAATTGACTCAACTCTTCTTGCATGGCCATCAACCAATATTCATCCTTTTCTGCTTCCTTGATGGATTTTGGTTCTAATTCGGATAGGAATGCCAAATTATTGCTCACACTACGATAGTATGATCTAGTTCTTACTGGCAATGTGGCATCACCTAAGATTTGGGATTCAGGATGATCAACCAATGTTCTCCTATCCCTAGGTAATGAGGCATCATCTTCATTTTCTACTTCCTCACTAGGTGGTGTATGACTAGTAGATGCATGAGGAGGAGCACTCAATTTTGGAAAAAGATGTTCAACGGGTTCATCCTCATCATGTGGCATTTCTTGAGGTGTTGGCTCTCTTTCATCAAATGTCACATGCATGGATTCTTCTACTACTAGGGTTCTCCTATTAAATACTCTATATGCTTTGCTATGAGAAGAATACCCTAAGAATATTCCATCATCCGACTTCTTATCAAATTTATGTAAATTATCTCTAATGTTCAAAATGAAGCATTTACATCCAAACACTCTAAAATAGCTTATATTTGGTTTCAAGTTTTTCCAAAGCTCATAAGGTGTTTTCTTAGAGATTGGCCTTAAGTATACCCTGTTTATGATATAGCAAGCGGTGCTAACCGCTTCCGCCCAAAAATATCTAGGGAGATCATTTTCATGCAACATTGTTCTAGCCATTTCTTGGAGAGTTCGATTCTTTCTTTCTACTACTCCATTTTGTTGAGGTGTTCTAGGTGCGGAAAAATTATGTTTAATGCCATGTTCATTACAGTAAGTGTCAAAGTGTACATTTTCAAATTCCGTTCCATGATCACTTCTAATGTGGGAGATGGCAACACCTTTTTCATTTTGAATTTGATTGCATAATGTTAGGAAGTTTTCATAAGTTTCATCTTTATGTCCTAGAAATATGACCCATGTGAATCGTGAGTAGTCATCAACAACTACAAACACGTACCTCTTTCCACCTAGGCTACTAGTCTTCATTGGTCCAAAAAGATCCATATGAAGTAGCTCCAAAGGGTAGGAAGTTGAAATCATATTTTTAGGTGCAAAAGAGCTTTTCAATTGTTTTCCTAATTGACAAGTTCTACAAATGTGATCCTTGATGAATTTGAACTTAGGCAATCCTCTAACACTTTCTTTTGAGGAGAGGGTCGAAATGAGATCCATTCCGGCATGACCCATCCTCCTATGCCATAGCCAAGAATCCTCACTAATGGCATTTAGACAAGTCACTTTTTGGAGTCTAAGATCATCTAGTCCAATTGTATAAATGTTATTGTCTCTAGACCCTATGAATTTTACTTCTCCATTTATCTTATTTTTAACAATGCATTTGTCGGGATTGAAGACAACTTCAAAACCATTATCACATAATTGACTAATGCTAATAAGATTATGGGACAAGCCATCAACAAAGAGTACATCATGTATGGGAGAGGTAGAGTTACCTATGGTGCCTTCACCTTTGACTTTTCCTTTCTTGTCATCTCCAAAGGTAACTTCTCCACCATCCTTGAGTGATAGGGATGCGAATTGAGTGAGATCTCCGGTCATGTGTCTAGAGCATCCACTATCAAGGTACCATGTGTTCCTCTTGTTGTGGCTTTTAAGGCATACCTACATAGGAATAGGCAAGTGAGATCCCTTAGGTACCCAAATCTTCCTAATCTTGCTATGTTCATTTGTTTTCACTTTAGAGTTCAATTTGATCTTATCTTGTTTAGCATGCAAGCAAGCAACTTTATAATGACCTAACAATCCACAATAAAAGCAAATTTTGGTACTACTAGAGGAGGTCTTTTTAAGTTTGTTTTTATAGTTAGATATTGTGGTATTCCATCTATGTCCAAGTCCACTTTTGTCACTTGACATTCTTTGAAGATTTACAAGTTTATCCAATTTTAATGAACTATTTTCAAATTTTTCAAAGAGTTTCTTGAGTTCATCATATTCAAAAGATAGTTTACCGTTTTCATGCTTTAGTTTGTTATTTTCAATAGAAAGATTTTGTCGATTTTCATTCAAAGTCTTAATGGTAGCATTTAGCTCATGAATCTCTACTTTGCATTTTTCATTTTCATTATCTAAGAATTCATGATCCTTTTTTAACCAACCAAATTCTTTTGTCATGTTAGCAAGAGAATTTTCAAGTGATGCAATTTTATCAAATTGAATTTCAAGTTCATCATTTGCACTTTGTAAGGACTCTAAAACTTCTTGTAAGATAATGACATCATTTAAAGTGTTTACCTCATTGTTGTCATTTGTTGAGGCCATGAAGCACACATTTCTTGCTAATAGGCAATCTTCCCCATCATTTTGTTCGCCTTCGCTTTCAATCTCCTCATCCCATGTGGCGGACATTCCTTTCTTGCCTTCTCTTCTCTTGAAGCGGTTGTTTGAAGTAGGTTCATTGTTGAGTGGACAATCCGGGCGAATGTGTCCAAGCTTCTTGCAACCGTAACATCGGGGTTGAGAAGATCCATCACCAACTTCTTCTTTCTTCTTGAATGGAGGATTGGTCCTTCTATTTCTCATGCCTCCCATGTTTCTTTGCAAGAACTTGATCCTTCTTGTTAGGAGAGCTACTTCATCCTCGATGTCTTCCTTTGCATCTTCACTCTCACCTACATTACAAGCAAAAGCAATTCCTTTTCCTTTTTCGATTTTAGTTTCGATTTCGGGTGCTTTTGTTTTGAAAATCATTTCATGTGTGATCAAGGACCCTATAAGTTCATCTAGGTTCAAAGTGTTCATGTCCTTGGCTTCGGTGATTGCGGAGGTTTTGGATTCCCAAGACAAAGGTAGGGACCTAAGAATTTTAGTTACTAAATCTCTATTGGAAAATTGTTTTCCAAGTCCCCTTAATCCATTTACAAGGTTGGTGAATCTAGTGTACATGTCGGCAATTGTTTCATCGGGTGTCATTTGAAAAAGTTCGTATTGCCGAAAAATATGGTTCATTTTAGATTCTTTAACTTGATTGGTTCCTTCATGGGTGACTTCTAGAGTGTCCCAAATTTCCTTAGCCGAATTCAAATTTGATACTCTATTGAATTCTCCGGGAGATAGAGCACAAATGAGAGAATTCATGGCTTTGGCATTATAATTCGAAGCTTGTTGTTCGGTTTCGGTCCAATCATTTAAATTTCTTGTGGGTAGGATATATTCATTATTAATTGCTCTCCACATTTGATAGTCTTGAGTTAAAAAGATTTTCATTTTAGTTTTCCAAAAACCATAATTTGTACCATCAAAATAGGGTGGCCTAGTGTTTGAATAACCTTCATGATGTTGAGGGTAGTTTGCCATTTTTGAATCTTTACTCTAAACCGGTTAGGGTTTTCAAAAAAAAATAGAGACGAGGCTCTGATACCAATTGAAATACTCAAGAGGGGGGGTGAATTGAATTTAACTCAATATTAGGCCTTTTGAAAATTATCTATAAACCCTAATTGGAATTTTTCTTCACTTAAATAAATATTTGGTTAGTGCAAATATAATTGAAAGAACAAAGTGAAATGCCAAACCAAAACAATAATGGAAATGCAAGAGTGAGAAATTGACACACCGATATATAGTGGTTCGGCCAACGGCCTACTCCACTCTACTCAAGGTCGCACTTGAGGGATTCCACTATAGGAGACCTCCACGATGCCCGGCTCCGAGGCGGTTACAAATCCAAGGGATATTAAACAAGGATGCCCTTACACCTTTACAAAGACTCTCCTTCTCCGCCGAGTTCTAAGCGGTTGCTCTCTAGGGAATTAAAAAGGGAATGCCCTAGCCACCTACACTAGATTTGAAAGAGAATAGCTTGGCTTCTTCTTGAAAGCTTGATGCTCTTTGTAGACCCTTGATTGCTCTTCAAAGATGGTGATTTGCAAGTGAAAGCACTACTATATCCAAACTCAAAAGATTCACAAGTGAAAGGCAAGTTTGGGATGAAAAAGAAAAACTCAAGCTAAAATGGATTGCAAATGTTTTTGATGCTTAAGGATGTTTTTCAAAGATCAAGAGAGAGTGAAAAACTTCTCTACATGTTGTATATATAACCACACCAAAGAATATTACCGTTTGGGGGTGGAAATATCAAAAACCAATAATTAATTTGAATCCCAACGGCTATTTTTTAGTCTGTCGCGAGGTTCTCGGAGTTCCGAGAACCATTCTCGGAGTTCCGAGAATTCTCGGAGTTCCGAGAAATATTCTCGGAGTTCCGAGACAACGGCCAGAAGAAATAAAATTTCTACTGGACCATTTCTCGGAGTTCCGAGAAATTGTCTCGGAGTTCCGAGAAAGTGTCCAGATGCTACTGGACCTTTTCTCGGAGTTCCGAGGGAACTCTCGGAGTTCCGAGCTCGGAGCTCCGAGAAAAATTCTCGGAGTTCCGAGAAGCCTAAAAATCCGCACTTTTTGATTTTTATTGCAAATTTGATTTTTAGCTTTTGGAACTCAACTCCTATGATTATTTTGGAATGTTTATGAGGGTCCCAACATGTTGGTCCACCACATAACCATTCACTAATCCATTTTAAGTTCTTAAGTGTTCTTTGAAAACCAAGTTGAAAACACTTTGAAAACGTTTTGCCTTGACTTGAAAATCTAAAGAGAAAGGATGTACAATGATACCTATGCAATCTTCAACTTCTCTTTAGTCTTGGTCTTCAATTGATCTTCCATCTTGTGTATGCTTTGCTTGAGAGATGAGGTGAGCTTCACTTAGCTCCTTTGACTCTTGTATGGGATATCTCCAAGCATGACCATGTTGTGTGTTGGTTTCTTCAATGATCAATCCTATCTTAAACACAACACTTCAAAGCAAATTGATTAGTATTCAAAAACACAATCAATTATGTTTAGAATCATCAAAACAAGATAGGAGAGTAGACCCTTGGGCTTACAGACAGATTTCACGCCAAGTTTCTGCCCGTCCCAGACGGCGTAGATGGATTGGCCGGACAGATTTCACGCCAAGTTTCTGCCCGTCCCAAGCTGCGCAGATGGATTGGCCGGACATATTTCACTCTAAGTTTCTGCCCGTCCCAAGCCGCGCAGATAGCTTGGCCGGACAGATTTCACTCCAAGTTTCTTCCCGTCCCAGGCCGCCCAGATAGCTTGGCCGGCCAGATTTCACTCCAAGTTTTTGCCCATCCTAAGCCGCCCAGATAGCTCGACCGGACAGATCCTTTCACTTCATTTTTCCAGCCGCCCCAGAGCACAGCCTCACTTCCCCAAATCATCACAGTGACTTGGAGAACTGGGGGGCAACTGATGGGGTATGAAAAACAACAACTAATGAGTTGTTGACACGTGGCCCCGGAAGGGCCCACCACGAATTCGACACTTGTCCAGGGGTAATCCGGTAATTACCTGAGAGTAGGTAAACCTAAACCCACAGAAGGACCAACACCTGTCCTGGGGTAGGTAATCCAACCACCCTAGGCCTCCCTCTATAAAAGGCCTCTCAAGGCTCAAAGTAAAGGGGGTAATAACTTCTAAGCTACCACTCTTAAAATTTGGCTCTGCACTCCTGCTCATACTGACTTGAGTGTTGAAGGGCCCGTCCGGAGCAACGACTCCGGGTTGCTTTTCTGACCTCGTGTGCTCTTGTGCAGGACTCAGCTCCTTCACTTCAGCTCATCGGGTCCTCCAGCTCAGCTCTTACGTCACTGCCGTATCTGTTACCGATTTTAGGCCTAACACTGACAAAAGAAAAAGTAGATCTAGGGTTTTCTTGACTCGAATCTATGAGTAGGAGGTTTGAATCTTAACTATAACATAGAAAAGAGGTTCTGTCGCTGCTACAAGGTAAAAATAACAAGAAAAAAATGACCGGAATCTTGCCAAAATCTGGCCAGAGAAGATGATTTTTGGCTGGAGGAGAAGAAACATGGGTTAGGGTTTAAGAAGATCCCTTTCTAGCTCTCTCTGTCCCTGTCTCTCTCTCTCTACTCCCTCTTTATTTTTATTTTTTTTAATGAGAGCCTTTTGATGCCCTGGTTATGTGATTTATAGGGAAATGATATATTCGACCCCCTTTTCGTCCTCTTTGAGACAACCCCCCTTTAAGATGATTCACCCCTCTTTTGTATAACCGTGTTTTGATATTTGCACCACTCACTTGTCTTTTCTTCTATTATGTGATCAATGGACACTCTTGTTCCTCTAATTCACCCCGTGTTGTTTCTTTTGATTAAGGACATGATATTAACAATTTCATTTGATGAACACATCCTCACTTGGTAATTGCACACCCATAACTTGGTAATTGCACCCCCATTTGGCTATATGGTTCTAACTCGGCTCGTCCTATTAGGTAATTTTTGGCGGATTTCGACAAAATTTTATAGGGACATACTTGGGATCTTAAGCTACTCTAGGATGAAGTTTGGGACACTAATTCATTTATTTAAAAGGGATTTTATTCACAAAATGAGGTTTAGGGTTCCGTCAAAATGGAGTGTCTAGATAGACAAGAAGAACTCTTTCTTCTTCAAAAGCTAAAGGCTAAACTTGATTCAAATTCTCTCCAAAAGTCCTCTATCTTCAGTCCAAATACACATTTAAGCAAGGCATGGAATAACCCCCCAGCCATAGGTACATAACTAAACTTAATGGGGCTCTTTGGGACTTGATTTAGCATAAAGAGAACTTTAAAAATAACTTCAATTATATCAAAAAGTATTTAGCAGAATGGGCTGGATAGCAAGCAAAAAGACACTAAAATCTGCTAAAATTCGTATGTTGCACGCAGTTTCAACCCTTCTCAGAAAATTGACCATAACTCTCTTCACAGAACTCCGATTCGCGAACCGTTTGTTGCGTTGGAAAGTAGACTCGTAGAGCTTTCCAACCATGTATGGCTTGGTATTTTTAATGCTGTGAATAAATTCAATTTTGACCCATAAAATATCTCAAAATCATGGATTGTAGCTCTGTTTTTGGACTTTTAAAGTTTGGGGCCTATGGTTGTGGCCCTAGTGGGCTCGATTTGAGGATCTATCTGAGATAGATACGGCGTCATTCGGGCCTAAGATAAAAAGATCATAGCTTAGTCTTACTTCTACTCTCCAAATACACAACCTAACTTCTTGAAGACCCTTGGATACGTGGATTTTAGAATCTTGGAGTTCCTCAAAATCTTGGATAGGAGATGAGAGAAGGAGACCGTTTATCGTTTTCTGATTTCTTGCCCTTCTTTCTGCCAGAAAGAGAGTAGGAGATCATCACATGTTTCCAAGTATTAGAAATCTCAAGATGGGAAGAGATTTCTAAAACCTGGATTTCTTACTAAAGAGAAGTGAAATGGACAATCCCTCTCCCACCCTGAGATTTCTAAAACCTGGAAACATGGGATGATCTCCTACTCTCTTGGTGACGGAGACAAGGGCGAGAAATCAGAAAGCAACAGACGGTCTCCTTCTTCTCTTGTCTCCAATCCATGATTTTGAGGAAATCCAAGATTCTAAAATCTGCATATTCAAATAGTCTCTTACTATGCAAAATATCAATCAATAAATAAATATATATCTAGAGACGGCATTTTTTTTAAATGGATCGTATGATCCAAGGGCATTGATCCATCAAGCCCAAGGAATCACCATATTCTTTAAAAAAATGATAAGAGATCCTAGGTTGTATATCCATCATGCCTCCTTTTTAGGGTGTCACTTTGAAAGGATAAAGCAGTGATTTCTGTACTCCTTTATTCTACGCATGCCTTGTCTATTTTTGATGGGACCAATATCATGTTTCTAGCTCCGTAACATTCTACAAGATCAAAGATCTTGATTTCACATACTCTCCTGTATGACACCGTGTAGGACCCAAAAATTGTCTTTTACCACTAATTGTGAAAATGACTTTCTACACAGTCGTTCCCACGTGTTTAACAGGTGGCACTGCAAGAACCACACTGTTCAGCACTGCTAGAGGTTTTTATAGAACCTCAAAGCCCAACTAACTGTAAGAACAACACTGTTCAGCACTACTAGAGGTTATTTACAACATAGACCCCCAAAACCCAACTAAAACTGTACAAAAGACAAACTTTTGTACAACCAAACAGAGACAAGAATGGTAGCTGAAAGATCCCACATCGGAAAGGGAGGAAAAGTTACTTGGCTATATATGTGGATTTCTCCTCTCCCTATGTAGACGCGTTTTCAGCATCTCTAAGGGTCGGGCCTCGTGGAGTGGGTCGGGCACGGTTAACCTGGGAGGGTAGATGATGCAGAACCGGACAATATCTACACAGTGAGGTCAAGACGTGACATAATGGTATTAAAGCGGGACCTCCCATCCAGTACGGTGTGCCAGCGAGGACGCTGGGCCCTAAGGGGGGTGGATTGAAAGATCCCACATCGGAAAGGGAGGAAAAGTTATTGGGCTATATATGTGGATTTCTCTCCTCTCCCTATGTAGACACGTTTTCATCATCTCTAAGGGATGGGCCCCGTGGAGTGGGTCGGGTACGGTTAGTGCTGTTGGAAAACAAGACCGGCGAGGGTAGATGACCCTGAACCGAGCAATATCTACACAGTGGGGTCAGGGCATGACAGTAGCTTTCATGTTTAATTTTTTGGCCCGGACCAACTCCACTGTAATACCATAATCGGTGCTTCCTTGGGTTGATTTTATCCGTTTTGAGGAGGGGAGAGGATATAATTTCCCTACAAAAAATTATAACAATGAAAACCTCTTTTACGGTGGAAGAAGCTTTGGGACCCACAGTAACAGGTTAGGCTCGGAAGTTCGGTTCCTATCTCAAAACTAGTGAGAAATTAACATGCGTGTCTAATCCAACAGCTCAGATCACAGATTCAACAGCTAATTCACGATCCTACTGATGCATAATTAGGTTTTCCTCATTAATAAAACCCAAAAAATGCAATTACCATTTCCCAGGTGATCATTACCAATAGAGGGAATGTGAGTCATGGTCCCTCGAACCGCCGGATTTGGTCGACCTGAATATGAACAGACACTTGCAGCAAAATAGGTATGTTCTAGGTCCATGTTATGTTCTATATAAAGAAAGTGAGACACAAACATTGCATTCAGACTAATCCATTTCTTTCATTATGAATGTAAGCAACAAGAGGAATATAGTTAAAAAAGGCTCCATTTGTCATTTTCCTATTAGAGAGTGCTGAATAGTACGTTGAACCATATCTACACCATCAAAGAAAGGAATTTCAAATTTTCTTTGTGCATATGTGTATGTGAATAGGTGAATTGAACATAAATCGCCTTAATATTTTGTAGGAAACCATATCTACACCATCAAAGAAAGAAATTTTAAATTTCCTTCTAGCACATGTGTATGTGAGTAGGTGAATTGAACGTAAATCGCCTCGATTTTTTGTAGGATTCTCTCTCAAATTTTGTGGGAATGCTCTGTAGGTTCTCAACTCATTTGTGACAGTTTCCAATAAAAAGGCCGTGTGTTTGCACTGGACGTTTTAAGGGATAGCTTTTCAACCGCAACATTGCTCCTTTCTTTTATGTTCTGCCTTCTTCTCTTTGGTTTATGGCCATTTCAATTGACCATCAAGGTTAGTCTCTCTTTCTTGCTGTTTTCTTGTTGGTTTTGTAGATAACTTCGATTTAGTAATATGTGTCATTAGGAATATCCTGTTGCAGGAGGAGATGAAGAGACCCCACTCAATCACTGTCCTGTTAATAGTGACAATGAATTCCATTCTACTACTAAAAAACTCAGATTTCTTAACAAACCCATTTCTAGAAGCAATAACCAAGATCTCATAAGCAATCTCCCGGAAGAATGTATCTTCGAAATATTCAGCTTCCTCACATCCTGTCGAGACCGCTGTGCTTGTGCAACTGTCTCGAAGAAATGGCTTATCTTGCAAGCAACTATGCGGAGTTCAGAGTTCAAGTTTGGCTTTTTCGACTTACATACCAGAACAAGTAGAGTCTCAAGGTCCTTAGAAGGAAGGAAAGCGAACGATGTCATATTAGCTTCGATTGCCATAGGAACCTTCCCTCGAGGAGGGCTAACCAAGCTTTGCATTAAGGGAAGCTTCCCTTCTCATGGAATCACCGATTTAGGGCTTAGTATCATATCTAAAGCTTGCCCCAACCTGAAATCTCTCATTCTTTGCGATTGTCCAAAAGTGGGTAACGAGGGACTAATTCAGATTGCAAAAGGTTGCAACTTACTTGAGAAGCTTGACGTTTTCACTTCATCTTCGATAGGCGACGAAGGCCTCATTGCCATTGCCGAAAACTGCAAGCACTTATCAGCGTGTGTCTCAATTCGTGCTTGTTGATAAGAGTTCACTCTCTCCAAGGAATTCATCCAAGCTGACATCTATTTCTTTGGTTAACTGCCCGCTCCTCGTCCATGAGGTCCTTAGGTTGATTTTTTCGAGTTTTCCGAGTTTGGTGAAGGTTAAGCTCTCTAGTATAAGCGTGAGATATGATGTTTTTGACTCACTTGGATGGCATGAGTCATCTCATAAACATCAATGGCTCGAAAACATTTCGGGTATAAGTGAAATGTGTTTTTCTTCTGTAGGAAGACATGAAAAATTGGAATCGCTAACTTTCAAATCTTGTTCTGGTTTAAACAATATGATCTTTCAAGCAATTGGAAATGGGTTCGTTGGGTTGAAGCATATTGTTATAAGAAATTGCGAGACTATGACGGATGAGGGTCTAAAAGAGCTTACTAAAGCAACTGCTTGGCTGGAGAGTATTAAACTAGAGGAGTGTAACAAGGTTACATCTCATGGGTTGATTGAAGTTTTAATGAATTGCAAAGATGGAATCAAGGTTTTGTCTATTGTGAAGTGTCAAAGGCTAGGAGGAGACGAAGACACTTTAACTTTTAGAGGAGTTCTTCTCTCCAAATGCCCTCTTTTAGAATCATTAACACTAAACAAATGTGGTGGGATTGGGGATTCTTTCTTGTCATGGTTGGGAACCGCATGCGTTCAGGTTAAGCACCTTTGCCTTATTGGGTTAACTGGGATCACTGACCAAGGGATTCTAGCTCTTTTGAAAGAACTTAGGACCCAGCCAAAGGTCATGGTAAGTGTGGATTTAAGTGGGTGTTTACATCTCACGGATTGGAGTATTTTTGCCATAGTAAGCGGGTTTGGGGAAAAGCTCCTGTCATTGAGATTAGATGGGTGTCAAGGGTTGAGTAATTGGAGTTGGAGATGATTTCTGAGCTTTGTACTTCCTTGCATGATCTTGACCTTTCAAGATGCAAGATTACTGATGATGGAGTTTTCTGTTTGGCAAGATCAGAACACCTAAGTTTGGAGGTTCTCTCTCTTAGTGGTTGTTTGGCTATTACAGACAACAGTTTGAGTTGTCTGGAGATGTTGTGTGTAAGTTTGGTGGGTTTGAACGTCAAAAACTGCCCTAAGTTGACGATGGAGGCTATTGAGTCCGTTAAGGAGATTCTTTGGTGGTGTGACTTGATTCATTAGCTGGTAAAGATTTCAATTTGTCTTTTCGGTTGACTTCTTTTTATTTTTCTTTTTTACCATTGCAAGTTGTGTATTGCAAGTGGTGTAGGAGGTGTTCGATCGTGTGTATTGCATATGGGTTTCTTTCTACTTATGGGTGAGCCTTCTTCTTTCTTTCTTTTTCTGCATACCTTAGTATCATGCCCGTATGGAAATTCTACAGCTGCATTTGGTGATGATGTCGAGGCTTTTGTTATTCATAAAAACCGCCATCTCTTCTTTGATGGAGAATTTAATACTTTGATATGTAATAGGCTATTAACCTCGTGAGAAAATTACTGTTTTATTCATCTAATCATTTTTCTCTCTCATAGTCACAAGCTTTCCGTATTAGAGCCCATATATATGGATGTATGGCCTTAGAGATTGTCTACCTAGGGAATCTTGTCTTCGTTAACGAAAATGACCATGATCCAGTGAACAGGTTGAATATTTCTCGTACTCAGATCAACGATCTGATGGGTCATCACAGGGCGACCAAATGGGTCCAAGTCTTATGCAGAACGGAGATCTTAGTAGAAAGATTGTGGTGTAAAAATAATCAACGGATGGAAGACATCTTTAGAATCCCCTTTCACCATGCTTGATAAAAGATTTAGAATCATTGATGAGGGTTGGATCAAGAGGAATTGGAAGGACTTGTGCTGGCTAACAATATTCATGGACCCAATCATAGTAAACCTACTTATAACTTAGGAAAAAGGTTATTCGTCTACATGTAATATGAATCAGGCAATCAATCGACAACGTGTTATACATATATTTATTCCTAAATTTAACGGCTACATTTTATATACTAGAGGTAAGAGGAAAGCTAGACTGACAGGCACCCTTGGAGGGGAAAAAAAGGTTGAAGGGCGCCCGAATTGGTCAATCTGCAATTATGATGGCATAGAAAATTACAATAAGAACATTCATAAATGTAAATAGACCAATGGGGGGCGCCCTTTGCACCTTTTTTTGCAAGGGCGCCCGTGAGTCTAGCATTGCTAGTGCATGCGTTTGGATTGCCGGAATTGGAAATCAAGAATCGGCATCTGATTCTTTCCCCGCAATTCCAACATTTGTTTGACTTCACTCGGTGTAAAGGGAATGGCTAGGCAGAATCTTGGGTGGAATCTTGGGCGGATTATGATACAGCCCAAGGTAGGTGGGATTCTGATTCCATCGCACAAAAAAAGTCGATTTGGCGAGAGAAATTCCCTCCATTATTTTAGGGAGAAATTCTCTCTCTCTCTCTCTCTCTGAGTGGGTTTCTTCATGTACTGGGTTGTAGCTGCAAGCAAAATGGGAAAATACAGAGAGAAAACTAGGTCTCTCTCTCCTGCTGCTTTTATACTATGGGTTGCTGCAAAATAGAGAAAACTAGGGCAAAAATACTCTCTCTCTCTCTCTTTATTTTCTATTTTGATACGGTAAGAAAAATAGGGCATTAGAATCAAGATTCATTTTGTTTGTTTATTGCATTTTTTACGGTAAGAAAACTAGGGCATTCGATTTGTCAAGGATGTATTAGTGATAGGTGACGCGAAGAAGAACCTTATGACGAGTTCCGGAGCTCCAGTCGGGTTTCTCTCAATCTCTCTTTAGGGTACCTAACGATGTTTTCAACCACCGAAAGCTTGTTTTAACACAGCACCTGCCTTTTTTCGGCAAACCAAAGCCTGTCAAAATAGCACCCGTCTTTTACGACGTAAACCAGTATGTCCGTCTGCACACGGCACTCCCAATCGGTAGGTTAACCTAGGGTCCAAAACTCTCTTTTTAGCACCCAAATGTACCTCTCTCTCGAAAGCGCCCAATGTCGGATTCATTGGAAAGCCTTGAACACAAGGAATATAATAGACCTGATTGTGTGCGAATCGAAGTCCAATTGGAAAAGATATGGACGACCGAATACCTTGATAAGAGACGAAACCATCGTCACCTGAAAGCCCCTTTTAACACGGCAAATGCCTTTTTCGTCGAACCAGAAGCCTGTCTACACAACGCCCGTCATTTACGACATAAACCGGTAAGCCCGTTTGCACTCGACATTCCCAATCGGCAGGTTAAATTTGGGTTTGAAACCTTCTTTTGGCATCCAAAGAACACCCTGTCTCTCGGAAGCACTCAATATCTAGTTCATTGGAAAGCCCTGAACACAAGGAATCCAACGGACCTGATCACGTGCTAATTGGAGTCCAATCGGAAGAGATATGGATGACCGTAAGTACCGATAAGAGACAAAAACACTACAAAACAAAATGGAGAAGAGACAAACTATCGCGGCGACCGAGGACGATATCACCTAGATATTTATGGGTGATGTCATCACCAAATTCATCCTAGACAAATTGCAATTCGTCCTAGATGAATTCTGGTCGAAACCAGATATTTTTACCCCTGGGTAAAGGTTTTTTAAAACACTTATCCCACTTCTCTCTCTCCCCTTAGGCGTATACACCCTTTTTTGGTGTATTTCTTCATTTTTAAGCCACAAACCCCTGTAGAAAATCAGACAGAAACACTAGGTAGCTCCTTTGGGCATCTACCCCTAATCACATCAAATGTGCAAGTCCTCTCTCCAAGTCCACATTTACTGAGTTGAGTTCTACGGGGGTGGACATCAACTACCCCCTGCGCTCACCCACGGTATACCTTTCAGTCAAGCAGTGTTGGCCCGCAATTGCATTTGCTGAAAACATTTAAAGACTTATTTTGTGAAATCTTTTTGATAAATATTTTATCAAATCCACCTGGTCAGGTATTTTTCTAAGCCTACTGCTTTGACCAAAACTGTAGATGTTATCCTATGAAATAGGTGGAGAATTCCGTGTCGGGTATCACTATTGACCTTGAAGGTTGTCCAACACTCTAGTACTACCCTCTAGTAACTCCAAGAGAATCACGGTTAGATCGACCAAGAATGAGAGACTCGCCAACAGACCAATATGACCCCTCAGGTCAAAGGACATGTAAAGGGTCCTGTCTAGTAGAATAGCTCAACTATCTCCTGTCCACAAGTTATTCTAATGGTAACCCGTTCAGTACGTAATCTCATTGTCATACCCATTATATTTTGCTTGGTCCACTACCTCAGTGATTGAGATAAGTCACTCCACATCTCGTGCATCTTAGTAAGATATATGCTAGTTGTATACAGAAAGAGGTGTCCAACCTCAACCCCAACTAGGAACTGTTAAGGTCTGCAAAGAACTAGAATCCCATATTGTGGGATCCGATCCCGCGAGAGGGCGGCGCAACCCGCCACACCCTTTCTTGGTCTCTCGTACCCACGCGATTGGCGCGTGCCTTTTATTATTGATTTAATTCTTCCTTTCCTAAACTTGGGATCACTAAAGTAATCCGAACTTCACGCAAAAGAGAATGACAGAGTCGCCACCTAGATAAGAGATTTAGGACTTGTAAATGACCAGAAATCTAGATTCGCTACCTGATTATGAGAAAGGAAGGTATGTGGAATTACCACCACAAGCACCATTCTTGCCCGATAATCCGGTCTTCAATTCCAAAAGTTAACTCTCATGAATTTATTTTAAATGGCTCATTTAACTCTTTATTAATATGTGAACTATGTGACATGCATTCTAAAATCTAATTTCAATGTATTCCCTAATGTATATCTTGATTGTCTTAATTTATTTGGATTCAGTCTAAGTGGATGTTCTCCTAAAATTCTAGTTTGAGGGAAATCCTATATATTTAGTTAAGAATTAAAAAAAAATTAATATACAAAATCCCACCATTTGTGGTGGGCTGACTCGTGCTTGGTATGCCATTCAAAGCATCCAGAGCTGCCTACGTATCCAAGCCTCAATGGAATCAGAGTCGATCGTAGTTCGGTGCCTGAACTAAGCTACATGCTCAAGACATCTATAACACCAATCTAGACTGGAAGGACTGTTTCAACAGTTTAAGAGAGATTATTTAGTTCAAGTTGAGTAGATTTTATTAACCTAGGACTCCATCTAAGATGCTATATGGTCCTATCTAAGTGCAAGACATCCCTTACACTAATGAAGGTGAACCTACATCCTAGGTAACTAGGCTTGTCTTATGGAAAAATGGGTAACTAGATCTATGACTCAATTGCTAATAATAGCAATCGATCGTGATTAGCTAAACTTCCTAACTCTAGGACACCCTAAGACCTAGAACACGACATGACATAAGTGTTCCTAAAGGGGGCTCTAAAGGTTCCTACAATAGAGACCGCAATCCAATGGTTCCAAAAGCATAGATCAAATGATCTTAATTTATTAAGTTAAAGATTTTTAATTTTTCAAAGATTTTCGATTCCTAACATCTAAGGAATACCAATGGCTCTATTACTGGCAAGTTTCAGCCTTGAGTTGCATTCATGGAAGGGAATCGTGCTTTCCACCCTTGCATAATTTAACACGTCAGTTATAGTATGTTATTGCCTCACATATTTCTCAGGATTTCTGTGGACAGTGGACTTCGAAGCCAACAACATACTATAATTTAAATGCTCAAATTATTAAGGATTGATCGCAATTAAGATACGATTATAAACGCAATCTTGGCGATTTAACTATCCTACCCAGGCCATTTTACAAAGAAAATCTATGACCTGTAAGGTTTTTGTTTCAACGGCTTAACGAATGAATACATGATATAAAAGTAAAGTTTTCTGAAAGTTTTTATGATGTTTATGGTTAATTTTGATTTTTAAGGGATTTTATCAATTTCAGACCAAGTGGATGATTTTACAAAGAAACCCATTGTAAAAAATTTCAAATAAGTTGCAATTTTTACAGTAACATGATATGGATGAATATAGCTTACTGGAAAAATTTCATGGATTTGTATATTAATTTGTTATTAAGTTCCGATTTAATAATATCAAGACCAGATTATTGGAATTACAAAGAAACCCTTAGCAATCAAACTCCAAATTAATTAAAATTTTTACAGTAACAAGGTACAAATGAATATAACCTACTACGAAAATTTCATGAATTCATTATAAGATTTATTATCATTTTCCGATTTTTAAAGATTCAGGTCAGATTATGGATTTACACATTATCCCCTAGCAAACAAATTCCAAATCAATGGAACCTTTATAGTAACATGATATTCGTAGTATAAGACTACTGGGAGTTTTTCAATGATTTTAAGCATGATTTGATATTAATAAAAAACCTCACAAAATCTGGTTGTTTCAAAAGAAAACATAAAAAAGCATCCTAATAAAATCCTAAAATCATGAAAAATTCATGGCCGATTATATCAGTATCAAATTATTTTACTACAAAATTGCAGTAGTTTTAGAACTTTTTTGGTATATTTTTCATTTTTCTTCTTGAAAAAGATGTCTTTTAAGAGTTTTCTATTTTTTAAACATGATTTTTGAGAAAATTATGACTTCGAAAGATATTCTCTAACATTGTTCTGATATGATGAACATAAGAAAATTATAATATTCTGAGAAACACATCATCCTAAGGTAGCTATTTTTCCCAATTTCCTAATATTTAGGCCATTAATTCAAATTAAATCTCAAACTTCATTCAAATTCCAGAAACCCTTATATCCAAGGTCTGATCCAATCCTATAGTTCTTTTAGTCCAATTAAATAGATCATTGTATTAAATTTTTGAGACGAATCGGACTTGAAACACTCATGTAAAACACGGTTTTGAGCCAACCCATATAATATTGAATTAAATAAGCCTAAATACTAAAACCATGCAACAATACGTAAAAAAAGTACAAAACAATTCTAGAAAAATATGAGAAGAAAGAACCTACCTTTCGTGGCGATCCGAGCCGAATCCGAAAGCCAAAAATCCGAGAAAATTCGCCGATATAATGTAAGCGCGATCTGATTCCCTTTTTTTCTCCCTCTTCCTTGACGATTGATGCCGATCTGGATGAAGAACCAGCTTCTTGTTGATCTCAATCCAAAGATAGAGAACCAACCAAAAAAAAGAAACATGTAGTGTGCCCTCATTTTTTTCAATTAATCAAAATCCCCCTCTTATCAAGAGAGAGAGAGAGAGAGAGAGAGAGTTGAAAGGAAAAGATGTTATCGTGACCTGGGTTCTATCTTTTTGGGAATATCAACTCTTTTTTTTATAATTCTTGAGCACAACAACTAATATAAGGCAATCTACCGATATTAGCATCTTAGCATATTTTGTATAGATACCATCTTTACCGTCCAAACATCACTCTCCTTTTTCTTTTTATACCACCTCTTAAATCTCATTGGAAATAAAATCAGTAAGCTGCTTATATAGTGACTCTTCACGTTGGCAATTGCCATTTCAGAATTGCAGATGTCACTATGCACCAAATTTACACTTACGAATAATGTGTTTCGTCTCATTATAGCAACTCCTTTTTGTCTTATTATAGCATCTTCTTTTTGAGGCAGAAGACATTCCCAAGCATTGGACTGCAGGTCTAAAAAAAGGGATATTCATATATCCACCATAATGAGAAACTCTCTTTGATGCTAACAATGAAGAAGAATTGCCAAAATAGTTTGGACGGTCTAGATTCTAAGATACCAATTCGATTTGGTTCTAGATGGGTCATAACATAAGTTGGTTGCGCCCCAAAATCACCTCGTTGGGATGATCTAGACCATCCAATCGATGGTCATTCCCACCTAATCATTTTCATAGGATGATCTAAACTGTCAATTTAAATGGGCCATGATGCGAATTTAGCCTCGCCCCCCTAATCATCTCCCTAGAACGATCCAAACCGTTCAATTTGTGGGCCTCAATTTGTAAATCAGACACGCCCCCTAAATCTCCTCCATTGGATGATCTAAACCGTCCAATTAGTTAGTCACAATGTAAATTGGTTGGGCCCTCCTAAATTGTGTCAATAGGATGATCCGAAATGTTCATTTAACGAGCCATACACGGGTCATGCCCCGCAAATTACTTCCCTTTGATGATCTAGACCATCCAAATGATGGGCCAAGCCGTAGATTGATTGTGACCACCTAAATCATTTCTATAGAATGATCCTAGCTGTCCAATTGTTGGGCTGCGGCATAAATGAATTGTGCCCCACTAAATCATTTCTGTTAATGTTCAATGCTTTTAATCATGGGCCCCACATAAATTTGACAAATTTCATATAATTATCAACACAAAACATCCCATCTTTAAGTGGGACTCAAAAGAATAAAATTAAATCACTTTGGGTAGGGCCCACACATATTTAATGGGCCACTCGATTTGGAGGGTCCACCCATGGAAAACGATTTTATTTATTAGATTCAAATAAGCTCAAAACTCACGTTTACTAAAAACAATGCGGGGTACACTTGCTTGATAAAAAATGTTCAAAGCAGGCCCACCAAGTTGATTCTCTCCTGTTTTGATTCTCGTGAATAATCTTTCTCAACACTTAGTAGGAAAATGCGAAACATAGCGAAAATGATCGAAAAGATTGAGAAAACATAATAGACGAATACGGAAATGAAAAACAATGAAAAACCGATAGGAAAACACTACTTCTTTATTCATTAAAGCGGAGCAAAATGGGGGTGTCTACATATGCTCCTCTTTGGTAGAGATGACGTAGTCATCGAATACCAAAGCAAAAGTGACAATACCATTTTACGCAGCGTTTTGTCAACAAAAGACTCTCTAGACAAAATGCAACCTAAATGCGAATGCATGCGACTTAACCTAACGCAAGACCCTAGATGAAGTCCTAGAATTAAACATTTATCAAAAATTATTTACTCTAAACACCATGACCTGGTGGTTCAGAATAATGGAGAAATGGATCCAATCTGATTGCAAAAATTATACAACACATAATGAAAGATAATTATGAGGCAGCGCCGTTTTCAAACGGGCTTCCCAAAGGAAATGAGACATCATATTTACATGGATGCCAAAGAGGAACGAAAGATCATTTTTAAATGGACTCAGAAAAGATGAGATACTGTATTTGTACAGTTCCCAAAGGAAGTGAGACATCATATTTCTATGGATCCCAAAGAGGAACAAGAGACCATTTTTAAATGGACTCAGAAAGGATGAGATACTGTATTTGTACAGTTTCCAAAGGAAATGAGACATCATATTTATATGGATCCCAAAGAGCAACAAAATATCATTTTTAAATAGACTCAGAAAAGATGAGATACTGTATTTGTACAGTTCTCAAAGGAAATGAGACATCATATTTATATGGATCCCAAAGAGGAACAAGAGACCATTTTTAAATGAACTCAGAAAGGATGAGATACTGTATTTGTACAGTTCCCAAAGGAAATGAGACATCATATTTTTATGGATCCCAAAGAGGAACAAGAGACCATTTTTAAATGGACTCAGAAAGGATGAGATACTGTATTTGTATCGTTCCCAAAGGAAATGAGACATCATATGAATCCTAAAGAGGAACAAGAGACCATTTTTTAATGGACTCAGAGAGAATGAAATATCGTATTTATATGGATTCCAAGGAGATGAGACATCATATTTGTATGATGTTAAAAAAGAATTAAGAGACCAATTTTTAATGGATTTAGAAATAATGAAATACCGTATTTATACGGATTCCAAGTAGATGAGACATCATATTTGTATGATGTTCAAAAAGAATTAAGAGACCATTTTTGAATGGATTTAGAAATAATGAAATACCGTATTTATACGGATTCCAAGGAGATGAGACATCATATTTGTATGATGTTTAAAGAGAATTAAGAGACCATTTTTAAGGCACTCAGAGATAATGACATACCGTATCTATACGGATTCCAAAGAGATGAGACATCATATTTGTATGATGTTCAAAGATAATTAAGAGACCATTATTTGAGTTTTGATAGAGATCATCAGAAAAAGAAAATTGAAATCTCCATTTTACAACTTTGGAAGCAAAGGGTTTAATAACACCATATGATAAAGGACTAGGCCTGAATTTGAGACGCCACTTTATTAGCAACCTGCCGCAGCTTGAGGCATTCTGATCTTCTTTTGTTCTTTCACCAGAGGTCGTTCTTCAAAGATCTTAAGCCATTTATGACAATCCTGCTTTTTCCAAGTTTCTCAGAACCTGTTGATGAACCTGTTTTTAGATTGATTGCATCCTACAACAATTCTTAAAATAGAATTTGTAACAAATTTTCTAAAAATAAAACTACAAATATTTGTAATGAAATGACAAAATAAGAAAGATTACTCAAGTAATCTCGTGATGTTTCTGACTTATCAGTATTTTCTTTTAGGTTAGGCTTAACCTCATTTGAAGAATGTTTCTCCATTGATAAACATCTTCAGTTATTATTTAAGACAGTATGTATTTTTCTATCAACCTTTGATTGTTTGAAATTAATGCCCCTAGTTTCAGGAATCGTTGTTGTTAGCTTTGCTTGACCTACTGTGATTTCAGAGATCAATGTAATTCTTCTGGTGTGAACCCAATCTTACTACCACCAAGTTCCCTTTTTGGATTTTCAACTTGGCGGACCGCTCAGCCTTAACTTTTGCTTGAATCGCCTTTTCAGGTTTTTGACTCAGCAGGCCACCCCCTTGACTTTTGCCTAACCTGCCCTTTCAGGTTTTCAACTTAGCAGGGGAATGATCCTAAATTTTGCCTAGATCGCCTTTTCAGGTTTTCAATCTAGCAGATCTTCAAGCTCCATTTCTTCTCTTCTTCTTCCTTTTTTTTCTTTTTTCTTTTTTTTTCTTTACTTGAACACTAAAAGGACTTTATAGGTGAGATAAGGCTTTTCAAAAAATGACTTAAGGTTTTGCAAAGATTTCGACCGATCATGTGAACAGGTTGCCTACGTATCCAAGGGTAGGAATCAGGCCGTGTGTAGTTCAGGGCAGATTTTCCTAGTTTGAAGGTATTTTAATTTTTCTTCTTTTTTCTTTTCACTCAATTTTTTTCTTTTTCTTTTTTCTCTTTTCAACTTCTTTTTGGAATGATTGAATTTCTTCTTTGGAAACAACCGAACTATTTTTTAACCGAGCTGCCTACGTACCCCAGTGTAGGGATCAGGTCATGCGTAGTTCAGGGCGGATGTCCCTAGTATATTGGGTTTTTGAAGGAAAATATTATTTAGGCTCAAAAGGGTTCGCAAAAGGTTATATATATATATTTATTTATCTTAGGCTATGAATTTGGGATTTATTCTGCCAAAAGACGGCCTTCTGGTGTTCAAGCATAGAACCTCTTGAGTTGATCAAGGTTTGTTGGTTCTGATAATATTTCTCCATTTAAATTACGGAGCTTGACGGTTTTTCCGGGTAAGATTTGGTTCACCATGTATGGTCCTGACCAATTAGGTTTGAACTTGCCCCTTGGGTCAGACACTGGTGCTCGGTTATCTTTCAGAACAAGATTGCCTTCTTCTAAATCTCTGATCTTAACCTTTTTATTAAAAGCCCGGGCTATTCTGCGCTGGTAACCTTGTATATGGTAAAACGCCTTTAACCTCTTCTCATCTAGCATGTTCAACTCTTTATATTTGGCATCTGCCCATTCATTTTCTGGCAACTTAGCCTCAGTTAACACTCGGAGCAAACGTACACGGATCTCAACTGGTAGCACTGCTTCCATCCAAAAAATAAGAGAATAAGGGGTTGCCCCAGTTGAAGTTCTAATTGATGTTCTGTAAGCCCACAAGGCGTATGGTAGCTTATTCGACCAATACTTATAAGTTTCTAATATTTTGCTAATGATGGCCTTGAATTTTTGTTTGCAACTTGTACCGCTCCATTTGTCTGTGGTCGATAAGGTGAGGATTTATGATGCTTAATCTTGAACTCTTGGCAAAGAGTGATTACTTCCTTCTTGAAATGAGATCCATTATCTGAGATAAGTTCATGGGGAATTCCATATCTACTTATGATATTGGTGCGTATGAATTTAGCAACTGATGCAGATGTAAGCTTTGTGTAAGAAGTGGCCTCAACCCACTTTGTGAAGTAATCAATCGCAACGACTATGTACTTGTGACCATTGGACGACTTGGGAGAAATCTTGCCAATAATGTCAATACCCCACAGTGAGAATGGCTAAGGAGAGGTAAGAGAATGTAATTCGACGGGTGGTACATGGATAAGATTCGCATGTATCTGACATTTATAGCATTTCTTCTCAAATGTGTGACAATCTGCTTCCAATGTCGGCCAATAGTACCCCAGACGTAGGATTTTCCTTGCCAACATCTTTCCATTCATAGGAGGCCCACACACCCCTTCATGAACATCTGCGAGAATTTCTTCTGCTTGATCTTCAGTGACACAAAAGAGTTGAATTCCGTCGAATGACCGTCGATATAACTCTCCTCCACAAATGACAAAATTAGCTGCCAATCTCTGCAAAGTCCTCATTTCTTTATTCGAGGTCTCGTCGGGATGCCCCTAGCCTGAGATGTAGTTCTTTATGTCCGTATACCATGGCTTACCATCGGGACATCTTGCAGCTATTTCTATAGCATCAACAAATGCAGGAGCCCATTGCTCCTGAACCGTGATAGGTCTCATCTTCATATTGTGAGGTATGTCAATCATAGAAGCTAATGTCACTAGGGCATCGGCGAATCTATTCTTCAACTAACTGAAAGTGATGCACCAGAATTGTTGAATACGAACATCCAAGTATTCATGATACGGCTGTAACTTTTCTTCTCTGGTTTTCCACTCTCCCTGAGTTTGGCAAGTGATTAACTTCGAATCTCCATATACGTCAAGATCCTCTCTGCCTAAAGCCAATGCGGCCTCAAGTCCAACAATGCATGCTTCATACTCTGCCATATTGTTGGTGCAATTAAATTGTAACTTAACGGCGAGGAGGATATGGTCATTTCGGGGTGACACAAGCAATGCCCCTACTCCTTGCCCTGTTTGGTTTGCTGCTCCATCAAAATAGAGGGTCCAACCAGTTTTCAGATATTCATCTTCTATCATCATGATCTCTTCATCTGGAAACATCGTCTGGAAGGGCTGACTTTCTTCTCAAGGTGCTTTTGCCAATTGTTCAGCAATGGCTTGACCCTTTACTGATTTTTGGGTTACATGGGTGATGTCAAACTCAAACAACAATAATAACCATCTGGCGGTCCTGCCTGAAGGGCTGGTTTTTCAAAGAGATACTTCAAAGGATCCATCCTTGACAAAATCAGAACCTTATGTGATAAAAGATAATGTCTGAGTGGCTGAGTAGCCCAAACCAAGGCTAAGCAGGTTTTTTCTAGGACAGTGTACTTCTGTTCATACTCCAACATCTTCTTACTAAGCTAATATACAACATTTTCATGCTAGGTTTCTAGATCTTGCTGTGTTAACATACAACCCATGGTGGTTTCTGTGACTGACAAGTAAAGCCGTAATGGGTGCCCCGGTATTACTAGTGCTAATATCGGTGGTTCAGACAAGCTTTGCTTTATCTTCTCAAAGGCCTGTTGACATTCCTCTGTCCATTATTTGGAAGCATTTTTCTTTAAGAGCTTAAAGATAGGTTCTCAAGTTGATGTAAGATGAGCAATGAATTGTCTTAGGAACTGTATCCTTCCTAGGAATCCTTGAATTTTCTTCTTGGTTTTAAGCGGCGACATCTCCTGGATAGCCTTAATCTTCTGAGGATCTACCTCTATGTCCCTTTGGCTCACCATGAATCCTAAGAACTTACCCGAGGTAACCGCGAATACACATTTGATAGGATTCAAGCGAAGCTGGTATTTGAGTATTCTTTCAAAGAACTTCTTAAGGTTCGGGATATGATCTCTCCTTTTCTTGGATTTTACAATCATATCATCAACATAAACTTCGACTTCTCTATGTATCATGTCATGGAGTAAGGCTGTAGCTGCTCTTTGGTATGTTTCACCGGCATTTTTGAAACCAAATGGCATTACCCGATAGCAATAGGTCTCTCATTGTGTAATGAACGAGGTCTTAGTCATGTCCTCAGGTGCCATCTTAATTTGATTGTAACCGGAGAAACCATCCATGAAAGATAGTAACTCATGTCCGGCTGTATTGTCTACTAGGATATCGATAAGTGGTAGAAGAAAATCATCTTTTGGACTTGCCCTGTTCAAATCCTTCAAATCTACACACATTCTCACCTTCCTATCTTTCTTTGGTACAAGCAATATGTTTGCAAGCCATTCTGGATATTACACTACTTGTAGAAACCCAACAGTCAACTGCTTACTAATTTCTTCCTCTATTTTCAAGATCCACTCAGGCTTGATTCGCCTTAGTTTCTATTTGAAATACGGCAACTTAAGAGGAGGTAAAAATTAGGTTCCTAACAAGTTTTAACCTTTTGAAAAACACTAACCCAATTTTGAAGATTAAGAAATCAAGAATGAAAAAAAAGCACACGAGTTAAATCTTAAGTGCAATTGCAAAATATAGAGCAAAAGACAAGAGAGAGTGCACCCGAGATTTAAAGTGGTTCAGTCCTCAAAATGCGAGGCCTACTCCACTCCACCAACCAAACCCGTTGATGGCTTCACCATTTGATCTTCTTAACTCCGGCAAAGATCGGTGCCGATTACAATTCCGAATGCTTTAACCTTGGTGGCAATCCTCACCACGGAGAGTGGGCTCCACTTCTCCGAACACTCGCCCGAATACAATGTTCTTGAATAAGAAAGAAGGAAAAAAAATCCCTCACAAGGGTTTACAAATTGTAGAAGATATACAAATTTGAGCCTAATGATCCAAATCCTAATCTTAGAGGATGAGAGGCATAAACAAGCTTTGATTCACTCTTGGGATATTCAAATAGAGTTTTAGAGTATTAGGATTATTATTGGGAAGTTTGGAATGCCCATATTTATAGAAAAACCCAAATATGACCGTTCAAGGGCATTGTAAGCCCAATGGTTTCCACCTTGGCATTCCCATCTTATTTTGATGATTCCAATACATAAGTGATTTATGATCACTAATGTGTTTGATTGTCTAAGTTGTAGATTACATTGGTGCTAAGACAACATTACTTGGATTGAGGCCAAGAAGATCTCATTGGACCACATCATGAAGGCCAAAGTCATCAAAGTCCAAGACAAATGAAGACTTGAAGAATCCATTGAAGATCAAAGTTATATTAGATTGTATTAAGATCCAATCCTAGTTTAGGATTTTGAAAGGCATAATTAAGTTAATCTCACACACCCTAAAAATGTATAAGTGATTGTCGTTGTGGTGTTCCAACTATGTGGAACCCTCATAACAATCCCAAGTTGGTGTAAAATTGGAAGCCCAAAAACAGAAGTGAAAATCTGCTCAACATAGGCTTCTCGGAACTCCGAGAGATTTATCGGAGCTCCGAGCTCGGAACTTCGAGAAATCCTCGGAGCTCCGAGATTTGGTCTAGTAGACACTTTTCATCTTCTGTTTGTATTCCCGGAACTCCGAGAAAAATTCTCGGAACTCCGAGAACACTAATAACGGTCAGATTTATATCCGTTGGTGTTTTCTCCATAATTACCACTATGCCACCAAACGGTCATATTTGGGTTTTTCTATATATATGGGTATTCCCAACTTCCAAACCATCAATCCTAACACTCTTAAACTTTACTTGAACATTCAACGAGTGAATCAAAGCTTGATTATGCCTCTCATTTTCTAAGATTAGGATTTGGATCATAGGCTAAATTTGTACATCTTCTACAGCTTATAAACCCTTGTGAGGGATTTTTTGTTCTTTCTTTCTTATCAAGAACGTTGTATCGGGCGAGTGTTCGGAGAAGCGTAGCCCACTCTCCGTGGTGAAAATTGCCACCAAGGTTAAAGGTAATCGAAATTTGTAATCGGCACCGATCTTCGCCGAAGTTAAGAAGATCACATAGTGAAGCCATCAACGGGTTTGGTTGGTGGAGTGGAGTAGGCCTCACATTTGGAGGACCGAACCACTTTAAATCTCGGGTGCAATCTCTCTTACTCTTGATCTTTATTTGCATTTGCACTTTAGATTTAACTTGTGTGCTTGAATTTCTTTTTGATCTCTTAATTTCCAAAATTGGGTTTGAGTTTTCAAAAGAGTTCAAACTTGTTAGTAACCTAATTTCTCTCTCCTCATAAGTTGCCGTAGTTGGGACCACCCTTGGAATATCACTTGGTATCAGAGCTAAGGCTCTTAAAAGATTTTCTTTTCTATAAATCTTTGGTAAATTTTTCTTTAAAAATTTCAACAAGGGAAAGATCATAAGATCTTTGGCAACTTTCTAATTGTGAAATGGCGGATAGAAATAGAACCGGACTTCCGGAGGGCCATTCCACAGCTAGACCTCCCTTCTTTGATGGGTCCAACTATGGACATTGGAAGACAAGGATGCGCATCTATCTTCTTTCGATAGATGTGGAACTTTGGCACATTGTTGAAAATGGATACATGTTGCCTTCCAAACCATTTGAAGAATGGAATGTCGTAGAAAAAAGGCATGCAAATTTAAATTACAAAGCCATAAATTCTTTATTTTGCGCCCTATTTACGGAGGAGTTTAATCGAGTTGCTCTTTTTTATTCCGCCAAGGTTATTTGGGATACACTTGCCGTTACCTATGAGGGAACTTCTCAAGTTAAGGATTACAAAATAAACTTGTTAAAGAGCAAATATGAAATGTTTAGAATGGATCAAAACGAAAGCATTTTCGAAATGTATACCCGTTTTTCTAAAATTTCTAATGAACTAGCAAATCTTGGTAAATCTTATCCTACTGATGAGCTTGTGAGTAAGTTGCTTAGGTCTCTTCCTCCATATTGGGATCCAAAGGTAACCGCCATACAAGAATCAAAGAATCTCAAGACGCTAACCATGGAGGAGCTTGTAGGATCTCTCATCACCCATGAGATGCTCCTCACTAGCCGACAAGAGGAGAAGAAGCCGAAAGAGAAAGAAAAAGAGAGTCGATCTCTAGCTCTAAAAGCCTCCAAAGCGAACTCATCATCCTCTAGCGAGGCGGATAGCGATGAAGAAGAAGCGTTGAGGAAATTTAAAAGCTTATGGAGAAAGAAGCATAAAAAGGGTAAAAAGAAGAAGAAAGAAGAAAGTGATGTTGAGGGAGCCTTAAGATGCTTCAATTGCAAGAAGATTGGACACAAAAGACCGGATTGTCCACTTCTCAAGTCATCTTCCTCAAAATACAAGGAAAAGAAGGAATGGAAGAAGCACAAGGCTCTTGCCGCCGGTTGGGATGCTTTGAGCACCTCGGGCAAAAGCTCAAGCGAAGGGGAAGAAAATAAAAAGGATGATCTTTGCTTCATGACACTCACCCATGAAGATGAGGTAAATTCAAACCCCTCTTGTAATTCATCAAGTAGTGATAGTGAAAAAATATCTTATGATGAATTGTGCAATACCTTGCATTCTCAAATTTCTAAAAATAAAGTTCAAAAGAAATCCATTTCAAAATTAGAAAATGAACTTAATTTTTTGAAAAATGAATCTTCTTCCAAATCTCAAGCACAACTTGAAAATTTTAAACTTGAGATTAAAACCCTTAAGGGTTGTTTGGATGAGAAAACTTGCCAAATTGCAAAACTCCAAGATGTGGCAAGCTCTTCCAAATCTTATGAAGATGAATTTAATGATTTTCTAAATCAAATAACCCATCTTCATAATGAAAATGAACGGTTAAGATTATGTCTCCATGGATTCTTAAATGGAGATAAAATAATTGACATAATCTTAAAGAAAGCTAGTCAAAGACTTAATCATACACATTATGATAGGACTAGTTTATCTAACCCTCATGTTAGATGCCATTATTGTGGAATTAATGGTCATTACCAATTCCAATGTGCATCTAAGATTAGGGATAATGGTGGAACCAAGAAATCTTGGGTTCCCAAAGCCCCCATATGATTTTCATCGTATGTGCTTAGATTAGGGGCTTGCTCTAAAATTGAATATCTTTCTATGGATAATTAAAATATCCCATCTTATGTTGAATAAAAATTCTAAATAGGGGGAGTTCTAGGTTTGTCTTTTTCCTTGAAAAAGGGGAAGCTTTAAATTCAATATTTCATCCCTTTGTTTCTCTTTTACCCCAATCTTGTTGATTGATGCCAAAGGGGGAGAGAATTCTAGTGTAAGGAAAATATGTATGCTTTTAATTGGAAAATCTCTTGTGCTTGTCATCATCAAAAAGGGGGAGATTGTAAGCCCAATGGTTTCCACCTTGGCATTCCCATCTTATTTTGATGATTCAAATACACAAGTGATTTATGATCACTAATGTGTTTGATTGTCTAAGTTGTAGATCACATTGGTGCTAAGACAACATTGCTTGGATTGAGGCCAAGAAGATCTCATTGGACCACATCATGAAGGCTAAAGTCATCAAAGTCCAAGACAAATGAAGACTTGAAGAATCCATTGAAGATCAAAGTTATATTAGATTGTATTAAGATCCAATCCTAGTTTAGGATTTTGAAAGGCATAATTAAGTTAATCTCACACACCCTAAAAATGTATAAGTGATTGTCGTTGTGGTGTTCCAACTATGTGGAACCCTCATAACAATCCCAAGTTGGTGTAAAATTGGAAGCCCAAAAACAGAAGTGAAAATCTGCTCAACATAGGCTTCTCGGAACTCCGAGAGATTTCTCGGAGCTCCAAGCTCGGAACTCCGAGAAATCCTCGGAGCTCCGAGATTTGGTCCAGTAGACATTTTTCATCTTCTGTTTGTATTCTCAGAACTCCAAGAAAAACTCTTGGAACTCCGAGAATTCTCGGAATCCGAGAACACTGATAACGGTCAGATTTATATCTGTTGGTGTTTTCTCCAGAATTACCACTATGCCACCAAACGGTCATATTTGGGTTTTTCTATATATATGGGTATTCCCAACTTCCAAACCATCAATCCTAACACTCTTAAACTTTACTTGAACATTCAAAGAGTGAATCAAAGCTTGATTATGCCTCTCATCTTCTAAGATTAGGATTTGGATCATAAGCTAAATTTGTACATCTTCTACATCTTGTAAATACTTGTGAGGGATTTTTTGTTCTTTCTTTCTTATCAAGAATGTTGTATCGGGCGAGTGTTCGGAGAAGCATAGCCTACTCTCCGTGGTGAAGATTGCCACTAAGGTTAAAGGTAATCGGAATTTGTAATCGGCACCGATCTTCGCCGAAGTTAAGAAGATCACATAGTGAAGCCATCAACGGGTTTGGTTGATGGAGTGGAGTAGGCCTCACGTTTGGAGGACCGAACCACTTTAAATCTCGTGTGCAATCTCTCTTACTCTTGATCTTTATTTGCATTTGCACTTTAGATTTAACTTGTGTGCTTGAATTTCTTTTTGATCTCTTAATTTCTAAAATTGGGTTTGAGTTTTCAAAAGAGTTAAAACTTGTTAGTAACATAATTTCTCTCTCCTCATAAGTTGCCGTACTCGGGACCACCCTTGGAATTTCAGGCATAGTGGTAATTCCTACGAAAATTCCCAACAGCTATAATTCTTACCGTTATAGTGGTCTCGGAGTTCCGGAAATATAAACAGAAGATTGAAAAATGCTACTGGACCATTTCTCGGAGCTCCGAAGAATCTCTCGGAGTTCCGAGAAGCCTATCTTCAGCAGATTTTCAATTTCATGTTTCTTATTCTTTGGGCTTCCAACTCTACACCAAGTTGGGATTGCTATGAGGGTTCCACATTGTTGGAACACCACAAGGACAATCTCTTAAATATTTTAGGGGTGTGTGAGATTACTTTATTTATGCCTCTTAAAGTCTAAACTAGGATTGGATCTTATACATTCTAAAAAGACATTGATCTTCAATGCTATGCTTCAAGTCTTCATTCGCCTTGGATCTCCGATGTCTTTTGGCCTTCATAATGTGGTTCAATGAGATCTTCTTGGCCTCAATCCAAGCAATGTTGTCTTAGCACAATTAAGATCTACAACTTAAACAATCAAACACATTAGTGATCTTAAATCACTTGTGTATTTAAATCATCAAAATAAGATGGGAATGCCAAGGTGGGAATCATTCGGCTTACACTATTTTTTAGGTTTAATTCCTGATAACAAAGGCACCTTATGTTGGACGATGTGGAGATAGAGTATTTCCAATTCGTACTTCCTGTATTAAATCTTCTGTTCCGATCTTTATAATTTCGATTTCATCTTTAAGAGGCTGGGCTCGGCGCTCCTCCTCTTGTTTGAGCATATGCTGCAACTCAAGGGGAGCTTCATCGATCCCTTCTTCCTCGTCTGAGGAGGGAGTGTTATTCTTATTAAAGTCAGAACCAAACACAGAGACATACTGAGAATCAGATTTCATTGAATTGAAAGAAATTACACCATCATCATTGGACTCATCCTGAACAGGCTCAGGATTCAGATTATAAATAAAATCAGAAAATGACTTGCCTAGACTAGGCACTGACACGGACTTAACCAACTTGATTGGCCTCGACTTAGGAATAATATAAGTAGGGAAAACATTAGAACTCTAGTTTGAAAGTTTTTTTGTTGCGGGTGCAATCTGACTCTGAGGTTCAGCAAAGATAGAATTGCTTTGAATAGCCGTTACTAGAACATCTTCACGGTCTGTATCTTCTTGTTCTTCAGAAAGGTCTAAAACCGGCAACTCCTGCCAAGCAACATCAGGCTCATCTTCTTCAAACAAGGACTCCAACATATCTGGCTCAAGGTAGACTAACCAGTCATCAACAGTTTTCTCAACATAATGCACCGGCGATTCTGTTTCTGGGAGAGCAAGGCCACTAAATATTTCAAAACCAGGTATCATGATTCCTGTCACCGAGTCATACCATGGTTCAGAAAACCCATAGTATGGTGAAGTCTCACCTTCTTTGACAAATTGACCATTCATGGATAAAGAGTATGGTGCCATTGGGAGTACTCCTCCAGTGCGACGGATTTCATCTCTTAATTACAACAATTCTTCCATGGCTTCTTCCTCTTCCTCAGTAGGTACATATCCGAGAGCGAAAGTTCCATGGTTTTGCTTTGATTGGGCGCCAGTGAGACGCCTTGCTCGGATCACGGCCCAAATTCATGCCAGAAAACTAATTCATTTTTCCCATCATTTTGGCAACAACGGGATTGATGGCAAGAGGCAAACATAACTCCTCACAAGAGGGCTCTTCATAGGAAATAGTAGCAACATTGAATGCAAAACCATTCAGATTGTATTATTCTGCTTTTACCACAGGGAGAATCAAAATTTTCCTTGTTATCTGCCCTATCTCTGGCTCTTCGTCACCTCGGACAGTGATCCTCTTTCAATCCTTGCTGAATTTTAGCTTCTTGATGAGCACATTTATGTGTGAATGGTAGGGGTTAAAAGCATGTAATTTTCTCATTTAAAGCGGTGCTACTAAGGTATTTTCATTGTTTTTGGTGTTTCAAGGTTATTTCTGAATTTCCACGGAAAATGAATCTAAGGAGATGAAATTCCAAGAAAATCTTGGTTACAAGCAATATTAGCAACTCAACAAAGGAAGAAGGTTCAAGTTCAATGCAAGCAATATGTTACTTGAAGCTTACCAAATGAAGAAGTTCTGACTATCGATGGAAATAATTTGGGAGCAACATGTTATACTATGGCTCGTCAAATGGGCAGTGTTTATTCGCAGCCATGTGCATTGTGGCTGATTAGTGAGTAGTTCGGATCATATATGGTGTCTTGAAAGTAACATCAATGTGCATTGTGGCCCCGTTAAATGGACAGTTCAAGTTACTTTATGGAACCAATTTTGGGCGCCACACATATATGTTGATAATCAAGTTGGACAGTTCAGCTCAGCCAATGAGTATGGTTCGGTGGGCACAGCCATTCACCTTAAGGTCCATGATTTGAGTGATTAGGGTCAGCCTTGGGAAGGATTTTGATGCACCCTACTAGGGCCTAACAAGTGGACAGTTAGGATCATCTCACGAAAAAAATTAGGTACAACTTATTTTGGTAAATGGCGATTTTGATCACCCAATCAAATAGGTGTACATATGCTTTTAAAAAAATTATAAGATTGTGCAACAAAATGGATGATCTTAACCATCCATTTTGGTTAGGAAAGAGTCCCAGCTGACTCTCTTGGGCGCATTTGTTTGGCTTTTGGCAACATTTATAGGAAAAGAAAATATCTGAATTATGGATCATAAAATGGATGGATTGGATCATTCCATGAAATTTAAATAATGGGCATAACCAATTTGCAATAAGCCCATTATTTGAACGGTTCAGATTTTAGAGGGACAATCCTATTTACACTGGCCATCTATTTGGACGATTTGGATCAACCCAATAAATGGACCGTTTGGATTATTACATGGGAATGGATTAGAAGGGACGACCATTTGTGTGGAGGCCAATTAAATGAACGGTTTAGATCAATCAAACATGTTGCATTATGGCCAATTAAATGAACAGTTTTAATTAGCCACTGAGACGGGCGTGCATGTGTTCTTTTTGACAAATACAAGCTTCTACAATTATACCATGGGGAAGAATTCATAATGCATAGTGGGACCCACACGGAAGTGTAAATGCATGCAATTGTTTTGCACAAGCAGCCCACGGTGACATGTTGCTGTTGATACAAATACAAGCTTCTACAATTATACTATGTAGGCATGTTGCTGTTGATATAAGATTCATTGCTACAATGAAAAGTTGAAGAAAGAGAGATATTTAGAAAGATTCCATCCAGGTGACATCCTTTCTCTCTCTCATAAAGGATAAAAAAAGGCAACTTTGCTTGGACGTTTACTAAATTGGAAAACCCTACCTCACTCTCATATATACATACTCTCTCCATCTCTTACTCTCTTACTCTCTTGTTCTCTCAACTCTATTTTTCTCTTTTTCTCTCCACTACTCTCAAGCTCTCTCCCTTAGGTTTTCTTGTTCTTTCTTTTTCATTTTCTTTTCAACTCTCAATCTAAGGCATCATCATCCACCATTCAAACTCAAGGTGACATTAAAGCTTGAAGGAGGAAGATGCAACCAAAGTTGGAGGAGAAAAAGACTAAGTTCTATTTAATTTTTGTTATTTATTTTAAGTTCAATTTGATGTAATTTTGTTTCAATTCAAGTTAGTGAAGAAGTAATTAGTTCTTGTTTAATTTTCTTTCAAGTTCTATATGGCAATTCTTCTCCCATCTATCTCGTTTATTTTTATTTTTCTTCCCTTCTTCATGAGTAACTAAATCCTATTTACTTAGGGTTTAGTTGAAACCATGGGGAAGGAGAAATAATTACAATTAAATCAATCTACTCAATTGAAAAATTGTGTAGGAGTTTGTGTTTGGAAAATCCTAATCATTCATGCCATTGGCTTTCCCCTTTCGTATGAATTATTGTTGATTAACAAATATAAAGTTCTATATAATCAATGTAAATTGGAGAGTGGATTTGATTAATTACTTATAAGGAATGACATCCCTTTGATCTTATTCCTTATTGACTAGTTAATCGAATTTTCAACCCAATTCAAGAGTTGTTTTAATTAATCAATTTAATCCAAACCCATGGTGGATTCTAACCCTAAGTAATCTTTTATATTGAATTAAGGTTTTTACACTATTCCAAATTACTTTCGTAATTTTTCAATTAACTTAGGCCTTTAGAATTTTAGTTTTCTAATTAAATTAGATAAGTAGTTAATCAAGATCATTAGAATTTTGGTACACTTTGCCTAAATTAAGATTTCTAAATCAAGATCGTAGTTGAATTTGATTCTTAGATTGAATAGAATACACACTTATATATAGTGTTGGCTCCGAGGTCTAAGTCCATTCCAGGCAACATTATATCATAGCTAGTATTCTAATCGGTACAAGAATAGGATTGACAACTAGATTTCTCTTCCCTGAGTTCGACCCGTATTTACACGATCCGTGCACTTGCGGTTATTTAATTTCTCAAACAAGTTTTTAGCGCCGCTGCCGGGGAAGAGAGTTGCATTAGAATCTTAATTATTCAAAGTGTTAGATTAGTAGTTGTTTTTAGTTTAGTTATAATTTTTTGGTTTCTTGGCTATCCATCTCTCTTACTTGGTTTTCCTGTGTTTATGAGTGAAGGTTGGGTGCGGAACTCGGCCAATCGACTAGAAAGAGCAAACCGGTTAGAGACGGCGGAAGACATCGCACCAAATCCAAATCAAGTAGTCATGGCGGAAGAACAAGAGCCGCCCAAGAGTTTGCGCGATCGCTTCTATCCGGCCCGAACCGCGCAACCTTCTTGCATTAGATTGCCGGTTGCACAGGGCAATAATTTTGAGCTAAAATCGCAATTTATTTCTTTGCTTCCTCGTTTTCATGGCCTCCCTTCGGAGGATGCTTATTTATTTTTGCGTGAGTTTGAAGATGTATGTGCTTTGATTAAGTTGCAACAACTTACCGATGATGCGGTAAAGTTGTGGTTTATTACGTTTTCACTCAAGGATGGAGCCAAAAAGTGGCTCTATGGCTTACCAACGAACTCCATCACCACTTGGGAGGAGTTCGCCGTCGCTTTCCTAAAAAAGTTTTTTCCATTACATAAAACTAATAAGCTTAGGAACGATATTTTACAATTCAAACAAAAGCCATTAGAGTCATTTTCTAAGTTTATGGAGAGGTTGAAAGACCTACTCCAAGAGTGTCCTCACCATGGAATTGATTTGTGGCACTTATGCCAAATTGTTTATGAGGGCATAGATTACCAAACAAAGCAACTTCTTGAATCCATGTGTCCTAACGGTTTTACATCTTTCACGGATGAGGCCGCGGCATGGAACTTCTTACTTGATTTGGCAGAAAAAACAAGAGAGTGGGAATCCACTCAAGACAGTGAGAGAGCCACTTCAAGTAAGGGATTTCTAATAGAGGGTGCCGTGGCAAAAGAGGCCCATCTTGATAGCCTATCAAAAGGCTAGAAGCAATAGTTGTCAAAGGACCTTCACAGGTCCATCAAATTGCACATAGTGTTCCTATGTGCAATTGGTGTCAAGCCACGGACCATGTCATGGAAGAGTGCCCAACTCTTGCTAAATTTGGTAATTCTAATGAAAATGCAAGTGCCATGTTTTTAAATAATCCATATAGTAGCACTTATAATCCGGGATGGAGGAATCATCCTAACTTTTCTTGGAATCAAGGGAATTATCAAGGAGGGCCATCAAATTTCCAAGGTCAAGGCCAATTTGTCCAACCTAGGCCCACCTTCCCTTCTATGCATGTTCGACCACCCCTAACCACACCTCCACCTTTTCAAAACCCAATTTTAAATAATGTTTCAAATCAGCAACCACCGGGTTTTCAAAAACAAGGGGAGTCGGCACGCATAGCTTCCTTAGAAAAGAGCATAGAACTTCTCACTAGCACTTTCATGACAAGCCAACACAATATGGAGAAGCAAATCTCCCAACTTGCCATGGCTTTGCATGAAAGGGAAAAGGGGAAGATGCCAAGTCAACCCGTTCCTAATCCAAGGAACGTGAATATGAATGTGAATCAACAGGTACCACAAAATCAGTTGAATGTCATTCAACCAATTCTGCCGCTGCAAGAGTCCTCCAATGAATGTAATGTCGTATATGCTTTAAGGAGTGGTAAAGATTACCACAATGAGGAGGTCAGATTTGAACTTTCTATAGATCCACAAGATACATCCAAAGAGGTAAGAAAAGACTCCCCTCCAACAGGGTCGATTGTGGAACCCAAACAGGTAAGTGAAGAGCAGGCAGTTTCTCCACCTGAAAAGGAGTATGTGCCTAAAGCTCCTTTTCCAAGGAGACTTGCTAATAATAAAAAGGTGGATGCCATGGATAAAATATTAAATGTGTTTAAGCAAGTGCAAATTAACATTCCCTTATTAGATGCGATTTCCCAAGTCCCTACTTATGCCAAAGTGTTGAAGGATTTGTGCACACAAAAGCGCATAACTAATGTGCCCAAGAAGGCTTTCTTGGCCGCAAATATAAGTTCCATTTTATCTCAACAGATGGTGGCTAAGTATAAGGACCCGGGATGTCCCACTATTTCTTGCACTATTGGTAACACTAAAATTGAGCATGCTCTTTTAGATTTGGGTGCTAGTGTGAACCTCTTGCCATTTTCTGTATATATGCAATTAGGACTAGGAGACCTCAAACCAACCACCGTCACTCTCCAATTGGCGGATAGATCCATAAAGACACCTAAAGGGATGGTTGAGGATGTGTTAATTAAAGTAGGAGATTTTCTTTTTCCAGTCGATTTTATCGTGTTAGATACGGAACCTGTTGCTAATATCAAGGATCAAATCCCTATCATTCTTGGGAGGCCTTTCCTTGCTACTAGCAATGCTCTCATTAACTGTAGAAATGGCCTAATGAAACTCTCATTTGGTAATACTTCAGTAGATTTTAATGTTTTTAGATTAGGTAAGCTACCCAATTTTCATGAAGATATTAATATGTTGCATGCCTTTCCTGAATATGTTATGACTAATTTTGAAATCAACTTTGATGCAGGTTATCAAGAATGCTTGGATGCACTAGGAGATGATGGAGGAGATGATTTCTTTTCCAAAGCTTTTGCCATTCAAAACGTAGAGCCGGTGGGACCACTAGCCACATCGCTTCCAAAGCTTTCCATTGAAGAGGCCCCACAGCTAGACTTGAAGCCGCTTCCCTCTACTTTACGTTATGCTTTTCTTAGTGATAATTGTACTTTGCCTGTAATAATTGCTGCGGATCTAACCTCCACTCAAGAGGAGGAACTCATTAAATTGCTAAAAGATAACAAGGAAGCCATAGGTTGGACAATGGCCGACATCAAAGGAATTAGCCCTTCGATTGTGCAACATCACATCCACCTCATTGAGGGTTCCAAACCTTCAAGGGAACCTCAAAGAAGGGCTAATCCTGTGATGAAGGAAGCCATCCAAAAAGAGATCTTAAAATGGTTAGATAACAGGATCATATATCCCATCTCGGATAGCCAATGGGTGAGTCCCGTTCAAGTAGTGCCTAAGAAGTCGGGAGTCACGGTTATACAATCCGCCACCAATGAACTCATTCCTACTCGTATTCAAACGGGGTGGCGGGTTTGTATTGACTACCGAAAGCTTAATGCCGCTACTTGGAAGGATCACTTTCCTTTGCCTTTTATTGATCAAATGTTAGAAAGGTTAGCGGGTCGTGAGTATTATTGCTTTCTTGATGGATATTCCGGTTATAACCAAATTCCCATCGCTCCTGAAGATCAAGAGAAAACGACATTCACATGCCCCTTTGGAACATTTGCTTATAGACGCATGCCTTTTGGGTTATGCAATGCACCGGCAACTTTCCAAAGATGCATGATGAGTATCTTTTCTGACATGGTGGAGACATTCTTAGAGGTTTTTATGGATGATTTTTCTATTCATGGCTCCACCTATGCCGAATGTTTACATCACTTAAAATTGGTCTTAGAAAGGAGTAGAGAAAAGAACTTGGTCCTTAATTGGGAAAAATGCCATTTCATGGTAAAAGAGGGCATAGTTCTAGGACATGTGATTTCAAAAGATGGGATTAAAGTTGATAAAGCCAAGGTGGATCTCATTGTCCATCTTCCACCACCCAAAAGTGTGAAGGATATCCGATCATTCTTGGGCCATGCAGGCTTTTACCGGCGTTTCATAAAAGATTTTTCTAAACTTGCTAGGCCTCTAACCAACTTGTTAGCAAAAGATAAAAAATTTGAGTTTTCCAAAGAATGCTTCGATTCTTTTGAGTGTTTGAAAAATGAGTTAACTACGGCTCCAATCATTCAAGCACCGAATTGGACCGAACCATTTGAAATTATGTGTGATGCTTCTGACTTTGCCATAGGAGCCGTTTTGGGCCAAAGATTCAATAAATTACCGCATGTAATCTATTATGCAAGTAGGACTCTCAATGATGCACAACTCAACTACACCACTACGGAAAAAGAATTTTTAGCGGTTGTGTTTGCACTTGAGAAGTTTCGGTCTTACTTGATTGGATCGCATGTGATAATTTATACCGACCATTCGGCAATCAAGTATCTTGTTGGAAAGAAGGATGCTAAAGCTCGCCTCATTAGGTGGGTTTTACTTCTTCAAGAATTTGATTTGGAGATTAGAGATAAAAAGGGTACGGAAAACTTGGTTGCCGATCACTTGTCTCGACTTCCTAATGCAAAGGATGATGAAGGTCCAATTAATGAAAATTTCCCTGATGAGCAATTGTTTGCCATTTCTAGTGAACCATGGTATGCGGATATTGTGAATTACTTGGTTACAGGTGCTACACCGGATCATTGGTCCAACCAAGATAAATATCGGTTTCACTCACAGGTAAAGTATTTCTTTTGGGATGAGCCCTACTTGTTTAAAACTTGTTCGGATCAGATTGTCCGACGATGTGTGCCCGATCATGAGCACCAATCGATTCTATCTTTTTGCCATGATCAAGCTTGTGGTGGCCACTTTAGTGCAAAGAAAACTGCGCACAAAGTTTTACAATGTGGTTTCTATTGGCCTAGTCTTTTTAGGGATTCTTTTGATTTTTGTAAAGCTTGTAGGTCATGTCAATCCTTAGGAAGAGTTACTAAGCGAAATATGATGCCCCTCAACCCGATCTTAGTGGTAGAAATCTTCGATGTGTGGGGTATTGATTTTATGGGTCCGTTTCCCAATTCATTTGGCAACTTGTATATTTTGTTAGGAGTAGATTATGTGTCAAAATGGATTGAAGCCATTGCTTGCAAATCCAATGACCACAAGGTGGTGGTCAAGTTTTTGAAAGAAAACATCCTCTCGCGCTTTGGTACTCCTCGTGCGCTCATTAGTGATAGGGGTAAACACTTTTGTAATAGACCTTTTGAAGCTCTTATGAAGAAATATGGTATTACTCATAAGCTGTCTACACCTTATCACCCACAAACGAGTGGCCAAGTGGAGGTTTCAAATAGGCAAATTAAGCAAATTTTGGAAAAGACAGTGAATCCAAACCGCAAAGATTGGTCCATTAGATTAGTGGATGCCTTGTGGGCTCATAGGACGGCATTCAAGACTGATCTTGGTCAGTCTCCTTACCGCCTTGTGTATGGCAAAGCTTGTCACCTCCCGGTTGAATTGGAACATAAAGCTTTTTGGGCTATTAAGAAACTAAACTTTGATTTGTCTTCTGCAGGTGTTCAAAGGCGATTACAACTTTCTGAATTAGAGGAGTTGCGCAATGAAGCGTACGAGAATGCAAAGATCTATAAAGAGAAGACAAAAGCTTTTCATGACACACATATTTTGAGAAAATCGTTTCAAGAGGGCGAAAAAGTGCTTCTCTACAATTCAAGATTGCATATCTTTCCAGGTAAGTTAAGATCCCGTTGGGATGGACCATATGTGGTTAACAAAGTTTTCTCCCATGGTGCGGTCGAGGTACTAAATCCCAGCAATGGTGAGATTTTTAAAAGGGAATGGATTAGAAGGGACGACCATTTGTGTGGAGGCCAATTAAATGAACGGTTTAGATCAATCAAACATGTTGCATTATGGCCAATTAAATGAACAGTTTTAATTAGCCACTGAGACGGGCGTGCATGTGTTCTTTTTGACAAATACAAGCTTCTACAATTATACCATGGGGAAGAATTCATAATGCATAGTGGGACCCACACGGAAGTGTAAATGCATGCAATTGTTTTGCACAAGCAGCCCACGGTTTTTTTTTTGTTTTTCTTGGATTAGAAAATGGAATTCTCTAATACTATATTCCAAACACAACACATGAGGGACCCACATTCACTTTCCCTTCTTCATCTCTTTTGTCCATATATGCAAGCCATGTTGCTATTCCCATGCAATAGCCGTTCAAGGCTATGTAGGCATGTTGCTGTTGATATAAGATTCATTGCTACAATGAAAAGTTGAAGAAAGAGAGATATTTAGAAAGATTCCATCCAGGTGACATCCTTTCTCTCTCTCATAAAGGATAAAAAACGGCAACTTTGCTTGGACGTTTACTAAATTGGAAAACCCAACCTCACTCTCATATATACATACTCTCTCCATCTCTTACTCTCTTACTCTCTTGTTCTCTCAACTCTATTTTTCTCTTTTTCTCTCCACTACTCTCAAGCTCTCTCCCTTAGGTTTTCTTGTTCTTTCTTTTTCATTTTCTTTTCAACTCTCAATCCAAGGCATCATCATCCACCATTCAAACTCAAGGTGACATTAAAGCTTGAAGGAGGAAGATGCAACCAAAGTTGGAGGAGAAAAAGACTAAGTTCTATTTAATTTTTGTTATTTATTTTAAGTTCAATTTGATGTAATTTTGTTTCAATTCAAGTTAGTGAAGAAGTAATTAGTTCTTGTTTAATTTTCTTTCAAGTTCTATATGGCAATTCTTCTCCCATCTATCTCGTTTATTTTTATTTTTCTTCCCTTCTTCATGAGTAACTAAATCCTATTTACTTAGGGTTTAGTTGAAACCATGGGGAAGGAGAAATAATTACAATTAAATCAATCTACTCAATTGAAAAATTGTGTAGGAGTTTGTGTTTGGAAAATCCCAATCATTCATGCCATTGGCTTTCCCCTTTCGTATGAATGATTGTTGATTAACAAATATAAAGTTCTATATAATCAATGTAAATTGGAGAGTGGATTTGATTAATTACTTATAAGGAATGACATCCCTTTGATCTTATTCCTTATTGACTAGTTAATCGAATTTTCAACCCAATTCAAGAGTTGTTTTAATTAATCAATTTAATCCAAACCCATGGTGGATTCTAACCCTAAGTAATCTTTTATATTGAATTAAGGTTTTTACACTATTCCAAATTACTTTCGTAATTTTTCAATTAACTTAGGCCTTTAGAATTTTAGTTTTCTAATTAAATTAGATAAGTAGTTAATCAAGATCATTAGAATTTTAGTACACTTTGCCTAAATTAAGATTTCTAAATCAAGATCGTAGTTGAATTTGATTCTTAGATTGAATAGAATACACGCTTATATATAGTGTTGGCTCCGACGTCTAAGTCCACGGAAATCCTGAGTCCATTCCAGGCAACATTATATCATAGCTAGTATTCTAATCGGTACAAGAATAGGATTGACAACTAGATTTCTCTTCCCTGAGTTCGACCCGTATTTACACGATCCGTGCACTTGCGGTTATTTAATTTCTCAAACAAGTTTTTGGCGCCGCTGCCGGGGAAGAGAGTTGCATTAGAATTTTAATTATTCAAAGTGTTAGATTAGTAGTTGTTTTTAGTTTAGTTATATTTTTTTGGTTTCTTGGCTATCCATCTCTCTTACTTGGTTTTCCTGTGTTTATGAGTGAAGGTTGGGTGCGGAACTCGGCCAATCGACTAGAAAGAGCAAACCGGTTAGAGACGGCGGAAGACATCTCACCAAATCCAAATCAAGTAGTCATGGCGGAAGAACAAGAGCCGCCCAAGAGTTTGCGCGATCGCTTCTATCCGGCCCGAACCGCGCAACCTTCTTGCATTAGATTGCCGGTTGCACAGGACAATAATTTTGAGCTAAAATCGCAATTTATTTCTTTGCTTCCTCGTTTTCATGGCCTCCCTTCGGAGGATGCTTATTTATTTTTGCGTGAGTTTGAAGATGTATGTGCTTTGATTAAGTTGCAACAACTTACCGATGATGCGGTAAAGTTGTGGTTTATTACGTTTTCACTCAAGGATGGAGCCAAAAAGTGGCTCTATGGCTTACCAACGAACTCCATCACCACTTGGGAGGAGTTCGCCGTCGCTTTCCTAAAAAAGTTTTTTCCATTACATAAAACTAATAAGCTTAGGAACGATATTTTACAATTCAAACAAAAGCCATTAGAGTCATTTTCTAAGTTTATGGAGAGGTTGAAAGACCTACTCCAAGAGTGTCCTCACCATGGAATTGATTTGTGGCACTTATGCCAAATTGTTTATGAGGGCATAGATTACCAAACAAAGCAACTTCTTGAATCCATGTGTCCTAACGGTTTTACATCTTTCACGGATGAGGCCGTGGCATGGAACTTCTTACTTGATTTGGCAGAAAAAACAAGAGAGTGGGAATCCACTCAAGACAGTGAGAGAGCCACTTCAAGTAAGGGATTTCTAATAGAGGGTGCCGTGGCAAAAGAGGCCCATCTTGATAGCCTAATCAAAAGGCTAGAAGCAATAGTTGTCAAAGGACCTTCACAGGTCCATCAAATTGCACATAGTGTTCCTATGTGCAATTGGTGTCAAGCCACGGACCATGTCATGGAAGAGTGCCCAACTCTTGCTAAATTTGGTAATTCTAATGAAAATGCAAGTGCCATGTTTTTAAATAATCCATATAGTAGCACTTATAATCCGGGATGGAGGAATCATCCTAACTTTTCTTGGAATCAAGGGAATTATCAAGGAGGGCCATCAAATTTCCAAGGTCAAGGCCAATTTGTCCAACCTAGGCCCACCTTCCCTTCTATGCATGTTCGACCACCCCTAACCACACCTCCACCTTTTCAAAACCCAATTTAGTTAGTGGATATTTTAATTTTGGAATTTGAAAAATTAGAAAGAATACTTTCCTTTCTTAGTTTTGTTTTCTTTTGGAATCTTTCTTTTTAAAAAGATTTGAATAAGAAATAGAAATAGAAACTTGCTTTTTATATGGTATGGATAAAAAGGAAAGAAAGGTTGAAACAAAGAAATAATGAATGATTTTTAGAAACTTTGCTTCTTGATTATAGTTTTGATTTGTAGCCTTGTTGACTTGAGCTATTAAGTCTGAAGGGTTTTTATGCCTAGTTCCTTAAAGCCAACTGGCTTCAGAGCAACTGACTGAAAACTCCATACATGGGTCAATTAGAAAGCTTAATAAATCAAAGTATTGCACGTAATCAAAGGTAAAGCTTGAACTCATATGCATCAATGTCTATGACATATGCAAATCAAAGATTAGTCGGACACTGCTTAGTAGCCTGGGTGTCTGGTGCATGCCCTGCATGTCATTCACGCCAAAAGCAGTAGAGGATTACAAAAAAAAAATGAGTTCTATTCTTAGAAACTATGGGAAAAGTTGAAAGTATGGTGGACCATATAAATTTGTAAGTTTTCTACGAAGTTTCCCAATCAAATTTCTTTTATGGTACGATTACATTAGAGGCAAGTTTAAGGGAGCAAAGTATGACAAATTCAAAAGAGGATTCCTTGATTAAAATATTTTTCTAATTTTTCCAACTTGGGATAGGATGCAAAGTTTAAAGTATGGGGGTATTCTTGTTCTTCTATTTTGAGCAATTTATCAAAGAAAAATGATTGACAATTTTTTGGCTTTACTCTATAGTGGGATTTGAAAGAAAAGTTTATTTTTAGAATTTTGTGTGTTTATTCACTGCAAACACTCACGAGACACAACTCGTCCACTAGGGTAACCTAGGGGTTTAAAGGCTTGTTGCACGCGCTAAGTGCAATCGTGATTCCTATGAAAGTGAGTTAGGATTTTATTTTTATTTAGTTTTTGTGTTTGTTTTAGTTTTTCTTTTTGTTTGCTTGAGGACAAGCAAAGCTCAAGTATGGGGGAATTTGATGAGCACATTTATGTGTGAATGGTAGGGGTTAAAAGCATGTAATTTTCTCATTTAAAGCGATGCTACTAAGGTATTTTCATTGTTTTTGGTGTTTCAAGGTTATTTCTGAATTTCCACGGAAAATGAATCTAAGGAGATGAAATTCCAAGAAAATCTTGGTTACAAGCAATATTAGCAAGTCAACAAAGGAAGAAGGTTCAAGTTCAATGCAAGCAATATGTTACTTGAAGCTTACCAAATGAAGAAGTTCTGACTATCGATGGAAATAATTTGGGAGCAACATGTTATACTATGGCTCGTCAAATGGGCAGTGTTTATTCGCAGCCATGTGCATTGTGGCTGATTAGTGAGTAGTTCGGATCATATATGGTGTCTTGAAAGTAACATCAATGTGCATTGTGGCCCCGTTAAATGGACAGTTCAAGTTACTTTATGGAACCAATTTTGGGCGCCACACATATATGTTGATAATCAAGTTGGACAGTTCAGCTCAGCCAATGAGTATGGTTCGGTGGGCACAGCCATTCACCTTAAGGTCCATGATTTGAGTGATTAGGGTCAGCCTTGGGAAGGATTTTGATGCACCCTACTAGGGCCTAACAAGTGGACAGTTAGGATCATCTCACGAAAAAAATTAGGTACAACTTATTTTGGTAAATGGCGATTTTGATCACCCAATCAAATAGGTGTACATATGATTTTAAAAAAATTATAAGATTGTGCAACAAAATGGATGATCTTAACCATCCATTTTGGTTAGGAAAGAGTCCCAGCTGAGTCTCTTGGGCGCATTTGTTTGGCTTTTGGCAACATTTATAGGAAAAGAAAATATCTGAATTATGGATCATAAAATGGATGGATTGGATCATTCCATGAAATTTAAATAATGGGCATAACCAATTTGCAATAAGCCCATTATTTGAACGGTTCAGATTTTAGAGGGACAATCCTATTTACACTGGCCATCTATTTGGACGATTTGGATCAACCCAATAAATGGACCGTTTGGATTATTACATGGGAATGGATTAGAAGGGACGACCTTTTGTGTGGAGGCCAATTAAATGAACGGTTTAGATCAATCAAACATGTTGCATTATGGCCAATTAAATGAACGGTTTTAATTAGCCACTGAGACGGGCGTGCATGTGTTCTTTTTGACAAATACAAGCTTCTGCAATTATACCATGGGGAAGAATTCATAATGCATAGTGGGACCCACACGGAAGTGTAAATGCATGCAATTGTTTTGCACAAGCAGCCCACGGTTTTTTGTTTTGTTTTTCTTGGATTAGAAAATGGAATTCTCTAATACTATATTCCAAACACAACACATGAGGGACCCACATTCACTTTCCCTTCTTCATCTCTTTTGTCCATATATGCAAGCCATGTTGCTATTCCCATGCAATAGCCGTTCAAGGCTATGTAGGCATGTTGCTGTTGATATAAGATTCATTGCTACAATGAAAAGTTGAAGAAAGAGAGATATTTAGAAAGATTCCATCCAGGTGACATCCTTTCTCTCTCTCATAAAGGATAAAAAAAGGCAACTTTGCTTGGACGTTTACTAAATTGGAAAACCCTACCTCACTCTCATATATACATACTCTCTCCATCTCTTACTCTCTTACTCTCTTGTTCTCTCAACTCTATTTTTCTCTTTTTCTCTCCACTACTCTCAAGCTCTCTCCCTTAGGTTTTCTTGTTCTTTCTTTTTCTTTTTCTTTTCAACTCTCAATCCAAGGCATCATCATCCACCATTCAAACTCAAGGTGACATTAAAGCTTGAAGGAGGAAGATGCAACCAAAGTTGGAGGAGAAAAAGACTAAGTTCTATTTAATTTTTGTTATTTATTTTAAGTTCAATTTGATGTAATTTTGTTTCAATTCAAGTTAGTGAAGAAGTAATTAGTTCTTGTTTAATTTTCTTTCAAGTTCTAAATGGCAATTCTTCTCCCATCTATCTCGTTTATTTTTGTTTTTCTTCCCTTCTTCATGAGTAACTAAATCCTATTTACTTAGGGTTTAGTTGAAACCATGGGGAAGGAGAAATAATTACAATTAAATCAATCTACTCAATTGAAAAATTGTGTAGGAGTTTGTGTTTGGAAAATCCCAATCATTCATGCCATTGGCTTTCCCCTTTCGTATGAATGATTGTTGATTAACAAATATAAAGTTCTATATAATCAATGTAAATTGGAGAGTGGATTTGATTAATTACTTATAAGGAATGACATCCCTTTGATCTTATTCCTTATTGACTAGTTAATCGAATTTTCAACCCAATTCAAGAGTTGTTTTAATTAATCAATTTAATCCAAACTCATGGTGGATTCTAACCCTAAGTAATCTTTTATATTGAATTAAGGTTTTTACACTATTCCAAATTACTTTCGTAATTTTTCAATTAACTTAGGCCTTTAGAATTTTAGTTTTCTAATTAAATTAGATAAGTAGTTAATCAAGATCATTAGAATTTTGGTACACTTTGCCTAAATTAAGATTTCTAAATCAAGATCGTAGTTGAATTTGATTCTTAGATTGAATAGAATACACGCTTATATATAGTGTTGGCTCCGAGGTCTAAGTCCACGGAAATCCTGAGTCCATTCCAGGCAACATTATATCATAGCTAGTATTCTAATCGGTACAAGAATAGGATTGACAACTAGATTTCTCTTCCCTGAGTTCGACCCGTATTTACACGATCCGTGCACTTGCGGTTATTTAATTTCTCAAACACTTCTGATGAAGGGTTGAGGCAACAACACCTTCCTTATGCAACCATGGACGTCCCAGAAGCATCTTAAATGAGGCTTTGATGTCGATAACTTGGAACTCAACTTCAAATTCTTGACCACCTACAACAATCTTGGTGGTAAGGACCCCGACTACATTTCTGCGGGTGTTGTCATATGCAAGCATTCCAAGGGTTGATTCGGCAAAATTAGTGGGGACGAAACCCAATGTAATGACAATTCTCAACGGACACACATTCAACGCAGCTCTGTTATCTACTAATACAGATGGTACTTTCTCGCCTTCACGGATAATAGTGACATGAAGAGCTCTAGCAAGATTCCGACCTTGAGGAGGCAGCTCCTGATCTGAGAAACTAATGACTCTGGCAGCCTGGGTTAGAGCAACAACCTCTGCCAATTGTTCTGGAGATATTTCTGAGGATTCCTGTGTAGTATTCAATTCTTTTAACACGGCTTCCCTGTGTTTCTTTGATGCTATCAATAATCAACAAACAGATATAACAGCCTGAGTTTTCTTCAACTGCTGCACAACCTCATCATCTAGGTCTTTCATATACTGTGGTTCTTCCCCTCGAGCTAACGACCCTAGATTTTCAACTCTCAGTTCAACAGGCTTGAAAATTCTTCCACCCTTAGTAACATGTCTGACCTCATCTAGCTCCGGCTCGTCATAAGTAATGGCTTGAGAAATTTGTGGCTCATAGGTGATCACCAAGGGAGATATAGACTCTCTTAGGTACGACTCATCACAGAAGATGATTTGAGGTTCAGAAACAAGTTCTAAGGCACAGATGAGGGTGAGGGGGTCAAAATCAGAATCTCCTATGGTTATGGCATTAACGGCAGCAGGAGGGTTGGCATGACCAGGTAGTGGGTTTTGGGTAACATTGGATCTTGACTGGAATGCAATGCCTTTCTCATTGATGGGTTTTTGAATTCTAAATTTCAAGGCAATGTAGTTGTCAGTAAGATGACCGGGGCCCCTGTGGTACTCACAGTGTTGGTAGCTGTCCAATTTGCAGGTAGAGGATTGCGGGGAGGCCGGATGGCGGGTAGGATTATGCGACCTGAGTCAAGACACTGCTTAAGTACCTCTGAAGGTGGAAGGGGAAGAGGGGTAAATTCTACCTGGGTTCGTTGTCAAGGTGCAGCTGCAAGTTGGGCATAGTCCACCACTAGAGGTTCATGGGACCTAGATGACTGAGCATTTGAACGAGAAATATTACTAACTTGGGCTGGGGGAGACTTTTTGAAATCCTTGGTTTTAGGGTTACTACGGTTGAATACACCTTGAGCCATAGCCTCCTCTATTTGAGTGCCCGCCACGAAGAAATGTTTGAAATCCGGGTAGTACTATAGAGACATGTGATACTGGAGTTGGGGGAAAATATTTTTCATAATTATTTGCACCTGTTCTTCTTCAGAAGGGCGCTCCATCATTTGCGCTGCTAATTTCCTCAATCTTTTCACGAAGGTTAGGAAAGATTCCTTTGAGTCTTGCTTGGTTCTCTCCAAATCTTTTCTAGTGATTTCTGTCCCATCATCATACTTGAATTGCTTGATGAATTGTTCGCCAATGTCCTTCCATATCCTATAACGAATTTTGTTTAGGACCATGAACCATCTCCTAACTTTAGTGAGCGAAACGGAGAATAGTTGGGCCATTTGCTCAGGAGATAAGCCTTGAGGCTGACACATGATGGTAAACATCTGCAAGTGAGTGACGGGCCAACCAACGCCGTCATATTTATCGAAATTCGGCATTTGAAAATTGGCAGGAAGACGGATTTCGGGGAACAATGTAAGATCACTTGGGTTGTAACCACCCTGGTCCTGAAGCTGGATGTCTTGAACTTTCCTGGTAAGACTTTCTAGTTTCTCCATAACCGTCTTATCAACCGTGGACTGAGAAGGCTTACTGTGATCCTCGTTGTAATGTTCTTTTTCTAACTCTTCTTCGGTTTTATAAGGGATAGGGATGAACACTGGCTGGGCAAGTGCTGTTGAAGTAGCTGTATGGTGCACCGACCCTTTATCTTTAGAATTGGAAGACGATGGCCCCAACTTTTCAGAAAGTTGGGCCTTGATAACTCGGTTCTCCTCTTTGAGCTCTTGAAGTTGCTGGAGAATTAAGGCGAGAGTATCGGTAACAACAACGGGTGGAGGGTTATCTTGGTTTTCTGCCATTGGTGAAGATGAGGATGAGAAAGAAGGAAATGGCGGGGTTCTCAGAGAAAGTGGTGGAGAGACAGATTTTCTCTCTAACCGTGAAGAAATCAGAACCCAAGGAGTAGTAGGCTTAGCTATGGTGTTACTTTCCTGAAATATTTGAAAGACATATTTTAAAATCACAGAAGAAAATAGACAACGATGCACATATAGACGAAGATAATGAGAGAGAAAGATGAACTTTATTGATCAATCATTAAAGCTTGAGTAAATGGTTTACTCTTATTAAATCACAGATAAAGTGACAGGACTTAAAAGACTAAACATTCTTTCTAGATTTTTTCTTCGGACGAGGATCCTCTTCAACTGACTCCTTTAGAGGTTTAATGACTTTGATATGCCAAGCAGATGAAACGGCTCTGACAATCTTGAGCTTAAGATTCTCGAGCGGATAGAAATGACGAAGGGGAGGCACAATAGATTGCTCCCTTCCATACTGACGTAGAATCCTGGCAGGAACATAAAATGAAGTCTTTTTTAGACCAAGAAGGCGAACGTAGTTGGCCTGTCCAGTGCTGAAAACAGCTTTTTGAATTCCAAGAATTGCCAACGAATCTGATCTTGTTGGCGAGAATTTAACCAGTCAACCCAATCATTTTTGTGATCAAAGGAAACATCGTGACGCCACTAGCTAAAGGTATACAATGTATGATCAAAATGGACAGGAGCTGCGATCTTCAGCTTGTGACACAACCACACCTAGAGTAATGCAGGACATCCTCATTGAAAGAGCGAACATAACGACCTCGATCTGAGCTAGCACGAAGGCGAGCCATATCATCTAACCCATTGAAGGTTTCTGCAAGTATAGTAGGGATTGGATTGGCACCACGATTCATTTGATTGACGAGAATTGCTAATGCAAAGCGAAAAGGCTGGACAGTGATGAACCTAGCAAAAGAGCAGAATCTCAAAGTGCAACGTCGGGCCTTTTGAATATCAACATCGCCAATGTGTCCAATAGGAGGGTAAGTGTCGATCAGTTGTTGCATGGACACTTCTTGGCCTTTTATGAAGGAGTCCATGGATTCATCTGGAATGTTCATTAAGCGTAGGAACAGAGGACAATAATCTGGCAAACAAGATGGCTTCACAAGAGTACCAGCTACAAGATATTACAACAAGGTACACCATTCTTCAAAGGTGGGACACATTTCTTGGTTGCCGAAACGGAAGACATGATGATCGAGATCCCAACACTATGATGCGGCATAGAGTAATCCCCAATCGAGCTTAATGGTTGCTATGTAGCCGAAGAGATTTTTCTCTTGCTCACTTATGTCATAGATGTGTGATTCTTTTAATGTACTACGGATCCAATCTAAAATTTTACGAGTATACATGGTGCCTGTAAGCCAAATGAAGGGATATAAGAAGGATTAGGATTACATAAACATGAGATTGGGACAAGTTCCTGCCAGTTTAAAGAAGGTATGATCGAATAGCATGATAGAAGAATGAAAAACACATGATCAAAAGGTTAGATGAGATTGTATAGGATTGCTTTCAATAGGTAGATCAAGAATGACTAATCCTATGAGATCTTAGGAAAGATGAGATTTATATCCTAATCCCAAAGGAAAAGTTTTTTTTTAATCTTCTTAAGTGCTACCTGAAGGCATCAAACCCTAATCCTAATCTAGCGAAGTGGAGACAGGACCTCGACTCAAGACTTTGTTAGTGTTCCTAAGCCGATCGTAGCCATTGGAAGATGGACTACGGCCTAATCTGGACACAAATGGGTAGGATATCCTAAACTAGGCTCACACACGTGATGCACGTGTGTTCGTATACTATATGCATGTGTGGAATAATCTAGGGGTAAGGCCAATAGTTCCCTTAGCGCGAATCCGTGCTCAATATACTGTACCAGTGTCCGGCGTATCAGTACGTGAACAAGAGATCTGTTTACGCACCATAAAAGTACTAGGCTAAGAGTAGAATGCTTCTCTAGCACATAGGCACCAGGTGATGAAATTCCAGTCAACCATGCTAGATAATACTCCGGGTTCCTAAAATAGGTCGTGTGTGCATGTGAGATGCAAGGGTTTAGATGCAAGTGATGTATGTGTGTGAAATAAGTTTGCGCAATCTATGATGCCTTCAGGTTTTGTAAGATTAAATTTATGTATGATGTGATGAGAAAATAAAGCAAACAAACTAATCTAACAAGTATAAGATATAAGATAGAGTTTTTTATGAGCCAGTTAAAATAAATTCAAACGATTTTATTATCCTAAGACTCCATCTAAGATGCTATATGGTCCTATCTAAGTGCAAGACATCCCTTAGACTAATGCAGGTGAACCTGCATCCTAGGTAACCAGGCTTGTCCTATGAGAAATATGGGTAACTAGTGTAACTAGATATATGACTCAATTGCTAATAATAGCAATCGGTCGTGATGAGGCTGAACTCCCTAACTCTAGGACACCCTAAGACCCAGAACACGACATGACGTAAGTGTTCCTAAAGGGGGCTCTAAAGGTTCCTACAATGGAGAACGCAATCCAACGATTCTAAAAGCATGAATCAAATTATCTTAATTTATTAAGTAAGAAAATTTTAATTTTTCAAAGATTTTTTTATTTCTAACAGCTAAGGAATACCAATGGCTCTATTATTGGCAAGTTTCAGCCTTGAGTTGCATTCATGGAAGGGAATCGTGCTTTCCACCCTTGTATAATTTAACACGTAAGTTATAGTATGTTATTGCCTGACATATTTCTCAGGATTTCTGTGGACAGTGGACCTCAGAGCCAACCACATACTATAATTCAAATGCTCAAATTATTAAGGATTGATCGCAATTAAGATATGATTATGAACGCAATCTTGGCGATTAAACTATCCTACCCAGGCCATTTTACAAACGAAATCTATGACCCCTAAGGTTTCTGTTTCAACGGCTTAAGGAATGAATACATGATATAAAAGTAAAGTTTTCTGAAAGTTTTCATGATGTTTATTGTTAATTTCTATTTTAAAGGGATTTTATCAATTTCAGACCAAGTGGATGATTTTACAAAGAAACCCACTGCAAAGAAATTGTAAATAAGTTGTCATTTTTACAATAACATGATATGGATGAATATAGCTTACTGGAAAAATTTCATGGATTTGTATGTTAATTTGCTATTAAGTTCCGATTTTATAATATCGAGACCGGATTGTCGGAATTACAAAGTAACCCTTAGCAATTGAACTCCAAATTAATTAAAAATTTTACAGTAACAAGTTATGACTGTATGTAGTCTACCATGAATATTTCATGAATTTGAAATATGATTTACTATCAATTTCTGATTTGTGAAGATTCAGGTCAGATTATGGATTTACATAGTATCCCTGAGCAAACAAATTTTAAATCAATGGAAACATTTATAGTAATAGGATATTCATAATATAAGACTATTGTGAATTTTTCAATAATTTTAATTATTATTTGATATTAATAAAAAACCTCACAAAATCTGGTTATTTGAAAAGAAAACATCAAAAAGCATACCGAATAGAATCCTAAAATCATGAAAATTTCATGACAGATTAGATAAGTATCAAATTAGTTTACTACAAAATTTCATTAATTTTAGAACTTGTTTGGTATATTTTCCATTTTTCTTCTTGAAAAAGATGTCTTTTAAGAGTTTTTTATTTTTTAAATATGATTTTTGAGAAAATTATGACTTTGAAAGATATCCACTAACATTGTTCTGATATGATGAACACAAAAAAATTATAATATTATGAGAAACACATCATCCTAAGGTAGCTTTTTTTCCAATTTCCTAATATTCAGGCCATTAATTCAAATTAAATCTCAAACTTCATTCAAATTTCAGAAACCCTTAGATCTAACTTTTGATCCGATCCAATAGTTCTTTTAGTCCAATTAAATAGATTATTGTATTGAATTTTGAGACGAATCAGACTTGAAACACTCATGTAAAACACGGTTTTGAGCCAACCCATATAATATCGAATTAAATAAGCGTAAATACTAAAACCATGCAAAAATACGTAAACAAATACGAAACAATTCTAGAAAAATCTGAGAAGAAAGAACCTACCTTTTGGTGGCGATCCGAGCCAAATCCGAAATCCAAAAATCTGAGAAAATTCGCCGATATAATGTAAGCGCGATCTGATTCCCTTTTTTTTCCCTCTTCCTTGACGATTGATGCCGATTTGAATAAAGAACCAGCTTCATGTTGATCTCAATCCAAAGATAGAGACCAAAAAAAAAAAAAAGCTGTAGTGTGCCCTCCTTTTTTCGATTAATCAAAATCCCCCTCTTATCAAGAGAGAGAGAGTTGCAAGGAAAAGATGTTATCGTGACCTGGGTTCTATCTTTTTGGAAATATCAATTCCTTTTTTTTTTTAATTCTTGAGCGCAGCAACTAATATAAGGCAATCTGCAGATATTAGCATCTTAGCTTATTTTGTATAGATATCATCTTTACCGTCCAAACATCACTATCCTTTTTCTTTTTATACCACCTCCTAAATCTCATTTGAAATAAAATTAGTAAGCTGCTTATATAGTGACTCTTCACTTTGGCAATTGCCATTTCAGAATTGCAGACGTCATTATGCACCAATTTTACACTTAAGAATAATGTGTTTCGTCTCATTATAGCAACTCCTTTTTATCTTATTATAGCATCTTCTTTTTGAGGAAGAATACATTCCCAAGCATTGGACTGCAGGTCTAAAAATAGGGATATTCATATATCCACCATAATGAGAAACTCTCTTTGATGCTAACAATGAAGAAGAATTGCGAGAATAGTTTGGACGGTCCAGATTCTAAGATACCAATTCGATTTGGTTCTAGATGGGTCATAAAATAAGTTGGTTGCGCCCCAAAATCACCTCCTTGGGATGATCTTGACCATCCAATCAATGGTCATTCCCACCTAATCATTTTCATAGGATGATCTAAATTTTCCATTTAAATGGGCCATGGTGCGAATTTAGCCTCGCCCCCCTAATCATCTCCCTAGAACGATCCAAACCGTTCAATTTGTGGGCCTCAATTTGTAAATCAGACACGCCCCCTAAATCTCCTCCATTGGATGATCTAAACCGTCCAATTAGTAAGTCACAATGTAAATTGGTTGCCCCCCCCTAAATTGTCTCCATAGGATGATCTGAAATGTTCATTTAACGAGCCATACACGGGTCATGCCCCACAAATTACTTCCCTCTGATGTTCTAGACCATCCAAATGATGGGCCAAGTCGTAGATTGATTGTGACCCCCTAAATCATTTCTATAGAATGATCCTGCAGTCCAATTGTTGGGCCGCGGCATAAATGAATTGTACCCCACCAAATCATTTCCGTTAAATTTCAATGCTTTTAATCATGGGCCCCCCATAAATTTGACAAATTTCATCTAATTATCAACACAAAATATCCCATCTTTACGTGGGACTCAAAAAAATAAAATTAAATCACTTTGGCTAAGGCCCACACATATTTAATGGGCCACTCGATTTGGAGGGTCCACCCATGGAAAGCGATTTTATTTATTAGATTCAAATAAGCTCCAAACTCACGTTTACTAAAAACAATGCGGCGTACACTTGCTTGATAAAAATAGTTCAAAGCGGGTTGGTCCAAATTCTCTCTTATTTTGATTCTCGTGAATAACCTTTCTCAACACTTAGCAGGAAAATGCGAAACATGGCGGAAATGATAAAAAAGATTGAGAAAACGTAAGAGACGGATACAAAAATAAAAAATATTGAAAAAACTGATAGGAAAACACTAACTTCTTTATTGATTAAAGTAGAGCAAAATGGGGGTGTCTACACATATCTCCTTGCTCCCTAGGATCTGTGAATACGTGAACATGGGTTTCCTACTTTGCTACGTAAAGACAAATACGTGTCAATAACAAGTAGCATGTCACACGTATTTAACTTATAGTTACTCATTAATTGTCATGCAAAGAAACTTTTATTGATTAACATGCGAAATATACTGGGTTTTAGGGCACCTACTCTAACACAGAATTACGTCTTGATGGAGGCCACTGACCTAATGCGAGTGTACTTTAACTACAGAGCGTGATACCTATGGGGTCCACATGGGGTTCTGCAGGGTCGACCGTCGGATCCCTGCGACAATCCCACTCATAACTCGAATGACCCGATAACATCCAAAGGGATCAAGGTCCCGCATTTTATATAATTGCATGGACGGATATGATCCGCTAGATTAATGTGGACATTAATAAAGTAAATACATATATATATATATGGTAATGTATGTATATATATATATATATATATATATATATATATATATATATATATATACATGTCTTGTAATAGTTAACAAGAGAAAATAAGAGAATTTTTCGAAGACAAATTGGAGCCGAAATAACTCTGATTCGATGCGAGTTAGTAATTAATTATTAATTAATTAATTAATTATTATATTTCATTATACATTATTAATATGTATAATAATATGTTCAATAATATGAAATCCAAATGTGGATATTTATTCCCAAACCGGTTTTCCAAAAGTTGCGCAATTGTAACGGAATTGGGGATTAGGATAGGGCTACACATTTGTATAAGGTTGGGGGCCCACCAAACTCCCAAAACAGTTGGAGAGCTGGGGAAAACATTCTAAAATACAAGTGTGACAATCCAAGAAGGGGGTGAATTGGTCAATTAGAAATTTTAGGCTTAATTAAGGGATATTAAAGATTAATCCATTTAATTAAGCATTAATTAGTCTAACTCTTGTTCAAATATGTATATCAATAGAAGCTAGAATTTAGACTTTCTAATCATGGACATTTAACTAACCCATGTTCAAATAGATATTGTAATGCTTAGGGTTTAAACATTTCAATCAAGCGCATTTACTAACCCTTGTTCAATTAAAAGCACAGATACAAGTTAGGTTAGAGATTACCAATCACCACACGTGCAAGAGAGAAGGAAAAGAGACATCCACAAGGAACATAAGATTTATAGCGGTTCGGTCACAACTTGACCTACTCCACTCTTCCAAGTTTACCTCTTTATGATCTCCACTAAAATGATGAAGCCGTACATCTGACTCCTTCATCTCTAAAGGGAACAAACCCTTGCTTTTTCATTTTCAAGGGCCAAACTAAAGCCCCTCGCACGAAGCCTTGACAAGGGAATCAAACCCTTGCACATGATTCACCTCTCTTCACGGGCCGAATCGGAGACCTTTTTCTTCACCTTTCTTTACAGGCCGAAGAGAAGACCCTCACCTGAAGAACATATAAAATGTAAAACTCTCAATGCCTCTTAATAGGCGGATTACAACTTTGTAAGCTGACAATCACTCCCAAGAGATAGCAAAAGAAAAGCCCTATGGAGTGCCTCTTGATAACATATAGAAATAAAATATCAAAGAGGTTTTCAGCTTTTGACATAAATATGTTAAAGCTCAAAGAGAAATGGGATTTGATCTTTCTCTAATATTTAAAAGCTTGTAGAGATAGGTTTTAATCATGTATATATAGAGTACTTGAAAATATGACCGTTTGGGGTAAAACTGAAAATAAATGGCTTGAAAAAGTCAAGCAGAAAACGTCCCAACGGCTAATTTGCTCGACCGCGGCGGTCGACCGGGCTATGGCGGTCGCCCGCCCCTATCAGGCGCCCTATTCTATTTTCAAATTTCTTACCGTCGCGGTTGTCCGGCCACATGGCGGTCGCCCGGAGAGGGCTAACAAATTTGGCTCATAAACCTGTCTCGGTCGACCGACCCACGGCAGTCGCCCGCCCTAGACCCAAATTGGATTGCTTCTGTAGAAACAAAAGCGCATTTGCGGTCGCCCGGATCATCCCTGTCGACCGGCCCGATAAAATTCGAGATGGCTTGGATTTCCAGGTTCCATTCCGCGGTCGGTCGACCTAGCCCGGTCGACCGGCCCTGATAAAAGTTTCATTTTAATTTTAAAGATCAGAGGCTTTTGGGCTATGGTCTTTGGGCTTAAGTCCAAGGTTTTCAAACACATTTTTGGGTGTGTATGGTTTTCAAAAGATGTAAAAAGTTAACTATGAAAACCATTTGAAAGTGCATTTTACATAAAATCAAGAGGACTCCAAATACATTCTAAAAATAAGAACCTTCAGTCTTCTTGGACTTCGTCAGCTTGGGTGAACATCTTGTCCTTGTCTTGGCTTTTGTGACTTATCCTCCAATCCTCAATACATGTTGAGGTACATGAGGTGTCACCATGGCATGTTCAACTCCAAGCTCATTCTTGACACTTGCTTAGAAGCTTGTGGGATCTTTATGTTGAACTTCTTGACTTGAACATCTTCAAATTCGGATGACTCCAATGTAGGTGCAAGCTCTTGGTTCATTTGATCTTTGATCCACAAGTCATGTGTTGTGAAGAGTTGTGTAATGGCAATTATGTCATGAAATTCCTGTATACAACACAACACCTCAAAGCAACACATCAGTCCATAAATGCTAATCAATTTGGTTTGCTAGCATCAAAACAAGAAGGTAAGGTGAATGATTAACCCATGGGAACCCTTGGGCTTACATTCTCCCCCTTTTTTTTATGATGGCAAACAAATTGATTAGAGAGGCAGGAGATATTAAAAAGTATTTATGAGCATTAAATACAATAAACAGTTTAAGCAATGCTGCCCCTACTATATGCACAAGTATAATAAGTGAATATAAAGTATGTGGTGCATATATAATTGGACTACTTAATCAATTTCCAAAATTCTCCCCCTTTTGGCAACAAAAAAAAGATAGGGATATGCAAGTGTGAGTGCAAGTGGGGTGTCAAGATGAAGAATAACTCATAAGAGTTATTCAAAGTGTATATGATATGACAATAAAGCTCAAATGATGCTTATCAAAATATAGAACAAAGTAAAATGCATGATAAGCAGTTTTTTTTTTAAAGATAAGTAAGTTAAGCACAATTATGGGGGCAATAGGCTATGTGAGCATATCACAATGGTCTATATAATCATGAAAAAGCAACCTTTTGGCTCTCTCCCTATTTATTTGTCATTGGCCCTAGGAGAAACTTATGTGAAAGGGCATGACAGACAAAATGGTTAAGCAGGTGAATGATTTGAATACTTGGGCTTCATTTACAACTCTTGAAGCATATAAGTATCTTCTTGAGCAAGGATATGCTCAGATCTATGACTTAACCTTTCAAGTTCACAGGTTGCATCATGTAGGGAATCTCTTGACAATAAGCAGACAAGTCTCTTCCGGAGCATTGATATGCTCTGAGCTATAATATAACTTTTCGATATTACTTGTTTTTTGCTTATAGAGATTTACACATATCAAAGTGAAAGCTTCCCCTATCTTTGTGCATCTAATCTAAATGTTAGAGTTCCAAGCACATAGGCCCTTGATTCAAGTTTAATCATCTTTAACCATTTTGAGTTGCTCCATTCATAAAACAATCACACTTTGAATATGAATGGATGATTATTAGACCGAGGCTATGAGTTTAAGGCAGATGGTCTAATAAACACATGGATAAGAGAATAAAATCAATGAGGTACATATCCATGGCAACCAAAAGATCATGTATACATAGATGAGAACCATAAAGCTCAAGATACATGATTAAGATGGAAGATTAATTCCACATTTCTTTTATTACTTCAAGAAGTGATAAAAGTGGTGTTTGGAAATCTCTCGAAAGAAGTAAAACTAAACTTCTTTTCTTCTATCCGGAACTCTTCTACTGATGAATGTTTAGAAGAGCTTAGATCAATTCTTGATCCTTTCTTCCATGTAAGGGTAGCATCTTTGAAAGTTCTTTCCGGATTGAGAGATTAGGTACTTGCTTTAAATCTTATCGTTCAACTAAAGGTCATCCTTGAGAGGATGAGCGTGAAGTACACATGCCAGCCTTTAGACAGAGTCTTCAATTTCCTTAGTCTCTGTTCATCCTTCACTGTGGAAGAATGTAGAGATGGACAGAGAAAAATTGAGTACATCTACCATCTTATTACATCTGGCACGATGAAAGGAGACAAGTACCACAGACAAGCTGCGAATGACATATGATTTGAGTGGGGTCCTACAATCTTGGAAGAGATGATGTGACATCAAAAATTCAAAAATATTTTTAAATCACCCCTCTTCGAAGAAATTATCATTGGCCTTTGATGATTTTTATAATGCAAGGCCTGACAATGTACAATGGCTTAGATATGAATGTAAAAAGTACAGCCATTGGATCTTATCATGATAACATATTTTAATTTAAAAATACATGATAAGAGATTACTTCATAGACAATGAGATAATGATCTCAAGCATTGTCTAATGAAGAAGGGTTCTAGAGATTTTTCGAACTCTAGAATAAGATACTTATCATTGGCAGAGATAGAAACATGTAAGTCTATCCAAGATAAGTATAGGGCCAGAGAAGATATGGCACTGAAGCACAGGCAAAGGGAACTTGTCACAAGATGAGAGATGATCTCAAATTTAAAGAATAGGACAAGACCCAACTACAACACATATGGAGCAATGTGGCTCCACATGAGTGTACTTATCATATGTGATGCAGATCACACATCATATGATAAGGTGGACGGACAGACATTGAGCATGTATAGTTCTCCCTTTGTAAGTGACTCATACAATGTATGAATCCAAAGGGCTGTCCAACCACAAAGACACCAAGGGCTTTAAAGGTGAAGATTTCCAAACCACCATTGGGCCACTAAAGCATGATTGCTATAGGTAGTCATATGATACCAAAAAAGGTGACAACCTAGCAAACCATGCTCCCCCTAAATATGTGCAAATAATATATATGTATATATAACACACAAGGCACATATGGCTTATTATGGTTAAGATGCTGGCTAAAAGCCAAAGTAATTAGATGTTTTAATTAAAGATGAGTGTACACTCTCCAACTTATTAGGTAAGAGGACTAAGAGTACCAATTGAGTAACTTTTAAATTTAAGTTTACCATCTTTACCATGTACTTAATAGCATACAGGGGAAAAACTATAGAATATATATAATATCAATTAAGCACAATTCTATAGGACTTAGACATTATAAGAGGGATAAATAGAATCCCATGTCTAAGAGAGACATCCATTGCTCATTCAATGAGAGCATTCATGGATAGTCTACCATGTTTGGACACATGAATCATGGTCCAAACATCTATGCCTATATCCACAAACCACCATATAAATATAGGGCATTTAAGCACAAAGTGCAAAAGGCCCATGGAAAATCAAGATGTGTGGAAAACAAGTGTTCCCAACACAATGTGTTACATGATAACCATAACAATGAGAAACTGCCCAACAATGGTACTAGATTCCTATGACATTTTTAATTTTACTCAATTGAGTTTCATACATTGAATCTAGACTCATTTTCAATTCTCTACATTAACAAAGATATTCATGCAGGACTGTAGAGAATAATCCAAGGACTTCTAGAGAATGTCAAGTGATGAATACCTTGGAGACATGCATTCCAAAAAGAACTACTATGACTAGATAATTTTATCTTAGTCATGAGAGAATATTCATTTTAGGCATTTTTGGAATACATCAATTTAACCCATCAAGATTTCTTATGCATTTAATGATAATCATTAAGCACATAAGAGTGGGTTTAAAGGATAACTAGGTGCATAGTAATAAATATACTTACTCACCTAGGGCAAAAGAGATGTCTAAGAAAGGATTTGAGTGGATTTCTTTAGACAAGGCTTTTAACATTTAATTTTGCTAGAAATGATATTCTTTCAAAGTTGAATATACAAAGATCTAGCAAATGCCAAACTTGTCCTACAAAGAGTTTAAGAATGATAGGAATGAACATGAAAGATCAATTTGAACTCAAGGGCAAAAGGGATGGTTGATTTTCATGGAAGCACACATATGGTTCTCACATTTGAATTTTCTATTGTGGATTTGCTATGTGGATGCTAAGTGCACAAGTGATGTGATCTGCACTTAGATAGGCTTTTCTAAAAGATATTCAATAACCACAAAACTATAATCTAGGATAAAATATATCATTGAATTATACTTAGATTATGAAAAAAAGATGTGATCATTTAAGCACAGGAAACTAGATACAAAATATATTCAATGAATTTCAAGTATCTAGCATGAATGAATGATATAAGCATTTTAGCACAAGCCCTAAACTAACTCATTCACTAATTAGTTTAAAGGGATTCTTTTGGAACCCAAATCCCTTTGGTTCCATCCAAGTTTGTTTGTAAGAGTGTACATTTTCTTATCCAAATGAACTTGTTAGATTTCACAATTCCAAGCTTACACTCATAATTGTGATGCTCAACTCTACTACAATAATTATGATTGGTAGAAGAGGACCAATTAGAATCATAAGACTTTGAAGTATGTTTATCTTTTTCTTCATGAAGTCTTTGATTCTTAATGGAGAGTTCTTCATTTATTTGTTCTTCATTTTCATAAACATGTTTATATTTTTCAACAAATTCAATGTTTGTGATTTCAAGGTTTTTAATTTCTTTTTCAAAGGCATTGCATCTTTGAAATAAGTCAACATTTTTATTTATAAAAAATATGCTCAATTGACTTAATATTTCATTTCTTTTCAAACATTCATTTATTTCTAATTTTAAAATTTTAATTTGAATTTCGAAATCAGAAATTAAATTTTTGAAAGAAACTTTATTTGCAAAAGATTTTTCTGAAATCTCTTTTTGTCTAGAAATTGTATCATTTGAAAAGAGACAAATATTTTTCTCAAAAGTGTTTTCTAATGAAGTCCAAATATCTTTTGCATTAATACAATTTGAAATATTGTTAAAAATGTTAGAAGTTAAACCACAACACAATAAGATCATTGCCTTTGAGTTCAAGGAAAATAATTTTATATCACCTTAAGTGCATTTCCTTGAAAAAGAAATTTCCTCTTTAATGACATCTAAAATGTCATTATCTATTGATTTGAGATAGGCTTGCATTTGTGCTTTCCAAGCTCCATAATTCGTTCCATCAAAGAATGGAGGAATGAGGGTGGATCCACCTTTCTCAAAATCCATATGAATTGTCACAGATCTTTTCTCTTGTAGATTTTTAAGATTTAAAAATTTCTTTAAAAGTCTAAGCTTTGATACCAAATGAAATACATGTGTGACAATCCAAGATGGGGGGTGAATTGGTCAATTAGAAATTTTAGGCTTAATTAAGGGATATTAAAAATTAATCTATTTAATTAAGCACTAATTAGTCTAAGTCTTGTTCAAATATGCATATCAATAAAAGCTAGGATTTAGACTTTCTAATCATGCACATTTAACTAACCCTTGTTCAAATAGATATTGTAATGCTTAGGGTTTAAATATTTTAATCAAGTGCATTTACTAACCCTTGTTCAATTGAAAGCACAAATACATGTTAGGTTAGAGACAACCAATCACCACACGTGCAAGAGAGAAGGAAAAGAGACATCTACAAGGAACACAAGATTTATAGTGGCTCGGTCACAACTTGAACTACTCCACTCTTCCAAGTTTACCTCCTAGGGATCTCCACTAAAATGATGAAGCCGTACACCCGACTCCTTCATCTCCAAAGGGAACAAACCCTTGACAAGAGAAACAAACCCTTGCACATGATTCACCTTTCTTCACGGGCCAAATCGGAGACCCTTTTCTTCACCTTTCTTTACGTGCCGAAGAGGAGACCCTTACATGAAGAACAAATAAAATGTAAAACTCTCAATGCCTCTTAATAGGTGGATTACAAATTTGTAAGCTCACAATCACTTACAAGAAATAGCAAAAGAAAACCCCTATGGAGTGCCTCTTAATAACATGTAGAAATGGAAGATCAAAGAGGTTTTTAGCTTTTGAAATAAATATGTTGAAGCTTAAATAGAAATGAGATTTGATCTTTCTTTAATGTTCAAAAGCTTGTAGAGATAGGTTTTAATCATGTATATTTAGAGTATTTGAAAATATGACCGTCTGGGGTAAAATTGTAAATAAATGGCTTTAAAAAGTCAAGCAGAAAACGCCCCAACGACTAGTTTGCTCGACAGGAGCAGTCGACCGGGCTATGGTGGACGCCCGCCCCTATTGGGCGCCCTCTTCTATTTTCAAATTTCTTACCGTCGCGGTCGACCGGCCACATGGCAGTCGCCCGGAGAGGGCTAACTGTTTGCTCAACATTTTGGCTCATAAAACCTACCCCGGTCGACCGACCCACGGCGGTCGCCCGCCATAGACCCAAATTGGATTGCTTCTGTAGAAACTGAAGCGAATCCGCGGTCGTCCGGATCATCCCGGTCGACCGGCCCGATAAAATTTGAGATGGCCTAAATTTTCAGGTTCCATCCCGCAGTCGCCCTGCCTAGCCCTGTCGACCAACCCTAGTAAAAATTCCATTTTAACTTTAAAGATAAGGGGCTTTTGGGCTATGGTCTTTGGGCTTAAGTCAAGGTTTTCAAACACATTTTTGGGTGTGTGTATAGTTTTCAAAAGATGTAAAAAGTTAAGTATGAAAACCATTTGAAAACCTTTTGAAAGTGCATTTTACATAAAATCAAGGGGACACCAAATACATTCTAAAAATAAGAACCTTGAGTCTTCTTGGAATGTCTTGGCTCCTTTACACTTTCTTGGACTTCTTCAGCTTGGGTGAACATCCTGTCCTTGTCTTGCCTCTTGTGACTTGTCCTCCAATCCTCAATGCATGTTGAGGTACATGAGGTGTCACCCTGTCATGTTCAACTCCAAGCTCCTTCTTGACACTTGCTTAGCAACTTGTGGGATTTTCATGTTGCGTTTCTTGACTTGAGCATTTTCAAATACGGATGACTCCAATGTAGGTGCAAGCTCTTAGTTCCTTTGATCCTTGATCCACAAGTCATGTGTTGTGAAGAGTTGTGTAATGACGATTATGTCATGAAATTCTTGTATACAACATAACATCTCAAAGCAACACATCAGTCCATAAATGCTAATCAATTTGGTTTGCTAGCATCAAAACAAGAAGGTAAGGTGAATGATTAACCCATGGGAACCCTTGGGCTTACACATTCCCAATTGCTCAAGGACTTTGAGTTGCACTCAAACTCCTATTTGGATCAGCATTGTTAAAATGTAGGATCTCTAAAGCAAGCAATTTGATTTCAACACTAACTCTTATGAGATAGGGCCACAAGGGATGGAGAGAGACTTCAATACATGTTCCCCAAGGTTTGTTGGATGTCCGCACAAAGCCTTGGACATTTGGGAAGAGTCCCAATTCGTTAAGGAGTCTCAATGCAACTAGTCTTCCTATTGGATAGGAATTGGGAGAAATAAACAAGGGGAAGATCAAAGAAAACTCTTATTATTATTTAAGAGAGAGGTCTGAATAAATTTAGAGAGTATTCCATCTCCAAAATTCGTCAACCACTTCTCCTCACCTTGGAAATCATTTTCTACTCTCTCTCTCTCTTCATCTTCTCCAATTGTTGAAACTTCACTCCATATATTGAAAGAGAAAGACTTCTGTTAGCCCAAGGTTCCCCATGGGTTAAACTAATCACCTTTACCTTGTTGTTTTGATGCTAGCAAACACAAATTGATTAGTCTTTATCGACTAATGTGTTTCTTTGGAGTGTTGTGCCTTAGACAGGAACTTGACATGTCATATCGCCATTAGCACATTAACACAATACAACAGAACACAGGCTTGAGGATCAACATGGGCCAAGGAACTAAGAGAGCTTGCACACATTGGATGCATCATCCTTGGAAGATTTCCAGGCATAAAGCTCAAGTTGAGGATCCCACAAGCAAAGCTAGCATATGCCAAGGGGAGCTTGAAGTTGAACAAAGTATTGGTGACCTTCTCATGTCTCAAAGTGAAGAATCCATTCAAGAGGGAGAGTCACATGGACCAAGCATTCAAAAGAGTTCACCTACAAGTTCAAGAGCATAAGGAAGATATTTGAAGCTAAGAAATTCAAGGGAGTTCAAACACCTTACATTTTCTAGATTGTATTGGAGATCTCATTCACGTTGTTTTACCAAACCGTGAACATAAACAAAAGTCAAAATGTTACACTGTTTCTTACCTGGGCCACCCCTTATAGAATTGAAAATAGCGATAAATATGTACAGAAGGGGATTGTCCAGGTAAGATATGGGGGTAAAAAATACCACATATACCATTAAATCAAAGATAAAAGGAGGGTGAATTAGCTCGTTTGAGCTATAGCGCATTTGGCGTGCCCATCAATTGGGGTGTGATAATATCCGCAGCCTCCGTGTGAGTTTATAAAAAAAATATTTTCATTCTTAAAAAATCATTGAGGGGGTTTGAGAGAGAGAAAGAACGAGAGGGAGAGAGATCTGGCTTTGCTCTTGTTCTCCGGCAATTTCGTCAGAAATCCGGTCCAACTTTCTTCTAATCGTAGCTTCTTCTTTCTATCCATCTGATTTCATTCATTGAATCACCTCCTAAAACCTACTCCATCCATTGAAACCTCAAGATCTCTGCAACAAACCCTAACCTTGGCCTTTTCTTCTTCGGTCAAGTCTCCTCGGCAAGTTTGTCGGAACTTCTTTCCCATCTTGCCACTCTTCGATTGATAATTTGTAGATTTACACTTGTATAGCCTTAGATCCAAGGTTTTGAACTTCAGATCTTGTCGAATTTATGAGATTTTGAAGTTCTCATTGCTTCTAATCCTAAGATCAACCAAGGGAAGAAGAAGAGGGGTAGCTGATAAAAGGAGAGAAGGAAGCATCAATCAGAGGTAAGGTAAGTTCATCATTATTTTCTTTCTTGCAGTTTATCCTGACATGTATAAAGAGGTATTTGATCTTGCAACATGCTATGTTTTAGCGTGTTGAGTTTTGGCTTCTCTATAATCCTTATTTTTGCATCTAATTCTTTAGGATCTTCTCAATATGATCTAAAGTTGCTTTGATTTTGACATACTGTCTCTATTCAGTTTTATAATAGTAATGGAAGGAAAATAGAGCGAGGTGAGAAGCATTTGAGTACATGAAATGAAATTTCAGAGGTGAAAATCTGATATATTGGCAAAATTTGAGATATTCTCGTGAAGTAATGTATGGATCTGTTTTTTTTTACACTTATAATTGTGATTTGGGAAGTGAATATGCAGTGATTTATGATTTCAGTTCATGTCTTGAAAGAAAATGCGTGAAATTCATTCCCTTAAGCTCGTGATTAGAAATTTTAGGGATTTTATTCAACCTTCCATGTGTTTAAGTGAAATTTTGGTTAGCTCTGAATTCATGTTAAGTAGTCTTTTTTTTATAAGACCTTAAACCCATTGCATTTGCTCTCATCCGTAAGTAAGTCTAAAGCCTATTAGATTTCCTTCTATTTGATTACATTGTTCTATTCTATCAAGATATATACCCCTGGTAAAGTGTCAATAGTCAAATACAGAGTCATGCTTATGTGACCTGTGAGTTTAATTATGTGTTTAATTGTCTTACTTGTGCCTTGTAGAATGTGGAACTATTTAAAAGGAGAGAGACTGCACTCATTTTTCTTGGATGTACATTGTCCTCATAATTATGTAGGTCTGTTATAAATTTTTATTCTCCTAGATTTTAGAAATCAATTTAAGTCAATGGATTTTCTTTTGATGGATAAAAAAATGAGCATTTCAGTTTTAATGGGATCATTGGATGATATTTGGCTAAGATTGATTTGTTGACTGGCTTATTCTATGGTGTATGTATGTATATAAGGATATGTTTGTATATACGTGTGTGGAAGTGCGTGGATGTATGTGTATGAGAGTGAGTGTGGCTGTGAGTGTGTATGCTTGTGAGTGCTTGTGTAAGCATATGTGTGTATTTGTGTGTTTGAACGAGTGAACATATGGCTGTGAAGGTGTGTGGGAGTGTGTATATGTTTGTAAGTGTGTATGTGTGTGATGTGTGTGTGCTTGTATATGTGTGTAGGTGTGTGTGTGTGTAGAAGCAGAATGTTCATTTTAATAATTGGTTTGACATCATTATTCTATGATAACCATACAAATTCTGCTTATAGCATATAATATGGAAATGGATTTGATGTGACTGTTAAAAGCATGGAATTGAGGGTAAATGAATGGAGCCTAGGATGATTTTCCATATAATCTTTGCCTGTCATTTTCATGTGATTCTATTGGTATGTTTTGTGGCAGTGGGTTCATGTTACATTTGTTAGCCCAGTTTGGTTGAATTTTTAGATGAGCTTAATCTGTTGGAGAATATAAACATCTAATTTGTATGGTCCCTGTTTGTCATAGGTTCTAATGTTGTATTTTCCCAATTCGTATGCAAAAAGGTAAAGTGAATTATCCCTTAATTGTATCATCTCGTTTATTTCACAAGCTGTTGTGTTTGAAAGTGTTTTGGAAAATGCTAGTATAATGTAATAACTTAGATGAGTGCACGATACAAATGTTTGAGTACTAGGACCTCTTTTCTTTACATAATGAAGTGTTTACAATGTCACTCTACTCTTCAGCCTTAACATTCATAAGGTGAAAATTTCATTAAATGAAGGAATTCATTTTTGCTCTAAATCATCCAAAACTTATTTTCAGGGCTGAGTTGCTGTTATTGACAGGGATATGATCATGAAAATGGTAGTTGATAAGCTATGAATTTCTTTAGTTTGTAGCTTTAAATTCTGTTGGAGAGGGGGATTATAAGTCAAGTGTCCAATTAAGGTTTATGATCTCATTAGTTCTTTATTTTTATTTTTAATTTTTCTTGGGTTGTGATGGGGTGTGAAAACACCAGCCTCTCACAGGCCGCCACCTGTCCCAGAGTAGGTGAGCTACAGCCTCTCACAGGCCGCCACCTGTCCCAGAGTAGGTGAGCTGCAGCCTCTCACAGGTCGCCACCTGTCCCAGAGTAGGTGAGCTGCAGCCTCTCACAGGCCGCCACCTGTTTCAGAGTAGGTGAGCTGCAGCCTCTCACAGGCCGCCACCTGTCCTGGACACCTGTCCAGGACACCTCACCAGATTTTCCCTATAAATAGAGGATCAAAGCTCAGACCAATGGGTAATGCGAAAATCCCTTCTCTCCCTAAACTCTTAGACATCTCCCCTTCACTCCTGCTCATACTGACTTGAGTGTCGAAGGGCCTGTCCGGAGTAAAACCCGGTCTGGTCTTCTGACCTCGCTTGCCTTGTACAGGACTCAGCCCTCATAGCAGGACTCTTTCTCGACCACCTCACTCCTCATTCACTCCGGTCCTTCAGGACTCAGCTCCCCTAGTCATCCAGCTCAGCTCTTACATCACTGTTGTACCTGTTACCGATTTTAGGTCTAACAGATTGGCGCCATCCGTGGGACCCCAGAACTAAAAGCTGTCTTTACACCCCACTCACAAAAATGGCAGGACACAAGAGTACGCGGATGCCTACTGCGCGGGCGCGGACTACCCAAACCGCGCTACCCCGCAGGACCCGGAGCGAGCGAATTGCATCACTAGTAGTAGCAGCTTCTGCTACAGCAGATCAGAGCCCGGCTCGCTCAGAACATCTGAATCCTTTGCCCACCCCGGAGCAGGTTCAAGCTCTATTTCAGCAGATGACAGCCCTCGTTGGGCAGTACCAGCAACTACTTCAAGTACCCCCTCAACCTCCCCCAGAGGCTCCGCGATCTGTCCAAGGAAGGCCAGACGTCCACAGGGGAGAGTCATCACACCATGGTGAGGGCCGAACTCATCATTCCACCAGACAAGTCCCTCACCCCGCGACGAGGCATGCCCAAACAGAGCCTCAGCACCGTGAAAGGTCGCGTTCCCCCTCCGCACAGAGGCGCCGAGCTCATGAAGATCGCGCGCCACCAGCGAAGCGCCGACCTCGTCGTATGAGTCGGGAGAGCCAATCCGGCTCTGCGGCGAGCCAATCTGTGGAAAGGATCAGGTCCTCGGACCACAGGACGGATCCGCTGCTACGGAGAATGGAGGAGATGGACCATCGGATAGGGGAACTGGCAAAGGACCAGAGCCGGCCCGTCTCCAGGGCGTTCTCAAGTAGGACGCCATTCACTGATGATGTTCTGGGTGCCCCAGCACCCAGAGGGTTTAAAATGCCCGCTGTCCCTCAGTATGACGGCACTACAGACCCCGTGGACCACTTGGAGACATTCAGAACAATTATGCTCCTCCACGGAGCTTCCGATGGCTTTCTTTGCAGAGCGTTTCCAACGACGCTAACTGGCGCAGCAAGAGACTGGTATTCCAGGATCAAACCGAACTCCATCGACAATTTTGATGATTTTGGAGAGGATCTTGTCCGCCACTTCATGAGCAGCCGCAGGCCAAGGAAAACAACCGCTTCCCTGATGGCCTTGCGACAGGACGACAACGAGCCTTTGAAGGTGTTCGTCCGCCGATTCAACAGGGAGGCACTTCAAGTGCCAAATCTAGATCCCTCAGCAGCAATGAATGCGCTCCTCGCAGGCGCCAGATCTAATGAATTCCGTCGAGCGGTGGCTCGACAAAATCCGCACTCACTAGCGGATCTTATGGCCGGAGCAGAAGAGTACATAACGGTGGAAGAAACACGGGCAGCTCTTAATTCAAATCGGAGGATAACCTCTGAAGAGAAGAATCTCCCTAAGCAGCGCAGGGAGGATAAACCTCCCAGGAGAGAGAAGTCTCCGCCTCCTCAGAGAAGAGAAGAAAACTTCACGACTCTCAACACCTCCAGAAAGCACATACTGGCGGCGATCAGCGAAGAAGAGTTCGTGAAGTGGCCTGCTAGAATGATCTCCAAGGGAAACAGGAGAGATCCCTCAAAGTACTGCCGGTTCCACAAGGACCACGGCCACGACACAGATGATTGTTGGCAACTCAAGCAGGAAATTGAACAACTCATCAGCCGGGGCTATTTGAAAAAGTATATCCGAACTGACAGCCGTAACCAAGAGCGCAGAGGAAAGAGCCCCCAGGGCCGCAGCCCTCGAAGATCACAGCAGCCCCCTGCTCGGGACAAAACCCCTCAGTTGGGCAATGCGCAGCCTGAGGCACCCCAACCTCAGCCAAGGGGGGTCATCGGTACAATTATGGGTGGGCCTGCAGCTGGGGGCACCTCCTCTACTGCTCGCAAAGCATATGCACGGCGAGTTAACGCCGTGCACACAACCAGCAAAAAGACGAGAACGGAGAATGAGATCTCCTTCTCAGATGCAGATCTGGATAATCTTCTCCTGCCCCACGACGATGCACTGGTTCTAACCATGCTCGTTGCCAACTGGGAGGTGAAGAAAATCCTCGTAGACAATGGGAGTTCAGCGGACATTCTATACTACCACGCCTTTGAGAAAATGATGATAGGCGACGACCATCTGAAGCCGGCGAACTCAGATTTATTTGGCTTCTCCGGAGAGGTCGTGAAAGTGGTGGGGCAGATCGAGCTCCCTGTTCTTGTCGGAGACCCACCTTGTCAAGCTTTCGCCATGGTCAACTTTCTGGTAGTAAGGGCCACTTCGGTCTATAATGCTATCTTAGGACGGCCTGGCCAGAACCTGATTCGTGCAGTGCCTTCGGCTTATCACCAAAAGATGAAGTTCATAACCCCCAACGGCGTGGGAGAAGTTTGAGGAGATCAACCTCAATCCAGGGAGTGCTACGCGATGGCACTCAAAGGCAAAAATGCAGTGGAATCACTGCCAATCGAACTGCTTGATGTAAGGGACGAGCTCAGGGGGACTCAACCCACTGAAGACCTCCTCTCCATCCCGCTATGCCCAGAAGATAGTGAGAAAGTCGCTCTGATCGGCTCCTCTTTCAGCAGCAGCACTCAGCACCAACTCACTAAGTCAAATCGTCCTGCATGAAAGGTGATTTTGTAAATTAAATTTATGTTAATATGAATAATATGATCTTTTTGCAGACTCAGTCTCCCTCTTGTATCTGGAAACCCAGTTCATAAAACTTGGGTACTCTCTGGAAACCCAGTTCATAAAACTTGGGTACTCTCTGGAAACCCAGTTCATAAAACTTGGGTACCCTCTGGAAACCCAGTTCATAAAACTTGGGTACTCTTTGGAAACTCAGTTCATAAAACTTGGGTACTCTTTGGAAACCCAGTTCAATAAAACTCGGGTACTCTGGAAACCCAGTTCGCTAAAACTGGGTACTCGCTGCTTGGATCGCCACGGCTCGTCTCCGCAAAGATCGAGAGCTCACTCCTGGTCCGGAACCAGCCCGGACGCAAAAACCAACGCCGCTTGGAAACCCAGTTCACTAAAACTCGGGTACTCTGGAAACCCAGTTCGCTAAAACTAGGGTACTCGCTACTTGGAAACCCAGTTCGCTAAAACTAGGGTACTCGCTGCCCGGAAACCCAAGTTCAATAAAACTTGGTCATCCTAAGCCGTTCAGAACATCTCAGGCCGAACTGGATATGACGAGTCTCGCTACAGGACAAAATTCAGTCCGGCCCCAGCCGGACTGGATATAACGTGTTTCAGCAAAACGACAAAAAGCAGTCCGGTCCGAACCGGACTGGGCGCAAGACGACAAAAATCAGTCCGGCCCCAGCCGGACTGGATATAACGCGTTTCAGCAAAACGACAAAAAGCAGTCCGGTCCGAACCGGACTGGGCGCAAGACGACAAAAAATCAGTCCTGTGCAAGCCGTACTCCGAATTCCGGACTGAATACGACGCGTCCTACAAAACGTCCGAATCAGTCCGGTCGAAGCCGAACTCCGGACTCCGAACTCCGTACTCCGAACTCCGGACTGAATACGACGCGTCCTACAAAACGTTAGAATCAGTCCGGTCGAAGCCGAACTCCGGACTCCAAACTCCGGACTGAATACGACGCGTCCTACAAAACGTCAGAATCAGTCCGGTAGAAGCCGAACTCCGAACTGCTCCAAGCTCCGGACTGACAAAATCCGGACTGATAAGCTCCGGACTGCTCCTAAATCCGGACTGCTCCAAGCTCCGGACTGACAAAATCCGGACTGATAAGCTCCGGACTGCTCCAAGCTCCGGACTGACAAAATCCGGACTGATAAGCTCCGGACTGCTCCAAAAGCCGAACTGACGAACTCCGGACTGGATCTCCGGACTCATTTCCAGCCGGACTGGCTCAAACTCCGGACTGGATCTCCGGACTCATTTCCAACCGGACTGCGGAACTGGATATAGCGCAAAGCGCTACAGGACAAAATCCAGTTCATCTCAAGCCGAACTGGATAGCGCTACAGGACAAAATCCAGTTCATCTCAAGCCGAACTGGATAGCGCTACAGGACAAAATCCAGTTCATCTCAAGCCGAACTGGATATGGCGCAAAGCGCTACAGGACAAAATCCAGTTCATCTCAAGCTGAACTGGATATAGCGCAAAGCGCTACAGGACAAAATCCAGTTCATCTCAAGCCGAACTGGATAGCGCTACATGACAAAATCCAGTTCATCTCAAGCCGAACTGGATATAGCGCAAAGCGCTACAGGACAAAATCCAGTTCATCTCAAGCCGAACTGGATAGCGCTACATGACAAAATCCAGCTCATCTCAAGCCGAACTGGATATGGCGCAAAGCGCTACAGGACAAAATCCAGTTCATCTCCAGCCGGACTGACGAACTCCGGACTGGATCTCCGGACTGACGAACTCCGGACTGGATCTCCGGACTGGACTTCCGGACTCAACACTAGCCGGACTCCGGACTGGATTTCCGGACTCCGGACTGGATCTCCGGACTCAACTTCCAGCCGGACTCCGAACTGGATCTCCGGACTCAACTTCCAGCCGGACTCCGGACTGGATCTCCGGACTCAACTTCCAGCCTGACTCCGGACTGGATCTCCGAACTCAACTTCCAGCCGGACTCCGGACTGGATCTCCGGACTCAACTTCCAGCCGGACTCCAGACTGGATCTCCGGACTCAACTTCCAGCCGGACTCCGGACTCAACTTCCAGCCGGACTCCGGACTGGATCTCCGGACTCAACTTCCAGCCGGACTACGGACTGGATCTCCGGACTCAACTTCCAGCCGGACTCCAGACTGGATCTCCGAACTCAACTTCCAGCCGGACTCCAGACTGGATCTCCGGACTCAACTTCCAGCCGGACTCCGGACTCAACTTCCAGCCGGACTCCGGACTGGATCTCCGGACTCAACTTCCAGCCGGACTCCGGACTAGATCTCCGGACTCAACTTCCAGCCGGACTCCGGACTGGATCTCCGGACTCAACTTCCAGCCGGACTCCGGACTGGATCTCTGAACTTAGTTTTCTGACTCACTCCCAGACAATGCCTACCCGTTAAGAGAATCGATTGATCACACTTTCCCAAGTCTCTCAATGACTTGGAAAACTGGGGGGCAACTGATGGGGTGTGAAAACACCAGCCTCTCACAGGCCGCCACCTGTCCCAGAGTAGGTGAGCTACAGCCTCTCACAGGCCGCCACCTGTCCCAGAGTAGGTGAGCTACAGCCTCTCACAGGTCGCCACCTGTCCCAGAGTAGGTGAGCTGCAGCCTCTCACAGGCCGCCACCTGTTTCAGAGTAGGTGAGCTGCAGCCTCTCACAGGCCGCCACCTGTCCTGGACACCTGTCCAGGACACCTCACCAGATTTTCCCTATAAATAGAGGATCAAAGCTCAGACCAATGGGTAATGCGAAAATCCCTTCTCTCCCTAAACTCTTAGACATCTCCCCTTCACTCCTGCTCATACTGACTTGAGTGTCGAAGGGCCTGTCCGGAGTAAAACCCGGTCTGGTCTTCTGACCTCGCTTGCCTTGTGCAGGACTCAGCCCTCATAGCAGGACTCTTTCTCGACCACCTCACTCCTCATTCACTCCGGTCCTTCAGGACTCAGCTCCCCTAGTCATCCAGCTCAGCTCTTACATCACTGCTGTACCTGTTACCGATTTTAGGTCTAACAGGTTGCTTCTAGTAAATGCCTTAATTATATCAATGATTTCCTTGCTTAAACTTGTTTCTCTTTTATTTTATTTTTTTAATGTATGTATGCTCATATTTTGATATTTTTGCTTGTGAGAACTCTTGAATCTTTATTAATTGTGATATCCCTTTGAGAGTTCTTTATTCACAAAGAGATAAAGTACTGGAGTAGAACCATTAAAACATGATATTATTAATGCTTTTTTTTTTTTGAAATGGCCTGATATTATTAATGCTATTCCCTTGTTCTTTTGATTTTACATTGAAAAGTGCGAAATATGCAGAATATGATATGAATATTCCACTCTCATTTTCACTTGTAATTTCATATTTGGATGTTTGCCACGTTGAAATGTGACTATCTATAGGATCTTTTAATCAGTGGTAATTTCTAAACTTCAGAACCAAAATGAAAGCAGAGTCAATTTTTAGCATGTTGGTTCAGGTTCTTTGAAGGGTAGAAGATAAAAGATGATTTCTGATTTCCAGTGTGTTTTTTCTTGTCATGTATTACATATATCTAAAAAGATTACAAGAGATATGTTGTCTTTTGTATCATGGTAACCACATGCAGAAGAGAGTATAGGGATTGATAATTTAGTCATGTTCAGAATGGTTAATGTCTTGACAGGACTTCTCCAATGTATTTGTGTTCACCACCCTTGGTTTCAATTGTTATTCATATTACCATGAGTCCTCGAAGTTTCTTTTTAGTGTTTAGGTTCAGTATTTGGTTTTTGACATCAATTTGCAGGCATGATAGTGAAGATTTCCCTTAGAAATAATAAGGTGCAGGTTATAGGGTAAGAGAGAAATGTTTTAGTTTCTAGAATAGTTCAAAGATGAATTCTAAGTGGTTAAAGGATTTTTGATTGAATGATTTTACAACACCAAACAAGTCTTTTGTTTGTTGTTTATGTCTAGGTATAGTTGTTCTAATAATGTAGATTCTGTTTGTATTGTTTGTAGTGAATTCCCATATGGCTTAGATTAAATAGTATTATTAGATTTTCTTATTTTTTGTTTTGTTGTCTGCTAGTGATTGATGATGGAATAGCATGGTGATAATTTAAGCAAGAAATCCATATGATTTGTTCTAATTTTGATCCCCATCATTCGATTATAACAATACCCTATTAAAGTCACTGAAGAGAGTTGAGCATGATGGATTTTGTATATGTGGTAGTTTGTTGACATATATTCATTTTCTTAGAAGTGAATTTATTCTCTCATTTGTTGGACTAAGTTGAAGCGAAGGGTTTAGAGGACTTTGGCTGTTTGTATTACAATAGTATTAAGATATGTTAGCGTTTACTCTACCCTGGTCTGTTATTTCTTTTAGGGTATGGAACCTCAACATGAAATTTAATTCTGGTAAGATGCCATAGAGATTTGACCCAGCTCCTATACTTTTAACGTTTAATTCTCATTTTGTTTGTTGCATGGTTTTTCATTTTGGATGTTGTGGGACCCGATCCTGCGAGAGGGGTGGGGCGCGAGCCGCCACGCCTTCTCTTGGTCTCTCGTACCCACGCGATTGGCGTGCGCTTTTTAGTATTGATTTTAATTCATCTTTTATGTGAACTTGGGATCACTAAGGCAATCCGAATTCCACACAAAAGAGACTGACAGAGTCGCCACCTAGATGTGGGATCTAGGACCCAAAATTAACCAGAAATCTAGACTCGCTACCTGGTTACAAGAATGGAAGGTATGGGGATTTATCCACCACATGCACCATTCCTGCCCGATAATCGGTCTTCAATTCCAAAAGCTAACTCTTTTAAATTCATTTTAAATGGCTCATTCAACTCTCTGTTAATGTGCTAACTACGTGACATGCATCCTAAAATCTAGTTTCAATGTGAATCTTAAATGTGTATCTTGATTTCTTAATTTGTCTGGATTCGATCTAAGTGAAAGTTCTGCTAAGATTCTAATTTCATGGAAAATCCTAAATAATTTAATTAAGAATGTACAAGAAAATTAATGTACAAAACCCCACAATTCGTTGTGGAGCCGACTCGCGGTTGGTATGCAATCAGACATCCAAGCTGCCTACGTACCCAAGCCTCACTGGGATCAGAGTCGACGTAGTTCGGTGCACCTAAGCTAAGCTACTTATGCCTAACTCAACTAAGACACCGACCTAGATGGGATTGACTGTTTCAACAGTTTTAAGAGAATTTATTTTAATTCAAGTTGAGGATTTTATTATCCTAGGATTTCATCTAAGATGCTATATGATTCTTATCTAAATGCAAGTTGTTCCTTAGACTAATGCAGGTTAGCCTACATCCTAGTTCATTAGGCTTGTCCTAGGGAAAGATTGGGTGACTAGTGTAACTAGACCTATGGCACGGTTGCTATCTATAGCAAACGTACGTGATGAGGCTGGACTCCTAACTCTAGGACTCCCTAAAACCTAAGACTCCCTAAAACTTAGGACAAGACACGACACTAGTGTTCCTAAATTGGGCTCTAAGGGTTCTTATGACGGAAACCATAATCCAATGGTTCCGAGAGACACGAGATGAATCGATTTCAGTTCTTGAAGTTAATGAATTTCAGATTTTAAGGATTTTCAGTTTCTGGACATTTAAGGATTACCAATGGCTCTAGGGTTCACCAATTTCGGCCTAGAATAACATCCAAAGAAGGGAATTGTGCGCTCTTTCCTTGTGCAATTTAATACTTAAGTTATAGCATCTTATTGCCTGGCATATCTCAGGATTTCCGTGGACAGTAACCTCGGAGCCAACAACATGTTATAGCTTAAATGTTCAAATTGTCAAAGATCGAGTGCAATAGGGATACGATTATGGATGCACTGGCCATTTTTCCAGGGAAATCTAAAGATCCTAAAATTTCTGTTTCAATGGATTTAGGAATTAATATGTGACAAAAATTCAAGGTTCTTTAGAAACTTTATGATGATTTTTAATTAATTTCGAATTTTCAATGGATTTTATCAATTTTAAACCATATGAGTGATTTTACAAGTGAAATTGTTGCAAATGAATTGAAACTTCTACAGCAGCAAGACATGATGGGATGTAGCTTACTGGAAGATTTTTGCAGATTTTTACATTCAGCTCATATTTAATTTTGATTTAACAATAACGAGACCAGATTGCAAAAATAACACAGAAACTACTAGAAATAGAAATTTAAATTCATTAAAATTTCTACAATAGTAAGATATAAGTATAAATAACATGCTGTGAGATTTTCATGAATTTTAGAAACTATTTACTATCAATTTCGGATTTTTCAATTTACAGACCAGATTATGAATTAACACTACTTCCCATAGGAAACAAGATCCAAATAAATTGAAAATTGTACAGCCGCAAGAACTATGAAATATAAGACTACTGTAAAAATTTTGGGAATTTTAATGGTGATCGGATGTCAGTAAAAATTCTCACAAAATCTGATAATTTTCAAAGAAAGCATTAAATAATATACCAAACAAAATCCACAAATTCTTAAAAATTCATGGTAGAATGTATCAGTATCATATTATTTGCCCACGAAATTTCATTAATTTTGGAATCCATTTAGTATATATTTTATTTTTCTTCGTCGAAAAGATATTTTTGAAGAGTTTTCCATTTTTAAAACACGATTTTCGAGGAAATTACGACTCCGGAAAACATCCTTTAATCTTGTTCTGATATGATGAACACAAGAAAAATTTTAAATTCCAAAAAATAGATCATCCTGAGATGGCTATTTTTTCGAATTTTGTAAATTCTCAGCCATTATTTTAAATAAAATTCCACTCATCACTCAAATTTTCAAAATCCTTTGATTCAATGTCCGATCCAATCCGATGGTTATTTTAGTCTATTAAAATAGATCAGTGTATTAAATTTCGGGACGAATCGGAATTGAAACACTCATGTAGATCGTGATTTTGAGCACACACATATAATATTGAATTAAATTCAATTAAATGCTAAAAATCGTGCAAAAATACATAAAAAAATATCAAAGAATCCTGGAAAAACCTGAGAATAGTGCACCTACCTGTGATGGAGATTTTGGGTATCCTTTGAATAGGACAAGATTTGAAGGCATATGGAGGATTTCTCTAGTAGTTTTCTTTGAGTCTTCTTCCTCTTTTTTTCTCTCTCTTTTGAAAGAAGAGAGCATGGGTATTTATAGGTGAGGGATGAGCCAGGTTGCCATCTTTAGGGCCTAGAGATGTAGGTTGGAGATTGAGTGATGGAAAAAGGAAGGGGAAAGAATTGCCAAGATCGGATTTTTCTAGAATATTCTCCCTCTTCTTTGGCATCTTCCATTTAAGCCATGGCTATGTTAAAAATGGCAGGCACGTATGCGGCCAGGATCAAGTACTAAAGATTTAGGAACAATTCAAGGTCCAAGATGATGCCATTTGTCCTTGGAATCTTTGTAGATTTTAGAAGCAAATTTCAAGGTAAGGGAAATGTCCAATTTGGTTGCCTTTGTAGAGAATGGCAACGATTTGGATGATTGCGATTAACTGCAATCTCCATGTGATCGAAAGAACGGGCGAGATCAGGTCTACAAATATCCTGAAATCTTTGCAATGATATGGAATAAGATTGGGTGGTTGAGATCAATTTCGATCGAAAGAATGGACGAGATGATGCCTCAAAATCTCCTAGAATCTTGTAAAAGATTTTTCAAATATTTTGAATGTAAAAATCGAAAAACGCAGTTTTCAGGAGATTTTGAAGTCCGATTTCGATAATTCTTTCGCCATTAAAATCGTTCATTTTTCCTCTTTCATTTAAGCCCAATGTTGCCATAGAAATATTATTTTCAGAATTTTTGACCAATGCGAGCCGTCGGTTTTTAACAGCGAATCATTTTTCCAACCGTTGATCAAATTGACGATTCGATTGATCCAACCAACTTAATCAATTTTTGATGAATGATCCTAACCTTTGAAATATGAATTTTGACAACAATTAAAGTACTGAAAGCACCGTTGTTGATAATTTGGTTAAATTATTTTGACGGCTCTCGTTCACCCACATTGATCCGTGATTTTTCACTGGGTTTTTGCTCAATTAAGTGACACAATGTTTAATCTGAATTTGAGATTAACCTTGACCGATCCTATTTTGACTAAATGATCACAAATTCTTAGTAAGGAAAGACACCCAGGTTAAGATCTGCCCTTGGTCTAACGATTTACGGAAATCGGGTCTCGGAATAGAATCAGGTCCCGGGCTGTGAAGTGACCCTAGCTTATTTTGTCCCGATTGATGATCCGTAAAGTCAGATCGAGATATTAATGACCTAAAACATATAAATCCATGATAGAGGGGCTCTCACATGGATTTAACACACTAAATTCACCAATCAGGGTATTTTTTAATTTTTCGGATCTAATCATCTCACCAGGTACATCTCTTTATCATTTCGATTTTCAGAAAATTTGAGGATGCATACTTTACCAATGAAATTCCACGGATCAATATATTAGGTTATTGTTGGTTAAAGTGTAGCAAAATGGGGTGTCTACAGATGCCCCTCTTTGGTAGAGATGACGTAGTCATCGAATACCAAAGTAAAAGTGACAGAGCCATTTTGCGTAGCTTTAATAGACAGAGGACTCCCTAGACACAATGCAACCTACTATAATGCAAGACCATAGATGAAATCCTAGAATTGGAATAATAATAAAAAAACTCGATGCGGCGCCGTTCACAAACGGGCAATTAGAGAATGAGATATCATTTTCGAATGGATTCTGAAGGGAAAGGACAAAGATCGTTCTCAAACAGTTTTTAGAAGGAGATGAGACGCCGCTCACAAGCGGGTTCAACGAGGATAAGAAGCATTCCCAAATGGACTTGGACAATGAGGCACCGTTCACAAACGGCCTCAAGGAGGATAGAAAACCATTCACAAATGGACTCGAGAAAAGAGGCACCGTTCACAAACGGGCTCAAGGAGAAGACAAGACCATTCACAAATGGACTCGAGAAATGAGGCACCGTTCACAAACGGGCTCAAGGAGGACGATACCATTCACAAATGGATTCGAGAAAAGAGGCACCGTTCACAAACGGGCTCAAGGAGAAGACAAGACCATTCACAAATGGACTCGAGAAATGAGGCACCGTTCACAAACGGGCTCAAGGAGAAGACGAGACCATTCACAAATGGACTCGAGAAATGAGGCACCGTTCACAAACGGGCTCAAGGAGAAGACAAGACCATTCACAAATGGATTCGAGAAATGAGGCACCGTTCACAAACGGGCTCAAGGAGAAGACCAGACCATTCACAAATGGACTCGAGAAATGAGGCACCGTTCACAAACGGGCTCAAGGAGAAGACGAGACCATTCACAAATGGACTCGAGAAAAGAAGCACCGTTCACAAACGGGTTTAAGGAGAAGACGAGACCATTCACAAATGGACTCGAGAAATGAGGCACCGTTCACAAACGGGCTCAAGGAGAAGACGAGACCATTCACAAATGGACTTGAGAAATGAGGCACCGTTCACAAACGGGCTCAGGGAGGACGAGACCATTCACAAATGGATTCGAGAAATGAGGCATCGTTCACAAACGGGCTCAAGGAGAAGACAAGACCATTCACAAATGGACTCGAGAAATGAGGCACCGTTCACAAACGGGCTCAAGGAGAACACGAGACCATTCACAAATGGACTCAGAAAATGTGGCACCGTTCACAAACGGGCTCAAGGAGAAGACGAGACCATTCACAAATGGACTCAGAGAATGAGACATCGTTCACAAACGGGTTCAAGGAGAAGACGAGACCATTCACAAATGGACTCAGAAAATGAGGCACCGTTCACAAACGGGCTCAAGGAGAAGACGAGACCATTCACAAATGGACTCGAGAAAATGAGGCACCGTTCACAAACGGGCTCAAGGAGAAGACGAGACCATTCACAAATGGACTCGAGAAATGAGGCACCGTTCACAAACGGGCTCTAGGAGAAGACGAGACCATTCACAAATGGACTCGAGAAATGAGGCACCGTTTCACAAACGGGCTCAAGGAAACAAGATAGCTTTGATTGATGAATTCAACAACGAAGAATTTTAGAGATTTTTCATGAACTTGAATTTGACGTAGGATTGGATTTTTGAATCGGGGATTGGATTTGATGAATTTTTTATTTTTGAGAAATGAGGCACCGTTCACAAACGGGCTCAAGGAGGACATGAGACCATTTACAAATGGACTCAGAGAATGAGACACCGTTCACAAACGGGTTCAAGGAGAAGACGAGACCATTCACAAATGGACTCGAGAAATGAGGCACCGTTCACAAACGGGCTCAAGGAGGACATGAGACCATTCACAAATGGACTCAGAAAATGAGGCACCGTTCACAAACAGGCTCAAGGAGAAGACAAGACCATTCACAAATGGACTCAGAGAATGAGACACCGTTCACAAATGGGTTCAAGGAGAAGACGAGACCATTCACAAATGGACTCGAGAAATGAGGCACCGTTTCACAAACGGGCTCAAGGAAACAAGATAGCTTTGATTGATGAATTCAACAACGAAGAATTTAGAGATTTTTCATGAATTTGAATTTGATGTAAGATTGGATTTGATGAATTTTTGATTTTTTTGAAGTCAATGGAATCGGGGATATTATGGATCGTGCCCGACAAAGATGTTGGAAACTACGATTTTGACGAATGATGAAACGGCAAACCTTAGGAACAAAGAACCATTACTAACAAGAATGGATTAGGGACACTTTTATGAAACTTCAACAAGATCTTTCTCAAAGAGACTGCTGGTCTTGTCTTCTGGGGATTTTGATAACTGAAACCTTGAACAAGATACTTGAAATTGGTAATCTAGAGCAACGGCTCTCTTGGATATAATCATGGAAAAGTGGGATTTGCCTCTTGACAGGTGTTTAGATAAACATCTCTTGACCAGGATAGTATTTAACTAACTGGAAGGAAATTCTGAATTTTAATGGTTCATCTTTCTTGAGAAATTGGCTCAACCACCATTGCATCTAAGGCTTTTCCAAGCTTAAGGTGCCTTCCTGGGGTATGATCTTTTTACGGAAGCTGGGTTTTCTGATGTTTCTACTTCTGAATTTTTCTGAGTTGATCTTCTTTGAAATGAAGCTGCTTGACTAGATTACCGAGCTCTTTCATACGATCGCAGGGAGCTGCCGAGGCCGGGCCTCCTTCACCAAGACAGTTGCATCATTTGGACACAAGGATGACGATTGGCTCTTTCTAAAGAGAAAACTTAGATAAAAGGCACTACTCAAAGGATTGAGGAGCTCTGAAGTAATGAACATAGAATAACAAAGATTGACTAACTACACTGACAGACACAGGAATGCTTCTAACTTAGTTAACGTTTTATTTGGTAAGTCTATCCTTTCAATGAATGTTTTTTTTTTTTTCAATTGATAAACACTGGACTTTTTCCTTAAAACAGTAATGCCTCAAAGATTTAATTACGATCCCTAAGATTGCTTAACTTCAATGCCCCCAGTTTTGAGGATGCCACTTGAACTTGCCTGAACTTCAGTTGATCTTCAGTCTTGATACCGGCTGTAGCCTTCTTATAATGATTCTCTTACCGTGACCAAGTCACCTCTTCGGGGTTTTTAACTTGGCGGACCATGCTAGCCTTAACTTTTGCCTGAACCGCCCTTTTAGGTTTTCGATTCAGCAGGCTATCCCCTTAGCTTTTGCCTAAGCCGCCCTTTCGGGTTTTCAACTTAGCAGGGGAATGATCTTAAATTTTGCCTAGACTGCCCTTTCAGGTTTTCAGTCTAGCAGATCTTCAAACTCCATTCTTTTTCTTATTCATCATTTTTTTTCACTTTTTGTGTTTCGGGACCTAGATCATTAGTTCTGAACACCAGAAGGACTTTATAGGTAGGATAGGGCTTTTCAAAGAATGGCTTAAGGCTCAACAAAGATTTTGACCGAACCTGTGAACAGGTTGCCTACATATCCCAAGATAGGAATCAGGTCGCGTGTAGTTCAGGACGAATGCCCCTTAGTTTGAAGATAAATCGTTTGAAGGTTAATTGATTTTTTTCTTTTTTCTTTTCTTTCTGGAATAATTGACTTCTCTTTTTTTGGAACTTGTCCCCCTCTTTTTTTCTGAAAGGATTGGATTTCTTTTCTTTTTTATTTTTTTGAATCGACCGAAATCGGTTTAACCGAGCTGCCTACGTACCCCAGTATAGGGATCAGGTCTCGCGTAGTTCGGGGCGAATGCCCCTAGTTTGATGGGTTTTCAAGAAAATTTGATTCAGGCTCGAAGGGTTTGCAAACCGATATTCTTTTGACATTGGGTTCTGATTTTGGGATTTAATCGGCCAAAGGAGGCCTTCCGATGTTCAGATTGGGAATCGATCTAGGTTACTAGAGTCCCTCTGGTACTGATTATTTATTTCTTCTTTTTTTTTCGGAGTTTGACGGCATTTCCAGGTAAGAGATAATGGATCTTCTTCTTTCAAGATTCTAATATGTGCTTTCGACTTTCATAGAGCAAAACTTGTTCTTTGACATCCTCCATCTATGGATTTGTAACTCTTCGTATCTGATGATCACTTTTCAATGCTTGCTCTTGAACTTCTTATCTTGAATTTGTTGGCTTCATGTTATGAGTTTGAGAACCAAGGTCATTGATTGGAAATATGAAAATTGTTTCCACTCTATGCCCCTTGTATAGCATGTGATATTCACTTCATTCTTTCTTGAACCTTCTATCTGGGTCTTTCCCCTGGCATTAATGGTAGCGCTTACTGGACCATCTCTTTTATTCTCAAAATAGGTTTATTAATTCCTCATATTCTTCAGAGGGTAATGTATTTTCAATCAGCATTCACTGAATCAAAGTTTCAGTGCCAGTGTTTACCACTTCAATTTCATCTTTGAAAGGCTGGGATTGGCACTCCTCCTCTTGTTCAAGTAATTGTTGTGACTCAAGTGGAGTTTCGTCAATTTTGTCCTCATTTGAGGAGGGAGTCTTACTTTAAGATCAGAAGCATACTTAAGAAACAGACACAAGTGAACTATTGGAACTGAAATTTTTATTTAAAGAAAAATCCATTACATCTGACGACCTATCCTGAACATGCTCAGGATTCACAACTCTAAATAAAAAGAGAAGCAGAAGATAACTTGCCTGGACTAGGCATTGACCTTGAACTGTAAGACCGAACTCAACAATTGTACTGACTATGATGACTGACTCAACATAAAATAATAAGTGACTAAAACTTTAACTGCTGCAACTGTTTGGCGTTGAAGGCTCGGCGAAGGCTGGTTCGTTCTGAATCATCATCATGGCTGATACTTTCAATTTTGGATTCTTCCTGTTCTACTGCAGCTAGACCTGAGCTTCTCAAACTTCGATGCGCCTAAGCGTTATCCGGCGATGGTGCGGCATGGTTCCACACAACATTTGGCGTTTGCTGGAATGATAGCTTGCGCTCATCAATCAATTTTTGGATCACACGCCTCAAAGTTATACACCGATGGTGGTTTGCCCTGATCCTTGGTGAAAGTCGCAGTGTTCATCTGCCTTCCACGTCCTGGGGAGTGGATTGGGAGGATCCCTAATGCGAGGTAAATAGACATCACCTGAAGCCAACCCTTGTTGCAATATAACAGATGGTGGAAGTGGGAGGGGGGCGAATTGCCTACCTGGCTTTTTCTGAGGTATAGGTCTTGGTTGATCATATTCGATTACCATAGGCTCCTGTGACTAGTTAATCCCCTTTTTCCTTTTCTTAAACCCTTTCAGGATACCAGATCGTGGGATAGGCAAATTAGTGAATTCTCTTTTAGGAGTTTCAGATGGTGGCTCTTTGTCATAATCAAGAATTAAGGGCTCAACAGAATCCTGCTGGTGCAGAGAGACAGAGTTTCTGGTAACAACATCTTGGGCTTTGGTATTTTTGTCAGCGAAATGTTCAGAGCCTTGGGACTGACAATACCAGGTTTGCATTTGTTACTTCATCTGATGAACTTCTTCTGTTAGCACAGCCATTTGTCTAGAGAGGTTCACAATTAGTTCTTCCGAACCCATAACCATGGAGAGGCTCGGATTTTTGCCCTTAGAAACAATAGTGGTTGGACGAAATTTCTCAGTAAGTTGAGCTTGACGAATTGATTTTCTTCCTTCAATTCCTTCATCTGTTGGACGAGCTGGGCCAGGGTTTCTGTGATATGAAAGAGTTGAAAATTTTCCATAGAATCTGCCATAGGTAGGAAAAAGTGGATAGAGAGACTTCCAAAGAAAATGGGGAATTAGCTTCTTCACTGGCCACGAATAGATTCAAACCCAAGAAGCTTTCCTGGATTTTCAGCAGTGAACAATCCTGACATAGAAACAATAAACACGAGATGTAAGCTTGACATTCAGGGAATTTTTCCTTTCTATGATTGACATGATAATTATGATACGACTAGACAAGGAATGGGAAGTAAAGTGATGGTTCCTCAAAACAAATAAACACAACAATGAAGACATGATAGCACGTGGGGAATGCCCCTAGCTCAAGGATTCTGAGAGTGAACTCTGAAGGACTTAGCAAAATAATCTTGAAAAAGGTAGCCCCTAGAGGAGAAAGAGACCAAGGGTACAAGCAAGATTGGATCATCTGGACCAGGCATGATCAGATCGTGAGATTGCATAATCGAAAGATTGTGAGATTCTGCTCTTGTTAGTTAGGGGATGGCATGAAGATACGATCGAATCGTATGACAGAAGAATGAAAGACGCACGATCAAGAGATTAGATGAGATAGCATAAGATTGCTTTCAACGGATAGATTATGAATGACTAATCCTATGAGATCTTTGGAAATGATGGGATTTATATCCTAACCCCAAAGGGAAAATTTTTAATCTTTGCACATTTTAACAGTGTTACCTGAAGGCATCAAACCTTAATCCTAATCTAGCGGAGTGAAGAGAGAATCTCGACTCATGACTTTGTTTGTGTACCTAGGACCGATCGTAGCCATTGGAAGATGGACTACGGCCTAATCTAGACACAAATGGGTAGGATATCCTAAGGTAGGTTCACACACGTGATGCAAATGTGATCGTATACTACATGCATGTGTGGGTTAATCTAGGGATAAGGCCAAGAGTTCCCTTAGCGCGAATCCGTGTTCGATATACTGTACCAGTGTCCGGCGTATCAGTACGTGAACAAGAGATCCGTTTACGCATCATAAGGTGCTAGGCTAAGGGTGGAATGCTTCTCTAGCACAGAGGCACCAGGTGATGAAATCCCAGTCAACCATGCTAGATAACACTCCGGGTTCCTAAAATAGGACATGTGTGCATGTGAGATGCAGGGGTTTAGATGCAAGTGATGTAACTGTGTGCAAATAGTTCGCGCAATCTATGATGCCTTCAGATTTTGTTAAATTAACTTCAAGTAAAATGTGATGAGAAGATAAAACAAGACAAACTAATCTAACAAGTATAGAGTTTTTATGAGCCAGTTAAATTAAATTCAAATGAATTATCTTTTAGAATCGTAATGAAGTTAGGTGGTCCCCAGCAGAGTCGCCAAACTGTTTGATCCCAAGTTCACATAAAAGATGAATTAAAATCAATACTAAAAAGCGCACGCAAACGCATGGGTACGAGAGACCAAGAGAAGGCGTGGCGGCTCGCGCCCCACCCCTCTCGCGGGATCGGGTCCCACAGTTGTTAGTAGCCCATCATTTTAAGGGACTTAACAAGTCCTAGTAGCATTTCTCCCTCTTATTTAGTAGACTTACCAAGTCTTTTAAAAAACCTTTAGACATTAGACCCGTATCATTCATTGCAAGGGCATTGAAAGAGTCATCTAGAGCCTCTATTAGGAGACATACCTTGTCTCATGAGGCAGTTCTCTTTTGGAGACAAGCCTTGTTGTTTAGAGCTTATCCCTTAGGGAGTAAACCTGGACCTCGGTATAGAGTTAGCCCATAGGAGGCATACCTTGCCTCATTCAAGGAATCATTTCTAAGTTGTACCCTAACTTGTACCCCTATTAGTTGGAGACCCACTTGGTATGTTAGTTGCCTTAGCCCTACTTATTCATTGCAAGGGCAGTGATGAGGTTACTTGGAGCCCACCTTTGTATTTAGGAGACTTGCCCAGTCTCACTGGGACCCTTGTATATCTTATTTGAATTTAGGAGTCATTCTTTGACTTATTTACACCCCTCTTAGAGCTCTTAGACATGCTTTATTAAAGAAATGTTTGGAGAGCAACATCGCACAACTAGGCTGTTGGAGATTAGAGACCTAATATCCACCAAGATGGTAGAGGGAACACCAGTTAGGGACCACATGCGTAAGATGATGGGCTATCTAAACGAACTCGATATCTTGGGAGCCATCACGGATACTGAGACGCAGATAGATATTGTCTTGTCTTCCCTATGTGGGTCATTCAACGAGTTTGTTATGACCTACGACATGAATAAAATGACAATGAGCCGACAGAGTTGATGAATCAATTTCAGACAGTTGTGGATCTGTAAAAGAGTAATAAGAAAAGTGTCTTCCTAGCAGAGGGTAGTGTACCCTCAGCACATAAGCTGAAAGGTAAAGAAAAAGGAAGAGCAAAAGGCCAAGGCTCTAAGAAGAACTTTCTAGTGGTAAAGAACAAGAAGAACCTTAAAAAGAAGAAGACAACCAAGGGAAACAACGGATGCTTCCATTGTGGAAAGATTGGACATTGGAAGCGAAACTGTAGGAGCTATCTATCTACCAAGCAGGGCAACAAGCCTACCTCAGGTATTTCGCAAGTTTTTTTGCTGAAACTAATATGATTGGTCTTGTATTTTCCTGGTGTGTTGACAAAGGTGCGTCCTCACACATCCGCAATGTTTTGCAGGGCTTCAAGAAAATCAAAAGGTTGACAGAGGGCGACCTCACCCTACTGGTTGGAACTGAAGCAACAGTTGTGGTCCAAGCTGTAGGAGACTACATTTTGACGTTCTCAGGCTGTTATCTAATATTAAAGTATTGTCTCTATGTACTTTCAATAAGAAGGAATTTAATTTCAGTTTCAAAGTTATTTGATGATGGATATTTAACTAGTTTTAATAAAAGTTTTCTTTTCATTAAAAAGGAAAATTTCTTGATTGTGGAAGGTACAATGAGTCATGGCCTATACTTAATTAACGCCTTAGAGAACATAAGTAATGTTGAGAATATTCCGAGTGGTGATCTGTTCTAAACCTCAAAAGGGCAAGGGATATGTTAATTACAACACACCTTTGACATCTTTGATTGGGTCACATTGGCCTAGAGCGGATGACAAGGCTAGTGAAAGATGGTCCATTTGATTCAATCCAAGTGGAACCCTTTCCAACTTGTGAGCCTTGTCTCAAAGGCAAAATGACTACAATTCCCTTCAAGGAAAAGAGTGAAAGAAGCGAAAGTGTATTAGAATTGATACATATGGATGCATGTGGTCCTCTTTCTCATCCTGCGAGAGGAGGGTTTGTCTACTTCGTGACTTTCACGGATAACCATTCAAGGTACGATTACCTGTACCTAATGTGACCTAAGTCTAAGACCTTTGAAAAGTTTAATAAGTACAAGAGTGAAGTAGAAAACCAATTAAACAAAAAGATTAAGACACTTCGCTCTGACAGGGGAGGAGAGTACCTCTCGGATGAGTTTAAGGACTACTTAAAACAAAACAGAATAGTTTGTCAATGGACTCCACTTGTAACACCAACGTTAAACGGTGTGTAAGAAAGGAGAAATCGAACATTGTTAGACATGGTTCGATCTATGATGAGCTTTGCACAAGCACCTCTGTTTCTATGGGGATTTGCCCTAGAAACATCGCTCTACATCCATAATCCAATACCAACTAAATCAGTACTAAGGACTCCATATGAGAAATGGACGGGCAGAAAGCCCACATTGAATCATATGAGGATATGGGGTTGTCCTACGCATGTTAAAAATATAGGTGTTGAAAAGTTGGAGGCACGAACCAATATGTGTCTCTTTATTGGATATCCTAAGGAAATAAAGGGTTATATGTTTTATAACCATGGTGAGCAAAACTGTTTTGTGAGCCGGAATGCCACATTCTTAGAAGAAGAGTTCATTCAAGATGCGAGCGGAAATGATAGGATTGCCTTCGAAGAGCAACCCAAAAATCCAATAGAGAGATATGAGAAAGTTGACCAAGCGCCCACCAAACCTATTCTAACACTCCAACATAGTAGTAAGGAGGTCAGACAACCCGATAGACTTGTCTAGCTGGGTGAAGCAAATACAGAAGTGTAGACACCCCCATTTTGCTACACTTTAAAAAAGCAAAATATTCGGTAGTTTGTCAAGTTTTGAGTCCGTATTCCACCTACGAATAGGCATATGTGCATTTTAGGGTAGATTTTGCCTCGTTGAAGGAATTCTGAAGTTGATTCGCAATCCTAAAGGTTTCTAGGGTGTTCCAATGGTATTTAGAAGATGAAAATTCAAGTTTCTAAGCAAGTGGAAAGACCTGCTATTTTTAGAATTTTTGGGGTTTTCCCTCATTTTTGCCCATTTTTACACTGCAGGGATATTTTGGTCATTCCCGATGTGTCTCGTCTGACCCCCGAGTTATATTTGAGAAATCTTGAGTGATTTTACAAATTTTGAAAAAGCTGCTATTTTTATAAACTCATGGGGCTTCCATATTTTCATCATCTTATGGATATTTCAATCATTTTGCATATATCCAAACCCATCTTGAGGGTACGGCTGATGAATTAGGAGGAATTTCGTAAGATTTGGGAAACCTGCTAAATTTAGATCTCTTAAGGTTTTCTCTTAGTCTTTCACTTCGGGGGTATTTTAGACATTTCCAACATCTCATATTTCGTCCCTAAGTTATGTCTAAGAAATCTTGAGTCTGTTCATAAATTTTTGAAAATCTGCTATTTTTGGAATTTCTCAGGGTTTTCCCTAGTCTCGTCAAATTCTTGCACCTCGGGGTAATTTGGTCTTTTCCTGTGTAATTCTTTTGATCCCCGAAAGGTGTTTGAGAGATTATGAATGATTTTCTGAATTTTGGAAAACCTGCTAAATTTAGAATTTCTCAGGGGTTTCGCTTAATTTGGAAATTCTGAGTGTTGAGGGCATTTTGGGTATTTTAAGGGGATGCCAAATGATCCTGTTTGATATTGCTCACCGAAAGGACCCAACTTTAAAATTTTCTTATTTTGAAGTTTGACCACAAAGACTTTTTATTTTTTTATTTTTCCCTTTAGGGGTGAACCAATTTGAGAGTATTTTGGTCACATTTGGATGTGTAATGGTCAAATAGGAGCATTTTGCTCCGAAAAGTTATTTTCTCAAAAAAAAAAACGGTTCGATCACGTGTTAGGGGTGCACTATAAATATCATATGAGTTGGGTTCATCAATAAAAAATTTGAATTTAAAGGATTTTATTGAATTTTCATTGAAAAAAACCCAAAATACATGTCATAAGGTCTATTGGGCTAAAGCCCACAAGGTGGGGTCCATGTGGACCCACCCATGTGGGTCGGCCACATAAGTGGGTGCCCCACATGAGGAGGTCACATGCAAAAATGTCCAACATGGGATGAGGTGGTTGGTGACATCATATTTGTTTTAGAAAAATAATAAAGAAAGGAAGAGTTATAATTAGAAAGGGCTTATGTGGTCAGGTTACTAAAATTGCCATAACTTTTTACCTTTTGTCTAAAAATTTAGCAATTATACTTGTTTCGAACGTCTCGAAAAGATCTACAACTTTCTAGTTTATGACTTTTCCTGAATCAACCTCTAAATAGGTAAAAAATGAGCTCAAACATCGGGCAGCCCTTTTTGGACGAAAATCATTCATAAAAAGCTAGTTTCCTATGTGAGAAGGCTTCTAGATTGATCTTGAAGTATCTCCATTGTGTAATTTAGCATTGATTGGCTTGTAAGAAATCAATATTATAAGTAAATAGAATTTAGAAGGTAAGGGAAAAGCAAGCCATAGGTGAGAATTAGAAACTAACTAAAGGTAGAATTCCTCACATTGTAAACTTCCAAATCCAATCTAACCCTAACTTTTTCTATAAAAACAAAGCAAGCACAACCTTTGGCCTGGCTCTAGATAATTCATCCCTCTCTCTCTTCCTCCTTGGAATTCATTCATCTCTTCAAGTGTGTTCATATCTCTCTCAAGTGTTCTTCACAAAAGGGGTTCTTGAACTTCTTCTTTTCCAAGGCATTATATAATCAAGGATTATTGGAGTATTCTTAGGATCTTTTTTAGCGTATAAAAGGGTTGGACAAAGTATATATCTCGAATCACCAACCCTAGAGATAACTATCGCGATCAACGGTAAGGATCTCTCTTATTTGCGAATTAGAACAAGCATGCTAGGGTTTTATTTTTGAAATATCAAATCAATGAGTTTTCTTTTGAATTCTAGTATGTTATAGTATAGATTAAAGGCTTTCAAAATCCAAAATTTCAACAAAAATTAGTTTTCCTCCATATAAATATTAATTTTCTTTCTTTATTCTTCAATACGAGTTTAAATTCAATTTTCAAGGCAAGTTTTTGAAAACATAATCTTTTTCAAAAGCCGATTTTTTTTAGGTTAATAAAAATTTCAAAACTACTGGAAAGTGAAATCTTGGACCACGGTTTGACCGCCTCAATTTCCGCTTTATGTTTCAAAAGATAACTTGGCAAAGGGTTATTTCTTGAAGAATAAAATGGAGAACGGGTCAAATCAAGTCCGAATTTTATGAAAATTTGGTTCTAAACCGATATTTGGATTTCCAGTTCACCATAAAAATTTTGGAATTTGTTGATTTTTTTAATCCGGTTTTAAGTTATTTTAATTTTGGGTTATTTTTAATAAATATCAAACGATTTTAAAAATTGATGAAACTTTCCAGAACTCATGTTTAATTATAAATTGAAGTTTTCATGGAATAAAAGTTTGAAAAAAAATATTTTCTTTACTGTTTTCTAATCGATTCTTCGGTTTACGTGCCGTTGTTCTTTTTCATATTAAATTAGGTTACTGGAATGTTAGAGAAAAAATTTCAATTGGTTTTGCCAAGTTTTAATATGGTTTTGTAATTTATTTTATTAAACGGGTTTCAATTCCTAGGAAACAAATTCCCATTCTCTATTAAAAAATCGATTTTATGGAGGAGATTTAATTTTTAAGTTTTAAAATTTTTATAAAAAAATTTATAATCTATTATATATCTACTGAAATTTTTTATTTGAGTTTGCTTTTTAAGTAATTCTTTGGTTTCATCTGATTTTTGTGTGAATTTCAATTGGCATCAAATTGTAATACAAATCCATGAAAGTCATACAGTAGTCTAATCGCATGATTATCTTGATACTGTAAGAGTTTGAGTCAATTTAAATTTGATATACTGTAGGTTACTGTGTTAATCTATAATCTAATTTGAATTTTAAAAAATCAGAAATTGATATCAAAACTTCATGATAATTCATGAAAATTTTTCAGTAAGCTATAATCATCTATATTATTATTTTGTGAAAGTTTAGATTAATTTGAAATTGACATGCTATAAGTCACTGTCTTAATCTATGAACTGATTTGAATTTTGAGAAATCAGAAATTGATATCAAATCTTAATGGCAATTCATGAAATTTTTCCAGTAAGCTTTAATCATCTATTTCTCTATTCTGTGATAGTTCGGATTAATTTGAAATTGATATGCTATAAGTTACTGTGTTAACCTATGAACCCATTTGAATATTAAAAAATCGGAGATTGATATCAAATCTTAATGAAAATTCATGAAATTTTTTTATTAACCCACCATCATCCATATCTTATTACTGGAAAAGTTTCAACTGATTTCGAGTTTGGTTGCTTAGGATTTCTGTGTAATCCTAGCAATCTGGTCTTAATGTTAATAAATCATAATTTAATAGCAAATCAATACAAAAGTCAGTAAAAACTTCCAAAAAATTTAACTTTACATCATAAATTTAATCCCCAACTTGTTTGAAACAAAAACCTTAGGGTTCGTAGATCTCTCATGTAAATTCGCTATACCGCAATAGTCCAATTGCCGAGATCGCAACCACAATCGTATACTAATTGCGATTAATCCTGCATAATTGGAGTGCGTAAATTATAGTATGATATTGGCTCCGAGGTCCACTGTCCATGAAAATCCTGAGAAACATGCCAGGCAATAAGATGCTATAACTTACGTGCTAAATTATACAAGGGTTGAGAGCACGATTCCCATCCATGGTTGCGATTCGAGGCCGAAACTGGCAAACCATAGAACTTTTGGTATCCCTTAGATATTTAGGAATCGAAAATCCTTGAAAATAAAAAATCAGTAAATCTAAAAATCACCAATATCAACAAAATGGAATTAACTTAATCAAAGTCTTAGGAGCCGTTGGATTGCGGTATCCTGTCGTAGGAACCTTTTAGGGCTCCTTAGGAACACTTACGTCACAGTGTGTCCTAGGTTTTAGGGAGTCCTAGAGTTAAGAGTCCAGCCTCATCACGGCCGTTTGCTATGGATAGCAACCGTGCCATAGATCTAGTTACACTAGTCACCCAATTTTTTTCCAGGACAAACCTAGTTACCTAGGATGTATGTTAACCTGCATTAGTCTAAGGGACAACTTGCACTTAGATAAGACCATATAGCATCTTAGATGAAGTCGTAGGATAATAAAATCTTCAACTTGAATTAAATAATTTCTCTTAAACTGTTAAAACAGCCAATCCAGTCTAGATCGGTGTCCTAGATGAGTTAGGCATAAGTAGCTTAGTTCAGCTGCACCGAACTACGATCGACTCTGATTCCAGTGAGGCTAGGATACGTAGGCAACTTGGATACTTGAGTGGCATACCAAGCCCGAGTCGGCTCCATACATAAGTGGTGGGATTTTGTATATTAATCCTTAAATTAAAAGTAATTAAATCACTTAGAACTTTTCATGAAATTAGAATTTTAGGAGAACTTTCACTTAGATTGAATTCAAACAAATTAAGAAAATCAAAATACTCATTTAGGAATTACATTAAAATTAGATTTTAGGATGCATGTCACGTAGTTCGCACATCAATAGAGTTAAATGAGGCATTTAGAAGAAATTCAAGAGAGTTAACTTTTGGAATCGAAGACCGGATTATCGGGCTAGGATGGTGCATGTGGTGGTAACTCCCCATACCTTCCATTCTCATAACCAGGTAACGAGTCTAGATTCCTTGTTATTTATGGGTCCAAGATCCCTCATCTAGGTGGCGACTCTGTCATTCTCCTTTGTGTGAAATTTGGATTCTTTTAGTGATTCCAAGTTCACGGAAATGATGAATTAAATCACACCTTACTAGGCTCGACGGCTTACCCCTGCCCTTGTGGGTACTGGGTTGCACCTTTGTTTGCACCCTATGGCTTGGTTGTTGCCGGCTTGGTTGGGTAATCAATAATATAAAAAAAAGGCACACGCCGATCGCGTGGGTACAAGAGACCAAGAGAGAGTATGGCGCCTCGTGCGCTCACTACCTTCTCGCGGGATCGGGTCCCACAAGAAGATACAGATCCCCTTAACTACAAAGAGGCGATGTTAGACATCAATGCGGGAAAATGGATGGATGCTATGAAATCCAAAATGGACTCTATGTATGTCAACATGGTCTAGACTTTGGTTGATCCACCTGAGTGTATTAAAACCATTGGATGCAATTGGATCTTCAAGAGGAAGAAGAGCCCTGATGGAAAGGTGGAGACCTATAAGGCTAGGCTAGTGGCGAAGGGCATAGTCAAAAGGCTGGTATTGACTATGAGGAAACCATCTCACCGGTAGCCATGCTAAAGTCAATTAGGATTTTGTTAGCCATCTCTGCACACTATGTTTACGAAATCTGGCAGATGGACGTCAAAACCGCCTTCTTGAATGGAAACATTTAGGAAGATATTTAGTTGGAACCTTCATTTTGAACATGCAGTCAAAGAGTTTGGCTTCTGTCAAAACATGGATGAGGCTTGTGTTTAGAAGAAGGTCAGTGGGAGCGCGATAACATTCTTGGTTCTCTATGTAGATGACATCCAACTCATTGGGAATGATCTAGAAATGTTATCAAGTACAAAGTTATGGCTTTCAAGCACGTTTGCTATGAAAGATCTAGAAGAAGCTTCGTACATTCTAGGACTTAAATTGTTTAGGGAACGTAAGAATAGAAAGCTTGGGCTATCACAAGAAACTTGCACACATAAGATATTCGCAAGGTACAACATGACAGATTCTAAGAAGGAATTAGTTCCTTTCAGGCATGGAATCAGGCTATCCAAGAAGACGTCTCCCAAGACACCTGAGGATAAGTGGGTTATGAACAACATTCCCTATGCTTTGGCTGTGGGAAGTCTTATGTATGCTATGTTATGCACCAGACTAGATATTTGTCACTCTGTAAGTGTGGTTAGCAAATATAAGTCGGACCTAGGTCTAGAGCATTGGACAACAGTTAAACATATTTTCAAGTATCTTGCGAGAACTAAACATTATTGTTTGATTTATGGAGCAGACGAGTTAATCGTTTTTGGTTTTATCAACGCAGACTTTCAATCTGACGTTGATGACATGAAATCATCATTGGATTTTGTGTTCATCTTAGCAAATGGGGCAATGTCAAGGAGAAGTTTCAAGCAAGACACCACAACAAATTCCACGACCGAAGCTGAGTACATTGCTGCGAGTGAAGCTGCAAAGGAGGCAGTGTGGCAGCGAAAGTGAAATCCCAATAGGGCAACTCGAGGGGGGTGAATTGGGTTTATAAAAATTTTCTTCTTTTAGGTTGACTAATATAGATTTTAAATAAAGATTGCTAGTTTGGAACAAAAGGGCACAAGGAACAAGTCAATCTACACAAAAAGATTTTCAAGCTAAGTTGTTTAAGGATCCCTTGTTAAATTGTAAATGTAAATGCAACTACCCCTTGTTGATTTAAAGTTGGAAGAAAGTAAAGAGCATACCAGACAAGTGTGAAGGAGAGAGTGAGAAAGAGTAAAGAAGATGAACACAATGATTTTTATAGTGGTTCAGCACTTAGCATCTTGCTAGACCCTACGTCTACTCTACCAAGACCTTCTTGGCACTTCCACCATGTGATCCTCCTTTCTTAACAGGCCGGATCAAAGACCCCTCTTAAAAAGCTTGATTCACCTTTCTTAGTAGGCCGAATCGAAGACCTTCTTTACAATCTTGAGGAAATAAAAATAATATATAGCCTCTATGTAGGCTTGATTACAAGTTGAAGCTCACACAAAAATTCTCCCAAAGAAGATTACAAGTAAAGCATAATCCCACTCTCAAAAGGGTTTAATCAAGATCAAGGCACTAATGAGGTGGAGAGATGTTCAAGGCAAAGAAGGTTTGCAAGTGTTTGTATAAGTCTTAGATATGTTGAAAAACCTTTTTCTAGAGTTAAAATGCAAGTTTAAACTCATATATAGCTAAAAAGCAAAACTAGTCGTTACAGGCGCAAAACCATAATACTGTGTAGCTTTAAAACTCCTAACTGCTATATTTTTTTTAGCAAAAGAACCTTTCTCGAAACTCCAAAAAAATTCTAGAAATTCCGAGCTCGGAATTTTGAGAAAAATCTCAAAATTCCGTGTAAGGCTATTTTCAGCATGTTTCGTGATTTGTAAAATTCATAACTCACTTGTTTCTTGTCGGATTTTGACGCTCTTATACTTGATTTGAATAGAAAATATTCATAAAAAAATATTTGAAAATATTTATAAAAATATTTGAAAATATTTCAGACCGTTATGATAGGATTTATATGCTGGATCCATTTTTTAAGTGCTAATTTCATGTCTTTTCATATTAAAACATAACTTAGCACTTGGGCTTTAGGGACACTTGGTTTTGGGTTACTTTTGAAAATATTTTAGGGTATTTTGAGGTGTATTTTAGGTCCTTTTATGAGTGCCTTGATCTTAGAATAAATCTAAGAGAGAGAGTAATATATGCTACCATTTTGTTCACTCTCTTGAATGCCTCTTTATGTAGCCTTCATTTGATCTTCCTTTGAGTGCAAGGCTTGCTTGTGTGATCTTTAATTCGAGCTCTTTGCTTGACATCTTCCATTCTTTGAGGTCTTCACTTGTCTCCCTTGCTTGGTCTTGAATTCGATCAACTCCCTTGAATGGCATGTGTATTGTCTATTGTTTTTTGGAGTGATCCTTTGCTTGACTTCACTTTGCCTTCGTGTTGGGATCTTCAATTCGAGCTATTTGCTTTGACATCTCCTAATAATGATGCCCACCAATGTGTTCAAGCTCCTTTGTCCTTTATGCATGTTAATCCTCTACTTTGACCTTCAATGATCTTCCTTCAAATGCTTGAGATTGTTGAGATAGAGCTCCTCCTTGGTTGTTCCTCCGAGGCATGATGAATCATATTTGTTCTAGCTCTTTCGACATGTGTTTGGTTCATCCTCAAGCATAGGTCATGTGTTGTGATGTGCTAGCATGAATCAACTTGTAAATACTTGTCTATAGCACAACACTCAAGGAAACTAATTAGTCCATAAAAGACTAATCAATTTGTGTTTGTTAATCATCAAAACATGGTGATTGGTTGAACCCATGAACCCTTGGGCTAACAATCTCCCCCTTTTTTATGATGCCCAACAAAATTGATTAGGAGGTGAGTGGAACCTCTGTAGAGGCATATATGCATAATATAATGTTTTACCTCTCTCCCTCAACATATGCACAAGTCCAAAATATCAATATATAGTATGCAATGCATATGAAATTATGGAAACTAACCAATTCTACGAATTCTCTCCCTTTTGACATCACCAAAAAGGACATACTAGCCATTTAAGCACAATACTAGACATAAGAGATATTCAATATGCACTCCATCTATCTACTTATCATGGATACATGATGATTAAGTTTAAATATGCACGATAAGAGTATAAGAAAATAGGGAATCAGACGAACTGAGACAAAGCAATCCTATGTTGGGAAAAATAAAGAGACATACCATTTTAGTACAGTTTTAGAGAATATAAGAATATATCTAATGATAAGTAACCTTATGACTCATTCAATTAGAACAGAGAAATAGTGCAATTTCAAGATATAGAATGATAAGCACCCAATTTTTTTTCTTTTTAAGTATGTAGAGAAAGATATGCAGTTTAAGCACAATCAAAGAGTGTTTAAGAGTATCAACATTCTAAACATAATCCTATGAAGCCTATGATCATATAAGATTTGACAATTAAGCTTCCCCCTAAATTTTGTTATACATGAACATAGATCAATCAAGGCATGGCATAACAAGCAAAAATATTAAGAAGATATGACATTGAAGGTTCTATTATGAAACTATCATGAATATAGGGTAATCAACTTGAGTACACATGATAGGAATAGGGACAAGCAACACATAGAGATATGATTTGCATTTGCAAGATAGTTTTATGTTTGGTCCCATGTGGAGCTATGTAAGATGGGCACATGCAACATAGCTCACCTAATGCTTATCATAAGAGATTCAATAAGAAAATTCAAACAAAGTTCATGATAAGCAGTTTTTTTTTTATTCGATCCGAGGATTTGCAATTTAACCACAACTAATGGGGCAATGGACATTGTGAGCATCATATCACTATGATCCATATAGACATAAAGATGAGACACTTTGACTCTCCCCCTAAGTATATGTCATTGGCTTTAGGTAAAAACTTAAGAGTCAAGGCATGACAAACATGAAAGCTATTGATATAACAATGATAACTCAACTAATGAATCTTATCATGGATATTGATACGATAGCTTCAAGAGCACATAATAAGTGTGTGAATTCATAGAAAATAAAATTATTACGATGATACAATATCCTATGAATGAGATTCTAAGTTATTTGCAAAATTAGACTTAGAATGAGATACTTATCAATGGCGAAAATGATAAACAACATGAGGCCATCCAAGATAAGTTTAAAACTTGGGAAAGTTATGAAATTAAGGCACAAGTTAAGAGCTTTTGTCGATACCAAAAATGAGAGATGTTCTCAGAATAGGGACACGAGACAAGCCCAACAACACAAATAAAGCTGTGTAGCTTCAAATGTGAGTACTTATCATATGTGAAGAGATACATACTTGAGGAAACATATGATAAGTCCAAGATTGGACACATATAACTTTAAAGCTCCCCCTTTCTTATTGACTCATACATGATTAGAATCTAAAGGGCTATCCTAAGTATAGTCTTCAAGTGTCTTTAGGTGAATAGTTGAAGGTGAACCCTTGGGCTACAATTGCATGTTTGCTAATACCAAATATAATCATGGAAAAACTAAGCAAAACATGCTCCCCTGAATATGTCAATAGAGTATACATATAGTAAGGCAAGACGCATAAGACTGATCATGGTTTAGATGCTTTCAAGAAGCCAAAGAATTAGATGTCTTAATTAAGGTGATGGTACCAACTCCCCTTTTAGTCAAAGTAGGCTATGGGCACCATTTGAGTAGCTTTTAATTTTAAATGTTTAAAATCTTTACCATGATGTTGATACGGATTAAGGGGTGGTAAATATATATATATATATATATATATATTGCTACATATTACAACCATCAAACAAACATACCTAGGATAGTAGATACAACCATCTAAGGAAAATATTCTAGGTGAAGCAACCCTAAGACAACTAGTTATATTTAATTTTCCTAAAGAAACAAACTAGTTTTCATCTTTTAGGTAATTCTTATTTTTATTTTCATTTTCGTATCTCTTATTAAGATGTTCTATGGGATTTGATTGATTAAACTTTGTGAACACAACACATTTCATTACAAGTCCTTTTAAATCCAATTATGCACATATTTCAATTTTAAGCATAATTTAGGCCCTTTTTTTTGGGTACTTCCTAGTGATTTTCATGATAATTTGCATTAATCTCATGTGATACAAGTTTGAGAGTTTTGAGGAATTTATGATTTCACTTACCTTAAACTTAAATGATACATAGTGATCTAGCTTAAGAGAATTCTAATATGATATATATAGATCACATATATATAATAGGCAAAATTTTATCAATTCAAATCAAATACCTTTAATTAAAGGGTTTCAATGATTATTACTATTAATGTTCCCTCTTTAATTTAAAGTTCACACAAATTTAGATTATTCATGATTATTTAAACTTTGTGATCTCATCATAAGTCATATGGATATAATATATGTTCAAATATGAAATACACTCCCTAGTGACAATATGTTGGATTCCCATGTGCACACTTATGTAAGATTTACATAATTTTTCATCTTCTAGTACAACTAAGTTTGTTGTGAAGGATTTTAAGTGATTAAGCACTCTTAGAGTTTGTCTTTCTTTAATTAAATTTCACCTGTTTGCTTATTTTAAGTGCAAAGGGATTATTTCGAAAGCTAAGTGATTTCAAAAATTTCTCATAAATGAGAGTCATCTTAGGCTAATGAATCAACTTATGAATTTCTCATGATATATTTTATAGATTTTAAAATTCATTAAGGGCCCGTTTGGATACCTCATGCATTTGTATTTTAATTTGGATTTGAGTTTTAGGTACAAACTACATCAATCATCTTCATGATCATATTTTAAGAGAGAAAGAGAGAGAGGGAGGGATGTCTCGCTGGTGCTGGAGCATCGTTGAGGAGTAACGATGGTGAAGGAATTTGCCACAAATATTGATTTCCAAATAATGTCTCGCAGAACAGATTTCAAAATTGGAATTTTTTGCACTGTCGTAGCTGATTTGGAAATCTAAAGGTTCTGATCCAGTTCAAAATATGAACTAAATCCAAAGGCACAACATGATTAGAAACAAGAATGCCAAATTCATGTAATATGTTGTATCTAACAAACTTTGACTAAATATATGATATTTTATCATGAAACACATGATATCTAGCAAACAAATTTCAAATGATATAAATATTTAAGCACAACCCCTAAATCTAATATAGATTAGAATTATAAAGTATATCAAGAAGGGGTTTTTGGAACATAAACCAATTTGGTTCCAAAGGGGTTTGTTCCATACAATGAATCATTTCTTACCCAAACAAACCTACTACTCGTTTCAAATCTAAATTTGCATTTAGATTTGTAATGTCCAATCCTACCACAATAGTTACATGAAATTGAAGAGCAAGTAGATGGACTTAGTGAACTACAAGTGTGTTTATATTGACGTGCATTTTTACTCTCTTCTTGTAGTTTATGATTATCCAAAGTCAAAATTTTATTTCTATTTTTCATCTCTTCAATTTGATCTTTCAACATTCTAATTTCAAGCGATGAACTTGTCTTTAGGCAGTGTTCACTTGCCTTGCCGCACTATCCCGAGAGAGGAAAAACTCGATTTTTTCTTGAGAATCGCATTTTCACGTGTTCTCTTGGATTTACCAGAAAGTGTATTTAAAAGATGTGGAAAACCACATTTTCTCGCCCACACGGGATTTGTTTTCCGCCCAAAACGGTGGGATTTTGTTTCATTTTTCCACAGGAAAGCAAAATTAGTAAGGGCTTCTTTTTTTTCTCTTACTCTCACGCTACGACGAACCAGCGAGCAGAGAGAACGACGAACCAGTACGTCCCACTCCCTCACCTCTCACTCTCTCTCTCTCTCTCTCTCTCTCTCTCTCTCTCTCTCTCTCTCTCTGCTCCTCTATCTTCTCTGTTTCTGATTTTCTAGGGTTTATGTTTTGTTTTGAAGGCATCTTCTCCGGCTCCTCTCCAACTCCTCTCCAGAAAGGTACCCCCACTCGCTCTTCTCTCTCTCCCTCCCTTTTCTGATATTTTTTTTTCAGATCTAGGGTTCATTTTTTTGGGTTTTTCTCACACTGTTCAGATTTGGGTTCGGATTTATGGGGTATTTGCAGTGGGGTTGCACATTTTGGATTTTTTCACTGATTTTCATCTTTTTTGGGTGTTTTTTCTACAATATGGTTCGAATTGTTGCGTTTTTTACAACGGAGTTGCAAAGTAGGGGTTATATCACTGATTTGTTATTTCTTGGGTGTTTTTGTACATTTGGGTTCTGAATTTTGGGGTATTTGCAATGGGGTTGCAGATTTTGGGTTTGTTCACCGATTTTCAACATTTTTTGGTCTTTTTTGTACAATAGGGTTCGGATTGTTGGGCTTTTTGCAATGGAGTTGTAGATTGTGGGTTATATCACTGATTTGTAATTACTTTGGTGTTTTTGTACATCTGTGTTCTGATTTTTTGGGTATTTGCAATGGGGTTGCAGATTTTGGATTTTTTCACTGATTTTCAACTTGTTTTTTGGTATTTTTTGTACAGTAGTGTTAAGATTGTTGTGTTTTTTGCAATGGAGTTGCAGATTATGGGTTATTGGACTGATTTTTAAGATTCTTGTTTTTTTGCATTGGTGGTTATGATATAATTGCTTATTTGTTGGGTGTTGATGATATGTGGGTGGATGGGTGTTGATGATATATGGGTGTTGATGATATGTGGGTGGATGGGTGTTGTACATTTGGGTTTGGTTTTCATAAAAAACCCTAGCTTGTTTTGTTGGTTTAGGGTACTAATTTGATCTTTTACTACATGTCCTGTATAGCTTTTTTCTTTTTTTCTTGGTATCCATGCTTTGTTACAGAGTTGTGGTTGTGGGTGTTTATGGTTGTGGGTGTGGGTGTTTATCAGACAGAGTTCTGGTATCCATGCTTTGTTATGACAGAAAATCAACTTGTGGCTGTGGGTAAAATCATGTCCCTGTGCTTATCTACGATAATATGGTTTTCTGACTATGTGTTAGGGCTACCATCAAGCCACGAGAACCAGCAAATAGGAGGACGATGATTATTCGAGCTGCAGCTCTAGTAATGGCTGTGGTAGCCACAGCGACGGCCAGGGTTAGACATTACATTGAAGAAAATATGACAAGAGGCCCTTATGAAAGTGGGTACGAAACTCGTAGGACATTTGTTACACGTATTATGAATGCAGAGAACCATTGTATTGCGCTTCTGCGAATGGATGTCTGGTGCTTTCGCAGCGTCGTCCCGATATTTAGAAACACGGCCCTGCATGAAGACACAATACACTGTTGTGTTGAGGAACAAGTGACAATTTTCTTACAAGTAATTCCCCACAGCCAAAGGAACCGTACTATTAGGGCATCCATTAGACGGTCAGAGGTGACTCTTTCTAAATATTTTAACAAGGTTCTATGTGTTGTGCTCAAACTTCAAGAGTTGTTCATATTACCCCCATCAAGGGACACACGTCACATTGCTGACAACCCAAATTTTATGTTGTACTTTAAGGTATCGTTTATTACCTATGTTGTGGCATGTAAGTTTCATAGCAAGTGACTCACATTTTAGCACTGACGGTTGACATTTTGAATGTCCATATTGTAGGATTGCATTGGTGCAATTGAAGGGACACACATTCAAGCAACAGTAGCAGAGGATTTGAAACCTAGATTTATTTGTTGTAAGGGATGGCCCTCTCAAAATGAGCTAGCTATATGTGACTTCGACCTGAAGTTTACTTACATGTTAGCTGGGTGGGAAGGGTCGGCATCAGACTCTAGGGTCTTAGCATCTGCTTTATCAAAGCCGAACGGGAGTCCTTATTTACCAGGTAGTACTGAGTTTGTCTTTTTCTCCGTACCGTTGTTGTTGGTCTCGGTTATGAAACTTATATATATCCCTTCGTGTGTCTGTAGGAAAGTTTTACCTTGCTGATGGTGGGTACCAATTCCTGAGAAATTATCTAACTCCTATCCGAGGCATTGGTTACTACCTAAACGACATTAGAGGGCGCAGACCTCGAACTACAGAGGAGTTGTATAACCAAAGGCATTCATCAGCAAGGAATGTAATCAAGCGAACTTTCAATTTCTTGAAGAAGCGGTTCAACATAATAAATACGCCACCCATGTACTCATTCCCACAATAGGTTGACATAGTGTTAGCCTGTTACTGCGTCCAAAATCTCATAAGGAGGGAGATGCCGAATGATGCAAACATTCCGATTGTAGACAATGAGTTGGGGTTAACTGTAGCGGAGGAGGAGGAGGAGGATGAAGAAGAAGAAGATCGTTTTATTACTAGAGCTGAAGATGTGAGAGCGGGCGATCTACTTCAAACAAGAATAATGAATCATATGTAGAATGATTTTCAAGCACAATGACGTGGTCGTCATTAGGATGACATGTTTTTGGGTTGTAATAATTTTATGACTATTTCGATTAGACTTCTGCAGTTGTGTTTCATTATATGTTGTTTGATTGTATTAGGATTTGGAATAATTTTGGGTTGTAATAGTAATATGTTTCATCGTACTCTATTTGATGATATATTGTTGTGATTGATTATTTGGATATTTTTCTACTATGTTTCACAATGTTGCAGATATAATGCAATCAACTTCAGTAGAGAAGAGGAAGGGGAATCCTTCCTGGGGCGAGGATATGGATAGGCCTCTGATAGTAGCCATACAGCATCAGATTGCGAAGGGGCAGAAGGCACCAAACGGTCTTAAAGAGGCTGCGTACAGTGGCACAGCGGTGGAGCTTACTACTATCCTTAAAAAGGAGATCACAAGGGAGCACATTAAGACTCGTATGAAGATGATGAAAACCAACTTTAGGATTCTTAACACTATCGTCAACCTGAGCGGATTTGGCTGGGATCCACAGCTGAAAAAAATATCCGTTGAAGACCAAGTGAAGAATGACTATTTGGCGGTAATTATATGTTGTCATAATTCCTTCATTATTTTCATCACAATTTAGTCATAATCCTTACAATGCCTCATTTTGTTTTCAGAGGAATCCTGAACATCTTCATTTCTTTAATGACCGTTGGGAGCTATATGAGGAGATGAAAGAAGTGTTCGGGGAAGATTATGCCACTGAAGATTTCGCTAGGGACAGACGTGCCCCTTCTCAGGACACACAAGATGCAGAGGGGCTTTTCTCATCGAGCCAGGCAGTAGGGCTCGATGATATGTTCGACGGTTCGACCCCTTCTTTTACTCCTCCCCAGCTCCTCGTGCTTCCAGATCACGTCACTCATCCCCAGTCAAAGAATCGGCATGGGCTTTAGTGACTCATCGCCACTAACAAGTGGTGGATAGCTTTCATCTGATATGACTTACTTGTCATATAGTGTTAGGATGGTTGCTGAGGCCATCATTACGATTACTGAGGTCCATAGCCTTACTGAATTGAAAGCCACTGTGATGAGCACCTCTGGTTTCATCATGATGGAGCTGCTTAGGGCCTATACATACCTGCATAAAAATCACAAGGATGCTGAAGTCTTCCTTTCCCTTTCCGAGGAAGAGCGAATGGCTGTGATGGGCGATATTGTGGTGCGTTTGGTGTAGGTTGCTATGGTTTGGGGACCTTTTTTGGGAATCATACAATCTATATGATCGTTGTTTTCTACATCTTTATTTTGGACTTGTTTTGGATGACTTGTTATGTTGTTGTTGGACTTGTTTTGACGTTGTTTATGTTCTTGGGCTTTATTGTGATGTTGTTTACTTTGTTGGACCGCTTATCTTATGTGTTTTTCCTACTTTTTTGGTCATTTGGTTTATGTTGTTGGACTTATTTTGGAGGAGTTCTTATGTTGATTTGGTTTATGTTGTTGGACTAGTATCAATGAGATGTTTCTTGTTTGTTGGAATTATTTTGTTGGACTTGTCTCTTATATTTATGTTGTTACTTTTTAATACTTTATTTTCTATATTCTTGTAGTATTAGAGCAATATGTGGACTCTAGACATGGACAGGACTTTACTAGCTGCCATGACGAATCAAATAACAGAAAGAAATAGAGGGATGAATGGATTCAATGACATGGCATTTAACAATGCCCTCATACATTTCAACAATGCCCATAATCTGAACCTAAACATATCCCAAATCAAAAGGAGGTTGAGAACATTAAAAAAAACTACAAACAAGTCAAGGCATTGTTGGAACACGGTGGGTTTGATTGGGATTCAACGAGTAAGATGATTTCCATATGCAATGAACTGGGCACATCGCTTATTACGGTACGTATGTCCAAGTAGTATGTTTATATTTTGTTCTCTTATAAAATTACAATTCCTACATCTCTTACTCTGTGTTTTCCATGCAGTCTCACCTTGAAGATTGAAGTGTGTTAACACAACGACATGACTTGTTTGACGAATGCCTTGTAGTGTTTGGGGACGATTATGCAACTGCGCAGTGGGCCCGTTCAGTATGATCGCGCGACTAGGTTACTGATTATCTAGCTAGGCAGTGGCATCTATAGTCTAGTACTGTTTCTGTTTATTTAGAATTTATGGATCCAATGTTGCTTTTGGTACTGTTATTGCTATTATTTTGTTTATGGCTCTTAGCCATGTAAACTTAAAGCCCCATAGTATGTTTATGTAGACTTTATGGATTCAGTAGTGTTGGTTATTTAGTTATTTGGTTATTTTTATTTTCATTTCTGCAGGTTAATGGCCAAAACAAGTTCTATGCGGTTTTTAAGGGTAAGCAGGTAAGCGTATATGACAGTTGGCAATACTGTCATGTTCAAGTTAATGGGTTTAATGGAGCGTGCTTCCGTTCATATGGGAGTAGGAAGGAGGCAGAAGTTAAACTTACTGCGTTTTTACGTGGCATTAGTGGGCCCAACAAAGATAGGAAAGAAGAGACCAATATTCCTACGCCCCAAGCCTCAACAAGTTCTTCTGTGACGACATCCTCTTTCAGTTAGGTTTTATTGTGGTGTTTGTTATTATGCTTTCCATTTTGTAGGCCTGTAACTATATCAGACTATGAAATATGGTTTAATGTGACTTTTCTGTTTAGTTTTTCCAATACCGTTTAATTGGTAAGTGATCAGGCACAAGAAACCTTTTCTCTGGATTTCTCAAGTTTTCCTGCGCAAGTGAACAGGCGCAGGATTCATTTTCCTGCACAATTTCTTTTCCTTTACTTTCCTTTTTGCCACGTCATATTCCTTTCTTTTCCTTTACCGAGAAAACAAATGAACGGACCCTTAGTTCTTCTTCTTTTTCTTGCTTAAATTTCTTGTGCGCCAACAAAAAAATTTCTACTTTATCATTAAGAGATTTATTTTCCAAGATAAAGTTTTCATATTACAATCAAGTTTTTGGCGCCATTGCCGGGGAAGAGAGTTGCATTAGAATCTTAACTATTCGAAGTGTTAGATTAGTAGTTATTTTTAGTTTTTTTTTTGGTTTCTTGCCTATCCATCTCTCTTACTTGGTTTTCTTGTGTTTATGACCGTAGGTTGGGTGCGGAACTCGGCCAATCAACTAGAAAGCGCAAACCGGTTAGAGACGGCGGAAGATATCGAACCAAATCCAAATCAAGAAGTCATGGCGCAAGAGGAGCCGCCAAGGATTTTGCGCGATCGCTTCTATCCGGCCCGAACTGCGCAACCTTCTTGCATTAGATTGCCAGTCACGCAGGGCAATAATTTTGAGCTAAAATCGCAATTTATCTCTTTGCTTCCTTATTTTCATGGCCTCCCTTCGGAGGATGCTTATTTATTTTTGCGTGAGTTTGAAGATGTATGTGCTTTGATTAAGTTGCAACAACTTACCGATGATGCGGTAAAGTTACGATTTATTACGTTTTCACTCAAGGATGGAGCCAAAAAGTGGCTCTATGGCTTACCAACGAACTCCATCACCACTTGGGAGGAGTTCGCCGTCGCTTTCCTAAAAATATTTTTTCCATTACATAAAACAAATAAGCTTAGGAACGATATTTTACAATTCAAACAAAAGCCATTAGAGTCATTTTCTAAGTTTATGGAGAGATTCAAAGACCTACTCCAAGAGTGTCCTCACCATGGAATTGATTTGTGGCACTTATGCCAAATTGTTTATGAGAGCATAGATTACCAAACAAAGCAACTTCTTGAGTCCATGTGTCCTACCGGTTTTACATCTTTCACAGATGAGGTCGCGGCTTTGAACTTCTTACTTGATTTAGCGGAAAAAACAAGAGAGTGGGAACCCATTCAAGACGGTAAGAGAGCCACTTCAAGCAAGGGATTTCTAATAGAGGGTGCCGTGGCAAAAGAGGCCCATCTTGATAGCCTAATCAAAAAGCTAGAAGCAATAGTTGTCAAATGACCTTCACAAGTCAATCAAATTGCACATAGTGTTCCCATGTGTAAATGGTGTCAAGCCACGGACCATGTCAGGAAAGAATGTCCAACTCTTGCTAAATTTGGTAATTCTAATGAGAATGTAAGTGCTTTGTATTCTAATAATCCTTATTCTAGCATTTATAATCCCGGATGGAGGAATCATCCCAACTTTTCATTGAGTCAAGGCGGGCCATCCAATTTTCAAGGCCAAGGCCAATTCGGCCATTCTAGGCCCACCTTCCCTCCCACTTTTGTTCGGCCACCATGTTTCACTCCTACTTTTTAAAACCCCATGATTAATAATGTTTCAAATCAGCCCCCTCCGGGTTTTCAAAAACAAGGGGAGTCGGCATAAATTGCATCTTTATAAAAGAATATGGAGCTTCTCATGAGTACCTTCATGACGGGCCAACACAACTTAGAAAAGCAAATTTCTCAACTTGCTACGGCCCTAAGTGAAAGAAAAAAAGGAAAGATGCCAAGTCAACCCATTCCTAATCCAAGGAATGTGGCCATGAATGGGAATCAACAACCACAGGTGAATCAGTTGAATGTCATGCAATCTAGTTTGCCGCAGCAGGATCCTTCAAACCAATGTAATGCAGTTTATGCTTTGAGAAGTGGAAAAGAATATCACAAAGAGGAGGTCAGCACCGAACCTTCTAAAATTGCTCATGATCTTCCAAAAGAGGTAAGTGAAGAACCTTCCTCCATTGGCTCAGAAGAGGAGCCAAAACAGGTAAGTACATAAGAGGTAACTTCTCCCCCTACACGAGATTTCATTCCTAAAGCTCTTTTTCCAAGGAGACTTGCTAATAATAAAAAGGTAGGTCAAATTGATAAAGTTTTGAATATTTTTAAACAAGTGCATGTGAATATTCCTTTACTTGATGTGATTTGCCAAGTCCCCACATATGCTAAAGTTTTAAAAAGATCTATGTACACAAAAGAGAACAACTAATGTGCCCAAGAAAGCTTTCTTGGCCGCAAACGTTAGTTCTATTTTGTCTCATCAAATGGTAGCAAAATATAAGGACCCGGGATGTCCCACCATATCATGTACTATTGGAAATACTCAAATTGACCATGCCTTGTTAGATTTGGGAGCTAGTGTGAACCTCATACCATTTTCGGTTTTCAAGCAATTAGGACTAGGTGACCTCAAACCTACCACCGCCACACTCCAATTGACGGATAGATCTATTAAAACACCAAAAGGTATGGTTGAGGATGTCCTAGTAAAAGTAGGAGATTTCTTATTTCCTGTGGATTTTGTGGTTTTGGACACGGAACCCGTTGCTAATATCAAGGATCAAATTCCTATCATTCTTGGTAGGCCGCGTTCCTTGCCACTAGCAACGCTCTCATTAATTGTAGAAATGGATTAATGAAATTGTCTTTTGAAAACACATCGGTTGATTTTAATGTCTTTAGATTGGGTAAGCAACCTAATTTTTCATGAAGAAATCAATATGTTGCATTCTTTTCCTGATGATATTGTTACTAATTTTGAAATTGACTTTGATACAGGATTCCAAGAATGCTTGGACGAACTAGGAAATGATGGAGATGATTTCTTTTCTAAAGCTTTTGCCATCCAAAACGTGGTGCCCGTTGGACCACTAGCAACATCTCTTCCAAAGCCATCAATCGAAGAAGCCCCACAGTTGGAGTTGAAGCCCTTGCCTTCTCATTTACGTTATGCTTTTTTGGGTGATAATTGTACTTTGCCTGTAATAATTGTTGCGGACCTAGCCTCCACTCAAGAGGAGGAACTCATTAAATTGCTAAACGATAACAAGGAAGCCATAGGTTGGACAATGGCCGACATCAAAGGAATTAGCCCTTCGATTGTGCAACATCACATCCATCTCGTTGAGGGTTCCAAACCTTCAAGGGAACCTCAAAGAAGGGCTAATCCTGTGATGAAGGAAGCCATCCAAAAAGAGATCTTAAAATGGTTAGATAACAGGATCATATATCCCATCTCGGATAGCCAATGGGTGAGTCCCATCCAAGTAGTGCTTAAGAAGTCGGGAGTTACCGTTATACAATCTGCCACCAATGAACTTATTCCTACTCGTATTCAAACGGGGTGGCGGGTTTGTATTGACTACCGAAAGCTTAATGCGACTACTTGGAAGGATCACTTTCCTTTGCCTTTTATTGATCAAATGTTAGAAAGGTTAGCAGGACATGAGTATTATTGCTTTCTTGATGGATATTCGGGTTACAACCAAATTCCCATAGCTCCTGAAGATCAAGAGAAAACGACATTCACATGCTCCTTTGGAACGTTTGCTTATAGATGCATGCCTTTTGGGTTATGCAATGCACCGGCAACTTTCCAAAGATGCATGATGAGTATCTTTTCTGATATGGTGGAGACCTTCTTAGAGGTTTTTATGGATGATTTTTCTATTCATGGCTCCACCTATGCCGAATGTTTACATCACTTAAAATTGGTCTTACAAAGGAGTAGAGAAAATAACATTGTCCTCAATTGGGAAAAGTGTCATTTTATGGTAAAAGAGGGCATCGTTCTAGGACATGTGATTTCTAAAGAGGGAATTAAGGTTGATAAAGCCAAGGTGGATCTGACTGTCCACTGCCCAAAAGTGTGAAGGATATTCGATCATTTTTGGGCCATGCGGGCTTTTACCGACGCTTCATAAAAGATTTTTCTAAAATTACTAGGCCTTTAACCAATTTGTTAGCAAAGGATCAAAATTTTGAGTTTTTCAAAGACTGCTTCGATTCTTTTGAGTGTTTGAAAAGGAGAGCGTTTGAAAAAGGAGCTAACTAAAGCTCCTATCATTCAAGCACCTAGTTAGACCGAACCGTTTGAAATTATGTGTGATGCTTCCGACTTTGCAATAGGAGCCGTGTTAGGTCAAAGATTCAATAAATTACCGCATGTAATCTATTATGCAAGTAGGACTCTCAATGATGCACAACTCAACTACACCACTACGGAAAAAGAATTTTTAGCGGTTGTGTTTGCGTTAGAGAAGTTTCGGTCATACTTGATTGGATCGCATGTGATAATTCATACCAACCATTTGGCAATCAAGTATCTTGTTGGAAAGAAGGATGCTAAAGCTCGCCTCCTTAGGTGGGTTTTTCTTCTTCAAGAGTTTGATTTGGAGATTAGAGATGAAAATGGTACGAAAAACTTGGTTGCCGATCACTTGTCTAGACTTCTTAATGTAAAGAATGGCGAAGGTCCAATTAATGAAAACTTTCATGATGAGCAATTGTTTGCTATTTCTAGTGAGCCATGGTATGCGGATATTGTGAATTACTTGGTTACAGGTGCTACACCGGATCATTGATCCAACCAAGACAAATACCGGTTTCACTCACAGGTAAAGTATTTCTTTTAGGATGATCCTTATTTGTTCAAAACTTGTTCTGATCAGATTGTCCGATGATGTGTGCCCGGTCATGAGCACCAATTTATTCTATCTTTTTGCCATGATCAAGCTTGTGGTGGCTACTTTAGTGCAAAGAAAACCGCGCACAAAGTTTTACAATGTAGTTTTTATTGGCCTAGTCTCTTTAGGGATTCTTTTGATTTTTGTCAAGCTTGTAAGTCATGTCAATCCTTAGAAAGAGTTACAAAGCGAAATATGATGCCCCTCAACCCGATCTTAGTGGTAGAAATCTTCGATGTGTGGGGCATTGATTTTATGGGTCAATTTCCCAACTCTTTTGGAAACTTGTATATTTTGTTAGGTGTAGATTACGTGTCAAAATGGATTGAAGCCATTGCTTGCAAATCTAATGACCACAAGGTGGTGGTCAAGTTTCTTAAAAAAAATATTTTTTCGCGCTTCGATACACCTCGTGCCATCTTTAGTGATAGGGGTAAGCACTTTTGTAATAGACCGTTTGAAGCTCTTATGAAGAAATGTGGTATTACTCATAAGTTGGCCACCCCTTATCATCCTCAAACGAGTGGCCAAGTGGAGGTTTCAAATAGGCAAATTAAGCAAATTTTGGAGAAGACAGTGAATCCAAACCGCAAAGATTAGTCCGTTAGATTAGTGGATGCCTTGTGGGCTCATAGGACGGCATTCAAGACTGATCTTGGTCAGTCTCCTTACCGCCTTGTGTATGGCAAAGCTTGTCACCTCCCGGTTGAATTGAAACATAAAGCTTTTTGGGCTATTAAGAAACTAAACTTTGATTTGTCTTATGCAGGTATTCATAGAAGACTTCAACTTGCCGAGTTGGAAGAGTTGCGAAATGATGCCTATGAGAATGCAAAAATTTACAAAGCGAAGACAAAAGCTTTTTATGACAAACATATTTTGAGAAAATCATTTCAAAAGGGCGAAAAAGTGCTTCTCTATATTTTTGTTTCTCTTTTTAATGCATTGAGGACAATGCGTGAATCAAGTATGGGGGGGTAGCTTTTAGAAACTTTCCTTTTCTAGTCTTTTCTATAATTCAAAGTTAGAAAGTTTCTTTCCTTTTTGTTTTTGGTAATTTTTCACAAATAAGAAAGAACTTGGTATTCTTAGAAAGAAAGTTGTTTTCCTATTTTAAGAAAGAAAGTTAGTGAATATTTTAATTTTGGAATTCAAAAAATTTAGAAAGAATACTTTCCTTTCTTAGTTTTGTTTTCTTTTGGAATCTTTCTTTTAAAAGAATTTGAATAAGAAATAGAAATAGAAACTTGTTTTCTATATGGTATGGTGAAAAATGAAAGAAAGGTTGAAAAAAAAAGTACTAGTTTTAGAAAGTTTGCCTTTTGATTGTAGTTTGATTTGTAGCCTTTTTGACTTGAGCTATTAAGTCTGAAGGGTTTTTATGCCTAGTTCCTTAAAGCCAACTGGCTTGAGAGCAACTGACTGAAAACTCCATTCATGGGTCAATTAGAAAGCTTAATAAATCAAAGCATTGCACGTAATCAAAGGTAAAGCTTGAATTCATATGCATCAATGTCTATGATATATGCAAATCAAAGATTAGTCGGACACTACTTAGTAGCCTAGGTGTCTGGTGCATGCCCTGCATGTCATTCACGCCAAAAGCAGTAGAGGATTACAAAAGTCAGTTTTATTCTTAGAAAGTATGGGAAAAGTGGAAAGTATGGTGGACCATATAAATTTGTAAATTTTCTACAAAGTTTTCGAATCAAAATTTCTTTTATGGGATGATTACATTAGAATCATATTTAAGGGAGAAGAGTAGGACAAATTCAAAAGAGGATTCCTTGATTAAAATATTTATCTAATTTTTCCAACTTGGGATAGGATGCAAAGTTTGAGTATGGGGGTATTCTAGTTGTTCTATTTTGAGAAATTTATCAAAGGAAAAGAATTAGAAATTTTTAGCTTTATTCTATAGTGAGATTTGGAAAGAAAAGTTTGTTTTTAGAATTGTGTGTGTATATTCACTGCAAACACTCACGAGACAAAACTCGTCCACTAGGGTAACCTAGGGGTTCAAAGGCTTGTTGCACGTGCTAAGTGCAATCATGATTCCTATGAAAGTGAGTTAGGATGTTTTTGTTTTTGTTTTTTTTTCTTCTTATTTGCTTGAGGACGAGCAAAGATCAAGTATGGGGAAATTTGATGAACACATTATGTGTGAATGGTAGTAGTAGGAAACATGCATATTTTTATCATTTAAAGTGGTGCTACTAATATTTTGTGTGTTTCTCGTGTTATAGGATTATCTATGGATTTTTACATAAAATGAAGCTAAAAAGATAAAAAGGGTGTCGGCTTGATCGAAAATTACACTTTCTCTTATATTTGGCCGAAAATCAAGAAGTGGCCCTCAATGGTACTGTTCGAATCATCCTGTAAGGATGATTCATGGGTACCACCAGCTTACATTGTGGCTCATCAGGTGAATAGGTATGATCATCCCACGGAGGTAATTTTGCTAAGCACAATCAACATACATGGTGGCTTCTTAACTAGACGGTTCTGATCATTCCACGGAAATGATTTATGGGGCGTAAGTTAGTTATTTAGGCTGCGAACACTAGAATGGATGGTTTAGATTATATGATGGTTCGGTCGACTTGGTGGGGTCTACCGAGGTTTAAAAGTCAGGATTATTGAATTGATTGTTGCTCGGCTAAGTAAAGGGACCAACACTAATTGGTCGAATTTTACATTCTTACTGGAATTTTTTAAGATGGGGCCCACTTTAAGAGGTGTTTATTCTATTCAAAGAAAAGCCTTGACCTACACCATGGATCATCCAAATCAAGCAAGTGATGGGCTACAATTTTTATGGTTCGGATCGTTCCATGGAGTTTTTTTTCGGGTGTAACCTAATCTCATTGTGGCCCATTGAAATGAACGATTTAGATTATCTCATGGTGCTCATTCACTCTCTGAAATTCCACTTAGCAACCAAAGAGGGGTGAATTGGGTTTCTTTTGAAATTTTAAGGATTTTGAAAACTTAGATTGCACTAGTTTTAGATTGAATAGGAAATCAAAAATAGTATTTAAAGCAATAGTAAAAAGCTTACCACAAGAGAAGAGGTGAAGAGACAAGGAAGCTTTGACACAAAGATTTTTATAGTGGTTCGGTCTTAGCTCAAGACCTACTCCACTCTTCTCAAGTTACTCTTCTTGAGGATTTCACTATCTTCTCCAAGGAACTTAAATACGGCGTTCTTTCCGCCTTGTACAAATCGAGCTTCACGCTCCAAGGGTCTTCTACGGTGCCCTTTGTGCCAAATACAAAGAAGATGAAATGAAAAAGCTTGCTTGCCTCTAGATAGGCTAATTTAAAGTAAAACTCACTCACTCTCACAAGAACAAGATGAACAAATGAAGGTCCTAAAGTCTCTCAAGAATAATCTAAGGTAAATGGCACAAGAGAGAGATGGAGAGTGAAGATATTCAAGAGAAGGAGAATAAATGCCTTTTAGTGCTCTTGAAATCTTTGTAAACTCCTTAGGTGATGTTCCAAGAGTCCCATGGTTCCTATTTATAGAGGAGAAAAAAATACACAATTTTTAAGCTCCCCAACGGTCTTCTCGGACTCCGGGCTCGGAGCTCCGAGCCTTATTTTTTTTTAACCTGGAACCATTCTCGGAGCTCCGAGAAGCCTACGACAGCAGATTTTTTCTTATAATTTTGCTGTTTTTGTTTGGGCTTTTGGAACTTTAATTTATCAAGTGAAATGGAATGTCATGAGGGTCCAACAATGTTGGGACACCACTATGATCATTCACAAACCCATTAAGTTCAAATTAGTTTGATTTTAAATCTCCTTTGTGCCATAGACCTAGATTAAACATAAGGACCATTTACATTCTAAATTTATTTGGTCTTCGATCTTGTTGGCACCTTGTAGAGGCCTTGACATTTCTTCACTCAACTCCACTGATGCTTGAGCCAAGCTTGAACTTTTGAGATGATTACCATTCTTGTTAGGCTTGAGTTCAACCTTGTCTTTGACTACCTTTGAGATGGAGATGCCTTCTTCATGCCTTTGATATCACTTCGAGCTTGAATGAATTGCCATTTGTCATGCACTCTTGAGGATGCTATGCTGTGAACATTATAACTTTGCCAATGGAAATCATTAGTGTATAAAGCCTTTATTTTATAACAAATTGAGTTTGTTAATCATCAAAACATTTCAATGGTAGTACTTGTTGAACCCTTGGGCTAACAATCTCCCCCTTTTTTATGATGGCAAACATAATTTGTTTTAGGGTAGGAGCTCCCCCTTTAGGGATGAATAAAACAATTTGGGCTCCCCCTAAGAGTTTGATTTAATTGAACATGTAAGGCATTACTTTTAATGATTTAAATTTGATTGCAAAATTATAAGCATAGAGCTTTGCTCCTCCTTAATATATGCATTGGGAGCTCAAATATTCTCCCCCTTTTGTCATCACCAAAAAGGTGGAACAAAAGGAAAGAGGGTAGGTGAGAGCCAATGAGACAAGTGAAGTGCAATGCAACAGAGAAAGCAGGCATAAGACAAGGTATGTGAGCGAAAAAAAAATAGAACAGAGAAGCACACGGCACAGTAAAGCAAAGAGATATATATATATAGAGATGATATGAAATGGCATACATAAAAGTGCATACAATCAGTCAAAGGACATAGCATCCACTACACATCATAACAATGACAGAATTTGATAAACTAAATACATCCCAAAAAAATCCAACTGACTTTGAGAAACATCTAGCTAAAGAGGATCCATACAACCAACTTATAATACAAGGACGAGGCAAATAGAAACATATAGAGAAGCCTAAAACAGAGCAAAATGGGATCCATCATCAGAGAACGAGAGACATCTACTACTCCGGAGGAGGCGATGGCTGATGAGAAGAACTGCCCGGCGCCTGGCCCCACTGATCACTGGAGATGTAGCGATAATAGGCGGCCCACTGGTCATCAACGTGGGTAGTCAGGGTCTGGAAGCGAGTCGAAATCGCAGAGTCGACATGGGTAGACAGCTGCGCAAACTGTGTGGCCATGGATCTCTCAATAGCCTCCTGCATGTGAGCCAAATCCTGGCGAGTGCAGAATTGAGAGGTATCCTGTGATGGCTGGGGTGCTGGTGCAGCCTGGGCCTCGGCTTCGTAGCCCCTCCATCGTCAGAATCAATGTCAATCGCTGCTAGATTGAGAGCCATGCGGTTAAAGGTCTGAACATCGAACGGGGCAGTTGGAGTCATGGTCATCTCTCCATCCAAGATGATGCCAAAGTGGCGGAAGACACGAGTGAGAATCATGCCATATGGCAAGGAAGAGCGGTAACGGCCAGGGGTCTGAAACATGTAGCGAAACATGATATAAGGCAGACAGAGCTGGCGGCCCTCTAGGATGTTGTAGATAATATAGGCCTCTAAGGGTCGTAGGGCTTCACGCATCCCAGCACGAGGGATGAAGATGTGGTACATGAAGTTGTGAAGCATGCGCGCAACCGGAATGAGGTCGGCGGATTGTACGGGCATATTAGAGTGGTAGCGCCGCGTAATCTGACCATAGACAGTGTCATGATCAATATCATCAAGTGAATGTGTCCCATCTTCCGGCCAGAAATAGTGTGAGAGGCCCTCAGAGCTAATCCCAAGAAGTGTGGCAAGAGTGTGATAGTTGAGTTTGATGACTGTTTTCTTGATTTTGGATTCAATTTTGAAGAAGGAAGGGGAAATGGTGAGATTGGCATAAAAGAGACGCACCAATCGAGGGTAAACTGGTTCGTTGAGGTGAAGGATGGGTGTCCAATGAAGGGCATCAAATTTGGCCTGTAAATGGAAATTTTGAAGGACAGGGGGGTCAATGTACCTGCCAGTGAGGATGCCCCGAGTACCGACGTCAGCCCAGAGTTTCTTGGCCTTATCCCCAGTGAAAAAGGAGTTGGACACAACCTCGGCCACAATAGCCTTCGCCTTTGCCTTCTTCCTCAGAAACTTCTTCGGAAGCGTATTCGGGGTCTGAGCTTGGGAGGAGCCTCCAATGTTGAGATTTTTGGTTTTAGGAGGCATGGTGAGAGAAAGATGTGGGTGGAGAGAAAAATAAAGAAGAGAAAGAGCCCTAAAATGAAGGAAAATAGGAGAAATAGAGAAGGATAATGGTTTAAAAAGAGAGAATAGCCCTAGAATGGAGGGAATTAGGAGAAATGGAGAAAGGAAGAAGGAAAAAATGAAAAAGGGGTGAAATCCTAGGGTTTGAAGAAGAAAAAAGGGTTTTTGTAGGAAGAAGAGAGGGATTTGGAGGGGAGAAGAGGGTTTTGAAGGAAGATCAAGGGAGAAATTGACGAAAAGACAAGAACAATGGAGTTAGGGTGTGATGAGAAGGGGAAGGAAAAGGGAAAGAAGAGAGAAAAATAAGAAAAAAAGAACAGGGTCCAAGGATTTTAACTCTCCTGGCCTGATTCTCGGAGCTCCGAGAAAAATCTCGGAGTTCCGAGAACACACGTATTTTTTTTTCTACTGGACTTAATCTCGGAGTTCCGAGAAAATTTCTCGGAGCTCCGAGGACCACCTGGACGAACTCTCGGAGTTCCGAGAACCTTTCCAGGTGCCCTCTGTCCCTTTCTCGGAGTTCCGAGAATTTATTTTTTTTTAATGGATGGATGACATGATTACATGATCCAAAGCATGTAAGTTACACATATGACTATCGATGGTTTAGATGATGGCACATGGCCAAAGTTTTAGGTATCTTAATTAAGGGTGATGATACCGACTCCCCCTTGACATGAAGTGGGCTATGGGTACCAATTGAGTGAGTTTTAGAGTTAGGGTTGGATCATCTAAAATAATGTAGTCACCAAAAAAAAAGATATATATATATATATATATATATATATATATATATATATATATACACATATACATATAGATAAATACTGGAGAATTGTGTCTTCTATTCATGCTTCATGTGCAAACTCTTTGACTTGATTCAAGCTCCAAATGTTGAGTCCACTCCTAAGGTCACAAAATCGATCCTCATTAAGGGGTTTTGTGAAGATATCCGCCAATTGTTCATTGGTGTGGATGTACTTAATTTCAATATCCCCTTTTTGAGAATGATCTCTTAAGAAATGATGCCTTACCTCTATGTGCTTAGTTCTAGAATGTTGAATTGGATTTTTGTCAAGTTGATAGCACTTGTATTATCACAATGGATTGGAACATTACAAAATGCAAGATTGTAGTCCATGAGAGTGTTCTTCATCCATAGGATTTGTGCACAACAAGCACCGGCCGCAATGTATTCTGCTTCAGTTGTAGACAAGGCTACCGAGTTCTGTTTTTTGCTAAACCAAGACACTAGAGACCTTCCTAGAAATTGACAAGTGTCACTTGTGCTTTTTCTATCAATTCTACAACCGGCAAAGTCGGCATCCGAAAATCCTACTAGTTTGAATTCATTCGATCGTTCATACCATAAACCTAAAGAAGGAGTTCCTTTGAGATATTTGAATATCCTCTTAACAGCACTCAAATGAGACTCTTTAGGAGCCGATTGAAACCTAGCGCAAATACATACGCAAAACATTATATCCGGCCGACTAGCAGTCAAATATAATAGACTACCTATCATTCCTCTAAAAATTTTCTCATCAACCGGTTTGCCAATTTCCTCCTTTTCTAATTTGGTGGAAGTACTCATAGGAATTGGCTTGATTTGTGAGCTATCCATGCCAAATTTCTTAAGGAGTTCCTTAGTATACTTCTCTTGGTTGATGAAAATTCCATTTTTACATTGCTTGACTTGAAGTCCTAGGAAATAGGTAAGCTCTCCCATCATACTCATCTCAAACTCTTTTTGCATGGATTGTGCGAATTCTTCACACATCTTATCATTGGTAGCACCAAATATTGTGTCATCTACATAGACTTGAGCAATAAGCATATCTTTTCATTTTCTTTTAATGAACAAGGTTTTGTCAACCGTGCCCATTTGAAAGCCACTCTCTAATAGGAAGGAGCTAACCCTCTCATACCAAGCTCTAGGAGCTTGCTTTAGACCATACAAGGCTTTGTCCAACTTATATACGTGATTAGGGTATTTGAAATCCTCAAAACCGGGAGGTTGTTCAACATAAACTTCCTCCTTAATATACCCATTTAGGAATGCACTCTTCACATCCATTTGATACAACTTAAAGTTTTTATGAGATGCAAATGCAAGTAGCATCCTTATGGCTTCCAATCTAGCAACCGGAGCAAAGGTCTCATCATAATCGATACATTTCTCTTGGTTGTAACCTTGGGCTACTAATCTAGCTTTATTCCTTTGAATATCTCCATGCTCATCGAGTTTGTTTCTAAACACCCATTTAGTCCCAATAACCGGGTGATCACTAGGCCTAGGAACTAACCTCCATACTTGGTTTCTCTCAAATTGGTTTAGTTCCTCATTCATAGCAATTATCCAAAATTCATCCTTTTCAGCTTCTTTTATGGACTTGGGTTCTATTTGGGAGATAAAGGCCATGTTGGCACAAACATTCTTATAGTGAGATCTTGTCTTAACTCCTTGTGAGGTTTCACCTATGATTTGAGTAGAAGGGTGACTAGACATGATTCTACTATGTTTAGGAAGACCTTTTACTTCAAGTTCTTCTATATGTTGACCTTCTAAATCAAGATTTTCTAAGGGTTGAACAATGGACTCTACTTGACTATGAGGCTCTAGAAGATTGACACCGTCATCATCTTCATTAATGACTTTAGGAGGTTCAAATGACTCATCAAATTTGACATGCACGGATTCTTCCACAATTTGAGTTCTTTTGTTATAGACTCTATAAGCTTTACTATGGGTTGAATAGCCTAAGAAGATACCTTCATCGGATTTTGAATCAAACTTGTGCAAGGTGTCTTTCATGTTTAATATAAAACATTTACAACCAAAAACTTTGAAATAGCTAACTTTGGGGGGTGTTCCACTCCATAGTTCATAAGGTGTTTTGTTAAGGTGAGGTCTAATGAGCACTCTATTTAAAATATAGCAAGCCGTATGAACGGCTTCCGCCCAAAAGTTTCTTGAAACATTGTGCTCATTTAACATGGTTCTAGCCATTTCAATAAGTGATCTATTTTTCCTTTCAACTACCCCATTTTGTTGGGGAGTTCTTGGAGCCGAGAAATTGTGCTTGATTCCATTTTCATTACAAAAGGTATCAAACTCAATGTTCTTAAACTCGGTTCCATGATCACTTCTAATTTCATTTATGAAAACCCCTTGTTCATTTTGAATTCGCTTGCACAAATTGAGAAATTTCTTGAAGGTTTCATCTTTACTAGTTAAAAACAACACCCAAGTGAACCTAGAGTAGTCATCAACAATCACAAATACATACCTACTGCCTCCTCTACTACTAGTCTTCATGGGACCAAATAGGTCCATGTGAAGGAGTTGTAGTGGACAAGAGGTAGATAATATACTTATGGGTTTAAAAGAGTCTTTAGCATGTTTTTCATGAATGCAAGCATTACAAACTTTATCTCTAATGTATTTGAGTTTAGGTAACTCTCTCACAAGATTCTTAGAAGATAATCTTGAAATCAAATCCATATGAGCATGACCAAGTCTCCTATGCCATAACCAAGGGTTATCATCCATGGCGGAGAGACATTGGACGTTTTGATTTTCAAGGTCTTCTAATGCTAATGAATACATATTGCCATCTCTATATGCAACAAATTCAATTTCATTGTTCTTAGCATTCAAAATTTTACAACTATCTTTTTCAAAAAGAACTTTGTGACCAAGATCACATAGTTGACTAATGCTTATTAAATTAAATGAAAGACCGTCAACGAGCAAAACATGTTCAACCTTAATGTCTTTAATTTTAATGGTACCTTCACCGATGATTTTGCTTCTTGTATCATCTCCAAAGGTGACATTTCCTTGATGACTCATGGTGACAAAGGCGAACTTGGTTACATCTCCCTTCATGTGCCTTGAGCAACCGCTATCCAAGAACCACTTGTCCTTTGAGGGTTTTCCTTTCAAGCACACCTACAAGAATCAAAGCTCATGTTGAAGTTTTAGGTACCCATTTTTTCTTGAGTCCTTCAATGTTAGCAACATCATAAAGCTCATCCTTTTTAACCCACATAAATTTAGATGCTTTTGATTTCTTAACATTGCATGCAAACCTTAAGTGTCCTATTCTACCACAATAATGACAAGTAGGAATAAAGGCACTAGTGTTAGCATGGATGTGGGAGGAATTTATTATAAACTTATTTTTGAATGAAGCTTTTCCTTTAGAAAATGGTTGGTAACCAAGACCATTTTTTTCTAAAGAGACAAGCTTATTTTCAAGAATTTCATCTAGTTTGTTTTTGCCACATGAGAATTTTCTAAACGTTAAATCAAGTTCTTTGCATTTCAAAACAAGTGTCTCATTTTCCTCTTTCAAGCTTTTGTTTTCAAGGATTAATTTGTCTATTTCTTCATTCAAAGCTTTGTTTTCCAAAATCAATTTTTCACTTGTATTGGTTTGCAAATCGAATTCATTTTTCAAGAGCCCAAATTCCCTAGTGATATCTTGTAAGGATTTTTTCATTGTTTTGTTTTTGGCAAGTTGTAAATCCAAATTTCATGAAGTTTTTCACAAGCAAATATTAGTTCATCATTAGAGAATTCATGAGACATATCATCAACATCATTTACCTCGGATACGGAGATATCTTGTGTCACATCGGCGAGTCCCATGAAGCAAAGGTCATCTTCATCCTTTCCGTTGGATTCATTTCCGGATGAAGCACTCCCTTCATCCCAAGCCGCCGCACACAAAGCCTTTTTGCCATTTCTTCTATTCTTCCTATCATTGTCATTGTTGTTGATGAGTGGGCAATTTCATCGTATATGACCAACCTTGTTGCATTTATAGCATCTCATCTCCTCTTTGCTTGAAGGCCTATTTCTTCCTTCGCTAGAGTTGCCTCCTTTCTTGAACTTGAGAAATTTCTTGAATCTCTTGGTAAAGAGAGCAAGATCATCTTGTGTGTCTTCTTCACTCTCTTCCTCTTCACTCTCAACTCTTGCTTTGAAAGCTATTCCTTTCCTTTTTGTATCTTCCTTTTGTTTGTTTAAGATTTCTCTTCCTTTTAAAACCATTTCAAAAGTTATTAAGGAACCTATTAAGTCTTCTAAGCCCATTTTTGATACGTCTTTTGCTTCTTCAATGGCGGTGACCTTGGGATCCCAGTCTTTAGGTAATGACCTAAGTATTTTGGTAACTAAGTCCTTACTAGACAATTGTTTACCTAATGATCTCAACCCATTTGTTATGTTTGTGAACCTAGTATGCATTTCGGCAATGGTTTCATTAGGGTCCATCATGAATAGTTCATACTCTCTAAAGAGAAGATTCATCTTGGACTCTTTCACTTGATTTGTCCCTTCATAAGCTGTCTCTAACATATCCCAAATCTCCTTAGCGGTTTCAAGAGTAGAAACTCAAATTGAACTCCTCAGGAGATAAGGCACAAATAAGGGCATTCATTGCTTTTGCATTGATAGTGGATTTTTTTCTTTCATTTTCATCCCATAGTTCCTGTAGACACCCCATTTTGTTTTAGTGAAAAATGAGTTTTGAACCTACTTCGATCCAACACCTAAAGATGATCATCAAGAGAACGGTCAAGATCTCAGAGAAGTCGTTTTAACAACCAATTTTGTTACGATCATCAGGTTGAGTTACTCGGATCAGCCCATTGAAATGATTTAGGAGGACACAACCTACTTAGGTAGGGGACCCATCAATTGGATGGTCTGGATCGTCATATAGGATTGATTAGTGGAGCACAAATTAAATCACATCGCAGCCCACTATTTGAACGGTCAAGATCATCAATTGTCGCCCATCAAATGGACGGTTCGGATCATCAAATGGGAGTGATTTAAAAATGGGGTAACATATTCACATTTTGATCTATTGGATGGCTTGGATCAGCCCATAGGATTGATTAGCGGAGCACAAATTAAATCACATTGTCGCCCATCAAATGAACGGTTCCGATCATACTTTGGAGTGGGGCATATGATTTTATGCACAATTGGGAATTTGGTCACATATGGGACCCACTTGGGTTATCTTTTACCTACTCAAAAAGACTTTAAAAAACATGCATGGGGCCACACACATGTCAAAATTCCATGTCCACAATGGTGGCCACCTACCATGGAATATGTCCACAATGGTGGCCACCTACCATGGAATAAGTCCACAATGGTGGCCACCACCCTCCCATTCCTTTGCTATAAATGGTTCAATGAGGGTGAGTAAGAAGGGAGAGAACTCATTTCTCTTCTATCATGAGTTCTAACAAAGTGGCTATGTGGGGTTGAAAAGAAAAAAAGAAAGAAAAAGAAACAAGAAAAGAAGAAAAAGAAACAAAAAAGAAGGAAAAAGAGAAAGAAAGCGGAAGCGATCGCACGGAGGCGGGATTTTCGAGTTTTTCGGCTCTCGGATTCGGCGAGGATTTCGATCACAGGTAGGTACACCGTTCTCGGAATTTTTTTAGAATTATTTGGTATATTTTCGGATTTTTGCATGATTTTTAACAAAGAAAACTAAACGTTATACTAAACAGATTCCAAAAATAATGAAATTTCGTGGGAACATAATATGATAATGATACATTCTACCATGAATTTGTGAGAATTTTTGGATTTTGTTTGGTATATAATTTTATGCTTTCTTTGAAAATCAGCAGATTTTGGGGGAATTTTTACTGACATCAGATCACAAAGAAAATTCTTAAAATTTTTACAGTAGTCTTATATTTCAAATTTCTTGCTTCTATAAAAGTTTCAATTACTTTGGATCTTGTTTTACATGGGATGTAGTGTTAATTCATAATCTGGTCTAACAATTGAAAAATCCGAAACTGATAGTAAATAGTTTTTTAAATTCATGAAAATCTCATAGCATGCTAATTTCACTTATATCTTACTAATGTAGAAATTTCATGGAATTTAGATTTCTATTTCTAGTAGTTTCTGTGTTATTTTTGCAATCTGGTCAATTAATTGTTAAATCAAAATTAAATATGAGCTTAATGTAAAAATCTGTAAAAATCTTCCAGCAAGCTACATCTCATCATATCTTGCTTCTGTATAAGTTTCAACTCATTTCGAATTCGTTTGCAACAATTTCACTTGTAAAATCACTCATATGCTTAAAATTGATAAAATCCATTGAAAATCCGAAATTAATTGAAAATCACCTGAAAATCTCTAAAGAACCTTAAATCTTTGTCATATATTAAATCCTTAATCCATTGAAACAGAAATCTTAGGATCTTTAGATTTCCCTGGAAAAATGGCCAATGCATCCATAATCGTATCCCAATTGCAACCGATCTTTGACAATTTGAATACTTAAGCTATAGCACGTTGTTGGCTCCGAGGTTCACTGTCCACGAAAATCCTGAGATATGCCAGGCAATAAGATGCTATAACCTAAGTATTAAATTGCGCAAGGAAAGAGCGCACGATTCCCTTCCTTGGATGCTATCCTGGGCCGAAACTGGTGAACCCTAGAACCATTGGTAATCCTTGAATGTCCAAAAACTGAAAATCCTTGAAATCTAAAATTCATTAACCTCGAGAATTTAAATCGATTTGTCTTGTGTCTCTCGGAACCATTGGATTATGGTTTCCGTCTTAAGAACCATTAGAGCCCACTTTAGGAACACTGGTGTCGTGTCGTGTCCTAAGTTTTAGGGAGTCCTAGAGTTAGGAGTCCAGCCTCATCACGGACGTTTGCTATGTATAGCAACCGTGCCATAGGTCTAGTTACACTACTCACCCGATCTTTCCCTAGGACAAGCCTAGTAAACTAGGATGTAGGCTAACCTGCATTAGTCTAAGGGACAACTTGCATTTAGATAAGAATCATATAGCATCTTCGATGAAATCCTAAGATAATAAAATCCTCAACTTGAATTAAATAACTTCTCCTAAAACTGTTGAAACAGTCAATCCCGTCTAGGTCGGTGTCTTAGTTGAGTTAGGCATATGTAACTTAGCTTAGGTGCACCGAACTACGTCGACTCTGATCCCAGTGAGGCTTGGGTACGTAGGCAGCTTGGATGTCTGATGGCATACCACCCGCGAGTCGGCACCACAAACAAATTATGGTGTTTTGTATATTAATTTTCTTGTAAATGCTTAATCAAATCACTTAGGACTTTCCATGAAATTAGAATTTTAGGAGAACTTTCACTTAGATTGAATCCAGACAAATTAATAAATCAAGATACACATTTAGGATTCACATTGAAATTAGATCATAGGATGCATGTCACTTAGTTCGCACATTAACATAGAGTTGAATGAGCCATTTAAAATAAATTTAAAAGAGTTAGCTTTTGGAATCGAAGACCGATTATCGGGCAAGAATGGTGCATGTGGTGGATAACTCCCCATACCTTCCATTCTCGTAACCAGGTAGCGAGTCTAGATTTCTGGTTAATTACGGGTCCTAGATCCCACATCTAGGTGGCGACTCTGTCAGTCTCTTTCGTGTGGAATTCGGATTGCCTTAGTGATCCTAAGTTCACAGGAAAGATTAATTCAAATCAATAATAAAATGCACACGCCAATCGCGTGGATACGAGAGACCAAGAGAGAGAAAGCGGCGGCTCGCGCCCCACACCCCTCTCGCGGGATCAGGGTACCACAGTCTGGCGACTCTGCTGGGGAGCCGCCGCTCACCGCACCAGATGCCCCTCTTTGGTAGAGATGACGTAGTCATTGAATACCAAAGTTAAAAATGACAGAACCATTTTGCATAGCTTTAATCGACAAAGGACTCTACACAAAACTGAACCTAGACGCAAACATTTACTACCTAATGCAAGACCTTAGATGAAATCCTAGAATTGGAATGCAATAAAACAAACCCGCTGCGGTGCAGCTGGCAACGAGAGAAATGGGATACCATTTTCAAATGGATTTTCGGAGGGAAAGGAATATCGCTTTTGAACAGCTTCAGAGGAAATGAGACGTCATTTTCAAATGGTCTCAGAGAGAATAATGGATGACTTTTGAAAGATTCTTAATGAAAACGCAACATCATTTTTGAATGGGCTTGGGTAAGATGAAATACCGTATTTATACGGATTCCAAGGAAATGAGACATCATAGTTGTATGATGTTCAAAGGGTATAAGAGACCATAGTTGTATGGACTCGAAGAGAATGAAATACCGTATTTGTACGGATTCCAAGGAAATGAGACATCATAGTTGTATGATGTTCAAAGGGGATAAGAGACCATAGTTGTATGGACTCGGAGAGAATGAAATATCGTATTTGTACGGATTCCAAGGGAATGGGACATCATAGTTGTATGATGTTTAAAAGGGGATAAGAGACCATAGTTGTATGGACTCGAAGAGAATGAAATACCGTATTTGTACGGATTCCAAGGGAATGAGACATCATAGTTGTATGATGTTCAGAGAGTATAAGAGACCATAGTTGTATGAACTCGAAGAGAATGAAATACCGTATTTGTACGGATTCCAAGGAAATGAGACATCATAGATGTATGATGTTCAAAGAGGATAAGAGACCATAGTTGTATGGACTCGAAGAAAAGAGGCACCGTTCACAAACGGGCTCAAGGAGAAGACAAGACCATTCACAAATGGACTCGAGAAATGAGGCACCGTTCACAAACGGGCTCAAGGATAAGACAAGACCATTCACAAATGGACTCGAGAAATGAGGCACCATTCACAAACGGGCTCAAGGAGAAGACGAGTCCATTCACAAATGGACTCGAGAAATGAAGAACCTTTCACAAAAGGGCTCAAAGAGGACATGAGACCATTCCAAATGGACTCAGAGAATGAGACACCGTTCACAAACGGGTTCAAGGAGAAGACGAGACCATTCACAAATGGACTCGAGAAACGAGGCACCGTTCACAAACGGGTTCGAAGAATTTAGAGAATTTTTATGAACTTGAATTTGTCGTAGGATTGGATTTTTTTGAATTAAGGATTTGGATTTGATAAATTTTTTATTTTTGGGAAATGAGGTACTGTCCGTAAACGGGCTCAAGGAGAAGACGAGACCATTCACAAATGGACTCGAGAAATGAGGCACCTTTCACAAAAGGGCTCAAAGAGGACATGAGATTTTTCGTAGGATTGGATTTTTTTTTGAATTAAGGATTTGGATTTGCTAAATTTTTTATTTTTGGGAAATGAGGTACCGTCCGTAAACGGGCTCAAGGAGAAGACGAGACCATTCACAAATGGCCTCGAGAAAAGAGGCACCGTTCACAAACGGGCTCAAAGAGGACATGAGATTTTTCGTAGGATTGGATTTTTTTTTTTTGAATTAAGGATTTGGATTTGATAAATTTTTTATTTTTGGGAAATGAGGTACCGTCTGCAAACGGGCTCAAGGAGAAGACGAGACCATTCACAAATGGCCTCGAGAAAAGAGGCACCGTTCACAAACGGGCTCGAAAAATTTAGAGATTTTTCATGAACTTGAATTTGATTTAGGATTGGATTTTTTATTTTTTATTTTTTGAATCGGGGATTGGATTTGATGAATTTTTTTTGTATTTTTTATTTTTTGAACTTAATGAAATCGGGGACATTATAGATCGTGCCTGACAAAGATATTGGAAACTAAGATTTTGCCGAAGGATGAAACAGCAAACCTTAGGAACGAAGAATCATTACGAACAAGAATGGATAAGGAATACCTTTATGAAACTTCAACGAGATTTTTCTCAAAGAGACTGCTAGTCTTGTCTTCTGGGGATTTTGATAACTGAAACTTTGAACAAGACATTTGAGATTGGTAATTTAGAACAACGGCTCTCTTGGATATTAACATGGAGAAGCGGGATTTGCCTCTTGACAGGTGCTTAGATAAACGCTTCTTGACCAGGATAGTATTTAACCATCTGGAAGGAAATCCTGAATTTTAATGGTTCATCTTTCTGAGAAATTGGCTCAACCACCATTGCATCTGGGGCTCTTCCAAGCTTAAGGTGCCTTCTTGGGGTATGATCTTTTTACGGAAGTTGGGCTTTCTGATGCTTCTACTTCTGAACTCTTCTGAGTTGATCTTCTTTGAAATGTAGCTGTTTGACTAGATTCTTGAACCCTTTCAGGTACAATTGCAGGGAGCTGCCGAGGCCGGGCCTCCTTTACCAAGACAGTTGCATTATTTGGACATAAGAACGATGATTGACTCTTTCTAAAGAGAAAACTTAGATAAAAGGCACTACTCAAAGGATTGAGCAGCTCTGAAGGAGTGAACATAGAATGACAAAGATTGACTAACTACACTGACAGACACAGTAATGCTCCTGACTTAGTTATCGTTTTATTTGGTAAGTCTATCCTTTCAAGGAATGTTTTTTTTTTAATTGGTAAACACTGGACCTTTTCCTTAAAACAGTAATGCCCCAAGGATTTAATTACGACCCCTAAGATTGCTTAGCTCTAATGCCCCCAGTTTTGAGAATGTCACTTGAATTTGTTTGAACTTCAGTTGATCTTCAGTCTTGATACCGGATGTAGCCTTCTCATAATGATTCTCTTACCGTGACCAAGTCACCTCGTCGGGGTTTTTAACTTGGCGGACCGTGCTAGCCTTAACTTTTGCCTGAACCGCCTTTCCAGGTTTTCGATCCAGCAGGCTATCCCCTTAGCTTTTGCCTAAGCCGCCCTTTCGGGTTTTCAACTTAGCAGGGGAATGATCTTAAATTTTGCCTAGACCGCCCTTTCAGGTTTTCAGTCTAGCAGATCTTCAAACTCCGTTATTTTTCTTATTCATCATCATTTCATTTTTTTATTGTATCTCAGGACCTAGCTCATTAGTTCTGAACACCAGAAGGACTTTTATAGGTAGGATAGGGCTTTTCAAAGAATGGCTTAAGGCTCAACAAAGATTTCGACCGAACCTGTGAACAGGTCGCCTACATATCCCAAGGTAGGAATCAGGTCGTGTGTAGTTCAGGGCGAATGCCCCTAGTTTGAAGATAAATTGTTTGATTTTTTTTTTCCTTTTTTCTTTTCTTTCTGGAACAATTAACTTCTCTTCTTTTGGAACTTGTCCCTCTCTTTTTTTTTTGAAAGGATTGAATTTCTTTTCCTTTTTGAATCGACCGAACTCGGTTCAACCGAGTTGCCTACGTACCCCAGTATAGGGATCAGGTCTCGCGTAGTTCGGGGGAATGCCCCAAGTTTGATGGGTTTTCAAGAAAATTTGATTTAGGCTCGAAGGGTTTGCAAATCGGTATTCTTTTGACATTGGGTTTTGATTTTGGGATTTAATCGGCCAAAGGAGGCCTTTCGATGTTCAGATTGGGAATCGATCTAGGTTACTAGAGTCCCTCTGGTACTGATTATTTTTTTTTCTCTTTTGTTTTTTTTTTTTCGCGGAGTTTGACGGCATTTCCAGGTAAGAGATAATGGATCTTCTTCTTTCAAGATTCTAATACGTGCTTTTGACTTTCATAGAGCGAAACTTGTTCTTTGACATCCTCCATCTATGGATTCGTACTCTCGATATCTGATGATCACTTTTCATTGTTTGCTTTTGAACTTTTCATCTTGAATTTGTTGGCTTTATGAATTTGAGAACCAAGGTCATTGATTGGAAATATGAAAGTTGTTTCCACTCTATGCCCCTTGTATAGCATATATCTTCTCACTTTCTTCATTTTCTTTGAGCTTTCCATCTATGTCTTGCCCCTGGTATCGGTTGTAGCTTTTCTAGACAATCTTCTTATTCTTGAAATAATTTTATCAATTCTTCACACTCTTTAGAGGGTAATGTATTTTCAATCGGCATTCACTGAATCAAAGTTTCAGTGCCAGTGTTTATCATTTCAATTTCATCTTTGAAAGGTTGGGATTGGCGCCCCTCCTCTCGTTCAAGTAATTGTTGTGACTCAAGTGGAGTTTCGTCAATTTTGTCCTCATTTGAGGAGGGAGTCTTATTTTAAGATCAGAAGCACACTTAAGAACAGACACAAGTGAACTTTTTGGAACTGACTGAAATTTTATTTAAAGAAAAGCTATTACATCAGACGACCTATCCTGAACATGCTCACGATTCACAACTCTAAATAAGAAAGAGAAACAGAAGATAACTTGCCTGGACTAGGCATTGACCTTTAACTGTAAGACCGGACTCAACAATTATACTGACCATGATGACTGACTCAACATAAAATAGTAAGTGACTAAAACTTTAACTGCTGCAACTGTTTGGCGTTGAAGGCTCGGCGAAGGCTGGTTCGTTCTGAACATCATCATGGCTGATACTTTCAATTTTGGACAATGATGACTGATTCGCATAGGGAAATGCCCCTAGCTCAATGATTCTGAGAGTGAACTCTGAAGGACTTAGCAAAATAATCTTGAAAAAGGTAGCCCCTAGAGGAGGAACAGACCAGGGGTACAAGCAAGATTGGATTATCTGGACCAGGCATGATCAGATCATGAGAACGCATAATCGAAAGATTGTGAGATTCTGCATCTGCCAGTTAGGGGATGGCATGAAGATACGATCGAATCGTATGACAGAAGAACGAAAGACGCACGATCAAAAGATTAGATGAGATAGCATAAGATTGCTTTCAACGGATAGATCATGAATGACTAATCCTATGAGATTTTTGGAAATGATGGGATTTATATCCTAACCCAAAGGGAAATTTTTTTTTTTTTTTCACATTTTATCAGTGTTACCTGAAGGCATCAACCCTAATCCTAATCTATCGGAGTGGAGAGAGAATCTCGACTCATGCCTTTGTTCGTGTATCTAAGGACCGATCGTAGCCATTGGAAGATGGACTACGGCCTAATCTAGACACAAATAGGTAGAATATCCTAAACTAGGCTCACACACGTGATGCACATGTGTTCGTATATTACATGCATGTGTGGGTTAATCTAGGGGTAAGGCCAAGAGTTCCCTTAGCGCGAATCCATGTTCGATATACTGTACCAGTGTCCGGCGTATCAGTACGTGAACAAGGGATCCGTTTACGTACCATAAAGGTACTAGGCTAAGGGTGGAATGCTTCTCTAGCACAGAGGCACCAGGTGATGAAATCCCAGTCAACCATGCTAGATAACACTCCGGGTTCCTAAAATAGGACGTGTGTGCACGTGAGATGCAAGGGTTTAGATGCAAGTGATGTAAGTGTGTGCAATAAGTTCGCGCGATCTATGATTCTCCCCAGCAGAGTCGCCAGACTGTGGTACCCTGATCCCGCGAGAGGGGTGTGGGGCGCGAGCCGCCGCTCTCTCTCTCTTGGTCTCTCGTATCCACGCGATTGGCGTGTGCATTTTATTATTGATTTGAATTAATCTTTCCTGTGAACTTGGGATCACTAAGGCAATCCGAATTCCACACGAAAGAGACTGACAGAGTCGCCACCTAGATGTGGGATCTAGGACCCGTAATTAACCAGAAATCTAGACTCGCTACCTGGTTACGAGAATGGAAGGTATGGGGAGTTATCCACCACATGCACCATTCTTGCCCGATAATCGGTCTTCGATTCCAAAAGCTAACTCTTTTAAATTTATTTTAAATGGCTCATTCAACTCTATGTTAATGTGCGAACTAAGTGACATGCATCCTATGATCTAATTTCAATGTGAATCCTAAATGTGTATCTTGATTTATTAATTTGTCTGGATTCAATCTAAGTGAAAGTTCTCCTAAAATTCTAATTTCATGGAAAGTCCTAAGTGATTTGATTAAGCATTTACAAGAAAATTAATATACAAAACACCACAATTTGTTTGTGGTGCCGACTCGCGGGTGGTATGCCATCAGACATCCAAGCTGCCTACGTACCCAAGCCTCACTGGGATCAGAGTCGACGTAGTTCGGTGCACCTAAGCTAAGTTACATATGCCTAACTCAACTAAGACACCGACCTAGACGGGATTGACTGTTTCAACAGTTTTAGGAGAAGTTATTTAATTCAAGTTGAGGATTTTATTATCTTAGGATTTCATCGAAGATGCTATATGATTCTTATCTAAATGCAAGTTGTCCCTTAGACTAATGCAGGTTAGCCTACATCCTCGTTTACTAGGCTTGTCCTAGGGAAAGATCGGGTGACTAGTGTAACTAGACCTATGGCACGGTTGCTATACATAGCAAACGTCCGTGATGAGGCTGGACTCCTAACTCTAGGACTCCCTAAAACTTAGGACACGACACGACACCAGTGTTCCTAAAGTGGGCTCTAATGGTTCTTAAGACGGAAACCATAATCCAATGGTTCCGAGAGACACAAGACAAATCGATTTAAATTCTCGAGGTTAATGAATTTTAGATTTCAAGGATTTTCAGTTTTTGGACATTCAAGGATTACCAATGGTTCTAGGGTTCACCAGTTTCGGCCCAGGATAGCATCCAAGGAAGGGAATCGTGCGCTCTTTCCTTGCGCAATTTAATACTTAGGTTATAGCATCTTATTGCCTGGCATATCTCAGGATTTTCGTGGACAGTGAACCTCGGAGCCAACAACGTGCTATAGCTTAAGTATTCAAATTGTCAAAGATCGGTTGCAATTGGGATACGATTATGGATGCATTGGCCATTTTTCCAGGGAAATCTAAAGATCCTAAGATTTCTGTTTCAATGGATTAAGGATTTAATATATGACAAAGATTTAAGGTTCTTTAGAGATTTTCAGGTGATTTTCAATTAATTTCGGATTTTCAATGGATTTTATCAATTTTAGGCATATGAGTGATTTTACAAGTGAAATTGTTGCAAACGAATTCGAAATGAGTTGAAACTTATACAGAAGCAAGATATGATGAGATGTAGCTTGCTGGAAGATTTTTACAGATTTTTACATTAAGCTCATATTTAATTTTGATTTAACAATTAATTGACCAGATTGCAAAAATAACACAGAAACTACTAGAAATAGAAATCTAAATTCCATGAAATTTCTACATTAGTAAGATATAAGTGAAATTAGCATGCTGTGAGATTTTCATGAATTTAAAAAACTATTTACTATCAGTTTCGGATTTTTCAATTGTTAGACCAGATTATGAATTAACACTACATCCCATGTAAAACAAGATCCAAAGTAATTGAAACTTTTATAGAAGCAAGAAATTTGAAATATAAGACTACTGTAAAAAGTTTAAGAATTTTCTTTGTGATCTGATGTCAGTAAAAATTCCCCCAAAATCTGCTGATTTTCAAAGAAAGCATAAAATTATATACCAAACAAAATCCAAAAATTCTCACAAATTCATGGTAGAATGTATCATTATCATATTATTTTCCCACGAAATTTCATTATTTTTGGAATCTGTTTAGTATAACGTTTAGTTTTCTTTGTTAAAAATCATGCAAAAATCCAAAAATATACCAAATAATTCTAAAAAAATTCCGAGAACGGTGTACCTACCTGTGATCGAAATCCTCGCCGAATCCGAGAGCCGAAAAACTCGAAAATCCCGCCTCCGTGCGATCGCTTCCGCTTTCTTTCTCTTTTTCCTTCTTTTTTGTTTCTTTTTCTTCTTTTCTTGTTTCTTTTTCTTTCTTTTTTTCTTTTCAACCCCACATAGCCACTTTGTTAGAACTCATGATAGAAGAGAAATGAGTTCTCCCCCTTCTTACTCACCCTCATTGAACCATTTATAGCAAAGGAATGGGAGGGTGGTGGCCACCATTGTGGACTTATTCCATGGTAGGTGGCCACCATTGTGGACATATTCCATGGTAGGTGGCCACCATTGTGGACATGGAATTTTGACATGTGTGTGGCCCCATGCATGTTTTTTAAAGTCTTTTTGAGTAGGTAAAAGATAACCCAAGTGGGTCCCATATGTGACCAAATTCCCAATTGTGCATAAAATCATATGCCCCACTCCAAAGTATGATCGGAACCGTTCATTTGATGGGCGACAATGTGATTTAATTTGTGCTCCGCTAATCAATCCTATGGGCTGATCCAAGCCATCCAATAGATCAAAATGTGAATATGTTACCCCATTTTTAAATCACTCCCATTTGATGATCCGAACCGTCCATTTGATGGGCGACAATTGATGATCTTGACCGTTCAAATAGTGGGCTGCGATGTGATTTAATTTGTGCTCCACTAATCAATCCTATATGACGATCCAGACCATCCAATTGATGGGTCCCCTACCTAAGTAGGTTGTGTCCTCCTAAATCATTTCAATGGGCTGATCCGAGTAACTCAACCTGATGATCGTAACAAAATTGGTTGTTAAAACGACTTCTCTGAGATCTTGACCGTTCTCTTGATGATCATCTTTAGGTGTTGGATCGAAGTAGGTTCAAAACTCATTTTTCACTAAAACAAAATGGGGTGTCTACAAACACAAACAAGAACGCTCTCATCCCATTGAATTTTGAAACAAGATTTCTTTCCCCTGAAAGCGAAGATGAAGACCTCCGATTGGTGGAAATTTCACCACTTTTGTACTCAAAATGAGAGAGTTATGGAGGTTTTAATTTTCGGCCACGTTTTGCACACTCTTTACGAAACGGACAAGAACTCTCACGACACATTGAATTTTTAAATGAGAATTTTCCCCACGAACGAGAATTTGAAGACCTCCGGTTGGTAGATATTGCACTACTTTTCGACTTAAAATGAGAGAGTTATGGTGGTTTTAATTTTGGGTGATGTTTCTCACGCCCTTTTTAAAACGGACCAGAACACTCTCATCCCACCGAATTTTGAAACGAGAATTTTTTCCTTTGAAAGTGAATTTCAGGACCTTCGATTGGAAGAAATTTCGCCACTTTTGGACCTAACATGAGAGTTATGGAGGTTTTAATTTCAGGTGACCTGTCGCACACTCTTTATAACACAAACAAGAACGCTACCATCCCATTGAATTTTGAAACAAGATTTCTTTCCCCTGAAAGCGAAGATGAAGACCTCCGATTGGAGGAAATTTCACCAGTTTTGGACTCAAAATGAGAGAGTTATGGAGGTTTTAATTTTCGGCCATGTTTTCCGCACTCTTTATGAAACAGACAAAAACTCTCACGACAGATTGAATTTTTAAATGAGAATTTTCCCCACGAACGAGATTTGGAAGACCTCCGATTGGTAAAAATTGCACTACTTTTCGACTTAAAATGAGAGAGTTATGGTCGTTTTAATTTTGGGTGATGTTTCTCACGCCCATTATAAAACGGACTAGAACACTCACATCACACCGAATTTTGAAACGAGAATTCTTTCCTTTGAAAGTGAATTTCAAGACCTCCGATTGGAAGAAATTTCGCCACTTTTGGACCTAAAATGAGAGTTATGGTGGTTTTAATTTCAGGTGACGTGTCACACACTCTTTATAACACAGACAAGAACGCTCTCATGCCACTGAATTTTGAAACAAGATTTCTTTCCCCTGAAAGCGAAGATGAAGACCTCCGATTGGAGGAAATTTCACCACTTTTGGACTCAAAATGAGAGAGTTATGGAGGTTCTAATTTTCGGCCATGTTTTCCGCACTCTTTATAAAACAGACAAAAACTCTCACGACAGATTGAATTTTTAAATGAGAATTTTCCCCACGAACGAGATTTGGAAGACCTCTGATTGGTAAAAATTGCACTACTTTTCGACTTAAAATGAGAGAGTTATGGTCGTTTTAATTTTGGGTGATGTTTCTCACGCCCATTATAAAACGGACTAGAACACTCACATCCCACCGAATTTTGAAACGAGAATTCTTTCCTTTGAAAGTGAAATTCAAGACCTCCGATTGGAAGAAATTTGGCCACTTTTGGACCTAAAATGAGAGTTATGGAGGTTTTAATTTCAGGTGACCTGTCGCACACTCTTTATAACACAGACAAGAACGCTCTCATGCCACTGAATTTTGAAACAAGATTTCTTTTCCCTGAAAGCGAAGATGAAGACCTCCGATTGGAGGAAATTTCACCACTTTTGGACTCAAAATGAGAGAGTTATGGAGGTTCTAATTTTCGGCCATGTTTTCCGCACTCTTTAAGAAACAGACAAAAACTCTCTCGACAGATTGAATTTTTAAATGAGAATTTTCCCCACGAACGAGATTTGGGAGACCTCCGATTGGTAAAAATTGAACTACTTTTCGACTTAAAATGAGAGAGTTATGGTCGTTTTAATTTTGGGTGATGTTTCTCACGCCCATTATAAAACGGACTAGAACACTCACATCCCACCGAATTTTGAAACGAGAATTCTTTCCTTTGAAAGTGAATTTCAAGACCTCCGATTGGAAGAAATTTGGCCACTTTTGGACCTAAAATGAGAGTTATGGAGGTTTTAATTTCAGGTGACGTGTCGCACACTCTTTATAACACAGACAAGAACGCTCTCATCCCACTGAATTTGAAACAAGATTTCTTTCCCCTGAGAGCGAAGATGAAGACCTCCGATTCGTGGAAATTTCACCACTTTTGGAATCAAAATGAGAGAGTTATGGAGGTTTTAATTTTCGGCCACGTTTTGCACTCTTTATGAAACGGACCAGAACTGTCACGACACATTGAATTTTTAAATGCGAATTTTCCCGACGAACGAGAATTTGAAGACCTCCGATTGGTAGAAATTGCACTATTTTTCGACTTAAAATGAGAGAGTTATGGTGGTTTTAATTTTGGGTGATGTTTCTCACGCGCTTTATAAAACGGACCAGAACACTCTCATCCCACCGAATTTTGAAGCGAGAATTCTTTCCTTTCAAAGTGAATTTCAAGACCCCCGATTGGAAGAAATTTCACCACTTTTGGACCTAATATGAGAGTTATGGAGGTTTTAATTTCAGGTGACGTGTCGCACACTCTTTATAACACAAACAAGAACGCTCTCATCCCATTGAATTTTGAAACAAGATTTCTTTCCCCTGAAAGCGAAGATGAAGACCTCCGATTGGTGGAAATTTCACCACTTTTGTACTCAAAATGAGAGAGTTATGGAGGTTTTAATTTTCGGCCACGTTTCGCACACTCTTTACGAAACGGACAAGAACTCTCACGACACATTGAATTTTTAAATGAGAATTTTCCCCACGAACGAGAATTTGAAGACCTCCGATTGGTAGATATTGCACTACTTTTCGACTTAAAATGAGAGAGTTATGGTGGTTTTAATTTTGGGTGATGTTTCTCACGCCCTTTTTAAAACGGACCAGAACACTCTCATCCCACCGAATTTTGAAACGAGAATTTTTTCCTTTGAAAGTGAATTTCAGGACCTTCGATTGGAAGAAATTTCGCCACTTTTGGACCTAACATGAGAGTTATGGAGGTTTTAATTTCAGGTGACCTGTCGCACACTCTTTATAACACAAACAAGAACGCTACCATCCCATTGAATTTTGAAACAAGATTTCTTTCCCCTGAAAGCGAAGATGAAGACCTCCGATTGGAGGAAATTTCACCAGTTTTGGACTCAAAATGAGAGAGTTATGGAGGTTTTAATTTTCGGCCATGTTTTCCGCACTCTTTATGAAACAGACAAAAACTCTCACGACAGATTGAATTTTTAAATGAGAATTTTCCCCACGAACGAGATTTGGAAGACCTCCGATTGGTAAAAATTGCACTACTTTTCGACTTAAAATGAGAGAGTTATGGTCGTTTTAATTTTGGGTGATGTTTCTCACGCCCATTATAAAACGGACTAGAACACTCACATCACACCGAATTTTGAAACGAGAATTCTTTCCTTTGAAAGTGAATTTCAAGACCTCCGATTGGAAGAAATTTCGCCACTTTTGGACCTAAAATGAGAGTTATGGTGGTTTTAATTTCAGGTGACGTGTCGCACACTCTTTATAACACAGACAAGAACGCTCTCATGCCACTGAATTTTGAAACAAGATTTCTTTCCCCTGAAAGCGAAGATGAAGACCTCCGATTGGAGGAAATTTCACCACTTTTGGACTCAAAATGAGAGAGTTATGGAGGTTCTAATTTTCGGCCATGTTTTCCGCACTCTTTATAAAACAGACAAAAACTCTCACGACAGATTGAATTTTTAAATGAGAATTTTCCCCACGAACGAGATTTGGAAGACCTCTGATTGGTAAAAATTGCACTACTTTTCGACTTAAAATGAGAGAGTTATGGTCGTTTTAATTTTGGGTGATGTTTCTCACGCCCATTATAAAACGGACTAGAACACTCACATCCCACCGAATTTTGAAACGAGAATTCTTTCCTTTGAAAGTGAAATTCAAGACCTCCGATTGGAAGAAATTTGGCCACTTTTGGACCTAAAATGAGAGTTATGGAGGTTTTAATTTCAGGTGACCTGTCGCACACTCTTTATAACACAGACAAGAACGCTCTCATGCCACTGAATTTTGAAACAAGATTTCTTTCCCCTGAAAGCGAAGATGAAGACCTCCGATTGGAGGAAATTTCACCACTTTTGGACTCAAAATGAGAGAGTTATGGAGGTTCTAATTTTCGGCCATGTTTTCCGCACTCTTTATGAAACAGACAAAAACTCTCTCGACAGATTGAATTTTTAAATGAGAATTTTCCCCACGAACGAGATTTGGAAGACCTCCGATTGGTAAAAATTGAACTACTTTTCGACTTAAAATGAGAGAGTTATGGTCGTTTTAATTTTGGGTGATGTTTCTCACGCCCATTATAAAACGGACTAGAACACTCACATCCCACCGAATTTTGAAACGAGAATTCTTTCCTTTGAAAGTGAATTTCAAGACCTCCGATTGGAAGAAATTTGGCCACTTTTGGACCTAAAATGAGAGTTATGGAGGTTTTAATTTCAGGTGACGTGTCGCACACTCTTTATAACACAGACAAGAACGCTCTCATCCCACTGAATTTGAAACAAGATTTCTTTCCCCTGAGAGCGAAGATGAAGACCTCCGATTCATGGAAATTTCACCACTTTTGGAATCAAAATGAGAGAGTTATGGAGGTTTTAATTTTCGGCCACGTTTTGCACTCTTTATGAAACGGACCAGAACTGTCACGACACATTGAATTTTTAAATGCGAATTTTCCCCACGAACGAGAATTTGAAGACCTCCGATTGGTAGAAATTGCACTATTTTTCGACTTAAAATGAGAGAGTTATGGTGGTTTTAATTTTAGGTGATGTTTCTCACGCGCTTTATAAAACGGACCAGAACACTCTCATCCCACCGAATTTTGAAGCGAGAATTCTTTCCTTTCAAAGTGAATTTCAAGACCCCCGATTGGAAGAAATTTCGCCACTTTTGGACCTAACATGAGAGTTATGGAGGTTTTAATTTCAGGTGACCTGTCGCACACTCTTTATAACACAAACAAGAACGCTACCATCCCATTGAATTTTGAAACAAGATTTCTTTCCCCTGAAAGCGAAGATGAAGACCTCCGATTGGAGGAAATTTCACCAGTTTTGGACTCAAAATGAGAGAGTTATGGAGGTTTTAATTTTCGGCCATGTTTTCCGCACTCTTTATGAAACAGACAAAAACTCTCACGACAGATTGAATTTTTAAATGAGAATTTTCCCCACGAACGAGATTTGGAAGACCTCCGATTGGTAAAAATTGCACTACTTTTCGACTTAAAATGAGAGAGTTATGGTCGTTTTAATTTTGGGTGATGTTTCTTACGCCCATTATAAAACGGACTAGAACACTCACATCCCACCGAATTTTGAAACGAGAATTCTTTCCTTTGAAAGTGAATTTCAAGACCTCCGATTGGAAGAAATTTGGCCACTTTTGGACCTAAAATGAGAGTTATGGAGGTTTTAATTTCAGGTGACCTGTCGCACACTCTTTATAACACAGACAAGAACGCTCTCATGCCACTGAATTTTGAAACAAGATTTCTTTCCCCTGAAAGCGAAGATGAAGACCTCCGATTGGAGGAAATTTCACCACTTTTGGACTCAAAATGAGAGAGTTATGGAGGTTCTAATTTTCGGCCATGTTTTCCGCACTCTTTATGAAACAGACAAAAACTCTCTCGACAGATTGAATTTTTAAATGAGAATTTTCCCCACGAACGAGATTTGGAAGACCTCCGATTGGTAAAAATTGAAGTACTTTTCGACTTAAAATGAGAGAGTTATGGTCGTTTTAATTTTGGGTGATGTTTCTCACGCCCATTATAAAACGGACTAGAACACTCACATCCCACCGACTTTTGAAACGAGAATTCTTTCCTTTGAAAGTGAATTTCAAGACCTCCGATTGGAAGAAATTTGGCCACTTTTGGACCTAAAATGAGAGTTATGGAGGTTTTAATTTCAGGTGACGTGTCGCACACTCTTTATAACACAGACAAGAACGCTCTCATCCCACTGAATTTGAAACAAGATTTCTTTCCCCTGAGAGCGAAGATGAAGACCTCCGATTCGTGGAAATTTCACCACTTTTGGAATCAAAATGAGAGAGTTATGGAGGTTTTAATTTTCGGCCACGTTTTGCACTCTTTATGAAACGGACCAGAACTGTCACGACACATTGAATTTTTAAATGCGAATTTTCCCCACGAACGAGAATTTGAAGACCTCCGATTGGTAGAAATTGCACTATTTTTCGACTTAAAATGAGAGAGTAATGGTGGTTTTAATTTTGGGTGATGTTTCTCACGCCCTTTTTAAAACGGACCAGAACACTCTCATCCCACCGAATTTTGAAACGAGAATTTTTTCCTTTGAAAGTGAATTTTAGGACCTTCGATTGGAAGAAATTTCGCCACTTTTGGACCTAACATGAGAGTTATGGAGGTTTTAATTTCAGGTGACCTGTCGCACACTCTTTATAACACAAACAAGAACGCTACCATCCCATTGAATTTTGAAACAAGATTTCTTTCCCGTGAAAGCGAAGATGAAGACCTCCGATTGGAGCAAATTTCACCAGTTTTGGACTCAAAATGAGAGAGTTATGGAGGTTTTAATTTTCGGCCATGTTTTCCGCACTCTTTATGAAACAGACAAAAACTCTCACGACAGATTGAATTTTTAAATGAGAATTTTCCCCACGAACGAGATTTGGAAGACCTCCGATTGGTAAAAATTGCACTACTTTTCGACTTAAAATGAGAGAGTTATGGTCGTTTTAATTTTGGGTGATGTTTCTTACGCCCATTATAAAACGGACTAGAACACTCACATCCCACCGAATTTTGAAACGAGAATTCTTTCCTTTGAAAGTGAATTTCAAGACCTCCGATTGGAAGAAATTTGGCCACTTTTGGACCTAAAATGAGAGTTATGGAGGTTTTCATTTCAGGTGACCTGTCGCACACTCTTTATAACACAGACAAGAACGCTCTCATGCCACTGAATTTTGAAACAAGATTTCTTTCCCCTGAAAGCGAAGATGAAGACCTCCGATTGGAGGAAATTTCACCACTTTTGGACTCAAAATGAGAGAGTTATGGAGGTTCTAATTTTCGGCCATGTTTTCCGCACTCTTTTTGAAACAGACAAAAACTCTCTCGACAGATTGAATTTTTAAATGAGAATTTTCCCCACGAACGAGATTTGGAAGACCTCCGATTGGTAAAAATTGAACTACTTTTCGACTGAAAATGAGAGAGTTATGGTCGTTTTAATTTTGGGTGATGTTTCTCACGCCCATTATAAAACGGACTAGAACACTCACATCCCACCGACTTTTGAAACGAGAATTCTTTCCTTTGAAAGTGAATTTCAAGACCTCCGATTGGAAGAAATTTGGCCACTTTTGGACCTAAAATGAGAGTTATGGAGGTTTTAATTTCAGGTGACGTGTCGCACACTCTTTATAACACAGACAAGAACGCTCTCATCCCACTGAATTTGAAACAAGATTTCTTTCCCCTGAGAGCGAAGATGAAGACCTCCGATTCGTGGAAATTTCACCACTTTTGGAATCAAAATGAGAGAGTTATGGAGGTTTTAATTTTCGGCCACGTTTTGCACTCTTTATGAAACGGACCAGAACTGTCACGACACATTGAATTTTTAAATGCGAATTTTCCCCACGAACGAGAATTTGAAGACCTCCGATTGGTAGAAATTGCACTATTTTTCGACTTAAAATGAGAGAGTTATGGTGGTTTTAATTTTAGGTGATGTTTCTCACGCGCTTTATAAAACGGACCAGAACACTCTCATCCCACCGAATTTTGAAGCGAGAATTCTTTCCTTTCAAAGTGAATTTCAAGACCCCCGATTGGAAGAAATTTCGCCACTTTTGGACCTAACATGAGAGTTATGGAGGTTTTAATTTCAGGTGACGTGTCGCACACTCTTTATAACACAAACAAGAACGCTCTCATCCCATTGAATTTTGCAACAAGATTTCTTTCCCCTGAAAGCGAAGATGAAGACCTCCGATTGGTGGAAATTTCACCACTTTTGTACTCAAAATGAGAGAGTTATGGAGGTTTTAATTTTCGGCCACGTTTCGCACACTCTTTACGAAACGGACAAGAACTCTCACGACACATTGAATTTTTAAATGAGAATTTTCCCCACGAACGAGAATTTGAAGACCTCCGATTGGTAGAAATTGCACTACTTTTCGACTTAAAATGAGAGAGTTATGGTGGTTTTAATTTTGGGTGATGTTTCTCACGCCCTTTTTAAAACGGACCAGAACACTCTCATCCCACCGAATTTTGAAACGAGAATTTTTTCCTTTGAAAGTGAATTTTAGGACCTTCGATTGGAAGAAATTTCGCCACTTTTGGACCTAACATGAGAGTTATGGAGGTTTTAATTTCAGGTGACCTGTCGCACACTCTTTATAACACAAACAAGAACGCTACCATCCCATTGAATTTTGAAACAAGATTTCTTTCCCCTGAAAGCGAAGATGAAGACCTCCGATTGGAGGAAATTTCACCAATTTTGGACTCAAAATGAGAGAGTTATGGAGGTTTTAATTTTCGGCCATGTTTTCCGCACTCTTTATGAAACAGACAAAAACTCTCACGACAGATTGAATTTTTAAATGAGAATTTTCCCCACGAACGAGATTTGGAAGACCTCCGATTGGTAAAAATTGCACTACTTTTCGACTTAAAATGAGAGAGTTATGGTCGTTTTAATTTTGGGTGATGTTTCTCACGCCCATTATAAAACGGACTAGAACACTCACATCCCACCGAATTTTGAAGCGAGAATTCTTTCCTTTGAAAGTGAATTTCAAGACCTCCGATTGGAAGAAATTTGGCCACTTTTGGACCTAAAATGAGAGTTATGGAGGTTTTAATTTCAGGTGACGTGTCGCACACTCTTTATAACACAGACAAGAACGCTCTCATCCCACTGAATTTGAAACAAGATTTCTTTCCCCTGAAGGCGAAGATGAAGACCTCCGATTGTTGGAAATTTCACCACTTTTGTACTCAAAATGAGAGAGTTATGGAGGTTTTAATTTTCGGCCACGTTTCGCACACTCTTTACGAAACGGACAAGAACTCTCACGACACATTGAATTTTTAAATGAGAATTTTCCCCACGAACGAGATTTGGAAGACCTCCGATTGGTAAAAATTGCACTACTTTTCGACTTAAAATGAGAGAGTTATGGTCGTTTTAATTTTGGGTGATGTTTCTCACGCCCATTATAAAACGGACTAGAACACTCACATCCCACCGAATTTTGAAACGAGAATTCTTTCCTTTGAAAGTGAATTTCAAGACCTCCGATTGGAAGAAATTTCGCCACTTTTGGACCTAACATGAGAGTTATGGAGGTTTTAATTTCAGGTGACGTGTCGCACACTCTTTATAACACAAACAAGAACGCTCTCATCCCATTGAATTTTGAAACAAGATTTCTTTCCCCTGAAAGCGAAGATGAAGACCTCCGATTGTTGGAAATTTCACCACTTTTGTACTCAAAATGAGAGAGTTATGGAGGTTTTAATTTTCGGCCACGTTTCGCACACTCTTTACGAAACGGACAAGAACTCTCACGACACATTGAATTTTTAAATGAGAATTTTCCCCACGAACGAGAATTTGAAGACCTCCGATTGGTAGAAATTGCACTACTTTTCGACTTAAAATGAGAGAGTTATGGTGGTTTTAATTTTGGGTGATGTTTCTCACGCCCTTTTTAAAACGGACCAGAACACTCTCATCCCACCGAATTTTGAAACGAGAATTTTTTCCTTTGAAAGTGAATTTCAGGACCTTCGATTGGAAGAAATTTCGCCACTTTTGGACCTAACATGAGAGTTATGGAGGTTTTAATTTCAGGTGACCTGTTGCACACTCTTTATAACGCAAACAAGAACGCTACCATCCCATTGAATTTTGAAACAAGATTTCTTTCCCCTGAAAGCGAAGATGAAGACCTCCGATTGGAGGAAATTTCACCAGTTTTGGACTCGAAATGAAAGAGTTATGGAGGTTTTAATTTTCGGCCATGTTTTCCGCACTCTTTATGAAACAGACAAAAACTCTCACGGCAGATTGAATTTTTAAATGAGAATTTTCCCCACGAACGAGATTTGGAAGACCTCCGATTGGTAAAAATTGCACTACTTTTCGACTTAAAATGAGAGAGTTATGGTCGTTTTAATTTTGGGTGATGTTTCTCACGCCCATTATAAAACGGACTAGAACACTCACATCCCACCGACTTTTGAAACGAGAATTCTTTCCTTTGAAAGTGAATTTCAAGACCTCCGATTGGAAGAAATTTGGCCACTTTTGGGCCTAAAATGAGAGTTAAGGAGGTTTTAATTTCAGGTGACGTGTCGCACACTCTTTATAACACAGACAAGAACGCTCTCATCCCACTGAATTTGAAACAAGATTTCTTTCCCCTGAGAGCGAAGATGAAGACCTCCGATTCGTGGAATTTTCACCACTTTTGGACTCAAAATGAGAGAGTTATGGAGGTTTTAATTTTCGGCCACGTTTTGCACACTCTTTATGAAACGGACCAGAACTCTCACGACACATTGAATTTTTAAATGCGAATTTTCCCCACGAACGAGAATTTGAAGACCTCCGATTGGTAGAAATTGCACTATTTTTCGACTTAAAATGAGAGAGTTATGGTGGTTTTAATTTTGGGTGATGTTTCTCACGCGCTTTATAAAACGGACCAGAACACTCTCATCCCACCGAATTTTGAAGCGAGAATTCTTTCCTTTGAAAGTGAATTTCAAGACCCCCGATTGGAAGAAATTTCGCCACTTTTGGACCTAACATGAGAGTTATGGAGGTTTTAATTTCAGGTGACGTGTCGCACACTCTTTATAACCCAAACAAGAACGCTCTCATCCCATTGAATTTTGAAACAAGATTTCTTTCCCCTGAAAGCGAAGATGAAGACCTCCGATTGGTGGAAATTTCACCACTTTTGTACTCAAAATGAGAGAGTTATGGAGGTTTTAATTTTCGGCCACGTTTCGCACACTCTTTACGAAACGGACAAGAACTCTCACGACACATTGAATTTTTAAATGAGAATTTTCCCCACGAACGAGAATTTGAAGACCTCCGATTGGTAGAAATTGCACTACTTTTCGACTTAAAATGAGAGAGTTATGGTGGTTTTAATTTTGGGTGATGTTTCTCACGCCCTTTTTAAAACGGACCAGAACACTCTCATCCCACCGAATTTTGAAACGAGAATTTTTTCCTTTGAAAGTGAATTTCAGGAACTTCGATTGGAAGAAATTTCGCCACTTTTGGACCTAACATGAGAGTTATGGAGGTTTTAATTTCAGGTGACCTGTCGCACACTCTTTATAACACAAACAAGAACGCTACCATCCCATTGAATTTTGAAACAAGATTTCTTTCCCCTGAAAGCGAAGATGAAGACCTCCGATTGGAGGAAATTTCACCAATTTTGGACTCAAAATGAGAGAGTTATGGAGGTTTTAATTTTCGGCCATGTTTTCCGCACTCTTTATGAAACAGACAAAAACTCTCACGACAGATTGAATTTTTAAATGAGAATTTTCCCCACGAACGAGATTTGGAAGACCTCCGATTGGTAAAAATTGCACTACTTTTCGACTTAAAATGAGAGAGTTATGGTCGTTTTAATTTTGGGTGATGTTTCTCACGCCCATTATAAAACGGACTAGAACACTCACATCCCACCGAATTTTGAAACGAGAATTCTTTCCTTTGAAAGTGAATTTCAAGACCTCCGATTGGAAGAAATTTGGCCACTTTTGGACCTAAAATGAGAGTTATGGAGGTTTTAATTTCAGGTGACGTGTCGCACACTCTTTATAACACAGACAAGAACGCTCTCATCCCACTGAATTTGAAACAAGATTTCTTTCCCCTGAAAGCGAAGATGAAGACCTCCGATTGTTGGAAATTTCACCACTTTTGTACTCAAAATGAGAGAGTTATGGAGGTTTTAATTTTCGGCCACGTTTCGCACACTCTTTACGAAACGGACAAGAACTCTCACGACACATTGAATTTTTAAATGAGAATTTTCCCCACGAACGAGATTTGGAAGACCTCCGATTGGTAAAAATTGCACTACTTTTCGACTTAAAATGAGAGAGTTATGGTCGTTTTAATTTTGGGTGATGTTTCTCACGCCCATTATAAAACGGACTAGAACACTCACATCCCACCGAATTTTGAAACGAGAATTCTTTCCTTTGAAAGTGAATTTCAAGACCTCCGATTGGAAGAAATTTCGCCACTTTTGGACCTAACATGAGAGTTATGGAGGTTTTAATTTCAGGTGACGTGTCGCACACTCTTTATAACACAAACAAGAACGCTCTCATCCCATTGAATTTTGAAACAAGATTTCTTTCCCCTGAAAGCGAAGATGAAGACCTCCGATTGTTGGAAATTTCACCACTTTTGTACTCAAAATGAGAGAGTTATGGAGGTTTTAATTTTCGGCCACGTTTCGCACACTCTTTATGAAACGGACCAGAACTCTCACGACACATTGAATTTTTAAATGCGAATTTTCCCCACGAACGAGAATTTGAAGACCTCCGATTGGTAGAAATTGCACTATTTTTCGACTTAAAATGAGAGAGTTATGGTGGTTTTAATTTTGGGTGATGTTTCTCACGCGCTTTATAAAACGGACCAGAACACTCTCATCCCACCGAATTTTGAAGCGAGAATTCTTTCCTTTGAAAGTGAATTTCAAGACCCCCGATTGGAAGAAATTTCGCCACTTTTGGACCTAACATGAGAGTTATGGAGGTTTTAATTTCAGGTGACGTGTCGCACACTCTTTATAACCCAAACAAGAACGCTCTCATCCCATTGAATTTTGAAACAAGATTTCTTTCCCCTGAAAGCGAAGATGAAGACCTCCGATTGGTGGAAATTTCACCACTTTTGTACTCAAAATGAGAGAGTTATGGAGGTTTTAATTTTCGGCCACGTTTCGCACACTCTTTACGAAACGGACAAGAACTCTCACGACACATTGAATTTTTAAATGAGAATTTTCCCCACGAACGAGAATTTGAAGACCTCCGATTGGTAGAAATTGCACTACTTTTCGACTTAAAATGAGAGAGTTATGGTGGTTTTAATTTTGGGTGATGTTTCTCACGCCCTTTTTAAAACGGACCAGAACACTCTCATCCCACCGAATTTTGAAACGAGAATTTTTTCCTTTGAAAGTGAATTTCAGGAACTTCGATTGGAAGAAATTTCGCCACTTTTGGACCTAACATGAGAGTTATGGAGGTTTTAATTTCAGGTGACCTGTCGCACACTCTTTATAACACAAACAAGAACGCTACCATCCCATTGAATTTTGAAACAAGATTTCTTTCCCCTGAAAGCGAAGATGAAGACCTCCGATTGGAGGAAATTTCACCAGTTTTGGACTCAAAATGAGAGAGTTATGGAGGTTTTAATTTTCGGCCATGTTTTCCGCACTCTTTATGAAACAGACAAAAACTCTCACGACAGATTGAATTTTTAAATGAGAATTTTCCCCACGAACGAGATTTGGAAGACCTCCGATTGGTAAAAATTGCATTAATTTTCGACTTAAAATGAGAGAGTTATGGTCGTTTTAATTTTGGGTGATGTTTCTCACGCCCATTATAAAACGGACTAGAACACTCACATCACACCGAATTTTGAAACAAGAATTCTTTCCTTTGAAAGTGAATTTCAAGACCTCCGATTGGAAGAAATTTGGCCACTTTTGGACCTAAAATGAGAGTTATGGTGGTTTTAATTTCAGGTGACGTGTCGCACACTCTTTATAACACAGACAAGAACGCTCTCATGCCACTGAATTTTGAAACAAGATTTCTTTCCCCTGAAAGCGAAGATGAAGACCTCCGATTGGAGGAAATTTCACCACTTTTGGACTCAAAATGAGAGAGTTATCGAGGTTCTAATTTTCGGCCATGTTTTCCGCACTCTTTATGAAACAGACAAAAACTCTCACGACAGATTGAATTTTTAAATGAGAATTTTCCCCACGAACGAGATTTGGAAGACGTCTAATTGGTAAAAATTGCACTACTTTTCGACTTAAAATGAGAGAGTTATGGTCGTTTTAATTTTGGGTGATGTTTCTCACGCCCATTATAAAACGGACTAGAACACTCACATCCCACGGAATTTTGAAACGAGAATTCTTTCCTTTGAAAGTGAATTTCAAGACCTCCGATTGGAAGAAATTTGGCCACTTTTGGACCTAAAATGAGAGTTATGGAGGTTTTAATTTCATGTGACGTGTCGCACACTCTTTATAACACAGACAAGAACGCTCTCATGCCACTGAATTTTGAAACAAGATTTCTTTCCCCTGAAAGCGAAGATGAAGACCTCCGATTGGAGGAAATTTCACCACTTTTGGACTCAAAATGAGAGAGTTATGGAGGTTCTAATTTTCGGCCATGTTTTCCGCACTCTTTATGAAACAGACAAAAACTCTCACGACAGATTGAATTTTTAAATGAGAATTTTCCCCACGAACGAGATTTGGAAGACCTCCGATTGGTAGAAATTGCACTATTTTTCGACTTAAAATGAGAGAGTTATGGTGGTTTTAATTTTGGATGATATTTCTCACGCGCTTTATAAAACGGACCAGAACACTCTCATCCCACCGAATTTTGAAGCGAGAATTCTTTCCTTTGAAAGTGAATTTCAAGACCCCCGATTGGAAAAAATTTCGCCACTTTTGGACCTAACATGAGAGTTATGGAGGTTTTAATTTCAGGTGACCTGTCGCACACTCTTTATAACACACACAAGAACGCTCTCATCCCATTGAATTTTGAAACAAGATTTCTTTCCCCTGAAAGCGAAGATGAAGACCTCCGATTGGTGGAAATTTCACCACTTTTGTACTCAAAATGAGAGAGTTATGGAGGTTTTAATTTTCGGCCACGAAACGGAAAAGAACTCTCACGACAGATTGAATTTTTAAATGAGAATTTTCCCCACGAACGAGATTTGGAAAACCTCCGATTGGTAGAAATTGCACTATTTTTCGACTTAAAATGAGAGAGTTATGGTGGTTTTAATTTTGGGTGATATTTCTCACGCGCTTTATAAAACGGACCAGAACACTCTCATCCCACCGAATTTTGAAGCGAGAATTCTTTCCTTTGAAAGTGAATTTCAAGACCCCCGATTGGAAGAAATTTTGCCACTTTTGGACCTAACATGAGAGTTATGGAGGTTTTAATTTCAGGTGACCTGTCGCACACTCTTTATAACACAAACAAGAACGCTACCATCCCATTGAATTTTGAAACAAGATTTCTTTCCCCTGAAAGCGAAGATGAAGACCTCCGATTGGAGGAAATTTCACCAGTTTTGGACTCAAAATGAGAGAGTTATGGAGGTTTTAATTTTCGGCCATGTTTTGCGCACTCTTTATGAAACATACAAAAACTCTCACGACAGATTGAATTTTTAAATGAGAATTTTCCCCACGAACGAGATTTGGAAGACCTCCGGTTGGTAAAAATTGCACTACTTTTCGACTTAAAATGAGAGAGTTATGGTCGTTTTAATTTTGGGTGATGTTTCTCACGCCCATTATAAAACGGACTAGAACACTCACATCCCACCGACTTTTGAAACGAGAATTCTTTCCTTTGAAAGTGAATTTCAAGACCTCCGATTGGAAGAAATTTGGCCACTTTTGGACCTAAAATGAGAGTTATGGAGGTTTTAATTTCAGGTGACGTGTCGCACACTCTTTATAACACAGACAAGAACGCTCTCATCCCACTGAATTTGAAACAAGATTTCTTTCCCCTGAGAGCGAAGATGAAGACCTCCGATTCGTGGAAATTTCACAACTTTTGGACTCAAAATGAGAGAGTTATGGAGGTTTTAATCTTCGGCCACGTTTTGCACACTCTTTATGAAACGGACCAGAACTCTCACGACACATTGAATTTTTAAATGCGAATTTTCCCCACGAACGAGAATTTGAAGACCTCCGATTGGTAGAAATTGCACTATTTTTCGACTTAAAATGAGAGAGTTATGGTGGTTTTAATTTTGGGTGATGTTTCTCACGCGCTTTATAAAACGGACCAGAACACTCTCATCCCACCGAATTTTGAAGCGAGAATTCTTTCCTTTGAAACTGAATTTCAAGACCCCCGATTCGAAGAAATTTCGCCAGTTTTGGACCTAACATGAGAGTTATGGAGGTTTTAATTTCAGGTGACGTGTCGCACACTCTTTATAACACAAACAAGAACGCTCTCATCCCATTGAATTTAGAAACAAGATTTCTTTCCCCTGAAAGCGAAGATGAAGACCTCCGATTGGTGGAAATTTCACCACTTTTGTACTCAAAATGAGAGAGTTATGGAGGTTTTAATTTTCGGCCACGTTTCGCACACTCTTTACGAAACGGACAAGAACTCTCACGACACATTGAATTTTTAAATGAGAATTTTCCCCACGAACGAGAATTTGAAGACCTCCGATTGGTAGAAATTGCACTACTTTTCGACTTAAAATGAGAGAGTTATGGTGGTTTTAATTTTGGGTGATGTTTCTCACGCCCTTTTTAAAACGGACCAGAACACTCTCATCCCACCGAATTTTGAAACGAGAATTCTTTCCTTTGAAAGTGAATTTCAGGACCTTCGATTGGAAGAAATTTCGCCACTTTTGGACCTAACATGAGAGTTATGGAGGTTTTAATTTCAGGTGACCTGTCGCACACTCTTTATAACACAAACAAGAACGCTACCATCCCATTGAATTTTGAAACAAGATTTCTTTCCCCTGAAAGCGAAGATGAAGACCTCCGATTGGAGGAAATTTCACCAGTTTTGGACTCAAAATGAGAGAGTTATGGAGGTTTTAATTTTCGGCCATGTTTTCCGCACTCTTTATGAAACAGACAAAAACTCTCACGACAGATTGAATTTTTAAATGAGAATTTTCCCCACGAACGAGATTTGGAAGACCTCCGATTGGTAAAAATTGCACTAGTTTTCGACTTAAAATGAGAGAGTTATGGTCGTTTTAATTTTGGGTGATGTTTCTCACGCCCATTATAAAACGGATGTAAGCCCAAGGGTCTACTCTCCTATCTTGTTTTGATGACTCTAAACATAATTGATTGTGTTTTTGAATACTAATCAATTTGCTTTGAAGTATTGTGTTTGAGATAGGATTGATCATTGAAGAAACCAACACACAACATGGTCATGCTTGGAGATATCCCATACAAGAGTCAAAGGAGCTAAGTGAAGCTCACCTCATCTCTTAAGCAAGCATACATAAGATGGAAGATCAATTGAAGACCAAGACTAAAGAGAAGTTGAAAGCTACATAGGTATCATTGTACATCCTTTCTCTTTAGATTTTCAAGTCAAGGCAAAACGTTTTTCAAAGTGTTTTCAACTTGGTTTTCAAAGAACACTTAAGAACTTAAAATGCATTAGTGAATGGTTATGTGGTGGACCAACATGTTGGGACCCTCATAAACATTCCAAAATAACCATAGGAGTTGAGTTCCAAAAGCTAAAAATCAAACAAGCAATAAAAATCAAAAACTGCGGATTTTTAGGCTTCTCGGAACTCCGAGAATTTTTCTCGGAGCTCCGAGCTCGGAACTCCGAGAGTTCCCTCGGAACTCCGAGAAAAGGTCCAGTAGCATCTGGACATTTTCTCGGAACTCCGAGAAAATTTCTCGGAACTCCGAGAAATGGTCCAGTAGAAATTTTATTTCTTCTGGCCGTTGTCTCGGAACTCCGAGAATATTTCTCGGAACTCCGAGAATTCTCGGAACTCCGAGAATGGTTCTCGGAACTCCGAGAACCTTGCGACAGCTCAAAAAAGAGCCGTTGGGTTTTGAATTAAAATTTGATTTTTGTTATCTACACCCCTAAACGGTCATATTTTGAGGAGAGACTATTTATACAATATCTAGAGGATTATTTCCTCTCTCTTGATTTTTGAAAAACCCTCTTAAGCACTCAAGCAAACTTGCAACCCTTTCAAGCTTAAGATTTTTGGTTTTTCCCAAACTTGCCTTTCACTTGAGAACCTATTGAGTTTGGATTTAGAGCTATCACTTGCAATCTTTGTTGAAGAGCAATCAAGGAACTACAAAGGGCATCAAGCTTTCAAGAAGAAGCCAAGCTATCAAATCTTCCATATCTTGTATAGGTGGCTAGGGCATTCCTTTTTTAATTCCCTAGAGAGCAACCGCTTAGAACTCGGCGGAGAAGGAGAGTCTTTGTAAAGGTGTAAGGGCATCCTTGTTTAATATCCCTTGGAATTGTAACCGCCTCGGAGCCGGGCATCGTGGAGGTCTCCAATAGTGGAATCCCTCAAGTGCGACCTTGAGTAGAGTGGAGTAGGCCGTTGGCCGAACCACTATATATCGGTGTGTCATTTCTCACTCTTGCATTTCCATTATTGTTTTGGCTTGGCATTTCACCTTGTTCTTTCAATTATATTTGCACTAACCAAATATTTAATTAAGTGAAGAAAAATTCCAATTAGGGTTTATAGATAATTTTCAAAAGGCCTAATATTGAGTTAAATTCAATTCACCCCCCCCCTCTTGAGTATTTCAATTGGTATCAAAGCCTCGTCTCTAATTTTTAGAAAACCCTAACCGGTCTAGAGTAAAGATTCTAAAATGGCAAACTACCCTCAACACCATGAAGGTTATTCAAACACTAGGCCACCCTATTTTGATGGAACAAACTATGGTTTTTGGAAAACCAAAATGAAAATCTTTTTAACCCAAGACTATCAAATGTGGAGAGCAATTAATAATGAATACATCTTACCCACAAGAAATTTAAATGATTGGACCGAAGCCGAACAACAAGCTTCGAATTATAATGCCAAAGCCATGAATTCTCTTATTTGTGCTCTATCTCCCGGAGAATTCAATAGAGTATCAAATTTGAATTCGGCTAAGGAAATTTGGGACACTTTAGAAGTCACCCATGAGGGAACCAATCAAGTAAAATAATCTAAAATGAACCATCTCTTTCGGCAATACGAACTCTTTCAAATGACATCCGATGAAACAATTGCCGACATGTACACTAGATTCACCAATCTTGTAAATGGATTAAGGGGTCTTGGAAAACAATTTTCCAATAGAGATTTAGTGACTAAAATCCTTAGGTCCTTACCTTTGTCTTGGGAATCCAAAACCTCCGCAATCACCGAAGCCAAGGACATGAACACATTGAACCTAGATGAACTAATAGGGTCCTTGATCACCCATGAAATGATTTTTAAAACAAAAGCACCCGAAATTGAAACTAAAATCGAAAAAGGAAAAGGAATTGCTTTTGCTTGTAATATAGGTGAAAATGAAGATGCAAAAGAAGACATGGAAGATGAAGTTGCCCTCCTAACAAGAAGGATCAAATTCTTGCAAAGGAACATGGGAGGGATGAGAAATAGAAGGACAAACCCTCCATTCAAGAAGAAAGAAGAACTCGGTGATGGATCTTCTCAACCACGATGTTACGGTTGCAAGAAGCTTGGACACATTCGCCCGGATTGTCCACTCAACAATGAACCCACTTCAAACAACCGCTTCAAGAGAAGAGAAGGCAAGAAAGGAATGACCGCCACGTGGGATGAAGAAATTGAAAGCGAAGGCGAACAAAATGATGGCGAAGATTGCTTGATAGCAAGGAACGTATGCTTCATGGCCTCAACAAACGACAACAATGAGGTAAACACTTTAAATGATGTTATTATTTTAAAAGAAGTTCTTGATTCCCTACAAAATGCAAATGATGAACTTGAAATTCAATTTGATAAAATTGCATCTCTTGAAAATTCTCTTGCTAACATGACAAAAGAATTTGGTTGGTTGAAAAAGGATCATGAATTTTTAGATGATAAGAATGAAAAATACAAAGTAGAAATTCATGAGTTAAATGCTTCTATCAAAATCTTAAATAAAAACTGACAAGAACTCTTAAATGAAAACAACAATCTAAAGCATGAAAATGGTAGATTATCTTTTGAGTATGATGAACTAAAGAAACTTTTTGAAAAATTTGAAAATAGTTCATTAAAATTGGATAGGCTTGTAAATCTTCAAAGAATGTCAAGTGACAAAAGTGGACTTGGACATAAATGGAACACCACAATATCCAACTATAAAACTAAACTTGAAAAGGTTTCTTCTAGCGGTACCAAAATTTGCTTTTATTGTGGTCTAGAAGGTCATTACAAGGTTGCTTGCTTACATGCTAAACAAGATAAGATTAAGTTGAACTCTAATGTGAAAACAAATGAACATAGCAAGATTAGGAAGATTTGGGTACCTAAGGGATCTCACTTGCCTATTCATATGTAGGTATGCCTTAAAAGCCATAACAAGAAGAACACATGGTACCTTGATAGTGGATGCTCTAGACATATGACCGGAGACCTTACTCAATTCGCATCCCTATCGCTCAAGGATGGTGGAGACGTTACCTTTGGAGATGATAAGAAAGGAAAAGTCAAAGGTGAAGGCACCATAGGTAACTCTACCTCTCCCATACATGATGTACTATTTGTTGATGGCTTGTCCCATAATCTTATTAGCATTAGTCAATTATGTGATAATGGTTTTGAAGTTGTCTTCAATCCCGATAAATGCATTGTTAAAAATAAGATAGATGGAGTAGTCAAATTCATAGGTTCTAGAGACAATAACATTTACACAATTGGATTAGATGATCTTAGACTCCAAAATGTAACTTGTCTTAATGCCATTAGTGAGGATTCTTGGCTATGGCATAGGAGGTTGGGTCATGCCGGAATGGATCTCATTTCGACCCTCTCCTCAAAAGAAAGTGTTAGAGGATTTCCTAAGTTCAAATTCATCAAGGATCACATTTGTAGAACTTGTCAATTAGGAAAACAATTGAAAAGCTCATTTGCACCTAAAAATATGATTTCAACTTCCTACCCCTTGGAACTACTTCATATGGATCTTTTTGGACCAATGAAGACTAGTAGCCTAGGTGGAAAGAGGTACGTGTTTGTAGTTGTGGATGACTACTCACGATTCACATGGGTCATATTTCTAGCACACAAAGATGAAACTTATGAAAACTTCCTTACATTGTGCAATCAAATACAAAATGAAAAAGGTGTTGCTATCTCGTACATTAGAAGTGATCATGGAACTGAATTTGAAAATGTACATTTTGACACTTATTGTAATGAACATGGCATAAAACATAATTTTTCCGCACCTAGAACACCTCAACAAAATGGAGTAGTAGAAAGAAAGAATCGAACTCTCCAAGAAATGGCTAGAACTATGTTGCATGAAAATGATCTCCCTAGATATTTTTGGGCGGAAGCGGTTAGCACCGCTTGCTATATCATAAACAGGGTATATCTAAGGCCAATTTCTAAGAAAACACCTTATGAGCTTTGGAAAAACTTGAAACCAAATATAAGCAATTTTAGAGTGTTTGGATGTAAATGCTTTATTTTAAACATCAAAGATAATCTACACAAATTTGATAGGAAATCGGATGATGGAATATTCTTAGGGTATTCTTCTCACAGCAAGGCATATAGAGTATTTAATAGGAGAACCCTAGTAGTAGAAGAATCCATGCATGTGACATTTGATGAAAGAGAGCCAACATCACAAGAAATGCCACATGATGAGGATGAACCCATTGAACATCTTTTTCCAAAATTGAGTGCTCCTCCTCATGCATCAACAAGTCATACATTACCTAGTGAGGAAGTAGAAAATGAAATTGATGACTCATTGCCTAGGGATAGGAGAACATTGGTAGATCATCCTGAATCCTAAATTTTAGGTGATGCCACATTGCCAGTAAGAACTAGATCATACTATCGTAGTGTGAGTAACAATTTGGCGTTCCTATCCGAATTAGAACCAAAATCCATCAAGGAAGCTGAAAAGGATGAATATTGGTTGATGGCCATGCAAGAAGAGCTAAGTCAATTCGAAAGGAACAAAGTGTGGAGGCTAGTACCTAGACCTAGTGATCATCCAGTCATTGGCACGAGATGGGTGTATAGAAATAAATTGGATGAAAATGGAATTATCACTAGGAATAAAGCTAGGCTTGTAGCCCAAGGGTACAATCAGGAGGAAGGGATAGATTATGATGAGACATTTGCTCCTGTTGCCCGTATGGAGGCTATTAGGATACTTTTGGCATATGCATCTCATAAAGGATTTAAACTATATCAAATGGATGTCAAAAGTGCCTTCCTAAATGGCTATATCCAAGAGGAAGTGTATGTTGAGCAACCTCCAGGTTTTGAAGACTTCAAACATCCAAATCATGTCTTCAGGCTTGATAAAGCTTTATATGGATTAAAGCAAGCTCCTAGAGCTTGGTATGAGAGGCTTTGCACTTTCTTAGTTGAAAAGGGATTCGAGATGGGAAAGGTGGATAAAACCTTATTTATTAAAAGAGAAAATCATGATATCCTCCTTGTCCAAATCTATGTGGATGATACCATCTGTGGCTCAACTAATCAAAAATTGTGTGATGAATTTGCAACCTTAATGAAAAATGAATTTGAAATGAGCATGATGGGAGAGTTAACCTACTTCTTAGGACTCCAAATTAAACAATACAAAAATGGAATATTTTTAAATCAAGAAAAATATACAAAGGAGTTATTAAAGAAGTATGGCATGGATAGCAGTAAGACATCAAGAATTCCCATGAGTACTACTGCTAAGCTAGAAAAAGATGAATTTGGCAAATCTGTGGATCAGAAATTGTATAGGGGTATGATAGGTAGTTTGCTCTATTTGACAGCCAGCAGACCAGACATTATGTTTACTGTCTGTCTCTGTGCTCGATTTCAATCGGATCCTAAAGAATCTCACCTATCAGCAGTTAAGAAGATCTTCAAGTACTTAAGAGGAACCCAAAGTCTAGGACTGTGGTATGAAAGATCATCTTCCTTCACTCTCATCGGATATTCAGATGCAGACTTTGCTGGATGTAGAGTAGATAGGAAAAGCACTAGTGGGACTTGCCAATTCTTGGGTAAATCACTTGTTTCATGGTTTAGCAAGAAGCAAAATTCAGTAGCTCTGTCCACAACAGAAGCAGAATATGTGGCAGCTGGAGCTTGCTGTGCTCAAGTCCTATGGATGAAAAGCACATTGATGGACTATGCAATCAAAATGGAAAATATTCTCATCCAATGTGACAATACTAGTGCTATATGCTTAACAAAGAACCCCATACAACACTCAAGAACAAAACACATTGAGATTAGGCACCACTTCATCAGAGATCACTCACAAAAAGGGGATATTTGCTTAAAATATATCAACACTGAAGATCAATTAGCGGATATCTTTACAAAACCCCTTAGTGATGATAGAATTTGTTATATCCGAAGTGCCTTAAACATTTGGAGTGCGGATCAAATTAAAGAAATTGCCAAATAAATACTTTGTGCCTCTAACCAGCTTATTTATATAGTATTTATATATATAATCTTTGTTTGGTAGTATCTGCATGAATGAGATGTCAAACTTTTAATCTTAAAAATCACTCAATTGATATTCTTAGCCTTCTTAGTTTTTCTAAGTTGGAGAGGTATCTTCACTTTAATTAAAATACCTAACATCTTGACATATGTCAACATCTCAATCATGAACAGGTATATGTGCATTACTTGGTTAAATATTTTTATACCATAAGCATTGATTTAGGGGGAGTTATCTACTCCTAAATTTTTTTTTTTTTTTTTTTTTTTTACACCCTTTCTGTCGATGACAAAAGGGGGAGAAGGTTTGAAATTGATTATCTATTCAAATTTACTATATGCACCTCATGCTTATAACTTGTATCATGTATATGTGTGCATATATTGAGGGGGAGTTCTAGTATTCACTTGCCTACTATGTCACTCCACACACACCTCATAATCAATTTTGTTTGTCATCATCAAAAAGGGGGAGATTGTAAGCCCAAGGGTCTACTCTCCTATCTTGTTTTGATGATTCTAAACATAATTGATTGTGTTTTTGAATACTAATCAATTTTCTTTGAAGTGTTGTGTTTGAGATAGGATTGATCATTGAAGAAACCAACACACAACATGGTCATGCTTGGAGATATCCCATACAAGAGTCAAAGGAGCTAAGTGAAGCTCACCTCATCTCTCAAGCAAGCATACACAAGATGGAAGATCAATTGAAGACCAAGACTAAAGAGAAGTTGAAAGCTACATAGGTATCATTGTACATCATTTCTCTTTAGATTTTCAAGTCAAGGCAAAACGTTTTTCAAAGTGTTTTCAACTTGGTTTTCAAAGAGCACTTAAGAACTTAAAATGCATTAGTGAATGGTTATGTGGTGGACCAACATGTTGGGACCCTCATAAACATTCCAAAATAACCATAGGAGTTGAGTTCCAAAAGCTAAAAATCAAACAAGCAATAAAAATCAAAAACTGCGGATTTTTAGGCTTCTCGGAACTCCGAGAATTTTTCTCGGAGCTCCGAGCTCGGAACTCCGAGAGTTCCCTCGGAACTCCGAGAAAAGGTCCAGTAGCATCTGGACATTTTCTCGGAACTCCGAGAAAATTTCTCGGAACTCCGAGAAATGGTCCAGTAGAAATTTTATTTCTTCTGGCCGTTGTCTCGGAACTCCGAGAATTCTCGGAACTCCGAGAATGGTTCTCGGAACTCCGAGAACCTTGCGACAGCTCAAAAAAGAGCCGTTGGGTTTTGAATTAAAATTTGATTTTTGTTATCTACACCCCCAAACGGTCATATTTTGAGGAGAGACTATTTATACAATATCTAGTGGATTATTTCCTCTCTCTTGATTTTTGAAAAACCCTCTTAAGCACTCAAGCAAACTTGCAACCCTTTCAAGCTTAAGATTTTTGGTTTTTTCCAAACTTGCCTTTCACTTGTGAACCTATTGAGTTTGGATTTAGAGCTATCACTTGCAATCTTTGTTGAAGAGCAATCAAGGAACTACAAAGGGCATCAAGCTTTCAAGAAGAAGCCAAGCTATCAAATCTTCCATATCTTGTATAGGTGGCTAGGGCATTCCTTTTTTAATTCCCTAGAGAGCAACCGCTTAGAACTCGGCGGAGAAGGAGAGTCTTTGTAAAGGTGTAAGGGCATCCTTGTTTAATATCCCTTGGAATTGTAACCGCCTCGGAGCCGGGCATCGTGGAGGTCTCCAATAGTGGAATCCCTCAAGTGCGACCTTGAGTAGAGTGGAGTAGGCCGTTGGCCGAACCACTATATATCGGTGTGTCATTTCTCACTCTTGCATTTCCATTATTGTTTTGGCTTGGCATTTCACCCTGTTCTTTCAATTATATTTGCACTAACCAAATATTTAATTAAGTGAAGAAAAATTCCAATTAGGGTTTATAGATAATTTTCAAAAGGCCTAATATTGAGTTAAATTCAATTCACCCCACCCCTCTTGAGTATTTCAACGGACTAGAACACTCACATCCCACCGACTTTTGAAACGAGAATTCTTTCCTTTGAAAGTGAATTTCAAGACCTCCGATTGGAAGAAATTTGGCCACTTTTGGACCTAAAATGAGAGTTATGGAGGTTTTAATTTCAGGTGATGTGTCGCACACTCTTTATAACACAGACAAGAACGCTCTCATCCCACTGAATTTGAAACAAGATTTCTTTCCCCTGAGAGCGAAGATGAAGACCTCCGATTCGTGGAAATTTCACCACTTTTGGACTCAAAATGAGCGAGTTATGGAGGTTTTAATTTTCGGCCACGTTTTGCACACTCTTTATGAAACGGACCAGAACTCTCACGACACATTGAATTTTTAAATGCGAATTTTCCCCACAAACGAGAATTTGAAGACCTCCGATTGGTAGAAATTGCACTATTTTTCGACTTAAAATGAGAGAGTTATGGTGGTTTTAATTTTGGGTGATGTTTCTCACGCGCTTTATAAAACGGACCAGAACACTCTCATCCCACCGAATTTTGAAGCGAGAATTCTTTCCTTTGAAAGTGAATTTCAAGACCCCCGATTGGAAGAAATTTCGCCACTTTTGGACCTAACATGAGAGTTATGGAGGTTTTAATTTCAGGTGACGTGTCGCACACTCTTTATAACACAAACAAGAACGCTCTCATCCCATTGAATTTTGAAACAAGATTTCTTTCCCCTGAAAGCGAAGATGAAGACCTCCGATTGGTGGAAATTTCACCACTTTTGTACTCAAAATGAGAGAGTTATGGAGGTTTTAATTTTCGGCCACGTTTCGCACACTCTTTACGAAACGGACAAGAACTCTCACGACACATTGAATTTTTAAATGAGAATTTTCCCCACGAACGAGAATTTGAAGACCTCCGATTGGTAGAAATTGCACTACTTTTCGACTTAAAATGAGAGAGTTATGGTGGTTTTAATTTTGGGTGATGTTTCTCACGCCCTTTTTAAAACGGACCAGAACACTCTCATCCCACCGAATTTTGAAACGAGAATTTTTTCCTTTGAAAGTGAATTTCAGGACCTTCGATTGGAAGAAATTTCGCCACTTTTGGACCTAACATGAGAGTTATGGAGGTTTTAATTTCAGGTGACCTGTCGCACACTCTTTATAACACAAACAAGAACGCTACCATCCCATTGAATTTTGAAACAAGATTTCTTTCCCCTGAAAGCGAAGATGAAGACCTCCGATTGGAGGAAATTTCACCAGTTTTGGACTCAAAATGAGAGAGTTATGGAGGTTTTAATTTTTGGCCATGTTTTCCGCACTCTTTATGAAACAGACAAAAACTCTCACGACAGATTGAATTTTTAAATGAGAATTTTCCCCACGAACGAGATTTGGAAGACCTCCGATTGGTAAAAATTGCACTAGTTTTTGACTTAAAATGAGAGAGTTATGGTCGTTTTAATTTTGGGTGATGTTTCTCACGCCCATTATAAAACGGTATAGAACACTCACATCCCACCGACTTTTGAAACGAGAATTCTTTCCTTTGAAAGTGAATTTCAAGACCTCCGATTGGAAGAAATTTGGCCACTTTTGGACCTAAAATGAGAGTTATGGAGGTTTTAATTTCAGGTGACCTGTCGCACACTCTTTACAACACAAACAAGAACGCTGCCATCCCATTGAATTTTGAAACAAGATTTCTTTCTCCTGAAAGCGAAGATGAAGACCTCCGATTGGTGGAAATTTCACCACTTTTGTACTCAAAATGAGAGAGTTATGGAGGTTTTAATTTCAGGTGACCTGTCGCACACTCTTTATAACACAAACAAGAACGCTACCATCTCATTGAATTTTGAAACAAGATTTCTTTCCCCTGAAAGCGAAGATGAAGACCTCCGATTGGAGGAAATTTCACCAGTTTTGGACTCAAAATGAGAGAGTTATGGAGGTTTTAATTTTCGGCCATGTTTTCCGCACTCTTTATGAAACAGACAAAAACTCTCACGACAGATTGAATTTTTAAATGAGAATTTTCCCCTTTAACGAGATTTGGAAGACCTCCGATTGGTAAAAATTGCACTACTTTTCGACTTAAAATGAGAGAGTTATGGTCGTTTTAATTTTGGGTGATGTTTCTCACGCCCTTTTTAAAACGGACCAGAACACTCTCATCCCACCGAATCTTGAAACGAGAATTCTTTCCTTTGAAAGTGAATTTCAGGACCTTCGATTGGAAGAAATTTGGCCACTTTTGGACCTAACATGAGAGTTATGGAGGTTTTAATTTCAGGTGACCTGTCGCACACTCTTTATAACACAAACAAGAACGCTGCCATCCCATTGAATTTTGAAACAAGATTTCTTTCCCCTGAAAGCGAAGATGAAGACCTCCGATTGGAGGAAATTTCACCAGTTTTGGACTCAAAATGAGAGAGTTTTGGAGGTTTTAATTTTCGGCCATGTTTTCCGCACTCTTTATGAAACAGACAAAAACTCTCACGACCGATTGAATTTTTAAATGAGAATTTTCCCCACGAACGAGATTTGGAAGACCTCCGATTGGTAAAAATTGCACTAGTTTTCGACTTAAAATGAGAGAGTTATGGTCGTTTTAATTTTGGGTGATGTTTCTCACGCCCATTATAAAACGGACTAGAACACTCACATCCCACCGACTTTTGAAACGAGAATTCTTTCCTTTGAAAGTGAATTTCAAGACCTCCGATTGGAAGAAATTTGGCCACTTTTGGACCTAAAATGAGAGTTACGGAGGTTTTAATTTCAGGTGACGTGTCGCACACTCTTTATAACACAGACAAGAACGCTCTCATCCCACTGAATTTGAAACAAGATTTCTTTCCCCTGAGAGCGAAGATGAAGACCTCCGATTCGTGGAAATTTCACCACTTTTGTACTCAAAATGAGAGAGTTATGGAGGTTTTAATTTTCGGCCACGTTTCGCACACTCTTTACGAAACGGACCAGAACTCTCACGACACATTGAATTTTTAAATGAGAATTTTCCCCACGAACGAGAATTTGAAGACCTCCGATTGGTAGAAATTGCACTACTTTTCGACTTAAAATGAGAGAGTTATGGTGGTTTTAATTTTGGGTGATGTTTCTCACGCTCTTTTTAAAACGGACCAGAACACTCTCATCCCACCGAATTTTGAAACGAGAATTCTTTCCTTTGAAAGTGAATTTCAGGAACTTCGATTGCAAGAAATTTGGCCACTTTTGGACCTAACATGAGAGTTATGGAGGTTTTAATTTCAGGTGACCTGTCGCACACTCTTTATAACACAAACAAGAACGCTGCCATCCCATTGAATTTTGAAACAAGATTTCTTTCCCCTGAAAGCGAAGATGAAGACCTCCGATTGGAGGAAATTTCACCAGTTTTGGACTCAAAATGAGAGAGTTATGGAGGTTTTAATTTTCGGCCATGTTTTCCGCACTCTTTATGAAACAGACAAAAACTCTCACGACCGATTGAATTTTTAAATGAGAATTTTCCCCACGAACGAGATTTGGAAGACCTCCGATTGGTAAAAATTGCACTAGTTTTCGACTTAAAATGAGAGAGTTATGGTCGTTTTAATTTTGGGTGATGTTTCTCACGCCCATTATAAAACGGACTAGAACACTCACATCCCACCGACTTTTGAAACGAGAATTCTTTCCTTTGAAAGTGAATTTCAAGACCTCCGATTGGAAGAAATTTGGCCACTTTTGGACCTAAAATGAGAGTTATGGAGGTTTTAATTTCAGGTGACGTGTCGCACACTCTTTATAACACAGACAAGAACGCTCTCATCCCACTGAATTTGAAACAAGATTTCTTTCCCCTGAGAGCGAAGATGAAGACCTCCGATTCGTGGAAATTTCACCACTTTTGGACTCAAAATGAGAGAGTTATGGAGGTATTAATTTTCGGCCACGTTTTGCACACTCTTTATGAAACGGACCAGAACTCTCACGACACATTGAATTTTTAAATGCGAATTTTCCCCACGAACGAGAATTTGAAGACCTCCGATTGGTAGAAATTGCACTATTTTTCAACTTAAAATGAGAGAGTTATGGTGGTTTTAATTTTGCGTGATGTTTCTCACGCGCTTTATAAAACGGACCAGAACACTCTCATCCCACCGAATTTTGAAGCGAGAATTCTTTCATTTGAAAGTGAATTTCAAGACCCTCGATTGGAAGAAATTTCGCCACTTTTGGACCTAACATGAGAGTTATGGAGGTTTTAATTTCAGGTGACGTGTCGCACACTCTTTATAACACAAACAAGAACGCTTTCATCCCATTGAATTTTGAAACAAGATTTCTTTCTCCTGAAAGCGAAGATGAAGACCTCCGATTGGTGGAAATTTCACCACTTTTGTACTCAAAATGAGAGAGTTATGGAGGTTTTAATTTCAGGTGACCTGTCGCACACTCTTTATAACACAAACAGGAACGCTACCATCTCATTGAATTTTGAAACAAGATTTCTTTCCCCTGAAAGCGAAGATGAAGACCTCCGATTGGAGGAAATTTCACCAGTTTTGGACTCAAAATGAGAGAGTTATGGAGGTTTTAATTTTCGGCCATGTTTTCCGCACTCTTTATGAAACAGACAAAAACTCTCACGACAGATTGAATTTTTAAATGAGAATTTTCCCCACGAACGAGATTTGGAAGACCTCCGATTGGTAAAAATTGCACTACTTTTCGACTTAAAATGAGAGAGTTATGGTCGTTTTAATTTTGGGTGATGTTTCTCACGCCCTTTTTAAAACGGACCAGAACACTCTCATCCCACCGAATTTTGAAACGAGAATTCTTTCCTTTGAAAGTGAATTTCAGGACCTTCGATTGGAAGAAATTTGGCCACTTTTGGGCCTAACATGAGAGTTATGGAGGTTTTAATTTCAGGTGACCTGTCGCACACTCTTAATAACACAAACAAGAACGCTGCCATCCCATTGAATTTTGAAACAAGATTTCTTTCCCCTGAAAGCGAAGATGAAGACCTCCGATTGGAGGAAATTTCACCAGTTTTGGACTCAAAATGAGAGAGTTATGGAGGTTTTAATTTTCGGCCATGTTTTCCGCACTCTTTATGAAACAGACAAAAACTCTCACGACAGATTGAATTTTTAAATGAGAATTTTCCCCACGAAAGAGATTTGGAAGACCTCCGATTGGTAAAAATTGCACTAGTTTTCGACTTAAAATGAGAGAGTGATGGTCGTTTTAATTTTGGGTGATGTTTCTCACGCCCATTATAAAACGGACTAGAACACTCACATCCCGACTTTTGAAACGAGAATTCTTTCCTTTGAAAGTGAATTTCAAGACCTCCGATTGGAAGAAATTTGGCCACTTTTGGACCTAAAATGAGAGTTACGGAGGTTTTAATTTCAGGTGACGTGTCGCACACTCTTTATAACACAGACAAGAACGCTCTCATCCCACTGAATTTGAAACAAGATTTCTTTCCCCTGAGAGCGAAGATGAAGACCTCCGATTCGTGGAAATTTCACCACTTTTGTACTCAAAATGAGAGAGTTATGGAGGTTTTAATTTCAGGTGACCTGTCGCACACTCTTTATAACACAAACAAGAACGCTACCATCTCATTGAATTTTGAAACAAGATTTCTTTCCCCTGAAAGCGAAGATGAAGACCTCCGATTGGAGGAAATTTCACCAGTTTTGGACTCAAAATGAGAGAGTTATGGAGGTTTTAATTTTCGGCCATGTTTTCCGCACTCTTTATGAAACAGACAAAAACTCTCACGACAGATTGAATTTTTAAATGAGAATTTTCCCCACGAACGTGATTTGGAAGACCTCCGATTGGTAAAAATTGCACTACTTTTCGACTTAAAATGAGAGAGTTATGGTCGTTTTAATTTTGGGTGATGTTTCTCACGCCCTTTTTAAAACGGACCAGAACACTCTCATCCCACCGAATTTTGAAACGAGAATTCTTTCCTTTGAAAGTGAATTTCAGGACCTTCGATTGGAAGAAATTTGGCCACTTTTGGGCCTAACATGAGAGTTATGGAGGTTTTAATTTCAGGTGACCTGTCGCACACTCTTAATAACACAAACAAGAACGCTGCCATCCCATTGAATTTTGAAACAAGATTTCTTTCCCCTGAAAGCGAAGATGAAGACCTCCGATTGGAGGAAATTTCACCAGTTTTGGACTCAAAATGAGAGAGTTATGGAGGTTTTAATTTTCGGCCATGTTTTCCGCACTCTTTATGAAACAGACAAAAACTCTCACGACAGATTGAATTTTTAAATGAGAATTTTCCCCACGAACGAGATTTGGAAGACCTCCGATTGGTAAAAATTGCACTACTTTTCGACTTAAAATGAGAGAGTTATGGTCGTTTTAATTTTGGGTGATGTTTCTCACGCCCTTTTTAAAACGGACCAGAACACTCTCATCCCACCGAATTTTGAAACGAGAATTCTTTCCTTTGAAAGTGAATTTCAGGACCTTCGATTGGAAGAAATTTGGCCACTTTTGGACCTAACATGAGAGTTATGGAGGTTTTAATTTCAGGTGACCTGTCGCACACTCTTTATAACACAAACAAGAACGCTGCCATCCCATTGAATTTTGAAACAAGATTTCTTTCCCCTGAAAGCGAAGATGAAGACCTCCGATTGGAGGAAATTTCACCAGTTTTGGACTCAAAATGAGAGAGTTATGGAGGTTTTAATTTTCGGCCATGTTTTCCGCACTCTTTATGAAACAGACAAAAACTCTCACGACCGATTGAATTTTTAAATGAGAATTTTCCCCACGAAAGAGATTTGGAAGACCTCCGATTGGTAAAAATTGCACTAGTTTTCGACTTAAAATGAGAGAGTTATGGTCGTTTTAATTTTGGGTGATGTTTCTCACGCCTATTATAAAACGGACTAGAACACTCACATCCCACCGACTTTTGAAACGAGAATTCTTTCCTTTGAAAGTGAATTTCAAGACCTCCGATTGGAAGAAATTTGGCCACTTTTGGACCTAAAATGAGAGTTACGGAGGTTTTAATTTCAGGTGACGTGTCGCACACTCTTTATAACACAGACAAGAACGCTCTCATCCCACTGAATTTGAAACAAGATTTCTTTCCCCTGAGAGCGAAGATGAAGACCTCCGATTCGTGGAAATTTCACCACTTTTGTACTCAAAATGAGAGAGTTATGGAGGTTTTAATTTTCGGCCACGTTTCGCACACTCTTTACGAAACGGACCAGAACTCTCACGACACATTGAATTTTTAAATGAGAATTTTCCCCACGAACGAGAATTTGAAGACCTCCGATTGGTAGAAATTGCACTACTTTTCGACTTAAAATGAGAGAGTTATGGTGGTTTTAATTTTGGGTGATGTTTCTCACGCCCTTTTTAAAACGGACCAGAACACTCTCATCCCACCGAATTTTGAAACGAGAATTCTTTCCTTTGAAAGTGAATTTCAGGACCTTCGATTGGAAGAAATTTGGCCACTTTTGGACCTAACATGAGAGTTATGGAGGTTTTAATTTCAGGTGACCTGTCGCACACTCTTTATAACACAAACAAGAACGCTGCCATCCCATTGAATTTTGAAACAAGATTTCTTTCCCCTGAAAGCGAAGATGAAGACCTCCGATTGGAGGAAATTTCACCAGTTTTGGACTCAAAATGAGAGAGTTATGGAGGTTTTAATTTTCGGCCATGTTTTCCGCACTCTTTATGAAACAGACAAAAACTCTCACGACCGATTGAATTTTTAAATGAGAATTTTCCCCACGAAAGAGATTTGGAAGACCTCCGATTGGTAAAAATTGCACTAGTTTTCGACTTAAAATGGGAGAGTTATGGTCGTTTTAATTTTGGGTGATGTTTCTCACGCCCATTATAAAACGGACTAGAACACTCACATCCCACCGACTTTTGAAACGAGAATTCTTTCCTTTGAAAGTGAATTTCAAGACCTCCGATTGGAAGAAATTTGGCCACTTTTGGACCTAAAATGAGAGTTACGGAGGTTTTAATTTCAGGTGACGTGTCGCACACTCTTTATAACACAGACAAGAACGCTCTCATCCCACTGAATTTGAAACAAGATTTCTTTCCCCTGAGAGCGAAGATGAAGACCTCCGATTCGTGGAAATTTCACCACTTTTGTACTCAAAATGAGAGAGTTATGGAGGTTTTAATTTCAGGTGACCTGTCGCACACTCTTTATAACACAAACAAGAACGCTACCATCTCATTGAATTTTGAAACAAGATTTCTTTCCCCTGAAAGCGAAGATGAAGACCTCCGATTGGAGGAAATTTCACCAGTTTTGGACTCAAAATGAGAGAGTTATGGAGGTTTTAATTTTCGACCATGTTTTCCGCACTCTTTATGAAACAGACAAAAACTCTCACGACAGATTGAATTTTTAAATGAGAATTTTCCCCACGAACGAGATTTGGAAGACCTCCGATTGGTAAAAATTGCACTACTTTTCGACTTAAAATGAGAGAGTTATGGTCGTTTTAATTTTGGGTGATGTTTCTCACGCCCTTTTTAAAACGGACCAGAACACTCTCATCCCACCGAATTTTGAAACGAGAATTCTTTCCTTTGAAAGTGAATTTCAGGACCTTCGATTGGAAGAAATTTGGCCACTTTTGGACCTAACATGAGAGTTATGGAGGTTTTAATTTCAGGTGACCTGTCGCACACTCTTTATAACACAAACAAGAACGCTGCCATCCCATTGAATTTTGAAACAAGATTTCTTTCCCCTGAAAGCGAAGATGAAGACCTCCGATTGGAGGAAATTTCACCAGTTTTGGACTCAAAATGAGAGAGTTATGGAGGTTTTAATTTTCGGCCATGTTTTCCGCACTCTTTATGAAACAGACAAAAACTCTCACGACCGATTGAATTTTTAAATGAGAATTTTCCCCACGAAAGAGATTTGGAAGACCTCCGATTGGTAAAAATTGCACTAGTTTTCGACTTAAAATGGGAGAGTTATGGTCGTTTTAATTTTGGGTGATGTTTCTCACGCCCATTATAAAACGGACTAGAACACTCACATCCCACCGACTTTTGAAACGAGAATTCTTTCCTTTGAAAGTGAATTTCAAGACCTCCGATTGGAAGAAATTTGGCCACTTTTGGACCTAAAATGAGAGTTACGGAGGTTTTAATTTCAGGTGACGTGTCGCACACTCTATATAACACAGACAAGAACGCTCTCATCCCACTGAATTTGAAACAAGATTTCTTTCCCCTGAGAGCGAAGATGAAGACCTCCGATTCGTGGAAATTTCACCACTTTTGTACTCAAAATGAGAGAGTTATGGAGGTTTTAATTTCAGGTGACCTGTCGCACACTCTTTATAACACAAACAAGAACGCTACCATCTCATTGAATTTTGAAACAAGATTTCTTTCCCCTGAAAGCGAAGATGAAGACCTCCGATTGGAGGAAATTTCACCAGTTTTGGACTCAAAATGAGAGAGTTATGGAGGTTTTAATTTTCGGCCATGTTTTCCGCACTCTTTATGAAACAGACAAAAACTCTCACGACAGATTGAATTTTTAAATGAGAATTTTCCCCACGAACGAGATTTGGAAGACCTCCGATTGGTAAAAATTGCACTAGTTTTCGACTTAAAATGAGAGAGTTATGGTCGTTTTAATTTTGGGTGATGTTTCTCACGCCCTTTTTAAAACGGACCAGAACACTCTCATCCCACCGAATTTTGAAACGAGAATTCTTTCCTTTGAAAGTGAATTTCAGGACCTTCGATTGGAAGAAATTTGGCCACTTTTGGACCTAACATGAGAGTTATGGAGGTTTTAATTTCAGGTGACCTGTCGCACACTCTTTATAACACAAACAAGAACGCTGCCATCCCATTGAATTTTGAAACAAGATTTCTTTCCCCTGAAAGCGAAGATGAAGACCTCCGATTGGAGGAAATTTCACCAGTTTTGGACTCAAAATGAGAGAGTTATGGAGGTTTTAATTTTCGGCCATGTTTTCCGCACTCTTTATGAAACAGACAAAAACTCTCACGACCGATTGAATTTTTAAATGAGAATTTTCCCCACGAAAGAGATTTGGAAGACCTCCGATTGGTAAAAATTGCACTAGTTTTCGACTTAAAATGGGAGAGTTATGGTCGTTTTAATTTTGGGTGATGTTTCTCACGCCCATTATAAAACGGACTAGAACACTCACATCCCACCGACTTTTGAAACGAGAATTCTTTCCTTTGAAAGTGAATTTCAAGACCTCCGATTGGAAGAAATTTGGCCACTTTTGGACCTAAAATGAGAGTTACGGAGGTTTTAATTTCAGGTGACGTGTCGCACACTCTTTATAACACAGACAAGAACGCTCTCATCCCACTGAATTTGAAACAAGATTTCTTTCCCCTGAGAGCGAAGATGAAGACCTCCGATTCGTGGAAATTTCACCACTTTTGTACTCAAAATGAGAGAGTTATGGAGGTTTTAATTTCAGGTGACCTGTCGCACACTCTTTATAACACAAACAAGAACGCTACCATCTCATTGAATTTTGAAACAAGATTTCTTTCCCCTGAAAGCGAAGATGAAGACCTCCGATTGGAGGAAATTTCACCAGTTTTGGACTCAAAATGAGAGAGTTATGGAGGTTTTAATTTTCGGCCATGTTTTCCGCACTCTTTATGAAACAGACAAAAACTCTCACGACAGATTGAATTTTTAAATGAGAATTTTCCCCACGAACGAGATTTGGAAGACCTCCGATTGGTAAAAATTGCACTAGTTTTCGACTTAAAATGAGAGAGTTATGGTCGTTTTAATTTTGGGTGATGTTTCTCACGCCCTTTTTAAAACGGACCAGAACACTCTCATCCCACCGAATTTTGAAACGAGAATTCTTTCCTTTGAAAGTGAATTTCAGGACCTTCGATTGGAAGAAATTTGGCCACTTTTGGACCTAACATGAGAGTTATGGAGGTTTTAATTTCAGGTGACCTGTCGCACACTCTTTATAACACAAACAAGAACGCTGCCATCCCATTGAATTTTGAAACAAGATTTCTTTCCCCTGAAAGCGAAGATGAAGACCTCCGATTGGAGGAAATTTCACCAGTTTTGGACTCAAAATGAGAGAGTTATGGAGGTTTTAATTTTCGGCCATGTTTTCCGCACTCTTTATGAAACAGACAAAAACTCTCACGACCGATTGAATTTTTAAATGAGAATTTTCCCCACGAAAGAGATTTGGAAGACCTCCGATTGGTAAAAATTGCACTTGTTTTCGACTTAAAATGGGAGAGTTATGGTCGTTTTAATTTTGGGTGATGTTTCTCACGCCCATTATAAAACGGACTAGAACACTCACATCCCACCGACTTTTGAAACGAGAATTCTTTCCTTTGAAAGTGAATTTCAAGACCTCCGATTGGAAGAAATTTGGCCACTTTTGGACCTAAAATGAGAGTTACGGAGGTTTTAATTTCAGGTGACGTGTCGCACACTCTTTATAACACAGACAAGAACGCTCTCATCCCACTGAATTTGAAACAAGATTTCTTTCCCCTGAGAGCGAAGATGAAGACCTCCGATTCGTGGAAATTTCACCACTTTTGTACTCAAAATGAGAGAGTTATGGAGGTTTTAATTTCAGGTGACCTGTCGCACACTCTTTATAACACAAACAAGAACGCTACCATCTCATTGAATTTTGAAACAAGATTTCTTTCCCCTGAAAGCGAAGATGAAGACCTCCGATTGGAGGAAATTTCACCAGTTTTGGACTCAAAATGAGAGAGTTATGGAGGTTTTAATTTTCGACCATGTTTTCCGCACTCTTTATGAAACAGACAAAAACTCTCACGACAGATTGAATTTTTAAATGAGAATTTTCCCCACGAACGAGATTTGGAAGACCTCCGATTGGTAAAAATTGCACTACTTTTCGACTTAAAATGAGAGAGTTATGGTCGTTTTAATTTTGGGTGATGTTTCTCACGCCCTTTTTAAAACGGACCAGAACACTCTCATCCCACCGAATTTTGAAACGAGAATTCTTTCCTTTGAAAGTGAATTTCAGGACCTTCGATTGGAAGAAATTTGGCCACTTTTGGACCTAACATGAGAGTTATGGAGGTTTTAATTTCAGGTGACCTGTCGCACACTCTTTATAACACAAACAAGAACGCTGCCATCCCATTGAATTTTGAAACAAGATTTCTTTCCCCTGAAAGCGAAGATGAAGACCTCCGATTGGAGGAAATTTCACCAGTTTTGGACTCAAAATGAGAGAGTTATGGAGGTTTTAATTTTCGGCCATGTTTTCCGCACTCTTTATGAAACAGACAAAAACTCTCACGACCGATTGAATTTTTAAATGAGAATTTTCCCCACGAAAGAGATTTGGAAGACCTCCGATTGGTAAAAATTGCACTAGTTTTCGACTTAAAATGGGAGAGTTATGGTCGTTTTAATTTTGGGTGATGTTTCTCACGCCCATTATAAAACGGACTAGAACACTCACATCCCACCGACTTTTGAAACGAGAATTCTTTCCTTTGAAAGTGAATTTCAAGACCTCCGATTGGAAGAAATTTGGCCACTTTTGGACCTAAAATGAGAGTTACGGAGGTTTTAATTTCAGGTGACGTGTCGCACACTCTTTATAACACAGACAAGAACGCTCTCATCCCACTGAATTTGAAACAAGATTTCTTTCCCCTGAGAGCGAAGATGAAGACCTCCGATTCGTGGAAATTTCACCACTTTTGTACTCAAAATGAGAGAGTTATGGAGGTTTTAATTTCAGGTGACCTGTCGCACACTCTTTATAACACAAACAAGAACGCTACCATCTCATTGAATTTTGAAACAAGATTTCTTTCCCCTGAAAGCGAAGATGAAGACCTCCGATTGGAGGAAATTTCACCAGTTTTGGACTCAAAATGAGAGAGTTATGGAGGTTTTAATTTTCGACCATGTTTTCCGCACTCTTTATGAAACAGACAAAAACTCTCACGACAGATTGAATTTTTAAATGAGAATTTTCCCCACGAACGAGATTTGGAAGACCTCCGATTGGTAAAAATTGCACTACTTTTCGACTTAAAATGAGAGAGTTATGGTCGTTTTAATTTTGGGTGATGTTTCTCACGCCCTTTTTAAAACGGACCAGAACACTCTCATCCCACCGAATTTTGAAACGAGAATTCTTTCCTTTGAAAGTGAATTTCAGGACCTTCGATTGGAAGAAATTTGGCCACTTTTGGACCTAACATGAGAGTTATGGAGGTTTTAATTTCAGGTGACCTGTCGCACACTCTTTATAACACAAACAAGAACGCTGCCATCCCATTGAATTTTGAAACAAGATTTCTTTCCCCTGAAAGCGAAGATGAAGACCTCCGATTGGAGGAAATTTCACCAGTTTTGGACTCAAAATGAGAGAGTTATGGAGGTTTTAATTTTCGGCCATGTTTTCCGCACTCTTTATGAAACAGACAAAAACTCTCACGACCGATTGAATTTTTAAATGAGAATTTTCCCCACGAAAGAGATTTGGAAGACCTCCGATTGGTAAAAATTGCACTAGTTTTCGACTTAAAATGGGAGAGTTATGGTCGTTTTAATTTTGGGTGATGTTTCTCACGCCCATTATAAAACGGACTAGAACACTCACATCCCACCGACTTTTGAAACGAGAATTCTTTCCTTTGAAAGTGAATTTCAAGACCTCCGATTGGAAGAAATTTGGCCACTTTTGGACCTAAAATGAGAGTTACGGAGGTTTTAATTTCAGGTGACGTGTCGCACACTCTTTATAACACAGACAAGAACGCTCTCATCCCACTGAATTTGAAACAAGATTTCTTTCCCCTGAGAGCGAAGATGAAGACCTCCGATTCGTGGAAATTTCACCACTTTTGTACTCAAAATGAGAGAGTTATGGAGGTTTTAATTTCAGGTGACCTGTCGCACACTCTTTATAACACAAACAAGAACGCTACCATCTCATTGAATTTTGAAACAAGATTTCTTTCCCCTGAAAGCGAAGATGAAGACCTCCGATTGGAGGAAATTTCACCAGTTTTGGACTCAAAATGAGAGAGTTATGGAGGTTTTAATTTTCGGCCATGTTTTCCGCACTCTTTATGAAACAGACAAAAACTCTCACGACAGATTGAATTTTTAAATGAGAATTTTCTCCACGAACGAGATTTGGAAGACCTCCGATTGGTAAAAATTGCACTACTTTTCGACTTAAAATGAGAAAGTTATGGTCGTTTTAATTTTGGGTGATGTTTCTCACGCCCTTTTTAAAACGGACCAGAACACTCTCATCCCACCGAATTTTGAAACGAGAATTCTTTCCTTTGAAAGTGAATTTCAGGACCTTCGATTGGAAGAAATTTGGCCACTTTTGGACCTAACATGAGAGTTATGGAGGTTTTAATTTCAGGTGACCTGTCGCACACTCTTTATAACACAAACAAGAACGCTGCCATCCCATTGAATTTTGAAACAAGATTTCTTTCCCCTGAAAGCGAAGATGAAGACCTCCGATTGGAGGAAATTTCACCAGTTTTGGACTCAAAATGAGAGAGTTATGGAGGTTTTAATTTTCGGCCATGTTTTCCGCACTCTTTATGAAACAGACAAAAACTCTCACGACCGATTGAATTTTTAAATGAGAATTTTCCCCACGAAAGAGATTTGGAAGACCTCCGATTGGTAAAAATTGCACTAGTTTTCGACTTAAAATGGGAGAGTTATGGTCGTTTTAATTTTGGGTGATGTTTCTCACGCCCATTATAAAACGGACTAGAACACTCACATCCCACCGACTTTTGAAACGAGAATTCTTTCCTTTGAAAGTGAATTTCAAGACCTCCGATTGGAAGAAATTTGGCCACTTTTGGACCTAAAATGAGAGTTACGGAGGTTTTAATTTCAGGTGACGTGTCGCACACTCTTTATAACACAGACAAGAACGCTCTCATCCCACTGAATTTGAAACAAGATTTCTTTCCCCTGAGAGCGAAGATGAAGACCTCCGATTGGTGGAAATTTCACCACTTTTGTACTCAAAATGAGAGAGTTATGGAGGTTTTAATTTCAGGTGACCTGTCGCACACTCTTTATAACACAAACAAGAACGCTACCATCTCATTGAATTTTGAAACAAGATTTCTTTCCCCTGAAAGCGAAGATGAAGACCTCCGATTGGAGGAAATTTCACCAGTTTTGGACTCAAAATGAGAGAGTTATGGAGGTTTTAATTTTCGGCCATGTTTTCCGCACTCTTTATGAAACAGACAAAAACTCTCACGACAGATTGAATTTTTAAATGAGAATTTTCCCCACGAACGAGATTTGGAAGACCTCCGATTGGTAAAAATTGCACTAGTTTTCGACTTAAAATGAGAGAGTTATGGTCGTTTTAATTTTGGGTGATGTTTCTCACGCCCTTTTTAAAACGGACCAGAACACTCTCATCCCACCGAATTTTGAAACGAGAATTCTTTCCTTTGAAAGTGAATTTCAGGACCTTCGATTGGAAGAAATTTGGCCACTTTTGGACCTAACATGAGAGTTATGGAGGTTTTAATTTCAGGTGACCTGTCGCACACTCTTTATAACACAAACAAGAACGCTGCCATCCCATTGAATTTTGAAACAAGATTTCTTTCCCCTGAAAGCGAAGATGAAGACCTCCGATTGGAGGAAATTTCACCAGTTTTGGACTCAAAATGAGAGAGTTATGGAGGTTTTAATTTTCGGCCATGTTTTCCGCACTCTTTATGAAACAGACAAAAACTCTCACGACCGATTGAATTTTTAAATGAGAATTTTCCCCACGAAAGAGATTTGGAAGACCTCCGATTGGTAAAAATTGCACTAGTTTTCGACTTAAAATGGGAGAGTTATGGTCGTTTTAATTTTGGGTGATGTTTCTCACGCCCATTATAAAACGGACTAGAACACTCACATCCCACCGACTTTTGAAACGAGAATTCTTTCCTTTGAAAGTGAATTTCAAGACCTCCGATTGGAAGAAATTTGGCCACTTTTGGACCTAAAATGAGAGTTACGGAGGTTTTAATTTCAGGTGACGTGTCGCACACTCTTTATAACACAGACAAGAACGCTCTCATCCCACTGAATTTGAAACAAGATTTCTTTCCCCTGAGAGCGAAGATGAAGACCTCCGATTGGTGGAAATTTCACCACTTTTGTACTCAAAATGAGAGAGTTATGGAGGTTTTAATTTCAGGTGACCTGTCGCACACTCTTTATAACACAAACAAGAACGCTACCATCTCATTGAATTTTGAAACAAGATTTCTTTCCCCTGAAAGCGAAGATGAAGACCTCCGATTGGAGGAAATTTCACCAGTTTTGGACTCAAAATGAGAGAGTTATGGAGGTTTTAATTTTCGGCCATGTTTTCCGCACTCTTTATGAAACAGACAAAAACTCTCACGACAGATTGAATTTTTAAATGAGAATTTTCCCCACGAACGAGATTTGGAAGACCTCCGATTGGTAAAAATTGCACTACTTTTCGACTTAAAATGAGAGAGTTATGGTCGTTTTAATTTTGGGTGATGTTTCTCACGCCCTTTTTAAAACGGACCAGAACACTCTCATCCCACCGAATTTTGAAACGAGAATTATTTCCTTTGAAAGTGAATTTCAGGACCTTCGATTGGAAGAAATTTGGCCACTTTTGGACCTAACATGAGAGTTATGGAGGTTTTAATTTCAGGTGACCTGTCGCACACTCTTTATAACACAAACAAGAACGCTGCCATCCCATTGAATTTTGAAACAAGATTTCTTTCCCCTGAAAGCGAAGATGAAGACCTCCGATTGGAGGAAATTTCACCAGTTTTGGACTCAAAATGAGAGAGTTATGGAGGTTTTAATTTTCGGCCATGTTTTCCGCACTCTTTATGAAACAGACAAAAACTCTCACGACCGATTGAATTTTTAAATGAGAATTTTCCCCACGAAAGAGATTTGGAAGACCTCCGATTGGTAAAAATTGCACTAGTTTTCGACTTAAAATGAGAGAGTTATGGTCGTTTTAATTTTGGGTGATGTTTCTCACGCCCATTATAAAACGGACTAGAACACTCACATCCCACCGACTTTTGAAACGAGAATTCTTTCCTTTGAAAGTGAATTTCAAGACCTCCGATTGGAAGAAATTTGGCCACTTTTGGACCTAAAATGAGAGTTACGGAGGTTTTAATTTCAGGTGACGTGTCGCACACTCTTTATAACACAGACAAGAACGCTCTCATCCCACTGAATTTGAAACAAGATTTCTTTCCCCTGAGAGCGAAGATGAAGACCTCCGATTCGTGGAAATTTCACCACTTTTGTACTCAAAATGAGAGAGTTATGGAGGTTTTAATTTCAGGTGACCTGTCGCACACTCTTTATAACACAAACAAGAACGCTACCATCTCATTGAATTTTGAAACAAGATTTCTTTCCCCTGAAAGCGAAGATGAAGACCTCCGATTGGAGGAAATTTCACCAGTTTTGGACTCAAAATGAGAGAGTTATGGAGGTTTTAATTTTCGGCCATGTTTTCCGCACTCTTTATGAAACAGACAAAAACTCTCACGACAGATTGAATTTTTAAATGAGAATTTTCCCCACGAACGAGATTTGGAAGACCTCCGATTGGTAAAAATTGCACTACTTTTCGACTTAAAATGAGAGAGTTATGGTCGTTTTAATTTTGGGTGATGTTTCTCACGCCCTTTTTAAAACGGACCAGAACACTCTCATCCCACCGAATTTTGAAACGAGAATTATTTCCTTTGAAAGTGAATTTCAGGACCTTCGATTGGAAGAAATTTGGCCACTTTTGGACCTAACATGAGAGTTATGGAGGTTTTAATTTCAGGTGACCTGTCGCACACTCTTTATAACACAAACAAGAACGCTGCCATCCCATTGAATTTTGAAACAAGATTTCTTTCCCCTGAAAGCGAAGATGAAGACCTCCGATTGGAGGAAATTTCACCAGTTTTGGACTCAAAATGAGAGAGTTATGGAGGTTTTAATTTTCGGCCATGTTTTCCGCACTCTTTATGAAACAGACAAAAACTCTCACGACCGATTGAATTTTTAAATGAGAATTTTCCCCACGAAAGAGATTTGGAAGACCTCCGATTGGTAAAAATTGCACTAGTTTTCGACTTAAAATGAGAGAGTTATGGTCGTTTTAATTTTGGGTGATGTTTCTCACGCCCATTATAAAACGGACTAGAACACTCACATCCCACCGACTTTTGAAACGAGAATTCTTTCCTTTGAAAGTGAATTTCAAGACCTCCGATTGGAAGAAATTTGGCCACTTTTGGACCTAAAATGAGAGTTACGGAGGTTTTAATTTCAGGTGACGTGTCGCACACTCTTTATAACACAGACAAGAACGCTCTCATCCCACTGAATTTGAAACAAGATTTCTTTCCCCTGAGAGCGAAGATGAAGACCTCCGATTCGTGGAAATTTCACCACTTTTGTACTCAAAATGAGAGAGTTATGGAGGTTTTAATTTTCGGCCACGTTTCGCACACTCTTTACGAAACGGACCAGAACTCTCACGACACATTGAATTTTTAAATGAGAATTTTCCCCACGAACGAGAATTTGAAGACCTCCGATTGGTAGAAATTGCACTACTTTTCGACTTAAAATGAGAGAGTTATGGTGGTTTTAATTTTGGGTGATGTTTCTCACGCCCTTTTTAAAACGGACCAGAACACTCTCATCCCACCGAATTTTGAAACGAGAATTCTTTCCTTTGAAAGTGAATTTCAGGACCTTCGATTGGAAGAAATTTGGCCACTTTTGGACCTAACATGAGAGTTATGGAGGTTTTAATTTCAGGTGACCTGTCGCACACTCTTTATAACACAAACAAGAACGCTGCCATCCCATTGAATTTTGAAACAAGATTTCTTTCCCCTGAAAGCGAAGATGAAGACCTCCGATTGGAGGAAATTTCACCAGTTTTGGACTCAAAATGAGAGAGTTATGGAGGTTTTAATTTTCGGCCATGTTTTCCGCACTCTTTATGAAACAGACAAAAACTCTCACGACCGATTGAATTTTTAAATGAGAATTTTCCCCACGAAAGAGATTTGGAAGACCTCCGATTGGTAAAAATTGCACTAGTTTTCGACTTAAAATGAGAGAGTTATGGTCGTTTTAATTTTGGGTGATGTTTCTCACGCCCATTATAAAACGGACTAGAACACTCACATCCCACCGACTTTTGAAACGAGAATTCTTTCCTTTGAAAGTGAATTTCAAGACCTCCGATTGGAAGAAATTTGGCCACTTTTGGACCTAAAATGAGAGTTACGGAGGTTTTAATTTCAGGTGACGTGTCGCACACTCTTTATAACACAGACAAGAACGCTCTCATCCCACTGAATTTGAAACAAGATTTCTTTCCCCTGAGAACGAAGATGAAGACCTCCGATTGGTGGAAATTTCACCACTTTTGTACTCAAAATGAGAGAGTAATGGAGGTTTTAATTTCAGGTGACCTGTCGCACACTCTTTATAACACAAACAAGAACGCTACCATCTCATTGAATTTTGAAACAAGATTTCTTTCCCCTGAAAGCGAAGATGAAGACCTCCGATTGGAGGAAATTTCACCAGTTTTGGACTCAAAATGAGAGAGTTATGGAGGTTTTAATTTTCGGCCATGTTTTCCGCACTCTTTATGAAACAGACAAAAACTCTCACGACAGATTGAATTTTTAAATGAGAATTTTCCCCACGAACGAGATTTGGAAGACCTCCGATTGGTAAAAATTGCACTACTTTTCGACTTAAAATGAGAGAGTTATGGTGGTTTTAATTTTGGGTGATGTTTCTCACGCCCTTTTTAAAACGGACCAGAACACTCTCATCCCACCGAATTTTGAAACGAGAATTCTTTCCTTTGAAAGTGAATTTCAGGACCTTCGATTGGAAGAAATTTGGCCACTTTTGGACCTAACATGAGAGTTATGGAGGTTTTAATTTCAGGTGACCTGTCGCACACTCTTTATAACACAAACAAGAACGCTGCCATCCCATTGAATTTTGAAACAAGATTTCTTTCCCCTGAAAGCGAAGATGAAGACCTCCGATTGGAGGAAATTTCACCAGTTTTGGACTCAAAATGAGAGAGTTATGGAGGTTTTAATTTTCGGCCATGTTTTCCGCACTCTTTATGAAACAGACAAAAACTCTCACGACCGATTAAATTTTTAAATGAGAATTTTCCCCACGAAAGAGATTTGGAAGACCTCCGATTGGTAAAAATTGCACTAGTTTTCGACTTAAAATGAGAGAGTTATGGTCGTTTTAATTTTGGGTGATGTTTCTCACGCCCATTATAAAACGGACTAGAACACTCACATCCCACCGACTTTTGAAACGAGAATTCTTTCCTTTGAAAGTGAATTTCAAGACCTCCGATTGGAAGAAATTTGGCCACTTTTGGAGCTAAAATGAGAGTTACGGAGGTTTTAATTTCAGGTGACGTGTCGCACACTCTTTATAACACAGACAAGAACGCTCTCATCCCACTGAATTTGAAACAAGATTTCTTTCCCCTGAGAGCGAAGATGAAGACCTCCGATTGGTGGAAATTTCCCCACTTTTGTACTCAAAATGAGAGAGTTATGGAGGTTTTAATTTCAGGTGACCTGTCGCACACTCTTTATAACACAAACAAGAACGCTACCATCTCATTGAATTTTGAAACAAGATTTCTTTCCCCTGAAAGCGAAGATGAAGACCTCCGATTGGAGGAAATTTCACCAGTTTTGGACTCAAAATGAGAGAGTTATGGAGGTTTTAATTTTCGGCCATGTTTTCCGCACTCTTTATGAAATAGACAAAAACTCTCAGGACAGATTGAATTTTTAAATGAGAATTTTCCCCACGAACGAGATTTGGAAGACCTCCGATTGGTAAGAATTGCACTACTTTTCGACTTAAAATGAGAGAGTTATGGTCGTTTTAATTTTGGGTGATGTTTCTCACGCCCTTTTTAAAACGGACCAGAACACTCTCATCCCACCGAATTTTGAAACGAGAATTCTTTCCTTTGAAAGTGAATTTCAGGACCTTCGATTGGAAGAAATTTGGCCACTTTTGGACCTAACATGAGAGTTATGGAGGTTTTAATTTCTGGTGACCTGTCGCACACTCTTTATAACACAAACAAGAACGCTGCCATCCCATTGAATTTTGAAACAAGATTTCTTTCCCCTGAAAGCGAAGATGAAGACCTCCGATTGGAGGAAATTTCACCAGTTTTGGACTCAAAATGAGAGAGTTATGGAGGTTTTAATTTTCGGCCATGTTTTCCGCACTCTTTATGAAACAGACAAAAACTCTCACGACCGATTGAATTTTTAAATGAGAATTTTCCCCACGAAAGAGATTTGGAAGACCTCCGATTGGTAAAAATTGCACTAGTTTTCGACTTAAAATGAGAGAGTTATGGTCGTTTTAATTTTGGGTGATGTTTCTCACGCCCATTATAAAACGGACTAGAACACTCACATCCCACCGACTTTTGAAACGAGAATTCTTTCCTTTGAAAGTGAATTTCAAGACCTCCGATTGGAAGAAATTTGGCCACTTTTGGACCTAAAATGAGAGTTACGGAGGTTTTAATTTCAGGTGACCTGTCGCACACTCTTTATAACACAGACAAGAACGCTCTCATCCCACTGAATTTGAAACAAGATTTCTTTCCCCTGAGAGCGAAGATGAAGACCTCCGATTCGTGGAAATTTCACCACTTTTGTACTCAAAATGAGAGAGTTATGGAGGTTTTAATTTTCGGCCACGTTTCGCACACTCTTTACGAAACGGACCAGAACTCTCACGACACATTGAATTTTTAAATGAGAATTTTCCCCACGAACGAGAATTTGAAGACCTCCGATTGGTAGAAATTGCACTACTTTTCGACTTAAAATGAGAGAGTTATGGTGGTTTTAATTTTGGGTGATGTTTCTCACGCCCTTTTTAAAACGGACCAGAACACTCTCATCCCACCGAATTTTGAAACGAGAATTCTTTCCTTTGAAAGTGAATTTCAGGACCTTCGATTGGAAGAAATTTGGCCACTTTTGGACCTAACATGAGAGTTATGGAGGTTTTAATTTCAGGTGACCTGTCGCACACTCTTTATAACACAAACAAGAACGCTGCCATCCCATTGAATTTTGAAACAAGATTTCTTTCCCCTGAAAGCGAAGATGAAGACCTCCGATTGGAGGAAATTTCACCAGTTTTGGACTCAAAATGAGAGAGTTATGGAGGTTTTAATTTTCGGCCATGTTTTCCGCACTCTTTATGAAACAGACAAAAACTCTCACGACCGATTGAATTTTTAAATGAGAATTTTCCCCACGAAAGAGATTTGGAAGACCTCCGATTGGTAAAAATTGCACTAGTTTTCGACTTAAAATGAGAGAGTTATGGTCGTTTTAATTTTGGGTGATGTTTCTCACGCCCATTATAAAACGGACTAGAACACTCACATCCCACCGACTTTTGAAACGAGAATTCTTTCCTTTGAAAGTGAATTTCAAGACCTCCGATTGGAAGAAATTTGGCCACTTTTGGACCTAAAATGAGAGTTACGGAGGTTTTAATTTCAGGTGACGTGTCGCACACTCTTTATATCACAGACAAGAACGCTCTCATCCCACTGAATTTGAAACAAGATTTCTTTCCCCTGAGAGCGAAGATGAAGACCTCCGATTCGTGGAAATTTCACCACTTTTGTACTCAAAATGAGAGAGTTATGGAGGTTTTAATTTTCGGCCACGTTTCGCACACTCTTTACGAAACGGACCAGAACTCTCACGACACATTGAATTTTTAAATGAGAATTTTCCCCACGAACGAGAATTTGAAGACCTCCGATTGGTAGAAATTGCACTACTTTCCGACTTAAAATGAGAGAGTTATGGTGGTTTTAATTTTGGGTGATGTTTCTCACGCCCTTTTTAAAACGGACCAGAACACTCTCATCCCACCGAATTTTGAAACGAGAATTCTTTCCTTTGAAAGTGAATTTCAGGACCTTCGATTGGAAGAAATTTGGCCACTTTTGGACCTAACATGAGAGTTATGGAGGTTTTAATTTCAGGTGACCTGTCGCACACTCTTTATAACACAAACAAGAACGCTGCCATCCCATTGAATTTTGAAACAAGATTTCTTTCCCCTGAAAGCGAAGATGAAGACCTCCGATTGGAGGAAATTTCACCAGTTTTGGACTCAAAATGAGAGAGTTATGGAGGTTTTAATTTTCGGCCATGTTTTCCGCACTCTTTATGAAACAGACAAAAACTCTCACGACCGATTGAATTTTTAAATGAGAATTTTCCCCACAAACGAGATTTGGAAGACCTCCGATTGGTAAAAATTGCACTAGTTTTCGACTTAAAATGAGAGAGTTATGGTCGTTTTAATTTTGGGTGATGTTTCTCACGCCCATTATAAAACGGACTAGAACACTCACATCCCACCGACTTTTGAAACGAGAATTCTTTCCTTCGAAAGTGAATTTCAAGACCTCCGATTGGAAGAAATTTGGCCACTTTTGGACCTAAAATGAGAGTTATGGAGGTTTTAATTTCAGGTGACGTGTCGCACACTCTTTATAACACAGACAAGAACGCTCTCATCCCACTGAATTTGAAACAAGATTTCTTTCCCCTGAGAGCGAAGATGAAGACCTCCGATTCGTGGAAATTTCACCACTTTTGGACTCAAAATGAGAGAGTTATGGAGGTATTAATTTTCGGCCACGTTTTGCACACTCTTTATGAAACGGACCAGAACTCTCACGACACATTGAATTTTTAAATGCGAATTTTCCCCACGAACGAGAATTTGAAGACCTCCGATTGGTAGAAATTGCACTATTTTTCGACTTAAAATTAGAGAGTTATGGTGGTTTTAATTTTGCGTGATGTTTCTCACGCGCTTTATAAAACGGACCAGAACACTCTCATCCCACCGAATTTTGAAGCGAGAATTCTTTCATTTGAAAGTGAATTTCAAGACCCTCGATTGGAAGAAATTTCGCCACTTTTGGACCTAACATGAGAGTTATGGAGGTTTTAATTTCAGGTGACGTGTCGCACACTCTTTATAACACAAACAAGAACGCTCTCATCCCATTGAATTTTGAAACAAGATTTCTTTCTCCTGAAAGCGAAGATGAAGACCTCCGATTGGTGGAAATTTCACCACTTTTGTACTCAAAATGAGAGAGTTATGGAGGTTTTAATTTCAGGTGACCTGTCGCACACTCTTTATAACACAAACAAGAACGCTACCATCTCATTGAATTTTGAAACAAGATTTCTTTCCCCTGAAAGCGAAGATGAAGACCTCCGATTGGAGGAAATTTCACCAGTTTTGGACTCAAAATGAGAGAGTTATGGAGGTTTTAATTTTCGGCCATGTTTTCCGCACTCTTTATGAAACAGACAAAAACTCTCACGACCGATTGAATTTTTAAATGAGAATTTTCCCCACAAACGAGATTTGGAAGACCTCCGATTGGTAAAAATTGCACTAGTTTTCGACTTAAAATGAGAGAGTTATGGTCGTTTTAATTTTGGGTGATGTTTCTCACGCCCATTATAAAACGGACTAGAACACTCACATCCCACCGACTTTTGAAACGAGAATTCTTTCCTTCGAAAGTGAATTTCAAGACCTCCGATTGGAAGAAATTTGGCCACTTTTGGACCTAAAATGAGAGTTATGGAGGTTTTAATTTCAGGTGACGTGTCGCACACTCTTTATAACACAGACAAGAACGCTCTCATCCCACTGAATTTGAAACAAGATTTCTTTCCCCTGAGAGCGAAGATGAAGACCTCCGATTCGTGGAAATTTCACCACTTTTGGACTCAAAATGAGAGAGTTATGGAGGTATTAATTTTCGGCCACGTTTTGCACACTCTTTATGAAACGGACCAGAACTCTCACGACACATTGAATTTTTAAATGCGAATTTTCCCCACGAACGAGAATTTGAAGACCTCCGATTGGTAGAAATTGCACTATTTTTCGACTTAAAATTAGAGAGTTATGGTGGTTTTAATTTTGCGTGATGTTTCTCACGCGCTTTATAAAACGGACCAGAACACTCTCATCCCACCGAATTTTGAAGCGAGAATTCTTTCATTTGAAAGTGAATTTCAAGACCCTCGATTGGAAGAAATTTCGCCACTTTTGGACCTAACATGAGAGTTATGGAGGTTTTAATTTCAGGTGACGTGTCGCACACTCTTTATAACACAAACAAGAACGCTCTCATCCCATTGAATTTTGAAACAAGATTTCTTTCTCCTGAAAGCGAAGATGAAGACCTCCGATTGGTGGAAATTTCACCACTTTTGTACTCAAAATGAGAGAGTTATGGAGGTTTTAATTTCAGGTGACCTGTCGCACACTCTTTATAACACAAACAAGAACGCTACCATCTCATTGAATTTTGAAACAAGATTTCTTTCCCCTGAAAGCGAAGATGAAGACCTCCGGTTGGAGGAAATTTCACCAGTTTTGGACTCAAAATGAGAGAGTTATGGAGGTTTTAATTTTCGGCCATGTTTTCCGCACTCTTTATGAAACAGACAAAAACTCTCACGACAGATTGAATTTTTAAATGAGAATTTTCCCCACGAACGAGATTTGGAAGACCTCCGATTGGTAAAAATTGCACTAGTTTTCGACTTAAAATGAGAGAGTTATGGTCGTTTTAATTTTGGGTGATGTTTCTCACGCCCTTTTTAAAACGGACCAGAACACTCTCATCCCACCGAATTTTGAAACGAGAATTCTTTCCTTTGAAAGTGAATTTCAGGACCTTCGATTGGAAGAAATTTGGCCACTTTTGGACCTAACATGAGAGTTATGGAGGTTTTAATTTCAGGTGACCTGTCGCACACTCTTTATAACACAAACAAGAACGCTGCCATCCCATTGAATTTTGAAACAAGATTTCTTTCCCCTGAAAGCGAAGATGAAGACCTCCGATTGGAGGAAATTTCACCAGTTTTGGACTCAAAATGAGAGAGTTATGGAGGTTTTAATTTTCGGCCATGTTTTCCGCACTCTTTATGAAACAGACAAAAACTCTCACGACCGATTGAATTTTTAAATGAGAATTTTCCCCAGAAACGAGATTTGGAAGACCTCCGATTGGTAAAAATTGCACTAGTTTTCGACTTAAAATGAGAGAGTTATGGTCGTTTTAATTTTGGGTGATGTTTCTCACGCCCATTATAAAACGGACTAGAACACTCACATCCCACCGACTTTTGAAACGAGAATTCTTTCCTTCGAAAGTGAATTTCAAGACCTCCGATTGGAAGAAATTTGGCCACTTTTGGACCTAAAATGAGAGTTATGGAGGTTTTAATTTCAGGTGACGTGTCGCACACTCTTTATAACACAGACAAGAACGCTCTCATCCCACTGAATTTGAAACAAGATTTCTTTCCCCTGAGAGCGAAGATGAAGACCTCCGATTCGTGGAAATTTCACCACTTTTGGACTCAAAATGAGAGAGTTATGGAGGTATTAATTTTCGGCCACGTTTTGCACACTCTTTATGAAACGGACCAGAACTCTCACGACACATTGAATTTTTAAATGCGAATTTTCCCCACGAACGAGAATTTGAAGACCTCCGATTGGTAGAAATTGCACTATTTTTCGACTTAAAATTAGAGAGTTATGGTGGTTTTAATTTTGCGTGATGTTTCTCACGCGCTTTTTAAAACGGACCAGAACACTCTCATCCCACCGACTTTTGAAACGAGAATTCTTTCCTTTGAAAGTGAATTTCAAGACCTCCGATTGGAAAAAATTTGGCCACTTTTGGACCTAAAATGAGAGTTACGGAGGTTTTAATTTCAGGTGACGTGTCGCACACTCTTTATAACACAGACAAGAACGCTCTCATCCCACTGAATTTGAAACAAGATTTCTTTCCCTTGAGAGCGAAGATGAAGACCTCCGATTGGTGGAAATTTCCCCACTTTTGTACTCAAAATGAGAGAGTTATGGAGGTTTTAATTTCAGGTGACCTGTCGCACACTCTTTATAACACAAACAAGAACGCTACCATCTCATTGAATTTTGAAACAAGATTTCTTTCCCCTGAAAGCGAAGATGAAGACCTCCGATTGGAGGAAATTTCACCAGTTTTGGACTCAAAATGAGAGAGTTATGGAGGTTTTAATTTTCGGCCATGTTTTCCGCACTCTTTATGAAACAGACAAAAACTCTCACGACAGATTGAATTTTTAAATGAGAATTTTCCCCACGAACGAGATTTGGAAGACCTCCGATTGGTAAAAATTGCACTACTTTTCGACTTAAAATGAGAGAGTTATGGTGGTTTTAATTTTGGGTGATGTTTCTCACGCCCTTTTTAAAACGGACCAGAACACTCTCATCCCACCGAATTTTGAAACGAGAATTCTTTCCTTTGAAAGTGAATTTCAGGACCTTCGATTGGAAGAAATTTGGCCACTTTTGGACCTAACATGAGAGTTATGGAGGTTTTAATTTCAGGTGACCTGTCGCACACTCTTTATAACACAAACAAGAACGCTGCCATCCCATTGAATTTTGAAACAAGATTTCTTTCCCCTGAAAGCGAAGATGAAGACCTCCGATTGGAGGAAATTTCACCAGTTTTGGACTCAAAATGAGAGAGTTATGGAGGTTTTAATTTTCGGCCATGTTTTCCGCACTCTTTATGAAACAGACAAAAACTCTCACGACCGATTGAATTTTTAAATGAGAATTTTCCCCACGAAAGAGATTTGGAAGACCTCCGATTGGTAAAAATTGCACTAGTTTTCGACTTAAAATGAGAGAGTTATGGTCGTTTTAATTTTGGGTGATGTTTCTCACGCCCATTATAAAACGGACTAGAACACTCACATCCCACCGACTTTTGAAACGAGAATTCTTTCCTTTGAAAGTGAATTTCAAGACCTCCGATTGGAAGAAATTTGGCCACTTTTGGAGCTAAAATGAGAGTTACGGAGGTTTTAATTTCAGGTGACGTGTCGCACACTCTTTATAACACAGACAAGAACGCTCTCATCCCACTGAATTTGAAACAAGATTTCTTTTCCCTGAGAGCGAAGATGAAGACCTCCGATTGGTGGAAATTTCCCCACTTTTGTACTCAAAATGAGAGAGTTATGGAGGTTTTAATTTCAGGTGACCTGTCGCACACTCTTTATAACACAAACAAGAACGCTACCATCTCATTGAATTTTGAAACAAGATTTCTTTCCCCTGAAAGCGAAGATGAAGACCTCCGATTGGAGGAAATTTCACCAGTTTTGGCCTCAAAATGAGAGAGTTATGGAGGTTTTAATTTTCGGCCATGTTTTCCGCACTCTTTATGAAATAGACAAAAACTCTCAGGACAGATTGAATTTTTAAATGAGAATTTTCCCCACGAACGAGATTTGGAAGACCTCCGATTGGTAAGAATTGCACTACTTTTCGACTTAAAATGAGAGAGTTATGGTCGTTTTAATTTTGGGTGATGTTTCTCACGCCCTTTTTAAAACGGACCAGAACACTCTCATCCCACCGAATTTTGAAACGAGAATTCTTTCCTTTGAAAGTGAATTTCAGGACCTTCGATTGGAAGAAATTTGGCCACTTTTGGACCTAACATGAGAGTTATGGAGGTTTTAATTTCAGGTGACCTGTCGCACACTCTTTATAACACAAACAAGAACGCTGCCATCCCATTGAATTTTGAAACAAGATTTCTTTCCCCTGAAAGCGAAGATGAAGACCTCCGATTGGAGGAAATTTCACCAGTTTTGGACTCAAAATGAGAGAGTTATGGAGGTTTTAATTTTCGGCCATGTTTTCCGCACTCTTTATGAAACAGACAAAAACTCTCACGACCGATTGAATTTTTAAATGAGAATTTTCCCCACGAAAGAGATTTGGAAGACCTCCGATTGGTAAAAATTGCACTAGTTTTCGACTTAAAATGAGAGAGTTATGGTCGTTTTAATTTTGGGTGATGTTTCTCACGCCCATTATAAAACGGACTAGAACACTCACATCCCACCGACTTTTGAAACGAGAATTCTTTCCTTTGAAAGTGAATTTCAAGACCTCCGATTGGAAGAAATTTGGCCACTTTTGGACCTAAAATGAGAGTTACGGAGGTTTTAATTTCAGGTGACGTGTCGCACACTCTTTATATCACAGACAAGAACGCTCTCATCCCACTGAATTTGAAACAAGATTTCTTTCCCCTGAGAGCGAAGATGAAGACCTCCGATTCGTGGAAATTTCACCACTTTTGTACTCAAAATGAGAGAGTTATGGAGGTTTTAATTTTCGGCCACGTTTCGCACACTCTTTACGAAACGGACCAGAACTCTCACGACACATTGAATTTTTAAATGAGAATTTTCCCCACGAACGAGAATTTGAAGACCTCCGATTGGTAGAAATTGCACTACTTTTCGACTTAAAATGAGAGAGTTATGGTGGTTTTAATTTTGGGTGATGTTTCTCACGCCCTTTTTAAAACGGACCAGAACACTCTCATCCCACCGAATTTTGAAACGAGAATTCTTTCCTTTGAAAGTGAATTTCAGGACCTTCGATTGGAAGAAATTTGGCCACTTTTGGACCTAACATGAGAGTTATGGAGGTTTTAATTTCAGGTGACCTGTCGCACACTCTTTATAACACAAACAAGAACGCTGCCATCCCATTGAATTTTGAAACAAGATTTCTTTCCCCTGAAAGCGAAGATGAAGACCTCCGATTGGAGGAAATTTCACCAGTTTTGGACTCAAAATGAGAGAGTTATGGAGGTTTTAATTTTCGGCCATGTTTTCCGCACTCTTTATGAAACAGACAAAAACTCTCACGACCGATTGAATTTTTAAATGAGAATTTTCCCCACGAAAGAGATTTGGAAGACCTCCGATTGGTAAAAATTGCACTAGTTTTCGACTTAAAATGAGAGAGTTATGGTCGTTTTAATTTTGGGTGATGTTTCTCACGCCCATTATAAAACGGACTAGAACACTCACATCCCACCGACTTTTGAAACGAGAATTCTTTCCTTTGAAAGTGAATTTCAAGACCTCCGATTGGAAGAAATTTGGCCACTTTTGGACCTAAAATGAGAGTTACGGAGGTTTTAATTTCAGGTGACGTGTCGCACACTCTTTATATCACAGACAAGAACGCTCTCATCCCACTGAATTTGAAACAAGATTTCTTTCCCCTGAGAGCGAAGATGAAGACCTCCGATTCGTGGAAATTTCACCACTTTTGTACTCAAAATGAGAGAGTTATGGAGGTTTTAATTTTCGGCCACGTTTCGCACACTCTTTACGAAACGGACCAGAACTCTCACGACACATTGAATTTTTAAATGAGAATTTTCCCCACGAACGAGAATTTGAAGACCTCCGATTGGTAGAAATTGCACTACTTTCCGACTTAAAATGAGAGAGTTATGGTGGTTTTAATTTTGGGTGATGTTTCTCACGCCCTTTTTAAAACGGACCAGAACACTCTCATCCCACCGAATTTTGAAACGAGAATTCTTTCCTTTGAAAGTGAATTTCAGGACCTTCGATTGGAAGAAATTTGGCCACTTTTGGACCTAACATGAGAGTTATGGAGGTTTTAATTTCAGGTGACCTGTCGCACACTCTTTATAACACAAACAAGAACGCTGCCATCCCATTGAATTTTGAAACAAGATTTCTTTCCCCTGAAAGCGAAGATGAAGACCTCCGATTGGAGGAAATTTCACCAGTTTTGGACTCAAAATGAGAGAGTTATGGAGGTTTTAATTTTCGGCCATGTTTTCCGCACTCTTTATGAAACAGACAAAAACTCTCACGACCGATTGAATTTTTAAATGAGAATTTTCCCCACAAACGAGATTTGGAAGACCTCCGATTGGTAAAAATTGCACTAGTTTTCGACTTAAAATGAGAGAGTTATGGTCGTTTTAATTTTGGGTGATGTTTCTCACGCCCATTATAAAACGGACTAGAACACTCACATCCCACCGACTTTTGAAACGAGAATTCTTTCCTTCGAAAGTGAATTTCAAGACCTCCGATTGGAAGAAATTTGGCCACTTTTGGACCTAAAATGAGAGTTATGGAGGTTTTAATTTCAGGTGACGTGTCGCACACTCTTTATAACACAGACAAGAACGCTCTCATCCCACTGAATTTGAAACAAGATTTCTTTCCCCTGAGAGCGAAGATGAAGACCTCCGATTCGTGGAAATTTCACCACTTTTGGACTCAAAATGAGAGAGTTATGGAGGTATTAATTTTCGGCCACGTTTTGCACACTCTTTATGAAACGGACCAGAACTCTCACGACACATTGAATTTTTAAATGCGAATTTTCCCCACGAACGAGAATTTGAAGACCTCCGATTGGTAGAAATTGCACTATTTTTCGACTTAAAATTAGAGAGTTATGGTGGTTTTAATTTTGCGTGATGTTTCTCACGCGCTTTATAAAACGGACCAGAACACTCTCATCCCACCGAATTTTGAAGCGAGAATTCTTTCATTTGAAAGTGAATTTCAAGACCCTCGATTGGAAGAAATTTCGCCACTTTTGGACCTAACATGAGAGTTATGGAGGTTTTAATTTCAGGTGACGTGTCGCACACTCTTTATAACACAAACAAGAACGCTCTCATCCCATTGAATTTTGAAACAAGATTTCTTTCTCCTGAAAGCGAAGATGAAGACCTCCGATTGGTGGAAATTTCACCACTTTTGTACTCAAAATGAGAGAGTTATGGAGGTTTTAATTTCAGGTGACCTGTCGCACACTCTTTATAACACAAACAAGAACGCTACCATCTCATTGAATTTTGAAACAAGATTTCTTTCCCCTGAAAGCGAAGATGAAGACCTCCGATTGGAGGAAATTTCACCAGTTTTGGACTCAAAATGAGAGAGTTATGGAGGTTTTAATTTTCGGCCATGTTTTCCACACTCTTTATGAAACAGACAAAAACTCTCACGACCGATTGAATTTTTAAATGAGAATTTTCCCCACAAACGAGATTTGGAAGACCTCCGATTGGTAAAAATTGCACTAGTTTTCGACTTAAAATGAGAGAGTTATGGTCGTTTTAATTTTGGGTGATGTTTCTCACGCCCATTATAAAACGGACTAGAACACTCACATCCCACCGACTTTTGAAACGAGAATTCTTTCCTTCGAAAGTGAATTTCAAGACCTCCGATTGGAAGAAATTTGGCCACTTTTGGACCTAAAATGAGAGTTATGGAGGTTTTAATTTCAGGTGACGTGTCGCACACTCTTTATAACACAGACAAGAACGCTCTCATCCCACTGAATTTGAAACAAGATTTCTTTCCCCTGAGAGCGAAGATGAAGACCTCCGATTCGTGGAAATTTCACCACTTTTGGACTCAAAATGAGAGAGTTATGGAGGTATTAATTTTCGGCCACGTTTTGCACACTCTTTATGAAACGGACCAGAACTCTCACGACACATTGAATTTTTAAATGCGAATTTTCCCCACGAACGAGAATTTGAAGACCTCCGATTGGTAGAAATTGCACTATTTTTCTACTTAAAATTAGAGAGTTATGGTGGTTTTAATTTTGCGTGATGTTTCTCACGCGCTTTATAAAACGGACCAGAACACTCTCATCCCACCGAATTTTGAAACGAGAATTCTTTCCTTTGAAAGTGAATTTCAGGACCTTCGATTGGAAGAAATTTGGCCACTTTTGGACCTAACATGAGAGTTATGGAGGTTTTAATTTCAGGTGACCTGTCGCACACTCTTTATAACACAAACAAGAACGCTGCCATCCCATTGAATTTTGAAACAAGATTTCTTTCCCCTGAAAGCGAAGATGAAGACCTCCGATTGGAGGAAATTTCACCAGTTTTGGACTCAAAATGAGAGAGTTATGGAGGTTTTAATTTTCGGCCATGTTTTCCGCACTCTTTATGAAACAGACAAAAACTCTCACGACCGATTGAATTTTTAAATGAGAATTTTCCCCACGAAAGAGATTTGGAAGACCTCCGATTGGTAAAAATTGCACTAGTTTTCGACTTAAAATGAGAGAGTTATGGTCGTTTTAATTTTGGGTGATGTTTCTCACGCCCATTATAAAACGGACTAGAACACTCACATCCCACCGACTTTTGAAACGAGAATTCTTTCCTTTGAAAGTGAATTTCAAGACCTCCGATTGGAAGAAATTTGGCCACTTTTGGACCTAAAATGAGAGTTACGGAGGTTTTAATTTCAGGTGACGTGTCGCACACTCTTTATATCACAGACAAGAACGCTCTCATCCCACTGAATTTGAAACAAGATTTCTTTCCCCTGAGAGCGAAGATGAAGACCTCCGATTCGTGGAAATTTCACCACTTTTGTACTCAAAATGAGAGAGTTATGGAGGTTTTAATTTTCGGCCACGTTTCGCACACTCTTTACGAAACGGACCAGAACTCTCACGACACATTGAATTTTTAAATGAGAATTTTCCCCACGAACGAGAATTTGAAGACCTCCGATTGGTAGAAATTGCACTACTTTCCGACTTAAAATGAGAGAGTTATGGTGGTTTTAATTTTGGGTGATGTTTCTCACGCCCTTTTTAAAACGGACCAGAACACTCTCATCCCACCGAATTTTGAAACGAGAATTCTTTCCTTTGAAAGTGAATTTCAGGACCTTCGATTGGAAGAAATTTGGCCACTTTTGGACCTAACATGAGAGTTATGGAGGTTTTAATTTCAGGTGACCTGTCGCACACTCTTTATAACACAAACAAGAACGCTGCCATCCCATTGAATTTTGAAACAAGATTTCTTTCCCCTGAAAGCGAAGATGAAGACCTCCGATTGGAGGAAATTTCACCAGTTTTGGACTCAAAATGAGAGAGTTATGGAGGTTTTAATTTTCGGCCATGTTTTCCGCACTCTTTATGAAACAGACAAAAACTCTCACGACCGATTGAATTTTTAAATGAGAATTTTCCCCACAAACGAGATTTGGAAGACCTCCGATTGGTAAAAATTGCACTAGTTTTCGACTTAAAATGAGAGAGTTATGGTCGTTTTAATTTTGGGTGATGTTTCTCACGCCCATTATAAAACGGACTAGAACACTCACATCCCACCGACTTTTGAAACGAGAATTCTTTCCTTCGAAAGTAAATTTCAAGACCTCCGATTGGAAGAAATTTGGCCACTTTTGGACCTAAAATGAGAGTTATGGAGGTTTTAATTTCAGGTGACGTGTCGCACACTCTTTATAACACAGACAAGAACGCTCTCATCCCACTGAATTTGAAACAAGATTTCTTTCCCCTGAGAGCGAAGATGAAGACCTCCGATTCGTGGAAATTTCACCACTTTTGGACTCAAAATGAGAGAGTTATGGAGGTATTAATTTTCGGCCACGTTTTGCACACTCTTTATGAAACGGACCAGAACTCTCACGACACATTGAATTTTTAAATGCGAATTTTCCCCACGAACGAGAATTTGAAGACCTCCGATTGGTAGAAATTGCACTATTTTTCGACTTAAAATTAGAGAGTTATGGTGGTTTTAATTTTGCGTGATGTTTCTCACGCGCTTTATAAAACGGACCAGAACACTCTCATCCCACCGAATTTTGAAACGAGAATTCTTTCCTTTGAAAGTGAATTTCAGGACCTTCGATTGGAAGAAATTTGGCCACTTTTGGACCTAACATGAGAGTTATGGAGGTTTTAATTTCAGGTGACCTGTCGCACACTCTTTATAACACAAACAAGAACGCTGCCATCCCATTGAATTTTGAAACAAGATTTCTTTCCCCTGAAAGCGAAGATGAAGACCTCCGATTGGAGGAAATTTCACCAGTTTTGGACTCAAAATGAGAGAGTTATGGAGGTTTTAATTTTCGGCCATGTTTTCCGCACTCTTTATGAAACAGACAAAAACTCTCACGACCGATTGAATTTTTAAATGAGAATTTTCCCCACGAAAGAGATTTGGAAGACCTCCGATTGGTAAAAATTGCACTAGTTTTCGACTTAAAATGAGAGAGTTATGGTCGTTTTAATTTTGGGTGATGTTTCTCACGCCCATTATAAAACGGACTAGAACACTCACATCCCACCGACTTTTGAAACGAGAATTCTTTCCTTTGAAAGTGAATTTCAAGACCTCCGATTGGAAGAAATTTGGCCACTTTTGGACCTAAAATGAGAGTTACGGAGGTTTTAATTTCAGGTGACGTGTCGCACACTCTTTATATCACAGACAAGAACGCTCTCATCCCACTGAATTTGAAACAAGATTTCTTTCCCCTGAGAGCGAAGATGAAGACCTCCGATTCGTGGAAATTTCACCACTTTTGTACTCAAAATGAGAGAGTTATGGAGGTTTTAATTTTCGGCCACGTTTCGCACACTCTTTACGAAACGGACCAGAACTCTCACGACACATTGAATTTTTAAATGAGAATTTTCCCCACGAACGAGAATTTGAAGACCTCCGATTGGTAGAAATTGCACTACTTTCCGACTTAAAATGAGAGAGTTATGGTGGTTTTAATTTTGGGTGATGTTTCTCACGCCCTTTTTAAAACGGACCAGAACACTCTCATCCCACCGAATTTTGAAACGAGAATTCTTTCCTTTGAAAGTGAATTTCAGGACCTTCGATTGGAAGAAATTTGGCCACTTTTGGACCTAACATGAGAGTTATGGAGGTTTTAATTTCAGGTGACCTGTCGCACACTCTTTATAACACAAACAAGAACGCTGCCATCCCATTGAATTTTGAAACAAGATTTCTTTCCCCTGAAAGCGAAGATGAAGACCTCCGATTGGAGGAAATTTCACCAGTTTTGGACTCAAAATGAGAGAGTTATGGAGGTTTTAATTTTCGGCCATGTTTTCCGCACTCTTTATGAAACAGACAAAAACTCTCACGACCGATTGAATTTTTAAATGAGAATTTTCCCCACAAACGAGATTTGGAAGACCTCCGATTGGTAAAAATTGCACTAGTTTTCGACTTAAAATGAGAGAGTTATGGTCGTTTTAATTTTGGGTGATGTTTCTCACGCCCATTATAAAACGGACTAGAACACTCACATCCCACCGACTTTTGAAACGAGAATTCTTTCCTTCGAAAGTGAATTTCAAGACCTCCGATTGGAAGAAATTTGGCCACTTTTGGACCTAAAATGAGAGTTATGGAGGTTTTAATTTCAGGTGACGTGTCGCACACTCTTTATAACACAGACAAGAACGCTCTCATCCCACTGAATTTGAAACAAGATTTCTTTCCCCTGAGAGCGAAGATGAAGACCTCCGATTCGTGGAAATTTCACCACTTTTGGACTCAAAATGAGAGAGTTATGGAGGTATTAATTTTCGGCCACGTTTTGCACACTCTTTATGAAACGGACCAGAACTCTCACGACACATTGAATTTTTAAATGCGAATTTTCCCCACGAACGAGAATTTGAAGACCTCCGATTGGTAGAAATTGCACTATTTTTCGACTTAAAATTAGAGAGTTATGGTGGTTTTAATTTTGCGTGATGTTTCTCACGCGCTTTATAAAACGGACCAGAACACTCTCATCCCACCGAATTTTGAAGCGAGAATTCTTTCATTTGAAAGTGAATTTCAAGACCCTCGATTGGAAGAAATTTCGCCACTTTTGGACCTAACATGAGAGTTATGGAGGTTTTAATTTCAGGTGACGTGTCGCACACTCTTTATAACACAAACAAGAACGCTCTCATCCCATTGAATTTTGAAACAAGATTTCTTTCTCCTGAAAGCGAAGATGAAGACCTCCGATTGGTGGAAATTTCACCACTTTTGTACTCAAAATGAGAGAGTTATGGAGGTTTTAATTTCAGGTGACCTGTCGCACACTCTTTATAACACAAACAAGAACGCTACCATCTCATTGAATTTTGAAACAAGATTTCTTTCCCCTGAAAGCGAAGATGAAGACCTCCGATTGGAGGAAATTTCACCAGTTTTGGACTCAAAATGAGAGAGTTATGGAGGTTTTAATTTTCGGCCATGTTTTCCACACTCTTTATGAAACAGACAAAAACTCTCACGACCGATTGAATTTTTAAATGAGAATTTTCCCCACAAACGAGATTTGGAAGACCTCCGATTGGTAAAAATTGCACTAGTTTTCGACTTAAAATGAGAGAGTTATGGTCGTTTTAATTTTGGGTGATGTTTCTCACGCCCATTATAAAACGGACTAGAACACTCACATCCCACCGACTTTTGAAACGAGAATTCTTTCCTTCGAAAGTGAATTTCAAGACCTCCGATTGGAAGAAATTTGGCCACTTTTGGACCTAAAATGAGAGTTATGGAGGTTTTAATTTCAGGTGACGTGTCGCACACTCTTTATAACACAGACAAGAACGCTCTCATCCCACTGAATTTGAAACAAGATTTCTTTCCCCTGAGAGCGAAGATGAAGACCTCCGATTCGTGGAAATTTCACCACTTTTGGACTCAAAATGAGAGAGTTATGGAGGTATTAATTTTCGGCCACCTTTTGCACACTCTTTATGAAACGGACCAGAACTCTCACGACACATTGAATTTTTAAATGCGAATTTTCCCCACGAACGAGAATTTGAAGACCTCCGATTGGTAGAAATTGCACTATTTTTCGACTTAAAATTAGAGAGTTATGGTGGTTTTAATTTTGCGTGATGTTTCTCACGCGCTTTATAAAACGGACCAGAACACTCTCATCCCACCGAATTTTGAAACGAGAATTCTTTCCTTTGAAAGTGAATTTCAGGACCTTCGATTGGAAGAAATTTGGCCACTTTTGGACCTAACATGAGAGTTATGGAGGTTTTAATTTCAGGTGACCTGTCGCACACTCTTTATAACACAAACAAGAACGCTGCCATCCCATTGAATTTTGAAACAAGATTTCTTTCCCCTGAAAGCGAAGATGAAGACCTCCGATTGGAGGAAATTTCACCAGTTTTGGACTCAAAATGAGAGAGTTATGGAGGTTTTAATTTTCGGCCATGTTTTCCGCACTCTTTATGAAACAGACAAAAACTCTCACGACCGATTGAATTTTTAAATGAGAATTTTCCCCACGAAAGAGATTTGGAAGACCTCCGATTGGTAAAAATTGCACTAGTTTTCGACTTAAAATGAGAGAGTTATGGTCGTTTTAATTTTGGGTGATGTTTCTCACGCCCATTATAAAACGGACTAGAACACTCACATCCCACCGACTTTTGAAACGAGAATTCTTTCCTTTGAAAGTGAATTTCAAGACCTCCGATTGGAAGAAATTTGGCCACTTTTGGACCTAAAATGAGAGTTACGGAGGTTTTAATTTCAGGTGACGTGTCGCACACTCTTTATATCACAGACAAGAACGCTCTCATCCCACTGAATTTGAAACAAGATTTCTTTCCCCTGAGAGCGAAGATGAAGACCTCCGATTCGTGGAAATTTCACCACTTTTGTACTCAAAATGAGAGAGTTATGGAGGTTTTAATTTTCGGCCACGTTTCGCACACTCTTTACGAAACGGACCAGAACTCTCACGACACATTGAATTTTTAAATGAGAATTTTCCCCACGAACGAGAATTTGAAGACCTCCGATTGGTAGAAATTGCACTACTTTCCGACTTAAAATGAGAGAGTTATGGTGGTTTTAATTTTGGGTGATGTTTCTCACGCCCTTTTTAAAACGGACCAGAACACTCTCATCCCACCGAATTTTGAAACGAGAATTCTTTCCTTTGAAAGTGAATTTCAGGACCTTCGATTGGAAGAAATTTGGCCACTTTTGGACCTAACATGAGAGTTATGGAGGTTTTAATTTCAGGTGACCTGTCGCACACTCTTTATAACACAAACAAGAACGCTGCCATCCCATTGAATTTTGAAACAAGATTTCTTTCCCCTGAAAGCGAAGATGAAGACCTCCGATTGGAGGAAATTTCACCAGTTTTGGACTCAAAATGAGAGAGTTATGGAGGTTTTAATTTTCGGCCATGTTTTCCGCACTCTTTATGAAACAGACAAAAACTCTCACGACCGATTGAATTTTTAAATGAGAATTTTCCCCACAAACGAGATTTGGAAGACCTCCGATTGGTAAAAATTGCACTAGTTTTCGACTTAAAATGAGAGAGTTATGGTCGTTTTAATTTTGGGTGATGTTTCTCACGCCCATTATAAAACGGACTAGAACACTCACATCCCACCGACTTTTGAAACGAGAATTCTTTCCTTCGAAAGTGAATTTCAAGACCTCCGATTGGAAGAAATTTGGCCACTTTTGGACCTAAAATGAGAGTTATGGAGGTTTTAATTTCAGGTGACGTGTCGCACACTCTTTATAACACAGACAAGAACGCTCTCATCCCACTGAATTTGAAACAAGATTTCTTTCCCCTGAGAGCGAAGATGAAGACCTCCGATTCGTGGAAATTTCACCACTTTTGGACTCAAAATGAGAGAGTTATGGAGGTATTAATTTTCGGCCACGTTTTGCACACTCTTTATGAAACGGACCAGAACTCTCACGACACATTGAATTTTTAAATGCGAATTTTCCCCACGAACGAGAATTTGAAGACCTCCGATTGGTAGAAATTGCACTATTTTTCGACTTAAAATTAGAGAGTTATGGTGGTTTTAATTTTGCGTGATGTTTCTCACGCGCTTTATAAAACGGACCAGAACACTCTCATCCCACCGAATTTTGAAGCGAGAATTCTTTCATTTGAAAGTGAATTTCAAGACCCTCGATTGGAAGAAATTTCGCCACTTTTGGACCTAACATGAGAGTTATGGAGGTTTTAATTTCAGGTGACGTGTCGCACACTCTTTATAACACAAACAAGAACGCTCTCATCCCATTGAATTTTGAAACAAGATTTCTTTCTCCTGAAAGAGAAGATGAAGACCTCCGATTGGTGGAAATTTCACCACTTTTGTACTCAAAATGAGAGAGTTATGGAGGTTTTAATTTCAGGTGACCTGTCGCACACTCTTTATAACACAAACAAGAACGCTACCATCTCATTGAATTTTGAAACAAGATTTCTTTCCCCTGAAAGCGAAGATGAAGACCTCCGATTGGAGGAAATTTCACCAGTTTTGGACTCAAAATGAGAGAGTTATGGAGGTTTTAATTTTCGGCCATGTTTTCCACACTCTTTATGAAACAGACAAAAACTCTCACGACCGATTGAATTTTTAAATGAGAATTTTCCCCACAAACGAGATTTGGAAGACCTCCGATTGGTAAAAATTGCACTAGTTTTCGACTTAAAATGAGAGAGTTATGGTCGTTTTAATTTTGGGTGATGTTTCTCACGCCCATTATAAAACGGACTAGAACACTCACATCCCACCGACTTTTGAAACGAGAATTCTTTCCTTCGAAAGTGAATTTCAAGACCTCCGATTGGAAGAAATTTGGCCACTTTTGGACCTAAAATGAGAGTTATGGAGGTTTTAATTTCAGGTGACGTGTCGCACACTCTTTATAACACAGACAAGAACGCTCTCATCCCACTGAATTTGAAACAAGATTTCTTTCCCCTGAGAGCGAAGATGAAGACCTCCGATTCGTGGAAATTTCACCACTTTTGGACTCAAAATGAGAGAGTTATGGAGGTATTAATTTTCGGCCACGTTTTGCACACTCTTTATGAAACGGACCAGAACTCTCACGACACATTGAATTTTTAAATGCGAATTTTCCCCACGAACGAGAATTTGAAGACCTCCGATTGGTAGAAATTGCACTATTTTTCGACTTAAAATTAGAGAGTTATGGTGGTTTTAATTTTGCGTGATGTTTCTCACGCGCTTTATAAAACGGACCAGAACACTCTCATCCCACCGAATTTTGAAACGAGAATTCTTTCCTTTGAAAGTGAATTTCAGGACCTTCGATTGGAAGAAATTTGGCCACTTTTGGACCTAACATGAGAGTTATGGAGGTTTTAATTTCAGGTGACCTGTCGCACACTCTTTATAACACAAACAAGAACGCTGCCATCCCATTGAATTTTGAAACAAGATTTCTTTCCCCTGAAAGCGAAGATGAAGACCTCCGATTGGAGGAAATTTCACCAGTTTTGGACTCAAAATGAGAGAGTTATGGAGGTTTTAATTTTCGGCCATGTTTTCCGCACTCTTTATGAAACAGACAAAAACTCTCACGACCGATTGAATTTTTAAATGAGAATTTTCCCCACGAAAGAGATTTGGAAGACCTCCGATTGGTAAAAATTGCACTAGTTTTCGACTTAAAATGAGAGAGTTATGGTCGTTTTAATTTTGGGTGATGTTTCTCACGCCCATTATAAAACGGACTAGAACACTCACATCCCACCGACTTTTGAAACGAGAATTCTTTCCTTTGAAAGTGAATTTCAAGACCTCCGATTGGAAGAAATTTGGCCACTTTTGGACCTAAAATGAGAGTTACGGAGGTTTTAATTTCAGGTGACGTGTCGCACACTCTTTATATCACAGACAAGAACGCTCTCATCCCACTGAATTTGAAACAAGATTTCTTTCCCCTGAGAGCGAAGATGAAGACCTCCGATTCGTGGAAATTTCACCACTTTTGTACTCAAAATGAGAGAGTTATGGAGGTTTTAATTTTCGGCCACGTTTCGCACACTCTTTACGAAACGGACCAGAACTCTCACGACACATTGAATTTTTAAATGAGAATTTTCCCCACGAACGAGAATTTGAAGACCTCCGATTGGTAGAAATTGCACTACTTTCCGACTTAAAATGAGAGAGTTATGGTGGTTTTAATTTTGGGTGATGTTTCTCACGCCCTTTTTAAAACGGACCAGAACACTCTCATCCCACCGAATTTTGAAACGAGAATTCTTTCCTTTGAAAGTGAATTTCAGGACCTTCGATTGGAAGAAATTTGGCCACTTTTGGACCTAACATGAGAGTTATGGAGGTTTTAATTTCAGGTGACCTGTCGCACACTCTTTATAACACAAACAAGAACGCTGCCATCCCATTGAATTTTGAAACAAGATTTCTTTCCCCTGAAAGCGAAGATGAAGACCTCCGATTGGAGGAAATTTCACCAGTTTTGGACTCAAAATGAGAGAGTTATGGAGGTTTTAATTTTCGGCCATGTTTTCCGCACTCTTTATGAAACAGACAAAAACTCTCACGACCGATTGAATTTTTAAATGAGAATTTTCCCCACAAACGAGATTTGGAAGACCTCCGATTGGTAAAAATTGCACTAGTTTTCGACTTAAAATGAGAGAGTTATGGTCGTTTTAATTTTGGGTGATGTTTCTCACGCCCATTATAAAACGGACTAGAACACTCACATCCCACCGACTTTTGAAACGAGAATTCTTTCCTTCGAAAGTGAATTTCAAGACCTCCGATTGGAAGAAATTTGGCCACTTTTGGACCTAAAATGAGAGTTATGGAGGTTTTAATTTCAGGTGACGTGTCGCACACTCTTTATAACACAGACAAGAACGCTCTCATCCCACTGAATTTGAAACAAGATTTCTTTCCCCTGAGAGCGAAGATGAAGACCTCCGATTCGTGGAAATTTCACCACTTTTGGACTCAAAATGAGAGAGTTATGGAGGTATTAATTTTCGGCCACGTTTTGCACACTCTTTATGAAACGGACCAGAACTCTCACGACACATTGAATTTTTAAATGCGAATTTTCCCCACGAACGAGAATTTGAAGACCTCCGATTGGTAGAAATTGCACTATTTTTCGACTTAAAATTAGAGAGTTATGGTGGTTTTAATTTTGCGTGATGTTTCTCACGCGCTTTATAAAACGGACCAGAACACTCTCATCCCACCGAATTTTGAAGCGAGAATTCTTTCATTTGAAAGTGAATTTCAAGACCCTCGATTGGAAGAAATTTCGCCACTTTTGGACCTAACATGAGAGTTATGGAGGTTTTAATTTCAGGTGACGTGTCGCACACTCTTTATAACACAAACAAGAACGCTCTCATCCCATTGAATTTTGAAACAAGATTTCTTTCTCCTGAAAGCGAAGATGAAGACCTCCGATTGGTGGAAATTTCACCACTTTTGTACTCAAAATGAGAGAGTTATGGAGGTTTTAATTTCAGGTGACCTGTCGCACACTCTTTATAACACAAACAAGAACGCTACCATCTCATTGAATTTTGAAACAAGATTTCTTTCCCCTGAAAGCGAAGATGAAGACCTCCGATTGGAGGAAATTTCACCAGTTTTGGACTCAAAATGAGAGAGTTATGGAGGTTTTAATTTTCGGCCATGTTTTCCACACTCTTTATGAAACAGACAAAAACTCTCACGACCGATTGAATTTTTAAATGAGAATTTTCCCCACAAACGAGATTTGGAAGACCTCCGATTGGTAAAAATTGCACTAGTTTTCGACTTAAAATGAGAGAGTTATGGTCGTTTTAATTTTGGGTGATGTTTCTCACGCCCATTATAAAACGGACTAGAACACTCACATCCCACCGACTTTTGAAACGAGAATTCTTTCCTTCGAAAGTGAATTTCAAGACCTCCGATTGGAAGAAATTTGGCCACTTTTGGACCTAAAATGAGAGTTATGGAGGTTTTAATTTCAGGTGACGTGTCGCACACTCTTTATAACACAGACAAGAACGCTCTCATCCCACTGAATTTGAAACAAGATTTCTTTCCCCTGAGAGCGAAGATGAAGACCTCCGATTCGTGGAAATTTCACCACTTTTGGACTCAAAATGAGAGAGTTATGGAGGTATTAATTTTCGGCCACGTTTTGCACACTCTTTATGAAACGGACCAGAACTCTCACGACACATTGAATTTTTAAATGCGAATTTTCCCCACGAACGAGAATTTGAAGACCTCCGATTGGTAGAAATTGCACTATTTTTCGACTTAAAATTAGAGAGTTATGGTGGTTTTAATTTTGCGTGATGTTTCTCACGCGCTTTATAAAACGGACCAGAACACTCTCATCCCACCGAATTTTGAAGCGAGAATTCTTTCATTTGAAAGTGAATTTCAAGACCCTCGATTGGAAGAAATTTCGCCACTTTTGGACCTAACATGAGAGTTATGGAGGTTTTAATTTCAGGTGACGTGTCGCACACTCTTTATAACACAAACAAGAACGCTCTCATCCCATTGAATTTTGAAACAAGATTTCTTTCTCCTGAAAGCGAAGATGAAGACCTCCGATTGGTGGAAATTTCACCACTTTTGTACTCAAAATGAGAGAGTTATGGAGGTTTTAATTTCAGGTGACCTGTCGCACACTCTTTATAACACAAACAAGAACGCTACCATCTCATTGAATTTTGAAACAAGATTTCTTTCCCCTGAAAGCGAAGATGAAGACCTCCGATTGGAGGAAATTTCACCAGTTTTGGACTCAAAATGAGAGAGTTATGGAGGTTTTAATTTTCGGCCATGTTTTCCGCACTCTTTATGAAACAGACAAAAACTCTCACGACAGATTGAATTTTTAAATGAGAATTTTCCCCACGAACGAGATTTGGAAGACCTCCGATTGGTAAAAATTGCACTAGTTTTCGACTTAAAATGAGAGAGTTATGGTCGTTTTAATTTTGGGTGATGTTTCTCACGCCCTTTTTAAAACGGACCAGAACACTCTCATCCCACCGAATTTTGAAACGAGAATTCTTTCCTTTGAAAGTGAATTTCAGGACCTTCGATTGGAAGAAATTTGGCCACTTTTGGACCTAACATGAGAGTTATGGAGGTTTTAATTTCAGGTGACCTGTCGCACACTCTTTATAACACAAACAAGAACGCTGCCATCCCATTGAATTTTGAAACAAGATTTCTTTCCCCTGAAAGCGAAGATGAAGACCTCCGATTGGAGGAAATTTCACCAGTTTTGGACTCAAAATGAGAGAGTTATGGAGGTTTTAATTTTCGGCCATGTTTTCCGCACTCTTTATGAAACAGACAAAAACTCTCACGACCGATTGAATTTTTAAATGAGAATTTTCCCCACGAAAGAGATTTGGAAGACCTCCGATTGGTAAAAATTGCACTAGTTTTCGACTTAAAATGAGAGAGTTATGGTCGTTTTAATTTTGGGTGATGTTTCTCACGCCCATTATAAAACGGACTAGAACACTCACATCCCACCGACTTTTGAAACGAGAATTCTTTCCTTCGAAAGTGAATTTCAAGACCTCCGATTGGAAGAAATTTGGCCACTTTTGGACCTAAAATGAGAGTTATGGAGGTTTTAATTTCAGGTGACGTGTCGCACACTCTTTATAACACAGACAAGAACGCTCTCATCCCACTGAATTTGAAACAAGATTTCTTTCCCCTGAGAGCGAAGATGAAGACCTCCGATTCGTGGAAATTTCACCACTTTTGGACTCAAAATGAGAGAGTTATGGAGGTATTAATTTTCGGCCACGTTTTGCACACTCTTTATGAAACGGACCAGAACTCTCACGACACATTGAATTTTTAAATGCGAATTTTCCCCACGAACGAGAATTTGAAGACCTCCGATTGGTAGAAATTGCACTATTTTTCGACTTAAAATTAGAGAGTTATGGTGGTTTTAATTTTGCGTGATGTTTCTCACGCGCTTTATAAAACGGACCAGAACACTCTCATCCCACCGAATTTTGAAGCGAGAATTCTTTCATTTGAAAGTGAATTTCAAGACCCTCGATTGGAAGAAATTTCGCCACTTTTGGACCTAACATGAGAGTTATGGAGGTTTTAATTTCAGGTGACGTGTCGCACACTCTTTATAACACAAACAAGAACGCTCTCATCCCATTGAATTTTGAAACAAGATTTCTTTCTCCTGAAAGCGAAGATGAAGACCTCCGATTGGTGGAAATTTCACCACTTTTGTACTCAAAATGAGAGAGTTATGGAGGTTTTATTTTCAGGTGACCTGTCGCACACTCTTTATAACACAAACAAGAACGCTACCATCTCATTGAATTTTGAAACAAGATTTCTTTCCCCTAAAAGCGAAGATGAAGACCTCCGATTGGAGGAAATTTCACCAGTTTTGGACTCAAAATGAGAGAGTTATGGAGGTTTTAATTTTCGGCCATGTTTTCCGCACTCTTTATGACACAGACAAAAACTCTCACGACAGATTGAATTTTTAAATGAGAATTTTCCCCACGAACGAGATTTGGAACACCTCCGATTGGTAAAAATTGCACTAGTTTTCGACTTAAAATGAGAGAGTTATGGTCGTTTTAATTTTGGGTGATGTTTCTCACGCCCTTTATAAAACGGACTAGAACACTCACATCCCACCGACTTTTGAAACGAGAATTCTTTCCTTCGAAAGTGAATTTCAAGACCTCCGATTGGAAGAAATTTGGCCACTTTTGGACCTAAAATGAGAGTTATGGAGGTTTTAATTTCAGGTGACGTGTCGCACACTCTTTATAACACAGACAAGAACGCTCTCATCCCACTGAATTTGAAACAAGATTTCTTTCCCCTGAGAGCGAAGATGAAGACCTCCGATTCGTGGAAATTTCACCACTTTTGGACTCAAAATGAGAGAGTTATGGAGGTATTAATTTTCGGCCACGTTTTGCACACTCTTTATGAAACGGACCAGAACTCTCACGACACATTGAATTTTTAAATGCGAATTTTCCCCACGAACGAGAATTTGAAGACCTCCGATTGGTAGAAATTGCACTATTTTTCGACTTAAAATTAGAGAGTTATGGTGGTTTTAATTTTGCGTGATGTTTCTCACGCGCTTTATAAAACGGACCAGAACACTCTCATCCCACCGAATTTTGAAGCGAGAATTCTTTCATTTGAAAGTGAATTTCAAGACCCTCGATTGGAAGAAATTTCGCCACTTTTGGACCTAACATGAGAGTTATGGAGGTTTTAATTTCAGGTGACGTGTCGCACACTCTTTATAACACAAACAAGAACGCTCTCATCCCATTGAATTTTGAAACAAGATTTCTTTCTCCTTAAAGCGAAGATGAAGACCTCCGATTGGTGGAAATTTCACCACTTTTGTACTCAAAATGAGAGAGTTATGGAGGTTTTAATTTCAGGTGACCTGTCGCACACTCTTTATAACACAAACAAGAACGCTACCATCTCATTGAATTTTGAAACAAGATTTCTTTCCCCTAAAAGCGAAGATGAAGACCTCCGATTGGAGGAAATTTCACCAGTTTTGGACTCAAAATGAGAGAGTTATGGAGGTTTTAATTTTCGGCCATGTTTTCCGCACTCTTTATGAAACAGACAAAAACTCTCACGACAGATTGAATTTTTAAATGAGAATTTTCCCCACGAACGAGATTTGGAACACCTCCGATTGGTAAAAATTGCACTAGTTTTCGACTTAAAATGAGAGAGTTATGGTCGTTTTAATTTTGGGTGATGTTTCTCACGCCCTTTATAAAACGGACTAGAACACTCACATCCCACCGACTTTTGAAACGAGAATTCTTTCCTTCGAAAGTGAATTTCAAGACCTCCGATTGGAAGAAATTTGGCCACTTTTGGACCTAAAATGAGAGTTATGGAGGTTTTAATTTCAGGTGACGTGTCGCACACTCTTTATAACACAGACAAGAACGCTCTCATCCCACTGAATTTGAAACAAGATTTCTTTCCCCTGAGAGCGAAGATGAAGACCTCCGATTCGTGGAAATTTCACCACTTTTGGACTCAAAATGAGAGAGTTATGGAGGTATTAATTTTCGGCCACGTTTTGCACACTCTTTATGAAACGGACCAGAACTCTCACGACACATTGAATTTTTAAATGCGAATTTTCCCCACGAACGAGAATTTGAAGACCTCCGATTGGTAGAAATTGCACTATTTTTCGACTTAAAATTAGAGAGTTATGGTGGTTTTAATTTTGCGTGATGTTTCTCACGCGCTTTATAAAACGGACCAGAACACTCTCATCCCACCGAATTTTGAAGCGAGAATTCTTTCATTTGAAAGTGAATTTCAAGACCCTCGATTGGAAGAAATTTCGCCACTTTTGGACCTAACATGAGAGTTATGGAGGTTTTAATTTCAGGTGACGTGTCGCACACTCTTTATAACACAAACAAGAACGCTCTCATCCCATTGAATTTTGAAACAAGATTTCTTTCTCCTTAAAGCGAAGATGAAGACCTCCGATTGGTGGAAATTTCACCACTTTTGTACTCAAAATGAGAGAGTTATGGAGGTTTTAATTTCAGGTGACCTGTCGCACACTCTTTATAACACAAACAAGAACGCTACCATCTCATTGAATTTTGAAACAAGATTTCTTTCCCCTAAAAGCGAAGATGAAGACCTCCGATTGGAGGAAATTTCACCAGTTTTGGACTCAAAATGAGAGAGTTATGGAGGTTTTAATTTTCGGCCATGTTTTCCGCACTCTTTATGAAACAGACAAAAACTCTCACGACAGATTGAATTTTTAAATGAGAATTTTCCCCACGAACGAGATTTGGAACACCTCCGATTGGTAAAAATTGCACTAGTTTTCGACTTAAAATGAGAGAGTTATGGTCGTTTTAATTTTGGGTGATGTTTCTCACGCCTTTTTAAAACGGACCAGAACACTCTCATCCCACCGAATTTTGAAACGAGAATTCTTTCCTTTGAAAGTGAATTTCAGGACCTTCGATTGGAAGAAATTTGGCCACTTTTGGACCTAACATGAGAGTTATGGAGGTTTTAATTTCAGGTGACCTGTCGCACACTCTTTATAACACAAACAAGAACGCTGCCATCCCATTGAATTTTGAAACAAGATTTCTTTCCCCTGAAAGCGAAGATGAAGACCTCCGATTGGAGGAAATTTCACCAGTTTTGGACTCAAAATGAGAGAGTTATGGAGGTTTTAATTTTCGGCCATGTTTTCCGCACTCTTTATGAAACAGACAAAAACTCTCACGACCGATTGAATTTTTAAATGAGAATTTTCCCCACGAAAGAGATTTGGAAGACCTCCGATTGGTAAAAATTGCACTAGTTTTCGACTTAAAATGAGAGAGTTATGGTCGTTTTAATTTTGGGTGATGTTTCTCACGCCCATTATAAAACGGACTAGAACACTCACATCCCACCGACTTTTGAAACGAGAATTCTTTCCTTTGAAAGTGAATTTCAAGACCTCCGATTGGAAGAAATTTGGCCACTTTTGGACCTAAAATGAGAGTTACGGAGGTTTTAATTTCAGGTGACGTGTCGCACACTCTTTATAACACAGACAAGAACGCTCTCATCCCACTGAATTTGAAACAAGATTTCTTTCCCTTGAGAGCGAAGATGAAGACCTCCGATTCGTGGAAATTTCACCACTTTTGTACTCAAAATGAGAGAGTTATGGAGGTTTTAATTTTCGGCCACGTTTCGCACACTCTTTACGAAACGGACCAGAACTCTCACGACACATTGAATTTTTAAATGAGAATTTTCCCCACGAACGAGAATTTGAAGACCTCCGATTGGTAGAAATTGCACTACTTTTCGACTTAAAATGAGAGAGTTATGGTGGTTTTAATTTTGGGTGATGTTTCTCACGCCCTTTTTAAAACGGACCAGAACACTCTCATCCCACCGAATTTTGAAACGAGAATTCTTTCCTTTGAAAGTGAATTTCAGGACCTTCGATTGGAAGAAATTTGGCCACTTTTGGACCTAACATGAGAGTTATGGAGGTTTTAATTTCAGGTGACCTGTCGCACACTCTTTATAACACAAACAAGAACGCTGCCATCCCATTGAATTTTGAAACAAGATTTCTTTCCCCGGAAAGCGAAGATGAAGACCTCCGATTGGAGGAAATTTCACCAGTTTTGGACTCAAAATGAGAGAGTTATGGAGGTTTTAATTTTCGGCCATGTTTTCCGCACTCTTTATGAAACAGACAAAAACTCTCACGACAGATTGAATTTTTAAATGAGAATTTTCCCCACGAACGAGATTTGGAAGACCTCCGATTGGTAAAAATTGCACTACTTTTCGACTTAAAATGAGAGAGTTATGGTCGTTTTAATTTTGGGTGATGTTTCTCACGCCCTTTTTAAAACGGACCAGAACACTCTCATCCCACCGAATTTTGAAACGAGAATTCTTTCCTTTGAAAGTGAATTTCAGGACCTTCGATTGGAAGAAATTTGGCCACTTTTGGACCTAACATGAGAGTTATGGAGGTTTTAATTTCAGGTGACCTGTCGCACACTCTTTATAACACAAACAAGAACGCTGCCATCCCATTGAATTTTGAAACAAGATTTCTTTCTCCTGAAAGCGAAGATGAAGACCTCCGATTGGAGGAAATTTCACCAGTTTTGGACTCAAAATGAGAGAGTTATGGAGGTTTAAATTTTCGGCCATGTTTTCCGCACTCTTTATGAAACAGACAAAAACTCTCACGAACGATTGAATTTTTAAATGAGAATTTTCCCCACGAAAGAGATTTGGAAGACCTCCGATTGGTAAAAATTGCACTAGTTTTCGACTTAAAATGAGAGAGTTATGGTCGTTTTAATTTTGGGTGATGTTTCTCACGCCCATTATAAAACGGACTAGAACACTCACATCCCACCGACTTTTGAAACGAGAATTCTTTCCTTTGAAAGTGAATTTCAAGACCTCCGATTGGAAGAAATTTGGCCACTTTTGGACCTAAAATGAGAGTTACGGAGGTTTTAATTTCAGGTGACGTGTCGCACACTCTTTATAACACAGACAAGAACTCTCTCATCCCACTGAATTTGAAACAAGATTTCTTTCCCCTGAGAGCGAAGATGAAGACCTCCGATTCGTGGAAATTTCACCACTTTTGTACTCAAAATGAGAGAGTTATAGAGGTTTTAATTTTCGGCCACGTTTCGCACACTCTTTACGAAACGGACCAGAACTCTCACGACACATTGAATTTTTAAATGAGAATTTTCCCCACGAACGAGAATTTGAAGACCTCCGATTGGTAGAAATTGCACTACTTTCTGACTTAAAATGAGAGAGTTATGGTGGTTTTAATTTTGGGTGATGTTTCTCACGCCCTTTTTAAAACGGACCAGAACACTCTCATCCCACCGAATTTTGAAACGAGAATTCTTTCCTTTGAAAGTGAATTTCAGGACCTTCGATTGGAAGAAATTTGGCCACTTTTGGACCTAACATGAGAGTTATGGAGGTTTTAATTTCAGGTGACCTGTCGCACACTCTTTATAACACAAACAAGAACGCTGCCATCCCATTGAATTTTGAAACAAGATTTCTTTCCCCTGAAAGCGAAGATGAAGACCTCCGATTGGAGGAAATTTCACCAGTTTTGGACTCAAAATGAGAGAGTTATGGAGGTTTTAATTTTTGGCCATGTTTTCCGCACTCTTTATGAAACAGACAAAAACTCTCACGACCGATTGAATTTTTAAATGAGAATTTTCCCCACGAACGAGATTTGGAAGACCTCCGATTGGTAAAAATTGCACTAGTTTTCGACTTAAAATGAGAGAGTTATGGTCGTTTTAATTTTGGGTGATGTTACTCACGCCCGTTATAAAACGGACTAGAACACTCACATCCCACCGACTTTTGAAACGAGAATTCTTTCCTTCGAAAGTGAATTTCAAGACCTCCGATTGGAAGAAATTTGGCCACTTTTGGACCTAAAATGAGAGTTATGGAGGTTTTAATTTCAGGTGACGTGTCGCACACTCTTTATAACACAGACAAGAACGCTCTCATCCCACTGAATTTGAAACAAGATTTCTTTCCCCTGAGAGCGAAGATGAAGACCTCCGATTCGTGGAAATTTCACCACTTTTGGACTCAAAATGAGAGAGTTATGGAGGTATTAATTTTCGGCCACGTTTTGCACACTCTTTATGAAACGGACCAGAACTCTCACGACACATTGAATTTTTAAATGCGAATTTTCCCCACGAACGAGAATTTGAAGACCTCCGATTGGTAGAAATTGCACTATTTTTCGACTTAAAATTAGAGAGTTATGGTGGTTTTAATTTTGCGTGATGTTTCTCACGCGCTTTATAAAACGGACCAGAACACTCTCATCCCACCGAATTTTGAAGCGAGAATTCTTTCATTTGAAAGTGAATTTCAAGACCCTCGATTGGAAGAAATTTCGCCACTTTTGGACCTAACATGAGAGTTATGGAGGTTTTAATTTCAGGTGACGTGTCGCACACTCTTTATAACACAAACAAGAACGCTCTCATCCCATTGAATTTTGAAACAAGATTTCTTTCTCCTGAAAGCGAAGATGAAGACCTCCGATTGGTGGAAATTTCACCACTTTTGTACTCAAAATGAGAGAGTTATGGAGGTTTTAATTTCAGGTGACCTGTCGCACACTCTTTATAACACAAACAAGAACGCTACCATCTCATTGAATTTTGAAACAAGATTTCTTTCCCCTAAAAGCGAAGATGAAGACCTCCGATTGGAGGAAATTTCACCAGTTTTGGACTCAAAATGAGAGAGTTATGGAGGTTTTAATTTTCGGCCATGTTTTCCGCACTCTTTATGAAACAGACAAAAACTCTCACGACAGATTGAATTTTTAAATGAGAATTTTCCCCACGAACGAGATTTGGAACACCTCCGATTGGTAAAAATTGCACTAGTTTTCGACTTAAAATGAGAGAGTTATGGTCGTTTTAATTTTGGGTGATGTTTCTCACGCCTTTTTAAAACGGACCAGAACACTCTCATCCCACCGAATTTTGAAACGAGAATTCTTTCCTTTGAAAGTGAATTTCAGGACCTTCGATTGGAAGAAATTTGGCCACTTTTGGACCTAACATGAGAGTTATGGAGGTTTTAATTTCAGGTGACCTGTCGCACACTCTTTATAACACAAACAAGAACGCTGCCATCCCATTGAATTTTGAAACAAGATTTCTTTCCCCTGAAAGCGAAGATGAAGACCTCCGATTGGAGGAAATTTCACCAGTTTTGGACTCAAAATGAGAGAGTTATGGAGGTTTTAATTTTCGGCCATGTTTTCCGCACTCTTTATGAAACAGACAAAAACTCTCACGACCGATTGAATTTTTAAATGAGAATTTTCCCCACGAACGAGATTTGGAAGACCTCCGATTGGTAAAAATTGCACTAGTTTTCGACTTAAAATGAGAGAGTTATGGTCGTTTTAATTTTGGGTGATGTTACTCACGCCCGTTATAAAACGGACTAGAACACTCACATCCCACCGACTTTTGAAACGAGAATTCTTTCCTTCGAAAGTGAATTTCAAGACCTCCGATTGGAAGAAATTTGGCCACTTTTGGACCTAAAATGAGAGTTATGGAGGTTTTAATTTCAGGTGACGTGTCGCACACTCTTTATAACACAGACAAGAACGCTCTCATCCCACTGAATTTGAAACAAGATTTCTTTCCCCTGAGAGCGAAGATGAAGACCTCCGATTCGTGGAAATTTCACCACTTTTGGACTCAAAATGAGAGAGTTATGGAGGTATTAATTTTCGGCCACGTTTTGCACACTCTTTATGAAACGGACCAGAACTCTCACGACACATTGAATTTTTAAATGCGAATTTTCCCCACGAACGAGAATTTGAAGACCTCCGATTGGTAGAAATTGCACTATTTTTCGACTTAAAATTAGAGAGTTATGGTGGTTTTAATTTTGCGTGATGTTTCTCACGCGCTTTATAAAACGGACTAGAACACTCACATCCCACCGACTTTTGAAACGAGAATTCTTTCCTTTGAAAGTGAATTTCAAGACCTCCGATTGGAAGAAATTTGGCCACTTTTGGACCTAAAATGAGAGTTACGGAGGTTTTAATTTCAGGTGACGTGTCGCACACTCTTTATAACACAGACAAGAACGCTCTCATCCCACTGAATTTGAAACAAGATTTCTTTCCCTTGAGAGCGAAGATGAAGACCTCCGATTCGTGGAAATTTCACCACTTTTGTACTCAAAATGAGAGAGTTATGGAGGTTTTAATTTTCGGCCACGTTTCGCACACTCTTTACGAAACGGACCAGAACTCTCACGACACATTGAATTTTTAAATGAGAATTTTCCCCACGAACGAGAATTTGAAGACCTCCGATTGGTAGAAATTGCACTACTTTTCGACTTAAAATGAGAGAGTTATGGTGGTTTTAATTTTGGGTGATGTTTCTCACGCCCTTTTTAAAACGGACCAGAACACTCTCATCCCACCGAATTTTGAAACGAGAATTCTTTCCTTTGAAAGTGAATTTCAGGACCTTCGATTGGAAGAAATTTGGCCACTTTTGGACCTAACATGAGAGTTATGGAGGTTTTAATTTCAGGTGACCTGTCGCACACTCTTTATAACACAAACAAGAACGCTGCCATCCCATTGAATTTTGAAACAAGATTTCTTTCCCCGGAAAGCGAAGATGAAGACCTCCGATTGGAGGAAATTTCACCAGTTTTGGACTCAAAATGAGAGAGTTATGGAGGTTTTAATTTTCGGCCATGTTTTCCGCACTCTTTATGAAACAGACAAAAACTCTCACGACAGATTGAATTTTTAAATGAGAATTTTCCCCACGAACGAGATTTGGAAGACCTCCGATTGGTAAAAATTGCACTACTTTTCGACTTAAAATGAGAGAGTTATGGTCGTTTTAATTTTGGGTGATGTTTCTCACGCCCTTTTTAAAACGGACCAGAACACTCTCATCCCACCGAATTTTGAAACGAGAATTCTTTCCTTTGAAAGTGAATTTCAGGACCTTCGATTGGAAGAAATTTGGCCACTTTTGGACCTAACATGAGAGTTATGGAGGTTTTAATTTCAGGTGACCTGTCGCACACTCTTTATAACACAAACAAGAACGCTGCCATCCCATTGAATTTTGAAACAAGATTTCTTTCCCCTGAAAGCGAAGATGAAGACCTCCGATTGGAGGAAATTTCACCAGTTTTGGACTCAAAATGAGAGAGTTATGGAGGTTTAAATTTTCGGCCATGTTTTCCGCACTCTTTATGAAACAGACAAAAACTCTCACGACCGATTGAATTTTTAAATGAGAATTTTCCCCACGAAAGAGATTTGGAAGACCTCCGATTGGTAAAAATTGCACTAGTTTTCGACTTAAAATGAGAGAGTTATGGTCGTTTTAATTTTGGGTGATGTTTCTCACGCCCATTATAAAACGGACTAGAACACTCACATCCCACCGACTTTTGAAACGAGAATTCTTTCCTTTGAAAGTGAATTTCAAGACCTCCGATTGGAAGAAATTTGGCCACTTTTGGACCTAAAATGAGAGTTACGGAGGTTTTAATTTCAGGTGACGTGTCGCACACTCTTTATAACACAGACAAGAACTCTCTCATCCCACTGAATTTGAAACAAGATTTCTTTCCCCTGAGAGCGAAGATGAAGACCTCCGATTCGTGGAAATTTCACCACTTTTGTACTCAAAATGAGAGAGTTATGGAGGTTTTAATTTTCGGCCACGTTTCGCACACTCTTTACGAAACGGACCAGAACTCTCACGACACATTGAATTTTTAAATGAGAATTTTCCCCACGAACGAGAATTTGAAGACCTCCGATTGGTAGAAATTGCACTACTTTTCGACTTAAAATGAGAGAGTTATGGTGGTTTTAATTTTGGGTGATGTTTCTCACGCCCTTTTTAAAACGGACCAGAACACTCTCATCCCACTGAATTTTGAAACGAGAATTCTTTCCTTTGAAAGTGAATTTCAGGACCTTCGATTGGAAGAAATTTGGCCACTTTTGGACCTAACATGAGAGTTATGGAGGTTTTAATTTCAGGTGACCTGTCGCACACTCTTTATAACACAAACAAGAACGCTGCCATCCCATTGAATTTTGAAACAAGATTTCTTTCCCCTGAAAGCGAAGATGAAGACCTCCGATTGGAGGAAATTTCACCAGTTTTGGACTCAAAATGAGAGAGTTATGGAGGTTTTAATTTTCGGCCATGTTTTCCGCACTCTTTATGAAACAGACAAAAACTCTCACGACCGATTGAATTTTTAAATGAGAATTTTCCCCACGAAAGAGATTTGGAAGACCTCCGATTGGTAAAAATTGCACTAGTTTTCGACTTAAAATGAGAGAGTTATGGTCGTTTTAATTTTGGGTGATGTTTCTCACGCCCATTATAAAACGGACTAGAACACTCACATCCCACCGACTTTTGAAACGAGAATTCTTTCCTTTGAAAGTGAATTTCAAGACCTCCGATTGGAAGAAATTTGGCCACTTTTGGACCTAAAATGAGAGTTACGGAGGTTTTAATTTCAGGTGACGTGTCGCACACTCTTTATAACACAGACAAGAACGCTCTCATCCCACTGAATTTGAAACAAGATTTCTTTCCCCTGAGAGCGAAGATGAAGACCTCCGATTCGTGGAAATTTCACCACTTTTGTACTCAAAATGAGAGAGTTATGGAGGTTTTAATTTTCGGCCACGTTTCGCACACTCTTTACGAAACGGACCAGAACTCTCACGACACATTGAATTTTTAAATGAGAATTTTCCCCACGAACGAGAATTTGAAGACCTCCGATTGGTAGAAATTGCACTACTTTCTGACTTAAAATGAGAGAGTTATGGTGGTTTTAATTTTGGGTGATGTTTCTCACGCCCTTTTTAAAACGGACCAGAACACTCTCATCCCACCGAATTTTGAAACGAGAATTCTTTCCTTTGAAAGTGAGTTTCAGGACCTTCGATTGGAAGAAATTTGGCCACTTTTGGACCTAACATGAGAGTTATGGAGGTTTTAATTTCAGGTGACCTGTCGCACACTCCTTATAACACAAACAAGAACGCTGCCATCCCATTGAATTTTGAAACAAGATTTCTTTCCCCTGAAAGCGAAGATGAAGACCTCTGATTGGAGGAAATTTCACCAGTTTTGGACTCAAAATGAGAGAGTTATGGAGGTTTTAATTTTCGGCCATGTTTTCCGCACTCTTTATGAAACAGACAAAAACTCTCACGACCGATTGAATTTTTAAATGAGAATTTTCCCCACGAAAGAGATTTGGAAGACCTCCGATTGGTAAAAATTGCACTAGTTTTCGACTTAAAATGGGAGAGTTATGGTCGTTTTAATTTTGGGTGATGTTTCTCACGCCCATTATAAAACGGACTAGAACACTCACATCCCACCGACTTTTGAAACGAGAATTCTTTCCTTTGAAAGTGAATTTCAAGACCTCCGATTGGAAGAAATTTGGCCACTTTTGGACCTAAAATGAGAGTTACGGAGGTTTTAATTTCAGGTGACGTGTCGCACACTCTTTATAACACAGACAAGAACGCTCTCATCCCACTGAATTTGAAACAAGATTTCTTTCCCCTGAGAGCGAAGATGAAGACCTCCGATTCGTGGAAATTTCACCACTTTTGTACTCAAAATGAGAGAGTTATGGAGGTTTTAATTTTCGGCCACGTTTCGCACACTCTTTACGAAACGGACCAGAACTCTCACGACACATTGAATTTTTAAATGAGAATTTTCCCCACGAACGAGAATTTGAAGACCTCCGATTGGTAGAAATTGCACTACTTTCTGACTTAAAATGAGAGAGTTATGGTGGTTTTAATTTTGGGTGATGTTTCTCACGCCCTTTTTAAAACGGACCAGAACACTCTCATCCCACCGAATTTTGAAACGAGAATTCTTTCCTTTGAAAGTGAATTTCAGGACCTTCGATTGGAAGAAATTTGGCCACTTTTGGACCTAACATGAGAGTTATGGAGGTTTTAATTTCAGGTGACCTGTCGCACACTCTTTATAACACAAACAAGAACGCTGCCATCCCATTGAATTTTGAAACAAGATTTCTTTCCCCTGAAAGCGAAGATGAAGACCTCCGATTGGAGGAAATTTCACCAGTTTTGGACTCAAAATGAGAGAGTTATGGAGGTTTTAATTTTTGGCCATGTTTTCCGCACTCTTTATGAAACAGACAAAAACTCTCACGACCGATTGAATTTTTAAATGAGAATTTTCCCCACGAACGAGATTTGGAAGACCTCCGATTGGTAAAAATTGCACTAGTTTTCGACTTAAAATGAGAGAGTTATGGTCGTTTTAATTTTGGGTGATGTTACTCACGCCCGTTATAAAACGGACTAGAACACTCACATCCCACCGACTTTTGAAACGAGAATTCTTTCCTTCGAAAGTGAATTTCAAGACCTCCGATTGGAAGAAATTTGGCCACTTTTGGACCTAAAATGAGAGTTATGGAGGTTTTAATTTCAGGTGACGTGTCGCACACTCTTTATAACACAGACAAGAACGCTCTCATCCCACTGAATTTGAAACAAGATTTCTTTCCCCTGAGAGCGAAGATGAAGACCTCCGATTCGTGGAAATTTCACCACTTTTGGACTCAAAATGAGAGAGTTATGGAGGTATTAATTTTCGGCCACGTTTTGCACACTCTTTATGAAACGGACCAGAACTCTCACGACACATTGAATTTTTAAATGCGAATTTTCCCCACGAACGAGAATTTGAAGACCTCCGATTGGTAGAAATTGCACTATTTTTCGACTTAAAATTAGAGAGTTATGGTGGTTTTAATTTTGCGTGATGTTTCTCACGCGCTTTATAAAACGGACCAGAACACTCTCATCCCACCGAATTTTGAAGCGAGAATTCTTTCATTTGAAAGTGAATTTCAAGACCCTCGATTGGAAGAAATTTCGCCACTTTTGGACCTAACATGAGAGTTATGGAGGTTTTAATTTCAGGTGACGTGTCGCACACTCTTTATAACACAAACAAGAACGCTCTCATCCCATTGAATTTTGAAACAAGATTTCTTTCTCCTGAAAGCGAAGATGAAGACCTCCGATTGGTGGAAATTTCACCACTTTTGTACTCAAAATGAGAGAGTTATGGAGGTTTTAATTTCAGGTGACCTGTCGCACACTCATTATAACACAAACAAGAACGCTACCATCTCATTGAATTTTGAAACAAGATTTCTTTCCCCTGAAAGCGAAGATGAAGACCTCCGATTGGAGGAAATTTCACCAGTTTTGGACTCAAAATGAGAGAGTTATGGAGGTTTTAATTTTCGGCCATGTTTTCCGCACTCTTTATGAAACAGACAAAAACTCTCACGACCGATTGAATTTTTAAATGAGAATTTTCCCCACGAAAGAGATTTGGAAGACCTCCGATTGGTAAAAATTGCACTAGTTTTCGACTTAAAATGAGAGAGTTATGGTCGTTTTAATTTTGGGTGATGTTTCTCACGCCCATTATAAAACGGACTAGAACACTCACATCCCACCGACTTTTGAAACGAGAATTCTTTCCTTTGAAAGTGAATTTCAAGACCTCCGATTGGAAGAAATTTGGCCACTTTTGGACCTAAAATGAGAGTTACGGAGGTTTTAATTTCAGGTGACGTGTCGCACACTCTTTATAACACAGACAAGAACGCTCTCATCCCACTGAATTTGAAACAAGATTTCTTTCCCCTGAGAGCGAAGATGAAGACCTCCGATTCGTGGAAATTTCACCACTTTTGTACTCAAAATGAGAGAGTTATGGAGGTTTTAATTTCAGGTGACCTGTCGCACACTCTTTATAACACAAACAAGAACGCTACCATCTCATTGAATTTTGAAACAAGATTTCTTTCCCCTGAAAGCGAAGATGAAGACCTCCGATTGGAGGAAATTTCACCAGTTTTGGACTCAAAATGAGAGAGTTATGGAGGTTTTAATTTTCGGCCATGTTTTCCACACTCTTTATGAAACAGACAAAAACTCTCACGACAGATTGAATTTTTAAATGAGAATTTTCCCCACGAACGAGATTTGGAAGACCTCCGATTGGTAAAAATTGCACTACTTTTCGACTTAAAATGAGAGAGTTATGGTCGTTTTAATTTTGGGTGATGTTTCTCACGCCTTTTTAAAACGGACCAGAACACTCTCATCCCACCGAATTTTGAAACGAGAATTCTTTCCTTTGAAAGTGAATTTCAGGACCTTCGATTGGAAGAAATTTGGCCACTTTTGGACCTAACATGAGAGTTATGGAGGTTTTAATTTCAGGTGACCTGTCGCACACTCTTTATAACACAAACAAGAACGCTGCCATCCCATTGAATTTTGAAACAAGATTTCTTTCCCCTGAAAGCGAAGATGAAGACCTCCGATTGGAGGAAATTTCACCAGTTTTGGACTCAAAATGAGAGAGTTATGGAGGTTTTAATTTTCGGCCATGTTTTCCGCACTCTTTATGAAACAGACAAAAACTCTCACGACCGATTGAATTTTTAAATGAGAATTTTCCCCACGAAAGAGATTTGGAAGACCTCCGATTGGTAAAAATTGCACTAGTTTTCGACTTAAAATGAGAGAGTTATGGTCGTTTTAATTTTGGGTGATGTTTCTCACGCCCATTATAAAACGGACTAGAACACTCACATCCCACCGACTTTTGAAACGAGAATTCTTTCCTTTGAAAGTGAATTTCAAGACCTCCGATTGGAAGAAATTTGGCCACTTTTGGACCTAAAATGAGAGTTACGGAGGTTTTAATTTCAGGTGACGTGTCGCACACTCTTTATAACACAGACAAGAACGCTCTCATCCCACTGAATTTGAAACAAGATTTCTTTCCCCTGAGAGCGAAGATGAAGACCTCCGATTCGTGGAAATTTCACCACTTTTGTACTCAAAATGAGAGAGTTATGGAGGTTTTAATTTCAGGTGACCTGTCGCACACTCTTTATAACACAAACAAGAACGCTACCATCTCATTGAATTTTGAAACAAGATTTCTTTCCCCTGAAAGCGAAGATGAAGACCTCCGATTGGAGGAAATTTCACCAGTTTTGGACTCAAAATGAGAGAGTTATGGAGGTTTTAATTTTCGGCCATGTTTTCCGCACTCTTTATGAAACAGACAAAAACTCTCACGACAGATTGAATTTTTAAATGAGAATTTTCCCCACGAACGAGATTTGGAAGACCTCCGATTGGTAAAAATTGCACTACTTTTCGACTTAAAATGAGAGAGTTATGGTCGTTTTAATTTTGGGTGATGTTTCTCACGCCTTTTTAAAACGGACCAGAACACTCTCATCCCACCGAATTTTGAAACGAGAATTCTTTCCTTTGAAAGTGAATTTCAGGACCTTCGATTGGAAGAAATTTGGCCACTTTTGGACCTAACATGAGAGTTATGGAGGTTTTAATTTCAGGTGACCTGTCGCACACTCTTTATAACACAAACAAGAACGCTGCCATCCCATTGAATTTTGAAACAAGATTTCTTTCCCCTGAAAGCGAAGATGAAGACCTCCGATTGGAGGAAATTTCACCAGTTTTGGACTCAAAATGAGAGAGTTATGGAGGTTTTAATTTTCGGCCATGTTTTCCGCACTCTTTATGAAACAGACAAAAACTCTCACGACCGATTGAATTTTTAAATGAGAATTTTCCCCACGAAAGAGATTTGGAAGACCTCCGATTGGTAAAAATTGCACTAGTTTTCGACTTAAAATGAGAGAGTTATGGTCGTTTTAATTTTGGGTGATGTTTCTCACGCCCATTATAAAACGGACTAGAACACTCACATCCCACCGACTTTTGAAACGAGAATTCTTTCCTTTGAAAGTGAATTTCAAGACCTCCGATTGGAAGAAATTTGGCCACTTTTGGACCTAAAATGAGAGTTACGGAGGTTTTAATTTCAGGTGACGTGTCGCACACTCTTTATAACACAGACAAGAACGCTCTCATCCCACTGAATTTGAAACAAGATTTCTTTCCCCTGAGAGCGAAGATGAAGACCTCCGATTCGTGGAAATTTCACCACTTTTGTACTCAAAATGAGAGAGTTATGGAGGTTTTAATTTCAGGTGACCTGTCGCACACTCTTTATAACACAAACAAGAACGCTACCATCTCATTGAATTTTGAAACAAGATTTCTTTCCCCTGAAAGCGAAGATGAAGACCTCCGATTGGAGGAAATTTCACCAGTTTTGGACTCAAAATGAGAGAGTTATGGAGGTTTTAATTTTCGGCCATGTTTTCCGCACTCTTTATGAAACAGACAAAAACTCTCACGACAGATTGAATTTTTAAATGAGAATTTTCCCCACGAACGAGATTTGGAAGACCTCCGATTGGTAAAAATTGCACTAGTTTTCGACTTAAAATGAGAGAGTTATGGTCGTTTTAATTTTGGGTGATGTTTCTCACGCCCATTATAAAACGGACTAGAACACTCACATCCCACCGACTTTTGAAACGAGAATTCTTTCCTTTGAAAGTGCATTTCAAGACCTCCGATTGGAAGAAATTTGGCCACTTTTGGACCTAAAATGAGAGTTACGGAGGTTTTAATTTCAGGTGACGTGTCGCACACTCTTTATAACACAGACAAGAACGCTCTCATCCCACTGAATTTGAAACAAGATTTCTTTCCCCTGAGAGCGAAGATGAAGACCTCCGATTCGTGGAAATTTCACCACTTTTGTACTCAAAATGAGAGAGTTATGGAGGTTTTAATTTCAGGTGACCTGTCGCACACTCTTTATAACACAAACAAGAACGCTACCATCTCATTGAATTTTGAAACAAGATTTCTGTCCCCTGAAAGCGAAGATGAAGACCTCCGATTGGAGGAAATTTCACCAGTTTTGGACTCAAAATGAGAGAGTTATGGAGGTTTTAATTTTCGGCCATGTTTTCCGCACTCTTTATGAAACAGACAAAAACTCTCACGACAGATTGAATTTTTAAATGAGAATTTTCCCCACGAACGAGATTTGGAAGACCTCCGATTGGTAAAAATTGCACTACTTTTCGACTTAAAATGAGAGAGTTATGGTCGTTTTAATTTTGGGTGATGTTTCTCACGCCTTTTTAAAACGGACCAGAACACTCTCATCCCACCGAATTTTGAAACGAGAATTCTTTCCTTTGAAAGTGAATTTCAGGACCTTCGATTGGAAGAAATTTGGCCACTTTTGGACCTAACATGAGAGTTATGGAGGTTTTAATTTCAGGTGACCTGTCGCACACTCTTTATAACACAAACAAGAACGCTGCCATCCCATTGAAATTTGAAACAAGATTTCTTTCCCCTGAAAGCGAAGATGAAGACCTCCGATTGGAGGAAATTTCACCAGTTTTGGACTCAAAATGAGAGAGTTATGGAGGTTTTAATTTTCGGCCATGTTTTCCGCACTCTTTATGAAACAGACAAAAACTCTCACGACCGATTGAATTTTTAAATGAGAATTTTCCCCACGAAAGAGATTTGGAAGACCTCCGATTGGTAAAAATTGCACTAGTTTTCGACTTAAAATGAGAGAGTTATGGTCGTTTTAATTTTGGGTGATGTTGCTCACGCCCATTATAAAACGGACTAGAACACTCACATCCCACCGACTTTTGAAACGAGAATTCTTTCCTTTGAAAGTGAATTTCAAGACCTCCGATTGGAAGAAATTTGGCCACTTTTGGACCTAAAATGAGAGTTACGGAGGTTTTAATTTCAGGTGACGTGTCGCACACTCTTTATAACACAGACAAGAACGCTCTCATCCCACTGAATTTGAAACAAGATTTCTTTCCCCTGAGAGCGAAGATGAAGACCTCCGATTCGTGGAAATTTCACCACTTTTGTACTCAAAATGAGAGAGTTATGGAGGTTTTAATTTCAGGTGACCTGTCGCACACTCTTTATAACACAAACAAGAACGCTACCATCTCATTGAATTTTGAAACAAGATTTCTGTCCCCTGAAAGCGAAGATGAAGACCTCCGATTGGAGGAAATTTCACCAGTTTTGGACTCAAAATGAGAGAGTTATGGAGGTTTTAATTTTCGGCCATGTTTTCCGCACTCTTTATGAAACAGACAAAAACTCTCACGACAGATTGAATTTTTAAATGAGAATTTTCCCCACGAACGAGATTTGGAAGACCTCCGATTGGTAAAAATTGCACTACTTTTCGACTTAAAATGAGAGAGTTATGGTCGTTTTAATTTTGGGTGATGTTTCTCACGCCTTTTTAAAACGGACCAGAACACTCTCATCCCACCGAATTTTGAAACGAGAATTCTTTCCTTTGAAAGTGAATTTCAGGACCTTCGATTGGAAGAAATTTGGCCACTTTTGGACCTAACATGAGAGTTATGGAGGTTTTAATTTCAGGTGACCTGTCGCACACTCTTTATAACACAAACAAGAACGCTGCCATCCCATTGAAATTTGAAACAAGATTTCTTTCCCCTGAAAGCGAAGATGAAGACCTCCGATTGGAGGAAATTTCACCAGTTTTGGACTCAAAATGAGAGAGTTATGGAGGTTTTAATTTTCGGCCATGTTTTCCGCACTCTTTATGAAACAGACAAAAACTCTCACGACCGATTGAATTTTTAAATGAGAATTTTCCCCACGAAAGAGATTTGGAAGACCTCCGATTGGTAAAAATTGCACTAGTTTTCGACTTAAAATGAGAGAGTTATGGTCGTTTTAATTTTGGGTGATGTTGCTCACGCCCATTATAAAACGGACTAGAACACTCACATCCCACCGACTTTTGAAACGAGAATTCTTTCCTTTGAAAGTGAATTTCAAGACCTCCGATTGGAAGAAATTTGGCCACTTTTGGACCTAAAATGAGAGTTACGGAGGTTTTAATTTCAGGTGACGTGTCGCACACTCTTTATAACACAGACAAGAACGCTCTCATCCCACTGAATTTGAAACAAGATTTCTTTCCCCTGAGAGCGAAGATGAAGACCTCCGATTCGTGGAAATTTCACCACTTTTGTACTCAAAATGAGAGAGTTATGGAGGTTTTAATTTCAGGTGACCTGTCGCACACTCTTTATAACACAAACAAGAACGCTACCATCTCATTGAATTTTGAAACAAGATTTCTTTCCCCTGAAAGCGAAGATGAAGACCTCCGATTGGAGGAAATTTCACCAGTTTTGGACTCAAAATGAGAGAGTTATGGAGGTTTTAATTTTCGGCCATGTTTTCCGCACTCTTTATGAAACAGACAAAAACTCTCACGACAGATTGAATTTTTAAATGAGAATTTTCCCCACGAACGAGATTTGGAAGACCTCCGATTGGTAAAAATTGCACTAGTTTTCGACTTAAAATGAGAGAGTTATGGTCGTTTTAATTTTGGGTGATGTTTCTCACGCCCATTATAAAACGGACTAGAACACTCACATCCCACCGACTTTTGAAACGAGAATTCTTTCCTTTGAAAGTGAATTTCAAGACCTCCGATTGGAAGAAATTTGGCCACTTTTGGACCTAAAATGAGAGTTACGGAGGTTTTAATTTCAGGTGACGTGTCGCACACTCTTTATAACACAAACAAGAACGCTGCCATCCCATTGAATTTTGAAACAAGATTTCTTTCCCCTGAAAGCGAAGATGAAGACCTCCGATTGGAGGAAATTTCACCAGTTTTGGACTCAAAATGAGAGAGTTATGGAGGTTTTAATTTTCGGCCATGTTTTCCGCACTCTTTATGAAACAGACAAAAACTCTCACGACCGATTGAATTTTTAAATGAGAATTTTCCCCACGAAAGAGATTTGGAAGACCTCCGATTGGTAAAAATTGCACTAGTTTTCGACTTAAAATGAGAGAGTTATGGTCGTTTTAATTTTGGGTGATGTTTCTGACGCCCATTATAAAACGGACTAGAACACTCACATCCCACCGACTTTTGAAACGAGAATTCTTTCCTTTGAAAGTGAATTTCAAGACCTCCGATTGGAAGAAATTTGGCCACTTTTGGACCTAAAATGAGAGTTACGGAGGTTTTAATTTCAGGTGACGTGTCGCACACTCTTTATAACACAGACAAGAACTCTCTCATCCCACTGAATTTGAAACAAGATTTCTTTCCCCTGAGAGCGAAGATGAAGACCTCCGATTCGTGGAAATTTCACCACTTTTGTACTCAAAATGAGAGAGTTATGGAGGTTTTAATTTTCGGCCACGTTTCGCACACTCTTTATGAAACGGACCAGAACTCTCACGACACATTGAATTTTTAAATGAGAATTTTCCCCACGAACGAGAATTTGAAGACCTCCGATTGGTAGAAATTGCACTACTTTTCGACTTAAAATGAGAGAGTTATGGTGGTTATAATTTTGGGTGATGTTTCTCACGCCCTTTTTAAAACGGACCAGAACACTCTCATCCCACCGAATTTTGAAACGAGAATTCTTTCCTTTGAAAGTGAATTTCAGGACCTTCGATTGGAAGAAATTTGGCCACTTTTGGACCTAACATGAGAGTTATGGAGGTTTTAATTTCAGGTGACCTGTCGCACACTCTTTATAACACAAACAAGAACGCTGCCATCCCATTGAATTTTGAAACAAGATTTCTTTCCCCTGAAAGCGAAGATGAAGACCTCCGATTGGAGGAAATTTCACCAGTTTTGGACTCAAAATGAGAGAGTTATGGAGGTTTTAATTTTCGGCCATGTTTTCCGCACTCTTTATGAAACAGACAAAAACTCTCACGACCGATTGAATTTTTAAATGAGAATTTTCCCCACGAACGAGATTTGGAAGACCTCCGATTGGTAAAAATTGCACTAGTTTTCGACTTAAAATGAGAGAGTTATGGTCGTTTTAATTTTGGGTGATGTTTCTCACGCCCATTATAAAACGGACTAGAACACTCACATCCCACCGACTTTTGAAACGAGTATTCTTTGCTTCGAAAGTGAATTTCAAGACCTCCGATTGGAAGAAATTTGGCCACTTTTGGACCTAAAATGAGAGTTATGGAGGTTTTAATTTCAGGTGACGTGTCGCACACTCTTTATAACACAGACAAGAACGCTCTCATCCCACTGAATTTGAAACAAGATTTCTTTCCCCTGAGAGCGAAGATGAAGACCTCCGATTCGTGGAAATTTCACCACTTTTGGACTCAAAATGAGAGAGTTATGGAGGTATTAATTTTCGGCCACGTTTTGCACACTCTTTATGAAACGGACCAGAACTCTCACGACACATTGAATTTTTAAATGCGAATTTTCCCCACGAACGAGAATTTGAAGACCTCCGATTGGTAGAAATTGCACTATTTTTCGACTTAAAATGAGAGAGTTATGGTGGTTTTAATTTTGCGTGATGTTTCTCCCGCGCTTTATAAAACGGACCAGAACACTCTCATCCCACCGAATTTTGAAGCGAGAATTCTTTCATTTGAAAGTGAATTTCAAGACCCTCGATTGGAAGAAATTTCGCCACTTTTGGACCTAACATGAGAGTTATGGAGGTTTTAATTTCAGGTGACGTGTCGCACACTCTTTATAACACAAACAAGAACGCTCTCATCCCATTGAATTTTGAAACAAGATTTCTTTCTCCTGAAAGCGAAGATGAAGACCTCCGATTGGTGGAAATTTCACCACTTTTGTACTCAAAATGAGAGAGTTATGGAGGTTTTAATTTCAGGTGACCTGTCGCACACTCTTTATAACACAAACAAGAACGCTACCATCTCATTGAATTTTGAAACAAGATTTCTTCCCCTGAAAGCGAAGATGAAGACCTCCGATTGGAGGAAATTTCACCAGTTTTGGACTCAAAATGAGAGAGTTATGGAGGTTTTAATTTTCAGCCATGTTTTCCGCACTCTTTATGAAACAGACAAAAACTCTCACGACAGATTGAATTTTTAAATGAGAATTTTCCCCACGAACGAGATTTGGAAGACCTCCGATTGGTAAAAATTGCACTAGTTTTCGACTTAAAATGAGAGAGTTATGGTCGTTTTAATTTTGGGTGATGTTTCTCACGCCCATTATAAAACGGACTAGAACACTCACATCCCACCGACTTTTGAAACGAGAATTCTTTCCTTTGAAAGTGAATTTCAAGACCTCCGATTGGAAGAAATTTGGCCACTTTTGGACCTAAAATGAGAGTTACGGAGGTTTTAATTTCAGGTGACGTGTCGCACACTCTTTATAACACAAACAAGAACGCTGCCATCCCATTGAATTTTGAAACAAGATTTCTTTCCCCTGAAAGCGAAGATGAATACCTCCGATTGGAGGAAATTTCACCAGTTTTGGACTCAAAATGAGAGAGTTATGGAGGTTTTAATTTTCGGCCATGTTTTCCGCACTCTTTATGAAACAGACAAAAACTCTCACGACCGATTGAATTTTTAAATGAGAATTTTCCCCACGAAAGAGATTTGGAAGACCTCCGATTGGTAAAAATTGCACTAGTTTTCGACTTAAAATGAGAGAGTTATGGTCGTTTTAATTTTGGGTGATGTTTCTCACGCCCATTATAAAACGGACTAGAACACTCACATCCCACCGACTTTTGAAACGAGAATTCTTTCCTTTGAAAGTGAATTTCAAGACCTCCGATTGGAAGAAATTTGGCCACTTTTGGACCTAAAATGAGAGTTACGGAGGTTTTAATTTCAGGTGACGTGTCGCACACTCTTTATAACACAGACAAGAACGCTCTCATCCCACTGAATTTTGAAACAAGATTTCTTTCCCCTGAGAGCGAAGATGAAGACCTCCGATTGGTGGAAATTTCACCACTTTTGTACTCAAAATGAGAGAGTTATGGAGGTTTTAATTTTAGGTGACCTGTCGCACACTCTTTATAACACAAACAAGAACGCTACCATCTCATTGAATTTTGAAACAAGATTTCTTTCCCCTGAAAGCGAAGATGAAGACCTCCGATTGGAGGAAATTTCACCAGTTTTGGACTCAAAATGAGAGAGTTATGGAGGTTTTAATTTTCGGCCATGTTTTCCGCACTCTTTATGAAACAGACAAAAACTCTCACGACAGATTGAATTTTTAAATGAGAATTTTCCCCACGAACGAGATTTGGAAGACCTCCGATTGGTAAAAATTGCACTACTTTTCGACTTAAAATGAGAGAGTTATGGTCGTTTTAATTTTGGGTGATGTTTCTCACGCCCTTTTTAAAACGGACCAGAACACTCTCATCCCACCGAATTTTGAAACGAGAATTCTTTCCTTTGAAAGTGAATTTCAGGACCTTCGATTGGAAGAAATTTGGCCACTTTTGGACCTAACATGAGAGTTATGGAGGTTTTAATTTCAGGTGACCTGTCGCACACTCTTTATAACACAAACAAGAACGCTGCCATCCCATTGAATTTTGAAACAAGATTTCTTTCCCCTGAAAGCGAAGATGAAGACCTCCGATTGGAGGAAATTTCACCAGTTTTGGACTCAAAATGAGAGAGTTATGGAGGTTTTAATTTTCGGCCATGTTTTCCGCACTCTTTATGAAACAGACAAAAACTCTCACGACCGATTGAATTTTTAAATGAGAATTTTCCCCACGAACGAGATTTGGAAGACCTCCGATTGGTAAAAATTGCACTAGTTTTCGACTTAAAATGAGAGAGTGATGGTCGTTTTAATTTTGGGTGATGTTTCTCACGCCCATTATAAAACGGACTAGAACACTCACATCCCACCGACTTTTGAAACGAGAATTCTTTCCTTCGAAAGTGAATTTGAAGACCTCCGATTGGAAGAAATTTGGCCACTTTTGGACCTAAAATGAGAGTTATGGAGGTTTTAATTTCAGGTGACGTGTCGCACACTCTTTATAACACAGACAAGAAAGCTCTCATCCCACTGAATTTGAAACAAGATTTCTTTCCCCTGAGAGCGAAGATGAAGACCTCCGATTCGTGGAAATTTCACCACTTTTGTACTCAAAATGAGAGAGTTATGGAGGTTTTAATTTCAGGTGACCTGTCGCACACTCTTTATAACACAAACAGGAACGCTACCATCTCATTGAATTTTGAAACAAGATTTCTTTCCCCTGAAAGCGAAGATGAAGACCTCCGATTGGAGGAAATTTCACCACTTTTGGACTCAAAATGAGAGAGTTATGGAGGTATTAATTTTCGGCCACGTTTTGCACACTCTTTATGAAACGGACCAGAACTCTCACGACACATTGAATTTTTAAATGCGAATTTTCCCCACGAACGAGAATTTGAAGACCTCCGATTGGTAGAAATTGCACTATTTTTCGACTTAAAATGAGAGAGTTATGGTGGTTTTAATTTTGCGTGATGTTTCTCCCGCGCTTTATAAAACGGACCAGAACACTCTCATCCCACCGAATTTTGAAGCGAGAATTCTTTCATTTGAAAGTGAATTTCAAGACCCTCGATTGGAAGAAATTTCGCCACTTTTGGACCTAACATGAGAGTTATGGAGGTTTTAATTTCAGGTGACGTGTCGCACACTCTTTATAACACAAACAAGAACGCTCTCATCCCATTGAATTTTGAAACAAGATTTCTTTCTCCTGAAAGCGAAGATGAAGACCTCCGATTGGTGGAAATTTCACCACTTTTGTACTCAAAATGAGAGAGTTATGGAGGTTTTAATTTCAGGTGACCTGTCGCACACTCTTTATAACACAAACAAGAACGCTACCATCTCATTGAATTTTGAAACAAGATTTCTTCCCCTGAAAGCGAAGATGAAGACCTCCGATTGGAGGAAATTTCACCAGTTTTGGACTCAAAATGAGAGAGTTATGGAGGTTTTAATTTTCAGCCATGTTTTCCGCACTCTTTATGAAACAGACAAAAACTCTCACGACAGATTGAATTTTTAAATGAGAATTTTCCCCACGAACGAGATTTGGAAGACCTCCGATTGGTAAAAATTGCACTAGTTTTCGACTTAAAATGAGAGAGTTATGGTCGTTTTAATTTTGGGTGATGTTTCTCACGCCCATTATAAAACGGACTAGAACACTCACATCCCACCGACTTTTGAAACGAGAATTCTTTCCTTTGAAAGTGAATTTCAAGACCTCCGATTGGAAGAAATTTGGCCACTTTTGGACCTAAAATGAGAGTTACGGAGGTTTTAATTTCAGGTGACGTGTCGCACACTCTTTATAACACAAACAAGAACGCTGCCATCCCATTGAATTTTGAAACAAGATTTCTTTCCCCTGAAAGCGAAGATGAAGACCTCCGATTGGAGGAAATTTCACCAGTTTTGGACTCAAAATGAGAGAGTTATGGAGGTTTTAATTTTCGGCCATGTTTTCCGCACTCTTTATGAAACAGACAAAAACTCTCACGACCGATTGAATTTTTAAATGAGAATTTTCCCCACGAAAGAGATTTGGAAGACCTCCGATTGGTAAAAATTGCACTAGTTTTCGACTTAAAATGAGAGAGTTATGGTCGTTTTAATTTTGGGTGATGTTTCTCACGCCCATTATAAAACGGACTAGAACACTCACATCCCACCGACTTTTGAAACGAGAATTCTTTCCTTTGAAAGTGAATTTCAAGACCTCCGATTGGAAGAAATTTGGCCACTTTTGGACCTAAAATGAGAGTTACGGAGGTTTTAATTTCAGGTGACGTGTCGCACACTCTTTATAACACAGACAAGAACGCTCTCATCCCACTGAATTTTGAAACAAGATTTCTTTCCCCTGAGAGCGAAGATGAAGACCTCCGATTGGTGGAAATTTCACCACTTTTGTACTCAAAATGAGAGAGTTATGGAGGTTTTAATTTCAGGTGACCTGTCGCACACTCTTTATAACACAAACAAGAACGCTACCATCTCATTGAATTTTGAAACAAGATTTCTTTCCCCTGAAAGCGAAGATGAAGACCTCCGATTGGAGGAAATTTCACCAGTTTTGGACTCAAAATGAGAGAGTTATGGAGGTTTTAATTTTCGGCCATGTTTTCCGCACTCTTTATGAAACAGACAAAAACTCTCACGACAGATTGAATTTTTAAATGAGAATTTTCCCCACGAACGAGATTTGGAAGACCTCCGATTGGTAAAAATTGCACTACTTTTCGACTTAAAATGAGAGAGTTATGGTCGTTTTAATTTTGGGTGATGTTTCTCACGCCCTTTTTAAAACGGACCAGAACACTCTCATCCCACCGAATTTTGAAACGAGAATTCTTTCCTTTGAAAGTGAATTTCAGGACCTTCGATTGGAAGAAATTTGGCCACTTTTGGACCTAACATGAGAGTTATGGAGGTTTTAATTTCAGGTGACCTGTCGCACACTCTTTATAACACAAACAAGAACGCTGCCATCCCATTGAATTTTGAAACAAGATTTCTTTCCCCTGAAAGCGAAGATGAAGACCTCCGATTGGAGGAAATTTCACCAGTTTTGGACTCAAAATGAGAGAGTTATGGAGGTTTTAATTTTCGGCCATGTTTTCCGCACTCTTTATGAAACAGACAAAAACTCTCACGACCGATTGACTTTTTAAATGAGAATTTTCCCCACGAACGAGATTTGGAAGACCTCCGATTGGTAAAAATTGCACTAGTTTTCGACTTAAAATGAGAGAGTGATGGTCGTTTTAATTTTGGGTGATGTTTCTCACGCCCATTATAAAACGGACTAGAACACTCACATCCCACCGACTTTTGAAACGAGAATTCTTTCCTTCGAAAGTGAATTTGAAGACCTCCGATTGGAAGAAATTTGGCCACTTTTGGACCTAAAATGAGAGTTATGGAGGTTTTAATTTCAGGTGACGTGTCGCACACTCTTTATAACACAGACAAGAAAGCTCTCATCCCACTGAATTTGAAACAAGATTTCTTTCCCCTGAGAGCGAAGATGAAGACCTCCGATTCGTGGAAATTTCACCACTTTTGTACTCAAAATGAGAGAGTTATGGAGGTTTTAATTTCAGGTGACCTGTCGCACACTCTTTATAACACAAACAGGAACGCTACCATCTCATTGAATTTTGAAACAAGATTTCTTTCCCCTGAAAGCGAAGATGAAGACCTCCGATTGGAGGAAATTTCACCAGTTTTGGACTCAAAATGAGAGAGTTATGGAGGTTTTAATTTTCGGCCATGTTTTCCGCACTCTTTATGAAACAGACAAAAACTCTCACGACCGATTGAAATTTTAAATGAGAATTTTCCCCACGAACGAGATTTGGAAGACCTCCGATTGGTAAAAATTGCACTAGTTTTCGACTTAAAATGAGAGAGTTATGGTCGTTTTAATTTTGGGTGATGTTTCTCACGCCCATTATAAAACGGATTAGAACACTCACATCCCACCGACTTTTGAAACGAGAATTCTTTCCTTTGAAAGTGAATTTCAAGACCTCCGATTGGAAGAAATTTGGCCACTTTTGGACCTAAAATGAGAGTTATGGAGGTTTTAATTTCAGGTGACGTGTCGCACACTCTTTATAACACAGACAAGAACGCTCTCATCCCACTGAATTTGAAACAAGATTTCTTTCCCCTGAGAGCGAAGATGAAGACCTCCGATTCGTGGAAATTTCACCACTTTTGGACTCAAAATGAGAGAGTTATGGAGGTATTAATTTTCGGCCACGTTTTGCACACTCTTTATGAAACGGACCAGAACTCTCACGACACATTGAATTTTTAAATGCGAATTTTCCCCACGAACGAGAATTTGAAGACCTCCGATTGGTAGAAATTGCACTATTTTTCGACTTAAAATGAGAGAGTTATGGTGGTTTTAATTTTGCGTGATGTTTCTCACGCGCTTTATAAAACGGACCAGAACAACAAATTTGGCAGGACCTTCGATTGGAACGAGAAATTCCCGACGAACGAGAATTTCAGGACCTTCGATTGGAAGAAATTTGGCCACTTTTGGACCTAACATGAGAGTTATGGAGGTTTTAATTTCAGGTGACCTGTCGCACACTCTTTATAACACAAACAAGAACGCTGCCATCCCATTGAATTTTGAAACAAGATTTCTTTCCCCTGAAAGCGAAGATGAAGACCTCCGATTGGAGGAAATTTCACCAGTTTTGGACTCAAAATGAGAGAGTTATGGAGGTTTTAATTTTCGGCCATGTTTTCCGCACTCTTTATGAAACAGACAAAAACTCTCACGACCGATTGAATTTTTAAATGAGAATTTTCCCCACGAACGAGATTTGGAAGACCTCCGATTGGTAAAAATTGCACTAGTTTTCGACTTAAAATGAGAGAGTTATGGTCGTTTTAATTTTGGGTGATGTTTCTCACGCCCATTATAAAACGGACTAGAACACTCACATCCCACCGACTTTTGAAACGAGTATTCTTTGCTTCGAAAGTGAATTTCAAGACCTCCGATTGGAAGAAATTTGGCCACTTTTGGACCTAAAATGAGAGTTATGGAGGTTTTAATTTCAGGTGACGTGTCGCACACTCTTTATAACACAGACAAGAACGCTCTCATCCCACTGAATTTGAAACAAGATTTCTTTCCCCTGAGAGCGAAGATGAAGACCTCCGATTCGTGGAAATTTCACCACTTTTGGACTCAAAATGAGAGAGTTATGGAGGTATTAATTTTCGGCCACGTTTTGCACACTCTTTATGAAACGGACCAGAACTATCACGACACATTGAATTTTTAAATGCGAATTTTCCCCACGAACGAGAATTTGAAGACCTCCGATTGGTAGAAATTGCACTATTTTTCGACTTAAAATGAGAGAGTTATGGTGGTTTTAATTTTGCGTGATGTTTCTCCCGCGCTTTATAAAACGGACCAGAACACTCTCATCCCACCGAATTTTGAAGCGAGAATTCTTTCATTTGAAAGTGAATTTCAAGACCCTCGATTGGAAGAAATTTCGCCACTTTTGGACCTAACATGAGAGTTATGGAGGTTTTAATTTCAGGTGACGTGTCGCACACTCTTTATAACACAAACAAGAACGCTCTCATCCCATTGAATTTTGAAACAAGATTTCTTTCTCCTGAAAGCGAAGATGAAGACCTCCGATTGGTGGAAATTTCACCACTTTTGTACTCAAAATGAGAGAGTTATGGAGGTTTTAATTTCAGGTGACCTGTCGCACACTCTTTATAACACAAACAAGAACGCTACCATCTCATTGAATTTTGAAACAAGATTTCTTCCCCTGAAAGCGAAGATGAAGACCTCCGATTGGAGGAAATTTCACCAGTTTTGGACTCAAAATGAGAGAGTTATGGAGGTTTTAATTTTCAGCCATGTTTTCCGCACTCTTTATGAAACAGACAAAAACTCTCACGACAGATTGAATTTTTAAATGAGAATTTTCCCCACGAACGAGATTTGGAAGACCTCCGATTGGTAAAAATTGCACTAGTTTTCGACTTAAAATGAGAGAGTTATGGTCGTTTTAATTTTGGGTGATGTTTCTCACGCCCATTATAAAACGGACTAGAACACTCACATCCCACCGACTTTTGAAACGAGAATTCTTTCCTTTGAAAGTGAATTTCAAGACCTCCGATTGGAAGAAATTTGGCCACTTTTGGACCTAAAATGAGAGTTACGGAGGTTTTAATTTCAGGTGACGTGTCGCACACTCTTTATAACACAAACAAGAACGCTGCCATCCCATTGAATTTTGAAACAAGATTTCTTTCCCCTGAAAGCGAAGATGAAGACCTCCGATTGGAGGAAATTTCACCAGTTTTGGACTCAAAATGAGAGAGTTATGGAGGTTTTAATTTTCGGCCATGTTTTCCGCACTCTTTATGAAACAGACAAAAACTCTCACGACCGATTGAATTTTTAAATGAGAATTTTCCCCACGAAAGAGATTTGGAAGACCTCCGATTGGTAAAAATTGCACTAGTTTTCGACTTAAAATGAGAGTGTTATGGTCGTTTTAATTTTGGGTGATGTTTCTCACGCCCATTATAAAACGGACTAGAACACTCACATCCCACCGACTTTTGAAACGAGAATTCTTTCCTTTGAAAGTGAATTTCAAGACCTCCGATTGGAAGAAATTTGGCCACTTTTGGACCTAAAATGAGAGTTACGGAGGTTTTAATTTCAGGTGACGTGTCGCACACTCTTTATAACACAGACAAGAACGCTCTCATCCCACTGAATTTTGAAACAAGATTTCTTTCCCCTGAGAGCGAAGATGAAGACCTCCGATTGGTGGAAATTTCACCACTTTTGTACTCAAAATGAGAGAGTTATGGAGGTTTTAATTTCAGGTGACCTGTCGCACACTCTTTATAACACAAACAAGAACGCTACCATCTCATTGAATTTTGAAACAAGATTTCTTTCCCCTGAAAGCGAAGATGAAGACCTCCGATTGGAGGAAATTTCACCAGTTTTGGACTCAAAATGAGAGAGTTATGGAGGTTTTAATTTTCGGCCATGTTTTCCGCACTCTTTATGAAACAGACAAAAACTCTCACGACAGATTGAATTTTTAAATGAGAATTTTCCCCACGAACGAGATTTGGAAGACCTCCGATTGGTAAAAATTGCACTACTTTTCGACTTAAAATGAGAGAGTTATGGTCGTTTTAATTTTGGGTGATGTTTCTCACGCCCTTTTTAAAACGGACCAGAACACTCTCATCCCACCGAATTTTGAAACGAGAATTCTTTCCTTTGAAAGTGAATTTCAGGACCTTCGATTGGAAGAAATTTGGCCACTTTTGGACCTAACATGAGAGTTATGGAGGTTTTAATTTCAGGTGACCTGTCGCACACTCTTTATAACACAAACAAGAACGCTGCCATCCCATTGAATTTTGAAACAAGATTTCTTTCCCCTGAAAGCGAAGATGAAGACCTCCGATTGGAGGAAATTTCACCAGTTTTGGACTCAAAATGAGAGAGTTATGGAGGTTTTAATTTTCGGCCATGTTTTCCGCACTCTTTATGAAACAGACAAAAACTCTCACGACCGATTGAATTTTTAAATGAGAATTTTCCCCACGAACGAGATTTGGAAGACCTCCGATTGGTAAAAATTGCACTAGTTTTCGACTTAAAATGAGAGAGTTATGGTCGTTTTAATTTTGGGTGATGTTTCTCACGCCCATTATAAAACGGACTAGAACACTCACATCCCACCGACTTTTGAAACGAGAATTCTTTCCTTCGAAAGTGAATTTGAAGACCTCCGATTGGAAGAAATTTGGCCACTTTTGGACCTAAAATGAGAGTTATGGAGGTTTTAATTTCAGGTGACGTGTCGCACACTCTTTATAACACAGACAAGAAAGCTCTCATCCCACTGAATTTGAAACAAGATTTCTTTCCCCTGAGAGCGAAGATGAAGACCTCCGATTCGTGGAAATTTCACCACTTTTGTACTCAAAATGAGAGAGTTATGGAGGTTTTAATTTCAGGTGACCTGTCGCACACTCTTTATAACACAAACAGGAACGCTACCATCTCATTGAATTTTGAAACAAGATTTCTTTCCCCTGAAAGCGAAGATGAAGACCTCCGATTGGAGGAAATTTCACCAGTTTTGGACTCAAAATGAGAGAGTTATGGAGGTTTTAATTTTCGGCCATGTTTTCCGCACTCTTTATGAAACAGACAAAAACTCTCACGACCGATTGAATTTTTAAATGAGAATTTTCCCCACGAACGAGATTTGGAAGACCTCCGATTGGTAAAAATTGCACTAGTTTTCGACTTAAAATGAGAGAGTTATGGTCGTTTTAATTTTGGGTGATGTTTCTCACGCCCATTATAAAACGGAGTAGAACACTCACATCCCACCGACTTTTGAAACGAGAATTCTTTCCTTTGAAAGTGAATTTCAAGACCTCCGATTGGAAGAAATTTGGCCACTTTTGGACCTAAAATGAGAGTTATGGAGGTTTTAATTTCAGGTGACGTGTCGCACACTCTTTATAACACAGACAAGAACGCTCTCATCCCACTGAATTTGAAACAAGATTTCTTTCCCCTAAGAGCGAAGATGAAGACCTCCGATTCGTGGAAATTTCACCACTTTTGGACTCAAAATGAGAGAGTTATGGAGGTATTAATTTTCGGCCACGTTTTGCACACTCTTTATGAAACGGACCAGAACTCTCACGACACATTGAATTTTTAAATGCGAATTTTCCCCACGAACGAGAATTTGAAGACCTCCGATTGGTAGAAATTGCACTATTTTTCGACTTAAAATGAGAGAGTTATGGTGGTTTTAATTTTGCGTGATGTTTCTCACGCGCTTTATAAAACGGACCAGAACAACAAATTTGGCAGGACCTTCGATTGGAACGAGAAATTCCCGACGAACGAGAATTTCAGGACCTTCGATTGGAAGAAATTTGGCCACTTTTGGACCTAACATGAGAGTTATGGAGGTTTTAATTTCAGGTGACCTGTCGCACACTCTTTATAACACAAACAAGAACGCTGCCATCCCATTGAATTTTGAAACAAGATTTCTTTCCCCTGAAAGCGAAGATGAAGACCTCCGATTGGAGGAAATTTCACCAGTTTTGGACTCAAAATGAGAGAGTTATGGAGGTTTTAATTTTCGGCCATGTTTTCCGCACTCTTTATGAAACAGACAAAAACTCTCACGACCGATTGAATTTTTAAATGAGAATTTTCCCCACGAACGAGATTTGGAAGACCTCCGATTGGTAAAAATTGCACTAGTTTTCGACTTAAAATGAGAGAGTTATGGTCGTTTTAATTTTGGGTGATGTTTCTCACGCCCATTATAAAACGGACTAGAACACTCACATCCCACCGACTTTTGAAACGAGTATTCTTTGCTTCGAAAGTGAATTTCAAGACCTCCGATTGGAAGAAATTTGGCCACTTTTGGACCTAAAATGAGAGTTATGGAGGTTTTAATTTCAGGTGACGTGTCGCACACTCTTTATAACACAGACAAGAACGCTCTCATCCCACTGAATTTGAAACAAGATTTCTTTCCCCTGAGAGCGAAGATGAAGACCTCCGATTCGTGGAAATTTCACCACTTTTGGACTCAAAATGAGAGAGTTATGGAGGTATTAATTTTCGGCCACGTTTTGCACACTCTTTATGAAACGGACCAGAACTCTCACGACACATTGAATTTTTAAATGCGAATTTTCCCCACGAACGAGAATTTGAAGACCTCCGATTGGTAGAAATTGCACTATTTTTCGACTTAAAATGAGAGAGTTATGGTGGTTTTAATTTTGCGTGATGTTTCTCCCGCGCTTTATAAAACGGACCAGAACACTCTCATCCCACCGAATTTTGAAGCGAGAATTCTTTCATTTGAAAGTGAATTTCAAGACCCTCGATTGGAAGAAATTTCGCCACTTTTGGACCTAACATGAGAGTTATGGAGGTTTTAATTTCAGGTGACGTGTCGCACACTCTTTATAACACAAACAAGAACGCTCTCATCCCATTGAATTTTGAAACAAGATTTCTTTCTCCTGAAAGCGAAGATGAAGACCTCCGATTGGTGGAAATTTCACCACTTTTGTACTCAAAATGAGAGAGTTATGGAGGTTTTAATTTCAGGTGACCTGTCGCACACTCTTTATAACACAAACAAGAACGCTACCATCTCATTGAATTTTGAAACAAGATTTCTTCCCCTGAAAGCGAAGATGAAGACCTCCGATTGGAGGAAATTTCACCAGTTTTGGACTCAAAATGAGAGAGTTATGGAGGTTTTAATTTTCAGCCATGTTTTCCGCACTCTTTATGAAACAGACAAAAACTCTCACGACAGATTGAATTTTTAAATGAGAATTTTCCCCACGAACGAGATTTGGAAGACCTCCGATTGGTAAAAATTGCACTAGTTTTCGACTTAAAATGAGAGAGTTATGGTCGTTTTAATTTTGGGTGATGTTTCTCACGCCCATTATAAAACGGACTAGAACACTCACATCCCACCGACTTTTGAAACGAGAATTCTTTCCTTTGAAAGTGAATTTCAAGACCTCCGATTGGAAGAAATTTGGCCACTTTTGGACCTAAAATGAGAGTTACGGAGGTTTTAATTTCAGGTGACGTGTCGCACACTCTTTATAACACAAACAAGAACGCTGCCATCCCATTGAATTTTGAAACAAGATTTCTTTCCCCTGAAAGCGAAGATGAAGACCTCCGATTGGAGGAAATTTCACCAGTTTTGGACTCAAAATGAGAGAGTTATGGAGGTTTTAATTTTCGGCCATGTTTTCCGCACTCTTTATGAAACAGACAAAAACTCTCACGACCGATTGAATTTTTAAATGAGAATTTTCCCCACGAAAGAGATTTGGAAGACCTCCGATTGGTAAAAATTGCACTAGTTTTCGACTTAAAATGAGAGTGTTATGGTCGTTTTAATTTTGGGTGATGTTTCTCACGCCCATTATAAAACGGACTAGAACACTCACATCCCACCGACTTTTGAAACGAGAATTCTTTCCTTTGAAAGTGAATTTCAAGACCTCCGATTGGAAGAAATTTGGCCACTTTTGGACCTAAAATGAGAGTTACGGAGGTTTTAATTTCAGGTGACGTGTCGCACACTCTTTATAACACAGACAAGAACGCTCTCATCCCACTGAATTTTGAAACAAGATTTCTTTCCCCTGAGAGCGAAGATGAAGACCTCCGATTGGTGGAAATTTCACCACTTTTGTACTCAAAATGAGAGAGTTATGGAGGTTTTAATTTCAGGTGACCTGTCGCACACTCTTTATAACACAAACAAGAACGCTACCATCTCATTGAATTTTGAAACAAGATTTCTTTCCCCTGAAAGCGAAGATGAAGACCTCCGATTGGAGGAAATTTCACCAGTTTTGGACTCAAAATGAGAGAGTTATGGAGGTTTTAATTTTCGGCCATGTTTTCCGCACTCTTTATGAAACAGACAAAAACTCTCACGACAGATTGAATTTTTAAATGAGAATTTTCCCCACGAACGAGATTTGGAAGACCTCCGATTGGTAAAAATTGCACTACTTTTCGACTTAAAATGAGAGAGTTATGGTCGTTTTAATTTTGGGTGATGTTTCTCACGCCCTTTTTAAAACGGACCAGAACACTCTCATCCCACCGAATTTTGAAACGAGAATTCTTTCCTTTGAAAGTGAATTTCAGGACCTTCGATTGGAAGAAATTTGGCCACTTTTGGACCTAACATGAGAGTTATGGAGGTTTTAATTTCAGGTGACCTGTCGCACACTCTTTATAACACAAACAAGAACGCTGCCATCCCATTGAATTTTGAAACAAGATTTCTTTCCCCTGAAAGCGAAGATGAAGACCTCCGATTGGAGGAAATTTCACCAGTTTTGGACTCAAAATGAGAGAGTTATGGAGGTTTTAATTTTCGGCCATGTTTTCCGCACTCTTTATGAAACAGACAAAAACTCTCACGACCGATTGAATTTTTAAATGAGAATTTTCCCCACGAACGAGATTTGGAAGACCTCCGATTGGTAAAAATTGCACTAGTTTTCGACTTAAAATGAGAGAGTTATGGTCGTTTTAATTTTGGGTGATGTTTCTCACGCCCATTATAAAACGGACTAGAACACTCACATCCCACCGACTTTTGAAACGAGAATTCTTTCCTTCGAAAGTGAATTTGAAGACCTCCGATTGGAAGAAATTTGGCCACTTTTGGACCTAAAATGAGAGTTATGGAGGTTTTAATTTCAGGTGACGTGTCGCACACTCTTTATAACACAGACAAGAAAGCTCTCATCCCACTGAATTTGAAACAAGATTTCTTTCCCCTGAGAGCGAAGATGAAGACCTCCGATTCGTGGAAATTTCACCACTTTTGTACTCAAAATGAGAGAGTTATGGAGGTTTTAATTTCAGGTGACCTGTCGCACACTCTTTATAACACAAACAGGAACGCTACCATCTCATTGAATTTTGAAACAAGATTTCTTTCCCCTGAAAGCGAAGATGAAGACCTCCGATTGGAGGAAATTTCACCAGTTTTGGACTCAAAATGAGAGAGTTATGGAGGTTTTAATTTTCGGCCATGTTTTCCGCACTCTTTATGAAACAGACAAAAACTCTCACGACCGATTGAATTTTTAAATGAGAATTTTCCCCACGAACGAGATTTGGAAGACCTCCGATTGGTAAAAATTGCACTAGTTTTCGACTTAAAATGAGAGAGTTATGGTCGTTTTAATTTTGGGTGATGTTTCTCACGCCCATTATAAAACGGAGTAGAACACTCACATCCCACCGACTTTTGAAACGAGAATTCTTTCCTTTGAAAGTGAATTTCAAGACCTCCGATTGGAAGAAATTTGGCCACTTTTGGACCTAAAATGAGAGTTATGGAGGTTTTAATTTCAGGTGACGTGTCGCACACTCTTTATAACACAGACAAGAACGCTCTCATCCCACTGAATTTGAAACAAGATTTCTTTCCCCTAAGAGCGAAGATGAAGACCTCCGATTCGTGGAAATTTCACCACTTTTGGACTCAAAATGAGAGAGTTATGGAGGTATTAATTTTCGGCCACGTTTTGCACACTCTTTATGAAACGGACCAGAACTCTCACGACACATTGAATTTTTAAATGCGAATTTTCCCCACGAACGAGAATTTGAAGACCTCCGATTGGTAGAAATTGCACTATTTTTCGACTTAAAATGAGAGAGTTATGGTGGTTTTAATTTTGCGTGATGTTTCTCACGCGCTTTATAAAACGGACCAGAACAACAAATTTGGCAGGACCTTCGATTGGAACGAGAAATTCCCGACGAACGAGAATTTCAGGACCTTCGATTGGAAGAAATTTGGCCACTTTTGGACCTAACATGAGAGTTATGGAGGTTTTAATTTCAGGTGACCTGTCGCACACTCTTTATAACACAAACAAGAACGCTGCCATCCCATTGAATTTTGAAACAAGATTTCTTTCCCCTGAAAGCGAAGATGAAGACCTCCGATTGGAGGAAATTTCACCAGTTTTGGACTCAAAATGAGAGAGTTATGGAGGTTTTAATTTTCGGCCATGTTTTCCGCACTCTTTATGAAACAGACAAAAACTCTCACGACCGATTGAATTTTTAAATGAGAATTTTCCCCACGAACGAGATTTGGAAGACCTCCGATTGGTAAAAATTGCACTACTTTTCGACTTAAAATGAGAGAGTTATGGTCGTTTTAATTTTGGGTGATGTTTCTCACGCCCATTATAAAACGGACTAGAACACTCACATCCCACCGACTTTTGAAACGAGAATTCTTTCCTTTGAAAGTGAATTTCAAGACCTCCGATTGGAAGAAATTTGGCCACTTTTGGACCTAAAATGAGAGTTACGGAGGTTTTAATTTCAGGTGACGTGTCGCACACTCTTTATAACACAGACAAGAACGCTCTCATCCCACTGAATTTGAAACAATATTTCTTTCCCCTGAGAGCGAAGATGAAGACCTCCGATTCGTGGAAATTTCACCACTTTTGTACTCAAAATGAGAGAGTTATGGAGGTTTTAATTTTCGGCCACGTTTTGCACACTCTTTATGAAACGGACCAGAACTCTCACGACACATTGAATTTTTAAATGCGAATTTTCCCCACGAACGAGAATTTGAAGACCTCCGATTGGTAGAAATTGCACTATTTTTCGACTTAAAATGAGAGAGTTATGGTGGTTTTAATTTTGCGTGATATTTCTCACGCGCTTTATAAAACGGACCAGAACAACAAATTTGGCAGGACCTTCGATTGGAACGAGAAATTCCCGACGAACGAGAATTTCAGGACCTTCGATTGGAAGAAATTTGGCCACTTTTGGACCTAACATGAGAGTTATGGAGGTTTTAATTTCAGGTGACCTGTCGCACACTCTTTATAACACAAACAAGAACGCTGCCATCCCATTGAATTTTGAAACAAGATTTCTTTCCCCTGAAAGCGAAGATGAAGACCTCCGATTGGAGGAAATTTCACCAGTTTTGGACTCAAAATGAGAGAGTTATGGAGGTTTTAATTTTCGGCCATGTTTTCCGCACTCTTTATGAAACAGACAAAAACTCTCACGACCGATTGAATTTTTAAATGAGAATTTTCCCCACGAACGAGATTTGGAAGACCTCCGATTGGTAAAAATTGCACTAGTTTTCGACTTAAAATGAGAGAGTTATGGTCGTTTTAATTTTGGGTGATGTTTCTCACGCCCATTATAAAACGGACTAGAACACTCACATCCCACCGACTTTTGAAACGAGAATTCTTTCCTTTGAAAGTGAATTTCAAGACCTCCGATTGGAAGAAATTTGGCCACTTTTGGACCTAAAATGAGAGTTACGGAGGTTTTAATTTCAGGTGACGTGTCGCACACTCTTTATAACACAGACAAGAACGCTCTCATCCCACTGAATTTGAAACAAGATTTCTTTCCCCTGAGAGCGAAGATGAAGACCTCCGATTCGTGGAAATTTCACCACTTTTGTACTCAAAATGAGAGAGTTATGGAGGTTTTAATTTTCGGCCACGTTTCGCACACTCTTTACGAAACGGACCAGAACTCTCACGACACATTGAATTTTTAAATGAGAATTTTCCCCACGAACGAGAATTTGAAGACCTCCGATTGGTAGAAATTGCACTACTTTTCGACTTAAAATGAGAGAGTTATGGTGGTTTTAATTTTGGGTGATGTTTCTCACGCCCTTTTTAAAACAGACCAGAACACTCTCATCCCACCGAATTTTGAAACGAGAATTCTTTCCTTTGAAAGTGAATTTCAGGACCTTCGATTGGAAGAAATTTGGCCACTTTTGGACCTAACATGAGAGTTATGGAGGTTTTAATTTCAGGTGACCTGTTGCACACTCTTTATAACACAAACAAGAACGCTGCCATCCCATTGAATTTTGAAACAAGATTTCTTTCCCCTGAAAGCGAAGATGAAGACCTCCGATTGGAGGAAATTTCACCAGTTTTGGACTCAAAATGAGATAGTTATGGAGGTTTTAATTTTCGGCCATGTTTTCCGCACTCTTTATGAAACAGACAAAAACTCTCACGACCGATTGAATTTTTAAATGAGAATTTTCCCCACGAACGAGATTTGGAAGACCTCCGATTGGTAAAAATTGCACTAGTTTTCGACTTAAAATGAGAGAGTTATGGTCGTTTTAATTTTGGGTGATGTTTCTCACGCCCATTATAAAACGGACTAGAACACTCACATCCCACCGACTTTTGAAACGAGAATTCTTTCCTTTGAAAGTGAATTTCAAGACCTCCGATTGGAAGAAATTTGGCCACTTTTGGACCTAAAATGAGAGTTACGGAGGTTTTAATTTCAGGTGACGTGTCGCACACTCTTTATAACACACACAAGAACGCTCTCATCCCACTGAATTTGAAACAAGATTTCTTTCCCCTGAGAGCGAAGATGAAGACCTCCGATTCGTGGAAATTTCACCACTTTTGTACTCAAAATGAGAGAGTTATGGAGGTTTTAATTTTCGGCCACGTTTCGCACACTCTTTACGAAACGGACTAGAACTCTCACGACACATTGAATTTTTAAATGAGAATTTTCCCCACGAACGAGAATTTGAAGACCTCCGATTGGTAGAAATTGCACTACTTTTCGACTTAAAATGAGAGAGTTATGGTGGTTTTAATTTTGGGTGATGTTTCTCACGCCCTTTTTAAAACGGACCAGAACACTCTCATCCCACCGAATTTTGAAACGAGAATTCTTTCCTTTGAAAGTGAATTTCAGGACCTTCGATTGGAAGAAATTTGGCCACTTTTGGACCTAACATGAGAGTTATGGAGGTTTTAATTTCAGGTGACCTGTCGCACACTCTTTATAACACAAACAAGAACGCTGCCATCCCATTGAATTTTGAAACAAGATTTCTTTCCCCTGAAAGCGAAGATGAAGACCTCTGATTGGAGGAAATTTCACCAGTTTTGGACTCAAAATGAGAGAGTTATGGAGGTTTTAATTTTCGGCCATGTTTTCCGCACTCTTTGTGAAACAGACAAAAACTCTCACGACCGATTGAATTTTTAAATGAGAATTTTCCCCAAAAACGAGATTTGGAAGACCTCCGATTGGTAAAAATTGCACTAGTTTTCGACTTAAAATGAGAGAGTTATGGTCGTTTTAATTTTGGGTGATGTTTCTCACGCCCATTATAAAACGGACTAGAACACTCACATCCCACCGACTTTTGAAACGAGAATTCTTTCCTTAGAAAGTGAATTTCAAGACCTCCGATTGGAAGAAATTTGGCCACTTTTGGACCTAAAATGAGAGTTATGGAGGTTTTAATTTCAGGTGACGTGTCGCACACTCTTTATAACACAGACAAGAACGCTCTCATCCCACTGAATTTGAAACAAGATTTCTTTCCCCTGAGAGCGAAGATGAAGACCTCCGATTCGTGGAAATTTCACCACTTTTGGACTCAAAATGAGAGAGTTATGGAGGTATTAATTTTCGGCCACGTTTTGCACACTCTTTACGAAACGGACCAGAACTCTCACGACACATTGAATTTTTAAATGCGAATTTTCCCCACGAACGAGAATTTGAAGACCTCCGATTGGTAGAAATTGCACTATTTTTCGACTTAAAATGAGAGAGTTATGTTGGTTTTAATTTTGGGTGATGTTTCTCACGCGCTATATAAAACGGACCAGAACACTCTCATCCCACCGAATTTTGAAGCGAGAATTCTTTCCTTTGAAAGTGAATTTCAAGACCCCCGATTGGAAGAAATTTCGCCACTTTTGGACCTAACATGAGAGTTATGGAGGTTTTAATTTCAGGTGACGTGTCGCACACTCTTTATAACACAAACAAGAACGCTCTCATCCCATTGAATTTTGAAACAAGATTTCTTTCCCCTGAAATCAAAGATGAAGACCTCCGATTGGTGGAAATTTCACCACTTTTGTACTCAAAATGAGAGAGTTATGGAGGTTTTAATTTTCGGCCACGTTTCGCACACTCTTTACGAAACGGACAAGAACTCTCACGACACATTGAATTTTTAAATGCGAATTTTCCCCACGAACGAGAATTTGAAGACCTCCGATTGGTAAAAATTGCACTATTTTTCGACTTAAAATGAGAGAGTTATGGTGGTATTAATTTTGGGTGATGTTTCTCACGCCCATTATAAAACGGACTAGAACACTCACATCCCACCGACTTTTGAAACGAGAATTCTTTCCTTTGAAAGTGAATTTCAAGACCTCCGATTGGAAGAAATTTGGCCACTTTTGGACCTAAAATGAGAGTTATGGAGGTTTTAATTTCAGGTGACGTGTCGCACACTCTTTATAACACAGACAAGAACGCTCTCATCCCACTGAATTTGAAACAAGATTTCTTTCCCCTGAGAGCGAAGATGAAGACCTCCGATTCGTGGAAATTTCACCACTTTTGGACTCAAAATGAGAGAGTTATGGAGGTATTAATTTTCAGCCACATTTTGCACACTCTTTATGAAACGGACCAGAACTCTCACGACACATTAAATTTTTAAATGCGAATTTTCCCCACGAACGAGAATTTGAAGACCTCCGATTGGTAGAAATTGCACTATTTTTCGACTTAAAATGAGAGAGTTATGGTGGTATTAATTTTCCGTGATGTTTCTCACGAGCTTTATAAAACGGACCAGAACACTCTCATCCCACCGAATTTTGAAGCGAGAATTCTTTCATTTGAAATTGAATTTCAAGACCCTCGATTGGAAGAAATTTCGCCACTTTTGGACCTAACATGAGAGTTATGGAGGTTTTAATTTCAGGTGAAGTGTCGCACACTCTTTATAACACAAACAAGAACGCTCTCATCCCATTGAATTTTGAAACAAGATTTCTTTCTCCTGAAAGCGAAGATGAAGACCTCCGATTGGTGGAAATTTCACCACTTTTGTACTCAAAATGAGAGAGTTATGGAGGTTTTAATTTCAGGTGACCTGTCGCACACTCTTTATAACACAAACAAGAACGCTACCATCTCATTGAATTTTGAAACAAGATTTCTTTCCCCTGAAAGCGAAGATGAAGACCTCCGATTGGAGGAAATTTCACCAGTTTTGGACTCAAAATGAGAGAGTTATGGAGGTTTTAATTTTCGGCCATGTTTTCCGCACTCTTTATGAAACAGACAAAAACTCTCACGACAGATTGAATTTTTAAATGAGAATTTTCCCCACGAACGAGATTTGGAAGACCTCCGATTGGTAAAAATTGCACTACTTTTCGACTTAAAATGAGAGAGTTATGGTCGTTTTAATTTTGGGTGATGTTTCTCACGCCCTTTTTAAAACGGACCAGAACACTCTCATCCCACCGAATTTTGAAACGATAATTCTTTCCTTTGAAAGTGAATTTCAGGACCTTCGATTGGAAGAAATTTGGCCACTTTTGGACCTAACATGAGAGTTATGGAGGTTTTAATTTCAGGTGACCTGTCGCACACTCTTTATAACACAAACAAGAACGCTGCCATCCCATTGAATTTTGAAACAAGATTTCTTTCCCCTGAAAGCGAAGATGAAGACCTTCGATTGGAGGAAATTTCACCAGTTTTGGACTCAAAATGAGAGAGTTATGGAGGTTTTAATTTTCGGCCATGTTTTCCGCACTCTTTATGAAACAGACAAAAACTCTCACGACAGATTGAATTTTTAAATGAGAATTTTCCCCACGAACGAGAATTTGAAGACCTCCGATTGGTAAAAATTGCACTACTTTTCGACTTAAAATGAGAGAGTTATGGTCGTTTTAATTTTGGGTGATGTTTCTCACGCGCTTTATAAAACGGACCAGAGAACTCTCATCCCACCGAATTTTGAAGCGAGAATTCTTTCCTTTGAAAGTGAATTTCAAGACCCCCGATTGGAAGAAATTTCGCCACTTTTGGACCTAACATGAGAGTTATGGAGGTTTTAATTTCAGGTGACGTGTCGCACACTCTTTATAACACAGACAAGAACGCTCTCATCCCACTGAATTTGAAACAAGATTTCTTTCCCCTGAGAGCGAAGACGAAGACCTCCGATTCGTGGAAATTTCACCACTTTTGTACTCAAAATGAGAGAGTTATGGAGGTTTTAATTTTCGGCCACGTTTCGCACACTCTTTACGAAACGGACTAGAACTCTCACGACACATTGAATTTTTAAATGAGAATTTTCCCCACGAACGAGAATTTGAAGACCTCCGATTGGTAGAAATTGCACTACTTTTCGACTTAAAATGAGAGAGTTATGGTGGTTTTAATTTTGGGTGATGTTTCTCACGCCCTTTTTAAAACGGACCAGAACACTCTCATCCCCCCGAATTTTGAAACGAGAATTTTTTCCTTTGAAAGTGAATTTCAGGACCTTCGATTGGAAGAAATTTCGCCACTTTTGGACCTAACATGAGAGTTATGGAGGTTTTAATTTCAGGTGACCTGTCGCACACTCTTTATAACACAAACAAGAACGCTACCATCCCATTGAATTTTGAAACAAGATTTCTTTCCCCTGAAAGCGAAGATGAAGACCTCCGATTGGAGGAAATTTCACCAGTTTTAGACTCAAAATGAGAGAGTTATGGAGGTTTTAATTTTCGGCCATGTTTTCCGCACTCTTTATGAAACAGACAAAAACTCTCACGACAGATTGAATTTTTAAATGAGAATTTTCCCCACGAACGAGAATTTGAAGACCTCCGATTGGTAAAAATTGCACTACTTTTCGACTTAAAATGAGAGAGTTATGGTCGTTTTAATTTTGGGTGATGTTTCTCACGCGCTTTATAAAACGGACCAGAGAACTCTCATCCCACCGAATTTTGAAGCGAGAATTCTTTCCTTTGAAAGTGAATTTCAAGACCCCCGATTGGAAGAAATTTCGCCACTTTTGGACCTAACATGAGAGTTATGGAGGTTTTAATTTCAGGTGACGTGTCGCACACTCTTTATAACACAGACAAGAACGCTCTCATCCCACTGAATTTGAAACAAGATTTCTTTCCCCTGAGAGCGAAGATGAAGACCTCCGATTCGTGGAAATTTCACCACTTTTGGACTCAAAATGAGAGAGTTATGGAGGTATTAATTTTCGGCCACGTTTTGCACACTCTTTACGAAACGGACCAGAACTCTCACGACACATTGAATTTTTAAATGCGAATTTTCCCCACGAACGAGAATTTGAAGACCTCCGATTGGTAGAAATTGCACTATTTTTCGACTTAAAATGAGAGAGTTATGTTGGTTTTAATTTTGGGTGATGTTTCTCACGCGCTTTATAAAACGGACCAGAACACTCTCATCCCACCGAATTTTGAAGCGAGAATTCTTTCCTTTGAAAGTGAATTTCAAGACCCCCGATTGGAAGAAATTTCGCCACTTTTGGACCTAACATGAGAGTTATGGAGGTTTTAATTTCAGGTGACGTGTCGCACACTCTTTATAACACAAACAAGAACGCTCTCATCCCATTGAATTTTGAAACAAGATTTCTTTCCCCTGAAATCAAAGATGAAGACCTCCGATTGGTGGAAATTTCACCACTTTTGTACTCAAAATGAGAGAGTTATGGAGGTTTTAATTTTCGGCCACGTTTCGCACACTCTTTACGAAACGGACAAGAACTCTCACGACACATTGAATTTTTAAATGCGAATTTTCCCCACGAACGAGAATTTGAAGACCTCCGATTGGTAAAAATTGCACTATTTTTCGACTTAAAATGAGAGAGTTATGGTGGTATTAATTTTGGGTGATGTTTCTCACGCCCATTATAAAACGGACTAGAACACTCACATCCCACCGACTTTTGAAACGAGAATTCTTTCCTTTGAAAGTGAATTTCAAGACCTCCGATTGGAAGAAATTTGGCCACTTTTGGACCTAAAATGAGAGTTATGGAGGTTTTAATTTCAGGTGACGTGTCGCACACTCTTTATAACACAGACAAGAACGCTCTCATCCCACTGAATTTGAAACAAGATTTCTTTCCCCTGAGAGCGAAGATGAAGACCTCCGATTCGTGGAAATTTCACCACTTTTGGACTCAAAATGAGAGAGTTATGGAGGTATTAATTTTCAGCCACATTTTGCACACTCTTTATGAAACGGACCAGAACTCTCAGGACACATTGAATTTTTAAATGCGAATTTTCCCCACGAACGAGAATTTGAAGACCTCCGATTGGTAGAAATTGCACTATTTTTCGACTTAAAATGAGAGAGTTATGGTGGTATTAATTTTGCGTGATGTTTCTCACGAGCTTTATAAAACGGACCAGAACACTCTCATCCCACCGAATTTTGAAGCGAGAATTCTTTCATTTGAAAGTGAATTTCAAGACCCTCGATTGGAAGAAATTTCGCCACTTTTGGACCTAACATGAGAGTTATGGAGGTTTTAATTTCAGGTGACGTGTCGCACACTCTTTATAACACAAACAAGAACGCTCTCATCCCATTGAATTTTGAAACAAGATTTCTTTCTCCTGAAAGCGAAGATGAAGACCTCCGATTGGTGGAAATTTCACCACTTTTGTACTCAAAATGAGAGAGTTATGGAGGTTTTAATTTCAGGTGACCTGTCGCACACTCTTTATAACACAAACAAGAACGCTACCATCTCATTGAATTTTGAAACAAGATTTCTTTCCCCTGAAAGCGAAGATGAAGACCTCCGATTGGAGGAAATTTCACCAGTTTTGGACTCAAAATGAGAGAGTTATGGAGGTTTTAATTTTCGGCCATGTTTTCCGCACTCTTTATGAAACAGACAAAAACTCTCACGACAGATTGAATTTTTAAATGAGAATTTTCCCCACGAACGAGATTTGGAAGACCTCCGATTGGTAAAAATTGCACTACTTTTCGACTTAAAATGAGAGAGTTATGGTCGTTTTAATTTTGGGTGATGTTTCTCACGCCCTTTTTAAAACGGACCAGAACACTCTCATCCCACCGAATTTTGAAACGAGAATTCTTTCCTTTGAAAGTGAATTTCAGGACCTTCGATTGGAAGAAATTTGGCCACTTTTGGACCTAACATGAGAGTTATGGAGGTTTTAATTTCAGGTGACCTGTCGCACACTCTTTATAACACAAACAAGAACGCTGCCATCCCATTGAATTTTGAAACAAGATTTCTTTCCCCTGAAAGCGAAGATGAAGACCTCCGATTGGAGGAAATTTCACCAGTTTTGGACTCAAAATGAGAGAGTTATGGAGGTTTTAATTTTCGGCCATGTTTTCCGCACTCTTTATGAAACAGACAAAAACTCTCACGACCGATTGAATTTTTAAATGAGAATTTTCCCCACGAACGAGATTTGGAAGACCTCCGATTGGTAAAAATTGCACTAGTTTTCGACTTAAAATGAGAGAGTTATGGTCGTTTTAATTTTGGGTGATGTTTCTCACGCCCATTATAAAACGGACTAGAACACTCACATCCCACCGACTTTTGAAACGAGAATTCTTTCCTTCGAAAGTGAATTTGAAGACCTCCGATTGGAAGAAATTTGGCCACTTTTGGACCTAAAATGAGAGTTATGGAGGTTTTAATTTCAGGTGACGTGTCGCACACTCTTTATAACACAGACAAGAAAGCTCTCATCCCACTGAATTTGAAACAAGATTTCTTTCCCCTGAGAGCGAAGATGAAGACCTCCGATTCGTGGAAATTTCACCACTTTTGTACTCAAAATGAGAGAGTTATGGAGGTTTTAATTTCAGGTGACCTGTCGCACACTCTTTATAACACAAACAGGAACGCTACCATCTCATTGAATTTTGAAACAAGATTTCTTTCCCCTGAAAGCGAAGATGAAGACCTCCGATTGGAGGAAATTTCACCAGTTTTGGACTCAAAATGAGAGAGTTATGGAGGTTTTAATTTTCGGCCATGTTTTCCGCACTCTTTATGAAACAGACAAAAACTCTCACGACCGATTGAATTTTTAAATGAGAATTTTCCCCACGAACGAGATTTGGAAGACCTCCGATTGGTAAAAATTGCACTAGTTTTCGACTTAAAATGAGAGAGTTATGGTCGTTTTAATTTTGGGTGATGTTTCTCACGCCCATTATAAAACGGATTAGAACACTCACATCCCACCGACTTTTGAAACGAGAATTCTTTCCTTTGAAAGTGAATTTCAAGACCTCCGATTGGAAGAAATTTGGCCACTTTTGGACCTAAAATGAGAGTTATGGAGGTTTTAATTTCAGGTGACGTGTCGCACACTCTTTATAACACAGACAAGAACGCTCTCATCCCACTGAATTTGAAACAAGATTTCTTTCCCCTGAGAGCGAAGATGAAGACCTCCGATTCGTGGAAATTTCACCACTTTTGGACTCAAAATGAGAGAGTTATGGAGGTATTAATTTTCGGCCACGTTTTGCACACTCTTTATGAAACGGACCAGAACTCTCACGACACATTGAATTTTTAAATGCGAATTTTCCCCACGAACGAGAATTTGAAGACCTCCGATTGGTAGAAATTGCACTATTTTTCGACTTAAAATGAGAGAGTTATGGTGGTTTTAATTTTGCGTGATGTTTCTCACGCGCTTTATAAAACGGACCAGAACAACAAATTTGGCAGGACCTTCGATTGGAACGAGAAATTCCCGACGAACGAGAATTTCAGGACCTTCGATTGGAAGAAATTTGGCCACTTTTGGACCTAACATGAGAGTTATGGAGGTTTTAATTTCAGGTGACCTGTCGCACACTCTTTATAACACAAACAAGAACGCTGCCATCCCATTGAATTTTGAAACAAGATTTCTTTCCCCTGAAAGCGAAGATGAAGACCTCCGATTGGAGGAAATTTCACCAGTTTTGGACTCAAAATGAGAGAGTTATGGAGGTTTTAATTTTCGGCCATGTTTTCCGCACTCTTTATGAAACAGACAAAAACTCTCACGACCGATTGAATTTTTAAATGAGAATTTTCCCCACGAACGAGATTTGGAAGACCTCCGATTGGTAAAAATTGCACTACTTTTCGACTTAAAATGAGAGAGTTATGGTCGTTTTAATTTTGGGTGATGTTTCTCACGCCCATTATAAAACGGACTAGAACACTCACATCCCACCGACTTTTGAAACGAGAATTCTTTCCTTTGAAAGTGAATTTCAAGACCTCCGATTGGAAGAAATTTGGCCACTTTTGGACCTAAAATGAGAGTTACGGAGGTTTTAATTTCAGGTGACGTGTCGCACACTCTTTATAACACAGACAAGAACGCTCTCATCCCACTGAATTTGAAACAATATTTCTTTCCCCTGAGAGCGAAGATGAAGACCTCCGATTCGTGGAAATTTCACCACTTTTGTACTCAAAATGAGAGAGTTATGGAGGTTTTAATTTTCGGCCACGTTTTGCACACTCTTTATGAAACGGACCAGAACTCTCACGACACATTGAATTTTTAAATGCGAATTTTCCCCACGAACGAGAATTTGAAGACCTCCGATTGGTAGAAATTGCACTATTTTTCGACTTAAAATGAGAGAGTTATGGTGGTTTTAATTTTGCGTGATGTTTCTCACGCGCTTTATAAAACGGACCAGAACAACAAATTTGGCAGGACCTTCGATTGGAACGAGAAATTCCCGACGAACGAGAATTTCAGGACCTTCGATTGGAAGAAATTTGGCCACTTTTGGACCTAACATGAGAGTTATGGAGGTTTTAATTTCAGGTGACCTGTCGCACACTCTTTATAACACAAACAAGAACGCTGCCATCCCATTGAATTTTGAAACAAGATTTCTTTCCCCTGAAAGCGAAGATGAAGACCTCCGATTGGAGGAAATTTCACCAGTTTTGGACTCAAAATGAGAGAGTTATGGAGGTTTTAATTTTCGGCCATGTTTTCCGCACTCTTTATGAAACAGACAAAAACTCTCACGACCGATTGAATTTTTAAATGAGAATTTTCCCCACGAACGAGATTTGGAAGACCTCCGATTGGTAAAAATTGCACTACTTTTCGACTTAAAATGAGAGAGTTATGGTCGTTTTAATTTTGGGTGATGTTTCTCACGCCCATTATAAAACGGACTAGAACACTCACATCCCACCGACTTTTGAAACGAGAATTCTTTCCTTTGAAAGTGAATTTCAAGACCTCCGATTGGAAGAAATTTGGCCACTTTTGGACCTAAAATGAGAGTTACGGAGGTTTTAATTTCAGGTGACGTGTCGCACACTCTTTATAACACAGACAAGAACGCTCTCATCCCACTGAATTTGAAACAAGATTTCTTTCCCCTGAGAGCGAAGATGAAGACCTCCGATTCGTGGAAATTTCACCACTTTTGTACTCAAAATGAGAGAGTTATGGAGGTTTTAATTTTCGGCCACGTTTCGCACACTCTTTACGAAACGGACCAGAACTCTCACGACACATTGAATTTTTAAATGAGAATTTTCCCCACGAACGAGAATTTGAAGACCTCCGATTGGAAGAAATTGCACTACTTTTCGACTTAAAATGAGAGAGTTATGGTGGTTTTAATTTTGGGTGATGTTTCTCACGCCCTTTTTAAAACAGACCAGAACACTCTCATCCCACCGAATTTTGAAACGAGAATTCTTTCCTTTGAAAGTGAATTTCAGGACCTTCGATTGGAAGAAATTTGGCCACTTTTGGACCTAACATGAGAGTTATGGAGGTTTTAATTTCAGGTGACCTGTTGCACACTCTTTATAAAACAAACAAGAACGCTGCCATCCCATTGAATTTTGAAACAAGATTTCTTTCCCCTGAAAGCGAAGATGAAGACCTCCGATTGGAGGAAATTTCACCAGTTTTGGACTCAAAATGAGATAGTTATGGAGGTTTTAATTTTCGGCCATGTTTTCCGCACTCTTTATGAAACAGACAAAAACTCTCACGACCGATTGAATTTTTAAATGAGAATTTTCCCCACGAACGAGATTTGGAAGACCTCCGATTGGTAAAAATTGCACTAGTTTTCGACTTAAAATGAGAGAGTTATGGTCGTTTTAATTTTGGGTGATGTTTCTCACGCCCATTATAAAACGGACTAGAACACTCACATCCCACCGACTTTTGAAACGAGAATTCTTTCCTTTGAAAGTGAATTTCAAGACCTCCGATTGGAAGAAATTTGGCCACTTTTGGACCTAAAATGAGAGTTACGGAGGTTTTAATTTCAGGTGACGTGTCGCACACTCTTTATAACACACACAAGAACGCTCTCATCCCACTGAATTTGAAACAAGATTTCTTTCCCCTGAGAGCGAAGATGAAGACCTCCGATTCGTGGAAATTTCACCACTTTTGTACTCAAAATGAGAGAGTTATGGAGGTTTTAATTTCAGGTGACCTGTCGCACACTCTTTATAACACAAACAGGAACGCTACCATCTCATTGAATTTTGAAACAAGATTTCTTTCCCCTGAAAGCGAAGATGAAGACCTCCGATTGGAGGAAATTTCACCAGTTTTGGACTCAAAATGAGAGAGTTATGGAGGTTTTAATTTTCGGCCATGTTTTCCGCACTCTTTATGAAACAGACAAAAACTCTCACGACCGATTGAATTTTTAAATGAGAATTTTCCCCACGAACGAGATTTGGAAGACCTCCGATTGGTAAAAATTGCACTAGTTTTCGACTTAAAATGAGAGAGTTATGGTCGTTTTAATTTTGGGTGATGTTTCTCACGCCCATTATAAAACGGATTAGAACACTCACATCCCACCGACTTTTGAAACGAGAATTCTTTCCTTTGAAAGTGAATTTCAAGACCTCCGATTGGAAGAAATTTGGCCACTTTTGGACCTAAAATGAGAGTTATGGAGGTTTTAATTTCAGGTGACGTGTCGCACACTCTTTATAACACAGACAAGAACGCTCTCATCCCACTGAATTTGAAACAAGATTTCTTTCCCCTGAGAGCGAAGATGAAGACCTCCGATTCGTGGAAATTTCACCACTTTTGGACTCAAAATGAGAGAGTTATGGAGGTATTAATTTTCGGCCACGTTTTGCACACTCTTTATGAAACGGACCAGAACTCTCACGACACATTGAATTTTTAAATGCGAATTTTCCCCACGAACGAGAATTTGAAGACCTCCGATTGGTAGAAATTGCACTATTTTTCGACTTAAAATGAGAGAGTTATGGTGGTTTTAATTTTGCGTGATGTTTCTCACGCGCTTTATAAAACGGACCAGAACAACAAATTTGGCAGGACCTTCGATTGGAACGAGAAATTCCCGACGAACGAGAATTTCAGGACCTTCGATTGGAAGAAATTTGGCCACTTTTGGACCTAACATGAGAGTTATGGAGGTTTTAATTTCAGGTGACCTGTCGCACACTCTTTATAACACAAACAAGAACGCTGCCATCCCATTGAATTTTGAAACAAGATTTCTTTCCCCTGAAAGCGAAGATGAAGACCTCCGATTGGAGGAAATTTCACCAGTTTTGGACTCAAAATGAGAGAGTTATGGAGGTTTTAATTTTCGGCCATGTTTTCCGCACTCTTTATGAAACAGACAAAAACTCTCACGACCGATTGAATTTTTAAATGAGAATTTTCCCCACGAACGAGATTTGGAAGACCTCCGATTGGTAAAAATTGCACTACTTTTCGACTTAAAATGAGAGAGTTATGGTCGTCTTAATTTTGGGTGATGTTTCTCACGCCCATTATAAAACGGACTAGAACACTCACATCCCACCGACTTTTGAAACGAGAATTCTTTCCTTTGAAAGTGAATTTCAAGACCTCCGATTGGAAGAAATTTGGCCACTTTTGGACCTAAAATGAGAGTTACGGAGGTTTTAATTTCAGGTGACGTGTCGCACACTCTTTATAACACAGACAAGAACGCTCTCATCCCACTGAATTTGAAACAATATTTCTTTCCCCTGAGAGCGAAGATGAAGACCTCCGATTCGTGGAAATTTCACCACTTTTGTACTCAAAATGAGAGAGTTATGGAGGTTTTAATTTTCGGCCACGTTTTGCACACTCTTTATGAAACGGACCAGAACTCTCACGACACATTGAATTTTTAAATGCGAATTTTCCCCACGAACGAGAATTTGAAGACCTCCGATTGGTAGAAATTGCACTATTTTTCGACTTAAAATGAGAGAGTTATGGTGGTTTTAATTTTGCGTGATGTTTCTCACGCGCTTTATAAAACGGACCAGAACAACAAATTTGGCAGGACCTTCGATTGGAACGAGAAATTCCCGACGAACGAGAATTTCAGGACCTTCGATTGGAAGAAATTTGGCCACTTTTGGACCTAACATGAGAGTTATGGAGGTTTTAATTTCAGGTGACCTGTCGCACACTCTTTATAACACAAACAAGAACGCTGCCATCCCATTGAATTTTGAAACAAGATTTCTTTCCCCTGAAAGCGAAGATGAAGACCTCCGATTGGAGGAAATTTCACCAGTTTTGGACTCAAAATGAGAGAGTTATGGAGGTTTTAATTTTCGGCCATGTTTTCCGCACTCTTTATGAAACAGACAAAAACTCTCACGACCGATTGAATTTTTAAATGAGAATTTTCCCCACGAACGAGATTTGGAAGACCTCCGATTGGTAAAAATTGCACTAGTGTTCGACTTAAAATGAGAGAGTTATGGTCGTTTTAATTTTGGGTGATGTTTCTCACGCCCATTATAAAACGGACTAGAACACTCACATCCCACCGACTTTTGAAACGAGAATTCTTTCCTTTGAAAGTGAATTTCAAGACCTCCGATTGGAAGAAATTTGGCCACTTTTGGACCTAAAATGAGAGTTACGGAGGTTTTAATTTCAGGTGACGTGTCGCACACTCTTTATAACACAGACAAGAACGCTCTCATCCCACTGAATTTGAAACAAGATTTCTTTCCCCTGAGAGCGAAGATGAAGACCTCCGATTCGTGGAAATTTCACCACTTTTGTACTCAAAATGAGAGAGTTATGGAGGTTTTAATTTTCGGCCACGTTTCGCACACTCTTTACGAAACGGACCAGAACTCTCACGACACATTGAATTTTTAAATGAGAATTTTCCCCACGAACGAGAATTTGAAGACCTCCGATTGGTAGAAATTGCACTACTTTTCGACTTAAAATGAGAGAGTTATGGTGGTTTTAATTTTGGGTGATGTTTCTCACGCCCTTTTTAAAACAGACCAGAACACTCTCATCCCACCGAATTTTGAAACGAGAATTCTTTCCTTTGAAAGTGAATTTCAGGACCTTCGATTGGAAGAAATTTGGCCACTTTTGGACCTAACATGAGAGTTATGGAGGTTTTAATTTCAGGTGACCTGTTGCACACTCTTTATAACACAAACAAGAACGCTGCCATCCCATTGAATTTTGAAACAAGATTTCTTTCCCCTGAAAGCGAAGATGAAGACCTCCGATTGGAGGAAATTTCACCAGTTTTGGACTCAAAATGAGATAGTTATGGAGGTTTTAATTTTCGGCCATGTTTTCCGCACTCTTTATGAAACAGACAAAAACTCTCACGACCGATTGAATTTTTAAATGAGAATTTTCCCCACGAACGAGATTTGGAAGACCTCCGATTGGTAAAAATTGCACTAGTTTTCGACTTAAAATGAGAGAGTTATGGTCGTTTTAATTTTGGGTGATGTTTCTCACGCCCATTATAAAACGGACTAGAACACTCACATCCCACCGACTTTTGAAACGAGAATTCTTTCCTTTGAAAGTGAATTTCAAGACCTCCGATTGGAAGAAATTTGGCCACTTTTGGACCTAAAATGAGAGTTACGGAGGTTTTAATTTCAGGTGACGTGTCGCACACTCTTTATAACACACACAAGAACGCTCTCATCCCACTGAATTTGAAACAAGATTTCTTTCCCCTGAGAGCGAAGATGAAGACCTCCGATTCGTGGAAATTTCACCACTTTTGTACTCAAAATGAGAGAGTTATGGAGGTTTTAATTTTCGGCCACGTTTCGCACACTCTTTACGAAACGGACTAGAACTCTCACGACACATTGAATTTTTAAATGAGAATTTTCCCCACGAACGAGAATTTGAAGACCTCCGATTGGTAGAAATTGCACTACTTTTCGACTTAAAATGAGAGAGTTATAGTGGTTTTAATTTTGGGTGATGTTTCTCACGCCCTTTTTAAAACGGACCAGAACACTCTCATCCCACCGAATTTTGAAACGAGAATTCTTTCCTTTGAAAGTGAATTTCAGGACCTTCGATTGGAAGAAATTTGGCCACTTTTGGACCTAACATGAGAGTTATGGAGGTTTTAATTTCAGGTGACCTGTCGCACACTCTTTATAACACAAACAAGAACGCTGCCATCCCATTGAATTTTGAAACAAGATTTCTTTCCCCTGAAAGCGAAGATGAAGACCTCTGATTGGAGGAAATTTCACCAGTTTTGGACTCAAAATGAGAGAGTTATGGAGGTTTTAATTTTCGGCCATGTTTTCCGCACTCTTTGTGAAACAGACAAAAACTCTCACGACCGATTGAATTTTTAAATGAGAATTTTCCCCAAAAATGAGATTTGGAAGACCTCCGATTGGTAAAAATTGCACTAGTTTTCGACTTAAAATGAGAGAGTTATGGTCGTTTTAATTTTGGGTGATGTTTCTCACGCCCATTATAAAACGGACTAGAACACTCACATCCCACCGACTTTTGAAACGAGAATTCTTTCCTTAGAAAGTGAATTTCAAGACCTCCGATTGGAAGAAATTTGGCCACTTTTGGACCTAAAATGAGAGTTATGGAGGTTTTAATTTCAGGTGACGTGTCGCACACTCTTTATAACACAGACAAGAACGCTCTCATCCCACTGAATTTGAAACAAGATTTCTTTCCCCTGAGAGCGAAGATGAAGACCTCCGATTCGTGGAAATTTCACCACTTTTGGACTCAAAATGAGAGAGTTATGGAGGTATTAATTTTCGGCCACGTTTTGCACACTCTTTACGAAACGGACCAGAACTCTCACGACACATTGAATTTTTAAATGCGAATTTTCCCCACGAACGAGAATTTGAAGACCTCCGATTGGTAGAAATTGCACTATTTTTCGACTTAAAATGAGAGAGTTATGTTGGTTTTAATTTTGGGTGATGTTTCTCACGCGCTTTATAAAACGGACCAGAACACTCTCATCCCACCGAATTTTGAAGCGAGAATTCTTTCCTTTGAAAGTGAATTTCAAGACCCCCGATTGGAAGAAATTTCGCCACTTTTGGACCTAACATGAGAGTTATGGAGGTTTTAATTTCAGGTGACGTGTCGCACACTCTTTATAACACAAACAAGAACGCTCTCATCCCATTGAATTTTGAAACAAGATTTCTTTCCCCTGAAATCAAAGATGAAGACCTCCGATTGGTGGAAATTTCACCACTTTTGTACTCAAAATGAGAGAGTTATGGAGGTTTTAATTTTCGGCCACGTTTCGCACACTCTTTACGAAACGGACAAGAACTCTCACGACACATTGAATTTTTAAATGCGAATTTTCCCCACGAACGAGAATTTGAAGACCTCCGATTGGTAAAAATTGCACTATTTTTCGACTTAAAATGAGAGAGTTATGGTGGTATTAATTTTGGGTGATGTTTCTCACGCCCATTATAAAACGGACTAGAACACTCACATCCCACCGACTTTTGAAACGAGAATTCTTTCCTTTGAAAGTGAATTTCAAGACCTCCGATTGGAAGAAATTTGGCCACTTTTGGACCTAAAATGAGAGTTATGGAGGTTTTAATTTCAGGTGACGTGTCGCACACTCTTTATAACACAGACAAGAACGCTCTCATCCCACTGAATTTGAAACAAGATTTCTTTCCCCTGAGAGCGAAGATGAAGACCTCCGATTCGTGGAAATTTCACCACTTTTGGACTCAAAATGAGAGAGTTATGGAGGTATTAATTTTCAGCCACATTTTGCACACTCTTTATGAAACGGACCAGAACTCTCACGACACATTGAATTTTTAAATGCGAATTTTCCCCACGAACGAGAATTTGAAGACCTCCGATTGGTAGAAATTGCACTATTTTTCGACTTAAAATGAGAGAGTTATGGTGGTATTAATTTTCCGTGATGTTTCTCACGAGCTTTATAAAACGGACCAGAACACTCTCATCCCACCGAATTTTGAAGCGAGAATTCTTTCATTTGAAAGTGAATTTCAAGACCCTCGATTGGAAGAAATTTCGCCACTTTTGGACCTAACATGAGAGTTATGGAGGTTTTAATTTCAGGTGAAGTGTCGCACACTCTTTATAACACAAACAAGAACGCTCTCATCCCATTGAATTTTGAAACAAGATTTCTTTCTCCTGAAAGCGAAGATGAAGACCTCCGATTGGTGGAAATTTCACCACTTTTGTACTCAAAATGAGAGAGTTATGGAGGTTTTAATTTCAGGTGACCTGTCGCACACTCTTTATAACACAAACAAGAACGCTACCATCTCATTGAATTTTGAAACAAGATTTCTTTCCCCTGAAAGCGAAGATGAAGACCTCCGATTGGAGGAAATTTCACCAGTTTTGGACTCAAAATGAGAGAGTTATGGAGGTTTTAATTTTCGGCCATGTTTTCCGCACTCTTTATGAAACAGACAAAAACTCTCACGACAGATTGAATTTTTAAATGAGAATTTTCCCCACGAACGAGATTTGGAAGACCTCCGATTGGTAAAAATTGCACTACTTTTCGACTTAAAATGAGAGAGTTATGGTCGTTTTAATTTTGGGTGATGTTTCTCACGCCCTTTTTAAAACGGACCAGAACACTCTCATCCCACCGAATTTTGAAACGAGAATTCTTTCCTTTGAAAGTGAATTTCAGGACCTTCGATTGGAAGAAATTTGGCCACTTTTGGACCTAACATGAGAGTTATGGAGGTTTTAATTTCAGGTGACCTGTCGCACACTCTTTATAACACAAACAAGAACGCTGCCATCCCATTGAATTTTGAAACAAGATTTCTTTCCCCTGAAAGCGAAGATGAAGACCTTCGATTGGAGGAAATTTCACCAGTTTTGGACTCAAAATGAGAGAGTTATGGAGGTTTTAATTTTCGGCCATGTTTTCCGCACTCTTTATGAAACAGACAAAAACTCTCACGACAGATTGAATTTTTAAATGAGAATTTTCCCCACGAACGAGAATTTGAAGACCTCCGATTGGTAAAAATTGCACTACTTTTCGACTTAAAATGAGAGAGTTATGGTCGTTTTAATTTTGGGTGATGTTTCTCACGCGCTTTATAAAACGGACCAGAGAACTCTCATCCCACCGAATTTTGAAGCGAGAATTCTTTCCTTTGAAAGTGAATTTCAAGACCCCCGATTGGAAGAAATTTCGCCACTTTTGGACCTAACATGAGAGTTATGGAGGTTTTAATTTCAGGTGACGTGTCGCACACTCTTTATAACACAGACAAGAACGCTCTCATCCCACTGAATTTGAAACAAGATTTCTTTCCCCTGAGAGCGAAGACGAAGACCTCCGATTCGTGGAAATTTCACCACTTTTGTACTCAAAATGAGAGAGTTATGGAGGTTTTAATTTTCGGCCACGTTTCGCACACTCTTTACGAAACGGACTAGAACTCTCACGACACATTGAATTTTTAAATGAGAATTTTCCCCACGAACGAGAATTTGAAGACCTCCGATTGGTAGAAATTGCACTACTTTTCGACTTAAAATGAGAGAGTTATGGTGGTTTTAATTTTGAGTGATGTTTCTCACGCCCTTTTTAAAACGGACCAGAACACTCTCATCCCCCCGAATTTTGAAACGAGAATTTTTTCCTTTGAAAGTGAATTTCAGGACCTTCGATTGGAAGAAATTTCGCCACTTTTGGACCTAACATGAGAGTTATGGAGGTTTTAATTTCAGGTGACCTGTCGCACACTCTTTATAACACAAACAAGAACGCTACCATCCCATTGAATTTTGAAACAAGATTTCTTTCCCCTGAAAGCGAAGATGAAGACCTCCGATTGGAGGAAATTTCACCAGTTTTGGACTCAAAATGAGAGAGTTATGGAGGTTTTAATTTTCGGCCATGTTTTCCGCACTCTTTATGAAACAGACAAAAACTCTCACGACAGATTGAATTTTTAAATGAGAATTTTCCCCACGAACGAGAATTTGAAGACCTCCGATTGGTTAAAATTGCACTACTTTTCGACTTAAAATGAGAGAGTTATGGTCGTTTTAATTTTGGGTGATGTTTCTCACGCGCTTTATAAAACGGACCAGAGAACTCTCATCCCACCGAATTTTGAAGCGAGAATTCTTTCCTTTGAAAGTGAATTTCAAGACCCCCGATTGGAAGAAATTTCGCCACTTTTGGACCTAACATGAGAGTTATGGAGGTTTTAATTTCAGGTGACGTGTCGCACACTATTTATAACACAGACAAGAACGCTCTCATCCCACTGAATTTGAAACAAGATTTCTTTCCCCTGAGAGCGAAGATGAAGACCTCCGATTCGTGGAAATTTCACCACTTTTGGACTCAAAATGAGAGAGTTATGGAGGTATTAATTTTCGGCCACGTTTTGCACACTCTTTACGAAACGGACCAGAACTCTCACGACACATTGAATTTTTAAATGCGAATTTTCCCCACGAACGAGAATTTGAAGACCTCCGATTGGTAGAAATTGCACTATTTTTCGACTTAAAATGAGAGAGTTATGTTGGTTTTAATTTTGGGTGATGTTTCTCACGCGCTTTATAAAACGGACCAGAACACTCTCATCCCACCGAATTTTGAAGCGAGAATTCTTTCCTTTGAAAGTGAATTTCAAGACCCCCGATTGGAAGAAATTTCGCCACTTTTGGACCTAACATGAGAGTTATGGAGGTTTTAATTTCAGGTGACGTGTCGCACACTCTTTATAACACAAACAAGAACGCTCTCATCCCATTGAATTTTGAAACAAGATTTCTTTCCCCTGAAATCAAAGATGAAGACCTCCGATTGGTGGAAATTTCACCACTTTTGTACTCAAAATGAGAGAGTTATGGAGGTTTTAATTTTCGGCCACGTTTCGCACACTCTTTACGAAACGGACAAGAACTCTCACGACACATTGAATTTTTAAATGCGAATTTTCCCCACGAACGAGAATTTGAAGACCTCCGATTGGTAAAAATTGCACTATTTTTCGACTTAAAATGAGAGAGTTATGGTGGTATTAATTTTGGGTGATGTTTCTCACGCCCATTATAAAACGGACTAGAACACTCACATCCCACCGACTTTTGAAACGAGAATTCTTTCCTTTGAAAGTGAATTTCAAGACCTCCGATTGGAAGAAATTTGGCCACTTTTGGACCTAAAATGAGAGTTATGGAGGTTTTAATTTCAGGTGACGTGTCGCACACTCTTTATAACACAGACAAGAACGCTCTCATCCCACTGAATTTGAAACAAGATTTCTTTCCCCTGAGAGCGAAGATGAAGACCTCCGATTCGTGGAAATTTCACCACTTTTGGACTCAAAATGAGAGAGTTATGGAGGTATTAATTTTCAGCCACATTTTGCACACTCTTTATGAAACGGACCAGAACTCTCAGGACACATTGAATTTTTAAATGCGAATTTTCCCCACGAACGAGAATTTGAACACCTCCGATTGGTAGAAATTGCACTATTTTTCGACTTAAAATGAGAGAGTTATGGTGGTATTAATTTTGCGTGATGTTTCTCACGAGCTTTATAAAACGGACCAGAACACTCTCATCCCACCGAATTTTGAAGCGAGAATTCTTTCATTTGAAAGTGAATTTCAAGACCCTCGATTGGAAGAAATTTCGCCACTTTTGGACCTAACATGAGAGTTATGGAGGTTTTAATTTCAGGTGACGTGTCGCACACTCTTTATAACACAAACAAGAACGCTCTCATCCCATTGAATTTTGAAACAAGATTTCTTTCTCCTGAAAGCGAAGATGAAGACCTCCGATTGGTGGAAATTTCACCACTTTTGTACTCAAAATGAGAGAGTTATGGAGGTTTTAATTTCAGGTGACCTGTCGCACACTCTTTATAACACAAACAAGAACGCTACCATCTCATTGAATTTTGAAACAAGATTTCTTTCCCCTGAAAGCGAAGATGAAGACCTCCGATTGGAGGAAATTTCACCAGTTTTGGACTCAAAATGAGAGAGTTATGGAGGTTTTAATTTTCGGCCATGTTTTCCGCACTCTTTATGAAACAGACAAAAACTCTCACGACAGATTGAATTTTTAAATGAGAATTTTCCCCACGAACGAGATTTGGAAGACCTCCGATTGGTAAAAATTGCACTACTTTTCGACATAAAATGAGAGAGTTATGGTCGTTTTAATTTTGGGTGATGTTTCTCACGCCCTTTTTAAAACGGACCAGAACACTCTCATCCCACCGAATTTTGAAACGAGAATTCTTTCCTTTGAAAGTGAATTTCAGGACCTTCGATTGGAAGAAATTTGGCCACTTTTGGACCTAACATGAGAGTTATGGAGGTTTTAATTTCAGGTGACCTGTCGCACACTCTTTATAACACAAACAAGAACGCTGCCATCCCATTGAATTTTGAAACAAGATTTCTTTCCCCTGAAAGCGAAGATGAAGACCTCCGATTGGAGGAAATTTCACCAGTTTTGGACTCAAAATGAGAGAGTTATGGAGGTTTTAATTTTCGGCCATGTTTTCCGCACTCTTTATGAAACAGACAAAAACTCTCACGACCGATTGAATTTTTAAATGAGAATTTTCCCCACGAACGAGATTTGGAAGACCTCCGATTGGTAAAAATTGCACTAGTTTTCGACTTAAAATGAGAGAGTTATGGTCGTTTTAATTTTGGGTGATGTTTCTCACGCCCATTATAAAACGGACTAGAACACTCACATCCCACCGACTTTTGAAACGAGAATTCTTTCCTTTGAAAGTGAATTTCAAGACCTCCGATTGGAAGAAATTTGGCCACTTTTGGACCTAAAATGAGAGTTATGGAGGTTTTAATTTCAGGTGACGTGTCGCACACTCTTTATAACACAGACAAGAACGCTCTCATCCCACTGAATTTGAAACAAGATTTCTTTCCCCTGAGAGCGAAGACGAAGACCTCCGATTCGTGGAAATTTCACCACTTTTGTACTCAAAATGAGAGAGTTATGGAGGTTTTAATTTTCGGCCACGTTTCGCACACTCTTTACGAAACGGACTAGAACTCTCACGACACATTGAATTTTTAAATGAGAATTTTCCCCACGAACGAGAATTTGAAGACCTCCGATTGGTAGAAATTGCACTACTTTTCGACTTAAAATGAGAGAGTTATGGTGGTTTTAATTTTGGGTGATGTTTCTCACGCCCTTTTTAAAACGGACCAGAACACTCTCATCCCCCCGAATTTTGAAACGAGAATTTTTTCCTTTGAAAGTGAATTTCAGGACCTTCGATTGGAAGAAATTTCGCCACTTTTAGACCTAACATGAGAGTTATGGAGGTTTTAATTTCAGGTGACCTGTCGCACACTCTTTATAACACAAACAAGAACGCTACCATCCCATTGAATTTTGAAACAAGATTTCTTTCCCCTGAAAGCGAAGATGAAGACCTCCGATTGGAGGAAATTTCACCAGTTTTGGACTCAAAATGAGAGAGTTATGGAGGTTTTAATTTTCGGCCATGTTTTCCGCACTCTTTATGAAACAGACAAAAACTCTCACGACAGATTGAATTTTTAAATGAGAATTTTCCCCACGAACGAGAATTTGAAGACCTCCGATTGGTAAAAATTGCACTACTTTTCGACTTAAAATGAGAGAGTTATGGTCGTTTTAATTTTGGGTGATGTTTCTCACGCGCTTTATAAAACGGACCAGAGAACTCTCATCCCACCGAATTTTGAAGCGAGAATTCTTTCCTTTGAAAGTGAATTTCAAGACCCCCGATTGGAAGAAATTTCGCCACTTTTGGACCTAACATGAGAGTTATGGAGGTTTTAATTTCAGGTGACGTGTCGCACACTCTTTATAACACAAACAGGAACGCTCTCATCCCATTGAATTTTGAAACAAGATTTCTTTCCCCTGAAAGCGAAGATGAAGACCTCCGATTGGTGGAAATTTCACCACTTTTGTACTCAAAATGAGAGAGTTATGGAGGTTTTAATTTTCGGCCAGGTTTCGCACACTCTTTACGAAACGGACAAGAACTCTCACGACACATTGAATTTTTAAATGAGAATTTTCCCCACGAACGAGAATTTGAAGACCTCCGATTGGTAGAAATTGCACTATTTTTCGACTTAAAATGAGAGAGTTATGGTGGTTTTAATTTTGGGTGATGTTTCTCACGCGCTTTATAAAACGGACCAGAATACCCACATCCCACCGACTTTTGAAACGAGAATTCTTTCCTTTGAAAGTGAATTTCAAGACCTCCGATTGGAAGAAATTTGGCCACTTTTGGACCTAAAATGAGAGTTATGGAGGTTTTAATTTCACGTGACGTGTCGCACACTCTTTATAACACAGACAAGAACGCTCTCATTCCCCTGAATTTGAAACAAGATTTCTTTCCCCTGAGAGCGAAGATGAAGACCTCCGATTCGTGGAAATTTCACCACTTTTGGACTCAAAATGAGAGAGCTATGGAGGTTTTAATTTTCGGCCACGTTTTGCACACTCTTTATGAAACGGACCAGAACTCTCACGACACATTGAATTTTTAAATGCGAATTTTCCCCACGAACGAGAATTTGAAGACCTCCGATTGGTAGAAATTGCACTATTTTTCGACTTAAAATGAGAGAGTTATGGTGGTTTTAATTTTGGGTGATGTTTCTCACGCGCTTTATAAAACGGACCAGAACACTCTCATCCCACCGAATTTTGAAGCGAGAATACTTTCCTTTGATAGTGAATTTCAAGACCCCCGATTGGAAGAAATTTCGCCACTTTTGGACCTAACATGAGAGTTATGGAGGTTTTAATTTCAGGTGACGTGTCGCACACTCTTTATAACACAAACAGGAACGCTCTCATCCCATTGAATTTTGAAACAAGATTTCTTTCCCCTGAAAGCGAAGATGAAGACCTCCGATTGGTGGAAATTTCACCACTTTTGTACTCAAAATGAGAGGGTTATGGAGGTTTTAATTTTCGGCCACGTTTCGCACACTCTTTACGAAACGGACAAGAACTCTCACGACACATTGAATTTTTAAATGAGAATTTTCCCCACGAACGAGAATTTGAAGACCTCCGATTGGTAGAAATTGCACTACTTTTCGACTTAAAATGAGAGAGTTATGGTGGTTTTAATTTTGGGTGATGTTTCTCACGCCCTTTTTAAAACGGACTAGAAAACTCTCATCCCACCGAATTTTGAAACAAGAATTGTTTCCTTTGAAAGTGAATTTCAGGACCTTCGATTGGAAGAAATTTCGCCACTTTTGGACCTAACATGAGAGTTATGGAGGTTTTAATTTCAGGTGACCTGTCGCACACTCTTTATAACACAAACAAGAACGCTGCCATCCCATTGAATTTTGAAACAAGATTTCTTTCCCCTGAAAGCGAAGATGAAGACCTCCGATTGGAGGAAATTTCACCAGTTTTGGACTCAAAATGAGAGAGTTATGGAGGTTTTAATTTTCGGCCATGTTTTCCGCACTCTTTATGAAACAGACAAAAACTCTCACGACCGATTGAATTTTTAAATGAGAATTTTCCCCACGAACGAGATTTGGAAGACCTTCGATTGGTAAAAATTGCACTAGTTTTCGACTTAAAATGAGAGAGTTATGGTCGTTTTAATTTTGGGTGATGTTTCTCACGCCCATTATAAAACGGACTAGAACACTCACATCCCACCGACTTTTGAAACGAGAATTCTTTCCTTTGAAAGTGAATTTCAAGACCTCCGATTGGAAGAAATTTGGCCACTTTTGGACCTAAAATGAGAGTTATGGAGGTTTTAATTTCAGGTGACGTGTCGCACACTCTTTATAACACAGACAAGAACGCTCTCATCCCCCTGAATTTGAAACAAGATTTCTTTCCCCTGAGAGCGAATATGAAGACCTCCGATTCGTGGAAATTTCACCACTTTTGGACTCAAAATGAGAGAGCTATGGAGGTTTTAATTTTCGGCCACGTTTTGCACACTCTTTATGAAACGGACCAGAACTCTCACGACACATTGATTTTTTAAATGCGAATTTTCCCCACGAACGAGAATTTGAAGACCTCCGATTGGTAGAAATTGCACTATTTTTCGACTTAAAATGAGAGAGTTATGGTGGTTTTAATTTTGGGTGATGTTTCTCACGCGCTTTATAAAACGGACCAGAACACTCTCATCCCACCGAATTTTGAAGCGAGAATTCTTTCCTTTGAAAGTGAATTTCAAGACCCCCGATTGCAAGAAATTTCGCCACTTTTGGACCTAACATGAGAGTTATGGAGGTTTTAATTTCAGGTGAAGTGTCGCACACTCTTTATAACACAAACAGGAACGCTCTCATCCCATTGAATTTTGAAACAAGATTTCTTTCCCCTGAAAGCGAAGATGAAGACCTCCAATTGGTGGAAATTTCACCACTTTTGTACTCAAAATGAGAGAGTTATGGAGGTTTTAATTTTCGGCCACGTTTCGCACACTCTTTACGAAACGGACAAGAACTCTCACGACACATTGAATTTTTAAATGAGAATTTTCCCCACGAACGACAATTTGAAGACCTCCGATTGGTAGAAATTGCACTACTTTTCGACTTAAAATGAGAGAGTTATGGTGGTTTTAATTTTGGGTGATGTTTCTCACGCCCTTTTTAAAACGGACCAGAACACTCTCATCCCACCGAATTTTGAAACGAGAATTTTTTCCTTTGAAAGTGAATTTCAGAACCTTCGATTGGAAGATATTTCGCCACTTTTGGACCTAACATGAGAGTTATGGAGGTTTTAATTTCAGGTGACCTGTCGCACACTCTTTATAACACAAACAAGAACGCTCCCGTCCCATTGACTTTTGAAACAAGATTTCTTTCCCCTGAAAGCGAAGATGAAGACCTCCGATTGGAGGAAATTTCACCAGTTTTGGACTCAAAATGAGAGAGTTATGGAGGTTTTAATTTTCGGCCATGTTTTCCGCACTCTTTATGAAACAGACAAAAACTCTCACGACAGATTGAATTTTTAAATGAGAATTTTCACCACGAACGAGATTTGGAAGACCTCCGATTGGTAAAAATTGCACTACTTTTCGACTTAAAATGAGAGAGTTATGGTCGTTTTAATTTTGGGTGATGTTTGTCACGCCCTTTTTAAAACGGACCAGAACACTCTCATCCCACCGAATTTTGAAACGAGAATTCTTTCCTTTGAAAGTGAATTTCAGGACCTTCGATTGGAAGAAATTTCGCCACTTTTGGACCTAACATGAGAGTTATGGAGGTTTTAATTTCAGGTGACCTGTCGCACACTCTTTATAACACAAACAAGAACGCTACCATCCCATTGAATTTTGAAACAAGATTTCTTTCCCCTGAAAGCGAAGATGAAGACCTCCGATTGGAGGAAATTTCACCAGTTTTGGACTCAAAATGAGAGAGTTATGGAGGTTTTAATTTTCGGCCATGTTTTCCGCACTCTTTATGAAACAGACAAAAACTCTCACGACAGATTGAATTTTTAAATGAGAATTTTCCCCACGAACGAGATTTGGAAGACCTCCGATTGGAAAAAATTGCACTACTTTTCGACTTAAAATGAGAGAGTTATGGTCGTTTTAATTTTGGGAGATGTTTCTCACGCCCATTATAAAACGGACTAGAACACTCACATCCCACCGACTTTTGAAATAAGAATTCTTTCCTTTGAAAGTGAATTTCAAGACCTCCGATTGGAAGAAATTTGGCCACTTTTGGACCTAAAATGAGAGTTATGTAGGTTTTAATTTCAGGTGACGTGTCGCACACTCTTTATAACACAGACAAGAACGCTCTCATCCCACTGAATTTGAAACAAGATTTCTTTCCCCTGAGAGCGAAGATGAAGACCTCCGATTCGTGGAAATTTCACCACTTTTGGACTCAAAATGAGATAGTTATGGAGGTTTTAATTTTCGGCCACGTTTTGCACACTCTTTAGGAAACGGACCAGAACTCTCACGACACATTGAATTTTTAAATGCGAATTTTCCCCACGAACGAGAATTTGAAGACCTCCGATTGGTAGAAATTGCACTATTTTTCGACTTAAAATGAGAGGGTTATGGTGGTTTTAATTTTGGGTGATGTTTCTCACGCGCTTTATAAAACGGACCAGAACACTCTCATCCCACCGAATTTTGAAGCGAGAATTCTTTCCTTTGAAAGTGAATTTCAAGACCCTCGATTGGAAGAAATTTCGCCACTTTTGGACCTAATATGAGAGTTATGGCGGTTTTAATTTCAGGTGACGTGTCGCACACTCTTTATAACACAAACAAGAACGCTCTCATCCCATTGAATTTTGAAACAAGATTTCTTTCCCCTGAAAGCAAAGACGAAGACCTCCGATTGGTGGAAATTTCACCACTTTTGTACTCAAAATGAGAGAGTTATGGAGGTTTTAATTTCAGGTGACCTGTCGCACACTCTTTATAACACAAACAAGAATGCTACCATCTCATTCAATTTTGAAACAAGATTTCTTTCCCCTGAAAGCGAAGATGAAGACCTCCGATTGGAGGAAATTTCACCAGTTTTGGACTCAAAATGAGAGAGTTATGGAGGTTTTAATTTTCGGCCATGTTTTCCGCACTCTTTATGAAACAGACAAAAACTCTCACGACAGATTGAATTTTTAAATGAGAATTTTCCCCACGAACGAGATTTGGAAGACCTCCGATTGGTAAAAATTGCACTACTTTTCGACTTAAAATGAGAGAGTTATGGTCGTTTTAATTTTGGGTGATGTTTCTCACGCCCATTATAAAACGGACTAGAACACTCACATCCCACCGACTTTTGAAACGAGAATTCTTTCCTTTGAAAGTGAATTTCAAGACCTCCGATTGGAAGAAATTTGGCCACTTTTGGACCTAAAATGAGAGTTATGGAGGTTTTAATTTCAGGTGACGTGTCGCACACTCTTTATAACACAGACAAGAAAGCTCTTATCCCACTGAATTTGAAACAAGATTTCTTTCCCCTGAGAGCGAAGATGAAGACCTCCGATTCGTGGAAATTTCACCACTTTTGGACTCAAAATGAGAGAGTTATGAGGTTTTAATTTTCGGCCACGTTTTGCACACTATTTTTGAAACGGACCAGAACTCTCACGACAGATTGAATTTTTAAATGCGAATTTTCCCCACGAACGAGAATTTGAAGACCTCCGATTGGTAGAAATTGCACTATTTTTCGACTTAAAATGAGAGAGTTATGGTGGTTTTAATTTTGGGTGATGTTTCTCACGCGCTTTATAAAACGGACCAGAACACTCTCATCCCACCGAATTTTGAAGCGAGAATTCTTTCCTTTGAAAGTGAATTTCAAGACCCCCGATTGGAAGAAATTTCGCCACTTTTGGACCTAACATGAGAGTTATGGAGGTTTTAATTTCAGGTGACGTGTCGCACACTCTTTATAACACAAACAAGAACGCTCTCACCCCATTGAATTTTGAAACAAGATTTCTTTCCCCTGAAAGCGAAGATGAAGACCTCCGATTGGTGGAAATTTCACCACTTTTGTACTCAAAATGAGAGAGTTATGGAGGTTTTAATTTTCGGCCAGGTTTCGCACACTCTTTACGAAACGGACAAGAACTCTCACGACACATTGAATTTTTAAATGAGAATTTTCCCCACGAACGAGAATTTGAAGACCTCCGATTGGTAGAAATTGCACTACTTTTCGACTTAAAATGAGAGAGTTATGGTGGTTTTAATTTTGGGTGATGTTTCTCACGCCCTTTTTAAAACGGACCAGAACACTCTCATCCCACCGAATTTTGAAACGAGAATTGTTTCCTTTGAAAGTGAATTTCAGGACCTTCGATTGGAAGAAATTTCGCTACTTTTGGACCTAACATGAGAGTTATGGAGGTTTTAATTTCAGGTGACCTGTCGCACACTCTTTATAACACAAACAAGAACGCTGCCATCCCATTGAATTTTGAAACAAGATTTCTTTCCCCTGAAAGCGAAGATGAAGACCTCCGATTGGAGGAAATTTCACCAGTTTTGGACTCAAAATGAGAGAGTTATGGAGGTTTTAATTTTCGGCCATGTTTTCCGCACTCTTTATGAAATAGACAAAAACTCTCACGACAGATTGAATTTTTAAATGAGAATTTTCCCCACGAACGAGATTTGGAAGACCTCCGATTGGTAAAAATTGCACTACTTTTCGACTTAAAATGAGAGAGTTATGGTCGTTTTAATTTTGGGTGATGTTTCTCACGCCTTTTTAAAACGGACCAGAACACTCTCATCCCACCGAATTTTGAAACGAGAATTCTTTCCTTTGAAAGTGAATTTCAGGACCTTCGATTGGAAGAAATTTGGCCACTTTTGGACCTAACATGAGAGTTATGGAGGTTTTAATTTCAGGTGACCTGTCGCACACTCTTTATAACACAAACAAGAACGCTGCCATCCCATTGAATTTTGAAACAAGATTTCTTTCCCCTGAAAGCGAAGATGAAGACCTCCGATTGGAGGAAATTTCACCAGTTTTGGACTCAAAATGAGAGAGTTATGGAGGTTTTAATTTTCGGCCATGTTTTCCGCACTCTTTATGAAACAGACAAAAACTCTCACGACAGATTGAATTTTTAAATGAGAATTTTCCCCACGAACGAGATTTGGAAGACCTCCGATTGGAAAAAATTGCACTACTTTTCGACTTAAAATGAGAGAGTTATGGTCGTTTTAATTTTGGGAGATGTTTCTCACGCCCATTATAAAACGGACTAGAACACTCACATCCCACCGACTTTTGAAACGAGAATTCTTTCCTTTGAAAGTGAATTTCAAGACCTCCGATTGGAAGAAATTTGGCCACTTTTGGACCTAAAATGAGAGTTATGTAGGTTTTAATTTCAGGTGACGTGTCGCACACTCTTTATAACACAGACAAGAACGCTCTCATCCCACTGAATTTGAAACAAGATTTCTTTCCCCTGAGAGCGAAGATGAAGACCTCCGATTCGTGGAAATTTCACCACTTTTGGACTCAAAATGAGAGAGTTATGGAGGTTTTAATTTTCGGCCACGTTTTGCACACTCTTTATGAAACGGACCAGAACTCTCACGACACATTGAATTTTTAAATGCGAATTTTCCCCACGAACGAGAATTTGAAGACCTCCGATTGGTAGAAATTGCACTATTTTTCGACTTAAAATGAGAGGGTTATGGTGGTTTTAATTTTGGGTGATGTTTCTCACGCGCTTTATAAAACGGACCAGAACACTCTCATCCCACCGAATTTTGAAGCGAGAATTCTTTCCTTTGAAAGTGAATTTCAAGACCCTCGATTGGAAGAAATTTCGCCACTTTTGGACCTAATATGAGAGTTATGGCGGTTTTAATTTCAGGTGACGTGTCGCACACTCTTTATAACACAAACAAGAACGCTCTCATCCCATTGAATTTTGAAACAAGATTTCTTTCCCCTGAAAGCAAAGACGAAGACCTCCGATTGGTGGAAATTTCACCACTTTTGTACTCAAAATGAGAGAGTTATGGAGGTTTTAATTTCAGGTGACCTGTCGCACACTCTTTATAACACAAACAAGAACGCTACCATCTCATTCAATTTTGAAACAAGATTTCTTTCCCCTGAAAGCGAAGATGAAGACCTCCGATTGGAGGAAATTTCACCAGTTTTGGACTCAAAATGAGAGAGTTATGGAGGTTTTAATTTTCGGCCATGTTTTCCGCACTCTTTATGAAACAGACAAAAACTCTCACGACAGATTGAATTTTTAAATGAGAATTTTCCCCACGAACGAGATTTGGAAGACCTCCGATTGGTAAAAATTGCACTACTTTTCGACTTAAAATGAGAGAGTTATGGTCGTTTTAATTTTGGGTGATGTTTCTCACGCCCATTATAAAACGGACTAGAACACTCACATCCCACCGACTTTTGAAACGAGAATTCTTTCCTTTGAAAGTGAATTTCAAGACCTCTGATTGGAAGAAATTTGGCCACTTTTGGACCTAAAATGAGAGTTATGTAGGTTTTAATTTCAGGTGACGTGTCGCACACTCTTTATAACACAGACAAGAACGCTCTCATCCCACTGAATTTGAAACAAGATTTCTTTCCCCTGAGAGCGAAGATGAAGACCTCCGATTCGTGGAAATTTCACCACTTTTGGACTCAAAATGAGAGAGTTATGGAGGTTTTAATTTTCGGCCACGTTTTGCACACTCTTTATGAAACGGACCAGAACTCTCACGACACATTGAATTTTTAAATGCGAATTTTCCCCACGAACGAGAATTTGAAGACCTCCGATTGGTAGAAATTGCACTATTTTTCGACTTAAAATGAGAGGGTTATGGTGGTTTTAATTTTGGGTGATGTTTCTCACGCGCTTTATAAAACGGACCAGAACACTCTCATCCCACCGAATTTTGAAGCGAGAATTCTTTCCTTTGAAAGTGAATTTCAAGACCCTCGATTGGAAGAAATTTCGCCACTTTTGGACCTAATATGAGAGTTATGGCGGTTTTAATTTCAGGTGACGTGTCGCACACTCTTTATAACACAAACAAGAACGCTCTCATCCCATTGAATTTTGAAACAAGATTTCTTTCCCCTGAAAGCAAAGACGAAGACCTCCGATTGGTGGAAATTTCACCACTTTTGTACTCAAAATGAGAGAGTTATGGAGGTTTTAATTTCAGGTGACCTGTCGCACACTCTTTATAACACAAACAAGAACGCTACCATCTCATTCAATTTTGAAACAAGATTTCTTTCCCCTGAAAGCGAAGATGAAGACCTCCGATTGGAGGAAATTTCACCAGTTTTGGACTCAAAATGAGAGAGTTATGGAGGTTTTAATTTTCGGCCATGTTTTCCGCACTCTTTATGAAACAGACAAAAACTCTCACGACAGATTGAATTTTTAAATGAGAATTTTCCCCACGAACGAGATTTGGAAGACCTCCGATTGGAAAAAATTGCACTACTTTTCGACTTAAAATGAGAGAGTTATGGTCGTTTTAATTTTGGGAGATGTTTCTCACGCCCATTATAAAACGGACTAGAACACTCACATCCCACCGACTTTTGAAACGAGAATTCTTTCCTTTGAAAGTGAATTTCAAGACCTCCGATTGGAAGAAATTTGGCCACTTTTGGACCTAAAATGAGAGTTATGTAGGTTTTAATTTCAGGTGACGTGTCGCACACTCTTTATAACACAGACAAGAACGCTCTCATCCCACTGAATTTGAAACAAGATTTCTTTCCCCTGAGAGCGAAGATGAAGACCTCCGATTCGTGGAAATTTCACCACTTTTGGACTCAAAATGAGAGAGTTATGGAGGTTTTAATTTTCGGCCACGTTTTGCACACTCTTTATGAAACGGACCAGAACTCTCACGACACATTGAATTTTTAAATGCGAATTTTCCCCACGAACGAGAATTTGAAGACCTCCGATTGGTAGAAATTGCACTATTTTTCGACTTAAAATGAGAGGGTTATGGTGGTTTTAATTTTGGGTGATGTTTCTCACGCGCTTTATAAAACGGACCAGAACACTCTCATCCCACCGAATTTTGAAGCGAGAATTCTTTCCTTTGAAAGTGAATTTCAAGACCCTCGATTGGAAGAAATTTCGCCACTTTTGGACCTAATATGAGAGTTATGGCGGTTTTAATTTCAGGTGACGTGTCGCACACTCTTTATAACACAAACAAGAACGCTCTCATCCCATTGAATTTTGAAACAAGATTTCTTTCCCCTGAAAGCAAAGACGAAGACCTCCGATTGGTGGAAATTTCACCACTTTTGTACTCAAAATGAGAGAGTTATGGAGGTTTTAATTTCAGGTGACCTGTCGCACACTCTTTATAACACAAACAAGAACGCTACCATCTCATTCAATTTTGAAACAAGATTTCTTTCCCCTGAAAGCGAAGATGAAGACCTCCGATTGGAGGAAATTTCACCAGTTTTGGACTCAAAATGAGAGAGTTATGGAGGTTTTAATTTTCGGCCATGTTTTCCGCACTCTTTATGAAACAGACAAAAACTCTCACGACAGATTGAATTTTTAAATGAGAATTTTCCCCACGAACGAGATTTGGAAGACCTCCGATTGGTAAAAATTGCACTACTTTTCGACTTAAAATGAGAGAGTTATGGTCGTTTTAATTTTGGGTGATGTTTCTCACGCCCATTATAAAACGGACTAGAACACTCACATCCCACCGACTTTTGAAACGAGAATTCTTTCCTTTGAAAGTGAATTTCAAGACCTCTGATTGGAAGAAATTTGGCCACTTTTGGACCTAAAATGAGAGTTATGTAGGTTTTAATTTCAGGTGACGTGTCGCACACTCTTTATAACACAGACAAGAACGCTCTCATCCCACTGAATTTGAAACAAGATTTCTTTCCCCTGAGAGCGAAGATGAAGACCTCCGATTCGTGGAAATTTCACCACTTTTGGACTCAAAATGAGAGAGTTATGGAGGTTTTAATTTTCGGCCACGTTTTGCACACTCTTTATGAAACGGACCAGAACTCTCACGACACATTGAATTTTTAAATGCGAATTTTCCCCACGAACGAGAATTTGAAGACCTCCGATTGGTAGAAATTGCACTATTTTTCGACTTAAAATGAGAGGGTTATGGTGGTTTTAATTTTGGGTGATGTTTCTCACGCGCTTTATAAAACGGACCAGAACACTCTCATCCCACCGAATTTTGAAGCGAGAATTCTTTCCTTTGAAAGTGAATTTCAAGACCCTCGATTGGAAGAAATTTCGCCATTTTGGACCTAATATGAGAGTTATGGCGGTTTTAATTTCAGGTGACGTGTCGCACACTCTTTATAACACAAACAAGAACGCTCTCATCCCATTGAATTTTGAAACAAGATTTCTTTCCCCTGAAAGCAAAGACGAAGACCTCCGATTGGTGGAAATTTCACCACTTTTGTACTCAAAATGAGAGAGTTATGGAGGTTTTAATTTCAGGTGACCTGTCGCACACTCTTTATAACACAAACAAGAACGCTACCATCTCATTCAATTTTGAAACAAGATTTCTTTCCCCTGAAAGCGAAGATGAAGACCTCCGATTGGAGGAAATTTCACCAGTTTTGGACTCAAAATGAGAGAGTTATGGAGGTTTTAATTTTCGGCCATGTTTTCCGCACTCTTTATGAAACAGACAAAAACTCTCACGACAGATTGAATTTTTAAATGAGAATTTTCCCCACGAACGAGATTTGGAAGACCTCCGATTGGTAAAAATTGCACTACTTTTCGACTTAAAATGAGAGAGTTATGGTCGTTTTAATTTTGGGTGATGTTTCTCACGCCCATTATAAAACGGACTAGAACACTCACATCCCACCGACTTTTGAAACGAGAATTCTTTCCTTTGAAAGTGAATTTCAAGACCTCTGATTGGAAGAAATTTGGCCACTTTTGGACCTAAAATGAGAGTTATGGAGGTTTTAATTTCAGGTGACGTGTCGCACACTCTTTATAACACAGACAAGAAAGCTCTCATCCCCCTGAATTTGAAACAAGATTTCTTTCCCCTGAGAGCGAAGATGAAGACCTCCGATTCGTGGAAATTTCACCACTTTTGGACTCAAAATGAGAGAGCTATGGAGGTTTTAATTTTCGGCCACGTTTTGCACACTCTTTATGAAACGGACCAGAACTCTCACGACACATTGAATTTTTAAATGCGAATTTTCCCCACGAACGAGAATTTGAAGACCTCCGATTGGTAGAAATTGCACTATTTTTCGACTTAAAATGAGAGAGTTATGGTGGTTTTAATTTTGGGTGATGTTTCTCACGCGCTTTATAAAACGGACCAGAACACTCTCATCCCACCGAATTTTGAAGCGAGAATTCTTTCCTTTGAAAGTGAATTTCAAGACCCCCGATTGGAAGAAATTTCGCCACTTTTGGACCTAACATGAGAGTTATGGAGGTTTTAATTTCAGGTGACGTGTCGCACACTCTTTATAACACAAACAGGAACGCTCTCATCCCATTGAATTTTGAAACAAGATTTCTTTCCCCTGAAAGCGAAGATGAAGACCTCCGATTGGTGGAAATTTCACCACTTTTGTACTCAAAATGAGAGAGTTATGGAGGTTTTAATTTTCGGCCACGTTTCGCACACTCTTTACGAAACGGACAAGAACTCTCACGACACATTCAATTTTTAAATGAGAATTTTCCCCACGAACGAGAATTTGAAGACCTCCGATTGGTAGAAATTGCACTACTTTTCGACTTAAAATGAGAGAGTTATGGTGGTTTTAATTTTGGGTGATGTTTCTCACGCCCTTTTTAAAACGGACCAGAACACTCTCATCCCACCGAATTTTGAAACGAGAATTGTTTCCTTTGAAAGTGAATTTCAGGACCTTCGATTGGAAGAAATTTCGCCACTTTTGGACCTAACATGAGAGTTATGGAGGTTTTAATTTCAGGTGACCTGTCGCACACTCTTTATAACACAAACAAGAACGCTGCCATCCCATTGAATTATGAAACAAGATTTCTTTCCCCTCAAAGCGAAGATGAAGACCTCCGATTGGAGGAAATTTCACCAGTTTTGGACTCAAAATGAGAGAGTTATGGATGTTTTAATTTTCGGCCATGTTTTCCGCACTCTTTATGAAACAGACAAAAACTCTCACGACCGATTGAATTTTTAAATGAGAATTTTCCCCACGAACGAGATTTGGAAGACCTCCGATTGGTAAAAATTACACTATTTTTCGACTTAAAATGAGAGAGTTATGGTGGTTTTAATTTTGGGTGATGTTTCTCACGCGCTTTATAAAACGGACCAGAACACTCTCATCCCACCGAATTTTGAAGCGAGAATTCTTTCCTTTGAAAGTGAATTTCAAGACCCCCGATTGGAAGAAATTCTGCCACTTTTGGACCTAACATGAGAGTTATGGAGGTTTTAATTTCAGGTGACCTGTCGCACACTCTTTATAACACAAACAAGAACGCTCTCATCCCATTGAATTTTGAAACAAGATTTCTTTCCCCTGAAAGCTAAGATGAAGACCTCCGATTGGTGGAAATTTCACCACTTTTGTACTCAAAATGAGAGAGTTATGGAGGTTTTAATTTTCGGCCACGTTTCGCACACTCTTTACGAAACGGACAAGAACTCTCACGACACATTGAATTTTTAAATGAGAATTTTCCCCACGAACGAGAATTTGAAGACCTCCGATTGGTAGAAATTGCACTACTTTTCGACTTAAAATGAGAGAGTTATGGTGGTTTTAATTTTGGGTGATGTTTCTCACGCCCTTTTTAAAACGGACCAGAACACTCTCATCCCACCGAATTTTGAAACGAGAATTTTTTCCTTTGAAAGTGAATTTCAGGACCTTCGATTGGAAGAAATTTCGCCACTTTTGGACCTAACATGAGAGTTATGGAGGTTTTAATTTCAGGTGACCTGTCGCACACTCTTTATAACACAAACAAGAACGCTACCATCCCATTGAATTTTGAAACAAGATTTCTTTCCCCTGAAAGCGAAGATGAAGACCTCCGATTGGAGGAAATTTCACCAGTTTTGGACTAAAAATGAGGGAGTTATGGAGGTTTTAATTTTCGGCCATGTTTTCCGCACTCTTTATGAAACAGACAAAAACTCTCACGACAGATTGAATTTTTAAATGAGAATTTCCCCACGAACGAGATTTGGAAGACCTCCGATTGGTAAAAATTGCACTACTTTTCGACTTAAAATGAGAGAGTTATGGTCGTTTTAATTTTGGGAGATGTTTCTCACGCCCATTATAAAACGGACTAGAACACCCACATCCCACCGACTTTTGAAACGAGAATTCTTTCCTTTGAAAGTGAATTTCAAGACCTCCGATTGGAAGAAATTTGGCCACTTTTGGAGCTAAAATGAGAGTTATGTAGGTTTTAATTTCAGGTGACGTGTCGCACACTCTTTATAACACAGACAAGAACGCTCTCATCCCACTGAATTTGAAACAAGATTTCTTTCCCCTGAGAGCGAAGATGAAGACCTCCGATTCGTGGAAATTTCACCACTTTTGGACTCAAAATGAGAGAGTTATGGAGGTTTTAATTTTCGGCCACGTTTTGCACACTCTTTACGAAACGGACAAGAACTCTCACGACACATTGAATTTTTAAATGGGTATTTTCCCCACGAACGAGAATTTGAAGACCTCCGATTGGTAGAAATTGCACTACTTTTCGACTTAAAATGAGAGAGTTATGGTGGTTTTAATTTTGGGTGATGTTTCTCACACCCTTTTTAAAACGGACCAAAACACTCTCATCCCACCGAATTTTGAAACGAGAATTTTTCCCTTTGAAAGTGAATTTCAGGACCTTCGATTGGAAGAAATTTCGCCACTTTTGGACCTAACATGAGAGTTATGGAGGTTTTAATTTCAGGTGACCTGTCGCACACTCTTTATAACACAAACAAGAACGCTACCATCCCATTGAATTTTGAAACAAGATTTATTTCCCCTGAAAGCGAAGATGAAGACCTCCGATTGGAGGAAATTTCACCAGTTTTGGACCCAAAATGAGGGAGTTATGGAGGTTTTAATTTTCGGCCATGTTTTCCGCACTCTTTATGAAACAGACAAAAACTCTCACGACAGATTGAATTTTTAAATGAGAATTTTCCCCACGAACGAGATTTGGAAGACCTCCGATTGGTAAAAATTGCACTACTTTTCGACTTAAAATGAGAGAGTTATGGTCGTTTTAATTTTGGGAGATGTTTCTCACGCCCATTATAAAACGGACTAGAACACTCACATCCCACCGACTTTTGAAACGAGAATTCTTTCCTTTGAAAGTGAATTTCAAGACCTCCGATTGGAATAAATTTGGCCACTTTTGGAGCTAAAATGAGAGTTATGTAGGTTTTAATTTCAGGTGACGTGTCGCACACTCTTTATAACACAGACAAGAACGCTCTCATCCCACTGAATTTGAAACAAGATTTCTTTCCCCTGAGAGCGAAGATGAAGACCTCCGATTCGTGGAAATTTCACCACTTTTGTACTCAAAATGAGAGAGTTATGGAGGTTTTAATTTTCGGCCACGTTTCGCACACTCTTTACGAAACGGACCAGAACTCTCACGACACATTGAATTTTTAAATGAGAATTTTCCCCACGAACGAGAATTTGAAGACCTCCGATTGGTAGAAATTGCACTACTTTTCGACTTAAAATGAGTGAGTTATGGTGGTTTTAATTTTGGGTGATGTTTCTCACGCCCTTTTTAAAACGGACCAGAACACTCTCATCCCACCGAATTTTGAAACGAGAATTTTTTCCTTTGAAAGTGAATTTCAGGACCTTTGATTGGAAGAAATTTCGCCACTTTTGGACCTAACATGAGAGTTATGGAGGTTTTAATTTCAGGTGACCTGTCGCACACTCTTTATAACACAAACAAGAACGCTACCATCCCATTGAATTTTGAAACAAGATTTCTTTCCCCTGAAAGCGAAGATGAAGACCTCCGATTGGAGGAAATTTCACCAGTTTTGGACTCAAAATGAGGGAGTTATGGAGGTTTTAATTTTCGGCCATGTTTTCCGCACTCTTTATGAAACAGACAAAAACTCTCACGACAGATTGAATTTTTAAATGAGAATTTCCCCACGAACGAGATTTGGAAGACCTCCGATTGGTAAAAATTGCACTACTTTTCGACTTAAAATGAGAGAATTATGGTCGTTTTAATTTTGGGAGATGTTTCTCACGCCCATTATAAAACGGACTAGAACACTCACATCCCACCGACTTTTGAAACGAGAATTCTTTCCTTTGAAAGTGAATTTCAAGACCTCCGATTGGAAGAAATTTGGCCACTTTTGGAGCTAAAATGAGAGTTATGTAGGTTTTAATTTCAGGTGACGTGTCGCACACTCTTTATAACACAGACAAGAACGCTCTCATCCCACTGAATTTGAAACAAGATTTCTTTCCCCTGAGAGCGAAGATGAAGACCTCCGATTCGTGGAAATTTCACCACTTTTGGACTCAAAATGAGAGAGTTATGGAGGTTTTAATTTTCGGCCACGTTTTGCACACTCTTTACGAAACGGACAAGAACTCTCACGACACATTGAATTTTTAAATGGGAATTTTCCCCACGAACGAGAATTTGAAGACCTCCGATTGGTAGAAATTGCACTACTTTTCGACTTAAAATGAGAGAGTTATGGTGGTTTTAATTTTGGGTGATGTTTCTCACACCCTTTTTAAAACGGACCAAAACACTCTCATCCCACCGAATTTTGAAACGAGAATTTTTTCCTTTGAAAGTGAATTTCAGGACCTTCGATTGGAAGAAATTTCGCCACTTTTGGACCTAACATGAGAGTTATGGAGGTTTTAATTTCAGGTGACCTCCGATTGGAGGAAATTTCACCAGTTTTAATTTCAGGTGACCTGTCGCACACTCTTTATAACACAAACAAGAACGCTACCATCTCATTCAATTTTGAAACAAGATTTCTTTCCCCTGAAAGCGAAGATGAAGACCTCCGATTGGAGGAAATTTCACCAGTTTTGGACTCAAAATGAGAGAGTTATGGAGGTTTTAATTTTCGGCCATGTTTTCCGCACTCTTTATGAAACAGACAAAAACTCTCACGACAGATTGAATTTTTAAATGAGAATTTTCCCCACGAACGAGATTTGGAAGACCTCCGATTGGTAAAAATTGCACTACTTTTCGACTTAAAATGAGAGAGTTATGGTCGTTTTAATTTTGGGTGATGTTTCTCACGCCCATTATAAAACGGACTAGAACACTCACATCCCACCGACTTTTGAAACGAGAATTCTTTCCTTTGAAAGTGAATTTCAAGACCTCCGATTGGAAGAAATTTGGCCACTTTTGGACCTAAAATGAGAGTTATGGAGGTTTTAATTTCAGGTGACGTGTCGCACACTCTTTATAACACAGACAAGAACGCTCTTATCCCACTGAATTTGAAACAAGATTTATTTCCCCTGAGAGCGAAGATGAAGACCTCCGATTCGTGGAAATTTCACCACTTTTGGACTTAAAATGAGAGAGTTATGAGGTTTTAATTTTCGGCCACGTTTTGCACACTATTTTTGAAACGGACCAGAACTCTCACGACACATTGAATTTTTAAATGCGAATTTTCCCCACGAACGAGAATTTGAAGACCTCCGATTGGTAGAAATTGCACTATTTTTCGACTTAAAATGAGAGAGTTATGGTGGTTTTAATTTTGGGTGATGTTTCTCACGCGCTTTATAAAACGGACCAGAACACTCTCATCCCACCGAATTTTGAAGCGAGAATTCTTTCCTTTGAAAGTGAATTTCAAGACCCCCGATTGGAAGAAATTCTGCCACTTTTGGACCTAACATGAGAGTTATGGAGGTTTTAATTTCAGGTGACGTGTCGCACACTCTTTATAACACAAACAAGAACGCTCTCATCCCATTGAATTTTGAAACAAGATTTCTTTCCCCTGAAAGCTAAGATGAAGACCTCCGATTGGTGGAAATTTCACCACTTTTGTACTCAAAATGAGAGAGTTATGGAGGTTTTAATTTTCGGCCACGTTTCGCACACTCTTTACGAAACGGACAAGAACTCTCACGACACATTGAATTTTTAAATGAGAATTTTCCCCACGAACGAGAATTTGAAGACCTCCGATTGGTAGAAATTGCACTACTTTTCGACTTAAAATGAGAGAGTTATGGTGGTTTTAATTTTGGGTGATGTTTCTCACGCCCTTTTTAAAACGGACCAAAACCCTCTCATCCCACCGAATTTTGAAACGAGAATTTTTTCCTTTGAAAGTGAATTTCAGGACCTTCGATTGGAAGAAATTTCGCCACTTTTGGACCTAACATGAGAGTTATGGAGGTTTTAATTTCAGGTGACCTGTCGCACACTCTTTATAACACAAACAAGAACGCTACCATCCCATTGAATTTTGAAACAAGATTTCTTTCCCCTGAAAGCGAAGATGAAGACCTCCGATTGGAGGAAATTTCACCAGTTTTGGACTCAAAATGAGAGAGTTATGGAGGTTTTAATTTTCGGCCATGTTTTCCGCACTCTTTATGAAACAGACAAAAACTCTCACGACAGATTGAATTTTTAAATGAGAATTTTCCCCACGAACGAGATTTGGAAGACCTCCGATTGGAAAAAATTGCACTACTTTTCGACTTAAAATGAGAGAGTTATGGTCGTCTTAATTTTGGGTGATGTTTCTCACGCCCATTATAAAACGGACTAGAACACTCACATCCCACCGACTTTTGAAACGAGAATTCTTTCCTTTGAAAGTGAATTTCAAGACCTCCGATTGGAAGAAATTTGGCCACTTTTGGACCTAAAATGAGAGTTATGGAGGTTTTAATTTCAGGTGACGTGTCGCACACTCTTTATAACACAGACAAGAACGCTCTCATCGCACTGAATTTGAAACAAGATTTCTTTCCCCTCAGAGCGAAGATGAAGACCTCCGATTGGTGGAAATTTCACCACTTTTGGACTCAAAATGAGAGAGTTATGGAGGTTTTAATTTTTCGGCCACGTTTTGCACACTCTTTATGAAACGGACCAGAACTCTCACGACACATTGAATTTTTAAATGCGAATTTTCCCCACGAACGAGAATTTGAAGACCTCCGATTGGTAGAAATTGCACTATTTTTCGACTTAAAATGAGAGAGTTATGGTGGTTTTAATTTTGGGTGATGTTTCTCACGCGCTTTCTAAAACGGACCAGAACACTCTCATCCCACCGAATTTTGAAGCGAGAATTCTTTCCTTTGAAAGTGAATTTCAAGACCCCCGATTGGAAGAAATTCTGCCACTTTTGGACCTAACATGAGAGTTATGGAGGTTTTAATTTCAGGTGACGTGTCGCACACTCTTTATAACACAAACAAGAACCCTCTCATCCCATTGAATTTTGAAACAAGATTTCTTTCCCCTGAAAGCGAAGATGAAGACCTCCGATTGGTGGAAATTTCACCACTTTTGTACTCAAAATGAGAGAGTTATGGAGGTTTTAATTTTCGGCCACGTTTCGCACACTCTTTACGAAACGGACAAGAACTCTCACGACACATTGAATTTTTAAATGAGAATTTTCCCCACGAACGAGAATTTGAAGACCTCCGATTGGTAGAAATTGCACTACTTTTCGACTTAAAATGAGAGAGTTATGGTGGTTTTAATTTTGGGTGATGTTTCTCACGCCCTTTTTAAAACGGACCAAAACCCTCTCATCCCACCGAATTTTGAAACGAGAATTTTTTCCTTTGAAAGTGAATTTCAGGACCTTCGATTGGAAGAAATTTCGCCACTTTTGGACCTAACATGAGAGTTATGGAGGTTTTAATTTCAGGTGACCTGTCGCACACTCTTTATAACACAAACAAGAACGCTACCATCCCATTGAATTTTGAAACAAGATTTCTTTCCCCTGAAAGCGAAGATGAAGACCTCCGATTGGAGGAAATTTCACCAGTTTTGGACTCAAAATGAGAGAGTTATGGAGGTTTTAATTTTCGGCCATGTTTTCCGCACTCTTTATGAAACAGACAAAAACTCTCACGACAGATTGAATTTTTAAATGAGAATTTTCCCCACGAACGAGATTTGGAAGACCTCCGATTGGAAAAAATTGCACTACTTTTCGACTTAAAATGAGAGAGTTATGGTCGTCTTAATTTTGGGTGATGTTTCTCACGCCCATTATAAAACGGACTAGAACACTCACATCCCACCGACTTTTGAAACGAGAATTCTTTCCTTTGAAAGTGAATTTCAAGACCTCCGATTGGAAGAAATTTGGCCACTTTTGGACCTAAAATGAGAGTTATGTTGGTTTTAATTTCAGGTGACGTGTCGCACACTCTTTATAACACAGACAAGAACGCTCTCATCGCACTGAATTTGAAACAAGATTTCTTTCCCCTCAGAGCGAAGATGAAGACCTCCGATTGGTGGAAATTTCACCACTTTTGGACTCAAAATGAGAGAGTTATGGAGGTTTTAATTTTTCGGCCACGTTTTGCACACTCTTTATGAAACGGACCAGAACTCTCACGACACATTGAATTTTTAAATGCGAATTTTCCCCACGAACGAGAATTTGAAGACCTCCGATTGGTAGAAATTGCACTATTTTTCGACTTAAAATGAGAGAGTTATGGTGGTTTTAATTTTGGGTGATGTTTCTCACGCGCTTTATAAAACGGACCAGAACACTCTCATCCCACCGAATTTTGAAGCGAGAATTCTTTCCTTTGAAAGTGAATTTCAAGACCCCCGATTGGAAGAAATTCTGCCACTTTTGGACCTAACATGAGAGTTATGGAGGTTTTAATTTCAGGTGACGTGTCGCACACTCTTTATAACACAAACAAGAACGCTCTCATCCCATTGAATTTTGAAACAAGATTTCTTTCCCCTGAAAGCTAAGATGAAGACCTCCGATTGGTGGAAATTTCACCACTTTTGTACTCAAAATGAGAGAGTTATGGAGGTTTTAATTTTCGGCCACGTTTCGCACACTCTTTACGAAACGGACAAGAACTCTCACGACACATTGAATTTTTAAATGAGAATTTTCCCCACGAACGAGAATTTGAAGACCTCCGATTGGTAGAAATTGCACTACTTTTCGACTTAAAATGAGAGAGTTATGGTGGTTTTAATTTTGGGTGATGTTTCTCACGCCCTTTTTAAAACGGACCAAAACCCTCTCATCCCACCGAATTTTGAAACGAGAATTTTTTCCTTTGAAAGTGAATTTCAGGACCTTCGATTGGAAGAAATTTCGCCACTTTTGGACCTAACATGAGAGTTATGGAGGTTTTAATTTCAGGTGACCTGTCGCACACTCTTTATAACACAAACAAGAACGCTACCATCCCATTGAATTTTGAAACAAGATTTCTTTCCCCTGAAAGCGAAGATGAAGACCTCCGATTGGAGGAAATTTCACCAGTTTTGGACTCAAAATGAGAGAGTTATGGAGGTTTTAATTTTCGGCCATGTTTTCCGCACTCTTTATGAAACAGACAAAAACTCTCACGACAGATTGAATTTTTAAATGAGAATTTTCCCCACGAACGAGATTTGGAAGACCTCCGATTGGAAAAAATTGCACTACTTTTCGACTTAAAATGAGAGAGTTATGGTCGTCTTAATTTTGGGTGATGTTTCTCACGCCCATTATAAAACGGACTAGAACACTCACATCCCACCGACTTTTGAAACGAGAATTCTTTCCTTTGAAAGTGAATTTCAAGACCTCCGATTGGAAGAAATTTGGCCACTTTTGGACCTAAAATGAGAGTTATGGAGGTTTTAATTTCAGGTGACGTGTCGCACACTCTTTATAACACAGACAAGAACGCTCTCATCGCACTGAATTTGAAACAAGATTTCTTTCCCCTCAGAGCGAAGATGAAGACCTCCGATTGGTGGAAATTTCACCACTTTTGGACTCAAAATGAGAGAGTTATGGAGGTTTTAATTTTTCGGCCACGTTTTGCACACTCTTTATGAAACGGACCAGAACTCTCACGACACATTGAATTTTTAAATGCGAATTTTCCCCACGAACGAGAATTTGAAGACCTCCGATTGGTAGAAATTGCACTATTTTTCGACTTAAAATGAGAGAGTTATGGTGGTTTTAATTTTGGGTGATGTTTCTCACGCGCTTTCTAAAACGGACCAGAACACTCTCATCCCACCGAATTTTGAAGCGAGAATTCTTTCCTTTGAAAGTGAATTTCAAGACCCCCGATTGGAAGAAATTCTGCCACTTTTGGACCTAACATGAGAGTTATGGAGGTTTTAATTTCAGGTGACGTGTCGCACACTCTTTATAACACAAACAAGAACCCTCTCATCCCATTGAATTTTGAAACAAGATTTCTTTCCCCTGAAAGCGAAGATGAAGACCTCCGATTGGTGGAAATTTCACCACTTTTGTACTCAAAATGAGAGAGTTATGGAGGTTTTAATTTTCGGCCACGTTTCGCACACTCTTTACGAAACGGACAAGAACTCTCAAGACACATTGAATTTTTAAATGAGAATTTTCCCCACGAACGAGAATTTGAAGACCTCCGATTGGTAGAAATTGCACTACTTTTCGACTTAAAATGAGAGAGTTATGGTGGTTTTAATTTTGGGTGATGTTTCTCACGCCCTTTTTAAAACGGACCAAAACCCTCTCATCCCACCGAATTTTGAAACGAGAATTTTTTCCTTTGAAAGTGAATTTCAGGACCTTCGATTGGAAGAAATTTCGCCACTTTTGGACCTAACATGAGAGTTATGGAGGTTTTAATTTCAGGTGACCTGTCGCACACTCTTTATAACACAAACAAGAACGCTACCATCCCATTGAATTTTGAAACAAGATTTCTTTCCCCTGAAAGCGAAGATGAAGACCTCCGATTGGAGGAAATTTCACCAGTTTTGGACTCAAAATGAGAGAGTTATGGAGGTTTTAATTTTCGGCCATGTTTTCCGCACTCTTTATGAAACAGACAAAAACTCTCACGACAGATTGAATTTTTAAATGAGAATTTTCCCCACGAACGAGATTTGGAAGACCTCCGATTGGAAAAAATTGCACTACTTTTCGACTTAAAATGAGAGAGTTATGGTCGTCTTAATTTTGGGTGATGTTTCTCACGCCCATTATAAAACGGACTAGAACACTCACATCCCACCGACTTTTGAAACGAGAATTCTTTCCTTTGAAAGTGAATTTCAAGACCTCCGATTGGAAGAAATTTGGCCACTTTTGGACCTAAAATGAGAGTTATGTTGGTTTTAATTTCAGGTGACGTGTCGCACACTCTTTATAACACAGACAAGAACGCTCTCATCGCACTGAATTTGAAACAAGATTTCTTTCCCCTCAGAGCGAAGATGAAGACCTCCGATTGGTGGAAATTTCACCACTTTTGGACTCAAAATGAGAGAGTTATGGAGGTTTTAATTTTTCGGCCACGTTTTGCACACTCTTTATGAAACGGACCAGAACTCTCACGACACATTGAATTTTTAAATGCGAATTTTCCCCACGAACGAGAATTTGAAGACCTCCGATTGGTAGAAATTGCACTATTTTTCGACTTAAAATGAGAGAGTTATGGTGGTTTTAATTTTGGGTGATGTTTCTCACGCGCTTTATAAAACGGACCAGAACACTCTCATCCCACCGAATTTTGAAGCGAGAATTCTTTCCTTTGAAAGTGAATTTCAAGACCCCCGATTGGAAGAAATTCTGCCACTTTTGGACCTAACATGAGAGTTATGGAGGTTTTAATTTCAGGTGACGTGTCGCACACTCTTTATAACACAAACAAGAACGCTCTCATCCCATTGAATTTTGAAACAAGATTTCTTTCCCCTGAAAGCGAAGATGAAGACCTCCGATTGGTGGAAATTTCACCACTTTTGTACTCAAAATGAGAGAGTTATGGAGGTTTTAATTTTCGGCCACGTTTCGCACACTCTTTACGAAACGGACAAGAACTCTCACGACACATTGAATTTTTAAATGAGAATTTTCCCCACGAACGAGAATTTGAAGACCTCCGATTGGTAGAAATTGCACTACTTTTCGACTTAAAATGAGAGAGTTATGGTGGTTTTAATTTTGGGTGATGTTTCTCACGCCCTTTTTAAAACGGACCAAAACCCTCTCATCCCACCGACTTTTGAAACGAGAATTTTTCCCTTTGAAAGTGAATTTCAGGACCTTCGATTGGAAGAAATTTCGCCACTTTTGGACCTAACATGAGAGTTATGGAGGTTTTAATTTCAGGTGACCTGTCGCACACTCTTTATAACACAAACAAGAACGCTACCATCCCATTGAATTTTGAAACAAGATTTCTTTCCCCTGAAAGCGAAGATGAAGACCTCCGATTGGAGGAAATTTCACCAGTTTTGGACTCAAAATGAGAGAGTTATGGAGGTTTTAATTTTCGGCCATGTTTTCCGCACTCTTTATGAAACAGACAAAAACTCTCACGACAGATTGAATTTTTAAATGAGAATTTTCCCCACGAACGAGATTTGGAAGACCTCCGATTGGAAAAAATTGCACTACTTTTCGACTTAAAATGAGAGAGTTATGGTCGTCTTAATTTTGGGTGATGTTTCTCACGCCCATTATAAAACGGACTAGAACACTCACATCCCACCGACTTTTGAAACGAGAATTCTTTCCTTTGAAAGTGAATTTCAAGACCTCCGATTGGAAGAAATTTGGCCACTTTTGGACCTAAAATGAGAGTTATGGAGGTTTTAATTTCAGGTGACGTGTCGCACACTCTTTATAACACAGACAAGAACGCTCTCATCGCACTGAATTTGAAACAAGATTTCTTTCCCCTCAGAGCGAAGATGAAGACCTCCGATTCGTGGAAATTTCACCACTTTTGGACTCAAAATGAGAGAGTTATGGAGGTTTTAATTTTTCGGCCACGTTTTGCACACTCTTTATGAAACGGACCAGAACTCTCACGACACATTGAATTTTTAAATGCGAATTTTCCCCACGAACGAGAATTTGAAGACCTCCGATTGGTAGAAATTGCACTATTTTTCGACTTAAAATGAGAGAGTTATGGTGGTTTTAATTTTGGGTGATGTTTCTCACGCGCTTTATAAAACGGACCAGAACACTCTCATCCCACCGAATTTTGAAGCGAGAATTCTTTCCTTTGAAAGTGAATTTCAAGACCCCCGATTGGAAGAAATTTCGCCACTTTTGGACCTAACATGAGAGTTATGGAGGTTTTAATTTCAGGTGACGTGTCGCACACTCTTTATAACACAAACAAGAACGCTCTCATCCCATTGAATTTTGAAACAAGATTTCTTTCCCCTGAAAGCGAAGATGAAGACCTCCGATAGGTGGAAATTTCACCACTTTTGTACTCAAAATGAGAGAGTTATGGAGGTTTTAATTTTCGGCCACGTTTCGCACACTCTTTACGAAACGGACAAGAACTCTCACGACACATTGAATTTTTAAATGAGAATTTTCCCCACGAACGAGAATTTGAAGACCTCCGATTGGTAGAAATTGCACTACTTTTCGACTTAAAATGAGAGAGTTATGGTGGTTTTAATTTTGGGTGATGTTTCTCACGCCCTTTTTAAAACGGACCAGAACACTCTCATCCCACCGAATTTTGAAACGAGAATTTTTTCCTTTGAAAGTGAATTTCAGGACCTTCGATTGGAAGAAATTTCGCCACTTTTGGACCTAACATGAGAGTTATGGAGGTTTTAATTTCAGGTGACCTGTCACACACTCTTTATAACACAAACAAGAACGCTACCATCCCATTGAATTTTGAAACAAGATTTCTTTCCCCTGAAAGCGAAGATGAAGACCTCCGATTGGAGGAAATTTCACCAGTTTTGGACTCAAAATGAGAGAGTTATGGAGGTTTTAATTTTCGGCCATGTTTTCCGCACTCTTTATGAAACAGACAAAAACTCTCACGACAGATTGAATTTTTAAATGAGAATTTTCCCCACGAACGAGATTTGGAAGACCTCCGATTGGTAAAAATTGCACTACTTTTCGACTTAAAATGAGAGAGTTATGGTCGTTTTAATTTTGGGTGATGTTTCTCACGCCCATTATAAAACGGACTAGAACACTCACATCCCACCGACTTTTGAAACGAGAATTCTTTCCTTTGAAAGTGAATTTCAAGACCTCCGATTGGAAGAAATTTGGCCACTTTTGGACCTAAAATGAGAGTTATGGAGGTTTTAATTTCAGGTGACGTGTCGCACACTCTTTATAACACAGACAAGAACGCTCTCATCCCAGTGAATTTGAAACAAGATTTCTTTCCCCTGAGAGCGAAGATGAAGACCTCCGATTCGTGGAAATTTCACCACTTTTGGACTCAAAATGAGAGAGTTATGGAGGTTTAAATTTTCGGCCACGTTTTGCACACTCTTTATGAAACGGACCAGAACCCTCACGACACATTGAATTTTTAAATGAGAATTTTCCCCACGAACGAGAATTTGAAGACCTCCGATTGGTAGAAATTGCACTATTTTCGACTTAAAATGAGAGAGTTATGGTGGTTTTAAATTTGGGTGATGTTTCTCACGCCCTTTTTAAAACGGACCAGAACACTCTCATCCCACTGAATTTTGAAACGAGAATTTTTTCCTTTGAAAGTGAATTTCAGGACCTTCGATTGGAAGAAATTTCGCCACTTTTGGACCTAACATGAGAGTTATGGAGGTTTTAATTTCAGGTGACCTGTCGCACACTCTTTATAACACAAACAAGAACGCTATCATCCCATTGAATTTTGAAACAAGATTTCTTTCCCCGGAAAGCGAAGATGAAGACCTCCGATTGGTGGAAATTTCACCACTTTTGTACTCAAAATGAGAGAGTTATGGAGGTTTTAATTTTCGGCCACGTTTCGCACACTCTTTACGAAACGGGCAAGAACTCTCACGACACATTGAATTTTTAAATGAGAATTTTTCCCACGAACGAGAATTTGAAGACCTCCGATTGGTAGAAATTGCACTACTTTTCGACTTAAAATGAGAGAGTTATGGTGGTTTTAATTTTGGGTGATGTTTCTCACGCCCTTTTTAAAACGGACCAAAACCCTCTCATCCCACCGAATTTTGAAACGAGAATTTTTTCCTTTGAAAGTGAATTTCAGGACCTTCGATTGGAAGAAATTTCGCCACTTTTGGACCTAACATGAGAGTTATGGAGGTTTTAATTTCAGGTGACCTGTCGCACACTCTTTATAACACAAACAAGAACGCTACCATCCCATTGAATTTTGAAACAAGATTTCTTTCCCCTGAAAGCGAAGATGAAGACCTCCGATTGGAGGAAATTTCACCAGTTTTGGACTCAAAATGAGAGAGTTATGGAGGTTTTAATTTTCGGCCATGTTTTCCGCACTCTTTATGAAACAGACAAAAACTCTCACGACAGATTGAATTTTTAAATGAGAATTTTCCCCACGAACGAGATTTGGAAGACCTCCGATTGGTAAAAATTGCACTACTTTTCGACTTAAAATGAGAGAGTTATGGTCGTCTTAATTTTGGGTGATGTTTCTCACGCCCATTATAAAACGGACTAGAACACTCACATCCCACCGAATTTTGAAACGAGAATTCTTTCCTTTGAAAGTGAATTTCAAGACCTCCGATTGGAAGAAATTTGGCCACTTTTGGACCTAAAATGAGAGTTATGGAGGTTTTAATTTCAGGTGACGTGTCGCACACTCTTTATAACACAGACAAGAACGCTCTCATCCCACTGAATTTGAAACAAGATTTCTTTCCCCTAAGAGCGAAGATGAAGACCTCCGATTGGTGGAAATTTCACCACCTTTGGACTCAAAATGAAAGAGTTATGGAGGTTTTAATTTTTCGGCCACGTTTTGCACACTCTTTATGAAACGGACCAGAACTCTCACGACACATTGAATTTTTAAATGCGAATTTTCCCCACGAACGAGAATTTGAAGACCTCCGATTGGTAGAAATTGCACTATTTTTCGACTTAAAATGAGAGAGTTATGGTGGTTTTAATTTTGGGTGATGTTTCTCACGCGCTTTATAAAACGGACCAGAACACTCTCATCCCACCGAATTTTGAAGCGAGAATTCTTTCCTTTGAAAGTGAATTTCAAGACCCCCGATTGGAAGAAATTTCGCCACTTTTGGACCTAACATGAGAGTTATGGAGGTTTTAATTTCAGGTGACGTGTCGCACACTCTTTATAACACAAACAAGAACGCTCTCATCCCATTGAATTTTGAAACAAGATTTCTTTCCCCTGAAAGCGAAGATGAAGACCTCCGATTGGTGGAAATTTCACCAGTTTTGGACTCAAAATGAGAGAGTTATGGAGGTTTTAATTTTCGGCCATGTTTTCCGCACTCTTTATGAAACAGACAAAAACTCTCACGACAGATTGAATTTTTAAATGAGAATTTTCCCCACGAACGAGATTTGGAAGACCTCCGATTGGTAAAAATTGCACTACTTTTCGACTTAAAATGAGAGAGTTATGGTCGTCTTAATTTTGGGTGATGTTTCTCACGCCCATTATAAAACGGACTAGAACACTCACATCCCACCGAATTTTGAAACGAGAATTCTTTCCTTTGAAAGTGAATTTCAAGACCTCCGATTGGAAGAAATTTGGCCACTTTTGGACCTAAAATGAGAGTTATGGAGGTTTTAATTTCAGGTGACTGTAGACACCCTCATTTTGCTCTGCCTTAATCGATAAATAAATTAGGGTTTTTCCATCGGTTTTCCAATGTCTTTCCTTCCCGCGTTTGTTACATTTCTAAATATTTTTGGTTGTTTCCGTCGTGTTTCGTATTTTCCCGCTAAATGTTGAGAAGGATTATTCAGAAAAATCTAAACCAGAGAGAATTGGGACCCGTTTGGTGGGCCCGCATTGGGTGCTTCGATTAAATTTGGATCGAGAAAGTTGGACCCATTTGGTGGGGCCGCATGATGCATTTTGATTAAATTTGGACTCGTTTGGTGGGCCCGCATTGAACATTTGTTTAAAATCGAATCAACCGAGGGCCCACATTGTGGGGCCCGCGTTGTGGGGCCTCAGTGGGGCCTCTTGTGAGGCCTCTTATGAAGAGCAATGATGGTAGCTCTCCACTAAGACAACATGATGGGCCCTCCACTAAGAGCAATAATGATGGACTCTCCACTAAGAAACATGATGGGCCCTCCACTAAGAGCAATAATGATGGACTCTCCACTAAGAAACATGATGGGCCCTCCACTAAGAGCAATAATGATGGACTCTCCACTAAGAAACATGATGGGCCCTCCACTAAGAACAATAATGATGGATTCTCCACTAAGAGGGACAACATGATGAGCTCTCCACCAACATATCTCTCTCTCTCTCTTTCTCTCCCTATATATATCTCCCTTCCCATCCATAAGAGAGGGAAAAAAGAAAAGATAAATTTATCTTCCATTATCTCTTTCTCTTCCATTATCTCTTCTAATCACTCCCTCCAATCCCTTTCCTCAATATATTCTTCCATCCCTCTCCCTAATATTCTTCTTCCATTATCTCTTCACTCCCTCAATCACTCCCTCTAAACACTCCAGAGAAAGCGAAAGACGGCGGAGCGGATCGGCGGCGGCAGGATTTTTTATATTTTTTTGGATTGGGCGGAGATCTTCACCACAGGTAGGTGCATTGTTCTCAAAATATTTCTGTATTTTTCCGAATTTTTCTAATTTTTTCCGCAAATTGTGTTTTAAAAATGGAAAACTCTTCAAAAAACATCTTTTGACGAAGAAAAATTAAATTATATACCAAACAGATTCTAAAATTAATGAAATTTCGTGGGAAAATAATATGTTACTGATTCATTTTACCATGAATTTATAAAGATTTTTGGAGTTTATTTGGTATATTATTTAATATTTTCTTTGAAACTTATCAGATTTTAGGAGAATTTTTACTAACATCAGATCATCATTAAAATTCATAAAATTTTTACAGTAGTCTTATCTTCCATATTACTTGTTACTGTAAAAGTTTCGTGTGATTTGAATCTGTTTTAATATGGGATGTAGTGTTAATTTATAATCTGGTCTGGAAATTGTAAAATCCGAAATTGGTAGTAAATAATTTCTAAACTTCATGAAAATCTCACTGCATGCTATTTTGATTCATATAGTATTTCTGTAGACATTTCATAGAATTTAGAGTTATATTTCTACTAGTTTATGTGTTAATTGTGCAATCTGGACATTTAATGGTTTAATCAAGATTAAATGTGAATTTAATGTAAAAATATGCAAAACTCATCCTGTAAGCTACATACATTTTCATCTTGCTGCTGTAGAAATTTCAAATCATTTCGAATTTATTTGCAACAATTTCACTTGTAAAACCGCTCATATGCTTAAAATTGATAAAATCCATGGAAAATTCGAAATTAATTGAAAATCATATAAAAGTTCCTAAAGAACTTTAAAATTCTGTCACATGTTCACTCCTTAATCCATTGAAACAGAAATTTTAGGATCTTTAGATTTTCCTGGAAAAATGGCCAGTGCATCCATAATCGTATCCCAATTGCAACTTGATCTTTGACAATTTGAATATTTAAGTTATAGCATGTTGTTGGCTCCGAGGTTATTGTCCACGGAAATCCTGAGATTCTGCCAGGCAATAAGATGCTATAACCTAAGTATTAAATTGCACAAGGAAAGAGCACACGATTCCCTCCTTTGGATGCCATTCAAGGCCGAAATTGGTGAACCCTAGAACCATTGGTAATCCTTAAATGTCTAGAAACTGAAAATCTTCGAAATCTGAAACTCATTAACCTCGAGAACTTAAATCGATTTATCTTGTGTCTTTCGGAACCATTGGATTATGGTTTCCAATCTAAGAACCATTAGAGCCCAATTTAGGAACACTGGTGTCGTGCCGTGTCCTAGGTTTTAGGGAGTCCTAGAGTTAGGAGTCCAGCCTCATCACGGACGCTTGCTATGAATAGCAACCGTACCATAGGTCTAGTTACACTAGTCACCCGATCTTTCCCTAGGACAAGCCTAGTAAACTAGGATGTAGGCAAAACCTGCATTAGTCTAAGGGACAACTTGCATTCAGATAAGAATCATATAGCATCTTAGATGAAATCCTAAGATAATAAAATCCTCAACTTGAATTAAATAATTCCTCTTAAAACTGTTGAAACAGTCAAATCCGTCTAAGTCGGTGTCCTAGTTGAGTTAGGCATATATAGCTTAGCTTAGGTGCACTGAACTACGTCGACTCTGATCCCAGTGAGGCTTGGGTACGTAGGCAGCTTGGATGTCTGATGGCATACCACCCGCGAGTCGGCACCACAACAAATTGTGGTGTTTTGTATATTAATTTTCTTGTAAATACTTAATCAAATCAGTTAGGGTTTTCCATGAAATTAGAATTCTAGGAGAACTTTCACTTAGAATGAATCCAGACAAATTAATAAATCAAGATACACATCTAGGATTCACATTGAAATTAGATTCTAGGATGCATGTCACTTAGTTCGCACATTAACATAGAGTTGAATGAGCCATTTAAAATAAATTTAAAAGAGTTAGCTTTTGGAATCGAAGACCGATTATCGGACAAGAATGGTGCATGTGGTGGATAACTCCCCATACCTTCCATTCTCGTAACCAGGTAGCGAGTCTAGATTTCTGGTTAATTATGGGTCCTAGATCCCACATCTAGGTGGCGACTCTGTCAGTCTCTTTCGTGTGGAATTCGGATTGCCTTAGTGATCCCAAGTCCACAGGAAAGACGAATTCAAATCAATATTAAAATGCACACGCCAATCGCGTGGGAACGAGAGACCAAGAGAGAGCGCGCGGCGGCTCGCGCCCCACGCCCCTCTCGCGGGATCATGTCCCACAGTCTGGCGACTCTGCTGGGGACCACCTAACTTCATTACAATTCCAAAGGATAACTCATTTGAATCTATTTTAACTGGCTCATGAAAACTCTATCTCTTTTATGCTTGTTAGATTAGTTTGTCTTATTTTATTTTCTCATCACATTTTACTCGAACTTAATTTAATAAAACCTGAAGGCATCATAGATTGTGCGAACTTATTGCACACACTTACATCACTTGCATCTAAACCCTGCATCTCACATGCACACACATCCTATTTTAAGAACCCGGAGTGTTATCTAGCATGGTTGACTGGGATTTCATCACCTGGTGCCTCTGTGCTAGAGAAGCATTCCACCCTTAGCCTAGTACCTTTATGGTACGTAAACGGATCTCTTGTTCACGTACTGATACGCCGGACACTGGTACAGTATATCGAACAGGGATTCGCGCTAAGGGAACTCTTGGCCTTACCCCTAGATTAACCCACACATGCATGTAGTCTACGAACACATGTGCATCACGTGTGTAAGCCTAGTTTAGGATATCTTACCCATTTGTGTCTAGATTAGGCCGTAGTCCATTTTCCAATGGCTACGATCGGTCCTTAGATGCACGAACAAAGTCATGAGTCGAGATCCTCTCTCCACTCCGCTAGATTAGGAGTAAGGTTGATGCCTTCAGGTAACACTGATAAAATGTGTGAAGATTAAAATTTTTTCCCTTTGGGGTTAGGATATAAATCCCATCATTTTCAAAGATCTCATAGGATTAGTCATTCATGATCTATCCGTTGAAAATAGTCCTATGCAATCTCACATTTTGATCATGTGTCTATCATTTGTCTCTTGTGGGATTCGATTGTGTCTTCATTGGCGGAAATTGTGTCTCAATCATTTGATCGTGCAATCTTGATGATCCAATCTTGCCTGTACCCTTGGTCTCTTCCTCCTCTAAGGGCAACCTTTTTCAAGAATATTTCTGCTAAATCCTTCAGAGTTTACTCTCATAATCCTTGAACTAAGGGCATTCCCCTATGCGAATCTGTCATCATTGTCATGTCTTGGTCCTTTAGGATTCATTCTATTGTCCCAACTACTTGTGAACCAGCTTTCGCCGAGCCTCCGAAGCTAGACAGTTGCAGCAGTTAAAGTTTTAGTCATTTATTATTTTATGTTGAGTCAGTCACCATGGTCAGTACAATTGTTGAGTCCGGTCTTACAATTAAAGGTCAATGCCTAGTCCAGGCAAGTTATCTTTTGATTTTTCTATTTTAGGGTCGTGAATCCTGAGCATGTTCAGAATAGGTTGTCAGATGTAAGAGCTTTCTCTTTAAATGAAATTGGAAGTCCCAATAATTCACTTGTGTCCGTTTCTTAAGCGTGCTTCTGATCTTAAAATAAGACTCCCTCCTCGAATGAGGACAAAATTGTCGAAACTCCACTTGAGTCACAACGATTACTTGAACAAGAGGAGGAGCGCCAATCTCAGCCTTTCAAAGATGAAATTGAAGTGGTAAACACTGGCACTGAAACCTTGATCCAGTAAATGCCGATTGAAAATACATTACCCTCTGAAGAGTGTAAAGAATTGGTAAACCCATTTTGAGGATAAAAAGATGGTCCGGTAAGCGTTACCATTAATGCCAAGAGAAAGACCCAGATAGAAGGTTCAAGAAAGAATGAAGTGAATATCATATGCTATGCAAGGGGCATGGAGTGGAAACAACTTTCATATTTCCAATCAATGACCTTGGTTCTTAAATCCATAACATGAAGCCATCAAATTCGAGATAAGAAGTTCAAGAGCAAGCATTGAAAAGTGATCATCAGATATCAAGAGTTACAAATCCATAGATGGAGGATGTCGAAGAACAAGTTTCGCTCTATGAAAGTCGAAGGCGCGTATTAGAATCTTGAAAGAAGAAGATCTATTATCTCTTACCTGGAAATGCCGTCAAACTCCGTAAAAAAAAAAAAAAAAAAGAAGAAGAAAAAAATAAAAATAAATAATCAGTACCAGAGGGACTCTAGTAAACTAGATCGACTCCCAATCTGAACATCGGAAGGCCTTCTTTGGCCGAAAAAAATCCCAAAATCGGAACCCAATGTCAAAACAAATACCTGTTTGCAAACCCTTTGAGCCTGAATGAAATTTTCTTGAAAACCCATCAAACTAGGGGCATTCGCCCCGAACTACGCGAGACCTGATCCCTACACTGGGGTACGTAGGCAGCTCGGTTAAACTGAGTTCGGTCGATTCAAAAAAAAGAAAAAAGGAAAAGAAATGTAATCGTTCCAAAAAAAAAAGAGGGACCAGTTCCAAAAGAAGAGAGGTCAATCATTCCAGAAAGAAAGAAAAAAAAGGAAAAAATCAATTAACCTTCAAACAATTTATCTTCAAACTAGGGGCATTCGCCCTGAACTACACACGACCTAATTCCTACCTTGGGATATGTAGGCAACCTGTTCACAGGTTCGGTCGAAATCTTTGTTGAGCCTTAAGCCATTCTTTGAAAAGCCCTATCCTACCTATAAAAGTCCTTCTGGTGTTCAGAACTAATGAGCTAGGTCCCGAGACAAAAAAAAAAATGAAATGATGATGAATAAGAAAAAGAACGGAGTTTGAAGATCTGCTAGACTGAAAACCTGAAAGGGCGGTCTAGGCAAAATTTAAGATCATTCCCCTGCTAAGTTGAAAACCCGAAAGGGCGGCTTAGGCAAAAGCTAAGGGGATAGCCTGCTGGATCAAAAACCTAGAAAGGTGGTTCAGGCAAAAGTTAAGGCTAGCGCGGTCCGCCAAGTCAAAAACCCTGAAGAGGTGACTTGGTCACGGTAAGAGAATCGATATAAGAAGGCTACAGCCGGTATCAAGACTGAAGATCAACTGAAGTTCAAGCAAATTCAAGTGACATCCTCAAAACTGGGGGCATAGAAGCTAAGCAATCTTAGGAGTGGTAATTAAATCCTTGGGGCATTACTGTTTTAAAGAAAAAGTCCAGTGTTTATTAATTGAGAAACTACTCTTTGAAAAGATAGACTTATCGAACAAAGCGTTAACTAAGTCAGAAGCATTACTGTGTCTGTCAGTGCAGTCAGTCAATCTTTGTTATTCTAAGTTCACTCATTCAAAGCTCCTCAATCCTTTGAGTAGTTCCTTTTATCTAAGTTTTCTCTTTAAAAAGAGTCAATCGTCGTCCTTGTGTCCAAACTAATGCAACTGTCTCGGTGAAGGAGGCCCGGCCTCGTCAGCTCATTGCGATTGTACCTGAAAGAGCTCGAGAATCCAGTCAAACAGCTTCAGTTCAAAGATGATTAACCCAGAAGAATTCAGAAGTAGAAACATCAGAAAGCCCAGCTTCCGTAAAAAGATCATACCCCAGGAAGGCATCTTAAGCTTGGAAGAGCCTCAAATGCAATGATGGTCGAGCCAATTTCTCAGAAAGATGAACCGTTAAAATTCAGAATTTCCTTCCAGTTAGTTAAATACTATCCTGGTCAAGAAATGTTTATCAAGAGGCAAGTCCCACTTTTCCATGATTATATCCAAGAGAGCCGTTGTTCTAGATTACCAATTTCAAGTGTCTTGTTCAAGGTTTCAGTTATCCAAATCCCCAAAGACAGGACCAGCTGTCCCTTTGAGAAAAATCTTGTTGAAGTTTCATAAAAGTGTTCCTAATCCATTCTGGTTAGTAATGGTTCTTCGTTCCTAAGATTTGCCGTCTCATCATACGTCAAAGTCTTGGTTTCCAATATCTTTACCGGGCACGATCTATAATATCCCCGATTTCATTGAGTTCAAAAAAAAAAAAAAAAAAAAATAAAATCCAAATTCATCAAATCCAATTCTACGTCAAATTCATGAAAAATCCAAAATTTATCAAAAAAAAAAAATCCAAATTCATCAAATCCAATTCTACGTCAAATTCATGAAAAATCCAAAATTTATCAAAAAAAAAAAAAAAAAATCCAAATTCATCAAATCCAATTCTACGTCAAATTCATGAAAAATCCAAAATTTATCAAAAAAATAAAAAAATAAAAAAATAAAAAAATCCAAAATTCATCAAATCCAATTTTACGTCAAATTCAAGTTCATTAAAAATCTCTAAATTCTTCGGGGTTGAATTCATCAATCAAAGCTATCTTGTTTCCTTGAGCCCGTTTGTGAACGGCGCCTCATTTCTCGAGTCCATTTGTGAATGGTCTCGTTTTCTCCTGGAACCCGTTTGTGAGCGGCGCCTCATTTCTCGAGTCCATTTGTGAATGGTCTCGTTTTCTCCTGGAACCCGTTTGTGAGCGGTGTCTCATTTTCTGAGTCCATTTGTGAATAGTCTCATGTCCTCCTTGAGCCCGTTTGTGAACGGTGTCTCATTTTCCGAGTCCATTTGTGAATGGTCTCTTAACCTCCTTGAGGCCGTTTGTGAACGGTACATCATTCATCAAACCCTATCCTACGTCAAATTCAAATTCATGAAAAATCTCCAAATTCTTCATTGTCAAATTCATTAATTCATCTCAACCGAAGTTGAAGCCGTAAAAATACGGTATTTCATTCTGAGTCCATTCAAAATGTTCTCTTATTCCCTTTGAGCATCATACAAATATGATACCTCATTTCCTTGGAACTCCGTAAAAATACGGTATTCCATTCTCTTCTGAGTCCATACAACTATGGTCTCTTACTCTCTTTGAGCATCATACAAATATGATACCTCATTTCCTTGGAACTCCGTAAAAATACGGTATTCCATTCTCTTCTGAGTCCATTCAAAAATGTTCTCTTATTCTCTTTGAACATCATACAAATATGATACCTCATTTCTTTGGAACTCCGTAAAAATACGGTATTCCATTCTCTTCTGAGTCCATTCAAAATGTTCTCTTATTCCCTTTGAGCATCATACAAATATGATAGCTCATTTCCTTGGAACTCCATAAAAATACGGTATTCCAATCTCTTCTGAGTCCATTCAAAAATGTTCTCTTATTCTCTTTGAGCATCATACAAATATGAGAGCTCATTTCCTTGGAACTCCGTAAAAATACGGTATTCCATTCTCTTCTGAGTCCATTCAAAAATGTTCTCTTATTCTCTTTGAGCATCATACAAATATGATACCTCATTTCTTTGGAACTCCGTAAAAATACGGTATTCCATTCTCTTTTGAGTCCGTTAAAAAATGTTCTCTTATTCTCTGTGAGCATCATACAAATATGATACCTCATTTCTTTGGAACTCCGTAAAAATACGGTATTCCATTCTCTTCTGAGTCCATTAAAAAATGTTCTCTTATTCTCTTTGAGCATCATACAAATATGATACCTCATTTCCTTGGAACTCCGTAAAAATACGGTATTCCATTCCCTTTTGAGTCCATTCAAAAATGTTCTCTTACTCTCTTTGAGTATCATACAAATGTGATGTCTCATTTTCTTGGAAGCCGTAAAAATATGGTATTTCATTCTGAGTTCATTCAAAAATGGTCTCTTCTCTTTGAACATCATATAAATGTGATGTCGAGCGGCACCGCAGCGGGATTTTTTTATTGCATTCCAATTCTAGGACTTCGTTTTGGGTCTTGCATTAGGTAGTAAATGTTTGCGTCTAGGTTCCGTTTTGTGTAGAGTCTTTTGTCGATTAAAGCTACGCAAAATGGTTCTGTCATTTTGACTTTGGTATTCAATGACTACGTCATCTCTACCAAAGAGGGGCATCTGTAGACACCCTCATTTTGCTCTGCCTTAATCGATAAATAAATTAGGGTTTTTCCATCGGTTTTCCAATGTCTTTCCTTCCCGCGTTTGTTACATTTCTAAATATTTTTGGTTGTTTCCGTCGTGTTTCGTATTTTCCCGCTAAATGTTGAGAAGGATTATTCAGAAAAATCTAAACCAGAGAGAATTGGGACCCGTTTGGTGGGCCCGCATTGGGTGCTTCGATTAAATTTGGATCGAGAAAGTTGGACCCATTTGGTGGGGCCGCATGATGCATTTTGATTAAATTTGGACTCGTTTGGTGGGCCCGCATTGAACATTTGTTTAAAATCGAATCAACCGAGGGCCCACATTGTGGGGCCCGCGTTGTGGGGCCTCAGTGGGGCCTCTTGTGAGGCCTCTTATGAAGAGCAATGATGGTAGCTCTCCACTAAGACAACATGATGGGCCCTCCACTAAGAGCAATAATGATGGACTCTCCACTAAGAAACATGATGGGCCCTCCACTAAGAGCAATAATGATGGACTCTCCACTAAGAAACATGATGGGCCCTCCACTAAGAGCAATAATGATGGACTCTCCACTAAGAAACATGATGGGCCCTCCACTAAGAACAATAATGATGGATTCTCCACTAAGAGGGACAACATGATGAGCTCTCCACCAACATATCTCTCTCTCTCTCTTTCTCTCCCTATATATATCTCCCTTCCCATCCATAAGAGAGGGAAAAAAGAAAAGATAAATTTATCTTCCATTATCTCTTTCTCTTCCATTATCTCTTCTAATCACTCCCTCCAATCCCTTTCCTCAATATATTCTTCCATCCCTCTCCCTAATATTCTTCTTCCATTATCTCTTCACTCCCTCAATCACTCCCTCTAAACACTCCAGAGAAAGCGAAAGACGGCGGAGCGGATCGGCGGCGGCAGGATTTTTTATATTTTTTTGGATTGGGCGGAGATCTTCACCACAGGTAGGTGCATTGTTCTCAAAATATTTCTGTATTTTTCCGAATTTTTCTAATTTTTTCCGCAAATTGTGTTTTAAAAATGGAAAACTCTTCAAAAAACATCTTTTGACGAAGAAAAATTAAATTATATACCAAACAGATTCTAAAATTAATGAAATTTCGTGGGAAAATAATATGTTACTGATTCATTTTACCATGAATTTATAAAGATTTTTGGAGTTTATTTGGTATATTATTTAATATTTTCTTTGAAACTTATCAGATTTTAGGAGAATTTTTACTAACATCAGATCATCATTAAAATTCATAAAATTTTTACAGTAGTCTTATCTTCCATATTACTTGTTACTGTAAAAGTTTCGTGTGATTTGAATCTGTTTTAATATGGGATGTAGTGTTAATTTATAATCTGGTCTGGAAATTGTAAAATCCGAAATTGGTAGTAAATAATTTCTAAAATTCATGAAAATCTCACTGCATGCTATTTCGATTCATATAGTATTTCTGTAGACATTTCATAGAATTTAGAGTTATATTTCTACTAGTTTATGTGTTAATTGTGCAATCTGGACATTTAATGGTTTAATCAAGATTAAATGTGAATTTAATGTAAAAATATGCAAAACTCATCCTGTAAGCTACATACATTTTCATCTTGCTGCTGTAGAAATTTCAAATCATTTCGAATTTATTTGCAACAATTTCACTTGTAAAACCGCTCATATGCTTAAAATTGATAAAATCCATGGAAAATTCGAAATTAATTGAAAATCATATAAAAGTTCCTAAAGAACTTTAAAATTCTGTCACATGTTCACTCCTTAATCCATTGAAACAGAAATTTTAGGATCTTTAGATTTTCCTGGAAAAATGGCCAGTGCATCCATAATCGTATCCCAATTGCAACTTGATCTTTGACAATTTGAATATTTAAGTTATAGCATGTTGTTGGCTCCGAGGTTATTGTCCACGGAAATCCTGAGATTCTGCCAGGCAATAAGATGCTATAACCTAAGTATTAAATTGCACAAGGAAAGAGCACACGATTCCCTCCTTTGGATGCCATTCAAGGCCGAAATTGGTGAACCCTAGAACCATTGGTAATCCTTAAATGTCTAGAAACTGAAAATCTTCGAAATCTGAAACTCATTAACCTCGAGAACTTAAATCGATTTATCTTGTGTCTTTCGGAACCATTGGATTATGGTTTCCAATCTAAGAACCATTAGAGCCCAATTTAGGAACACTGGTGTCGTGCCGTGTCCTAGGTTTTAGGGAGTCCTAGAGTTAGGAGTCCAGCCTCATCACGGACGCTTGCTATGAATAGCAACCGTACCATAGGTCTAGTTACACTAGTCACCCGATCTTTCCCTAGGACAAGCCTAGTAAACTAGGATGTAGGCAAAACCTGCATTAGTCTAAGGGACAACTTGCATTCAGATAAGAATCATATAGCATCTTAGATGAAATCCTAAGATAATAAAATCCTCAACTTGAATTAAATAATTCCTCTTAAAACTGTTGAAACAGTCAAATCCGTCTAAGTCGGTGTCCTAGTTGAGTTAGGCATATATAGCTTAGCTTAGGTGCACTGAACTACGTCGACTCTGATCCCAGTGAGGCTTGGGTACGTAGGCAGCTTGGATGTCTGATGGCATACCACCCGCGAGTCGGCACCACAACAAATTGTGGTGTTTTGTATATTAATTTTCTTGTAAATACTTAATCAAATCAGTTAGGGTTTTCCATGAAATTAGAATTCTAGGAGAACTTTCACTTAGAATGAATCCAGACAAATTAATAAATCAAGATACACATCTAGGATTCACATTGAAATTAGATTCTAGGATGCATGTCACTTAGTTCGCACATTAACATAGAGTTGAATGAGCCATTTAAAATAAATTTAAAAGAGTTAGCTTTTGGAATCGAAGACCGATTATCGGACAAGAATGGTGCATGTGGTGGATAACTCCCCATACCTTCCATTCTCGTAACCAGGTAGCGAGTCTAGATTTCTGGTTAATTATGGGTCCTAGATCCCACATCTAGGTGGCGACTCTGTCAGTCTCTTTCGTGTGGAATTCGGATTGCCTTAGTGATCCCAAGTCCACAGGAAAGACGAATTCAAATCAATATTAAAATGCACACGCCAATCGCGTGGGAACGAGAGACCAAGAGAGAGCGCGCGGCGGCTCGCGCCCCACGCCCCTCTCGCGGGATCATGTCCCACAGTGACGTGTCGCACACTCTTTATAACACAGACAAGAACGCTCTCATCCCACTGAATTTGAAACAAGATTTCTTTCCCCTAAGAGCGAAGATGAAGACCTCCGATTGGTGGAAATTTCACCACCTTTGGACTCAAAATGAAAGAGTTATGGAGGTTTTAATTTTTCGGCCACGTTTTGCACACTCTTTATGAAACGGACCAGAACTGTCACGACACATTGAATTTTTAAATGCGAATTTTCCCCACGAACGAGAATTTGAAGACCTCCGATTGGTAGAAATTGCACTATTTTTCGACTTAAAATGAGAGAGTTATGGTGGTTTTAATTTTGGGTGATGTTTCTCACGCGCTTTATAAAACGGACCAGAACACTCTCATCCCACCGAATTTTGAAACGAGAATTCTTTCCTTTGAAAGTGAATTTCAAGACCTCCGATTGGAAGAAATTTGGCCACTTTTGGACCTAAAATGAGAGTTATGGAGGTTTTAATTTCAGGTGACGTGTCGCACACTCTTTATAACAAAGACAAGAACGCTCTCATCCCAGTGAATTTGAAACAAGATTTCTTTCCCCTGAGAGCGAAGATGAAGACCTCCGATTCGTGGAAATTTCACCACTTTTGGACTCAAAATCAGAGAGTTATGGAGGTTTAAATTTTCGGCCACGTTTTGCACACTCTTTATGAAACGGACCAGAACTCTCACGACACATTGAATTTTTAAATGAGAATTTTCCCCACGAACGAGAATTTGAAGACCTCCGATTGGTAGAAATTGCACTATTTTCGACTTAAAATGAGAGAGTTATGGTGGTTTTAAATTTGGGTGATGTTTCTCACGCCCTTTTTAAAACGGACCAGAACACTCTCATCCCACTGACTTTTGAAACAAGAATTCTTTCCCTTGAAAGTGAATTTCAAGACCTCCGATTGGAAGAAATTTGGCCACTTTTGGACCTAAAATGAGAGTTATGGAGGTTTTAATTTCAGGTGACGTGTCGCACACTCTTTATAACACAGACAAGAACGCTCTCATCCCACTGAATTTGAAACAAGATTTCTTTCCCCTAAGAGCGAAGATGAAGACCTCCGATTGGTGGAAATTTCACCACCTTTGGACTCAAAATGAAAGAGTTATGGAGGTTTTAATTTTTCGGCCACGTTTTGCACACTCTTTATGAAACGGACCAGAACTCTCACGACACATTGAATTTTTAAATGCGAATTTTCCCCACGAACGAGAATTTGAAGACCTCCGATTGGTAGAAATTGCACTATTTTTCGACTTAAAATGAGAGAGTTATGGTGGTTTTAATTTTGGGTGATGTTTCTCACGCGCTTTATAAAACGGACCAGAACACTCTCATCCCACCGAATTTTGAAGCGAGAATTCTTTCCTTTGAAAGTGAATTTCAAGACCCCCGATTGGAAGAAATTTCGCCACTTTTGGACCTAACATGAGAGTTATGGAGGTTTTAATTTCAGGTGACGTGTCGCACACTCTTTATAACACAAACAAGAACGCTCTCATCCCATTGAATTTTGAAACAAGATTTCTTTCCCCTGAAAGCGAAGATGAAGACCTCCGATAGGTGGAAATTTCACCACTTTTGTACTCAAAATGAGAGAGTTATGGAGGTTTTAATTTTCGGCCACGTTTCGCACACTCTTTACGAAACGGACAAGAACTCTCACGACACATTGAATTTTTAAATGAGAATTTTCCCCACGAACGAGAATTTGAAGACCTCCGATTGGTAGAAATTGCACTACTTTTCGACTTAAAATGAGAGAGTTATGGTGGTTTTAATTTTGGGTGATGTTTCTCACGCCCTTTTTAAAACGGACCAAAACCCTCTCATCCCACCGAATTTTGAAACGAGAATTTTTTCCTTTGAAAGTGAATTTCAGGACCTTCGATTGGATGAAATTTCGCCACTTTTGGACCTAACATGAGAGTTATGGAGGTTTTAATTTCAGGTGACCTGTCGCACACTCTTTATAACACAAACAAGAACGCTACCATCCCATTGAATTTTGAAACAAGATTTCTTTCCCCTGAACGCGAAGATGAAGACCTCCGATTGGAGGAAATTTCACCAGTTTTGGACTCAAAATGAGAGAGTTATGGAGGTTTTAATTTTCGGCCATGTTTTCCGCACTCTTTATGAAACAGACAAAAACTCTCACGACAGATTGAATTTTTAAATGAGAATTTTCCCCACGAACGAGATTTGGAAGACCTCCGATTGGTAAAAATTGCACAACTTTTCGACTTAAAATGAGAGAGTTATGGTCGTTTTAATTTTGGGTGATGTTTCTCACGCCCATTATAAAACGGACTAGAACACTCACATCCCACCGACTTTTGAAACGAGAATTCTTTCCTTTGAAAGTGAATTTCAAGACCTCCGATTGGAAGAAATTTGGCCACTTTTGGACCTAAAATGAGAGTTATGGAGGTTTTAATTTCAGGTGACGTGTCGCACACTCTTTATAACACAGACAAGAACGCTCTCATCCCAGTGAATTTGAAACAAGATTTCTTTCCCCTGAGAGCGAAGATGAAGACCTCCGATTCGTGGAAATTTCACCACTTTTGGACTCAAAATGAGAGAGTTATGGAGGTTTAAATTTTCGGCCACGTTTTGCACACTCTTTATGAAACGGACCAGAACCCTCACGACACATTGAATTTTTAAATGAGAATTTTCCCCACGAACGAGAATTTGAAGACCTCCGATTGGTAGAAATTGCACTACTTTTCGACTTAAAATGAGAGAGTTATGGTGGTTTTAATTTTGGGTGATGTTTCTCACGCCCTTTTTAAAACGGACCAAAACCCTCTCATCCCACCGAATTTTGAAACGAGAATTTTTTCCTTTGAAAGTGAATTTCAGGACCTTCGATTGGAAGAAATTTCGCCACTTTTGGACCTAACATGAGAGTTATGGAGGTTTTAATTTCAGGTGACCTGTCGCACACTCTTTATAACACAAACAAGAACGCTACCATCCCATTGAATTTTGAAACAAGATTTCTTTCCCCTGAAAGCGAAGATGAAGACCTCCGATTGGAGGAAATTTCACCAGTTTTGGACTCAAAATGAGAGAGTTATGGAGGTTTTAATTTTCGGCCATGTTTTCCGCACTCTTTATGAAACAGACAAAAACTCTCACGACAGATTGAATTTTTAAATGAGAATTTTCCCCACGAACGAGATTTGGAAGACCTCCGATTGGTAAAAATTGCACTACTTTTCGACTTAAAATGAGAGAGTTATGGTCGTCTTAATTTTGGGTGATGTTTCTCACGCCCATTATAAAACGGACTAGAACACTCACATCCCACCGACTTTTGAAACGAGAATTCTTTCCCTTGAAAGTGAATTTCAAGACCTCCGATTGGAAGAAATTTGGCCACTTTTGGACCTAAAATGAGAGTTATGGAGGTTTTAATTTCAGGTGACGTGTCGCACACTTTTTATAACACAGACAAGAACGCTCTCATCCCACTGAATTTGAAACAAGATTTCTTTCCCCTAAGAGCGAAGATGAAGACCTCCGATTGGTGGAAATTTCACCACTTTTGGACTGAAAATGAGAGAGTTATGGAGGTTTTAATTTTTCGGCCACGTTTTGCACACTCTTTATGAAACGGACCAGAACTCTCACGACACATTGAATTTTTAAATGCGAATTTTCCCCACGAACGAGAATTTGAAGACCTCCGATTGGTAGAAATTGCACTATTTTTCGACTTAAAATGAGAGAGTTATGGTGGTTTTAATTTTGGGTGATGTTTCTCACGCGCTTTATAAAACGGACCAGAACACTCTCATCCCACCGAATTTTGAAGCGAGAATTCTTTCCTTTGAAATTGAATTTCAAGACCCCCGATTGGAAGAAATTTCGCCACTTTTGGACCTAACATGAGAGTTATGGAGGTTTTAATTTCAGGTGACGTGTCGCACACTCTTTATAACACAAACAAGAACGCTCTCATCCCATTGAATTTTGAAACAAGATTTCTTTCCCCTGAAAGCGAAGATGAAGACCTCCGATAGGTGGAAATTTCACCACTTTTGTACTCAAAATGAGAGAGTTATGGAGGTTTTAATTTTCGGCCACGTTTCGCACACTCTTTACGAAACGGACAAGAACTCTCACGACACATTGATTTTTGAAATGAGAATTTTCCCCACGAACGAGAATTTGAAGACCTCCGATTGGTAGAAATTGCACTACTTTTCGACTTAAAATGAGAGAGTTATGGGTGTTTTAATTTTGGGTGATGTTTCTCACGCCCTTTTTAAAACGGACCAGAACACTCTCATCCCACCGAATTTTGAAACGAGAATTTTTTCCTTTGAAAGTGAATTTCAGGACCTTCGATTGGAAGAAATTTCGCCACTTTTGGACCTAACATGAGAGTTATGGAGGTTTTAATTTCAGGTGACCTGTCGCACACTCTTTATAACACAAACAAGAACGCTACCATCCCATTGAATTTTGAAACAAGATTTCTTTCCCCTGAAAGCGAAGATGAAGACCTCCGATTGGAGGAAATTTCACCAGTTTTGGACTCAAAATGAGAGAGTTATGGAGGTTTTAATTTTCGGCCATGTTTTCCGCACTCTTTATGAAATAGACAAAAACTCTCACGACAGATTGAATTTTTAAATGAGAATTTTCCCCACGAATGAGATTTGGAAGACCTCCGATTGGTAAAAATTGCACTACTTTTCGACTTAAAATGAGAGAGTTATGGTCGTTTTAATTTTGGGTGATGTTTCTCACGCCCATTATAAAATGGACTAGAACACTCACATCCCACCGACTTTTGAAACGAGAATTTTTTCCTTTGAAAGTGAATTTCAAGACCTCCGATTGGAAGAAATTTGGCCACTTTTGGACCTAAAATGAGAGTTATGGAGGTTTTAATTTCAGGTGACGTGTCGCACACTCTTTATAACACAGACAAGAACGCTCTCATCGCACTGAATTTGAAACAAGATTTCTTTCCCCTGAGAGCGAAGATGAAGACCTCCGATTCGTGGAAATTTCACCACTTTTGGACTCAAAATCAGAGAGTTATGGAGGTTTAAATTTTCGGCCACGTTTTGCACACTCTTTATGAAACGGACCAGAACTCTCACGACACATTGAATTTTTAAATGAGAATTTTCCCCACGAACGAGAATTTGAAGACCTCCGATTGGTAGAAATTGCACTATTTTCGACTTAAAATGAGAGAGTTATGGTGGTTTTAAATTTGGGTGATGTTTCTCACGCCCTTTTTAAAACGGACCAGAACACTCTCATCCCACTGACTTTTGAAACAAGAATTCTTTCCCTTGAAAGTGAATTTCAAGACCTCCGATTGGAAGAAATTTGGCCACTTTTGGACCTAAAATGAGAGTTATGGAGGTTTTAATTTCAGGTGACGTGTCGCACACTCTTTATAACACAGACAAGAACGCTCTCATCCCACTGAATTTGAAACAAGATTTCTTTCCCCTAAGAGCGAAGATGAAGACCTCCGATTGGTGGAAATTTCACCACCTTTGGACTCAAAATGAAAGAGTTATGGAGGTTTTAATTTTTCGGCCACGTTTTGCACACTCTTTATGAAACGGACCAGAACTCTCACGACACATTGAATTTTTAAATGCGAATTTTCCCCACGAACGAGAATTTGAAGACCTCCGATTGGTAGAAATTGCACTATTTTTCGACTTAAAATGAGAGAGTTATGGTGGTTTTAATTTTGGGTGATGTTTCTCACGCGCTTTATAAAACGGACCAGAACACTCTCATCCCACCGAATTTTGAAGCGAGAATTCTTTCCTTTGAAAGTGAATTTCAAGACCCCCGATTGGAAGAAATTTCGCCACTTTTGGACCTAACATGAGAGTTATGGAGGTTTTAATTTCAGGTGACGTGTCGCACACTCTTTATAACACAAACAAGAACGCTCTCATCCCATTGAATTTTGAAACAAGATTTCTTTCCCCTGAAAGCGAAGATGAAGACCTCCGATAGGTGGAAATTTCACCACTTTTGTACTCAAAATGAGAGAGTTATGGAGGTTTTAATTTTCGGCCACGTTTCGCACACTCTTTACGAAACGGACAAGAACTCTCACGACACATTGAATTTTTAAATGAGAATTTTCCCCACGAACGAGAATTTGAAGACCTCCGATTGGTAGAAATTGCACTACTTTTCGACTTAAAATGAGAGAGTTATGGTGGTTTTAATTTTGGGTGATGTTTCTCACGCCCTTTTTAAAACGGACCAAAACCCTCTCATCCCACCGAATTTTGAAACGAGAATTTTTTCCTTTGAAAGTGAATTTCAGGACCTTCGATTGGATGAAATTTCGCCACTTTTGGACCTAACATGAGAGTTATGGAGGTTTTAATTTCAGGTGACCTGTCGCACACTCTTTATAACACAAACAAGAACGCTACCATCCCATTGAATTTTGAAACAAGATTTCTTTCCCCTGAACGCGAAGATGAAGACCTCCGATTGGAGGAAATTTCACCAGTTTTGGACTCAAAATGAGAGAGTTATGGAGGTTTTAATTTTCGGCCATGTTTTCCGCACTCTTTATGAAACAGACAAAAACTCTCACGACAGATTGAATTTTTAAATGAGAATTTTCCCCACGAACGAGATTTGGAAGACCTCCGATTGGTAAAAATTGCACAACTTTTCGACTTAAAATGAGAGAGTTATGGTCGTTTTAATTTTGGGTGATGTTTCTCACGCCCATTATAAAACGGACTAGAACACTCACATCCCACCGACTTTTGAAACGAGAATTCTTTCCTTTGAAAGTGAATTTCAAGACCTCCGATTGGAAGAAATTTGGCCACTTTTGGACCTAAAATGAGAGTTATGGAGGTTTTAATTTCAGGTGACGTGTCGCACACTCTTTATAACACAGACAAGAACGCTCTCATCCCAGTGAATTTGAAACAAGATTTCTTTCCCCTGAGAGCGAAGATGAAGACCTCCGATTCGTGGAAATTTCACCACTTTTGGACTCAAAATCAGAGAGTTATGGAGGTTTAAATTTTCGGCCACGTTTTGCACACTCTTTATGAAACGGACCAGAACTCTCACGACACATTGAATTTTTAAATGAGAATTTTCCCCACGAACGAGAATTTGAAGACCTCCGATTGGTAGAAATTGCACTATTTTCGACTTAAAATGAGAGAGTTATGGTGGTTTTAAATTTGGGTGATGTTTCTCACGCCCTTTTTAAAACGGACCAGAACACTCTCATCCCACTGACTTTTGAAACAAGAATTCTTTCCCTTGAAAGTGAATTTCAAGACCTCCGATTGGAAGAAATTTGGCCACTTTTGGACCTAAAATGAGAGTTATGGAGGTTTTAATTTCAGGTGACGTGTCGCACACTCTTTATAACACAGACAAGAACGCTCTCATCCCACTGAATTTGAAACAAGATTTCTTTCCCCTAAGAGCGAAGATGAAGACCTCCGATTGGTGGAAATTTCACCACCTTTGGACTCAAAATGAAAGAGTTATGGAGGTTTTAATTTTTCGGCCACGTTTTGCACACTCTTTATGAAACGGACCAGAACTCTCACGACACATTGAATTTTTAAATGCGAATTTTCCCCACGAACGAGAATTTGAAGACCTCCGATTGGTAGAAATTGCACTATTTTTCGACTTAAAATGAGAGAGTTATGGTGGTTTTAATTTTGGGTGATGTTTCTCACGCGCTTTATAAAACGGACCAGAACACTCTCATCCCACCGAATTTTGAAGCGAGAATTCTTTCCTTTGAAAGTGAATTTCAAGACCCCCGATTGGAAGAAATTTCGCCACTTTTGGACCTAACATGAGAGTTATGGAGGTTTTAATTTCAGGTGACGTGTCGCACACTCTTTATAACACAAACAAGAACGCTCTCATCCCATTGAATTTTGAAACAAGATTTCTTTCCCCTGAAAGCGAAGATGAAGACCTCCGATAGGTGGAAATTTCACCACTTTTGTACTCAAAATGAGAGAGTTATGGAGGTTTTAATTTTCGGCCACGTTTCGCACACTCTTTACGAAACGGACAAGAACTCTCACGACACATTGAATTTTTAAATGAGAATTTTCCCCACGAACGAGAATTTGAAGACCTCCGATTGGTAGAAATTGCACTACTTTTCGACTTAAAATGAGAGAGTTATGGTGGTTTTAATTTTGGGTGATGTTTCTCACGCCCTTTTTAAAACGGACCACAACCCTCTCATCCCACCGAATTTTGAAACGAGAATTTTTTCCTTTGAAAGTGAATTTCAGGACCTTCGATTGGATGAAATTTCGCCACTTTTGGACCTAACATGAGAGTTATGGAGGTTTTAATTTCAGGTGACCTGTCGCACACTCTTTATAACACAAACAAGAACGCTACCATCCCATTGAATTTTGAAACAAGATTTCTTTCCCCTGAACGCGAAGATGAAGACCTCCGATTGGAGGAAATTTCACCAGTTTTGGACTCAAAATGAGAGAGTTATGGAGGTTTTAATTTTCGGCCACGTTTCGCACACTCTTTACGAAACGGACAAGAACTCTCACGACACATTGATTTTTGAAATGAGAATTTTCCCCACGAACGAGAATTTGAAGACCTCCGATTGGTAGAAATTGCACTACTTTTCGACTTAAAATGAGAGAGTTATGGGTGTTTTAATTTTGGGTGATGTTTCTCACGCCCTTTTTAAAACGGACCAGAACACTCTCATCCCACCGAATTTTGAAACGAGAATTTTTTCCTTTGAAAGTGAATTTCAGGACCTTCGATTGGAAGAAATTTCGCCACTTTTGGACCTAACATGAGAGTTATGGAGGTTTTAATTTCAGGTGACCTGTCGCACACTCTTTATAACACAAACAAGAACGCTACCATCCCATTGAATTTTGAAACAAGATTTCTTTCCCCTGAAAGCGAAGATGAAGACCTCCGATTGGAGGAAATTTCACCAGTTTTGGACTCAAAATGAGAGAGTTATGGAGGTTTTAATTTTCGGCCATGTTTTCCGCACTCTTTATGAAACAGACAAAAACTCTCACGACAGATTGAATTTTTAAATGAGAATTTTCCCCACGAATGAGATTTGGAAGACCTCCGATTGGTAAAAATTGCACTACTTTTCGACTTAAAATGAGAGAGTTATGGTCGTTTTAATTTTGGGTGATGTTTCTCACGCCCATTATAAAATGGACTAGAACACTCACATCCCACCGACTTTTGAAACGAGAATTTTTTCCTTTGAAAGTGAATTTCAAGACCTCCGATTGGAAGAAATTTGGCCACTTTTGGACCTAAAATGAGAGTTATGGAGGTTTTAATTTCAGGTGACGTGTCGCACACTCTTTATAACACAGACAAGAACGCTCTCATCCCAGTGAATTTGAAACAAGATTTCTTTCCCCTGAGAGCGAAGATGAAGACCTCCGATTCGTGGAAATTTCACCACTTTTGGACTCAAAATGAGAGAGTTATGGAGGTTTAAATTTTCGGTCACGTTTTGCACACTCTTTATGAAACGGACCAGAACTCTCACGACACATTGAATTTTTAAATGAGAATTTTCCCCACGAACGAGAATTTGAAGACCTCCGATTGGTAGAAATTGCACTATTTTCAACTTAAAATGAGAGAGTTGTGGTGGTTTTAAATTTGGGTGATGTTTCTCACGCCCTTTTTAAAACGGACCAGAACACTCTCATCCCACTGACTTTTGAAACGAGAATTCTTTCCCTTGAAAGTGAATTTCAAGACCTCCGATTGGAAGAAATTTGGCCACTTTTGGACCTAAAATGAGAGTTATGGAGGTTTTAATTTCAGGTGACGTGTCGCACACTCTTTATAACACAGACAAGAACGCTCTCATCCCACTGAATTTGAAACAAGATTTCTTTCCCCTGAGAGCGAAGATGAAGACCTCCGATTGGTGGAAATTTCACCACCTTTGGACTCAAAATGAAAGAGTTATGGAGGTTTTAATTTTTCGGCCACGTTTTGCACACTCTTTATGAAACGGACCAGAACTCTCACGACACATTTAATTTTTAAATGCGAATTTTCCCCACGAACGAGAATTTGAAGACCTCCGATTGGTAGAAATTGCACTATTTTTCGACTTAAAATGAGAGAGTTATGGTGGTTTTAATTTTGGGTGATGTTTCTCACGCGCTTTATAAAACGGACCAGAACACTCTCATCCCACCGAATTTTGAAGCGAGAATTCTTTCCTTTGAAAGTGAATTTCAAGACCCCCGATTGGAAGAAATTTCGCCACTTTTGGACCTAACATGAGAGTTATGGAGGTTTTAATTTCAGGTGACGTGTCGCACACTCTTTATAACACAAACAAGAACGCTCTCATCCCATTGAATTTTGAAACAAGATTTCTTTCCCCTGAAAGCGAAGATGAAGACCTCCGATAGGTGGAAATTTCACCACTTTTGTACTCAAAATGAGAGAGTTATGGAGGTTTTAATTTTCGGCCACGTTTCGCACACTCTTTACGAAACGGACAAGAACTCTCACGACACATTGAATTTTTAAATGAGAATTTTCCCCACGAACGAGAATTTGAAGACCTCCGATTGGTAGAAATTGCACTACTTTTCGACTTAAAATGAGAGAGTTATGGTGGTTTTAATTTTGGGTGATGTTTCTCACGCCCTTTTTAAAACGGACCACAACCCTCTCATCCCACCGAATTTTGAAACGAGAATTTTTTCCTTTGAAAGTGAATTTCAGGACCTTCGATTGGATGAAATTTCGCCACTTTTGGACCTAACATGAGAGTTATGGAGGTTTTAATTTCAGGTGACCTGTCGCACACTCTTTATAACACAAACAAGAACGCTACCATCCCATTGAATTTTGAAACAAGATTTCTTTCCCCTGAACGCGAAGATGAAGACCTCCGATTGGAGGAAATTTCACCAGTTTTGGACTCAAAATGAGAGAGTTATGGAGGTTTTAATTTTCGGCCATGTTTTCCGCACTCTTTATGAAACAGACAAAAACTCTCACGACAGATTGAATTTTTAAATGAGAATTTTCCCCACGAACGAGATTTGGAAGACCTCCGATTGGTAAAAATTGCACAACTTTTCGACTTAAAATGAGAGAGTTATGGTCGTCTTAATTTTGGGTGATGTTTCTCACGCCCATTATAAAACGGACTAGAACACTCACATCCCACCGACTTTTGAAACGAGAATTCTTTCCATTGAAAGTGAATTTCAAGACCTCCGATTGGAAGAAATTTGGCCACTTTTGGACCTAAAATGAGAGTTATGGAGGTTTTAATTTCAGGTGACGTGTCGCACACTCTTTATAACACACACAAGAACGCTCTCATCGCACTGAATTTGAAACAAGATTTCTTTCCCCTCAGAGCGAAGATGAAGACCTCCGATTGGTGGAAATTTCACCACTTTTGTACTCAAAATGAGAGAGTTATGGAGGTTTTAATTTTCGGCCACGTTTCGCACACTCTTTACGAAACGGACAAGAACTCTCACGACACATTGATTTTTGAAATGAGAATTTTCCCCACGAACGAGAATTTGAAGACCTCCGATTGGTAGAAATTGCACTACTTTTCGACTTAAAATGAGAGAGTTATGGTTGTTTTAATTTTGGGTGATGTTTCTCACGCCCTTTTTAAAACGGACCAGAACACTCTCATCCCACCGAATTTTGAAACGAGAATTTTTTCCTTTGAAAGTGAATTTCAGGACCTTCGATTGGAAGAAATTTCGCCACTTTTGGACCTAACATGAGAGTTATGGAGGTTTTAATTTCAGGTGACCTGTCGCACACTCTTTATAACACAAACAAGAACGCTACCATCCCATTGAATTTTGAAACAAGATTTCTTTCCCCTGAAAGCGAAGATGAAGACCTCCGATTGGAGGAAATTTCACCAGTTTTGGACTCAAAATGAGAGAGTTATGGAGGTTTTAATTTTCGGCCATGTTTTCCGCACTCTTTATGAAACAGACAAAAACTCTCACGACAGATTGAATTTTTAAATGAGAATTTTCCCCACGAATGAGATTTGGAAGACCTCCGATTGGTAAAAATTGCACTACTTTTCGACTTAAAATGAGAGAGTTATGGTCGTTTTAATTTTGGGTGATGTTTCTCACGCCCATTATAAAATGGACTAGAACACTCACATCCCACCGACTTTTGAAATGAGAATTTTTTCCTTTGAAAGTGAATTTCAAGACCTCCGATTGGAAGAAATTTGGCCACTTTTGGACCTAAAATGAGAGTTATGGAGGTTTTAATTTCAGGTGACGTGTCGCACACTCTTTATAACACAGACAAGAACGCTCTCATCCCAGTGAATTTGAAACAAGATTTCTTTCCCCTGAGAGCGAAGATGAAGACCTCCGATTCGTGGAAATTTCACCACTTTTGGACTCAAAATCAGAGAGTTATGGAGGTTTAAATTTTCGGCCACGTTTTGCACACTCTTTATGAAACGGACCAGAACTCTCACGACACATTGAATTTTTAAATGAGAATTTTCCCCACGAACGAGAATTTGAAGACCTCCGATTGGTAGAAATTGCACTATTTTCGACTTAAAATGAGAGAGTTATGGTGGTTTTAAATTTGGGTGATGTTTCTCACGCCCTTTTTAAAACGGACCAGAACACTCTCATCCCACTGACTTTTGAAACAAGAATTCTTTCCCTTGAAAGTGAATTTCAAGACCTCCGATTGGAAGAAATTTGGCCACTTTTGGACCTAAAATGAGAGTTATGGAGGTTTTAATTTCAGGTGACGTGTCGCACACTCTTTATAACACAGACAAGAACGCTCTCATCCCACTGAATTTGAAACAAGATTTCTTTCCCCTAAGAGCGAAGATGAAGACCTCCGATTGGTGGAAATTTCACCACCTTTGGACTCAAAATGAAAGAGTTATGGAGGTTTTAATTTTTCGGCCACGTTTTGCACACTCTTTATGAAACGGACCAGAACTCTCACGACACATTGAATTTTTAAATGCGAATTTTCCCCACGAACGAGAATTTGAAGACCTCCGATTGGTAGAAATTGCACTATTTTTCGACTTAAAATGAGAGAGTTATGGTGGTTTTAATTTTGGGTGATGTTTCTCACGCGCTTTATAAAACGGACCAGAACACTCTCATCCCACCGAATTTTGAAGCGAGAATTCTTTCCTTTGAAAGTGAATTTCAAGACCCCCGATTGGAAGAAATTTCGCCACTTTTGGACCTAACATGAGAGTTATGGAGGTTTTAATTTCAGGTGACGTGTCGCACACTCTTTATAACACAAACAAGAACGCTCTCATCCCATTGAATTTTGAAACAAGATTTCTTTCCCCTGAAAGCGAAGATGAAGACCTCCGATAGGTGGAAATTTCACCACTTTTGTACTCAAAATGAGAGAGTTATGGAGGTTTTAATTTTCGGCCACGTTTCGCACACTCTTTACGAAACGGACAAGAACTCTCACGACACATTGAATTTTTAAATGAGAATTTTCCCCACGAACGAGAATTTGAAGACCTCCGATTGGTAGAAATTGCACTACTTTTCGACTTAAAATGAGAGAGTTATGGTGGTTTTAATTTTGGGTGATGTTTCTCACGCCCTTTTTAAAACGGACCAAAACCCTCTCATCCCACCGAATTTTGAAACGAGAATTTTTTCCTTTGAAAGTGAATTTCAGGACCTTCGATTGGATGAAATTTCGCCACTTTTGGACCTAACATGAGAGTTATGGAGGTTTTAATTTCAGGTGACCTGTCGCACACTCTTTATAACACAAACAAGAACGCTACCATCCCATTGAATTTTGAAACAAGATTTCTTTCCCCTGAACGCGAAGATGAAGACCTCCGATTCGTGGAAATTTCACCAGTTTTGGACTCAAAATGAGAGAGTTATGGAGGTTTTAATTTTCGGCCACGTTTTGCGCACTCTTTATGAAACGGACCAGAACTCTCACGACAGATTGAATTTTTAAATGAGAATTTTCCCCACGAACGAGAATTTGAAGACCTCCGATTGGTAGAAATTGCACTATTTTCGACTTAAAATGAGAGAGTTATGGTGGTTTTAAATTTGGGTGATGTTTCTCACGCCCTTTTTAAAACGGACCAGAACACTCACATCCCACCGACTTTTGAAACGAGAATTTTTTCCTTTGAAAGTGAATTTCAGGACCTTCGATTGGAAGAAATTTCGCCACTTTTGGACCTAACATGAGAGTTATGGAGGTTTTAATTTCAGGTGACCTGTCGCACACTCTTTATAACACAAACAAGAACGCTATCATCCCATTGAATTTTGAAACAAGATTTCTTTCCCCGGAAAGCGAAGATGAAGACCTCCGATTGGTGGAAATTTCACCACTTTTGTACTCAAAATGAGAGAGTTATGGAGGTTTTAATTTTCGGCCACGTTTCGCACACTCTTTACGAAACGGACAAGAACTCTCACGACACATTGAATTTTTAAATGAGAATTTTCCCCACGAACGAGAATTTGAAGACCTCCGATTGGTAGAAATTGCACTACTTTTCGACTTAAAATGAGAGAGTTATGGTGGTTTTAATTTTGGGTGATGTTTCTCACGCCCTTTTTAAAACGGACCAAAACCCTCTCATCCCACCGAATTTTGAAACGAGAATTTTTTCCTTTGAAAGTGAATTTCAGGACCTTCGATTGGAAGAAATTTCGCCACTTTTGGACCTAACATGAGAGTTATGGAGGTTTTAATTTCAGGTGACCTGTCGCACACTCTTTATAACACAAACAAGAACGCTACCATCCCATTGAATTTTGAAACAAGATTTCTTTCCCCTGAAAGCGAAGATGAAGACCTCCGATTGGAGGAAATTTCACCAGTTTTGGACTCAAAATGAGAGAGTTATGGAGGTTTTAATTTTCGGCCATGTTTTCCGCACTCTTTATGAAACAGACAAAAACTCTCACGACAGATTGAATTTTTAAATGAGAATTTTCCCCACGAACGAGATTTGGAAGACCTCCGATTGGTAAAAATTGCACTACTTTTCGACTTAAAATGAGAGAGTTATGGTCGTCTTAATTTTGGGTGATGTTTCTCACGCCCATTATAAAACGGACTAGAACACTCACATCCCACCGACTTTTGAAACGAGAATTCTTTCCCTTGAAAGTGAATTTCAAGACCTCCGATTGGAAGAAATTTGGCCACTTTTGGACCTAAAATGAGAGTTATGGAGGTTTTAATTTCAGGTGACGTGTCGCACACTTTTTATAACACAGACAAGAACGCTCTCATCCCACTGAATTTGAAACAAGATTTCTTTCCCCTAAGAGCGAAGATGAAGACCTCCGATTGGTGGAAATTTCACCACTTTTGGACTGAAAATGAGAGAGTTATGGAGGTTTTAATTTTTCGGCCACGTTTTGCACACTCTTTATGAAACGGACCAGAACTCTCACGACACATTGAATTTTTAAATGCGAATTTTCCCCACGAACGAGAATTTGAAGACCTCTGATTGGTAGAAATTGCACTATTTTTCGACTTAAAATGAGAGAGTTATGGTGGTTTTAATTTTGGGTGATGTTTCTCACGCGCTTTATAAAACGGACCAGAACACTCTCATCCCACCGAATTTTGAAGCGAGAATTCTTTCCTTTGAAAGTGAATTTCAAGACCCCCGATTGGAAGAAATTTCGCCACTTTTGGACCTAACATGAGAGTTATGGAGGTTTTAATTTCAGGTGACGTGTCGCACACTCTTTATAACACAAACAAGAACGCTCTCATCCCATTGAATTTTGAAACAAGATTTCTTTCCCCTGAAAGCGAAGATGAAGACCTCCGATAGGTGGAAATTTCACCACTTTTGTACTCAAAATGAGAGAGTTATGGAGGTTTTAATTTTCGGCCACGTTTCGCACACTCTTTACGAAACGGACAAGAACTCTCACGACATATTGATTTTTGAAATGAGAATTTTCCCCACGAACGAGAATTTGAAGACCTCCGATTGGTAGAAATTGCACTACTTTTCGACTTAAAATGAGAGAGTTATGGGTGTTTTAATTTTGGGTGATGTTTCTCACGCCCTTTTTAAAACGGACCAGAACACTCTCATCCCACCGAATTTTGAAACGAGAATTTTTTCCTTTGAAAGTGAATTTCAGGACCTTCGATTGGAAGAAATTTCGCCACTTTTGGACCTAACATGAGAGTTATGGAGGTTTTAATTTCAGGTGACCTGTCGCACACTCTTTATAACACAAACAAGAACGCTACCATCCCATTGAATTTTGAAACAAGATTTCTTTCCCCTGAAAGCGAAGATGAAGACCTCCGATTGGAGGAAATTTCACCAGTTTTGGACTCAAAATGAGAGAGTTATGGAGGTTTTAATTTTCGGCCATGTTTTCCGCACTCTTTATGAAACAGACAAAAACTCTCACGACAGATTGAATTTTTAAATGAGAATTTTCCCCACGAACGAGATTTGGAAGACCTCCGATTGGTAAAAATTGCACTACTTTTCGACTTAAAATGAGAGAGTTATGGTCGTCTTAATTTTGGGTGATGTTTCTCACGCCCATTATAAAACGGACTAGAACACTCACATCCCACCGACTTTTGAAACGAGAATTCTTTCCCTTGAAAGTGAATTTCAAGACCTCCGATTGGAAGAAATTTGGCCACTTTTGGACCTAAAATGAGAGTTATGGAGGTTTTAATTTCAGGTGACGTGTCGCACACTTTTTATAACACAGACAAGAACGCTCTCATCCCACTGAATTTGAAACAAGATTTCTTTCCCCTAAGAGCGAAGATGAAGACCTCCGATTGGTGGAAATTTCACCACTTTTGGACTGAAAATGAGAGAGTTATGGAGGTTTTAATTTTTCGGCCACGTTTTGCACACTCTTTATGAAACGGACCAGAACTCTCACGACACATTGAATTTTTAAATGCGAATTTTCCCCACGAACGAGAATTTGAAGACCTCCGATTGGTAGAAATTGCACTATTTTTCGACTTAAAATGAGAGAGTTATGGTGGTTTTAATTTTGGGTGATGTTTCTCACGCGCTTTATAAAACGGACCAGAACACTCTCATCCCACCGAATTTTGAAGCGAGAATTCTTTCCTTTGAAAGTGAATTTCAAGACCCCCGATTGGAAGAAATTTCGCCACTTTTGGACCTAACATGAGAGTTATGGAGGTTTTAATTTCAGGTGACGTGTCGCACACTCTTTATAACACAAACAAGAACGCTCTCATCCCATTGAATTTTGAAACAAGATTTCTTTCCCCTGAAAGCGAAGATGAAGACCTCCGATAGGTGGAAATTTCACCACTTTTGTACTCAAAATGAGAGAGTTATGGAGGTTTTAATTTTCGGCCACGTTTCGCACACTCTTTACGAAACGGACAAGAACTCTCACGACACATTGATTTTTGAAATGAGAATTTTCCCCACGAACGAGAATTTGAAGACCTCCGATTGGTAGAAATTGCACTACTTTTCGACTTAAAATGAGAGAGTTATGGGTGTTTTAATTTTGGGTGATGTTTCTCACGCCCTTTTTAAAACGGACCAGAACACTCTCATCCCACCGAATTTTGAAACGAGAATTTTTTCCTTTGAAAGTGAATTTCAGGACCTTCGATTGGAAGAAATTTCGCCACTTTTGGACCTAACATGAGAGTTATGGAGGTTTTAATTTCAGGTGACCTGTCGCACACTCTTTATAACACAAACAAGAACGCTACCATCCCATTGAATTTTGAAACAAGATTTCTTTCCCCTGAAAGCGAAGATGAAGACCTCCGATTGGAGGAAATTTCACCAGTTTTGGACTCAAAATGAGAGAGTTATGGAGGTTTTAATTTTCGGCCATGTTTTCCGCACTCTTTATGAAACAGACAAAAACTCTCACGACAGATTGAATTTTTAAATGAGAATTTTCCCCACGAACGAGATTTGGAAGACCTCCGATTGGTAAAAATTGCACTACTTTTCGACTTAAAATGAGAGAGTTATGGTCGTCTTAATTTTGGGTGATGTTTCTCACGCCCATTATAAAACGGACTAGAACACTCACATCCCACCGACTTTTGAAACGAGAATTCTTTCCCTTGAAAGTGAATTTCAAGACCTCCGATTGGAAGAAATTTGGCCACTTTTGGACCTAAAATGAGAGTTATGGAGGTTTTAATTTCAGGTGACGTGTCGCACACTTTTTATAACACAGACAAGAACGCTCTCATCCCACTGAATTTGAAACAAGATTTCTTTCCCCTAAGAGCGAAGATGAAGACCTCCGATTGGTGGAAATTTCACCACTTTTGGACTGAAAATGAGAGAGTTATGGAGGTTTTAATTTTTCGGCCACGTTTTGCACACTCTTTATGAAACGGACCAGAACTCTCACGACACATTGAATTTTTAAATGCGAATTTTCCCCACGAACGAGAATTTGAAGACCTCCGATTGGTAGAAATTGCACTATTTTTCGACATAAAATGAGAGAGTTATGGTGGTTTTAATTTTGGGTGATGTTTCTCACGCGCTATATAAAACGGACCAGAACACTCTCATCCCACCGAATTTTGAAGCGAGAATTCTTTCCTTTGAAAGTGAATTTCAAGACCCCCGATTGGAAGAAATTTCGCCACTTTTGGACCTAACATGAGAGTTATGGAGGTTTTAATTTCAGGTGACGTGTCGCACACTCTTTATAACACAAACAAGAACGCTCTCATCCCATTGAATTTTGAAACAAGATTTCTTTCCCCTGAAAGCGAAGATGAAGACCTCCGATAGGTGGAAATTTCACCACTTTTGTACTCAAAATGAGAGAGTTATGGAGGTTTTAATTTTCGGCCACGTTTCGCACACTCTTTACGAAACGGACAAGAACTCTCACGACACATTGATTTTTGAAATGAGAATTTTCCCCACGAACGAGAATTTGAAGACCTCCGATTGGTAGAAATTGCACTACTTTTCGACTTAAAATGAGAGAGTTATGGGTGTTTTAATTTTGGGTGATGTTTCTCACGCCCTTTTTAAAACGGACCAGAACACTCTCATCCCACCGAATTTTGAAACGAGAATTTTTTCCTTTGAAAGTGAATTTCAGGACCTTCGATTGGAAGAAATTTCGCCACTTTTGGACCTAACATGAGAGTTATGGAGGTTTTAATTTCAGGTGACCTGTCGCACACTCTTTATAACACAAACAAGAACGCTACCATCCCATTGAATTTTGAAACAAGATTTCTTTCCCCTGAAAGCGAAGATGAAGACCTCCGATTGGAGGAAATTTCACCAGTTTTGGACTCAAAATGAGAGAGTTATGGAGGTTTTAATTTTCGGCCATGTTTTCCGCACTCTTTATGAAACAGACAAAAACTCTCACGACAGATTGAATTTTTAAATGAGAATTTTCCCCACGAATGAGATTTGGAAGACCTCCGATTGGTAAAAATTGCACTACTTTTCGACTTAAAATGAGAGAGTTATGGTCGTTTTAATTTTGGGTGATGTTTCTCACGCCCATTATAAAATGGACTAGAACACTCACATCCCACCGACTTTTGAAACGAGAATTTTTTCCTTTGAAAGTGAATTTCAAGACCTCCGATTGGAAGAAATTTGGCCACTTTTGGACCTAAAATGAGAGTTATGGAGGTTTTAATTTCAGGTGACGTGTCGCACACTCTTTATAACACAGACAAGAACGCTCTCATCCCAGTGAATTTGAAACAAGATTTCTTTCCCCTGAGAGCGAAGATGAAGACCTCCGATTCGTGGAAATTTCACCACTTTTGGACTCAAAATGAGAGAGTTATGGAGGTTTAAATTTTCGGTCACGTTTTGCACACTCTTTATGAAACGGACCAGAACTCTCACGACACATTGAATTTTTAAATGAGAATTTTCCCCACGAACGAGAATTTGAAGACCTCCGATTGGTAGAAATTGCACTATTTTCGACTTAAAATGAGAGAGTTGTGGTGGTTTTAAATTTGGGTGATGTTTCTCACGCCCTTTTTAAAACGGACCAGAACACTCTCATCCCACTGACTTTTGAAACGAGAATTCTTTCCCTTGAAAGTGAATTTCAAGACCTCCGATTGGAAGAAATTTGGCCACTTTTGGACCTAAAATGAGAGTTATGGAGGTTTTAATTTCAGGTGACGTGTCGCACACTCTTTATAACACAGACAAGAACGCTCTCATCCCACTGAATTTGAAACAAGATTTCTTTCCCCTAAGAGCGAAGATGAAGACCTCCGATTGGTGGAAATTTCACCACCTTTGGACTCAAAATGAAAGAGTTATGGAGGTTTTAATTTTTCGGCCACGTTTTGCACACTCTTTATGAAACGGACCAGAACTCTCACGACACATTTAATTTTTAAATGCGAATTTTCCCCACGAACGAGAATTTGAAGACCTCCGATTGGTAGAAATTGCACTATTTTTCGACTTAAAATGAGAGAGTTATGGTGGTTTTAATTTTGGGTGATGTTTCTCACGCGCTTTATAAAACGGACCAGAACACTCTCATCCCACCGAATTTTGAAGCGAGAATTCTTTCCTTTGAAAGTGAATTTCAAGACCCCCGATTGGAAGAAATTTCGCCACTTTTGGACCTAACATGAGAGTTATGGAGGTTTTAATTTCAGGTGACGTGTCGCACACTCTTTATAACACAAACAAGAACGCTCTCATCCCATTGAATTTTGAAACAAGATTTCTTTCCCCTGAAAGCGAAGATGAAGACCTCCGATAGGTGGAAATTTCACCACTTTTGTACTCAAAATGAGAGAGTTATGGAGGTTTTAATTTTCGGCCACGTTTCGCACACTCTTTACGAAACGGACAAGAACTCTCACGACACATTGAATTTTTAAATGAGAATTTTCCCCACGAACGAGAATTTGAAGACCTCCGATTGGTAGAAATTGCACTACTTTTCGACTTAAAATGAGAGAGTTATGGTGGTTTTAATTTTGGGTGATGTTTCTCACGCCCTTTTTAAAACGGACCACAACCCTCTCATCCCACCGAATTTTGAAACGAGAATTTTTTCCTTTGAAAGTGAATTTCAGGACCTTCGATTGGATGAAATTTCGCCACTTTTGGACCTAACATGAGAGTTATGGAGGTTTTAATTTCAGGTGACCTGTCGCACACTCTTTATAACACAAACAAGAACGCTACCATCCCATTGAATTTTGAAACAAGATTTCTTTCCCCTGAACGCGAAGATGAAGACCTCCGATTGGAGGAAATTTCACCAGTTTTGGACTCAAAATGAGAGAGTTATGGAGGTTTTAATTTTCGGCCACGTTTCGCACACTCTTTACGAAACGGACAAGAACTCTCACGACACATTGATTTTTGAAATGAGAATTTTCCCCACGAACGAGAATTTGAAGACCTCCGATTGGTAGAAATTGCACTACTTTTCGACTTAAAATGAGAGAGTTATGGGTGTTTTAATTTTGGGTGATGTTTCTCACGCCCTTTTTAAAACGGACCAGAACACTCTCATCCCACCGAATTTTGAAACGAGAATTTTTTCCTTTGAAAGTGAATTTCAGGACCTTCGATTGGAAGAAATTTCGCCACTTTTGGACCTAACATGAGAGTTATGGAGGTTTTAATTTCAGGTGACCTGTCGCACACTCTTTATAACACAAACAAGAACGCTACCATCCCATTGAATTTTGAAACAAGATTTCTTTCCCCTGAAAGCGAAGATGAAGACCTCCGATTGGAGGAAATTTCACCAGTTTTGGACTCAAAATGAGAGAGTTATGGAGGTTTTAATTTTCGGCCATGTTTTCCGCACTCTTTATGAAACAGACAAAAACTCTCACGACAGATTGAATTTTTAAATGAGAATTTTCCCCACGAATGAGATTTGGAAGACCTCCGATTGGTAAAAATTGCACTACTTTTCGACTTAAAATGAGAGAGTTATGGTCGTTTTAATTTTGGGTGATGTTTCTCACGCCCATTATAAAATGGACTAGAACACTCACATCCCACCGACTTTTGAAACGAGAATTTTTTCCTTTGAAAGTGAATTTCAAGACCTCCGATTGGAAGAAATTTGGCCACTTTTGGACCTAAAATGAGAGTTATGGAGGTTTTAATTTCAGGTGACATGTCGCACACTCTTTATAACACAGACAAGAACGCTCTCATCCCAGTGAATTTGAAACAAGATTTCTTTCCCCTGAGAGCGAAGATGAAGACCTCCGATTCGTGGAAATTTCACCACTTTTGGACTCAAAATGAGAGAGTTATGGAGGTTTAAATTTTCGGTCACGTTTTGCACACTCTTTATGAAACGGACCAGAACTCTCACGACACATTGAATTTTTAAATGAGAATTTTCCCCACGAACGAGAATTTGAAGACCTCCGATTGGTAGAAATTGCACTATTTTCAACTTAAAATGAGAGAGTTGTGGTGGTTTTAAATTTGGGTGATGTTTCTCACGCCCTTTTTAAAACGGACCAGAACACTCTCATCCCACTGACTTTTGAAACGAGAATTCTTTCCCTTGAAAGTGAATTTCAAGACCTCCGATTGGAAGAAATTTGGCCACTTTTGGACCTAAAATGAGAGTTATGGAGGTTTTAATTTCAGGTGACGTGTCGCACACTCTTTATAACACAGACAAGAACGCTCTCATCCCACTGAATTTGAAACAAGATTTCTTTCCCCTGAGAGCGAAGATGAAGACCTCCGATTGGTGGAAATTTCACCACCTTTGGACTCAAAATGAAAGAGTTATGGAGGTTTTAATTTTTCGGCCACGTTTTGCACACTCTTTATGAAACGGACCAGAACTCTCACGACACATTTAATTTTTAAATGCGAATTTTCCCCACGAACGAGAATTTGAAGACCTCCGATTGGTAGAAATTGCACTATTTTTCGACTTAAAATGAGAGAGTTATGGTGGTTTTAATTTTGGGTGATGTTTCTCACGCGCTTTATAAAACGGACCAGAACACTCTCATCCCACCGAATTTTGAAGCGAGAATTCTTTCCTTTGAAAGTGAATTTCAAGACCCCCGATTGGAAGAAATTTCGCCACTTTTGGACCTAACATGAGAGTTATGGAGGTTTTAATTTCAGGTGACGTGTCGCACACTCTTTATAACACAAACAAGAACGCTCTCATCCCATTGAATTTTGAAACAAGATTTCTTTCCCCTGAAAGCGAAGATGAAGACCTCCGATAGGTGGAAATTTCACCACTTTTGTACTCAAAATGAGAGAGTTATGGAGGTTTTAATTTTCGGCCACGTTTCGCACACTCTTTACGAAACGGACAAGAACTCTCACGACACATTGAATTTTTAAATGAGAATTTTCCCCACGAACGAGAATTTGAAGACCTCCGATTGGTAGAAATTGCACTACTTTTCGACTTAAAATGAGAGAGTTATGGTGGTTTTAATTTTGGGTGATGTTTCTCACGCCCTTTTTAAAACGGACCACAACCCTCTCATCCCACCGAATTTTGAAACGAGAATTTTTTCCTTTGAAAGTGAATTTCAGGACCTTCGATTGGATGAAATTTCGCCACTTTTGGACCTAACATGAGAGTTATGGAGGTTTTAATTTCAGGTGACCTGTCGCACACTCTTTATAACACAAACAAGAACGCTACCATCCCATTGAATTTTGAAACAAGATTTCTTTCCCCTGAACGCGAAGATGAAGACCTCCGATTGGAGGAAATTTCACCAGTTTTGGACTCAAAATGAGAGAGTTATGGAGGTTTTAATTTTCGGCCATGTTTTCCGCACTCTTTATGAAACAGACAAAAACTCTCACGACAGATTGAATTTTTAAATGAGAATTTTCCCCACGAACGAGATTTGGAAGACCTCCGATTGGTAAAAATTGCACAACTTTTCGACTTAAAATGAGAGAGTTATGGTCGTCTTAATTTTGGGTGATGTTTCTCACGCCCATTATAAAACGGACTAGAACACTCACATCCCACCGACTTTTGAAACGAGAATTCTTTCCATTGAAAGTGAATTTCAAGACCTCCGATTGGAAGAAATTTGGCCACTTTTGGACCTAAAATGAGAGTTATGGAGGTTTTAATTTCAGGTGACGTGTCGCACACTCTTTATAACACACACAAGAACGCTCTCATCGCACTGAATTTGAAACAAGATTTCTTTCCCCTCAGAGCGAAGATGAAGACCTCCGATTGGTGGAAATTTCACCACTTTTGTACTCAAAATGAGAGAGTTATGGAGGTTTTAATTTTCGGCCACGTTTCGCACACTCTTTACGAAACGGACAAGAACTCTCACGACACATTGATTTTTGAAATGAGAATTTTCCCCACGAACGAGAATTTGAAGACCTCCGATTGGTAGAAATTGCACTACTTTTCGACTTAAAATGAGAGAGTTATGGTTGTTTTAATTTTGGGTGATGTTTCTCACGCCCTTTTTAAAACGGACCAGAACACTCTCATCCCACCGAATTTTGAAACGAGAATTTTTTCCTTTGAAAGTGAATTTCAGGACCTTCGATTGGAAGAAATTTCGCCACTTTTGGACCTAACATGAGAGTTATGGAGGTTTTAATTTCAGGTGACCTGTCGCACACTCTTTATAACACAAACAAGAACGCTACCATCCCATTGAATTTTGAAACAAGATTTCTTTCCCCTGAAAGCGAAGATGAAGACCTCCGATTGGAGGAAATTTCACCAGTTTTGGACTCAAAATGAGAGAGTTATGGAGGTTTTAATTTTCGGCCATGTTTTCCGCACTCTTTATGAAACAGACAAAAACTCTCACGACAGATTGAATTTTTAAATGAGAATTTTCCCCACGAATGAGATTTGGAAGACCTCCGATTGGTAAAAATTGCACTACTTTTCGACTTAAAATGAGAGAGTTATGGTCGTTTTAATTTTGGGTGATGTTTCTCACGCCCATTATAAAATGGACTAGAACACTCACATCCCACCGACTTTTGAAACGAGAATTTTTTCCTTTGAAAGTGAATTTCAAGACCTCCGATTGGAAGAAATTTGGCCACTTTTGGACCTAAAATGAGAGTTATGGAGGTTTTAATTTCAGGTGACGTGTCGCACACTCTTTATAACACAGACAAGAACGCTCTCATCCCAGTGAATTTGAAACAAGATTTCTTTCCCCTGAGAGCGAAGATGAAGACCTCCGATTCGTGGAAATTTCACCACTTTTGGACTCAAAATCAGAGAGTTATGGAGGTTTAAATTTTCGGCCACGTTTTGCACACTCTTTATGAAACGGACCAGAACTCTCACGACACATTGAATTTTTAAATGAGAATTTTCCCCACGAACGAGAATTTGAAGACCTCCGATTGGTAGAAATTGCACTATTTTCGACTTAAAATGAGAGAGTTATGGTGGTTTTAAATTTGGGTGATGTTTCTCACGCCCTTTTTAAAACGGACCAGAACACTCTCATCCCACTGACTTTTGAAACAAGAATTCTTTCCCTTGAAAGTGAATTTCAAGACCTCCGATTGGAAGAAATTTGGCCACTTTTGGACCTAAAATGAGAGTTATGGAGGTTTTAATTTCAGGTGACGTGTCGCACACTCTTTATAACACAGACAAGAACGCTCTCATCCCACTGAATTTGAAACAAGATTTCTTTCCCCTAAGAGCGAAGATGAAGACCTCCGATTGGTGGAAATTTCACCACCTTTGGACTCAAAATGAAAGAGTTATGGAGGTTTTAATTTTTCGGCCACGTTTTGCACACTCTTTATGAAACGGACCAGAACTCTCACGACACATTGAATTTTTAAATGCGAATTTTCCCCACGAACGAGAATTTGAAGACCTCCGATTGGTAGAAATTGCACTATTTTTCGACTTAAAATGAGAGAGTTATGGTGGTTTTAATTTTGGGTGATGTTTCTCACGCGCTTTATAAAACGGACCAGAACACTCTCATCCCACCGAATTTTGAAGCGAGAATTCTTTCCTTTGAAAGTGAATTTCAAGACCCCCGATTGGAAGAAATTTCGCCACTTTTGGACCTAACATGAGAGTTATGGAGGTTTTAATTTCAGGTGACGTGTCGCACACTCTTTATAACACAAACAAGAACGCTCTCATCCCATTGAATTTTGAAATAAGATTTCTTTCCCCTGAAAGCGAAGATGAAGACCTCCGATAGGTGGAAATTTCACCACTTTTGTACTCAAAATGAGAGAGTTATGGAGGTTTTAATTTTCGGCCACGTTTCGCACACTCTTTACGAAACGGACAAGAACTCTCACGACACATTGAATTTTTAAATGAGAATTTTCCCCACGAACGAGAATTTGAAGACCTCCGATTGGTAGAAATTGCACTACTTTTCGACTTAAAATGAGAGAGTTATGGTGGTTTTAATTTTGGGTGATGTTTCTCACGCCCTTTTTAAAACGGACCAAAACCCTCTCATCCCACCGAATTTTGAAACGAGAATTTTTTCCTTTGAAAGTGAATTTCAGGACCTTCGATTGGATGAAATTTCGCCACTTTTGGACCTAACATGAGAGTTATGGAGGTTTTAATTTCAGGTGACCTGTCGCACACTCTTTATAACACAAACAAGAACGCTACCATCCCATTGAATTTTGAAACAAGATTTCTTTCCCCTGAACGCGAAGATGAAGACCTCCGATTGGAGGAAATTTCACCAGTTTTGGACTCAAAATGAGAGAGTTATGGAGGTTTTAATTTTCGGCCATGTTTTCCGCACTCTTTATGAAACAGACAAAAACTCTCACGACAGATTGAATTTTTAAATGAGAATTTTCCCCACGAACAAGATTTGGAAGACCTCCGATTGGTAAAAATTGCACAACTTTTCGACTTAAAATGAGAGAGTTATGGTCGTCTTAATTTTGGGTGATGTTTCTCACGCCCATTATAAAACGGACTAGAACACTCACATCCCACCGACTTTTGAAACGAGAATTCTTTCCATTGAAAGTGAATTTCAAGACCTCCGATTGGAAGAAATTTGGCCTCTTTTGGACCTAAAATGAGAGTTATGGAGGTTTTAATTTCAGGTGACGTGTCGCACACTCTTTATAACACAGACAAGAACGCTCTCATCGCACTGAATTTGAAACAAGATTTCTTTCCCCTCAGAGCGAAGATGAAGACCTCCGATTCGTGGAAATTTCACCACTTTTGGAGTCAAAATGAGAGAGTTATGGAGGTTTTAATTTTTCGGCCACGTTTTGCACACTCTTTATGAAACGGACCAGAACTCTCACGACACATTGAATTTTTAAATGCGAATTTTCCCCACGAACGAGAATTTGAAGACCTCCGATTGGTAGAAATTGCACTATTTTTCGACTTAAAATGAGAGAGTTATGGTGGTTTTAATTTTGGGTGATGTTTCTCACGCGCTTAATAAAACGGACCAGAACACTCTCATCCCACCGAATTTTGAAGCGAGAATTCTTTCCTTTGAAAGTGAATTTCAAGACCCCCGATTGGAAGAAATTTCGCCACTTTTGGACCTAACATGAGAGTTATGGAGGTTTTAATTTCAGGTGACGTGTCGCACACTCTTTATAACACAAACAAGAACGCTCTCATCCCATTGAATTTTGAAACAAGATTTCTTTCCCCTGAAAGCGAAGATGAAGACCTCCGATTGGTGGAAATTTCACCACTTTTGTACTCAAAATGAGAGAGTTATGGTTGTTTTAATTTTCGGCCACGTTTCGCAGACTCTTTAAGAAACGGACAAGAACTCTCACGACACATTGAATTTTTAAATGAGAATTTTCCCCAAGAACGAGAATTTGAAGACCTCCGATTGGTAGAAATTGCACTACTTTTCGACTTAAAATGAGAGAGTTATGGTGGTTTTAATTTTGGGTGATGTTTCTCACGCCCTTTTTAAAACGGACCAGAACACTCTCATCCCACCGAATTTTGAAACGAGAATTTTTTCCTTTGAAAGTGAATTTCAGGACCTTCGATTGGAAGAAATTTCGCCACTTTTGGACCTAACATGAGAGTTATGGAGGTTTTAATTTCAGGTGACCTGTCGCACACTCTTTATAACACAAACAAGAACGCTACCATCCCATTGAATTTTGAAACAAGATTTCTTTCCCCTGAAAGCGAAGATGAAGACCTCCGATTGGAGGAAATTTCACCAGTTTTGGACTCAAAATGAGAGAGTTATGGAGGTTTTAATTTTCGGCCATGTTTTCCGCACTCTTTATGAACCAGACAAAAACTCTCACGACAGATTGAATTTTTAAATGAGAATTTTCCCCACGAACGAGATTTGGAAGACCTCCGATTGGTAAAAATTGCACTACTTTTCGACTTAAAATGAGAGAGTTATGGTCGTTTTAATTTTGGGTGATGTTTCTCACGCCCATTATAAAACGGACTAGAACACTCACATCCCACCGACTTTTGAAACGAGAATTCTTTCCTTTGAAAGTGAATTTCAAGACCTCCGATTGGAAGAAATTTGGCCACTTTTGGACCTAAAATGAGAGTTATGGAGGTTTTAATTTCAGGTGACGTGTCGCACACTCTTTATAACACAGACAAGAATGCTCTCTTCCCAGTGAATTTGAAACAAGATTTCTTTCCCCTGAGAGCGAAGATGAAGACCTCCGATTCGTGGGAATTTCACCACTTTTGGACTCAAAATGAGAGAGTTATGGAGGTTTAAATTTTCGGCCACGTTTTGCACACTCTTTATGAAATGGACCAGAACTCTCACGACACATTGAATTTTTAAATGAGAATTTTCCCCACGAACGAGAATTTGAAGACCTCCGATTGGTAGAAATTGCACTATTTTCGACTTAAAATGAGAGAGTTATGGTGGTTTTAAATTTGGGTGATGTTTCTCACGCCCTTTTTAAAACGGACCAGAACACTCTCATCCCACTGAATTTTGAAACGAGAATTTTTTCCTTTGAAAGTGAATTTCAGGACCTTCGATTGGAAGAAATTTCGCCACTTTTGGACCTAACATGAGAGTTATGGAGGTTTTAATTTCAGGTGACCTGTCGCACACTCTTTATAACACAAACAAGAACGCTATCATCCCATTGAATTTTGAAACAAGATTTCTTTCCCCGGAAAGCGAAGATGAAGACCTCCGATTGGTGGAAATTTCACCACTTTTGTACTCAAAATGAGAGAGTTATGGAGGTTTTAATTTTCGGCCACGTTTCGCACACTCTTTACGAAACGGACAAGAACTGTCACGACACATTGAATTTTTAAATGAGAATTTTCCCCACGAACGAGAATTTGAAGACCTCCGATTAGTAGAAATTGCACTACTTTTTGACTTAAAATGAGAGAGTTATTGTGGTTTTAATTTTGGGTGATGTTTTTAGCCCTTTTTAAAACGGACCAGAACACTCTCATCCCACCGAATTTTGAAGCGAGAATTTTTTCCTTTGAAAGTGAATTTCAGGACCTTCGATTGGAAGAAATTTCGCCACTTTTGGACCTAACATGAGAGTTATCGAGGTTTTAATTTCAGGTGACCTGTCGCACACTCTTTATAACACAAACAAGAACGCTCTCATCCCATTGAATTTTGAAACAAGATTTCTTTCCCCTGAAAGCGAAGATGAAGACCTCCGATAGGTGGAAATTTCACCACTTTTGTACTCAAAATGAGAGAGTTATGGAGGTTTTAATTTTCGGCCACGTTTCGCACACTCTTTACGAAACGGACAAGAACTCTCACGACACATTGAATTTTTAAATGAGAATTTTCCCCACGAACGAGAATTTGAAGACCTCCGATTGGTAGAAATTGCACTACTTTTCGACTTAAAATGAGAGAGTTATGGTGGTTTTAATTTTGGGTGATGTTTCTCACGCCCTTTTTAAAACGGACCAGAACACTCTCATCCCACCGAATTTTGAAACGAGAATTTTTTCCTTTGAAAGTGAATTTCAGGACCTTCGATTGGAAGAAATTTCGCCACTTTTGGACCTAACATGAGAGTTATGGAGGTTTTAATTTCAGGTGACCTGTCGCACACTCTTTATAACACAAACAAGAACGCTACCATCCCATTGAATTTTGAAACAAGATTTCTTTCCCCTGAAAGCGAAGATGAAGACCTCCGATTGGAGGAAATTTCACCAGTTTTGGACTCAAAATGAGAGAGTTATGGAGGTTTTAATTTTCGGCCATGTTTTCCGCACTCTTTATGAAACAGACAAAAACTCTCACGACAGATTGAATTTTTAAATGAGAATTTTCCCCACGAACGAGATTTGGAAGACCTCCGATTGGTAAAAATTGCACTACTTTTCGACTTAAAATGAGAGAGTTATGGTCGTCTTAATTTTGGGTGATGTTTCTCACGCCCATTATAAAACGGACTAGAACACTCACATCCCACCGACTTTTGAAACGAGAATTCTTTCCCTTGAAAGTGAATTTCAAGACCTCCGATTGGAAGAAATTTGGCCACTTTTGGACCTAAAATGAGAGTTATGGAGGTTTTAATTTCAGGTGACGTGTCGCACACTCTTTATAACACAGACAAGAACGCTCTCATCCCACTGAATTTGAAACAAGATTTCTTTCCCCTAAGAGCGAAGATGAAGACCTCCGATTGGTGGAAATTTCACCACCTTTGGACTCAAAATGAGAGAGTTATGGTGGTTTTAATTTTTCGGCCACGTTTTGCACACTCTTTATGAAATGGACCAGAACTCTCACGACACATTGAATTTTTAAATGCGAATTTTCTCCACGAACGAGAATTTGAAGACCTCCGATTGGTAGAAATTGCACTATTTTTCGACTTAAAATGAGAGAGTTATGGTGGTTTTAATTTTGGGTGATGTTTCTCACGCGCTTTATAAAACGGACCAGAACACTCTCATCCCACCGAATTTTGAAGCGAGAATTCTTTCGTTTGAAAGTGAATTTCAAGACCCCCGATTGGAAGAAATTTCGCCACTTTTGGACCTAACATGAGAGTTATGGAGGTTTTAATTTCAGTTGACGTGTCGCACACTCTTTATAACACAAACAAGAACGCTCTCATCCCATTGAATTTTGAAACAAGATTTCTTTCCCCTGAAAGCGAAGATGAAGACCTCCGATAGGTGGAAATTTCACCACTTTTGTACTCAAAATGAGAGAGTTATGGAGGTTTTAATTTTCGGCCACGTTTCGCACACTCTTTACGAAACGGACAAGAACTCTCACGACACATTGATTTTTTAAATGAGAATTTTCCCCACGAACGAGAATTTGAAGACCTCCGATTGGTAGAAATTGCACTACTTTTCGACTTAAAATGAGAGAGTTATGGTGGTTTTAATTTTGGGTGATGTTTCTCACGCCCTTTTTAAAAGGGACCAGAACACTCTCATCCCACCGAATTTTGAAACGAGAATTTTTTCCTTTGAAAGTGAATTTCAGGACCTTCGATTGGAAGAAATTTCGCCACTTTTGGACCTAACATGAGAGTTATGGAGGTTTTAATTTCAGGTGACCTGTCGCACACTCTTTATAACACAAACAAGAACGCTACCATCCCATTGAATTTTGAAACAAGATTTCTTTCCCCTGAAAGCGAAGATGAAGACCTCCGATTGGAGGAAATTTCACCAGTTTTGGACTCAAAATGAGAGAGTTATGGAGGTTTTAATTTTCGGCCATGTTTTCCGCACTCTTTATGAAACAGACAAAAACTCTCACGACAGATTGAATTTTTAAATGAGAATTTTCCCCACGAACGAGATTTGGAAGACCTCCGATTGGTAAAAATTGCACTACTTTTCGACTTAAAATGAGAGAGTTATGGTCGTCTTAATTTTGGGTGATGTTTCTCACGCCCATTATAAAACGGACTAGAACAGTCACATCCCACCGACTTTTGAAACGAGAATTCTTTCCCTTGAAAGTGAATTTCAAGACCTCCGATTGGAAGAAATTTGGCCACTTTTGGACCTAAAATGAGAGTTATGGAGGTTTTAATTTCAGGTGACGTGTCGCACACTCTTTATAACACAGACAAGAACGCTCTCATCCCACTGAATTTGAAACAAGATTTCTTTCCCCTAAGAGCGAAGATGAAGACCTCCGATTGGTGGAAATTTCACCACCTTTGGACTCAAAATGAGAGAGTTATGGTGGTTTTAATTTTTCGGCCACGTTTTGCACACTCTTTATGAAACGGACCAGAACTCTCACGACACATTGAATTTTTAAATGCGAATTTTCTCCACGAACGAGAATTTGAAGACCTCCGATTGGTAGAAATTGCACTATTTTTCGACTTAAAATGAGAGAGTTATGGTGGTTTTAATTTTGGGTGATGTTTCTCACGCGCTTTATAAAACGGACCAGAACACTCTCATCCCACCGAATTTTGAAGCGAGAATTCTTTCGTTTGAAAGTGAATTTCAAGACCCCCGATTGGAAGAAATTTCGCCACTTTTGGACCTAACATGAGAGTTATGGAGGTTTTAATTTCAGGTGACGTGTCGCACACTCTTTATAACACAAACAAGAACGATCTCATCCCATTGAATTTTGAAACAAGATTTCTTTCCCCTGAAAGCGAAGATGAAGACCTCCGATAGGTGGAAATTTCACCACTTTTGTACTCAAAATGAGAGAGTTATGGAGGTTTTAATTTTCGGCCACGTTTCGCACACTCTTTACGAAACGGACAAGAACTCTCACGACACATTGATTTTTTAAATGAGAATTTTCCCCACGAACGAGAATTTGAAGACCTCCGATTGGTAGAAATTGCACTACTTTTCGACTTAAAATTTGAGAGTTATGGTTTTCTTTAATTTTGGGTGATGTTTCTCACGCCCTTTTTAAAACGGACCAGAACACTCTCATCCCACCGAATTTTGAAACGAGAATTTTTTCCTTTGAAAGTGAATTTCAGGACCTTCGATTGGAAGAAATTTCGCCACTTTTGGACCTAACATGAGAGTTATGGAGGTTTTAATTTCAGGTGACCTGTCGCACACTCTTTATAACACAAACAAGAACGCTACCATCCCATTGAATTTTGAAACAAGATTTCTTTCCCCTGAAAGCGAAGATGAAGACCTCCGATTGGAGGAAATTTCACCAGTTTTGGACTCAAAATGAGAGAGTTATGGAGGTTTTAATTTTCGGCCATGTTTTCCGCACTCTTTATGAAACAGACAAAAACTCTCACGACAGATTGAATTTTTAAATGAGAATTTTCCCCACGAACGAGATTTGGAAGACCTCCGATTGGTAAAAATTGCACTACTTTTCGACTTAAAATGAGAGAGTTATGGTCGTCTTAATTTTGGGTGATGTTTCTCACGCCCATTATAAAACGGACTAGAACACTCACATCCCACCGACTTTTGAAACGAGAATTCTTTCCCTTGAAAGTGAATTTCAAGACCTCCGATTGGAAGAAATTTGGCCACTTTTGGACCTAAAATGAGAGTTATGGAGGTTTTAATTTCAGGTGACGTGTCGCACACTCTTTATAACACAGACAAGAACGCTCTCATCCCACTGAATTTGAAACAAGATTTCTTTCCCCTAAGAGCGAAGATGAAGACCTCCGATTGGTGGAAATTTCACCACCTTTGGACTCAAAATGAGAGAGTTATGGTGGTTTTAATTTTTCGGCCACGTTTTGCACACTCTTTATGAAATGGACCAGAACTCTCACGACACATTGAATTTTTAAATGCGAATTTTCTCCACGAACGAGAATTTGAAGACCTCCGATTGGTAGAAATTGCACTATTTTTCGACTTAAAATGAGAGAGTTATGGTGGTTTTAATTTTGGGTGATGTTTCTCACGCGCTTTATAAAACGGACCAGAACACTCTCATCCCACCGAATTTTGAAGCGAGAATTCTTTCGTTTGAAAGTGAATTTCAAGACCCCCGATTGGAAGAAATTTCGCCACTTTTGGACCTAACATGAGAGTTATGGAGGTTTTAATTTCAGTTGACGTGTCGCACACTCTTTATAACACAAACAAGAACGCTCTCATCCCATTGAATTTTGAAACAAGATTTCTTTCCCCTGAAAGCGAAGATGAAGACCTCCGATAGGTGGAAATTTCACCACTTTTGTACTCAAAATGAGAGAGTTATGGAGGTTTTAATTTTCGGCCACGTTTCGCACACTCTTTACGAAACGGACAAGAACTCTCACGACACATTGATTTTTTAAATGAGAATTTTCCCCACGAACGAGAATTTGAAGACCTCCGATTGGTAGAAATTGCACTACTTTTCGACTTAAAATGAGAGAGTTATGGTGGTTTTAATTTTGGGTGATGTTTCTCACGCCCTTTTTAAAAGGGACCAGAACACTCTCATCCCACCGAATTTTGAAACGAGAATTTTTTCCTTTGAAAGTGAATTTCAGGACCTTCGATTGGAAGAAATTTCGCCACTTTTGGACCTAACATGAGAGTTATGGAGGTTTTAATTTCAGGTGACCTGTCGCACACTCTTTATAACACAAACAAGAACGCTACCATCCCATTGAATTTTGAAACAAGATTTCTTTCCCCTGAAAGCGAAGATGAAGACCTCCGATTGGAGGAAATTTCACCAGTTTTGGACTCAAAATGAGAGAGTTATGGAGGTTTTAATTTTCGGCCATGTTTTCCGCACTCTTTATGAAACAGACAAAAACTCTCACGACAGATTGAATTTTTAAATGAGAATTTTCCCCACGAACGAGATTTGGAAGACCTCCGATTGGTAAAAATTGCACTACTTTTCGACTTAAAATGAGAGAGTTATGGTCGTCTTAATTTTGGGTGATGTTTCTCACGCCCATTATAAAACGGACTAGAACACTCACATCCCACCGACTTTTGAAACGAGAATTCTTTCCCTTGAAAGTGAATTTCAAGACCTCCGATTGGAAGAAATTTGGCCACTTTTGGACCTAAAATGAGAGTTATGGAGGTTTTAATTTCAGGTGACGTGTCGCACACTCTTTATAACACAGACAAGAACGCTCTCATCCCACTGAATTTGAAACAAGATTTCTTTCCCCTAAGAGCGAAGATGAAGACCTCCGATTGGTGGAAATTTCACCACCTTTGGACTCAAAATGAGAGAGTTATGGTGGTTTTAATTTTTCGGCCACGTTTTGCACACTCTTTATGAAATGGACCAGAACTCTCACGACACATTGAATTTTTAAATGCGAATTTTCTCCACGAACGAGAATTTGAAGACCTCCGATTGGTAGAAATTGCACTATTTTTCGACTTAAAATGAGAGAGTTATGGTGGTTTTAATTTTGGGTGATGTTTCTCACGCGCTTTATAAAACAGACCAGAACACTCTCATCCCACCGAATTTTGAAGCGAGAATTCTTTCGTTTGAAAGTGAATTTCAAGACCCCCGATTGGAAGAAATTTCGCCACTTTTGGACCTAACATGAGAGTTATGGAGGTTTTAATTTCAGTTGACGTGTCGCACACTCTTTATAACACAAACAAGAACGCTCTCATCCCATTGAATTTTGAAACAAGATTTCTTTCCTTTGAAAGTGAATTTCAAGACCTCCGATTGGAAGAAATTTGGCCACTTTTGGACCTAAAATGAGAGTTATGGAGGTTTTAATTTCAGGTGACGTGTCGCACACTCTTTATAACACAGACAAGAACGCTCTCATCCCACTGAATTTTGAAACAAGATTTCCTTCCCCTGAAAGCGAAGATGAAGAACTCCGATTCGTGGAAATTTCACCACTTTTGGACTCAAAATGAGAGAGTTATGGAGGTTTTAATTTTCGGCCACGTTTTGCACACTCTTTATGAAACGGACCAGAACTCTCACGACACATTGAATTTTTAAATGAGAATTTTCCCCACGAACGAGAATTTGAAGACCTCCGATTGGTAGAAATTGCACTATTTTCGACTTAAAATGAGAGAGTTATGGTGGTTTTAAATTTGGGTGATGTTTCTCGCGCCCTTTTTAAAACGGACCAGAAACTCTCATCCCACTGAATTTTGAAACGAGAATTTTTTCCTTTGAAAGTGAATTTCAGGACCTTCGATTGGAAGAAATTTCGCCACTTTTGGACCTAACATGAGAGTTATGGAGGTTTTAATTTCAGGTGACCTGTCGCACACTCTTTATAACACAAACAAGAACGCTATCATCCCATTGAATTTTGAAACAAGATTTCTTTCCCCGGAAAGCGAAGATGAAGACCTCCGATTGGTGGAAATTTCACCACTTTTGTACTCAAAATGAGAGAGTTATGGAGGTTTTAATTTTCGGCCACGTTTCGCACACTCTTTACGAAACGGACAAGAACTCTCACGACACATTGAATTTTTAAATGAGAATTTTTCCCACGAACGAGAATTTGAAGACCTCCAATTAGTAGAAATTGCACTACTTTTTGACTTAAAATGAGAGAGTTATTGTGGTTTTAATTTTGGGTGATGTTTCTCACGCCCTTTTTAAAACGGACCAGAACACTCTCATCCCACCGAATTTTGAAACGAGAATTTTTTCCTTTGAAAGTGAATTTCAGGACCTTCGATTGGAAGAAATTTCGCCACTTTTGTACCTAACATGAGAGTTATGGAGGTTTTAATTTCAGGTGACCTGTTGCACACTCTTTATAACACAAACAAGAACGCTATCATCCCATTGAATTTTGAAAAAAGATTTCTTTCCCCTGAAAGCGAAGTTGAAGACCTCCGATTGGAGGAAATTTCACCACTTTTGGACTCAAAATGAGAGAGTCATGGAGGTTCTAATTTTTGGCCATGTTTGCCGCACTCTTTATCAAACAGACAAAAACTCTCACGACAGATTGAATTTTTAAATAAGAATTTTCCCCACGAACGAGATTTGGAAGACCTCCGATTGGTAAAAATTGCACTACGTTTCGACTTAAAATGAGAGAGTTATGGTCATTTTAATTTTGGGTGATGTTTCTCACGCCCATTATAAAACGGACTAAAACTCTCACATCCCACCGAATTTTGAAACGAGAATTCTTTCCTTTGAAAGTGAATTTCAAGACCTCCGATTGGAAGAAATTTGGCCACTTTTGGACCTAAAATGAGAGTTATGGAGGTTTTAATTTCAGGTGACGTGTCGCACACTCTTTATAACACAGACAAGAACGCTCTCATCCCACTGAATTTTGAAACAAGATTTCTTTCCCCTGAAAGCGAAGATGAAGAACTCCGATTCGTGGAAATTTCACCACTTTTGGACTCAAAATGAGAGAGTTATGGAGGTTTTAATTTTCGGCCACGTTTTGCACACTCTTTATGAAACGGACCAGAACTCTCACGACACATTGAATTTTTAAATGAGAATTTTCCCCACGAACGAGAATTTGAAGACCTCCGATTGGTAGAAATTGCACTATTTTCGACTTAAAATGAGAGAGTTATGGTGGTTTTAAATTTGGGTGATGTTTCTCGCGCCCTTTTTAAAACGGACCAGAAACTCTCATCCCACTGAATTTTGAAACGAGAATTTTTTCCTTTGAAAGTGAATTTCAGGACCTTCGATTGGAAGAAATTTCGCCACTTTTGGACCTAACATGAGAGTTATGGAGGTTTTAATTTCAGGTGACCTGTCGCACACTCTTTATAACACAAACAAGAACGCTATCATCCCATTGAATTTTGAAACAAGATTTCTTTCCCCGGAAAGCGAAGATGAAGACCTCCGATTGGTGGAAATTTCACCACTTTTGTACTCAAAATGAGAGAGTTATGGAGGTTTTAATTTTCGGCCACGTTTCGCACACTCTTTACGAAACGGACAAGAACTCTCACGACACATTGAATTTTTAAATGAGAATTTTTCCCACGAACGAGAATTTGAAGACCTCCAATTAGTAGAAATTGCACTACTTTTTGACTTAAAATGAGAGAGTTATTGTGGTTTTAATTTTGGGTGATGTTTCTCACGCCCTTTTTAAAACGGACCAGAACACTCTCATCCCACCGAATTTTGAAACGAGAATTTTTTCCTTTGAAAGTGAATTTCAGGACCTTCGATTGGAAGAAATTTCGCCACTTTTGTACCTAACATGAGAGTTATGGAGGTTTTAATTTCAGGTGACCTGTTGCACACTCTTTATAACACAAACAAGAACGCTATCATCCCATTAAATTTTGAAAAAAGATTTCTTTCCCCTGAAAGCGAAGATGAAGACCTCCGATTGGAGGAAATTTCACCACTTTTGGACTCAAAATGAGAGAGTCATGGAGGTTCTAATTTTTGGCCATGTTTGCCGCACTCTTTATCAAACAGACAAAAACTCTCACGACAGATTGAATTTTTAAATAAGAATTTTCCCCACGAACGAGATTTGGAAGACCTCCGATTGGTAAAAATTGCACTACGTTTCGACTTAAAATGAGAGAGTTATGGTCATTTTAATTTTGGGTGATGTTTCTCACGCCCATTATAAAACGGACTAAAACACTCACATCCCACCGAATTTTGAAACGAGAATTCTTTCCTTTGAAAGTGAATTTCAAGACCTCCGATTGGAAGAAATTTGGCCACTTTTGGACCTAAAATGAGAGTTATGGAGGTTTTAATTTCAGGTGACGTGTCGCACACTCTTTATAACACAGACAAGAACGCTCTCATCCCACTGAATTTTGAAACAAGATTTCTTTCCCCTGAAAGCGAAGATGAAGAACTCCGATTCGTGGAAATTTCACCACTTTTGGACTCAAAATGAGAGAGTTATGGAGGTTTTAATTTTCGGCCACGTTTTGCACACTCTTTATGAAACGGACCAGAACTCTCACGACACATTGAATTTTTAAATGAGAATTTTCCCCACGAACGAGAATTTGAAGACCTCCGATTGGTAGAAATTGCACTACTTTTCGACTTAAAATGAGAGAGTTATGGTGGTTTTAATTTTGGGTGATGTTTCTCACGCCCTTTTTAAAACGGACCAGAACACTCTCATCCCACCGAATTTTGAAATGATAATTTTTTCCTTTGAAAGTGAATTTCAGGACCTTCGATTGGAAGAAATTTCGCCAGTTTTGGACCTAACATGAGAGTTATGGAGGTTTTAATTTCAGGTGACGTGTCGTACACTCTTTATAACACAGACAACAACGCTCTCATCCCACTGAATTTTGAAAAAGATTTCTTTCCCCTGAGAGCGAAGATGAAGACCTCCGATTCGAGGAAATTTCACCACTTTTGGACTCAAAATGAGAGTTATGGAGGTTTTAATTTTCGGCCACGTTTTGCACACTCTTTATGAAACGGACCAGAACTTTCACGACACAGTGAATTTTTAAATGAGAATTTTCCCCACGAACGAGAATTTTCCCCACGAACGAGAATTTGAAGACCTCCGATTGGTAGAAATTGCACTATTTTTCGACATAAAATGAGAGAGTTATGGTGGTTTTAATTTTGGGTGATTTTTCACACGCGCTTTATAAAACGGACCAGAACACTCTCATCCCACCAAATTTTGAAGCGAGAATTCTTTCCTTTGAAACTGAATTTCAAGACCCCCGATTGGAAGAAATTTCGCCACTTTTGGACCTAACATGAGAGTTATGGAGGTTTCAATTTCAGGTGACCTGTCGCACACTCTTTATAACACAAACAAGAACGCTCTCATCCCATTGAATTTTGAAACAAGATTTCTTTCCCCTGAAAGCGAAGATGAAGACCTCCGATTGGTGGAAATTTCACCACTTTTGTACTCAAAATGAGAGAGTTATGGAGGTTTTAATTTTCGGCCACGTTTCGCACACTCTTTACGAAACGGACAAGAACTCTCACGACACATTGAATTTTTAAATGAGAATTTTCCCCACGAACGAGAATTTGAAGACCTCCGATTGGTAGAAATTGCACTACTTTTCGACTTAAAATGAGAGAGTTATGGTCGTTTTAATTTTGGGTGATGTTTCTCACGCCCATTATAAAACGGACTAGAACACTCACATCCCACCGAATTTTGAAACGAGAATTCTTTCCTTTGAAAGTGAATTTCAAGACCTCCGATTGGAAGAAATTTGGCCACTTTTGGACCTAAAATGAGAGTTATGGAGGTTTTAATTTCAGGTGACGTGTCGCACACTCTTTATAACACAGACAAGAACGCTCTCATCCCACTGAATTTTGAAACAAGATTTCTTTCCCCTGAAAGCGAAGATGAAGACCTCCGATTCGTGGAAATTTCACCACTTTTGGACTCAAAATGAGAGAGTTATGGAGGTTTTAATTTTCGGCCACGTTTTGCACACTCTTTATGAAACGGACCAGAACTCTCACGACACATTGAATTTTTAAATGAGAATTTTCCCCACGAACGATAATTTGAAGACCTCCGATTGGTAGAAATTGCACTACTTTTCGACTTAAAATGAGAGAGTTATGGTGGTTTTAATTTTGGGTGATGTTTCTCACGCCCTTTTTAAAACGGACCAGAACACTCTGATCCCACCGAATTTTGAAACGAGAATTTTTTCCTTTGAAAGTGAATTTCAGGACCTTCGATTGGAAGAAATTTCGCCACTTTTGGACCTAACATGAGAGTTATGGAGGTTTTAATTTCAGGTGACCTGTCGCACACTCTTTATAACACAAACAAGAACGCTACCATCCCATTGAATTTTGAAACAAGATTTCTTTCCCCTGAAAGCGAAGATGAAGACCTCCGATTGGAGGAAATTTCACCAGTTTTGGACTCAAAATGAGAGAGTTATGGAGGTTTTAATTTTCGGCCATGTTTTCCGCACTCTTTATGAAACAGACAAAAACTCTCACGACAGATTGAATTTTTAAATGAGAATTTTCCCCACGAACGAGATTTGGAAGACCTCCGATTGGTAAAAATTGCACTACTTTTCGACTTCAAATGAGAGAGTTATGGTCGTTTTAATTTTGGGTGATGTTTCTCACGCCCATTATAAAACGGACTAGAACACTCACATCCCACCGACTTTTGAAACGAGAATTCTTTCCTTTGAAAGTGAATTTCAAGACCTCCGATTGGAAGAAATTTGGCCACTTTTGGACCTAAAATGAGAGTTATGGAGGTTTTAATTTCAGGTGACGTGTCCCACACTCTTTATAACACAGACAAGAACGCTCTCATCCCAGTGAATTTGAAACAAGATTTCTTTCCCCTGAGAGCGAAGATGAAGACCTCCGATTCGTGGAAATTTCACCACTTTTGGACTCAAAATGAGAGAGTTATGGAGGTTTAAATTTTCGGCCACGTTTTGCACACTCTTTATGAAACGGACCAGAACTCTCACGACACATTGAATTTTTAAATGAGAATTTTCCCCACGAACGAGAATTTGAAGACCTCCGATTGGTAGAAATTGCACTATTTTCGACTTAAAATGAGAGAGTTATGGTGGTTTTAAATTTGGGTGATGTTTCTCACGCCCTTTTTAAAACGGACAAGAACACTCTCATCCCACTGAATTTTGAAACGAGAATTTTTTCCTTTGAAAGTGAATTTCAGGACCTTCGATTGGAAGAAATGTCGCCACTTTTGGACCTAACATGAGAGTTTTGGAGGTTTTAATTTCAGGTGACCTGTCGCACACTCTTTATAACACAAACAAGAACGCTATCATCCCATTGAATTTTGAAAAAAGATTTCTTTCCCCTGAAAGCGAAGATGAAGACCTCCGATTGGAGGAAATTTCACCACTTTTGGACTCAAAATGAGAGAGTCATGGAGGTTCTAATTTTCGGCCATGTTTTCCGCACTCTTTATGAAACAGACAAAAACTCTCACGACAGATTGAATTTTTAAATAAGAATTTTCCCCACGAACGAGATTTGGAAGACCTCCGATTGGTAAAAATTGCACTACTTTTCGACTTAAAATGAGAGAGTTATGGTCGTTTTAATTTTGGGTGATGTTTCTCACGCCCATTATAAAACGGACTAGAACACTCACATCCCACCGAATTTTGAAACGAGAATTCTTTCCTTTGAAAGTGAATTTCAAGACCTCCGATTGGAAGAAATTTGGCCACTTTTGGACCTAAAATGAGAGTTATGGAGGTTTTAATTTCAGGTGACGTGTCGCACACTCTTTATAACACAGACAAGAACGCTCTCATCCCACTGAATTTTGAAACAAGATTTCTTTCCCCTGAAAGCGAAGATGAAGACCTCCGATTCGTGGAAATTTCACCACTTTTGGACTCAAAATGAGAGAGTTATGGAGGTTTTAATTTTCGGCCACGTTTTGCACACTCTTTATGAAACGGACCAGAACTCTCACGACACATTGAATTTTTAAATGAGAATTTTCCCCACGAACGAGAATTTGAAGACCTCCGATTGGTAGAAATTGCACTATTTTCGACTTAAAATGAGAGAGTTATGGTGGTTTTAAATTTGGGTGATGTTTCTCACGCCCTTTTTAAAACGGACCAGAACACTCTCATCCCACTGAATTTTGAAACGAAAATTTTTTCCTTTGAAAGTGAATTTCAGGACCTTCGATTGGAAGAAATGTCGCCACTTTTGGACCTAACATGAGAGTTTTGGAGGTTTTAATTTCAGGTGACCTGTCGCACACTCTTTATAACACAAACAAGAACGCTATCATCCCATTGAATTTTGAAAAAAGATTTCTTTCCCCTGAAAGCGAAGATGAAGACCTCCGATTGGAGGAAATTTCACCACTTTTGGACTCAAAATGAGAGAGTCATGGAGGTTCTAATTTTCGGCCATGTTTTCCGCACTCTTTATGAAACAGACAAAAACTCTCACGACAGATTGAATTTTTAAATAAGAATTTTCCCCACGAACGAGATTTGGAAGACCTCCGATTGGTAAAAATTGCACTACTTTTCGACTTAAAATGAGAGAGTTATGGTCGTTTTAATTTTGGGTGATGTTTCTCACGCCCATTATAAAACGGACTAGAACACTCACATCCCACCGAATTTTGAAACGAGAATTCTTTCCTTTGAAAGTGAATTTCAAGACCTCCGATTGGAAGAAATTTGGCCACTTTTGGACCTAAAATGAGAGTTATGGAGGTTTTAATTTCAGGTGACGTGTCGCACACTCTTTATAACACAGACAAGAACGCTCTCATCCCACTGAATTTTGAAACAAGATTTCTTTCCCCTGAAAGCGAAGATGAAGACCTCCGATTGGAGGAAATTTCACCAGTTTTGTACTCAAAATGAGAGAGTTATGGAGGTTTTAATTTTCGGCCACGTTTCGCACACTCTTTACGAAACGGACAAGAACTCTCACGACACATTGAATTTTTAAATGAGAATTTTCCCCACGAACGAGAATTTGAAGACCTCCGATTGGTAGAAATTGTACTACTTTTCGACTTAAAATGAGAGAGTTATGGTCGTTTTAATTTTGGGTGATGTTTCTCACGCCCATTATAAAACGGACTAGAACACTCACATCCCACCGAATTTTGAAACGAGAATTCTTTCCTTTGAAAGTGAATTTCAAGACCTCCGATTGGAAGAAATTTGGCCACTTTTGGACCTAAAATGAGAGTTATGGAGGTTTTAATTTCAGGTGACGTGTCGCACACTCTTTATAACACAGACAAGAACGCTCTCATCCCACTGAATTTTGAAACAAGATTTCTTTCCCCTGAAAGCGAAGATGAAGAGCTCCGATTCGTGAAAATTTCACCACTTTTGGACTCAAAATGAGAGAGTTATGGAGGTTTTAATTTTCGGCCACGTTTTGCACACTCTTTATGAAACGGACCAGAACTCTCACGACACATTGAATTTTTAAATGAGAATTTTCCCCACGAACGAGAATTTGAAGACCTCCGATTGGTAGAAATTGCACTACTTTTCGACTTAAAATGAGAGAGTTATGGTGGTTTTAATTTTGGGTGCTGTTTCTCACGCCCATTATAAAACGGACTAGAACACTCACATCCCACCGAATTTTGAAACGAGAATTCTTTCCTTTGAAAGTGAATTTCAAGACCTCCGATTGGAAGAAATTTGGCCACTTTTGGACCTAAAATGAGAGTTATGGAGGTTTTAATTTCAGGTGACGTGTCGCACACTCTTTATAACACAGACAAGAACGCTCTCATCCCACTGAATTTTGAAACAAGATTTCTTTCCCCTGAAAGCGAAGATGAAGACCTCCGATTCGTGGAAATTTCACCACTTTTGGACTCAAAATGAGAGAGTGATGGAGGTTTTAATTTTCGGCCACGTTTTGCACACTCTTTATGAAACGGACCAGAACTCTCACGACACATTGAATTTTTAAATGAGAATTTTCCCCACGAACGAGAATTTGAAGACCTCCGATTGGTAGAAATTGCACTATTTTTCGACTTAAAATGAGAGAGTTATGGTGGTTTTAATTTTGGGTGATGTTTCTCACGCGCTTTATAAAACGGACCAGAACACTCTCATCCCACCAAATTTTGAAGCGAGAATTCTTTCCTTTGAAAGTGAATTTCAAGACCCCCGATTGGAAGAAATTTCGCCACTTTTGGACCTAACATGAGAGTTATGGAGGTTTCAATTTCAGGTGACCTGTCGCACACTCTTTATAACACAAACAAGAACGCTCTCATCCCATTGAATTTTGAAACAAGATTTCTTTCCCCTGAAAGCGAAGATGAAGACCTCCGATTGGTGGAAATTTCACCACTTTTGTACTCAAAATGAGAGAGTTATGGAGGTTTTAATTTTCGGCCACGTTTCGCACACTCTTTACGAAACGGACAAGAACTCTCACGACACATTGAATTTTTAAATGAGAATTTTCCCCACGAACGAGAATTTGAAGACCTCCAATTGGTAGAAATTGCACTACTTTTCGACTTAAAATGAGAGAGTTATGGTCGTTTTAATTTTGGGTGATGTTTCTCACGCCCATTATAAAACGGACTAGAACACTCACATCCCACCGAATTTTGAAACGAGAATTCTTTCCTTTGAAAGTGAATTTCAAGACCTCCGATTGGAAGAAATTTGGCCACTTTTGGACCTAAAATGAGAGTTATGGAGGTTTTAATTTCAGGTGACGTGTCGCACACTCTTTATAACACAGACAAGAACGCTCTCATCCCACTGAATTTTGAAACAAGATTTCTTTCCCCTGAAAGCGAAGATGAAGAGCTCCGATTCGTGAAAATTTCACCACTTTTGGACTCAAAATAAGAGAGTTATGGAGGTTTTAATTTTCGGCCACGTTTTGCACACTCTTTATGAAACGGACCAGAACTCTCACGACACATTGAATTTTTAAATGAGAATTTTCCCCACGAACGAGAATTTGAAGACCTCCGATTGGTAGAAATTGCACTACTTTTCGACTTAAAATGAGAGAGTTATGGTGGTTTTAATTTTGGGTGATGTTTTTCACGCCCATTATAAAACGGACTAGAACACTCACATCCCACCGAATTTTGAAACGAGAATTCTTTCCTTTGAAAGTGAATTTCAAGACCTCCGATTGGAAGAAATTTGGCCACTTTTGGACCTAAAATGAGAGTTATGGAGGTTTTAATTTCAGGTGACGTGTCGCACACTCTTTATAACACAGACAAGAACGCTCTCATCCCACTGAATTTTGAAACAAGATTTTTTTCCCCTGAAAGCGAAGATCAAGACCTCCGATTCGTGGAAATTTCACCACTTTTGGACTCAAAATGAGAGAGTCATGGAGGTTCTAATTTTCCGCCATGTTTTCCGCACTCTTTATGAAACAGACAAAAACTCTCACGACAGATTGAATTTTTAAATAAGAATTTTCCCCACGAACGAGATTTGGAAGACCTCCGATTGGTAAAAATTGCACTACTTTTCGACTTAAAATGAGAGAGTTATGGTCGTTTTAATTCTGGGTGATGTTTCTCACGCCCATTATAAAACGGACTAGAACACTCACATCCCACCGAATTTTGAAACGAGAATTCTTTCCTTTGAAAGTGAATTTCAAGACCTCCGATTGGAAGAAATTTGGCCACTTTTGGACCTAAAATGAGAGTTATGGAGGTTTTAATTTCAGGTGACGTGTCGCACACTCTTTATAACACAGACAAGAACGCTCTCATCCCACTGAATTTTGAAACAAGATTTCTTTCCCCTGAAAGCGAAGATGAAGACCTCCGATTCGTGGAAATTTCACCACTTTTGGACTCAAAATGAGAGAGTTATGGAGGTTTTAATTTTCGGCCACGTTTTGCACACTCTTTATGAAACGGACCAGAACTCTCACGACACATTGAATTTTTAAATGAGAATTTTCCCCACGAACGAGAATTTGAAGACCTCCGAATGGTAGAAATTGCACTATTTTTCGACTTAAAATGAGAGAGTTATGGTGGTTTTAATTTTGGGTGATGTTTCTCACGCGCTTTATAAAACGGACCAGAACACTCTCATCCCACCAAATTTTGAAGCGAGAATTCTTTCCTTTGAAAGTGAATTTCAAGACCCCCGATTGGAAGAAATTTCGCCACTTTTGGACCTAACATGAGAGTTATGGAGGTTTCAATTTCAGGTGACCTGTCGCACACTCTTTATAACACAAACAAGAACGCTCTCATCCCATTGAATTTTGAAACAAGATTTCTTTCCCCTGAAAGCGAAGATGAAGACCTCCGATTGGTGGAAATTTCACCACTTTTGTACTCAAAATGAGAGAGTTATGGAGGTTTTAATTTTCGGCCACGTTTCGCACACTCTTTACGAAACGGACAAGAACTCTCACGACACATTGAATTTTTAAATGAGAATTTTCCCCACGAACGAGAATTTGAAGACCTCCGATTGGTAGAAATTGCACTACTTTTCGACTTAAAATGAGAGAGTTATGGTCGTTTTAATTTTGGGTGATGTTTCTCACGCCCATTATAAAACGGACTAGAACACTCACATCCCACCGAATTTTGAAACGAGAATTCTTTCCTTTGAAAGTGAATTTCAAGACCTCCGATTGGAAGAAATTTGGCCACTTTTGGACCTAAAATGAGAGTTATGGAGGTTTTAATTTCAGGTGACGTGTCGCACACTCTTTATAACACAGACAAGAACGCTCTCATCCCACTGAATTTTGAAACAAGATTTCTTTCCCCTGAAAGCGAAGATGAAGACCTCCGATTCGTGGAAATTTCACCACTTTTGGACTCAAAATGAGAGAGTTATGGAGGTTTTAATTTTCGGCCACGTTTTGCACACTCTTTATGAAACGGACCAGAACTCTCACGACACATTGAATTTTTAAATGAGAATTTTCCCCACGAACGAGAATTTGAAGACCTCCGATTGGTAGAAATTGCACTATTTTTCGACTTAAAATGAGAGAGTTATGGTGGTTTTAATTTTGGGTGATGTTTCTCACGCGCTTTATAAAACGGACCAGAACACTCTCATCCCACCAAATTTTGAAGCGAGAATTCTTTCCTTTGAAAGTGAATTTCAAGACCCCCGATTGGAAGAAATTTCGCCACTTTTGGACCTAACATGAGAGTTATGGAGGTTTCAATTTCAGGTGACCTGTCGCACACTCTTTATAACACAAACAAGAACGCTCTCATCCCATTGAATTTTGAAACAAGATTTCTTTCCCCTGAAAGCGAAGATGAAGACCTCCGATTGGTGGAAATTTCACCACTTTTGTACTCAAAATGAGAGAGTTATGGAGGTTTTAATTTTCGGCCACGTTTCGCACACTCTTTACGAAACGGACAAGAACTCTCACGACACATTGAATTTTTAAATGAGAATTTTCCCCACGAACGAGAATTTGAAGACCTCCGATTGGTAGAAATTGCACTACTTTTCGACTTAAAATGAGAGAGTTATGGTCGTTTTAATTTTGGGTGATGTTTCTCACGCCCATTATAAAACGGACTAGAACACTCACATCCCACCGAATTTTGAAACGAGAATTCTTTCCTTTGAAAGTGAATTTCAAGACCTCCGATTGGAAGAAATTTGGCCACTTTTGGACCTAAAATGAGAGTTATGGAGGTTTTAATTTCAGGTGACGTGTCGCACACTCTTTATAACACTGACAAGAACGCTCTCATCCCACTGAATTTTGAAACAAGATTTCTTTCCCCTGAAAGCGAAGATGAAGAGCTCCGATTCGTGAAAATTTCACCACTTTTGTACTCAAAATGAGAGAGTTATGGAGGTTTTAATTTTCGGCCACGTTTTGCACACTCTTTATGAAACGGACCAGAACTCTCACGACACATTGAATTTTTAAATGAGAATTTTCCCCACGAACGAGAATTTGAAGACCTCCGATTGGTAGAAATTGCACTACTTTTCGACTTAAAATGAGAGAGTTATGGTGGTTTTAATTTTGGGTGATGTTTCTCACGCCCTTTTTAAAACGGACCAGAACACTCTCATCCCACCGAATTTTGAAATGATAATTTTTTCCTTTGAAAGTGAATTTCAGGACCTTCGATTGGAAGAAATTTCGCCAGTTTTGGACCTAACATCAGAGTTATGGAGGTTTTAATTTCAGGTGACGTGTCGTACACTCTTTATAACACAGACAACAACGCTCTCATCCCACTGAATTTTGAAAAAGATTTCTTTCCCCTGAGAGCGAAGATGAAGACCTCCGATTCGAGGAAATTTCACCACTTTTGGACTCAAAATGAGAGAGTTATGGAGGTTTTAATTTTCGGCCACGTTTTGCACACTCTTTATGAAACGGACCAGAACTTTCACGACACAGTGAATTTTTAAATGAGAATTTTCCCCACGAACGAGAATTTTCCCCACGAACGAGAATTTGAAGACCTCCGATTGGTAGAAATTGCACTATTTTTCGACATAAAATGAGAGAGTTATGGTGGTTTTAATTTTGGGTGATTTTTCACACGCGCTTTATAAAACGGACCAGAACACTCTCATCCCACCAAATTTTGAAGCGAGAATTCTTTCCTTTGAAACTGAATTTCAAGACCCCCGATTGGAAGAAATTTCGCCACTTTTGGACCTAACATGAGAGTTATGGAGGTTTCAATTTCAGGTGACCTGTCGCACACTCTTTATAACACAAACAAGAACGCTCTCATCCCATTGAATTTTGAAACAAGATTTCTTTCCCCTGAAAGCGAAGATGAAGACCTCCGATTGGTGGAAATTTCACCACTTTTGTACTCAAAATGAGAGAGTTATGGAGGTTTTAATTTTCGGCCACGTTTCGCACACTCTTTACGAAACGGACAAGAACTCTCACGACACATTGAATTTTTAAATGAGAATTTTCCCCACGAACGAGAATTTGAAGACCTCCGATTGGTAGAAATTGCACTACTTTTCGACTTAAAATGAGAGAGTTATGGTCGTTTTAATTTTGGGTGATGTTTCTCACGCCCATTATAAAACGGACTAGAACACTCACATCCCACCGAATTTTGAAACGAGAATTCTTTCCTTTGAAAGTGAATTTCAAGACCTCCGATTGGAAGAAATTTGGCCACTTTTGGACCTAAAATGAGAGTTATGGAGGTTTTAATTTCAGGTGACGTGTCGCACACTCTTTATAACACAGACAAGAACGCTCTCATCCCACTGAATTTTGAAACAAGATTTCTTTCCCCTGAAAGCGAAGATGAAGACCTCCGATTCGTGGAAATTTCACCACTTTTGGACTCAAAATGAGAGAGTTATGGAGGTTTTAATTTTCGGCCACGTTTTGCACACTCTTTATGAAACGGACCAGAACTCTCACGACACATTGAATTTTTAAATGAGAATTTTCCCCACGAACGAGAATTTGAAGACCTCCGATTGGTAGAAATTGCACTATTTTTCGACTTAAAATGAGAGAGTTATGGTGGTTTTAATTTTGGGTGATGTTTCTCACGCGCTTTATAAAACGGACCAGAACACTCTCATCCCACCAAATTTTGAAGCGAGAATTCTTTCCTTTGAAAGTGAATTTCAAGACCCCCGATTGGAAGAAATTTCGCCACTTTTGGACCTAACATGAGAGTTATGGAGGTTTCAATTTCAGGTGACCTGTCGCACACTCTTTATAACACAAACAAGAACGCTCTCATCCCATTGAATTTTGAAACAAGATTTCTTTCCCCTGAAAGCGAAGATGAAGACCTCCGATTGGTGGAAATTTCACCACTTTTGTACTCAAAATGAGAGAGTTATGGAGGTTTTAATTTTCGGCCACGTTTCGCACACTCTTTACGAAACGGACAAGAACTCTCACGACACATTGAATTTTTAAATGAGAATTTTCCCCACGAACGAGAATTTGAAGACCTCCGATTGGTAGAAATTGCACTACTTTTCGACTTAAAATGAGAGAGTTATGGTCGTTTTAATTTTGGGTGATGTTTCTCACGCCCATTATAAAACGGACTAGAACACTCACATCCCACCGAATTTTGAAACGAGAATTCTTTCCTTTGAAAGTGAATTTCAAGACCTCCGATTGGAAGAAATTTGGCCACTTTTGGACCTAAAATGAGAGTTATGGAGGTTTTAATTTCAGGTGACGTGTCGCACACTCTTTATAACACTGACAAGAACGCTCTCATCCCACTGAATTTTGAAACAAGATTTCTTTCCCCTGAAAGCGAAGATGAAGAGCTCCGATTCGTGAAAATTTCACCACTTTTGTACTCAAAATGAGAGAGTTATGGAGGTTTTAATTTTCGGCCACGTTTTGCACACTCTTTATGAAACGGACCAGAACTCTCACGACACATTGAATTTTTAAATGAGAATTTTCCCCACGAACGAGAATTTGAAGACCTCCGATTGGTAGAAATTGCACTACTTTTCGACTTAAAATGAGAGAGTTATGGTGGTTTTAATTTTGGGTGATGTTTCTCACGCCCTTTTTAAAACGGACCAGAACACTCTCATCCCACCGAATTTTGAAATGATAATTTTTTCCTTTGAAAGTGAATTTCAGGACCTTCGATTGGAAGAAATTTCGCCAGTTTTGGACCTAACATCAGAGTTATGGAGGTTTTAATTTCAGGTGACGTGTCGTACACTCTTTATAACACAGACAACAACGCTCTCATCCCACTGAATTTTGAAAAAGATTTCTTTCCCCTGAGAGCGAAGATGAAGACCTCCGATTCGAGGAAATTTCACCACTTTTGGACTCAAAATGAGAGAGTTATGGAGGTTTTAATTTTCGGCCACGTTTTGCACACTCTTTATGAAACGGACCAGAACTTTCACGACACAGTGAATTTTTAAATGAGAATTTTCCCCACGAACGAGAATTTTCCCCACGAACGAGAATTTGAAGACCTCCGATTGGTAGAAATTGCACTATTTTTCGACATAAAATGAGAGAGTTATGGTGGTTTTAATTTTGGGTGATTTTTCACACGCGCTTTATAAAACGGACCAGAACACTCTCATCCCACCAAATTTTGAAGCGAGAATTCTTTCCTTTGAAACTGAATTTCAAGACCCCCGATTGGAAGAAATTTCGCCACTTTTGGACCTAACATGAGAGTTATGGAGGTTTCAATTTCAGGTGACCTGTCGCACACTCTTTATAACACAAACAAGAACGCTCTCATCCCATTGAATTTTGAAACAAGATTTCTTTCCCCTGAAAGCGAAGATGAAGACCTCCGATTGGTGGAAATTTCACCACTTTTGTACTCAAAATGAGAGAGTTATGGAGGTTTTAATTTTCGGCCACGTTTCGCACACTCTTTACGAAACGGACAAGAACTCTCACGACACATTGAATTTTTAAATGAGAATTTTCCCCACGAACGAGAATTTGAAGACCTCCGATTGGTAGAAATTGCACTACTTTTCGACTTAAAATGAGAGAGTTATGGTCGTTTTAATTTTGGGTGATGTTTCTCACGCCCATTATAAAACGGACTAGAACACTCACATCCCACCGAATTTTGAAACGAGAATTCTTTCCTTTGAAAGTGAATTTCAAGACCTCCGATTGGAAGAAATTTGGCCACTTTTGGACCTAAAATGAGAGTTATGGAGGTTTTAATTTCAGGTGACGTGTCGCACACTCTTTATAACACAGACAAGAACGCTCTCATCCCACTGAATTTTGAAACAAGATTTCTTTCCCCTGAAAGCGAAGATGAAGACCTCCGATTCGTGGAAATTTCACCACTTTTGGACTCAAAATGAGAGAGTTATGGAGGTTTTAATTTTCGGCCACGTTTTGCACACTCTTTATGAAACGGACCAGAACTCTCACGACACATTGAATTTTTAAATGAGAATTTTCCCCACGAACGATAATTTGAAGACCTCCGATTGGTAGAAATTGCACTACTTTTCGACTTAAAATGAGAGAGTTATGGTGGTTTTAATTTTGGGTGATGTTTCTCACGCCCTTTTTAAAACGGACCAGAACACTCTGATCCCACCGAATTTTGAAACGAGAATTTTTTCCTTTGAAAGTGAATTTCAGGACCTTCGATTGGAAGAAATTTCGCCACTTTTGGACCTAACATGAGAGTTATGGAGGTTTTAATTTCAGGTGACCTGTCGCACACTCTTTATAACACAAACAAGAACGCTACCATCCCATTGAATTTTGAAACAAGATTTCTTTCCCCTGAAAGCGAAGATGAAGACCTCCGATTGGAGGAAATTTCACCAGTTTTGGACTCAAAATGAGAGAGTTATGGAGGTTTTAATTTTCGGCCATGTTTTCCGCACTCTTTATGAAACAGACAAAAACTCTCACGACAGATTGAATTTTTAAATGAGAATTTTCCCCACGAACGAGATTTGGAAGACCTCCGATTGGTAAAAATTGCACTACTTTTCGACTTCAAATGAGAGAGTTATGGTCGTTTTAATTTTGGGTGATGTTTCTCACGCCCATTATAAAACGGACTAGAACACTCACATCCCACCGACTTTTGAAACGAGAATTCTTTCCTTTGAAAGTGAATTTCAAGACCTCCGATTGGAAGAAATTTGGCCACTTTTGGACCTAAAATGAGAGTTATGGAGGTTTTAATTTCAGGTGACGTGTCGCACACTCTTTATAACACAGACAAGAACGCTCTCATCCCAGTGAATTTGAAACAAGATTTCTTTCCCCTGAGAGCGAAGATGAAGACCTCCGATTCGTGGAAATTTCACCACTTTTGGACTCAAAATGAGAGAGTTATGGAGGTTTAAATTTTCGGCCACGTTTTGCACACTCTTTATGAAACGGACCAGAACTCTCACGACACATTGAATTTTTAAATGAGAATTTTCCCCACGAACGAGAATTTGAAGACCTCCGATTGGTAGAAATTGCACTATTTTCGACTTAAAATGAGAGAGTTATGGTGGTTTTAAATTTGGGTGATGTTTCTCACGCCCTTTTTAAAACGGACCAGAACACTCTCATCCCACTGAATTTTGAAACGAGAATTTTTTCCTTTGAAAGTGAATTTCAGGACCTTCGATTGGAAGAAATGTCGCCACTTTTGGACCTAACATGAGAGTTTTGGAGGTTTTAATTTCAGGTGACCTGTCGCACACTCTTTATAACACAAACAAGAACGCTATCATCCCATTGAATTTTGAAAAAAGATTTCTTTCCCCTGAAAGCGAAGATGAAGACCTCCGATTGGAGGAAATTTCACCACTTTTGGACTCAAAATGAGAGAGTCATGGAGGTTCTATATTTCGGCCATGTTTTCCGCACTCTTTATGAAACAGACAAAAACTCTCACGACAGATTGAATTTTTAAATAAGAATTTTCCCCACGAACGAGATTTGGAAGACCTCCGATTGGTAAAAATTGCACTACTTTTCGACTTAAAATGGGAGAGTTATGGTCGTTTTAATTTTGGGTGATGTTTCTCACGCCCATTATAAAACGGACTAGAACACTCACATCCCACCGAATTTTGAAACGAGAATTCTTTCCTTTGAAAGTGAATTTCAAGACCTCCGATTGGAAGAAATTTGGCCACTTTTGGACCTAAAATGAGAGTTATGGAGGTTTTAATTTCAGGTGACGTGTCGCACACTCTTTATAACACAGACAAGAACGCTCTCATCCCACTGAATTTTGAAACAAGATTTCTTTCCCCTGAAAGCGAAGATGAAGACCTCCGATTCGTGGAAATTTCACCACTTTTGGACTCAAAATGAGAGAGTTATGGAGGTTTTAATTTTCGGCCACGTTTTGCACACTCTTTATGAAACGGACCAGAACTCTCACGACACATTGAATTTTTAAATGAGAATTTTCCCCACGAACGAGAATTTGAAGACCTCCGATTGGTAGAAATTGCACTATTTTCGACTTAAAATGAGAGAGTTATGGTGGTTTTAAATTTGGGTGATGTTTCTCACGCCCTTTTTAAAACGGACCAGAACACTCTCATCCCACTGAATTTTGAAACGAAAATTTTTTCCTTTGAAAGTGAATTTCAGGACCTTCGATTGGAAGAAATGTCGCCACTTTTGGACCTAACATGAGAGTTTTGGAGGTTTTAATTTCAGGTGACCTGTCGCACACTCTTTATAACACAAACAAGAACGCTATCATCCCATTGAATTTTGAAAAAAGATTTCTTTCCCCTGAAAGCGAAGATGAAGACCTCCGATTGGAGGAAATTTCACCACTTTTGGACTCAAAATGAGAGAGTCATGGAGGTTCTAATTTTCGGCCATGTTTTCCGCACTCTTTATGAAACAGACAAAAACTCTCACGACAGATTGAATTTTTAAATAAGAATTTTCCCCACGAACGAGATTTGGAAGACCTCCGATTGGTAAAAATTGCACTACTTTTCGACTTAAAATGAGAGAGTTATGGTCGTTTTAATTTTGGGTGATGTTTCTCACGCCCATTATAAAACGGACTAGAACACTCACATCCCACCGAATTTTGAAACGAGAATTCTTTCCTTTGAAAGTGAATTTCAAGACCTCCGATTGGAAGAAATTTGGCCACTTTTGGACCTAAAATGAGAGTTATGGAGGTTTTAATTTCAGGTGACGTGTCGCACACTCTTTATAACACAGACAAGAACGCTCTCATCCCACTGAATTTTGAAACAAGATTTCTTTCCCCTGAAAGCGAAGATGAAGACCTCCGATTGGAGGAAATTTCACCAGTTTTGTACTCAAAATGAGAGAGTTATGGAGGTTTTAATTTTCGGCCACGTTTCGCACACTCTTTACGAAACGGACAAGAACTCTCACGACACATTGAATTTTTAAATGAGAATTTTCCCCACGAACGAGAATTTGAAGACCTCCGATTGGTAGAAATTGTACTACTTTTCGACTTAAAATGAGAGAGTTATGGTCGTTTTAATTTTGGGTGATGTTTCTCACGCCCATTATAAAACGGACTAGAACACTCACATCCCACCGAATTTTGAAACGAGAATTCTTTCCTTTGAAAGTGAATTTCAAGACCTCCGATTGGAAGAAATTTGGCCACTTTTGGACCTAAAATGAGAGTTATGGAGGTTTTAATTTCAGGTGACGTGTCGCACACTCTTTATAACACAGACAAGAACGCTCTCATCCCACTGAATTTTGAAACAAGATTTCTTTCCCCTGAAAGCGAAGATGAAGAGCTCCGATTCGTGAAAATTTCACCACTTTTGGACTCAAAATGAGAGAGTTATGGAGGTTTTAATTTTCGGCCACGTTTTGCACACTCTTTATGAAACGGACCAGAACTCTCACGACACATTGAATTTTTAAATGAGAATTTTCCCCACGAACGAGAATTTGAAGACCTCCGATTGGTAGAAATTGCACTACTTTTCGACTTAAAATGAGAGAGTTATGGTGGTTTTAATTTTGGGTGCTGTTTCTCACGCCCATTATAAAACGGACTAGAACACTCACATCCCACCGAATTTTGAAACGAGAATTCTTTCCTTTGAAAGTGAATTTCAAGACCTCCGATTGGAAGAAATTTGGCCACTTTTGGACCTAAAATGAGAGTTATGGAGGTTTTAATTTCAGGTGACGTGTCGCACACTCTTTATAACACAGACAAGAACGCTCTCATCCCACTGAATTTTGAAACAAGATTTCTTTCCCCTGAAAGCGAAGATGAAGACCTCCGATTCGTGGAAATTTCACCACTTTTGGACTCAAAATGAGAGAGTGATGGAGGTTTTAATTTTCGGCCACGTTTTGCACACTCTTTATGAAACGGACCAGAACTCTCACGACACATTGAATTTTTAAATGAGAATTTTCCCCACGAACGAGAATTTGAAGACCTCCGATTGGTAGAAATTGCACTATTTTTCGACTTAAAATGAGAGAGTTATGGTGGTTTTAATTTTGGGTGATGTTTCTCACGCGCTTTATAAAACGGACCAGAACACTCTCATCCCACCAAATTTTGAAGCGAGAATTCTTTCCTTTGAAAGTGAATTTCAAGACCCCCGATTGGAAGAAATTTCGCCACTTTTGGACCTAACATGAGAGTTATGGAGGTTTCAATTTCAGGTGACCTGTCGCACACTCTTTATAACACAAACAAGAACGCTCTCATCCCATTGAATTTTGAAACAAGATTTCTTTCCCCTGAAAGCGAAGATGAAGACCTCCGATTGGTGGAAATTTCACCACTTTTGTACTCAAAATGAGAGAGTTATGGAGGTTTTAATTTTCGGCCACGTTTCGCACACTCTTTACGAAACGGACAAGAACTCTCACGACACATTGAATTTTTAAATGAGAATTTTCCCCACGAACGAGAATTTGAAGACCTCCGATTGGTAGAAATTGCACTACTTTTCGACTTAAAATGAGAGAGTTATGGTCGTTTTAATTTTGGGTGATGTTTCTCACGCCCATTATAAAACGGACTAGAACACTCACATCCCACCGAATTTTGAAACGAGAATTCTTTCCTTTGAAAGTGAATTTCAAGACCTCCGATTGGAAGAAATTTGGCCACTTTTGGACCTAAAATGAGAGTTATGGAGGTTTTAATTTCAGGTGACGTGTCGCACACTCTTTATAACACAGACAAGAACGCTCTCATCCCACTGAATTTTGAAACAAGATTTCTTTCCCCTGAAAGCGAAGATGAAGAGCTCCGATTCGTGAAAATTTCACCACTTTTGGACTCAAAATAAGAGAGTTATGGAGGTTTTAATTTTCGGCCACGTTTTGCACACTCTTTATGAAACGGACCAGAACTCTCACGACACATTGAATTTTTAAATGAGAATTTTCCCCACGAACGAGAATTTGAAGACCTCCGATTGGTAGAAATTGCACTACTTTTCGACTTAAAATGAGAGAGTTATGGTGGTTTTAATTTTGGGTGATGTTTTTCACGCCCATTATAAAACGGACTAGAACACTCACATCCCACCGAATTTTGAAACGAGAATTCTTTCCTTTGAAAGTGAATTTCAAGACCTCCGATTGGAAGAAATTTGGCCACTTTTGGACCTAAAATGAGAGTTATGGAGGTTTTAATTTCAGGTGACGTGTCGCACACTCTTTATAACACAGACAAGAACGCTCTCATCCCACTGAATTTTGAAACAAGATTTTTTTCCCCTGAAAGCGAAGATCAAGACCTCCGATTCGTGGAAATTTCACCACTTTTGGACTCAAAATGAGAGAGTCATGGAGGTTCTAATTTTCCGCCATGTTTTCCGCACTCTTTATGAAACAGACAAAAACTCTCACGACAGATTGAATTTTTAAATAAGAATTTTCCCCACGAACGAGATTTGGAAGACCTCCGATTGGTAAAAATTGCACTACTTTTCGACTTAAAATGAGAGAGTTATGGTCGTTTTAATTCTGGGTGATGTTTCTCACGCCCATTATAAAACGGACTAGAACACTCACATCCCACCGAATTTTGAAACGAGAATTCTTTCCTTTGAAAGTGAATTTCAAGACCTCCGATTGGAAGAAATTTGGCCACTTTTGGACCTAAAATGAGAGTTATGGAGGTTTTAATTTCAGGTGACGTGTCGCACACTCTTTATAACACAGACAAGAACGCTCTCATCCCACTGAATTTTGAAACAAGATTTCTTTCCCCTGAAAGCGAAGATGAAGACCTCCGATTCGTGGAAATTTCACCACTTTTGGACTCAAAATGAGAGAGTTATGGAGGTTTTAATTTTCGGCCACGTTTTGCACACTCTTTATGAAACGGACCAGAACTCTCACGACACATTGAATTTTTAAATGAGAATTTTCCCCACGAACGAGAATTTGAAGACCTCCGAATGGTAGAAATTGCACTATTTTTCGACTTAAAATGAGAGAGTTATGGTGGTTTTAATTTTGGGTGATGTTTCTCACGCGCTTTATAAAACGGACCAGAACACTCTCATCCCACCAAATTTTGAAGCGAGAATTCTTTCCTTTGAAAGTGAATTTCAAGACCCCCGATTGGAAGAAATTTCGCCACTTTTGGACCTAACATGAGAGTTATGGAGGTTTCAATTTCAGGTGACCTGTCGCACACTCTTTATAACACAAACAAGAACGCTCTCATCCCATTGAATTTTGAAACAAGATTTCTTTCCCCTGAAAGCGAAGATGAAGACCTCCGATTGGTGGAAATTTCACCACTTTTGTACTCAAAATGAGAGAGTTATGGAGGTTTTAATTTTCGGCCACGTTTCGCACACTCTTTACGAAACGGACAAGAACTCTCACGACACATTGAATTTTTAAATGAGAATTTTCCCCACGAACGAGAATTTGAAGACCTCCGATTGGTAGAAATTGCACTACTTTTCGACTTAAAATGAGAGAGTTATGGTCGTTTTAATTTTGGGTGATGTTTCTCACGCCCATTATAAAACGGACTAGAACACTCACATCCCACCGAATTTTGAAACGAGAATTCTTTCCTTTGAAAGTGAATTTCAAGACCTCCGATTGGAAGAAATTTGGCCACTTTTGGACCTAAAATGAGAGTTATGGAGGTTTTAATTTCAGGTGACGTGTCGCACACTCTTTATAACACAGACAAGAACGCTCTCATCCCACTGAATTTTGAAACAAGATTTCTTTCCCCTGAAAGCGAAGATGAAGACCTCCGATTCGTGGAAATTTCACCACTTTTGGACTCAAAATGAGAGAGTTATGGAGGTTTTAATTTTCGGCCACGTTTTGCACACTCTTTATGAAACGGACCAGAACTCTCACGACACATTGAATTTTTAAATGAGAATTTTCCCCACGAACGAGAATTTGAAGACCTCCGATTGGTAGAAATTGCACTATTTTTCGACTTAAAATGAGAGAGTTATGGTGGTTTTAATTTTGGGTGATGTTTCTCACGCGCTTTATAAAACGGACCAGAACACTCTCATCCCACCAAATTTTGAAGCGAGAATTCTTTCCTTTGAAAGTGAATTTCAAGACCCCCGATTGGAAGAAATTTCGCCACTTTTGGACCTAACATGAGAGTTATGGAGGTTTCAATTTCAGGTGACCTGTCGCACACTCTTTATAACACAAACAAGAACGCTCTCATCCCATTGAATTTTGAAACAAGATTTCTTTCCCCTGAAAGCGAAGATGAAGACCTCCGATTGGTGGAAATTTCACCACTTTTGTACTCAAAATGAGAGAGTTATGGAGGTTTTAATTTTCGGCCACGTTTCGCACACTCTTTACGAAACGGACAAGAACTCTCACGACACATTGAATTTTTAAATGAGAATTTTCCCCACGAACGAGAATTTGAAGACCTCCGATTGGTAGAAATTGCACTACTTTTCGACTTAAAATGAGAGAGTTATGGTCGTTTTAATTTTGGGTGATGTTTCTCACGCCCATTATAAAACGGACTAGAACACTCACATCCCACCGAATTTTGAAACGAGAATTCTTTCCTTTGAAAGTGAATTTCAAGACCTCCGATTGGAAGAAATTTGGCCACTTTTGGACCTAAAATGAGAGTTATGGAGGTTTTAATTTCAGGTGACGTGTCGCACACTCTTTATAACACTGACAAGAACGCTCTCATCCCACTGAATTTTGAAACAAGATTTCTTTCCCCTGAAAGCGAAGATGAAGAGCTCCGATTCGTGAAAATTTCACCACTTTTGTACTCAAAATGAGAGAGTTATGGAGGTTTTAATTTTCGGCCACGTTTTGCACACTCTTTATGAAACGGACCAGAACTCTCACGACACATTGAATTTTTAAATGAGAATTTTCCCCACGAACGAGAATTTGAAGACCTCCGATTGGTAGAAATTGCACTACTTTTCGACTTAAAATGAGAGAGTTATGGTGGTTTTAATTTTGGGTGATGTTTCTCATGCCCATTATAAAACGGACTAGAACACTCACATCCCACCGAATTTTGAAACGAGAATTCTTTCCTTTGAAAGTGAATTTCAAGACCTCCGATTGGAAGAAATTTGGCCACTTTTGGACCTAAAATGAGAGTTATGGAGGTTTTAATTTCAGGTGACGTGTCGCACACTCTTTATAACACAGACAAGAACGCTCTCATCCCACTGAATTTTGAAACAAGATATCTTTCCCCTGAAAGCGAAGATGAAGACCTCCGATTCGTGGAAATTTCACCACTTTTGGACTCAAAATGAGAGAGTTATGGAGGTTTAAATTTTCGGCCACGTTTTGCACACTCTTTATGAAACGGACCAGAACTCTCACGACACATTGAATTTTTAAATGAGAATTTTCCCCACGAACGAGAATTTGAAGACCTCCGATTGGTAGAAATTGCACTATTTTCGACTTAAAATGAGAGAGTTATGGTGGTTTTAAATTTGGGTGATGTTTCTCACGCCCTTTTTAAAACGGACCAGAACACTCTCATCCCACTGAATTTTGGAAAGAGAATTTTTTCCTTTGAAAGTGAATTTCAAGACCTCCGATTGGAAGAAATTTGGCCACTTTTGGACCTAAAATGAGAGTTATGGAGGTTTTAATTTCAGGTGACGTGTCGCACACTCTTTATAACACAGACAAGAACGCTCTCATCCCACTGAATTTTGAAACAAGATTTTTTTCCCCTGAAAGCGAAGATCAAGACCTCCGATTCGTGGAAATTTCACCAGTTTTGGACTCAAAATGAGAGACTCATGGAGGTTCTAATTTTCCGCCATGTTTTCCGCACTCTTTATGAAACAGACAAAAACTCTCACGACAGATTGAATTTTTAAATAAGAATTTTCCCCACGAACGAGATTTGGAAGACCTCCGATTGGTAAAAATTGCACTACTTTTCGACTTAAAATGAGAGAGTTATGGTCGTTTTAATTTTGGGTGATGTTTCTCACGCCCATTATAAAACGGACTAGAACACTCACATCCCACCGAATTTTGAAACGAGAATTCTTTCCTTTGAAAGTGAATTTCAAGACCTCCGATTGGAAGAAATTTGGCAACTTTTGGACCTAAAATGAGAGTTATGGAGGTTTTAATTTCAGGTGACGTGTCGCACACTCTTTATAACACAGACAAGAACGCTCTCATCCCACTGAATTTTGAAACAAGATTTCTTTCCCCTGAAAGCGAAGATGAAGACCTCCGATTCGTGGAAATTTCACCACTTTTGGACTCAAAATGAGAGAGTTATGGAGGTTTTAATTTTCGGCCACGTTTTGCACACTCTTTATGAAACGGACCAGAACTCTCACGACACATTGAATTTTTAAATGAGAATTTTCCCCACGAACGAGAATTTGAAGACCTCCGATTGGTAGAAATTGCACTATTTTTCGACTTAAAATGAGAGAGTTATGGTGGTTTTAATTTTGGGTGATGTTTCTCACGCGCTTTATAAAACGGACCAGAACACTCTCATCCCACCAAATTTTGAAGCGAGAATTCTTTCCTTTGAAAGTGAATTTCAAGACCCCCGATTGGAAGAAATTTCGCCACTTTTGGACCTAACATGAGAGTTATGGAGGTTTCAATTTCAGGTGACCTGTCGCACACTCTTTATAACACAAACAAGAACGCTCTCATCCCATTGAATTTTGAAACAAGATTTCTTTCCCCTGAAAGCGAAGATGAAGACCTCCGATTGGTGGAAATTTCACCACTTTTGTACTCAAAATGAGAGAGTTATGGAGGTTTTAATTTTCGGCCACGTTTCGCACACTCTTTACGAAACGGACAAGAACTCTCACGACACATTGAATTTTTAAATGAGAATTTTCCCCACGAACGAGAATTTGAAGACCTCCGATTGGTAGAAATTGCACTACTTTTCGACTTAAAATGAGAGAGTTATGGTCGTTTTAATTTTGGGTGATGTTTCTCACGCCCATTATAAAACGGACTAGAACACTCACATCCCACCGAATTTTGAAACGAGAATTCTTTCCTTTGAAAGTGAATTTCAAGACCTCCGATTGGAAGAAATTTGGCCACTTTTGGACCTAAAATGAGAGTTATGGAGGTTTTAATTTCAGGTGACGTGTCGCACACTCTTTATAACACAGACAAGAACGCTCTCATCCCACTGAATTTTGAAACAAGATTTCTTTCCCCTGAAAGCGAAGATGAAGAGCTCCGATTCGTGAAAATTTCACCACTTTTGGACTCAAAATGAGAGAGTTATGGAGGTTTTAATTTTCGGCCACGTTTTGCACACTCTTTATGAAACGGACCAGAACTCTCACGACACATTGAATTTTTAAATGAGAATTTTCCCCACGAACGAGAATTTGAAGACCTCCGATTGGTAGAAATTGCACTACTTTTCGACTTAAAATGAGAGAGTTATGGTGGTTTTAATTTTGGGTGATGTTTCTCATGCCCATTATAAAACGGACTAGAACACTCACATCCCACCGAATTTTGAAACGAGAATTCTTTCCTTTGAAAGTGAATTTCAAGACCTCCGATTGGAAGAAATTTGGCCACTTTTGGACCTAAAATGAGAGTTATGGAGGTTTTAATTTCAGGTGACGTGTCGCACACTCTTTATAACACAGACAAGAACGCTCTCATCCCACTGAATTTTGAAACAAGATATCTTTCCCCTGAAAGCGAAGATGAAGACCTCCGATTCGTGGAAATTTCACCACTTTTGGACTCAAAATGAGAGAGTTATGGAGGTTTAAATTTTCGGCCACGTTTTGCACACTCTTTATGAAACGGACCAGAACTCTCACGACACATTGAATTTTTAAATGAGAATTTTCCCCACGAACGAGAATTTGAAGACCTCCGATTGGTAGAAATTGCACTATTTTCGACTTAAAATGAGAGAGTTATGGTGGTTTTAAATTTGGGTGATGTTTCTCACGCCCTTTTTAAAACGGACCAGAACACTCTCATCCCACTGAATTTTGAAAAGAGAATTTTTTCCTTTGAAAGTGAATTTCAAGACCTCCGATTGGAAGAAATTTGGCCACTTTTGGACCTAAAATGAGAGTTATGGAGGTTTTAATTTCAGGTGACGTGTCGCACACTCTTTATAACACAGACAAGAACGCTCTCATCCCACTGAATTTTGAAACAAGATTTTTTTCCCCTGAAAGCGAAGATCAAGAGCTCCGATTCGTGGAAATTTCACCACTTTTGGACTCAAAATGAGAGAGTCATGGAGGTTCTAATTTTCCGCCATCTTTTCCGCACTCTTTATGAAACAGACAAAAACTCTCACGACAGATTGAATTTTTAAATAAGAATTTTCCCCACGAACGAGATTTGGAAGACCTCCGATTGGTAAAAATTGCACTACTTTTCGACTTAAAATGAGAGAGTTATGGTCGTTTTAATTTTGGGTGATGTTTCTCACGCCCATTATAAAACGGACTAGAACACTCACATCCCACCGAATTTTGAAACGAGAATTCTTTCCTTTGAAAGTGAATTTCAAGACCTCCGATTGGAAGAAATTTGGCCACTTTTGGACCTAAAATGAGAGTTATGGAGGTTTTAATTTCAGGTGACGTGTCGCACACTCTTTATAACACAGACAAGAACGCTCTCATCCCACTGAATTTTGAAACAAGATTTCTTTCCCCTGAAAGCGAAGATGAAGACCTCCGATTCGTGGAAATTTCACCACTTTTGGACTCAAAATGAGAGAGTTATGGAGGTTTTAATTTTCGGCCACGTTTTGCACACTCTTTATGAAACGGACCAGAACTCTCACGACACATTGAATTTTTAAATGAGAATTTTCCCCACGAACGAGAATTTGAAGACCTCCGATTGGTAGAAATTGCACTATTTTTCGACTTAAAATGAGAGAGTTATGGTGGTTTTAATTTTGGGTGATGTTTCTCACGCGCTTTATAAAACGGACCAGAACACTCTCATCCCACCAAATTTTGAAGCGAGAATTCTTTCCTTTGAAAGTGACTTTCAAGACCCCCGATTGGAAGAAATTTCGCCACTTTTGGACCTAACATGAGACTTATGGAGGTTTCAATTTCAGGTGACCTGTCGCACACTCTTTATAACACAAACAAGAACGCTCTCATCCCATTGAATTTTGAAACAAGATTTCTTTCCCCTGAAAGCGAAGATGAAGACCTCCGATTGGTGGAAATTTCACCACTTTTGTACTCAAAATGAGAGAGTTATGGAGGTTTTAATTTTCGGCCACGTTTCGCACACTCTTTACGAAACGGACAAGAACTCTCACGACACATTGAATTTTTAAATGAGAATTTTCCCCACGAACGAGAATTTGAAGACCTCCGATTGGTAGAAATTGCACTACTTTTCGACTTAAAATGAGAGAGTTATGGTCGTTTTAATTTTGGGTGATATTTCTCACGCCCATTATAAAACGGACTAGAACACTCACATCCCACCGAATTTTGAAACGAGAATTCTTTCCTTTGAAAGTGAATTTCAAGACCTCCGATTGGAAGAAATTTGGCCACTTTTGGACCTAAAATGAGAGTTATGGAGGTTTTAATTTCAGGTGACGTGTCGCACACTCTTTATAACACAGACAAGAACGCTCTCATCCCACTGAATTTTGAAACAAGATATCTTTCCCCTGAAAGCGAAGATGAAGACCTCTGATTCGTGGAAATTTCACCACTTTTGGACTCAAAATGAGAGAGTTATGGAGGTTTAAATTTTCGGCCACGTTTTGCACACTCTTTATGAAACGGACCAGAACTCTCACGACACATTGAATTTTTAAATGAGAATTTTCCCCACGAACGAGAATTTGAAGACCTCCGATTGGTAGAAATTGCACTATTTTCGACTTAAAATGAGAGAGTTATGGTGGTTTTAAATTTGGGTGATGTTTCTCACGCCCTTTTTAAAACGGACCAGAACACTCTCATCCCACTGAATTTTGAAAAGAGAATTTTTTCCTTTGAAAGTGAATTTCAAGACCTCCGATTGGAAGAAATTTGGCCACTTTTGGACCTAAAATGAGAGTTATGGAGGTTTTAATTTCAGGTGACGTGTCGCACACTCTTTATAACACAGACAAGAACGCTCTCATCCCACTGAATTTTGAAACAAGATTTTTTTCCCCTGAAAGCGAAGATCAAGAGCTCCGATTCGTGGAAATTTCACCACTTTTGGACTCAAAATGAGAGAGTCATGGAGGTTCTAATTTTCCGCCATCTTTTCCGCACTCTTTATGAAACAGACAAAAACTCTCACGACAGATTGAATTTTTAAATAAGAATTTTCCCCACGAACGAGATTTGGAAGACCTCCGATTGGTAAAAATTGCACTACTTTTCGACTTAAAATGAGAGAGTTATGGTCGTTTTAATTTTGGGTGATGTTTCTCACGCCCATTATAAAACGGACTAGAACACTCACATCCCACCGAATTTTGAAACGAGAATTCTTTCCTTTGAAAGTGAATTTCAAGACCTCCGATTGGAAGAAATTTGGCCACTTTTGGACCTAAAATGAGAGTTATGGAGGTTTTAATTTCAGGTGACGTGTCGCACACTCTTTATAACACAGACAAGAACGCTCTCATCCCACTGAATTTTGAAACAAGATTTCTTTCCCCTGAAAGCGAAGATGAAGACCTCCGATTCGTGGAAATTTCACCACTTTTGGACTCAAAATGAGAGAGTTATGGAGGTTTTAATTTTCGGCCACGTTTTGCACACTCTTTATGAAACGGACCAGAACTCTCACGACACATTGAATTTTTAAATGAGAATTTTCCCCACGAACGAGAATTTGAAGACCTCCGATTGGTAGAAATTGCACTATTTTTCGACTTAAAATGAGAGAGTTATGGTGGTTTTAATTTTGGGTGATGTTTCTCACGCGCTTTATAAAACGGACCAGAACACTCTCATCCCACCAAATTTTGAAGCGAGAATTCTTTCCTTTGAAAGTGACTTTCAAGACCCCCGATTGGAAGAAATTTCGCCACTTTTGGACCTAACATGAGACTTATGGAGGTTTCAATTTCAGGTGACCTGTCGCACACTCTTTATAACACAAACAAGAACGCTCTCATCCCATTGAATTTTGAAACAAGATTTCTTTCCCCTGAAAGCGAAGATGAAGACCTCCGATTGGTGGAAATTTCACCACTTTTGTACTCAAAATGAGAGAGTTATGGAGGTTTTAATTTTCGGCCACGTTTCGCACACTCTTTACGAAACGGACAAGAACTCTCACGACACATTGAATTTTTAAATGAGAATTTTCCCCACGAACGAGAATTTGAAGACCTCCGATTGGTAGAAATTGCACTACTTTTCGACTTAAAATGAGAGAGTTATGGTCGTTTTAATTTTGGGTGATATTTCTCACGCCCATTATAAAACGGACTAGAACACTCACATCCCACCGAATTTTGAAACGAGAATTCATTCCTTTGAAAGTGAATTTCAAGACCTCCGATTGGAAGAAATTTGGCCACTTTTGGACCTAAAATGAGAGTTATGGAGGTTTTAATTTCAGGTGACGTGTCGCACACTCTTTATAACACAGACAAGAACGCTCTCATCCCACTGAATTTTGAAACAAGATTTCTTTCCCTTGAAAGCGAAGATGAAGAGCTCCGATTCGTGAAAATTTCACCACTTTTGGACTCAAAATGAGAGAGTTATGGAGGTTTTAATTTTCGGCCACGTTTTTCACACTCTTTATGAAACGGACCAGAACTCTCACGACACATTGAATTTTTAAATGAGAATTTTCCCCACGAACGAGAATTTGAAGACCTCCGATTGGTAGAAATTGCACTACTTTTCGACTTAAAATGAGAGAGTTATGGTGGTTTTAATTTTGGGTGATGTTTCTCATGCCCATTATAAAACGGACTAGAACACTCACATCCCACCGAATTTTGAAACGAGAATTCTTTCCTTTGAAAGTGAATTTCAAGACCTCCGATTGGAAGAAATTTGGCCACTTTTGGACCTAAAATGAGAGTTATGGAGGTTTTAATTTCAGGTGACGTGTCGCACACTCTTTATAACACAGACAAGAACGCTCTCATCCCACTGAATTTTGAAACAAGATTTCTTTCCCCTGAAAGCGAAGATGAAGACCTCCGATTCGTGGAAATTTCACCACTTTTGGACTCAAAATGAGAGAGTTATGGAGGTTTAAATTTTCGGCCACGTTTTGCACACTCTTTATGAAACGGACCAGAACTCTCACGACACATTGAATTTTTAAATGAGAATTTTCCCCACGAACGAGAATTTGAAGACCTCCGATTGGTAGAAATTGCACTATTTTCGACTTAAAATGAGAGAGTTATGGTGGTTTTAAATTTGGGTGATGTTTCTCACGCCCTTTTTAAAACGGACCAGAACACTCTCATCCCACTGAATTTTGAAAAGAGAATTTTTTCCTTTGAAAGTGAATTTCAAGACCTCCGATTGGAAGAAATTTGGCCACTTTTGGACCTAAAATGAGAGTTATGGAGGTTTTAATTTCAGGTGACGTGTCGCACACTCTTTATAACACAGACAAGAACGCTCTCATCCCACTGAATTTTGAAACAAGATTTTTTTCCCCTGAAAGCGAAGATCAAGACCTCCGATTCGTGGAAATTTCACCACTTTTGGACTCAAAATGAGAGAGTCATGGAGGTTCTAATTTTCCGCCATGTTTTCCGCACTCTTTATGAAACAGACAAAAACTCTCACGACAGATTGAATTTTTAAATAAGAATTTTCCCCACGAACGAGATTTGGAAGACCTCCGATTGGTAAAAATTGCACTACTTTTCGACTTAAAATGAGAGAGTTATGGTCGTTTTAATTTTGGGTGATGTTTCTCACGCCCATTATAAAACGGACTAGAACACTCACATCCCACCGAATTTTGAAACGAGAATTCTTTCCTTTGAAAGTGAATTTCAAGACCTCCGATTGGAAGAAATTTGGCCACTTTTGGACCTAAAATGAGAGTTATGGAGGTTTTAATTTCAGGTGACGTGTCGCACACTCTTTATAACACAGACAAGAACGCTCTCATCCCACTGAATTTTGAAACAAGATTTCTTTCCCCTGAAAGCGAAGATGAAGAGCTCCGATTCGTGAAAATTTCACCACTTTTGGACTCAAAATGAGAGAGTTATGGAGGTTTTAATTTTCGGCCACGTTTTTCACACTCTTTATGAAACGGACCAGAACTCTCACGACACATTGAATTTTTAAATGAGAATTTTCCCCACGAACGAGAATTTGAAGACCTCCGATTGGTAAAAATTGCACTACTTTTCGACTTAAAATGAGAGAGTTATGGTCGTTTTAATTTTGGGTGATGTTTCTCACGCCCATTATAAAACGGACTAGAACACTCACATCCCACCGAATTTTGAAACGAGAATTCTTTCCTTTGAAAGTGAATTTCAAGACCTCCGATTGGAAGAAATTTCGCCACTTTTGGACCTAAAATGAGAGTTATGGAGGTTTTAATTTCAGGTGACGTGTCGCACACTCTTTATAACACAGACAAGAACGCTCTCATCCCACTGAATTTTGAAACAAGATTTTTTTCCCCTGAAAGCGAAGATGAAGACCTCCGATTCGTGGAAATTTCACCACTTTTGGACTCAAAATGAGAGAGTCATGGAGGTTCTAATTTTCCGCCATGTTTTCCGCACTCTTTATGAAACAGACAAGAACTCTCACGACACATTGAATTTTTAAATAAGAATTTTCCCCACGAACGAGATTTGGAAGACCTCCGATTGGTAGAAATTGCACTACTTTTCGACTTAAAATGAGAGAGTTATGGTCGTTTTAATTTTGGGTGATGTTTCTCACGCCCATTATAAAACGGACTAGAACACTCACATCCCACCGAATTTTGAAACGAGAATTCTTTCCTTTGAAAGTGAATTTCAAGACCTCCGATTGGAAGAAATTTGGCCACTTTTGGACCTAAAATGAGAGTTATGGAGGTTTTAATTTCAGGTGACGTGTCGCACACTCTTTATAACACAGACAAGAACGCTCTCATCCCACTGAATTTTGAAACAAGATTTCTTTCCCCTGAAAGCGAAGATGAAGACCTCCGATTCGTGAAAATTTCACCACTTTTGGACTCAAAATGAGAGAGTTATGGAGGTTTTAATTTTCGGCCACGTTTTGCACACTCTTTATGAAACGGACCAGAACTCTCACGACACATTGAATTTTTAAATGAGAATTTTCCCCACGAACGAGAATTTGAAGACCTCCGATTGGTAGAAATTGCACTATTTTTCGACTTAAAATGAGAGAGTTATGGTGGTTTTAATTTTGGGTGATGTTTCTCACGCGCTTTATAAAACGGACCAGAACACTCTCATCCCACCAAATTTTGAAGCGAGAATTCTTTCCTTTGAAAGTGAATTTCAAGACCCCCGATTGGAAGAAATTTCGCCACTTTTGGACCTAACATGAGAGTTATGGAGGTTTCAATTTCAGGTGACCTGTCGCACACTCTTTATAACACAAACAAGAACGCTCTCATCCCATTGAATTTTGAAACAAGATTTCTTTCCCCTGAAAGCGAAGATGAAGACCTCCGATTGGTGGAAATTTCACCACTTTTGTACTCAAAATGAGAGAGTTATGGAGGTTTTAATTTTCGGCCACGTTTCGCACACTCTTTACGAAACGGACAAGAACTCTCACGACACATTGAATTTTTAAATGAGAATTTTCCCCACGAACGAGAATTTGAAGACCTCCGATTGGTAGAAATTGCACTACTTTTCGACTTAAAATGAGAGAGTTATGGTCGTTTTAATTTTGGGTGATGTTTCTCACGCCCATTATAAAACGGACTAGAACACTCACATCCCACCGAATTTTGAAACGAGAATTCTTTCCTTTGAAAGTGAATTTCAAGACCTCCGATTGGAAGAAATTTGGCCACTTTTGGACCTAAAATGAGAGTTATGGATGTTTTAATTTCAGGTGACGTGTCGCACACTCTTTATAACACAGACAAGAACGCTCTCATCCCACTGAATTTTGAAACAAGATTTCTTTCCCCTGAAAGCGAAGATGAAGAGCTCCGATTCGTGAAAATTTCACCACTTTTGGACTCAAAATGAGAGAGTTATGGAGGTTTTAATTTTCGGCCACGTTTTGCACACTCTTTATGAAACGGACCAGAACTCTCACGACACATTGAATTTTTAAATGAGAATTTTCCCCACGAACGAGAATTTGAAGACCTCCGATTGGTAGAAATTGCACTACTTTTCGACTTAAAATGAGAGAGTTATGGTGGTTTTAATTTTGGGTGATGTTTCTCATGCCCATTATAAAACGGACTAGAACACTCACATCCCACCGAATTTTGAAACGAGAATTCTTTCGTTTGAAAGTGAATTTCAAGACCTCCGATTGGAAGAAATTTGGCCACTTTTGGACCTAAAATGAGAGTTATGGAGGTTTTAATTTCAGGTGACGTGTCGCACACTCTTTATAACACAGACAAGAACGCTCTCATCCCACTGAATTTTGAAACAAGATTTCTTTCCCCTGAAAGCGAAGATGAAGACCTCCGATTCGTGGAAATTTCACCACTTTTGGACTCAAAATGAGAGAGTTATGGAGGTTTAAATTTTCGGCCACGTTTTGCACACTCTTTATGAAACGGACCAGAACTCTCACGACACATTGAATTTTTAAATGAGAATTTTCCCCACGAACGAGAATTTGAAGACCTCCGATTGGTAGAAATTGCACTATTTTTCGACTTAAAATGAGAGAGTTATGGTGGTTTTAATTTTGGGTGATGTTTCTCACGCGCTTTATAAAACGGACCAGAACACTCTCATCCCACTGAATTTTGAAAAGAGAATTCTTTCCTTTGAAAGTGAATTTCAAGACCTCCGATTGGAAGAAATTTGGCCACTTTTGGACCTAAAATGAGAGTTATGGAGGTTTTAATTTCAGGTGACGTGTCGCACACTCTTTATAACACAGACAAGAACGCTCTCATCCCACTGAATTTTGAAACAAGATTTTTTTCCCCTGAAAGCGAAGATGAAGACCTCCGATTCGTGGAAATTTCACCACTTTTGGACTCAAAATGAGAGAGTCATGGAGGTTCTAATTTTCCGCCATGTTTTCCGCACTCTTTATGAAACAGACAAGAACTCTCACGACACATTGAATTTTTAAATAAGAATTTTCCCCACGAACGAGATTTGGAAGACCTCCGATTGGTAGAAATTGCACTACTTTTCGACTTAAAATGAGAGAGTTATGGTCGTTTTAATTTTGGGTGATGTTTCTCACGCCCATTATAAAACGGACTAGAACACTCACATCCCACCGAATTTTGAAACGAGAATTCTTTCCTTTGAAAGTGAATTTCAAGACCTCCGATTGGAAGAAATTTGGCCACTTTTGGACCTAAAATGAGAGTTATGGAGGTTTTAATTTCAGGTGACGTGTCGCACACTCTTTATAACACAGACAAGAACGCTCTCATCCCACTGAATTTTGAAACAAGATTTCTTTCCCCTGAAAGCGAAGATGAAGAGCTCCGATTCGTGAAAATTTCACCACTTTTGGACTCAAAATGAGAGAGTTATGGAGGTTTTAATTTTCGGCCACGTTTTGCACACTCTTTATGAAACGGACCAGAACTCTCACGACACATTGAATTTTTAAATGAGAATTTTCCCCACGAACGAGAATTTGAAGACCTCCGATTGGTAGAAATTGCACTACTTTTCGACTTAAAATGAGAGAGTTATGGTCGTTTTAATTTTGGGTGATGTTTCTCACGCGCTTTATAAAACGGACCAGAACACTCTCATCCCACCAAATTTTGAAGCGAGAATTCTTTCCTTTGAAAGTGAATTTCAAGACCTCCGATTGGAAGAAATTTGGCCACTTTTGGACCTAACATGAGAGTTATGGAGGTTTCAATTTCAGGTGACCTGTCGCACACTCTTTATAACACAGACAAGAACGCTCTCATCCCATTGAATTTTGAAACAAGATTTCTTTCCCCTGAAAGCGAAGATGAAGACCTCCGATTCGTGGAAATTTCACCACTTTTGTACTCAAAATGAGAGAGTTATGGAGGTTTTAATTTTCGGCCACGTTTCGCACACTCTTTACGAAACGGACAAGAACTCTCACGACACATTGAATTTTTAAATGAGAATTTTCCCCACGAACGAGAATTTGAAGACCTCCGATTGGTAGAAATTGCACTACTTTTCGACTTAAAATGAGAGAGTTATGGTCGTTTTAATTTTGGGTGATGTTTCTCACGCCCATTATAAAACGGACTAGAACACTCACATCCCACCGAATTTTGAAACGAGAATTCTTTCCTTTGAAAGTGAATTTCAAGACCTCCGATTGGAAGAAATTTCGCCACTTTTGGACCTAAAATGAGAGTTATGGAGGTTTTAATTTCAGGTGACGTGTCGCACACTCTTTATAACACAGACAAGAACGCTCTCATCCCACTGAATTTTGAAACAAGATTTCTTTCCCCTGAAAGCGAAGATGAAGACCTCCGATTGGTGGAAATTTCACCACTTTTGGACTCAAAATGAGAGAGTTATGGAGGTTTTAATTTTCGGCCACATTTTGCACACTCTTTATGAAACGGACCAGAACTCTCACGACACATTGAATTTTTAAATGAGAATTTTCGCCACGAACGAGAATTTGAAGACCTCCGATTGGTAGAAATTGCACTACTTTTCGACTTAAAATGAGAGAGTTTTGGTGGTTTTAATTTTGGGTGATGTTTCTCACGCCCTTTTTAAAACGGACCAGAACACTCTCATCCCACCGAATTTTGAAACGAGAATTTTTTCCTTTGAAAGTGAATTTCAGGACCTTCGATTGGAAGAAATTTCGCCACTTTTGGACCTAACATGAGAGTTATGGAGGTTTCAATTTCAGGTGACCTGTCGCACACTCTTTATAACACAGACAAGAACGCTCTCATCCCCCTGAATTTTGAAACAAGATTTCTTTCCCCTGAAAGCGAAGATGAAGAGCTCCGATTCGTGGAAATTTCACTACTTTTGGACTCAAAATGAGAGAGTCATGGAGGTTCTAATTTTCGGCCATGTTTTCCGCACTCTTTATGAAACAGACAAGAACTCTCACGACAGATTGAATTTTTAAATAAGAATTTTCCCCACGAACGAGATTTGGAAGACCTCCGATTGGTAAAAATTGCACTACTTTTCGACTTAAAATGAGAGAGTTATGGTCGTTTTAATTTTGGGTGATGTTTCTCACGCCCATTATAAAACGGACTAGAACACTCACATCCCACCGAATTTTGAAACGAGAATTCTTTCCTTTGAAAGTGAATTTCAAGACCTCCGATTGGAAGAAATTTCGCCACTTTTGGACCTAAAATGAGAGTTATGGAGGTTTTAATTTCAGGTGACGTGTCGCACACTCTTTATAACACAGACAAGAACGCTCTCATCCCACTGAATTTTGAAACAAGATTTCTTTCCCCTAAAAGCGAAGATGAAGACCTCCGATTGGTGGAAATTTCACCACTTTTGGACTCAAAATGAAAGAGTTATGGAGGTTTTAATTTTCGGCCACATTTTGCACACTCTTTATGAAACGGACCAGAACTCTCACGACACATTGAATTTTTAAATGAGAATTTTCGCCACGAACGAGAATTTGAAGACCTCCGATTGGTAGAAATTGCACTACTTTTCGACTTAAAATGAGAGAGTTTTGGTGGTTTTAATTTTGGGTGATGTTTCTCACGCCCTTTTTAAAACGGACCAGAACACTCTCATCCCACCGAATTTTGAAACGAGAATTTTTTCCTTTGAAAGTGAATTTCAGGACCTTCGATTGGAAGAAATTTCGCCACTTTTGGACCTAACATGAGAGTTATGGAGGTTTCAATTTCAGGTGACCTGTCGCACACTCTTTATAACACAGACAAGAACGCTCTCATCCCCCTGAATTTTGAAACAAGATTTCTTTCCCCTGAAAGCGAAGATGAAGACCTCCGATTCGTGGAAATTTCACCACTTTTGGACTCAAAATGAGAGAGTTATGGAGGTTTTAATTTTCGGCCACGTTTTGCACACTCTTTATGAAACGGACCAGAACTCTCACGACACATTGAATTTTTAAATGAGAATTTTCCCCACGAACGAGAATTTGAAGACCTCCGATTGGTAGAAATTGCACTATTTTTCGACTTAAAATGAGAGAGTTATGGTGGTTTTAATTTTGGGTGATGTTTCTCACGCGCTTTATAAAACGGACCAGAACACTCTCATCCCACTGAATTTTGAAAAGAGAATTCTTTCCTTTGAAAGTGAATTTCAAGACCTCCGATTGGAAGAAATTTGGCCACTTTTGGACCTAAAATGAGAGTTATGGAGGTTTTAATTTCAGGTGACGTGTCGCACACTCTTTATAACACAGACAAGAACGCTCTCATCCCACTGAATTTTGAAACAAGATTTCTTTCCCCTGAAAGCGAAGATGAAGAGCTCCGATTCGTGGAAATTTCACTACTTTTGGACTCAAAATGAGAGAGTCATGGAGGTTCTAATTTTCGGCCATGTTTTCCGCACTCTTTATGAAACAGACAAGAACTCTCACGACAGATTGAATTTTTAAATAAGAATTTTCCCCACGAACGAGATTTGGAAGACCTCCGATTGGTAAAAATTGCACTACTTTTCGACTTAAAATGAGAGAGTTATGGTCGTTTTAATTTTGGGTGATGTTTCTCACGCCCATTATAAAACGGACTAGAACACTCACATCCCACCGAATTTTGAAACGAGAATTCTTTCCTTTGAAAGTGAATTTCAAGACCTCCGATTGGAAGAAATTTCGCCACTTTTGGACCTAAAATGAGAGTTATGGAGGTTTTAATTTCAGGTGACGTGTCGCACACTCTTTATAACACAGACAAGAACGCTCTCATCCCACTGAATTTTGAAACAAGATTTCTTTCCCCTGAAAGCGAAGATGAAGACCTCCGATTCGTGGAAATTTCACCACTTTTGGACTCAAAATGAGAGAGTTATGGAGGTTTTAATTTTCGGCCACGTTTTGCACACTCTTTATGAAACGGACCAGAACTCTCACGACACATTGAATTTTTAAATGAGAATTTTCCCCACGAACGAGAATTTGAAGACCTCCGATTGGTAGAAATTGCACTATTTTTCGACTTAAAATGAGAGAGTTATGGTGGTTTTAATTTTGGGTGATGTTTCTCACGCGCTTTATAAAACGGACCAGAACACTCTCATCCCACCAAATTTTGAAGCGAGAATTCTTTCCTTTGAAAGTGAATTTCAAGACCCCCGATTGGAAGAAATTTCGCCACTTTTGGACCTAACATGAGAGTTATGGAGGTTTCAATTTCAGGTGACCTGTCGCACACTCTTTATAACACAAACAAGAACGCTCTCATCCCATTGAATTTTGAAACAAGATTTCTTTCCCCTGAAAGCGAAGATGAAGACCTCCGATTGGTGGAAATTTCACCACTTTTGTACTCAAAATGAGAGAGTTATGGAGGTTTTAATTTTCGGCCACGTTTCGCACACTCTTTACGAAACGGACAAGAACTCTCACGACACATTGAATTTTTAAATGAGAATTTTCCCCACGAACGAGAATTTGAAGACCTCCGATTGGTAGAAATTGCACTACTTTTCGACTTAAAATGAGAGAGTTATGGTCGTTTTAATTTTGGGTGATGTTTCTCACGCCCATTATAAAACGGACTAGAACACTCACATCCCACCGAATTTTGAAACGAGAATTCTTTCCTTTGAAAGTGAATTTCAAGACCTCCGATTGGAAGAAATTTGGCCACTTTTGGACCTAAAATGAGAGTTATGGAGGTTTTAATTTCAGGTGACGTGTCGCACACTCTTTATAACACAGACAAGAACGCTCTCATCCCACTGAATTTTGAAACAAGATTTCTTTCCCGTGAAAGCGAAGATGAAGACCTCCGATTCGTGGAAATTTCACCACTTTTGGACTCAAAATGAGAGAGTTATGGAGGTTTTAATTTTCGGCCACGTTTTGCACACTCTTTATGAAACGGACCAGAACTCTCACGACACATTGAATTTTTAAATAAGAATTTTCCCCACGAACGAGAATTTGAAGACCTCCGATTGGTAGAAATTGCACTACTTTTCGATTTAAAATGAGAGAGTTATGGTGGTTTTAATTTTGGGTGATGTTTCTCACGCGCTTTATAAAACGGACTAGAACAGTCACATCCCACCAAATTTTGAAACGAGAATTCTTTCCTTTAAAAGTGAATTTCAAGACCCCCGATTGGAAGAAATTTCGCCACTTTTGGACCTAAAATGAGAGTTATGGAGGTTTCAATTTCAGGTGACCTGTCGCACACTCTTTATAACACAAACAAGAACGCTCTCATCCCACTGAATTTTGAAACAAGATTTCTTTCCCCTGAAAGCGAAGATGAAGACCTCCGATTGGTGGAAATTTCACCACTTTTGGACTCAAAATGAGAGAGTTATGGAGGTTCTAATTTTCGGCCACGTTTCGCACACTCTTTATGAAACGGACAAGAACTCTCACGACACATTGAATTTTTAAATGAGAATTTTCCCCACGAACGAGAATTTGAAGACCTCCGATTGGTAGAAATTGCACTACTTTTCGACTTAAAATGAGAGAGTTATGGTCGTTTTAATTTTGGGTGATGTTTCTCACGCGCTTTATAAAACGGACCAGAACACTCACATCCCACCAAATTTTGAAACGAGAATTCTTTCCTTTGAAAGTGAATTTCAAGACCTCCGATTGGAAGAAATTTGGCCACTTTTGGACCTAAAATGAGAGTTATGGAGGTTTTAATTTCAGGTGACGTGTCGCACACTCTTTATAACACAGACAAGAACGCTCCCATCCCACTGAATTTTGAAACAAGATTTCTTTCCCCTGAAAGCGAAGATGAAGACCTCCGATTCGTGGAAATTTCACCACTTTTGGACTCAAAATGAGAGAGTTATGGAGGTTTTAATTTTCGGCCACGTTTTGCACACTCTTTACGAAACGGACCAGAACTCTCACGACACATTGAATTTTTAAATGAGAATTTTCCCCACGAACGAGAATTTGAAGACCTCCGATTGGTAGAAATTGCACTACTTTTCGACTTAAAATGAGAGAGTTATGGTGGTTTTAATTTTGGGTGATGTTTCTCACGCCCATTATAAAACGGACTAGAACAGTCACATCCCACCGAATTTTGAAACGAGAATTCTTTCCTTTGAAAGTGAATTTCAAGACCTCCGATTGGAAGAAATTTGGCCACTTTTGGACCTAAAATGAGAGTTATGGAGGTTTTAATTTCAGGTGACGTGTCGCACACTCTTTATAACACAGACAAGAACGCTCTCATCCCACTGAATTTTGAAACAAGATTTCTTTCCCCTGAAAGCGAAGATGAAGACCTCCGATTCGTGGAAATTTCACCACTTTTGGACTCAAAATGAGAGAGTTATGGAGGTTCTAATTTTCGGCCACGTTTTGCACACTCTTTATGAAACGGACCAGAACTCTCACGACACATTGAATTTTTAAATGAGAATTTTCCCCACGAACGAGAATTTGAAGACCTCCGATTGGTAGAAATTGCACTATTTTTCGACTTAAAATGAGAGAGTTATGGTGGTTTTAATTTTGGGTGATGTTTCTCACGCGCTTTATAAAACGGACCAGAACACTCTCATCCCACCAAATTTTGAAGCGAGAATTCTTTCCTTTGAAAGTGAATTTCAAGACCCCCGATTGGAAGAAATTTCGCCACTTTTGGACCTAACATGAGAGTTATGGAGGTTTCAATTTCAGGTGACCTGTCGCACACTCTTTATAACACAGACAAGAACGCTCTCATCCCATTGAATTTTGAAACAAGATTTCTTTCCCCTGAAAGCGAAGATGAAGACCTCCGATTCGTGGAAATTTCACCACTTTTGTACTCAAAATGAGAGAGTTATGGAGGTTTTAATTTTCGGCCACGTTTCGCACACTCTTTACGAAACGGACAAGAACTCTCACGACACATTGAATTTTTAAATGAGAATTTTCCCCACGAACGAGAATTTGAAGACCTCCGATTGGTAGAAATTGCACTATTTTTCGACTTAAAATGAGAGAGTTATGGTCGTTTTAATTTTGGGTGATGTTTCTCACGCCCATTATAAAACGGACTAGAACACTCACATCCCACCGAATTTTGAAACGAGAATTCTTTCCTTTGAAAGTGAATTTCAAGACCTCCGATTGGAAGAAATTTGGCCACTTTTGGACCTAAAATGAGAGTTATGGAGGTTTTAATTTCAGGTGACGTGTCGCACACTCTTTATAACACAGACAAGAACGCTCTCATCCCACTGAATTTTGAAACAAGATTTCTTTCCCCTGAAAGCGAAGATGAAGACCTCCGATTGGTGGAAATTTCACCACTTTTGGACTCAAAATGAGAGAGTTATGGAGGTTTTAATTTTCGGCCACATTTTGCACACTCTTTATGAAACGGACCAGAACTCTCACGACACATTGAATTTTTAAATGTGAATTTTCGCCACGAACGAGAATTTGAAGACCTCCGATTGGTAGAAATTGCACTACTTTTCGACTTAAAATGAGAGAGTTTTGGTGGTTTTAATTTTGGGTGATGTTTCTCACGCCCTTTTTAAAACGGACCAGAACACTCTCATCCCACCGAATTTTGAAACGAGAATTTTTTCCTTTGAAAGTGAATTTCAGGACCTTCGATTGGAAGAAATTTCGCCACTTTTGGACCTAACATGAGAGTTATGGAGGTTTCAATTTCAGGTGACCTGTCGCACACTCTTTATAACACAGACAAGAACGCTCTCATCCCCCTGAATTTTGAAACAAGATTTCTTTCCCCTGAAAGCGAAGATGAAGACCTCCGATTCGTGGAAATTTCACCACTTTTGGACTCAAAATGAGAGAGTTATGGAGGTTTTAATTTTCGGCCACGTTTTGCACACTCTTTATGAAACGGACCAGAACTCTCACGACACATTGAATTTTTAAATGAGAATTTTCCCCACGAACGAGAATTTGAAGACCTCCGATTGGTAGAAATTGCACTATTTTTCGACTTAAAATGAGAGAGTTATGGTGGTTTTAATTTTGGGTGATGTTTCTCACGCGCTTTATAAAACGGACCAGAACACTCTCATCCCACTGAATTTTGAAAAGAGAATTCTTTCCTTTGAAAGTGAATTTCAAGACCTCCGATTGGAAGAAATTTGGCCACTTTTGGACCTAAAATGAGAGTTATGGAGGTTTTAATTTCAGGTGACGTGTCGCACACTCTTTATAACACAGACAAGAACGCTCTCATCCCACTGAATTTTGAAACAAGATTTCTTTCCCCTGAAAGCGAAGATGAAGAGCTCCGATTCGTGGAAATTTCACTACTTTTGGACTCAAAATGAGAGAGTCATGGAGGTTCTAATTTTCGGCCATGTTTTCCGCACTCTTTATGAAACAGACAAGAACTCTCACGACAGATTGAATTTTTAAATAAGAATTTTCCCCACGAACGAGATTTGGAAGACCTCCGATTGGTAAAAATTGCACTACTTTTCGACTTAAAATGAGAGAGTTATGGTCGTTTTAATTTTGGGTGATGTTTCTCACGCCCATTATAAAACGGACTAGAACACTCACATCCCACCGAATTTTGAAACGAGAATTCTTTCCTTTGAAAGTGAATTTCAAGACCTCCGATTGGAAGAAATTTCGCCACTTTTGGACCTAAAATGAGAGTTATGGAGGTTTTAATTTCAGGTGACGTGTCGCACACTCTTTATAACACAGACAAGAACGCTCTCATCCCACTGAATTTTGAAACAAGATTTCTTTCCCCTGAAAGCGAAGATGAAGACCTCCGATTCGTGGAAATTTCACCACTTTTGGACTCAAAATGAGAGAGTTATGGAGGTTTTAATTTTCGGCCACGTTTTGCACACACTTTATGAAACGGACCAGAACTCTCACGACACATTGAATTTTTAAATGAGAATTTTCCCCACGAACGAGAATTTGAAGACCTCCGATTGGTAGAAATTGCACTATTTTTCGACTTAAAATGAGAGAGTTATGGTGGTTTTAATTTTGGGTGATGTTTCTCACGCGCTTTATAAAACGGACCAGAACACTCTCATCCCACCAAATTTTGAAGCGAGAATTCTTTCCTTTGAAAGTGAATTTCAAGACCCCCGATTGGAAGAAATTTCGCCACTTTTGGACCTAACATGAGAGTTATGGAGGTTTCAATTTCAGGTGACCTGTCGCACACTCTTTATAACACAAACAAGAACGCTCTCATCCCATTGAATTTTGAAACAAGATTTCTTTCCCCTGAAAGCGAAGATGAAGACCTCCGATTGGTGGAAATTTCACCACTTTTGTACTCAAAATGAGAGAGTTATGGAGGTTTTAATTTTCGGCCACGTTTCGCACACTCTTTACGAAACGGACAAGAACTCTCACGACACATTGAATTTTTAAATGAGAATTTTCCCCACGAACGAGAATTTGAAGACCTCCGATTGGTAGAAATTGCACTACTTTTCGACTTAAAATGAGAGAGTTATGGTCGTTTTAATTTTGGGTGATGTTTCTCACGCCCATTATAAAACGGACTAGAATACTCACATCCCACCGAATTTTGAAACGAGAATTCTTTCCTTTGAAAGTGAATTTCAAGACCTCCGATTGGAAGAAATTTGGCCACTTTTGGACCTAAAATGAGAGTTATGGAGGTTTTAATTTCAGGTGACGTGTCGCACACTCTTTATAACACAGACAAGAACGCTCTCATCCCACTGAATTTTGAAACAAGATTTCTTTCCCCTGAAAGCGAAGATGAAGACCTCCGATTCGTGGAAATTTCACCACTTTTGGACTCAAAATGAGAGAGTTATGGAGGTTTTAATTTTCGGCCACGTTTTGCACACTCTTTATGAAACGGACCAGAACTCTCACGACACATTGAATTTTTAAATAAGAATTTTCCCCACGAACGAGAATTTGAAGACCTCCGATTGGTAGAAATTGCACTACTTTTCGATTTAAAATGAGAGAGTTATGGTGGTTTTAATTTTGGGTGATGTTTCTCACGCGCTTTATAAAACGGACTAGAACAGTCACATCCCACCAAATTTTGAAACGAGAATTCTTTCCTTTAAAAGTGAATTTCAAGACCCCCGATTGGAAGAAATTTCGCCACTTTTGGACCTAAAATGAGAGTTATGGAGGTTTCAATTTCAGGTGACCTGTCGCACACTCTTTATAACACAAACAAGAACGCTCTCATCCCACTGAATTTTGAAACAAGATTTCTTTCCCCTGAAAGCGAAGATGAAGACCTCCGATTGGTGGAAATTTCACCACTTTTGGACTCAAAATGAGAGAGTTATGGAGGTTCTAATTTTCGGCCACGTTTCGCACACTCTTTATGAAACGGACAAGAACTCTCACGACACATTGAATTTTTAAATGAGAATTTTCCCCACGAACGAGAATTTGAAGACCTCCGATTGGTAGAAATTGCACTACTTTTCGACTTAAAATGAGAGAGTTATGGTCGTTTTAATTTTGGGTGATGTTTCTCACGCGCTTTATAAAACGGACCAGAACACTCACATCCCACCAAATTTTGAAACGAGAATTCTTTCCTTTGAAAGTGAATTTCAAGACCTCCGATTGGAAGAAATTTGGCCACTTTTGGACCTAAAATGAGAGTTATGGAGGTTTTAATTTCAGGTGACGTGTCGCACACTCTTTATAACACAGACAAGAACGCTCCCATCCCACTGAATTTTGAAACAAGATTTCTTTCCCCTGAAAGCGAAGATGAAGACCTCCGATTCGTGGAAATTTCACCACTTTTGGACTCAAAATGAGAGAGTTATGGAGGTTTTAATTTTCGGCCACGTTTTGCACACTCTTTACGAAACGGACCAGAACTCTCACGACACATTGAATTTTTAAATGAGAATTTTCCCCACGAACGAGAATTTGAAGACCTCCGATTGGTAGAAATTGCACTACTTTTCGACTTAAAATGAGAGAGTTATGGTGGTTTTAATTTTGGGTGATGTTTCTCACGCCCATTATAAAACGGACTAGAACAGTCACATCCCACCGAATTTTGAAACGAGAATTCTTTCCTTTGAAAGTGAATTTCAAGACCTCCGATTGGAAGAAATTTGGCCACTTTTGGACCTAAAATGAGAGTTATGGAGGTTTTAATTTCAGGTGACGTGTCGCACACTCTTTATAACACAGACAAGAACGCTCTCATCCCACTGAATTTTGAAACAAGATTTCTTTCCCCTGAAAGCGAAGATGAAGACCTCCGATTCGTGGAAATTTCACCACTTTTGGACTCAAAATGAGAGAGTTATGGAGGTTCTAATTTTCGGCCACGTTTTGCACACTCTTTATGAAACGGACCAGAACTCTCACGACACATTGAATTTTTAAATGAGAATTTTCCCCACGAACGAGAATTTGAAGACCTCCGATTGGTAGAAATTGCACTATTTTTCGACTTAAAATGAGAGAGTTATGGTGGTTTTAATTTTGGGTGATGTTTCTCACGCGCTTTATAAAACGGACCAGAACACTCTCATCCCACCAAATTTTGAAGCGAGAATTCTTTCCTTTGAAAGTGAATTTCAAGACCCCCGATTGGAAGAAATTTCGCCACTTTTGGACCTAACATGAGAGTTATGGAGGTTTCAATTTCAGGTGACCTGTCGCACACTCTTTATAACACAGACAAGAACGCTCTCATCCCATTGAATTTTGAAACAAGATTTCTTTCCCCTGAAAGCGAAGATGAAGACCTCCGATTCGTGGAAATTTCACCACTTTTGTACTCAAAATGAGAGAGTTATGGAGGTTTTAATTTTCGGCCACGTTTCGCACACTCTTTACGAAACGGACAAGAACTCTCACGACACATTGAATTTTTAAATGAGAATTTTCCCCACGAACGAGAATTTGAAGACCTCCGATTGGTAGAAATTGCACTACTTTTCGACTTAAAATGAGAGAGTTATGGTCGTTTTAATTTTGGGTGATGTTTCTCACGCCCATTATAAAACGGACTAGAACACTCACATCCCACCGAATTTTGAAACGAGAATTCTTTCCTTTGAAAGTGAATTTCAAGACCTCCGATTGGAAGAAATTTGGCCACTTTTGGACCTAAAATGAGAGTTATGGAGGTTTTAATTTCAGGTGACGTGTCGCACACTCTTTATAACACAGACAAGAACGCTCTCATCCCACTGAATTTTGAAACAAGATTTCTTTCCCCTGAAAGCGAAGATGAAGACCTCCGATTGGTGGAAATTTCACCACTTTTGGACTCAAAATGAGAGAGTTATGGAGGTTTTAATTTTCGGCCACATTTTGCACACTCTTTATGAAACGGACCAGAACTCTCACGACACATTGAATTTTTAAATGAGAATTTTCGCCACGAACGAGAATTTGAAGACCTCCGATTGGTAGAAATTGCACTACTTTTCGACTTAAAATGAGAGAGTTTTGGTGGTTTTAATTTTGGGTGATGTTTCTCACGCCCTTTTTAAAACGGACCAGAACACTCTCATCCCACCGAATTTTGAAACGAGAATTTTTTCCTTTGAAAGTGAATTTCAGGACCTTCGATTGGAAGAAATTTCGCCACTTTTGGACCTAACATGAGAGTTATGGAGGTTTCAATTTCAGGTGACCTGTCGCACACTCTTTATAACACAGACAAGAACGCTCTCATCCCCCTGAAATTTGAAACAAGATTTCTTTCCCCTGAAAGCGAAGATGAAGACCTCCGATTCGTGGAAATTTCACCACTTTTGGACTCAAAATGAGAGAGTTATGGAGGTTTTAATTTTCGGCCACGTTTTGCACACTCTTTATGAAACGGACCAGAACTCTCACGACACATTGAATTTTTAAATGAGAATTTTCCCCACGAACGAGAATTTGAAGACCTCCGATTGGTAGAAATTGCACTACTTTTCGACTTAAAATAAGAGAGTTATGGTGGTTTTAATTTTGGGTGATGTTTCTCACGCCCTTTTTAAAACGGACCAGAACACTCTCATCCCACCGAATTTTGAAACGAGAATTTTTTCCTTTGAAAGTGAATTTCAGGACCTTCGATTGGAAGAAATTCCGCCACTTTTGGACCTAACATGAGAGTTATGGAGGTTTTAATTTCAGGTGACCTGTCGCACACTCTTTATAACACAAACAAGAACGCTATCATCCCATTGAATTTTGAAAAAAAATTTCTTTCCCCTGAAAGCGAAGATGAAGACCTCCGATTGGAGGAAATTTCACCACTTTTGGACTCAAAATGAGAGAGTCATGGAGGTTCTAATTTTCGGCCATGTTTTCCGCACTCTTTATGAAACAGACAAAAACTCTCACGACAGATTGAATTTTTAAATAAGAATTTTCCCCACGAACGAGATTTGGAAGACCTCCGATTGGTAAAAATTGCACTACTTTTCGACTTAAAATGAGAGAGTTATGGTCGTTTTAATTTTGGGTGATGTTTCTCACGCCCATTATAAAACGGACTAGAACACTCACATCCCACCGAATTTTGAAACGAGAATTCTTTCCTTTGAAAGTGAATTTCAAGACCTGCGATTGGAAGAAATTTGGCCACTTTTGGACCTAAAATGAGAGTTATGGAGGTTTTAATTTCAGGTGACGTGTCGCACACTCTTTATAACACAGACAAGAACGCTCTCATCCCACTGAATTTTGAAACAAGATTTCTTTCCCGTGAAAGCGAAGATGAAGAGCTCCGATTCGTGGAAATTTCACCACTTTTGGACTCAAAATGAGAGAGTTATGGAGGTTTTACTTTTCGGCCACGTTTTGCACACTCTTTATGAAACGGACCAGAACTCTCACGACACATTGAATTTTTAAATGAGAATTTTCCCCACGAACGAGAATTTGAAGACCTCCGATTGGTAGAAATTGCACTACTTTTCGACTTAAAATGAGAGAGTTATGGTGGTTTTAATTTTGGGTGATGTTTCTCACGCCCATTATAAAACAGACTAGAACACTCACATCCCACCGAATTTTGAAACGAGAATTCTTTCCTTTGAAAGTGAATTTCAAGACCTCCGATTGGAAGAAATTTGGCCACTTTTGGACCTAAAATGAGAGTTATGGAGGTTTTAATTTCAGGTGACATGTCGCATACTCTTTATAACACAGACAAGAACGCTCTAATCCCACTGAATTTTGAAACAAGATTTCTTTCCCCTGAAAGCGAAGATGAAGACCTCCGATTCGTGGAAATTTCACCACTTTTGGACTCAAAATGAGAGAGTTATGGAGGTTTTAATTTTCGGCCACGTTTTGCACACTCTTTATGAAACGGACCAGAACTCTCACGACACATTGAATTTTTAAATGAGAATTTTCGCCACGAACGAGAATTTGGAGACCTCCGATTGGTAGAAATTGCACTACTTTTCGACTTAAAATGAGAGAGTTATGGTGGTTTTAATTTTGGGTGATGTTTCTCACGCCCTTTTTAAAACGGACCAGAACACTCTCATCCCACCGAATTTTGAAACGAGAATTTTTTCCTTTGAAAGTGAATTTCAGGACCTTCGATTGGAAGAAATTTCGCCACTTTTGGACCTAACATGAGAGTTATGGAGGTTTCAATTTCAGGTGACCTGTCGCACACTCTTTATAACACAGACAAGAACGCTCTCATCCCCCTGAATTTTGAAACAAGATTTCTTTCCCCAGAAAGCGAAGATGAAGACCTCCGATTCGTTGAAATTTCACCACTTTTGGACTCAAAATGAGAGAGTTATGGAGGTTTTAATTTTCGGCCACGTTATGCACACTCTTTATGAAACGGACCAGAACTCTCACGACACATTGAATTTTTAAATGAGAATTTTCCCCACGAACGAGAATTTGAAGACCTCCGATTGGTAGAAATTGCACTACTTTTCGACTTAAAATGAGAGAGTTATGGTGGTTTTAATTTTGGGTGATGTTTCTCACGCGCTTTATAAAACGGACCAGAACACTCTCATCCCACCAAATTTTGAAGCGAGAATTCTTTCCTTTGAAAGTGAATTTCAAGACCCCCGATTGGAAGAAATTTCGCCACTTTTGGACCTAACATGAGAGTTATGGAGGTTTCAATTTCAGGTGACCTGTCGCACACTCTTTATAACACAAACAAGAACGCTCTCATCCCATTGAATTTTGAAACAAGATTTCTTTCCCCTGAAAGCGAAGATGAAGACCTCCGATTGGTGGAAATTTCACCACTTTTGTACTCAAAATGAGAGAGTTATGGAGGTTTTAATTTTCGGCCACGTTTCGCACACTCTTTACGAAACGGACAAGAACTCTCACGACACATTGAATTTTTAAATGAGAATTTTCCCCACGAACGAGAATTTGAAGACCTCCGATTGGTAGAAATTGCACTACTTTTCGACTTAAAATGAGAGAGTTATGGTCGTTTTAATTTTGGGTGATGTTTCTCACGCCCATTATAAAACGGACTAGAACACTCACATCCCACCGAATTTTGAAACGAGAATTCTTTCCTTTGAAAGTGAATTTCAAGACCTCCGATTGGAAGAAATTTGGCCACTTTTGGACCTAAAATGAGAGTTATGGAGGTTTTAATTTCAGGTGACATGTCGCACACTCTTTATAACACAGACAAGAACGCTCTCATCCCACTGAATTTTGAAACAAGATTTCTTTCCCCTGAAAGCGAAGATGAAGACCTCCGATTCGTGGAAATTTCACCACTTTTGGACTCAAAATGAGAGAGTTATGGAGGTTTTAATTTTCGGCCACGTTTTGCACACTCTTTATGAAACGGACCAGAACTCTCACGACACATTGAATTTTTAAATGAGAATTTTCGCCACGAACGAGAATTTGAAGACCTCCGATTGGTAGAAATTGCACTACTTTTCGACTTAAAATGAGAGAGTTATGGTGGTTTTAATTTTGGGTGATGTTTCTCACGCCCTTTTTAAAACGGACCAGAACACTCTCATCCCACCGAATTTTGAAACGAGAATTTTTTCCTTTGAAAGTGAATTTCAGGACCTTCGATTGGAAGAAATTTCGCCACTTTTGGACCTAACATGAGAGTTATGGAGGTTTCAATTTCAGGTGACCTGTCGCACACTCTTTATAACACAGACAAGAACGCTCTCATCCCCCTGAATTTTGAAACAAGATTTCTTTCCCCTGAAAGCGAAGATGAAGACCTCCGATTCGTGGAAATTTCACCACTTTTGGACTCAAAATGAGAGAGTTATGGAGGTTTTAATTTTCGGCCACGTTTTGCACACTCTTTATGAAACGGACCAGAACTCTCACGACACATTGAATTTTTAAATGAGAATTTTCCCCACGAACGAGAATTTGAAGACCTCCGATTGGTAGAAATTGCACTACTTTTCGTATTAAAATGAGAGAGTTATGGTGCTTTTAATTTTGGGTGATGTTTCTCACGCGCTTTATAAAACGGACCAGAACACTCTCATCCCACCCAATTTTGAAGCGAGAATTCTTTCCTTTGAAAGTGAATTTCAAGACCCCCGATTGGAAGAAATTTCGCCACTTTTGGACCTAACATGAGAGTTATGGAGGTTTCAATTTCAGGTGACCTGTCGCACACTCTTTATAACACAAACAAGAACGCTCTCATCCCATTGAATTTTGAAACAAGATTTCTTTCCCCTGAAAGCGAAGATGAAGACCTCCGATTGGTGGAAATTTCACCACTTTTGTACTCAAAATGAGAGACGTTATGGAGGTTTTAATTTTCGGCCACGTTTCGCACACTCTTTACGAAACGGACAAGAACTCTCACGACACATTGAATTTTTAAATGAGAATTTTCCCCACGAACGAGAATTTGAAGACCTCCGATTGGTAGAAATTGCACTACTTTTCGACTTAAAATGAGAGAGTTATGGTCGTTTTAATTTTGGGTGATGTTTCTCACGCCCATTATAAAACGGACTAGAACACTCACATCCCACCGAATTTTGAAACGAGAATTCTTTCCTTTGAAAGTGAATTTCAAGACCTCCGATTGGAAGAAATTTGGCCACTTTTGGACCTAAAATGAGAGTTATGGAGGTTTTAATTTCAGGTGACGTGTCGCACGCTCTTTATAACACAGACAAGAACGCTCTCATCCCACTGAATTTTGAAACAAGATTTCTTTCCCCTGAAAGCGAAGATGAAGACCTCCGATTCGTGGAAATTTCACCACTTTTGGACTCAAAATGAGAGACTTATGGAGGTTTTAATTTTCGGCCACGTTTTGCACACTCTTTATGAAACGGACCAGAACTCTCACGACACATTGAATTTTTAAATGAGAATTTTCGCCACGAACGAGAATTTGAAGACCTCCGATTGGTAGAAATTGCACTACTTTTCGACTTAAAATGAGAGAGTTATGGTGGTTTTAATTTTGGGTGATGTTTCTCACGCCCTTTTTAAAACGGACCAGAACACTCTCATCCCACCGAATTTTGAAACGAGAATTTTTTCCTTTGAAAGTGAATTTCAGGACCTTCGATTGGACGAAATTTCGCCACTTTTGGACCTAACATGAGAGTTATGAAGGTTTCAATTTCAGGTGACCTGTCGCACACTCTTTATAACACAGACAAGAACGCTCTCATCCCCCTGAATTTTGAAACAAGATTTCTTTCCCCTGAAAGCGAAGATGAAGACCTCCGATTGGAGGAAATTTCACCACTTTTGGACTCAAAATGAGAGAGTCATGGAGGTTCTAATTTTCGGCCATGTTTTCCGCACTCTTTATGAAACGGACCAGAACTCTCACGACACATTGAATTTTTAAATGAGAATTTTCCCCACGAACGAGAATTTGAAGACCTCCGATTGGTAGAAATTGCACTATTTTTCGACTTAAAATGAGAGAGTTATGGTGGTTTTAATTTTGGGTGATGTTTCTCACGCGCTTTATAAAACGGACCAGAACACTCTCATCCCACCAAATTTTGAAGCGAGAATTCTTTCCTTTGAAAGTGAATTTCAAGACCCCCGATTGGAAGAAATTTCGCCACTTTTGGACCTAACATGAGAGTTATGGAGGTTTCAATTTCAGGTGACCTGTCGCACACTCTTTATAACACAAACAAGAACGCTCTCATCCCATTGAATTTTGAAACAAGATTTCTTTCCCCTGAAAGCGAAGATGAAGACCTCCGATTGGTGGAAATTTCACCACTTTTGTACTCAAAATGAGAGAGTTATGGAGGTTTTAATTTTCGGCCACGTTTCGCACACTCTTTACGAAACGGACAAGAACTCTCACGACACATTGAATTTTTAAATGAGAATTTTCCCCACAAACGAGAATTTGAAGACCTCCGATTGGTAGAAATTGCACTACTTTTCGACTTAAAATGAGAGAGTTATGGTCGTTTTAATTTTGGGTGATGTTTCTCACGCCCATTATAAAACGGACTAGAACACTCACATCCCACCGAATTTTGAAACGAGAATTCTTTCCTTTGAAAGTGAATTTCAAGACCTCCGATTGGAAGAAATTTGGCCACTTTTGGACCTAAAATGAGAGTTATGGAGGTTTTAATTTCAGGTGACGTGTCGCACACTCTTTATAACACAGACAAGAACGCTCTCATCCCACTGAATTTTGAAACAAGATTTCTTTCCCCTGAAAGCGAAGATGAAGACCTCCGATTCGTGGAAATTTCACCACTTTTGGACTCAAAATGAGAGAGTTATGGAGGTTTTAATTTTCGGCCACGTTTTGCACACTCTTTATGAAACGGACCAGAACTCTCACGACACATTGAATTTTTAAATGAGAATTTTCGCCACGAACGAGAATTTGAAGACCTCCGATTGGTAGAAATTGCACTACTTTTCGACTTAAAATGAGAGAGTTATGGTGGTTTTAATTTTGGGTGATGTTTCTCACGCCCTTTTTAAAACGGACCAGAACACTCTCATCCCACCGAATTTTGAAACGAGAATTTTTTCCTTTGAAAGTGAATTTCAGGACCTTCGATTGGAAGAAATTTCGCCACTTTTGGACCTAACATGAGAGTTATGGAGGTTTCAATTTCAGGTGACCTGTCGCACACTCTTTATAACACAGACAAGAACGCTCTCATCCCCCTGAATTTTGAAACAAGATTTCTTTCCCCTGAAAGCGAAGATGAAGACCTCCGATTTGTGGAAATTTCACCACTTTTGGACTCAAAATGAGAGAGTTATGGAGGTTTTAATTTTCGGCCAGGTTTTGCACACTCTTTATGAAACGGACCAGAACTCTCACGACACATTGAATTTTTAAATGAGAATTTTCCCCACGAACGAGAATTTGAAGACCTCCGATTGGTAGAAATTGCACTATTTTTCGACTTAAAATGAGAGAGTTATGGTGGTTTTAATTTTCGGTGATGTTTCTCACGCGCTTTATAAAACGGACCAGAACACTCTCATCCCACCAAATTTTGAAGCGAGAATTCTTTCCTTTGAAAGTGAATTTCAAGACCCCCGATTGGAAGAAATTTCGCCACTTTTAGACCTAACATGAGAGTTATGGAGGTTTCAATTTCAGGTGACCTGTCGCACACTCTTTATAACACAAACAAGAACGCTCTCATCCCATTGAATTTTGAAACAAGATTTCTTTCCCCTGAAAGCGAAGATGAAGACCTCCGATTGGTGGAAATTTCACCACTTTTGTACTCAAAATGAGAGAGTTATGGAGGTTTTAATTTTCGGCCACGTTTCGCACACTCTTTACGAAACGGACAAGAACTCTCACGACACATTGAATTTTTAAATGAGAATTTTCCCCACGAACGAGAATTTGAAGACCTCCGATTGGTAGAAATTGCACTACTTTTCGACTTAAAATGAGAGAGTTATGGTCGTTTTAATTTTGGGTGATGTTTCTCACGCCCATTATAAAACGGACTAGAACACTCACATCCCACCGAATTTTGAAACGAGAATTCTTTCCTTTGAAAGTGAATTTCAAGACCTCCGATTGGAAGAAATTTGGCCACTTTTGGACCTAAAATGAGAGTTATGGAGGTTTTAATTTCAGGTGACATGTCGCACACTCTTTATAACACAGACAAGAACGCTCTAATCCCACTGAATTTTGAAACAAGATTTCTTTCCCCTGAAAGCGAAGATGAAGACCTCCGATTCGTGGAAATTTCACCACTTTTGGACTCAAAATGAGAGAGTTATGGAGGTTTTAATTTTCGGCCACGTTTTGCACACACTTTATGAAACGGACCAGAACTCTCACGACACATTGAATTTTTAAATGAGAATTTTCGCCACGAACGAGAATTTGGAGACCTCCGATTGGTAGAAATTGCACTACTTTTCGACTTAAAATGAGAGAGTTATGGTGGTTTTAATTTTGGGTGATGTTTCTCACGCCCTTTTTAAAACGGACCAGAACACTCTCATCCCACCGAATTTTGAAACGAGAATTTTTTCCTTTGAAAGTGAATTTCAGGACCTTCGATTGGAAGAAATTTCGCCACTTTTGGACCTAACATGAGAGTTATGGAGGTTTCAATTTCAGGTGACCTGTCGCACACTCTTTATAACACAGATAAGAACGCTCTCATCCCCCTGAATTTTGAAACAAGATTTCTTTCCCCTGAAAGCGAAGATGAAGACCTCCGATTCGTTGAAATTTCACCACTTTTGGACTCAAAATGAGAGAGTTATGGAGGTTTTAATTTTCGGCCACGTTATGCACACTCTTTATGAAACGGACCAGAACTCTCACGACACATTGAATTTTTAAATGAGAATTTTCCCCACGAACGAGAATTTGAAGACCTCCGATTGGTAGAAATTGCAGTACTTTTCGACTTAAAATGAGAGAGTTATGGTGGTTTTAATTTTGGGTGATGTTTCTCACGCGCTTTATAAAACGGACCAGAACACTCTCATCCCACCAAATTTTGAAGCGAGAATTCTTTCCTTTGAAAGTGAATTTCAAGACCCCCGATTGGAAGAAATTTCGCCACTTTTGGACCTAAAATGAGAGTTATGGAGGTTTCAATTTCAGGTGACCTGTCGCACACTCTTTATAACACAAACAAGAACGCTCTCATCCCATTGAATTTTGAAACAAGATTTCTTTCCCCTGAAAGCGAAGATGAAGACCTCCGATTGGTGGAAATTTCACCACTTTTGTACTCAAAATGAGAGAGTTATGGAGGTTTTAATTTTCGGCCACGTTTCGCACACTCTTTACGAAACGGACAAGAACTCTCACGACACATTGAATTTTTAAATGAGAATTTTCCCCACGAACGAGAATTTGAAGACCTCCGATTGGTAGAAATTGCACTACTTTTCGACTTAAAATGAGAGAGTTATGGTCGTTTTAATTTTGGGTGATGTTTCTCACGCCCATTATAAAACGGACTAGAACACTCACATCCCACCGAATTTTGAAACGAGAATTCTTTCCTTTGAAAGTGAATTTCAAGACCTCCGATTGGAAGAAATTTGGCCACTTTTGGACCTAAAATGAGAGTTATGGAGGTTTTAATTTCAGGTGACATGTCGCACACTCTTTATAACACAGACAAGAACGCTCTCATCCCACTGAATTTTGAAACAAGATTTCTTTCCCCTGAAAGCGAAGATGAAGACCTCCGATTCGTGGAAATTTCACCACTTTTGGACTCAAAATGAGAGAGTTATGGAGGTTTTAATTTTCGGCCACGTTTTGCACACTCTTTATGAAACGGACCAGAACTCTCACGACACATTGAATTTTTAAATGAGAATTTTCGCCACGAACGAGAATTTGAAGACCTCCGATTGGTAGAAATTGCACTACTTTTCGACTTAAAATGAGAGAGTTATGGTGGTTTTAATTTTGGGTGATGTTTCTCACGCCCTTTTTAAAACGGACCAGAACACTCTCATCCCACCGAATTTTGAAACGAGAATTTTTTCCTTTGAAAGTGAATTTCAGGACCTTCGATTGGACGAAATTTCGCCACTTTTGGACCTAACATGAGAGTTATGAAGGTTTCAATTTCAGGTGACCTGTCGCACACTCTTTATAACACAGACAAGAACGCTCTCATCCCCCTGAATTTTGAAACAAGATTTCTTTCCCCTGAAAGCGAAGATGAAGACCTCCGATTGGAGGAAATTTCACCACTTTTGGACTCAAAATGAGAGAGTCATGGAGGTTCTAATTTTCGGCCATGTTTTCCGCACTCTTTATGAAACGGACCAGAACTCTCACGACACATTGAATTTTTAAATGAGAATTTTCCCCACGAACGAGAATTTGAAGACCTCCGATTGGTAGAAATTGCACTATTTTTCGACTTAAAATGAGAGAGTTATGGTGGTTTTAATTTTGGGTGATGTTTCTCACGCGCTTTATAAAACGGACCAGAACACTCTCATCCCACCAAATTTTGAAGCGAGAATTCTTTCCTTTGAAAGTGAATTTCAAGACCCCCGATTGGAAGAAATTTCGCCACTTTTGGACCTAACATGAGAGTTATGGAGGTTTCAATTTCAGGTGACCTGTCGCACACTCTTTATAACACAAACAAGAACGCTCTCATCCCATTGAATTTTGAAACAAGATTTCTTTCCCCTGAAAGCGAAGATGAAGACCTCCGATTGGTGGAAATTTCACCACTTTTGTACTCAAAATGAGAGAGTTATGGAGGTTTTAATTTTCGGCCACGTTTCGCACACTCTTTACGAAACGGACAAGAACTCTCACGACACATTGAATTTTTAAATGAGAATTTTCCCCACAAACGAGAATTTGAAGACCTCCGATTGGTAGAAATTGCACTACTTTTCGACTTAAAATGAGAGAGTTATGGTCGTTTTAATTTTGGGTGATGTTTCTCACGCCCATTATAAAACGGACTAGAACACTCACATCCCACCGAATTTTGAAACGAGAATTCTTTCCTTTGAAAGTGAATTTCAAGACCTCCGATTGGAAGAAATTTGGCCACTTTTGGACCTAAAATGAGAGTTATGGAGGTTTTAATTTCAGGTGACGTGTCGCACACTCTTTATAACACAGACAAGAACGCTCTCATCCCACTGAATTTTGAAACAAGATTTCTTTCCCCTGAAAGCGAAGATGAAGACCTCCGATTCGTGGAAATTTCACCACTTTTGGACTCAAAATGAGAGAGTTATGGAGGTTTTAATTTTCGGCCACGTTTTGCACACTCTTTATGAAACGGACCAGAACTCTCACGACACATTGAATTTTTAAATGAGAATTTTCGCCACGAACGAGAATTTGAAGACCTCCGATTGGTAGAAATTGCACTACTTTTCGACTTAAAATGAGAGAGTTATGGTGGTTTTAATTTTGGGTGATGTTTCTCACGCCCTTTTTAAAACGGACCAGAACACTCTCATCCCACCGAATTTTGAAACGAGAATTTTTTCCTTTGAAAGTGAATTTCAGGACCTTCGATTGGAAGAAATTTCGCCACTTTTGGACCTAACATGAGAGTTATGGAGGTTTCAATTTCAGGTGACCTGTCGCACACTCTTTATAACACAGATAAGAACGCTCTCATCCCCCTGAATTTTGAAACAAGATTTCTTTCCCCTGAAAGCGAAGATGAAGACCTCCGATTCGTTGAAATTTCACCACTTTTGGACTCAAAATGAGAGAGTTATGGAGGTTTTAATTTTCGGCCACGTTATGCACACTCTTTATGAAACGGACCAGAACTCTCACGACACATTGAATTTTTAAATGAGAATTTTCCCCACGAACGAGAATTTGAAGACCTCCGATTGGTAGAAATTGCAGTACTTTTCGACTTAAAATGAGAGAGTTATGGTGGTTTTAATTTTGGGTGATGTTTCTCACGCGCTTTATAAAACGGACCAGAACACTCTCATCCCACCAAATTTTGAAGCGAGAATTCTTTCCTTTGAAAGTGAATTTCAAGACCCCCGATTGGAAGAAATTTCGCCACTTTTGGACCTAAAATGAGAGTTATGGAGGTTTCAATTTCAGGTGACCTGTCGCACACTCTTTATAACACAAACAAGAACGCTCTCATCCCATTGAATTTTGAAACAAGATTTCTTTCCCCTGAAAGCGAAGATGAAGACCTCCGATTGGTGGAAATTTCACCACTTTTGTACTCAAAATGAGAGAGTTATGGAGGTTTTAATTTTCGGCCACGTTTCGCACACTCTTTACGAAACGGACAAGAACTCTCACGACACATTGAATTTTTAAATGAGAATTTTCCCCACGAACGAGAATTTGAAGACCTCCGATTGGTAGAAATTGCACTACTTTTCGACTTAAAATGAGAGAGTTATGGTCGTTTTAATTTTGGGTGATGTTTCTCACGCCCATTATAAAACGGACTAGAACACTCACATCCCACCGAATTTTGAAACGAGAATTCTTTCCTTTGAAAGTGAATTTCAAGACCTCCGATTGGAAGAAATTTGGCCACTTTTGGACCTAAAATGAGAGTTATGGAGGTTTTAATTTCAGGTGACATGTCGCACACTCTTTATAACACAGACAAGAACGCTCTCATCCCACTGAATTTTGAAACAAGATTTCTTTCCCCTGAAAGCGAAGATGAAGACCTCCGATTCGTGGAAATTTCACCACTTTTGGACTCAAAATGAGAGAGTTATGGAGGTTTTAATTTTCGGCCACGTTTTGCACACTCTTTATGAAACGGACCAGAACTCTCACGACACATTGAATTTTTAAATGAGAATTTTCGCCACGAACGAGAATTTGAAGACCTCCGATTGGTAGAAATTGCACTACTTTTCGACTTAAAATGAGAGAGTTATGGTGGTTTTAATTTTGGGTGATGTTTCTCACGCCCTTTTTAAAACGGACCAGAACACTCTCATCCCACCGAATTTTGAAACGAGAATTTTTTCCTTTGAAAGTGAATTTCAGGACCTTCGATTGGACGAAATTTCGCCACTTTTGGACCTAACATGAGAGTTATGAAGGTTTCAATTTCAGGTGACCTGTCGCACACTCTTTATAACACAGACAAGAACGCTCTCATCCCCCTGAATTTTGAAACAAGATTTCTTTCCCCTGAAAGCGAAGATGAAGACCTCCGATTGGAGGAAATTTCACCACTTTTGGACTCAAAATGAGAGAGTCATGGAGGTTCTAATTTTCGGCCATGTTTTCCGCACTCTTTATGAAACGGACCAGAACTCTCACGACACATTGAATTTTTAAATGAGAATTTTCCCCACGAACGAGAATTTGAAGACCTCCGATTGGTAGAAATTGCACTATTTTTCGACTTAAAATGAGAGAGTTATGGTGGTTTTAATTTTGGGTGATGTTTCTCACGCGCTTTATAAAACGGACCAGAACACTCTCATCCCACCAAATTTTGAAGCGAGAATTCTTTCCTTTGAAAGTGAATTTCAAGACCCCCGATTGGAAGAAATTTCGCCACTTTTGGACCTAACATGAGAGTTATGGAGGTTTCAATTTCAGGTGACCTGTCGCACACTCTTTATAACACAAACAAGAACGCTCTCATCCCATTGAATTTTGAAACAAGATTTCTTTCCCCTGAAAGCGAAGATGAAGACCTCCGATTGGTGGAAATTTCACCACTTTTGTACTCAAAATGAGAGAGTTATGGAGGTTTTAATTTTCGGCCACGTTTCGCACACTCTTTACGAAACGGACAAGAACTCTCACGACACATTGAATTTTTAAATGAGAATTTTCCCCACAAACGAGAATTTGAAGACCTCCGATTGGTAGAAATTGCACTACTTTTCGACTTAAAATGAGAGAGTTATGGTCGTTTTAATTTTGGGTGATGTTTCTCACGCCCATTATAAAACGGACTAGAACACTCACATCCCACCGAATTTTGAAACGAGAATTCTTTCCTTTGAAAGTGAATTTCAAGACCTCCGATTGGAAGAAATTTGGCCACTTTTGGACCTAAAATGAGAGTTATGGAGGTTTTAATTTCAGGTGACGTGTCGCACACTCTTTATAACACAGACAAGAACGCTCTCATCCCACTGAATTTTGAAACAAGATTTCTTTCCCCTGAAAGCGAAGATGAAGACCTCCGATTCGTGGAAATTTCACCACTTTTGGACTCAAAATGAGAGAGTTATGGAGGTTTTAATTTTCGGCCACGTTTTGCACACTCTTTATGAAACGGACCAGAACTCTCACGACACATTGAATTTTTAAATGAGAATTTTCGCCACGAACGAGAATTTGAAGACCTCCGATTGGTAGAAATTGCACTACTTTTCGACTTAAAATGAGAGAGTTATGGTGGTTTTAATTTTGGGTGATGTTTCTCACGCCCTTTTTAAAACGGACCAGAACACTCTCATCCCACCGAATTTTGAAACGAGAATTTTTTCCTTTGAAAGTGAATTTCAGGACCTTCGATTGGAAGAAATTTCGCCACTTTTGGACCTAACATGAGAGTTATGGAGGTTTCAATTTCAGGTGACCTGTCGCACACTCTTTATAACACAGACAAGAACGCTCTCATCCCCCTGAATTTTGAAACAAGATTTCTTTCCCCTGAAAGCGAAGATGAAGACCTCCGATTTGTGGAAATTTCACCACTTTTGGACTCAAAATGAGAGAGTTATGGAGGTTTTAATTTTCGGCCAGGTTTTGCACACTCTTTATGAAACGGACCAGAACTCTCACGACACATTGAATTTTTAAATGAGAATTTTCCCCACGAACGAGAATTTGAAGACCTCCGATTGGTAGAAATTGCACTATTTTTCGACTTAAAATGAGAGAGTTATGGTGGTTTTAATTTTCGGTGATGTTTCTCACGCGCTTTATAAAACGGACCAGAACACTCTCATCCCACCAAATTTTGAAGCGAGAATTCTTTCCTTTGAAAGTGAATTTCAAGACCCCCGATTGGAAGAAATTTCGCCACTTTTAGACCTAACATGAGAGTTATGGAGGTTTCAATTTCAGGTGACCTGTCGCACACTCTTTATAACACAAACAAGAACGCTCTCATCCCATTGAATTTTGAAACAAGATTTCTTTCCCCTGAAAGCGAAGATGAAGACCTCCGATTGGTGGAAATTTCACCACTTTTGTACTCAAAATGAGAGAGTTATGGAGGTTTTAATTTTCGGCCACGTTTCGCACACTCTTTACGAAACGGACAAGAACTCTCACGACACATTGAATTTTTAAATGAGAATTTTCCCCACGAACGAGAATTTGAAGACCTCCGATTGGTAGAAATTGCACTACTTTTCGACTTAAAATGAGAGAGTTATGGTCGTTTTAATTTTGGGTGATGTTTCTCACGCCCATTATAAAACGGACTAGAACACTCACATCCCACCGAATTTTGAAACGAGAATTCTTTCCTTTGAAAGTGAATTTCAAGACCTCCGATTGGAAGAAATTTGGCCACTTTTGGACCTAAAATGAGAGTTATGGAGGTTTTAATTTCAGGTGACATGTCGCACACTCTTTATAACACAGACAAGAACGCTCTAATCCCACTGAATTTTGAAACAAGATTTCTTTCCCCTGAAAGCGAAGATGAAGACCTCCGATTCGTGGAAATTTCACCACTTTTGGACTCAAAATGAGAGAGTTATGGAGGTTTTAATTTTCGGCCACGTTTTGCACACACTTTATGAAACGGACCAGAACTCTCACGACACATTGAATTTTTAAATGAGAATTTTCGCCACGAACGAGAATTTGGAGACCTCCGATTGGTAGAAATTGCACTACTTTTCGACTTAAAATGAGAGAGTTATGGTGGTTTTAATTTTGGGTGATGTTTCTCACGCCCTTTTTAAAACGGACCAGAACACTCTCATCCCACCGAATTTTGAAACGAGAATTTTTTCCTTTGAAAGTGAATTTCAGGACCTTCGATTGGAAGAAATTTCGCCACTTTTGGACCTAACATGAGAGTTATGGAGGTTTCAATTTCAGGTGACCTGTCGCACACTCTTTATAACACAGATAAGAACGCTCTCATCCCCCTGAATTTTGAAACAAGATTTCTTTCCCCTGAAAGCGAAGATGAAGACCTCCGATTCGTTGAAATTTCACCACTTTTGGACTCAAAATGAGAGAGTTATGGAGGTTTTAATTTTCGGCCACGTTATGCACACTCTTTATGAAACGGACCAGAACTCTCACGACACATTGAATTTTTAAATGAGAATTTTCCCCACGAACGAGAATTTGAAGACCTCCGATTGGTAGAAATTGCACTACTTTTCGACTTAAAATGAGAGAGTTATGGTGGTTTTAATTTTGGGTGATGTTTCTCACGCGCTTTATAAAACGGACCAGAACACTCTCATCCCACCAAATTTTGAAGCGAGAATTCTTTCCTTTGAAAGTGAATTTCAAGACCCCCGATTGGAAGAAATTTCGCCACTTTTGGACCTAAAATGAGAGTTATGGAGGTTTCAATTTCAGGTGACCTGTCGCACACTCTTTATAACACAAACAAGAACGCTCTCATCCCATTGAATTTTGAAACAAGATTTCTTTCCCCTGAAAGCGAAGATGAAGACCTCCGATTGGTGGAAATTTCACCACTTTTGTACTCAAAATGAGAGAGTTATGGAGGTTTTAATTTTCGGCCACGTTTCGCACACTCTTTACGAAACGGACAAGAACTCTCACGACACATTGAATTTTTAAATGAGAATTTTCCCCACGAACGAGAATTTGAAGACCTCCGATTGGTAGAAATTGCACTACTTTTCGACTTAAAATGAGAGAGTTATGGTCGTTTTAATTTTGGGTGATGTTTCTCACGCCCATTATAAAACGGACTAGAACACTCACATCCCACCGAATTTTGAAACGAGAATTCTTTCCTTTGAAAGTGAATTTCAAGACCTCCGATTGGAAGAAATTTGGCCACTTTTGGACCTAAAATGAGAGTTATGGAGGTTTTAATTTCAGGTGACATGTCGCACACTCTTTATAACACAGACAAGAACGCTCTCATCCCACTGAATTTTGAAACAAGATTTCTTTCCCCTGAAAGCGAAGATGAAGACCTCCGATTCGTGGAAATTTCACCACTTTTGGACTCAAAATGAGAGAGTTATGGAGGTTTTAATTTTCGGCCACGTTTTGCACACTCTTTATGAAACGGACCAGAACTCTCACGACACATTGAATTTTTAAATGAGAATTTTCGCCACGAACGAGAATTTGAAGACCTCCGATTGGTAGAAATTGCACTACTTTTCGACTTAAAATGAGAGAGTTATGGTGGTTTTAATTTTGGGTGATGTTTCTCACGCCCTTTTTAAAACGGACCAGAACACTCTCATCCCACCGAATTTTGAAACGAGAATTTTTTCCTTTGAAAGTGAATTTCAGGACCTTCGATTGGACGAAATTTCGCCACTTTTGGACCTAACATGAGAGTTATGAAGGTTTCAATTTCAGGTGACCTGTCGCACACTCTTTATAACACAGACAAGAACGCTCTCATCCCCCTGAATTTTGAAACAAGATTTCTTTCCCCTGAAAGCGAAGATGAAGACCTCCGATTGGAGGAAATTTCACCACTTTTGGACTCAAAATGAGAGAGTCATGGAGGTTCTAATTTTCGGCCATGTTTTCCGCACTCTTTATGAAACGGACCAGAACTCTCACGACACATTGAATTTTTAAATGAGAATTTTCCCCACGAACGAGAATTTGAAGACCTCCGATTGGTAGAAATTGCACTATTTTTCGACTTAAAATGAGAGAGTTATGGTGGTTTTAATTTTGGGTGATGTTTCTCACGCGCTTTATAAAACGGACCAGAACACTCTCATCCCACCAAATTTTGAAGCGAGAATTCTTTCCTTTGAAAGTGAATTTCAAGACCCCCGATTGGAAGAAATTTCGCCACTTTTGGACCTAACATGAGAGTTATGGAGGTTTCAATTTCAGGTGACCTGTCGCACACTCTTTATAACACAAACAAGAACGCTCTCATCCCATTGAATTTTGAAACAAGATTTCTTTCCCCTGAAAGCGAAGATGAAGACCTCCGATTGGTGGAAATTTCACCACTTTTGTACTCAAAATGAGAGAGTTATGGAGGTTTTAATTTTCGGCCACGTTTCGCACACTCTTTACGAAACGGACAAGAACTCTCACGACACATTGAATTTTTAAATGAGAATTTTCCCCACAAACGAGAATTTGAAGACCTCCGATTGGTAGAAATTGCACTACTTTTCGACTTAAAATGAGAGAGTTATGGTCGTTTTAATTTTGGGTGATGTTTCTCACGCCCATTATAAAACGGACTAGAACACTCACATCCCACCGAATTTTGAAACGAGAATTCTTTCCTTTGAAAGTGAATTTCAAGACCTCCGATTGGAAGAAATTTGGCCACTTTTGGACCTAAAATGAGAGTTATGGAGGTTTTAATTTCAGGTGACGTGTCGCACACTCTTTATAACACAGACAAGAACGCTCTCATCCCACTGAATTTTGAAACAAGATTTCTTTCCCCTGAAAGCGAAGATGAAGACCTCCGATTCGTGGAAATTTCACCACTTTTGGACTCAAAATGAGAGAGTTATGGAGGTTTTAATTTTCGGCCACGTTTTGCACACTCTTTATGAAACGGACCAGAACTCTCACGACACATTGAATTTTTAAATGAGAATTTTCGCCACGAACGAGAATTTGAAGACCTCCGATTGGTAGAAATTGCACTACTTTTCGACTTAAAATGAGAGAGTTATGGTGGTTTTAATTTTGGGTGATGTTTCTCACGCCCTTTTTAAAACGGACCAGAACACTCTCATCCCACCGAATTTTGAAACGAGAATTTTTTCCTTTGAAAGTGAATTTCAGGACCTTCGATTGGAAGAAATTTCGCCACTTTTGGACCTAACATGAGAGTTATGGAGGTTTCAATTTCAGGTGACCTGTCGCACACTCTTTATAACACAGACAAGAACGCTCTCATCCCCCTGAATTTTGAAACAAGATTTCTTTCCCCTGAAAGCGAAGATGAAGACCTCCGATTTGTGGAAATTTCACCACTTTTGGACTCAAAATGAGAGAGTTATGGAGGTTTTAATTTTCGGCCAGGTTTTGCACACTCTTTATGAAACGGACCAGAACTCTCACGACACATTGAATTTTTAAATGAGAATTTTCCCCACGAACGAGAATTTGAAGACCTCCGATTGGTAGAAATTGCACTATTTTTCGACTTAAAATGAGAGAGTTATGGTGGTTTTAATTTTCGGTGATGTTTCTCACGCGCTTTATAAAACGGACCAGAACACTCTCATCCCACCAAATTTTGAAGCGAGAATTCTTTCCTTTGAAAGTGAATTTCAAGACCCCCGATTGGAAGAAATTTCGCCACTTTTAGACCTAACATGAGAGTTATGGAGGTTTCAATTTCAGGTGACCTGTCGCACACTCTTTATAACACAAACAAGAACGCTCTCATCCCATTGAATTTTGAAACAAGATTTCTTTCCCCTGAAAGCGAAGATGAAGACCTCCGATTGGTGGAAATTTCACCACTTTTGTACTCAAAATGAGAGAGTTATGGAGGTTTTAATTTTCGGCCACGTTTCGCACACTCTTTACGAAACGGACAAGAACTCTCACGACACATTGAATTTTTAAATGAGAATTTTCCCCACGAACGAGAATTTGAAGACCTCCGATTGGTAGAAATTGCACTACTTTTCGACTTAAAATGAGAGAGTTATGGTCGTTTTAATTTTGGGTGATGTTTCTCACGCCCATTATAAAACGGACTAGAACACTCACATCCCACCGAATTTTGAAACGAGAATTCTTTCCTTTGAAAGTGAATTTCAAGACCTCCGATTGGAAGAAATTTGGCCACTTTTGGACCTAAAATGAGAGTTATGGAGGTTTTAATTTCAGGTGACATGTCGCACACTCTTTATAACACAGACAAGAACGCTCTAATCCCACTGAATTTTGAAACAAGATTTCTTTCCCCTGAAAGCGAAGATGAAGACCTCCGATTCGTGGAAATTTCACCACTTTTGGACTCAAAATGAGAGAGTTATGGAGGTTTTAATTTTCGGCCACGTTTTGCACACACTTTATGAAACGGACCAGAACTCTCACGACACATTGAATTTTTAAATGAGAATTTTCGCCACGAACGAGAATTTGGAGACCTCCGATTGGTAGAAATTGCACTACTTTTCGACTTAAAATGAGAGAGTTATGGTGGTTTTAATTTTGGGTGATGTTTCTCACGCCCTTTTTAAAACGGACCAGAACACTCTCATCCCACCGAATTTTGAAACGAGAATTTTTTCCTTTGAAAGTGAATTTCAGGACCTTCGATTGGAAGAAATTTCGCCACTTTTGGACCTAACATGAGAGTTATGGAGGTTTCAATTTCAGGTGACCTGTCGCACACTCTTTATAACACAGATAAGAACGCTCTCATCCCCCTGAATTTTGAAACAAGATTTCTTTCCCCTGAAAGCGAAGATGAAGACCTCCGATTCGTTGAAATTTCACCACTTTTGGACTCAAAATGAGAGAGTTATGGAGGTTTTAATTTTCGGCCACGTTATGCACACTCTTTATGAAACGGACCAGAACTCTCACGACACATTGAATTTTTAAATGAGAATTTTCCCCACGAACGAGAATTTGAAGACCTCCGATTGGTAGAAATTGCACTACTTTTCGACTTAAAATGAGAGAGTTATGGTGGTTTTAATTTTGGGTGATGTTTCTCACGCGCTTTATAAAACGGACCAGAACACTCTCATCCCACCAAATTTTGAAGCGAGAATTCTTTCCTTTGAAAGTGAATTTCAAGACCCCCGATTGGAAGAAATTTCGCCACTTTTGGACCTAAAATGAGAGTTATGGAGGTTTCAATTTCAGGTGACCTGTCGCACACTCTTTATAACACAAACAAGAACGCTCTCATCCCATTGAATTTTGAAACAAGATTTCTTTCCCCTGAAAGCGAAGATGAAGACCTCCGATTGGTGGAAATTTCACCACTTTTGTACTCAAAATGAGAGAGTTATGGAGGTTTTAATTTTCGGCCACGTTTCGCACACTCTTTACGAAACGGACAAGAACTCTCACGACACATTGAATTTTTAAATGAGAATTTTCCCCACGAACGAGAATTTGAAGACCTCCGATTGGTAGAAATTGCACTACTTTTCGACTTAAAATGAGAGAGTTATGGTCGTTTTAATTTTGGGTGATGTTTCTCACGCCCATTATAAAACGGACTAGAACACTCACATCCCACCGAATTTTGAAACGAGAATTCTTTCCTTTGAAAGTGAATTTCAAGACCTCCGATTGGAAGAAATTTGGCCACTTTTGGACCTAAAATGAGAGTTATGGAGGTTTTAATTTCAGGTGACATGTCGCACACTCTTTATAACACAGACAAGAACGCTCTCATCCCACTGAATTTTGAAACAAGATTTCTTTCCCCTGAAAGCGAAGATGAAGACCTCCGATTCGTGGAAATTTCACCACTTTTGGACTCAAAATGAGAGAGTTATGGAGGTTTTAATTTTCGGCCACGTTTTGCACACTCTTTATGAAACGGACCAGAACTCTCACGACACATTGAATTTTTAAATGAGAATTTTCGCCACGAACGAGAATTTGAAGACCTCCGATTGGTAGAAATTGCACTACTTTTCGACTTAAAATGAGAGAGTTATGGTGGTTTTAATTTTGGGTGATGTTTCTCACGCCCTTTTTAAAACGGACCAGAACACTCTCATCCCACCGAATTTTGAAACGAGAATTTTTTCCTTTGAAAGTGAATTTCAGGACCTTCGATTGGAAGAAATTTCGCCACTTTTGGACCTAACATGAGAGTTATGGAGGTTTCAATTTCAGGTGACCTGTCGCACACTCTTTATAACACAGACAAGAACGCTCTCATCCCCCTGAATTTTGAAACAAGATTTCTTTCCCCTGAAAGCGAAGATGAAGACCTCCGATTCGTGGAAATTTCACCACTTTTGGACTCAAAATGAGAGAGTTATGGAGGTTTTAATTTTCGGCCACGTTTTGCACACTCTTTATGAAACGGACCAGAACTCTCACGACACATTGAATTTTTAAATGAGAATTTTCCCCACGAACGAGAATTTGAAGACCTCCGATTGGTAGAAATTGCACTACTTTTCGACTTAAAATGAGAGAGTTATGGTGCTTTTAATTTTGGGTGATGTTTCTCACGCGCTTTATAAAACGGACCAGAACACTCTCATCCCACCAAATTTTGAAGCGAGAATTCTTTCCTTTGAAAGTGAATTTCAAGACCCCCGATTGGAAGAAATTTCGCCACTTTTGGACCTAACATGAGAGTTATGGAGGTTTCAATTTCAGGTGACCTGTCGCACACTCTTTATAACACAAACAAGAACGCTCTCATCCCATTGAATTTTGAAACAAGATTTCTTTCCCCTGAAAGCGAAGATGAAGACCTCTGATTGGTGGAAATTTCACCACTTTTGTACTCAAAATGAGAGAGTTATGGAGGTTTTAATTTTCGGCCACGTTTCGCACACTCTTTACGAAACGGACAAGAACTCTCACGACACATTGAATTTTTAAATGAGAATTTTCCCCACGAACGAGAATTTGAAGACCTCCGATTGGTAGAAATTGCACTACTTTTCGACTTAAAATGAGAGAGTTATGGTCGTTTTAATTTTGGGTGATGTTTCTCACGCCCATTATAAAACGGACTAGAACACTCACATCCCACCGAATTTTGAAACGAGAATTCTTTCCTTTGAAAGTGAATTTCAAGACCTCCGATTGGAAGAAATTTGGCCACTTTTGGACCTAAAATGAGAGTTATGGAGGTTTTAATTTCAGGTGACATGTCGCACACTCTTTATAACACAGACAAGAACGCTCTCATCCCACTGAATTTTGAAACAAGATTTCTTTCCCCTGAAAGCGAAGATGAAGACCTCCGATTCGTGGAAATTTCACCACTTTTGGACTCAAAATGAGAGAGTTATGGAGGTTTTAATTTTCGGCCACGTTTTGCACACTCTTTATGAAACGGACCAGAACTCTCACGACACATTGAATTTTTAAATGACAATTTTCGCCACGAACGAGAATTTGAAGACCTCCGATTGGTAGAAATTGCACTACTTTTCGACTTAAAATGAGAGAGTTATGGTGGTTTTAATTTTGGGTGATGTTTCTCACGCCCTTTTTAAAACGGACCAGAACACTCTCATCCCACCGAATTTTGAAACGAGAATTTTTTCCTTTGAAAGTGAATTTCAGGACCTTCGATTGGAAGAAATTTCGCCACTTTTGGACCTAACATGAGAGTTATGGAGGTTTCAATTTCAGGTGACCTGTCGCACACTCTTTATAACACAGACAAGAACGCTCTCATCCCCCTGAATTTTGAAACAAGATTTCTTTCCCCTGAAAGCGAAGATGAAGTCCTCCGATTCGTGGAAATTTCACCACTTTTGGACTCAAAATGAGAGAGTTATGGAGGTTTTAATTTTCGGCCACGTTTTGCACACTCTTTATGAAACGGACCAGAACTCTCACGAAACATTGAATTTTTAAATGAGAATTTTCCCCACGAACGAGAATTTGAAGACCTCCGATTGGTAGAAATTGCACTACTTTTCGACTTAAAATGAGAGAGTTATGGTGGTTTTAATTTTGGGTGATGTTTCTCACGCCCTTTTTAAAACGGACCAGAACACTCTCATCCCACCGAATTTTGAAACGAGAATTTTTTCCTTTGAAAGTGAATTTCAGGACCTTCGATTGGAAGAAATTCCGCCACTTTTGGACCTAACATGAGAGTTATGGAGGTTTTAATTTCAGGTGACCTGTCGCACACTCTTTATAACACAAACAAGAACGCTATCATCCCATTGAATTTTGAAAAAAGATTTCTTTCCCCTGAAAGCGAAGATGAAGACCTCCGATTGGAGGAAATTTCACCACTTTTGGACTCAAAATGAGAGAGTCATGGAGGTTCTAATTTTCGGCCATGTTTTCCGCACTCTTTATGAAACAGACAAAAACTCTCACGACAGATTGAATTTTTAAATAAGAATTTTCCCCACGAACGAGATTTGGAAGACCTCCGATTGGTAAAAATTGCACTACTTTTCGACTTAAAATGAGAGAGTTATGGTCGTTTTAATTTTGGGTGATGTTTCTCACGCCCATTATAAAACGGACTAGAACACGCACATCCCACCGAATTTTGAAACGAGAATTCTTTCCTTTGAAAGTGAATTTCAAGACCTCCGATTGGAAGAAATTTGGCCACTTTTGGACCTAAAATGAGAGTTATGGAGGTTTTAATTTCAGGTGACGTGTCGCACACTCTTTATAACACAGACAAGAACGCTCTCATCCCACTGAATTTTGAAACAAGATTTCTTTCCCCTGAAAGCGAAGATGAAGACCTCCGATTCGTGGAAATTTCTCCACTTTTGGACTCAAAATGAGAGAGTTATGGAGGTTTTAATTTTCGGCCACGTTTTGCACACTCTTTATGAAACGGACCAGAACTCTCACGACACATTGAATTTTTAAATGAGAATTTTCCCCATGAACGAGAATTTGAAGACCTCCGATTGGTAGAAATTGCACTATTTTTCGACTTAAAATGAGAGAGTTATGGTGGTTTTAATTTTGGGTGATGTTTCTCACGCGCTTTATAAAACGGACCAGAACACTCTCATCCCACCAAATTTTGAAGCGAGAATTCTTTCCTTTGAAAGTGAATTTCAAGACCCCCGATTGGAAGAAATTTCGCCACTTTTGGACCTAACATGAGAGTTATGGAGGTTTCAATTTCAGGTGACCTGTCGCACACTCTTTATAACACAAACAAGAACGCTCTCATCCCATTGAATTTTGAAACAAGATTTCTTTCCCCTGAAAGCGAAGATGAAGACCTCCGATTGGTGGAAATTTCACCACTTTTGTACTCAAAATGAGAGAGTTATGGAGGTTTTAATTTTCGGCCACGTTTCGCACACTCTTTACGAAACGGACAAGAACTCTCACGACACATTGAATTTTTAAATGAGAATTTTCCCCACGAACGAGAATTTGAAGACCTCCGATTGGTAGAAATTGCACTACTTTTCGACTTAAAATGAGAGAGTTATGGTCGTTTTAATTTTGGGTGATGTTTCTCACGCCCATTATAAAACAGACTAGAACACTCACATCCCACCGAATTTTGAAACGAGAATTCTTTCCTTTGAAAGTGAATTTCAAGACCTCCGATTGGAAGAAATTTGGCCACTTTTGGACCTAAAATGAGAGTTATGGAGGTTTTAATTTCAGGTGACGTGTCGCACACTCTTTATAACACAGACAAGAACGCTCTCATCCCACTGAATTTTGAAACAAGATTTCTTTCCCCTGAAAGCGAAGATGAAGACCTCCGATTCGTGGAAATTTCACCACTTTTGGACTCAAAATGAGAGAGTTATGGAGGTTTTAATTTTCGGCCACGTTTTGCACACTCTTTATGAAACGGACCAGAACTCTCACGACACATTGAATTTTTAAATGAGAATTTTCGCCACGAACGAGAATTTGAAGACCTCCGATTGGTAGAAATTGCACTACTTTTCGACTTAAAATGAGAGAGTTATGGTGGTTTTAATTTTGGGTGATGTTTCTCACGCCCTTTTTAAAACGGACCAGAACACTCTCATCCCACCGAATTTTGAAACGAGAATTTTTTCCTTTGAAAGTGAATTTCAGGACCTTCGATTGGAAGAAATTTCGCCACTTTTGGACCTAACATGAGAGTTATGGAGGTTTCAATTTCAGGTGACCTGTCGCACACTCTTTATAACACAGACAAGAACGCTCTCATCTCCCTGAATTTTCAAACAAGATTTCTTTCCCCTGAAAGCGAAGATGAAGACCTCCGATTCGTTGAAATTTCACCACTTTTGGACTCAAAATGAGAGAGTTATGGTGGTTTTAATTTTCGGCCACGTTATGCACACTCTTTATGAAACGGACCAGAACTCTCACGACACATTGAATTTTTAAATGAGAATTTTCCCCACGAACGAGAATTTGAAGACCTCCGATTGGTAGAAATTGCACTACTTTTCGACTTAAAATGAGAGAGTTATGGTGGTTTTAATTTTGGGTGATGTTTCTCACGCGCTTTATAAAACGGACCAGAACACTCTCATCCCATCAAATTTTGAAGCGAGAATTCTTTCCTTTGAAAGTGAATTTCAAGACCCCCGATTGGAAGAAATTTCGCCACTTTTGGACCTAACATGAGAGTTATGGAGGTTTCAATTTCAGGTGACCTGTCGCACACTCTTTATAACACAAACAAGAACGCTCTCATCCCATTGAATTTTGAAACAAGATTTCTTTCCCCTGAAAGCGAAGATGAAGACCTCCGATTGGTGGAAATTTCACCACTTTTGTACTCAAAATGAGAGAGTTATGGAGGTTTTAATTTTCGGCCACGTTTCGCACACTCTTTACGAAACGGACAAGAACTCTCACGACACATTGAATTTTTAAATGAGAATTTTCCCCACGAACGAGAATTTGAAGACCTCCGATTGGTAGAAATTGCACTACTTTTCGACTTAAAATGAGAGAGTTATGGTCGTTTTAATTTTGGGTGATGTTTCTCACGCCCATTATAAAACGGACTAGAACACTCACATCCCACCGAATTTTGAAACGAGAATTCTTTCCTTTGAAAGTGAATTTCAAGACCTCCGATTGGAAGAAATTTGGCCACTTTTGGACCTAAAATGAGAGTTATGGAGGTTTTAATTTCAGGTGACATGTCGCACACTCTTTATAACACAGACAAGAACGCTCTCATCCCACTGAATTTTGAAACAAGATTTCTTTCCCCTGAAAGCGAAGATGAAGACCTCCGATTCGTGGAAATTTCACCACTTTTGGACTCAAAATGAGAGAGTTATGGAGGTTTTAATTTTCGGCCACGTTTTGCACACTCTTTATGAAACGGACCAGAACTCTCACGACACATTGAATTTTTAAATGAGAATTTTCGCCACGAACGAGAATTTGAAGACCTCCGATTGGTAGAAATTGCACTACTTTTCGACTTAAAATGAGAGAGTTATGGTGGTTTTAATTTTGGGTGATGTTTCTCACGCCCTTTTTAAAACGGACCAGAACACTCTCATCCCACCGAATTTTGAAACGAGAATTTTTTCCTTTGAAAGTGAATTTCAGGACCTTCGATTGGAAGAAATTTCGCCACTTTTGGACCTAACATGAGAGTTATGGAGGTTTCAATTTCAGGTGACCTGTCGCACACTCTTTATAACACAGACAAGAACGCTCTCATCCCCCTGAATTTTCAAACAAGATTTCTTTCCCCTGAAAGCGAAGATGAAGACCTCCGATTCGTTGAAATTTCACCACTTTTGGACTCAAAATGAGAGAGTTATGGTGGTTTTAATTTTCGGCCACGTTATGCACACTCTTTATGAAACGGACCAGAACTCTCACGACACATTGAATTTTTAAATGAGAATTTTCCCCACGAACGAGAATTTGAAGACCTCCGATTGGTAGAAATTGCACTACTTTTCGACTTAAAATGAGAGAGTTATGGTGGTTTTAATTTTGGGTGATGTTTCTCACGCGCTTTATAAAACGGACCAGAACACTCTCATCCCACCAAATTTTGAAGCGAGAATTCTTTCCTTTGAAAGTGAATTTCAAGACCCCCGATTGGAAGAAATTTCGCCACTTTTGGACCTAACATGAGAGTTATGGAGGTTTCAATTTCAGGTGACCTGTCGCACACTCTTTATAACACAAACAAGAACGCTCTCATCCCATTGAATTTTGAAACAAGATTTCTTTCCCCTGAAAGCGAAGATGAAGACCTCCGATTGGTGGAAATTTCACCACTTTTGTACTCAAAATGAGAGAGTTATGGAGGTTTTAATTTTCGGCCACGTTTCGCACACTCTTTACGAAACGGACAAGAACTCTCACGACACATTGAATTTTTAAATGAGAATTTTCCCCACGAACGAGAATTTGAAGACCTCCGATTGGTAGAAATTGCACTACTTTTCGACTTAAAATGAGAGAGTTATGGTCGTTTTAATTTTGGGTGATGTTTCTCACGCCCATTATAAAACGGACTAGAACACTCACATCCCACCGAATTTTGAAACGAGAATTCTTTCCTTTGAAAGTGAATTTCAAGACCTCCGATTGGAAGAAATTTGGCCACTTTTGGACCTAAAATGAGAGTTATGGAGGTTTTAATTTCAGGTGACATGTCGCACACTCTTTATAACACAGACAAGAACGCTCTCATCCCACTGAATTTTGAAACAAGATTTCTTTCCCCTGAAAGCGAAGATGAAGACCTCCGATTCGTGGAAATTTCACCACTTTTGGACTCAAAATGAGAGAGTTATGGAGGTTTTAATTTTCGGCCACGTTTTGCACACTCTTTATGAAACGGACCAGAACTCTCACGACACATTGAATTTTTAAATGAGAATTTTCGCCACGAACGAGAATTTGAAGACCTCCGATTGGTAGAAATTGCACTACTTTTCGACTTAAAATGAGAGAGTTATGGTGGTTTTAATTTTGGGTGATGTTTCTCACGCCCTTTTTAAAACGGACCAGAACACTCTCATCCCACCGAATTTTGAAACGAGAATTTTTTCCTTTGAAAGTGAATTTCAGGACCTTCGATTGGAAGAAATTTCGCCACTTTTGGACCTAACATGAGAGTTATGGAGGTTTCAATTTCAGGTGACCTGTCGCACACTCTTTATAACACAGACAAGAACGCTCTCATCCCCCTGAATTTTCAAACAAGATTTCTTTCCCCTGAAAGCGAAGATGAAGACCTCCGATTCGTGGAAATTTCACCACTTTTGGACTCAAAATGAGAGAGTTATGGAGGTTTTAATTTTCGGCCACGTTTTGCACACTCTTTATGAAACGGACCAGAACTCTCACGACACATTGAATTTTTAATTGAGAATTTTCCCCACGAACGAGAATTTGAAGACCTCCGATTGGTAGAAATTGCACTACTTTTCGACTTAAAATGAGAGAGTTATGGTGGTTTTAATTTTGGGTGATGTTTCTCACGCGCTTTATAAAACGGACCAGAACACTCTCATCCCACCAAATTTTGAAGCGAGAATTCTTTCCTTTGAAAGTGAATTTCAAGACCCCCGATTGGAAGAAATTTCGCCACTTTTGGACCTAACATGAGAGTTATGGAGGTTTCAATTTCAGGTGACCTGTCGCACACTCTTTATAACACAAACAAGAACGCTCTCATCCCATTGAATTTTGAAACAAGATTTCTTTCCCCTGAAAGCGAAGATGAAGACCTCCGATTCGTGGAAATTTCACCACTTTTGGACTCAAAATGAGAGAGTTATGGAGGTTTTAATTTTCGGCCACGTTTTGCACACTCTTTATGAAACGGACCAGAACTCTCACGACACATTGAATTTTTAAATGAGAATTTTCGCCACGAACGAGAATTTGAAGACCTCCGATTGGTAGAAATTGCACTACTTTTCGACTTAAAATGAGAGAGTTATGGTGGTTTTAATTTTGGGTGATGTTTCTCACGCCCATTATAAAACGGACTAGAACACTCACATCCCACCGAATTTTGAAACGAGAATTCTTTCCTTTGAAAGTGAATTTCAATTCCTCCGATTGGAAGAAATTTGGCCACTTTTGGACCTAAAATGAGAGTTATGGAGGTTTTAATTTCAGGTGACGTGTCGCACACTCTTTATAACACAGACAAGAACGCTCTCATCCCACTGAATTTTGAAACAAGATTTCTTTCCCCTGAAAGCGAAGATGAAGACCTCCGATTCGTGGAAATTTCACCACTTTTGGACTCAAAATGAGAGAGTTATGGAGGTTTTAATTTTCGGCCACGTTTTGCACACTCTTTATGAAACGGACCAGAACTCTCACGACACATTGAATTTTTAAATGAGAATTTTCGCCACGAACGAGAATTTGAAGACCTCCGATTGGTAGAAATTGCACTACTTTTCGACTTAAAATGAGAGAGTTATGGTGGTTTTAATTTTGGGTGATGTTTCTCACGCCCTTTTTAAAACGGACCAGAACACTCTCATCCCACCGAATTTTGAAACGAGAATTTTTTCCTTTGAAAGTGAATTTCAGGACCTTCGATTGGAAGAAATTTCGCCACTTTTGGACCTAACATGAGAGTTATGGAGGTTTCAATTTCAGGTGACCTGTCGCACACTCTTTATAACACAGACAAGAACGCTCTCATCTCCCTGAATTTTCAAACAAGATTTCTTTCCCCTGAAAGCGAAGATGAAGACCTCCGATTCGTTGAAATTTCACCACTTTTGGACTCAAAATGAGAGAGTTATGGTGGTTTTAATTTTCGGCCACGTTATGCACACTCTTTATGAAACGGACCAGAACTCTCACGACACATTGAATTTTTAAATGAGAATTTTCCCCACGAACGAGAATTTGAAGACCTCCGATTGGTAGAAATTGCACTACTTTTCGACTTAAAATGAGAGAGTTATGGTGGTTTTAATTTTGGGTGATGTTTCTCACGCGCTTTATAAAACGGACCAGAACACTCTCATCCCATCAAATTTTGAAGCGAGAATTCTTTCCTTTGAAAGTGAATTTCAAGACCCCCGATTGGAAGAAATTTCGCCACTTTTGGACCTAACATGAGAGTTATGGAGGTTTCAATTTCAGGTGACCTGTCGCACACTCTTTATAACACAAACAAGAACGCTCTCATCCCATTGAATTTTGAAACAAGATTTCTTTCCCCTGAAAGCGAAGATGAAGACCTCCGATTGGTGGAAATTTCACCACTTTTGTACTCAAAATGAGAGAGTTATGGAGGTTTTAATTTTCGGCCACGTTTCGCACACTCTTTACGAAACGGACAAGAACTCTCACGACACATTGAATTTTTAAATGAGAATTTTCCCCACGAACGAGAATTTGAAGACCTCCGATTGGTAGAAATTGCACTACTTTTCGACTTAAAATGAGAGAGTTATGGTCGTTTTAATTTTGGGTGATGTTTCTCACGCCCATTATAAAACGGACTAGAACACTCACATCCCACCGAATTTTGAAACGAGAATTCTTTCCTTTGAAAGTGAATTTCAAGACCTCCGATTGGAAGAAATTTGGCCACTTTTGGACCTAAAATGAGAGTTATGGAGGTTTTAATTTCAGGTGACATGTCGCACACTCTTTATAACACAGACAAGAACGCTCTCATCCCACTGAATTTTGAAACAAGATTTCTTTCCCCTGAAAGCGAAGATGAAGACCTCCGATTCGTGGAAATTTCACCACTTTTGGACTCAAAATGAGAGAGTTATGGAGGTTTTAATTTTCGGCCACGTTTTGCACACTCTTTATGAAACGGACCGGAACTCTCACGACACATTGAATTTTTAAATGAGAATTTTCGCCACGAACGAGAATTTGAAGACCTCCGATTGGTAGAAATTGCACTACTTTTCGACTTAAAATGAGAGAGTTATGGTGGTTTTAATTTTGGGTGATGTTTCTCACGCCCTTTTTAAAACGGACCAGAACACTCTCATCCCACCGAATTTTGAAACGAGAATTTTTTCCTTTGAAAGTGAATTTCAGGACCTTCGATTGGAAGAAATTTCGCCACTTTTGGACCTAACATGAGAGTTATGGAGGTTTCAATTTCAGGTGACCTGTCGCACACTCTTTATAACACAGACAAGAACGCTCTCATCCCCCTGAATTTTCAAACAAGATTTCTTTCCCCTGAAAGCGAAGATGAAGACCTCCGATTCGTTGAAATTTCACCACTTTTGGACTCAAAATGAGAGAGTTATGGTGGTTTTAATTTTCGGCCACGTTATGCACACTCTTTATGAAACGGACCAGAACTCTCACGACACATTGAATTTTTAAATGAGAATTTTCCCCACGAACGAGAATTTGAAGACCTCCGATTGGTAGAAATTGCACTACTTTTCGACTTAAAATGAGAGAGTTATGGTGGTTTTAATTTTGGGTGATGTTTCTCACGCGCTTTATAAAACGGACCAGAACACTCTCATCCCACCAAATTTTGAAGCGAGAATTCTTTCCTTTGAAAGTGAATTTCAAGACCCCCGATTGGAAGAAATTTCGCCACTTTTGGACCTAACATGAGAGTTATGGAGGTTTCAATTTCAGGTGACCTGTCGCACACTCTTTATAACACAAACAAGAACGCTCTCATCCCATTGAATTTTGAAACAAGATTTCTTTCCCCTGAAAGCGAAGATGAAGACCTCCGATTGGTGGAAATTTCACCACTTTTGTACTCAAAATGAGAGAGTTATGGAGGTTTTAATTTTCGGCCACGTTTCGCACACTCTTTACGAAACGGACAAGAACTCTCACGACACATTGAATTTTTAAATGAGAATTTTCCCCACGAACGAGAATTTGAAGACCTCCGATTGGTAGAAATTGCACTACTTTTCGACTTAAAATGAGAGAGTTATGGTCGTTTTAATTTTGGGTGATGTTTCTCACGCCCATTATAAAACGGACTAGAACACTCACATCCCACCGAATTTTGAAACGAGAATTCTTTCCTTTGAAAGTGAATTTCAAGACCTCCGATTGGAAGAAATTTGGCCACTTTTGGACCTAAAATGAGAGTTATGGAGGTTTTAATTTCAGGTGACATGTCGCACACTCTTTATAACACAGACAAGAACGCTCTCATCCCACTGAATTTTGAAACAAGATTTCTTTCCCCTGAAAGCGAAGATGAAGACCTCCGATTCGTGGAAATTTCACCACTTTTGGACTCAAAATGAGAGAGTTATGGAGGTTTTAATTTTCGGCCACGTTTTGCACACTCTTTATGAAACGGACCAGAACTCTCACGACACATTGAATTTTTAAATGAGAATTTTCGCCACGAACGAGAATTTGAAGACCTCCGATTGGTAGAAATTGCACTACTTTTCGACTTAAAATGAGAGAGTTATGGTGGTTTTAATTTTGGGTGATGTTTCTCACGCCCTTTTTAAAACGGACCAGAACACTCTCATCCCACCGAATTTTGAAACGAGAATTTTTTCCTTTGAAAGTGAATTTCAGGACCTTCGATTGGAAGAAATTTCGCCACTTTTGGACCTAACATGAGAGTTATGGAGGTTTCAATTTCAGGTGACCTGTCGCACACTCTTTATAACACAGACAAGAACGCTCTCATCCCCCTGAATTTTGAAACAAGATTTCTTTCCCCTGAAAGCGAAGATGAAGACCTCCGATTCGTGGAAATTTCACCACTTTTGGACTCAAAATGAGAGAGTTATGGAGGTTTTAATTTTCGGCCACGTTTTGCACACTCTTTATGAAACGGACCAGAACTCTCACGACACATTGAATTTTTAATTGAGAATTTTCCCCACGAACGAGAATTTGAAGACCTCCGATTGGTAGAAATTGCACTACTTTTCGACTTAAAATGAGAGAGTTATGGTGGTTTTAATTTTGGGTGATGTTTCTCACGCGCTTTATAAAACGGACCAGAACACTCTCATCCCACCAAATTTTGAAGCGAGAATTCTTTCCTTTGAAAGTGAATTTCAAGACCCCCGATTGGAAGAAATTTCGCCACTTTTGGACCTAACATGAGAGTTATGGAGGTTTCAATTTCAGGTGACCTGTCGCACACTCTTTATAACACAAACAAGAACGCTCTCATCCCATTGAATTTTGAAACAAGATTTCTTTCCCCTGAAAGCGAAGATGAAGACCTCCGATTGGTGGAAATTTCACCACTTTTGTACTCAAAATGAGAGAGTTATGGAGGTTTTAATTTTCGGCCACGTTTCGCACACTCTTTACGAAACGGACAAGAACTCTCACGACACATTGAATTTTTAAATGAGAATTTTCCCCACGAACGAGAATTTGAAGACCTCCGATTGGTAGAAATTGCACTACTTTTCGACTTAAAATGAGAGAGTTATGGTCGTTTTAATTTTGGGTGATGTTTCTCACGCCCATTATAAAACGGACTAGAACACTCACATCCCACCGAATTTTGAAACGAGAATTCTTTCCTTTGAAAGTGAATTTCAAGACCTCCGATTGGAAGAAATTTGGCCACTTTTGGACCTAAAATGAGAGTTATGGAGGTTTTAATTTCAGGTGACGTGTCGCACACTCTTTATAACACAGACAAGAACGCTCTCATCCCACTGAATTTTGAAACAAGATTTCTTTCCCCTGAAAGCGAAGATGAAGACCTCCGATTCGTGGAAATTTCACCACTTTTGGACTCAAAATGAGAGAGTTATGGTGGTTTTAATTTTCGGCCACGTTTTGCACACTCTTTATGAAACGGACCAGAACTCTCACGACACATTGAATTTTCAAATGAGAATTTTCGCCACGAACGAGAATTTGAAGACCTCCGATTGGTAGAAATTGCACTACTTTTCGACTTAAAATGAGAGAGTTATGGTGGTTTTAATTTTGGGTGATGTTTCTCACGCCCTTTTTAAAACGGACCAGAACACTCTCATCCCACCGAATTTTGAAACGAGAATTTTTTCCTTTGAAAGTGAATTTCAGGACCTTCGATTGGAAGAAATTTCGCCACTTTTGGACCTAACATGAGAGTTATGGAGGTTTCAATTTCAGGTGACCTGTCGCACACTCTTTATAACACAGACAAGAACGCTCTCATCCCCCTGAATTTTGAAACAAGATTTCTTTCCCCTGAAAGCGAAGATGAAGACCTCCGATTCGTGGACATTTCACCACTTTTGGACTCAAAATGAGAGAGTTATGGAGGTTTTAATTTTCGGCCACGTTTTGCACACTCTTTATGAAACGGACCAGAACTCTCACGACACATTGAATTTTTAAATGAGAATTTTCCCCACGAACGAGAATTTGAAGACCTCCGATTGGTAGAAATTGCACTACTTTTCGACTTAAAATGAGAGAGTTATGGTGGTTTTAATTTTGGGTGATGTTTCTCACGCCCTTTTTAAAACGGACCAGAACACTCTCATCCCACCGAATTTTGAAACGAGAATTTTTTCCTTTGAAAGTGAATTTCAGGACCTTCGATTGGAAGAAATTCCGCCACTTTTGGACCTAACATGAGAGTTATGGAGGTTTTAATTTCAGGTGACCTGTCGCACACTCTTTATAACACAAACAAGAACGCTATCATCCCATTGAATTTTGAAAAAAGATTTCTTTCCCCTGAAAGCGAAGATGAAGACCTCCGATTGGAGGAAATTTCACCACTTTTGGACTCAAAATGAGAGAGTCATGGAGGTTCTAATTTTCGGCCATGTTTTCCGCACTCTTTATGAAACAGACAAAAACTCTCACGACAGATTGAATTTTTAAATAAGAATTTTCCCCACGAACGAGATTTGGAAGACCTCCGATTGGTAAAAATTGCACTACTTTTCGACTTAAAATGAGAGAGTTATGGTCGTTTTAATTTTGGGTGATGTTTCTCACGCCCATTATAAAACGGACTAGAACACTCACATCCCACCGAATTTTGAAACGAGAATTCTTTCCTTTGAAAGTGAATTTCAAGACCTCCGATTGGAAGAAATTTGGCCACTTTTGGACCTAAAATGAGAGTTATGGAGGTTTTAATTTCAGGTGACGTGTCGCACACTCTTTATAACACAGACAAGAACGCTCTCATCCCACTGAATTTTGAAACAAGATTTCTTTCCCCTGAAAGCGAAGATGAAGACCTCCGATTCGTGGAAATTTCTCCACTTTTGGACTCAAAATGAGAGAGTTATGGAGGTTTTAATTTTCGGCCACGTTTTGCACACTCTTTATGAAACGGACCAGAACTCTCACGACACATTGAATTTTTAAATGAGAATTTTCCCCATGAACGAGAATTTGAAGACCTCCGATTGGTAGAAATTGCACTATTTTTCGACTTAAAATGAGAGAGTTATGGTGGTTTTAATTTTGGGTGATGTTTCTCACGCGCTTTATAAAACGGACCAGAACACTCTCATCCCACCAAATTTTGAAGCGAGAATTCTTTCCTTTGAAAGTGAATTTCAAGACCCCCGATTGGAAGAAATTTCGCCACTTTTGGACCTAACATGAGAGTTATGGAGGTTTCAATTTCAGGTGACCTGTCGCACACTCTTTATAACACAAACAAGAACGCTCTCATCCCATTGAATTTTGAAACAAGATTTCTTTCCCCTGAAAGCGAAGATGAAGACCTCCGATTGGTGGAAATTTCACCACTTTTGTACTCAAAATGAGAGAGTTATGGAGGTTTTAATTTTCGGCCACATTTCGCACAATCTTTACGAAACGGACAAGAACTCTCACGACACATTGAATTTTTAAATGAGAATTTTCCCCACGAACGAGAATTTGAAGACCTCCGATTGGTAGAAATTGCACTACTTTTCGACTTAAAATGAGAGAGTTATGGTCGTTTTAATTTTGGGTGATGTTTCTCACGCCCATTATAAAACGGACTAGAACACTCACATCCCACCGAATTTTGAAACGAGAATTCTTTCCTTTGAAAGTGAATTTCAAGACCTCCGATTGGAAGAAATTTGGCCACTTTTGGTCCTAAAATGAGAGTTATGGAGGTTTTAATTTCAGGTGACGTGTCGCACACTCTTTATAACACAGACAAGAACGCTCTCATCCCACTGAATTTTGAAACAAGATTTCTTTCCCCTGAAAGCGAAGATGAAGACCTCCGATTCGTGGAAATTTCACCACTTTTGGACTCAAAATGAGAGAGTTATGGAGGTTTTAATTTTCGGCCACGTTTTGCACACTCTTTATGAAACGGACCAGAACTCTCACGACACATTGAATTTTTAAATGAGAATTTTCGCCACGAACGAGAATTTGAAGACCTCCGATTGGTAGAAATTGCACTACTTTTCGACTTAAAATGAGAGAGTTATGGTGGTTTTAATTTTGGGTGATGTTTCTCACGCCCTTTTTAAAACGGACCAGAACACTCTCATCCCACCGAATTTTGAAACGAGAATTTTTTCCTTTGAAAGTGAATTTCAGGACCTTCGATTGGAAGAAATTTCGCCACTTTTGGACCTAACATGAGAGTTATGGAGGTTTCAATTTCAGGTGACCTGTCGCACACTCTTTATAACACAGACAAGAACGCTCTCATCCCCCTGAATTTTGAAACAAGATTTCTTTCCCCTGAAAGCGAAGATGAAGACCTCCGATTCGTGGAAATTTCACCACTTTTGTACTCAAAATGAGAGAGTTATGGAGGTTTTAATTTTCGGCCACGTTTCGCACACTCTTTACGAAACGGACAAGAACTCTCACGACACATTGAATTTTTAAATGAGAATTTTCCCCACGAACGAGAATTTGAAGACCTCCGATTGGTAGAAATTGCACTACTTTTCGACTTAAAATGAGAGAGTTATGGTCGTTTTAATTTTGGGTGATGTTTCTCACGCCCATTATAAAACGGACTAGAACACTCACATCCCACCGAATTTTGAAACGAGAATTCTTTCCTTTGAAAGTGAATTTCAAGACCTCCGATTGGAAGAAATTTGGCCACTTTTGGACCTAAAATGAGAGTTATGGAGGTTTTAATTTCAGGTGACGTGTCGCACACTCTTTATAACACAGACAAGAACGCTCTCATCCCACTGAATTTTGAAACAAGATTTCTTTCCCCTGAAAGCGAAGATGAAGAGCTCCGATTCGTGGAAATTTCACCACTTTTGGACTCAAAATGAGAGAGTTATGGAGGTTTTAATTTTCGGCCACGTTTTGCACACTCTTTATGAAACGGACCAGAACTCTCACGACACATTGAATTTTTAAATGAGAATTTTCCCCACGAACGAGAATTTGAAGACCTCCGATTGGTAGAAATTGCACTATTTTTCGACTTAAAATGAGAGAGTTATGGTGGTTTTAATTTTGGGTGATGTTTCTCACGCGCTTTATAAAACGGACCAGAACACTCTCATCCCACCAAATTTTGAAGCGAGAATTCTTTCCTTTGAAAGTGAATTTCAAGACCCCCGATTGGAAGAAATTTCGCCACTTTTGGACCTAACATGAGAGTTATGGAGGTTTCAATTTCAGGTGACCTGTCGCACACTCTTTATAACACAAACAAGAACGCTCTCATCCCATTGAATTTTGAAACAAGATTTCTTTCCCCTGAAAGCGAAGATGAAGACCTCCGATTGGTGGAAATTTCACCACTTTTGTACTCAAAATGAGAGAGTTATGGAGGTTTTAATTTTCGCCCACGTTTCGCACACTCTTTACGAAACGGACAAGAACTCTCACGACACATTGAATTTTTAAATGAGAATTTTCCCCACGAACGAGAATTTGAAGACCTCCGATTGGTAGAAATTGCACTACTTTTCGACTTAAAATGAGAGAGTTATGGTCGTTTTAATTTTGGGTGATGTTTCTCACGCCCATTATAAAACGGACTAGAACACTCACATCCCACCGAATTTTGAAACGAGAATTCTTTCCTTTGAAAGTGAATTTCAAGACCTCCGATTGGAAGAAATTTGGCCACTTTTGGACCTAAAATGAGAGTTATGGAGGTTTTAATTTCAGGTGACGTGTCGCACACTCTTTATAACACAGACAAGAACGCTCTCATCCCACTGAATTTTGAAACAAGATTTCTTTCCCCTGAAAGCGAAGATGAAGACCTCCGATTCGTGGAAATTTCACCACTTTTGGACTCAAAATGAGAGAGTTATGGAGGTTTTAATTTTCGGCCACGTTTTGCACACTCTTTATGAAACGGACCAGAACTCTCACGACACATTGAATTTTTAAATGAGAATTTTCGCCACGAACGAGAATTTGAAGACCTCCGATTGGTAGAAATTGCACTACTTTTCGACTTAAAATGAGAGAGTTATGGTGGTTTTAATTTTGGGTGATGTTTCTCACGCCCTTTTTAAAACGGACCAGAACACTCTCATCCCACCGAATTTTGAAACGAGAATTTTTTCCTTTGAAAGTGAATTTCAGGACCTTCGATTGGAAGAAATTTCGCCACTTTTGGACCTAACATGAGAGTTATGGAGGTTTCAATTTCAGGTGACCTGTCGCACACTCTTTATAACACAGACAAGAACGCTCTCATCCCCCTGAATTTTGAAACAAGATTTCTTTCCCCTGAAAGCGAAGATGAAGACCTCCGATTCGTGGAAATTTCACCACTTTTGTACTCAAAATGAGAGAGTTATGGAGGTTTTAATTTTCGGCCACGTTTCGCACACTCTTTACGAAACGGACAAGAACTCTCACGACACATTGAATTTTTAAATGAGAATTTTCCCCACGAACGAGAATTTGAAGACCTCCGATTGGTAGAAATTGCACTACTTTTCGACTTAAAATGAGAGAGTTATGGTCGTTTTAATTTTGGGTGATGTTTCTCACGCCCATTATAAAACGGACTAGAACACTCACATCCCACCGAATTTTGAAACGAGAATTCTTTCCTTTGAAAGTGAATTTCAAGACCTCCGATTGGAAGAAATTTGGCCACTTTTGGACCTAAAATGAGAGTTATGGAGGTTTTAATTTCAGGTGACGTGTCGCACACTCTTTATAACACAGACAAGAACGCTCTCATCCCACTGAATTTTGAAACAAGATTTCTTTCCCCTGAAAGCGAAGATGAAGAGCTCCGATTCGTGGAAATTTCACCACTTTTGGACTCAAAATGAGAGAGTTATGGAGGTTTTAATTTTCGGCCACGTTTTGCACACTCTTTATGAAACGGACCAGAACTCTCACGACACATTGAATTTTTAAATGAGAATTTTCCCCACGAACGAGAATTTGAAGACCTCCGATTGGTAGAAATTGCACTATTTTTCGACTTAAAATGAGAGAGTTATGGTGGTTTTAATTTTGGGTGATGTTTCTCACGCGCTTTATAAAACGGACCAGAACACTCTCATCCCACCAAATTTTGAAGCGAGAATTCTTTCCTTTGAAAGTGAATTTCAAGACCCCCGATTGGAAGAAATTTCGCCACTTTTGGACCTAACATGAGAGTTATGGAGGTTTCAATTTCAGGTGACCTGTCGCACACTCTTTATAACACAAACAAGAACGCTCTCATCCCATTGAATTTTGAAACAAGATTTCTTTCCCCTGAAAGCGAAGATGAAGACCTCCGATTGGTGGAAATTTCACCACTTTTGTACTCAAAATGAGAGAGTTATGGAGGTTTTAATTTTCGGCCACGTTTCGCACACTCTTTACGAAACGGACAAGAACTCTCACGACACATTGAATTTTTAAATGAGAATTTTCCCCACGAACGAGAATTTGAAGACCTCCGATTGGTAGAAATTGCACTACTTTTCGACTTAAAATGAGAGAGTTATGGTCGTTTTAATTTTGGGTGATGTTTCTCACGCCCATTATAAAACGGACTAGAACACTCACATCCCACCGAATTTTGAAACGAGAATTCTTTCCTTTGAAAGTGAATTTCAAGACCTCCGATTGGAAGAAATTTGGCCACTTTTGGACCTAAAATGAGAGTTATGGAGGTTTTAATTTCAGGTGACGTGTCGCACACTCTTTATAACACAGACAAGAACGCTCTCATCCCACTGAATTTTGAAACAAGATTTCTTTCCCCTGAAAGCGAAGATGAAGACCTCCGATTCGTGGAAATTTCACCACTTTTGGACTCAAAATGAGAGAGTTATGGAGGTTTTAATTTTCGGCCACGTTTTGCACACTCTTTATGAAACGGACCAGAACTCTCACGACACATTGAATTTTTAAATGAGAATTTTCGCCACGAACGAGAATTTGAAGACCTCCGATTGGTAGAAATTGCACTACTTTTCGACTTAAAATGAGAGAGTTATGGTGGTTTTAATTTTGGGTGATGTTTCTCACGCCCTTTTTAAAACGGACCAGAACACTCTCATCCCACCGAATTTTGAAACGAGAATTTTTTCCTTTGAAAGTGAATTCCAGGACCTTCGATTGGAAGAAATTTTGCCACTTTTGGACCTAACATGAGAGTTATGGAGGTTTCAATTTCAGGTGACCTGTCGCACACTCTTTATAACACAGACAAGAACGCTCTCATCCCCCTGAATTTTGAAACAAGATTTCTTTCCCCTGAAAGCGAAGATGAAGACCTCCGATTGGAGGAAATTTCACCACTTTTGGACTCAAAATGAGAGAGTCATGGAGGTTCTAATTTTCGGCCATGTTCTCCGCACTCTTTATGAAACAGACAAAAACTCTCACGACAGATTGAATTTTTAAATAAGAATTTTCCCCACGAACGAGATTTGGAAGACCTCCGATTGGTAAAAATTGCACTACTTTTCGACTTAAAATGAGAGAGTTATGGTCGTTTTAATTTTGGGTGATGTTTCTCACGCCCATTATAAAACGGACTAGAACACTCACATCCCACCGAATTTTGAAATGAGAATTCTTTCCTTTGAAAGTGAATTTTAAGACCTCCGATTGGAAGAAATTTGGCCACTTTTGGACCTAAAATGAGAGTTATGGAGGTTTTAATTTCAGGTGACGTGTCGCACACTCTTTATAACACAGACAAGAACGCTCTCATCCCACTGAATTTTGAAACAAGATTTCTTTCCCCTGAAAGCGAAGATGAAGACCTCCGATTCGTGGAAATTTCTCCACTTTTGGACTCAAAATGAGAGAGTTATGGAGGTTTTAATTTTCGGCCACGTTTTGCACACTCTTTATGAAACGGACCAGAACTCTCACGACACATTGAATTTTTAAATGAGAATTTTCCCCATGAACGAGAATTTGAAGACCTCCGATTGGTAGAAATTGCACTATTTTTCGACTTAAAATGAGAGAGTTATGGTGGTTTTAATTTTGGGTGATGTTTCTCACGCGCTTTATAAAACGGACCAGAACACTCTCATCCCCCCAAATTTTGAAGCGAGAATTCTTTCCTTTGAAAGTGAATTTCAAGACCCCCGATTGGAAGAAATTTCGCCACTTTTGGACCTAACATGAGAGTTATGGAGGTTTCAATTTCAGGTGACCTGTCGCACACTCTTTATAACAGAAACAAGAACGCTCTCATCCCATTGAATTTTGAAACAAGATTTCTTTCCCCTGAAAGCGAAGATGAAGACCTCCGATTGGTGGAAATTTCACCACTTTTGTACTCAAAATGAGAGAGTTATGGAGGTTTTAATTTTCGGCCACGTTTCGCACACTCTTTACGAAACGGACAAGAACTCTCACGACACATTGAATTTTTAAATGAGAATTTTCCCCACGAACGAGAATTTGAAGACCTCCGATTGGTAGAAATTGCACTACTTTTCGACTTAAAATGAGAGAGTTATGGTCGTTTTAATTTTGGGTGATGTTTCTCACGCCCATTATAAAACGGACTAGAACACTCACATCCCACCGAATTTTGAAACGAGAATTCTTTCCTTTGAAAGTGAATTTCAAGACCTCCGATTGGAAGAAATTTGGCCACTTTTGGACCTAAAATGAGAGTTATGGAGGTTTTAATTTCAGGTGACGTGTCGCACACTCTTTATAACACAGACAAGAACGCTCTCATCCCACTGAATTTTGAAACAAGATTTCTTTCCCCTGAAAGCGAAGATGAAGACCTCCGATTCGTGGAAATTTCTCCACTTTTGGACTCAAAATGAGAGAGTTATGGAGGTTTTAATTTTCGGCCACGTTTTGCACACTCTTTATGAAACGGACCAGAACTCTCACGACACATTGAATTTTTAAATGAGAATTTTCCCCATGAACGAGAATTTGAAGACCTCCGATTGGTAGAAATTGCACTATTTTTCGACTTAAAATGAGAGAGTTATGGTGGTTTTAATTTTGGGTGATGTTTCTCACGCGCTTTATAAAACGGACCAGAACACTCTCATCCCACCAAATTTTGAAGCGAGAATTCTTTCCTTTGAAAGTGAATTTCAAGACCCCCGATTGGAAGAAATTTCGCCACTTTTGGACCTAACATGAGAGTTATGGAGGTTTCAATTTCAGGTGACCTGTCGCACACTCTTTATAACACAAACAAGAACGCTCTCATCCCATTGAATTTTGAAACAAGATTTCTTTCCCCTGAAAGCGAAGATGAAGACCTCCGATTGGTGGAAATTTCACCACTTTTGTACTCAAAATGAGAGAGTTATGGAGGTTTTAATTTTCGGCCACATTTCGCACAATCTTTACGAAACGGACAAGAACTCTCACGACACATTGAATTTTTAAATGAGAATTTTCCCCACGAACGAGAATTTGAAGACCTCCGATTGGTAGAAATTGCACTACTTTTCGACTTAAAATGAGAGAGTTATGGTCGTTTTAATTTTGGGTGATGTTTCTCACGCCCATTATAAAACGGACTAGAACACTCACATCCCACCGAATTTTGAAACGAGAATTCTTTCCTTTGAAAGTGAATTTCAAGACCTCCGATTGGAAGAAATTTGGCCACTTTTGGTCCTAAAATGAGAGTTATGGAGGTTTTAATTTCAGGTGACGTGTCGCACACTCTTTATAACACAGACAAGAACGCTCTCATCCCACTGAATTTTGAAACAAGATTTCTTTCCCCTGAAAGCGAAGATGAAGACCTCCGATTCGTGGAAATTTCACCACTTTTGGACTCAAAATGAGAGAGTTATGGAGGTTTTAATTTTCGGCCACGTTTTGCACACTCTTTATGAAACGGACCAGAACTCTCACGACACATTGAATTTTTAAATGAGAATTTTCGCCACGAACGAGAATTTGAAGACCTCCGATTGGTAGAAATTGCACTACTTTTCGACTTAAAATGAGAGAGTTATGGTGGTTTTAATTTTGGGTGATGTTTCTCACGCCCTTTTTAAAACGGACCAGAACACTCTCATCCCACCGAATTTTGAAACGAGAATTTTTTCCTTTGAAAGTGAATTTCAGGACCTTCGATTGGAAGAAATTTCGCCACTTTTGGACCTAACATGAGAGTTATGGAGGTTTCAATTTCAGGTGACCTGTCGCACACTCTTTATAACACAGACAAGAACGCTCTCATCCCCCTGAATTTTGAAACAAGATTTCTTTCCCCTGAAAGCGAAGATGAAGACCTCCGATTCGTGGAAATTTCACCACTTTTGTACTCAAAATGAGAGAGTTATGGAGGTTTTAATTTTCGGCCACGTTTCGCACACTCTTTACGAAACGGACAAGAACTCTCACGACACATTGAATTTTTAAATGAGAATTTTCCCCACGAACGAGAATTTGAAGACCTCCGATTGGTAGAAATTGCACTACTTTTCGACTTAAAATGAGAGAGTTATGGTCGTTTTAATTTTGGGTGATGTTTCTCACGCCCATTATAAAACGGACTAGAACACTCACATCCCACCGAATTTTGAAACGAGAATTCTTTCCTTTGAAAGTGAATTTCAAGACCTCCGATTGGAAGAAATTTGGCCACTTTTGGACCTAAAATGAGAGTTATGGAGGTTTTAATTTCAGGTGACGTGTCGCACACTCTTTATAACACAGACAAGAACGCTCTCATCCCACTGAATTTTGAAACAAGATTTCTTTCCCCTGAAAGCGAAGATGAAGAGCTCCGATTCGTGGAAATTTCACCACTTTTGGACTCAAAATGAGAGAGTTATGGAGGTTTTAATTTTCGGCCACGTTTTGCACACTCTTTATGAAACGGACCAGAACTCTCACGACACATTGAATTTTTAAATGAGAATTTTCCCCACGAACGAGAATTTGAAGACCTCCGATTGGTAGAAATTGCACTATTTTTCGACTTAAAATGAGAGAGTTATGGTGGTTTTAATTTTGGGTGATGTTTCTCACGCGCTTTATAAAACGGACCAGAACACTCTCATCCCACCAAATTTTGAAGCGAGAATTCTTTCCTTTGAAAGTGAATTTCAAGACCCCCGATTGGAAGAAATTTCGCCACTTTTGGACCTAACATGAGAGTTATGGAGGTTTCAATTTCAGGTGACCTGTCGCACACTCTTTATAACACAAACAAGAACGCTCTCATCCCATTGAATTTTGAAACAAGATTTCTTTCCCCTGAAAGCGAAGATGAAGACCTCCGATTGGTGGAAATTTCACCACTTTTGTACTCAAAATGAGAGAGTTATGGAGGTTTTAATTTTCGCCCACGTTTCGCACACTCTTTACGAAACGGACAAGAACTCTCACGACACATTGAATTTTTAAATGAGAATTTTCCCCACGAACGAGAATTTGAAGACCTCCGATTGGTAGAAATTGCACTACTTTTCGACTTAAAATGAGAGAGTTATGGTCGTTTTAATTTTGGGTGATGTTTCTCACGCCCATTATAAAACGGACTAGAACACTCACATCCCACCGAATTTTGAAACGAGAATTCTTTCCTTTGAAAGTGAATTTCAAGACCTCCGATTGGAAGAAATTTGGCCACTTTTGGACCTAAAATGAGAGTTATGGAGGTTTTAATTTCAGGTGACGTGTCGCACACTCTTTATAACACAGACAAGAACGCTCTCATCCCACTGAATTTTGAAACAAGATTTCTTTCCCCTGAAAGCGAAGATGAAGACCTCCGATTCGTGGAAATTTCACCACTTTTGGACTCAAAATGAGAGAGTTATGGAGGTTTTAATTTTCGGCCACGTTTTGCACACTCTTTATGAAACGGACCAGAACTCTCACGACACATTGAATTTTTAAATGAGAATTTTCGCCACGAACGAGAATTTGAAGACCTCCGATTGGTAGAAATTGCACTACTTTTCGACTTAAAATGAGAGAGTTATGGTGGTTTTAATTTTGGGTGATGTTTCTCACGCCCTTTTTAAAACGGACCAGAACACTCTCATCCCACCGAATTTTGAAACGAGAATTTTTTCCTTTGAAAGTGAATTTCAGGACCTTCGATTGGAAGAAATTTCGCCACTTTTGGACCTAACATGAGAGTTATGGAGGTTTCAATTTCAGGTGACCTGTCGCACACTCTTTATAACACAGACAAGAACGCTCTCATCCCCCTGAATTTTGAAACAAGATTTCTTTCCCCTGAAAGCGAAGATGAAGACCTCCGATTCGTGGAAATTTCACCACTTTTGTACTCAAAATGAGAGAGTTATGGAGGTTTTAATTTTCGGCCACGTTTCGCACACTCTTTACGAAACGGACAAGAACTCTCACGACACATTGAATTTTTAAATGAGAATTTTCCCCACGAACGAGAATTTGAAGACCTCCGATTGGTAGAAATTGCACTACTTTTCGACTTAAAATGAGAGAGTTATGGTCGTTTTAATTTTGGGTGATGTTTCTCACGCCCATTATAAAACGGACTAGAACACTCACATCCCACCGAATTTTGAAACGAGAATTCTTTCCTTTGAAAGTGAATTTCAAGACCTCCGATTGGAAGAAATTTGGCCACTTTTGGACCTAAAATGAGAGTTATGGAGGTTTTAATTTCAGGTGACGTGTCGCACACTCTTTATAACACAGACAAGAACGCTCTCATCCCACTGAATTTTGAAACAAGATTTCTTTCCCCTGAAAGCGAAGATGAAGAGCTCCGATTCGTGGAAATTTCACCACTTTTGGACTCAAAATGAGAGAGTTATGGAGGTTTTAATTTTCGGCCACGTTTTGCACACTCTTTATGAAACGGACCAGAACTCTCACGACACATTGAATTTTTAAATGAGAATTTTCCCCACGAACGAGAATTTGAAGACCTCCGATTGGTAGAAATTGCACTATTTTTCGACTTAAAATGAGAGAGTTATGGTGGTTTTAATTTTGGGTGATGTTTCTCACGCGCTTTATAAAACGGACCAGAACACTCTCATCCCACCAAATTTTGAAGCGAGAATTCTTTCCTTTGAAAGTGAATTTCAAGACCCCCGATTGGAAGAAATTTCGCCACTTTTGGACCTAACATGAGAGTTATGGAGGTTTCAATTTCAGGTGACCTGTCGCACACTCTTTATAACACAAACAAGAACGCTCTCATCCCATTGAATTTTGAAACAAGATTTCTTTCCCCTGAAAGCGAAGATGAAGACCTCCGATTGGTGGAAATTTCACCACTTTTGTACTCAAAATGAGAGAGTTATGGAGGTTTTAATTTTCGGCCACGTTTCGCACACTCTTTACGAAACGGACAAGAACTCTCACGACACATTGAATTTTTAAATGAGAATTTTCCCCACGAACGAGAATTTGAAGACCTCCGATTGGTAGAAATTGCACTACTTTTCGACTTAAAATGAGAGAGTTATGGTCGTTTTAATTTTGGGTGATGTTTCTCACGCCCATTATAAAACGGACTAGAACACTCACATCCCACCGAATTTTGAAACGAGAATTCTTTCCTTTGAAAGTGAATTTCAAGACCTCCGATTGGAAGAAATTTGGCCACTTTTGGACCTAAAATGAGAGTTATGGAGGTTTTAATTTCAGGTGACGTGTCGCACACTCTTTATAACACAGACAAGAACGCTCTCATCCCACTGAATTTTGAAACAAGATTTCTTTCCCCTGAAAGCGAAGATGAAGACCTCCGATTCGTGGAAATTTCACCACTTTTGGACTCAAAATGAGAGAGTTATGGAGGTTTTAATTTTCGGCCACGTTTTGCACACTCTTTATGAAACGGACCAGAACTCTCACGACACATTGAATTTTTAAATGAGAATTTTCGCCACGAACGAGAATTTGAAGACCTCCGATTGGTAGAAATTGCACTACTTTTCGACTTAAAATGAGAGAGTTATGGTGGTTTTAATTTTGGGTGATGTTTCTCACGCCCTTTTTAAAACGGACCAGAACACTCTCATCCCACCGAATTTTGAAACGAGAATTTTTTCCTTTGAAAGTGAATTCCAGGACCTTCGATTGGAAGAAATTTTGCCACTTTTGGACCTAACATGAGAGTTATGGAGGTTTCAATTTCAGGTGACCTGTCGCACACTCTTTATAACACAGACAAGAACGCTCTCATCCCCCTGAATTTTGAAACAAGATTTCTTTCCCCTGAAAGCGAAGATGAAGACCTCCGATTGGAGGAAATTTCACCACTTTTGGACTCAAAATGAGAGAGTCATGGAGGTTCTAATTTTCGGCCATGTTCTCCGCACTCTTTATGAAACAGACAAAAACTCTCACGACAGATTGAATTTTTAAATAAGAATTTTCCCCACGAACGAGATTTGGAAGACCTCCGATTGGTAAAAATTGCACTACTTTTCGACTTAAAATGAGAGAGTTATGGTCGTTTTAATTTTGGGTGATGTTTCTCACGCCCATTATAAAACGGACTAGAACACTCACATCCCACCGAATTTTGAAATGAGAATTCTTTCCTTTGAAAGTGAATTTTAAGACCTCCGATTGGAAGAAATTTGGCCACTTTTGGACCTAAAATGAGAGTTATGGAGGTTTTAATTTCAGGTGACGTGTCGCACACTCTTTATAACACAGACAAGAACGCTCTCATCCCACTGAATTTTGAAACAAGATTTCTTTCCCCTGAAAGCGAAGATGAAGACCTCCGATTCGTGGAAATTTCTCCACTTTTGGACTCAAAATGAGAGAGTTATGGAGGTTTTAATTTTCGGCCACGTTTTGCACACTCTTTATGAAACGGACCAGAACTCTCACGACACATTGAATTTTTAAATGAGAATTTTCCCCATGAACGAGAATTTGAAGACCTCCGATTGGTAGAAATTGCACTATTTTTCGACTTAAAATGAGAGAGTTATGGTGGTTTTAATTTTGGGTGATGTTTCTCACGCGCTTTATAAAACGGACCAGAACACTCTCATCCCCCCAAATTTTGAAGCGAGAATTCTTTCCTTTGAAAGTGAATTTCAAGACCCCCGATTGGAAGAAATTTCGCCACTTTTGGACCTAACATGAGAGTTATGGAGGTTTCAATTTCAGGTGACCTGTCGCACACTCTTTATAACAGAAACAAGAACGCTCTCATCCCATTGAATTTTGAAACAAGATTTCTTTCCCCTGAAAGCGAAGATGAAGACCTCCGATTGGTGGAAATTTCACCACTTTTGTACTCAAAATGAGAGAGTTATGGAGGTTTTAATTTTCGGCCACGTTTCGCACACTCTTTACGAAACGGACAAGAACTCTCACGACACATTGAATTTTTAAATGAGAATTTTCCCCACGAACGAGAATTTGAAGACCTCCGATTGGTAGAAATTGCACTACTTTTCGACTTAAAATGAGAGAGTTATGGTCGTTTTAATTTTGGGTGATGTTTCTCACGCCCATTATAAAACGGACTAGAACACTCACATCCCACCGAATTTTGAAACGAGAATTCTTTCCTTTGAAAGTGAATTTCAAGACCTCCGATTGGAAGAAATTTGGCCACTTTTGGACCTAAAATGAGAGTTATGGAGGTTTTAATTTCAGGTGACGTGTCGCACACTCTTTATAACACAGACAAGAACGCTCTCATCCCACTGAATTTTGAAACAAGATTTATTTCCCCTGAAAGCGAAGATGAAGAGCTCCGATTCGTGAAAATTTCACCACTTTTGGACTCAAAATGAGAGAGTTATGGAGGTTTTAATTTTCGGCCACGTTTTGCACACTCTTTATGAAACGGACCAGAACTCTCACGACACATTGAATTTTTAAATGAGAATTTTCCCCACGAACGAGAATTTGAAGACCTCCGATTGGTAGAAATTGCACTATTTTTCGACTTAAAATGAGAGAGTTATGGTGGTTTTAATTTTGGGTGATGTTTCTCACGCGCTTTATAAAACGGACCAGAACACTCTCATCCCACCAAATTTTGAAGCGAGAATTCTTTCCTTTGAAAGTGAATTTCAAGACCCCCGATTGGAAGAAATTTCGCCACTTTTGGACCTAACATGAGAGTTATGGAGGTTTCAATTTCAGGTGACCTGTCGCACACTCTTTATAACACAAACAAGAACGCTCTCATCCCATTGAATTTTGAAACAAGATTTCTTTCCCCTGAAAGCGAAGATGAAGACCTCCGATTGGTGGAAATTTCACCACTTTTGTACTCAAAATGAGAGAGTTATGGAGGTTTTAATTTTCGGCCACGTTTCGCACACTCTTTACGAAACGGACAAGAACTCTCACGACACATTGAATTTTTAAATGAGAATTTTCCCCACGAACGAGAATTTGAAGACCTCCGATTGGTAGAAATTGCACTACTTTTCGACTTAAAATGAGAGAGTTATGGTCGTTTTAATTTTGGGTGATGTTTCTCACGCCCATTATAAAACGGACTAGAACACTCACATCCCACCGAATTTTGAAACGAGAATTCTTTCCTTTGAAAGTGAATTTCAAGACCTCCGATTGGAAGAAATTTGGCCACTTTTGGACCTAAAATGAGAGTTATGGAGGTTTTAATTTCAGGTGACGTGTCGCACACTCTTTATAACACAGACAAGAACGCTCTCATCCCACTGAATTTTGAAACAAGATTTCTTTCCCCTGAAAGCGAAGATGAAGACCTCCGATTCGTGGAAATTTCACCACTTTTGGACTCAAAATGAGAGAGTTATGGAGGTTTTAATTTTCGGCCACGTTTTGCACACTCTTTATGAAACGGACCAGAACTCTCACGACACATTGAATTTTTAAATGAGAATTTTCGCCACGAACGAGAATTTGAAGACCTCCGATTGGTAGAAATTGCACTACTTTTCGACTTAAAATGAGAGAGTTATGGTGGTTTTAATTTTGGGTGATGTTTCTCACGCCCTTTTTAAAACGGACCAGAACACTCTCATCCCACCGAATTTTGAAACGAGAATTTTTTCCTTTGAAAGTGAATTCCAGGACCTTCGATTGGAAGAAATTTTGCCACTTTTGGACCTAACATGAGAGTTATGGAGGTTTCAATTTCAGGTGACCTGTCGCACACTCTTTATAACACAGACAAGAACGCTCTCATCCCCCTGAATTTTGAAACAAGATTTCTTTCCCCTGAAAGCGAAGATGAAGACCTCCGATTGGAGGAAATTTCACCACTTTTGGACTCAAAATGAGAGAGTCATGGAGGTTCTAATTTTCGGCCATGTTCTCCGCACTCTTTATGAAACAGACAAAAACTCTCACGACAGATTGAATTTTTAAATAAGAATTTTCCCCACGAACGAGATTTGGAAGACCTCCGATTGGTAAAAATTGCACTACTTTTCGACTTAAAATGAGAGAGTTATGGTCGTTTTAATTTTGGGTGATGTTTCTCACGCCCATTATAAAACGGACTAGAACACTCACATCCCACCGAATTTTGAAATGAGAATTCTTTCCTTTGAAAGTGAATTTTAAGACCTCCGATTGGAAGAAATTTGGCCACTTTTGGACCTAAAATGAGAGTTATGGAGGTTTTAATTTCAGGTGACGTGTCGCACACTCTTTATAACACAGACAAGAACGCTCTCATCCCACTGAATTTTGAAACAAGATTTCTTTCCCCTGAAAGCGAAGATGAAGACCTCCGATTCGTGGAAATTTCTCCACTTTTGGACTCAAAATGAGAGAGTTATGGAGGTTTTAATTTTCGGCCACGTTTTGCACACTCTTTATGAAACGGACCAGAACTCTCACGACACATTGAATTTTTAAATGAGAATTTTCCCCATGAACGAGAATTTGAAGACCTCCGATTGGTAGAAATTGCACTATTTTTCGACTTAAAATGAGAGAGTTATGGTGGTTTTAATTTTGGGTGATGTTTCTCACGCGCTTTATAAAACGGACCAGAACACTCTCATCCCCCCAAATTTTGAAGCGAGAATTCTTTCCTTTGAAAGTGAATTTCAAGACCCCCGATTGGAAGAAATTTCGCCACTTTTGGACCTAACATGAGAGTTATGGAGGTTTCAATTTCAGGTGACCTGTCGCACACTCTTTATAACAGAAACAAGAACGCTCTCATCCCATTGAATTTTGAAACAAGATTTCTTTCCCCTGAAAGCGAAGATGAAGACCTCCGATTGGTGGAAATTTCACCACTTTTGTACTCAAAATGAGAGAGTTATGGAGGTTTTAATTTTCGGCCACGTTTCGCACACTCTTTACGAAACGGACAAGAACTCTCACGACACATTGAATTTTTAAATGAGAATTTTCCCCACGAACGAGAATTTGAAGACCTCCGATTGGTAGAAATTGCACTACTTTTCGACTTAAAATGAGAGAGTTATGGTCGTTTTAATTTTGGGTGATGTTTCTCACGCCCATTATAAAACGGACTAGAACACTCACATCCCACCGAATTTTGAAACGAGAATTCTTTCCTTTGAAAGTGAATTTCAAGACCTCCGATTGGAAGAAATTTGGCCACTTTTGGACCTAAAATGAGAGTTATGGAGGTTTTAATTTCAGGTGACGTGTCGCACACTCTTTATAACACAGACAAGAACGCTCTCATCCCACTGAATTTTGAAACAAGATTTCTTTCCCCTGAAAGCGAAGATGAAGACCTCCGATTCGTGGAAATTTCTCCACTTTTGGACTCAAAATGAGAGAGTTATGGAGGTTTTAATTTTCGGCCACGTTTTGCACACTCTTTATGAAACGGACCAGAACTCTCACGACACATTGAATTTTTAAATGAGAATTTTCCCCATGAACGAGAATTTGAAGACCTCCGATTGGTAGAAATTGCACTATTTTTCGACTTAAAATGAGAGAGTTATGGTGGTTTTAATTTTGGGTGATGTTTCTCACGCGCTTTATAAAACGGACCAGAACACTCTCATCCCACCAAATTTTGAAGCGAGAATTCTTTCCTTTGAAAGTGAATTTCAAGACCCCCGATTGGAAGAAATTTCGCCACTTTTGGACCTAACATGAGAGTTATGGAGGTTTCAATTTCAGGTGACCTGTCGCACACTCTTTATAACACAAACAAGAACGCTCTCATCCCATTGAATTTTGAAACAAGATTTCTTTCCCCTGAAAGCGAAGATGAAGACCTCCGATTGGTGGAAATTTCACCACTTTTGTACTCAAAATGAGAGAGTTATGGAGGTTTTAATTTTCGGCCACATTTCGCACAATCTTTACGAAACGGACAAGAACTCTCACGACACATTGAATTTTTAAATGAGAATTTTCCCCACGAACGAGAATTTGAAGACCTCCGATTGGTAGAAATTGCACTACTTTTCGACTTAAAATGAGAGAGTTATGGTCGTTTTAATTTTGGGTGATGTTTCTCACGCCCATTATAAAACGGACTAGAACACTCACATCCCACCGAATTTTGAAACGAGAATTCTTTCCTTTGAAAGTGAATTTCAAGACCTCCGATTGGAAGAAATTTGGCCACTTTTGGTCCTAAAATGAGAGTTATGGAGGTTTTAATTTCAGGTGACGTGTCGCACACTCTTTATAACACAGACAAGAACGCTCTCATCCCACTGAATTTTGAAACAAGATTTCTTTCCCCTGAAAGCGAAGATGAAGACCTCCGATTCGTGGAAATTTCACCACTTTTGGACTCAAAATGAGAGAGTTATGGAGGTTTTAATTTTCGGCCACGTTTTGCACACTCTTTATGAAACGGACCAGAACTCTCACGACACATTGAATTTTTAAATGAGAATTTTCGCCACGAACGAGAATTTGAAGACCTCCGATTGGTAGAAATTGCACTACTTTTCGACTTAAAATGAGAGAGTTATGGTGGTTTTAATTTTGGGTGATGTTTCTCACGCCCTTTTTAAAACGGACCAGAACACTCTCATCCCACCGAATTTTGAAACGAGAATTTTTTCCTTTGAAAGTGAATTTCAGGACCTTCGATTGGAAGAAATTTCGCCACTTTTGGACCTAACATGAGAGTTATGGAGGTTTCAATTTCAGGTGACCTGTCGCACACTCTTTATAACACAGACAAGAACGCTCTCATCCCCCTGAATTTTGAAACAAGATTTCTTTCCCCTGAAAGCGAAGATGAAGACCTCCGATTCGTGGAAATTTCACCACTTTTGTACTCAAAATGAGAGAGTTATGGAGGTTTTAATTTTCGGCCACGTTTCGCACACTCTTTACGAAACGGACAAGAACTCTCACGACACATTGAATTTTTAAATGAGAATTTTCCCCACGAACGAGAATTTGAAGACCTCCGATTGGTAGAAATTGCACTACTTTTCGACTTAAAATGAGAGAGTTATGGTCGTTTTAATTTTGGGTGATGTTTCTCACGCCCATTATAAAACGGACTAGAACACTCACATCCCACCGAATTTTGAAACGAGAATTCTTTCCTTTGAAAGTGAATTTCAAGACCTCCGATTGGAAGAAATTTGGCCACTTTTGGACCTAAAATGAGAGTTATGGAGGTTTTAATTTCAGGTGACGTGTCGCACACTCTTTATAACACAGACAAGAACGCTCTCATCCCACTGAATTTTGAAACAAGATTTCTTTCCCCTGAAAGCGAAGATGAAGAGCTCCGATTCGTGGAAATTTCACCACTTTTGGACTCAAAATGAGAGAGTTATGGAGGTTTTAATTTTCGGCCACGTTTTGCACACTCTTTATGAAACGGACCAGAACTCTCACGACACATTGAATTTTTAAATGAGAATTTTCCCCACGAACGAGAATTTGAAGACCTCCGATTGGTAGAAATTGCACTATTTTTCGACTTAAAATGAGAGAGTTATGGTGGTTTTAATTTTGGGTGATGTTTCTCACGCGCTTTATAAAACGGACCAGAACACTCTCATCCCACCAAATTTTGAAGCGAGAATTCTTTCCTTTGAAAGTGAATTTCAAGACCCCCGATTGGAAGAAATTTCGCCACTTTTGGACCTAACATGAGAGTTATGGAGGTTTCAATTTCAGGTGACCTGTCGCACACTCTTTATAACACAAACAAGAACGCTCTCATCCCATTGAATTTTGAAACAAGATTTCTTTCCCCTGAAAGCGAAGATGAAGACCTCCGATTGGTGGAAATTTCACCACTTTTGTACTCAAAATGAGAGAGTTATGGAGGTTTTAATTTTCGCCCACGTTTCGCACACTCTTTACGAAACGGACAAGAACTCTCACGACACATTGAATTTTTAAATGAGAATTTTCCCCACGAACGAGAATTTGAAGACCTCCGATTGGTAGAAATTGCACTACTTTTCGACTTAAAATGAGAGAGTTATGGTCGTTTTAATTTTGGGTGATGTTTCTCACGCCCATTATAAAACGGACTAGAACACTCACATCCCACCGAATTTTGAAACGAGAATTCTTTCCTTTGAAAGTGAATTTCAAGACCTCCGATTGGAAGAAATTTGGCCACTTTTGGACCTAAAATGAGAGTTATGGAGGTTTTAATTTCAGGTGACGTGTCGCACACTCTTTATAACACAGACAAGAACGCTCTCATCCCACTGAATTTTGAAACAAGATTTCTTTCCCCTGAAAGCGAAGATGAAGACCTCCGATTCGTGGAAATTTCACCACTTTTGGACTCAAAATGAGAGAGTTATGGAGGTTTTAATTTTCGGCCACGTTTTGCACACTCTTTATGAAACGGACCAGAACTCTCACGACACATTGAATTTTTAAATGAGAATTTTCGCCACGAACGAGAATTTGAAGACCTCCGATTGGTAGAAATTGCACTACTTTTCGACTTAAAATGAGAGAGTTATGGTGGTTTTAATTTTGGGTGATGTTTCTCACGCCCTTTTTAAAACGGACCAGAACACTCTCATCCCACCGAATTTTGAAACGAGAATTTTTTCCTTTGAAAGTGAATTTCAGGACCTTCGATTGGAAGAAATTTCGCCACTTTTGGACCTAACATGAGAGTTATGGAGGTTTCAATTTCAGGTGACCTGTCGCACACTCTTTATAACACAGACAAGAACGCTCTCATCCCCCTGAATTTTGAAACAAGATTTCTTTCCCCTGAAAGCGAAGATGAAGACCTCCGATTCGTGGAAATTTCACCACTTTTGTACTCAAAATGAGAGAGTTATGGAGGTTTTAATTTTCGGCCACGTTTCGCACACTCTTTACGAAACGGACAAGAACTCTCACGACACATTGAATTTTTAAATGAGAATTTTCCCCACGAACGAGAATTTGAAGACCTCCGATTGGTAGAAATTGCACTACTTTTCGACTTAAAATGAGAGAGTTATGGTCGTTTTAATTTTGGGTGATGTTTCTCACGCCCATTATAAAACGGACTAGAACACTCACATCCCACCGAATTTTGAAACGAGAATTCTTTCCTTTGAAAGTGAATTTCAAGACCTCCGATTGGAAGAAATTTGGCCACTTTTGGACCTAAAATGAGAGTTATGGAGGTTTTAATTTCAGGTGACGTGTCGCACACTCTTTATAACACAGACAAGAACGCTCTCATCCCACTGAATTTTGAAACAAGATTTCTTTCCCCTGAAAGCGAAGATGAAGAGCTCCGATTCGTGGAAATTTCACCACTTTTGGACTCAAAATGAGAGAGTTATGGAGGTTTTAATTTTCGGCCACGTTTTGCACACTCTTTATGAAACGGACCAGAACTCTCACGACACATTGAATTTTTAAATGAGAATTTTCCCCACGAACGAGAATTTGAAGACCTCCGATTGGTAGAAATTGCACTATTTTTCGACTTAAAATGAGAGAGTTATGGTGGTTTTAATTTTGGGTGATGTTTCTCACGCGCTTTATAAAACGGACCAGAACACTCTCATCCCACCAAATTTTGAAGCGAGAATTCTTTCCTTTGAAAGTGAATTTCAAGACCCCCGATTGGAAGAAATTTCGCCACTTTTGGACCTAACATGAGAGTTATGGAGGTTTCAATTTCAGGTGACCTGTCGCACACTCTTTATAACACAAACAAGAACGCTCTCATCCCATTGAATTTTGAAACAAGATTTCTTTCCCCTGAAAGCGAAGATGAAGACCTCCGATTGGTGGAAATTTCACCACTTTTGTACTCAAAATGAGAGAGTTATGGAGGTTTTAATTTTCGGCCACGTTTCGCACACTCTTTACGAAACGGACAAGAACTCTCACGACACATTGAATTTTTAAATGAGAATTTTCCCCACGAACGAGAATTTGAAGACCTCCGATTGGTAGAAATTGCACTACTTTTCGACTTAAAATGAGAGAGTTATGGTCGTTTTAATTTTGGGTGATGTTTCTCACGCCCATTATAAAACGGACTAGAACACTCACATCCCACCGAATTTTGAAACGAGAATTCTTTCCTTTGAAAGTGAATTTCAAGACCTCCGATTGGAAGAAATTTGGCCACTTTTGGACCTAAAATGAGAGTTATGGAGGTTTTAATTTCAGGTGACGTGTCGCACACTCTTTATAACACAGACAAGAACGCTCTCATCCCACTGAATTTTGAAACAAGATTTCTTTCCCCTGAAAGCGAAGATGAAGACCTCCGATTCGTGGAAATTTCACCACTTTTGGACTCAAAATGAGAGAGTTATGGAGGTTTTAATTTTCGGCCACGTTTTGCACACTCTTTATGAAACGGACCAGAACTCTCACGACACATTGAATTTTTAAATGAGAATTTTCGCCACGAACGAGAATTTGAAGACCTCCGATTGGTAGAAATTGCACTACTTTTCGACTTAAAATGAGAGAGTTATGGTGGTTTTAATTTTGGGTGATGTTTCTCACGCCCTTTTTAAAACGGACCAGAACACTCTCATCCCACCGAATTTTGAAACGAGAATTTTTTCCTTTGAAAGTGAATTCCAGGACCTTCGATTGGAAGAAATTTTGCCACTTTTGGACCTAACATGAGAGTTATGGAGGTTTCAATTTCAGGTGACCTGTCGCACACTCTTTATAACACAGACAAGAACGCTCTCATCCCCCTGAATTTTGAAACAAGATTTCTTTCCCCTGAAAGCGAAGATGAAGACCTCCGATTGGAGGAAATTTCACCACTTTTGGACTCAAAATGAGAGAGTCATGGAGGTTCTAATTTTCGGCCATGTTCTCCGCACTCTTTATGAAACAGACAAAAACTCTCACGACAGATTGAATTTTTAAATAAGAATTTTCCCCACGAACGAGATTTGGAAGACCTCCGATTGGTAAAAATTGCACTACTTTTCGACTTAAAATGAGAGAGTTATGGTCGTTTTAATTTTGGGTGATGTTTCTCACGCCCATTATAAAACGGACTAGAACACTCACATCCCACCGAATTTTGAAATGAGAATTCTTTCCTTTGAAAGTGAATTTTAAGACCTCCGATTGGAAGAAATTTGGCCACTTTTGGACCTAAAATGAGAGTTATGGAGGTTTTAATTTCAGGTGACGTGTCGCACACTCTTTATAACACAGACAAGAACGCTCTCATCCCACTGAATTTTGAAACAAGATTTCTTTCCCCTGAAAGCGAAGATGAAGACCTCCGATTCGTGGAAATTTCTCCACTTTTGGACTCAAAATGAGAGAGTTATGGAGGTTTTAATTTTCGGCCACGTTTTGCACACTCTTTATGAAACGGACCAGAACTCTCACGACACATTGAATTTTTAAATGAGAATTTTCCCCATGAACGAGAATTTGAAGACCTCCGATTGGTAGAAATTGCACTATTTTTCGACTTAAAATGAGAGAGTTATGGTGGTTTTAATTTTGGGTGATGTTTCTCACGCGCTTTATAAAACGGACCAGAACACTCTCATCCCCCCAAATTTTGAAGCGAGAATTCTTTCCTTTGAAAGTGAATTTCAAGACCCCCGATTGGAAGAAATTTCGCCACTTTTGGACCTAACATGAGAGTTATGGAGGTTTCAATTTCAGGTGACCTGTCGCACACTCTTTATAACAGAAACAAGAACGCTCTCATCCCATTGAATTTTGAAACAAGATTTCTTTCCCCTGAAAGCGAAGATGAAGACCTCCGATTGGTGGAAATTTCACCACTTTTGTACTCAAAATGAGAGAGTTATGGAGGTTTTAATTTTCGGCCACGTTTCGCACACTCTTTACGAAACGGACAAGAACTCTCACGACACATTGAATTTTTAAATGAGAATTTTCCCCACGAACGAGAATTTGAAGACCTCCGATTGGTAGAAATTGCACTACTTTTCGACTTAAAATGAGAGAGTTATGGTCGTTTTAATTTTGGGTGATGTTTCTCACGCCCATTATAAAACGGACTAGAACACTCACATCCCACCGAATTTTGAAACGAGAATTCTTTCCTTTGAAAGTGAATTTCAAGACCTCCGATTGGAAGAAATTTGGCCACTTTTGGACCTAAAATGAGAGTTATGGAGGTTTTAATTTCAGGTGACGTGTCGCACACTCTTTATAACACAGACAAGAACGCTCTCATCCCACTGAATTTTGAAACAAGATTTCTTTCCCCTGAAAGCGAAGATGAAGAGCTCCGATTCGTGGAAATTTCACCACTTTTGGACTCAAAATGAGAGAGTTATGGAGGTTTTAATTTTCGGCCACGTTTTGCACACTCTTTATGAAACGGACCAGAACTCTCACGACACATTGAATTTTTAAATGAGAATTTTCCCCACGAACGAGAATTTGAAGACCTCCGATTGGTAGAAATTGCACTATTTTTCGACTTAAAATGAGAGAGTTATGGTGGTTTTAATTTTGGGTGATGTTTCTCACGCGCTTTATAAAACGGACTAGAACACTCACATCCCACCGAATTTTGAAACGAGAATTCTTTCCTTTGAAAGTGAATTTCAAGACCTCCGATTGGAAGAAATTTGGCCACTTTTGGACCTAAAATGAGAGTTATGGAGGTTTTAATTTCAGGTGACGTGTCGCACACTCTTTATAACACAGACAAGAACGCTCTCATCCCACTGAATTTTGAAACAAGATTTCTTTCCCCTGAAAGCGAAGATGAAGACCTCCGATTCGTGGAAATTTCACCACTTTTGGACTCAAAATGAGAGAGTTATGGAGGTTTTAATTTTCGGCCACGTTTTGCACACTCTTTATGAAACGGACCAGAACTCTCACGACACATTGAATTTTTAAATGAGAATTTTCGCCACGAACGAGAATTTGAAGACCTCCGATTGGTAGAAATTGCACTACTTTTCGACTTAAAATGAGAGAGTTATGGTGGTTTTAATTTTGGGTGATGTTTCTCACGCCCTTTTTAAAACGGACCAGAACACTCTCATCCCACCGAATTTTGAAACGAGAATTTTTTCCTTTGAAAGTGAATTCCAGGACCTTCGATTGGAAGAAATTTTGCCACTTTTGGACCTAACATGAGAGTTATGGAGGTTTCAATTTCAGGTGACCTGTCGCACACTCTTTATAACACAGACAAGAACGCTCTCATCCCCCTAAATTTTGAAACAAGATTTCTTTCCCCTGAAAGCGAAGATGAAGACCTCCGATTGGAGGAAATTTCACCACTTTTGGACTCAAAATGAGAGAGTCATGGAGGTTCTAATTTTCGGCCATGTTTTCCGCACTCTTTATGAAACAGACAAAAACTCTCACGACAGATTGAATTTTTAAATTAGAATTTTCCCCACGAACGAGATTTGGAAGACCTCCGATTGGTAAAAATTGCACTACTTTTCGACTTAAAATGAGAGAGTTATGGTCGTTTTAATTTTGGGTGATGTTTCTCACGCCCATTATAAAACGGACTAGAACACTCACATCCCACCGAATTTTGAAACGAGAATTCTTTCCTTTGAAAGTGAATTTCAAGACCTCCGATTGGAAGAAATTTGGCCACTTTTGGACCTAAAATGAGAGTTATGGAGGTTTTAATTTCAGGTGACGTGTCGCACACTCTTTATAACACAGACAAGAACGCTCTCATCCCACTGAATTTTGAAACAAGATTTATTTCCCCTGAAAGCGAAGATGAAGAGCTCCGATTCGTGAAAATTTCACCACTTTTGGACTCAAAATGAGAGAGTTATGGAGGTTTTAATTTTCGGCCACGTTTTGCACACTCTTTATGAAACGGACCAGAACTCTCACGACACATTGAATTTTTAAATGAGAATTTTCCCCACGAACGAGAATTTGAAGACCTCCGATTGGTAGAAATTGCACTACTTTTCGACTTAAAATGAGAGAGTTATGGTGGTTTTAATTTTGGGTGATGTTTCTCACGCCCATTATAAAACGGACTAGAACACTCACATCCCACCGAATTTTGAAACGAGAATTCTTTCCTTTGAAAGTGAATTTCAAGACCTCCGATTGGAAGAAATTTGGCCACTTTTGGACCTAAAATGAGAGTTATGGAGGTTTTAATTTCAGGTGACGTGTCGCACACTCTTTATAACACAGACAAGAACGCTCTCATCCCACTGAATTTTGAAACAAGATTTCTTTCCCCTGAAAGCGAAGATGAAGACCTCAGATTCGTGGAAATTTCACCACTTTTGGACTCAAAATGAGAGAGTTATGGAGGTTTTAATTTTCGGCCACGTTTTGCACACTCTTTATGAAACGGACCAGAACTCTCACGACACATTGAATTTTTAGATGAGAATTTTCCCCACGAACGAGAATTTGAAGACCTCCGATTGGTAGAAATTGCACTATTTTTCGACTTAAAATGAGAGAGTTATGGTGGTTTTAATTTTGGGTGATGTTTCTCACGCGCTTTATAAAACGGACCAGAACACTCTCATCCCACCAAATTTTGAAGCGAGAATTCTTTCCTTTGAAAGTGAATTTCAAGACCCCCGATTGGAAGAAATTTCGCCACTTTTGGACCTAACATGAGAGTTATGGAGGTTTCAATTTCAGGTGACCTGTCGCACACTCTTTATAACAGAAACAAGAACGCTCTCATCCCATTGAATTTTGAAACAAGATTTCTTTCCCCTGAAAGCGAAGATGAAGACCTCCGATTGGTGGAAATTTCACCACTTTTGTACTCAAAATGAGAGAGTTATGGAGGTTTTAATTTTCGGCCACGTTTCGCACACTCTTTACGAAACGGACAAGAACTCTCACGACACATTGAATTTTTAAATGAGAATTTTCCCCACGAACGAGAATTTGAAGACCTCCGATTGGTAGAAATTGCACTACTTTTCGACTTAAAATGAGAGAGTTATGGTCGTTTTAATTTTGGGTGATGTTTCTCACGCCCATTATAAAACGGACTAGAACACTCACATCCCACCGAATTTTGAAACGAGAATTCTTTCCTTTGAAAGTGAATTTCAAGACCTCCGATTGGAAGAAATTTGGCCACTTTTGGACCTAAAATGAGAGTTATGGAGGTTTTAATTTCAGGTGACGTGTCGCACACTCTTTATAACACAGACAAGAACGCTCTCATCCCACTGAATTTTGAAACAAGATTTCTTTCCCCTGAAAGCGAAGATGAAGAGCTCCGATTCGTGGAAATTTCACCACTTTTGGACTCAAAATGAGAGAGTTATGGAGGTTTTAATTTTCGGCCACGTTTTGCACACTCTTTATGAAACGGACCAGAACTCTCACGACACATTGAATTTTTAAATGAGAATTTTCCCCACGAACGAGAATTTGAAGACCTCCGATTGGTAGAAATTGCACTATTTTTCGACTTAAAATGAGAGAGTTATGGTGGTTTTAATTTTGGGTGATGTTTCTCACGCGCTTTATAAAACGGACTAGAACACTCACATCCCACCGAATTTTGAAACGAGAATTCTTTCCTTTGAAAGTGAATTTCAAGACCTCCGATTGGAAGAAATTTGGCCACTTTTGGACCTAAAATGAGAGTTATGGAGGTTTTAATTTCAGGTGACGTGTCGCACACTCTTTATAACACAGACAAGAACGCTCTCATCCCACTGAATTTTGAAACAAGATTTCTTTCCCCTGAAAGCGAAGATGAAGACCTCCGATTCGTGGAAATTTCACCACTTTTGGACTCAAAATGAGAGAGTTATGGAGGTTTTAATTTTCGGCCACGTTTTGCACACTCTTTATGAAACGGACCAGAACTCTCACGACACATTGAATTTTTAAATGAGAATTTTCGCCACGAACGAGAATTTGAAGACCTCCGATTGGTAGAAATTGCACTACTTTTCGACTTAAAATGAGAGAGTTATGGTGGTTTTAATTTTGGGTGATGTTTCTCACGCCCTTTTTAAAACGGACCAGAACACTCTCATCCCACCGAATTTTGAAACGAGAATTTTTTCCTTTGAAAGTGAATTCCAGGACCTTCGATTGGAAGAAATTTTGCCACTTTTGGACCTAACATGAGAGTTATGGAGGTTTCAATTTCAGGTGACCTGTCGCACACTCTTTATAACACAGACAAGAACGCTCTCATCCCCCTAAATTTTGAAACAAGATTTCTTTCCCCTGAAAGCGAAGATGAAGACCTCCGATTGGAGGAAATTTCACCACTTTTGGACTCAAAATGAGAGAGTCATGGAGGTTCTAATTTTCGGCCATGTTTTCCGCACTCTTTATGAAACAGACAAAAACTCTCACGACAGATTGAATTTTTAAATTAGAATTTTCCCCACGAACGAGATTTGGAAGACCTCCGATTGGTAAAAATTGCACTACTTTTCGACTTAAAATGAGAGAGTTATGGTCGTTTTAATTTTGGGTGATGTTTCTCACGCCCATTATAAAACGGACTAGAACACTCACATCCCACCGAATTTTGAAACGAGAATTCTTTCCTTTGAAAGTGAATTTCAAGACCTCCGATTGGAAGAAATTTGGCCACTTTTGGACCTAAAATGAGAGTTATGGAGGTTTTAATTTCAGGTGACGTGTCGCACACTCTTTATAACACAGACAAGAACGCTCTCATCCCACTGAATTTTGAAACAAGATTTATTTCCCCTGAAAGCGAAGATGAAGAGCTCCGATTCGTGAAAATTTCACCACTTTTGGACTCAAAATGAGAGAGTTATGGAGGTTTTAATTTTCGGCCACGTTTTGCACACTCTTTATGAAACGGACCAGAACTCTCACGACACATTGAATTTTTAAATGAGAATTTTCCCCACGAACGAGAATTTGAAGACCTCCGATTGGTAGAAATTGCACTACTTTTCGACTTAAAATGAGAGAGTTATGGTGGTTTTAATTTTGGGTGATGTTTCTCACGCCCATTATAAAACGGACTAGAACACTCACATCCCACCGAATTTTGAAACGAGAATTCTTTCCTTTGAAAGTGAATTTCAAGACCTCCGATTGGAAGAAATTTGGCCACTTTTGGACCTAAAATGAGAGTTATGGAGGTTTTAATTTCAGGTGACGTGTCGCACACTCTTTATAACACAGACAAGAACGCTCTCATCCCACTGAATTTTGAAACAAGATTTCTTTCCCCTGAAAGCGAAGATGAAGACCTCAGATTCGTGGAAATTTCACCACTTTTGGACTCAAAATGAGAGAGTTATGGAGGTTTTAATTTTCGGCCACGTTTTGCACACTCTTTATGAAACGGACCAGAACTCTCACGACACATTGAATTTTTAGATGAGAATTTTCCCCACGAACGAGAATTTGAAGACCTCCGATTGGTAGAAATTGCACTATTTTTCGACTTAAAATGAGAGAGTTATGGTGGTTTTAATTTTGGGTGATGTTTCTCACGCGCTTTATAAAACGGACCAGAACACTCTCATCCCACCAAATTTTGAAGCGAGAATTCTTTCCTTTGAAAGTGAATTTCAAGACCCCCGATTGGAAGAAATTTCGCCACTTTTGGACCTAACATGAGAGTTATGGAGGTTTCAATTTCAGGTGACCTGTCGCACACTCTTTATAACACAAACAAGAACGCTCTCATCCCATTGAATTTTGAAACAAGATTTCTTTCCCCTGAAAGCGAAGATGAAGACCTCCGAATTGTGGAAATTTCACCACTTTTGTACTCAAAATGAGAGAGTTATGGAGGTTTTAATTTTCGGCCACATTTCGCACACTCTTTACGAAACGGACAAGAACTCTCACGACACATTGAATTTTTAAATGAGAATTTTCCCCACGAACGAGAATTTGAAGACCTCCGATTGGTAGAAATTGCACTACTTTTCGACTTAAAATGAGAGAGTTATGGTCGTTTTAATTTTGGGTGATGTTTCTCACGCCCATTATAAAACGGACTAGAACACTCACATCCCACCGAATTTTGAAACGAGAATTCTTTCCTTTGAAAGTGAATTTCAAGACCTCCGATTAGAAGAAATTTGGCCACTTTTGGACCTAAAATGAGAGTTATGGAGGTTTTAATTTCAGGTGACGTGTCGCACACTCTTTATAACACAGACAAGAACGCTCTCATCCCACTGAATTTTGAAACAAGATTTATTTCCCCTGAAAGCGAAGATGAAGAGCTCCGATTCGTGAAAATTTCACCACTTTTGGACTCAAAATGAGAGAGTTATGGAGGTTTTAATTTTCGGCCACGTTTTGCACACTCTTTATGAAACGGACCAGAACTCTCACGACACATTGAATTTTTAAATGAGAATTTTCACCACGAACGAGAATTTGAAGACCTCCGATTGGTAGAAATTGCACTACTTTTCGACTTAAAATGAGAGAGTTATGGTGGTTTTAATTTTGGGTGATGTTTCTCACGCCCATTATAAAACGGACTAGAACACTCACATCCCACCGAATTTTGAAACGAGAATTCTTTCCTTTGAAAGTGAATTTCAAGACCTCCGATTGGAAGAAATTTGGCCACTTTTGGACCTAAAATGAGAGTTATGGAGGTTTTAATTTCAGGTGACGTGTCGCACACTCTTTATAACACAGACAAGAACGCTCTCATCCCACTGAATTTTGAAACAAGATTTCTTTCCCCTGAAAGCGAAGATGAAGACCTCCGATTCGTGGAAATTTCACCACTTTTGGACTCAAAATGAGAGAGTTATGGAGGTTTTAATTTTCGGCCACGTTTTGCACACTCTTTATGAAACGGACCAGAACTCTCACGACACATTGAATTTTTAAATGAGAATTTTCCCCACGAACGAGAATTTGATGACCTCCGATTGGTAGAAATTGCACTATTTTTCGACTTAAAATGAGAGAGTTATGGTGGTTTTAATTTTGGGTGATGTTTCTCACGCGCTTTATAAAACGGACCAGAACACTCTCATCCCACCAAATTTTGAAGCGAGAATTCTTTCCTTTGAAAGTGAATTTCAAGACCCCCGATTGGAAGAAATTTCGCCACTTTTGGACCTAACATGAGAGTTATGGAGGTTTCAATTTCAGGTGACCTGTCGCACACTCTTTATAACACAAACAAGAACGCTCTCATCCCATTGAATTTTGAAACAAGATTTCTTTCCCCTGAAAGCGAAGATGAAGACCTCCGAATTGTGGAAATTTCACCACTTTTGTACTCAAAATGAGAGAGTTATGGAGGTTTTAATTTTCGGCCACATTTCGCACACTCTTTACGAAACGGACAAGAACTCTCACGACACATTGAATTTTTAAATGAGAATTTTCCCCACGAACGAGAATTTGAAGACCTCCGATTGGTAGAAATTGCACTACTTTTCGACTTAAAATGAGAGAGTTATGGTCGTTTTAATTTTGGGTGATGTTTCTCACGCCCATTATAAAACGGACTAGAACACTCACATCCCACCGAATTTTGAAACGAGAATTCTTTCCTTTGAAAGTGAATTTCAAGACCTCCGATTGGAAGAAATTTGGCCACTTTTGGACCTAAAATGAGAGTTATGGAGGTTATAATTTCAGGTGACGTGTCGCACACTCTTTATAACACAGACAAGAACGCTCTCATCCCACTGAATTTTGAAACAAGATTTCTTTCCCCTGAAAGCGAAGATGAAGACCTCCGATTCGTGGAAATTTCACCACTTTTGGACTTAAAATGAGAGAGTTATGGAGGTTTTAATTTTCGGCCACGTTTTGCACACTCTTTATGAAACGGACCAGAACTCTCACGACACATTGAATTTTTAAATTAGAATTTTCCCCACGAACGAGAATTTGAAGACCTCCGATTGGTAGAAATTGCACTATTTTTCGACTTAAAATGAGAGAGTTATGGTGGTTTTAATTTTGGGTGATGTTTCTCACGCGCTTTATAAAACGGACCAGAACACTCTCATCCCACCAAATTTTGAGGCGAGAATTCTTTCCTTTGAAAGTGAATTTCAAGACCCCCGATTGGAAGAAATTTCGCCACTTTTGGACCTAACATGAGAGTTATGGAGGTTTCAATTTCAGGTGACCTGTCGCACACTCTTTATAACACAAACAAGAACGCTCTCATCCCATTGAATTTTGAAACAAGATTTCTTTCCCCTGAAAGCGAAGATGAAGACCTCCGATTGGTGGAAATTTCACCACTTTTGTACTCAAAATGAGAGAGTTATGGAGGTTTTAATTTTCGGCCACGTTTTGCACACTCTTTATGAAACGGACCAGAACTCTCACGACACATTGAATTTTTAAATGAGAATTTTCCCCACGAACGAGAATTTGAAGACCTCCGATTGGTAGAAATTGCACTACTTTTCGACTTAAAATGAGAGAGTTATGGTCGTTTTAATTTTGGGTGATGTTTCTCACGCCCATTATAAAACGGACTAGAACACTCACATCCCACCGAATTTTGAAACGAGAATTCTTTCCTTTGAAAGTGAATTTCAAGACCTCCGATTGGAAGAAATTTGGCCACTTTTGGACCTAAAATCAGAGTTATGGAGGTTTTAATTTCAGGTGACGTGTCGCACACTCTTTATAACACAGACAAGAACGCTCTCATCCCACTGAATTTTGAAACAAGATTTCTTTCCCCTGAAAGCGAAGATGAAGACCTCCGATTCGTGGAAATTTCACCACTTTTGGACTCAAAATGAGAGAGTTATGGAGGTTTTAATTTTCGGCCACGTTTTGCACACTCTTTATGAAACGGACCAGAACTCTCACGACACATTGAATTTTTAAATGAGAATTTTCCCCACGAACGAGAATTTGAAGACCTCCGATTGGTAGAAATTGCACTATTTTTCGACTTAAAATGAGAGAGTTATGGTGGTTTTAATTTTGGGTGATGTTTCTCACGCGCTTTATAAAACGGACCAGAACACTCTCATCCCACCAAATTTTGAAGCGAGAATTCTTTCCTTTGAAAGTGAATTTCAAGACCCCCGATTGGAAGAAATTTCGCCACTTTTGGACCTAACATGAGAGTTATGGAGGTTTCAATTTCAGGTGACCTGTCGCACACTCTTTATAACACAAACAAGAACGCTCTCATCCCATTGAATTTTGAAACAAGATTTCTTTCCCCTGAAAGCGAAGATGAAGACCTCCGATTGGTGGAAATTTCACCACTTTTGTACTCAAAATGAGAGAGTTATGGAGGTTTTAATTTTCGGCCACGTTTCGCACTCTTTACGAAACGGACAAGAACTCTCACGACACATTGAATTTCTAAATGAGAATTTTCCCCACGAACGAGAATTTGAAGACCTCCGATTGGTAGAAATTGCACTACTTTTCGACTTAAAATGAGAGAGTTATGGTCGTTTTAATTTTGGGTGATGTTTCTCACGCCCATTATAAAACGGACTAGAACACTCACATCCCACCGAATTTTGAAACGAGAATTCTTTCCTTTGAAAGTGAATTTCAAGACCTCCGATTGGAAGAAATTTGGCCACTTTTGGACCTAAAATGAGAGTTATGGAGGTTTCAATTTCAGGTGACCTGTCGCACACTCTTTATAACACAAACAAGAACGCTCTCATCCCATTGAATTTTGAAACAAGATTTCTTTCCCCTGAAAGCGAAGATGAAGACCTCCGATTGGTGGAAATTTCACCACTTCTGTACTCAAAATGAGAGAGTTATGGAGGTTTTAATTTTCGGCCACGTTTCGCACACTCTTTACGAAACGGACAAGAACTCTCACGACACATTGAATTTTTAAATGAGAATTTTCCCCACGAACGAGAATTTGAAGACCTCCGATTGGTAGAAATTGCACTACTTTTCGACTTAAAATGAGAGAGTTATGGTCGTTTTAATTTTGGGTGATGTTTCTCACGCCCATTATAAAACGGACTAGAACACTCACATCCCACCGAATTTTCAAACGAGAATTCTTTCCTTTGAAAGTGAATTTCAAGACCTCCGATTGGAAGAAATTTGGCCACTTTTGGACCTAAAATGAGAGTTATGGAGGTTATAATTTCAGGTGACGTGTCGCACACTCTTTATAACACAGACAAGAACGCTCTCATCCCACTGAATTTTGAAACAAGATTTCTTTCCCCTGAAAGCGAAGATGAAGACCTCCGATTCGTGGAAATTTCACCACTTTTGGACTCAAAATGAGAGAGTTATGGGGGTTTTAATTTTCGGCCACGTTTCGCACACTCTTTACGAAACGGACAAGAACTCTCACGACACATTGAATTTTTAAATGAGAATTTTCCCCACGAACGAGAATTTGAAGACCTCCGATTGGTAGAAATTGCACTACTTTTCGACTTAAAATGAGAGAGTTATGGTCGTTTTAATTTTGGGTGATGTTTCTCACGCCCTTTTTAAAACGGACCAGAACACTCTCATCCCACCGAATTTTGAAACGAGAATTTTTTCCTTTGAAAGTGAATTTCAGGACCTTCGATTGGAAGAAATTTCGCCACTTTTGGACCTAACATGAGAGTTATGGAGGTTTCAATTTCAGGTGACCTGTCGCACACTCTTTATAACACAGACAAGAACGCTCTCATCCCCCTGAATTTTGAAACAAGATTTCTTTCCCCTGAAAGCGAAGATGAAGACCTCCGATTGGAGGAAATTTCACCACTTTTGGACTCAAAATGAGAGAGTCATGGAGGTTCTAATTTTCGGCCATGTTTTCCGCACTCTTTATGAAACAGACAAAACTCTCACGACAGATTGAATTTTTAAATAAGAATTTTCCCCACGAACGAGATTTGGAAGACCTCCGATTGGTAGAAATTGCACTACTTTTCGACTTAAAATGAGAGAGTTATGGTCGTTTTAATTTTGGGTGATGTTTCTCACGCCCATTATAAAACGGACTAGAACACTCACATCCCACCGAATTTTGAAACGAGAATTCTTTCCTTTGAAAGTGAATTTCAAGACCTCCGATTGGAAGAAATTTGGCCACTTTTGGACCTAAAATGAGAGTTATGGAGGTTTTAATTTCAGGTGACGTGTCGCACACTCTTTATAACACAGACAAGAACGCTCTCATCCCACTGAATTTTGAAACAAGATTTCTTTCCCCTGAAAGCGAAGATGAAGAGCTCCGATTCGTGGAAATTTCACCACTTTTGGACTCAAAATGAGAGAGTTATGGAGGTTTTAATTTTCGGCCACGTTTTGCACACTCTTTATGAAACGGACCAGAACTCTCACGACACATTGAATTTTTAAATGAGAATTTTCCCCACGAACGAGAATTTGAAGACCTCCGATTGGTAGAAATTGCACTACTTTTCGACTTAAAATGAGAGAGTTATGGTGGTTTTAATTTTGGGTGATGTTTCTCACGCCCATTATAAAACGGACGAGAACACTCACATCCCACCGAATTTTAAAACGAGAATTCTTTCCTTTGAAAGTGAATTTCAAGACCTCCGATTGGAAGAAATTTGGCCACTTTTGGACCTAAAATGAGAGTTATGGAGGTTTTAATTTCAGGTGACGTGTCGCACACTCTTTATAACACAGACAAGAACGCTCTCATCCCACTGAATTTTGAAACAAGATTTCTTTCCCCTGAAAGCGAAGATGAAGACCTCCGATTCGTGGAAATTTCACCACTTTTGGACTCAAAATGAGAGAGTTATGGAGGTTTTAATTTTCGGCCACGTTTTGCACACTCTTTATGAAACGGACCAGAACTCTCACGACACATTGAATTTTTAAATGAGAATTTTCCCCACGAACGAGAATTTGAAGACCACCGATTGGTAGAAATTGCACTATTTTTCGACTTAAAATGAGAGAGTTATGGTGGTTTTAATTTTGGGTGATGTTTCTCACGCGCTTTATAAAACGGACCAGAACACTCTCATCCCACCAAATTTTGAAGCGAGAATTCTTTCCTTTGAAAGTGAATTTCAAGACCCCCGATTGGAAGAAATTTCGCCACTTTTGGACCTAACATGAGAGTTATGGAGGTTTCAATTTCAGGTGACCTGTCGCACACTCTTTATAACACAAACAAGAACGCTCTCATCCCACTGAATTTTGAAACAAGATTTCTTTCCCCTGAAAGCGAAGATGAAGACCTCCGATTCGTGGAAATTTCACCACTTTTGGACTCAAAATGAGAGAGTTATGGAGGTTTTAATTTTCGGCCACGTTTTGCACACTCTTTATGAAACGGACCAGAACTCTCACGACACATTGAATTTTTAAATGAGAATTTTCCCCACGAACGAGAATTTGAAGACCTCCGATTGGTAGAAATTGCACTACTTTTCGACTTAAAATGAGAGAGTTATGGTGGTTTTAATTTTGGGTGATGTTTCTCACGCCCATTATAAAACGGACGAGAACACTCACATCCCACCGAATTTTAAAACGAGAATTCTTTCCTTTGAAAGTGAATTTCAAGACCTCCGATTGGAAGAAATTTGGCCACTTTTGGACCTAAAATGAGAGTTATGGAGGTTTTAATTTCAGGTGACGTGTCGCACACTCTTTATAACACAGACAAGAACGCTCTCATCCCACTGAATTTTGAAACAAGATTTCTTTCCCCTGAAAGCGAAGATGAAGACCTCCGATTCGTGGAAATTTCACCACTTTTGGACTCAAAATGAGAGAGTTATGGAGGTTTTAATTTTCGGCCACGTTTTGCACACTCTTTATGAAACGGACCAGAACTCTCACGACACATTGAATTTTTAAATGAGAATTTTCCCCACGAACGAGAATTTGAAGACCACCGATTGGTAGAAATTGCACTATTTTTCGACTTAAAATGAGAGAGTTATGGTGGTTTTAATTTTGGGTGATGTTTCTCACGCGCTTTATAAAACGGACCAGAACACTCTCATCCCACCAAATTTTGAAGCGAGAATTCTTTCCTTTGAAAGTGAATTTCAAGACCCCCGATTGGAAGAAATTTCGCCACTTTTGGACCTAACATGAGAGTTATGGAGGTTTCAATTTCAGGTGACCTGTCGCACACTCTTTATAACACAAACAAGAACGCTCTCATCCCACTGAATTTTGAAACAAGATTTCTTTCCCCTGAAAGCGAAGATGAAGACCTCCGATTCGTGGAAATTTCACCACTTTTGGACTCAAAATGAGAGAGTTATGGAGGTTTTAATTTTCGGCCACGTTTTGCACACTCTTTATGAAACGGACCAGAACTCTCACGACACATTGAATTTTTAAATGAGAATTTTCCCCACGAACGAGAATTTGAAGACCTCCGATTGGTAGAAATTGCACTACTTTTCGACTTAAAATGAGAGAGTTATGGTGGTTTTAATTTTGGGTGATGTTTCTCACGCCCATTATAAAACGGACGAGAACACTCACATCCCACCGAATTTTAAAACGAGAATTCTTTCCTTTGAAAGTGAATTTCAAGACCTCCGATTGGAAGAAATTTGGCCACTTTTGGACCTAAAATGAGAGTTATGGAGGTTTTAATTTCAGGTGACGTGTCGCACACTCTTTATAACACAGACAAGAACGCTCTCATCCCACTGAATTTTGAAACAAGATTTCTTTCCCCTGAAAGCGAAGATGAAGACCTCCGATTCGTGGAAATTTCACCACTTTTGGACTCAAAATGAGAGAGTTATGGAGGTTTTAATTTTCGGCCACGTTTTGCACACTCTTTATGAAACGGACCAGAACTCTCACGACACATTGAATTTTTAAATGAGAATTTTCCCCACGAACGAGAATTTGAAGACCACCGATTGGTAGAAATTGCACTATTTTTCGACTTAAAATGAGAGAGTTATGGTGGTTTTAATTTTGGGTGATGTTTCTCACGCGCTTTATAAAACGGACCAGAACACTCTCATCCCACCAAATTTTGAAGCGAGAATTCTTTCCTTTGAAAGTGAATTTCAAGACCCCCGATTGGAAGAAATTTCGCCACTTTTGGACCTAACATGAGAGTTATGGAGGTTTCAATTTCAGGTGACCTGTCGCACACTCTTTATAACACAAACAAGAACGCTCTCATCCCACTGAATTTTGAAACAAGATTTCTTTCCCCTGAAAGCGAAGATGAAGACCTCCGATTCGTGGAAATTTCACCACTTTTGGACTCAAAATGAGAGAGTTATGGAGGTTTTAATTTTCGGCCACGTTTTGCACACTCTTTATGAAACGGACCAGAACTCTCACGACACATTGAATTTTTAAATGAGAATTTTCGCCACGAACGAGAATTTGAAGACCTCCGATTGGTAGAAATTACACTACTTTTCGACTTAAAATGAGAGAGTTATGGTTTTTAATTTTGGGTGATGTTTCTCACGCCCTTTTTAAAACGGACCAGAACACTCTCATCCCACCGAATTTTGAAACGATAATTTTTTCCTTTGAAAGTGAATTTCAGGACCTTCGATTGGAAGAAATTTCGCCACTTTTGGACCTAACATGAGAGTTATGGAGGTTTCAATTTCAGGTGACCTGTCGCACACTCTTTATAACACAGACAAGAACGCTCTCATCCCCCTGAATTTTGAAACAAGATTTCTTTCCCCTGAAAGCGAAGATGAAGACCTCCGATTCGTGGAAATTTCACCACTTTTGGACTCAAAATGAGAGAGTTATGGTGGTTTTAATTTTCGGCCACGTTTTGCACACTCTTTATGAAACGGACCAGAACTCTCACGACACATTGAATTTTTAAATGAGAATTTTCCCCACGAACGAGAATTTGAAGACCTCCGATTGGTAGAAATTGCACTACTTTTCGACTTAAAATGAGAGAGTTATGGTGGTTTTAATTTTGGGTGATATTTCTCACGCCCTTTTTAAAACGGACCAGAACACTCTCATCCCACCGAATTTTGAAACGAGAATTTTTTCCTTTGAAAGTGAATTTCAGGACCTTCGATTGGAAGAAATTCCGCCACTTTTGGACCTAACATGAGAGTTATGGAGGTTTTAATTTCAGGTGACCTGTCGCACACTCTTTATAACACAAACAAGAATGCTATCATCCCATTTAATTTTGAAAAAAGATTTCTTTCCCCTGAAAGCGAAGATGAAGACCTCCGATTGGAGGAAATTTCACCACTTTTGGACTCAAAATGAGAGAGTCATGGAGGTTCTAATTTTCGGCCATGTTTTCCGCACTCTTTATGAAACAGACAAAAACTCTCACGACAGATTGAATTTTTAAATAAGAATTTTCCCCACGAACGAGATTTGGAAGAACTCCGATTGGTAAAAATTGCACTACTTTTCGACTTAAAATGAGAGAGTTATGGTCGTTTTAATTTTGGGTGATGTTTCTCACGCCCATTATAAAACGGACTAGAACACTCACATCCCACCAAATTTTGAAACGAGAATTCTTTCCTTTGAAAGTGAATTTCAAGACTTCCGATTGGAAGAAATTTGGCCACTTTTGGACCTAACATGAGAGTTATGGAGGTTTTAATTTCAGGTGACGTGTCGCACACTCTTTATAACACAGACAAGAACGCTCTCATCCCACTGAATTTTGAAACAAGATTTCTTTCCCCTGAAAGCGAAGATGAAGACCTCCGATTCGTGGAAATTTCACCACTTTTGGACTCAAAATGAGAGAGTTATGGAGGTTTTAATTTTCGGCCACGTTTTGCACACTCTTTATGAAACGGACCAGAACTCTCACGACACATTGAATTTTTAAATGAGAATTTTCCCCACGAACGAGAATTTGAAGACCTCCGATTGGTAGAAATTTTACTACTTTTCGACTTAAAATGAGAGAGTTATGGTGGTTTTAATTTTGGGTGATGTTTCTCACGCCCATTATAAAACGGACGAGAACACTCACATCCCACCGAATTTTAAAACGAGAATTCTTTCCTTTGAAAGTGAATTTCAAGACCTCCGATTGGAAGAAATTTGGCCACTTTTGGACCTAAAATGAGAGTTATGGAGGTTTTAATTTCAGGTGACGTGTCGCACACTCTTTATAACACAGACAAGAACGCTCTCATCCCACTGAATTTTGAAACAAGATTTCTTTCCCCTGAAAGCGAAGATGAAGACCTCCGATTCGTGGAAATTTCACCACTTTTGGACTCAAAATGAGAGAGTTATGGAGGTTTTAATTTTCGGCCACGTTTTGCACACTCTTTATGAAACGGACCAGAACTCTCACGACACATTGAATTTTTAAATGAGAATTTTCCCCACGAACGAGAATTTGAAGACCACCGATTGGTAGAAATTGCACTATTTTTCGACTTAAAATGAGAGAGTTATGGTGGTTTTAATTTTGGGTGATGTTTCTCACGCGCTTTATAAAACGGACCAGAACACTCTCATCCCACCAAATTTTGAAGCGAGAATTCTTTCCTTTGAAAGTGAATTTCAAGACCCCCGATTGGAAGAAATTTCGCCACTTTTGGACCTAACATGAGAGTTATGGAGGTTTCAATTTCAGGTGACCTGTCGCACACTCTTTATAACACAAACAAGAACGCTCTCATCCCACTGAATTTTGAAACAAGATTTCTTTCCCCTGAAAGCGAAGATGAAGACCTCCGATTCGTGGAAATTTCACCACTTTTGGACTCAAAATGAGAGAGTTATGGAGGTTTTAATTTTCGGCCACGTTTTGCACACTCTTTATGAAACGGACCAGAACTCTCACGACACATTGAATTTTTAAATGAGAATTTTCGCCACGAACGAGAATTTGAAGACCTCCGATTGGTAGAAATTACACTACTTTTCGACTTAAAATGAGAGAGTTATGGTTTTTAATTTTGGGTGATGTTTCTCACGCCCTTTTTAAAACGGACCAGAACACTCTCATCCCACCGAATTTTGAAACGAGAATTTTTTCCTTTGAAAGTGAATTTCAGGACCTTCGATTGGAAGAAATTTCGCCACTTTTGGACCTAACATGAGAGTTATGGAGGTTTCAATTTCAGGTGACCTGTCGCACACTCTTTATAACACAGACAAGAACGCTCTCATCCCCCTGAATTTTGAAACAAGATTTCTTTCCCCTGAAAGCGAAGATGAAGACCTCCGATTCGTGGAAATTTCACCACTTTTGGACTCAAAATGAGAGAGTTATGGTGGTTTTAATTTTCGGCCACGTTTTGCACACTCTTTATGAAACGGACCAGAACTCTCACGACACATTGAATTTTTAAATGAGAATTTTCCCCACGAACGAGAATTTGAAGACCTCCGATTGGTAGAAATTGCACTACTTTTCGACTTAAAATGAGAGAGTTATGGTGGTTTTAATTTTGGGTGATGTTTCTCACGCCCTTTTTAAAACGGACCAGAACACTCTCATCCCACCGAATTTTGAAACGAGAATTTTTTCCTTTGAAAGTGAATTTCAGGACCTTCGATTGGAAGAAATTCCGCCACTTTTGGACCTAACATGAGAGTTATGGAGGTTTTAATTTCAGGTGACCTGTCGCACACTCTTTATAACACAAACAAGAATGCTATCATCCCATTTAATTTTGAAAAAAGATTTCTTTCCCCTGAAAGCGAAGATGAAGACCTCCGATTGGAGGAAATTTCACCACTTTTGGACTCAAAATGAGAGAGTCATGGAGGTTCTAATTTTCGGCCATGTTTTCCGCACTCTTTATGAAACAGACAAAAACTCTCACGACAGATTGAATTTTTAAATAAGAATTTTCCCCACGAACGAGATTTGGAAGACCTCCGATTGGTAAAAATTGCACTACTTTTCGACTTAAAATGAGAGAGTTATGGTCGTTTTAATTTTGGGTGATGTTTCTCACGCCCATTATAAAACGGACTAGAACACTCACATCCCACCAAATTTTGAAACGAGAATTCTTTCCTTTGAAAGTGAATTTCAAGACTTCCGATTGGAAGAAATTTGGCCACTTTTGGACCTAACATGAGAGTTATGGAGGTTTTAATTTCAGGTGACGTGTCGCACACTCTTTATAACACAGACAAGAACGCTCTCATCCCACTGAATTTTGAAACAAGATTTCTTTCCCCTGAAAGCGAAGATGAAGACCTCCGATTCGTGGAAATTTCACCACTTTTGGACTCAAAATGAGAGAGTTATGGAGGTTTTAATTTTCGGCCACGTTTTGCACACTCTTTATGAAACGGACCAGAACTCTCACGACACATTGAATTTTTAAATGAGAATTTTCCCCACGAACGAGAATTTGAAGACCTCCGATTGGTAGAAATTGCACTACTTTTCGACTTAAAATGAGAGAGTTATGGTGGTTTTAATTTTGGGTGATGTTTCTCACACCCTTTTTAAAACGGACCAGAACACTCTCATCCCACCGAATTTTGAAACGAGAATTTTTTCCTTTGAAAGTGAATTTCAGGACCTTCGATTGAAAGAAATTTCGCCACTTTTGGACCTAACATGAGAGTTATGGTGGTTTTAATTTCAGGTGACCTATCGCACACTCTTTATAACACAAACAAGAACGCTACCATCCCATTGAATTTTGAAACAAGATTTCTTTCCCCTGAAAGCGAAGATGAAGACCTCCGATTGGAGGAAATTTCACCAGTTTTGGACTCAAAATGAGAGAGTTATGGAGGTTTTAATTTTCGGCCATGTTTTCCGCACTCTTTATGAAACAGACAAAAACTCTCACGACAGATTGAATTTTTAAATGAGAATTTTCCCCACGAACGAGATTTGGAAGACCTCCAATTGGTAAAAATTGCACTACTTTTCGACTTAAAATGAGAGAGTTATGGTCGTTTTAATTTTGGGTGATGTTTCTCACGCCCATTATAAAACGGACTAGAACACTCACATCCCACCGAATTTTGAAACGAGAATTCTTTCCTTTGAAAGTGAATTTCAAGACCTCCGATTGGAAGAAATTTGGCCACTTTTGGACCTAAAATGAGAGTTATGGAGGTTTTAATTTCAGGTGACGTGTCGCACACTCTTTATAACACAGACAAGAACGCTCTCATCCCACTGAATTTTGAAACAAGATTTCTTTCCCCTGAAAGCGAAGATGAAGAGCTCCGATTCGTGGAAATTTCACCACTTTTGGACTCAAAATGAGAGAGTTATGGAGGTTTTAATTTTCGGCCACGTTTTGCACACTCTTTATGAAACGGACCAGAACTCTCACGACACATTGAATTTTTAAATGAGAATTTTCCCCACGAACGAGAATTTGAAGACCTCCGATTGGTAGAAATTGCACTACTTTTCGACTTAAAATGAGAGAGTTATGGTGGTTTTAATTTTGGGTGATGTTTCTCACGCCCATTATAAAACGGACGAGAACACTCACATCCCACCGAATTTTAAAACGAGAATTCTTTCCTTTGAAAGTGAGTTTCAAGACCTCCGATTGGAAGAAATTTGGCCACTTTTGGACCTAAAATGAGAGTTATGGAGGTTTTAATTTCAGGTGACGTGTCGCACACTCTTTATAACACAGACAAGAACGCTCTCATCCCACTGAATTTTGAAACAAGATTTCTTTCCCCTGAAAGCGAAGATGAAGACCTCCGATTCGTGGAAATTTCACCACTTTTGGACTCAAAATGAGAGAGTTATGGAGGTTTTAATTTTCGGCCACGTTTTGCACACTCTTTATGAAACGGACCAGAACACTCACGACACATTGAATTTTAAATGAGAATTTTCCCCACGAACGAGAATTTGAAGACCTCCGATTGGTAGAAATTGCACTACTTTTCGACTTAAAATGAGAGAGTTATGGTCGTTTTAATTTTGGGTGATGTTTCTCACGCCCATTATAAAACGGACTAGAACACTCACATCCCACCGAATTTTGAAACGAGAATTCTTTCCTTTGAAAGTGAATTTCAAGACCTCCGATTGGAAGAAATTTGGCCACTTTTGGACCTAAAATGAGAGTTATGGAGGTTTTAATTTCAGGTGACGTGTCGTACACTCTTTATAACACAGACAAGAACGCTCTCATCCCACTGAATTTTGAAACAAGATTTCTTTCCCCTGAGAGCGAAGATGAAGACCTCCGATTCGAGGAAATTTCACCACTTTTGGACTCAAAATGAGAGAGTTATGGAGGTTTTAATTTTCGGCCACGTTTTGCACACTGTTTATGAAACGGACCAGAACTTTCACGACACATTGGATTTTTAAATGAGAATTTTCCCCACGAACGAGAATTTGAAGACCTCCGATTGGTAGAAATTGCACTATTTTTCGACTTAAAATGAGAGAGTTATGGTGGTTTTAATTTTGGGTGATGTTTCTCACGCGCTTTATAAAACGGACCAGAACACTCTCATCCCACCAAATTTTGAAGCGAGAATTCTTTCCTTTGAAAGTGAATTTCAAGACCCCCGATTAGAAGAAATTTCGCCACTTTTGGACCTAACATGAGAGTTATGGAGGTTTCAATTTCAGGTGACCTGTCGCACACTCTTTATAACACAAACAAGAACGCTCTCATCCCATTGAATTTTGAAACAAGATTTCTTTCCCCTGAAAGCGAAGATGAAGACCTCCGATTGGTGGAAATTTCACCACTTTTGTACTCAAAATGAGAGAGTTATGGAGGTTTTAATTTTCGGCCACGTTTCGCACACTCTTTACGAAACGGACAAGAACTCTCAAGACACATTGAATTTTTAAATGAGAATTTTCCCCACGAACGAGAATTTGAAGACCTCCGATTGGTAGAAATTGCACTACTTTTCGACTTAAAATGAGAGAGTTATGGTCGTTTTAATTTTGGGTGATGTTTCTCACGCCCATTATAAAACGGACTAGAACACTCACATCCCACCGAATTTTGAAACGAGAATTCTTTCCTTTGAAAGTGAATTTCAAGACCTCCGATTGGAAGAAATTTGGCCACTTTTGGACCTAAAATGAGAGTTATGGAGGTTTTAATTTCAGGTGACGTGTCGCACACTCTTTATAACACAGACAAGAACGCTCTCATCCCACTGAATTTTGAAACAAGATTTCTTTCCCCTGAAAGCGAAGATGAAGACCTCCGATTCGTGGAAATTTCACCACTTTTGGACTCAAAATGAGAGAGTTATGGAGGTTTTAATTTTCGGCCACGTTTTGCACACTCTTTATGAAACGGACCAGAACTCTCACGACACATTGAATTTTTAAATGAGAATTTTCCCCACGAACGAGAATTTGAAGACCTCCGATTGGTAGAAATTGCACTACTTTTCGACTTAAAATGAGAGAGTTATGGTGGTTTTAATTTTGGGTGATGTTTCTCACGCCCTTTTTAAAACGGACCAGAACACTCTCATCCCACCGAATTTTGAAACGAGAATTTTTTCCTTTGAAAGTGAATTTCAGGACCTTCGATTGGAAGAAATTTCGCCACTTTTGGACCTAACATGAGAGTTATGGAGGTTTTAATTTCAGGTGACCTGTCGCACACTCTTTATAACACAAACAAGAACGCTATCATCCCATTGAATTTTGAAAAAAGATTTCTTTCCCCTGAAAGCGAAGATGAAGACCTCCGATTGGAGGAAATTTCACCAGTTTTGGACTCAAAATGAGAGAGTCATGGAGGTTGTAATTTTCGGCCATGTTTTCCGCACTCTTTATGAAACAGACAAAAACTCTCACGACAGATTGAATTTTTAAATAAGAATTTTCCCCACGAACGAGATTTGGAAGACCTCCGATTGGTAAAAATTGCACTACTTTTCGACTTAAAATGAGAGAGTTATGGTCGTTTTAATTTTGGGTGATGTTTCTCACGCCCATTATAAAACGGACTAGAACACTCACATCCCACCGAATTTTGAAACGAGAATTCTTTCCTTTGAAAGTGAATTTCAAGACCTCCGATTGGAAGAAATTTGGCCACTTTTGGACCTAAAATGAGAGTTATGGAGGTTTTAATTTCAGGTGACGTGTCGCACACTCTTTATAACACAGACAAGAACGCTCTCATCCCACTGAATTTTGAAACAAGATTTCTTTCCCCTGAAAGCGAAGATGAAGACCTCCGATTCGTGGAAATTTCACCACTTTTGGACTCAAAATGAGAGAGTTATGGAGGTTTTAATTTTCGGCCACGTTTTGCACACTCTTTATGAAACGGACCAGAACTCTCACGACACATTGAATTTTTAAATGAGAATTTTCCCCACGAACGAGAATTTGAAGACCTCCGATTAGTAGAAATTGCACTACTTTTCGACTTAAAATGAGAGAGTTATGGTGGTTTTAATTTTGGGTGATGTTTCTCACGGCCTTTTTAAAACGGACCAGAACACTCTCATCCCACCGAATTTTGAAACGAGAATTTTTTCCTTTGAAAGTGAATTTCAGGACCTTCGATTGGAAGAAATTTTGCCACTTTTTGACCTAACATGAGAGTTATGGAGGTTTTAATTTCAGGTGACCTGTCGCACACTCTTTATAACACAAACAAGAACGCTACCATCCCATTGAATTTTGAAACAAGATTTCTTTCCCCTGAAAGCGAAGATGAAGACCTCCGATTGGAGGAAATTTCATCAGTTTTGGACTCAAAATGAGAGAGTTATGGAGGTTTTAATTTTCGGCCATGTTTTCCGCACTCTTTAAGAAACAGACAAAAACTCTCACGACAGATTGAATTTTTAAATAAGAATTTTCCCCACGAACGAGATTTGGAAGACCTCCGATTGGTAAAAATTGCACTTCTTTTCGACTTAAAATGAGAGAGTTATGGTCGTTTTAATTTTGGGTGATGTTTCTCACCCCCATTATAAAACGGACTAGAACACTCACATCCCACCGAATTTTGAAACGAGAATTCTTTCCTTTGAAAGTGAATTTCAAGACCTCCGATTGGAAGAAATTTGGCCACTTTTGGACCTAAAATGAGAGTTATGGAGGTTATAATTTCAGGTGACGTGTCGCACACTCTTTATAACACAGACAAGAACGCTCTCATCCCACTGAATTTTGAAACAAGATTTCTTTCCCCTGAAAGCGAAGATGAAGACCTCCGATTGGTGGAAATTTCACCACTTTTGTACTCAAAATGAGAGAGTTATGGAGGTTTTAATTTTCGGCCACGTTTCGCACACTCTTTACGAAACAGACAAGAACTCTCACGACACATTGAATTTTTAAATGAGAATTTTCCCCACGAACGAGAATTTGAAGACCTCCGATTGGTAGAAATTGCACTACTTTTCGACTTAAAATGAGAGAGTTATGGTCGTTTTAATTTTGGGTGATGTTTCTCACGCCCATTATAAAACGGACGAGAACACTCACATCCCACCGAATTTTGAAACGAGAATTCTTTCCTTTGAAAGTGAATTTCAAGACCTCCGATTGGAAGAAATTTGGCCACTTTTGGACCTAAAATGAGAGTTATGGAGGTTTTAATTTCAGGTGACGTGTCGCACACTCTTTATAACACAGACAAGAACGCTCTCATCCCACTGAATTTTGAAACAAGATTTCTTTCCCCTGAAAGCGAAGATGAAGACCTCCGATTCGTGGAAATTTCACCACTTTTGGACTCAAAATGAGAGAGTTATGGAGGTTTTAATTTTCGGCCACGTTTTGCACACTCTTTATGAAACGGACCAGAACTCTCACGACACATTGAATTTTTAAATGAGAATTTTCCCCACGAACGAGAATTTGAAGACCTCCGATTGGTAGAAATTGCACTATTTTTCGACTTAAAATGAGAGAGTTATGGTGGTTTTAATTTTGGGTGATGTTTCTCACGCGCTTTATAAAACAGACCAGAACACTCTCATCCCACCAAATTTTGAAGCGAGAATTCTTTCCTTTGAATGTGAATTTCAAGACCCCCGATTGGAAGAAATTTTGCCACTTTTGGACCTAACATGAGAGTTATGGAGGTTTCAATTTCAGGTGACCTGTCGCACACTCTTTATAACACAACCAAGAACGCTCTCATCCCATTGAATTTTGAAACAAGATTTCTTTCCCCTGAAAGCGAAGATGAAGACCTCCGATTGGTGGAAATTTCACCACTTTTGTACTCAAAATGAGAGAGTTATGGAGGTTTTAATTTTCGGCCACGTTTCGCACACTCTTTACGAAACGGACAAGAACTCTCACGACACATTGAATTTTTAAATGAGAATTTTCCCCACGAACGAGAATTTGAAGACCTCCGATTGGTAGAAATTGCACTACTTTTCGACTTAAAATGAGAGAGTTATGGTCGTTTTAATTTTGGGTGATGTTTCTCACGCCCATTATAAAACGGACTAGAACACTCACATCCCACCGAATTTTGAAACGAGAATTCTTTCCTTTGAAAGTGAATTTCAAGACCTCCGATTGGAAGAAATTTGGCCACTTTTGGACCTAAAATGAGAGTTATGGAGGTTTTAATTTCAGGTGACGTGTCGCACACTCTTTATAACACAGACAAGAACGCTCTCATCCCACTGAATTTTGAAACAAGATTTCTTTCCCCTGAAAGCGAAGATGAAGACCTCCGATTCGTGGAAATTTCACCACTTTTGGACTCAAAATGAGAGAGTTATGGAGGTTTTAATTTTCGGCCACGTTTTGCACACTCTTTATGAAACGGACCAGAACTCTCACGACACATTGAATTTTTAAATGAGAATTTTCCCCACGAACGAGAATTTGAAGACCTCTGATTAGTAGAAATTGCACTACTTTTCGACTTAAAATGAGAGAGTTATGGTGGTTTTAATTTTGGGTGATGTTTCTCACGGCCTTTTTAAAACGGACCAGAACACTCTCATCCCACCGAATTTTGAAACGAGAATTTTTTCCTTTGAAAGTGAATTTCAGGACCTTCGATTGGAAGAAATTTTGCCACTTTTTGACCTAACATGAGAATTATGGAGGTTTTAATTTCAGGTGACCTGTCGCACACTCTTTATAACACAAACAAGAACGCTACCATCCCATTGAATTTTGAAACAAGATTTCTTTCCCCTGAAAGCGAAGATGAAGACCTCCGATTGGAGGAAATTTCATCAGTTTTGGACTCAAAATGAGAGAGTTATGGAGGTTTTAATTTTCGGCCATGTTTTCCGCACTCTTTAAGAAACAGACAAAAACTCTCACGACAGATTGAATTTTTAAATGAGAATTTTCCCCACGAACGAGATTTGGAAGACCTCCGATTGGTAAAAATTGCACTTCTTTTCGACTTAAAATGAGAGAGTTATGGTCGTTTTAATTTTGGGTGATGTTTCTCACCCCCATTATAAAACGGACTAGAACACTCACATCCCACCGAATTTTGAAACGAGAATTCTTTCCTTTGAAAGTGAATTTCAAGACCTCCGATTGGAAGAAATTTGGCCACTTTTGGACCTAAAATGAGAGTTATGGAGGTTATAATTTCAGGTGACGTGTCGCACACTCTTTATAACACAGACAAGAACGCTCTCATCCCACTGAATTTTGAAACAAGATTTCTTTCCCCTGAAAGCGAAGATGAAGACCTCCGATTCGTGGAAATTTCACCACTTTTGTACTCAAAATGAGAGAGTTATGGAGGTTTTAATTTTCGGCCACGTTTCGCACACTCTTTACGAAACAGACAAGAACTCTCACGACACATTGAATTTTTAAATGAGAATTTTCCCCACGAACGAGAATTTGAAGACCTCCGATTGGTAGAAATTGCACTACTTTTCGACTTAAAATGAGAGAGTTATGGTCGTTTTAATTTTGGGTGATGTTTCTCACGCCCATTATAAAACGGACGAGAACACTCACATCCCACCGAATTTTGAAACGAGAATTCTTTCCTTTGAAAGTGAATTTCAAGACCTCCGATTGGAAGAAATTTGGCCACTTTTGGACCTAAAATGAGAGTTATGGAGGTTTTAATTTCAGGTGACGTGTCGCACACTCTTTATAACACAGACAAGAACGCTCTCATCCCACTGAATTTTGAAACAAGATTTCTTTCCCCTGAAAGCGAAGATGAAGACCTCCGATTCGTGGAAATTTCACCACTTTTGGACTCAAAATGAGAGAGTTATGGAGGTTTTAATTTTCGGCCACGTTTTGCACACTCTTTATGAAACGGACCAGAACTCTCACGACACATTGAATTTTTAAATGAGAATTTTCCCCACGAACGAGAATTTGAAGACCTCCGATTGGTAGAAATTGCACTATTTTTCGACTTAAAATGAGAGAGTTATGGTGGTTTTAATTTTGGGTGATGTTTCTCACGCGCTTTATAAAACAGACCAGAACACTCTCATCCCACCAAATTTTGAAGCGAGAATTCTTTCCTTTGAATGTGAATTTCAAGACCCCCGATTGGAAGAAATTTTGCCACTTTTGGACCTAACATGAGAGTTATGGAGGTTTCAATTTCAGGTGACCTGTCGCACACTCTTTATAACACAACCAAGAACGCTCTCATCCCATTGAATTTTGAAACAAGATTTCTTTCCCCTGAAAGCGAAGATGAAGACCTCCGATTGGTGGAAATTTCACCACTTTTGTACTCAAAATGAGAGAGTTATGGAGGTTTTAATTTTCGGCCACGTTTCGCACACTCTTTACGAAACGGACAAGAACTCTCACGACACATTGAATTTTTAAATGAGAATTTTCCCCACGAACGAGAATTTGAAGACCTCCGATTGGTAGAAATTGCACTACTTTTCGACTTAAAATGAGAGAGTTATGGTCGTTTTAATTTTGGGTGATGTTTCTCACGCCCATTATAAAACGGACTAGAACACTCACATCCCACCGAATTTTGAAACAAGAATTCTTTCCTTTGAAAGTGAATTTCAAGACCTCCGATTAGAAGAAATTTGGCCACTTTTGGACCTAAAATGAGAGTTATGGAGGTTTTAATTTCAGGTGACGTGTCGCACACTCTTTATAACACAGACAAGAACGCTCTCATCCCACTGAATTTTGAAACAAGATTTCTTTCCCCTGAAAGCGAAGATGAAGACCTCCGATTCGTGGAAATTTCACCACTTTTGGACTCAAAATGAGAGAGTTATGGAGGTTTTAATTTTCGGCCACGTTTTGCACACTCTTTATGAAACGGACCAGAACTCTCACGACACATTGAATTTTTAAATGAGAATTTTCCCCACGAACGAGAATTTGAAGACCTCCGATTGGTAGAAATTGCACTACTTTTCGACTTAAAATGAGAGAGTTATGGTGGTTTTAATTTTAGGTGATGTTTCTCACGCCCTTTTTAAAACGGACCAGAACACTCTCATCCCACCGAATTTTGAAACGAGAATTTTTTCCTTTGAAAGTGAATTTCAGGACCTTCGATTGGAAGAAATTTCGCCACTTTTGGACCTAACATGAGAGTTATGGAGGTTTTAATTTCAGGTGACCTGTCGCACACTCTTTATAACACAAACAAGAACGCTATCATCCCATTGAATTTTGAAAAAAGATTTCTTTCCCCTGAAAGCGAAGATGAAGACCTCCGATTGGAGGAAATTTCACCAGTTTTGGACTCAAAATGAGAGAGTCATGGAGGTTGTAATTTTCGGCCATGTTTTCCGCACTCTTTATGAAACAGACAAAAACTCTCACGACAGATTGAATTTTTAAATAAGAATTTTCCCCACGAACGAGATTTGGAAGACCTCCGATTGGTAAAAATTGCACTACTTTTCGACTTAAAATGAGAGAGTTATGGTCGTTTTAATTTTGGGTGATGTTTCTCACGCCCATTATAAAACGGACTAGAACACTCACATCCCACCGAATTTTGAAACGAGAATTCTTTCCTTTGAAAGTGAATTTCAAGACCTCCGATTGGAAGAAATTTGGCCACTTTTGGACCTAAAATGAGAGTTATGGAGGTTTTAATTTCAGGTGACGTGTCGCACACTCTTTATAACACAGACAAGAACGCTCTCATCCCACTGAATTTTGAAACAAGATTTCTTTCCCCTGAAAGCGAAGATGAAGACCTCCGATTCGTGGAAATTTCACCACTTTTGGACTCAAAATGAGAGAGTTATGGAGGTTTTAATTTTCGGCCACGTTTTGCACACTCTTTATGAAACGGACCAGAACTCTCACGACACATTGAATTTTTAAATGAGAATTTTCCCCACGAACGAGAATTTGAAGACCTCTGATTAGTAGAAATTGCACTACTTTTCGACTTAAAATGAGAGAGTTATGGTGGTTTTAATTTTGGGTGATGTTTCTCACGCCCTTTTTAAAACGGACCAGAACACTCTCATCCCACCGAATTTTGAAACGAGAATTTTTTCCTTTGAAAGTGAATTTCAGGACCTTCGATTGGAAGAAATTTTGCCACTTTTTGACCTAACATGAGAGTTATGGAGGTTTTAATTTCAGGTGACCTGTCGCACACTCTTTATAACACAAACAAGAACGCTACCATCCCATTGAATTTTGAAACAAGATTTCTTTCCCCTGAAACCGAAGATGAAGACCTCCGATTGGAGGAAATTTCATCAGTTTTGGACTCAAAATGAGAGAGTTATGGAGGTTTTAATTTTCGGCCATGTTTTCCGCACTCTTTAAGAAACAGACAAAACCTCTCACGACAGATTGAATTTTTAAATGAGAATTTTCCCCACGAACGAGATTTGGAAGACCTCCGATTGGTAAAAATTGCACTTCTTTTCGACTTAAAATGAGAGAGTTATGGTCGTTTTAATTTTGGGTGATGTTTCTCACCCCCATTATAAAACGGACTAGAACACTCACATCCCACCGAATTTTGAAACGAGAATTCTTTCCTTTGAAAGTGAATTTCAAGACCTCCGATTGGAAGAAATTTGGCCACTTTTGGACCTAAAATGAGAGTTATGGAGGTTTTAATTTCAGGTGACGTGTCGCACACTCTTTATAACACAGACAAGAACGCTCTCATCCCACTGAATTTTGAAACAAGATTTCTTTCCCCTGAAAGCGAAGATGAAGACCTTCGATTCGTGGAAATTTCACCACTTTTGGACTCAAAATGAGAGAGTTATGGAGGTTTTAATTTTCGGCCACGTTTTGCACACTCTTTATGAAACGGACCAGAACTCTCACGACACATTGAATTTTTAAATGAGAATTTTCCCCACGAACGAGAATTTGAAGACCTCCGATTGGTAGAAATTGCACTACTTTTCGACTTAAAATGAGAGAGTTATGGTGGTTTTAATTTTAGGTGATGTTTCTCACGCCCTTTTTAAAACGGACCAGAACACTCTCATCCCACCGAATTTTGAAACGAGAATTTTTTCCTTTGAAAGTGAATTTCAGGACCTTCGATTGGAAGAAATTTCGCCACTTTTGGACCTAACATGAGAGTTATGGAGGTTTTAATTTCAGGTGACCTGTCGCACACTCTTTATAACACAAACAAGAACGCTATCATCCCATTGAATTTTGAAAAAAGATTTCTTTCCCCTGAAAGCGAAGATGAAGACCTCCGATTGGAGGAAATTTCACCAGTTTTGGACTCAAAATGAGAGAGTCATGGAGGTTGTAATTTTCGGCCATGTTTTCCGCACTCTTTATGAAACAGACAAAAACTCTCACGACAGATTGAATTTTTAAATAAGAATTTTCCCCACGAACGAGATTTGGAAGACCTCCGATTGGTAAAAATTGCACTACTTTTCGACTTAAAATGAGAGAGTTATGGTCGTTTTAATTTTGGGTGATGTTTCTCACGCCCATTATAAAACGGACTAGAACACTCACATCCCACCGAATTTTGAAACGAGAATTCTTTCCTTTGAAAGTGAATTTCAAGACCTCCGATTGGAAGAAATTTGGCCACTTTTGGACCTAAAATGAGAGTTATGGAGGTTTTAATTTCAGGTGACGTGTCGCACACTCTTTATAACACAGACAAGAACGCTCTCATCCCACTGAATTTTGAAACAAGATTTCTTTCCCCTGAAAGCGAAGATGAAGACCTCCGATTCGTGGAAATTTCACCACTTTTGGACTCAAAATGAGAGAGTTATGGAGGTTATAATTTTCGGCCACGTTTTGCACACTCTTTATGAAACGGACCAGAACTCTCACGACACATTGAATTTTTAAATGAGAATTTTCCCCACGAACGAGAATTTGAAGACCTCTGATTAGTAGAAATTGCACTACTTTTCGACTTAAAATGAGAGAGTTATGGTGGTTTTAATTTTGGGTGATGTTTCTCACGCCCTTTTTAAAACGGACCAGAACACTCTCATCCCACCGAATTTTGAAACGAGAATTTTTTCCTTTGAAAGTGAATTTCAGGACCTTCGATTGGAAGAAATTTTGCCACTTTTTGACCTAACATGAGAGTTATGGAGGTTTTAATTTCAGGTGACCTGTCGCACACTCTTTATAACACAAACAAGAACGCTACCATCCCATTGAATTTTGAAACAAGATTTCTTTCCCCTGAAAGCGAAGATGAAGACCTCCGATTGGAGGAAATTTCATCAGTTTTGGACTCAAAATGAGAGAGTTATGGAGGTTTTAATTTTCGGCCATGTTTTCCGCACTCTTTAAGAAACAGACAAAACCTCTCACGACAGATTGAATTTTTAAATGAGAATTTTCCCCACGAACGAGATTTGGAAGACCTCCGATTGGTAAAAATTGCACTTCTTTTCGACTTAAAATGAGAGAGTTATGGTCGTTTTAATTTTGGGTGATGTTTCTCACCCCCATTATAAAACGGACTAGAACACTCACATCCCACCGAATTTTGAAACGAGAATTCTTTCCTTTGAAAGTGAATTTCAAGACCTCCGATTGGAAGAAATTTGGCCACTTTTGGACCTAAAATGAGAGTTATGGAGGTTATAATTTCAGGTGACGTGTCGCACACTCTTTATAACACAGACAAGAACGCTCTCATCCCACTGAATTTTGAAACAAGATTTCTTTCCCCTGAAAGCGAAGATGAAGACCTCCGATTGGTGGAAATTTCACCACTTTTGTACTCAAAATGAGAGAGTTATGGAGGTTTTAATTTTCGGCCACGTTTCGCACACTCTTTACGAAACAGACAAGAACTCTCACGACACATTGAATTTTTAAATGAGAAGTTTCCCCACGAACGAGAATTTGAAGACCTCCGATTGGTAGAAATTGCACTACTTTTCGACTTAAAATGAGAGAGTTATGGTCGTTTTAATTTTGGGTGATGTTTCTCACGCCCATTATAAAACGGACTAGAACACTCACATCCCACCGAATTTTGAAACGAGAATTCTTTCCTTTGAAAGTGAATTTCAAGACCTCCGATTGGAAGAAATTTGGCCACTTTTGGACCTAAAATGAGAGTTATGGAGGTTTTAATTTCAGGTGACGTGTCGCACACTCTTTATAACACAGACAAGAACGCTCTCATCCCACTGAATTTTGAAACAAGATTTCTTTCCCCTGAAAGCGAAGATGAAGACCTCCGATTCGTGGAAATTTCACCACTTTTGGACTCAAAATGAGAGAGTTATGGAGGTTTTAATTTTCGGCCACGTTTTGCACACTCTTTATGAAACGGACCAGAACTCTCACGACACATTGAATTTTTAAATGAGAATTTTCCCCACGAACGAGAATTTGAAGACCTCCGATTGGTAGAAATTGCACTATTTTTCGACTTAAAATGAGAGAGTTATGGTGGTTTGAATTTTGGGTGATGTTTCTCACGCGCTTTATAAAACAGGCCAGAACACTCTCATCCCACCAAATTTTGAAGCGAGAATTCTTTCCTTTGAATGTGAATTTCAAGACCCCCGATTGGAAGAAATTTTGCCACTTTTGGACCTAACATGAGAGTTATGGAGGTTTCAATTTCAGGTGACCTGTCGCACACTCTTTATAACACAACCAAGAACGCTCTCATCCCATTGAATTTTGAAACAAGATTTCTTTCCCCTGAAAGCGAAGATGAAGACCTCCGATTGGTGGAAATTTCACCACTTTTGTACTCAAAATGAGAGAGTTATGGAGGTTTTAATTTTCGGCCACGTTTCGCACACTCTTTACGAAACGGACAAGAACTCTCACGACACATTGAATTTTTAAATGAGAATTTTCCCCACGAACGAGAATTTGAAGACCTCCGATTGGTAGAAATTGCACTACTTTTCGACTTAAAATGAGAGAGTTATGGTCGTTTTAATTTTGGGTGAGGTTTCTCACGCCCATTATAAAACGGACTAGAACACTCACATCCCACCGAATTTTGAAACGAGAATTCTTTCCTTTGAAAGTGAATTTCAAGACCTCCGATTGGAAGAAATTTGGCCACTTTTGGACCTAAAATGAGAGTTATGGAGGTTTTAATTTCAGGTGACGTGTCGCACACTCTTTATAACACAGACAAGAACGCTCTCATCCCACTGAATTTTGAAACAAGATTTCTTTCCCCTGAAAGCGAAGATGAAGACCTCCGATTCGTGGAAATTTCACCACTTTTGGACTCAAAATGAGAGAGTTATGGAGGTTTTAATTTTCGGCCACGTTTTGCACACTCTTTATGAAACGGACCAGAACTCTCACGACACATTGAATTTTTAAATGAGAATTTTCCCCACGAACGAGAATTTGAAGACCTCCGATTGGTAGAAATTGCACTACTTTTCGACTTAAAATGAGAGAGTTATGGTGGTTTTAATTTTGGGTGATGTTTCTCACGCCCATTATAAAACGGACTAGAACACTCACATCCCACCGAATTTTGAAACAAGAATTCTTTCCTTTGAAAGTGAATTTCAAGACCTCCGATTGGAAGAAATTTGGCCACTTTTGGACCTAAAATGAGAGTTATGGAGGTTTTAATTTCAGGTGACGTGTCGCACACTCTTTATAACACAGACAAGAACGCTCTCATCCCACTGAATTTTGAAACAAGATTTCTTTCCCCTGAAAGCGAAGATGAAGACCTCCGATTCGTGGAAATTTCACCACTTTTGGACTCAAAATGAGAGAGTTATGGAGGTTTTAATTTTCGGCCACGTTTTGCACACTCTTTATGAAACGGACCAGAACTCTCACGACACATTGAATTTTTAAATGAGAATTTTCCCCACGAACGAGAATTTGAAGACCTCCGATTGGTAGAAATTGCACTACTTTTCGACTTAAAATGAGAGAGTTATGGTGGTTTTAATTTTGGCTGATGTTTCTCACGCCCTTTTTAAAACGGACCAGAACACTCTCATCCCACCGAATTTTGAAACGAGAATTTTTTCCTTTGAAAGTGAATTTCAGGACCTTCGATTGGAAGAAATTTCGCCACTTTTGGACCTAACATGAGAGTTATGGAGGTTTTAATTTCAGGTGACCTGTCGCACACTCTTTATAACACAAACAAGAACGCTATCATCCCATTGAATTTTGAAAAAAGATTTCTTTCCCCTGAAAGCGAAGATGAAGACCTCCGATTGGAGGAAATTTCACCACTTTTGGACTCAAAATGAGAGAGTCATGGAGGTTGTAATTTTCGGCCATGTTTTCCGCACTCTTTATGAAACAGACAAAAACTCTCACGACAGATTGAATTTTTAAATAAGAATTTTCCCCACGAACGAGATTTGGAAGACCTCCGATTGGTAAAAATTGCACTACTTTTCGACTTAAAATGAGAGAGTTATGGTCGTTTTAATTTTGGGTGATGTTTCTCACGCCCATTATAAAATGGACTAGAACACTCACATCCCACCGAATTTTGAAACGAGAATTCTTTCCTTTGAAAGTGAATTTCAAGACCTCCGATTGGAAGAAATTTGGCCACTTTTGGACCTAAAATGAGAGTTATGGAGGTTTTAATTTCAGGTGACGTGTCGCACACTCTTTAAAACACAGACAAGAACGCTCTCATCCCACTGAATTTTGAAACAAGATTTCTTTCCCCTGAAAGCGAAGATGAAGACCTCCGATTCGTGGAAATTTCACCACTTTTGGACTCAAAATGAGAGAGTTATGGAGGTTTTAATTTTCGGCCACGTTTTGCACACTCTTTATGAAACGGACCAGAACTCTCACGACACATTGAATTTTTAAATGAGAATTTTCCCCACGAACGAGAATTTGAAGACCTCCGATTGGTAGAAATTGCACTACTTTTCGACTTAAAATGAGAGAGTTATGGTGGTTTTAATTTTGGGTGATGTTTCTCACGCCCTTTTTAAAACGGACCAGAACACTCTCATCCCACCGAATTTTGAAACGAGAATTTTTTCCTTTGAAAGTGAATTTCAGGACCTTCGATTGGAAGAAATTTTGCCACTTTTTGACCTAACATGAGAGTTATGGAGGTTTTAATTTCAGGTGACCTGTCGCGCACTCTTTATAACACAAACAAGAACGCTACCATCCCATTGAATTTTGAAACAAGATTTCTTTCCCCTGAAAGCGAAGATGAAGACCTCCGATTGGAGGAAATTTCATCAGTTTTGGACTCAAAATGAGAGAGTTATGGAGGTTTTAATTTTCGGCCATGTTTTCCGCACTCTTTAAGAAACAGACAAAACCTCTCACGACAGATTGAATTTTTAAATGAGAATTTTCCCCACGAACGAGATTTGGAAGACCTCCGATTGGTAAAAATTGCACTACTTTTCGACTTAAAATGAGAGAGTTATGGTCGTTTTAATTTTGGGTGACGTTTCCCACCCCCATTATAAAACGGACTAGAACACTCACATCCCACCGAATTTTGAAACGAGAATTCTTTCCTTTGAAAGTGAATTTCAAGACCTCCGATTGGAAGAAATTTGGCCACTTTTGGACCTAAAATGAGAGTTATGGAGGTTTTAATTTCAGGTGACGTGTCGCACACTCTTTATAACACAGACAAGAACGCTCTCATCCCACTGAATTTTGAAACAAGATTTCTTTCCCCTGAAAGCGAAGATGAAGACCTCCGATTGGTGGAAATTTCACCACTTTTGTACTCAAAATGAGAGAGTTATGGAGGTTTTAATTTTCGGCCACGTTTCGCACACTCTTTATGAAACAGACAAGAACTCTCACGACACATTGAATTTTTAAATGAGAATTTTCCCCACGAACGAGAATTTGAAGACCTCCGATTGGTAGAAATTGCACTACTTTTCGACTTAAAATGAGAGAGTTATGGTCGTTTTAATTTTGGGTGATGTTTCTCACGCCCATTATAAAACGGACTAGAACACTCAGATCCCACCGAATTTTGAAACGAGAATTCTTTCCTTTGAAAGTGAATTTCAAGACCTCCGATTGGAAGAAATTTGGCCACTTTTGGACCTAAAATGAGAGTTATGGAGGTTTTAATTTCAGGTGACGTGTCGCACACTCTTTATAACACAGACAAGAACGCTCTCATCCCACTGAATTTTGAAACAAGATTTCTTTCCCCTGAAAGCGAAGATGAAGACCTCCGATTCGTGGAAATTTCACCACTTTTGGACTCAAAATGAGAGAGTTATGGAGGTTTTAATTTTCGGCCACGTTTTGCACACTCTTTATGAAACGGACCAGAACTCTCACGACACATTGAATTTTTAAATGAGAATTTTCCCCACGAACGAGAATTTGAAGACCTCCGATTGGTAGAAATTGCACTATTTTTCGACTTAAAATGAGAGAGTTATGGTGGTTTTAATTTTGGGTGATGTTTCTCACGCGCTTTATAAAACAGACCAGAACACTCTCATCCCACCAAATTTTGAAGCGAGAATTCTTTCCTTTGAATGTGAATTTCAAGACCCCCGATTGGAAGAAATTTTGCCACTTTTGGACCTAACATGAGAGTTATGGAGGTTTCAATTTCAGGTGACCTGTCGCACACTCTTTATAACACAACCAAGAACGCTCTCATCCCATTGAATTTTGAAACAAGATTTCTTTCCCCTGAAAGCGAAGATGAAGACCTCCGATTGGTGGAAATTTCACCACTTTTGTACTCAAAATGAGAGAGTTATGGAGGTTTTAATTTTCGGCCACGTTTCGCACACTCTTTACGAAACGGACAAGAACTCTCAAGACACATTGAATTTTTAAATGAGAATTTTCCCCACGAACGAGAATTTGAAGACCTCCGATTGGTAGAAATTGCACTACTTTTCGACTTAAAATGAGAGAGTTATGGTCGTTTTAATTTTGGGTGATGTTTCTCACGCCCATTATAAAACGGACTAGAACACTCACATCCCACCGAATTTTGAAACGAGAATTCTTTCCTTTGAAAGTGAATTTCAAGACCTCCGATTGGAAGAAATTTGGCCACTTTTGGACCTAAAATGAGAGTTATGGAGGTTTTAATTTCAGGTGACGTGTCGCACACTCTTTATAACACAGACAAGAACGCTCTCATCCCACTGAATTTTGAAACAAGATTTCTTTCCCCTGAAAGCGAAGATGAAGACCTCAGATTCGTGGAAATTTCACCACTTTTGGACTCAAAATGAGAGAGTTATGGAGGTTTTAATTTTCGGCCACGTTTTGCACACTCTTTATGAAACGGACCAGAACTCTCACGACACATTGAATTTTTCAGTGAGAATTTTCCCCACGAACGAGAATTTGAAGACCTCCGATTGGTAGAAATTGCACTATTTGTCGACTTAAAATGAGAGAGTTATGGTGGTTTTAATTTTGGGTGATGTTTCTCACGCGCTTTATAAAACAGACCAGAACACTCTCATCCCACCAAATTTTGAAGCGAGAATTCTTTCCTTTGAATGTGAATTTCAAGACCCCCGATTGGAAGAAATTTTGCCACTTTTGGACCTAACATGAGAGTTATGGAGGTTTCAATTTCAGGTGACCTGTCGCACACTCTTTATAACACAAGCAAGAACGCTCTCATCCCATTGAATTTTGAAACAAGATTTCTTTCCCCTGAAAGCGAAGATGAAGACCTCCGATTGGTGGAAATTTCACCACTTTTGTACTCAAAATGAGAGAGTTATGGAGGTTTTAATTTTCGGCCACGTTTTGCACACTCTTTACGAAACGGACAAGAACTCTCACGACACATTGAATTTTTAAATGAGAATTTTCCCCACGAACGAGAATTTGAAGACCTCCGATTGGTAGAAATTGCACTACTTTTCGACTTAAAATGAGAGAGTTATGGTCGTTTTAATTTTGGGTGATGTTTCTCACGCCCATTATAAAACGGACTAGAACACTCACATCCCACCGAATTTTGAAACGAGAATTCTTTCCTTTGAAAGTGAATTTCAAGACCTCCGATTGGAAGAAATTTGGCCACTTTTGGACCTAAAATGAGAGTTATGGAGGTTTTAATTTCAGGTGACGTGTCGCACACTCTTTATAACACAGACAAGAACGCTCTCATCCCACTGAATTTTGAAACAAGATTTCTTTCCCCTGAAAGCGAAGATGAAGACCTCCGATTGGTGGAAATTTCACCACTTTTGTACTCAAAATTAGAGAGTTATGGAGGTTTTAATTTTCGGCCACGTTTCGCACACTCTTTACGAAACGGACAAGAACTCTCACGACACATTGAATTTTTAAATGAGAATTTTCCCCACGAACGAGAATTTGAAGACCTCCGATTGGTAGAAATTGCACTACTTTTCGACTTAAAATGAGAGAGTTATGGTGGTTTTAATTTTGGGTGATGTTTCTCACGCCCTTTTTAAAACGGACCAGAACACTCTCATCCCACCGAATTTTGAAACGAGAATTTTTTCCTTTGAAAGTGAATTTCAGGACCTTCGATTGGAAGAAATTTCGCCACTTTTTGACCTAACATGAGAGTTATGGAGGTTTTAATTTCAGGTGACCTGTCGCACACTCTTTATAACACAAACAAGAACGCTACCATCCCATTGAATTTTGAAACAAGATTTCTTTCCCCTGAAAGCGAAGATGAAGACCTCCGATTGGAGGAAATTTCACCAGTTTTGGACTCAAAATGAGAGAGTTATGGAGGTTTTAATTTTCGGCCATGTTTTCCGCACTCTTTATGAAACAGACAAAAACTCTCACGACAGATTGAATTTTTAAATGAGAATTTTCCCCACGAACGAGATTTGGAAGACCTCCGATTGGTAAAAATTGCACTACTTTTCGACTTAAAATGAGAGAGTTATGGTCGTTTTAATTTTGGGTGATGTTTCTCACGCCCATTATAAAACGGACTAGAACACTCACATCCCACCGAATTTTGAAACGAGAATTCTTTCCTTTGAAAGTGAATTTCAAGACCTCCGATTGGAAGAAATTTGGCCACTTTTGGACCTAAAATGAGAGTTATGGAGGTTTTAATTTCAGGTGACGTGTCGCACACTCTTTATAACACAGACAAGAACGCTCTCATCCCACTGAATTTTGAAACAAGATTTCTTTCCCCTGAAAGCGAAGATGAAGACCTCCGATTGGTGGAAATTTCACCACTTTTGTACTCAAAATGAGAGAGTTATGGAGGTTTTAATTTTCGGCCACGTTTCGCACACTCTTTACGAAACGGACAAGTACTCTCACGACACATTGAATTTTTAAATGAGAATTTTCCCCACGAACGAGAATTTGAAGACCTCCGATTGGTAGAAATTGCACTACTTTTCGACTTAAAATGAGAGAGTTATGGTGGTTTTAATTTTGGGTGATGTTTCTCACGCCCATTATAAAACGGACTAGAACACTCACATCCCACCGAATTTTGAAACTAGAATTCTTTCCTTTGAAAGTGAATTTCAAGACCTCCGATTGGAAGAAATTTGGCCACTTTTGGACCTAAAATGAGAGTTATGGAGGTTTTAATTTCAGGTGACGTGTCGCACACTCTTTATAACACAGACAAGAACGCTCTCATCCCACTGAATTTTGAAACAAGATTTCTTTCCCCTGAAAGCGAAGATGAAGACCTCCGATTCGTGGAAATTTCACCACTTTTGGACTCAAAATGAGAGAGTTATGGAGGTTTTAATTTTCGGCCACGTTTTGCACACTCTTTATGAAACGGACCAGAACTCTCACGACACATTGAATTTTTTAATGAGAATTTTCCCCACGAACGAGAATTTGAAGACCTCCGATTGGTAGAAATTGCACTACTTTTCGACTTAAAATGAGAGAGTTATGGTCGTTTTAATTTTGGGTGATGTTTCTCACGCCCAGTATAAAACGGACTAGAACACTCACATCCCACCGAATTTTGAAACGAGAATTCTTTCCTTTGAAAGTGAATTTCAAGACCTCCGATTGGAAGAAATTTGGCCACTTTTGGACCTAAAATGAGAGTTATGGAGGTTTTAATTTCAGGTGACGTGTCGTAAACTCTTTATAACACAGACAAGAACGCTCTCATCCCACTGAATTTTGAAACAAGATTTCTTTCCCCTGAAAGCGAAGATGAAGACCTCCGATTGGAGGAAATTTCACCAATTTTGGACTCAAAATGAGAGAGTTATGGAGGTTTTAATTTTCGGCCATGTTTTCCGCACTCTTTATGAAACAGTCAAAAACTCTCACGACAGATTGAATTTTTAAATGAGAATTTTCCCCACGAACGAGATTTGGAAGACCTCCGATTGGTAAAAATTGCACTACTTTTCGACTTAAAATGAGAGAGTTATGGTCGTTTTAATTTTGGGTGATGTTTCTCACGCCCATTATAAAACGGACTAGAACACTCACATCCCACCGAATTTTGAAACGAGAATTCTTTCCTTTGAAAGTGAATTTCAAGACCTCCGATTGGAAGAAATTTGGCCACTTTTGGACCTAAAATGAGAGTTATGGAGGTTTTAATTTCAGGTGACGTGTCGCACACTCTTTATAACACAGACAAGAACGCTCTCATCCCACTGAATTTTGAAACAAGATTTCTTTCCCCTGAAAGCGAAGATGAAGACCTCCGATTCGTGGAAATTTCACCACTTTTGGACTCAAAATGAGAGAGTTATGGAGGTTTTAATTTTCGGCCACGTTTTGCACACTCTTTATGAAACGGACCAGAACTCTCACGACACATTGAATTTTTCAGTGAGAATTTTCCCCACGAACGAGAATTTGAAGACCTCCGATTGGTAGAAATTGCACTATTTGTCGACTTAAAATGAGAGAGTTATGGTGGTTTTAATTTTGGGTGATGTTTCTCACGCGCTTTATAAAACAGACCAGAACACTCTCATCCCACCAAATTTTGAAGCGAGAATTCTTTCCTTTGAATGTGAATTTCAAGACCCCCGATTGGAAGAAATTTTGCCACTTTTGGACCTAACATGAGAGTTATGGAGGTTTCAATTTCAGGTGACCTGTCGCACACTCTTTATAACACAACCAAGAACGCTCTCATCCCATTGAATTTTGAAACAAGATTTCTTTCCCCTGAAAGCGAAGATGAAGACCTCCGATTGGTGGAAATTTCACCACTTTTGTACTCAAAATGAGAGAGTTATGGAGGTTTTAATTTTCGGCCACGTTTCGCACACTCTTTACGAAACGGACAAGAACTCTCAAGACACATTGAATTTTTAAATGAGAATTTTCCCCACGAACGAGAATTTGAAGACCTCCGATTGGTAGAAATTGCACTACTTTTCGACTTAAAATGAGAGAGTTATGGTCGTTTTAATTTTGGGTGATGTTTCTCACGCCCATTATAAAACGGACTAGAACACTCACATCCCACCGAATTTTGAAACGAGAATTCTTTCCTTTGAAAGTGAATTTCAAGACCTCCGATTGGAAGAAATTTGGCCACTTTTGGACCTAAAATGAGAGTTATGGAGGTTTTAATTTCAGGTGACGTGTCGCACACTCTTTATAACACAGACAAGAACGCTCTCATCCCACTGAATTTTGAAACAAGATTTCTTTCCCCTGAAAGCGAAGATGAAGACCTCAGATTCGTGGAAATTTCACCACTTTTGGACTCAAAATGAGAGAGTTATGGAGGTTTTAATTTTCGGCCACGTTTTGCACACTCTTTATGAAACGGACCAGAACTCTCACGACACATTGAATTTTTCAGTGAGAATTTTCCCCACGAACGAGAATTTGAAGACCTCCGATTGGTAGAAATTGCACTATTTGTCGACTTAAAATGAGAGAGTTATGGTGGTTTTAATTTTGGGTGATGTTTCTCACGCGCTTTATAAAACAGACCAGAACACTCTCATCCCACCAAATTTTGAAGCGAGAATTCTTTCCTTTGAATGTGAATTTCAAGACCCCCGATTGGAAGAAATTTTGCCACTTTTGGACCTAACATGAGAGTTATGGAGGTTTCAATTTCAGGTGACCTGTCGCACACTCTTTATAACACAACCAAGAACGCTCTCATCCCATTGAATTTTGAAACAAGATTTCTTTCCCCTGAAAGCGAAGATGAAGACCTCCGATTGGTGGAAATTTCACCACTTTTGTACTCAAAATGAGAGAGTTATGGAGGTTTTAATTTTCGGCCACGTTTTGCACACTCTTTACGAAACGGACAAGAACTCTCACGACACATTGAATTTTTAAATGAGAATTTTCCCCACGAACGAGAATTTGAAGACCTCCGATTGGTAGAAATTGCACTACTTTTCGACTTAAAATGAGAGAGTTATGGTCGTTTTAATTTTGGGTGATGTTTCTCACGCCCATTATAAAACGGACTAGAACACTCACATCCCACCGAATTTTGAAACGAGAATTCTTTCCTTTGAAAGTGAATTTCAAGACCTCCGATTGGAAGAAATTTGGCCACTTTTGGACCTAAAATGAGAGTTATGGAGGTTTTAATTTCAGGTGACGTGTCGCACACTCTTTATAACACAGACAAGAACGCTCTCATCCCACTGAATTTTGAAACAAGATTTCTTTCCCCTGAAAGCGAAGATGAAGACCTCCGATTGGTGGAAATTTCACCACTTTTGTACTCAAAATTAGAGAGTTATGGAGGTTTTAATTTTCGGCCACGTTTCGCACACTCTTTACGAAACGGACAAGAACTCTCACGACACATTGAATTTTTAAATGAGAATTTTCCCCACGAACGAGAATTTGAAGACCTCCGATTGGTAGAAATTGCACTACTTTTCGACTTAAAATGAGAGAGTTATGGTGGTTTTAATTTTGGGTGATGTTTCTCACGCCCTTTTTAAAACGGACCAGAACACTCTCATCCCACCGAATTTTGAAACGAGAATTTTTTCCTTTGAAAGTGAATTTCAGGACCTTCGATTGGAAGAAATTTCGCCACTTTTTGACCTAACATGAGAGTTATGGAGGTTTTAATTTCAGGTGACCTGTCGCACACTCTTTATAACACAAACAAGAACGCTACCATCCCATTGAATTTTGAAACAAGATTTCTTTCCCCTGAAAGCGAAGATGAAGACCTCCGATTGGAGGAAATTTCACCAGTTTTGGACTCAAAATGAGAGAGTTATGGAGGTTTTAATTTTCGGCCATGTTTTCCGCACTCTTTATGAAACAGACAAAAACTCTCACGACAGATTGAATTTTTAAATGAGAATTTTCCCCACGAACGAGATTTGGAAGACCTCCGATTGGTAAAAATTGCACTACTTTTCGACTTAAAATGAGAGAGTTATGGTCGTTTTAATTTTGGGTGATGTTTCTCACGCCCATTATAAAACGGACTAGAACACTCACATCCCACCGAATTTTGAAACGAGAATTCTTTCCTTTGAAAGTGAATTTCAAGACCTCCGATTGGAAGAAATTTGGCCACTTTTGGACCTAAAATGAGAGTTATGGAGGTTTTAATTTCAGGTGACGTGTCGCACACTCTTTATAACACAGACAAGAACGCTCTCATCCCACTGAATTTTGAAACAAGATTTCTTTCCCCTGAAAGCGAAGATGAAGACCTCCGATTGGTGGAAATTTCACCACTTTTGTACTCAAAATGAGAGAGTTATGGAGGTTTTAATTTTCGGCCACGTTTCGCACACTCTTTACGAAACGGACAAGTACTCTCACGACACATTGAATTTTTAAATGAGAATTTTCCCCACGAACGAGAATTTGAAGACCTCCGATTGGTAGAAATTGCACTACTTTTCGACTTAAAATGAGAGAGTTATGGTGGTTTTAATTTTGGGTGATGTTTCTCACGCCCATTATAAAACGGACTAGAACACTCACATCCCACCGAATTTTGAAACGAGAATTCTTTCCTTTGAAAGTGAATTTCAAGACCTCCGATTGGAAGAAATTTGGCCACTTTTGGACCTAAAATGAGAGTTATGGAGGTTTTAATTTCAGGTGACGTGTCGCACACTCTTTATAACACAGACAAGAACGCTCTCATCCCACTGAATTTTGAAACAAGATTTCTTTCCCCTGAAAGCGAAGATGAAGACCTCCGATTCGTGGAAATTTCACCACTTTTGGACTCAAAATGAGAGAGTTATGGAGGTTTTAATTTTCGGCCACGTTTTGCACACTCTTTATGAAACGGACCAGAACTCTCACGACACATTGAATTTTTTAATGAGAATTTTCCCCACGAACGAGAATTTGAAGACCTCCGATTGGTAGAAATTGCACTACTTTTCGACTTAAAATGAGAGAGTTATGGTCGTTTTAATTTTGGGTGATGTTTCTCACGCCCAGTATAAAACGGACTAGAACACTCACATCCCACCGAATTTTGAAACGAGAATTCTTTCCTTTGAAAGTGAATTTCAAGACCTCCGATTGGAAGAAATTTGGCCACTTTTGGACCTAAAATGAGAGTTATGGAGGTTTTAATTTCAGGTGACGTGTCGTAAACTCTTTATAACACAGACAAGAACGCTCTCATCCCACTGAATTTTGAAACAAGATTTCTTTCCCCTGAAAGCGAAGATGAAGACCTCCGATTGGAGGAAATTTCACCAATTTTGGACTCAAAATGAGAGAGTTATGGAGGTTTTAATTTTCGGCCATGTTTTCCGCACTCTTTATGAAACAGTCAAAAACTCTCACGACAGATTGAATTTTTAAATGAGAATTTTCCCCACGAACGAGATTTGGAAGACCTCCGATTGGTAAAAATTGCACTACTTTTCGACTTAAAATGAGAGAGTTATGGTCGTTTTAATTTTGGGTGATGTTTCTCACGCCCATTATAAAACGGACTAGAACACTCACATCCCACCGAATTTTGAAACGAGAATTCTTTCCTTTGAAAGTGAATTTCAAGACCTCCGATTGGAAGAAATTTGGCCACTTTTGGACCTAAAATGAGAGTTATGGAGGTTTTAATTTCAGGTGACGTGTCGCACACTCTTTATAACACAGACAAGAACGCTCTCATCCCACTGAATTTTGAAACAAGATTTCTTTCCCCTGAAAGCGAAGATGAAGACCTCCGATTCGTGGAAATTTCACCACTTTTGGACTCAAAATGAGAGAGTTATGGAGGTTTTAATTTTCGGCCACGTTTTGCACACTCTTTATGAAACGGACCAGAACTCTCACGACACATTGAATTTTTCAGTGAGAATTTTCCCCACGAACGAGAATTTGAAGACCTCCGATTGGTAGAAATTGCACTATTTGTCGACTTAAAATGAGAGAGTTATGGTGGTTTTAATTTTGGGTGATGTTTCTCACGCGCTTTATAAAACAGACCAGAACACTCTCATCCCACCAAATTTTGAAGCGAGAATTCTTTCCTTTGAATGTGAATTTCAAGACCCCCGATTGGAAGAAATTTTGCCACTTTTGGACCTAACATGAGAGTTATGGAGGTTTCAATTTCAGGTGACCTGTCGCACACTCTTTATAACACAACCAAGAACGCTCTCATCCCATTGAATTTTGAAACAAGATTTCTTTCCCCTGAAAGCGAAGATGAAGACCTCCGATTGGTGGAAATTTCACCACTTTTGTACTCAAAATGAGAGAGTTATGGAGGTTTTAATTTTCGGCCACGTTTCGCACACTCTTTACGAAACGGACAAGAACTCTCAAGACACATTGAATTTTTAAATGAGAATTTTCCCCACGAACGAGAATTTGAAGACCTCCGATTGGTAGAAATTGCACTACTTTTCGACTTAAAATGAGAGAGTTATGGTCGTTTTAATTTTGGGTGATGTTTCTCACGCCCATTATAAAACGGACTAGAACACTCACATCCCACCGAATTTTGAAACGAGAATTCTTTCCTTTGAAAGTGAATTTCAAGACCTCCGATTGGAAGAAATTTGGCCACTTTTGGACCTAAAATGAGAGTTATGGAGGTTTTAATTTCAGGTGACGTGTCGCACACTCTTTATAACACAGACAAGAACGCTCTCATCCCACTGAATTTTGAAACAAGATTTCTTTCCCCTGAAAGCGAAGATGAAGACCTCCGATTGGTGGAAATTTCACCACTTTTGTACTCAAAATTAGAGAGTTATGGAGGTTTTAATTTTCGGCCACGTTTCGCACACTCTTTACGAAACGGACAAGAACTCTCACGACACATTGAATTTTTAAATGAGAATTTTCCCCACGAACGAGAATTTGAAGACCTCCGATTGGTAGAAATTGCACTACTTTTCGACTTAAAATGAGAGAGTTATGGTGGTTTTAATTTTGGGTGATGTTTCTCACGCCCTTTTTAAAACGGACCAGAACACTCTCATCCCACCGAATTTTGAAACGAGAATTTTTTCCTTTGAAAGTGAATTTCAGGACCTTCGATTGGAAGAAATTTCGCCACTTTTTGACCTAACATGAGAGTTATGGAGGTTTTAATTTCAGGTGACCTGTCGCACACTCTTTATAACACAAACAAGAACGCTACCATCCCATTGAATTTTGAAACAAGATTTCTTTCCCCTGAAAGCGAAGATGAAGACCTCCGATTGGAGGAAATTTCACCAGTTTTGGACTCAAAATGAGAGAGTTATGGAGGTTTTAATTTTCGGCCATGTTTTCCGCACTCTTTATGAAACAGACAAAAACTCTCACGACAGATTGAATTTTTAAATGAGAATTTTCCCCACGAACGAGATTTGGAAGACCTCCGATTGGTAAAAATTGCACTACTTTTCGACTTAAAATGAGAGAGTTATGGTCGTTTTAATTTTGGGTGATGTTTCTCACGCCCATTATAAAACGGACTAGAACACTCACATCCCACCGAATTTTGAAACGAGAATTCTTTCCTTTGAAAGTGAATTTCAAGACCTCCGATTGGAAGAAATTTGGCCACTTTTGGACCTAAAATGAGAGTTATGGAGGTTTTAATTTCAGGTGACGTGTCGCACACTCTTTATAACACAGACAAGAACGCTCTCATCCCACTGAATTTTGAAACAAGATTTCTTTCCCCTGAAAGCGAAGATGAAGACCTCCGATTGGTGGAAATTTCACCACTTTTGTACTCAAAATGAGAGAGTTATGGAGGTTTTAATTTTCGGCCACGTTTCGCACACTCTTTACGAAACGGACAAGTACTCTCACGACACATTGAATTTTTAAATGAGAATTTTCCCCACGAACGAGAATTTGAAGACCTCCGATTGGTAGAAATTGCACTACTTTTCGACTTAAAATGAGAGAGTTAGGGTGGTTTTAATTTTGGGTGATGTTTCTCACGCCCATTATAAAACGGACTAGAACACTGACATCCCACCGAATTTTGAAACGAGAATTCTTTCCTTTGAAAGTGAATTTCAAGACCTCCGATTGGAAGAAATTTGGCCACTTTTGGACCTAAAATGAGAGTTATGGAGGTTTTAATTTCAGGTGACGTGTCGCACACTCTTTATAACACAGACAAGAACGCTCTCATCCCACTGAATTTTGAAACAAGATTTCTTTCCCCTGAAAGCGAAGATGAAGACCTCCGATTCGTGGAAATTTCACCACTTTTGGACTCAAAATGAGAGAGTTATGGAGGTTTTAATTTTCGGCCACGTTTTGCACACTCTTTATGAAACGGACCAGAACTCTCACGACATATTGAATTTTTAAATGAGAATTTTCCCCACGAACGAGAATTTGAAGACCTCCGATTGGTAGAAATTGCACTACTTTTCGACTTAAAATGAGAGAGTTATGGTCGTTTTAATTTTGGGTGATGTTTCTCACGCCCATTATAAAACGGACTAGAACACTCACATCCCACCGAATTTTGAAACGAGAATTCTTTCCTTTGAAAGTGAATTTCAAGACCTCCGATTGGAAGAAATTTGGCCACTTTTGGACCTAAAATGAGAGTTATGGAGGTTTTAATTTCAGGTGACGTGTCGTACACTCTTTATAACACAGACAAGAACGCTCTCATCCCACTGAATTTTGAAACAAGATTTCTTTCCCCTGAAAGCGAAGATGAAGACCTCCGATTGGTGGAAATTTCACCACTTTTGGACTCAAAATGAGAGAGTTATGGAGGTTTTAATTTTCGGCCACGTTTTGCACACTCTTTATGAAACGGACCAGAACTCTCACGACATATTGAATTTTTAAATGAGAATTTTCCCCACGAACGAGAATTTGAAGACCTCCGATTGGTAGAAATTGCACTACTTTTCGACTTAAAATGAGAGAGTTATGGTCGTTTTAATTTTGGGTGATGTTTCTCACGCCCATTATAAAACGGACTAGAACGCTCTCATCCCACCGAATTTTGAAGCGAGAATTCTTTCCTTTGAAAGTGAATTTCAAGACCCCCGATTGGATGAAATTTCGCCACTTTTGGACCTAACATGAGAGTTATGGAGGTTTCAATTTCAGGTGACCTGTCGCACACTCTTTATAACACAAACAAGAACGCTCTCATCCCATTGAATTTTGAAACAAGATTTCTTTCCCCTGAAAGCGAAGATGAAGACCTCCGATTGGTGGAAATTTCACCACTTTTGTACTCAAAATGAGAGAGTCATGGAGGTTTTAATATTCGGCCACGTTTCGCACACTCTTTACGAAACGGACAAGAACTCTCACGACACATTGAATTTTTAAATGAGAATTTTCCCCACGAACGAGAATTTGAAGACCTCCGATTGGTAGAAATTGCACTACTTTTCGACTTAAAATGAGAGAGTTATGGTCGTTTTAATTTTGTGTGATGTTTCTCACGCCCATTATAAAACGGACTAGAACACTCACATCCCACCGAATTTTGAAACGAGAATTCTTTCCTTTGAAAGTGAATTTCAAGACCTCCGATTGGAAGAAATTTGGGCACTTTTGGACCTAAAATGAGAGTTATGGAGGTTTTAATTTCAGGTGACGTGTCGCACACTCTTTATAACACAGACAAGAACGCTCTCATCCCACTGAATTTTGAAACAAGATTTCTTTCCCCTGAAAGCGAAGATGAAGACCTCCGATTGGTGGAAATTTCACCACTTTTGGACTCAAAATGAGAGAGTTATGGAGGTTTTAATTTTCGGCCACGTTTTGCACACTCTTTATGAAACGGACCAGAACTCTCACGACACATTGAATTTTTAAATGAGAATTTTCCCCACGAACGAGAATTTGAAGACCTCCGATTGGTAGAAATTGCACTACTTTTCGACTTAAAATGAGAGAGTTATGGTCGTTTTAATTTTGGGTGATGTTTCTCACGCCCATTATAAAACGGACTAGAACACTCACATCCCACCGAATTTTGAAACGAGAATTCTTTCCTTTGAAAGTGAATTTCAAGACCTCCGATTGGAAGAAATTTGGCCACTTTTGGACCTAAAATGAGAGTTATGGAGGTTTTAATTTCAGGTGACGTGTCGTACACTCTTTATAACACAGACAAGAACGCTCTCATCCCACTGAATTTTGAAACAAGATTTCTTTCCCCTGAAAGCGAAGATGAAGACCTCCGATTGGAGGAAATTTCACCAGTTTTGGACTCAAAATGAGAGAGTTATGGAGGTTTTAATTTTCGGCCATGTTTTCCGCACTCTTTATGAAACAGACAAAAACTCTCACGACAGATTGAATTTTTAAATGAGAATTTTCCCCACGAACGAGATTTGGAAGACCTCCGATTGGTAAAAATTGCACTACTTTTCGACTTAAAATGAGAGAGTTATGGTCGTTTTAATTTTGGGTGATGTTTCTCACGCCCATTATAAAACGGACTAGAACACTCACATCCCACCGAATTTTGAAACGAGAATTCTTTCCTTTGAAAGTGAATTTCAAGACCTCCGATTGGAAGAAATTTGGCCACTTTTGGACCTAAAATGAGAGTTATGGAGGTTTTAATTTCAGGTGACGTGTCGCACACTCTTTATAACACAGACAAGAACACTCTCATCCCACTGAATTTTGAAACAAGATTTCTTTCCCCTGAAAGCGAAGATGAAGACCTCCGATTGGTGGAAATTTCACCACTTTTGTACTCAAAATGAGAGAGTTATGGAGGTTTTAATTTTCGGCCACGTTTCGCACACTCTTTACGAAACGGACAAGAACTCTCACGACACATTGAATTTTTAAATGAGAATTTTCCCCACGAACGAGAATTTGAAGACCTCCGATTGGTAGAAATTGCACTACTTTTCGACTTAAAATGAGAGAGTTATGGTGGTTTTAATTTTGGGTGATGTTTCTCACGCCCATTATAAAACGGACTAGAACACTCACATCCCACCGAATTTTGAAACGAGAATTCTTTCCTTTGAAAGTGAATTTCAAGACCTCCGATTGGAAGAAATTTGGCCACTTTTGGACCTAAAATGAGAGTTATGGAGGTTTTAATTTCAGGTGACGTGTCGCACACTCTTTATAACACAGACAAGAACGCTCTCATCCCACTGAATTTTGAAACAAGATTTCTTTCCCCTGAGAGCGAAGATGAAGACCTCCGATTCGAGGAAATTTCACCACTTTTGGACTCAATATGAGAGAGTTATGGAGGTTTTAATTTTCGGCCACGTTTTGCACACTCTTTATGAAACGGACCAGAACTATCACGACACATTGAATTTTTAAATGAGAATTTTCCCCACGAACTAGAATTTGAAGACCTCCGATTGGTAGAAATTGCACTATTTTTCGACTTAAAATGAGAGAGTTATGGTGGTTTTAATTTTGGGTGATGTTTCTCACGCGCTTTATAAAACGGACCAGAACACTCTCATCCCACCAAATTTTGAAGCGAGAATTCTTTCCTTTGAAAGTGAATTTCTTGACCCCCGATTGGATGAAATTTCGCCACTTTTGGACCTAACATGAGAGTTATGGAGGTTTCAATTTCAGGTGACCTGTCGCACACTCTTTATAACACAAACAAGAACGCTCTCATCCCATTGCATTTTGAAACAAGATTTCTTTCCCCTGAAAGCGAAGATGAAGACCTCCGATTGGTGGAAATTTCACCACTTCTGTACTCAAAATGAGAGAGTTATGGAGGTTTTAATTTTCGGCCACGTTTCGCACACTCTTTACGAAACGGACAAGAACTCTCACGACACATTGAATTTTTAAATGAGAATTTTCCCCACGAACGAGAATTTGAAGACCTCCGATTGGTAGAAATTGCACTACTTTTCGACTTAAAATGAGAGAGTTATGGTCGTTTTAATTTTGGGTGATGTTTCTCACGCCCATTATAAAACGGACTAGAACACTCACATCCCACCGAATTTTGAAACGAGAATTCTTTCCTTTGAAAGTGAATTTCAAGACCCCCGATTGGAAGAAATTTGGCCACTTTTGGACCTAAAATGAGAGTTATGGAGGTTTTAATTTCAGGTGACGTGTCGCACACTCTTTATAACACAGACAAGAACGCTCTCATCCCACTGAATTTTGAAACAAGATTTCTTTCCCCTGAAAGCGAAGATGAAGACCTCCGATTCGTGGAAATTTCACCACTTTTGGACTCAAAATGAGAGAGTTATGGAGGTTTTAATTTTCGGCCACGTTTTGCACACTCTTTATGAAACGGACCAGAACTCTCACGACATATTGAATTTTTAAATGAGAATTTTCCCCACGAACGAGAATTTGAAGACCTCCGATTGGTAGAAATTGCACTACTTTTCGACTTAAAATGAGAGAGTTATGGTCGTTTTAATTTTGGGTGATGTTTCTCACGCCCATTATAAAACGGACTAGAACACTCACATCCCACCGAATTTTGAAACGAGAATTCTTTCCTTTGAAAGTGAATTTCAAGACCTCCGATTGGAAGAAATTTGGCCACTTTTGGACCTAAAATGAGAGTTATGGAGGTTTTAATTTCAGGTGACGTGTCGCACACTCTTTATAACACAGACAAGAACGCTCTCATCCCACTGAATTTTGAAACAAGATTTCTTTCCCCTGAAAGCGAAGATGAAGACCTCCGATTCGTGGAAATTTCACCACTTTTGGACTCAAAATGAGAGAGTTATGGAGGTTTTAATTTTCGGCCACGTTTTGCACACTCTTTATGAAACGGACCAGAACTCTCACGACACATTGAATTTTTCAGTGAGAATTTTCCCCACGAACGAGAATTTGAAGACCTCCGATTAGTAGAAATTGCACTATTTGTCGACTTAAAATGAGAGAGTTATGGTGGTTTTAATTTTGGGTGATGTTTCTCACGCGCTTTATAAAACAGACCAGAACACTCTCATCCCACCAAATTTTGAAGCGAGAATTCTTTCCTTTGAATGTGAATTTCAAGACCCCCGATTGGAAGAAATTTTGCCACTTTTGGACCTAACATGAGAGTTATGGAGGTTTCAATTTCAGGTGACCTGTCGCACACTCTTTATAACACAACCAAGAACGCTCTCATCCCATTGAATTTTGAAACAAGATTTCTTTCCCCTGAAAGCGAAGATGAAGACCTCCGATTGGTGGAAATTTCACCACTTTTGTACTCAAAATGAGAGAGTTATGGAGGTTTTAATTTTCGGCCACGTTTCGCACACTCTTTACGAAACGGACAAGAACTCTCAAGACACATTGAATTTTTAAATGAGAATTTTCCCCACGAACGAGAATTTGAAGACCTCCGATTGGTAGAAATTGCACTACTTTTCGACTTAAAATGAGAGAGTTATGGTCGTTTTAATTTTGGGTGATGTTTCTCACGCCCATTATAAAACGGACTAGAACACTCACATCCCACCGAATTTTGAAACGAGAATTCTTTCCTTTGAAAGTGAATTTCAAGACCTCCGATTGGAAGAAATTTGGCCACTTTTGGACCTAAAATGAGAGTTATGGAGGTTTTAATTTCAGGTGACGTGTCGCACACTCTTTATAACACAGACAAGAACGCTCTCATCCCACTGAATTTTGAAACAAGATTTCTTTCCCCTGAAAGCGAAGATGAAGACCTCCGATTGGTGGAAATTTCACCACTTTTGTACTCAAAATTAGAGAGTTATGGAGGTTTTAATTTTCGGCCACGTTTCGCACACTCTTTACGAAACGGACAAGAACTCTCACGACACATTGAATTTTTAAATGAGAATTTTCCCCACGAACGAGAATTTGAAGACCTCCGATTGGTAGAAATTGCACTACTTTTCGACTTAAAATGAGAGAGTTATGGTGGTTTTAATTTTGGGTGATGTTTCTCACGCCCTTTTTAAAACGGACCAGAACACTCTCATCCCACCGAATTTTGAAACGAGAATTTTTTCCTTTGAAAGTGAATTTCAGGACCTTCGATTGGAAGAAATTTCGCCACTTTTTGACCTAACATGAGAGTTATGGAGGTTTTAATTTCAGGTGACCTGTCGCACACTCTTTATAACACAAACAAGAACGCTACCATCCCATTGAATTTTGAAACAAGATTTCTTTCCCCTGAAAGCGAAGATGAAGACCTCCGATTGGAGGAAATTTCACCAGTTTTGGACTCAAAATGAGAGAGTTATGGAGGTTTTAATTTTCGGCCATGTTTTCCGCACTCTTTATGAAACAGACAAAAACTCTCACGACAGATTGAATTTTTAAATGAGAATTTTCCCCACGAACGAGATTTGGAAGACCTCCGATTGGTAAAAATTGCACTACTTTTCGACTTAAAATGAGAGAGTTATGGTCGTTTTAATTTTGGGTGATGTTTCTCACGCCCATTATAAAACGGACTAGAACACTCACATCCCACCGAATTTTGAAACGAGAATTCTTTCCTTTGAAAGTGAATTTCAAGACCTCCGATTGGAAGAAATTTGGCCACTTTTGGACCTAAAATGAGAGTTATGGAGGTTTTAATTTCAGGTGACGTGTCGCACACTCTTTATAACACAGACAAGAACGCTCTCATCCCACTGAATTTTGAAACAAGATTTCTTTCCCCTGAAAGCGAAGATGAAGACCTCCGATTGGTGGAAATTTCACCACTTTTGTACTCAAAATGAGAGAGTTATGGAGGTTTTAATTTTCGGCCACGTTTCGCACACTCTTTACGAAACGGACAAGTACTCTCACGACACATTGAATTTTTAAATGAGAATTTTCCCCACGAACGAGAATTTGAAGACCTCCGATTGGTAGAAATTGCACTACTTTTCGACTTAAAATGAGAGAGTTAGGGTGGTTTTAATTTTGGGTGATGTTTCTCACGCCCATTATAAAACGGACTAGAACACTGACATCCCACCGAATTTTGAAACGAGAATTCTTTCCTTTGAAAGTGAATTTCAAGACCTCCGATTGGAAGAAATTTGGCCACTTTTGGACCTAAAATGAGAGTTATGGAGGTTTTAATTTCAGGTGACGTGTCGCACACTCTTTATAACACAGACAAGAACGCTCTCATCCCACTGAATTTTGAAACAAGATTTCTTTCCCCTGAAAGCGAAGATGAAGACCTCCGATTCGTGGAAATTTCACCACTTTTGGACTCAAAATGAGAGAGTTATGGAGGTTTTAATTTTCGGCCACGTTTTGCACACTCTTTATGAAACGGACCAGAACTCTCACGACATATTGAATTTTTAAATGAGAATTTTCCCCACGAACGAGAATTTGAAGACCTCCGATTGGTAGAAATTGCACTACTTTTCGACTTAAAATGAGAGAGTTATGGTCGTTTTAATTTTGGGTGATGTTTCTCACGCCCATTATAAAACGGACTAGAACACTCACATCCCACCGAATTTTGAAACGAGAATTCTTTCCTTTGAAAGTGAATTTCAAGACCTCCGATTGGAAGAAATTTGGCCACTTTTGGACCTAAAATGAGAGTTATGGAGGTTTTAATTTCAGGTGACGTGTCGTACACTCTTTATAACACAGACAAGAACGCTCTCATCCCACTGAATTTTGAAACAAGATTTCTTTCCCCTGAAAGCGAAGATGAAGACCTCCGATTGGTGGAAATTTCACCACTTTTGGACTCAAAATGAGAGAGTTATGGAGGTTTTAATTTTCGGCCACGTTTTGCACACTCTTTATGAAACGGACCAGAACTCTCACGACATATTGAATTTTTAAATGAGAATTTTCCCCACGAACGAGAATTTGAAGACCTCCGATTGGTAGAAATTGCACTACTTTTCGACTTAAAATGAGAGAGTTATGGTCGTTTTAATTTTGGGTGATGTTTCTCACGCCCATTATAAAACGGACTAGAACGCTCTCATCCCACCGAATTTTGAAGCGAGAATTCTTTCCTTTGAAAGTGAATTTCAAGACCCCCGATTGGATGAAATTTCGCCACTTTTGGACCTAACATGAGAGTTATGGAGGTTTCAATTTCAGGTGACCTGTCGCACACTCTTTATAACACAAACAAGAACGCTCTCATCCCATTGAATTTTGAAACAAGATTTCTTTCCCCTGAAAGCGAAGATGAAGACCTCCGATTGGTGGAAATTTCACCACTTTTGTACTCAAAATGAGAGAGTCATGGAGGTTTTAATATTCGGCCACGTTTCGCACACTCTTTACGAAACGGACAAGAACTCTCACGACACATTGAATTTTTAAATGAGAATTTTCCCCACGAACGAGAATTTGAAGACCTCCGATTGGTAGAAATTGCACTACTTTTCGACTTAAAATGAGAGAGTTATGGTCGTTTTAATTTTGTGTGATGTTTCTCACGCCCATTATAAAACGGACTAGAACACTCACATCCCACCGAATTTTGAAACGAGAATTCTTTCCTTTGAAAGTGAATTTCAAGACCTCCGATTGGAAGAAATTTGGGCACTTTTGGACCTAAAATGAGAGTTATGGAGGTTTTAATTTCAGGTGACGTGTCGCACACTCTTTATAACACAGACAAGAACGCTCTCATCCCACTGAATTTTGAAACAAGATTTCTTTCCCCTGAAAGCGAAGATGAAGACCTCCGATTGGTGGAAATTTCACCACTTTTGGACTCAAAATGAGAGAGTTATGGAGGTTTTAATTTTCGGCCACGTTTTGCACACTCTTTATGAAACGGACCAGAACTCTCACGACACATTGAATTTTTAAATGAGAATTTTCCCCACGAACGAGAATTTGAAGACCTCCGATTGGTAGAAATTGCACTACTTTTCGACTTAAAATGAGAGAGTTATGGTCGTTTTAATTTTGGGTGATGTTTCTCACGCCCATTATAAAACGGACTAGAACACTCACATCCCACCGAATTTTGAAACGAGAATTCTTTCCTTTGAAAGTGAATTTCAAGACCTCCGATTGGAAGAAATTTGGCCACTTTTGGACCTAAAATGAGAGTTATGGAGGTTTTAATTTCAGGTGACGTGTCGTACACTCTTTATAACACAGACAAGAACGCTCTCATCCCACTGAATTTTGAAACAAGATTTCTTTCCCCTGAAAGCGAAGATGAAGACCTCCGATTGGAGGAAATTTCACCAGTTTTGGACTCAAAATGAGAGAGTTATGGAGGTTTTAATTTTCGGCCATGTTTTCCGCACTCTTTATGAAACAGACAAAAACTCTCACGACAGATTGAATTTTTAAATGAGAATTTTCCCCACGAACGAGATTTGGAAGACCTCCGATTGGTAAAAATTGCACTACTTTTCGACTTAAAATGAGAGAGTTATGGTCGTTTTAATTTTGGGTGATGTTTCTCACGCCCATTATAAAACGGACTAGAACACTCACATCCCACCGAATTTTGAAACGAGAATTCTTTCCTTTGAAAGTGAATTTCAAGACCTCCGATTGGAAGAAATTTGGCCACTTTTGGACCTAAAATGAGAGTTATGGAGGTTTTAATTTCAGGTGACGTGTCGCACACTCTTTATAACACAGACAAGAACACTCTCATCCCACTGAATTTTGAAACAAGATTTCTTTCCCCTGAAAGCGAAGATGAAGACCTCCGATTGGTGGAAATTTCACCACTTTTGTACTCAAAATGAGAGAGTTATGGAGGTTTTAATTTTCGGCCACGTTTCGCACACTCTTTACGAAACGGACAAGAACTCTCACGACACATTGAATTTTTAAATGAGAATTTTCCCCACGAACGAGAATTTGAAGACCTCCGATTGGTAGAAATTGCACTACTTTTCGACTTAAAATGAGAGAGTTATGGTGGTTTTAATTTTGGGTGATGTTTCTCACGCCCATTATAAAACGGACTAGAACACTCACATCCCACCGAATTTTGAAACGAGAATTCTTTCCTTTGAAAGTGAATTTCAAGACCTCCGATTGGAAGAAATTTGGCCACTTTTGGACCTAAAATGAGAGTTATGGAGGTTTTAATTTCAGGTGACGTGTCGCACACTCTTTATAACACAGACAAGAACGCTCTCATCCCACTGAATTTTGAAACAAGATTTCTTTCCCCTGAGAGCGAAGATGAAGACCTCCGATTCGAGGAAATTTCACCACTTTTGGACTCAATATGAGAGAGTTATGGAGGTTTTAATTTTCGGCCACGTTTTGCACACTCTTTATGAAACGGACCAGAACTATCACGACACATTGAATTTTTAAATGAGAATTTTCCCCACGAACTAGAATTTGAAGACCTCCGATTGGTAGAAATTGCACTATTTTTCGACTTAAAATGAGAGAGTTATGGTGGTTTTAATTTTGGGTGATGTTTCTCACGCGCTTTATAAAACGGACCAGAACACTCTCATCCCACCAAATTTTGAAGCGAGAATTCTTTCCTTTGAAAGTGAATTTCTTGACCCCCGATTGGATGAAATTTCGCCACTTTTGGACCTAACATGAGAGTTATGGAGGTTTCAATTTCAGGTGACCTGTCGCACACTCTTTATAACACAAACAAGAACGCTCTCATCCCATTGAATTTTGAAACAAGATTTCTTTCCCCTGAAAGCGAAGATGAAGACCTCCGATTGGTGGAAATTTCACCACTTCTGTACTCAAAATGAGAGAGTTATGGAGGTTTTAATTTTCGGCCACGTTTCGCACACTCTTTACGAAACGGACAAGAACTCTCACGACACATTGAATTTTTAAATGAGAATTTTCCCCACGAACGAGAATTTGAAGACCTCCGATTGGTAGAAATTGCACTACTTTTCGACTTAAAATGAGAGAGTTATGGTCGTTTTAATTTTGGGTGATGTTTCTCACGCCCATTATAAAACGGACTAGAACACTCACATCCCACCGAATTTTGAAACGAGAATTCTTTCCTTTGAAAGTGAATTTCAAGACCCCCGATTGGAAGAAATTTGGCCACTTTTGGACCTAAAATGAGAGTTATGGAGGTTTTAATTTCAGGTGACGTGTCGCACACTCTTTATAACACAGACAAGAACGCTCTCATCCCACTGAATTTTGAAACAAGATTTCTTTCCCCTGAAAGCGAAGATGAAGACCTCCGATTCGTGGAAATTTCACCACTTTTGGACTCAAAATGAGAGAGTTATGGAGGTTTTAATTTTCGGCCACGTTTTGCACACTCTTTATGAAACGGACCAGAACTCTCACGACATATTGAATTTTTAAATGAGAATTTTCCCCACGAACGAGAATTTGAAGACCTCCGATTGGTAGAAATTGCACTACTTTTCGACTTAAAATGAGAGAGTTATGGTCGTTTTAATTTTGGGTGATGTTTCTCACGCCCATTATAAAACGGACTAGAACACTCACATCCCACCGAATTTTGAAACGAGAATTCTTTCCTTTGAAAGTGAATTTCAAGACCTCCGATTGGAAGAAATTTGGCCACTTTTGGACCTAAAATGAGAGTTATGGAGGTTTTAATTTCAGGTGACGTGTCGTACACTCTTTATAACACAGACAAGAACGCTCTCATCCCACTGAATTTTGAAACAAGATTTCTTTCCCCTGAAAGCGAAGATGAAGACCTCCGATTGGTGGAAATTTCACCACTTTTGGACTCAAAATGAGAGAGTTATGGAGGTTTTAATTTTCGGCCACGTTTTGCACACTCTTTATGAAACGGACCAGAACTCTCACGACATATTGAATTTTTAAATGAGAATTTTCCCCACGAACGAGAATTTGAAGACCTCCGATTGGTAGAAATTGCACTACTTTTCGACTTAAAATGAGAGAGTTATGGTCGTTTTAATTTTGGGTGATGTTTCTCACGCCCATTATAAAACGGACTAGAACGCTCTCATCCCACCGAATTTTGAAGCGAGAATTCTTTCCTTTGAAAGTGAATTTCAAGACCCCCGATTGGATGAAATTTCGCCACTTTTGGACCTAACATGAGAGTTATGGAGGTTTCAATTTCAGGTGACCTGTCGCACACTCTTTATAACACAAACAAGAACGCTCTCATCCCATTGAATTTTGAAACAAGATTTCTTTCCCCTGAAAGCGAAGATGAAGACCTCCGATTGGTGGAAATTTCACCACTTTTGTACTCAAAATGAGAGAGTCATGGAGGTTTTAATATTCGGCCACGTTTCGCACACTCTTTACGAAACGGACAAGAACTCTCACGACACATTGAATTTTTAAATGAGAATTTTCCCCACGAACGAGAATTTGAAGACCTCCGATTGGTAGAAATTGCACTACTTTTCGACTTAAAATGAGAGAGTTATGGTCGTTTTAATTTTGTGTGATGTTTCTCACGCCCATTATAAAACGGACTAGAACACTCACATCCCACCGAATTTTGAAACGAGAATTCTTTCCTTTGAAAGTGAATTTCAAGACCTCCGATTGGAAGAAATTTGGGCACTTTTGGACCTAAAATGAGAGTTATGGAGGTTTTAATTTCAGGTGACGTGTCGCACACTCTTTATAACACAGACAAGAACGCTCTCATCCCACTGAATTTTGAAACAAGATTTCTTTCCCCTGAAAGCGAAGATGAAGACCTCCGATTGGTGGAAATTTCACCACTTTTGGACTCAAAATGAGAGAGTTATGGAGGTTTTAATTTTCGGCCACGTTTTGCACACTCTTTATGAAACGGACCAGAACTCTCACGACACATTGAATTTTTAAATGAGAATTTTCCCCACGAACGAGAATTTGAAGACCTCCGATTGGTAGAAATTGCACTACTTTTCGACTTAAAATGAGAGAGTTATGGTCGTTTTAATTTTGGGTGATGTTTCTCACGCCCATTATAAAACGGACTAGAACACTCACATCCCACCGAATTTTGAAACGAGAATTCTTTCCTTTGAAAGTGAATTTCAAGACCTCCGATTGGAAGAAATTTGGCCACTTTTGGACCTAAAATGAGAGTTATGGAGGTTTTAATTTCAGGTGACGTGTCGTACACTCTTTATAACACAGACAAGAACGCTCTCATCCCACTGAATTTTGAAACAAGATTTCTTTCCCCTGAAAGCGAAGATGAAGACCTCCGATTGGAGGAAATTTCACCAGTTTTGGACTCAAAATGAGAGAGTTATGGAGGTTTTAATTTTCGGCCATGTTTTCCGCACTCTTTATGAAACAGACAAAAACTCTCACGACAGATTGAATTTTTAAATGAGAATTTTCCCCACGAACGAGATTTGGAAGACCTCCGATTGGTAAAAATTGCACTACTTTTCGACTTAAAATGAGAGAGTTATGGTCGTTTTAATTTTGGGTGATGTTTCTCACGCCCATTATAAAACGGACTAGAACACTCACATCCCACCGAATTTTGAAACGAGAATTCTTTCCTTTGAAAGTGAATTTCAAGACCTCCGATTGGAAGAAATTTGGCCACTTTTGGACCTAAAATGAGAGTTATGGAGGTTTTAATTTCAGGTGACGTGTCGCACACTCTTTATAACACAGACAAGAACACTCTCATCCCACTGAATTTTGAAACAAGATTTCTTTCCCCTGAAAGCGAAGATGAAGACCTCCGATTGGTGGAAATTTCACCACTTTTGTACTCAAAATGAGAGAGTTATGGAGGTTTTAATTTTCGGCCACGTTTCGCACACTCTTTACGAAACGGACAAGAACTCTCACGACACATTGAATTTTTAAATGAGAATTTTCCCCACGAACGAGAATTTGAAGACCTCCGATTGGTAGAAATTGCACTACTTTTCGACTTAAAATGAGAGAGTTATGGTGGTTTTAATTTTGGGTGATGTTTCTCACGCCCATTATAAAACGGACTAGAACACTCACATCCCACCGAATTTTGAAACGAGAATTCTTTCCTTTGAAAGTGAATTTCAAGACCTCCGATTGGAAGAAATTTGGCCACTTTTGGACCTAAAATGAGAGTTATGGAGGTTTTAATTTCAGGTGACGTGTCGCACACTCTTTATAACACAGACAAGAACGCTCTCATCCCACTGAATTTTGAAACAAGATTTCTTTCCCCTGAGAGCGAAGATGAAGACCTCCGATTCGAGGAAATTTCACCACTTTTGGACTCAATATGAGAGAGTTATGGAGGTTTTAATTTTCGGCCACGTTTTGCACACTCTTTATGAAACGGACCAGAACTATCACGACACATTGAATTTTTAAATGAGAATTTTCCCCACGAACTAGAATTTGAAGACCTCCGATTGGTAGAAATTGCACTATTTTTCGACTTAAAATGAGAGAGTTATGGTGGTTTTAATTTTGGGTGATGTTTCTCACGCGCTTTATAAAACGGACCAGAACACTCTCATCCCACCAAATTTTGAAGCGAGAATTCTTTCCTTTGAAAGTGAATTTCTTGACCCCCGATTGGATGAAATTTCGCCACTTTTGGACCTAACATGAGAGTTATGGAGGTTTCAATTTCAGGTGACCTGTCGCACACTCTTTATAACACAAACAAGAACGCTCTCATCCCATTGAATTTTGAAACAAGATTTCTTTCCCCTGAAAGCGAAGATGAAGACCTCCGATTGGTGGAAATTTCACCACTTCTGTACTCAAAATGAGAGAGTTATGGAGGTTTTAATTTTCGGCCACGTTTCGCACACTCTTTACGAAACGGACAAGAACTCTCACGACACATTGAATTTTTAAATGAGAATTTTCCCCACGAACGAGAATTTGAAGACCTCCGATTGGTAGAAATTGCACTACTTTTCGACTTAAAATGAGAGAGTTATGGTCGTTTTAATTTTGGGTGATGTTTCTCACGCCCATTATAAAACGGACTAGAACACTCACATCCCACCGAATTTTGAAACGAGAATTCTTTCCTTTGAAAGTGAATTTCAAGACCCCCGATTGGAAGAAATTTGGCCACTTTTGGACCTAAAATGAGAGTTATGGAGGTTTTAATTTCAGGTGACGTGTCGCACACTCTTTATAACACAGACAAGAACGCTCTCATCCCACTGAATTTTGAAACAAGATTTCTTTCCCCTGAAAGCGAAGATGAAGACCTCCGATTCGTGGAAATTTCACCACTTTTGGACTCAAAATGAGAGAGTTATGGAGGTTTTAATTTTCGGCCACGTTTTGCACACTCTTTATGAAACGGACCAGAACTCTCACGACACATTGAATTTTTAAATGAGAATTTTCCCCACGAACGAGAATTTGAAGACCTCCGATTGGTAGAAATTGCACTACTTTTCGACTTAAAATGAGAGAGTTATGGTCGTTTTAATTTTGGGTGATGTTTCTCACGCCCAGTATAAAACGGACTAGAACACTCACATCCCACCGAATTTTGAAACGAGAATTCTTTCCTTTGAAAGTGAATTTCAAGACCTCCGATTGGAAGAAATTTGGCCACTTTTGGACCTAAAATGAGAGTTATGGAGGTTTTAATTTCAGGTGACGTGTCGTAAACTCTTTATAACACAGACAAGAACGCTCTCATCCCACTGAATTTTGAAACAAGATTTCTTTCCCCTGAAAGCGAAGATGAAGACCTCCGATTGGAGGAAATTTCACCAATTTTGGACTCAAAATGAGAGAGTTATGGAGGTTTTAATTTTCGGCCATGTTTTCCGCACTCTTTATGAAACAGTCAAAAACTCTCACGACAGATTGAATTTTTAAATGAGAATTTTCCCCACGAACGAGATTTGGAAGACCTCCGATTGGTAAAAATTGCACTACTTTTCGACTTAAAATGAGAGAGTTATGGTCGTTTTAATTTTGGGTGATGTTTCTCACGCCCATTATAAAACGGACTAGAACACTCACATCCCACCGAATTTTGAAACGAGAATTCTTTCCTTTGAAAGTGAATTTCAAGACCTCCGATTGGAAGAAATTTGGCCACTTTTGGACCTAAAATGAGAGTTATGGAGGTTTTAATTTCAGGTGACGTGTCGCACACTCTTTATAACACAGACAAGAACGCTCTCATCCCACTGAATTTTGAAACAAGATTTCTTTCCCCTGAAAGCGAAGATGAAGACCTCCGATTCATGGAAATTTCACCACTTTTGGACTCAAAATGAGAGAGTTATGGAGGTTTTAATTTTCGGCCACGTTTTGCACACTCTTTATGAAACGGACCAGAACTCTCACGACATATTGAATTTTTAAATGAGAATTTTCCCCACGAACGAGAATTTGAAGACCTCCGATTGGTAGAAATTGCACTACTTTTCGACTTAAAATGAGAGAGTTATGGTGGTTTTAATTTTGGGTGATGTTTCTCACGCCCATTATAAAACGGACTAGAACACTCACATCCCACCGAATTTTGAAACGAGAATTCTTTCCTTTGAAAGTGAATTTCAAGACCTCCGATTGGAAGAAATTTGGCCACTTTTGGACCTAAAATGAGAGTTATGGAGGTTTTAATTTCAGGTGACGTGTCGCACACTCTTTATAACACAGACAAGAACGCTCTCATCCCACTGAATTTTGAAACAAGATTTCTTTCCCCTGAAAGCGAAGATGAAGACCTCCGATTCGTGGAAATTTCACCACTTTTGGACTCAAAATGAGAGAGTTATGGAGGTTTTAATTTTCGGCCACGTTTTGCACACTCTTTATGAAACGGACCAGAACTCTCACGACACATTGAATTTTTAAATGAGAATTTTCCCCACGAACGAGAATTTGAAGACCTCCGATTGGTAGAAATTGCACTACTTTTCGACTTAAAATGAGAGAGTTATGGTCGTTTTAATTTTGGGTGATGTTTCTCACGCCCAGTATAAAACGGACTAGAACACTCACATCCCACCGAATTTTGAAACGAGAATTCTTTCCTTTGAAAGTGAATTTCAAGACCTCCGATTGGAAGAAATTTGGCCACTTTTGGACCTAAAATGAGAGTTATGGAGGTTTTAATTTCAGGTGACGTGTCGTAAACTCTTTATAACACAGACAAGAACGCTCTCATCCCACTGAATTTTGAAACAAGATTTCTTTCCCCTGAAAGCGAAGATGAAGACCTCCGATTGGAGGAAATTTCACCAATTTTGGACTCAAAATGAGAGAGTTATGGTGGTTTTAATTTTCGGCCATGTTTTCCGCACTCTTTATGAAACAGTCAAAAACTCTCACGACAGATTGAATTTTTAAATGAGAATTTTCCCCACGAACGAGATTTGGAAGACCTCCGATTGGTAAAAATTGCACTACTTTTCGACTTAAAATGAGAGAGTTATGGTCGTTTTAATTTTGGGTGATGTTTCTCACGCCCATTATAAAACGGACTAGAACACTCACATCCCACCGAATTTTGAAACGAGAATTCTTTCCTTTGAAAGTGAATTTCAAGACCTCCGATTGGAAGAAATTTGGCCACTTTTGGACCTAAAATGAGAGTTATGGAGGTTTTAATTTCAGGTGACGTGTCGCACACTCTTTATAACACAGACAAGAACGCTCTCATCCCACTGAATTTTGAAACAAGATTTCTTTCCCCTGAAAGCGAAGATGAAGACCTCCGATTCATGGAAATTTCACCACTTTTGGACTCAAAATGAGAGAGTTATGGAGGTTTTAATTTTCGGCCACGTTTTGCACACTCTTTATGAAACGGACCAGAACTCTCACGACATATTGAATTTTTAAATGAGAATTTTCCCCACGAACGAGAATTTGAAGACCTCCGATTGGTAGAAATTGCACTACTTTTCGACTTAAAATGAGAGAGTTATGGTGGTTTTAATTTTGGGTGATGTTTCTCACGCCCATTATAAAACGGACTAGAACACTCACATCCCACCGAATTTTGAAACGAGAATTCTTTCCTTTGAAAGTGAATTTCAAGACCTCCGATTGGAAGAAATTTGGCCACTTTTGGACCTAAAATGAGAGTTATGGAGGTTTTAATTTCAGGTGACGTGTCGCACACTCTTTATAACACAGACAAGAACGCTCTCATCCCACTGAATTTTGAAACAAGATTTCTTTCCCCTGAAAGCGAAGATGAAGACCTCCGATTCGTGGAAATTTCACCACTTTTGGACTCAAAATGAGAGAGTTATGGAGGTTTTAATTTTCGGCCACGTTTTGCACACTCTTTATGAAACGGACCAGAACTCTCACGACACATTGAATTTTTAAATGAGAATTTTCCCCACGAACGAGAATTTGAAGACCTCCGATTGGTAGAAATTGCACTACTTTTCGACTTAAAATGAGAGAGTTATGGTCGTTTTAATTTTGGGTGATGTTTCTCACGCCCAGTATAAAACGGACTAGAACACTCACATCCCACCGAATTTTGAAACGAGAATTCTTTCCTTTGAAAGTGAATTTCAAGACCTCCGATTGGATGAAATTTGGCCACTTTTGGACCTAAAATGAGAGTTATGGAGGTTTTAATTTCAGGTGACGTGTCGTAAACTCTTTATAACACAGACAAGAACGCTCTCATCCCACTGAATTTTGAAACAAGATTTCTTTCCCCTGAAAGCGAAGATGAAGACCTCCGATTGGAGGAAATTTCACCAATTTTGGACTCAAAATGAGAGAGTTATGGAGGTTTTAATTTTCGGCCATGTTTTCCGCACTCTTTATGAAACAGTCAAAAACTCTCACGACAGATTGAATTTTTAAATGAGAATTTTCCCCACGAACGAGATTTGGAAGACCTCCGATTGGTAAAAATTGCACTACTTTTCGACTTAAAATGAGAGAGTTATGGTCGTTTTAATTTTGGGTGATGTTTCTCACGCCCATTATAAAACGGACTAGAACACTCACATCCCACCGAATTTTGAAACGAGAATTCTTTCCTTTGAAAGTGAATTTCAAGACCTCCGATTGGAAGAAATTTGGCCACTTTTGGACCTAAAATGAGAGTTATGGAGGTTTTAATTTCAGGTGACGTGTCGCACACTCTTTATAACACAGACAAGAACGCTCTCATCCCACTGAATTTTGAAACAAGATTTCTTTCCCCTGAAAGCGAAGATGAAGACCTCCGATTCATGGAAATTTCACCACTTTTGGACTCAAAATGAGAGAGTTATGGAGGTTTTAATTTTCGGCCACGTTTTGCACACTCTTTATGAAACGGACCAGAACTCTCACGACATATTGAATTTTTAAATGAGAATTTTCCCCACGAACGAGAATTTGAAGACCTCCGATTGGTAGAAATTGCACTACTTTTCGACTTAAAATGAGAGAGTTATGGTGGTTTTAATTTTGGGTGATGTTTCTCACGCCCATTATAAAACGGACTAGAACACTCACATCCCACCGAATTTTGAAACGAGAATTCTTTCCTTTGAAAGTGAATTTCAAGACCTCCGATTGGAAGAAATTTGGCCACTTTTGGACCTAAAATGAGAGTTATGGAGGTTTTAATTTCAGGTGACGTGTCGCACACTCTTTATAACACAGACAAGAACGCTCTCATCCCACTGAATTTTGAAACAAGATTTCTTTCCCCTGAAAGCGAAGATGAAGACCTCCGATTCGTGGAAATTTCACCACTTTTGGACTCAAAATGAGAGAGTTATGGAGGTTTTAATTTTCGGCCACGTTTTGCACACTCTTTATGAAACGGACCAGAACTCTCACGACACATTGAATTTTTAAATGAGAATTTTCCCCACGAACGAGAATTTGAAGACCTCCGATTGGTAGAAATTGCACTACTTTTCGACTTAAAATGAGAGAGTTATGGTCGTTTTAATTTTGGGTGATGTTTCTCACGCCCAGTATAAAACGGACTAGAACACTCACATCCCACCGAATTTTGAAACGAGAATTCTTTCCTTTGAAAGTGAATTTCAAGACCTCCGATTGGAAGAAATTTGGCCACTTTTGGACCTAAAATGAGAGTTATGGAGGTTTTAATTTCAGGTGACGTGTCGTAAACTCTTTATAACACAGACAAGAACGCTCTCATCCCACTGAATTTTGAAACAAGATTTCTTTCCCCTGAAAGCGAAGATGAAGACCTCCGATTGGAGGAAATTTCACCAATTTTGGACTCAAAATGAGAGAGTTATGGTGGTTTTAATTTTCGGCCATGTTTTCCGCACTCTTTATGAAACAGTCAAAAACTCTCACGACAGATTGAATTTTTAAATGAGAATTTTCCCCACGAACGAGATTTGGAAGACCTCCGATTGGTAAAAATTGCACTACTTTTCGACTTAAAATGAGAGAGTTATGGTCGTTTTAATTTTGGGTGATGTTTCTCACGCCCATTATAAAACGGACTAGAACACTCACATCCCACCGAATTTTGAAACGAGAATTCTTTCCTTTGAAAGTGAATTTCAAGACCTCCGATTGGAAGAAATTTGGCCACTTTTGGACCTAAAATGAGAGTTATGGAGGTTTTAATTTCAGGTGACGTGTCGCACACTCTTTATAACACAGACAAGAACGCTCTCATCCCACTGAATTTTGAAACAAGATTTCTTTCCCCTGAAAGCGAAGATGAAGACCTCCGATTCATGGAAATTTCACCACTTTTGGACTCAAAATGAGAGAGTTATGGAGGTTTTAATTTTCGGCCACGTTTTGCACACTCTTTATGAAACGGACCAGAACTCTCACGACATATTGAATTTTTAAATGAGAATTTTCCCCACGAACGAGAATTTGAAGACCTCCGATTGGTAGAAATTGCACTACTTTTCGACTTAAAATGAGAGAGTTATGGTGGTTTTAATTTTGGGTGATGTTTCTCACGCCCATTATAAAACGGACTAGAACACTCACATCCCACCGAATTTTGAAACGAGAATTCTTTCCTTTGAAAGTGAATTTCAAGACCTCCGATTGGAAGAAATTTGGCCACTTTTGGACCTAAAATGAGAGTTATGGAGGTTTTAATTTCAGGTGACGTGTCGCACACTCTTTATAACACAGACAAGAACGCTCTCATCCCACTGAATTTTGAAACAAGATTTCTTTCCCCTGAAAGCGAAGATGAAGACCTCCGATTCGTGGAAATTTCACCACTTTTGGACTCAAAATGAGAGAGTTATGAAGGTTTTAATTTTCGGCCACGTTTTGCACACTCTTTATGAAACGGACCAGAACTCTCACGACACATTGAATTTTTAAATGAGAATTTTCCCCACGAACGAGAATTTGAAGACCTCCGATTGGTAGAAATTGCACTACTTTTCGACTTAAAATGAGAGAGTTATGGTCGTTTTAATTTTGGGTGATGTTTCTCACGCCCAGTATAAAACGGACTAGAACACTCACATCCCACCGAATTTTGAAACGAGAATTCTTTCCTTTGAAAGTGAATTTCAAGACCTCCGATTGGAAGAAATTTGGCCACTTTTGGACCTAAAATGAGAGTTATGGAGGTTTTAATTTCAGGTGACGTGTCGTACACTCTTTATAACACAGACAAGAACGCTCTCATCCCACTGAATTTTGAAACAAGATTTCTTTCCCCTGAAAGCGAAGATGAAGACCTCCGATTCGAGGAAATTTCACCAATTTTGGACTCAAAATGAGAGAGTTATGGAGGTTTTAATTTTCGGCCATGTTTTCCGCACTCTTTATGAAACAGACAAAAACTCTCACGACAGATTGAATTTTTAAATGAGAATTTTCCCCACGAACGAGATTTGGAAGACCTCCGATTGGTAAAAATTGCACTACTTTTCGACTTAAAATGAGAGAGTTATGGTCGTTTTAATTTTGGGTGATGTTTCTCACGCCCATTATAAAACGGACTAGAATACTCACATCCCACCGAATTTTGAAACGAGAATTCTTTCCTTTGAAAGTGAATTTCAAGACCTCCGATTGGAAGAAATTTGGCCACTTTTGGACCTAAAATGAGAGTTATGGAGGTTTTAATTTCAGGTGACGTGTCGCACACTCTTTATAACACAGACAAGAACGCTCTCATCCCACTGAATTTTGAAACAAGATTTCTTTCCCCTGAAAGCGAAGATGAAGACCTCCGATTGGTGGAAATTTCACCACTTTTGTACTCAAAATTAGAGAGTTATGGAGGTTTTAATTTTCGGCCACGTTTCGCACACTCTTTACGAAACGGACAAGAACTCTCACGACACATTGAATTTTTAAATGAGAATTTTCCCCACGAACGAGAATTTGAAGACCTCCGATTGGTAGAAATTGCACTACTTTTCGACTTAAAATGAGAGAGTTATGGTGGTTTTAATTTTGGGTGATGTTTCTCACGCCCATTATAAAACGGACTAGAACACTCACATCCCACCGAATTTTGAAACGAGAATTCTTTCCTTTGAAAGTGAATTTCAAGACCTCCGATTGGAAGAAATTTGGCCACTTTTGGACCTAAAATGAGAGTTATGGAGGTTTTAATTTCAGGTGACGTGTCGCACACTCTTTATAACACAGACAAGAACGCTCTCATCCCACTGAATTTTGAAACAAGATTTCTTTCCCCTGAAAGCGAAGATGAAGACCTCCGATTCGTGGAAATTTCACCACTTTTGGACTCAAAATGAGAGAGTTATGGAGGTTTTAATTTTCGGCCACGTTTTGCACACTCTTTATGAAACGGACCAGAACTCTCACGACATATTGAATTTTTAAATGAGAATTTTCCCCACGAACGAGAATTTGAAGACCTCCGATTGGTAGAAATTGCACTACTTTTCGACTTAAAATGAGAGAGTTATGGTCGTTTTAATTTTGGGTGATGTTTCTCACGCCCATTATAAAACGGACTAGAACACTCACATCCCACCGAATTTTGAAACGAGAATTCTTTCCTTTGAAAGTGAATTTCAAGACCTCCGATTGGAAGAAATTTGGCCACTTTTGGACCTAAAATGAGAGTTATGGAGGTTTTAATTTCAGGTGACGTGTCGTACACTCTTTATAACACAGACAAGAACGCTCTCATCCCACTGAATTTTGAAACAAGATTTCTTTCCCCTGAAAGCGAAGATGAAGACCTCCGATTGGTGGAAATTTCACCACTTTTGTACTCAAAATGAGAGAGTCATGGAGGTTTTAATATTCGGCCACGTTTCGCACACTCTTTACGAAACGGACAAGAACGCTCACGACACATTGAATTTTTAAATGAGAATTTTCCCCACGAACGAGAATTTGAAGACCTCCGATTGGTAGAAATTGCACTACTTTTCGACTTAAAATGAGAGAGTTATGGTCGTTTTAATTTTGTGTGATGTTTCTCACGCCCATTATAAAACGGACTAGAACACTCTCATCCCACCAAATTTTGAAGCGAGAATTCTTTCCTTTGAATGTGAATTTCAAGACCCCCGATTGGAAGAAATTTTGCCACTTTTGGACCTAACATGAGAGTTATGGAGGTTTCAATTTCTGGTGACCTGTCGCACACTCTTTATAACACAACCAAGAACGCTCTCATCCCATTGAATTTTGAAACAAGATTTCTTTCCCCTGAAAGCGAAGATGAAGACCTCCGATTCGTGGAAATTTCACCATTTTTGGACTCAAAATGAGAGAGTTATGGAGGTTTTAATTTTCGGCCACGTTTTGCACACTCTTTATGAAACGGACCAGAACTCTCACGACATATTGAATTTTTAAATGAGAATTTTCCCCACGAACGAGAATTTGAAGACCTCCGATTGGTAGAAATTGCACTACTTTTCGACTTAAAATGAGAGAGTTATGGTCGTTTTAATTTTGGGTGATGTTTCTCACGCCCATTATAAAACGGACTAGAACGCTCTCATCCCACCGAATTTTGAAGCGAGAATTCTTTCCTTTGAAAGTGAATTTCAAGACCCCCGATTGGATGAAATTTCGCCACTTTTGGACCTAACATGAGAGTTATGGAGGTTTCAATTTCAGGTGACCTGTCGCACACTCTTTATAACACAAACAAGAACGCTCTCATCCCATTGAATTTTGAAACAAGATTTCTTTCCCCTGAAAGCGAAGATGAAGACCTCCGATTGGTGGAAATTTCACCACTTTTGTACTCAAAATGAGAGAGTCATGGAGGTTTTAATATTCGGCCACGTTTCGCACACTCTTTACGAAACGGACAAGAACTCTCACGACACATTGAATTTTTAAATGAGAATTTTCCCCACGAACGAGAATTTGAAGACCTCCGATTGGTAGAAATTGCACTACTTTTCGACTTAAAATGAGAGAGTTATGGTCGTTTTAATTTTGTGTGATGTTTCTCACGCCCATTATAAAACGGACTAGAACACTCACATCCCACCGAATTTTGAAGTGAGAATTCTTTCCTTTGAAAGTGAATTTCAAGACCTCCGATTGGAAGAAATTTGGGCACTTTTGGACCTAAAATGAGAGTTATGGAGGTTTTAATTTCAGGTGACGTGTCGCACACTCTTTATAACACAGACAAGAACGCTCTCATCCCACTGAATTTTGAAACAAGATTTCTTTCCCCTGAAAGCGAAGATGAAGACCTCCGATTGGTGGAAATTTCACCACTTTTGGACTCAAAATGAGAGAGTTATGGAGGTTTTAATTTTCGGCCACGTTTTGCACACTCTTTATGAAACGGACCAGAACTCTCACGACACATTGAATTTTTAAATGAGAATTTTCCCCACGAACGAGAATTTGAAGACCTCCGATTGGTAGAAATTGCACTACTTTTCGACTTAAAATGAGAGAGTTATGGTCGTTTTAATTTTGGGTGATGTTTCTCACGCCCATTATAAAACGGACTAGAACACTCACATCCCACCGAATTTTGAAACGAGAATTCTTTCCTTTGAAAGTGAATTTCAAGACCTCCGATTGGAAGAAATTTGGCCACTTTTGGACCTAAAATGAGAGTTATGGAGGTTTTAATTTCAGGTGACGTGTCGTACACTCTTTATAACACAGATAAGAACGCTCTCATCCCACTGAATTTTGAAACAAGATTTCTTTCCCCTGAAAGCGAAGATGAAGACCTCCGATTGGAGGAAATTTCACCAGTTTTGGACTCAAAATGAGAGAGTTATGGAGGTTTTAATTTTCGGCCATGTTTTCCGCACTCTTTATGAAACAGACAAAAACTCTCACGACAGATTGAATTTTTAAATGAGAATTTTCCCCACGAACGAGATTTGGAAGACCTCCGATTGGTAAAAATTGCACTACTTTTCGACTTAAAATGAGAGAGTTATGGTCGTTTTAATTTTGGGTGATGTTTCTCACGCCCATTATAAAACGGACTAGAACACTCACATCCCACCGAATTTTGAAACGAGAATTCTTTCCTTTGAAAGTGAATTTCAAGACCTCCGATTGGAAGAAATTTGGCCACTTTTGGACCTAAAATGAGAGTTATGGAGGTTTTAATTTCATGTGACGTGTCGCACACTCTTTATAACACAGACAAGAACGCTCTCATCCCACTGAATTTTGAAACAAGATTTCTTTCCCCTGAAAGCGAAGATGAAGACCTCCGATTCATGGAAATTTCACCACTTTTGGACTCAAAATGAGAGAGTTATGGAGGTTTTAATTTTCGGCCACGTTTTGCACACTCTTTATGAAACGGACCAGAACTCTCACGACATATTGAATTTTTAAATGAGAATTTTCCCCACGAACGAGAATTTGAAGACCTCCGATTGGTAGAAATTGCACTACTTTTCGACTTAAAATGAGAGAGTTATGGTCGTTTTAATTTTGGGTGATGTTTCTCACGCCCATTATAAAACGGACTAGAACACTCACATCCCACCGAATTTTGAAACGAGAATTCTTTCCTTTGAAAGTGAATTTCAAGACCTCCGATTGGAAGAAATTTGGCCACTTTTGGACCTAAAATGAGAGTTATGGAGGTTTTAATTTCAGGTGACGTGTCGTACACTCTTTATAACACAGACAAGAACGCTCTCATCCCACTGAATTTTGAAACAAGATTTCTTTCCCCTGAAAGCGAAGATGAAGACCTCCGATTGGTGGAAATTTCACCACTTTTGTACTCAAAATGAGAGAGTCATGGAGGTTTTAATATTCGGCCACGTTTCGCACACTCTTTACGAAACGGACAAGAACGCTCACGACACATTGAATTTTTAAATGAGAATTTTCCCCACGAACGAGAATTTGAAGACCTCCGATTGGTAGAAATTGCACTACTTTTCGACTTAAAATGAGAGAGTTATGGTCGTTTTAATTTTGTGTGATGTTTCTCACGCCCATTATAAAACGGACTAGAACACTCTCATCCCACCAAATTTTGAAGCGAGAATTCTTTCCTTTGAATGTGAATTTCAAGACCCCCGATTGGAAGAAATTTTGCCACTTTTGGACCTAACATGAGAGTTATGGAGGTTTCAATTTCTGGTGACCTGTCGCACACTCTTTATAACACAACCAAGAACGCTCTCATCCCATTGAATTTTGAAACAAGATTTCTTTCCCCTGAAAGCGAAGATGAAGACCTCCGATTCGTGGAAATTTCACCACTTTTGGACTCAAAATGAGAGAGTTATGGAGGTTTTAATTTTCGGCCACGTTTTGCACACTCTTTATGAAACGGACCAGAACTCTCACGACATATTGAATTTTTAAATGAGAATTTTCCCCACGAACGAGAATTTGAAGACCTCCGATTGGTAGAAATTGCACTACTTTTCGACTTAAAATGAGAGAGTTATGGTCGTTTTAATTTTGGGTGATGTTTCTCACGCCCATTATAAAACGGACTAGAACGCTCTCATCCCACCGAATTTTGAAGCGAGAATTCTTTCCTTTGAAAGTGAATTTCAAGACCCCCGATTGGATGAAATTTCGCCACTTTTGGACCTAACATGAGAGTTATGGAGGTTTCAATTTCAGGTGACCTGTCGCACACTCTTTATAACACAAACAAGAACGCTCTCATCCCATTGAATTTTGAAACAAGATTTCTTTCCCCTGAAAGCGAAGATGAAGACCTCCGATTGGTGGAAATTTCACCACTTTTGTACTCAAAATGAGAGAGTCATGGAGGTTTTAATATTCGGCCACGTTTCGCACACTCTTTACGAAACGGACAAGAACTCTCACGACACATTGAATTTTTAAATGAGAATTTTCCCCACGAACGAGAATTTGAAGACCTCCGATTGGTAGAAATTGCACTACTTTTCGACTTAAAATGAGAGAGTTATGGTCGTTTTAATTTTGTGTGATGTTTCTCACGCCCATTATAAAACGGACTAGAACACTCACATCCCACCGAATTTTGAAGTGAGAATTCTTTCCTTTGAAAGTGAATTTCAAGACCTCCGATTGGAAGAAATTTGGGCACTTTTGGACCTAAAATGAGAGTTATGGAGGTTTTAATTTCAGGTGACGTGTCGCACACTCTTTATAACACAGACAAGAACGCTCTCATCCCACTGAATTTTGAAACAAGATTTCTTTCCCCTGAAAGCGAAGATGAAGACCTCCGATTGGTGGAAATTTCACCACTTTTGGACTCAAAATGAGAGAGTTATGGAGGTTTTAATTTTCGGCCACGTTTTGCACACTCTTTATGAAACGGACCAGAACTCTCACGACACATTGAATTTTTAAATGAGAATTTTCCCCACGAACGAGAATTTGAAGACCTCCGATTGGTAGAAATTGCACTACTTTTCGACTTAAAATGAGAGAGTTATGGTCGTTTTAATTTTGGGTGATGTTTCTCACGCCCATTATAAAACGGACTAGAACACTCACATCCCACCGAATTTTGAAACGAGAATTCTTTCCTTTGAAAGTGAATTTCAAGACCTCCGATTGGAAGAAATTTGGCCACTTTTGGACCTAAAATGAGAGTTATGGAGGTTTTAATTTCAGGTGACGTGTCGTACACTCTTTATAACACAGACAAGAACGCTCTCATCCCACTGAATTTTGAAACAAGATTTCTTTCCCCTGAAAGCGAAGATGAAGACCTCCGATTGGAGGAAATTTCACCAGTTTTGGACTCAAAATGAGAGAGTTATGGAGGTTTTAATTTTCGGCCATGTTTTCCGCACTCTTTATGAAACAGACAAAAACTCTCACGACAGATTGAATTTTTAAATGAGAATTTTCCCCACGAACGAGATTTGGAAGACCTCCGATTGGTAAAAATTGCACTACTTTTCGACTTAAAATGAGAGAGTTATGGTGGTTTTAATTTTGGGTGATGTTTCTCACGCCCATTATAAAACGGACTAGAACACTCACATCCCACCGAATTTTGAAACGAGAATTCTTTCCTTTGAAAGTGAATTTCAAGACCTCCGATTGGAAGAAATTTGGCCACTTTTGGACCTAAAATGAGAGTTATGGAGGTTTTAATTTCAGGTGACGTGTCGCACACTCTTTATAACACAGACAAGAACGCTCTCATCCCACTGAATTTTGAAACAAGATTTCTTTCCCCTGAAAGCGAAGATGAAGACCTCCGATTCGTGGAAATTTCACCACTTTTGGACTCAAAATGAGAGAGTTATGGAGGTTTTAATTTTCGGCCACGTTTTGCACACTCTTTATGAAACGGACCAGAACTCTCACGACACATTGAATTTTTAAATGAGAATTTTCCCCACGAACGAGAATTTGAAGACCTCCGATTGGTAGAAATTGCACTACTTTTCGATTTAAAATGAGAGAGTTATGGTCGTTTTAATTTTGGGTGATGTTTCTCACGCCCAGTATAAAACGGACTAGAACACTCACATCCCACCGAATTTTGAAACGAGAATTCTTTCCTTTGAAAGTGAATTTCAAGACCTCCGATTGGAAGAAATTTGGCCACTTTTGGACCTAAAATGAGAGTTATGGAGGTTTTAATTTCAGGTGACGTGTCGTACACTCTTTATAACACAGACAAGAACGCTCTCATCCCACTGAATTTTGAAACAAGATTTCTTTCCCCTGAAAGCGAAGATGAAGACCTCCGATTGGTGGAAATTTCACCACTTTTGTACTCAAAATTAGAGAGTTATGGAGGTTTTAATTTTCGGCCACGTTTCGCACACTCTTTACGAAACGGACAAGAACTCTCACGACACATTGAATTTTTAAATGAGAATTTTCCCCACGAACGAGAATTTGAAGACCTCCGATTGGTAGAAATTGCACTACTTTTCGACTTAAAATGAGAGAGTTATGGTGGTTTTAATTTTGGGTGATGTTTCTCACGCCCATTATAAAACGGACTAGAACACTCACATCCCACCGAATTTTGAAACGAGAATTCTTTCCTTTGAAAGTGAATTTCAAGACCTCCGATTGGAAGAAATTTGGCCACTTTTGGACCTAAAATGAGAGTTATGGAGGTTTTAATTTCAGGTGACGTGTCGCACACTCTTTATAACACAGACAAGAACGCTCTCATCCCACTGAATTTTGAAACAAGATTTCTTTCCCCTGAAAGCGAAGATGAAGACCTCCGATTCGTGGAAATTTCACCACTTTTGGACTCAAAATGAGAGAGTTATGGAGGTTTTAATTTTCGGCCACGTTTTGCACACTCTTTATGAAACGGACCAGAACTCTCACGACATATTGAATTTTTAAATGAGAATTTTCCCTACGAACGAGAATTTGAAGACCTCCGATTGGTAGAAATTGCACTACTTTTCGACTTAAAATGAGAGAGTTATGGTCGTTTTAATTTTGGGTGATGTTTCTCACGCCCATTATAAAACGGACTAGAACACTCACATCCCACCGAATTTTGAAACGAGAATTCTTTCCTTTGAAAGTGAATTTCAAGACCTCCGATTGGAAGAAATTTGGCCACTTTTGGACCTAAAATGAGAGTTATGGAGGTTTTAATTTCAGGTGACGTGTCGCACACTCTTTATAACACAGACAAGAACGCTCTCATCCCACTGAATTTTGAAACAAGATTTCTTTCCCCTGAAAGCGAAGATGAAGACCTCCGATTCATGGAAATTTCACCACTTTTGGACTCAAAATGAGAGAGTTATGGAGGTTTTAATTTTCGGCCACGTTTTGCACACTCTTTATGAAACGGACCAGAACTCTCACGACATATTGAATTTTTAAATGAGAATTTTCCCCACGAACGAGAATTTGAAGACCTCCGATTGGTAGAAATTGCACTACTTTTCGACTTAAAATGAGAGAGTTATGGTGGTTTTAATTTTGGGTGATGTTTCTCACGCCCATTATAAAACGGACTAGAACACTCACATCCCACCGAATTTTGAAACGAGAATTCTTTCCTTTGAAAGTGAATTTCAAGACCTCCGATTGGAAGAAATTTGGCCACTTTTGGACCTAAAATGAGAGTTATGGAGGTTTTAATTTCAGGTGACGTGTCGCACACTCTTTATAACACAGACAAGAACGCTCTCATCCCACTGAATTTTGAAACAAGATTTCTTTCCCCTGAAAGCGAAGATGAAGACCTCCGATTCGTGGAAATTTCACCACTTTTGGACTCAAAATGAGAGAGTTATGGAGGTTTTAATTTTCGGCCACGTTTTGCACACTCTTTATGAAACGGACCAGAACTCTCACGACACATTGAATTTTTAAATGAGAATTTTCCCCACGAACGAGAATTTGAAGACCTCCGATTGGTAGAAATTGCACTACTTTTCGACTTAAAATGAGAGAGTTATGGTCGTTTTAATTTTGGGTGATGTTTCTCACGCCCAGTATAAAACGGACTAGAACACTCACATCCCACCGAATTTTGAAACGAGAATTCTTTCCTTTGAAAGTGAATTTCAAGACCTCCGATTGGAAGAAATTTGGCCACTTTTGGACCTAAAATGAGAGTTATGGAGGTTTTAATTTCAGGTGACGTGTCGTACACTCTTTATAACACAGACAAGAACGCTCTCATCCCACTGAATTTTGAAACAAGATTTCTTTCCCCTGAAAGCGAAGATGAAGACCTCCGATTCGAGGAAATTTCACCAATTTTGGACTCAAAATGAGAGAGTTATGGAGGTTTTAATTTTCGGCCATGTTTTCCGCACTCTTTATGAAACAGACAAAAACTCTCACGACAGATTGAATTTTTAAATGAGAATTTTCCCCACGAACGAGATTTGGAAGACCTCCGATTGGTAAAAATTGCACTACTTTTCGACTTAAAATGAGAGAGTTATGGTCGTTTTAATTTTGGGTGATGTTTCTCACGCCCATTATAAAACGGACTAGAATACTCACATCCCACCGAATTTTGAAACGAGAATTCTTTCCTTTGAAAGTGAATTTCAAGACCTCCGATTGGAAGAAATTTGGCCACTTTTGGACCTAAAATGAGAGTTATGGAGGTTTTAATTTCAGGTGACGTGTCGCACACTCTTTATAACACAGACAAGAACGCTCTCATCCCACTGAATTTTGAAACAAGATTTCTTTCCCCTGAAAGCGAAGATGAAGACCTCCGATTGGTGGAAATTTCACCACTTTTGTACTCAAAATTAGAGAGTTATGGAGGTTTTAATTTTCGGCCACGTTTCGCACACTCTTTACGAAACGGACAAGAACTCTCACGACACATTGAATTTTTAAATGAGAATTTTCCCCACGAACGAGAATTTGAAGACCTCCGATTGGTAGAAATTGCACTACTTTTCGACTTAAAATGAGAGAGTTATGGTGGTTTTAATTTTGGGTGATGTTTCTCACGCCCATTATAAAACGGACTAGAACACTCACATCCCACCGAATTTTGAAACGAGAATTCTTTCCTTTGAAAGTGAATTTCAAGACCTCCGATTGGAAGAAATTTGGCCACTTTTGGACCTAAAATGAGAGTTATGGAGGTTTTAATTTCAGGTGACGTGTCGCACACTCTTTATAACACAGACAAGAACGCTCTCATCCCACTGAATTTTGAAACAAGATTTCTTTCCCCTGAAAGCGAAGATGAAGACCTCCGATTCGTGGAAATTTCACCACTTTTGGACTCAAAATGAGAGAGTTATGGAGGTTTTAATTTTCGGCCACGTTTTGCACACTCTTTATGAAACGGACCAGAACTCTCACGACATATTGAATTTTTAAATGAGAATTTTCCCTACGAACGAGAATTTGAAGACCTCCGATTGGTAGAAATTGCACTACTTTTCGACTTAAAATGAGAGAGTTATGGTCGTTTTAATTTTGGGTGATGTTTCTCACGCCCATTATAAAACGGACTAGAACACTCACATCCCACCGAATTTTGAAACGAGAATTCTATCCTTTGAAAGTGAATTTCAAGACCTCCGATTGGAAGAAATTTGGCCACTTTTGGACCTAAAATGAGAGTTATGGAGGTTTTAATTTCAGGTGACGTGTCGCACACTCTTTATAACACAGACAAGAACGCTCTCATCCCACTGAATTTTGAAACAAGATTTCTTTCCCCTGAAAGCGAAGATGAAGACCTCCGATTCATGGAAATTTCACCACTTTTGGACTCAAAATGAGAGAGTTATGGAGGTTTTAATTTTCGGCCACGTTTTGCACACTCTTTATGAAACGGACCAGAACTCTCACGACATATTGAATTTTTAAATGAGAATTTTCCCCACGAACGAGAATTTGAAGACCTCCGATTGGTAGAAATTGCACTACTTTTCGACTTAAAATGAGAGAGTTATGGTGGTTTTAATTTTGGGTGATGTTTCTCACGCCCATTATAAAACGGACTAGAACACTCACATCCCACCGAATTTTGAAACGAGAATTCTTTCCTTTGAAAGTGAATTTCAAGACCTCCGATTGGAAGAAATTTGGCCACTTTTGGACCTAAAATGAGAGTTATGGAGGTTTTAATTTCAGGTGACGTGTCGCACACTCTTTATAACACAGACAAGAACGCTCTCATCCCACTGAATTTTGAAACAAGATTTCTTTCCCCTGAAAGCGAAGATGAAGACCTCCGATTCGTGGAAATTTCACCACTTTTGGACTCAAAATGAGAGAGTTATGGAGGTTTTAATTTTCGGCCACGTTTTGCACACTCTTTATGAAACGGACCAGAACTCTCACGACACATTGAATTTTTAAATGAGAATTTTCCCCACGAACGAGAATTTGAAGACCTCCGATTGGTAGAAATTGCACTACTTTTCGACTTAAAATGAGAGAGTTATGGTCGTTTTAATTTTGGGTGATGTTTCTCACGCCCAGTATAAAACGGACTAGAACACTCACATCCCACCGAATTTTGAAACGAGAATTCTTTCCTTTGAAAGTGAATTTCAAGACCTCCGATTGGAAGAAATTTGGCCACTTTTGGACCTAAAATGAGAGTTATGGAGGTTTTAATTTCAGGTGACGTGTCGTACACTCTTTATAACACAGACAAGAACGCTCTCATCCCACTGAATTTTGAAACAAGATTTCTTTCCCCTGAAAGCGAAGATGAAGACCTCCGATTCGAGGAAATTTCACCAATTTTGGACTCAAAATGAGAGAGTTATGGAGGTTTTAATTTTCGGCCATGTTTTCCGCACTCTTTATGAAACAGACAAAAACTCTCACGACAGATTGAATTTTTAAATGAGAATTTTCCCCACGAACGAGATTTGGAAGACCTCCGATTGGTAAAAATTGCACTACTTTTCGACTTAAAATGAGAGAGTTATGGTCGTTTTAATTTTGGGTGATGTTTCTCACGCCCATTATAAAACGGACTAGAATACTCACATCCCACCGAATTTTGAAACGAGAATTCTTTCCTTTGAAAGTGAATTTCAAGACCTCCGATTGGAAGAAATTTGGCCACTTTTGGACCTAAAATGAGAGTTATGGAGGTTTTAATTTCAGGTGACGTGTCGCACACTCTTTATAACACAGACAAGAACGCTCTCATCCCACTGAATTTTGAAACAAGATTTCTTTCCCCTGAAAGCGAAGATGAAGACCTCCGATTGGTGGAAATTTCACCACTTTTGTACTCAAAATTAGAGAGTTATGGAGGTTTTAATTTTCGGCCACGTTTCGCACACTCTTTACGAAACGGACAAGAACTCTCACGACACATTGAATTTTTAAATGAGAATTTTCCCCACGAACGAGAATTTGAAGACCTCCGATTGGTAGAAATTGCACTACTTTTCGACTTAAAATGAGAGAGTTATGGTGGTTTTAATTTTGGGTGATGTTTCTCACGCCCATTATAAAACGGACTAGAACACTCACATCCCACCGAATTTTGAAACGAGAATTCTTTCCTTTGAAAGTGAATTTCAAGACCTCCGATTGGAAGAAATTTGGCCACTTTTGGACCTAAAATGAGAGTTATGGAGGTTTTAATTTCAGGTGACGTGTCGCACACTCTTTATAACACAGACAAGAACGCTCTCATCCCACTGAATTTTGAAACAAGATTTCTTTCCCCTGAAAGCGAAGATGAAGACCTCCGATTCGTGGAAATTTCACCACTTTTGGACTCAAAATGAGAGAGTTATGGAGGTTTTAATTTTCGGCCACGTTTTGCACACTCTTTATGAAACGGACCAGAACTCTCACGACATATTGAATTTTTAAATGAGAATTTTCCCTACGAACGAGAATTTGAAGACCTCCGATTGGTAGAAATTGCACTACTTTTCGACTTAAAATGAGAGAGTTATGGTGGTTTTAATTTTGGGTGATGTTTCTCACGCCCATTATAAAACGGACTAGAACACTCACATCCCACCGAATTTTGAAACGAGAATTCTTTCCTTTGAAAGTGAATTTCAAGACCTCCGATTGGAAGAAATTTGGCCACTTTTGGACCTAAAATGAGAGTTATGGAGGTTTTAATTTCAGGTGACGTGTCGTACACTCTTTATAACACAGACAAGAACGCTCTCATCCCACTGAATTTTGAAACAAGATTTCTTTCCCCTGAAAGCGAAGATGAAGACCTCCGATTCGAGGAAATTTCACCAATTTTGGACTCAAAATGAGAGAGTTATGGAGGTTTTAATTTTCGGCCATGTTTTCCGCACTCTTTATGAAACAGACAAAAACTCTCACGACAGATTGAATTTTTAAATGAGAATTTTCCCCACGAACGAGATTTGGAAGACCTCCGATTGGTAAAAATTGCACTACTTTTCGACTTAAAATGAGAGAGTTATGGTCGTTTTAATTTTGGGTGATGTTTCTCACGCCCATTATAAAACGGACTAGAATACTCACATCCCACCGAATTTTGAAACGAGAATTCTTTCCTTTGAAAGTGAATTTCAAGACCTCCGATTGGAAGAAATTTGGCCACTTTTGGACCTAAAATGAGAGTTATGGAGGTTTTAATTTCAGGTGACGTGTCGCACACTCTTTATAACACAGACAAGAACGCTCTCATCCCACTGAATTTTGAAACAAGATTTCTTTCCCCTGAAAGCGAAGATGAAGACCTCCGATTGGTGGAAATTTCACCACTTTTGTACTCAAAATTAGAGAGTTATGGAGGTTTTAATTTTCGGCCACGTTTCGCACACTCTTTACGAAACGGACAAGAACTCTCACGACACATTGAATTTTTAAATGAGAATTTTCCCCACGAACGAGAATTTGAAGACCTCCGATTGGTAGAAATTGCACTACTTTTCGACTTAAAATGAGAGAGTTATGGTGGTTTTAATTTTGGGTGATGTTTCTCACGCCCATTATAAAACGGACTAGAACACTCACATCCCACCGAATTTTGAAACGAGAATTCTTTCCTTTGAAAGTGAATTTCAAGACCTCCGATTGGAAGAAATTTGGCCACTTTTGGACCTAAAATGAGAGTTATGGAGGTTTTAATTTCAGGTGACGTGTCGCACACTCTTTATAACACAGACAAGAACGCTCTCATCCCACTGAATTTTGAAACAAGATTTCTTTCCCCTGAAAGCAAAGATGAAGACCTCCGATTCGTGGAAATTTCACCACTTTTGGACTCAAAATGAGAGAGTTATGGAGGTTTTAATTTTCGGCCACGTTTTGCACACTCTTTATGAAACGGACCAGAACTCTCACGACATATTGAATTTTTAAATGAGAATTTTCCCTACGAACGAGAATTTGAAGACCTCCGATTGGTAGAAATTGCACTACTTTTCGACTTAAAATGAGAGAGTTATGGTCGTTTTAATTTTGGGTGATGTTTCTCACGCCCATTATAAAACGGACTAGAACACTCACATCCCACCGAATTTTGAAACGAGAATTCTTTCCTTTGAAAGTGAATTTCAAGACCTCCGATTGGAAGAAATTTGGCCACTTTTGGACCTAAAATGAGAGTTATGGAGGTTTTAATTTCAGGTGACGTGTCGCACACTCTTTATAACACAGACAAGAACGCTCTCATCCCACTGAATTTTGAAACAAGATTTCTTTCCCCTGAAAGCGAAGATGAAGACCTCCGATTCATGGAAATTTCACCACTTTTGGACTCAAAATGAGAGAGTTATGGAGGTTTTAATTTTCGGCCACGTTTTGCACACTCTTTATGAAACGGACCAGAACTCTCACGACATATTGAATTTTTAAATGAGAATTTTCCCCACGAACGAGAATTTGAAGACCTCCGATTGGTAGAAATTGCACTACTTTTCGACTTAAAATGAGAGAGTTATGGTGGTTTTAATTTTGGGTGATGTTTCTCACGCCCATTATAAAACGGACTAGAACACTCACATCCCACCGAATTTTGAAACGAGAATTCTTTCCTTTGAAAGTGAATTTCAAGACCTCCGATTGGAAGAAATTTGGCCACTTTTGGACCTAAAATGAGAGTTATGGAGGTTTTAATTTCAGGTGACGTGTCGCACACTCTTTATAACACAGACAAGAACGCTCTCATCCCACTGAATTTTGAAACAAGATTTCTTTCCCCTGAAAGCGAAGATGAAGACCTCCGATTCGTGGAAATTTCACCACTTTTGGACTCAAAATGAGAGAGTTATGGAGGTTTTAATTTTCGGCCACGTTTTGCACACTCTTTATGAAACGGACCAGAACTCTCACGACACATTGAATTTTTAAATGAGAATTTTCCCCACGAACGAGAATTTGAAGACCTCCGATTGGTAGAAATTGCACTACTTTCCGACTTAAAATGAGAGAGTTATGGTCGTTTTAATTTTGGGTGATGTTTCTCACGCCCAGTATAAAACGGACTAGAACACTCACATCCCACCGAATTTTGAAACGAGAATTCTTTCCTTTGAAAGTGAATTTCAAGACCTCCGATTGGAAGAAATTTGGCCACTTTTGGACCTAAAATGAGAGTTATGGAGGTTTTAATTTCAGGTGACGTGTCGTACACTCTTTATAACACAGACAAGAACGCTCTCATCCCACTGAATTTTGAAACAAGATTTCTTTCCCCTGAAAGCGAAGATGAAGACCTCCGATTCGAGGAAATTTCACCAATTTTGGACTCAAAATGAGAGAGTTATGGAGGTTTTAATTTTCGGCCATGTTTTCCGCACTCTTTATGAAACAGACAAAAACTCTCACGACAGATTGAATTTTTAAATGAGAATTTTCCCCACGAACGAGATTTGGAAGACCTCCGATTGGTAAAAATTGCACTACTTTTCGACTTAAAATGAGAGAGTTATGGTCGTTTTAATTTTGGGTGATGTTTCTCACGCCCATTATAAAACGGACTAGAATACTCACATCCCACCGAATTTTGAAACGAGAATTCTTTCCTTTGAAAGTGAATTTCAAGACCTCCGATTGGAAGAAATTTGGCCACTTTTGGACCTAAAATGAGAGTTATGGAGGTTTTAATTTCAGGTGACGTGTCGCACACTCTTTATAACACAGACAAGAACGCTCTCATCCCACTGAATTTTGAAACAAGATTTCTTTCCCCTGAAAGCGAAGATGAAGACCTCCGATTCGAGGAAATTTCACCAATTTTGGACTCAAAATTAGAGAGTTATGGAGGTTTTAATTTTCGGCCACGTTTCGCACACTCTTTACGAAACGGACAAGAACTCTCACGACACATTGAATTTTTAAATGAGAATTTTCCCCACGAACGAGAATTTGAAGACCTCCGATTGGTAGAAATTGCACTACTTTTCGACTTAAAATGAGAGAGTTATGGTGGTTTTAATTTTGGGTGATGTTTCTCACGCCCATTATAAAACGGACTAGAACACTCACATCCCACCGAATTTTGAAACGAGAATTCTTTCCTTTGAAAGTGAATTTCAAGACCTCCGATTGGAAGAAATTTGGCCACTTTTGGACCTAAAATGAGAGTTATGGAGGTTTTAATTTCAGGTGACGTGTCGCACACTCTTTATAACACAGACAAGAACGCTCTCATCCCACTGAATTTTGAAACAAGATTTCTTTCCCCTGAAAGCGAAGATGAAGACCTCCGATTCGTGGAAATTTCACCACTTTTGGACTCAAAATGAGAGAGTTATGGAGGTTTTAATTTTCGGCCACGTTTTGCACACTCTTTATGAAACGGACCAGAACTCTCACGACATATTGAATTTTTAAATGAGAATTTTCCCTACGAACGAGAATTTGAAGACCTCCGATTGGTAGAAATTGCACTACTTTTCGACTTAAAATGAGAGAGTTATGGTGGTTTTAATTTTGGGTGATGTTTCTCACGCCCATTATAAAACGGACTAGAACACTCACATCCCACCGAATTTTGAAACGAGAATTCTTTCCTTTGAAAGTGAATTTCAAGACCTCCGATTGGAAGAAATTTGGCCACTTTTGGACCTAAAATGAGAGTTATGGAGGTTTTAATTTCAGGTGACGTGTCGCACACTCTTTATAACACAGACAAGAACGCTCTCATCCCACTGAATTTTGAAACAAGATTTCTTTCCCCTGAAAGCGAAGATGAAGACCTCCGATTCGTGGAAATTTCACCACTTTTGGACTCAAAATGAGAGAGTTATGGAGGTTTTAATTTTCGGCCACGTTTTGCACACTCTTTATGAAACGGACCAGAACTCTCACGACATATTGAATTTTTAAATGAGAATTTTCCCTACGAACGAGAATTTGAAGACCTCCGATTGGTAGAAATTGCACTACTTTTCGACTTAAAATGAGAGAGTTATGGTCGTTTTAATTTTGGGTGATGTTTCTCACGCCCATTATAAAACGGACTAGAACACTCACATCCCACCGAATTTTGAAACGAGAATTCTTTCCTTTGAAAGTGAATTTCAAGACCTCCGATTGGAAGAAATTTGGCCACTTTTGGACCTAAAATGAGAGTTATGGAGGTTTTAATTTCAGGTGACGTGTCGCACACTCTTTATAACACAGACAAGAACGCTCTCATCCCACTGAATTTTGAAACAAGATTTCTTTCCCCTGAAAGCGAAGATGAAGACCTCCGATTCATGGAAATTTCACCACTTTTGGACTCAAAATGAGAGAGTTATGGAGGTTTTAATTTTCGGCCACGTTTTGCACACTCTTTATGAAACGGACCAGAACTCTCACGACATATTGAATTTTTAAATGAGAATTTTCCCCACGAACGAGAATTTGAAGACCTCCGATTGGTAGAAATTGCACTACTTTTCGACTTAAAATGAGAGAGTTATGGTGGTTTTAATTTTGGGTGATGTTTCTCACGCCCATTATAAAACGGACTAGAACACTCACATCCCACCGAATTTTGAAACGAGAATTCTTTCCTTTGAAAGTGAATTTCAAGACCTCCGATTGGAAGAAATTTGGCCACTTTTGGACCTAAAATGAGAGTTATGGAGGTTTTAATTTCAGGTGACGTGTCGCACACTCTTTATAACACAGACAAGAACGCTCTCATCCCACTGAATTTTGAAACAAGATTTCTTTCCCCTGAAAGCGAAGATGAAGACCTCCGATTCGTGGAAATTTCACCACTTTTGGACTCAAAATGAGAGAGTTATGGAGGTTTTAATTTTCGGCCACGTTTTGCACACTCTTTATGAAACGGACCAGAACTCTCACGACACATTGAATTTTTAAATGAGAATTTTCCCCACGAACGAGAATTTGAAGACCTCCGATTGGTAGAAATTGCACTACTTTTCGACTTAAAATGAGAGAGTTATGGTCGTTTTAATTTTGGGTGATGTTTCTCACGCCCAGTATAAAACGGACTAGAACACTCACATCCCACCGAATTTTGAAACGAGAATTCTTTCCTTTGAAAGTGAATTTCAAGACCTCCGATTGGAAGAAATTTGGCCACTTTTGGACCTAAAATGAGAGTTATGGAGGTTTTAATTTCAGGTGACGTGTCGTACACTCTTTATAACACAGACAAGAACGCTCTCATCCCACTGAATTTTGAAACAAGATTTCTTTCCCCTGAAAGCGAAGATGAAGACCTCCGATTCGAGGAAATTTCACCAATTTTGGACTCAAAATGAGAGAGTTATGGAGGTTTTAATTTTCGGCCATGTTTTCCGCACTCTTTATGAAACAGACAAAAACTCTCACGACAGATTGAATTTTTAAATGAGAATTTTCCCCACGAACGAGATTTGGAAGACCTCCGATTGGTAAAAATTGCACTACTTTTCGACTTAAAATGAGAGAGTTATGGTCGTTTTAATTTTGGGTGATGTTTCTCACGCCCATTATAAAACGGACTAGAATACTCACATCCCACCGAATTTTGAAACGAGAATTCTTTCCTTTGAAAGTGAATTTCAAGACCTCCGATTGGAAGAAATTTGGCCACTTTTGGACCTAAAATGAGAGTTATGGAGGTTTTAATTTCAGGTGACGTGTCGCACACTCTTTATAACACAGACAAGAACGCTCTCATCCCACTGAATTTTGAAACAAGATTTCTTTCCCCTGAAAGCGAAGATGAAGACCTCCGATTGGTGGAAATTTCACCACTTTTGTACTCAAAATTAGAGAGTTATGGAGGTTTTAATTTTCGGCCACGTTTCGCACACTCTTTACGAAACGGACAAGAACTCTCACGACACATTGAATTTTTAAATGAGAATTTTCCCCACGAACGAGAATTTGAAGACCTCCGATTGGTAGAAATTGCACTACTTTTCGACTTAAAATGAGAGAGTTATGGTGGTTTTAATTTTGGGTGATGTTTCTCACGCCCATTATAAAACGGACTAGAACACTCACATCCCACCGAATTTTGAAACGAGAATTCTTTCCTTTGAAAGTGAATTTCAAGACCTCCGATTGGAAGAAATTTGGCCACTTTTGGACCTAAAATGAGAGTTATGGAGGTTTTAATTTCAGGTGACGTGTCGCACACTCTTTATAACACAGACAAGAACGCTCTCATCCCACTGAATTTTGAAACAAGATTTCTTTCCCCTGAAAGCGAAGATGAAGACCTCCGATTCATGGAAATTTCACCACTTTTGGACTCAAAATGAGAGAGTTATGGAGGTTTTAATTTTCGGCCACGTTTTGCACACTCTTTATGAAACGGACCAGAACTCTCACGACATATTGAATTTTTAAATGAGAATTTTCCCCACGAACGAGAATTTGAAGACCTCCGATTGGTAGAAATTGCACTACTTTTCGACTTAAAATGAGAGAGTTATGGTGGTTTTAATTTTGGGTGATGTTTCTCACGCCCATTATAAAACGGACTAGAACACTCACATCCCACCGAATTTTGAAACGAGAATTCTTTCCTTTGAAAGTGAATTTCAAGACCTCCGATTGGAAGAAATTTGGCCACTTTTGGACCTAAAATGAGAGTTATGGAGGTTTTAATTTCAGGTGACGTGTCGCACACTCTTTATAACACAGACAAGAACGCTCTCATCCCACTGAATTTTGAAACAAGATTTCTTTCCCCTGAAAGCGAAGATGAAGACCTCCGATTCGTGGAAATTTCACCACTTTTGGACTCAAAATGAGAGAGTTATGGAGGTTTTAATTTTCGGCCACGTTTTGCACACTCTTTATGAAACGGACCAGAACTCTCACGACACATTGAATTTTTAAATGAGAATTTTCCCCACGAACGAGAATTTGAAGACCTCCGATTGGTAGAAATTGCACTACTTTTCGACTTAAAATGAGAGAGTTATGGTCGTTTTAATTTTGGGTGATGTTTCTCACGCCCAGTATAAAACGGACTAGAACACTCACATCCCACCGAATTTTGAAACGAGAATTCTTTCCTTTGAAAGTGAATTTCAAGACCTCCGATTGGAAGAAATTTGGCCACTTTTGGACCTAAAATGAGAGTTATGGAGGTTTTAATTTCAGGTGACGTGTCGTACACTCTTTATAACACAGACAAGAACGCTCTCATCCCACTGAATTTTGAAACAAGATTTCTTTCCCCTGAAAGCGAAGATGAAGACCTCCGATTCGAGGAAATTTCACCAATTTTGGACTCAAAATGAGAGAGTTATGGAGGTTTTAATTTTCGGCCATGTTTTCCGCACTCTTTATGAAACAGACAAAAACTCTCACGACAGATTGAATTTTTAAATGAGAATTTTCCCCACGAACGAGATTTGGAAGACCTCCGATTGGTAAAAATTGCACTACTTTTCGACTTAAAATGAGAGAGTTATGGTCGTTTTAATTTTGGGTGATGTTTCTCACGCCCATTATAAAACGGACTAGAATACTCACATCCCACCGAATTTTGAAACGAGAATTCTTTCCTTTGAAAGTGAATTTCAAGACCTCCGATTGGAAGAAATTTGGCCACTTTTGGACCTAAAATGAGAGTTATGGAGGTTTTAATTTCAGGTGACGTGTCGCACACTCTTTATAACACAGACAAGAACGCTCTCATCCCACTGAATTTTGAAACAAGATTTCTTTCCCCTGAAAGCGAAGATGAAGACCTCCGATTGGTGGAAATTTCACCACTTTTGTACTCAAAATTAGAGAGTTATGGAGGTTTTAATTTTCGGCCACGTTTCGCACACTCTTTACGAAACGGACAAGAACTCTCACGACACATTGAATTTTTAAATGAGAATTTTCCCCACGAACGAGAATTTGAAGACCTCCGATTGGTAGAAATTGCACTACTTTTCGACTTAAAATGAGAGAGTTATGGTGGTTTTAATTTTGGGTGATGTTTCTCACGCCCATTATAAAACGGACTAGAACACTCACATCCCACCGAATTTTGAAACGAGAATTCTTTCCTTTGAAAGTGAATTTCAAGACCTCCGATTGGAAGAAATTTGGCCACTTTTGGACCTAAAATGAGAGTTATGGAGGTTTTAATTTCAGGTGACGTGTCGCACACTCTTTATAACACAGACAAGAACGCTCTCATCCCACTGAATTTTGAAACAAGATTTCTTTCCCCTGAAAGCGAAGATGAAGACCTCCGATTCGTGGAAATTTCACCACTTTTGGACTCAAAATGAGAGAGTTATGGAGGTTTTAATTTTCGGCCACGTTTTGCACACTCTTTATGAAACGGACCAGAACTCTCACGACATATTGAATTTTTAAATGAGAATTTTCCCTACGAACGAGAATTTGAAGACCTCCGATTGGTAGAAATTGCACTACTTTTCGACTTAAAATGAGAGAGTTATGGTCGTTTTAATTTTGGGTGATGTTTCTCACGCCCATTATAAAACGGACTAGAACACTCACATCCCACCGAATTTTGAAACGAGAATTCTTTCCTTTGAAAGTGAATTTCAAGACCTCCGATTGGAAGAAATTTGGCCACTTTTGGACCTAAAATGAGAGTTATGGAGGTTTTAATTTCAGGTGACGTGTCGCACACTCTTTATAACACAGACAAGAACGCTCTCATCCCACTGAATTTTGAAACAAGATTTCTTTCCCCTGAAAGCGAAGATGAAGACCTCCGATTCGTGGAAATTTCACCACTTTTGGACTCAAAATGAGAGAGTTATGGAGGTTTTAATTTTCGGCCACGTTTTGCACACTCTTTATGAAACGGACCAGAACTCTCACGACACATTGAATTTTTAAATGAGAATTTTCCCCACGAACGAGAATTTGAAGACCTCCGATTGGTAGAAATTGCACTACTTTTCGACTTAAAATGAGAGAGTTATGGTCGTTTTAATTTTGGGTGATGTTTCTCACGCCCAGTATAAAACGGACTAGAACACTCACATCCCACCGAATTTTGAAACGAGAATTCTTTCCTTTGAAAGTGAATTTCAAGACCTCCGATTGGAAGAAATTTGGCCACTTTTGGACCTAAAATGAGAGTTATGGAGGTTTTAATTTCAGGTGACGTGTCGTACACTCTTTATAACACAGACAAGAACGCTCTCATCCCACTGAATTTTGAAACAAGATTTCTTTCCCCTGAAAGCGAAGATGAAGACCTCCGATTCGAGGAAATTTCACCAATTTTGGACTCAAAATGAGAGAGTTATGGAGGTTTTAATTTTCGGCCATGTTTTCCGCACTCTTTATGAAACAGACAAAAACTCTCACGACAGATTGAATTTTTAAATGAGAATTTTCCCCACGAACGAGATTTGGAAGACCTCCGATTGGTAAAAATTGCACTACTTTTCGACTTAAAATGAGAGAGTTATGGTCGTTTTAATTTTGGGTGATGTTTCTCACGCCCATTATAAAACGGACTAGAATACTCACATCCCACCGAATTTTGAAACGAGAATTCTTTCCTTTGAAAGTGAATTTCAAGACCTCCGATTGGAAGAAATTTGGCCACTTTTGGACCTAAAATGAGAGTTATGGAGGTTTTAATTTCAGGTGACGTGTCGCACACTCTTTATAACACAGACAAGAACGCTCTCATCCCACTGAATTTTGAAACAAGATTTCTTTCCCCTGAAAGCGAAGATGAAGACCTCCGATTGGTGGAAATTTCACCACTTTTGTACTCAAAATTAGAGAGTTATGGAGGTTTTAATTTTCGGCCACGTTTCGCACACTCTTTACGAAACGGACAAGAACTCTCACGACACATTGAATTTTTAAATGAGAATTTTCCCCACGAACGAGAATTTGAAGACCTCCGATTGGTAGAAATTGCACTACTTTTCGACTTAAAATGAGAGAGTTATGGTGGTTTTAATTTTGGGTGATGTTTCTCACGCCCATTATAAAACGGACTAGAACACTCACATCCCACCGAATTTTGAAACGAGAATTCTTTCCTTTGAAAGTGAATTTCAAGACCTCCGATTGGAAGAAATTTGGCCACTTTTGGACCTAAAATGAGAGTTATGGAGGTTTTAATTTCAGGTGACGTGTCGCACACTCTTTATAACACAGACAAGAACGCTCTCATCCCACTGAATTTTGAAACAAGATTTCTTTCCCCTGAAAGCGAAGATGAAGACCTCCGATTCGTGGAAATTTCACCACTTTTGGACTCAAAATGAGAGAGTTATGGAGGTTTTAATTTTCGGCCACGTTTTGCACACTCTTTATGAAACGGACCAGAACTCTCACGACATATTGAATTTTTAAATGAGAATTTTCCCCACGAACGAGAATTTGAAGACCTCCGATTGGTAGAAATTGCACTACTTTTCGACTTAAAATGAGAGAGTTATGGTCGTTTTAATTTTGGGTGATGTTTCTCACGCCCATTATAAAACGGACTAGAACACTCACATCCCACCGAATTTTGAAACGAGAATTCTTTCCTTTGAAAGTGAATTTCAAGACCTCCGATTGGAAGAAATTTGGCCACTTTTGGACCTAAAATGAGAGTTATGGAGGTTTTAATTTCAGGTGACGTGTCGTACACTCTTTATAACACAGACAAGAACGCTCTCATCCCACTGAATTTTGAAACAAGATTTCTTTCCCCTGAAAGCGAAGATGAAGACCTCCGATTGGTGGAAATTTCACCACTTTTGTACTCAAAATGAGAGAGTCATGGAGGTTTTAATATTCGGCCACGTTTCGCACACTCTTTACGAAACGGACAAGAACGCTCACGACACATTGAATTTTTAAATGAGAATTTTCTCCACGAACGAGAATTTGAAGACCTCCGATTGGTAGAAATTGCACTACTTTTCGACTTAAAATGAGAGAGTTATGGTCGTTTTAATTTTGTGTGATGTTTCTCACGCCCATTATAAAACGGACTAGAACACTCTCATCCCACCAAATTTTGAAGCGAGAATTCTTTCCTTTGAATGTGAATTTCAAGACCCCCGATTGGAAGAAATTTTGCCACTTTTGGACCTAACATGAGAGTTATGGAGGTTTCAATTTCTGGTGACCTGTCGCACACTCTTTATAACACAACCAAGAACGCTCTCATCCCATTGAATTTTGAAACAAGATTTCTTTCCCCTGAAAGCGAAGATGAAGACCTCCGATTCGTGGAAATTTCACCACTTTTGGACTCAAAATGAGAGAGTTATGGAGGTTTTAATTTTCGGCCACGTTTTGCACACTCTTTATGAAACGGACCAGAACTCTCACGACATATTGAATTTTTAAATGAGAATTTTCCCCACGAACGAGAATTTGAAGACCTCCGATTGGTAGAAATTGCACTACTTTTCGACTTAAAATGAGAGAGTTATGGTCGTTTTAATTTTGGGTGATGTTTCTCACGCCCATTATAAAACGGACTAGAACGCTCTCATCCCACCGAATTTTGAAGCGAGAATTCTTTCCTTTGAAAGTGAATTTCAAGACCCCCGATTGGATGAAATTTCGCCACTTTTGGACCTAACATGAGAGTTATGGAGGTTTCAATTTCAGGTGACCTGTCGCACACTCTTTATAACACAAACAAGAACGCTCTCATCCCATTGAATTTTGAAACAAGATTTCTTTCCCCTGAAAGCGAAGATGAAGACCTCCGATTGGTGGAAATTTCACCACTTTTGTACTCAAAATGAGAGAGTCATGGAGGTTTTAATATTCGGCCACGTTTCGCACACTCTTTACGAAACGGACAAGAACTCTCACGACACATTGAATTTTTAAATGAGAATTTTCCCCACGAACGAGAATTTGAAGACCTCCGATTGGTAGAAATTGCACTACTTTTCGACTTAAAATGAGAGAGTTATGGTCGTTTTAATTTTGTGTGATGTTTCTCACGCCCATTATAAAACGGACTAGAACACTCACATCCCACCGAATTTTGAAGTGAGAATTCTTTCCTTTGAAAGTGAATTTCAAGACCTCCGATTGGAAGAAATTTGGGCACTTTTGGACCTAAAATGAGAGTTATGGAGGTTTTAATTTCAGGTGACGTGTCGCACACTCTTTATAACACAGACAAGAACGCTCTCATCCCACTGAATTTTGAAACAAGATTTCTTTCCCCTGAAAGCGAAGATGAAGACCTCCGATTGGTGGAAATTTCACCACTTTTGGACTCAAAATGAGAGAGTTATGGAGGTTTTAATTTTCGGCCACGTTTTGCACACTCTTTATGAAACGGACCAGAACTCTCACGACACATTGAATTTTTAAATGAGAATTTTCCCCACGAACGAGAATTTGAAGACCTCCGATTGGTAGAAATTGCACTACTTTTCGACTTAAAATGAGAGAGTTATGGTCGTTTTAATTTTGGGTGATGTTTCTCACGCCCATTATAAAACGGACTAGAACACTCACATCCCACCGAATTTTGAAACGAGAATTCTTTCCTTTGAAAGTGAATTTCAAGACCTCCGATTGGAAGAAATTTGGCCACTTTTGGACCTAAAATGAGAGTTATGGAGGTTTTAATTTCAGGTGACGTGTCGTACACTCTTTATAACACAGACAAGAACGCTCTCATCCCACTGAATTTTGAAACAAGATTTCTTTCCCCTGAAAGCGAAGATGAAGACCTCCGATTGGAGGAAATTTCACCAGTTTTGGACTCAAAATGAGAGAGTTATGGAGGTTTTAATTTTCGGCCATGTTTTCCGCACTCTTTATGAAACAGACAAAAACTCTCACGACAGATTGAATTTTTAAATGAGAATTTTCCCCACGAACGAGATTTGGAAGACCTCCGATTGGTAAAAATTGCACAACTTTTCGACTTAAAATGAGAGAGTTATGGTCGTTTTAATTTTGGGTGATGTTTCTCACGCCCATTATAAAACGGACTAGAACACTCACATCCCACCGAATTTTGAAACGAGAATTCTTTCCTTTGAAAGTGAATTTCAAGACCTCCGATTGGAAGAAATTTGGCCACTTTTGGACCTAAAATGAGAGTTATGGAGGTTTTAATTTCAGGTGACGTGTCGCACACTCTTTATAACACAGACAAGAACACTCTCATCCCACTGAATTTTGAAACAAGATTTCTTTCCCCTGAAAGCGAAGATGAAGACCTCCGATTGGTGGAAATTTCACCACTTTTGTACTCAAAATGAGAGAGTTATGGAGGTTTTAATTTTCGGCCACGTTTCGCACACTCTTTACGAAACGGACAAGAACTCTCACGACACATTGAATTTTTAAATGAGAATTTTCCCCACGAACGAGAATTTGAAGACCTCCGATTGGTAGAAATTGCACTACTTTTCGACTTAAAATGAGAGAGTTATGGTCGTTTTAATTTTGTGTGATGTTTCTCACGCCCATTATAAAACGGACTAGAACACTCACATCCCACCGAATTTTGAAGTGAGAATTCTTTCCTTTGAAAGTGAATTTCAAGACCTCCGATTGGAAGAAATTTGGGCACTTTTGGACCTAAAATGAGAGTTATGGAGGTTTTAATTTCAGGTGACGTGTCGCACACTCTTTATAACACAGACAAGAACGCTCTCATCCCACTGAATTTTGAAACAAGATTTCTTTCCCCTGAAAGCGAAGATGAAGACCTCCGATTGGTGGAAATTTCACCACTTTTGGACTCAAAATGAGAGAGTTATGGAGGTTTTAATTTTCGGCCACGTTTTGCACACTCTTTATGAAACGGACCAGAACTCTCACGACACATTGAATTTTTAAATGAGAATTTTCCCCACGAACGAGAATTTGAAGACCTCCGATTGGTAGAAATTGCACTACTTTTCGACTTAAAATGAGAGAGTTATGGTCGTTTTAATTTTGGGTGATGTTTCTCACGCCCATTATAAAACGGACTAGAACACTCACATCCCACCGAATTTTGAAACGAGAATTCTTTCCTTTGAAAGTGAATTTCAAGACCTCCGATTGGAAGAAATTTGGCCACTTTTGGACCTAAAATGAGAGTTATGGAGGTTTTAATTTCAGGTGACGTGTCGTACACTCTTTATAACACAGACAAGAACGCTCTCATCCCACTGAATTTTGAAACAAGATTTCTTTCCCCTGAAAGCGAAGATGAAGACCTCCGATTGGAGGAAATTTCACCAGTTTTGGACTCAAAATGAGAGAGTTATGGAGGTTTTAATTTTCGGCCATGTTTTCCGCACTCTTTATGAAACAGACAAAAACTCTCACGACAGATTGAATTTTTAAATGAGAATTTTCCCCACGAACGAGATTTGGAAGACCTCCGATTGGTAAAAATTGCACTACTTTTCGACTTAAAATGAGAGAGTTATGGTCGTTTTAATTTTGGGTGATGTTTCTCACGCCCATTATAAAACGGACTAGAACACTCACATCCCACCGAATTTTGAAACGAGAATTCTTTCCTTTGAAAGTGAATTTCAAGACCTCCGATTGGAAGAAATTTGGCCACTTTTGGACCTAAAATGAGAGTTATGGAGGTTTTAATTTCAGGTGACGTGTCGCACACTCTTTATAACACAGACAAGAACACTCTCATCCCACTGAATTTTGAAACAAGATTTCTTTCCCCTGAAAGCGAAGATGAAGACCTCCGATTGGTGGAAATTTCACCACTTTTGTACTCAAAATGAGAGAGTTATGGAGGTTTTAATTTTCGGCCACGTTTCGCACACTCTTTACGAAACGGACAAGAACTCTCACGACACATTGAATTTTTAAATCAGAATTTTCCCCACGAACGAGAATTTGAAGACCTCCGATTGGTAGAAATTGCACTACTTTTCGACTTAAAATGAGAGAGTTATGGTGGTTTTAATTTTGGGTGATGTTTCTCACGCCCATTATAAAACGGACTAGAACACTCACATCCCACCGAATTTTGAAACGAGAATTCTTTCCTTTGAAAGTGAATTTCAAGACCTCCGATTGGAAGAAATTTGGCCACTTTTGGACCTAAAATGAGAGTTATGGAGGTTTTAATTTCAGGTGACGTGTCGCACACTCTTTATAACACAGACAAGAACGCTCTCATCCCACTGAATTTTGAAACAAGATTTCTTTCCCCTGAGAGCGAAGATGAAGACCTCCGATTCGAGGAAATTTCACCACTTTTGGACTCAATATGAGAGAGTTATGGAGGTTTTAATTTTCGGCCACGTTTTGCACACTCTTTATGAAACGGACCAGAACTATCACGACACATTGAATTTTTAAATGAGAATTTTCCCCACGAACGAGAATTTGAAGACCTCCGATTGGTAGAAATTGCACTATTTTTCGACTTAAAATGAGAGAGTTATGGTGGTTTTAATTTTGGGTGATGTTTCTCACGCGCTTTATAAAACGGACCAGAACACTCTCATCCCACCAAATTTTGAAGCGAGAATTCTTTCCTTTGAAAGTGAATTTCTTGACCCCCGATTGGATGAAATTTCGCCACTTTTGGACCTAACATGAGAGTTATGGAGGTTTCAATTTCAGGTGACCTGTCGCACACTCTTTATAACACAAACAAGAACGCTCTCATCCCATTGAATTTTGAAACAAGATTTCTTTCCCCTGAAAGCGAAGATGAAGACCTCCGATTGGTGGAAATTTCACCACTTCTGTACTCAAAATGAGAGAGTTATGGAGGTTTTAATTTTCGGCCACGTTTCGCACACTCTTTACGAAACGGACAAGAACTCTCACGACACATTGAATTTTTAAATGAGAATTTTCCCCACGAACGAGAATTTGAAGACCTCCGATTGGTAGAAATTGCACTACTTTTCGACTTAAAATGAGAGAGTTATGGTCGTTTTAATTTTGTGTGATGTTTCTCACGCCCATTATAAAACGGACTAGAACACTCACATCCCACCGAATTTTGAAACGAGAATTCTTTCCTTTGAAAGTGAATTTCAAGACCTCCGATTGGATGAAATTTGGCCACTTTTGGACCTAAAATGAGAGTTATGGAGGTTTTAATTTCAGGTGACGTGTCGCACACTCTTTATAACACAAACAAGAACGCTCTCATCCCACTGAATTTTGAAACAAGATTTCTTTCCCCTGAAAGCGAAGATGAAGACCTCCGATTGGTGGAAATTTCACCACTTTTGGACTCAAAATGAGTGAGTTATGGAGGTTTTAATTTTCGGCCACGTTTTGCACACTCTTTATGAAACGGACCAGAACTCTCACGACACATTGAATTTTTAAATGAGAATTTTCCCCACGAACGAGAATTTGAAGACCTCCGATTGGTAGAAATTGCACTACTTTTCGACTTAAAATGAGAGAGTTATGGTGGTTTTAATTTTGGGTGATGTTTCTCACGCCCATTATAAAACGGACTAGAACACTCACATCCCACCGAATTTTGAAACGAGAATTCTTTCCTTTGAAAGTGAATTTCAAGACCTCCGATTTGAAGAAATTTGGCCACTTTTGGACCTAAAATGAGAGTTATGGAGGTTTTAATTTCAGGTGACGTGTCGTACACTCTTTATAACACAGACAAGAACGCTCTCATCCCACTGAATTTTGAAACAAGATTTCTTTCCCCTGAAAGCGAAGATGAAGACCTCCGATTGGAGGAAATTTCACCAGTTTTGGACTCAAAATGAGAGAGTTGTGGAGGTTTTAATTTTCGGCCATGTTTTCCGCACTCTTTATGAAACAGACAAAAACTCTCACGACAGATTGAATTTTTAAATGAGAATTTTCCCCACGAACGAGATTTGGAAGACCTCCGATTGGTAAAAATTGCACTACTTTTCGACTTAAAATGAGAGAGTTATGGTCGTTTTAATTTTGGGTGATGTTTCTCACGCCCATTATAAAACGGACTAGAACACTCACATCCCACCGAATTTTGAAACGAGAATTCTTTCCTTTGAAAGTGAATTTCAAGACCTCCGATTGGAAGAAATTTGGCCACTTTTGGACCTAAAATGAGAGTTATGGAGGTTTTAATTTCAGGTGACGTGTCGCATACTCTTTATAACACAGACAAGAACGCTCTCATCCCACTGAATTTTGAAACAAGATTTCTTTCCCCTGAAAGCGAAGATGAAGACCTCCGATTGGTGGAAATTTCACCACTTTTGTACTCAAAATGAGAGAGTTATGGAGGTTTTAATTTTCGGCCACGTTTCGCACACTCTTTACGAAACGGACAAGAACTCTCACGACACATTGAATTTTTAAATCAGAATTTTCCCCACGAACGAGAATTTGAAGACCTCCGATTGGTAGAAATTGCACTACTTTTCGACTTAAAATGAGAGAGTTATGGTCGTTTTAATTTTGGGTGATGTTTCTCACGCCCATTATAAAACGGACTAGAACACTCACATCCCACCGAATTTTGAAACGAGAATTCTTTCCTTTGAAAGTGAATTTCAAGACCTCCGATTGGAAGAAATTTGGCCACTTTTGGACCTAAAATGAGAGTTATGGAGGTTTTAATTTCAGGTGACGTGTCGCATACTCTTTATAACACAGACAAGAACGCTCTCATCCCACTGAATTTTGAAACAAGATTTCTTTCCCCTGAAAGCGAAGATGAAGACCTCCGATTGGTGGAAATTTCACCACTTTTGTACTCAAAATGAGAGAGTTATGGAGGTTTTAATTTTCGGCCACGTTTCGCACACTCTTTACGAAACGGACAAGAACTCTCACGACACATTGAATTTTTAAATGAGAATTTTCCCCACGAACGAGAATTTGAAGACCTCCGATTGGTAGAAATTGCACTACTTTTCGACTTAAAATGAGAGAGTTATGGTGGTTTTAATTTTGGGTGATGTTTCTCACGCCCATTATAAAACGGACTAGAACACTCACATCCCACCAAATTTTGAAACGAGAATTCTTTCCTTTGAAAGTGAATTTCAAGACCTCCGATTGGAAGAAATTTGGCCACTTTTGGACCTAAAATGAGAGTTATGGAGGTTTTAATTTCAGGTGACGTGTCGCACACTCTTTATAACACAGACAAGAACACTCTCATCCCACTGAATTTTGAAACAAGATTTCTTTCCCCTGAAAGCGAAGATGAAGACCTCCGATTGGTGGAAATTTCACCACTTTTGTACTCAAAATGAGAGAGTTATGGAGGTTTTAATTTTCGGCCACGTTTCGCACACTCTTTACGAAACGGACAAGAACTCTCACGACACATTGAATTTTTAAATCAGAATTTTCCCCACGAACGAGAATTTGAAGACCTCCGATTGGTAGAAATTGCACTACTTTTCGACTTAAAATGAGAGAGTTATGGTGGTTTTAATTTTGGGTGATGTTTCTCACGCCCATTATAAAACGGACTAGAACACTCACATCCCACCGAATTTTGAAACGAGAATTCTTTCCTTTGAAAGTGAATTTCAAGACCTCCGATTGGAAGAAATTTGGCCACTTTTGGACCTAAAATGAGAGTTATGGAGGTTTTAATTTCAGGTGACGTGTCGCATACTCTTTATAACACAGACAAGAACGCTCTCATCCCACTGAATTTTGAAACAAGATTTCTTTCCCCTGAAAGCGAAGATGAAGACCTCCGATTGGTGGAAATTTCACCACTTCTGTACTCAAAATGAGAGAGTTATGGAGGTTTTAATTTTCGGCCACGTTTCGCACACTCTTTACGAAACGGACAAGAACTCTCACGACACATTGAATTTTTAAATCAGAATTTTCCCCACGAACGAGAATTTGAAGACCTCCGATTGGTAGAAATTGCACTACTTTTCGACTTAAAATGAGAGAGTTATGGTCGTTTTAATTTTGGGTGATGTTTCTCACGCCCATTATAAAACGGACTAGAACACTCACATCCCACCGAATTTTGAAACGAGAATTCTTTCCTTTGAAAGTGAATTTCAAGACCTCCGATTGGAAGAAATTTGGCCACTTTTGGACCTAAAATGAGAGTTATGGAGGTTTCAATTTCAGGTGACCTGTCGCACACTCTTTATAACACAAACAAGAACGCTCTCATCCCACTGAATTTTGAAACAAGATTTCTTTCCCCTGAAAGCGAAGATGAAGACCTCCGATTGGTGGAAATTTCACCACTTTTGTACTCAAAATGAGAGAGTTATGGAGGTTTTAATTTTCGGCCACGTTTCGCACACTCTTTACGAAACGGACAAGAACTCTCACGACACATTGAATTTTTAAATGAGAATTTTCCCCACGAACGAGAATTTGAAGACCTCCGATTGGTAGAAATTGCACTACTTTTCGACTTAAAATGAGAGAGTTATGGTCGTTTTAATTTTGTGTGATGTTTCTCACGCCCATTATAAAACGGACTAGAACACTCACATCCCACCGAATTTTGAAACGAGAATTCTTTCCTTTGAAAGTGAATTTCAAGACCTCCGATTGGATGAAATTTGGCCACTTTTGGACCTAAAATGAGAGTTATGGAGGTTTTAATTTCAGGTGACGTGTCGCACACTCTTTATAACACAAACAAGAACGCTCTCATCCCACTGAATTTTGAAACAAGATTTCTTTCCCCTGAAAGCGAAGATGAAGACCTCCGATTGGTGGAAATTTCACCACTTTTGGACTCAAAATGAGAGAGTTATGGAGGTTTTAATTTTCGGCCACGTTTTGCACACTCTTTATGAAACGGACCAGAACTCTCACGACACATTGAATTTTTAAATGAGAATTTTCCCCACGAACGAGAATTTGAAGACCTCCGATTGGTAGAAATTGCACTACTTTTCGACTTAAAATGAGAGAGTTATGGTGGTTTTAATTTTGGGTGATGTTTCTCACGCCCATTATAAAACGGACTAGAACACTCACATCCCACCGAATTTTGAAACGAGAATTCTTTCCTTTGAAAGTGAATTTCAAGACCTCCGATTTGAAGAAATTTGGCCACTTTTGGACCTAAAATGAGAGTTATGGAGGTTTTAATTTCAGGTGACGTGTCGTACACTCTTTATAACACAGACAAGAACGCTCTCATCCCACTGAATTTTGAAACAAGATTTCTTTCCCCTGAAAGCGAAGATGAAGACCTCCGATTGGAGGAAATTTCACCAGTTTTGGACTCAAAATGAGAGAGTTGTGGAGGTTTTAATTTTCGGCCACGTTTTCCGCACTCTTTATGAAACAGACAAAAACTCTCACGACAGATTGAATTTTTAAATGAGAATTTTCCCCACGAACGAGATTTGGAAGACCTCCGATTGGTAAAAATTGCACTACTTTTCGACTTAAAATGAGAGAGTTATGGTCGTTTTAATTTTGGGTGATGTTTCTCACGCCCATTATAAAACGGACTAGAACACTCACATCCCACCGAATTTTGAAACGAGAATTCTTTCCTTTGAAAGTGAATTTCAAGACCTCCGATTGGAAGAAATTTGGCCACTTTTGGACCTAAAATGAGAGTTATGGAGGTTTTAATTTCAGGTGACGTGTCGCATACTCTTTATAACACAGACAAGAACGCTCTCATCCCACTGAATTTTGAAACAAGATTTCTTTCCCCTGAAAGCGAAGATGAAGACCTCCGATTGGTGGAAATTTCACCACTTTTGTACTCAAAATGAGAGAGTTATGGAGGTTTTAATTTTCGGCCACGTTTCGCACACTCTTTACGAAACGGACAAGAACTCTCACGACACATTGAATTTTTAAATGAGAATTTTCCCCACGAACGAGAATTTGAAGACCTCCGATTGGTAGAAATTGCACTACTTTTCGACTTAAAATGAGAGAGTTATGGTGGTTTTAATTTTGGGTGATGTTTCTCACGCCCATTATAAAACGGACTAGAACACTCACATCCCACCGAATTTTGAAACGAGAATTCTTTCCTTTGAAAGTGAATTTCAAGACCTCCGATTGGAAGAAATTTGGCCACTTTTGGACCTAAAATGAGAGTTATGGAGGTTTTAATTTCAGGTGACGTGTCGCACACTCTTTATAACACAGACAAGAACGCTCTCATCCCACTGAATTTTGAAACAAGATTTCTTTCCCCTGAAAGCGAAGATGAAGACCTCCGATTCGTGGAAATTTCACCACTTTTGGACTCAAAATGAGAGAGTTATGGAGGTTTTAATTTTCGGCCACGTTTTGCACACTCTTTATGAAACGGACCAGAACTCTCACGACACATTGAATTTTTAAATGAGAATTTTCCCCACGAACGAGAATTTGAAGACCTCCGATTGGTAGAAATTGCACTACTTTTCGACTTAAAATGAGAGAGTTATGGTCGTTTTAATTTTGGGTGATGTTTCTCACGCCCATTATAAAACGGACTAGAACACTCACATCCCACCGAATTTTGAAACGAGAATTCTTTCCTTTGAAAGTGAATTTCAAGACCTCCGATTGGAAGAAATTTGGCCACTTTTGGACCTAAAATGAGAGTTATGGAGGTTTTAATTTCAGGTGACGTGTCGCACACTCTTTATAACACAGACAAGAACGCTCTCATCCCACTGAATTTTGAAACAAGATTTCTTTCCCCTGAAAGCGAAGATGAAGACCTCCGATTCATGGAAATTTCACCACTTTTGGACTCAAAATGAGAGAGTTATGGAGGTTTTAATTTTCGGCCACGTTTTGCACACTCTTTATGAAACGGACCAGAACTCTCACGACACATTGAATTTTTAAATGAGAATTTTCCCCACGAACGAGAATTTGAAGACCTCCGATTGGTAGAAATTGCACTACTTTTCGACTTAAAATGAGAGAGTTATGGTCGTTTTAATTTTGGGTGATGTTTCTCACGCCCATTATAAAACGGACTAGAACACTCACATCCCACCGAATTTTGAAACGAGAATTCTTTCCTTTGAAAGTGAATTTCAAGACCTCCGATTGGAAGAAATTTGGCCACTTTTGGACCTAAAATGAGAGTTATGGAGGTTTTAATTTCAGGTGACGTGTCGTACACTCTTTATAACACAGACAAGAACGCTCTCATCCCACTGAATTTTGAAACAAGATTTCTTTCCCCTGAAAGCGAAGATGAAGACCTCCGATTGGAGGAAATTTCACCAGTTTTGGACTCAAAATGAGAGAGTTATGGAGGTTTTAATTTTCGGCCATGTTTTCCGCACTCTTTAGGAAACAGACAAAAACTCTCACGACAGATTGAATTTTAAAATGAGAATTTTCCCCACGAACGAGATTTCGAAGACCTCCGATTGGTAAAAATTGCACTACTTTTCGACTTAAAATGAGAGAGTTATGGTCGTTTTAATTTTGGGTGATGTTTCTCACGCCCATTATAAAACGGAGTAGAACACTCACATCCCACCGAATTTTGAAACGAGAATTCTTTCCTTTGAAAGTGAATTTCAAGAACTCCGATTGGAAGAAATTTGGCCACTTTTGGACCTAAAATGAGAGTTATGGAGGTTTTAATTTCAGGTGACGTGTCGCACACTCTTTATAACACAGACAAGAACGCTCTCATCCCACTGAATTTTGAAACAAGATTTCTTTCCCCTGAAAGCGAAGATGAAGACCTCCGATTGGTGGAAATTTCACCACTTTTGTACTCAAAATGAGAGAGTTATGGAGGTTTTAATTTTCGGCCACGTTTCGCACACTCTTTACGAAACGGACAAGAACTCTCACGACACATTGAATTTTTAAATGAGAATTTTCCCCACGAACGAGAATTTGAAGACCTCCGATTGGTAGAAATTGCACTACTTTTCGACTTAAAATGAGAGAGTTATGGTGGTTTTAATTTTGGGTGATGTTTCTCACGCCCATTATAAAACGGACTAGAACACTCACATCCCACCGAATTTTGAAACGAGAATTCTTTCCTTTGAAAGTGAATTTCAAGACCTCCGATTGGAAGAAATTTGGCCACTTTTGGACCTAAAATGAGAGTTATGGAGGTTTTAATTTCAGGTGACGTGTCGCACACTCTTTATAACACAGACAAGAACGCTCTCATCCCACTGAATTTTGAAACAAGATTTCTTTCCCCTGAAAGAGAAGATGAAGACCTCCGATTCGTGGAAATTTCACCACTTTTGGACTCAAAATGAGAGAGTTATGGAGGTTTTAATTTTCGGCCACGTTTTGCACACTCTTTATGAAACGGACCAGAACTCTCACGACACATTGAATTTTTAAATGAGAATTTTCCCCACGAACGAGAATTTGAAGACCTCCGATTGGTAGAAATTGCACTACTTTTCGACTTAAAATGAGAGAGTTATGGTCGTTTTAATTTTGGGTGATGTTTCTCACGCCCATTATAAAACGGACTAGAACACTCACATCCCACCGAATTTTGAAACGAGAATTCTTTCCTTTGAAAGTGAATTTCAAGACCTCCGATTGGAAGAAATTTGGCCACTTTTGGACCTAAAATGAGAGTTATGGAGGTTTTAATTTCAGGTGACGTGTCGTACACTCTTTATAACACAGACAAGAACGCTCTCATCCCACTGAATTTTGAAACAAGATTTCTTTCCCCTGAAAGCGAAGATGAAGACCTCCGATTGGAGGAAATTTCACCAGTTTTGGACTCAAAATGAGAGAGTTATGGAGGTTTTAATTTTCGGCCATGTTTTCCGCACTCTTTATGAAACAGACAAAAACTCTCACGACACATTGAATTTTTAAATGAGAATTTTCCCCACGAACGAGAATTCGAAGACCTCCGATTGGTAAAAATTGCACTACTTTTCGACTTAAAATGAGAGAGTTATGGTCGTTTTAATTTTGGGTGATGTTTCTCACGCCCATTATAAAACGGAGTAGAACACTCACATCCCACCGAATTTTGAAACGAGAATTCTTTCCTTTGAAAGTGAATTTCAAGAACTCCGATTGGAAGAAATTTGGCCACTTTTGGACCTAAAATGAGAGTTATGGAGGTTTTAATTTCAGGTGACGTGTCGCACACTCTTTATAACACAGACAAGAACGCTCTCATCCCACTGAATTTTGAAACAAGATTTCTTTCCCCTGAAAGCGAAGATGAAGACCTCCGATTGGTGGAAATTTCACCACTTTTGTACTCAAAATGAGAGAGTTATGGAGGTTTTAATTTTCGGCCACGTTTCGCACACTCTTTACGAAACGGACAAGAACTCTCACGACACATTGAATTTTTAAATGAGAATTTTCCCCACGAACGAGAATTTGAAGACCTCCGATTGGTAGAAATTGCACTACTTTTCGACTTAAAATGAGAGAGTTATGGTGGTTTTAATTTTGGGTGATGTTTCTCACGCCCATTATAAAACGGACTAGAACACTCACATCCCACCGAATTTTGAAACGAGAATTCTTTCCTTTGAAAGTGAATTTCAAGACCTCCGATTGGAAGAAATTTGGCCACTTTTGGACCTAAAATGAGAGTTATGGAGGTTTTAATTTCAGGTGACGTGTCGCACACTCTTTATAACACAGACAAGAACGCTCTCATCCCACTGAATTTTGAAACAAGATTTCTTTCCCCTGAAAGAGAAGATGAAGACCTCCGATTCGTGGAAATTTCACCACTTTTGGACTCAAAATGAGAGAGTTATGGAGGTTTTAATTTTCGGCCACGTTTTGCACACTCTTTATGAAACGGACCAGAACTCTCACGACACATTGAATTTTTAAATGAGAATTTTCCCCACGAACGAGAATTTGAAGACCTCCGATTGGTAGAAATTGCACTACTTTTCGACTTAAAATGAGAGAGTTATGGTCGTTTTAATTTTGGGTGATGTTTCTCACGCCCATTATAAAACGGACTAGAACACTCACATCCCACCGAATTTTGAAACGAGAATTCTTTCCTTTGAAAGTGAATTTCAAGACCTCCGATTGGAAGAAATTTGGCCACTTTTGGACCTAAAATGAGAGTTATGGAGGTTTTAATTTCAGGTGACGTGTCGCACACTCTTTATAACACAGACAAGAACGCTCTCATCCCACTGAATTTTGAAACAAGATTTCTTTCCCCTGAAAGCGAAGATGAAGACCTCCGATTCGTGGAAATTTCACCACTTTTGGACTCAAAATGAGAGAGTTGTGGAGGTTTTAATTTTCGGCCACGTTTTGCACACTCTTTATGAAACGGACCAGAACTCTCACGACACATTGAATTTTTAAATGAGAATTTTCCCCACGAACGAGAATTTGAAGACCTCCGATTGGTAGAAATTGCACTACTTTTCGACTTAAAATGAGAGAGTTATGGTCGTTTTAATTTTGGGTGATGTTTCTCACGCCCATTATAAAACGGACTAGAACACTCACATCCCACCGAATTTTGAAACGAGAATTCTTTCCTTTGAAAGTGAATTTCAAGACCTCCGATTGGAAGAAATTTGGCCACTTTTGGACCTAAAATGAGAGTTATGGAGGTTTTAATTTCAGGTGACCTGTCGCACACTCTTTATAACACAAACAAGAACGCTCTCATCCCATTGAATTTTGAAACAAGATTTCTTTCCCCTGAAAGCGAAGATGAAGACCTCCGATTGGTGGAAATTTCACCACTTCTGTACTCAAAATGAGAGAGTTATGGAGGTTTTAATTTTCGGCCACGTTTCGCACACTCTTTACGAAACGGACAACAACTCTCACGACACATTGAATTTTTAAATGAGAATTTTCCCCACGAACGAGAATTTGAAGACCTCCGATTGCTAGAAATTGCACTACTTTTCGACTTAAAATGAGAGAGTTATGGTCGTTTTAATTTTGTGTGATGTTTCTCACGCCCATTATAAAACGGACTAGAACACTCACATCCCACCGAATTTTGAAACGAGAATTCTTTCCTTTGAAAGTGAATTTCAAGACCTCCGATTGGATGAAATTTGGCCACTTTTGGACCTAAAATGAGAGTTATGGAGGTTTTAATTTCAGGTGACGTGTCGCACACTCTTTATAACACAAACAAGAACGCTCTCATCCCACTGAATTTTGAAACAAGATTTCTTTCCCCTGAAAGCGAAGATGAAGACCTCCGATTGGTGGAAATTTCACCACTTTTGGACTCAAAATGAGAGAGTTATGGAGGTTTTAATTTTCGGCCACGTTTCGCACACTCTTTATGAAACGGACCAGAACTCTCACGACACATTGAATTTTTAAATGGGAATTTTCCCCACGAACGAGAATTTGAAGACCTCCGATTGGTAGAAATTGCACTACTTTTCGACTTAAAATGAGAGAGTTATGGTGGTTTTAATTTTGGGTGATGTTTCTCACGCCCATTATAAAACGGACTAGAACACTCACATCCCACCGAATTTTGAAACGAGAATTCTTTCCTTTGAAAGTGAATTTCAAGACCTCCGATTTGAAGAAATTTGGCCACTTTTGGACCTAAAATGAGAGTTATGGAGGTTTTAATTTCAGGTGACGTGTCGTACACTCTTTATAACACAGACAAGAACGCTCTCATCCCACTGAATTTTGAAACAAGATTTCTTTCCCCTGAAAGCGAAGATGAAGACCTCCGATTGGAGGAAATTTCACCAGTTTTGGACTCAAAATGAGAGAGTTGTGGAGGTTTTAATTTTCGGCCATGTTTTCCGCACTCTTTATGAAACAGACAAAAACTCTCACGACAGATTGAATTTTTAAATGAGAATTTTCCCCACGAACGAGATTTGGAAGACCTCCGATTGGTAAAAATTGCACTACTTTTCGACTTAAAATGAGAGAGTTATGGTCGTTTTAATTTTGGGTGATGTTTCTCACGCCCATTATAAAACGGACTAGAACACTCACATCCCACCGAATTTTGAAACGAGAATTCTTTCCTTTGAAAGTGAATTTCAAGACCTCCGATTGGAAGAAATTTGGCCACTTTTGGACCTAAAATGAGAGTTATGGAGGTTTTAATTTCAGGTGACGTGTCGCACACTCTTTATAACACAGACAAGAACGCTCTCATCCCACTGAATTTTGAAACAAGATTTCTTTCCCCTGAAAGCGAAGATGAAGACCTCCGATTGGTGGAAATTTCACCACTTTTGTACTCAAAATGAGAGAGTTATGGAGGTTTTAATTTTCGGCCACGTTTCGCACACTCTTTACGAAACGGACAAGAACTCTCACGACACATTGAATTTTTAAATGAGAATTTTCCCCACGAACGAGAATTTGAAGACCTCCGATTGGTAGAAATTGCACTACTTTTCGACTTAAAATGAGAGAGTTATGGTGGTTTTAATTTTGGGTGATGTTTCTCACGCCCATTATAAAACGGACTAGAACACTCACATCCCACCAAATTTTGAAACGAGAATTCTTTCCTTTGAAAGTGAATTTCAAGACCTCCGATTGGAAGAAATTTGGCCACTTTTGGACCTAAAATGAGAGTTATGGAGGTTTTAATTTCAGGTGACCTGTCGCACACTCTTTATAACACAGACAAGAACGCTCTCATCCCATTGAATTTTGAAACAAGATTTCTTTCCCCTGAAAGCGAAGATGAAGACCTCCGATTGGTGGAAATTTCACCACTTCTGTACTCAAAATGAGAGAGTTATGGAGGTTTTAATTTTCGGCCACGTTTCGCACACTCTTTATGAAACGGACCAGAACTCTCACGACACATTGAATTTTTAAATGGGAATTTTCCCCACGAACGAGAATTTGAAGACCTCCGATTGGTAGAAATTGCACTACTTTTCGACTTAAAATGAGAGAGTTATGGTGGTTTTAATTTTGGGTGATGTTTCTCACGCCCATTATAAAACGGACTAGAACACTCACATCCCACCGAATTTTGAAACGAGAATTCTTTCCTTTGAAAGTGAATTTCAAGACCTCCGATTGGAAGAAATTTGGCCACTTTTGGACCTAAAATGAGAGTTATGGAGGTTTTAATTTCAGGTGACGTGTCGTACACTCTTTATAACACAGACAAGAACGCTCTCATCCCACTGAATTTTGAAACAAGATTTCTTTCCCCTGAAAGCGAAGATGAAGACCTCCGATTGGAGGAAATTTCACCAGTTTTGGACTCAAAATGAGAGAGTTGTGGAGGTTTTAATTTTCGGCCATGTTTTCCGCACTCTTTATGAAACAGACAAAAACTCTCACGACAGATTGAATTTTTAAATGAGAATTTTCCCCACGAACGAGATTTGGAAGACCTCCGATTGGTAAAAATTGCACTACTTTTCGACTTAAAATGAGAGAGTTATGGTCGTTTTAATTTTGGGTGATGTTTCTCACGCCCATTATAAAACGGACTAGAACACTCACATCCCACCGAATTTTGAAACGAGAATTCTTTCCTTTGAAAGTGAATTTCAAGACCTCCGATTGGAAGAAATTTGGCCACTTTTGGACCTAAAATGAGAGTTATGGAGGTTTTAATTTCAGGTGACGTGTCGCACACTCTTTATAACACAGACAAGAACGCTCTCATCCCACTGAATTTTGAAACAAGATTTCTTTCCCCTGAAAGCGAAGATGAAGACCTCCGATTGGTGGAAATTTCACCACTTTTGTACTCAAAATGAGAGAGTTATGGAGGTTTTAATTTTCGGCCACGTTTCGCACACTCTTTACGAAACGGACAAGAACTCTCACGACACATTGAATTTTTAAATGAGAATTTTCCCCACGAACGAGAATTTGAAGACCTCCGATTGGTAGAAATTGCACTACTTTTCGACTTAAAATGAGAGAGTTATGGTGGTTTTAATTTTGGGTGATGTTTCTCACGCCCATTATAAAACGGACTAGAACACTCACATCCCACCGAATTTTGAAACGAGAATTCTTTCCTTTGAAAGTGAATTTCAAGACCTCCGATTGGAAGAAATTTGGCCACTTTTGGACCTAAAATGAGAGTTATGGAGGTTTTAATTTCAGGTGACGTGTCGCACACTCTTTATAACACAGACAAGAACGCTCTCATCCCACTGAATTTTGAAACAAGATTTCTTTCCCCTGAAAGAGAAGATGAAGACCTCCGATTCGTGGAAATTTCACCACTTTTGGACTCAAAATGAGAGAGTTATGGAGGTTTTAATTTTCGGCCACGTTTTGCACACTCTTTATGAAACGGACCAGAACTCTCACGACACATTGAATTTTTAAATGAGAATTTTCCCCACGAACGAGAATTTGAAGACCTCCGATTGGTAGAAATTGCACTACTTTTCGACTTAAAATGAGAGAGTTATGGTCGTTTTAATTTTGGGTGATGTTTCTCACGCCCATTATAAAACGGACTAGAACACTCACATCCCACCGAATTTTGAAACGAGAATTCTTTCCTTTGAAAGTGAATTTCAAGACCTCCGATTGGAAGAAATTTGGCCACTTTTGGACCTAAAATGAGAGTTATGGAGGTTTTAATTTCAGGTGACGTGTCGCACACTCTTTATAACACAGACAAGAACGCTCTCATCCCACTGAATTTTGAAACAAGATTTCTTTCCCCTGAAAGCGAAGATGAAGACCTCCGATTCATGGAAATTTCACCACTTTTGGACTCAAAATGAGAGAGTTATGGAGGTTTTAATTTTCGGCCACGTTTTGCACACTCTTTATGAAACGGACCAGAACTCTCACGACACATTGAATTTTTAAATGAGAATTTTCCCCACGAACGAGAATTTGAAGACCTCCGATTGGTAGAAATTGCACTACTTTTCAACTTAAAATGAGAGAGTTATGGTCGTTTTAATTTTGGGTGATGTTTCTCACGCCCATTATAAAACGGACTAGAACACTCACATCCCACCGAATTTTGAAACGAGAATTCTTTCCTTTGAAAGTGAATTTCAAGACCTCCGATTGGAAGAAATTTGGCCACTTTTGGACCTAAAATGAGAGTTATGGAGGTTTTAATTTCAGGTGACGTGTCGTACACTCTTTAAAACACAGACAAGAACGCTCTCATCCCACTGAATTTTGAAACAAGATTTCTTTCCCCTGAAAGCGAAGATGAAGACCTCCGATTGGAGGAAATTTCACCAGTTTTGGACTCAAAATGAGAGAGTTATGGAGGTTTTAATTTTCGGCCACGTTTTGCACACTCTTTATGAAACGGACCAGAACTCTCACGACACATTGAATTTTTAAATGAGAATTTTCCCCACGAACGAGAATTTGAAGACCTCCGATTGGTAGAAATTGCACTACTTTTCGACTTAAAATGAGAGAGTTATGGTCGTTTTAATTTTGGGTGATGTTTCTCACGCCCATTATAAAACGGACTAGAACACTCACATCCCACCGAATTTTGAAACGAGAATTCTTTCCTTTGAAAGTGAATTTCAAGACCTCCGATTGGAAGAAATTTGGCCACTTTTGGACCTAAAATGAGAGTTATGGAGGTTTTAATTTCAGGTGACGTGTCGCACACTCTTTATAACACAGACAAGAACGCTCTCATCCCACTGAATTTTGAAACAAGATTTCTTTCCCCTGAAAGCGAAGATGAAGACCTCCGATTGGTGGAAATTTCACCACTTTTGTACTCAAAATGAGAGAGTTATGGAGGTTTTAATTTTCGGCCACGTTTCGCACACTCTTTACGAAACGGACAAGAACTCTCACGACACATTGAATTTTTAAATGAGAATTTTCCCCACGAACGAGAATTTGAAGACCTCCGATTGGTAGAAATTGCACTACTTTTCGACTTAAAATGAGAGAGTTATGGTGGTTTTAATTTTGGGTGATGTTTCTCACGCCCATTATAAAACGGACTAGAACACTCACATCCCACCAAATTTTGAAACGAGAATTCTTTCCTTTGAAAGTGAATTTCAAGACCTCCGATTGGAAGAAATTTGGCCACTTTTGGACCTAAAATGAGAGTTATGGAGGTTTTAATTTCAGGTGACGTGTCGCACACTCTTTATAACACAGACAAGAACGCTCTCATCCCACTGAATTTTGAAACAAGATTTCTTTCCCCTGAAAGCGAAGATGAAGACCTCCGATTCGTGGAAATTTCACCACTTTTGGACTCAAAATGAGAGAGTTATGGAGGTTTTAATTTTCGGCCACGTTTTGCACACTCTTTATGAAACGGACCAGAACTCACACGACACATTGAATTTTTAAATGAGAATTTTCCCCACGAACGAGAATTTGAAGACCTCCGATTGGTAGAAATTGCACTACTTTTCGACTTAAAATGAGAGAGTTATGGTCGTTTTAATTTTGGGTGATGTTTCTCACGCCCATTATAAAACGGACTAGAACACTCACATCCCACCGAATTTTGAAACGAGAATTCTTTCCTTTGAAAGTGAATTTCAAGACCTCCGATTGGAAGAAATTTGGCCACTTTTGGACCTAAAATGAGAGTTATGGAGGTTTTAATTTCAGGTGACGTGTCGCACACTCTTTATAACACAGACAAGAACGCTCTCATCCCACTAAATTTTGAAACAAGATTTCTTTCCCCTGAAAGAGAAGATGAAGACCTCCGATTCGTGGAAATTTCACCACTTTTGGACTCAAAATGAGAGAGTTATGGAGGTTTTAATTTTCGGCCACGTTTTGCACACTCTTTATGAAACGGACCAGAACTCTCACGACACATTGAATTTTTAAATGAGAATTTTCCCCACGAACGAGAATTTGAAGACCTCCGATTGGTAGAAATTGCACTACTTTTCAACTTAAAATGAGAGAGTTATGGTCGTTTTAATTTTGGGTGATGTTTCTCACGCCCATTATAAAACGGACTAGAACACTCACATCCCACCGAATTTTGAAACGAGAATTCTTTCCTTTGAAAGTGAATTTCAAGACCTCCGATTGGAAGAAATTTGGCCACTTTTGGACCTAAAATGAGAGTTATGGAGGTTTTAATTTCAGGTGACGTGTCGCACACTCTTTATAACACAGACAAGAACGCTCTCATCCCACTGAATTTTGAAACAAGATTTCTTTCCCCTGAAAGCGAAGATGAAGACCTCCGATTCGTGGAAATTTCACCACTTTTGGACTCAAAATGAGAGAGTTATGGAGGTTTTAATTTTCAGCCACGTTTTGCACACTCTTTATGAAACGGACCAGAACTCTCACGACACATTGAATTTTTAAATGAGAATTTTCCCCACGAACGAGAATTTGAAGACCTCCGATTGGTAGAAATTGCACTACTTTTCGACTTAAAATGAGAGAGTTATGGTCGTTTTAATTTTGGGTGATGTTTCTCACGCCCATTATAAAACGGACTAGAACACTCACATCCCACCGAATTTTGAAACGAGAATTCTTTCCTTTGAAAGTGAATTTCAAGACCTCCGATTGGAAGAAATTTGGCCACTTTTGGACCTAAAATGAGAGTTATGGAGGTTTTAATTTCAGGTGACGTGTCGCACACTCTTTATAACACAGACAAGAACGCTCTCATCCCACTGAATTTTGAAACAAGATTTCTTTCCCCTGAAAGCGAAGATGAAGACCTCCGATTGGTGGAAATTTCACCACTTTTGTACTCAAAATGAGAGAGTTATGGAGGTTTTAATTTTCGGCCACGTTTCGCACACTCTTTACGAAACGGACAAGAACTCTCACGACACATTGAATTTTTAAATGAGAATTTTCCCCACGAACGAGAATTTGAAGACCTCCGATTGGTAGAAATTGCACTACTTTTCGACTTAAAATGAGAGAGTTATGGTGGTTTTAATTTTGGGTGATGTTTCTCACGCCCATTATAAAACGGACTAGAACACTCACATCCCACCAAATTTTGAAACGAGAATTCTTTCCTTTGAAAGTGAATTTCAAGACCTCCGATTGGAAGAAATTTGGCCACTTTTGGACCTAAAATGAGAGTTATGGAGGTTTTAATTTCAGGTGACGTGTCGCACACTCTTTATAACACAGACAAGAACGCTCTCATCCCACTGAATTTTGAAACAAGATTTCTTTCCCCTGAAAGCGAAGATGAAGACCTCCGATTCGTGGAAATTTCACCACTTTTGGACTCAAAATGAGAGAGTTATGGAGGTTTTAATTTTCGGCCACGTTTTGCACACTCTTTATGAAACGGACCAGAACTCACACGACACATTGAATTTTTAAATGAGAATTTTCCCCACGAACGAGAATTTGAAGACCTCCGATTGGTAGAAATTGCACTACTTTTCGACTTAAAATGAGAGAGTTATGGTCGTTTTAATTTTGGGTGATGTTTCTCACGCCCATTATAAAACGGACTAGAACACTCACATCCCACCGAATTTTGAAACGAGAATTCTTTCCTTTGAAAGTGAATTTCAAGACCTCCGATTGGAAGAAATTTGGCCACTTTTGGACCTAAAATGAGAGTTATGGAGGTTTTAATTTCAGGTGACGTGTCGCACACTCTTTATAACACAGACAAGAACGCTCTCATCCCACTGAATTTTGAAACAAGATTTCTTTCCCCTGAAAGCGAAGATGAAGACCTCCGATTCGTGGAAATTTCACCACTTTTGGACTCAAAATGAGAGAGTTATGGAGGTTTTAATTTTCGGCCACGTTTTGCACACTCTTTATGAAACGGACCAGAACTCTCACGACACATTGAATTTTTAAATGAGAATTTTCCCCACGAACGAGAATTTGAAGACCTCCGATTGGTAGAAATTGCACTACTTTTCGACTTAAAATGAGAGAGTTATGGTCGTTTTAATTTTGGGTGATGTTTCTCACGCCCATTATAAAACGGACTAGAACACTCACATCCCACCGAATTTTGAAACGAGAATTCTTTCCTTTGAAAGTGAATTTCAAGACCTCCGATTGGAAGAAATTTGGCCACTTTTGGACCTAAAATGAGAGTTATGGAGGTTTTAATTTCAGGTGACGTGTCGTACACTCTTTATAACACAGACAAGAACGCTCTCATCCCACTGAATTTTGAAACAAGATTTCTTTCCCCTGAAAGCGAAGATGAAGACCTCCGATTGGTGGAAATTTCACCACTTTTGTACTCAAAATGAGAGAGTTATGGAGGTTTTAATTTTCGGCCACGTTTCGCACACTCTTTACGAAACGGACAAGAACTCTCACGACACATTGAATTTTTAAATGAGAATTTTCCCCACGAACGAGAATTTGAAGACCTCCGATTGGTAGAAATTGCACTACTTTTCGACTTAAAATGAGAGAGTTATGGTGGTTTTAATTTTGGGTGATGTTTCTCACGCCCATTATAAAACGGACTAGAACACTCACATCCCACCGAATTTTGAAACGAGAATTCTTTCCTTTGAAAGTGAATTTCAAGACCTCCGATTGGAAGAAATTTGGCCACTTTTGGACCTAAAATGAGAGTTATGGAGGTTTTAATTTCAGGTGACGTGTCGCACACTCTTTATAACACAGACAAGAACGCTCTCATCCCACTGAATTTTGAAACAAGATTTCTTTCCCCTGAAAGAGAAGATGAAGACCTCCGATTCGTGGAAATTTCACCACTTTTGGACTCAAAATGAGAGAGTTATGGAGGTTTTAATTTTCGGCCACGTTTTGCACACTCTTTATGAAACGGACCAGAACTCTCACGACACATTGAATTTTTAAATGAGAATTTTCCCCACGAACGAGAATTTGAAGACCTCCGATTGGTAGAAATTGCACTACTTTTCGACTTAAAATGAGAGAGTTATGGTCGTTTTAATTTTGGGTGATGTTTCTCACGCCCATTATAAAACGGACTAGAACACTCACATCCCACCGAATTTTGAAACGAGAATTCTTTCCTTTGAAAGTGAATTTCAAGACCTCCGATTGGAAGAAATTTGGCCACTTTTGGACCTAAAATGAGAGTTATGGAGGTTTTAATTTCAGGTGACGTGTCGCACACTCTTTATAACACAGACAAGAACGCTCTCATCCCACTGAATTTTGAAACAAGATTTCTTTCCCCTGAAAGCGAAGATGAAGACCTCCGATTCGTGGAAATTTCACCACTTTTGGACTCAAAATGAGAGAGTTATGGAGGTTTTAATTTTCGGCCACGTTTTGCACACTCTTTATGAAACGGACCAGAACTCTCACGACACATTGAATTTTTAAATGAGAATTTTCCCCACGAACGAGAATTTGAAGACCTCCGATTGGTAGAAATTGCACTACTTTTCGACTTAAAATGAGAGAGTTATGGTCGTTTTAATTTTGGGTGATGTTTCTCACGCCCATTATAAAACGGACTAGAACACTCACATCCCACCGAATTTTGAAACGAGAATTCTTTCCTTTGAAAGTGAATTTCAAGACCTCCGATTGGAAGAAATTTGGCCACTTTTGGACCTAAAATGAGAGTTATGGAGGTTTTAATTTCAGGTGACCTGTCGCACACTCTTTATAACACAAACAAGAACGCTCTCATCCCATTGAATTTTGAAACAAGATTTCTTTCCCCTGAAAGCGAAGATGAAGACCTCCGATTGGTGGAAATTTCACCACTTCTGTACTCAAAATGAGAGAGTTATGGAGGTTTTAATTTTCGGCCACGTTTCGCACACTCTTTACGAAACGGACAAGAACTCTCACGACACATTGAATTTTTAAATGAGAATTTTCCCCACGAACGAGAATTTGAAGACCTCCGATTGGTAGAAATTGCACTACTTTTCGACTTAAAATGAGAGAGTTATGGTCGTTTTAATTTTGTGTGATGTTTCTCACGCCCATTATAAAACGGACTAGAACACTCACATCCCACCGAATTTTGAAACGAGAATTCTTTCCTTTGAAAGTGAATTTCAAGACCTCCGATTGGATGAAATTTGGCCACTTTTGGACCTAAAATGAGAGTTATGGAGGTTTTAATTTCAGGTGACGTGTCGCACACTCTTTATAACACAAACAAGAACGCTCTCATCCCACTGAATTTTGAAACAAGATTTCTTTCCCCTGAAAGCGAAGATGAAGACCTCCGATTGGTGGAAATTTCACCACTTTTGGACTCAAAATGAGAGAGTTATGGAGGTTTTAATTTTCGGCCACGTTTTGCACACTCTTTATGAAACGGACCAGAACTCTCACGACACATTGAATTTTTAAATGAGAATTTTCCCCACGAACGAGAATTTGAAGACCTCCGATTGGTAGAAATTGCACTACTTTTCGACTTAAAATGAGAGAGTTATGGTGGTTTTAATTTTGGGTGATGTTTCTCACGCCCATTATAAAACGGACTAGAACACTCACATCCCACCGAATTTTGAAACGAGAATTCTTTCCTTTGAAAGTGAATTTCAAGACCTCCGATTTGAAGAAATTTGGCCACTTTTGGACCTAAAATGAGAGTTATGGAGGTTTTAATTTCAGGTGACGTGTCGTACACTCTTTATAACACAGACAAGAACGCTCTCATCCCACTGAATTTTGAAACAAGATTTCTTTCCCCTGAAAGCGAAGATGAAGACCTCCGATTGGAGGAAATTTCACCAGTTTTGGACTCAAAATGAGAGAGTTGTGGAGGTTTTAATTTTCGGCCATGTTTTCCGCACTCTTTATGAAACAGACAAAAACTCTCACGACAGATTGAATTTTTAAATGAGAATTTTCCCCACGAACGAGATTTGGAAGACCTCCGATTGGTAAAAATTGCACTACTTTTCGACTTAAAATGAGAGAGTTATGGTCGTTTTAATTTTGGGTGATGTTTCTCACGCCCATTATAAAACGGACTAGAACACTCACATCCCACCGAATTTTGAAACGAGAATTCTTTCCTTTGAAAGTGAATTTCAAGACCTCCGATTGGAAGAAATTTGGCCACTTTTGGACCTAAAATGAGAGTTATGGAGGTTTTAATTTCAGGTGACGTGTCGCACACTCTTTATAACACAGACAAGAACGCTCTCATCCCACTGAATTTTGAAACAAGATTTCTTTCCCCTGAAAGCGAAGATGAAGACCTCCGATTGGTGGAAATTTCACCACTTTTGTACTCAAAATGAGAGAGTTATGGAGGTTTTAATTTTCGGCCACGTTTCGCACACTCTTTACGAAACGGACAAGAACTCTCACGACACATTGAATTTTTAAATGAGAATTTTCCCCACGAACGAGAATTTGAAGACCTCCGATTGGTAGAAATTGCACTACTTTTCGACTTAAAATGAGAGAGTTATGGTGGTTTTAATTTTGGGTGATGTTTCTCACGCCCATTATAAAACGGACTAGAACACTCACATCCCACCAAATTTTGAAACGAGAATTCTTTCCTTTGAAAGTGAATTTCAAGACCTCCGATTGGAAGAAATTTGGCCACTTTTGGACCTAAAATGAGAGTTATGGAGGTTTTAATTTCAGGTGACGTGTCGCACACTCTTTATAACACAGACAAGAACGCTCTCATCCCACTGAATTTTGAAACAAGATTTCTTTCCCCTGAAAGAGAAGATGAAGACCTCCGATTCGTGGAAATTTCACCACTTTTGGACTCAAAATGAGAGAGTTATGGAGGTTTTAATTTTCGGCCACGTTTTGCACACTCTTTATGAAACGGACCAGAACTCTCACGACACATTGAATTTTTAAATGAGAATTTTCCCCACGAACGAGAATTTGAAGACCTCCGATTGGTAGAAATTGCACTACTTTTCGACTTAAAATGAGAGAGTTATGGTCGTTTTAATTTTGGGTGATGTTTCTCACGCCCATTATAAAACGGACTAGAACACTCACATCCCACCGAATTTTGAAACGAGAATTCTTTCCTTTGAAAGTGAATTTCAAGACCTCCGATTGGAAGAAATTTGGCCACTTTTGGACCTAAAATGAGAGTTATGGAGGTTTTAATTTCAGGTGACGTGTCGCACACTCTTTATAACACAGACAAGAACGCTCTCATCCCACTGAATTTTGAAACAAGATTTCTTTCCCCTGAAAGCGAAGATGAAGACCTCCGATTGGTGGAAATTTCACCACTTTTGTACTCAAAATGAGAGAGTTATGGAGGTTTTAATTTTCGGCCACGTTTCGCACACTCTTTACGAAACGGACAAGAACTCTCACGACACATTGAATTTTTAAATGAGAATTTTCCCCACGAACGAGAATTTGAAGACCTCCGATTGGTAGAAATTGCACTACTTTTCGACTTAAAATGAGAGAGTTATGGTGGTTTTAATTTTGGGTGATGTTTCTCACGCCCATTATAAAACGGACTAGAACACTCACATCCCACCAAATTTTGAAACGAGAATTCTTTCCTTTGAAAGTGAATTTCAAGACCTCCGATTGGAAGAAATTTGGCCACTTTTGGACCTAAAATGAGAGTTATGGAGGTTTTAATTTCAGGTGACGTGTCGCACACTCTTTATAACACAGACAAGAACGCTCTCATCCCACTGAATTTTGAAACAAGATTTCTTTCCCCTGAAAGCGAAGATGAAGACCTCCGATTCGTGGAAATTTCACCACTTTTGGACTCAAAATGAGAGAGTTATGGAGGTTTTAATTTTCGGCCACGTTTTGCACACTCTTTATGAAACGGACCAGAACTCTCACGACACATTGAATTTTTAAATGAGAATTTTCCCCACGAACGAGAATTTGAAGACCTCCGATTGGTAGAAATTGCACTACTTTTCGACTTAAAATGAGAGAGTTATGGTCGTTTTAATTTTGGGTGATGTTTCTCACGCCCATTATAAAACGGACTAGAACACTCACATCCCACCGAATTTTGAAACGAGAATTCTTTCCTTTGAAAGTGAATTTCAAGACCTCCGATTGGATGAAATTTGGCCACTTTTGGACCTAAAATGAGAGTTATGGAGGTTTTAATTTCAGGTGACGTGTCGCACACTCTTTATAACACAGACAAGAACGCTCTCATCCCACTGAATTTTGAAACAAGATTTCTTTCCCCTGAAAGCGAAGATGAAGACCTCCGATTGGTGGAAATTTCACCACTTTTGGACTCAAAATGAGAGAGTTATGGAGGTTTTAATTTTCGGCCACGTTTTGCACACTCTTTATGAAACGGACCAGAACTCTCACGACACATTGAATTTTTAAATGAGAATTTTCCCCACGAACGAGAATTTGAAGACCTCCGATTGGTAGAAATTGCACTACTTTTCGACTTAAAATGAGAGAGTTATGGTGGTTTTAATTTTGGGTGATGTTTCTCACGCCCATTATAAAACGGACTAGAACACTCACATCCCACCGAATTTTGAAACGAGAATTCTTTCCTTTGAAAGTGAATTTCAAGACCTCCGATTGGAAGAAATTTGGCCACTTTTGGACCTAAAATGAGAGTTATGGAGGTTTTAATTTCAGGTGACGTGTCGCACACTCTTTATAACACAGACAAGAACGCTCTCATCCCACTGAATTTTGAAACAAGATTTCTTTCCCCTGAAAGCGAAGATGAAGACCTCCGATTGGAGGAAATTTCACCAGTTTTGGACTCAAAATGAGAGAGTTATGGAGGTTTTAATTTTCGGCCATGTTTTCCGCACTCTTTATGAAACAGACAAGAACTCTCACGACAGATTGAATTTTAAAATGAGAATTTTCCCCACGAACGAGATTTGGAAGACCTCCGATTGGTAAAAATTGCACTACTTTTCGACTTAAAATGAGAGAGTTATGGTCGTTTTAATTTTGGGTGATGTTTCTCACGCCCATTATAAAACGGAGTAGAACACTCACATCCCACCGAATTTTGAAACGAGAATTCTTTCCTTTGAAAGTGAATTTCAAGAACTCCGATTGGAAGAAATTTGGCCACTTTTGGACCTAAAATGAGAGTTATGGAGGTTTTAATTTCAGGTGACGTGTCGCACACTCTTTATAACACAGACAAGAACGCTCTCATCCCACTGAATTTTGAAACAAGATTTCTTTCCCCTGAAAGCGAAGATGAAGACCTCCGATTCATGGAAATTTCACCACTTTTGGACTCAAAATGAGAGAGTTATGGAGGTTTTAATTTTCGGCCACGTTTTGCACACTCTTTATGAAACGGACCAGAACTCTCACGACACATTGAATTTTTAAATGAGAATTTTCCCCACGAACGAGAATTTGAAGACCTCCGATTGGTAGAAATTGCACTACTTTTCGACTTAAAATGAGAGAGTTATGGTCGTTTTAATTTTGGGTGATGTTTCTCACGCCCATTATAAAACGGACTAGAACACTCACATCCCACCGAATTTTGAAACGAGAATTCTTTCCTTTGAAAGTGAATTTCAAGACCTCCGATTGGAAGAAATTTGGCCACTTTTGGACCTAAAATGAGAGTTATGGAGGTTTTAATTTCAGGTGACGTGTCGTACACTCTTTATAACACAGACAAGAACGCTCTCATCCCACTGAATTTTGAAACAAGATTTCTTTCCCCTGAAAGCGAAGATGAAGACCTCCGATTGGAGGAAATTTCACCAGTTTTGGACTCAAAATGAGAGAGTTATGGAGGTTTTAATTTTCGGCCATGTTTTCCGCACTCTTTATGAAACAGACAAAAACTCTCACGACAGATTGAATTTTAAAATGAGAATTTTCCCCACGAACGAGATTTGGAAGACCTCCGATTGGTAAAAATTGCACTACTTTTCGACTTAAAATGAGAGAGTTATGGTCGTTTTAATTTTGGGTGATGTTTCTCACGCCCATTATAAAACGGAGTAGAACACTCACATCCCACCGAATTTTGAAACGAGAATTCTTTCCTTTGAAAGTGAATTTCAAGAACTCCGATTGGAAGAAATTTGGCCACTTTTGGACCTAAAATGAGAGTTATGGAGGTTTTAATTTCAGGTGACGTGTCGCACACTCTTTATAACACAGACAAGAACGCTCTCATCCCACTGAATTTTGAAACAAGATTTCTTTCCCCTGAAAGCGAAGATGAAGACCTCCGATTCATGGAAATTTCACCACTTTTGGACTCAAAATGAGAGAGTTATGGAGGTTTTAATTTTCGGCCACGTTTTGCACACTCTTTATGAAACGGACCAGAACTCTCACGACACATTGAATTTTTAAATGAGAATTTTCCCCACGAACGAGAATTTGAAGACCTCCGATTGGTAGAAATTGCACTACTTTTCGACTTAAAATGAGAGAGTTATGGTCGTTTTAATTTTGGGTGATGTTTCTCACGCCCATTATAAAACGGACTAGAACACTCACATCCCACCGAATTTTGAAACGAGAATTCTTTCCTTTGAAAGTGAATTTCAAGACCTCCGATTGGAAGAAATTTGGCCACTTTTGGACCTAAAATGAGAGTTATGGAGGTTTTAATTTCAGGTGACGTGTCGTACACTCTTTATAACACAGACAAGAACGCTCTCATCCCACTGAATTTTGAAACAAGATTTCTTTCCCCTGAAAGCGAAGATGAAGACCTCCGATTGGAGGAAATTTCACCAGTTTTGGACTCAAAATGAGAGAGTTATGGAGGTTTTAATTTTCGGCCATGTTTTCCGCACTCTTTATGAAACAGACAAAAACTCTCACGACAGATTGAATTTTAAAATGAGAATTTTCCCCACGAACGAGATTTGGAAGACCTCCGATTGGTAAAAATTGCACTACTTTTCGACTTAAAATGAGAGAGTTATGGTCGTTTTAATTTTGGGTGATGTTTCTCACGCCCATTATAAAACGGAGTAGAACACTCACATCCCACCGAATTTTGAAACGAGAATTCTTTCCTTTGAAAGTGAATTTCAAGAACTCCGATTGGAAGAAATTTGGCCACTTTTGGACCTAAAATGAGAGTTATGGAGGTTTTAATTTCAGGTGACGTGTCGCACACTCTTTATAACACAGACAAGAACGCTCTCATCCCACTGAATTTTGAAACAAGATTTCTTTCCCCTGAAAGCGAAGATGAAGACCTCCGATTGGTGGAAATTTCACCACTTTTGTACTCAAAATGAGAGAGTTATGGAGGTTTTAATTTTCGGCCACGTTTCGCACACTCTTTACGAAACGGACAAGAACTCTCACGACACATTGAATTTTTAAATGAGAATTTTCCCCACGAACGAGAATTTGAAGACCTCCGATTGGTAGAAATTGCACTACTTTTCGACTTAAAATGAGAGAGTTATGGTCGTTTTAATTTTGTGTGATGTTTCTCACGCCCATTATAAAACGGAGTAGAACACTCACATCCCACCGAATTTTGAAACGAGAATTCTTTCCTTTGAAAGTGAATTTCAAGACCTCCGATTGGATGAAATTTGGCCACTTTTGGACCTAAAATGAGAGTTATGGAGGTTTTAATTTCAGGTGACGTGTCGCACACTCTTTATAACACAAACAAGAACGCTCTCATCCCACTGAATTTTGAAACAAGATTTCTTTCCCCTGAAAGCGAAGATGAAGACCTCCGATTGGTGGAAATTTCACCACTTTTGGACTCAAAATGAGAGAGTTATGGAGGTTTTAATTTTCGGCCACGTTTTGCACACTCTTTATGAAACGGACCAGAACTCTCACGACACATTGAATTTTTAAATGAGAATTTTCCCCACGAACGAGAATTTGAAGACCTCCGATTGGTAGAAATTGCACTACTTTTCGACTTAAAATGAGAGAGTTATGGTGGTTTTAATTTTGGGTGATGTTTCTCACGCCCATTATAAAACGGACTAGAACACTCACATCCCACCGAATTTTGAAACGAGAATTCTTTCCTTTGAAAGTGAATTTCAAGACCTCCGATTTGAAGAAATTTGGCCACTTTTGGACCTAAAATGAGAGTTATGGAGGTTTTAATTTCAGGTGACGTGTCGTACACTCTTTATAACACAGACAAGAACGCTCTCATCCCACTGAATTTTGAAACAAGATTTCTTTCCCCTGAAAGCGAAGATGAAGACCTCCGATTGGAGGAAATTTCACCAGTTTTGGACTCAAAATGAGAGAGTTGTGGAGGTTTTAATTTTCGGCCATGTTTTCCGCACTCTTTATGAAACAGACAAAAACTCTCACGACAGATTGAATTTTTAAATGAGAATTTTCCCCACGAACGAGATTTGGAAGACCTCCGATTGGTAAAAATTGCACTACTTTTCGACTTAAAATGAGAGAGTTATGGTCGTTTTAATTTTGGGTGATGTTTCTCACGCCCATTATAAAACGGACTAGAACACTCACATCCCACCGAATTTTGAAACGAGAATTCTTTCCTTTGAAAGTGAATTTCAAGACCTCCGATTGGAAGAAATTTGGCCACTTTTGGACCTAAAATGAGAGTTATGGAGGTTTTAATTTCAGGTGACGTGTCGCACACTCTTTATAACACAGACAAGAACGCTCTCATCCCACTGAATTTTGAAACAAGATTTCTTTCCCCTGAAAGCGAAGATGAAGACCTCCGATTGGTGGAAATTTCACCACTTTTGTACTCAAAATGAGAGAGTTATGGAGGTTTTAATTTTCGGCCACGTTTCGCACACTCTTTACGAAACGGACAAGAACTCTCACGACACATTGAATTTTTAAATGAGAATTTTCCCCACGAACGAGAATTTGAAGACCTCCGATTGGTAGAAATTGCACTACTTTTCGACTTAAAATGAGAGAGTTATGGTGGTTTTAATTTTGGGTGATGTTTCTCACGCCCATTATAAAACGGACTAGAACACTCACATCCCACCAAATTTTGAAACGAGAATTCTTTCCTTTGAAAGTGAATTTCAAGACCTCCGATTGGAAGAAATTTGGCCACTTTTGGACCTAAAATGAGAGTTATGGAGGTTTTAATTTCAGGTGACGTGTCGCACACTCTTTATAACACAGACAAGAACGCTCTCATCCCACTGAATTTTGAAACAAGATTTCTTTCCCCTGAAAGCGAAGATGAAGACCTCCGATTCGTGGAAATTTCACCACTTTTGGACTCAAAATGAGAGAGTTATGGAGGTTTTAATTTTCGGCCACGTTTTGCACACTCTTTATGAAACGGACCAGAACTCTCACGACACATTGAATTTTTAAATGAGAATTTTCCCCACGAACGAGAATTTGAAGACCTCCGATTGGTAGAAATTGCACTACTTTTCGACTTAAAATGAGAGAGTTATGGTCGTTTTAATTTTGGGTGATGTTTCTCACGCCCATTATAAAACGGACTAGAACACTCACATCCCACCGAATTTTGAAACGAGAATTCTTTCCTTTGAAAGTGAATTTCAAGACCTCCGATTGGAAGAAATTTGGCCACTTTTGGACCTAAAATGAGAGTTATGGAGGTTTTAATTTCAGGTGACGTGTCGCACACTCTTTATAACACAGACAAGAACGCTCTCATCCCACTGAATTTTGAAACAAGATTTCTTTCCCCTGAAAGCGAAGATGAAGACCTCCGATTGGTGGAAATTTCACCACTTTTGTACTCAAAATGAGAGAGTTATGGAGGTTTTAATTTTCGGCCACGTTTCGCACACTCTTTACGAAACGGACAAGAACTCTCACGACACATTGAATTTTTAAATGAGAATTTTCCCCACGAACGAGAATTTGAAGACCTCCGATTGGTAGAAATTGCACTACTTTTCGACTTAAAATGAGAGAGTTATGGTGGTTTTAATTTTGGGTGATGTTTCTCACGCCCATTATAAAACGGACTAGAACACTCACATCCCACCGAATTTTGAAACGAGAATTCTTTCCTTTGAAAGTGAATTTCAAGACCTCCGATTGGAAGAAATTTGGCCACTTTTGGACCTAAAATGAGAGTTATGGAGGTTTTAATTTCAGGTGACGTGTCGTACACTCTTTATAACACAGACAAGAACGCTCTCATCCCACTGAATTTTGAAACAAGATTTCTTTCCCCTGAAAGCGAAGATGAAGACCTCCGATTGGAGGAAATTTCACCAGTTTTGGACTCAAAATGAGAGAGTTATGGAGGTTTTAATTTTCGGCCATGTTTTCCGCACTCTTTATGAAACAGACAAAAACTCTCACGACAGATTGAATTTTAAAATGAGAATTTTCCCCACGAACGAGATTTGGAAGACCTCCGATTGGTAAAAATTGCACTACTTTTCGACTTAAAATGAGAGAGTTATGGTCGTTTTAATTTTGGGTGATGTTTCTCACGCCCATTATAAAACGGAGTAGAACACTCACATCCCACCGAATTTTGAAACGAGAATTCTTTCCTTTGAAAGTGAATTTCAAGAACTCCGATTGGAAGAAATTTGGCCACTTTTGGACCTAAAATGAGAGTTATGGAGGTTTTAATTTCAGGTGACGTGTCGCACACTCTTTATAACACAGACAAGAACGCTCTCATCCCACTGAATTTTGAAACAAGATTTCTTTCCCCTGAAAGCGAAGATGAAGACCTCCGATTGGTGGAAATTTCACCACTTTTGTACTCAAAATGAGAGAGTTATGGAGGTTTTAATTTTCGGCCACGTTTCGCACACTCTTTACGAAACGGACAAGAACTCTCACGACACATTGAATTTTTAAATGAGAATTTTCCCCACGAACGAGAATTTGAAGACCTCCGATTGGTAGAAATTGCACTACTTTTTGACTTAAAATGAGAGAGTTATGGTGGTTTTAATTTTGGGTGATGTTTCTCACGCCCATTATAAAACGGACTAGAACACTCACATCCCACCGAATTTTGAAACGAGAATTCTTTCCTTTGAAAGTGAATTTCAAGACCTCCGATTGGAAGAAATTTGGCCACTTTTGGACCTAAAATGAGAGTTATGGAGGTTTTAATTTCAGGTGACGTGTCGCACACTCTTTATAACACAGACAAGAACGCTCTCATCCCACTGAATTTTGAAACAAGATTTCTTTCCCCTGAAAGAGAAGATGAAGACCTCCGATTCGTGGAAATTTCACCACTTTTGGACTCAAAATGAGAGAGTTATGGAGGTTTTAATTTTCGGCCACGTTTTGCACACTCTTTATGAAACGGACCAGAACTCTCACGACACATTGAATTTTTAAATGAGAATTTTCCCCACGAACGAGAATTTGAAGACCTCCGATTGGTAGAAATTGCACTACTTTTCGACTTAAAATGAGAGAGTTATGGTCGTTTTAATTTTGGGTGATGTTTCTCACGCCCATTATAAAACGGACTAGAACACTCACATCCCACCGAATTTTGAAACGAGAATTCTTTCCTTTGAAAGTGAATTTCAAGACCTCCGATTGGAAGAAATTTGGCCACTTTTGGACCTAAAATGAGAGTTATGGAGGTTTTAATTTCAGGTGACGTGTCGCACACTCTTTATAACACAGACAAGAACGCTCTCATCCCACTGAATTTTGAAACAAGATTTCTTTCCCCTGAAAGCGAAGATGAAGACCTCCGATTCGTGGAAATTTCACCACTTTTGGACTCAAAATGAGAGAGTTATGGAGGTTTTAATTTTCGGCCACGTTTTGCACACTCTTTATGAAACGGACCAGAACTCTCACGACACATTGAATTTTTAAATGAGAATTTTCCCCACGAACGAGAATTTGAAGACCTCCGATTGGTAGAAATTGCACTACTTTTCGACTTAAAATGAGAGAGTTATGGTCGTTTTAATTTTGGGTGATGTTTCTCACGCCCATTATAAAACGGACTAGAACACTCACATCCCACCGAATTTTGAAACGAGAATTCTTTCCTTTGAAAGTGAATTTCAAGACCTCCGATTGGAAGAAATTTGGCCACTTTTGGACCTAAAATGAGAGTTATGGAGGTTTTAATTTCAGGTGACGTGTCGCACACTCTTTATAACACAGACAAGAACGCTCTCATCCCACTGAATTTTGAAACAAGATTTCTTTCCCCTGAAAGCGAAGATGAAGACCTCCGATTGGTGGAAATTTCACCACTTTTGTACTCAAAATGAGAGAGTTATGGAGGTTTTAATTTTCGGCCACGTTTCGCACACTCTTTACGAAACGGACAAGAACTCTCACGACACATTGAATTTTTAAATGAGAATTTTCCCCACGAACGAGAATTTGAAGACCTCCGATTGGTAGAAATTGCACTACTTTTCGACTTAAAATGAGAGAGTTATGGTGGTTTTAATTTTGGGTGATGTTTCTCACGCCCATTATAAAACGGACTAGAACACTCACATCCCACCAAATTTTGAAACGAGAATTCTTTCCTTTGAAAGTGAATTTCAAGACCTCCGATTGGAAGAAATTTGGCCACTTTTGGACCTAAAATGAGAGTTATGGAGGTTTTAATTTCAGGTGACGTGTCGCACACTCTTTATAACACAGACAAGAACGCTCTCATCCCACTGAATTTTGAAACAAGATTTCTTTCCCCTGAAAGCGAAGATGAAGACCTCCGATTCGTGGAAATTTCACCACTTTTGGACTCAAAATGAGAGAGTTATGGAGGTTTTAATTTTCGGCCACGTTTTGCACACTCTTTATGAAACGGACCAGAACTCTCACGACACATTGAATTTTTAAATGAGAATTTTCCCCACGAACGAGAATTTGAAGACCTCCGATTGGTAGAAATTGCACTACTTTTCGACTTAAAATGAGAGAGTTATGGTCGTTTTAATTTTGGGTGATGTTTCTCACGCCCATTATAAAACGGACTAGAACACTCACATCCCACCGAATTTTGAAACGAGAATTCTTTCCTTTGAAAGTGAATTTCAAGACCTCCGATTGGAAGAAATTTGGCCACTTTTGGACCTAAAATGAGAGTTATGGAGGTTTTAATTTCAGGTGACGTGTCGCACACTCTTTATAACACAGACAAGAACGCTCTCATCCCACTGAATTTTGAAACAAGATTTCTTTCCCCTGAAAGCGAAGATGAAGACCTCCGATTCGTGGAAATTTCACCACTTTTGGACTCAAAATGAGAGAGTTATGGAGGTTTTAATTTTCGGCCACGTTTTGCACACTCTTTATGAAACGGACCAGAACTCTCACGACACATTGAATTTTTAAATGAGAATTTTCCCCACGAACGAGAATTTGAAGACCTCCGATTGGTAGAAATTGCACTACTTTTCGACTTAAAATGAGAGAGTTATGGTCGTTTTAATTTTGGGTGATGTTTCTCACGCCCATTATAAAACGGACTAGAACACTCACATCCCACCGAATTTTGAAACGAGAATTCTTTCCTTTGAAAGTGAATTTCAAGACCTCCGATTGGAAGAAATTTGGCCACTTTTGGACCTAAAATGAGAGTTATGGAGGTTTTAATTTCAGGTGACGTGTCGTACACTCTTTATAACACAGACAAGAACGCTCTCATCCCACTGAATTTTGAAACAAGATTTCTTTCCCCTGAAAGCGAAGATGAAGACCTCCGATTGGAGGAAACTTCACCAGTTTTGGACTCAAAATGAGAGAGTTATGGAGGTTTTAATTTTCGGCCATGTTTTCCGCACTCTTTATGAAACAGACAAAAACTCTCACGACAGATTGAATTTTTAAATGAGAATTTTCCCCACGAACGAGATTTGGAAGACCTCCGATTGGTAAAAATTGCACTACTTTTCGACTTAAAATGAGAGAGTTATGGTCGTTTTAATTTTGGGTGATGTTTCTCACGCCCATTATAAAACGGAGTAGAACACTCACATCCCACCGAATTTTGAAACGAGAATTCTTTCCTTTGAAAGTGAATTTCAAGACCTCCGATTGGAAGAAATTTGGCCACTTTTGGACCTAAAATGAGAGTTATGGAGGTTTTAATTTCAGGTGACGTGTCGCACACTCTTTATAACACAGACAAGAATGCTCTCATCCCACTGAATTTTGAAACAAGATTTCTTTCCCCTGAAAGCGAAGATGAAGACCTCCGATTGGTGGAAATTTCACCACTTTTGTACTCAAAATGAGAGAGTTATGGAGGTTTTAATTTTCGGCCACGTTTCGCACACTCTTTACGAAACGGACAAGAACTCTCACGACACATTGAATTTTTAAATGAGAATTTTCCCCACGAACGAGAATTTGAAGACCTCCGATTGGTAGAAATTGCACTACTTTTCGACTTAAAATGAGAGAGTTATGGTGGTTTTAATTTTGGGTGATGTTTCTCACGCCCATTATAAAACGGACTAGAACACTCACATCCCACCGAATTTTGAAACGGGAATTCTTTCCTTTGAAAGTGAATTTCAAGACCTCCGATTGGAAGAAATTTGGCCACTTTTGGACCTAAAATGAGAGTTATGGAGGTTTTAATTTCAGGTGACGTGTCGCACACTCTTTATAACACAGACAAGAACGCTCTCATCCCACTGAATTTTGAAACAAGATTTCTTTCCCCTGAAAGCGAAGATGAAGACCTCCGATTCGTGGAAATTTCACCACTTTTGGACTCAAAATGAGAGAGTTATGGAGGTTTTAATTTTCGGCCACGTTTTGCACACTCTTTATGAAACGGACCAGAACTCTCACGACACATTGAATTTTTAAATGAGAATTTTCCCCACGAACGAGAATTTGAAGACCTCCGATTGGTAGAAATTGCACTACTTTTCGACTTAAAATGAGAGAGTTATGGTCGTTTTAATTTTGGGTGATGTTTCTCACGCCCATTATAAAACGGACTAGAACACTCACATCCCACCGAATTTTGAAACGAGAATTCTTTCCTTTGAAAGTGAATTTCAAGACCTCCGATTGGAAGAAATTTGGCCACTTTTGGACCTAAAATGAGAGTTATGGAGGTTTTAATTTCAGGTGACGTGTCGCACACTCTTTATAACACAGACAAGAACGCTCTCATCCCACTGAATTTTGAAACAAGATTTCTTTCCCCTGAAAGCGAAGATGAAGACCTCCGATTCGTGGAAATTTCACCACTTTTGGACTCAAAATGAGAGAGTTATGGAGGTTTTAATTTTCGGCCACGTTTTGCACACTCTTTATGAAACGGACCAGAACTCTCACGACACATTGAATTTTTAAATGAGAATTTTCCCCATGAACGAGAATTTGAAGACCTCCGAGTGGTAGAAATTGCACTACTTTTCGACTTAAAATGAGAGAGTTATGGTGGTTTTAATTTTGGGTGATGTTTCTCACGCCCTTTTTAAAACGGACCAGAACACTCTCATCCCACCGAATTTTGAAACGAGAATTTTTTCCTTTGAAAGTGAATTTCAGGACCTTCGATTGGAAGAAATGTCGCCACTTTTGGACCTAACATGAGAGTTATGGAGGTTTTAATTTCAGGTGACCTGTCGCACACTCTTTATAACACAAACAAGAACGCTATCATCCCATTGAATTTTGAAAAAAGATTTCTTTCCCCTGAAAGCGAAGATGAAGACCTCCGATTGGAGGAAATTTCACCACTTTTGGACTCAAAATGAGAGAGTCATGGAGGTTCTAATTTTCGGCCATGTTTTCCGCACTCTTTATGAAACAGACAAAAACTCTCACGACAGATTGAATTTTTAAATAAGAATTTTCCCCACGAACGAGATTTGGAAGACCTCCGATTGGTAAAAATTGCACTACTTTTCGACTTAAAATGAGAGAGTTATGGTCGTTTTAATTTTGGGTGATGTTTCTCACGCCCATTATAAAACGGACTAGAACACTCACATCCCACCGAATTTTGAAACGAGAATTCTTTCCTTTGAAAGTGAATTTCAAGACCTCCGATTGGAAGAAATTTGGCCACTTTTGGACCTAAAATGAGAGTTATGGAGGTTTTAATTTCAGGTGACGTGTCGCACACTCTTTATAACACAGACAAGAACGCTCTCATCCCACTGAATTTTGAAACAAGATTTCTTTCCCCTGAAAGCGAAGATGAAGACCTCCGATTCGTGGAAATTTCACCACTTTTGGACTCAAAATGAGAGAGTTATGGAGGTTTTAATTTTCGGCCACGTTTTGCACACTCTTTATGAAACGGACCAGAACTCTCACGACACATTGAATTTTTAAATGAGAATTTTCCCCACGAACGAGAATTTGAAGACCTCCGATTGGTAGAAATTGCACTACTTTTCGACTTAAAATGAGAGAGTTATGGTGGTTTTAATTTTGGGTGATGTTTCTCACGCCCTTTTTAAAACGGACCAGAACACTCTCATCCCACCGAATTTTGAAACGAGAATTTTTTCCTTTGAAAGTGAATTTCAGGACCTTCGATTGGAAGAAATTTTGCCACTTTTTGACCTAACATGAGAGTTATGGAGGTTTTAATTTCAGGTGACCTGTCGCCCACTCTTTATAACACAAACAAGAACGCTACCATCCCATTGAATTTTGAAACAAGATTTCTTTCCCCTGAAAGCGAAGATGAAGACCTCCGATTGGAGGAAATTTCATCAGTTTTGGACTCAAAATGAGAGAGTTATGGAGGTTTTAATTTTCGGCCATGTTTTCCGCACTCTTTAAGAAACAGACAAAAACTCTCACGACAGATTGAATTTTTAAATGAGAATTTTCCCCACGAACGAGATTTGGAAGACCTCCGATTGGTAAAAATTGCACTACTTTTCGACTTAAAATGAGAGAGTTATGGTCGTTTTAATTTTGGGTGATGTTTCTCACGCCCATTATAAAACGGACTAGAACACTCACATCCCACCGAATTTTGAAACGAGAATTCTTTCCTTTGAAAGTGAATTTCAAGACCACCGATTGGAAGAAATTTGGCCACTTTTGGACCTAAAATGAGAGTTATGGAGGTTTTAATTTCAGGTGACGTGTCGCACACTCTTTATAACACAGACAAGAACGCTCTCATCCCACTGAATTTTGAAACAAGATTTCTTTCCCCTGAAAGCGAAGATGAAGACCTCCGATTGGTGGAAATTTCACCACTTTTGTACTCAAAATGAGAGAGTTATGGAGGTTTTAATTTTCGGCCACGTTTCGCACACTCTTTACGAAACGGACAAGAACTCTCACGACACATTGAATTTTTAAATGAGAATTTTCCCCACGAACGAGAATTTGAAGACCTCCGATTGGTAGAAATTGCACTACTTTTCGACTTAAAATGAGAGAGTTATGGTGGTTTTAATTTTGGGTGATGTTTCTCACGCCCATTATAAAACGGACTAGAACACTCACATCCCACCGAATTTTGAAACGAGAATTCTTTCCTTTGAAAGTGAATTTCAAGACCTCCGATTGGAAGAAATTTGGCCACTTTTGGACCTAAAATGAGAGTTATGGAGGTTTTAATTTCAGGTGACGTGTCGCACACTCTTTATAACACAGACAAGAACGCTCTCATCCCACTGAATTTTGAAACAAGATTTCTTTCCCCTGAAAGCGAAGATGAAGACCTCCGATTCGTGGAAATTTCACCACTTTTGGACTCAAAATGAGAGAGTTATGGAGGTTTTAATTTTCGGCCACGTTTCGCACACTCTTTACGAAACGGACAAGAACTCTCACGACACATTGAATTTTAAAATGAGAATTTTCCCCACGAACGAGAATTTGAAGACCTCCGATTGGTAGAAATTGCACTACTTTTCGACTTAAAATGAGAGAGTTATGGTGGTTTTAATTTTGGGTGATGTTTCTCACGCCCATTATAAAACGGACTAGAACACTCACATCCCACCGAATTTTGAAACGAGAATTCTTTCCTTTGAAAGTGAATTTCAAGACCTCCGATTGGAAGAAATTTGGCCACTTTTGGACCTAAAATGAGAGTTATGGAGGTTTTAATTTCAGGTGACGTGTCGCACACTCTTTATAACACAGACAAGAACGCTCTCATCCCACTGAATTTTGAAACAAGATTTCTTTCCCCTGAAAGCGAAGATGAAGACCTCCGATTCGTGGAAATTTCACCACTTTTGGACTCAAAATGAGAGAGTTATGGAGGTTTTAATTTTCGGCCACGTTTTGCACACTCTTTATGAAACGGACCAGAACTCTCACGACACATTGAATTTTTAAATGAGAATTTTCCCCACGAACGAGAATTTGAAGACCTCCGATTGGTAGAAATTGCACTACTTTTCGACTTAAAATGAGAGAGTTATGGTCGTTTTAATTTTGGGTGATGTTTCTCACGCCCATTATAAAACGGACTAGAACACTCACATCCCACCGAATTTTGAAACGAGAATTCTTTCCTTTGAAAGTGAATTTCAAGACCTCCGATTGGAAGAAATTTGGCACTTTTGGACCTAAAATGAGAGTTATGGAGGTTTTAATTTCAGGTGACGTGTCGTACACTCTTTATAACACAGACAAGAACGCTCTCATCCCACTGAATTTTGAAACAAGATTTCTTTCCCCTGAGAGCGAAGATGAAGACCTCCGATTCGAGGAAATTTCACCACTTTTGGACTCAAAATGAGAGAGTTATGGAGGTTTTAATTTTCGGCCACGTTTTGCACACTCTTTATGAAACGGACCAGAACTTTCACGACACATTGAATTTTTAAATGAGAATTTTCCCCACGAACGAGAATTTGAAGACCTCCGATTGGTAGAAATTGCACTATTTTTCGACTTAAAATGAGAGAGTTATGGTGGTTTTAATTTTGGGTGATCTTTCTCACGCGCTTTATAAAACGGACCAGAACACTCTCATCCCACCAAATTTTGAAGCGAGAATTCTTTCCTTTGAAAGTGAATTTCAAGACCCCCGATTGGTAGAAATTTCGCCACTTTTGGACCTAACATGAGAGTTATGGAGGTTTCAATTTCAGGTGACCTGTCGCACACTCTTTATAACACAAACAAGAACGCTCTCATCCCATTGAATTTTGAAACAAGATTTCTTTCCCCTGAAAGCGAAGATGAAGACCTCCGATTGGTGGAAATTTCACCACTTTTGTACTCAAAATGAGAGAGTTATGGAGGTTTTAATTTTCGGCCACGTTTCGCACACTCTTTACGAAACGGACAAGAACTCTCACGACACATTGAATTTTTAAATGAGAATTTTCCCCAAGAACGAGAATTTGAAGACCTCCGATTGGTAGAACTTGCACTACTTTTCGACTTAAAATGAGAGAGTTATGGTCGTTTTAATTTTGTGTGATGTTTCTCACGCCCATTATAAAACGGACTAGAACACTCACATCCCACCGAATTTTGAAACGAGAATTCTTTCCTTTGAAAGTGAATTTCAAGACCTCCGATTGGAAGAAATTTGGCAACTTTTGGACCTAAAATGAGAGTTATGGAGGTTTTAATTTCAGGTGACGTGTCGCACACTCTTTATAAAACAGACAAGAACGCTCTCATCCCACTGAATTTTGAAACAAGATTTCTTTCCCCTGAAAGCGAAGATGAAGACCTCCGATTGGTGGAAATTTCACCACTTTTGGACTCAAAATGAGAGAGTTATGGAGGTTTTAATTTTCGGCCACGTTTTGCACACTCTTTATGAAATGGACCAGAACTCTCACGACACATTGAATTTTTAAATGAGAATTTTCCCCACGAACGAGAATTTGAAGACCTCCGATTGGTAGAAATTGCACTACTTTTCGACTTAAAATGAGAGAGTTATGGTCGTTTTAATTTTGGGTGATGTTTCTCACGCCCATTATAAAACGGACTAGAACACTCACATCCCACCGAATTTTGAAACGAGAATTCTTTCCTTTGAAAGTGAATTTCAAGACCTCCGATTGGAAGAAATTTGGCACTTTTGGACCTAAAATGAGAGTTATGGAGGTTTTAATTTCAGGTGACGTGTCGTACACTCTTTATAACACAGACAAGAACGCTCTCATCCCACTGAATTTTGAAACAAGATTTCTTTCCCCTGAGAGCGAAGATGAAGACCTCCGATTCGAGGAAATTTCACCACTTTTGGACTCAAAATGAGAGAGTTATGGAGGTTTTAATTTTCGGCCACGTTTTGCACACTCTTTATGAAACGGACCAGAACTTTCACGACACATTGAATTTTTAAATGAGAATTTTCCCCACGAACGAGAATTTGAAGACCTCCGATTGGTAGAAATTGCACTATTTTTCGACTTAAAATGAGAGAGTTATGGTGGTTTTAATTTTGGGTGATCTTTCTCACGCGCTTTATAAAACGGACCAGAACACTCTCATCCCACCAAATTTTGAAGCGAGAATTCTTTCCTTTGAAAGTGAATTTCAAGACCCCCGATTGGTAGAAATTTCGCCACTTTTGGACCTAACATGAGAGTTATGGAGGTTTCAATTTCAGGTGACCTGTCGCACACTCTTTATAACACAAACAAGAACGCTCTCATCCCATTGAATTTTGAAACAAGATTTCTTTCCCCTGAAAGCGAAGATGAAGACCTCCGATTGGTGGAAATTTCACCACTTTTGTACTCAAAATGAGAGAGTTATGGAGGTTTTAATTTTCGGCCACCTTTCGCACACTCTTTACGAAACGGACAAGAACTCTCACGACACATTGAATTTTTAAATGAGAATTTTCCCCAAGAACGAGAATTTGAAGACCTCCGATTGGTAGAACTTGCACTACTTTTCGACTTAAAATGAGAGAGTTATGGTCGTTTTAATTTTGTGTGATGTTTCTCACGCCCATTATAAAACGGACTAGAACACTCACATCCCACCGAATTTTGAAACGAGAATTCTTTCCTTTGAAAGTGAATTTCAAGACCTCCGATTGGAAGAAATTTGGCAACTTTTGGACCTAAAATGAGAGTTATGGAGGTTTTAATTTCAGGTGACGTGTCGCACACTCTTTATAAAACAGACAAGAACGCTCTCATCCCACTGAATTTTGAAACAAGATTTCTTTCCCCTGAAAGCGAAGATGAAGACCTCCGATTGGTGGAAATTTCACCACTTTTGGACTCAAAATGAGAGAGTTATGGAGGTTTTAATTTTCGGCCACGTTTTGCACACTCTTTATGAAACGGACCAGAACTCTCACGACACATTGAATTTTTAAATGAGAATTTTCCCCACGAACGAGAATTTGAAGACCTCCGATTGGTAGAAATTGCACTACTTTTCGACTTAAAATGAGAGAGTTATGGTCGTTTTAATTTTGGGTGATGTTTCTCACGCCCATTATAAAACGGACTAGAACACTCACATCCCACCGAATTTTGAAACGAGAATTCTTTCCTTTGAAAGTGAATTTCAAGACCTCCGATTGGAAAAAATTTGGCCACTTTTGGACCTAAAATGAGAGTTATGGAGGTTTTAATTTCAGGTGACGTGTCGTACACTCTTTATAACACAGACAAGAACGCTCTCATCCCACTGAATTTTGAAACAAGATTTCTTTCCCCTGAAAGCGAAGATGAAGACCTCCGATTGGAGGAAATTTCACCAGTTTTGGACTCAAAATGAGAGAGTTATGGAGGTTTTAATTTTCGGCCATGTTTTCCGCACTCTTTATGAAACAGACAAAAACTCTCACGACAGATTGAATTTTTAAATGAGAATTTTCCCCACGAACGAGATTTGGAAGACCTCCGATTGGTAAAAATTGCACTACTTTTCGACTTAAAATGAGAGAGTTATGGTCGTTTTAATTTTGGGTGATGTTTCTCACGCCCATTATAAAACGGACTAGAACACTCACATCCCACCGAATTTTGAAACGAGAATTCTTTCCTTTGAAAGTGAATTTCAAGACCTCCGATTGGAAGAAATTTGGCCACTTTTGGACCTAAAATGAGAGTTATGGAGGTTTTAATTTCAGGTGACGTGTCGCACACTCTTTATAACACAGACAAGAACGCTCTCATCCCACTGAATTTTGAAACAAGATTTCTTTCCCCTGAAAGCGAAGATGAAGACCTCCGATTGGTGGAAATTTCACCACTTTTGTACTCAAAATGAGAGAGTTATGGAGGTTTTAATTTTCGGCCACGTTTTGCACACTCTTTACGAAACGGACAAGAACTCTCACGACACATTGAATTTTTAAGTGAGAATTTTCCCCACGAACGAGAATTTGAAGACCTCCGATTGGAAGAAATTGCACTACTTTTCGACTTAAAATGAGAGAGTTATGGTGGTTTTAATTTTGGGTGATGTTTCTCACGCCCATTATAAAACGGACTAGAACACTCACATCCCACCGAATTTTGAAACGAGAATTCTTTCCTTTGAAAGTGAATTTCAAGACCTCCGATTGGAAGAAATTTGGCCACTTTTGGACCTAAAATGAGAGTTATGGAGGTTTTAATTTCAGGTGACGTGTCGCACACTCTTTATAACACAGACAAGAACGCTCTCATCCCACTGAATTTTGAAACAAGATTTCTTTCCCCTGAAAGCGAAGATGAAGACCTCCGATTGGTGGAAATTTCACCACTTTTGTACTCAAAATGAGAGAGTTATGGAGGTTTTAATTTTCGGCCACGTTTCGCACACTCTTTACGAAACGGACAAGAACTCTCACGACACATTGAATTTTTAAATGAGAATTTTCCCCACGAACGAGAATTTGAAGACCTCCGATTGGTAGAAATTGCACTACTTTTCGACTTAAAATGAGAGAGTTATGGTGGTTTTAATTTTGGGTGATGTTTCTCACGCCCATTATAAAACGGACTAGAACACTCACATCCCACCGAATTTTGAAACGAGAATTCTTTCCTTTGAAAGTGAATTTCAAGACCTCCGATTGGAAGAAATTTGGCCACTTTTGGACCTAAAATGAGAGTTATGGAGGTTTTAATTTCAGGTGACGTGTCGCACACTCTTTATAACACAGACAAGAACGCTCTCATCCCACTGAATTTTGAAACAAGATTTCTTTCCCCTGAAAGCGAAGATGAAGACCTCCGATTGGTGGAAATTTCACCACTTTTGTACTCAAAATGAGAGAGTTATGGAGGTTTTAATTTTCGGCCACGTTTCGCACACTCTTTACGAAACGGACAAGAACTCTCACGACACATTGAATTTTTAAATGAGAATTTTCCCCACGAACGAGAATTTGAAGACCTCCGATTGGTAGAAATTGCACTACTTTTCGACTTAAAATGAGAGAGTTATGGTGGTTTTAATTTTGGGTGATGTTTCTCACGCCCATTATAAAACGGACTAGAACACTCACATCCCACCGAATTTTGAAACGAGAATTCTTTCCTTTGAAAGTGAATTTCAAGACCTCCGATTGGAAGAAATTTGGCCACTTTTGGACCTAAAATGAGAGTTATGGAGGTTTTAATTTCAGGTGACGTGTCGCACACTCTTTATAACACAGACAAGAACGCTCTCATCCCACTGAATTTTGAAACAAGATTTCTTTCCCCTGAAAACGAAGATGAAGACCTCCGATTGGTGGAAATTTCACCACTTTTGTACTCAAAATGAGAGAGTTATGGAGGTTTTAATTTTCGGCCACGTTTCGCACACTCTTTACGAAACGGACAAGAACTCTCACGACACATTGAATTTTTAAATGAGAATTTTCCCCACGAACGAGAAGTTGAAGACCTCCGATTGGTAGAAATTGCACTACTTTTCGACTTAAAATGATAGAGTTATGGTGGTTTTAATTTTGGGTGATGTTTCTCACGCCCATTATAAAACGGACTAGAACACTCACATCCCACCGAATTTTGAAACGAGAATTCTTTCCTTTGAAAGTGAATTTCAAGACCTCCGATTGGAAGAAATTTGGCCACTTTTGGACCTAAAATGAGAGTTATGGAGGTTTTAATTTCAGGTGACGTGTCGCACACTCTTTATAACACAGACAAGAACGCTCTCATCCCACTGAATTTTGAAACAAGATTTCTTTCCCCTGAAAGCGAAGATGAAGACCTCCGATTCGTGGAAATTTCACCACTTTTGGACTCAAAATGAGAGAGTTATGGAGGTTTTAATTTTCGGCCACGTTTTGCACACTCTTTATGAAACGGACCAGAACTCTCACGACACATTGAATTTTTAAATGAGAATTTTCCCCACGAACGAGAATTTGAAGACCTCCGATTGGTAGAAATTGCACTACTTTTCGACTTAAAATGAGAGAGTTATGGTCGTTTTAATTTTGGGTGATGTTTCTCACGCCCATTATAAAACGGACTAGAACACTCACATCCCACCGAATTTTGAAACGAGAATTCTTTCCTTTGAAAGTGAATTTCAAGACCTCCGATTGGAAGAAATTTGGCCACTTTTGGACCTAAAATGAGAGTTATGGAGGTTTTAATTTCAGGTGACGTGTCGCACACTCTTTATAACACAGACAAGAACGCTCTCATCCCACTGAATTTTGAAACAAGATTTCTTTCCCCTGAAAGCGAAGATGAAGACCTCCGATTCGTGGAAATTTCACCACTTTTGGACTCAAAATGAGAGAGTTATGGAGGTTTTAATTTTCGGCCACGATTTGCACACTCTTTATGAAACGGACCAGAACTCTCACGACACATTGAATTTTTAAATGAGAATTTTCCCCACGAACGAGAATTTGAAGACCTCCGATTGGTAGAAATTGCACTACTTTTCGACTTAAAATGAGAGAGTTATGGTCGTTTTAATTTTGGGTGATGTTTCTCACGCCCATTATAAAACGGACTAGAACACTCACATCCCACCGAATTTTGAAACGAGAATTCTTTCCTTTGAAAGTGAATTTCAAGACCTCCGATTGGAAGAAATTTGGCCACTTTTGGACCTAAAATAAGAGTTATGGAGGTTTTAATTTCAGGTGACGTGTCGTACACTCTTTATAACACAGACAAGAACGCTCTCATCCCACTGAATTTTGAAACAAGATTTCTTTCCCCTGAGAGCGAAGATGAAGACCTCCGATTCGAGGAAATTTCACCACTTTTGGACTCAAAATGAGAGAGTTATGGAGGTTTTAATTTTCGGCCACGTTTTGCACACTCTTTATGAAACGGACAACAACTCTCACGACACATTGAATTTTTAAATGAGAATTTTCCCCACGAACGAGAATTTGAAGACCTCCGATTGGTAGAAATTGCACTACTTTTCGACTTAAAATGAGAGAGTTATGGTCGTTTTAATTTTGTGTGATGTTTCTCACGCCCATTATAAAACGGACTAGAACACTCACATCCCACCGAATTTTGAAACGAGAATTCTTTCCTTTGAAAGTGAATTTCAAGACCTCCGATTGGAAGAAATTTGGCCACTTTTGGACCTAAAATAAGAGTTATGGAGGTTTTAATTTCAGGTGACGTGTCGTACACTCTTTATAACACAGACAAGAACGCTCTCATCCCACTGAATTTTGAAACAAGATTTCTTTCCCCTGAGAGCGAAGATGAAGACCTCCGATTCGAGGAAATTTCACCACTTTTGGACTCAAAATGAGAGAGTTATGGAGGTTTTAATTTTCGGCCACGTTTTGCACACTCTTTATGAAACGGACAACAACTCTCACGACACATTGAATTTTTAAATGAGAATTTTCCCCACGAACGAGAATTTGAAGACCTCCGATTGGTAGAAATTGCACTACTTTTCGACTTAAAATGAGAGAGTTATGGTCGTTTTAATTTTGTGTGATGTTTCTCACGCCCATTATAAAACGGACTAGAACACTCACATCCCACCGAATTTTGAAACGAGAATTCTTTCCTTTGAAAGTGAATTTCAAGACCTCCGATTGGAAGAAATTTGGCCACTTTTGGACCTAAAATGAGAGTTATGGAGGTTTTAATTTCAGGTGACGTGTCGCACACTCTTTATAACACAGACAAGAACGCTCTCATCCCACTGAATTTTGAAACAAGATTTCTTTCCCCTGAAAGCGAAGATGAAGACCTCCGATTCGTGGAAATTTCACCACTTTTGGACTCAAAATGAGAGAGTTATGGAGGTTTTAATTTTCGGCCACGATTTGCACACTCTTTATGAAACGGACCAGAACTCTCACGACACATTGAATTTTTAAATGAGAATTTTCCCCACGAACGAGAATTTGAAGACCTCCGATTGGTAGAAATTGCACTACTTTTCGACTTAAAATGAGAGAGTTATGGTCGTTTTAATTTTGGGTGATGTTTCTCACGCCCATTATAAAACGGACTAGAACACTCACATCCCACCGAATTTTGAAACGAGAATTCTTTCCTTTGAAAGTGAATTTCAAGACCTCCGATTGGAAGAAATTTGGCCACTTTTGGACCTAAAATGAGAGTTATGGAGGTTTTAATTTCAGGTGACGTGTCGTACACTCTTTATAACACAGACAAGAACGCTCTCATCCCACTGAATTTTGAAACAAGATTTCTTTCCCCTGAAAGCGAAGATGAAGACCTCCGATTGGAGGAAATTTCACCAGTTTTGGACTCAAAATGAGAGAGTTATGGAGGTTTTAATTTTCGGCCATGTTTTCCGCACTCTTTATGAAACAGACAAAAACTCTCACGACAGATTGAATTTTTAAATGAGAATTTTCCCCACGAACGAGATTTGGAAGACCTCCGATTGGTAAAAATTGCACTACTTTTCGACTTAAAATGAGAGAGTTATGGTCGTTTTAATTTTGGGTGATGTTTCTCACGCCCATTATAAAACGGACTAGAACACTCACATCCCACCGAATTTTGAAACGAGAATTCTTTCCTTTGAAAGTGAATTTCAAGACCTCCGATTGGAAGAAATTTGGCCACTTTTGGACCTAAAATGAGAGTTATGGAGGTTTTAATTTCAGGTGACGTGTCGCACACTCTTTATAACACAGACAAGAACGCTCTCATCCCACTGAATTTTGAAACAAGATTTCTTTCCCCTGAAAGCAAAGATGAAGACCTCCGATTGGTGGAAATTTCACCACTTTTGTACTCAAAATGAGAGAGTTATGGAGGTTTTAATTTTCGGCCACGTTTCGCACACTCTTTACGAAACGGACAAGAACTCTCACGACACATTGAATTTTTAAATGAGAATTTTCCCCACGAACGAGAATTTGAAGACCTCCGATTGGTAGAAATTGCACTACTTTTCGACTTAAAATGAGAGAGTTATGGTGGTTTTAATTTTGGGTGATGTTTCTCACGCCCATTATAAAACGGACTAGAACACTCACATCCCACCGAATTTTGAAACGAGAATTCTTTCCTTTGAAAGTGAATTTCAAGACCTCCGATTGGAAGAAATTTGGCCACTTTTGGACCTAAAATGAGAGTTATGGAGGTTTTAATTTCAGGTGACGTGTCGCACACTCTTTATAACACAGACAAGAACGCTCTCATCCCACTGAATTTTGAAACAAGATTTCTTTCCCCTGAAAGCGAAGATGAAGACCTCCGATTGGTGGAAATTTCACCACTTTTGTACTCAAAATGAGAGAGTTATGGAGGTTTTAATTTTCGGCCACGTTTCGCACACTCTTTACGAAACGGACAAGAACTCTCACGACACATTGAATTTTTAAATGAGAATTTTCCCCACGAACGAGAATTTGAAGACCTCCGATTGGTAGAAATTGCACTACTTTTCGACTTAAAATGAGAGAGTTATGGTGGTTTTAATTTTGGGTGATGTTTCTCACGCCCATTATAAAACGGACTAGAACACTCACATCCCACCGAATTTTGAAACGAGAATTCTTTCCTTTGAAAGTGAATTTCAAGACCTCCGATTGGAAGAAATTTGGCCACTTTTGGACCTAAAATGAGAGTTATGGAGGTTTTAATTTCAGGTGACGTGTCGCACACTCTTTATAACACAGACAAGAACGCTCTCATCCCACTGAATTTTGAAACAAGATTTCTTTCCCCTGAAAGCGAAGATGAAGACCTCCGATTGGTGGAAATTTCACCACTTTTGTACTCAAAATGAGAGAGTTATGGAGGTTTTAATTTTCGGCCACGTTTCGCACACTCTTTACGAAACGGACAAGAACTCTCACGACACATTGAATTTTTAAATGAGAATTTTCCCCACGAACGAGAATTTGAAGACCTCCGATTGGTAGAAATTGCACTACTTTTCGACTTAAAATGAGAGAGTTATGGTGGTTTTAATTTTGGGTGATGTTTCTCACGCCCATTATAAAACGGACTAGAACACTCACATCCCACCGAATTTTGAAACGAGAATTCTTTCCTTTGAAAGTGAATTTCAAGACCTCCGATTGGAAGAAATTTGGCCACTTTTGGACCTAAAATGAGAGTTATGGAGGTTTTAATTTCAGGTGACGTGTCGCACACTCTTTATAACACAGACAAGAACGCTCTCATCCCACTGAATTTTGAAACAAGATTTCTTTCCCCTGAAAACGAAGATGAAGACCTCCGATTGGTGGAAATTTCACCACTTTTGTACTCAAAATGAGAGAGTTATGGAGGTTTTAATTTTCGGCCACGTTTCGCACACTCTTTACGAAACGGACAAGAACTCTCACGACACATTGAATTTTTAAATGAGAATTTTCCCCACGAACGAGAAGTTGAAGACCTCCGATTGGTAGAAATTGCACTACTTTTCGACTTAAAATGATAGAGTTATGGTGGTTTTAATTTTGGGTGATGTTTCTCACGCCCATTATAAAACGGACTAGAACACTCACATCCCACCGAATTTTGAAACGAGAATTCTTTCCTTTGAAAGTGAATTTCAAGACCTCCGATTGGAAGAAATTTGGCCACTTTTGGACCTAAAATGAGAGTTATGGAGGTTTTAATTTCAGGTGACGTGTCGCACACTCTTTATAACACAGACAAGAACGCTCTCATCCCACTGAATTTTGAAACAAGATTTCTTTCCCCTGAAAGCGAAGATGAAGACCTCCGATTCGTGGAAATTTCACCACTTTTGGACTCAAAATGAGAGAGTTATGGAGGTTTTAATTTTCGGCCACGTTTTGCACACTCTTTATGAAACGGACCAGAACTCTCACGACACATTGAATTTTTAAATGAGAATTTTCCCCACGAACGAGAATTTGAAGACCTCCGATTGGTAGAAATTGCACTACTTTTCGACTTAAAATGAGAGAGTTATGGTCGTTTTAATTTTGGGTGATGTTTCTCACGCCCATTATAAAACGGACTAGAACACTCACATCCCACCGAATTTTGAAACGAGAATTCTTTCCTTTGAAAGTGAATTTCAAGACCTCCGATTGGAAGAAATTTGGCCACTTTTGGACCTAAAATAAGAGTTATGGAGGTTTTAATTTCAGGTGACGTGTCGTACACTCTTTATAACACAGACAAGAACGCTCTCATCCCACTGAATTTTGAAACAAGATTTCTTTCCCCTGAGAGCGAAGATGAAGACCTCCGATTCGAGGTAATTTCACCACTTTTGGACTCAAAATGAGAGAGTTATGGAGGTTTTAATTTTCGGCCACGTTTTGCACACTCTTTATGAAACGGACAACAACTCTCACGACACATTGAATTTTTAAATGAGAATTTTCCCCACGAACGAGAATTTGAAGACCTCCGATTGGTAGAAATTGCACTACTTTTCGACTTAAAATGAGAGAGTTATGGTCGTTTTAATTTTGTGTGATGTTTCTCACGCCCATTATAAAACGGACTAGAACACTCACATCCCACCGAATTTTGAAACGAGAATTCTTTCCTTTGAAAGTGAATTTCAAGACCTCCGATTGGAAGAAATTTGGCCACTTTTGGACCTAAAATGAGAGTTATGGAGGTTTTAATTTCAGGTGACGTGTCGCACACTCTTTATAACACAGACAAGAACGCTCTCATCCCACTGAATTTTGAAACAAGATTTCTTTCCCCTGAAAGCGAAGATGAAGACCTCCGATTCGTGGAAATTTCACCACTTTTGGACTCAAAATGAGAGAGTTATGGAGGTTTTAATTTTCGGCCACGATTTGCACACTCTTTATGAAACGGACCAGAACTCTCACGACACATTGAATTTTTAAATGAGAATTTTCCCCACGAACGAGAATTTGAAGACCTCCGATTGGTAGAAATTGCACTACTTTTCGACTTAAAATGAGAGAGTTATGGTCGTTTTAATTTTGTGTGATGTTTCTCACGCCCATTATAAAACGGACTAGAACACTCACATCCCACCGAATTTTGAAACGAGAATTCTTTCCTTTGAAAGTGAATTTCAAGACCTCCGATTGGAAGAAATTTGGCCACTTTTGGACCTAAAATAAGAGTTATGGAGGTTTTAATTTCAGGTGACGTGTCGTACACTCTTTATAACACAGACAAGAACGCTCTCATCCCACTGAATTTTGAAACAAGATTTCTTTCCCCTGAGAGCGAAGATGAAGACCTCCGATTCGAGGAAATTTCACCACTTTTGGACTCAAAATGAGAGAGTTATGGAGGTTTTAATTTTCGGCCACGTTTTGCACACTCTTTATGAAACGGACAACAACTCTCACGACACATTGAATTTTTAAATGAGAATTTTCCCCACGAACGAGAATTTGAAGACCTCCGATTGGTAGAAATTGCACTACTTTTCGACTTAAAATGAGAGAGTTATGGTCGTTTTAATTTTGTGTGTTGTTTCTCACGCCCATTATAAAACGGACTAGAACACTCACATCCCACCGAATTTTGAAACGAGAATTCTTTCCTTTGAAAGTGAATTTCAAGACCTCCGATTGGAAGAAATTTGGCCACTTTTGGACCTAAAATGAGAGTTATGGAGGTTTTAATTTCAGGTGACGTGTCGCACACTCTTTATAACACAGACAAGAACGCTCTCATCCCACTGAATTTTGAAACAAGATTTCTTTCCCCTGAAAGCGAAGATGAAGACGTCCGATTCGTGGAAATTTCACCACTTTTGGACTCAAAATGAGAGAGTTATGGAGGTTTTAATTTTCGGCCACGATTTGCACACTCTTTATGAAACGGACAACAACTCTCACGACACATTGAATTTTTAAATGAGAATTTTCCCCACGAACGAGAATTTGAAGACCTCCGATTGGTAGAAATTGCACTACTTTTCGACTTAAAATGAGAGAGTTATGGTCGTTTTAATTTTGTGTGATGTTTCTCACGCCCATTATAAAACGGACTAGAACACTCACATCCCACCGAATTTTGAAACGAGAATTCTTTCCTTTGAAAGTGAATTTCAAGACCTCCGATTGGAAGAAATTTGGCCACTTTTGGACCTAAAATGAGAGTTATGGAGGTTTTAATTTCAGGTGACGTGTCGCACACTCTTTATAACACAGACAAGAACGCTCTCATCCCACTGAATTTTGAAACAAGATTTCTTTCCCCTGAAAGCGAAGATGAAGACCTCCGATTCGTGGAAATTTCACCACTTTTGGACTCAAAATGAGAGAGTTATGGAGGTTTTAATTTTCGGCCACGATTTGCACACTCTTTATGAAACGGACCAGAACTCTCACGACACATTGAATTTTTAAATGAGAATTTTCCCCACGAACGAGAATTTGAAGACCTCCGATTGGTAGAAATTGCACTACTTTTCGACTTAAAATGAGAGAGTTATGGTCGTTTTAATTTTGGGTGATGTTTCTCACGCCCATTATAAAACGGACTAGAACACTCACATCCCACCGAATTTTGAAACGAGAATTCTTTCCTTTGAAAGTGAATTTCAAGACCTCCGATTGGAAGAAATTTGGCCACTTTTGGACCTAAAATGAGAGTTATGGAGGTTTTAATTTCAGGTGACGTGTCGTACACTCTTTATAACACAGACAAGAACGCTCTCATCCCACTGAATTTTGAAACAAGATTTCTTTCCCCTGAAAGCGAAGATGAAGACCTCCGATTGGAGGAAATTTCACCAGTTTTGGACTCAAAATGAGAGAGTTATGGAGGTTTTAATTTTCGGCCATGTTTTCCGCACTCTTTATGAAACAGACAAAAACTCTCACGACAGATTGAATTTTTAAATGAGAATTTTCCCCACGAACGAGATTTGGAAGACCTCCGATTGGTAAAAATTGCACTACTTTTCGACTTAAAATGAGAGAGTTATGGTCGTTTTAATTTTGGGTGATGTTTCACACGCCCATTATAAAACGGACTAGAACACTCACATCCCACCGAATTTTGAAACGAGAATTCTTTCCTTTGAAAGTGAATTTCAAGACCTCCGATTGGAAGAAATTTGGCCACTTTTGGACCTAAAATGAGAGTTATGGAGGTTTTAATTTCAGGTGACGTGTCGCACACTCTTTATAACACAGACAAGAACGCTCTCATCCCACTGAATTTTGAAACAAGATTTCTTTCCCCTGAAAGCGAAGATGAAGACCTCCGATTCGTGGAAATTTCACCACTTTTGGACTCAAAATGAGAGAGTTATGGAGGTTTTAATTTTCGGCCACGATTTGCACACTCTTTATGAAACGGACCAGAACTCTCACGACACATTGAATTTTTAAATGAGAATTTTCCCCACGAACGAGAATTTGAAGACCTCCGATTGGTAGAAATTGCACTACTTTTCGACTTAAAATGAGAGAGTTATGGTCGTTTTAATTTTGGGTGATGTTTCTCACGCCCATTATAAAACGGACTAGAACACTCACATCCCACCGAATTTTGAAACGAGAATTCTTTCCTTTGAAAGTGAATTTCAAGACCTCCGATTGGAAGAAATTTGGCCACTTTTGGACCTAAAATGAGAGTTATGGAGGTTTTAATTTCAGGTGACGTGTCGTACACTCTTTATAACACAGACAAGAACGCTCTCATCCCACTGAATTTTGAAACAAGATTTCTTTCCCCTGAAAGCGAAGATGAAGACCTCCGATTGGAGGAAATTTCACCAGTTTTGGACTCAAAATGAGAGAGTTATGGAGGTTTTAATTTTCGGCCATGTTTTCCGCACTCTTTATGAAACAGACAAAAACTCTCACGACAGATTGAATTTTTAAATGAGAATTTTCCCCACGAACGAGATTTGGAAGACCTCCGATTGGTAAAAATTGCACTACTTTTCGACTTAAAATGAGAGAGTTATGGTCGTTTTAATTTTGGGTGATGTTTCTCACGCCCATTATAAAACGGACTAGAACACTCACATCCCACCGAATTTTGAAACGAGAATTAATTCCTTTGAAAGTGAATTTCAAGACCTCCGATTGGAAGAAATTTGGCCACTTTTGGACCTAAAATGAGAGTTATGGAGGTTTTAATTTCAGGTGACGTGTCGCACACTCTTTATAACACAGACAAGAACGCTCTCATCCCACTGAATTTTGAAACAAGATTTCTTTCCCCTGAAAGCGAAGATGAAGACCTCCGATTGGTGGAAATTTCACCACTTTTGTACTCAAAATGAGAGAGTTATGGAGGTTTTAATTTTCGGCCACGTTTCGCACACTCTTTACGAAACGGACAAGAACTCTCACGACACATTGAATTTTTAAATGAGAATTTTCCCCACGAACGAGAATTTGAAGACCTCCGATTGGTAGAAATTGCACTACTTTTCGACTTAAAATGAGAGAGTTATGGTGGTTTTAATTTTGGGTGATGTTTCTCACGCCCATTATAAAACGGACTAGAACACTCACATCCCACCGAATTTTGAAACGAGAATTCTTTCCTTTGAAAGTGAATTTCAAGACCTCCGATTGGAAGAAATTTGGCCACTTTTGGACCTAAAATGAGAGTCATGGAGGTTTTAATTTCAGGTGACGTGTCGCATACTCTTTATAACACAGACAAGAACGCTCTCATCCCACTGAATTTTGAAACAAGATTTCTTTCCCCTGAAAGCGAAGATGAAGACCTCCGATTGGTGGAAATTTCACCACTTTTGTACTCAAAATGAGAGAGTTATGGAGGTTTTAATTTTCGGCCACGTTTCGCACACTCTTTACGAAACGGACAAGAACTCTCACGACACATTGAATTTTTAAATGAGAATTTTCCCCACGAACGAGAAGTTGAAGACCTCCGATTGGTAGAAATTGCACTACTTTTCGACTTAAAATGATAGAGTTATGGTGGTTTTAATTTTGGGTGATGTTTCTCACGCCCATTATAAAACGGACTAGAACACTCACATCCCACCGAATTTTGAAACGAGAATTCTTTCCTTTGAAAGTGAATTTCAAGACCTCCGATTGGAAGAAATTTGGCCACTTTTGGACCTAAAATGAGAGTTATGGAGGTTTTAATTTCAGGTGACGTGTCGCACACTCTTTATAACACAGACAAGAACGCTCTCATCCCACTGAATTTTGAAACAAGATTTCTTTCCCCTGAAAGCGAAGATGAAGACCTCCGATTCGTGGAAATTTCACCACTTTTGGACTCAAAATGAGAGAGTTATGGAGGTTTTAATTTTCGGCCACGTTTTGCACACTCTTTATGAAACGGACCAGAACTCTCACGACACATTGAATTTTTAAATGAGAATTTTCCCCACGAACGAGAATTTGAAGACCTCCGATTGGTAGAAATTGCACTACTTTTCGACTTAAAATGAGAGAGTTATGGTCGTTTTAATTTTGGGTGATGTTTCTCACGCCCATTATAAAACGGACTAGAACACTCACATCCCACCGAATTTTGAAACGAGAATTCTTTCCTTTGAAAGTGAATTTCAAGACCTCCGATTGGAAGAAATTTGGCCACTTTTGGACCTAAAATAAGAGTTATGGAGGTTTTAATTTCAGGTGACGTGTCGTACACTCTTTATAACACAGACAAGAACGCTCTCATCCCACTGAATTTTGAAACAAGATTTCTTTCCCCTGAGAGCGAAGATGAAGACCTCCGATTCGAGGAAATTTCACCACTTTTGGACTCAAAATGAGAGAGTTATGGAGGTTTTAATTTTCGGCCACGTTTTGCACACTCTTTATGAAACGGACAACAACTCTCACGACACATTGAATTTTTAAATGAGAATTTTCCCCACGAACGAGAATTTGAAGACCTCCGATTGGTAGAAATTGCACTACTTTTCGACTTAAAATGAGAGAGTTATGGTCGTTTTAATTTTGTGTGATGTTTCTCACGCCCATTATAAAACGGACTAGAACACTCACATCCCACCGAATTTTGAAACGAGAATTCTTTCCTTTGAAAGTGAATTTCAAGACCTCCGATTGGAAGAAATTTGGCCACTTTTGGACCTAAAATGAGAGTTATGGAGGTTTTAATTTCAGGTGACGTGTCGCACACTCTTTATAACACAGACAAGAACGCTCTCATCCCACTGAATTTTGAAACAAGATTTCTTTCCCCTGAAAGCGAAGATGAAGACCTCCGATTCGTGGAAATTTCACCACTTTTGGACTCAAAATGAGAGAGTTATGGAGGTTTTAATTTTCGGCCACGATTTGCACACTCTTTATGAAACGGACCAGAACTCTCACGACACATTGAATTTTTAAATGAGAATTTTCCCCACGAACGAGAATTTGAAGACCTCCGATTGGTAGAAATTGCACTACTTTTCGACTTAAAATGAGAGAGTTATGGTCGTTTTAATTTTGGGTGATGTTTCTCACGCCCATTATAAAACGGACTAGAACACTCACATCCCACCGAATTTTGAAACGAGAATTCTTTCCTTTGAAAGTGAATTTCAAGACCTCCGATTGGAAGAAATTTGGCCACTTTTGGACCTAAAATAAGAGTTATGGAGGTTTTAATTTCAGGTGACGTGTCGTACACTCTTTATAACACAGACAAGAACGATCTCATCCCACTGAATTTTGAAACAAGATTTCTTTCCCCTGAGAGCGAAGATGAAGACCTCCGATTCGAGGAAATTTCACCACTTTTGGACTCAAAATGAGAGAGTTATGGAGGTTTTAATTTTCGGCCACGTTTTGCACACTCTTTATGAAACGGACAACAACTCTCACGACACATTGAATTTTTAAATGAGAATTTTCCCCACGAACGAGAATTTGAAGACCTCCGATTGGTAGAAATTGCACTACTTTTCGACTTAAAATGAGAGAGTTATGGTCGTTTTAATTTTGTGTGTTGTTTCTCACGCCCATTATAAAACGGACTAGAACACTCACATCCCACCGAATTTTGAAACGAGAATTCTTTCCTTTGAAAGTGAATTTCAAGACCTCCGATTGGAAGAAATTTGGCCACTTTTGGACCTAAAATGAGAGTTATGGAGGTTTTAATTTCAGGTGACGTGTCGCACACTCTTTATAACACAGACAAGAACGCTCTCATCCCACTGAATTTTGAAACAAGATTTCTTTCCCCTGAAAGCGAAGATGAAGACGTCCGATTCGTGGAAATTTCACCACTTTTGGACTCAAAATGAGAGAGTTATGGAGGTTTTAATTTTCGGCCACGATTTGCACACTCTTTATGAAACGGACCAGAACTCTCACGACACATTGAATTTTTAAATGAGAATTTTCCCCACGAACGAGAATTTGAAGACCTCCGATTGGTAGAAATTGCACTCCTTTTCGACTTAAAATGAGAGAGTTATGGTCGTTTTAATTTTGGGTGATGTTTCTCACGCCCATTATAAAACGGACTAGAACACTCACATCCCACCGAATTTTGAAACGAGAATTCTGTCCTTTGAAAGTGAATTTCAAGACCTCCGATTGGAAGAAATTTGGCCACTTTTGGACCTAAAATGACAGTTATGGAGGTTTTAATTTCAGGTGACGTGTCGTACACTCTTTATAACACAGACAAGAACGCTCTCATCCCACTGAATTTTGAAACAAGATTTCTTTCCCCTGAAAGCGAAGATGAAGACCTCCGATTGGAGGAAATTTCACCAGTTTTGGACTCAAAATGAGAGAGTTATGGAGGTTTTAATTTTCGGCCATGTTTTCCGCACTCTTTATGAAACAGACAAAAACTCTCACGACAGATTGAATTTTTAAATGAGAATTTTCCCCACGAACGAGATTTGGAAGACCTCCGATTGGTAAAAATTGCACTACTTTTCGACTTAAAATGAGAGAGTTATGGTCGTTTTAATTTTGGGTGATGTTTCTCACGCCCATTATAAAACGGACTAGAACACTCACATCCCACCGAATTTTGAAACGAGAATTCTTCCCTTTGAAAGTGAATTTCAAGACCTCCGATTGGAAGAAATTTGGCCACTTTTGGACCTAAAATGAGAGTTATGGAGGTTTTAATTTCAGGTGACGTGTCGCACACTCTTTATAACACAGACAAGAACGCTCTCATCCCACTGAATTTTGAAACAAGATTTCTTTCCCCTGAAAGCGAAGATGAAGACCTCCGATTGGTGGAAATTTCACCACTTTTGTACTCAAAATGAGAGAGTTATGGAGGTTTTAATTTTCGGCCACGTTTCGCACACTCTTTACGAAACGGACAAGAACTCTCACGACACATTGAATTTTTAAATGAGAATTTTCCCCACGAACGAGAATTTGAAGACCTCCGATTGGTAGAAATTGCACTACTTTTCGACTTAAAATGAGAGAGTTATGGTGGTTTTAATTTTGGGTGATGTTTCACACGCCCATTATAAAACGGACTAGAACACTCACATCCCACCGAATTTTGAAACGAGAATTCTTTCCTTTGAAAGTGAATTTCAAGACCTCCGATTGGAAGAAATTTGGCCACTTTTGGACCTAAAATGAGAGTTATGGAGGTTTTAATTTCAGGTGACGTGTCGCACACTCTTTATAACACAGACAAGAACGCTCTCATCCCACTGAATTTTGAAACAAGATTTCTTTCCCCTGAAAGCGAAGATGAAGACCTCCGATTCGTGGAAATTTCACCACTTTTGGACTCAAAATGAGAGAGTTATGGAGGTTTTAATTTTCGGCCACGATTTGCACACTCTTTATGAAACGGACCAGAACTCTCACGACACATTGAATTTTTAAATGAGAATTTTCCCCACGAACGAGAATTTGAAGACCTCCGATTGGTAGAAATTGCACTACTTTTCGACTTAAAATGAGAGAGTTATGGTCGTTTTAATTTTGGGTGATGTTTCTCACGCCCATTATAAAACGGACTAGAACACTCACATCCCACCGAATTTTGAAACGAGAATTCTTTCCTTTGAAAGTGAATTTCAAGACCTCCGATTGGAAGAAATTTGGCCACTTTTGGACCTAAAATGACAGTTATGGAGGTTTTAATTTCAGGTGACGTGTCGTACACTCTTTATAACACAGACAAGAACGCTCTCATCCCACTGAATTTTGAAACAAGATTTCTTTCCCCTGAAAGCGAAGATGAAGACCTCCGATTGGAGGAAATTTCACCAGTTTTGGACTCAAAATGAGAGAGTTATGGAGGTTTTAATTTTCGGCCATGTTTTCCGCACTCTTTATGAAACAGACAAAAACTCTCACGACAGATTGAATTTTTAAATGAGAATTTTCCCCACGAACGAGATTTGGAAGACCTCCGATTGGTAAAAATTGCACTACTTTTCGACTTAAAATGAGAGAGTTATGGTCGTTTTAATTTTGGGTGATGTTTCTCACGCCCATTATAAAACGGACTAGAACACTCACATCCCACCGAATTTTGAAACGAGAATTAATTCCTTTGAAAGTGAATTTCAAGACCTCCGATTGGAAGAAATTTGGCCACTTTTGGACCTAAAATGAGAGTTATGGAGGTTTTAATTTCAGGTGACGTGTCGCACACTCTTTATAACACAGACAAGAACGCTCTCATCCCACTGAATTTTGAAACAAGATTTCTTTCCCCTGAAAGCGAAGATGAAGACCTCCGATTGGTGGAAATTTCACCACTTTTGTACTCAAAATGAGAGAGTTATGGAGGTTTTAATTTTCGGCCACGTTTCGCACACTCTTTACGAAACGGACAAGAACTCTCACGACACATTGAATTTTTAAATGAGAATTTTCCCCACGAACGAGAATTTGAAGACCTCCGATTGGTAGAAATTGCACTACTTTTCGACTTAAAATGAGAGAGTTATGGTGGTTTTAATTTTGGGTGATGTTTCACACGCCCATTATAAAACGGACTAGAACACTCACATCCCACCGAATTTTGAAACGAGAATTCTTTCCTTTGAAAGTGAATTTCAAGACCTCCGATTGGAAGAAATTTGGCCACTTTTGGACCTAAAATGAGAGTTATGGAGGTTTTAATTTCAGGTGACGTGTCGCACACTCTTTATAACACAGACAAGAACGCTCTCATCCCACTGAATTTTGAAACAAGATTTCTTTCCCCTGAAAGCGAAGATGAAGACCTCCGATTGGTGGAAATTTCACCACTTTTGTACTCAAAATGAGAGAGTTATGGAGGTTTTAATTTTCGGCCACGTTTCGCACACTCTTTACGAAACGGACAAGAACTCTCACGACACATTGAATTTTTAAATGAGAATTTTCCCCACGAACGAGAATTTGAAGACCTCCGATTGGTAGAAATTGCACTACTTTTCGACTTAAAATGAGAGAGTTATGGTGGTTTTAATTTTGGGTGATGTTTCTCACGCCCATTATAAAACGGACTAGAACACTCACATCCCACCGAATTTTGAAACGAGAATTCTTTCCTTTGAAAGTGAATTTCAAGACCTCCGATTGGAAGAAATTTGGCCACTTTTGGACCTAAAATGAGAGTTATGGAGGTTTTAATTTCAGGTGACGTGTCGCACACTCTTTATAACACAGACAAGAACGCTCTCATCCCACTGAATTTTGAAACAAGATTTCTTTCCCCTGAAAGCGAAGATGAAGACCTCCGATTGGTGGAAATTTCACCACTTTTGTACTCAAAATGAGAGAGTTATGGAGGTTTTAATTTTCGGCCACGTTTCGCACACTCTTTACGAAACGGACAAGAACTCTCACGACACATTGAATTTTTAAATGAGAATTTTCCCCACGAACGAGAATTTGAAGACCTCCGATTGGTAGAAATTGCACTACTTTTCGACTTAAAATGAGAGAGTTATGGTGGTTTTAATTTTGGGTGATGTTTCTCACGCCCATTATAAACCGGACTAGAACACTCACATCCCACCGAATTTTGAAACGAGAATTCTTTCCTTTGAAAGTGAATTTCAAGACCTCCGATTGGAAGAAATTTGGCCACTTTTGGACCTAAAATGAGAGTTATGGAGGTTTTAATTTCAGGTGACGTGTCGCACACTCTTTATAACACAGACAAGAACGCTCTCATCCCACTGAATTTTGAAACAAGATTTCTTTCCCCTGAAAGCGAAGATGAAGACCTCCGATTGGTGGAAATTTCACCACTTTTGTACTCAAAATGAGAGAGTTATGGAGGTTTTAATTTTCGGCCACGTTTCGCACACTCTTTACGAAACGGACAAGAACTCTCACGACACATTGAATTTTTAAATGAGAATTTTCCCCACGAACGAGAATTTGAAGACCTCCGATTGGTAGAAATTGCACTACTTTTCGACTTAAAATGAGAGAGTTATGGTGGTTTTAATTTTGGGTGATGTTTCTCACGCCCATTATAAAACGGACTAGAACACTCACATCCCACCGAATTTTGAAACGAGAATTCTTTCCTTTGAAAGTGAATTTCAAGACCTCCGATTGGAAGAAATTTGGCCACTTTTGGACCTAAAATGAGAGTTATGGAGGTTTTAATTTCAGGTGACGTGTCGCACACTCTTTATAACACAGACAAGAACGCTCTCATCCCACTGAATTTTGAAACAAGATTTCTTTCCCCTGAAAGCGAAGATGAAGACCTCCGATTGGTGGAAATTTCACCACTTTTGTACTCAAAATGAGAGAGTTATGGAGGTTTTAATTTTCGGCCACGTTTCGCACACTCTTTACGAAACGGACAAGAACTCTCACGACACATTGAATTTTTAAATGAGAATTTTCCCCACGAACGAGAATTTGAAGACCTCCGATTGGTAGAAATTGCACTACTTTTCGACTTAAAATGAGAGAGTTATGGTGGTTTTAATTTTGGGTGATGTTTCTCACGCCCATTATAAACCGGACTAGAACACTCACATCCCACCGAATTTTGAAACGAGAATTCTTTCCTTTGAAAGTGAATTTCAAGACCTCCGATTGGAAGAAATTTGGCCACTTTTGGACCTAAAATGAGAGTTATGGAGGTTTTAATTTCAGGTGACGTGTCGCACACTCTTTATAACACAGACAAGAACGCTCTCATCCCACTGAATTTTGAAACAAGATTTCTTTCCCTTGAAAGCGAAGATGAAGACCTCCGATTGGTGGAAATTTCACCACTTTTGTACTCAAAATGAGAGAGTTATGGAGGTTTTAATTTTCGGCCACGTTTCGCACACTCTTTACGAAACGGACAAGAACTCTCACGACACATTGAATTTTTAAATGAGAATTTTCCCCACGAACGAGAAGTTGAAGACCTCCGATTGGTAGAAATTGCACTACTTTTCGACTTAAAATGATAGAGTTATGGTGGTTTTAATTTTGGGTGATGTTTCTCACGCCCATTATAAAACGGACTAGAACACTCACATCCCACCGAATTTTGAAACGAGAATTCTTTCCTTTGAAAGTGAATTTCAAGACCTCCGATTGGAAGAAATTTGGCCACTTTTGGACCTAAAATGAGAGTTATGGAGGTTTTAATTTCAGGTGACGTGTCGCACACTCTTTATAACACAGACAAGAACGCTCTCATCCCACTGAATTTTGAAACAAGATTTCTTTCCCCTGAAAGCGAAGATGAAGACCTCCGATTCGTGGAAATTTCACCACTTTTGGACTCAAAATGAGAGAGTTATGGAGGTTTTAATTTTCGGCCACGTTTTGCACACTCTTTATGAAACGGACCAGAACTCTCACGACACATTGAATTTTTAAATGAGAATTTTCCCCACGAACGAGAATTTGAAGACCTCCGATTGGTAGAAATTGCACTACTTTTCGACTTAAAATGAGAGAGTTATGGTCGTTTTAATTTTGGGTGATGTTTCTCACGCCCATTATAAAACGGACTAGAACACTCACATCCCACCGAATTTTGAAACGAGAATTCTTTCCTTTGAAAGTGAATTTCAAGACCTCCGATTGGAAGAAATTTGGCCACTTTTGGACCTAAAATAAGAGTTATGGAGGTTTTAATTTCAGGTGACGTGTCGTACACTCTTTATAACACAGACAAGAACGCTCTCATCCCACTGAATTTTGAAACAAGATTTCTTTCCCCTGAGAGCGAAGATGAAGACCTCCGATTCGAGGAAATTTCACCACTTTTGGACTCAAAATGAGAGAGTTATGGAGGTTTTAATTTTCGGCCACGTTTTGCACACTCTTTATGAAACGGACAACAACTCTCACGACACATTGAATTTTTAAATGAGAATTTTCCCCACGAACGAGAATTTGAAGACCTCCGATTGGTAGAAATTGCACTACTTTTCGACTTAAAATGAGAGAGTTATGGTCGTTTTAATTTTGTGTGATGTTTCTCACGCCCATTATAAAACGGACTAGAACACTCACATCCCACCGAATTTTGAAACGAGAATTCTTTCCTTTGAAAGTGAATTTCAAGACCTCCGATTGGAAGAAATTTGGCCACTTTTGGACCTAAAATGAGAGTTATGGAGGTTTTAATTTCAGGTGACGTGTCGCACACTCTTTATAACACAGACAAGAACGCTCTCATCCCACTGAATTTTGAAACAAGATTTCTTTCCCCTGAGAGCGAAGATGAAGACCTCCGATTCGTGGAAATTTCACCACTTTTGGACTCAAAATGAGAGAGTTATGGAGGTTTTAATTTTCGGCCACGATTTGCACACTCTTTATGAAACGGACCAGAACTCTCACGACACATTGAATTTTTAAATGAGAATTTTCCCCACGAACGAGAATTTGAAGACCTCCGATTGGTAGAAATTGCACTACTTTTCGACTTAAAATGAGAGAGTTATGGTCGTTTTAATTTTGGGTGATAATTCTCACGCCCATTATAAAACGGACTAGAACACTCACATCCCACCGAATTTTGAAATGAGAATTCTTTCCTTTGAAAGTGAATTTCAAGACCTCCGATTGGAAGAAATTTGGCCACTTTTGGACCTAAAATAAGAGTTATGGAGGTTTTAATTTCAGGTGACGTGTCGCACACTCTTTATAACACAGACAAGAACGCTCTCATCCCACTGAATTTTGAAACAAGATTTCTTTCCCCTGAGAGCGAAGATGAAGACCTCCGATTCGAGGAAATTTCACCACTTTTGTACTCAAAATGAGAGAGTTATGGAGGTTTTAATTTTCGGCCACGTTTCGCACACTCTTTACGAAACGGACAAGAACTCTCACGACACATTGAATTTTTAAATGAGAATTTTCCCCACGAACGAGAATTTGAAGACCTCCGATTGGTAGAAATTGCACTACTTTTCGACTTAAAATGAGAGAGTTATGGTGGTTTTAATTTTGGGTGATGTTTCTCACGCCCATTATAAACCGGACTAGAACACTCACATCCCACCGAATTTTGAAACGAGAATTCTTTCCTTTGAAAGTGAATTTCAAGACCTCCGATTGGAAGAAATTTGGCCACTTTTGGACCTAAAATGAGAGTTATGGAGGTTTTAATTTCAGGTGACGTGTCGCACACTCTTTATAACACAGACAAGAACGCTCTCATCCCACTGAATTTTGAAACAAGATTTCTTTCCCCTGAAAGCGAAGATGAAGACCTCCGATTGGTGGAAATTTCACCACTTTTGTACTCAAAATGAGAGAGTTATGGAGGTTTTAATTTTCGGCCACGTTTCGCACACTCTTTACGAAACGGACAAGAACTCTCACGACACATTGAATTTTTAAATGAGAATTTTCCCCACGAACGAGAAGTTGAAGACCTCCGATTGGTAGAAATTGCACTACTTTTCGACTTAAAATGATAGAGTTATGGTGGTTTTAATTTTGGGTGATGTTTCTCACGCCCATTATAAAACGGACTAGAACACTCACATCCCACCGAATTTTGAAACGAGAATTCTTTCCTTTGAAAGTGAATTTCAAGACCTCCGATTGGAAGAAATTTGGCCACTTTTGGACCTAAAATGAGAGTTATGGAGGTTTTAATTTCAGGTGACGTGTCGCACACTCTTTATAACACAGACAAGAACGCTCTCATCCCACTGAATTTTGAAACAAGATTTCTTTCCCCTGAAAGCGAAGATGAAGACCTCCGATTCGTGGAAATTTCACCACTTTTGGACTCAAAATGAGAGAGTTATGGAGGTTTTAATTTTCGGCCACGTTTTGCACACTCTTTATGAAACGGACCAGAACTCTCACGACACATTGAATTTTTAAATGAGAATTTTCCCCACGAACGAGAATTTGAAGACCTCCGATTGGTAGAAATTGCACTACTTTTCGACTTAAAATGAGAGAGTTATGGTCGTTTTAATTTTGGGTGATGTTTCTCACGCCCATTATAAAACGGACTAGAACACTCACATCCCACCGAATTTTGAAACGAGAATTCTTTCCTTTGAAAGTGAATTTCAAGACCTCCGATTGGAAGAAATTTGGCCACTTTTGGACCTAAAATAAGAGTTATGGAGGTTTTAATTTCAGGTGACGTGTCGTACACTCTTTATAACACAGACAAGAACGCTCTCATCCCACTGAATTTTGAAACAAGATTTCTTTCCCCTGAGAGCGAAGATGAAGACCTCCGATTCGAGGAAATTTCACCACTTTTGGACTCAAAATGAGAGAGTTATGGAGGTTTTAATTTTCGGCCACGTTTTGCACACTCTTTATGAAACGGACAACAACTCTCACGACACATTGAATTTTTAAATGAGAATTTTCCCCACGAACGAGAATTTGAAGACCTCCGATTGGTAGAAATTGCACTACTTTTCGACTTAAAATGAGAGAGTTATGGTCGTTTTAATTTTGTGTGATGTTTCTCACGCCCATTATAAAACGGACTAGAACACTCACATCCCACCGAATTTTGAAACGAGAATTCTTTCCTTTGAAAGTGAATTTCAAGACCTCCGATTGGAAGAAATTTGGCCACTTTTGGACCTAAAATGAGAGTTATGGAGGTTTTAATTTCAGGTGACGTGTCGCACACTCTTTATAACACAGACAAGAACGCTCTCATCCCACTGAATTTTGAAACAAGATTTCTTTCCCCTGAGAGCGAAGATGAAGACCTCCGATTCGTGGAAATTTCACCACTTTTGGACTCAAAATGAGAGAGTTATGGAGGTTTTAATTTTCGGCCACGATTTGCACACTCTTTATGAAACGGACCAGAACTCTCACGACACATTGAATTTTTAAATGAGAATTTTCCCCACGAACGAGAATTTGAAGACCTCCGATTGGTAGAAATTGCACTACTTTTCGACTTAAAATGAGAGAGTTATGGTCGTTTTAATTTTGGGTGATAATTCTCACGCCCATTATAAAACGGACTAGAACACTCACATCCCACCGAATTTTGAAATGAGAATTCTTTCCTTTGAAAGTGAATTTCAAGACCTCCGATTGGAAGAAATTTGGCCACTTTTGGACCTAAAATAAGAGTTATGGAGGTTTTAATTTCAGGTGACGTGTCGCACACTCTTTATAACACAGACAAGAACGCTCTCATCCCACTGAATTTTGAAACAAGATTTCTTTCCCCTGAGAGCGAAGATGAAGACCTCCGATTCGAGGAAATTTCACCACTTTTGGACTCAAAATGAGAGAGTTATGGAGGTTTTAATTTTCGGCCACGTTTTGCACACTCTTTATGAAACGGACAAGAACTCTCACGACACATTGAATTTTTAAATGAGAATTTTCCCCACGAACGAGAATTTGAAGACCTCCGATTGGTAGAAATTGCACTACTTTTCGACTTAAAATGAGAGAGTTATGGTCGTTTTAATTTTGTGTGATGTTTCTCACGCCCATTATAAAACGGACTAGAACACTCACATCCCACCGAATTTTGAAACGACAATTCTTTCCTTTGAAAGTGAATTTCAAGACGTCCGATTGGAAGAAATTTGGCCACTTTAGGACCTAAAATGAGAGTTATGGAGGTTTTAATTTCAGGTGACGTGTCGCACACTCTTTATAACACAGACAAGAACGCTCTCATCCCACTGAATTTTGAAACAAGATTTCTTTCCCCTGAAAGCGAAGATGAAGACCTCCGATTCGTGGAAATTTCACCACTTTTGGACTCAAAATAGAGAGTCATGGAGGTTCTAATTTTCGGCCACGATTTGCACACTCTTTATGAAACGGACCAGAACTCTCACGACACATTGAATTTTTAAATGAGAATTTTCCCCACGAACGAGAATTTGAAAACCTCCGATTGGTAGAAATTGCACTACTTTTCGACTTAAAATGAGAGAGTTATGGTGGTTTTAATTTTGGGTGATGTTTCTCACGCCCTTTTTAAAACGGACCAGAACACTCTCATCCCACCGAATTTTGAAACGAGAATTTTTTCCTTTGAAAGTGAATTTCAGGACCTTCGATTGGAAGAAATTTCGCCACTTTTGGACCTAACATGAGAGTTATGGAGGTTTTAATTTCAGGTGACCTGTCGCACACTCTTTATAACACAAACAAGAACGCTATCATCCCATTGAATTTTGAAAAAAGATTTCTTTCCCCTGAAAGCGAAGATGAAGACCTCCGATTGGAGGAAATTTCACCACTTTTGGACTCAAAATAGAGAGTCATGGAGGTTCTAATTTTCGGCCATGTTTTCCGCACTCTTTATGAAACAGACAAAAACTCTCACGACAGATTGAATTTTTAAATAAGAATTTTCCCCACGAACGAGATTTGGAAGACCTCCGATTGGTAAAAATTGCACTACTTTTCGACTTAAAATGAGAGAGTTATGGTCGTTTTAATTTTGGGTGATGTTTCTCACGCCCATTATAAAACGGACTAGAAAACTCACATCCCACCGAATTTTGAAACGAGAATTCTTTCCTTTGAAAGTGAATTTCAAGACCTCCGATTGGAAGAAATTTGGCCACTTTTGGACCTAAAATGAGAGTTATGGAGGTTTTAATTTCAGGTGACGTGTCGCACACTCTTTATAACACAGACAAGAACGCTCTCATCCCACTGAATTTTGAAACAAGATTTCTTTCCCCTGAAAGCGAAGATGAAGACCTCCGATTGGTGGAAATTTCACCACTTTTGTACTCAAAATGAGAGAGTTATGGAGGTTTTAATTTTCGGCCACGTTTCGCACACTCTTTACGAAACGGATAAGAACTCTCACGACACATTGAATTTTTAAATGAGAATTTTCCCCACGAACGAGAATTTGAAGACCTCCGATTGGTAGAAATTGCACTACTTTTCGACTTAAAATGAGAGAGTTATGGTGGTTTTAATTTTGGGTGATGTTTCTCACGCCCATTATAAAACGGACTAGAACACTCACATCCCACCGAATTTTGAAACGAGAATTCTTTCCTTTGAAAGTGAATTTCAAGACCTCCGATTGGAAGAAATTTGGCCACTTTTGGACCTAAAATGAGAGTTATGGAGGTTTTAATTTCAGGTGACGTGTCGTACACTCTTTATAACACAGACAAGAACGCTCTCATCCCACTGAATTTTGAAACAAGATTTCTTTCCCCTGAGAGCGAAGATGAAGACCTCCGATTCGAGGAAATTTCACCACTTTTGGACTCAAAATGAGAGAGTTATGGAGGTTTTAATTTTCGGCCACGTTTTGCACACTCTTTATGAAACGGACCAGAACTTTCACGACACATTGAATTTTTAAATGAGAATTTTCCCCACGAACGAGAATTTGAAGACCTCCGATTGGTAGAAATTGCACTATTTTTCGACTTAAAATGAGAGAGTTATGGTGGTTTTAATTTTGGGTGATCTTTCTCACGCGCTTTATAAAACGGACCAGAACACTCTCATCCCACCAAATTTTGAAGCGAGAATTCTTTCCTTTGAAAGTGAATTTCAAGACCCCCGATTGGTAGAAATTTCGCCACTTTTGGACCTAACATGAGAGTTATGGAGGTTTCAATTTCAGGTGACCTGTCGCACACTCTTTATAACACAAACAAGAACGCTCTCATCCCATTGAATTTTGAAACAAGATTTCTTTCCCCTGAAAGCGAAGATGAAGACCTCCGATTGGTGGAAATTTCACCACTTTTGTACTCAAAATGAGAGAGTTATGGAGGTTTTAATTTTCGGCCACGTTTCGCACACTCTTTACGAAACGGACAAGAACTCTCACGACACATTGAATTTTTAAATGAGAATTTTCCCCAAGAACGAGAATTTGAAGACCTCCGATTGGTAGAACTTGCACTACTTTTCGACTTAAAATGAGAGAGTTATGGTCGTTTTAATTTTGTGTGATGTTTCTCACGCCCATTATAAAACGGACTAGAACACTCACATCCCACCGAATTTTGAAACGAGAATTCTTTCCTTTGAAAGTGAATTTCAAGACCTCCGATTGGAAGAAATTTGGCAACTTTTGGACCTAAAATGAGAGTTATGGAGGTTTTAATTTCAGGTGACGTGTCGCACACTCTTTATAACACAGACAAGAACGCTCTCATCCCACTGAATTTTGAAACAAGATTTCTTTCCCCTGAAAGCGAAGATGAAGACCTCCGATTCGTGGAAATTTCACCACTTTTGGACTCAAAATGAGAGAGTTATGGAGGTTTTAATTTTCGGCCACGTTTTGCACACTCTTTATGAAACGGACCAGAACTCTCACGACACATTGAATTTTTAAATGAGAATTTTCCCCACGAACGAGAATTTGAAGACCTCCGATTGGTAGAAATTGCACTACTTTTCGACTTAAAATGAGAGAGTTATGGTCGTTTTAATTTTGGGTGATGTTTCTCACGCCCATTATAAAACGGACTAGAACACTCACATCCCACCGAATTTTGAAACGAGAATTCTTTCCTTTGAAAGTGAATTTCAAGACCTCCGATTGGAAGAAATTTGGCCACTTTTGGACCTAAAATGAGAGTTATGGAGGTTTTAATTTCAGGTGACGTGTCGTACACTCTTTATAACACAGACAAGAACGCTCTCATCCCACTGAATTTTGAAACAAGATTTCTTTCCCCTGAAAGCGAAGATGAAGACCTCCGATTGGAGGAAATTTCACCAGTTTTGGACTCAAAATGAGAGAGTTATGGAGGTTTTAATTTTCGGCCATGTTTTCCGCACTCTTTATGAAACAGACAAAAACTCTCACGACAGATTGAATTTTTAAATGAGAATTTTCCCCACGAACGAGATTTGGAAGACCTCCGATTGGTAAAAATTGCACTACTTTTCGACTTAAAATGAGAGAGTTATGGTCGTTTTAATTTTGGGTGATGTTTCTCACGCCCATTATAAAACGGACTAGAACACTCACATCCCACCGAATTTTGAAACGAGAATTCTTTCCTTTGAAAGTGAATTTCAAGACCTCCGATTGGAAGAAATTTGGCCACTTTTGGACCTAAAATGAGAGTTATGGAGGTTTTAATTTCAGGTGACGTGTCGCACACTCTTTATAACACAGACAAGAACGCTCTCATCCCACTGAATTTTGAAACAAGATTTCTTTCCCCTGAAAGCGAAGATGAAGACCTCCGATTGGTGGAAATTTCACCACTTTTGTACTCAAAATGAGAGAGTTATGGAGGTTTTAATTTTCGGCCACGTTTCGCACACTCTTTACGAAACGGACAAGAACTCTCACGACACATTGAATTTTTAAGTGAGAATTTTCCCCACGAACGAGAATTTGAAGACCTCCGATTGGAAGAAATTGCACTACTTTTCGACTTAAAATGAGAGAGTTATGGTGGTTTTAATTTTGGGTGATGTTTCTCACGCCCATTATAAAACGGACTAGAACACTCACATCCCACCGAATTTTGAAACGAGAATTCTTTCCTTTGAAAGTGAATTTCAAGACCTCCGATTGGAAGAAATTTGGCCACTTTTGGACCTAAAATGAGAGTTATGGAGGTTTTAATTTCAGGTGACGTGTCGCACACTCTTTATAACACAGACAAGAACGCTCTCATCCCACTGAATTTTGAAACAAGATTTCTTTCCCCTGAATTCGAAGATGAAGACCTCCGATTGGTGGAAATTTCACCACTTTTGTACTCAAAATGAGAGAGTTATGGAGGTTTTAATTTTCGGCCACGTTTCGCACACTCTTTACGAAACGGACAAGAACTCTCACGACACATTGAATTTTTAAATGAGAATTTTCCCCACGAACGAGAATTTGAAGACCTCCGATTGGTAGAAATTGCACTACTTTTCGACTTAAAATGAGAGAGTTATGGTGGTTTTAATTTTGGGTGATGTTTCTCACGCCCATTATAAAACGGACTAGAACACTCACATCCCACCGAATTTTGAAACGAGAATTCTTTCCTTTGAAAGTGAATTTCAAGACCTCCGATTGGAAGAAATTTGGCCACTTTTGGACCTAAAATGAGAGTTATGGAGGTTTTAATTTCAGGTGACGTGTCGCACACTCTTTATAACACAGACAAGAACGCTCTCATCCCACTGAATTTTGAAACAAGATTTCTTTCCCCTGAAAGCGAAGATGAAGACCTCCGATTGGTGGAAATTTCACCACTTTTGTACTCAAAATGAGAGAGTTATGGAGGTTTTAATTTTCGGCCACGTTTCGCACACTCTTTACGAAACGGACAAGAACTCTCACGACACATTGAATTTTTAAATGAGAATTTTCCCCACGAACGAGAATTTGAAGACCTCCGATTGGTAGAAATTGCACTACTTTTCGACTTAAAATGAGAGAGTTATGGTGGTTTTAATTTTGGGTGATGTTTCTCACGCCCATTATAAAACGGACTAGAACACTCACATCCCCCCGAATTTTGAAACGAGAATTCTTTCCTTTGAAAGTGAATTTCAAGACCTCCGATTGGAAGAAATTTGGCCACTTTTGGACCTAAAATGAGAGTTATGGAGGTTTTAATTTCAGGTGACGTGTCGCACACTCTTTATAACACAGACAAGAACGCTCTCATCCCACTGAATTTTGAAACAAGATTTCTTTCCCCTGAAAGCGAAGATGAAGACCTCCGATTGGTGGAAATTTCACCACTTTTGTACTCAAAATGAGAGAGTTATGGAGGTTTTAATTTTCGGCCACGTTTCGCACACTCTTTACGAAACGGACAAGAACTCTCACGACACATTGAATTTTTAAATGAGAATTTTCCCCACGAACGAGAAGTTGAAGACCTCCGATTGGTAGAAATTGCACTACTTTTCGACTTAAAATGATAGAGTTATGGTGGTTTTAATTTTGGGTGATGTTTCTCACGCCCATTATAAAACGGACTAGAACACTCACATCCCACCGAATTTTGAAACGAGAATTCTTTCCTTTGAAAGTGAATTTCAAGACCTCCGATTGGAAGAAATTTGGCCACTTTTGGACCTAAAATGAGAGTTATGGAGGTTTTAATTTCAGGTGACGTGTCGCACACTCTTTATAACACAGACAAGAACGCTCTCATCCCACTGAATTTTGAAACAAGATTTCTTTCCCCTGAAAGCGAAGATGAAGACCTCCGATTCGTGGAAATTTCACCACTTTTGGACTCAAAATGAGAGAGTTATGGAGGTTTTAATTTTCGGCCACGTTTTGCACACTCTTTATGAAACGGACCAGAACTCTCACGACACATTGAATTTTTAAATGAGAATTTTCCCCACGAACGAGAATTTGAAGACCTCCGATTGGTAGAAATTGCACTACTTTTCGACTTAAAATGAGAGAGTTATGGTCGTTTTAATTTTGGGTGATGTTTCTCACGCCCATTATAAAACGGACTAGAACACTCACATCCCACCGAATTTTGAAACGAGAATTCTTTCCTTTGAAAGTGAATTTCAAGACCTCCGATTGGAAGAAATTTGGCCACTTTTGGACCTAAAATAAGAGTTATGGAGGTTTTAATTTCAGGTGACGTGTCGTACACTCTTTATAACACAGACAAGAACGCTCTCATCCCACTGAATTTTGAAACAAGATTTCTTTCCCCTGAGAGCGAAGATGAAGACCTCCGATTCGAGGAAATTTCACCACTTTTGGACTCAAAATGAGAGAGTTATGGAGGTTTTAATTTTCGGCCACGTTTTGCACACTCTTTATGAAACGGACAACAACTCTCACGACACATTGAATTTTTAAATGAGAATTTTCCCCACGAACGAGAATTTGAAGACCTCCGATTGGTAGAAATTGCACTACTTTTCGACTTAAAATGAGAGAGTTATGGTCGTTTTAATTTTGTGTGATGTTTCTCACGCCCATTATAAAACGGACTAGAACACTCACATCCCACCGAATTTTGAAACGAGAATTCTTTCCTTTGAAAGTGAATTTCAAGACCTCCGATTGGAAGAAATTTGGCCACTTTTGGACCTAAAATGAGAGTTATGGAGGTTTTAATTTCAGGTGACGTGTCGCACACTCTTTATAACACAGACAAGAACGCTCTCATCCCACTGAATTTTGAAACAAGATTTCTTTCCCCTGAAAGCGAAGATGAAGACCTCCGATTCGTGGAAATTTCACCACTTTTGGACTCAAAATGAGAGAGTTATGGAGGTTTTAATTTTCGGCCACGATTTGCACACTCTTTATGAAACGGACCAGAACTCTCACGACACATTGAATTTTTAAATGAGAATTTTCCCCACGAACGAGAATTTGAAGACCTCCGATTGGTAGAAATTGCACTACTTTTCGACTTAAAATGAGAGAGTTATGGTCGTTTTAATTTTGGGTGATGTTTCTCACGCCCATTATAAAACGGACTAGAACACTCACATCCCACCGAATTTTGAAACGAGAATTCTTTCCTTTGAAAGTGAATTTCAAGACCTCCGATTGGAAGAAATTTGGCCACTTTTGGACCTAAAATAAGAGTTATGGAGGTTTTAATTTCAGGTGACGTGTCGTACACTCTTTATAACACAGACAAGAACGCTCTCATCCCACTGAATTTTGAAACAAGATTTCTTTCCCCTGAGAGCGAAGATGAAGACCTCCGATTCGAGGAAATTTCACCACTTTTGGACTCAAAATGAGAGAGTTATGGAGGTTTTAATTTTCGGCCACGTTTTGCACACTCTTTATGAAACGGACAACAACTCTCACGACACATTGAATTTTTAAATGAGAATTTTCCCCACGAACGAGAATTTGAAGACCTCCGATTGGTAGAAATTGCACTACTTTTCGACTTAAAATGAGAGAGTTATGGTCGTTTTAATTTTGTGTGATGTTTCTCACGCCCATTATAAAACGGACTAGAACACTCACATCCCACCGAATTTTGAAACGAGAATTCTTTCCTTTGAAAGTGAATTTCAAGACCTCCGATTGGAAGAAATTTGGCCACTTTTGGACCTAAAATAAGAGTTATGGAGGTTTTAATTTCAGGTGACGTGTCGTACACTCTTTATAACACAGACAAGAACGCTCTCATCCCACTGAATTTTGAAACAAGATTTCTTTCCCCTGAGAGCGAAGATGAAGACCTCCGATTCGAGGAAATTTCACCACTTTTGGACTCAAAATGAGAGAGTTATGGAGGTTTTAATTTTCGGCCACGTTTTGCACACTCTTTATGAAACGGACAACAACTCTCACGACACATTGAATTTTTAAATGAGAATTTTCCCCACGAACGAGAATTTGAAGACCTCCGATTGGTAGAAATTGCACTACTTTTCGACTTAAAATGAGAGAGTTATGGTCGTTTTAATTTTGTGTGATGTTTCTCACGCCCATTATAAAACGGACTAGAACACTCACATCCCACCGAATTTTGAAACGAGAATTCTTTCCTTTGAAAGTGAATTTCAAGACCTCCGATTGGAAGAAATTTGGCCACTTTTGGACCTAAAATGAGAGTTATGGAGGTTTTAATTTCAGGTGACGTGTCGCACACTCTTTATAACACAGACAAGAACGCTCTCATCCCACTGAATTTTGAAACAAGATTTCTTTCCCCTGAAAGCGAAGATGAAGACCTCCGATTCGTGGAAATTTCACCACTTTTGGACTCAAAATGAGAGAGTTATGGAGGTTTTAATTTTCGGCCACGATTTGCACACTCTTTATGAAACGGACCAGAACTCTCACGACACATTGAATTTTTAAATGAGAATTTTCCCCACGAACGAGAATTTGAAGACCTCCGATTGGTAGAAATTGCACTACTTTTCGACTTAAAATGAGAGAGTTATGGTCGTTTTAATTTTGGGTGATGTTTCTCACGCCCATTATAAAACGGACTAGAACACTCACATCCCACCGAATTTTGAAACGAGAATTCTTTCCTTTGAAAGTGAATTTCAAGACCTCCGATTGGAAGAAATTTGGCCACTTTTGGACCTAAAATAAGAGTTATGGAGGTTTTAATTTCAGGTGACGTGTCGTACACTCTTTATAACACAGACAAGAACGATCTCATCCCACTGAATTTTGAAACAAGATTTCTTTCCCCTGAGAGCGAAGATGAAGACCTCCGATTCGAGGAAATTTCACCACTTTTGGACTCAAAATGAGAGAGTTATGGAGGTTTTAATTTTCGGCCACGTTTTGCACACTCTTTATGAAACGGACAACAACTCTCACGACACATTGAATTTTTAAATGAGAATTTTCCCCACGAACGAGAATTTGAAGACCTCCGATTGGTAGAAATTGCACTACTTTTCGACTTAAAATGAGAGAGTTATGGTCGTTTTAATTTTGTGTGTTGTTTCTCACGCCCATTATAAAACGGACTAGAACACTCACATCCCACCGAATTTTGAAACGAGAATTCTTTCCTTTGAAAGTGAATTTCAAGACCTCCGATTGGAAGAAATTTGGCCACTTTTGGACCTAAAATGAGAGTTATGGAGGTTTTAATTTCAGGTGACGTGTCGCACACTCTTTATAACACAGACAAGAACGCTCTCATCCCACTGAATTTTGAAACAAGATTTCTTTCCCCTGAAAGCGAAGATGAAGACCTCCGATTCGTGGAAATTTCACCACTTTTGGACTCAAAATGAGAGAGTTATGGAGGTTTTAATTTTCGGCCACGATTTGCACACTCTTTATGAAACGGACCAGAACTCTCACGACACATTGAATTTTTAAATGAGAATTTTCCCCACGAACGAGAATTTGAAGACCTCCGATTGGTAGAAATTGCACTACTTTTCGACTTAAAATGAGAGAGTTATGGTCGTTTTAATTTTGGGTGATGTTTCTCACGACCATTATAAAACGGACTAGAACACTCACATCCCACCGAATTTTGAAACGAGAATTCTTTCCTTTGAAAGTGAATTTCAAGACCTCCGATTGGAAGAAATTTGGCCACTTTTGGACCTAAAATGACAGTTATGGAGGTTTTAATTTCAGGTGACGTGTCGTACACTCTTTATAACACAGACAAGAACGCTCTCATCCCACTGAATTTTGAAACAAGATTTCTTTCCCCTGAAAGCGAAGATGAAGACCTCCGATTGGAGGAAATTTCACCAGTTTTGGACTCAAAATGAGAGAGTTATGGAGGTTTTAATTTTCGGCCATGTTTTCCGCACTCTTTATGAAACAGACAAAAACTCTCACGACAGATTGAATTTTTAAATGAGAATTTTCCCCACGAACGAGATTTGGAAGACCTCCGATTGGTAAAAATTGCACTACTTTTCGACTTAAAATGAGAGAGTTATGGTCGTTTTAATTTTGGGTGATGTTTCTCACGCCCATTATAAAACGGACTAGAACACTCACATCCCACCGAATTTTGAAACGAGAATTCTTTCCTTTGAAAGTGAATTTCAAGACCTCCGATTGGAAGAAATTTGGCCACTTTTGGACCTAAAATGAGAGTTATGGAGGTTTTAATTTCAGGTGACGTGTCGCACACTCTTTATAACACAGACAAGAACGCTCTCATCCCACTGAATTTTGAAACAAGATTTCTTTCCCCTGAAAGCGAAGATGAAGACCTCCGATTGGTGGAAATTTCACCACTTTTGTACTCAAAATGAGAGAGTTATGGAGGTTTTAATTTTCGGCCACGTTTCGCACACTCTTTACGAAACGGACAAGAACTCTCACGACACATTGAATTTTTAAATGAGAATTTTCCCCACGAACGAGAATTTGAAGACCTCCGATTGGTAGAAATTGCACTACTTTTCGACTTAAAATGAGAGAGTTATGGTGGTTTTAATTTTGGGTGATGTTTCACACGCCCATTATAAAACGGACTAGAACACTCACATCCCACCGAATTTTGAAACGAGAATTCTTTCCTTTGAAAGTGAATTTCAAGACCTCCGATTGGAAGAAATTTGGCCACTTTTGGACCTAAAATGAGAGTTATGGAGGTTTTAATTTCACGTGACGTGTCGCACACTCTTTATAACACAGACAAGAACGCTCTCATCCCACTGAATTTTGAAACAAGATTTCTTTCCCCTGAAAGCGAAGATGAAGACCTCCGATTGGTGGAAATTTCACCACTTTTGTACTCAAAATGAGAGAGTTATGGAGGTTTTAATTTTCGGCCACGTTTCGCACACTCTTTACGAAACGGACAAGAACTCTCACGACACATTGAATTTTTAAATGAGAATTTTCCCCACGAACGAGAATTTGAAGACCTCCGATTGGTAGAAATTGCACTACTTTTCGACTTAAAATGAGAGAGTTATGGTGGTTTTAATTTTGGGTGATGTTTCTCACGCCCATTATAAAACGGACTAGAACACTCACATCCCACCGAATTTTGAAACGAGAATTCTTTCCTTTGAAAGTGAATTTCAAGACCTCCGATTGGAAGAAATTTGGCCACTTTTGGACCTAAAATGAGAGTTATGGAGGTTTTAATTTCAGGTGACGTGTCGCACACTCTTTATAACACAGACAAGAACGCTCTCATCCCACTGAATTTTGAAACAAGATTTCTTTCCCCTGAAAGCGAAGATGAAGACCTCCGATTGGTGGAAATTTCACCACTTTTGTACTCAAAATGAGAGAGTTATGGAGGTTTTAATTTTCGGCCACGTTTCGCACACTCTTTACGAAACGGACAAGAACTCTCACGACACATTGAATTTTTAAATGAGAATTTTCCCCACGAACGAGAATTTGAAGACCTCCGATTGGTAGAAATTGCACTACTTTTCGACTTAAAATGAGAGAGTTATGGTGGTTTTAATTTTGGGTGATGTTTCTCACGCCCATTATAAAACGGACTAGAACACTCACATCCCACCGAATTTTGAAACGAGAATTCTTTCCTTTGAAAGTGAATTTCAAGACCTCCGATTGGAAGAAATTTGGCCACTTTTGGACCTAAAATGAGAGTTATGGAGGTTTTAATTTCAGGTGACGTGTCGCACACTCTTTATAACACAGACAAGAACGCTCTCATCCCACTGAATTTTGAAACAAGATTTCTTTCCCCTGAAAGCGAAGATGAAGACCTCCGATTGGTGGAAATTTCACCACTTTTGTACTCAAAATGAGAGAGTTATGGAGGTTTTAATTTTCGGCCACGTTTCGCACACTCTTTACGAAACGGACAAGAACTCTCACGACACATTGAATTTTTAAATGAGAATTTTCCCCACGAACGAGAAGTTGAAGACCTCCGATTGGTAGAAATTGCACTACTTTTCGACTTAAAATGATAGAGTTATGGTGGTTTTAATTTTGGGTGATGTTTCTCACGCCCATTATAAAACGGACTAGAACACTCACATCCCACCGAATTTTGAAACGAGAATTCTTTCCTTTGAAAGTGAATTTCAAGACCTCCGATTGGAAGAAATTTGGCCACTTTTGGACCTAAAATGAGAGTTATGGAGGTTTTAATTTCAGGTGACGTGTCGCACACTCTTTATAACACAGACAAGAACGCTCTCATCCCACTGAATTTTGAAACAAGATTTCTTTCCCCTGAAAGCGAAGATGAAGACCTCCGATTCGTGGAAATTTCACCACTTTTGGACTCAAAATGAGAGAGTTATGGAGGTTTTAATTTTCGGCCACGTTTTGCACACTCTTTATGAAACGGACCAGAACTCTCACGACACATTGAATTTTTAAATGAGAATTTTCCCCACGAACGAGAATTTGAAGACCTCCGATTGGTAGAAATTGCACTACTTTTCGACTTAAAATGAGAGAGTTATGGTCGTTTTAATTTTGGGTGATGTTTCTCACGCCCATTATAAAACGGACTAGAACACTCACATCCCACCGAATTTTGAAACGAGAATTCTTTCCTTTGAAAGTGAATTTCAAGACCTCCGATTGGAAGAAATTTGGCCACTTTTGGACCTAAAATAAGAGTTATGGAGGTTTTAATTTCAGGTGACGTGTCGTACACTCTTTATAACACAGACAAGAACGCTCTCATCCCACTGAATTTTGAAACAAGATTTCTTTCCCCTGAGAGCGAAGATGAAGACCTCCGATTCGAGGAAATTTCACCACTTTTGGACTCAAAATGAGAGAGTTATGGAGGTTTTAATTTTCGGCCACGTTTTGCACACTCTTTATGAAACGGACAACAACTCTCACGACACATTGAATTTTTAAATGAGAATTTTCCCCACGAACGAGAATTTGAAGACCTCCGATTGGTAGAAATTGCACTACTTTTCGACTTAAAATGAGAGAGTTATGGTCGTTTTAATTTTGTGTGATGTTTCTCACGCCCATTATAAAACGGACTAGAACACTCACATCCCACCGAATTTTGAAACGAGAATTCTTTCCTTTGAAAGTGAATTTCAAGACCTCCGATTGGAAGAAATTTGGCCACTTTTGGACCTAAAATGAGAGTTATGGAGGTTTTAATTTCAGGTGACGTGTCGCACACTCTTTATAACACAGACAAGAACGCTCTCATCCCACTGAATTTTGAAACAAGATTTCTTTCCCCTGAGAGCGAAGATGAAGACCTCCGATTCGTGGAAATTTCACCACTTTTGGACTCAAAATGAGAGAGTTATGGAGGTTTTAATTTTCGGCCACGATTTGCACACTCTTTATGAAACGGACCAGAACTCTCACGACACATTGAATTTTTAAATGAGAATTTTCCCCACGAACGAGAATTTGAAGACCTCCGATTGGTAGAAATTGCACTACTTTTCGACTTAAAATGAGAGAGTTATGGTCGTTTTAATTTTGGGTGATAATTCTCACGCCCATTATAAAACGGACTAGAACACTCACATCCCACCGAATTTTGAAATGAGAATTCTTTCCTTTGAAAGTGAATTTCAAGACCTCCGATTGGAAGAAATTTGGCCACTTTTGGACCTAAAATAAGAGTTATGGAGGTTTTAATTTCAGGTGACGTGTCGCACACTCTTTATAACACAGACAAGAACGCTCTCATCCCACTGAATTTTGAAACAAGATTTCTTTCCCCTGAGAGCGAAGATGAAGACCTCCGATTCGAGGAAATTTCACCACTTTTGGACTCGAAATGAGAGAGTTATGGAGGTTTTAATTTTCGGCCACGTTTTGCACACTCTTTATGAAACGGACAACAACTCTCACGACACATTGAATTTTTAAATGAGAATTTTCCCCACGAACGAGAATTTGAAGACCTCCGATTGGTAGAAATTGCACTACTTTTCGACTTAAAATGAGAGAGTTATGGTCGTTTTAATTTTGTGTGATGTTTCTCACGCCCATTATAAAACGGACTAGAACACTCACATCCCACCGAATTTTGAAACGACAATTCTTTCCTTTGAAAGTGAATTTCAAGACCTCCGATTGGAAGAAATTTGGCCACTTTAGGACCTAAAATGAGAGTTATGGAGGTTTTAATTTCAGGTGACGTGTCGCACACTCTTTATAACACAGACAAGAACGCTCTCATCCCACTGAATTTTGAAACAAGATTTCTTTCCCCTGAAAGCGAAGATGAAGACCTCCGATTCGTGGAAATTTCACCACTTTTGGACTCAAAATAGAGAGTCATGGAGGTTCTAATTTTCGGCCACGATTTGCACACTCTTTATGAAACGGACCATTACTCTCACGACACATTGAATTTTTAAATGAGAATTTTCCCCACGAACGAGAATTTGAAAACCTCCGATTGGTAGAAATTGCACTACTTTTCGACTTAAAATAAGAGAGTTATGGTGGTTTTAATTTTGGGTGATGTTTCTCACGCCCTTTTTAAAACGGACCAGAACACTCTCATCCCACCGAATTTTGAAACGAGAATTTTTTCCTTTGAAAGTGAATTTCAGGACCTTCGATTGGAAGAAATTTCGCCACTTTTGGACCTAACATGTGAGTTATGGAGGTTTTAATTTCAGGTGACCTGTCGCACACTCTTTATAACACAAACAAGAACGCTATCATCCCATTGAATTTTGAAAAAAGATTTCTTTCCCCTGAAAGCGAAGATGAAGACCTCCGATTGGAGGAAATTTCACCACTTTTGGACTCAAAAGAGAGAGTCATGGAGGTTCTAATTTTCGGCCATGTTTTCCGCACTCTTTATGAAACAGACAAAAACTCTCACGACAGATTGAATTTTTAAATAAGAATTTTCCCCACGAACGAGATTTGGAAGACCTCCGATTGGTAAAAATTGCACTACTTTTCGACTTAAAATGAGAGAGTTATGGTCGTTTTAATTTTGGGTGATGTTTCTCACGCCCATTATAAAACGGACTAGAAAACTCACATCCCACCGAATTTTGAAACGAGAATTCTTTCCTTTGAAAGTGAATTTCAAGACCTCCGATTGGAAGAAATTTGGCCACTTTTGGACCTAAAATGAGAGTTATGGAGGTTTTAATTTCAGGTGACGTGTCGCACACTCTTTATAACACAGACAAGAACGCTCTCATCCCACTGAATTTTGAAACAAGATTTCTTTCCCCTGAAAGCGAAGATGAAGACCTCCGATTGGTGGAAATTTCACCACTTTTGTACTCAAAATGAGAGAGTTATGGAGGTTTTAATTTTCGGCCACGTTTCGCACACTCTTTACGAAACGGATAAGAACTCTCACGACACATTGAATTTTTAAATGAGAATTTTCCCCACGAACGAGAATTTGAAGACCTCCGATTGGTAGAAATTGCACTACTTTTCGACTTAAAATGAGAGAGTTATGGTGGTTTTAATTTTGGGTGATGTTTCTCACGCCCATTATAAAACGGACTAGAACACTCACATCCCACCGAATTTTGAAACGAGAATTCTTTCCTTTGAAAGTGAATTTCAAGACCTCCGATTGGAAGAAATTTGGCCACTTTTGGACCTAAAATGAGAGTTATGGAGGTTTTAATTTCAGGTGACGTGTCGCACACTCTTTATAACACAGACAAGAACGCTCTCATCCCACTGAATTTTGAAACAAGATTTCTTTCCCCTGAAAGCGAAGATGAAGACCTCCGATTCGTGGAAATTTCACCACTTTTGTACTCAAAATGAGAGAGTTATGGAGGTTTTAATTTTCGGCCACGTTTCGCACACTCTTTACGAAACGGACAAGAACTCTCACGACACATTGAATTTTTAAATGAGAATTTTCCCCACGAACGAGAATTTGAAGACCTCCGATTGGTAGAAATTGCACTACTTTTCGACTTAAAATGAGAGAGTTATGGTGGTTTTAATTTTGGGTGATGTTTCTCACGCCCATTATAAAACGGACTAGAACACTCACATCCCACCGAATTTTGAAACGAGAATTCTTTCCTTTGAAAGTGAATTTCAAGACCTCCGATTGGAAGAAATTTGGCCACTTTTGGACCTAAAATGAGAGTTATGGAGGTTTTAATTTCAGGTGACGTGTCGCACACTCTTTATAACACAGACAAGAACGCTCTCATCCCACTGAATTTTGAAACAAGATTTCTTTCCCCTGAAAGCGAAGATGAAGACCTCCGATTGGTGGAAATTTCACCACTTTTGTACTCAAAATGAGAGAGTTATGGAGGTTTTAATTTTCGGCCACGTTTCGCACACTCTTTACGAAACGGACAAGAACTCTCACGACACATTGAATTTTTAAATGAGAATTTTCCCCACGAACGAGAATTTGAAGACCTCCGATTGGTAGAAATTGCACTACTTTTCGACTTAAAATGAGAGAGTTATGGTGGTTTTAATTTTGGGTGATGTTTCTCACGCCCATTATAAAACGGACTAGAACACTCACATCCCACCGAATTTTGAAACGAGAATTCTTTCCTTTGAAAGTGAATTTCAAGACCTCCGATTGGAAGAAATTTGGCCACTTTTGGACCTAAAATGAGAGTTATGGAGGTTTTAATTTCAGGTGACGTGTCGCACACTCTTTATAACACAGACAAGAACGCTCTCATCCCACTGAATTTTGAAACAAGATTTCTTTCCCCTGAAAGCGAAGATGAAGACCTCCGATTGGTGGAAATTTCACCACTTTTGTACTCAAAATGAGAGAGTTATGGAGGTTTTAATTTTCGGCCACGTTTCGCACACTCTTTACGAAACGGACAAGAACTCTCACGACACATTGAATTTTTAAATGAGAATTTTCCCCACGAACGAGAAGTTGAAGACCTCCGATTGGTAGAAATTGCACTACTTTTCGACTTAAAATGATAGAGTTATGGTGGTTTTAATTTTGGGTGATGTTTCTCACGCCCATTATAAAACGGACTAGAACACTCACATCCCACCGAATTTTGAAACGAGAATTCTTTCCTTTGAAAGTGAATTTCAAGACCTCCGATTGGAAGAAATTTGGCCACTTTTGGACCTAAAATGAGAGTTATGGAGGTTTTAATTTCAGGTGACGTGTCGCACACTCTTTATAACACAGACAAGAACGCTCTCATCCCACTGAATTTTGAAACAAGATTTCTTTCCCCTGAAAGCGAAGATGAAGACCTCCGATTCGTGGAAATTTCACCACTTTTGGACTCAAAATGAGAGAGTTATGGAGGTTTTAATTTTCGGCCACGTTTTGCACACTCTTTATGAAACGGACCAGAACTCTCACGACACATTGAATTTTTAAATGAGAATTTTCCCCACGAACGAGAATTTGAAGACCTCCGATTGGTAGAAATTGCACTACTTTTCGACTTAAAATGAGAGAGTTATGGTCGTTTTAATTTTGGGTGATGTTTCTCACGCCCATTATAAAACGGACTAGAACACTCACATCCCACCGAATTTTGAAACGAGAATTCTTTCCTTTGAAAGTGAATTTCAAGACCTCCGATTGGAAGAAATTTGGCCACTTTTGGACCTAAAATAAGAGTTATGGAGGTTTTAATTTCAGGTGACGTGTCGTACACTCTTTATAACACAGACAAGAACGCTCTCATCCCACTGAATTTTGAAACAAGATTTCTTTCCCCTGAGAGCGAAGATGAAGACCTCCGATTCGAGGAAATTTCACCACTTTTGGACTCAAAATGAGAGAGTTATGGAGGTTTTAATTTTCGGCCACGTTTTGCACACTCTTTATGAAACGGACAACAACTCTCACGACACATTGAATTTTTAAATGAGAATTTTCCCCACGAACGAGAATTTGAAGACCTCCGATTGGTAGAAATTGCACTACTTTTCGACTTAAAATGAGAGAGTTATGGTCGTTTTAATTTTGTGTGATGTTTCTCACGCCCATTATAAAACGGACTAGAACACTCACATCCCACCGAATTTTGAAACGAGAATTCTTTCCTTTGAAAGTGAATTTCAAGACCTCCGATTGGAAGAAATTTGGCCACTTTTGGACCTAAAATGAGAGTTATGGAGGTTTTAATTTCAGGTGACGTGTCGCACACTCTTTATAACACAGACAAGAACGCTCTCATCCCACTGAATTTTGAAACAAGATTTCTTTCCCCTGAGAGCGAAGATGAAGACCTCCGATTCGTGGAAATTTCACCACTTTTGGACTCAAAATGAGAGAGTTATGGAGGTTTTAATTTTCGGCCACGATTTGCACACTCTTTATGAAACGGACCAGAACTCTCACGACACATTGAATTTTTAAATGAGAATTTTCCCCACGAACGAGAATTTGAAGACCTCCGATTGGTAGAAATTGCACTACTTTTCGACTTAAAATGAGAGAGTTATGGTCGTTTTAATTTTGGGTGATAATTCTCACGCCCATTATAAAACGGACTAGAACACTCACATCCCACCGAATTTTGAAATGAGAATTCTTTCCTTTGAAAGTGAATTTCAAGACCTCCGATTGGAAGAAATTTGGCCACTTTTGGACCTAAAATAAGAGTTATGGAGGTTTTAATTTCAGGTGACGTGTCGCACACTCTTTATAACACAGACAAGAACGCTCTCATCCCACTGAATTTTGAAACAAGATTTCTTTCCCCTGAGAGCGAAGATGAAGACCTCCGATTCGAGGAAATTTCACCACTTTTGGACTCGAAATGAGAGAGTTATGGAGGTTTTAATTTTCGGCCACGTTTTGCACACTCTTTATGAAACGGACAAGAACTCTCACGACACATTGAATTTTTAAATGAGAATTTTCCCCACGAACGAGAATTTGAAGACCTCCGATTGGTAGAAATTGCACTACTTTTCGACTTAAAATGAGAGAGTTATGGTCGTTTTAATTTTGTGTGATGTTTCTCACGCCCATTATAAAACGGACTAGAACACTCACATCCCACCGAATTTTGAAACGACAATTCTTTCCTTTGAAAGTGAATTTCAAGACCTCCGATTGGAAGAAATTTGGCCACTTTAGGACCTAAAATGAGAGTTATGGAGGTTTTAATTTCAGGTGACGTGTCGCACACTCTTTATAACACAGACAAGAACGCTCTCATCCCACTGAATTTTGAAACAAGATTTCTTTCCCCTGAAAGCGAAGATGAAGACCTCCGATTCGTGGAAATTTCACCACTTTTGGACTCAAAATAGAGAGTCATGGAGGTTCTAATTTTCGGCCACGATTTGCACACTCTTTATGAAACGGACCATTACTCTCACGACACATTGAATTTTTAAATGAGAATTTTCCCCACGAACGAGAATTTGAAAACCTCCGATTGGTAGAAATTGCACTACTTTTCGACTTAAAATGAGAGAGTTATGGTGGTTTTAATTTTGGGTGATGTTTCTCACGCCCTTTTTAAAACGGACCAGAACACTCTCATCCCACCGAATTTTGAAACGAGAATTTTTTCCTTTGAAAGTGAATTTCAGGACCTTCGATTGGAAGAAATTTCGCCACTTTTGGACCTAACATGTGAGTTATGGAGGTTTTAATTTCAGGTGACCTGTCGCACACTCTTTATAACACAAACAAGAACGCTATCATCCCATTGAATTTTGAAAAAAGATTTCTTTCCCCTGAAAGCGAAGATGAAGACCTCCGATTGGAGGAAATTTCACCACTTTTGGACTCAAAATAGAGAGTCATGGAGGTTCTAATTTTCGGCCATGTTTTCCGCACTCTTTATGAAACAGACAAAAACTCTCACGACAGATTGAATTTTTAAATAAGAATTTTCCCCACGAACGAGATTTGGAAGACCTCCGATTGGTAAAAATTGCACTACTTTTCGACTTAAAATGAGAGAGTTATGGTCGTTTTAATTTTGGGTGATGTTTCTCACGCCCATTATAAAACGGACTAGAAAACTCACATCCCACCGAATTTTGAAACGAGAATTCTTTCCTTTGAAAGTGAATTTCAAGACCTCCGATTGGAAGAAATTTGGCCACTTTTGGACCTAAAATGAGAGTTATGGAGGTTTTAATTTCAGGTGACGTGTCGCACACTCTTTATAACACAGACAAGAACGCTCTCATCCCACTGAATTTTGAAACAAGATTTCTTTCCCCTGAAAGCGAAGATGAAGACCTCCGATTGGTGGAAATTTCACCACTTTTGTACTCAAAATGAGAGAGTTATGGAGGTTTTAATTTTCGGCCACGTTTCGCACACTCTTTACGAAACGGATAAGAACTCTCACGACACATTGAATTTTTAAATGAGAATTTTCCCCACGAACGAGAATTTGAAGACCTCCGATTGGTAGAAATTGCACTACTTTTCGACTTAAAATGAGAGAGTTATGGTGGTTTTAATTTTGGGTGATGTTTCTCACGCCCATTATAAAACGGACTAGAACACTCACATCCCACCGAATTTTGAAACGAGAATTCTTTCCTTTGAAAGTGAATTTCAAGACCTCCGATTGGAAGAAATTTGGCCACTTTTGGACCTAAAATGAGAGTTATGGAGGTTTTAATTTCAGGTGACGTGTCGCACACTCTTTATAACACAGACAAGAACGCTCTCATCCCACTGAATTTTGAAACAAGATTTCTTTCCCCTGAAAGCGAAGATGAAGACCTCCGATTCGTGGAAATTTCACCACTTTTGTACTCAAAATGAGAGAGTTATGGAGGTTTTAATTTTCGGCCACGTTTCGCACACTCTTTACGAAACGGACAAGAACTCTCACGACACATTGAATTTTTAAATGAGAATTTTCCCCACGAACGAGAATTTGAAGACCTCCGATTGGTAGAAATTGCACTACTTTTCGACTTAAAATGATAGAGTTATGGTGGTTTTAATTTTGGGTGATGTTTCTCACGCCCATTATAAAACGGACTAGAACACTCACATCCCACCGAATTTTGAAACGAGAATTCTTTCCTTTGAAAGTGAATTTCAAGACCTCCGATTGGAAGAAATTTGGCCACTTTTGGACCTAAAATGAGAGTTATGGAGGTTTTAATTTCAGGTGACGTGTCGCACACTCTTTATAACACAGACAAGAACGCTCTCATCCCACTGAATTTTGAAACAAGATTTCTTTCCCCTGAAAGCGAAGATGAAGACCTCCGATTCGTGGAAATTTCACCACTTTTGGACTCAAAATGAGAGAGTTATGGAGGTTTTAATTTTCGGCCACGTTTTGCACACTCTTTATGAAACGGACCAGAACTCTCACGACACATTGAATTTTTAAATGAGAATTTTCCCCACGAACGAGAATTTGAAGACCTCCGATTGGTAGAAATTGCACTACTTTTCGACTTAAAATGAGAGAGTTATGGTCGTTTTAATTTTGGGTGATGTTTCTCACGCCCATTATAAAACGGACTAGAACACTCACATCCCACCGAATTTTGAAACGAGAATTCTTTCCTTTGAAAGTGAATTTCAAGACCTCCGATTGGAAGAAATTTGGCCACTTTTGGACCTAAAATAAGAGTTATGGAGGTTTTAATTTCAGGTGACGTGTCGTACACTCTTTATAACACAGACAAGAACGCTCTCATCCCACTGAATTTTGAAACAAGATTTCTTTCCCCTGAGAGCGAAGATGAAGACCTCCGATTCGAGGAAATTTCACCACTTTTGGACTCAAAATGAGAGAGTTATGGAGGTTTTAATTTTCGGCCACGTTTTGCACACTCTTTATGAAACGGACAACAACTCTCACGACACATTGAATTTTTAAATGAGAATTTTCCCCACGAACGAGAATTTGAAGACCTCCGATTGGTAGAAATTGCACTACTTTTCGACTTAAAATGAGAGAGTTATGGTCGTTTTAATTTTGTGTGATGTTTCTCACGCCCATTATAAAACGGACTAGAACACTCACATCCCACCGAATTTTGAAACGAGAATTCTTTCCTTTGAAAGTGAATTTCAAGACCTCCGATTGGAAGAAATTTGGCCACTTTTGGACCTAAAATGAGAGTTATGGAGGTTTTAATTTCAGGTGACGTGTCGCACACTCTTTATAACACAGACAAGAACGCTCTCATCCCACTGAATTTTGAAACAAGATTTCTTTCCCCTGAAAGCGAAGATGAAGACCTCCGATTCGTGGAAATTTCACCACTTTTGGACTCAAAATGAGAGAGTTATGGAGGTTTTAATTTTCGGCCACGATTTGCACACTCTTTATGAAACGGACCAGAACTCTCACGACACATTGAATTTTTAAATGAGAATTTTCCCCACGAACGAGAATTTGAAGACCTCCGATTGGTAGAAATTGCACTACTTTTCGACTTAAAATGAGAGAGTTATGGTCGTTTTAATTTTGGGTGATAATTCTCACGCCCATTATAAAACGGACTAGAACACTCACATCCCACCGAATTTTGAAATGAGAATTCTTTCCTTTGAAAGTGAATTTCAAGACCTCCGATTGGAAGAAATTTGGCCACTTTTGGACCTAAAATAAGAGTTATGGAGGTTTTAATTTCAGGTGACGTGTCGTACACTCTTTATAACACAGACAAGAACGCTCTCATCCCACTGAATTTTGAAACAAGATTTCTTTCCCCTGAGAGCGAAGATGAAGACCTCCGATTCGAGGAAATTTCACCACTTTTGGACTCAAAATGAGAGAGTTATGGAGGTTTTAATTTTCGGCCACGTTTTGCACACTCTTTATGAAACGGACAAGAACTCTCACGACACATTGAATTTTTAAATGAGAATTTTCCCCACGAACGAGAATTTGAAGACCTCCGATTGGTAGAAATTGCACTACTTTTCGACTTAAAATGAGAGAGTTATGGTCGTTTTAATTTTGTGTGATGTTTCTCACGCCCATTATAAAACGGACTAGAACACTCACATCCCACCGAATTTTGAAACGAGAATTCTTTCCTTTGAAAGTGAATTTCAAGACCTCTGATTGGAAGAAATTTGGCCACTTTAGGACCTAAAATGAGAGTTATGGAGGTTTTAATTTCAGGTGACGTGTCGCACACTCTTTATAACACAGACAGGAACGCTCTCATCCCACTGAATTTTGAAACAAGATTTCTTTCCCCTGAAAGCGAAGATGAAGACCTCCGATTCGTGGAAATTTCACCACTTTTGGACTCAAAATGAGAGAGTTATGGAGGTTTTAATTTTCGGCCACGATTTGCACACTCTTTATGAAACGGACCAGAACTCTCACGACACATTGAATTTTTAAATGAGAATTTTCCCCACGAACGAGAATTTGAAAACCTCCGATTGGTAGAAATTGCACTACTTTTCGACTTAAAATGAGAGAGTTATGGTGGTTTTAATTTTGGGTGATGTTTCTCACGCCCTTTTTAAAACGGACCAGAACACTCTCATCCCACCGAATTTTGAAACGAGAATTTTTTCCTTTGAAAGTGAATTTCAGGACCTTCGATTGGAAGAAATTTCGCCACTTTTGGACCTAACATGAGAGTTATGGAGGTTTTAATTTCAGGTGACCTGTCGCACACTCTTTATAACACAAACAAGAACGCTATCATCCCATTGAATTTTGAAAAAAGATTTCTTTCCCCTGAAAGCGAAGATGAAGACCTCCGATTGGAGGAAATTTCACCACTTTTGGACTCAAAATAGAGAGTCATGGAGGTTCTAATTTTCGGCCATGTTTTCCGCACTCTTTATGAAACAGACAAAAACTCTCACGACAGATTGAATTTTTAAATAAGAATTTTCCCCACGAACGAGATTTGGAAGACCTCCGATTGGTAAAAATTGCACTACTTTTCGACTTAAAATGAGAGAGTTATGGTCGTTTTAATTTTGGGTGATGTTTCTCACGCCCATTATAAAACGGACTAGAAAACTCACATCCCACCGAATTTTGAAACGAGAATTCTTTCCTTTGAAAGTGAACTTCAAGACCTCCGATTGGAAGAAATTTGGCCACTTTTGGACCTAAAATGAGAGTTATGGAGGTTTTAATTTCAGGTGACGTGTCGCACACTCTTTATAACACAGACAAGAACGCTCTCATCCCACTGAATTTTGAAACAAGATTTCTTTCCCCTGAAAGCGAAGATGAAGACCTCCGATTCGTGGAAATTTCACCACTTTTGGACTCAAAATGAGAGAGTTATGGAGGTTTTAATTTTCGGCCACGTTTTGCACACTCTTTATGAAACGGACCAGAACTCTCACGACACATTGAATTTTTAAATGAGAATTTTCCCCACGAACGAGAATTTGAAGACCTCCGATTGGTAGAAATTGCACTACTTTTCGACTTAAAATGAGAGAGTTATGGTCGTTTTAATTTTGTGTGATGTTTCTCACGCCCATTATAAAACGGACTAGAACACTCACATCCCACCGAATTTTGAAACGAGAATTCTTTCCTTTGAAAGTGAATTTCAAGACCTCCGATTGGAAGAAATTTGGCCACTTTTGGACCTAAAATGAGAGTTATGGAGGTTTTAATTTCAGGTGACGTGTCGCACACTCTTTATAACACAGACAAGAACGCTCTCATCCCACTGAATTTTGAAACAAGATTTCTTTCCCCTGAAAGCGAAGATGAAGACCTCCGATTCGTGGAAATTTCACCACTTTTGGACTCAAAATGAGAGAGTTATGGAGGTTTTAATTTTCGGCCACGATTTGCACACTCTTTATGAAACGGACCAGAACTCTCACGACACATTGAATTTTTAAATGAGAATTTTCCCCACGAACGAGAATTTGAAGACCTCCGATTGGTAGAAATTGCACTACTTTTCGACTTAAAATGAGAGAGTTATGGTGGTTTTAATTTTGGGTGATGTTTCTCACGCCCTTTTTAAAACGGACCAGAACACTCTCATCCCACCGAATTTTGAAACGAGAATTTTTTCCTTTGAAAGTGAATTTCAGGACCTTCGATTGGAAGAAATTTCGCCACTTTTGGACCTAACATGAGAGTTATGGAGGTTTTAATTTCAGGTGACCTGTCGCACACTCTTTATAACACAGACAAGAACGCTATCATCCCATTGAATTTTGAAAAAAGATTTCTTTCCCCTGAAAGCGAAGATGAAGACCTCCGATTGGAGGAAATTTCACCACTTTTGGACTCAAAATAGAGAGTCATGGAGGTTCTAATTTTCGGCCATGTTTTGCACACTCTTTATGAAACAGACAAGAACTCTCACGACAGATTGAATTTTTAAATAAGAATTTTCCCCACGAACGAGATTTGGAAGACCTCCGATTGGTAAAAATTGCACTACTTTTCGACTTAAAATGAGAGAGTTATGGTCGTTTTAATTTTGGGTGATGTTTCTCACGCCCATTATAAAACGGACTAGAAAACTCACATCCCACCGAATTTTGAAACGAGAATTCTTTCCTTTGAAAGTGAATTTCAAGACCTCCGATTGGAAGAAATTTGGCCACTTTTGGACCTAAAATGAGAGTTATGGAGGTTTTAATTTCAGGTGACGTGTCGCACACTCTTTATAACACAGACAAGAACGCTCTCATCCCACTGAATTTTGAAACAAGATTTGTTTCCCCTGAAAGCGAAGATGAAGACCTCCGATTGGTGGAAATTTCACCACTTTTGTACTCAAAATGAGAGAGTTATGGAGGTTTTAATTTTCGGCCACGTTTCGCACACTCTTTACGAAACGGATAAGAACTCTCACGACACATTGAATTTTTAAATGAGAATTTTCCCCACGAACGAGAATTTGAAGACCTCCGATTGGTAGAAATTGCACTACTTTTCGACTTAAAATGAGAGAGTTATGGTGGTTTTAATTTTGGGTGATGTTTCTCACGCCCATTATAAAACGGACTAGAACACTCACATCCCACCGAATTTTGAAACGAGAATTCTTTCCTTTGAAAGTGAATTTCAAGACCTCCGATTGGAAGAAATTTGGCCACTTTTGGACCTAAAATGAGAGTTATGGAGGTTTTAATTTCAGGTGACGTGTCGCACACTCTTTATAACACAGACAAGAACGCTCTCATCCCACTGAATTTTGAAACAAGATTTCTGTCCCCTGAAAGCGAAGATGAAGACCTCCGATTCGTGGAAATTTCACCACTTTTGTACTCAAAATGAGAGAGTTATGGAGGTTTTAATTTTCGGCCACGTTTCGCACACTCTTTACGAAACGGACAAGAACTCTCACGACACATTGAATTTTTAAATGAGAATTTTCCCCACGAACGAGAATTTGAAGACCTCCGATTGGTAGAAATTGCACTACTTTTCGACTTAAAATGATAGAGTTATGGTGGTTTTAATTTTGGGTGATGTTTCTCACGCCCATTATAAAACGGACTAGAACACTCACATCCCACCGAATTTTGAAACGAGAATTCTTTCCTTTGAAAGTGAATTTCAAGACCTCCGATTGGAAGAAATTTCGCCACTTTTTGACCTAAAATGAGAGTTATGGAGGTTTTAATTTCAGGTGACGTGTCGCACACTCTTTATAACACAGACAAGAACGCTCTCATCCCACTGAATTTTGAAACAAGATTTCTTTCCCCTGAAAGCGAAGATGAAGACCTCCGATTCGAGGAAATTTCACCACTTTTGGACTCAAAATGAGAGAGTTATGGAGGTTTTAATTTTCGGCCATGTTTTGCACACTCTTTATGAAACGGACCAGAACTCTCACGACAGATTGAATTTTTAAATGAGAATTTTCCCCACGAACGAGAATTTGAAGACCTCCGATTGGTAGAAATTGCACTACTTTTCGACTTAAAATGAGAGAGTTATGGTCGTTTTAATTTTGGGTGATGTTTCTCACGCCCATTATAAAACGGACTAGAACACTCACATCCCACCGAATTTTGAAACGAGAATTCTTTCCTTTGAAAGTGAATTTCAAGACCTCCGATTGGAAGAAATTTGCCACTTTTGGACCTAAAATGAGAGTTATGGAGGTTTTAATTTCAGGTGACGTGTCGCACACTCTTTATAACACAGACAAGAACGCTCTCATCCCACTGAATTTTGAAACAAGATTTCTTTCCCCTGAAAGCGAAGATGAAGACCTCCGATTGGTGGAAATTTCACCACTTTTGTACTCAAAATGAGAAAGTTATGGAGGTTTTAATTTTCGGCCACGTTTCGCACACTCTTTACGAAACGGACAAGAACTCTCACGACACATTGAATTTTTAAATGAGAATTTTCCCCACGAACGAGAATTTGAAGACCTCCGATTGGAAGAAATTGCACTACTTTTCGACTTAAAATGAGAGAGTTATGGTCGTTTTAATTTTGGGTGATGTTTCTCACGCCCATTATAAAACGGACTAGAACACTCACATCCCACCGAATTTTGAAACGAGAATTCTTTCCTTTGAAAGTGAATTTCAAGACCTCCGATTGGAAGAAATTTGGCCACTTTCGGACCTAAAATGAGAGTTATGGAGGTTTTAATTTCAGGTGACGTGTCGCACACTCTTTATAACACAGACAAGAACGCTCTCATCCCACTGAATTTTGAAACAAGATTTCTTTCCCCTGAAAGCGAAGATGAAGACCTCCGATTCGTGGAAATTTCACCACTTTTGGACTCAAAATGAGAGAGTTATGGAGGTTTTAATTTTCGGCCACGATTTGCACACTCTTTATGAAATGGACCAGAACTCTCACGACACATTGAATTTTTAAATGAGAATTTTCCCCACGAACGAGAATTTGAAGACCTCCGATTGGTAGAAATTGCACTACTTTTCGACTTAAAATGAGAGAGTTATGGTCGTTTTAATTTTGGGTGATAATTCTCACGCCCATTATAAAACGGACTAGAACACTCACATCCCACCGAATTTTGAAATGAGAATTCTTTCCTTTGAAAGTGAATTTCAAGACCTCCGATTGGAAGAAATTTGGCCACTTTTGGACCTAAAATAAGAGTTATGGAGGTTTTAATTTCAGGTGACGTGTCGTACACTCTTTATAACACAGACAAGAACGCTCTCATCCCACTGAATTTTGAAACAAGATTTCTTTCCCCTGAGAGCGAAGATGAAGAACTCCGATTCGAGGAAATTTCACCACTTTTGGACTCAAAATGAGAGAGTTATGGAGGTTTTAATTTTCGGCCACGTTTTGCACACTCTTTATGAAACGGACAAGAACTCTCACGACACATTGAATTTTTAAATGAGAATTTTCCCCACGAACGAGAATTTGAAGACCTCCGATTGGTAGAAATTGCACTACTTTTCGACTTAAAATGAGAGAGTTATGGTCGTTTTAATTTTGTGTGATGTTTCTCACGCCCATTATAAAACGGACTAGAACACTCACATCCCACCGAATTTTGAAACGAGAATTCTTTCCTTTGAAAGTGAATTTCAAGACCTCCGATTGGAAGAAATTTGGCCACTTTAGGACCTAAAATGAGAGTTATGGAGGTTTTAATTTCAGGTGACGTGTCGCACACTCTTTATAACACAGACAGGAACGCTCTCATCCCACTGAATTTTGAAACAAGATTTCTTTCCCCTGAAAGCGAAGATGAAGACCTCCGATTCGTGGAAATTTCACCACTTTTGGACTCTAAATGAGAGAGTTATGGAGGTTTTAATTTTCGGCCACGATTTGCACACTCTTTATGAAACGGACCAGAACTCTCACGACACATTGAATTTTTAAATGAGAATTTTCCCCACGAACGAGAATTTGAAAACCTCCGATTGGTAGAAATTGCACTACTTTTCGACTTAAAATGAGAGAGTTATGGTGGTTTTAATTTTGGGTGATGTTTCTCACGCCCTTTTTAAAACGGACCAGAACACTCTCATCCCACCGAATTTTGAAACGAGAATTTTTTCCTTTGAAAGTGAATTTCAGGACCTTCGATTGGAAGAAATTTCGCCACTTTTGGACCTAACATGAGAGTTATGGAGGTTTTAATTTCAGGTGACCTGTCGCACACTCTTTATAACACAAACAAGAATGCTATCATCCCATTGAATTTTGAAAAAAGATTTCTTTCCCCTGAAAGCGAAGATGAAGACCTCCGATTGGAGGAAATTTCACCACTTTTGGACTCAAAATAGAGAGTCATGGAGGTTCTAATTTTCGGCCATGTTTTCCGCACTCTTTATGAAACAGACAAAAACTCTCACGACAGATTGAATTTTTAAATAAGAATTTTCCCCACGAACGAGATTTGGAAGACCTCCGATTGGTAAAAATTGCACTACTTTTCGACTTAAAATGAGAGAGTTATGGTCGTTTTAATTTTGGGTGATGTTTCTCACGCCCATTATAAAACGGACTAGAAAACTCACATCCCACCGAATTTTGAAACGAGAATTCTTTCCTTTGAAAGTGAATTTCAAGACCTCCGATTGGAAGAAATTTGGCCACTTTTGGACCTAAAATGAGAGTTATGGAGGTTTTAATTTCAGGTGACGTGTCGCACACTCTTTATAACACAGACAAGAACGCTCTCATCCCACTGAATTTTGAAACAAGATTTCTTTCCCCTGAAAGCGAAGATGAAGACCTCCGATTCGTGGAAATTTCACCACTTTTGGACTCAAAATGAGAGAGTTATGGAGGTTTTAATTTTCGGCCACGTTTTGCACACTCTTTATGAAACGGACCAGAACTCTCACGACACATTGAATTTTTAAATGAGAATTTTCCCCACGAACGAGAATTTGAAGACCTCCGATTGGTAGAAATTGCACTACTTTTCGACTTAAAATGAGAGAGTTATGGTCGTTTTAATTTTGTGTGATGTTTCTCACGCCCATTATAAAACGGACTAGAACACTCACATCCCACCGAATTTTGAAACGAGAATTCTTTCCTTTGAAAGTGAATTTCAAGACCTCCGATTGGAAGAAATTTGGCCACTTTAGGACCTAACATGAGAGTTATGGAGGTTTTAATTTCAGGTGACGTGTCGCACACTCTTTATAACACAGACAGGAACGCTCTCATCCCACTGAATTTTGAAACAAGATTTCTTTCCCCTGAAAGCGAAGATGAAGACCTCCGATTCGTGGAAATTTCACCACTTTTGGACTCTAAATGAGAGAGTTATGGAGGTTTTAATTTTCGGCCACGATTTGCACACTCTTTATGAAACGGACCAGAACTCTCACGACACATTGAATTTTTAAATGAGAATTTTCCCCACGAACGAGAATTTGAAAACCTCCGATTGGTAGAAATTGCACTACTTTTCGACTTAAAATGAGAGAGTTATGGTGGTTTTAATTTTGGGTGATGTTTCTCACGCCCTTTTTAAAACGGACCAGAACACTCACATCCCACCGAATTTTGAAACGAGAATTCTTTCCTTTGAAAGTGAATTTCAAGACCTCCGATTGGAAGAAATTTCGCCACTTTTGGACCTAACATGAGAGTTATGGAGGTTTTAATTTCAGGTGACCTGTCGCACACTCTTTATAACACAAACAAGAATGCTATCATCCCATTGAATTTTGAAAAAAGATTTCTTTCCCCTGAAAGCGAAGATGAAGACCTCCGATTGGAGGAAATTTCACCACTTTTGGACTCAAAATAGAGAGTCATGGAGGTTCTAATTTTCGGCCACGTTTCGCACACTCTTTACGAAACGGACAAGAACTCTCACGACACATTGAATTTTTAAATGAGAATTTTCCCCACGAACGAGATTTGGAAGACCTCCGATTGGAAGAAATTGCACTACTTTTCGACTTAAAATGAGAGAGTTATGGTCGTTTTAATTTTGGGTGATGTTTCTCACGCCCATTATAAAACGGACTAGAAAACTCACATCCCACCGAATTTTGAAACGAGAATTCTTTCCTTTGAAAGTGAATTTCAAGACCTCCGATTGGAAGAAATTTGGCCACTTTCGGACCTAAAATGAGAGTTATGGAGGTTTTAATTTCAGGTGACGTGTCGCACACTCTTTATAACACAGACAAGAACGCTCTCATCCCACTGAATTTTGAAACAAGATTTCTTTCCCCTGAAAGCGAAGATGAAGACCTCCGATTCGTGGAAATTTCACCACTTTTGGACTCAAAATGAGAGAGTTATGGAGGTTTTAATTTTCGGCCACGTTTCGCACACTCTTTATGAAACGGACCAGAACTCTCACGACACATTGAATTTTTAAATGAGAATTTTCCCCACGAACGAGAATTTGAAGACCTCCGATTGGTAGAAATTGCACTACTTTTCGACTTAAAATGAGAGAGTTATGGTGGTTTTAATTTTGGGTGATGTTTCTCACGCCCATTATAAAACGGACTAGAACACTCACATCCCACCGAATTTTGAAACGAGAATTCTTTCCTTTGAAAGTGAATTTCAAGACCTCCGATTGGAAGAAATTTGGCCACTTTCGGACCTAAAATGAGAGTTATGGAGGTTTTAATTTCAGGTGACGTGTCGCACACTCTTTATAACACAGACAAGAACGCTCTCATCCCACTGAATTTTGAAACAAGATTTCTTTCCCCTGAAAGCGAAGATGAAGACCTCCGATTCGTGGAAATTTCACCACTTTTGGACTCAAAATGAGAGAGTTATGGAGGTTTTAATTTTCGGCCACGATTTGCACACTCTTTATGAAATGGACCAGAACTCTCACGACACATTGAATTTTTAAATGAGAATTTTCCCCACGAACGAGAATTTGAAGACCTCCGATTGGTAGAAATTGCACTACTTTTCGACTTAAAATGAGAGAGTTATGGTCGTTTTAATTTTGGGTGATAATTCTCACGCCCATTATAAAACGGACTAGAACACTCACATCCCACCGAATTTTGAAATGAGAATTCTTTCCTTTGAAAGTGAATTTCAAGACCTCCGATTGGAAGAAATTTGGCCACTTTTGGACCTAAAATAAGAGTTATGGAGGTTTTAATTTCAGGTGACGTGTCGTACACTCTTTATAACACAGACAAGAACGCTCTCATCCCACTGAATTTTGAAACAAGATTTCTTTCCCCTGAGAGCGAAGATGAAGAACTCCGATTCGAGGAAATTTCACCACTTTTGGACTCAAAATGAGAGAGTTATGGAGGTTTTAATTTTCGGCCACGTTTTGCACACTCTTTATGAAACGGACAAGAACTCTCACGACACATTGAATTTTTAAATGAGAATTTTCCCCACGAACGAGAATTTGAAGACCTCCGATTGGTAGAAATTGCACTACTTTTCGACTTAAAATGAGAGAGTTATGGAGGTTTTAATTTCAGGTGACCTGTCGCACACTCTTTATAACACAAACAAGAACGCTACCATCCCATTGAATTTTGAAACAAGATTTCTTTCCCCTGAAAGCGAAGATGAAGACCTCCGATTGGAGGAAATTTCACCAGTTTTGGACTCAAAATGAGAGAGTTATGGACGTTTTAATTTTCGGCCATGTTTTCCGCACTCTTTATGAAACAGACAAAAACTCTCACGACAGATTGAATTTTTAAATGAGAATTTTCCCCACGAACGAGAATTTGAAGACCTCCGATTGGAAGAAATTGCACTACTTTTCGACTTAAAATGAGAGAGTTATGGTCGTTTTAATTTTGGGTGATGTTTCTCACGCCCATTATAAAACGGACTAGAACACTCACATCCCACCGAATTTTGAAACGAGAATTCTTTCCTTTGAAAGTGAATTTCAAGACCTCCGATTGGAAGAAATTTGGCCACTTTCGGACCTAAAATGAGAGTTATGGAGGTTTTAATTTCAGGTGACGTGTCGCACACTCTTTATAACACAGACAAGAACGCTCTCATCCCACTGAATTTTGAAACAAGATTTCTTTCCCCTGAAAGCGAAGATGAAGACCTCCGATTCGTGGAAATTTCACCACTTTTGGACTCAAAATGAGAGAGTTATGGAGGTTTTAATTTTCGGCCACGTTTCGCACACTCTTTATGAAACGGACCAGAACTCTCACGACACATTGAATTTTTAAATGAGAATTTTCCCCACGAACGAGAATTTGAAGACCTCCGATTGGTAGAAATTGCACTACTTTTCGACTTAAAATGAGAGAGTTATGGTGGTTTTAATTTTGGGTGATGTTTCTCACGCCCTTTTTAAAACGGACCAGAACACTCTCATCCCACCGAATTTTGAAACGAGAATTTTTTCCTTTGAAAGTGAATTTCAGGACCTTCGATTGGAAGAAATTTCGCCACTTTTGGACCTAACATGAGAGTTGTGGAGGTTTTAATTTCAGGTGACCTGTCGCACACTCTTTATAACACAAACAAGAACGCTACCATCCCATTGAATTTTGATACAAGATTTCTTTCCCCTGAAAGCGAAGATGAAGACCTCCGATTGGAGGAAATTTCACCAGTTTTGAACTCAAAATGAGAGAGTTATGGAGGTTTTAATTTTCGGCCATGTTTTCCGCACTCTTTATGAAACAGACAAAAACTCTCACGACAGATTGAATTTTTAAATGAGAATTTTCCCCACGAACGAGATTTGGAAGACCTCCGATTGGTAAAAATTGCACTACTTTTCGACTTAAAATGAGAGAGTTATGGTCGTTTTAATTTTGGGTGATGTTTCTCACGCCCATTATAAAACGGACTAGAACACTCACATCCCACCGAATTTTGACACGAGAATTCTTTCCTTTGAAAGTGAACTTCAAGTCCTCCGATTGGAAGAAATTTGGCCAGTTTTGGACCTTAAATGAGAGTTATGGAGGTTTTAATTTCAGGTGACGTGTCGCACACTCTTTATAACACAGACAAGAACGCTCTCATCCCACTGAATTTTGAAGCAAGATTTCTTTCCCCTGAGAGCGAAGATGAAGACCTCCGATTCGTGGAAATTTCACCACTTTTGGACTCAAAATGAGAGAGTTATGGAGGTTTTAATTTTCGGCCACGTTTTGCACACTCTTTATGAAACGGACCAGAACTCTCACGACACATTGAATTTTTAAATGAGAATTTTCCCCACGAACGAGAATTTAAAGACCTCCGATTGGTAGAAATTGGACTATTTTCGACATAAAATGAGAGAGTTATGGTGGTTTTAATTTTGGGTGATGTTTCTCACACCCTTTTTAAAACAGACCAGAACACTCTCATCCCACCGAATTTTGAAACGAGAAGTTTTTCCTTTGAAAGTGAATTTCAGGACCTTCGATTGGAAGAAATTTCGCCACTTTTTGACCTAACATGAGAGTTATGGAGGTTTTAATTTCAGGTGACCTGTCGCACACTCTTTATAACACAAACAAGAACGCTACCATCCCATTGAATTTTGAAACAAGATTTCTTTCCCCTGAAAGCGAAGATGAAGACCTCCGATTGGAGGAAATTTCACCAGTTTTGAACTCAAAATGAGAGAGTTATGGAGGTTTTAATTTTCGGCCATGTTTTCCGCACTCTTTATGAAACAGACAAAAACTCTCACGACAGATTGAATTTTTAAATGAGAATTTTCCCCACGAACGAGATTTGGAAGACCTCCGATTGGTAAAAATTGCACTACTTTTCGACTTAAAATGAGAGAGTTATGGTCGTTTTAATTTTGGGTGATGTTTCTCACGCCCATTATAAAACGGACTAGAACACTCACATCCCACCGAATTTTGACACGAGAATTCTTTCCTTTGAAAGTGAACTTCAAGTCCTCCGATTGGAAGAAATTTGGCCAGTTTTGGACCTAAAATGAGAGTTATGGAGGTTTTAATTTCAGGTGACGTGTCGCACACTCTTTATAACACAGACAAGAACGCTCTCATCCCACTGAATTTTGAAGCAAGATTTCTTTCCCCTGAGAGCGAAGATGAAGACCTCCGATTCGTGGAAATTTCACCACTTTTGGACTCAAAATGAGAGAGTTATGGAGGTTTTAATTTTCGGCCACGTTTCGCACACTCTTTATGAAACGGACCAGAACTCTCACGACACATTGAATTTTTAAATGAGAATTTTCCCCACGAACGAGAATTTGAAGACCTCCGATTGGTAGAAATTGCACTACTTTTCGACTTAAAATGAGAGAGTTATGGTGGTTTTAATTTTGGGTGATGTTTCTCACGCCCTTTTTAAAACGGACCAGAACACTCTCATCCCACCGAATTTTGAAACGAGAATTTTTTCCTTTGAAAGTGAATTTCAGGACCTTCGATTGGAAGAAATTTCGCCACTTTTGGACCTAACATGAGAGTTGTGGAGGTTTTAATTTCAGGTGACCTGTCGCACACTCTTTATAACACAAACAAGAACGCTACCATCCCATTGAATTTTGATACAAGATTTCTTTCCCCTGAAAGCGAAGATGAAGACCTCCGATTGGAGGAAATTTCACCAGTTTTGAACTCAAAATGAGAGAGTTATGGAGGTTTTAATTTTCGGCCATGTTTTCCGCACTCTTTATGAAACAGACAAAAACTCTCACGACAGATTGAATTTTTAAATGAGAATTTTCCCCACGAACGAGATTTGGAAGACCTCCGATTGGTAAAAATTGCACTACTTTTCGACTTAAAATGAGAGAGTTATGGTCGTTTTAATTTTGGGTGATGTTTCTCACGCCCATTATAAAACGGACTAGAACACTCACATCCCACCGAATTTTGACACGAGAATTCTTTCCTTTGAAAGTGAACTTCAAGTCCTCCGATTGGAAGAAATTTGGCCAGTTTTGGACCTAAAATGAGAGTTATGGAGGTTTTAATTTCAGGTGACGTGTCGCACACTCTTTATAACACAGACAAGAACGCTCTCATCCCACTGAATTTTGAAGCAAGATTTCTTTCCCCTGAGAGCGAAGATGAAGACCTCCGATTCGTGGAAATTTCACCACTTTTGGACTCAAAATGAGAGAGTTATGGAGGTTTTAATTTTCGGCCACGTTTTGCACACTCTTTATGAAACGGACCAGAACTCTCACGACACATTGAATTTTTAAATGAGAATTTTCCCCACGAACGAGAATTTAAAGACCTCCGATTGGTAGAAATTGGACTATTTTCGACATAAAATGAGAGAGTTATGGTGGTTTTAATTTTGGGTGATGTTTCTCACACCCTTTTTAAAACAGACCAGAACACTCTCATCCCACCGAATTTTGAAACGAGAAGTTTTTCCTTTGAAAGTGAATTTCAGGACCTTCGATTGGAAGAAATTTCGCCACTTTTTGACCTAACATGAGAGTTATGGAGGTTTTAATTTCAGGTGACCTGTCGCACACTCTTTATAACACAAACAAGAACGCTACCATCCCATTGAATTTTGAAACAAGATTTCTTTCCCCTGAAAGCGAAGATGAAGACCTCCTATTGGAGGAAATTTCACCAGTTTTGGACTCAAAATGGGAGAGTTATGGAGGTTTTAATTTTCGGCCATGTTTTCCGCACTCTTTATGAAACACACAAAAACTCTCACGACAGATTGAATTTTTAAATGTGAATTTTCCCCACGAACGAGATTTGGAAGACCTCCGATTGGTAAAAATTGCACTACTTTTCGACTTAAAATGAGAGAGTTATGGTCGTTTTAATTTTGGGTGATGTTTCTCACGCCCATTATAAAACGGACTAGAACACTCACATCCCACCGAATTTTGACACGAGAATTCTTTCCTTTGAAAGTGAATTTCAAGTCCTCCGATTGGAAGAAATTTGGCCACTTTTGGACCTAAAATGAGAGTTATGGAGGTTTTAATTTCAGGTGACGTGTCGCACACTCTTTATAACACAGACAAGAACGCTCTCATCCCACTGAATTTTGAAACAAGATTTCTTTCCCCTGAGAGCGAAGATGAAGACCTCCGATTCGTCGAAATTTCACCACTTTTGGACTCAAAATGAGAGAGTTATGGAGGTTTTAATTTTCGGCCACGTTTTGCACACTCTTTATGAAACGGACCAGAACTCTCACGACACATTGAATTTTTAAATGAGAATTTTCCCCACGAACGAGAATTTAAAGACCTCCGATTGGTAGAAATTGCACTATTTTCGACTTAAAATGAGAGAGTTATGGTGGTTTTAATTTTGGGTGATGTTTCTCACGCCCTTTTTAAAATGGACCAGAACACTCTCATCCCACCGAATTTTGAAACGAGAATTTTTTCCTTTGAAAGTGAATTTCAGGACCTTCGATTGGAAGAAATTTCGCCACTTTTGGACCTAACATGAGAGTTATGGAGGTTTTAATTTCAGGTGACCTGTCGGACACTCTTTATAACACAAACAAGAACGCTATCATCCCATTGAATTTTGAAAAAAGATTTCCTTCCCCTGAAAGCGAAGATGAAGACCTCCGATTGGAGGAAATTTCACCAGTTTTGGACTCAAAATGAGAGAGTTATGGAGGTTTTAATTTTCGGCCATGTTTTCCGCACTCTTTATGAAACACACAAAAACTCTCCCGACAGATTGAATTTTTAAAGGAGAATTTTCCGCACGAACGAGATTTGGAAGACCTCCGATTGGTAAAAATTGCACTACTTTTCGACTTAAAATGAGATAGTTATGGTCGTTTTAATTTTGGGTGATGTTTCTCACGCCCATTATAAAACGGACTAGAACACTCACATCCCACCGAATTTTGACACGAGAATTCTTTCCTTTGAAAGTGAATTTCAAGACCTCCGATTGGAAGAAATTTGCCACTTTTGGACCTAAAATGAGAGTTATGGAGGTTTTAATTTCAGGTGACTTGTCGCACACTCTTTATAACACAGACAAGAACGCTCTCATCCCACTGAATTTTGAAACAAGATTTCTTTCCCCTGAAAGCGAAGATGAAGACCTCCGATTGGTGTAAATTTCACCACTTTTGTACTCAAAATGAGAGAGTTATGGAGGTTTTAATTTTCGGCCACGTTTCGCACACTCTTTACGAAACGGACAAGAACTCTCACGACACATTGAATTTTTAAATGAGAATTTTCCCCACGAACGAGAATTTGAAGACCTCCGATTGGAAGAAATTGCACTACTTTTCGACTTAAAATGAGAGAGTTATGGTCGTTTTAATTTTGGGTGATGTTTCTCACGCCCATTATAAAACGGACTAGAACACTCACATCCCACCGAATTTTGAAACGAGAATTCTTTCCTTTGAAAGTGAATTTCAAGACCTCCGATTGGAAGAACTTTGGCCACTTTTGGACCTAAAATGAGAGTTATGGAGGTTTTAATTTCAGGTGACGTGTCGCACACTCTTTATAACACAGACAAGAACGCTCTCATCCCACTGAATTTTGAAACAAGATTTCTTTCCCCTGAAAGCGAAGATGAAGACCTCCGATTCGTGGAAATTTCACCACTTTTGGACTCAAAATGAGAGAGTTATGGAGGTTTTAATTTTCGGCCACGTTTTGCACACTCTTTATGAAACGGACCAGAACTCTCACGACACATTGAATTTTTAAATGAGAATTTTCCCCACGAACGAGAATTTGAAGACCTCCGATTGGTAGAAATTGCACTACTTTTCGACTTAAAATGAGAGAGTTATGGTGGTTTTAATTTTGGGTGATGTTTCTCACGCCCTTTTTAAAACGGACCAGAACACTCTCATCCCACCGAATTTTGAAACGAGAATTTTTTCCTTTGAAAGTGAATTTCAGGACCTTCGATTGGAAGAAATTTCGCCACTTTTGGACCTAACATGAGAGTTGTGGAGGTTTTAATTTCAGGTGACCTGTCGCACACTCTTTATAACACAAACAAGAACGCTACCATCCCATTGAATTTTGATACAAGATTTCTTTCCCCTGAAAGCGAAGATGAAGACCTCCGATTGGAGGAAATTTCACCAGTTTTGAACTCAAAATGAGAGAGTTATGGAGGTTTTAATTTTCGGCCATGTTTTCCGCACTCTTTATGAAACACACAAAAACTCTCACGACAGATTGAATTTTTAAATGAGAATTTTCCCCACGAACGAGATTTGGAAGACCTCCGATTGGTAAAAATTGCACTACTTTTCGACTTAAAATGAGAGAGTTATGGTCGTTTTAATTTTGGGTGATGTTTCTCACGCCCATTATAAAACGGACTAGAACACTCACATCCCACCGAATTTTGACACGAGAATTCTTTCCTTTGAAAGTGAATTTCAAGTCCTCCGATTGGAAGAAATTTGGCCAGTTTTGGACCTAAAATGAGAGTTATGGAGGTTTTAATTTCAGGTGACGTGTCGCACACTCTTTATAACACAGACAAGAACGCTCTCATCCCACTGAATTTTGAAGCAAGATTTCTTTCCCCTGAGAGCGAAGATGAAGACCTCCGATTCGTGGAAATTTCACCACTTTTGGACTCAAAATGAGAGAGTTATGGAGGTTTTAATTTTCGGCCACGTTTTGCACACTCTTTATGAAACGGACCAGAACTCTCACGACACATTGAATTTTTAAATGAGAATTTTCCCCACGAACGAGAATTTAAAGACCTCCGATTGGTAGAAATTGGACTATTTTCGACATAAAATGAGAGAGTTATGGTGGTTTTAATTTTGGGTGATGTTTCTCACGCCCTTTTTAAAACAGACCAGAACACTCTCATCCCACCGAATTTTGAAACGAGAAGTTTTTCCTTTGAAAGTGAATTTCAGGACCTTCGATTGGAAGAAATTTCGCCACTTTTTGACCTAACATGAGAGTTATGGAGGTTTTAATTTCAGGTGACCTGTCGCACACTCTTTATAACACAAACAAGAACGCTACCATCCCATTGAATTTTGAAACAAGATTTCTTTCCCCTGAAAGCGAAGATGAAGACCTCCGATTGGAGGAAATTTCACCAGTTTTGGACTCAAAATGAGAGAGTTATGGAGGTTTTAATTTTCGGCCATGTTTTCCGCACTCTTTATGAAACACACAAAAACTCTCACGACAGATTGAATTTTTAAATGAGAATTTTCCCCACGAACGAGATTTGGAAGACCTCCGATTGGTAAAAATTGCACTACTTTTCGACTTAAAATGAGAGAGTTATGGTCGTTTTAATTTTGGGTGATGTTTCTCACGCCCATTATAAAACGGACTAGAACACTCACATCCCACCGAATTTTGACACGAGAATTCTTTCCTTTGAAAGTGAATTTCAAGTCCTCCGATTGGAAGAAATTTGGCCACTTTTGGACCTAAAATGAGAGTTATGGAGGTTTTAATTTCAGGTGACGTGTCGCACACTCTTTATAACACAGACAAGAACGCTCTCATCCCACTGAATTTTGAAACAAGATTTCTTTCCCCTGAGAGCGAAGATGAAGACCTCCGATTCGTCGAAATTTCACCACTTTTGGACTCAAAATGAGAGAGTTATGGAGGTTTTAATTTTCGGCCACGTTTTGCACACTCTTTATGAAACGGACCAGAACTCTCACGACACATTGAATTTTTAAATGAGAATTTTCCCCACGAACGAGAATTTAAAGACCTCCGATTGGTAGAAATTGGACTATTTTCGACATAAAATGAGAGAGTTATGGTGGTTTTAATTTTGGGTGATGTTTCTCACGCCCTTTTTAAAACAGACCAGAACACTCTCATCCCACCGAATTTTGAAACGAGAAGTTTTTCCTTTGAAAGTGAATTTCAGGACCTTCGATTGGAAGAAATTTCGCCACTTTTTGACCTAACATGAGAGTTATGGAGGTTTTAATTTCAGGTGACCTGTCGCACACTCTTTATAACACAAACAAGAACGCTACCATCCCATTGAATTTTGAAACAAGATTTCTTTCCCCTGAAAGCGAAGATGAAGACCTCCGATTGGAGGAAATTTCACCAGTTTTGGACTCAAAATGAGAGAGTTATGGAGGTTTTAATTTTCGGCCATGTATTCCGCACTCTTTATGAAACACACAAAAACTCTCACAACAGATTGAATTTTTAAATGAGAATTTTCCCCACGAACGAGATTTGGAAGACCTCCGATTGGTAAAAATTGCACTACTTTTCGACTTAAAATGAGAGAGTTATGGTCGTTTTAATTTTGGGTGATGTTTCTCACGCCCATTATAAAACGGACTAGAACACTCACATCCCACCGAATTTTGACACGAGAATTCTTTCCTTTGAAAGTGAATTTCAAGTCCTCCGATTGGAAGAAATTTGGCCACTTTTGGACCTAAACTGAGAGTTATGGAGGTTTTAATTTCTGGTGACGTGTCGCACACTCTTTATAACACAGACAAGAACGCTCTCATCCCACTAAATTTTGAAACAAGATTTCTTTCCCCTGAAAGTGAAGATGAAGACCTCCGATTCGTGGAAATTTCACCACTTTTGGACTCAAAATGAGAGAGTTATGGAGGTTTTAATTTTCGGCCACGTTTTGCACACTCTTTATGAAACGGACCAGAACTCTCACGACACATTGAATTTTTAAATGAGAATTTTCCCCACGAACGAGAATTTAAAGACCTCCGATTGGTAGAAATTGCACTATTTTCGACTTAAAATGAGAGAGTTAAGGTGGTTTTAATTTTGGGTGATGTTTCTCACCCCCTTTTTAAAATGGACCAGAACACTCTCATCCCACCGAATTTTGAAACGAGAATTTTTTCCTTTGAAAGTGAATTTCAGGACCTTCGATTGGAAGAAATTTCGCCACTTTTGGACCTAACATGAGAGTTATGGAGGTTTTAATTTCAGGTGACCTGTCGGACACTCTTTATAACACAAACAAGAACGCTATCATCCCATTGAATTTTGAAAAAAGATTTCCTTCCCCTGAAAGCGAAGATGAAGACCTCCGATTGGAGGAAATTTCACCAGTTTTGGACTCAAAATGAGAGAGTTATGGAGGTTTTAATTTTCGGCCATGTTTTCCGCACTCTTTATGAAACACACAAAAACTCTCCCGACAGATTGAATTTTTAAAGGAGAATTTTCCGCACGAACGAGATTTGGAAGACCTCCGATTGGTAAAAATTGCACTACTTTTCGACTTAAAATGAGAGAGTTATGGTCGTTTTAATTTTGGGTGATGTTTCTCACGCCCATTATAAAACGGACTAGAACACTCACATCCCACCGAATTTTGACACGAGAATTCTTTCCTTTGAAAGTGAATTTCAAGTCCTCCGATTGGAAGAAATTTGGCCAGTTTTGGACCTAAAATGAGAGTTATGGAGGTTTTAATTTCAGGTGACGTGTCGCACACTCTTTATAACACAGACAAGAACGCTCTCATCCCACTGAATTTTGAAGCAAGATTTCTTTCCCCTGAGAGCGAAGATGAAGACCTCCGATTCGTGGAAATTTCACCACTTTTGGACTCAAAATGAGAGAGTTATGGAGGTTTTAATTTTCGGCCACGTTTTGCACACTCTTTATGAAACGGACCAGAACTCTCACGACACATTGAATTTTTAAATGAGAATTTTCCCCACGAACGAGAATTTAAAGACCTCCGATTGGTAGAAATTGGACTATTTTCGACATAAAATGGGAGAGTTATGGTGGTTTTAATTTTGGGTGATGTTTCTCACGCCCTTTTTAAAACAGACCAGAACACTCTCATCCCACCGAATTTTGAAACGAGAAGTTTTTCCTTTGAAAGTGAATTTCAGGACCTTCGATTGGAAGAAATTTCGCCACTTTTTGACCTAACATGAGAGTTATGGAGGTTTTAATTTCAGGTGACCTGTCGCACACTCTTTATAACACAAACAAGAACGCTACCATCCCATTGAATTTTGAAACAAGATTTCTTTCCCCTGAAAGCGAAGATGAAGACCTCCGATTGGAGGAAATTTCACCAGTTTTGGACTCAAAATGAGAGAGTTATGGAGGTTTTAATTTTCGGCCATGTTTTCCGCACTCTTTATGAAACACACAAAAACTCTCACGACAGATTGAATTTTTAAATGAGAATTTTCCCCACGAACGAGATTTGGAAGACCTCCGATTGGTAAAAATTGCACTACTTTTCGACTTAAAATGAGAGAGTTATGGTCGTTTTAATTTTGGGTGATGTTTCTCACGCCCATTATAAAACGGACTAGAACACTCACATCCCACCGAATTTTGACACGAGAATTCTTTCCTTTGAAAGTGAATTTCAAGTCCTCCGATTGGAAGAAATTTGGCCACTTTTGGACCTAAAATGAGAGTTATGGAGGTTTTAATTTCAGGTGACGTGTCGCACACTCTTTATAACACAGACAAGAACGCTCTCATCCCACTGAATTTTGAAACAAGATTTCTTTCCCCTGAGAGCGAAGATGAAGACCTCCGATTCGTCGAAATTTCACCACTTTTGGACTCAAAATGAGAGAGTTATGGAGGTTTTAATTTTCGGCCACGTTTTGCACACTCTTTATGAAACGGACCAGAACTCTCACGACACATTGAATTTTTAAATGAGAATTTTCCCCACGAACGAGAATTTAAAGACCTCCGATTGGTAGAAATTGCACTATTTTCGACTTAAAATGAGAGAGTTATGGTGGTTTTAATTTTGGGTGATGTTTCTCACGCCCTTTTTAAAATGGACCAGAACACTCTCATCCCACCGAATTTTGAAACGAGAATTTTTTCCTTTGAAAGTGAATTTCAGGACCTTCGATTGGAAGAAATTTCGCCACTTTTGGACCTAACATGAGAGTTATGGAGGTTTTAATTTCAGGTGACCTGTCGGACACTCTTTATAACACAAACAAGAACGCTATCATCCCATTGAATTTTGAAAAAAGATTTCCTTCCCCTGAAAGCGAAGATGAAGACCTCCGATTGGAGGAAATTTCACCAGTTTTGGACTCAAAATGAGAGAGTTATGGAGGTTTTAATTTTCGGCCATGTTTTCCGCACTCTTTATGAAACACACAAAAACTCTCCCGACAGATTGAATTTTTAAATGAGAATTTTCCCCACGAATGAGATTTGGAATACCTCCGATTGGTAAAAATTGCACTACTTTTCGACTTAAAATGAGAGAGTTATGGTCGTTTTAATTTTGGGTGATGTTTCTCACGCCCATTATAAAACGGACTAGAACACTCACATCCCACCGAATTTTGACACGAGAATTCTTTCCTTTGAAAGTGAATTTCAAGTCCTCCGATTGGAAGAAATTTGGCCACTTTTGGACCTAAAATGAGAGTTATGGAGGTTTTAATTTCAGGTGACGTGTCGCACACTCTTTATAACACAGACAAGAACGCTCTCATCCCACTGAATTTCGAAACAAGATTTCTTTCCCCTGAGAGCGAAGATGAAGACCTCCGATTCGTCGAAATTTCACCACTTTTGGACTCAAAATGAGAGAGTTATGGAGGTTTTAATTTTCGGCCACGTTTTGCACACTCTTTATGAAACGGACCAGAACTCTCACGACACATTGAATTTTTAAATGAGAATTTTCCCCACGAACGAGAATTTAAAGACCTCCGATTGGTAGAAATTGGACTATTTTCGACATAAAATGAGAGAGTTATGGTGGTTTTAATTTTGGGTGATGTTTCTCACGCCCTTTTTAAAACAGACCAGAACACTCTCATCCCACCGAATTTTGAAACGAGAAGTTTTTCCTTTGAAAGTGAATTTCAGGACCTTCGATTGGAAGAAATTTCGCCACTTTTTGACCTAACATGAGAGTTATGGAGGTTTTAATTTCAGGTGACCTGTCGCACACTCTTTATAACACAAACAAGAACGCTACCATCCCATTGAATTTTGAAACAAGATTTCTTTCCCCTGAAAGCGAAGATGAAGACCTCCGATTGGAGGAAATTTCACCAGTTTTGGACTCAAAATGAGAGAGTTATGGAGGTTTTAATTTTCGGCCATGTTTTCCGCACTCTTTATGAAACACACAAAAACTCTCACGACAGATTGAATTTTTAAATGAGAATTTTCCCCACGAACGAGATTTGGAAGACCTCCGATTGGTAAAAATTGCACTACTTTTCGACTTAAAATGAGAGAGTTATGGTCGTTTTAATTTTGGGTGATGTTTCTCACGCCCATTATAAAACGGACTAGAACACTCACATCCCACCGAATTTTGACACGAGAATTCTTTCCTTTGAAAGTGAATTTCAAGTCCTCCGATTGGAAGAAATTTGGCCACTTTTGGACCTAAAATGAGAGTTATGGAGGTTTTAATTTCAGGTGACGTGTCGCACACTCTTTATAACACAGACAAGAACGCTCTCATCCCACTGAATTTTGAAACAAGATTTCTTTCCCCTGAGAGCGAAGATGAAGACCTCCGATTCGTCGAAATTTCACCACTTTTGGACTCAAAATGAGAGAGTTATGGAGGTTTTAATTTTCGGCCACGTTTTGCACACTCTTTATGAAACGGACCAGAACTCTCACGACACATTGAATTTTTAAATGAGAATTTTCCCCACGAACGAGAATTTAAAGACCTCCGATTGGTAGAAATTGGACTATTTTCGACATAAAATGAGAGAGTTATGGTGGTTTTAATTTTGGGTGATGTTTCTCACGCCCTTTTTAAAACAGACCAGAACACTCTCATCCCACCGAATTTTGAAACGAGAAGTTTTTCCTTTGAAAGTGAATTTCAGGACCTTCGATTGGAAGAAATTTCGCCACTTTTTGACCTAACATGAGAGTTATGGAGGTTTTAATTTCAGGTGACCTGTCGCACACTCTTTATAACACAAACAAGAACGCTACCATCCCATTGAATTTTGAAACAAGATTTCTTTCCCCTGAAAGCGAAGATGAAGACCTCCGATTGGAGGAAATTTCACCAGTTTTGGACTCAAAATGAGAGAGTTATGGAGGTTTTAATTTTCGGCCATGTTTTCCGCACTCTTTATGAAACACACAAAAACTCTCACGACAGATTGAATTTTTAAATGAGAATTTTCCCCACGAACGAGATTTGGAAGACCTCCGATTGGTAAAAATTGCACTACTTTTCGACTTAAAATGAGAGAGTTATGGTCGTTTTAATTTTGGGTGATGTTTCTCACGCCCATTATAAAACGGACTAGAACACTCACATCCCACCGAATTTTGACACGAGAATTCTTTCCTTTGAAAGTGAATTTCAAGTCCTCCGATTGGAAGAAATTTGGCCACTTTTGGACCTAAAATGAGAGTTATGGAGGTTTTAATTTCAGGTGACGTGTCGCACACTCTTTATAACACAGACAAGAACGCTCTCATCCCACTGAATTTTGAAACAAGATTTCTTTCCCCTGAGAGCGAAGATGAAGACCTCCGATTCGTCGAAATTTCACCACTTTTGGACTCAAAATGAGAGAGTTATGGAGGTTTTAATTTTCGGCCACGTTTTGCACACTCTTTATGAAACGGACCAGAACTCTCACGACACATTGAATTTTTAAATGAGAATTTTCCCCACGAACGAGAATTTAAAGACCTCCGATTGGTAGAAATTGGACTATTTTCGACATAAAATGAGAGAGTTATGGTGGTTTTAATTTTGGGTGATGTTTCTCACGCCCTTTTTAAAACAGACCAGAACACTCTCATCCCACCGAATTTTGAAACGAGAAGTTTTTCCTTTGAAAGTGAATTTCAGGACCTTCGATTGGAAGAAATTTCGCCACTTTTTGACCTAACATGAGAGTTATGGAGGTTTTAATTTCAGGTGACCTGTCGCACACTCTTTATAACACAAACAAGAACGCTACCATCCCATTGAATTTTGAAACAAGATTTCTTTCCCCTGAAAGCGAAGATGAAGACCTCCGATTGGAGGAAATTTCACCAGTTTTGGACTCAAAATGAGAGAGTTATGGAGGTTTTAATTTTCGGCCATGTATTCCGCACTCTTTATGAAACACACAAAAACTCTCACAACAGATTGAATTTTTAAATGAGAATTTTCCCCACGAACGAGATTTGGAAGACCTTCGATTGGTAAAAATTGCACTACTTTTCGACTTAAAATGAGAGAGTTATGGTCGTTTTAATTTTGGGTGATGTTTCTCACGCCCATTATAAAACGGACTAGAACACTCACATCCCACCGAATTTTGACACGAGAATTCTTTCCTTTGAAAGTGAATTTCAAGTCCTCCGATTGGAAGAAATTTGGCCACTTTTGGACCTAAACTGAGAGTTATGGAGGTTTTAATTTCTGGTGACGTGTCGCACACTCTTTATAACACAGACAAGAACGCTCTCATTCCACTAAATTTTGAAACAAGATTTCTTTCCCCTGAAAGCGAAGATGAAGACCTCCGATTCGTGGAAATTTCACCACTTTTGGACTCAAAATGAGAGAGTTATGGAGGTTTTAATTTTCGGCCACGTTTTGCACACTCTTTATGAAACGGACCAGAACTCTCACGACACATTGAATTTTTAAATGAGAATTTTCCCCACAAACGAGAATTTAAAGACCTCCGATTGGTAGAAATTGCACTATTTTCGACTTAAAATGAGAGAGTTAAGGTGGTTTTAATTTTGGGTGATGTTTCTCACGCCCATTATAAAACGGACTAGAACACTCACATCCCACCGAATTTTGAAATGAGAATTCTTTCCTTTGAAAGTGAATTTCAAGACCTCCGATTGGAAGAAATTTGGCCACTTTTGGACCTAAAATGAGAGTTATGGAGGTTTTAATTTCAGGTGACATGTCGCACACTCTTTATAACACAGACAAGAACGCTCTCATCCCACTGAATTTTGAAACAAGATTTCTTTCCCCTGAAAGCGAAGATGAAGACCTCCGATTCGTGGAAATTTCACCACTTTTGGACTCAAAATGAGAGAGTTATGGAGGTTTTAATTTTCGGCCACGTTTTGCACACTCTTTATGAAACGGACCAGAACTCTCACGACACATTGAATTTTTAAATGAGAATTTTCGCCACGAACGAGAATTTGAAGACCTCCGATTGGTAGAAATTGCACTACTTTTCGACTTAAAATGAGAGAGTTATGGTGGTTTTAATTTTGGGTGATGTTTCTCACGCCCTTTTTAAAACGGACCAGAACACTCTCATCCCACCGAATTTTGAAACGAGAATTTTTTCCTTTGAAAGTGAATTTCAGGACCTTCGATTGGAAGAAATTTCGCCACTTTTGGACCTAACATGAGAGTTATGGAGGTTTCAATTTCAGGTGACCTGTCGCACACTCTTTATAACACAGACAAGAACGCTCTCATCCCCCTGAATTTTGAAACAAGATTTCTTTCCCCTGAAAGCGAAGATGAAGACCTCCGATTCGTGGAAATTTCACCACTTTTGGACTCAAAATGAGAGAGTTATGGAGGTTTTAATTTTCGGCCACGTTTTGCACACTCTTTATGAAACGGACCAGAACTCTCACGACACATTGAATTTTTAAATGAGAATTTTCCCCACGAACGAGAATTTAAAGACCTCCGATTGGTAGAAATTGCACTATTTTCGACTTAAAATGAGAGAGTTAAGGTGGTTTTAATTTTGGGTGATGTTTCTCACCCCCTTTTTAAAATGGACCAGAACACTCTCATCCCACCGAATTTTGAAACGAGAATTTTTTCCTTTGAAAGTGAATTTCAGGACCTTCGATTGGAAGAAATTTCGCCACTTTTGGACCTAACATGAGAGTTATGGAGGTTTTAATTTCAGGTGACCTGTCGGACACTCTTTATAACACAAACAAGAACGCTATCATCCCATTGAATTTTGAAAAAAGATTTCCTTCCCCTGAAAGCGAAGATGAAGACCTCCGATTGGAGGAAATTTCACCAGTTTTGGACTCAAAATGAGAGAGTTATGGAGGTTTTAATTTTCGGCCATGTTTTCCGCACTCTTTATGAAACACACAAAAACTCTCCCGACAGATTGAATTTTTAAAGGAGAATTTTCCGCACGAACGAGATTTGGAAGACCTCCGATTGGTAAAAATTGCACTACTTTTCGACTTAAAATGAGAGAGTTATGGTCGTTTTAATTTTGGGTGATGTTTCTCACGCCCATTATAAAACGGACTAGAACACTCACATCCCACCGAATTTTGACACGAGAATTCTTTCCTTTGAAAGTGAATTTCAAGTCCTCCGATTGGAAGAAATTTGGCCAGTTTTGGACCTAAAATGAGAGTTATGGAGGTTTTAATTTCAGGTGACGTGTCGCACACTCTTTATAACACAGACAAGAACGCTCTCATCCCACTGAATTTTGAAGCAAGATTTCTTTCCCCTGAGAGCGAAGATGAAGACCTCCGATTCGTGGAAATTTCACCACTTTTGGACTCAAAATGAGAGAGTTATGGAGGTTTTAATTTTCGGCCACGTTTTGCACACTCTTTATGAAACGGACCAGAACTCTCACGACACATTGAATTTTTAAATGAGAATTTTCCCCACGAACGAGAATTTAAAGACCTCCGATTGGTAGAAATTGGACTATTTTCGACATAAAATGGGAGAGTTATGGTGGTTTTAATTTTGGGTGATGTTTCTCACGCCCTTTTTAAAACAGACCAGAACACTCTCATCCCACCGAATTTTGAAACGAGAAGTTTTTCCTTTGAAAGTGAATTTCAGGACCTTCGATTGGAAGAAATTTCGCCACTTTTTGACCTAACATGAGAGTTATGGAGGTTTTAATTTCAGGTGACCTGTCGCACACTCTTTATAACACAAACAAGAACGCTACCATCCCATTGAATTTTGAAACAAGATTTCTTTCCCCTGAAAGCGAAGATGAAGACCTCCGATTGGAGGAAATTTCACCAGTTTTGGACTCAAAATGAGAGAGTTATGGAGGTTTTAATTTTCGGCCATGTTTTCCGCACTCTTTATGAAACACACAAAAAATCTCACGACAGATTGAATTTTTAAATGAGAATTTTCCCCACGAACGAGATTTGGAAGACCTCCGATTGGTAAAAATTGCACTACTTTTCGACTTAAAATGAGAGAGTTATGGTCGTTTTAATTTTGGGTGATGTTTCTCACGCCCATTATAAAACGGACTAGAACACTCACATCCCACCGAATTTTGACACGAGAATTCTTTCCTTTGAAAGTGAATTTCAAGTCCTCCGATTGGAAGAAATTTGGCCACTTTTGGACCTAAAATGAGAGTTATGGAGGTTTTAATTTCAGGTGACGTGTCGCACACTCTTTATAACACAGACAAGAACGCTCTCATCCCACTGAATTTTGAAACAAGATTTCTTTCCCCTGAGAGCGAAGATGAAGACCTCCGATTCGTCGAAATTTCACCACTTTTGGACTCAAAATGAGAGAGTTATGGAGGTTTTAATTTTCGGCCACGTTTTGCACACTCTTTATGAAACGGACCAGAACTCTCACGACACATTGAATTTTTAAATGAGAATTTTCCCCACGAACGAGAATTTAAAGACCTCCGATTGGTAGAAATTGCACTATTTTCGACTTAAAATGAGAGAGTTATGGTGGTTTTAATTTTGGGTGATGTTTCTCACGCCCTTTTTAAAATGGACCAGAACACTCTCATCCCACCGAATTTTGAAACGAGAATTTTTTCCTTTGAAAGTGAATTTCAGGACCTTCGATTGGAAGAAATTTCGCCACTTTTGGACCTAACATGAGAGTTATGGAGGTTTTAATTTCAGGTGACCTGTCGGACACTCTTTATAACACAAACAAGAACGCTATCATCCCATTGAATTTTGAAAAAAGATTTCCTTCCCCTGAAAGCGAAGATGAAGACCTCCGATTGGAGGAAATTTCACCAGTTTTGGACTCAAAATGAGAGAGTTATGGAGGTTTTAATTTTCGGCCATGTTTTCCGCACTCTTTATGAAACACACAAAAACTCTCCCGACAGATTGAATTTTTAAATGAGAATTTTCCCCACGAACGAGATTTGGAAAACCTCCGATTGGTAAAAATTGCACTACTTTTCGACTTAAAATGAGAGAGTTATGGTCGTTTTAATTTTGGGTGATGTTTCTCACGCCCATTATAAAACGGACTAGAACACTCACATCCCACCGAATTTTGAAATGAGAATTCTTTCCTTTGAAAGTGAATTTCAAGACCTCCGATTGGAAGAAATTTGGCCACTTTTGGACCTAAAATGAGAGTTATGGAGGTTTTAATTTCAGGTGACATGTCGCACACTCTTTATAACACAGACAAGAACGCTCTCATCCCACTGAATTTTGAAACAAGATTTCTTTCCCCTGAAAGCGAAGATGAAGACCTCCGATTCGTGGAAATTTCACCACTTTTGGACTCAAAATGAGAGAGTTATGGAGGTTTTAATTTTCGGCCACGTTTTGCACACTCTTTATGAAACGGACCAGAACTCTCACGACACATTGAATTTTTAAATGAGAATTTTCGCCACGAACGAGAATTTGAAGACCTCCGATTGGTAGAAATTGCACTACTTTTCGACTTAAAATGAGAGAGTTATGGTGGTTTTAATTTTGGGTGATGTTTCTCACGCCCTTTTTAAAACGGACCAGAACACTCTCATCCCACCGAATTTTGAAACGAGAATTTTTTCCTTTGAAAGTGAATTTCAGGACCTTCGATTGGAAGAAATTTCGCCACTTTTGGACCTAACATGAGAGTTATGGAGGTTTCAATTTCAGGTGACCTGTCGCACACTCTTTATAACACAGACAAGAACGCTCTCATCCCCCTGAATTTTGAAACAAGATTTCTTTCCCCTGAAAGCGAAGATGAAGACCTCCGATTCGTGGAAATTTCACCACTTTTGGACTCAAAATGAGAGAGTTATGGAGGTTTTAATTTTCGGCCACGTTTTGCACACTCTTTATGAAACGGACCAGAACTCTCACGACACATTGAATTTTTAAATGAGAATTTTCCCCACGAACGAGAATTTAAAGACCTCCGATTGGTAGAAATTGCACTATTTTCGACTTAAAATGAGAGAGTTAAGGTGGTTTTAATTTTGGGTGATGTTTCTCACCCCCTTTTTAAAATGGACCAGAACACTCTCATCCCACCGAATTTTGAAACGAGAATTTTTTCCTTTGAAAGTGAATTTCAGGACCTTCGATTGGAAGAAATTTCGCCACTTTTGGACCTAACATGAGAGTTATGGAGGTTTTAATTTCAGGTGACCTGTCGGACACTCTTTATAACACAAACAAGAACGCTATCATCCCATTGAATTTTGAAAAAAGATTTCCTTCCCCTGAAAGCGAAGATGAAGACCTCCGATTGGAGGAAATTTCACCAGTTTTGGACTCAAAATGAGAGAGTTATGGAGGTTTTAATTTTCGGCCATGTTTTCCGCACTCTTTATGAAACACACAAAAACTCTCCCGACAGATTGAATTTTTAAAGGAGAATTTTCCGCACGAACGAGATTTGGAAGACCTCCGATTGGTAAAAATTGCACTACTTTTCGACTTAAAATGAGAGAGTTATGGTCGTTTTAATTTTGGGTGATGTTTCTCACGCCCATTATAAAACGGACTAGAACACTCACATCCCACCGAATTTTGACACGAGAATTCTTTCCTTTGAAAGTGAATTTCAAGTCCTCCGATTGGAAGAAATTTGGCCAGTTTTGGACCTAAAATGAGAGTTATGGAGGTTTTAATTTCAGGTGACGTGTCGCACACTCTTTATAACACAGACAAGAACGCTCTCATCCCACTGAATTTTGAAGCAAGATTTCTTTCCCCTGAGAGCGAAGATGAAGACCTCCGATTCGTGGAAATTTCACCACTTTTGGACTCAAAATGAGAGAGTTATGGAGGTTTTAATTTTCGGCCACGTTTTGCACACTCTTTATGAAACGGACCAGAACTCTCACGACACATTGAATTTTTAAATGAGAATTTTCCCCACGAACGAGAATTTAAAGACCTCCGATTGGTAGAAATTGGACTATTTTCGACATAAAATGGGAGAGTTATGGTGGTTTTAATTTTGGGTGATGTTTCTCACGCCCTTTTTAAAACAGACCAGAACACTCTCATCCCACCGAATTTTGAAACGAGAAGTTTTTCCTTTGAAAGTGAATTTCAGGACCTTCGATTGGAAGAAATTTCGCCACTTTTTGACCTAACATGAGAGTTATGGAGGTTTTAATTTCAGGTGACCTGTCGCACACTCTTTATAACACAAACAAGAACGCTACCATCCCATTGAATTTTGAAACAAGATTTCTTTCCCCTGAAAGCGAAGATGAAGACCTCCGATTGGAGGAAATTTCACCAGTTTTGGACTCAAAATGAGAGAGTTATGGAGGTTTTAATTTTCGGCCATGTTTTCCGCACTCTTTATGAAACACACAAAAAATCTCACGACAGATTGAATTTTTAAATGAGAATTTTCCCCACGAACGAGATTTGGAAGACCTCCGATTGGTAAAAATTGCACTACTTTTCGACTTAAAATGAGAGAGTTATGGTCGTTTTAATTTTGGGTGATGTTTCTCACGCCCATTATAAAACGGACTAGAACACTCACATCCCACCGAATTTTGACACGAGAATTCTTTCCTTTGAAAGTGAATTTCAAGTCCTCCGATTGGAAGAAATTTGGCCACTTTTGGACCTAAAATGAGAGTTATGGAGGTTTTAATTTCAGGTGACGTGTCGCACACTCTTTATAACACAGACAAGAACGCTCTCATCCCACTGAATTTTGAAACAAGATTTCTTTCCCCTGAGAGCGAAGATGAAGACCTCCGATTCGTCGAAATTTCACCACTTTTGGACTCAAAATGAGAGAGTTATGGAGGTTTTAATTTTCGGCCACGTTTTGCACACTCTTTATGAAACGGACCAGAACTCTCACGACACATTGAATTTTTAAATGAGAATTTTCCCCACGAACGAGAATTTAAAGACCTCCGATTGGTAGAAATTGCACTATTTTCGACTTAAAATGAGAGAGTTATGGTGGTTTTAATTTTGGGTGATGTTTCTCACGCCCTTTTTAAAATGGACCAGAACACTCTCATCCCACCGAATTTTGAAACGAGAATTTTTTCCTTTGAAAGTGAATTTCAGGACCTTCGATTGGAAGAAATTTCGCCACTTTTGGACCTAACATGAGAGTTATGGAGGTTTTAATTTCAGGTGACCTGTCGGACACTCTTTATAACACAAACAAGAACGCTATCATCCCATTGAATTTTGAAAAAAGATTTCCTTCCCCTGAAAGCGAAGATGAAGACCTCCGATTGGAGGAAATTTCACCAGTTTTGGACTCAAAATGAGAGAGTTATGGAGGTTTTAATTTTCGGCCATGTTTTCCGCACTCTTTATGAAACACACAAAAACTCTCCCGACAGATTGAATTTTTAAATGAGAATTTTCCCCACGAACGAGATTTGGAAAACCTCCGATTGGTAAAAATTGCACTACTTTTCGACTTAAAATGAGAGAGTTATGGTCGTTTTAATTTTGGGTGATGTTTCTCACGCCCATTATAAAACGGACTAGAACACTCACATCCCACCGAATTTTGACACGAGAATTCTTTCCTTTGAAAGTGAATTTCAAGTCCTCCGATTGGAAGAAATTTGGCCACTTTTGGACCTAAAATGAGAGTTATGGAGGTTTTAATTTCAGGTGACGTGTCGCACACTCTTTATAACACAGACAAGAACGCTCTCATCCCACTGAATTTTGAAACAAGATTTCTTTCCCCTGAGAGCGAAGATGAAGACCTCCGATTCGTCGAAATTTCACCACTTTTGGACTCAAAATGAGAGAGTTATGGAGGTTTTAATTTTCGGCCACGTTTTGCACACTCTTTATGAAACGGACCAGAACTCTCACGACACATTGAATTTTTAAATGAGAATTTTCCCCACGAACGAGAATTTAAAGACCTCCGATTGGTAGAAATTGGACTATTTTCGACATAAAATGAGAGAGTTATGGTGGTTTTAATTTTGGGTGATGTTTCTCACGCCCTTTTTAAAACAGACCAGAACACTCTCATCCCACCGAATTTTGAAACGAGAAGTTTTTCCTTTGAAAGTGAATTTCAGGACCTTCGATTGGAAGAAATTTCGCCACTTTTTGACCTAACATGAGAGTTATGGAGGTTTTAATTTCAGGTGACCTGTCGCACACTCTTTATAACACAAACAAGAACGCTATCATCCCATTGAATTTTGATAAAAGATTTCCTTCCCCTGAAAGCGAAGATGAAGACCTCCGATTGGAGGAAATTTCACCAGTTTTGGACTCAAAATGAGAGAGTTATGGAGGTTTTAATTTTCGGCCATGTTTTCCGCACTCTTTATGAAACACACAAAAACTCTCCCGACAGATTGAATTTTTAAAGGAGAATTTTCCGCACGAACGAGATTTGGAAGACCTCTGATTGGTAAAAATTGCACTACTTTTCGACTTAAAATGAGAGAGTTATGGTCGTTTTAATTTTGGGTGATGTTTCTCACGCCCATTATAAAACGGACTAGAACACTCACATCCCACCGAATTTTGACACGAGAATTCTTTCCTTTGAAAGTGAATTTCAAGTCCTCCGATTGGTAGAAATTTGGCCACTTTTGGACCTAAAATGAGAGTTATGGAGGTTTTAATTTCTGGTGACGTGTCGCACACTCTTTATAACACAGACAAGAACGCTCTCATCCCACTGAATTTTGAAGCAAGATTTCTTTCCCCTGAGAGCGAAGATGAAGACCTCCGATTCGTGGAAATTTCACCACTTTTGGACTCAAAATGAGAGAGTTATGGAGGTTTTAATTTTCGGCCACGTTTTGCACACTCTTTATGAAACGGACCAGAACTCTCACGACACATTGAATTTTTAAATGAGAATTTTCCCCACGAACGAGAATTTAAAGACCTCCGATTGGTAGAAATTGCACTATTTTCGACTTAAAATGAGAGAGTTAAGGTGGTTTTAATTTTGGGTGATGTTTCTCACCCCCTTTTTAAAATGGACCAGAACACTCTCATCCCACCGAATTTTGAAACGAGAATTTTTTCCTTTGAAAGTGAATTTCAGGACCTTCGATTGGAAGAAATTTCGCCACTTTTGGACCTAACATGAGAGTTATGGAGGTTTTAATTTCAGGTGACCTGTCGGACACTCTTTATAACACAAACAAGAACGCTATCATCCCATTGAATTTTGAAAAAAGATTTCCTTCCCCTGAAAGCGAAGATGAAGACCTCCGATTGGAGGAAATTTCACCAGTTTTGGACTCAAAATGAGAGAGTTATGGAGGTTTTAATTTTCGGCCATGTTTTCCGCACTCTTTATGAAACACACAAAAACTCTCCCGACAGATTGAATTTTTAAAGGAGAATTTGCCGCACGAACGAGATTTGGAAGACCTCCGATTGGTAAAAATTGCACTACTTTTCGACTTAAAATGAGAGAGTTATGGTCGTTTTAATTTTGGGTGATGTTTCTCACACCCATTATAAAACGGACTAGAACACTCACATCCCACCGAATTTTGACACGAGAATTCTTTCCTTTGAAAGTGAATTTCAAGTCCTCCGATTGGAAGAAATTTGGCCAGTTTTGGACCTAAAATGAGAGTTATGGTGGTTTTAATTTCAGGTGACGTGTCGCACACTCTTTATAACACAGACAAGAACGCTCTCATCCCACTGAATTTTGAAGCAAGATTTCTTTCCCCTGAGAGCGAAGATGAAGACCTCCGATTCGTGGAAATTTCACCACTTTTGGACTCAAAATGAGAGAGTTATGGAGGTTTTAATTTTCGGCCACGTTTTGCACACTCTTTATGAAACGGACCAGAACTCTCACGACACATTGAATTTTTAAATGAGAATTTTCCCCACGAACGAGAATTTAAAGACCTCCGATTGGTAGAAATTGGACTATTTTCGACATAAAATGGGAGAGTTATGGTGGTTTTAATTTTGGGTGATGTTTCTCACGCCCTTTTTAAAACAGACCAGAACACTCTCATCCCACCGAATTTTGAAACGAGAAGTTTTTCCTTTGAAAGTGAATTTCAGGACCTTCGATTGGAAGAAATTTCGCCACTTTTTGACCTGACATGAGAGTTATGGAGGTTTTAATTTCAGGTGACCTGTCGCACACTCTTTATAACACAAACAAGAACGCTACCATCCCATTGAATTTTGAAACAAGATTTCTTTCCCCTGAAAGCGAAGATGAAGACCTCCGATTGGAGGAAATTTCACCAGTTTTGGACTCAAAATGAGAGAGTTATGGAGGTTTTAATTTTCGGCCATGTTTTCCGCACTCTTTATGAAACACACAAAAACTCTCACGACAGATTGAATTTTTAAATGAGAATTTTCCCCACGAACGAGATTTGGAAGACCTCCGATTGGTAAAAATTGCACTACTTTTCGACTTAAAATGAGAGAGTTATGGTCGTTTTAATTTTGGGTGATGTTTCTCACGCCCATTATAAAACGGACTAGAACACTCACATCCCACCGAATTTTGACACGAGAATTCTTTCCTTTGAAAGTGAATTTCAAGTCCTCCGATTGGAAGAAATTTGGCCACTTTTGGACCTAAAATGAGAGTTATGGAGGTTTTAATTTCAGGTGACGTGTCGCACACTCTTTATAACACAGACAAGAACGCTCTCATCCCACTGAATTTTGAAACAAGATTTCTTTCCCCTGAGAGCGAAGATGAAGACCTCCGATTCGTCGAAATTTCACCACTTTTGGACTCAAAATGAGAGAGTTATGGAGGTTTTAATTTTCGGCCACGTTTTGCACACTCTTTATGAAACGGACCAGAACTCTCACGACACATTGAATTTTTAAATGAGAATTTTCCCCACGAACGAGAATTTAAAGACCTCCGATTGGTAGAAATTGCACTATTTTCGACTTAAAATGAGAGAGTTATGGTGGTTTTAATTTTGGGTGATGTTTCTCACGCCCTTTTTAAAATGGACCAGAACACTCTCATCCCACCGAATTTTGAAACGAGAATTTTTTCCTTTGAAAGTGAATTTCAGGACCTTCGATTGGAAGAAATTTCACCACTTTTGGACCTAACATGAGAGTTATGGAGGTTTTAATTTCAGGTGACCTGTCGGACACTCTTTATAACACAAACAAGAACGCTATCATCCCATTGAATTTTGATAAAAGATTTCCTTCCCCTGAAAGCGAAGATGAAGACCTCCGATTGGAGGAAATTTCACCAGTTTTGGACTCAAAATGAGAGAGTTATGGAGGTTTTAATTTTCGGCCATGTTTTCCGCACTCTTTATGAAACACACAAAAACTCTCCCGACAGATTGAATTTTTAAAGGAGAATTTTCCGCACGAACGAGATTTGGAAGACCTCCGATTGGTAAAAATTGCACTACTTTTCGACTTAAAATGAGAGAGTTATGGTCGTTTTAATTTTGGGTGATGTTTCTCACACCCATTATAAAACGGACTAGAACACTCACATCCCACCGAATTTTGACACGAGAATTCTTTCCTTTGAAAGTGAATTTCAAGTCCTCCGATTGGAAGAAATTTGGCCAGTTTTGGACCTAAAATGAGAGTTATGGTGGTTTTAATTTCAGGTGACGTGTCGCACACTCTTTATAACACAGACAAGAACGCTCTCATCCCACTGAATTTTGAAGCAAGATTTCTTTCCCCTGAGAGCGAAGATGAAGACCTCCGATTCGTGGAAATTTCACCACTTTTGGACTCAAAATGAGAGAGTTATGGAGGTTTTAATTTTCGGCCACGTTTTGCACACTCTTTATGAAACGGACCAGAACTCTCACGACACATTGAATTTTTAAATGAGAATTTTCCCCACGAACGAGAATTTAAAGACCTCCGATTGGTAGAAATTGCACTATTTTCGACTTAAAATGGGAGAGTTATGGTGGTTTTAATTTTGGGTGATGTTTCTCACGCCCTTTTTAAAACAGACCAGAACACTCTCATCCCACCGAATTTTGAAACGAGAAGTTTTTCCTTTGAAAGTGAATTTCAGGACCTTCGATTGGAAGAAATTTCGCCACTTTTTGACCTAACATGAGAGTTATGGAGGTTTTAATTTCAGGTGACCTGTCGCACACTCTTTATAACACAAACAAGAACGCTACCATCCCATTGAATTTTGAAACAAGATTTCTTTCCCCTGAAAGCGAAGATGAAGACCTCCGATTGGAGGAAATTTCACCAGTTTTGGACTCAAAATGAGAGAGTTATGGAGGTTTTAATTTTCGGCCATGTTTTCCGCACTCTTTATGAAACACACAAAAACTCTCACGACAGATTGAATTTTTAAATGAGAATTTTCCCCACGAACGAGATTTGGAAGACCTCCGATTGGTAAAAATTGCACTACTTTTCGACTTAAAATGAGAGAGTTATGGTCGTTTTAATTTTGGGTGATGTTTCTCACGCCCATTATAAAACGGACTAGAACACTCACATCCCACCGAATTTTGACACGAGAATTCTTTCCTTTGAAAGTGAATTTCAAGTCCTCCGATTGGAAGAAATTTGGCCACTTTTGGACCTAAAATGAGAGTTATGGAGGTTTTAATTTCAGGTGACGTGTCGCACACTCTTTATAACACAGACAAGAACGCTCTCATCCCACTGAATTTTGAAACAAGATTTCTTTCCCCTGAGAGCGAAGATGAAGACCTCCGATTCGTCGAAATTTCACCACTTTTGGACTCAAAATGAGAGAGTTATGGAGGTTTTAATTTTCGGCCACGTTTTGCACACTCTTTATGAAACGGACCAGAACTCTCACGACACATTGAATTTTTAAATGAGAATTTTCCCCACGAACGAGAATTTAAAGACCTCCGATTGGTAGAAATTGCACTATTTTCGACTTAAAATGAGAGAGTTATGGTGGTTTTAATTTTGGGTGATGTTTCTCACGCCCTTTTTAAAATGGACCAGAACACTCTCATCCCACCGAATTTTGAAACGAGAATTTTTTCCTTTGAAAGTGAATTTCAGGACCTTCGATTGGAAGAAATTTCGCCACTTTTGGACCTAACATGAGAGTTATGGAGGTTTTAATTTCAGGTGACCTGTCGGACACTCTTTATAACACAAACAAGAACGCTATCATCCCATTGAATTTTGATAAAAGATTTCCTTCCCCTGAAAGCGAAGATGAAGACCTCCGATTGGAGGAAATTTCACCAGTTTTGGACTCAAAATGAGAGAGTTATGGAGGTTTTAATTTTCGGCCATGTTTTCCGCACTCTTTATGAAACACACAAAAACTCTCCCGACAGATTGAATTTTTAAAGGAGAATTTTCCGCACGAACGAGATTTGGAAGACCTCTGATTGGTAAAAATTGCACTACTTTTCGACTTAAAATGAGAGAGTTATGGTCGTTTTAATTTTGGGTGATGTTTCTCACGCCCATTATAAAACGGACTAGAACACTCACATCCCACCGAATTTTGACACGAGAATTCTTTCCTTTGAAAGTGAATTTCAAGTCCTCCGATTGGAAGAAATTTGGCCACTTTTGGACCTAAAATGAGAGTTATGGAGGTTTTAATTTCAGGTGACGTGTCGCACACTCTTTATAACACAGACAAGAACGCTCTCATCCCACTGAATTTTGAAGCAAGATTTCTTTCCCCTGAGAGCGAAGATGAAGACCTCCGATTCGTGGAAATTTCACCACTTTTGGACTCAAAATGAGAGAGTTATGGAGGTTTTAATTTTCGGCCACGTTTTGCACACTCTTTATGAAACGGACCAGAACTCTCACGACACATTGAATTTTTAAATGAGAATTTTCCCCACGAACGAGAATTTAAAGACCTCCGATTGGTAGAAATTGCACTATTTTCGACTTAAAATGAGAGAGTTAAGGTGGTTTTAATTTTGGGTGATGTTTCTCACCCCCTTTTTAAAATGGACCAGAACACTCTCATCCCACCGAATTTTGAAACGAGAATTTTTTCCTTTGAAAGTGAATTTCAGGACCTTCGATTGGAAGAAATTTCGCCACTTTTGGACCTAACATGAGAGTTATGGAGGTTTTAATTTCAGGTGACCTGTCGGACACTCTTTATAACACAAACAAGAACGCTATCATCCCATTGAATTTTGAAAAAAGATTTCCTTCCCCTGAAAGCGAAGATGAAGACCTCCGATTGGAGGAAATTTCACCAGTTTTGGACTCAAAATGAGAGAGTTATGGAGGTTTTAATTTTCGGCCATGTTTTCCGCACTCTTTATGAAACACACAAAAACTCTCCCGACAGATTGAATTTTTAAAGGAGAATTTGCCGCACGAACGAGATTTGGAAGACCTCCGATTGGTAAAAATTGCACTACTTTTCGACTTAAAATGAGAGAGTTATGGTCGTTTTAATTTTGGGTGATGTTTCTCACACCCATTATAAAACGGACTAGAACACTCACATCCCACCGAATTTTGACACGAGAATTCTTTCCTTTGAAAGTGAATTTCAAGTCCTCCGATTGGAAGAAATTTGGCCAGTTTTGGACCTAAAATGAGAGTTATGGTGGTTTTAATTTCAGGTGACGTGTCGCACACTCTTTATAACACAGACAAGAACGCTCTCATCCCACTGAATTTTGAAGCAAGATTTCTTTCCCCTGAGAGCGAAGATGAAGACCTCCGATTCGTGGAAATTTCACCACTTTTGGACTCAAAATGAGAGAGTTATGGAGGTTTTAATTTTCGGCCACGTTTTGCACACTCTTTATGAAACGGACCAGAACTCTCACGACACATTGAATTTTTAAATGAGAATTTTCCCCACGAACGAGAATTTAAAGACCTCCGATTGGTAGAAATTGGACTATTTTCGACATAAAATGGGAGAGTTATGGTGGTTTAAATTTTGGGTGATGTTTCTCACGCCCTTTTTAAAACAGACCAGAACACTCTCATCCCACCGAATTTTGAAACGAGAAGTTTTTCCTTTGAAAGTGAATTTCAGGACCTTCGATTGGAAGAAATTTCGCCACTTTTTGACCTAACATGAGAGTTATGGAGGTTTTAATTTCAGGTGACCTGTCGCACACTCTTTATAACACAAACAAGAACGCTACCATCCCATTGAATTTTGAAACAAGATTTCTTTCCCCTGAAAGCGAAGATGAAGACCTCCGATTGGAGGAAATTTCACCAGTTTTGGACTCAAAATGAGAGAGTTATGGAGGTTTTAATTTTCGGCCATGTTTTCCGCACTCTTTATGAAACACACAAAAACTCTCACGACAGATTGAATTTTTAAATGAGAATTTTCCCCACGAACGAGATTTGGAAGACCTCCGATTGGTAAAAATTGCACTACTTTTCGACTTAAAATGAGAGAGTTATGGTCGTTTTAATTTTGGGTGATGTTTCTCACGCCCATTATAAAACGGACTAGAACACTCACATCCCACCGAATTTTGACACGAGAATTCTTTCCTTTGAAAGTGAATTTCAAGTCCTCCGATTGGAAGAAATTTGGCCACTTTTGGACCTAAAATGAGAGTTATGGAGGTTTTAATTTCAGGTGACGTGTCGCACACTCTTTATAACACAGACAAGAACGCTCTCATCCCACTGAATTTTGAAACAAGATTTCTTTCCCCTGAGAGCGAAGATGAAGACCTCCGATTCGTCGAAATTTCACCACTTTTGGACTCAAAATGAGAGAGTTATGGAGGTTTTAATTTTCGGCCACGTTTTGCACACTCTTTATGAAACGGACCAGAACTCTCACGACACATTGAATTTTTAAATGAGAATTTTCCCCACGAACGAGAATTTAAAGACCTCCGATTGGTAGAAATTGCACTATTTTCGACTTAAAATGAGAGAGTTATGGTGGTTTTAATTTTGGGTGATGTTTCTCACGCCCTTTTTAAAATGGACCAGAACACTCTCATCCCACCGAATTTTGAAACGAGAATTTTTTCCTTTGAAAGTGAATTTCAGGACCTTCGATTGGAAGAAATTTCGCCACTTTTGGACCTAACATGAGAGTTATGGAGGTTTTAATTTCAGGTGACCTGTCGGACACTCTTTATAACACAAACAAGAACGCTATCATCCCATTGAATTTTGATAAAAGATTTCCTTCCCCTGAAAGCGAAGATGAAGACCTCCGATTGGAGGAAATTTCACCAGTTTTGGACTCAAAATGAGAGAGTTATGGAGGTTTTAATTTTCGGCCATGTTTTCCGCACTCTTTATGAAACACACAAAAACTCTCCCGACAGATTGAATTTTTAAAGGAGAATTTTCCGCACGAACGAGATTTGGAAGACCTCCGATTGGTAAAAATTGCACTACTTTTCGACTTAAAATGAGAGAGTTATGGTCGTTTTAATTTTGGGTGATGTTTCTCACGCCCATTATAAAACGGACTAGAACACTCACATCCCACCGAATTTTGACACGAGAATTCTTTCCTTTGAAAGTGAATTTCAAGTCCTCCGATTGGAAGAAATTTGGCCACTTTTGGACCTAAAATGAGAGTTATGGAGGTTTTAATTTCAGGTGACGTGTCGCACACTCTTTATAACACAGACAAGAACGCTCTCATCCCACTGAATTTTGAAACAAGATTTCTTTCCCCTGAGAGCGAAGATGAAGACCTCCGATTCGTCGAAATTTCACCACTTTTGGACTCAAAATGAGAGAGTTATGGAGGTTTTAATTTTCGGCCACGTTTTGCACACTCTTTATGAAACGGACCAGAACTCTCACGACACATTGAATTTTTAAATGAGAATTTTCCCCACGAACGAGAATTTAAAGACCTCCGATTGGTAGAAATTGCACTATTTTCGACTTAAAATGAGAGAGTTATGGTGGTTTTAATTTTGGGTGATGTTTCTCACGCCCTTTTTAAAATGGACCAGAACACTCTCATCCCACCGAATTTTGAAACGAGAATTTTTTCCTTTGAAAGTGAATTTCAGGACCTTCGATTGGAAGAAATTTCGCCACTTTTGGACCTAACATGAGAGTTATGGAGGTTTTAATTTCAGGTGACCTGTCGGACACTCTTTATAACACAAACAAGAACGCTATCATCCCATTGAATTTTGATAAAAGATTTCCTTCCCCTGAAAGCGAAGATGAAGACCTCCGATTGGAGGAAATTTCACCAGTTTTGGACTCAAAATGAGAGAGTTATGGAGGTTTTAATTTTCGGCCATGTTTTCCGCACTCTTTATGAAACACACAAAAACTCTCCCGACAGATTGAATTTTTAAAGGAGAATTTTCCGCACGAACGAGATTTGGAAGACCTCCGATTGGTAAAAATTGCACTACTTTTCGACTTAAAATGAGAGAGTTATGGTCGTTTTAATTTTGGGTGATGTTTCTCACGCCCATTATAAAACGGACTAGAACACTCACATCCCACCGAATTTTGACACGAGAATTCTTTCCTTTGAAAGTGAATTTCAAGTCCTCCGATTGGAAGAAATTTGGCCACTTTTGGACCTAAAATGAGAGTTATGGAGGTTTTAATTTCAGGTGACGTGTCGCACACTCTTTATAACACAGACAAGAACGCTCTCATCCCACTGAATTTTGAAGCAAGATTTCTTTCCCCTGAGAGCGAAGATGAAGACCTCCGATTCGTGGAAATTTCACCACTTTTGGACTCAAAATGAGAGAGTTATGGAGGTTTTAATTTTCGGCCACGTTTTGCACACTCTTTATGAAACGGACCAGAACTCTCACGACACATTGAATTTTTAAATGAGAATTTTCCCCACGAACGAGAATTTAAAGACCTCCGATTGGTAGAAATTGCACTATTTTCGACTTAAAATGAGAGAGTTATGGTGGTTTTAATTTTGGGTGATGTTTCTCACGCCCTTTTTAAAATGGACCAGAACACTGTCATCCCACCGAATTTTGAAACGAGAATTTTTTCCTTTGAAAGTGAATTTCAGGACCTTCGATTGGAAGAAATTTCGCCACTTTTGGACCTAACATGAGAGTTATGGAGGTTTTAATTTCAGGTGACCTGTCGCACACTCTTTATAACACAAACAAGAACGCTATCATCCCATTGAATTTTGAAAAAAGATTTCCTTCCCCTGAAAGCGAAGATGAAGACCTCCGATTGGAGGAAATTTCACCACTTTTGGACTCAAAATGAGAGAGTCATGGAGGTTCTAATTTTCGGCCATGTTTTCCGCACTCTTTATGAAACAGACAAAAACTCTCACGACAGATTGAATTTTTAAATGAGAATTTTCCCCACGAACGAGATTTGGAAGACCTCCGATTGGTAAAAATTGCACTACTTTTCGACTTAAAATGAGAGAGTTATGGTCGTTTTAATTTTGGGTGATGTTTCTCACGCCCATTATAAAACGGACTAGAACACTCACATCCCACCGAATTTTGAAACGAGAATTCTTTCCTTTGAAAGTGAATTTCAAGACCTCCGATTGGAAGAAATTTGGCCACTTTTGGACCTAAAATGAGAGTTATGGAGGTTTTAATTTCAGGTGACGTGTCGCACACTCTTTATAACACAGACAAGAACGCTCTCATCCCACTAAATTTTAAAACAAGATTTCTTTCCCCTGAAAGCGAAGATGAAGACCTCCGATTCGTGGAAATTTCACCACTTTGGGACTCAAAATGAGAGAGTTATGGAGGTTTTAATTTTCGCCCATGTTTTGCACACTCTTTATGAAACGGACCAGAACTCTCACGACACATTGAATTTTTAAATGAGAATTTTCCCCACGAACGAGAATTTGAAGACCTCCGATAGGTAGAAATTGCACTACTTTTCGACTTAAAATGAGAGAGTTATGGTGGTTTTAATTTTGGGTGATGTTTCTCACGCCGTTTTTAAAACGGACCAGAACACTCTCATCCCACCGAATTTTGAAACGAGAAGTTTTTCCTTTGAAAGTGAATTTCAGGACCTTCGATTGGAAGAAATTTCACCACTTTTGGACCTAACATGAGAGTTGTGGAGGTTTTAATTTCAGGTGACCTGTCGCACACTCTTTATGAAATCCAAGTAGTGACTTGGTTTGGCAACCTAGAGGGGGGGTGAATAGGATGTTTATAAAACTTTTACCTTTTGAAAACTTTTACTAAAATTTCACCCAAGACTTATCCCTTGTTTAATTAAGTTTGAAATAGTTGAACTTAAACAATATTACAAATTAATAAAAGTTCAAAAACCCTTGTTAATTAGCAAACTTAATTAGGTGATTTAGCCTAGTTAGCAAGGTACCAATATTCAATCAAAACCAAAATGCTAACTACTCACTCAATTCCAAATATGTAAGAATGCAAGCACAAATAAATAAGAAAGTGAGAGGGAGAGAAAGATAGAGAAATACCAACACAAGTGACACAAAGATTTATAGTGGTTCGGCAAACGGCCTACTCCACTCTACTCAAGGTCGCACTTGAGGATTTCCACTATTGAGACCTCCACGACGCCCGGCTCCGAGGCTTTTACACTCCAAGGGAATTAGATAAGGATGCCCTTCCACCTTTACAATGACTCTCCTTCTCCGCCGAGTTCTAAGCGCTTTCTCCCAAGGGAATTAAACACGGATGCCCTTGCCACCGATCGAATAAAGAAGAAGATAAAAGCTTTGCCTCTATGTAGGCTACAATGCAAGTTGAAGCTCCAAGGATGCTCTCAAGAATAAACAAGTTTAAGCCTAAACCAATCTCAAAAGATTTTCTCAAATCAAGGCACAAAGAGTTTGGTTGGTGAGAGAATTTAACCAAAAATAGTTCACAAATGATTTTCTATGGTTTGTTGAAGTTGGACAATGTTCCTCTCTTGTTTTAGACCCATTAGATGGGTATATATGAAGTCCCAACTCCATGTGACCGTTTGGGGGGTAAAACAGTCAAAACTGGGTCAAAAAATCAACTAGCCGTTGGGCCTCCAACGGCTATAATTTTTTGAGAAAATACACTTCTCGGAGTTCCGAGAGTTTTCTCGGAGTTCCGAGCTCGGAGCTCCGAGGGTTTCTCGGAGTTCCGAGAAACCAAACAGAGATTTAAGTTTAAGAACCTGGTGCATTTCTCGGAGCTCCGAGAATTTTCTCGGAGCTCCGAGAATTTTCTCGGAGTTCCGAGCTCGGAGCTCCGAGAATAATTCTCGGAGTTCTGAGACTGGTTTCCAGCAAACAGTGTCGAACTTGTAAAATTCATATCTCCCTCATTTCTCTTCGGATTTTGACGTTCCTATACTCTACGGAAATGAGAAAAATGAGAGCTATCTGTTAAAAATATTTTCAAAAATATTTGAAAATGTTTTAAATAAGTTTTGATAGGATTTAGTTGCTGGTCCAGGTTGTTGCTTCGGAACTCTGTTTTGTTCATTCTTGTGTTGAATGCCATATGGGTCCCAACATGTTGGTACACCACCATGGCCATTCACTTATCCATTTAAGTCCTTAAAGGGTGTGTTAGTCTCTTTGAAAAACATATTTTAGGGGTTTTAAGATGTGCCTTGATCAAGAGAAAACACAAGAGAGAAAGGTGATACATACTACCCTTTTGAACACTCTCTTGAATGAACTCTTGAGCCAATCTTCATTTGATCTTCAATGTGGTTCTTGGATTGCTTGTGGGATCTTCACTTGAGCTCCTTGCTTTAACATCTTCCAAGGATGATGCCACCAATGTGTTCAAGCTCCTTTGCATGTTGATCCTCAAGCATGTGTTGTGTTGCATTGTGTAATGGCGATATGACATGTCAAGCATGTCAAGTTCCTGTCTAAGACACAACACTCAAGGCAACTGATCAGTCCATAAACGACTAATCAATTTGTGTTTGTTAATCATCAAAACAAGGTGATTGAATGAACCCATGGGGAATCCTTGGGGAACCCTTGGGCTTACACTTTATAACACAAACAAGAACGCTATCATCCCATTGAATTTTGAAAAAAGATTTCCTTCCCCTGAAAGCGAAGATGAAGACCTCCGATTGGAGGAAATTTCACCACTTTTGGACTCAAAATGAGAGAGTCATGGAGGTTCTAATTTTCGGCCATGTTTTCCGCACTCTTTATGAAACAGACAAAAACTCTCACGACAGATTGAATTTTTAAATGAGAATTTTCCCCACGAACGAGATTTGGAAGACCTCCGATTGGTAAAAATTGCACTACTTTTCGACTTAAAATGAGAGAGTTATGGTCGTTTTAATTTTGGGTGATGTTTCTCACGCCCATTATAAAACGGACTAGAACACTCACATCCCACCGAATTTTGAAACGAGAATTCTTTCCTTTGAAAGTGAATTTCAAGACCTCCGATTGGAAGAAATTTGGCCACTTTTGGACCTAAAATGAGAGTTATGGAGGTTTTAATTTCAGGTGACGTGTCGCACACTCTTTATCACACAGACAAGAACGCTCTCATCCCACTAAATTTTGAAACAAGATTTCTTTCCCCTGAAAGCGAAGATGAAGACCTCCGATTCGTGGAAATTTCACCACTTTGGGACTCAAAATGAGAGAGTTATGGAGGTTTTAATTTTCGCCCATGTTTTGCACACTCTTTATGAAACGGACCAGAACTCTCACGACACATTGAATTTTTAAATGAGAATTTTCCCCACGAACGAGAAATTGAAGACCTCCGATAGGTAGAAATTGCACTACTTTTCGACTTAAAATGAGAGAGTTATGGTGGTTTTAATTTTGGGTGATGTTTCTCACGCCGTTTTTAAAACGGACCAGAACACTCTCATCCCACCGAATTTTGAAACGAGAAGTTTTTCCTTTGAAAGTGAATTTCAGGACCTTCGATTGGAAGAAATTTCGCCACTTTTGGACCTAACATGAGAGTTGTGGAGGTTTTAATTTCAGGTGACCTGTCGCACACTCTTTATAACACAAACAAGAACGCTACCATCCCATTGAATTTTGATACAAGATTTCTTTCCCCTGAAAGCGAAGATGAAGACCTCCGATTGGAGGAAATTTCACCAGTTTTGAACTCAAAATGAGAGAGTTATGGAGGTTTTAATTTTCGGCCATGTTTTTCGCACTCTCTATGAAACAGACAAAAACTCTCACGACAGATTGAATTTTTAAATGAGAATTTTCCCCACGAACGAGATTTGGAAGACCTCCGATTGGTAAAAATTGCACTACTTTTCGACTTAAAATGAGAGAGTTATGGTCGTTTTAATTTTGGGTGATGTTTCTCACGCCCATTATAAAACGGACTAGAACACTCACATCCCACCGAATTTTGACACGAGAATTCTTTCCTTTGAAAGTGAATTTCAAGTCCTCCGATTGGAAGAAATTTGGCCACTTTTGGACCTAAAATGAGAGTTATGGAGGTTTTAATTTCAGGTGACGTGTCGCACACTCTTTATAACACAGACAAGAACGCTCTCATCCCACTGAATTTTGAAGCAAGATTTCTTTCCCCTGAGAGCGAAGATGAAGACCTCCGATTCGTGGAAATTTCACCACTTTTGGACTCAAAATGAGAGAGTTATGGAGGTTTTAATTTTCGGCCACGTTTTGCACACTCTTTATGAAACGGACCAGAACTCTCACGACACATTGAATTTTTAAATGAGAATTTTCCCCACGAACGAGAATTTAAAGACCTCCGATTGGTAGAAATTGCACTATTTTCGACTTAAAATGAGAGAGTTATGGTGGTTTTAATTTTCGGTGATGTTTCTCACGCCCTTTTTAAAATGGACCAGAACACTCTCATCCCACCGAATTTTGAAACGAGAATTTTTTCCTTTGAAAGTGAATTTCAGGACCTTCGATTGGAAGAAATTTCGCCACTTTTGGACCTAACATGAGAGTTATGGAGGTTTTAATTTCAGGTGACCTGTCGCACACTCTTTATAACACAAACAAGAACGCTACCATCCCATTGAATTTTGAAACAAGATTTCTTTCCCCTGAAAGCGAAGATGAAGACCTCCGATTGGAGGAAATTTCACCAGTTTTGGACTCAAAATGAGAGAGTTATGGAGGTTTTAATTTTCGGCCATGTTTTCCGCACTCTTTATGAAACACACAAAAACTCTCACGACAGATTGAATTTTTAAATGAGAATTTTCCCCACGAACGAGATTTGGAAGACCTCTGATTGGTAAAAATTGCACTACTTTTCGACTTAAAATGAGAGAGTTATGGTCGTTTTAATTTTGGGTGATGTTTCTCACGCCCATTATAAAACGGGCTAGAACACTCACATCCCACCGAATTTTGACACGAGAATTCTTTCCTTTGAAAGTGAATTTCAAGTCCTCCGATTGGAAGAAATTTGGCCACTTTTGGACCTAAAATGAGAGTTATGGAGGTTTTAATTTCAGGTGACGTGTCGCACACTCTTTATAACACAGACATGAACGCTCTCATCCCACTGAATTTTGAAGCAAGATTTCTTTCCCCTGAGAGCGAAGATGAAGACCTCCGATTCGTGGAAATTTCACCACTTTTGGACTCAAAATGAGAGAGTTATGGAGGTTTTAATTTTCGGCCACGTTTTGCACACTCTTTATGAAACGGACCAGAACTCTCACGACACATTGAATTTTTAAATGAGAATTTTCCCCACGAACGAGAATTTAAAGACCTCCGATTGGTAGAAATTGCACTATTTTCGACTTAAAATGAGAGAGTTATGGTGGTTTTAATTTTGGGTGATGTTTCTCACGCCCTTTTTAAAATGGACCAGAACACTCTCATCCCACCGAATTTTGAAACGAGAATTTTTTCCTTTGAAAGTGAATTTCAGGACCTTCGATTGGAAGAAATTTCGCCACTTTTGGACCTAACATGAGAGTTATGGAGGTTTTAATTTCAGGTGACCTGTCGCACACTCTTTATAACACAAACAAGAACGCTACCATCCCATTGAATTTTGAAACAAGATTTCTTTCCCCTGAAAGCGAAGATGAAGACCTCCGATTGGCGGAAATTTCACCAGTTTTGGACTCAAAATGAGAGAGTTATGGAGGTTTTAATTTTCGGCCATGTTTTCCGCACTCTTTATGAAACACACAAAAACTCTCACGACAGATTGAATTTTTAAATGAGAATTTTCCCCACGAACGAGATTTGGAAGACCTCCGATTGGTAAAAATTGCACTACTTTTCGACTTAAAATGAGAGAGTTATGGTCGTTTTAATTTTGGGTGATGTTTCTCACGCCCATTATAAAACGGACTAGAACACTCACATCCCACCGAATTTTGACACGAGAATTCTTTCCTTTGAAAGTGAATTTCAAGTCCTCCGATTGGAAGAAATTTGGCCACTTTTGGACCTAAAATGAGAGTTATGGAGGTTTTAATTTCAGGTGACGTGTCGCACACTCTTTATAACACAGACAAGAACGCTCTCATCCCACTGAATTTTGAAGCAAGATTTCTTTCCCCTGAGAGCGAAGATGAAGACCTCCGATTCGTGGAAATTTCACCACTTTTGGACTCAAAATGAGAGAGTTATGGAGGTTTTAATTTTCGGCCACGTTTTGCACACTCTTTATGAAACGGACCAGAACTCTCACGACACATTGAATTTTTAAATGAGAATTTTCCCCACGAACGAGAATTTAAAGACCTCCGATTGGTAGAAATTGCACTATTTTCGACTTAAAATGAGAGAGTTATGGTGGTTTTAATTTTGGGTGATGTTTCTCACGCCCTTTTTAAAATGGACCAGAACACTCTCATCCCACCGAATTTTGAAACGAGAATTTTTTCCTTTGAAAGTGAATTTCAGGACCTTCGATTGGAAGAAATTTCGCCACTTTTGGACCTAACATGAGAGTTATGGAGGTTTTAATTTCAGGTGACCTGTCGCACACTCTTTATAACACAAACAAGAACGCTACCATCCCATTGAATTTTGAAACAAGATTTCTTTCCCCTGAAAGCGAAGATGAAGACCTCCGATTGGCGGAAATTTCACCAGTTTTGGACTCAAAATGAGAGAGTTATGGAGGTTTTAATTTTCGGACATGTTTTCCGCACTCTTTATGAAACACACAAAAACTCTCACGACAGATTGAATTTTTAAATGAGAATTTTCCCCACGAACGAGATTTGGAAGACCTCCGATTGGTAAAAATTGCACTACTTTTCGACTTAAAATGAGAGAGTTATGGTCGTTTTAATTTTGGGTGATGTTTCTCACGCCCATTATAAAACGGACTAGAACACTCACATCCCACCGAATTTTGACACGAGAATTCTTTCCTTTGAAAGTGAATTTCAAGTCCTCCGATTGGAAGAAATTTGGCCACTTTTGGACCTAAAATGAGAGTTATGGAGGTTTTAATTTCAGGTGACGTGTCGCACACTCTTTATAACACTGACAAGAACGCTCTCATCCCACTGAATTTTGAAGCAAGATTTCTTTCCCCTGAGAGCGAAGATGAAGACCTCCGATTCGTGGAAATTTCACGACTTTTGGACTCAAATTGAGAGAGTTATGGAGGTTTTAATTTTCGGCCACGTTTTGCACACTCTTTATTAAACGGACCAGAACTCTCACGAGACATTGAATTTTTAAATGAGAATTTTCCCCACGAACGAGAATTTAAAGACCTCCGATTGGTAGAAATTGCACTATTTTCGACTTAAAATGAGAGAGTTATGGTGGTTTTAATTTTGGGTGATGTTTCTCACGCCCTTTTTAAAATGGACCAGAACACTCTTATCCCACCGAATTTTGAAACGAGAATTTTTTCCTTTGAAAGTGAATTTCAGGACCTTCGATTGGAAGAAATTTCGCCACTTTTGGACCTAACATGAGAGTTATGGAGGTTTTAATTTCAGGTGACCTGTCGCACACTCTTTATAACACAAACAAGAACGCTATCATCCCATTGAATTTTGAAAAAAGATTTCCTTCCCCTGAAAGCGAAGATGAAGACCTCCGATTGGAGGAAATTTCACCACTTTTGGACGCAAAATGAGAGAGTCATGGAGGTTCTAATTTTCGGCCATGTTTTCCGCACTGTTTATGAAACAGACAAAAACTCTCACGACAGATTGAATTTTTAAATGAGAATTTTCCACACGAACGAGATTTGGAAGACCTCCGATTGGTAAAAATTGCACTACTTTTCGACTTAAAATGAGAGAGTTATGGTCGTTTTAATTTTGGGTGATGTTTCTCACGCCCATTATAAAACGGACTAGAACACTCACATCCCACCGAATTTTGAAACGAGAATTCTTTCCTTTGAAAGTGAATTTCAAGACCTCCGATTGGAAGAAATTTGGCCACTTTTGGACCTAAAATGAGAGTTATGGAGGTTTTAATTTCAGGTGACGTGTCGCACACTCTTTATAACACAGACAAGAACGCTCTCATCCCACTAAATTTTGAAACAAGATTTCTTTCCCCTGAAAGCGAAGATGAAGACCTCCGATTCGTGGAAATTTCACCACTTTGGGACTCAAAATGAGAGAGTTATGGAGGTTTTAATTTTCGCCCACGTTTTGCACACTCTTTATGAAACGGACCAGAACTCTCAGGACACATTGAATTTTTAAATGAGAATTTTCCCCACGAACGAGAATTTAAAGACCTCCGATTGGTAGAAATTGCACTATTTTCGACTTAAAATGAGAGAGTTATGGTGGTTTTAATTTTGGGTGATGTTTCTCACGCCCTTTTTAAAATGGACCAGAACACTCTCATCCCACCGAATTTTGAAACGAGAATTTTTTCCTTTGAAAGTGAATTTCAGGACCTTCGATTGGAAGAAATTTCGCCACTTTTGGACCTAACATGAGAGTTATGGAGGTTTTAATTTCAGGTGACCTGTCGCACACTCTTTATAACACAAACAAGAACGCTATCATCCCATTGAATTTTGAAAAAAGATTTCCTTCCCCTGAAAGCGAAGATGAAGACCTCCGATTGGAGGAAATTTCACCACTTTTGGACTCAAAATGAGAGAGTCATGGAGGTTCTAATTTTCGGCCATGTTTTCCGCACTCTTTATGAAACAGACAAAAACTCTCACGACAGATTGAATTTTTAAATGAGAATTTTCCCCACGAACGAGATTTGGAAGACCTCCGATTGGTAAAAATTGCACTACTTTTCGACTTAAAATGAGAGAGTTATGGTCGTTTTAATTTTGGGTGATGTTTCTCACGCCCATTATAAAACGGACTAGAACACTCACATCCCACCGAATTTTGAAACGAGAATTCTTTCCTTTGAAAGTGAATTTCAAGACCTCCGATTGGAAGAAATTTGGCCACTTTTGGACCTAAAATGAGAGTTATGGAGGTTTTAATTTCAGGTGACGTGTCGCACACTCTTTATAACACAGACAAGAACGCTCTCATCCCACTAAATTTTGAAACAAGATTTCTTTCCCCTGAAAGCGAAGATGAAGACCTCCGATTCGTGGAAATTTCACCACTTTGGGACTCAAAATGAGAGAGTTATGGAGGTTTTAATTTTCGCCCACGTTTTGCACACTCTTTATGAAACGGACCAGAACTCTCAGGACACATTGAATTTTTAAATGAGAATTTTCCCCACGAACGAGAATTTAAAGACCTCCGATTGGTAGAAATTGCACTATTTTCGACTTAAAATGAGAGAGTTATGGTGGTTTTAATTTTGGGTGATGTTTCTCACGCCCTTTTTAAAATGGACCAGAACACTCTCATCCCACCGAATTTTGAAACGAGAATTTTTTCCTTTGAAAGTGAATTTCAGGACCTTCGATTGGAAGAAATTTCGCCACTTTTGGACCTAACATGAGAGTTATGGAGGTTTTAATTTCAGGTGACCTGTCGCACACTCTTTATAACACAAACAAGAACGCTATCATCCCATTGAATTTTGAAAAAAGATTTCCTTCCCCTGAAAGCGAAGATGAAGACCTCCGATTGGAGGAAATTTCACCACTTTTGGACTCAAAATGAGAGAGTCATGGAGGTTCTAATTTTCGGCCATGTTTTCCGCACTCTTTATGAAACACACAAAAACTCTCACGACAGATTGAATTTTTAAATGAGAATTTTCCCCACGAACGAGATTTGGAAGACCTCCGATTGGTAAAAATTGCACTACTTTTCGACTTAAAATGAGAGAGTTATGGTCGTTTTAATTTTGGGTGATGTTTCTCACGCCCATTATAAAACGGACTAGAACACTCACATCCCACCGAATTTTGAAACGAGAATTCTTTCCTTTGAAAGTGAATTTCAAGACCTCCGATTGGAAGAAATTTGGCCACTTTTGGACCTAAAATGAGAGTTATGGAGGTTTTAATTTCAGGTGACGTGTCGCACACTCTTTATAACACAGACAAGAACGCTCTCATCCCACTAAATTTTGAAACAAGATTTCTTTCCCCTGAAAGCGAAGATGAAGACCTCCGATTCGTGAAAATTTCACCACTTTTGGACTCAAAATGAGAGAGTTATGGAGGTTTTAATTTTCGGCCACGTTTTGCACACTCTTTATGAAACGGACCAGAACTCTCAGGACACATTGAATTTTTAAATGAGAATTTTCCCCACGAACGAGAATTTAAAGACCTCCGATTGGTAGAAATTGCACTATTTTCGACTTAAAATGAGAGAGTTATGGTGGTTTTAATTTTGGGTGATGTTTCTCACGCCCTTTTTAAAATGGACCAGAACACTCTCATCCCACCGAATTTTGAAACGAGAATTTTTTCCTTTGAAAGTGAATTTCAGGACCTTCGATTGGAAGAAATTTCGCCACTTTTGGACCTAACATGAGAGTTATGGAGGTTTTAATTTCAGGTGACCTGTCGCACACTCTTTATAACACAAACAAGAACGCTATCATCCCATTGAATTTTGAAAAAAGATTTCCTTCCCCTGAAAGCGAAGATGAAGACCTCCGATTGGAGGAAATTTCACCACTTTTGGACTCAAAATGAGAGAGTCATGGAGGTTCTAATTTTCGGCCATGTTTTCCGCACTCTTTATGAAACAGACAAAAACTCTCACGACAGATTGAATTTTTAAATGAGAATTTTCCCCACGAACGAGATTTGGAAGACCTCCGATTGGTAAAAATTGCACTACTTTTCGACTTAAAATGAGAGAGTTATGGTCGTTTTAATTTTGGGTGATGTTTCTCACGCCCATTATAAAACGGACTAGAACACTCACATCCCACCGAATTTTGAAACGAGAATTCTTTCCTTTGAAAGTGAATTTCAAGACCTCCGATTGGAAGAAATTTGGCCACTTTTGGACCTAAAATGAGAGTTATGGAGGTTTTAATTTCAGGTGACGTGTCGCACACTCTTTATAACACAGACAAGAACGCTCTCATCCCACTAAATTTTAAAACAAGATTTCTTTCCCCTGAAAGCGAAGATGAAGACCTCCGATTCGTGGAAATTTCACCACTTTGGGACTCAAAATGAGAGAGTTATGGAGGTTTTAATTTTCGCCCAAGTTTTGCACACTCTTTATGAAACGGACCAGAACTCTCACGACACATTGAATTTTTAAATGAGAATTTTCCCCACGAACGAGAATTTGAAGACCTCCGATAGGTAGAAATTGCACTACTTTTCGACTTAAAATGAGAGAGTTATGGTGGTTTTAATTTTGGGTGATGTTTCTCACGCCGTTTTTAAAACGGACCAGAACACTCTCATCCCACCGAATTTTGAAACGAGAAGTTTTTCCTTTGAAAGTGAATTTCAGGACCTTCGATTGGAAGAAATTTCACCACTTTTGGACCTAACATGAGAGTTGTGGAGGTTTTAATTTCAGGTGACCTGTCGCACACTCTTTATAACACAAACAAGAACGCTACCATCCCATTGAATTTTGATACAAGATTTCATTCCCCTGAAAGCGAAGATGAAGACCTCCGATTGGAGGAAATTTCACCAGTTTTGAACTCAAAATGAGAGAGTTATGGAGGTTTTAATTTTCGGCCATGTTTTCCGCACTCTCTATGAAAAAGACAAAAACTCTCACGACAGATTGAATTTTTAAATGAGAATTTTCCCCACGAACGAGATTTGGAAGACCTCCGATTGGTAAAAATTGCACTACTTTTCGACTTAAAATGAGAGAGTTATGGTCGTTTTAATTTTGGGTGATGTTTCTCACGCCCATTATAAAACGGACTAGAACACTCACATCCCACCGAATTTTGACACGAGAATTCTTTCCTTTGAAAGTGAATTTCAAGTCCTCCGATTGGAAGAAATTTGGCCACTTTTGGACCTAAAATGAGAGTTATGGAGGTTTTAATTTCAGGTGACGTGTCGCACACTCTTTATAACACAGACAAGAACGCTCTCATCCCACTGAATTTTGAAGCAAGATTTCTTTCCCCTGAGAGCGAAGATGAAGACCTCCGATTCGTGGAAATTTCACCACTTTTGGACTCAAAATGAGAGAGTTATGGAGGTTTTAATTTTCGGCCACGTTTTGCACACTCTTTATGAAACGGACCAGAACTCTCACGACACATTGAATTTTTAAATGAGAATTTTCCCCACGAACGAGAATTTAAAGACCTCCGATTGGTAGAAATTGGACTATTTTCGACTTAAAATGAGAGAGTTATGGTGGTTTTAATTTTCGGTGATGTTTCTCACGCCCTTTTTAAAACAGACCAGAACACTCTCATCCCACCGAATTTTGAAACGAGAAGTTTTTCCTTTGAAAGTGAATTTCAGGACCTTCGATTGGAAGAAATTTCGCCACTTTTGGACCTAACATGAGAGTTATGGAGGTTTTAATTTCAGGTGACCTGTCGCACACTCTTTATAACACAAACAAGAACGCTACCATCCCATTGAATTTTGAAACAAGATTTCTTTCCCCTGAAAGCGAAGATGAAGACCTCCGATTGGAGGAAATTGCACCAGTTTTGGACTCAAAATGAGAGAGTTATGGAGGTTTTAATTTTCGGCCATGTTTTCCGCACTCTTTATGAAACACACAAAAACTCTCACGAGAGATTGAATTTTTAAATGAGAATTTTCCCCACGAACGAGATTTGGAAGACCTCCGATTGGTAAAAATTGCACTACTTTTCGACTTAAAATGAGAGAGTTATGGTCGTTTTAATTTTGGGTGATGTTTCTCACGCCCATTATAAAACGGACTAGAACACTCACATCCCACCGAATTTTGAAACGAGAATTCTTTCCTTTGAAAGTGAATTTCAAGACCTCCGATTGGAAGAAATTTGGCCACTTTTGGACCTAAAATGAGAGTTATGGAGGTTTTAATTTCAGGTGACGTGTCGCACACTCTTTATAACACAGACAAGAACGCTCTCATCCCACTAAATTTTAAAACAAGATTTCTTTCCCCTGACAGCGAAGATGAAGACCTCCGATTCGTGGAAATTTCACCACTTTGGGACTCAAAATGAGAGAGTTATGGAGGTTTTAATTTTCGCCCATGTTTTGCACACTCTTTATGAAACGGACCAGAACTCTCACGACACATTGAATTTTTAAATGAGAATTTTCCCCACGAACGAGAATTTGAAGACCTCCGATAGGTAGAAATTGCACTACTTTTCGACTTAAAATGAGAGAGTTATGGTGGTTTTAATTTTGGGTGATGTTTCTCACGCCGTTTTTAAAACGGACCAGAACACTCTCATCCCACCGAATTTTGAAACGAGAAGTTTTTCCTTTGAAAGTGAATTTCAGGACCTTCGATTGGAAGAAATTTCACCACTTTTGGACCTAACATGAGAGTTGTGGAGGTTTTAATTTCAGGTGACCTGTCGCACACTCTTTATAACACAAACAAGAACGCTACCATCCCATTGAATTTTGATACAAGATTTCTTTCCCCTGAAAGCGAAGATGAAGACCTCCGATTGGAGGAAATTTCACCAGTTTTGAACTCAAAATGAGAGAGTTATGGAGGTTTTAATTTTCGGCCATGTTTTTCGCACTCTCTATGAAACAGACAAAAACTCTCACGACAGATTGAATTTTTAAATGAGAATTTTCCCCACGAACGAGATTTGGAAGACCTCCGATTGGTAAAAATTGCACTACTTTTCGACTTAAAATGAGAGAGTTATGGTCGTTTTAATTTTGGGTGATGTTTCTCACGCCCATTATAAAACGGACTAGAACACTCACATCCCACCGAATTTTGACACGAGAATTCTTTCCTTTGAAAGTGAATTTCAAGTCCTCCGATTGGAAGAAATTTGGCCACTTTTGGACCTAAAATGAGAGTTATGGAGGTTTTAATATCAGGTGACGTGTCGCACACTCTTTATAACACAGACAAGAACGCTCTCATCCCACTGAATTTTGAAGCAAGATTTCTTTCCCCTGAGAGCGAAGATGAAGACCTCCGATTCGTGGAAATTTCACCACTTTTGGACTCAAAATGAGAGAGTTATGGAGGTTTTAATTTTCGGCCACGTTTTGCACACTCTTTATGAAACGGACCAGAACTCTCACGACACATTGAATTTTTAAATGAGAATTTTCCCCACGAACGAGAATTTAAAGACCTCCGATTGGTAGAAATTGCACTATTTTCGACTTAAAATGAGAGAGTTATGGTGGTTTTAATTTTCGGTGATGTTTCTCACGCCCTTTTTAAAATGGACCAGAACACTCTCATCCCACCGAATTTTGAAACGAGAATTTTTTCCTTTGAAAGTGAATTTCAGGACCTTCGATTGGAAGAAATTTCGCCACTTTTGGACCTAACATGAGAGTTATGGAGGTTTTAATTTCAGGTGACCTGTCGCACACTCTTTATAACACAAACAAGAACGCTACCATCCCATTGAATTTTGAAACAAGATTTCTTTCCCCTGAAAGCGAAGATGAAGACCTCCGATTGGAGGAAATTTCACCAGTTTTGGACTCAAAATGAGAGAGTTATGGAGGTTTTAATTTTCGGCCATGTTTTCCGCACTCTTTATGAAACACACAAAAACTCTCACGACAGATTGAATTTTTAAATGAGAATTTTCCCCACGAACGAGATTTGGAAGACCTCTGATTGGTAAAAATTGCACTACTTTTCGACTTAAAATGAGAGAGTTATGGTCGTTTTAATTTTGGGTGATGTTTCTCACGCCCATTATAAAACGGGCTAGAACACTCACATCCCACCGAATTTTGACACGAGAATTCTTTCCTTTGAAAGTGAATTTCAAGTCCTCCGATTGGAAGAAATTTGGCCACTTTTGGACCTAAAATGAGAGTTATGGAGGTTTTAATTTCAGGTGACGTGTCGCACACTCTTTATAACACAGACAAGAACGCTCTCATCCCACTGAATTTTGAAGCAAGATTTCTTTCCCCTGAGAGCGAAGATGAAGACCTCCGATTCGTGGAAATTTCACCACTTTTGGACTCAAAATGAGAGAGTTATGGAGGTTTTAATTTTCGGCCACGTTTTGCACACTCTTTATGAAACGGACCAGAACTCTCACGACACATTGAATTTTTAAATGAGAATTTTCCCCACGAACGAGAATTTAAAGACCTCCGATTGGTAGAAATTGCACTATTTTCGACTTAAAATGAGAGAGTTATGGTGGTTTTAATTTTGGGTGATGTTTCTCACGCCCTTTTTAAAATGGACCAGAACACTCTCATCCCACCGAATTTTGAAACGAGAATTTTTTCCTTTGAAAGTGAATTTCAGGACCTTCGATTGGAAGAAATTTCGCCACTTTTGGACCTAACATGAGAGTTATGGAGGTTTTAATTTCAGGTGACCTGTCGCACACTCTTTATAACACAAACAAGAACGCTACCATCCCATTGAATTTTGAAACAAGATTTCTTTCCCCTGAAAGCGAAGATGAAGACCTCCGATTGGCGGAAATTTCACCAGTTTTGGACTCAAAATGAGAGAGTTATGGAGGTTTTAATTTTCGGCCATGTTTTCCGCACTCTTTATGAAACACACAAAAACTCTCACGACAGATTGAATTTTTAAATGAGAATTTTCCCCACGAACGAGATTTGGAAGTCCTCCGATTGGTAAAAATTGCACTACTTTTCGACTTAAAATGAGAGAGTTATGGTCGTTTTAATTTTGGGTGATGTTTCTCACGCCCATTATAAAACGGACTAGAACACTCACATCCCACCGAATTTTGACACGAGAATTCTTTCCTTTGAAAGTGAATTTCAAGTCCTCCGATTGGAAGAAATTTGGCCACTTTTGGACCTAAAATGAGAGTTATGGAGGTTTTAATTTCAGGTGACGTGTCGCACACTCTTTATAACACAGACAAGAACGCTCTCATCCCACTGAATTTTGAAGCAAGATTTCTTTCCCCTGAGAGCGAAGATGAAGACCTCCGATTCGTGGAAATTTCACCACTTTTGGACTCAAAATGAGAGAGTTATGGAGGTTTTAATTTTCGGCCACGTTTTGCACACTCTTTATGAAACGGACCAGAACTCTCACGACACATTGAATTTTTAAATGAGAATTTTCCCCACGAACGAGAATTTAAAGACCTCCGATTGGTAGAAATTGCACTATTTTCGACTTAAAATGAGAGAGTTATGGTGGTTTTAATTTTGGGTGATGTTTCTCACGCCCTTTTTAAAATGGACCAGAACACTCTCATCCCACCGAATTTTGAAACGAGAATTTTTTCCTTTGAAAGTGAATTTCAGGACCTTCGATTGGAAGAAATTTCGCCACTTTTGGACCTAACATGAGAGTTATGGAGGTTTTAATTTCAGGTGACCTGTCGCACACTCTTTATAACACAAACAAGAACGCTACCATCCCATTGAATTTTGAAACAAGATTTCTTTCCCCTGAAAGCGAAGATGAAGACCTCCGATTGGCGGAAATTTCACCAGTTTTGGACTCAAAATGAGAGAGTTATGGAGGTTTTAATTTTCGGCCATGTTTTCCGCACTCTTTATGAAACACACAAAAACTCTCACGACAGATTGAATTTTTAAATGAGAATTTTCCCCACGAACGAGATTTGGAAGACCTCCGATTGGTAAAAATTGCACTACTTTTCGACTTAAAATGAGAGAGTTATGGTCGTTTTAATTTTGGGTGATGTTTCTCACGCCCATTATAAAACGGACTAGAACACTCACATCCCACCGAATTTTGACACGAGAATTCTTTCCTTTGAAAGTGAATTTCAAGTCCTCCGATTGGAAGAAATTTGGCCACTTTTGGACCTAAAATGAGAGTTATGGAGGTTTTAATTTCAGGTGACGTGTCGCACACTCTTTATAACACAGACAAGAACGCTCTCATCCCACTGAATTTTGAAGCAAGATTTCTTTCCCCTGAGAGCGAAGATGAAGACCTCCGATTCGTGGAAATTTCACGACTTTTGGACTCAAATTGAGAGAGTTATGGAGGTTTTAATTTTCGGCCACGTTTTGCACACTCTTTATGAAACGGACCAGAACTCTCACGAGACATTGAATTTTTAAATGAGAATTTTCCCCACGAACGAGAATTTAAAGACCTCCGATTGGTAGAAATTGCACTATTTTCGACTTAAAATGAGAGAGTTATGGTGGTTTTAATTTTGGGTGATGTTTCTCACGCCCTTTTTAAAATGGACCAGAACACTCTTATCCCACCGAATTTTGAAACGAGAATTTTTTCCTTTGAAAGTGAATTTCAGGACCTTCGATTGGAAGAAATTTCGCCACTTTTGGACCTAACATGAGAGTTATGGAGGTTTTAATTTCAGGTGACCTGTCGCACACTCTTTATAACACAAACAAGAACGCTATCATCCCATTGAATTTTGAAAAAAGATTTCCTTCCCCTGAAAGCGAAGATGAAGACCTCCGATTGGAGGAAATTTCACCACTTTTGGACTCAAAATGAGAGAGTCATGGAGGTTCTAATTTTCGGCCATGTTTTCCGCACTGTTTATGAAACAGACAAAAACTCTCACGACAGATTGAATTTTTAAATGAGAATTTTCCACACGAACGAGATTTGGAAGACCTCCGATTGGTAAAAATTGCACTACTTTTCGACTTAAAATGAGAGAGTTATGGTCGTTTTAATTTTGGGTGATGTTTCTCACGCCCATTATAAAACGGACTAGAACACTCACATCCCACCGAATTTTGAAACGAGAATTCTTTCCTTTGAAAGTGAATTTCAAGACCTCCGATTGGAAGAAATTTGGCCACTTTTGGACCTAAAATGAGAGTTATGGAGGTTTTAATTTCAGGTGACGTGTCGCACACTCTTTATAACACAGACAAGAACGCTCTCATCCCACTAAATTTTGAAACAAGATTTCTTTCCCCTGAAAGCGAAGATGAAGACCTCCGATTCGTGGAAATTTCACCACTTTTGGACTCAAAATGAGAGAGTTATGGAGGTTTTAATTTTCGGCCACGTTTTGCACACTCTTTATGAAACGGACCAGAACTCTCAGGACACATTGAATTTTTAAATGAGAATTTTCCCCACGAACGAGAATTTAAAGACCTCCGATTGGTAGAAATTGCACTATTTTCGACTTAAAATGAGAGAGTTATGGTGGTTTTAATTTTGGGTGATGTTTCTCACGCCCTTTTTAAAATGGACCAGAACACTCTCATCCCACCGAATTTTGAAACGAGAATTTTTTCCTTTGAAAGTGAATTTCAGGACCTTCGATTGGAAGAAATTTCGCCACTTTTGGACCTAACATGAGAGTTATGGAGGTTTTAATTTCAGGTGACCTGTCGCACACTCTTTATAACACAAACAAGAACGCTATCATCCCATTGAATTTTGAAAAAAGATTTCCTTCCCCTGAAAGCGAAGATGAAGACCTCCGATTGGAGGAAATTTCACCACTTTTGGACTCAAAATGAGAGAGTCATGGAGGTTCTAATTTTCGGCCATGTTTTCCGCACTCTTTATGAAACAGACAAAAACTCTCACGACAGATTGAATTTTTAAATGAGAATTTTCCCCACGAACGAGATTTGGAAGACCTCCGATTGGTAAAAATTGCACTACTTTTCGACTTAAAATGAGAGAGTTATGGTCGTTTTAATTTTGGGTGATGTTTCTCACGCCCATTATAAAACGGACTAGAACACTCACATCCCACCGAATTTTGAAACGAGAATTCTTTCCTTTGAAAGTGAATTTCAAGACCTCCGATTGGAAGAAATTTGGCCACTTTTGGACCTAAAATGAGAGTTATGGAGGTTTTAATTTCAGGTGACGTGTCGCACACTCTTTATAACACAGACAAGAACGCTCTCATCCCACTAAATTTTAAAACAAGATTTCTTTCCCCTGAAAGCGAAGATGAAGACCTCCGATTCGTGGAAATTTCACCACTTTGGGACTCAAAATGAGAGAGTTATGGAGGTTTTAATTTTCGCCCATGTTTTGCACACTCTTTATGAAACGGACCAGAACTCTCACGACACATTGAATTTTTAAATGAGAATTTTCCCCACGAACGAGAATTTGAAGACCTCCGATAGGTAGAAATTGCACTACTTTTCGACTTAAAATGAGAGAGTTATGGTGGTTTTAATTTTGGGTGATGTTTCTCACGCCGTTTTTAAAACGGACCAGAACACTCTCATCCCACCGAATTTTGAAACGAGAAGTTTTTCCTTTGAAAGTGAATTTCAGGACCTTCGATTGGAAGAAATTTCACCACTTTTGGACCTAACATGAGAGTTGTGGAGGTTTTAATTTCAGGTGACCTGTCGCACACTCTTTATGAAATCCAAGTAGTGACTTGGTTTGGCAACCTAGAGGGGGGGTGAATAGGATGTTTATAAAACTTTTACCTTTTGAAAACTTTTACTAAAATTTCACCCAAGACTTATCCCTTGTTTAATTAAGTTTGAAATAGTTGAACTTAAACAATATTACAAATTAATAAAAGTTCAAAAACCCTTGTTAATTAGCAAACTTAATTAGGTGATTTAGCCTAGTTAGCAAGGTACCAATATTCAATCAAAACCAAAATGCTAACTACTCACTCAATTCCAAATATGTAAGAATGCAAGCACAAATAAATAAGAAAGTGAGAGGGAGAGAAAGATAGAGAAATACCAACACAAGTGACACAAAGATTTATAGTGGTTCGCCAAACGGCCTACTCCACTCTACTCAAGGTCGCACTTGAGGATTTCCACTATTGAGACCTCCACGACGCCCGGCTCCGAGGCTTTTACACTCCAAGGGAATTAGATAAGGATGCCCTTCCACCTTTACAATGACTCTCCTTCTCCGCCGAGTTCTAAGCGCTTTCTCCCAAGGGAATTAAACACGGATGCCCTTGCCACCGATCGAATAAAGAAGAAGATAAAAGCTTTGCCTCTATGTAGGCTACAATGCAAGTTGAAGCTCCAAGGATGCTCTCAAGAATAAACAAGTTTAAGCCTAAACCAATCTCAAAAGATTTTCTCAAATCAAGGCACAAAGAGTTTGGTTGGTGAGAGAATTTAACCAAAAATAGTTCACAAATGATTTTCTATGGTTTGTTGAAGTTGGACAATGTTCCTCTCTTGTTTTAGACCCATTAGATGGGTATATATGAAGTCCCAACTCCATGTGACCGTTTGGGGGGTAAAACAGTCAAAACTGGGTCAAAAAATCAACTAGCCGTTGGGCCTCCAACGGCTATAATTTTTTGAGAAAATACACTTCTCGGAGTTCCGAGAGTTTTCTCGGAGTTCCGAGCTCGGAGCTCCGAGGGTTTCTCGGAGTTCCGAGAAACCAAACAGAGATTTAAGTTTAAGAACCTGGTGCATTTCTCGGAGCTCCGAGAATTTTCTCGGAGTTCCGAGCTCGGAGCTCCGAGAATAATTCTCGGAGTTCTGAGACTGGTTTCCAGCAAACAGTGTCGAACTTGTAAAATTCATATCTCCCTCATTTCTCTTCGGATTTTGACGTTCCTATACTCTACGGAAATGAGAAAAATGAGAGCTATCTGTTAAAAATATTTTCAAAAATATTTGAAAATGTTTTAAATAAGTTTTGATAGGATTTAGTTGCTGGTCCAGGTTGTTGCTTCGGAACTCTGTTTTGTTCATTCTTGTGTTGAATGCCATATGGGTCCCAACATGTTGGTACACCACCATGGCCATTCACTTATCCATTTAAGTCCTTAAAGGGTGTGTTAGTCTCTTTGAAAAACATATTTTAGGGGTTTTAAGATGTGCCTTGATCAAGAGAAAACACAAGAGAGAAAGGTGATACATACTACCCTTTTGAACACTCTCTTGAATGAACTCTTGAGCCAATCTTCATTTGATCTTCAATGTGGTTCTTGGATTGCTTGTGGGATCTTCACTTGAGCTCCTTGCTTTAACATCTTCCAAGGATGATGCCACCAATGTGTTCAAGCTCCTTTGCATGTTGATCCTCAAGCATGTGTTGTGTTGCATTGTGTAATGGCGATATGACATGTCAAGCATGTCAAGTTCCTGTCTAAGACACAACACTCAAGGCAACTGATCAGTCCATAAACGACTAATCAATTTGTGTTTGTTAATCATCAAAACAAGGTGATTGAATGAACCCATGGGGAATCCTTGGGGAACCCTTGGGCTTACACTTTATAACACAAACAAGAACGCTATCATCCCATTGAATTTTGAAAAAAGATTTCCTTCCCCAGAAAGCGAAGATGAAGACCTCCGATTGGAGGAAATTTCACCACTTTTGGACTCAAAATGAGAGAGTCATGGAGGTTCTAATTTTCGGCCATGTTTTCCGCACTCTTTATGAAACAGACAAAAACTCTCACGACAGATTGAATTTTTAAATGAGAATTTTCCCCACGAACGAGATTTGGAAGACCTCCGATTGGTAAAAATTGCACTACTTTTCGACTTAAAATGAGAGAGTTATGGTCGTTTTAATTTTGGGTGATGTTTCTCACGCCCATTATAAAACGGACTAGAACACTCACATCCCACCGAATTTTGAAACGAGAATTCTTTCCTTTGAAAGTGAATTTCAAGACCTCCGATTGGAAGAAATTTGGCCACTTTTGGACCTAAAATGAGAGTTATGGAGGTTTTAATTTCAGGTGACGTGTCGCACACTCTTTATCACACAGACAAGAACGCTCTCATCCCACTAAATTTTGAAACAAGATTTCTTTCCCCTGAAAGCGAAGATGAAGACCTCCGATTCGTGGAAATTTCACCACTTTGGGACTCAAAATGAGAGAGTTATGGAGGTTTTAATTTTCGCCCATGTTTTGCACACCCTTTATGAAACGGACCAGAACTCTCACGACACATTGAATTTTTAAATGAGAATTTTCCCCACGAACGAGAAATTGAAGACCTCCGATAGGTAGAAATTGCACTACTTTTCAACTTAAAATGAGAGAGTTATGGTGGTTTTAATTTTGGGTGATGTTTCTCACGCCGTTTTTAAAACGGACCAGAACACTCTCATCCCACCGAATTTTGAAACGAGAAGTTTTTCCTTTGAAAGTGAATTTCAGGACCTTCGATTGGAAGAAATTTCGCCACTTTTGGACCTAACATGAGAGTTGTGGAGGTTTTAATTTCAGGTGACCTGTCGCACACTCTTTATAACACAAACAAGAACGCTACCATCCCATTGAATTTTGATACAAGATTTCTTTCCCCTGAAAGCGAAGATGAAGACCTCCGATTGGAGGAAATTTCACCAGTTTTGAACTCAAAATGAGAGAGTTATGGAGGTTTTAATTTTCGGCCATGTTTTTCGCACTCTCTATGAAACAGACAAAAACTCTCACGACAGATTGAATTTTTAAATGAGAATTTTCCCCACGAACGAGATTTGGAAGACCTCCGATTGGTAAAAATTGCACTACTTTTCGACTTAAAATGAGAGAGTTATGGTCGTTTTAATTTTGGGTGATGTTTCTCACGCCCATTATAAAACGGACTAGAACACTCACATCCCACCGAATTTTGAAACGAGAATTCTTTCCTTTGAAAGTGAATTTCAAGACCTCCGATTGGAAGAAATTTGGCCACTTTTGGACCTAAAATGAGAGTTATGGAGGTTTTAATTTCAGGTGACGTGTCGCACACTCTTTATCACACAGACAAGAACGCTCTCATCCCACTAAATTTTGAAACAAGATTTCTTTCCCCTGAAAGCGAAGATGAAGACCTCCGATTCGTGGAAATTTCACCACTTTGGGACTCAAAATGAGAGAGTTATGGAGGTTTTAATTTTCGCCCATGTTTTGCACACCCTTTATGAAACGGACCAGAACTCTCACGACACATTGAATTTTTAAATGAGAATTTTCCCCACGAACGAGAAATTGAAGACCTCCGATAGGTAGAAATTGCACTACTTTTCAACTTAAAATGAGAGAGTTATGGTGGTTTTAATTTTGGGTGATGTTTCTCACGCCGTTTTTAAAACGGACCAGAACACTCTCATCCCACCGAATTTTGAAACGAGAAGTTTTTCCTTTGAAAGTGAATTTCAGGACCTTCGATTGGAAGAAATTTCGCCACTTTTGGACCTAACATGAGAGTTGTGGAGGTTTTAATTTCAGGTGACCTGTCGCACACTCTTTATAACACAAACAAGAACGCTACCATCCCATTGAATTTTGATACAAGATTTCTTTCCCCTGAAAGCGAAGATGAAGACCTCCGATTGGAGGAAATTTCACCAGTTTTGAACTCAAAATGAGAGAGTTATGGAGGTTTTAATTTTCGGCCATGTTTTTCGCACTCTCTATGAAACAGACAAAAACTCTCACGACAGATTGAATTTTTAAATGAGAATTTTCCCCACGAACGAGATTTGGAAGACCTCCGATTGGTAAAAATTGCACTACTTTTCGACTTAAAATGAGAGAGTTATGGTCGTTTTAATTTTGGGTGATGTTTCTCACGCCCATTATAAAACGGACTAGAACACTCACATCCCACCGAATTTTGACACGAGAATTCTTTCCTTTGAAAGTGAATTTCAAGTCCTCCGATTGGAAGAAATTTGGCCACTTTTGGACCTAAAATGAGAGTTATGGAGGTTTTAATTTCAGGTGACGTGTCGCACACTCTTTATAACACAGACAAGAACGCTCTCATCCCACTGAATTTTGAAGCAAGATTTCTTTCCCCTGAGAGCGAAGATGAAGACCTCCGATTCGTGGAAATTTCACCACTTTTGGACTCAAAATGAGAGAGTTATGGAGGTTTTAATTTTCGGCCACGTTTTGCACACTCTTTATGAAACGGACCAGAACTCTCACGACACATTGAATTTTTAAATGAGAATTTTCCCCACGAACGAGAATTTAAAGACCTCCGATTGGTAGAAATTGCACTATTTTCGACTTAAAATGAGAGAGTTATGGTGGTTTTAATTTTGGGTGATGTTTCTCACGCCCTTTTTAAAATGGACCAGAACACTCTCATCCCACCGAATTTTGAAACGAGAATTTTTTCCTTTGAAAGTGAATTTCAGGACCTTCGATTGGAAGAAATTTCGCCACTTTTGGACCTAACATGAGAGTTATGGGGGTTTTAATTTCAGGTGACCTGTCGCACACTCTTTATAACACAAACAAGAACGCTACCATCCCATTGAATTTTGAAACAAGATTTCTTTCCCCTGAAAGCGAAGATGAAGACCTCCGATTGGAGGAAATTTCACCAGTTTTGGACTCAAAATGAGAGAGTTATGGAGGTTTTAATTTTCGGCCATGTTTTCCGCACTCTTTATGAAACACACAAAAACTCTCACCACAGATTGAATTTTTAAATGAGAATTTTCCCCACGAACGAGATTTGGAAGACCTCTGATTGGTAAAAATTGCACTACTTTTCGACTTAAAATGAGAGAGTTATGGTCGTTTTAATTTTGGGTGATGTTTCTCACGCCCATTATAAAACGGGCTAGAACACTCACATCCCACCGAATTTTGACACGAGAATTCTTTCCTTTGAAAGTGAATTTCAAGTCCTCCGATTGGAAGAAATTTGGCCACTTTTGGACCTAAAATGAGAGTTATGGAGGTTTTAATTTCAGGTGACGTGTCGCACACTCTTTATAACACAGACAAGAACGCTCTCATCCCACTGAATTTTGAAGCAAGATTTCTTTCCCCTGAGAGCGAAGATGAAGACCTCCGATTCGTGGAAATTTCACCACTTTTGGACTCAAAATGAGAGAGTTATGGAGGTTTTAATTTTCGGCCACGTTTTGCACACTCTTTATGAAACGGACCAGAACTCTCACGACACATTGAATTTTTAAATGAGAATTTTCCCCACGAACGAGAATTTAAAGACCTCCGATTGGTAGAAATTGCACTATTTTCGACTTAAAATGAGAGAGTTATGGTGGTTTTAATTTTGGGTGATGTTTCTCACGCCCTTTTTAAAATGGACCAGAACACTCTCATCCCACCGAATTTTGAAACGAGAATTTTTTCCTTTGAAAGTGAATTTCAGGACCTTCGATTGGAAGAAATTTCGCCACTTTTGGACCTAACATGAGAGTTATGGAGGTTTTAATTTCAGGTGACCTGTCGCACACTCTTTATAACACAAACAAGAACGCTACCATCCCATTGAGTTTTGAAACAAGATTTCTTTCCCCTGAAAGCGAAGATGAAGACCTCCGATTGGCGGAAATTTCACCAGTTTTGGACTCAAAATGAGAGAGTTATGGAGGTTTTAATTTTCGGCCATGTTTTCCGCACTCTTTATGAAACACACAAAAACTCTCACGACAGATTGAATTTTTAAATGAGAATTTTCCCCACGAACGAGATTTGGAAGACCTCCGATTGGTAAAAATTGCACTACTTTTCGACTTAAAATGAGAGAGTTATGGTCGTTTTAATTTTGGGTGATGTTTCTCACGCCCATTATAAAACGGACTAGAACACTCACATCCCACCGAATTTTGACACGAGAATTCTTTCCTTTGAAAGTGAATTTCAAGTCCTCCGATTGGAAGAAATTTGGCCACTTTTGGACCTAAAATGAGAGTTATGGAGGTTTTAATTTCAGGTGACGTGTCGCACACTCTTTATAACACAGACAAGAACGCTCTCATCCCACTGAATTTTGAAGCAAGATTTCTTTCCCCTGAGAGCGAAGATGAAGACCTCCGATTCGTGGAAATTTCACGACTTTTGGACTCAAATTGAGAGAGTTATGGAGGTTTTAATTTTCGGCCACGTTTTGCACACTCTTTATGAAACGGACCAGAACTCTCACGAGACATTGAATTTTTAAATGAGAATTTTCCCCACGAACGAGAATTTAAAGACCTCCGATTGGTAGAAATTGCACTATTTTCGACTTAAAATGAGAGAGTTATGGTGGTTTTAATTTTGGGTGATGTTTCTCACGCCCTTTTTAAAATGGACCAAAACACTCTTATCCCACCGAATTTTGAAACGAGAATTTTTTCCTTTGAAAGTGAATTTCAGGACCTTCGATTGGAAGAAATTTCGCCACTTTTGGACCTAACATGAGAGTTATGGAGGTTTTAATTTCAGGTGTCCTGTCGCACACTCTTTATAACACAAACAAGAACGCTATCATCCCATTGAATTTTGAAAAAAGATTTCCTTCCCCTGAAAGCGAAGATGAAGACCTCCGATTGGAGGAAATTTCACCACTTTTGGACTCAAAATGAGAGAGTCATGGAGGTTTTAATTTTCGGCCATGTTTTCCGCACTGTTTATGAAACAGACAAAAACTCTCACGACAGATTGAATTTTTAAATGAGAATTTTCCACACGAACGAGATTTGGAAGACCTCCGATTGGTAAAAATTGCACTACTTTTCGACTTAAAATGAGAGAGTTATGGTCGTTTTAATTTTGGGTGATGTTTCTCACGCCCATTATAAAACGGACTAGAACACTCACATCCCACCGAATTTTGAAACGAGAATTCTTTCCTTTGAAAGTGAATTTCAAGACCTCCGATTGGAAGAAATTTGGCCACTTTTGGACCTAAAATGAGAGTTATGGAGGTTTTAATTTCAGGTGACGTGTCGCACACTCTTTATAACACAGACAAGAACGCTCTCATCCCACTAAATTTTGAAACAAGATTTCTTTCCCCTGAAAGCGAAGATGAAGACCTCCGATTCGTGGAAATTTCACCACTTTTGGACTCAAAATGAGAGAGTTATGGAGGTTTTAATTTTCGGCCACGTTTTGCACACTCTTTATGAAACGGACCAGAACTCTCAGGACACATTGAATTTTTAAATGAGAATTTTCCCCACGAACGAGAATTTAAAGACCTCCGATTGGTAGAAATTGCACTATTTTCGACTTAAAATGAGAGAGTTATGGTGGTTTTAATTTTGGGTGATGTTTCTCACGCCCTTTTTAAAATGGACCAGAACACTCTCATCCCACCGAATTTTGAAACGAGAATTTTTTCCTTTGAAAGTGAATTTCAGGACCTTCGATTGGAAGAAATTTCGCCACTTTTGGACCTAACATGAGAGTTATGGAGGTTTTAATTTCTGGTGACCTGTCGCACACTCTTTATAACACAAACAAGAACGCTATCATCCCATTGAATTTTGAAAAAAGATTTCCTTCCCCTGAAAGCGAAGATGAAGACCTCCGATTGGAGGAAATTTCACCACTTTTGGACTCAAAATGAGAGAGTCATGGAGGTTCTAATTTTCGGCCATGTTTTCCGCACTCTTTATGAAACAGACAAAAACTCTCACGACAGATTGAATTTTTAAATGAGAATTTTCCCCACGAACGAGATTTGGAAGACCTCCGATTGGTAAAAATTGCACTACTTTTCGACTTAAAATGAGAGAGTTATGGTCGTTTTAATTTTGGGTGATGTTTCTCACGCCCATTATAAAACGGACTAGAACACTCACATCCCACCGAATTTTGAAACGAGAATTCTTTCCTTTGAAAGTGAATTTCAAGACCTCCGATTGGAAGAAATTTGGCCACTTTTGGACCTAAAATGAGAGTTATGGAGGTTTTAATTTCAGGTGACGTGTCGCACACTCTTTATAACACAGACAAGAACGCTCTCATCCCACTAAATTTTAAAACAAGATTTCTTTCCCCTGAAAGCGAAGATGACGACCTCCGATTCGTGGAAATTTCACCACTTTGGGACTCAAAATGAGAGAGTTATGGAGGTTTTAATTTTCGCCCATGTTTTGCACACTCTTTATGAAACGGACCAGAACTCTCACGACACATTGAATTTTTAAATGAGAATTTTCCCCACGAACGAGAATTTGAAGACCTCCGATAGGTAGAAATTGCACTACTTTTCGACTTAAAATGAGAGAGTTATGGTGGTTTTAATTTTGGGTGATGTTTCTCACGCCGTTTTTAAAACGGACCAGAACACTCTCATCCCACCGAATTTTGAAACGAGAAGTTTTTCCTTTGAAAGTGAATTTCAGGACCTTCGATTGGAAGAAATTTCACCACTTTTGGACCTAACATGAGAGTTGTGGAGGTTTTAATTTCAGGTGACCTGTCGCACACTCTTTATAACACAAACAAGAACGCTACCATCCCATTGAATTTTGATACAAGATTTCTTTCCCCTGAAAGCGAAGATGAAGACCTCCGATTGGAGGAAATTTCACCAGTTTTGAACTCAAAATGAGAGAGTTATGGAGGTTTTAATTTTCGGCCATGTTTTCCGCACTCTCTATGAAACAGACAAAAACTCTCACGACAGATTGAATTTTTAAATGAGAATTTTCCCCACGAACGAGATTTGGAAGACCTCCGATTGGTAAAAATTGCACTACTTTTCGACTTAAAATGAGAGAGTTATGGTCGTTTTAATTTTGGGTGATGTTTCTCACGCCCATTATAAAACGAACTAGAACACTCACATCCCACCGAATTTTGACACGAGAATTCTTTCCTTTGAAAGTGAATTTCAAGTCCTCGGATTGGAAGAAATTTGGCCACTTTTGGACCTAAAATGAGAGTTATGGAGGTTTTAATTTCAGGTGACGTGTCGCACACTCTTTATAACACAGACAAGAACGCTCTCATCCCACTGAATTTTGAAGCAAGATTTCTTTCTCCTGAGAGCGAAGATGAAGACCTCCGATTCGTGGAAATTTCACCACTTTTGGACTCAAAATGAGAGAGATATGGAGGTTTTAATTTTCGCCCATGTTTTGCACACTCTTTATGAAACGGACCAGAACTCTCACGACACATTGAATTTTTAAATGAGAATTTTCCCCACGAACGAGAATTTGAAGACCTCCGATAGGTAGAAATTGCACTACTTTTCGACTTAAAATGAGAGAGTTATGGTGGTTTTAATTTTGGGTGATGTTTCTCACGCCGTTTTTAAAACGGACCAGAACACTCTCATCCCACCGAATTTTGAAACGAGAAGTTTTTCCTTTGAAAGTGAATTTCAGGACCTTCGATTGGAAGAAATTTCGCCACTTTTGGACCTAACATGAGAGTTGTGGAGGTTTTAATTTCAGGTGACCTGTCGCACACTCTTTATAACACAAACAAGAACGCTACCATCCCATTGAATTTTGATACAAGATTTCTTTCCCCTGAAAGCGAAGATGAAGACCTCCGATTGGAGGAAATTTCACCAGTTTTGAACTCAAAATGAGAGAGTTATGGAGGTTTTAATTTTCGGCCATGTTTTCCGCACTCTCTATGAAACAGCCAAAAACTCTCACGACAGATTGAATTTTTAAATGAGAATTTTCCCCACGAACGAGATTTGGAAGACCTCCGATTGGTAAAAATTGCACTACTTTTCGACTTAAAATGAGAGAGTTATGGTCGTTTTAATTTTGGGTGATGTTTCTCACGCCCATTATAAAACGGACTAGAACACTCACATCCCACCGAATTTTGACACGAGAATTCTTTCCTTTGAAAGTGAATTTCAAGTCCTCCGATTGGAAGAAATTTGGCCACTTTTGGACCTAAAATGAGAGTTATGGAGGTTTTAATTTCAGGTGACGTGTCGCACACTCTTTATAACACAGACAAGAACGGTCTCATCCCACTGAATTTTGAAGCAAGATTTCTTTCCCCTGAGAGCGAAGATGAAGACCTCCGATTCGTGGAAATTTCACCACTTTTGGACTCAAAATGAGAGAGTTATGGAGGTTTTAATTTTCGGCCACGTTTTGCACACTCTTTATGAAACGGACCAGAACTCTCACGACACATTGAATTTTTAAATGAGAATTTTCCCCACGAACGAGAATTTAAAGACCTCCGATTGGTAGAAATTGGACTATTTTCGACTTAAAATGAGAGAGTTATGGTGGTTTTAATTTTCGGTGATGTTTCTCACGCCCTTTTTAAAACAGACCAGAACACTCTCATCCCACCGAATTTTGAAACGAGAAGTTTTTCCTTTGAAAGTGAATTTCAGGACCTTCGATTGGAAGAAATTTCGCCACTTTTGGACCTAACATGAGAGTTATGGAGGTTTTAATTTCAGGTGACCTGTCGCACACTCTTTATAACACAAACAAGAACGCTACCATCCCATTGAATTTTGAAACAAGATTTCTTTCCCCTGAAAGCGAAGATGAAGACCTCCGATTGGAGGAAATTGCACCAGTTTTGGACTCAAAATGAGAGAGTTATGGAGGTTTTAATTTTCGGCCATGTTTTCCGCACTCTTTATGAAACACACAAAAACTCTCACGACAGATTGAATTTTTAAATGAGAATTTTCCCCACGAACGAGATTTGGAAGACCTCCGATTGGTAAAAATTGCACTACTTTTCGACTTAAAATGAGAGAGTTATGGTCGTTTTAATTTTGGGTGATGTTTCTCACGCCCATTATAAAACGGACTAGAACACTCACATCCCACCGAATTTTGAAACGGGAATTCTTTCCTTTGAAAGTGAATTTCAAGACCTCCGATTGGAAGAAATTTGGCCACTTTTGGACCTAAAATGAGAGTTATGGAGGTTTTAATTTCAGGTGACGTGTCGCACACTCTTTATAACACAGACAAGAACGCTCTCATCCCACTAAATTTTGAAACAAGATTTCTTTCCCCTGAAAGCGAAGATGAAGACCTCCGATTCGTGGAAATTTCACCACTTTTGGACTCAAAATGAGAGAGTTATGGAGGTTTTAATTTTCGGCCACGTTTTGCACACTCTTTATGAAACGGACCAGAACTCTCAGGACACATTGAATTTTTAAATGAGAATTTTCCCCACGAACGAGAATTTAAAGACCTCCGATTGGTAGAAATTGCACTATTTTCGACTTAAAATGAGAGAGTTATGGTGGTTTTAATTTTGGGTGATGTTTCTCACGCCCTTTTTAAAATGGACCAGAACACTCTCATCCCACCGAATTTTGAAACGAGAATTTTTTCCTTTGAAAGTGAATTTCAGGACCTTCGATTGGAAGAAATTTCGCCACTTTTGGACCTAACATGAGAGTTATGGAGGTTTTAATTTCAGGTGACCTGTCGCACACTCTTTATAACACAAACAAGAACGCTATCATCCCATTGAATTTTGAAAAAAGATTTCCTTCCCCTGAAAGCGAAGATGAAGACCTCCGATTGGAGGAAATTTCACCACTTTTGGACTCAAAATGAGAGAGTCATGGAGGTTCTAATTTTCGGCCATGTTTTCCGCACTCTTTATGAAACAGACAAAAACTCTCACGACAGATTGAATTTTTAAATGAGAATTTTCCCCACGAACGAGATTTGGAAGACCTCCGATTGGTAAAAATTGCACTACTTTTCGACTTAAAATGAGAGAGTTATAATCGTTTTAATTTTGGGTGATGTTTCTCACGCCCATTATAAAACGGACTAGAACACTCACATCCCACCGAATTTTGACACGAGAATTCTTTCCTTTGAAAGTGAATTTCAAGTCCTCGGATTGGAAGAAATTTGGCCACTTTTGGACCTAAAATGAGAGTTATGGAGGTTTTAATTTCAGGTGACGTGTCGCACACTCTTTATAACACAGACAAGAACGCTCTCATCCCACTGAATTTTGAAGCAAGATTTCTTTCCCCTGAGAGCGAAGATGAAGACCTCCGATTCGTGGAAATTTCACCACTTTTGGACTCAAAATGAGAGAGATATGGAGGTTTTAATTTTCGCCCATGTTTTGCACACTCTTTATGAAACGGACCAGAACTCTCACGACACATTGAATTTTTAAATGAGAATTTTCCCCACGAACGAGAATTTGAAGACCTCCGATAGGTAGAAATTGCACTACTTTTCGACTTAAAATGAGAGAGTTATGGTGGTTTTAATTTTGGGTGATGTTTCTCACGCCGTTTTTAAAACGGACCAGAACACTCTCATCCCACCGAATTTTGAAACGAGAAGTTTTTCCTTTGAAAGTGAATTTCAGGACCTTCGATTGGAAGAAATTTCGCCACTTTTGGACCTAACATGAGAGTTGTGGAGGTTTTAATTTCAGGTGACCTGTCGCACACTCTTTATAACACAAACAAGAACGCTACCATCCCATTGAATTTTGATACAAGATTTCTTTCCCCTGAAAGCGAAGATGAAGACCTCCGATTGGAGGAAATTTCACCAGTTTTGAACTCAAAATGAGAGAGTTATGGAGGTTTTAATTTTCGGCCATGTTTTCCGCACTCTCTATGAAACAGCCAAAAACTCTCACGACAGATTGAATTTTTAAATGAGAATTTTCCCCACGAACGAGATTTGGAAGACCTCCGATTGGTAAAAATTGCACTACTTTTCGACTTAAAATGAGAGAGTTATGGTCGTTTTAATTTTGGGTGATGTTTCTCACGCCCATTATAAAACGGACTAGAACACTCACATCCCACCGAATTTTGACACGAGAATTCTTTCCTTTGAAAGTGAATTTCAAGTCCTCCGATTGGAAGAAATTTGGCCACTTTTGGACCTAAAATGAGAGTTATGGAGGTTTTAATTTCAGGTGACGTGTCGCACACTCTTTATAACACAGACAAGAACGGTCTCATCCCACTGAATTTTGAAGCAAGATTTCTTTCCCCTGAGAGCGAAGATGAAGACCTCCGATTCGTGGAAATTTCACCACTTTTGGACTCAAAATGAGAGAGTTATGGAGGTTTTAATTTTCGGCCACGTTTTGCACACTCTTTATGAAACGGACCAGAACTCTCACGACACATTGAATTTTTAAATGAGAATTTTCCCCACGAACGAGAATTTAAAGACCTCCGATTGGTAGAAATTGGACTATTTTCGACTTAAAATGAGAGAGTTATGGTGGTTTTAATTTTCGGTGATGTTTCTCACGCCCTTTTTAAAACAGACCAGAACACTCTCATCCCACCGAATTTTGAAACGAGAAGTTTTTCCTTTGAAAGTGAATTTCAGGACCTTCGATTGGAAGAAATTTCGCCACTTTTGGACCTAACATGAGAGTTATGGAGGTTTTAATTTCAGGTGACCTGTCGCACACTCTTTATAACACAAACAAGAACGCTACCATCCCATTGAATTTTGAAACAAGATTTCTTTCCCCTGAAAGCGAAGATGAAGACCTCCGATTGGAGGAAATTGCACCAGTTTTGGACTCAAAATGAGAGAGTTATGGAGGTTTTAATTTTCGGCCATGTTTTCCGCACTCTTTATGAAACACACAAAAACTCTCACGACAGATTGAATTTTTAAATGAGAATTTTCCCCACGAACGAGATTTGGAAGACCTCCGATTGGTAAAAATTGCACTACTTTTCGACTTAAAATGAGAGAGTTATGGTCGTTTTAATTTTGGGTGATGTTTCTCACGCCCATTATAAAACGGACTAGAACACTCACATCCCACCGAATTTTGAAACGAGAATTCTTTCCTTTGAAAGTGAATTTCAAGACCTCCGATTGGAAGAAATTTGGCCACTTTTGGACCTAAAATGAGAGTTATGGAGGTTTTAATTTCAGGTGACGTGTCGCACACTCTTTATAACACAGACAAGAACGCTCTCATCCCACTAAATTTTGAAACAAGATTTCTTTCCCCTGAAAGCGAAGATGAAGACCTCCGATTCGTGAAAATTTCACCACTTTTGGACTCAAAATGAGAGAGTTATGGAGGTTTTAATTTTCGGCCACGTTTTGCACACTCTTTATGAAACGGACCAGAACTCTCAGGACACATTGAATTTTTAAATGAGAATTTTCCCCACGAACGAGAATTTAAAGACCTCCGATTGGTAGAAATTGCACTATTTTCGACTTAAAATGAGAGAGTTATGGTGGTTTTAATTTTGGGTGATGTTTCTCACGCCCTTTTTAAAATGGACCAGAACACTCTCATCCCACCGAATTTTGAAACGAGAATTTTTTCCTTTGAAAGTGAATTTCAGGACCTTCGATTGGAAGAAATTTCGCCACTTTTGGACCTAACATGAGAGTTATGGAGGTTTTAATTTCAGGTGACCTGTCGCACACTCTTTATAACACAAACAAGAACGCTATCATCCCATTGAATTTTGAAAAAAGATTTCCTTCCCCTGAAAGCGAAGATGAAGACCTCCGATTGGAGGAAATTTCACCACTTTTGGACTCAAAATGAGAGAGTCATGGAGGTTCTAATTTTCGGCCATGTTTTCCGCACTCTTTATGAAACAGACAAAAACTCTCACGACAGATTGAATTTTTAAATGAGAATTTTCCCCACGAACGAGATTTGGAAGACCTCCGATTGGTAAAAATTGCACTACTTTTCGACTTAAAATGAGAGAGTTATGGTCGTTTTAATTTTGGGTGATGTTTCTCACGCCCATTATAAAACGGACTAGAACACTCACATCCCACCGAATTTTGAAACGAGAATTCTTTCCTTTGAAAGTGAATTTCAAGACCTCCGATTGGAAGAAATTTGGCCACTTTTGGACCTAAAATGAGAGTTATGGAGGTTTTAATTTCAGGTGACGTGTCGCACACTCTTTATAACACAGACAAGAACGCTCTCATCCCACTAAATTTTAAAACAAGATTTCTTTCCCCTGAAAGCGAAGATGAAGACCTCCGATTCGTGGAAATTTCACCACTTTGGGACTCAAAATGAGAAAGTTATGGAGGTTTTAATTTTCGCCCATGTTTTGCACACTCTTTATGAAACGGACCAGAACTCTCACGACACATTGAATTTTTAAATGAGAATTTTCCCCACGAACGAGAATTTGAAGACCTCCGATAGGTAGAAATTGCACTACTTTTCGACTTAAAATGAGAGAGTTATGGTGGTTTTAATTTTGGGTGATGTTTCTCACGCCGTTTTTAAAACGGACCAGAACACTCTCATCCCACCGAATTTTGAAACGAGAAGTTTTTCCTTTGAAAGTGAATTTCAGGACCTTCGATTGGAAGAAATTTCACCACTTTTGGACCTAACATGAGAGTTGTGGAGGTTTTAATTTCAGTTGACCTGTCGCACACTCTTTATAACACAAACAAGAACGCTACCATCCCATTGAATTTTGATACAAGATTTCTTTCCCCTGAAAGCGAAGATGAAGACCTCCGATTGGAGGAAATTTCACCAGTTTTGAACTCAAAATGAGAGAGTTATGGAGGTTTTAATTTTCGGCCATGTTTTCCGCACTCTCTATGAAACAGACAAAAACTCTCACGACAGATTGAATTTTTAAATGAGAATTTTCCCCACGAACGAGATTTGGAAGACCTCCGATTGGTAAAAATTGCACTACTTTTCGACTTAAAATGAGAGAGTTATGGTCGTTTTAATTTTGGGTGATGTTTCTCACGCCCATTATAAAACGGACTAGAACACTCACATCCCACCGAATTTTGACACGAGAATTCTTTCCTTTGAAAGTGAATTTCAAGTCCTCCGATTGGAAGAAATTTGGCCACTTTTGGACCTAAAATGAGAGTTATGGAGGTTTTAATTTCAGGTGACGTGTCGCACACTCTTTATAACACAGACAAGAACGCTCTCATCCCACTGAATTTTGAAGCAAGATTTCTTTCCCCTGAGAGCGAAGATGAAGACCTCCGATTCGTGGAAATTTCACCACTTTTGGACTCAAAATGAGAGAGTTATGGAGGTTTTAATTTTCGCCCATGTTTTGCACACTCTTTATGAAACGGACCAGAACTCTCACGACACATTGAATTTTTAAATGAGAATTTTCCCCACGAACGAGAAATTGAAGACCTCCGATAGGTAGAAATTGCACTACTTTTCGACTTAAAATGAGAGAGTTATGGTGGTTTTAATTTTGGGTGAGGTTTCTCACGCCGTTTTTAAAACGGACCAGAACACTCTCATCCCACCGAATTTTGAAACGAGAAGTTTTTCCTTTGAAAGTGAATTTCAGGACCTTCGATTGGAAGAAATTTCGCCACTTTTGTACCTAACATGAGAGTTGTGGAGGTTTTAATTTCAGGTGACCTGTCGCACACTCTTTATAACACAAACAAGAACGCTACCATCCCATTGAATTTTGATACAAGATTTCTTTCCCCTGAAAGCGAAGATGAAGACCTCCGATTGGAGGAAATTTCACCAGTTTTGAACTCAAAATGAGAGAGTTATGGAGGTTTTAATTTTCGGCCATGTTTTCCGCACTCTCTATGAAACAGCCAAAAACTCTCACGACAGATTGAATTTTTAAATGAGAATTTTCCCCACGAACGAGATTTGGAAGACCTCCGATTGGTAAAAATTGCACTACTTTTCGACTTAAAATGAGAGAGTTATGGTCGTTTTAATTTTGGGTGATGTTTCTCACGCCCATTATAAAACGGACTAGAACACTCACATCCCACCGAATTTTGACACGAGAATTCTTTCCTTTGAAAGTGAATTTCAAGTCCTCCGATTGGAAGAAATTTGGCCACTTTTGGACCTAAAATGAGAGTTATGGAGGTTTTAATTTCAGGTGACGTGTCGCACACTCTTTATAACACAGACAAGAACGGTCTCATCCCACTGAATTTTGAAGCAAGATTTCTTTCCCCTGAGAGCGAAGATGAAGACCTCCGATTCGTGGAAATTTCACCACTTTTGGACTCAAAATGAGAGAGTTATGGAGGTTTTAATTTTCGGCCACGTTTTGCACACTCTTTATGAAACGGACCAGAACTCTCACGACACATTGAATTTTTAAATGAGAATTTTCCCCACGAACGAGAATTTAAAGACCTCCGATTGGTAGAAATTGGACTATTTTCGACTTAAAATGAGAGAGTTATGGTGGTTTTAATTTTCGGTGATGTTTCTCACGCCCTTTTTAAAACAGACCAGAACACTCTCATCCCACCGAATTTTGAAACGAGAAGTTTTTCCTTTGAAAGTGAATTTCAGGACCTTCGATTGGAAGAAATTTCGCCACTTTTGGACCTAACATGAGAGTTATGGAGGTTTTAATTTCAGGTGACCTGTCGCACACTCTTTATAACACAAACAAGAACGCTACCATCCCATTGAATTTTGAAACAAGATTTCTTTCCCCTGAAAGCGAAGATGAAGACCTCCGATTGGAGGAAATTGCACCAGTTTTGGACTCAAAATGAGAGAGTTATGGAGGTTTTAATTTTCGGCCATGTTTTCCGCACTCTTTATGAAACACACAAAAACTCTCACGACAGATTGAATTTTTAAATGAGAATTTTCCCCACGAACGAGATTTGGAAGACCTCCGATTGGTAAAAATTGCACTACTTTTCGACTTAAAATGAGAGAGTTATGGTCGTTTTAATTTTGGGTGATGTTTCTCACGCCCATTATAAAACGGACTAGAACACTCACATCCCACCGAATTTTGACACGAGAATTCTTTCCTTTGAAAGTGAATTTCAAGTCCTCCGATTGGAAGAAATTTGGCCACTTTTGGACCTAAAATGAGAGTTATGGAGGTTTTAATTTCAGGTGACGTGTCGCACACTCTTTATAACACAGACAAGAACGCTCTCATCCCACTGAATTTTGAAGCAAGATTTCTTTCCCCTGAGAGCGAAGATGAAGACCTCCGATTCGTGGAAATTTCACCACTTTTGGACTCAAAATGAGAGAGTTATGGAGGTTTTAATTTTCGGCCACGTTTTGCACACTCTTTATGAAACGGACCAGAACTCTCACGACACATTGAATTTTTAAATGAGAATTTTCCCCACGAACGAGAATTTAAAGACCTCCGATTGGTAGAAATTGGACTATTTTCGACTTAAAATGAGAGAGTTATGGTGGTTTTAATTTTCGGTGATGTTTCTCACGCCCTTTTTAAAACAGACCAGAACACTCTCATCCCACCGAATTTTGAAACGAGAAGTTTTTCCTTTGAAAGTGAATTTCAGGACCTTCGATTGGAAGAAATTTCGCCACTTTTGGACCTAACATGAGAGTTATGGAGGTTTTAATTTCAGGTGACCTGTCGCACACTCTTTATAACACAAACAAGAACGCTACCATCCCATTGAATTTTGAAACAAGATTTCTTTCCCCTGAAAGCGAAGATGAAGACCTCCGATTGGAGGAAATTTCACCAGTTTTGGACTCAAAATGAGGGAGTTATGGAGGTTTTAATTTTCGGCCATGTTTTCCGCACTCTTTATGAAACACACAAAAACTCTCACGACAGATTGAATTTTTAAATGAGAATTTTCCCCACGAACGAGATTTGGAAGACCTCTGATTGGTAAAAATTGCACTACTTTTCGACTTAAAATGAGAGAGTTATGGTCGTTTTAATTTTGGGTGATGTTTCTCACGCCCATTATAAAACGGACTAGAACACTCACATCCCACTGAATTTTGACACGAGAATTCTTTCCTTTGAAAGTGAATTTCAAGTCCTCCGATTGGAAGAAATTTGGCCACTTTTGGACCTAAAATGAGAGTTATGGAGGTTTTAATTTCAGGTGACGTGTCGCACACTCTTTATAACACAGACAAGAACGCTCTCATCCCACTGAATTTTGAAGCAAGATTTCTTTCCCCTGAGAGCGAAGATGAAGACCTCCGATTCGTGGAAATTTCACCACTTTTGGACTCAAAATGAGAGAGTTTGGGAGGTTTTAATTTTCGGCCACGTTTTGCACACTCTTTATGAAACGGACCAGAACTCTCACGACACATTGAATTTTTAAATGAGAATTTTCCCCACGAACGAGAATTTAAAGACCTCCGATTGGTAGAAATTGCACTATTTTCGACTTAAAATGAGAGAGTTATGGTGGTTTTAATTTTGGGTGATGTTTCTCACTCCCTTTTTAAAATGGACCAGAACACTCTCATCCCACCGAATTTTGAAACGAGAATTTTTTCCTTTGAAAGTGAATTTCAGGACCTTCGATTGGAAGAAATTTCGCCACTTTTGGACCTAACATGAGAGTTATGGAGGTTTTAATTTTAGGTGACCTGTCGCACACTCTTTATAACACAAACAAGAACGCTACCATCCCATTGAATTTTGAAACAAGATTTCTTTCCCCTGAAAGCGAAGATGAAGACCTCCGATTGGCGGAAATTTCACCAGTTTTGGACTCAAAATGAGAGAGTTATGGAGGTTTTAATTTTCAGCCATGTTTTCCGCACTCTTTATGAAACACACAAAAACTCTCACGACAGATTGAATTTTTAAATGAGAATTTTCCCCACGAACGAGATTTGGAAGACCTCCGATTGGTAAAAATTGCACTACTTTTCGACTTAAAATGAGAGAGTTATGGTCGTTTTAATTTTGGGTGATGTTTCTCACGCCCATTATAAAACGGACTAGAACACTCACATCCCACCGAATTTTGACACGAGAATTCTTTCCTTTGAAAGTGAATTTCAAGTCCTCCGATTGGAAGAAATTTGGCCACTTTTGGACCTAAAATGAGAGTTATGGAGGTTTTAATTTCAGGTGACGTATCGCACACTCTTTATAACACAGACAAGAACGCTCTCATCCCACTGAATTTTGAAGCAAGATTTCTTTCCCCTGAGAGCGAAGATGAAGACCTCCGATTCGTGGAAATTTCACCACTTTTGGACTCAAAATGAGAGAGTTATGGAGGTTTTAATTTTCGGCCACGTTTTGCACACTCTTTATGAAACGGACCAGAACTCTCACGACACATTGAATTTTTAAATGAGAATTTTCCCCACGAACGAGAATTTAAAGACCTCCGATTGGTAGAAATTGCACTATTTTCGACTTAAAATGAGAGAGTTATGGTGGTTTTAATTTTGGGTGATGTTTCTCACGCCCTTTTTAAAATGGACCAGAACACTCTCATCCCACCGAATTTTGAAACGAGAATTTTTTCCTTTGAAAGTGAATTTCAGGACCTTCGATTGGAAGAAATTTCGCCACTTTTGGACCTAACATGAGAGTTATGGAGGTTTTAATTTCAGGTGACCTGTCGCACACTCTTTATAACACAAACAAGAACGCTACCATCCCATTGAATTTTGAAACAAGATTTCTTTCCCCTGAAAGCGAAGATGAAGACCTCCGATTGGAGGAAATTTCACCAGTTTTGGACTCAAAATGAGGGAGTTATGGAGGTTTTAATTTTCGGCCATGTTTTCCGCACTCTTTATGAAACACACAAAAACTCTCACGACAGATTGAATTTTTAAATGAGAATTTTCCCCACGAACGAGATTTGGAAGACATCTGATTGGTAAAAATTGCACTACTTTTCGACTTAAAATGAGAGAGTTATGATCGTTTTAATTTTGGGTGATGTTTCTCACGCCCATTATAAAACGGACTAGAACACTCACATCCCACCGAATTTTGACACGAGAATTCTTTCCTTTGAAAGTGAATTTCAAGTCCTCCGATTGCAAGAAATTTGGCCACTTTTGGACCTAAAATGAGAGTTATGGAGGTTTTAATTTCAGGTGACGTGTCGCACACTCTTTATAACACAGACAAGAACGCTCTCATCCCACTGAATTTTGAAGCAAGATTTCTTTCCCCTGAGAGCGAAGATGAAGACCTCCGATTCGTGGAAATTTCACCACTTTTGGACTCAAAATGAGAGAGTTATGGAGGTTTTAATTTTCGGCCACGTTTTGCACACTCTTTATGAAACGGACCAGAACTCTCACGACACATTGAATTTTTAAATGAGAATTTTCCCCACGAACGAGAATTTAAAGACCTCCGATTGGTAGAAATTGCACTATTTTCGACTTAAAATGAGAGAGTTATGGTGGTTTTAATTTTGGGTGATGTTTCTCACGCCCTTTTTAAAATGGACCAGAACACTCTCATCCCACCGAATTTTGAAACGAGAATTTTTTCCTTTGAAAGTGAATTTCAGGACCTTCGATTGGAAGAAATTTCGCCAATTTTGGACCTAACATGAGAGTTATGGAGGTTTTAATTTTAGGTGACCTGTCGCACACTCTTTATAACACAAACAAGAACGCTACCATCCCATTGAATTTTGAAACAAGATTTCTTTCCCCTGAAAGCGAAGATGAAGACCTCCGATTGGCGGATATTTCACCAGTTTTGGACTCAAAATGAGAGAGTTATGGAGGTTTTAATTTTCGGCCATGTTTTCCGCACTCTTTATGAAACACACAAAAACTCTCACGACAGATTGAATTTTTAAATGAGAATTTTCCCCACGAACGAGATTTGGAAGACCTCCGATTGGTAAAAATTGCACTACTTTTCGACTTAAAATGAGAGAGTTATGGTCGTTTTAATTTTGGGTGATGTTTCTCACGCCCATTATAAAACGGACTAGAACACTCACATCCCACCGAATTTTGACACGAGAATTCTTTCCTTTGAAAGTGAATTTCAAGTCCTCCGATTGGAAGAAATTTGGCCACTTTTGGACCTAAAATGAGAGTTATGGAGGTTTTAATTTCAGGTGACGTGTCGCACACTCTTTATAACACAGACAAGAACGCTCTCATCCCACTGAATTTTGAAGCAAGATTTCTTTCCCCTGAGGGCGAAGATGAAGACCTCCGATTCGTGGAAATTTCACCACTTTTGGACTCAAAATGAGAGAGTTTGGGAGGTTTTAATTTTCGGCCACGTTTTTCACACTCTTTATGAAACGGACCAGAACTCTCACGACACATTGAATTTTTAAATGAGAATTTTCCCCACGAACGAGAATTTAAAGACCTCCGATTGGTAGAAATTGCACTATTTTCGACTTAAAATGAGAGAGTTATGGTGGTTTTAATTTTGGGTGATGTTTCTCACGCCCTTTTTAAAATGGACCAGAACACTCTCATCCCACCGAATTTTGAAACGAGAATTTTTTCCTTTGAAAGTGAATTTCAGGACCTTCGATTGGAAGAAATTTCGCCACTTTTGGACCTAACATGAGAGTTATGGAGGTTTTAATTTCAGGTGACGTGTCGCACACTCTTTATAACACAAACAAGAACGCTACCATCCCATTGAATTTTGAAACAAGATTTCTTTCCCCTGAAAGCGAAGATGAAGACCTCCGATTGGAGGAAATTTCACCAGTTTTGGACTCAAAATGAGGGAGTTATGGAGGTTTTAATTTTCGGCCATGTTTTCCGCACTCTTTATGAAACACACAAAAACTCTCACGACAGATTGAATTTTTAAATTAGAATTTTCCCCACGAACGAGATTTGGAAGACCTCTGATTGGTAAAAATTGCACTACTTTTCGACTTAAAATGAGAGAGTTATGGTCGTTTTAATTTTGGGTGATGTTTCTCACGCCCATTATAAAACGGACTAGAACACTCACATCCCACCGAATTTTGACACAAGAATTCTTTCCTTTGAAAGTGAATTTCAAGTCCTCCGATTGGAAGAAATTTGGCCACTTTTGGACCTAAAATGAGAGTTATGGAGGTTTTAATTTCAGGTGACGTGTCGCACACTCTTTATAACACAGACAAGAACGCTCTCATCCCACTGAATTTTGAAGCAAGATTTCTTTCCCCTGAGAGCGAAGATGAAGACCTTCGATTCGTGGAAATTTCACCACTTTTGGACTCAAAATGAGAGAGTTATGGAGGTTTTAATTTTCGGCCACGTTTTGCACACTCTTTATGAAACGGACCAGAACTCTCACGACACATTGAATTTTTAAATGAGAATTTTCCCCACGAACGAGAATTTAAAGACCTCCAATTGGTAGAAATTGCACTATTTTCGACTTAAAATGAGAGAGTTATGGTGGTTTTAATTTTGGGTGATGTTTCTCACTCCCTTTTTAAAATGGACCAGAACACTCTCATCCCACCGAATTTTGAAACGAGAATTTTTTCCTTTGAAAGTGAATTTCAGGACCTTCGATTGGAAGAAATTTCGCCACTTTTGGACCTAACATGAGAGTTATGGAGGTTTTAATTTTAGGTGACCTGTCGCACACTCTTTATAACACAAACAAGAACGCTACCATCCCATTGAATTTTGAAACAAGATTTCTTTCCCCTGAAAGCGAAGATGAAGACCTCCGATTGGCGGAAATTTCACCAGTTTTGGACTCAAAATGAGAGAGTTATGGAGGTTTTAATTTTCGGCCATGTTTTCCGCACTCTTTATGAAACACACAAAAACTCTCACGACAGATTGAATTTTTAAATGAGAATTTTCCCCACGAACGAGATTTGGAAGACCTCCGATTGGTAAAAATTGCACTACTTTTCGACTTAAAATGAGAGAGTTATGGTCGTTTTAATTTTGGGTGATGTTTCTCACGCCCATTATAAAACGGACTAGAACACTCACATCCCACCGAATTTTGACACGAGAATTCTTTCCTTTGAAAGTGAATTTCAAGTCCTCCGATTGGAAGAAATTTGGCCACTTTTGGACCTAAAATGAGAGTTATGGAGGTTTTAATTTCAGGTGACGTGTCGCACACTCTTTATAACACAGACAAGAACGCTCTCATCCCACTGAATTTTGAAGCAAGATTTCTTTCCCCTGAGAGCGAAGATGAAGACCTCCGATTCGTGGAAATTTCACCACTTTTGGACTCAAAATGAGAGAGTTATGGAGGTTTTAATTTTCGGCCACGTTTTGCACACTCTTTATGAAACGGACCAGAACTCTCACGACACATTGAATTTTTAAATGAGAATTTTCCCCACGAACGAGAATTTAAAGACCTCCGATTGGTAGAAATTGCACTATTTTCGACTTAAAATGAGAGAGTTATGGTGGTTTTAATTTTGGGTGATGTTTCTCACGCCCTTTTTAAAATGGACCAGAACACTCTCATCCCACCGAATTTTGAAACGAGAATTTTTTCCTTTGAAAGTGAATTTCAGGACCTTCGATTGGAAGAAATTTCGCCACTTTTGGACCTAACATGAGAGTTATGGAGGTTTTAATTTCAGGTGACCTGTCGCACACTCTTTATAACACAAACAAGAACGCTACCATCCCATTGAATTTTGAAACAAGATTTCTTTCCCCTGAAAGCGAAGATGAAGACCTCCGATTGGAGGAAATTTCACCAGTTTTGGACTCAAAATGAGGGAGTTATGGAGGTTTTAATTTTCGGCCATGTTTTCCGCACTCTTTATGAAACACACAAAAACTCTCACGACAGATTGAATTTTTAAATGAGAATTTTCCCCACGAACGAGATTTGGAAGACATCTGATTGGTAAAAATTGCACTACTTTTCGACTTAAAATGAGAGAGTTATGATCGTTTTAATTTTGGGTGATGTTTCTCACGCCCATTATAAAACGGACTAGAACACTCACATCCCACCGAATTTTGACACGAGAATTCTTTCCTTTGAAAGTGAATTTCAAGTCCTCCGATTGCAAGAAATTTGGCCACTTTTGGACCTAAAATGAGAGTTATGGAGGTTTTAATTTCTGGTGACGTGTCGCACACTCTTTATAACACAGACAAGAACGCTCTCATCCCACTGAATTTTGAAGCAAGATTTCTTTCCCCTGAGAACGAAGATGAAGACCTCCGATTCGTGGAAATTTCACCACTTTTGGACTCAAAATGAGAGAGTTATGGAGGTTTTAATTTTCGGCCACGTTTTGCACACTCTTTATGAAACGGACCAGAACTCTCACGACACATTGAATTTTTAAATGAGAATTTTCCCCACGAACGAGAATTTAAAGACCTCCGATTGGTAGAAATTGCACTATTTTCGACTTAAAATGAGAGAGTTATGGTGGTTTTAATTTTGGGTGATGTTTCTCACGCCCTTTTTAAAATGGACCAGAACACTCTCATCCCACCGAATTTTGAAACGAGAATTTTTTCCTTTGAAAGTGAATTTCAGGACCTTCGATTGGAAGAAATTTCGCCAATTTTGGACCTAACATGAGAGTTATGGAGGTTTTAATTTTAGGTGACCTGTCGCACACTCTTTATAACACAAACAAGAACGCTACCATCCCATTGAATTTTGAAACAAGATTTCTTTCCCCTGAAAGCGAAGATGAAGACCTCCGATTGGCGGAAATTTCACCAGTTTTGGACTCAAAATGAGAGAGTTATGGAGGTTTTAATTTTCGGCCATGTTTTCCGCACTCTTTATGAAACACACAAAAACTCTCACGACAGATTGAATTTTTAAATGAGAATTTTCCCCACGAACGAGATTTGGAAGACCTCCGATTGGTAAAAATTGCACTACTTTTCGACTTAAAATTGGAGAGTTATGGTCGTTTTAATTTTGGGTGATGTTTCTCACGCCCATTATAAAACGGACTAGAACACTCACATCCCACCGAATTTTGACACGAGAATTCTTTCCTTTGAAAGTGAATTTCAAGTCCTCCGATTGGAAGAAATTTGGCCACTTTTGGACCTAAAATGAGAGTTATGGAGGTTTTAATTTCAGGTGACGTGTCGCACACTCTTTATAACACAGACAAGAACGCTCTCATCCCACTAAATTTTGAAACAAGATTTCTTTCCCCTGAAAGCGAAGATGAAGACCTCCGATTCGTGGAAATTTCACCACTTTTGGACTCAAAATGAGAGAGTTATGGAGGTTTTAATTTTCGGCCACGTTTTGCACACTCTTTATGAAACGGACCAGAACTCTCACGACACATTGAATTTTTAAATGAGAATTTTCCCCACGAACGAGAATTTAAAGACCTCCGATTGGTAGAAATTGCACTATTTTCGACTTAAAATGAGAGAGTTATGGTGGTTTTAATTTTGGGTGATGTTTCTCACGCCCTTTTTAAAATGGACCAGAACACTCTCATCCCACCGAATTTTGAAACGAGAATTTTTTCCTTTGAAAGTGAATTTTAGGACCTTCGATTGGAAGAAATTTCGCCACTTTTGGACCTAACATGAGAGTTATGGAGGTTTTAATTTCAGGTGACCTGTCGCACACTCTTTATAACACAAACAAGAACGCTATCATCCCATTGAATTTTGAAAAAAGATTTCCTTCCCCTGAAAGCGAAGATGAAGACCTCCGATTGGAGGAAATTTCACCACTTTTGGACTCAAAATGAGAGAGTCATGGAGGTTCTAATTTTCGGCCATGTTTTCCGCACTCTTTATGAAACAGACAAAAACTCTCACGACAGATTGAATTTTTAAATGAGAATTTTCCCCACGAACGAGATTTGGAAGACCTCCGATTGGTAAAAATTGCACTACTTTTCGACTTAAAATGAGAGAGTTATGGTCGTTTTAATTTTGGGTGTTGTTTCTCACGCCCATTATAAAACGGACTAGAACACTCACATCCCACCGAATTTTGAAACGAGAATTCTTTCCTTTGAAAGTGAATTTCAAGACCTCTGATTGGAAGAAATTTGGCCACTTTTGGACCTAAAATGAGAGTTATGGAGGTTTTAATTTCAGGTGACGTGTCGCACACTCTTTATAACACAGACAAGAACGCTCTCATCCCACTAAATTTTGAAACAAGATTTCTTTCCCCTGAAAGCGAAGATGAAGACCTCCGATTCGTGGAAATTTCACCACTTTGGGACTCAAAATGAGAGAGTTATGGAGGTTTTAATTTTCGCCCAGGTTTTGCACACTCTTTATGAAACGGACCAGAACTCTCACGACACATTGAATTTTTAAATGAGAATTTTCCCAACGAACGAGAATTTGAAGACCTCCGATAGGTAGAAATTGCACTACTTTTCGACTTAAAATGAGAGAGTTATGGTGGTTTTAATTTTGGGTGATGTTTCTCACGTCCTTTTTAAAACGGACCAGAACACTCTCATCCCACCAAATTTTGAAACGAGAATTTTTTCCTTTGAAAGTGAATTTCAGGACCTTCGATTGGAAGAAATTTCGCCACTTTTGGACCTAACATGAGAGTTGTGGAGGTTTTAATTTCAGGTGACCTGTCGCACACTCTTTATAACACAAACAAGAACGCTACCATCCCATTGAATTTTGATACAAGATTTCTTTCCCCTGAAAGCGAAGATGAAGACCTCTGATTGGAGGAAATTTCACCAGTTTTGGACTCAAAATGAGAGAGTTATGGAGGTTTTAATTTTCGGCCATGTTTTCCGCACTCTTTATGAAACAGACAAAAAATCTCACGACAGATTGAATTTTTAAATGAGAATTTTCCCCACGAACGAGATTTGGAAGACCTCCGATTGGTAAAAATTGCACTACTTTTCGACTTAAAATGAGAGAGTTATGGTCGTTTTAATTTTGGGTGATGTTTCTCACGCCCATTATAAAACGGACTAGAACACTCACATCCCACCAAATTTTGACACGAGAATTCTTTCCTTTGAAAGTGAATTTCAAGTCGTCCGATTGGAAGAAATTTGGCCACTTTTGGACCTAAAATGAGAGTTATGGAGGTTTTAATTTCAGGTGACGTGTCGCACACTCTTTATAACACAGACAAGAACGCTCTCATCCCACTAAATTTTGAAACAAGATTTCTTTCCCCTGAAAGCGAAGATGAAGACCTCCGATTCGTGGAAATTTCACCACTTTGAGACTCAAAATGAGAGAGTTATGGAGGTTTTAATTTTCGCCCATGTTTTGCACACTCTTTATGAAACGGACCAGAACTCTCACGACACATTGAATTTTTAAATGAGAATTTTCCCCACGAACGAGAATTTGAAGACCTCCGATAGGTAGAAATTGCACTACTTTTCGACTTAAAATGAGAGAGTTATGGTGGTTTTAATTTTGGGTGATGTTTCTCACGCCCTTTTTAAAACGGACCAGAACACTCTCATCCCACCGAATTTTGAAACGAGAATTTTTTCCTTTGAAAGTGAATTTCAGGACCTTCGATTGGAAGAAATTTCGCCACTTTTGGACCTAACATGAGAGTTGTGGAGGTTTTAATTTCAGGGGACCTGTCGCACACTCTTTATAACACAAACAAGAACGCTACCATCCCATTGAATTTTGATACAAGATTTCTTTCCCCTGAAAGCGAAGATGAAGAGCTCCGATTGGAGGAAATTTCACCAGTTTTGGACTCAAAATGAGAGAGTTATGGAGGTTTTAATTTTCGGCCATGTTTTCCGCACTCTTTATGAAACAGACAAAAAATCTCACGACAGATTGAATTTTTAAATGAGAATTTTCCCCACGAACGAGATTTGGAAGACCTCCGATTGGTAAAAATTGCACTACTTTTCGACTTAAAATGAGAGAGTTATGGTCGTTTTAATTTTGGGTGATGTTTCTCACGCCCATTATAAAACGGACTAGAACACTCACATCCCACCGAATTTTGACACGAGAATTCTTTCCTTTGAAAGTGAATTTCAAGTCGTTCGATTGGAAGAAATTTGGCCACTTTTGGACCTAAAATGAGAGTTATGGAGGTTTTAATTTCAGGTGACGTGTCGCACACTCTTTATAACACAGACAAGAACGCTCTCATCCCACTGAATTTTGAAGCAAGATTTCTTTCCCCTGAGAGCGAAGATGAAGACCTCCGATTCGTGGAAATTTCACCACTTTTGGACTCAAAATGAGATAGTTATGGAGGTTTTAATTTTCGGCCACGTTTTGCACACTCTTTATGAAACGGACCAGAACTCTCACGACACATTGAATTTTTCAATGAGAATTTTCCCCACGAACAAGAATTTGAAGACCTCCGATTGGTAGAAATTGCACTACTTTTCGACTTAAAATGAGAGAGTTATGGTCGTTTTTATTTTGGGTGATGTTTCTCATGCCCATTATAAAACGGACTAGAACACTCACATCCCACCGAATTTTGAAACTAGAATTCTTTCCTTTGAAAGTGAATTTCAAGACCTCCGATTGGAAGAAATTTGGCCACTTTTGGACCTAAAATGAGAGTTATGGAGGTATTAATTTCAGGTGACGTGTCGCACACTCTTTATAACACAGACAAGAATGCTCTCATCCCACTGAATTTTGAAACAAGATTTCTTTCTCCTGAAAGCGAAGATGAAGACCTCCGATTCCTGGAAATTTCACCACTTTTGGACTCAAAATGAGAGAGTTATGGAGGTTTTAATTTTCGGCCACGTTTTGCACACTCTTTATGAAGCGGACCAGAACTCTCACGACACATTGAAATTTTAAATGAGAATTTTCCCCACGAACGAGAATTTAAAGACCTCCGATTGGTAGAAATTGCACTATTTTCGACTTAAAATGAGAGAGTTATGGTGGTTTTAATTTTGGGTGATGTTTCTCACGCCCTTTTTAAAACGGACCAGAACACTCTCATCCCACCGAATTTTGAAACGAGAATTTTTTCCTTTGAAAGTGAATTTCAGGACCTTCGATTCGAAGAAATTTCGCCACTTTTGGACCTAACATGAGACTTATGGAGGTTTTAATTTCAGGTGACCTGTCGCACACTCTTTATAACACAAACAAGAACGCTACCATCCCATTGAATTTTGAAACAAGATTTCTTTCCCCTGAAAGCGAAGATGAAGACCTCCGATTCGTGGAAATTTCACCACTTTTGGACTCAAAATGAGAGAGTTATGGAGGTTTTAATTTTTGCCCACGTTTTGCACACTCTGACCAGAACTCTCACGACACATTGAATTTTTAAATGAGAATTTTCCCCACGAACGAGAATTTGAAGACCTCCGATTGGTAGAAATTGCACTATTTTTTGACTTAAAATGAGAGAGTTATGGTGGTTTTAATTTTGGGTGATGTTTCTCACGCGCTTTATAAAACGGACCAGAACACTCTCATCCCACCAAATTTTGAAGCGAGAATTCTTTCCTTTGAAAGTGAATTTCAAGACCCCCGATTGGAAGAAATTTCGCCACTTTTGGACCTAACATGAGAGTTATGGAGGTTTTAATTTCAGGTGACCTGTCGCACACTCTTTATAACACAAACAAGAACGCTACCATCCCATTGAATTTTGAAACAAGATTTCTTTCCCCTGAAAGCGAAGATGAAGACCTCCGATTGGAGGAAATTTCACCAGTTTTGGACTCAAAATGAGAGAGTTATGGAGGTTTTAATTTTCGGCCATGTTTTCCGCACTCTTTATGAAACACACAAAAACTCTCACGACAGATTGAATTTTTAAATGAGAATTTTCCCCACGAACGAGATTTGGAAGACCTCCGATTGGTAAAAATTGCACTACTTTTCGACTTAAAATGAGAGATTTATGGTCGTTTTAATTTTGGGTGATGTTTCTCACGCCCATTATAAAACGAACTAGAACACTCACATCCCACCGAATTTTGACACGAGAATTCTTTCCTTTGAAAGTGAATTTCAAGTCCTCCGATTGGAAGAAATTTGGCCACTTTTGGACCTAAAATGAGAGTTATGGAAGTTTTAATTTCAGGTGACGTGTCGCACACTCTTTATAACACAGACAAGAACGCTCTCATCCCACTGAATTTTGAAGCAAGATTTCTTTCCCCTGAGAGCGAAGATGAAGACCTCCGATTCGTGGAAATTTCACCACTTTTGGACTCAAAATGAGATAGTTATGGAGGTTTTAATTTTCGGCCACGTTTTGCACACTCTTTATGAAACGGACCAGAACTCTCACGACACATTGAATTTTTAAATGAGAATTTTCCCCACGAACGAGAATTTAAAGACCTCCGATTGGTAGAAATTGCACTATTTTCGACTTAAAATGAGAGAGTTATGGTGGTGTAGACACCCCATTTTGTTTTAGTGAAAAATGAGTTTTGAACCTACTTCGATCCAACACCTAAAGATGATCATCAAGAGAACGGTCAAGATCTCAGAGAAGTCGTTTTAACAACCAATTTTGTTACGATCATCAGGTTGAGTTACTCGGATCAGCCCATTGAAATGATTTAGGAGGACACAACCTACTTAGGTAGGGGACCCATCAATTGGATGGTCTGGATCGTCATATAGGATTGATTAGTGGAGCACAAATTAAATCACATCGCAGCCCACTATTTGAACGGTCAAGATCATCAATTGTCGCCCATCAAATGGACGGTTCGGATCATCAAATGGGAGTGATTTAAAAATGGGGTAACATATTCACATTTTGATCTATTGGATGGCTTGGATCAGCCCATAGGATTGATTAGCGGAGCACAAATTAAATCACATTGTCGCCCATCAAATGAACGGTTCCGATCATACTTTGGAGTGGGGCATATGATTTTATGCACAATTGGGAATTTGGTCACATATGGGACCCACTTGGGTTATCTTTTACCTACTCAAAAAGACTTTAAAAAACATGCATGGGGCCACACACATGTCAAAATTCCATGTCCACAATGGTGGCCACCTACCATGGAATATGTCCACAATGGTGGCCACCTACCATGGAATAAGTCCACAATGGTGGCCACCACCCTCCCATTCCTTTGCTATAAATGGTTCAATGAGGGTGAGTAAGAAGGGAGAGAACTCATTTCTCTTCTATCATGAGTTCTAACAAAGTGGCTATGTGGGGTTGAAAAGAAAAAAAGAAAGAAAAAGAAACAAGAAAAGAAGAAAAAGAAACAAAAAAGAAGGAAAAAGAGAAAGAAAGCGGAAGCGATCGCACGGAGGCGGGATTTTCGAGTTTTTCGGCTCTCGGATTCGGCGAGGATTTCGATCACAGGTAGGTACACCGTTCTCGGAATTTTTTTAGAATTATTTGGTATATTTTCGGATTTTTGCATGATTTTTAACAAAGAAAACTAAACGTTATACTAAACAGATTCCAAAAATAATGAAATTTCGTGGGAACATAATATGATAATGATACATTCTACCATGAATTTGTGAGAATTTTTGGATTTTGTTTGGTATATAATTTTATGCTTTCTTTGAAAATCAGCAGATTTTGGGGGAATTTTTACTGACATCAGATCACAAAGAAAATTCTTAAAATTTTTACAGTAGTCTTATATTTCAAATTTCTTGCTTCTATAAAAGTTTCAATTACTTTGGATCTTGTTTTACATGGGATGTAGTGTTAATTCATAATCTGGTCTAACAATTGAAAAATCCGAAACTGATAGTAAATAGTTTTTTAAATTCATGAAAATCTCATAGCATGCTAATTTCACTTATATCTTACTAATGTAGAAATTTCATGGAATTTAGATTTCTATTTCTAGTAGTTTCTGTGTTATTTTTGCAATCTGGTCAATTAATTGTTAAATCAAAATTAAATATGAGCTTAATGTAAAAATCTGTAAAAATCTTCCAGCAAGCTACATCTCATCATATCTTGCTTCTGTATAAGTTTCAACTCATTTCGAATTCGTTTGCAACAATTTCACTTGTAAAATCACTCATATGCTTAAAATTGATAAAATCCATTGAAAATCCGAAATTAATTGAAAATCACCTGAAAATCTCTAAAGAACCTTAAATCTTTGTCATATATTAAATCCTTAATCCATTGAAACAGAAATCTTAGGATCTTTAGATTTCCCTGGAAAAATGGCCAATGCATCCATAATCGTATCCCAATTGCAACCGATCTTTGACAATTTGAATACTTAAGCTATAGCACGTTGTTGGCTCCGAGGTTCACTGTCCACGAAAATCCTGAGATATGCCAGGCAATAAGATGCTATAACCTAAGTATTAAATTGCGCAAGGAAAGAGCGCACGATTCCCTTCCTTGGATGCTATCCTGGGCCGAAACTGGTGAACCCTAGAACCATTGGTAATCCTTGAATGTCCAAAAACTGAAAATCCTTGAAATCTAAAATTCATTAACCTCGAGAATTTAAATCGATTTGTCTTGTGTCTCTCGGAACCATTGGATTATGGTTTCCGTCTTAAGAACCATTAGAGCCCACTTTAGGAACACTGGTGTCGTGTCGTGTCCTAAGTTTTAGGGAGTCCTAGAGTTAGGAGTCCAGCCTCATCACGGACGTTTGCTATGTATAGCAACCGTGCCATAGGTCTAGTTACACTACTCACCCGATCTTTCCCTAGGACAAGCCTAGTAAACTAGGATGTAGGCTAACCTGCATTAGTCTAAGGGACAACTTGCATTTAGATAAGAATCATATAGCATCTTCGATGAAATCCTAAGATAATAAAATCCTCAACTTGAATTAAATAACTTCTCCTAAAACTGTTGAAACAGTCAATCCCGTCTAGGTCGGTGTCTTAGTTGAGTTAGGCATATGTAACTTAGCTTAGGTGCACCGAACTACGTCGACTCTGATCCCAGTGAGGCTTGGGTACGTAGGCAGCTTGGATGTCTGATGGCATACCACCCGCGAGTCGGCACCACAAACAAATTATGGTGTTTTGTATATTAATTTTCTTGTAAATGCTTAATCAAATCACTTAGGACTTTCCATGAAATTAGAATTTTAGGAGAACTTTCACTTAGATTGAATCCAGACAAATTAATAAATCAAGATACACATTTAGGATTCACATTGAAATTAGATCATAGGATGCATGTCACTTAGTTCGCACATTAACATAGAGTTGAATGAGCCATTTAAAATAAATTTAAAAGAGTTAGCTTTTGGAATCGAAGACCGATTATCGGGCAAGAATGGTGCATGTGGTGGATAACTCCCCATACCTTCCATTCTCGTAACCAGGTAGCGAGTCTAGATTTCTGGTTAATTACGGGTCCTAGATCCCACATCTAGGTGGCGACTCTGTCAGTCTCTTTCGTGTGGAATTCGGATTGCCTTAGTGATCCTAAGTTCACAGGAAAGATTAATTCAAATCAATAATAAAATGCACACGCCAATCGCGTGGATACGAGAGACCAAGAGAGAGAGAGCGGCGGCTCGCGCCCCACACCCCTCTCGCGGGATCAGGGTACCACAGTGTTATAAAGAGTGTGCGACACGTCACCTGAAATTAAAACCTCCATAACTCTCATGTTAGGTCCAAAAGTGGCGAAATTTCTTCCAATCGGGGGTCTTGAAATTCACTTTGAAAGGAAAGAATTCTCGCTTCAAAATTCGGTGGGATGAGAGTGTTCTGGTCCGTTTTATAAAGCGCGTGAGAAACATCACCCAAAATTAAAACCACCATAACTCTCTCATTTTAAGTCGAAAAATAGTGCAATTTCTACCAATCGGAGGTCTTCAAATTCTCGTTCGTCGGGAAAATTCGCATTTAAAAATTCAATGTGTCGTGACAGTTCTGGTCCGTTTCATAAAGAGTGCAAAACGTGGCCGAAAATTAAAACCTCCATAACTCTCTCATTTTGATTCCAAAAGTGGTGAAATTTCCACGAATCGGAGGTCTTCATCTTCGCTCTCAGGGGAAAGAAATCTTGTTTCAAATTCAGTGGGATGAGAGCGTTCTTGTCTGTGTTATAAAGAGTGTGCGACACGTCACCTGAAATTAAAACCTCCATAACTCTCATTTTAGGTCCAAAAGTGGCCAAATTTCTTCCAATCGGAGGTCTTGAAATTCACTTTCAAAGGAAAGAATTCTCGTTTCAAAATTCGGTGGGATGTGAGTGTTCTAGTCCGTTTTATAATGGGCGTGAGAAACATCACCCAAAATTAAAACGACCATAACTCTCTCATTTTAAGTCGAAAAGTAGTGCAATTTTTACCAATCGGAGGTCTTCCAAATCTCGTTCGTGGGGAAAATTCTCATTTAAAAATTCAATCTGTCGTGAGAGTTTTTGTCTGTTTCATAAAGAGTGCGGAAAACATGGCCGAAAATTAAAACCTCCATAACTCTCTCATTTTGAGTCCAAAACTGGTGAAATTTCCTCCAATCGGAGGTCTTCATCTTCGCTTTCAGGGGAAAGAAATCTTGTTTCAAAATTCAATGGGATGGTAGCGTTCTTGTTTGTGTTATAAAGAGTGTGCGACAGGTCACCTGAAATTAAAACCTCCATAACTCTCATGTTAGGTCCAAAAGTGGCGAAATTTCTTCCAATCGAAGGTCCTGAAATTCACTTTCAAAGGAAAAAATTCTCGTTTCAAAATTCGGTGGGATGAGAGTGTTCTGGTCCGTTTTAAAAAGGGCGTGAGAAACATCACCCAAAATTAAAACCACCATAACTCTCTCATTTTAAGTCGAAAAGTAGTGCAATTTCTACCAATCGGAGGTCTTCAAATTCTCGTTCGTGGGGAAAATTCTCATTTAAAAATTCAATGTGTCGTGAGAGTTCTTGTCCGTTTCGTAAAGAGTGTGCGAAACGTGGCCGAAAATTAAAACCTCCATAACTCTCTCATTTTGAGTACAAAAGTGGTGAAATTTCCACCAATCGGAGGTCTTCATCTTCGCTTTCAGGGGAAAGAAATCTTGTTTCAAAATTCAATGGGATGAGAGCGTTCTTGTTTGTGTTATAAAGAGTGTGCGACACGTCACCTGAAGTTAAAACCTCCATAACTCTCATGTTAGGTCCAAAAGTGGCGAAATTTCTTCCAATCGGGGGTCTTGAAATTCACTTTGAAAGGAAAGAATTCTCGCTTCAAAATTCGGTGGGATGAGAGTGTTCTGGTCCGTTTTATAAAGCGCGTGAGAAACATCACCCAAAATTAAAACCACCATAACTCTCTCATTTTAAGTCGAAAAATAGTGCAATTTCTACCAATCGGAGGTCTTCAAATTCTCGTTCGTCGGGAAAATTCGCATTTAAAAATTCAATGTGTCGTGACAGTTCTGGTCCGTTTCATAAAGAGTGCAAAACGTGGCCGAAAATTAAAACCTCCATAACTCTCTCATTTTGATTCCAAAAGTGGTGAAATTTCCACGAATCGGAGGTCTTCATCTTCGCTCTCAGGGGAAAGAAATCTTGTTTCAAATTCAGTGGGATGAGAGCGTTCTTGTCTGTGTTATAAAGAGTGTGCGACACGTCACCTGAAATTAAAACCTCCATAACTCTCATTTTAGGTCCAAAAGTGGCCAAATTTCTTCCAATCGGAGGTCTTGAAATTCACTATCAAAGGAAAGAATTCTCGTTTCAAAATTCGGTGGGATGTGAGTGTTCTAGTCCGTTTTATAATGGGCGTGAGAAACATCACCCAAAATTAAAACGACCATAACTCTCTCATTTTAAGTCGAAAAGTAGTGCAATTTTTACCAATCGAAGGTCTTCCAAATCTCGTTCGTGGGGAAAATTCTCCTTTAAAAATTCAATCTGTCGTGAGATTTTTGTCTGTTTCATAAAGAGTGCGGAAAACATGGCCGAAAATTAGAACCTCCATAACTCTCTCATTTTGAGTCCAAAAGTGGTGAAATTTCCTCCAATCGGAGGTCTTCATCTTCGCTTTCAGGGGAAAGAAATCTTGTTCCAAAATTCAGTGGCATGAGAGCGGTCTTGTCTGTGTTATAAAGAGTGTGCGACACGTCACCTGAAATTAAAACCACCATAACTCTCATTTTAGGTCCAAAAGTGGCCAAATTTCTTCCAATCGGAGGTCTTGAAATTCACTTTCAAAGGAAAGAATTCTCGTTTCAAAATTCGGTGGGATGTGAGTGTTCTAGTCCGTTTTATAATGGGCGTGAGAAACATCACCCAAAATTAAAACGACCATAACTCTCTCATTTTAAGTCGAAAAGTAGTGCAATTTTTACCAATCGGAGGTCTTCCAAATCTCGTTCGTGGGGAAAATTCTCATTTAAAAATTCAATCTGTCGTGAGAGTTTTTGTCTGTTTCATAAAGAGTGCGGAAAACATGGCCGAAAATTAAAACCTCCATAACTCTCTCATTTTGAGTCCAAAACTGGTGAAATTTCCTCCAATCGGAGGTCTTCATCTTTACTTTCAGGGGAAAGAAATCTTGTTTCAAAATTCAATGGGATGGTAGCGTTCTTGTTTGTGTTATAAAGAGTGTGCGACAGGTCACCTGAAATTAAAACCTCCATAACTCTCATGTTAGGTCCAAAAGTGGCGAAATTTCTTCCAATCGAAGGTCCTGAAATTCACTTTCAAAGGAAAAAAATTCTCGTTTCAAAATTCGGTGGGATGAGAGTGTTCTGGTCCGTTTTAAAAAGCGCGTGAGAAACATCACCCAAAATTAAACCCACCATAACTCTCTCATTTTAAGTCGAAAAGTAGTGCAATTTCTACCAATCGGAGGTCTTCAAATTCTCGTTCGTGGGGAAAATTCTAATTTAAAAATTCAATGTGTCGTGAGAGTTCTTGTCCGTTTCGTAAAGAGTGTGCAAAACGTGGCCGAAATTTAAAACCTCCATATCTCTCTCATTTTGAGTACAAAAGTGGTGAAATTTCCACCAATCGGAGGTCTTCATCTTCGCTTTCAGGGGAAAGAAATCTTGTTTCAAAATTCAATGGGATGAGAGCGTTCTTCTTTGTGTTATAAAGAGTGTGCGACACGTCACCTGAAATTAAAACCTCCATAACTCTCATGTTAGGTCCAAAAGTGGCGAAATTTCTTCCAATCGAAGGTCCTGAAATTCACTTTCAAAGGAAAAAAATTCTCGTTTCAAAATTCGGTGGGATGAGAGTGTTCTGGTCCGTTTTAAAAAGCGCGTGAGAAACATCACCCAAAATTAAACCCACCATAACTCTCTCATTTTAAGTCGAAAAGTAGTGCAATTTCTACCAATCGGAGGTCTTCAAATTCTCGTTCGTGGGGAAAATTCGCATTTAAAAATTCAATGTGTCGTGACAGTTCTGGTCCGTTTCATAAAGAGTGCTAAACATGGCCAAAAATTAAAACCTCTATAACTCTCTCATTTTGAGTCCAAAAGTGGTGAAATTTCCACGAATCGGAGGTCTTCATCTTCGCTCTCAGGGGAAAGAAATCTTGTTTCAAATTCAGTGGGATGAGAGCGTTCTTGTCTGTGTTATAAAGAGTGTGCGACAAGTCACCTGAAATTAAAACCTCCATAACTTTCATTTTAGGTCCAAAAGTGGCCAAATTTCTTCCAATCGGAGGTCTTGAAATTCACTTTCAAAGGAAAGAATTCTCGTTTCAAAATTCGGTGGGATGTGAGTGTTCTAGTCCGTTTTATAATGGGCGTGAGAAACATCACCCAAAATTAAAACGACCATAACTCTCTCATTTTAAGTCGAAAAGTAGTGCAATTTTTACCAATCGGAGGTCTTCCAAATCTCGTTCGTGGGGAAAATTCTCATTTAAAAATTCAATCTGTCGTGAGAGTTTTTGTCTGTTTCATAAAGAGTGCGGAAAACATGGCCGAAAATTAGAACCTCCATAACTCTCTCATTTTGAGTCCAAAAGTGGTGAAATTTCCTCCAATCGGAGGTCTTCATCTTCGCTTTCAGGGGAAAGAAATCTTGTTTCAAAATTCAGTGGCATGAGAGCGTTCTTGTACTTGTTATAAAGAGTGTGCGACACGTCACCTGAAATTAAAACCTCCATAACTTTCATTTTAGGTCCAAAAGTGGCCAAATTTCTTCCAATCGGAGGTCTTGAAATTCACTTTCAAAGGAAAGAATTCTCGTTTCAAAATTCGGTGTGATGTGAGTGTTCTAGTCCGTTTTATAATGGGCGTGAGAAACATCACCCAAAATTAAAACGACCATAACTCTCTCATTTTAAGTCGAAAAGTAGTGCAATTTTTACCAATCGGAAGTCTTCCAAATCTCGTTCGTGGGGAAAATTCTCATTTAAAAATTCAATCTGTCGTGAGAGTTTTTGTCTGTTTCATAAAGAGTGCGGAAAACATGGCCGAAAATTAAAACCTCCATAACTCTCTCATTTTGAGTCCAAAACTGGTGAAATTTCCTCCAATCGGAGGTCTTCATCTTCGCTTTCAGGGGAAAGAAATCTTGTTTCAAAATTCAATGGGATGGTAGCGTTCTTGTTTGTGTTATAAAGAGTGTGCGACAGGTCACCTGAAATTAAAACCTCCATAACTCTCATGTTAGGTCCAAAAGTGGCAAAATTTCTTCCAATCGAAGGTCCTGAAATTCACTTTCAAAGGAAAAAAATTCTCGTTTCAAAATTCGGTAGGATGAGAGTGTTCTGGTCCGTTTTAAAAAGCGCGTGAGAAACATCACCCAAAATTAAACCCACCATAACTCTCTCATTTTAAGTCAAAAAGTAGTGCAATTTCTACCAATCGGAGGTCTGCAAATTCTCGTTCGTGGGGAAAATTCTCATTTAAAAATTCAATGTGTCGTGAGAGTTCTTGTCCGTTTCGTAAAGAGTGTGCGAAACGTGGCCGAATATTAAAACCTCCATAACTCTCTCATTTTGAGTACAAAAGTGGTGAAATTTCCACCAATCGGAGGTCTTCATCTTCGCTTTCAGGGGAAAGAAATCTTGTTTCAAAATTCAATGGGATGAGAGCGTTCTTCTTTGTGTTATAAAGAGTGTGCGACACGTCACCTGAAATTAAAACCTCCATAACTCTCATGTTAGGTCCAAAAGTGGCGAAATTTCTTCCAATCGGGGGTCTTGAAATTCACTTTGAAAGGAAAGAATTCTCGCTTCAAAATTCGGTGGGATGAGAGTGTTCTGGTCCGTTTTATAAAGCGCGTGAGAAACATCACCCAAAATTAAAACCACCATAACTGTCTCATTTTAAGTCGAAAAATAGTGCAATTTCTACCAATCGGAGGTCTTCAAATTCTCGTTCGTGGGGAAAATTCGCATTTAAAAATTCAATGTGTCGTGACAGTTCTGGTCCGTTTCATAAAGAGTGCAAAACGTGGCCAAAAATTAAAACCTCCATAACTCTCTCATTTTGAGTCCAAAAGTGGTGAAATTTCCACGAATCGGAGGTCTTCATCTTCGCTCTCAGGGGAAAGAAATCTTGTTTCAAATTCAGTGGGATGAGAGCGTTCTTGTCTGTGTTATAAAGAGTGTGCGACACGTCACCTGAAATTAAAACCTCCATAACTCTCATTTTAGGTCCAAAAGTGGTCAAATTTCTTCCAATCAGAGGTCTTGAAATTCACTTTCAAAGGAAAGAATTCTCGTTTCAAAATTCGGTGTGATGTGAGTGTTCTAGTCCGTTTTATAATGGGCGTGAGAAACATCACCCAAAATTAAAACGACCATAACTCTCTCATTTTAAGTCGAAAAGTAGTGCAATTTTTACCAATCGGAGGTCTTCCAAATCTCGTTCGTGGGGAAAATTCTCATTTAAAAATTCAATCTGTCGTGAGAGTTTTTGTCTGTTTCATAAAGAGTGCGAAAAACATGGCCGAAAATTAAAACCTCCATAACTCTCTCATTTTGAGTCCAAAACTGGTGAAATTTCCTCCAATCGGAGGTCTTCATCTTCGCTTTCAGGGGAAAGAAATCTTGTTTCAAAATTCAATGGGATGGTAGCGTTCTTGTTTGTGTTATAAAGAGTGTGCGACAGGTCACCTGAAATTAAAACCTCCATAACTCTCATGTTAGGTCCAAAAGTGGCGAAATTTCTTCCAATCGGGGGTCTTGAAATTCACTTTCAAAGGAAAGAATTCTCGCTTCAAAATTCGGTGGGATGAGAGTGTTCTGGTCTGTTTTAAAAAGGGCGTGAGAAACATCACCCAAAATTAAAACCACCATAACTCTCTCATTTTAAGTCGAAAAGTAGTGCAATTTCTACCAATCGGAGGTCTTCAAATTCTCGTTCGTGGGGAAAATTCTCATTTAAAAATTCAATGTGTCGTGAGAGTTCTTGTCCGTTTCGTAAAGAGTGTGCGAAACGTGGCCGAAAATTAAAACCTCCATAACTCTCTCATTTTGAGTACAAAAGTGGTGAAATTTCCACCAATCGGAGGTCTTCATCTTCGCTTTCAGGGGAAAGAAATCTTGTTTCAAAATTCAATGGGATGAGAGCGTTCTTGTTTGTGTTATAAAGAGTGTGCGACACGTCACCTGAAATTAAAACCTCCATAACTCTCATGTTAGGTCCAAAAGTGGCGAAATTTCTTCCAATCGGGGGTCTTGAAATTCACTTTGAAAGGAAAGAATTCTCGCTTTAAAATTCGGTGGGATGAGAGTGTTCTGGTCCGTTTTATAAAGCGCGTGAGAAACATCACCCAAAATTAAAACCACCATAACTCTCTCATTTTAAGTCGAAAAATAGTGCAATTTCTACCAATCGGAGGTCTCCAAATTCTCGTTCGTGGGGAAAATTCTCATTTAAAAATTCAATGTGTCGTGAGAGTTCTTGTCCGTTTCGTAAAGAGTGTGCGAAACGTGGCCGAAAATTAAAACCTCCATAACTCTCTCATTTTGAGTACAAAAGTGGTGAAATTTCCACCAATCGGAGGTCTTCATCTTCGCTTTCAGGGGAAAGAAATCTTGTTTCAAAATTCAATGGGATGAGAGCGTTCTTGTTTGTGTTATAAAGAGTGTGCGACACGTCACCTGAAATTAAAACCTCCATAACTCTCATGTTAGGTCCAAAAGTGGCGAAATTTCTTCCAATCGGGGGTCTTGAAATTCACTTTGAAAGGAAAGAATTCTCGCTTCAAAATTCGGTGGGATGAGAGTGTTCTGGTCCGTTTTATAAAGCGCGTGAGAAACATCACCCAAAATTAAAACCACCATAACTCTCTCATTTTAAGTCGAAAAATAGTGCAATTTCTACAAATCGGAGGTCTTCAAATTCTCGTTCGTGGGGAAAATTCGCATTTAAAAATTCAATGTGTCGTGACAGTTCTGGTCCGTTTCATAAAGAGTGCAAAACGTGGCCGAAAATTAAAACCTCCATAACTCTCTCATTTTGATTCCAAAAGTGGTGAAATTTCCACGAATCGGAGGTCTTCATCTTCGCTCTCAGGGGAAAGAAATCTTGTTTCAAATTCAGTGGGATGAGAGCGTTCTTGTCTGTGTTATAAAGAGTGTGCGACACGTCACCTGAAATTAAAACCTCCATAACTCTCGTTTTAGGTCCAAAAATGGCCAAAAAATCTTCCAATCGGAGGTCTTGAAATTCACTTTCAAAGGAAAGAATTCTCGTTTCAAAAGTCGGTGGGATGTGAGTGTTCTAGTCCGTTTTATAATGGGCGTGAGAAACATCACCCAAAATTAAAACGACCATAACTCTCTCATTTTAAGTCGAAAAGTAGTGCAATTTTTACCAATCGGAGGTCTTCCAAATCTCGTTCGTGGGGAAAATTCTCATTTAAAAATTCAATCTGTCGTGAGAGTTTTTGTCTGTTTCATAAAGAGTGCGGAAAACATGGCCGAAAATTAAAACCTCCATAACTCTCTCATTTTGAGTCCAAAACTGGTGAAATTTCCTCCAATCGGAGGTCTTCATCTTCGCTTTCAGGGGAAAGAAATCTTGTTTCAAAATTCAATGGGATGAGAGCGTTCTTCTTTGTGTTATAAAGAGTGTGCGACACGTCACCTGAAATTAAAACCTCCATAACTCTCATGTTAGGTCCAAAAGTGGCAAAATTTCTTCCAATCGGGGGTCTTGAAATTCACTTTGAAAGGAAAGAATTCTCGCTTCAGAATTCGGTGGGATGAGAGCGTTCTGGTCCGTTTTATAAAGCGCGTGAGAAACATCACCCAAAATTAAAACCACCATAACTCTCTCATTTTAAGTCGAAAAATAGTGCAATTTCTACCAATCGGAGGTCTTCAAATTCTCGTTCGTGGGGAAAATTCGCATTTAAAAATTCAATGTGTCGTGACAGTTCTGGTCCGTTTCATAAAGAGTGCAAAACGTGGCCAAAAATTAAAACCTCCATAACTCTCTCATTTTGAGTCCAAAAGTGGTGAAATTTCCACGAATCGGAGGTCTTCATCTTCGCTCTCAGGGGAAAGAAATCTTGTTTCAAATTCAGTGGGATGAGAGCGTTCTTGTCTGTGTTATAAAGAGTGTGCGACACGTCACCTGAAATTAAAACCTCCATAACTCTCATTTTAGGTCGAAAAGTGGCCAAATTTCTTCCAATCGGAGGTCTTGAAATTCACTTTCAAAGGAAAGAATTCTCGTTTCAAAATTCGGTGGGATGTGAGTGTTCTAGTCCGTTTTATAATGGGCGTGAGAAACATCACCCAAAATTAAAACGACCATAACTCTCTCATTTTAAGTCGAAAAGTAGTGCAATTTTTACCAATCGGAGGTCTTCCAAATCTCGTTCGTGGGGAAAATTCTCATTTAAAAATTCAATCTGTCGTGAGAGTTTTTGTCTGTTTCATAAAGAGTGCGGAAAACATGGCCGAAAATTAGAACCTCCATAACTCTCTCATTTTGAGTCCAAAAGTGGTGAAATTTCCTCCAATCGGAGGTCTTCATCTTCGCTTTCAGGGGAAAGAAATCTTGTTTCAAAATTCAGTGGCATGAGAGCGTTCTTGTACTTGTTATAAAGAGTGTGCGACACGTCACCTGAAATTAAAACCACCATAACTCTCATTTTAGGTCCAAAAGTGGCCAAATTTCTTCCAATCGGAGGTCTTGAAATTCAGTTTCAAAGGAAAGAATTCTCGTTTCAAAAGTTGGTGGGATGTGAGTGTTCTAGTCCGTTTTATAATGGGCGTGAGAAACATCACCCAAAATTAAAACGACCATAACTCTCTCATTTTAAGTTGAAAAGTAGTGCAATTTTTACCAATCGGAGGTCTTCCAAATCTCGTTCGTGGGGAAAATTCTCATTTAAAAATTCAATCTGTCGTGAGAGTTTTTGTCTATTTCATAAAGAGTGCGGAAAACATGGCCGAAAATTAAAACCTCCATAACTCTCTCATTTTGAGTCCAAAACTGGTGAAATTTCCTCCAATCGGAGGTCTTCATCTTCGCTTTCAGGGGAAAGAAATCTTGTTTCAAGATTCAATGGGATGGTAGCGTTCTTGTTTGTGTTATAAAGAGTGTGCGACAGGTCACCTGAAATTAAAACCTCCATAACTCTCATATTAGGTCCAAAAGTGGCGAAATTTCTTCGAATCGAAGGTCCTGAAATTCACTTTCAAAGGAAAGAATTCTCGTTTCAAAATTCGGTGGGATGAGAGTGTTCTGGTCCGTTTTAAAAAGGGCGTGAGAAACATCACCCAAAATGAAAACCACCATAACTCTCTCATTTTAAGTCGAAAAGTAGTGCAATTTCTACCAATCGGAGGTCTTCAAATTCTCGTTCGTGGGGAAAATTCTCATTTAAAAATTCAATGTGTCGTGAGAGTTCTTGTCCGTTTCGTAAAGAGTGTGCGAAACGTGGCCGAAAATTAAAACCTCCATAACCCTCTCATTTTGAGTACAAAAGTGGTGAAATTTCCACCAATCGGAGGTCTTCATCTTCGCTTTCAGGGGAAAGAAATCTTGTTTCAAAATTCAATGGGATGAGAGCGTTCTTGTTTGTGTTATAAAGAGTGTGCGACACGTCACCTGAAATTAAAACCTCCATAACTCTCATGTTAGGTCCAAAAGTGGCGAAATTTCTTCCAATCGAAGGTCCTGAAATTCACTTTCAAAGGAAAAAATTCTCGTTTCAAAATTCGGTGGGATGAGAGTGTTCTGGTCCGTTTTAAAAAGCGCGTGAGAAACATCACCCAAAATTAAACCCACCATAACTCTCTCATTTTAAGTCGAAAAATAGTGCAATTTCTACCAATCGGAGGTCTTCAAATTCTTGTTCGTGGGGAAAATTCGCATTTAAAAATTCAATGTGTCGTGAGAGTTCTGGTCCGTTTCATAAAGAGTGTGCAAAACGTGGCCGAAAATTAAAACCTCCATAACTCGCTCATTTTGAGTCCAAAAGTGGTGAAATTTCCACAAATCGGAGGTCTTCATCTTCGCTCTCAGGGGAAAGAAATCTTGTTTCAAATTCAGTGGGATGAGAGCGTTCTTGTCTGTGTTATAAAGAGTGTGCGACACGTCACCTGAAATTAAAACCTCCATAACTCTCATTTTAGGTCCAAAAGTGGCCAAATTTCTTCCAATCGGAGGTCTTGAAATTCAGTTTCAAAGGAAAGAATTCTCGTTTCAAAAGTCGGTGGGATGTGAGTGTTCTAGTCCGTTTTATAATGGGCGTGAGAAACATCACCCAAAATTAAAACGACCATAACTCTCTCATTTTAAGTCGAAAAGTAGTGCAATTTTTACCAATCGGAGGTCTTCCAAATCTCGTTCGTGGGGAAAATTCTCATTTAAAAATTCAATCTGTCGTGAGAGTTTTTGTCTATTTCATAAAGAGTGCGGAAAACATGGCCGAAAATTAAAACCTCCATAACTCTCTCATTTTGAGTCCAAAACTGGTGAAATTTCCTCCAATCGGAGGTCTTCATCTTCGCTTTCAGGGGAAAGAAATCTTGTTTCAAAATTCAATGGGATGGTAGCGTTCTTGTTTGTGTTATAAAGAGTGTGCGACAGGTCACCTGAAATTAAAACCTCCATAACTCTCATATTAGGTCCAAAAGTGGCGAAATTTCTTCGAATCAAAGGTCCTGAAATTCACTTTCAAAGGAAAGAATTCTCGTTTCAAAATTCGGTGGGATGAGAGTGTTCTGGTCCGTTTTAAAAAGGGCGTGAGAAACATCACCCAAAATTAAAACCACCATAACTCTCTCATTTTAAGTCGAAAAATAGTGCAATTTCTACCAATCGGAGGTCTTCAAATTCTTGTTCGTGGGGAAAATTCGCATTTAAAAATTCAATGTGTCGTGAGAGTTCTGGTCCGTTTCATAAAGAGTGTGCAAAACGTGGCCAAAAATTAAAACCTCCATAACTCGCTCATTTTGAGTCCAAAAGTGGTGAAATTTCCACAAATCGGAGGTCTTCATCTTCGCTCTCAGGGGAAAGAAATCTTGTTTCAAATTCAGTGGGATGAGAGCGTTCTTGTCTGTGTTATAAAGAGTGTGCGACACGTCACCTGAAATTAAAACCTCCATAACTCTCATTTTAGGTCCAAAAGTGGCCAAATTTCTTCCAATCGGAGGTCTTGAAATTCAGTTTCAAAGGAAAGAATTCTCGTTTCAAAAGTCGGTGGGATGTGAGTGTTCTAGTCCGTTTTATAATGGGCGTGAGAAACATCACCCAAAATTAAAACGACCATAACTCTCTCATTTTAAGTCGAAAAGTAGTGCAATTTTTACCAATCGGAGGTCTTCCAAATCTCGTTCGTGGGGAAAATTCTCATTTAAAAATTTAATCTGTCGTGAGAGTTTTTGTCTATTTCATAAAGAGTGCGGAAAACATGGCCGAAAATTAAAACCTCCATAACTCTCTCATTTTGAGTCCAAAACTGGTGAAATTTCCTCCAATCGGAGGTCTTCATCTTCGCTTTCAGGGGAAAGAAATCTTGTTTCAAAATTCAATGGGATGGTAGCGTTCTTGTTTGTGTTATAAAGAGTGTGCGACAGGTCACCTGAAATTAAAACCTCCATAACTCTCATGTTAGGTCCAAAAGTGGCGAAATTTCTTCGAATCGAAGGTCCTGAAATTCACTTTCAAAGGAAAGAATTCTCGTTTCAAAATTCGGTGGGATGAGAGTGTTCTGGTCCGTTTTAAAAAGGGCGTGAGAAACATCACCCAAAATTAAAACCACCATAACTCTCTCATTTTAAGTCGAAAAGTAGTGCAATTTCTACCAATCGGAGGTCTTCAAATTCTCGTTCGTGGGGAAAATTCTCATTTAAAAATTCAATGTGTCGTGAGAGTTCTTGTCCGTTTCGTAAAGAGTGTGCGAAACGTGGCCGAAAATTAAAACCTTCATAACTCTCTCATTTTGAGTACAAAAGTGGTGAAATTTCCACCAATCGGAGGTCTTCATCTTCGCTTTCAGGGGAAAGAAATCTTGTTTCAAAATTCAATGGGATGAGAGCGTTCTTGTTTGTGTTATAAAGAGTGTGCGACACGTCACCTGAAATTAAAACCTCCATAACTCTCATGTTAGGTCCAAAAGTGGCGAAATTTCTTCAAATCGAAGGTCCTGAAATTCACTTTCAAAGGAAAAAATTCTCGTTTCAAAATTCGGTGGGATGAGAGTGTTCTGGTCCGTTTTAAAAAGCGCGTGAGAAACATCACCCAAAATTAAACCCACCATACCTCTCTCATTTTAAGTCGAAAAGTAGTGCAATTTCTACCAATCGGAGGTCTTCAAATTCTCGTTCGTGGGGAAAATTCTCATTTAAAAATTCAATGTGTCGTGAGAGTTCTTGTCCGTTTCGTAAAGAGTGTGCGAAATGTGGCCGAAAATTAAAACCTCCATAACTCTCTCATTTTGAGTACAAAAGTGGTGAAATTTCCACCAATCGGAGGTCTTCATCTTCGCTTTCAGGGGAAAGAAATCTTGTTTCAAAATTCAATGGGATGAGAGCGTTCTTCTTTGTGTTATAAAGAGTGTGCGACACGTCACCTGAAATTAAAACCTCCATAACTCTCATGTTAGGTCCAAAAGTGGCGAAATTTCTTCCAATCGGGGGTCTTGAAATTCACTTTGAAAGGAAAGAATTCTCGCTTCAAAATTCGGTGGGATGAGAGCGTTCTGGTCCGTTTTATAAAGCGCGTGAGAAACATCACCCAAAATTAAAACCACCATACCTCTCTCATTTTAAGTCGAAAAGTAGTGCAATTTCTACCAATCGGAGGTCTTCCAAATCTCGTTCGTGGGGAAAATTCTCATTTAAAAATTCAATCTGTCCTGAGAGTTTTTGTCTGTTTCATAAAGAGTGCGGAAAACATGGCCGAAAATTAGAACCTCCATAACTCTCTCATTTTGAGTCCAAAAGTGGTGAAATTTCCTCCAATCGGAGGTCTTCATCTTCGCTTTCAGGGGAAAGAAATCTTGTTTCAAAATTCAATGGGATGAGAGCGTTCTTGTTTGTGTTATAAAGAGTGTGCGACACGTCACCTGAAATTAAAACCTCCATAACTCTCATGTTAGGTCCAAAAGTGGCGAAATTTCTTCGAATCGAAGGTCCTGAAATTCACTTTCAAAGGAAAGAATTCTCGTTTCAAAATTCGGTGGGATGAGAGTGTTCTGGTCCGTTTTAAAAAGGGCGTGAGAAACATCACCCAAAATTAAAACCACCATAACTCTCTCATTTTAAGTCGAAAAATAGTGCAATTTCTACCAATCGGAGGTCTTCAAATTCTTGTTCGTGGGGAAAATTCGCATTTAAAAATTCAATGTGTCGTGAGAGTTCTGGTCCGTTTCATAAAGAGTGTGCAAAACGTGGCCAAAAATTAAAACCTCCATAACTCGCTCATTTTGAGTCCAAAAGTGGTGAAATTTCCACAAATCGGAGGTCTTCATCTTCGCTCTCAGGGGAAAGAAATCTTGTTTCAAATTCAGTGGGATGAGAGCGTTCTTGTCTGTGTTATAAAGAGTGTGCGACACGTCACCTGAAATTAAAACCTCCATAACTCTCATTTTAGGTCCAAAAGTGGCCAAATTTCTTCCAATCGGAGGTCTTGAAATTCAGTTTCAAAGGAAAGAATTCTCGTTTCAAAAGTCGGTGGGATGTGAGTGTTCTAGTCCGTTTTATAATGGGCGTGAGAAACATCACCCAAAATTAAAACGACCATAACTCTCTCATTTTAAGTCGAAAAGTAGTGCAATTTTTACCAATCGGAGGTCTTCCAAATCTCGTTCGTGGGGAAAATTCTCATTTAAAAATTTAATCTGTCGTGAGAGTTTTTGTCTATTTCATAAAGAGTGCGGAAAACATGGCCGAAAATTAAAACCTCCATAACTCTCTCATTTTGAGTCCAAAACTGGTGAAATTTCCTCCAATCGGAGGTCTTCATCTTCGCTTTCAGGGGAAAGAAATCTTGTTTCAAAATTCAATGGGATGGTAGCGTTCTTGTTTGTGTTATAAAGAGTGTGCGACAGGTCACCTGAAATTAAAACCTCCATAACTCTCATGTTAGGTCCAAAAGTGGCGAAATTTCTTCGAATCGAAGGTCCTGAAATTCACTTTCAAAGGAAAGAATTCTCGTTTCAAAATTCGGTGGGATGAGAGTGTTCTGGTCCGTTTTAAAAAGGGCGTGAGAAACATCACCCAAAATTAAAACCACCATAACTCTCTCATTTTAAGTCGAAAAGTAGTGCAATTTCTACCAATCGGAGGTCTTCAAATTCTCGTTCGTGGGGAAAATTCTCATTTAAAAATTCAATGTGTCGTGAGAGTTCTTGTCCGTTTCGTAAAGAGTGTGCGAAACGTGGCCGAAAATTAAAACCTTCATAACTCTCTCATTTTGAGTACAAAAGTGGTGAAATTTCCACCAATCGGAGGTCTTCATCTTCGCTTTCAGGGGAAAGAAATCTTGTTTCAAAATTCAATGGGATGAGAGCGTTCTTGTTTGTGTTATAAAGAGTGTGCGACACGTCACCTGAAATTAAAACCTCCATAACTCTCATGTTAGGTCCAAAAGTGGCGAAATTTCTTCAAATCGAAGGTCCTGAAATTCACTTTCAAAGGAAAAAATTCTCGTTTCAAAATTCGGTGGGATGAGAGTGTTCTGGTCCGTTTTAAAAAGCGCGTGAGAAACATCACCCAAAATTAAACCCACCATACCTCTCTCATTTTAAGTCGAAAAGTAGTGCAATTTCTACCAATCGGAGGTCTTCAAATTCTCGTTCGTGGGGAAAATTCTCATTTAAAAATTCAATGTGTCGTGAGAGTTCTTGTCCGTTTCGTAAAGAGTGTGCGAAATGTGGCCGAAAATTAAAACCTCCATAACTCTCTCATTTTGAGTACAAAAGTGGTGAAATTTCCACCAATCGGAGGTCTTCATCTTCGCTTTCAGGGGAAAGAAATCTTGTTTCAAAATTCAATGGGATGAGAGCGTTCTTCTTTGTGTTATAAAGAGTGTGCGACACGTCACCTGAAATTAAAACCTCCATAACTCTCATGTTAGGTCCAAAAGTGGCGAAATTTCTTCCAATCGGGGGTCTTGAAATTCACTTTGAAAGGAAAGAATTCTCGCTTCAAAATTCGGTGGGATGAGAGCGTTCTGGTCCGTTTTATAAAGCGCGTGAGAAACATCACCCAAAATTAAAACCACCATACCTCTCTCATTTTAAGTCGAAAAGTAGTGCAATTTCTACCAATCGGAGGTCTTCCAAATCTCGTTCGTGGGGAAAATTCTCATTTAAAAATTCAATCTGTCCTGAGAGTTTTTGTCTGTTTCATAAAGAGTGCGGAAAACATGGCCGAAAATTAGAACCTCCATAACTCTCTCATTTTGAGTCCAAAAGTGGTGAAATTTCCTCCAATCGGAGGTCTTCATCTTCGCTTTCAGGGGAAAGAAATCTTGTTTCAAAATTCAATGGGATGAGAGCGTTCTTGTTTGTGTTATAAAGAGTGTGCGACACGTCACCTGAAATTAAAACCTCCATAACTCTCATGTTAGGTCCAAAAGTGGCGAAATTTCTTCGAATCGAAGGTCCTGAAATTCACTTTCAAAGGAAAGAATTCTCGTTTCAAAATTCGGTGGGATGAGAGTGTTCTGGTCCGTTTTAAAAAGGGCGTGAGAAACATCACCCAAAATTAAAACCACCATAACTCTCTCATTTTAAGTCGAAAAATAGTGCAATTTCTACCAATCGGAGGTCTTCAAATTCTTGTTCGTGGGGAAAATTCGCATTTAAAAATTCAATGTGTCGTGAGAGTTCTGGTCCGTTTCATAAAGAGTGTGCAAAACGTGGCCAAAAATTAAAACCTCCATAACTCGCTCATTTTGAGTCCAAAAGTGGTGAAATTTCCACAAATCGGAGGTCTTCATCTTCGCTCTCAGGGGAAAGAAATCTTGTTTCAAATTCAGTGGGATGAGAGCGTTCTTGTCTGTGTTATAAAGAGTGTGCGACACGTCACCTGAAATTAAAACCTCCATAACTCTCATTTTAGGTCCAAAAGTGGCCAAATTTCTTCCAATCGGAGGTCTTGAAATTCAGTTTCAAAGGAAAGAATTCTCGTTTCAAAAGTCGGTGGGATGTGAGTGTTCTAGTCCGTTTTATAATGGGCGTGAGAAACATCACCCAAAATTAAAACGACCATAACTCTCTCATTTTAAGTCGAAAAGTAGTGCAATTTTTACCAATCGGAGGTCTTCCAAATCTCGTTCGTGGGGAAAATTCTCATTTAAAAATTTAATCTGTCGTGAGAGTTTTTGTCTATTTCATAAAGAGTGCGGAAAACATGGCCGAAAATTAAAACCTCCATAACTCTCTCATTTTGAGTCCAAAACTGGTGAAATTTCCTCCAATCGGAGGTCTTCATCTTCGCTTTCAGGGGAAAGAAATCTTGTTTCAAAATTCAATGGGATGGTAGCGTTCTTGTTTGTGTTATAAAGAGTGTGCGACAGGTCACCTGAAATTAAAACCTCCATAACTCTCATGTTAGGTCCAAAAGTGGCGAAATTTCTTCGAATCGAAGGTCCTGAAATTCACTTTCAAAGGAAAGAATTCTCGTTTCAAAATTCGGTGGGATGAGAGTGTTCTGGTCCGTTTTAAAAAGGGCGTGAGAAACATCACCCAAAATTAAAACCACCATAACTCTCTCATTTTAAGTCGAAAAGTAGTGCAATTTCTACCAATCGGAGGTCTTCAAATTCTCGTTCGTGGGGAAAATTCTCATTTAAAAATTCAATGTGTCGTGAGAGTTCTTGTCCGTTTCGTAAAGAGTGTGCGAAACGTGGCCGAAAATTAAAACCTCCATAACTCTCTCATTTTGAGTACAAAAGTGGTGAAATTTCCACCAATCGGAGGTCTTCATCTTCGCTTTCAGGGGAAAGAAATCTTGTTTCAAAATTCAATGGGATGAGAGCGTTCTTGTTTGTGTTATAAAGAGTGTGCGACACGTCACCTGAAATTAAAACCTCCATAACTCTCATGTTAGGTCCAAAAGTGGCGAAATTTCTTCAAATCGAAGGTCCTGAAATTCACTTTCAAAGGAAAAAATTCTCGTTTCAAAATTCGGTGGGATGAGAGTGTTCTGGTCCGTTTTAAAAAGCGCGTGAGAAACATCACCCAAAATTAAACCCACCATACCTCTCTCATTTTAAGTCGAAAAGTAGTGCAATTTCTACCAATCGGAGGTCTTCAAATTCTCGTTCGTGGGGAAAATTCTCATTTAAAAATTCAATGTGTCGTGAGAGTTCTTGTCCGTTTCGTAAAGAGTGTGCGAAATGTGGCCGAAAATTAAAACCTCCATAACTCTCTCATTTTGAGTACAAAAGTGGTGAAATTTCCACCAATCGGAGGTCTTCATCTTCGCTTTCAGGGGAAAGAAATCTTGTTTCAAAATTCAATGGGATGAGAGCGTTCTTCTTTGTGTTATAAAGAGTGTGCGACACGTCACCTGAAATTAAAACCTCCATAACTCTCATGTTAGGTCCAAAAGTGGCGAAATTTCTTCCAATCGGGGGTCTTGAAATTCACTTTGAAAGGAAAGAATTCTCGCTTCAAAATTCGGTGGGATGAGAGCGTTCTGGTCCGTTTTATAAAGCGCGTGAGAAACATCACCCAAAATTAAAACCACCATACCTCTCTCATTTTAAGTCGAAAAGTAGTGCAATTTCTACCAATCGGAGGTCTTCCAAATCTCGTTCGTGGGGAAAATTCTCATTTAAAAATTCAATCTGTCCTGAGAGTTTTTGTCTGTTTCATAAAGAGTGCGGAAAACATGGCCGAAAATTAGAACCTCCATAACTCTCTCATTTTGAGTCCAAAAGTGGTGAAATTTCCTCCAATCGGAGGTCTTCATCTTCGCTTTCAGGGGAAAGAAATCTTGTTTCAAAATTCAATGGGATGAGAGCGTTCTTGTTTGTGTTATAAAGAGTGTGCGACACGTCACCTGAAATTAAAACCTCCATAACTCTCATGTTAGGTCCAAAAGTGGCGAAATTTCTTCGAATCGAAGGTCCTGAAATTCACTTTCAAAGGAAAGAATTCTCGTTTCAAAATTCGGTGGGATGAGAGTGTTCTGGTCCGTTTTAAAAAGGGCGTGAGAAACATCACCCAAAATTAAAACCACCATAACTCTCTCATTTTAAGTCGAAAAATAGTGCAATTTCTACCAATCGGAGGTCTTCAAATTCTTGTTCGTGGGGAAAATTCGCATTTAAAAATTCAATGTGTCGTGAGAGTTCTGGTCCGTTTCATAAAGAGTGTGCAAAACGTGGCCGAAAATTAAAACCTCCATAACTCGCTCATTTTGAGTCCAAAAGTGGTGAAATTTCCACAAATCGGAGGTCTTCATCTTCGCTCTCAGGGGAAAGAAATCTTGTTTCAAATTCAGTGGGATGAGAGCGTTCTTGTCTGTGTTATAAAGAGTGTGCGACACGTCACCTGAAATTAAAACCTCCATAACTCTCATTTTAGGTCCAAAAGTGGCCAAATTTCTTCCAATCGGAGGTCTTGAAATTCAGTTTCAAAGGAAAGAATTCTCGTTTCAAAAGTCGGTGGGATGTGAGTGTTCTAGTCCGTTTTATAATGGGCGTGAGAAACATCACCCAAAATTAAAACGACCATAACTCTCTCATTTTAAGTCGAAAAGTAGTGCAATTTTTACCAATCGGAGGTCTTCCAAATCTCGTTCGTGGGGAAAATTCTCATTTAAAAATTCAATCTGTCGTGAGAGTTTTTGTCTATTTCATAAAGAGTGCGGAAAACATGGCCGAAAATTAAAACCTCCATAACTCTCTCATTTTGAGTCCAAAACTGGTGAAATTTCCTCCAATCGGAGGTCTTCATCTTCGCTTTCAGGGGAAAGAAATCTTGTTTCAAAATTCAATGGGATGGTAGCGTTCTTGTTTGTGTTATAAAGAGTGTGCGACAGGTCACCTGAAATTAAAACCTCCATAACTCTCATGTTAGGTCCAAAAGTGGCGAAATTTCTTCGAATCGAAGGTCCTGAAATTCACTTTCAAAGGAAAGAATTCTCGTTTCAAAATTCGGTGGGATGAGAGTGTTCTGGTCCGTTTTAAAAAGGGCGTGAGAAACATCACCCAAAATGAAAACCACCATAACTCTCTCATTTTAAGTCGAAAAGTAGTGCAATTTCTACCAATCGGAGGTCTTCAAATTCTCGTTCGTGGGGAAAATTCTCATTTAAAAATTCAATGTGTCGTGAGAGTTCTTGTCCGTTTCGTAAAGAGTGTGCGAAACGTGGCCGAAAATTAAAACCTCCATAACTCTCTCATTTTGAGTACAAAAGTGGTGAAATTTCCACCAATCGGAGGTCTTCATCTTCGCTTTCAGGGGAAAGAAATCTTGTTTCAAAATTCAATGGGATGAGAGCGTTCTTGTCTGTGTTATAAAGAGTGTGCGACACGTCACCTGAAATTAAAACCTCCATAACTCTCATTTTAGGTCCAAAAGTGGCCAAATTTCTTCCAATCGGAGGTCTTGAAATTCACTTTCGAAGGAAAGAATTCTCGTTTCAAAAGTCGGTGGGATGTGAGTGTTCTAGTCCGTTTTATAATGGGCGTGAGAAACATCACCCAAAATTAAAACGACCATAACTCTCTCATTTTAAGTCGAAAAATAGTGCAATTTCTACCAATCGGAGGTCTTCAAATTCTTGTTCGTGGGGAAAATTCGCATTTAAAAATTCAATGTGTCGTGAGAGTTCTGGTCCGTTTCATAAAGAGTGTGCAAAACGTGGCCGAAAATTAAAACCTCCATAACTCGCTCATTTTGAGTCCAAAAGTGGTGAAATTTCCACAAATCGGAGGTCTTCATCTTCGCTCTCAGGGGAAAGAAATCTTGTTTCAAATTCAGTGGGATGAGAGCGTTCTTGTCTGTGTTATAAAGAGTGTGCGACACGTCACCTGAAATTAAAACCTCCATAACTCTCATTTTAGGTCCAAAAGTGGCCAAATTTCTTCCAATCGGAGGTCTTGAAATTCAGTTTCAAAGGAAAGAATTCTCGTTTCAAAAGTCGGTGGGATGTGAGTGTTCTAGTCCGTTTTATAATGGGCGTGAGAAACATCACCCAAAATTAAAACGACCATAACTCTCTCATTTTAAGTCGAAAAGTAGTGCAATTTTTACCAATCGGAGGTCTTCCAAATCTCGTTCGTGGGGAAAATTCTCATTTAAAAATTCAATCTGTCGTGAGAGTTTTTGTCTATTTCATAAAGAGTGCGGAAAACATGGCCGAAAATTAAAACCTCCATAACTCTCTCATTTTGAGTCCAAAACTGGTGAAATTTCCTCCAATCGGAGGTCTTCATCTTCGCTTTCAGGGGAAAGAAATCTTGTTTCAAAATTCAATGGGATGGTAGCGTTCTTGTTTGTGTTATAAAGAGTGTGCGACAGGTCACCTGAAATTAAAACCTCCATAACTCTCATATTAGGTCCAAAAGTGGCGAAATTTCTTCGAATCAAAGGTCCTGAAATTCACTTTCAAAGGAAAGAATTCTCGTTTCAAAATTCGGTGGGATGAGAGTGTTCTGGTCCGTTTTAAAAAGGGCGTGAGAAACATCACCCAAAATTAAAACCACCATAACTCTCTCATTTTAAGTCGAAAAATAGTGCAATTTCTACCAATCGGAGGTCTTCAAATTCTTGTTCGTGGGGAAAATTCGCATTTAAAAATTCAATGTGTCGTGAGAGTTCTGGTCCGTTTCATAAAGAGTGTGCAAAACGTGGCCAAAAATTAAAACCTCCATAACTCGCTCATTTTGAGTCCAAAAGTGGTGAAATTTCCACAAATCGGAGGTCTTCATCTTCGCTCTCAGGGGAAAGAAATCTTGTTTCAAATTCAGTGGGATGAGAGCGTTCTTGTCTGTGTTATAAAGAGTGTGCGACACGTCACCTGAAATTAAAACCTCCATAACTCTCATTTTAGGTCCAAAAGTGGCCAAATTTCTTCCAATCGGAGGTCTTGAAATTCAGTTTCAAAGGAAAGAATTCTCGTTTCAAAAGTCGGTGGGATGTGAGTGTTCTAGTCCGTTTTATAATGGGCGTGAGAAACATCACCCAAAATTAAAACGACCATAACTCTCTCATTTTAAGTCGAAAAGTAGTGCAATTTTTACCAATCGGAGGTCTTCCAAATCTCGTTCGTGGGGAAAATTCTCATTTAAAAATTTAATCTGTCGTGAGAGTTTTTGTCTATTTCATAAAGAGTGCGGAAAACATGGCCGAAAATTAAAACCTCCATAACTCTCTCATTTTGAGTCCAAAACTGGTGAAATTTCCTCCAATCGGAGGTCTTCATCTTCGCTTTCAGGGGAAAGAAATCTTGTTTCAAAATTCAATGGGATGGTAGCGTTCTTGTTTGTGTTATAAAGAGTGTGCGACAGGTCACCTGAAATTAAAACCTCCATAACTCTCATGTTAGGTCCAAAAGTGGCGAAATTTCTTCGAATCGAAGGTCCTGAAATTCACTTTCAAAGGAAAGAATTCTCGTTTCAAAATTCGGTGGGATGAGAGTGTTCTGGTCCGTTTTAAAAAGGGCGTGAGAAACATCACCCAAAATTAAAACCACCATAACTCTCTCATTTTAAGTCGAAAAGTAGTGCAATTTCTACCAATCGGAGGTCTTCAAATTCTCGTTCGTGGGGAAAATTCTCATTTAAAAATTCAATGTGTCGTGAGAGTTCTTGTCCGTTTCGTAAAGAGTGTGCGAAACGTGGCCGAAAATTAAAACCTCCATAACTCTCTCATTTTGAGTACAAAAGTGGTGAAATTTCCACCAATCGGAGGTCTTCATCTTCGCTTTCAGGGGAAAGAAATCTTGTTTCAAAATTCAATGGGATGAGAGCGTTCTTGTTTGTGTTATAAAGAGTGTGCGACACGTCACCTGAAATTAAAACCTCCATAACTCTCATGTTAGGTCCAAAAGTGGCGAAATTTCTTCAAATCGAAGGTCCTGAAATTCACTTTCAAAGGAAAAAATTCTCGTTTCAAAATTCGGTGGGATGAGAGTGTTCTGGTCCGTTTTAAAAAGCGCGTGAGAAACATCACCCAAAATTAAACCCACCATACCTCTCTCATTTTAAGTCGAAAAGTAGTGCAATTTCTACCAATCGGAGGTCTTCAAATTCTCGTTCGTGGGGAAAATTCTCATTTAAAAATTCAATGTGTCGTGAGAGTTCTTGTCCGTTTCGTAAAGAGTGTGCGAAATGTGGCCGAAAATTAAAACCTCCATAACTCTCTCATTTTGAGTACAAAAGTGGTGAAATTTCCACCAATCGGAGGTCTTCATCTTCGCTTTCAGGGGAAAGAAATATTGTTTCAAAATTCAATGGGATGAGAGCGTTCTTCTTTGTGTTATAAAGAGTGTGCGACACGTCACCTGAAATTAAAACCTCCATAACTCTCATGTTAGGTCCAAAAGTGGCGAAATTTCTTCCAATCGGGGGTCTTGAAATTCACTTTGAAAGGAAAGAATTCTCGCTTCAAAATTCGGTGGGATGAGAGCGTTCTGGTCCGTTTTATAAAGCGCGTGAGAAACATCACCCAAAATTAAAACCACCATACCTCTCTCATTTTAAGTCGAAAAGTAGTGCAATTTCTACCAATCGGAGGTCTTCCAAATCTCGTTCGTGGGGAAAATTCTCATTTAAAAATTCAATCTGTCCTGAGAGTTTTTGTCTGTTTCATAAAGAGTGCGGAAAACATGGCCGAAAATTAGAACCTCCATAACTCTCTCATTTTGAGTCCAAAAGTGGTGAAATTTCCTCCAATCGGAGGTCTTCATCTTCGCTTTCAGGGGAAAGAAATCTTGTTTCAAAATTCAATGGGATGAGAGCGTTCTTGTTTGTGTTATAAAGAGTGTGCGACACGTCACCTGAAATTAAAACCTCCATAACTCTCATGTTAGGTCCAAAAGTGGCGAAATTTCTTCGAATCGAAGGTCCTGAAATTCACTTTCAAAGGAAAGAATTCTCGTTTCAAAATTCGGTGGGATGAGAGTGTTCTGGTCCGTTTTAAAAAGGGCGTGAGAAACATCACCCAAAATTAAAACCACCATAACTCTCTCATTTTAAGTCGAAAAATAGTGCAATTTCTACCAATCGGAGGTCTTCAAATTCTTGTTCGTGGGGAAAATTCGCATTTAAAAATTCAATGTGTCGTGAGAGTTCTGGTCCGTTTCATAAAGAGTGTGCAAAACGTGGCCGAAAATTAAAACCTCCATAACTCGCTCATTTTGAGTCCAAAAGTGGTGAAATTTCCACAAATCGGAGGTCTTCATCTTCGCTCTCAGGGGAAAGAAATCTTGTTTCAAATTCAGTGGGATGAGAGCGTTCTTGTCTGTGTTATAAAGAGTGTGCGACACGTCACCTGAAATTAAAACCTCCATAACTCTCATTTTAGGTCCAAAAGTGGCCAAATTTCTTCCAATCGGAGGTCTTGAAATTCACTTTCAAAGGAAAGAATTCTCGTTTCAAAAGTCGGTGGGATGTGAGTGTTCTAGTCCGTTTTATAATGGGCGTGAGAAACATCACCCAAAATTAAAACGACCATAACTCTCTCATTTTAAGTCGAAAAGTAGTGCAATTTTTACCAATCGGAGGTCTTCCAAATCTCGTTCGTGGGGAAAATTCTCATTTAAAAATTCAATCTGTCGTGAGAGTTTTTGTCTATTTCATAAAGAGTGCGGAAAACATGGCCGAAAATTAAAACCTCCATAACTCTCTCATTTTGAGTCCAAAACTGGTGAAATTTCCTCCAATCGGAGGTCTTCATCTTCGCTTTCAGGGGAAAGAAATCTTGTTTCAAAATTCAATGGGATGGTAGCGTTCTTGTTTGTGTTATAAAGAGTGTGCGACAGGTCACCTGAAATTAAAACCTCCATAACTCTCATGTTAGGTCCAAAAGTGGCGAAATTTCTTCGAATCGAAGGTCCTGAAATTCACTTTCAAAGGAAAGAATTCTCGTTTCAAAATTCGGTGGGATGAGAGTGTTCTGGTCCGTTTTAAAAAGGGCGTGAGAAACATCACCCAAAATTAAAACCACCATAACTCTCTCATTTTAAGTCGAAAAGTAGTGCAATTTCTACCAATCGGAGGTCTTCAAATTCTCGTTCGTGGGGAAAATTCTCATTTAAAAATTCAATGTGTCGTGAGAGTTCTTGTCCGTTTCGTAAAGAGTGTGCGAAACGTGGCCGAAAATTAAAACCTCCATAACTCTCTCATTTTGAGTACAAAAGTGGTGAAATTTCCACCAATCGGAGGTCTTCATCTTCGCTTTCAGGGGAAAGAAATCTTGTTTCAAAATTCAATGGGATGAGAGCGTTCTTGTTTGTGTTATAAAGAGTGTGCGACACGTCACCTGAAATTAAAACCTCCATAACTCTCATGTTAGGTCCAAAAGTGGCGAAATTTCTTCAAATCGAAGGTCCTGAAATTCACTTTCAAAGGAAAAAATTCTCGTTTCAAAATTCGGTGGGATGAGAGTGTTCTGGTCCGTTTTAAAAAGCGCATGAGAAACATCACCCAAAATTAAACCCACCATACCTCTCTCATTTTAAGTCGAAAAGTAGTGCAATTTCTACCAATCGGAGGTCTTCAAATTCTCGTTCGTGGGGAAAATTCTCATTTAAAAATTCAATGTGTCGTGAGAGTTCTTGTCCGTTTCGTAAAGAGTGTGCGAAATGTGGCCGAAAATTAAAACCTCCATAACTCTCTCATTTTGAGTACAAAAGTGGTGAAATTTCCACCAATCGGAGGTCTTCATCTTCGCTTTCAGGGGAAAGAAATCTTGTTGCAAAATTCAATGGGATGAGAGCGTTCTTCTTTGTGTTATAAAGAGTGTGCGACACGTCACCTGAAATTAAAACCTCCATAACTCTCATGTTAGGTCCAAAAGTGGCGAAATTTCTTCCAATCGGGGGTCTTGAAATTCACTTTGAAAGGAAAGAATTCTCGCTTCAAAATTCGGTGGGATGAGAGCGTTCTGGTCCGTTTTATAAAGCGCGTGAGAAACATCACCCAAAATTAAAACCACCATACCTCTCTCATTTTAAGTCGAAAAGTAGTGCAATTTCTACCAATCGGAGGTCTTCCAAATCTCGTTCGTGGGGAAAATTCTCATTTAAAAATTCAATCTGTCCTGAGAGTTTTTGTCTGTTTCATAAAGAGTGCGGAAAACATGGCCGAAAATTAGAACCTCCATAACTCTCTCATTTTGAGTCCAAAAGTGGTGAAATTTCCTCCAATCGGAGGTCTTCATCTTCGCTTTCAGGGGAAAGAAATCTTGTTTCAAAATTCAATGGGATGAGAGCGTTCTTGTTTGTGTTATAAAGAGTGTGCGACACGTCACCTGAAATTAAAACCTCCATAACTCTCATGTTAGGTCCAAAAGTGGCGAAATTTCTTCGAATCGAAGGTCCTGAAATTCACTTTCAAAGGAAAGAATTCTCGTTTCAAAATTCGGTGGGATGAGAGTGTTCTGGTCCGTTTTAAAAAGGGCGTGAGAAACATCACCCAAAATTAAAACCACCATAACTCTCTCATTTTAAGTCGAAAAATAGTGCAATTTCTACCAATCGGACGTCTTCAAATTCTTGTTCGTGGGGAAAATTCGCATTTAAAAATTCAATGTGTCGTGAGAGTTCTGGTCCGTTTCATAAAGAGTGTGCAAAACGTGGCCGAAAATTAAAACCTCCATAACTCGCTCATTTTGAGTCCAAAAGTGGTGAAATTTCCACAAATCGGAGGTCTTCATCTTCGCTCTCAGGGGAAAGAAATCTTGTTTCAAATTCAGTGGGATGAGAGCGTTCTTGTCTGTGTTATAAAGAGTGTGCGACACGTCACCTGAAATTAAAACCTCCATAACTCTCATTTTAGGTCCAAAAGTGGCCAAATTTCTTCCAATCGGAGGTCTTGAAATTCACTTTCAAAGGAAAGAATTCTCGTTTCAAAAGTCGGTGGGATGTGAGTGTTCTAGTCCGTTTTATAATGGGCGTGAGAAACATCACCCAAAATTAAAACGACCATAACTCTCTCATTTTAAGTCGAAAAGTAGTGCAATTTTTACCAATCGGAGGTCTTCCAAATCTCGTTCGTGGGGAAAATTCTCATTTAAAAATTCAATCTGTCGTGAGAGTTTTTGTCTATTTCATAAAGAGTGCGGAAAACATGGCCGAAAATTAAAACCTCCATAACTCTCTCATTTTGAGTCCAAAACTGGTGAAATTTCCTCCAATCGGAGGTCTTCATCTTCGCTTTCAGGGGAAAGAAATCTTGTTTCAAAATTCAATGGGATGGTAGCGTTCTTGTTTGTGTTATAAAGAGTGTGCGACAGGTCACCTGAAATTAAAACCTCCATAACTCTCATGTTAGGTCCAAAAGTGGCGAAATTTCTTCGAATCGAAGGTCCTGAAATTCACTTTCAAAGGAAAGAATTCTCGTTTCAAAATTCGGTGGGATGAGAGTGTTCTGGTCCGTTTTAAAAAGGGCGTGAGAAACATCACCCAAAATTAAAACCACCATAACTCTCTCATTTTAAGTCGAAAAGTAGTGCAATTTCTACCAATCGGAGGTCTTCAAATTCTCGTTCGTGGGGAAAATTCTCATTTAAAAATTCAATGTGTCGTGAGAGTTCTTGTCCGTTTCGTAAAGAGTGTGCGAAACGTGGCCGAAAATTAAAACCTCCATAACTCTCTCATTTTGAGTACAAAAGTGGTGAAATTTCCACCAATCGGAGGTCTTCATCTTCGCTTTCAGGGGAAAGAAATCTTGTTTCAAAATTCAATGGGATGAGAGCGTTCTTGTTTGTGTTATAAAGAGTGTGCGACACGTCACCTGAAATTAAAACCTCCATAACTCTCATGTTAGGTCCAAAAGTGGCGAAATTTCTTCAAATCGAAGGTCCTGAAATTCACTTTCAAAGGAAAAAATTCTCGTTTCAAAATTCGGTGGGATGAGAGTGTTCTGGTCCGTTTTAAAAAGCGCGTGAGAAACATCACCCAAAATTAAACCCACCATACCTCTCTCATTTTAAGTCGAAAAGTAGTGCAATTTCTACCAATCGGAGGTCTTCAAATTCTCGTTCGTGGGGAAAATTCTCATTTAAAAATTCAATGTGTCGTGAGAGTTCTTGTCCGTTTCGTAAAGAGTGTGCGAAATGTGGCCGAAAATTAAAACCTCCATAACTCTCTCATTTTGAGTACAAAAGTGGTGAAATTTCCACCAATCGGAGGTCTTCATCTTCGCTTTCAGGGGAAAGAAATCTTGTTTCAAAATTCAATGGGATGAGAGCGTTCTTCTTTGTGTTATAAAGAGTGTGCGACACGTCACCTGAAATTAAAACCTCCATAACTCTCATGTTAGGTCCAAAAGTGGCGAAATTTCTTCCAATCGGGGGTCTTGAAATTCACTTTGAAAGGAAAGAATTCTCGCTTCAAAATTCGGTGGGATGAGAGCGTTCTGGGCCGTTTTATAAAGCGCGTGAGAAACATCACCCAAAATTAAAACCACCATAACTCTCTCATTTTAAGTCGAAAAATAGTGCAATTTCTACCAATCGGAGGTCTTCCAAATCTCGTTCGTGGGGAAAATTCTCATTTAAAAATTCAATCTGTCGTGAGAGTTTTTGTCTGTTTCATAAAGAGTGCGGAAAACATGGCCGAAAATTAGAACCTCCATAACTCTCTCATTTTGAGTCCAAAAGTGGTGAAATTTCCTCCAATCGGAGGTCTTCATCTTCGCTTTCAGGGGAAAGAAATCTTGTTTCAAAATTCAATGGGATGAGAGCGTTCTTGTTTGTGTTATAAAGAGTGTGCGACACTTCACCTGAAATTAAAACCTCCATAACTCTCATGTTAGGTCCAAAAGTGGCGAAATTTCTTCGAATCGAAGGTCCTGAAATTCACTTTCAAAGGAAAGAATTCTCGTTTCAAAATTCGGTGGGATGAGAGTGTTCTGGTCCGTTTTAAAAAGGGCGTGAGAAACATCACCCAAAATTAAAACCACCATAACTCTCTCATTTTAAGTCGAAAAATAGTGCAATTTCTACCAATCGGAGGTCTTCAAATTCTTGTTCGTGGGGAAAATTCGCATTTAAAAATTCAATGTGTCGTGAGAGTTCTGGTCCGTTTCATAAAGAGTGTGCAAAACGTGGCCGAAAATTAAAACCTCCATAACTCGCTCATTTTGAGTCCAAAAGTGGTGAAATTTCCACAAATCGGAGGTCTTCATCTTCGCTCTCAGGGGAAAGAAATCTTGTTTCAAATTCAGTGGGATGAGAGCGTTCTTGTCTGTGTTATAAAGAGTGTGCGACACGTCACCTGAAATTAAAACCTCCATAACTCTCATTTTAGGTCCAAAAGTGGCCAAATTTCTTCCAATCGGAGGTCTTGAAATTCACTTTCAAAGGAAAGAATTCTCGTTTCAAAAGTCGGTGGGATGTGAGTGTTCTAGTCCGTTTTATAATGGGCGTGAGAAACATCACCCAAAATTAAAACGACCATAACTCTCTCATTTTAAGTCGAAAAGTAGTGCAATTTTTACCAATCGGAGGTCTTCCAAATCTCGTTCGTGGGGAAAATTCTCATTTAAAAATTCAATCTGTCGTGAGAGTTTTTGTCTGTTTCATAAAGAGAGCGGAAAACATGGCCGAAAATTAAAACCTCCATAACTCTCTCATTTTGAGTCCAAAACTGGTGAAATTTCCTCCAATCGGAGGTCTTCATCTTCGCTTTCAGGGGAAAGAAATCTTGTTTCAAAATTCAATGGGAAGGTAGCGTTCTTGTTTGTGTTATAAAGAGTGTGCGACAGGTCACCTGAAATTAAAACCTCCATAACTCTCATGTTAGGTCCAAAAGTGGCGAAATTTCTTCGAATCGAAGGTCCTGAAATTCACTTTCAAAGGAAAAAATTCTCGTTTCAAAATTCGGTGGGATGAGAGTGTTCTGGTCCGTTTTAAAAAGCGCGTGAGAAACATCACCCAAAATTAAACCCACCATACCTCTCTCATTTTAAGTCGAAAAGTAGTGCAATTTCTACCAATCGGAGGTCTTCAAATTCTCGTTCGTGGGGAAAATTCTCATTTAAAAATTCAATGTGTCGTGAGAGTTCTTGTCCGTTTCGTAAAGAGTGTGCGAAATGTGGCCGAAAATTAAAACCTCCATAACTCTCTCATTTTGAGTACAAAAGTGGTGAAATTTCCACCAATCGGAGGTCTTCATCTTCGCTTTCAGGGGAAAGAAATCTTGTTTCAAAATTCAATGGGATGAGAGCGTTCTTCTTTGTGTTATAAAGAGTGTGCGACACGTCACCTGAAATTAAAACCTCCATAACTCTCATGTTAGGTCCAAAAGTGGCGAAATTTCTTCCAATCGGGGGTCTTGAAATTCACTTTGAAAGGAAAGAATTCTCGCTTCAAAATTCGGTGGGATGAGAGCGTTCTGGGCCGTTTTATAAAGCGCGTGAGAAACATCACCCAAAATTAAAACCACCATAACTCTCTCATTTTAAGTCGAAAAATAGTGCAATTTCTACCAATCGGAGGTCTTCCAAATCTCGTTCGTGGGGAAAATTCTCATTTAAAAATTCAATCTGTCGTGAGAGTTTTTGTCTGTTTCATAAAGAGTGCGGAAAACATGGCCGAAAATTAGAACCTCCATAACTCTCTCATTTTGAGTCCAAAAGTGGTGAAATTTCCTCCAATCGGTGGTCTTCATCTTCGCTTTCAGGGGAAAGAAATCTTGTTTCAAAATTCAATGGGATGAGAGCGTTCTTGTTTGTGTTATAAAGAGTGTGCGACACTTCACCTGAAATTAAAACCTCCATAACTCTCATGTTAGGTCCAAAAGTGGCGAAATTTCTTCGAATCGAAGGTCCTGAAATTCACTTTCAAAGGAAAGAATTCTCGTTTCAAAATTCGGTGGGATGAGAGTGTTCTGGTCCGTTTTAAAAAGGGCCTGAGAAACATCACCCAAAATTAAAACCACCATAACTCTCTCATTTTAAGTCGAAAAATAGTGCAATTTCTACCAATCGGAGGTCTTCAAATTCTTGTTCGTGGGGAAAATTCGCATTTAAAAATTCAATGTGTCGTGAGAGTTCTGGTCCGTTTCATAAAGAGTGTGCAAAACGTGGCCGAAAATTAAAACCTCCATAACTCGCTCATTTTGAGTCCAAAAGTGGTGAAATTTCCACAAATCGGAGGTCTTCATCTTCGCTCTAAGGGGAAAGAAATCTTGTTTCAAATTCAGTGGGATGAGAGCGTTCTTGTCTGTGTTATAAAGAGTGTGCGACACGTCACCTGAAATTAAAACCTCCATAACTCTCATTTTAGGTCCAAAAGTGGCCAAATTTCTTCCAATCGGAGGTCTTGAAATTCACTTTCAAAGGAAAGAATTCTCGTTTCAAAAGTCGGTGGGATGTGAGTGTTCTAGTCCGTTTTATAATGGGCGTGAGAAACATCACCCAAAATTAAAACGACCATAACTCTCTCATTTTAAGTCGAAAAGTAGTGCAATTTTTACCAATCGGAGGTCTTCCAAATCTCGTTCGTGGGGAAAATTCTCATTTAAAAATTCAATCTGTCGTGAGAGTTTTTGTCTATTTCATAAAGAGAGCGGAAAACATGGCCGAAAATTAAAACCTCCATAACTCTCTCATTTTGAGTCCAAAACTGGTGAAATTTCCTCCAATCGGAGGTCTTCATCTTCGCTTTCAGGGGAAAGAAATCTTGTTTCAAAATTCAATGGGATGGTAGCGTTCTTGTTTGTGTTATAAAGAGTGTGCGACAGGTCACCTGAAATTAAAACCTCCATAACTCTCATGTTAGGTCCAAAAGTGGCGAAATTTCTTCGAATCGAAGGTCCTGAAATTCACTTTCAAAGGAAAGAATTCTCGTTTCAAAATTCGGTGGGATGAGAGTGTTCTGGTCCGTTTTAAAAAGGGCGTGAGAAACATCACCCAAAATTAAAACCACCATAACTCTCTCATTTTAAGTCGAAAAGTAGTGCAATTTCTACCAATCGGAGGTCTTCAAATTCTCGTTCGTGGGGAAAATTCTCATTTAAAAATTCAATGTGTCGTGAGAGTTCTTGTCCGTTTCGTAAAGAGTGTGCGAAACGTGGCCGAAAATTAAAACCTCCATAACTCTCTCATTTTGAGTACAAAAGTGGTGAAATTTCCACCAATCGGAGGTCTTCATCTTCGCTTTCAGGGGAAAGAAATCTTGTTTCAAAATTCAATGGGATGAGAGCGTTCTTGTTTGTGTTATAAAGAGTGTGCGACACGTCACCTGAAATTAAAACCTCCATAACTCTCATGTTAGGTCCAAAAGTGGCGAAATTTCTTCCAATCGAAGGTCCTGAAATTCACTTTCAAAGGAAAAAATTCTCGATTCAAAATTCGGTGGGATGAGAGTGTTCTGGTCCGTTTTAAAAAGCGCGTGAGAAACATCACCCAAAATTAAACCCACCATAACTCTCTCATTTTAAGTCGAAAAGTAGTGCAATTTCTACCAATCGGAGGTCTTCAAATTCTCGTTCGTGGGGAAAATTCTCATTTAAAAATTCAATGTGTCGTGAGAGTTCTTGTCCGTTTCGTAAAGAGTGTGCGAAACGTGGCCGAAAATTAAAACCTCCATAACTCTCTCATTTTGAGTACAAAAGTTGTGAAATTTCCACCAATCGGAGGTCTTCATCTTCGCTTTCAGGGGAAAGAAATCTTGTTTCAAAATTCAATGGGATGAGAGCGTTCTTCTTTGTGTTATAAAGAGTGTGCGACACGTCACCTGAAATTAAAACCTCCATAACTCTCATGTTAGGTCCAAAAGTGGCGAAATTTCTTCCAATCGGGGGTCTTGAAATTCACTTTGAAAGGAAAGAATTCTCGCTTCAAAATTCGGTGGGATGAGAGCGTTCTGGTCCGTTTTATAAAGCGCGTGAGAAACATCACCCAAAATTAAAACCACCATAACTCTCTCATTTTAAGTCGAAAAATAGTGCAATTTCTACCAATCGGAGGTCTTCAAATTCTCGTTCGTGGGGAAAATTCGCATTTAAAAATTCAATGTGTCGTGACAGTTCTGGTCCGTTTCATAAAGAGTGCAAAACGTGGCCAAAAATTAAAACCTCCATAACTCTCTCATTTTGAGTCCAAAAGTGGTGAAATTTCCACGAATCGGAGGTCTTCATCTTCGCTCTCAGGGGAAAGAAATCTTGTTTCAAATTCAGTGGGATGAGAGCGTTCTTGTCTGTGTTATAAAGAGTGTGCGACACGTCACCTGAAATTAAAACCTCCATAACTCTCATTTTAGGTCCAAAAGTGGCCAAATTTCTTCCAATCGGAGGTCTTGAAATTCACTTTCAAAGGAAAGAATTCTCGTTTCAAAATTCGGTGGGATGTGAGTGTTCTAGTCCGTTTTATAATGGGCGTGAGAAACATCACCCAAAATTAAAACGACCATAACTCTCTCATTTTAAGTCGAAAAGTAGTGCAATTTTTACCAATCGGAGGTCTTCCAAATCTCGTTCGTGGGGAAAATTCTCATTTAAAAATTCAATCTGTCGTGAGAGTTTTTGTCTGTTTCATAAAGAAGGCGGAAAACATGGCCGAAAATTAGAACCTCCATAACTCTCTCATTTTGAGTCCAAAAGTGGTGAAATTTCCTCCAATCGGAGGTCTTTATCTTCGCTTTCAGGGGAAAGAAATCTTGTTTCAAAATTCAGTGGCATGAGAGCGTTCTTGTACTTGTTATAAAGAGTGTGCGACACGTCACCTGAAATTAAAACCACCATAACTCTCATTTTAGGTCCAAAAGTGGCCAAATTTCTTCCAATCGGAGGTCTTGAAATTCACTTTCAAAGGAAAGAATTCTCGTTTCAAAATTCGGTGTGATGTGAGTGTTCTAGTCCGTTTTATAATGGGCGTGAGAAACATCACCCAAAATTAAAACGACCATAACTCTCTCATTTTAAGTCGAAAAGTAGTGCAATTTTTACCAATCGGAGGTCTTCCAAATCTCGTTCGTGGGGAAAATTCTCATTTAAAAATTCAATCTGTCGTGAGAGTTTTTGTCTGTTTCATAAAGAGTGCGGAAAACATGGCCGAAAATTAAAACCTCCATAACTCTCTCATTTTGAGTCCAAAACTGGTGAAATTTCCTCCAATCGGAGGTCTTCATCTTCGCTTTCAGGGGAAAGAAATCTTGTTTCAAAATTCAATGGGATGGTAGCGTTCTTGTTTGTGTTATAAAGAGTGTGCGACAGGTCACCTGAAATTAAAACCTCCATAACTCTCATGTTAGGTCCAAAAGTTGCGAAATTTCTTCGAATCGAAGGTCCTGAAATTCACTTTCAAAGGAGAGAATTCTCGTTTCAAAATTCGGTGGGATGAGAGTGTTCTGGTCCGTTTTAAAAAGGGCGTGAGAAACATCACCCAAAATTAAAACAACCATAACTCTCTCATTTTAAGTCGAAAAGTAGTGCAATTTCTACCAATCGGAGGTCTTCAAATTCTCGTTCGTGGGGAAAATTCTCATTTAAAAATTCAATGTGTCGTGAGAGTTCTTGTCCGTTTCGTAAAGAGTGTGCTAAACGTGGCCGAAAATTAAAACCTCCATAACTCTCTCATTTTGAGTACAAAAGTGGTGAAATTTCCACCAATTGGAGGTTTTCATCTTCGCTTTCAGGGGAAAGAAATCTTGTTTCAAAATTCAATGGGATGAGAGCGTTCTTGTTTGTGTTATAAAGAGTGTGCGACACGTCACCTGAAATTAAAACCTCCATAACTCTCATGTTAGGTCCAAAAGTGGCGAAATTTCTTCGAATCGAAGGTCCTGAAATTCACTTTCAAAGGAAAGAATTCTCGTTTCAAAATTCGGTGGGATGAGAGTGTTCTGGTCCGTTTTAAAAAGGGCGTGAGAAACATCACCCAAAATTAAAACCACCATAACTCTCTCATTTTAATTCGAAAAATAATGCAATTTCTACCAATCGGAGGTCTTCAAATTCTTGTTCGTGGGGAAAATTCGCATTTAAAAATTCAATGTGTCGTGAGAGTTCTGGTCCGTTTCATAAAGAGTGTGCAAAACGTGGCCGAAAATTAAAACCTCCATAACTCGCTCATTTTGAGTCCAAAAGTGGTGAAATTTCCACAAATCGGAGGTCTTCATCTTCGCTCTCAGGGGAAAGAAATCTTGTTTCAAATTCAGTGGGATGAGAGCGTTCTTGTCTGTGTTATAAAGAGTGTGCGACACGTCACCTGAAATTAAAACCTCCATAACTCTCATTTTAGGTCCAAAAGTGGCCAAATTTCTTCCAATCGGAGGTCTTGAAATTCACTTTCAAAGGAAAGAATTCTCGTTTCAAAATTCGGTGTGATGTGAGTGTTCTAGTCCGTTTTATAATGGGCGTGAGAAACATCACCCAAAATTAAAACGACCATAACTCTCTCATTTTAAGTCGAAAAGTAGTGCAATTTTTACCAATCGGAGGTCTTCCAAATCTCGTTCGTGGGGAAAATTCTCATTTAAAAATTCAATCTGTCGTGAGAGTTTTTGTCTCTTTCATAAAGAGTGCGGAAAACATGGCCGAAAATTAAAACCTCCATAACTCTCTCATTTTGAGTCCAAAACTGGTGAAATTTCCTCCAATCGGAGGTCTTCATCTTCGCTTTCAGGGGAAAGAAATCTTGTTTCAAAATTCAATGGGATGGTAGCGTTCTTGTTTGTGTTATAAAGAGTGTGCGACAGGTCACCTGAAATTAAAACCTCCATAACTCTCATGTTAGGTCCAAAAGTGGCGAAATTTCTTCGAATCGAAGGTCCTGAAATTCACTTTCAAAGGAAAGAATTCTCGTTTCAAAATTCAGTGGGATGAGAGTGTTCTGGTCCGTTTTAAAAAGGGCGTGAGAAACATCACCCAAAATTAAAACCACCATAACTCTCTCATTTTAAGTCGAAAAGTAGTGCAATTTCTACGAATCGGAGGTCTTCAAATTCTCGTTCGTGGGGAAAATTCTCATTTAAAAATTCAATGTGTCGTGAGAGTTCTTGTCCGTTTCGTAAAGAGTGTGCGAAACGTGGCCGAAAATTAAAACCTCCATAACTCTCTCATTTTGAGTACAAAAGTGGTGAAATTTCCTACAATCGGAGGTCTTCATCTTCGCTTTCAGGGGAAAGAAATCTTGTTTCAAAATTCAATGGGATGAGAGCGTTCTTGTTTGTATTATAAAGACTGTGCGACACGTCACCTGAAATTAAAAGCTCGATAACTCTCATGTTAGGTCCAAAAGTGGCGAAATTTCTTCCAATCGGAGGTCTTGAAATTCACTTTCAAAGGAAAGAATTCTCGTTTCAAAATTCGGTGCGATGTGAGTGTTCTAGTCCGTTTTATAATGGGCGTGAGAAACATCACCCAAAATTAAAACGACCATAACTCTCTCATTTTAAGTTGAAAAGTAGTGCAATTTTTACCAATCGGAGGTCTTCCAAATATCGTTCGTGGGGAAAATTCTCATTTAAAAATTCAATCTGTCGTGAGAGTTTTTGTCTGTTTCATAAAGAGTGCGGAAAACATGGCCGAAAATTAAAACCTCCATAACTCTCTCATTTTGAGTCCAAAACTGGTGAAATTTCCTCCAATCGGAGGTCTTCATCTTCGCTTTCAGGGGAAAGAAATCTTGTTTCAAAATTCAATGGGATGGTAGCGTTCTTGTTTGTGTTATAAAGAGTGTGCGACATGTCACCTGAAATTAAAACCTCCATAACTCTCATGTTAGGTCCAAAAGTGGCGAAATTTCTTCCAATCGAAGGTCCTGAAATTCACTTTCAAAGGAAAAAATTCTCGTCTCAAAATTCGGTGGGATGAGAGTGTTCTGGTCCGTTTTAAAAAGGGCGTGAGAAACATCACCCAAAATTAAAACCACCATAACTCTCTCATTTTAAGTAGAAAAGTAGTGCAATTTCTACCAATCGGAGGTCTTCAAATTCTCGTTCGTGGGGAAAATTCTCATTTAAAAATTCAATGTGTCGTGAGAGTTCTTGTCCGTTTCGTAAAGAGTGTGCGAAACGTGGCCGAAAATTAAAACCTCCATAACTCTCTCATTTTGAGTACAAAAGTGGTGAAATTTCCACCAATCGGAGGTCTTCATCTTCGCTTTCAGGGGAAAGAAATCTTGTTTCAAAATTCAATGGGATGAGAGCGTTCTTGTTTCTGTTATAAAGAGTGTGCGACACGTCACCTGAAATTAAAACCTCCATAACTCTCATGTTAGGTCCAAAAGTGGCGAAATTTCTTCCAATCGGGGGTCTTGAAATTCACTTACAAAGGAAAGAATTCTCGCTTCAAAATTCGGTGGGATGAGAGTGTTCTGGTCAGTTTTATAAAGCGCGTGAGAAACATCACCCAAAATTAAAACCACCATAACTCTCTCATTTTAAGTCGAAAAATAGTGCAATTTCTACCAATCGGAGGTCTTCAAATTCTCGTTCGTGGGGAAAATTCTCATTTAAAAATTCAATGTGTCGTGAGAGTTCTTGTCCGTTTCGTAAAGAGTGTGCGAAACGTGGCCGAAAATTAAAACCTCCATAACTCTCTCATTTTGAGTACAAAAGTGGTGAAATTTCCACCAATCGGAGGTCTTCATCTTCGCTTTCAGGGGAAAGAAATCTTGTTTCAAAATTCAATGGGATGAGAGCGTTCTTGTTTGTGTTATAAAGACTGTGCGACACGTCACCTGAAATTAAAAGCTCGATAACTCTCATGTTATGTCCAAAAGTGGCGAAATTTCTTCCAATCGGAGGTCTTGAAATTCACTTTCAAAGGAAAGAATTCTCGTTTCAAAATTCGGTGGGATGTGAGTGTTCTAGTCCGTTTTATAATGGGCGTGAGAAACATCACCCAAAATTAAAACGACCATAACTCTCTCATTTTAAGTCGAAAAGTAGTGCAATTTTTACCAATCGGAGGTCTTCCAAATCTCGTTCGTGGGGAAAATTCTCATTTAAAAATTCAATCTGTCGTGAGAGTTTTTGTCTGTTTCATAAAGAGTGCGGAAAACATAGCCGAAAATTAAAACCTCCATAACTCTCTCATTTTGAGTCCAAAACTGGTGAAATTTCCTCCAATCGGAGGTCTTCATCTTCGCTTTCAGGGGAAAGAAATCTTGTTTCAAAATTCAATGGGATGGTAGCGTTCTTGTTTGTGTTATAAAGAGTGTGCGACAGGTCACCTGAAATTAAAACCTCCATAACTCTCATGTTAGGTCCAAAAGTGGCGAAATTTCTTCCAATCGAAGGTCCTGAAATTCACTTTCAAAGGAAAAAATTCTCGTTTCAAAATTCGGTGGGATGAGAGTGTTCTGGTCCGTTTTAAAAAGGGCGTGAGAAACATCACCCAAAATTAAAACCACCATAACTCTCTCATTTTAAGTAGAAAAGTAGTGCAATTTCTACCAATCGGAGGTCTTCAAATTCTCGTTCGTGGGGAAAATTCTCATTTAAAAATTCAATGTGTCGTGAGAGTTCTTGTCCGTTTCGTAAAGAGTGTGCGAAACGTGGCCGAAAATTAAAACCTCCATAACTCTCTCATTTTGAGTACAAAAGTGGTGAAATTTCCACCAATCGGAGGTCTTCATCTTCGCTTTCAGGGGAAAGAAATCTTGTTTCAAAATTCAATGGGATGAGAGCGTTCTTGTTTCTGTTATAAAGAGTGTGCAACACGTCACCTGAAATTAAAACCTCCATAACTCTCATGTTAGGTCCAAAAGTGGCGAAATTTCTTCCAATCGGGGGTCTTGAAATTCACTTACAAAGGAAAGAATTCTCGCTTCAAAATTCGGTGGGATGAGAGTGTTCTGGTCAGTTTTATAAAGCGCGTGAGAAACATCACCCAAAATTAAAACCACCATAACTCTCTCATTTTAAGTCGAAAAATAGTGCAATTTCTACCAATCAGAGGTCTTCAAATTCTCGTTCGTGGGGAAAATTCTCATTTAAAAATTCAATGTGTCGTGAGAGTTCTTGTCCGTTTCGTAAAGAGTGTGCGAAACGTGGCCGAAAATTAAAACCTCCATAACTCTCTCATTTTGAGTACAAAAGTGGTGAAATTTCCACCAATCGGAGGTCTTCATCTTCGCTTTCAGGGGAAAGAAATCTTGTTTCAAAATTCAATGGGATGAGAGCGTTCTTGTTTGTGTTATAAAGACTGTGCGACACGTCACCTGAAATTAAAAGCTCGATAACTCTCATGTTATGTCCAAAAGTGGCGAAATTTCTTCCAATCGGAGGTCTTGAAATTCACTTTCAAAGGAAAGAATTCTCGTTTCAAAATTCGGTGGGATGTGAGTGTTCTAGTCCGTTTTATAATGGGCGTGAGAAACATCACCCAAAATTAAAACGACCATAACTCTCTCATTTTAAGTCGAAAAGTAGTGCAATTTTTACCAATCGGAGGTCTTCCAAATCTCGTTCGTGGGGAAAATTCTCATTTAAAAATTCAATCTGTCGTGAGAGTTTTTGTCTGTTTCATAAAGAGTGCGGAAAACATAGCCGAAAATTAAAACCTCCATAACTCTCTCATTTTGAGTCCAAAACTGGTGAAATTTCCTCCAATCGGAGGTCTTCATCTTCGCTTTCAGGGGAAAGAAATCTTGTTTCAAAATTCAATGGGATGGTAGCGTTCTTGTTTGTGTTATAAAGAGTGTGCGACAGGTCACCTGAAATTAAAACCTCCATAACTCTCATGTTAGGTCCAAAAGTGGCGAAATTTCTTCCAATCGAAGGTCCTGAAATTCACTTTCAAAGGAAAAAATTCTCGTTTCAAAATTCGGTGGGATGAGAGTGTTCTGGTCCGTTTTAAAAAGGGCGTGAGAAACATCACCCAAAATTAAAACCACCATAACTCTCTCATTTTAAGTAGAAAAGTAGTGCAATTTCTACCAATCGGAGGTCTTCAAATTCTCGTTCGTGGGGAAAATTCTCATTTAAAAATTCAATGTGTCGTGACAGTTCTTGTCCGTTTCGTAAAGAGTGTGCGAAACGTGGCCGAAAATTAAAACCTCCATAACTCTCTCATTTTGAGTACAAAAGTGGTGAAATTTCCACCAATCGGAGGTCTTCATCTTCGCTTTCAGGGGAAAGAAATCTTGTTTCAAAATTCAATGGGATGAGAGCGTTCTTGTTTCTGTTATAAAGAGTGTGCGACACGTCACCTGAAATTAAAACCTCCATAACTCTCATGTTAGGTCCAAAAGTGGCGAAATTTCTTCCAATCGGGGGTCTTGAAATTCACTTACAAAGGAAAGAATTCTCGCTTCAAAATTCGGTGGGATGAGAGTGTTCTGGTCCGTTTTATAAAGCGCGTGAGAAACATCACCCAAAATTAAAACCACCATAACTCTCTCATTTTAAGTCGAAAAATAGTGCAATTTCTACCAATCGGAGGTCTTCAAATTCTCGTTCGTGGGGAAAATTCTCATTTAAAAATTCAATGTGTCGTGAGAGTTCTTGTCCGTTTCGTAAAGAGTGTGCGAAACGTGGCCGAAAATTAAAACCTCCATAACTCTCTCATTTTGAGTACAAAAGTGGTGAAATTTCCACCAATCGGAGGTCTTCATCTTCGCTTTCAGGGGAAAGAAATCTTGTTTCAAAATTCAATGGGATGAGAGCGTTCTTGTTTGTGTTATAAAGAGTGTGCGACACGTCACCTGAAATTAAAACCTCCATAACTCTCATGTTAGGTCCAAAAGTGGCGAAATTTCTTCCAATCGGGGGTCTTGAAATTCACTTTCAAAGGAAAGAATTCTCGTTTCAAAATTCGGTGGGATGTGAGTGTTCTGGTCCGTTTTATAAAGCGCGTGAGAAACGTCACCCAAAATTAAAACGACCATAACTCTCTCATTTTAAGTCGAAAAATAGTGCAATTTCTACCAATCGGAGGTCTTCAAATTCTCGTTCGTGGGGAAAATTCTCATTTAAAAATTCAATCTGTCGTGAGAGTTTTTGTCTGTTTCATAAAGAGTGCGGAAAACATAGCCGAAAATTAAAACCTCCATAACTCTCTCATTTTGAGTCCAAAACTGGTGAAATTTCCTCCAATCGGAGGTCTTCATCTTCGCTTTCAGGGGAAAGAAATCTTGTTTCAAAATTCAATGGGATGGTAGCGTTCTTGTTTGTGTTATAAAGAGTGTGCGACAGGTCACCTGAAATTAAAACCTCCATAACTCTCATGTTAGGTCCAAAAGTGGCGAAATTTCTTCCAATCGAAGGTCCTGAAATTCACTTTCAAAGGAAAAAATTCTCGTTTCAAAATTCGGTGGGATGAGAGTGTTCTGGTCCGTTTTAAAAAGGGCGTGAGAAACATCACCCAAAATTAAAACCACCATAACTCTCTCATTTTAAGTAGAAAAGTAGTGCAATTTCTACCAATCGGAGGTCTTCAAATTCTCGTTCGTGGGGAAAATTCTCATTTAAAAATTCAATGTGTCGTGAGAGTTCTTGTCCGTTTCGTAAAGAGTGTGCGAAACGTGGCCGAAAATTAAAACCTCCATAACTCTCTCATTTTGAGTACAAAAGTGGTGAAATTTCCACCAATCGGAGGTCTTCATCTTCGCTTTCAGGGGAAAGAAATCTTGTTTCAAAATTCAATGGGATGAGAGCGTTCTTGTTTCTGTTATAAAGAGTGTGCGACACGTCACCTGAAATTAAAACCTCCATAACTCTCATGTTAGGTCCAAAAGTGGCGAAATTTCTTCCAATCGGGGGTCTTGAAATTCACTTACAAAGGAAAGAATTCTCGCTTCAAAATTCGGTGGGATGAGAGTGTTCTGGTCTTTTTTATAAAGCGCGTGAGAAACATCACCCAAAATTAAAACCACCATAACTCTCTCATTTTAAGTCGAAAAATAGTGCAATTTCTACCAATCGGAGGTCTTCAAATTCTCGTTCGTGGGGAAAATTCTCATTTAAAAATTCAATGTGTCGTGAGAGTTCTTGTCCGTTTCGTAAAGAGTGTGCGAAACGTGGCCGAAAATTAAAACCTCCATAACTCTCTCATTTTGAGTACAAAAGTGGTGAAATTTCCACCAATCGGAGGTCTTCATCTTCGCTTTCAGGGGAAAGAAATCTTGTTTCAAAATTCAATGGGATGAGAGCGTTCTTGTTTGTGTTATAAAGAGTGTGCGACACGTCACCTGAAATTAAAACCTCCATAACTCTCATGTTAGGTCCAAAAGTGGCGAAATTTCTTCCAATCGGGGGTCTTGAAATTCACTTTCAAAGGAAAGAATTCTCGCTTCAAAATTCGGTGGGATAAGAGTGTTCTGGTCCGTTTTATAAAGCGCGTGAGAAACATCACCCAAAACTAAAACCACCATAACTCTCTCATTTTAAGTCGAAAAATAGTGCAATTTCTACCAATCGGAGGTCTTCAAATTCTCGTTCGTGGGGAAAATTCTCATTTAAAAATTCAATGTGTCGTGAGAGTTCTTGTCCGTTTCGTAAAGAGTGTGCGAAACGTGGCCGAAAATTAAAACCTCCATAACTCTCTCATTTTGAGTACAAAAGTGGTGAAATTTCCACCAATCGGAGGTCTTCATCTTCGCTTTCAGGGGAAAGAAATCTTGTTTCAAAATTCAATTGGATGAGAGCGTTCTTGTTTGTGTTATAAAGAGTGTGCGACACGTCACCTGAAATTAAAACCTCCATAACTCTCATGTTTGGTCCAAAAGTGGCAAAATTTCTTCCAATCGAAGGTCCTGGAATTCACTTTCAAAGGAAAAAATTCTCGTTTCAAAATTCGGTGGGATGAGAGTGTTCTGGTCCGTTTTAAAAAGGGCATGAGAAACATCACCCAAAATTAAAACCACCATAACTCTCTCATTTTAAGTCGAAAAGTAGTGCAATTTCTACCAATCGGAGGTCTTCAAATTCTCGTTCTTGGGGAAAATTCTCATTTAAAAATTCAATCTGTCGTGAGAGTTTTTGTCTGTTTCATAAAGAGTGCGGAAAACATGGCCGAAAATTAAAACCTCCATAACTCTCTCATTTTGAGTCCAAAACTGGTGAAATTTCCTCCAATCAGAGGTCTTCATCTTCGCTTTCAGGGGAAAGAAATCTTGTTTCAAAATTCAATGGGATGGTAGCGTTCTTGTTTGTGTTATAAAGAGTGTGCGACAGGTCACCTGAAATTAAAACCTCCATAACTCTCATGTTAGGTCCAAAAGTGGCGAAATTTCTTCCAATCGAAGGTCCTGAAATTCACTTTCAAAGGAAAAAATTCTCGTTTCAAAATTCGGTGGGATGAGAGTGTTCTGGTCCGTTTTAAAAAGGGCGTGAGAAACATCACCCAAAATTAAAACAACCATAACTCTCTCATTTTAAGTCGAAAAGTAGTGCAATTTCTACCAATCGGAGGTCTTCAAATTCTCGTTCGTGGGGAAAATTCTCATTTAAAAATTCAATGTGTCGTGAGAGTTCTTGTCCGTTTCGTAAAGAGTGTGCGAAACGTGGCCGAAAATTAAAACCTCCATAACTCTCTCATTTTGAGTACAAAAGTGGTGAAATTTCCACCAATTGGAGGTCTTCATCTTCGCTTTCAGGGGAAAGAAATCTTGTTTCAAAATTCAATGGGATGGTAGCGTTCTTGTTTGTGTTATAAAGAGTGTGCGACAGGTCACCTGAAATTAAAACCTCCATAACTCTCATGTTAGGTCCAAAAGTGGCGAAATTTCTTCCAATCGAAGGTCCTGAAATTCACTTTCAAAGGAAAAAATTCTCGTTTCAAAATTCGGTGGGATGAGAGTGTTCTGGTCCGTTTTAAAAAGGGCGTGAGAAACATCACCCAAAATTAAAACCACCATAACTCTCTCATTTTAAGTCGAAAAATAGTGCAATTTCTACCAATCGGAGTTCTTCAAATTCTTGTTCGTGGGGAAAATTCGCATTTAAAAATTCAATGTGTCGTGAGAGTTCTGGTTCGTTTCATAAAGAGTGCAAAACGTGGCCGAAAATTAAAACCTCCATAACTCGCTCATTTTGAGTCCAAAAGTGGTGAAATTTCCACAAATCGGAGGTCTTCATCTTCGCTCTCAGGGGAAAGAAATCTTGTTTCAAATTCAGTGGGATGAGAGCGTTCTTGTCTGTGTTATAAAGAGTGTGCGACACGTCACCTGAAATTAAAACCTCCATAACTCTCATTTTAGGTCCAAAAGTGGCCAAATTTCTTCCAATCGGAGGTCTTGAAATTCACTTTCAAAGGAAAGAATTCTCGTTTCAAAAGTCGGTGGGATGGGAGTGTTCTAGTCCGTTTTATAATGGGCGTGAGAAACATCACCCAAAATTAAAACGACCATAACTCTCTCATTTTAAGTCGAAAAGTAGTGCAATTTTTACCAATCGGAGGTCTTCCAAATCTCGTTCGTGGGGAAAATTCTCATTTAAAAATTCAATCTGTCGTGAGAGTTTTTGTCTATTTCATAAAGAGTGCGGAAAACATGGCCGAAAATTAAAACCTCCATAACTCTCTCATTTTGAGTCCAAAACTGGTGAAATTTCCTCCAATCGGAGGTCTTCATCTTCGCTTTCAGGGGAAAGAAATCTTGTTTCAAAATACAATGGGATGGTAGCGTTCTTGTTTGTGTTATAAAGAGTGTGCGACAGGTCAACTGAAATTAAAACCTCCATAACTCTCATGTTAGGTCCAAAAGTGGCGAAATTTCTTCGAATCGAAGGTCCTGAAATTCACTTTCAAAGGAAAGAATTCTCGTTTCAAAATTCAGTGGGATGAGAGTGTTCTGGTCCGTTTTAAAAAGGGCGTGAGAAACATCACCCAAAATTAAAACCACCATAACTCTCTAATTTTAAGTCGAAAAGTAGTGCAATTTCTACCAATCGGAGGTCTTCAAATTCTCGTTCGTGGGGAAAATTCTCATTTAAAAATTCAATGTGTCGTGAGTGTTCTTGTCCGTTTCGTAAAGAGTGTGCGAAACGTGGCAGAAAATTAAAACCTCCATAACTCTCTCATTTTGAGTACAAAAGTGGTGAAATTTCCTACAATCGGAGGTCTTCATCTTCGCTTTCAGGGGAAAGAAATCTTGTTTCAAAATTCAATGGGATGAGAGCGTTCTTGTTTGTGTTATAAAGACTGTGCGACACGTCACCTGAAATTAAAAGCTCGATAACTCTCATGTTAGGTCCAAAAGTGGCGAAATTTCTTCCAATCGGAGGTCTTGAAATTCACTTTCAAAGGAAAGAATTCTCGTTTCAAAATTCGGTGGGATGTGAGTGTTCTAGTCCGTTTTATAATGGGCGTGAGAAACATCACCCAAAATTAAAACCACCATAACTCTCTCATTTTAAGTCGAAAAGTAGTGCAATTTTTACCAATCGGAGGTCTTCCAAATCTCGTTCGTGGGGAAAATTCTCATTTAAAAATTCAATCTGTCGTGAGAGTTTTTGTCTGTTTCATAAAGAGTGCGGAAAACATGGCCGAAAATTAAAACCTCCATAACTCTCTCATTTTGAGTCCAAAACTGGTGAAATTTCCTCCAATCGGAGGTCTTCATCTTCGCTTTCAGGGGAAAGAAATCTTGTTTCAAAATTCAATGGGATGGTAGCGTTCTTGTTTGTGTTATAAAGAGTGTGCGACAGGTCACCTGAAATTAAAACCTCCATAACTCTCATGTTAGGTCCAAAAGTGGCGAAATTTCTTCCAATCGAAGGTCCTGAAATTCACTTTCAAAGGAAAAAATTCTCGTTTCAAAATTCGGTGGGATGAGAGTGTTCTGGTCCGTTTTAAAAAGGGCGTGAGAAACATCACCCAAAATTAAAACCACCATAACTCTTTCATTTTAAGTAGAAAAGTAGTGCAATTTCTACCAATCGGAGGTCTTCAAATTCTCGTTCGTGGGGAAAATTCTCATTTAAAAATTCAATGTGTCGTGAGAGTTCTTGTCCGTTTCGTAAAGAGTGTGCGAAACGTGGCCGAAAATTAAAACCTCCATAACTCTCTCATTTTGAGTACAAAAGTGGTGAAATTTCCACCAATCGGAGGTCTTCATCTTCGCTTTCAGGGGAAAGAAATCTTGTTTCAAAATTCAATGGGATGAGAGCGTTCTCGTTTCTGTTATAAAGACTGTGCGACACGTCACCTGAAATTAAAACCTCCATAACTCTCATGTTAGGTCCAAAAGTGGCGAAATTTCTTCCAATCGGAGGTCTTGAAATTCACTTTCAAAGGAAAGAATTCTCGTTTCAAAATTCGGTGGGATGTGAGTGTTCTAGTCCGTTTTATAATGGGCGTGAGAAACATCACCCAAAATTAAAACGACCATAACTCTCTCATTTTAAGTCGAAAAGTAGTGCAATTTTTACCAATCGGAGGTCTTCCAAATCTCGTTCGTGGGGAAAATTCTCATTTAAAAATTCAATCTGTCGTGAGAGTTTTTGTCTGTTTCATAAAGAGTGCGGAAAACATGGCCGAAAATTAAAACCTCCATAACTCTCTCATTTTGAGTCCAAAACTGGTGAAATTTCCTCCAATCGGAGGTCTTCATCTTCGCTTTCAGGGGAAAGAAATCTTGTTTCAAAATTCAATGGGATGGTAGCGTTCTTGTTTGTGTTATAAAGAGTGTGCGACAGGTCACCTGAAATTAAAACCTCCATAACTCTCATGTTAGGTCCAAAAGTGGCGAAATTTCTTCCAATCGAAGGTCCTGAAATTCACTTTCAAAGGAAAAAATTCTCGTTTCAAAATTCGGTGGGATGAGAGTGTTCTGGTCCGTTTTAAAAAGGGCGTGAGAAACATCACCCAAAATTAAAACCACCATAACTCTCTCATTTTAAGTAGAAAAGTAGTGCAATTTTCTACCAATCGGAGGTCTTCAAATTCTCGTTCGTGGGGAAAATTCTCATTTAAAAATTCAATGTGTCGTGAGAGTTCTTGTCCGTTTCGTAAAGAGTGTGCGAACCGTGGCCGAAAATTAAAACCTCCATAACTCTCTCATTTTGAGTACAAAAGTGGTGAAATTTCCACCAATCGGAGGTCTTCATCTTCGCTTTCAGGGGAAAGAAATCTTGTTTCAAAATTCAATGGGATGAGAGCGTTCTTGTTTCTGTTATAAAGAGTGTGCGACACGTCACCTGAAATTAAAACCTCCATAACTCTCATGTTAGGTCCAAAAGTGGCGAAATTTCTTCCAATCGGGGGTCTTGAAATTCACTTACAAAGGAAAGAATTCTCGCTTCAAAATTCGGTGGGATGAGAGTGTTCTGGTCCGTTTTATAAAGCGCGTGAGAAACATCACCCAAAATTAAAACCACCATAACTCTCTCATTTTAAGTCGAAAAATAGTGCAATTTCTACCAATCGGAGGTCTTCAAATTCTCGTTCGTGGGGAAAATTCTCATTTAAAAATTCAATGTGTCGTGAGAGTTCTTGTCCGTTTCCTAAAGAGTGTGCGAAACGTGGCCGAAAATTAAAACCTCCATAACTCTCTCATTTTGAGTACAAAAGTGGTGAAATTTCCACCAATCGGAGGTCTTCATCTTCGCTTTCAGGGGAAAGAAATCTTGTTTCAAAATTCAATGGGATGAGAGCGTTCTTGTTTGTGTTATAAAGAGTGTGCGACTGTGGGACATGATCCCGCGAGAGGGGTGGGGCGCGAGCCGCCATGCACTCTCTCTTGGTCTCTCGTACCCACGCGATTGGCGTGTGCATTTTATTATTGATTCGTCTTTCCTGTGAACTTGGGATCACTAAGGCAATCCGAATTCCACACGAAAGAGACTGACAGAGTCGCCACCTAGATGTGGGATCTAGGACCCATAATTAACCAGAAATCTAGACTCGCTACCTGGTTACGAGAATGGAAGGTATGGGGAGTTATCCACCACATGCACCATTCTTGTCCGATAATCGGTCTTCGATTCCAAAAGCTAACTCTTTTAAATTTATTTTAAATGGCTCATTCAACTCTATGTTAATGTGCGAACTAAGTGACATGCATCCTAGAATCTAATTTCAATGTGAATCCTAGATGTGTATCTTGATTTATTAATTTGTCTGGATTCATTCTAAGTGAAAGTTCTCCTAGAATTCTAATTTCATGGAAAACCCTAACTGATTTGATTAAGTATTTACAAGAAAATTAATATACAAAACACCACAATTTGTTTGTGGTGCCGACTCGCGGATGGTATGCCATCAGACATCCAAGCTGCCTACGTACCCAAGCCTTACTGGGATCAGAGTCGACGTAGTTCGGTGCACCTAAGCTAAGCTACATATGCCTAACTCAACTAGGACACCGACTTAGACGGATTTGACTGTTTCAACAGTTTTAAGAGGAATTATTTAATTCAAGTTGAGGATTTTATTATCTTAGGATTTCATCTAAGATGCTATATGATTCTTATCTGAATGCAAGTTGTCCCTTAGACTAATGCAGGTTTGCCTACATCCTAGTTTACTAGGCTTGTCTTAAGGAAAGATTGGGTGACTAGTGTAACTAGACCTATGGTACGGTTGCTATACATAGCAAGCGTCCGTGATGAGGCTGGACTCCTAACTCTAGGACTCCCTAAAATTTAGGACACGACACAACACTAGTGTTCCTAAATTGGGCTCTAATGGTTCTTAGATTGGAAACCATAATCCAATGGTTCCGAAAGACTCGAGACAAATCAATTCAAATTCTTGAAGTTAATTAATTTCAGATTTCATGGATTTTCGATTTATGGACACTTGAGGATTACCAATGGTTCTAGGGTTCACCAATTTCGGCCCAGAATAGCATCCAAGGAAGGGAATCGTGCGTTCTTTCCTTGCGCAATTTAATACTTAGGTTATAACATCTTATTGCCTGGCATATCTCAGGATTTCCGTGGACAGTAACCTCGGAGCCAACAACATGCTATAGCTTAAGTATTCAAATTGTCAAAGATCGGTTGCAATTGGGATACGATTATGGATGCACTGGCCATTTTTCCAGGAAAATCTAAAGATCCTAAAATTTCTGTTTCAATGGATTAAGGAGTGAACATGTGACAAAATTTAAGGTTCTTTGGAAATTTTCACAATGATTTTTAATTAATTTCGAATTTTCAATGGATTTTATCAATTTTAAGCATATGAGTGATTTTACAAGTGAAATTATTGCAAACAAATTCGAAATGAGTTGAAATTTCTACAGCAGCAAGATATGATGAAATGTAGCTTACGGGAAGAGTTTTACAGATTTTTACATTAAGCTCATATTTAATTTCGATTTAACAATTGATTGACCAGATTCCACAAATAACACAGAAACCACTAGAAATATGAATCTAAATTCAATGAAATTTCTACAGTAATAAGATATAAGTAAAAATAACATACTGAGAAATTTTCATAAATTTTGGAAACCATTTACTATCAGTTTCAGATTTTTTAATTTTCAGACCAGATTATGAATTAACCCTACATCCCATATGAAAACAGATCCAAATCACTTGAAACTTTTACAGTAACTAGAAATGTGAGATTGAAGACTACTGTAAAAATTTTAAGAATTTTAGTTGTGATCTGATGTCAGTAACAATTCCTTCAAAAGCTGGTAAATTTCAAAGAAAGCATAAAATAATATACCAAACAAATTCTACAAATTCTCAAAATGTCATGGTAGAATGTACTGGTATCATATTAGTTTCCCACGAAATTTCATTAATTTTGGAATTCATTTAGTATATATTTTATTTTCGAAACACTCATGGAGATCATGATTTTGAGCATACATATTTAATTTTCAACTAAATCCAATTAAATACTAAAAATCATGCAAATATACCAAATAATTCTAGAAAAATCTAAAAATTAAGTACCTACCTGTGATCGAAATCCTCGTCGAATCCGAGAGCCGAAAAATTCGAAAATCGCACCGCCGCTTGATCCGCTTCCGCTTTCTTTCTCTTTTTCTTTGTTTTATTTTCTTTTATATTTTTTTTTATATGGAACAAGGGAGAGAGATGGGGAGAAACAAATAAGGAGAGAAAGTAGATAATGATAGTGTGAGAGTGAGAGTGAGAGAGTGAGAGATATTGAGGGAGGGAGATATTGAGGGAGAGAAAGAGAAAACTATCCAAAAACAATGTGTTGTTTTTCTCCCCTTTTCTTCCTCTCATCACCTCTCTTTATATAGTGAAAAACTTAGTGGAGAGGTGGAAATAAAAAATGAGAATGGTGGGTGTGGTGGAGAATAATGGAATATATAATGGTAATGGTGGGAATGGTGGTGGGAATAATGGAATATATAATGGTAATGGTGGGAATGGTGGTGGGAATAATGGAATATATAATGGTAATGGTGGGAATGGTGGTGGGGATAATGGAATATATAATGGTAATGGTGGGAATGGTGGTGGGGATAATGGAATATATAATGGTAATGGTGGGAATGGTGGTGGGAATAATGGAATATATAATGGTAATGGAGATAATGGTGTTATTTTAAAGGGAAAAATGAAGTTAGTGGAAATGGTAGAGAAAGTTAAGTCATGCTAATGGTGAGTCCCACTTTGTGGGTTCCGCACAAGCGGGCCCCACATCAGCGGGCCCTACACAAGCGGGTCCCACATCAGCGGGTCCCACACAAACGGGTCCCACATCAGCGGGTCCCACACAAACGGGTCCCACACTAGCAGGTCCCACACTAGCAGGTCCCACACCAGCGGGTCCCACACAAACGGGTCCCACACCAGCGGGTCCCACATTCTCTTTTGCTCGGATTCTCATGAATAACCCTTCTCAATACTCAACGGAAAAAAAAATCAGAACATTGCAGGAATGACCAGAAAGATTTGAGAAAGCGTAAGGGATGAACACGGGAATGGAAAATACTGAAAAATTGACAGCGAAACCCTAATTTCTTTGTTGATCAAAGCAGAGCAAAATGGGGGTGTCTACAGATGCCCCTCTTTGGTAAAGATGACGTAGTCATCAAATACCAAAGTTAAAATGACAGAACCATTTTGCGTAGCTTTAATCGACAAAAGACTCTACACAAAACGGAACTTAGACGCAAACATTTACTACCTAATGCAAGACCCTAAACGAAGTCCTAGAATTGGAATGCAATAATAATAAAAAACAAAATCCCGCTGCGGTGCCGCTCGACATCACATTTATATGATGTTCAAAGAGAAAAGACCATTTTTGAATGGACTCAGAATGAAATACCATATTTTTACGGTTTCCAAGGAAATGAAACATCACATTTGTATGATGCTCAAAGAGAGTAAGAAACCATAGTTGTATGGATTTGAAGAGAATGGAATACCGTATTTTTACGGAGTTCCAAGCAAATGAGGTATCATATTTGTATGATGCTCAAAGAGAATAAGAGAACGTAGTTGTATGGACTCGAAGAGAATGGAACACCGTATTTTTACGGAGTTCCAATGAAATGAGGTATCATATTTGTATGATGCTCAAAGGGAATAAGAGAACATTTTTGAATGGACTCAGAATGAAATACCGTATTTTTACGGCTTCAATCTTCGGTTGAGATGAATTAATGAATTTGACAATGAAGAATTTGGAGATTTTTTCATGAATTTGAATTTGACGTAGAATTGGATTTGATGAATTTGGGGAATTTGAATTTGACGTAGAATTGGATTTGATGAATTTTGGGAATTTGAATTTGACGTAGAATTGGACTTGATGAATTTTGGGAATTTGAATTTAACGTAGAATTGGACTTGATGAATTTTGGGAATTTGAATTTGACGTAGAATTGGACTTGATGAATTTTGGGAATTTGAATTTAACGTAGAATTGGATTTGATGAATTACGGAATTCCAAGGAAATGAGGTATCATATTTGTATGATGCTCAAAGAGAACATTTTTGAATGGACTCAGAAGGGAATGGAATACCGTATTTTTATGGAGTTCCAAGGAAATGAGGTATCATATTTGTATGATGCTCAAAGAGAATAAGAGAACATTTTTGAATGGACTCAGAAGATAATGGAATACCGTATTTTTACGGAGTTCCAAGGAAATGAGGTATCCTATTTGTATGATGCTCAAAGAGAATAAGAGAACATTTTTGAATGGACTCAGAATGAATGAAATAACGTATTTATACGGATTTCAAACAAATGAGACACCATATTTATATGATGCTCAAAGTTAACTCAAGGACAATGGACTATCGTATTTATACGAATTCCAAGAAATGAGACATCACATTTATATGATGCTTAAAGATAAGAGACCATTTTCAAATGAATTCAGAGATAATTTGAGCTTTGACATAGATTATCAGAGAAAAGGAACTGAAATCTCTAATTAACAACTTTGGAAGCAAATGATTCCATACCACCATGCAGCAAAGGTCTTTCAAGGCTTGAACATGAGATGCCACTTCATTAGCAACCTGCCCCAGTTTAAGGCCTTCTAACCTTCTTCTATTCATTGACCAGAGATCATTCTTGCAACGATTTTTCACCATTCATGACAGTCGCACCTTTTCCAAGTTTCTCGGAATCTGTTAATGAACCTGCCTTCAGAGTGATTGCACCCTACAACAATTCTTTAAAATAGCATTTGTAAATTTTTCTAAAAATAGAACCACAGACATTGGTAATAAAAAGACAAAATAAGAAAGATTACTCAAGTGATCTCGTGATGCTTCTGACTTATCAGTATTTTCTTTTGGGTTAGGTTAGCCTCTTTTAAAGAATGTTTCTCCACTGATAAACATCTTAACTTATTTTTTAAGACAGTGATACTTCATATATCCTTCTATCAACTTTCGGATTGTTTTGAAATTAATGCCCTTAGTTTCGGGAATCATTGTTATTTTTGCCTGACCTACTGAGAGTTCAGAGGTCGATGTAATTCTTCTGGCGTGAACCCCATCTTACCACGACCAAGTATTCCTTTTTAGATTTTCAACTTGGCGGACCGTTCAACCTTAACTTTTGCCTGAATCGCCTTTTCAGGTTTTTGACTCAGCAGGCTACCCCCTTAACTTTTGCCTAAGCTGCCTTTTCAGGTTTTCAACTTAGCAGGGGAATGATCCTAAATTTTGCCTAGATCGCCTTTTCAGGTTTTCAATCTAGCGGATCTTCAAGCTCCATTCTCTTTTTTTTTTTTTTTTTTTTTTTTTTTTTTTTTTTTTTTTTTTTACTTGAACACCAAAAGGACTTTACAGGTGAGGTAGAGCTTTTCAAAAAATGGCTTAAGGTTTTGCAAGAGTTTCAACCGAACCTGTGAACAGGTTGCCTACGTATCCCAGTGTAGGAATCAGGTCATGCGTAGTTCAGGGGAATGCCCCTAGTACATTGGGTTTTGAAGGAAAATTTTATGTAGGCTCAAAAGGGTTTGCAAAAGGTTATATATTTTTTGATTTTGGGTTATGAATTTGGGTTTTATTCGGCCAAAAGACGGCCTTCTGGTGTTCAAGCATAGAACCTCTTGAGTTGATCAAGATTTGTTGGTTCCGGCAATATTTCTCCATTTAAATTACGGAGCTTGACGGCTTTTCCAGGTAAGATTTGGTCCACGATGTATGGCCCTGACCAATTAGGCTTGAATTTGCCTCTTGGGTCAAACACTGGTGCTCGGTTTTCTTTTAGAACAAGGTTGCCTTCTTCGAGATCTCTGATTTTAACCTTTTTATTAAAAGCCCGGGCTATTCTGCGCTGATAACCCTGCACATGGTAAAGCGCTTTTAACCTCTTTTCATCTAGCATATTCAGCTCTTTATATCTGGCGTCTGCCCATTCATTTTCTGGCAACTTGACTTCAGCCAATACTCGGAGCGAAGGTACACGAATCTCTACAGGTAGCACTGCTTCCATACCATAAACAAGAGAGTAAGGGGTTGCCCCAGTTGAAGCTCTAATTGATGTTCTGTAAGCCCACAAGGCGTACGGCAACTTATTCGACCAATCCCTATAAGTTTCTGACATCTTGCTAATGATAGTCTTGACATTTTTGTTTGCAGCTTCCACTGCTCCATTTGTCTGCGGCCGATAAGGTGAGGATTTGTGATGCTTAATCTTGAACTCTTCGCAAAGAATGATAACTTCTTTCTTGAAATGAGATCCGTTATCTGAGATAAGTTCATGGGGAATCCCATATCTGCATATGATGTTGGTTCGTATGAATTTAGCAACTGATGCGGATGTAAGCTTTGCATAAGAAGCGGCCTCAACCCACTTAGTGAAGTAGTCAATTGCAACGAGTATGTACTCGTGACCACTGGATGACTTAGGGAAAATTTTGCCAATAATGTCAATTCCCCAAACCGAAAACGGCCAAGGAGAAGTAAGAGAATGCAATTCGGTAGGTGGTACATGGATGAGATTCGCATGTATCTGACATTTATAGCATTTCTTCACAAATATGTGACAATCTGCTTCCAATGTTGGCCAATAGTACCCCAGACGTAGGATCTTCTTTGACAACATCTTCCCATTCATATGAGGTCCACACACCCCTTCATGAACATCTGCGAGAATTTCTTCTGCCTGATCTTCAGTGACACATAAGAGTTGAATTCCGTCGAAGGACCGTCGATACAGCTCTCCTCCACAAATGACAAAGTTAGCCGCCAATCTCTGCAAAGTCCTTATCTCCTTATTCGACGCCTCATTGGGATGCCCCTGGCCCGAGATGTAGTTCTTTATGTCCGTATACCATGGTTTACCATCGGGACATCTTGCAGCTATCTCTATAGCATCAACATATGCAGGAGCCCATTGCTCTTGAACCGTGATGGGCCTCATTTTCATATTGTGAGGTATGTCAATCATAGAAGCTAACGTCGCTAAGGCATCGGCGAATCTATTCTTCAACCTTGGCAAATAACTGAAAGTGATGTGCTGGAATTGCTTAGCGAGAATATCCAAGTATTCATGATATGGCAGCAACTTTTCTTCTTTGGTTCTCCATTCTCCTTGGGTTTGGCAAATGATTAACATTGAATCTCCATATACGTCAAGATTCTCTATGCCTAAGGCCAATGCTGCCTCAAGCCCAACAATGCATGCTTCATACTCTGCCATATTGTTGGTGCAATTGAATTGTAACTTAACTGCAAGGGGAACATGCTCATTTCGGGGTGACACAAGCAATGCCCCTACTCCTTGCCCTGTTTGGTTTGCTGCTCCATCAAAATAGAGGGTCCAACCAGTTTCTGGATATTCATCTTCTACCATCATGATCTCTTCATCTGGGAACATCGTCTTGAAAGGCTGATTTTCTTCTCGGGGTGCTTCTGCCAATTGTTCAGCAATGACTCGGCCCTTTACTGATTTTTGGGTTACATGGGTGATGTCAAACTCAGACAACAACAATAACCATCTGGCAGTCCTGCCTGTCAAGGCTGGTTTTTCAAAGAGATATTTCAGAGGATCCATCCTTGACAGGAGCAAGACCTTATGTGATAAAATGTAATGCCTGAGTCGCTGAGTAGCCCAAACCAAGGCTAAGCAGGTTTTTTCTAGGACAGTATACTTCTGTTCATACTCCAACATCTTCTTGCTAAGATAATACACAGCCTTTTCATGCTTGGTTTCTGGATCTTGCTGCGCTAACATACAACCCATTGTGGTTTCTGTTACTGACAAATAAAGCAGCAATGGATGTCCCGGTATCACTGGTGCTACTATCGGTGGTTCAGACAAACTTTGCTTTATCTTTTCAAAGGCCTGCTGACATTCCTCTGTCCATTCTTTGGAAGAGTTCTTCTTTAAGAGCTTAAAGATAGGTTCACAAGTTGATGTCAGATGAGCGATGAATCGCCTTAGGAACTGTATCCTTCCTAGGAATCCCCGAATTTCCTTCTCGGTTCTAGGCGGCGGCATCTCCTGGATAGCCTTAATCTTCTGAGGATCCACCTCTATACCCCTTTGACTCACCATGAATCCTAACAACTTACCAGAGGTAACCCCGAATACACACTTGCTAGGATTCAGGCGAAGCTGGTATTTGAGTATTCTTTCAAAGAACTTCTTGAGGTTCGGGATGTGATCCCTCCTTTCCCTAGCTTTTACAATCATATCATCGACATAAACTTCGACTTCTCTATGTATCATGTCATGGAGTAAGGCTGTAGCTGCTCTTTGATACGTCGCACCAGCATTCTTAAGACCAAATGGCATTACCCGATAGCAATATGTCCCCCATTGTGTAATGAACGAGGTCTTAGCCATGTCCTCGGGTGCCATCTTAATTTGATTGTAGCCCGAGAAACCATCCATGAAAGATAGTAATTCATGCCCGGCCGTATTGTCCACCAAGATATCGATATGTGGTAGAGGGAAATCATCTTTTGGACTTGCCTTGTTCAAATCCCTAAAATCTACACACATTCTCACCTTTCCATCTTTCTTCGGTACAGGTACTATATTTGCGAGCCATTCTGGATATTCCACTACTTGCAGAAATCCAGCATTCAACTGCTTAGTAACCTCTTCTTCTACTTTCAGGACCCACTCAGGCTTCATTCTCCTTAGCTTCTGCTTTTTAGGTTTAATCCCAGGCAACAAAGGTAGCTTGTGTTGAACAATGTCTTCGCTCAACCCGGGCATATCTTTGTAGGACCAGGCAAAAACTTCTTTATGTTCCTTAAGTAGGTTTATTAATTCATCGCGCTCTTCAGATGATAGAGTATTTCCAATTCGTATTTCCTGTATTAAATCTTCTGTTCCGATGTTTATAATTTCGATTTCATCTTTAAGAGGCTGGGCTCGGCGCTCCTCCTCTTGTTTGAGCATATGCTGTAATTCAAAGGGAGTTTCGTCGATCCCCTCTTCCTCGTCTGAGGAGGGAGTGTTATCATTATTATTAAAGTCAGAAGCAAACACAGAGACATACTGAGAATCAGATTTCATTGAATTGAAAGAAGTTACATCATTATCATTGGACTCATCCTGAACAGGCTCAGGATTCACATAGTAAATAAACTCAGAAAATGACTCGCCTGGACTAGGCACTGACACCGATTCACTCGACTTGACTAGACTTGACTTAGCAATATAATAAGGTGGAAAAACATCAGAACTCCAGTTTGAAAGATTTTCTGTTGCAGGTGCAATCTGACTCTGAGGTTCAGTAAAGGTATCATTACTCTGAATAACTGCCACCAGCACATCTTCACAGTCAGTCTCTTCTTGCTTTTTAGAATGATCTAAAACGGGCAACTCCTGACAAACAACATCAGGCACATCTTCTTCGAACAAAGACCCCAACATATCTGGCTCAAGGCAGACTATCCAATCCTCAACAGTTTTTTGAACACAATATACCGGCGGTTCTGTTTCTGGGAGAGCAAGGCCACTGAATATTTCAAAACCCGGTATCATGATCCCTGTTACTGAGTCATACCATGGTTCAGAAAACCCATAGTATGGAGAAGTCTCACCTTCTTTGATAAAGTGACCATTCATTGATAAGGAATATGGAGTCATCGGGAGTATCCTTCCAGTGCGGCGGATTTCTTCCTTCAATTTCAACAATTCTTTCATGGATTCCTCCTCCTCCTCAGTAGGTATATACCCAAGACCGAAAGCTCCAGAGTTTGCTTTGATTGGGCGCCAGTGAGACGCTTTGCTTGGATCACGGCCTAAATTCATACCCGGAAAGTAGTTCATTTTTCTCATCATCTTGGCAACCACAGGACTGATGGCAAAAGGCAAATACAACTCCTCCCGAGAGGCATCTTCATAGGAAATAGCAGTAACATCGAATGCGAAACCATTCAAGTTGTAATCATCTGCTTTTGTAACTGGAAGAATCCGAGTTTCTCCTGTTATCTGCCCTATTTCTGGCTCTTCGTCGCCTCTGACAGTGATCAATTTTCCTTCTTTAATGAACTTCAGTTTTTGATGAAGGGTTGAGGCAACAACACCTTCCTTATGCAACCAGGGTCATCCCAGAAGTATATTGAACGAGGCTTTGATATCAATAACTTGAAATTCCACCTCAAATTCTTGACCGCCTATAACGATCCTGGTGGTAAGGACTCCGACCACATTTCTGCGGGTATTGTCATATGCGAGGATACCAAGGGTTGATTCGGCAAAATCAGTGGGACCGAAACCCAAGGTAATGGCAGTTCTTAATGGACATACATTCAACGCGGATCCATTATCTACCAGCACAGACGGTACTTTCTTGCCTTCGCAAACAACAGTGACATGAAGAGCTCTAGCATGATTCCGACCTTGAGGAGGCAGCTCCTGGTCTGAGAAACTAATGGCCCTGGTGGCGTGTGTCAGAGCGACAACTTCAGCTAGTTGCTCTGGAGATATTTCTGAGGACACCTGTGTGGTATTCAGTTCTTTCAACACAGCCTCTCTGTGTTTCTTCGATGCTATCAACAACCCCCAAACAGATATGACAGCCTGAGTTTTCTTCAACTGCTGAACAACTTCATCATCTGGGTCCTTCACGTATTGCGGCTCCTCTCCTCGAGCCAATGCCCCTGGATTTTCGACTCTTAATTCAGCAGGTTTGAAAATTCTTCCACCCCTTGTCACATGTCTGACTTCATCCAATTCTGGCTCACCATAGGTGATAATTTGAGGGACTTGTGGCTCATAGGTGATTACCAAGGGAGGTACAGACTCCCTCAGGTATGATTCATCACAGAAGATGATTTCGGGTTCAGAAATGGGTTCTAAAGCACATATGAGGGTGAGAGGGTCAAACTCAGGATCTCCTATGGTTATGGCATTAACGGCAGCGGGAGGATTAGCATGACCAGGTAGCGGGTTTTGGGTGACATTGGGTCTTGGTTGGAATGCAATGACTTTCTCATCAATAAGTTTCTGGATTCTGAATTTCAAGGCGATGCAATTGTCTGTAAGATGACCAGGACCCCTGTGATACTCACAGTGTAGGTCGGCTCGCCAATTGGCAGGTAAAGGATTGGGGGGAGGCCGGGTGGCAGGTAGGGTTATGCGACCTGAAGCCAGACACTGCTTAAGCACCTCCGAAGATGGAATGGGAAGAGGAGTAAATTCTACCCGGGCTTGTTGCCGAGGTGCGGTCGCAGGTTGAGCATAGTCCATTACTAGAGGTTCCTGGGATTTAGAGGATTGAGCATTGGAATGGGAGATACTACTGACTTGGGCTGGTGGGGATTTTTTGAAATCTCTAGGATTTGGGTTGCTACGGTTGAATACACCTTGAGCCATAGCCTCCTCTATCTGGGTGCCAGCCACAATGAAGTGTTTGAAGTCTGGATAGTATTGCAATGACATGTGATACTGGAGCTGGGGGGAAATATTTTTCATGATTATCTGGACTTGCTCCTCCTCAGACGGGCGCTCCATCATCTGAGCTGCTATTCTCCTCCATCTTTTCACAAAAATCAGAAAGGATTCTCTCGAGTCTTGTTTTGTTCTCTCTAAATCCTTTCTGGTGATTTCTGTCCCATCATCATATTTGAACTGCCTGATGAATTGCTCGCCGATATCCTTCCATGTCCTGTAACGAGTCTTGTCCAAGACCATGAACCATCTCCTAGCAACCTTGGTTAGGGAAACTGGGAACAATTGAGCCATTTGCTCAGGAGATAAGCCTTGAGGCTGACACATGATGGTGAACATTTGTAAATGTGTGATTGGACAACCCACACCATCATATTTGTCGAAATCGGGCATTTGAAAATTAGCAGGAAGGCGGATTTCGGGAAATAGAGTAAGATCACTGGGATTGAAACTACCCTGGTCTTGAAACTGAATGTCTTGAACTTTTCTGGTAAGAGTCTCTAATTTCTCCATAACAGACTTATCAACCATGGACTGAGAAGGTCTACTGCGATTCTCGCTATACTGCTCTTTTTCCAAATCTTCTTCGGTTTTATCATGGATATTGATGAACACTGGCTGGACAGGTGCTGCTGAAGTAGCTGCTTGGTGCACAGGCCCTTTATCCTTGGACAACGATTGTCCGAACTTCTCAGAAAGTTGAGCCTTGATAACTTGGTTCTCTTCCTTGAGTTCTTGAAGCTGCCGGAGAATCAAGGTAAGAGTATCGGTGATAGCAGCGAGTGGAGGACTGTCCTGGTTTTCTGCCATTGGTGAGGATGAGGACGGGAAAGAATGAGATGCTGGGGTTCTCAGAGAAGGTGGCGGGGATACAGATTTCCTCTGTAATCGAGAAGAGACCCGAACCCAAGGAGTATTAGGGTTAGCTATGGTGTCTACGGCCCTGTAATATTTGAAAGACATATTTAAAATCAGAAAGAAGTAGACACTGATGTATGCATAGACGAAGATACTGAAAGAAAAAGGTGAACTTTTATTGATAGATCATTAAAGCTTGAGTACATGGTTCGATCTTTCAAAGATAGACTGATAAGAGAAAACATGACATTAAGCACTCTTTCTAGACTTCTTCTTTGGACGACTATCTTCCTCAACTGACTCCTTGAAAGATTTGATGACTCGAACATCCCAAGCAGATGAAACGGCTTTGACAATCTTGGGCTTGAGATCCTCAGGCGGATAGAAATGACGAAGGGGAGGCACAATGGATTGCTCCCTTCCATACTGACGCTGAATCCTGGCAGGAATATAAAAGGAAGTCTTTTTGAGGCCAAGAAGGCGAACGTAGTTAGCTTCTCCAGTATTGAAGACAGCTTCTTGGATTCCAGGGATTTGCCAATAAATCTGATCTTCATGGCGAGAACTCAACCACTCAGCCCAATCGCCTTTATGATTGAAAGAAACATCATGACGCCATTCACTGAAGGTGTATAACGTATGATCAAAATGCACAGGAGCTGCAATTTTTAGCTTGTGGCATAACCACACGTGAAGTAATGCAGGACATCCTGAGAAGGACCCAACAAAAGATCGAACATAAGAGCCTGGACCTGAGCTGGCACGAAGACGAGCCATCTCATCCAATCCATTGAAGGTTTCTGCAAGCATAGTAGGAATTGGATTGGCGCCACGATCCATCTGATCAACGAGGTCCAAGAGAACAGCTGACGCACAGCGAGAAGGCTGGACAGTGAGGAACCTAGCAAAGGAGCAGAATCTCAGAGCGCGACCTCGGGCTTTTTGAATATCAACAGCACCAATATGCCCAACAGGAGGGTAAATGTCAATCAGTTGTTGCATGGACACTTCCTGGTCTTTGATGAAAGAGTTCATGGATTCATCTGGATTATTCATCAAGCGAAGGAACAAAGGACGATAATCCGACACGTAAGATGGCTTCACCAGAGGGCCATCTACAGGATATTCCAATAAGGCACACCATTCTTCAAAGGTGGGACACATTTCTTGGTTGCCAAAACGGAAGACATGATGATCGGGATCCCAACACTCTGATGCAGCATAGAGTAATCCCCAATCGAGCTTGATGGTGGCCACGTAACCGAAGAGATTTTTCTCTTGCTCACTTATGGCATAGATATGGGATTCTCTTAATGTACCACGGATCCAATCAAGAATTGTACGAGTAGACATGGTGTCTGTAAGCCAGGAGAAAGGATACAGGGATAATCAGGATTACATGAACATGAGATTAGGATGAGTTCCTACCAATATAAAGGAAGTATGGATACTCGATCGAATCAGATAATATAAGATTAAAAATCGTACGATCGAGATGAGATGAGATAGCATAAGATTGCTTTCAACGGATGGATCATGAATGACTAATCCTATGAGATCTTTGGAAATGAATGGGATTTAAATCCTAACCCCAAAGGGAAAGTTTTTTAATCTTTGCACATTTTATCAGTGTTACCTGAAGGCATCAACCCTAATCCTAATCTAGCGGAGTGGAGAGAGGATCTCGACTCATGACTTTGTTTGTGTACCTAGGACCGATCGTAGCCATTAGAAGATGGTCTACGGCCTAATCTAGACACAAATAGGTAGGATATCCTAAACTAGGCTCACACACGTGATGCACATGTGTTCGTATACTACATGCATGTGTGGGTTAATCTAGGGGTAAGGCCAAGAGTTCCCTTAGCGCGAATCCCTGTTCGATATACTGTACCAGTGTCCGGCGTATCAGTACGTGAACAAGAGATCCGTTTACGTACCATAAAGGTACTAGGCTAAGGGTGGAATGCTTCTCTAGCACAGAGGCACCAGGTGATGAAATCCCAGTCAACCATGCTAGATAACACTCCGGGTTCCTAAAATAGGACGTGTGTGCATGTGAGATGCAGGGGTTTAGATGAAAGTGATGTAAGTGTGTGCAATAAGTTCGCGCAATATATGATGCCTTCAGGTTTTGTTAGATTAAGTTTGAGTATATGTGATGAGAAAATAAAGCATACAAACTAATCTAACAAGCATAAAAGAGATAGAGTTTTCATGAGCCAGTTAAAATAGATTCAAATGAGTTATCCTTTGGAATTGTAATGAAGTTAGGTGGTCCCCAGCAGAGTCGCCAGACTGTGGGACATGATCCCGCGAGAGGGGTGGGGCGCGAGCCGCCATGCACTCTCTCTTGGTCTCTCGTACCCACGCGATTGGCGTGTGCATTTTATTATTGATTCGTCTTTCCTGTGAACTTGGGATCACTAAGGCAATCCGAATTCCACACGAAAGAGACTGACAGAGTCGCCACCTAGATGTGGGATCTAGGACCCATAATTAACCAGAAATCTAGACTCGCTACCTGGTTACGAGAATGGAAGGTATGGGGAGTTATCCACCACATGCACCATTCTTGTCCGATAATCGGTCTTCGATTCCAAAAGCTAACTCTTTTAAATTTATTTTAAATGGCTCATTCAACTCTATGTTAATGTGCGAACTAAGTGACATGCATCCTAGAATCTAATTTCAATGTGAATCCTAGATGTGTATCTTGATTTATTAATTTGTCTGGATTCATTCTAAGTGAAAGTTCTCCTAGAATTCTAATTTCATGGAAAACCCTAACTGATTTGATTAAGTATTTACAAGAAAATTAATATACAAAACACCACAATTTGTTTGTGGTGCCGACTCGCGGATGGTATGCCATCAGACATCCAAGCTGCCTACGTACCCAAGCCTTACTGGGATCAGAGTCGACGTAGTTCGGTGCACCTAAGCTAAGCTACATATGCCTAACTCAACTAGGACACCGACTTAGACGGATTTGACTGTTTCAACAGTTTTAAGAGGAATTATTTAATTCAAGTTGAGGATTTTATTATCTTAGGATTTCATCTAAGATGCTATATGATTCTTATCTGAATGCAAGTTGTCCCTTAGACTAATGCAGGTTTGCCTACATCCTAGTTTACTAGGCTTGTCTTAAGGAAAGATTGGGTGACTAGTGTAACTAGACCTATGGTACGGTTGCTATACATAGCAAGCGTCCGTGATGAGGCTGGACTCCTAACTCTAGGACTCCCTAAAATTTAGGACACGACACAACACTAGTGTTCCTAAATTGGGCTCTAATGGTTCTTAGATTGGAAACCATAATCCAATGGTTCCGAAAGACTCGAGACAAATCAATTCAAATTCTTGAAGTTAATTAATTTCAGATTTCATGGATTTTCGATTTATGGACACTTGAGGATTACCAATGGTTCTAGGGTTCACCAATTTCGGCCCAGAATAGCATCCAAGGAAGGGAATCGTGCGTTCTTTCCTTGCGCAATTTAATACTTAGGTTATAACATCTTATTGCCTGGCATATCTCAGGATTTCCGTGGACAGTAACCTCGGAGCCAACAACATGCTATAGCTTAAGTATTCAAATTGTCAAAGATCGGTTGCAATTGGGATACGATTATGGATGCACTGGCCATTTTTCCAGGAAAATCTAAAGATCCTAAAATTTCTGTTTCAATGGATTAAGGAGTGAACATGTGACAAAATTTAAGGTTCTTTGGAAATTTTCACAATGATTTTTAATTAATTTCGAATTTTCAATGGATTTTATCAATTTTAAGCATATGAGTGATTTTACAAGTGAAATTATTGCAAACAAATTCGAAATGAGTTGAAATTTCTACAGCAGCAAGATATGATGAAATGTAGCTTACGGGAAGAGTTTTACAGATTTTTACATTAAGCTCATATTTAATTTCGATTTAACAATTGATTGACCAGATTCCACAAATAACACAGAAACCACTAGAAATATGAATCTAAATTCAATGAAATTTCTACAGTAATAAGATATAAGTAAAAATAACATACTGAGAAATTTTCATAAATTTTGGAAACCATTTACTATCAGTTTCAGATTTTTTAATTTTCAGACCAGATTATGAATTAACCCTACATCCCATATGAAAACAGATCCAAATCACTTGAAACTTTTACAGTAACTAGAAATGTGAGATTGAAGACTACTGTAAAAATTTTAAGAATTTTAGTTGTGATCTGATGTCAGTAACAATTCCTTCAAAAGCTGGTAAATTTCAAAGAAAGCATAAAATAATATACCAAACAAATTCTACAAATTCTCAAAATTTCATGGTAGAATGTACTGGTATCATATTAGTTTCCCACGAAATTTCATTAATTTTGGAATTCATTTAGTATATATTTTATTTTCGAAACACTCATGGAGATCATGATTTTGAGCATACATATTTAATTTTCAACTAAATCCAATTAAATACTAAAAATCATGCAAATATACCAAATAATTCTAGAAAAATCTAAAAATTAAGTACCTACCTGTGATCGAAATCCTCGTCGAATCCGAGAGCCGAAAAATTCGAAAATCGCACCGCCGCTTGATCCGCTTCCGCTTTCTTTCTCTTTTTCTTTGTTTTATTTTCTTTTATATTTTTTTTTATATGGAACAAGGGAGAGAGATGGGGAGAAACAAATAAGGAGAGAAAGTAGATAATGATAGTGTGAGAGTGAGAGTGAGAGAGTGAGAGATATTGAGGGAGGGAGATATTGAGGGAGAGAAAGAGAAAACTATCCAAAAACAATGTGTTGTTTTTCTCCCCTTTTCTTCCTCTCATCACCTCTCTTTATATAGTGAAAAACTTAGTGGAGAGGTGGAAATAAAAAATGAGAATGGTGGGTGTGGTGGAGAATAATGGAATATATAATGGTAATGGTGGGAATGGTGGTGGGAATAATGGAATATATAATGGTAATGGTGGGAATGGTGGTGGGAATAATGGAATATATAATGGTAATGGTGGGAATGGTGGTGGGGATAATGGAATATATAATGGTAATGGTGGGAATGGTGGTGGGGATAATGGAATATATAATGGTAATGGTGGGAATGGTGGTGGGAATAATGGAATATATAATGGTAATGGAGATAATGGTGTTATTTTAAAGGGAAAAATGAAGTTAGTGGAAATGGTAGAGAAAGTTAAGTCATGCTAATGGTGAGTCCCACTTTGTGGGTTCCGCACAAGCGGGCCCCACATCAGCGGGCCCTACACAAGCGGGTCCCACATCAGCGGGTCCCACACAAACGGGTCCCACATCAGCGGGTCCCACACAAACGGGTCCCACACTAGCAGGTCCCACACTAGCAGGTCCCACACCAGCGGGTCCCACACAAACGGGTCCCACACCAGCGGGTCCCACATTCTCTTTTGCTCGGATTCTCATGAATAACCCTTCTCAATACTCAACGGAAAAAAAAATCAGAACATTGCAGGAATGACCAGAAAGATTTGAGAAAGCGTAAGGGATGAACACGGGAATGGAAAATACTGAAAAATTGACAGCGAAACCCTAATTTCTTTGTTGATCAAAGCAGAGCAAAATGGGGGTGTCTACAGCGACACGTCACCTGAAATTAAAACCTCCATAACTCTCATGTTAGGTCCAAAAGTGGCGAAATTTCTTCCAATCGGGGGTCTTGAAATTCACTTTCAAAGGAAAGAATTCTCGCTTCAAAATTCGGTGGGATAAGAGTGTTCTGGTCCGTTTTATAAAGCGCGTGAGAAACATCACCCAAAACTAAAACCACCATAACTCTCTCATTTTAAGTCGAAAAATAGTGCAATTTCTACCAATCGGAGGTCTTCAAATTCTCGTTCGTGGGGAAAATTCTCATTTAAAAATTCAATGTGTCGTGAGAGTTCTTGTCCGTTTCGTAAAGAGTGTGCGAAACGTGGCCGAAAATTAAAACCTCCATAACTCTCTCATTTTGTGTACAAAAGTGGTGAAATTTCCACCAATCGGAGGTCTTCATCTTCGCTTTCAGGGGAAAGAAATCTTGTTTCAAAATTCAATGGGATGAGAGCATTCTTGTTTGTGTTATAAAGAGTGTGCGACACGTCACCTGAAATTAAAACCTCCATAACTCTCATGTTTGGTCCAAAAGTGGCGAAATTTCTTCCAATCGAAGGTCCTGGAATTCACTTTCAAAGGAAAAAATTCTCGTTTCAAAATTCGGTGGGATGAGAGTGTTCTGGTCCGTTTTAAAAAGGGCATGAGAAACATCACCCAAAATTAAAACCACCATAACTCTCTCATTTTAAGTCGAAAAGTAGTGCAATTTCTACCAATCGGAGGTCTTCAAATTCTCGTTCTTGGGGAAAATTCTCATTTAAAAATTCAATGTGTCGTGAGAGTTCTTGTCCGTTTCGTAAAGAGTGTGCGAAACGTGGCCGAAAATTAAAACCTCCATAACTCTCTCATTTTTAGTCCAAGAGTGGTGAAATTTCCACCAATCGGAGGTCTTCATCTTCGCTTTCAGGGGAAAGAAATCTTGTTTCAAATTCAGTGGGATGAGAGCGTTCTTGTCTGTGTTATAAAGAGTGTGCGACACGTCACCTGAAATTAAAAGCACCACAACTCTCATATTAGGTCCAAAAGTGGCCAAATTTCTTCCAATCGGAGGTCTTGAAATTCACTTTCAAAGCAAAGAATTCTCGTTTCAAAATTCGGTGTGATGTGAGTGTTCTAGTCCGTTTTATAATGGGCGTGAGAAACATCACCCAAAATTAAAACGACCATAACTCTGTCATTTTAAGTCGAAAAGTAGTGCAATTTTTACCAATCGGAGGTCTTCCAAATCTCGTTCGTGGGGAAAATTCTCATTTAAAAATTCAATCTGTCGTGAGAGTTCTTGTCCGTTTCGTAAAGAGTGTGCGAAACGTGGCCGAAAATTAAAACCTCCATAACTCTCTCATTTTTAGTCCAAGAGTGGTGAAATTTCCACCAATCGGAGGTCTTCATCTTCGCTTTCAGGGGAAAGAAATCTTGTTTCAAATTCAGTGGGATGAGAGCGTTCTTGTCTGTGTTATAAAGAGTGTGCGACACGTCACCTGAAATTAAAAGCACCACAACTCTCATATTAGGTCCAAAAGTGGCCAAATTTCTTCCAATCGGAGGTCTTGAAATTCACTTTCAAAGCAAAGAATTCTCGTTTCAAAATTCGGTGTGATGTGAGTGTTCTAGTCCGTTTTATAATGGGCGTGAGAAACATCACCCAAAATTAAAACGACCATAACTCTGTCATTTTAAGTCGAAAAGTAGTGCAATTTTTACCAATCGGAGGTCTTCCAAATCTCGTTCGTGGGGAAAATTCTCATTTAAAAATTCAATCTGTCGTGAGAGTTCTTGTCCGTTTCGTAAAGAGTGTGCGAAACGTGGCCGAAAATTAAAACCTCCATAACTCTCTCATTTTGAGTACAAAAGTGGTGAAATTTCCACCAATCGGAGGTCTTCATCTTCGCTTTCAGGGGAAAGAAATCTTGTTTCAAAATTCAATGGGATGAGAGCGTTCTTGTTTGTGTTATAAAGAGTGTGAGACACGTCACCTGAAATTAAAACCTCCATAACTCTCATGTTAGGTCCAAAAGTGGCGAAATTTCTTCCAATCGAAGGTCCTGAAATTCACTTTCAAAGGAAAGAATTCTCGTTTCAAAATTCGGTGGGATGAGAGTGTTCTGGTCCGTTTTAAAAAGGGCGTGAGAAACATCACCCAAAATTAAAACCACCATAACTCTCTCATTTTAAGTCGAAAAGTAGTGCAATTTCTACCAATCGGAGGTCTTCAAATTCTCGTTCGTGGGGAAAATTCTCATTTAAAAATTCAATGTGTCGTGAGAGTTCTTGTCCGTTTCGTAAAGAGTGTGCGAAACGTGGCTGAAAATTAAAACCTCCATAACTCTCTCATTTTGAGTACAAAAGTGGTGAAATTTCCACCAATCGGAGGTCTTCATCTTCGCTTTCAGGGGAAAGAAATCTTGTTTCAAAATTCAATGGGATGAGAGCGTTCTTGTTTGTGTTATAAAGAGTGTGCGACACGTCACCTGAAATTAAAACCTCCATAACTCTCATGTTTGGTCCAAAAGTGGAGAAATTTCTTCCAATCGAAGGTCCTGAAATTCACTTTCAAAGGAAAAAATTCTCGTTTCAAAATTCGGTGGGATGAGAGTGTTCTGGTCCGTTTTAAAAAGGGCGTGAGAAACATCACCCAAAATTAAAACCACCATAACTCTCTCATTTTAAGTCGAAAAGTAGTGCAATTTCTACCAATCGGAGGTCTTCAAATTCTCGTTCTTGGGGAAAATTCTCATTTAAAAATTCAATGTGTCGTGAGAGTTCTTGTCCGTTTCGTAAAGAGTGTGCGAAACGTGGCCGAAAATTAAAACCTCCATAACTCTCTCATTTTTAGTATAAAAGTGGTGAAATTTCCACCAATCGGAGGTCTTCATCTTCGCTTTCAGGGGAAAGAAATCTTGTTTCAAATTCAGTGGGATGAGAGCGTTCTTGTCTGTGTTATAAAGAGTGTGCGACACGTCACCTGAAATTAAAACCTCCATAACTCTCATGTTAGGTCCAAAAGTGGCAAAATTTCTTACAATCGGGGGTCTTGAAATTCACTTTCAAAGGAAAGAATTCTCGCTTCAAAATTCGGTGGGATGAGAGTGTTCTGGTCCGTTTTATAAAGCGCGTGAGAAACATCACCCAAAATTAAAACCACCATAACTCTCTCATTTTAAGTCGAAAAATAGTGCAATTTCTACCAATCGGAGGTCTTCAAATTCTCGTTCGTGGGGAAAATTCGCATTTAAAAATTCAATGTGTCGTGAGAGTTCTGGTCCGTTTCATAAAGAGTGTGCAAAACGTGGCCGAAAATTAAAACCTCCATAACTCTCTCATTTTGAGTCCAAGAGTGGTGAAATTTCCACGAATCGGAGGTCTTCATCTTCGCTCTCAAGGGAAAGAAATCTTGTTTCAAATTCAGTGGGATGAGAGCGTTCTTGTCTGTGTTATAAAGAGTGTGCGACACGTCACCTGAAATTAAAACCTCCTTAACTCTCATTTTAGGTCCAAAAGTGGCCAAATTTCTTCCAATCGGAGGTCTTGAAATTCACTTTCAAAGGAAAGAATTCTCGTTTCAAAAGTCGGTGGGATGTGAGTGTTCTAGTCCGTTTTATAATGGGCGTGAGAAACATCACCCAAAATTAAAACGACCATAACTCTCTCATTTTAAGTCGAAAAGTAGTGCAATTTTTACCAATCGGAGGTCTTCCAAATCTCGTTCGTGGGGAAAATTCTCATTTAAAAATTCAATCTGTCGTGAGGGTTTTTGTCTGTTTCATAAAGAGTGCGGAAAACATGGCCGAAAATTAAAACCTCCATAACTCTCTAATTTTGAGTCCAAAACTGGTGAAATTTCCTCCAATCGGAGGTCTTCATCTTCGCTTTCAGGGGAAAGAAATCTTGTTTCAAAATTCAATGGGATGGTAGCGTTCTTGTTTGTGTTATAAAGAGTGTGCGACAGGTCACCTGAAATTAAAACCTCCATAACTCTCATGTTAGGTCCAAAAGTGGCGAAATTTCTTCCAATCGAAGGTCTTGAAATTCACTTTCAAAGGAAAAAATTCTCGCTTCAAAATTCGGTGGGATGAGAGTGTTCTGGTCCGTTTTAAAAAGGGCGTGAGAAACATCACCCAAAATTAAAACCACCATAACTCTCTCATTTTAAGTCGAAAAGTAGTGCAATTTCTACCAATCGGAGGTCTTCAAATTCTCGTTCGTGGGGAAAATTCTCATTTAAAAATTCAATGTGTCGTGAGAGTTCTTGTCCGTTTCATAAAGAGTGTGCAAAACGTGACCGAAAATTAAAACCTCCATAACTCTCTCATTTTGAGTCCAAGAGTGGTGAAATTTCCACGAATCGGAGGTCTTCATCTTCGCTCTCAGGGGAAAGAAATCTTGTTTCAAATTCAGTGGGATGAGAGCGTTCTTGTCTGTGTTATAAAGAGTGTGCGACACGTCACCTGAAATTAAAACCTCCTTAACTCTCATTTTAGGTCCAAAAGTGGCCAAATTTCTTCCAATCGGAGGTCTTGAAATTCACTTTCAAAGGAAAGAATTCTCGTTTCAAAAGTCGGTGGGATGTGAGTGTTCTAGTCCGTTTTATAATGGGCGTGCGAAACATCACCCAAAATTAAAACGACCATAACTCTCTCATTTTAAGTCGAAAAGTAGTGCAATTTCTACCAATCGGAGGTCTTCAAATTCTCGTTCGTGGGGAAAATTCTCATTTAAAAATTCAATGTGTCGTGAGAGTTCTTGTCCGTTTCGTAAAGAGTGTGCGAAACGTGGCTGAAAATTAAAACCTCCATAACTCTCTCATTTTGAGTACAAAAGTGGTGAAATTTCCACCAATCGGAGGTCTTCATCTTCGCTTTCAGGGGAAAGAAATCTTGTTTCAAAATTCAATGGGATGAGAGCGTTCTTGTTTGTGTTATAAAGAGTGTGCGACACGTCACCTGAAATTAAAACCTCCATAACTCTCATGTTTGGTCCAAAAGTGGAGAAATTTCTTCCAATCGAAGGTCCTGAAATTCACTTTCAAAGGAAAAAATTCTCGTTTCAAAATTCGGTGGGATGAGAGTGTTCTGGTCCGTTTTAAAAAGGGCGTGAGAAACATCACCCAAAATTAAAACCACCATAACTCTCTCATTTTAAGTCGAAAAGTAGTGCAATTTCTACCAATCGGAGGTCTTCAAATTCTCGTTCTTGGGGAAAATTCTCATTTAAAAATTCAATGTGTCGTGAGAGTTCTTGTCCGTTTCGTAAAGAGTGTGCGAAACGTGGCCGAAAATTAAAACCTCCATAACTCTCTCATTTTTAGTATAAAAGTGGTGAAATTTCCACCAATCGGAGGTCTTCATCTTCGCTTTCAGGGGAAAGAAATCTTGTTTCAAATTCAGTGGGATGAGAGCGTTCTTGTCTGTGTTATAAAGAGTGTGCGACACGTCACCTGAAATTAAAACCTCCATAACTCTCATGTTAGGTCCAAAAGTGGCAAAATTTCTTACAATCGGGGGTCTTGAAATTCACTTTCAAAGGAAAGAATTCTCGCTTCAAAATTCGGTGGGATGAGAGTGTTCTGGTCCGTTTTATAAAGCGCGTGAGAAACATCACCCAAAATTAAAACCACCATAACTCTCTCATTTTAAGTCGAAAAATAGTGCAATTTCTACCAATCGGAGGTCTTCAAATTCTCGTTCGTGGGGAAAATTCGCATTTAAAAATTCAATGTGTCGTGAGAGTTCTGGTCCGTTTCATAAAGAGTGTGCAAAACGTGGCCGAAAATTAAAACCTCCATAACTCTCTCATTTTGAGTCCAAGAGTGGTGAAATTTCCACGAATCGGAGGTCTTCATCTTCGCTCTCAAGGGAAAGAAATCTTGTTTCAAATTCAGTGGGATGAGAGCGTTCTTGTCTGTGTTATAAAGAGTGTGCGACACGTCACCTGAAATTAAAACCTCCTTAACTCTCATTTTAGGTCCAAAAGTGGCCAAATTTCTTCCAATCGGAGGTCTTGAAATTCACTTTCAAAGGAAAGAATTCTCGTTTCAAAAGTCGGTGGGATGTGAGTGTTCTAGTCCGTTTTATAATGGGCGTGAGAAACATCACCCAAAATTAAAACGACCATAACTCTCTCATTTTAAGTCGAAAAGTAGTGCAATTTTTACCAATCGGAGGTCTTCCAAATCTCGTTCGTGGGGAAAATTCTCATTTAAAAATTCAATCTGTCGTGAGGGTTTTTGTCTGTTTCATAAAGAGTGCGGAAAACATGGCCGAAAATTAAAACCTCCATAACTCTCTAATTTTGAGTCCAAAACTGGTGAAATTTCCTCCAATCGGAGGTCTTCATCTTCGCTTTCAGGGGAAAGAAATCTTGTTTCAAAATTCAATGGGATGGTAGCGTTCTTGTTTGTGTTATAAAGAGTGTGCGACAGGTCACCTGAAATTAAAACCTCCATAACTCTCATGTTAGGTCCAAAAGTGGCGAAATTTCTTCCAATCGAAGGTCTTGAAATTCACTTTCAAAGGAAAAAATTCTCGCTTCAAAATTCGGTGGGATGAGAGTGTTCTGGTCCGTTTTAAAAAGGGCGTGAGAAACATCACCCAAAATTAAAACCACCATAACTCTCTCATTTTAAGTCGAAAAGTAGTGCAATTTCTACCAATCGGAGGTCTTCAAATTCTCGTTCGTGGGGAAAATTCTCATTTAAAAATTCAATGTGTCGTGAGAGTTCTTGTCCGTTTCATAAAGAGTGTGCAAAACGTGACCGAAAATTAAAACCTCCATAACTCTCTCATTTTGAGTCCAAGAGTGGTGAAATTTCCACGAATCGGAGGTCTTCATCTTCGCTCTCAGGGGAAAGAAATCTTGTTTCAAATTCAGTGGGATGAGAGCGTTCTTGTCTGTGTTATAAAGAGTGTGCGACACGTCACCTGAAATTAAAACCTCCTTAACTCTCATTTTAGGTCCAAAAGTGGCCAAATTTCTTCCAATCGGAGGTCTTGAAATTCACTTTCAAAGGAAAGAATTCTCGTTTCAAAAGTCGGTGGGATGTGAGTGTTCTAGTCCGTTTTATAATGGGCGTGCGAAACATCACCCAAAATTAAAACGACCATAACTCTCTCATTTTAAGTCGAAAAGTAGTGCAATTTTTACCAATCGGAGGTCTTTCAAATCTCGTTCGTGGGGAAAATTCTCATTTAAAAATTCAATCTGTCGTGAGAGTTTTTGTCTGTTTCATAAAGAGTGCGGAAAATATGGCCGAAAATTAAAACCTCCATAACTCTCTCATTTCGAGTCCAAAACTGGTGAAATTTCCTCCAATCGGAGGTCTTCATCTTCGCTTTCAGGGGAAAGAAATCTTGTTTCAAAATTCAATGGGATGGTAGCGTTCTTGTTTGTGTTATAAAGAGTGTGCGACAGGTCACCTGAAATTAAAACCTCCATAACTCTCATGTTAGGTCCAAAAGTGGTGAAATTTCTTCCAATCGGGGGTCTTGAAATTCACTTTCAAAGGAAATAATTCTCGCTTCAAAATTCGGTGGGATGAGAGTGTTCTGGTCCGTTTTAAAAAGGGCGTGAGAAACATCACCCAAAATTAAAACCACCATAACTCTCTCATTTTAAGTCGAAAAGTAGTGCAATTTCTACCAATCGGAGGTCTTCAAATTCTCGTTCGTGGGGAAAATTCTCATTTAAAAATTCAATGTGTCGTGAGAGTTCTTGTCTGTTTCGTAAAGAGTGTGCGAAACGTGGCCGAAAATTAAAACCTCCATAACTCTCTCATTTTGAGTACAAAAGTGGTGAAATTTCCACCAATCGGAGGTCTTCATCTTCGCTTTCAGGGGAAAGAAATCTTGTTTCAAAATTCAATGGGATGAGAGCGTTCTTGTTTGTGTTATAAAGAGTGTGCGACACGTCACCTGAAATTAAAACCTCCATAACTCTCATGTTAGGTCCAAAAGTGGCGAAATTTCTTCCAATCGGGGGTCTTGAAATTCACTTTCAAAGGAAAGAATTCTCGCTTCAAAATTTGGTGGGATGAGAGTGTTCTGGTCCGTTTTATAAAGCGCGTGAGAAACATCACCCAAAATTAAAACCACCATAACTCTCTCATTTTAAGTCGAAAAATAGTGCAATTTCTACCAATCGGAGGTCTTCAAATTCTCGTTCGTGGGGAAAATTCGCATTTAAAAATTCAATGTGTCGTGAGAGTTCTGGTCCGTTTCATAAAGAGTGTGCAAAACGTGGCCGAAAATTAAAACCTCCATAACTCTCTCATTTTGAGTCCAAAAGTGGTGAAATTTCCACGAATCGGAGGTCTTCATCTTCGCTCTCAGGGGAAAGAAATCTTGTTTCAAATTCAGTGGGATGAGAGCGTTCTTGTCTGTGTTATAAAGAGTGTGCGACACGTCACCTGAAATTAAAACCTCCATAACTCTCATGTTAGGTCCAAAAGTGGCGAAATTTCTTCGAATCGAAGGTCCTGAAATTCACTTTCAAAGGAAAGAATTCTCGTTTCAAAATTCGGTGGGATGAGAGTGTTCTGGTCCGTTTTAAAAAGGGCGTGAGAAACATCACCCAAAATTAAAACCACCATAACTCTCTCATTTTAAGTCGAAAAGTAGTGCAATTTCTACCAATCGGAGGTCTTCAAATTCTCGTTCGTGGGGAAAATTCTCATTTAAAAATTCAATGTGTCGTGAGAGTTCTTGTCCGTTTCGTAAAGAGTGTGCGAAACGTGGCCGAAAATTAAAACCTCCATAACTCTCTCATTTTGAGTACAAAAGTGGTGAAATTTCCACCAATCGGAGGTCTTCATCTTCGCTTTCAGGGGAAGGAAATCTTGTTTCAAAATTCAATGGGATGAGAGCGTTCTTGTTTGTGTTATAAAGAGTGTGCGACACGTCACCTGAAATTAAAACCTCCATAACTCTCATGTTAGGTCCAAAAGTGGCGAAATTTCTTCCAATCGGGGGTCTTGAAATTCACTTTCAAAGGAAAGAATTCTCGCTTCAAAATTCGGTGGGATAAGAGTGTTCTGGTCCGTTTTATAAAGCGCGTGAGAAACATCACCCAAAATTAAAACCACCATAACTCTCTCATTTTAAGTCGAAAAATAGTGCAATTTCTACCAATCGGAGGTCTTCAAATTCTCGTTCGTGGGGAAAATTCTCATTTAAAAATTCAATGTGTCGTGAGAGTTCTTGTCCGTTTCGTAAAGAGTGTGCGAAACGTGGCCGAAAATTAAAACCTCCATAACTCTCTCATTTTGAGTACAAAGGTGGTGAAATTTCCACCAATCGGAGGTCTTCATCTTCGCTTTCAGGGGAAAGAAATCTTGTTTCAAAATTCAATGGGATGAGAGCGTTCTTGTTTGTGTTATAAAGAGTGTGCGACACGTCACCTGAAATTAAAACCTCCATAACTCTCATGTTTTGTCCAAAAGTGGAGAAATTTCTTCCAATCGAAGGTCCTGAAATTCACTTTCAAAGGAAAAAATTCTCGTTTCAAAATTCGGTGGGATGAGAGTGTTCTGGTCCGTTTTAAAAAGGGCGTGAGAAACATCACCCAAAATTAAAACCACCATAACTCTCTCATTTTAAGTCGAAAAGTAGTGCAATTTCTACCAATCGGAGGTCTTCAAATTCTCGTTCTTGGGGAAAATTCTCATTTAAAAATTCAATGTGTCGTGAGAGTTCTTGTCCGTTTCGTAAACAGTGTGCGAAACGTGGCCGAAAATTAAAGCCTCCATAACTCTCTCATTTTTAGTATAACAGTGGTGAAATTTCCACCAATCGGAGGTCTTCATCTTCGCTTTCAGGGGAAAGAAATCTTGTTTCAAATTCAGTGGGATGAGAGCGTTCTTGTCTGTGTTATAAAGAGTGTGCGTAACGTCACCTGAAATTAAAACCTCCATAACTCTCAAGTTAGGTCCAAAAGTGGCGAAATTTCTTCCAATCGGGGGTCTTGAAATTCACTTTCAAAGGAAAGAATTCTCGCTTCAAAATTCGGTGGGATGAGAGTGTTCTGGTCCGTTTTATAAAGCGCGTGAGAAACATCACCCAAAATTAAAACCACCATAACTCTCTCATTTTAAGTCGAAAAGTAGTGCAATTTCTACCAATCGGAGGTCTTCAAATTCTCATTCGTGGGGAAAATTCTCATTTAAAAATTCAATGTGTCGTGAGAGTTCTTGTCCGTTTCGTAAGGAGTGTGCGAAACGTGGCCGAAAATTAAAACCTCCATAACTCTCTCATTTTGAGTACAAAAGTGGTGAAATTTCCACCAATCGGAGGTCTTCATCTTCGCTTTCAGGGGAAAGAAATCTTGTTTCAAAATTCAATGGGATGAGAGCGTTCTTGTTTGTGTTATAAAGAGTGTGCGACACGTCACCTGAAATTAAAACCTCCATAACTCTCATGTTAGGTCCAAAAGTGGCGAAATTTCTTCCAATCGGGGGTCTTGAAATTCACTTTCAAAGGAAAGAATTCTCGCTTCAAAATTCGGTGGGATGAGAGTGTTCTGGTCCGTTTTAAAAAGGGCGTGAGAAACATCACCCAAAATTAAAACCACCATAACTCTCTCATTTTAAGTCGAAAAGTAGTGCAATTTCTACCAATCGGAGGTCTTCAAATTCTCGTTCGTGGGGAAAATTCTCATTTAAAAATTCAATGTGTCGTGAGAGTTCTTGTCTGTTTCGTAAAGAGTGTGCGAAACGTGGCCGAAAATTAAAACCTCCATAACTCTCTCATTTTGAGTACAAAAGTGGTGAAATTTCCACCAATCGGAGGTCTTCATCTTCGCTTTCAGGGGAAAGAAATCTTGTTTCAAAATTCAATGGGATGAGAGCGTTCTTGTTTGTGTTATAAAGAGTGTGCGACACGTCACCTGAAATTAAAACCTCCATAACTCTCATGTTAGGTCCAAAAGTGGCGAAATTTCTTCCAATCGGGGGTCTTGAAATTCACTTTCAAAGGAAAGAATTCTCGCTTCAAAATTTGGTGGGATGAGAGTGTTCTGGTCCGTTTTATAAAGCGCGTGAGAAACATCACCCAAAATTAAAACCACCATAACTCTCTCATTTTAAGTCGAAAAATAGTGCAATTTCTACCAATCGGAGGTCTTCAAATTCTCGTTCGTGGGGAAAATTCGCATTTAAAAATTCAATGTGTCGTGAGAGTTCTGGTCCGTTTCATAAAGAGTGTGCAAAACGTGGCCGAAAATTAAAACCTCCATAACTCTCTCATTTTGAGTCCAAAAGTGGTGAAATTTCCACGAATCGGAGGTCTTCATCTTCGCTCTCAGGGGAAAGAAATCTTGTTTCAAATTCAGTGGGATGAGAGCGTTCTTGTCTGTGTTATAAAGAGTGTGCGACACGTCACCTGAAATTAAAACCTCCATAACTCTCATGTTAGGTCCAAAAGTGGCGAAATTTCTTCGAATCGAAGGTCCTGAAATTCACTTTCAAAGGAAAGAATTCTCGTTTCAAAATTCGGTGGGATGAGAGTGTTCTGGTCCGTTTTAAAAAGGGCGTGAGAAACATCACCCAAAATTAAAACCACCATAACTCTCTCATTTTAAGTCGAAAAGTAGTGCAATTTCTACCAATCGGAGGTCTTCAAATTCTCGTTCGTGGGGAAAATTCTCATTTAAAAATTCAATGTGTCGTGAGAGTTCTTGTCCGTTTCGTAAAGAGTGTGCGAAACGTGGCCGAAAATTAAAACCTCCATAACTCTCTCATTTTGAGTACAAAAGTGGTGAAATTTCCACCAATCGGAGGTCTTCATCTTCGCTTTCAGGGGAAGGAAATCTTGTTTCAAAATTCAATGGGATGAGAGCGTTCTTGTTTGTGTTATAAAGAGTGTGCGACACGTCACCTGAAATTAAAACCTCCATAACTCTCATGTTAGGTCCAAAAGTGGCGAAATTTCTTCCAATCGGGGGTCTTGAAATTCACTTTCAAAGGAAAGAATTCTCGCTTCAAAATTCGGTGGGATAAGAGTGTTCTGGTCCGTTTTATAAAGCGCGTGAGAAACATCACCCAAAATTAAAACCACCATAACTCTCTCATTTTAAGTTGAAAAATAGTGCAATTTCTACCAATCGGAGGTCTTCAAATTCTCGTTCGTGGGGAAAATTCTCATTTAAAAATTCAATGTGTCGTGAGAGTTCTTGTCTGTTTCGTAAAGAGTGTGCGAAACGTGGCCGAAAATTAAAACCTCCATAACTCTCTCATTTTGAGTACAAAAGTGGTGAAATTTCCACCAATCAGAGGTCTTCATCTTCGCTTTCAGGGGAAAGAAATCTTGTTTCAAAATTCAATGGGATGAGAGCGTTCTTGTTTGTGTTATAAAGAGTGTGCGACACGTCACCTGAAATTAAAACCTCCATAACTCTCATGTTTTGTCCAAAAGTGGAGAAATTTCTTCCAATCGAAGGTCCTGAAATTCACTTTCAAAGGAAAAAATTCTCGTTTCAAAATTCGGTGGGATGAGAGTGTTCTGGTCCGTTTTAAAAAGGGCGTGAGAAACATCACCCAAAATTAAAACCACCATAACTCTCTCATTTTAAGTCGAAAAGTAGTGCAATTTCTACCAATCGGAGGTCTTCAAATTCTCGTTCTTGGGGAAAATTCTCATTTAAAAATTCAATGTGTCGTGAGAGTTCTTGTCCGTTTCGTAAACAGTGTGCGAAACGTGGCCGAAAATTAAAGCCTCCATAACTCTCTCATTTTTAGTATAACAGTGGTGAAATTTCCACCAATCGGAGGTCTTCATCTTCGCTTTCAGGGGAAAGAAATCTTGTTTCAAATTCAGTGGGATGAGAGCGTTCTTGTCTGTGTTATAAAGAGTGTGCGTAACGTCACCTGAAATTAAAACCTCCATAACTCTCATGTTAGGTCCAAAAGTGGCGAAATTTCTTCCAATCGGGGGTCTTGAAATTCACTTTCAAAGGAAAGAATTCTCGCTTCAAAATTCGGTGGGATGAGAGTGTTCTGGTCCGTTTTATAAAGCGCGTGAGAAACATCACCCAAAATTAAAACCACCATAACTCTCTCATTTTAAGTCGAAAAGTAGTGCAATTTCTACCAATCGGAGGTCTTCAAATTCTCATTCGTGGGGAAAATTCTCATTTAAAAATTCAATGTGTCGTGAGAGTTCTTGTCCGTTTCGTAAAGAGTGTGCGAAACGTGGCCGAAAATTAAAACCTCCATAACTCTCTCATTTTGAGTACAAAAGTGGTGAAATTTCCACCAATCGGAGGTCTTCATCTTCGCTTTCAGGGGAAAGAAATCTTGTTTCAAAATTCAATGGGATGAGAGCGTTCTTGTTTGTGTTATAAAGAGTGTGCGACACGTCACCTGAAATTAAAACCTCCATAACTCTCATGTTAGGTCCAAAAGTGGCGAAATTTCTTCCAATCGGGGGTCTTGAAATTCACTTTCAAAGGAAAGAATTCTCGCTTCAAAATTCGGTGGGATGAGAGTGTTCTGGTCCGTTTTATAAAGCGCGTGAGAAACATCACCCAAAATTAAAACCACCATAACTCTCTCATTTTAAGTCGAAAAGTAGTGCAATTTCTACCAATCGGAGGTCTTCAAATTCTCATTCGTGGGGAAAATTCTCATTTAAAAATTCAATGTGTCGTGAGAGTTCTTGTCCGTTTCGTAAAGAGTGTGCGAAACGTGGCCGAAAATTAAAACCTCCATAACTCTCTCATTTTGAGTACAAAAGTGGTGAAATTTCCACCAATCGGAGGTCTTCATCTTCGCTTTCAGGGGAAAGAAATCTTGTTTCAAAATTCAATGGGATGAGAGCGTTCTTGTTTGTGTTATAAAGAGTGTGCGACACGTCACCTGAAATTAAAACCTCCATAACTCTCATGTTAGGTCCAAAAGTGGCGAAATTTCTTCCAATCGGGGGTCTTGAAATTCACTTTCAAAGGAAAGAATTCTCGCTTCAAAATTCGGTGGGATAAGAGTGTTCTGGTCCGTTTTAAAAAGGGCGTGAGAAACATCACCCAAAATTAAAACCACCATAACTCTCTCATTTTAAGTCGAAAAATAGTGCAATTTCTACCAATCGGAGGTCTTCAAATTCTCGTTCGTGGGGAAAATTCTCATTTAAAAATTCAATGTGTCGTGAGAGTTCTTGTCCGTTTCGTAAAGAGTGTGCGAAACGTGGCCGAAAATTAAAACCTCCATAACTCTCTCATTTTGAGTACAAAAGTGGTGAAATTTCCACCAATCGGAGGTCTTCATCTTCGCTTTCAGGGGAAAGAAATCTTGTTTCAAAATTCAATGGGATGAGAGCGTTCTTGTTTGTGTTATAAAGAGTGTGCGACACGTCACCTGAAATTAAAACCTCCATAACTCTCATGTTTTGTCCAAAAGTGGAGAAATTTCTTCCAATCGAAGGTCCTGAAATTCACTTTCAAAGGAAAAAATTCTCGTTTCAAAATTCGGTGGGATGAGAGTGTTCTGGTCCGTTTTAAAAAGGGCGTGAGAAACATCACCCAAAATTAAAACCACCATAACTCTCTCATTTTAAGTCGAAAAGTAGTGCAATTTCTACCAATCGGAGGTCTTCAAATTCTCGTTCTTGGGGAAAATTCTCATTTAAAAATTCAATGTGTCGTGAGAGTTCTTGTCCGTTTCGTAAACAGTGTGCGAAACGTGGCCGAAAATTAAAGCCTCCATAACTCTCTCATTTTTAGTATAACAGTGGTGAAATTTCCACCAATCGGAGGTCTTCATCTTCGCTTTCAGGGGAAAGAAATCTTGTTTCAAATTCAGTGGGATGAGAGCGTTCTTGTCTGTGTTATAAAGAGTGTGCGTAACGTCACCTGAAATTAAAACCTCCATAACTCTCATGTTAGGTCCAAAAGTGGCGAAATTTCTTCCAATCGGGGGTCTTGAAATTCACTTTCAAAGGAAAGAATTCTCGCTTCAAAATTCGGTGGGATGAGAGTGTTCTGGTCCGTTTTATAAAGCGCGTGAGAAACATCACCCAAAATTAAAACCACCATAACTCTCTCATTTTAAGTCGAAAAGTAGTGCAATTTCTACCAATCGGAGGTCTTCAAATTCTCATTCGTGGGGAAAATTCTCATTTAAAAATTCAATGTGTCGTGAGAGTTCTTGTCCGTTTCGTAAAGAGTGTGCGAAACGTGGCCGAAAATTAAAACCTCCATAACTCTCTCATTTTGAGTACAAAAGTGGTGAAATTTCCACCAATCGGAGGTCTTCATCTTCGCTTTCAGGGGAAAGAAATCTTGTTTCAAATTCAATGGGATGAGAGCGTTCTTGTCTGTGTTATAAAGAGTGTGCGTAACGTCACCTGAAATTAAAACCTCCATAACTCTCATGTTAGGTCCAAAAGTGGCGAAATTTCTTCCAATCGGGGGTCTTGAAATTCACTTTCAAAGGAAAGAATTCTCGCTTCAAAATTCGGTGGGATGAGAGTGTTCTGGTCCGTTTTATAAAGCGCGTGAGAAACATCACCCAAAATTAAAACCACCATAACTCTCTCATTTTAAGTCGAAAAGTAGTGCAATTTCTACCAATCGGAGGTCTTCAAATTCTCATTCGTGGGGAAAATTCTCATTTAAAAATTCAATGTGTCGTGAGAGTTCTTGTCCGTTTCGTAAAGAGTGTGCGAAACGTGGCCGAAAATTAAAACCTCCATAACTCTCTCATTTTGAGTACAAAAGTGGTGAAATTTCCACCAATCGGAGGTCTTCATCTTCGCTTTCAGGGGAAAGAAATCTTGTTTCAAAATTCAATGGGATGAGAGCGTTCTTGTTTGTGTTATAAAGAGTGTGCGACACGTCACCTGAAATTAAAACCTCCATAACTCTCATGTTAGGTCCAAAAGTGGCGAAATTTCTTCCAATCGGGGGTCTTGAAATTCACTTTCAAAGGAAAGAATTCTCGCTTCAAAATTCGGTGGGATAAGAGTGTTCTGGTCCGTTTTATAAAGCGCGTGAGAAACATCACCCAAAATTAAAACCACCATAACTCTCTCATTTTAAGTCGAAAAATAGTGCAATTTCTACCAATCGGAGGTCTTCAAATTCTCGTTCGTGGGGAAAATTCTCATTTAAAAATTCAATGTGTCGTGAGAGTTCTTGTCCGTTTCGTAAAGAGTGTGCGAAACGTGGCCGAAAATTAAAACCTCCATAACTCTCTCATTTTGAGTACAAAAGTGGTGAAATTTCCACCAATCGGAGGTCTTCATCTTCGCTTTCAGGGGAAAGAAATCTTGTTTCAAAATTCAATGGGATGAGAGCGTTCTTGTTTGTGTTATAAAGAGTGTGCGACACGTCACCTGAAATTAAAACCTCCATAACTCTCATGTTTTGTCCAAAAGTGGAGAAATTTCATCCAATCGAAGGTCCTGAAATTCACTTTCAAAGGAAAAAATTCTCGTTTCAAAATTCGGTGGGATGAGAGTGTTCTGGTCCGTTTTAAAAAGGGCGTGAGAAAAATCACCCAAAATTAAAACCACCATAACTCTCTCATTTTAAGTCGAAAAGTAGTGCAATTTCTACCAATCGGAGGTCTTCAAATTCTCGTTCTTGGGGAAAATTCTCATTTAAAAATTCAATGTGTCGTGAGAGTTCTTGTCCGTTTCGTAAACAGTGTGCGAAACGTGGCCGAAAATTAAAGCCTCCATAACTCTCTCATTTTTAGTATAACAGTGGTGAAATTTCCACCAATCGGAGGTCTTCATCTTCGCTTTCAGGGGAAAGAAATCTTGTTTCAAATTCAGTGGGATGAGAGCGTTCTTGTCTGTGTTATAAAGAGTGTGCGTAACGTCACCTGAAATTAAAACCTCCATAACTCTCATGTTAGGTCCAAAAGTGGCGAAATTTCTTCCAATCGGGGGTCTTGAAATTCACTTTCAAAGGAAAGAATTCTCGCTTCAAAATTCGGTGGGATGAGAGTGTTCTGGTCCGTTTTATAAAGCGCGTGAGAAACATCACCCAAAATTAAAACCACCATAACTCTCTCATTTTAAGTCGAAAAGTAGTGCAATTTCTACCAATCGGAGGTCTTCAAATTCTCATTCGTGGGGAAAATTCTCATTTAAAAACTCAATGTGTCGTGAGAGTTCTTGTCCGTTTCGTAAAGAGTGTGCGAAACGTGGCCGAAAATTAAAACCTCCATAACTCTCTCATTTTGAGTACAAAAGTGGTGAAATTTCCACCAATCGGAGGTCTTCATCTTCGCTTTCAGGGGAAAGAAATCTTGTTTCAAAATTCAATGGGATGAGAGCGTTCTTGTTTGTGTTATAAAGAGTGTGCGACACGTCACCTGAAATTAAAACCTCCATAACTCTCATGTTAGGTCCAAAAGTGGCGAAATTTCTTCCAATCGGGGGTCTTGAAATTCACTTTCAAAGGAAAGAATTCTCGCTTCAAAATTCGGTGGGATGAGAGTGTTCTGGTCCGTTTTATAAAGCGCGTGAGAAACATCACCCAAAATTAAAACCACCATAACTCTCTCGTTTTAAGTCGAAAAGTAGTGCAATTTCTACCAATCGGAGGTCTTCAAATTCTCATTCGTGGGGAAAATTCTCATTTAAAAATTCAATGTGTCGTGAGAGTTCTTGTCCGTTTCGTAAAGAGTGTGCGAAACGTGGCCGAAAATTAAAACCTCCATAACTCTCTCATTTTGAGTACAAAAGTGGTGAAATTTCCACCAATCGGAGGTCTTCATCTTCGCTTTCAGGGGAAAGAAATCTTGTTTCAAAATTCAATGGGATGAGAGCGTTCTTGTTTGTGTTATAAAGAGTGTGCGACACGTCACCTGAAATTAAAACCTCCATAACTCTCATGTTAGGTCCAAAAGTGGCGAAATTTCTTCCAATCGGGGGTCTTGAAATTCACTTTCAAAGGAAAGAATTCTCGCTTCAAAATTCGGTGGGATAAGAGTGTTCTGGTCCGTTTTAAAAAGGGCGTGAGAAACATCACCCAAAATTAAAACCACCATAACTCTCTCATTTTAAGTCGAAAAATAGTGCAATTTCTACCAATCGGAGGTCTTCAAATTCTCGTTCGTGGGGAAAATTCTCATTTAAAAATTCAATGTGTCGTGAGAGTTCTTGTCCGTTTCGTAAAGAGTGTGCGAAACGTGGCCGAAAATTAAAACCTCCATAACTCTCTCATTTTGAGTACAAAAGTGGTGAAATTTCCACCAATCGGAGGTCTTCATCTTCGCTTTCAGGGGAAAGAAATCTTGTTTCAAAATTCAATGGGATGAGAGCGTTCTTGTTTGTGTTATAAAGAGTGTGCGACACGTCACCTGAAATTAAAACCTCCATAACTCTCATGTTTTGTCCAAAAGTGGAGAAATTTCTTCCAATCGAAGGTCCTGAAATTCACTTTCAAAGGAAAAAATTCTCGTTTCAAAATTCGGTGGGATGAGAGTGTTCTGGTCCGTTTTAAAAAGGGCGTGAGAAACATCACCCAAAATTAAAACCACCATAACTCTCTCATTTTAAGTCGAAAAGTAGTGCAATTTCTACCAATCGGAGGTCTTCAAATTCTCGTTCTTGGGGAAAATTCTCATTTAAAAATTCAATGTGTCGTGAGAGTTCTTGTCCGTTTCGTAAACAGTGTGCGAAACGTGGCCGAAAATTAAAGCCTCCATAACTCTCTCATTTTTAGTATAACAGTGGTGAAATTTCCACCAATCGGAGGTCTTCATCTTCGCTTTCAGGGGAAAGAAATCTTGTTTCAAATTCAGTGGGATGAGAGCGTTCTTGTCTGTGTTATAAAGAGTGTGCGTAACGTCACCTGAAATTAAAACCTCCATAACTCTCATGTTAGGTCCAAAAGTGGCGAAATTTCTTCCAATCGGGGGTCTTGAAATTCACTTTCAAAGGAAAGAATTCTCGCTTCAAAATTCGGTGGGATGAGAGTGTTCTGGTCCGTTTTATAAAGCGCGTGAGAAACATCACCCAAAATTAAAACCACCATAACTCTCTCATTTTAAGTCGAAAAGTAGTGCAATTTCTACCAATCGGAGGTCTTCAAATTCTCGTTCTTGGGGAAAATTCTCATTTAAAAATTCAATGTGTCGTGAGAGTTCTTGTCCGTTTCGTAAACAGTGTGCGAAACGTGGCCGAAAATTAAAGCCTCCATAACTCTCTCATTTTTAGTATAACAGTGGTGAAATTTCCACCAATCGGAGGTCTTCATCTTCGCTTTCAGGGGAAAGAAATCTTGTTTCAAATTCAGTGGGATGAGAGCGTTCTTGTCTGTGTTATAAAGAGTGTGCGTAACGTCACCTGAAATTAAAACCTCCATAACTCTCATGTTAGGTCCAAAAGTGGCGAAATTTCTTCCAATCGGGGGTCTTGAAATTCACTTTCAAAGGAAAGAATTCTCGCTTCAAAATTCGGTGGGATGAGAGTGTTCTGGTCCGTTTTATAAAGCGCGTGAGAAACATCACCCAAAATTAAAACCACCATAACTCTCTCATTTTAAGTCGAAAAGTAGTGCAATTTCTACCAATCGGAGGTCTTCAAATTCTCATTCGTGGGGAAAATTCTCATTTAAAAATTCAATGTGTCGTGAGAGTTCTTGTCCGTTTCGTAAAGAGTGTGCGAAACGTGGCCGAAAATTAAAACCTCCATAACTCTCTCATTTTGAGTACAAAAGTGGTGAAATTTCCACCAATCGGAGGTCTTCATCTTCGCTTTCAGGGGAAAGAAATCTTGTTTCAAAATTCAATGGGATGAGAGCGTTCTTGTTTGTGTTATAAAGAGTGTGCGACACGTCACCTGAAATTAAAACCTCCATAACTCTCATGTTAGGTCCAAAAGTGGCGAAATTTCTTCCAATCGGGGGTCTTGAAATTCACTTTCAAAGGAAAGAATTCTCGCTTCAAAATTCGGTGGGATGAGAGTGTTCTGGTCCGTTTTATAAAGCGCGTGAGAAACATCACCCAAAATTAAAACCACCATAACTCTCTCATTTTAAGTCGAAAAGTAGTGCAATTTCTACCAATCGGAGGTCTTCAAATTCTCATTCGTGGGGAAAATTCTCATTTAAAAATTCAATGTGTCGTGAGAGTTCTTGTCCGTTTCGTAAAGAGTGTGCGAAACGTGGCCGAAAATTAAAACCTCCATAACTCTCTCATTTTGAGTACAAAAGTGGTGAAATTTCCACCAATCGGAGGTCTTCATCTTCGCTTTCAGGGGAAAGAAATCTTGTTTCAAAATTCAATGGGATGAGAGCGTTCTTGTTTGTGTTATAAAGAGTGTGCGACACGTCACCTGAAATTAAAACCTCCATAACTCTCATGTTAGGTCCAAAAGTGGCGAAATTTCTTCCAATCGGGGGTCTTGAAATTCACTTTCAAAGGAAAGAATTCTCGCTTCAAAATTCGGTGGGATAAGAGTGTTCTGGTCCGTTTTAAAAAGGGCGTGAGAAACATCACCCAAAATTAAAACCACCATAACTCTCTCATTTTAAGTCGAAAAATAGTGCAATTTCTACCAATCGGAGGTCTTCAAATTCTCGTTCGTGGGGAAAATTCTCATTTAAAAATTCAATGTGTCGTGAGAGTTCTTGTCCGTTTCGTAAAGAGTGTGCGAAACGTGGCCGAAAATTAAAACCTCCATAACTCTCTCATTTTGAGTACAAAAGTGGTGAAATTTCCACCAATCGGAGGTCTTCATCTTCGCTTTCAGGGGAAAGAAATCTTGTTTCAAAATTCAATGGGATGAGAGCGTTCTTGTTTGTGTTATAAAGAGTGTGCGACACGTCACCTGAAATTAAAACCTCCATAACTCTCATGTTTTGTCCAAAAGTGGAGAAATTTCTTCCAATCGAAGGTCCTGAAATTCACTTTCAAAGGAAAAAATTCTCGTTTCAAAATTCGGTGGGATGAGAGTGTTCTGGTCCGTTTTAAAAAGGGCGTGAGAAACATCACCCAAAATTAAAACCACCATAACTCTCTCATTTTAAGTCGAAAAGTAGTGCAATTTCTACCAATCGGAGGTCTTCAAATTCTCGTTCTTGGGGAAAATTCTCATTTAAAAATTCAATGTGTCGTGAGAGTTCTTGTCCGTTTCGTAAACAGTGTGCGAAACGTGGCCGAAAATTAAAGCCTCCATAACTCTCTCATTTTTAGTATAACAGTGGTGAAATTTCCACCAATCGGAGGTCTTCATCTTCGCTTTCAGGGGAAAGAAATCTTGTTTCAAATTCAGTGGGATGAGAGCGTTCTTGTCTGTGTTATAAAGAGTGTGCGTAACGTCACCTGAAATTAAAACCTCCATAACTCTCATGTTAGGTCCAAAAGTGGCGAAATTTCTTCCAATCGGGGGTCTTGAAATTCACTTTCAAAGGAAAGAATTCTCGCTTCAAAATTCGGTGGGATGAGAGTGTTCTGGTCCGTTTTATAAAGCGCGTGAGAAACATCACCCAAAATTAAAACCACCATAACTCTCTCATTTTAAGTCGAAAAGTAGTGCAATTTCTACCAATCGGAGGTCTTCAAATTCTCGTTCTTGGGGAAAATTCTCATTTAAAAATTCAATGTGTCGTGAGAGTTCTTGTCCGTTTCGTAAACAGTGTGCGAAACGTGGCCGAAAATTAAAGCCTCCATAACTCTCTCATTTTTAGTATAACAGTGGTGAAATTTCCACCAATCGGAGGTCTTCATCTTCGCTTTCAGGGGAAAGAAATCTTGTTTCAAATTCAGTGGGATGAGAGCGTTCTTGTCTGTGTTATAAAGAGTGTGCGTAACGTCACCTGAAATTAAAACCTCCATAACTCTCATGTTAGGTCCAAAAGTGGCGAAATTTCTTCCAATCGGGGGTCTTGAAATTCACTTTCAAAGGAAAGAATTCTCGCTTCAAAATTCGGTGGGATGAGAGTGTTCTGGTCCGTTTTATAAAGCGCGTGAGAAACATCACCCAAAATTAAAACCACCATAACTCTCTCATTTTAAGTCGAAAAGTAGTGCAATTTCTACCAATCGGAGGTCTTCAAATTCTCATTCGTGGGGAAAATTCTCATTTAAAAATTCAATGTGTCGTGAGAGTTCTTGTCCGTTTCGTAAAGAGTGTGCGAAACGTGGCCGAAAATTAAAACCTCCATAACTCTCTCATTTTGAGTACAAAAGTGGTGAAATTTCCACCAATCGGAGGTCTTCATCTTCGCTTTCAGGGGAAAGAAATCTTGTTTCAAAATTCAATGGGATGAGAGCGTTCTTGTTTGTGTTATAAAGAGTGTGCGACACGTCACCTGAAATTAAAACCTCCATAACTCTCATGTTAGGTCCAAAAGTGGCGAAATTTCTTCCAATCGGGGGTCTTGAAATTCACTTTCAAAGGAAAGAATTCTCGCTTCAAAATTCGGTGGGATGAGAGTGTTCTGGTCCGTTTTATAAAGCGCGTGAGAAACATCACCCAAAATTAAAACCACCATAACTCTCTCGTTTTAAGTCGAAAAGTAGTGCAATTTCTACCAATCGGAGGTCTTCAAATTCTCATTCGTGGGGAAAATTCTCATTTAAAAATTCAATGTGTCGTGAGAGTTCTTGTCCGTTTCGTAAAGAGTGTGCGAAACGTGGCCGAAAATTAAAACCTCCATAACTCTCTCATTTTGAGTACAAAAGTGGTGAAATTTCCACCAATCGGAGGTCTTCATCTTCGCTTTCAGGGGAAAGAAATCTTGTTTCAAAATTCAATGGGATGAGAGCGTTCTTGTTTGTGTTATAAAGAGTGTGCGACACGTCACCTGAAATTAAAACCTCCATAACTCTCATGTTAGGTCCAAAAGTGGCGAAATTTCTTCCAAATCGGGGGTCTTGAAATTCACTTTCAAAGGAAAGAATTCTCGCTTCAAAATTCGGTGGGATAAGAGTGTTCTGGTCCGTTTTAAAAAGGGCGTGAGAAACATCACCCAAAATTAAAACCACCATAACTCTCTCATTTTAAGTCGAAAAATAGTGCAATTTCTACCAATCGGAGGTCTTCAAATTCTCGTTCGTGGGGAAAATTCTCATTTAAAAATTCAATGTGTCGTGAGAGTTCTTGTCCGTTTCGTAAAGAGTGTGCGAAACGTGGCCGAAAATTAAAACCTCCATAACTCTCTCATTTTGAGTACAAAAGTGGTGAAATTTCCACCAATCGGAGGTCTTCATCTTCGCTTTCAGGGGAAAGAAATCTTGTTTCAAAATTCAATGGGATGAGAGCGTTCTTGTTTGTGTTATAAAGAGTGTGCGACACGTCACCTGAAATTAAAACCTCCATAACTCTCATGTTTTGTCCAAAAGTGGAGAAATTTCTTCCAATCGAAGGTCCTGAAATTCACTTTCAAAGGAAAAAATTCTCGTTTCAAAATTCGGTGGGATGAGAGTGTTCTGGTCCGTTTTAAAAAGGGCGTGAGAAACATCACCCAAAATTAAAACCACCATAACTCTCTCATTTTAAGTCGAAAAGTAGTGCAATTTCTACCAATCGGAGGTCTTCAAATTCTCGTTCTTGGGGAAAATTCTCATTTAAAAATTCAATGTGTCGTGAGAGTTCTTGTCCGTTTCGTAAACAGTGTGCGAAACGTGGCCGAAAATTAAAGCCTCCATAACTCTCTCATTTTTAGTATAACAGTGGTGAAATTTCCACCAATCGGAGGTCTTCATCTTCGCTTTCAGGGGAAAGAAATCTTGTTTCAAATTCAGTGGGATGAGAGCGTTCTTGTCTGTGTTATAAAGAGTGTGCGTAACGTCACCTGAAATTAAAACCTCCATAACTCTCATGTTAGGTCCAAAAGTGGCGAAATTTCTTCCAATCGGGGGTCTTGAAATTCACTTTCAAAGGAAAGAATTCTCGCTTCAAAATTCGGTGGGATGAGAGTGTTCTGGTCCGTTTTATAAAGCGCGTGAGAAACATCACCCAAAATTAAAACCACCATAACTCTCTCATTTTAAGTCGAAAAGTAGTGCAATTTCTACCAATCGGAGGTCTTCAAATTCTCATTCGTGGGGAAAATTCTCATTTAAAAATTCAATGTGTCGTGAGAGTTCTTGTCCGTTTCGTAAAGAGTGTGCGAAACGTGGCCGAAAATTAAAACCTCCATAACTCTCTCATTTTGAGTACAAAAGTGGTGAAATTTCCACCAATCGGAGGTCTTCATCTTCGCTTTCAGGGGAAAGAAATCTTGTTTCAAATTCAATGGGATGAGAGCGTTCTTGTCTGTGTTATAAAGAGTGTGCGTAACGTCACCTGAAATTAAAACCTCCATAACTCTCATGTTAGGTCCAAAAGTGGCGAAATTTCTTCCAATCGGGGGTCTTGAAATTCACTTTCAAAGGAAAGAATTCTCGCTTCAAAATTCGGTGGGATGAGAGTGTTCTGGTCCGTTTTATAAAGCGCGTGAGAAACATCACCCAAAATTAAAACCACCATAACTCTCTCATTTTAAGTCGAAAAGTAGTGCAATTTCTACCAATCGGAGGTCTTCAAATTCTCATTCGTGGGGAAAATTCTCATTTAAAAATTCAATGTGTCGTGAGAGTTCTTGTCCGTTTCGTAAAGAGTGTGCGAAACGTGGCCGAAAATTAAAACCTCCATAACTCTCTCATTTTGAGTACAAAAGTGGTGAAATTTCCACCAATCGGAGGTCTTCATCTTCGCTTTCAGGGGAAAGAAATCTTGTTTCAAAATTCAATGGGATGAGAGCGTTCTTGTTTGTGTTATAAAGAGTGTGCGACACGTCACCTGAAATTAAAACCTCCATAACTCTCATGTTAGGTCCAAAAGTGGCGAAATTTCTTCCAATCGGGGGTCTTGAAATTCACTTTCAAAGGAAAGAATTCTCGCTTCAAAATTCGGTGGGATAAGAGTGTTCTGGTCCGTTTTATAAAGCGCGTGAGAAACATCACCCAAAATTAAAACCACCATAACTCTCTCATTTTAAGTCGAAAAATAGTGCAATTTCTACCAATCGGAGGTCTTCAAATTCTCGTTCGTGGGGAAAATTCTCATTTAAAAATTCAATGTGTCGTGAGAGTTCTTGTCCGTTTCGTAAAGAGTGTGCGAAACGTGGCCGAAAATTAAAACCTCCATAACTCTCTCATTTTGAGTACAAAAGTGGTGAAATTTCCACCAATCGGAGGTCTTCATCTTCGCTTTCAGGGGAAAGAAATCTTGTTTCAAAATTCAATGGGATGAGAGCGTTCTTGTTTGTGTTATAAAGAGTGTGCGACACGTCACCTGAAATTAAAACCTCCATAACTCTCATGTTTTGTCCAAAAGTGGAGAAATTTCTTCCAATCGAAGGTCCTGAAATTCACTTTCAAAGGAAAAAATTGTCGTTTCAAAATTCGGTGGGATGAGAGTGTTCTGGTCCGTTTTAAAAAGGGCGTGAGAAACATCACCCAAAATTAAAACCACCATAACTCTCTCATTTTAAGTCGAAAAGTAGTGCAATTTCTACCAATCGGAGGTCTTCAAATTCTCGTTCTTGGGGAAAATTCTCATTTAAAAATTCAATGTGTCGTGAGAGTTCTTGTCCGTTTCGTAAACAGTGTGCGAAACGTGGCCGAAAATTAAAGCCTCCATAACTCTCTCATTTTTAGTATAACAGTGGTGAAATTTCCACCAATCGGAGGTCTTCATCTTCGCTTTCAGGGGAAAGAAATCTTGTTTCAAATTCAGTGGGATGAGAGCGTTCTTGTCTGTGTTATAAAGAGTGTGCGTAACGTCACCTGAAATTAAAACCTCCATAACTCTCATGTTAGGTCCAAAAGTGGCGAAATTTCTTCCAATCGGGGGTCTTGAAATTCACTTTCAAAGGAAAGAATTCTCGCTTCAAAATTCGGTGGGATGAGAGTGTTCTGGTCCGTTTTATAAAGCGCGTGAGAAACATCACCCAAAATTAAAACCACCATAACTCTCTCATTTTAAGTCGAAAAGTAGTGCAATTTCTACCAATCGGAGGTCTTCAAATTCTCATTCGTGGGGAAAATTCTCATTTAAAAATTCAATGTGTCGTGAGAGTTCTTGTCCGTTTCGTAAAGAGTGTGCGAAACGTGGCCGAAAATTAAAACCTCCATAACTCTCTCATTTTGAGTACAAAAGTGGTGAAATTTCCACCAATCGGAGGTCTTCATCTTCGCTTTCAGGGGAAAGAAATCTTGTTTCAAATTCAATGGGATGAGAGCGTTCTTGTCTGTGTTATAAAGAGTGTGCGTAACGTCACCTGAAATTAAAACCTCCATAACTCTCATGTTAGGTCCAAAAGTGGCGAAATTTCTTCCAATCGGGGGTCTTGAAATTCACTTTCAAAGGAAAGAATTCTCGCTTCAAAATTCGGTGGGATGAGAGTGTTCTGGTCCGTTTTATAAAGCGCGTGAGAAACATCACCCAAAATTAAAACCACCATAACTCTCTCATTTTAAGTCGAAAAGTAGTGCAATTTCTACCAATCGGAGGTCTTCAAATTCTCATTCGTGGGGAAAATTCTCATTTAAAAATTCAATGTGTCGTGAGAGTTCTTGTCCGTTTCGTAAAGAGTGTGCGAAACGTGGCCGAAAATTAAAACCTCCATAACTCTCTCATTTTGAGTACAAAAGTGGTGAAATTTCCACCAATCGGAGGTCTTCATCTTCGCTTTCAGGGGAAAGAAATCTTGTTTCAAAATTCAATGGGATGAGAGCGTTCTTGTTTGTGTTATAAAGAGTGTGCGACACGTCACCTGAAATTAAAACCTCCATAACTCTCATGTTAGGTCCAAAAGTGGCGAAATTTCTTCCAATCGGGGGTCTTGAAATTCACTTTCAAAGGAAAGAATTCTCGCTTCAAAATTCGGTGGGATAAGAGTGTTCTGGTCCGTTTTAAAAAGGGCGTGAGAAACATCACCCAAAATTAAAACCACCATAACTCTCTCATTTTAAGTCGAAAAGTAGTGCAATTTCTACCAATCGGAGGTCTTCAAATTCTCGTTCTTGGGGAAAATTCTCATTTAAAAATTCAATGTGTCGTGAGAGTTCTTGTCCGTTTCGTAAACAGTGTGCGAAACGTGGCCGAAAATTAAAGCCTCCATAACTCTCTCATTTTTAGTATAACAGTGGTGAAATTTCCACCAATCGGAGGTCTTCATCTTCGCTTTCAGGGGAAAGAAATCTTGTTTCAAATTCAGTGGGATGAGAGCGTTCTTGTCTGTGTTATAAAGAGTGTGCGTAACGTCACCTGAAATTAAAACCTCCATAACTCTCATGTTAGGTCCAAAAGTGGCGAAATTTCTTCCAATCGGGGGTCTTGAAATTCACTTTCAAAGGAAAGAATTCTCGTTTCAAAATTCGGTGGGATGAGAGTGTTCTGGTCCGTTTTAAAAAGGGCGTGAGAAACATCACCCAAAATTAAAACCACCATAACTCTCTCATTTTAAGTCGAAAAGTAGTGCAATTTCTACCAATCGGAGGTCTTCAAATTCTCGTTCGTGGGGAAAATTCTCATTTAAAAATTCAATGTGTCGTGAGAGTTCTTGTCCGTTTCGTAAAGAGTGTGCGAAACGTGGCCGAAAATTAAAACCTCCATAACTCTCTCATTTTGAGTACAAAAGTGGTGAAATTTCCACCAATCGGAGGTCTTCATCTTCGCTTTCAGGGGAAGGAAATCTTGTTTCAAAATTCAATGGGATGAGAGCGTTCTTGTTTGTGTTATAAAGAGTGTGCGACACGTCACCTGAAATTAAAACCTCCATAACTCTCATGTTAGGTCCAAAAGTGGCGAAATTTCTTCCAATCGGGGGTCTTGAAATTCACTTTCAAAGGAAAGAATTCTCGCTTCAAAATTCGGTGGGATAAGAGTGTTCTGGTCCGTTTTATAAAGCGCGTGAGAAACATCACCCAAAATTAAAACCACCATAACTCTCTCATTTTAAGTCGAAAAATAGTGCAATTTCTACCAATCGGAGGTCTTCAAATTCTCGTTCGTGGGGAAAATTCTCTTTTAAAAATTCAATGTGTCGTGAGAGTTCTTGTCCGTTTCGTAAAGAGTGTGCGAAACGTGGCCGAAAATTAAAACCTCCATAACTCTCTCATTTTGAGTACAAAAGTGGTGAAATTTCCACCAATCGGAGGTCTTCATCTTCGCTTTCAGGGGAAAGAAATCTTGTTTCAAAATTCAATGGGATGAGAGCGTTCTTGTTTGTGTTATAAAGAGTGTGCGACACGTCACCTGAAATTAAAACCTCCATAACTCTCATGTTTTGTCCAAAAGTGGAGAAATTTCTTCCAATCGAAGGTCCTGAAATTCACTTTCAAAGGAAAAAATTCTCGTTTCAAAATTCGGTGGGATGAGAGTGTTCTGGTCCGTTTTAAAAAGGGCGTGAGAAACATCACCCAAAATTAAAACCACCATAACTCTCTCATTTTAAGTCGAAAAGTAGTGCAATTTCTACCAATCGGAGGTCTTCAAATTCTCGTTCTTGGGGAAAATTCTCATTTAAAAATTCAATGTGTCGTGAGAGTTCTTGTCCGTTTCGTAAACAGTGTGCGAAACGTGGCCGAAAATTAAAGCCTCCATAACTCTCTCATTTTTAGTATAACAGTGGTGAAATTTCCACCAATCGGAGGTCTTCATCTTCGCTTTCAGGGGAAAGAAATCTTGTTTCAAATTCAGTGGGATGAGAGCGTTCTTGTCTGTGTTATAAAGAGTGTGCGTAACGTCACCTGAAATTAAAACCTCCATAACTCTCATGTTAGGTCCAAAAGTGGCGAAATTTCTTCCAATCGGGGGTCTTGAAATTCACTTTCAAAGGAAAGAATTCTCGCTTCAAAATTCGGTGGGATGAGAGTGTTCTGGTCCGTTTTATAAAGCGTGTGAGAAACATCACCCAAAATTAAAACCACCATAACTCTCTCATTTTAAGTCGAAAAGTAGTGCAATTTCTACCAATCGGAGGTCTTCAAATTCTCATTCGTGGGGAAAATTCTCATTTAAAAATTCAATGTGTCGTGAGAGTTCTTGTCCGTTTCGTAAAGAGTGTGCGAAACGTGGCCGAAAATTAAAACCTCCATAACTCTCTCATTTTGAGTACAAAAGTGGTGAAATTTCCACCAATCGGAGGTCTTCATCTTCGCTTTCAGGGGAAAGAAATCTTGTTTCAAAATTCAATGGGATGAGAGCGTTCTTGTTTGTGTTATAAAGAGTGTGCGACACGTCACCTGAAATTAAAACCTCCATAACTCTCATGTTAGGTCCAAAAGTGGCGAAATTTCTTCCAATCGGGGGTCTTGAAATTCACTTTCAAAGGAAAGAATTCTCGCTTCAAAATTCGGTGGGATGAGAGTGTTCTGGTCCGTTTTATAAAGCGCGTGAGAAACATCACCCAAAATTAAAACCACCATAACTCTCTCATTTTAAGTCGAAAAATAGTGCAATTTCTACCAATCGGAGGTCTTCAAATTCTCGTTCGTGGGGAAAATTCGCATTTAAAAATTCAATGTGTCGTGAGAGTTCTGGTCCGTTTCATAAAGAGTGTGCAAAACGTGGCCGAAAATTAAAACCTCCATAACTCTCTCATTTTGAGTCCAAGAGTGGTGAAATTTCCACGAATCGGAGGTCTTCATCTTCGCTCTCAAGGGAAAGAAATCTTGTTTCAAATTCAGTGGGATGAGAGCGTTCTTGTCTGTGTTATAAAGAGTGTGCGACACGTCACCTGAAATTAAGACCTCCTTAACTCTCATTTTAGGTCCAAAAGTGGCCAAATTTCTTCCAATCGGAGGTCTTGAAATTCACTTTCAAAGGAAAGAATTCTCGTTTCAAAAGTCGGTGGGATGTGAGTGTTCTAGTCCGTTTTATAATGGGCGTGAGAAACATCACCCAAAATTAAAACGACCATAACTCTCTCATTTTAAGTCGAAAAGTAGTGCAATTTTTACCAATCGGAGGTCTTCCAAATCTCGTTCGTGGGGAAAATTCTCATTTAAAAATTCAATCTGTCGTGAGGGTTTTTGTCTGTTTCATAAAGAGTGCGGAAAACATGTCCGAAAATTAAAACCTCCATAACTCTCTAATTTTGAGTCCAAAACTGGTGAAATTTCCTCCAATCGGAGGTCTTCATCATCGCTTTCAGGGGAAAGAAATCTTGTTTCAAAATTCAATGGGATGGTAGCGTTCTTGTTTGTGTTATAAAGAGTGTGCGACAGGTCACCTGAAATTAAAACCTCCATAACTCTCATGTTAGGTCCAAAAGTGGCGAAATTTCTTCCAATCGAAGGTCCTGAAATTCACTTTCAAAGGAAAAAATTCTCGCTTCAAATTTCGGTGAGATGAGAGTGTTCTGGTCCGTTTTAAAAAGGGCGTGAGAAACATCACCCAAAATTAAAACCACCATAACTCTCTCATTTTAAGTCGAAAAGTAGTGCAATTTCTACCAATCGGAGGTCTTCAAATTCTCGTTCGTGGGGAAAATTCTCATTTAAAAATTCAATGTGTCGTGAGAGTTTTGGTCCGTTTCATAAAGAGTGTGCAAAACGTGGCCGAAAATTAAAACCTCCATAACTCTCTCATTTTGAGTCCAAAAGTGGTGAAATTTCCACGAATCGGAGGTCTTCATCTTCGCTCTCAGGGGAAAGAAATCTTGTTTCAAATTCAGTGGGATGAGAGCGTTCTTGTCTGTGTTATAAAGAGTGTGCGACACGTCACCTGAAATTAAAACCTCCTTAACTCTCATTTTAGGTCCAAAAGTGGCCAAATTTCTTCCAATCGGAGGTCTTGAAATTCACTTTCAAAGGAAAGAATTCTCGTTTCAAAATTTGGTGGGATGTGAGTGTTCTAGTCCGTTTTATAATGGGCGTGAGAAACATCACCCAAAATTAAAACGACCATAACTCTCTCATTTTAAGTCGAAAAGTAGTGCAATTTTTACCAATCGGAGGTCTTCTAAATCTCGTTCGTGGGGAAAATTCTCTTTTAAAAATTCAATCTGTCGTGAGAGTTTTTGTTTGTTTCATAAAGAGTGCGGAAAACATGGCCGAAATTTAGAACCTCCATAACTCTCTCATTTTGAGTCCAAAAGTGGTGAAATTTCCTCCAATCGGAGGTCTTCATCTTCGCTTTCAGGGGAAAGAAATCTTGTTTCAAAATTCAGTGGCATGAGAGCGTTCTTGTCTGTGTTATAAAGAGTGTGCGACACGTCACCTGAAATTAAAACCACCATAACTCTCATTTTAGGTCCAAAAGTGGCCAAATTTCTTCCAATCGGAGGTCTTGAAATTCACTTTCAAAGGAAAGAATTCTCGTTTCAAAATTCGGTGTGATGTGAGTGTTCTAGTCCGTTTTATAATGGGCGTGAGAAACATCACCCAAAATTAAAACGACCATAACTCTCTCATTTTAAGTCGAAAAGTAGTGCAATTTTTACCAATCGGAGGTCTTCCAAATCTCGTTCGTGGGGAAAATTCTCATTTAAAAATTCAATCTGTCGTGAGAGTTTTTGTCTGTTTCATAAAGAGTGCGGAAAACGTGGCCGAAAATTAAAACCTCCATAACTCTCTCATTTTGAGTCCAAAAGTGGTGAAATTTCCACGAATCGGAGGTCTTCATCTTCGCTCTCAGGGGAAAGAAATCTTGTTTCAAATTCAGTGGGATGAGAGCGTTCTTGTCTGTGTTATAAAGAGTGTGCGACACGTCACCTGAAATTAAAACCTCCATAACTCTCATGTTAGGTCCAAAAGTGGCGAAATTTCTTCGAATCGAAGGTCCTGAAATTCACTTTCAAAGGAAAGAATTCTCATTTCAAAATTCGGTGGGATGAGAGTGTTCTGGTCCGTTTTAAAAAGGGCGTGAGAAACATCACCCAAAATTAAAACCACCATAACTCTCTCATTTTAAGTCGAAAAGTAGTGCAATTTCTACCAATCGGAAGTCTTCAAATTCTCGTTCGTGGGGAAAATTCTCATTTAAAAATTCAATGTGTCGTGAGAGTTCTTGTCCGTTTCGTAAAGAGTGTGCGAAACGTGGCCGAAAATTAAAACGTCCATAACTCTCTCATTTTGAGTACAAAAGTGGTGAAATTTCCTCCAATCGGAGGTCTTCATCTTCGCTTTCAGGGGAAAGAAATCTTGTTTCAAAATTCAATGGGATGGTAGCGTTCTTGTTTGTGTTATAAAGAGTGTGCGATAGGTCACCTGAAATTAAAACCTCCATAACTCTCATGTTAGGTCCAAAAGTGGCGAAATTTCTTCCAATCGAAGGTTTTGAAATTCACTTTCAAAGGAAAAAATTCTCGTTTCAAAATTCGGTGGGATGAGAGTGTTCTGGTCCGTTTTAAAAAGCGCGTGAGAAACATCACCCAAAATTAAAACCACCATAACTCTCTCATTTTAAGTCGAAAAGTAGTGCAATTTCTACCAATCGGAGGTCTTCAAATTCTCGTTCGTGGGGAAAATTCTCATTTAAAAATTCAATGTGTCGTGAGAGTTCTTGTCCGTTTCGTAAAGAGTGTGCGAAACGTGGCCGAAAATTAAAACCTCCATAACTCTCTCATTTTGAGTACAAAAGTGGTGAAATTTCCACCAATCGGAGGTCTTCATCTTCGCTTTCAGGGGAAAGAAATCTTGTTTCAAAATTCAATGGGATGAGAGCGTTCTTGTTTGTGTTATAAAGAGTGTGCGACACGTCACCTGAAATTAAAACCTCCATAACTCTCATGTTAGGTCCAAAAGTGGCGAAATTTCTTCCAATCGGGGGTCTTGAAATTCACTTTGAAAGGAAAGAATTCTCGCTTCAAAATTCGGTGGGATGAGAGTGTTCTGGTACGTTTTATAAAGCGCGTGAGAAACATCACCCAAAATTAAAACCACCATAACTCTCTCATTTTAAGTCGAAAAATAGTGCAATTTCTACCAATCGGAGGTCTTCAAATTCTCGTTCGTGGGGAAAATTCGCATTTAAAAATTCAATGTGTCGTGAGAGTTCTGGTCCGTTTCATAAAGAGTGTGCAAAACGTGGCCGAAAATTAAAACCTCCATAACTCTCTCATTTTGAGTCCAAGAGTGGTGAAATTTCCACGAATCGGAGGTCTTCATCTTCGCTCTCAAGGGAAAGAAATCTTGTTTCAAATTCAGTGGGATGAGAGCGTTCTTGTCTGTGTTATAAAGAGTGTGCGACACGTCACCTGAAATTAAGACCTCCTTAACTCTCATTTTAGGTCCAAAAGTGGCCAAATTTCTTCCAATCGGAGGTCTTGAAATTCACTTTCAAAGGAAAGAATTCTCGTTTCAAAAGTCGGTGGGATGTGAGTGTTCTAGTCCGTTTTATAATGGGCGTGAGAAACATCACCCAAAATTAAAACGACCATAACTCTCTCATTTTAAGTCGAAAAGTAGTGCAATTTTTACCAATCGGAGGTCTTCCAAATCTCGTTCGTGGGGAAAATTCTCATTTAAAAATTCAATCTGTCGTGAGGGTTTTTGTCTGTTTCATAAAGAGTGCGGAAAACATGTCCGAAAATTAAAACCTCCATAACTCTCTAATTTTGAGTCCAAAACTGGTGAAATTTCCTCCAATCGGAGGTCTTCATCATCGCTTTCAGGGGAAAGAAATCTTGTTTCAAAATTCAATGGGATGGTAGCGTTCTTGTTTGTGTTATAAAGAGTGTGCGACAGGTCACCTGAAATTAAAACCTCCATAACTCTCATGTTAGGTCCAAAAGTGGCGAAATTTCTTCCAATCGAACGTCCTGAAATTCACTTTCAAAGGAAAAAATTCTCGCTTCAAATTTCGGTGGGATGAGAGTGTTCTGGTCCGTTTTAAAAAGGGCGTGAGAAACATCACCCAAAATTAAAACCACCATAACTCTCTCATTTTAAGTCGAAAAGTAGTGCAATTTCTACCAATCGGAGGTCTTCAAATTCTCGTTCGTGGGGAAAATTCTCATTTAAAAATTCAATGTGTCGTGATAGTTCTGGTCCGTTTCATAAAGAGTGTGCAAAACGTGGCCGAAAATTAAAACCTCCATAACTCTCTCATTTTGAGTCCAAAAGTGGTGAAATTTCCACGAATCGGAGGTCTTCATCTTCGCTCTCAGGGGAAAGAAATCTTGTTTCAAATTCAGTGGGATGAGAGCGTTCTTGTCTGTGTTATAAAGAGTGTGCGACACGTCACCTGAAATTAAAACCTCCTTAACTCTCATTTTAGGTCCAAAAGTGGCCAAATTTCTTCCAATCGGAGGTCTTGAAATTCACTTTCAAAGGAAAGAATTCTCGTTTCAAAATTTGGTGGGATGTGAGTGTTCTAGTCCGTTTTATAATGGGCGTGAGAAACATCACCCAAAATTAAAACGACCATAACTCTCTCATTTTAAGTCGAAAAGTAGTGCAATTTTTACCAATCGGAGGTCTTCTAAATCTCGTTCGTGGGGAAAATTCTCATTTAAAAATTCAATCTGTCGTGAGAGTTTTTGTTTGTTTCATAAAGAGTGCGGAAAACATGGCCGAAATTTAGAACCTCCATAACTCTCTCATTTTGAGTCCAAAAGTGGTGAAATTTCCTCCAATCGGAGGTCTTCATCTTCGCTTTCAGGGGAAAGAAATCTTGTTTCAAAATTCAGTGGCATGAGAGCGTTCTTGTCTGTGTTATAAAGAGTGTGCGACACGTCACCTGAAATTAAAACCACCATAACTCTCATTTTAGGTCCAAAAGTGGCCAAATTTCTTCCAATCGGAGGTCTTGAAATTCACTTTCAAAGGAAAGAATTCTCGTTTCAAAATTCGGTGTGATGTGAGTGTTCTAGTCCGTTTTATAATGGGCGTGAGAAACATCACCCAAAATTAAAACGACCATAACTCTCTCATTTTAAGTCGAAAAGTAGTGCAATTTTTACCAATCGGAGGTCTTCCAAATCTCGTTCGTGGGGAAAATTCTCATTTAAAAATTCAATCTGTCGTGAGAGTTTTTGTCTGTTTCATAAAGAGTGCGGAAAACGTGGCCGAAAATTAAAACCTCCATAACTCTCTCATTTTGAGTCCAAAAGTGGTGAAATTTCCACGAATCGGAGGTCTTCATCTTCGCTCTCAGGGGAAAGAAATCTTGTTTCAAATTCAGTGGGATGAGAGCGTTCTTGTCTGTGTTATAAAGAGTGTGCGACACGTCACCTGAAATTAAAACCTCCATAACTCTCATGTTAGGTCCAAAAGTGGCGAAATTTCTTCGAATCGAAGGTCCTGAAATTCACTTTCAAAGGAAAGAATTCTCATTTCAAAATTCGGTGGGATGAGAGTGTTCTGGTCCGTTTTAAAAAGGGCGTGAGAAACATCACCCAAAATTAAAACCACCATAACTCTCTCATTTTAAGTCGAAAAGTAGTGCAATTTCTACCAATCGGAAGTCTTCAAATTCTCGTTCGTGGGGAAAATTCTCATTTAAAAATTCAATGTGTCGTGAGAGTTCTTGTCCGTTTCGTAAAGAGTGTGCGAAACGTGGCCGAAAATTAAAACCTCCATAACTCTCTCATTTTGAGTACAAAAGTGGTGAAATTTCCTCCAATCGGAGGTCTTCATCTTCGCTTTCAGGGGAAAGAAATCTTGTTTCAAAATTCAATGGGATGGTAGCGTTCTTGTTTGTGTTATAAAGAGTGTGCGATAGGTCACCTGAAATTAAAACCTCCATAACTCTCATGTTAGGTCCAAAAGTGGCGAAATTTCTTCCAATCGAAGGTTCTGAAATTCACTTTCAAAGGAAAAAATTCTCGTTTCAAAATTCGGTGGGATGAGAGTGTTCTGGTCCGTTTTAAAAAGCGCGTGAGAAACATCACCCAAAATTAAAACCACCATAACTCTCTCATTTTAAGTCGAAAAGTAGTGCAATTTCTACCAATCGGAGGTCTTCAAATTCTCGTTCGTGGGGAAAATTCTCATTTAAAAATTCAATGTGTCGTGAGAGTTCTTGTCCGTTTCGTAAAGAGTGTGCGAAACGTGGCCGAAAATTAAAACCTCCATAACTCTCTCATTTTGAGTACAAAAGTGGTGAAATTTCCACCAATCGGAGGTCTTCATCTTCGCTTTCAGGGGAAAGAAATCTTGTTTCAAAATTCAATGGGATGAGAGCGTTCTTGTTTGTGTTATAAAGAGTGTGCGACACGTCACCTGAAATTAAAACCTCCATAACTCTCATGTTAGGTCCAAAAGTGGCGAAATTTCTTCCAATCGGGGGTCTTGAAATTCACTTTGAAAGGAAAGAATTCTCGCTTCAAAATTCGGTGGGATGAGAGTGTTCTGGTCCGTTTTATAAAGCGCGTGAGAAACATCACCCAAAATTAAAACCACCATAACTCTCTCATTTTAAGTCGAAAAATAGTGCAATTTCTACCAATCGGAGGTCTTCAAATTCTCGTTCGTGGGGAAAATTCGCATTTAAAAATCCAATGTGTCGTGACAGTTTTGGTCCGTTTCATAAAGAGTGCAAAACGTGGCCGAAAATTAAAACCTCCATAACTCTCTCATTTTGAGTCCAAAAGTGGTGAAATTTCCACGAATCGGAGGTCTTCATCTTCGCTCTCAGGGGAAAGGAATCTTGTTTCAAATTCAGTGGGATGAGAGCGTTAATGTCTGTGTTATAAAGAGTGTGCGACACGTCACCTGAAATTAAAACCTCCATAACTCTCATTTTAGGTTCAAAAGTGGCCAAATTTCTTCCAATCGGAGGTCTTGAAATTCACTTTCAAAGGAAAGAATTCTCGTTTCAAACTTCGGTGGGATGTGAGTGTTCTAGTCCGTTTTATAATGGGCGTGAGAAACATCACCCAAAATTAAAACGACCATAACTCTCTCATTTTAAGTCGAAAAGTAGTGCAATTTTTACCAATCGGAGGTCTTCCAAATCTCGTTCGTGGGGAAAATTCTCATTTAAAAATTCAATCTGTCGTGAGAGTTTTTGTCTGTTTCATAAAGAGTGCGGAAAACATGGCCGAAAATTAGAACCTCCATAACTCACTCATTTTGAGTCCAAAAGTGGTGAAATTTCCTCCAATCGGAGGTCTTCATCTTCGCTTTCAGGGGAAAGAAATCTTGTTTCAAAATTCAGTGGCATGAGAGCGTTCTTGTCTGTGTTATAAAGAGTGTGCGACACGTCACCTGAAATTAAAACCACCATAACTCTCATTTTAGGTCCAAAAGTGGCCAAATTTCTTCCAATCGGAGGTCTTGAAATTCACTTTCAAAGGAAAGAATTCTCATTTCAAAATTCGGTGTGATGTGAGTGTTCTAGTCCGTTTTATAATGGGCGTGAGAAACATCACCCAAAATTAAAACGACCATAACTCTCTCATTTTAAGTCGAAAAGTAGTGCAATTTTTACCAATCGGAGGTCTTCCAAATCTCGTTCGTGGGGAAAATTCTCATTTAAAAATTCAATCTGTCGTGAGAGTTTTTGTCTGTTTCATAAAGAGTGCGGAAAACATGGCCGAAAATTAAAACCTCCATAACTCTCTCATTTTGAGTCCAAAACTGGTGAAATTTCCTCCAATCGGAGGTCTTCATCTTCGCTTTCAGGGGAAAGAAATCTTGTTTCAAAATTCAATGGGATGGTAGCGTTCTTGTTTGTGTTATAAAGAGTGTGCGACAGGTCACCTGAAATTAAAACCTCCATAACTCTCATGTTAGGTCCAAAAGTGGCGAAATTTCTTCCAAACGAAGGTCCTGAAATTCACTTTCAAAGGAAAAAATTCTCGTTTCAAAATTCGGTGGGATGAGAGTGTTCTGGTCCGTTTTAAAAAGGGCGTGAGAAACATCACCCAAAATTAAAACCACCATAACTCTCTCATTTTAAGTCGAAAAGTAGTGCAATTTCTACCAATCGGAGGTCTTCAAATTCTCGTTCGTGGGGAAAATTCTCATTTAAAAATTCAATGTGTCGTGAGAGTTCTTGTCCGTTTCGTAAAGAGTGTGCGAAACGTGGCCGAAAATTAAAACCTCCATAACTCTCTCATTTTGAGTACAAAAGTGGTGAAATTTCCACCAATCGGAGGTCTTCATCTTCGCTTTCAAGGGAAAGAAATCTTGTTTCAAAATTCAATGGGATGAGAGCGTTCTTGTTTGTGTTATAAAGAGTGTGCGACACGTCACCTGAAATTAAAACCTCCATAACTCTCATGTTAGGTCCAAAAGTGGCGAAATTTCTTCCAATCGGGGGTCTTGAAATTCACTTTCAAAGGAAAGAATTCTCGCTTCAAAATTCGGTGGGATGAGAGTGTTCTGGTCCGTTTTATAAAGCGCGTGAGAAACATCACCCAAAATTAAAACCACCATAACTCTCTCATTTTAAGTCGAAAAATAGTGCAATTTCTACCAATCGGAGGTCTTCAAATTCTCGTTCGTGGGGAAAATTCTCATTTAAAAATTCAATGTGTCGTGAGAGTTCTTGTCCGTTTCGTAAAGAGTGTGCGAAACGTGGCCGAAAATTAAAACCTCCATAACTCTCTCATTTTGAGTACAAAAGTGGTGAAATTTCCACCAATCGGAGGTCTTCATCTTCGCTTTCAGGGGAAAGAAATCTTGTTTCAAAATTCAATGGGATGAGAGCGTTCTTGTTTGTGTTATAAAGAGTGTGCGACACGTCACCTGAAATTAAAACCTCCATAACTCTCATGTTAGGTCCAAAAGTGGCGAAATTTCTTCCAATCGGAGGTGTTTAAATTCACTTTCAAAGGAAAGAATTCTCGTTTCAAAATTCGGTGTGATGTGAGTGTTCTAGTCCGTTTTATAATGGGCGTGAGAAACATCACCCAAAATTTAAACGACCATAACTCTCTCATTTTAAGTCGAAAAGTAGTGCAATTTTTACCAATCGGAGGTCTTCCAAATCTCGTTCGTGGGGAAAATTCTCATTTAAAAATTCAATCTGTCGTGAGAGTTTTTGTCTGTTTCATAAAGAGTGCGGAAAACATGGCCGAAAATTAAAACCTCCATAACTCTCTCATTTTGAGTCCAAAACTGGTGAAATTTCCTCCAATCGGAGGTCTTCATCTTCGCTTTCAGGGGAAAGAAATCTTGTTTCAAAATTCAATGGGATGGTAGCGTTCTTGTTTGTGTTATAAAGAGTGTGCGACAGGTCACCTGAAATTAAAACCTCCATAACTCTCATGTTAGGTCCAAAAGTGGCGAAATTTCTTCCAATCGAAGGTCCTGAAATTCACTTTCAAAGGAAAAAATTCTCGTTTCAAAATTCGGTGGGATGAGAGTGTTCTGGTCCGTTTTAAAAAGGGCGTGAGAAACATCACCCAAAATTAAAACCACCATAACTCTCTCATTTTAAGTCGAAAAGTAGTGCAATTTCTACCAATCGGAGGTCTTCAAATTCTCGTTCGTGGGGAAAATTCTCATTTAAAAATTCAATGTGTCGTGAGAGTTCTTGTCCGTTTCGTAAAGAGTGTGCGAAACGTGGCCGAAAATTAAAACCTCCATAACTCTCTCATTTTGAGTACAAAAGTGGTGAAATTTCCACCAATCGGAGGTCTTCATCTTCGCTTTCAGGGGAAAGAAATCTTGTTTCAAAATTCAATGGGATGAGAGCGTTCTTGTTTGTGTTATAAAGAGTGTGCGACACGTCACCTGAAATTAAAACCTCCATAACTCTCATGTTAGGTCCAAAAGTGGCGAAATTTCTTCCAATCGGGGGTCTTGAAATTCACTTTCAAAGGAAAGAATTCTCGCTTCAAAATTCGGTGGGATGAGAGTGTTCTGGTCCGTTTTATAAAGCGCGTGAGAAACATCACCCAAAATTAAAACCACCATAACTCTCTCATTTTAAGTCGAAAAATAGTGCAATTTCTACCAATCGGAGGTCTTCAAATTCTCGTTCGTGGGGAAAATTCTCATTTAAAAATTCAATGTGTCGTGAGAGTTCTTGTCCGTTTCGTAAAGAGTGTGCGAAACGTGGCCGAAAATTAAAACCTCCATAACTCTCTCATTTTGAGTCCAAGAGTGGTGAAATTTCCACGAATCGGAGGTCTTCATCTTCGCTCTCAGGGGAAAGAAATCTTGTTTCAAATTCAGTGGGATGAGAGCGTTCTTGTCTGTGTTATAAAGAGTGTGCGACACGTCACCTGAAATTAAAACCTCCTTAACTCTCATTTTAGGTCCAAAAGTGGCCAAATTTCTTCCAATCGGAGGTCTTGAAATTCACTTTCAAAGTAAAGAATTCTCGTTTCAAAATTCGGTGGGATGTGAGTGTTCTAGTCCGTTTTATAATGGGTGTGAGAAACATCACCCAAAATTAAAACGACCATAACTCTCTCATTTTAAGTCGAAAAGTAGTGCAATTTTTATCAATCAGAGGTCTTCCAAATCTCGTTCGTGGGGAAAATTCTCATTTAAAAATTCAATCTGTCGTGAGAGTTTTTGTCTGTTTCATAAAGAGTGCGGAAAACATGGCCGAAAATTAGAACCTCCATAACTCTCTCATTTTGAGTCCAAAAGTGGTGAAATTTCCTCCAATCGGAGGTCTTCATCTTCACTTTCAGGGGAAAGAAATCTTGTTTCAAAATTCAGTGGCATGAGAGTGTTCTTGTCTGTGTTATAAAGAGTGTGCGACACGTCACCTGAAATTAAAACCACCATAACTCTCATTTTAGGTCCAAAAGTGGCCAAATTTCTTCCAATCGGAGGTCTTGAAATTCACTTTCAAAGGAAAGAATTCTCGTTTCAAAATTCGGTGTGATGTGAGTGTTCTAGTCCGTTTTATAATGGGCGTGAGAAACATCACCCAAAATTAAAACGACCATAACTCTCTCATTTTAAGTCGAAAAGTAGTGCAATTTTTACCAATCGGAGGTCTTCCAAATCTCGTTCGTGGGGAAAATTCTCATTTAAAAATTCAATCTGTCGTGAGAGTTTTTGTCTGTTTCATAAAGAGTGCGGAAAACATGGCCGAAAATTAGAACCTCCATAACTCTCTCATTTTGAGTCCAAAAGTGGTGAAATTTCCTCCAATCGGAGGTCTTCATCTTCGCTTTCAAGGGAAAGAAATCTTGTTTCAAAATTCAGTGGCATGAGAGCGTTCTTGTCTGTGTTATAAAGAGTGTGCGACACGTCACCTGAAATTAAAACCACCATAACTCTCATTTTAGGTCCAAAAGTGGGCAAATTTCTTCCAATCGGAGGTCTTGAAATTCACTTTCAAAGGAAAGAATTCTCGTTTCAAAATTCGGTGTGATGTGAGTGTTCTAGTCCGTTTTATAATGGGCGTGAGAAACATCACCCAAAATTAAAACGACCATAACTCTCTCATTTTAAGTCGAAAAGTAATGCAATTTTTACCAATCGGAGGTCTTCCAAATCTCGTTCGTGGGGAAAATTCTCATTTAAAAATTCAATCTGTCGTGAGAGTTTTTGTCTGTTTCATAAAGAGTGCGGAAAACATGGCCGAAAATTAGAACCTCCATAACTCTCTCATTTTGAGTCCAAAAGTGGTGAAATTTCCTCCAATCGGAGGTCTTCATCTTCGCTTTCAGGGGAAAGAAATCTTGTTTCAAAATTCAGTGGCATGAGAGCGTTCTTGTCTGTGTTATAAAGAGTGTGCGACACGTCACCTGAAATTAAAACCACCATAACTCTCATTTTAGGTCCAAAAGTGGCCAAATTTCTTCCAATCGGAGGTCTTGAAATTCACTTTCAAAGGAAAGAATTCTCGTTTCAAAATTCGGTGTGATGTGAGTGTTCTAGTCCGTTTTATAATGGGCGTGAGAAACATCACCCAAAATTAAAACGACCATAACTCTCTCATTTTAAGTCGAAAAGTAGTGCAATTTTTACCAATCGGAGGTCTTCCAAATCTCGTTCGTGGGGAAAATTCTCATTTAAAAATTCAATCTGTCGTGAGAGTTTTTGTCTGTTTCATAAAGAGTGCGGAAAACATGGCCGAAAATTAGAACCTCCATAACTCTCTCATTTTGAGTCCAAAAGTGGTGAAATTTCCTCCAATCGGAGGTCTTCATCTTCGCTTTCAAGGGAAAGAAATCTTGTTTCAAAATTCAGTGGCATGAGAGCGTTCTTGTCTGTGTTATAAAGAGTGTGCGACACGTCACCTGAAATTAAAACCACCATAACTCTCATTTTAGGTCCAAAAGTGGGCAAATTTCTTCCAATCGGAGGTCTTGAAATTCACTTTCAAAGGAAAGAATTCTCGTTTCAAAATTCGGTGTGATGTGAGTGTTCTAGTCCGTTTTATAATGGGCGTGAGAAACATCACCCAAAATTAAAACGACCATAACTCTCTCATTTTAAGTCGAAAAGTAGTGCAATTTTTACCAATCGGAGGTCTTCCAAATCTCGTTCGTGGGGAAAATTCTCATTTAAAAATTCAATCTGTCGTGAGAGTTTTTGTCTGTTTCATAAAGAGTGCGGAAAACATGGCCGAAAATTAGAACCTCCATAACTCTCTCATTTTGAGTCCAAAAGTGGTGAAATTTCCTCCAATCGGAGGTCTTCATCTTCGCTTTCAGGGGAAAGAAATCTTGTTTCAAAATTCAGTGGCATGAGAGCGTTCTTGTCTGTGTTATAAAGAGTGTGCGACACGTCACCTGAAATTAAAACCACCATAACTCTCATTTTAGGTCCAAAAGTGGCCAAATTTCTTCCAATCGGAGGTCTTGAAATTCACTTTCAAAGGAAAGAATTCTCGTTTCAAAATTCGGTGTGATGTGAGTGTTCTAGTCCGTTTTATAATGGGCGTGAGAAACATCACCCAAAATTAAAACCACCATAACTCTCTCATTTTAAGTCGAAAAGTAGTGCACTTTCTACCAATCGGAGGTCTTCAAATTCTCGTTCGTGGGGAAAATTCTCATTTAAAAATTCAATGTGTCGTGAGAGTTCTTGTCCGTTTCGTAAAGAGTGTGCGAAACGTGGCCGAAAATTAAAACCTCCATAACTCTCTCATTTTGAGTACAAAAGTGGTGAAATTTCCACCAATCGGAGGTCTTCATCTTCGCTTTCAGGGGAAAGAAATCTTGTTTCAAAATTCAATGGGATGAGAGCGTTCTTGTTTGTGTTATAAAGAGTGTGCGACACGTCACCTGAAATTAAAACCTCCATAACTCTCATGTTAGGTCCAAAAGTGGCGAAATTTCTTCCAATCGGGGGTCTTGAAATTCACTTTCAAAGGAAAGAATTCTCGCTTCAAAATTCGGTGGGATGAGAGTGTTCTGGTCCGTTTTATAAAGCGCGTGAGAAACATCACCCAAAATTAAAACCACCATAACTCTCTCATTTTAAGTCGAAAAATAGTGCAATTTCTACCAATCGGAGGTCTTCAAATTCTCGTTCGTGGGGAAAATTCTCATTTAAAAATTCAATGTGTCGTGAGAGTTCTTGTCCGTTTCGTAAAGAGTGTGCGAAACGTGGCCGAAAATTAAAACCTCCATAACTCTCTCATTTTGAGTCCAAGAGTGGTGAAATTTCCACGAATCGGAGGTCTTCATCTTCGCTCTCAGGGGAAAGAAATCTTGTTTCAAATTCAGTGGGATGAGAGCGTTCTTGTCTGTGTTATAAAGAGTGTGCGACACGTCACCTGAAATTAAAACCTCCTTAACTCTCATTTTAGGTCCAAAAGTGGCCAAATTTCTTCCAATCGGAGGTCTTGAAATTCACTTTCAAAGTAAAGAATTCTCGTTTCAAAATTCGGTGGGATGTGAGTGTTCTAGTCCGTTTTATAATGGGTGTGAGAAACATCACCCAAAATTAAAACGACCATAACTCTCTCATTTTAAGTCGAAAAGTAGTGCAATTTTTATCAATCAGAGGTCTTCCAAATCTCGTTCGTGGGGAAAATTCTCATTTAAAAATTCAATCTGTCGTGAGAGTTTTTGTCTGTTTCATAAAGAGTGCGGAAAACATGGCCGAAAATTAGAACCTCCATAACTCTCTCATTTTGAGTCCAAAAGTGGTGAAATTTCCTCCAATCGGAGGTCTTCATCTTCACTTTCAGGGGAAAGAAATCTTGTTTCAAAATTCAGTGGCATGAGAGTGTTCTTGTCTGTGTTATAAAGAGTGTGCGACACGTCACCTGAAATTAAAACCACCATAACTCTCATTTTAGGTCCAAAAGTGGCCAAATTTCTTCCAATCGGAGGTCTTGAAATTCACTTTCAAAGGAAAGAATTCTCGTTTCAAAATTCGGTGTGATGTGAGTGTTCTAGTCCGTTTTATAATGGGCGTGAGAAACATCACCCAAAATTAAAACGACCATAACTCTCTCATTTTAAGTCGAAAAGTAGTGCAATTTTTACCAATCGGAGGTCTTCCAAATCTCGTTCGTGGGGAAAATTCTCATTTAAAAATTCAATCTGTCGTGAGAGTTTTTGTCTGTTTCATAAAGAGTGCGGAAAACATGGCCGAAAATTAGAACCTCCATAACTCTCTCATTTTGAGTCCAAAAGTGGTGAAATTTCCTCCAATCGGAGGTCTTCATCTTCGCTTTCAAGGGAAAGAAATCTTGTTTCAAAATTCAGTGGCATGAGAGCGTTCTTGTCTGTGTTATAAAGAGTGTGCGACACGTCACCTGAAATTAAAACCACCATAACTCTCATTTTAGGTCCAAAAGTGGGCAAATTTCTTCCAATCGGAGGTCTTGAAATTCACTTTCAAAGGAAAGAATTCTCGTTTCAAAATTCGGTGTGATGTGAGTGTTCTAGTCCGTTTTATAATGGGCGTGAGAAACATCACCCAAAATTAAAACGACCATAACTCTCTCATTTTAAGTCGAAAAGTAATGCAATTTTTACCAATCGGAGGTCTTCCAAATCTCGTTCGTGGGGAAAATTCTCATTTAAAAATTCAATCTGTCGTGAGAGTTTTTGTCTGTTTCATAAAGAGTGCGGAAAACATGGCCGAAAATTAGAACCTCCATAACTCTCTCATTTTGAGTCCAAAAGTGGTGAAATTTCCTCCAATCGGAGGTCTTCATCTTCGCTTTCAGGGGAAAGAAATCTTGTTTCAAAATTCAGTGGCATGAGAGCGTTCTTGTCTGTGTTATAAAGAGTGTGCGACACGTCACCTGAAATTAAAACCACCATAACTCTCATTTTAGGTCCAAAAGTGGCCAAATTTCTTCCAATCGGAGGTCTTGAAATTCACTTTCAAAGGAAAGAATTCTCGTTTCAAAATTCGGTGTGATGTGAGTGTTCTAGTCCGTTTTATAATGGGCGTGAGAAACATCACCCAAAATTAAAACGACCATAACTCTCTCATTTTAAGTCGAAAAGTAGTGCAATTTTTACCAATCGGAGGTCTTCCAAATCTCGTTCGTGGGGAAAATTCTCATTTAAAAATTCAATCTGTCGTGAGAGTTTTTGTCTGTTTCATAAAGAGTGCGGAAAACATGGCCGAAAATTAGAACCTCCATAACTCTCTCATTTTGAGTCCAAAAGTGGTGAAATTTCCTCCAATCGGAGGTCTTCATCTTCGCTTTCAAGGGAAAGAAATCTTGTTTCAAAATTCAGTGGCATGAGAGCGTTCTTGTCTGTGTTATAAAGAGTGTGCGACACGTCACCTGAAATTAAAACCACCATAACTCTCATTTTAGGTCCAAAAGTGGGCAAATTTCTTCCAATCGGAGGTCTTGAAATTCACTTTCAAAGGAAAGAATTCTCGTTTCAAAATTCGGTGTGATGTGAGTGTTCTAGTCCGTTTTATAATGGGCGTGAGAAACATCACCCAAAATTAAAACGACCATAACTCTCTCATTTTAAGTCGAAAAGTAGTGCAATTTTTACCAATCGGAGGTCTTCCAAATCTCGTTCGTGGGGAAAATTCTCATTTAAAAATTCAATCTGTCGTGAGAGTTTTTGTCTGTTTCATAAAGAGTGCGGAAAACATGGCCGAAAATTAGAACCTCCATAACTCTCTCATTTTGAGTCCAAAAGTGGTGAAATTTCCTCCAATCGGAGGTCTTCATCTTCGCTTTCAGGGGAAAGAAATCTTGTTTCAAAATTCAGTGGCATGAGAGCGTTCTTGTCTGTGTTATAAAGAGTGTGCGACACGTCACCTGAAATTAAAACCACCATAACTCTCATTTTAGGTCCAAAAGTGGCCAAATTTCTTCCAATCGGAGGTCTTGAAATTCACTTTCAAAGGAAAGAATTCTCGTTTCAAAATTCGGTGTGATGTGAGTGTTCTAGTCCGTTTTATAATGGGCGTGAGAAACATCACCCAAAATTAAAACGACCATAACTCTCTCATTTTAAGTCGAAAAGTAGTGCAATTTTTACCAATCGGAGGTCTTCCAAATCTCGTTCGTGGGGAAAATTCTCATTTAAAAATTCAATCTGTCGTGAGAGTTTTTGTCTGTTTCATAAAGAGTGCGGAAAACATGGCCGAAAATTAGAACCTCCATAACTCTCTCATTTTGAGTCCAAAAGTGGTGAAATTTCCTCCAATCGGAGGTCTTCATCTTCGCTTTCAAGGGAAAGAAATCTTGTTTCAAAATTCAGTGGCATGAGAGCGTTCTTGTCTGTGTTATAAAGTGTGTGCGACACGTCACCTGAAATTAAAACCACCATAACTCTCATTTTAGGTCCAAAAGTGGGCAAATTTCTTCCAATCGGAGGTCTTGAAATTCACTTTCAAAGGAAAGAATTCTCGTTTCAAAATTCGGTGTGATGTGAGTGTTCTAGTCCGTTTTATAATGGGCGTGAGAAACATCACCCAAAATTAAAACGACCATAACTCTCTCATTTTAAGTCGAAAAGTAGTGCAATTTTTACCAATCGGAGGTCTTCCAAATCTCGTTCGTGGGGAAAATTCTCATTTAAAAATTCAATCTGTCGTGAGAGTTTTTGTCTGTTTCATAAAGAGTGCGGAAAACATGGCCGAAAATTAAAACCTCCATAACTCTCTCATTTTGAGTCCAAAACTGGTGAAATTTCCTCCAATCGGAGGTCTTCATCTTCGCTTTCAGGGGAAAGAAATCTTGTTTCAAAATTCAATGGGATGGTAGCGTTCTTGTTTGTGTTATAAAGAGTGTGCGACAGGTCACCTGAAATTAAAACCTCCATAACTCTCATGTTAGGTCCAAAAGTGGCGAAATTTCTTCCAATCGAAGGTCCTGAAATTCACTTTCAAAGGAAAAAATTCTCGTTTCAAAATTCGGTGGGATGAGAGTGTTCTGGTCCGTTTTAAAAAGGGCGTGAGAAACATCACCCAAAATTAAAACCACCATAACTCTCTCATTTTAAGTCGAAAAGTAGTGCAATTTCTACCAATCGGAGGTCTTCAAATTCTCGTTCGTGGGGAAAATTCTCATTTAAAAATTCAATGTGTCGTGAGAGTTCTTGTCCGTTTCGTAAAGAGTGTGCGAAACGTGGCCGAAAATTAAAACCTCCATAACTCTCTCATTTTGAGTACAAAAGTGGTGAAATTTCCACCAATCGGAGGTCTTCATCTTCGCTTTCAGGGGAAAGAAATCTTGTTTCAAAATTCAATGGGATGGTAGCGTTCTTGTTTGTGTTATAAAGAGTGTGCGACAGGTCACCTGAAATTAAAACCTCCATAACTCTCATGTTAGGTCCAAAAGTGGCGAAATTTCTTCCAATCGAAGGTCCTGAAATTCACTTTCAAAGGAAAAAATTCTCGTTTCAAAATTCGGTGGGATGAGAGTGTTCTGGTCCGTTTTAAAAAGGGCGTGAGAAACATCACCCAAAATTAAAACCACCATAACTCTCTCATTTTAAGTCGAAAAGTAGTGCAATTTCTACCAATCGGAGGTCTTCAAATTCTCGTTCGTGGGGAAAATTCTCATTTAAAAATTCAATGTGTCGTGAGAGTTCTTGTCCGTTTCGTAAAGAGTGTGCGAAACGTGGCCGAAAATTAAAACCTCCATAACTCTCTCATTTTGAGTACAAAAGTGGTGAAATTTCCACCAATCGGAGGTCTTCATCTTCGCTTTCAGGGGAAAGAAATCTTGTTTCAAAATTCAATGGGATGGTAGCGTTCTTGTTTGTGTTATAAAGAGTGTGCGACAGGTCACCTGAAATTAAAACCTCCATAACTCTCATGTTAGGTCCAAAAGTGGCGAAATTTCTTCCAATCGGAGGTGTTTAAATTCACTTTCAAAGGAAAGAATTCTCGTTTCAAAATTCGGTGTGATGTGAGTGTTCTAGTCCGTTTTATAATGGGCGTGAGAAACATCACCCAAAATTTAAACGACCATAACTCTCTCATTTTAAGTCGAAAAGTAGTGCAATTTTTACCAATCGGAGGTCCTCCAAATCTCGTTCGTGGGGAAAATTCTCATTTAAAAATTCAATCTGTCGTGAGAGTTTTTGTCTGTTTCATAAAGAGTGCGGAAAACATGGCCGAAAATTAAAACCTCCATAACTCTCTCATTTTGAGTCCAAAACTGGTGAAATTTCCTCCAATCGGAGGTCTTCATCTTCGCTTTCAGGGGAAAGAAATCTTGTTTCAAAATTCAATGGGATGGTAGCGTTCTTGTTTGTGTTATAAAGAGTGTGCGACAGGTCACCTGAAATTAAAACCTCCATAACTCTCATGTTAGGTCCAAAAGTGGCGAAATTTCTTCCAATCGAAGGTCCTGAAATTCACTTTCAAAGGAAAAAATTCTCGTTTCAAAATTCAGTGGGATGAGAGTGTTCTGGTCCGTTTTAAAAAGGGCGTGAGAAACATCACCCAAAATTAAAACCACCATAACTCTCTCATTTTAAGTCGAAAAGTAGTGCAATTTCTACCAATCGGAGGTCTTCAAATTCTCGTTCGTGGGGAAAATTCTCATTTAAAAATTCAATGTGTCGTGAGAGTTCTTGTCCGTTTCGTAAAGAGTGTGCGAAACGTGGCCGAAAATTAAAACCTCCATAACTCTCTCATTTTGAGTACAAAAGTGGTGAAATTTCCACCAATCGGAGGTCTTCATCTTCGCTTTCAGGGGAAAGAAATCTTGTTTCAAAATTCAATGGGATGAGAGCGTTCTTGTTTGTGTTATAAAGAGTGTGCGACACGTCACCTGAAATTAAAACCTCCATAACTCTCATGTTAGGTCCAAAAGTGGCGAAATTTCTTCCAATCGGGGGTCTTGAAATTCACTTTCAAAGGAAAGAATTCTCGCTTCAAAATTCGGTGGGATGAGAGTGTTCTGGTCCGTTTTATAAAGCGCGTGAGAAACATCACCCAAAATTAAAACCACCATAACTCTCTCATTTTAAGTCGAAAAATAGTGCAATTTCTACCAATCGGAGGTCTTCAAATTCTCGTTCGTGGGGAAAATTCTCATTTAAAAATTCAATGTGTCGTGAGAGTTCTTGTCCGTTTCGTAAAGAGTGTGCGAAACGTGGCCGAAAATTAAAACCTCCATAACTCTCTCATTTTGAGTCCAAGAGTGGTGAAATTTCCACGAATCGGAGGTCTTCATCTTCGCTCTCAGGGGAAAGAAATCTTGTTTCAAATTCAGTGGGATGAGAGCGTTCTTGTCTGTGTTATAAAGAGTGTGCGACACGTCACCTGAAATTAAAACCTCCTTAACTCTCATTTTAGGTCCAAAAGTGGCCAAATTTCTTCCAATCGGAGGTCTTGAAATTCACTTTCAAAGTAAAGAATTCTCGTTTCAAAATTCGGTGGGATGTGAGTGTTCTAGTCCGTTTTATAATGGGTGTGAGAAACATCACCCAAAATTAAAACGACCATAACTCTCTCATTTTAAGTCGAAAAGTAGTGCAATTTTTATCAATCAGAGGTCTTCCAAATCTCGTTCGTGGGGAAAATTCTCATTTAAAAATTCAATCTGTCGTGAGAGTTTTTGTCTGTTTCATAAAGAGTGCGGAAAACATGGCCGAAAATTAGAACCTCCATAACTCTCTCATTTTGAGTCCAAAAGTGGTGAAATTTCCTCCAATCGGAGGTCTTCATCTTCACTTTCAGGGGAAAGAAATCTTGTTTCAAAATTCAGTGGCATGAGAGTGTTCTTGTCTGTGTTATAAAGAGTGTGCGACACGTCACCTGAAATTAAAACCACCATAACTCTCATTTTAGGTCCAAAAGTGGCCAAATTTCTTCCAATCGGAGGTCTTGAAATTCACTTTCAAAGGAAAGAATTCTCGTTTCAAAATTCGGTGTGATGTGAGTGTTCTAGTCCGTTTTATAATGGGCGTGAGAAACATCACCCAAAATTAAAACGACCATAACTCTCTCATTTTAAGTCGAAAAGTAGTGCAATTTTTACCAATCGGAGGTCTTCCAAATCTCGTTCGTGGGGAAAATTCTCATTTAAAAATTCAATCTGTCGTGAGAGTTTTTGTCTGTTTCATAAAGAGTGCGGAAAACATGGCCGAAAATTAGAACCTCCATAACTCTCTCAGTTTGAGTCCAAAAGTGGTGAAATTTCCTCCAATCGGAGGTCTTCATCTTCGCTTTCAAGGGAAAGAAATCTTGTTTCAAAATTCAGTGGCATGAGAGCGTTCTTGTCTGTGTTATAAAGAGTGTGCGACACGTCACCTGAAATTAAAACCACCATAACTCTCATTTTAGGTCCAAAAGTGGGCAAATTTCTTCCAATCGGAGGTCTTGAAATTCACTTTCAAAGGAAAGAATTCTCGTTTCAAAATTCGGTGTGATGTGAGTGTTCTAGTCCGTTTTATAATGGGCGTGAGAAACATCACCCAAAATTAAAACGACCATAACTCTCTCATTTTAAGTCGAAAAGTAGTGCAATTTTTACCAATCGGAGGTCTTCCAAATCTCGTTCGTGGGGAAAATTCTCATTTAAAAATTCAATCTGTCGTGAGAGTTTTTGTCTGTTTCATAAAGAGTGCGGAAAACATGGCCGAAAATTAGAACCTCCATAACTCTCTCATTTTGAGTCCAAAAGTGGTGAAATTTCCTCCAATCGGAGGTCTTCATCTTCGCTTTCAGGGGAAAGAAATCTTGTTTCAAAATTCAGTGGCATGAGAGCGTTCTTGTCTGTGTTATAAAGAGTGTGCGACACGTCACCTGAAATTAAAACCACCATAACTCTCATTTTAGGTCCAAAAGTGGCCAAATTTCTTCCAATCGGAGGTCTTGAAATTCACTTTCAAAGGAAAGAATTCTCGTTTCAAAATTCGGTGTGATGTGAGTGTTCTAGTCCGTTTTATAATGGGCGTGAGAAACATCACCCAAAATTAAAACGACCATAACTCTCTCATTTTAAGTCGAAAAGTAGTGCAATTTTTACCAATCGGAGGTCTTCCAAATCTCGTTCGTGGGGAAAATTCTCATTTAAAAATTCAATCTGTCGGGAGAGTTTTTGTCTGTTTCATAAAGAGTGCGGAAAACATGGCCGAAAATTAGAACCTCCATAACTCTCTCATTTTGAGTCCAAAAGTGGTGAAATTTCCTCCAATCGGAGGTCTTCATCTTCGCTTTCAAGGGAAAGAAATCTTGTTTCAAAATTCAGTGGCATGAGAGCGTTCTTGTCTGTGTTATAAAGAGTGTGCGACACGTCACCTGAAATTAAAACCACCATAACTCTCATTTTAGGTCCAAAAGTGGGCAAATTTCTTCCAATCGGAGGTCTTGAAATTCACTTTCAAAGGAAAGAATTCTCGTTTCAAAATTCGGTGTGATGTGAGTGTTCTAGTCCGTTTTATAATGGGCGTGAGAAACATCACCCAAAATTAAAACGACCATAACTCTCTCATTTTAAGTCGAAAAGTAGTGCAATTTTTACCAATCGGAGGTCTTCCAAATCTCGTTCGTGGGGAAAATTCTCATTTAAAAATTCAATCTGTCGTGAGAGTTTTTGTCTGTTTCATAAAGAGTGCGGAAAACATGGCCGAAAATTAAAACCTCCATAACTCTCTCATTTTGAGTCCAAAACTGGTGAAATTTCCTCCAATCGGAGGTCTTCATCTTCGCTTTCAGGGGAAAGAAATCTTGTTTCAAAATTCAATGGGATGGTAGCGTTCTTGTTTGTGTTATAAAGAGTGTGCGACAGGTCACCTGAAATTAAAACCTCCATAACTCTCATGTTAGGTCCAAAAGTGGCGAAATTTCTTCCAATCGAAGGTCCTGAAATTCACTTTCAAAGGAAAAAATTCTCGTTTCAAAATTCGGTGGGATGAGAGTGTTCTGGTCCGTTTTAAAAAGGGCGTGAGAAACATCACCCAAAATTAAAACCACCATAACTCTCTCATTTTAAGTCGAAAAGTAGTGCAATTTCTACCAATCGGAGGTCTTCAAATTCTCGTTCGTGGGGAAAATTCTCATTTAAAAATTCAATGTGTCGTGAGAGTTCTTGTCCGTTTCGTAAAGAGTGTGCGAAACGTGGCCGAAAATTAAAACCTCCATAACTCTCTCATTTTGAGTACAAAAGTGGTGAAATTTCCACCAATCGGAGGTCTTCATCTTCGCTTTCAGGGGAAAGAAATCTTGTTTCAAAATTCAATGGGATGGTAGCGTTCTTGTTTGTGTTATAAAGAGTGTGCGACAGGTCACCTGAAATTAAAACCTCCATAACTCTCATGTTAGGTCCAAAAGTGGCGAAATTTCTTCCAATCGAAGGTCCTGAAATTCACTTTCAAAGGAAAAAATTCTCGTTTCAAAATTCGGTGGGATGAGAGTGTTCTGGTCCGTTTTAAAAAGGGCGTGAGAAACATCACCCAAAATTAAAACCACCATAACTCTCTCATTTTAAGTCGAAAAGTAGTGCAATTTCTACCAATCGGAGGTCTTCAAATTCTCGTTCGTGGGGAAAATTCTCATTTAAAAATTCAATGTGTCGTGAGAGTTCTTGTCCGTTTCGTAAAGAGTGTGCGAAACGTGGCCGAAAATTAAAACCTCCATAACTCTCTCATTTTGAGTACAAAAGTGGTGAAATTTCCACCAATCGGAGGTCTTCATCTTCGCTTTCAGGGGAAAGAAATCTTGTTTCAAAATTCAATGGGATGAGAGCGTTCTTGTTTGTGTTATAAAGAGTGTGCGACACGTCACCTGAAATTAAAACCTCCATAACTCTCATGTTAGGTCCAAAAGTGGCGAAATTTCTTCCAATCGGGGGTCTTGAAATTCACTTTCAAAGGAAAGAATTCTCGCTTCAAAATTCGGTGGGATGAGAGTGTTCTGGTCCGTTTTATAAAGCGCGTGAGAAACATCACCCAAAATTAAAACCACCATAACTCTCTCATTTTAAGTCGAAAAATAGTGCAATTTCTACCAATCGGAGGTCTTCAAATTCTCGTTCGTGGGGAAAATTCTCATTTAAAAATTCAATGTGTCGTGAGAGTTCTTGTCCGTTTCGTAAAGAGTGTGCGAAACGTGGCCGAAAATTAAAACCTCCATAACTCTCTCATTTTGAGTCCAAGAGTGGTGAAATTTCCACGAATCGGAGGTCTTCATCTTCGCTCTCAGGGGAAAGAAATCTTGTTTCAAATTCAGTGGGATGAGAGCGTTCTTGTCTGTGTTATAAAGAGTGTGCGACACGTCACCTGAAATTAAAACCTCCTTAACTCTCATTTTAGGTCCAAAAGTGGCCAAATTTCTTCCAATCGGAGGTCTTGAAATTCACTTTCAAAGGAAAGAATTCTCGTTTCAAAATTCGGTGGGATGTGAGTGTTCTAGTCCGTTTTATAATGGGTGTGAGAAACATCACCCAAAATTAAAACGACCATAACTCTCTCATTTTAAGTCGAAAAGTAGTGCAATTTTTACCAATCAGAGGTCTTCCAAATCTCGTTCGTGGGGAAAATTCTCATTTAAAAATTCAATCTGTCGTGAGAGTTTTTGTCTGTTTCATAAAGAGTGCGGAAAACATGGCCGAAAATTAGAACCTCCATAACTCTCTCATTTTGAGTCCAAAAGTGGTGAAATTTCCTCCAATCGGAGGTCTTCATCTTCGCTTTCAGGGGAAAGAAATCTTGTTTCAAAATTCAGTGGCATGAGAGCGTTCTTGTCTGTGTTATAAAGAGTGTGCGACACGTCACCTGAAATTAAAACCACCATAACTCTCATTTTAGGTCCAAAAGTGGCCAAATTTCTTCCAATCGGAGGTCTTGAAATTCACTTTCAAAGGAAAGAATTCTCGTTTCAAAATTCGGTGTGATGTGAGTGTTCTAGTCCGTTTTATAATGGGCGTGAGAAACATCACCCAAAATTAAAACGACCATAACTCTCTCATTTTAAGTCGAAAAGTAGTGCAATTTTTACCAATCGGAGGTCTTCCAAATCTCGTTCGTGGGGAAAATTCTCATTTAAAAATTCAATCTGTCGTGAGAGTTTTTGTCTGTTTCATAAAGAGTGCGGAAAACATGGCCGAAAATTAGAACCTCCATAACTCTCTCATTTTGAGTCCAAAACTGGTGAAATTTCCTCCAATCGGAGGTCTTCATCTTCGCTTTCAAGGGAAAGAAATCTTGTTTCAAAATTCAGTGGCATGAGAGCGTTCTTGTCTGTGTTATAAAGAGTGTGCGACACGTCACCTGAAATTAAAACCACCATAACTCTCATTTTAGGTCCAAAAGTGGGCAAATTTCTTCCAATCGGAGGTCTTGAAATTCACTTTCAAAGGAAAGAATTCTCGTTTCAAAAGTCGGTGGGATGTGAGTGTTCTAGTCCGTTTTATAATGGTCGTGAGAAACATCACCCAAAATTAAAACGACCATAACTCTCTCATTTTAAGTCGAAAAGTAGTGCAATTTTTACCAATCGGAGGTCTTCCAAATCTCGTTCGTGGGGAAAATTCTCATTTAAAAATTCAATCTGTCGTGAGAGTTTTTGTCTGTTTCATAAAGAGTGCGGAAAACATGGCCGAAAATTAAAACCTCCATAACTCTCTCATTTTGAGTCCAAAACTGGTGAAATTTCCTCCAATCGGAGGTCTTCATCTTCGCTTTCAGGGGAAAGAAATCTTGTTTCAAAATTCAATGGGATGGTAGCGTTCTTGTTTGTGTTATAAAGAGTGTGCGACAGGTCACCTGAAATTAAAACCTCCATAACTCTCATGTTAGGTCCAAAAGTGGCGAAATTTCTTCCAATCGAAGGTCCTGAAATTCACTTTCAAAGGAAAAAATTCTCGTTTCAAAATTCGGTGGGATGAGAGTGTTCTGGTCCGTTTTAAAAAGGGCGTGAGAAACATCACCCAAAATTAAAACCACCATAACTCTCTCATTTTAAGTCGAAAAGTTGTGCAATTTCTACCAATCGGAGGTCTTCAAATTCTCGTTCGTGGGGAAAATTCTCATTTAAAAATTCAATGTGTCGTGAGAGTTCTTGTCCGTTTCGTAAAGAGTGTGCGAAACGTGGCCGAAAATTAAAACCTCCATTACTCTCTCATTTTGAGTCCAAAAGTGGTGAAAATTCCACGAATCGGAGGTCTTCATCTTCGCTCTCAGGGGAAAGAAAGCTTGTTTCAAATTCAGTGGGATGAGAGCGTTCTTGTCTGTGTTATAAAGAGTGTGCGACACGTCACCTGAAATTAAAACCTCCATAACTCTCATTTTAGGTCCAAAAGTGGCCAAATTTCTTCCAATCGGAGGTCTTGAAATTCAGTTTCAAAGGAAAGAATTCTCGTTTCAAAAGTCGGTGGGATGTGAGTGTTCTAGTCCGTTTTATAATGGGCGTGAGAAACATCACCCAAAATTAAAACGACCATAACTCTCTCATTTTAAGTCGAAAAGTAGTGCAATTTTTACCAATCGGAGGTCTTCCAAATCTCGTTCGTGGGGAAAATTCTCATTTAAAAATTCAATCTGTCGTGAGAGTTTTTGTCTGTTTCATAAAGAGTGCGGAAAACATGGCCGAAAATTAAAACCTCCATAACTCTCTCATTTTGAGTCCAAAACTGGTGAAATTTCCTCCAATCGGAGGTCTTCATCTTCGCTTTCAGGGGAAAGAAATCTTGTTTCAAAATTCAATGGGATGGTAGCGTTCTTGTTTGTGTTATAAAGAGTGTGCGACAGGTCACCTGAAATTAAAACCTCCATAACTCTCATGTTAGGTCCAAAAGTGGCGAAATTTCTTCCAATCGAAGGTCCTGAAATTCACTTTCAAAGGAAAAAATTCTCGTTTCAAAATTCGGTGGGATGAGTGTGTTCTGGTCCGTTTTAAAAAGGGCGTGAGAAACATCACCCAAAATTAAAACCACCATAACTCTCTCATTTTAAGTCGAAAAGTAGTGCAATTTTTACCAATCGGAGGTCTTCCAAATCTCGTTCGTGGGGAAAATTCTCATTTAAAAATTCAATCTGTCGTGAGAGTTTTTGTCTGTTTCATAAAGAGTGCGGAAAACATGGCCGAAAATTAGAACCTCCATAACTCTCTCATTTTGAGTCCAAAAGTGGTGAAATTTCCTCCAATCGGAGGTCTTCATCTTCGCTTTCAAGGGAAAGAAATCTTGTTTCAAAATTCAGTGGCATGAGAGCGTTCTTGTCTGTGTTATAAAGAGTGTGCGACACGTCACCTGAAATTAAAACCACCATAACTCTCATTTTAGGTCCAAAAGTGGGCAAATTTCTTCCAATCGGACGTCTTGAAATTCACTTTCAAAGGAAAGAATTCTCGTTTCAAAATTCGGTGTGATGTGAGTGTTCTAGTCCGTTTTATAATGGGCGTGAGAAACATCACCCAAAATTAAAACGACCATAACTCTCTCATTTTAAGTCGAAAAGTAGTGCAATTTTTACCAATCGGAGGTCTTCCAAATCTCGTTCGTGGGGAAAATTCTCATTTAAAAATTCAATCTGTCGTGAGAGTTTTTGTCTGTTTCATAAAGAGTGCGGAAAACATGGCCGAAAATTAGAACCTCCATAACTCTCTCATTTTGAGTCCAAAAGTGGTGAAATTTCCTCCAATCGGAGGTCTTCATCTTCGCTTTCAGGGGAAAGAAATCTTGTTTCAAAATTCAGTGGCATGAGAGCGTTCTTGTCTGTGTTATAAAGAGTGTGCGACACGTCACCTGAAATTAAAACCACCATAACTCTCATTTTAGGTCCAAAAGTGGCCAAATTTCTTCCAATCGGAGGTCTTGAAATTCACTTTCAAAGGAAAGAATTCTCGTTTCAAAATTCGGTGTGATGTGAGTGTTCTAGTCCGTTTTATAATGGGCGTGAGAAACATCACCCAAAATTAAAACGACCATAACTCTCTCATTTTAAGTCGAAAAGTAGTGCAATTTTTACCAATCGGAGGTCTTCCAAATCTCGTTCGTGGGGAAAATTCTCATTTAAAAATTCAATCTGTCGTGAGAGTTTTTGTCTGTTTCATAAAGAGTGCGGAAAACATGGCCGAAAATTAAAACCTCCATAACTCTCTCATTTTGAGTCCAAAAGTGGTGAAATTTCCTCCAATCGGAGGTCTTCATCTTCGCTTTCAGGGGAAAGAAATCTTGTTTCAAAATTCAATGGGATGGTAGCGTTCTTGTTTGTGTTATAAAGAGTGTGCGACAGATCACCTGAAATTAAAACCTCCATAACTCTCATGTTAGGTCCAAAAGTGGCGAAATTTCTTCCAATCGAAGGTTCTGAAATTCACTTTCAAAGGAAAGAATTCTCGTTTCAAAATTCGGTGGGATGAGAGTGTTCTGGTCCGTTTTAAAAAGGGCGTGAGAAACATCACCCAAAATTAAAACAACCATAACTCTCTCATTTTAAGTCGAAAAGTAGTGCAATTTCTACCAATCGGAGGTCTTCAAATTCTCGTTCGTGGGGAAAATTCTCATTTAAAAATTCAATGTGTCGTGAGAGTTCTTGTCCGTTTCGTAAAGAGTGTGCGAAACGTGGCCGAAAATTAAAACCTCCATAACTCTCTCATTTTGAGTACAAAAGTGGTAAAATTTCCACCAATCGGAGGTCTTCATCTTCGCTTTCAGGGGAAAGAAATCTTGTTTCAAAATTCAATGGGATGAGAGCGTTCTTGTTTGTGTTATAAAGAGTGTGCGACACGTCACCTGAAATTAAAACCTCCATAACTCTCATGTTAGGTCCAAAAGTGGCGAAATTTCTTCCAATCGGGGGTCTTGAAATTCACTTTCAAAGGAAAGAATTCTCGCTTCAAAATTCGGTGGGATGAGAGTGTTCTGGTCCGTTTTATAAAGCGCGTGAGAAACATCACCCAAAATTAAAACCACCATAACTCTCTCATTTTAAGTCGAAAAATAGTGCAATTTCTACTAATCGGAGGTCTTCAAATTCTCGTTCGTGGGGAAAATTCTCATTTAAAAATTCAATGTGTCGTGAGAGTTCTGGTCCGTTTCATAAAGAGTGTGCAAAACGTGGCCGAAAATTAAAACCTCCATAACTCTCTCATTTTGAGTCCAAAAGTGGTGAAAATTCCACGAATCGGAGGTCTTCATCTTCGCTCTCAGGGGAAAGAAATCTTGTTTCAAATTCAGTGGGATGAGAGCGTTCTTGTCTGTGTTATAAAGAGTGTGCGACACGTCACCTGAAATTAAAACCTCCATAACTCTCATTTTAGGTCCAAAAGTGGCCAAATTTCTTCCAATCGGAGGTCTTGAAATTCAGTTTCAAAGGAAAGAATTCTCGTTTCAAAAGTCGGTGGGATGTGAGTGTTCTAGTCCGTTTTATAATGGGCGTGAGAAACATCACCCAAAATTAAAACGACCATAACTCTCTCATTTTAAGTCGAAAAGTAGTGCAATTTTTACCAACCGGAGGTCTTCCAAATCTCGTTCGTGGGGAAAATTCTCATTTAAAAATTCAATCTGTCGTGAGAGTTTTTGTCTGTTTCATAAAGAGTGCGGAAAACATGGCCGAAAATTAAAACCTCCATAACTCTCTCATTTTGAGTCCAAAACTGGTGAAATTTCCTCCAATCGGAGGTCTTCATCTTCGCTTTCAGGGGAAAGAAATCTTGTTTCAAAATTCAATGGGATGGTAGCGTTCTTGTTTGTGTTATAAAGAGTGTGCGACAGATCACCTGAAATTAAAACCTCCATAACTCTCATGTTAGGTCCAAAAGTGGCGAAATTTCTTCCAATCGAAGGTTCTGAAATTCACTTTCAAAGGAAAGAATTCTCGTTTCAAAATTCGGTGGGATGAGAGTGTTCTGGTCCGTTTTAAAAAGGGCGTGAGAAACATCACCCAAAATTAAAACAACCATAACTCTCTCATTTTAAGTCGAAAAGTAGTGCAATTTCTACCAATCGGAGGTCTTCAAATTCTCGTTCGTGAGGAAAATTCTCATTTAAAAATTCAATGTGTCGTGAGAGTTCTTGTCCGTTTCGTAAAGAGTGTGCGAAACGTGGCCGAAAATTAAAACCTCCATAACTCTCTCATTTTGAGTACAAAAGTGGTGAAATTTCCACCAATCGGAGGTCTTCATCTTCGCTTTCAGGGGAAAGAAATCTTGTTTCAAAATTCAATGGGATGAGAGCGTTCTTGTTTGTGTTATAAAGAGTGTGCGACACGTCACCTGAAATTAAAACCTCCATAACTCTCATGTTAGGTCCAAAAGTGGCGAAATTTCTTCCAATCGGGGGTCTTGAAATTCACTTTCAAAGGAAAGAATTCTCGCTTCAAAATTCGGTGGGATGAGAGTGTTCTGGTCCGTTTTATAAAGCGCGTGAGAAACATCACCCAAAATTAAAACCACCATAACTCTCTCATTTTAAGTCGAAAAATCGTGCAATTTCTACCAATCGGAGGTCTTCAAATTCTCGTTCGTGGAGAAAATTCGCATTTAAAAATTCAATGTGTCGTGAGAGTTCGGGTCCGTTTCATAAAGAGTGTGCAAAACGTGGCCGAAAATTAAAACCTCCATAACTCTCTCATTTTGAGTCCAAAAGTGGTGAAAATTCCACCAATCGGAGGTCTTAATCTTCGCTTTCAGGGGAAAGAAATCTTGTTTCAAAATTCAATGGGATGGTAGCGTTCTTGTTTGTGTTATAAAGAGTGTGCGACAGATCACCTGAAATTAAAACCTCCATAACTCTCATGTTAGGTCCAAAAGTGGCGAAATTTCTTCCAATCGAAGGTTCTGAAATTCACTTTCAAAGGAAAGAATTCTCGTTTCAAAATTCGGTGGGATGAGAGTGTTCTGGTCCGTTTTAAAAAGGGCGTGAGAAACATCACCCAAAATTAAAACAACCATAACTCTCTCATTTTAAGTCGAAAAGTAGTGCAATTTCTACCAATCGGAGGTCTTCAAATTCTCGTTCGTGAGGAAAATTCTCATTTAAAAATTCAATGTGTCGTGAGAGTTCTTGTCCGTTTCGTAAAGAGTGTGCGAAACGTGGCCGAAAATTAAAACCTCCATAACTCTCTCATTTTGAGTACAAAAGTGGTGAAATTTCCACCAATCGGAGGTCTTCATCTTCGCTTTCAGGGGAAAGAAATCTTGTTTCAAAATTCAATGGGATGAGAGCGTTCTTGTTTGTGTTATAAAGAGTGTGCGACACGTCACCTGAAATTAAAACCTCCATAACTCTCATGTTAGGTCCAAAAGTGGCGAAATTTCTTCCAATCGGGGGTCTTGAAATTCACTTTCAAAGGAAAGAATTCTCGCTTCAAAATTCGGTGGGATGAGAGTGTTCTGGTCCGTTTTATAAAGCGCGTGAGAAACATCACCCAAAATTAAAACCACCATAACTCTCTCATTTTAAGTCGAAAAATCGTGCAATTTCTACCAATCGGAGGTCTTCAAATTCTCGTTCGTGGAGAAAATTCGCATTTAAAAATTCAATGTGTCGTGAGAGTTCGGGTCCGTTTCATAAAGAGTGTGCAAAACGTGGCCGAAAATTAAAACCTCCATAACTCTCTCATTTTGAGTCCAAAAGTGGTGAAAATTCCACCAATCGGAGGTCTTAATCTTCGCTTTCAGGGGAAAGAAATCTTGTTTCAAAATTCAATGGGATGAGAGCGTTCTTGTTTGTGTTATAAAGAGTGTGCGACACGTCACCTGAAATTAAAACCTCCATAACTCTCATGTTAGGTCCAAAAGTGGCGAAATTTCTTCCAATCGGGGGTCTTGAAATTCACTTTCAAAGGAAAGAATTCTCGCTTCAAAATTCGGTGGGATGAGAGTGTTCTGGTCCGTTTTATAAAGCGCGTGAGAAACATCACCCAAAATTAAAACCACCATAACTCTCTCATTTTAAGTCGAAAAATCGTGCAATTTCTACCAATCGGAGGTCTTCAAATACTCGTTCGTGGAGAAAATTCGCATTTAAAAATTCAATGTGTCGTGAGAGTTCGGGTCCGTTTCATAAAGAGTGTGCAAAACGTGGCCGAAAATTAAAACCTCCATAACTCTCTCATTTTGAGTCCAAAAGTGGTGAAAATTCCACCAATCGGAGGTCTTAATCTTCGCTTTCAGGGGAAAGAAATCTTGTTTCAAAATTCAATGGGATGGTAGCGTTCTTGTTTGTGTTATAAAGAGTGTGCGACAGATCACCTGAAATTAAAACCTCCATAACTCTCATGTTAGGTCCAAAAGTGGCGAAATTTCTTCCAATCGAAGGTTCTGAAATTCACTTTCAAAGGAAAGAATTCTCGTTTCAAAATTCGGTGGGATGAGAGTGTTCTGGTCCGTTTTAAAAAGGGCGTGAGAAACATCACCCAAAATTAAAACAACCATAACTCTCTCATTTTAAGTCGAAAAGTAGTGCAATTTCTACCAATCGGAGGTCTTCAAATTCTCGTTCGTGAGGAAAATTCTCATTTAAAAATTCAATGTGTCGTGAGAGTTCTTGTCCGTTTCGTAAAGAGTGTGCGAAACGTGGCCGAAAATTAAAACCTCCATAACTCTCTCATTTTGAGTACAAAAGTGGTGAAATTTCCACCAATCGGAGGTCTTCATCTTCGCTTTCAGGGGAAAGAAATCTTGTTTCAAAATTCAATGGGATGAGAGCGTTCTTGTTTGTGTTATAAAGAGTGTGCGACACGTCACCTGAAATTAAAACCTCCATAACTCTCATGTTAGGTCCAAAAGTGGCGAAATTTCTTCCAATCGGGGGTCTTGAAATTCACTTTCAAAGGAAAGAATTCTCGCTTCAAAATTCGGTGGGATGAGAGTGTTCTGGTCCGTTTTATAAAGCGCGTGAGAAACATCACCCAAAATTAAAACCACCATAACTCTCTCATTTTAAGTCGAAAAATCGTGCAATTTCTACCAATCGGAGGTCTTCAAATTCTCGTTCGTGGAGAAAATTCGCATTTAAAAATTCAATGTGTCGTGAGAGTTCGGGTCCGTTTCATAAAGAGTGTGCAAAACGTGGCCGAAAATTAAAACCTCCATAACTCTCTCATTTTGAGTCCAAAAGTGGTGAAAATTCCACCAATCGGAGGTCTTAATCTTCGCTTTCAGGGGAAAGAAATCTTGTTTCAAAATTCAATGGGATGAGAGCGTTCTTGTTTGTGTTATAAAGAGTGTGCGACACGTCACCTGAAATTAAAACCTCCATAACTCTCATGTTAGGTCCAAAAGTGGCGAAATTTCTTCCAATCGGGGGTCTTGAAATTCACTTTCAAAGGAAAGAATTCTCGCTTCAAAATCCGGTGGGATGAGAGTGTTCTGGTCCGTTTTATAAAGAGCGTGAGAAACATCACCCAAAATTAAAACCACCATAACTCTCTCATTTTAAGTCGAAAAGTAGTGCAATTTTTACCAATCGGAGGTCTTCCAAATCTCGTTCGTGGGGAAAATTCTCATTTAAAAATTCAATCTGTCGTGAGAGTTTTTGTCTGTTTCATAAAGAGTGCGGAAAACATGGCCGAAAATTAAAACCTCCATAACTCTCTCATTTTGAGTCCAAAACTGGTGAAATTTCCTCCAATCGGAGGTCTTCATCTTCGCTTTCAGGGGAAAGAAATCTTGTTTCAAAATTCAATGGGATGGTAGCGTTCTTGTTTGTGATATAAAGAGTGTGCGACAGGTCACCTGAAATTAAAACCTCCATAACTCTCATGTTAGGTCCAAAAGTGGCGAAATTTCTTCCAATCGGGGGTCTTGAAATTCACTTTCAAAGGAAAGAATTCTCGCTTCAAAATTCGGTGGGATGAGAGTGTTCTGGTCCGTTTTATAAAGAGCGTGAGAAACATCACCCAAAATTAAAACCACCATAACTCTCTCATTTTAAGTCGAAAAGTAGTGCAATTTTTACCAATCGGAGGTCTTCCAAATCTCGTTCGTGGGGAAAATTCTCATTTAAAAATTCAATCTGTCGTGAGAGTTTTTGTCTGTTTCATAAAGAGTGCGGAAAACATGGCCGAAAATTAAAACCTCCATAACTCTCTCATTTTGAGTCCAAAACTGGTGAAATTTCCTCCAATCGGAGGTCTTCATCTTCGCTTTCAGGGGAAAGAAATCTTGTTTCAAAATTCAATGGGATGGTAGCGTTCTTGTTTGTGATATAAAGAGTGTGCGACAGGTCACCTGAAATTAAAACCTCCATAACTCTCATGTTAGGTCCAAAAGTGGCGAAATTTCTTCCAATCGGGGGTCTTGAAATTCACTTTCAAAGGAAAGAATTCTCGCTTCAAAATTCGGTGGGATGAGAGTGTTCTGGTCCGTTTTATAAAGAGCGTGAGAAACATCACCCAAAATTAAAACCACCATAACTCTCTCATTTTAAGTCGAAAAGTAGTGCAATTTTTACCAATCGGAGGTCTTCCAAATCTCGTTCGTGGGGAAAATTCTCATTTAAAAATTCAATCTGTCGTGAGAGTTTTTGTCTGTTTCATAAAGAGTGCGGAAAACATGGCCGGAAATTAAAACCTCCATAACTCTCTCATTTTGAGTCCAAAACTGGTGAAATTTCCTCCAATCGGAGGTCTTCATCTTCGCTTTCAGGGGAAAGAAATCTTGTTTCAAAATTCAATGGGATGGTAGCGTTCTTGTTTGTGATATAAAGAGTGTGCGACAGGTCACCTGAAATTAAAACCTCCATAACTCTCATGTTAGGTCCAAAAGTGGCGAAATTTCTTCCAATCGGGGGTCTTGAAATTCACTTTCAAAGGAAAGAATTCTCGCTTCAAAATTCGGTGGGATGAGAGTGTTCTGGTCCGTTTTATAAAGAGCGTGAGAAACATCACCCAAAATTAAAACCACCATAACTCTCTCATTTTAAGTCGAAAAGTAGTGCAATTTTTACCAATCGGAGGTCTTCCAAATCTCGTTCGTGGGGAAAATTCTCATTTAAAAATTCAATCTGTCGTGAGAGTTTTTGTCTGTTTCATAAAGAGTGCGGAAAACATGGCCGAAAATTAAAACCTCCATAACTCTCTCATTTTGAGTCCAAAACTGGTGAAATTTCCTCCAATCGGAGGTCTTCATCTTCGCTTTCAGGGGAAAGAAATCTTGTTTCAAAATTCAGTGGCATGAGAGCGTTCTTGTCTGTGTTATAAAGAGTGTGCGACACGTCACCTGAAATTAAAACCACCATAACTCTCATGTTAGGTCCAAAAGTGGCCAAATTTCTTCCAATCGGAGGTCTTGAAATTCACTTTCAAAGGAAAGAATTCTCGTTTCAAAATTCGGTGTGATGTGAGTGTTCTAGTCCGTTTTATAATGGGCGTGAGAAACATCACCCAAAATTAAAACGACCATAACTCTCTCATTTTAAGTCGAAAAGTAGTGCAATTTTTACCAATCGGAGGTCTTCCAAATCTCGTTCGTGGGGAAAATTCTCATTTAAAAATTCAATCTGTCGTGAGAGTTTTTGTCTGTTTCATAAAGAGTGCGGAAAACATGGCCGAAAATTAGAACCTCCATAACTCTCTCATTTTGAGTCCAAAAGTGGTGAAATTTCCTCCAATCGGAGGTCTTCATCTTCGCTTTCAAGGGAAAGAAATCTTGTTTCAAAATTCAGTGGCATGAGAGCGTTCTTGTCTGTGTTATAAAGAGTGTGCGACACGTCACCTGAAATTAAAACCACCATAACTCTCATTTTAGGTCCAAAAGTGGGCAAATTTCTTCCAATCGGAGGTCTTGAAATTCACTTTCAAAGGAAAGAATTCTCGTTTCAAAATTCGGTGTGATGTGAGTGTTCTAGTCCGTTTTATAATGGGCGTGAGAAACATCACCCAAAATTAAAACGACCATAACTCTCTCATTTTAAGTCGAAAAGTAGTGCAATTTTTACCAATCGGAGGTCTTCCAAATCTCGTTCGTGGGGAAAATTCTCATTTAAAAATTCAATCTGTCGTGAGAGTTTTTGTCTGTTTCATAAAGAGTGCGGAAAACATGGCCGAAAATTAGAACCTCCATAACTCTCTCATTTTGAGTCCAAAAGTGGTGAAATTTCCTCCAATCGGAGGTCTTCATCTTCGCTTTCAGGGGAAAGAAATCTTGTTTCAAAATTCAGTGGCATGAGAGCGTTCTTGTCTGTGTTATAAAGAGTGTGCGACACGTCACCTGAAATTAAAACCACCATAACTCTCATTTTAGGTCCAAAAGTGGCCAAATTTCTTCCAATCGGAGGTCTTGAAATTCACTTTCAAAGGAAAGAATTCTCGTTTCAAAATTCGGTGTGATGTGAGTGTTCTAGTCCGTTTTATAATGGGCGTGAGAAACATCACCCAAAATTAAAACGACCATAACTCTCTCATTTTAAGTCGAAAAGTAGTGCAATTTTTACCAATCGGAGGTCTTCCAAATCTCGTTCGTGGGGAAAATTCTCATTTAAAAATTCAATCTGTCGTGAGAGTTTTTGTCTGTTTCATAAAGAGTGCGGAAAACATGGCCGAAAATTAGAACCTCCATAACTCTCTCATTTTGAGTCCAAAAGTGGTGAAATTTCCTCCAATCGGAGGTCTTCATCTTCGCTTTCAAGGGAAAGAAATCTTGTTTCAAAATTCAGTGGCATGAGAGCGTTCTTGTCTGTGTTATAAAGAGTGTGCGACACGTCACCTGAAATTAAAACCACCATAACTCTCATTTTAGGTCCAAAAGTGGGCAAATTTCTTCCAATCGGAGGTCTTGAAATTCACTTTCAAAGGAAAGAATTCTCGTTTCAAAATTCGGTGTGATGTGAGTGTTCTAGTCCGTTTTATAATGGGCGTGAGAAACATCACCCAAAATTAAAACGACCATAACTCTCTCATTTTAAGTCGAAAAGTAGTGCAATTTTTACCAATCGGAGGTCTTCCAAATCTCGTTCGTGGGGAAAATTCTCATTTAAAAATTCAATCTGTCGTGAGAGTTTTTGTCTGTTTCATAAAGAGTGCGGAAAACATGGCCGAAAATTAAAACCTCCATAACTCTCTCATTTTGAGTCCAAAACTGGTGAAATTTCCTCCAATCGGAGGTCTTCATCTTCGCTTTCAGGGGAAAGAAATCTTGTTTCAAAATTCAATGGGATGGTAGCGTTCTTGTTTGTGTTATAAAGAGTGTGCGACAGGTCACCTGAAATTAAAACCTCCATAACTCTCATGTTAGGTCCAAAAGTGGCGAAATTTCTTCCAATCGAAGGTCCTGAAATTCACTTTCAAAGGAAAAAATTCTCGTTTCAAAATTCGGTGGGATGAGAGTGTTCTGGTCCGTTTTAAAAAGGGCGTGAGAAACATCACCCAAAATTAAAACCACCATAACTCTCTCATTTTAAGTCGAAAAGTAGTGCAATTTCTACCAATCGGAGGTCTTCAAATTCTCGTTCGTGGGGAAAATTCTCATTTAAAAATTCAATGTGTCGTGAGAGTTCTTGTCCGTTTCGTAAAGAGTGTGCGAAACGTGGCCGAAAATTAAAACCTCCATAACTCTCTCATTTTGAGTACAAAAGTGGTGAAATTTCCACCAATCGGAGGTCTTCATCTTCGCTTTCAGGGGAAAGAAATCTTGTTTCAAAATTCAATGGGATGGTAGCGTTCTTGTTTGTGTTATAAAGAGTGTGCGACAGGTCACCTGAAATTAAAACCTCCATAACTCTCATGTTAGGTCCAAAAGTGGCGAAATTTCTTCCAATCGAAGGTCCTGAAATTCACTTTCAAAGGAAAAAATTCTCGTTTCAAAATTCGGTGGGATGAGAGTGTTCTGGTCCGTTTTAAAAAGGGCGTGAGAAACATCACCCAAAATTAAAACCACCATAACTCTCTCATTTTAAGTCGAAAAGTAGTGCAATTTCTACCAATCGGAGGTCTTCAAATTCTCGTTCGTGGGGAAAATTCTCATTTAAAAATTCAATGTGTCGTGAGAGTTCTTGTCCGTTTCGTAAAGAGTGTGCGAAACGTGGCCGAAAATTAAAACCTCCATAACTCTCTCATTTTGAGTACAAAAGTGGTGAAATTTCCACCAATCGGAGGTCTTCATCTTCGCTTTCAGGGGAAAGAAATCTTGTTTCAAAATTCAATGGGATGGTAGCGTTCTTGTTTGTGTTATAAAGAGTGTGCGACAGGTCACCTGAAATTAAAACCTCCATAACTCTCATGTTAGGTCCAAAAGTGGCGAAATTTCTTCCAATCGGAGGTGTTTAAATTCACTTTCAAAGGAAAGAATTCTCGTTTCAAAATTCGGTGTGATGTGAGTGTTCTAGTCCGTTTTATAATGGGCGTGAGAAACATCACCCAAAATTTAAACGACCATAACTCTCTCATTTTAAGTCGAAAAGTAGTGCAATTTTTACCAATCGGAGGTCTTCCAAATCTCGTTCGTGGGGAAAATTCTCATTTAAAAATTCAATCTGTCGTGAGAGTTTTTGTCTGTTTCATAAAGAGTGCGGAAAACATGGCCGAAAATTAAAACCTCCATAACTCTCTCATTTTGAGTCCAAAAGTGGTGAAATTTCCTCCAATCGGAGGTCTTCATCTTCGCTTTCAGGGGAAAGAAATCTTGTTTCAAAATTCAATGGGATGGTAGCGTTCTTGTTTGTGTTATAAAGAGTGTGCGACAGGTCACCTGAAATTAAAACCTCCATAACTCTCATGTTAGGTCCAAAAGTGGCGAAATTTCTTCCAATCGAAGGTCCTGAAATTCACTTTCAAAGGAAAAAATTCTCGTTTCAAAATTCGGTGGGATGAGAGTGTTCTGGTCCGTTTTAAAAAGGGCGTGAGAAACATCACCCAAAATTAAAACCACCATAACTCTCTCATTTTAAGTCGAAAAGTAGTGCAATTTCTACCAATCGGAGGTCTTCAAATTCTCGTTCGTGGGGAAAATTCTCATTTAAAAATTCAATGTGTCGTGAGAGTTCTTGTCCGTTTCGTAAAGAGTGTGCGAAACGTGGCCGAAAATTAAAACCTCCATAACTCTCTCATTTTGAGTACAAAAGTGGTGAAATTTCCACCAATCGGAGGTCTTCATCTTCGCTTTCAGGGGAAAGAAATCTTGTTTCAAAATTCAATGGGATGAGAGCGTTCTTGTTTGTGTTATAAAGAGTGTGCGACACGTCACCTGAAATTAAAACCTCCATAACTCTCATGTTAGGTCCAAAAGTGGCGAAATTTCTTCCAATCGGGGGTCTTGAAATTCACTTTCAAAGGAAAGAATTCTCGCTTCAAAATTCGGTGGGATGAGAGTGTTCTGGTCCGTTTTATAAAGCGCGTGAGAAACATCACCCAAAATTAAAACCACCATAACTCTCTCATTTTAAGTCGAAAAATAGTGCAATTTCTACCAATCGGAGGTCTTCAAATTCTCGTTCGTGGGGAAAATTCTCATTTAAAAATTCAATGTGTCGTGAGAGTTCTTGTCCGTTTCGTAAAGAGTGTGCGAAACGTGGCCGAAAATTAAAACCTCCATAACTCTCTCATTTTGAGTCCAAGAGTGGTGAAATTTCCACGAATCGGAGGTCTTCATCTTCGCTCTCAGGGGAAAGAAATCTTGTTTCAAATTCAGTGGGATGAGAGCGTTCTTGTCTGTGTTATAAAGAGTGTGCGACACGTCACCTGAAATTAAAACCTCCTTAACTCTCATTTTAGGTCCAAAAGTGGCCAAATTTCTTCCAATCGGAGGTCTTGAAATTCACTTTCAAAGTAAAGAATTCTCGTTTCAAAATTCGGTGGGATGTGAGTGTTCTAGTCCGTTTTATAATGGGTGTGAGAAACATCACCCAAAATTAAAACGACCATAACTCTCTCATTTTAAGTCGAAAAGTAGTGCAATTTTTATCAATCAGAGGTCTTCCAAATCTCGTTCGTGGGGAAAATTCTCATTTAAAAATTCAATCTGTCGTGAGAGTTTTTGTCTGTTTCATAAAGAGTGCGGAAAACATGGCCGAAAATTAGAACCTCCATAACTCTCTCATTTTGAGTCCAAAAGTGGTGAAATTTCCTCCAATCGGAGGTCTTCATCTTCACTTTCAGGGGAAAGAAATCTTGTTTCAAAATTCAGTGGCATGAGAGTGTTCTTGTCTGTGTTATAAAGAGTGTGCGACACGTCACCTGAAATTAAAAACACCATAACTCTCATTTTAGGTCCAAAAGTGGCCAAATTTCTTCCAATCGGAGGTCTTGAAATTCACTTTCAAAGGAAAGAATTCTCGTTTCAAAATTCGGTGTGATGTGAGTGTTCTAGTCCGTTTTATAATGGGCGTGAGAAACATCACCCAAAATTAAAACGACCATAACTCTCTCATTTTAAGTTGAAAAGTAGTGCAATTTTTACCAATCGGAGGTCTTCCAAATCTCGTTCGTGGGGAAAATTCTCATTTAAAAATTCAATCTGTCGTGAGAGTTTTTGTCTGTTTCATAAAGAGTGCGGAAAACATGGCCGAAAATTAGAACCTCCATAACTCTCTCATTTTGAGTCCAAAAGTGGTGAAATTTCCTCCAATCGGAGGTCTTCATCTTCGCTTTCAAGGGAAAGAAATCTTGTTTCAAAATTCAGTGGCATGAGAGCGTTCTTGTCTGTGTTATAAAGAGTGTGCGACACGTCACCTGAAATTAAAACCACCATAACTCTCATTTTAGGTCCAAAAGTGGGCAAATTTCTTCCAATCGGAGGTCTTGAAATTCACTTTCAAAGGAAAGAATTCTCGTTTCAAAATTCGGTGTGATGTGAGTGTTCTAGTCCGTTTTATAATGGGCGTGAGAAACATCACCCAAAATTAAAACGACCATAACTCTCTCATTTTAAGTCGAAAAGTAGTGCAATTTTTACCAATCGGAGGTCTTCCAAATCTCGTTCGTGGGGAAAATTCTCATTTAAAAATTCAATCTGTCGTGAGAGTTTTTGTCTGTTTCATAAAGAGTGCGGAAAACATGGCCGAAAATTAGAACCTCCATAACTCTCTCATTTTGAGTCCAAAAGTGGTGAAATTTCCTCCAATCGGAGGTCTTCATCTTCGCTTTCAGGGGAAAGAAATCTTGTTTCAAAATTCAGTGGCATGAGAGCGTTCTTGTCTGTGTTATAAAGAGTGTGCGACACGTCACCTGAAATTAAAACCACCATAACTCTCATTTTAGGTCCAAAAGTGGCCAAATTTCTTCCAATCGGAGGTCTTGAAATTCACTTTCAAAGGAAAGAATTCTCGTTTCAAAATTCGGTGTGATGTGAGTGTTCTAGTCCGTTTTATAATGGGCGTGAGAAACATCACCCAAAATTAAAACGACCATAACTCTCTCATTTTAAGTCGAAAAGTAGTGCAATTTTTACCAATCGGAGGTCTTCCAAATCTCGTTCGTGGGGAAAATTCTCATTTAAAAATTCAATCTGTCGTCAGAGTTTTTGTCTGTTTCATAAAGAGTGCGGAAAACATGGCCGAAAATTAGAACCTCCATAACTCTCTCATTTTGAGTCCAAAAGTGGTGAAATTTCCTCCAATCGGAGGTCTTCATCTTCGCTTTCAAGGGAAAGAAATCTTGTTTCAAAATTCAGTGGCATGAGAGCGTTCTTGTCTGTGTTATAAAGAGTGTGCGACACGTCACCTGAAATTAAAACCACCATAACTCTCATTTTAGGTCCAAAAGTGGGCAAATTTCTTCCAATCGGAGGTCTTGAAATTCACTTTCAAAGGAAAGAATTCTCGTTTCAAAATTCGGTGTGATGTGAGTGTTCTAGTCCGTTTTATAATGGGCGTGAGAAACATCACCCAAAATTAAAACGACCATAACTCTCTCATTTTAAGTCGAAAAGTAGTGCAATTTTTACCAATCGGAGGTCTTCCAAATCTCGTTCGTGGGGAAAATTCTCATTTAAAAATTCAATCTGTCGTGAGAGTTTTTGTCTGTTTCATAAAGAGTGCGGAAAACATGGCCGAAAATTAAAACCTCCATAACTCTCTCATTTTGAGTCCAAAACTGGTGAAATTTCCTCCAATCGGAGGTCTTCATCTTCGCTTTCAGGGGAAAGAAATCTTGTTTCAAAATTCAATGGGATGGTAGCGTTCTTGTTTGTGTTATAAAGAGTGTGCGACAGGTCACCTGAAATTAAAACCTCCATAACTCTCATGTTAGGTCCAAAAGTGGCGAAATTTCTTCCAATCGAAGGTCCTGAAATTCACTTTCAAAGGAAAAAATTCTCGTTTCAAAATTCGGTGGGATGAGAGTGTTCTGGTCCGTTTTAAAAAGGGCGTGAGAAACATCACCCAAAATTAAAACCACCATAACTCTCTCATTTTAAGTCGAAAAGTAGTGCAATTTCTACCAATCGGAGGTCTTCAAATTCTCGTTCGTGGGGAAAATTCTCATTTAAAAATTCAATGTGTCGTGAGAGTTCTTGTCCGTTTCGTAAAGAGTGTGCGAAACGTGGCCGAAAATTAAAACCTCCATAACTCTCTCATTTTGAGTACAAAAGTGGTGAAATTTCCACCAATCGGAGGTCTTCATCTTCGCTTTCAGGGGAAAGAAATCTTGTTTCAAAATTCAATGGGATGGTAGCGTTCTTGTTTGTGTTATAAAGAGTGTGCGACAGGTCACCTGAAATTAAAACCTCCATAACTCTCATGTTAGGTCCAAAAGTGGCGAAATTTCTTCCAATCGAAGGTCCTGAAATTCACTTTCAAAGGAAAAAATTCTCGTTTCAAAATTCGGTGGGATGAGAGTGTTCTGGTCCGTTTTAAAAAGGGCGTGAGAAACATCACCCAAAATTAAAACCACCATAACTCTCTCATTTTAAGTCGAAAAGTAGTGCACTTTCTACCAATCGGAGGTCTTCAAATTCTCGTTCGTGGGGAAAATTCTCATTTAAAAATTCAATGTGTCGTGAGAGTTCTTGTCCGTTTCGTAAAGAGTGTGCGAAACGTGGCCGAAAATTAAAACCTCCATAACTCTCTCATTTTGAGTACAAAAGTGGTGAAATTTCCACCAATCGGAGGTCTTCATCTTCGCTTTCAGGGGAAAGAAATCTTGTTTCAAAATTCAATGGGATGAGAGCGTTCTTGTTTGTGTTATAAAGAGTGTGCGACACGTCACCTGAAATTAAAACCTCCATAACTCTCATGTTAGGTCCAAAAGTGGCGAAATTTCTTCCAATCGGGGGTCTTGAAATTCACTTTCAAAGGAAAGAATTCTCGCTTCAAAATTCGGTGGGATGAGAGTGTTCTGGTCCGTTTTATAAAGCGCGTGAGAAACATCACCCAAAATTAAAACCACCATAACTCTCTCATTTTAAGTCGAAAAATAGTGCAATTTCTACCAATCGGAGGTCTTCAAATTCTCGTTCGTGGGGAAAATTCTCATTTAAAAATTCAATGTGTCGTGAGAGTTCTTGTCCGTTTCGTAAAGAGTGTGCGAAACGTGGCCGAAAATTAAAACCTCCATAACTCTCTCATTTTGAGTCCAAGAGTGGTGAAATTTCCACGAATCGGAGGTCTTCATCTTCGCTCTCAGGGGAAAGAAATCTTGTTTCAAATTCAGTGGGATGAGAGCGTTCTTGTCTGTGTTATAAAGAGTGTGCGACACGTCACCTGAAATTAAAACCTCCTTAACTCTCATTTTAGGTCCAAAAGTGGCCAAATTTCTTCCAATCGGAGGTCTTGAAATTCACTTTCAAAGGAAAGAATTCTCGTTTCAAAATTCGGTGGGATGTGAGTGTTCTAGTCCGTTTTATAATGGGTGTGAGAAACATCACCCAAAATTAAAACGACCATAACTCTCTCATTTTAAGTCGAAAAGTAGTGCAATTTTTACCAATCAGAGGTCTTCCAAATCTCGTTCGTGGGGAAAATTCTCATTTAAAAATTCAATCTGTCGTGAGAGTTTTTGTCTGTTTCATAAAGAGTGCGGAAAACATGGCCGAAAATTAGAACCTCCATAACTCTCTCATTTTGAGTCCAAAAGTGGTGAAATTTCCTCCAATCGGAGGTCTTCATCTTCGCTTTCAAGGGAAAGAAATCTTGTTTCAAAATTCAGTGGCATGAGAGCGTTCTTGTCTGTGTTATAAAGAGTGTGCGACACGTCACCTGAAATTAAAACCACCATAACTCTCATTTTAGGTCCAAAAGTGGGCAAATTTCTTCCAATCGGAGGTCTTGAAATTCACTTTCAAAGGAAAGAATTCTCGTTTCAAAATTCGGTGTGATGTGAGTGTTCTAGTCCGTTTTATAATGGGCGTGAGAAACATCACCCAAAATTAAAACGACCATAACTCTCTCATTTTAAGTCGAAAAGTAGTGCAATTTTTACCAATCGGAGGTCTTCCAAATCTCGTTCGTGGGGAAAATTCTCATTTAAAAATTCAATCTGTCGTGAGAGTTTTTGTCTGTTTCATAAAGAGTGCGGAAAACATGGCCGAAAATTAAAACCTCCATAACTCTCTCATTTTGAGTCCAAAACTGGTGAAATTTCCTCCAATCGGAGGTCTTCATCTTCGCTTTCAGGGGAAAGAAATCTTGTTTCAAAATTCAATGGGATGGTAGCGTTCTTGTTTGTGTTATAAAGAGTGTGCGACAGGTCACCTGAAATTAAAACCTCCATAACTCTCATGTTAGGTCCAAAAGTGGCGAAATTTCTTCCAATCGAAGGTCCTGAAATTCACTTTCAAAGGAAAAAATTCTCGTTTCAAAATTCGGTGGGATGAGAGTGTTCTGGTCCGTTTTAAAAAGGGCGTGAGAAACATCACCCAAAATTAAAACCACCATAACTCTCTCATTTTAAGTCGAAAAGTAGTGCAATTTCTACCAATCGGAGGTCTTCAAATTCTCGTTCGTGGGGAAAATTCTCATTTAAAAATTCAATGTGTCGTGAGAGTTCTTGTCCGTTTCGTAAAGAGTGTGCGAAACGTGGCCGAAAATTAAAACCTCCATAACTCTCTCATTTTGAGTACAAAAGTGGTGAAATTTCCACCAATCGGAGGTCTTCATCTTCGCTTTCAGGGGAAAGAAATCTTGTTTCAAAATTCAATGGGATGGTAGCGTTCTTGTTTGTGTTATAAAGAGTGTGCGACAGGTCACCTGAAATTAAAACCTCCATAACTCTCATGTTAGGTCCAAAAGTGGCGAAATTTCTTCCAATCGAAGGTCCTGAAATTCACTTTCAAAGGAAAAAATTCTCGTTTCAAAATTCGGTGGGATGAGAGTGTTCTGGTCCGTTTTAAAAAGGGCGTGAGAAACATCACCCAAAATTAAAACCACCATAACTCTCTCATTTTAAGTCGAAAAGTAGTGCACTTTCTACCAATCGGAGGTCTTCAAATTCTCGTTCGTGGGGAAAATTCTCATTTAAAAATTCAATGTGTCGTGAGAGTTCTTGTCCGTTTCGTAAAGAGTGTGCGAAACGTGGCCGAAAATTAAAACCTCCATAACTCTCTCATTTTGAGTACAAAAGTGGTGAAATTTCCACCAATCGGAGGTCTTCATCTTAGCTTTCAGGGGAAAGAAATCTTGTTTCAAATTCAATGGGATGAGAGCGTTCTTGTTTGTGTTATAAAGAGTGTGCGACACGTCACCTGAAATTAAAACCTCCATAACTCTCATTTTAGGTCCAAAAGTGGCCAAATTTCTTCCAATCGGAGGTCTTGAAATTCAGTTTCAAAGGAAAGAATTCTCGTTTCAAAAGTCGGTGGGATGTGAGTGTTCTAGTCCGTTTTATAATGGGCGTGAGAAACATCACCCAAAATTAAAACGACCATAACTCTCTCATTTTAAGTCGAAAAGTAGTGCAATTTTTACCAATCGGAGGTCTTCCAAATCTCGTTCGTGGGGAAAATTCTCATTTAAAAATTCAATCTGTCGTGAGAGTTTTTGTCTGTTTCATAAAGAGTGCGGAAAACATGGCCGAAAATTAAAACCTCCATAACTCTCTCATTTTGAGTCCAAAAGTGGTGAAATTTCCTCCAATCGGAGGTCTTCATCTTCGCTTTCAGGGGAAAGAAATCTTGTTTCAAAATTCAATGGGATGGTAGCGTTCTTGTTTGTGTTATAAAGAGTGTGCGACAGATCACCTGAAATTAAAACCTCCATAACTCTCATGTTAGGTCCAAAAGTGGCGAAATTTCTTCCAATCGAAGGTCCTGAAATTCACTTTCAAAGGAAAAAATTCTCGTTTCAAAATTCGGTGGGATGAGAGTGTTCTGGTCCGTTTTAAAAAGGGCGTGAAAAACATCACCCAAAATTAAAACCACCATAACTCTCTCATTTTAAGTCGAAAAGTTGTGCAATTTCTACCAATCGGAGGTCTTCAAATTCTCGTTCGTGGGGAAAATTCTCATTTAAAAATTCAATGTGTCGTGAGAGTTCTTGTCCGTTTCGTAAAGAGTGTGCGAAACGTGGCCGAAAATTAAAACCTCCATAACTCTCTCATTTTGAGTCCAAAAGTGGTGAAAATTCCACGAATCGGAGGTCTTCATCTTCGCTCTCAGGGGAAAGAAAGCTTGTTTCAAATTCAGTGGGATGAGAGCGTTCTTGTCTGTGTTATAAAGAGTGTGCGACACGTCACCTGAAATTAAAACCTCCATAACTCTCATTTTAGGTCCAAAAGTGGCCAAATTTCTTCCAATCGGAGGTCTTGAAATTCAGTTTCAAAGGAAAGAATTCTCGTTTCAAAAGTCGGTGGGATGTGAGTGTTCTAGTCCGTTTTATAATGGGCGTGAGAAACATCACCCAAAATTAAAACGACCATAACTCTCTCATTTTAAGTCGAAAAGTAGTGCAATTTTTACCAATCGGAGGTCTTCCAAATCTCGTTCGTGGGGAAAATTCTCATTTAAAAATTCAATCTGTCGTGAGAGTTTTTGTCTGTTTCATAAAGAGTGCGGAAAACATGGCCGAAAATTAAAACCTCCATAACTCTCTCATTTTGAGTCCAAAACTGGTGAAATTTCCTCCAATCGGAGGTCTTCATCTTCGCTTTCAGGGGAAAGAAATCTTGTTTCAAAATTCAATGGGATGGTAGCGTTCTTGTTTGTGTTATAAAGAGTGTGCGACAGGTCACCTGAAATTAAAACCTCCATAACTCTCATGTTAGGTCCAAAAGTGGCGAAATTTCTTCCAATCGAAGGTCCTGAAATTCACTTTCAAAGGAAAAAATTCTCGTTTCAAAATTCGGTGGGATGAGAGTGTTCTGGTCCGTTTTAAAAAGGGCGTGAGAAACATCACCCAAAATTAAAACCACCATAACTCTCTCATTTTAAGTCGAAAAGTAGTGCAATTTTTACCAATCGGAGGTCTTCCAAATCTCGTTCGTGGGGAAAATTCTCATTTAAAAATTCAATCTGTCGTGAGAGTTTTTGTCTGTTTCATAAAGAGTGCGGAAAACATGGCCGAAAATTAGAACCTCCATAACTCTCTCATTTTGAGTCCAAAAGTGGTGAAATTTCCTCCAATCGGAGGTCTTCATCTTCGCTTTCAAGGGAAAGAAATCTTGTTTCAAAATTCAGTGGCATGAGAGCGTTCTTGTCTGTGTTATAAAGAGTGTGCGACACGTCACCTGAAATTAAAACCACCATAACTCTCATTTTAGGTCCAAAAGTGGGCAAATTTCTTCCAATCGGACGTCTTGAAATTCACTTTCAAAGGAAAGAATTCTCGTTTCAAAATTCGGTGTGATGTGAGTGTTCTAGTCCGTTTTATAATGGGCGTGAGAAACATCACCCAAAATTAAAACGACCATAACTCTCTCATTTTAAGTCGAAAAGTAGTGCAATTTTTACCAATCGGAGGTCTTCCAAATCTCGTTCGTGGGGAAAATTCTCATTTAAAAATTCAATCTGTCGTGAGAGTTTTTGTCTGTTTCATAAAGAGTGCGGAAAACATGGCCGAAAATTAGAACCTCCATAACTCTCTCATTTTGAGTCCAAAAGTGGTGAAATTTCCTCCAATCGGAGGTCTTCATCTTCGCTTTCAGGGGAAAGAAATCTTGTTTCAAAATTCAGTGGCATGAGAGCGTTCTTGTCTGTGTTATAAAGAGTGTGCGACACGTCACCTGAAATTAAAACCACCATAACTCTCATTTTAGGTCCAAAAGTGGCCAAATTTCTTCCAATCGGAGGTCTTGAAATTCACTTTCAAAGGAAAGAATTCTCGTTTCAAAATTCGGTGTGATGTGAGTGTTCTAGTCCGTTTTATAATGGGCGTGAGAAACATCACCCAAAATTAAAACGACCATAACTCTCTCATTTTAAGTCGAAAAGTAGTGCAATTTTTACCAATCGGAGGTCTTCCAAATCTCGTTCGTGGGGAAAATTCTCATTTAAAAATTCAATCTGTCGTGAGAGTTTTTGTCTGTTTCATAAAGAGTGCGGAAAACATGGCCGAAAATTAAAACCTCCATAACTCTCTCATTTTGAGTCCAAAAGTGGTGAAATTTCCTCCAATCGGAGGTCTTCATCTTCGCTTTCAGGGGAAAGAAATCTTGTTTCAAAATTCAATGGGATGGTAGCGTTCTTGTTTGTGTTATAAAGAGTGTGCGACAGATCACCTGAAATTAAAACCTCCATAACTCTCATGTTAGGTCCAAAAGTGGCGAAATTTCTTCCAATCGAAGGTTCTGAAATTCACTTTCAAAGGAAAGAATTCTCGTTTCAAAATTCGGTGGGATGAGAGTGTTCTGGTCCGTTTTAAAAAGGGCGTGAGAAACATCACCCAAAATTAAAACAACCATAACTCTCTCATTTTAAGTCGAAAAGTAGTGCAATTTCTACCAATCGGAGGTCTTCAAATTCTCGTTCGTGGGGAAAATTCTCATTTAAAAATTCAATGTGTCGTGAGAGTTCTTGTCCGTTTCGTAAAGAGTGTGCGAAACGTGGCCGAAAATTAAAACCTCCATAACTCTCTCATTTTGAGTACAAAAGTGGTGAAATTTCCACCAATCGGAGGTCTTCATCTTCGCTTTCAGGGGAAAGAAATCTTGTTTCAAAATTCAATGGGATGAGAGCGTTCTTGTTTGTGTTATAAAGAGTGTGCGACACGTCACCTGAAATTAAAACCTCCATAACTCTCATGTTAGGTCCAAAAGTGGCGAAATTTCTTCCAATCGGGGGTCTTGAAATTCACTTTCAAAGGAAAGAATTCTCGCTTCAAAATTCGGTGGGATGAGAGTGTTCTGGTCCGTTTTATAAAGCGCGTGAGAAACATCACCCAAAATTAAAACCACCATAACTCTCTCATTTTAAGTCGAAAAATAGTGCAATTTCTACCAATCGGAGGTCTTCAAATTCTCGTTCGTGGGGAAAATTCTCATTTAAAAATTCAATGTGTCGTGAGAGTTCTGGTCCGTTTCATAAAGAGTGTGCAAAACGTGGCCGAAAATTAAAACCTCCATAACTCTCTCATTTTGAGTCCAAAAGTGGTGAAAATTCCACGAATCGGAGGTCTTCATCTTCGCTCTCAGGGGAAAGAAATCTTGTTTCAAATTCAGTGGGATGAGAGCGTTCTTGTCTGTGTTATAAAGAGTGTGCGACACGTCACCTGAAATTAAAACCTCCATAACTCTCATTTTAGGTCCAAAAGTGGCCAAATTTCTTCCAATCGGAGGTCTTGAAATTCAGTTTCAAAGGAAAGAATTCTCGTTTCAAAAGTCGGTGGGATGTGAGTGTTCTAGTCCGTTTTATAATGGGCGTGAGAAACATCACCCAAAATTAAAACGACCATAACTCTCTCATTTTAAGTCGAAAAGTAGTGCAATTTTTACCAATCGGAGGTCTTCCAAATCTCGTTCGTGGGGAAAATTCTCATTTAAAAATTCAATCTGTCGTGAGAGTTTTTGTCTGTTTCATAAAGAGTGCGGAAAACATGGCCGAAAATTAAAACCTCCATAACTCTCTCATTTTGAGTCCAAAACTGGTGAAATTTCCTCCAATCGGAGGTCTTCATCTTCGCTTTCAGGGGAAAGAAATCTTGTTTCAAAATTCAATGGGATGGTAGCGTTCTTGTTTGTGTTATAAAGAGTGTGCGACAGATCACCTGAAATTAAAACCTCCATAACTCTCATGTTAGGTCCAAAAGTGGCGAAATTTCTTCCAATCGAAGGTCCTGAAATTCACTTTCAAAGGAAAAAATTCTCGTTTCAAAATTCGGTGGGATGAGAGTGTTCTGGTCCGTTTTAAAAAGGGCGTGAAAAACATCACCCAAAATTAAAACCACCATAACTCTCTCATTTTAAGTCGAAAAGTTGTGCAATTTCTACCAATCGGAGGTCTTCAAATTCTCGTTCGTGGGGAAAATTCTCATTTAAAAATTCAATGTGTCGTGAGAGTTCTTGTCCGTTTCGTAAAGAGTGTGCGAAACGTGGCCGAAAATTAAAACCTCCATAACTCTCTCATTTTGAGTCCAAAAGTGGTGAAAATTCCACGAATCGGAGGTCTTCATCTTCGCTCTCAGGGGAAAGAAAGCTTGTTTCAAATTCAGTGGGATGAGAGCGTTCTTGTCTGTGTTATAAAGAGTGTGCGACACGTCACCTGAAATTAAAACCTCCATAACTCTCATTTTAGGTCCAAAAGTGGCCAAATTTCTTCCAATCGGAGGTCTTGAAATTCAGTTTCAAAGGAAAGAATTCTCGTTTCAAAAGTCGGTGGGATGTGAGTGTTCTAGTCCGTTTTATAATGGGCGTGAGAAACATCACCCAAAATTAAAACGACCATAACTCTCTCATTTTAAGTCGAAAAGTAGTGCAATTTTTACCAATCGGAGGTCTTCCAAATCTCGTTCGTGGGGAAAATTCTCATTTAAAAATTCAATCTGTCGTGAGAGTTTTTGTCTGTTTCATAAAGAGTGCGGAAAACATGGCCGAAAATTAAAACCTCCATAACTCTCTCATTTTGAGTCCAAAACTGGTGAAATTTCCTCCAATCGGAGGTCTTCATCTTCGCTTTCAGGGGAAAGAAATCTTGTTTCAAAATTCAATGGGATGGTAGCGTTCTTGTTTGTGTTATAAAGAGTGTGCGACAGGTCACCTGAAATTAAAACCTCCATAACTCTCATGTTAGGTCCAAAAGTGGCGAAATTTCTTCCAATCGAAGGTCCTGAAATTCACTTTCAAAGGAAAAAATTCTCGTTTCAAAATTCGGTGGGATGAGAGTGTTCTGGTCCGTTTTAAAAAGGGCGTGAGAAACATCACCCAAAATTAAAACCACCATAACTCTCTCATTTTAAGTCGAAAAGTAGTGCAATTTTTACCAATCGGAGGTCTTCCAAATCTCGTTCGTGGGGAAAATTCTCATTTAAAAATTCAATCTGTCGTGAGAGTTTTTGTCTGTTTCATAAAGAGTGCGGAAAACATGGCCGAAAATTAGAACCTCCATAACTCTCTCATTTTGAGTCCAAAAGTGGTGAAATTTCCTCCAATCGGAGGTCTTCATCTTCGCTTTCAAGGGAAAGAAATCTTGTTTCAAAATTCAGTGGCATGAGAGCGTTCTTGTCTGTGTTATAAAGAGTGTGCGACACGTCACCTGAAATTAAAACCACCATAACTCTCATTTTAGGTCCAAAAGTGGGCAAATTTCTTCCAATCGGACGTCTTGAAATTCACTTTCAAAGGAAAGAATTCTCGTTTCAAAATTCGGTGTGATGTGAGTGTTCTAGTCCGTTTTATAATGGGCGTGAGAAACATCACCCAAAATTAAAACGACCATAACTCTCTCATTTTAAGTCGAAAAGTAGTGCAATTTTTACCAATCGGAGGTCTTCCAAATCTCGTTCGTGGGGAAAATTCTCATTTAAAAATTCAATCTGTCGTGAGAGTTTTTGTCTGTTTCATAAAGAGTGCGGAAAACATGGCCGAAAATTAGAACCTCCATAACTCTCTCATTTTGAGTCCAAAAGTGGTGAAATTTCCTCCAATCGGAGGTCTTCATCTTCGCTTTCAGGGGAAAGAAATCTTGTTTCAAAATTCAGTGGCATGAGAGCGTTCTTGTCTGTGTTATAAAGAGTGTGCGACACGTCACCTGAAATTAAAACCACCATAACTCTCATTTTAGGTCCAAAAGTGGCCAAATTTCTTCCAATCGGAGGTCTTGAAATTCACTTTCAAAGGAAAGAATTCTCGTTTCAAAATTCGGTGTGATGTGAGTGTTCTAGTCCGTTTTATAATGGGCGTGAGAAACATCACCCAAAATTAAAACGACCATAACTCTCTCATTTTAAGTCGAAAAGTAGTGCAATTTTTACCAATCGGAGGTCTTCCAAATCTCGTTCGTGGGGAAAATTCTCATTTAAAAATTCAATCTGTCGTGAGAGTTTTTGTCTGTTTCATAAAGAGTGCGGAAAACATGGCCGAAAATTAAAACCTCCATAACTCTCTCATTTTGAGTCCAAAAGTGGTGAAATTTCCTCCAATCGGAGGTCTTCATCTTCGCTTTCAGGGGAAAGAAATCTTGTTTCAAAATTCAATGGGATGGTAGCGTTCTTGTTTGTGTTATAAAGAGTGTGCGACAGATCACCTGAAATTAAAACCTCCATAACTCTCATGTTAGGTCCAAAAGTGGCGAAATTTCTTCCAATCGAAGGTTCTGAAATTCACTTTCAAAGGAAAGAATTCTCGTTTCAAAATTCGGTGGGATGAGAGTGTTCTGGTCCGTTTTAAAAAGGGCGTGAGAAACATCACCCAAAATTAAAACAACCATAACTCTCTCATTTTAAGTCGAAAAGTAGTGCAATTTCTACCAATCGGAGGTCTTCAAATTCTCGTTCGTGGGGAAAATTCTCATTTAAAAATTCAATGTGTCGTGAGAGTTCTTGTCCGTTTCGTAAAGAGTGTGCGAAACGTGGCCGAAAATTAAAACCTCCATAACTCTCTCATTTTGAGTACAAAAGTGGTGAAATTTCCACCAATCGGAGGTCTTCATCTTCGCTTTCAGGGGAAAGAAATCTTGTTTCAAAATTCAATGGGATGAGAGCGTTCTTGTTTGTGTTATAAAGAGTGTGCGACACGTCACCTGAAATTAAAACCTCCATAACTCTCATGTTAGGTCCAAAAGTGGCGAAATTTCTTCCAATCGGGGGTCTTGAAATTCACTTTCAAAGGAAAGAATTCTCGCTTCAAAATTCGGTGGGATGAGAGTGTTCTGGTCCGTTTTATAAAGCGCGTGAGAAACATCACCCAAAATTAAAACCACCATAACTCTCTCATTTTAAGTCGAAAAATAGTGCAATTTCTACCAATCGGAGGTCTTCAAATTCTCGTTCGTGGGGAAAATTCTCATTTAAAAATTCAATGTGTCGTGAGAGTTCTGGTCCGTTTCATAAAGAGTGTGCAAAACGTGGCCGAAAATTAAAACCTCCATAACTCTCTCATTTTGAGTCCAAAAGTGGTGAAAATTCCACGAATCGGAGGTCTTCATCTTCGCTCTCAGGGGAAAGAAATCTTGTTTCAAATTCAGTGGGATGAGAGCGTTCTTGTCTGTGTTATAAAGAGTGTGCGACACGTCACCTGAAATTAAAACCTCCATAACTCTCATTTTAGGTCCAAAAGTGGCCAAATTTCTTCCAATCGGAGGTCTTGAAATTCAGTTTCAAAGGAAAGAATTCTCGTTTCAAAAGTCGGTGGGATGTGAGTGTTCTAGTCCGTTTTATAATGGGCGTGAGAAACATCACCCAAAATTAAAACGACCATAACTCTCTCATTTTAAGTCGAAAAGTAGTGCAATTTTTACCAATCGGAGGTCTTCCAAATCTCGTTCGTGGGGAAAATTCTCATTTAAAAATTCAATCTGTCGTGAGAGTTTTTGTCTGTTTCATAAAGAGTGCGGAAAACATGGCCGAAAATTAAAACCTCCATAACTCTCTCATTTTGAGTCCAAAACTGGTGAAATTTCCTCCAATCGGAGGTCTTCATCTTCGCTTTCAGGGGAAAGAAATCTTGTTTCAAAATTCAATGGGATGGTAGCGTTCTTGTTTGTGTTATAAAGAGTGTGCGACAGATCACCTGAAATTAAAACCTCCATAACTCTCATGTTAGGTCCAAAAGTGGCGAAATTTCTTCCAATCGAAGGTCCTGAAATTCACTTTCAAAGGAAAAAATTCTCGTTTCAAAATTCGGTGGGATGAGAGTGTTCTGGTCCGTTTTAAAAAGGGCGTGAAAAACATCACCCAAAATTAAAACCACCATAACTCTCTCATTTTAAGTCGAAAAGTTGTGCAATTTCTACCAATCGGAGGTCTTCAAATTCTCGTTCGTGGGGAAAATTCTCATTTAAAAATTCAATGTGTCGTGAGAGTTCTTGTCCGTTTCGTAAAGAGTGTGCGAAACGTGGCCGAAAATTAAAACCTCCATAACTCTCTCATTTTGAGTCCAAAAGTGGTGAAAATTCCACGAATCGGAGGTCTTCATCTTCGCTCTCAGGGGAAAGAAAGCTTGTTTCAAATTCAGTGGGATGAGAGCGTTCTTGTCTGTGTTATAAAGAGTGTGCGACACGTCACCTGAAATTAAAACCTCCATAACTCTCATTTTAGGTCCAAAAGTGGCCAAATTTCTTCCAATCGGAGGTCTTGAAATTCAGTTTCAAAGGAAAGAATTCTCGTTTCAAAAGTCGGTGGGATGTGAGTGTTCTAGTCCGTTTTATAATGGGCGTGAGAAACATCACCCAAAATTAAAACGACCATAACTCTCTCATTTTAAGTCGAAAAGTAGTGCAATTTTTACCAATCGGAGGTCTTCCAAATCTCGTTCGTGGGGAAAATTCTCATTTAAAAATTCAATCTGTCGTGAGAGTTTTTGTCTGTTTCATAAAGAGTGCGGAAAACATGGCCGAAAATTAAAACCTCCATAACTCTCTCATTTTGAGTCCAAAACTGGTGAAATTTCCTCCAATCGGAGGTCTTCATCTTCGCTTTCAGGGGAAAGAAATCTTGTTTCAAAATTCAATGGGATGGTAGCGTTCTTGTTTGTGTTATAAAGAGTGTGCGACAGGTCACCTGAAATTAAAACCTCCATAACTCTCATGTTAGGTCCAAAAGTGGCGAAATTTCTTCCAATCGAAGGTCCTGAAATTCACTTTCAAAGGAAAAAATTCTCGTTTCAAAATTCGGTGGGATGAGAGTGTTCTGGTCCGTTTTAAAAAGGGCGTGAGAAACATCACCCAAAATTAAAACCACCATAACTCTCTCATTTTAAGTCGAAAAGTAGTGCAATTTTTACCAATCGGAGGTCTTCCAAATCTCGTTCGTGGGGAAAATTCTCATTTAAAAATTCAATCTGTCGTGAGAGTTTTTGTCTGTTTCATAAAGAGTGCGGAAAACATGGCCGAAAATTAGAACCTCCATAACTCTCTCATTTTGAGTCCAAAAGTGGTGAAATTTCCTCCAATCGGAGGTCTTCATCTTCGCTTTCAAGGGAAAGAAATCTTGTTTCAAAATTCAGTGGCATGAGAGCGTTCTTGTCTGTGTTATAAAGAGTGTGCGACACGTCACCTGAAATTAAAACCACCATAACTCTCATTTTAGGTCCAAAAGTGGGCAAATTTCTTCCAATCGGACGTCTTGAAATTCACTTTCAAAGGAAAGAATTCTCGTTTCAAAATTCGGTGTGATGTGAGTGTTCTAGTCCGTTTTATAATGGGCGTGAGAAACATCACCCAAAATTAAAACGACCATAACTCTCTCATTTTAAGTCGAAAAGTAGTGCAATTTTTACCAATCGGAGGTCTTCCAAATCTCGTTCGTGGGGAAAATTCTCATTTAAAAATTCAATCTGTCGTGAGAGTTTTTGTCTGTTTCATAAAGAGTGCGGAAAACATGGCCGAAAATTAGAACCTCCATAACTCTCTCATTTTGAGTCCAAAAGTGGTGAAATTTCCTCCAATCGGAGGTCTTCATCTTCGCTTTCAGGGGAAAGAAATCTTGTTTCAAAATTCAGTGGCATGAGAGCGTTCTTGTCTGTGTTATAAAGAGTGTGCGACACGTCACCTGAAATTAAAACCACCATAACTCTCATTTTAGGTCCAAAAGTGGCCAAATTTCTTCCAATCGGAGGTCTTGAAATTCACTTTCAAAGGAAAGAATTCTCGTTTCAAAATTCGGTGTGATGTGAGTGTTCTAGTCCGTTTTATAATGGGCGTGAGAAACATCACCCAAAATTAAAACGACCATAACTCTCTCATTTTAAGTCGAAAAGTAGTGCAATTTTTACCAATCGGAGGTCTTCCAAATCTCGTTCGTGGGGAAAATTCTCATTTAAAAATTCAATCTGTCGTGAGAGTTTTTGTCTGTTTCATAAAGAGTGCGGAAAACATGGCCGAAAATTAAAACCTCCATAACTCTCTCATTTTGAGTCCAAAAGTGGTGAAATTTCCTCCAATCGGAGGTCTTCATCTTCGCTTTCAGGGGAAAGAAATCTTGTTTCAAAATTCAATGGGATGGTAGCGTTCTTGTTTGTGTTATAAAGAGTGTGCGACAGATCACCTGAAATTAAAACCTCCATAACTCTCATGTTAGGTCCAAAAGTGGCGAAATTTCTTCCAATCGAAGGTTCTGAAATTCACTTTCAAAGGAAAGAATTCTCGTTTCAAAATTCGGTGGGATGAGAGTGTTCTGGTCCGTTTTAAAAAGGGCGTGAGAAACATCACCCAAAATTAAAACAACCATAACTCTCTCATTTTAAGTCGAAAAGTAGTGCAATTTCTACCAATCGGAGGTCTTCAAATTCTCGTTCGTGGGGAAAATTCTCATTTAAAAATTCAATGTGTCGTGAGAGTTCTTGTCCGTTTCGTAAAGAGTGTGCGAAACGTGGCCGAAAATTAAAACCTCCATAACTCTCTCATTTTGAGTACAAAAGTGGTGAAATTTCCACCAATCGGAGGTCTTCATCTTCGCTTTCAGGGGAAAGAAATCTTGTTTCAAAATTCAATGGGATGAGAGCGTTCTTGTTTGTGTTATAAAGAGTGTGCGACACGTCACCTGAAATTAAAACCTCCATAACTCTCATGTTAGGTCCAAAAGTGGCGAAATTTCTTCCAATCGGGGGTCTTGAAATTCACTTTCAAAGGAAAGAATTCTCGCTTCAAAATTCGGTGGGATGAGAGTGTTCTGGTCCGTTTTATAAAGCGCGTGAGAAACATCACCCAAAATTAAAACCACCATAACTCTCTCATTTTAAGTCGAAAAATAGTGCAATTTCTACCAATCGGAGGTCTTCAAATTCTCGTTCGTGGGGAAAATTCTCATTTAAAAATTCAATGTGTCGTGAGAGTTCTGGTCCGTTTCATAAAGAGTGTGCAAAACGTGGCCGAAAATTAAAACCTCCATAACTCTCTCATTTTGAGTCCAAAAGTGGTGAAAATTCCACGAATCGGAGGTCTTCATCTTCGCTCTCAGGGGAAAGAAATCTTGTTTCAAATTCAGTGGGATGAGAGCGTTCTTGTCTGTGTTATAAAGAGTGTGCGACACGTCACCTGAAATTAAAACCTCCATAACTCTCATTTTAGGTCCAAAAGTGGCCAAATTTCTTCCAATCGGAGGTCTTGAAATTCAGTTTCAAAGGAAAGAATTCTCGTTTCAAAAGTCGGTGGGATGTGAGTGTTCTAGTCCGTTTTATAATGGGCGTGAGAAACATCACCCAAAATTAAAACGACCATAACTCTCTCATTTTAAGTCGAAAAGTAGTGCAATTTTTACCAATCGGAGGTCTTCCAAATCTCGTTCGTGGGGAAAATTCTCATTTAAAAATTCAATCTGTCGTGAGAGTTTTTGTCTGTTTCATAAAGAGTGCGGAAAACATGGCCGAAAATTAAAACCTCCATAACTCTCTCATTTTGAGTCCAAAACTGGTGAAATTTCCTCCAATCGGAGGTCTTCATCTTCGCTTTCAGGGGAAAGAAATCTTGTTTCAAAATTCAATGGGATGGTAGCGTTCTTGTTTGTGTTATAAAGAGTGTGCGACAGATCACCTGAAATTAAAACCTCCATAACTCTCATGTTAGGTCCAAAAGTGGCGAAATTTCTTCCAATCGAAGGTTCTGAAATTCACTTTCAAAGGAAAGAATTCTCGTTTCAAAATTCGGTGGGATGAGAGTGTTCTGGTCCGTTTTAAAAAGGGCGTGAGAAACATCACCCAAAATTAAAACAACCATAACTCTCTCATTTTAAGTCGAAAAGTAGTGCAATTTCTACCAATCGGAGGTCTTCAAATTCTCGTTCGTGAGGAAAATTCTCATTTAAAAATTCAATGTGTCGTGAGAGTTCTTGTCCGTTTCGTAAAGAGTGTGCGAAACGTGGCCGAAAATTAAAACCTCCATAACTCTCTCATTTTGAGTACAAAAGTGGTGAAATTTCCACCAATCGGAGGTTTTCATCTTCGCTTTCAGGGGAAAGAAATCTTGTTTCAAAATTCAATGGGATGAGAGCGTTCTTGTTTGTGTTATAAAGAGTGTGCGACACGTCACCTGAAATTAAAACCTCCATAACTCTCATGTTAGGTCCAAAAGTGGCGAAATTTCTTCCAATCGGGGGTCTTGAAATTCACTTTCAAAGGAAAGAATTCTCGCTTCAAAATTTGGTGGGATGAGAGTGTTCTGGTCCGTTTTATAAAGCGCGTGAGAAACATCACCCAAAATTAAAACCACCATAACTCTCTCATTTTAAGTCGAAAAATCGTGCAATTTCTACCAATCGGAGGTCTTCAAATTCTCGTTCGTGGAGAAAATTCGCATTTAAAAATTCAATGTGTCGTGAGAGTTCGGGTCCGTTTCATAAAGAGTGTGCAAAACGTGGCCGAAAATTAAAACCTCCATAACTCTCTCATTTTGAGTCCAAAAGTGGTGAAAATTCCACCAATCGGAGGTCTTAATCTTCGCTTTCAGGGGAAAGAAATCTTGTTTCAAAATTCAATGGGATGGTAGCGTTCTTGTTTGTGTTATAAAGAGTGTGCGACAGATCACCTGAAATTAAAACCTCCATAACTCTCATGTTAGGTCCAAAAGTGGCGAAATTTCTTCCAATCGAAGGTTCTGAAATTCACTTTCAAAGGAAAGAATTCTCGTTTCAAAATTCGGTGGGATGAGAGTGTTCTGGTCCGTTTTAAAAAGGGCGTGAGAAACATCACCCAAAATTAAAACAACCATAACTCTCTCATTTTAAGTCGAAAAGTAGTGCAATTTCTACCAATCGGAGGTCTTCAAATTCTCGTTCTTGAGGAAAATTCTCATTTAAAAATTCAATGTGTCGTGAGAGTTCTTGTCCGTTTCGTAAAGAGTGTGCGAAACGTGGCCGAAAATTAAAACCTCCATAACTCTCTCATTTTGAGTACAAAAGTGGTGAAATTTCCACCAATCGGAGGTCTTCATCTTCGCTTTCAGGGGAAAGAAATCTTGTTTCAAAATTCAATGGGATGAGAGCGTTCTTGTTTGTGTTATAAAGAGTGTGCGACACGTCACCTGAAATTAAAACCTCCATAACTCTCATGTTAGGTCCAAAAGTGGCGAAACTTCTTCCAATCGGGGGTCTTGAAATTCACTTTCAAAGGAAAGAATTCTCGCTTCAAAATTCGGTGGGATGAGAGTGTTCTGGTCCGTTTTATAAAGCGCGTGAGAAACATCACCCAAAATTAAAACCACCATAACTCTCTCATTTTAAGTCGAAAAATCGTGCAATTTCTACCAATCGGAGGTCTTCAAATTCTCGTTCGTGGAGAAAATTCGCATTTAAAAATTCAATGTGTCGTGAGAGTTCGGGTCCGTTTCATAAAGAGTGTGCAAAACGTGGCCGAAAATTAAAACCTCCATAACTCTCTCATTTTGAGTCCAAAAGTGGTGAAAATTCCACCAATCGGAGGTCTTAATCTTCGCTTTCAGGGGAAAGAAATCTTGTTTCAAAATTCAATGGGATGAGAGCGTTCTTGTTTGTGTTATAAAGAGTGTGCGACACGTCACCTGAAATTAAAACCTCCATAACTCTCATGTTAGGTCCAAAAGTGGAGAAATTTCTTCCAATCGGGGGTCTTGAAATTCACTTTCAAAGGAAAGAATTCTCGCTTCAAAATTCGGTGGGATGAGAGTGTTCTGGTCCGTTTTATAAAGCGCGTGAGAAACATCACCCAAAATTAAAACCACCATAACTCTCTCATTTTAAGTCGAAAAATCGTGCAATTTCTACCAATCGGAGGTCTTCAAATTCTCGTTCGTGGAGAAAATTCGCATTTAAAAATTCAATGTGTCGTGAGAGTTCGGGTCCGTTTCATAAAGAGTGTGCAAAACGTGGCCGAAAATTAAAACCTCCATAACTCTCTCATTTTGAGTCCAAAAGTGGTGAAAATTCCACCAATCGGAGGTCCTAATCTTCGCTTTCAGGGGAAAGAAATCTTGTTTCAAAATTCAATGGGATGGTAGCGTTCTTGTTTGTGTTATAAAGAGTGTGCGACAGATCACCTGAAATTAAAACCTCCATAACTCTCATGTTAGGTCCAAAAGTGGCGAAATTTCTTCCAATCGAAGGTTCTGAAATTCACTTTCAAAGGAAAGAATTCTCGTTTCAAAATTCGGTGGGATGAGAGTGTTCTGGTCCGTTTTAAAAAGGGCGTGAGAAACATCACCCAAAATTAAAACAACCATAACTCTCTCATTTTAAGTCGAAAAGTAGTGCAATTTCTACCAATCGGAGGTCTTCAAATTCTCGTTCGTGAGGAAAATTCTCATTTAAAAATTCAATGTGTCGTGAGAGTTCTTGTCCGTTTCGTAAAGAGTGTGCGAAACGTGGCCGAAAATTAAAACCTCCATAACTCTCTCATTTTGAGTACAAAAGTGGTGAAATTTCCACCAATCGGAGGTCTTCATCTTCGCTTTCAGGGGAAAGAAATCTTGTTTCAAAATTCAATGGGATGAGAGCGTTCTTGTTTGTGTTATAAAGAGTGTGCGACACGTCACCTGAAATTAAAACCTCCATAACTCTCATGTTAGGTCCAAAAGTGGCGAAATTTCTTCCAATCGGGGGTCTTGAAATTCACTTTCAAAGGAAAGAATTCTCGCTTCAAAATTCGGTGGGATGAGAGTGTTCTGGTCCGTTTTATAAAGCGCGTGAGAAACATCACCCAAAATTAAAACCACCATAACTCTCTCATTTTAAGTCGAAAAATCGTGCAATTTCTACCAATCGGAGGTCTTCAAATTCTCGTTCGTGGAGAAAATTCGCATTTAAAAATTCAATGTGTCGTGAGAGTTCGGGTCCGTTTCATAAAGAGTGTGCAAAACGTGGCCGAAAATTAAAACCTCCATAACTCTCTCATTTTGAGTCCAAAAGTGGTGAAAATTCCACCAATCGGAGGTCTTAATCTTCGCTTTCAGGGGAAAGAAATCTTGTTTCAAAATTCAATGGGATGAGAGCGTTCTTGTTTGTGTTATAAAGAGTGTGCGACACGTCACCTGAAATTAAAACCTCCATAACTCTCATGTTAGGTCCAAAAGTGGCGAAATTTCTTCCAATCGGGGGTCTTGAAATTCACTTTCAAAGGAAAGAATTCTCGCTTCAAAATTCGGTGGGATGAGAGTGTTCTGGTCCGTTTTATAAAGAGCGTGAGAAACATCACCCAAAATTAAAACCACCATAACTCTTTCATTTTAAGTCGAAAAGTAGTGCAATTTTTACCAATCGGAGGTCTTCCAAATCTCGTTCGTGGGGAAAATTCTCATTTAAAAATTCAATCTGTCGTGAGAGTTTTTGTCTGTTTCATAAAGAGTGCGGAAAACATGGCCGAAAATTAAAACCTCCATAACTCTCTCATTTTGAGTCCAAAACTGGTGAAATTTCCTCCAATCGGAGGTCTTCATCTTCGCTTTCAGGGGAAAGAAATCTTGTTTCAAAATTCAATGGCATGGTAGCGTTCTTGTTTGTGATATAAAGAGTGTGCGACAGGTCACCTGAAATTAAAACCTCCATAACTCTCATGTTAGGTCCAAAAGTGGCGAAATTTCTTCCAATCGGGGGTCTTGAAATTCACTTTCAAAGGAAAGAATTCTCGCTTCAAAATTCGGTGGGATGAGAGTGTTCTGGTCCGTTTTATAAAGAGCGTGAGAAACATCACCCAAAATTAAAACCACCATAACTCTCTCATTTTAAGTCGAAAAGTAGTGCAATTTTTACCAATCGGAGGTCTTCCAAATCTCGTTCGTGGGGAAAATTCTCATTTAAAAATTCAATCTGTCGTGAGAGTTTTTGTCTGTTTCATAAAGAGTGCGGAAAACATGGCCGAAAATTAAAACCTCCATAACTCTCTCATTTTGAGTCCAAAACTGGTGAAATTTCCTCCAATCGGAGGTCTTCATCTTCGCTTTCAGGGGAAAGAAATCTTGTTTCAAAATTCAATGGGATGGTAGCGTTCTTGTTTGTGATATAAAGAGTGTGCGACAGGTCACCTGAAATTAAAACCTCCATAACTCTCATGTTAGGTCCAAAAGTGGCGAAATTTCTTCCAATCGGGGGTCTTGAAATTCACTTTCAAAGGAAAGAATTCTCGCTTCAAAATTCGGTGGGATGAGAGTGTTCTGGTCCGTTTTATAAAGAGCGTGAGAAACATCACCCAAAATTAAAACCACCATAACTCTCTCATTTTAAGTCGAAAAGTAGTGCAATTTTTACCAATCGGAGGTCTTCCAAATCTCGTTCGTGGGGAAAATTCTCATTTAAAAATTCAATCTGTCGTGAGAGTTTTTGTCTGTTTCATAAAGAGTGCGGAAAACATGGCCGAAAATTAAAACCTCCATAACTCTCTCATTTTGAGTCCAAAACTGGTGAAATTTCCTCCAATCGGAGGTCTTCATCTTCGCTTTCAGGGGAAAGAAATCTTGTTTCAAAATTCAATGGGATGGTAGCGTTCTTGTTTGTGATATAAAGAGTGTGCGACAGGTCACCTGAAATTAAAACCTCCATAACTCTCATGTTAGGTCCAAAAGTGGCGAAATTTCTTCCAATCGGGGGTCTTGAAATTCACTTTCAAAGGAAAGAATTCTCGCTTCAAAATTCGGTGGGATGAGAGTGTTCTGGTCCGTTTTATAAAGAGCGTGAGAAACATCACCCAAAATTAAAACCACCATAACTCTCTCATTTTAAGTCGAAAAGTAGTGCAATTTTTACCAATCGGAGGTCTTCCAAATCTCGTTCGTGGGGAAAATTCTCATTTAAAAATTCAATCTGTCGTGAGAGTTTTTGTCTGTTTCATAAAGAGTGCGGAAAACATGGCCGAAAATTAAAACCTCCATAACTCTCTCATTTTGAGTCCAAAACTGGTGAAATTTCCTCCAATCGGAGGTCTTCATCTTCGCTTTCAGGGGAAAGAAATCTTGTTTCAAAATTCAATGGGATGGTAGCGTTCTTGTTTGTGATATAAAGAGTGTGCGACAGGTCACCTGAAATTAAAACCTCCATAACTCTCATGTTAGGTCCAAAAGTGGCGAAATTTCTTCCAATCGGGGGTCTTGAAATTCACTTTCAAAGGAAAGAATTCTCGCTTCAAAATTCGGTGGGATGAGAGTGTTCTGGTCCGTTTTATAAAGAGCGTGAGAAACATCACCCAAAATTAAAACCACCATAACTCTCTCATTTTAAGTCGAAAAGTAGTGCAATTTCTACCAATCGGAGGTCTTCAAATTCTCGTTCGTGGAGAAAATTCGCATTTAAAAATTCAATGTGTCGTGAGAGTTCGGGTCCGTTTCATAAAGAGTGTGCAAAACGTGGCCGAAAATTAAAACCTCCATAACTCTCTCATTTTGAGTCCAAAAGTGGTGAAAATTCCACCAATCGGAGGTCTTAATATTCGCTTTCAGGGGAAAGAAATCTTGTTTCAAAATTCAATGGGATGAGAGCGTTCTTGTTTGTGTTATAAAGAGTGTGCGACACGTCACCTGAAATTAAAACCTCCATAACTCTCATTTTAGGTCCAAAAGTGGCCAAATTTCTTCCAATCGGAGGTCTTGAAATTCAGTTTCAAAGGAAAGAATTCTCGTTTCAAAAGTCGGTGGGATGTGAGTGTTCTAGTCCGTTTTATAATGGGCGTGAGAAACATCACCCAAAATTAAAACGACCATAACTCTCTCATTTTAAGTCGAAAAGTAGTGCAATTTTTACCAATCGGAGGTCTTCCAAATCTCGTTCGTGGGGAAAATTCTCATTTAAAAATTCAATCTGTCGTGAGAGTTTTTGTCTGTTTCATAAAGAGTGCGGAAAACATGGCCGAAAATTAAAACCTCCATAACTCTCTCATTTTGAGTCCAAAACTGGTGAAATTTCCTCCAATCGGAGGTCTTCATCTTCGCTTTCAGGGGAAAGAAATCTTGTTTCAAAATTCAATGGGATGGTAGCGTTCTTGTTTGTGATATAAAGAGTGTGCGACAGGTCACCTGAAATTAAAACCTCCATAACTCTCATGTTAGGTCCAAAAGTGGCGAAATTTCTTCCAATCGAAGGTCCTGAAATTCACTTTCAAAGGAAAAAATTCTCGTTTTAAAATTCGGTGGAATGAGAGTGTTCTGGTCCGTTTTAAAAAGGGCGTGAGAAACATCACCCAAAATTAAAACCACCATAACTCTCTCATTTTAAGTCGAAAAGTAGTGCAATTTCTACCAATCGGAGGTCTTCAAATTCTCGTTCGTGGGGAAAATTCTCATTTAAAAATTCAATGTGTCGTGAGAGTTCTTGTCCGTTTCGTAAAGAGTGTGCGAAACGTGGCCGAAAAGTAAAACCTCCATAACTCTCCCATTTTGAGTACAAAAGTGGTGAAATTTCCACCAATCGGAGGTCTTCATTTTCGCTTTCAGGGGAAAGAAATCTTGTTTCAAAATTCAATGGGATGAGAGCGTTCTTGTTTGTGTTATAAAGAGTGTGCGACACGTCACCTGAAATTATAACCTCCATAACTCTCATGTTAGGTCCAAAAGTGGCGAAATTTCTTCTAATCGGGGGTCTTTAAATTCACTTTAAAAGGAAAGAATTCTCGCTTCAAAATTCGGTGGGATGAGAGTGTTCTGGTCCGTTTTATAAAGCGCGTGAGAAACATCACCCAAAATTTAAACCACCATAACTCTCTCATTTTAAGTCGAAAAATAGTGCAATTTCTACCAATCGGAGGTCTTCAAATTCTCGTTCGTGGAGAAAATTCGCATTTAAAAATTCAATGTGTCGTGAGAGTTCTTGTCCGTTTCGTAAAGAGTGTGCGAAACGTGGCCGAAAAGTAAAACCTCCATAACTCTCCCATTTTGAGTACAAAAGTGGTGAAATTTCCACCAATCGGAGGTCTTCATTTTCGCTTTCAGGGGAAAGAAATCTTGTTTCAAAATTCAATGGGATGAGAGCGTTCTTGTTTGTGTTATAAAGAGTGTGCGACACGTCACCTGAAATTAAAACCTCCATAACTCTCATGTTAGGTCCAAAAGTGGCGAAATTTCTTCCAATCGGGGGTCTTGAAATTCACTTTCAAAGGAAAGAATTCTCGCTTCAAAATTCGGTGGGATGAGAGTGTTCTGGTCCGTTTTATAAAGCGCGTGAGAAACATCACCCAAAATTAAAACCACCATAACTCTCTCATTTTAAGTCGAAAAGTAGTGCAATTTCTACCAATCGGAGGTCTTCAAATTCTCGTTCGTGGGGAAAATTCTCATTTAAAAATTCAATGTGTCGTGAGAGTTCTTGTCCGTTTCGTAAAGAGTGTGCGAAACGTGGCCGAAAAGTAAAACCTCCATAACTCTCCCATTTTGAGTACAAAAGTGGTGAAATTTCCACCAATCGGAGGTCTTCATTTTCGCTTTCAGGGAAAAGAAATCTTGTTTCAAAATTCAATGGGATGAGAGCGTTCTTGTTTGTGTTATAAAGAGTGTGCGACACGTCACCTGAAATTATAACCTCCATAACTCTCATGTTAGGTCCAAAAGTGGCGAAATTTCTTCTAATCGGGGGTCTTTAAATTCACTTTCAAAGGAAAGAATTCTCGCTTCAAAATTCGGTGGGATGAGAGTGTTCTGGTCCGTTTTATAAAGCGCGTGAGAAACATCACCCAAAATTAAAACCACCATAACTCTCTCATTTTAAGTCGAAAAATAGTGCAATTTCTACCAATCGGAGGTCTTCAAATTCTCGTTCGTGGAGAAAATTCGCATTTAAAAATTCAATGTGTCGTGAGAATTCTGGTCCGTTTCATAAAGAGTGTGCAAAACGTGGCCGAAAATTAAAACCTCCATAACTCTCTCATTTTGAGTCCAAAAGTGGTGAAAATTCCACCAATCGGAGGTCTTAATCTTCGCTTTCAGGGGAAAGAAATCTTGTTTCAAAATTCAATGGGATGAGAGCGTTCTTGTTTGTGTTATAAAGAGTGTGCGACACGTCACCTGAAATTAAAACCTCCATAACTCTCATGTTAGGTCCAAAAAAGGCGAAATTTCTTCCAATCGGGGGTCTTGAAATTCACTTTCAAAGGAAAGAATTCTCGCTTCAAAATTCGGTGGGATGAGAGTGTTCTGGTCCGTTTTATAAAGCGCGTGAGAAACATCACCCAAAATTAAAACCACCATAACTCTCTCATTTTAAGTCGAAAAGTAGTGCAATATTTACCAATCGGAGGTCTTCCAAATCTCGTTCGTGGGGAAAATTCTCATTTAAAAATTCAATCTGTCGTGACAGTTTTTGTCTGTTTCATAAAGAGTGCGGAAAACATGGCCGAAAATTAAAACCTCCATAACTCTCTCATTTTGAGTCCAAAACTGGTGAAATTTCCTCCAATCGGAGGTCTTCATCTTCGCTTTCAGGGGAAAGAAATCTTGTTTCAAAATTCAATGGGATGGTAACGTTCTTGTTTGTGATATAAAGAGTGTGCGACAGGTCACCTGAAATTAAAACCTCCATAACTCTCATGTTAGGTCCAAAAGTGGCGAAATTTCTTCCAATCGGGGGTCTTGAAATTCACTTTCAAAGGAAAGAATTCTCGCTTCAAAATTCGGTGGGATGAGAGTGTTCTGGTCCGTTTTAAAAAGGGCGTGAGAAACATCACCCAAAATTAAAACAACCATAACTCTCTCATTTTAAGTCGAAAAGTAGTGCAATTTCTACCAATCGGAGGTCTTCAAATTCTCGTTCGTGAGGAAAATTCTCATTTAAAAATTCAATGTGTCGTGAGAGTTCTTGTCCGTTTCGTAAAGAGTGTGCGAAACGTGGCCGAAAATTAAAACCTCCATAACTCTCTCATTTTGAGTACAAAAGTGGTGAAATTTCCACCAATCGGAGGTCTTCATCTTCGCTTTCAGGGGAAAGAAATCTTGTTTCAAAATTCAATGGGATGAGAGCGTTCTTGTTTGTGTTATAAAGAGTGTGCGACACGTCACCTGAAATTAAAACCTCCATAACTCTCATGTTAGGTCCAAAAGTGGCGAAATTTCTTCCAATCGGGGGTCTTGAAATTCACTTTCAAAGGAAAGAATTCTCGCTTCAAAATTCGGTGGGATGAGAGTGTTCTGGTCCGTTTTATAAAGCGCGTGAGAAACATCACCCAAAATTAAAACCACCATAACTCTCTCATTTTAAGTCGAAAAATCGTGCAATTTCTACCAATCGGAGGTCTTCAAATTCTCGTTCGTGGAGAAAATTCGCATTTAAAAATTCAATGTGTCGTGAGAGTTCGGGTCCGTTTCATAAAGAGTGTGCAAAACGTGGCCGAAAATTAAAACCTCCATAACTCTCTCATTTTGAGTCCAAAAGTGGTGAAAATTCCACCAATCGGAGGTCTTAATCTTCGCTTTCAGGGGAAAGAAATCTTGTTTCAAAATTCAATGGGATGAGAGCGTTCTTGTTTGTGTTATAAAGAGTGTGCGACACGTCACCTGAAATTAAAACCTCCATAACTCTCATGTTAGGTCCAAAAGTGGCGAAATTTCTTCCAATCGGGGGTCTTGAAATTCACTTTCAAAGGAAAGAATTCTCGCTTCAAAATTCGGTGGGATGAGAGTGTTCTGGTCCGTTTTATAAAGAGCGTGAGAAACATCACCCAAAATTAAAACCACCATAACTCTCTCATTTTAAGTCGAAAAGTAGTGCAATTTTTACCAATCGGAGGTCTTCCAAATCTCGTTCGTGGGGAAAATTCTCATTTAAAAATTCAATCTGTCGTGAGAGTTTTTGTCTGTTTCATAAAGAGTGCGGAAAACATGGCCGAAAATTAAAACCTCCATAACTCTCTCATTTTGAGTCCAAAACTGGTGAAATTTCCTCCAATCGGAGGTCTTCATCTTCGCTTTCAGGGGAAAGAAATCTTGTTTCAAAATTCAATGGGATGGTAGCGTTCTTGTTTGTGATATAAAGAGTGTGCGACAGGTCACCTGAAATTAAAACCTCCATAACTCTCATGTTAGGTCCAAAAGTGGCGAAATTTCTTCCAATCGGGGGTCTTGAAATTCACTTTCAAAGGAAAGAATTCTCGCTTCAAAATTCGGTGGGATGAGAGTGTTCTGGTCCGTTTTATAAAGAGCGTGAGAAACATCACCCAAAATTAAAACCACCATAACTCTCTCATTTTAAGTCGAAAAGTAGTGCAATTTTTACCAATCGGAGGTCTTCCAAATCTCGTTCGTGGGGAAAATTCTCATTTAAAAATTCAATCTGTCGTGAGAGTTTTTGTCTGTTTCATAAAGAGTGCGGAAAACATGGCCGAAAATTAAAACCTCCATAACTCTCTCATTTTGAGTCCAAAACTGGTGAAATTTCCTCCAATCGGAGGTCTTCATCTTCGCTTTCAGGGGAAAGAAATCTTGTTTCAAAATTCAATGGGATGGTAGCGTTCTTGTTTGTGATATAAAGAGTGTGCGACAGGTCACCTGAAATTAAAACCTCCATAACTCTCATGTTAGGTCCAAAAGTGGCGAAATTTCTTCCAATCGGGGGTCTTGAAATTCACTTTCAAAGGAAAGAATTCTCGCTTCAAAATTCGGTGGGATGAGAGTGTTCTGGTCCGTTTTATAAAGAGCGTGAGAAACATCACCCAAAATTAAAACCACCATAACTCTCTCATTTTAAGTCGAAAAGTAGTGCAATTTTTACCAATCGGAGGTCTTCCAAATCTCGTTCGTGGGGAAAATTCTCATTTAAAAATTCAATCTGTCGTGAGAGTTTTTGTCTGTTTCATAAAGAGTGCGGAAAACATGGCCGAAAATTAAAACCTCCATAACTCTCTCATTTTGAGTCCAAAACTGGTGAAATTTCCTCCAATCGGAGGTCTTCATCTTCGCTTTCAGGGGAAAGAAATCTTGTTTCAAAATTCAATGGGATGGTAGCGTTCTTGTTTGTGATATAAAGAGTGTGCGACAGGTCACCTGAAATTAAAACCTCCATAACTCTCATCTTAGGTCCAAAAGTGGCGAAATTTCTTCCAATCGGGGGTCTTGAAATTCACTTTCAAAGGAAAGAATTCTCGCTTCAAAATTCGGTGGGATGAGAGTGTTCTGGTCCGTTTTATAAAGAGCGTGAGAAACATCACCCAAAATTAAAACCACCATAACTCTCTCATTTTAAGTCGAAAAGTAGTGCAATTTTTACCAATCGGAGGTCTTCCAAATCTCGTTCGTGGGGAAAATTCTCATTTAAAAATTCAATCTGTCGTGAGAGTTTTTGTCTGTTTCATAAAGAGTGCGGAAAACATGGCCGAAAATTAAAACCTCCATAACTCTCTCATTTTGAGTCCAAAACTGGTGAAATTTCCTCCAATCGGAGGTCTTCATCTTCGCTTTCAGGGGAAAGAAATCTTGTTTCAAAATTCAATGGGATGGTAGCGTTCTTGTTTGTGATATAAAGAGTGTGCGACAGGTCACCTGAAATTAAAACCTCCATAACTCTCATGTTAGGTCCAAAAGTGGCGAAATTTCTTCCAATCGGGGGTCTTGAAATTCACTTTCAAAGGAAAGAATTCTCGCTTCAAAATTCGGTGGGATGAGAGTGTTCTGGTCCGTTTTATAAAGAGCGTGAGAAACATCACCCAAAATTAAAACCACCATAACTCTCTCATTTTAAGTCGAAAAGTAGTGCAATTTTTACCAATCGGAGGTCTTCCAAATCTCGTTCGTGGGGAAAATTCTCATTTAAAAATTCAATCTGTCGTGAGAGTTTTTGTCTGTTTCATAAAGAGTGCGGAAAACATGGCCGAAAATTAAAACCTCCATAACTCTCTCATTTTGAGTCCAAAACTGGTGAAATTTCCTCCAATCGGAGGTCTTAATCTTCGCTTTCAGGGGAAAGAAATCTTGTTTCAAAATTCAATGGGATGAGAGCGTTCTTGTTTGTGTTATAAAGAGTGTGCGACACGTCACCTGAAATTAAAACCTCCATAACTCTCATTTTAGGTCCAAAAGTGGCCAAATTTCTTCCAATCGGAGGTCTTGAAATTCAGTTTCAAAGGAAAGAATTCTCGTTTCAAAAGTCGGTGGGATGTGAGTGTTCTAGTCCGTTTTATAATGGGCGTGAGAAACATCACCCAAAATTAAAACGACCATAACTCTCTCATTTTAAGTCGAAAAGTAGTGCAATTTTTACCAATCGGAGGTCTTCCAAATCTCGTTCGTGGGGAAAATTCTCATTTAAAAATTCAATCTGTCGTGAGAGTTTTTGTCTGTTTCATAAAGAGTGCGGAAAACATGGCCGAAAATTAAAACCTCCATAACTCTCTCATTTTGAGTCCAAAACTGGTGAAATTTCCTCCAATCGGAGGTCTTCATCTTCGCTTTCAGGGGAAAGAAATCTTGTTTCAAAATTCAATGGGATGGTAGCGTTCTTGTTTGTGATATAAAGAGTGTGCGACAGGTCACCTGAAATTAAAACCTCCATAACTCTCATGTTAGGTCCAAAAGTGGCGAAATTTCTTCCAATCGAAGGTCCTGAAATTCACTTTCAAAGGAAAAAATTCTCGTTTTAAAATTCGGTGGAATGAGAGTGTTCTGGTCCGTTTTAAAAAGGGCGTGAGAAACATCACCCAAAATTAAAACCACCATAACTCTCTCATTTTAAGTCGAAAAGTAGTGCAATTTCTACCAATCGGAGGTCTTCAAATTCTCGTTCGTGGGGAAAATTCTCATTTAAAAATTCAATGTGTCGTGAGAGTTCTTGTCCGTTTCGTAAAGAGTGTGCGAAACGTGGCCGAAAAGTAAAACCTCCATAACTCTCCCATTTTGAGTACAAAAGTGGTGAAATTTCCACCAATCGGAGGTCTTCATTTTCGCTTTCAGGGGAAAGAAATCTTGTTTCAAAATTCAATGGGATGAGAGCGTTCTTGTTTGTGTTATAAAGAGTGTGCGACACGTCACCTGAAATTATAACCTCCATAACTCTCATGTTAGGTCCAAAAGTGGCGAAATTTCTTCTAATCGGGGGTCTTTAAATTCACTTTAAAAGGAAAGAATTCTCGCTTCAAAATTCGGTGGGATGAGAGTGTTCTGGTCCGTTTTATAAAGCGCGTGAGAAACATCACCCAAAATTTAAACCACCATAACTCTCTCATTTTAAGTCGAAAAATAGTGCAATTTCTACCAATCGGAGGTCTTCAAATTCTCGTTCGTGGAGAAAATTCGCATTTAAAAATTCAATGTGTCGTGAGAGTTCTGGTCCGTTTCATAAAGAGTGTGCAAAACGTGGCCGAAAATTAAAACCTCCATAACTCTCTCATTTTGAGTCCAAAAGTTGTGAAAATTCCACCAATCGGAGGTCTTAATCTTCGCTTTCAGGGGAAAGAAATCTTGTTTCAAAATTCAATGGGATGAGAGCGTTCTTGTTTGTGTTATAAAGAGTGTGCGACACGTCACCTGAAATTAAAACCTCCATAACTCTCATGTTAGGTCCAAAAGTGGCGAAATTTCTTCCAATCGGGGGTCTTGAAATTCACTTTCAAAGGAAAGAATTCTCGCTTCAAAATTCGGTGGGATGAGAGTGTTCTGGTCCGTTTTATAAAGCGCGTGAGAAACATCACCCAAAATTAAAACCACCATAACTCTCTCATTTTAAGTCGAAAAGTAGTGCAATTTCTACCAATCGGAGGTCTTCAAATTCTCGTTCGTGGGGAAAATTCTCATTTAAAAATTCAATGTGTCGTGAGAGTTCTTGTCCGTTTCGTAAAGAGTGTGCGAAACGTGGCCGAAAAGTAAAACCTCCATAACTCTCCCATTTTGAGTACAAAAGTGGTGAAATTTCCACCAATCGGAGGTCTTCATTTTCGCTTTCAGGGAAAAGAAATCTTGTTTCAAAATTCAATGGGATGAGAGCGTTCTTGTTTGTGTTATAAAGAGTGTGCGACACGTCACCTGAAATTATAACCTCCATAACTCTCATGTTAGGTACAAAAGTGGCGAAATTTCTTCTAATCGGGGGTCTTTAAATTCACTTTCAAAGGAAAGAATTCTCGCTTCAAAATTCGGTGGGATGAGAGTGTTCTGGTCCGTTTTATAAAGCGCGTGAGAAACATCACCCAAAATTAAAACCACCATAACTCTCTCATTTTAAGTCGAAAAATAGTGCAATTTCTACCAATCGGAGGTCTTCAAATTCTCGTTCGTGGAGAAAATTCGCATTTAAAAATTCAATGTGTCGTGAGAGTTCTGGTCCGTTTCATAAAGAGTGTGCAAAACGTGGCCGAAAATTAAAACCTCCATAACTCTCTCATTTTGAGTCCAAAAGTGGTGAAAATTCCACCAATCGGAGGTCTTAATCTTCGCTTTCAGGGGAAAGAAATCTTGTTTCAAAATTCAATGGGATGAGAGCGTTCTTGTTTGTGTTATAAAGAGTGTGCGACACGTCACCTGAAATTAAAACCTCCATAACTCTCATGTTAGGTCCAAAAAAGGCGAAATTTCTTCCAATCGGGGGTCTTGAAATTCACTTTCAAAGGAAAGAATTCTCGCTTCAAAATTCGGTGGGATGAGAGTGTTCTGGTCCGTTTTATAAAGCGCGTGAGAAACATCACCCAAAATTAAAACCACCATAACTCTCTCATTTTAAGTCGAAAAGTAGTGCAATATTTACCAATCGGAGGTCTTCCAAATCTCGTTCGTGGGGAAAATTCTCATTTAAAAATTCAATCTGTCGTGACAGTTTTTGTCTGTTTCATAAAGAGTGCGGAAAACATGGCCGAAAATTAAAACCTCCATAACTCTCTCATTTTGAGTCCAAAACTGGTGAAATTTCCTCCAATCGGAGGTCTTCATCTTCGCTTTCAGGGGAAAGAAATCTTGTTTCAAAATTCAATGGGATGGTAGCGTTCTTGTTTGTGTTATAAAGAGTGTGCGACAGGTCACCTGAAATTAAAACCTCCATAACTCTCATGTTAGGTCCAAAAGTGGCGAAATTTCTTCCAATCGGGGGTCTTGAAATTCACTTTCAAAGGAAAGAATTCTCGCTTCAAAATTCGGTGGGATGAGAGTGTTCTGGTCCGTTTTATAAAGCGCGTGAGAAACATCACCCAAAATTAAAACCACCATAACTCTCTCATTTTAAGTCGAAAAGTAGTGCAATTTTTACCAATCGGAGGTCTTCCAAATCTCGTTCGTGGGGAAAATTCTCATTTAAAAATTCAATCTGTCGTGACAGTTTTTGTCTGTTTCATAAAGAGTGCGGAAAACATGGCCGAAAATTAAAACCTCCATAACTCTCTCATTTTGAGTCCAAAACTGGTGAAATTTCCTCCAATCGGAGGTCTTCATCTTCGCTTTCAGGGGAAAGAAATCTTGTTTCAAAATTCAATGGGATGGTAGCGTTCTTGTTTGTGTTATAAAGAGTGTGCGACAGGTCACCTGAAATTAAAACCTCCATAACTCTCATGTTAGGTCCAAAAGTGGCGAAATTTCTTCCAATCGAAGGTCCTGAAATTCACTTTCAAAGGAAAAAATTCTCGTTTTAAAATTCGGTGGGATGAGAGTGTTCTGGTCCGTTTTAAAAAGGGCGTGAGAAACATCACCCAAAATTAAAACCACCATAACTCTCTCATTTTAAGTCGAAAAGTAGTGCAATTTCTACCAATCGGAGGTCTTCAAATTCTCGTTCGTAGGGAAAATTCTCATTTAAAAATTCAATGTGTCGTGAGAGTTCTTGTCCGTTTCGTAAAGAGTGTGCGAAACGTGGCCGAAAATTAAAACCTCCGTAACTCTCTCATTTTGAGTACAAAAGTGGTGAAATTTCCACCAATCGGAGGTCTTCATCTTCGCTTTCAGGGGAAAGAAATCTTGTTTCAAAATTCAATGGGATGAGAGCGTTCTTGTTTGTGTTATAAAGAGTGTGCGACACGTCACCTGAAATTAAAACCTCCATAACTCTCATGTTAGGTCCAAAAGTGGCGAAATTTCTTCCAATCGGGGGTCTTGAAATTCACTTTCAAAGGAAAGAATTCTCGCTTCAAAATTCGGTGGGATGAGAGTGTTCTGGTCCGTTTTATAAAGCGCGTGAGAAACATCACCCAAAATTAAAACCACCATAACTCTCTCATTTTAAGTCGAAAAATAGTGCAATTTCTACCAATCGGAGGTCTTCAAATTCTCGTTCGTGGGGAAAATTCGCATTTAAAAATTCAATGTGTCGTGAGAGTTCTTGTCCGTTTCATAAAGAGTGTGCAAAACGTGGCCAAAAATTAAAACCTCCATAACTCTCTCATTTTGAGTCCAAAAGTGGTGAAAATTCCACGAATCGGAGGTCTTCATCTTCGCTCTCAGGGGAAAGAAATCTTGTTTCAAATTCAGTGGGATGAGAGCGTTCTTGTCTGTGTTATAAAGAGTGTGCGACACGTCACCTGAAATTAAAACCTCCATAAGTCTCATTTTAGGTCCAAAAGTGGCCAAATTTCTTCCAATCGGAGGTCTTGAAATTCAGTTTCAAAGGAAAGAATTCTCGTTTCAAAAGTCGGTGGGATGTGAGTGTTCTAGTCCGTTTTATAATGGGCGTGAGAAACATCACCCAAAATTAAAACGACCATAACTCTCTCATTTTAAGTCGAAAAATAGTGCAATTTTTACCAAACGGAGGTCTTCCAAATCTCGTTCGTGGGGAAAATTCTCATTTAAAAATTCAATCTGTCGTGAGAGTTTTTGTCTGTTTCATAAAGAGTGCGGAAAACATGGCCGAAAATTAAAACCTCCATAACTCTCTCATTTTGAGTCCAAAACTGGTGAAATTTCCTCCAATCGGAGGTCTTCATCTTCGCTTTCAGGGGAAAGAAATCTTGTTTCAAAATTCAATGCGATGGTAGCGTTCTTGTTTGTGTTATAAAGAGTGTGCGACAGGTCACCTGAAATTAAAACCTCCATAACTCTCATGTTAGGTCCAAAAGTGGCGAAATTTCTTCCAATCGAAGGTCCTGAAATTCACTTTCAAAGGAAAAAATTCTCGTTTCAAAATTCGGTGGGATGAGAGTGTTCTGGTCCGTTTTAAAAAGGGCGTGAGAAACATCACCCAAAATTAAAACCACCATAACTCTCTCATTTTAAGTCGAAAAGTAGTGCAATTTCTACCAATCGGAGGTCTTCAAATTCTCGTTCGTGGGGAAAATTCGCATTTAAAAATTCAATGTGTCGTGAGAGTTCTGGTCCGTTTCATAAAGAGTGTGCAAAACGTGGCCGAAAATTAAAACCTCCATAACTCTCTCATTTTGAGTCCAAAAGTGGTGAAAATTCCACGAATCGGAGGTCTTCATCTTCGCTCTCAGGGGAAAGAAATCTTGTTTCAAAATTCAATGGGATGAGAGCGTTCTTGTTTGTGTTATAAAGAGTGTGCGACACGTCACCTGAAATTAAAACCTCCATAACCCTCATGTTAGGTCCAAAAGTGGCGAAATTTCTTCCAATCGGGGGTCTTGAAATTCACTTTCAAAGGAAAGAATTCTCGCTTAAAAATTCGGTGGGATGAGAGTGTTCTGGTCCGTTTTATAAAGCGCGTGAGAAACATCACCCAAAATTAAAACCACCATAACTCTCTCATTTTAAGTCGAAAAATAGTGCAATTTCTACCAATCGGAGGGCTTCAAATTCTCGTTCGTGGGGAAAATTCGCATTTAAAAATTCAATGTGTCGTGAGAGTTCTGGTCCGTTTCATAAAGAGTGTGCAAAACGTGACCGAAAATTAAAACCTCCATAACTCTCTCATTTTGAGTCCAAAAGTGGTGAAAATTCCACGAATCGGAGGTCTTCATCTTCGCTCTCAGGGGAAAGAAATCTTGTTTCAAATTCAGTGGGATGAGAGCGTTCTTGTGTGTGTTATAAAGAGTGTGCGACAAGTCACCTGAAATTAAAACCTCCATAACTCTCATTTTAGGTCCAAAAGTGGCCAAATTTCTTCCAATCGGAGGTCTTGAAATTCAGTTTCAAAGGAAAGAATTCTCGTTTCAAAAGTCGGTGGGATGTGAGTGTTCTAGTCCGTTTTATAATGGGCGTGAGAAACATCACCCATAATTAAAACGACCATAACTCTCTCATTTTAAGTCGAAAAGTAGTGCAATTTTTACCAATCGGAGGTCTTCCAAATCTCGTTCGTGGGGAAAATTCTCATTTAAAAATTCAATCTGTCGTGAGAGTTTTTGTCTGTTTCATAAAGAGTGCGGAAAACATGGCCGAAAATTAAAACCTCCATAACTCTCTCATTTTGAGTCCAAAACTGGTGAAATTTCCTCCAATCGGAGGTCTTCATCTTCGCTTTCAGGGGAAAGAAATCTTGTTTCAAAATTCAATGGGATGGTAGCGTTCTTGTTTGTGTTATAAAGAGTGTGCGACAGATCACCTGAAATTAAAACCTCCATAACTCTCATGTTAGGTCCAAAAGTGGCGAAATTTCTTCCAATCGAAGTTTCTGAAATTCACTTTCAAAGGAAAGAATTCTCGTTTCAAAATTCGGTGGGATGAGAGTGTTCTGGTCCGTTTTAAAAAGGGCGTGAGAAACATCACCCAAAATTAAAACCACCATAAGTCTCTCATTTTAAGTCGAAAAGTAGTGCAATTTCTACCAATCGGAGGTCTTCAAATTCTCGTTCGTGGGGAAAATTCTCATTTAAAAATTCAATGTGTCGTGAGAGTTCTTGTCCGTTTCGTAAAGAGTGTGCGAAACGTGGCCGAAAATTAAAACCTCCATAACTCTCTCATTTTGAGTACAAAAGTGGTGAAATTCCCACCAATCGGAGGTCTTCATCTTCGCTCTCAGGGGAAAGAAATCTTGTTTCAAAATTCAATGGGATGAGAGCGTTCTTGTTTGTGTTATAAAGAGTGTGCGACACGTCACCTGAAATTAAAACCTCCATAACTCTCATGTTAGGTCCAAAAGTGGCGAAATTTCTTCCAATCGGGGGTCTTGAAATTCAGTTTCAAAGGAAAGAATTCTCGCTTCAAAATTCGGTGGGATGAGAGTGTTCTGGTCCGTTTTATAAAGCGCGTGAGAAACATCACCCAAAATTAAAACCACCATAACTCTCTCATTTTAAGTCGAAAAATAGTGCAATTTCTACCAATCGGAGGTCTTCAAATTCTCGTTCGTGGGGAAAATTCGCATTTAAAAATTCAATGTGTCGTGAGAGTTCTGGTCCGTTTCATAAAGAGTGTGCAAAACGTGGCCGAAAATTAAAACCTCCATAACTCTCTCATTTTGAGTCCAAAAGTGGTGAAAATTCCACGAATCGGAGGTCTTCATCTTCGCTCTCAGGGGAAAGAAATCTTGTTTCAAATTCAGTGGGATGAGAGCGTTCTTGTCTGTGTTATAAAGAGTGTGCGACACGTCACCTGAAATTAAAACCTCCATAACTCTCATTTTAGGTCCAAAAGTGGCCAAATTTCTTCCAATCGGAGGTCTTGAAATTCAGTTTCAAAGGAAAGAATTCTCGTTTCAAAAGTCGGTGGGATGTGAGTGTTCTAGTCCGTTTTATAATGGGCGTGAGAAACATCACCCAAAATTAAAACGACCATAACTCTCTCATTTTAAGTCGAAAAGTAGTGCAATTTTTACCAATCGGAGGTCTTCCAAATCTCGTTCGTGGGGAAAATTCTCATTTAAAAATTCAATCTGTCGTGAGAGTTTTTGTCTGTTTCATAAAGAGTGCGGAAAACATGGCCGAAAATTAAAACCTCCATAACTCTCTCATTTTGAGTCCAAAACTGGTGAAATTTCCTCCAATCGGAGGTCTTCATCTTCGCTTTCAGGGGAAAGAAATCTTGTTTCAAAATTCAATGGGATGGTAGCGTTCTTGTTTGTGTTATAAAGAGTGTGCGACACGTCACCTGAAATTAAAACCACCATAACTCTCATGTTAGGTCCAAAAGTGGCGAAATTTCTTCCAATCGAAGGTCCTGAAATTCACTTTCAAAGGAAAAAATTCTCGTTTCAAAATTCGGTGGGATGAGAGTGTTCTGGTCCGTTTTAAAAAGGGCGTGAGAAACATCACCCAAAATTAAAACCACCATAAGTCTCTCATTTTAAGTCGAAAAGTAGTGCAATTTCTACCAATCGGAGGTCTTCAAATTCTCGTTCGTGGGGAAAATTCTCATTTAAAAATTCAATGTGTCGTGAGAGTTCTTGTCCGTTTCGTAAAGAGTGTGCGAAACGTGGCCGAAAATTAAAACCTCCATAACTCTCTCATTTTGAGTACAAAAGTGGTGAAATTTCCACCAATCGGAGGTCTTCATCTTCGCTGTCAGGGGAAAGAAATCTTGTTTCAAAATTCAATGGGATGAGAGCGTTCTTGTTTGTGTTATAAAGAGTGTGCGACACGTCACCTGAAATTAAAACCTCCATAACTCTCATGTTAGGTCCAAAAGTGGCGAAATTTCTTCCAATCGGGGGTCTTGAAATTCACTTTCAAAGGAAAGAATTCTCGCTTCAAAATTCGGTGGGATGAGAGTGTTCTGGTCCGTTTTATAAAGCGCGTGAGAAACATCACCCAAAATTAAAACCACCATAACTCTCTCATTTTAAGTCGAAAAATAGTGCAATTTCTACCAATCGGAGGTCTTCAAATTCTCGTTCGTGGGGAAAATTCGCATTTAAAAATTCAATGTGTCGTGAGAGTTCTGGTCCGTTTCATAAAGAGTGTGCAAAACGTGGCCGAAAATTAAAACCTCCATAACTCTCTCATTTTGAGTCCAAAAGTGGTGAAAATTCCACGAATCGGAGGTCTTCATCTTCGCTCTCAGGGGAAAGAAATCTTGTTTCAAATTCAGTGGGATGAGAGCGTTCTTGTCTGTGTTATAAAGAGTGTGCGACACGTCACCTGAAATTAAAACCTCCATAACTCTCATTTTAGGTCCAAAAGTGGCCAAATTTCTTCCAATCGGAGGTCTTGAAATTCAGTTTCAAAGGAAAGAATTCTCGTTTCAAAAGTCGGTGGGATGTGAGTGTTCTAGTCCGTTTTATAATGGGCGTGAGAAACATCACCCAAAATTAAAACGACCATAACTCTCTCATTTTAAGTCGAAAAGTAGTGCAATTTTTACCAATCGGAGGTCTTCCAAATCTCGTTCGTGGGGAAAATTCTCATTTAAAAATTCAATCTGTCGTGAGAGTTTTTGTCTGTTTCATAAAGAGTGCGGAAAACATGGCCGAAAATTAAAACCTCCATAACTCTCTCTTTTTGAGTCCAAAACTGGTGAAATTTCCTCCAATCGGAGGTCTTCATCTTCGCTTTCAGGGGAAAGAAATCTTGTTTCAAAATTCAATGGGATGGTAGCGTTCTTGTTTGTGTTATAAAGAGTGTGCGACAGGTCACCTGAAATTAAAACCACCATAACTCTCATGTTAGGTCCAAAAGTGGCGAAATTTCTTCCAATCGAAGGTCCTGAAATTCACTTTCAATGGAAAAAATTCTCGTTTCAAAATTCGGTGGGATGAGAGTGTTCTGGTCCGTTTTAAAAAGGGCGTGAGAAACATCACCCAAAATTAAAACCACCATAACTCTCTCATTTTAAGTCGAAAAGTAGTGCAATTTCTACCAATCGGAGGTCTTCAAATTCTCGTTCGTGGGGAAAATTCTCATTTAAAAATTCAATGTGTCGTGAGAGTTCTTGTCCGTTTCGTAAAGAGTGTGCGAAACGTGGCCGAAAATTAAAACCTCCATAACTCTCTCATTTTGAGTACAAAAGTAGTGAAATTTCCACCAATCGGAGGTCTTCATCTTCGCTTTCAGGGGAAAGAAATCTTGTTTCAAAATTCAATGGGATGAGAGCGTTCTTGTTTGTGTTATAAAGAGTGTGCGACACGTCACCTGAAATTAAAACCTCCATAACTCTCATGTTAGGTCCAAAAGTGGCGAAATTTCTTCCAATCGGGGGTCTTGAAATTCACTTTCAAAGGAAAGAATTCTCGCTTCAAAATTCGGTGGGATGAGAGTGTTCTGGTCCGTTTTATAAAGCGCGTGAGAAACATCACCCAAAATTAAAACCACCATAACTCTCTCATTTTAAGTCGAAAAATAGTGCAATTTCTACCAATCGGAGGTCTTCAAATTCTCGTTCGTGGGGAAAATTCGCATTTAAAAATTCAATGTGTCGTGAGAGTTCTGGTCCGTTTCATAAAGAGTGTGCAAAACGTGGCCGAAAATTAAAACCTCCATAACTCTCTCATTTTGAGTCCAAAAGTGGTGAAAATTCCACGAATCGGAGGTCTTCATCTTCGCTCTCAGGGGAAAGAAATCTTGTTTCAAATTCAGTGGGATGAGAGCGTTCTTGTCTGTGTTATAAAGAGTGTGCGCCACGTCACCTGAAATTAAAACCTCCATAACTCTCATTTTAGGTCCAAAAGTGGCCAAATTTCTTCCAATCGGAGGTCTTGAAATTCAGTTTCAAAGGAAAGAATTCTCGTTTCAAAAGTCGGTGGGATGTGAGTGTTCTAGTCCGTTTTATAATGGGCGTGAGAAACATCACCCAAAATTAAAACGACCATAACTCTCTCATTTTAAGTCGAAAAGTAGTGCAATTTTTACCAATCGGAGGTCTTCCAAATCTCGTTCGTGGGGAAAATTCTCATTTAAAAATTCAATCTGTCGTGAGAGTTTTTGTCTGTTTCATAAAGAGTGCGGAAAACATGGCCGAAAATTAAAACCTCCATAACTCTCTCATTTTGAGTCCAAAACTGGTGAAATTTCCTCCAATCGGAGGTCTTCATCTTCGCTTTCAGGGGAAAGAAATCTTGTTTCAAAATTCAATGGGATGGTAGCGTTCTTGTTTGTGTTATAAAGAGTGTGCGACAGGTCACCTGAAATTAAAACCACCATAACTCTCATGTTAGGTCCAAAAGTGGCGAAATTTCTTCCAATCGAAGGTCCTGAAATTCACTTTCAAAGGAAAAAATTCTCGTTTCAAAATTCGGTGGGATGAGAGTGTTCTGGTCCGTTTTAAAAAGGGCGTGAGAAACATCACCCAAAATTAAAACCACCATAAGTCTCTCATTTTAAGTCGAAAAGTAGTGCAATTTCTACCAATCGGAGGTCTTCAAATTCTCGTTCGTGGGGAAAATTCTCATTTAAAAATTCAATGTGTCGTGAGAGTTCTTGTCCGTTTCGTAAAGAGTGTGCGAAACGTGGCCGAAAATTAAAACCTCCATAACTCTCTCATTTTGAGTACAAAAGTAGTGAAATTTCCACCAATCGGAGGTCTTCATCTTCGCTTTCAGGGGAAAGAAATCTTGTTTCAAAATTCAATGGGATGAGAGCGTTCTTGTTTGTGTTATAAAGAGTGTGCGACACGTCACCTGAAATTAAAACCTCCATAACTCTCATGTTAGGTCCAAAAGTGGCGAAATTTCTTCCAATCGGGGGTCTTGAAATTCACTTTCAAAGGAAAGAATTCTCTCTTCAAAATTCGGTGGGATGAGAATGTTCTGGTCCGTTTTATAAAGCGCGTGAGAAACATCACCCAAAATTAAAACCACCATAACTCTCTCATTTTAAGTCGAAAAATAGTGCAATTTCTACCAATCGGAGGTCTTCAAATTCTCGTTCGTGGGGAAAATTCGCATTTAAAAATTCAATGTGTCGTGAGAGTTCTGGTCCGTTTCATAAAGAGTGTGCAAAACGTGGCCGAAAATTAAAACCTCCATAACTCTCTCATTTTGAGTCCAAAAGTGGTGAAAATTCCACGAATCGGAGGTCTTCATCTTCGCTCTCAGGGGAAAGAAATCTTGTTTCAAATTCAGTGGGATGAGAGCGTTCTTGTCTGTGTTATAAAGAGTGTGCGACACGTCACCTGAAATTAAAACCTCCATAACTCTCATTTTAGGTCCAAAAGTGGCCAAATTTCTTCCAATCGGAGGTCTTGAAATTCAGTTTCAAAGGAAAGAATTCTCGTTTCAAAAGTCGGTGGGATGTGAGTGTTCTAGTCCGTTTTATAATGGGCGTGAGAAACATCACCCAAAATTAAAACGACCATAACTCTCTCATTTTAAGTCGAAAAGTAGTGCAATTTTTACCAATCGGAGGTCTTCCAAATCTCGTTCGTGGGGAAAATTCTCATTTAAAAATTCAATCTGTCGTGAGAGTTTTTGTCTGTTTCATAAAGAGTGCGGAAAACATGGCCGAAAATTAAAACCTCCATAACTCTCTCATTTTGAGTCCAAAACTGGTGAAATTTCCTCCAATCGGAGGTCTTCATCTTCGCTTTCAGGGGAAAGAAATCTTGTTTCAAAATTCAATGGGATGGTAGCGTTCTTGTTTGTGTTATAAAGAGTGTGCGACAGGTCACCTGAAATTAAAACCACCATAACTCTCATGTTAGGTCCAAAAGTGGCGAAATTTCTTCCAATCGAAGGTCCTGAAATTCACTTTCAAAGGAAAAAATTCTCGTTTCAAAATTCGGTGGGATGAGAGTGTTCTGGTCCGTTTTAAAAAGGGCGTGAGAAACATCACCCAAAATTAAAACCACCATAACTCTCTCATTTTAAGTCGAAAAGTAGTGCAATTTCTACCAATCGGAGGTCTTCAAATTCTCGTTCGTGGGGAAAATTCTCATTTAAAAATTCAATGTGTCGTGAGAGTTCTTGTCCGTTTCGTAAAGAGTGTGCGAAACGTGGCCGAAAATTAAAACCTCCATAACTCTCTCATTTTGAGTACAAAAGTAGTGAAATTTCCACCAATCGGAGGTCTTCATCTTCGCTTTCAGGGGAAAGAAATCTTGTTTCAAAATTCAATGGGATGAGAGCGTTCTTGTTTGTGTTATAAAGAGTGTGCGACACGTCACCTGAAATTAAAACCTCCATAACTCTCATGTTAGGTCCAAAAGTGGCGAAATTTCTTCCAATCGGGGGTCTTGAAATTCACTTTCAAAGGAAAGAATTCTCTCTTCAAAATTCGGTGGGATGAGAGTGTTCTGGTCCGTTTTATAAAGCGCGTGAGAAACATCACCCAAAATTAAAACCACCATAACTCTCTCATTTTAAGTCGAAAAATAGTGCAATTTCTACCAATCGGAGGTCTTCAAATTCTCGTTCGTGGGGAAAATTCGCATTTAAAAATTCAATGTGTCGTGAGAGTTCTGGTCCGTTTCATAAAGAGTGTGCAAAACGTGGCCGAAAATTAAAACCTCCATAACTCTCTCATTTTGAGTCCAAAAGTGGTGAAAATTCCACGAATCGGAGGTCTTCATCTTCGCTCTCAGGGGAAAGAAATCTTGTTTCAAATTCAGTGGGATGAGAGCGTTCTTGTCTGTGTTATAAAGAGTGTGCGACACGTCACCTGAAATTAAAACCTCCATAACTCTCATTTTAGGTCCAAAAGTGGCCAAATTTCTTCCAATCGGAGGTCTTGAAATTCAGTTTCAAAGGAAAGAATTCTCGTTTCAAAAGTCGGTGGGATGTGAGTGTTCTAGTCCGTTTTATAATGGGCGTGAGAAACATCACCCAAAATTAAAACGACCATAACTCTCTCATTTTAAGTCGAAAAGTAGTGCAATTTTTACCAATCGGAGGTCTTCCAAATCTTGTTCGTGGGGAAAATTCTCATTTAAAAATTCAATCTGTCGTGAGAGTTTTTGTCTGTTTCATAAAGAGTGCGGAAAACATGGCCGAAAATTAAAACCTCCATAACTCTCTCATTTTGAGTCCAAAACTGGTGAAATTTCCTCCAATCGGAGGTCTTCATCTTCGCTTTCAGGGGAAAGAAATCTTGTTTCAAAATTCAATGGGATGGTAGCGTTCTTGTTTGTGTTATAAAGAGTGTGCGACAGGTCACCTGAAATTAAAACCACCATAACTCTCATGTTAGGTCCAAAAGTGGCGAAATTTCTTCCAATCGAAGGTCCTGAAATTCACTTTCAAAGGAAAAAATTCTCGTTTCAAAATTCGGTGGGATGAGAGTGTTCTGGTCCGTTTTAAAAAGGGCGTGAGAAACATCACCCAAAATTAAAACCACCATAAGTCTCTCATTTTAAGTCGAAAAGTAGTGCAATTTCTACCAATCGGAGGTCTTCAAATTCTCGTTCGTGGGGAAAATTCTCATTTAAAAATTCAATGTGTCGTGAGAGTTCTTGTCCGTTTCGTAAAGAGTGTGCGAAACGTGGCCGAAAATTAAAACCTCCATAACTCTCTCATTTTGAGTACAAAAGTAGTGAAATTTCCACCAATCGGAGGTCTTCATCTTCGCTTTCAGGGGAAAGAAATCTTGTTTCAAAATTCAATGGGATGAGAGCGTTCTTGTTTGTGTTATAAAGAGTGTGCGACACGTCACCTGAAATTAAAACCTCCATAACTCTCATGTTAGGTCTAAAAGTGGCGAAATTTCTTCCAATCGGGGGTCTTGAAATTCACTTTCAAAGGAAAGAATTCTCTCTTCAAAATTCGGTGGGATGAGAGTGTTCTGGTCCGTTTTATAAAGCGCGTGAGAAACATCACCCAAAATTAAAACCACCATAACTCTCTCATTTTAAGTCGAAAAATAGTGCAATTTCTACCAATCGGAGGTCTTCAAATTCTCGTTCGTGGGGAAAATTCGCATTTAAAAATTCAATGTGTCGTGAGAGTTCTGGTCCGTTTCATAAAGAGTGTGCAAAACGTGGCCGAAAATTAAAACCTCCATAACTCTCTCATTTTGAGTCCAAAAGTGGTGAAAATTCCACGAATCGGAGGTCTTCATCTTCGCTCTCAGGGGAAAGAAATCTTGTTTCAAATTCAGTGGGATGAGAGCGTTCTTGTCTGTGTTATAAAGAGTGTGCGACACGTCACCTGAAATTAAAACCTCCATAACTCTCATTTTAGGTCCAAAAGTGGCCAAATTTCTTCCAATCGGAGGTCTTGAAATTCAGTTTCAAAGGAAAGAATTCTCGTTTCAAAAGTCGGTGGGATGTGAGTGTTCTAGTCCGTTTTATAATGGGCGTGAGAAACATCACCCAAAATTAAAACGACCATAACTCTCTCATTTTAAGTCGAAAAGTAGTGCAATTTTTACCAATCGGAGGTCTTCCAAATCTCGTTCGTGGGGAAAATTCTCATTTAAAAATTCAATCTGTCGTGAGAGTTTTTGTCTGTTTCATAAAGAGTGCGGAAAACATGGCCGAAAATTAAAACCTCCATAACTCTCTCATTTTGAGTCCAAAACTGGTGAAATTTCCTCCAATCGGAGGTCTTCATCTTCGCTTTCAGGGGAAAGAAATCTTGTTTCAAAATTCAATGGGATGGTAGCGTTCTTGTTTGTGTTATAAAGAGTGTGCGACAGGTCACCTGAAATTAAAACCACCATAACTCTCATGTTAGGTCCAAAAGTGGCGAAATTTCTTCCAATCGAAGGTCCTGAAATTCACTTTCAAAGGAAAAAATTCTCGTTTCAAAATTCGGTGGGATGAGAGTGTTCTGGTCCGTTTTAAAAAGGGCGTGAGAAACATCACCCAAAATTAAAACCACCATAACTCTCTCATTTTAAGTCGAAAAGTAGTGCAATTTCTACCAATCGGAGGTCTTCAAATTCTCGTTCGTGGGGAAAATTCTCATTTAAAAATTCAATGTGTCGTGAGAGTTCTTGTCCGTTTCGTAAAGAGTGTGCGAAACGTGGCCGAAAATTAAAACCTCCATAACTCTCTCATTTTGAGTCCAAAAGTGGTGAAAATTCCACGAATCGGAGGTCTTCATCTTCGCTCTCAGGGGAAAGAAATCTTGTTTCAAATTCAGTGGGATGAGAGCGTTCTTGTCTGTGTTATAAAGAGTGTGCGACACGTCACCTGAAATTAAAACCTCCATAACTCTCATTTTAGGTCCAAAAGTGGCCAAATTTCTTCCAATCGGAGGTCTTGAAATTCAGTTTCAAAGGAAAGAATTCTCGTTTCAAAAGTCGGTGGGATGTGAGTGTTCTAGTCCGTTTTATAATGGGCGTGAGAAACATCACCCAAAATTAAAACGACCATAACTCTCTCATTTTAAGTCGAAAAGTAGTGCAATTTTTACCAATCGGAGGTCTTCCAAATCTCGTTCGTGGGGAAAATTCTCATTTAAAAATTCAATCTGTCGTGAGAGTTTTTGTCTGTTTCATAAAGAGTGCGGAAAACATGGCCGAAAATTAAAACCTCCATAACTCTCTCATTTTGAGTCCAAAACTGGTGAAATTTCCTCCAATCGGAGGTCTTCATCTTCGCTTTCAGGGGAAAGAAATCTTGTTTCAAAATTCAATGGGATGGTAGCGTTCTTGTTTGTGTTATAAAGAGTGTGCGACAGGTCACCTGAAATTAAAACCACCATAACTCTCATGTTAGGTCCAAAAGTGGCGAAATTTCTTCCAATCGAAGGTCCTGAAATTCACTTTCAAAGGAAAAAATTCTCGTTTCAAAATTCGGTGGGATGAGAGTGTTCTGGTCCGTTTTAAAAAGGGCGTGAGAAACATCACCCAAAATTAAAACCACCATAACTCTCTCATTTTAAGTCGAAAAGTAGTGCAATTTCTACCAATCGGAGGTCTTCAAATTCTCGTTCGTGGGGAAAATTCTCATTTAAAAATTCAATGTGTCGTGAGAGTTCTTGTCCGTTTCGTAAAGAGTGTGCGAAACGTGGCCGAAAATTAAAACCTCCATAACTCTCTCATTTTGAGTACAAAAGTAGTGAAATTTCCACCAATCGGAGGTCTTCATCTTCGCTTTCAGGGGAAAGAAATCTTGTTTCAAAATTCAATGGGATGAGAGCGTTCTTGTTTGTGTTATAAAGAGTGTGCGACACGTCACCTGAAATTAAAACCTCCATAACTCTCATGTTAGGTCCAAAAGTGGCGAAATTTCTTCCAATCGGGGGTCTTGAAATTCACTTTCAAAGGAAAGAATTCTCTCTTCAAAATTCGGTGGGATGAGAGTGTTCTGGTCCGTTTTATAAAGCGCGTGAGAAACATCACCCAAAATTAAAACCACCATAACTCTCTCATTTTAAGTCGAAAAATAGTGCAATTTCTACCAATCGGAGGTCTTCAAATTCTCGTTCGTGGGGAAAATTCGCATTTAAAAATTCAATGTGTCGTGAGAGTTCTGGTCCGTTTCATAAAGAGTGTGCAAAACGTGGCCGAAAATTAAAACCTCCATAACTCTCTCATTTTGAGTCCAAAAGTGGTGAAAATTCCACGAATCGGAGGTCTTCATCTTCGCTCTCAGGGGAAAGAAATCTTGTTTCAAATTCAGTGGGATGAGAGCGTTCTTGTCTGTGTTATAAAGAGTGTGCGACACGTCACCTGAAATTAAAACCTCCATAACTCTCATTTTAGGTCCAAAAGTGGCCAAATTTCTTCCAATCGGAGGTCTTGAAATTCAGTTTCAAAGGAAAGAATTCTCGTTTCAAAAGTCGGTGGGATGTGAGTGTTCTAGTCCGTTTTATAATGGGCGTGAGAAACATCACCCAAAATTAAAACGACCATAACTCTCTCATTTTAAGTCGAAAAGTAGTGCAATTTTTACCAATCGGAGGTCTTCCAAATCTCGTTCGTGGGGAAAATTCTCATTTAAAAATTCAATCTGTCGTGAGAGTTTTTGTCTGTTTCATAAAGAGTGCGGAAAACATGGCCGAAAATTAAAACCTCCATAACTCTCTCATTTTGAGTCCAAAACTGGTGAAATTTCCTCCAATCGGAGGTCTTCATCTTCGCTTTCAGGGGAAAGAAATCTTGTTTCAAAATTCAATGGGATGGTAGCGTTCTTGTTTGTGTTATAAAGAGTGTGCGACAGGTCACCTGAAATTAAAACCACCATAACTCTCATGTTAGGTCCAAAAGTGGCGAAATTTCTTCCAATCGAAGGTCCTGAAATTCACTTTCAAAGGAAAAAATTCTCGTTTCAAAATTCGGTGGGATGAGAGTGTTCTGGTCCGTTTTAAAAAGGGCGTGAGAAACATCACCCAAAATTAAAACCACCATAAGTCTCTCATTTTAAGTCGAAAAGTAGTGCAATTTCTACCAATCGGAGGTCTTCAAATTCTCGTTCGTGGGGAAAATTCTCATTTAAAAATTCAATGTGTCGTGAGAGTTCTTGTCCGTTTCGTAAAGAGTGTGCGAAACGTGGCCGAAAATTAAAACCTCCATAACTCTCTCATTTTGAGTACAAAAGTAGTGAAATTTCCACCAATCGGAGGTCTTCATCTTCGCTTTCAGGGGAAAGAAATCTTGTTTCAAAATTCAATGGGATGAGAGCGTTCTTGTTTGTGTTATAAAGAGTGTGCGACACGTCACCTGAAATTAAAACCTCCATAACTCTCATGTTAGGTCCAAAAGTGGCGAAATTTCTTCCAATCGGGGGTCTTGAAATTCACTTTCAAAGGAAAGAATTCTCGCTTCAAAATTCGGTGGGATGAGAGTGTTCTGGTCCGTTTTATAAAGCGCGTGAGAAACATCACCCAAAATTAAAACCACCATAACTCTCTCATTTTAAGTCGAAAAATAGTGCAATTTCTACCAATCGGAGGTCTTCAAATTCTCGTTCGTGGGGAAAATTCGCATTTAAAAATTCAATGTGTCGTGAGAGTTCTGGTCCGTTTCATAAAGAGTGTGCAAAACGTGGCCGAAAATTAAAACCTCCATAACTCTCTCATTTTGAGTCCAAAAGTGGTGAAAATTCCACGAATCGGAGGTCTTCATCTTCGCTCTCAGGGGAAAGAAATCTTGTTTCAAATTCAGTGGGATGAGAGCGTTCTTGTCTGTGTTATAAAGAGTGTGCGACACGTCACCTGAAATTAAAACCTCCATAACTCTCATTTTAGGTCCAAAAGTGGCCAAATTTCTTCCAATCGGAGGTCTTGAAATTCAGTTTCAAAGGAAAGAATTCTCGTTTCAAAAGTCGGTGGGATGTGAGTGTTCTAGTCCGTTTTATAATGGGCGTGAGAAACATCACCCAAAATTAAAACGACCATAACTCTCTCAATTTAAGTCGAAAAGTAGTGCAATTTTTACCAATCGGAGGTCTTCCAAATCTCGTTCGTGGGGAAAATTCTCATTTAAAAATTCAATCTGTCGTGAGAGTTTTTGTCTGTTTCATAAAGAGTGCGGAAAACATGGCCGAAAATTAAAACCTCCATAACTCTCTCATTTTGAGTCCAAAACTGGTGAAATTTCCTCCAATCGGAGGTCTTCATCTTCGCTTTCAGGGGAAAGAAATCTTGTTTCAAAATTCAATGGGATGGTAGCGTTCTTGTTTGTGTTATAAAGAGTGTGCGACAGGTCACCTGAAATTAAAACCACCATAACTCTCATGTTAGGTCCAAAAGTGGCGAAATTTCTTCCAATCGAAGGTCCTGAAATTCACTTTCAAAGGAAAAAATTCTCGTTTCAAAATTCGGTGGGATGAGAGTGTTCTGGTCCGTTTTAAAAAGGGCGTGAGAAACATCACCCAAAATTAAAACCACCATAACTCTCTCATTTTAAGTCGAAAAGTAGTGCAATTTCTACCAATCGGAGGTCTTCAAATTCTCGTTCGTGGGGAAAATTCTCATTTAAAAATTCAATGTGTCGTGAGAGTTCTTGTCCGTTTCGTAAAGAGTGTGCGAAACGTGGCCGAAAATTAAAACCTCCATAACTCTCTCATTTTGAGTACAAAAGTAGTGAAATTTCCACCAATCGGAGGTCTTCATCTTCGCTTTCAGGGGAAAGAAATCTTGTTTCAAAATTCAATGGGATGAGAGCGTTCTTGTTTGTGTTATAAAGAGTGTGCGACACGTCACCTGAAATTAAAACCTCCATAACTCTCATGTTAGGTCCAAAAGTGGCGAAATTTCTTCCAATCGGGGGTCTTGAAATTCACTTTCAAAGGAAAGAATTCTCTCTTCAAAATTCGGTGGGATGAGAGTGTTCTGGTCCGTTTTATAAAGCGCGTGAGAAACATCACCCAAAATTAAAACCACCATAACTCTCTCATTTTAAGTCGAAAAATAGTGCAATTTCTACCAATCGGAGGTCTTCAAATTCTCGTTCGTGGGGAAAATTCGCATTTAAAAATTCAATGTGTCGTGAGAGCTCTGGTCCGTTTCATAAAGAGTGTGCAAAACGTGGCCGAAAATTAAAACCTCCATAACTCTCTCATTTTGAGTCCAAAAGTGGTGAAAATTCCACGAATCGGAGGTCTTCATCTTCGCTCTCAGGGGAAAGAAATCTTGTTTCAAATTCAGTGGGATGAGAGCGTTCTTGTCTGTGTTATAAAGAGTGTGCGACACGTCACCTGAAATTAAAACCTCCATAACTCTCATTTTAGGTCCAAAAGTGGCCAAATTTCTTCCAATCGGAGGTCTTGAAATTCAGTTTCAAAGGAAAGAATTCTCGTTTCAAAAGTCGGTGGGATGTGAGTGTTCTAGTCCGTTTTATAATGGGCGTGAGAAACATCACCCAAAATTAAAACGACCATAACTCTCTCATTTTAAGTCGAAAAGTAGTGCAATTTTTACCAATCGGAGGTCTTCCAAATCTCGTTCGTGGGGAAAATTCTCATTTAAAAATTCAATCTGTCGTGAGAGTTTTTGTCTGTTTCATAAAGAGTGCGGAAAACATGGCCGAAAATTAAAACCTCCATAACTCTCTCATTTTGAGTCCAAAACTGGTGAAATTTCCTCCAATCGGAGGTCTTCATCTTCGCTTTCAGGGGAAAGAAATCTTGTTTCAAAATTCAATGGGATGGTAGCGTTCTTGTTTGTGTTATAAAGAGTGTGCGACAGGTCACCTGAAATTAAAACCACCATAACTCTCATGTTAGGTCCAAAAGTGGCGAAATTTCTTCCAATCGAAGGTCCTGAAATTCACTTTCAAAGGAAAAAATTCTCGTTTCAAAATTCGGTGGGATGAGAGTGTTCTGGTCCGTTTTAAAAAGGGCGTGAGAAACATCACCCAAAATTAAAACCACCATAAGTCTCTCATTTTAAGTCGAAAAGTAGTGCAATTTCTACCAATCGGAGGTCTTCAAATTCTCGTTCGTGGGGAAAATTCTCATTTAAAAATTCAATGTGTCGTGAGAGTTCTTGTCCGTTTCGTAAAGAGTGTGCGAAACGTGGCCGAAAATTAAAACCTCCATAACTCTCTCATTTTGAGTACAAAAGTAGTGAAATTTCCACCAATCGGAGGTCTTCAGCTTCGCTTTCAGGGGAAAGAAATCTTGTTTCAAAATTCAATGGGATGAGAGCGTTCTTGTTTGTGTTATAAAGAGTGTGCGACACGTCACCTGAAATTAAAACCTCCATAACTCTCATGTTACGTCCAAAAGTGGCGAAATTTCTTCCAATCGGGGGTCTTGAAATTCACTTTCAAAGGAAAGAATTCTCGCTTCAAAATTCGGTGGGATGAGAGTGTTCTGGTCCGTTTTATAAAGCGCGTGAGAAACATCACCCAAAATTAAAACCACCATAACTCTCTCATTTTAAGTCGAAAAATAGTGCAATTTCTACCAATCGGAGGTCTTCAAATTCTCGTTCGTGGGGAAAATTCGCATTTAAAAATTCAATGTGTCGTGAGAGTTCTGGTCCGTTTCATAAAGAGTGTGCAAAACGTGGCCGAAAAATAAAACCTCCATAACTCTCTCATTTTGAGTCCAAAAGTGGTGAAAATTCCACGAATCGGAGGTCTTCATCTTCGCTCTCAGGGGAAAGAAATCTTGTTTCAAATTCAGTGGGATGAGAGCGTTCTTGTCTGTGTTATAAAGAGTGTGCGCCACGTCACCTGAAATTAAAACCTCCATAACTCTCATTTTAGGTCCAAAAGTGGCCAAATTTCTTCCAATCGGAGGTCTTGAAATTCAGTTTCAAAGGAAAGAATTCTCGTTTCAAAAGTCGGTGGGATGTGAGTGTTCTAGTCCGTTTTATAATGGGCGTGAGAAACATCACCCAAAATTAAAACGACCATAACTCTCTCAATTTAAGTCGAAAAGTAGTGCAATTTTTACCAATCGGAGGTCTTCCAAATCTCGTTCGTGGGGAAAATTCTCATTTAAAAATTCAATCTGTCGTGAGAGTTTTTGTCTGTTTCATAAAGAGTGCGGAAAACATGGCCGAAAATTAAAACCTCCATAACTCTCTCATTTTGAGTCCAAAACTGGTGAAATTTCCTCCAATCGGAGGTCTTCATCTTCGCTTTCAGGGGAAAGAAATCTTGTTTCAAAATTCAATGGGATGGTAGCGTTCTTGTTTGTGTTATAAAGAGTGTGCGACAGGTCACCTGAAATTAAAACCACCATAACTCTCATGTTAGGTCCAAAAGTGGCGAAATTTCTTCCAATCGAAGGTCCTGAAATTCACTTTCAAAGGAAAAAATTCTCGTTTCAAAATTCGGTGGGATGAGAGTGTTCTGGTCCGTTTTAAAAAGGGCGTGAGAAACATCACCCAAAATTAAAACCACCATAAGTCTCTCATTTTAAGTCGAAAAGTAGTGCAATTTCTACCAATCGGAGGTCTTCAAATTCTCGTTCGTGGGGAAAATTCTCATTTAAAAATTCAATGTGTCGTGAGAGTTCTTGTCCGTTTCGTAAAGAGTGTGCGAAACGTGGCCGAAAATTAAAACCTCCATAACTCTCTCATTTTGAGTACAAAAGTAGTGAAATTTCCACCAATCGGAGGTCTTCATCTTCGCTTTCAGGGGAAAGAAATCTTGTTTCAAAATTCAATGGGATGAGAGCGTTCTTGTTTGTGTTATAAAGAGTGTGCGACACGTCACCTGAAATTAAAACCTCCATAACTCTCATGTTAGGTCCAAAAGTGGCGAAATTTCTTCCAATCGGGGGTCTTGAAATTCACTTTCAAAGGAAAGAATTCTCTCTTCAAAATTCGGTGGATGAGAGTGTTCTGGTCCGTTTTATAAAGCGCGTGAGAAACATCACCCAAAATTAAAACCACCATAACTCTCTCATTTTAAGTCGAAAAATAGTGCAATTTCTACCAATCGGAGGTCTTCAAATTCTCGTTCGTGGGGAAAATTCGCATTTAAAAATTCAATGTGTCGTGAGAGCTCTGGTCCGTTTCATAAAGAGTGTGCAAAACGTGGCCGAAAATTAAAACCTCCATAACTCTCTCATTTTGAGTCCAAAAGTGGTGAAAATTCCACGAATCGGAGGTCTTCATCTTCGCTCTCAGGGGAAAGAAATCTTGTTTCAAATTCAGTGGGATGAGAGCGTTCTTGTCTGTGTTATAAAGAGTGTGCGACACGTCACCTGAAATTAAAACCTCCATAACTCTCATTTTAGGTCCAAAAGTGGCCAAATTTCTTCCAATCGGAGGTCTTGAAATTCAGTTTCAAAGGAAAGAATTCTCGTTTCAAAAGTCGGTGGGATGTGAGTGTTCTAGTCCGTTTTATAATGGGCGTGAGAAACATCACCCAAAATTAAAACGACCATAACTCTCTCATTTTAAGTCGAAAAGTAGTGCAAGTTTTACCAATCGGAGGTCTTCCAAATCTCGTTCGTGGGGAAAATTCTCATTTAAAAATTCAATCTGTCGTGAGAGTTTTTGTCTGTTTCATAAAGAGTGCGGAAAACAGGGCCGAAAATTAAAACCTCCATAACTCTCTCATTTTGAGTCCAAAACTGGTGAAATTTCCTCCAATCGGAGGTCTTCATCTTCGCTTTCAGGGGAAAGAAATCTTGTTTCAAAATTCAATGGGATGGTAGCGTTCTTGTTTGTGTTATAAAGAGTGTGCGACAGGTCACCTGAAATTAAAACCACCATAACTCTCATGTTAGGTCCAAAAGTGGCGAAATTTCTTCCAATCGAAGGTCCTGAAATTCACTTTCAAAGGAAAAAATTCTCGTTTCAAAATTCGGTGGGATGAGAGTGTTCTGGTCCGTTTTAAAAAGGGCGTGAGAAACATCACCCAAAATTAAAACCACCATAACTCTCTCATTTTAAGTCGAAAAGTAGTGCAATTTCTACCAATCGGAGGTCTTCAAATTCTCGTTCGTGGGGAAAATTCTCATTTAAAAATTCAATGTGTCGTGAGAGTTCTTGTCCGTTTCGTAAAGAGTGTGCGAAACGTGGCCGAAAATTAAAACCTCCATAACTCTCTCATTTTGAGTACAAAAGTAGTGAAATTTCCACCAATCGGAGGTCTTCATCTTCGCTTTCAGGGGAAAGAAATCTTGTTTCAAAATTCAATGGGATGAGAGCGTTCTTGTTTGTGTTATAAAGAGTGTGCGACACGTCACCTGAAATTAAAACCTCCATAACTCTCATGTTACGTCCAAAAGTGGCGAAATTTCTTCCAATCGGGGGTCTTGAAATTCACTTTCAAAGGAAAGAATTCTCGCTTCAAAATTCGGTGGGATGAGAGTGTTCTGGTCCGTTTTATAAAGCGCGTGAGAAACATCACCCAAAATTAAAACCACCATAACTCTCTCATTTTAAGTCGAAAAATAGTGCAATTTCTACCAATCGGAGGTCTTCAAATTCTCGTTCGTGGGGAAAATTCGCATTTAAAAATTCAATGTGTCGTGAGAGTTCTGGTCCGTTTCATAAAGAGTGTGCAAAACGTGGCCGAAAATTAAAACCTCCATAACTCTCTCATTTTGAGTCCAAAAGTGGTGAAAATTCCACGAATCGGAGGTCTTCATCTTCGCTCTCAGGGGAAAGAAATCTTGTTTCAAATTCAGTGGGATGAGAGCGTTCTTGTCTGTGTTATAAAGAGTGTGCGCCACGTCACCTGAAATTAAAACCTCCATAACTCTCATTTTAGGTCCAAAAGTGGCCAAATTTCTTCCAATCGGAGGTCTTGAAATTCAGTTTCAAAGGAAAGAATTCTCGTTTCAAAAGTCGGTGGGATGTGAGTGTTCCAGTCCGTTTTATAATGGGCGTGAGAAACATCACCCAAAATTAAAACGACCATAACTCTCTCATTTTAAGTCGAAAAGTAGTGCAATTTTTACCAATCGGAGGTCTTCCAAATCTCGTTCGTGGGGAAAATTCTCATTTAAAAATTCAATCTGTCGTGAGAGTTTTTGTCTGTTTCATAAAGAGTGCGGAAAACATGGCCGAAAATTAAAACCTCCATAACTCTCTCATTTTGAGTCCAAAACTGGTGAAATTTCCTCCAATCGGAGGTCTTCATCTTCGCTTTCAGGGGAAAGAAATCTTGTTTCAAAATTCAATGGGATGGTAGCGTTCTTGTTTGTGTTATAAAGAGTGTGCGACAGGTCACCTGAAATTAAAACCACCATAACTCTCATGTTAGGTCCAAAAGTGGCGAAATTTCTTCCAATCGAAGGTCCTGAAATTCACTTTCAAAGGAAAAAATTCTCGTTTCAAAATTCGGTGGGATGAGAGTGTTCTGGTCCGTTTTAAAAAGGGCGTGAGAAACATCACCCAAAATTAAAACCACCATAAGTCTCTCATTTTAAGTCGAAAAGTAGTGCAATTTCTACCAATCGGAGGTCTTCAAATTCTCGTTCGTGGGGAAAATTCTCATTTAAAAATTCAATGTGTCGTGAGAGTTCTTGTCCGTTTCGTAAAGAGTGTGCGAAACGTGGCCGAAAATTAAAACCTCCATAACTCTCTCATTTTGAGTACAAAAGTAGTGAAATTTCCACCAATCGGAGGTCTTCATCTTCGCTTTCAGGGGAAAGAAATCTTGTTTCAAAATTCAATGGGATGAGAGCGTTCTTGTTTGTGTTATAAAGAGTGTGCGACACGTCACCTGAAATTAAAACCTCCATAACTCTCATGTTAGGTCCAAAAGTGGCGAAATTTCTTCCAATCGGGGGTCTTGAAATTCACTTTCAAAGGAAAGAATTCTCTCTTCAAAATTCGGTGGGATGAGAGTGTTCTGGTCCGTTTTATAAAGCGCGTGAGAAACATCACCCAAAATTAAAACCACCATAACTCTCTCATTTTAAGTCGAAAAATAGTGCAATTTCTACCAATCGGAGGTCTTCAAATTCTCGTTCGTGGGGAAAATTCGCATTTAAAAATTCAATGTGTCGTGAGAGTTCTGGTCCGTTTCATAAAGAGTGTGCAAAACGTGGCCGAAAATTAAAACCTCCATAACTCTCTCATTTTGAGTCCAAAAGTGGTGAAAATTCCACGAATCGGAGGTCTTCATCTTCGCTCTCAGAGGAAAGAAATCTTGTTTCAAATTCAGTGGGATGAGAGCGTTCTTGTCTGTGTTATAAAGAGTGTGCGCCACGTCACCTGAAATTAAAACCTCCATAACTCTCATTTTAGGTCCAAAAGTGGCCAAATTTCTTCCAATCGGAGGTCTTGAAATTCAGTTTCAAAGGAAAGAATTCTCGTTTCAAAAGTCGGTGGGATGTGAGTGTTCTAGTCCGTTTTATAATGGGCGTGAGAAACATCACCCAAAATTAAAACGACCATAACTCTCTCATTTTAAGTCGAAAAGTAGTGCAATTTTTACCAATCGGAGGTCTTCCAAATCTCGTTCGTGGGGAAAATTCTCATTTAAAAATTCAATCTGTCGTGAGAGTTTTTGTCTGTTTCATAAAGAGTGCGGAAAACATGGCCGAAAATTAAAACCTCCATAACTCTCTCATTTTGAGTCCAAAACTGGTGAAATTTCCTCCAATCGGAGGTCTTCATCTTCGCTTTCAGGGGAAAGAAATCTTGTTTCAAAATTCAATGGGATGGTAGCGTTCTTGTTTGTGTTATAAAGAGTGTGCGACAGGTCACCTGAAATTAAAACCACCATAACTCTCATGTTAGGTCCAAAAGTGGCGAAATTTCTTCCAATCGAAGGTCCTGAAATTCACTTTCAAAGGAAAAAATTCTCGTTTCAAAATTCGGTGGGATGAGAGTGTTCTGGTCCGTTTTAAAAAGGGCGTGAGAAACATCACCCAAAATTAAAACCACCATAAGTCTCTCATTTTAAGTCGAAAAGTAGTGCAATTTCTACCAATCGGAGGTCTTCAAATTCTCGTTCGTGGGGAAAATTCTCATTTAAAAATTCAATGTGTCGTGAGAGTTCTTGTCCGTTTCGTAAAGAGTGTGCGAAACGTGGCCGAAAATTAAAACCTCCATAACTCTCTCATTTTGAGTACAAAAGTAGTGAAATTTCCACCAATCGGAGGTCTTCATCTTCGCTTTCAGGGGAAAGAAATCTTGTTTCAAAATTCAATGGGATGAGAGCGTTCTTGTTTGTGTTATAAAGAGTGTGCGACACGTCACCTGAAATTAAAACCTCCATAACTCTCATGTTAGGTCCAAAAGTGGCGAAATTTCTTCCAATCGGGGGTCTTGAAATTCACTTTCAAAGGAAAGAATTCTCTCTTCAAAATTCGGTGGGATGAGAGTGTTCTGGTCCGTTTTATAAAGCGCGTGAGAAACATCACCCAAAATTAAAACCACCATAACTCTCTCATTTTAAGTCGAAAAATAGTGCAATTTCTACCAATCGGAGGTCTTCAAATTCTCGTTCGTGGGGAAAATTCGCATTTAAAAATTCAATGTGTCGTGAGAGTTCTGGTCCGTTTCATAAAGAGTGTGCAAAACGTGGCCGAAAATTAAAACCTCCATAACTCTCTCATTTTGAGTCCAAAAGTGGTGAAAATTCCACGAATCGGAGGTCTTCATCTTCGCTCTCAGGGGAAAGAAATCTTGTTTCAAATTCAGTGGGATGAGAGCGTTCTTGTCTGTGTTATAAAGAGTGTGCGACACGTCACCTGAAATTAAAACCTCCATAACTCTCATTTTAGGTCCAAAAGTGGCCAAATTTCTTCCAATCGGAGGTCTTGAAATTCAGTTTCAAAGGAAAGAATTCTCGTTTCAAAAGTCGGTGGGATGTGAGTGTTCTAGTCCGTTTTATAATGGGCGTGAGAAACATCACCCAAAATTAAAACGACCATAACTCTCTCATTTTAAGTCGAAAAGTAGTGCAATTTTTACCAATCGGAGGTCTTCCAAATCTCGTTCGTGGGGAAAATTCTCATTTAAAAATTCAATCTGTCGTGAGAGTTTTTGTCTGTTTCATAAAGAGTGCGGAAAACATGGCCGAAAATTAAAACCTCCATAACTCTCTCATTTTGAGTCCAAAACTGGTGAAATTTCCTCCAATCGGAGGTCTTCATCTTCGCTTTCAGGGGAAAGAAATCTTGTTTCAAAATTCAATGGGATGGTAGCGTTCTTGTTTGTGTTATAAAGAGTGTGCGACAGGTCACCTGAAATTAAAACCACCATAACTCTCATGTTAGGTCCAAAAGTGGCGAAATTTCTTCCAATCGAAGGTCCTGAAATTCACTTTCAAAGGAAAAAATTCTCGTTTCAAAATTCGGTGGGATGAGAGTGTTCTGGTCCGTTTTAAAAAGGGCGTGAGAAACATCACCCAAAATTAAAACCACCATAACTCTCTCATTTTAAGTCGAAAAGTAGTGCAATTTCTACCAATCGGAGGTCTTCAAATTCTCGTTCGTGGGGAAAATTCTCATTTAAAAATTCAATGTGTCGTGAGAGTTCTTGTCCGTTTCGTAAAGAGTGTGCGAAACGTGGCCGAAAATTAAAACCTCCATAACTCTCTCATTTTGAGTACAAAAGTAGTGAAATTTCCACCAATCGGAGGTCTTCATCTTCGCTTTCAGGGGAAAGAAATCTTGTTTCAAAATTCAATGGGATGAGAGCGTTCTTGTTTGTGTTATAAAGAGTGTGCGACACGTCACCTGAAATTAAAACCTCCATAACTCTCATGTTACGTCCAAAAGTGGCGAAATTTCTTCCAATCGGGGGTCTTGAAATTCACTTTCAAAGGAAAGAATTCTCGCTTCAAAATTCGGTGGGATGAGAGTGTTCTGGTCCGTTTTATAAAGCGCGTGAGAAACATCACCCAAAATTAAAACCACCATAACTCTCTCATTTTAAGTCGAAAAATAGTGCAATTTCTACCAATCGGAGGTCTTCAAATTCTCGTTCGTGGGGAAAATTCGCATTTAAAAATTCAATGTGTCGTGAGAGTTCTGGTCCGTTTCATAAAGAGTGTGCAAAACGTGGCCGAAAATTAAAACCTCCATAACTCTCTCATTTTGAGTCCAAAAGTGGTGAAAATTCCACGAATCGGAGGTCTTCATCTTCGCTCTCAGGGGAAAGAAATCTTGTTTCAAATTCAGTGGGATGAGAGCGTTCTTGTCTGTGTTATAAAGAGTGTGCGCCACGTCACCTGAAATTAAAACCTCCATAACTCTCATTTTAGGTCCAAAAGTGGCCAAATTTCTTCCAATCGGAGGTCTTGAAATTCAGTTTCAAAGGAAAGAATTCTCGTTTCAAAAGTCGGTGGGATGTGAGTGTTCTAGTCCGTTTTATAATGGGCGTGAGAAACATCACCCAAAATTAAAACGACCATAACTCTCTCATTTTAAGTCGAAAAGTAGTGCAATTTTTACCAATCGGAGGTCTTCCAAATCTCGTTCGTGGGGAAAATTCTCATTTAAAAATTCAATCTGTCGTGAGAGTTTTTGTCTGTTTCATAAAGAGTGCGGAAAACATGGCCGAAAATTAAAACCTCCATAACTCTCTCATTTTGAGTCCAAAACTGGTGAAATTTCCTCCAATCGGAGGTCTTCATCTTCGCTTTCAGGGGAAAGAAATCTTGTTTCAAAATTCAATGGGATGGTAGCGTTCTTGTTTGTGTTATAAAGAGTGTGCGACAGGTCACCTGAAATTAAAACCACCATAACTCTCATGTTAGGTCCAAAAGTGGCGAAATTTCTTCCAATCGAAGGTCCTGAAATTCACTTTCAAAGGAAAAAATTCTCGTTTCAAAATTCGGTGGGATGAGAGTGTTCTGGTCCGTTTTAAAAAGGGCGTGAGAAACATCACCCAAAATTAAAACCACCATAACTCTCTCATTTTAAGTCGAAAAGTAGTGCAATTTCTACCAATCGGAGGTCTTCAAATTCTCGTTCGTGGGGAAAATTCTCATTTAAAAATTCAATGTGTCGTGAGAGTTCTTGTCCGTTTCGTAAAGAGTGTGCGAAACGTGGCCGAAAATTAAAACCTCCATAACTCTCTCATTTTGAGTACAAAAGTGGTGAAATTTCCACCAATCGGAGGTCTTCATCTTCGCTTTCAGGGGAAAGAAATCTTGTTTCAAAATTCAATGGGATGAGAGCGTTCTTGTTTGTGTTATAAAGAGTGTGCGACACGTCACCTGAAATTAAAACCTCCATAACTCTCATGTTAGGTCCAAAAGTGGCGAAATTTCTTCCAATCGGGGGTCTTGAAATTCACTTTCAAAGGAAAGAATTCTCTCTTCAAAATTCGGTGGGATGAGAGTGTTCTGGTCCGTTTTATAAAGCGCGTGAGAAACATCACCCAAAATTAAAACCACCATAACTCTCTCATTTTAAGTCGAAAAATAGTGCAATTTCTACCAATCGGAGGTCTTCAAATTCTCGTTCGTGGGGAAAATTCGCATTTAAAAATTCAATGTGTCGTGAGAGTTCTGGTCCGTTTCATAAAGAGTGTGCAAAACGTGGCCGAAAATTAAAACCTCCATAACTCTCTCATTTTGAGTACAAAAGTGGTGAAATTTCCACCAATCGGAGGTCTTCATCTTCGCTTTCAGGGGAAAGAAATCTTGTTTCAAAATTCAATGGGATGAGAGCGTTCTTGTTTGTGTTATAAAGAGTGTGCGACACGTCACCTGAAATTAAAACCTCCATAACTCTCATGTTAGGTCCAAAAGTGGCGAAATTTCTTCCAATCTGGGGTCTTGAAATTCACTTTCAAAGGAAAGAATTCTCGCTTCAAAATTCGGTGGGATGAGAGTGTTCTGGTCCGTTTTATAAAGCGCGTGAGAAACATCACCCAAAATTAAAACCACCATAACTCTCTCATTTTAAGTCGAAACATAGTGCAATTTTTACCAATCGGAGGTCTTCAAATTCTCGTTCGTGGGGAAAATTCGCATTTAAAAATTCAATGTGTCGTGAGAGTTCTGGTCCGTTTCATAAAGAGTGTGCAAAACGTGGCTGAAAATTAAAACCTCCATAACTCTCTCATTTTGAGTCCAAAAGTGGTGAAAATTCCACGAATCGGAGGTCTTCATCTTCGCTCTCAGGGGAAAGAAATCTTGTTTCAAATTCAGTGGGATGAGAGCGTTCTTGTCTGTGTTATAAAGAGTGTGCGACACGTCACCTGAAATTAAAACCTCCATAACTCTCATTTTAGGTCCAAAAGTGGCCAAATTTCTTCCAATCGGAGGTCTTGAAATTCAGTTTCAAAGGAAAGAATTCTCGTTTCAAAAGTCGGTGGGATGTGAGTGTTCTAGTCCGTTTTATAATGGGCGTGAGAAACATCACCCAAAATTAAAACGACCATAACTCTCTCATTTTAAGTCGAAAAGTAGTGCAATTTTTACCAATCGGAGGTCTTCCAAATCTCGTTCGTGGGGAAAATTCTCATTTAAAAATTCAATCTGTCGTGAGAGTTTTTGTCTGTTTCATAAAGAGTGCGGAAAACATGGCCGAAAATTAAAACCTCCATAACTCTCTCATTTTGAGTCCAAAACTGGTGAAATTTCCTCCAATCGGAGGTCTTCATCTTCGCTTTCACGGGAAAGAAATCTTGTTTCAAAATTCAATGGGATGGTAGCATTCTTGTTTGTGTTATAAAGAGTGTGCGACAGGTCACCTGAAATTAAAACCACCATAACTCTCATGTTAGGTCCAAAAGTGGCGAAATTTCTTCCAATCGAAGGTCCTGAAATTCACTTTCAAAGGAAAAAATTCTCGTTTCAAAATTCGGTGGGATGAGAGTGTTCTGGTCCGTTTTAAAAAGGGCGTGAGAAACATCACCCAAAATTAAAACCACCATAACTCTCTCATTTTAAGTCGAAAAGTAGTGCAATTTCTACCAATCGGAGGTCTTCAAATTCTCGTTCGTGGGGAAAATTCTCATTTAAAAATTCAATGTGTCGTGAGAGTTCTTGTCCGTTTCGTAAAGAGTGTGCGAAACGTGGCCGAAAATTAAAACCTCCATAACTCTCTCATTTTGAGTACAAAAGTAGTGAAATTTCCACCAATCGGAGGTCTTCATCTTCGCTTTCAGGGGAAAGAAATCTTGTTTCAAAATTCAATGGGATGAGAGCGTTCTTGTTTGTGTTATAAAGAGTGTGCGACACGTCACCTGAAATTAAAACCTCCATAACTCTCATGTTAGGTCCAAAAGTGGCGAAATTTCTTCCAATCGGGGGTCTTGAAATTCACTTTCAAAGGAAAGAATTCTCGCTTCAAAATTCGGTGGGATGAGAGTGTTCTGGTCCGTTTTATAAAGCGCGTGAGAAACATCACCCAAAATTAAAACCACCATAACTCTCTCATTTTAAGTCGAAAAATAGTGCAATTTCTACCAATCGGAGGTCTTCAAATTCTCGTTCGTGGGGAAAATTCGCATTTAAAAATTCAATGTGTCGTGAGAGTTCTGGTCCGTTTCATAAAGAGTGTGCAAAACGTGGCCGAAAATTAAAACCTCCATAACTCTCTCATTTTGAGTCCAAAAGTGGTGAAAATTCCACGAATCGGAGGTCTTCATCTTCGCTCTCAGGGGAAAGAAATCTTGTTTCAAATTCAGTGGGATGAGAGCGTTCTTGTCTGTGTTATAAAGAGTGTGCGACACGTCACCTGAAATTAAAACCTCCATAACTCTCATTTTAGGTCCAAAAGTGGCCAAATTTCTTCCAATCGGAGGTCTTGAAATTCAGTTTCAAAGGAAAGAATTCTCGTTTCAAAAGTCGGTGGGATGTGAGTGTTCTAGTCCGTTTTATAATGGGCGTGAGAAACATCACCCATAATTAAAACGACCATAACTCTCTCATTTTAAGTCGAAAAGTAGTGCAATTTTTACCAATCGGAGGTCTTCCAAATCTCGTTCGTGGGGAAAATTCTCATTTAAAAATTCAATCTGTCGTGAGAGTTTTTGTCTATTTCATAAAGAGTGCGGAAAACATGGCCGAAAATTAAAACCTCAATAACTCTCTCATTTTGAGTCCAAAACTGGTGAAATTTCCTCCAATCGGAGGTCTTCATCTTCGCTTTCAGGGGAAAGAAATCTTGTTTCAAAATTCAATGGGATGGTAGCGTTCTTGTTTGTGTTATAAAGAGTGTGCGACAGGTCACCTGAAATTAAAACCACCATAACTCTCATGTTAGGTCCAAAAGTGGCGAAATTTCTTCCAATCGAAGGTCCTGAAATTCACTTTCAAAGGAAAAAATTCTCGTTTCAAAATTCGGTGGGATGAGAGTGTTCTGGTCCGTTTTAAAAAGGGCTTGAGAAACATCACCCAAAATTAAAACCACCATAACTCTCTCATTTTAAGTCGAAAAGTAGTGCAATTTCTACCAATCGGAGGTCTTCAAATTCTCGTTCGTGGGGAAAATTCTCATTTAAAAATTCAATGTGTCGTGAGAGTTCTTGTCCGTTTCGTAAAGAGTGTGCGAAACGTGGCCGAAAATTAAAACCTCCATAACTCTCTCATTTTGAGTACAAAAGTGGTGAAATTTCCACCAATCGGAGGTCTTCATCTTCGCTTTCAGGGGAAAGAAATCTTGTTTCAAAATTCAATGGGATGAGAGCGTTCTTGTTTGTGTTATAAAGAGTGTGCGACACGTCACCTGAAATTAAAACCTCCATAACTCTCATGTTAGGTCCAAAAGTGGCGAAATTTCTTCCAATCGGGGGTCTTGAAATTCACTTTCAAAGGAAAGAATTCTCTCTTCAAAATTCGGTGGGATGAGAGTGTTCTGGTCCGTTTTATAAAGCGCGTGAGAAACATCACCCAAAATTAAAACCACCATAACTCTCTCATTTTAAGTCGAAAAATAGTGCAATTTCTACCAATCGGAGGTCTTCAAATTCTCGTTCGTGGGGAAAATTCGCATTTAAAAATTCAATGTGTCGTGAGAGTTCTGGTCCGTTTCATAAAGAGTGTGCAAAACGTGGCCGAAAATTAAAACCTCCATAACTCTCTCATTTTGAGTCCAAAAGTGGTGAAAATTCCACGAATCGGAGGTCTTCATCTTCGCTCTCAGGGGAAAGAAATCTTGTTTCAAATTCAGTGGGATGAGAGCGTTCTTGTCTGTGTTATAAAGAGTGTGCGACACGTCACCTGAAATTAAAACCTCCATAACTCTCATTTTAGGTCCAAAAGTGGCCAAATTTCTTCCAATCGGAGGTCTTGAAATTCAGTTTCAAAGGAAACAATTATCGTTTCAAAAGTCGGTGGGATGTGAGTGTTCTAGTCCGTTTTATAATGGGCGTGAGAAACATCACCCATAATTAAAACGACCATAACTCTCTCATTTTAAGTCGAAAAGTAGTGCAATTTTTACCAATCGGAGGTCTTCCAAATCTCGTTCGTGGGGAAAATTCTCATTTAAAAATTCAATCTGTCGTGAGAGTTTTTGTCTGTTTCATAAAGAGTGCGGAAAACATGGCCGAAAATTAAAACCTCCATAACTCTCTCATTTTGAGTCCAAAACTGGTGAAATTTCCTCCAATCGGAGGTCTTCATCTTCGCTTTCACGGGAAAGAAATCTTGTTTCAAAATTCAATGGGATGGTAGCGTTCTTGTTTGTGTTATAAAGAGTGTGCGACAGGTCACCTGAAATTAAAACCACCATAACTCTCATGTTAGGTCCAAAAGTGGCGAAATTTCTTCCAATCGAAGGTCCTGAAATTCACTTTCAAAGGAAAAAATTCTCGTTTCAAAATTCGGTGGGATGAGAGTGTTCTGGTCCGTTTTAAAAAGGGCGTGAGAAACATCACCCAAAATTAAAACCACCATAACTCTCTCATTTTAAGTCGAAAAGTAGTGCAATTTCTACCAATCGGAGGTCTTCAAATTCTCGTTCGTGGGGAAAATTCTCATTTAAAAATTCAATGTGTCGTGAGAGTTCTTGTCCGTTTCGTAAAGAGTGTGCGAAACGTGGCCGAAAATTAAAACCTCCATAACTCTCTCATTTTGAGTACAAAAGTAGTGAAATTTCCACCAATCGGAGGTCTTCATCTTCGCTTTCAGGGGAAAGAAATCTTGTTTCAAAATTCAATGGGATGAGAGCGTTCTTGTTTGTGTTATAAAGAGTGTGGGACACGTCACCTGAAATTAAAACCTCCATAACTCTCATGTTAGGTCCAAAAGTGGCGAAATTTCTTCCAATCGGGGGTCTTGAAATTCACTTTCAAAGGAAAGAATTCTCTCTTCAAAATTCGGTGGGATGAGAGTGTTCTGGTCCGTTTTATAAAGCGCGTGAGAAACATCACCCAAAATTAAAACCACCATAACTCTCTCATTTTAAGTCGAAAAATAGTGCAATTTCTACCAATCGGAGGTCTTCAAATTCTCGTTCGTGGGGAAAATTCGCATTTAAAAATTCAATGTGTCGTGAGAGTTCTGGTCCGTTTCATAAAGAGTGTGCAAAACGTGGCCGAAAATTAAAACCTCCATAACTCTCTCATTTTGAGTCCAAAAGTGGTGAAAATTCCACGAATCGGAGGTCTTCATCTTCGCTCTCAGGGGAAAGAAATCTTGTTTCAAATTCAGTGGGATGAGAGCGTTCTTGTCTGTGTTATAAAGAGTGTGCGACACGTCACCTGAAATTAAAACCTCCATAACTCTCATTTTAGGTCCAAAAGTGGCCAAATTTCTTCCAATCGGAGGTCTTGAAATTCAGTTTCAAAGGAAACAATTATCGTTTCAAAAGTCGGTGGGATGTGAGTGTTCTAGTCCGTTTTATAATGGGCGTGAGAAACATCACCCATAATTAAAACGACCATAACTCTCTCATTTTAAGTCGAAAAGTAGTGCAATTTTTACCAATCGGAGGTCTTCCAAATCTCGTTCGTGGGGAAAATTCTCATTTAAAAATTCAATCTGTCGTGAGAGTTTTTGTCTGTTTCATAAAGAGTGCGGAAAACATGGCCGAAAATTAAAACCTCCATAACTCTCTCATTTTGAGTCCAAAACTGGTGAAATTTCCTCCAATCGGAGGTCTTCATCTTCGCTTTCACGGGAAAGAAATCTTGTTTCAAAATTCAATGGGATGGTAGCGTTCTTGTTTGTGTTATAAAGAGTGTGCGACAGGTCACCTGAAATTAAAACCACCATAACTCTCATGTTAGGTCCAAAAGTGGCGAAATTTCTTCCAATCGAAGGTCCTGAAATTCACTTTCAAAGGAAAAAATTCTCGTTTCAAAATTCGGTGGGATGAGAGTGTTCTGGTCCGTTTTAAAAAGGGCGTGAGAAACATCACCCAAAATTAAAACCACCATAACTCTCTCATTTTAAGTCGAAAAGTAGTGCAATTTCTACCAATCGGAGGTCTTCAAATTCTCGTTCGTGGGGAAAATTCTCATTTAAAAATTCAATGTGTCGTGAGAGTTCTTGTCCGTTTCGTAAAGAGTGTGCGAAACGTGGCCGAAAATTAAAACCTCCATAACTCTCTCATTTTGAGTACAAAAGTAGTGAAATTTCCACCAATCGGAGGTCTTCATCTTCGCTTTCAGGGGAAAGAAATCTTGTTTCAAAATTCAATGGGATGAGAGCGTTCTTGTTTGTGTTATAAAGAGTGTGGGACACGTCACCTGAAATTAAAACCTCCATAACTCTCATGTTAGGTCCAAAAGTGGCGAAATTTCTTCCAATCGGGGGTCTTGAAATTCACTTTCAAAGGAAAGAATTCTCTCTTCAAAATTCGGTGGGATGAGAGTGTTCTGGTCCGTTTTATAAAGCGCGTGAGAAACATCACCCAAAATTAAAACCACCATAACTCTCTCATTTTAAGTCGAAAAATAGTGCAATTTCTACCAATCGGAGGTCTTCAAATTCTCGTTCGTGGGGAAAATTCGCATTTAAAAATTCAATGTGTCGTGAGAGTTCTGGTCCGTTTCATAAAGAGTGTGCAAAACGTGGCCGAAAATTAAAACCTCCATAACTCTCTCATTTTGAGTCCAAAAGTGGTGAAAATTCCACGAATCGGAGGTCTTCATCTTCGCTCTCAGGGGAAAGAAATCTTGTTTCAAATTCAGTGGGATGAGAGCGTTCTTGTCTGTGTTATAAAGAGTGTGCGACACGTCACCTGAAATTAAAACCTCCATAACTCTCATTTTAGGTCCAAAAGTGGCCAAATTTCTTCCAATCGGAGGTCTTGAAATTCAGTTTCAAAGGAAAGAATTCTCGTTTCAAAAGTCGGTGGGATGTGAGTGTTCTAGTCCGTTTTATAATGGGCGTGAGAAACATCACCCATAATTAAAACGACCATAACTCTCTCATTTTAAGTCGAAAAGTAGTGCAATTTTTACCAATCGGAGGTCTTCCAAATCTCGTTCGTGGGGAAAATTCTCATTTAAAAATTCAATCTGTCGTGAGAGTTTTTGTCTGTTTCATAAAGAGTGCGGAAAACATGGCCGAAAATTAAAACCTCCATAACTCTCTCATTTTGAGTCCAAAACTGGTGAAATTTCCTCCAATCGGAGGTCTTCATCTTCGCTTTCAGGGGAAAGAAATCTTGTTTCAAAATTCAATTGGATGGTAGCGTTCTTGTTTGTGTTATAAAGAGTGTGCGACAGGTCACCTGAAATTAAAACCACCATAACTCTCATGTTAGGTCCAAAAGTGGCGAAATTTCTTCCAATCGAAGGTCCTGAAATTCACTTTCAAAGGAAAAAATTCTCGTTTCAAAATTCGGTGGGATGAGAGTGTTCTGGTCCGTTTTAAAAAGGGCGTGAGAAACATCACCCAAAATTAAAACCACCATAACTCTCTCATTTTAAGTCGAAAAGTAGTGCAATTTCTACCAATCGGAGGTCTTCAAATTCTCGTTCGTGGGGAAAATTCTCATTTAAAAATTCAATGTGTCGTGAGAGTTCTTGTCCGTTTCGTAAAGAGTGTGCGAAACGTGGCCGAAAATTAAAACCTCCATAACTCTCTCATTTTGAGTACAAAAGTGGTGAAATTTCCACCAATCGGAGGTCTTCATCTTCGCTTTCAGGGGAAAGAAATCTTGTTTCAAAATTCAATGGGATGAGAGCGTTCTTGTTTGTGTTATAAAGAGTGTGCGACACGTCACCTGAAATTAAAACCTCCATAACTCTCATGTTAGGTCCAAAAGTGGCGAAATTTCTTCCAATCTGGGGTCTTGAAATTCACTTTCAAAGGAAAGAATTCTCGCTTCAAAATTCGGTGGGATGAGAGTGTTCTGGTCCGTTTTATAAAGCGCGTGAGAAACATCACCCAAAATTAAAACCACCATAACTCTCTCATTTTAAGTCGAAACATAGTGCAATTTTTACCAATCGGAGGTCTTCAAATTCTCGTTCGTGGGGAAAATTCGCATTTAAAAATTCAATGTGTCGTGAGAGTTCTGGTCCGTTTCATAAAGAGTGTGCAAAACGTGGCCGAAAATTAAAACCTCCATAACTCTCTCATTTTGAGTCCAAAAGTGGTGAAAATTCCACGAATCGGAGGTCTTCATCTTCGCTCTCAGGGGAAAGAAATCTTGTTTCAAATTCAGTGGGATGAGAGCGTTCTTGTCTGTGTTATAAAGAGTGTGCGACACGTCACCTGAAATTAAAACCTCCATAACTCTCATTTTAGGTCCAAAAGTGGCCAAATTTCTTCCAATCGGAGGTCTTGAAATTCAGTTTCAAAGGAAAGAATTCTCGTTTCAAAAGTCGGTGGGATGTGAGTGTTCTAGTCCGTTTTATAATGGGCGTGAGAAACATCACCCAAAATTAAAACGACCATAACTCTCTCATTTTAAGTCGAAAAGTAGTGCAATTTTTACCAATCGGAGGTCTTCCAAATCTCGTTCGTGGGGAAAATTCTCATTTAAAAATTCAATCTGTCGGGAGAGTTTTTGTCTGTTTCATAAAGAGTGCGGAAAACATGGCCGAAAATTAAAACCTCCATAACTCTCTCATTTTGAGTCCAAAACTGGTGAAATTTCCTCCAATCGGAGGTCTTCATCTTCGCTTTCACGGGAAAGAAATCTTGTTTCAAAATTCAATGGGATGGTAGCGTTCTTGTTTGTGTTATAAAGAGTGTGCGACAGGTCACCTGAAATTAAAACCACCATAACTCTCATGTTAGGTCCAAAAGTGGCGAAATTTCTTCCAATCGAAGGTCCTGAAATTCACTTTCAAAGGAAAAAATTCTCGTTTCAAAATTCGGTGGGATGAGAGTGTTCTGGTCCGTTTTAAAAAGGGCGTGAGAAACATCACCCAAAATTAAAACCACCATAACTCTCTCATTTTAAGTCGAAAAGTAGTGCAATTTCTACCAATCGGAGGTCTTCAAATTCTCGTTCGTGGGGAAAATTCTCATTTAAAAATTCAATGTGTCGTGAGAGTTCTTGTCCGTTTCGTAAAGAGTGTGCGAAACGTGGCCGAAAATTAAAACCTCCATAACTCTCTCATTTTGAGTACAAAAGTAGTGAAATTTCCACCAATCGGAGGTCTTCATCTTCGCTTTCAGGGGAAAGAAATCTTGTTTCAAAATTCAATGGGATGAGAGCGTTCTTGTTTGTGTTATAAAGAGTGTGCGACACGTCACCTGAAATTAAAACCTCCATAACTCTCATGTTAGGTCCAAAAGTGGCGAAATTTCTTCCAATCGGGGGTCTTGAAATTCACTTTCAAAGGAAAGAATTCTCGCTTCAAAATTCGGTGGGATGAGAGTGTTCTGGTCCGTTTTATAAAGCGCGTGAGAAACATCACCCAAAATTAAAACCACCATAACTCTCTCATTTTAAGTCGAAAAATAGTGCAATTTCTACCAATCGGAGGTCTTCAAATTCTCGTTCGTGGGGAAAATTCGCATTTAAAAATTCAATGTGTCGTGAGAGTTCTGGTCCGTTTCATAAAGAGTGTGCAAAACGTGGCCGAAAATTAAAACCTCCATAACTCTCTCATTTTGAGTCCAAAAGTGGTGAAAATTCCACGAATCGGAGGTCTTCATCTTCGCTCTCAGGGGAAAGAAATCTTGTTTCAAATTCAGTGGGATGAGAGCGTTCTTGTCTGTGTTATAAAGAGTGTGCGACACGTCACCTGAAATTAAAACCTCCATAACTCTCATTTTAGGTCCAAAAGTGGCCAAATTTCTTCCAATCGGAGGTCTTGAAATTCAGTTTCAAAGGAAAGAATTCTCGTTTCAAAAGTCGGTGGGATGTGAGTGTTCTAGTCCGTTTTATAATGGGCGTGAGAAACATCACCCATAATTAAAACGACCATAACTCTCTCATTTTAAGTCGAAAAGTAGTGCAATTTTTACCAATCGGAGGTCTTCCAAATCTCGTTCGTGGGGAAAATTCTCATTTAAAAATTCAATCTGTCGTGAGAGTTTTTGTCTGTTTCATAAAGAGTGCGGAAAACATGGCCGAAAATTAAAACCTCAATAACTCTCTCATTTTGAGTCCAAAACTGGTGAAATTTCCTCCAATCGGAGGTCTTCATCTTCGCTTTCAGGGGAAAGAAATCTTGTTTCAAAATTCAATGGGATGGTAGCGTTCTTGTTTGTGTTATAAAGAGTGTGCGACAGGTCACCTGAAATTAAAACCACCATAACTCTCATGTTAGGTCCAAAAGTGGCGAAATTTCTTCCAATCGAAGGTCCTGAAATTCACTTTCAAAGGAAAAAATTCTCGTTTCAAAATTCGGTGGGATGAGAGTGTTCTGGTCCGTTTTAAAAAGGGCTTGAGAAACATCACCCAAAATTAAAACCACCATAACTCTCTCATTTTAAGTCGAAAAGTAGTGCAATTTCTACCAATCGGAGGTCTTCAAATTCTCGTTCGTGGGGAAAATTCGCATTTAAAAATTCAATGTGTCGTGAGAGTTCTGGTCCGTTTCATAAAGAGTGCGCAAAACGTGGCCGAAAATTAAAACCTCCATAACTCTCTCATTTTGAGTCCAAAACTGGTGAAAATTCCACCAATCGGAGGTCTTAATCTTCGCTTTCAGGGGAAAGAAATCTTGTTTCAAAATTCAATGGGATGAGAGCGTTCTTGTTTGTGTTATAAAGAGTGTGCGACACGTCACCTGAAATTAAAACCTCCATAACTCTCATGTTAGGTCCAAAAGTGGCGAAATTTCTTCCAATCGGGGGTCTTGAAATTCACTTTCAAAGGAAAGAATTCTCGCTTCAAAATTCGGTGGGATGAGAGTGTTCTGGTCCGTTTTATAAAGCGCGTGTGAGAAACATCACCCAAAATTAAAACCACCATAACTCTCTCATTTTAAGTCGAAAAATAGTGCAATTTCTACCAATCGGAGGTCTTCAAATTCTCGTTCGTGGGGAAAATTCGCATTTAAAAATTCAATGTGTCGTGAGAGTTCTGGTCCGTTTCATAAAGAGTGTGCAAAACGTGGCCGAAAATTAAAACCTCCATAACTCTCTCATTTTGAGTCCAAAAGTGGTGAAAATTCCACGAATCGGAGGTCTTCATCTTCGCTCTCAGGGGAAAGAAATCTTGTTTCAAATTCAGTGGGATGAGAGCGTTCTTGTGTGTGTTATAAAGAGTGTGCGACAGGTCACCTGAAATTAAAACCTCCATAACTCTCATTTTAGGTCCAAAAGTGGCCAAATTTCTTCCAATCGGAGGTCTTGAAATTCAGTTTCAAAGGAAAGAATTATCGTTTCAAAAGTCGGTGGGATGTGAGTGTTCTAGTCCGTTTTATAATGGGCGTGAGAAACATCACCCATAATTAAAACGACCATAACTCTCTCATTTTAAGTCGAAAAGTAGTGCAATTTTTACCAATCGGAGGTCTTCCAAATCTCGTTCGTGGGGAAAATTCTCATTTAAAAATTCAATCTGTCGTGAGAGTTTTTGTCTGTTTCATAAAGAGTGCGGAAAACATGGCCGAAAATTAAAACCTCCATAACTCTCTCATTTTGAGTCCAAAACTGGTGAAATTTCCTCCAATCGGAGGTCTTCATCTTCGCTTTCAGGGGAAAGAAATCTTGTTTCAAAATTCAATGGGATGGTAGCGTTCTTGTTTGTGTTATAAAGAGTGTGCGACAGGTCACCTGAAATTAAAACCACCATAACTCTCATGTTAGGTCCAAAAGTGGCGAAATTTCTTCCAATCGAAGGTCCTGAAATTCACTTTCAAAGGAAAAAATTCTCGTTTCAAAATTCGGTGGGATGAGAGTGTTCTGGTCCGTTTTAAAAAGGGCTTGAGAAACATCACCCAAAATTAAAACCACCATAACTCTCTCATTTTAAGTCGAAAAGTAGTGCAATTTCTACCAATCGGAGGTCTTCAAATTCTCGTTCGTGGGGAAAATTCTCATTTAAAAATTCAATGTGTCGTGAGAGTTCTTGTCCGTTTCGTAAAGAGTGTGCGAAACGTGGCCGAAAATTAAAACCTCCATAACTCTCTCATTTTGAGTACAAAAGTGGTGAAATTTCCACCAATCGGAGGTCTTCATCTTCGCTTTCAGGGGAAAGAAATCTTGTTTCAAAATTCAATGGGATGAGAGCGTTCTTGTTTGTGTTATAAAGAGTGTGCGACACGTCACCTGAAATTAAAACCTCCATAACTCTCATGTTAGGTCCAAAAGTGGCGAAATTTCTTCCAATCGGGGGTCTTGAAATTCACTTTCAAAGGAAAGAATTCTCGCTTCAAAATTCGGTGGGATGAGAGTGTTCTGGTCCGTTTTATAAAGCGCGTGAGAAACATCACCCAAAATTAAAACCACCATAACTCTCTCATTTTAAGTCGAAAAATAGTGCAATTTCTACCAATCGGAGGTCTTCAAATTCTCGTTCGTGGGGAAAATTCGCATTTAAAAATTCAATGTGTCGTGAGAGTTCTGGTCCGTTTCATAAAGAGTGTGCAAAACGTGGCCGAAAATTAAAACCTCCATAACTCTCTCATTTTGAGTCCAAAAGTGGTGAAAATTCCACGAATCGGAGGTCTTCATCTTCGCTCTCAGGGGAAAGAAATCTTGTTTCAAATTCAGTGGGATGAGAGCGTTCTTGTCTGTGTTATAAAGAGTGTGCGACACGTCACCTGAAATTAAAACCTCCATAACTCTCATTTTAGGTCCAAAAGTGGCCAAATTTCTTCCAATCGGAGGTCTTGAAATTCAGTTTCAAAGGAAACAATTATCGTTTCAAAAGTCGGTGGGATGTGAGTGTTCTAGTCTGTTTTATAATGGGCGTGAGAAACATCACCCATAATTAAAACGACCATAACTCTCTCATTTTAAGTCGAAAAGTAGTGCAATTTTTACCAATCGGAGGTCTTCCAAATCTCGTTCGTGGGGAAAATTCTCATTTAAAAATTCAATCTGTCGTGAGAGTTTTTGTCTGTTTCATAAAGAGTGCGGAAAACATGGCCGAAAATTAAAACCTCCATAACTCTCTCATTTTGAGTCCAAAACTGGTGAAATTTCCTCCAATCGGAGGTCTTCATCTTCGCTTTCAGGGGAAAGAAATCTTGTTTCAAAATTCAATGGGATGGTAGCGTTCTTGTTTGTGTTATAAAGAGTGTGCGACAGATCACCTGAAATTAAAACCTCCATAACTCTCATGTTAGGTCCAAAAGTGGCGAAATTTCTTCCAATCGAAGTTTCTGAAATTCACTTTCAAAGGAAAGAATTCTCGTTTCAAAATTCGGTGGGATGAGAGTGTTCTGGTCCGTTTTAAAAAGGGCGTGAGAAACATCACCCAAAATTAAAACAACCATAACTCTCTCATTTTAAGTCGAAAAGTAGTGCAATTTCTACCAATCGGAGGTCTTCAAATTCTCGTTCGTGGAGAAAATTCGCATTTAAAAATTCAATGTGACGTGAGAGTTCTGGTCCGTTTCATAAAGAGTGCGCAAAACGTGGCCGAAAATTAAAACCTCCATAACTCTCTCATTTTGAGTCCAAAACTGGTGAAAATTCCACCAATCGGAGGTCTTAATCTTCGCTTTCAGGGGAAAGAAATCTTGTTTCAAAATTCAATGGGATGAGAGCGTTCTTGTTTGTGTTATAAAGAGTGTGCGACACGTCACCTGAAATTAAAACCTCCATAACTCTCATGTTAGGTCCAAAAGTGGCGAAATTTCTTCCAATCGGGGGTCTTGAAATTCACTTTCAAAGGAAAGAATTCTCGCTTCAAAATTCGGTGGGATGAGAGTGTTCTGGTCCGTTTTATAAAGCGCGTGAGAAACATCACCCAAAATTAAAACCACCATAACTCTCTCATTTTAAGTCGAAAAATAGTGCAATTTCTACCAATCGGAGGTCTTCAAATTCTCGTTCGTGGGGAAAATTCGCATTTAAAAATTCAATGTGTCGTGAGAGTTCTGGTCCGTTTCATAAAGAGTGTGCAAAACGTGGCCGAAAATTAAAACCTCCATAACTCTCTCATTTTGAGTCCAAAAGTGGTGAAAATTCCACGAATCGGAGGTCTTCATCTTCGCTCTCAGGGGAAAGAAATCTTGTTTCAAATTCAGTGGGATGAGAGCGTTCTTGTGTGTGTTATAAAGAGTGTGCGACAGGTCACCTGAAATTAAAACCTCCATAACTCTCATTTTAGGTCCAAAAGTGGCCAAATTTCTTCCAATCGGAGGTCTTGAAATTCAGTTTCAAAGGAAACAATTATCGTTTCAAAAGTCGGTGGGATGTGAGTGTTCTAGTCCGTTTTATAATGGGCGTGAGAAACATCACCCATAATTAAAACGACCATAACTCTCTCATTTTAAGTCGAAAAGTAGTGCAATTTTTACCAATCGGAGGTCTTCCAAATCTCGTTCGTGGGGAAAATTCTCATTTAAAAATTCAATCTGTCGTGAGAGTTTTTGTCTGTTTCATAAAGAGTGCGGAAAACATGGCCGAAAATTAAAACCTCCATAACTCTCTCATTTTGAGTCCAAAACTGGTGAAATTTCCTCCAATCGGAGGTCTTCATCTTCGCTTTCAGGGGAAAGAAATCTTGTTTCAAAATTCAATGGGATGGTAGCGTTCTTGTTTGTGTTATAAAGAGTGTGCGACAGGTCACCTGAAATTAAAACCACCATAACTCTCATGTTAGGTCCAAAAGTGGCGAAATTTCTTCCAATCGAAGGTCCTGAAATTCACTTTCAAAGGAAAAAATTCTCGTTTCAAAATTCGGTGGGATGAGAGTGTTCTGGTCCGTTTTAAAAAGGGCGTGAGAAACATCACCCAAAATTAAAACCACCATAACTCTCTCATTTTAAGTCGAAAAGTAGTGCAATTTCTACCAATCGGAGGTCTTCAAATTCTCGTTCGTGGGGAAAATTCTCATTTAAAAATTCAATGTGTCGTGAGAGTTCTTGTCCGTTTCGTAAAGAGTGTGCGAAACGTGGCCGAAAATTAAAACCTCCATAACTCTCTCATTTTGAGTACAAAAGTGGTGAAATTTCCACCAATCGGAGGTCTTCATCTTCGCTTTCAGGGGAAAGAAATCTTGTTTCAAAATTCAATGGGATGAGAGCGTTCTTGTTTGTGTTATAAAGAGTGTGGGACACGTCACCTGAAATTAAAACCTCCATAACTCTCATGTTAGGTCCAAAAGTGGCGAAATTTCTTCCAATCGGGGGTCTTGAAATTCACTTTCAAAGGAAAGAATTCTCGCTTCAAAATTCGGTGGGATGAGAGTGTTCTGGTCCGTTTTATAAAGCGCGTGAGAAACATCACCCAAAATTAAAACCACCATAACTCTCTCATTTTAAGTCGAAAAATAGTGCAATTTCTACCAATCGGAGGTCTTCAAATTCTCGTTCGTGGGGAAAATTCGCATTTAAAAATTCAATGTGTCGTGAGAGTTCTGGTCCGTTTCATAAAGAGTGTGCAAAACGTGGCCGAAAATTAAAACCTCCATAACTCTCTCATTTTGAGTCCAAAAGTGGTGAAAATTCCACGAATCGGAGGTCTTCATCTTCGCTCTCAGGGGAAAGAAATCTTGTTTCAAATTCAGTGGGATGAGAGCGTTCTTGTCTGTGTTATAAAGAGTGTGCGACACGTCACCTGAAATTAAAACCTCCATAACTCTCATTTTAGGTCCAAAAGTGGCCAAATTTCTTCCAATCGGAGGTCTTGAAATTCAGTTTCAAAGGAAACAATTATCGTTTCAAAAGTCGGTGGGATGTGAGTGTTCTAGTCCGTTTTATAATGGGCGTGAGAAACATCACCCATAATTAAAACGACCATAACTCTCTCATTTTAAGTCGAAAAGTAGTGCAATTTTTACCAATCGGAGGTCTTCCAAATCTCGTTCGTGGGGAAAATTCTCATTTAAAAATTCAATCTGTCGTGAGAGTTTTTGTCTGTTTCATAAAGAGTGCGGAAAACATGGCCGAAAATTAAAACCTCCATAACTCTCTCATTTTGAGTCCAAAACTGGTGAAATTTCCTCCAATCGGAGGTCTTCATCTTCGCTTTCAGGGGAAAGAAATCTTGTTTCAAAATTCAATGGGATGGTAGCGTTCTTGTTTGTGTTATAAAGAGTGTGCGACAGATCACCTGAAATTAAAACCTCCATAACTCTCATGTTAGGTCCAAAAGTGGCGAAATTTCTTCCAATCGAAGTTTCTGAAATTCACTTTCAAAGGAAAGAATTCTCGTTTCAAAATTCGGTGGGATGAGAGTGTTCTGGTCCGTTTTAAAAAGGGCGTGAGAAACATCACCCAAAATTAAAACAACCATAACTCTCTCATTTTAAGTCGAAAAGTAGTGCAATTTCTACCAATCGGAGGTCTTCAAATTCTCGTTCGTGGGGAAAATTCTCATTTAAAAATTCAATGTGACGTGAGAGTTCTGGTCCGTTTCATAAAGAGTGCGCAAAACGTGGCCGAAAATTAAAACCTCCATAACTCTCTCATTTTGAGTCCAAAACTGGTGAAAATTCCACCAATCGGAGGTCTTAATCTTCGCTTTCAGGGGAAAGAAATCTTGTTTCAAAATTCAATGGGATGAGAGCGTTCTTGTTTGTGTTATAAAGAGTGTGCGACACGTCACCTGAAATTAAAACCTCCATAACTCTCATGTTAGGTCCAAAAGTGGCGAAATTTCTTCCAATCGGGGGTCTTGAAATTCACTTTCAAAGGAAAGAATTCTCGCTTCAAAATTCGGTGGGATGAGAGTGTTCTGGTCCGTTTTATAAAGCGCGTGAGAAACATCACCCAAAATTAAAACCACCATAACTCTCTCATTTTAAGTCGAAAAATAGTGCAATTTCTACCAATCGGAGGTCTTCAAATTCTCGTTCGTGGGGAAAATTCGCATTTAAAAATTCAATGTGTCGTGAGAGTTCTGGTCCGTTTCATAAAGAGTGTGCAAAACGTGGCCGAAAATTAAAACCTCCATAACTCTCTCATTTTGAGTCCAAAAGTGGTGAAAATTCCACGAATCGGAGGTCTTCATCTTCGCTCTCAGGGGAAAGAAATCTTGTTTCAAATTCAGTGGGATGAGAGCGTTCTTGTCTGTGTTATAAAGAGTGTGCGACACGTCACCTGAAATTAAAACCTCCATAACTCTCATTTTAGGTCCAAAAGTGGCCAAATTTCTTCCAATCGGAGGTCTTGAAATTCAGTTTCAAAGGAAAGAATTCTCGTTTCAAAAGTCGGTGGGATGTGAGTGTTCTAGTCCGTTTTATAATGGGCGTGAGAAACATCACCCATAATTAAAACGACCATAACTCTCTCATTTTAAGTCGAAAAGTAGTGCAATTTTTACCAATCGGAGGTCTTCCAAATCTCGTTCGTGGGGAAAATTCTCATTTAAAAATTCAATCTGTCGTGAGAGTTTTTGTCTGTTTCATAAAGAGTGCGGAAAACATGGCCGAAAATTAAAACCTCCATAACTCTCTCATTTTGAGTCCAAAACTGGTGAAATTTCCTCCAATCGGAGGTCTTCATCTTCGCTTTCAGGGGAAAGAAATCTTGTTTCAAAATTCAATGGGATGGTAGCGTTCTTGTTTGTGTTATAAAGAGTGTGCGACAGGTCAACTGAAATTAAAACCACCATAACTCTCATGTTAGGTCCAAAAGTGGCGAAATTTCTTCCAATCGAAGGTCCTGAAATTCACTTTCAAAGGAAAAAATTCTCGTTTCAAAATTCGGTGGGATGAGAGTGTTCTGGTCCGTTTTAAAAAGGGCGTGAGAAACATCACCCAAAATTAAAACCACCATAACTCTCTCATTTTAAGTCGAAAAGTAGTGCAATTTCTACCAATCGGAGGTCTTCAAATTCTCGTTCGTGGGGAAAATTCTCATTTAAAAATTCAATGTGTCGTGAGAGTTCTTGTCCGTTTCGTAAAGAGTGTGCGAAACGTGGCCGAAAATTAAAACCTCCATAACTCTCTCATTTTGAGTACAAAAGTGGTGAAATTTCCACCAATCGGAGGTCTTCATCTTCGCTTTCAGGGGAAAGAAATCTTGTTTCAAAATTCAATGGGATGACAGCGTTCTTGTTTGTGTTATAAAGAGTGTGCGACACGTCACCTGAAATTAAAACCTCCATAACTCTCATGTTAGGTCCAAAAGTGGCGAAATTTCTTCCAATCGGGGGTCTTGAAATTCACTTTCAAAGGAAAGAATTCTCGCTTCAAAATTCGGTGGGATGAGAGTGTTCTGGTCCGTTTTATAAAGCGCGTGAGAAACATCACCCAAAATTAAAACCACCATAACTCTCTCATTTTAAGTCGAAAAATAGTGCAATTTCTACCAATCGGAGGTCTTCAAATTCTCGTTCGTGGGGAAAATTCGCATTTAAAAATTCAATGTGTCATGAGAGTTCTGGTCCGTTTCATAAAGAGTGTGCAAAACGTGGCCGAAAATTAAAACCTCCATAACTCTCTCATTTTGAGTCCAAAAGTGGTGAAAATTCCACGAATCGGAGGTCTTCATCTTCGCTCTCAGGGGAAAGAAATCTTGTTTCAAATTCAGTGGGATGAGAGCGTTCTTGTCTGTGTTATAAAGAGTGTGCGACACGTCACCTGAAATTAAAACCTCCATAACTCTCATTTTAGGTCCAAAAGTGGCCAAATTTCTTCCAATCGGAGGTCTTGAAATTCAGTTTCAAAGGAAACAATTATCGTTTCAAAAGTCGGTGGGATGTGAGTGTTCTAGTCCGTTTTATAATGGGCGTGAGAAACATCACCCATAATTAAAACGACCATAACTCTCTCATTTTAAGTCGAAAAGTAGTGCAATTTTTACCAATCGGAGGTCTTCCAAATCTCGTTCGTGGGGAAAATTCTCATTTAAAAATTCAATCTGTCGTGAGAGTTTTTGTCTGTTTCATAAAGAGTGCGGAAAACATGGCCGAAAATTAAAACCTCCATAACTCTCTCATTTTGAGTCCAAAACTGGTGAAATTTCCTCCAATCGGAGGTCTTCATCTTCGCTTTCAGGGGAAAGAAATCTTGTTTCAAAATTCAATGGGATGGTAGCGTTCTTGTTTGTGTTATAAAGAGTGTGCGACAGATCACCTGAAATTAAAACCTCCATAACTCTCATGTTAGGTCCAAAAGTGGCGAAATTTCTTCCAATCGAAGTTTCTGAAATTCACTTTCAAAGGAAAGAATTCTCGTTTCAAAATTCGGTGGGATGAGAGTGTTCTGGTCCGTTTTAAAAAGGGCGTGAGAAACATCACCCAAAATTAAAACAACCATAACTCTCTCATTTTAAGTCGAAAAGTAGTGCAATTTCTACCAATCGGAGTTCTTCAAATTCTCGTTCGTGGAGAAAATTCGCATTTAAAAATTCAATGTGACGTGAGAGTTCTGGTCCGTTTCATAAAGAGTGCGCAAAACGTGGCCGAAAATTAAAACCTCCATAACTCTCTCATTTTGAGTCCAAAACTGGTGAAAATTCCACCAATCGGAGGTCTTAATCTTCGCTTTCAGGGGAAAGAAATCTTGTTTCAAAATTCAATGGGATGAGAGCGTTCTTGTTTGTGTTATAAAGAGTGTGCGACACGTCACCTGAAATTAAAACCTCCATAACTCTCATGTTAGGTCCAAAAGTGGCGAAATTTCTTCCAATCGGGGGTGTTGAAATTCACTTTCAAAGGAAAGAATTCTCGCTTCAAAATTCGGTGGGATGAGAGTGTTCTGGTCCGTTTTATAAAGCGCGTGAGAAACATCACCCAAAATTAAAACCACCATAACTCTCTCATTTTAAGTCGAAAAATAGTGCAATTTCTACCAATCGGAGGTCTTCAAATTCTCGTTCGTGGGGAAAATTCGCATTTAAAAATTCAATGTGTCGTGAGAGTTCTGGTCCGTTTCATAAAGAGTGTGCAAAACGTGGCCGAAAATTAAAACCTCCATAACTCTCTCATTTTGAGTCCAAAAGTGGTGAAAATTCCACGAATCGGAGGTCTTCATCTTCGCTCTCAGGGGAAAGAAATCTTGTTTCAAATTCAGTGGGATGAGAGCGTTCTTGTCTGTGTTATAAAGAGTGTGCGACACGTCACCTGAAATTAAAACCTCCATAACTCTCATTTTAGGTCCAAAAGTGGCCAAATTTCTTCCAATCGGAGGTCTTGAAATTCAGTTTCAAAGGAAACAATTATCGTTTCAAAAGTCGGTGGGATGTGAGTGTTCTAGTCCGTTTTATAATGGGCGTGAGAAACATCACCCATAATTAAAACGACCATAACTCTCTCATTTTAAGTCGAAAAGTAGTGCAATTTTTACCAATCGGAGGTCTTCCAAATCTCGTTCGTGGGGAAAATTCTCATTTAAAAATTCAATCTGTCGTGAGAGTTTTTGTCTGTTTCATAAAGAGTGCGGAAAACATGGCCGAAAATTAAAACCTCCATAACTCTCTCATTTTGAGTCCAAAACTGGTGAAATTTCCTCCAATCGGAGGTCTTCATCTTCGCTTTCAGGGGAAAGAAATCTTGTTTCAAAATTCAATGGGATGGTAGCGTTCTTGTTTGTGTTATAAAGAGTGTGCGACAGGTCACCTGAAATTAAAACCACCATAACTCTCATGTTAGGTCCAAAAGTGGCGAAATTTCTTCCAATCGAAGGTCCTGAAATTCACTTTCAAAGGAAAAAATTCTCGTTTCAAAATTCGGTGGGATGAGAGTGTTCTGGTCCGTTTTAAAAAGGGCGTGAGAAACATCACCCAAAATTAAAACCACCATAACTCTCTCATTTTAAGTCGAAAAGTAGTGCAATTTCTACCAATCGGAGGTCTTCAAATTCTCGTTCGTGGGGAAAATTCTCATTTAAAAATTCAATGTGTCGTGAGAGTTCTTGTCCGTTTCGTAAAGAGTGTGCGAAACGTGGCCGAAAATTAAAACCTCCATAACTCTCTCATTTTGAGTACAAAAGTGGTGAAATTTCCACCAATCGGAGGTCTTCATCTTCGCTTTCAGGGGAAAGAAATCTTGTTTCAAAATTCAATGGGATGAGAGCGTTCTTGTTTGTGTTATAAAGAGTGTGCGACACGTCACCTGAAATTAAAACCTCCATAACTCTCATGTTAGGTCCAAAAGTGGCGAAATTTCTTCCAATCGGGGGTCTTGAAATTCACTTTCAAAGGAAAGAATTCTCGCTTCAAAATTCTGTGGGATGAGAGTGTTCTGGTCCGTTTTATAAAGCGCGTGAGAAACATCACCCAAAATTAAAACCACCATAACTCTCTCATTTTAAGTCGAAAAATAGTGCAATTTCTACCAATCGGAGGTCTTCAAATTCTCGTTCGTGGGGAAAATTCGCATTTAAAAATTCAATGTGTCGTGAGAGTTCTGGTCCGTTTCATAAAGAGTGTGCAAAACGTGGCCGAAAATTAAAACCTCCATAACTCTCTCATTTTGAGTCCAAAAGTGGTGAAAATTCCACGAATCGGAGGTCTTCATCTTCGCTCTCAGGGGAAAGAAATCTTGTTTCAAATTCAGTGGGATGAGAGCGTTCTTGTCTGTGTTATAAAGAGTGTGCGACACGTCACCTGAAATTAAAACCTCCATAACTCTCATTTTAGGTCCAAAAGTGGCCAAATTTCTTCCAATCGGAGGTCTTGAAATTCAGTTTCAAAGGAAAGAATTCTCGTTTCAAAAGTCGGTGGGATGTGAGTGTTCTAGTCCGTTTTATAATGGGCGTGAGAAACATCACCCAAAATTAAAACGACCATAACTCTCTCATTTTAAGTCGAAAAGTAGTGCAATTTTTACCAATCGGAGGTCTTCCAAATCTCGTTCGTGGGGAAAATTCTCATTTAAAAATTCAATCTGTCGTGAGAGTTTTTGTCTGTTTCATAAAGAGTGCGGAAAACATGGCCGAAAATTAAAACCTCCATAACTCTCTCATTTTGAGTCCAAAACTGGTGAAATTTCCTCCAATCGGAGGTCTTCATCTTCGCTTTCAGGGGAAAGAAATCTTGTTTCAAAATTCAATGGGATGGTAGCGTTCTTGTTTGTGTTATAAAGAGTGTGCGACAGGTCAACTGAAATTAAAACCACCATAACTCTCATGTTAGGTCCAAAAGTGGCGAAATTTCTTCCAATCGAAGGTCCTGAAATTCACTTTCAAAGGAAAAAATTCTCGTTTCAAAATTCGGTGGGATGAGAGTGTTCTGGTGCGTTTTAAAAAGGGCGTGAGAAACATCACCCAAAATTAAAACCACCATAACTCTCTCATTTTAAGTCGAAAAGTAGTGCAATTTCTACCAATCGGAGGTCTTCAAATTCTCGTTCGTGGGGAAAATTCTCATTTAAAAATTCAATGTGTCGTGAGAGTTCTTGTCCGTTTCGTAAAGAGTGTGCGAAACGTGGCCGAAAATTAAAACCTCCATAACTCTCTCATTTTGAGTACAAAAGTGGTGAAATTTCCACCAATCGGAGGTCTTCATCTTCGCTTTCAGGGGAAAGAAATCTTGTTTCAAAATTCAATGGGATGAGAGCGTTCTTGTTTGTGTTATAAAGAGTGTGCGACACGTCACCTGAAATTAAAACCTCCATAACTCTCATGTTAGGTCCAAAAGTGGCAAAATTTCTTCCAATCGGGGGTCTTGAAATTCACTTTCAAAGGAAAGAATTCTCGCTTCAAAATTCGGTGGGATGAGAGTGTTCTGGTCCGTTTTATAAAGCGCGTGAGAAACATCACCCAAAATTAAAACCACCATAACTCTCTCATTTTAAGTCGAAAAATAGTGCAATTTCTACCAATCGGAGGTCTTCAAATTCTCGTTCGTGGGGAAAATTCGCATTTAAAAATTCAATGTGTCGTGAGAGTTCTGGTCCGTTTCATAAAGAGTGTGCAAAACGTGGCCGAAAATTAAAACCTCCATAACTCTCTCATTTTGAGTCCAAAAGTGGTGAAAATTCCACGAATCGGAGGTCTTCATCTTCGCTCTCAGGGGAAAGAAATCTTGTTTCAAATTCAGTGGGATGAGAGCGTTCTTGTCTGTGTTATAAAGAGTGTGCGACACGTCACCTGAAATTAAAACCTCCATAACTCTCATTTTAGGTCCAAAAGTGGCCAAATTTCTTCCAATCGGAGGTCTTGAAATTCAGTTTCAAAGGAAAGAATTCTCGTTTCAAAAGTCGGTGGGATGTGAGTGTTCTAGTCCGTTTTATAATGGGCGTGAGAAACATCACCCAAAATTAAAACGACCATAACTCTCTCATTTTAAGTCGAAAAGTAGTGCAATTTTTACCAATCGGAGGTCTTCCAAATCTCGTTCGTGGGGAAAATTCTCATTTAAAAATTCAATCTGTCGTGAGAGTTTTTGTCTGTTTCATAAAGAGTGCGGAAAACATGGCCGAAAATTAAAACCTCCATAACTCTCTCATTTTGAGTCCAAAACTGGTGAAATTTCCTCCAATCGGAGGTCTTCATCTTCGCTTTCAGGGGAAAGAAATCTTGTTTCAAAATTCAATGGGATGGTAGCGTTCTTGTTTGTGTTATAAAGAGTGTGCGACAGGTCAACTGAAATTAAAACCACCATAACTCTCATGTTAGGTCCAAAAGTGGCGAAATTTCTTCCAATCGAAGGTCCTGAAATTCACTTTCAAAGGAAAAAATTCTCGTTTCAAAATTCGGTGGGATGAGAGTGTTCTGGTGCGTTTTAAAAAGGGCGTGAGAAACATCACCCAAAATTAAAACCACCATAACTCTCTCATTTTAAGTCGAAAAGTAGTGCAATTTCTACCAATCGGAGGTCTTCAAATTCTCGTTCGTGGGGAAAATTCTCATTTAAAAATTCAATGTGTCGTGAGAGTTCTTGTCCGTTTCGTAAAGAGTGTGCGAAACGTGGCCGAAAATTAAAACCTCCATAACTCTCTCATTTTGAGTACAAAAGTGGTGAAATTTCCACCAATCGGAGGTCTTCATCTTCGCTTTCAGGGGAAAGAAATCTTGTTTCAAAATTCAATGGGATGAGAGCGTTCTTGTTTGTGTTATAAAGAGTGTGCGACACGTCACCTGAAATTAAAACCTCCATAACTCTCATGTTAGGTCCAAAAGTGGCAAAATTTCTTCCAATCGGGGGTCTTGAAATTCACTTTCAAAGGAAAGAATTCTCGCTTCAAAATTCGGTGGGATGAGAGTGTTCTGGTCCGTTTTATAAAGCGCGTGAGAAACATCACCCAAAATTAAAACCACCATAACTCTCTCATTTTAAGTCGAAAAATAGTGCAATTTCTACCAATCGGAGGTCTTCAAATTCTCGTTCGTGGGGAAAATTCGCATTTAAAAATTCAATGTGTCGTGAGAGTTCTGGTCCGTTTCATAAAGAGTGTGCAAAACGTGGCCGAAAATTAAAACCTCCATAACTCTCTCATTTTGAGTCCAAAAGTGGTGAAAATTCCACGAATCGGAGGTCTTCATCTTCGCTCTCAGGGGAAAGAAATCTTGTTTCAAATTCAGTGGGATGAGAGCGTTCTTGTCTGTGTTATAAAGAGTGTGCGACACGTCACCTGAAATTAAAACCTCCATAACTCTCATTTTAGGTCCAAAAGTGGCCAAATTTCTTCCAATCGGAGGTCTTGAAATTCAGTTTCAAAGGAAAGAATTCTCGTTTCAAAAGTCGGTGGGATGTGAGTGTTCTAGTCCGTTTTATAATGGGCGTGAGAAACATCACCCAAAATTAAAACGACCATAACTCTCTCATTTTAAGTCGAAAAGTAGTGCAATTTTTACCAATCGGAGGTCTTCCAAATCTCGTTCGTGGGGAAAATTCTCATTTAAAAATTCAATCTGTCGTGAGAGTTTTTGTCTGTTTCATAAAGAGTGCGGAAAACATGGCCGAAAATTAAAACCTCCATAACTCTCTCATTTTGAGTCCAAAACTGGTGAAATTTCCTCCAATCGGAGGTCTTCATCTTCGCTTTCAGGGGAAAGAAATCTTGTTTCAAAATTCAATGGGATGGTAGCGTTCTTGTTTGTGTTATAAAGAGTGTGCGACAGGTCAACTGAAATTAAAACCACCATAACTCTCATGTTAGGTCCAAAAGTGGCGAAATTTCTTCCAATCGAAGGTCCTGAAATTCACTTTCAAAGGAAAAAATTCTCGTTTCAAAATTCGGTGGGATGAGAGTGTTCTGGTGCGTTTTAAAAAGGGCGTGAGAAACATCACCCAAAATTAAAACCACCATAACTCTCTCATTTTAAGTCGAAAAGTAGTGCAATTTCTACCAATCGGAGGTCTTCAAATTCTCGTTCGTGGGGAAAATTCTCATTTAAAAATTCAATGTGTCGTGAGAGTTCTTGTCCGTTTCGTAAAGAGTGTGCGAAACGTGGCCGAAAATTAAAACCTCCATAACTCTCTCATTTTGAGTACAAAAGTGGTGAAATTTCCACCAATCGGAGGTCTTCATCTTCGCTTTCAGGGGAAAGAAATCTTGTTTCAAAATTCAATGGGATGAGAGCGTTCTTGTTTGTGTTATAAAGAGTGTGCGACACGTCACCTGAAATTAAAACCTCCATAACTCTCATGTTAGGTCCAAAAGTGGCAAAATTTCTTCCAATCGGGGGTCTTGAAATTCACTTTCAAAGGAAAGAATTCTCGCTTCAAAATTCGGTGGGATGAGAGTGTTCTGGTCCGTTTTATAAAGCGCGTGAGAAACATCACCCAAAATTAAAACCACCATAACTCTCTCATTTTAAGTCGAAAAATAGTGCAATTTCTACCAATCGGAGGTCTTCAAATTCTCGTTCGTGGGGAAAATTCGCATTTAAAAATTCAATGTGTCGTGAGAGTTCTGGTCCGTTTCATAAAGAGTGTGCAAAACGTGGCCGAAAATTAAAACCTCCATAACTCTCTCATTTTGAGTCCAAAAGTGGTGAAAATTCCACGAATCGGAGGTCTTCATCTTCGCTCTCAGGGGAAAGAAATCTTGTTTCAAATTCAGTGGGATGAGAGCGTTCTTGTCTGTGTTATAAAGAGTGTGCGACACGTCACCTGAAATTAAAACCTCCATAACTCTCATTTTAGGTCCAAAAGTGGCCAAATTTCTTCCAATCGGAGGTCTTGAAATTCAGTTTCAAAGGAAAGAATTCTCGTTTCAAAAGTCGGTGGGATGTGAGTGTTCTAGTCCGTTTTATAATGGCCGTGAGAAACATCACCCAAAATTAAAACGACCATAACTCTCTCATTTTAAGTCGAAAAGTAGTGCAATTTTTACCAATCGGAGGTCTTCCAAATCTCGTTCGTGGGGAAAATTCTCATTTAAAAATTCAATCTGTCGTGAGAGTTTTTGTCTGTTTCATAAAGAGTGCGGAAAACATGGCCGAAAATTAAAACCTCCATAACTCTCTCATTTTGAGTCCAAAACTGGTGAAATTTCCTCCAATCGGAGGTCTTCATCTTCGCTTTCAGGGGAAAGAAATCTTGTTTCAAAATTCAATGGGATGGTAGCGTTCTTGTTTGTGTTATAAAGAGTGTGCGACAGGTCAACTGAAATTAAAACCACCATAACTCTCATGTTAGGTCCAAAAGTGGCGAAATTTCTTCCAATCGAAGGTCCTGAAATTCACTTTCAAAGGAAAAAATTCTCGTTTCAAAATTCGGTGGGATGAGAGTGTTCTGGTGCGTTTTAAAAAGGGCGTGAGAAACATCACCCAAAATTAAAACCACCATAACTCTCTCATTTTAAGTCGAAAAGTAGTGCAATTTCTACCAATCGGAGGTCTTCAAATTCTCGTTCGTGGGGAAAATTCTCATTTAAAAATTCAATGTGTCGTGAGAGTTCTTGTCCGTTTCGTAAAGAGTGTGCGAAACGTGGCCGAAAATTAAAACCTCCATAACTCTCTCATTTTGAGTACAAAAGTGGTGAAATTTCCACCAATCGGAGGTCTTCATCTTCGCTTTCAGGGGAAAGAAATCTTGTTTCAAAATTCAATGGGATGAGAGCGTTCTTGTTTGTGTTATAAAGAGTGTGCGACACGTCACCTGAAATTAAAACCTCCATAACTCTCATGTTAGGTCCAAAAGTGGCAAAATTTCTTCCAATCGGGGGTCTTGAAATTCACTTTCAAAGGAAAGAATTCTCGCTTCAAAATTCGGTGGGATGAGAGTGTTCTGGTCCGTTTTATAAAGCGCGTGAGAAACATCACCCAAAATTAAAACCACCATAACTCTCTCATTTTAAGTCGAAAAATAGTGCAATTTCTACCAATCGGAGGTCTTCAAATTCTCGTTCGTGGGGAAAATTCGCATTTAAAAATTCAATGTGTCGTGAGAGTTCTGGTCCGTTTCATAAAGAGTGTGCAAAACGTGGCCGAAAATTAAAACCTCCATAACTCTCTCATTTTGAGTCCAAAAGTGGTGAAAATTCCACGAATCGGAGGTCTTCATCTTCGCTCTCAGGGGAAAGAAATCTTGTTTCAAATTCAGTGGGATGAGAGCGTTCTTGTCTGTGTTATAAAGAGTGTGCGACACGTCACCTGAAATTAAAACCTCCATAACTCTCATTTTAGGTCCAAAAGTGGCCAAATTTCTTCCAATCGGAGGTCTTGAAATTCAGTTTCAAAGGAAAGAATTCTCGTTTCAAAAGTCGGTGGGATGTGAGTGTTCTAGTCCGTTTTATAATGGCCGTGAGAAACATCACCCAAAATTAAAACGACCATAACTCTCTCATTTTAAGTCGAAAAGTAGTGCAATTTTTACCAATCGGAGGTCTTCCAAATCTCGTTCGTGGGGAAAATTCTCATTTAAAAATTCAATCTGTCGTGAGAGTTTTTGTCTGTTTCATAAAGAGTGCGGAAAACATGGCCGAAAATTAAAACCTCCATAACTCTCTCATTTTGAGTCCAAAACTGGTGAAATTTCCTCCAATCGGAGGTCTTCATCTTCGCTTTCAGGGGAAAGAAATCTTGTTTCAAAATTCAATGGGATGGTAGCGTTCTTGTTTGTGTTATAAAGAGTGTGCGACAGGTCAACTGAAATTAAAACCACCATAACTCTCATGTTAGGTCCAAAAGTGGCGAAATTTCTTCCAATCGAAGGTCCTGAAATTCACTTTCAAAGGAAAAAATTCTCGTTTCAAAATTCGGTGGGATGAGAGTGTTCTGGTGCGTTTTAAAAAGGGCGTGAGAAACATCACCCAAAATTAAAACCACCATAACTCTCTCATTTTAAGTCGAAAAGTAGTGCAATTTCTACCAATCGGAGGTCTTCAAATTCTCGTTCGTGGGGAAAATTCTCATTTAAAAATTCAATGTGTCGTGAGAGTTCTTGTCCGTTTCGTAAAGAGTGTGCGAAACGTGGCCGAAAATTAAAACCTCCATAACTCTCTCATTTTGAGTACAAAAGTGGTGAAATTTCCACCAATCGGAGGTCTTCATCTTCGCTTTCAGGGGAAAGAAATCTTGTTTCAAAATTCAATGGGATGAGAGCGTTCTTGTTTGTGTTATAAAGAGTGTGCGACACGTCACCTGAAATTAAAACCTCCATAACTCTCATGTTAGGTCCAAAAGTGGCAAAATTTCTTCCAATCGGGGGTCTTGAAATTCACTTTCAAAGGAAAGAATTCTCGCTTCAAAATTCGGTGGGATGAGAGTGTTCTGGTCCGTTTTATAAAGCGCGTGAGAAACATCACCCAAAATTAAAACCACCATAACTCTCTCATTTTAAGTCGAAAAATAGTGCAATTTCTACCAATCGGAGGTCTTCAAATTCTCATTCGTGGGGAAAATTCGCATTTAAAAATTCAATGTGTCGTGAGAGTTCTGGTCCGTTTCATAAAGAGTGTGCAAAACGTGGCCGAAAATTAAAACCTCCATAACTCTCTCATTTTGAGTCCAAAAGTGGTGAAAATTCCACGAATCGGAGGTCTTCATCTTCGCTCTCAGGGGAAAGAAATCTTGCTTCAAATTCAGTGGGATGAGAGCGTTCTTGTCTGTGTTATAAAGAGTGTGCGACACGTCACCTGAAATTAAAACCTCCATAACTCTCATTTTAGGTCCAAAAGTGGCCAAATTTCTTCCAATCGGAGGTCTTGAAATTCAGTTTCAAAGGAAACAATTCTCGTTTCAAAAGTCGGTGGGATGTGAGTGTTCTAGTCCGTTTTATAATGGGCGTGAGAAACATCACCCATAATTAAAACGACCATAACTCTCTCATTTTAAGTCGAAAAGTAGTGCAATTTTTACCAATCGGAGGTCTTCCAAATCTCGTTCGTGGGGAAAATTCTCATTTAAAAATTCAATCTGTCGTGAGAGTTTTTGTCTGTTTCATAAAGAGTGCGGAAAACATGGCCGAAAATTAAAACCTCCATAACTCTCTCATTTTGAGTCCAAAACTGGTGAAATTTCCTCCAATCGGAGGTCTTCATCTTCGCTTTCAGGGGAAAGAAATCTTGTTTCAAAATTCAATGGGATGGTAGCGTTCTTGTTTGTGTTATAAAGAGTGTGCGACAGATCACCTGAAATTAAAACCTCCATAACTCTCATGTTAGGTCCAAAAGTGGCGAAATTTCTTCCAATCGAAGTTTCTGAAATTCACTTTCAAAGGAAAGAATTCTCGTTTCAAAATTCGGTGGGATGAGAGTGTTCTGGTCCGTTTTAAAAAGGGCGTGAGAAACATCACCCAAAATTAAAACAACCATAACTCTCTCATTTTAAGTCGAAAAGTAGTGCAATTTCTACCAATCGGAGGTCTTCAAATTCTCGTTCGTGGGGAAAATTCTCATTTAAAAATTCAATCTGTCGTGAGAGTTCTTGTCCGTTTCGTAAAGAGTGTGCGAAACGTGGCCGAAAATTAAAACCTCCATAACTCTCTCATTTTGAGTACAAAAGTGGTGAAATTTCCACCAATCGGAGGTCTTCATCTTCGCTTTCAGGGGAAAGAAATCTTGTTTCAAAATTCAATGGGATGAGAGCGTTCTTGTTTGTGTTATAAAGAGTGTGCGACACGTCACCTGAAATTAAAACCTCCATAACTCTCATGTTAGGTCCAAAAGTGGCAAAATTTCTTCCAATCGGGGGTCTTGAAATTCACTTTCAAAGGAAAGAATTCTCGCTTCAAAATTCGGTGGGATGAGAGTGTTCTGGTCCGTTTTATAAAGCGCGTGAGAAACATCACCCAAAATTAAAACCACCATAACTCTCTCATTTTAAGTCGAAAAATAGTGCAATTTCTACCAATCGGAGGTCTTCAAATTCTCGTTCGTGGGGAAAATTCGCATTTAAAAATTCAATGTGTCGTGAGAGTTCTGGTCCGTTTCATAAAGAGTGTGCAAAACGTGGCCGAAAATTAAAACCTCCATAACTCTCTCATTTTGAGTCCAAAAGTGGTGAAAATTCCACGAATCGGAGGTCTTCATCTTCGCTCTCAGGGGAAAGAAATCTTGTTTCAAATTCAGTGGGATGAGAGCGTTCTTGTCTGTGTTATAAAGAGTGTGCGACACGTCACCTGAAATTAAAACCTCCATAACTCTCATTTTAGGTCCAAAAGTGGCCAAATTTCTTCCAATCGGAGGTCTTGAAATTCAGTTTCAAAGGAAAGAATTCTCGTTTCAAAAGTCGGTGGGATGTGAGTGTTCTAGTCCGTTTTATAATGGCCGTGAGAAACATCACCCAAAATTAAAACGACCATAACTCTCTCATTTTAAGTCGAAAAGTAGTGCAATTTTTACCAATCGGAGGTCTTCCAAATCTCGTTCGTGGGGAAAATTCTCATTTAAAAATTCAATCTGTCGTGAGAGTTTTTGTCTGTTTCATAAAGAGTGCGGAAAACATGGCCGAAAATTAAAACCTCCATAACTCTCTCATTTTGAGTCCAAAACTGGTGAAATTTCCTCCAATCGGAGGTCTTCATCTTCGCTTTCAGGGGAAAGAAATCTTGTTTCAAAATTCAATGGGATGGTAGCGTTCTTGTTTGTGTTATAAAGAGTGTGCGACAGGTCAACTGAAATTAAAACCACCATAACTCTCATGTTAGGTCCAAAAGTGGCGAAATTTCTTCCAATCGAAGGTCCTGAAATTCACTTTCAAAGGAAAAAATTCTCGTTTCAAAATTCGGTGGGATGAGAGTGTTCTGGTGCGTTTTAAAAAGGGCGTGAGAAACATCACCCAAAATTAAAACCACCATAACTCTCTCATTTTAAGTCGAAAAGTAGTGCAATTTCTACCAATCGGAGGTCTTCAAATTCTCGTTCGTGGGGAAAATTCTCATTTAAAAATTCAATGTGTCGTGAGAGTTCTTGTCCGTTTCGTAAAGAGTGTGCGAAACGTGGCCGAAAATTAAAACCTCCATAACTCTCTCATTTTGAGTACAAAAGTGGTGAAATTTCCACCAATCGGAGGTCTTCATCTTCGCTTTCAGGGGAAAGAAATCTTGTTTCAAAATTCAATGGGATGAGAGCGTTCTTGTTTGTGTTATAAAGAGTGTGCGACACGTCACCTGAAATTAAAACCTCCATAACTCTCATGTTAGGTCCAAAAGTGGCAAAATTTCTTCCAATCGGGGGTCTTGAAATTCACTTTCAAAGGAAAGAATTCTCGCTTCAAAATTCGGTGGGATGAGAGTGTTCTGGTCCGTTTTATAAAGCGCGTGAGAAACATCACCCAAAATTAAAACCACCATAACTCTCTCATTTTAAGTCGAAAAATAGTGCAATTTCTACCAATCGGAGGTCTTCAAATTCTCATTCGTGGGGAAAATTCGCATTTAAAAATTCAATGTGTCGTGAGAGTTCTGGTCCGTTTCATAAAGAGTGTGCAAAACGTGGCCGAAAATTAAAACCTCCATAACTCTCTCATTTTGAGTCCAAAAGTGGTGAAAATTCCACGAATCGGAGGTCTTCATCTTCGCTCTCAGGGGAAAGAAATCTTGCTTCAAATTCAGTGGGATGAGAGCGTTCTTGTCTGTGTTATAAAGAGTGTGCGACACGTCACCTGAAATTAAAACCTCCATAACTCTCATTTTAGGTCCAAAAGTGGCCAAATTTCTTCCAATCGGAGGTCTTGAAATTCAGTTTCAAAGGAAAGAATTCTCGTTTCAAAAGTCGGTGGGATGTGAGTGTTCTAGTCCGTTTTATAATGGGCGTGAGAAACATCACCCATAATTAAAACGACCATAACTCTCTCATTTTAAGTCGAAAAGTAGTGCAATTTTTACCAATCGGAGGTCTTCCAAATCTCGTTCGTGGGGAAAATTCTCATTTAAAAATTCAATCTGTCGTGAGAGTTTTTGTCTGTTTCATAAAGAGTGCGGAAAACATGGCCGAAAATTAAAACCTCCATAACTCTCTCATTTTGAGTCCAAAACTGGTGAAATTTCCTCCAATCGGAGGTCTTCATCTTCGCTTTCAGGGGAAAGAAATCTTGTTTCAAAATTCAATGGGATGGTAGCGTTCTTGTTTGTGTTATAAAGAGTGTGCGACAGATCACCTGAAATTAAAACCTCCATAACTCTCATGTTAGGTCCAAAAGTGGCGAAATTTCTTCCAATCGAAGTTTCTGAAATTCACTTTCAAAGGAAAGAATTCTCGTTTCAAAATTCGGTGGGATGAGAGTGTTCTGGTCCGTTTTAAAAAGGGCGTGAGAAACATCACCCAAAATTAAAACAACCATAACTCTCTCATTTTAAGTCGAAAAGTAGTGCAATTTCTACCAATCGGAGGTCTTCAAATTCTCGTTCGTGGGGAAAATTCTCATTTAAAAATTCAATCTGTCGTGAGAGTTCTTGTCCGTTTCGTAAAGAGTGTGCGAAACGTGGCCGAAAATTAAAACCTCCATAACTCTCTCATTTTGAGTACAAAAGTGGTGAAATTTCCACCAATCGGAGGTCTTCATCTTCGCTTTCAGGGGAAAGAAATCTTGTTTCAAAATTCAATTGGATGAGAGCGTTCTTGTTTGTGTTATGAAGAGTGTGCGACACGTCACCTGAAATTAAAACCTCCATAACTCTCATGTTAGGTCCAAAAGTGGCGAAATTTCTTCCAATCGGGGGTCTTGAAATTCACTTTCAAAGGAAAGAATTCTCGCTTCAAAATTCGGTGGGATGAGAGTGTTCTGGTCCGTTTTATAAAGCGCGTGAGAAACATCACCCAAAATTAAAACCACCATAACTCTCTCATTTTAAGTCGAAAAATAGTGCAATTTCTACCAATCGGAGGTCTTCAAATTCTCGTTCGTGGAGAAAATTCACATTTAAAAATTCAATGTGACGTGAGAGTTCTGGTCCGTTTCATAAAGAGTGCGCAAAACGTGGCCGAAAATTAAACCCTCCATAACTCTCTCATTTTGAGTCCAAAACTGGTGAAAATTCCACCAATCGGAGGTCTTAATCTTCGCTTTCAGGGGAAAGAAATCTTGTTTCAAAATTCAATGGGATGAGAGCGTTCTTGTTTGTGTTACAAAGAGTGTGCGACACGTCACCTGAAATTAAAACCTCCATAACTCTCATGTTAGGTCCAAAAGTGGCAAAATTTCTTCCAATCGGGGGTCTTGAAATTCACTTTCAAAGGAAAGAATTCTCGCTTCAAAATTCGGTGGGATGAGAGTGTTCTGGTCCGTTTTATAAAGCGCGTGAGAAACATCACCCAAAATTAAAACCACCATAACTCTCTCATTTTAAGTCGAAAAGTAGTGCAATTTCTACCAATCGGAGGTCTTCAAATTCTCGTTCGTGGGGAAAATTCTCATTTAAAAATTCAATCTGTCGTGAGAGTTCTTGTCCGTTTCGTAAAGAGTGTGCGAAACGTGGCCGAAAATTAAAACCTCCATAACTCTCTCATTTTGAGTACAAAAGTGGTGAAATTTCCACCAATCGGAGGTCTTCATCTTCGCTTTCAGGGGAAAGAAATCTTGTTTCAAAATTCAATGGGATGAGAGCGTTCTTGTTTGTGTTATAAAGAGTGTGCGACACGTCACCTGAAATTAAAACCTCCATAACTCTCATGTTAGGTCCAAAAGTGGCGAAATTTCTTCCAATCGGGGGTCTTGAAATTCACTTTCAAAGGAAAGAATTCTCGCTTCAAAATTCGGTGGGATGAGAGTGTTCTGGTCCGTTTTATAAAGCGCGTGAGAAACATCACCCAAAATTAAAACCACCATAACTCTCTCATTTTAAGTCGAAAAATAGTGCAATTTCTACCAATCGGAGGTCTTCAAATTCTCGTTCGTGGGGAAAATTCGCATTTAAAAATTCAATGTGTCGTGAGAGTTCTGGTCCGTTTCATAAAGAGTGTGCAAAACGTGGCCGAAAATTAAAACCTCCATAACTCTCTCATTTTGAGTCCAAAAGTGGTGAAAATTCCACGAATCGGAGGTCTTCATCTTCGCTCTCAGGGGAAAGAAATCTTGTTTCAAATTCAGTGGGATGAGAGCGTTCTTGTCTGTGTTATAAAGAGTGTGCGACACGTCACCTGAAATTAAAACCTCCATAACTCTCATTTTAGGTCCAAAAGTGGCCAAATTTCTTCCAATCGGAGGTCTTGAAATTCAGTTTCAAAGGAAAGAATTCTCGTTTCAAAAGTCGGTGGGATGTGAGTGTTCTAGTCCGTTTTATAATGGGCGTGAGAAACATCACCCAAAATTAAAACGACCATAACTCTCTCATTTTAAGTCGAAAAGTAGTGCAATTTTTACCAATCGGAGGTCTTCCAAATCTCGTTCGTGGGGAAAATTCTCATTTAAAAATTCAATCTGTCGTGAGAGTTTTTGTCTGTTTCATAAAGAGTGCGGAAAACATGGCCGAAAATTAAAACCTCCATAACTCTCTCATTTTGAGTCCAAAACTGGTGAAATTTCCTCCAATCGGAGGTCTTCATCTTCGCTTTCAGGGGAAAGAAATCTTGTTTCAAAATTCAATGGGATGGTAGCGTTCTTGTTTGTGTTATAAAGAGTGTGCGACAGGTCAACTGAAATTAAAACCACCATAACTCTCATGTTAGGTCCAAAAGTGGCGAAATTTCTTCCAATCGAAGGTCCTGAAATTCACTTTCAAAGGAAAAAATTCTCGTTTCAAAATTCGGTGGGATGAGAGTGTTCAAGTGCGTTTTAAAAAGGGCGTGAGAAACATCACCCAAAATTAAAACCACCATAACTCTCTCATTTTAAGTCGAAAAGTAGTGCAATTTCTACCAATCGGAGGTCTTCAAATTCTCGTTCGTGGGGAAAATTCTCATTTAAAAATTCAATGTGTCGTGAGAGTTCTTGTCCGTTTCGTAAAGAGTGTGCGAAACGTGGCCGAAAATTAAAACCTCCATAACTCTCTCATTTTGAGTACAAAAGTGGTGAAATTTCCACCAATCGGAGGTCTTCATCTTCGCTTTCAGGGGAAAGAAATCTTGTTTCAAAATTCAATGGGATGAGAGCGTTCTTGTTTGTGTTATAAAGAGTGTGCGACACGTCACCTGAAATTAAAACCTCCATAACTCTCATGTTAGGTCCAAAAGTGGCAAAATTTCTTCCAATCGGGGGTCTTGAAATTCACTTTCAAAGGAAAGAATTCTCGCTTCAAAATTCGGTGGGATGAGAGTGTTCTGGTCCGTTTTATAAAGCGCGTGAGAAACATCACCCAAAATTAAAACCACCATAACTCTCTCATTTTAAGTCGAAAAATAGTGCAATTTCTACCAATCGGAGGTCTTCAAATTCTCGTTCGTGGGGAAAATTCGCATTTAAAAATTCAATGTGTCGTGAGAGTTCTGGTCCGTTTCATAAAGAGTGTGCAAAACGTGGCCGAAAATTAAAACCTCCATAACTCTCTCATTTTGAGTCCAAAAGTGGTGAAAATTCCACGAATCGGAGGTCTTCATCTTCGCTCTCTGGGGAAAGAAATCTTGTTTCAAATTCAGTGGGATGAGAGCGTTCTTGTCTGTGTTATAAAGAGTGTGCGACACGTCACCTGAAATTAAAACCTCCATAACTCTCATTTTAGGTCCAAAAGTGGCCAAATTTCTTCCAATCGGAGGTCTTGAAATTCAGTTTCAAAGGAAAGAATTCTCGTTTCAAAAGTCGGTGGGATGTGAGTGTTCTAGTCCGTTTTATAATGGGCGTGAGAAACATCACCCAAAATTAAAACGACCATAACTCTCTCATTTTAAGTCGAAAAGTAGTGCAATTTTTACCAATCGGAGGTCTTCCAAATCTCGTTCGTGGGGAAAATTCTCATTTAAAAATTCAATCTGTCGTGAGAGTTTTTGTCTGTTTCATAAAGAGTGCGGAAAACATGGCCGAAAATTAAAACCTCCATAACTCTCTCATTTTGAGTCCAAAACTGGTGAAATTTCCTCCAATCGGAGGTCTTCATCTTCGCTTTCAAGGGAAAGAAATCTTGTTTCAAAATTCAATGGGATGGTAGCGTTCTTGTTTGTGTTATAAAGAGTGTGCGACAGGTCACCTGAAATTAAAACCACCATAACTCTCATGTTAGGTCCAAAAGTGGCGAAATTTCTTCCAATCGAAGGTCCTGAAATTCACTTTCAAAGGAAAAAATTCTCGTTTCAAAATTCGGTGGGATGAGAGTGTTCTGGTCCGTTTTAAAAAGGGCGTGAGAAACATCACCCAAAATTAAAACCACCATAACTCTCTCATTTTAAGTCGAAAAGTAGTGCAATTTCTACCAATCGGAGGTCTTCAAATTCTCGTTCGTGGGGAAAATTCTCATTTAAAAATTCAATGTGTCGTGAGAGTTCTTGTCCGTTTCGTAAAGCGTGTGCGAAACGTGGCCGAAAATTAAAACCTCCATAACTCTCTCATTTTGAGTACAAAAGTGGTGAAATTTCCACCAATCGGAGGTCTTCATCTTCGCTTTGAGGGGAAAGAAATCTTGTTTCAAAATTCAATGGGATGAGAGCGTTCTTGTTTGTGTTATAAAGAGTGTGCGACACGTCACCTGAAATTAAAACCTCCATAACTCTCATGTTAGGTCCAAAAGTGGCGAAATTTCTTCCAATCGGGGGTCTTGAAATTCACTTTCAAAGGAAAGAATTCTCGCTTCAAAATTCGGTGGGATGAGAGTGTTCTGGTCCGTTTTATAAAGCGCGTGAGAAACATCACCCAAAATTAAAACCACCATAACTCTCTCATTTTAAGTCGAAAAATAGTGCAATTTCTACCAATCGGAGGTCTTCAAATTCTCGTTCGTGGGGAAAATTCGCATTTAAAAATTCAATGTGTCGTGAGAGTTCTGGTCCGTTTCATAAAGAGGGTGCAAAACGTGGCCGAAAATTAAAACCTCCATAACTCTCTCATTTTGAGTCCAAAAGTGGTGAAAATTCCACGAATCGGAGGTCTTCATCTTCGCTCTCAGGGGAAAGAAATCTTGTTTCAAATTCAGTGGGATGAGAGCGTTCTTGTCTGTGTTATAAAGAGTGTGCGACACGTCACCTGAAATTAAAACCTCCATAACTCTCATTTTAGGTCCAAAAGTGGCCAAATTTCTTCCAATCGGAGGTCTTGAAATTCAGTTTCAAAGGAAAGAATTCTCGTTTCAAAAGTCGGTGGGATGTGAGTGTTCTAGTCCGTTTTATAATGGGCGTGAGAAACATCACCCAAAATTAAAACGACCATAACTCTCTCATTTTAAGTCGAAAAGTAGTGCAATTTTTACCAATCGGAGGTCTTCCAAATCTCGTTCGTGGGGAAAATTCTCATTTAAAAATTCAATCTGTCGTGAGAGTTTTTGTCTGTTTCATAAAGAGTGCGGAAAACATGGCCGAAAATTAAAACCTCCATAACTCTCTCATTTTGAGTCCAAAACTGGTGAAATTTCCTCCAATCGGAGGTCTTCATCTTCGCTTTCAGGGGAAAGAAATCTTGTTTCAAAATTCAATGGGATGGTAGCGTTCTTGTTTGTGTTATAAAGAGTGTGCGACAGGTCAACTGAAATTAAAACCACCATAACTCTCATGTTAGGTCCAAAAGTGGCGAAATTTCTTCCAATCGAAGGTCCTGAAATTCACTTTCAAAGGAAAAAATTCTCGTTTCAAAATTCGGTGGGATGAGAGTGTTCTGGTGCGTTTTAAAAAGGGCGTGAGAAACATCACCCAAAATTAAAACCACCATAACTCTCTCATTTTAAGTCGAAAAGTAGTGCAATTTCTACCAATCGGAGGTCTTCAAATTCTCGTTCGTGGGGAAAATTCTCATTTAAAAATTCAATGTGTCGTGAGAGTTCTTGTCCGTTTCGTAAAGAGTGTGCGAAACGTGGCCGAAAATTAAAACCTCCATAACTCTCTCATTTTGAGTACAAAAGTGGTGAAATTTCCACCAATCGGAGGTCTTCATCTTCGCTTTCAGGGGAAAGAAATCTTGTTTCAAAATTCAATGGGATGAGAGCGTTCTTGTTTGTGTTATAAAGAGTGTGCGACACGTCACCTGAAATTAAAACCTCCATAACTCTCATGTTAGGTCCAAAAGTGGCAAAATTTCTTCCAATCGGGGGTCTTGAAATTCACTTTCAAAGGAAACAATTCTCGCTTCAAAATTCGGTGGGATGAGAGTGTTCTGGTCCGTTTTATAAAGCGCGTGAGAAACATCACCCAAAATTAAAACCACCATAACTCTCTCATTTTAAGTCGAAAAATAGTGCAATTTCTACCAATCGGAGGTCTTCAAATTCTCGTTCGTGGGGAAAATTCGCATTTAAAAATTCAATGTGTCGTGAGAGTTCTGGTCCGTTTCATAAAGAGTGTGCAAAACGTGGCCGAAAATTAAAACCTCCATAACTCTCTAATTTTGAGTCCAAAAGTGGTGAAAATTCCACGAATCGGAGGTCTTCATCTTCGCTCTCAGGGGAAAGAAATCTTGTTTCAAATTCAGTGGGATGAGAGCGTTCTTGTCTGTGTTATAAAGAGTGTGCGACACGTCACCTGAAATTAAAACCTCCATAACTCTCATTTTAGGTCCAAAAGTGGCCAAATTTCTTCCAATCGGAGGTCTTGAAATTCAGTTTCAAAGGAAAGAATTCTCGTTTCAAAAGTCGGTGGGATGTGAGTGTTCTAGTCCGTTTTATAATGGCCGTGAGAAACATCACCCAAAATTAAAACGACCATAACTCTCTCATTTTAAGTCGAAAAGTAGTGCAATTTTTACCAATCGGAGGTCTTCCAAATCTCGTTCGTGGGGAAAATTCTCATTTAAAAATTCAATCTGTCGTGAGAGTTTTTGTCTGTTTCATAAAGAGTGCGGAAAACATGGCCGAAAATTAAAACCTCCATAACTCTCTCATTTTGAGTCCAAAACTGGTGAAATTTCCTCCAATCGGAGGTCTTCATCTTCGCTTTCAGGGGAAAGAAATCTTGTTTCAAAATTCAATGGGATGGTAGCGTTCTTGTTTGTGTTATAAAGAGTGTGCGACAGGTCAACTGAAATTAAAACCACCATAACTCTCATGTTAGGTCCAAAAGTGGCGAAATTTCTTCCAATCGAAGGTCCTGAAATTCACTTTCAAAGGAAAAAATTCTCGTTTCAAAATTCGGTGGGATGAGAGTGTTCTGGTGCGTTTTAAAAAGGGCATGAGAAACATCACCCAAAATTAAAACCACCATAACTCTCTCATTTTAAGTCGAAAAGTAGTGCAATTTCTACCAATCGGAGGTCTTCAAATTCTCGTTCGTGGGGAAAATTCTCATTTAAAAATTCAATGTGTCGTGAGAGTTCTTGTCCGTTTCGTAAAGAGTGTGCGAAACGTGGCCGAAAATTAAAACCTCCATAACTCTCTCATTTTGAGTACAAAAGTGGTGAAATTTCCACCAATCGGAGGTCTTCATCTTCGCTTTCAGGGGAAAGAAATCTTGTTTCAAAATTCAATGGGATGAGAGCGTTCTTGTTTGTGTTATAAAGAGTGTGCGACACGTCACCTGAAATTAAAACCTCCATAACTCTCATGTTAGGTCCAAAAGTGGCAAAATTTCTTCCAATCGGGGGTCTTGAAATTCACTTTCAAAGGAAAGAATTCTCGCTTCAAAATTCGGTGGGATGAGAGTGTTCTGGTCCGTTTTATAAAGCGCGTGAGAAACATCACCCAAAATTAAAACCACCATAACTCTCTCATTTTAAGTCGAAAAATAGTGCAATTTCTACCAATCGGAGGTCTTCAAATTCTCATTCGTGGGGAAAATTCGCATTTAAAAATTCAATGTGTCGTGAGAGTTCTGGTCCGTTTCATAAAGAGTGTGCAAAACGTGGCCGAAAATTAAAACCTCCATAACTCTCTCATTTTGAGTCCAAAAGTGGTGAAAATTCCACGAATCGGAGGTCTTCATCTTCGCTCTCAGGGGAAAGAAATCTTGCTTCAAATTCAGTGGGATGAGAGCGTTCTTGTCTGTGTTATAAAGAGTGTGCGACACGTCACCTGAAATTAAAACCTCCATAACTCTCATTTTAGGTCCAAAAGTGGCCAAATTTCTTCCAATCGGAGGTCTTGAAATTCAGTTTCAAAGGAAACAATTCTCGTTTCAAAAGTCGGTGGGATGTGAGTGTTCTAGTCCGTTTTATAATGGGCGTGAGAAACATCACCCATAATTAAAACGACCATAACTCTCCCATTTTAAGTCGAAAAGTAGTGCAATTTTTACCAATCGGAGGTCTTCCAAATCTCGTTCGTGGGGAAAATTCTCATTTAAAAATTCAATCTGTCGTGAGAGTTTTTGTCTGTTTCATAAAGAGTGCGGAAAACATGGCCGAAAATTAAAACCTCCATAACTCTCTCATTTTGAGTCCAAAACTGGTGAAATTTCCTCCAATCGGAGGTCTTCATCTTCGCTTTCAGGGGAAAGAAATCTTGTTTCAAAATTCAATGGGATGGTAGCGTTCTTGTTTGTGTTATAAAGAGTGTGCGACAGATCACCTGAAATTAAAACCTCCATAACTCTCATGTTAGGTCCAAAAGTGGCGAAATTTCTTCCAATCGAAGTTTCTGAAATTCACTTTCAAAGGAAAGAATTCTCGTTTCAAAATTCGGTGGGATGAGAGTGTTCTGGTCCGTTTTAAAAAGGGCGTGAGAAACATCACCCAAAATTAAAACAACCATAACTCTCTCATTTTAAGTCGAAAAGTAGTGCAATTTCTACCAATCGGAGGTCTTCAAATTCTCGTTCGTGGGGAAAATTCTCATTTAAAAATTCAATCTGTCGTGAGAGTTCTTGTCCGTTTCGTAAAGAGTGTGCGAAACGTGGCCGAAAATTAAAACCTCCATAACTCTCTCATTTTGAGTACAAAAGTGGTGAAATTTCCACCAATCGGAGGTCTTCATCTTCGCTTTCAGGGGAAAGAAATCTTGTTTCAAAATTCAATTGGATGAGAGCGTTCTTGTTTGTGTTATGAAGAGTGTGCGACACGTCACCTGAAATTAAAACCTCCATAACTCTCATGTTAGGTCCAAAAGTGGCGAAATTTCTTCCAATCGGGGGTCTTGAAATTCACTTTCAAAGGAAAGAATTCTCGCTTCAAAATTCGGTGGGATGAGAGTGTTCTGGTCCGTTTTATAAAGCGCGTGAGAAACATCACCCAAAATTAAAACCACCATAACTCTCTCATTTTAAGTCGAAAAATAGTGCAATTTCTACCAATCGGAGGTCTTCAAATTCTCGTTCGTGGAGAAAATTCACATTTAAAAATTCAATGTGACGTGAGAGTTCTGGTCCGTTTCATAAAGAGTGCGCAAAACGTGGCCGAAAATTAAAACCTCCATAACTCTCTCATTTTGAGTCCAAAACTGGTGAAAATTCCACCAATCGGAGGTCTTAATCTTCGCTTTCAGGGGAAAGAAATCTTGTTTCAAAATTCAATGGGATGAGAGCGTTCTTGTTTGTGTTATAAAGAGTGTGCGACACGTCACCTGAAATTAAAACCTCCATAACTCTCATGTTAGGTCCAAAAAAGGCAAAATTTCTTCCAATCGGGGGTCTTGAAATTCACTTTCAAAGGAAAGAATTCTCGCTTCAAAATTCGGTGGGATGAGAGTGTTCTGGTCCGTTTTATAAAGCGCGTGAGAAACATCACCCAAAATTAAAACCACCATAACTCTCTCATTTTAAGTCGAAAAGTAGTGCAATTTCTACCAATCGGAGGTCTTCAAATTCTCGTTCGTGGGGAAAATTCTCATTTAAAAATTCAATCTGTCGTGAGAGTTCTTGTCCGTTTCGTAAAGAGTGTGCGAAACGTGGCCGAAAATTAAAACCTCCATAACTCTCTCATTTTGAGTACAAAAGTGGTGAAATTTCCACCAATCGGAGGTCTTCATCTTCGCTTTCAGGGGAAAGAAATCTTGTTTCAAAATTCAATTGGATGAGAGCGTTCTTGTTTGTGTTATGAAGAGTGTGCGACACGTCACCTGAAATTAAAACCTCCATAACTCTCATGTTAGGTCCAAAAGTGGCGAAATTTCTTCCAATCGGGGGTCTTGAAATTCACTTTCAAAGGAAAGAATTCTCGCTTCAAAATTCGGTGGGATGAGAGTGTTCTGGTCCGTTTTATAAAGCGCGTGAGAAACATCACCCAAAATTAAAACCACCATAACTCTCTCATTTTAAGTCGAAAAATAGTGCAATTTCTACCAATCGGAGGTCTTCAAATTCTCGTTCGTGGGGAAAATTCGCATTTAAAAATTCAATGTGTCGTGAGAGTTCTGGTCCGTTTCATAAAGAGTGTGCAAAACGTGGCCGAAAATTAAAACCTCCATAACTCTCTCATTTTGAGTCCAAAAGTGGTGAAAATTCCACGAATCGGAGGTCTTCATCTTCGCTCTCAGGGGAAAGAAATCTTGTTTCAAATTCAGTGGGATGAGAGCGTTCTTGTCTGTGTTATAAAGAGTGTGCGACACGTCACCTGAAATTAAAACCTCCATAACTCTCATTTTAGGTCCAAAAGTGGCCAAATTTCTTCCAATCGGAGGTCTTGAAATTCAGTTTCAAAGGAAACAATTCTCGTTTCAAAAGTCGGTGGGATGTGAGTGTTCTAGTCCGTTTTATAATGGGCGTGAGAAACATCACCCATAATTAAAACGACCATAACTCTCTCATTTTAAGTCGAAAAGTAGTGCAATTTTTACCAATCGGAGGTCTTCCAAATCTCGTTCGTGGGGAAAATTCTCATTTAAAAATTCAATCTGTCGTGAGAGTTTTTGTCTGTTTCATAAAGAGTGCGGAAAACATGGCCGAAAATTAAAACCTCCATAACTCTCTCATTTTGAGTCCAAAACTGGTGAAATTTCCTCCAATCGGAGGTCTTCATCTTCGCTTTCAGGGGAAAGAAATCTTGTTTCAAAATTCAATGGGATGGTAGCGTTCTTGTTTGTGTTATAAAGAGTGTGCGACAGATCACCTGAAATTAAAACCTCCATAACTCTCATGTTAGGTCCAAAAGTGGCGAAATTTCTTCCAATCGAAGTTTCTGAAATTCACTTTCAAAGGAAAGAATTCTCGTTTCAAAATTCGGTGGGATGAGAGTGTTCTGGTCCGTTTTAAAAAGGGCGTGAGAAACATCACCCAAAATTAAAACAACCATAACTCTCTCATTTTAAGTCGAAAAGTAGTGCAATTTCTACCAATCGGAGGTCTTCAAATTCTCGTTCGTGGGGAAAATTCTCATTTAAAAATTCAATCTGTCGTGAGAGTTCTTGTCCGTTTCGTAAAGAGTGTGCGAAACGTGGCCGAAAATTAAAACCTCCATAACTCTCTCATTTTGAGTACAAAAGTGGTGAAATTTCCACCAATCGGAGGTCTTCATCTTCGCTTTCAGGGGAAAGAAATCTTGTTTCAAAATTCAATTGGATGAGAGCGTTCTTGTTTGTGTTATGAAGAGTGTGCGACACGTCACCTGAAATTAAAACCTCCATAACTCTCATGTTAGGTCCAAAAGTGGCGAAATTTCTTCCAATCGGGGGTCTTGAAATTCACTTTCAAAGGAAAGAATTCTCGCTTCAAAATTCGGTGGGATGAGAGTGTTCTGGTCCGTTTTATAAAGCGCGTGAGAAACATCACCCAAAATTAAAACCACCATAACTCTCTCATTTTAAGTCGAAAAATAGTGCAATTTCTACCAATCGGAGGTCTTCAAATTCTCGTTCGTGGAGAAAATTCACATTTAAAAATTCAATGTGACGTGAGAGTTCTGGTCCGTTTCATAAAGAGTGCGCAAAACGTGGCCGAAAATTAAAACCTCCATAACTCTCTCATTTTGAGTCCAAAACTGGTGAAAATTCCACCAATCGGAGGTCTTAATCTTCGCTTTCAGGGGAAAGAAATCTTGTTTCAAAATTCAATGGGATGAGAGCGTTCTTGTTTGTGTTATAAAGAGTGTGCGACAAGTCACCTGAAATTAAAACCTCCATAACTCTCATGTTAGGTCCAAAAGTGGCAAAATTTCTTCCAATCGGGGGTCTTGAAATTCACTTTCAAAGGAAAGAATTCTCGCTTCAAAATTCGGTGGGATGAGAGTGTTCTGGTCCGTTTTATAAAGCGCGTGAGAAACATCACCCAAAATTAAAACCACCATAACTCTCTCATTTTAAGTCAAAAAATAGTGCAATTTCTACCAATCGGAGGTCTTCAAATTCTCGTTCGTGGGGAAAATTCGCATTTAAAAATTCAATGTGTCGTGAGAGTTCTGGTCCGTTTCATAAAGAGTGTGCAAAACGTGGCCGAAAATTAAAACCTCCATAACTCTCTCATTTTGAGTCCAAAAGTGGTGAAAATTCCACGAATCGGAGGTCTTCATCTTCGCTCTCAGGGGAAAGAAATCTTGTTTCAAATTCAGTGGGATGAGAGCGTTCTTGTGTGTGTTATAAAGAGTGTGCGACAGGTCACCTGAAATTAAAACCTCCATAACTCTCATTTTAGGTCCAAAAGTGGCCAAATTTCTTCCAATCGGAGGTCTTGAAATTCAGTTTCAAAGGAAAGAATTCTCGTTTCAAAAGTCGGTGGGATGTGAGTGTTCTAGTCCGTTTTATAATGGGCGTGAGAAACATCACCCATAATTAAAACGACCATAACTCTCTCATTTTAAGTCGAAAAGTAGTGCAATTTTTACCAATCGGAGGTCTTCCAAATCTCGTTCGTGGGGAAAATTCTCATTTGAAAATTCAATCTGTCGTGAGAGTTTTTGTCTGTTTCATAAAGAGTGCGGAAAACATGGCCGAAAATTAAAACCTCCATAACTCTCTCATTTTGAGTCCAAAACTGATGAAATTTCCTCCAATCGGAGGTCTTCATCTTCGCTTTCAGGGGAAAGAAATCTTGTTTCAAAATTCAATGGGATGGTAGCGTTCTTGTTTGTGTTATAAAGAGTGTGCGACAGGTCACCTGAAATTAAAACCTCCATAACTCTCATGTTAGGTCCAAAAGTGGCGAAATTTCTTCCAATCGAAGGTCCTGAAATTCACTTTCAAAGGAAAGAATTCTCGTTTCAAAATTCGGTGGGATGAGAGTGTTCTGGTCCGTTTTAAAAAGGGCGTGAGAAACATCACCCAAAATTAAAACCACCATAACTCTCTCATTTTAAGTCGAAAAGTAGTGCAATTTCTACCAATCGGAGGTCTTCAAATTCTCGTTCGTGGGGAAAATTCTCATTTAAAAATTCAATGTGTCGTGAGAGTTCTTGTCCGTTTCGTAAAGAGTGTGCGAAACGTGGCCGAAAATTAAAACCTCCATAACTCTCTCATTTTGAGTACAAAAGTGGTGAAATTTCCACCAATCGGAGGTCTTCATCTTCGCTTTCAGGGGAAAGAAATCTTGTTTCAAAATTCAATGGGATGAGAGCGTTCTTGTTTGTGTTATAAAGAGCGTGCGACACGTCACCTGAAATTAAAACCTCCATAACTCTCATGTTAGGTCCAAAAGTGGCGAAATTTCTTCCAATCGGGGGTCTTGAAATTCACTTTCAAAGGAAAGAATTCTCGCTTCAAAATTCCGTGGGATGAGAGTGTTCTGGTCCGTTTTATAAAGCGCGTGAGAAACATCACCCAAAATTAAAACCACCATAACTCTCTCATTTTAAGTCGAAAAATAGTGCAATTTCTACCAATCGGAGGTCTTCAAATTCTCGTTCGTGGGGAAAATTCGCATTTAAAAATTCAATGTGTCGTGAGAGTTCTGCTCCGTTTCATAAAGAGTGTGCAAAACGTGGCCGAAAATTAAAACCTCCATAACTCTCTCATTTTGAGTCCAAAAGTGGTGAAAATTCCACGAATCGGAGGTCTTCATCTTCGCTCTCAGGGGAAAGAAATCTTGTTTCAAATTCAGTGGGATGAGAGCGTTCTTGTCTGTGTTATAAAGAGTGTGCGACACGTCACCTGAAATTAAAACCTCCATAACTCTCATTTTAGGTCCAAAAGTGGCCAAATTTCTTCCAATCGGAGGTCTTGAAATTCAGTTTCAAAGGAAAGAATTCTCGTTTCAAAAGTCGGTGGGATGTGAGTGTTCTAGTCCGTTTTATAATGGGCGTGAGAAACATCACCCAAAATTAAAACGACCATAACTCTCTCATTTTAAGTCGAAAAGTAGTGCAATTTTTACCAATCGGAGGTCTTCCAAATCTCGTTCGTGGGGAAAATTCTCATTTAAAAATTCAATCTGTCGTGAGAGTTTTTGTCTGTTTCATAAAGAGTGCGGAAAACATGGCCGAAAATTAAAACCTCCATAACTCTCTCATTTTGAGTCCAAAACTGGTGAAATTTCCTCCAATCGGAGGTCTTCATCTTCGCTTTCAGGGGAAAGAAATCTTGTTTCAAAATTCAATGGGATGGTAGCGTTCTTGTTTGTGTTATAAAGAGTGTGCGACAGGTCAACTGAAATTAAAACCACCATAACTCTCATGTTAGGTCCAAAAGTGGCGAAATTTCTTCCAATCGAAGGTCCTGAAATTCACTTTCAAAGGAAAAAATTCTCGTTTCAAAATTCGGTGGGATGAGAGTGTTCTGGTCCGTTTTATAAAGCGCGTGAGAAACATCACCCAAAATTAAAACCACCATAACTCTCTCATTTTAAGTCGAAAAATAGTGCAATTTCTACCAATCGGAGGTCTTCAAATTCTCGTTCGTGGGGAAAATTCGCATTTAAAAATTCAATGTGTCGTGAGAGTTCTGCTCCGTTTCATAAAGAGTGTGCAAAACGTGGCCGAAAATTAAAACCTCCATAACTCTCTCATTTTGAGTCCAAAAGTGGTGAAAATTCCACGAATCGGAGGTCTTCATCTTCGCTCTCAGGGGAAAGAAATCTTGTTTCAAATTCAGTGGGATGAGAGCGTTCTTGTCTGTGTTATAAAGAGTGTGCGACACGTCACCTGAAATTAAAACCTCCATAACTCTCATTTTAGGTCCAAAAGTGGCCAAATTTCTTCCAATCGGAGGTCTTGAAATTCAGTTTCAAAGGAAAGAATTCTCGTTTCAAAAGTCGGTGGGATGTGAGTGTTCTAGTCCGTTTTATAATGGGCGTGAGAAACATCACCCAAAATTAAAACGACCATAACTCTCTCATTTTAAGTCGAAAAGTAGTGCAATTTTTACCAATCGGAGGTCTTCCAAATCTCGTTCGTGGGGAAAATTCTCATTTAAAAATTCAATCTGTCGTGAGAGTTTTTGTCTGTTTCATAAAGAGTGCGGAAAACATGGCCGAAAATTAAAACCTCCATAACTCTCTCATTTTGAGTACAAAAGTGGTGAAATTTCCACCAATCGGAGGTCTTCATCTTCGCTTTCAGGGGAAAGAAATCTTGTTTCAAAATTCAATGGGATGAGAGCGTTCTTGTTTGTGTTATAAAGACTGTGCGACACGTCACCTGAAATTAAAACCTCCATAACTCTCATGTTAGGTCCAAAAGTGGCGAAATTTCTTCCAATCGGGGGTCTTGAAATTCACTTTCAAAGGAAAGAATTCTCGCTTCAAAATTCGGTGGGATGAGAGTGTTCTGGTCCGTTTTATAAAGCGCGTGAGAAACATCACCCAAAATTAAAACCACCATAACTCTCTCATTTTAAGTCGAAAAATAGTGCAATTTCTACCAATCGGAGGTCTTCAAATTCTCGTTCGTGGGGAAAATTCGCATTTAAAAATTCAATGTGTCATGAGAGTTCTGGTCCGTTTCATAAAGAGTGTGCAAAACGTGGCCGAAAATTAAAACCTCCATAACTCTCTCATTTTGAGTCCAAAAGTGGTGAAAATTCCACGAATCGGAGGTCTTCATCTTCGCTCTCAGGGGAAAGAAATCTTGTTTCAAATTCAGTGGGATGAGAGCGTTCTTGTCTGTGGTATAAAGAGTGTGCGACACGTCACCTGAAATTAAAACCTCCATAACTCTCATTTTAGGTCCAAAAGTGGCCAAATTTCTTCCAATCGGAGGTCTTGAAATTCAGTTTCAAAGGAAACAATTCTCGTTTCAAAAGTCGGTGGGATGTGAGTGTTCTAGTCCGTTTTATAATGGGCGTGAGAAACATCACCCATAATTAAAACGACCATAACTCTCTCATTTTAAGTCGAAAAGTAGTGCAATTTTTACCAATCGGAGGTCTTCCAAATCTCGTTCGTGGGGAAAATTCTCATTTAAAAATTCAATCTGTCGTGAGAGTTTTTGTCTGTTTCATAAAGAGTGCGGAAAACATGGCCGAAAATTAAAACCTCCATAACTCTCTCATTTTGAGTCCAAAACTGGTGAAATTTCCTCCAATCGGAGGTCTTCATCTTCGCTTTCAGGGGAAAGAAATCTTGTTTCAAAATTCAATGGGATGGTAGCGTTCTTGTTTGTGTTATAAAGAGTGTGCGACAGATCACCTGAAATTAAAACCTCCATAACTCTCATGTTAGGTCCAAAAGTGGCGAAATTTCTTCCAATCGAAGTTTCTGAAATTCACTTTCAAAGGAAAGAATTCTCGTTTCAAAATTCGGTGGGATGAGAGTGTTCTGGTCCGTTTTAAAAAGGGCGTGAGAAACATCACCCAAAATTAAAACAACCATAACTCTCTCATTTTAAGTCGAAAAGTAGTGCAATTTCTACCAATCGGAGGTCTTCAAATTCTCGTTCGTGGGGAAAATTCTCATTTAAAAATTCAATGTGTCGTGAGAGTTCTTGTCCGTTTCGTAAAGAGTGTGCGAAACGTGGCCGAAAATTAAAACCTCCATAACTCTCTCATTTTGAGTACAAAAGTGGTGAAATTTCCACCAATCGGAGGTCTTCATCTTCGCTTTCAGGGGAAAGAAATCTTGTTTCAAAATTCAATTGGATGAGAGCGTTCTTGTTTGTGTTATGCAGAGTGTGCGACACGTCACCTGAAATTAAAACCTCCATAACTCTCATGTTAGGTCCAAAAGTGGCGAAATTTCTTCCAATCGGGGGTCTTGAAATTCACTTTCAAAGGAAAGAATTCTCGCTTCAAAATTCGGTGGGATGAGAGTGTTCTGGTCCGTTTTATAAAGCGCGTGAGAAACATCACCCAAAATTAAAACCACCATAACTCTCTCATTTTAAGTCGAAAAATAGTGCAATTTCTACCAATCGGAGGTCTTCAAATTCTCGTTCGTGGGGAAAATTCGCATTTAAAAATTCAATGTGTCGTGAGAGTTCTGGTCCGTTTCATAAAGAGTGTGCAAAACGTGGCCGAAAATTAAAACCTCCATAACTCTCTCATTTTGAGTCCAAAAGTGGTGAAAATTCCACGAATCGGAGGTCTTCATCTTCGCTCTCAGGGGAAAGAAATCTTGTTTCAAATTCAGTGGGATGAGAGCGTTCTTGTCTGTGTTATAAAGAGTGTGCGACACGTCACCTGAAATTAAAACCTCCATAACTCTCATTTTAGGTCCAAAAGTGGCCAAATTTCTTCCAATCGGAGGTCTTGAAATTCAGTTTCAAAGGAAACAATTCTCGTTTCAAAAGTCGGTGGGATGTGAGTGTTCTAGTCCGTTTTATAATGGGCGTGAGAAACATCACCCATAATTAAAACGACCATAACTCTCTCATTTTAAGTCGAAAAGTAGTGCAATTTTTACCAATCGGAGGTCTTCCAAATCTCGTTCGTGGGGAAAATTCTCATTTAAAAATTCAATCTGTCGTGAGAGTTTTTGTCTGTTTCATAAAGAGTGCGGAAAACATGGCCGAAAATTAAAACCTCCATAACTCTCTCATTTTGAGTCCAAAACTGGTGAAATTTCCTCCAATCGGAGGTCTTCATCTTCGCTTTCAGGGGAAAGAAATCTTGTTTCAAAATTCAATGGGATGGTAGCGTTCTTGTTTGTGTTATAAAGAGTGTGCGACAGATCACCTGAAATTAAAACCTCCATAACTCTCATGTTAGGTCCAAAAGTGGCGAAATTTCTTCCAATCGAAGTTTCTGAAATTCACTTTCAAAGGAAAGAATTCTCGTTTCAAAATTCGGTGGGATGAGAGTGTTCTGGTCCGTTTTAAAAAGGGAGTGAGAAACATCACCCAAAATTAAAACAACCATAACTCTCTCATTTTAAGTCGAAAAGTAGTGCAATTTCTACCAATCGGAGGTCTTCAAATTCTCGTTCGTGGGGAAAATTCTCATTTAAAAATTCAATCTGTCGTGAGAGTTCTTGTCCGTTTCGTAAAGAGTGTGCGAAACGTGGCCGAAAATTAAAACCTCCATAACTCTCTCATTTTGAGTACAAAAGTGGTGAAATTTCCACCAATCGGAGGTCTTCATCTTCGCTTTCAGGGGAAAGAAATCTTGTTTCAAAATTCAATTGGATGAGAGCGTTCTTGTTTGTGTTATGAAGAGTGTGCGACACGTCACCTGAAATTAAAACCTCCATAACTCTCATGTTAGGTCCAAAAGTGGCGAAATTTCTTCCAATCGGGGGTCTTGAAATTCACTTTCAAAGGAAAGAATTCTCGCTTCAAAATTCGGTGGGATGAGAGTGTTCTGGTCCGTTTTATAAAGCGCGTGAGAAACATCACCCAAAATTAAAACCACCATAACTCTCTCATTTTAAGTCGAAAAATAGTGCAATTTCTACCAATCGGAGGTCTTCAAATTCTCGTTCGTGGAGAAAATTCACATTTAAAAATTCAATGTGACGTGAGAGTTCTGGTCCGTTTCATAAAGAGTGCGCAAAACATGGCCGAAAATTAAAACCTCCATAACTCTCTCATTTTGAGTTCAAAACTGGTGAAAATTCCACCAATCGGAGGTCTTAATCTTCGCTTTCAGGGGAAAGAAATCTTGTTTCAAAATTCATTGGGATGAGAGCGTTCTTGTTTGTGTTATAAAGAGTGTGCGACACGTCACCTGAAATTAAAACCTCCATAACTCTCATGTTAGGTCCAAAAGTGGCAAAATTTCTTCCAATCGGGGGTCTTGAAATTCACTTTCAAAGGAAAGAATTCTCGCTTCAAAATTCGGTGGGATGAGAGTGTTCTGGTCCGTTTTATAAAGCGCGTGAGAAACATCACCCAAAATTAAAACCACCATAACTCTCTCATTTTAAGTCGAAAAATAGTGCAATTTCTACCAATCGGAGGTCTTCAAATTCTCGTTCGTGGGGAAAATTCGCATTTAAAAATTCAATGTGTCGTGAGAGTTCTGGTCCGTTTCATAAAGAGTGTGCAAAACGTGGCCGAAAATTAAAACCTCCATAACTCTCTCATTTTGAGTCCAAAAGTGGTGAAAATTCCACGAATCGGAGGTCTTCATCTTCGCTCTCAGGGGAAAGAAATCTTGTTTCAAATTCAGTGGGATGAGAGCGTTCTTGTGTGTGTTATAAAGAGTGTGCGACAGGTCACCTGAAATTAAAACCTCCATAACTCTCATTTTAGGTCCAAAAGTGGCCAAATTTCTTCCAATCGGAGGTCTTGAAATTCAGTTTCAAAGGAAAGAATTCTCGTTTCAAAAGTCGGTGGGATGTGAGTGTTCTAGTCCGTTTTATAATGGGCGTGAGAAACATCACCCATAATTAAAACGACCATAACTCTCTCATTTTAAGTCGAAAAGTAGTGCAATTTTTACCAATCGGAGGTCTTCCAAATCTCGTTCGTGGGGAAAATTCTCATTTGAAAATTCAATCTGTCGTGAGAGTTTTTGTCTGTTTCATAAAGAGTGCGGAAAACATGGCCGAAAATTAAAACCTCCATAACTCTCTCATTTTGAGTCCAAAACTGATGAAATTTCCTCCAATCGGAGGTCTTCATCTTCGCTTTCAGGGGAAAGAAATCTTGTTTCAAAATTCAATGGGATGGTAGCGTTCTTGTTTGTGTTATAAAGAGTGTGCGACAGGTCACCTGAAATTAAAACCTCCATAACTCTCATGTTAGGTCCAAAAGTGGCGAAATTTCTTCCAATCGAAGGTCCTGAAATTCACTTTCAAAGGAAAGAATTCTCGTTTCAAAATTCGGTGGGATGAGAGTGTTCTGGTCCGTTTTAAAAAGGGCGTGAGAAACATCACCCAAAATTAAAACCACCATAACTCTCTCATTTTAAGTCGAAAAGTAGTGCAATTTCTACCAATCGGAGGTCTTCAAATTCTCGTTCGTGGGGAAAATTCTCATTTAAAAATTCAATGTGTCGTGAGAGTTCTTGTCCGTTTCGTAAAGAGTGTACGAAACGTGGCCGAAAATTAAAACCTCCATAACTCTCTCATTTTGAGTACAAAAGTGGTGAAATTTCCACCAATCGGAGGTCTTCATCTTCGCTTTCAGGGGAAAGAAATCTTGTTTCAAAATTCAATGGGATGAGAGCGTTCTTGTTTGTGTTATAAAGAGCGTGCGACACGTCACCTGAAATTAAAACCTCCATAACTCTCATGTTAGGTCCAAAAGTGGCGAAATTTCTTCCAATCGGGGGTCTTGAAATTCACTTTCAAAGGAAAGAATTCTCGCTTCAAAATTCCGTGGGATGAGAGTGTTCTAGTCCGTTTTATAAAGCGCGTGAGAAACATCACCCAAAATTAAAACCACCATAACTCTCTCATTTTAAGTCGAAAAATAGTGCAATTTCTACCAATCGGAGGTCTTCAAATTCTCGTTCGTGGGGAAAATTCGCATTTAAAAATTCAATGTGTCGTGAGAGTTCTGGTCCGTTTCATAAAGAGTGTGCAAAACGTGGCCGAAAATTAAAACCTCCATAACTCTCTCATTTTGAGTCCAAAAGTGGTGAAAATTCCACGAATCGGAGGTCTTCATCTTCGCTCTCAGGGGAAAGAAATCTTGTTTCAAATTCAGTGGGATGAGAGCGTTCTTGTGTGTGTTATAAAGAGTGTGCGACAGGTCACCTGAAATTAAAACCTCCATAACTCTCATTTTAGGTCCAAAAGTGGCCAAATTTCTTCCAATCGGAGGTCTTGAAATTCAGTTTCAAAGGAAAGAATTCTCGTTTCAAAAGTCGGTGGGATGTGAGTGTTCTAGTCCGTTTTATAATGGGCGTGAGAAACATCACCCATAATTAAAACGACCATAACTCTCTCATTTTAAGTCGAAAAGTAGTGCAATTTTTACCAATCGGAGGTCTTCCAAATCTCGTTCGTGGGGAAAATTCTCATTTGAAAATTCAATCTGTCGTGAGAGTTTTTGTCTGTTTCATAAAGAGTGCGGAAAACATGGCCGAAAATTAAAACCTCCATAACTCTCTCATTTTGAGTCCAAAACTGATGAAATTTCCTCCAATCGGAGGTCTTCATCTTCGCTTTCAGGGGAAAGAAATCTTGTTTCAAAATTCAATGGGATGGTAGCGTTCTTGTTTGTGTTATAAAGAGTGTGCGACAGGTCACCTGAAATTAAAACCTCCATAACTCTCATGTTAGGTCCAAAAGTGGCGAAATTTCTTCCAATCGAAGGTCCTGAAATTCACTTTCAAAGGAAAGAATTCTCGTTTCAAAATTCGGTGGGATGAGAGTGTTCTGGTCCGTTTTAAAAAGGGCGTGAGAAACATCACCCAAAATTAAAACCACCATAACTCTCTCATTTTAAGTCGAAAAGTAGTGCAATTTCTACCAATCGGAGGTCTTCAAATTCTCGTTCGTGGGGAAAATTCTCATTTAAAAATTCAATGTGTCGTGAGAGTTCTTGTCCGTTTCGTAAAGAGTGTACGAAACGTGGCCGAAAATTAAAACCTCCATAACTCTCTCATTTTGAGTACAAAAGTGGTGAAATTTCCACCAATCGGAGGTCTTCATCTTCGCTTTCAGGGGAAAGAAATCTTGTTTCAAAATTCAATGGGATGAGAGCGTTCTTGTTTGTGTTATAAAGAGCGTGCGACACGTCACCTGAAATTAAAACCTCCATAACTCTCATGTTAGGTCCAAAAGTGGCGAAATTTCTTCCAATCGGGGGTCTTGAAATTCACTTTCAAAGGAAAGAATTCTCGCTTCAAAATTCCGTGGGATGAGAGTGTTCTAGTCCGTTTTATAAAGCGCGTGAGAAACATCACCCAAAATTAAAACCACCATAACTCTCTCATTTTAAGTCGAAAAATAGTGCAATTTCTACCAATCGGAGGTCTTCAAATTCTCGTTCGTGGGGAAAATTCGCATTTAAAAATTCAATGTGTCGTGAGAGTTCTGGTCCGTTTCATAAAGAGTGTGCAAAACGTGGCCGAAAATTAAAACCTCCATAACTCTCATTTTGAGTCCAAAAGTGGTGAAAATTCCACGAATCGGAGGTCTTCATCTTCGCTCTCAGGGGAAAGAAATCTTGTTTCAAATTCAGTGGGATGAGAGCGTTCTTGTCTGTGTTATAAAGAGTGTGCGACACGTCACCTGAAATTAAAACCTCCATAACTCTCATTTTAGGTCCAAAAGTGGCCAAATTTCTTCCAATCGGAGGTCTTGAAATTCAGTTTCAAAGGAAAGAATTCTCGTTTCAAAAGTCGGTGGGATGTGAGTGTTCTAGTCCGTTTTATAATGGGCGTGAGAAACATCACCCAAAATTAAAACGACCATAACTCTCTCATTTTAAGTCGAAAAGTAGTGCAATTTTTACCAATCGGAGGTCTTCCAAATCTCGTTCGTGGGGAAAATTCTCATTTAAAAATTCAATCTGTCGTGAGAGTTTTTGTCTGTTTCATAAAGAGTGCGGAAAACATGGCCGAAAATTAAAACCTCCATAACTCTCTCATTTTGAGTCCAAAACTGGTGAAATTTCCTCCAATCGGAGGTCTTCATCTTCGCTTTCAGGGGAAAGAAATCTTGTTTCAAAATTCAATGGGATGGTAGCGTTCTTGTTTGTGTTATAAAGAGTGTGCGACAGGTCACCTGAAATTAAAACCTCCATAACTCTCATGTTAGGTCCAAAAGTGGCGAAATTTCTTCCAATCGAAGGTCCTGAAATTCACTTTCAAAGGAAAAAATTCTCGTGTCAAAATTCGGTGGGATGAGAGTGTTCTGGTCCGTTTTAAAAAGGGCGTGAGAAACATCACCCAAAATTAAAACCACCATAACTCTCTCATTTTAAGTCGAAAAGTAGTGCAATTTCTACCAATCGGAGGTCTTCAAATTCTCGTTCGTGGGGAAAATTCTCATTTAAAAATTCAATGTGTCGTGAGAGTTCTTGTCCGTTTCGTAAAGAGTGTGCGAAACGTGGCCGAAAATTAAAACCTCCATAACTCTCTCATTTTGAGTACAAAAGTGGTGAAATTTCCACCAATCGGAGGTCTTCATCTTCGCTTTCAGGGGAAAGAAATCTTGTTTCAAAATTCAATGGGATGAGAGCGTTCTTGTTTGTGTTATAAAGAGCGTGCGACACGTCACCTGAAATTATAACCTCCATAACTCTCATGTTAGGTCCAAAAGTGGCGAAATTTCTTCCAATCGGGGGTCTTGAAATTCACTTTCAAAGGAAAGAATTCTCGCTTCAAAATTCCGTGGGATGAGAGTGTTCTGGTCCGTTTTATAAAGCGCGTGAGAAACATCACCCAAAATTAAAACCACCATAACTCTCTCATTTTAAGTCGAAAAATAGTGCAATTTCTACCAATCGGAGGTCTTCAAATTCTCGTTCGTGGGGAAAATTCGCATTTAAAAATTCAATGTGTCGTGAGAGTTCTGGTCCGTTTCATAAAGAGTGTGCAAAACGTGGCCGAAAATTAAAACCTCCATAACTCTCTCATTTTGAGTCCAAAAGTGGTGAAAATTCCACGAATCGGAGGTCTTCATCTTCGCTCTCAGGGGAAAGAAATCTTGTTTCAAATTCAGTGGGATGAGAGCGTTCTTGTCTGTGTTATAAAGAGTGTGCGACACGTCACCTAAAATTAAAACCTTCATAACTCTCATTTTAGGTCCAAAAGTGGCCAAATTTCTTCCAATCGGAGGTCTTAAAATTCACTTTCAAAGGAAAGAATTCTCGCTTCAAAATTCCGTGGGATGAGAGTGTTCTGGTCCGTTTTATAAAGCGCGTGAGAAACATCACCCAAAATTAAAACCACCATAACTCTCTCATTTTAAGTCGAAAAATAGTGCAATTTCTACCAATCGGAGGTCTTCAAATTCTCGTTCGTGGGGAAAATTCGCATTTAAAAATTCAATGTGTCGTGAGAGTTCTGGTCCGTTTCATAAAGAGTGTTCAAAACGTGGCCGAAAATTAAAACCTCCATAACTCTCTCAATTTGAGTCCAAAAGTGGTCAAAATTCCACGAATCGGAGGTCTTCATCTTCGCTCTCAGGGGAAAGAAATCTTGTTTCAAAATTCAATGGGATGAGAACGTTCTTGTTTGTGTTATAAAGAGCGTGCGACACGTCACCTGAAATTAAAACCTCCATAACTCTCATGTTAGGTCCAAAAGTGGCGAAATTTCTTCCAATCGGGGGTCTTGAAATTCACTTTCAAAGGAAAGAATTCTCGCTTCAAAATTCCGTGGGATGAGAGTGTTCTGGTCCGTTTTATAAAGCGCGTGAGAAACATCACCCAAAATTAAAACCACCATAACTCTCTCATTTTAAGTCGAAAAATAGTGCAATTTCTACCAATCGGAGGTCTTCAAATTCTCGTTCGTGGGGAAAATTCGCATTTAAAAATTCAATGTGTCGTGAGAGTTCTGGTCCGTTTCATAAAGAGTGTGCAAAACGTGGCCGAAAATTAAAACCTCCATAACTCTCTCATTTTGAGTCCAAAAGTGGTGAAAATTCCACGAATCGGAGGTCTTCATCTTCGCTCTCAGGGGAAAGAAATCTTGTTTCAAATTCAGTGGGATGAGAGCGTTCTTGTCTGTGTTATAAAGAGTGTGCGACACGTCACCTGAAATTAAAACCTCCATAACTCTCATTTTAGGTCCAAAAGTGGCCAAATTTCTTCCAATCGGAGGTCTTGAAATTCAGTTTCAAAGGAAAGAATTCTCGTTTCAAAAGTCGGTGGGATGTGAGTGTTCTAGTCCGTTTTATAATGGGCGTGAGAAACATCACCCAAAATTAAAACGACCATAACTCTCTCATTTTAAGTCGAAAAAGTAGTGCAATTTTTACCAATCGGAGGTCTTCCAAATCTCGTTCGTGGGGAAAATTCTCATTTAAAAATTCAATCTGTCGTGAGAGTTTTTGTCTGTTTCATAAAGAGTGCGGAAAACATGGCCGAAAATTAAAACCTCCATAACTCTCTCATTTTGAGTCCAAAACTGGTGAAATTTCCTCCAATCGGAGGTCTTCATCTTGGCTTTCAGGGGAAAGAAATCTTGTTTCAAAATTCAATGGGATGGTAGCGTTCTTGTTTGTGTTATAAAGAGTGTGCGACAGGTCACCTGAAATTAAAACCTCCATAACTCTCATGTTAGGTCCAAAAGTGGCGAAATTTCTTCCAATCGAAGGTCCTGAAATTCACTTTCAAAGGAAAAAATTCTCGTGTCAAAATTCGGTGGGATGAGAGTGTTCTGGTCCGTTTTAAAAAGGGCGTGAGAAACATCACCCAAAATTAAAACCACCATAACTCTCTCCTTTTAAGTCGAAAAGTAGTGCAATTTCTACCAATCGGAGGTCTTCAAATTCTCGTTCGTGGGGAAAATTCTCATTTAAAAATTCAATGTGTCGTGAGAGTTCTTGTCCGTTTCGTAAAGAGTGTGCGAAACGTGGCCGAAAATTAAAACCTCCATAACTCTCTCATTTTGAGTACAAAAGTGGTGAAATTTCCACCAATCGGAGGTCTTCATCTTCGCTTTCAGGGGAAAGAAATCTTGTTTCAAAATTCAATGGGATGAGAGCGTTCTTGTTTGTGTTATAAAGAGCGTGCGACACGTCACCTGAAATTAAAACCTCCATAACTCTCATGTTAGGTCCAAAAGTGGCGAAATTTCTTCCAATCGGGGGTCTTGAAATTCACTTTCAAAGGAAAGAATTCTCGCTTCAAAATTCCGTGGGATGAGAGTGTTCTGGTCCGTTTTATAAAGCGCGTGAGAAACATCACCCAAAATTAAAACCACCATAACTCTCTCATTTTAAGTCGAAAAATAGTGCAATTTCTACCAATCGGAGGTCTTCAAATTCTCGTTCGTGGGGAAAATTCGCATTTAAAAATTCAATGTGTCGTGAGAGTTCTGGTCCGTTTCATAAAGAGTGTGCAAAACGTGGCCGAAAATTAAAACCTCCATAACTCTCTCATTTTGAGTCCAAAAGTGGTGAAAATTCCACGAATCGGAGGTCTTCATCTTCGCTCTCAGGGGAAAGAAATCTTGTTTCAAATTCAGTGGGATGAGAGCGTTCTTGTCTGTGTTATAAAGAGTGTGCGACACGTCACCTGAAATTAAAACCTCCATAACTCTCATTTTAGGTCCAAAAGTGGCCAAATTTCTTCCAATCGGAGGTCTTGAAATTCACTTTCAAAGGAAAGAATTCTCGCTTCAAAATTCCGTGGGATGAGAGTGTTCTGGTCCGTTTTATAAAGCGCGTGAGAAACATCACCCAAAATTAAAACCACCATAACTCTCTCATTTTAAGTCGAAAAATAGTGCAATTTCTACCAATCGGAGGTCTTCAAATTCTCGTTCGTGGGGAAAATTCGCATTTAAAAATTCAATGTGTCGTGAGAGTTCTGGTCCGTTTCATAAAGAGTGTTCAAAACGTGGCCGAAAATTAAAACCTCCATAACTCTCTCAATTTGAGTCCAAAAGTGGTCAAAATTCCACGAATCGGAGGTCTTCATCTTCGCTCTCAGGGGAAAGAAATCTTGTTTCAAATTCAGTGGGATGAGAGCGTTCTTGTCTGTGTTATAAAGAGTGTGCGACACGTCACCTGAAATTAAAATCTCCATAACTCTCATTTTAAGTCCAAAAGTGGCCAAATTTCTTCCAATCGGAGGTCTTGAAATTCAGTTTCAAAGGAAAGAATTCTCGTTTCAAAAGTCGGTGGGATGTGAGTGTTCTAGTCCGTTTTATAATGGGCGTGAGAAACATCACCCAAAATTAAAACGACCATAACTCTCTCATTTTAAGTCGAAAAGTAGTGCAATTTTTACCAATCGGAGGTCTTCCAAATCTCGTTCGTGGGGAAAATTCTCATTTAAAAATTCAATCTGTCGTGAGAGTTTTTGTCTGTTTCATAAAGAGTGCGGAAAACATGGCCGAAAATTAAAACCTCCATAACTCTCTCATTTTGAGTCCAAAACTGGTGAAATTTCCTCCAATCGGAGGTCTTCATCTTGGCTTTCAGGGGAAAGAAATCTTGTTTCAAAATTCAATGGGATGGTAGCGTTCTTGTTTGTGTTATAAAGAGTGTGCGACAGGTCACCTGAAATTAAAACCTCCATAACTCTCATGTTAGGTCCAAAAGTGGCGAAATTTCTTCCAATCGAAGGTCCTGAAATTCACTTTCAAAGGAAAAAATTCTCGTGTCAAAATTCGGTGGGATGAGAGTGTTCTGGTCCGTTTTAAAAAGGGCGTGAGAAACATCACCCAAAATTAAAACCACCATAACTCTCTCATTTTAAGTCGAAAAGTAGTGCAATTTCAACCAATCGGAGGTCTTCAAATTCTCGTTCGTGGGGAAAATTCTCATTTAAAAATTCAATGTGTCGTGAGAGTTCTTGTCCGTTTCGTAAAGAGTGTGCGAAACGTGGCCGAAAATTAAAACCTCCATAACTCTCTCATTTTGAGTACAAAAGTGGTGAAATTTCCACCAATCGGAGGTCTTCATCTTCGCTTTCAGGGGAAAGAAATCTTGTTTCAAAATTCAATGGGATGAGAGCGTTCTTGTTTGTGTTATAAAGAGTGTGCGACACGTCACCTGAAATTAAAACCTCCATAACTCTCATGTTAGGTCCAAAAGTGGCGAAATTTCTTCCAATCGGGGGTCTTGAAATTCACTTTCAAAGGAAAGAATTCTCGCTTCAAAATTCCGTGGGATGAGAGTGTTCTGGTCCGTTTTATAAAGCGCGTGAGAAACATCACCCAAAATTAAAACCACCATAACTCTCTCATTTTAAGTCGAAAAATAGTGCAATTTCTACCAATCGGAGGTCTTCAAATTCTCGTTCGTGGGGAAAATTCGCATTTAAAAATTCAATGTGTCGTGAGAGTTCTGGTCCGTTTCATAAAGAGTGTGCAAAACGTGGCCGAAAATTAAAACCTCCATAACTCTCTCATTTTGAGTCCAAAAGTGGTGAAAATTCCACGAATCGGAGGTCTTCATCTTCGCTCTCAGGGGAAAGAAATCTTGTTTCAAATTCAGTGGGATGAGAGCGTTCTTGTCTGTGTTATAAAGAGTGTGCGACACGTCACCTGAAATTAAAACCTCCATAACTCTCATTTTAGGTCCAAAAGTGGCCAAATTTCTTCCAATCGGAGGTCTTGAAATTCAGTTTCAAAGGAAAGAATTCTCGTTTCAAAAGTCGGTGGGATGTGAGTGTTCTAGTCCGTTTTATAATGGGCGTGAGAAACATCACCCAAAATTAAAACGACCATAACTCTCTCATTTTAAGTCGAAAAAGTAGTGCAATTTTTACCAATCGGAGGTCTTCCAAATCTCGTTCGTGGGGAAAATTCTCATTTAAAAATTCAATCTGTCGTGAGAGTTTTTGTCTGTTTCATAAAGAGTGCGGAAAACATGGCCGAAAATTAAAACCTCCATAACTCTCTCATTTTGAGTCCAAAACTGGTGAAATTTCCTCCAATCGGAGGTCTTCATCTTCGCTTTCAGGGGAAAGAAATCTTGTTTCAAAATTCAATGGGATGGTAGCGTTCTTGTTTGTGTTATAAAGAGTGTGCGACAGGTCACCTGAAATTAAAACCTCCATAACTCTCATGTTAGGTCCAAAAGTGGCGAAATTTCTTCCAATCGAAGGTCCTGAAATTCACTTTCAAAGGAAAAAATTCTCGTGTCAAAATTCGGTGGGATGAGAGTGTTCTGGTCCGTTTTAAAAAGGGCGTGAGAAACATCACCCAAAATTAAAACCACCATAACTCTCTCATTTTAAGTCGAAAAGTAGTGCAATTTCTACCAATCGGAGGTCTTCAAATTCTCGTTCGTGGGGAAAATTCTCATTTAAAAATTCAATGTGTCGTGAGAGTTCTTGTCCGTTTCGTAAAGAGTGTGCGAAACGTGGCCGAAAATTAAAACCTCCATAACTCTCTCATTTTGAGTACAAAAGTGGTGAAATTTCCACCAATCGGAGGTCTTCATCTTCGCTTTCAGGGGAAAGAAATCTTGTTTCAAAATTCAATGGGATGAGAGCGTTCTTGTTTGTGTTATAAAGAGCGTGCGACACGTCACCTGAAATTATAACCTCCATAACTCTCATGTTAGGTCCAAAAGTGGCGAAATTTCTTCCAATCGGGGGTCTTGAAATTCACTTTCAAAGGAAAGAATTCTCGCTTCAAAATTCCGTGGGATGAGAGTGTTCTGGTCCGTTTTATAAAGCGCGTGAGAAACATCACCCAAAATTAAAACCACCATAACTCTCTCATTTTAAGTCGAAAAATAGTGCAATTTCTACCAATCGGAGGTCTTCAAATTCTCGTTCGTGGGGAAAATTCGCATTTAAAAATTCAATGTGTCGTGAGAGTTCTGGTCCGTTTCATAAAGAGTGTGCAAAACGTGGCCGAAAATTAAAACCTCCATAACTCTCTCATTTTGAGTCCAAAAGTGGTGAAAATTCCACGAATCGGAGGTCTTCATCTTCGCTCTCAGGGGAAAGAAATCTTGTTTCAAATTCAGTGGGATGAGAGCGTTCTTGTCTGTGTTATAAAGAGTGTGCGACACGTCACCTAAAATTAAAACCTTCATAACTCTCATTTTAGGTCCAAAAGTGGCCAAATTTCTTCCAATCGGAGGTCTTGAAATTCACTTTCAAAGGAAAGAATTCTCGCTTCAAAATTCCGTGGGATGAGAGTGTTCTGGTCCGTTTTATAAAGCGCGTGAGAAACATCACCCAAAATTAAAACCACCATAACTCTCTCATTTTAAGTCGAAAAATAGTGCAATTTCTACCAATCGGAGGTCTTCAAATTCTCGTTCGTGGGGAAAATTCGCATTTAAAAATTCAATGTGTCGTGAGAGTTCTGGTCCGTTTCATAAAGAGTGTTCAAAACGTGGCCGAAAATTAAAACCTCCATAACTCTCTCAATTTGAGTCCAAAAGTGGTCAAAATTCCACGAATCGGAGGTCTTCATCTTCGCTCTCAGGGGAAAGAAATCTTGTTTCAAATTCAGTGGGATGAGAGCGTTCTTGTCTGTGTTATAAAGAGTGTGCGACACGTCACCTGAAATTAAAATCTCCATAACTCTCATTTTAAGTCCAAAAGTGGCCAAATTTCTTCCAATCGGAGGTCTTGAAATTCAGTTTCAAAGGAAAGAATTCTCGTTTCAAAAGTCGGTGGGATGTGAGTGTTCTAGTCCGTTTTATAATGGGCGTGAGAAACATCACCCAAAATTAAAACGACCATAACTCTCTCATTTTAAGTCGAAAAGTAGTGCAATTTTTACCAATCGGAGGTCTTCCAAATCTCGTTCGTGGGGAAAATTCTCATTTAAAAATTCAATCTGTCGTGAGAGTTTTTGTCTGTTTCATAAAGAGTGCGGAAAACATGGCCGAAAATTAAAACCTCCATAACTCTCTCATTTTGAGTCCAAAACTGGTGAAATTTCCTCCAATCGGAGGTCTTCATCTTGGCTTTCAGGGGAAAGAAATCTTGTTTCAAAATTCAATGGGATGGTAGCGTTCTTGTTTGTGTTATAAAGAGTGTGCGACAGGTCACCTGAAATTAAAACCTCCATAACTCTCATGTTAGGTCCAAAAGTGGCGAAATTTCTTCCAATCGAAGGTCCTGAAATTCACTTTCAAAGGAAAAAATTCTCGTGTCAAAATTCGGTGGGATGAGAGTGTTCTGGTCCGTTTTAAAAAGGGCGTGAGAAACATCACCCAAAATTAAAACCACCATAACTCTCTCATTTTAAGTCGAAAAGTAGTGCAATTTCAACCAATCGGAGGTCTTCAAATTCTCGTTCGTGGGGAAAATTCTCATTTAAAAATTCAATGTGTCGTGAGAGTTCTTGTCCGTTTCGTAAAGAGTGTGCGAAACGTGGCCGAAAATTAAAACCTCCATAACTCTCTCATTTTGAGTACAAAAGTGGTGAAATTTCCACCAATCGGAGGTCTTCATCTTCGCTTTCAGGGGAAAGAAATCTTGTTTCAAAATTCAATGGGATGAGAGCGTTCTTGTTTGTGTTATAAAGAGTGTGCGACACGTCACCTGAAATTAAAACCTCCATAACTCTCATGTTAGGTCCAAAAGTGGCGAAATTTCTTCCAATCGGGGGTCTTGAAATTCACTTTCAAAGGAAAGAATTCTCGCTTCAAAATTCCGTGGGATGAGAGTGTTCTGGTCCGTTTTATAAAGCGCGTGAGAAACATCACCCAAAATTAAAACCACCATAACTCTCTCATTTTAAGTCGAAAAATAGTGCAATTTCTACCAATCGGAGGTCTTCAAATTCTCGTTCGTGGGGAAAATTCGCATTTAAAAATTCAATGTGTCGTGAGAGTTCTGGTCCGTTTCATAAAGAGTGTGCAAAACGTGGCCGAAAATTAAAACCTCCATAACTCTCTCATTTTGAGTCCAAAAGTGGTGAAAATTCCACGAATCGGAGGTCTTCATCTTCGCTCTCAGGGGAAAGAAATCTTGTTTCAAATTCAGTGGGATGAGAGCGTTCTTGTCTGTGTTATAAAGAGTGTGCGACACGTCACCTGAAATTAAAACCTCCATAACTCTCATTTTAGGTCCAAAAGTGGCCAAATTTCTTCCAATCGGAGGTCTTGAAATTCAGTTTCAAAGGAAAGAATTCTCGTTTCAAAAGTCGGTGGGATGTGAGTGTTCTAGTCCGTTTTATAATGGGCGTGAGAAACATCACCCAAAATTAAAACGACCATAACTCTCTCATTTTAAGTCGAAAAAGTAGTGCAATTTTTACCAATCGGAGGTCTTCCAAATCTCGTTCGTGGGGAAAATTCTCATTTAAAAATTCAATCTGTCGTGAGAGTTTTTGTCTGTTTCATAAAGAGTGCGGAAAACATGGCCGAAAATTAAAACCTCCATAACTCTCTCATTTTGAGTCCAAAACTGGTGAAATTTCCTCCAATCGGAGGTCTTCATCTTCGCTTTCAGGGGAAAGAAATCTTGTTTCAAAATTCAATGGGATGGTAGCGTTCTTGTTTGTGTTATAAAGAGTGTGCGACAGGTCACCTGAAATTAAAACCTCCATAACTCTCATGTTAGGTCCAAAAGTGGCGAAATTTCTTCCAATCGAAGGTCCTGAAATTCACTTTCAAAGGAAAAAATTCTCGTGTCAAAATTCGGTGGGATGAGAGTGTTCTGGTCCGTTTTAAAAAGGGCGTGAGAAACATCACCCAAAATTAAAACCACCATAACTCTCTCATTTTAAGTCGAAAAGTAGTGCAATTTCTACCAATCGGAGGTCTTCAAATTCTCGTTCGTGGGGAAAATTCTCATTTAAAAATTCAATGTGTCGTGAGAGTTCTTGTCCGTTTCGTAAAGAGTGTGCGAAACGTGGCCGAAAATTAAAACCTCCATAACTCTCTCATTTTGAGTACAAAAGTGGTGAAATTTCCACCAATCGGAGGTCTTCATCTTCGCTTTCAGGGGAAAGAAATCTTGTTTCAAAATTCAATGGGATGAGAGCGTTCTTGTTTGTGTTATAAAGAGTGTGCGACACGTCACCTGAAATTAAAACCTCCATAACTCTCATGTTAGGTCCAAAAGTGGCGAAATTTCTTCCAATCGGGGGTCTTGAAATTCACTTTCAAAGGAAAGAATTCTCGCTTCAAAATTCCGTGGGATGAGAGTGTTCTGGTCCGTTTTATAAAGCGCGTGAGAAACATCACCCAAAATTAAAACCACCATAACTCTCTCATTTTAAGTCGAAAAATAGTGCAATTTCTACCAATCGGAGGTCTTCAAATTCTCGTTCGTGGGGAAAATTCGCATTTAAAAATTCAATGTGTCGTGAGAGTTCTGGTCCGTTTCATAAAGAGTGTGCAAAACGTGGCCGAAAATTAAAACCTCCATAACTCTCTCATTTTGAGTCCAAAAGTGGTGAAAATTCCACGAATCGGAGGTCTTCATCTTCGCTCTCAGGGGAAAGAAATCTTGTTTCAAATTCAGTGGGATGAGAGCGTTCTTGTCTGTGTTATAAAGAGTGTGCGACACGTCACCTGAAATTAAAACCTCCATAACTCTCATTTTAGGTCCAAAAGTGGCCAAATTTCTTCCAATCGGAGGTCTTGAAATTCAGTTTCAAAGGAAAGAATTCTCGTTTCAAAAGTCGGTGGGATGTGAGTGTTCTAGTCCGTTTTATAATGGGCGTGAGAAACATCACCCAAAATTAAAACGACCATAACTCTCTCATTTTAAGTCGAAAAGTAGTGCAATTTTTACCAATCGGAGGTCTTCCAAATCTCGTTCGTGGGGAAAATTCTCATTTAAAAATTCAATCTGTCGTGAGAGTTTTTGTCTGTTTCATAAAGAGTGCGGAAAACATGGCCGAAAATTAAAACCTCCATAACTCTCTCATTTTGAGTCCAAAACTGGTGAAATTTCCTCCAATCGGAGGTCTTCATCTTCGCTTTCAGGGGAAAGAAATCTTGTTTCAAAATTCAATGGGATGGTAGCGTTCTTGTTTGTGTTATAAAGAGTGTGCGACAGGTCACCTGAAATTAAAACCTCCATAACTCTCATGTTAGGTCCAAAAGTGGCGAAATTTCTTCCAATCGAAGGTCCTGAAATTCACTTTCAAAGGAAAAAATTCTCGTGTCAAAATTCGGTGGGATGAGAGTGTTCTGGTCCGTTTTAAAAAGGGCGTGAGAAACATCACCCAAAATTAAAACCACCATAACTCTCTCATTTTAAGTCGAAAAGTAGTGCAATTTCTACCAATCGGAGGTCTTCAAATTCTCGTTCGTGGGGAAAATTCTCATTTAAAAATTCAATGTGTCGTGAGAGTTCTTGTCCGTTTCGTAAAGAGTGTGCGAAACGTGGCCGAAAATTAAAACCTCCATAACTCTCTCATTTTGAGTACAAAAGTGGTGAAATTTCCACCAATCGGAGGTCTTCATCTTCGCTTTCAGGGGAAAGAAATCTTGTTTCAAAATTCAATGGGATGAGAGCGTTCTTGTTTGTGTTATAAAGAGTGTGCGACACGTCACCTGAAATTAAAACCTCCATAACTCTCATGTTAGGTCCAAAAGTGGCGAAATTTCTTCCAATCGGGGGTCTTGAAATTCACTTTCAAAGGAAAGAATTCTCGCTTCAAAATTCCGTGGGATGAGAGTGTTCTGGTCCGTTTTATAAAGCGCGTGAGAAACATCACCCAAAATTAAAACCACCATAACTCTCTCATTTTAAGTCGAAAAATAGTGCAATTTCTACCAATCGGAGGTCTTCAAATTCTCGTTCGTGGGGAAAATTCGCATTTAAAAATTCAATGTGTCGTGAGAGTTCTGGTCCGTTTCATAAAGAGTGTGCAAAACGTGGCCGAAAATTAAAACCTCCATAACTCTCTCATTTTGAGTCCAAAAGTGGTGAAAATTCCACGAATCGGAGGTCTTCATCTTCGCTCTCAGGGGAAAGAAATCTTGTTTCAAATTCAGTGGGATGAGAGCGTTCTTGTCTGTGTTATAAAGAGTGTGCGACACGTCACCTGAAATTAAAACCTCCATAACTCTCATTTTAGGTCCAAAAGTGGCCAAATTTCTTCCAATCGGAGGTCTTGAAATTCAGTTTCAAAGGAAAGAATTCTCGTTTCAAAAGTCGGTGGGATGTGAGTGTTCTAGTCCGTTTTATAATGGGCGTGAGAAACATCACCCAAAATTAAAACGACCATAACTCTCTCATTTTAAGTCGAAAAAGTAGTGCAATTTTTACCAATCGGAGGTCTTCCAAATCTCGTTCGTGGGGAAAATTCTCATTTAAAAATTCAATCTGTCGTGAGAGTTTTTGTCTGTTTCATAAAGAGTGCGGAAAACATGGCCGAAAATTAAAACCTCCATAACTCTCTCATTTTGAGTCCAAAACTGGTGAAATTTCCTCCAATCGGAGGTCTTCATCTTCGCTTTCAGGGGAAAGAAATCTTGTTTCAAAATTCAATGGGATGGTAGCGTTCTTGTTTGTGTTATAAAGAGTGTGCGACAGGTCACCTGAAATTAAAACCTCCATAACTCTCATGTTAGGTCCAAAAGTGGCGAAATTTCTTCCAATCGAAGGTCCTAAAATTCACTTTCAAAGGAAAAAATTCTCGTGTCAAAATTCGGTGGGATGAGAGTGTTCTGGTCCGTTTTAAAAAGGGCGTGAGAAACATCACCCAAAATTAAAACCACCATAACTCTCTCATTTTAAGTCGAAAAGTAGTGCAATTTCTACCAATCGGAGGTCTTCAAATTCTCGTTCGTGGGGAAAATTCTCATTTAAAAATTCAATGTGTCGTGAGAGTTCTTGTCCGTTTCGTAAAGAGTGTGCGAAACGGGGCCGAAAATTAAAACCTCCATAACTCTCTCATTTTGAGTACAAAAGTGGTGAAATTTCCACCAATCGGAGGTCTTCATCTTCGCTTTCAGGGGAAAGAAATCTTGTTTCAAAATTCAATGGGATGAGAGCATTCTTGTTTGTGTTATAAAGAGTGTGCGACACGTCACCTGAAATTAAAACCTCCATAACTCTCATGTTAGGTCCAAAAGTGGCGAAATTTCTTCCAATCGGGGGTCTTGAAATTCACTTTCAAAGGAAAGAATTCTCGCTTCAAAATTCCGTGGGATGAGAGTGTTCTGGTCCGTTTTATAAAGCGCGTGAGAAACATCACCCAAAATTAAAACCACCATAACTCTCTCATTTTAAGTCGAAAAATAGTGCAATTTCTACCAATCGGAGGTCTTCAAATTCTCGTTCGTGGGGAAAATTCGCATTTAAAAATTCAATGTGTCGTGAGAGTTCTGGTCCGTTTCATAAAGAGTGTGCAAAACGTGGCCGAAAATTAAAACCTCCATAACTCTCTCATTTTGAGTCCAAAAGTGGTGAAAATTCCACGAATCGGAGGTCTTCATCTTCGCTCTCAGGGGAAAGAAATCTTGTTTCAAATTCAGTGGGATGAGAGCGTTCTTGTCTATGTTATAAAGAGTGTGCGACACGTCACCTGAAATTAAAACCTCCATAACTCTCATTTTAGGTCCAAAAGTGGCCAAATTTCTTCCAATCGGAGGTCTTGAAATTCAGTTTCAAAGGAAAGAATTCTCGTTTCAAAAGTCGGTGGGATGTGAGTGTTCTAGTCCGTTTTATAATGGGCGTGAGAAACATCACCCAAAATTAAAACGACCATAACTCTCTCATTTTAAGTCGAAAAGTAGTGCAATTTTTACCAATCGGAGGTCTTCCAAATCTCGTTCGTGGGGAAAATTCTCATTTAAAAATTCAATCTGTCGTGAGAGTTTTTGTCTGTTTCATAAAGAGTGCGGAAAACATGGCCGAAAATTAAAACCTCCATAACTCTCTCATTTTGAGTCCAAAACTGGTGAAATTTCCTCCAATCGGAGGTCTTCATCTTCGCTTTCAGGGGAAAGAAATCTTGTTTCAAAATTCAATGGGATGGTAGCGTTCTTGTTTGTGTTATAAAGAGTGTGCGACAGGTCACCTGAAATTAAAACCTCCATAACTCTCATGTTAGGTCCAAAAGTGGCGAAATTTCTTCCAATCGAAGGTCCTAAAATTCACTTTCAAAGGAAAAAATTCTCGTTTCAAAATTCGGTGGGATGAGAGTGTTCTGGTCCGTTTTAAAAAGGGCATGAGAAACATCACCCAAAATTAAAACCACCATAACTCTCTCATTTTAAGTCGAAAAGTAGTGCAATTTCTACCAATCGGAGGTCTTCAAATTCTCGTTCGTGGGGAAAATTCTCATTTAAAAATTCAATGTGTCGTGAGAGTTCTTGTCCGTTTCGTAAAGAGTGTGCGAAACGTGGCCGAAAATTAAAACCTCCATAACTCTCTCATTTTGAGTACAAAAGTGGTGAAATTTCCACCAATCGGAGGTCTTCATCTTCGCTTTCAGGGGAAAGAAATCTTGTTTCAAAATTCAATGGGATGAGAGCGTTCTTGTTTGTGTTATAAAGAGTGTGCGACACGTCACCTGAAATTAAAACCTCCATAACTCTCATGTTAGGTCCAAAAGTGGCGAAATTTCTTCCAATCGGGGGTCTTGAAATTCACTTTCAAAGGAAAGAATTCTCGCTTCAAAATTCCGTGGGATGAGAGTGTTCTGGTCCGTTTTATAAAGCGCGTGAGAAACATCACCCAAAATTAAAACCACCATAACTCTCTCATTTTAAGTCGAAAAATAGTGCAATTTCTACCAATCGGAGGTCTTCAAATTCTCGTTCGTGGGGAAAATTCGCATTTAAAAATTCAATGTGTCGTGAGAGTTCTGGTCCGTTTCATAAAGAGTGTGCAAAACGTGGCCGAAAATTAAAACCTCCATAACTCTCTCATTTTGAGTCCAAAAGTGGTGAAAATTCCACGAATCGGAGGTCTTCATCTTCGCTCTCAGGGGAAAGAAATCTTGTTTCAAATTCAGTGGGATGAGAGCGTTCTTATCTGTGTTATAAAGAGTGTGCGACACGTCACCTGAAATTAAAACCTCCATAACTCTCATTTTAGGTCCAAAAGTGGCCAAATTTCTTCCAATCGGAGGTCTTGAAATTCAGTTTCAAAGGAAAGAATTCTCGTTTCAAAAGTCGGTGGGATGTGAGTGTTCTAGTCCGTTTTATAATGGGCGTGAGAAACATCACCCAAAATTAAAACGACCATAACTCTCTCATTTTAAGTCGAAAAAGTAGTGCAATTTTTACCAATCGGAGGTCTTCCAAATCTCGTTCGTGGGGAAAATTCTCATTTTAAAATTCAATCTGTCGTGAGAGTTTTTGTCTGTTTCATAAAGAGTGCGGAAAACATGGCCGAAAATTAAAACCTCCATAACTCTCTCATTTTGAGTCCAAAACTGGTGAAATTTCCTCCAATCGGAGGTCTTCATCTTCGCTTTCAGGGGAAAGAAATCTTGTTTCAAAATTCAATGGGATGGTAGCGTTCTTGTTTGTGTTATAAAGAGTGTGCGACAGGTCACCTGAAATTAAAACCTCCATAACTCTCATGTTAGGTCCAAAAGTGGCGAAATTTCTTCCAATCGAAGGTCCTGAAATTCACTTTCAAAGGAAAAAATTCTCGTTTCAAAATTCGGTGGGATGAGAGTGTTCTGGTCCGTTTTAAAAAGGGCGTGAGAAACATCACCCAAAATTAAAACCACCATAACTCTCTCATTTTAAGTCGAAAAGTAGTGCAATTTCTACCAATCGGAGGTCTTCAAATTCTCGTTCGTGGGGAAAATTCTCATTTAAAAATTCAATGTGTCGTGAGAGTTCTTGTCCGTTTCGTAAAGAGTGTGCGAAACGTGGCCGAAAATTAAAACCTCCATAACTCTCTCATTTTGAGTACAAAAGTGGTGAAATTTCCACCAATCGGAGGTCTTCATCTTCGCTTTCAGGGGAAAGAAATCTTGTTTCAAAATTCAATGGGATGAGAGCGTTCTTGTTTGTGTTATAAAGAGTGTGCGACACGTCACCTGAAATTAAAACCTCCATAACTCTCATGTTAGGTCCAAAAGTGGCGAAATTTCTTCCAATCGGGGGTCTTGAAATTCACTTTCAAAGGAAAGAATTCTCGCTTCAAAATTCCGTGGGATGAGAGTGTTCTGGTCCGTTTTATAAAGCGCGTGAGAAACATCACCCAAAATTAAAACCACCATAACTCTCTCATTTTAAGTCGAAAAATAGTGCAATTTCTACCAATCGGAGGTCTTCAAATTCTCGTTCGTGGGGAAAATTCGCATTTAAAAATTCAATGTGTCGTGAGAGTTCTGGTCCGTTTCATAAAGAGTGTGCAAAACGTGGCCGAAAATTAAAACCTCCATAACTCTCTCATTTTGAGTCCAAAAGTGGTGAAAATTCCACGAATCGGAGGTCTTCATCTTCGCTCTCAGGGGAAAGAAATCTTGTTTCAAATTCAGTGGGATGAGAGCGTTCTTGTCTGTGTTATAAAGGGTGTGCGACACGTCACCTGAAATTAAAACCTCCATAACTCTCATTTTAGGTCCAAAAGTGGCCAAATTTCTTCCAATCGGAGGTCTTGAAATTCAGTTTCAAAGGAAAGAATTCTCGTTTCAAAAGTCGGTGGGATGTGAGTGTTCTAGTCCGTTTTATAATGGGCGTGAGAAACATCACCCAAAATTAAAACGACCATAACTCTCTCATTTTAAGTCGAAAAAGTAGTGCAATTTTTACCAATCGGAGGTCTTCCAAATCTCGTTCGTGGGGAAAATTCTCATTTAAAAATTCAATCTGTCGTGAGAGTTTTTGTCTGTTTCATAAAGAGTGCGGAAAACATGGCCGAAAATTAAAACCTCCATAACTCTCTCATTTTGAGTCCAAAACTGGAGAAATTTCCTCCAATCGGAGGTCTTCATCTTCGCTTTCAGGGGAAAGAAATCTTGTTTCAAAATTCAATGGGATGGTAGCGTTCTTGTTTGTGTTATAAAGAGTGTGCGACAGGTCACCTGAAATTAAAACCTCCATAACTCTCATGTTAGGTCCAAAAGTGGCGAAATTTCTTCCAATCGAAGGTCCTGAAATTCACTTTCAAAGAAAAAATTCTCGTTTCAAAATTCGGTGGGATGAGAGTGTTCTGGTCCGTTTTAAAAAGGGCGTGAGAAACATCACCCAAAATTAAAACCACCATAACTCTCTCATTTTAAGTCGAAAAGTAGTGCAATTTCTACCAATCGGAGGTCTTCAAATTCTCGTTCGTGGGGAAAATTCTCATTTAAAAATTCAATGTGTCGTGAGAGTTCTTGTCCGTTTCGTAAAGAGTGTGCGAAACGTGGCCGAAAATTAAAACCTCCATAACTCTCTCATTTTGAGTACAAAAGTGGTGAAATTTCCACCAATCGGAGGTCTTCATCTTCGCTTTCAGGGGAAAGAAATCTTGTTTCAAAATTCAATGGGATGAGAGCGTTCTTGTTTGTGTTATAAAGAGTGTGCGACACGTCACTTGAAATTAAAACCTCCATAACTCTCATGTTAGGTCCAAAAGTGGCGAAATTTCTTCCAATCGGGGGTCTTGAAATTCACTTTCAAAGGAAAGAATTCTCGCTTCAAAATTCCGTGGGATGAGAGTGTTCTGGTCCGTTTTATAAAGCGCGTGAGAAACATCACCCAAAATTAAAACCACCATAACTCTCTCATTTTAAGTCGAAAAATAGTGCAATTTCTACCAATCGGAGGTCTTCAAATTCTCGTTCGTGGGGAAAATTCGCATTTAAAAATTCAATGTGTCGTGAGAGTTCTGGTCCGTTTCATAAAGAGTGTGCAAAACGTGGCCGAAAATTAAAACCTCCATAACTCTCTCATTTTGAGTCCAAAAGTGGTGAAAATTCTACGAATCGGAGGTCTTCATCTTCGCTCTCAGGGGAAAGAAATCTTGTTTCAAATTCAGTGGGATGAGAGCGTTCTTGTCTGTGTTATAAAGAGTGTGCGACACGTCACCTGAAATTAAAACCTCCATAACTCTCATTTTAGGTCCAAAAGTGGCCAAATTTCTTCCAATCGGAGGTCTTGAAATTCAGTTTCAAAGGAAAGAATTCTCGTTTCAAAAGTCGGTGGGATGTGAGTGTTCTAGTCCGTTTTATAATGGGCGTGAGAAACATCACCCAAAATTAAAACGACCATAACTCTCTCATTTTAAGTCGAAAAAGTAGTGCAATTTTTACCAATCGGAGGTCTTCCAAATCTCGTTCGTGGGGAAAATTCTCATTTTAAAATTCAATCTGTCGTGAGAGTTTTTGTCTGTTTCATAAAGAGTGCGGAAAACATGGCCGAAAATTAAAACCTCCATAACTCTCTCATTTTGAGTCCAAAACTGGTGAAATTTCCTCCAATCGGAGGTCTTCATCTTCGCTTTCAGGGGAAAGAAATCTTGTTTCAAAATTCAATGGGATGGTAGCGTTCTTGTTTGTGTTATAAAGAGTGTGCGACAGGTCACCTGAAATTAAAACCTCCATAACTCTCATGTTAGGTCCAAAAGTGGCGAAATTTCTTCCAATCGAAGGTCCTGAAATTCACTTTCAAAGGAAAAAATTCTCGTTTCAAAATTCGGTGGGATGAGAGTGTTCTGGTCCGTTTTAAAAAGGGCGTGAGAAACATCACCCAAAATTAAAACCACCATAACTCTCTCATTTTAAGTCGAAAAGTAGTGCAATTTCTACCAATCGGAGGTCTTCAAATTCTCGTTCGTGGGGAAAATTCTCATTTAAAAATTCAATGTGTCGTGAGAGTTCTTGTCCGTTTCGTAAAGAGTGTGCGAAACGTGGCCGAAAATTAAAACCTCCATAACTCTCTCATTTTGAGTACAAAAGTGGTGAAATTTCCACCAATCGGAGGTCTTCATCTTCGCTTTCAGGGGAAAGAAATCTTGTTTCAAAATTCAATGGGATGAGAGCGTTCTTGTTTGTGTTATAAAGAGTGTGCGACACGTCACCTGAAATTAAAACCTCCATAACTCTCATGTTAGGTCCAAAAGTGGCGAAATTTCTTCCAATCGGGGGTCTTGAAATTCACTTTCAAAGGAAAGAATTCTCGCTTCAAAATTTCGTGGGATGAGAGTGTTCTGGTCCGTTTTATAAAGCGCGTGAGAAACATCACCCAAAATTAAAACCACCATAACTCTCTCATTTTAAGTCGAAAAATAGTGCAATTTCTACCAATCGGAGGTCTTCAAATTCTCGTTCGTGGGGAAAATTCGCATTTAAAAATTCAATGTGTCGTGAGAGTTCTGGTCCGTTTCATAAAGAGTGTGCAAAACGTGGCCGAAAATTAAAACCTCCATAACTCTCTCATTTTGAGTCCAAAAGTGGTGAAAATTCCACGAATCGGAGGTCTTCATCTTCGCTCTCAGGGGAAAGAAATCTTGTTTCAAATTCAGTGGGATGAGAGCGTTCTTGTCTGTGTTATAAAGAGTGTGCGACACGTCACCTGAAATTAAAACCTCCATAACTCTCATTTTAGGTCCAAAAGTGGCCAAATTTCTTCCAATCGGAGGTCTTGAAATTCAGTTTCAAAGGAAAGAATTCTCGTTTCAAAAGTCGGTGGGATGTGAGTGTTCTAGTCCGTTTTATAATGGGCGTGAGAAACATCACCCAAAATTAAAACGACCATAACTCTCTCATTTTAAGTCGAAAAAGTAGTGCAATTTTTACCAATCGGAGGTCTTCCAAATCTCGTTCGTGGGGAAAATTCTCATTTAAAAATTCAATCTGTCGTGAGAGTTTTTGTCTGTTTCATAAAGAGTGCGGAAAACATGGCCGAAAATTAAAACCTCCATAACTCTCTCATTTTGAGTCCAAAACTGGAGAAATTTCCTCCAATCGGAGGTCTTCATCTTCGCTTTCAGGGGAAAGAAATCTTGTTTCAAAATTCAATGGGATGGTAGCGTTCTTGTTTGTGTTATAAAGAGTGTGCGACAGGTCACCTGAAATTAAAACCTCCATAACTCTAATGTTAGGTCCAAAAGTGGCGAAATTTCTTCCAATCGAAGGTCCTGAAATTCACTTTCAAAGGAAAAAATTCTCGTTTCAAAATTCGGTGGGATGAGAGTGTTCTGGTCCGTTTTAAAAAGGGCGTGAGAAACATCACCCAAAATTAAAACCACCATAACTCTCTCATTTTAAGTCGAAAAGTAGTGCAATTTCTACCAATCGGAGGTCTTCAAATTCTCGTTCGTGGGGAAAATTCTCATTTAAAAATTCAATGTGTCGTGAGAGTTCTTGTCCGTTTCGTAAAGAGTGTGCGAAACGTGGCCGAAAATTAAAACCTCCATAACTCTCTCATTTTGAGTACAAAAGTGGTGAAATTTCCACCAATCGGAGGTCTTCATCTTCGCTTTCAGGGGAAAGAAATCTTGTTTCAAAATTCAATGGGATGAGAGCGTTCTTGTTTGTGTTATAAAGAGTGTGCGACACGTCACCTGAAATTAAAACCTCCATAACTCTCATGTTAGGTCCAAAAGTGGCGAAATTTCTTCCAATCGGGGGTCTTGAAATTCACTTTCAAAGGAAAGAATTCTCGCTTCAAAATTCCGTGGGATGAGAGTGTTCTGGTCCGTTTTATAAAGCGCGTGAGAAACATCACCCAAAATTAAAACCACCATAACTCTCTCATTTTAAGTCGAAAAATAGTGCAATTTCTACCAATCGGAGGTCTTCAAATTCTCGTTCGTGGGGAAAATTCGCATTTAAAAATTCAATGTGTCGTGAGAGTTCTGGTCCGTTTCATAAAGAGTGTGCAAAACGTGGCCGAAAATTAAAACCTCCATAACTCTCTCATTTTGAGTCCAAAAGTGGTGAAAATTCCACGAATCGGAGGTCTTCATCTTCGCTCTCAGGGGAAAGAAATCTTGTTTCAAATTCAGTGGGATGAGAGCGTTCTTGTCTGTGTTATAAAGAGTGTGCGACACGTCACCTGAAATTAAAACCTCCATAACTCTCATTTTAGGTCCAAAAGTGGCCAAATTTCTTCCAATCGGAGGTCTTGAAATTCAGTTTCAAAGGAAAGAATTCTCGTTTCAAAAGTCGGTGGGATGTGAGTGTTCTAGTCCGTTTTATAATGGGCGTGAGAAACATCACCCAAAATTAAAACGACCATAACTCTCTCATTTTAAGTCGAAAAAGTAGTGCAATTTTTACCAATCGGAGGTCTTCCAAATCTCGTTCGTGGGGAAAATTCTCATTTAAAAATTCAATCTGTCGTGAGAGTTTTTGTCTGTTTCATAAAGAGTGCGGAAAACATGGCCGAAAATTAAAACCTCCATAACTCTCTCATTTTGAGTCCAAAACTGGAGAAATTTCCTCCAATCGGAGGTCTTCATCTTCGCTTTCAGGGGAAAGAAATCTTGTTTCAAAATTCAATGGGATGGTAGCGTTCTTGTTTGTGTTATAAAGAGTGTGCGACAGGTCACCTGAAATTAAAACCTCCATAACTCTCATGTTAGGTCCAAAAGTGGCGAAATTTCTTCCAATCGAAGGTCCTGAAATTCACTTTCAAAGAAAAAATTCTCGTTTCAAAATTCGGTGGGATGAGAGTGTTCTGGTCCGTTTTAAAAAGGGCGTGAGAAACATCACCCAAAATTAAAACCACCATAACTCTCTCATTTTAAGTCGAAAAGTAGTGCAATTTCTACCAATCGGAGGTCTTCAAATTCTCGTTCGTGGGGAAAATTCTCATTTAAAAATTCAATGTGTCGTGAGAGTTCTTGTCCGTTTCGTAAAGAGTGTGCGAAACGTGGCCGAAAATTAAAACCTCCATAACTCTCTCATTTTGAGTACAAAAGTGGTGAAATTTCCACCAATCGGAGGTCTTCATCTTCGCTTTCAGGGGAAAGAAATCTTGTTTCAAAATTCAATGGGATGAGAGCGTTCTTGTTTGTATTATAAAGAGTGTGCGACACGTCACTTGAAATTAAAACCTCCATAACTCTCATGTTAGGTCCAAAAGTGGCGAAATTTCTTCCAATCGGGGGTCTTGAAATTCACTTTCAAAGGAAAGAATTCTCGCTTCAAAATTCCGTGGGATGAGAGTGTTCTGGTCCGTTTTATAAAGCGCGTGAGAAACATCACCCAAAATTAAAACCACCATAACTCTCTCATTTTAAGTCGAAAAATAGTGCAATTTCTACCAATCGGAGGTCTTCAAATTCTCGTTCGTGGGGAAAATTCGCATTTAAAAATTCAATGTGTCGTGAGAGTTCTGGTCCGTTTCATAAAGAGTGTGCAAAACGTGGCCGAAAATTAAAACCTCCATAACTCTCTCATTTTGAGTCCAAAAGTGGTGAAAATTCCACGAATCGGAGGTCTTCATCTTCGCTCTCAGGGGAAAGAAATCTTGTTTCAAATTCAGTGGGATGAGAGCGTTCTTGTCTGTGTTATAAAGAGTGTGCGACACGTCACCTGAAATTAAAACCTCCATAACTCTCATTTTAGGTCCAAAAGTGGCCAAATTTCTTCCAATCGGAGGTCTTGAAATTCAGTTTCAAAGGAAAGAATTCTCGTTTCAAAAGTCGGTGGGATGTGAGTGTTCTAGTCCGTTTTATAATGGGCGTGAGAAACATCACCCAAAATTAAAACGACCATAACTCTCTCATTTTAAGTCGAAAAAGTAGTGCAATTTTTACCAATCGGAGGTCTTCCAAATCTCGTTCGTGGGGAAAATTCTCATTTTAAAATTCAATCTGTCGTGAGAGTTTTTGTCTGTTTCATAAAGAGTGCGGAAAACATGGCCGAAAATTAAAACCTCCATAACTCTCTCATTTTGAGTCCAAAACTGGTGAAATTTCCTCCAATCGGAGGTCTTCATCTTCGCTTTCAGGGGAAAGAAATCTTGTTTCAAAATTCAATGGGATGGTAGCGTTCTTGTTTGTGTTATAAAGAGTGTGCGACAGGTCACCTGAAATTAAAACCTCCATAACTCTCATGTTAGGTCCAAAAGTGGCGAAATTTCTTCCAATCGAAGGTCCTGAAATTCACTTTCAAAGGAAAAAATTCTCGTTTCAAAATTCGGTGGGATGAGAGTGTTCTGGTCCGTTTTAAAAAGGGCGTGAGAAACATCACCCAAAATTAAAACCACCATAACTCTCTCATTTTAAGTCGAAAAGTAGTGCAATTTCTACCAATCGGAGGTCTTCAAATTCTCGTTCGTGGGGAAAATTCTCATTTAAAAATTCAATGTGTCGTGAGAGTTCTTGTCCGTTTCGTAAAGAGTGTGCGAAACGTGGCCGAAAATTAAAACCTCCATAACTCTCTCATTTTGAGTACAAAAGTGGTGAAATTTCCACCAATCGGAGGTCTTCATCTTCGCTTTCAGGGGAAAGAAATCTTGTCTCAAAATTCAATGGGATGAGAGCGTTCTTGTTTGTGTTATAAAGAGTGTGCGACACGTCACCTGAAATTAAAACCTCCATAACTCTCATGTTAGGTCCAAAAGTGGCGAAATTTCTTCCAATCGGGGGTCTTGAAATTCACTTTCAAAGGAAAGAATTCTCGCTTCAAAATTCCGTGGGATGAGAGTGTTCTGGTCCGTTTTATAAAGCGCGTGAGAAACATCACCCAAAATTAAAACCACCATAACTCTCTCATTTTAAGTCGAAAAATAGTGCAATTTCTACCAATCGGAGGTCTTCAAATTCTCGTTCGTGGGGAAAATTCGCATTTAAAAATTCAATGTGTCGTGAGAGTTCTGGTCCGTTTCATAAAGAGTGTGCGAAACGTGGCCGAAAATTAAAACCTCCATAACTCTCTCATTTTGAGTCCAAAAGTGGTGAAAATTCCACGAATCGGAGGTCTTCATCTTCGCTCTCAGGGGAAAGAAATCTTGTTTCAAATTCAGTGGGATGAGAGCGTTCTTGTCTGTGTTATAAAGAGTGTGCGACACGTCACCTGAAATTAAAACCTCCATAACTCTCATTTTAGGTCCAAAAGTGGCCAAATTTCTTCCAATCGGAGGTCTTGAAATTCAGTTTCAAAGGAAAGAATTCTCGTTTCAAAAGTCGGTGGGATGTGAGTGTTCTAGTCCGTTTTATAATGGGCGTGAGAAACATCACCCAAAATTAAAACGACCATAACTCTCTCATTTTAAGTCGAAAAAGTAGTGCAATTTTTACCAATCGGAGGTCTTCCAAATCTCGTTCGTGGGGAAAATTCTCATTTAAAAATTCAATCTGTCGTGAGAGTTTTTGTCTGTTTCATAAAGAGTGCGGAAAACATGGCCGAAAATTAAAACCTCCATAACTCTCTCATTTTGAGTCCAAAACTGGAGAAATTTCCTCCAATCGGAGGTCTTCATCTTCGCTTTCAGGGGAAAGAAATCTTGTTTCAAAATTCAATGGGATGGTAGCGTTCTTGTTTGTGTTATAAAGAGTGTGCGACAGGTCACCTGAAATTAAAACCTCCATAACTCTCATGTTAGGTCCAAAAGTGGCGAAATTTCTTCCAATCGAAGGTCCTGAAATTCACTTTCAAAGAAAAAATTCTCGTTTCAAAATTCGGTGGGATGAGAGTGTTCTGGTCCGTTTTAAAAAGGGCGTGAGAAACATCACCCAAAATTAAAACCACCATAACTCTCTCATTTTAAGTCGAAAAGTAGTGCAATTTCTACCAATCGGAGGTCTTCAAATTCTCGTTCGTGGGGAAAATTCTCATTTAAAAATTCAATGTGTCGTGAGAGTTCTTGTCCGTTTCGTAAAGAGTGTGCGAAACGTGGCCGAAAATTAAAACCTCCATAACTCTCTCATTTTGAGTACAAAAGTGGTGAAATTTCCACCAATCGGAGGTCTTCATCTTCGCTTTCAGGGGAAAGAAATCTTGTTTCAAAATTCAATGGGATGAGAGCGTTCTTGTTTGTGTTATAAAGAGTGTGCGACACGTCACTTGAAATTAAAACCTCCATAACTCTCATGTTAGGTCCAAAAGTGGCGAAATTTCTTCCAATCGGGGGTCTTGAAATTCACTTTCAAAGGAAAGAATTCTCGCTTCAAAATTCCGTGGGATGAGAGTGTTCTGGTCCGTTTTATAAAGCGCGTGAGAAACATCACCCAAAATTAAAACCACCATAACTCTCTCATTTTAAGTCGAAAAATAGTGCAATTTCTACCAATCGGAGGTCTTCAAATTCTCGTTCGTGGGGAAAATTCGCATTTAAAAATTCAATGTGTCGTGAGAGTTCTGGTCCGTTTCATAAAGAGTGTGCAAAACGTGGCCGAAAATTAAAACCTCCATAACTCTCTCATTTTGAGTCCAAAAGTGGTGAAAATTCCACGAATCGGAGGTCTTCATCTTCGCTCTCAGGGGAAAGAAATCTTGTTTCAAATTCAGTGGGATGAGAGCGTTCTTGTCTGTGTTATAAAGAGTGTGCGACACGTCACCTGAAATTAAAACCTCCATAACTCTCATTTTAGGTCCAAAAGTGGCCAAATTTCTTCCAATCGGAGGTCTTGAAATTCAGTTTCAAAGGAAAGAATTCTCGTTTCAAAAGTCGGTGGGATGTGAGTGTTCTAGTCCGTTTTATAATGGGCGTGAGAAACATCACCCAAAATTAAAACGACCATAACTCTCTCATTTTAAGTCGAAAAAGTAGTGCAATTTTTACCAATCGGAGGTCTTCCAAATCTCGTTCGTGGGGAAAATTCTCATTTAAAAATTCAATCTGTCGTGAGAGTTTTTGTCTGTTTCATAAAGAGTGCGGAAAACATGGCCGAAAATTAAAACCTCCATAACTCTCTCATTTTGAGTCCAAAACTGGTGAAATTTCCTCCAATCGGAGGTCTTCATCTTCGCTTTCAGGGGAAAGAAATCTTGTTTCAAAATTCAATGGGATGGTAGCGTTCTTGTTTGTGTTATAAAGAGTGTGCGACAGGTCACCTGAAATTAAAACCTCCATAACTCTCATGTTAGGTCCAAAAGTGGCGAAATTTCTTCCAATCGAAGGTCCTGAAATTCACTTTCAAAGGAAAAAATTCTCGTTTCAAAAGTCGGTGGGATGTGAGTGTTCTAGTCCGTTTTATAATGGGCGTGAGAAACATCACCCAAAATTAAAACCACCATAACTCTCTCATTTTAAGTCGAAAAGTAGTGCAATTTCTACCAATCGGAGGTCTTCAAATTCTCGTTCGTGGGGAAAATTCTCATTTAAAAATTCAATGTGTCGTGAGAGTTCTTGTCCGTTTCGTAAAGAGTGTGCGAAACGTGGCCGAAAATTAAAACCTCCATAACTCTCTCATTTTGAGTACAAAAGTGGTGAAATTTCCACCAATCGGAGGTCTTCATCTTCGCTTTCAGGGGAAAGAAATCTTGTTTCAAAATTCAATGGGATGAGAGCGTTCTTGTTTGTGTTATAAAGAGTGTGCGACACGTCACTTGAAATTAAAACCTCCATAACTCTCATGTTAGGTCCAAAAGTGGCGAAATTTCTTCCAATCGGGGGTCTTAAAATTCACTTTCAAAGGAAAGAATTCTCGCTTCAAAATTCCGTGGGATGAGAGTGTTCTGGTCCGTTTTATAAAGCGCGTGAGAAACATCACCCAAAATTAAAACCACCATAACTCTCTCATTTTAAGTCGAAAAATAGTGCAATTTCTACCAATCGGAGGTCTTCAAATTCTCGTTCGTGGGGAAAATTCGCATTTAAAAATTCAATGTGTCGTGAGAGTTCTGGTCCGTTTCATAAAGAGTGTTCAAAACGTGGCCGAAAATTAAAACCTCCATAACTCTCTCAATTTGAGTCCAAAAGTGGTCAAAATTCCACAAATCGGAGGTCTTCATCTTCGCTCTCAGGGGAAAGAAATCTTGTTTCAAATTCAGTGGGATGAGAGCGTTCTTGTCTGTGTTATAAAGAGTGTGCGACACGTCACCTGAAATTAAAACCTCCATAACTCTCATTTTAAGTCCAAAAGTGGCCAAATTTCTTCCAATCGGAGGTCTTGAAATTCAGTTTCAAAGGAAAGAATTCTCGTTTCAAAAGTCGGTGGGATGTGAGTGTTCTAGTCCGTTTTATAATGGGCGTGAGAAACATCACCCAAAATTAAAACGACCATAACTCTCTCATTTTAAGTCGAAAAGTAGTGCAATTTTTACCAATCGGAGGTCTTCCAAATCTCGTTCGTGGGGAAAATTCTCATTTAAAAATTCAATCTGTCGTGAGAGTTTTTGTCTGTTTCATAAAGAGTGCGGAAAACATGGCCGAAAATTAAAACCTCCATAACTCTCTCATTTTGAGTCCAAAACTGGTGAAATTTCCTCCAATCGGAGGTCTTCATCTTCGCTTTCAGGGGAAAGAAATCTTGTTTCAAAATTCAATGGGATGGTAGCGTTCTTGTTTGTGTTATAAAGAGTGTGCGACAGGTCACCTGAAATTAAAACCTCCATAACTCTCATGTTAGGTCCAAAAGTGGCGAAATTTCTTCCAATAGAAGCTCCTAAAATTCACTTTCAAAGGAAAAAATTCTCGTGTCAAAATTCTGTGGGATGAGAGTGTTCTGGTCCGTTTTAAAAAGGGCGTGAGAAACATCACCCAAAATTAAAACCACCATAACTCTCTCATTTTAAGTCGAAAAGTAGTGCAATTTCTACCAATCGGAGGTCTTCAAATTCTCGTTCGTGGGGAAAATTCTCATTTAAAAATTCAATGTGTCGTGAGAGTTCTTGTCCGTTTCGTAAAGAGTGTGCGAAACGTGGCCGAAAATTAAAACCTCCATAACTCTCTCATTTTGAGTACAAAAGTGGTGAAATTTCCACCAATCGGAGGTCTTCATCTTCGCTTTCAGGGGAAAGAAATCTTGTTTCAAAATTCAATGGGATGAGAGCGTTCTTGTTTGTGTTATAAAGAGTGTGCGACACGTCACCTGAAATTGAAACCTCCATAACTCTCATGTTAGGTCCAAAAGTGGCGAAATTTCTTCCAATCGGGGGTCTTGAAATTCACTTTCAAAGGAAAGAATTCTCGCTTCAAAATTCCGTGGGATGAGAGTGTTCTGGTCCGTTTTATAAAGCGCGTGAGAAACATCACCCAAAATTAAAACCACCATAACTCTCTCATTTTAAGTCGAAAAGTAGTGCAATTTCTACCAATCGGAGGTCTTCAAATTCTCGTTCGTGGGGAAAATTCTCATTTAAAAATTCAATGTGTCGTGAGAGTTCTTGTCCGTTTCGTAAAGAGTGTGCGAAACGTGGCCGAAAATTAAAACCTCCATAACTCTCTCATTTTGAGTACAAAAGTGGTGAAATTTCCACCAATCGGAGGTCTTCATCTTCCCTTTCAGGGGAAAGAAATCTTGTTTCAAAATTCAATGGGATGAGAGCGTTCTTGTTTGTGTTATAAAGAGTGTGCGACACGTCACCTGAAATTAAAACCTCCATAACTCTCATGTTAGGTCCAAAAGTGGCGAAATTTCTTCCAATCGGAGGTCTTGAAATTCAGTTTCAAAGGAAAGAATTCTCGTTTCAAAAGTCGGTGGGATGTGAGTGTTCTAGTCCGTTTTATAATGGGCGTGAGAAACATCACCCAAAATTAAAACGACCATAACTCTCTCATTTTAAGTCGAAAAAGTAGTGCAATTTTTACCAATCGGAGGTCTTCCAAATCTCGTTCGTGGGGAAAATTCTCATTTAAAAATTCAATCTGTCGTGAGAGTTTTTGTCTGTTTCATAAAGAGTGCGGAAAACATGGCCGAAAATTAAAACCTCCATAACTCTCTCATTTTGAGTCCAAAACTGGTGAAATTTCCTCCAATCGGAGGTCTTCATCTTCGCTTTCAGGGGAAAGAAATCTTGTTTCAAAATTCAATGGGATGGTAGCGTTCTTGTTTGTGTTATAAAGAGTGTGCGACAGGTCACCTGAAATTAAAACCTCCATAACTCTCATGTTAGGTCCAAAAGTGGCGAAATTTCTTCCAATCGAAGGTCCTGAAATTCACTTTCAAAGGAAAAAATTCTCGTTTCAAAAGTCGGTGGGATGTGAGTGTTCTAGTCCGTTTTATAATGGGCGTGAGAAACATCACCCAAAATTAAAACCACCATAACTCTCTCATTTTAAGTCAAAAAGTAGTGCAATTTCTACCAATCGGAGGTCTTCAAATTCTCGTTCGTGGGGAAAATTCTCATTTAAAAATTCAATGTGTCGTGAGAGTTCTTGTCCGTTTCGTAAAGAGTGTGCGAAACGTGGCCGAAAATTAAAACCTCCATAACTCTCTCATTTTGAGTACAAAAGTGGTGAAATTTCCACCAATCGGAGGTCTTCATCTTCGCTTTCAGGGGAAAGAAATCTTGTTTCAAAATTCAATGGGATGAGAGCGTTCTTGTTTGTGTTATAAAGAGTGTGCGACACGTCACCTGAAATTAAAACCTCCATAACTCTCATGTTAGGTCCAAAAGTGGCGAAATTTCTTCCAATCGGGGGTCTTAAAATTCACTTTCAAAGGAAAGAATTCTCGCTTCAAAATTCCGTGGGATGAGAGTGTTCTGGTCCGTTTTATAAAGCGCGTGAGAAACATCACCCAAAATTAAAACCACCATAACTCTCTCATTTTAAGTCGAAAAATAGTGCAATTTCTACCAATCGGAGGTCTTCAAATTCTCGTTCGTGGGGAAAATTCGCATTTAAAAATTCAATGTGTCGTGAGAGTTCTGGTCCGTTTCATAAAGAGTGTGCAAAACGTGGCCGAAAATTAAAACCTCCATAACTCTCTCAATTTGAGTCCAAAAGTGGTGAAAATTCCACGAATCGGAGGTCTTCATCTTCGCTCTCAGGGGAAAGAAATCTTGTTTCAAATTCAGTGGGATGAGAGCATTCTTGTCTGTGTTATAAAGAGTGTGCGACACGTCACCTGAAATTAAAACCTCCATAACTCTCATTTTAAGTCCAAAAGTGGCCAAATTTCTTCCAATCGGAGGTCTTGAAATTCAGTTTCAAAGGAAAGAATTCTCGTTTTAAAAGTCGGTGGGATGTGAGTGTTCTAGTCCGTTTTATAATGGGCGTGAGAAACATCACCCAAAATTAAAACGACCATAACTCTCTCATTTTAAGTCGAAAAGTAGTGCAATTTTTACCAATCGGAGGTCTTCCAAATCTCGTTCGTGGGGAAAATTCTCATTTAAAAATTCAATCTGTCGTGAGAGTTTTTGTCTGTTTCATAAAGAGTGCGGAAAACATGGCCGAAAATTAAAACCTCCATAACTCTCTCATTTTGAGTCCAAAACTGGTGAAATTTCCTCCAATCGGAGGTCTTCATCTTCGCTTTCAGGGGAAAGAAATCTTGTTTCAAAATTCAATGGGATGGTAGCGTTCTTGTTTGTGTTATAAAGAGTGTGCGACACGTCACCTGAAATTAAAACCTCCGTAACTCTCATGTTAGGTCCAAAAGTGGCGAAATTTCTTCCAATCGAAGGTCCTAAAATTCACTTTCAAAGGAAAAAATTCTCGTGTCAAAATTCGGTGGGATGAGAGTGTTCTGGTCCGTTTTAAAAAGGGCGTGAGAAACATCACCCAAAATTAAAACCACCATAACTCTCTCATTTTAAGTCGAAAAGTAGTGCAATTTCTACCAATCGGAGGTCTTCAAATTCTCGTTCGTGGGGAAAATTCTCATTTAAAAATTCAATGTGTCGTGAGAGTTCTTGTCCGTTTCGTAAAGAGTGAGCGAAACGTGGCCGAAAATTAAAACCTCCATAACTCTCTCATTTTGAGTACAAAAGTGGTGAAATTTCCACCAATCGGAGGTCTTCATCTTCGCTTTCAGGGGAAAGAAATCTTGTTTCAAAATTCAATGGGATGAGAGCGTTCTTGTTTGTGTTATAAAGAGTGTGCGACACGTCACCTGAAATTAAAACCTCCATAACTCTCATGTTAGGTCCAAAAGTGGCGAAATTTCTTCCAATCGGGGGTCTTGAAATTCACTTTCAAAGGAAAGAATTCTCGCTTCAAAATTCCGTGGGATGAGAGTGTTCTGGTCCGTTTTATAAAGCGCGTGAGAAACATCACCCAAAATTAAAACCACCATAACTCTCTCATTTTAAGTCGAAAAATAGTGCAATTTCTACCAATCGGAGGTCTTCAAATTCTCGTTCGTGGGGAAAATTCGCATTTAAAAATTCAATGTGTCGTGAGAGTTCTGGTCCGTTTCATAAAGAGTGTGCAAAACGTGGCCGAAAATTAAAACCTCCATAACTCTCTCATTTTGAGTCCAAAACTGGTGAAATTTCCTCAAAATCGGAGGTCTTCATCTTCGCTCTCAGGGGATAGAAATCTTGTTTCAAATTCAGTGGGATGAGAGCGTTCTTGTCTGTGTTATAAAGAGTGTGCGACACGTCACCTGAAATTAAAACCTCCATAACTCTCATTTTAAGTCCAAAAGTGGCCAAATTTCTTCCAATCGGAGGTCTTGAAATTCAGTTTCAAAGGAAAGAATTCTCGTTTCAAAAGTCGGTGGGATGTGAGTGTTCTAGTCCGTTTTATAATGGGCGTGAGAAACATCACCCAAAATTAAAACGACCATAACTCTCTCATTTTAAGTCGAAAAGTAGTGCAATTTTTACCAATCGGAGGTCTTCCAAATCTCGTTCCTGGGGAAAATTCTCATTTAAAAATTCAATCTGTCGTGAGAGTTTTTGTCTGTTTCATAAAGAGTGCGGAAAACATGGCCGAAAATTAAAACCTCCATAACTCTCTCATTTTGAGTCCAAAACTGGTGAAATTTCCTCCAATCGGAGGTCTTCATCTTCGCTTTCAGGGGAAAGAAATCTTGTTTCAAAATTCAATGGGATGGTAGCGTTCTTGTTTGTGTTATAAAGAGTGTGCGACAGGTCACCTGAAATTAAAACCTCCATAACTCTCATGTTAGGTCCAAAAGTGGAGAAATTTCTTCCAATCGAAGGTCCTGAAATTCACTTTCAAAGGAAAAAATTCTCGTTTCAAAATTCGGTGGGATGAGAGTGTTCTGGTCCATTTTAAAAAGGGCGTGAGAAACATCACCCAAAATTAAAACCACCATAACTCTCTCATTTTAAGTCGAAAAGTAGTGCAATTTCTACCAATCGGAGGTCTTCAAATTCTCGTTCGTGGGGAAAATTCTCATTTAAAAATTCAATGTGTCGTGAGAGTTCTTGTCCGTTTCGTAAAGAGTGTGCGAAACGTGGCCGAAAATTAAAACCTCCATAACTCTCTCATTTTGAGTACAAAAGTGGTGAAATTTCCACCAATCGGAGGTCTTCATCTTCGCTTTCAGGGGAAAGATATCTTGTTCCAAAATTCAATGGGATGAGAGCGTTCTTCTTTGTGTTATAAAGAGTGTGCGACACGTCACCTGAAATTAAAACCTCCATAACTCTCATGTTAGGTCCAAAAGTGGCGAAATTTCTTCCAATCGGGGGTCTTGAAATTCACTTTCAAAGGAAAGAATTCTCGCTTCAAAATTCGGTGGGATGAGAGTGTTCTGGTCCGTTTTATAAAGCGCGTGAGAAACATCACCCAAAATTAAAACCACCATAACTCTCTCATTTTAAGTCGAAAAATAGTGCAATTTCTACCAATCGGAGGTCTTCAAATTCTCGTTCGTGGGGAAAATTCGCATTTAAAAATTCAATGTGTCGTGAGAGTTCTGGTCCGTTTCATAAAGAGTGTGCAAAACGTGGCCGAAAATTAAAACCTCCATAACTCTCTCATTTTGAGTCCAAAAGTGGTGAAAATTCCACGAATCGGAGGTCTTCATCTTCGCTCTCAGGGGAAAGAAATCTTGTTTCAAATTCAGTGGGATGAGAGCGTTCTTGTCTGTGTTATAAAGAGTGTGCGACACGTCACCTGAAATTAAAACCTCCATAACTCTCATTTTAAGTCCAAAAGTGGCCAAATTTCTTCCAATCGGAGGTCTTGAAATTCAGTTTCAAAGGAAAGAATTCTCGTTTCAAAAGTCGGTGGGATGTGAGTGTTCTAGTCCGTTTTATAATGGGCGTGAGAAACATCACCCAAAATTAAAACGACCATAACTCTCTCATTTTTAAGTCGAAAAGTAGTGCAATTTTTACCAATCGGAGGTCTTCCAAATCTCGTTCGTGGGGAAAATTCTCATTTAAAAATTCAATCTGTCGTGAGAGTTTTTGTCTGTTTCATAAAGAGTGCGGAAAACATGGCCGAAAATTAAAACCTCCATAACTCCCTCATTTTGAGTCCAAAACTGGTGAAATTTCCTCCAATCGGAGGTCTTCATCTTCGCTTTCAGGGGAAAGAAATCTTGTTTCAAAATTCAATGGGATGGTAGCGTTCTTGTTTGTGTTATAAAGAGTGTGCGACAGGCCACCTGAAATTAAACCCTCCATAACTCTCATGTTAGGTCCAAAAGTGGCGAAATTTCTTCCAATCGAAGGTCCTGAAATTCACTTTCAAAGAAAAAATTCTCGTTTCAAAATTCGGTGGGATGAGAGTGTTCTGGTCCGTTTTAAAAAGGGCGTGAGAAACATCACCCAAAATTAAAACCACCATAACTCTCTCATTTTAAGTCGAAAAGTAGTGCAATTTCTACCAATCGGAGGTCTTCAAATTCTCGTTCGTGGGGAAAATTCTCATTTAAAAATTCAATGTGTCGTGAGAGTTCTTGTCCGTTTCGTAAAGAGTGTGCGAAACGTGGCCGAAAATTAAAACCTCCATAACTCTCTCATTTTGAGTACAAAAGTGGTGAAATTTCCACCAATCGGAGGTCTTCATCTTCCCTTTCAGGGGAAAGAAATCTTGTTTCAAAATTCAATGGGATGAGAGCGTTCTTGTTTGTGTTATAAAGAGTGTGCGACACGTCACCTGAAATTAAAACCTCCATAACTCTCATGTTAGGTCCAAAAGTGGCGAAATTTCTTCCAATCGGGGGTCTTGAAATTCACTTTCAAAGGAAAGAATTCTCGCTTCAAAATTCGGTGGGATGAGAGTGTTCTGGTCCGTTTTATAAAGCGCGTGAGAAATATCACCCAAAATTAAAACCACCATAACTCTCTCATTTTAAGTCGAAAAATAGTGCAATTTCTACCAATCGGAGGTCTTCAAATTCTCGTTCGTGGGGAAAATTCGCATTTAAAAATTCAATGTGTCGTGAGAGTTCTGGTCCGTTTCATAAAGAGTGTGCAAAACGTGGCCGAAAATTAAAACCTCCATAACTCTCTCATTTTGAGTCCAAAAGTGGTGAAAATTCCACGAATCGGAGGTCTTCATCTTCGCTCTCAGGGGAAAGAAATCTTGTTTCAAATTCAGTGGGGTGAGAGCGTTCTTGTCTGTGTTATAAAGAGTGTGCGACACGTCACCTGAAATTAAAACCTCCATAACTCTCATTTTAGGTCCAAAAGTGGCCAAATTTCTTCCAATCGGAGGTCTTGAAATTCAGTTTCAAAGGAAAGAATTCTCGTTTCAAAAGTCGGTGGGATGAGAGTGTTCTAGTCCGTTTTATAATGGGCGTGAGAAACATCACCCAAAATTAAAACGACCATAACTCTCTAATTATAAGTCGAAAAGTAGTGCAATTTTTACCAATCGGAGGTCTTCCAAATCTCGTTCGTGGGGAAAATTCTCATTTAAAAATTCAATCTGTCGTGAGAGTTTTTGTCTGTTTCATAAAGAGTGCGGAAAACATGGCCGAAAATTAAAACCTCCATAACTCTCTCATTTTGAGTCCAAAACTGGTGAAATTTCCTCCAATCGGAGGTCTTCATCTTCGCTTTCAGGGGAAAGAAATCTTGTTTGAAAATTCAATGGGATGGTAGCGTTCTTGTTTGTGTTATAAAGAGTGTGCGACAGGTCACCTGAAATTAAAACCTCCATAACTCTCATGTTAGGTCCAAAAGTGGCGAAATTTCTTCCAATCGAAGGTCCTGAAATTCACTTTCAAAGGAAAAAATTCTCGTGTCAAAATTCGGTGGGATGAGAGTGTTCTGGTCCGTTTTAAAAAGGGCGTGAGAAACATCACCCAAAATTAAAACCACCATAACTCTCTCATTTTAAGTCGAAAAGTAGTGCAATTTCTACCAATCGGAGGTCTTCAAATTCTCGTTCGTGGGGAAAATTCTCATTTAAAAATTCAATGTGTCGTGAGAGTTCTTGTCCGTTTCGTAAAGAGTGTGCGAAACGTGGCCGAAAATTAAAACCTCCATAACTCTCTCATTTTGAGTACAAAAGTGGTGAAATTTCCACCAATCGGAGGTCTTCATCTTCGCTTTCAGGGGAAAGAAATCTTGTTCCAAAATTCAATGGGATGAGAGCGTTCTTCTTTGTGTTATAAAGAGTGTGCGACACGTCACCTGAAATTAAAACCTCCATAACTCTCATGTTAGGTCCAAAAGTGGCGAAATTTCTTCCAATCGGGGGTCTTGAAATTCACTTTCAAAGGAAAGAATTCTCGCTTCAAAATTCGGTGGGATGAGAGTGTTCTGGTCCGTTTTATAAAGCGCGTGAGAAATATCACCCAAAATTAAAACCACCATAACTCTCTCATTTTAAGTCGAAAAATAGTGCAATTTCTACCAATCGGAGGTCTTCAAATTCTCGTTCGTGGGGAAAATTCGCATTTAAAAATTCAATGTGTCGTGAGAGTTCTGGTCCGTTTCATAAAGAGTGTGCAAAACGTGGCCGAAAATTAAAACCTCCATAACTCTCTCATTTTGAGTCCAAAAGTGGTGAAAATTCCACGAATCGGAGGTCTTCATCTTCGCTCTCAGGGGAAAGAAATCTTGTTTCAAATTCAGTGGGGTGAGAGCGTTCTTGTCTGTGTTATAAAGAGTGTGCGACACGTCACCTGAAATTAAAACCTCCATAACTCTCATTTTAGGTCCAAAAGTGGCCAAATTTCTTCCAATCGGAGGTCTTGAAATTCAGTTTCAAAGGAAAGAATTCTCGTTTCAAAAGTCGGTGGGATGTGAGTGTTCTAGTCCGTTTTATAATGGGCGTGAGAAACATCACCCAAAATTAAAACGACCATAACTCTCTAATTATAAGTCGAAAAGTAGTGCAATTTTTACCAATCGGAGGTCTTCCAAATCTCGTTCGTGGGGAAAATTCTCATTTAAAAATTCAATCTGTCGTGAGAGTTTTTGTCTGTTTCATAAAGAGTGCGGAAAACATGGCCGAAAATTAAAACCTCCATAACTCTCTCATTTTGAGTCCAAAACTGGTGAAATTTCCTCCAATCGGAGGTCTTCATCTTCGCTTTCAGGGGAAAGAAATCTTGTTTCAAAATTCAATGGGATGGTAGCGTTCTTGTTTGTGTTATAAAGAGTGTGCGACAGGTCACCTGAAATTAAAACCTCCATAACTCTCATGTTAGGTCCAAAAGTGGCAAAATTTCTTCCAATCGAAGGTCCTGAAATTCACTTTCAAAGGAAAAAATTCTCGTGTCAAAATTCGGTGGGATGAGAGTGTTCTGGTCCGTTTTAAAAAGGGCGTGAGAAACATCACCCAAAATTAAAACCACCATAACTCTCTCATTTTAAGTCGAAAAGTAGTGCAATTTCTACCAATCGGAGGTCTTCAAATTCTCGTTCGTGGGGAAAATTCTCATTTAAAAATTCAATGTGTCGTGAGAGTTCTTGTCCGTTTCGTAAAGAGTGTGCGAAACGTGGCCGAAAATTAAAACCTCCATAACTCTCTCATTTTGAGTACAAAAGTGGTGAAATTTCCACCAATCGGAGGTCTTCATCTTCGCTTTCAGGGGAAAGAAATCTTGTTTCAAAATTCAATGGGATGAGAGCGTTCTTGTTTGTGTTATAAAGAGTGTGCGACACGTCACCTGAAATTAAAACCTCCATAACTCTCATGTTAGGTCCAAAAGTGGTGAAATTTCTTCCAATCGGGGGTCTTGAAATTCACTTTCAAAGGAAAGAATTCTCGCTTCAAAATTCCGTGGGATGAGAGTGTTCTGGTCCGTTTTATAAAGCGCGTGAGAAACATCACCCAAAATTAAAACCACCATAACTCTCTCATTTTAAGTCGAAAAATAGTGCAATTTCTACCAATCGGAGGTCTTCAAATTCTCATTCGTGGGGAAAATTCGCATTTAAAAATTCAATGTGTCGTGAGAGTTCTGGTCCGTTTCATAAAGAGTGTGCAAAACGTGGCCGAAAATTAAAACCTCCATAACTCTCTCATTTTGAGTACAAAAGTGGTGAAATTTCCACCAATCGGAGGTCTTCATCTTCCCTTTCAGGGGAAAGAAATCTTGTTTCAAAATTCAATGGGATGAGAGCGTTCTTGTTTGTGTTATAAAGAGTGTGCGACACGTCACCTGAAATTAAAACCTCCATAACTCTCATGTTAGGTCCAAAAGTGGCGAAATTTCTTCCAATCGGGGGTCTTGAAATTCACTTTCAAAGGAAAGAATTCTCGCTTCAAAATTCGGTGGGATGAGAGTGTTCTGGTCCGTTTTATAAAGCGCGTGAGAAATATCACCCAAAATTAAAACCACCATAACTCTCTCATTTTAAGTCGAAAAATAGTGCAATTTCTACCAATCGGAGGTCTTCAAATTCTCGTTCGTGGGGAAAATTCCCATTTAGAAATTCAATGTGTCGTGAGAGTTCTGGTCCGTTTCATAAAGAGTGTGCAAAACGTGGCCGAAAATTAAAACCTCCATAACTCTCTCATTTTGAGTCCAAAAGTGGTGAAAATTCCACGAATCGGAGGTCTTCATCTTCGCTCTCAGGGGAAAGAAATCTTGTTTCAAATTCAGTGGGGTGAGAGCGTTCTTGTCTGTGTTATAAAGAGTGTGCGACACGTCACCTGAAATTAAAACCTCCATAACTCTCATTTTAGGTCCAAAAGTGGCCAAATTTCTTCCAATCGGAGGTCTTGAAATTCAGTTTCAAAGGAAAGAATTCTCGTTTCAAAAGTCGGTGGGATGTGAGTGTTCTAGTCCGTTTTATAATGGGCGTGAGAAACATCACCCAAAATTAAAACGACCATAACTCTCTAATTATAAGTCGAAAAGTAGTGCAATTTTTACCAATCGGAGGTCTTCCAAATCTCGTTCGTGGGGAAAATTCTCATTTAAAAATTCAATCTGTCATGAGAGTTTTTGTCTGTTTCATAAAGAGTGCGGAAAACATGGCCGAAAATTAAAACCTCCATAACTCTCTCATTTTGAGTCCAAAACTGGTGAAATTTCCTCCAATCGGAGGTCTTCATCTTCGCTTTCAGGGGAAAGAAATCTTGTTTCAAAATTCAATGGGATGGTAGCGTTCTTGTTTGTGTTATAAAGAGTGTGCGACAGGTCACCTGAAATTAAAACCTCCATAACTCTCATGTTAGGTCCAAAAGTGGCGAAATTTCTTCCAATCGAAGGTCCTGAAATTCACTTTCAAAGGAAAAAATTCTCGTGTCAAAATTCGGTGGGATGAGAGTGTTCTGGTCCGTTTTAAAAAGGGCGTGAGAAACATCACCCAAAATTAAAACCACCATAACTCTCTCATTTTAAGTCGAAAAGTAGTGCAATTTCTACCAATCGGAGGTCTTCAAATTCTCGTTCGTGGGGAAAATTCTCATTTAAAAATTCAATGTGTCGTGAGAGTTCTTGTCCGTTTCGTAAAGAGTGTGCGAAACGTGGCCGAAAATTAAAACCTCCATAACTCTCTCATTTTGAGTACAAAAGTGGTGAAATTTCCACCAATCAGAGGTCTTCATCTTCGCTTTCAGGGGAAAGAAATCTTGTTTCAAAATTCAATGGGATGAGAGCGTTCTTGTTTGTGTTATAAAGAGTGTGCGACACGTCACCTGAAATTAAAACCTCCATAACTCTCATGTTAGGTCCAAAAGTGGCGAAATTTCTTCCAATCGGGGGTCTTGAAATTCACTTTCAAAGGAAAGAATTCTCGCTTCAAAATTCCGTGGGATGAGAGTGTTCTGGTCCGTTTTATAAAGCGCGTGAGAAACATCACCCAAAATTAAAACCACCATAACTCTCTCATTTTAAGTCGAAAAATAGTGCAATTTCTACCAATCGGAGGTCTTCAAATTCTCATTCGTGGGGAAAATTCGCATTTAAAAATTCAATGTGTCGTGAGAGTTCTGGTCCGTTTCATAAAGAGTGTGCAAAACGTGGCCGAAAATTAAAACCTCCATAACTCTCTCATTTTGAGTCCAAAAGTGGTGAAAATTCCACGAATCGGAGGTCTTCATCTTCGCTCTCAGGGGAAAGAAATCTTGTTTCAAATTCAGTGGGATGAGAGCGTTCTTGTCTGTGTTATAAAGAGTGTGCGACACGTCACCTGAAATTAAAACCTCCATAACTCTCATTTTAGGTCCAAAAGTGGCCAAATTTCTTCCAATCGGAGGTCTTGAAATTCAGTTTCAAAGGAAAGAATTCTCGTTTCAAAAGTCGGTGGGATGTGAGTGTTCTAGTCCGTTTTATAATGGGCGTGAGAAACATCACCCAAAATTAAAACGACCATAACTCTCTCATTTTAAGTCGAAAAAGTAGTGCAATTTTTACCAATCGGAGGTCTTCCAAATCTCGTTCGTGGGGAAAATTCTCATTTAAAAATTCAATCTGTCGTGAGAGTTTTTGTCTGTTTCATAAAGAGTGCGGAAAACATGGCCGAAAATTAAAACCTCCATAACTCTCTCATTTTAAGTCCAAAACTGGTGAAATTTCCTCCAATCGGAGGTCTTCATCTTCGCTTTCAGGGGAAAGAAATCTTGTTTCAAAATTCAATGGGATGGTAGCGTTCTTGTTTGTGTTATAAAGAGTGTGCGACAGGTCACCTGAAATTAAAACCTCCATAACTCTCATGTTAGGTCCAAAAGTGGCGAAATTTCTTCCAATCGAAGGTCCTGAAATTCACTTTCAAAGGAAAAAATTCTCGTTTCAAAATTCGGTGGGATGAGAGTGTTCTGGTCCGTTTTAAAAAGGGCGTGAGAAACATCACCCAAAATTAAAACCACCATAACTCTCTCATTTTAAGTCGAAAAGTAGTGCAATTTCTACCAATCGGAGGTCTTCAAATTCTCGTTCGTGGGGAAAATTCTCATTTAAAAATTCAATGTGTCGTGAGAGTTCTTGTCCGTTTCGTAAAGAGTGTGCGAAACGTGGCCGAAAATTAAAACCTCCATAACTCTCTCATTTTGAGTACAAAAGTGGTGAAATTTCCACCAATCGGAGGTCTTCATCTTCGCTTTCAGGGGAAAGAAATCTTGTTTCAAAATTCAATGGGATGAGAGCGTTCTTGTTTGTGTTATAAAGAGTGTGCGACACGTCACCTGAAATTAAAACCTCCATAACTCTCATGTTAGGTCCAAAAGTGGCGAAATTTCTTCCAATCGGGGGTCTTGAAATTCACTTTCAAAGGAAAGAATTCTCGCTTCAAAATTCCGTGGGATGAGAGTGTTCTGGTCCGTTTTATAAAACGCGTGAGAAACATCACCCAAAATTAAAACCACCATAACTCTCTCATTTTAAGTCGAAAAATAGTGCAATTTCTACCAATCGGAGGTCTTCAAATTCTCGTTCGTGGGGAAAATTCGCATTTAAAAATTCAATGTGTCGTGAGAGTTCTGGTCCGTTTCATAAAGAGTGTGCAAAACGTGGCCGAAAATTAAAACCTCCATAACTCTCTCATTTTGAGTCCAAAAGTGGTGAAAATTCCACGAATCGGAGGTCTTCATCTTCGCTCTCAGGGGAAAGAAATCTTGTTTCAAATTCAGTGGGGTGAGAGCGTTCTTGTCTGTGTTATAAAGAGTGTGCGACACGTCTCCTGAAATTAAAACCTCCATAACTCTCATTTTAGGTCCAAAAGTGGCCAAATTTCTTCCAATCGGAGGTCTTGAAATTCAGTTTCGAAGGAAAGAATTCTCATTTCAAAAGTCGGTGGGATGTGAGTGTTCTAGTCCGTTTTATAATGGGCGTGAGAAACATCACCCAAAATTAAAACGACCATAACTCTCTCATTTTAAGTCGAAATGTAGTGCAATTTTTACCAATCGGAGGTCTTCCAAATCTCGTTCGTGGGGAAAATTCTCATTTAAAAATTCAATCTGTCGTGAGAGTTTTTGTCTGTTTCATAAAGAGTGCGGAAAACATGGCCGAAAATTAAAACCTCCATAACTCTCTCATTTTGAGTCCAAAACTGGTGAAATTTCCTCCAATCGGAGGTCTTCATCTTCGCTTTCAGGGGAAAGAAATCTTCTTTCAAAATTCAATGGGATGGTAGCGTTCTTGTTTGTGTTATAAAGAGTGTGCGACAGGTCACCTGAAATTAAAACCTACATAACTCTCATGTTAGGTCCAAAAGTGGCGAAATTTCTTCCAATCGAAGGTCCTGAAATTCACTTTCAAAGGAAAGAATTCTCGTTTCAAAATTCGGTGGGATGAGAGTGTTCTGGTCCGTTTTAAAAAGGGCGTGAGAAACATCACCCAAAATTAAAACCACCATAACTCTCTCATTTTAAGTCGAAAAGTAGTGCAATTTCTACCAATCGGAGGTCTTCAAATTCTCGTTCGTGGGGAAAATTCTCATTTAAAAATTCAATGTGTCGTGAGAGTTCTTGTCCGTTTCGTAAAGAGTGTGCGAAACGTGGCCGAAAATTAAAACCTCCATAACTCTCTCATTTTGAGTACAAAAGTGGTGAAATTTCCACCAATCGGAGGTCTTCATCTTCGCTTTCAGGGGAAAGAAATCTTGTTTCAAAATTCAATGGGATGAGAGCGTTCTTGTTTGTGTTATAAAGAGTGTGCGACACGTCACCTGAAATTAAAACCTCCATAACTCTCATGTTAGGTCCAAAAGTGGCGAAATTTCTTCCAATCGGGGGTCTTGAAATTCACTTTCAAAGGAAAGAATTCTCGCTTCAAAATTCGGTGGGATGAGAGTGTTCTGGTCCGTTTTATAAAGCGCGTGAGAAACATCACCCAAAATTAAAACCACCATAACTCTCTCATTTTAAGTCGAAAAATAGTGCAACCAATCGGAGGTCTTCAAATTCTCGTTCGTGGGGAAAATTCCCATTTAAAAATTCAATGTGTCGTGAGAGTTCTGTTCCGTTTCATAAAGAGTGTGCAAAACGTGGCCGAAAATTAAAACCTCCATAACTCTCTCATTTTGAGTCCAAAAGTGGTGAAAATTCCACGAATCGGAGGTCTTCATCTTCGCTCTCAGGGGAAAGAAATCTTGTTTCAAATTCAGTGGGGTGAGAGCGTTCTTGTCTGTGTTATAAAGAGTGTGCGACACGTCACCTGAAATTAAAACCTCCATAACTCTCATTTTAGGTCCAAAAGTGGCCAAATTTCTTCCAATCGGAGGTCTTGAAATTCAGTTTCAAAGGAAAGAATTCTCGTTTCAAAAGTCGGTGGGATGTGAGTGTTCTAGTCCGTTTTATAATGGGCGTGAGAAACATCACCCAAAATTAAAACGACCATAACTCTCTCATTTTAAGTCGAAAAGTAGTGCAATTTTTACCAATCGGAGGTCTTCCAAATCTCGTTCGTGGGGAAAATTCTCATTTAAAAATTCAATCTGTCGTGAGAGTTTTTGTCTGTTTCATAAAGAGTGCGGAAAACATGGCCGAAAATTAAAACCTCCATAACTCTCTCATTTTGAGTCCAAAACTGGTGAAATTTCCTCCAATCGGAGGTCTTCATCTTCGCTTTCAGGGGAAAGAAATCTTGTTTCAAAATTCAATGGGATGGTAGCGTTCTTGTTTGTGTTATAAAGAGTGTGCGACAGGTCACCTGAAATTAAAACCTACATAACTCTCATGTTAGGTCCAAAAGTGGCGAAATTTCTTCCAATCGAAGGTCCTGAAATTCACTTTCAAAGGAAAGAATTCTCGTTTCAAAATTCGGTGGGATGAGAGTGTTCTGGTCCGTTTTAAAAAGGGCGTGAGAAACATCACCCAAAATTAAAACCACCATAACTCTCTCATTTTAAGTCGAAAAGTAGTGCAATTTCTACCAATCGGAGGTCTTCAAATTCTCGTTCGTGGGGAAAATTCTCATTTAAAAATTCAATGTGTCGTGAGAGTTCTTGTCCGTTTCGTAAAGAGTGTGCGAAACGTGGCCGAAAATTAAAACCTCCATAACTCTCTCATTTTGAGTACAAAAGTGGTGAAATTTCCACCAATCGGAGGTCTTCATCTTCGCTTTCAGGGGAAAGAAATCTTGTTTCAAAATTCAATGGGATGAGAGCGTTCTTGTTTGTGTTATAAAGAGTGTGCGACACGTCACCTGAAATTAAAACCTCCATAACTCTCATGTTAGGTCCAAAAGTGGCGAAATTTCTTCCAATCGGGGGTCTTGAAATTCACTTTCAAAGGAAAGAATTCTCGCTTCAAAATTCGGTGGGATGAGAGTGTTCTGGTCCGTTTTATAAAGCGCGTGAGAAACATCACCCAAAATTAAAACCACCATAACTCTCTCATTTTAAGTCGAAAAATAGTGCAACCAATCGGAGGTCTTCAAATTCTCGTTCGTGGGGAAAATTCCCATTTAAAAATTCAATGTGTCGTGAGAGTTCTGGTCCGTTTCATAAAGAGTGTGCAAAACGTGGCCGAAAATTAAAACCTCCACAACTCTCTCATTTTGAGTCCAAAAGTGGTGAAAATTCCACGAATCGGAGGTCTTCATCTTCGCTCTCAGGGGAAAGAAATCTTGTTTCAAATTCAGTGGGGTGAGAGCGTTCTTGTCTGTGTTATAAAGAGTGTGCGACACGTCACCTGAAATTAAAACCTCCATAACTCTCATTTTAGGTCCAAAAGTGGCCAAATTTCTTCCAATCGGAGGTCTTGAAATTCAGTTTCAAAGGAAAGAATTCTCGTTTCAAAAGTCGGTGGGATGTGAGTGTTCTAGTCCGTTTTATAATGGGCGTGAGAAACATCACCCAAAATTAAAACGACCATAACTCTCTCATTTTAAGTCGAAAAGTAGTGCAATTTTTACCAATCGGAGGTCTTCCAAATCTCGTTCGTGGGGAAAATTCTCATTTAAAAATTCAATCTGTCGTGAGAGTTTTTGTCTGTTTCATAAAGAGTGCGGAAAACATGGCCGAAAATTAAAACCTCCATAACGCTCTCATTTTGAGTCCAAAACTGGTGAAATTTCCTCCAATCGGAGGTCTTCATCTTCGCTTTCAGGGGAAAGAAATCTTGTTTCAAAATTCAATGGGATGGTAGCGTTCTTGTTTGTGTTATAAAGAGTGTGCGACAGGTCACCTGAAATTAAAACCTACATAACTCTCATGTTAGGTCCAAAAGTGGCGAAATTTCTTCCAATCGAAGGTCCTGAAATTCACTTTCAAAGGAAAGAATTCTCGTTTCAAAATTCGGTGGGATGAGAGTGTTCTGGTCCGTTTTAAAAAGGGCGTGAGAAACATCACCCAAAATTAAAACCACCATAATTCTCTCATTTTAAGTCGAAAAGTAGTGCAATTTCTACCAATCGGAGGTCTTCAAATTCTCGTTCGTGGGGAAAATTCTCATTTAAAAATTCAATGTGTCGTGAGAGTTCTTGTCCGTTTCGTAAAGAGTGTGCGAAACGTGGCCGAAAATTAAAACCTCCATAACTCTCTCATTTTGAGTACAAAAGTGGTGAAATTTCCACCAATCGGAGGTCTTCATCTTCGCTTTCAGGGGAAAGAAATCTTGTTTCAAAATTCAATGGGATGAGAGCGTTCTTGTTTGTGTTATAAAGAGTGTGCGACACGTCACCTGAAATTAAAACCTCCATAACTCTCATGTTAGGTCCAAAAGTGGCGAAATTTCTTCCAATCGGGGGTCTTGAAATTCACTTTCAAAGGAAAGAATTCTCGCTTCAAAATTCGGTGGGATGAGAGTGTTCTGGTCCGTTTTATAAAGCGCGTGAGAAACATCACCCAAAATTAAAACCACCATAACTCTCTCATTTTAAGTCGAAAAATAGTGCAATTTCTACCAATCGGAGGTCTTCAAATTCTCGTTCGTGGGGAAAATTGGCATTTAAAAATTCAATGTGTCGTGAGAGTTCTGGTCCGTTTCATAAAGAGTGTGCAAAACGTGGCCGAAAATTAAAACCTCCATAACTCTCTCATTTTGAGTCCAAAAGTGGTGAAAATTCCACGAATCGGAGGTCTTCATCTTCGCTCTCAGGGGAAAGAAATCTTGTTTCAAATTCAGTGGGATGAGAGCGTTCTTGTCTGTGTTATAAAGAGTGTGCGACACGTCACCTGAAATTAAAACCTCCATAACTCTCATTTTAGGTCCAAAAGTGGCCAAATTTCTTCCAATCGGAGGTCTTGAAATAAAGTTTCAAAGGAAAGAATTCTCGTTTCAAAAGTCGGTGGGATGTGAGTGTTCTAGTCCGTTTTATAATGGGCGTGAGAAACATCACCCAAAATTAAAACGACCATAACTCTCTCATTTTAAGTCGAAAAGTAGTGCAATTTTTACCAATCGGAGGTCTTCCAAATCTCGTTCGTGGGGAAAATTCTCATTTAAAAATTCAATCTGTCGTGAGAGTTTTTGTCTGTTTCATAAAGAGTGCGGAAAACATGGCCGAAAATTAAAACCTCCATAACTCTCTCATTTTGAGTCCCAAACTGGTGAAATTTCCTCCAATCGGAGGTCTTCATCTTCGCTTTCAGGGGAAAGAAATCTTGTTTCAAAATTCAATGGGATGGTAGCGTTCTTGTTTGTGTTATAAAGAGTGTGCGACAGGTCACCTGAAATTAAAACCTACATAACTCTCATGTTAGGTCCAAAACTGGCGAAATTTCTTCCAATCGAAGGTCCTGAAATTCACTTTCAAAGGAAAGAATTCTCGTTTCAAAATTCGGTGGGATGAGAGTGTTCTGGTCCGTTTTATAAAGCGCGTGAGAAACATCACCCAAAATTAAAACCACCATAACTCTCTCATTTTAAGTCGAAAAGTAGTGCAATTTTTACCAATCGGAGGTCTTCCAAATCTCGTTTGTGGGGAAAATTCTCATTTAAAAATTCAATTTGTCGTGAGAGTTTTTGTCTGTTTCATAAAGAGTGCGGAAAACGTGGCCGAAATTTAAAACCTCCATAACGCTCTCATTTTGAGTCCAAAAGTGGTGAAAATTCCACGAATCGGAGGTCTTCATCTTCGCTCTCAGGGGAAAGAAATCTTGTTTCAAATTCAGTGGGATGAGAGCGTTCTTGTCTGTGTTATAAAGAGTGTGCGACACGTCACCTGAAATTAAAACCTCCATAACTCTCATTTTACGTCCAAAAGTGGCCAAATTTCTTCCAATCGGAGGTCTTGAAATTAAGTTTCAAAGGAAAGAATTCTCGTTTCAAAAGTCGGTGGGATGTGAGTGTTCTAGTCCGTTTTATAATGGGCGTGAGAAACATCACCCAAAATTAAAACGACCATAACTCTCTCATTTTAAGTCGAAAAGTAGTGCAATTTTTACCAATCGGAGGTCTTCCAAATCTCGTTCGTGGGGAAAATTCTCATTTAAAAATTCAATCTGTCGTGAGAGTTTTTGTCTGTTTCATAAAGAGTGCGGAAAACATGGCCGAAAATTAAAACCTCCATAACTCTCTCATTTTGAGTCCAAAACTGGTGAAATTTCCTCCAATCGGAGGTCTTCATCTTCGCTTTCAGGGGAAAGAAATCTTGTTTCAAAATTCAATGGGATGGTAGCGTTCTTGTTTGTGTTATAAAGAGTGTGCGACAGGTCACCTGAAATTAAAACCTACATAACTCTCATGTTAGGTCCAAAAGTGGCGAAATTTCTTCCAATCGAAGGTCCTGAAATTCACTTTCAAAGGAAAGAATTCTCGTTTCAAAATTCGGTGGGATGAGAGTGTTCTGGTCCGTTTTAAAAAGGGCGTGAGAAACATCACCCAAAATTAAAACCACCATAACTCTCTCATTTTAAGTCGAAAAGTAGTGCAATTTCTACCAATCGGAGGTCTTCAAATTCTCGTTCGTGGGGAAAATTCTCATTTAAAAATTCAATGTGTCGTGAGAGTTCTTGTCCGTTTCGTAAAGAGTGTGCGAAACGTGGCCGAAAATTAAAACCTCCATAACTCTCTCATTTTGAGTACAAAAGTGGTGAAATTTCCACCAATCGGAGGTCTTCATCTTCGCTTTCAGGGGAAAGAAATCTTGTTTCAAAATTCAATGGGATGAGAGCGTTCTTGTTTGTGTTATAAAGAGTGTGCGACACGTCACCTGAAATTAAAACCTCCATAACTCTCATGTTAGGTCCAAAAGTGGCGAAATTTCTTCCAATCGGGGGTCTTGAAATTCACTTTCAAAGGAAAGAATTCTCGCTTCAAAATTCCGTGGGATGAGAGTGTTCTGGTCCGTTTTATAAAGCGCGTGAGAAACATCACCCAAAATTAAAACCACCATAACTCTCTCATTTTAAGTCGAAAAATAGTGCAACCAATCGGAGGTCTTCAAATTCTCGTTCGTGGGGAAAATTCCCATTTAGAAATTCAATGTGTCGTGAGAGTTCTGGTCCGTTTCATAAAGAGTGTGCAAAACGTGGCCGAAAATTAAAACCTCCATAACTCTCTCATTTTGAGTCCAAAAGTGGTGAAAATTCCACGAATCGGAGGTCTTCATCTTCGCTCTCAGGGGAAAGAAATCTTGTTTCAAATTCAGTGGGGTGAGAGCGTTCTTGTCTGTGTTATAAAGAGTGTGCGACACGTCACCTGAAATTAAAACCTCCATAACTCTCATTTTAGGTCCAAAAGTGGCCAAATTTCTTCCAATCGGAGGTCTTGAAATTCAGTTTGAAAGGAAAGAATTCTCGTTTCAAAAGTCGGTGGGATGTGAGTGTTCTAGTCCGTTTTATAATGGGCGTGAGAAACATCACCCAAAATTAAAACGACCATAACTCTCTCATTTTAAGTCGAAAAGTAGTGCAATTTTTACCAATCGGAGGTCTTCCAAATCTCGTTCGTGGGGAAAATTCTCATTTAAAAATTCAATCTGTCGTGAGAGTTTTTGTCTGTTTCATAAAGAGTGCGGAAAACATGGCCGAAAATTAAAACCTCCATAACGCTCTCATTTTGAGTCCAAAACTGGTGAAATTTCCTCCAATCGGAGGTCTTCATCTTCGCTTTCAGGGGAAAGAAATCTTGTTTCAAAATTCAATGGGATGGTAGCGTTCTTGTTTGTGTTATAAAGAGTGTGCGACAGGTCACCTGAAATTAAAACCTACATAACTCTCATGTTAGGTCCAAAAGTGGCGAAATTTCTTCCAATCGAAGGTCCTGAAATTCACTTTCAAAGGAAAGAATTCTCGTTTCAAAATTCGGTGGGATGAGAGTGTTCTGGTCCGTTTTAAAAAGGGCGTGAGAAACATCACCCAAAATTAAAACCACCATAATTCTCTCATTTTAAGTCGAAAAGTAGTGCAATTTCTACCAATCGGAGGTCTTCAAATTCTCGTTCGTGGGGAAAATTCTCATTTAAAAATTCAATGTGTCGTGAGAGTTCTTGTCCGTTTCGTAAAGAGTGTGCGAAACGTGGCCGAAAATTAAAACCTCCATAACTCTCTCATTTTGAGTACAAAAGTGGTGAAATTTCCACCAATCGGAGGTCTTCATCTTCGCTTTCAGGGGAAAGAAATCTTGTTTCAAAATTCAATGGGATGAGAGCGTTCTTGTTTGTGTTATAAAGAGTGTGCGACACGTCACCTGAAATTAAAACCTCCATAACTCTCATGTTAGGTCCAAAAGTGGCGAAATTTCTTCCAATCGGGGGTCTTGAAATTCACTTTCAAAGGAAAGAATTCTCGCTTCAAAATTCGGTGGGATGAGAGTGTTCTGGTCCGTTTTATAAAGCGCGTGAGAAACATCACCCAAAATTAAAACCACCATAACTCTCTCATTTTAAGTCGAAAAATAGTGCAATTTCTACCAATCGGAGGTCTTCAAATTCTCGTTCGTGGGGAAAATTGGCATTTAAAAATTCAATGTGTCGTGAGAGTTCTGGTCCGTTTCATAAAGAGTGTGCAAAACGTGGCCGAAAATTAAAACCTCCATAACTCTCTCATTTTGAGTCCAAAAGTGGTGAAAATTCCACGAATCGGAGGTCTTCATCTTCGCTCTCAGGGGAAAGAAATCTTGTTTCAAATTCAGTGGGATGAGAGCGTTCTTGTCTGTGTTATAAAGAGTGTGCGACACGTCACCTGAAATTAAAACCTCCATAACTCTCATTTTAGGTCCAAAAGTGGCCAAATTTCTTCCAATCGGAGGTCTTGAAATTAAGTTTCAAAGGAAAGAATTCTCGTTTCAAAAGTCGGTGGGATGTGAGTGTTCTAGTCCGTTTTATAATGGGCGTGAGAAACATCACCCAAAATTAAAACGACCATAACTCTCTCATTTTAAGTCGAAAAGTAGTGCAATTTTTACCAATCGGAGGTCTTCCAAATCTCGTTCGTGGGGAAAATTCTCATTTAAAAATTCAATCTGTCGTGAGAGTTTTTGTCTGTTTCATAAAGAGTGCGGAAAACATGGCCGAAAATTAAAACCTCCATAACTCTCTCATTTTGAGTCCCAAACTGGTGAAATTTCCTCCAATCGGAGGTCTTCATCTTCGCTTTCAAGGGAAAGAAATCTTGTTTCAAAATTCAATGGGATGGTAGCGTTCTTGTTTGTGTTATAAAGAGTGTGCGACAGGTCACCTGAAATTAAAACCTACATAACTCTCATGTTAGGTCCAAAAGTGGCGAAATTTCTTCCAATCGAAGGTCCTGAAATTCACTTTCAAAGGAAAGAATTCTCGTTTCAAAATTCGGTGGGATGAGAGTGTTCTGGTCCGTTTTATAAAGCGCGTGAGAAACATCACCCAAAATTAAAACCACCATAACTCTCTCATTTTAAGTCGAAAAGTAGTGCAATTTTTACCAATCGGAGGTCTTCCAAATCTCGTTTGTGGGGAAAATTCTCATTTAAAAATTCAATTTGTCGTGAGAGTTTTTGTCTGTTTCATAAAGAGTGCGGAAAACGTGGCCGAAATTTAAAACCTCCATAACGCTCTCATTTTGAGTCCAAAAGTGGTGAAAATTCCACGAATCGGAGGTCTTCATCTTCGCTCTCAGGGGAAAGAAATCTTGTTTCAAATTCAGTGGGATGAGAGCGTTCTTGTCTGTGTTATAAAGAGTGTGCGACACGTCACCTGAAATTAAAACCTCCATAACTCTCATTTTACGTCCAAAAGTGGCCAAATTTCTTCCAATCGGAGGTCTTGAAATTAAGTTTCAAAGGAAAGAATTCTCGTTTCAAAAGTCGGTGGGATGTGAGTGTTCTAGTCCGTTTTATAATGGGCGTGAGAAACATCACCCAAAATTAAAACGACCATAGGTCTTCAAATTCTCGTTCGTGGGGAAAATTCTCATTTAAAAATTCAATGTGTCGTGAGAGTTCTTGTCCGTTTCGTAAAGAGTGTGCGAAACGTGGCCGAAAATTAAAACCTCCATAACTCTCTCATTTTGAGTACAAAAGTGGTGAAATTTCCACCAATCGGAGGTCTTCATCTTCGCTTTCAGGGGAAAGAAATCTTGTTTCAAAATTCAATGGGATGAGAGCGTTCTTGTTTGTGTTATAAAGAGTGTGCGACACGTCACCTGAAATTAAAACCTCCATAACTCTCATGTTAGGTCCAAAAGTGGCGAAATTTCTTCCAATCGGGGGTCTTGAAATTCACTTTCAAAGGAAAGAATTCTCGCTTCAAAATTCCGTGGGATGAGAGTGTTCTGGTCCGTTTTATAAAGCGCGTGAGAAACATCACCCAAAATTAAAACCACCATAACTCTCTCATTTTAAGTCGAAAAATAGTGCAACCAATCGGAGGTCTTCAAATTCTCGTTCGTGGGGAAAATTCCCATTTAAAAATTCAATGTGTCGTGAGAGTTCTGGTCCGTTTCATAAAGAGTGTGCAAAACGTGGCCGAAAATTAAAACCTCCATAACTCTCTCATTTTGAGTCCAAAAGTGGTGAAAATTCCACGAATCGGAGGTCTTCATCTTCGCTCTCAGGGGAAAGAAATCTTGTTTCAAATTCAGTGGGGTGAGAGCGTTCTTGTCTGTGTTATAAAGAGTGTGCGACACGTCACCTGAAATTAAAACCTCCATAACTCTCATTTTAGGTCCAAAAGTGGCCAAATTTCTTCCAATCGGAGGTCTTGAAATTCAGTTTCAAAGGAAAGAATTCTCGTTTCAAAAGTCGGTGGGATGTGAGTGTTCTAGTCCGTTTTATAATGGGCGTGAGAAACATCACCCAAAATTAAAACGACCATAACTCTCTCATTTTAAGTCGAAAAGTAGTGCAATTTTTACCAATCGGAGGTCTTCCAAATCTCGTTCGTGGGGAAAATTCTCATTTAAAAATTCAATCTGTCGTGAGAGTTTTTGTCTGTTTCATAAAGAGTGCGGAAAACATGGCCGAAAATTAAAACCTCCATAACGCTCTCATTTTGAGTCCAAAACTGGTGAAATTTCCTCCAATCGGAGGTCTTCATCTTCGCTTTCAGGGGAAAGAAATCTTGTTTCAAAATTCAATGGGATGGTAGCGTTCTTGTTTGTGTTATAAAGAGTGTGCGACAGGTCACCTGAAATTAAAACCTACATAACTCTCATGTTAGGTCCAAAAGTGGCGAACTTTCTTCCAATCGAAGGTCCTGAAATTCACTTTCAAAGGAAAGAATTCTCGTTTCAAAATTCGGTGGGATGAGAGTGTTCTGGTCCGTTTTAAAAAGGGCGTGAGAAACATCACCCAAAATTAAAACCACCATAACTCTCTCATTTTAAGTCGAAAAGTAGTGCAATTTCTACCAATTGGAGGTCTTCAAATTCTCGTTCGTGGGGAAAATTCTCATTTAAAAATTCAATGTGTCGTGAGAGTTCTTGTCCGTTTCGTAAAGAGTGTGCGAAACGTGGCCGAAAATTAAAACCTCCATAACTCTCTCATTTTGAGTACAAAAGTGGTGAAATTTCCACCAATCGGAGGTCTTCATCTTCGCTTTCAGGGGAAAGAAATCTTGTTTCAAAATTCAATGGGATGAGAGCGTTCTTGTTTGTGTTATAAAGAGTGTGCGACACGTCACCTGAAATTAAAACCTCCATAACTCTCATGTTAGGTCCAAAAGTGGCGAAATTTCTTCCAATCGGGGGTCTTGAAATTCACTTTCAAAGGAAAGAATTCTCGCTTCAAAATTCGGTGGGATGAGAGTGTTCTGGTCCGTTTTATAAAGCGCGTGAGAAACATCACCCAAAATTAAAACCACCATAACTCTCTCATTTTAAGTCGAAAAATAGTGCAATTTCTACCAATCGGAGGTCTTCAAATTCTCGTTCGTGGGGAAAATTCGCATTTAAAAATTCAATGTGTCGTGAGAGTTCTGGTCCGTTTCCTAAAGAGTGTGCAAAACGTGGCCGAAAATTAAAACCTCCATAACTCTCTCATTTTGAGTCCAAAAGTGGTGAAAATTCCACGAATCGGAGGTCTTCATCTTCGCTCTCAGGGGAAAGAAATCTTGTTTCAAATTCAGTGGGATGAGAGCGTTCTTGTCTGTGTTATAAAGAGTGTGCGACACGTCACCTGAAATTAAAACCTCCATAACTCTCATTTTAGGTCCAAAAGTGGCCAAATTTCTTCCAATCGGAGATCTTGAAATTAAGTTTCAAAGGAAAGAATTCTCGTTTCAAAAGTCGGTGGGATGTGAGTGTTCTAGTCCGTTTTATAATGGGCGTGAGAAACATCACCCAAAATTAAAACGACCATAACTCTCTCATTTTAAGTCGAAAAGTAGTGCAATTTTTACCAATCGGAGGTCTTCCAAATCTCGTTCGTGGGGAAAATTCTCATTTAAAAATTCAATCTGTCGTGAGAGTTTTTGTCTGTTTCATAAAGAGTGCGGAAAACATGGCCGAAAATTAAAACCTCCATAACTCTCTCATTTTGAGTCCCAAACTGGTGAAATTTCCTCCAATCGGAGGTCTTCATCTTCGCTTTCAGGGGAAAGAAATCTTGTTTCAAAATTCAATGGGATGGTAGCGTTCTTGTTTGTGCTATAAAGAGTGTGCGACAGGTCACCTGAAATTAAAACCTACATAACTCTCATGTTAGGTCCAAAAGTGGCGAAATTTCTTCCAATCGAAGGTCCTGAAATTCACTTTCAAAGGAAAGAATTCTCGTTTCAAAATTCGGTGGGATGAGAGTGTTCTGGTCCGTTTTAAAAAGGGCGTGAGAAACATCACCCAAAATTAAAACCACCATAACTCTCTCATTTTAAGTCGAAAAGTAGTGCAATTTCTACCAATCGGAGGTCTTCAAATTCTCGTTCGTGGGGAAAATTCTCATTTAAAAATTCAATGTGTCGTGAGAGTTCTTGTCCGTTTCGTAAAGAGTGTGCGAAACGTGGCCGAAAATTAAAACCTCCATAACTCTCTCATTTTGAGTACAAAAGTGGTGAAATTTCCACCAATCGGAGGTCTCCATCTTCGCTTTCAGGGGAAAGAAATCTTGTTTCAAAATTCAATGGGATGAGAGCGTTCTTGTTTGTGTTATAAAGAGTGTGCGACACGTCACCTGAAATTAAAACCTCCATAACTCTCATGTTAGGTCCAAAAGTGGCGAAATTTCTTCCAATCGGGGGTCTTGAAATTCACTTTCAAAGGAAAGAATTCTCGCTTCAAAATTCCGTGGGATGAGTGTGTTCTGGTCCGTTTTATAAAGCGCGTGAGAAACATCACCCAAAATTAAAACCACCATAACTCTCTCATTTTAAGTCGAAAAATAGTGCAACCAATCGGAGGTCTTCAAATTCTCGTTCGTGGGGAAAATTCCCATTTAAAAATTCAATGTGTCGTGAGAGTTCTGTTCCGTTTCATAAAGAGTGTGCAAAACGTGGCCGAAAATTAAAACCTCCATAACTCTCTCATTTTGAGTCCAAAAGTGGTGAAAATTCCACGAATCGGAGGTCTTCATCTTCGCTCTCAGGGGAAAGAAATCTTGTTTCAAATTCAGTGGGGTGAGAGCGTTCTTGTCTGTGTTATAAAGAGTGTGCGACACGTCACCTGAAATTAAAACCTCCATAACTCTCATTTTAGGTCCAAAAGTGGCCAAATTTCTTCCAATCGGAGGTCTTGAAATTCAGTTTCAAAGGAAAGAATTCTCGTTTCAAAAGTCGGTGGGATGTGAGTGTTCTAGTCCGTTTTATAATGGGCGTGAGAAACATCACCCAAAATTAAAACGACCATAACTCTCTCATTTTAAGTCGAAAAGTAGTGCAATTTTTACCAATCGGAGGTCTTCCAAATCTCGTTCGTGGGGAAAATTCTCATTTAAAAATTCAATCTGTCGTGAGAGTTTTTGTCTGTTTCATAAAGAGTGCGGAAAACATGGCCGAAAATTAAAACCTCCATAACTCTCTCATTTTGAGTCCAAAACTGGTGAAATTTCCTCCAATCGGAGGTCTTCATCTTCGCTTTCAGGGGAAAGAAATCTTGTTTCAAAATTCAATGGGATGGTAGCGTTCTTGTTTGTGTTATAAAGAGTGTGCGACAGGTCACCTGAAATTAAAACCTACATAACTCTCATGTTAGGTCCAAAAGTGGCGAAATTTCTTCCAATCGAAGGTCCTGAAATTCACTTTCAAAGGAAAGAATTCTCGTTTCAAAATTCGGTGGGATGAGAGTGTTCTGGTCCGTTTTAAAAAGGGCGTGAGAAACATCACCCAAAATTAAAACCACCATAACTCTCTCATTTTAAGTCGAAAAGTAGTGCAATTTCTACCAATCGGAGGTCTTCAAATTCTCGTTCGTGGGGAAAATTCTCATTTAAAAATTCAATGGGTCGTGAGAGTTCTTGTCCGTTTCGTAAAGAGTGTGCGAAACGTGGCCGAAAATTAAAACCTCCATAACTCTCTCATTTTGAGTACAAAAGTGGTGAAATTTCCACCAATCGGAGGTCTCCATCTTCGCTTTCAGGGGAAAGAAATCTTGTTTCAAAATTCAATGGGATGAGAGCGTTCTTGTTTGTGTTATAAAGAGTGTGCGACACGTCACCTGAAATTAAAACCTCCATAACTCTCATGTTAGGTCCAAAAGTGGCGAAATTTCTTCCAATCGGGGGTCTTGAAATTCACTTTCAAAGGAAAGAATTCTCGCTTCAAAATTCCGTGGGATGAGTGTGTTCTGGTCCGTTTTATAAAGCGCGTGAGAAACATCACCCAAAATTAAAACCACCATAACTCTCTCATTTTAAGTCGAAAAATAGTGCAATTTCTACCAATCGGAGGTCTTCAAATTCTCGTTCGTGGGGAAAATTCTCATTTAAAAATTCAATGTGTCGTGAGAGTTCTTGTCCGTTTCATAAAGAGTGTGCAAAACGTGGCCGAAAATTAAAACCTCCACAACTCTCTCATTTTGAGTCCAAAAGTGGTGAAAATTCCACGAATCGGAGGTCTTCATCTTCGCTCTCAGGGGAAAGAAATCTTGTTTCAAATTCAGTGGGATGAGAGCGTTCTTGTCTGTGTTATAAAGAGTGTGCGACACGTCACCTGAAATTAAAACCTCCATAACTCTCATTTTAGGTCCAAAAGTGGCCAAATTTCTTCCAATCGGAGGTCTTGAAATTCAGTTTCAAAGGAAAGAATTCTCGTTTCAAAAGTCGGTGGGATGTGAGTGTTCTAGTCCGTTTTATAATGGGCGTGAGAAACATCACCCAAAATTAAAACGACCATAACTCTCTCATTTTAAGTCGAAAAGTAGTGCAATTTTTACGAATCGGAGGTCTTCCAAATCTCGTTCGTGGGGAAAATTCTCATTTAAAAATTCAATCTGTCGTGAGAGTTTTTGTCTGTTTCATAAAGAGTGCGGAAAACATGGCCGAAAATTAAAACCCCCATAACTCTCTCATTTTGAGTCCAAAACTGGTAAAATTTCCTCCAATCGGAGGTCTTCATCTTCGCTTTCAGGGGAAAGAAATCTTGTTTCAAAATTCAATGGGATGGTAGCGTTCTTGTTTGTGTTAAAAAGAGTGTGCGACAGGTCACCTGAAATTAAAACCTCCATAACTCTCATGTTAGGTCCAAAAGTGGCGAAATTTCTTCCAATCGAAGGTCCTGAAATTCACTTTCAAAGGAAAGAATTCTCGTTTCAAAATTCGGTGGGATGAGAGTGTTCTGGTCCATTTTAAAAAGGGCGTGGGAAACATCACCCAAAATTAAAACCACCATAACTCTCTCATTTTAAGTCGAAAAGTAGTGCAATTTCTACCAATCGGAGGTCTTCAAATTCTCGTTCGTGGGGAAAATTCTCATTTAAAAATTCAATGTGTCGTGAGAGTTCTTGTCCGTTTCGTAAAGAGTGTGCGAAACGTGGCCGAAAATTAAAACCTCCATAACTCTTTCATTTTGAGTCCAAAACTGGTGAAATTTCCTCCAATCGGAGGTCTTCATCTTCGCTTTCAGGGGAAAGAAATCTTGTTTCAAAATTCAATGGGATGGTAGCGTTCTTGTTTGTGTTATAAAGAGTGTGCGACAGGTCACCTGAAATTAAAACCTCCATAACTCTCATGTTAGGTCCAAAAGTGGCGAAATTTCTTCCAATCGAAGGTCCTGAAATTCACTTTCAAAGGAAAAAATTCTCGTTTCAAAATTCGGTGGGATGAGAGTGTTCTGGTCCGTTTTAAAAAGGGCGTGAGAAACATCACCCAAAATTAAAACCACCATAACTCTCTAATTTTAAGTCGAAAAGTAGTGCAAATTCTACCAATCGGAGGTCTTCAAATTCTCGTTCGTGGGGAAAATTCTCATTTAAAAATTCAATGTGTCGTGAGAGTTCTTGTCCGTTTCGTAAAGAGTGTGCGAAACGTGGCCGAAAATTAAAACCTCCATAACTCTCTCATTTTGAGTACAAAAGTGGTGAAATTTCCACCAATCGGAGGTCTCCATCTTCGCTTTCAGGGGAAAGAAATCTTGTTTCAAAATTCAATGGGATGAGAGCGTTCTTGTTTGTGTTATAAAGAGTGTGCGACACGTCACCTGAAATTAAAACCTCCATAACTCTCATGTTAGGTCCAAAAGTGGCGAAATTTCTTCCAATCGGGGGTCTTGAAATTCACTTTCAAAGGAAAGAATTCTCGCTTCAAAATTCCGTGGGATGAGTGTGTTCTGGTCCGTTTTATAAAGCGCGTGAGAAACATCACCCAAAATTAAAACCACCATAACTCTCTCATTTTAAGTCGAAAAATAGTGCAATTTCTACCAATCGGAGGTCTTCAAATTCTCGTTCGTGGGGAAAATTCTCATTTAAAAATTCAATGTGTCGTGAGAGTTCTTGTCCGTTTCATAAAGAGTGTGCAAAACGTGGCCGAAAATTAAAACCTCCACAACTCTCTCATTTTGAGTCCAAAAGTGGTGAAAATTCCACGAATCGGAGGTCTTCATCTTCGCTCTCAGGGGAAAGAAATCTTGTTTCAAATTCAGTGGGATGAGAGCGTTCTTGTCTGTGTTATAAAGAGTGTGCGACACGTCACCTGAAATTAAAACCTCCATAACTCTCATTTTAGGTCCAAAAGTGGCCAAATTTCTTCCAATCGGAGGTCTTGAAATTCAGTTTCAAAGGAAAGAATTCTCGTTTCAAAAGTCGGTGGGATGTGAGTGTTCTAGTCCGTTTTATAATGGGCGTGAGAAACATCACCCAAAATTAAAACGACCATAACTCTCTCATTTTAAGTCGAAAAGTAGTGCAATTTTTACGAATCGGAGGTCTTCCAAATCTCGTTCGTGGGGAAAATTCTCATTTAAAAATTCAATCTGTCGTGAGAGTTTTTGTCTGTTTCATAAAGAGTGCGGAAAACATGGCCGAAAATTAAAACCCCCATAACTCTCTCATTTTGAGTCCAAAACTGGTAAAATTTCCTCCAATCGGAGGTCTTCATCTTCGCTTTCAGGGGAAAGAAATCTTGTTTCAAAATTCAATGGGATGGTAGCGTTCTTGTTTGTGTTAAAAAGAGTGTGCGACAGGTCACCTGAAATTAAAACCTCCATAACTCTCATGTTAGGTCCAAAAGTGGCGAAATTTCTTCCAATCGAAGGTCCTGAAATTCACTTTCAAAGGAAAGAATTCTCGTTTCAAAATTCGGTGGGATGAGAGTGTTCTGGTCCATTTTAAAAAGGGCGTGGGAAACATCACCCAAAATTAAAACCACCATAACTCTCTCATTTTAAGTCGAAAAGTAGTGCAATTTCTACCAATCGGAGGTCTTCAAATTCTCGTTCGTGGGGAAAATTCTCATTTAAAAATTCAATGTGTCGTGAGAGTTCTTGTCCGTTTCGTAAAGAGTGTGCGAAACGTGGCCGAAAATTAAAACCTCCATAACTCTTTCATTTTGAGTCCAAAACTGGTGAAATTTCCTCCAATCGGAGGTCTTCATCTTCGCTTTCAGGGGAAAGAAATCTTGTTTCAAAATTCAATGGGATGGTAGCGTTCTTGTTTGTGTTATAAAGAGTGTGCGACAGGTCACCTGAAATTAAAACCTCCATAACTCTCATGTTAGGTCCAAAAGTGGCGAAATTTCTTCCAATCGAAGGTCCTGAAATTCACTTTCAAAGGAAAAAATTCTCGTTTCAAAATTCGGTGGGATGAGAGTGTTCTGGTCCGTTTTAAAAAGGGCGTGAGAAACATCACCCAAAATTAAAACCACCATAACTCTCTAATTTTAAGTCGAAAAGTAGTGCAAATTCTACCAATCGGAGGTCTTCAAATTCTCGTTCGTGGGGAAAATTCTCATTTAAAAATTCAATGTGTCGTGAGAGTTCTTGTCCGTTTCGTAAAGAGTGTGCGAAACGTGGCCGAAAATTAAAACCTCCATAACTCTCTCATTTTGAGTACAAAAGTGGTGAAATTTCCACCAATCGGAGGTCTCCATCTTCGCTTTCAGGGGAAAGAAATCTTGTTTCAAAATTCAATGGGATGAGAGCGTTCTTGTTTGTGTTATAAAGAGTGTGCGACACGTCACCTGAAATTAAAACCTCCATAACTCTCATGTTAGGTCCAAAAGTGGCGAAATTTCTTCCAATCGGGGGTCTTGAAATTCACTTTCAAAGGAAAGAATTCTCGCTTCAAAATTCCGTGGGATGAGTGTGTTCTGGTCCGTTTTATAAAGCGCGTGAGAAACATCACCCAAAATTAAAACCACCATAACTCTCTCATTTTAAGTCGAAAAATAGTGCAATTTCTACCAATCGGAGGTCTTCAAATTCTCGTTCGTGGGGAAAATTCGCATTTAAAAATTCAATGTGTCGTGAGAGTTCTGGTCCGTTTCATAAAGAGTGTGCAAAACGTGGCCGAAAATTAAAACCTCCACAACTCTCTCATTTTGAGTCCAAAAGTGGTGAAAATTCCACGAATCGGAGGTCTTCATCTTCGCTCTCAGGGGAAAGAAATCTTGTTTCAAATTCAGTGGGATGAGAGCGTTCTTGTCTGTGTTATAAAGAGTGTGCGACACGTCACCTGAAATTAAAACCTCCATAACTCTCATTTTAGGTCCAAAAGTGGCCAAATTTCTTCCAATCGGAGGTCTTGAAATTCAGTTTCAAAGGAAAGAATTCTCGTTTCAAAAGTCGGTGGGATGTGAGTGTTCTAGTCCGTTTTATAATGGGCGTGAGAAACATCACCCAAAATTAAAACGACCATAACTCTCTCATTTTAAGTCGAAAAGTAGTGCAATTTTTACGAATCGGAGGTCTTCCAAATCTCGTTCGTGGGGAAAATTCTCATTTAAAAATTCAATCTGTCGTGAGAGTTTTTGTCTGTTTCATAAAGAGTGCGGAAAACATGGCCGAAAATTAAAACCTCCATAACTCTCTCATTTTGAGTCCAAAACTGGTGAAATTTCCTCCAATCGGAGGTCTTCATCTTCGCTTTCAGGGGAAAGAAATCTTGTTTCAAAATTCAATGGGATGGTAGCGTTCTTGTTTGTGTTATAAAGAGTGTGCGACAGGTCACCTGAAATTAAAACCTCCATAACTCTCATGTTAGGTCCAAAAGTGGCGAAATTTCTTCCAATCGAAGGTCCTGAAATTCACTTTCAAAGGAAAGAATTCTCGTTTCAAAATTCGGTGGGATGAGAGTGTTCTGGTCCGTTTTAAATAGGGCGTGAGAAACATCACCCAAAATTAAAACCACCATAACTCTCTCATTTTAAGTCGAAAGGTAGTGCAAATTCTACCAATCGGAGGTCTTCAAATTCTCGTTCGTGGGGAAAATTCTCATTTAAAAATTCAATGTGTCGTGAGAGTTCTTGTCCGTTTCATAAAGAGTGTGCGAAACGTGGCCGAAAATTAAAACCTCCATAACTCTCTCATTTTGAGTACAAAAGTGGTGAAATTTCCACCAATCGGAGGTCTCCATCTTCGCTTTCAGGGGAAAGAAATCTTGTTTCAAAATTCAATGGGATGAGAGCGTTCTTGTTTGTGTTATAAAGAGTGTGCGACACGTCACCTTAAATTAAAACCTCCATAACTCTCATGTTAGGTCCAAAAGTGGCGCCAATCGGGGGTCTTGAAATTCACTTTCAAAGGAAATAATTCTCGCTTCAAAATTCCGTGGGATGAGAGTGTTCTGGTCCGTTTTATAAAGCGCGTGAGAAACATCACCCAAAATTAAAACCACCATAACTCTCTCATTTTAAGTCGAAAAATAGTGCAATTTCTACCAATCGGAGGTCTTCAAATTCTCGTTCGTGGGGAAAATTCGCATTTAAAAATTCAAAGTGTCGTGAGAGTTCTGGTCCGTTTCATAAAGAGTGTGCAAAACGTGGCCGAAAATTAAAACCTCCATAACTCTCTCATTTTGAGTCCAAAAGTGGTGAAAATTCCACGAATCGGAGGTCTTCATCTTCGCTCTCAAGGGAAAGAAATCTTGTTTCAAATTCAGTGGGATGAGAGCGTTCTTGTCTGTGTTATAAAGAGTGTGCGACACGTCACCTGAAATTAAAACCTCCATAACTCTCATTTTAGGTCCAAAAGTGGCCAAATTTCTTCCAATCGGAGATCTTGAAATTCAGTTTCAAAGGAAAGAATTCTCGTTTCAAAAGTCGGTGGGATGTGAGTGTTCTAGTCCGTTTTATAATGGGCGTGAGAAACATCACCCAAAATTAAAACGATCATAACTCTCTCATTTTAAGTCGAAAAGTAGTGCAATTTTTACCAATCGGAGGTCTTCCAAATCTCGTTCGTGGGGAAAATTCTCATTTAAAAATTCAATCTGTCGTGAGAGTTTTTGTCTGTTTCATAAAGAGTGCGGAAAACATGGCCGAAAATTAAAACCTCCATAACTCTCTCATTTTGAGTCCAAAACTGGTGAAATTTCCTCCAATCGGAGGTCTTCATCTTCGCTTTCAGGGGAAAGAAATCTTGTTTCAAAATTCAATGGGATGGTAGCGTTCTTGTTTGTGTTATAAAGAGTGTGCGACAGGTCACCTGAAATTAAAACCTCCATAACTCTCATGTTAGGTCCAAAAGTGGCGAAATTTCTTCCAATCGAAGGTCCTGAAATTCACTTTCAAAGGAAAAAATTCTCGTTTCAAAATTCGGTGGGATGAGTGTTCTGGTCCGTTTTAAAAAGGGCGTGAGAAACATCACCCAAAATTAAAACCACCATAACTCTCTCATTTTAAGTCGAAAAGTAGTGCAATTTCTACCAATCGGAGGTCTTCAAATTCTCGTTCGTGGGGAAAATTCTCATTTAAAAATTCAATGTGTCGTGAGAGTTCTTGTCCGTTTCGTAAAGAGTGTGCGAAACGTGGCCGAAAATTAAAACCTCCATAACTCTCTCATTTTGAGTACAAAAGTGGTGAAATTTCCACCAATCGGAGGTCTCCATCTTCGCTTTTAGGGGAAAGAAATCTTGTTTCAAAATTCAATGGGATGAGAGCGTTCTTGTTTGTGTTATAAAGAGTGTGCGACACGTCACCTGAAATTAAAACCTCCATAACTCTCATGTTAGGTCCAAAAGTGGTGAAATTTCTTCCAATCGGGGGTCTTGAAATTCACTTTCAAAGGAAAGAATTCTCGCTTCAAAATTCCGTGGGATGAGAGTGTTCTGGTCCGTTTTATAAAGCGCGTGAGAAACATCACCCAAAATTAAAACCACCATAACTCTCTCATTTTAAGTCGAAAAATAGTGCAATTTCTACCAATCGGAGGTCTTCAAATTCTCGTTCATGGGGAAAATTCGCATTTAAAAATTCAATGTGTCGTGAGAGTTCTGGTCCGTTTCATAAAGAGTGTGCAAAACGTGGCCGAAAATTAAAACCTCCACAACTCTCTCATTTTGAGTCCAAAAGTGGTGAAAATTCCACGAATCGGAGGTCTTCATCTTCGCTCTCAGGGGAAAGAAATCTTGTTTCAAATTCAGTGGGATGAGAGCGTTCTTGTCTGTGTTATAAAGAGTGTGCGACACGTCACCTGAAATTAAAACCTCCATAACTCTCATTTTAGGTCCAAAAGTGGCGAAATTTCTTCCAATCGAAGGTCCTGAAATTCACTTTCAAAGGAAAAAATTCTCGTTTCAAAATTCGGTGGGATGAGAGTGTTCTGGTCCGTTTTAAAAAGGGCGTGAGAAACATCACCCAAAATTAAAACCACCATAACTCTCTCATTTTAAGTCGAAAAGTAGTGCAAATTCTACCAATCGGAGGTCTTCAAATTCTCGTTCGTGGGGAAAATTCTCATTTAAAAATTCAATGTGTCGTGAGAGTTCTTGTCCGTTTCATAAAGAGTGTGCGAAACGTGGCCGAAAATTAAAACCTCCATAACTCTCTCATTTTGAGTACAAAAGTGGTGAAATTTCCACCAATCGGAGGTCTCCATCTTCGCTTTCAGGGGAAAGAAATCTTGTTTCAAAATTCAATGGGATGAGAGCGTTCTTGTTTGTGTTATAAAGAGTGTGCGACACGTAACCTTAAATTAAAACCTCCATAACTCTCATGTTAGGTCTAAAAGTGGCGCCAATCGGGGGTCTTGAAATTCACTTTCAAAGGAAATAATTCTCGCTTCAAAATTCCGTGGGATGAGAGTGTTCTGGTCCGTTTTATAAAGCGCGTGAGAAACATCACCCAAAATTAAAACCACCATAACTCTCTCATTTTAAGTCGAAAAATAGTGCAATTTCTACCAATCGGAGGTCTTCAAATTCTCGTTCATGGGGAAAATTGGCATTTAAAAATTCAATGTGTCGTGAGAGTTCTGGTCCGTTTCATAAAGAGTGTGCAAAACGTGGCCGAAAATTAAAACCTCCACAACTCTCTAATTTTGAGTCCAAAAGTGGTGAAAATTCCACGAATCGGAGGTCTTCATCTTCGCTCTCAGGGGAAAGAAATCTTGTTTCAAATTCAGTGGGATGAGAGCGTTCTTGTCAGTGTTATAAAGAGTGTGCGACACGTCACCTGAAATTAAAACCTCCATAACTCTCATTTTAGGTCCAAAAGTGGCCAAATTTCTTCCAATCGGAGGTCTTGAAATTCAGTTTCAAAGGAAAGAATTCTCGTTTCAAAAGTCGGTGGGATGTGAGTGTTCTAGTCCGTTTTATAATGGGCGTGAGAAACATCACCCAAAATTAAAACGACCATAACTCTCTCATTTTAAGTCGAAAAGTAGTGCAATTTTTACCAATCGGAGGTCTTCCAAATCTCGTTCGTGGGGAAAATTCTCATTTAAAAATTCAATCTGTCGTGAGAGTTTTTGTCTGTTTCATAAAGAGTGCGGAAAACATGGCCGAAAATTAAAACCTCCATAACTCTCTCATTTTGAGTCCAAAACTGGTGAAATTTCCTCCAATCGGAGGTCTTCATCTTCGCTTTCAGGGGAAAGAAATCTTGTTTCAAAATTCAATGGGATGGTAGCGTTCTTGTTTGTGTTATAAAGAGTGTGCGACAGGTCACCTGAAATTAAAACCTCCATAACTCTCATGTTAGGTCCAAAAGTGGCGAAATTTCTTCCAATCGAAGGTCCTGAAATTCACTTTCAAAGGAAAAAATTCTCGTTTCAAAATTCGGTGGGATGAGTGTTCTGGTCCGTTTTAAAAAGGGCGTGAGAAACATCACCCAAAATTAAAACCACCATAACTCTCTCATTTTAAGTCGAAAAGTAGTGCAATTTCTACCAATCGGAGGTCTTCAAATTCTCGTTCGTGGGGAAAATTCTCATTTAAAAATTCAATGTGTCGTGAGAGTTCTTGTCCGTTTCGTAAAGAGTGTGCGAAACGTGGCCGAAAATTAAAACCTCCATAACTCTCTCATTTTGAGTACAAAAGTGGTGAAATTTCCACCAATCGGAGGTCTCCATCTTCGCTTTTAGGGGAAAGAAATCTTGTTTCAAAATTCAATGGGATGAGAGCGTTCTTGTTTGTGTTATAAAGAGTGTGCGACACGTCACCTGAAATTAAAACCTCCATAACTCTCATGTTAGGTCCAAAAGTGGTGAAATTTCTTCCAATCGGGGGTCTTGAAATTCACTTTCAAAGGAAAGAATTCTCGCTTCAAAATTCCGTGGGATGAGAGTGTTCTGGTCCGTTTTATAAAGCGCGTGAGAAACATCACCCAAAATTAAAACCACCATAACTCTCTCATTTTAAGTCGAAAAATAGTGCAATTTCTACCAATCGGAGGTCTTCAAATTCTCGTTCATGGGGAAAATTCGCATTTAAAAATTCAATGTGTCGTGAGAGTTCTGGTCCGTTTCATAAAGAGTGTGCAAAACGTGGCCGAAAATTAAAACCTCCACAACTCTCTCATTTTGAGTCCAAAAGTGGTGAAAATTCCACGAATCGGAGGTCTTCATCTTCGCTCTCAGGGGAAAGAAATCTTGTTTCAAATTCAGTGGGATGAGAGCGTTCTTGTCTGTGTTATAAAGAGTGTGCGACACGTCACCTGAAATTAAAACCTCCATAACTCTCATTTTAGGTCCAAAAGTGGCGAAATTTCTTCCAATCGAAGGTCCTGAAATTCACTTTCAAAGGAAAAAATTCTCGTTTCAAAATTCGGTGGGATGAGAGTGTTCTGGTCCGTTTTAAAAAGGGCGTGAGAAACATCACCCAAAATTAAAACCACCATAACTCTCTCATTTTAAGTCGAAAAGTAGTGCAAATTCTACCAATCGGAGGTCTTCAAATTCTCGTTCGTGGGGAAAATTCTCATTTAAAAATTCAATGTGTCGTGAGAGTTCTTGTCCGTTTCATAAAGAGTGTGCGAAACGTGGCCGAAAATTAAAACCTCCATAACTCTCTCATTTTGAGTACAAAAGTGGTGAAATTTCCACCAATCGGAGGTCTCCATCTTCGCTTTCAGGGGAAAGAAATCTTGTTTCAAAATTCAATGGGATGAGAGCGTTCTTGTTTGTGTTATAAAGAGTGTGCGACACGTAACCTTAAATTAAAACCTCCATAACTCTCATGTTAGGTCTAAAAGTGGCGCCAATCGGGGGTCTTGAAATTCACTTTCAAAGGAAATAATTCTCGCTTCAAAATTCCGTGGGATGAGAGTGTTCTGGTCCGTTTTATAAAGCGCGTGAGAAACATCACCCAAAATTAAAACCACCATAACTCTCTCATTTTAAGTCGAAAAATAGTGCAATTTCTACCAATCGGAGGTCTTCAAATTCTCGTTCATGGGGAAAATTCGCATTTAAAAATTCAATGTGTCGTGAGAGTTCTGGTCCGTTTCATAAAGAGTGTGCAAAACGTGGCCGAAAATTAAAACCTCCACAACTCTCTCATTTTGAGTCCAAAAGTGGTGAAAATTCCACGAATCGGAGGTCTTCATCTTCGCTCTCAGGGGAAAGAAATCTTGTTTCAAATTCAGTGGGATGAGAGCGTTCTTGTCTGTGTTATAAAGAGTGTGCGACACGTCACCTGAAATTAAAACCTCCATAACTCTCATTTTAGGTCCAAAAGTGGCCAAATTTCTTCCAATCGGAGGTCTTGAAATTCAGTTTCAAAGGAAAGAATTCTCGTTTCAAAAGTCGGTGGGATGTGAGTGTTCTAGTCCGTTTTATAATGGGCGTGAGAAACATCACCCAAAATTAAAACGACCATAACTCTCTCATTTTAAGTCGAAAAGTAGTGCAATTTTTACCAATCGGAGGTCTTCCAAATCTCGTTCGTGGGGAAAATTCTCATTTAAAAATTCAATCTGTCGTGAGAGTTTTTGTCTGTTTCATAAAGAGTGCGGAAAACATGGCCGAAAATTAAAACCTCCATAACTCTCTCATTTTGAGTCCAAAACTGGTGAAATTTCCTCCAATCGGAGGTCTTCATCTTCGCTTTCAGGGGAAAGAAATCTTGTTTCAAAATTCAATGGGATGGTAGCGTTCTTGTTTGTGTTATAAAGAGTGTGCGACAGGTCACCTGAAATTAAAACCTCCATAACTCTCATGTTAGGTCCAAAAGTGGCGAAATTTCTTCCAATCGAAGGTCCTGAAATTCACTTTCAAAGGAAAAAATTCTCGTTTCAAAATTCGGTGGGATGAGTGTTCTGGTCCGTTTTAAAAAGGGCGTGAGAAACATCACCCAAAATTAAAACCACCATAACTCTCTCATTTTAAGTCGAAAAGTAGTGCAATTTCTACCAATCGGAGGTCTTCAAATTCTCGTTCGTGGGGAAAATTCTCATTTAAAAATTCAATGTGTCGTGAGAGTTCTTGTCCGTTTCGTAAAGAGTGTGCGAAACGTGGCCGAAAATTAAAACCTCCATAATTCTCTCATTTTGAGTACAAAAGTGGTGAAATTTCCACCAATCGGAGGTCTCCATCTTCGCTTTTAGGGGAAAGAAATCTTGTTTCAAAATTCAATGGGATGAGAGCGTTCTTGTTTGTGTTATAAAGAGTGTGCGACACGTCACCTGAAATTAAAACCTCCATAACTCTCATGTTAGGTCCAAAAGTGGTGAAATTTCTTCCAATCGGGGGTCTTGAAATTCACTTTCAAAGGAAAGAATTCTCGCTTCAAAATTCCGTGGGATGAGAGTGTTCTGGTCCGTTTTATAAAGCGCGTGAGAAACATCACCCAAAATTAAAACCACCATAACTCTCTCATTTTAAGTCGAAAAATAGTGCAATTTCTACCAATCGGAGGTCTTCAAATTCTCGTTCATGGGGAAAATTGGCATTTAAAAATTCAATGTGTCGTGAGAGTTCTGGTCCGTTTCATAAAGAGTGTGCAAAACGTGGCCGAAAATTAAAACCTCCACAACTCTCTCATTTTGAGTCCAAAAGTGGTGAAAATTCCACGAATCGGAGGTCTTCATCTTCGCTCTCAGGGGAAAGAAATCTTGTTTCAAATTCAGTGGGATGAGAGCGTTCTTGTCTGTGTTATAAAGAGTGTGCGACACGTCACCTGAAATTAAAACCTCCATAACTCTCATTTTAGGTCCAAAAGTGGCCAAATTTCTTCCTATCGGAGGTCTTGAAATTCAGTTTCAAAGGAAAGAATTCTCGTTTCAAAAGTCGGTGGGATGTGAGTGTTCTAGTCCGTTTTATAATGGGCGTGAGAAACATCACCTAAAATTAAAACGACCATAACTCTCTCATTTTAAGTCGAAAAGTAGTGCAATTTTTACGAATCGGAGGTCTTCCAAATCTCGTTCGTGGGGAAAATTCTCATTTAAAAATTCAATCTGTCGTGAGAGTTTTTGTCTGTTTCATAAAGAGTGCGGAAAACATGGCCGAAAATTAAAACCTCCATAACTCTCTCATTTTGAGTCCAAAACTGTGAAATTTCCTCCAATCAGAGGTCTTCATCTTCGCTTTCAGGGGAAATAAATCTTGTTTCAAAATTCAATGGGATGGTAGCGTTCTTGTTTGTGTTATAAAGAGTGTGCGACAGGTCACCTGAAATTAAAACCTCCATAACTCTCATGTTAGGTCCAAAAGTGGCGAAATTTCTTCCAATCGAAGGTCCTGAAATTCACTTTCAAAGGAAAAAATTCTCGTTTCAAAATTCGGTGGGATGAGAGTGTTCTGGTCCGTTTTAAAAAGGGCGTGAGAAACATCACCCAAAATTAAAACCACCATAACTCTCTCATTTTAAGTCGAAAAGTAGTGCAATTTCTACCAATCGGAGGTCTTCAAATTCTCGTTCGTGGGGAAAATTCTCATTTAAAAATTCAATGTGTCGTGAGAGTTCTTGTCCGTTTCGTAAAGAGTGTGCGAAACGTGGCCGAAAATTAAAACCTCCATAACTCTCTCATTTTGAGTCCAAAAGTGGTGAAAATTCCACGAATCGGAGGTCTTCATCTTCGCTCTCAGGGGAAAGAAATCTTGTTTCAAATTCAGTGGGGTGAGAGCGTTCTTGTCTGTGTTATAAAGAGTGTGCGACACGTCACCTGAAATTAAAACCTCCATAACTCTCATTTTAGGTCCAAAAGTGGCCAAATTTCTTCCAATCGGAGGTCTTGAAATTAAGTTTCAAAGGAAAGAATTCTCGTTTCAAAAGTCGGTGGGATGTGAGTGTTCTAGTCCGTTTTATAATGGGCGTGAGAAACATCACCTAAAATTAAAACGACCATAACTCTCTCATTTTAAGTCGAAAAGTAGTGCAATTTTTACGAATCGGAGGTCTTCCAAATCTCGTTCGTGGGGAAAATTCTCATTTAAAAATTCAATCTGTCGTGAGAGTTTTTGTCTGTTTCATAAAGAGTGCGGAAAACATGGCCGAAAATTAAAACCTCCATAACTCTCTCATTTTGAGTCCAAAACTGTGAAATTTCCTCCAATCAGAGGTCTTCATCTTCGCTTTCAGGGGAAATAAATCTTGTTTCAAAATTCAATGGGATGGCAGCGTTCTTGTTTGTGTTATAAAGAGTGTGCGACAGGTCACCTGAAATTAAAACCTCCATAACTCTCATGTTAGGTCCAAAAGTGGTGAAATTTCTTCCAATCGGGGGTCTTGAAATTCACTTTCAAAGGAAAGAATTCTCGCTTCAAAATTCCGTGGGATGAGAGTGTTCTGGTCCGTTTTATAAAGCGCGTGAGAAACATCACCCAAAATTAAAACCACCATAACTCTCTCATTTTAAGTCGAAAAATAGTGCAATTTCTACCAATCGGAGGTCTTCAAATTCTCGTTCATGGGGAAAATTGGCATTTAAAAATTCAATGTGTCGTGAGAGTTCTGGTCCGTTTCATAAAGAGTGTGCAAAACGTGGCCGAAAATTAAAACCTCCACAACTCTCTCATTTTGAGTCCAAAAGTGGTGAAAATTCCACGAATCGGAGGTCTTCATCTTCGCTCTCAGGGGAAAGAAATCTTGTTTCAAATTCAGTGGGATGAGAGCGTTCTTGTCTGTGTTATAAAGAGTGTGCGACACGTCACCTGAAATTAAAACCTCCATAACTCTCATTTTAGGTCCAAAAGTGGCCAAATTTCTTCCTATCGGAGGTCTTGAAATTCAGTTTCAAAGGAAAGAATTCTCGTTTCAAAAGTCGGTGGGATGTGAGTGTTCTAGTCCGTTTTATAATGGGCGTGAGAAACATCACCTAAAATTAAAACGACCATAACTCTCTCATTTTAAGTCGAAAAGTAGTGCAATTTTTACGAATCGGAGGTCTTCCAAATCTCGTTCGTGGGGAAAATTCTCATTTAAAAATTCAATCTGTCGTGAGAGTTTTTGTCTGTTTCATAAAGAGTGCGGAAAACATGGCCGAAAATTAAAACCTCCATAACTCTCTCATTTTGAGTCCAAAACTGTGAAATTTCCTCCAATCAGAGGTCTTCATCTTCGCTTTCAGGGGAAATAAATCTTGTTTCAAAATTCAATGGGATGGTAGCGTTCTTGTTTGTGTTATAAAGAGTGTGCGACAGGTCACCTGAAATTAAAACCTCCATAACTCTCATGTTAGGTCCAAAAGTGGCGAAATTTCTTCCAATCGAAGGTCCTGAAATTCACTTTCAAAGGAAAAAATTCTCGTTTCAAAATTCGGTGGGATGAGAGTGTTCTGGTCCGTTTTAAAAAGGGCGTGAGAAACATCACCCAAAATTAAAACCACCATAACTCTCTCATTTTAAGTCGAAAAGTAGTGCAATTTCTACCAATCGGAGGTCTTCAAATTCTCGTTCGTGGGGAAAATTCTCATTTAAAAATTCAATGTGTCGTGAGAGTTCTTGTCCGTTTCGTAAAGAGTGTGCGAAACGTGGCCGAAAATTAAAACCTCCATAACTCTCTCATTTTGAGTCCAAAAGTGGTGAAAATTCCACGAATCGGAGGTCTTCATCTTCGCTCTCAGGGGAAAGAAATCTTGTTTCAAATTCAGTGGGGTGAGAGCGTTCTTGTCTGTGTTATAAAGAGTGTGCGACACGTCACCTGAAATTAAAACCTCCATAACTCTCATTTTAGGTCCAAAAGTGGCCAAATTTCTTCCAATCGGAGGTCTTGAAATTAAGTTTCAAAGGAAAGAATTCTCGTTTCAAAAGTCGGTGGGATGTGAGTGTTCTAGTCCGTTTTATAATGGGCGTGAGAAACATCACCCAAAATTAAAACGACCATAACTCTCTCATTTTAAGTCGAAAAGTAGTGCAATTTTTACCAATCGGAGGTCTTCCAAATCTCGTTCGTGGGGAAAATTCTCATTTAAAAATTCAATCTGTCGTGAGAGTTTTTGTCTGTTTCATAAAGAGTGCGGAAAACATGGCCGAAAATTAAAACCTCCATAACTCTCTCATTTTGAGTCCAAAACTGGTGAAATTTCCTCCAATCGGAGGTCTTCATCTTCGCTTTCAGGGGAAAGAAATCTTGTTTCAAAATTCAATGGGATGGTAGCGTTCTTGTTTGTGTTATAAAGAGTGTGCGACAGGTCACCTGAAGTTAAAACCTCCATAACTCTCATGTTAGGTCCAAAAGTGGCGAAATTTCTTCCAATCGAAGGTCCTGAAATTCACTTTCAAAGGAAAAAATTCTCGTTTCAAAATTCGGTGGGATGAGAGTGTTCTGGTCCGTTTTAAAAAGGGCGTGAGAAACATCACCCAAAATTAAAACCACCATAACTCTCTAATTTTAAGTCGAAAAGTAGTGCAATTTCTACCAATCGGAGGTCTTCGAATTCTCGTTCGTGGGGAAAATTCTCATTTAAAAATTCAATGTGTCGTGAGAGTTCTTGTCCGTTTCGTAAAGAGTGTGCGAAACGTGGCCGAAAATTAAAACCTCCATAACTCTCTCATTTTGAGTACAAAAGTGGTGAAATTTCCACCAATCGGAGGTCTTCATCTTCGCTTTCAGGGGAAAGAAATCTTGTTTCAAAATTCAATGGGATGAGAGCGTTCATGTTTGTGTTATAAAGAGTGTGCGAAACGTCACCTGAAATTAAAACCTCCATAACTCTCATGTTAGGTCCAAAAGTGGCGAAATTTCTTCCAATCGGGGGTCTTGAAATTCACTTTCAAAGGAAAGAATTCTCGCTTCAAAATTCCGTGGGATGAGAGTGTTCTGGTGCGTTTTATAAAGCGCGTGAGAAACATCACCCAAAATTAAAACCACCACAACTCTCTCATTTTAAGTCGAAAAATAGTGCAATTTCTACCAATCGGAGGTCTTCAAATTCTCGTTCGTGGGGAAAATTCGCATTTAAAAATTCAATGTGTCGTGAGAGTTCTGGTCCGTTTCATAAAGAGTGTGCAAAACGTGGCCGAAAATTAAAACCTCCATAACTCTCTCATTTTGAGTCCAAAAGTGGTGAAAATTCCACGAATCGGAGGTCTTCATCTTCGCTCTCAGGGGAAAGAAATCTTGTTTCAAATTCAGTGGGATGAGAGCGTTCTTGTCTGTGTTATAAAGAGTGTGCGACACGTCACCTGAAATTAAAACCTCCATAACTCTCATTTTAGGTCCAAAAGTGGCCAAATTTCTTCCAATCGGAGGTCTTGAAATTCAGTTTCAAAGGAAAGAATTCTCGTTTCAAAAGTCGGTGGGATGTGAGTGTTCTAGTCCGTTTTATAATGGGCGTGAGAAACATCACCCAAAATTAAAACGACCATAACTCTCTCATTTTAAGTCGAAAAGTAGTGCAATTTTTACCAATCGGAGGTCTTCCAAATCTCGTTCGTGGGGAAAATTCTCATTTAAAAATTCAATCTGTCGTGAGAGTTTTTGTCTGTTTCATAAAGAGTGCGGAAAACATGGCCGAAAATTAAAACCTCCATAACTCTCTCATTTTGAGTCCAAAACTGGTGAAATTTCCTCCAATCGGAGGTCTTCATCTTCGCTTTCAGGGGAAAGAAATCTTGTTTCAAAATTCAATGGGATGGTAGCGTTCTTGTTTGTGTTATAAAGAGTGTGCGACAGGTCACCTGAAATTAAAACCTCCATAACTCTCATGTTAGGTCCAAAAGTGGCGAAATTTCTTCCAATCGAAGGTCCTGAAATTCACTTTCAAAGGAAAAAATTCTCGTTTCAAAATTCGGTGGGATGAGAGTGTTCTGGTCCGTTTTAAAAAGGGCGTGAGAAACATCACCCAAAATTAAAACCATCATAACTCTCTCATTTTAAGTCGAAAAGTAGTGCAATTTCTACCAATCGGAGGTCTTCAAATTCTCGTTCGTGGGGAAAATTCTCATTTAAAAATTCAATGTGTCGTGAGAGTTCTTGTCCGTTTCGTAAAGAGTGTGCGAAACGTGGCCGAAAATTAAATCCTCCATAACTCTCTCATTTTGAGTACAAAAGTGGTGAAATTTCCACCAATCGGAGGTCTTCATCTTCGCTTTCAAGGGAAAGAAATCTTGTTTCAAAATTCAATGGGATGAGAGCGTTCTTGTTTGTGTTATAAAGAGTGTGCGACACGTCACCTGAAATTAAAACCTCCATAACTCTCATGTTAGGTCCAAAAGTGGCGAAATTTCTTCCAATCGGGGGTCTTGAAATTCACTTTCAAAGGAAAGAATTCTCGCTTCAAAATTCCGTGGGATGAGAGTGTTCTGGTCCGTTTTATAAAGCGCGTGAGAAACATCACCCAAAATTAAAACCACCATAACTCTCTCATTTTAAGTCGAAAAATAGTGCAATTTCTACCAATCGGAGGTCTTCAAATTCTCGTTCGTGGGGAAAATTCGCATTTAAAAATTCAATGTGTCGTGACAGTTCTGGTCCGTTTCATAAAGAGTGTGCAAAACGTGGCCGAAAATTAAAACCTCCATAACTCTCTCATTTTGAGTCCAAAAGTGGTGAAAATTCCACGAATCGGAGGTCTTCATCTTCGCTCTCAGGGGAAAGAAATCTTGTTTCAAGTTCAGTGGGGTGAGAGCATTCTTGTCTGTGTTATAAAGAGTGTGCGACACGTCACCTGAAATTAAAACCTCCATAACTCTCATTTTAGGTCCAAAAGTGGCGAAATTTCTTCCAATCGGAGGTCTTGAAATTCAGTTTCAAAGGAAAGAATTCTCGTTTCAAAAGTCGGTGGGATGTGAGTGTTCTAGTCCGTTTTATAATGGGCGTGAGAAACATCACCCAAAATTAAAACGACCATAACTCTCTCATTTTAAGTCGAAAAGTAGTGCAATTTTTACCAATCGGAGGTCTTCCAAATCTCGTTCGTGGGGAAAATTCTCATTTAAAAATTCAATCTGTCGTGAGAGTTTTTGTCTGTTTCATAAAGAGTGCGGAAAACATGGCCGAAAATTAAAACCTCCATAACTCTCTCATTTTGAGTCCAAAACTGGTGAAATTTCCTCCAATCGGAGGTCTTCATCTTCGCTTTCAGGGGAAAGAAATCTTGTTTCAAAATTCAATGGGATGGTAGCATTCTTGTTTGTGTTATAAAGAGTGTGCGACAGGTCACCTGAAATTAAAACCTCCATAACTCTCATGTTAGGTCCAAAAGTGGCGAAATTTCTTCCAATCGAAGGTCCTGAAATTCACTTTCAAAGGAAAAAATTCTCGTTTCAAAATTCGGTGGGATGAGAGTGTTCTGGTCCGTTTTAAAAAGGGCGTGAGAAACATCACCCAAAATTAAAACCATCATAACTCTCTCATTTTAAGTCGAAAAGTAGTGCAATTTCTACCAATCGGAGGTCTTCAAATTCTCGTTCGTGGGGAAAATTCTCATTTAAAAATTCAATGTGTCGTGAGAGTTCTTGTCCGTTTCGTAAAGAGTGTGCGAAACGTGGCCGAAAATTAAATCCTCCATAACTCTCTCATTTTGAGTACAAAAGTGGTGAAATTTCCACCAATCGGAGGTCTTCATCTTCGCTTTCAAGGGAAAGAAATCTTGTTTCAAAATTCAATGGGATGAGAGCGTTCTTGTTTGTGTTATAAAGAGTGTGCGACACGTCACCTGAAATTAAAACCTCCATAACTCTCATGTTAGGTCCAAAAGTGGCGAAATTTCTTCCAATCGGGGGTCTTGAAATTCACTTTCAAAGGAAAGAATTCTCGCTTCAAAATTCCGTGGGATGAGAGTGTTCTGGTCCGTTTTATAAAGCGCGTGAGAAACATCACCCAAAATTAAAACCACCATAACTCTCTCATTTTAAGTCGAAAAATAGTGCAATTTCTACCAATCGGAGGTCTTCAAATTCTCGTTCGTGGGGAAAATTCGCATTTAAAAATTCAATGTGTCGTGACAGTTCTGGTCCGTTTCATAAAGAGTGTGCAAAACGTGGCCGAAAATTAAAACCTCCATAACTCTCTCATTTTGAGTCCAAAAGTGGTGAAAATTCCACGAATCGGAGGTCTTCATCTTCGCTCTCAGGGGAAAGAAATCTTGTTTCAAGTTCAGTGGGGTGAGAGCGTTCTTGTCTGTGTTATAAAGAGTGTGCGACACGTCACCTGAAATTAAAACCTCCATAACTCTCATTTTAGGTCCAAAAGTGGCGAAATTTCTTCCAATCGGAGGTCTTGAAATTCAGTTTCAAAGGAAAGAATTCTCGTTTCAAAAGTCGGTGGGATGTGAGTGTTCTAGTCCGTTTTATAATGGGCGTGAGAAACATCACCCAAAATTAAAACGACCATAACTCTCTCATTTTAAGTCGAAAAGTAGTGCAATTTTTACCAATCGGAGGTCAAATCTCGTTCGTGGGGAAAATTCTCATTTAAAAATTCAATCTGTCGTGAGAGTTTTTGTCTGTTTCATAAAGAGTGCGGAAAACATGGCCGAAAATTAAAACCCCCATAACTCTCTCATTTTGAGTCCAAAACTGGTGAAATTTCCTCCAATCGGAGGTCTTCATCTTCGCTTTCAGGGGAAAGAAATCTTGTTTCAAAATTCAATGGGATGGTAGCGTTCTTGTTTGTGTTATAAAGAGTGTGCGACAGGTCACCTGAAATTAAAACCTCCATAACTCTCATGTTAGGTCGAAAAGTGGCGAAATTTCTTCCAATCGAAGGTCCTGAAATTCACTTTCAAAGGAAAAAATTCTCGTTTCAAAATTCGGTGGGATGAGAGTGTTCTGGTCCGTTTTAAAAAGGGCGTGAGAAACATCACCCAAAATTAAAACCACCATAACTCTCTCATTTTAAGTCGAAAAGTAGTGCAATTTCTACCAATCGGAGGTCTTCAAATTCTCGTTCGTGGGGAAAATTCTCATTTAAAAATTCAATGTGTCGTGAGAGTTCTTGTCCGTTTCGTAAAGAGTGTGCGAAACGTGGCCGAAAATTAAAACCTCCATAACTCTCTCATTTTGAGTACAAAAGTGGTGAAATTTCCACCAATCGGAGGTCTTCATCTTCGCTTTCAGGGGAAAGAAATCTTGTTTCAAAATTCAATGGGATGAGAGCGTTCTTGTTTGTGTTATAAAGAGTGTGCGACACGTCACCTGAAATTAAAACCTCCATAACTCTCATGTTTGGTCCAAAAGTGGCGAAATTTCTTCCAATCGGGGGTCTTGAAATTCACTTTCAAAGGAAAGAATTCTCGCTTCAAAATTCGGTGGGATGAGAGTGTTCTGGTCCGTTTTATAAAGCGCGTGAGAAACATCACCCAAAATTAAAACCACCATAACTCTCTCATTTTAAGTCGAAAAATAGTGCAATTTCTACCAATCGGAGGTCTTCAAATTCTCGTTCGTGGGGAAAATTCGCATTTAAAAATTCAATGTGTCGTGAGAGTTCTGGTCCGTTTCATAAAGAGTGTGCAAAACGTGGCCGAAAATTAAAACCTCCATAACTCTCTCATTTTGAGTCCAAAAGTGGTGAAAATTCCACGAATCGGAGGTCTTCATCTTCGCTCTCAGGGGAAAGAAATCTTGTTTCAAATTCAGTGGGATGAGAGCGTTCTTGTCTGTGTTATAAAGAGTGTGCGACACGTCACCTGAAATTAAAACCTCCATAACTCTCATTTTAGGTCCAAAAGTGGCCAAATTTCTTCCAATCGGAGGTCTTGAAATTCAGTTTCAAAGGAAAGAATTCTCGTTTCAAAAGTCGGTGGGATGTGAGTGTTCTAGTCCGTTTTATAATGGGCGTGAGAAACATCACCCAACATTAAAACGACCATAACTCTCTCATTTTAAGTCGAAAAGTAGTGCAATTTTTACCAATCGGAGGTCTTCCAAATCTCGTTCGTGGGGAAAATTCTCATTTAAAAATTCAATCTGTCGTGAGAGTTTTTGTCTGTTTCATAAAGAGTGCGGAATACATGGCCGAAAATTAAAACCTCCATAACTCTCTCATTTTGAGTCCAAAACTGGTGAAATTTCCTCCAATCGGAGGTCTTCATCTTCGCTTTCAGGGGAAAGAAATCTTGTTTCAAAATTCAATGGGATGGTAGCGTTCTTGTTTGTGTTATAAAGAGTGTGCGACAGGTCACCTGAAATTAAAACCTCCATAACTCTCATGTTAGGTCCAAAGGTGGCGAAATTTCTTCCAATCGAAGGTCCTGAAATTCACTTTCAAAGGAAACAATTCTCGTTTCAAAATTCGGTGGGATGAGAGTGTTCTGGTCCGTTTTAAAAAGGGCGTGAGAAACATCACCCAAAATTAAAACCACCATAACTCTCTCATTTTAAGTCAAAAAGTAGTGCAATTTCTACCAATCGGAGGTCTTCAAATTCTCGTTCGTGGGGAAAATTCGCATTTAAAAATTCAATGTGTCGTGAGTGTTCTGGTCCGTTTCATAAAGAGTGCAAAACGTGGCCGAAAATTAAAACCTCCATAATTCTCTCATTTTGAGTCCAAAAGTGGTGAAATTTCCACGAATCGGAGGTCTTCATCTTCGCTCTCAGGGGAAAGAAATCTTGTTTCAAATTCAGTGGGATGAGAGCGTTCTTGTCTGTGTTATAAAGAGTGTGCGACACGTCACCTGAAATTAAAACCTCCATAACTCTCATTTTAGGTCCAAAAGTGGCCAAATTTCTTCCAATCGGAGGTCTTGAAATTCACTTTCAAAGGAAAGAATTCTTGTTTCAAAATTCGGTGGGATGTGAGTGTTCTAGTCCGTTTTATAATAGGCGTGAGAAACATCACCCAAAATTAAAACGACCATAACTCTCTCATTTTAAGTCGAAAAGTAGTGCAATTTTTACCAATCGGATGTCTTCCAAATCTCGTTCGTGGGGAAAATTCTCATTTAAAAATTCAATCTTTCGTGAGAGTTTTTGTCTGTTTCATAAAGAGTGTGGAAAACATGGCCGAAAATTAGAACCTCCATAACTCTCTCATTTTGAGTCCAAAAGTATTGAAATTTCCTCCAATCGGAGGTCTTCATCTTCGCTTTCGGGGGAAAGAAATCTTGTTTCAAAATTCAGTGGCATGAGAGCGTTCTTGTCTGTGTTATAAAGAGTGTGCGACACGTCACCTGAAATTAAAACCTCCATAACTCTCATTTTAGGTCCAAAAGTGGCCAAATTTCTTCCAATCGGAGGTCTTGAAATTCACTTTCAAAGGAAAGAATTCTCGTTTCAAAATTCGGTGGGATGTGAGTGTTCTAGTCCGTTTTATAATGGGCCTGAGAAACATCACCCAAAATTAAAACGACCATAACTCTCTCATTTTAAGTCGAAAAGTAGTGCAATTTTTACCAATCGGAGGTCTTCCAAATCTCGTTCGTGGGGAAAATTCTCATTTAAAAATTCAATCTGTCGTGAGAGTTTTTGTCTGTTTCATAAAGAGTGCGGAAAACATGGCCGAAAATTAGAACCTCCATAACTCTCTCATTTTGAGTCCAAAAGTGGTGAAATTTCCTCCAATCGTGACAGTTCTGGTCCGTTTCATAAAGAGTGCAAAACGTGGCCAAAAATTAAAACCTCCATAACTCTCTCATTTTGAGTCCAAAAGTGGTGAAATTTCCACGAATCGGAGGTCTTCATCTTCGCTCTCAGGGGAAAGAAATCTTGTTTCAAAATTCAGTGGCATGAGAGCGTTCTTGTCTGTGTTATAAAGAGTTTGCGACACGTCACCTGAAATTAAAACCACCATAACTCTCATTTTAGGTCCAAAAGTGGCCAAATTTCTTCCAATCGGAGGTCTTGAAATTCACTTTCAAAGGAAAGAATTCTCGTTTCAAAATTCGGTGTGATGTGAGTGTTCTAGTCCGTTTTATAATGGGCGTGAGAAACATCACCCAAAATTAAAACGACCATAACTCTCTCATTTTAAGTCGAAAAGTAGTGCAATTTTTACCAATCGGAGGTCTTCCAAATCTCGTTCGTGGGGAAAATTCTCATTTTAAAATTCAATGTGTTGTCAGAATTCTTGTCCGTTTCGTAAAGAGTGTGCGAAACGTGGCCGAAAATTAAAACCTCCATAACTCTCTCCTTTTGAGTACAAAAGTGGTGAAATTTCCACCAATCGGAGTTCTTCATCTTCGCTTTCAGGGGAAAGAAATCTTGTTTCAAAATTCAATGGGATGAGAAAGTTCTTCTTTGTGTTATAAAGAGTGTGCGACACGTCACCTGAAATTAAAACCTCCATAACTCTCATTTTAGGTCCAAAAGTGGCCAAATTTCTTCCAATCGGAGGTCTTGAAATTCACTTTCAAAGGAAATAATTCTCGTTTCAAAATTCGGTGTGATGTGAGTGTTCTAGTCCGTTTTATAATGGGCGTGAGAAACATCACCCAAAATTAAAACGACCATAACTCTCACATTTTAAGTCGAAAAGTAGTGCAATTTTTACCAATCGGATGTCTTCCAAATCTCGTTCGTGGGGAAAATTCTCATTTAAAAATTCAATCTGTCGTGAGAGTTTTTGTCTGTTTCATAAAGAGTGCGGAAAACATGGCCGAAAATTAGAACCTCCATAACTCTCTCATTTTGAGTCCAAAAGTGGTGAAAGTTCCTCCAATCGGAGGTCTTCATCCTCGCTTTCGGGGGAAAGAAATCTTGTTTCAAAATTCAGTGGCATGAGAGCGTTCTTGTCTGTGTTATAAAGAGTGTGCGACACGTCACCTGAAATTAAAACCTCCATAACTCTCATTTTAGGTCCAAAAGTGGCCAAATTTCTTCCAATCGGAGGTCTTGAAATTCACTTTCAAAGGAAAGAATTCTCGTTTCAAAATTCGGTTGGTTGTGAGTGTTCTAGTCCGTTTTATAATGGGCGTGAGAAACATCACCCAAAATTAAAACGACCATAACTCTCTCATTTTAAGTCGAAAAGTAGTGCAATTTTTACCAATCGGAGGTCTTCCAAATCTCGTTCGTGGGGAAAATTCTCATTTAAAAATTCAATCTGTCGTGAGAGTTTTTGTCTGTTTCATAAAGAGTGCGGAAAACATGGCCGAAAATTAAAACCTCCATAACTCTCTCATTTTGAGTCCAAAACTGGTGAAATTTCCTCCAATCGGAGGTCTTCATCTTCGCTTTCAGGGTAAAGAAATCTTCTTTCAAAATTCAATGGGATGGTAGCATTCTTGTTTGTGTTATAAAGAGTGTGCGACAGGTCACCTGAAATTAAAACCTCCATAACTCTCATGTTAGGTCCAAAGGTGGCGAAATTTCTTCCAATCGAAGGTCCTGAAATTCACTTTCAAAGTAAAAAATTCTCGTTTCAAAATTCGGTGGGATGAGAGTGTTCTGGTTCGTTTTAAAAAGGGCGTGAGAAACATCACCGAAAATTAAAACCACCATAACTCTCTCATTTTAAGTCGAAAAGTAGTGCAATTTGTACCAATCGGAGGTCTTCAAATTCTCGTTCGTGGGGAAAATTCTCATTTAAAAATTCAATGTGTCGTGAGAGTTCTTGTCCGTTTCGTAAAGAGTGTGCGAAACGTGGCCGAAAATTAAAACCTCCATAACTCTCTCATTTTGAGTACAAAAGTGGTGAAATTTCCACCAATCGGAGGTCTTCATCTTCGCTTTCAGGGGAAAGAAATCTTGTTTCAAAATTCAATGGGATGAGAGCGTTCTTGTTTGTGTTATAAAGAGTGTGCGACACGTCACCTGAAATTAAAACCTCCATAACTCTCATGTTAGGTCCAAAAGTGGCGAAATTTCTTCCAATCGGGGGTCTTGAAATTCACTTTCAAAGGAAAGAATTCTCGCTTCAAAATTCGGTGGGATGTGTAGACACCCACATTTTGCTTTACTTTAACCAACAATAACCTAATATATGTTTTAGGTCATTAATATCTTGATCTGACTTTACGGATCATCAATCGGGACAAAATAAGATAGGGTCACTTCATAGCCCGAACCCTGATTCCATTCCGAGACCCGATTTCCGTAAATCGTTAGATCAATGGCAGATCTTGACCTGGGTCTAACCATCCAAAACCACCTAACCTCTCCTCTCATCCTAACCATCCAAACCTCACCTAACCTCACCTAACCTCTCCTCTCATCCTAACCATCCAAACCTCACCTAACCTCACCTAACCACCTAACCTCACCTAACCTTACCTAACCTCACCTAACCTCACCTAACCTCCTATCCCATTCTCCTATAAATACCCTCTCATCCCACCATCCAACAAAAAGAAGAAAAAGAACCCCTCTCTTAGAAAATTCATCCCTCTCCCTCATCTCTTCAAGGGTTCGGCCATCCTTGCCGGATCGGGTGATTTTATACGTTGGGTGATATATATCAAAAGCAGTCATTATCAAGCAAGGAATCATCTTCAAGGAATTACCATCAAAGAAAAATCAAACACAAAGTGGGTTTCCAAAGAGGTAGGCATTTATTTCAATTCTATGCAGGGTCTGTTTTCATGCATATCTTTTACTTTAAAAGAAAAACCATGTTAGGAAGCATGTAGGGTCTGTTTTCCCCCTTGTTAGCCTCTGGTTAGACCCTGGTTGCACCCAGGTTCGCTGCTGGTTGCACCCAGGTTCGATGCTGGTTGCACCCTGGTTCCCTACTGATTCGCACCCTGGTTCCCTGCTGGTTGCACCCTGGTTCCCTACTGGTTCGCACCCTGGTTCCCTACTGGTTCGCACCCTGCTTCCCTGCTGGTTGCACCCTGGTTCCCTACTGGTTCGCACCCTGGTTCGATATTGGTTCGCACCCTGGTTCCCTGCTGGTTCGCACTCTGGTTAGACCCTGGTTGCACCCAGGTTCGCTGCTGGTTGCACCCAGGTTCCCTGCTGGTTGCACCCTGGTTCCCCTGCTGGTTCGCACCCTGGTTCCCTGCTGGTTCGCACCCTGGTTCCCTGCTGGTTCGCACCCTGGTGCACCCTGGTCCGCACCCTGGTTTGTACCCTGCTTCCTCCTAGTTAGACCATGGCTAGTCTCGGGTTTGCTCCTAACTTAGACCCGACTCACTTGACCCTAACCATTAACCCAATCCAACCAAGTCATATCCCAACACAATCCGAGTCGCATGTCTGAATCCATTTGGCCGAATCTCATAAGCCCGCCCACTTTGAATTCCGAAAATTCAAACCCTTGATGATTCCAATATGCTCAATTCTTTGATGCAAATTCCCAATTCCAAAATCCCATTGCTATATCAATGTTTTTGAATCTCAAGTCCAATGCTCAAATACAAACCCGATTCCTGATCCAAATACCAAACCTGTTTTCCAAAATCCAAGCAACCTCCCCAGTGGAACTACGTGTGGCTTGATCCCCATCACGGGGTACGTAGGCAATTTGGCACTCCCAAGTTCAGTCGCACCTTTCTCTATCTTTCCCATTCCCTCACACTATTCATCATCTCGATTCATCTCGTGTCTCTCGGAACCATTGGATTATGGTTTCCGTCGTAAGGACCCTTAGAGCCCAATTTAGGAACACCGGTGTCGTGTCGTGTCCTAAGTTTTAGGGAGTCTTAGGTTTTAGGGAGTCCTAGAGTTAGGAGTCCAGCCTCATCACGGACGTTTGCTATGTATAGCAACCGTGCCATAGGTCTAGTTACACTAGTCACCCAATCTTTCCCTAGGACAAGCCTAGTAAACTAGGATGTAGGCAAACCTGCATTAGTCTAAGGGACCATTTGCATTTAGATGAGAATCATATAGCATCTTAGATGAAATCCTAAGATAATAAAATCCTCAACTTGAATTAAATAACTTCTCCTAAAACTGTTGAAACAGTCAATCCCGTCTAGGTCGGTGTCCTAGTTGAGTTAGGCATAAGTAGCTTAGCTTAGGTGCACCGAACTACGTCGACTCTGATCCCAGTAAGGCTTGGGTACGTAGGCAGCTTGGATGTCTGATGGCATACCACCCGCGAGTCGGCACCACAAACAAATTGTGGTGTTTTGTATATTAATTTTCTCGTAAATACTTAATCAAATCACTTAGGACTTTCCATGAAATTAGAATTCTAGGAGAACTTTCACTTAGATTGAATCCAGACAAATTAATAAATCAAGATACACATTTAGGATTCTCATTGAAATTAGATCATAGGATGCATGTCACTTAGTTCGCACATTAACATAGAGTTGAATGAGCCATTTAAAATAAATTTAAAAGAGTTAGCTTTTGGAATCGAAGACCGATTATCGGGCAGGAATGGTGCATGTGGCGGATAACTCCCCATACCTTCCATTCTCGTAACCAGGTAGCGAGTCTAGATTTCTGGTTAATTACGGGTCCTAGATCCCACATCTAGGTGGCGACTCTGTCAGTCTCTTTCGTGTGGAATTCGGATTGCCTTAGTGATCCCAAGTTCACAGGAAAGATTAATTCAAATCAACATTAAAATGCACACGCCAATCGCGTGGAAACGAGAGACCAAGAGAGAGAGCGCGGCGGCTCGCGCCCCACCCCTCTCGCGGGATCGGGTCCCACAGTCTGGCGACTCTGCTGGGGATCACCTAACTTCATTAAAATTTCAAAAGATAATTCATTTGAATTTAATTTAACTGGCTCATAAAAACTCTATACTTGTTAGATTAGTTTGTCTTGTTTTATTTTCTCATCACATTTTACTTGAACTTAATCTAACAAAACCTGAAGGCATCATAGATTGCGCAAACATATTGCACACACCTACATCACTTGCATCTAAACCCTTGCATCTCACGTGCACACACGTCCTATTTTAGGAACCCGGAGTGATATCTAGCATGGTTGACTAGGATTTCATCACCTGGTGCCTCTGTGCTAGAGAAGCATTCCACCCTTAGCCTAGTACCTTTATGGTACGTAAACGGATCTCTTGTTCACGTACTGATACGCCGGACACTGGTACAGTATATCGAGCAGGGATTCGCGCTAAGGGAACTCTTGGCCTTACCCCTAGATTAACCCACACATGCATGTAGTATACGAACACATGTGCATCACGTGTGTGAGCCTAGTTTAGGATATCCTACCCATTGGTGTTTAGATTAGGCCGTGGTCCATCTTCCAATGGTCACGATCGGTCCTTATATACACGAACAAAGTCATGAGTCGAGATTCTCTCTCCACTCCGATAGATTAGGATTAAGGTTGATGCCTTCAGGTAACACTGATAAAATGTGAAAAAAAAAAATTCCCTTTGAGTTAGGATATAAATCCCATCATTTCCAAAGATCTCATAGGATTAGTCATTCATGATCTATCCGTTGAAAGCAATCTTATGCTATCTCATCTAATCTTTTGATCGTGCGTCTTTCGTTCTTCTGTCATACGATTCGATCGTATCTTCATGCCATCCCCTAACTGGCAGATGCAGAATCTCACAATCTTTCGATTATGCGTTCTCATGATCTGATCATGCCTGGTCCAGATAATCCAATCTTGCTTGTACCCCTGGTCTGTTCCTCCTCTAGGGGCTACCTTTTTCAAGATTATTTTGCTAAGTCCTTCAGAGTTCACTCTCAGAATCCTTGAGCTAGGGGCATTTCCCTATGCGAATCAGTCATCATTGTCCAAAATTGAAAGTATCAGCCATGATGATGTTCAGAACGAACCAGCCTTCGCCGAGCCTTCAACGCCAAACAGTTGCAGCAGTTAAAGTTTTAGTCACTTACTATTTTATATTGAGTCAGTCATCATGGTCAGTATAATTGTTGAGTCCGGTCTTACAGTTAAAGGTCAATGCCTAGTCCAGGCAAGTTATCTTCTGTTTCCCTTTCTTATTTAGAGTTGTGAATCCTGAGCATGTTCAGGATAGGTCGTCTGATGTAATAGCTTTTCTTTAAATAAAATTTCAGTCAGTTCCAAAAAGTTCACTTGTGTCTGTTCTTAAGTGTGCTTCTGATCTTAAAATAAGACTCCCTCTTCAAATGAGGACAAAATTGACGAAACTCCACTTGAGTCACAGCAATTACTTGAACGAGAGGAGGAGCGCCAATCCCAACCTTTCAAAGATGAAATTGAAATGATAAACACTGGCACTGAAACTTTGATTCAGTGAATGCCGATTGAAAATACATTACCCTCTAAAGAGTGTGAAGAATTGATAAAATTATTTCAAGAATAAGAAGATTGTCTAGAAAAGCTACAACCGATACCAGGGGCAAGACATAGATGGAAAGCTCAAAGAAAATGAAGAAAGTGAGAAGATATATGCTATACAAGGGGCATAGAGTGGAAACAACTTTCATATTTCCAATCAATGACCTTGGTTCTCAAATTCATAACATAAAGCCAACAAATTCAAGATGAAAAGTTCAAGAGCAAACAATGAAAAATGATCATCAGATATCGAGAGTACGAATCCATAGATGGAGGATGTCAAAGAACAAGTTTCGCTCTATGAAAGTCGAAAGCACACTTTAGAATCTTGGAAGAAGAAGATCCATTATCTCTTACCTGGAAATGCCGTCAAACTCCGTAAAAAAAAAAAAAAACAAAACAAAACAAAAAAGAAAAAAATAATCAGTACCAGACGGACTCTAGCCAATCTGAACATCGGAAGGCCCCCTTTGGCCGAATAAATCCCAAAATCAGAACCAATGTTAAAAGAATACCGGTTTGCAAACCCTTCGAGCCTGAATAAAATTTTCTTGAAAACCCATCAAACCAGGGGCATTTCCCCGAACTACGCGAGACCTGATCCCTACACTGGGGTACGTAGGCAGCTCGGTTAAACCGAGTTCGGACGATTCAAAGAAAAAAAGAAAAGAAATTCAATCGTTTCAGAAAAAAAGAAGAGGGACAAGTTCCAACAGAAGAGAAGTCAATCATTCCAGAAAGAACGAAAAAAAGGAAAAATCAATTAACCTTCAAACAATTTATCTTCAAACTAGGGGCATTCGCCCTGAATTACACACGACCTGATTCCTACATGGGGATATGTAGGCAACCTGTTCATAGGTTCGGTCGAAATCTTTGTCGAGCCTTAAGCCATTCTTTGTAAAGCCCTATCCTACCTATGAAGTCCTCCCGATGTTCAGAACTAATGATCTAGGTCTCGAGACACGATAAGAAAAAAAAATGATGAATAAGAAAAAGAACGGAGTTTGAAGATCTGCTAGACTGAAAACCTGAAAAGGCGGTTTAGGCAAAATTTAAGATCATTCCCCTGCTAAGTTGAAAACCCGAAAGGACGGCTTAGGCAAAAGCTAAGGGGACAGCCTGCTGAATCGAAAACCTAGAAAGGCGATTCAGGCAAAAGTTAAGGCTAGCACGGTCCGCCAAGTTAAAAACCCCAAAAAGGTGACTTGGTCACGGTAAGAGAATCAGTATAAGAAGGCTACAGCCGGTATCAAGACTGAAGATCAACTGAAGTTCAAGCAAATTCAAGTGACATCCTCAAAACTGGGTGCATTGAAGCTAAGCAATCTTAGGGGTCGTAATTAAATTCTTGAGGCATTACTGTTTCAAGGAAGAAGTCCAGTGTTTACGATTTAAAAAAAAAGCATTCCTCGAAAGGATAGACTTACCAAATAAAATGTTAACTAAGTCAGAAGCATTACTGTGTCTGTCAGTGTAGTTAGTCAATCTTTGTCATTCTAAGTTCACTCCTTCAGGGCTGCTCAATCCTTTGAGTAGTGCCTTTCATCTAAGTTTTCTCTTTAGAAAGAGTCAATCGTCGTTCCTATGTCCAAATGATGTAACTGTCTTGGTGAAGGAGGCCCGGCCTAGGCAGCTCCCTGCAATTATACCTGAAAGGGTTCGAGAATCTAGTCAAACAGCTACATTTCAAAGAAGATCAACTCAGAAGAGTTCAGAAGTAGAAACATCAAAAAGCCCAGCTTCCGTAAAAAGATCATACCCCAGGAAGGCACCTTAAGCTTGGAAGAGCCCCAGATGCAATGGTGGTTGAGCCAATTTCTCAGAAAGATGAACCATTAAAATTCGGAATCTCCTTCCAGTTAGTTAAATACTATCCTGGTCAAGAAATGTTTATCTAAACACCTGTCAAGAGGCAAATCCCACTTTTTCATGATTATATCCAAGAGAGCCATTGTTCTAAATTACCAATCTCAAATGTCTTGTTCAAGGTTTCAGTTATCAAAATCCCAAGAAGACAAGACCAACAGTCTCATTGAGAAAAATCTTGTTGAAGTTTCATAAAAGTGTTCCTAATCCATTCTTGTTACTAATGGTTCTTCGTTCATAAGGTTGGTCGTCTCATCATTCGTCAAAGTCTTGGTTTCCAATATCTTTACTGGGCGCGATCTATAATGTCCCCGATTTCATTGAGTTCAAAAAAAAAAAAAAAAAAAAAAAAAAATCCAAAATTCATCAAATCCAATTCTACGTCAAATTCAAATTCATGAAAACCTCTAAATTCTTCGAGCCCGTTTGTGAACGGTGCCTCTTTTCTCGAGGCCATTTGTGAATGGTCTCGTCTTCTCCTTGAGCCCGTTTGCTGACGGTACCTCATTTCCCAAAAATAAAAATTCATCAAATCCAATCCCTGATTCAAACAAATCCAATCTTACGTCAAATTCAAGTTCATGAAAAATCTCATGTCCTCTTTGAGCCCTTTTGTGAAAGGTGCCTCATTTCTCGAGTCCATTTGTGAATGGTCTCGTCTTCTCCCTGAACCCGTTTGTGAACAGGTTTCTCATTCTCTGAGTCCATTTGTGAATGGTCTCATGTCCTCTTTGAGCCCGTTTGTGAACGGTGCCTCTTTTCTCGAGGCCATTTGTGAATGGTCTCATCTTCTCCTTGAGCCCGTTTGCGGACGGTACCTCATTTTCCAAAAATAAAAAAAATTTATCAAATCCAAATCCTTAATTAAAAAAAAATCCAATTCTACGTCGAATTCAAATTCATGAAAACCTCTAAATTCTTTGAGCCCGTTTGTGAACGGTGCCTCTTTTCTCGAGGCCATTTGTGAATGGTCTCGTCTTTTCCTTGAGCCCGTTTGCGGACGGTACCTCATTTCTCAAAAATAAAAAAAATTCATCAAATCCAATCCCCGATTCAAACAAATCCAATCTTACGTCAAATTCAAGTTCATGAAAAATCTCATGTCCTCTTTGAGCCCTTTTGTGAAAGGTGCATCATTTCTCGAGTCCATTTGTGAATGGTCTCGTCTTCTCCTTGAACCCGTTTGTGAACAGGTTTCTCATTTTCTGAGTCCATTTGTGAATGGTCTCATGTCCTCTTTGAGCCCGTTTGTGAACGGTGCCTCTTTTCTCGAGGCCATTTGTGAATGGTCTCATCTTCTCCTTGAGCCCGTTTGCGGACGGTACCTCATTTTCCAAAAATAAAAAAATTTATCAAATCCAAATCCTTAATTAAAAAAAAAATAAAAAAAATCCAATCCTACGTCAAATTCAAGTTCATAAAAAATCTCTAAATTCTTCGAGCCCGTTTGTGAACGGGGCCTCATTTCTCAAGTCCATTTGTGAATGGTCTCGTCTTCTCCTTGAACCCGTTTGTGAACGGTGTCTCATTCTCTGAGTCCATTTGTGAATGGTCTCATCTTCTCCTTGAGCCCGTTTGTGAACGGTGCCTCATTTTCTGAGTCCATTTGTGAATGGTCTCGTGTCCTCTTTGAGCCCGTTTGTGAACGGTGCCTCATTTCTCGAGTCCATTTGTGAATGGTCTTGTCTTCTCCTTGAGCCCGTTTGTGAACGGTGCCTCATTTCTCGAATCCATTTGTGAATGGTCTCGTCTTCTCCTTGAGCCCGTTTGTGAATGGTGCCTCATTTCTCGAGTCCATTTGTGAATGGTCTTGTCTTATCCTTGAGCCCATTTGTGAATGGCGCCTCTTTTCTCGAATCCATTTGTGAATGGTATCGTCCTCCTTGAGCCCGTTTGTGAATGGTGCCTCATTTCTCGAGTCCATTTGTGAATGGTCTTGTCTTCTCCTTGAGCCCGTTTGTGAACGGTGCCTCTTTTCTTCGAGTCCATACAACTATGGTCTCTTATCCTCTTTGAACATCATACATCTATGATGTCTCATTTCCTTGGAATCCGTACAAATACGGTATTTCATTCTCTTCGAGTCCATACAACTATGGTCTCTTATCCCCTTTGAACATCATACAACTATGATGTCTCATTTCCTTGGAATCCTTACAAATACGGTATTTCATTCTCTTCGAGTCCATACAACTATGGTCTCTTATACCCTTTGAACATCATACAACTATGATGTCTCATTTCCTTGGAATCCGTACAAATACGGTATTTCATTCTCTTCGAGTCCATACAACTATGGTCTCTTATCCCCTTTGAACATCATACAACTATGATGTCTCATTTCCTTGGAATCCGTACAAATACGGTATTTCATTCTCTTCAAGTCCATACAACTATGGTCTCTTATCCTCTTTGAACATCATACAACTATGATGTCTCATTTCCTTGGAATCCGTACAAATACGGTATTTCATTCTCTTCGAGTCCATACAACTTTGATCTCTTATCCCCTTTGAACATCATACAACTATGATGTCTCATTTCCTTGGAATCCTTACAAATACGGTATTTCATTCTCTTCGAGTCCATACAACTATGGTCTCTTATACCCTTTGAACATCATACAACTATGATGTCTCATTTCCTTGGAATCCGTACAAATACGGTATTTCATTCTCTTCGAGTCCATACAACTATGGTCTCTTATACCCTTTGAACATCATACAACTATGATGTCTCATTTCCTTGGAATCCGTACAAATACGGTATTTCATTCTCTTCGAGTCCATACAACTATGGTCTCTTATCCCCTTTGAACATCATACAACTATGATGTCTCATTTCCTTGGAATCCGTACAAATACGGTATTTCATTCTCTTCAAGTCCATACAACAATGATCTCTTATACCCTTTGAACATCATACAACTATGATGTCTCATTTCCTTGGAATCCGTATAAATACGGTATTTTATCTTGCCCAAGCCCATTCAAAAATGATGCTGCATTTTCATTAAGAATCTTTCAAAAGTCATCCATTATTCTCTCTGAGACCATTTGAAAATGACGTCTCATTTCCTCTGAAGCTGTTCAAAAGCGATATTCCTTTCCCTCCGAAAATCCATTTGAAAATGGTATCCCATTTCTCTCGTTGCCAGCGGCACCGCAGCGGGTTTGTTTTATTGCATTCCAATTCTAGGATTTCATCTAAGGTCTTGCATTATATTAGGTTGCATTGTGTTTAGGGGGTTCCTTTGTCGATTAAAGTTACGCAAAATGGTTCTGTCATTTTAACTTTGGTATTCGATGACTACGTCGTCTCTACCAAAGAGGGGCATCTGTAGACACCCACATTTTGCTTTACTTTAACCAACAATAACCTAATATATGTTTTAGGTCATTAATATCTTGATCTGACTTTACGGATCATCAATCGGGACAAAATAAGATAGGGTCACTTCATAGCCCGAACCCTGATTCCATTCCGAGACCCGATTTCCGTAAATCGTTAGATCAATGGCAGATCTTGACCTGGGTCTAACCATCCAAAACCACCTAACCTCTCCTCTCATCCTAACCATCCAAACCTCACCTAACCTCACCTAACCTCTCCTCTCATCCTAACCATCCAAACCTCACCTAACCTCACCTAACCACCTAACCTCACCTAACCTTACCTAACCTCACCTAACCTCACCTAACCTCCTATCCCATTCTCCTATAAATACCCTCTCATCCCACCATCCAACAAAAAGAAGAAAAAGAACCCCTCTCTTAGAAAATTCATCCCTCTCCCTCATCTCTTCAAGGGTTCGGCCATCCTTGCCGGATCGGGTGATTTTATACGTTGGGTGATATATATCAAAAGCAGTCATTATCAAGCAAGGAATCATCTTCAAGGAATTACCATCAAAGAAAAATCAAACACAAAGTGGGTTTCCAAAGAGGTAGGCATTTATTTCAATTCTATGTAGGGTCTGTTTTCATGCATATCTTTTACTTTAAAAGAAAAACCATGTTAGGAAGCATGTAGGGTCTGTTTTCCCCCTTGTTAGCCTCTGGTTAGACCCTGGTTGCACCCAGGTTCGCTGCTGGTTGCACCCAGGTTCGATGCTGGTTGCACCCTGGTTCCCTACTGATTCGCACCCTGGTTCCCTGCTGGTTGCACCCTGGTTCCCTACTGGTTCGCACCCTGGTTCCCTACTGGTTCGCACCCTGCTTCCCTGCTGGTTGCACCCTGGTTCCCTACTGGTTCGCACCCTGGTTCGATATTGGTTCGCACCCTGGTTCCTTGCTGGTTCGCACTCTGGTTAGACCCTGGTTGCACCCAGGTTCGCTGCTGGTTGCACCCAGGTTCCCTGCTGGTTGCACCCTGGTTCCCCTGCTGGTTCGCACCCTGGTTCCCTGCTGGTTCGCACCCTGGTTCCCTGCTGGTTCGCACCCTGGTGCACCCTGGTCCGCACCCTGGTTTGTACCCTGCTTCCTCCTAGTTAGACCATGGCTAGTCTCGGGTTTGCTCCTAACTTAGACCCGACTCACTTGACCCTAACCATTAACCCAATCCAACCAAGTCATATCCCAACACAATCCGAGTCGCATGTCTGAATCCATTTGGCCGAATCTCATAAGCCCGCCCACTTTGAATTCCGAAAATTCAAACCCTTGATGATTCCAATATGCTCAATTCTTTGATGCAAATTCCCAATTCCAAAATCCCATTGCTATATCAATGTTTTTGAATCTCAAGTCCAATGCTCAAATACAAACCCGATTCCTGATCCAAATACCAAACCTGTTTTCCAAAATCCAAGCAACCTCCCCAGTGGAACTACGTGTGGCTTGATCCCCATCACGGGGTACGTAGGCAATTTGGCACTCCCAAGTTCAGTCGCACCTTTCTCTATCTTTCCCATTCCCTCACACTATTCATCATCTCGATTCATCTCGTGTCTCTCGGAACCATTGGATTATGGTTTCCGTCGTAAGGACCCTTAGAGCCCAATTTAGGAACACCGGTGTCGTGTCGTGTCCTAAGTTTTAGGGAGTCTTAGGTTTTAGGGAGTCCTAGAGTTAGGAGTCCAGCCTCATCACGGACGTTTGCTATGTATAGCAACCGTGCCATAGGTCTAGTTACACTAGTCACCCAATCTTTCCCTAGGACAAGCCTAGTAAACTAGGATGTAGGCAAACCTGCATTAGTCTAAGGGACCATTTGCATTTAGATGAGAATCATATAGCATCTTAGATGAAATCCTAAGATAATAAAATCCTCAACTTGAATTAAATAACTTCTCCTAAAACTGTTGAAACAGTCAATCCCGTCTAGGTCGGTGTCCTAGTTGAGTTAGGCATAAGTAGCTTAGCTTAGGTGCACCGAACTACGTCGACTCTGATCCCAGTAAGGCTTGGGTACGTAGGCAGCTTGGATGTCTGATGGCATACCACCCGCGAGTCGGCACCACAAACAAATTGTGGTGTTTTGTATATTAATTTTCTCGTAAATACTTAATCAAATCACTTAGGACTTTCCATGAAATTAGAATTCTAGGAGAACTTTCACTTAGATTGAATCCAGACAAATTAATAAATCAAGATACACATTTAGGATTCTCATTGAAATTAGATCATAGGATGCATGTCACTTAGTTCGCACATTAACATAGAGTTGAATGAGCCATTTAAAATAAATTTAAAAGAGTTAGCTTTTGGAATCGAAGACCGATTATCGGGCAGGAATGGTGCATGTGGCGGATAACTCCCCATACCTTCCATTCTCGTAACCAGGTAGCGAGTCTAGATTTCTGGTTAATTACGGGTCCTAGATCCCACATCTAGGTGGCGACTCTGTCAGTCTCTTTCGTGTGGAATTCGGATTGCCTTAGTGATCCCAAGTTCACAGGAAAGATTAATTCAAATCAACATTAAAATGCACACGCCAATCGCGTGGAAACGAGAGACCAAGAGAGAGAGCGCGGCGGCTCGCGCCCCACCCCTCTCGCGGGATCGGGTCCCACAGGATGAGAGTGTTCTGGTCCGTTTTATAAAGCGCGTGAGAAACATCACCCAAAATTAAAACCACCATAACTCTCTCATTTTAAGTCGAAAAGTAGTGCAATTTTTACCAATCGGAGGTCTTCCAAATCTCGTTCGTGGGGAAAATTCTCATTTAAAAATTCAATCTGTCGTGAGAGTTTTTGTCTGTTTCATAAAGAGTGCGGAAAACATGGCCGAAAATTAAAACCTCCATAACTCTCTCATTTTTAGTCCAAAACTGGTGAAATTTCCTCCAATCGGAGGTCTTCATCTTCGCTTTCGGGGGAAAGAAATCTTGTTTCAAAATTCAGTGGCATGAGAGCGTTCTTGTGTGTGTTATAAAGAGTGTGCGACACGTCACCTGAAATTAAAACCTCCATAACTCTCATTTTAGGTCCGAAAGTGGCCAAATTTCTTCCAATCGGAGGTCTTGAAATTCACTTTCAAAGGAAAGAATTCTCGTTTCAAAATTCGGTGGGATGTGAGTGTTCTAGTCCGTTTTATAATGGGCGTGAGAAACATCACCCAAAATTAAAATGACCATAACTCTCTCATTTTAAGTCGAAAAGTAGTGCAATTTTTACCAATCGGAGGTCTTCCAAATCTCGTTCGTGGGGAAAATTCTCATTTAAAAATTCAATCTGTCGTGAGAGTTTTTGTCTGTTTCATAAAGAGTGCGGAAAACATGGCCGAAAATTAGAACCTCCATAACTCTCTCATTTTGAGTCCAAAAGTGGTGAAATTTCCTCCAATCGGAGGTCTTCATCTTCGCTTTCAGGGGAAAGAAGTCTTGTTTCAAAATTCAGTGGCATGAGAGCGTTCTTGTCTGTGTTATAAAGAGTGTGCGACACGTCACGTGAAATTAAAACCACTATAACTCTCATTTTAGGTCCAAAAGTGGCCAAATTTCTTCCAATCGGAGGTCTTGAAATTCACTTTCAAAGGAAAGAATTCTCGTTTCAAAATTCGGTGTGATGTGAGTGTTCTAGTCCGTTTTATAATGGGAGTGAGAAACATCACCCAAAATTAAAACGACCATAACTCTCTCATTTTAAGTCGAAAAGTAGTGCAATTTTTACCAATCGGAGGTCTTCCAAATCTCGTTCGTGGGGAAAATTCTCATTTAAAAATTCAATCTGTCGTGAGAGTTTTTGTCTGTTTCATAAAGAGTGCGGAAAACATGGCCGAAAATTAAAACCTCCATAACTCTCTCATTTTGAGTCCAAAACTGGTGAAATTTCCTCCAATCGGAGGTCTTCATCTTCGCTTTCAGGGGAAAGAAATCTTGTTTCAAAATTCAATGGGATGGTAGCGTTCTTGTTTGTGTTATAAAGAGTGTGCGACAGGTCACCTGAAATTAAAACCTCCATAACTCTCATGTTAGGTCCAAAGGTGGCGAAATTTCTTCCAATCGAAGGTCCTGAAATTCACTTTCAAAGGAAAAAATTCTCGTTTCAAAATTCGGTGGGATGAGAGTGTTCTGGTTCGTTTTAAAAAAGGCGTGAGAAACATCACCCAAAACCATAACTCTCTCATTTTAAGTCGAAAAGTAGTGCAATTTCTACCAATCGGAGGTCTTCAAATTCTCGTTCGTGGGGAAAATTCTCATTTAAAAATTCAATGTGTCGTGAGAGTTCTTGTCCGTTTCGTAAAGAGTGCAAAACGTGGCCGAAAATTAAAACCTCCATAATTCTCTCATTTTGAGTCCAAAAGTGGTGAAATTTCCACGAATCGGAGGTCTTCATCTTCTTTCTCAGGGGAAAGAAATCTTGTTTCAAATTCAGTGGGATGAGAGCGTTCTTGTCTGTGTTATAAAGAGTGTGCGACACGTCACCTGAAATTAAAACCTCCATAACTCTCATTTTAGGTCCAAAAGTGGCCAAATTTCTTCCAATCGGAGGTCTTGAAATTCACTTTCAAAGGAAAGAATTCTCGCTTCAAAATTCGGTGGGATGAGAGTGTTCTGGTCCGTTTTATAAAGCGCGTGAGAAACATCACCCAAAATTAAAACCACCATAACTCTCTCATTTTAAGTCGAAAAGTAGTGCAATTTTTACCAATCGGAGGTCTTCCAAATCTCGTTCGTGGGGAAAATTCTCATTTAAAAATTCAATCTGTCGTGAGAGTTTTTGTCTGTTTCATAAAGAGTGCGGAAAACATGGCCGAAAATTAAAACCTCCATAACTCTCTCATTTTTAGTCCAAAACTGGTGAAATTTCCTCCAATCGGAGGTCTTCATCTTTGCTTTCGGGGGAAAGAAATCTTGTTTCAAAATTCAGTGGCATGAGAGCGTTCTTGTGTGTGTTATAAAGAGTGTGCGACACGTCACCTGAAATTAAAACCTCCATAACTCTCATTTTAGGTCCGAAAGTGGCCAAATTTCTTCCAATCGGAGGTCTTGAAATTCACTTTCAAAGTAAAGAATTCTCGTTTCAAAATTCGGTGGGATGTGAGTGTTCTAGTCCGTTTTATAATGGGCGTGAGAAACATCACCCAAAATTAAAATGACCATAACTCTCTCATTTTAAGTCGAAAAGTAGTGCAATTTTTACCAATCGGAGGTCTTCCAAATCTCGTTCGTGGGGAAAATTCTCATTTAAAAATTCAATCTGTCGTGAGAGTTTTTGTCTGTTTCATAAAGAGTGCGGAAAACATGGCCGAAAATTAGAACCTCCATAACTCTCTCATTTTGATTCCAAAAGTGGTGAAATTTCCTCCAATCGGAGGTCTTCATCTTCGCTTTCAGGGGAAAGAAGTCTTGTTTCAAAATTCAGTGGCATGAGAGCGTTCTTGTCTGTGTTATAAAGAGTGTGCGACACGTCACGTGAAATTAAAACCACTATAACTCTCATTTTAGGTCCAAAAGTGGCCAAATTTCTTCCAATCGGAGGTTGTGGTACCCGATCCCGCGAGAGGGGTGGGGCGCGAGCCGCCGCGCGCTCTCTCTTGGTCTCCCGTACCCACGCGATTGGCGTGTGCATTTAATTATTGATTTGAATTCGTCTTTCATGTGAACTTGGGATCACTAAGGCAATCCGAATTCCACACGAAAGAGACTGACAGAGTCGCCACCTAGATGTGGGATCTAGGACCCATAATTAACCAGAAATCTAGACTCGCTACCTGGTTACGAGAATGGAAGGTATGGGGAGTTATCCACCACATGCACCATTCCTGCCCGATAATCGGTCTTCGATTCCAAAAGCTAACTCTTTTAAATTTATTTTAAATGGCTCATTCAACTCTATGTTAATGTGCGAACTAAGTGACATGCATCCTATGATCTAATTTCAATGTGAATCCTAGATGTGTATCTTGATTTATTAATTTGTCTGGATTCATTCTAAGTGAAAGTTCTCCTAGAATTCTAATTTCATGGAAAGCCCTAAATGATTTGATTAAGCATTTACAAGAAAATTAATATCCAAAACACCACAATTTGTTGTGGTGCCGACTCGCGGGTGGTATGCCGTCAGACATCCAAGCTGCCTACGTACCCAAGCCTCACTGGGATCAGAGTCGACGTAGTTCGGTGCACCTAAGCTAAGCTACTTATGCCTAACTCAACTAGGACACCGACCTAGACGGGATTGACTGTTTCAACAGTTTTAGGAGAAGTTATTTAATTCAAGTTGAGGATTTTATTATCTTAAGATTTCATCTAAGATGCTATATGATTCTCATCTAAATGCAAATGGTCCCTTAGACTAATGCAGGTTTGCCTACATCCTAGTTTACTAGCTTGTCCTAGGGAAAGATTGGGTGACTAGTGTAACTAGACCTATGGCACGGTTGCTATACATAGCAAACGTCCGTGATGAGGCTGGACTCCTAACTCTAGGACTCCCTAAAACCTAAGACTCCCTAAAACTTAGGACACGACACGACACCGGTGTTCCTAAATTGGGCTCTAAGGGTCCTTACGACGGAAACCGTGATTCAACGGTTCTGAAAGACACAAGACAAATCGATTTAAATTCTCGAGGTTAGTGAAAAAAGGGATGGAAGAGATGATGAAATAGTGTGAGGGAATGAGAAAGATAGAGAAAGGTGCGACTGAACTTGGGAGTGCCAAATTGCCTACGTACCCCGTGATGGGGATCAAGCCACACGTAGTTCCACTGGCGAGGTTGCTTGGATTTTGGAAGACAGAATTAGTATTTGTATCTGGAATCGGGTTTGCATTTGAGCATTGGACTTGAGATTCAGAAACATTGATCTAGCAATGGGATTTTGGAATTGGGAATTTGCATCAAAGAATTGAGAATATAGGAATCATCAAGGGTTTGAATTTTCGGAATTCAAAGTGGGCGGGCTTATGAGATTTGGCCAAATGGATTCAGACATGCGACTCGGATTGTGTTGGGATATGACTTGGTTGGATTGGGTTAATGGTTAGGGTCAAGTGAGTCAGGTCTAAGTTAGGAGCAAACCCGAGACTAGCCATGGTCTAACTAGGAGGAAGCAGGGTACAAACCAGGGTGCGGACCAGGGTGCACCAGGGTGCGAACCAGCAGGGAACCAGGGTGCGAACCAGCAGGGGAACCAGGGTGCAACCAGCAGGGAACCTGGGTGCAACCAGCAGCGAACCTGGGTGCGAACCAGCAGGGAACCAGGGTGCGAACCAACAGGGGAACCAGGGTGCAACCAGGAGGGAACCTGGGTGCAACCAGCAGCGAACCTGGGTGCAACCAGGGTCTAACCAGAGTGCGAACCAGCAGGGAACCAGGGTGCGAACCAATATCGAACCAGGGTGCGAACCAGTAGGGAACCAGGGTGCAACCAGCAGGGAACCAGGGTGCAACCAGTAGGGAACCAGGGTGCAACCAGCAGGGGAACCAGGGTGCGAATCAGTAGGGAACCAGGGTGCAACCAGCATCGAACCTGGGTGCAACCAGCAGCGAACCTGGGTGCAACCAGGGTCTAACCAGAGGCTAACCAGGGGGAAAACGAACCCTACATGCTTCCTAACATGGTTTTTCTTTTAAAGTAAAAGATATGCATGAAAACAGACCCTACATAGAATTGAAATAAATGCCTACCTCTTTGGAAACCCACTTTGTGTTTGATTTTTCTTTGATGTTAATTCCTTGAAGATGATTCCTTGCTTGATAATGACTGCTTTTGATATATATCACCCAACGTATAAAATCACCCGATCCGGCAAGGATGGCCGAACCCTTGAAGAGATGAGGGAGAGGGATGAATTTTCTAAGAGAGGGGTTCTTTTTTCTTCTCTTGGATGGTGGGATGAGAGGGTATTTATAGGAGAATGGGATAGGAGGTTAGGTGAGGTTAGGTGGTTTTGGATGGTTAGGATGAGAGGATGAGGTTAGGTAAGGTTAGGTGGGGTTAGGTAAGGTTAGGTGAGGTTAGGTGAGGTTAGGTGAGGTTTGGATGGTTAGGATGAGAGGAGAGGTTAGGTGGTTTTGGATGGTTAGACCCAGGTCAAGATCTACCATTGATCTAACGATTTACGGAAATCGGGTCTCGGAATGGAATCAGGGTCCGGGCTATGAAGTGACCCTAGCTTATTTTGTCCTGATTGATGATTCGTGAAGTCAGATCAAGATATTAATGACCTAAACATATAAATCAATGATAGAGGGGGTTCTCACATGGATTTAACACACTAATTTCTTTGTTGATTAAAACAAAACAAAATGGGGTGTCTACAGATGCCCCTCTTTGGTAGAGATGACGTAGTCATTGAATACCAAAGTTAAAAATGACAGAACCATTTTGCGTAGCTTTAATCGACAAAGGACTCTCTAGACACAACGCACCTTAACATAATGCAAAACCTTAGATGAAACCCTAGAACTTGAATAATAATAAAAAAAACTCGATGCGGCGCCGTTCACAAACGGGCAATTAGAGAATGAGATATCATTTTCGAATGGATTCTGAAGGGAAAGGACAAAGATCGCTCTCAAACAGTTTTTAGAAGGAGATGAGACGCCGCTCACAAGCGGGTTCAACGAGGATAAGAAGCATTCCCAAATGGACTTGGATAATGAGGCACCGTTCACAAACGGCCTCAAGGAGGATAGAAAACCATTCACAAATGGACTCGAGAAAAGAGGCACCGTTCACAAACGGGCTCAAGGAGAAGACAAGACCATTCACAAATGGACTCGAGAAATGAGGCACCGTTCACAAACGGGCTCAAGGAGGACGATACCATTCACAAATGGATTCGAGAAAAGAGGCACCGTTCACAAACGGGCTCAAGGAGAAGACAAGACCATTCACAAATGGACTCGAGAAATGAGGCACCGTTCACAAACGGGCTCAAGGAGGACGATACCATTCACAAATGGATTCGAGAAAAGAGGCACCATTCACAAACGGGCTCAAGGATAAGACAAGACCATTCACAAATGGACTCGAGAAATGAGGCACCATTCACAAACAGGCTCAAGGAGAAGACGAGACCATTCACAAATGGACTCGAGAAATGAGGCACCGTTCACAAACGGGCTCAAGGAGAAGACGAGACCATTCACAAATGGATTCGAGAAATGAGGCACCGTTCACAAACGGGCTCAAGGAGAAGACAAGACCATTCACAAATGGATTCGAGAAATGAGGCACCGTTCACAAACGGGCTCAAGGAGAAGACAAGACCATTCACAAATGGACTCGAGAAATGAGGCACCGTTCACAAACGGGCTCAAAGAGGACACGAGACCATTCACAAATGGACTCAGAAAATGAGGCACCGTTCACAAACGGGCTCAAGGAGAAGATGAGACCATTCACAAATGGACTCAGAGAATGAGACACCTGTTCACAAACGGGTTCGAAGAGAAGACGAGACCATTCACAAATGGACTCGAGAAATGAGGCACCGTTCACAAACGGGCTCGAAGAATTTAGGGATTTTTTTATGAACTTGAATTTGACGTAGGAATGGATTTTTATTTTTATTTTTTAATTAAGGATTTGGATTTGATAAATTTTTTTATTTTTGGAAAATGAGGTACCGTCCGCAAACGGGCTCAAGGAGAAGATGAGACCATTCACAAATGGCCTCGAGAAAAGAGGCACCGTTCACAAACGGGCTCAAAGAGGACATGAGACCATTCACAAATGGACTCAGAGAATGAGAAACATGTTCACAAACGGGTTCAAGGAGAAGACGAGACCATCCCCAAATGGCCTCGAGAAAAGAGGCACCGTTCACAAACGGGCTCAAAGAGGGCATGAGATTTTTCATGAACTTGAATTTGACGTAAGATTGGATTTGTTTGAATCGGGGATTGGTTTTGATGAATTTTTTATTTTTGGGAAATGAGGTACCGTCCGCAAACGGGCTCAAGGAGAAGACGAGACCATTCACAAACGGCCTCGAGAAATGAGGCACCTTTCACAGAAGGGCTCAAAGAGGACATGAGATTTTTCATGAACTTGAATTTGACGTAAGATTGGATTTGTTTGAATCGGGGATTGGATTTGATGAATTTTGGATTTTTTTTTTTTTTTTTTTTGAACTCAATGAAATCGGGGACATTATAGATCGTGCCCAGTAAAGATATTGGAAACCAAGACTTTGACGAATGATGAGACGACCAACCTTATGAACGAAGAACCATTAGTAACAAGAATGGATTAGGAACACTTTTATGAAACTTCAACAAGATTTTTCTCAATGAGACTGTTGGTCTTGTCTTCTGGGGATTTTGATAACTGAAACCTTGAACAAGATACTTGAAATTGGTAATTTAGAACAACGGCTCTCTAACATGGAAAAGCGGGATCTGTTTTTTGACAGGTGCTTAGATGAACATTTCTTGACCAGGATAGTATTTAACTAACCGGAAGGAAATTCTGAATTTTAATGGTTCATCTTTCTGAGAAATTGGCTCAACCACCATTGCATCTGGGGCTCTTCCAAGCTTAAGGTGCCTTCCTGGGGTATGATCTTTTTACGGAAGCTGGGCTTTCTGATGTTTCTACTTCTGAACTCTTCTGAGTTGATCTTCTTTGAAATGTAGCTGTTTGACTAGATTCTCGAACCCTTTCAGGTATAATTGCAGGGAGCTGCCTAGGCCGGGCCTCCTTCACCAAGACAGTTACATCATTTGGACATAGGAACGACGATTGACTCTTTCTAAAGAGAAAACTTAGATGAAAGGCACTACTCAAAGGATTGAGCAGCCCTGAAGGAGTGAACTTAGAATAACAAAGATTGACTGACTATACTGACAAACACAGTGATGCTTCTGACTTAGTTAATATTTTGTTTGGTAAGTCTATCCTTTCGAGGAATAGTTTTTCAATTGGTAAACACTGGACTTTTTCCTTAAAACAGTAATGCCTCAAGGATTTAATTACGCCCCCTAAGATTGCTTAGCTTCAATGCCCCCAGTTTTGAGGATATCACTTGAATTTGCTTGAACTTCAGTTGATCTTCAGTCTTGATACCAGCTGTAGCCTTCTTATAATGATTCTCTTACCGTGACCAAGTCACCTCTTCGGGGTTTTTAACTTGGCGGACCGCGCTAGCCTTAACTTTTGCCTGAACCACCATTCTAGGTTTTCGATCCAGCAGGCTATCCCCTTAGCTTTTGCCTAAGCCGCCCTTTCGGGTTTTCAACTTAGCAGGGGAATGATCTTAAATTTTGCCTAGACCGCCCTTTCAGGTTTTCAGTCTAGCAGATCTTCAAACTCCGTTCGTTTTCTTATTCATCATTTTTTTTTATTGTGTCTCGGGACCTAGCTCATTAGTTCTGAACACCAGAAGGACTTTATAGGTAGGATAGGGCTTTTCAAAGAATGGCTTAAGGTTCAACAAAGATTTCGACCGAACCTGTGAACAGGTTGCCTACATATCCCAAGGTAGGAATCAGGTCATGTGTAGGTCAAGGCGAATGCCCCTAGTTTGAAGATCAATTGTTTGAAGGTTAATTGATTTTTTTCCTTTTTTCTTTTCTTTCTGGAACAATTAACTTCTCTTCTTTTGGAACTTGTCCCTCTTTTTTTTTCTGGAACGATTGATTTTTCTTTTTCTTTTTTTTTTTGAATCGACCGAACTCGGTTTAACCGAGCTGCCTACGTACCCCAGTGTAGGGATCAGGTCTCGCGTAGTTCGGGGCGGATGCCCCTAGTTTGATGGGTTTTCAAGAAAATTTGATTCAGGCTCGAAGGGTTTGCAAACCGGTATTCTTTTGACGTTGGGTTCTGATTTTGGGATTTATTCGGCCAAAGGAGGCCTTCCGATGTTCAAATTGGGAATCGATCTAGGTTACTAGGGTCCCTCTGGTACTGATTATTTATTTATTTTTTCTTTTCTTTTTTTTCACAGAATTTGACGGCATTTCCAGGTAAGAGATAATGGATCTTCTTCTTCCAAGATTCTAATACGTGCTTTTAATTTTCATAGAGTGAAACTTGTTCTTTGACATCCTCCATCTATGGATTCGTACTCTCGATATCTGATGATCACTTTTCATTGTTTGCTCTTGAACTTTTCATCTTGAATTTGTTGGCTTTATGTTATGAATTTGAGAACCAAGGTCATTGATTGGAAATATGAAAGTTGTTTCCACTCTATGCCCCTTGTATAGCATATATCTTCTCACTTTCTTCATTTTCTTTGAGCTTTCCATCTATGTCTTGCCCCTGGTATCGGTTGTAGCTTTTCTAGACAATCTTCTTATTCTTGAAATAATTTTATCAATTCTTCACACTCTTTAGAGGGTAATGTATTTTCAATCGGCATTCACTGAATCAAAGTTTCAGTGCCAGTGTTTATCATTTCAATTTCATCTTTGAAAGGTTGGGATTGGCGCTCCTCCTCTCGTTCAAGTAATTGCTGTGACTCAAGTGGAGTTTCGTCAATTTTGTCCTCATTTGAAGAGGGAGTCTTATTTTAAGATCAGAAGCACACTTAAGAACAGACACAAGTGAACTTTTTGGAACTGACTGAAATTTTATTTAAAGAAAAGCTATTACATCAGACGACCTATCCTGAACATGCTCAGGATTCACAACTCTAAATAAGAAAGGGAAACAGAAGATAACTTGCCTGGACTAGGCATTGACCTTTAACTGTAAGACCGGACTCAACAATTATACTGACCATGATGACTGACTCAACATAAAATAGTAAGTGACTAAAACTTTAACTGCTGCAACTGTTTGGCGTTGAAGGCTCGGCGAAGGCTGGTTCGTTCTGAACATCATCATGGCTGATACTTTCAATTTTGGACAATGATGACTGATTCGCATAGGGAAATGCCCCTAGCTCAAGGATTCTGAGAGTGAACTCTGAAGGACTTAGCAAAATAATCTTGAAAAAGGTAGCCCCTAGAGGAGGAACAGACCAGGGGTACAAGCAAGATTGGATTATCTGGACCAGGCATGATCAGATCATGAGAACGCATAATCGAAAGATTGTGAGATTCTGCATCTGCCAGTTAGGGGATGGCATGAAGATACGATCGAATCGTATGACAGAAGAACGAAAGGCGCACGATCAAAAGATTAGATGAGATAGCATAAGATTGCTTTCAACGGATAGATCATGAATGACTAATCCTATGAGATCTTTGGAAATGATGGGATTTATATCCTAACCCAAAGGGAATTTTTTTTTTTTCACATTTTATCAGTGTTACCTGAAGGCATCAACCTTAATCCTAATCTATCGAAGTGGAGAGAGAATCTCGACTCATGACTTTGTTCGTGTATATAAGGACCGATCGTGACCATTGGAAGATGGACCACGGCCTAATCTAGACACCAATGGGTAGGATATCCTAAACTAGGCTCACACACGTGATGCACATGTGTTCGTATACTACATGCATGTGTAGGTTAATCTAGGGGTAAGGCCAAGAGTTCCCTTAGCGCGAATCCCTGCTCGATATACTGTACCAGTGTCCGGCGTATCAGTACGTGAACAAGAGATCCGTTTACGTACCATAAAGGTACCAGGCTAAGGGTGGAATGCTTCTCTAGCACAGAGGCACCAGGTGATGAAATCCCAGTCAACCATGCTAGATAACACTCCGGGTTCCTAAAATAGGACGTGTGTGCACGTGAGATGCAAGAGTTTAGATGCAAGTGATGTAAGTGTGTGCAATAAGTTCGCGCGATCTATGATGCCTTCAGGTTTTGTTAGATTAAGTTTGAGTAAAATGTGATGAGAAAATAAAACAAGACAAACTAATCTGACAAGTATACAAGAGATAGAGTTCTTATGAGCCAGTTAAATTAAATTCAAATGAATTATCTTTTGGAATTTTAATGAAGTTAGGTGATCCCCAGCAGAGTCGCCAGACTGTGGTACCCGATCCCGCGAGAGGGGTGGGGCGCGAGCCGCCGCGCGCTCTCTCTTGGTCTCCCGTACCCACGCGATTGGCGTGTGCATTTAATTATTGATTTGAATTCGTCTTTCATGTGAACTTGGGATCACTAAGGCAATCCGAATTCCACACGAAAGAGACTGACAGAGTCGCCACCTAGATGTGGGATCTAGGACCCATAATTAACCAGAAATCTAGACTCGCTACCTGGTTACGAGAATGGAAGGTATGGGGAGTTATCCACCACATGCACCATTCCTGCCCGATAATCGGTCTTCGATTCCAAAAGCTAACTCTTTTAAATTTATTTTAAATGGCTCATTCAACTCTATGTTAATGTGCGAACTAAGTGACATGCATCCTATGATCTAATTTCAATGTGAATCCTAGATGTGTATCTTGATTTATTAATTTGTCTGGATTCATTCTAAGTGAAAGTTCTCCTAGAATTCTAATTTCATGGAAAGCCCTAAATGATTTGATTAAGCATTTACAAGAAAATTAATATCCAAAACACCACAATTTGTTGTGGTGCCGACTCGCGGGTGGTATGCCGTCAGACATCCAAGCTGCCTACGTACCCAAGCCTCACTGGGATCAGAGTCGACGTAGTTCGGTGCACCTAAGCTAAGCTACTTATGCCTAACTCAACTAGGACACCGACCTAGACGGGATTGACTGTTTCAACAGTTTTAGGAGAAGTTATTTAATTCAAGTTGAGGATTTTATTATCTTAAGATTTCATCTAAGATGCTATATGATTCTCATCTAAATGCAAATGGTCCCTTAGACTAATGCAGGTTTGCCTACATCCTAGTTTACTAGCTTGTCCTAGGGAAAGATTGGGTGACTAGTGTAACTAGACCTATGGCACGGTTGCTATACATAGCAAACGTCCGTGATGAGGCTGGACTCCTAACTCTAGGACTCCCTAAAACCTAAGACTCCCTAAAACTTAGGACACGACACGACACCGGTGTTCCTAAATTGGGCTCTAAGGGTCCTTACGACGGAAACCGTGATTCAACGGTTCTGAAAGACACAAGACAAATCGATTTAAATTCTCGAGGTTAGTGAAAAAAGGGATGGAAGAGATGATGAAATAGTGTGAGGGAATGAGAAAGATAGAGAAAGGTGCGACTGAACTTGGGAGTGCCAAATTGCCTACGTACCCCGTGATGGGGATCAAGCCACACGTAGTTCCACTGGCGAGGTTGCTTGGATTTTGGAAGACAGAATTAGTATTTGTATCTGGAATCGGGTTTGCATTTGAGCATTGGACTTGAGATTCAGAAACATTGATCTAGCAATGGGATTTTGGAATTGGGAATTTGCATCAAAGAATTGAGAATATAGGAATCATCAAGGGTTTGAATTTTCGGAATTCAAAGTGGGCGGGCTTATGAGATTTGGCCAAATGGATTCAGACATGCGACTCGGATTGTGTTGGGATATGACTTGGTTGGATTGGGTTAATGGTTAGGGTCAAGTGAGTCAGGTCTAAGTTAGGAGCAAACCCGAGACTAGCCATGGTCTAACTAGGAGGAAGCAGGGTACAAACCAGGGTGCGGACCAGGGTGCACCAGGGTGCGAACCAGCAGGGAACCAGGGTGCGAACCAGCAGGGGAACCAGGGTGCAACCATCAGGGAACCTGGGTGCAACCAGCAGCGAACCTGGGTGCGAACCAGCAGGGAACCAGGGTGCGAACCAACAGGGGAACCAGGGTGCAACCAGGAGGGAACCTGGGTGCAACCAGCAGCGAACCTGGGTGCAACCAGGGTCTAACCAGAGTGCGAACCAGCAGGGAACCAGGGTGCGAACCAATATCGAACCAGGGTGCGAACCAGTAGGGAACCAGGGTGCAACCAGCAGGGAACCAGGGTGCAACCAGTAGGGAACCAGGGTGCAACCAGCAGGGGAACCAGGGTGCGAATCAGTAGGGAACCAGGGTGCAACCAGCATCGAACCTGGGTGCAACCAGCAGCGAACCTGGGTGCAACCAGGGTCTAACCAGAGGCTAACCAGGGGGAAAACGAACCCTACATGCTTCCTAACATGGTTTTTCTTTTAAAGTAAAAGATATGCATGAAAACAGACCCTACATAGAATTGAAATAAATGCCTACCTCTTTGGAAACCCACTTTGTGTTTGATTTTTCTTTGATGTTAATTCCTTGAAGATGATTCCTTGCTTGATAATGACTGCTTTTGATATATATCACCCAACGTATAAAATCACCCGATCCGGCAAGGATGGCCGAACCCTTGAAGAGATGAGGGAGAGGGATGAATTTTCTAAGAGAGGGGTTCTTTTTTCTTCTCTTGGATGGTGGGATGAGAGGGTATTTATAGGAGAATGGGATAGGAGGTTAGGTGAGGTTAGGTGGTTTTGGATGGTTAGGATGAGAGGATGAGGTTAGGTAAGGTTAGGTGGGGTTAGGTAAGGTTAGGTGAGGTTAGGTGAGGTTAGGTGAGGTTTGGATGGTTAGGATGAGAGGAGAGGTTATGTGAGGTTAGGTGAGGTTTGGATGGTTAGGATGAGAGGAGAGGTTAGGTGGTTTTGGATGGTTAGACCCAGGTCAAGATCTACCATTGATCTAACGATTTACGGAAATCGGGTCTCGGAATGGAATCAGGGTCCGGGCTATGAAGTGACCCTAGCTTATTTTGTCCTGATTGATGATTCGTGAAGTCAGATCAAGATATTAATGACCTAAACATATAAATCAATGATAGAGGGGGTTCTCACATGGATTTAACACACTAATTTCTTTGTTGATTAAAACAAAACAAAATGGGGTGTCTACAGAGGTCTTGAAATTCACTTTCAAAGGAAAGAATTCTCGTTTCAAAATTCGGTGTGATGTGAGTGTTCTAGTCCGTTTTATAATGGGAGTGAGAAACATCACCCAAAATTAAAACGACCATAACTCTCTCATTTTAAGTCGAAAAGTAGTGCAATTTTTACCAATCGGAGGTCTTCCAAATCTCGTTCGTGGGGAAAATTCTCATTTAAAAATTCAATCTGTCGTGAGAGTTTTTGTCTGTTTCATAAAGAGTGCGGAAAACATGGCCGAAAATTAAAACCTCCATAACTCTCTCATTTTGAGTCCAAAACTGGTGAAATTTCCTCCAATCGGAGGTCTTCATCTTCGCTTTCAGGGGAAAGAAATCTTGTTTCAAAATTCAATGGGATGGTAGCGTTCTTGTTTGTGTTATAAAGAGTGTGCGACAGGTCACCTGAAATTAAAACCTCCATAACTCTCATGTTAGGTCCAAAGGTGGCGAAATTTCTTCCAATCGAAGGTCCTGAAATTCACTTTCAAAGGAAAAAATTCTCGTTTCAAAATTCGGTGGGATGAGAGTGTTCTGGTTCGTTTTAAAAAAGGCGTGAGAAACATCACCCAAAACCATAACTCTCTCATTTTAAGTCGAAAAGTAGTGCAATTTCTACCAATCGGAGGTCTTCAAATTCTCGTTCGTGGGGAAAATTCTCATTTAAAAATTCAATGTGTCGTGAGAGTTCTTGTCCGTTTCGTAAAGAGTGCAAAACGTGGCCGAAAATTAAAACCTCCATAATTCTCTCATTTTGAGTCCAAAAGTGGTGAAATTTCCACGAATCGGAGGTCTTCATCTTCTTTCTCAGGGGAAAGAAATCTTGTTTCAAATTCAGTGGGATGAGAGCGTTCTTGTCTGTGTTATAAAGAGTGTGCGACACGTCACCTGAAATTAAAACCTCCATAACTCTCATTTTAGGTCCAAAAGTGGCCAAATTTCTTCCAATCGGAGGTCTTGAAATTCACTTTCAAAGGAAAGAATTCTCGTTTCAAAATTCGGTGGGATGTGAGTGTTCTAGTCCGTTTTATAATGGGCGTGAGAAACATCACCCAAAATTAAAACGACCATAACTCTCTCATTTTAAGTCGAAAAGTAGTGTAATATTTACCAATCGGATGTCTTCCAAATCTCGTTCGTGGGGAAAATTCTCATTTAAAAATTCAATCTGTCGTGAGAGTTTTTGTCTGTTTCATAAAGAGTGTGGAAAACATGGCCGAAAATTAGAACCTCCATAACTCTCTCATTTTGAGTCCAAAAGTGGTGAAAGTTCCTCCAATCGGAGGTCTTCATCTTCGCTTTCAGGGGAAAGAAATCTTGTTTCAAAATTCAGTGGCATGAGAGCGTTCTTGTCTGTGTTATAAAGAGTGTGCGACACGTCACCTGAAATTAAAACCTCCATAACTCTCATTTTAGGTCCAAAAGTGGCCAAATTTCTTCCAATCGGAGGTCTTGAAATTCACTTTCAAAGGAAAGAATTCTCGTTTCAAAATTCGGTGGGATGTGAGTGTTCTAGTCCGTTTTATAATGGGCGTGAGAAACATCACCCAAAATTAAAACGACCATAACTCTCTCATTTTAAGTCGAAAAGTAGTGCAATTTTTACCAATCGGAGGTCTTCCAAATCTCGTTCGTGGGGAAAATTCTCATTTAAAAATTCAATCTGTCGTGAGAGTTTTTGTCTGTTTCATAAAGAGTGCGGAAAACATGGCCGAAAATTAGAACCTCCATAACTCTCACATTTTGAGTCCAAAAGTGGTGAAATTTCCTCCAATCGGAGGTCTTCATCTTCGCTTTCAGGGGAAAGAAATCTTGTTTCAAAATTCAGTGGCATGAGAGCGTTCTTGTCTGTGTTATAAAGAGTGTGCGACACGTCACCTGAAATTAAAACCACCATAACTCTCATTTTAGGTCCAAAAGTGGCCAAATTTCTTCCAATCGGAGGTCTTGAAATTCACTTTCAAAGGAAAGAATTCTCGTTTCAAAATTCGGTGTGATGTGAGTGTTCTAGTCCGTTTTATAATGGGCGTGAGAAACATCACCCAAAATTAAAACGACCATAACTCTCTCATTTTAAGTCGAAAAGTAGTGCAATTTTTACCAATCGGAGGTCTTCCAAATCTCGTTCGTGGGGAAAATTCTCATTTAAAAATTCAATCTGTCGTGAGAGTTTTTGTCTGTTTCATAAAGAGTGCGGAAAACGTGGCCGAAATTTAAAACCTCCATAACTCTCTCATTTTGAGTCCAAAAGTGGTGAAAATTCCACGAATCGGAGGTCTTCATCTTCGCTCTCAGGGGAAAGAAATCTTGTTTCAAATTCAGTGGGATGAGAATGTTCTTGTCTGTGTTATAAAGAGTGTGCGACACGTCACCTGAAATTAAAACCTCCATAACTCTCATTTTAGGTCCAAAAGTGGGCAAATTTCTTCCAATCGGAGGTCTTGAAATTCAGTTTCAAAGGAAAGAATTCTCGTTTCAAAAGTCGGTGGGATGTGAGTGTTCTAGTCCGTTTTATAATGGGCGTGAGAAACCTCACCCAAAATTAAAACGACCATAACTCTCTCATTTTAAGTCGAAAAGTAGTGCAATTTTTACCAATCGGAGGTCTTCCAAATCTCGTTCGTGGGGAAAATTCTCATTTAAAAATTCAATCTGTCGTGAGAGTTTTTGTCTGTTTCATAAAGAGTGCGGAAAACATGGCCGAAAATTAAAACCTCCATAACTCTCTCATTTTTAGTCCAAAACTGGTGAAATTTCCTCCAATCGGAGGTCTTCATCTTCGCTTTCGGGGGAAAGAAATCTTGTTTCAAAATTCAGTGGCATGAGAGCGTTCTTGTCTGTGTTATAAAGAGTGTGCGACACGTCACCTGAAATTAAAACCTCCATAACTCTCATTTTAGGTCCAAAAGTGGCCAAATTTCTTCCAATCGGAGGTCTTGAAATTCACTTTCAAAGGAAAGAATTCTCGTTTCAAAATTCGGTGGGATGTGAGTGTTCTAGTCCGTTTTATAATGGGCGTGAGAAACATCACCCAAAATTAAAACGACCATAACTCTCTCATTTTAAGTCGAAAAGTAGTGCAATTTTTACCAATCGGAGGTCTTCCAAATCTCGTTCGTGGGGAAAATTCTCATTTAAAAATTCAATCTGTCGTGAGAGTTTTTGGTCTGTTTCATAAAGAGTGCGGAAAACATGGCCGAAAATTAGAACCTCCATAACTCTCTCATTTTGAGTCCAAAAGTGGTGAAATTTCCTCCAATCGGAGGTCTTCATCTTCGCTTTCAGGGGAAAGAAATCTTGTTTCAAAATTCAGTGGCATGAGAGCGTTCTTGTCTGTGTTATAAAGAGTGTGCGACACGTCACGTGAAATTAAAACCACCATAACTCTCATTTTAGGTCCAAAAGTGGCCAAATTTCTTCCAATCGGAGGTCTTGAAATTCACTTTCAAAGGAAAGAATTCTCGTTTCAAAATTCGGTGTCATGTGAGTGTTCTAGTCCGTTTTATAATGGGCGTGAGAAACATCACCCAAAATAAAAACGACCATAACTCTCTCATTTTAAGTCGAAAAGTAGTGCAATTTTTACCAATCGGAGGTCTTCCAAATCTCGTTCGTGGGGAAAATTCTCATTTAAAAATTCAATCTGTCGTGAGAGTTTTTGTCTGTTTCATAAAGAGTGCGGAAAACGTGGCCGAAAATTAAAACCTCCATAACTCTCTCATTTTGAGTCCAAAAGTGGTGAAAATTCCACGAATCGGAGGTCTTCATCTTCGCTCTCAGGGGAAAGAAATCTTGTTTCAAATTCAGTGGGATGAGAGCATTCTTGTCTGTGTTATAATGAGTGTGCGACACGTCACCTGAAATTAAAACCTCCATAACTCTCATTTTAGGTCCAAAAGTGGCCAAATTTCTTCCAGTCGGAGGTCTTGAAATTCAGTTTCAAAGGAAAGAATTCTGGTTTCAAAAGTCGGTGGGATGTGAGTGTTCTAGTCCGTTTTATAATGGGCGTGAGAAACATCACCCAAAATTAAAACGACCATAACTCTCTCATTTTAAGTCGAAAAGTAGTGCAATTTTTACCAATCGGAGGTCTTCCAAATCTCGTTCGTGGGGAAACTTCTCATTTAAAAATTCAATCTGTCGTGAGAGTTTTTGTCTGTTTCATAAAGAGTGCGGAAAACATGGCCGAAAATTAGAACCTCCATAACTCTCTCATTTTGAGTCCAAAAGTGGTGAAATTTCCTCCAATCGGAGGTCTTCATCTTCGCTTTCAGGGGAAAGAAATCTTGTTTCAAAATTCAGTGGCATGAGAGCGTTCTTGTCTGTGTTATAAAGAGTGTGCGACACGTCACCTGAAATTAAAACCACCATAACTCTCATTTTAGGTCCAAAAGTGGCCAAATTTCTTCCAATCGGAGGTCTTGAAATTCACTTTCAAAGGAAAGAATTCTCGTTTCAAAATTCGGTGTGATGTGAGTGTTCTAGTCCGTTTTATAATGGGCGTGAGAAACATCACCCAAAATTAAAACGACCATAACTCTCTCATTTTAAGTCGAAAAGTAGTGCAATTTTTACCAATCGGAGGTCTTCCAAATCTCGTTCGTGGGGAAAATTCTCATTTAAAAATTCAATCTGTCGTGAGAGTTTTTGTCTGTTTCATAAAGAGTGCGGAAAACGTGGCCGAAATTTAAAACCTCCATAACTCTCTCATTTTGAGTCCAAAAGTGGTGAAAATTCCACGAATCGGAGGTCTTCATCTTCGCTCTCAGGGGAAAGAAATCTTGTTTCAAATTCAGTGGGATGAGAATGTTCTTGTCTGTGTTATAAAGAGTGTGCGACACGTCACCTGAAATTAAAACCTCCATAACTCTCATTTTAGGTCCAAAAGTGGCCAAATTTCTTCCAATCAGAGGTCTTGAAATTCAGTTTCAAAGGAAAGAATTCTCGTTTCAAAAGTCGGTGGGATGTGAGTGTTCTAGTCCGTTTTATAATGGGCGTGAGAAACCTCACCCAAAATTAAAACGACCATAACTCTCTCATTTTAAGTCGAAAAGTAGTGCAATTTTTACCAATCGGAGGTCTTCCAAATCTCGTTCGTGGGGAAAATTCTCATTTAAAAATTCAATCTGTCGTGAGAGTTTTTGTCTGTTTCATAAAGAGTGCGGAAAACATGGCCGAAAATTAAAACCTCCATAACTCTCTCATTTTTAGTCCAAAACTGGTGAAATTTCCTCCAATCGGAGGTCTTCATCTTCGCTTTCGGGGGAAAGAAATCTTGTTTCAAAATTCAGTGGCATGAGAGCGTTCTTGTCTGTGTTATAAAGAGTGTGCGACACGTCACCTGAAATTAAAACCTCCATAACTCTCATTTTAGGTCCAAAAGTGGCCAAATTTCTTCCAATCGGAGGTCTTGAAATTCACTTTCAAAGGAAAGAATTCTCGTTTCAAAATTCGGTGGGATGTGAGTGTTCTAGTCCGTTTTATAATGGGCGTGAGAAACATCACCCAAAATTAAAACGACCATAACTCTCTCATTTTAAGTCGAAAAGTAGTGGAATTTCTACCAATCGGAGGTCTTCAAATTCCCGTTCGTGGGGAAACTTCTCATTTAAAAATTCAATGTGTGGTGAGAGTTCTTGTCCGTTACGTAAAGAGTGTGCGAAACGTGGCCGAAAATTAAAACCTCCATAACTCTCTCATTTTGAGAACAAAAGTGGTGAAATTTCCACCAATCGGAGTTCTTCATCTTCGCTTTCAGGGGAAAGAAATCTTGTTTCAAAATTCAATGGGATGAGAGCGTTCTTCTTTGTGTTATAAAGAGTGTGCGACACGTCACCTGAAATTAAAACCTCCATAACTCTCATGTTAGGTCTAAAAGTGGCGAAATTTCTTCCAATCGGGGGTCTTGAAATTCACTTTCAAAGGAAAGAATTCTCGCTTCAAAATTCGGTGGGATGAGAGTGTTCTGGTCCGTTTTATATAGCGCGTGAGAAACATCACCCAAAATTAAAACCACCATAACTCTCTCATTTTAAGTCGAAAAGTAGTGCAATTTTTACCAATCGGAGGTCTTCCAAATCTCGTTCGTGGGGAAAATTCTCATTTAAAAATTCAATCTGTCGTGAGAGTTTTTGTCTGTTTCATAAAGAGTGCGGAAAACATGGCCGAAAATTAAAACCTCCATAACTCTCTCATTTTGAGTCCAAAACTGGTGAAATTTCCTCCAATCAGAGGTCTTCATATTCGCTTTCAGGGGAAAGAAATCTTGTTTCAAAATTCAACGGGATGGTAGCGTTCTTGTTTGTGTTATAAAGAGTGTGCGACAGGTCACCTGAAATTAAAACCTCCATAACTCTCATGTTAGGTCCAAAAGTGGAGAAATTTCTTCCAATCGAAGGTCCTGAAATTCACTTTCAAAGGAAAAAATTCTCGTTTCAAAATTCGGTGGGATGAGAGTGTTCTGGTCCGTTTTAAAAAGGGCGTGAGTAACATCACCCAAAATTAAAACCACCATAACTCTCTCATTTTAAGTCGAAAAGTAGTGGAATTTCTACCAATCGGAGGTCTTCAAATTCCCGTTCGTGGGGAAACTTCTCATTTAAAAATTCAATGTGTGGTGAGAGTTCTTGTCCGTTACGTAAAGAGTGTGCGAAACGTGGCCGAAAATTAAAACCTCCATAACTCTCTCATTTTGAGAACAAAAGTGGTGAAATTTCCACCAATCGGAGTTCTTCATCTTCGCTTTCAGGGGAAAGAAATCTTGTTTCAAAATTCAATGGGATGAGAGCGTTCTTCTTTGTGTTATAAAGAGTGTGCGACACGTCACCTGAAATTAAAACCTCCATAACTCTCATGTTAGGTCTAAAAGTGGCGAAATTTCTTCCAATCGGGGGTCTTGAAATTCACTTTCAAAGGAAAGAATTATCGCTTCAAAATTCGGTGGGATGAGAGTGTTCTGGTCCGTTTTATATAGCGCGTGAGAAACATCACCCAAAATTAAAACCACCATAACTCTCTCATTTTAAGTCGAAAAGTAGTGCAATTTTTACCAATCGGAGGTCTTCCAAATCTCGTTTGTGGGGAAAATTCTCATTTAAAAATTCAATTTGTCGTGAGAGTTTTTGTCTGTTTCATAAAGAGTGCGGAAAACGTGGCCGAAATTTAAAACCTCCATAACGCTCTCATTTTGAGTCCAAAAGTGGTGAAAATTCCACGAATCGGAGGTCTTCATCTTCGCTCTCAGGGGAAAGAAATCTTGTTTCAAATTCAGTGGGATGAGAGCGTTCTTGTCTGTGTTATAAAGAGTGTGCGACACGTCACCTGAAATTAAAACCACCATAACTCTCATTTTAGGTCCAAAAGTGGCCAAATTTCTTCCAATCGGAGGTCTTGAAATTCAGTTTCAAAGGAAAGAATTCTCGTTTCAAAAGTCGGTGGGATGTGAGTGTTCTAGTCCGTTTTATAATGGGCGTGAGAAACATCACCCAAAATTAAAACGACCATAACTCTCTCATTTTAAGTCGAAAAGTAGTGCAATTTTTACCAATCGGAGGTCTTCCAAATCTCGTTCGTGGGGAAAATTCTCATTTAAAAATTCAATCTGTCGTGAGAGTTTTTGTCTGTTTCATAAAGAGTGCGGAAAACATGGCCGAAAATTAAAACCTCCATAACTCTCTCATTTTTAGTCCAAAACTGGTGAAATTTCCTCCAATCGGAGGTCTTCATCTTCGCTTTCGGGGGAAAGAAATCTTGTTTCAAAATTCAGTGGCATGAGAGCGTTCTTGTCTGTGTTATAAAGAGTGTGCGACACGTCACCTGAAATTAAAACCTCCATAACTCTCATTTTAGGTCCAAAAGTGGCCAAATTTCTTCCAATCGGAGGTCTTGAAATTCACTTTCAAAGGAAAGAATTCTCGTTTCAAAATTCGGTGGGATGTGAGTGTTCTAGTCCGTTTTATAATGGGCGTGAGAAACATCACCCAAAATTAAAACGACCATAACTCTCTCATTTTAAGTCGAAAAGTAGTGCAATTTTTACCAATCGGAGGTCTTCCAAATCTCGTTCGTGGGGAAAATTCTCATTTAAAAATTCAATCTGTCGTGAGAGTTTTTGTCTGTTTCATAAAGAGTGCGGAAAACATGGCCGAAAATTAGAACCTCCATAACTCTCTCATTTTGAGTCCAAAAGTGGTGAAATTTCCTCCAATCGGAGGTCTTCATCTTCGCTTTCAGGGGAAAGAAATCTTGTTTCAAAATTCAGTGGCATGAGAGCGTTCTTGTCTGTGTTATAAAGAGTGTGCGACACGTCACGTGAAATTAAAACCACCATAACTCTCATTTTAGGTCCAAAAGTGGCCAAATTTCTTCCAATCGGAGGTCTTGAAATTCACTTTCAAAGGAAAGAATTCTCGTTTCAAAATTCGGTGTGATGTGAGTGTTCTAGTCCGTTTTATAATGGGCGTGAGAAACATCACCCAAAATTAAAACGACCATAACTCTCTCATTTTAAGTCGAAAAGTAGTGCATTTTTTACCAATCGGAGGTCTTCCAAATCTCGTTCGTGGGGAAAATTCTCATTTAAAAATTCAATCTGTCGTGAGAGTTTTTGTCTGTTTCATAAAGAGTGCGGAAAACGTGGCCGAAAATTAAAACCTTCATAACTCTCTCATTTTGAGTCCAAAACTGGTGAAAATTCCACGAATCGGAGGTCTTCATCTTCGCTCTCAGGGGAAAGAAATCTTGTTTCAAATTCAGTGGGATGAGAGCATTCTTGTCTGTGTTATAAAGAGTGTGCGACACGTCACCTGAAATTAAAACCTCCGTAACTCTCATTTTAGGTCCAAAAGTGGCCAAATTTCTTCCAATCGGAGGTCTTGAAATTCAGTTTCAAAGGAAAGAATTCTGGTTTCAAAAGTCGGTGGGATGTGAGTGTTCTAGTCCGTTTTATAATGGGCGTGAGAAACATCACCCAAAATTAAAACGACCATAACTCTCTCATTTTAAGTCGAAAAGTAGTGCAATTTTTACCAATCGGAGGTCTTCCAAATCTCGTTCGTGGGGAAAATTCTCATTTAAAAATTCAATGTGTGGTGAGAGTTCTTGTCCGTTTCGTAAAGAGTGTGCGAAACGTGGCCGAAAATTAAAACCTCCATAACTCTCTCATTTTGAGTACAAAAGTGGTGAAATTTCCACCAATCGGAGTTCTTCATCTTCGCTTTCAGGGGAAAGAAATCTTGTTTCAAAATTCAATGGGATGAGAGCGTTCTTCTTTGTGTTATAAAGAGTGTGCGACACGTCACCTGAAATTAAAACCTCCATAACTCTCATGTTAGGTCCAAAAGTGGCGAAATTTCTTCCAATCGGGGGTCTTGAAATTCACTTTCAAAGGAAAGAATTCTCGCTTCAAAATTCGGTGGGATGAGAGTGTTCTGGTCCGTTTTATAAAGCGCGTGAGAAACATCACCCAAAATTAAAACCACCATAACTCTCTCATTTTAAGTCGAAAAGTAGTGCAATTTTTACCAATCGGAGGTCTTCCAAATCTCGTTTGTGGGGAAAATTCTCATTTAAAAATTCAATTTGTCGTGAGAGTTTTTGTCTGTTTCATAAAGAGTGCGGAAAACGTGGCCGAAATTTAAAACCTCCATAACGCTCTCATTTTGAGTCCAAAAGTGGTGAAAATTCCACGAATCGGAGGTCTTCATCTTCGCTCTCAGGGGAAAGAAATCTTGTTTCAAATTCAGTGGGATGAGAGCGTTCTTGTCTGTGTTATAAAGAGTGTGCGACACGTCACCTGAAATTAAAACCACCATAACTCTCATTTTAGGTCCAAAAGTGGCCAAATTTCTTCCAATCGGAGGTCTTGAAATTCAGTTTCAAAGGAAAGAATTCTCGTTTCAAAAGTCGGTGGGATGTGAGTGTTCTAGTCCGTTTTATAATGGGCGTGAGAAACATCACCCAAAATTAAAACGACCATAACTCTCTCATTTTAAGTCGAAAAGTAGTGCAATTTTTACCAATCGGAGGTCTTCCAAATCTCGTTCGTGGGGAAAATTCTCATTTAAAAATTCAATCTGTCGTGAGAGTTTTTGTCTGTTTCATAAAGAGTGCGGAAAACATGGCCGAAAATTAGAACCTCCATAACTCTCTCATTTTGAGTCCAAAAGTGGTGAAATTTCCTCCAATCGGAGGTCTTCATCTTCGCTTTCAGGGGAAAGAAATCTTGTTTCAAAATTCAGTGGCATGAGAGCGTTCTTGTCTGTGTTATAAAGAGTGTGCGACACGTCACCTGAAATTAAAACCACCATAACTCTCATTTTAGGTCCAAAAGTGGCCAAATTTCTTCCAATCGGAGGTCTTGAAATTCACTTTCAAAGGAAAGAATTCTCGTTTCAAAATTCGGTGTGATGTGAGTGTTCTAGTCCGTTTTATAATGGGCGTGAGAAACATCACCCAAAATTAAAACGACCATAACTCTCTCATTTTAAGTCGAAAAGTAGTGCAATTTTTACCAATCGGAGGTCTTCCAAATCTCGTTCGTGGGGAAAATTCTCATTTAAAAATTCAATCTGTCGTGAGAGTTTTTGTCTGTTTCATAAAGAGTGCGGAAAACGTGGCCGAAATTTAAAACCTCCATAACTCTCTCATTTTGAGTCCAAAAGTGGTGAAAATTCCACGAATCGGAGGTCTTCATCTTCGCTCTCAGGGGAAAGAAATCTTGTTTCAAATTCAGTGGGATGAGAATGTTCTTGTCTGTGTTATAAAGAGTGTGCGACACGTCACCTGAAATTAAAACCTCCATAACTCTCATTTTAGGTCCAAAAGTGGCCAAATTTCTTCCAATCAGAGGTCTTGAAATTCAGTTTCAAAGGAAAGAATTCTCGTTTCAAAAGTCGGTGGGATGTGAGTGTTCTAGTCCGTTTTATAATGGGCGTGAGAAACCTCACCCAAAATTAAAACGACCATAACTCTCTCATTTTAAGTCGAAAAGTAGTGCAATTTTTACCAATCGGAGGTCTTCCAAATCTCGTTCGTGGGGAAAATTCTCATTTAAAAATTCAATCTGTCGTGAGAGTTTTTGTCTGTTTCATAAAGAGTGCGGAAAACATGGCCGAAAATTAAAACCTCCATAACTCTCTCATTTTTAGTCCAAAACTGGTGAAATTTCCTCCAATCGGAGGTCTTCATCTTCGCTTTCGGGGGAAAGAAATCTTGTTTCAAAATTCAGTGGCATGAGAGCGTTCTTGTCTGTGTTATAAAGAGTGTGCGACACGTCACCTGAAATTAAAACCTCCATAACTCTCATTTTAGGTCCAAAAGTGGCCAAATTTCTTCCAATCGGAGGTCTTGAAATTCACTTTCAAAGGAAAGAATTCTCGTTTCAAAATTCGGTGGGATGTGAGTGTTCTAGTCCGTTTTATAATGGGCGTGAGAAACATCACCCAAAATTAAAACGACCATAACTCTCTCATTTTAAGTCGAAAAGTAGTGGAATTTCTACCAATCGGAGGTCTTCAAATTCCCGTTCGTGGGGAAACTTCTCATTTAAAAATTCAATGTGTGGTGAGAGTTCTTGTCCGTTACGTAAAGAGTGTGCGAAACGTGGCCGAAAATTAAAACCTCCATAACTCTCTCATTTTGAGAACAAAAGTGGTGAAATTTCCACCAATCGGAGTTCTTCATCTTCGCTTTCAGGGGAAAGAAATCTTGTTTCAAAATTCAATGGGATGAGAGCGTTCTTCTTTGTGTTATAAAGAGTGTGCGACACGTCACCTGAAATTAAAACCTCCATAACTCTCATGTTAGGTCTAAAAGTGGCGAAATTTCTTCCAATCGGGGGTCTTGAAATTCACTTTCAAAGGAAAGAATTCTCGCTTCAAAATTCGGTGGGATGAGAGTGTTCTGGTCCGTTTTATATAGCGCGTGAGAAACATCACCCAAAATTAAAACCACCATAACTCTCTCATTTTAAGTCGAAAAGTAGTGCAATTTTTACCAATCGGAGGTCTTCCAAATCTCGTTCGTGGGGAAAATTCTCATTTAAAAATTCAATCTGTCGTGAGAGTTTTTGTCTGTTTCATAAAGAGTGCGGAAAACATGGCCGAAAATTAAAACCTCCATAACTCTCTCATTTTGAGTCCAAAACTGGTGAAATTTCCTCCAATCAGAGGTCTTCATATTCGCTTTCAGGGGAAAGAAATCTTGTTTCAAAATTCAACGGGATGGTAGCGTTCTTGTTTGTGTTATAAAGAGTGTGCGACAGGTCACCTGAAATTAAAACCTCCATAACTCTCATGTTAGGTCCAAAAGTGGAGAAATTTCTTCCAATCGAAGGTCCTGAAATTCACTTTCAAAGGAAAAAATTCTCGTTTCAAAATTCGGTGGGATGAGAGTGTTCTGGTCCGTTTTAAAAAGGGCGTGAGTAACATCACCCAAAATTAAAACCACCATAACTCTCTCATTTTAAGTCGAAAAGTAGTGGAATTTCTACCAATCGGAGGTCTTCAAATTCCCGTTCGTGGGGAAACTTCTCATTTAAAAATTCAATGTGTGGTGAGAGTTCTTGTCCGTTACGTAAAGAGTGTGCGAAACGTGGCCGAAAATTAAAACCTCCATAACTCTCTCATTTTGAGAACAAAAGTGGTGAAATTTCCACCAATCGGAGTTCTTCATCTTCGCTTTCAGGGGAAAGAAATCTTGTTTCAAAATTCAATGGGATGAGAGCGTTCTTCTTTGTGTTATAAAGAGTGTGCGACACGTCACCTGAAATTAAAACCTCCATAACTCTCATGTTAGGTCTAAAAGTGGCGAAATTTCTTCCAATCGGGGGTCTTGAAATTCACTTTCAAAGGAAAGAATTATCGCTTCAAAATTCGGTGGGATGAGAGTGTTCTGGTCCGTTTTATATAGCGCGTGAGAAACATCACCCAAAATTAAAACCACCATAACTCTCTCATTTTAAGTCGAAAAGTAGTGCAATTTTTACCAATCGGAGGTCTTCCAAATCTCGTTTGTGGGGAAAATTCTCATTTAAAAATTCAATTTGTCGTGAGAGTTTTTGTCTGTTTCATAAAGAGTGCGGAAAACGTGGCCGAAATTTAAAACCTCCATAACGCTCTCATTTTGAGTCCAAAAGTGGTGAAAATTCCACGAATCGGAGGTCTTCATCTTCGCTCTCAGGGGAAAGAAATCTTGTTTCAAATTCAGTGGGATGAGAGCGTTCTTGTCTGTGTTATAAAGAGTGTGCGACACGTCACCTGAAATTAAAACCACCATAACTCTCATTTTAGGTCCAAAAGTGGCCAAATTTCTTCCAATCGGAGGTCTTGAAATTCAGTTTCAAAGGAAAGAATTCTCGTTTCAAAAGTCGGTGGGATGTGAGTGTTCTAGTCCGTTTTATAATGGGCGTGAGAAACATCACCCAAAATTAAAACGACCATAACTCTCTCATTTTAAGTCGAAAAGTAGTGCAATTTTTACCAATCGGAGGTCTTCCAAATCTCGTTCGTGGGGAAAATTCTCATTTAAAAATTCAATCTGTCGTGAGAGTTTTTGTCTGTTTCATAAAGAGTGCGGAAAACATGGCCGAAAATTAAAACCTCCATAACTCTCTCATTTTTAGTCCAAAACTGGTGAAATTTCCTCCAATCGGAGGTCTTCATCTTCGCTTTCGGGGGAAAGAAATCTTGTTTCAAAATTCAGTGGCATGAGAGCGTTCTTGTCTGTGTTATAAAGAGTGTGCGACACGTCACCTGAAATTAAAACCTCCATAACTCTCATTTTAGGTCCAAAAGTGGCCAAATTTCTTCCAATCGGAGGTCTTGAAATTCACTTTCAAAGGAAAGAATTCTCGTTTCAAAATTCGGTGGGATGTGAGTGTTCTAGTCCGTTTTATAATGGGCGTGAGAAACATCACCCAAAATTAAAACGACCATAACTCTCTCATTTTAAGTCGAAAAGTAGTGCAATTTTTACCAATCGGAGGTCTTCCAAATCTCGTTCGTGGGGAAAATTCTCATTTAAAAATTCAATCTGTCGTGAGAGTTTTTGTCTGTTTCATAAAGAGTGCGGAAAACATGGCCGAAAATTAGAACCTCCATAACTCTCTCATTTTGAGTCCAAAAGTGGTGAAATTTCCTCCAATCGGAGGTCTTCATCTTCGCTTTCAGGGGAAAGAAATCTTGTTTCAAAATTCAGTGGCATGAGAGCGTTCTTGTCTGTGTTATAAAGAGTGTGCGACACGTCACGTGAAATTAAAACCACCATAACTCTCATTTTAGGTCCAAAAGTGGCCAAATTTCTTCCAATCGGAGGTCTTGAAATTCACTTTCAAAGGAAAGAATTCTCGTTTCAAAATTCGGTGTGATGTGAGTGTTCTAGTCCGTTTTATAATGGGCGTGAGAAACATCACCCAAAATTAAAACGACCATAACTCTCTCATTTTAAGTCGAAAAGTAGTGCATTTTTTACCAATCGGAGGTCTTCCAAATCTCGTTCGTGGGGAAAATTCTCATTTAAAAATTCAATCTGTCGTGAGAGTTTTTGTCTGTTTCATAAAGAGTGCGGAAAACGTGGCCGAAAATTAAAACCTTCATAACTCTCTCATTTTGAGTCCAAAACTGGTGAAAATTCCACGAATCGGAGGTCTTCATCTTCGCTCTCAGGGGAAAGAAATCTTGTTTCAAATTCAGTGGGATGAGAGCATTCTTGTCTGTGTTATAAAGAGTGTGCGACACGTCACCTGAAATTAAAACCTCCGTAACTCTCATTTTAGGTCCAAAAGTGGCCAAATTTCTTCCAATCGGAGGTCTTGAAATTCAGTTTCAAAGGAAAGAATTCTGGTTTCAAAAGTCGGTGGGATGTGAGTGTTCTAGTCCGTTTTATAATGGGCGTGAGAAACATCACCCAAAATTAAAACGACCATAACTCTCTCATTTTAAGTCGAAAAGTAGTGCAATTTTTACCAATCGGAGGTCTTCCAAATCTCGTTCGTGGGGAAAATTCTCATTTAAAAATTCAATGTGTGGTGAGAGTTCTTGTCCGTTTCGTAAAGAGTGTGCGAAACGTGGCCGAAAATTAAAACCTCCATAACTCTCTCATTTTGAGTACAAAAGTGGTGAAATTTCCACCAATCGGAGTTCTTCATCTTCGCTTTCAGGGGAAAGAAATCTTGTTTCAAAATTCAATGGGATGAGAGCGTTCTTCTTTGTGTTATAAAGAGTGTGCGACACGTCACCTGAAATTAAAACCTCCATAACTCTCATGTTAGGTCCAAAAGTGGCGAAATTTCTTCCAATCGGGGGTCTTGAAATTCACTTTCAAAGGAAAGAATTCTCGCTTCAAAATTCGGTGGGATGAGAGTGTTCTGGTCCGTTTTATAAAGCGCGTGAGAAACATCACCCAAAATTAAAACCACCATAACTCTCTCATTTTAAGTCGAAAAGTAGTGCAATTTTTACCAATCGGAGGTCTTCCAAATCTCGTTTGTGGGGAAAATTCTCATTTAAAAATTCAATTTGTCGTGAGAGTTTTTGTCTGTTTCATAAAGAGTGCGGAAAACGTGGCCGAAATTTAAAACCTCCATAACGCTCTCATTTTGAGTCCAAAAGTGGTGAAAATTCCACGAATCGGAGGTCTTCATCTTCGCTCTCAGGGGAAAGAAATCTTGTTTCAAATTCAGTGGGATGAGAGCGTTCTTGTCTGTGTTATAAAGAGTGTGCGACACGTCACCTGAAATTAAAACCACCATAACTCTCATTTTAGGTCCAAAAGTGGCCAAATTTCTTCCAATCGGAGGTCTTGAAATTCAGTTTCAAAGGAAAGAATTCTCGTTTCAAAAGTCGGTGGGATGTGAGTGTTCTAGTCCGTTTTATAATGGGCGTGAGAAACATCACCCAAAATTAAAACGACCATAACTCTCTCATTTTAAGTCGAAAAGTAGTGCAATTTTTACCAATCGGAGGTCTTCCAAATCTCGTTCGTGGGGAAAATTCTCATTTAAAAATTCAATCTGTCGTGAGAGTTTTTGTCTGTTTCATAAAGAGTGCGGAAAACATGGCCGAAAATTAAAACCTCCATAACTCTCTCATTTTTAGTCCAAAACTGGTGAAATTTCCTCCAATCGGAGGTCTTCATCTTCGCTTTCGGGGGAAAGAAATCTTGTTTCAAAATTCAGTGGCATGAGAGCGTTCTTGTCTGTGTTATAAAGAGTGTGCGACACGTCACCTGAAATTAAAACCTCCATAACTCTCATTTTAGGTCCAAAAGTGGCCAAATTTCTTCCAATCGGAGGTCTTGAAATTCACTTTCAAAGGAAAGAATTCTCGTTTCAAAATTCGGTGGGATGTGAGTGTTCTAGTCCGTTTTATAATGGGCGTGAGAAACATCACCCAAAATTAAAACGACCATAACTCTCTCATTTTAAGTCGAAAAGTAGTGCAATTTTTACCAATCGGAGGTCTTCCAAATCTCGTTCGTGGGGAAAATTCTCATTTAAAAATTCAATCTGTCGTGAGAGTTTTTGTCTGTTTCATAAAGAGTGCGGAAAACATGGCCGAAAATTAGAACCTCCATAACTCTCTCATTTTGAGTCCAAAAGTGGTGAAATTTCCTCCAATCGGAGGTCTTCATCTTCGCTTTCAGGGGAAAGAAATCTTGTTTCAAAATTCAGTGGCATGAGAGCGTTCTTGTCTGTGTTATAAAGAGTGTGCGACACGTCACCTGAAATTAAAACCACCATAACTCTCATTTTAGGTCCAAAAGTGGCCAAATTTCTTCCAATCGGAGGTCTTGAAATTCAGTTTCAAAGGAAAGAATTCTCGTTTCAAAAGTCGGTGGGATGTGAGTGTTCTAGTCCGTTTTATAATGGGCGTGAGAAACATCACCCAAAATTAAAACGACCATAACTCTCTCATTTTAAGTCGAAAAGTAGTGCAATTTTTACCAATCGGAGGTCTTCCAAATCTCGTTCGTGGGGAAAATTCTCATTTAAAAATTCAATCTGTCGTGAGAGTTTTTCTCTGTTTCATAAAGAGTGCGGAAAACGTGGCCGAAAATTAAAACCTCCATAACTCTCTCATTTTGAGTCCAAAAGTGGTGAAAATTCCACGAATCGGAGGTCTTCATCTTCGCTCTCAGGGGAAAGAAATCTTGTTTCAAATTCAGTGGGATGAGAGCATTCTTGTCTGTGTTATAAAGAGTGTGCGACACGTCACCTGAAATTAAAACCTCCATAACTCTCATTTTAGGTCCAAAAGTGGCCAAATTTCTTCCAATCGGAGGTCTTGAAATTCAGTTTCAAAGGAAAGAATTCTGGTTTCAGAAGTCGGTGGGATGTGAGTGTTCTAGTCCGTTTTATAATGGGCGTGAGAAACATCACCCAAAATTAAAACGACCATAACTCTCTCATTTTAAGTCGAAAAGTAGTGCAATTTTTACCAATCGGAGGTCTTCCAAATCTCGTTCGTGGGGAAAATTCTCATTTAAAAATTCAATCTGTAATGAGAGTTTTTGTCTGTTTCATAAAGAGTGCGGAAAACATGGCCGAAAATTAAAACCTCCATAACTCACTCATTTTGAGTCCAAAAGTGGTGAAAATTCCACGAATCGGAGGTCTTCATCTTCGCTCTCAGGGGAAAGAAATCTTGTTTCAAATTCAGTGGGATGAGAGCGTTCTTGTCTGTGTTATAAAGAGTGTGCGACACGTCACCTGAAATTAAAACCTCCATAACTCTCATGTTAGGTCCAAAAGTGGAGAAATTTCTTCCAATCGAAGGTCCTGAAATTCACTTTCAAAGGAAAAAATTCTCGTTTCAAAATTCGGTGGGATGAGAGTGTTCTGGTCCGTTTTAAAAGGGCGTGAGAAACATCACCCAAAATTAAAACCACCATAACTCTGTCATTTTAAGTCGAAAAGTAGTGGAATTTCTACCAATCGGAGGTCTTCAAATTCTCATTCGTGGGGAAAATTCTCATTTAAAAATTCAATGTGTTGTGAGAGTTCTTGTCCGTTTCGTAAAGAGTGTGCGAAACGTGGCCGAAAATTAAAACCTCCATAACTCTCTCATTTTGAGTACAAAAGTGGTGAAATTTCCACCAATCGGAGTTCTTCATCTTCGCTTTCAGGGGAAAGAAATCTTGTTTCAAAATTCAATGGGATGAGAGCGTTCTTCTTTGTGTTATAAAGAGTGTGCGACACGTCACCTGAAATTAAAACCTCCATAACTCTCATGTTAGGTCCAAAAGTGGCGAAAGTTCTTCCAATCGGGGGTCTTGGAATTCACTTTCAAAGGAAAGAATTCTCGCTTCAAAATTCGGTGGGATGAGAGTGTTCTGGTCCGTTTTATAAAGCGCGTGCGAAACATCACCCAAAATTAAAACCACCATAACTCTCTCATTTTAAGTCGAAAAGTAGTGCAATTTTTACCAATCGGAGGTCTTCCAAATCTCGTTCGTGGGGAAAATTCTCATTTAAAAATTCAATCTGTCGTGAGAGTTTTTGTCTGTTTCATAAAGAGTGCGGAAAACATGGCCGAAAATTAAAACCTCCATAACTCTCTCATTTTTAGTCCAAAACTGGTGAAATTTCCTCCAATCGGAGGTCTTCATCTTCGCTTTCAGGGGGAAAGAAATCTTGTTTCAAAATTCAATGGGATGGTAGCGTTCTTGTTTGTGTTATAAAGAGTGTGCGACAGGTCACCTGAAATTAAAACCTCCATAACTCTCATGTTAGGTCCAAAGGTGGCGAAATTTCTTCCAATCGAAGGTCCTGAAATTCACTTTCAAAGGAAAAAATTCTCGTTTCAAAATTCGGTGGGATGTGAGCGTTCTGGTCCGTTTTAAAAAGGGCGTGAGAAACATCACCCAAAATTAAAACCACCATAACTCTCTCATTTTAAGTCGACAAGTAGTGCAATTTCTACCAATCGGAGGTCTTCAAATTCTCGTTCGTGGGGAAAATTCTCATTTAAAAATTCAATGTGTGGTGAGAGTTCTTGTCCGTTTCGTAAAGAGTGTGCGAAACGTGGCCGAAAATTAAAACCTCCATAACTCTCTCATTTTGAGTACAAAAGTGGTGAAATTTCCACCAATCGGAGGTCTTCATCTTCGCTTTCAGGGGAAAGAAATCTTGTTTCAAAATTCAATGGGATGAGAGCGTTCTTGTTTGTGTTATAAAGAGTGTGCGACACGTCACCTGAAATTAAAACCTCCATAACTCTCATGTTAGGTCCAAAAGTGGCGAAATTTCTTCCAATCGGGGGTCTTGAAATTCACTTTCAAAGGAAAGAATTCTCGCTTCAAAATTCGGTGGGATGAGAGTGTTCTGGTCCGTTTTATAAAGCGCGTGAGAAACATCACCCAAAATTAAAACCACCATAACTCTCTCATTTTAAGTCGAAAAATAGTGCAATTTTTACCAATCGGAGGTCTTCAAATTCTCGTTCGTGGGGAAAATTCGCATTTAAAAATTCAATGTGTCGTGAGAGTTCTGGTCCGTTTCATAAAGAGTGCAAAACGTGGCCGAAAATTAAAACCTCCATAATTCTCTCATTTTGAGTCCAAAACTGGTGAAATTTCCTCCAATCGGAGGTCTTCATCTTCGCTTTCAGGGGGAAAGAAATCTTGTTTCAAAATTCAATGGGATGGTAGCGTTCTTGTTTGTGTTATAAAGAGTGTGCGACAGGTCACCTGAAATTAAAACCTCCATAACTCTCATGTTAGGTCCAAAGGTGGCGAAATTTCTTCCAATCGAAGGTCCTGAAATTCACTTTCAAAGGAAAAAATTCTCGTTTCAAAATTCGGTGGGATGTGAGCGTTCTGGTCCGTTTTAAAAAGGGCGTGAGAAACATCACCCAAAATTAAAACCACCATAACTCTCTCATTTTAAGTCGACAAGTAGTGCAATTTCTACCAATCGGAGGTCTTCAAATTCTCGTTCGTGGGGAAAATTCTCTTTTAAAAATTCAATGTGTCGTGAGAGTTCTTGTCCGTTTCGTAAAGAGTGTGCGAAACGTGGCCGAAAATTAAAACCTCCATAACTCTCTCATTTTGAGTACAAAAGTGGTGAAATTTCCACCAATCGGAGGTCTTCATCTTCGCTTTCAGGGGAAAGAAATCTTGTTTCAAAATTCAATGGGATGAGAGCGTTCTTGTTTGTGTTATAAAGAGTGTGCGACACGTCACCTGAAATTAAAACCTCCATAACTCTCATGTTAGGTCCAAAAGTGGCGAAATTTCTTCCAATCGGGGGTCTTGAAATTCACTTTCAAAGGAAAGAATTCTCGCTTCAAAATTCGGTGGGATGAGAGTGTTCTGGTCCGTTTTATAAAGCGCGTGAGAAACATCACCCAAAATTAAAACCACCATAACTCTCTCATTTTAAGTCGAAAAATAGTGCAATTTTTACCAATCGGAGGTCTTCAAATTCTCGTTCGTGGGGAAAATTCGCATTTAAAAATTCAATGTGTCGTGAGAGTTCTGGTCCGTTTCATAAAGAGTGCAAAACGTGGCCGAAAATTAAAACCTCCATAATTCTCTCATTTTGAGTCCAAAAGTGGTGAAATTTCCACGAATCGGAGGTCTTCATCTTCGCTCTCAGGGGAAAGAAATCTTGTTTCAAATTCAGTGGGATGAGAGCGTTCTTGTCTATGTTATAAAGAGTGTGCGACACGTCACCTGAAATTAAAACCTCCATAACTCTCATTTTAGGTCCAAAAGTGGCCAAATTTCTTCCAATCGGAGGTCTTGAAATTCACTTTCAAAGGAAAGAATTCTCGTTTCAAAATTCGGTGGGATGTGAGTGTTCTAGTCCGTTTTATAATGGGCGTGAGAAACATCACCCAAAATTAAAACGACCATAACTCTCTCATTTTAAGTCGAAAAGTAGGGCAATTATTACCAATCGGAGGTCTTCCAAATCTCGTTCGTGGGGAAAATTCTCATTTAAAAATTCAATCTGTCGTGAGAGTTTTTGTCTGTTTCATAAAGAGTGCGGAAAACATGGCCGATAATTAGAACCTCCATAACTCTCTCATTTTGAGTCCAAAAGTGGGGAAATTTCCTCCAATCGGAGGTCTTCATCTTCGCTTTCAGGGGAAAGAAATCTTGTTTCAAAATTCAGTGTCATGAGAGCGTTCTTGTCTGTGTTATAAAGAGTGTGCGACACGTCACCTGAAATTAAAACCACCATAACTCTCATTTTAGGTCCAAAAGTGGCCAAATTTCTTCCAATCGGAGGTCTTGAAATTCACTTTCAAAGGAAAGAATTCTCGTTTCAAAATTCGGTGTGATGTGAGTGTTCTAGTCCGTTTTATAATGGGCGTGAGAAACATCACCCAAAATTAAAACGACCATAACTCTCTCATTTTAAGTCGAAAAGTAGTGCAATTTTTACCAATCGGAGGTCTTCCAAATCTCGTTCGTGGGGAAAATTCTCATTTAAAAATTCAATCTGTCGTGAGAGTTTTTGTCTGTTTCATAAAGAGTGCGGAAAACGTGGCCAAAAATTAAAACCTCCATAACTCTCTCATTTTGAGTCCAAAAGTGGTGAAAATTCCACGAATCGGAGGTCTTCATCTTCGCTCTCAGGGGAAAGAAATCTTGTTTCAAATTCAGTGGGATGAGAGCGTTCTTGTCTGTGTTATAAAGAGTGTGCGACGCGTCACCTGAAATTAAAACCTCCATAACTCTCATTTTAGGTCCAAAAGTGGCCAAATTTCTTCCAATCGGAGGTCTTGAAATTCAGTTTCAAAGGAAAGAATTCTGGTTTCAAAAGTCGGTGGGATGTGAGTGTTCTAGTCCGTTTTATAATGGGCGTGAGAAACATCACCCAAAATTAAAACGACCATAACTCTCTCATTTTAAGTCGAAAAGTAGTGCAATTTTTACCAATCGGAGGTCTTCAAAATCTCGTTTGTGGGGAAAATTCTCATTTAAAAATTCAATCTGTCGTGAGAGTTTTTGTCTGTTTCATAAAGAGTGCGGAAAACATGGCCGAAAATTAAAACCTCCATAACTCTCTCATTTTGAGTCCAAAACTGGTGAAATTTCCTCCAATCGGAGGTCTTCATCTTCGCTTTCAGGGGAAAGAAATCTTGTTTCAAAATTCAATGGGATGGTAGCGTTCTTGTTTGTTGTATAAAGAGTGTGCGACAGGTCACCTGAAATTAAAACCTCCATAACTCTCATGTTAGGTCCAAAAGTGGAGAAATTTCTTCCAATCGAAGGTCCTGAAATTCACTTTCAAAGGAAAAAATTCTCGTTTCAAAATTCGGTGGGATGAGAGTGTTCTGGTCCGTTTTAAAAAGGGCGTGAGAAACATCACCCAAAATTAAAACCACCATAACTCTCTCATTTTAAGTCGAAAAGTAGTGCAATTTCTACCAATCGGAGGTCTTCAAATTCTCGTTCGTGGGGAAAATTCTCATTTAAAAATTCAATGTGTTGTGAGAGTTCTTGTCCGTTTCGTAAAGAGTGTGCGAAACGTGGCCGAAAATTAAAACCTCCATAACTCTCTCATTTTGAGTACAAAAGTGGTGAAATTTCCACCAATCGGAGTTCTTCATCTTCGCTTTCAGGGGAAAGAAATCTTGTTTCAAAATTCAATGGGATGAGAGCGTTCTTCTTTGTGTTATAAAGAGTGTGCGACACGTCACCTGAAATTAAAACCTCCATAACTCTCATGTTAGGTCCAAAAGTGGCGAAATTTCTTCCAATCGGGGGTCTTGAAATTCACTTTCAAAGGAAAGAATTCTCGCTTCAAAATTCGGTGGGATGAGAGTGTTCTGGTCCGTTTTATAAAGCGCGTGAGAAACATCACCCAAAATTAAAACCACCATAACTCTCTCATTTTAAGTCGAAAAATAGTGCAATTTCTACCAATCGGAGGTCTTCAAATTCTCGTTCGTGGGGAAAATTCGCATTTAAAAATTCAATGTGTCGTGAGAGTTCTGGTCCGTTTCATAAAGAGTGCAAAACGTGGCCGAAAATTAAAACCTCCATAATTCTCTCATTTTGAGTCCAAAAGTGGTGAAATTTCCACGAATCGGAGGTCTTCATCTTCGCTCTCAGGGGAAAGAAATCTTGTTTCAAATTCAGTGGGATGAGAGCGTTCTTGTCTGTGTTATAAAGAGTGTGCGACACGTCACCTGAAATTAAAACCTCCATAACTCTCAATTTAGGTCCAAAAGTGGCCAAATTTCTTCCAATCGGAGGTCTTGAAATTCACTTTCAAAGGAAAGAATTCTCGTTTCAAAATTCGGTGGGATGTGAGTGTTCTATTCCGTTTTATAATGGGCGTGAGAAACATCACCCAAAATTAAAACCACCATAACTCTCTCATTTTAAGTCGAAAAATAGTGCAATTTCTACCAATCGGAGGTCTTCAAATTCTCGTTCGTGGGGAAAATTCGCATTTAAAAATTCAATGTGTCGTGAGAGTTCTGGTTCGTTTCATAAAGAGTGCAAAACGTGGCCGAAAATTAAAACCTCCATAACTCTCTCATTTTGAGTCCAAAAGTGGTGAAATTTCCACGAATCGGAGGTCTTCATCTTCGCTCTCAGGGGAAAGAAATCTTGTTTCAAATTCAGTGGGATGAGAGCGTTCTTGTCTGTGTTATAAAGAGTGTGCGACACGTCACCTGAAATTAAAACCTCCATAACTCTCATTTTAGGTCCAAAAGTGGCCAAATTTCTTCCAATCGGAGGTCTTGAAATTCACTTTCAAAGGAAAGAATTCTCGTTTCAAAATTCGGTGGGATGTGAGTATTCTAGTCCGTTTTATAATGGGCGTGAGAAACATCACCCAAAATTAAAACGACCATAACTCTCTCATTTTAAGTCGAAAAGTAGTGCAATTTTTACCAATCGGAGGTCTTCCAAATCTCGTTCGTGGGGAAAATTCTCATTTAAAAATTCAATCTGTCGTGAGAGTTTTTGTCTGTTTCATAAAGAGTGCGGAAAACATGGCCGAAAATTAGAACCTCCATAACTCTCTCATTTTAAGTCCAAAAGTGGTGAAATTTCCTCCAATCAGAGGTCTTCATCTTCGCTTTCAGGGGAAAGAAATCTTGTTTCAAAATTCAGTGGCATGAGAGCGTTCTTGTCTGTGTTATAAAGAGTGTGCGACACGTCACCTGAAATTAAAACCTCCATAACTCTCATTTTAGGTCCAAAAGTGGCCAAATTTCTTCCAATCGGAGGTCTTGAAATTCAGTTTCAAAGGAAAGAATTCTGGTTTCAAAAGTCGGTGGGATGTGAGTGTTCTAGTCCGTTTTATAATGGGCGTGAGAAACATCACCCAAAATTAAAACGACCATAACTCTCTCATTTTAAGTCGAAAAGTAGTGCAATTTTTACCAATCGGAGGTCTTCAAAATCTCGTTTGTGGGGAAAATTCTCATTTAAAAATTCAATCTGTCGTGAGAGTTTTTGTCTGTTTCATAAAGAGTGCGGAAAACATGGCCGAAAATTAAAACCTCCATAACTCTCTCATTTTGAGTCCAAAACTGGTGAAATTTCCTCCAATCGGAGGTCTTCATCTTCGCTTTCAGGGGAAAGAAATCTTGTTTCAAAATTCAATGGGATGGTAGCGTTCTTGTTTGTTGTATAAAGAGTGTGCGACAGGTCACCTGAAATTAAAACCTCCATAACTCTCATGTTAGGTCCAAAAGTGGAGAAATTTCTTCCAATCGAAGGTCCTGAAATTCACTTTCAAAGGAAAAAATTCTCGTTTCAAAATTCGGTGGGATGAGAGTGTTCTGGTCCGTTTTAAAAAGGGCGTGAGAAACATCACCCAAAATTAAAACCACCATAACTCTCTCATTTTAAGTCGAAAAGTAGTGGAATTTCTACCAATCGGAGGTCTTCAAATTCTCGTTCGTGGGGAAAATTCTCATTTAAAAATTCAATGTGTCGTGAGAGTTCTTGTCCGTTTCGTAATGAGTGTGCGAAACGTGGCCGAAAATTAAAACCTCCATAACTCTCTCATTTTGAGTACAAAAGTGGTGAAATTTCCACCAATCGGAGGTCTTCATCTTCGCTTTCAGGGGAAAGAAATCTTGTTTCAAAATTCAATGGGATGAGAGCGTTCTTGTTTGTGTTATAAAGAGTGTGCGACACGTCACCTGAAATTAAAACCTCCATAACTCTCATGTTAGGTCCAAAAGTGGCGAAATTTCTTCCAATCGGGGGTCTTGAAATTCACTTTCAAAGGAAAGAATTCTCGCTTCAAAATTCGGTGGGATGAGAGTGTTCTGGTCCGTTTTATAAAGCGCGTGAGAAACATCACCCAAAATTAAAACCACCATAACTCTCTCATTTTAAGTCGAAAAATAGTGCAATTTTTACCAATCGGAGGTCTTCAAATTCTCGTTCGTGGGGAAAATTCGCATTTAAAAATTCAATGTGTCGTGAGAGTTCTGGTCCGTTTCATAAAGAGTGCAAAACGTGGCCGAAAATTAAAACCTCCATAATTCTCTCATTTTGAGTCCAAAAGTGGTGAAATTTCCACGAATCGGAGGTCTTCATCTTCGCTCTCAGGGGAAAGAAATCTTGTTTCAAATTCAGTGGGATGAGAGCGTTCTTGTCTATGTTATAAAGAGTGTGCGACACGTCACCTGAAATTAAAACCTCCATAACTCTCATTTTAGGTCCAAAAGTGGCCAAATTTCTTCCAATCGGAGGTCTTGAAATTCACTTTCAAAGGAAAGAATTCTCGTTTCAAAATTCGGTGGGATGTGAGTGTTCTAGTCCGTTTTATAATGGGCGTGAGAAACATCACCCAAAATTAAAACGACCATAACTCTCTCATTTTAAGTCGAAAAGTAGTGCAATTATTACCAATCGGAGGTCTTCCAAATCTCGTTCGTGGGGAAAATTCTCATTTAAAAATTCAATCTGTCGTGAGAGTTTTTGTCTGTTTCATAAAGAGTGCGGAAAACATGGCCGAAAATTAGAACCTCCATAACTCTCTCATTTTGAGTCCAAAAGTGGTGAAATTTCCTCCAATCGGAGGTCTTCATCTTCGCTTTCAGGGGAAAGAAATCTTGTTTCAAAATTCAGTGTCATGAGAGCGTTCTTGTCTGTGTTATAAAGAGTGTGCGACACGTCACCTGAAATTAAAACCACCATAACTCTCATTTTAGGTCCAAAAGTGGCCAAATTTCTTCCAATCGGAGGTCTTGAAATTCACTTTCAAAGGAAAGAATTCTCGTTTCAAAATTCGGTGTGATGTGAGTGTTCTAGTCCGTTTTATAATGGGCGTGAGAAACATCACCCAAAATTAAAACGACCATAACTCTCTCATTTTAAGTCGAAAAGTAGTGGAATTTCTACCAATCGGAGGTCTTCAAATTCTCGTTCGTGGGGAAAATTCTCATTTAAAAATTCAATGTGTCGTGAGAGTTCTTGTCCGTTTCGTAATGAGTGTGCGAAACGTGGCCGAAAATTAAAACCTCCATAACTCTCTCATTTTGAGTACAAAAGTGGTGAAATTTCCACCAATCGGAGGTCTTCATCTTCGCTTTCAGGGGAAAGAAATCTTGTTTCAAAATTCAATGGGATGAGAGCGTTCTTGTTTGTGTTATAAAGAGTGTGCGACACGTCACCTGAAATTAAAACCTCCATAACTCTCATGTTAGGTCCAAAAGTGGCGAAATTTCTTCCAATCGGGGGTCTTGAAATTCACTTTCAAAGGAAAGAATTCTCGCTTCAAAATTCGGTGGGATGAGAGTGTTCTGGTCCGTTTTATAAAGCGCGTGAGAAACATCACCCAAAATTAAAACCACCATAACTCTCTCATTTTAAGTCGAAAAATAGTGCAATTTTTACCAATCGGAGGTCTTCAAATTCTCGTTCGTGGGGAAAATTCGCATTTAAAAATTCAATGTGTCGTGAGAGTTCTGGTCCGTTTCATAAAGAGTGCAAAACGTGGCCGAAAATTAAAACCTCCATAATTCTCTCATTTTGAGTCCAAAAGTGGTGAAATTTCCACGAATCGGAGGTCTTCATCTTCGCTCTCAGGGGAAAGAAATCTTGTTTCAAATTCAGTGGGATGAGAGCGTTCTTGTCTATGTTATAAAGAGTGTGCGACACGTCACCTGAAATTAAAACCTCCATAACTCTCATTTTAGGTCCAAAAGTGGCCAAATTTCTTCCAATCGGAGGTCTTGAAATTCACTTTCAAAGGAAAGAATTCTCGTTTCAAAATTCGGTGGGATGTGAGTGTTCTAGTCCGTTTTATAATGGGCGTGAGAAACATCACCCAAAATTAAAACGACCATAACTCTCTCATTTTAAGTCGAAAAGTAGTGCAATTATTACCAATCGGAGGTCTTCCAAATCTCGTTCGTGGGGAAAATTCTCATTTAAAAATTCAATCTGTCGTGAGAGTTTTTGTCTGTTTCATAAAGAGTGCGGAAAACATGGCCGAAAATTAGAACCTCCATAACTCTCTCATTTTGAGTCCAAAAGTGGTGAAATTTCCTCCAATCGGAGGTCTTCATCTTCGCTTTCAGGGGAAAGAAATCTTGTTTCAAAATTCAGTGTCATGAGAGCGTTCTTGTCTGTGTTATAAAGAGTGTGCGACACGTCACCTGAAATTAAAACCACCATAACTCTCATTTTAGGTCCAAAAGTGGCCAAATTTCTTCCAATCGGAGGTCTTGAAATTCACTTTCAAAGGAAAGAATTCTCGTTTCAAAATTCGGTGTGATGTGAGTGTTCTAGTCCGTTTTATAATGGGCGTGAGAAACATCACCCAAAATTAAAACGACCATAACTCTCTCATTTTAAGTCGAAAAGTAGTGCAATTTTTACCAATCGGAGGTCTTCCAAATCTCGTTCGTGGGGAAAATTCTCATTTAAAAATTCAATCTGTCGTGAGAGTTTTTGTCTGTTTCATAAAGAGTGCGGAAAACGTGGCCAAAAATTAAAACCTCCATAACTCTCTCATTTTGAGTCCAAAAGTGGTGAAAATTCCACGAATCGGAGGTCTTCATCTTCGCTCTCAGGGGAAAGAAATCTTGTTTCAAATTCAGTGGGATGAGAGCGTTCTTGTCTGTGTTATAAAGAGTGTGCGACGTGTCACCTGAAATTAAAACCTCCATAACTCTCATTTTAGGTCCAAAAGTGGCCAAATTTCTTCCAATCGGAGGTCTTGAAATTCAGTTTCAAAGGAAAGAATTCTGGTTTCAAAAGTCGGTGGGATGTGAGTGTTCTAGTCCGTTTTATAATGGGCGTGAGAAACATCACCCAAAATTAAAACGACCATAACTCTCTCATTTTAAGTCGAAAAGTAGTGCAATTTTTACCAATCGGAGGTCTTCAAAATCTCGTTTGTGGGGAAAATTCTCATTTAAAAATTCAATCTGTCGTGAGAGTTTTTGTCTGTTTCATAAAGAGTGCGGAAAACATGGCCGAAAATTAAAACCTCCATAACTCTCTCATTTTGAGTCCAAAACTGGTGAAATTTCCTCCAATCGGAGGTCTTCATCTTCGCTTTCAGGGGAAAGAAATCTTGTTTCAAAATTCAATGGGATGCTAGCGTTCTTGTTTGTTGTATAAAGAGTGTGCGACAGGTCACCTGAAATTAAAACCTCCATAACTCTCATGTTAGGTCCAAAAGTGGAGAAATTTCTTCCAATCGAAGGTCCTGAAATTCACTTTCAAAGGAAAAAATTCTCGTTTCAAAATTCGGTGGGATGAGAGTGTTCTGGTCCGTTTTAAAAAGGGCGTGAGAAACATCACCCAAAATTAAAACCACCATAACTCTCTCAATTTAAGTCGAAAAGTAGTGCAATTTCTACCAATCGGAGGTCTTCAAATTCTCGTTCGTGGGGAAAATTCTCATTTAAAAATTCAATGTGTTGTGAGAGTTCTTGTCCGTTTCGTAAAGAGTGTGCGAAACGTGGCCGAAAATTAAAACCTCCATAACTCTCTCATTTTGAGTACAAAAGTGGTGAAATTTCCACCAATCGGAGTTCTTCATCTTCGCTTTCAGGGGAAAGAAATCTTGTTTCAAAATTCAATGGGATGAGAGCGTTCTTCTTTGTGTTATAAAGAGTGTGCGACACGTCACCTGAAATTAAAACCTCCATAACTCTCATGTTAGGTCCAAAAGTGGCGAAATTTCTTCCAATCGGGGGTCTTGAAATTCACTTTCAAAGGAAAGAATTCTCGCTTCAAAATTCGGTGGGATGAGAGTGTTCTGGTCCGTTTTATAAAGCGCGTGAGAAACATCACCCAAAATTAAAACCACCATAACTCTCTCATTTTAAGTCGAAAAATAGTGCAATTTCTACCAATCGGAGGTCTTCAAATTCTCGTTCGTGGGGAAAATTCGCATTTAAAAATTCAATGTGTCGTGAGAGTTCTGGTCCGTTTCATAAAGAGTGCAAAACGTGGCCGAAAATTAAAACCTCCATAATTCTCTCATTTTGAGTCCAAAAGTGGTGAAATTTCCACGAATCGGAGGTCTTCATCTTCGCTCTCAGGGGAAAGAAATCTTGTTTCAAATTCAGTGGGATGAGAGCGTTCTTGTCTGTGTTATAAAGAGTGTGCGACACGTCACCTGAAATTAAAACCTCCATAACTCTCAATTTAGGTCCAAAAGTGGCCAAATTTCTTCCAATCGGAGGTCTTGAAATTCACTTTCAAAGGAAAGAATTCTCGTTTCAAAATTCGGTGGGATGTGAGTGTTCTATTCCGTTTTATAATGGGCGTGAGAAACATCACCCAAAATTAAAACCACCATAACTCTCTCATTTTAAGTCGAAAAATAGTGCAATTTCTACCAATCGGAGGTCTTCAAATTCTCGTTCGTGGGGAAAATTCGCATTTAAAAATTCAATGTGTCGTGAGAGTTCTGGTTCGTTTCATAAAGAGTGCAAAACGTGGCCGAAAATTAAAACCTCCATAACTCTCTCATTTTGAGTCCAAAAGTGGTGAAATTTCCACGAATCGGAGGTCTTCATCTTCGCTCTCAGGGGAAAGAAATCTTGTTTCAAATTCAGTGGGATGAGAGCGTTCTTGTCTGTGTTATAAAGAGTGTGCGACACGTCACCTGAAATTAAAACCTCCATAACTCTCATTTTAGGTCCAAAAGTGGCCAAATTTCTTCCAATCGGAGGTCTTGAAATTCGCTTTCAAAGGAAAGAATTCTCGTTTCAAAATTCGGTGGGATGTGAGTATTCTAGTCCGTTTTATAATGGGCGTGAGAAACATCACCCAAAATTAAAACGACCATAACTCTCTCATTTTAAGTCGAAAAGTAGTGCAATTTTTACCAATCGGAGGTCTTCCAAATCTCGTTCGTGGGGAAAATTCTCATTTAAAAATTCAATCTGTCGTGAGAGTTTTTGTCTGTTTCATAAAGAGTGCGGAAAACATGGCCGAAAATTAGAACCTCCATAACTCTCTCATTTTAAGTCCAAAAGTGGTGAAATTTCCTCCAATCAGAGGTCTTCATCTTCGCTTTCAGGGGAAAGAAATCTTGTTTCAAAATTCAGTGGCATGAGAGCGTTCTTGTCTGTGTTATAAAGAGTGTGCGACACGTCACCTGAAATTAAAACCTCCATAACTCTCATTTTAGGTCCAAAAGTGGCCAAATTTCTTCCGATCGGAGGTCTTGAAATTCACTTTCAAAGGAAAGAATTCTCGTTTCAAAATTCGGTGGGATGTGAGTGTTCTAGTCCGTTTTATAATGGGCGTGAGAAACATCACCCAAAATTAAAACGACCATAACTCTCTCATTTTAAGTCGAAAAGTAGTGCAATTTTTACCAATCAGAGGTCTTCCAAATCTCGTTCGTGGGGAAAATTCTCATTTAAAAATTCAATCGGTCGTGATTGTTTTTGTCTGTTTCATAAAGAGTGCGGAAAACATGGCCGAAAATTAGAACCTCCATAACTATCTCATTTTGAGTCCAAAAGTGGTGAAATTTCCTCCAATCGGAGGTCTTCATCTTCGCTTTCAGGGGAAAGAAATCTTGTTTCAAAATTCAGTGGCATGAGAGCGTTCTTGTCTGTGTTATAAAGAGTGTGCGACACGTCACCTGAAATTAAAACCACCATAACTCTCATTTTAGGTCCAAAAGTGGCCAAATTTCTTCCAATCGGAGGTCTTGAAATTCAGTTTCAAAGGAAAGAATTCTCGTTTCAAAAGTCGGTGGGATGTGAGTGTTCTAGTCCGTTTTATAATGGGCGTGAGAAACATCACCCAAAATTAAAACGACCATAACTCTCTCATTTTAAGTCGAAAAGTAGTGCAATTTTTACCAATCGGAGGTCTTCCAAATCTCGTTCGTGGGTAAAATTCTCATTTAAAAATTCAATCTGTCGTGAGAGTTTTTGTCTGTTTCATAAAGAGTGCGGAAAACATGGCCGAAAATTAAAACCTCCATAAATCTCTCATTTTGAGTCCAAAACTGGTGAAATTTCCTCCAATCGGAGGTCTTCATCTTCGCTTTCAGGGGAAAGAAATCTTGTTTCAAAATTCAATGGGATGGTAGCGTTCTTGTTTGTGTTATAAAGAGTGTGCGACAGGTCACCTGAAATTAAAACCTCCATAACTCTCATGTTAGGTCCAAAAGTGGAGAAATTTCTTCCAATCGAAGGTCCTGAAATTCACTTTCAAAGGAAAAAATTCTCGTTTCAAAATTCGGTGGGATGAGAGTGTTCTGGTCCGTTTTAAAAAGGGCGTGAGAAACATCACCCAAAATTAAAACCACCATAACTCTCTCATTTTAAGTCGAAAAGTAGTGGAATTTCTACCAATCGGAGGTCTTCAAATTCTCGTTCGTGGGGAAAATTCTCATTTAAAAATTCAATGTGTTGTGAGAGTTCTTGTCCGTTTCGTAAAGAGTGTGCGAAACGTGGCCGAAAATTAAAACCTCCATAACTCTCTCATTTTAAGTACAAAAGTGGTGAAATTTCCACCAATCGGAGTTCTTCATCTTCGCTTTCAGGGGAAAGAAATCTTGTTTCAAAATTCAATGGGATGAGAGCGTTCTTCTTTGTGTTATAAAGAGTGTGCGACACGTCACCTGAAATTAAAACCTCCATAACTCTCATGTTAGGTCCAAAAGTGGCGAAATTTCTTCCAATCGGGGGTCTTGAAATTCACTTTCAAAGGAAAGAATTCTCGCTTCAAAATTCGGTGGGATGAGAGTGTTCTGGTCCGTTTTATAAAGCGCGTGAGAAACATCACCCAAAATTAAAACCACCATAACTCTCTCATTTTAAGTCGAAAAATAGTGCAATTTCTACCAATCGGAGGTTTTCAAATTCTCGTTCGTGGGGAAAATTCAATGTGTCGTGAGAGTTCTGGTCCGTTTCATAAAGAGTGCAAAACGTGGCCGAAAATTAAAACCTCCATAACTCTCTCATTTTGAGTCCAAAAGTGGTGAAATTTCCACGAATCGGAGGTCTTCATCTTCGCTCTCAGGGGAAAGAAATCTTGTTTCAAATTCAGTGGGATGAGAGCGTTCTTGTCTGTGTTATAAAGAGTGTGCGACACGTCACCTGAAATTAAAACCTCCATAACTCTCATTTTAGGTCCAAAAGTGGCCAAATTTCTTCCAATCGGAGGTCTTGAAATTCAGTTTCAAAGGAAAGAATTCTCGTTTCAAAAGTCGGTGGGATGTGAGTGTTCTAGTCCGTTTTATAATGGGCATGAGAAACATCACCCAAAATTAAAACGACCATAACTCTCTCATTTTAAGTCGAAAAGTAGTGCAATTTTTACCAATCGGAGGTCTTCCAAATCTCGTTCGTGGGGAAAATTCTCATTTAAAAATTCAATCTGTCGTGAGAGTTTTTGTCTGTTTCATAAAGAGTGCGGAAAACATGGCCGAGAATTAAAACCTCCATAACTCTCTCATTTTGAGTCCAAAACTGGTGAAATTTCCTCCAATCGGAGGTCTTCATCTTCGCTTTCAGGGGAAAGAAATCTTGTTTCAAAATTCAATGGGATGGTAGCGTTCTGTTTGTGTTATAAAGAGTGTGCGACAGGTCACCTGAAATTAAAACCTCCATAACTCTCATGTTTCGTCCAAAGGTGGCGAAATTTCTTCCAATCGAAGGTCCTGAAATTCACTTTCAAAGGAAAAAATTCCCGTTTCAAAATTCGGTGGGATGAGAGTGTTCTGGTCCGTTTTGAAAAGGGCGTGAGAAACATCACCCAAAATTAAAACCACCATAACTCTCTCATTTTAAGTCGAAAAGTAGTGCAATTTCTACCAATCGGAGGTCTTCAAATTCTCGTTCGTGGGGAAAATTCTCATTTAAAAATTCAATGTGTCGTGAGAGTTCTTGTCCGTTTCGTAATGAGTGTGCGAAACGTGGCCGAAAATTAAAACCTCCATAACTCTCTCATTTTGAGTACAAAAGTGGTGAAATTTCCACCAATCGGAGGTCTTCATCTTCGCTTTCAGGGGAAAGAAATCTTGTTTCAAAATTCAATGGGATGAGAGCGTTCTTGTTTGTGTTATAAAGAGTGTGCGACACGTCACCTGAAATTAAAACCTCCATAACTCTCATGTTAGGTCCAAAAGTGGCGAAATTTCTTCCAATCGGGGGTCTTGAAATTCACTTTCAAAGGAAAGAATTCTCGCTTCAAAATTCGGTGGGATGAGAGTGTTCTGGTCCGTTTTATAAAGCGCGTGAGAAACATCACCCAAAATTAAAACCACCATAACTCTCTCATTTTAAGTCGAAAAATAGTGCAATTTCTACCAATCGGAGGTCTTCAAATTCTCGTTCGTGGGGAAAATTCGCATTTAAAAATTCAATGTGTCGTGAGAGTTTTTGTCTGTTTAATAAAGAGTGCGGAAAACATGGCCGAGAATTAAAACCTCCATAACTCTCTCATTTTGAGTCCAAAACTGTTGAAATTTCCTCCAATCGGAGGTCTTCATCTTCGCTTTCAGGGGAAAGAAATCTTGTTTCAAAATTCAATGGGATGGTAGCGTTCTTGTTTGTGTTATAAAGAGTGTGCGACAGGTCACCTGAAATTAAAACCTCCATAACTCTCATGTTACGTCCAAAGGTGGCGAAATTTCTTCCAATCGAAGGTCCTGAAATTCACTTTCAAAGGAAAACATTCTCGTTTCAAAATTCGGTGGGATGAGAGTGTTCTGGTCCGTTTTGAAAAGGGCGTGAGAAACATCACCCAAAATTAAAACCACCATAACTCTCTCATTTTAAGTCGAAAAGTAGTGCAATTTCAACCAATCGGAGGTCTTCAAATTCTCGTTCGTGGGGAAAATTCTCATTTAAAAATTCAATGTGTCGTGAGAGTTCTTGTCCGTTTCGTAAAGAGTGTGCGAAACGTGGCCGAAAATTAAAACCTCCATAACTCTCTCATTTTGAGTACAAAAGTGGTGAAATTTCCACCAATCGGAGGTCTTCATCTTCGCTTTCAGGGGAAAGAAATCTTGTTTCAAAATTCAATGGGATGAGAGCGTTCTTGTTTGTGTTATAAAGAGTGTGCGACACGTCACCTGAAATTAAAACCTCCATAACTCTCATGTTAGGTCCAAAAGTGGCGAAATTTCTTCCAATCGAGGGTCTTGAAATTCACTTTCAAAGGAAAGAATTCTCGCTTCAAAATTCGGTGGGATGAGAGTGTTCTGGTCCGTTTTATAAAGCGCGTGAGAAACATCACCCAAAATTAAAACCACCATAACTCTCTCATTTTAAGTCGAAAAATAGTGCAATTTCTACCAATCGGAGGTCTTCAAATTCTCGTTCGTGGGGAAAATTCGCATTTAAAAATTCAATGTGTCGTGAGAGTTCTGGTCCGTTTCATAAAGAGTGCAAAACGTGGCCGAAAATTAAAACCTCCATAATTCTCTCATTTTGAGTCCAAAAGTGGTGAAATTTCCACGAATCGGAGGTCTTCATCTTCGCTCTCAGGGGAAAGAAATCTTGTTTCAAATTCAGTGGGATGAGAGCGTTCTTGTCTGTGTTATAAAGAGTGTGCGACACGTCACCTGAAATTAAAACCTCCATAACTCTCATTTTAGGTCCAAAAGTGGCCAAATTTCTTCCAATCGGAGGTCTTGAAATTCACTTTCAAAGGAAAGAATTCTCGTTTCAAAATTCGGTGGGATGTGAGTGTTCTAGTCCGTTTTATAATGGGCGTGAGAAACATCACCCAAAATTAAAACGACCATAACTCTCTCATTTTAAGTCGAAAAGTAGTGCAATTTTTACCAATCGGATGTCTTCCAAATCTCGTTCGTGGGGAAAATTCTCATTTAAAAATTCAATCTGTCGTGAGAGTTTTTGTCTGTTTCATAAAGAGTGTGGAAAACATGGCCGAAAATTAGAACCTCCATAACTCTCTCATTTTGAGTCCAAAAGTGGTGAAATTTCCTCCAATCGGAGGTCTTCATCTTCGCTTTCGGGGGAAAGAAATCTTGTTTCAAAATTCAGTGGCATGAGAGCGTTCTTGTCTGTGTTATAAAGAGTGTGCGACACGTCACCTGAAATTAAAACCTCCATAACTCTCATTTTAGGTCCAAAAGTGGCCAAATTTCTTCCAATCGGAGGTCTTGAAATTCACTTTCAAAGGAAAGAATTCTCGTTTCAAAATTCGGTGGGATGTGAGTGTTCTAGTCCGTTTTATAATGGGCGTGAGAAACATCACCCAAAATTAAAACGACCATAACTCTCTCATTTTAAGTCGAAAAGTAGTGCAATTTTTACCAATCGGAGGTCTTCCAAATCTCGTTCGTGGGGAAAATTCTCATTTAAAAATTCAATCTGTCGTGAGAGTTTTTGTCTGTTTCATAAAGAGTGCGGAAAACATGGCCGAAAATTAGAACCTCCATAACTCTCTCATTTTGAGTCCAAAAGTGGTGAAATTTCCTCCAATCGGAGGTCTTCATCTTCGCTTTCAGGGGAAAGAAATCTTGTTTCAAAATTCAGTGGCATGAGAGCGTTCTTGTCTGTGTTATAAAGAGTGTGCGACACGTCACCTGAAATTAAAACCACCATAACTCTCATTTTAGGTCCAAAAGTGGCCAAATTTCTTCCAATCGGAGGTCTTGAAATTCACTTTCAAAGGAAAGAATTCTCGCTTCAAAATTCGGTGGGATGAGAGTGTTCTGGTCCGTTTTATAAAGGGCGTGAGAAACATCACCCAAAATTAAAACCACCATAACTCTCTCATTTTAAGTCAAAAAATAGTGCAATTTCTACCAATCGGAGGTCTTCAAATTCTCGTTCGTGGGGAAAATTCGCATTTAAAAATTCAATGTGTCGTGAGAGTTCTGGTCCGTTTCATAAAGAGTGCAAAACGTGGCCGAAAATTAAAACCTCCATAACTCTCTCATTTTGAGTCCAAAAGTGGTGAAATTTCCTCCAATCGGAGGTCTTCATCTTCGCTTTCAGGGGAAAGAAATCTTGTTTCAAAATTCAGTGGCATGAGAGCGTTCTTGTCTGTGTTATAAAGAGTGTGCGACACGTCACCTGAAATTAAAACCACCATAACTCTCATTTTAGGTCCAAAAGTGGCCAAATTTCTTCCCATCGGAGGTCTTGAAATTCACTTTCAAAGGAAAGAATTCTCGTTTCAAAATTCGGTGTGATGTGAGTGTTCTAGTCCGTTTTATAATGGGCGTGAGAAACATCACCCAAAATTAAAACGACCATAACTCTCTCATTTTAAGTCGAAAAGTAGTGTAATTTTTACCAATCGGAGGTCTTCCAAATCTCGTTCGTGGGGAAAATTCTCATTTAAAAATTCAATCTGTCGTGAGAGTTTTTGTCTGTTTCATAAAGAGTGCGGAAAACGTGGCCAAAATTAAAACCTCCATAACTCTCTCATTTTGAGTCCAAAAGTGGTGAAAATTCCACGAATCGGAGGTCTTCATCTTCGCTCTCAGGGGAAAGAAATCTCGTTTCAAATTCAGTGGGATGAGAGCGTTCTTGTCTGTGTTATAAAGAGTGTGCGACGCGTCACCTGAAATTAAAACCTCCATAACTATCATTTTAGGTCCAAAAGTGGCCAAATTTCTTCCAATCGGAGGTCTTGAAATTCAGTTTCAAAGGAAAGAATTCTGGTTTCAAAAGTCGGTGGGATGTGAGTGTTCTAGTCCGTTTTATAATGGGCGTGAGAAACATCACCCAAAATTAAAACGACCATAACTCTCTCATTTTAAGTCGAAAAGTAGTGCAATTTTTACCAATCGGAGGTCTTCCAAATCTCGTTCGTGGGGAAAATTCTGATTTAAAAATTCAATCTGTCGTGAGACTTTTTGTCTGTTTCATAAAGTGTGCGAAAAACATGGCCGAAAATTAAAACCTCCATAACTCTCTCATTTTGAGTCCAAAACTGGTGAAATTTCCTCCAATCGGAGGTCTTCATCTTCGCTTTCAGGGGAAAGAAATCTTGTTTCAAAATTCAATGGGATGGTAGCGTTCTTGTTTGTGTTATAAAGAGTGTGCGACAGGTCATCTGAAATTAAAACCTCCATAACTCTCATGTTAGGTCCAAAAGTGGAGAAATTTCTTCCACTCGAAGGTCCTGAAATTCACTTTCAAAGGAAAAAATTCTCGTTTCAAAATTCGGTGGGATGAGAGTGTTCTGGTCCGTTTTAAAAAGGCCGTGAGAAACATCACCCAAAATTAAAACCACCATAACTCTCTCATTTTAAGTCGAAAAGTAGTGCAATTTCTACCAATCGGAGGTCTTCAAATTCTCGTTCCTGGGGAAAATTCTCATTTAAAAATTCAATGTGTTGTGAGAGTTCTTGTCCGTTTCGTAAAGAGTGTGCGAAACGTGGCCGAAAATTAAAACCTCCATAACTCTCTCATTTTGAGTACAAAAGTGGTGAAATTTCCACCAATCGGAGTTCTTCATCTTCGCTTTCAGGGGAAAGAAATCTTGTTTCAAAATTCAATGGGATGAGAGCGTTCTTCTTTGTGTTATAAAGAGTGTGCGACACGTCACCTGAAATTAAAACCTCCATAACTCTCATGTTAGGTCCAAAAGTGGCAAAATTTCTTCCAATCGGGGGTCTTGAAATTCACTTTCAAAGGAAAGAATTCTCGCTTCAAAATTCGGTGGGATGAGAGTGTTCTGGTCCGTTTTATAAAGCGCGTGAGAAACATCACCCAAAATTAAAACCACCATAACTCTCTCATTTTAAGTCGAAAAATAGTGCAATTTTTACCAATCGGAGGTCTTCAAATTCTCGTTCGTGGGGAAAATTCGCATTTAAAAATTCAATGTGTCGTGAGAGTTCTGGTCCGTTTCATAAAGAGTGCAAAACGTGGCCGAAAATTAAAACCTCCATAACTCTGTGGGACATGATCCCGCGAGAGGGGTGGGGCGCGAGCCGCCATGCACTCTCTCTTGGTCTCTCGTACCCACGCGATTGGCGTGTGCATTTTATTATTGATTCGTCTTTCCTGTGAACTTGGGATCACTAAGGCAATCCGAATTCCACACGAAAGAGACTGACAGAGTCGCCACCTAGATGTGGGATCTAGGACCCATAATTAACCAGAAATCTAGACTCGCTACCTGGTTACGAGAATGGAAGGTATGGGGAGTTATCCACCACATGCACCATTCTTGTCCGATAATCGGTCTTCGATTCCAAAAGCTAACTCTTTTAAATTTATTTTAAATGGCTCATTCAACTCTATGTTAATGTGCGAACTAAGTGACATGCATCCTATGATCTAATTTTAATGTGAATCCTAGATGTGTATCTTGATTTATTAATTTGTCTGGATTCATTCTAAGTGAAAGTTCTCCTAGAATTCTAATTTCATGGAAAATCCTAAGTGATTTGATTAAGCATTTACAAGAAAATTAATATACAAAACACCACAATTTGTTTGTGGTGCCGACTCGCGGGTGGTATGCCATCAGACATCCAAGCTGCCTACGTACCCAAGCCTTACTGGGATCAGAGTCGACGTAGTTCGGTGCACCTAAGCTAAGCTACATATGCCTAACTCAACTAGGACACCGACTTAGACGGATTTGACTGTTTCAACAGTTTTAAGAGGAATTATTTAATTCAAGTTGAGGATTTTATTATCTTAGGATTTCATCTAAGATGCTATATGATTCTTATCTGAATGCAAGTTGTCCCTTAGACTAATGCAGGTTTGCCTACATCCTAGTTTACTAGGCTTGTCTTAAGGAAAGATTGGGTGACTAGTGTAACTAGACCTATGGTACGGTTGCTATACATAGCAAGCGTCCGTGATGAGGCTGGACTCCTAACTCTAGGACTTCTTAACACTTAAGACTCCCTAAAACTTAGGACACGACACGACACGACACCAGTGTTCCTAAATTGGGCTCTAAGGGTTCCTAAAGGAATTTTGAATCCAAAGCTCAGGAATTTCCAATTCTTCTGGATTGGTTGAGTCTTTTAAAGTTTTTCTCGAAAGCTTTTAGTTATCTTGAGGCCTTTAATGTGTGTTGTGTCTTTTGAGTTGTTTATTTAGAAGGTTTTGGTTTAACTTGAAACTTTTAGTGGTGTTTCGGTTAATGACTTTTAACAGATTTAGATTAGTATATTTATTTTTATTTATTTTTATTTTATTTTTTAAGTGAGCGAATTTTAGGTTCGTGACTTTTAAGTTAGGTGCATTTTAGATTAACAGATTTTAGGTTTGGTTTGTTTTAGATTAGTGACTTTTAAGATTGGTGTATTTTAGATTAATAAATTTTAATTTTTGTTTGGAAAAGGACATTAATACAAACATGTTTTGACAATTTCACATATTCGACAAAACATTGACCATTAAAAGATCTAACAAACGCAGCCCACTAAAACAGTCATAACTCTTTAACCGCTTGGCCAAATTGAATGTACAAACATGCGTTGGAAAGATAATTTATATGGCTACAACTTTGTAATTTATCATTTTCTATGAATCTGTGGTCTAGAGGTTCGAAATCTGGTCACAAAATGGGCAGCCAGCACTATAGCGGGAATGATATTGGCACCACGACGTTTTGTCCTATTATTTCTTGTTCTCAATTTTGTCATTTTATGTTGTGCCTATGGGTTTTCGTCTCATTATGTTGTGTTTGATTTTTCTTTCTTAATTGTTAATTTTGTTTTATTTTGGTTTATATGTTATTTTTTAGATTTTTGTATGTGCTTCAATTTTTATCTTAATTAATTTTTTATGTTTCAGTTGAGATAGGTTTGAGGGATTCGGATGAGGGTATTAAATGGGATGCATGGCTTAATGGATCATGGAGTGGCTGAGAATATCAATCGAAAAGGCGGGATATTGTTATCAAATAAAATGAGGGGCAGTTGATATCAAAGGAATTAAGCTTTATTTATCAATTTGCAATGGGGCTGTGGTTATCAAAGTGGAAGGGGCTGTGATTATCATTTGTACAAGATGGGTTGTAGATTTTAATTTAAAAAAAGGGTTGTGGTTATCAATTAAAGAGGTGGGTAGTGTGACAAATTGAAGTGGGCTGTGATTATCAAGCAAAAACATGAGCTGATGATGTCAATTGGAAGTTGGGCTTTATTATTATTTTTTTCAATTGGGAGTGGGGCATTGATTATCAATTCGGAAGAGGCCCCAAAATTGGGTTTCGGATGGCTGTGGAATTGGATGCTTAAGTTGCAGAGATTCAATGGTTTCGAAAATTATTTTTTTTAGTGTTCTTTATTTAATTATTACTAGCCCCAAAAGAATTAGAATTGGCAAGAGCTTATGGAATTCAAAATCCATTAGATGTTTTGATTCTAAAGAGTAAGAACAGAGGACATGCTTTGTAATTAAGAAAGAAAGAAACACAAAACTCAATGAATAAATAATTGCAATGAAAAAATCAGGAAACATGCAAATCAGAAATCAAAGCTTAAGTATAGTGAATACTTACTTGGAGAAGAGAGAACACCTGGGATCAGCCAAGAGCCAAGGATAATTCAACAAGGAGAGAGAGAGAGGCCATTGTTGAGGAGGGGAGAGATGAGCTAAAAGGGTGAGAGAGCTTGTTCGGTCCCCCCAACTGTGAGAAGGTTACCCCCCGTCCTTCCTTTTCTTTTTTTACAGCAAAAGCCTATGGGGTATTTATTCTTCAACATTGAAAAGAAAGCCAATTTTTTTATTTTAGCAAATGTGATGCACTCATCACTACACTCTTTTCTATATTAAAAAACTGTGTGGCTCCATGTGAGGGAAGAGAGAAAATCAAATGCTATCATTTCAACCACAACAAGCTTCTCTGTTCTTTCTTTCTTTTTGTTTTTTTAATTGTTATTTTAAACAACACCGCACCCTCTCCCATGTTAAAAACCGTATGGACTCATTCAAATTTTCTTTTTTTTATTTAGCTTTACTAAACTACCCCTCCATGAAGTGTTGTATGTGCAATCATTTTGCCATATTTCAAATGAGAGGAGAAGCTAAAGTCCAACAATGTTTCTCTTTATATTATAAGGGTGACGGTTGGTGACCTCCTTTTCTCATTGGATCCCCTCAAAATAATTTTTCTAATAAAGAAAGAGAGCTCAAGAGACTTTGCTCATTTAGCCGTTTCACAAACAATTTTAATAAGCTTTCTTTTATTTGTCTTATTCTTGGTGGGACCCACAAAAGATGCCTTTACAATGCGCGGGCCCCCTGTTTGATCCAAATCTAAACAAATGCTCATGGTGGGCCCACCAAACGGATCCAAATTCTCTCTTGCTCGGATTTTCATGAATAACCCTTCTCACCCTTAGCGAGAAAATTCGAAACACAGCAGAAATGATCGGAAAGATTGAGAAAGCGTAAGGGACAGACACGGGAATGGAAAACACTGGAAAATACTGATAACAAGAACACTAACTTCTTTGTTGATTAAGGCGGAGCAAAATGGGGTGTCTACAGATGCCCCTCTTTGGTAGAGATGACGTAGTCATCGAATACCAAAGTCAAAATGACAGAACCATTTTGCGTAGCTTTAATCGACAAAAGACTCTACGGAACCTAGACGCAAGCATTTACTACCTAATGTAAAACCCAAAACGAAGTCCTAGAATTGGAATGTAGTAAAAAAATCCCGCTGCGGTGCCGCTCGACATCACATTTATATGATGTTCAAAGAGAAAAGACCATTTTTGAATGGACTCAGAATGAAATACCATATTTTTACGGCTTCCAAGGAAATGAGACATCACATTTGTATGATGCTCAAAGAGAGTAAGAGACCATAGTTGTATGGACCTGAAGAGAATGGAATACCGTATTTTTACGGAGTTCCAAAGAAATGAGGTATCATATTTGTATGATGCTCAAAGAGAATAAGAGAACGTAGTTGTATGGACTCGAAGAGAATGGAACACCGTATTTTTTACGGAGTTCCAAGGAAATGAGGTATCATATTTGTATGATGCTCAAAGAGAATAAGAGAACATTTTTGAATGGACTCAGAAGAGAATGGAATACCGTATTTTTACGGAGTTCCAAAGAAATGAGGTATCATATTTGTATGATGCTCAAAGAGAATAAGAGAACATTTTTGAATGGACTCAGAAGAGAATGGAATACCGTATTTTTTACGGAGTTCCAAGGAAATGAGGTATCATATTTGTATGATGCTCAAAGAGAATAAGAGAACATTTTTGAATGGACTCAGAAGAGAATGGAATACCGTATTTTTTACGGAGTTCCAAGGAAATGAGGTATCATATTTGTATGATGCTCAAAGAGAATAAGAGAACATTTTTGAATGGACTTAGAAGAGAATGGAATACCGTATTTTTACGGAGTTCCAAGGAAATGAGGTATCATATTTGTATGATGCTCAAAGGGAATAAGAGAACATTTTTTAATGGACTCAGAATGAAATACCGTATTTTTACGGCTTCAATCTTCGGTTGAGATTAATGAATTTGGAGGTTTTTTTATGAATTTGAATTTGACGTAGAATTGGATTTGATGAATTTGGGGAATTTGAATTTGACGTAGGATTGGACTTGATGAATTTTGGGAATTTGAATTTAACGTAGAATTGGATTTGATGAATTACGGAATTCCAAGGAAATGAGGTATCATATTTGTATGATGCTCAAAGAGAATAAGAGAACATTTTTGAATGGACTTAGAAGAAAATGGAATACCGTATTTTTACGGAGTTCCAAGGAAATGAGATATCATATTTGTATGATGTTCAAAGAAAGAAGACCACTTTCAAATGGACTCAAAGAGTATATGATAACAGAGATTATCAGGAAAGGGGGAACTGGAATCTCCAATTAACAATTTTGGAAGCAAATGATTCAATACCACCATGCAGCAAAGGTCTTTCAAGGCTTGAATATGAGATGCCACTTTATTAGCAACCTGCCCCAGTTTAAGGCCTTCTAACCTTCTTCTATTCATTGACCAGAGATCATTCTTGCAACGATTTTTCACCATTCGTGACAGTCGCACCTTTTCCAAGTTTCTCGGAATCCGTTAATGAACCTGCCTTCAGAGTGATTGCACCCTACAACAATTCTTTAAAATAGCATTTGTAAATTTTTCTAAAAATAGAACCACAGACATTGGTAATAAAAAGACAAAATAAGAAAGATTACTCAAGTGATCTCGTGATGCTTCTGACTTATCAGTATTTTCTTTTGGGTTAGGTTAGCCTCTTTTAAAGAATGTTTCTCCACTGATAAACATCTTCACTTATTTTTTAAGACAGTGATACTTCATATATCCTTCTATCAACTTTCGGATTGTTTTGAAATTAATGCCCTTAGTTTCGGGAATCATTGTTATTTTTGCCTGACCTACTGAGAGTTCAGAGGTCGATGTAATTCTTCTGGCGTGAACCCCATCTTACCACGACCAAGTATTCCTTTTTAGATTTTCAACTTGGCGGACCGTTCAACCTTAACTTTTGCCTGAATCGCCTTTTAGGTTTTCAACTCAGCAGGCTACCCCCTTAACTTTTGCCTAAGCTGCCTTTTCAGGTTTTCAACTTAGCAGAGGAATGATCCTGAATTTTGCCTAGATCGCCTTTTCAGGTTTTCAATCTAGCGGATTTTCAAGCTCCATTTTTTTTTTTTTTTTTTTTTTTTTTTTTTTTGAACACCAAAAGGACTTTACAGGTGAGGTAGAGCTTTTCAAAGAATGGCTTAAGGTTTTGCAAGAGTTTCGACCGAACCTGTGAACAGGTTGCCTACGTATCCCAGTGTAGGAATCAGGTCATGCGTAGTTCAGGGGAATGCCCCTAGTACATTGGGTTTTGAAGGAAAATTTTATGTAGGCTCGAAAGGGTTTGCAAAAGGTTATATATTTTTTGATTTTGGGTTATGAATTTGGGTTTTATTCGGCCAAAAGACGGCCTTCTGGTGTTCAAGCATAGAACCTCTTGAGTTGATCAAGATTTGTTGGTTCCGGCAATATTTCTCCATTTAAATTACGGAGCTTGACGGCTTTTCCGGGTAAGATTTGGTCCACGATGTATGGCCCTGACCAATTAGGCTTGAATTTGCCTCTTGGGTCAAGCACTGGTGCTCGATTTTCTTTTAGAACAAGATTGCCTTCTTCGAGATCTCTGATTTTAACCTTTTTATTAAAAGCCCGGGCTATTCTGCGCTGATAACCCTGCACATGGTAAAGTGCTTTTAACCTCTTTTCATCTAGCATGTTCAGCTCTTTATATCTGGCGTCTGCCCATTCATTTTCTGGCAACTTGACTTCAGTCAATACTCGGAGCGAAGGTACACGGATCTCCACAGGTAGCACTGCTTCCATACCATAAACAAGAGAGTAAGGGGTTGCCCCAGTTGAAGCTCTAATTGATGTTCTGTAAGCCCACAATGCGTACGGCAACTTATTCGACCAATCCTTATAAGTTTCTGACATCTTGCTAATGATAGTCTTGACATTTTTGTTTGCAGCTTCCACCGCTCCATTTGTCTGCGGCCGATAAGGTGAAGATTTATGATGCTTAATCTTGAACTCTTCGCAAAGAGTGATAACTTCTTTCTTGAAATGAGATCCGTTATCTGAGATAAGTTCATGGGGAATTCCATATCTGCATATGATGTTGGTTCGTATGAATTTAGCAACTGATGCGGATGTAAGCTTTGCATAAGAAGCGGCCTCAACCCACTTAGTGAAGTAGTCAATTGCAACGAGTATGTACTCGTGACCACTAGATGACTTAGGGGAAATTTTGCCAATAATGTCAATTCCCCAAACCGAAAACGGCCAAGGAGAAGTAAGAGAATGCAATTCGGTAGGTGGTACATGGATGAGATTCGCATGTATCTGACATTTATAGCATTTCTTCACAAATGTGTGACAATCTGCTTCCAATGTTGGCCAATAGTACCCCAGACGTAGGATCTTCTTTGACAACATCTTCCCATTCATATGAGGTCCACACACCCCTTCATGAACATCTGCGAGAATTTTTTCTGCCTGATCTTCAGTGACACATAAGAGTTGAATTCCGTCGAAGGACCGTCGATACAGCTCTCCTCCACAAATGACAAAGTTAGCCGCCAATCTCTGCAAAGTCCTTATCTCCTTATTCGACGCCTCATTGGGATGCCCCTGGCCCGAGATGTAGTTCTTTATGTCCGTATACCATGGTTTACCATCGGGACATCTTGCAGCTATCTCTATAGCATCAACATATGCAGGAGCCCATTGCTCTTGAACCGTGATGGGCCTCATTTTCATATTGTGAGGTATGTCAATCATAGAAGCTAACGTCGCTAAGGCATCGGCGAATCTATTCTTCAACCTTGGCAAATAACTGAAAGTGATGTGCTGGAATTGCTTAGCGAGAATATCCAAGTATTCATGATATGGCAGCAACTTTTCTTCTTTGGTTCTCCATTCTCCTTGGGTTTGGCAAATGATTAACATTGAATCTCCATATACGTCAAGATTCTCTATGCCTAAGGCCAATGCTGCCTCAAGCCCAACAATGCATGCTTCATACTCTGCCATATTGTTGGTGCAATTGAATTGTAACTTAACTGCAAGGGGAACATGCTCATTTCGGGGTGACACAAGCAATGCCCCTACTCCTTGCCCTGTTTGGTTTGCTGCTCCATCAAAATAGAGGGTCCAACCAGTTTCTGGATATTCATCTTCTACCATCATGATCTCTTCATCTGGGAACATCGTCTTGAAAGGCTGATTTTCTTCTCGGGGTGCTTCTGCCAATTGTTCAGCAATGACTCGGCCCTTTACTGATTTTTGGGTTACATGGGTGATGTCAAACTCAGACAACAACAATAACCATCTGGCAGTCCTGCCTGTCAAGGCTGGTTTTTCAAAGAGATATTTCAGAGGATCCATCCTTGACAGGAGCAAGACCTTATGTGATAAAATGTAATGCCTGAGTCGCTGAGTAGCCCAAACCAAGGCTAAGCAGGTTTTTTCTAGGACAGTATACTTCTGTTCATACTCCAACATCTTCTTGCTAAGATAATACACAGCCTTTTCATGCTTGGTTTCTGGATCTTGCTGCGCTAACATACAACCCATTGTGGTTTCTGTTACTGACAAATAAAGCAGCAATGGATGTCCCGGTATCACTGGTGCTACTATCGGTGGTTCAGACAAACTTTGCTTTATCTTTTCAAAGGCCTGCTGACATTCCTCTGTCCATTCTTTGGAAGAGTTCTTCTTTAAGAGCTTAAAGATAGGTTCACAAGTTGATGTCAGATGAGCGATGAATCGCCTTAGGAACTGTATCCTTCCTAGGAATCCCCGAATTTCCTTCTCGGTTCTAGGCGGCGGCATCTCCTGGATAGCCTTAATCTTCTGAGGATCCACCTCTATACCCCTTTGACTCACCATGAATCCTAACAACTTACCAGAGGTAACCCCGAATACACACTTGCTAGGATTCAGGCGAAGCTGGTATTTGAGTATTCTTTCAAAGAACTTCTTGAGGTTCGGGATGTGATCCCTCCTTTCCCTAGCTTTTACAATCATATCATCGACATAAACTTCGACTTCTCTATGTATCATGTCATGGAGTAAGGCTGTAGCTGCTCTTTGATACGTCGCACCAGCATTCTTAAGACCAAATGGCATTACCCGATAGCAATATGTCCCCCATTGTGTAATGAACGAGGTCTTAGCCATGTCCTCGGGTGCCATCTTAATTTGATTGTAGCCCGAGAAACCATCCATGAAAGATAGTAATTCATGCCCGGCCGTATTGTCCACCAAGATATCGATATGTGGTAGAGGGAAATCATCTTTTGGACTTGCCTTGTTCAAATCCCTAAAATCTACACACATTCTCACCTTTCCATCTTTCTTTGGTACAGGTACTATATTTGCGAGCCATTCTGGATATTCCACCACTTGCAGAAATCCAGCATTCAACTGCTTAGTAACCTCTTCTTCTACTTTCAGGACCCACTCAGGCTTCATTCTCCTTAGCTTCTGCTTTTTAGGTTTAATCCCAGGCAACAAAGGTAGCTTGTGTTGAACAATGTCTTCGCTCAACCCGGGCATATCTTTGTAGGACCAGGCAAAAACTTCTTTATATTCCTTAAGTAGGTTTATTAATTCATCGCGCTCTTCAGATGATAGAGTATTTCCAATTCGTATTTCCTGTATTAAATCTTCTGTTCCGATGTTTATAATTTCGATTTCATCTTTAAGAGGCTGGGCTCGGCGCTCCTCCTCTTGTTTGAGCATATGCTGTAATTCAAAGGGAGTTTCGTCGATCCCCTCTTCCTCGTCTGAGGAGGGAGTGTTATCATTATTATTAAAGTCAGAAGCAAACACAGAGACATACTGAGAATCAGATTTCATTGAATTGAAAGAAGTTACATCATTATCATTGGACTCATCCTGAACAGGCTCAGGATTCACATAGTAAATAAACTCAGAAAATGACTCGCCTGGACTAGGCACTGACACCGATTCACTCGACTTGACTAGACTTGACTTAGCAATATAATAAGGTGGAAAAACATCAGAACTCCAGTTTGAAAGATTTCCTGTTGCAGGTGCAATCTGACTCTGAGGTTCAGTAAAGGTATCATTACTCTGAATAACTGCCACCAGCACATCTTCACAGTCAGTCTCTTCTTGCTTTTTAGAATGATCTAAAACGGGCAACTCCTGACAAACAACATCAGGCACATCTTCTTCGAACAAAGACCCCAACATATCTGGCTCAAGGCAGACTATCCAATCCTCAACAGTTTTTTCAACACAATATACCGGCGGTTCTGTTTCTGGGAGAGCAAGGCCACTGAATATTTCAAAACCTGGTATCATGATCCCTGTTACTGAGTCATACCATGGTTCAGAAAACCCATAGTATGGAGAAGTCTCACCTTCTTTGATAAAGTGACCATTCATTGATAAGGAATATGGAGTCATCGGGAGTATCCTTCCAGTGCGGCGGATTTCTTCCTTCAATTTCAACAATTCTTTCATGGATTCCTCCTCCTCCTCAGTAGGTATATACCCAAGACCGAAAGCTCCAGAGTTTGCTTTGATTGGGCGCCAGTGAGACGCTTTGCTTGGATCACGGCCTAAATTCATACCCGGAAAGTAGTTCATTTTTCTCATCATCTTGGCAACCACAGGACTGATGGCAAAAGGCAAATACAACTCCTCCCGAGAGGCATCTTCATAGGAAATAGCAGTAACATCGAATGCGAAACCATTCAAGTTGTAATCATCTGCTTTTGTAACTGGAAGAATCCGAGTTTCTCCTGTTATCTGCCCTATTTCTGGCTCTTCGTCGCCTCTGACAGTGATCAATTTTCATTCTTTAATGAACTTCAGTTTTTTATGAAGGGTTGAGGCAACAACACCTTCCTTATGCAACCAGGGTCGTCCCAGAAGTATATTGAACGAGGCCTTGATATCAATAACTTGAAATTCCACCTCAAATTCTTGACCGCCTATAACGATCCTGGTGGTAAGGACTCCGACCACATTTCTGCGGGTATTGTCATATGCGAGGATACCAAGGGTTGATTCGGCAAAATCAGTGGGACTGAAACCCAAGGTAATGGCAGTTCTTAATGGACATACATTCAACGCGGATCCATTATCTACCAGCACAGACGGTACTTTCTTGCCTTCGCAAACAACAGTGACATGAAGAGCTCTAGCATGATTCCGACCTTGAGGAGGCAGCTCCTGGTCTGAGAAACTAATGGCCCTGGTGGCGTGTGTCAGAGCGACAACTTCAGCTAGTTGCTCTGGAGATATTTCTGAGGACACCTGTGTGGTATTCAGTTCTTTCAACACAGCCTCTCTGTGTTTCTTCGATGCTATCAACAACCCCCAAACAGATATGACAGCCTGAGTTTTCTTCAACTGCTGAACAACTTCATCATCTGGGTCCTTCACGTATTGCGGCTCCTCTCCTCGAGCCAATGCCCCTGGATTTTCGACTCTTAATTCAGCAGGTTTGAAAATTCTTCCACCCCTTGTCACATGTCTGACTTCATCCAATTCTGGCTCACCATAGGTGATAATTTGAGGGACTTGTGGCTCATAGGTGATTACCAAGGGAGGTACAGACTCCCTTAGGTATGATTCATCACAGAAGATGATTTCGGGTTCAGAAATGGGTTCTAAAGCACATATGAGGGTGAGAGGGTCAAACTCAGGATCTCCTATGGTTATGGCATTAACGGCAGCGGGAGGATTAGCATGACCAGGTAGCGGGTTTTGGGTAACATTGGGTCTTGGTTGGAATGCAATGACTTTCTCATCAATAAGTTTCTGGATTCTGAATTTCAAGGCGATGCAATTGTCTGTAAGATGACCAGGACCCCTGTGATACTCACAGTGTAGGTCGGCTCGCCAATTGGCAGGTAAAGGATTGGGGGGAGGCCGGGTGGCAGGTAGGGTTATGCGACCTGAAGCCAGACACTGCTTAAGCACCTCCGAAGATGGAATGGGAAGAGGAGTAAATTCTACCCGGGCTTGTTGCCGAGGTGCGGTCGCAGGTTGAGCATAGTCCATTACTAGAGGTTCCTGGGATTTAGAGGATTGAGCATTGGAATGGGAGATACTACTGACTTGGGCTGGTGGGGATTTTTTGAAATCTCTAGGATTTGGGTTGCTACGGTTGAATACACCTTGAGCCATAGCCTCCTCTATCTGGGTGCCAGCCACAATGAAGTGTTTGAAGTCTGGATAGTATTGCAATGACATGTGATACTGGAGCTGGGGGGAAATATTTTTCATGATTATCTGGACTTGCTCCTCCTCAGACGGGCGCTCCATCATCTGAGCTGCTATTCTCCTCCATCTTTTCACAAAAATCAGAAAGGATTCTCTCGAGTCTTGTTTTGTTCTATCTAAATCCTTTCTGGTGATTTCTGTCCCATCATCATATTTGAACTGCCTGATGAATTGCTCGCCGATATCCTTCCATGTCCTGTAACGAGTCTTGTCCAAGACCATGAACCATCTCCTAGCAACCTTGGTTAGGGAAACTGGGAACAATTGAGCCATTTGCTCAGGAGATAAGCCTTGAGGCTGACACATGATGGTGAACATTTGTAAATGTGTGATTGGACAACCCACACCATCATATTTATCAAAGTCCGGCATTTGAAAATTGGCTGGGAGACGGATTTCTGGGAACAGTGTGAGATCACTCGGATTGAAACCACCTTGGTCTTGAAATTGGATGTCTTGTACCTTCCTGGTAAGACTTTCTAATTTTTCCATAACAGACTTATCAACCATGGACTGAGAAGGGTTACTGTGGTCCTGACTGTACTGCTCTTTTTCCAGATCTTCTTCAATTTTATCAGTAATGGGGATAAACGCCGGCTGGGCAGGTGCGACTGAAGTAGCTGTATGGTGCATGGGCCTTTTATCTTTGGACAACGATTGTCCGAACTTCTCAGAAAGTTGAGCCTTGATAACTTGGTTCTCTTCCTTGAGTTCTTGAAGCTGCCGGAGAATCAAGGTAAGAGTATCGGTGATAGCAGCGAGTGGAGGACTGTCCTGGTTTTCTGTCATTGGTGAGGATGAGGACGGGAAAGAATGAGATGCTGGGGTTCTCAGAGAAGGTGGCGGGGATACAGATTTCCTCTGTAATCGAGAAGAGACCCGAACCCAAGGAGTATTAGGGTTAGCTATGGTGTCTACGGCCCCGTAATATTTGAAAGACATATTTAAAATCAGAAAGAAGTAGACACTGATGTATGCATAGACGAAGATACTGAAAGAAAAAGGTGAACTTTTATTGATAGATCATTAAAGCTTGAGTACATGGTTCGATCTTTCAAAGATAGACTGATAAGAGAAAACATGACATTAAGCACTCTTTCTAGACTTCTTCTTTGGACGACTATCTTCCTCAACTGACTCCTTGAAAGATTTGATGACTCGAACATCCCAAGCAGATGAAACGGCTTTGACAATCTTGGGCTTGAGATCCTCAGGCGGATAGAAATGACGAAGGGGAGGCACAATGGATTGCTCCCTTCCATACTGACGCTGAATCCTGGCAGGAATATAAAAGGAAGTCTTTTTGAGGCCAAGAAGGCGAACGTAGTTAGCTTCTCCAGTATTGAAGACAGCTTCTTGGATTCCAGGGATTTGCCAATAAATCTGATCTTCATGGCGAGAACTCAACCACTCAGCCCAATCGCCTTTATGATTGAAAGAAACATCATGACGCCATTCACTGAAGGTGTATAACGTATGATCAAAATGCACAGGAGCTGCAATTTTTAGCTTGTGGCATAACCACACGTGAAGTAATGCAGGACATCCTGAGAAGGACCCAACAAAAGATCGAACATAAGAGCCTGGACCTGAGCTGGCACGAAGACGAGCCATCTCATCCAATCCATTGAAGGTTTCTGCAAGCATAGTAGGAATTGGATTGGCGCCACGATCCATCTGATCAACGAGGTCCAAGAGAACAGCTGACGCACAGCGAGAAGGCTGGACAGTGAGGAACCTAGCAAAGGAGCAGAATCTCAGAGCGCGACCTCGGGCTTTTTGAATATCAACAGCACCAATATGCCCAACAGGAGGGTAAATGTCAATCAGTTGTTGCATGGACACTTCCTGGTCTTTGATGAAAGAGTTCATGGATTCATCTGGATTATTCATCAAGCGAAGGAACAAAGGACGATAATCCGACACGTAAGATGGCTTCACCAGAGGGCCATCTACAGGATATTCCAATAAGGCACACCATTCTTCAAAGGTGGGACACATTTCTTGGTTGCCAAAACGGAAGACATGATGATCGGGATCCCAACACTCTGATGCAGCATAGAGTAATCCCCAATCGAGCTTGATGGTGGCCACGTAACCGAAGAGATTTTTCTCTTGCTCACTTATGGCATAGATATGGGATTCTCTTAATGTACCACGGATCCAATCAAGAATTGTACGAGTAGACATGGTGTCTGTAAGCCAGGAGAAAGGATACAGGGATAATCAGGATTACATGAACATGAGATTAGGATGAGTTCCTACCAATATAAAGGAAGTATGGATACTCGATCGAATCAGATAATATAAGATTAAAAATCGTACGATCGAGATGAGATGAGATAGCATAAGATTGCTTTCAACGGATGGATCATGAATGACTAATCCTATGAGATCTTTGGAAATGAATGGGATTTAAATCCTAACCCCAAAGGGAAAGTTTTTTAATCTTTGCACATTTTATCAGTATTACCTGAAGGCATCAACCCTAATCCTAATCTAGCGGAGTGGAGAGAGGATCTCGACTCATGACTTTGTTTGTGTACCTAGGACCGATCGTAGCCATTAGAAGATGGTCTACGGCCTAATCTAGACACAAATAGGTAGGATATCCTAAACTAGGCTCACACACGTGATGCACATGTGTTCGTATACTACATGCATGTGTGGGTTAATCTAGGGGTAAGGCCAAGAGTTCCCTTAGCGCGAATCCCTGTTCGATATACTGTACCAGTGTCCGGCGTATCAGTACGTGAACAAGAGATCCGTTTACGCACCATAAAGGTACTAGGCTAAGGGTGGAATGCTTCTCTAGCACAGAGGCACCAGGTGATGAAATCCCAGTCAACCATGCTAGATAACACTCCGGGTTCCTAAAATAGGACGTGTGTGCATGTGAGATGCAAGGGTTTAGATGCAAGTGATGTAAGTGTGTGCAATAAGTTCGCGCAATCTATGATGCCTTCAGGTTTTGTTAAATTAAGTTCGAGTAAAATGTGATGAGAAAATAAAACGAGACAAACTAATCTAACAAGTATAGAGTTTTTATGAGCCAGTTAAATTAAATTCAAATGAATTATCTTTTGATATTTTAATGAAGTTAGGTGGTCCCCAGCAGAGTCGCCAGACTGTGGGACATGATCCCGCGAGAGGGGTGGGGCGCGAGCCGCCATGCACTCTCTCTTGGTCTCTCGTACCCACGCGATTGGCGTGTGCATTTTATTATTGATTCGTCTTTCCTGTGAACTTGGGATCACTAAGGCAATCCGAATTCCACACGAAAGAGACTGACAGAGTCGCCACCTAGATGTGGGATCTAGGACCCATAATTAACCAGAAATCTAGACTCGCTACCTGGTTACGAGAATGGAAGGTATGGGGAGTTATCCACCACATGCACCATTCTTGTCCGATAATCGGTCTTCGATTCCAAAAGCTAACTCTTTTAAATTTATTTTAAATGGCTCATTCAACTCTATGTTAATGTGCGAACTAAGTGACATGCATCCTATGATCTAATTTTAATGTGAATCCTAGATGTGTATCTTGATTTATTAATTTGTCTGGATTCATTCTAAGTGAAAGTTCTCCTAGAATTCTAATTTCATGGAAAATCCTAAGTGATTTGATTAAGCATTTACAAGAAAATTAATATACAAAACACCACAATTTGTTTGTGGTGCCGACTCGCGGGTGGTATGCCATCAGACATCCAAGCTGCCTACGTACCCAAGCCTTACTGGGATCAGAGTCGACGTAGTTCGGTGCACCTAAGCTAAGCTACATATGCCTAACTCAACTAGGACACCGACTTAGACGGATTTGACTGTTTCAACAGTTTTAAGAGGAATTATTTAATTCAAGTTGAGGATTTTATTATCTTAGGATTTCATCTAAGATGCTATATGATTCTTATCTGAATGCAAGTTGTCCCTTAGACTAATGCAGGTTTGCCTACATCCTAGTTTACTAGGCTTGTCTTAAGGAAAGATTGGGTGACTAGTGTAACTAGACCTATGGTACGGTTGCTATACATAGCAAGCGTCCGTGATGAGGCTGGACTCCTAACTCTAGGACTTCTTAACACTTAAGACTCCCTAAAACTTAGGACACGACACGACACGACACCAGTGTTCCTAAATTGGGCTCTAAGGGTTCCTAAAGGAATTTTGAATCCAAAGCTCAGGAATTTCCAATTCTTCTGGATTGGTTGAGTCTTTTAAAGTTTTTCTCGAAAGCTTTTAGTTATCTTGAGGCCTTTAATGTGTGTTGTGTCTTTTGAGTTGTTTATTTAGAAGGTTTTGGTTTAACTTGAAACTTTTAGTGGTGTTTCGGTTAATGACTTTTAACAGATTTAGATTAGTATATTTATTTTTATTTATTTTTATTTTATTTTTTAAGTGAGCGAATTTTAGGTTCGTGACTTTTAAGTTAGGTGCATTTTAGATTAACAGATTTTAGGTTTGGTTTGTTTTAGATTAGTGACTTTTAAGATTGGTGTATTTTAGATTAATAAATTTTAATTTTTGTTTGGAAAAGGACATTAATACAAACATGTTTTGACAATTTCACATATTCGACAAAACATTGACCATTAAAAGATCTAACAAACGCAGCCCACTAAAACAGTCATAACTCTTTAACCGCTTGGCCAAATTGAATGTACAAACATGCGTTGGAAAGATAATTTATATGGCTACAACTTTGTAATTTATCATTTTCTATGAATCTGTGGTCTAGAGGTTCGAAATCTGGTCACAAAATGGGCAGCCAGCACTATAGCGGGAATGATATTGGCACCACGACGTTTTGTCCTATTATTTCTTGTTCTCAATTTTGTCATTTTATGTTGTGCCTATGGGTTTTCGTCTCATTATGTTGTGTTTGATTTTTCTTTCTTAATTGTTAATTTTGTTTTATTTTGGTTTATATGTTATTTTTTAGATTTTTGTATGTGCTTCAATTTTTATCTTAATTAATTTTTTATGTTTCAGTTGAGATAGGTTTGAGGGATTCGGATGAGGGTATTAAATGGGATGCATGGCTTAATGGATCATGGAGTGGCTGAGAATATCAATCGAAAAGGCGGGATATTGTTATCAAATAAAATGAGGGGCAGTTGATATCAAAGGAATTAAGCTTTATTTATCAATTTGCAATGGGGCTGTGGTTATCAAAGTGGAAGGGGCTGTGATTATCATTTGTACAAGATGGGTTGTAGATTTTAATTTAAAAAAAGGGTTGTGGTTATCAATTAAAGAGGTGGGTAGTGTGACAAATTGAAGTGGGCTGTGATTATCAAGCAAAAACATGAGCTGATGATGTCAATTGGAAGTTGGGCTTTATTATTATTTTTTTCAATTGGGAGTGGGGCATTGATTATCAATTCGGAAGAGGCCCCAAAATTGGGTTTCGGATGGCTGTGGAATTGGATGCTTAAGTTGCAGAGATTCAATGGTTTCGAAAATTATTTTTTTTAGTGTTCTTTATTTAATTATTACTAGCCCCAAAAGAATTAGAATTGGCAAGAGCTTATGGAATTCAAAATCCATTAGATGTTTTGATTCTAAAGAGTAAGAACAGAGGACATGCTTTGTAATTAAGAAAGAAAGAAACACAAAACTCAATGAATAAATAATTGCAATGAAAAAATCAGGAAACATGCAAATCAGAAATCAAAGCTTAAGTATAGTGAATACTTACTTGGAGAAGAGAGAACACCTGGGATCAGCCAAGAGCCAAGGATAATTCAACAAGGAGAGAGAGAGAGGCCATTGTTGAGGAGGGGAGAGATGAGCTAAAAGGGTGAGAGAGCTTGTTCGGTCCCCCCAACTGTGAGAAGGTTACCCCCCGTCCTTCCTTTTCTTTTTTTACAGCAAAAGCCTATGGGGTATTTATTCTTCAACATTGAAAAGAAAGCCAATTTTTTTATTTTAGCAAATGTGATGCACTCATCACTACACTCTTTTCTATATTAAAAAACTGTGTGGCTCCATGTGAGGGAAGAGAGAAAATCAAATGCTATCATTTCAACCACAACAAGCTTCTCTGTTCTTTCTTTCTTTTTGTTTTTTTAATTGTTATTTTAAACAACACCGCACCCTCTCCCATGTTAAAAACCGTATGGACTCATTCAAATTTTCTTTTTTTTATTTAGCTTTACTAAACTACCCCTCCATGAAGTGTTGTATGTGCAATCATTTTGCCATATTTCAAATGAGAGGAGAAGCTAAAGTCCAACAATGTTTCTCTTTATATTATAAGGGTGACGGTTGGTGACCTCCTTTTCTCATTGGATCCCCTCAAAATAATTTTTCTAATAAAGAAAGAGAGCTCAAGAGACTTTGCTCATTTAGCCGTTTCACAAACAATTTTAATAAGCTTTCTTTTATTTGTCTTATTCTTGGTGGGACCCACAAAAGATGCCTTTACAATGCGCGGGCCCCCTGTTTGATCCAAATCTAAACAAATGCTCATGGTGGGCCCACCAAACGGATCCAAATTCTCTCTTGCTCGGATTTTCATGAATAACCCTTCTCACCCTTAGCGAGAAAATTCGAAACACAGCAGAAATGATCGGAAAGATTGAGAAAGCGTAAGGGACAGACACGGGAATGGAAAACACTGGAAAATACTGATAACAAGAACACTAACTTCTTTGTTGATTAAGGCGGAGCAAAATGGGGTGTCTACAAACTCTCTCATTTTGAGTCCAAAAGTGGTGAAATTTCCTCCAATCGGAGGTCTTCATCTTCGCTTTCAGGGGAAAGAAATCTTGTTTCAAAATTCAGTGGCATGAGAGCGTTCTTGTCTGTGTTATAAAGAGTGTGCGACACGTCACCTGAAATTAAAACCACCATAACTCTCATTTTAGGTCCAAAAGTGGCCAAATTTCTTCCAATCGGAGGTCTTGAAATTCACTTTCAAAGGAAAGAATTCTCGTTTCAAAATTCGGTGTGATGTGAGTGTTCTAGTCCGTTTTATAATGGGCGTGAGAAACATCACCCAAAATTAAAACGACCATAACTCTCTCATTTTAAGTCGAAAAGTAGTGTAATTTTTACCAATCGGAGGTCTTCCAAATCTCGTTCGTGGGGAAAATTCTCATTTAAAAATTCAATCTGTCGTGAGAGTTTTTGTCTGTTTCATAAAGAGTGCGGAAAACGTGGCGAAAATTAAAACCTCCATAACTCTCTCATTTTGAGTCCAAAAGTGGTGAAAATTCCACGAATCGGAGGTCTTCATCTTCGCTCTCAGGGGAAAGAAATCTCGTTTCAAATTCAGTGGGATGAGAGCGTTCTTGTCTGTGTTATAAAGAGTGTGCGACGCGTCACCTGAAATTAAAACCTCCATAACTATCATTTTAGGTCCAAAAGTGGCCAAATTTCTTCCAATCGGAGGTCTTGAAATTCAGTTTCAAAGGAAAGAATTCTGGTTTCAAAAGTCGGTGGGATGTGAGTGTTCTAGTCCGTTTTATAATGGGCGTGAGAAACATCACCCAAAATTAAAACGACCATAACTCTCTCATTTTAAGTCGAAAAGTAGTGCAATTTTTACCAATCGGAGGTCTTCCAAATCTCGTTCGTGGGGAAAATTCTGATTTAAAAATTCAATCTGTCGTGAGACTTTTTGTCTGTTTCATAAAGTGTGCGAAAAACATGGCCGAAAATTAAAACCTCCATAACTCTCTCATTTTGAGTCCAAAACTGGTGAAATTTCCTCCAATCGGAGGTCTTCATCTTCGCTTTCAGGGGAAAGAAATCTTGTTTCAAAATTCAATGGGATGGTAGCGTTCTTGTTTGTGTTATAAAGAGTGTGCGACAGGTCATCTGAAATTAAAACCTCCATAACTCTCATGTTAGGTCCAAAAGTGGAGAAATTTCTTCCACTCGAAGGTCCTGAAATTCACTTTCAAAGGAAAAAATTCTCGTTTCAAAATTCGGTGGGATGAGAGTGTTCTGGTCCGTTTTAAAAAGGCCGTGAGAAACATCACCCAAAATTAAAACCACCATAACTCTCTCATTTTAAGTCGAAAAGTAGTGCAATTTCTACCAATCGGAGGTCTTCAAATTCTCGTTCCTGGGGAAAATTCTCATTTAAAAATTCAATGTGTTGTGAGAGTTCTTGTCCGTTTCGTAAAGAGTGTGCGAAACGTGGCCGAAAATTAAAACCTCCATAACTCTCTCATTTTGAGTACAAAAGTGGTGAAATTTCCACCAATCGGAGTTCTTCATCTTCGCTTTCAGGGGAAAGAAATCTTGTTTCAAAATTCAATGGGATGAGAGCGTTCTTCTTTGTGTTATAAAGAGTGTGCGACACGTCACCTGAAATTAAAACCTCCATAACTCTCATGTTAGGTCCAAAAGTGGCAAAATTTCTTCCAATCGGGGGTCTTGAAATTCACTTTCAAAGGAAAGAATTCTCGCTTCAAAATTCGGTGGGATGAGAGTGTTCTGGTCCGTTTTATAAAGCGCGTGAGAAACATCACCCAAAATTAAAACCACCATAACTCTCTCATTTTAAGTCGAAAAATAGTGCAATTTTTACCAATCGGAGGTCTTCAAATTCTCGTTCGTGGGGAAAATTCGCATTTAAAAATTCAATGTGTCGTGAGAGTTCTGGTCCGTTTCATAAAGAGTGCAAAACGTGGCCGAAAATTAAAACCTCCATAATTCTCTCATTTTGAGTCCAAAAGTGGTGAAATTTCCACGAATCGGAGGTCTTCATCTTCGCTCTCAGGGGAAAGAAATCTTGTTTCAAATTCAGTGGGATGAGAGCGTTCTTGTCTGTGTTATAAAGAGTGTGCGACACGTCACCTGAAATTAAAACCTCCATAACTCTCATTTTAGGTCCAAAAGTGGCCAAATTTCTTCCAATCGGAGGTCTTGAAATTCACTTTCAAAGGAAAGAATTCTCGTTTCAAAATTCGGTGGGATGTGAGTGTTCTAGTCCGTTTTATAATGGGCCTGAGAAACATCACCCAAAATTAAAACGACCATAACTCTCTCATTTTAAGTCGAAAAGTAGTGCAATTTTTACCAATCGGAGGTCTTCCAAATCTCGTTCGTGGGGAAAATTCTCATTTAAAAATTTAATGTGTCGTGAGAGTTCTTGTCCGTTTCGTAAAGAGTGTGCGAAACGTGGCCGAAAATTAAAACCTCCATAACTCTCTCATTTTGAGTACAAAAGTGGTGAAATTTCCACCAATCGGAGGTCTTCATCTTCGCTTTCAGGGGAAAGAAATCTTGTTTCAAAATTCAATGGGATGAGAGCGTTCTTGTTTGTGTTATAAAGAGTGTGCGACACGTCACCTGAAATTAAAACCTCCATAACTCTCATGTTAGGTCCAAAAGTGGCGAAATTTCTTCCAATCGGGGGTCTTGAAATTCACTTTCAAAGGAAAGAATTCTCGCTTCAAAATTCGGTGGGATGAGAGTGTTCTGGTCCGTTTTATAAAGCGCGTGAGAAACATCACCCAAAGTTAAAACCACCATAACTCTCTCATTTTAAGTCGAAAAATAGTGCAATTTTTACCAATCGGAGGTCTTCAAATTCTCGTTCGTGGGGAAAATTCGCATTTAAAAATTCAATGTGTCGTGAGAGTTCTGGTCCGTTTCATAAAGAGTGCAAAACGTGGCCGAAAATTAAAACCTCCATAATTCTCTCATTTTGAGTCCAAAAGTGGTGAAATTTCCACGAATCGGAGGTCTTCATCTTCGCTCTCAGGGGAAAGAAATCTTGTTTCAAATTCAGTGGGATGAGAGCGTTCTTGTCTATGTTATAAAGAGTGTGCGACACGTCACCTGAAATTAAAACCTCCATAACTCTCATTTTAGGTCCAAAAGTGGCCAAATTTCTTCCAATCGGAGGTCTTGAAATTCACTTTCAAAGGAAAGAATTCTCGTTTCAAAATTCGGTGGGATGTGAGTGTTCTAGTCCGTTTTATAATGGGCGTGAGAAACATCACCCAAAATTAAAACGACCATAACTCTCTCATTTTAAGTTGAAAAGTAGTGCAATTTTTACCAATCGGAGGTCTTCCAAATCTCGTTCGTGGGGAAAATTCTCATTTAAAAATTCAATCTGTCGTGAGAGTTTTTGTCTGTTTCATAAAGAGTGCGGAAAACATGGCCGAAAATTAGAACCTCCATAACTCTCTAATTTTGAGTCCAAAAGTGGTGAAATTTCCTCCAATCGGAGGTCTTCATCTTCGCTTTCAGGGGAAAGAAATCTTGTTTCAAAATTCAGTGTCATGAGAGCGTTCTTGTCTGTGTTATAAAGAGTGTGCGACACGTCACCTGAAATTAAAACCACCATAACTCTCATTTTAGGTCCAAAAGTGGCCAAATTTCTTCCAATCGGAGGTCTTGAAATTCACTTTCAAAGGAAAGAATTCTCGTTTCAAAATTCGGTGTGATGTGAGTGTTCTAGTCCGTTTTATAATGGGCGTGAGAAACATCACCCAAAATTAAAACGACCATAACTCTCTCATTTTAAGTCGAAAAGTAGTGCAATTTTTACCAATCGGAGGTCTTCCAAATCTCGTTCGTGGGGAAAATTCTCATTTAAAAATTCAATCTGTCGTGAGAGTTTTTGTCTGTTTCATAAAGAGTGCGGAAAAAGTGGCCAAAAATTAAAACCTCCATAACTCTCTCATTTTGAGTCCAAAAGTGGTGAAAATTCCACGAATCGGAGGTCTTCATCTTCGCTCTCAGGGGAAAGAAATCTTGTTTCAAATTCAGTGGGATGAGAGCGTTCTTGTCTGTGTTATAAAGAGTGTGCGACGCGTCACCTGAAATTAAAACCTCCATAACTCTCATTTTAGGTCCAAAAGTGGCCAAATTTCTTCCAATCGGAGGTCTTGAAATTCAGTTTCAAAGGAAAGAATTCTGGTTTCAAAAGTCGGTGGGATGTGAGTGTTCTAGTCCGTTTTATAATGGGCGTGAGAAACATCACCCAAAATTAAAACGACCATAACTCTCTCATTTTAAGTCGAAAAGTAGTGCAATTTTTACCAATCGGAGGTCTTCAAAATCTCGTTTGTGGGGAAAATTCTCATTTAAAAATTCAATCTGTCGTGAGAGTTTTTGTCTGTTTCATAAAGAGTGCGGAAAATATGGCCGAAAATTAAAACCTCCATAACTCTCTCATTTTGAGTCCAAAACTGGTGAAATTTCCTCCAATCGGAGGTCTTCATCTTCGCTTTCAGGGGAAAGAAATCTTGTTTCAAAATTCAATGGGATGGTAGCGTTCTTGTTTGTTGTATAAAGAGTGTGCGACAGGTCACCTGAAATTAAAACCTCCATAACTCTCATGTTAGGTCCAAAAGTGGAGAAATTTCTTCCAATCGAAGGTCCTGAAATTCACTTTCAAAGGAAAAAATTCTCGTTTCAAAATTCGGTGGGATGAGAGTGTTCTGGTCCGTTTTAAAAAGGGCGTGAGAAACATCACCCAAAATTAAAACCACCATAACTCTCTCATTTTAAGTCGAAAAGTAGTGCAATTTCTACCAATCGGAGGTCTTCAAATTCTCGTTCGTGGGGAAAATTCTCATTTAAAAATTCAATGTGTTGTGAGAGTTCTTGTCCGTTTCGTAAAGAGTGTGCGAAACGTGGCCGAAAATTAAAACCTCCATAACTCTCTCATTTTGAGTACAAAAGTGGTGAAATTTCCACCAATCGGAGTTCTTCATCTTCGCTTTCAGGGGAAAGAAATCTTGTTTCAAAATTCAATGGGATGAGAGCGTTCTTCTTTGTGTTATAAAGAGTGTGCGACACGTCACCTGAAATTAAAACCTCCATAACTCTCATGTTAGGTCCAAAAGTGGCGAAATTTCTTCCAATCGGGGGTCTTGAAATTCACTTTCAAAGGAAAGAATTCTCGCTTCAAAATTCGGTGGGATGAGAGTGTTCTGGTCCGTTTTATAAAGCGCGTGAGAAACATCACCCAAAATTAAAACCACCATAACTCTCTCATTTTAAGTCGAAAAATAGTGCAATTTCTACCAATCGGAGGTCTTCCAATTCTCGTTCGTGGGGAAAATTCGCATTTAAAAATTCAATGTGTCGTGAGAGTTCTGGTCCGTTTCATAAAGAGTGCAAAACGTGGCCGAAAATTAAAACCTCCATAATTCTCTCATTTTGAGTCCAAAAGTGGTGAAATTTCCACGAATCGGAGGTCTTCATCTTCGCTCTCAGGGGAAAGAAATCTTGTTTCAAATTCAGTGGGATGAGAGCGTTCTTGTCTGTGTTATAAAGAGTGTGCGACACGTCACCTGAAATTAAAACCTCCATAACTCTCAATTTAGGTCCAAAAGTGGCCAAATTTCTTCCAATCGGAGGTCTTGAAATTCACTTTCAAAGGAAAGAATTCTCGCTTCAAAATTCGGTGGGATGAGAGTGTTCTGGTCCGTTTTATAAAGCGCGTGAGAAACATCACCCAAAATTAAAACCACCATAACTCTCTCATTTTAAGTCGAAAAATAGTGCAATTTCTACCAATCGGAGGTTTTCAAATTCTCGTTCGTGGGGAAAATTCAATGTGTCGTGAGAGTTCTGGTCCGTTTCATAAAGAGTGCAAAACGTGGCCGAAAATTAAAACCTCCATAACTCTCTCATTTTGAGTCCAAAAGTGGTGAAATTTCCACGAATCGGAGGTCTTCATCTTCGCTCTCAGGGGAAAGAAATCTTGTTTCAAATTCAGTGGGATGAGAGCGTTCTTGTCTGTGTTATAAAGAGTGTGCGACACGTCACCTGAAATTAAAACCTCCATAACTCTCATTTTAGGTCCAAAAGTGGCCAAATTTCTTCCAATCGGAGGTCTTGAAATTCAGTTTCAAAGGAAAGAATTCTCGTTTCAAAAGTCGGTGGGATGTGAGTGTTCTAGTCCGTTTTATAATGGGCATGAGAAACATCACCCAAAATTAAAACGACCATAACTCTCTCATTTTAAGTCGAAAAGTAGTGCAATTTTTACCAATCGGAGGTCTTCCAAATCTCGTTCGTGGGGAAAATTCTCATTTAAAAATTCAATCTGTCGTGAGAGTTTTTGTCTGTTTCATAAAGAGTGCGGAAAACATGGCCGAAAATTAAAACCTCCATAACTCTCTCATTTTGAGTCCAAAACTGGTGAAATTTCCTCCAATCGGAGGTCTTCATCTTCGCTTTCAGGGGAAAGAAATCTTGTTTCAAAATTCAATGGGATGGTAGCGTTCTTGTTTGTGTTATAAAGAGTGTGCGACAGGTCACCTGAAATTAAAACCTCCATAACTCTCATGTTTCGTCCAAAGGTGGCGAAATTTCTTCCAATCGAAGGTCCTGAAATTCACTTTCAAAGGAAAAAATTCCCGTTTCAAAATTCGGTGGGATGAGAGTGTTCTGGTCCGTTTTGAAAAGGGCGTGAGAAACATCACCCAAAATTAAAACCACCATAACTCTCTCATTTTAAGTCGAAAAGTAGTGCAATTTCTACCAATCGGAGGTCTTCAAATTCTCGTTCGTGGGGAAAATTCTCATTTAAAAATTCAATGTGTCGTGAGAGTTCTTGTCCGTTTCGTAAAGAGTGTGCGAAACGTGGGCGAAAATTAAAACCTCCATAACTCTCTCATTTTGAGTACAAAAGTGGTGAAATTTCCACCAATCGGAGGTCTTCATCTTCGCTTTCAGGGGAAAGAAATCTTGTTTCAAAATTCAATGGGATGAGAGCGTTCTTGTTTGTGTTATAAAGAGTGTGCGACACGTCACCTGAAATTAAAACCTCCATAACTCTCATGTTAGGTCCAAAAGTGGCGAAATTTCTTCCAATCGGGGGTCTTGAAATTCACTTTCAAAGGAAAGAATTCTCGCTTCAAAATTCGGTGGGATGAGAGTGTTCTGGTCCGTTTTATAAAGCGCGTGAGAAACATCACCCAAAATTAAAACCACCATAACTCTCTCATTTTAAGTCGAAAAATAGTGCAATTTCTACCAATCGGAGGTCTTCAAATTCTCGTTCGTGGGGAAAATTCGCATTTAAAAATTCAATGTGTCGTGAGAGTTTTTGTCTGTTTAATAAAGAGTGCGGAAAACATGGCCGAGAATTAAAACCTCCATAACTCTCTCATTTTGAGTCCAAAACTGGTGAAATTTCCTCCAATCGGAGGTCTTCATCTTCGCTTTCAGGGGAAAGAAATCTTGTTTCAAAATTCAATGGGATGGTAGCGTTCTTGTTTGTGTTATAAAGAGTGTGCGACAGGTCACCTGAAATTAAAACCTCCATAACTCTCATGTTACGTCCAAAGGTGGCGAAATTTCTTCCAATCGAAGGTCCTGAAATTCACTTTCAAAGGAAAAAATTCTCGTTTCAAAATTCGGTGGGATGAGAGTGTTCTGGTCCGTTTTGAAAAGGGCGTGAGAAACATCACCCAAAATTAAAACCACCATAACTCTCTCATTTTAAGTCGAAAAGTAGTGCAATTTCTACCAATCGGAGGTCTTCAAATTCTCGTTCGTGGGGAAAATTCTCATTTAAAAATTCAATGTGTCGTGAGAGTTCTTGTCCGTTTCGTAAAGAGTGTGCGAAACGTGGCCGAAAATTAAAACCTCCATAACTCTCTCATTTTGAGTACAAAAGTGGTGAAATTTCCACCAATCGGAGGTCTTCATCTTCGCTTTCAGGGGAAAGAAATCTTGTTTCAAAATTCAATGGGATGAGAGCGTTCTTGTTTGTGTTATAAAGAGTGTGCGACACGTCACCTGAAATTAAAACCTCCATAACTCTCATGTTAGGTCCAAAAGTGGCGAAATTTCTTCCAATCGGGGGTCTTGAAATTCACTTTCAAAGGAAAGAATTCTCGCTTCAAAATTCGGTGGGATGAGAGTGTTCTGGTCCGTTTTATAAAGCGCGTGAGAAACATCACCCAAAATTAAAACCACCATAACTCTCTCATTTTAAGTCGAAAAATAGTGCAATTTCTACCAATCGGAGGTCTTCAAATTCTCGTTCGTGGGGAAAATTCGCATTTAAAAATTCAATGTGTCGTGAGAGTTCTGGTCCGTTTCATAAAGAGTGCAAAACGTGGCCGAAAATTAAAACCTCCATAATTCTCTCATTTTGAGTCCAAAAGTGGTGAAATTTCCACGAATCGGAGGTCTTCATCTTCGCTCTCAGGGGAAAGAAATCTTGTTTCAAATTCAGTGGGATGAGAGCGTTCTTGTCTGTGTTATAAAGAGTGTGCGACACGTCACCTGAAATTAAAACCTCCATAACTCTCATGTTTCGTCCAAAGGTGGCGAAATTTCTTCCAATCGAAGGTCCTGAAATTCACTTTCAAAGGAAAAAATTCCCGTTTCAAAATTCGGTGGGATGAGAGTGTTCTGGTCCGTTTTGAAAAGGGCGTGAGAAACATCACCCAAAATTAAAACCACCATAACTCTCTCATTTTAAGTCGAAAAGTAGTGCAATTTCTACCAATCGGAGGTCTTCAAATTCTCGTTCGTGGGGAAAATTCTCATTTAAAAATTCAATGTGTCGTGAGAGTTCTTGTCCGTTTCGTAAAGAGTGTGCGAAACGTGGCCGAAAATTAAAACCTCCATAACTCTCTCATTTTGAGTACAAAAGTGGTGAAATTTCCACCAATCGGAGGTCTTCATCTTCGCTTTCAGGGGAAAGAAATCTTGTTTCAAAATTCAATGGGATGAGAGCGTTCTTGTTTGTGTTATAAAGAGTGTACGACACGTCACCTGAAATTAAAACCTCCATAACTCTCAAGTTAGGTCCAAAAGTGGCGAAATTTCTTCCAATCGGGGGTCTTGAAATTCACTTTCAAAGGAAAGAATTCTCGCTTCAAAATTCGGTGGGATGAGAGTGTTCTGGTCCGTTTTATAAAGCGCGTGAGAAACATCACCCAAAATTAAAACCACCATAACTCTCTCATTTTAAGTCGAAAAATAGTGCAATTTCTACCAATCGGAGGTCTTCAAATTCTCGTTCGTGGGGAAAATTCGCATTTAAAAATTCAATGTGTCGTGAGAGTTCTGGTCCGTTTCATAAAGAGTGCAAAACGTGGCCGAAAATTAAAACCTCCATAATTCTCTCATTTTGAGTCCAAAAGTGGTGAAATTTCCACGAATCGGAGGTCTTCATCTTCGCTCTCAGGGGAAAGAAATCTTGTTTCAAATTCAGTGGGATGAGAGCGTTCTTGTCTGTGTTATAAAGAGTGTGCGACACGTCACCTGAAATTAAAACCTCCATAACTCTCATTTTAGGTCCAAAAGTGGCCAAATTTCTTCCAATCGGAGGTCTTGAAATTCACTTTCAAAGGAAAGAATTCTCGTTTCAAAATTCGGTGGGATGTGAGTGTTCTAGTCCGTTTTATAATGGGCGTGAGAAACATCACCCAAAATTAAAACGACCATAACTCTCTCATTTTAAGTCGAAAAGTAGTGCAATTTTTACCAATCGGATGTCTTCCAAATCTCGTTCGTGGGGAAAATTCTCATTTAAAAATTCAATCTGTCGTGAGAGTTTTTGTCTGTTTCATAAAGAGTGTGGAAAACATGGCCGAAAATTAGAACCTCCATAACTCTCTCATTTTGAGTCCAAAAGTGGTGAAATTTCCTCCAATCGGAGGTCTTCATCTTCGCTTTCGGGGGAAAGAAATCTTGTTTCAAAATTCAGTGGCATGAGAGCGTTCTTGTCTGTGTTATAAAGAGTGTGCGACACGTCACCTGAAATTAAAACCACCATAACTCTCATTTTAGGTCCAAAAGTGGCCAAATTTCTTCCAATCGGAGGTCTTGAAATTCAGTTTCAAAGGAAAGAATTCTCGTTTCAAAAGTCGGTGGGATGTGAGTGTTCTAGTCTGTTTTATAATGGGCGTGAGAAACATCACCCAAAATTAAAACGACCATAACTCTCTCATTTTAAGTCGAAAAGTAGTGCAATTTTTACCAATCGGAGGTCTTCCAAATCTCGTTCGTGGGTAAAATTCTCATTTAAAAATTCAATCTGTCGTGAGAGTTTTTGTCTGTTTCATAAAGAGTGCGGAAAACATGGCCGAAAATTAAAACCTCCATAACTCTCTCATTTTGAGTCCAAAACTGGTGAAATTTCCTCCAATCGGAGGTCTTCATCTTCGCTTTCAGGGGAAAGAAATCTTGTTTCAAAATTCAATGGGATGGTAGCGTTCTTGTTTGTGTTATAAAGAGTGTGCGACAGGTCACCTGAAATTAAAACCTCCATAACTCTCATGTTAGGTCCAAAAGTGGAGAAATTTCTTCCAATCGAAGGTCCTGAAATTCACTTTCAAAGGAAAAAATTCTCGTTTCAAAATTCGGTGGGATGAGAGTGTTCTGGTCCGTTTTAAAAAGGGCGTGAGAAACATCACCCAAAATTAAAACCACCATAACTCTCTCATTTTAAGTCGAAAAGTAGTGGAATTTCTACCAATCGGAGGTCTTCAAATTCTCGTTCGTGGGGAAAATTCTCATTTAAAAATTCAATGTGTTGTGAGAGTTCTTGTCCGTTTCGTAAAGAGTGTGCGAAACGTGGCCGAAAATTAAAACCTCCATAACTCTCTCATTTTAAGTACAAAAGTGGTGAAATTTCCACCAATCGGAGTTCTTCATCTTCGCTTTCAGGGGAAAGAAATCTTGTTTCAAAATTCAATGGGATGAGAGCGTTCTTCTTTGTGTTATAAAGAGTGTGCGACACGTCACCTGAAATTAAAACCTCCATAACTCTCATGTTAGGTCCAAAAGTGGCGAAATTTCTTCCAATCGGGGGTCTTGAAATTCACTTTCAAAGGAAAGAATTCTCGCTTCAAAATTCGGTGGGATGAGAGTGTTCTGGTCCGTTTTATAAAGCGCGTGAGAAACATCACCCAAAATTAAAACCACCATAACTCTCTCATTTTAAGTCGAAAAATAGTGCAATTTCTACCAATCGGAGGTTTTCAAATTCTCGTTCGTGGGGAAAATTCAATGTGTCGTGAGAGTTCTGGTCCGTTTCATAAAGAGTGCAAAACGTGGCCGAAAATTAAAACCTCCATAACTCTCTCATTTTGAGTCCAAAAGTGGTGAAATTTCCACGAATCGGAGGTCTTCATCTTCGCTCTCAGGGGAAAGAAATCTTGTTTCAAATTCAATGGGATGAGAGCGTTCTTGTCTGTGTTATAAAGAGTGTGCGACACGTCACCTGAAATTAAAACCTCCATAACTCTCATTTTAGGTCCAAAAGTGGCCAAATTTCTTCCAATCGGAGGTCTTGAAATTTAGTTTCAAAGGAAAGAATTCTCGTTTCAAAAGTCGGTGGGATGTGAGTGTTCTAGTCCGTTTTATAATGGGCATGAGAAACATCACCCAAAATTAAAACGACCATAACTCTCTCATTTTAAGTCGAAAAGTAGTGCAATTTTTACCAATCGGAGGTCTTCCAAATCTCGTTCGTGGGGAAAATTCTCATTTAAAAATTCAATCTGTCGTGAGAGTTTTTGTCTGTTTCATAAAGAGTGCGGAAAACATGGCCGAGAATTAAAACCTCCATAACTCTCTCATTTTGAGCCCAAAACTGGTGAAATTTCCTCCAATCGGAGGTCTTCATCTTCGCTTTCAGGGGAAAGAAATCTTGTTTCAAAATTCAATGGGATGGTAGCGTTCTTGTTTGTGTTATAAAGAGTGTGCGACAGGTCACCTGAAATTAAAACCTCCATAACTCTCATGTTTCGTCCAAAGGTGGCGAAATTTCTTCCAATCGAAGGTCCTGAAATTCACTTTCAAAGGAAAAAATTCCCGTTTCAAAATTCGGTGGGATGAGAGTGTTCTGGTCCGTTTTGAAAAGGGCGTGAGAAACATCACCCAAAATTAAAACCACCATAACTCTCTCATTTTAAGTCGAAAAGTAGTGCAATTTCTACCAATCGGAGGTCTTCAAATTCTCGTTCGTGGGGAAAATTCTCATTTAAAAATTCAATGTGTCGTGAGAGTTCTTGTCCGTTTCGTAAAGAGTGTGCGAAACGTGGCCGAAAATTAAAACCTCCATAACTCTCTCATTTTGAGTACAAAAGTGGTGAAATTTCCACCAATCGGAGGTCTTCATCTTCGCTTTCAGGGGAAAGAAATCTTGTTTCAAAATTCAATGGGATGAGAGCGTTCTTGTTTGTGTTATAAAGAGTGTGCGACACGTCACCTGAAATTAAAACCTCCATAACTCTCATGTTAGGTCCAAAAGTGGCGAAATTTCTTCCAATCGGGGGTCTTGAAATTCACTTTCAAAGGAAAGAATTCTCGCTTCAAAATTCGGTGGGATGAGAGTGTTCTGGTCCGTTTTATAAAGCGCGTGAGAAACATCACCCAAAATTAAAACCACCATAACTCTCTCATTTTAAGTCGAAAAATAGTGCAATTTCTACCAATCGGAGGTCTTCAAATTCTCGTTCGTGGGGAAAATTCGCATTTAAAAATTCAATGTGTCGTGAGAGTTCTGGTCCGTTTCATAAAGAGTGCAAAACGTGGCCGAAAATTAAAACCTCCATAATTCTCTCATTTTGAGTCCAAAAGTGGTGAAATTTCCACGAATCGGAGGTCTTCATCTTCGCTCTCAGGGGAAAGAAATCTTGTTTCAAATTCAGTGGGATGAGAGCGTTCTTGTCTGTGTTATAAAGAGTGTGCGACACGTCACCTGAAATTAAAACCTCCATAACTCTCATGTTTCGTCCAAAGGTGGCGAAATTTCTTCCAATCGAAGGTCCTGAAATTCACTTTCAAAGGAAAAAATTCCCGTTTCAAAATTCGGTGGGATGAGAGTGTTCTGGTCCGTTTTGAAAAGGGCGTGAGAAACATCACCCAAAATTAAAACCACCATAACTCTCTCATTTTAAGTCGAAAAGTAGTGCAATTTCTACCAATCGGAGGTCTTCAAATTCTCGTTCGTGGGGAAAATTCTCATTTAAAAATTCAATGTGTCGTGAGAGTTCTTGTCCGTTTCGTAAAGAGTGTGCGAAACGTGGCCGAAAATTAAAACCTCCATAACTCTCTCATTTTGAGTACAAAAGTGGTGAAATTTCCACCAATCGGAGGTCTTCATCTTCGCTTTCAGGGGAAAGAAATCTTGTTTCAAAATTCAATGGGATGAGAGCGTTCTTGTTTGTGTTATAAAGAGTGTACGACACGTCACCTGAAATTAAAACCTCCATAACTCTCAAGTTAGGTCCAAAAGTGGCGAAATTTCTTCCAATCGGGGGTCTTGAAATTCACTTTCAAAGGAAAGAATTCTCGCTTCAAAATTCGGTGGGATGAGAGTGTTCTGGTCCGTTTTATAAAGCGCGTGAGAAACATCACCCAAAATTAAAACCACCATAACTCTCTCATTTTAAGTCGAAAAATAGTGCAATTTCTACCAATCGGAGGTCTTCAAATTCTCGTTCGTGGGGAAAATTCGCATTTAAAAATTCAATGTGTCGTGAGAGTTCTGGTCCGTTTCATAAAGAGTGCAAAACGTGGCCGAAAATTAAAACCTCCATAATTCTCTCATTTTGAGTCCAAAAGTGGTGAAATTTCCACGAATCGGAGGTCTTCATCTTCGCTCTCAGGGGAAAGAAATCTTGTTTCAAATTCAGTGGGATGAGAGCGTTCTTGTCTGTGTTATAAAGAGTGTGCGACACGTCACCTGAAATTAAAACCTCCATAACTCTCATTTTAGGTCCAAAAGTGGCCAAATTTCTTCCAATCGGAGGTCTTGAAATTCACTTTCAAAGGAAAGAATTCTCGTTTCAAAATTCGGTGGGATGTGAGTGTTCTAGTCCGTTTTATAATGGGCGTGAGAAACATCACCCAAAATTAAAACGACCATAACTCTCTCATTTTAAGTCGAAAAGTAGTGCAATTTTTACCAATCGGATGTCTTCCAAATCTCGTTCGTGGGGAAAATTCTCATTTAAAAATTCAATCTGTCGTGAGAGTTTTTGTCTGTTTCATAAAGAGTGTGGAAAACATGGCCGAAAATTAGAACCTCCATAACTCTCTCATTTTGAGTCCAAAAGTGGTGAAATTTCCTCCAATCGGAGGTCTTCATCTTCGCTTTCGGGGGAAAGAAATCTTGTTTCAAAATTCAGTGGCATGAGAGCGTTCTTGTCTGTGTTATAAAGAGTGTGCGACACGTCACCTGAAATTAAAACCACCATAACTCTCATTTTAGGTCCAAAAGTGGCCAAATTTCTTCCAATCGGAGGTCTTGAAATTCAGTTTCAAAGGAAAGAATTCTCGTTTCAAAAGTCGGTGGGATGTGAGTGTTCTAGTCCGTTTTATAATGGGCGTGAGAAACATCACCCAAAATTAAAACGACCATAACTCTCTCATTTTAAGTCGAAAAGTAGTGCAATTTTTACCAATCGGAGGTCTTCCAAATCTCGTTCGTGGGTAAAATTCTCATTTAAAAATTCAATCTGTCGTGAGAGTTTTTATCTGTTTCATAAAGAGTGCGGAAAACATGGCCGAAAATTAAAACCTCCATAACTCTCTCATTTTGAGTCCAAAACTGGTGAAATTTCCTCCAATCGGAGGTCTTCATCTTCGCTTTCAGGGGAAAGAAATCTTGTTTCAAAATTCAATGGGATGGTAGCGTTCTTGTTTGTGTTATAAAGAGTGTGCGACAGGTCACCTGAAATTAAAACCTCCATAACTCTCATGTTAGGTCCAAAAGTGGAGAAATTTCTTCCAATCGAAGGTCCTGAAATTCACTTTCAAAGGAAAAAATTCTCGTTTCAAAATTCGGTGGGATGAGAGTGTTCTGGTCCGTTTTAAAAAGGGCGTGAGAAACATCACCCAAAATTAAAACCACCATAACTCTCTCATTTTAAGTCGAAAAGTAGTGGAATTTCTACCAATCGGAGGTCTTCAAATTCTCGTTCGTGGGGAAAATTCTCATTTAAAAATTCAATGTGTTGTGAGAGTTCTTGTCCGTTTCGTAAAGAGTGTGCGAAACGTGGCCGAAAATTAAAACCTCCATAACTCTCTCATTTTAAGTACAAAAGTGGTGAAATTTCCACCAATCGGAGTTCTTCATCTTCGCTTTCAGGGGAAAGAAATCTTGTTTCAAAATTCAATGGGATGAGAGCGTTCTTCTTTGTGTTATAAAGAGTGTGCGACACGTCACCTGAAATTAAAACCTCCATAACTCTCATGTTAGGTCCAAAAGTGGCGAAATTTCTTCCAATCGGGGGTCTTGAAATTCACTTTCAAAGGAAAGAATTCTCGCTTCAAAATTCGGTGGGATGAGAGTGTTCTGGTCCGTTTTATAAAGCGCGTGAGAAACATCACCCAAAATTAAAACCACCATAACTCTCTCATTTTAAGTCGAAAAATAGTGCAATTTCTACCAATCGGAGGTTTTCAAATTCTCGTTCGTGGGGAAAATTCAATGTGTCGTGAGAGTTCTGGTCCGTTTCATAAAGAGTGCAAAACGTGGCCGAAAATTAAAACCTCCATAACTCTCTCATTTTGAGTCCAAAAGTGGTGAAATTTCCACGAATCGGAGGTCTTCATCTTCGCTCTCAGGGGAAAGAAATCTTGTTTCAAATTCAGTGGGATGAGAGCGTTCTTGTCTGTGTTATAAAGAGTGTGCGACACGTCACCTGAAATTAAAACCTCCATAACTCTCATTTTAGGTCCAAAAGTGGCCAAATTTCTTCCAATCGGAGGTCTTGAAATTCAGTTTCAAAGGAAAGAATTCTCGTTTCAAAAGTCGGTGGGATGTGAGTGTTCTAGTCCGTTTTATAATGGGCATGAGAAACATCACCCAAAATTAAAACGACCATAACTCTCTCATTTTAAGTCGAAAAGTAGTGCAATTTTTACCAATCGGAGGTCTTCCAAATCTCGTTCGTGGGGAAAATTCTCATTTAAAAATTCAATCTGTCGTGAGAGTTTTTGTCTGTTTCATAAAGAGTGCGGAAAACATGGTCGAGAATTAAAACCTCCATAACTCTCTCATTTTGAGTCCAAAACTGGTGAAATTTCCTCCAATCGGAGGTCTTCATCTTCGCTTTCAGGGGAAAGAAATCTTGTTTCAAAATTCAATGGGATGGTAGCGTTCTTGTTTGTGTTATAAAGAGTGTGCGACAGGTCACCTGAAATTAAAACCTCCATAACTCTCATGTTTCGTCCAAAGGTGGCGAAATTTCTTCCAATCGAAGGTCCTGAAATTCACTTTCAAAGGAAAAAATTCCCGTTTCAAAATTCGGTGGGATGAGAGTGTTCTGGTCCGTTTTGAAAAGGGCGTGAGAAACATCACCCAAAATTAAAACCACCATAACTCTCTCATTTTAAGTCGAAAAGTAGTGCAATTTCTACCAATCGGAGGTCTTCAAATTCTCGTTCGTGGGGAAAATTCTCATTTAAAAATTCAATGTGTCGTGAGAGTTCTTGTCCGTTTCGTAAAGAGTGTGCGAAACGTGGCCGAAAATTAAAACCTCCATAACTCTCTCATTTTGAGTACAAAAGTGGTGAAATTTCCACCAATCGGAGGTCTTCATCTTCGCTTTCAGGGGAAAGAAATCTTGTTTCAAAATTCAATGGGATGAGAGCGTTCTTGTTTGTGTTATAAAGAGTGTGCGACACGTCACCTGAAATTAAAACCTCCATAACTCTCATGTTAGGTCCAAAAGTGGCGAAATTTCTTCCAATCGGGGGTCTTGAAATTCACTTTCAAAGGAAAGAATTCTCGCTTCAAAATTCGGTGGGATGAGAGTGTTCTGGTCCGTTTTATAAAGCGCGTGAGAAACATCACCCAAAATTAAAACCACCATAACTCTCTCATTTTAAGTCGAAAAATAGTGCAATTTCTACCAATCGGAGGTCTTCAAATTCTCGTTCGTGGGGAAAATTCGCATTTAAAAATTCAATGTGTCGTGAGAGTTTTTGTCTGTTTAATAAAGAGTGCGGAAAACATGGCCGAGAATTAAAACCTCCATAACTCTCTCATTTTGAGTCCAAAACTGGTGAAATTTCCTCCAATCGGAGGTCTTCATCTTCGCTTTCAGGGGAAAGAAATCTTGTTTCAAAATTCAATGGGATGGTAGCGTTCTTGTTTGTGTTATAAAGAGTGTGCGACAGGTCACCTGAAATTAAAACCTCCATAACTCTCATGTTACGTCCAAAGGTGGCGAAATTTCTTCCAATCGAAGGTCCTGAAATTCACTTTCAAAGGAAAAAATTCTCGTTTCAAAATTCGGTGGGATGAGAGTGTTCTGGTCCGTTTTGAAAAGGGCGTGAGAAACATCACCCAAAATTAAAACCACCATAACTCTCTCATTTTAAGTCGAAAAGTAGTGCAATTTCTACCAATCGGAGGTCTTCAAATTCTCGTTCGTGGGGAAAATTCTCATTTAAAAATTCAATGTGTCGTGAGAGTTCTTGTCCGTTTCGTAAAGAGTGTGCGAAACGTGGCCGAAAATTAAAACCTCCATAACTCTCTCATTTTGAGTACAAAAGTGGTGAAATTTCCAACAATCGGAGGTCTTCATCTTCGCTTTCAGGGGAAAGAAATCTTGTTTCAAAATTCAATGGGATGAGAGCGTTCTTGTTTGTGTTATAAAGAGTGTGCGACACGTCACCTGAAATTAAAACCTCCATAACTCTCATGTTAGGTCCAAAAGTGGCGAAATTTCTTCCAATCGGGGGTCTTGAAATTCACTTTCAAAGGAAAGAATTCTCGCTTCGAAATTCGGTGGGATGAGAGTGTTCTGGTCCGTTTTATAAAGCGCGTGAGAAACATCACCCAAAATTAAAACCACCATAACTCTCTCATTTTAAGTCGAAAAATAGTGCAATTTCTACCAATCGGAGGTCTTCAAATTCTCGTTCGTGGGGAAAATTCGCATTTAAAAATTCAATGTGTCGTGAGAGTTCTGGTCCGTTTCATAAAGAGTGCAAAACGTGGCCGAAAATTAAAACCTCCATAATTCTCTCATTTTGAGTCCAAAAGTGGTGAAATTTCCACGAATCGGAGGTCTTCATCTTCGCTCTCAGGGGAAAGAAATCTTGTTTCAAATTCAGTGGGATGAGAGCGTTCTTGTCTGTGTTATAAAGAGTGTGCGACACGTCACCTGAAATTAAAACCTCCATAACTCTCATGTTTCGTCCAAAGGTGGCGAAATTTCTTCCAATCGAAGGTCCTGAAATTCACTTTCAAAGGAAAAAATTCCCGTTTCAAAATTCGGTGGGATGAGAGTGTTCTGGTCCGTTTTGAAAAGGGCGTGAGAAACATCACCCAAAATTAAAACCACCATAACTCTCTCATTTTAAGTCGAAAAGTAGTGCAATTTCTACCAATCGGAGGTCTTCAAATTCTCGTTCGTGGGGAAAATTCTCATTTAAAAATTCAATGTGTCGTGAGAGTTCTTGTCCGTTTCGTAAAGAGTGTGCGAAACGTGGCCGAAAATTAAAACCTCCATAACTCTCTCATTTTGAGTACAAAAGTGGTGAAATTTCCACCAATCGGAGGTCTTCATCTTCGCTTTCAGGTGAAAGAAATCTTGTTTCAAAATTCAATGGGATGAGAGCGTTCTTGTTTGTGTTATAAAGAGTGTGCGACACGTCACCTGAAATTAAAACCTCCATAACTCTCATGTTAGGTCCAAAAGTGGCGAAATTTCTTCCAATCGGGGGTCTTGAAATTCACTTTCAAAGGAAAGAATTCTCGCTTCAAAATTCGGTGGGATGAGAGTGTTCTGGTCCGTTTTATAAAGCGCGTGAGAAACATCACCCAAAATTAAAACCACCATAACTCTCTCATTTTAAGTCGAAAAATAGTGCAATTTCTACCAATCGGAGGTCTTCAAATTCTCGTTCGTGGGGAAAATTCGCATTTAAAAATTCAATGTGTCGTGAGAGTTTTTGTCTGTTTAATAAAGAGTGCGGAAAACATGGCCGCGAATTAAAACCTCCATAACTCTCTCATTTTGAGTCCAAAACTGGTGAAATTTCCTCCAATCGGAGGTCTTCATCTTCGCTTTCAGGGGAAAGAAATCTTGTTTCAAAATTCAATGGGATGGTAGCGTTCTTGTTTGTGTTATAAAGAGTGTGCGACACGTCACCTGAAATTAAAACCTCCATAACTCTCATGTTTCGTCCAAAGGTGGCGAAATTTCTTCCAATCGAAGGTCCTGAAATTCACTTTCAAAGGAAAAAATTCTCGTTTCAAAATTCGGTGGGATGAGAGTGTTCTGGTCCGTTTTGAAAAGGGCGTGAGAAACATCACCCAAAATTAAAACCACCATAACTCTCTCATTTTAAGTCGAAAAGTAGTGCAATTTCTACCAATCGGAGGTCTTCAAATTCTCGTTCGTGGGGAAAATTCTCATTTAAAAATTCAATGTGTCGTGAGAGTTCTTGTCCGTTTCGTAAAGAGTGTGCGAAACGTGGCCGAAAATTAAAACCTCCATAACTCTCTCATTTTGAGTACAAAAGTGGTGAAATTTCCACCAATCGGAGGTCTTCATCTTCGCTTTCAGGGGAAAGAAATCTTGTTTCAAAATTCAATGGGATGAGAGCGTTCTTGTTTGTGTTATAAAGAGTGTGCGACACGTCACCTGAAATTAAAACCTCCATAACTCTCATGTTAGGTCCAAAAGTGGCGAAATTTCTTCCAATCGGGGGTCTTGAAATTCACTTTCAAAGGAAAGAATTCTCGCTTCAAAATTCGGTGGGATGAGAGTGTTCTGGTCCGTTTTATAAATCGCGTGAGAAACATCACCCAAAATTAAAACCACCATAACTCTCTCATTTTAAGTCGAAAAATAGTGCAATTTCTACCAATCGGAGGTCTTCAAATTCTCGTTCGTGGGGAAAATTCGCATTTAAAAATTCAATGTGTCGTCAGAGTTCTGGTCCGTTTCATAAAGAGTGCAAAACGTGGCCGAAAATTAAAACCTCCATAATTCTCTCATTTTGAGTCCAAAAGTGGTGAAATTTCCACGAATCGGAGGTCTTCATCTTCGCTCTCAGGGGAAAGAAATCTTGTTTCAAATTCAGTGGGATGAGAGCGTTCTTGTCTGTGTTATAAAGAGTGTGCGACACGTCACCTGAAATTAAAACCTCCATAACTCTCATTTTAGGTCCAAAAGTGGCCAAATTTCTTCCAATCGGAGGTCTTGAAATTCAGTTTCAAAGGAAAGAATTCTCGTTTCAAAAGTCGGTGGGATGTGAGTGTTCTAGTCCGTTTTATAATGGGCGTGAGAAACATCACCCAAAATTAAAACGACCATAACTCTCTCATTTTAAGTCGAAAAGTAGTGCAATTTTTACCAATCGGAGGTCTTCCAAATCTCGTTCGTGGGTAAAATTCTCATTTAAAAATTCAATCTGTCGTGAGAGTTTTTGTCTGTTTCATAAAGAGTGCGGAAAACATGGCCGAAAATTAAAACCTCCATAACTCTCTCATTTTGAGTCCAAAACTGGTGAAATTTCCTCCAATCGGAGGTCTTCATCTTCGCTTTCAGGGGAAAGAAATCTTGTTTCAAAATTCAATGGGATGGTAGCGTTCTTGTTTGTGTTATAAAGAGTGTGCGACAGGTCACCTGAAATTAAAACCTCCATAACTCTCATGTTAGGTCCAAAAGTGGAGAAATTTCTTCCAATCGAAGGTCCTGAAATTCACTTTCAAAGGAAAAAATTCTCGTTTCAAAATTCGGTGGGATGAGAGTGTTCTGGTCCGTTTTAAAAAGGGCGTGAGAAACATCACCCAAAATTAAAACCACCATAACTCTCTCATTTTAAGTCGAAAAGTAGTGGAATTTCTACCAATCGGAGGTCTTCAAATTCTCGTTCGTGGGGAAAATTCTCATTTAAAAATTCAATGTGTTGTGAGAGTTCTTGTCCGTTTCGTAAAGAGTGTGCGAAACGTGGCCGAAAATTAAAACCTCCATAACTCTCTCATTTTAAGTACAAAAGTGGTGAAATTTCCACCAATCGGAGTTCTTCATCTTCGCTTTCAGGGGAAAGAAATCTTGTTTCAAAATTCAATGGGATGAGAGCGTTCTTCTTTGTGTTATAAAGAGTGTGCGACACGTCACCTGAAATTAAAACCTCCATAACTCTCATGTTAGGTCCAAAAGTGGCGAAATTTCTTCCAATCGGGGGTCTTGAAATTCACTTTCAAAGGAAAGAATTCTCGCTTCAAAATTCGGTGGGATGAGAGTGTTCTGGTCCGTTTTATAAAGCGCGTGAGAAACATCACCCAAAATTAAAACCACCATAACTCTCTCATTTTAAGTCGAAAAATAGTGCAATTTCTACCAATCGGAGGTTTTCAAATTCTCGTTCGTGGGGAAAATTCAATGTGTCGTGAGAGTTCTGGTCCTTTTCATAAAGAGTGCAAAACGTGGCCGAAAATTAAAACCTCCATAACTCTCTCATTTTGAGTCCAAAAGTGGTGAAATTTCCACGAATCGGAGGTCTTCATCTTCGCTCTCAGGGGAAAGAAATCTTGTTTCAAATTCAGTGGGATGAGAGCGTTCTTGTCTGTGTTATAAAGAGTGTGCGACACGTCACCTAAAATTAAAACCTCCATAACTCTCATTTTAGGTCCAAAAGTGGCCAAATTTCTTCCAATCGGAGGTCTTGAAATTAAGTTTCAAAGGAAAGAATTCTCGTTTCAAAAGTCGGTGGGATGTGAGTGTTCTAGTCCGTTTTATAATGGGCATGAGAAACATCACCCAAAATTAAAACGACCATAACTCTCTCATTTTAAGTCGAAAAGTAGTGCAATTTTTACCAATCGGAGGTCGTCCAAATCTCGTTCGTGGGGAAAATTCTCATTTAAAAATTCAATCTGTCGTGAGAGTTTTTGTCTGTTTCATAAAGAGTGCGGAAAACATGGCCGAGAATTAAAACCTCCATAACTCTCTCATTTTGAGTCCAAAACTGGTGAAATTTCCTCCAATCGGAGGTCTTCATCTTCGCTTTCAGGGGAAAGAAATCTTGTTTCAAAATTCAATGGGATGGTAGCGTTCTTGTTTGTGTTATAAAGAGTGTGCGACAGGTCACCTGAAATTAAAACCTCCATAACTCTCATGTTTCGTCCAAAGGTGGCGAAATTTCTTCCAATCGAAGGTCCTGAAATTCACTTTCAAAGGAAAAAATTCCCGTTTCAAAATTCGGTGGGATGAGAGTGTTCTGGTCCGTTTTGAAAAGGGCGTGAGAAACATCACCCAAAATTAAAACCACCATAACTCTCTCATTTTAAGTCGAAAAGTAGTGCAATTTCTACCAATCGGAGGTCTTCAAATTCTCGTTCGTGGGGAAAATTCTCATTTAAAAATTCAATGTGTCGTGAGAGTTCTTGTCCGTTTCGTAAAGAGTGTGCGAAACGTGGCCGAAAATTAAAACCTCCATAACTCTCTCATTTTGAGTACAAAAGTGGTGAAATTTCCACCAATCGGAGGTCTTCATCTTCGCTTTCAGGGGAAAGAAATCTTGTTTCAAAATTCAATGGGATGAGAGCGTTCTTGTTTGTGTTATAAAGAGTGTGCGACACGTCACCTGAAATTAAAACCTCCATAACTCTCATGTTAGGTCCAAAAGTGGCGAAATTTCTTCCAATCGGGGGTCTTGAAATTCACTTTCAAAGGAAAGAATTCTCGCTTCGAAATTCGGTGGGATGAGAGTGTTCTGGTCCGTTTTATAAAGCGCGTGAGAAACATCACCCAAAATTAAAACCACCATAACTCTCTCATTTTAAGTCGAAAAATAGTGCAATTTCTACCAATCGGAGGTCTTCAAATTCTCGTTCGTGGGGAAAATTCGCATTTAAAAATTCAATGTGTCGTGAGAGTTCTGGTCCGTTTCATAAAGAGTGCAAAACGTGGCCGAAAATTAAAACCTCCATAATTCTCTCATTTTGAGTCCAAAAGTGGTGAAATTTCCACGAATCGGAGGTCTTCATCTTCGCTCTCAGGGGAAAGAAATCTTGTTTCAAATTCAGTGGGATGAGAGCGTTCTTGTCTGTGTTATAAAGAGTGTGCGACACGTCACCTGAAATTAAAACCTCCATAACTCTCATGTTTCGTCCAAAGGTGGCGAAATTTCTTCCAATCGAAGGTCCTGAAATTCACTTTCAAAGGAAAAAATTCCCGTTTCAAAATTCGGTGGGATGAGAGTGTTCTGGTACGTTTTGAAAAGGGCGTGAGAAACATCACCCAAAATTAAAACCACCATAACTCTCTCATTTTAAGTCGAAAAGTAGTGCAATTTCTACCAATCGGAGGTCTTCAAATTCTCGTTCGTGGGGAAAATTCTCATTTAAAAATTCAATGTGTCGTGAGAGTTCTTGTCCGTTTCGTAAAGAGTGTGCGAAACGTGGCCGAAAATTAAAACCTCCATAACTCTCTCATTTTGAGTACAAAAGTGGTGAAATTTCCACCAATCGGAGGTCTTCATCTTCGCTTTCAGGTGAAAGAAATCTTGTTTCAAAATTCAATGGGATGAGAGCGTTCTTGTTTGTGTTATAAAGAGTGTGCGACACGTCACCTGAAATTAAAACCTCCATAACTCTCATGTTAGGTCCAAAAGTGGCGAAATTTCTTCCAATCGGGGGTCTTGAAATTCACTTTCAAAGGAAAGAATTCTCGCTTCAAAATTCGGTGGGATGAGAGTGTTCTGGTCCGTTTTATAAAGCGCGTGAGAAACATCACCCAAAATTAAAACCACCATAACTCTCTCATTTTAAGTCGAAAAATAGTGCAATTTCTACCAATCGGAGGTCTTCAAATTCTCGTTCGTGGGGAAAATTCGCATTTAAAAATTCAATGTGTCGTGAGAGTTTTTGTCTGTTTAATAAAGAGTGCGGAAAACATGGCCGCGAATTAAAACCTCCATAACTCTCTCATTTTGAGTCCAAAACTGGTGAAATTTCCTCCAATCGGAGGTCTTCATCTTCGCTTTCAGGGGAAAGAAATCTTGTTTCAAAATTCAATGGGATGGTAGCGTTCTTGTTTGTGTTATAAAGAGTGTGCGACACGTCACCTGAAATTAAAACCTCCATAACTCTCATGTTTCGTCCAAAGGTGGCGAAATTTCTTCCAATCGAAGGTCCTGAAATTCACTTTCAAAGGAAAAAATTCTCGTTTCAAAATTCGGTGGGATGAGAGTGTTCTGGTCCGTTTTGAAAAGGGCGTGAGAAACATCACCCAAAATTAAAACCACCATAACTCTCTCATTTTAAGTCGAAAAGTAGTGCAATTTCTACCAATCGGAGGTCTTCAAATTCTCGTTCGTGGGGAAAATTCTCATTTAAAAATTCAATGTGTCGTGAGAGTTCTTGTCCGTTTCGTAAAGAGTGTGCGAAACGTGGCCGAAAATTAAAACCTCCATAACTCTCTCATTTTGAGTACAAAAGTGGTGAAATTTCCACCAATCGGAGGTCTTCATCTTCGCTTTCAGGGGAAAGAAATCTTGTTTCAAAATTCAATGGGATGAGAGCGTTCTTGTTTGTGTTATAAAGAGTGTGCGACACGTCACCTGAAATTAAAACCTCCATAACTCTCATGTTAGGTCCAAAAGTGGCGAAATTTCTTCCAATCGGGGGTCTTGAAATTCACTTTCAAAGGAAAGAATTCTCGCTTCAAAATTCGGTGGGATGAGAGTGTTCTGGTCCGTTTTATAAATCGCGTGAGAAACATCACCCAAAATTAAAACCACCATAACTCTCTCATTTTAAGTCGAAAAATAGTGCAATTTCTACCAATCGGAGGTCTTCAAATTCTCGTTCGTGGGGAAAATTCGCATTTAAAAATTCAATGTGTCGTCAGAGTTCTGGTCCGTTTCATAAAGAGTGCAAAACGTGGCCGAAAATTAAAACCTCCATAATTCTCTCATTTTGAGTCCAAAAGTGGTGAAATTTCCACGAATCGGAGGTCTTCATCTTCGCTCTCAGGGGAAAGAAATCTTGTTTCAAATTCAGTGGGATGAGAGCGTTCTTGTCTGTGTTATAAAGAGTGTGCGACACGTCACCTGAAATTAAAACCTCCATAACTCTCATTTTAGGTCCAAAAGTGGCCAAATTTCTTCCAATCGGAGGTCTTGAAATTCAGTTTCAAAGGAAAGAATTCTCGTTTCAAAAGTCGGTGGGATGTGAGTGTTCTAGTCCGTTTTATAATGGGCGTGAGAAACATCACCCAAAATTAAAACGACCATAACTCTCTCATTTTAAGTCGAAAAGTAGTGCAATTTTTACCAATCGGAGGTCTTCCAAATCTCGTTCGTGGGTAAAATTCTCATTTAAAAATTCAATCTGTCGTGAGAGTTTTTGTCTGTTTCATAAAGAGTGCGGAAAACATGGCCGAAAATTAAAACCTCCATAACTCTCTCATTTTGAGTCCAAAACTGGTGAAATTTCCTCCAATCGGAGGTCTTCATCTTCGCTTTCAGGGGAAAGAAATCTTGTTTCAAAATTCAATGGGATGGTAGCGTTCTTGTTTGTGTTATAAAGAGTGTGCGACAGGTCACCTGAAATTAAAACCTCCATAACTCTCATGTTAGGTCCAAAACTGGAGAAATTTCTTCCAATCGAAGGTCCTGAAATTCACTTTCAAAGGAAAAAATTCTCGTTTCAAAATTCGGTGGGATGAGAGTGTTCTGGTCCGTTTTAAAAAGGGCGTGAGAAACATCACCCAAAATTAAAACCACCATAACTCTCTCATTTTAAGTCGAAAAGTAGTGGAATTTCTACCAATCGGAGGTCTTCAAATTCTCGTTCGTGGGGAAAATTCTCATTTAAAAATTCAATGTGTTGTGAGAGTTCTTGTCCGTTTCGTAAAGAGTGTGCGAAACGTGGCCGAAAATTAAAACCTCCATAACTCTCTCATTTTAAGTACAAAAGTGGTGAAATTTCCACCAATCGGAGTTCTTCATCTTCGCTTTCAGGGGAAAGAAATCTTGTTTCAAAATTCAATGGGATGAGAGCGTTCTTCTTTGTGTTATAAAGAGTGTGCGACACGTCACCTGAAATTAAAACCTCCATAACTCTCATGTTAGGTCCAAAAGTGGCGAAATTTCTTCCAATCGGGGGTCTTGAAATTCACTTTCAAAGGAAAGAATTCTCGCTTCAAAATTCGGTGGGATGAGAGTGTTCTGGTCCGTTTTATAAAGCGCGTGAGAAACATCACCCAAAATTAAAACCACCATAACTCTCTCATTTTAAGTCGAAAAATAGTGCAATTTCTACCAATCGGAGGTTTTCAAATTCTCGTTCGTGGGGAAAATTCAATGTGTCGTGAGAGTTCTGGTCCGTTTCATAAAGAGTGCAAAACGTGGCCGAAAATTAAAACCTCCATAACTCTCTCATTTTGAGTCCAAAAGTGGTGAAATTTCCACGAATCGGAGGTCTTCATCTTCGCTCTCAGGGGAAAGAAATCTTGTTTCAAATTCAGTGGGATGAGAGCGTTCTTGTCTGTGTTATAAAGAGTGTGCGACACGTCACCTGAAATTAAAACCTCCATAACTCTCATTTTAGGTCCAAAAGTGGCCAAATTTCTTCCAATCGGAGGTCTTGAAATTAAGTTTCAAAGGAAAGAATTCTCGTTTCAAAAGTCGGTGGGATGTGAGTGTTCTAGTCCGTTTTATAATGGGCATGAGAAACATCACCCAAAATTAAAACGACCATAACTCTCTCATTTTAAGTCGAAAAGTAGTGCAATTTTTACCAATCGGAGGTCTTCCAAATCTCGTTCGTGGGGAAAATTCTCATTTAAAAATTCAATCTGTCGTGAGAGTTTTTGTCTGTTTCATAAAGAGTGCGGAAAACATGGCCGAGAATTAAAACCTCCATAACTCTCTCATTTTGAGTCCAAAACTGGTGAAATTTCCTCCAATCGGAGGTCTTCATCTTCGCTTTCAGGGGAAAGAAATCTTGTTTCAAAATTCAATGGGATGGTAGCGTTCTTGTTTGTGTTATAAAGAGTGTGCGACAGGTCACCTGAAATTAAAACCTCCATAACTCTCATGTTTCGTCCAAAGGTGGCGAAATTTCTTCCAATCGAAGGTCCTGAAATTCACTTTCAAAGGAAAAAATTCCCGTTTCAAAATTCGGTGGGATGAGAGTGTTCTGGTCCGTTTTGAAAAGGGCGTGAGAAACATCACCCAAAATTAAAACCACCATAACTCTCTCATTTTAAGTCGAAAAGTAGTGCAATTTCTACCAATCGGAGGTCTTCAAATTCTCGTTCGTGGGGAAAATTCTCATTTAAAAATTCAATGTGTCGTGAGAGTTCTTGTCCGTTTCGTAAAGAGTGTGCGAAACGTGGCCGAAAATTAAAACCTCCATAACTCTCTCATTTTGAGTACAAAAGTGGTGAAATTTCCACCAATCGGAGGTCTTCATCTTCGCTTTCAGGGGAAAGAAATCTTGTTTCAAAATTCAATGGGATGAGAGCGTTCTTGTTTGTGTTATAAAGAGTGTGCGACACGTCACCTGAAATTAAAACCTCCATAACTCTCATGTTAGGTCCAAAAGTGGCGAAATTTCTTCCAATCGGGGGTCTTGAAATTCACTTTCAAAGGAAAGAATTCTCGCTTCGAAATTCGGTGGGATGAGAGTGTTCTGGTCCGTTTTATAAAGCGCGTGAGAAACATCACCCAAAATTAAAACCACCATAACTCTCTCATTTTAAGTCGAAAAATAGTGCAATTTCTACCAATCGGAGGTCTTCAAATTCTCGTTCGTGGGGAAAATTCGCATTTAAAAATTCAATGTGTCGTGAGAGTTCTGGTCCGTTTCATAAAGAGTGCAAAACGTGGCCGAAAATTAAAACCTCCATAATTCTCTCATTTTGAGTCCAAAAGTGGTGAAATTTCCACGAATCGGAGGTCTTCATCTTCGCTCTCAGGGGAAAGAAATCTTGTTTCAAATTCAGTGGGATGAGAGCGTTCTTGTCTGTGTTATAAAGAGTGTGCGACACGTCACCTGAAATTAAAACCTCCATAACTCTCATGTTTCGTCCAAAGGTGGCGAAATTTCTTCCAATCGAAGGTCCTGAAATTCACTTTCAAAGGAAAAAATTCCCGTTTCAAAATTCGGTGGGATGAGAGTGTTCTGGTACGTTTTGAAAAGGGCGTGAGAAACATCACCCAAAATTAAAACCACCATAACTCTCTCATTTTAAGTCGAAAAGTAGTGCAATTTCTACCAATCGGAGGTCTTCAAATTCTCGTTCGTGGGGAAAATTCTCATTTAAAAATTCAATGTGTCGTGAGAGTTCTTGTCCGTTTCGTAAAGAGTGTGCGAAACGTGGCCGAAAATTAAAACCTCCATAACTCTCTCATTTTGAGTACAAAAGTGGTGAAATTTCCACCAATCGGAGGTCTTCATCTTCGCTTTCAGGTGAAAGAAATCTTGTTTCAAAATTCAATGGGATGAGAGCGTTCTTGTTTGTGTTATAAAGAGTGTGCGACACGTCACCTGAAATTAAAACCTCCATAACTCTCATGTTAGGTCCAAAAGTGGCGAAATTTCTTCCAATCGGGGGTCTTGAAATTCACTTTCAAAGGAAAGAATTCTCGCTTCAAAATTCGGTGGGATGAGAGTGTTCTGGTCCGTTTTATAAAGCGCGTGAGAAACATCACCCAAAATTAAAACCACCATAACTCTCTCATTTTAAGTCGAAAAATAGTGCAATTTCTACCAATCGGAGGTCTTCAAATTCTCGTTCGTGGGGAAAATTCGCATTTAAAAATTCAATGTGTCGTGAGAGTTTTTGTCTGTTTAATAAAGAGTGCGGAAAACATGGCCGCGAATTAAAACCTCCATAACTCTCTCATTTTGAGTCCAAAACTGGTGAAATTTCCTCCAATCGGAGGTCTTCATCTTCGCTTTCAGGGGAAAGAAATCTTGTTTCAAAATTCAATGGGATGGTAGCGTTCTTGTTTGTGTTATAAAGAGTGTGCGACACGTCACCTGAAATTAAAACCTCCATAACTCTCATGTTTCGTCCAAAGGTGGCGAAATTTCTTCCAATCGAAGGTCCTGAAATTCACTTTCAAAGGAAAAAATTCTCGTTTCAAAATTCGGTGGGATGAGAGTGTTCTGGTCCGTTTTGAAAAGGGCGTGAGAAACATCACCCAAAATTAAAACCACCATAACTCTCTCATTTTAAGTCGAAAAGTAGTGCAATTTCTACCAATCGGAGGTCTTCAAATTCTCGTTCGTGGGGAAAATTCTCATTTAAAAATTCAATGTGTCGTGAGAGTTCTTGTCCGTTTCGTAAAGAGTGTGCGAAACGTGGCCGAAAATTAAAACCTCCATAACTCTCTCATTTTGAGTACAAAAGTGGTGAAATTTCCACCAATCGGAGGTCTTCATCTTCGCTTTCAGGGGAAAGAAATCTTGTTTCAAAATTCAATGGGATGAGAGCGTTCTTGTTTGTGTTATAAAGAGTGTGCGACACGTCACCTGAAATTAAAACCTCCATAACTCTCATGTTAGGTCCAAAAGTGGCGAAATTTCTTCCAATCGGGGGTCTTGAAATTCACTTTCAAAGGAAAGAATTCTCGCTTCAAAATTCGGTGGGATGAGAGTGTTCTGGTCCGTTTTATAAATCGCGTGAGAAACATCACCCAAAATTAAAACCACCATAACTCTCTCATTTTAAGTCGAAAAATAGTGCAATTTCTACCAATCGGAGGTCTTCAAATTCTCGTTCGTGGGGAAAATTCGCATTTAAAAATTCAATGTGTCGTCAGAGTTCTGGTCCGTTTCATAAAGAGTGCAAAACGTGGCCGAAAATTAAAACCTCCATAATTCTCTCATTTTGAGTCCAAAAGTGGTGAAATTTCCACGAATCGGAGGTCTTCATCTTCGCTCTCAGGGGAAAGAAATCTTGTTTCAAATTCAGTGGGATGAGAGCGTTCTTGTCTGTGTTATAAAGAGTGTGCGACACGTCACCTGAAATTAAAACCTCCATAACTCTCATTTTAGGTCCAAAAGTGGCCAAATTTCTTCCAATCGGAGGTCTTGAAATTCAGTTTCAAAGGAAAGAATTCTCGTTTCAAAAGTCGGTGGGATGTGAGTGTTCTAGTCCGTTTTATAATGGGCGTGAGAAACATCACCCAAAATTAAAACGACCATAACTCTCTCATTTTAAGTCGAAAAGTAGTGCAATTTTTACCAATCGGAGGTCTTCCAAATCTCGTTCGTGGGGAAATTCTCATTTAAAAATTCAATCTGTCGTGAGAGTTTTTGTCTGTTTCATAAAGAGTGCGGAAAACATGGCCGAAAATTAAAACCTCCATAACTCTCTCATTTTGAGTCCAAAACTGGTGAAATTTCCTCCAATCGGAGGTCTTCATCTTCGCTTTCAGGGGAAAGAAATCTTGTTTCAAAATTCAATGGGATGGTAGCGTTCTTGTTTGTGTTATAAAGAGTGTGCGACAGGTCACCTGAAATTAAAACCTCCATAACTCTCATGTTAGGTCCAAAAGTGGAGAAATTTCTTCCAATCGAAGGTCCTGAAATTCACTTTCAAAGGAAAAAATTCTCGTTTCAAAATTCGGTGGGATGAGAGTGTTCTGGTCCGTTTTAAAAAGGGCGTGAGAAACATCACCCAAAATTAAAACCACCATAACTCTCTCATTTTAAGTCGAAAAGTAGTGGAATTTCTACCAATCGGAGGTCTTCAAATTCTCGTTCGTGGGGAAAATTCTCATTTAAAAATTCAATGTGTTGTGAGAGTTCTTGTCCGTTTCGTAAAGAGTGTGCGAAACGTGGCCGAAAATTAAAACCTCCATAACTCTCTCATTTTAAGTACAAAAGTGGTGAAATTTCCACCAATCGGAGTTCTTCATCTTCGCTTTCAGGGGAAAGAAATCTTGTTTCAAAATTCAATGGGATGAGAGCGTTCTTCTTTGTGTTATAAAGAGTGTGCGACACGTCACCTGAAATTAAAACCTCCATAACTCTCATGTTAGGTCCAAAAGTGGCGAAATTTCTTCCAATCGGGGGTCTTGAAATTCACTTTCAAAGGAAAGAATTCTCGCTTCAAAATTCGGTGGGATGAGAGTGTTCTGGTCCGTTTTATAAAGCGCGTGAGAAACATCACCCAAAATTAAAACCACCATAACTCTCTCATTTTAAGTCGAAAAATAGTGCAATTTCTACCAATCGGAGGTTTTCAAATTCTCGTTCGTGGGGAAAATTCAATGTGTCGTGAGAGTTCTGGTCCGTTTCATAAAGAGTGCAAAACGTGGCCGAAAATTAAAACCTCCATAACTCTCTCATTTTGAGTCCAAAAGTGGTGAAATTTCCACGAATCGGAGGTCTTCATCTTCGCTCTCAGGGGAAAGAAATCTTGTTTCAAATTCAGTGGGATGAGAGCGTTCTTGTCTGTGTTATAAAGAGTGTGCGACACGTCACCTGAAATTAAAACCTCCATAACTCTCATTTTAGGTCCAAAAGTGGCCAAATTTCTTCCAATCGGAGGTCTTGAAATTAAGTTTCAAAGGAAAGAATTCTCGTTTCAAAAGTCGGTGGGATGTGAGTGTTCTAGTCCGTTTTATAATGGGCATGAGAAACATCACCCAAAATTAAAACGACCATAACTCTCTCATTTTAAGTCGAAAAGTAGTGCAATTTTTACCAATCGGAGGTCTTCCAAATCTCGTTCGTGGGGAAAATTCTCATTTAAAAATTCAATCTGTCGTGAGAGTTTTTGTCTGTTTCATAAAGAGTGCGGAAAACATGGCCGAGAATTAAAACCTCCATAACTCTCTCATTTTGAGTCCAAAACTGGTGAAATTTCCTCCAATCGGAGGTCTTCATCTTCGCTTTCAGGGGAAAGAAATCTTGTTTCAAAATTCAATGGGATGGTAGCGTTCTTGTTTGTGTTATAAAGAGTGTGCGACAGGTCACCTGAAATTAAAACCTCCATAACTCTCATGTTACGTCCAAAGGTGGCGAAATTTCTTCCAATCGAAGGTCCTGAAATTCACTTTCAAAGGAAAAAATTCTCGTTTCAAAATTCGGTGGGATGAGAGTGTTCTGGTCCGTTTTGAAAAGGGCGTGAGAAACATCACCCAAAATTAAAACCACCATAACTCTCTCATTTTAAGTCGAAAAGTAGTGCAATTTCTACCAATCGGAGGTCTTCAAATTCTCGTTCGTGGGGAAAATTCTCATTTAAAAATTCAATGTGTCGTGAGAGTTCTTGTCCGTTTCGTAAAGAGTGTGCGAAACGGGGCCGAAAATTAAAACCTCCATAACTCTCTCATTTTGAGTACAAAAGTGGTGAAATTTCCACCAATCGGAGGTCTTCATCTTCGCTTTCAGGGGAAAGAAATCTTGTTTCAAAATTCAATGGGATGAGAGCGTTCTTGTTTGTGTTATAAAGAGTGTGCGACACGTCACCTGAAATTAAAACCTCCATAACTCTCATGTTAGGTCCAAAAGTGGCGAAATTTCTTCCAATCGGGGGTCTTGAAATTCACTTTCAAAGGAAAGAATTCTCGCTTCAAAATTCGGTGGGATGAGAGTGTTCTGGTCTGTTTTATAAAGCGCGTGAGAAACATCACCCAAAATTAAAACCACCATAACTCTCTCATTTTAAGTCGAAAAATAGTACAATTTCTACCAATCGGAGGTCTTCAAATTCTCGTTCGTGGGGAAAATTCGCATTTAAAAATTCAATGTGTCGTGAGAGTTCTGGTCCGTTTCATAAAGAGTGCAAAACGTGGCCGAAAATTAAAACCTCCATAATTCTCTCATTTTGAGTCCAAAAGTGGTGAAATTTCCACGAATCGGAGGTCTTCATCTTCGCTCTCAGGGGAAAGAAATCTTGTTTCAAATTCAGTGGGATGAGAGCGTTCTTGTCTGTGTTATAAAGAGTGTGCGACACGTCACCTGAAATTAAAACCTCCATAACTCTCATGTTTCGTCCAAAGGTGGCGAAATTTCTTCCAATCGAAGGTCCTGAAATTCACTTTCAAAGGAAAAAATTCCCGTTTCAAAATTCGGTGGGATGAGAGTGTTCTGGTCCGTTTTGAAAAGGGCGTGAGAAACATCACCCAAAATTAAAACCACCATAACTCTCTCATTTTAAGTCGAAAAGTAGTGCAATTTCTACCAATCGGAGGTCTTCAAATTCTCGTTCGTGGGGAAAATTCTCATTTAAAAATTCAATGTGTCGTGAGAGTTCTTGTCCGTTTCGTAAAGAGTGTGCGAAACGTGGCCGAAAATTAAAACCTCCATAACTCTCTCATTTTGAGTACAAAAGTGGTGAAATTTCCACCAATCGGAGGTCTTCATCTTCGCTTTCAGGGGAAAGAAATCTTGTTTCAAAATTCAATGGGATGAGAGCGTTCTTGTTTGTGTTATAAAGAGTGTGCGACACGTCACCTGAAATTAAAACCTCCATAACTCTCATGTTAGGTCCAAAAGTGGCGAAATTTCTTCCAATCGGGGGTCTTGAAATTCACTTTCAAAGGAAAGAATTCTCGCTTCAAAATTCGGTGGGATGAGAGTGTTCTGGTCCGTTTTATAAAGCGCGTGAGAAACATCACCCAAAATTAAAACCACCATAACTCTCTCATTTTAAGTCGAAAAATAGTGCAATTTCTACCAATCGGAGGTCTTCAAATTCTCGTTCGTGGGGAAAATTCGCATTTAAAAATTCAATGTGTCGTGAGAGTTTTTGTCTGTTTAATAAAGAGTGCGGAAAACATGGCCGAGAATTAAAACCTCCATAACTCTCTCATTTTGAGTCCAAAACTGGTGAAATTTCCTCCAATCGGAGGTCTTCATCTTCGCTTTCAGGGGAAAGAAATCTTGTTTCAAAATTCAATGGGATGGTAGCGTTCTTGTTTGTGTTATAAAGAGTGTGCGACAGGTCACCTGAAATTAAAACCTCCATAACTCTCATGTTACGTCCAAAGGTGGCGAAATTTCTTCCAATCGAAGGTCCTGAAATTCACTTTCAAAGGAAAAAATTCTCGTTTCAAAATTCGGTGGGATGAGAGTGTTCTGGTCCGTTTTGAAAAGGGCGTGAGAAACATCACCCAAAATTAAAACCACCATAACTCTCTCATTTTAAGTCGAAAAGTAGTGCAATTTCTACCAATCGGAGGTCTTCAAATTCTCGTTCGTGGGGAAAATTCTCATTTAAAAATTCAATGTGTCGTGAGAGTTCTGGTCCGTTTCATAAAGAGTGCAAAACGTGGTCGAAAATTAAAACCTCCATAATTCTCTCATTTTGAGTCCAAAAGTGGTGAAATTTCCACGAATCGGAGGTCTTCATCTTCGCTCTCAGGGGAAAGAAATCTTGTTTCAAATTCAGTGGGATGAGAGCGTTCTTGTCTGTGTTATAAAGAGTGTGCGACACGTCACCTGAAATTAAAACCTCCATAACTCTCATGTTTCGTCCAAAGGTGGCGAAATTTCTTCCAATCGAAGGTCCTGAAATTCACTTTCAAAGGAAAAAATTCCCGTTTCAAAATTCGGTGGGATGAGAGTGTTCTGGTCCGTTTTGAAAAGGGCGTGAGAAACATCACCCAAAATTAAAACCACCATAACTCTCTCATTTTAAGTCGAAAAGTAGTGCAATTTCTACCAATCGGAGGTCTTCAAATTCTCGTTCGTGGGGAAAATTCTCATTTAAAAATTCAATGTGTCGTGAGAGTTCTTGTCCGTTTCGTAAAGAGTGTGCGAAACGTGGCCGAAAATTAAAACCTCCATAACTCTCTCATTTTGAGTACAAAAGTGGTGAAATTTCCACCAATCGGAGGTCTTCATCTTCGCTTTCAGGGGAAAGAAATCTTGTTTCAAAATTCAATGGGATGAGAGCGTTCTTGTTTGTGTTATAAAGAGTGTGCGACACGTCACCTGAAATTAAAACCTCCATAACTCTCATGTTAGGTCCAAAAGTGGCGAAATTTCTTCCAATCGGGGGTCTTGAAATTCACTTTCAAAGGAAAGAATTCTCGCTTCAAAATTCGGTGGGATGAGAGTGTTCTGGTCCGTTTTATAAAGCGCGTGAGAAACATCACCCAAAATTAAAACCACCATAACTCTCTCATTTTAAGTCGAAAAATAGTGCAATTTCTACCAATCGGAGGTCTTCAAATTCTCGTTCGTGGGGAAAATTCGCATTTAAAAATTCAATGTGTCGTGAGAGTTCTGGTCCGTTTCATAAAGAGTGCAAAACGTGGTCGAAAATTAAAACCTCCATAATTCTCTCATTTTGAGTCCAAAAGTGGTGAAATTTCCACGAATCGGAGGTCTTCATCTTCGCTCTCAGGGGAAAGAAATCTTGTTTCAAATTCAGTGGGATGAGAGCGTTCTTGTCTGTGTTATAAAGAGTGTGCGACACGTCACCTGAAATTAAAACCTCCATAACTCTCATGTTTCGTCCAAAGGTGGCGAAATTTCTTCCAATCGAAGGTCCTGAAATTCACTTTCAAAGGAAAAAATTCCCGTTTCAAAATTCGGTGGGATGAGAGTGTTCTGGTCCGTTTTGAAAAGGGCGTGAGAAACATCACCCAAAATTAAAACCACCATAACTCTCTCATTTTAAGTCGAAAAGTAGTGCAATTTCTACCAATCGGAGGTCTTCAAATTCTCGTTCGTGGGGAAAATTCTCATTTAAAAATTCAATGTGTCGTGAGAGTTCTTGTCCGTTTCGTAAAGAGTGTGCGAAACGTGGCCGAAAATTAAAACCTCCATAACTCTCTCATTTTGAGTACAAAAGTGGTGAAATTTCCACCAATCGGAGGTCTTCATCTTCGCTTTCAGGGGAAAGAAATCTTGTTTCAAAATTCAATGGGATGAGAGCGTTCTTGTTTGTGTTATAAAGAGTGTGCGACACGTCACCTGAAATTAAAACCTCCATAACTCTCATGTTAGGTCCAAAAGTGGCGAAATTTCTTCCAATCGGGGGTCTTGAAATTCACTTTCAAAGGAAAGAATTCTCGCTTCAAAATTCGGTGGGATGAGAGTGTTCTGGTCCGTTTTATAATGCGCGTGAGAAACATCACCCAAAATTAAAACCACCATAACTCTCTCATTTTAAGTCGAAAAATAGTGCAATTTCTACCAATCGGAGGTCTTCAAATTCTCGTTCGTGGGGAAAATTCGCATTTAAAAATTCAATGTGTCGTGAGAGTTTTTGTCTGTTTAATAAAGAGTGCGGAAAACATGGCCGCGAATTAAAACCTCCATAACTCTCTCATTTTGAGTCCAAAACTGGTGAAATTTCCTCCAATCGGAGGTCTTCATCTTCGCTTTCAGGGGAAAGAAATCTTGTTTCAAAATTCAATGGGATGGTAGCGTTCTTGTTTGTGTTATAAAGAGTGTGCGACAGGTCACCTGAAATTAAAACCTCCATAACTCTCATGTTACGTCCAAAGGTGGCGAAATTTCTTCCAATCGAAGGTCCTGAAATTCACTTTCAAAGGAAAAAATTCTCGTTTCAAAATTCGGTGGGATGAGAGTGTTCTGGTCCGTTTTGAAAAGGGCGTGAGAAACATCACCCAAAATTAAAACCACCATAACTCTCTCATTTTAACTCGAAAAGTAGTGCAATTTCTACCAATCGGAGGTCTTCAAATTCTCGTTCGTGGGGAAAATTCTCATTTAAAAATTCAATGTGTCGTGAGAGTTCTTGTCCGTTTCGTAAAGAGTGTGCGAAACGTGGCCGAAAATTAAAACCTCCATAACTCTCTCATTTTGAGTACAAAAGTGGTGAAATTTCCACCAATCGGAGGTCTTCATCTTCGCTTTCAGGGGAAAGAAATCTTGTTTCAAAATTCAATGGGATGAGAGCGTTCTTGTTTGTGTTATAAAGAGTGTGCGACACGTCACCTGAAATTAAAACCTCCATAACTCTCATGTTAGGTCCAAAAGTGGCGAAATTTCTTCCAATCGGGGGTCTTGAAATTCACTTTCAAAGGAAAGAATTCTCGCTTCAAAATTCGGTGGGATGAGAGTGTTCTGGTCCGTTTTATAAATCGCGTGAGAAACATCACCCAAAATTAAAACCACCATAACTCTCTCATTTTAAGTCGAAAAATAGTGCAATTTCTACCAATCGGAGGTCTTCAAATTCTCGTTCGTGGGGAAAATTCGCATTTAAAAATTCAATGTGTCGTGAGAGTTCTGGTCCGTTTCATAAAGAGTGCAAAACGTGGCCGAAAATTAAAACCTCCATAATTCTCTCATTTTGAGTCCAAAAGTGGTGAAATTTCCACGAATCGGAGGTCTTCATCTTCGCTCTCAGGGGAAAGAAATCTTGTTTCAAATTCAGTGGGATGAGAGCGTTCTTGTCTGTGTTATAAAGAGTGTGCGACACGTCACCTGAAATTAAAACCTCCATAACTCTCATTTTAGGTCCAAAAGTGGCCAAATTTCTTCCAATCGGAGGTCTTGAAATTCACTTTCAAAGGAAAGAATTCTCGTTTCAAAATTCGGTGGGATGTGAGTGTTCTAGTCCGTTTTATAATGGGCGTGAGAAACATCACCCAAAATTAAAACGACCATAACTCTCTCATTTTAAGTCGAAAAGTAGTGCAATTTTTACCAATCGGATGTCTTCCAAATCTCGTTCGTGGGGAAAATTCTCATTTAAAAATTCAATCTGTCGTGAGAGTTTTTGTCTGTTTCATAAAGAGTGCGGAAAACATGGCCGAAAATTAGAACCTCCATAACTCTCTCATTTTGAGTCCAAAAGTGGTGAAATTTCCTCCAATCGGAGGTCTTCATCTTCGCTTTCGGGGGAAAGAAATCTTGTTTCAAAATTCAGTGGCATGAGAGCGTTCTTGTCTGTGTTATAAAGAGTGTGCGACACGTCACCTGAAATTAAAACCTCCATAACTGTCATTTTAGGTCCAAAAGTGGCCAAATTTCTTCCAATCGGAGGTCTTGAAATTCACTTTCAAAGGAAAGAATTCTCGTTTCAAAATTCGGTGGGATGTGAGTGTTCTAGTCCGTTTTATAATGGGCGTGAGAAACATCACCCAAAATTAAAACGACCATAACTCTCTCATTTTAAGTCGAAAAGTAGTGCAATTTTTACCAATCGGAGGTCTTCCAAATCTCGTTCGTGGGGAAAATTCTCATTTAAAAATTCAATCTGTCGTGAGAGTTTTTGTCTGTTTCATAAAGAGTGCGGAAAACATGGCCGAAAATTAGAACCTCCATAACTCTCTCATTTTGAGTCCAAAAGTGGTGAAATTTCCTCCAATCGGAGGTCTTCATCTTCGTTTTCAGGGGAAAGAAATCTTGTTTCAAAATTCAGTGGCATGAGAGCGTTCTTGTCTGTGTTATAAAGAGTGTGCGACACGTCACCTGAAATTAAAACCACCATAACTCTCATTTTAGGTCCAAAAGTGGCCAAATTTCTTCCAATCGGAGGTCTTGAAATTCACTTCCAAAGGAAAGAATTCTCGTTTCAAAATTCGGTGTGATGTGAGTGTTCTAGTCCGTTTTATAATGGGCGTGAGAAACATCACCCAAAATTAAAACGACCATAACTCTCTCATTTTAAGTCGAAAAGTAGTGCAATTTTTACCAATCGGAGGTCTTCCAAATCTCGTTCGTGGGGAAAATTCTCATTTAAAAATTCAATCTGTCGTGAGAGTTTTTGTCTGTTTCATAAAGAGTGCGGAAAACATGGCCGAAAATTAAAACCTCCATAACTCTCTCATTTTGAGTCCAAAACTGGTGAAATTTCCTCCAATCGGAGGTCTTCATCTTCGCTTTCAGGGGAAAGAAATCTTGTTTCAAAATTCAATGGGATGGTAGCATTCTTGTTTGTGTTATAAAGAGTGTGCGACAGGTCACCTGAAATTAAAACCTCCATAACTCTCATGTTAGGTCCAAAAGTGGCGAAATTTCTTCCAATCGAAGGTCCTGAAATTCACTTTCAAAGGAAAAAATTCTCGTTTTAAAATTCGGTGGGATGAGAGTGTTCTGGTCCGTTTTAAAAAGGGCGTGAGAAACATCACCCAAAATTAAAACCACCATAACTCTCTCATTTTAGTCGAAAAGTAGTGCAATTTCTACCAATCGGAGGTCTTTAAATTCTCGTTCGTGGGGAAAATTCTCATTTAAAAATTCAATGTGTCGTGAGAGTTCTTGTCCGTTTCGTAAAGAGTGTGCGAAACGTGGCCAAAAATTAAAACCTCCATAACTCTCTCATTTTGAGTACAAAAGTGGTGAAATTTCCACTAATCGGAGGTCTTCATCTTCTCTTTCAGGGGAAAGAAATCTTGTTTCAAAATTCAATGGGATGAGAGCGTTCTTGTTTGTGTTATAAAGAGTGTGCGACACGTCACCTGAAATTAAAACCTCCATAACTCTCATGTTAGGTCCAAAAGTGGCAAAATTTCTTCCAATCGGGGGTCTTGAAATTCACTTTCAAAGGAAAGAATTCTCGCTTCAAAATTCGGTGGGATGAGAGTGTTCTGGTCCGTTTTATAAAGCGCGTGAGAAACATCACCCAAAATTAAAACCACCATAACTATCTCATTTTAAGTCGAAAAATAGTGCAATTTCTACCAATCAGAGGTCTTCAAATTCTCGTTCGTGGGGAAAAGTCTCATTTAAAAATTCAATGTGTCGTGAGAGTTCTGGTCTGTTTCATAAAGAGTGTGCAAAACGTGGCCGAAAATTAAAACCTCCATAACTCTCTCATTTTGAGTCCAAAAGTGGTGAAATTTCCACGAATCGGAGGTCTTCATCTTCGCTCTCAGGGGAAAGAAATCTTGTTTCAAATTCCGTGGGATGAGAGCGTTCTTGTCTGTGTTATAAAGAGTGTGCAACACGTCACCTGAAATTAAAACCTCCATAACTCTCATTTTAGGTCCAAAAGTGGCCAAATTTCTTCCAATCGGAAGTCTTGAAATTCACTTTCAAAGGAAAGAATTCTCGTTTCAAAATTCGGTGGGATGTGAGTGTTCTAGTCCGTTTTATAATGGGCGTGAGAAACATCACCCAAAATTAAAACGACCATAACTCTCTCATTTTAAGTCGAAAAGTAGTGCAATTTTTACCAATCGGATGTCTTCCAAATCTCGTTCGTGGGGAAAATTCTCATTTAAAAATTCAATCTGTCGTGAGAGTTTTTGTCTGTTTCATAAAGAGTGCGGAAAACATGGCCGAAAATTAGAACCTCCATAACTCTCTCATTTTGAGTCCAAAAGTGGTGAAATTTCCTCCAATCGGAGGTCTTCATCTTCGCTTTCGGGGGAAAGAAATCTTGTTTCAAAATTCAGTGGCATGAGAGCGTTCTTGTCTGTGTTATAAAGAGTGTGCGACACGTCACCTGAAATTAAAACCTCCATAACTGTCATTTTAGGTCCAAAAGTGGCCAAATTTCTTCCAATCGGAGGTCTTGAAATTCACTTTCAAAGGAAAGAATTCTCGTTTCAAAATTCGGTGGGATGTGAGTGTTCTAGTCCGTTTTATAATGGGCGTGAGAAACATCACCCAAAATTAAAACGACCATAACTCTCTCATTTTAAGTCGAAAAGTAGTGCAATTTTTACCAATCGGAGGTCTTCCAAATCTCGTTCGTGGGGAAAATTCTCATTTAAAAATTCAATCTGTCGTGAGAGTTTTTGTCTGTTTCATAAAGAGTGCGGAAAACATGGCCGAAAATTAGAACCTCCATAACTCTCTCATTTTGAGTCCAAAAGTGGTGAAATTTCCTCCAATCGGAGGTCTTCATCTTCGTTTTCAGGGGAAAGAAATCTTGTTTCAAAATTCAGTGGCATGAGAGCGTTCTTGTCTGTGTTATAAAGAGTGTGCGACACGTCACCTGAAATTAAAACCACCATAACTCTCATTTTAGGTCCAAAAGTGGCCAAATTTCTTCCAATCGGAGGTCTTGAAATTCACTTCCAAAGGAAAGAATTCTCGTTTCAAAATTCGGTGTGATGTGAGTGTTCTAGTCCGTTTTATAATGGGCGTGAGAAACATCACCCAAAATTAAAACGACCATAACTCTCTCATTTTAAGTCGAAAAGTAGTGCAATTTTTACCAATCGGAGGTCTTCCAAATCTCGTTCGTGGGGAAAATTCTCATTTAAAAATTCAATCTGTCGTGAGAGTTTTTATCTGTTTCATAAAGAGTGCGGAAAACATGGCCGAAAATTAAAACCTCCATAACTCTCTCATTTTGAGTCCAAAACTGGTGAAATTTCCTCCAATCGGAGGTCTTCATCTTCGCTTTCAGGGGAAAGAAATCTTGTTTCAAAATTCAATGGGATGGTAGCATTCTTGTTTGTGTTATAAAGAGTGTGCGACAGGTCACCTGAAATTAAAACCTCCATAACTCTCATGTTAGGTCCAAAAGTGGCGAAATTTCTTCCAATCGAAGGTCCTGAAATTCACTTTCAAAGGAAAAAATTCTCGTTTTAAAATTCGGTGGGATGAGAGTGTTCTGGTCCGTTTTAAAAAGGGCGTGAGAAACATCACCCAAAATTAAAACCACCATAACTCTCTCATTTTAGTCGAAAAGTAGTGCAATTTCTACCAATCGGAGGTCTTTAAATTCTCGTTCGTGGGGAAAATTCTCATTTAAAAATTCAATGTGTCGTGAGAGTTCTTGTCCGTTTCGTAAAGAGTGTGCGAAACGTGGCCGAAAATTAAAACCTCCATAACTCTCTCATTTTGAGTACAAAAGTGGTGAAATTTCCACTAATCGGAGGTCTTCATCTTCTCTTTCAGGGGAAAGAAATCTTGTTTCAAAATTCAATGGGATGAGAGCGTTCTTGTTTGTGTTATAAAGAGTGTGCGACACGTCACCTGAAATTAAAACCTCCATAACTCTCATGTTAGGTCCAAAAGTGGCAAAATTTCTTCCAATCGGGGGTCTTGAAATTCACTTTCAAAGGAAAGAATTCTCGCTTCAAAATTCGGTGGGATGAGAGTGTTCTGGTCCGTTTTATAAAGCGCGTGAGAAACATCACCCAAAATTAAAACCACCATAACTATCTCATTTTAAGTCGAAAAATAGTGCAATTTCTACCAATCAGAGGTCTTCAAATTCTCGTTCGTGGGGAAAAGTCTCATTTAAAAATTCAATGTGTCGTGAGAGTTCTGGTCTGTTTCATAAAGAGTGTGCAAAACGTGGCCGAAAATTAAAACCTCCATAACTCTCTCATTTTGAGTCCAAAAGTGGTGAAATTTCCACGAATCGGAGGTCTTCATCTTCGCTCTCAGGGGAAAGAAATCTTGTTTCAAATTCCGTGGGATGAGAGCGTTCTTGTCTGTGTTATAAAGAGTGTGCAACACGTCACCTGAAATTAAAACCTCCATAACTCTCATTTTAGGTCCAAAAGTGGCCAAATTTCTTCCAATCGGAGGTCTTGAAATTCACTTTCAAAGGAAAGAATTCTCGTTTCAAAAGTCGGTGGGATGTGAGTGTTCTAGTCCGTTTTATAATGGGCGTGAGAAACATCACCCAAAATTAAAACGACCATAACTCTCTCATTTTAAGTCGAAAAGTAGTGCAATTTTTACCAATCGGAGGTCTTCCAAATCTTGTTCGTGGGGAAAATTCTCATTTAAAAATTCAATCTGTCGTGAGAGTTTTTGTCTGTTTCATAAAGAGTGCGGAAAACATGGCCGAAAATTAGAACCTCCATGACTCTCTCATTTTGAGTCCAAAAGTGGTGAAATTTCCTCCAATCGGAGGTCTTCATCTTCGCTTTCAGGGGAAAGAAATCTTTTTTCAAAATTCAATGGGATGATAGCGTTCTTGTTTGTGTTATAAAGAGTGTGCGACAGGTCACCTGAAATTAAAACCACCATAACTCTCATGTTAGGTCCAAAAGTGGCGAAATTTCTTCCAATCAGAGGTCTTGAAATTCACTTTCAAAGGAAAGAATTCTTGTTTCAAAATTCGGTGGGATGTGAGTGTTCTAGTCCGTTTTATAAGGGGCGTGAGAAACATCACCCAAAATTAAAACGACCATAACTCTCTCATTTTAAGTCGAAAACTAGTGCAATTTTTACCAATCGGAGGTCTTCCAAATCTCGTTCGTGGGGAAAATTCTCATTTAAAAATTCAATCTGTCGTGAGAGTTTTTGTCTGTTTCATAAAGAGTGCGGAAAACATGGCCGAAAATTAGAACCTCCATAACTCTCTCATTTTGAGTCCAAAAGTGGTGAAATTTCCTCCAATCGGAGGTCTTCATCTTCGCTTTCAGGGGAAAGAAATCTTGTTTCAAAATTCAGTGGCATGAGAGCGTTCTTGTTTGTGTTATAAAGAGTGTGCGACAGGTCACCTGAAATTAAAACCTCCATAACTCTCATGTTAGGTCCAAAAGTGGCGAAATTTCTTCCAATCGAAGGACCTGAAATTCACTTTCAAAGGAAAAAATTCTCGTTTCAAAATTCGGTGGTATGAGAGTGTTCTGGTCCGTTTTAAAAAGCGCGTGAGAAACATCACCCAAAATTAAACCCACCATAACTCTCTCATTTTAAATCGAAAAGTAGTGCAATTTCTACCAATCGGAGATCTTTAAATTCTCGTTCGTGAGGAAAATTCTCATTTAAAAATTCAATGTGTCGTGAGAGTTCTTGTCCGTTTCGTAAAGAGTGTGCGAAACGTGGCCGAAAATTAAAACCTCCATAACTCTCTCATTTTGAGTACAAAAGTGGTGAAATTTCCACTAATCGGAGGTCTTCATCTTCTCTTTCAGGGGAAAGAAATCTTGTTTCAAAATTCAATGGGATGAGAGCGTTCTTGTTTGTATTATAAAGAGTGTGCGACACGTCACCTGAAATTAAAACCTCCATAACTCTCATGTTAGGTCCAAAAGTGGCGAAATTTCTTCCAATCGGAGGTCTTGAAATTCACTTTCAAAGGAAAGAATTCTCGTTTCAAAAGTCAGTGGGATGTGAGTGTTCTAGTCCGTTTTATAATGGGCGTGAGAAACATCACCCAATATTAAAACGACCATAACTCTCTCATTTTAAGTCGAAAAGTAGTGCAATTTTTACCAATCGGAGGTCTTCCAAATCTCGTTCGTGGGGAAAATTCTCATTTAAAAATTCAATCTGTCGTGAGAGTTTTTGTCTGTTTCATAAAGAGTGCGGAAAACATGGCCGAAAATTAGAACCTCCATAACTCTCTCATTTTGAGTCCAAAAGTGGTGAAATTTCCTCCAATCGGAGGTCTTCATCTTCGTTTTCAGGGGAAAGAAATCTTGTTTCAAAATTCAGTGGCATGAGAGCGTTCTTGTCTGTGTTATAAAGAGTGTGCGACACGTCACCTGAAATTAAAACCACCATAACTCTCATTTTAGGTCCAAAAGTGGCCAAATTTCTTCCAATCGGAGGTCTTGAAATTCACTTTCAAAGGAAAGAATTCTCGTTTCAAAATTCGGTGTGATGTGAGTGTTCTAGTCCGTTTTATAATGGGCGTGAGAAACATCACCCAAAATTAAAACGACCATAACTCTCTCATTTTAAGTCGAAAAGTAGTGCAATTTTTACCAATCGGAGGTCTTCCAAATCTCGTTCGTGGGGAAAATTCTCATTTAAAAATTCAATCTGTCGTGAGAGTTTTTGTCTGTTTCATAAAGAGTGCGGAAAACATGGCCGAAAATTAAAACCTCCATAACTCTCTCATTTTGAGTCCAAAAGTGGTGAAATTTCCTCCAATCGGAGGTCTTCATCTTCGCTTTCAGGGGAAAGAAATCTTGTTTCAAAATTCAGTGGCATGAGAGCGTTCTTGTTTGTGTTATAAAGAGTGTGCGACAGGTCACCTGAAATTAAAACCTCCATAACTCTCATGTTAGGTCCAAAAGTGGCGAAATTTCTTCCAATCGAAGGACCTGAAATTTACTTTCAAAGGAAAAAATTCTCGTTTCAAAATTCGGTGGTATGAGAGTGTTCTGGTCCGTTTTAAAAAGCGCGTGAGAAACATCACCCAAAATTAAACCCACCATAACTCTCTCATTTTAAGTCGAAAAGTAGTGCAATTTCTACCAATCGGAGATCTTTAAATTCTCGTTCGTGGGGAAAATTCTCATTTAAAAATTCAATGTGTCGTGAGAGTTCTTGTCCGTTTCGTAAAGAGTGTGCGAAACGTGGCCGAAAATTAAAACCTCCATAACTCTCTCATTTTGAGTACAAAAGTGGTGAAATTTCCACTAATCGGAGGTCTTCATCTTCTCTTTCAGGGGAAAGAAATCTTGTTTCAAAATTCAATGGGATGAGAGCGTTCTTGTTTGTGTTATAAAGAGTGTGCGACACGTCACCTGAAATTAAAACCTCCATAACTCTCATGTTAGGTCCAAAAGTGGCGAAATTTCTTCCAATCGGAGGTCTTGAAATTCACTTTCAAAGGAAAGAATTCTCGTTTCAAAAGTCAGTGGGATGTGAGTGTTCTAGTCCGTTTTATAATGGGCGTGAGAAACATCACCCAATATTAAAACGACCATAACTCTCTCATTTTAAGTCGAAAAGTAGTGCAATTTTTACCAATCGGAGGTCTTCCAAATCTCGTTCGTGGGGAAAATTCTCATTTAAAAATTCAATCTGTCGTGAGAGTTTTTGTCTGTTTCATAAAGAGTGCGGAAAACATGGCCGAAAATTAGAACCTCCATAACTCTCTCATTTTGAGTCCAAAAGTGGTGAAATTTCCTCCAATCGGAGGTCTTCATCTTCGTTTTCAGGGGAAAGAAATCTTGTTTCAAAATTCAGTGGCATGAGAGCGTTCTTGTCTGTGTTATAAAGAGTGTGCGACACGTCACCTGAAATTAAAACCACCATAACTCTCATTTTAGGTCCAAAAGTGGCCAAATTTCTTCCAATCGGAGGTCTTGAAATTCACTTTCAAAGGAAAGAATTCTCGTTTCAAAATTCGGTGTGATGTGAGTGTTCTAGTCCGTTTTATAATGGGCGTGAGAAACATCACCCAAAATTAAAACGACCATAACTCTCTCATTTTAAGTCGAAAAGTAGTGCAATTTTTACCAATCGGAGGTCTTCCAAATCTCGTTCGTGGGGAAAATTCTCATTTAAAAATTCAATCTGTCGTGAGAGTTTTTGTCTGTTTCATAAAGAGTGCGGAAAACATGGCCGAAAATTAAAACCTCCATAACTCTCTCATTTTGAGTCCAAAACTGGTGAAATTTCCTCCAATCGGAGGTCTTCATCTTCGCTTTCAGGGGAAAGAAATCTTGTTTCAAAATTCAATGGGATGGTAGCATTCTTGTTTGTGTTATAAAGAGTGTGCGACAGGTCACCTGAAATTAAAACCTCCATAACTCTCATGTTAGGTCCAAAAGTGGCGAAATTTCTTCCAATCGAAGGTCCTGAAATTCACTTTCAAAGGAAAAAATTCTCGTTTTAAAATTCGGTGGGATGAGAGTGTTCTGGTCCGTTTTAAAAAGGGCGTGAGAAACATCACCCAAAATTAAAACCACCATAACTCTCTCATTTTAGTCGAAAAGTAGTGCAATTTCTACCAATCGGAGGTCTTTAAATTCTCGTTCGTGGGGAAAATTCTCATTTAAAAATTCAATGTGTCGTGAGAGTTCTTGTCCGTTTCGTAAAGAGTGTGCGAAACGTGGCCGAAAATTAAAACCTCCATAACTCTCTCATTTTGAGTACAAAAGTGGTGAAATTTCCACTAATCGGAGGTCTTCATCTTCTCTTTCAGGGGAAAGAAATCTTGTTTCAAAATTCAATGGGATGAGAGCGTTCTTGTTTGTGTTATAAAGAGTGTGCGACACGTCACCTGAAATTAAAACCTCCATAACTCTCATGTTAGGTCCAAAAGTGGCAAAATTTCTTCCAATCGGGGGTCTTGAAATTCACTTTCAAAGGAAAGAATTCTCGCTTCAAAATTCGGTGGGATGAGAGTGTTCTGGTCCGTTTTATAAAGCGCGTGAGAAACATCACCCAAAATTAAAACCACCATAACTATCTCATTTTAAGTCGAAAAATAGTGCAATTTCTACCAATCAGAGGTCTTCAAATTCTCGTTCCTGGGGAAAATTCTCATTTAAAAATTCAATGTGTCGTGAGAGTTCTGGTCCGTTTCATAAAGAGTGTACAAAACGTGGCCGAAAATTTAAACCTCCATAACTCTCTCATTTTGAGTCCAAAAGTGGTGAAATTTCCACGAATCGGAGGTCTTCATCTTCGCTCTCAGGGGAAAGAAATCTTGTTTCAAATTCCGTGGGATGAGAGCGTTCTTGTCTGTTTTATAAAGAGTGTGCAACACGTCACCTGAAATTAAAACCTCCATAACTCTCATGTTAGGTCCAAAAGTGGCGAAATTTCTTCCAATCAGAGGTCTTGAAATTCACTTTCAAAGGAAAGAATTCTTGTTTCAAAATTCGGTGGGATGTGAGTGTTCTAGTCCGTTTTATAAGGGGCGTGAGAAACATCACCCAAAATTAAAACGACCATAACTCTCTCATTTTAAGTCGAAAACTAGTGCAATTTTTACCAATCGGAGGTCTTTCAAATCTCGTTCGTGGGGAAAATTCTCATTTAAAAATTCAATCTGTCGTGAGAGTTTTTGTCTGTTTCATAAAGAGTGCGGAAAACATGGCCGAAAATTAGAACCTCCATGACTCTCTCATTTTGAGTCCAAAAGTGGTGAAATTTCCTCCAATCGGAGGTCTTCATCTTCGCTTTCAGGGGAAAGAAATCTTTTTTCAAAATTCAATGGGATGATAGCGTTCTTGTTTGTGTTATAAAGAGTGTGCGACAGGTCACCTGAAATTAAAACCACCATAACTCTCATGTTAGGTCCAAAAGTGGCGAAATTTCTTCCAATCAGAGGTCTTGAAATTCACTTTCAAAGGAAAGAATTCTTGTTTCAAAATTCGGTGGGATGTGAGTGTTCTAGTCCGTTTTATAAGGGGCGTGAGAAACATCACCCAAAATTAAAACGACCATAACTCTCTCATTTTAAGTCGAAAACTAGTGCAATTTTTACCAATCGGAGGTCTTCCAAATCTCGTTCGTGGGGAAAATTCTCATTTAAAAATTCAATCTGTCGTGAGAGTTTTTGTCTGTTTCATAAAGAGTGCGGAAAACATGGCCGAAAATTAGAACCTCCATAACTCTCTCATTTTGAGTCCAAAAGTGGTGAAATTTCCTCCAATCGGAGGTCTTCATCTTCGCTTTCAGGGGAAAGAAATCTTGTTTCAAAATTCAGTGGCATGAGAGCGTTCTTGTTTGTGTTATAAAGAGTGTGCGACAGGTCACCTGAAATTAAAACCTCCATAACTCTCATGTTAGGTCCAAAAGTGGCGAAATTTCTTCCAATCGAAGGTCCTGAAATTCACTTTCAAAGGAAAAAATTCTCGTTTCAAAATTCGGTGGTATGAGAGTGTTCTGGTCCGTTTTAAAAAGCGCGTGAGAAACATCACCCAAAATTAAACCCACCATAACTCTCTCATTTTAAGTCGAAAAGTAGTGCAATTTCTACCAATCGGAGATCTTTAAATTCTCGTTCGTGGGGAAAATTCTCATTTAAAAATTCAATGTGTCGTGAGAGTTCTTGTCCGTTTCGTAAAGAGTGTGCGAAACGTGGCCGAAAATTAAAACCTCCATAACTCTCTCATTTTGAGTACAAAAGTGGTGAAATTTCCACTAATCGGAGGTCTTCATCTTCTCTTTCAGGGGAAAGAAATCTTGTTTCAAAATTCAGTGGCATGAGAGCGTTCTTGTCTGTGTTATAAAGAGTGTGCGACACGTCACCTAAAATTAAAACCTCCATAACTCTCATTTTAGGTCCAAAAGTGGCCAAATTTCTTCCAATCGGAGGTCTTGAAATTCACTTTCAAAGGAAAGAATTCTCGTTTCAAAATTCGGTGTGATGTGAGTGTTCTAGTCCGTTTTATAATGGGCGTGAGAAGCATCACCCAAAATTAAAACGACCATAACTCTCATTTTAAGTCGAAAAGTAGTGCAATTTTTACCAATCAGAGGTCTTCCAAATCTCGTTCGTGGGGAAAATTCTCATTTAAAAATACAATCTGTCGTGAGAGTTTTTGTCTGTTTCATAAAGAGTGCGGAAAACATGGTCGAAAATTAAAACCTCCATAACTCTCTCATTTTGAGTCCAAAACTGGTGAAATTTCCTCCAATCGGAGGTCTTCATCTTCGCTTTCAGGGGAAAGAAATCTTGTTTCAAAATTCAATGGGATGGTAGCGTTTTTGTTTGTGTTATAAAGAGTGTGCGACAGGTCACCTGAAATTAAAACCTCCATAACTCTCATGTTAGGTCCAAAAGTGGCGAAATTTCTTCCAATCGAAGGTCCTGAAATTCACTTTCAAAGGAAAAAATTCTCGTTTCAAAATTCGGTGGGATGAGAGTGTTCTGGTCCGTTTTAAAAAGGGCGTGAGAAACATCACCCAAAATTAAAACCACTATAACTCTCTCATTTTAAGTCGAAAAGTAGTGCAATTTCTACCAATCGGAGGTCTTCAAATTCTCGTTCGTGGGGAAAATTCTCATTTAAAAATTCAATGTGTCGTGAGAGTTCTTGTCCGTTTCGTAAAGAGTGTGCGAAACGTGGCCGGAAATTAAAACCTCCATAACTCTCTCATTTTGAGTACAAAAGTGGTGAAATTTCCACTAATCGGAGGTCTTCATCTTCTCTTTCAGGGGAAAGAAATCTTGTTTCAAAATTCAATGGGATGAGAGCGTTCTTGTTTGTGTTATAAAGAGTTTGCGACACGTCACCTGAAATTAAAACCTCCATAACTCTCATGTTAGGTCCAAAAGTGGCAAAATTTCTTCCAATCGGGGGTCTTGAAATTCACTTTCAAAAGAAAGAATTCTCGCTTCAAAATTCGGTGGGATGAGAGTGTTCTGGTCCGTTTTATAAAGCGCGTGAGAAACATCACCCAAAATTAAAACCACCATAACTCTCTCATTTTAAGTCGAAAAATAGTGCAATTTCTACCAATCGGAGGTCTTCAAATTCTCGTTCCTGGGGAAAATTCTCATTTAAAAATTCAATGTGTCGTGAGAGTTCTGGTCCGTTTCATAAAGAGTGTGCAAAACGTGGCCGAAAATTAAAACCTCCCTAACTCTCTCATTTTGAGTCCAAAAGTGGTGAAATTTCCACGAATCGGAGGTCTTCATCTTCGCTTTCAGGGGAAAGAAATCTTGTTTCAAAATTCAGTGGCATGAGAGCGTTCTTGTCTGTGTTATAAAGAGTGTGCGACACGTCACCTGAAATTAAAACCTCCATAACTCTCATTTTAGGTCCAAAAGTGGCCAAATTTCTTCCAATCGGAGGTCTTGAAATTCACTTTCAAAGGAAAGAATTCTCGTTTCAAAATTCGGTAGGATGTGAGTGTTCTAGTCCGTTTTATAATGGGCGTGAGAAACATCACCCAAAATTAAAACGACCATAACTCTCTCATTTTAAGTCGAAAAGTAGTGCAATTTTTACCAATCGGAGGTCTTCCAAATCTCGTTCGTGGGGAAAATTCTCATTTAAAAATTCAATCTGTCGTGAGAGTTTTTGTCTGTTTCATAAAGAGTGTGGAAAACATGGCCGAAAATTAAAACCTCCATAACTCTCTCATTTTGAGTCCAAAAGTGGTGAAATTTCCTCCAATCGGAGGTCTTCATCTTCGCTTTCAGGGGAAAGAAATCTTGTTTCAAAATTCAATGGGATGATAGCGTTCTTGTTTGTGTTATAAAGAGTGTGCGACAGGTCACCTGAAATTAAAACCTCCATAACTCTCATGTTAGGTCCAAAAGTGGCAAAATTTCTTCCAATCGAAGGTCCTGAAATTCACTTTCAAAGGAAAAAATTCTCGTTTCAAAATTCGGTGGGATGAGAGTGTTCTGGTCCGTTTTAAAAAGGGCGTGAGAAACATCACCCAAAATTAAAACCACCATAACTCTCTCATTTTAAGTCGAAAAGTAGTGCAATTTCTACCAATCGGAGGTCTTCAAATTCTCGTTCGTGGGGAAAATTCTCATTTAAAAATTAAATGTGTCGTGAGAGTTCTTGTCCGTTTCGTAAAGAGTGTGCGAAACGTGGCCGAAAATTAAAACCTCCATAACTCTCTCATTTTGAGTACAAAAGTGGAGAAATTTCCACCAATCGGAGGTCTTCATCTTCGCTTTCAGGGGAAAGAAATCTTGTTTCAAAATTCAATGGGATGAGAGCGTTCTTGTCTGTGTTATAAAGAGTGTGCGACACGTCACCTGAAATTAAAACCTCCATAACTCTCATTTTAGGTCCAAAAGTGGCCAAATTTCTTCCAATCGGAGGTCTTGAAATTCACTTTCAAAGGAAAGAATTCTCGTTTCAAAATTCGGTGGGATGTGAGTGTTCTAGTCCGTTTTATAATGGGCGTGAGAAACATCACCCAAAATTAAAACGACCATAACTCTCTCATTTTAAGTCGAAAAGTAGTGCAATTTTTACCAATCGGAGGTCTTCCAAATCTCGTTCGTGGGGAAAATTCTCATTTAAAAATTCAATCTGTCGTGAGAGGTTTTGTCTGTTTCATAAAGAGTGCAGAAAACATGGCCGAAAATTAAAACCTCCATAACTCTCTCATTTTGAGTCCAAAAGTGGTGAAATTTCCTCCAATCGGAGGTCTTCATCTTCGCTTTCAGGGGAAAGAAATCTTGTTTCAAAATTCAATGGGATGATAGCGTTCTTGTTTGTGTTATAAAGAGTGTGCGACAGGTCACCTGAAATTAAAACCTCCATAACTCTCATGTTAGGTCCAAAAGTGGCAAAATTTCTTCCAATCGAATGTCCTGAAATTCACTTTTAAAGGAAAAAATTCTCGTTTCAAAATTCGGTGGGATGAGAGTGTTCAGGTCCGTTTTAAAAAGGGCGTGAGAAACATTACCCAAAATTAAAACCACCATAACTCTCTCATTTTAAGTCGAAAAGTAGTGCAATTTCTACCAATCGAAGGTCTTCAAATTCTCGTTCGTGGGGAAAATTCTCATTTAAAAATTCAATGTGTCGTGAGAGTTCTTGTCCGTTTCGTAAAGAGTGTGCGAAACGTGGCTGAAAATTAAAACTTCCATAACTCTCTCATTTTGAGTACAAAAGTGGTGAAATTTCCACCAATCGGAGGTGTTCATCTTCGCTTTCCGGGGAAAGAAATCTTGTTTGAAAATTCAATGGGATGATAGCGTTCTTGTTTGTGTTATAAAGAGTGTGCGACAGGTCACCTGAAATTAAAACCTCCATAACTCTCATGTTAGGTCCAAAAGTGGCGAAATTTCTTCCAATCGAAGGTCCTGAAATTCACTTTCAAAGGAAAAAATTCTCGTTTCAAAATTCGGTGGGATGAGAGTGTTCTGGTCCGTTTTAAAAAGGGCGTGAGAAACATCACCCAAAATTAAAACCACCATAACTCTCTCATTTTAAGTCGAAAAGTAGTGCAATTTCTACCAATCGGAGGTCTTCAAATTCTCGTTCGTGGGGAAAATTCTCATTTAAAAATTCAATGTGTCGTGAGAGTTTTTGTCCGTTTCGTAAAGAGTGTGCGAAACGTGGCCGAAAATTAAAACGTCCTTAACTCTCTCATTTTGAGTCCAAAAGTGATGAAATTTCCACCAATCGGAGGTCTTTATCTTCACTTTCAGGGGAAAGAATTCTCGTTTCATAATTCGGTGGGATAAGAATGTTCTGGTTCGCTTTATAAAGGGCGTGAGAAACATCACCCAAAATTAAAACCTCCATAACTCTCTCATTTTAAGTCCAAAATTGGTGGAATATCTACATATTAGAGGTCTTCAAATTCTCGTTCGAGGGGAAAGCGCTCCCTTAAAAATTAGGTGCGTGAGAGAGTTCTGGTCAATTTAAATAAAGAGTGAAACATGACACAAAATTAAAACCACCTTAACTCTCCCATTTTAAGTATAAAAGTAGTGAAATTCCTACCAATAGGAAGTCCTCAAATTCACTTTCGGGGGAAAGATAACTCGTTTCAAAATTCGGTGCGATTCTGGTCCGTTTTATAAGGAGTGTGTGAAACGTCACCCAAAATTAAATCCTCCATAACTTTCTCATTTAAAAATTCAATGTGTCGTGAGAGTTCTGGTCCGTTTCATAAAGAGTGTGCAAAACGTGGTCGAAAATTAAAACCTCCATAACTCTCTAATTTTGAGTCCAAAAGTGGTGAAATTTCCACCAATCGAAGGTCTTCATCTTCGCTTTCAGGGGAAAGAAATCTTGTTTCAAAATTCAATGGCATGAGAGCGTTCTTGTTTTTGTTATAAAGAGTGTGCGACACGTCACCTGAAATTAAAACCTCCATAACTCTCATGTTAGGTCCAAAAGTGGTGAAATTTCTTCCAATCGGAGGTCTTGAAATTCACCTTCAAAGGAAAGAATTCTCGCTTCAAAATTCGGTGGGATGAGAGTGTTCTGGTCCGTTTTATAAAGCGCGTGAGAAACATCACCCAAAATTAAAACATCCATAACTCTCTCATTTGTAGTCGAAAAGTAGTGCAATTTCTACCAATCGGAGGTCTTCGAATCTCGTTCGTGGGGAAAATTCTCATTTAAAAATTCAATGTGTCGTGAGACTTCTGGTCCGTTTCATAAAGAGTGTGTGAAACGTGGCCGAAAATTAAACCCTCCATAGCTCTCTCATTTTGAGTCCAAAAGTGGTGAAATTTCCACTAATCGGAGGTCTTCATCTTCGCTTTCAGGGGAAAGAAATCTTGTTTCAAAATTCAGTGGGATTTCTTATTTGTGTTATACAGAGTGTGCGACACGTCACCTGAAAGTAAAACCTCCATAACTTTCATTTTAGGTTCAAAAGTGGCGAAATTTGTTCCAATCGGAGGTCTTGAAATTCACTTTCAAAGGAAAGAATTCTCGTTTCAAAATTTGGTGGGATGAGAGTGTTCTGGTCCGTTTTATAAAGGGCGTGAGAAACATCACTGATGGCGTCTGGATCTGGGTCTGCGATCGCGCGGTCGGTAGAGGGCCTCCGCGGGGTCTGCAATCACAAACAAAAGGGGGTCAGGGGGTCCGGGGTGGGTCCCGAACGACCACTTCGACACCCAAGTCAGATCCTTCGACCAGTTAATATAAAGAACACCTAGAAAGGGAGGGGGTTTTGACCAGGGTTACCAGGGCCGGTGCGCGGGGACATTTCTGGGTGCATAAATGAGTGAGTCGGAGGGGACTAGCAGGGAGGGCAGGATGGGATTCCTGGCCTCCTCTGTTGTTGCCTCGCCTCTTTTTCCGGTATTGCGGGGTGGAGGATGGGTGAATTCCCTGCTTTCCGGGGTCAAAAGAAAAAAAAGGTCCCTCTCTTCTTCCTTTCCCTCCCCTTTTAAAGGGGGGTGTGCGGCCCTTTTCATCATTATGGAGGAAAAAACTTCCTTTGCAGGATTGGGCCGTCCCTCTGCCTCGCCGGCGCGCGTGATTTTGGCGGCCATTTCCTTCCCTAATTTGTGATGATGAGGCCTGGGTGGTGAGAGTGCCCTTTTCATCATTATGGAGGGAAAAACTTCCTTTGCAGGATTGGGCCGTCCCTCTTTAGCGGCCATTTCCTTCCCTAATTTGTGATGATGAGGCCTGGGTGGTGAGAGGGCGACACGTGGCATGAATGTGTGGTCTTTGCCCTTTTCCAACACCCTTCTTCATGATGGTTGGGCTCTGCTCGTGCATGGATGACACGTGGTGATATCTGCTCGTGCAGCCGTATTTGTGCCCCATCATAACTCCCCCTTACTCCTTTGGTCCATTGAATGGGTCAAGGGAGTAACGTTTTGTTCGAGCTAAGTCATGATGAGGATATTTACGAGGGCTCCGGGGTGCGAAGAGACGTGCCGTTTTATCTGGCGGCTGTCCTTGGGAAGCGGCAGCGTTGTTAGGGAGGCTGCGTTGTCTCGAGGCACCAGGATTTCTTTTCCGAGTTTAAAAGAGGGGAATTACCCTGGTGCCTTTTTGTGGCTCTTTGTCGCTCTTCTTCTTTCCTTTGCGGTAGGGGTTTTTTTTTGTATATTTTCCAGTAACATGTCTGGCTCTTCTTCACGGGTTAGGGGCAAGGCCTGTTTCCTCCAGGAGTCGTCGAGCGACCCTGACTTGTCCTCCGATCCGGGGGAGGATCTCGTGGCTCGTCGGAAGAAGGCTAAGAGGGGCCCGGGGGCTTCGTCGGGCTCCCCCCCCCTTCGCCTTTCTTCCCTGCCTAGGAAGGACAGATTGTCCAGGTCCCGCGTTGCCCGGGAGTGGTCGTTTTTCTCTCGAGCCTATCGTCAGGGAACGGAACTGCGTGGGCGTGTTTTGAAGATGGGTCAGGAGATCGAGGACTTGAAGCGGGAGAACGAGGTTCTTCAGAAGAAAGTTCATCTTCTCAACGAGCAGTTGTTGGAATATGAGGTGGACCCTTTGCTGGAGACCTCTTGGGAGGAGGAGGGGAGCTCTTCCGGGGAGGAGTCGTTCTCCGATTAAGCTTTGGCTTTCTATGTTTTCCTGCGTGTCTATCCCCTTCTCTGGCGGGGATCTCTGAGGCCTGCGTGCCCTGTGCTGTTTTTTGGTTTCCCTTTATTTTGTAGGCCTATGGGCCAGGAGGATGTTAATGGGTAGCTTATGTGTATTTGGGCCATATCTCTTAATGTTGTTGTTGGCTTGTGATGGAGAATCTCTGTGTTTGCAAGAATTTGCGATGCTCCGACCTTTCCGGGCGCTATCTCTGTTTTTTTTTTTTTTTTTTTTTTTTTGGCGGGGGGGGGGGGCCCGAGCCTGCGTGGGGTCGGGATAGCGAGGCGTGTCGAATTCGTATGATTTTGCCCTTTACCCTCTACTTCCTTATGAAGGTTAGGCTTTATGTAGATCTGGGGGCGACACGTGGCGTGCTCCGGTGATAGCGCCGTCTTTGCATGTCATCGTGATGTGACCTTTAATCCATGGATTGGCCTCGGGGAGCAGGCCCGTTGGCATAGTTAAAGGATAATGTGGTGAAGGCGTTTATGGGAGCATTGGGGTGCGAGCGGATATTCTGCTCCGTCCGGCGGCTCCTTCCCGAGGTGCCGCTTGGTTGTTCAGTAGGAAACGGACACGCGGGTAGTAAGTGTTTCATTTTTCCACACCGGGTGTCCTATAAGGGTTCTATAAAGGGGTGAGCTTTCCTGAAGTCAGGAATATCGCCCTTTGTCTCTTGTTCGCCTCTTTGATATCTTCCGGCCTTTCTTCAGGCTTTGTCCGAGATGTCGTCGCCTTTCCAGGGTCCTTTTGCGGGCGGCGATCGTAGGTCTGATCGCGACGGGAGTCGTCCGAATAACCCCGAGGCAAATTCTGGCGGGTTGGGGCCTCAGCGAGGGGTTCCGGAGGGGGACGTGGATCATCCTCCTTCCCTGCACGAGAGGGAGTCTCATGAAGCGTTTATTCACCGCAACCGTTCCTTCTTTTCGTGCGTCCATCGTAGGGGAATGGAGGTTTTTAGCCGGATGAGGGACATGGATCGGGAGATTGCTGCTTTGCGCGCGGAGAACGATCTGCTGAGGAACCGGATGCGTTGGCTAAATGACTAGGCCCGTTTGGCTGGGAATCGGCGTTGGGGAATCTCTTCGGACGGGGAACAGAGTGATAGGAAGATTTCTGATGCGGAGAACTCTTTCAGCGGCCAGTCCCTCTGAGCTGATTGCGGTGGGAGTTCGGAATTTTTGGAGGAAGCCTCTTGTCTTTGCGCTTTCTTCTTTTCTTTTTTTTTGTCTTAGGGATCTTGGGGGCTTCGGGCCTGCGTGCCTATTGTCCTTACTCCCCTTTTTGTAGGCCTTTGGGCCAGGAGGAAGTGGTTTATGAATGGCGCCTTTCTTTTTCCTGTTTCTGATGTGTGTTTTCTCCTTTCGTGTTTGCTTTTCTTTTGCATGCTTGCTTTCTCGCGCATTTCTGAGCCCTTGTCGCTGCATTCGATATTTTCGGCCCGGTGGTATTTTGTATGGGATATCTAGTCGTACCTTTTTTCATCTTGTGGAAGGGTATGTCGGGCCCTTGTGACGGGGTCCGAGCCCTTTCTTTATGAACGCAGTTTTGTCCATATGGTGGAGGTGTGTGGATGGCTTGCTGGGGAAGTTATGTCGTGGGTAGGGGTAGAGACGTCCTTTCCGTATGGCGCTTCGACTCATGGCGGTTGCCTTGGGTTTCTCAATCGGCGCCACGTGTGCGCGTCCCATCGACTAAGAAAGGGCGGGAGTTCGAACGACAGGTGTCAAAACCCTAGCCCTTTTTAAAGCCTTTTTGGGGATTTCATTTTTTACTTTATTCCTTCGTCTTCCTCGATTAGAACGGGTTTTTCTCCGCGGCGATTCTTCTACGTGTTGTTTGTCGTCCACGCTTCGCTCGGTGAGTTCTGTGTCTTTGTTTCATAGCTTAAGATGTCTGTTGCGACTGTGCCTCAGAGCCCCTCTTCCGCGTCGGTAGAGGTGGTGGAGAGGGCTCCGGTGAGAAAGAGGAGGCGGTTGTCTGTAGAGGGTGGGAGCGGCGTCGCTGAGGATGTGCGGCAGCCGACGGAGTTGAGGGATAGTTCCGGGACCTCCGAGGGGGGCCCAGTGATGTTGTGAATGCCTCGGGGGGCTTGCTCTTTTCTTTCAATGTTCCTGGTTATTTGGTCTGTAATAACTTTTGAACTACCTATTTTTTGTTGTTTGTTGTGTAACCGTATTGACATCTTTGCATATACACGATGCGCCGCGAGGTTTTCGAGGTCCTCAGGCCTTTGCGAATTGTGTTGGTGAGAGTATTCTTAGTGCACCCCGTAGGGCGTCTGTTTATGGGAGGACTATCTTCCCCTCGAATGATCAGTTCGGGTTAATGGGTCCCGCCTGCCCTTAAAGGGGGAGGTCTTTTTTTTCATGGGCAGCGTTTTAGGGTATTCTCGGGGGGATCGGCCCCGATGTTACCTCTGTCTCACTCCCTGTTTTCTTTCGGGTCCCTCATTTATCGTGGGCCGGAAAGTGGAGATGTACGCTGGTTTTGTAGAAGTGCTTTTCCATTAATTTGTTGACAAGAATACATCTTTGCTTCTAGAACACAAAAAGGAAACCAAAACACTTGTCATATTTTTAAAAGAAAGGCACGGAACTTACCCTGTCGTTTTACTGATAGAACTTTCGGAGGTTGTCCATGCTCCAACTGCGAGGGACCGGGGTCCCATCGAGGCATTCTAGTTGGTAGGCCCCGGGTCGAAGTGCTCGAACGACTTTGTATGGTCCTTCCCATTTGGGTGCGAGCTTACCCGTGTTGCGGGGGTCTGATACCTCTGCACGCCGTAGCACCAGATCTCCGGGCTTTACCGAACGCTTTTTTACCCAGGCATTGTAGTATCGTGCCACCTTTTGCTGGTAGGAGGCGGTTCGGAGGAGGGCTTGCTCTCTTTTCTCGAGCACGAGATCGAGGTTGTTCCGGAGGAGTTCGGAATTTCCCTGCTCGTCGTAATTCGCGATGCGGAAGCTGGGGAGGCCAATTTCTAGCGGAATGACCGCTTCGGTCCCAAAGGTTAAGCTAAAAGGGGATTCTCCAGTTGCGGTCCGTGGTGTTGTTCGATAGGCCCAGAGGACGCTAGGAAGTGCGTCCAGCCAGTTTTTTCCGGCTTCTCCCAATCTCTTCTTGAGACTTTGTAGCAAAATCCTGTTGGTTACCTAGACCTGCCCGTTGGCCTGCGGGTGTGCTACGGAGGCGAAACGGTGTTCGATGCTTAGGCTATCACAGAATCTGCCAAATTCGGCGCTTGCGAACTGGGGACCGTTGTCTGTTACAAGGGTCTTTGGAATGCCGAAACGGCAAACGATGTCGTGATAGAAGAACTTCTCCGTCGCTTTGGAATTGGGTTTCACCACGGCTTTGACCTCAACCCATTTTGTGAAGTAGTCGATGGCAACGTATAACATCGTATGCCCCCCGGGGGCCTTGGGGAATGGTCCGAGTAGATCCATGCCCCACATGGCGAAAGGCAGGGGTCCTCCTATCGCGGTGTACGGTGTAGCCGGTTGGTGGGGGGTGGTTGCGTACCTTTGGCATGGGCTGCATTTTTTGACGAATTCCTTGGAGTCCCTAAGGACTGTGGGCCAGAAGTAGCCGTGCCTTACGATTTTCTGGGCTAGGGTCCTGCCACCTCCATGGTCTCCGCAGATCCCTTCATGTACTTCTCGTAGCGCGTAGTCTGATTCGGAGGGCACCAGGCATCGGAGGTACGGCCATGTGTATGACCGTTTGTAGAGCCTGTGCCCGTGGACCACATAATGGGCGGCTCTTGCGGTTAGGCGCCGGGCTTCCAACTTATCTGCGGGTAGTATACCGTCTTTCAGGTATTGTATGATGGGGTCCATCCAGTTTGGCCCCGGTGGAATCTCCAGAACTTGCATCTCGTCGATGCTGGGGTGGGGCAGGATTTCTGTGAGCACGGTGCCGAAGTCATGGGTTTCTTCGGCGGCCATTCTTGATAATGCATCCGCTCGGTTGTTCATGTCTCGCGGCACCTGGAGGATCTCTACCTCTCCCATCCCCTGCAGTTTTTCCTTTACCTTGTGGAGGTATCTTTTCATTCTGAAGCCCTTGGCTTCGTATGTTCCGTTTACTTGGTTAACGACAAGCTGTGAGTCGCTGTAGACTTTCAACTTGTCTGCGCCGAGCTCCGCGGCTAGACTTAGTCCTGCTAGTAAGGCTTCGTATTCGGCCTCGTTATTGGAGGCTTTGAAATCCAACCTGAGGGCATATTCCAGTGTGAACTCTTCTGGGCCATGGAGGACCACTCCCGCTCCGTGTCCTTTATTGCCGGCGGAGCCATCAACGTGCAGGATCCAAGGGGTTTCGCTGTTCTGTGCCGAGGGGTCTTGCATCCCGTCGTCGCAAACAGTGTGCGCAGTGGGGCCCTCGCTGCTCCCCATTGTTGCTGGTTCTTCGGCTGGGGCCGTGAATTCCACTATGAAGTCAGCGAGGGCTTGAGATTTGATAGCCGGCCTTGGGCGGACTTGTATGTCGAACTCGCCCAGCTCGACGGCCCAACTTACCATCCTACCCGAGGTCTCTGGTTTCTGGAGAATCTTCCTGAGGGGATGATCGGTTAGCAGGACTATGGGGTGGGCCTGGAAGTAGGGGCGGAGCTTTCGAGCGGCACTGACGACTGCGAGGGCGAATTTCTCTATGTTCGAATATCGGATTTCCGCACCGTGGAGAGTCTTGCTCACGTAGTACACAGGGTGTTCCTTTTTGTCGCTTTGTTTGGCCAACACCGCGCTACTGTCGTGGGGCTGACGGCCAGATATAAAAATAGCTCTTCCCCCGGCTCGGGTTTGGCGAGTACGGGCGGTGTCTGGAGGTATTGCTTCAGAGAGTCGAAGGCCTCTTGGCAGGCCGGGGTCCATTCGAATTCCCGTATGTTTTTTAATTGTTTGAAGAAGGGTTGGCACTTCTCTGCTGATTTGGGCATGAATCGGCCGAGGGCCGTGATTCGTCCTGCGAGCCTCTGTACTTCTACTGCTGTCGTCGGGGGTTCCATGTCTAGGATGGCCTGGATTTTTTCTGGGTTGGCCTCGATCCCTCTTTGGCAGACCATGAACCCCAAGAACTTCCCGAAAGTTACCCCAAAGGCGCATTTCGCGGGGTTCAGCTTCATTCGGGCTCGTCGCAGGGTGTCAAAAGTTTCCTGAAGGTCGGAGATGTGTCTGGCGGCTTCCAGGCTTTTTACCAGCATATCGGCGACATACACCTCCACGTTCCTTCCAATCTGCGTTTGGAATAGCTTATTCACGAGCTGCTGGTAGGTGGCACCTGCGTTTTTTAACCCGAAGGGCATGACAGTGTAGCAGTAGGCGCCCTGATCGGTGATAAACGCTGTTTTCGGGATGTCCGGCTCGTGCATTTTGATCTGATTGTAGCCTGAGAACGCGTCTAAGAAGGTGAGGAGTTCGTGTCCGGAGGTGGCGTCGATGAGTTGGTCTATGCGCGGAAGGGGATAGGGGTCTTTTGGGCAGGCCCGGTTGAGGTCGGTGAAGTCTATACAGGCCCGCCATCCTCCGCTAGCTTTCTTGACCATCACGACGTTTGACAGCCACTCGGGATACCGGATTTCCCTGACGAATTCGGCTTGTAGCAGTTTTTCCACTTCGGCCTTTATGTGAGTTTGGCGCTCTACTGCGAAGTTCCTCTTTTTCTGCCGGACGGGTTTAAGGGCGGGGTTCACATTCAACTTGTGGATGGCCATTTCCTTGGGTATCCCGGGCATGTCCTTGGCGGACCATGCGAACATGTCTTTGTTTATTCTGAGGAAGTTGATCATCCGGTCTCGCAGAGGGCCTGTTAACATGGAACTTACCCGGACTTGTCTCTCCGGCTGATCTTGGGTCAGGGGGATGGAGTCTAGCTCCTCGGCAGGCTCTCCTCTGATTGCGCGAGCCCGCTGCCGAGGGTCTTCACTGCCGATTGTGAAGTTTTTGGCTGGGGCATTGGTTCCTCTTAGGCTTGCCGCGTAGCACTGGCGTGCTATCATTTGCTGTCCCTTGACCTCTCCTACTCCGTCCGGAGTGGGGAATTTCATCTTGAGATGGGGGGTGGAGACTACGGCTCCCAAGTCTCTGAGAGCAGGGCGCCCAATGATGGCGCTGTAGGTGAACGGTATGTCTACGACCAGGAAGGTGGTCAGGATGGTTTTCTGCAAGGGGTACGCCCCGAAAGTCACGGGCAAGTCGATCTTGCCGTCTACCCGTACGGATGCCCCGGAGAAACCGTAGATGGAGTATTCCGCGGGTCCCAACCTTTCCCTGCCCAGTTTCATTTCTTCGAAAGTTCCGAGGTGTAGCACATTGACGGAGCTTCCTGTGTCCACCAAGATTTTTCCTATATCGAAGTTGGCGACGACTAGCCTGATGACCAGTGCATCGTCATGCGGGACTTGTAGCCCATCGAGGTCTTTGTTGGAAAAAGTGATGATTTGGTTTTCATGGGGCGGATTTGTTCGGGCCTTCTTGGAAGGTATGTCCATGGAGAATACCCGTTCCGCGTATGCCCGCCGACCGGCTGTTGTCGGCCCTCCCGCTGCGGGTCCGCCTGCGATGATATTGATTTTTCCTATGATGGTAGGCGGTTGCTCGCGAGCCTGTGGCTGTTCGGGGGGCTCGCCTTTTCGGGGGCGCTGGTGGCGGTTCGTGTCGTGTCTGCTGCGGGATCGACGTCGGCTTCGAGGGTGATGCCTACTGGGGGATCGGTGTCGGCTTGTGGACCGGCGGCGGTTCGGTGACCGATGCCTACCTCTGGGTTCGTCGAGCGGGCGCTGGGCCTCGCATGGGCTTTTGTCAGGACTCCTGAGGTACTGGTTTAGGTGTCCTTCTTCGGCCAGTCTTTCCAGCTGGAGGCGGAGGTGGAAGCAGTGGTTAGTTTCGTGGCCGTGGTCCCCGTGGAATTCGCAGAATTTCCTGGCGGACCTCTTCTTTGGATCTGTGGCCATTTTCTTCGGGGGGGTCAGGATACCCTGATCCCTAATAGCTGATAGAACGTGGGAGAGGGGGAACTTTAGCGGGGCGGTTCCCAGCCTTTCGAAGACGGGGATAGGGTTACGGCCCGTCTGTCTTTCATCGGTTCGTGGCCTTATGGCCCTTCGGCCGTCGCTTCTTCTCTCGTCGGGGCCGGGCCGATTCTGTTCTCGAGCGCAGGCTTCTTCTGCCCGGACGAACTTATCAGCCTTTGATTCAAGCTCCTGTAGGTCCCGCGGGGGCTTGAGGGTGAGGTGCAGCTTAAGATTCGGATCGGTGGTGGCATGCTTTAGTGTGGCGACCGCTATCTGGACGTCCATGTTGGAGAGTTGGGCCAATTCGGCGTTGAACTTCAACATGAAGTCTCTTAGGGTCTCGTTTCTACCTTGGCGGAGGGCTAGGAGGGCATCCGCAGGATCATGGCGGAGGCGGTTGTTGGCGAACCTTGTGCTGAACTTTCGCCCGAATTCGTGGAAGGATGCGATGGAGTCGGGCTCCAATCTCATGTACCAGTCGTTGGCGGTTTTTCTTAGTAGGGATGCAAAGGCTCTGCACATGAATCCATCCGACGCGCCTCGAAGCGTCATTACTCTCTTGAAAGTCTGGAGGAACTCGACGGGGTCCGTGCTCCCGTCGTATAGACCGAAGCCGGAGAGGTCTATGCCTGCTTCTGCGGGGGTCTTTAGGACCTCTGAGGTGAACGGGGATGCCGTTTCCCTTTCCCACTCATCGAGGATGCCGTGGGCGTAGGGTTTTTTCATTTCTAGTTTTACCTCTCGGATCTGCCTTTGTAGGTCCACTATTGGATCTAAGCTGGGCGGTTGTGCCGAGGTTGCAACTTCTTCTGCCCGAGCCAAGGGCGGTTCCCGGAGATGGGTATCTTGGACAGGGGGGGCGCGGCTGTTAGTAACCTGTCTCCTGCTGCCTCGCTGATGTCCCCCGGCTGCGGGGGGCAAGGGGCTATTTGTTTATGGGGACGGCGTTCTGCGAGTCGGTGCTCGCTTTCGCCGGGGATGCCGTTCCCCTGACTATTCCTCGTTGCCTTCGTCGTAGGCTTTTGTCCGGTCTTGTGTTGTCCCGGGCTTTTTCGAAGCCGGGAGAGGCAAACGTTGGAGTAGTTCGTTGCGAAGTTCGTTGAACATCTCCATGGTGGGGACCATCTGCGGCGTGCTAGAGGAGGGTCGGGGTCGGTCCGAAGGCGGTGAGTTTCGCTCTTGGGAGCTTGAGGAGCTGGCTTGTGCGCGCTGGGCCTGACTCCTGGTTATTACCCCTGTTTCTGGCCATTGGGTGTGGTTTTTCATCGCCATAAGGCGTTCAGTTACTCGACGAGTCCCACGGATGGCGCCAATATGATGGCGTCTGGATCCGGGTCTGCGATCGCGCGGTCGGTAGAGGGCCTCCGCGGGGTCTGCAATCACAAACAAAAGGGGGTCAGGGGGTCCGGGGTGGGTCCCGGACGACCACTTCGACACCCAAGTCAGATCCTTCGACCAGTCAATATAAAGAACAGCTAGAAAGGGAGGGGGTTTTGACCAGGGTTACCAGGGCCGGTGCGCGGGGACATTTCTGGGTGCATAAATGAGTGAGTCGGAGGGGACTAGCAGGGAGGGCAGGATGGGATTCCTGGCCTCCTCTGTTGTTGCCTCGCCTCTTTTTCTGGTATTGCGGGGTGGAGGATGGGTGAATTCCCTGCTTTCCGGGGTCAAAAGAAAAAAAAGGTCCCTCTCTTCTTCCTTTCCCTCCCCTTTTAAAGGGCGGTGTGCGGCCCTTTTCATCATTATGGAGGAAAAAACTTCCTTTGCAGGATTGGGCCGTCCCTCTGCCTCGCCGGCGCGCGTGGCTTTGGCGGCCATTTCCTTCCCTAATTTGTGATGATGAGGCCTGGGTGGTGAGAGTGCCCTTTTCATCATTATGGAGGGAAAAACTTCCTTTGCAGGATTGGGTCGTCCCTCTGCCTCGCCGGCGCGCGTGGCTTTGGCGGCCATTTCCTTCCCTAATTTGTGATGATGAGGCCTGGGTGGTGAGAGGGCGACACGTGGCATGAATGTGTGGTCTTTGCCCTTTTCCAACACCCTTCTTCATGATGGTTGGGCTCTGCTCGTGCATGGATGACACGTGGTGATATCTGCTCGTGCAGCCGTATTTGTGCCCCATCAATCACCCAAAATTAAAACCACCATAACTCTCTCATTTTAAGTCGAAAAGTAGTGCAATTTCTACCAATCGGAGGTCTTCAAATTCTCATTCGTGGGGAAAATTCTCATTTAAAAATTCAATGTGTCGTGAGAGTTCTGGTCCGTTTCATAAAGAGTGTGCGAAACGTGGCCGAAAATTTAAACCTCCATAACTCTCTCATTTTGAGTCCAAAAGTGGTGAAATTTCCACTAATCGGAGGTCTTCATCTTCGCTTTCAGGGGAAAGAAATCTTGTTTCAAAATTCAGTGGGATGAGAGCGTTCTTATTTGTGTTATAAAGAGTGTGCGACACGTCACCTGAAAGTAAAACCTCCATAACTCTCATTTTAGGTCCAAAAGTGGCAAAATTTCTTCCAATCGGAGGTCTTGAAATTCACTTTCAAAGAAAAGAATTCTCGTTTCAAAATTCAGTGGGATGAGAGTGTTCTGGTCCGTTTTATAAAGGGCATGAGAAACATCACCCAAAGTTAAAACGACCACAACTCCCTCATTTTAAGTCGAAAAGTGGTGCAATTTCTACCAATCGGAGGTCTTCCAATTCTCGTTCGTGGGGAAAATTCTCATTTAAAAATTCAATCTGTCATGAGAGTTCTTGTCCGTTTCGTAAAGAGTGCGCAAAACGTGGCCGAAAATTAAAACCTCCATAACTCTCTCATTTTGAGTCCAAAAGTGGTGAAATTTCCTCCAATCGGAGGTCTTCATCTTCGCTTTCAGGGGAAAGAAATCTTGTTTCAAAATTCAATGGGATGAGGGCGTTCTTGTTTGTGTTATAAAGAGTGTGCGACAGGTCACCTGAAATTAAAACCTCCATAACTCTCATGTTAGGTCCAAAAGTGGCGAAATTTCTTCCAATCGAAGGTCTTGAAATTCACTTTCAAAGGAAAGAATTCTCGTTCCAAAATTCGGTGGCATGAGAGTGTTCTGGTCTGTTTTGTAAAGGGCGTGAGAAACATCACCCAAAATTAAAACCACCATAACTCTCTCATTTTAAGTCGAAAAGTGGTGCAATTTCTACCAATCAGAGGTCTTCAAATTCTCGTTCGTTGGGAAAATTCTCATTTAAAAATTCAATGTGTCGTGAGAGTTCTTGTCCGTTTCATAAAGAGTGTGCGAAATATGGCCGAAAATTAAAACCTCTATAACTCTCTCATTTTGAGTCCAAAAGTGGTGAAATTTCCACCAATCGGAAGTCTTTATCTTCGCTTTCAGGGGAAAGAATTCTCGTTTCAAAATTCGGTGGAATGAGAATGTTCTGGTCCGTTTTATAAAGGGCGTGAGAAACATCACCCAAAATTAAAACCTCCATAACTCTCTCATTTTAAGTTCAAAAGTGGTGCAATATCTACATATCGGAGGTCTTCAAATTCTCGTTCGAGGGGAAAGAGCTCCCTTAAAAATTAGGTGCGTGAGAGAGTTCTGGTCAATTTAAATAAAGGGTGAAACATGACACCAAATTAAAACCTCTATAACTCTCCCATTTTAAGTATAAAAGTAGTGAAATTCCTACTAATAAGAAGTCCTCAAATTCACTTTCGCGGGAAAGATAACTCGTTTCAAAATTCGATGCGATTCTGGTATGTTTTATAAGGAGTGTGTGAAACGTCACCCGAAATTAAATCCTCCATAACTTTCTCATTTTAAAATTCAATGTGTCGTGAGAGTTCTTGTCCGTTTCATAAAGAGTGTGCAAAACGTGGCCGAAAATTAAAACCTCCATAACTCTCTCATTTTGAGTCCAAAAGTGGTGAAATTTCCACCAATCGGAGGTCTTCATCTTCGCTTTCAGGGGAAAGAAATCTTGTTTCAAAATTTAATGGGATTAGAGCGTTCTTGTTTGTGTTATAAAGAGTGTGCGACACGTCACCTGAAATTAAAACCTCCATAACTCTCATGTTAGGTCCAAAAGTGGCGAAATTTCTTCCAATCGGAGGTCTTGAAATTCACTTTCAAAGGAAAGAATTCTCGTTTCAAAATTCGGTTGGATGAGAGTGTTCTGGTCCGTTTTATAAAGGGCGTGAGAAACATCACCCAAAATTAAAACCACCATAACTCTCTCATTTTAAGTCGAAAAGTAGTGCAATTTCTACCAATCGGAGGTCTTCAAATTCTCGTTCGTGGGGAAAATTCTCATTTAAAAATTCAATGTGTCGTGAGAGTTCTTGTCCGTTTCATAAAGAGTGTGCGAAACGTGGCCGAAAATTAAAACCTCCTTAACTCTCTCATTTTGAGTCCAAAAGTGGTGAAATTTCCACCAATCGGACGTCTTTATCTTCGCTTTCAGGGGAAAGAATTCTCGTTTCAAAATTCGGTGGGATGAGAATGTTCTGGTCCGTTTTATAAAGGGCGTGAGAAACATCACCCAGAATAAAAACCTCCATAACTCTCTCATTTTAAGTCCAAAAGTGGTGCAATATCTACATATCGGAGGTCTTCAAATTCTCGTTCGAGGGGAAAGCGCTCCCTTAAAAATTAGGTGTGTGAGAGAGTTCTGGTCAATTTAAATAAAGAGTGAAACATGACACAAAATTAAAACCTCCGTAACTCTCTCAGTTTATTTACAAAAGTAGTGAAATTCCTACCAATAGGAAGTCCTCAAATTCACTTTCGGGGGAAAGATAACTTGTTTCAAAGTTCGGTGCGATTCTGGTCCGTTTTATAAGGAGTGTGTGAAACGTCACCCGAAATTAAATCCTCCATCAGTTTCTCATTTTAAGTCCAAAAGTATTGAAATTTCTACCAATCGGTGGTGTTCAAATTCTCTTTCAGGGGAAAGAAATCTCGTTTCAAAATTCGGTGGGACGTGAGAGTTCTGGTCCGTTTTATATAGAATGTGTGAAACGTCACCCAAAATTAAAACCTCCATAACTGTCACATTTTTAGTCCAAAAGTGGTGAAATTTCTACCAATCGAAGGTCTTGAAATTCACTTTCAGTGGAAAGAAATCTCGTTTCAAATTACGGTGGGATGAGAGAGTTCTGGTCCGTTTTATAAAGAGCGTGAGAAACGTCACCCAAAATTAAAACACCAAAACTCTCTCATTTTAAGTCGAAAAGAGGAGAAATTTGTAGCAATCGGAGGTCTTCAAATTCTCGTTCGTGGGGGAAAATCTCATTTAAAAATTCAATGGGTCCTGAGAGTTCTTGTCCATTTCATAAAGGGTGTGCGAAACATGACCGAAAATTAAAACCTCAACAACTCTCTCATTTTGAGTCCAAAATTGGTGAAAATTTTACTAATCGGAGGTTTTCAAATTCACTTTCAAGGGAAAGAAATGTCGTTTCTAAATTCGGGGGGATGACAGCGTTCAAGTCCATTTTATAAAGACTGCGAAACCTCACCCGAAATTAAAAGTTCCATAACTCTCTCATTTTAGGTCCAAAAGTGGTGAAATTTCTATCAATCGGAGGTCTTGAGATTCACTTTTAGAGGAAAGAAATCTCATTTCAAAATTCGGTGGGATGAGAGTGTTCTTGTCCGTTTTATAAAGGGCGTGAGAAATTTCACCCAAAATTACCTCCATAACCCTCTCATTTTAAGTCCAATAGTGGTGCAATTTCTACCAATCGGAAGTTTTCAAATTCTCGTTTGAGGGGAAAATGAGTTGAAAAATTCGATGGGATGAGAGAGTTCTGGTCTGTTTAATAAAGAGTGTGTGAAACATGACCCAAAATTTAAACTTCCATAAGTGTCCCATTTTAAGTCGAAAAGTAACAAAATTTCTACCATTCGAAGGTGATAAAATTCACTTTCAGGGAAAATAAATCTCGTTTCAATATTCGGTGGGATGTGAGAGTTCTGGTCCTTTTTATATAGAGTGTGCCAAACGTCACCCAAAATTAAAATCACCATGATCTCTCATTTTAACTCGAAAGGAGGCGCAATTTCTACCAATAGGAGGTCTTCAAATTCTCGTTCGTGCGAGGAAAATCTCATTTAAAAATTCAATGGGTCCTGAGAGTTCTTGTCTGTTTCATAAAGAGTGTGCGAAACGTGACCGAAAATGAAAACCTCCACAACTCTCCCATTTTGAGTCCAAAAGTGGTGAAATTTCTACAAATTGGAGGTCTTCAAATTCACTTTCGTGGGAAAGAAATGACAGCGTTCTAGTCCGTTTTATAAAGACTGTGTGAAACGTCACCCGAAATTAAAACCTCCATAACTCTCTCATTTTAGATCCAAAAGTGGTGAAATTTCTACCAATCGGAGGTCTTGAAATTGACTTTCAGAGCAAAAGAAATCACATTTCAAAATTCGGTGGGATGAGAGTGTTCTTGTCCGTTTTATAAAGGGCGTGAGAAACATCACCGAAAATTACCTCCATAACTCGCTCATTTTAAGTCCAAAAGTCGTGCAATTTCAACCAATCGAAAGCTTTCAAATTCTCGTTCGAGGGGAAAACTCTCCCTTAAAAATTCGGTGGGTTGAGAGAGTTCTGGTCTGTTTAATAAAGTGTGTGTGAAACATGACCCAAAATTAAAACCTCCATAAGTCTCTCATTTTAAGACCAAAAGTAATGAAATTTCTACCATTCGAAGGTGTTCAAATTCACTTTCAGGGAAAATAAATCTCGTTTTGAAATTCGGTGCGATATAAGAGTTCTGGTCCGTTTTATATAGAGTGTGCGAAACGTCACCCAAAATTAAAAGCACCATAACTTTTTCATTTCGAGTCCAAAAGGGGTAAAATTTCCACCAATCGGACGTCTTCATGTTCCCTTTCAGGGGAAAGAAATCTTGTTTCAAAATTTATTGGGATGAGAGCGTTCTTGTTTGTGTTATAAAGAGTGTGCGACACGTCACCTGAAATTAAAACCTCCATAACTCTCATTTTAGGTCCAAAAGTGGCGAAATTTCTTCCAATCGGAGGTCTTCAAATTCACTTTCAAAGGAAATAATTCTCATTTCAAAATTCGGTGGGATGAGAGTGTTCTGATCCGTTTTATAAAGGGCGTGAGAAACATCACCCAAAATTAAAACCACTATAACTCTCTCATTTTAAGTCGAAAAGTAGTGCAATTTCTACCAATCGGAGGTCTTCAAATTCTCGTTTGTGGGGAAAATTCTCATTTAAAAATTCAATGTGTCGTGAGAGTTCTTGTCCGTTTCATAAAGAGTGGCCGAAAATTAAAACCTCCATAACTCTCTCATTTTGAGTCCAAAAGTGGTGAAATTTTCACCAATTGGAGGTGTTCGTTTTCAAAATTCAATGGGATGAGAGCGTTCTTGTTTGTGTTATAAAGAGTGTGCGACACGTCACCTGAAATTAAAACCTCCATAACTCTCATTTTAGGTCCAAAACTGGCAAAATTTCTTCCTATCGGAGGTCTTAAAATTCACTTTGAAAGGAAAGAATTCTCATTTCAAAATTCGGTGGGATGAGAGTGTTCTGGTCCGTTTTATAAAGGGCGTGAGAAACATCACCCAAAATTAAAACCTCCATAACGCTCTCATTTTAAGTCCAAAAGTGGTGCAATTTCTACATATCGAAGGTCTTCAAATTCTCGTTCGAGGGGAAAGCGCTCCTTTAAAAATTCGGTGCGATGAGAGAGTTCTGGTCAATTTAAATAAAGAGTGAAACATGACACAAAATTAAAACCTCCATAACTCTCTCATTTTAAGTCTAAAAGTGGTGAAATTCCTACCAATCGGAAGTCCTCAAATTCACTTTCGGGGGAAATATATCTGGTTTCAAAATTCAGTGCGATTCTGGTCCGTTTTATTAGGAGTGTGTGAAACATCACCCGTAATTAAATCCTCCATAACTTTGTCATTTTAAGTCCAAAAGTATTGAAATTTCTACCAATCGGTGGTGTTCAAATTCTCTTTCAGGAGAAAGAAATCTCGTTCCAAAATTCGGTGGGATGTGAGAGTTCTGGTCCTTTTTATATAGAATGTGTGAAACGTCACCCAAAATTAAAACCTCCATAACTCTCACATTTTTAGTCCAAAAGTGGTGAAATTTCTACCAATCAGAGGTCTTGAAATTCACTTTCAGTGGAAAGAAATCTCGTTTCAAAATACGGTGGGATGAGAAAGTTCTGGTCCGTTTTAAAAAGAGCGGGAGAAACGTCACCCAAAATTAAAACACCATAACTCTCGCATTTTAGGTCGAAAAGAGGTGCAATTTCTAGCAATCAGAGGTCTTCAAATTCTCGTTCGTGGGGGACATCTCATTTAAAAATTCAATGGGTCTTGAGAGTTCTTATCCATTTCATAAAGAGTGTGCGAAACGTGGCCAAAAATTAAAACCTGAACAACTCTCTCATTTTGAGTCCAAAAGTGGTGAAATTTTTACCAATCGGAGGTTTTCAAATTCACTTTCAAGGGAAAAAAATGTCGTTTCAAAATTCGGTGGGATGACAGCGTTCTAGTCCATTTTATAAAGACTGCGAAACGTCACCCGATATTAAAACCTCCATAACTCTCTCATTTTAGGTCCAAAGGTGGTGAAATTTCTATCAATCGGAGGTCTTGGGATTCACTTTCAGAGGAAAGAAATCTCATTTCAAAATTCGGTGGGATGAGAGTATTCTTGTCCGTTTTATAAAGGGCGTGAGAAACGTCACCCAAAATTACCTCCATAACTCTCTCATTTTAAGTCCAAAAGTGGTGCAATATCTAGCAATCAGAAGTTTTCAAATTCTCATTCGAGGGGAAAACGAGTTGAAAAATTCGGTGGGATGAGAGAGTTCTGGTCTGTTTAATAAAGAGTGTGTGAAACATGACCTAAAATTAAAACTTCCATAAGTCTCTCATTTTATGTCCAAAAGTAATGAAATTTCTAACATTCGAAGGTGTTCGAATTCACTTTCAGGGAAAATAAATCTCGTTTCAGTATTCGGTGGGATGTGAGAGTTCTGGTCCGTTTTATATAGAGTGTGCAAAACGTCACCCAAAATTAAAACCACCATGAGTCTCTCATTTTAAGTCGAAATGAGGGGCAATTTCTACCAATAGGAGGTCTTCAAATTCTCGTTCGCGCGGGAAAAATCTCATTTTAAAATTCAATGGCTCCTGAGTGTTCTTGTTTGTTTCATAACGAGTGTACGAAACGTGACCAAAAATTAAAACCTCCACAACTCTCCCATTTTGAGTCCAAAAGTGGTGAAATTTCTACCAATCGGAGGTATTCAAATTCACTTTCAAGGGGTAGAAATGACAGCGTTCTAGTCCGTTTTATAAAGACTGTGCGAAACGTCACCCGAAATTAAAACCTCAATAACTCTCTCATTTTAGATCCAAAAGTGGTGAAATTTCTACCAATCGGAGGTCTTGAAATTCACTTTCAGAGCAAAAGAAATCACATTTCAAAATTCGGTGGGATGAGAGTGTTCTTGTCCGTTTCATAAAGGGCGTGAGAAACGTCACCCAAAATTACCTCCATAACTCTCTCATTTGAAGTCCAAAAATCGTGCAATTTCAACCAATCGCAAGCTTCCAAATTCTCGTTCGAGGGGAAAACTCTCCTTTAAAATTTTCGTGGGTTGTGAGAGTTCTGGTCTGTTTAATAAAGTGTGTGTGAAACATGACCCAAAATTAAACCCTCCATAAGTCTCTCATTTAAAGACCAAAAGTAATGAAATTTCTACCATTCGGAGGTGTTCAAATTCACTTTCAGGGAAAATAAATCTCGTTTCAAAATTCGGTGCGATATGAGAGTTCTGGTCCGTTTTATATAGAGTGTGATAAACGTCACCCAAAATTAAAACCACCATAACTTTCTCATTTCGAGTCCAAAAGTGGTGAAATTTCCACCAATCGGAGGTCTTCATCTTCCCTTTCAGGGGAAAGAAATCTTCTTTCGAAATTCAGTGGGATGAGAGCGTTCTTGTTTGTGTTATAAAGAGTGTGCGACACGTCACCTGAAATTAAAACCTCCATAACTCTCATTTTAGGTCCAAAAGTGGCGAAATTTCTTCCAATCGGAGGTCTTGAAATTCACTTTCAAAGGAAAGAATTCTCGTTTCAAAATTCAGTGGGATGAGAGTGTTCTGGTCCGTTTTATAAAGGGCGTGAGAAACATCACCAAAAATTAAAACCTCCATAACGCTCTCATTTTAAGTCCAAAAGTGGTGCAATTTCTACATATCGGATGTCTTCAAATTCTCGTTCGAGGGGAAAGCGCTCCTTTAAAAATTCGGTGCGATGAGAGAGTTCTGGTCAATTTAAATAAAGAGTGAAACATGACACAAAATTAAAACCTCCATAACTCTCTCATTTTAAGTCTAAAAGTGGTGAAATTCCTACCAATCGGAAGTCCTCAAATTCACTTTCGGGGGAAAGATATCTGGTTTCAAAATTCGGTGCGATTCTGGTCCGTTTTATAAGGAGTGTGTGAAACATCACCCGAAATTAAATGCTCCATAACTTTCTCATTTTAAGTCCAAAAGTATTGAAATTTCTACCAATCGGTGGTGTTCAAATTCTCTTTCAGGAGAAAGAAATCTCGTTTCAAAATTCGGTGGGATGTGAGAGTTCTGGTCCTTTTTATATAGAATGTGTGAAACGTCACCCAAAATTAAAACCTCCATAACTCTCACATTTTTAGTCCAAAAGTGGTGAAATTTCTACCAATCGGAGGTCTTGAAATTCACTTTAAGTGGAAAGAAATCTCGTTTCAAAATACGGTGGGATGAGAATGTTCTGGTCCGTTTTAAAAAGAGCGTGAGAAACGTCACCCAAAATTAAAACACCATAACTCTCGCATTTTAAGTCGAAAAGAGGTGCAATTTCTAGCAATTAGAGGTCTTCAAATTCTCGTTCGTGGGGGACATCTCATTTAAAAATTCAATGGGTCCTGAGAGTTCCTGTCCATTTCATAAAGAGTGTGCGAAACGTGGCCGAAAAGTAAAACCTAAACAACTCTCTCATTTTGAGTCCAAAAGTGGTGAAATTTTTAACAATCGGAGGTTTTCAAATTCACTTTCAAGGGAAAAAAATGTTGTTTCAAAATTCGGTGGGATAACAGCGTTCTAGTCCATTTTATAAAGACTGTGAAACGTCACCCGATATTCAAACCTCCATAACTCTCTCATTTTAGGTCCAAAAGTGGTGAAATTTCTATCAATCGGAGGTCTTGGGATACACTTTCAGAGGAAAGAAATCTCATTTCAAAATTCGGTGGGATGAGAGTGTTCTTGTCCGTTTTATAAAGAGCGTGAGAAACGTCACCCAAAATTACCTCCATAACTCTCTCATTTGAAGTCCAAAAGTCGTGCAATTTCAACCAATCGGAAGCTTCCAAATTCTCGTTCGAAGGGAAAACTCTCCTTTAAAAATTCCGTGGGTTGTGAGAGTTCTGGTCTGTTTAATAAAGTGTGTGTGAAACATGACCCAAAATTAAACCGTCCATAAGTCTCTCATTTTAAGACCAAAAGTAACGAAATTTCTACCATTCGGAGGTGTTCAAATTCACTTTCAGGGAAAATAAATCTCGTTTCAAAATTCGGTGCGATATGAGAGTTCTGGTCCGTTTTATATAGAGTGTGATAAACGTCACCCAAAATTAAAACCACCATAACTTTCTCATTTCGAGTCCAAAAGTGGTGAAATTTCCACCAATCGGAGGTCTTCATCTTCCCTTTCAGGGGAAAGAAATCTTCTTTCGAAATCCTGTGGGATGAGAGCGTTCTTGTTTGTGTTATAAAGAGTGTGCGACACGTCACCTGAAATTAAAACCTCCATAACTCTCATTTTAGGTCCAAGAGTGGCGAAATTTCTTGAAATTCACTTTCAAAGGAAAGAATTCTCATTTCAAAATTCGGTGGGATGACAGTGTTCTAGTCCATTTTATAAAGGGCGTGAGAAACATCACCCAAAATTAAGACCACCATAACTCTCTTATTTTAAGTCGAAAAGTAGTGCAATTTCTACCAATCGGAGGTCTTCAAATTCTTGTTCGTGGGGAAAATTCTCATTTAAAAATTAATGTGTCGTGAGAGTTCTTGTCTGTTTCATAGAGAGTGTGCGAAATGTAGCCGAAAATTAAAACCTCCATTACTCTCTCATTTTGAGTCCAAAAGTGGTGAAATTTCCACCAATCGGAGGTCTTCATATTCGCTTTCAGGGGAAAGAATTCTCGTTTCAAAATTCGGTGGGATGAGAGTGTTCTGGTCCATTTTATAAAGGGCGTGAGAAACATCACCCAAATTTAAAACACCAAAACTCTCTCATTTTAAGTCGAAAAGAGGTGCAATTTCTAGCAATCGGAGGTCTTCAAATTCTCATTCGTGGGGGAAAATCTCATTTAAAAATTCAATGGGTCCTGAGAGTTCTTGTCCATTTCGTAAAGAGTGTGCGAAACGTGACCGAAAATTAAAACCTCATCAACTCTCTCATTTTGAGTCCAAAAGTGGTGAAATTTTTACCAATCGGAGGTTTTCAAATTCACTTTCAAGGGAAAGAAATGTCATTTCCAAAGTCGGTGGGATGACAGCGTTCTAGACCATTTTATAAAGACTGCGAAATGTAACCCGAAATTAAAACCTCCATAACTCTCTCATTTTAGGTCCAAAAGTGGTGAAATATCTATCAATCGGAGGTCTTGAGATTCACTTTCAGAGGAAAGAAATCTCATTTCAAAATTCGGTGGGATGAGAGTGTTCTTGTCCGTTTTATAAAGGGCGAGGAAAGAAATCTCATTTCCAAATTCGGTGGGATAAGAGTGTTCTTGTCCGTTTTATAAAGGGCGTGAGAAACGTCACCCAAAATTACCTCCATAACTCTCTCATTTTAAGTCCAAAAGTGGTGCAATTTCTAGCAGTCGGAAGTTTTCAAATTCTCATTCAAGGGGAAAACGAGTTGAAAAATTCTGTGGGATGAGAGAGTTCTGGTCTGTTTAATAAAGAGTGTGTGAAACATGCCCCAAAATTAAAACTTCCATAAGTCTCTCATTTTATGTCCAAAAGTAAAGAAATTTCTACCATTCGAAGGTGTTCAAATTCACTTTCAGGGAAAATAAATCTCGTTTCAATATTCGGGGGGATGTGAGAGTTCTGGTCCGTTTTATATAGAGTGTGCAAAACGTCACCCAAAATTAAAACCACCCTGACTCTCTCATTTTAAGTCGAAAAGAGGTGCAATTTCTACCAGTAGGAGGTCTTCAAATTCTCGTTCGTGCGGCGAAAATCTCATTTTAAAATTCAATGGGTCCTGAGAGTTCTTGTCTATTTCATAAAGAGTGTGCGAAACGTGACCGAAAATTAAAACCTCCACAACTCTCCCATTTTGAGTCCAAAAGTGGTGAAATTTCTACCAATCGGAGGTCTTCAAATTCACTTTCAAGGGAAACAAATGACAGAGTTCTAGTCCATTTTATAAAGACTGTGTGAAACGTCACCCGAAATTAAAACCTCCATAACTCTCTCATTTTAGATCCAAATGTGGTGAAATTTCTACCAATCGGAGGTCTTGAAATTCACTTTCAGAGCCAAAGGAATCACATTTCAAAATTCGGAGGGATGAGAGTGTTCTTGTCCGTTTTATAAAGGGCGTGAGAAACGTCACCCGAAATTACCTCCATAACTCTCTCATTTTAAGTCCAAAAGTCGTGCAATTTCAACCAATCGGAAGCTTTCAAATTCTCGTTCGAGGGGAAAACTCTCCTTTAAAAATTCCGTGGGTTGAGAGAGTTCTGGTCTGTTTAACAAAGTGTGTGTGAAACATGACCGAAAATTAAAACCTCCATAAGTCTCTCATTTTAAGACCAAAAGTAATGAAATTTCTACCATTCGGAGGTGTTCAAATCCACTTTCAGGGAAAATAAATCTCGTTTCAAAATTCGGTGCGATATGAGAGTTCTGGTCTGTTTTATAAAGAGTGTGCGAAACGTCACCCAAATTAAAACCACCATAACTTTCTCATTTTGAGTCCAAAAGTGGTGAAATTTCCACCAATCGGAGGTCTTCATCTTCCCTTTCAGGGGAAAGAAATCTTGTTTCAAAATTCAGTGGGATGAGAGCGTTCTTGTTTGTGTTATAAAGTGTCGTCACCTGAAATTAAAACCTCCATAACTCTCATTTTAGGTCCAAAAGTGGCAAAATTTCTTCCAATCGGAGGTCTTGAAATTCACTTTCAAAGGAAAGAATTCTCGTTTCAAAATTCGGTGTGATGAGAGTGTTCTGGTCCGTTTTATAAAGGGCGTGAGAAACATCACCCAAAATTAAAACCACCATAACTCTCTCATTTTAAGTCGAAAAGTAGTGCAATTTCTACCAATCGGAGGTCTTCAAATTCTCGTTCGTGGGGAAAATTCTCATTTAAAAATTCAATGTGTCGTGAGAGTTCTTGTCTGTTTCATAAAGAGTGTGCGAAACGTGGCCGAAAATTAAAACCTCCATAACACTCTCCTTTTGATTCCAAAGGTGGTGAAATTTCCACCAATCGAAGGTCTTCATCTTCGCTTTCAGGGGAAAGAAATCTTGCTTCAAAATTCAGTGGGATGAGAGCATTCTTGTTTGTGTTATAAAGAGTGTGCGACATGTCACCTGAAATTAAAACCTCCATAACTCTCATTTTAAGTCCAAAAGTGGCGAAATTTCTTCCAATCGGAGTTCTTGAAATTCACTTTCAAAGGAAAGAATTCTCATTTCAAAATTCGGTGAGATGAGAGTGTTCTGCTCCGTTTTATAAAGGGCGTGAGAAAAATCACCCAAAATTAAAACCTCCAAAACTCTCTCATTTTGAGTCCAAAAGTGGTGCAATTTCTACATATCGGAGGTCTTCAAATTCTCGTTCGAGGGGAAAGCGCTCCTTTAGAAATTCGGTGCGATGAGAGAGTTCTGGTCAATTTAAATAAAGAGTGAAACATGACACAAAATTAAAACCTCCATATCTCTCTCATTTTAAGTCTAAAAGTGCTGAAATTCCTACCAATCGGAAGTCCTCAAATTCACTTTCGGGGGAAAGATATCTTGTTTCAAAATTCGGTGTGATTCTAGTCCGTTTTATAAGGAGTGTGCGAAACGTCACCCGAACTTAAATCCTCCATAACTTTCTCATTTTAAGTCCAAAAGTATTGAAATTTCTACCAATCGGTGGTGTTCAAATTCTCTTTCAGGGGAAAGAAATCTCGTTTCAAAATTCAGTGGGATGTGAGAGTTCTGGTCCGTTTTATATAGAATGTGTGAAACGTCACCCAAAATTAAAACCTCCATAACTCTCACATTTTTAGTCCAAAAGAGGTGAAATTTCTTCCAATCGGAGGTCTTGAAATTCACTTTCAGTGGAAAGAAATCTTGTTTCAAAATATGGTGGGATGAGAGAGTTCTGGTTCGTTTTATAAAGTGCGTGAGAAACGTCACCCAAAATTAAAACACCATAACTCTCTGAATTTAAGTCGAAAAGAGGTGCAATTTCTAGCAATCAGAGGTCTTCAAATTCTCGTTCGTGGGGGAAAATCTCATTTAAAAATTCAATGGGTCCTGAGAGTTCTTGTCCATTTCATAAAGAGTGTGCGAAACGTGACCGAAAATTAAAACCTCAACAACTCTCTTATTTTGAGTCCAAAAGTGGTGAAATTTTTACCAATCAGAGGTTTTCAAATTCACTTTCAAGGGAAAGAAATGTCGTTTCAAAATTCGGTGCGATGACAGCGTTCTGGTCCACTTTATAAAGACTGTGAAACGTCACCAGAAATTAAAACCTCCATAACTCTCTCATTTTAGGTCCAAAAGTGGTGAAATTTCTATCAATCGGAAGGCTTGAGATTCACTTTCAGAGGAAAGAAATCTCATTTCAAAATTCGGTGGGATGAGAGTGTTCTTGTCCGTTTTACAAAGGGCGTGAGAAATGTCACCCAAAATTACCTCCATAACTCTCTCATTTTAAGTCCAAAAGTGGTGCAATTTCTACCAATCAGAAGTTTTCAAATTCTCGTTCGAGGGGAAAACGAGTTGAAAAATTCGGTGGGATGAGAGAGTTCTGGTCTGTTTAATAAAGAGTGTGTGAAACATGACCCAAAATTAAAACTTCCATAACTCTCTCATTTTATGTCCAAAAGTAATGAAATTTCTACCATTCGAAGGTGTTCCAATTCACTTTCAGGAAAAATAAATATCGTTTCAATATTCTCTGGGATGTGAGAGTTCTGGTCCGTTTTATATAGAGTGTGCAAAACGTCACCCAAAATTAAAACCACCATGACTCTCTCATTTTAAGTCGAAAAGAGGTGCAATTTCTACCAATAGGAGGTCTTCAAATTCTCGTTCATGCGGGGAAAATCTCATTTAAAAATTCAATGGGTCCTGAGAGTTCTTGTCTGTTTCATAAAGAGTGTGCGAAATGTGACCGAAAATTAAAACCTCCACAACTCTCCCATTTTGAGTCCAAAAGTGGTGAAATTTCTACCAATCGGAGGTTTTCAAATTCACTTTCAAGGGAAACAAATGATAGCGTTCTAGTTCGTTTTATAAAGACTGTGCGAAACGTCACCCGAAATTAAAACCTCCATAACTCTCTCATTTTAGATCCAAAAGTGGTGAAATTTCTACCAATCGGAGGTCTTGAAATTCACTTTCAGAGCAAAAGAAATCACATTTCAAAATTCGGTGGGATGAGAGTGTTCTTGTCCGTTTTATAAAGTGCATGAGAAACGTCACCCAAAATTACCTCCATAATAACTCTCTCATTTTAAGTCCAAAATTCGTGCAATTTCAACCAATCGGTAGTTTTCAAATTCTCGTTCGAGGGGGAAACTCTCCTTTAAAAATTCGGTGGGTTGAGAGAGTTCTGGTCTGTTTAATAAAGTGTGTGTGAAACATGACCCAAAATTAAAACCTCCATAAGTTTCTCATTTTAAGACCAAAAGTAATGAAATTTCAACCATTCGGAGGTGTTCAAATTCACTTTCATGGAAAATAAATCTCGTTTCAAAATTCGGTGGGATGTGAGAGTTCTGGTCCGTTTTATATAGAGTGTGCGAAACGTCACCCAAAATTAAAACCACCATAACTCTTTCATTTTAAGTTCAAAAGTGGTGAAATTTCTACCAATCGGAGGTCTTCAAATTCTCGTTCGTGGGGAAAATCTCATTTAAAAATTTAACGGGTCCGGAGAGTTCTTGTCCGTTTCATAAAGAGTGTACAAAAGGTGGCCGAAAATTAAAACCTCCATAACTCTCTCATTTTGAGTCCAACATTGGAGAAATTTCTACCAATCGGAGGTCTTCAAATTCACTTTCAGGGGAAAGAAATGTCGTTTCAAAATTCGGTGCGATAAGAGCATTCTGGTCCGTTTTATAAGGTGTGTGTGAAATGTCACTCGAAATTAAAACCTACATAACTCTATTATTTTAAGTCCAAAAGTAATGAAATTTCTACCAATCGGAGGTGTTCAAATTTTATTTCAGGGAAAACAAATCGTGTTTCAAAATTCGGTGTGATGTGAGAGTTCTAGTCCGTTTTACATAGAGTGTGCGAAACGACACCCAAAATTAAAACCTTCATAACTCACTTATTTCAAGTCCAAAAGTGGTGAAATTTCTACCAATTGGAGGTCTTAAAATTCACTTTCAGAGGAAAGAAATCTCGTTTCAAAATTTGGTGGGATGAGAGAGTTCGGGTCCGTTTTATAAGAGCATGAGAAACGTCACCCAAAATTAAAACCACCATAACTCTCTCATTTTAAGTCAAAAAGTGGTGTAATTTCTACCAATCGGAGGTCTCCAAATTCCCGTTCGTGGGGAAAAATCTCATTTAAAAATTCGATGGGTCGTGAGAGTTCTGCTCCATTTCATAAAGAGTGTGCGAAACGTGTCCAAAAATTAAAACCACCGTAACTCTCTCATTTTAAGCGCAAAAGTGGTTAAATTTCTACCAATCGGAGGTCTTCAAATTCTCTTTCAGGGGAGAGAAATCTCGTTTTAAAATTCGGTGGAATGTGAGTGTTCTGGTCCATTTTATATAGAGGAACGAGGTTGGACTGTTGTTGGATGAAAAGCCCTTTCCAAGGTTGAATGCCAGATGTAGAGGGAATAAGATCCCCAATTTTTTGCTCAGCGACAACTCTGGTGGGAAGATCTTTTGTCTTAAGAGCTGTTGCTCTAATCTCAGAAGTAACATCCTTTAAGGTGGACTCTTTGGGTTGTGAGGGATCTTTGGTTGATCCAAAATTAGAGGATATAACATGGTATTTTGAATGAATCGGGATGGCTTGATCAATTACTGGGCTGTTAGCATTACTAACTGGAATGGCATTGTGGGAAACATCTAGTTGAGGCTCAAAACCATCCTCATTTATCCCACCAAAGAAAGAAATGTTGTTTCAAAATTCGGTGGGAAGAGAGCATTCTGGTCCGTTTTATAAAGAGTGTGCAAAACGTCACCCGAAATTAAAACCTCCATAACTCTCTCCTTTTAAGTCCAAAAGTGGTGAAATTTCTATCAATCGAAGTTCTTCAAATTCTTGTTCATGGGGGAAAATCTCATTTAAAAATTCGGTGGGGGAAGAGAGTACTGGTCTGTTTCACAAAGAGTGTGCAAAACGTGACCCAAAATTAAAACCACCATAACGCTCTCATTTTAAGTTTAAGATTTAAAGTGGTGAAATTTCTACCAACCGGAGGTCTTCAAATTCTCATTAAGGGAAAAGAAATCTCATTTCCAAATTCGGTGGGATGAGAGCATTCTGGTACGTTTTACAAAGTGTGTAAGAAACGTTTCCCAAAATTAAAACCTCCATTACTCTCTCATTTTAAGTCCCAAAGTGGAGAAATTTCTACCAATCGGAGGCCTTCAAATTCTCTTTCAGGGGAAAGAAATCTCGTTTCAAAATTCGGTGGGATGAGAGAGTTCTGGTCCATTTCATAAAGTGTGTGCAAAACGTCACCCGAAATTAAAACCTCCATAGCTCACCCATTTTAAGTTTAAAAGTGGTGAAATTTCTACCAATAGGAGGTCTTCAATTCTCTTTCAGGGGAAAGAAATCTTGTTTCAAAATTTGGTGGGATGAGAGCGTTCTGGTCCGTTTTACAAAGAGTGTGCGAAACCTCACCCAAATTTAAAACCTCCATTACTCTCTCATTTTAAGTCCAAAAGTGGTGAAATTTCTATGATTCGCAGGTCCTCAAATTCTCTTTCAGGGGAAAGAAATCTCGTTTCAAAATTTAGAGGGATGTGAGATTTGTCGTCCGTTTTCTAAAGAGTGTGCGAAACATCACCCAAAATTGAAACCTCCGTAACTCTGTCATTCTAAGTCCAAAAGTGGTGAAATTTCTACCAATCGTAGGTCTTTAAATTCTCGTTCAAGGCGTAGAATCTCATTTAAAAATTCGGTGGGAGGAGAGAGTTCTGGCCCATCAAAATAGAGGGTCTAACCAGTTTCTAGATATTCATCTTCTATCATCATGATCTCTTCATCTGGTAACATCGGCTTGAAAGGCTGATTTTCTTCTCGTGGTGCTTCTGCCAATTGTTCAGCAATGGCTCGGCCCTTTACTGATTTTTGGGATACATGAGTGATGTCGAATTCAGACAACAACAATAACCATCTGGCAGTCCTACCTGTCAGGGCTGGCTTTTCAAAGAGATACTTCAGAGGATCCATCCTTGACAAAAGCAGGACCTTATGTGATAAAAGGTAATGCCTGAGTCGCTGAGTAGCCCAAACCAAGGCTAAGCAGGTTTTTTCTAGGACAGTGTATTTCTGTTCATACTCCAACATTTTCTTACTGAGATAATACACAGCCTTTTCATGCTTGGTTTCTGGATCTTGTTATGCTAACATACAACCCATTGTGGTTTCTGTTACTGACAAGTAAAGCAGCAAAGGATGCCCCGGTATTACTGGTGCTACTATCGGTGGTTCAGCCAAACTTTGCTTTATCTTCTCAAAAGCCTGTTGACATTCCTCCGTCCATACTTTGGAAGTATTTTTCTTTAAGAGCTTAAAGATAGGTTCACAAGTTGATGTCAGATGAGCGATGAATCGTCTCAGGAACTGTATCCTTCCTAGGAATCCCCGAATTTCCTTCTCGGTTTTAGGCGGCGGCATCTCCTGGATAGCCTTAATCTTCTGAGGATCTACTTCTATGCCCCTTTGACTCACCATAAATCCAAGCAACTTACCGGAGGTAACCCCGAACACACACTTGCTAGGATTCAGGCGAAGCTGGTATTTGAGAATTCTTTCAAAGAACTTCTTAAGGTTCGGGATATGATCTCTCCTTTCCTTGGCCTTTACAATCATATCATCAACATAAACTTCGACTTCTCTATGTATCATGTCATGGAGTAAAGCTGTAGCTCCTCTTTGGTATGTCGCACCAGCATTCTTAAGACCAAATGGCATTACCCGATAGCAATATGTCCCCCATTGTGTAATGAACGAGGTCTTAGCCATGTCCTCGGGTGCCATCTTAATTTGATTGTAGCCCGAGAAACCATCCATGAACGATAGTAATTCATGCCCGGCCGTATTGTCTACCAGGATATCGATATGTGGTAGAGGGAAATCATCTTTTGGGCTTGCCTTGTTCAAATCCCTGAAATCTACACATTCTCACATTTCCATCTTTCTTTGGTACAGGTACTATATTTGCGAGCCATTCTGGATATTTCACCACTTGCAGAAATCCAGAATTCAACTGCTTAGTAACCTCTTCTTCTACTTTCAAGACCCACTCGGGCTTCATTCTCCTTAGCTTCTGCTTCTTAGGTTTAATCCCAGGTAACAAAGGTAGCTTGTGCTGAACAATGTCTTCGCTCAACCCGGGCATATCTTTGTAGGACCAGGCAAAAACTTCTTTATATTCCTTAAGTAGGTTTATTAATTCCGCGCTCTTCAAAGGATAGAGTATTTCCAATTCGTATTTCCTGTATTAAATCTTCTGTTCCGATGTTTATAATTTCGATTTCATCTTTAAGAGGCTGGGCTCGGCGCTCCTCCTCTTGTTTGAGCATATGCTGCAAGTCAAGGGGAGTTTCGTCGATCCTTTCTTCCTCGTCTGAGGAGGGAGTGTTATCATTATTAAAGTCAGAAGCAAACACAGAGACATACTGAGAATCAGATTTCATTGAATTGAAAGAACTTACATCATTATCATTGGACTCATCCTGAACAGGCTCAGGATTCACTTAGTAAATAAACTCAGAAAATGACTCGCCTGGCCTAGGCACTGACACTGATTCAATCGACTTGACTAGACTTGACTTAGCAATAAAATAAGATGGAAAAAAATCACAACTCCAGTTTGAAAGATTTTCTGTTGCAGGTGCAATCTGACTCTGAGGTTCAGTAAAGGTATCATTACTCTGAATAACTGCCACCAGCACATCTTCACAATCTGTCTCTTCTTGTTCTTCAGAATAGTAATCAACATCAGGCACATTTTCTTCAAACAAAGATCCCAGCACATCTGGCTCAAGGTAGACTAACCAGTCCTCAACAGCTTTCTCAACATAATATATCGGCGGTTCTGTTTCTGGGAGAGGAAGGCCACTAAATATTTCAAAACCAGGTATCGTGATCCCTGTCACTGAATCATACCATGGTTCAGAAAACCCATAGTACGGAGAAGTCTCGCCTTCTTTGATAAAGTGACCATTCATCGATAAGGAATAGGGAGCCATTAGGAGCACCCTTCCGGTGCGGCGGATTTCTTCCTTCAATTTCAGCAATTCTTCCATGGCTTCTTCCTCCTCCTCAGTAGGTACATATCCAAGACCGAAAATTCCATGGTTTGCTTTGATTGGGCGCCAGTGAGATGCCTTGCTTGGATCACGGCCCAAATTCATACCAGGAAAGTAATTCATTTTCCTCATCATCTTGGCAACCACAGGACTGATGGCAAAACGTAAACACAACTCCTCTCGTGAGGCCTCTTCATAGGAAATAGCAGCAACGTCGAACGCGAAACCATTCAAGTTGTAGTCTTCTGCTTTTGCAACTGGAAGGATCAAGGTTTCTCCTGTTATCTGCCCTATTTCTGGCTCTTCGTCACCTCTGACAGTGAACAACTTCCCATCTTTGATGAACTTCAGTTTTTGGTGAAGGGTTGAAGCAACAGCACCTTCCTTATGCAACCAGGGACGTCCTAGAAGCATATTGAACGAGGCTTTGATATCAATAACTTGAAACTCAACCTCAAATTCTTGACCGCCTATAACGATCTTGGTGGTGAGGACTCCGACCACATTTCTACGGGTGTTGTCATATGCGAGGATACCAATGGTTGATTCGGTAAAATCAGTGGGACCGAAACCCAAGGTAATGGCAGTTCTCAATGGACACACATTTAAGGCGGATCCGTTATCTACCAACACAGATGGTACTTTCTTGCCTCCACAGACAATTGTGACATGAAGAGCTCTAGCATGATTCCGACCTTGAGGAGGCAGCTCCTGATCTGAGAAACTAATGGCCCTGGTGGCCTGGGTTAGAGCAACAACTTCAGCCAGTTGCTCCGGAGATATCTCTGAGGATACCTGTGTGGTATTCAATTCTTTCAACACAGCCTCTCTGTGTTTCTTTGATGCTATCAATAATCCCCATATAGATATAACAGCCTGAGTTTTCTTCAACTGCTGCACAACTTCATCATCTGGATCTTTCACATATTGCGGCTCCTCTCCTCGAGCCAATGCCCCTGGATTTTCAACTCTCAATTCAGCAGGTTTGAAAATTCTTCCACCCCTTGTCACATGTCTAACTTCATCCAATTCTGGTTCATCATAAATAATAACTTGAGGGACTTGTGGCTCATAGGTGATTACCAAGGGAGGTACAGACTCTCTTAGGTATGATTCATCACATAATATGATTTGGGGTTCAGAAATGGGTTCTAAGGCACATATGAGGGTGAGAAGGTCAAACTCAGAATCTCCTATGGTTATGGCATTAACGGCAGCAGGAGGATTGACATGACCAGGTAGCGGGTTTTGGGTAACATTGGGTCTTTGCTGAAATGCAATGACTTTCTCATCAATGAGTTTCTGGATTCTAAATTTCAAGGCAATGCAGTTGTCAGTAAGATGACAAGGACCTCTGTGATACTCACAGTGTAGGTCGGCTCGCCAATTTGCAGGTAGAAGATTGGGGGGAGGACGGATGGCAGGTAGGGTTATGCGACCTGAAGCAAGACACTGCTTAAGCACCTCTGAAGATGGAATGGGAAGAGGGGTAAATTCTACCCGGGTTTGTTGCTGAGGTGCGGTCGCAGGTTGAGCATAGTCCATCACTAAAGGTTCTTGGGATTTAGAGGGCTGATCATTGGAATGAGAGCTACTACTGACTTGGGCTGGCGGGGATTTTTTGAAATCTCTGGGGTTTGGGTTGCTACGATTGAATACACCTTGAGCCATAGCCTCCTCTATCCGGGTGCCTGCCACAATGAAGTGCTTGAAGTCTGGATAATATTGCAATGACATGTGATACTGGAGTTGGGGGGAAATATTTTTCATGATTATTTGAACTTACTCTTCCTCAGACGGGCGCTCCATCATCTGAGCTGCTAGTCTTCTCCATCTCTTCGCAAAAATTAGAAAGGACTCCCTCGAATCTTGCTTGGTCCTTTCCAAATCCTTTCTAGTAATTTATGTCCCATCGTCATATTTGAACTGCCTGATGAATTGCTCACCGATGTCTTTCCATGTCCTATAACGAGTCTTGTCTAGGACCATGAACCACCTTCTAGCGACCTTGGTTAGGGAAACCGGGAACAATTGAGCCATTTGCTCAGGAGATAAGCCTTGAGGCTGACACATGATGGTAAACATCTGTAAATGGGTGATTGGACAACCCACACCATCATATTTGTCGAAATCTGGCATTTGAAAATTGGCAGGGAGACGGATTTCGGGAAACAGTGTAAGATCACTTGGGTTGAAACCACCCTGGTCTTGAAACTGGATGTCTTGAACTTTCCTGGTAAGAGTTTCTAATTTCTCCATAACAGTTTTATCAACCATGGACTGAGAAGGCCTACTGCAATCCTTGTTGTAGTGCGCTTTTTCCAAATCTTCTTCAGTTTTGTCAGGGATAGTGATGAACACTGGTTGGGCAGGTGCTGCTGAAGTAGCTGCTTGGTGCATGGGCCCTTTATCTTTGGACAACGACGGTCCCAACTTCTCAGTAAGCTGAGCCTTGATAACTCGGTTCTCTTCTTTGAGTTCTTGAAGCTGCTGGAGAATCAAGGTAAGAGTGTCGGTAATAGCAACGGGTGGAAGGCCATCTTGGTTGTCTGCCATTGGTGAGGATGAGAAAGAAGGAGATGCTGGGGTTCTCAGAGAGGGTGGTGGAGAGACAGAATTCCTCTCCAATCGTGAAGAGACCCGAACCCAAGGAGCAGTAGGATTAGCTATGGTGTTTACTGCCCTAAAATATTTGAAAGACATATTTTAAAATCAGAAAGAAGTAGACAATGATGCACGCATAGACCAAGATAATGAGAGAGAAAGATGAACTTTATTGATCAATCATTAAAGCTTGGGTACAGGGTTCATTCTTTCAAAGATAAACAGATAAGATTAAACATGGAACTAAGCATTCTTTTTAGACTTCTTCTTCGGACAACAATATTCCTTAGCTGACTCTTTTAAAGGTTTGATGATTCTGACATCCCAAGCAGATGAAACGGTTTTGACAATCTTGGGCTTGAGATGCTCAGGCGGATAAAAATGACGAAGGGGAGGCACAATAGATTGCTCCCTTCCATACTGACGCAGGATCCTGGCAGGAACATAAAAGGAAGTCTTTTTGAGACCAAGAAGGCGAACGTAGTTAGCTTCTCCGGTGTTGAAGACAGCTTCTTGGATTCCAGGAATTTGCCAATAAATCTGATCTTGTTGGCGAGAATTTAACCATTCAACCCAATCGCTTTTATGATCGAAAGAAACATCATGACGCCATTCGCTGAAGGTGTACAACGTGTGATCAAAATGGACAGGAGCTGCAATTTTTAGCTTGTGGCACAACCACACCTGGAGTAATGCAGGACATCCCGAGAAGGACCCAACGAAGGAGCGAACATAAGAGCCTGGATCTGAGCTGGCACGAAGACGAGCCATATCATCCAATCCATTGAAGGTTTCTGCAAGTATAGTAGGAATTGGATTGGCGCCACAATCCATTTGATCAACGAGGTCCAAAAGAAGAGCTGACGCAAAGCGAGAAGGTTGGACAGTGAGGAACCTAGCGAAGGAGCAGAATCTCAGAGCGCGACGTCGGGCTTTCTGAATATCAACAGCACCAATGTGTCCAACAGGAGGGTAAATGTCAATCAGTTGTTGCATGGACACTTCTTGGCCTTTCATGAAAAAGTTCATGGATTCATCTGGATTATTCATTAAGCGAAGGAACAAAGGACGATAATCTGGTATGCAGGATGGCTTCACCAGAGGGCCATCCACAGGATATTCTAATAAGGCACACCATTCTTCAAAGCTGGGACACATTTCTTGGTTGCCAAAACGGAAGACGTGATGATCGGGATCCCAACACTCTGATGCGGCATAAAGTAATCCCCAATCGAGCTTAATGGTTGCCACGTAGCCGAAGAGATTTTTCTCTTGCTCACTTATGGCATAGATGTGAGATTCTCTTAATGTACCATGGATCCAATCAAGAATTGTGCGAGTAGACATGATGCATTTAAGCCAAGAGAAGGGATACAAGAATGATCAGGATTTATATGAACACGAGATTGGGATAAGTTCCTGCCAGTACAAAGAAAGTATGAATACATGATCGAATCACATGATAGAAGATTGAAAGACGTACGATCAAGAGATGAGATGAAATATCATAAGATTGCTTTCAACGGATAGATCATGAATGACTAATCCAATGAGATCTTTGGAAATGATGGAATTTATATCCTAACCCCAAAGGAAAAATTTTTAATCTTCGCACATTTTAACAGTGTTACCTGAAGGCATCAAACCCTAATCCTAATCTAGCGGAGTGGAGAGAGGATCTCGACTCATGACTTTGTTTGTGTACCTAAGGACCGATCGTGGCCATTGGAAGATGGACCACGGCCTAATCTAGACACAAATGGGTAGGATGTCCTAAGCTAGGCTCACACACGTGATGCACATGTGTTCGTATACTTCATGCATGTGTGGGTTAATCTAGGGGTAAGGCCAAGAGTTCCCTTAGCGCGTATCCGTGTTCAATATACTGTACCAGTGTCCGGCGTATCAGTACGTGAACCAGAGATCCGTTTACGCACCATAAGGTGCTAGGCTAAGGGTGGAATGCTTCTCTAGCACAGAGGCATCAGGTGATGAAATCCCAGTCAACCATGCTAGATAACACTCCGGGTTCCTAAAATAGGACGTGTGTGCATGTGAGATGCAAGGGTTTAGATGCAAGTGATGTAAGTGTGTGCAATAAGTTCGCGCAATCTATGATGCCTTCAGGTTTTGTTAGATTAAGTTTGAGTAAATGTGATGAGAAAATAAAATAAGACAAACAAACTAATCTAGCAAACATAAAAGAGATAGAGTTTTTATGAGCCAATTAAATTGGATTCAAATGAGTTATCCTTTGGAATTTTAATGAAGTTAGGTGGTCCCCAGCAGAGTCACCAAACTGTGGGACCCGATCCCGCGAGAGGGGTGGGGCGCAAGCCGCCACGCTCTCTCTTGGTCTCTCGTACCCACGCGATTGGCGTGTGCATTTTAATTATTGATTTAATTCATCTTTTATGTGAACTTGGGATCACTAAGGCAATCCGAATTCCACACAAAAGAGACTGACAGAGTCGCCACCTAGATGTGGGATCTAGGACCCATAATTAACCAGAAATCTAGACTCGTTACCTGGTTACAAGAATGGAAGGTATGGGGAGTTATCCACCACATGCACCATTCCTGCCCGATAATCGGTCTTCAATTCCAAAAGTTAACTCTTTTAAATTTATTTTAAATGGCTCATTCAACTCTTTGTTAATGTGTGAACTATGTGACATGCATCCTATGATCTAATTTCAATGATCCTAGATGTGTATCTTGATTTCTTAATTTGTTTGAATTCAATCTAAGTGAAAGTTCTCTTAAAATTCTAATTTCATGGAAAGTCCTAAGTTATTTAATTAAGAATTTACAAGAAAATTAATATACAAAACCCCACAATTTGTTGTGGAGCCGAGTCGCGGTTGGTATGCCATCAGACATCCAAGCTGCCTACGTACCCAAGCCTCACTGGGATCAGAGTCGACGTAGTTCGGTGCACCTAAGCTAAGCTACATATGCCTAACTCAACTAAGACACCGACCTAGACGGATTTGGCTGTTTCAACAGTTTTAAGATGAGTTATTTAATTCAAGTTGAGGATTTTATTATCCTAGGATTTCATCTAAGATGCTATTTGATTCTTATCTAAATGCAAGCTGTTCCTTAGACTAATGCAGGTTAGCCTACATCCTAGTTTACTAGGGTTGTCCTAAGGAAAGATTGGGTGACTAGTGTAACTAGACCTATGGCACGGTTGCTATCCAAGACAAGCGTCCGTGATGAGGCTGGACTCCTAACTCTAGGACTTCCTAAAACCTAAGACCCCCTAAAACCTAGGACACGACACGGCACCAGTGTTCCTAAATTGGGCTCTAATGGTTCTTATGCCGGAAACCGTAATCCAACGGTTCCGAAAGACACGAGATGAATCGATTTCAATTCTTGAAGTTAATTAATTTCAGACTTCAAGGATTTTTGATTTCTGGACATTTAAGGAATATCAATGGTTCTAGGGTTCACCAATTTCGGCCCAGAATGGCATCCAAGGAAGGGAATCGTGCGCTCTTTCCTTGTGCAATTTAATACTTAGGTTATAGCATCTTATTACCTGGCATATCTCAAGATTTCCGTGGACAGTAACCTCAGAGCCAACAACATGCTATAGCTTAAATATTCAAATTGTCAAAGATCGGTTGCAATTGGGATACGATTATGGATGCACTGGCCATTTTACCAGGGAAATCTAAAGATCCTAAAATTTCTGTTTCAATGATTTTAGGAGTGAACATGCGACAGATATTTTAGGTTCTTTTGGAAATTTTGTGATGATTTTTAATTAATTTCAATTATTCAAGGAATTTTATCAATTTTAAACCGTATGAGTGATTTTACAAGTGAAATTATTGCAAATGAATTCAAAATGAATTGAAACTTCTACAGCAGCAAGACATGATGGGATGTAGCTTACTGGAAGATTTTTGTGAATTTTAAAGGTGATCTGATGTCAGTAAAAATTCTCACAAAATCTGATAATTTTCAAAGAAAGCATAAAATAATATACCAAACAAAATCCAAAAATTCTCAAAAATCCAAGGTAGAATGTATCAGCATCATATTATTTTCCCACGAAATTTCATTATTTTTGGAATTTGTTTAGTGTATATTTTATGTTTCTTCGTCGAAAAGATATTTTTGAAGAGTTTTCCATTTTTGAAACACGATTTTCGAGAAAATTATGACTCCGGAAAACATCCTTTAATCTTGTTCTGATATGATGAACACAAGAAAATTTTAAAATTCCAAAAAATAGATCATCCTGAGATGGCTATTTTTTCGAATTTCGTAATTTCTCAGCCATTATTTTAAATAAAATTCCACTCTTCACTCAAATTCTAAAAAACCTTTGATCCAATGTCCGATCCGGTCCGATGATTACTTTAGTCTATTTAAATGGATCAATGTATTAAATTTCAAGACGAAACATAATTGAAACACTCATACAGATCATGATTTTGAGCACACACTTTTAATATTGAATTAAATTCATTTAAATGCTTAAAAATCATGCAAAATACATAAAAATGCCAAATAATCCTGGAAAATCTGAGAATTGTGCGCCTACCTGTGATGAAGATCCTCGCCGAATCCGAGAGCCGAAAAATCTGAAAATCCTGCCGCCGCACGATCCGATTCCTTCTTTTTCTTTTTCTTTTTTTTTTCTTTTTTTTTTTTACAACCTCGGAGGGAGAGAAAGAGAGAGATCAAAGAGTTATGATGAGGGTGAGAGTGAGAGGAATATATAGAGAGTTAGAGGGAGTGGGTGAGAGAGGGATCGAGGGGGTTTTGAGAGAGAGTGATAATGAGAGATAAGAGGGTGAGAATGAGGACTGTAGAGAGGAAGAGAGCTGTAAAAAAAAAAGATATATGAGAGAGGCCGTTTGGAGGAGAGACCAGCTGCTGTTTGATCTATGGAGAGAGATGAGTAGGATTGATGTCTAAGAAGAGAGAATGGGAACGAGGGGTGCTCGGTTATGGGTCTTTCTCCAAAAAAAAAACGTGAGATGGAAGAGAGGTATGTAGGGTGATGATAGAGGGTTAACCCAAAACAAAAGATGGGAGAGATTCTACACCATTCTCTTGTGAAAGGAAAAGAGAGGGATAGAGAAATGGGACATGAGAACCGTTTGGAGGGTGTAAGAAGAGGGAGATGAGCGAGAGAGAGGGAAAGATGTTGAGAGGGAGAGGGAGAGCTATGGTGAGTGGGGAGATATGAGAGTGAGAGAGAGAGGGTTGTGGGGAGTGGGGAGAGATCTCCAAGACCGAGTAGTGAGAAACCGCCTTCTCTGTTTTTTTTTTTTTTCTCTCCCTTTTTTCTCTTTTTTTCTTCTCTTTTAACCGTCCCTGGTATTCCATCGTTTTAAAATCAATGAATTGGAAATTTTCCTCCTTTTGTTTGCCACGTGAGATACTTGCCCATTGTGTAAACAATACATGACCGAATATAGACAAAAAAAATCAGTGGCATCTTTAGCAATTTCCAGAATAGATTGCAACTTTCTCTCCTTGTCCGATCATTGCCCTTTTTTATTTCGTCCATTTAGGAAACTCATCTTTCCATTCTTTTTTCTTGCTATACTCTTGTCCAGCCCATGCATTTCAATTGAAAGCTGCCAAAATTGCCCAAGGATTCAAAATAGACCGGTTCTTGCTTTCTATATATAGTTTATACTTATTCTTAAGATCAAGCAAAACCCAAGTGCGTCCCACCATTGTCACATTGTATATGCATTACTCCAAATAGAAATTACTATGCCTAAACAAAAACGTGGAAGATGGCTACTGTATATGAGGCAATCTTGAATTGTAAATGCAATTCTGGTGGGTCGCACGTTTGTATGCATAGCAATTAGGAAATAATTCTAAGACAGAAGGCCGGTGGAGATGCTCACAGAAGATAATCCAAACCATCCAATTTGCTGGCCACAGAAGTTGCTTCCCAAAATATTATTTCCATTGGAGGGTCCCACAATTCAGCCGTACGTCCTAGTGTAGAAACCCCTTCTTAAATGGTGAGTCCAACTCAAACGAATCCAAATTCCCCCTTGCTCGGACTTTCGTAAATAACCCCTCCCAACACTTAGCGAAAAAATACGAAACATGGCAGAAATGATTGAAAAGATCGAGAAAACATAAAGGACGGATACGGGAATGGAAAACATTGAAAAAAACTGATAGTGAAACATTAATTTCTTTGTTGATTAGAGCGAAGCAAAATGGAGGTGTCTACAGCAGGGAGACGGATTTCGGGAAACAGCGTAAAATCACTTGGATTGAAACCACCCTGGTCTTGAAACTGGATGTCTTCAACTTTCCTGGCAAGACTTTCTAATTTCTCCATAACTGTCTTATCAACCACGGACTGAGATGGCCTATTGCGATCCTCGCTGTACTGCTCTTTTTCCAAATCTTCTTCAGCTTTATCAGAGATAGTGATGAACACTGGTTGGGCAGGTGCTGGTAAAGTAGCTGCTTGGTGCATGGGCCCTTTATCTTTGGACAACGACGGTCCCAACTTCTCAGAAAGCTGAGCCTTGATAACTCGGTTCTCTTCTTTGAGTTCTTGAAGCTGCTGGAGAATCAAGGTAAGAGTATCGATAATAGCAGCGGGTGGAAGGCCATCTTGGTTGTCCGCCATTGGTGAGGATGAGAAATAAGGAGATGCTGGGGTTCTCAGAGAGGGTGGTGGAGAGACAGAATTCCTCTCCAATCGTGAAGAGATCGGAACCCAAGGAGTAATGGGGTTAGCTATGGTGTTTACTGCCCTGAAATATTTGAAAGACATATTTTACAATCAGAAAGAAGCAGACAATGATGCACGCATAGACCAAGATAATGAGAGAGAAAGATGAACTTTATTGATCAATCATTAAAGCTTGAGTACAGGGTTCATTCTTTCAAAGATAAACGGATAAGATTAAACATGGAACTAAGCATTCTTTTTAGACTTCTTCTTCGGACGACAATCTTCCTCAGCTGACTCTTTTAAAGGTTTGATGATTCTGACATCCCAAGCAGATGAAACGGCTTTGACAATCTTGGGCTTGAGATCCTCAGGCGGATAAAAATGACGAAGGGGAGGCACAATAGATTGTTCCCTTCCATACTGATGCAGGATCCTGGCAGGAACATAAAAGGAAGTCTTTTTGAGACCAAGAAGGCGAACGTAGTTAGCTTCTCCAGTGTTGAAGACAGCTTCTTGGATTCCAGGAATTTGCCAATAAATCTGATCTTGTTGGCGAGAATTTAACCATTCAACCCAATCGCTTTTATGATCAAAGGAAACATCATGATACCATTCACTGAAGGTGTATAACGTATGATCGAAATGCACAGGAGCTGCAATTTTTAGCTTGTGGCATAACCACACCTGAAGTAAAGCAGGACATCCTGAGAAAGAAGCAACGAATGAGCGAACATAAGAGCCATCCTTGATTATCAGATGATTTATATTGTTGATACCATTCTTTTTTGTAACCCTATATTTAAAGTTGACCTTATTCTCATCCTATTTATCTTCCTTGATTATCAGGTGATTTATCATGTCTAATGAAGTGTTGAAGGAGTGAATTTCTGATCGTAGTGGTTGTTGCCTTAGCTCCTCTAGTCATAACTTTTCTCATTTCTACAATCTTGCTACCCATAAGATTGATTGGAACCTCCTTAAGGCAGCTGCCACATTTTGGCAACCCGATGTCCATGTATTTTGATTTGGCATGCAAGAGGTCTACCCTATTTTTGACGAATAGTGTTATTTGATGGATCATGAACGCTCTGGTCCCTTGGTCAAAATTGACATAAAACTAGGTTATCATCATGCCTTGAAGCAACTTATTCCCCCTCAAGTTGTTCTAGTTTAATCCGTCTTAGGGGATAAGGGTGTGTCTATTAAGCAATTGGTTAAATTCTTTGCTCAACCCGGTAAGCTTACCAGAGAATTCCAAACCAGCCGCAGTCATGCCCTAGTTTTATGTGTCTACTCCAGATGGTTGCTTTCCCAAGATACCCATTATGCTTCCCCAACACTTTTGGACTTCGTGTACCAAATTTCCAATGGAAGTAATCCAATCCCTACTGTTCTTGCATAAGCCCTAAATGGATTGGATGACATTGTCAACGGAGTCCGTACCTCTTTTGCTGGTTCCCCAGTTCTTTTGTACGTCTGACTTTGTTTAAAACTCCATATATATGTACCTTCAGAGAATAAAGATTTTACCTTGTCCAAGTTTGATCAGTGGGAACGCAAAGCTTTCAATTATACTAAGGATGAATGGACTGATAGGTTAGCTTCTCGTCAAGCTGACCAAATTACTTGGTGGTTCCCTGTCTATCATCAATTCGTAACCCAAACCAGATCGTGTGGATATGTTCAATTCTTGGGCTTGGAGAAAACCTCCTTTTATATCCCTGACCGTATTTTTTGCCAATATGGAGGTCTTCAAGACGAGGTCCATCTTACAACACCAATTCGTCCTGTTGTAAAATATGACCACTTCATTGCCCGAAATATCATGGAAGATTGGGATCATAAAACAATGGAGTCATCATGGGGCATGATAGGCAAGACTTATTGTGGAGTGTCCAAAGGGTATTATCAATGGTTATTGGAGCACATCAAAAATTGTAAGCCCAAGAGGGCCAGATTGGAAGAAAAGGAAGATTAAGAAGTTTTCATTTGTCATGAACATCTTATTATCCAGAGTTTTCATTGTTTTGACATACTATCTTGCATTTTACCTGTTATTATCTTTGTAACCCGTTCAGACATTATCAATGAAATGTGTTCATTGAAATGGCTTCAATGTTAGACATTTATGTGACAATGGAGGTCCAGCCTTTAGCTGAGAGGTTACAATGGGCTCCGGCACATGTGAATGCCATAGAGATATCTACTAGACGTCTGAATGGAAATCTGTGGTACACAAACATCAGAAATCTCATTTCAGCCAACTTCATCATCTGTGGTGAAGAGTTGTACAGAAGGTCATTTGACGGGATACAGCTTCTGTGTGTTGATGAGGATCAATCTGCAGAACTCATAAAGCAAACACATGAAGGTGTTTGTGGCCCTCACATGAATGGGAAGATGTTAGCAAGAAAGATCCTTAGACTTGGTTTCTATTGGCCCACAATGGAAGTAGATTGCTTCGCATTCGTGAAGAAATGTCATAAGTGCCAAGTCTATGCGAATCTTATTCATGTGCCTCCGTCAGAGTAACATTCTTTGACCTCGCCATGGCCGTTCTCAGTATGGGGAATAGATATTATTGGAAAAATCTATCCAAGGTCCTCGAGTGGGCATGAGTACATTTTGGTAGCTATCGACTATTTCATGAAGTGGATCAAGGTTATATCTTATGCTTCCATAATGAAATTCCACTTAGCAACCCAAGAGGGGGTGAATTTGGTGTCTTTTCAAATTTTAAGGATTTTGAAAACTTTGATTGCACTAGTTTTTAGATTGAATAGGAAATTAAAAATAGGATTCAAAGCAAGAGTAAAATGCTTACCACGAGAGAAGAGGTGAAGAGACAAAGAAGCTTTGACACAAGGATTTTTATAGTGGTTCGGTCTTAGCTCAAGACCTACTCCACTCTTCTCAAGTTGCTCTCCTTGAGGATTCCACTATCTTCTCTAAGGAACTTAAATACGGCGTTCCTTTCGCCTTGTACAAATCGAGCTTTGAGCTCCAAGGGTCTTCTACGGCACCCTTTGTGCGAAATACAAAGAAGATGAAAGGTTTTAGCTTGCTTGCCTCTAGATAGGCTAATTACATGTAAAGCTCACTCACTCTCACAAGAAAAAGATCACCAAATGAAAAATCCTAAAATCTCTCAAGAATAATCTAAGGTAAAGGCACAAGAGAGAGATGGAGAGTGAAAATCTTGAGGAGAGGGAGAATGAATGCCTTTTAGTGCTCTTAGAATATTTTGTAAACTCCTTAGTTGGTTCTCCAAAAGTCTCAAGGTTCATATAAATAGATGGGAGAAAATATGCCTTTTTTAAGCTCCCCAACGGTCTTCTCGGAGTCCGGGCTCGAAGCTCCAAGCGGGCTGTAGGCCCATATATTTTATTTAGCCTAGAACCATTCTCGGAGCTCCGAGAATATTCTCGGAGTTCCGAGAAGCCTATGCACAGCAGTTTTTTCTTATATTTTGTGCTGATTTTGTTTTGGCTTTTAGAACTTTATTTTATCAAGTTAAATTGAATGTCATGAGGGTCCAATAATGTTGGGACACTACTATGAACATTCACTAACCCATTACGTTCTATTTATGTTGATTTTAACTCTCCTTTGTGCCTTAGACCGAGACTATACATGATAGACCATTTACATTCTAATTTTGCTTGGTCTTCAATCTTGTTGGCACCTTGTAAAGGCTTTGACATGTCTTCACTCAACTCCATTGATGCTTTAGCCAAGCTTGAACTTTTGAGTTGATTGCCATCATTATTGGGCATGAGTTCAACCTTGTCTTTGAATACCTTTGACTTGCCTTTGTGTTGGTCTTCTTTTGTCTTTGACTTGCCTTTGTGATGGTGATGCCTTTTTCATGCCTTTGAGCTTGAATGATTTGTCATTTGTAGTTCAATCTCGAGGATGCTAAAGCTATGAACACAATAACTTTGCCAATGGAAATCATTAGTGTATAAAACTTTTTTTATAACAAATTAAGTTTGTTAATCATCAAAACATTTCAATGGGAGTACTTGTTGAACCCTTGGGCTAACAATCTCCCCCTTTTTTAGATGATAAACACAATTTGCTTTAGGGTAGGAGCTCCCCCTTGAGGGATGAATAGAACAATTTATGCTCCCCCTAAGAGATTGATTTAATTGAACATTTAAAGCATTAATTTTAATGATGAAAATTGATTGTAAAATTCTAAGCATGGAGCTTTGCTCCCCCTCAATATATGCATATTATTATGACTTGGGAGCTCAAATATTCTCCCCCTTTTGTCATCACCAAAAAGGTGGAACAAGAGGAAAGAGGGTATGTGAGAGCCAAGGAGACAACGAAGGTGCAATGCAAGAGAGAAAGCAGTCACAAGACAAGGTATGCGAACAAAAAAATAGAACAGAGAAGCACACCGCACTGCAAACCAAAGACATATATATATATATATATATATATATAGATGATGTGAAATGGCATACATAGAAGTGCATACAACCAGTCAAAGGACATAGCATCCACGACACATCAGAACAACGACAGAAATATAAACCGAATACAGCCCAAAAAGATCCAACCGATCATCAAAGTAGCCATCTAAATAGGATCCATACAAACAACCAACGATCCGAATACAACCTAGCAAAATACAAACAGATAGATAAGCCTAAGAGATAAGAGAAGTCTGATCAAAATGATATCCAGTATCAGAGAACTAAAGCCATCTACTGCTCTGGAGGAGACGGTGGCTGATGAGAAGAACTGCCCTGCTGCGGGCCCCACTGGCCACTGGAGAGGTAATGGTAATAGGCGGCCCACTGGTCACAACATGGGTAGTAAGAGTCTGGAACCGAGAGGAGATCTCAGAGTCGACATGAGTAGACAGCCGCTCAAACTGTGAGGCCATGACCGCTCAATGGCCTCCTGCATGTAAGCCAAATCCTGGTGAGTGCAGAACTGAGAAGTATCCTATGAGGGCGGGGGTGCCTGTGCAGCCTGGGCGTCGGCTTCGTCTCCCGCTCCAGCGTCATCAGAGACAATGTCAACTACTTCTTGATTAAGGGCCATGCGGTTAAAGGTCTGATCATCGAACGGGGCAGTAGGAGTCATGGTCATCTCTCCATCGAAGATGACTCCAGAGTGGCCGAAGACACGGGTGAGAATCATGCCATAGGGCAAGGAAGAGCGGTAGCTGCCAGGGGTCTGAAACATATAGTGAAACATAATATAAGGCAGACAAAGCTGGCAACCCTCTAAGATGCAGTAGATAATATAGGCCTCTAAGGATCTCAGGGCTTCACGCATCCCAGCACGAGGGATGAAGATGTGGTACATGAAATTATGGAGCATGCGCGCAACCGAAATGAGGTCGGCAGTTGCACGGGCATATTAGGTCTGTAGCGTCCTGTAATCCAACCATAGACAGTGTCATGATCAATATCATCAAGTGAATGGGTCCCATCTTCCGGCCAAAAATAGTGTTGGAAGCCCTCATGGCTAATCCCAAGAAGTGTGGCAAAGGTGTGATAGTTGAGTTTGATGACAGTTTTCTTGATCTTAGACTCGATTTTGAAGAAGGAAGGGAAAATGGTGAGATCGGTGTAGAAGAGACACACCACGAGGGTAAACGGGTTCGTTGATGTGAAGGATGGGCGTCCAATGGAGGGCATCAAATTTGGCTTGTAAATCAAAATATTGAAGGACAGGGGGATCAATGTACCTACCGGTGAGGACGCCCCTAGTGCCGACATCGGCCCAGAGTTTCTTAGCCTTATCCCCAGTAAAATAGAAGTTGGGCACAACCTCAGCCGCCACAGCCTTGGCCTTTGCCTTCTTCCGTGAAGGCCCTTCATCCTCGGGAACGTCCTCTAGAACGTATTCGGGATCTGCAACTTGGGAGGAGCCTCCAATGTTGAGATTTTTAGTTTTAGGAGGCATGGTGAGAGGAAACCTAGGATGGAGGAGGAGTAAAGAAATGAAGTGAAACAACCCTAAATGTGAAGAAAAACAAAGAGAGAAGAGAGGAAAAGAGAAGGAAAGGGAGAAAGATGGAAACAAAAAGGAAAAGGAAAAAGAGAAAGTGGTGAGAAAATGGGGATTTAGTAAAAAGGGCAAAAACCTTGGGTTTAGATGGTGAAAAATGAGTTTGCAAGGGAGAAAATAGGGTTTTAGTGGAAGAAATAGGTGGAAGAGAGGAAGATGCAGGTGGAAAATGAAGAAAAAAAAAAGAAAATGGAGTTAGGGCTTAGGAAGGATGGAGAGAGAAGAGGAAACAAGAAAGACAAGAGAGAAAAATAACATAAAAAAAGAACAGGGTCCAGGGTTTAAATTCCACTGGCCTGATTCTCGGAGCTCCGAGAAAAATTCTCAGAGTTTCGAGAGCACAGCATTTTTTTTATTTTCTACTATCGCATTTCTCGGAGCTCAGAGGAGCTCCTGGACGAAATCTCGGAGTTCCGAGAAATTTTCTCGGAGTTCCGAGAACCTTCCAGGTTCCCTCTGCCCCCATTTTGACCGAGCCCTATACCCCTTTGTTCAAGTACAAACCCCGTCAAATCATTGAATTGGAACCCCAAATTCTACCCTAGGGCATCTTAGGGTCCCATCTGGGTCTCTGCAAAATTTTGTTGAAATCCGAGCAAGTTCGCCTAGCGAACGAGCCGCGATAGAAGCATAGTACAAACACAGAAGGGGGGTGATTTATCCTGGAAAGCGCATACCCAGTTTTTGAATAGGACACGATTGGATGGTGTGCCCATCAATTTTTCCATCGATAGTGCGCCCATCAATGTTGGTAGTGCGAATATCAATATCATATTTCACCTATAAAAGCAGCTTAAGCCCTCATTTAATGGGAATCTAGGGTTTTTCCTAAACTTGTAGAGAGAGAAGGTCTGAGAGAACAAGAGAGAGAAAGTGGATCTTGACTCAAACCCTAACACATTTCTTCTCCGATCACCTTTGCCGGAGCTTGCCGGAGCTCCGAGCAAGCTCCGGCCGATTATTCTTCCTTGAAAACATTGTTTTCCTCTTCTATTGCAAGCTTATTCTTCTTTTTATAGTTTTGTTCACTTCTTGAAACTCTTACTCTTCCTTAACTGATCTTCTCCGGATAATTTCCGATCAATTTATTGCTAGAATTCTCATATTTGCAACCTGACAATCTCACTGATAATCAATTTCATCTCAAGTTTCGTTAATCTTTTGGACACAAACCTTAACCCTTTGCACTTCTCCTCCGGTCGAAATCCGACGAGATTCCTGCCATTTTTCGCCGTTCTTGATCAAAACTTTTAAGGACGAGAAGAAGAAGAAGAGGATCATCGTTTCAAGACAGATTTCTAAGAGAGAACATTGTAGAAACAGTTGCAAAAGAGGCAAGAAGAGAATAAGCCTGTTGTGCTTGAATTTCGATTCTGCCTCAGTTCCTGCTGAATTCATCTTTAACAGGCCAATCGTCAAATTGAGGTAAGTAACATGATTTATTTGGATGAAATTTTCAGGAATATACATCATAAATCTTTGAATATGATGATCTAGATGGATTTTTAATAAATTTCTTGTCTGAAATGAAAACTCACCTGAAAGTAGTATAATTCTTTCTACATCTTTTGCTAAAGTTTCATTTTGGAAAAGGTCAAAAGCAGATTTTATTTTTATTCCAGTTCACCCTGACCTATGATGAAAAACTACATAATTAGTTTGAGAAAGTAATGTTGTGACAAAAAAGAGTCAGCTCTTTTATTTGTATAAAGCTTGTTGTTATTCATTTAAGTATTACAGAGTATGGAGTATATAATTTAGGTGAGATTTGAAGGTTGTGTGTGCTGAATTTATACCAAGATCTGATGGTGTGGTAGTGTTTTTCCTTGCATTGCTCATAAGAATTGTCGAGGTCATTTAGCTGCTCTTTGAATATTGAAAGACTAAAGGCTTTAGTGTTTGATGCGTATCCAATCCAATACCCTTTATCTTACAACCCGTAACAAACTCACTTTGTTCGGCATTGTTTCCTTGATTAGTTTTTTGGGCAAATGTAGTGGTCCTAATTGGCAGCCCTCACACTCTTGATAATGGTCTACTATTCCATTTCATGTCTTATACCTTAATTGACTAATTATAACTACTCTATGATGGCTGCACATACTTCATTTCTCTGTTCACTCGTGTCTCAAAAATTGCTTGAATTTGGTTAGCTTTCCTTGCTTATCTAATGAATTAACATTTATAATGTGAAAGTTTTCATGCCTCTTTATGAAAGGGAATGAAGTAGTTGGTGCAATTATTCAAATGGGGTATGGTCTATGTTGGTATTGGCAGTACTCAAATTTGATATTTGCATGAAGTCATCTTGTCTCTTCACCATGCCATTAGAATTACAAGTTCTTTGTCCTTTCTTTCAACTACAGATTTTCTCTTATTTTTCTATCCTGCAAATTCTTTTCTTCTTATATAGCGTGTACTTGCTATTGGATTTTTCTGATTTCTCAATGTACACCTTCAGTCATCTTTTATTCCCTTACTATTGGATTCATTTTGTATTCTCAAGCCAATGATCATAAGATTTTGATCCTTTCTAGTATTCGGTGATCCATAAGTTTCGCTTAAAAGCATTCCATCTAATCCTTGTGTTGCAATTCCCTCTGTGTATACTCGGAAAAGATATGTATTTTTTTTTTAACTCGGACTTGGCATTTGAGCATTTATTTTTACACATGACTGGAGTTTTTTCAAAAATCTAAATATCTTGTCTTTGTTTGGTTTAGTTATATTCTATTTTGGGATTGTGAAAGCATGTATAAATAGGTATCCATTTAATTTATGTAATACAATCTAGATAATCTTTTAAATGACTGTCTAATTTTTGGGTTTGGACCAAATACCTTTGGTTTCAAGATGATGATTTTTGGTCATGTGTCGTAATGTATGATTTTTTACCTGTCACTTGTATAATATAGCATGATGTCCGCATAAGGTTTGTACATAATGTTACCATCTTAGCAAACCTTGTTTGAGCTTTGAAGATAAACGGTAAATTAGTTACCTTCTTGTTGTTTAAATAGCATGATTATGGGTTTCAGTGTAGTGTGCTGGTAATAATGTTGTAAGCCTAAAAGAGGAACTTTTCTCTACTTCTTATAAGTAGTTATAACAATGCAATAGTATCACAATATATGTACAGTTCATGTCTGATTTTTTTTAGTGGCTCAGTAGGATTTGGTCATTTCCTTCAATCTTGTGATTTTCTTTAACAAGAGTCACATTAATGCTAAGAATGGTGAATAATGTCACCTGCAATGTTTGGGACCACCAAATAAGTCGAGCTAGCCATGTCTTGGTACTTAAGGGATGTATATTTGTCTTACATAATGTGTGAAATACAGGTCTAGGGAGCCAAGAGGGGGGTGAATTGGTTTTCTCAAAAAATATTACCTTTTTGAAATCAAATTTTTAAACCTAATTCTGATTTTCTTTTCTTGCTAAGTTTTTTGTTAGCTCAAATAATATCAAATACAAATGCTCAACCAAACACAAAAATGAAAGTGCTAAGATAAGAAAAGAACACACTGATGTAAAGTGGGTCGGGCAAAGCCCTACTCCACTCTTCTTGAGATCGTCCTCAAGGATTTCTACTAGGTACGACCTCCATGATGCTCGGCTCCGAGGCGATTACAATCCCAAGGGAATTAAATGAGGATGCCCTTGCCACCTTTACACCGACTCGCCATCTCCGCCGAGTTCTAAGCGATTCTCCCTATGGTATTAAGAATATGATGCCCTAGCCACCTTTACAATGAAGAAGATTGATACGCCTTCCTTTAAGGCTTAATGCACAATAAAGTTCCCTTGAATGGTCTCCAAGATAATACAAGTTAAATCCTAAATCCAAACTCAAAAGATTGCAAGTGCAAGCCAAGTTTGGTGGAGAAAATAAACAAGCTTAAGCCAAATGGGTTTACAAGTGTTTGTAAATGCTTAGGATGGTTTTTCAATCATTCAAGAGTGTTAAATGAACCTCTTGAATGTGTATTTATAAGCCCAAAACAACATATGACCGTTTGTAGGTAGTGGTAACAAAAACACCCCAAAAAGCAACTAGCCGTTTGAATTACAACGGATATATTTTTTGATGTCGCGACGTTCTCGGAGTTCCGAGAACCATTCTCGGAGTTCCGAGAAAACGACCAGAGAAAAGATTTAATCCCTGGACCATTTCTCAGAGTTCTGAGACAAATCTCGGAGTTCCGAGAAGCCTATAAACAACATATTTTCCAATTTTTTGTTGTTGATTTCTTTTGGGCTTTTAGAACTTATATTTATATGATAATTTGGAATGTTATGAGGGTTCCAACATGTTGGTTCACCACACAAACATTCTCTTAACAAATTAAGTCTAATATGGGGAGTGTTAGTTTCTTAAAAGAAAACATATTTTGAAAAATCTTACCTTGTACTAGAAAATCCAAAGAGAGAGGATGTACAAAAAGTCTAAGTGTAGTTACACTTCTCTTTGGTCTTGGTCTTCTAGCTTCTCTGTCCCTTGAATGGTACATCTTCAAGCATGACTATGTGGTGTGTCGGTTCTTTCAATGATTATCCTGTCTTATCACAACACTTCAAGGCAAATTGATTAGTATTCAAAAACATAATCGATTTAGTTTGAGAATCATCAAAACAAGATAGTAGGATAGTCCCTTGGGCTTACAATCTCCCCCTTTTTTATGATGACAAACAAAATTGATTATGAGGTGTGTGTGTGTGTGTGTGTGGAGTGACATGATAGGCAAGTGAATGTGAAAACTCTACCTCAACATATGCACAGACATGATAGGCAAGTGAATGTGAAAACTCCCCCTCAACATATGCACAGATATAAAATGACAAGTGAAAGCATATAGTGCATATGGAACATGAATAGATAATCAATTTTCAAAATTTTCCCTCTTTTGGCATGGCAAAACGGAAGGATATCAAGTTTAAGCACATATATGAGAGCAAAATATTAGCCAATTAGTATGGTCATACAGTTGATTAACTCCCCCATAGGCTTTATCATGAAGCAAAGGTGTACTCCTAGAAAGTTATAGCATAATAAGACCTAACCCCCCCCCCTGTTTTTTTTTTAACTTCCTTAAAGAATCTTATCATGAGATAGAGAATGAGTGTGAAACGATCATGATAAGCAAGAGTAATTGATAATCAAGTTAGGTACTTCCCATACATTAAGGTTTATGGTATTAAATATATAGCCAAGTAATGCACATATACCTTGTTCATGATTGAGATGCCGGCACAAGGCCAAGTTGTTAGGTATTTTAATTAAGGTGAATGTATCATCTCCTACTTAGAAGCTAAGAAAGCTAAAGGCACCAATTGAGTGACTTTTAAGATTAAGATTTGACATCTCATTCATGCAGATACTACCAAACAAGGGTAATACATACATGAATACTATATAGATAAGCAGGTGAAGACACAAAGTATTTATTTGGTAATTTCTTTGACTTGATCTGCACTCTAAATATTCAAGGCACTTCTTATTTAACACATTTTCTCATCACTAAGGGGCTTTGTGAAGATGTCAGTCAATTGTTCCTCAGTATTGATATACTTTAGGCAAATGTCCCATTTTTTTTAGTGATCTCTAATGAAGTGGTGCTTAATCTCAATGTGTTTGGTTCTGGAGTGTTGTATAGGGTTCTTTGTCAAGTTTATAGCACTAGTGTTATCACATTGAATGGGAATATTTTTCATTTTAACACCATAATCCATCATTGTGCTTTTCATCCATAGGACTTGTGCACAGCAAGCCCCAGCTGCCACATATTCTGCTTTTATTGTGGACAGGGCTACTGAATTTTATTTCTTACTAAACCATGATACAAGAGATTTCCCCAATAATTGACAAGTCTCACTAGTGCTTTTTCTATCCACTCTACATCCAGCAAAGTTTGCATCTTAATATCCAGTGAGAGTGAAGTCACTAGATCTTTCATACCATAATCCCAGACTTTGGGTTCCTCTTAAGTACTTGAGGATTTTCTTGACTGCGAATAGATGAGACTCCTTTGGATCCAATTGAAACCGAGCACAGAGGCAGACACTCAACATAATGTCTGGTCTACTGGCGGTCAAATAGAGGAGATTACCTATCATACCCCTATACATCTTTTGGTACACTAATTTGCCAAATTCATCTTTTTCTAACTTAGTTGTTGTACTCATTGGAATTCTTGATGTCTTGCTGCTATCCATTACATACTTCTTTATTAACTCATTTGTATACTTTTCTTGATCTATAAATATTTCATTTTGATATTGTTTGATATGGAGTCCTAAGAAGTAGGTTAACTCACCCATCATGCACATTTCAAATTCATTTTTCATTTGATTTGCAAATTCATCACACATCCTTTGATTAGTTGAGCCACATATGGTGTCATCTACATAGATCTGGACAAAGATGATATCATGATTTTCCTTTTTGATAAATAATGTCTTATCCACTTTGCCCATCTCAAAACATTTTTCTACAAGGAATGTACAAAGCCTCTCATACCAAGCTCTATGAGCTTGCTTCAATCCATATAAAGCTTTATCAAGCTTGAAGACATGATTTGATGTTTGTCGTCTTCAAAACCTGAAGGTTGCTCAATGAAATCCAAGTAGAGACTTGGTTTGGCAACCTAGAGGGGGGGTGAATAGGATGTTTATAAAACTTTTACCTTTTGAAAACTTTTACTAATTTCACCCAAGTTTTATCCATTGGTTAATTAAGTTGAATTAGTTAAGCTTAACCAATTTTCACAAATGTATGTAAGCTTAAAAACCTTTGTTTAAACAACCAACTTAATTAGGAGATTTAGTGGGCTAATTAGCAATATAAAGATATTCACGTTTGATGGCAATGCTAACTCACTCAATTCTAAATAGTAAGACAAGCACAAATAAGAGAGTGATGGAAGGAGTGATAAATCGAGAAATACCAACGCAAGCGACACAAGGATTTATAGTGGATCGGCCAATGGCCTACTCCACTCTACTCAAGGTCGCACTTGAGGATTTCCACTATTGAGACCTCCACGACACCCGGCTCCAAGGCTTTTATACTCCAAGGGAATTAAATGAGGATGCCCTTCCACCTTTACAATGACTCTCCTTCTCCGCCGAGTTCTAAGCGCTTCACCCAAGGGAATTAAAAACAACGGATGCTCTTGCCACCGATTGAATAAAGAATAAGAAGTATTAGCCTCTTACTAGACTTGATTACAAGTTGTAGCTCCAAGGATGCTCTCAAAGATAAACAAGTTTAAACCTAACCAATCTCAAGTGGATTTTCAAGTCAAGGCACAATGAAGGATTGGTAAGAGATTAACCCAAAAATGATTCACAAATGAATTTCTAGGGTTTATTAGAGTTGGACAATGTTCCTCTTGTATTTTAGACCCTTTGAATGGGTATATATGAAGTCTCAACTCCATGTGACCGTTTGGGGGGCAAAACAGTCAAAACTGGGTCAAAAATTCAACTAGCCGTTTGACCACAACGGCTATATTTTTTTGAACAAAAATATTTTTCGGAGTTCCGAGCAAATTCTCGGAGTTCCGAGAATTCAAACAGAGTTTGGAATTTTATTCCCTGGACCATTTCTCGGAGCTCCGAGAAAATTCTCGGAGTTCCGAGAATAATTTTCGGAATTCCGAGACTAGTTTTCCAGCATTTAGTGTCTAACTTGTAAAATTCATATCTCCTTCATTTCTCGTCGGATTTTGACGTTCCTGTACTCTACGGATATGAGAAAAATGAGAGCTATCTGCTAAAAATATTTTGAAAAATATTTGAAAATGTTTTAAACAAGTTTTGATAGTATTTAGTTGCTGGTCCAGGTTGTTGCTTCGGAACTCTGTTTTGTTCATTCTTGTGCTGAATGTCATTTGGGTCCCAACATGTTGGTACACCACCATGGCCATTCACTTATCCATTTAAGTCCTTAAAGGGTGTATTAGTCTCTTTGAAAAATATTTTTTTAGGGGTTTAAACAATGTGCCTTGACAAGAGAAAATGCAAGAGAGATATGAATACATTCTACCCTTTCTATCACTCTCTTGAACTCTTCTCTTGAGCTGTGATCTTCTATGGTTGAGCTTCCATGCTTGACATCTTCAAGTTATGGTACAAGCTTCTTGGTCCTCCAGCTTTGGCCTTCATGATCTTCTCTGTCTGTTCAATGCTTGATATGGATGATGATGAGCTTCTCCTTGGAACCTCCAAGGTGTGATTGGTCCAAGTATGTTCCAAGCTCCTTTGCCATTGTGTTTGGTTCATCCTCAAGCATAGGCCAACAAGATGCGTGCTAGTATGATTTGACTTGTGAATTACCTGTCTATAGCACAACACTCGAGGCAAATAATTAGTCCATAAATGGCTAATCAATTTGCATTTGTTAATCATCAAAACAAGGTGATTGAGTAAACCCATGGGGAACCCTTGGGCTAACAATCTCCCCCTTTTTGACGATGACAAACCAAATTGATTAGAGTGGTGGGAGGATCCTCTTATGAGGATTAGATAAGCAAGATGAGTGCGACTATTCCCCCTCAACATATGCATAAGTTATATTTAACAAATTATTGTACAAGAATACATATGATTATGGATCTAATCAATTACACAATTTCTCCCCCTTTTGGCATTAGAAAAAAGGAAGGATTAAGCATTTAAGCACAATTACATAAAGCATCAAAGATATTCAAAGAGAATATGATGCTCCCCCTAACTTCTTATCATGAGTTACCAATTAAAATCAAAGTATAATCCAAAGTATATATGGCATGATACGAGACAATCAACATAAGAAATGAATAATCACAAAACAAATCAAGCATCTGCTGGCAAAACAAAGAGACATTTCAATTTTAGCACAAATTCTTAGGGTATATCTTAGTATATATATAAATCCAATATAATTCTACCTTATGACCCGTAATATAATAATAGATTAGCAAGTTAAAGCTTATATTTTACTTATCATGAAAGAAAACAAGCAAGTTTAAAGTTTAGCATGATAATCCCCCCTTTTTTCTTTTCTTTTTTAAATCTAATGATATGCAATTTTTAGCATAATTAGTGAGGAAATCTTTGAATGGATAGTGTTAGCATCTTACAATGATCCATATAAACATAAAGATAGCAACAATTAGCTCTCCCCCTTAGTATTTGTCATTAGCCTTAGATAAACCTAAGATTTAAGGCATGACATGACATAATAGGCCAAAGATATGACAATGGAATACTTGGCCATCAAAACTTATTCTTGGAATAGATGATATCATATTTGATCATCCAAGATAAGTCACAAGCCTAGAAGCATATGACTCTAAGACCTAGGCTATGGGCTTTTTGTCTATACAAAAAGGAAATAATACCAAAATAAGAACACAAGACAAGCCCAAAACAACACACATGGAGCAATCATGCTCCAAATGAGTGTACTTGTCATATGAGGAATGATATATACATTTAGAATCATATGATAAGAAATAAAGGACAAGATTGGCCTTTAAGGCTCCCCCTTTGAAAATGAATCATGCAATGCATGAATCCAAAGGGCTGTCATTGCATAGACTCCAAAGGTTATTTGGATATATTTTCCAAAAGATACCAAGTTAAACTCAACCATTGGGCTACAATGACACTTACTCTCCAAGTGTCAGTTTATCATGAAAAAATGATAGCCATAGTCTAGCTCATCATGATAAACAAGCATAGCACAAAAGATTTTCAATCTTTGGCTCATGCTCCCCCTAACTGTGATATAATATTTTTCAAATTCAAGCTTTACTTCCCTAAGTATGTAACATACATAACTAGCTAGGGAGATCACATATAAATGTATACCTATTCATGTTTGAGATGTTGGCACAATGCCAATTTGTTAGATATTTTAATTAATGTGAATGTACCATCTCCCTCTTAGAATCTAAGAAGGCTAATGGCACCAATTGAGTGACTTTTAAGATTAAGGTTTAACATCTCATATGTGTAAATATAATCAAACAAGGGGTGATAACTATAGAATATGTATATACCAATTTGAGTTCAATTCTATAGGACTAAGACATAGTGAGAATGGTCAATAAAATACCATGTCCTAGAGAGACATCCATGATTCATGAAGGTGAGAGTATACCTTATGAGAAAGATATGATGATCAAGGTTTCCATGGATAATCTACCATGTTTGGACACAAAGGACATGACACATAATGTGCATGGTCCAAACATTACATCTACATCCACAACCACATGTAAAATGACAAGGCATTAAGCACAAAGTGCATAAGCCCATTGAAAACCAAAAGTGTGGGGGAGGCACATGTTCCCATCATAATCTAATGTATACAACCACCTTGGTGAATTTTAATTTTACTCAAGTGAGTAAATGCCCAAATATGATTCTAGATTTCTATGATATTTTCATTTCAAGTCATATATTGAATCTAGATTCATGATTTAACTTTCCTATATAATATATATCCTTTTACGAACTTAGGGAAAGATCCAAGGATTTTATAATATATATGTATCAAATTATGCAAACTACCTTGGACACATGTATTACATTTATGAACTTTCATAACTACTTGAACAAAATACATTTAACATATCTATACATATTAAGGTTCATCTTAGTCATGAGATTATCCAATTAAAGCTCTTTGGAAATGCACTAATTTTTAACCCATCTATGATTTTTATTAGATTTGATGAAAATCATTAAGCATGTAATAGAATGGGTTTTGATAGGACAACTAGGTGCAAAGTAATAAACATCTTTGTTCACCTAAGGCACAAAAAGATGTCTAAGAAGGGATTTGAGTTGTTTTCTTAGACATGACATTTAATACCTTAGTTTTGCTAGAAATGATATATTAGAACAATTCAAGTACATAATTATCTAGCAAGTGCCGTATTTGTCCCAAATAGAGTTTAAAGAATGATACTTTGGCATTTTCTCAAATTTTGTAAGTATTATTTGATTGCCAAAAATTTTCATTTAAGTTCAAGTCTTTAAACCTATAGGTTTCTTCTCTTTTTGGTTTTGCTAGAGAGATGTGATAGATCGTATAACCTAGCTTCTAGCAACTACCAAAATAATGTTCAAATATGATGATATACTTGTGAGTATAATTTGAACACAAGGGCACAAAGGTGTGTTTGAATATCCTGTAAACACAATTTATGATTTTCACATTAATGTTCTCTATAGTGGCTTTCTTTTGTGGATGATCACTAAGTGCAAGAAGATCTAAATCATAATGTATGCACTTAGAGAGATGTTTCTAATTATGATATTCAATTAAGCTCAATATATTAAAGTCTTATAAAAATCAAGTTTCAAGCATAAAGACTTTGGATTTTCAAAAGATAATCATTTGAAGCACAGAATATGGATACATGGCATTCAAGCAAGACAAGTATATTGTATCCAAACAAATTTTCATATGATATAAAATTAAAGCACATCCCCTAATCTAAGATAAACACAATACAGATCATGTTGGGGGTTTTGGAACCCAAACCATCTTGGTTCCAAGCAAGTTTGTCCTAGGTTATAAGTCATTTTTAACCCAAACAAACTTACTACTTTTTACAAGTTTAAATGTACATATAAACTTGTAATGTACAAATCTACCACAATAGTCACAAGATGCATAAGAGTAGGTAGATGGACGGGATGAACATGATGAATTACAAGAGTGATCATGATGGTAATTGAATTTTACATTCTCTTGTAACTTATGATTTTCCAACTTTAATATTTCATTCTTGATGTTTAAGTCATTGATTTTTGTTTTAAAATTTATTAATTTAAGAGATGAAAGCATTTTGATTTTCTCTTCTTCTTCTTTAAGGAGTTGGTTTTCCTCTCTTAGTGAAGCAATGGTATCACTTAGTTCAATAAAATCTTTTTTAAAAATTTCATTTTCTTCACTAAGATGTGCATGATCTATTTCTAGTGACCTAAACTCCTTGTGAATACTAGATAAATTGTTTTTCAAGTTTAAATTCTTAGCTGGTTGATCATCAAGTTTCTTATGTAATTCTTGGACATTTTCAACAAGTTCTTCAAATGTGAATTCGGCATTATCCAAGAGGTCTTCATTAGATAATCCCATTAAGCACATGTTTTGATTTTGAAGATTTTCAATAGAGTCCAAAACATTTTTAGCATTTTTACAAGAGGATACTTTTTCATAAATGTTAGGTGGTAATGCACAACATATTGCAATTAGGGCTTTTGTATTTAGTAAAGATAATTTTTTATCATAATCATTTAATCTTTTAGATTTAACATTTAAAACAAAACCATTTTCAATTATCTTTACCATATCTTTATCTAGACCTTTTAAATATGTCTTCATATGAATCAACCATGATCCATAATCCGAACCATCCAAAATAGGTAGTCTAGATCCCATCTTTTAAGTTGCCAAAAAATTTGACTTTTTAACTCTTAACCGGGTAGGGTCTTAATCAAGAGCCCAAGCTCTGATACCAATTGAAATCCAAGTAGAGACTTGGTTTGGCAACCTAGAGGGGGGGTGAATAGGATGTTTATAAAAATTTTACCTTTTGAAAACTTTTACTAATTTCACCCAAGTTTTATCCCTTGGTTAATTAAGTTGAATTAGTTAAGCTTAACCAATTTTCACAAATGTATGTAAGCTTAAAAACCTTTGTTTAAACAACCAACTTAATTAGGAGATTTAGTGGGCTAATTAGCAATGTAAAGATGTTCACGTTTGATGGCAATGCTAACTCACTCAATTCTAAATAATAAGACAAGCACAAATAAGAGAGTGATAGAGGGAGTGATAAATCGAGAAATACCAACACAAGCGACACAAAGATTTATAGTGGTTCGGCCAACAGCCTACTCCACTCTACTCAAGGTCGCACTTGAGGATTTCCACTATTGAGACCTCCACGATGCCCGGCTCCAAGGCTTTTACACTCCAAGGGAATTAAATGAGGATGCCCTTCCACCTTTACAATGACTTTCCTTCTCCGCCGAGTTCTAAGCGCTTCACCCAAGGGAATTAAAAACAACGGATGCCCTTGCCACCGATTGAATAAAGAAGAAGAAGTATTAGCCTCTTACTAGGCTTGATTACAAGTTGTAGCTCCAAGGATGCTCTCAAAGATAAACAAGGCACAATGAAGGATTGGTGAGAGATTAACCCAAAAATGATTCACAAATGAATTTCTAGGGTTTATTAGAGTTGGACAATGTTCCTCTTGTATTTACACCCTTTGAATGGGTATATATGAAGTCTCAACTCCATGTGACCGTTTGGGGGGCAAAACAGTCAAAACTGGGTCAAAATTCAACTAGCCGTTGGACCACAACGGCTATATTTTTTTGAACAAAAATATTTCTCGGAGTTCCGAGAATTCAAACAGAGTTTGGAATTTTATTTCCTGGACCATTTCTCGGAGCTGCCAGAAAATTCTCGGAGTTCCGAGCTCGGAGTTCCGAGAATAATTCTCGGAATTCCGAGACTGGTTTTCCAGCATTTAGTGTCTAACTTGTAAAATTCATATCTCCCTCATTTCTCGTCGGATTTTGACATTCCTATACTCTACGGATATGAGAAAAATGAGAGTTATCTGTTAAAATTATTTTGAAAAATATTTGAAAATGTTTTAAACAAGTTTTGATAGTATTTAGTTGCTGGTCCAGGTTGTTGTTTTGGAACTCTGTTTTGTTCATTCTTGTGCTGAATGTCATATGGGTCCCAACATGTTGGTACACCACCATGGCCATTCACTTATCCATTTAAGTCCTTAAAGGGTGTGTTAGTCTCTTTGAAAAATATTTTTTTAGGGGTTTAAACAATGTGCCTTGACAAGATAAAATGCAAGAGAGATAGGAATACATTCTACCCTTTCTATCACTCTCTTGAACTCTTCTCTTGAGCTTCCATGCTTGACATCTTCAAGTTGTGGTACAAGCTTCTTGGTCCTCCAGCTTTGGCCTTCATGATCTTCTCTGTCTGTTCAATGCTTGATATGGATGATGATGAGCTTCTCCTTGGTACCTCAAAGGTGTGATTGGTCCAAGTATGTTCCAAGCTCCTTTGCCATTGTATTTGGTTCATCTTCAAGCATAGGCCAACTAGGTGCGTGCTAGTATGATTTGACTTGTGAATTACCTATCTATAGCACAAGACTCAAGGCAAATAATTAGTCCATAAATGGCTAATCAATTTGCATTTGTTAATCATCAAAACAATGTGATTGAGTGAACCCATGGGGAACCCTTGGGCTAACACTCAACATACACTTCCTCTTAGATATAGCCATTTAGGAAGACAATTTTGACATCCATTTGATACAATTTAAATCATTTATAACATGCATATGCCAAAAGTATCCTAATAGCTTCCATATGGGCAACAGGAGCAAATGTCTCATCATAATCTATACATTCCTCTTGATTGTACCCTTGGGCTACAAGCCTAGCCTTATTCCTAGTGATTATTCTATTTTCATCCATTTTGTTTCTATACACCCATCTTGTCTCAATGACTGGGTGATCACTAGGCCTGGGCACAAGCCTCCACACCTTGTTCCTTTCGAATTGGCTCAACTCTTCTTGCATAACCATCAACCAATATTCATCCTTGTCGGCTTCCTTGATGGACTTAGGTTCCAATTCGGATAGGAATGCTAAATTGCTACTTACACTTCTATAGTATGATGTAGTTCTTACCAGCGATGTGGCATCACCTAAGATTTGGGATTTCAGATGATCAACCAATATTCTCTTATTCCTAGGTAATGAATTGTCCTCTATGTTTTCAACTTCCACAATAGGTAATGTATCACTTGTAGACTCTTGGGGATGAATATTTGTCTTGAATGGAGGGCTTTCAATGTGTTCATCCTCATCATGAGGCATGTCTTGAAGTCTTGGCTCTCTCATCAAATGTAACATGCATAGATTCTTCTACAATTAGGGTTCTTCTATTAAACACTCTAAATGCTTTGCTACGTGTAGAATACCGTAAGAATATGCCATCATCCGATTTCTTATCAAATTTATGTATATTGTCTTTGATATTCAAGATGTAGCATCTACAACTAAACACCCTAAAGTAGATTATATTGGGCTTCAATTTTTTTTAAAGCTCATAAGATGTTTTCTTAGAAATTTGCCTCATATACACCCTATTTATGATATAGCAAGCGATGCTGACTGCCTCCGCCTAAAAATATCTAAGGAGATCATTCTCATGCAACATTGTTCTAGCCATTTATTGGAGGGTTCGGTTCTTTCTTTCTACAACCTCATTTTGTTGAGGTGTTCTAGGAGACAAGAAGTTGTGTTTTATGCCATGATCATTACAATAAGTGTTAAAATGTATGTTTTCAAATTCCGTTCCATGGTCACTTCTAATGTAAGAGATGGCTATAACCTTTTCATTTTGAACTTGATTACACAACTTAGAGAAATTTTCATAGGTTTCATCTTTATGTGCTAAAAATATGACCCATGTAAATCGTGACTATCCACAACAACAAACACATACCTCTTTCCACCTAAGCTACTTGTCTTCATTGGTCCAAAAATATCCATATGAAGTAGTTGCAAGGGGTAAGTGGTAGAGATCATATTTTTTGGGGCAAATCAACTCTTTAATTGTTTGCTTAATTGACAAGTTCTACACATATGATCTTTGGTGTACTTAAGCTTAGGCAAACCTCTCACTATGTCTCTTGATGAGAGGGTTGAAATGAGTTCCATTCCAGCATGACCCAACTTCCTATGCCATAACCAAGAACATTCACTAATGGCATTGAGACATGTTACTTTTTGGAGTCTCAGATCATCTAGCCCAATTGTGTAAATGTTATTATCTCTAGAACCTATGAATTGCACCTTGCCATCTACCTTATTCTTAACAATGCATTTGTCAAGGTTGAAGACTACTTCAAACCCATTATCACATAGTTGACTAATGCTAATAAAATTATGAGATAAGCCATCAACATAAAGTACATCATGAATGGGAGAGGTAGAGTTACCTATGGTGCCTTCTCCTTTAATCTTTTCCTTCTTGTCATCTCCAAAGGTAACTTCTCCACCATCCTTGAGTGAAAGGGATGCAAATTGAGTGAGTCTATGGTCATGTGCCTAGAGCATCCACTATCAAGGTACCATGTGTTCTTCTTGTTGTGGCTTCTAAGACATACCTACATATGAATAGGCAAGTGAGATCCCTTAGGTACCCAAATCTTCCTAATCTTGCTAAATCTATTTGTTTTCACTTTTGCATTTAATTTGGTTTTGTCATGTTTAGCATACATGCAAGCAACCTTATAATGTCCTTCTAGTCCACAATAAAAACAAATTTTAGTACCACTAGAAGAAGCTTTCACAAATTTGTTCTTATAATTTGATATTGTAGTATCCCATTTATATCCAAGTCCACTCTTATCATGTGACATTCTTTAAATGTTAATAAGTTTATCCAATTTTAGTGAATCATTCCCAAACCTTTCAAATAGCTTCTTCAAATTATCATATTCATAAGATAATTCACTATTTTCATGATTTAGTTTGTTGTTTTCAATTGATAGCTCTTGTCTACTTTCATTCAAACTCTTGATGGTAGCATTCAAATCATGAATTTCAAGTTTAAATTTTTCATTCTATTCTTCTAGAAAATCATGATCTTTCTTTAATCACCCAAATTCTTTTGTCAAACTAGAAAGAGAGTTTTCAAGAGATGCATTCTTATCAAGTTCAATTTCTAATTGATCATGCGCATTTTGTAAAGAATCAAGTACTTCTTTTAAAGTAATAACATCATTTAAAGTACTTACCTCTTGATTTTTACTTGTTGAGGCCATGAAGCACACATTCCTTGCAATCATGCAATCTTCTCCATGTGAGAGCTCCCATCTTTGGCTTGGTTCCAATTTTCCCCCCATGGCATTAATGGTAGCGCTTACTGGACCATCTCTTTCTTGTCCTCTTGCCGAAGGCTTCATGCAAATGGGCTTCGCTTTGGCCCTTGAATGGCAAAGCTTGGTCATGAATGGCTCATTGATTTGGCCTTGAAAGAGGATCGAAATAGTGGAACTCACGCGTGTACGTGAAGAGTGGAGTAGGTCGTGTGATAGACCGAACCACTATAAATCTTGCATTCATTGTCTCTCTCTCTCTCTCTCTCTTCCATTCCTTCTCATGCACGTGTGGTGATTGGTAATCTCTAACCCTAACTTGTTTATTGTTTTAATGGAACAAGGGTTAGTAAATGCACTTGAATTAAATGTATAAACCCTAATTGCATTTATAATATTTATTTGAACAAGGGTTAGTTAAATGTGCATGATTAGAAAGTCTAAATCCTATCTTTTATTTATATACCTATTTGAACAAGGGTTAGACTAATTAGTGCTTAAATAAATGGATTAATTTTTAATCTTCTCTTAATTAAGCCTAAAATTTCTAATTGACCAATTCACCCCCCCCTCTTGGGTTATCACACCTATATTTCATATGGTATCAGAGCGTAGGCTCTTAAAGAGATTTTTAATTTTATTTTTAAGAATGGAGGAATTAGGGTGGATCAGCCTTTCTCAAAATCCATTTGGATTGTCACAGATCTTTTCTCTTGAAGATCTTTGATGGAACGAATTATGGAGCTTGGAAAGCACAAATGCAAGCCTATCTCAAATCCATAGATGATGACATTTTAGAGCTGAAGCAGTACTTATCCTCCCCTCCGTTGATAACAAAGCCAGAATCGGGAGAAGAGCTAATATTGTATCTGTCAGTGAGCCCGATGGCCTTAGTGGCAGTACTTATTCGAGAAGAACACAACCAGTAGAAACCAATCTACTATGTTAGCAAGGTCCTGCACGATGCCGAAATCAGATACCAACGAGTTGTAAGTTGGCATATGCCCTCCTCACGGCGGCGAGAAAACTGAGGCCGTATTTTCAAGCACATACAATAAAGGTCTTGACGGATCAACCGCTCAGACAGATTCTTCATAGACCAGACACCTCAGGACGACTTGTGAAGTGAGCCGTAGAACTCAGCAAATTTGATATATGTAAGCCCAAGGGTTCCCATGGGTTAATCATTCATCTTACCTTCTTGTTTTGATGCTAGCAAACCAAATTGATTAGCATTTATGAACTAATATGTTGCTTTGAGGTGTTGTATTGTATACAGAATTTTCATATCATAATCGTCATTACACAGCTCTTCACAGCACATGACTTGTGGATCAAGGAGCAAAAGAATCAAGAGCTTGCACCTACAGTGAAGGCATCCTCATTTGAAGATGTTCAAGTAAAGAAGCTCATCATGAAAATCCCACAAGTTCCTAAGCAAGTGTCAAGAAGGAGCTTCGAGTTGAACTAGTAATTGGTGACACCTCATGTACCTCAACATGCATTGAAGATTGGAGGACAAGTCAAAAGAGCCAAACAAGGTCAAGAAGTTCACTCACAAGCCGAAGAAGTCCAAGAAAGTGCAAAGGAGCCAACACATTCCAAGAAGACTCAAGGTTCTTATTTTTAGAATGTATTTGGAGTCCTCTTGATTTTATGTTTAAATGCACTTTCAAAAGGTTTTCAAAATGGTTTTTATACTTAACATTTTACATCTTTGAAAACCATAAACACACCAAAAAATGTGTTTGAAAACCTTGGACTTAAGCCCAAAGACCATAGCCCAAAAGCCCCTGAATTTTAAAGTTAAAATGGAATTTCACTCAGGGCCGGTCGACCGGGCTAGGCCGGGTGACCGCGGGATGGAACATGGAAATCCAAGCCATCTCGAATTTTATCGGGCCGGTCGACCGGGTCAAGCCGGGCGACCGCGAACATGTGTCTGTTTCAAAACAGAACAATCTGTCATGGGTTTGGGCGGGCGATCCCCGTGGGTCGGTCGACCGAGGTAGGTTTTTGAGCCAAATATTTTGAGCAAACAATTAGCCCTCGCCGAGCGACTGCCATGTGGCCAGTCGACCTCGACGGTAAGAAATTTTAAAATAGAATAGGGCGCCCGATAGGGGCGGACGACCGCTGTAGCTCGGTCGACCGCCGCGGTCGAGCAAACTAGCCATTGGGGCGTTTTCTGCTTGAATTTTTCAAGCCTATTATTTACGGTTTTACCCCAAACGGTCATATTTTTAAATACTCTATATATACATGATTAAAACCTATCTCTACAAGCTTTTGAACATTAGAGAAAAATCAAATCCCATTTCTCTTTGAGCTTCAACTTTTCATTCAAAAGCAAAAACCTCTTTGAACTTATATTTCAACATTCTTTCAAGAGGCACTCCATAGGGCTTTCATCTTTGCTATCTTTAGGAGTGATTGGGAGCTTTCAACTTTGTAATCCGCCTATTAAGAGGCAAGAGAGTTTTAATTTTATTTGTTCTTCATGTGAGGGTCTTCTCTTCGGCCCGAAAACAAAGGTGAAGAAAATGGTCTCCGATTCGGCCCGTGAAGAAAGGTGAATCATGTGCAAGGGTTTGACTCCCTTGTCAAGGCTTCGTGCAAGGGTCTTCGCTTTGGCCCTTGAGAATGGAAAAGCAAGGGTTTGTTCCCTTTGGAGATGAAGGCGTCGGGTGTACGGCTTCATCATTTTAGTGGATATCCCAATGAGGTAAACTTGGAAGAGTGGAGTAGGTCAAGTTGTGACCGAACCACTATAAATCTTGTGTTCCTTGTGATTGTCTCTTTTTCTTCTCTCTTGCACGTGTGGTGATTGGTTATCTCTAACCTAACTTGTTTTTGTGCTTTTAATTAAACAGGGGTTAGCTAAATGTGCATGATTAGAAAGTCTAAATCCTAGCTTTCATTAATATACATATTTGAACAAGGGTTAGACTAATTAGTGCTTAATTAAATGGATTAATTTTTAATCTCCCTTAATTACGCCTAAAATTTCTAATTGACCAATTCACCCCCCTCTTGGATTGTCACACCTGTATTTCATTTGGTATCAAAGCTTAGCCTCTTAAAGAGATTTTTAAATCTTAAAAATCTACAAGGAAAAAGATCTGTGACAATTCCTATGGATTTTGAGAAAGGCCGATCCACCCTAATTCCTCCATTCTTTGATGGAAAGAATTATGGAGCTTGGAAAGCATAAATGCTAGCATATCTCAAATCCATAGATCATGACATTTTAGATGTCATTAAAGAGGGAATTTCTTTTTCAAGGAAATGCACTGAAGGTGATATAAAATTATTTTCCTTGAACTCAAAGGGTATGATTTTATTGTGTTGTGGTTTAACTCCAAACATTTTTAACAATATTTCAAATTGCATCAATGTAAAAGATATTTGGACTTCATTAGAAAACACTTTTGAGAAAAATATTTGTCTCTTTTCAAATGATAAAATTTCTAGACAAAAAGAGATCTCAGAAAAATCTTTTGCAAATGAAGTTTATTTCAATATTTTAATTTCTGATTTGGAAATTCAAATTGAAAATTTAAAATTGGAAATAAATGAATGTTTGAAAAGAAATGAAAAATTAAGTCAATTGAGCATATTTTTGATAAATAAAAATGTTGACTTATTTCAAAGATGCAATGCCTTTGAGAAAGAAATTAAAAGCCTTGAAATCACAAACATTGAACTTGTTGCAAAATATAAACATGTTTGTGAAAATGAAGAACTCTCTATTAAGAATCAAAGACTCCAAGAAGAAAAAGATAAACACACTTCTAAGTCTTGTGATTTTAATTGCTCCTCATCTACCAATCATAATTATTGTGGTAGAGTTGAGCATCACAATTCTGAGTGTAAGCTTGAAATTGTGAAATCTAACAAGTTTGTTTGGATAAGAAAAGGTACTCTCACAAACAAACTCGGATGGAACCAAAGGGATTTAGGTTCTAAAAGAGTCCCTCTAAACTAATTAGTGAATGAGCTAGTTTAAGGGCTATATTTTGGGCCGAACCTAAACCTGTGCTCGAGAGATAACTGTCCATACATGATAAGGGATGTATGGATTCTCGAGAAGAGAGGAGCCATTGTGCCCCCCCCCCCCCCCCCGGGACCGGCTGGATCCCACTAGTGAATAGAAAGTTAGATCTACATTGGATCTCACCTAAATCGCCCCATCTATCCTCCTGAGGAGAAGTTTGGTTTCGAACTCTTTGGCAATGTTGTTGATCAATTCCATGATGAGTACTATTTTACCCACTCCAGCTCCTCCGAATAGTCTGATTTTTCCTCCACGGCGATAAGGAGCTAAAAGATCCACCACTTTAATCCCTGTTTCAAAGTGTTTTTCGACTCATTGTTACTCTAGATGTTGAAGATGTTATTGACTGTGAACCTATATTGGGTTATTTACACAGAGGAATGGAAAAAATTACAGAAAACCGAACAATTATACAATATCTGCCGTATGTAACACGTTGGGATTATTTAGCTACTATGTTCACAGAGGCAATAACGGTAAATGCCCCCGAACAATTGTTAAAAAAAGAGAGGAAGCAGAACCAAGTCAAGATGATACGGATCAACTCCTTCTTCTTGCGCCAAAGATCTTACCATTTTCGAAGGAACTGGAGCTACATCTCTTTTCAATTTCCATTCAAGAGTTCTTATGTGTTTCCACGCCCTTTGAGACCTCGAAAAATGGACAAATTCCTTTTCTTAGGAACACATACAAGATTCGTGACTACAAAAAGGATAAGGGTAACCCCACCATTAACTACTTCATTTATGAATTTCATAGTAATAGAAATACATGTCCTACAGAGATAGAATTTGTAACTTGCTATCCTCTTGCCTAGCAGGCAAAGATTTACCTCCGTGGAAAGACTGATTCATTTACTAATATAATAGAAAAGAACTGTCTTTACTTATGTAATAGAGTCGATCTACTAAGGTATTGAGCAGCGGTGTAGCATCAAATCCCAAAGATAGTAAGTCCTTTCTTTCTTTTGGAGGAAAGAAAATCTTTTTCAAAGATTCTATATGAATTTCTATATGAAAATGAAACCGAGATAGTTACCTTTCATAAAATTCATAAAATTCTAAGGATAGGGGGAGGATACCTATGCTTCATTCTTCTGAAGGTGGGAGAAAAGATACTAAAATTGTCATATCATTCACATTCATTTTAGATACTTCAATTCATTGATTCATTCTTTGTATCTAGATTATTTGAGCTTAATTGTCATATCCTTTTATCCGTGAATATAGATCTCATATGTGTGATGCTTGTAACTTGCGATGTATCTATATTCATTTGAGCTTAAATGATCACATTTTTTTTATTTGTGTGCTTTATTGAATATCTTTCTTGATTAATCATATCTAAGTGCAAATCACATCACTTGTGCACTTAATATCCACAAGAAAATCCACAATAGAAAATTCAATGTGAAAACCATATATGTGCTTTCATGAAAATTAACCATCATTTTTGCCCTTGAGTTCAAATTGATCTTTCAAGTTCACTCCTATCATTCTTGAACTCTTTATAGGACAATTTTGGCATTTGCTAGATCTTGGTATATTCAACTTAGGTAGAATATCATTTCTAGCAAAATTGTGTGTTAAAGTCTTGTCTAAGGTAATCCACTCAAATCCCTTCTTAAACATCTCTTGCCCTAAGTGAGTAAGTATGTTTATTAGTATGCACCTAGTTGTCCTTTAAACCCATTCTTATGTGCTTAATGATTATCATTAAATGCATAAGAAATCTTGATGGGTTAAATTGATGTATTTCAAAAATGCTCAAAATGAATATCCTCTTATGACTAAGATAAAATTATCTAGTCATAGTAGTTCTTTTTGGAATACATGTGTCCAAGGTGTTCATCACTTGACATTTTCTAGAAGTCCTTGGATTATTCTCTACAGTCCTGCATGAATATCGTTGTTTGTGTAGAGAATTGAAAATGAGTCTAGATTCAATGTATGAAACTCAATTGAGTAAAATTGAAAATGTCATAGGAATCTAGTACCATTGTTGTGCAGTTTCTCATTGTTATGGTTATCATGTAACACGTTGTGATGGGAACACTTGTTTTCTACACATCTTGGTTTTCCATGGGCCTTTTGCACTTTGTGCTTTTTATATTGTGGTTTGTGGATATAGGCATAGATGTTTGGACCATGATTCTTGTGTCCAAACATGGTAGACTATCCTCTCATTGAATGAGCCATGGATGTCTCTCTTAGACATGGGATTCTATTAATCCTTCTTATAATGTCTAAGTCGTATAGAATTGTGCTTAATTGATAGTATATATATATATATATATATACTCTATAGTTTTCTCCTTGTATGCTATTGGGTAAATGGTAAAGATGGTAAACTTAAATTTAAAAATCACTCAATTAGTACTCTCAGTCCTCTTACCTAGTAAGATGGAGAGTGCACTCATTTTTAATTAAAATATTAATTTCTTTGGCTTTTAGCCAGCATCTTAACCATAATAAGCCATATGTGCCTTGTGTGTTATATATACATATATATATATATATATATATATATTATTTGTACATATTTAGTGGAGCATGGTTTGCTAGGTTGTCACCTCTTTTGGTATCATATGGCTACCTATAGCAATCATGCGTTAGTGGCCCAAGGGTGGTTTGAAAATCATTCACCTTTAAATCTCTTAGTGTCTATGTGGTTGGACAGCCCTTTGGATTCATACATTGCATGAGTCACTTACAAAGGGAGAGCTATACATGCTCAATGTCTGTCCATCCACCTTATCATATGATGTGTGATGTGCATCACATATGGTAAGTACACTCATGTAGAGCCACATTGCTTCATGTGTGTCGTAGTTGGGTCTTGTCCTATTATTTAAATTTTAGACCATCTCTCATCTTTTGACAGGATCCATTTGCCTGTGCTTCAGTGCCATATCTTCTCAGGCATTATACTTATCTTGGATAGACTTATATGTTTCTATCTCTGCCAATGATAAGTATCTTGTTCTAGAGTTTAAAAAATCTCTAGAACTCCTCTTCATAGAACAGTGATTGAGATGATCATCATATCCCCAATGAAGTAATCTCTTATAATGTACTTTTGAATGAAAATATTTTATAATGATAAGTTTCAATGGCTATGCTTTTACATTCATATCTAAGCCATTGTGTATTGTCAGGCTTTGCATTATAAGAATTATCAAAGGCCAATGACAATCTCTTGGAAAATGGATGATATAAAAGTATTTTTGAGTTTGTCATGTCCCATCATCTCTTTCAAGATTTTAGCTTCGGAGGTCCCCACTCAGATCATGTCCTTCGTAGCTTATTTATGGTACTTGTCTCCATTCATCGTGCCAGATGTAATAAGATTGTAGATGTACTCAATTCTCCTATGTTCATCTCTACATTCTTCCACAGTGAAGGATGAACAGAGACTAAGGAAATTGAAGACTCTGTCTAAAGGCTGGCATGTGCACTTTTTAATCATCCTCTCAAGGATGACCCCTTATTGAAGGAGAAGAATTAAAACAAGTACACAATCTCTCGATCCGAAAAGATTTGTCAAATGATGCTCCCTTACATGGAAGAAAGGGTCAAACATTGATCTATGCCCTTCTAAACATTCATCAGTAGAAGAGTGCCAAATAGAAGAAAAGAAGTTCAGTTTTACTTCTTTCAAGAGATTACCAAATACCACTTTTATCATTTCTTGAAGTGATAAAAGAAATGTGGTATTAATCTTCCATTTTGATCATGTATATGGAGCATCATAGTTTTATCTATATATACATGATCTTTGGTTGCCATGGATATGGTATTCACTATTTTATTTTTGTATCCATGTGTTTATTAGATCATCTTCCTAAACTCATATCCTCGGTCTAATAATCATCCATTCATATTCAAAGTGTGATTGGTTTATGAATGGAGCAATCTGAATGGTTAAAGGTGATTAATTAAATCATGGGTTCTATGTGCCTTGATCTATTACATTTAAATTAGATGCATACAGTCGGGGGAGCTTTCACTTGCAAATATACAATTCTCTAAGGGCAAGCAACTGAAACTCAAAAGTTATTTTATAGTTCTGAGCATGTTCATGCTCGGGAAGAGACTTCTCTGTCATATGACAAGAAAACTCTCATTCATGCAACTTGTGAACCTAAATGGTTATGTCATCAATCTGAGCATATTCTTGTTCAGGTAGAGACTTATCTTCTTCAAGTTGCAAATGATGCCCAAGTGTTTAAATAACTCACCTTTTAAACCATTCTGTCTTGTCTTGTGATGCCCTTTCACATAGGTTTCACCTAGGGCCAATGATAAATAAAGGGGGGGAGAGCTAAATGGTTGCTTTTTCATGTTTGTATAGACCATTATGATATGCTCACATAGTCTTTTGCCCCCATAATTGTGCTTAACTTACATATCTTTTGAAACAAAAAAAAAATGCTTATCATGCATTTACTTTGTTTTATATTCTGATATGCATTCTATGAGCTTTATTGTCAAATCATATACACTTTGAATAACTCTTATGAGTTATTCTTCATCTTGACACCCCACTTTCACTTGCATATCCCTACCTTTTTGTTGTTGCCAAAAGGGGGAGAATTTTGGGAATTGATTAGGTTGTCCATTTGTGTATGCACCATATGCTTTATATTATCATATTACACTTGTGCATATAGTGAGGGGGAGCATTGCTTAAATTGTTTATTGTATTTAATGCCCATTCATATATTTGTTTAATATCTCCTACCTCCCTAATCAATTTGTTTGCCATCATCAAAAAGGGGGAGAATGTACGCCCAAGGGTTTCAATGGGTTAATCATTCATCTTACCTTCTTGTTTTGATGCTAGCAAACCAAATTGATTAGCATTTATTGACTGATGTGTTGCTTTGAGGTGTTGTGTTGTATACATGATTTTCATGTCATAATCGCCATTACACAACTCTTCACAACACATGACTTGTGGATCAAGGAGCAAAAGAACCAAGAGCTTGTACCTACAGTGAAGGCCCCTGCCAAAAGCATTCTGTCTCACCTTCTCCAGTGCGGATTGCTTCTGCATCTCTAAAATTCACCAAGAAAAAACGGCATCAGTAACGACGAAAGAAAAAGAAAGCTCAGAAATAAGGCTAGCCCAAAGTCACCTACGTGCCCGGGTAGCAGTACTAATGCCGAGCCCGACCAGGATCTCTTCCCTAGAGAACTCTGCACAATGAATCAAGCCCTCTCGTTGCAGCTCCTCACAGATTTGGGCAAACGTAAGCTTATCCTCGCCCTCCAGGAGCGGCTTGCGACTTAGCACAAGCGTGTCGGGGGTGGACCATTTTAAAGGAACCGGCCAGGGCCCGATAGGTTCGTTGTCCTCGACATAGAGGAACCTGTTTTTCCAATTATGTATGGAGGTCGAGATGCCAGTGATCATCTTCACCTCCGGACGCTAGCTGATATAGATCCAACCTCTGTCCTTATGCCTCTTCAGATACGCGCACATGCGGAATAGCGGTATGGACAAGTTCTTTGTAGACGACCTCGGACCAAGTACATAAAGCCGACCAGCGTTTTCACGAGTTCAGCGCAACCTGAGCCGGGGCCAGGCAATTATATAGGAGAACCTCAGCAAAAAAGGGGTGTAAGGAGAACCTAAATCCGGCTCTTAGGGCATCCTCGTAAACACAGACGTCGGTACTATAATTGCTAGCCCTATCTCCCTCTACTGCCGCTCTCAACCTGAACCGCTCAGGAATGAAATACATATCCCTGATCTCCCCCAGTTTGGACTCATCAAGGATGTTCTCCTCGTAAAGAACCCCAATATTGTATTGAGGATTGGCGTCCATCAGAGCTTCAGCTATGACCTCTGCAGCCCACCTCGGAATGAAGGAGGTGGACGCCTCGGCAACATAACTCCCTTCACTCGCCTCTACCCGATAGCGGCTATCCGCTCGAACTGGGGTAGTGTTTAAGTCTAAAATCACCTCATCCCCACTATCTACGAGCTCGTCAAGAGCAACTACATCCCCCCTATGGCTGGCCATGTACGGGCCGGGAATCCTGGTCGGATTAATTCGGTCCTCTCCGATGAACTGGACCCTAAACTGCTAGCAGAGGCGGATTCCCCCGAGGACGATCTAGAGTCTGACTCAGAATTAGAACTACTACCGGAACTACTACCGGACATCAAGAATACAAAAAAAAAAAGACGGAGAAAGGCAAAGTCAAATAAATGAAAGACGCGCTAAAAAGAAGATTACCGGTCCGAAGGCACCTAATTCAGCAACAACCACGACCACAAAGCTAATTGCAAGCCTGAATGGGCGGAACAGAAGCGAGGCGGAGGGAAAGCAAAAGTGAAAAGTGAAGAGTGAATGGGTAAGTTACCGCTTCTATAGCCTTGGAAGCTTGAAGGGGTTCACATTCGCGAAACAAGGGCCGCCACGTGTCCCTCATTAATGAAGCATGGTACGCAACGCGAAGCAACGCATACATATGCGTACAAGGATACGTATAATACATACGTGTATAGTGTATGTATGTACTTTGTATGTATATGCGTACAACATGAGTATGGAAAATTGTCCAAGTCTTTGATATGGCGTCCAGGCCAACCAGGATATGGCGCGTGCAAAACACGACAAAATCTGATCGTCTCAAGCCGGCCAGGATATGGCGCGTGCAAAAAACAACAATAATCTTGTCGTCTCAAGCAGGCCAGCATATGGCGCGTGCATAAAACAACAAAAATCTGGTCGTCTCAAGCCGGCCAGGATATGGCGCGTGCAAAAAACGACAAAAATCTGGTCGTCTCAAGCCGACCAAGATATGGCGCGTATATAAAACGACAAAAATCTTGTCGTCTCAAGCCGGCCAGGATATGGCGCGTGCAAAAAACGACAAAAACCTGGCCGGCTCAAGCAGGCCAGGATATGGCGCGTGCATAAAACGACAAAAATCTGGTCGTCCCAGGCCGCGCAGAAGGCTTGGCCGGCCAGAATATTTCACTCCCTATTTCTAGTCATCCTAGGCTGGGAAGAAGGCTTGGCCGGCCAGAGAATTACACTTCATATTTCTGGTCGTCCCAGCCGTGTAGAGGGATTGGCCGGCAAGAATATTTCACTACATGTTCCTGGTCGTCCCAGGCCGTGCAGAGAGCTTGGCCGGCCAGAATATTTCACTTCATATTTCTGGTCGTCCCAGGCCGTGTAGAGGGCTTGGCCGGCTAGAATATTTCACTTCATATTCCCGGTCGTCCCAGGCCATGCAGAGGGGTTGGCCGGCCAGAATATTTCACTTCGTATTTCTGGTCGTCCCAGGCCTTCAGAGGGCTTGGCCGGCCAGAATATTTCACTCCCTGTTTCTGGTCGTCCCAGGCCGTGCAAAGGGCTTGGCTGGCCAGAAATTTTCACTTCATATTTCTGGTCGTCCCAGGACGTACAGAGGGCTTGGCCGGCCAGACTATTCCGCTTCGTATTTCTGATCATCCCAAACTAGGCAAGACACCAGAAGCCGGCCGACGCGCTTCACCCCGAACCTCGGCTCATTCAACCGCTCAGGAACGCAACCTCTCATGCTTCCCCAAGTCACTACAATGACTTGGAGAACCGAGGGGCAAATGATGGCGTATGAAAAGCCACATCCAATTACCTGTCGACACGTGGCTCCCGAAGGGCCTACCACGAAGTTGACACCAGCCCTAGGAGTAGCCTAGTAATCTGCCAAAAGCAGGTAAAATCAAGTCCACACAGGGGCCGACACCTGTCCCAGGGTAAGTAATTCAACCACCCCAGAGCTCTCACTATAAATAGCCTTCACTCATGCTAAGGAAGCCCCAAGAGTGAGAATCCCTAAAATTGGCTTTTCTCCTTTTCTGTGCCCATTACTGACTTGACTGTCGAAGGGCCCGTCCGGAGTACGACTCCAGGTTGGTCTTCTGACCGGGTGCTCCCTTGCGCAGGTCACTGTTAATTAGCCAGCTCGGACTACCAGAACTCGCCAGATCAGCTCTTTCGTCACTGCCTCATCTGTTACCAATTTTGAGGGTGTGTCAAGTGAAGTGATTCAAGACCAAAAAAATGAGTTCAAATTGAATACGGATGGTGCCTCCAAAGGTAATTCTGGCATATCAAGTGGGGGAGTGATCATAATAAACCACAAAGATGAGATTTTATTTGGTTTTCCTCATTTTCATAACAATGTCACGATCTTGCAATCGAAGACTAGAAGTACGTTAGATGAGCTGAGGTAGTGCAAAGTACTTGGTCGATTATATATCTGGTTTGTAGCAGGCAATAAAATCTTGATCGAAATGGTCATTAACAAGAAAGAGCCTGCATGGTCCATTAACTAATATTGGGCAAGAGTTTCAATTTTAGGTTTCAAAGTTGAAGCCGAGTGCATCACATCAATTCAGAGAAGCTAATCAGGTTGTTGACTCCTCGTCAAAATTTCCATGTAAAAGAAAAGAGAATCATACATAGTGGCAGTGGAAAGACCTTCCCAAAATACCTTCTGTTTGGATGCCGGTTTTTTTTTCTTTCCTGGGATTTATGTGGGTAAAGGTAGGAGACAAAAGAGGGGACAAGCATTAATTAGAGAAAGATATTATGATGAGTGGAGAGAAAGGGTAAAGAGAGAAAGAGAGAACACCCTTTTCAAGACAAGATTTTGCTGATGTCAGCAAGAAAAAGCTGATGTGACCACTAAACCTTTACCCACATAAATCCTGGGAACAAAAAAAACCCAGCAACCAATTAAAGATGTGATTTTTTCGCATCCCTAATCCCAAGTATTCATTGTAAGTAATTTTTCTTTTAGTTTGGGTCTTGAAGTGAGGTGATATGTCCCCCTCTTGTACTTCTTTTATTCATCAATAAAATTTCACGTATCACCCCGAGTTCCTAGATAAATTCCGAATTTAAAAAAATCTAGAGTGCAGATATCAATTCCTTGATTTAAAAACAAAGAAAAGTGTAATCTCAAGATTTTACAAGCAACGGTTTCTGTGAGAACGGCTCACTGCTTGAGGATAAATTCAAAACTAAAAGCAATATATCAATTCGAAGTACATGTACTTCGGATGAACATAAAGGTGCAACCGTTTTTGTACCTCACGTACGCACAATCGGACTGTTCGAAACAGTAGGGACGTACCAAAGAGAGCAACTTGGTTTCACAGGGTACCCATCACTTCCACTGATGATTATGAAGTCCAATGAAAGTGTTCTCAATTTTCATATATAGAAAAAGACCAGTACAAAGTCAAGATCTAATTTCCCCTTCTTTTCTCCTCATTAAGTCATAACATACCTAGTGGATCCTCATTGGATCCTCCAATCAGTCAAAACATCCTCATTGGATCCTCAAAATGAAGCCTATCATCTCTGTTCAGACAATGATTTACAATATTTTGCAAACCATATACGATAAACTTCTAGTCTTCTAGTTAGTTCTAAAACGAACTCTCCAAAATGTGGGCGGGTTAATTTCGCACTCTGTTCCCCCTTTTTTTTTTTTTTTTTTTTGAAAATTTTGAAACACAGCCCTCAAGGCACATAAATAGAATCAGGTGACATTGATATCATTTGCAGAAGGCTCGAGGTCGAAAATGTTTCCTCCAACATAGCCCCCCTTCTCTTGTTGTCCTTGTTCTCTTTTGTGATTTGTTTGAGTTCCCTTGCAACATCCACCATACCAAGCCTACCATCTTCACCAAATGATAAGCATCGCACTGCGAGATTTGCAACTCTTTGTACTTGCTCTTGCAAGAGCGGCTGCTCAAAATAACAAAGGACTGGATCCACAATCTCATCTAACTCCCCATTGCTTATTTTGGGCAATGCCAAAGCTGGGAGGTCAACATGGTTTGAGCCCATAATAATCTCCAATAGAACCACACCAAACCTGTAGATATCACTTGTATGTAGTAGACAGTCGTTATATGAGCGGAGCCCATCATCAAAGCCGGGCTTTAAATGCCAAAAAGCAGCGAGTTTGACAGAATAATCATGGTCGAGAAAAATGTCACTAGATTTTAGGTCATGGTAGTAAATGGGAGGAGAGATGTCACACTGCAAATAGGCAAGAGCATTCACTGCCTCAGTAGCAATATCAATCCGCCGGTACCAGTCTAGACATTTGCATCTATCTTGTTGCAGAAACTCCCGCAGGCTACCATTTTGAAAGAACTCATACACCACTAGTGGCATGTGGGCCATTTCGATACAGCATCCAACAAGACGGGTAACATTTTTGTGTGAGATTTCAGATAGAAATTCAATTCTGTTCAAAACCCACATGAGATCTTGCTCGCTCTCACATTGTATTTTCTGCACGGCTACAAAGGATCCATCTGCAAGAACTCCAATGTGAGCTGTTCCATCAGTTCCATAAACAAGTTTCTGACCTTCATTAAATCCTTTTGTTGCGTCCTCCAGCTCTCCATATGAGAATAGCTTTGTCCTACAAGCCTTCTGGAAAGAAATGATACTTGGGGAATGAACTGGATCAGGGTCCCACCTGTTACCCTTGATCGGGTGATTCAATAGAGCATAATATGCGATTACCGCAGCAAGGACCAATGCAGAAACGAGGACTCCTATTTGTTAAAGAAACAATGACGGGTTATCTTGAAAGCAGAAAATAAACAGCATCACAAAGATATGCAGCAGCAAAGTTGTTATAGACTGGAATGCAAATGCAATACGTTCCTTAGGCCCTGATTGTTTCAGATTATGACAACCGATTGTCAACCCTAAACCTATTATTGGACTCAAACGTAAATGTAATTTTGAGTTTAATTTTGAGTCCAATAATAGGTTTTGTACTTACAATCGGTTTTCATAATCTGAAACAAACAGGGCATTAGTTTTGAATTGCATACCAGCTAGAATTAGCTTTTTCTTTTTGCTATACTGTTCTCCATGGCAGTCTCCGTCATATGCTATACGCCCATCTTTGCTGCAGGCTGAGAAAGAAGAAAGTAGGTAAATAAGGTCACTGCCATGCTTCTACTAAGTAGGACCCTGAACAAAAATTTGGATAATGGATACAGCTCAGCATTTAAATAAGCAATAACAACGTGATGAAGAAAATGACAGCCAGCTGTGAATATAGAATGACAAAGTCATGTCTTTCAAGAGGAGGCAGCAAAAAAGTACCACCTCTTGAGATGGATGAGTTTTTTTAATCTTAGGGCATTTTCGGCAACACTTCTCATTCTCGCCTAAAGAATCGGGCGGAAACGGAGTGAAGATAAATTTTAGAAACGGCTATTTATCGCTTCGAGGAATCCTATTTTTTAGTCGAAAAAGAAGCAGAAATTTTGGAAACGGACCTTAGCGGGTCACGCAGCCAAACATGATTTTTGAGATTTTTTTGGCTTTCGTCATTCTCCACCCCAAAAAAGGGGGGAATCCCATAAAAGAATAGTTGCCGAACATGCCCTTACTTGGAGGAGATTTTCTAGCTGGTTGATAAAAATGTGTCGGAACTCGAGTGTCTAATGCTCACATGGAAATGTCAAATATAAGCTATTTGAACAAAAGTGAGCAGTCACATTACATGATCAAGTTCCTTGGAAACAGGCTAACAATATAACTTAACAATACTTGTGTCAAACTACAAACAGGAACTGATAATGAGCTTTTGATTTCAGAAGACCTACACATCATTTGAGAGCATTTTCTGATACTACCAGACTTGCAGGATATGTGCTGAAAGAATTGTTCTGATGTTGTAGATCATTATAGTACAGCAGTTTAAAACATGCACAAGCTCATGGATCTATGAGGTTATGTGAGCACACAATACTACAGTTACCAGCAACTCAAACTTAACACCAAATTACCAAGGCAAATTTCAAGTGCTTACCAGATAGCAGATCAATGCACAATACTTTTCGTATGCATTTGCTACTTGTGAACGCACATCAATAGGGTTGCAACTTGGTTCGGGTTTTACTCGACCCTAATCAACCCGACCCGAAAAACCCATGGGTCGGGTTTTTTATAAAACCCGATTTATAAAAAATAAAGAGACCCAACCCGACCCAACCCGAGATAGCTTCTAGGCTAGGGTAGGGTTCTAGAAAACCCTACCCGAGTTGCAACTTTAATTTTGAGCCTTTCACTAGCGATGATAAAATAACAAAAGAAAAGAAAGGACGAACACAATGATTGTTTGTAACAGTTAAATAGTATGATATATAATTCAATTAGATAGAATTGCATATTTCTACAAGTTTCTCCCAATGTCGTGATCCTGGGAAGATGTACTAGAAGATGTTGAATATCCTATTTACGACAATGATGACGAGGATATGGGTATTTATTTAAGAAAAAAGAGTTGATGTGGTTTAGTTAGGAAAGATTCTAAATATTGAGATGTTTTTCATTAATTTTGTAGGTTTCTTGTGATCTAATCTGTCAACCCCATTATACTTTATTTCCAGCTAAAATTCTTTGCCATTGTTACCATGTATACCAATGCACCATATATTGTTTTATTCCGTAACTGAAATCACACTTACAATTTACAAGCAAGTAGAAGGATAGGCAGAATCAAGATGCCATAGGACTTGGGAAGCAGATAAAATATAATAAGAGATTAAAGAGAACAATGGCCAAGCAGTAAGTACATAAATGTAAATATATACAGGACAAAGAGGTAACATATATCTTATGTCTGGTAAAATATATCTTGTATCTTATATACAGGGCTGTCTTCAATCAAAGAAGAAGGAAAACTTCTTCCAGTGTCTAGAATCTTAAATCATGCATTCAATGATTATAATTTAAAGAAAGTCAGAAACAAGAATTCCTTCATGCAAAACATATAGAAACCAAACCCTTCTCTGTTCATATTATAAAAAATGTCCGATCTTTTTTCTTACATCGCTATTTATAGACTTGGCATGGATGCAACTTACTTCTCCTAATTCAACTAAAACAAGGGAAAGAAAAAACCAGATACTTATCTAAGTTCAACGCAAAAGTACCGTAAAAAGTAGGAAATTTTCCTACAAAATAGGATGATTTCCAACCCCTTGTCACGTCCAAATCAGATCTCCTAAAATCTCTCAATCTCCTTAAAACTCTCCCATATTGGACGTCCAAACTTCTTTCCATAAGACAAAGTAAGGCGACCAACTATAGAAAACCAATAAAAAGAAGAAAAAAAGAAACTACAACTAAAATAAGCCTAAAACTAGGACTCTTTAAGCTTTGTGATCAACGAGGGCCATCGATCTTGTCGGTGCTCTAATCTCTAGATGATCTGGAATCCTCGGCCTTTGGATAGTCCTCTCTCGACATATTCTCGTATCAATCGTTGATCTGGATATCTTGGTCATTGATCAAAGGGCTTGACATCAACTGATCATGATCTTGATGCTTTCAGCTCTTGATCTACGTAATTCGATCAGCAATCTAGATCATCCGGCCTCTGAATGGCTAAAGATGCACCTGCATCATTAAATCGGCACACGCAGGAAATATAGCAAAGGATGGTAACACTAGAAAGAACTGAAAAAATAGTAATAAATGAAAAAATAAAATAATTGGATTTTATTTATGAAGATCTAGCTCTTACAACACCTAGTACATAGAACTACATCGCTGCCTACTAATTACAATGCTTTGCATATTTGGGATTTTATCAATGGGAATCTGGGGGTGGAAAGAGACTCTCTGTGCGAAATCTCTTGGCCTCTTAACAAATCTCCCTGTCCATGGAGATTGGATTGGTTCATAGTTCATTTCTGAAGTCAGTGATCATGCAGAATAGTTAAGCCCACTACTTGTCAATTCCATAATCTACTAATGATTTGGCAGGCCAACTTGCAAATGATGGGTTGGACCACCCTGATGTAGATGTGGGATTAGCTTCAACCAAAAATTTAATACCACCCAATCTCTCCAGTTACTTTTTTTTTTTTTTTGAAAATTGACAATTTCATTGATGCTATGAAGATTACAATGGGGACCAGGGTCCCAACTTGCATTACATAGAATCAATTAAGGGTGGCCAGGACCAATAAAACCAAACAGAATCTTCTGTGCCAATCCGCTGTAGATAGATAAATACTTCCATGCACTCCCACCATGCCAAATCGCTATATCACTTCCCTTTCGAAATCTTCATCTACTACTGCATCCAAAAAAACCTTCACCAAACTCCATCCTTTCCTTTACATTAGGCATCCATCAAAACAGGCTTGCCTGGATAGTCATTCAGTTTGTATCTTTGGATGATAAGCCTAAAATGCGCACTCCCCTTCGCCATAATCATGAAGGATCAAGAAACCCAGCATGATTATGAGGAATTCCTCCAAAGTCCCGATCAATAAGCAGAATGTTTCTGTTAATAATACTTTCTTCGACCAACCGGATACCCACCACCCTAAAGCCCCACAGAGGCTACGCCCAGTGAGATTCCTAGCTCGAGACTCAAAGAAGGAATCTTTCCATTGCTGCCGAAGGCGTTCTCCCAACAATGCCATCTCTTCATCAACAGTCATCTTTCTTGGCTACTACATGACATTCTCTAGCACCAAAAAACCCCAAGGGTGAGCCAAAACTTCGATCACTCCAAGGCTTCATGACTAAATGATGAGCACATTAAAGTGTGAATGGCAGGAGTTAAAAGCATGTATTTTTCTCATTTAAAGCGGTGTTACTAAGGTATTTTCATTGTTTTTGGTGTTTCAAGTTATTTTCTGGATGTCTACAGAAAATACAGCTAATGAGATAGAGTTCCACAGAAAATATCATTTTGCAGCTACAAGTAAAAATTCCGAAGATTAGACGCTAACCGAATGAGAGAAGGGTCCACCGAGTGAATGGTTCAGATGATCCCAATTTAATTTGGAACTTTCCATTAATTGCCCACTGCAAAGATTTCGAATTGGATGAGTAATATAACGGTCGAATCAGCTTATGAAGAAAGGATTAGAGGAATGATCAGTTGATATCTTGGCCATTAAAATGGATGATCCAAAGTAAGCATGTGATAGGCTACAATTTTGATGAATCGGATCATCCTATGGTCTAATTAGATGGATGGTCTGGATAGGTCTATGGAAATAAATTGGTGATACATCCAATTTACATTATGGCCAATTCGTTCATTATTGCTAGCATATGTACGGTTTAGATTATCATAAGGCAATGGATTTGGGGCTCACCAAACCAGTATCATACCCAAAATTTGCAGCCACATTAGAGTTATTGGGCCCACTTATATAAATATTTCTTTATCTTTAAACGAACAGATTGGATGACCCACTAGAATTACATTGCTGCTGGCATCAGTTATTGGAATTGTGCTGGAGAAAATTACTGGAATGAATAGTTGCTGGAATGAATAGTCACTGGAATGAATTGGAAGTTGCTGGAATTTATGAACCGACCATCGATTTTGGCAACCGCCAAAAACGTCCGGCACATGTGGATGGAAGTGCTATTCTCGGTTTTGAACACTTGCTACTAAAAACAGTGGGGCCCACGTTAAGGGGGCTCTATTTTAAAACGTGGCAGAAGGTTCTCACCCAACTAGTGGATGGAAAATCAAGGGTCATTGGAATGCTTTCTTTTAATTCCAATCATAGAAGGATTCTAAAAATTTATGAAAGGCTAATGAAAATTGGCATTATGGAAAGTGGATTCACCTCATAACTTACCAACTCCATACCTGTAAATATCGGCAGCACTTCTTTCTATTTTTCGAGAAAAAAAAAAGAGAAGAAAAAAAAAACGAGGAACTCTCTCTTTCCTTGTCTCATATTAGAAAGAAGTGAATTGATGGAAAGCTCTTTCTTCTATATTTAAATAATGTGGATCTTTTTGGAATCTAATGGTGAGAATTCTATTGGAAGGAGGGCATTGATAGAAATTCCATAAGAAGATAATCGGCAATTTTTCTCACGATTTTGTAAATAGTGGGACGGCATTCGCTTACACTGTTGTGGAAATTCCATTATGGGAAGGCCTTCTATCTATCTTCCTCTATATTTTATACTTGTTCTCATCTCTCATCTCACTCTCACTCTTTTCACCTTATTTTTATTTTGGTTCTCTCGTTTGCAATACTTGGAATTTTCGTCAACAAAGATCTCTCTAGGTTGGAAATTTGGTTCAACGCTATTCTTCTTCAAGTTTATGTTTCGGCACCGTCATATCTCTCGGCCAAGGATTCAATCATTGCGAAAAGACTAAATGTTCTTTTATTTTTGTTCTTTATTTCAAGAATTAGTTCAATGTATTTTTGTTTCAAATTCAATTAAAGTAGAGCTTTCTTTCTTTATTTAATGGCAATTTCAATTCCCCTCTCTATTTTCTTTGTTTCTTTCCCCTTCTCCATGAACAACTAAACCCACCTACTTAGGGTTTAGATGAAACCATGGGGAAGGAGAAAGATGATTAATTCCAATCAATGATATAATACAATAATCATATATAGGGGTTTGTATTTGTTAGATCCCAATCACTCATGCCATTGGATTCAATCCTTTCGTATGCGTAATTGTTGATGAACAAATATAAACGCTTATATAACTTTCGAAATCGGATAGTGTATATGATCGATTACTCATGGGCAATGACATCCATTGATCTTATTTCTCGTAGAGCAACTATCTAATACACTACACAATTCAAAAATTGGTCTGATCAATAATCTAATCTCAACCTATGGTGGATTCTAACCCTAAGTACTATTTTATATTGAATTAAGGCTTTTACACTATTCCAAATTACTTTTGCAATTTTCCATGGCCCTTAGAATTTTGGTTTTCTAATTAGATTAGATAAGTAGTTAAAAGAGATCATTAGAATTTTGGTACACTTTGCCTAAATATAAGAGTTAAATTGGTAATCATTTTTACATTGTTTTCGACCCATATTTATTTAGTTAATAAATTTACGATACATTGTTGGCTCCGAGGTTTTTGTCCACAGAAATCCTGAGTTCATTCCAGGCAACAATATATTATAAGTTCATTTTCTAAGTAGTATAAGGGTAGAAATTGCAATAAGCTCTTCCCTGAGTTCAACCCGTATTTACACGATCCGTACGCTTGCGGTTATTTAATATCACAATCAAGTTTTTTGCGCCGTTGCCGGGGAAGAGTACAGTTACTTTTTAATTCTTATATTATTCGAAGTAATTTTTAGTTTTCTTTTAGTTTTAATTATTTGTTTGTTTACTTTGGTTTTTGGTTACTTCTTGTTCTAACTTGGCTATTTTCTGTGTATGAGTGTTGTAGGTTGGGTGCGCAACTCTGTCAATCGCTTGGAGAGAGTAATTCGATCAGAAATAGAGAACATTCAACCAATTCCAATAGCTATGGCGGAAGGGGAAGTTCCCAAAACCCTTCGCGATAGTTTCTACCCTGCTCGAGCCGCACAACCTTCTTGTATTCGATTGCCGCTGCTCAGGGCATAATTTTGAGTTAAAATCGCAGTTTATCACTATGCTTCCACACTTTCACGGGCTTCCTCCTTAGGATGCCTACTTATTTTTAAGAGAGTTTGAAGAGGTATGTGCTTTAATTAAACTACAACAACTCACGGATGATGCGGTTAAATTGAGGTTTGTAACCTTTTCACTCAAAGAGGGAACCAAAAAATGGCTTTATGGTTTGCCCACAAACTCCATCACCACTTGGGAGGAGTTTACAGTAGCGTTTCTTAAGAAATTCTTTCTGTCACATAAAACTAATAGATTAAGAAATGATATTCTTCAATTTAGGCAAAAGCCTCATGAGTCGTTTTCAAAGTTTATGGAGAGATTCAAAGATCTACTCCAAGAATGGCCTTACCACGGCTTAGACACTTGGCACTTGTGCCAAATCATATATGAGGGTATTGATTTTCAAACCAAACAACTTTTAGAGTCCATGTGCCCTACAGGATTCACATCCTTTACGGATGAAGACGATGCTTGGAAATTCTTGCTTGATTTGGGAGAAAAGACCCGTGAGTGGAAATCCACTCAAGAAAGGGAAAGAGCCACATCAAGTAAAGGATTCTTTATTGAGGGTACCATAGCCAAAAAGGCCCAATTAGATAGCCTAATCAAAAGGCTTGAGACAATAGTTGTAAAGGGACCCATACAAGTCAATCAAAGTGTCCCTATGTGCAATTAGTGCCAATCTCCTGACCATGTCATGGAAGAGTGCCCCAATGTTTCAAAGTTTGGTATTTCTACTGAAAATGCAAGTGCTTTGTTTGCAAATAATCCATATAGTAGCACTTACAATCCGGGATGGAGAAATCATCCCAATTCTTCTTGGAGCAAAGGGAACTACGAAGGTGGGCCTTCCAATTTCCAAAGGTCAAGGCCAATTTGGCCAACCTAGGCCCACCTTCCCTCCCTCTTATGTTCGGCCACCCCTAACCACACCTCCACCTTTTCAAAACCCAATTTTAAATAATGTTTCAAATCAGCAACCACCGGATTTTCAAAAACAAGGTGAGTTGGCAGGCATAGCTTCCTTATAAAAGAGCATAGAACTTCTCACTAGCACTTTCGTGACAAGCCAACACAATATGGAGAAGCAAATCTCCCAACTTGCCATGGCTTTGCATGAGAGGGAAAAGGGAAAGATGATGAGTCAACCCGTTCCCAATCCAAAGAACGTGAATATGAATGTGAATGAACAGGTACCGCCAAATCAGTTGAATGCCATTCAACCAATTCTGACGCCGCAAGAGCCCTCCAATGAATGTAATGCCGTATATGCTTTAAGAAGTGGTAGAGATTACCACAAGGAGGAAGTCAGATCCGAACCCTCTAGAGATCATCAAGAGACACCCAATGAGGTAGTAAAGACCCCCCTCACACAGGTTCAACTGCGGAACCCGAAAAGGTAAGCGAAAAGGTAAGTGAAGAGCAAGTAGTTTCACCACCTGAAAAGGAATATGTGCCCAAGGCTCCTTTTCCAAGGGGCTCCTTTTCCAGGGAGACTTGCCAATAATAAGAAGGTGGATGCCATGGATAAATTTTGAGTGTGTTTAAACAAGTGCAAATTAACATTCCTTTGTTAAATGTGATTTCACAGGTTCCTACTTATGCCAAAGTTTTGAAAGACATGTGCACCCAAAAGCGCACAACTAATGTGCCCAAGAAGGCTTTCTTGCCTGCAAACATAAGTTCCATTTTGTCTCAACAAATGGTGGCTATGTATAAGGACCCGGGATGTCCTACTATTTCTTGCACTAATGGTAACACAAAAATTGAACATGCTCTTTTGGATTTGGGTGCAAGTGTAAATCTCTTGCCTTTTTCTGTATTTAAACAACTAGGATTAGGAGACCTCAAACCAACCACCGTCACTCTCCAATTGGTAGATAGATCAATTAAGACACCCAAAGGGATGGTTGATGATGTGCTAGTTAAAGTAGGAGATTTTCTATTTCCCGTTGATATTTTTGTGCTAGATACAGAGCCCGTTGCTAATATTAAGAATCAAATTCCTACCATCCTTAGTAGGCATTTCCTTGCTACTAGCAACGCTTTAATTAATTGTAGGAATGGCCTAATGAAATTATCTTTTGGGAATACATCAGTAGATTTCAATGTTTTTCGATTAGGTAAGCAACCCAATTTTCATGAAGAAATTAATATGTTACATTCCTTTCCTGAAGATATTATTACTAAATTTGAAATCGATTTTGATGCCGGTTTCTAAGAATGTTTGGATGAACTAGGAGATGATGGAGGAGGCGATTTCTTTTCCGATGTCTTGGACATTCAAAACGTGGAACCCGTGGGACCATTAGCAACATCCCTTCCAAAGCCGTCGATTGAAGAGGCCCCACAGCTAGAGTTGAAGCCTTTGCCTTTTAATTTACGTTATGCTTTTTTGGGTGCTAATTGTACTTTACCTGTAATAATTACTGCGGACCTAACCTCTACTCAAGAGGAGGAACTCATTAAACTACTAAAAGATAATAAGGAAGCCATAGGTTAGACAATGGCCGACATCAAAGGAATTAGCCCTTCAATTGTGCAACATCACATCAACCTCATTGAGGGTTCCAAACCGTCAAGGGAACCTCAAAGAAGGGCTAATCCTGTGATGAAGGAAGCCATCCAAAAAGAGATCTTAAAATGCCTTGATAATTGGATCATATATCCCATCTCGGATAGCCAATAGGTGAGTCCCGTTCAAGTAGTGCCTAAGAAGTCGGAAATCACCGTTATACAATCCGCCACCAATGAACTTATTCCAACTCGTATTCAAACGGGATGGCGGGTTTGTATTGACTACCAAAAGCTTAATGCGGCTACTTGGAAGGATCACTTTCCTTTGCCTTTTATTGATCAAATGTTAGAAAGGTTAACGGGTCATGAGTATTATTGTTTTTTAGATGGCTATTCCGATTACAATCAAATTCCAATAGCCCCTGAAGATCAAGAGAAAACGACGTTCACATACCCCTTTGGAACGTTTGCTTATAGATGCATACCTTTTGGGCTATGCAATGCACCTGCAACCTTCCAAAGATGCATGATGAGTATCTTTTCTGATATGGTGGAGACCTTTCTTGAGGTCTTAATGGATGATTTTTCTATTCATGGCTCTACCTATGCCGAGTGTTTATACCACTTGAAGTAGGTCTTAGAAAGGAGTAGAGAAAAAAACCTTGTCTGCAATTGGAAAAAGTGTCATTTTATGGTAAAAGAGGGCATAGTTCTAAGTCATGTGATTTCAAAAGCAGGTATTAAGGTTGATAAAGTCAAGGTGGATCTCATTGTTCATCTTCCACCACCCAAAAGTGTAAAGGATATCCGATCATTTTTGGGTCATGTGGGCTTCTACCGGAGATTTATAAAGGATTTTTCTAAAATTTCTAGCCCTCTAACCAATTTGTTAGCAAATGATCAAAAATTTGAGTTCTCCAAAGAATGCTTTGATTCTTTTGAGTGTTTGAAAAATGAGCTAACTAAGGCTCCTATCATTCAAGCACCCAATTGGACCGAACCATTTGAAATTATGTGTGATGCTTCCGACTTTTCCACAGGAGCCGTTTTGGGTCAAAGATTTAATAAATTACCGCATGTAATCTATTATGCAAGTAGGACTCCGAATGATGCACAACTCAACTACACCACTACGGAAAAAGAATTTTTAGCGGTTGTGTTTGCATTAGAGAAGTTTCGGTCCTACTTGATTGGATCGCATGTGATAATTTATACCGACCATTCGGCAATCAAGTACCTTATTAGAAAGAAAGATGTTAAAGTTCGCCTCATTAGGTGGGTTTTACTTCTTCAAGAATTTGATTTGAAAATTCGAGATAAGAAAGGTACGGAGAACTTGGTTGCTGATCATTTGTCTAGATTACCTAATGCAAAGGATGACGAAGGTCCCATTAATGAGAACTTTCCTGATGAGCAAATGTTGGCTATTTCGAATGAACCATGGTATGTGGATATTGTGAATTATTTGGTTACAGGTGCGACACCGGATCCTTGGTCCAACCAAGACAAATACCGATTTCACTCACAGGTAAAGTATTTCTTTTGGGATGACCCTCATTTGTTCAAAACTTGTTCGGATCAAATTGTCCGACGTTGTGTGCCCGATCATGAGCAACAATCGATCATTCCTTTTGCCATGATCAAACATGTGGTGGCCACTTTAGTGCAAAGAAAACCGCCCGGAAAGTGTTGCAACGTGGTTTCTATTGGCCTAGTCTTTTTAAGGATTCTTTTGATTTTTGTAAAGGGTGTAGATCGTGTCAGTCATTAGGTAGAGTACAAAGAGGAACATGATGCCCCTCAACCCAATCTTAGTAGTAGAAATATTTGATGTGTGGGGTATTGATTTTATGGGTCCATTTCCCAACTCTTTTGGAATTTGTATATTTTGTTAGGAGTAGAATATGTTTCAAAGTGGAATGAAGCAATTGCTTGCAAATCTAATAACCACAAGGTGGTAGTCAAGTTTTTAAAAGAAAACATCTTTTCACACTTTGGTACACCTCGAGCTATCATTAGTGATAGGAGTAAGCACTTTGTAATAGACCTTTTGAAGCTCTTATGAAGAAATATGGGATTACTCATAAGTTGGCTACCCCTTACATCCCCAAACGAGTGGCCAAGTGGAGGTTTCGAATAGGCTAATTAAGCAAATTTTAGAGAAGACGGTTAATCCAAATCGCAAGGATTGGTCTATTAAATTAGTGGATACCTTGTGGGCTCATAGGACAGCATTCAAGACTGATCTTGGTCAGTCTCCTTACCGTCTTGTGTATGGAAAAGCTTGCCATCTCCCGGTTGAATTGGAACATAAAGCTTTTTGGGCCATTAAGAAACTAAATTTTGACTTGTCTGATGCAGGTAATCATAGAAGAGTTCAACTCGCCGAATTGGAACTGTTGCGGAATGATGCCTGTGAGAATGCAAAAATTTACAAAGAGAAGACAAAAGCCTTTCATGATAAACATATTTTGAGAAAAACATTTCAAGGGGGCGAAAAAGTTCTTCTCTACAATTTAAGGTTGCACATCTTTCCAGGTAAGTTAAGATCCCGTTGGGATTTTGTCCATACTTGGTAAACAAAGTCTTCTCCCATGGTGCAATCGAAGTTCTAAATCCGAAAAATGGTGAAATATTTAAAGTTAATGGACAAAGATTGAAGCCTTTTGTTGAATTTCAGTCATCACAATTGGAAGAGGTCATGGATCTCCATGAACCTCTTTATTCAAATCTTTCCTAAAAGAAAAAGGAACGCCCCTCCCTTTCCTTTATTGTCCATGTTTCTATTTTTTGCATGCTTGAGGACACTGCATGATACAAGTATGGGGGGGGGGGGGTGTTATGTTTGAAAAGCTTAGTTGTAAATTTCTGTTTATGGTTAAAAGTGGAATATGTAATTTTCCTTTGTTTTTTGTATCTTTAAAAAAAAAAAAAAAAAAAACAACTAGATATTTTTGGAAAGAGATTTTTATCCCATTTTAAGAAAGGAAATTAGTTTATATTTTAGTTTTGGAATTTGAGAAACTAAAGAGAGCGCTTTCTACTTAGAGGTTAGATTTCTTTTAGAATCTTGTTTATAAAAAGTTTGATTAGGAAACGAAAATAGAATGTTGGCTTATATATGGTAAGTGAAAAAGGAAAGAAAGGTTGAAAAAAAAAATAGAAAGTATTTTTTGAGCTAGTCTTGACTTGTAGCCTTTTTAACTCGAGCAAGTAAGTCCGAGGGGTGTTCTACACCTAGTTCCTTAAAGCCAACTGGCTTGAAAGTAATTGACCAAAAGCTCGCTACAAGAGTCATCTAGAAAGTTTAAGAGGTCAAGACATTGCACGGATCAAAATTTTGGAACTCTTACTGCATCAATTTCTAAAGATATATGCAAAAGTAATTCCGACACTGCTTAGTAACTTGGGTGTCTGGTGCAAGCTCTGCATGTCATTCACGCCAACAGCAGTAGAGGAATAATTGAGTTCAATTCTTAAGACATAATGGGAATGTGGAAAGAAAGGTGGAACCATATAAGTGTTCAATTTTCTACTGAATTTCTGATTCAAATTCTTTTATAACTAAGATGACATTAGAATCCAATCTATAGCGACAAAAGTGTGAAAAATATAAATGAGGATTATTTAATTGAAATATATGTCGAATTTCACAACTTGGAACGGGATAATAAAGATCAAGTATGGGGGTATTCTAAAAGTTTCTATCTGGAATAAAATATTAAAGCAAAGGGAAGTGTTATATTTTGCTTTATTCTATATTAAGGATTTGCAATTAAAGTTTTTCTTTTTTGAAAGTTTTAAATTTTGAAATTTTATGTGTATATTCATTGCAAACACTCACGAGACACAACTCGTCCACTAGGGTAACTTAGGGGTTTAAAGGCTTGTTGCACATGCTAAGTGCAATCGTGATTCCTACGAAAGTAAGTTAGGATTCTGTTTTTTGTTTCAGTTTTGTTTTTAGTTATTTTTCTTCTTGTTTGCTTGAGGACAAGCAAAGCTTAAGTATGGAGGAATCTGATGAGCACATTTATGTGTGAATGGTAGGAGTTAAAAGCATGTATTTTTCTCATTTAAAGCGGTGCTACTAAGGTATTTTCATTGTTTTTTATGTTTCAGGTTATTTTCTGGATGTCCACAGAAAATACAGCTAATGAGATGGAGTTCCACAGAAAATATCATTTTGCAGCTACAAGTAAAAATTCCGAAGATTAGACGCTAACCGAATGAGAGAAGGGTCCACCGAGTGAATGGTTCAGATGATCCCAATTTAATTTGGAACTTTCCATTAATTGCCCATTGCTAAGCTTTCGAATGGATGAGTAATATAATGGTCGAATCAGCTTATGAAGAAAGGATTAGAGGAATGACCAGTTGATATCTTGGCCATTAAAATGGATGATCCAAAGTAAGCATGTGATAGGCTACAATTTTGATGAATCAGATCATCCTATGGTCTAATTAGATTGATGGTCTGGATCGGTCGGTCTATGGAAATAAATTGGTGATACATCCAATTTACATTATGGCCAATTCGTTCATTATTGCTCAGCATATGTACGATTTAGATTATCATAAGGCAATGGATTTGGGGCTCACCAAACCAGTATCATACCCAATTAAATTTGCAGCCACATTAGAGTTATTGGGCCCACTTATATAAATATTTCTTTATCTTTAAATGAACGGTTTGGATGACCCACTGGAATTACATTGCTGCTGGAATCAGTTATTGGAATTGTGCCGGAATCAGTTACTGGAATTGTGCTGGAATAAGTTGCTGGAATCAGTTATTGGAATTGTGCTGGAATCAGTAATTGGAATTGTGCTGGAATAACTTACTGGAATGAGTAGTTGCAGGAATGATGAGTCACTGGAATGAATTGGAAGTTGCCGGAATTTATGAACTGACCATCGATTTTGGCAACCACCAAAAACGTCCAGCACATGTGGATGGAAGTGCTATTCTCGGTTTTGGACACTTGCTACTAAAAACAGTGGGGCTCACTTTAAGGGGGCTCTATTTTAAAACGTGGCAGAAGGTTCTCACCCAACTAGTGGATGGAAAATCAAGGGTCATTGGAATGCTTTCTTTTAATTCCAATCATAGGACTCTAAAAATTTATGAAAAGCTAATGAAAATTGGCATTATGGAAAGTGGATTCACCTCATAACTTAGCAACTCCATACCACTAAATATCGGCAGCACTTCTTCTTTCTATTTTTCGAGAAAAAATACAAGAGAAGAAAAAAAAACGAGGAACTCTCTCTTTCCTCTTCTCATATTAGAAAGAAGTGAATTGATGGAAAGCTCTTTCTTCTATATTTAAATAATGTGGATCTTTTTGGAATCAAATGGTGAGAATTCTATTGGAAGGAGGGCATTGATAGAAATTCCATAAGAAGATAATCGGCAATTTTTCTCACGATTTTGCAAATAGTGGGACGACATTCTCTTACACTGTTGTGGAAAATTCCATTATGGGAAGGCTTTCTATCTATCTTCCTCTATATTTTATACTTTTTCTCATCTCTCAGCTCACTCTCACTCTTTTCATCTTATTTTTATTTTGGTTCTCTCGTTTGTAATACTTGGAATTTTCGTCAACAAAGATCTCTCCCGCTTGGAAATTTGGTTCAACACTATTCTTCTTCAAGTTTATGTTTCGGCACCGTCATATCTCTCGACCAAGGATTCAATCATTGCGAAAAGACTAAGTGTTCTTTTATTTTTGTTCTTTCTTCCAAGAATTAGTTCAATGTATTTTTGTTTCAAATTCAATTAAAGTAGAGCTTTCTTTGTTTATTTAATGGCAATTCCAATTCCCCTCTCTATCTTCTTTGTTTCTTTCCCCTTCTCCATGAACAACTAAACCCACCTACTTAGGGTTTAGATGAAACCATGGGGAAGGAGAAAGATGATTAATTCCAATCAATGATATAATACAATAATCATATATATGGGTTTGTATTTGTTAGATCCCAATCACTCATGCCATTGGATTCAATCCTTTCGTATGCGTAATTGTTGATGAACAAATATAAATGCTTATATAACTTTCAAAATCGGATAGTGTATATGATCAATTACTCATGGGTAATGACATCCATTGATCTTATTTCCCATAGACCAATTATCTAATACACTATACAATACAAAAATTGGTTTGATTAATAATCTAATCTCAACCTATGGTGGATTCTAACCCTAAGTACTCTTTTATATTGAATTAAGGTTACACTATTCCAAATTACTTTTGCAATTTTCCATTTAACTTGGGCCCTTAGAATTTTGGTTTTCTAATTAGATTAGATAAGTAGTTAAAAGAGATCATTAGAATTTTGGTACACTTTGCCTAAATATAAGAGTTAAATTGGTAATCATTTTTACATTGTTTTCGACCCATATCTATTTAGTTAATAAATTTACGATACATTGTTGGCTCTGAGGTTTTTGTCCACGGAAATCCTGAGTCCATTCCATGCAACAATATATTATAAGTTCATTTTCTACGTTGTATAAAGGTAGAAATTGCAATAAGCTCTTGCCTGAGTTCAACCCGTATTTACACGATCCATGCACTTGCAGTTATTTAATATCACAATCACTAAAGAATAAAAAGGAGGCCCCCCGACCCAAAGGATACTAACTTCTAACTGGAAAAACTAGTAATAATAATTCAGCCAGAAGCAAAACCTACCCTGGGCGACCGGGAATAAACTTTGAGAAGTTTTGAGAGTCTACTATTTTTCTTTCTTGACCCTACCAAAGATGCATCCAAAAGATTCTCAACAATACGAGCAAGGAGGTTATTTCCTGATCTTGCCACCCTTGCATTAAGATTTAGGCGATGATTAAAGCCGCCAGAGGCTCGGGAAACGAAGGTGTTCCTTACTTTTGTAGGAAGGGCACCTTTATTTCTATCCTTATTGGGAAGGTCCGACCAAGCAACTTTCCTTCTAGGGGCAACAGAGTCAAACGGCTTACTCTTCTCGAGTCCCACCCGGGGCAAACAAGACTGACCAACGCTCCTAATTGCAGGCCCCTTCACACCTTTCTCGAGCTCTTTCAACACCATCCTTGGATTTAAAATTTGAATTACACAAGGGAACCAACGACTCATCAGGAGACCGATCCTCAATCAGCAGGGAACCCCCAATCGGCGGTATAATGCCCATACCGGCACATCCCAAGAAACTAGAGTAATCAGAAACACCACTTTTATTATGGTGTTTTTTCTGGAAATCAATCCCAATGGAGTAAACCTTATCAAGGATTCTAATTCTAACACAAGAACCATGGAAAAGCCACCAGGGGCCAAAATTTGGCCGAGACAAAACTCATACAATGCTGGTGGTTGCCTTCCATTTTGGTTTCCAATACTTTACCAAATAGATTTCCTATAGCTTCCACCGTTGAAACAGCCCATGCATGCAGAGGGACGCCATAAAAATTAACCCAAAGAGCTTCCTCACCTTGAAGGAACTCCCTAATAGATGGTGAGAGAGAAACCAAATGGTTACCTAGGGCTTCAGATCCCATAGCAAGAATCTTTGATGCCTGGGCTTCAAATTCAAACATAAAGAGGATCTCGTCTTCCGCCAAGATACAAGGGCAATGTAAGGATGGAACTATGGAAGATCCCAAACTTTTTGTGCCCAAAGCTAGAGGTCCTCCAGAGACATGTAACTGTCTTTCTTTTTTCCTATAAGACAAGCTTTTAGGGTGTCCATACGTGTAAGCACTTCCTTGCCAGAAATGGAAAGAGTTGGGCTCCCCTTACACTCAAGAAATTGGATTTTACCCGAGAATCAGGCCAACGACCGTCCACCTCACAGTTAGCCTCCATGCCAGGCTCTGAGATAACACGGGCAACCCATTTTGAGGGGTTTTCAGACCGTTGACACCAACGACACTTATCCCGCCACCTGAAATTAAAATATTTACAGGGGGGAACAAAACCAACCACCAGGACTATTCCTTACTTTAATATTCCTATTGGAACTCTTCTCCTCCCCGGATACAAAGGAAGGTTTCGGTTATGCTTTAACTCGCAAGCACCTTCTACATTTGTGCCTCCATCTAAAATTCTGGTAGGAGCAGTAGTAGCACTGCCAATCCTCCGACACCCTCCATCTCCTCCTCCAATCATCTTCCCTGCTCTAAGTTAAAACCCCCAACCCAATCTCTCCAGTTCCATTCAGCTCAAGGCTGAACTAAGGCTCACTTGATCACTGATAATTTGATGAAGGAGGTAGATTTGTAGCCTACGAGGGAACTTACAATCCTAAAATGCTTTGTTGCAGTTTACTTAAACACAAACTGGTTTTAATGTCGAGATGAGATGTACTACAAATGCAGCAGGAAGTGTTACAGAAATGGAATTACTTGATGTCCAATTGTGTCTACTAATGGACGACAGTCAAGTGCTACAAGAGGACAGAGACCATGTATAACCCCATCTTTCAGATCTATACCCCTAAAAGAGTTTGTTATGCGACATGATCATACTAAATGTAATTTCAGATTTCTAGCAGGAATTTGTCAAGGTTGGAGATCCACCAAACTGTTTCAATCGATTGAAGCAGCAGAAACCATGACGGTTCAAGAAGTTTTGTTATAAAAAATTATCCAAAGTAAAAAAGGCAACCGCGATTTAGACTGGTTGCTGGTTAATTCGGAAAAAAGTGAGTTGAATGTACTACATTGAAGGACAGGTGACTTAAACAGAAGTATGTGTGCACAGTTTTCTAAAGGAAGTAACTCCTGCAAGTCAGAAACTGTGAGCTTTGTCATTGTTGTACTTCGAACTGATTGGGATCAACATGGAGTCGAGTAGTTATTGCAGTTTTTGTGACCGTTTAGTAGAATTTCAGATTTCCACTTCAAACTGTATTATTACACTATTTCTCCAGATCTGATCCAAAATGCATGATTTAGTATTGTTTAACATGAAACAGATGCTTCAGATCTTGATTGGATGAAACAAAAACAATCCAAAGTGAGAGATCAGTCCAGATCTGGAACAGAACAGTCTAGGCTAGCTCATGGTTCGGTTTAAGTCCGATCTGAACTGTGTTTTGTTTCTTTACAGTAATTCAGTTACTTGAACACACTACATTGTATTCCGCAAATCAAAAGAAATTGGATCCATTTGGATGTTTGTAATTTAGAAGTAGTACCAGAGTAAAAGTAAGTAACAGTACAGTGTAAAAGTGAAAAAAAAAAATTTACTTTCCAAGAGTCATTTGGTTGACAATAGTTTGAGAATGAAAATGGGAAAGACGAGATGTAGGAGTAGCTTCTAAAATGGTGTAAATCTCCTATGGATGTGCTGCAAAACTGACTTAAATAAATTCTTTTAAAAAGGCGATACAGAGAACCCATTTTGAAACAAAAGAAAACAGCAGAATCAGAAACAAAAGTAACTAGTGGTTGACACATGGTTACTTTTATTGAAAGCAGCTGATACAGAAACAGAATTGTGATACTGCAGAAACAGCTGCAAATAAAAAAAGACCGCAAACCAGTATGCATAGCTACTGGTTTAATAGAAGAAAAAAAAAGGAAACAGAAATCAAAGTGACAAAAACCGATGCAGGGAACCCACTCTGCAATGCTACAGAATCAACACAAGGGTAGGGGAAAAGGAAGAAGATTAGGTGATGGGGAACATTCAAGATGACATTAAGAATCAAGGAGTTAAGGAGAAAAAATAAGAGAGAAGAGTTTTGGGCGTAATTATGTGTGAGGTAAGAAGAAATAAAAGGGCAAGCATGCCCTAGATAAATAAAAGAAAATATGAAGAAAAGAAAATTATGAAAATACCGTAATTTAAATGCACACACTTGTACCTTTAACATCTTTCTCCTTCTTTTGATATATCGATGGTTATCTTTCAAAAAAAAAAAAAAAAATTTGCACCAGTGTTTCAAAATGCGGATGCGGAGCAGAACCCCGCCAAAGAAAATCCTAGTCGACTCGGCACGACATAGTCAAGTACTTGGTTGACGCGACTGAGTACTCGGTTGACACAATCATAATTCGGGAGAGTCAAAGGAGTTTTTATTGACTCTGTAGGGGGAGTTTTAAAACTGTGCTTTGCACACCCTTCACAGCAAAAATTGAACTGGTAGCATACTTGATTCAAATCAACTAAACATGGCACATTAGCACTTCACCTTTTAGCTATCAGATTAGCACTTCACCTTTTGGCCATACAGATTTCAACCATACAACAGGTAGGACGCAATGGCCTCCAACAAGAATCACATAGGCAGGTTTGGCGTCCCAACTTTGTTTACAGCTTTTGCATTTACATTGAGAAAGAATCCCCATATGGTTCAGGAAGAGTGAGTACTCATCTTACTATATCATGACTCGTTTGAACTCAATTGAACTGGTTCCCAGAAGCACCATATTTAGAAGGAGACCGTGGCTCAGAATGGATGGAATCAGGATAGACCTATTTTTCTTCTCAAAGTATGCCCCCATGTATTGACCAAAGCATCCAAATCCTAGGTTATGTGTGCACTTCTCCATCATGAGAAGGCCATTTTGGTAAAGGTATAATACAATTTGATGTTGAATCTGGATGCCTACTTAGGGAACATAACCACAACTCCCTCACAGCTAGAATCCATTACATGTAGTTGCATTGGTGTACCAATACAGTTATGATGAATTGAATATCCTCAATTCTTATACCCTATGATGCATTCAAGAACTCTTATTACAAAGCATGCTTTTTAGAATATCAATTTATTAGTAATAAGACAATGGCTAGGGTCGAGGTGGCTCTAAGACAGCAACAAAAACCGGATCCATACATAATAGGGTCATATTGGCACACCTAGGCCTTTCACAAAGCAGTTCATTAATGCCTTTCACAAATAAAAGTGCAACAAGTCCAAAAATGCGTCTACCTCCAACATTTGCAGAAGCAGTACATCAACGACATTTAGACACAGGCATTTGGTTGCAATCAATATGGGTAAAAAAATAAATCCACTTGGTTTCCAACTTCATGCAAACAAAGCCATCATTTCCTTTGGTTCGCAAGATCAAAACGTTATTCCAAGGGACTCAAGGAAGATGAAAAATACAGGATAATATATCAAGAATTATATACAAAAAATATGAGATCAGCTTCAAAAGGAATTGCACATATAAAGATTTTTAAAAAAAATCGATCCGATCCAATTCATAATCTATATTGGATTCCCAAATTTATTAATTGAGGGTCGAAAACAAGGAATCAAAGAATTACTAATAAATGTACAAAAAGGGTTTCATTCCGTGAACCAGAGACTCAACATGGCTATCACAAGAGTTGTGAAGCCTTATGAACAACCTAATATTCTTACAAAATATATTGTTCTACAATTAAAGAATATAGTTTCTTCTCGACGGAAAAGAAATTGCACATGTCGAATGGATCAGAGAAGTTAGGGTTCCCCCACAAACCATTCGACCTAAAACTGATCATTGCTCCTATACAGTTCGAACTATCTATGGGGTATTAGGCATCAAAATTTGGATATTTGTAGACTCGCAATCATGGGTCTTTCCTTCCAATTTTATAAAGCGATAGAACAAAAATTGCATAACACTTTCATTCATTCTTATATCCCTTCAATCAAAAATGAAAAATGAAAAATATTACTTATGTAGGGTTGAATAAAACTTTGATTGACCATTCAATATTGTTACAAGTCTACATGGTAGAAGTGAAAGGGAGAGATAATGACAGTGAAGGTGTGGAAGAAGTGTCTCCCACTCCACACGATATATATATATATATATATATATATATATATAGAGAGAGAGAGAGAGAACGGTTCCTACACATGTGTAGATAAGTTATCTACACACTAGCTTAAAACACAGTGGGGGCCACATTATTTGGGTGATCCAAACCATTCATTTTTAAGGCCCTCACATAGATAGGGTGTCCACAAAAAATCAGATCCATAGGATCATCTAACCATTCGAACTGTGGAGGCAAAAAATGGACTAATTTGTGAAGGTTTAAAGACATCCATTTTACCTCCACAAATCGTAGGGTTGGGATGATCCTATGGATCTGATTTTTTGTAGACACCCTATCTATGTGAGGGCCTTTAAAATGGATGGCTTGGATCACCCAAACAATGTGGGCACCCACTGTATTTTAAGCTAGTGTAGAGAACTCTCTACACATATGTGTAGGAACCGTTTTCTCATATATATATATATAGGAAAAGGTTTCTGAGCTCAAGCTCAGCCTGAGCTAGAGCTCAGAAACCACATCTGCCATTGTTGTTTGAGTCATCCAACCCATTAGTTCTATAGGTTATAGTTAGGATTATGGTTATTGTTATGGTTAGGATTATGGGTTATGGTTAGGGTTATGATTTGTGGAGGTTTAAAATGGATGGCTAGAAATTAAGCTCCTATAAATCGGATGGTTAGGATTATGGTATTGAGCTGGTTTGTTAGGAACACCCTATTTATGTGAGGTAGGATGAGTCAAACTACTATGAGAGATGGTGTATTCTAAGCTCTAGCTCAGCCTAAGCTAGAGCTCAGAAACCAGGCCCTCATATATGGGGGCGCGGTTCGTGAGCTAGACCTCAGCCTGCACTAGAGCTTACAATACCCCATATCCCCATAGGTGTTTGACTCATCCAACCCATTCATTTTATAGAACCACACATAGATAGGATGTTCCTAAGAAACCATCTCCATACCATAATCCTAACCATCCGATCTATAGGAGCGTAATTTCTAGCCATCCATGTTAAACCTCCACAAATCATAACCCTAACCATAAACCATAAACCACAACTATAACCTATAAAACTGATAGGTTGGATGACTACACCAACTATGGGATATATGGTTTGTGAGCTCTAGCTCACAAACCATATACATACATATATATCGGAAAAGGGGGTCTATGCTTTTGCATAGGTATCTTACCTAAGCAAACGACTTAAGTGAGGCAATTCCTTAAATAACGACCCGCTTTATTACAAAATAACGCAATTCACGTCATGGCCATTTTCGCAAAAGCAATTTTCGCTTTAGAAATAATGCAGACTCCCTTTTATCTACCACAACCTAACCCAAGAACGCCATCTCTATCTCTCAAATGGACGACGCCCTGACTGCCATCTCTCTGTCGAATGCACAAAAGGGCCATCTCTCTCTCAAATCTTATTGTTTTAGAGTTTGAAGGTAAACACTTTAGAACTCACTTGTATTTTCTATTTTATTTCTGTAAGCCCAAGGTTTCTCCCAAAGGCTCCTCATACTTTCACCAATGTTTCGATGATTAACAAACACAAATTGATTAGATTTATAGGACTAATAAGTTGCCTTGAATGTTGAGTTGAAGCAAGAAAAGATTAGTGCATTACATCACACAACACAATGCATGACTTGGAGGTCCATGTGGACAAGCGCATGGCCCGCGGGCGACCGCCAGACCCTCGGTCGACCGCGACTAAGCGAAAATAGATCCGTTGGGGCTTCCTGTACTGTTTTTAAAATGACCCAGTTTTTACAATTTTACCCTCCAACGGCTATATTCTTTCAAAGGCTATAAAAAGGAGATTGTAGCTCCATTTTAACTTAATGAAATCATTCAAAAATAGCCTAACACCCATTAACCTATTGTTTTATCATTTTGGGTTTTAAAGCTCTCACCAAACACTTGTGCCTTGATTTTGATCACATTCAAGGGTTGGATTTAGGATCTTTGTATATATCTTTGAGAGAGAGTTTGTAGTGAGCCTTGATTGTCATATTTGCCTATTTAGAGGCTTGAGAGAGCTTAAACTTCTTCTATTAGTCATTGTACTCGCGAAGAGGAGCTTTTCCCTTTGAGGCGGTTTGCGAAGAGGGGTGATTTCCTTGGAGGCGTTTTGTGAAGAGGGATCGTTCCTTAGAGGCGGTTCGTAAAAAGTGGGTTTGTCCCTTGAAGGAGTCAAGTTGTAAAGCCCGGAGATTCGGAGTGCGGAATCTCAAATAGTGAAAGAAAATCCCAAGGAAAGACCAAGTACTTGTGTAGTGGAGTAGGTCCAGTTGTGACAGAACTACTATACATGATTGCGTCGTCTCCTATCTTCTTCCTCCTTTTTGTGGTGATTGGTAAAATCTAAAGCATATTTTCATTATCATAGTTATTTCAACAAGGGTTAGATTTATAATTGCTAGTTGTTAATATTGATTTCAACATTGCATTTAACTAGGACAAATTGTTTAATTACCCAATTCACCCCCCCCCCCTCTCTTGTATTGCCTATTGGGATTTCAATTGGTATCAGAGCTAAAGGCTCTTACATAGGTTTTCATTGAAAACCTTAAAAGAGAAAAAGATCCAAGGCAACCAATGGAATCTAGACTTCTCATGTTTGATGGTTCGGATTATGAATCGTGGTCGGTCTATATGATAACCCATATTAAAGTCTAGAGTTTGGTGTGTGGCAAACCATAGAAAAGGGAGTTATTTTCCCTAATACTAGAAAATTCACTGAAAAAGATACCAAACAATTCATTTTGCACTCAAAAGCTCTAATTGCATTGTGTTGTGCCTTAAGCACCAATGTTTATGATATTGTATCATCAATTCATCATGTAAAAGTGCTAAGAAAGTTTGGAATAAGCTTAAAGAACATTATGATAACTACAACACTTGCAAAGTTGTCTCACCATAACTAAGATTAATGTACAAGAATGTGAGCAATTCAAAACAAAATATTTAGAGCTTAATAAGGAGTTAATGGAAAGAAACAAAAAGGACTTGTTGATTAAAAAGTCTGTTGACTCCATGATGTGTAAAATTAAGACCTTAGAAGAAAACTTAGAAGAACTCAAGATAAAAGATATCAAATTGCTTAAGTTAAACAAAGGTCTAGTAAATAGAATACATGAACTTAATGAAAAATACAAATACTTAAAAGAAGATGAAGAAGAGTTGAGAACTAACTCATCTCAAGAAATTGAATATCTAAAAGATAAGCTAGATGGGATGAAGTTAGAAAATGAAGAGCTTAGGCTAGAAAACATCAAACAACAAGAAGAGAACAGGAACAGGTGTAACCATAATCACTCTTGTAGTTCATATCATCCATCTACCGATGACCATTCATGTTATTATTGAGGTAGAGTTGGACATTACAAATCTAAATGCAAGTTTAGGTTTGTAAGGTCAAACAAGTTTGTTTAGATAAGAAAAGATACACTCCCAAGAACAAACTTGAATGGACCCAAAGTATTGTGGGTTCCAAAGTCCCCTACTCAAAATATTCATTGAATATCTTAATCTTAGGGGTTGTGCTTAGTTGTAATATCATATACATTCCCTCTAGATACTTCATTTCTATGTGTTAAACATTGTATCTAGACTACATGAACTTAACTGATATATCCTTTCATTGTTGAACTCAGATGCATATAGCTATGTATTCTCAATGGAATGTATCTATGTTCATAGAACTTAAATGATCACATCATGTGCAAGTTACAGTCTATGAAGAAACCAAGAAAACACTCATTCTAGACTATCATTGGACAATATTGAACATCTTTTTGAAAAATACCTCTAAGTGCAAAATCACATCACTATGCACTTAGCATCCACTAATAGAGAACTTATCATGGTAACAAGTTGCTAGAAATAGGTCAAATATATTTCACACACTTCATCTAGCAAAAACAAACAAAGAACATCCACATAGAACTTCAAAGGAAATTCATGTCACTCTAACCACATAAGCCAAATTGGAAGAAAAATAGAAATAAATTTTTAGGCACCCTCAAACAACTTATGGGATAAACCTACAAGTCTATTATGATCCCATGAAAAAGGGAAAAATAGGAGAAAAATGAATAAATCACCAATTCCATTGAAAAATATCAAGAAAGAGGAAACAGGGGAGTGGCGATTGACAGAACCTCGGCGGGCGACTGCGGTAGCATAAAAAGTACAAAAATAAAAAGATCCAGGAAGGGTCCCGAGGTCGACCGACCCCACGGCGGGCGACCGCGGAAGGTCGCGAGACAAAAATAAAAAATGAACAGAAGGGTTGCGGCAGGCGACCGCGTGCGTCGGGAAAGGGCTTTTAAGATCCCCTCCACGGTTCATTTTCTAACTTCCGCGGCTTGTCTCTTCCCTGGGGTTCTTCGTGTTCTTCACTCCCAAAGCCATTTTTGACAAAGATCCTTCAAGATTAGGGTTATAAGGTAAGATTGATCCATCCATTTCATTCCATTCCTCATTTCCCCTCATTTTTCTCTCGTTTCTTTTCATAAAAACATTTTCTCTTCCATCCTCTTCGCTAACCCTTCATCCTCTCACCTTGACTCTTAGTTTTCTTTAGTTTTCAAACATATTCATCTCTTCTTTCCTTCCTCTTCCACCCTTCATTCAAATCCAAAATGTCCTCTTTCTCTCCATTTCTTCTCTTTAAAACCCTAACCCTGGATCAAATGGCATCTTCAAGAAAGTCAATCGCTCAAAAAGGAAAGAGGCCTAGGGCTGAAAAAGAAGAAGAGGTATTCCCCACTGAATACTTCTTCAACGCACAAGCAAGAGATAGATACAAGGCACTCATGGATAGACCCGTCATCTCATGAAGAAAAGTGATTCTCCCTGATTTCAAGGCCTACGATCTCTTCAATCTTTTTGCAGAACAAGGATGGGTAATGTTCCTTCAGTACAACCCCTTGATTTACCCCGAGCTAGTTAAATATTTCTATTCAAATCTTGTCATATCTCATGGAGGAGTGCTAATGAATAGCTACTGTAAGACTGAATTTGGATTAAATCTATCTCAATTCTGTAACGTCATCGATGTTCCTAATGACGGCAGGAGGATTTTCTTTTGGGAAAGGACGACATCGAAAAACATCACTTCACAAGGATGTTTATAGAACCCCAGGAACCATCCCACCTACAGGAGAAAAATATTCAGGCAAATCAAATGAATCATCAAGTAAGGGTAATTCATAAAGTGGTAGCATCCAACTTCACCCCAAGAGCCAGTAACTTTGATGCAGTCAAGCCCTTTGAAGCCCTCATGATCCACTGCATTATCAAGAAGATCAAACTGAACCTGGGATTCATCATTTTAGGATATATGGATGAGGCAATTAAGAGATGACAAGGAGGATTACCATATGGGATGCTCATCACAAAGTTACTTAGGTACAATGAAGTGGATCTGACGAATGCCTTCTTTAGGAAGCCTGATCCTGTACTCAACTCTAACACCATAACTCAGATGGGAATCAAAGAAGCCCCAGGGGCAGGTAGCAGTGGAGGTGGTCCCAGCGCAATCGTAGACGATGATATAGATGAGGCTATGAGAGAGGCACAGGCTAAGCAGCATGAGGTCCCCACCACTGGATATCAGGGATCTCATGAGCAGCTCGTCAGGGATATGGGTGTCATGAGGACAGGGCTAGAAAACCTCACCACCAGCTTCGTTCAGGCCGAGAGTCAGAGGGCTACAGATCACTAACAGCTGATGGAGACCTTAGCTACTGATAGGAGAGCCAAAGCCCGAGAGCATACTGAGCTTGTACAGGCCATTACAGGGAGTCGGCCTCTCAGATATTACACCAGGACTCCACCCCGTGATCAGCCTCCTCCTCAGATGCGATGGATGTACCAGATCCTTTTTTGTAGCAGATGGACTGTAGATTGATATGCCAGAGATGGTATACTCTGTTGCTGTTAAGTCATCCTGTTCAGTTCAGTTTCTTCTTGCCCGGGATGGGCTTTTGATTCAGTATTTATAGTTTCTTCTTGGTTGGATGATGTTGCTCTTGCCCAGTGAGGGCTTTATGTTCAGTTGGGAGATGTACATGCCCAGGAGGGGCTTTAGTTTTATTTTGATGTGGATGATCATGCCATGTTTGGCATGTTTTATGGATGTATAGGGATTTTACCCATAGGGGCTTTGCTTTTTCTTTGTAGGCTCAGAGTTCATTTATCCTATGTAGTGATGATGGGAAGCACTAGACTCTCACACCCATCTATGGAACTCTGTAGGATTTAGGTGTGATGAGAAGAGGGACTATCACTTCCATCATCTGACATGCATTAGCACTTTATTTAGTCTTATCACTATATATATATATATATATATATATATATATATATATATATATATATATATGCATGACATTTTCTTTGCAATGGATGTGTATCTTTATCTCATCTCTTCATCTATGTATCCATGTGCTTGTATTAGATTATATCTACATCTCTCTATCTTATGTTTGATACTTATTTATCTGTATCAAATTGTAATACTCTTCTGATGAATCAACTTGAATGCTTTAGGATGTCAAAACTAAAGTTAAAAATCACTCAATGTGTGCTCATGCCTTCTTATGAAGGAACGGCACAATCAGTTTAATTAATGTATCTAACAACTTTGGCCTTAAAGCCAGCATCCGAAACCATCAAACAGGTGATATCTCTCTTATACCTAGTGCATAGAGTCAGGGGGAGAGTATCACAGTCAGGGGGAGCCTTCAAATCCATTTAAGATCACATCTTGTTTGAACTCCTTCATCTGAAACCTCGGGATCCCCTCTCTAGTTAATATCAATGGTTTTAACTTTAACGGGGAAGTAAATTTTGAACCCGGAAATCCATATAGCAACTCTAGGCATATCCATGCTCAGGGAGAGACATGTCTGCTTTTCATCAGGGAAACCTTTAGCAAATAAGTAAACATTTAAGCCCAAGAATTCTATTGTAAACATCTTGAGTGTCTATATCAAATTCCCTAAATCATACTTTCATTGTATATCAAAGGGAACAATGTGCCCCAAGTGTGATTCTTGAGCTTTACTTCGTCTAGATGACACCATCACACTTCATATAGGATTGTTATTCACTTGCAAATCTTCAAGTCCTAGATATTTTGATCCTTAAAAAAAATCATATTATAGTATGGGGCAATTGTCAGGCCATATGACCCACTTTCCCTAATTGGCTGGCAATTTAAATGAGTATGATGATGGCTACATGGCCCCTGTATTTCACATTAAAACATGCTCAATGTCTCTTCAAGATTTTTGAATAATAACTCACTCCCCATATGTCTCTTAACAAACAAAAAAAACTGCCTTTCATGACTCTGCAAGTTTTACTCACTCTCTCATGATTGGCCTATAACCTAAACTAAAATGGTATATCTCACATGTCTATAGAAATATTGGGGCATTTGTTTTACCCCTTACAAGTTTCACCTCTTATTTGCCATAAATTGTTTAAAACTACCCTTTTTAGATGAATGCCAAAAGGGGGAGAAAGTTTGGAAATTGTTTAATAGTCCTTATACCATATGCATCAACTAACTTATACTGTTCAAATATTCTTCTGCATATGCTTAGGGGGAGGATATTGCCTTTATTTGACTATATTCTTGATCCTCCTGCCCCCTAATCAATTTGAGTTTGTCGTCATCAAAAAGGGGGAGAACGTAAGCCCAAAGGTTCTCCAAAGGGCTCCTCATACTTTCACTCATGTTTTGATGATTAACAAACACAAATTGATTAGATTTATAGGACTAATAAGTTGCCTTGAGTGTTGTGTTGAAGCAGGAAAAGATTAGCAGATTACATCACACAACACAATGCATGACTTGGAGATCCATGTGGATACTACATGAAGCAACTCAATCTTGATGGAAGCAAACTCAAAAGGACATTTGATGGATGATCCTACAAGATGGAGTGAAGATTTGAAGATCTCAATCAAGTCAAGCATCGAACGGAACGCATTGAAGATCATATTCAAGAGAAGACTCAAGAGATGGAAAATCTGAATATAGGTTGTATCTCTAACACTCTTGATGTTTTCTCTATCAAGGCACACTTTCTTATACCCCCCAAATTGATGTTTTTAATGTCCAAGAGAGAACCCAAAAGGATTGCAAAAGAAACCCTGAAAATCAACTAGAAAACACAAATTTTGCAATCGGCGGTCGACCGACCCTACCACCCCGGTCGACCGGCCTTTTTAAAAAAAGGTGAAACTGAAACTGGTCAGAAACCAATCGGCAGGCGACCAACCCTATCATGGCCCGCGAGCGACTGCCACCCTCGGTCGACTGCGACCACGAGAAAATAGATCCGTTGGAGCTTCCTATACTGTTTTTAAAATGACCCAGTTTTTACAGTTTTACCCTCCAACGACTATATTCTTTCAAAGGCTATAAAAAGGAAATTGTAGCTCCATTTTAACTTGATGAAATCATTCAAAAATAGCCTAACACCCATTAACCTATTGTTTTATCATTTTGGGTTTTAAAACCTCTCACCAAACACTTGTGCCTTGATTTTGATCACATTCAAAGTGTTGGATTTAGGATCTTTGTGTATATCTTTGAGAGAGAGTTTGTAGTGAGCCTTGATTGTCTTATTTGCCTATTTAGAAGCTTGAGAGAGCTTAAACTTCTTCTATTATTCATTGTACTCGCAAAGACGAGCTTTTCCCTTTGAGGCGATTTGCGAAGAGGGATCACTACATTGGAGGCGGTTTGCGAAGATGAGTGATTTCCTTGGAGGCGTTTTGCAAAGAGAGATCGTTCATTGGAGGCGGTTTGTAAAAAGGAGGTTTATCCCTTGAAGGAGTTAAGTTGTAAAGCCCGGAGATTCGGCGTACGGAATCTCAAATAGTAAAAGAAAATCCCAAGGAAAGACCAAGTACTTGGATAGTGGAGTAGGTCCGGTTGTGACCGAACCACTATACATGATTGCGTCGTCTCCTATCTTCTTCCTCCTTGTGGTGATTGGTAAAATCTAAACCATATTTTCATTATCATAGTTATTTGAACAAGGGTTAGATTTATAATTACTAGTTGTTAATATTGATTTCAACATTGCACTTAACTAGGGCAAATTTTTTTAATTACCCAATTCACCCCCCCCCCCTCTTGTGTTGCCTATTGGGATTTCAATTTCTTATTAGGAACTCATTTTCAACGATTTAGCTTTTCTTCTCGGAACCCTAAATGAGGCATGATTTTTGGGTATAGGATTGGAGTTGTTGTAAGGGTTTTGCGTGTTATTGTTACTTGAAATAAAACCATCTTGAAAATGAAAGTTAAAAACAAAAAAAATTGACATGGGTGATCTACTCTGTTAAAAGCCACAAAAAACACACTAGAAACACAGACTGAGATTAATTTCTACCTAAGATCAATTTCTTTTTGGATAGACTACCTGAGATCCAACTTTGGAGGTCCACAAGTAAAAAAACATAGAAACAAACAGCTCGAGATTAATTTCTACAAGAACCCGTAATAGGAAAAACATAAATATGCAGTCATATGCTAAGGACCAGCTCAAACCCACATAAAAAGAAACAGAGTGCTCTGACCCAGACTAAGCTCATGCGAATGTAGTTTAACGACAGAGCAAGATTGCAGTGGGGGCCACAATAAGGTTCTGCAGGATCGACCGTCGAATCCCACTCATAACTCGAATGACCCGATAACATCCAAACGAATCAGGGTTCCGCATTTTAAGTAATTGCACGGATGGATATGATCCGTTAGATTAATGTGGATATTAATTAAGTATATATATATATATATATTGATATATAAGTATATATACATGTCTTTGTTAAGTAACAAGAGGTAAGAAAATTTTTCGAAGACAAATTGAAGCCGAAATAACTCACATTGGATGTGAGTTACTAATTAATTAATTTGTTAATTAATTATTTAATTATTATACATTATTATGTATTATTAATTTGATTAATAATAGGAATAATAATATGTAATCTAAATGAGGATAATTATTCCCAAACCGGTTTTGCAAAAGTTGTTGAATTGGGCATTGTAATAGGACTACACATTTGGATAAGGTTTGTGGGGCCCACCACAATCCCAAATCAGTTGGAGAGCAGGGAAAAGAGTTCCAATTGCTCAAGGACTTTGAGTTGCACAAACTCCTTGTTGGATAAGAATTGCTACATTGAAGGATCTACAAAGCAACCAATTTGTTTCCAACACCAATTCTTATGAGATAAGGCCACAAGGGCTGGAGAGAGACCTCATACACGTTCTCCCATATATCTAAGGTGTCCACACACAGCCTTGGATGTTTGGGAGAGTTCAAATGGATTGAGGAGTCTAAATTCAAGTTGGTTTCTCAAATGGATAGGAATTGAGAGAGACAGTTGAACAAAATTTTAAACGAGGAATACTCCAAAATTTTGTCTCCCTAGCTTCCCCCCTTGGAAAATCCTCTTCCATATCTCTCTCTCTCTCTTCCAATTGAAATAGTTTTAAAGATAAAGGCTTCCAATCAATTTCACTGTTCTCTACAACAAAGGTACTAATTAGATTAGACCTTAAAGAAGTGAATAAGTGTTATTCACATCTACTATAATCTGAGCAAAGAAAAAGAATCCATCGATTCAACTTGCAGGGTTCGCGGCGTTCAGAACGATTGCAACCGTTCAAGGAGTAGATCAAGCAGCGTAGTCCATTAATTTATTCTTCAAAGATGTATTTCTTTATGTTTGATTAATATAATTAACTAATCTAAACTCTAAGATCTTGGGCAATTGCAATATCGAAAAGAAAAATTTAAAGTTTTATGCGATTTTTGTTCCAATGCGCATAGCGATCTTGCTGGAAGGGGACAACCTTCCTTCAAAGAGTTCTCCAGAAAAGATCTGGACCGCCTACGATTTTTTCTAGGGATTGAGGTAGGTTACTCAGGTGTTAGCCTCTCCCTCTCACAGAGGAAGCATGCGTTGGATCTTCTAGATGAGACAGGGCCGTCGGGTATGAAACCCACCACTACCCCCATGAACCCCAATACTAAGCTCCACCAAGAAGAAAGTGACTCGTTGCATGACCCTGGGCCTATATGTGTGCCTTGTAGCTCGAGATCGAAGGGGGTTTTGTAGATTATCGGCAAATTCCAGCAGGCACCCAGAGAGTCTACATGGGTAACGGCACTAGTGAAGAAGTACTTGGAGTTGGTACCTATCAGCTTCCATTGCGATCTGGACGTACACTACTACTACACGACGTGCTCTACGCTCCTGGAGTTCAGCATAATCTACTTTCAGTTATAGCTCTTCTAGCTTTAGGATTTTCTTTCAATTTCGTTGGTGATAGGTTGGACATCTTTTTAGATGACGTAGTTTATGGACATGGTTTGCTTGTGGATAATTTCTTTAAATTAGATTTAAATGATTCAGTTTCCTCTATATCTTATGTGGTTGATGCTAATAAACAAAATGATTCTATTATTTGGCATGCTAGACTAGGACATATAGGACAAGATATAATGGCCCGATTGGCTAGAGAAGGCCTATTAGGCCCACTCCAACGTTACTCTACCTATATGTGTGCCTTGTTTAGCTAGAAAAGCATGTAGAAAGCCTTTTAGAAAGGCAAAACGAGCTACTCAACCTCTAGAACTAGTTCATTCAGATATCTGCGGACCTATGAATGTAAAGGCACGCCATGGCACCTCTTACTTCCTTACTTTGATAGATGATTATACGCGATACGGTTATGTCTATCTGATAGCTCACCGCTATGAAGCATTGGATTGTTTCAAACGCTTTATAGTAGAGGTTGAGAACCAAAAAGATAAGAGTTTAAAGGCTCTCCATACTGATTGTGGACGCGAGTACTTATCTGATCAGTTCAAGGAACTATGTGAGGAGAAGGGGATACGCAGGCAACTTACTATTCCTCACACTCCGCAACAAAATGGTCTAGCGAAAAGGAGAAATAGAACTTTATTGGACATGGTTAGGTCCATGATGGCGCAGGCCAACCTCCCAATATCTTTTTGGGGGGATGCTATCTTGACTGCTGCCTACATACTTAATAGAGTGCCTTCTCAGTCAGTTCCCTCCACCCCATATGAACTTTGGAATGGCGAAAAGCCCAATCTTGAGCATTTGCGCCCATGGGGATCGGCAGGCTATGTTCACAACCCTTCCCATAAGTATGGGAAACTTGGACCCAGAGCTCGAAAGCATATCTTTATAAGATATTCTGAGAACTCCAAGGGCTATGTGATGTTTGGTGAACATCCCGATGGAAGAATGACTGAAGTAGAGTCGCGCGATATCAATTTCATTGAGAATGATTTTCCTAGCATAGGTGACACTAATAAGGATCTTGACCTCTATGAGTTGGAGGAGGAAGACACCTTACCATCTTCAGGCGAAGGTGGGGAATTAGTTTCTCATCCTGTAATCGCTGAAGAAAGTGAGAGTGATATTCAACCTAGTGGGAGTGTACCACTAAATCCCCAAGATCATATAGTGTGTAGGAGTAAACGTGGAAACATTCCTCGTTGTCATTTTGAGATTGAAGAAGATAGTGTTTTCATGTGCACTCCGGTAGATGATGAAGAGCCTACTTCTATTAGGGAAGCCTCTCATCATCTACTAGTGGTGAATGGATGGTTGCTATGAAAGATGAGTTGAGCTCCATGGCTAAGAATCAGGTATGGGAATTAGTTGACCATCCGCCTGGGCGAAAGGACATTGGAAACAAATGGGTATTTAAAATTAAACGCAAGGCAGATGGTTCAATTGAGAAATATAGGGCTCGTCTTGTGGCGAAAGGTGTTACCCAACAAGACGGTATAGACTATGGAGATACATTCTCCCCAGTGGTGAGGTTCGCTTCTCTACGCCTTATCCTAGCTTTTGTCGCACGATTGGACTTAGAACTTTTTGATGGATGTTAAAACTGCATTTCTCAATGGAGAACTGGACGAAGAGATTTATATGGCTCAACCAGTGGGTTTTGAAGTCAAGGGACAAGAGCGCAAAGTATGTCGTCTCAAACGTTCCATTTATGGTCTCAAACAGTCGTCCGGGCAATGGTACTTTAGGTTTCACAATTTCATTACCTCTGTTGGTTTTGAAATGGTTGAAGAAGACCATTGCGTGTACATAAAACGATCCAAGAAAAGTGTTCTTCTTCTATCTTTATATGTTGACAACATTCTCTTAGCTGGGAATGATATGGATTTCATTGTCACCACTAAGAAGTGGTTATCCTCTACTTTTGAGATGAAGGATATGGGTCAAGCAGATTACGTGCTTGGAGTTAAGGTCATAAGAGACCGCTCAAAGAAGCTTCTTGGTTTGTCTCAAGAGACTTACATTAAGAAGATCATTGAGCGTTTCCGCATGCATAACTCTAAACCTATAGACACTCCAATGGAGAAGGGATGCATATTAAGCCTAGACCAATGCCCAAAGACCGATGAGGAAAAGAATCAAATGTCCAAAGTACCTTATGCGGCTGCGGTAGGGAGTCTGATGTACATTATGTTGTGTACACGCCCAGACATTTGCTACACAGTTAGCATGGTTAGTAGTTACCAAAGCAATCCAGGATTTGCTCATTGGAAAGCAGTGAAAAGGATCCTTCATTACCTTCATGGGACCGCTGACCTCGTCTTATGATATCATGGTGGAAACTTGAGATTGAGAGGTTACAGTGATGCTGATTGGGCCAATGATAGAGATGGGCATAAATCCACATCAGGTTACACATTTCTACTAGCAGGAGGAGCTATCTCTTGGTGCAGTAAGAAGCAAACTTGTGTTGCCCTGTCCACGATGGAGGCGGAGTACTTAGCATGTTCAGCAGCGGTTCAGGAAGCTGTTTGGCTGAGGAGGTTCTTACAACGGTTGGATGTTACATCATATTCTGACGAGGCTGTGTTGATTTATTGCGATAGCACAACTGCTTTAGCATATGCTAAGGATCCCAAGTACCATGGGAAGACTAAGCATATTGATGTTCGCTATCACTTCATTCGAGATAAAGTTGCGCAAGGAGAAGTGGTCCTAAAGCACATCTCCACTGATAGTATGGTTGCTGATCCCTTGACTAAGCCCACAGCCAAAGATTTGTTACTTTCTCATGTCAGGAGTATGGGACTTAGGAAGATTTGATGTGTTTATTTTTATTTTTTTATGGACACTTTTTTATTATTGACATTATTATCATACATTCTATTTAGATTTGCATTTTCTTTATGGAATGTTTTCTTTGTGATTGACTACATGTCTTTAGTAAAATGTCACCAGGCTAGAATTGACCCACTCACACGGGTGATTCACCTTGGTGCTTAGATAGCGAGCAAGATGAGACATACATATCTTTGGCGCCTGAATGGTGAGCAAGATAATTTAACAAAGCTTATATGCTATATGTCGCCATAGTTGGAGCTAAGATGAGACCATCAATTAGTCGATCATAGAGCATTTCCACAACTCTATGTAGCTTGTATGTAGCCGAATGTGAGATTTCAGGCAAGCGCTGTGAGAGTGACTGTGTTGAAAGTCAGGTTAGACGCTTTTATTTAGCAACTAGACTAAGATTCGAATGGCGTGTTTTTATTCTTAAAGTGTCAAACATTTTTTTTATGGGAATCACGCCATAACATACATATCATACTGTATGTGCTTAGCGACGACCGATAGTGGGAGTGATGAATGAATCCCTGCTTCGTCACTGTGTGAGCCACATGGATCATAACTAATACTTTGATCCTATTTGTGCCCTTTTATTTGACCTGAGACTATGTCATGAAGAAGAAACTCAATGACGCTACTTTAGCATGTACCTTAGGATCATGATTGATACGATCTCGTGGGGCATGTCTAGGAAAGCTGTTGAACCTATTTGAACTGGCATGAGGGCTTAGGGAAGATCGTTTGTTTCTACACCATGTTGTGTAACTCACAGCCATGGCGACTATGTCGGAATTGTAATTTTTGATATGAGTCATGAGTACATTACATATCTTGGGGTATAGCACTGCTTATTTTTTGAGGGATTAAGAGTGTTGAATCCGGTGTAATCAAATCGTCTGGGGCATATACGAGATATTTCTGAGTGATGTGTTGTGTTAGTTTGATGATGACTTAACACAGTACTCCTACTTTTGTATTTCCCTTCTCGTTAGGTTGCACGTTCCATTTCCGATATGAGGAGATGAGTAGATGAGATTTTTTTGGATGAGAGAGATCACTTGCCCTATGCGTGCGAGTAGGAGATGTTGGGATATTGTTTGAGGTAGCCCAAAAAGAAACGCCCACATAGGTTGGCAGGCCCCAACAAACTAATTGGATAAATCCTAATTAGTTAGGATGAGATATTTGAATTATCTTTTGGCTTATCTTGATAAGGCATTAGAGTGAGATTTGGGTAGGATTCTTAGACTCCTATCTTGAGAGGGAGTTATAGAATCCTAGACTACTATTTGTATATAAGTGGTCAAGAGGCTCCAAATAGAAAGAAGAATATGAGACGTCAACTCTCTCCTTCTCCCTCCCAAGTTTTCCTCTCTCTCCCTACTCTCTCTAGAGCCATCATCCATAGGCTCTCGAATTTGTGATCGTGAAGAACGAAGGAGTGACTCTAGTAGCCTATCCTACGACAAACAACGAGATCGTTACCGGATCGATTGCGATATCAACAAGCTCGTAACATCAAGCCAAGATCCTCACTTCCGCGTTTGTGTTTGCGCAAATAAGGTATGACTCACTAACCCTTTGTGTGCAAGGTGTTTAGTGATGATTATAAGAAATCATATTCATTATATATAAGGTGTGCAGTTCTTATTTATTTTTTCAACAGTTGTCTATGAACATACTAGATTAAAGAGATTCCTTTATTGTCTATAAAGTCTAAACAAAGGTTATTTCCTTAATTCCGGTTATTTGTATTCAACAATCAATCTGACTAGAGATAGACCATGCATCTCGGTGCCTAGTAGGGGCTAGAGCCAAGTGTTGCATGGTCTATCTCAATCTTCTTAGTATTGTTGTCTATAAACATACTAGATTAAAGAGATTCCTACACTAGCTATAAGTCTAATCAAATGACGCTTCCTTAACTCTGGTTATTTGTATTCAACAATCAATCTGATCAGAGATTGACCATGCTTCTCAGTGCCTAACACGAAGGAAGATTGACAATGCTTCTCCGTGCCTGAGAGCAAAGCATTGTATGGTCTACTCTATCTTTTTAGTATTGTTGTCTATGAACATACTAGATTAAAGAGATTCCTTTACTATCTATAAGTCTAATCAATGGATGCTTCCTTAATTCCGATTATTTGTATTCAACAATCAATCTGATTAGAGATTTACTATGCTTCTCGGTGCCTGACACGAAGGAAGATTGGCAATGCCTCTCCGTGCCAGAGAGCGAAGCGTTGTATGGTCTACTCTATCTTTTTAGTATTGTTTTCTATGAACATACTAGATTAAAGAGGTTCCTTTCTTATCTATAAAATCTAAACAAAGGTTATTTTCTTAATTCCGGTTAGTTGTTGTTAACTTACCAACTTCTCCAAAAGCGGGTCAATCCGGCCTTTGCCTGAGCACAACAATATCAATTTCGTTCTTCGGCGGATGGCTGATGTAGCCCTTGGCCGTCCAGCCGGTCTCATTTGATCTCTTTATTTTTTTTCCATTTTCTAATTTTCTGGACTGATATTGCTTTATTCCCTCTAGCAATTTCCATGATACGTCTCTTTGCCACTAGCTCATACATATTGTACATGTCCATTGTCGTCGGGTCCAACTTGGCATCCCAGTTCTTTCGCACCGCACCGTACCCAAGCAATGGTAATTTTTCGTTTGAAGGTTGGCTTCATCTCCACATGCTACATCATGGATTAAGACAAGGGCATCAACGAGTTATAAAGTTGGGTGTATTTTTTCTGCTGGAAAAGTTGTTGATAAAAGCAACAACATTCATTCATCTTGAGATAGTGGAGATTGTATGGACAGATGTTTCTCTTTGATGTGTGATATGCAAGTAAAAAGAGGAGATTTCCTTTTCTTGTAAGAGAAGATTTCTATGGTTAATAGCACCCTACCATTTTCTCAAGACATCCAATTTCTTTTCTTATGCAAAACCATCACCCCGTTCCTCTTTGATCCCTACATCCATATTTTGTCCTTAGCGAAATAGCTACCCTGAGTTATTGTTATTGGCACCCCATACATTCCCATCTCTCATCCTTTTGCCTTGCCCTTTTAAAGGTGCCTCATTTTCTTGCAAGTTATTGATATCTTTGCCCCCATATTTGATATATGCACTCTTTTTCTGTCTTGTTCAAAGTTTCGTCTTGTTGATGCGTCATCATATTAGTCGTGTTTGTTGTCGCTCATCTCATTTCTTCTTTTTCTTCCAAATCTCCTATTTCCAATCGATTTCAGTTGAGGTGCCTCTGTTTGAGGTGCATGCCTCAAATCATTGCTCTTTTCAGTTGGGGTGCTTCATTACCTTTGAAGCGCGTGCTTGAAAGAGTGTTTCAAATTCCATGAGGATTGGTAGTCGATCCATGATGTCTTCCCCAATCGTGGCCCATTCTGGCCTATTGAGGCCCCATCTTGCCCATTCCGGCATCGGTCCATTGTCACCCATTTCTTGGCCCATTCCGGCATTGGTCCATAGTGACCCATTTCTAGAGAGTTCAGTATTCAAAATCGGCCTAAAAACTCGCTCATTCCGGCTTGAGTCCAATCCAGTTCTTTGAGGCTCTTTGCGGCTCATCTTTCATGCGACACATTCTTCAACAAAAGGCGGAATCATCTTCAGCAATATCAACGAGAGGCAGACATCAATCGTAGCAAAGTGCATCAAAATTTACAAATTTTTATGTTTCTTTGGGGGATATCTATTGTAATCAAACGTATATAGATTTCCAATCCATATATGTTTGAGGGGGCATGTTAGAATATCTGAGATCCAACGGTTGTACTGTGTTGAGATCCACCGTTGGATCATCATGGTGGTAGATTAGGCATGTTGTTAAATGTTGTAATCTGGCTAGATGAGGAAATTAGATTAAATTAGTAAGTAGGTTAGATGGTGCAAGCTAAATAAATTAGGATATTAGATTTGATTTGCTTTGGTGACAAGTTGATGTAAGTAGGTCTGTTAGGAAAGTAGAACAGATTGAGATTATTTCTTTCCATGTTTATCCTTTGAGTGATCTATTTAAACACTCATTAGTTCATTGTAAAGTTTTTAAGATTAGTGAAAGTCCCCCGCACGTATGGCCCACTTGGCAAACATGTGGCACTTGAGGACCCACTTAGGGCAGACCATCGCATGTGGATTTTTGCTATCCGGGAGGTTTGAACTCGAGACCTTTGGCTCTGATACCATGTTAACTTACCAATTACTCGAGGAGACAGTATTTAATCTTTTATACTTTAACTGTTATATTCAACAATCAATCTGATTAGAGATTGACCATGCTTCTCGGTGCCTAGAGCGAAGCATTGTATGGTCTACTCTATCTTTTTTTTGTTTATGAACATATTAGATTAAAGAGATTCATTTACTGTCAATAAGTCTAATTAAAGAAATTCCTTTATTTCCTCCTGTAATGTCTTTCTTTATTTCCCCAAAGTCTTGTAAATTCTATTTTCCCTCTGCATTTGAAAATAAAAAACCCACTTTCCTTACGCTTATTCTCTTTCCTTTCTGTTTGAAATCTAATTCAGGAATAAGCTTAGCCGTAAAAAGAGTTTAAAAATCAATTTTGCTAAAGTTTTCCCAACATTCACCAATTCAAGTCAAGAGATCGGGTTCTCCTGGGCATGAGGGGTGCCTAACACCTTCCCCTCATGTAACCATATCCCTTACTCATATTTCCGACAAGACCATGCCGAAAACAGAGTTAATCAAGGGTTTAGGTCCCAAACTAAACGGCAACATTCATTATCGCCTTTCCCATGAAATTCGGATTCTTATCCCAAATTCACTAGAAACGCAGCTCATGGGTCCTAGGCCCTAACCTAGGTGGCGACTCTGAGAACGTCTCTTTTCCCGTGAAATTCAGATCTTTATCCCAAGTTCACAGGAAACGCAGACACAAACATACCCCTAACCAAAGGGAACAAGAGAGAACAATTAACAAAGCACACACACCACCACCGAGTGGGGAGAAACGGAGAGTTACAGGGCGGTGCGCTCCCTTCGCTATCCAGGATCCACAGTGGCAAATAAAGCAATTTTCCCACCAATCTCCACCTTCGCTAATTTCCCAGCCACCTTAAGATTTCCTGTTGATGTCGCCACCAGTCCGCTAACGCTACAAATCACCATTGGCCTTTTGAAGTACCAGCTACACACCATCGAATCATCCTTGTTCTGACTCCTGATACGATCAACACGGCCAATGCACATGTGTAGCTGCCAACCCGTTGACTCACCTAGTCAACCCTAGAGAGGGATCTTGATCCATCCTCCCCAACGCAGGCACTCTCATCCTCTCACCATTGTCAACCTGGAAAACATGTCTCTGCACCAACTGCGAAAGAGACCCTACGTGTGTGCACACCATTACCCTGTTTCCAACTAGCCATCAAGATCTTAGGGACACTAGTCACCGTGTCCACGACAAAAGGATATAATCCACCACACTTCTCTCCTTTGATCAGAACCATACATTCGTGTGTGATTTTCATAGCTCCACCTGTAGCGGAAAACCTACAGCCCATGAAGTCCATCGGCCAAGTGACACTAGATTCTTCCGTAGCTTTGGTACATACGCCACACTACCCAAAGTATGAACCACTCCATCGAACATCTTGATCTTCACCGTTCCAATTCCCGTGATGTCACAAGTAGGCATACCCCCCAAGGACACAACACCTGCCCTTCTCTCCTGGAACGTATCAAAATATTCCCTCCCGGAGCATACATGAAGGAGGGTTTAGTCGCGAAGGATTTACACGACCTTTGCGTGAGTTGGCAAATCACGCGTTAGTGGTGCACGCCTTTTCGGAAGAACTCTCAAGTAACCCGTTAGTGGTAAGTTCGTCAAATCGACGTACTTCTCGCCTCAAAGGACCTTCTTCATATATATATGAACCACCAAAAAATTGCCTCGCTTAAACAGGTGGAACTTTTCAAATTCCCTCCGTTCGCGACTTGCCCTTTCTCCCTCCAATTTCAACCCTAGCGTCCAGCTCCAAACTCGCCCTCCTCATCTTCGTTCTCCTTGCCCTAATCTCGATCTCATCTCTGTAGCCTTTCTGCTTTTCTCTCTGACCTCCTCTATCCCCTCTGAAATCGAATGATCTTTGGAACTGATTGAAGCATGTCTCAAGCTTCGACAACCGAGATGATAACAACAAAATCCCGGGACGGCAACGACCATAGTAGAACACCGACTGCCTCTATTTCTTGGCTGCTCCTTTGATTTGCAAAAAGGTACTCCTTTCATCTCATTCTCTCTTCTTATTTCTGTTATCTTTTTAGTTTTGTAGGATTTTTAGGGTTCTTTCTATTAAGGTTAGGGTTTTAAGAGGCTTTTTATTTAGGATTTAAGGCTGAAGTTAGAATCTTTCTTTATGTTGTTGTTTTAGGATTTAGGGCTGAAGGGAGAATTTTTTCATTCTAGTTTTTTTCATTTGTTTATAATAGAGCTACTATGGAGTAGCTTGTTTGTAGGATTATGACTCTTTGGTTTGCATCTATTTAGTATTTTTTGACACATACTTCCCAGTCCCTTTTGGCATTCTTTTTTCCTCCATTTTTTCTGTTTTCTTGCCTTCAATTTGCATCTATTTGGAAATCATTCTTCCTCAGATGTTGAGATCTTGCAACTATTGTAGCTTTTAGTTTTTAATTGGAAATTCTACTTTCGTTTTTAGAAAAAAAAAAACATTGGCCTTCTACCTTTCTTGATGTAGGTTTTTACTATATCTTTGTTTCTACAATGCTCTTATTTGGGTGGGTTGTTTGGAAATTCTACTTTATCAGTTGCAAGGTTTCTACCTTTGTCCATTTTCATGATGTGGGTTTCTTCTTTCAGATGAGATTGTGGGGATTTCTATTCTAGATAGCTTCAGATTTCGTACGAAAGGGGAAGAGGGAGGGCAACTAAGAAGATATAACTCTCCATCCCTACCATGTAAGGATCATATCTTTCGCAAGCTCTAGCGCCTACTCTTCAAATGTAATCAGTTGAGTACTATCATTCGAGGATAGTGTGTGCATAGTTTTTTATGAAACCTCCAGGAGGTTCTGAATGGGCATAACCAAGTTTTTAGTTGGTAGGCTATCTTAGGTTAGATGTCTAGTCTGTCTTGAGGCTATAATGTATCACCAAAAAAACCTACAAGGTGTGTGGGACTGAGGAAGAGTTGGAACTTCCAGGACTTCAATATCCATTTTCAAATGGTTTTCTTGAACAGGTTTATGAAAACATGAACAGAGATTTGTGGTGGAACCTTCATCAAGTGAAATCCATCATGCAATCAAGTGAGATGTGATTTCTCCTTGATCAAGTGGACTCACAATTAGTTCTCAAAACCAAACAGGGCCTTAGTAGATCACTTGCAAGTGATTATGATTATCCTTTTGGCTTACTTTGTTTACCATTTCATTCTTGTTTTCTTGTTGTTATTGTTTTCCATTCCTCTCTTGTTTATGTATTCCAACATATTATTCTTTTCTTTTTGGCTGCTTACTGCTAATTCATCCTAATTCTTAGTAATTCTTGCCATGTCGTTGTTGTTGCTGCCCATTACTCTCTTGATTATGTTTTTCGCTGCACCTGGGGCTATAAAAATAGGACATGCTTATCTATTAGCAAGTCTCTATGAGCCTCATGAAGAAAAAAATTCATGTCATTTTTGTGAGAAGCTCTATAGGTTGTAGCGCTATAGGTTGTACTGGAATTGGTGAAAATTTCTTCCAAGGAGATACTTATAAGGTCATTAGAGAGTCTCTTTTGCTTGGTACCTTCAGTTATTTATAAACTGGATGTCTAGCATTTGATCTTTCATAGTAAAATGACAGACTTTTGAATGGTAGAATTTCCACAAAACATAATCCGGTTCATAAACCCTGTTTCTATTTATGAGACATGGTTAATAACTTAATATATGATGTTGGATTCACAGAAAAAAAAAAACCCATACTTCTGAAAAAGAGCAACAACATGTTTAATTTCTTAGTTTTAAGATTTATCTTCCATTTGCTTGATAAAAAATTCTGTTTTTTAATTACTTAGGCCAAAGACTACCATTTTGAAGTTGAATTATGACACTTCTACTAGTTTTTTCTCATATTCTTCCTTTGACGTCAAAATGGAAAGATTATGCATTTCAGTGTTGATCTAAAATTTGAAACAATGCAGGGTTTCTCTTTCTTTGACCAACCTTTATTTCTTTGGTAATGTAATAATTGGCTCGTGATTCTTTATCCTCAAGCAGAGTTTTCTTTATCACAAGAGGAGGAGATTGGAGCTCTCTTGTTTTGGAGGAAAACATTTGATATAAAAGTTATCATGTTGCCTTCTGTAGTATAGAAAGCCTGTTGGTGAAGGCAACTTTGATGAGAGCCTGTTGGTAAAGGCAACTTCCCAGTACAAATGTAAAGCAAATCGTTACTAGCTTATTTACTTGCTCATTGAATATGATCTAGACCTTGTTGGTTTATCTTGAACAAAATGCCTTTACTAGAATCCCCTCATTTGTTTGATCTTCATTCATTGCCTATAATGCTTATAGAAAGATGAGAAAAACTGCATTTGCACAAATTATTGTTTATGATTCGTTATAAATCTTTAGCTCATATATGGTAGAGCGCTTGGGAAATGAGATTTGATGACGACATTTCTCAAGAGGATGGTGGTTCGAATCATATGTATGTGTTTTTAAGCCGTATAATATTTTTAAGTGCATGCTATAATGGAGTAAAAATTCCGATCAGAGTAATAACTAAGTTTTTATCCACTAGTAGGGCCCACACACCCCACTAGTGAGGCCCAAAATCTTTCTTTAATTGGAGGCATTAGTGGGGTGCTCCATTTGTAGGGCCCACACACCCAACGTGTAATAGTAAAAATTGAATATTAAATATGTAGGACTTCAAAGTCAATGTATTTGTTCATGACTAACGTGTGAATTCAATATTAGTGTGACTCTAAAAAGTTCCCGCTGAAGTCCCTGTACTCTCAAAAGTCCCAAGTGTCCGCACATTCAAAGTCCAAGTCCCCTAAGAGTCATGGACAATGTGGAGAAGTCCGCACATTAAAATCCCACACGACTAACCACCCCCCCCCCCTAAATAAAGCACCATGAATCTAAAATCCACTCATCATGAGGATTAGTGTGATTACTTATGGAGACAATGAGAACATCTCCAACCTCTTCACTCTGTTCATCTGTTACCGCCAACACCATTGTCGTCTGGTGACTCGAACAAGTTGTTGGGAGTCAATTCGAAAAAATAAGACTCTTACGAGTTGAGTCGAGGTACTGGGCATGGGCTTTATTGCTTTGATAGTTGAAAACTTGGAAGTTGGAACTTAGAACTTAATTATTATTATTATTTTGAATGGTAGAGCTTAATTATTTTGGTACATGAAAGTTACAAGCATATAGTTATTTATATTCTTGGCTTAGTGTTTTATCTATGTGCTGTTGGGTTATATTTTTTACAGGCTTCATCTTTTGATATATAACTATATTTTTTTCAACTAAATTTCTGTTCTTGTCAAAAACTCTTACGAGTCACAAGTTATAAAATTAAGAAATCGAGTCATGAGTCGAGTCAAGGGTTGACAACTATGAGCCCAGTCATTCCTTTGGGCAAGAACTATCTGAGCAAAGGTCACATAACAAAATATGTCTTTCTAGCATGGCAAGCCATACATGGTAAGCTGTGCACAGCAAAAAGATTGCTTCACTTGGGTATTAATATCTCTTCAGGTTGCAAGCTATGTAACTCAGAAATTGGAGACATAGATCACCTCTTCTATACTTGTTCGTACTCATGTTATATGGAGATCAGTCTTGTGGAGATTCAGCAACAGACGAAAACCCCCACAAAAGCTTAATAAAAGAGAAGTGGATCAGAGACAAGTACAAAGGACAGGGCCTAAGGTCATCAGCCATGAAGATTGAATTTGTAGCCGCTATATATCACATATGGACAGAAAAATTCAAGAATCTTTGAAGGCACATCAAAGCATAAGAGAATAATGCTGAAGAATGTTCTTTTTTTTCAATGATTTGCTGAAGAATATTCTTAGTGATATCAAAAGCAGATTAATCCATTTGAAGCTAAACAAGCAAGAAACACAAAGAAACAGAGAAGTTGCACAAAATTTTGATTCTCAACGTCGAAAGGAAAGACATCTATGCACTAGAGCTCACCGTTATTCATCATGGAATACCGTTTGCAATGCAACACCAGATTTAAAACCTTTGGATTGAATCAGAATCAAAAGTGGTTGTAAAGATTATAAAGAAGGAAACACACTGCCCTTGGAAAAAAGTAATCACCCTTGGAAAGATTGAGAAGATGCTTCAACATTTCAATATTTGGAGAATCACTCATGTATGGAAAGAAGCAAATTCTGCAGCAGATTTTCTTTCAAAATTTGAATGTCCTTATAAGGGAGAGAATATCCCTAGCATTGTGGGGGACACCTTGTCCCCTGTCTTTGTACATGTTTTGCCTGTTTATTAATAAAATTGACCGGTTGCCTTCACAGAAAAATGAAAAGACAAGGAATGACAAAAAGGGTTACCAAACAAGAACTAAAATGATCAAAATTAAATTTTTCTTCAATAAATCCTCTGCTTAATTTGGGCAAAATTTTAGGCCTAAAACAATGAAATCTTGAAAAATATGTACAAATATCAATCGTAGGCTTTGAAGAGATCTTCAAAATGAGATATAAATCATTAAAAACAAAAAATCAGGTGTTACGCCCTCCAAAAGCTCAGGATGTCGAAACTTGTCTCTACCTGGACTTTGCATCGCATAACTTCCGAAAACCCAAATTGTAATAATACATATCGAGGTTTCAAATTACAAAAACACATTCACGAAGAACGTAGACCAACACTTAAGAATGCATATAAATTGTTTAAAATGGATAGTCTGGTATAAAGTACACCCTCTAAAAGGTCGGGGTGTCTAGACTAGGTTTGATGAGAATTTTGTGCTATGTTACTTTTGAAAACTATATAGCAGTCAGAAAGGATAGAGACCAACAACTAATATCACTATATTTAGGCCGTGTACATCTGAAAATAATAAATATTGGCATAGGAATGCCAGTGAGAGCAACACTAAAAACGTGAGAAACAAAGAAATGAATTAAAAAAAACTCGTGTTATTAGAGGAGGACAACACACCTCCATAAGAGACCTGTATATGGATTTGTGAAGCTCTTTCCAACATTCTAAGCCATAAATAACACTTTTAAAATCTGCATGCATATTGACATACACTTCTAAACGTGATAAAGAAGAATACCAACATAACCTTGCAAATAAATCCATCACTAAAGTTAAAGATTTTACTTCAACTAGATTCAAGAATGGAAACATTTTCGAAAAAAAATAAACAACCCCAAACAAAAGCTATAATAATATCCCTAAACAACCAATCAGAAAAACTCTTTGAAAAGCACATGCTTTTCCATTGTTTGATTACACACACAGAAAAAGTAATTTGAACCATCACAGTTAAAGCTTTGTTTTCCGACACTTTCAATTCATAATGATATCCCTAAAATTTATCCATTTCCCCCCAAATGTAAAAACAAAAAATTACTAAAAGTAATTCCTCAAGAAATGTTTTTCGTACAATCCAAACATGCCCTAAAGTTAAAGATTTACATTCAATTAAATTCAAGAAGGCAAACCATTCAGAAAAATAAATAAATAAAAGCCCAAAACAACTCACATTTCAAGCACCCAACTCCCTCTGCAAACCCATCTCCGACAAACCCCGTCTCGCATTGGCACCTCACTCCCCCATTCACCATCGTTGCATTAACAAAGAACGCATTCTGATGACACAAACCTTCCGAAAAATTCCTCGGAACAGCCCACTCAAGTTTAATCCCACGTTTCGCAGAATGCTCTGCACTGTTAACAAACCAACTCGAAAATCCCCTGCAACCAGACTCCGAAAACACAGAAAACCCACTACCAAACCCCCAGATTGTACTATCCGAAAGTGGATAACAACAACCAACACTATCATTCCCTTCACATCCCGCAAAAACAAATGAATTGCACTCCACCTTACACACAGAAGAATCCTCACAATCATATAAACGGATGAGATTCTCAGAGGAGATGCCATAGAATAGACTAGGCTCGATTGAGAAGGAATTGATGTCATAGAAGGGACGGCAAGAAGAGATACCAGGGGAATCAAGGAAAATGCCGTCCGAAAATATGTCGAGAATGCGGTAGGTATCAGAGCCTAGGGTTAGGGTTAGGGAAGTGGAGTTGGAGCAGGTGAGTTGGAACGAGTTGAACCGGGTTGACCCGCAGGAATCGTTGAGGTGGAAGGGGAAGGGGAGGGGGAGATGGTTGCAGGACTCGTTGCATTTGTTTGGGAAGAGGGGTTGGAGGGAATGGGAGGAGGGGGTTGCGTGCGAAGAGAAAAGGAGGAGGAGGAAGGGAAACATGGTGTTGTGGGGGAGGACGGGAGGAGGGGCGGCATTGTTGTTGTTGGAGGGGAAGGGGGTGGCTTTAGGAGATTGGAGGGGGTGAATTTTGTGTCTGGGGTTTTGGCCTACCTCCGTACATGGGTGGGCGTGTGTGGGGCGGGAGAGTCGCAGGAGAGTTGGGAGATGGGATTATAATGGGGAAAAGCAGCGCTCTGCATCGGTTCGAGAGCAGTCAGTGGGAAGAGAGAGAGAGAGGGGGGAACCGGGAATGTATGTATGTTGAAATGAATATCGAGCGGGTTTGAACTTTGAACTTTGAACTGTAATGATGCTCCGGTGTACGGGTGCGTGATGTGCGCCTACTTTTACCAGATTTAATATGATGTGTGGCCCTGTAAATTCCTATTTTTCAAAAAGTACTGTACGGCCCACACATAACATATCCAAACCGTCCATTTGATTGTAAATCCCTATATTCATAAGGTATAGTACGGCCCACACACTCCGATGATCCAAACCGTCGAGGGACTACACAAATGGAAATTTCTAGAGGGTTAGGATCATCATATGAAAATGATTTTTGGGGCACAACCTATTTACTTTATGGCTCATAAGTGAGCGGTTTGGATCATCCTATGGTACGGGCCATCCCATTTTTTTTTCAAAAAACATGTTTTTATAGACCTAGCAAACTGGCGGGTCGGGTTGGGTTGGGTTACCTGCGGGTCAAACGGATTGGCTCAAAAATGACTCGCATCCGTACGGGTCAGCACTTAGGTGACCCGCAACCACCGCAAGTGGGTTGGGTCCACCCGCAAGTAACCTGCAATTTTTTGCTAAAGACTTTTTTTTTTTTTGGGTGAATAAGGAAATTATAGCAACAAAAAGAGAAGAAGAATTTAGAAAAAAATGCTTGGAGTACCCCCATTGCAAACGAACCCTTGTCCCTTTTTATACTAGGTTGCACTTCCTCCTAATCTAGATCGTCCATTTCTCTTTTTCTTTGATCTCACGGTTCGTACGGATTGCTTCTCAATGAAGTAACACAAAATGCCTGAAATACCCTCCAAAAGAAATAAATCCCCTCTTTTATTTGAAAGCTGCCCTTTGTTGCGAGTTAGGAAATGTGGCTGGTATCTACTTGAAAAAAGAAACGAAATGTGGGTACCCGCAGGTTCACCCGACCCAACCCATGTTTTGACGGGTTGGGTGACTCGTGGGTCAATTTTGATGGGTCACTCAAATGCCAACCCATACCCGCAAATTTGCAGGTGAGTTGGGTCTGTTAGAAGGGTCGTAACCCTCAAGCGAAATCGCCACTCACAGCGGAAGTAGAAATCGCGTAGAACAAAAATTCTCCTTTGCATGGACGGCTGAAGCGGAGCGGAGTTTCCATGAGATCAAGCACAAGTTGTGTTCAACACCTGTGCATGTCCTTCCCTATTTTGAGCTTCCCTTTGAGGTGCACTGTGAGTTCGGCGACCCAACCCATGTTTTGACGGGTTGAGTGAGCCGCGGGTCAATTTTTATGGGTCACTCAAATGCCAACCCATACCCACAAATTTGCAGGTGGGTTGGGTCTGTTAGAAGGGTCGTAACCCTCACGCGAAATTACCACTCGCAGCGAAAGAAGAAATTGCGTAGAACAAAAAAAATCTCACTGATTTTGCTCGTTAATCGAGGAACCTAAGGTCTAGATGATCAGATAGTGATTCAAATTAAAATATAAGACATAAATGTTAGATTGGTTGTAAAACACCGAGCAAAATCGCTACACGTAGCAGAAAAATAAACCGTGTAGAACAAATTTTTTTGCTCTAACCCAAGATTCCTAGGGACTAATTGATTTATTGTGATTTAATAAACACAAATATAAATACCTTTAGTTGCTGTAAAAAAAGAACACATCCGCTTGATCTACTCCTCGAAAATCCGCCGGCGATCTAATAAACGCGAAACCGCAAGTTGAATCAATGGATTCCTTTTGTTGCCAAAGGAACTTATGCACAACTCTTTGTTCACTTAATAATCTGATCTAAATCAGATTATAATATGAGAATATATGTTTAGATCAATGGAGCTTAGTTAGATGATTGTCTTTGACCTTCAAAAGACAAAACTAATTGATGAAATTGAGAGAGAAAAAGAAGAGAAAGACTTTGGGGTGTCTCTACCAATTTCCAGCACATGGAATTATGGAAGAGCTGTAGAAAACTCCAGCAATATGTCTTGTATTTATAGAGTTTTCAATTTCCATATGCACAACCCAAAGTTTCTAGAGAAATTTCAAAAATTAAGGAAACTAGTCACAATTGGAAGCTCCAATTGGGGAAACAAGCCACCCCACAATTGGAAACCCACATGGGGCGCCCAAGGGGGGATTGCTTGCTGCCCAAGCAACCTTGGGTTGCCTTGTGTGGTGTCTTTGTTTAGAATTTTGTTTTACACATTTTTCCTTCTTTTTCTCTTGCCAATTTCATATGTGTATTGCTTTAATTTGTAAAAACAAATCTACCAATAATATTCCAAATATTATTTGAATTCCAAATTGATAATGGCACACCACATGGGGCGTGTGGACATGGGTCCCACCCAATTTCGTCCCATGTGGGTCCACTTATCCAATTCAAATTCCCATTTTATTTTATATTTAATTTGTAATTAAATTAATGCAATCTAATCCTATCCAATAGGATTAAAGCTCCAATATAATCTATAATATTCCCAAAATATCCTTATGGTTAATACTTAACCATTTTGGTATTTCCAATGTATCCCATAGTGCATATACACTATATACATTGTTTATATTCTTTCAATACATCCAATGCCACGAAATTAGTTCGTGTAAGCAACCAAATAAATGCGGAACCTCTATCCAATAGATTATAATAGGTCAATAGAGTAATGAGTCGGATCGTAGCAGGGATTTAATGGTAGATCCTGTAGAACCCACCACAAGTGGGCCCCACTATGATTATTGCTCCATAGCTAATGTTACAATCGCATTGAGTCAGTGGCCTCCATCGAGACGTAACCCTGAACATAACCGTCAAATCATCATACCCCTAATCACATCAAATGTGCAAGTCCTTTCTCCAAGTCCACATCTACCGAGTTGCGTCCTATGGGAGGTAGACATTAATTACTCCCTTGGATCACTCATGGTATACCTTTTAGTCAAGCAGTGTCAGCCCAAAAATGCATTTGCTAAAACCATTTCAAAACTTATTATGTGAAATCCCTTTGATAAACATCTTATCAAATCCACCTGGCCAGGTATTTTTTAGACCTACTACTCTGACCAAAACCGTAGATGTTATCCTATTAAATAGGCGGAGAATTCCAAGTTGGGTATCACTATTTACCTCAAAGGCTTGTCCAACACTCTAGTACTACCCTCTGGTGACTTCAAGAGAATCACGATTAGATAGACAAAAATGAGAGACTCGTCAACAGACCAATATGACCCCTCAGGTCAAAGGACATGTAAAGGGTCAACTTTCTCCTGTCCACATGCTATTCTAATGTGATCATGTTCAGTACGCAACCTCATTGCCGTACCCATTCTATCTTGCTTAGGGTTCACTACCCAAGTGATTGAGATAAGTCACTGATGCAGGTGGATCTGGAAGTGTTATTCAACGATCTCAAAGATCGAATAGATCTAAAAAAAATTTCTCTCTTTTTTTGTGTAGAATGATAGATCTCGATCTATGCAACGAGCGAGGGGACGTACGAGCTCGATCAAATGGGAAATCGCCGGATGCTTCGATCAATGCTACGAGCGAGGGGACGCACGAGATCGATCAAGCGTGGAATCGTCGGATGATTCTTGCAATCAATAAGAAATGATAAAAGATGAGAGACATGGAAGAAAGATTAGCACACTAATCTTCAAATCCAAAATCTCAAGAGAAAATATGAAGGAGAAGGAGAAGGAGCCAAGCTCTATCTCAAATTTCTCTTCAAAGAGAATCTTTCCAAAAATTTAAATTCAAAAAACTTCTTACAAATGGGAAGAGAAGGGCATTATAGGCAGCCCCTAATACAATATAAAATTCCTAAACTATCCCTAATGACACAAAAAGACCATTTAAGGACAATTACAACAAGTAAAATGACTAAATGAGACATCACTTGAACAAGAAAAAGACACCTAGACTAAGAACTATGTAGGAAATGATGTGTATAAGGGGATGCTCCTGCATAAAACTCCCCTTCTTGAAAAGAGCTTGTCCTCAAGCTCGGACCTTCCTCAACACACAAGGGGCACATAATTCTGTCCAAGGCTTCTATTTCATAGATTTCATTGGTGCAAGTAACACATAAATTTGTCCTATGCGGTTGGATTAGCTGCAATCACCTACTATCACTTCTTGGTCGTTTTGTTTTCACTGGCAGTAATGAGTAAGAGGAAGAAGAATTAAGTAGTGATCATTGTGGCTGATATAAGTCCAGTCAAGTGATGCCCTTTGGCCAATAAACTATGAAACTAGCTCCTCTTTCAAAACACAATTTTTTAAGGTCAAGCACCGGATGGAAGGTAGAGCTGTCAATAGGAGATCAAGGCTGAGAATTATATGGTAGCTTCTCTGTCTCCTATAAGAATGAACCGACTTCTGTTCCTTCAACACTTGAAATTATATGCAAATCGTGCCTCTTTAACCAATAGGGTGATGCAAACAGTAACAATGTCAGAGGAAAAACATGCCAGCATTAACAACCTTGCTCAATGGAACTCAGTTGAGCACAATTTACTTTGCACCATTACTTAGCTCCATGTGAAGGTGAATACTTGTACTCACTACTCCTTAATTAGTTTTCTTTGTGCATACTGCCGAGAAGGAGAAGGTTTTGGAGCCTCAAAAGCTTTGGATATTCCAACAAACCATGACCAAAAAATACCTTTGTTCTTTATAGTCCACAGAAGCTTGAGGCCATAAACAAACACATGCTGATTACCACATTAAATCCATCATCAATACTTGGGTCTGACCGTGTTTGGTCACTTTCACTCCCATTTTCAAACTTACACATGTCACTTCCAGATTTCTTCCTCCAGCTTCTTTTCATGCTAAAGTGGGATCAGCCTTTGGAGCCTACTCTCTAGTTGTAAAACAGTCAGAAGAAAAAAGAAATCCATCATCATAATGCTTCATTGTGTGACCACCCATACAGTTGCTGTGGGACCCGATCCCGCGAGAGGGGCGGCGCAGCCCGCCTCCCTCTCTCTTGGTCTCTCGTACCCACGAGGTTGTCGTGTGCCGTTTATTATTAATTTAATTCATCCTTTCTGTGAACTTGGGATCACTAAAGTAATCCGAATTTCACGCAAAAGAGAATGACAGAGTCGTCACCTAGATGAGAGATCTAGGACCCATAAGTGACCATAAATCTAGATTCGTTACCTGATTACGAGAATGGAAGGTATGGGGAGTTACCACCACATGCACCATTCTTGCCCGATAATTCGGTCTTCAATTTCAAAAGTTAACTCTCTTGAATTTCTTTCAAATGACTCATTTAACTCTATATTCATGTGCGAACTATGTGACATGCATCCTAAAATCTAATTCCAATGTATTCCCTAATGTGTATCTTGATTTTCTTAATTTGTTTGGATTCAATCTATGTGAATATTTTCCTGAAATTTTAATTTGAGGGAAATCCTATATATTTTAATTAATTTAGTTAAAAAAAACTAACATACAATACCCCACCATTTGTGGTGGGCCGACTCGTGCTCGGTAGGCCATTCAAAGCATCCAAAGCTGCCTACGTATCCAAGTCTCACTGGAATCAGAGTCGATCGTAGGTCGGTGACCTAAACTAAGCTATATGCCTAAGACATCTAGGACACCAATTTAGATTGGATTGACTGTTTCAACAGTTTTCAAGAGATTATTTAATTCAAGTTGAGTAGATTTTATTATCCTAGGACTCCATCTAAGATGCTATATGGTCCTATCTAAGTGCAAGACATCCCTTAGACTAATGCAGGTGAACCTACTTCCTAGGTAACTAGGCTTGTCCTATGGGAAAAAAGGGTAACTAGTGTAACTAGATCTATAACTCAATTGCTAATACTAGCAATTGGTCGTGATGAGACTGAATTCCCTAACTCTAGGACACCCTAAAACCTAGAACACAACACGATGTAAGTGTTCCTAAGAGGCCCTAAAGGTTCCTACGATGGGAGACCGCAATCCAACGGTTCCCAAAAGACATGAAGTAAATTAATTCAATTTGTTGAAGATAATGATTTCAGATCTTTAAAGGTTTTCGAATCCTAAAATCTAAGGAATACCAATGGCTCTAATATTGGCAAATTTCAGCCTTCAGTTGTATTCATGGAAGGTAATCGTGCTTTCCACCCTTGCATAATTTGGCACGTAAGTTATAGCATGTTATTGCTTAGCATAATTCTCAGGATTTTCGTGGACAGTGGACCTCGGAGCCAACAACATACGATAATTTAAATGCTCACATTATCAAGGATTGATTGCAAATTGGATACGATTATGAACACAGTCTGGGCGGTTAAACTATCATAGCATTGCAAATTAGCAAAGGAAATCAATGACTCCTAAAGTTTCTATTTCGATAGTTTAAAGATTGAATACATGATAGAGCATTAGAATTCTCTGAAAATTTTTATAACAATTCGAATTTATTTTGATTTTTTTAAGTATTTAAAAAAAATTCAATTCAAATTATAGATTTACACATCAACTTATAGCAAATCTATTCGGATTAAGCTGAAATGTTTACAGTAGCTTTCACTTGACCAGCGAAGATTACTGTAAAATTTTCATGAATTTTAAATATGTTTTGCTATCAGTTTTTCAATGTTGAAGAGTTCTGTCCAAACTACAAATTTACATATAAACTTATAGTAAATCTAATCAAAATAAGTTGAAATGTTTACAGTAGCTTTCGCTTCACTAGAGAATGTTACTGTAAAATATTCATGGAATTTAAAGATGATTTACTATCAATTTCTGATTTTAAAGATATATGTCCAGATTATGAAATTACAAAGAAACACATAGTAAATCTGATCCAAATCAATCAAAACTTCATAAAAACATGTAATTATAGTAGTAACTCTCAATACAATATTTCCAGAATTTCCATTGTAATTTACTATTTTTCCGATTTAATATGGCATGCTTGATTTGGCATAAAAAATCATAAACAAGTATCTAACAGAAACCAAAAATCTTAAAAAATTCACAGGCGATTAGATTAATTCTTAGTTACTTATCATCCAAATTTCATCTCTGGAAACTCTATATATTTTTCGAAAATTAGTTTTTTTCAAAAATACCCTTAGGATTAAATACATTTTTAAACCCCTTAAATTAAATCCAAAATTCTCCTAACAATTCGTACTATTCTAAAACCTTAAAATTTTATTGTGTTTAATTTTTTATTGATTTGTGATTTGTTTTGACATCTTTTTAAATTCAATCTTTGGAATTTTACTCATTTGAGGGTAAAGTTCAAAAGATCAAATCGTGGTCAAAACGAAGTCAAAATTTTTGAAAATTCTAAATTTCTGAGCTCTTTAATACAAAAAAGGCTCAGAGATTAAAAAATTCAAGAAATTTCAAAGGCTTATTAAAGTTGCTTTGTAAAGTGGATTTAGACCCTCTTAATTTCAAATTTTGGATTTTAATATTAAAAAATAGATTTTTCAAGAAAAATTTTAGATAATGAAATAAGCTAAACCTGATCTCATCTTTTCAAAATTTCACATGCAAACAATTTCATCTTCATAGCTTTTCAAAGAAAATCACAAATTCAGTACTAGCATGCTTCTAGTTTAAACTATATGAAAGAGGTTTTTGGAAGACCAACCTTGCTAGCTTTCATTGTCTCTAGGGTAAGTAATCCTTGGATATACGCTTTGACTTACCATTTTAATCGCAAAGAAAACCCCGAATAGCCTTCACTGTTGAATATGTTAAATATATGGAAGTTCACCCCCTTTTATCTTCCTCTGAATTTGAATGGGGAGAAGAGGAAAAGAAGGGCGATGACATTTTCACCCCTCCTGCAGTACGCATTCGCGCCCCTTAAAATGTGAATAGTAGCTAACTTTAATGCTTTTTGACGTCACGCAAATGCGTACTCAAGGAGGGTGAAAATATCATCGCCCAACGAGGAAGTGTAAACTGAAGGATGCCCTTCCAAAAAATCAAATGAAAGGGGGCCCCCATTTACTCATCACCGAAGTCCATTTATGACCAACGTTTTAAATTTCGTCCAAAATCCGAAATTTCGGTCAAGACCGAAACCGAAACCCGTAATTTGCGAAACATACCAAATTTCGGTTCGGAATTTTTGTCAATTTCGGCGAAATTTGCAAAAAAATATTAATTTTTTATTCCTTTGGCCCAAAAAATCCACGTTTCGTGGGTCTGTATTGAAATTCTACCAAAATTTTGGGATTTCGGCTGAAATTTCAGTTTCCGCTGGGTCTAAAATTACCCCCGAAACCGAAATTTAAAACCTTGTTTATGACAGCACGGAAATTGTAAAAATGAATGCACTTTGGTGATGAGACAAACACCAAAGCACACAAAACAATGGAACAAATTCCAAGATGGAGGAGAGAGAGGGATGAAAATTTCTAGAGAGCAGACAAAGGTTGTGCTTGCTTTGTTTTTATAGAAAAGTTAGGGTTAGATTGGATTTGGAAGTTTCCAATGTGAGGACTCTTACCTTTAGTTAGTTTCCAATTTGTGCTTTGACTTTCTCATTCTTTGATTTCCATATTGAACTTATTTCTAAACCTTGTTTCTTGCAAGCTAAGCAATGCTAAATTACATAATGGAGATCCTTCAAGATCAATCTAGAAGCCTTCTCACATAGGAAACTAGCTTTTATGAATGATTTTCGTCCAAAAAGAGCTGCCCGACGTTTGAGCTCATTTTGGACCAATTTAGAGGCTGATTCAGGAAAAGTCATAAACTAAAACGTTGTATATCTTTTCGAGACGTTCGAAACAAGTATAAGTGCAAATTTTTTGAACTAGAAGGTAAAAAGTTATTGCCGTTTTAGTAACCTGATCATACAAGCCCTCTCTAATTATAACTCTTCCTTTCTATATTATTTTTTCAAAACAAATATGATGTTACCAACCACCTCATCCCATGTTGGAATTTTTTGCATATGTCATCCTCATGTGGGGCGCCCACTTATGTGGCCGACCCACATGGGTGGGTCCACATGGACCCCCACCTTCTGGGCTTTAGCCCAATGGGCCTTATGACATGTATTTTAGGTTCTTTTTTAATGAAAATTCAATAAAATCGTTTAAGTTTAAATTTTTTATTGATGAACCCAATCCATATGACATTTATGGTGCACCATCGACATATGGTCGAACCATCCCCTTTAGAGAAAATAAATTTTCAGACCAAAATACCTTTATTCGACCATTACACATCCAAATGCGACCAAAATACCATCAAATTGGTTCACCCCTTAAAGAGGAAAGTTAAAAATGGAAAGTCTTTGTGGTCAAACTTCAAAAATAGAAACTTTTAAAATTGAGTCATTTTGGTGGGCAATATCAAACATGATTATTTGGTACCCTCTGAAAATACTCAAAATGCCACTGACACATAAAATTTTCAAGTCAAGCGAAACTCCTGAGAAACTCTAAATTTAGCAGGTTTTCCAAAATTCATGAAATGATCTAAGATTCCTTAGACACATCCTAGAGGTCAAATGAAACATATTGGAAATGACCAAAATACCCTTGTAGTGCAAAAAAGGGCATAAACGAGGGTAACCCTGAAAATTCTAAAAATAACAGGTATTTTCACTTGCTTGAAAACTTAAACTTTCGTCTTCCAGATACCATTGGAACACACTAGAAATCTTTAGGATTGCGAATCAACTTCCAAACACCTAAAATGAGATGAAATCTACCCTAGAATGCATGGATGCCTAATCTATTGTGAAATATGGACTCGAGACTTGACAAACTACCGAATCTTTTGCTTTTTAAAGTGTAGCAAAATGGGGGTGTCTACAATTGCACTTTTCATTATTGACTCTTATCTGTTGATATACCATGCAAATTCCTTTTTGTCATTGGAACATCTTGAGCAACACAAGTGCAATTTTCTTTATTCAAATATGACTTCGGCACATGCAGATCAAGACTCTGGTAAACAAGATCCAAAGGATCACGTTTGCAATCCAAAGTACAGTGCCAAACACTCTTGTAGCAACAGATTGCAAAGAGGAAAGTAAAACTGTGACCATAAATGTTCTTTGAGTGCTCATTCCAAACACCTTAAATGCATGGCCAAGAGTATGGTGGAAAATAAACACAAGTTCAAAGTACTCCCAACAACTGTCCTGTCGTGGTTTGGTGTTGTGAACTCATTGCATAACAAGAGAACACAAGGATGATTCTATCATAAAGATGATCTTCCTGGATGAATTGGGCTAATGAATTATAATGCAACTGATGTTTAAGCTTTCCTTCTAATAGAAGCACATGTCAGATCTATCTTTAAACAAAATCACTGTAATCCTTGCCTATTAGTTCAATCAAAACCTGTCAAATGATTAATTCAACCCATGTCGTCAATAGTTGCAAGTCGAGTGGATAGTCACACCATATCTATGACTGAATTCTGTCCCAACTTAGAGACTTCTTCAATTCTTCTTTTAAAGAAATGTCTGACTCTTAAATGGCATTCCAAATCAGCAAAAAGGAAAATGTGCATTTTTTTGGTGGCTGAACTCTAAGGGTTTCTAAACTCGATTTCCATTGGCAAGGATAGGATGCAACATTCCCGATCCCTTTCACACAACTTTAATCGAACATTAAACATGCAATTCCGCAACAAATACAATAATCTAGGGCATAACTTTCCTTCCTTGCAATTTCCTTTGGCTCTAACTGATTTTACTTTGGAGGAATTCTTGCATGCCATGTGTTTGACGAGATTGGTGAATGATCTTTTAAAAATTCAATAATAGTAAGTTCCAATAATCACTCCTCATTTACCCTGCATCAAAATTGAGCCGGAATAAGGATCGAGCGTCTCCATGCTCAGCTGAACAATGGAGTTGATTGATACCTAAAAAAAATGCAGATTTCTGAAATTTTTTGTTCGTTTCTTCTTTTATGTTGTTCAATTGATTTTCTTTGAGGTTTTGCTCATTGAATTTTATTGCTGATCATAAATCACTTGAATTGCAAGCATCTGGAGATCAAATTACCAAAAATCCTTGTGGCAAATTCAAAGGTAAAACAGAAGATATGTAGATCAAAACTTTGGTACTGTGCATGCAATTAAAGGCAATTAAAGTAGTTACAAGTTGATTTTTCCTGGCAAAGTTTCCATTAGAAGTTATGTTTCATGATTCTTATTAGAAGATGTGTTGGCGGATGTTTAATCTTGCTGAAATTGAGGTTTTGAATGTAAATTTTGATAAAAAATGAGACACAGAGTTGATGAATTCATACTCATTCTATAGATTTGGCATTGGATTGTTTCAGATCTGGTTCTCAGAAAGTGTTGTTTTCCATGTTTTGAATTATATCAAACAACTAGTAACTTTCATGTAGAGATCTGACCTGAGTTCTTCTTTAAGACCTAATCAGAATAGATTAGTCTCTGGTTCAGATTTGTCTTGAAGAAATTCTTGCATGCTATGTGTTTGACGAAATTGGTGAATGATCTTTTAAAATTTCAATAACAGTAAGTTCCAACGATCACTCCTCATTTATCCTGCATCAGTGACTCCACATCTCGTGCATGTAGGCAGGATAGATGCTAGTTGTATACAGGAGGAGGTGTCCAACCTCAATCCCAACTAGGAACTACTAAGGTCTGCAAAGAATCGGAATCACATATCTCTTTGCTCCCTAGGATTTGTGAATCCATGAGCATGGGTTTCCTACTTTGCTACCTAAGGACAAATACGTGTCAATAACAAGTAACATATCACACATATTTAACTTTTAGTACCCATAAATGTCATGAAAAAGAAAGTTTTATTGATTAACATGAGAAAAATATTAGGTTTTATGGCATCTAGTCTAACAATAAAAATACCTTTGTGACTGACCGTAATATCAACCCTTGATCTACTCCTCGAACAGCCACGAACTATCCAATTTTCGCGGACCCTCAAGTTGAATCGATGGATTTTTTTTCAAATTACGCTAAGAGAAGTAGAAGAAATTTTCTTCAAACATATGTACTGATCTATATCAGCACTCTTGGATGGAAATTTGATTTTTCTTGATGGAGCTTTTGGTTTCGCAATAATATTGAACTAGAAAGTAAAGAACTAGAAGAACTAGAAGAGAGAGAAGAAAGGAGAAATTTTGGACGTTCTTTCCAAACAAGGAAGAACGTTTCTCCCAGCAAAAAATCTGTAGAAAACGTTCTCATATGTGTTTATATATTTTTTTCTTTTTTCCTTTGAACTTTCCAATTAATTCTCTTTAAAACTAGCTAATTCAGAAAACTAACTTTTTATCTTTAATACTGATCTGGACGTATTTTCCGCAAGTGAAAATACCTTTTTTCCTTTGTTAGCCCAAGGGTTCCGATAGGTTCAACTAATCACCTTTTCCTTATTTTTTTATGCCAGCAACCGCAAATTGATCATTATTTATTGATTAATGAGTTACCCTGTAATGTTGTGCCTTAAACAAGAATTTGACTGTTCAATCCAACTTATCACAATATAACACTACCCATTTCTTAAGGATCAACATGCTCCAAAAGAACTAAAGAAGCTTGCACACATTGGAGACATCATCCTTGGAAGATGTTCAAGTCAAGAGCTCAATTTGAGGATCTCACAAGCATGCCTTGCACAATGCCCAAGTGGAGCTTGAAGTTGAACAAGTGATGGTGAACTACTCATTCATTCAACGTGAAGAATCCATGAGAGAGAGAGAGAGAGAGAGAGAGAGAGAGAGAGAGAGAGAGTCACTTGAATCAAGCATTCTCAAGTGTTCACTTACAAGCCAAGAGCCCAAGGATGACCTTTGAACCCAAGACAATCAAGGGAGTTCAAGTATTCTATATTTTAGATTGTATTGGTGGTCTTTTTCAAGTGGTTTTGCATTTCAAAGTGTTTTTCAATCCTTTTTCAAAATCAACCTTGAGACTTATTTATATTTCATGAAAAATTACCTCTTAAGGTTCCAAACATTTGTTTACGTCATTTGTGTCTCAGAGACAAGCCTTGTCTCATATAGAGAGTTTCCCTTTAGGAGGCTTACCTAGCCTCATGTTAGAGTGGCCTCCTCTTTTAGAGCGAGTCTTTGACTTGGTAGTGTTATTAGAGAGTCTCTGACCCATTTGTACTCCCTCCCTAGTGTTATTAGTTAGGAGTTTTTTCATTAGAGACTAACTCAGTCATATAGAGCCTTCCCTGCTTGGGATCTTGGATTGTTTTCTTTGTTCTTGGGACGCTAACTTTCTTGTTGTGGATTGTCTCTTTGAGACGCTAGTTGCTTGTTCGGGGTTTCCCCTTTTGCTTTAGGGCTTTGCCCTAGTTTGTGGTTATGCTTGCGTGTTCCCTTTGAGGGTGAAAATATTTTAAGGTCTAAAAGCATTTGAAAAACTTCAAAAACATAAAAAACATTGAAATATCTTAAAAATAAAAAACATTTGAAAACCAGAAAAATCCAAAATCATCTAAAGTGTTGAGTGTTTCTTTTAGAAGCGTAGTTTAGGAAAGTTCGTTTCGAACTACGTTGGCTTGATCCTCTTCCAAGAGGTACGTAGTGCAGCTTGAGATTCTTATCTCAGGTCCAGCCAAACTTTGTAAATAAATCATTTAACCCTTTTAAAATACTAGAAATCTTCCAAAATATTGTTTTCGAAAAAATCTTCCTGTAGAGTTTGGACTTTGTCTTAGATAGAGAGTTTTAGAGTTAGGGTTTTGTCTTGATTTGTTGTCTGTTTGTTGTGTGCTTGTTTTAGAGTTAGGGGTTTGTTCTAGAGTTATAGGAGCGCCTCCGTCCGGTCAGCTGGCGATTCACATCGCCGACTGATGACTAGAATAGGATGCGTTAGTCCCCCTTTGTTTTTCTTAAGAAACACAGCCTAGTTACACATAGGTTGTAGGAACCACCTGGATTAGCTTAGGGCTAACCTGCATTTAGTTAGGGCATATAGGGTGTCCTAAAATCTACAATCCATTGGAATTTAAATAATCGCACAAGAAGCTTTAAGAACTAGTCCGGTCTTTTAGATCGAGTCTAAGATAGTGGTCTAGGTGTCTTAGGCATCATAGTTTTGAATAGGTGCGAAGAACTACGTTGCTCTGATTCTCGTGGAGGCGAAGATACGTAGGCTTCTTTGGACGAATATCAGACCATCTGAGGACTCGGGCTAAATCGTTTAGAGTCTTAGGATTTGTTGTTTTGTTATGTGTTTTGCTATGTTTTCTTACTTTCATGCGCAGACCTTATACCTTTAACTGTAGCATGCATGTGTTTGCCCACCAGAACTTAGACACTCATTAGGCATGTCACACATAAGCTAGCGATGCTTAGGTGACACACTTCTTTCATTTATGTTGTGTATGCTTATTATTTCGTCCCGAGTCATGCATGATTAGTTGGACGTCCACTCGGGGATATTTGTTCCCATTTCACATGATTTTTGCCCAAAACTCTTCGAGGTTAATAATAAATGGCATAAGAGACCAAGTGCTTGCACTCGGACGAATTTGAGGTGCTCTTCGGACCTTCCCCATTCGTAATCAGGCACGGACCCTTTGTATCTCTGGTTATCCGTTACAGACAGAGCATTTGTTTCGGTTCCATGGCGTATCCATGGATGGCGACTCTGAGTTATTTTTAGGTACATCTCGGTTTCGAGCCCTGGCTCCGGATCAAGATGTATCTCATTCGTTATGTATCGCCACTCATGCTATGCTGTGAGAGTGGCACCTATTTCGAGAGTTCCTTGGTAGAGCTCTCCTTCACATATGGAGATCTTTGAGGATTGCAGGGGGACCTCGCGTCTCTCGCCGCACTCCGTCCTCTCAGGATCGGGGTCCACAGGCTGGCGACTCTGCTGGGGAGTTCTTGAAATATTGCCTAACTCTTTAAAAATGCTTTTTTTACTAACTTTGGGAAAATTTGGGCTAAAATCATTTTAAATGGGAACTCTATCGTTAGATTCCAGGGGCACCAGATAGGTGCATAAATAAAACGAGGGATTCACACACTGTTGCTGGATCTATTTTCAAGCTATGTGCCGGTGCTGCAATCGTAGACATTGGGCGTACTTTTGTGTACAACAGCCGATGAGCAATGAAGCATACTATGTATAACATGGGGCGTACTTGTGTTATACATATAACTATGGTTCATACGCATAGTACCCGATAGATTGAGTCTGGAGCCCTACTTTGTTTTATATATTATGTATATATTTACTGACTTAGTGAAACCCAACTAGGAAGTTCCTGTGTTTATATACATCTGTATTGCATTCACATAGGGACGAACATGTGTTGCTTACACAAGTAATGCCTAGAGTTAGGAGCCTTGTCCCCTTTGTAGACTAGGGTAGCTCATTTTATATGGCTACAGCACGGTCCTAGCACACTTATCAGTCTGTCTTGAGTCTGGATTTTCTTGACTCTGTTAGATTAGATTAGGGCCGGTGCCCCTGGTTAGGATATATGTATATGTATATGTACTAATTATATATATTAGGTTTCTCCTCTTAGTTAGAGTGCCTTATTCTTTTCAATCAGTTATATCCATTCGTTATTCAGATCTAGATTTAGTCAGTGGTTTTTGATCGCCTCTACCTTGGCCATGATTAGTCCTTCGATTCATTGGTTATGGGATTTGACCTGTTGTCATATGTTCTCACCTATGGTCAGTCCTTCATTTGCTTACCTTTCTTTGGTAACCTATTTCGTTTACCGATTATGAGTTGATTTTACCACCGATATTCATATTCCTTCGATTGAGTTGTGGGAATCCTTTCAAGCGTCGTCATGCTGCCGGATTTTATCCAGAATATTTCGAGCATGACCGCTATTCTTTAGAGTTAGTTAAACCATGAGTTTACCTTACCTTGACTTTCTTGTCTAGCCGTTATGCTGCCGAATTTTTCGCAGAACATGTTAAACATGATTGCTATTCTTTAGAGTTAGTTAAACCATGAGTTTACCTTATCTTGACTTCCTTGTCTAACCGTTATGCTATTGAATTTTTCGCAACACATTTTGAGCATAATGGCTATTCTTTGGAGTCAGTTTTCCTTGTCTCGATTCCCATGTATAGCCTTGATTTAGCTTAGAACCCATTTTTAGTGAGAATTTCTGGTTCGATCAGTTATATTTACATCCTTTTAGTCTCACTAGGTTAGTGGCATGTACATGTCGCTCTTGTGGTTACAATTTATTCTTTGTTGAGTCATAGCCTGTACGTGTCCCTCTTGTGGTCACAATTTATTCGTTACCTTCTGATTGTATATCTATTCTTTTGTTGTGTCATAGATTCAATTTGTATATCTATTATTCATTAGGATATATGTTTATCTGTATACCTGTTTCGCCTTGAGGTCTGGCCGATAGTTCATTCGCTGTCCTTATGGCCATGGTCTACCATTCTGATATTCTTGATCGTACAGTTGTTGGCATTCATCACCAAATTTAAATCCGGTTTATGACCTACTTCTGTCATCTTATGGCCGTGGTCTATTTTTCTGATCTATTGGATACCTCTCATCTTTGATGAAAAATTCATTATCACAGATTTTATCCTTTTCATGTAATTGATTTTCAGATTACCCTGGTCATTTGTCTCTGCAAGGTTATCCCCATTCTCTCCTGATCTTTGTCCTATCTGAATTTTAGGTCTGATCATGGCGAATAATTTGTTAGAGAAATGGATAGCTAAGACTGTTAAATCTTTTCTGTTAAGATGTGAAGAAAGGAGTGTGGCTGAGCGTTTCATCAGTTCTTTTACCCATCTGAATAGTCGCGGTATAAATTGGAAGTTTCTTCAAGCAGCTGCTGGATTTTGGAACCCTGTTTTCCATGTCTTTCGATTTGGGCCTTTTGAACTTTGTCCTGTATTTGAAGATTGGTGTGCCTTGTTAGAGCTTCCTCCTGAGGGACTTTGGATCCGACCTTCGAGCATAGACTCCCCTCATGATCTTTTTTGCAGATTATTCAAAAATAAGATTGTGAAAACTCTGCATTGCTTAACAAAGAAAAATGTGCAATTTCAGACCCTCATTGAGTTGTTTTCCAAAAACGTCAATCCTACTGACTCCCGTTTTCAGGAATGTCGACGTAATACCTTAGTCTTTGTTGTCTTTGCACGCCATGTCCTTCGCAGAGACTCTAGTGCGGCCCCTTTCACTTTGTTGACGATAGTAGATCAGATAAATGAGGGGAGAAATCCTGTCCCTACAATGCTAACCGAAACCTTTTATGGCTTAGACCTTATTGCTAGTAAAAAGGTGCACATCTCAGTTAGGGCAAAGTAGGCTGATGGGCAAGCCCCCTCCTGTCGCAATGGTGTGGGGCGTCAGAGGCTGTTTGTTGCCCCGTGGCCAACTCGAAGGGGCTGAGATAATTTTTTCGGATGTGCTAAGCTGTTATATGTGTGGCTATGTGAGAAACTCACTATCCTTCAGCCACAAAACAACATTGAGTACACTCTTAAGAGTTTTCATTCTTGGAAGACAACGATTAAGCAACCTCAGCTTAATGAATGGCACCATTGGCTGCAGAATGTAGGGGAAGACCAATTTCATTAGGTGAGTCAATCCTGTCCACAAATCATCACCAGCACCTACCCATACTCATTTGTTTATCTTATGGGTTTAGAAAAATCATCTTTCTATGCACCTTTGTGTTTCCCTTGTCAGATTACTGCAAACTCTTGTACTCCTAAGGTTATCACACCACCTAGCTGTGAAGACCTTACTCCTGATCTCATTGCATCCATAGTAGCTGCTTGGAGAGACAAAATCACGGAGAGGAGATCTACTTTCGCGTCTAAACTTCGGAAGGGAGGAATATTTGGAGGGCCTGCAAACCGAAGAGCTCGGATTGGTGAACCATGATGATCTTCGGCATGAGATTATCATTTCTTTACTGGAGACTTACCAAGTCCTAATATTATTTCTCCTTCATTTAGAAGATTTGTCATAAACTTTTAGATACCTTGAAACATTTGGTTCTCTATTCATTGCAAGGGCGATGAAGGCGCTAGCCCAAGCCCATCCTTAGAGGACTCGCTTAATCCAAGTAACGCTCCCCTCTTTTGTTTAGTAGGCTTACCCAACCTTTTGGATTTCTTTTAACCATTTTTTTTTTTAAAAGAACCCTTTTCTGGCAATGATAAGGTTTCTTGGAGCCCGTCTTTGTGTTTTGTGGCTCACCGTTTTTTTTGCACTTAAATCTGCACAAGTTGATGCCCCCTGTTATGCACCAAAATTTATAAAAAATCAGAAATATCATTGCATGCATTTGTATAATTTGTTAAAAATTTAAGATTCTTCTTTTATGTTAAGTTTTGAGTTAGGTTCTGAAGATGAATGGACTGTTTAGGTGAGACTATCTTGAAAGCTTATCATACTTATTTTTTATTTAAATAAATTGTTTAATTGAAGAAGGAAATCAGATGACTACTCTATTCGATTATATCGACATGAGTACTGTTTGATTTCAAGGCGGTTTGTAGAAATATTATATGTGTATGAAATCAGATGATTACTTTGGCATCATCTGATTTCGTTGGAGTCCCCGTATTGGAGTTTGTGGTTGGCTTTGAAGTGTTTAATATCATTTTTTTATTTCATTAGGCTACCCAGCGGCTGGTCTGGGCTAATTAATTTTATTTTAAATAAATTGTTTAATTGAAGAAGGAAATCAGATAATTTGCACTATTCGATGTCCTTGACACGAATATCTTCTGATTTCAAGGCGGTTTGTAGAAATATTATACGTGTAGGAAATCAGATGATTACTTTGGCATCATCTGATTTCATTGGAGTCCCCGTATTGGGGTTTGTGGTTGGCTTTGAAGTGTTTAATATCATTTTTTTATTTCATTAGGCTACCCAGCGGCTGGTCTGGGCTAATTAATTTTATTTTAAATAAATTGTTTAATTGAAGAAGGAAATCAGATGATTTGCACTATTCGATGTCCTTGACACGAATATCGTCTGATTTCAAGGCGGTTTGTAGAAATATTATACGTGTAGGAAATCAAATGATTACTTTGGCATCATCTGATTTCATTGGAGTCCCCGTATTGGGGTTTGTGGTTGGCTTTGAAGTGTTTGATATTGTTTTTACTTCATTAGGCTACCTAACGGCTGGTCTGGGCTAATTAATGTTGTTTATTATGTTATGATTGCTATTATTACAGGTTGTGTACTCTTTAGTTATAAGTCTTTCTTTGCTTAATACTTGATTTGTTTATATAAGAATTGAATGGAAATTTGAGATTGCCTAGTAGCTCTTTTCTGCTCTCTTGGTGGACTAACACAGTCTTCTAGACTTCTTTAGATACTAGAACCTGTACTAGGAGGCATATTCTGTCTCATTAGGAAATCCTCCTTTGGAGGTAAGCCTCATTTTTAGCTTAACCTCAGGGATGTTGCTTTGATTTTGATAAATGGTGTACCCATAGGAGGCATGCCTTGCCTCATTTAGAGAGCCTTTGAATCATTCGTTTGTGACTCATTTGATCTTTATTGTTGTTATTAGGGAGTCATCTGTCTTGGCTTTGTAAGTAATTAGCCGTTAGAAGGCCTGCTTGGCCTCATTTGTAGAATCCTCTCTGAGGTTGCACCTCAATTTGTACCTCTGTTAATTAGAGACCAATTTGGTCAATTAGTTGTCTTAGCCTTGCTTACCCCTTGCAAGGGCAATGCTAAGGTTACTTGGAGCCCATCTTTGTGTGTGTTTGGGAGACTCGCCCGGTCTCATTCTCTCGCTAGTTCTCCTCTTTGTGCGTCGTTTGGTTTTTGGGAGAACACCCTACTCGGCTTGACTTCATACTTCTACCCTTATGGGGTACTGGGCGCACATTTGTTGCACCCTAGGGCTTTTACCTCTGCCAAATGTAAATTTTTTTTTGTTCCTTTTCTTTTAGGGAGTCTTTGACTCATTTATCCTTTAGTTGGTGCTAGTGGAGTCTTTGACTCATGTTCCTGTTCTTTTAGGGAGTCTCTGACTCATTTATTCTTTAGTTGGTGTTAGTGGAGTCTTTGGCTCGTGTTTCCATTTCTTTTAGAGAGTCTTTGACTCATTTATCCTTTAGTTGGTGTTATTGGAGTCTTTGACTTGTGTTTCCATTTCTTTTAGAGAGTCCTTGACTCATTTATACTTTTAGTTGGTATTGTTAGAGTCTTTGACTCGTATTCCTTTTCTTTCAGAGAGTCTTTGACTCACTTGTCCTTTGCGGTGTTATTAGAGAGTCTTTGACTCATTTGCTCTTATAATGATATTATTAGAGCCTAGTTTCCCCTTTTAGCCCTAGGATTTGGCCATAGGGTGTTTTTTTTGTATTTTCCCTCCGGTCTTTGACCAAAAGGGTGAAAACATCAGAAACCTATAATCCAAAAATATTGAAACATTTGAATTGTTTTTAAAATGTTCTGAGTGTAGTTAGAGAGTTCGTTTTGAACTACGTTGGCTTGATCCTCTTCCACGAGGTATGTAGTGCAGCTTGAGATTCTTATCTCAGGTCCAGTCAAACTTTGTAAATAAACCATTCAAACTCTTTAAAAAAGTACAAAAATATTTCATAAACCTGTTTTCGAAAACTCTTCCTCTAGAGTTAGGAGTTTGTCTTAGAATGAGAGTTTTAGAGTTAGGGGTTTGTGTTTGGTTTTAGTCTTTGATTTGTTATGTGCTTGTTTACGTTTGTTTTAGGGTTAAGAGTTCCGTCCTTGGTGTGTTGTTTGATTGTTGTGTGTTTTGTTTGTGTTTGTGTTTGTGTTAGAGTTAGGAGTCTGTTACGCCTCCATCCGGTCAGTTGGCGATTCACATCGCCGACTGATGACTAGGTCTAGGATGCGTTAGTGATCCCATTGTTTTCCTTAGGAAATACAGCCTAGTTACACATAGGTTGTAGGAACCACTTGCATTAGCTTAGGGCTAATATGCATTTAGTTAGGGCATATAGGGTGTCCTAAAATCCACCATTTACTGGAATTTAAATAATCGTACAAGAAACTTTAATAATTGGTCCGGTCTTTTAGATCGAGTCTAGGATAGAGGTCTAGGTGTCTTAGGCATCCTAGCTTAGAATAGGCGCGAAGAACTACGTTGCCTTGATTCTCGTGGAGGCGGGGATACGTAGGCTTCTTTGGATGAATACCAGACCATCCGAGGACTCGGGCTAATAATTTAGAGTCTTAGGATTTGTTGTGTAGTTATTGTATGATTTGATATGTTTTCTTACTTTTTAGTACTGATCCTATACCTTTAGCTATAGCTTGCATGTGTTTGCACATCAGAATTTAGACACCCATTAGACATGTCACTCATAACCTAGCTTTGCTTAGGTGACACATTTTTCATTTCATTTTGTATGCTTATTTCTTTATCCTCAGGAAATGCATTCTTAGGTAGACGATTCCTGAGAATTGTTCCTATTTCATATGATATTCGCCCGAAACTCTTTGAAGTTAATAATAAATGGCATAAGAGACCAAGTGCTTGCACTCGGACGAATTGGGGGTGCTCTCAGACCTTCTCCATTCGTAATCAGGCACGAACCCATATATATTTCTGGTTATCCATGGTATACAGAGCATATTTTTGTTTAAAGGATCCATGGCCGTATACCGTGGACGGCGACTCTGAGTTTGTTTAGATACGTTTCGAATCCGGACTTGTTCCCGAATCGAGATGTATCTCTTTTTATATCGCCACTCGTGCTATGCTATGAGGGTGGCAAACGTTTTGAGAGTTCCTTGGTAGAGCTCTCCTTCACACGTGGATGATCCAAGAGGCCGTTGGGGGCTCGTCCCCCACCTCTCTCTCGGATCGGGGTCCACAAAGTTAGAGGAGATCAACCACAGTCCAGGGAGTGCTATGCCATGGCACTCAAAGGCAAAAATGCATCAAAATCGTTGCCGATTGCGCTACTTCATCTGAGAGACAAAGCCCAGGTGAATGAACCAGGCAAAGACCTCATCTCCATTCCTCTGTGCGAAAGTGATACCGAGAAGGTCATTCAAATCGACTCCTCCTTAGACAGTAGCACCCGGCAGAACCTCACCCAGTTTCTTCAGGACAACACAGATGTCTTCGCATGGGCTCCCGCAGACATGCCTGGCATAGATCCGGAGATCAGCACGCACAGACTCGGTGTTGACCCCACCTGCAGACCTGTGAAGCAAAAGAGGAGACACTTCGCCCTGGAGAGGTGCCAAACGATCAAGGAAGAAGTGGAGAGGCTCTTGAGGGCTGACTTCATTCGAGAAATTCAATATCCGGACGGACTGGCTAACGTGGTCCTTGTAAAGAAAGCCAACGGGAAGTGGAGGACCTGCGTTGACTTCACCGACCTAAACAAAGCCTGTCCCAAGGACAGCTATCCACTCCCAAAGATCAATCAGTTGATAGACGCCACCGCTAGTCACGAAGTTCTGAGCTTCATGGACGCCTTTTCCGGATACAATCAGATCAGAATGTATGAATCAGATATACCAAAAACATCATTTGTAACGGATCATGGCACGTACTATTACTGCGTCATGCCTTTCAGTCTGAAGAATGCAGGGGCAACCTATCAGACACTCGTAAACAAGCTCTTCGAAAAACAAATGATTGCCGCACTGGTCAAGAGCCAGAGCGTGAAAGATCATGTTTCCGACCTGAAAGAGACGTTCCAGGTCCTAAAAGAGCATAACATGAAACTTAACCCGACAATGTAGTTTCAGTGTTAGCGCTGGAAAATTCCTGGGGTTCATAGTGAGCCAAAGAGGAATAGAAGCAAACCCGGAGAAGATCAAGGCGGTAGTGGAGCTCACTCCACCAAAGACTATTAGAGAGGTGCAGCGGCTAACCAGAATGATTGCCGCACTGGGACGCTTTGTCTCAAAATCTGCAGAAAGATGCTTGCCTTTCTTCAACGCAGTAAAGAGAATCAAAACAGCACCCTGGACACCGGAGTGTCAAGTTGCGTTCGAGGAGCTGAAACAGTACTTATCCTCCCCACCGTTGCTGACTAAACCGGAACAGAGAAAAGAGCTACTCCTGTACCTATCGGTAAGTTCTTTGGCACTGGCGGCCGTGCTAATTCGAGAAGAGCACAACCAGCAGAAACCAATCTACTATGTCAGCAAGGTCCTACATGATGCTGAGATCAGATACCAGCGAGTAGAAAAGTTGGCCTATGCTCTCATCATGGTGGCCAGAAAACTGAGGCCGTATTTTCAAGCCCACACAATAAAAGTCGTAACTTATCAACCACTCAGACAGGTTCTTCACGGGCCGGACACCTCAGGGCGACTTGTGAAGTGGGCCACGGAGCTGAGCGAATTCGATATCCAATATTTGCCCAGGCCGGCGACAAAAGCCCAAGTGCTAGCAGACTTCGTAGCCGAGTGTACCATCCCCCGACAAAGCATCGCGCTCGAAGCTGTCCAAACTTCGGTAGTTGAAGAGATAACCACACCCGGGGAGCGAGAAGGAGTTGAAACTGAACCTGTAAGAACAGAAAGCATCCACACACTAGCAGAGCAGAATCCGCCGTCCGATGAGCCGCTCTGGGAAGTATATGTGGACGGGTCTTTGATTGTAATATTAAATAACCGCAAGTACACGGATCGCGTGTAGTCAGGGGTCGAACTCAGGAAAGAGAAATATTGTTTGTGAATCTTATTCTTGTACCCATTAGAATACTAGCTATGATATAATGTTGCCTGGCAAAATCTCAGGATTTCAGGGACTTGACCTAGAAGCCAACACTATATATAAGTGTATATTCTATTCAATCTAAGAATCAAATTCAACTTAGATCTTTTTTATTTAAAATCCTAATTTAGGCAAAGTGTATCAAAGTTCGAATGATCTCTTTTAACTACTTAACTAATTTAATCAGAAAACCAAAATTCTAAGGGCTTAAGTAATTGGAAAATTGCAAAAGTAATTTGAAATAGTGTAAAAACCTTAATTCAATATAAAAGATTACTTAGGGTTAGAAACCACCATGGGTTTGGATTAGATTGATTAATTAAAACAACTCTTGAATTGGGTTGAAAATTCGATTAACTAGTCAATAAGGAATAAGATCAAAGGGATGTCATTCCTTATAAGTAATTAATCAAATCCACTCTCCAATTTACGTTGATTATATAGAGCTTTATATTTGTTAATCAACAATCATTCATAAGAAAGGGGAAAGCCGATGGCATGAATGATTGGGATTTTCCAAACACAAAATCCTAGATAATTTTTCAATTGAGTAGATTGATTTAATTATAAGTATTTCTCTTCCCCATGGCTTCAACTAAACCCTAAGTAATTAGGATTGAAGAAAAACAAAAATAAAAGAGATAGATGGGAGAAGAATTGCCATATAGAACTTGAAGGAAAATGAAACAAAAGCAAATTACTCCACTAATTTGAATTGAAACAAAAGTACATCAAATTGAACTTGAAAATAAATAACAAAAATAAAAAGAACTTATTCTTTTTCTCCTCCAATCTTTGGTTGAATCTTCCTTATTCAAGCTTTAATATCACCTTGAGTTTGAATGGTGGATGACGATGCTTTGGATTGAGAGTTGAAAAGAAAAAAGAAAACGAAAACGAAAAAGAACTTTGAAAGGAAGCAAGAGAGAACAAGAGAGAGCTTGAGAGTGGTAGAGAGAAAAAAGAATTGTAGGGAGAGTAGAGAATATGTAAGAGATAAGGGAATTTGCAAAAGCCTAGAGAGCAAGGAAGAGTGTGTACAGAGAAAAATAATAGTGAGGAGAGGGAAAGAAAGAAAAAAAAAAAAACTAAAAACGAGAGCCAACAAAGAAAAAGAATGATGGCCTTTATAGAGTTGGGTCAAGCAAAATTGCCTTGTTTAGGCCCAAGGAATCAAAGGCTATGATTAAAGAGATCTAAGATGAGATGCTTCTTTTTCTTTTTCTTTAGAAACATGGGCATCACTTCCAAAAATATCTTCTAACGTGGTCTGCAGAGCAAGAGAAGGATTGCACCAGAATGTTCCACCGACCCACAACTCACAAATTCCAAAACGTGTGAAAAAGGCCTATAAAAATTAACCAAGTGATAATTTTGGTAGGTTTGTAAATTTGTAGCAAACATTCGAAGTGAAATTCCTTTTTCTTTTTCAAACAAATTTCAGCAACATTCAATATTTAATTCAAGGCACTCCAAAACATTAGCATCTCTCAGACTCTTTCTAAACCTGCCTTCTTATATAGAAACTCTATACATGTACTGAATTCCCAAATCCAATAAATATCCCCACTTTTATTACTTTCCAAGAAAACCAGTGAGATATCTCAAAATTTTGGTAACTACCATTCTTAACCCCTAATTACATACATAAATTTCACCTCATAATTCTTCAAAAATAACAAGTATTTGGTTTATCACGGCTGTTTAGATTCTCAACGTCACAATAGTGGGCCCACTTCCCTTCTTGGCCGACACTCCAACTTGTATTTTCGAAATTGGTAACCCCTTTGGATTCTCGTATGTGATTCCAGCACTACACATAGTGATATTGGCACCACCCTCTTGGATTAGAAATTCAAATATAAAAGAAAGGAAAGGGTGGGTCCCACTTATATTGCCACCTCCCCATGCCATTAGTGGTCCGAACATCAAATCAGTGGGCTCACTAGAGTTTAAAGTATAAAAGAGAGTGTCAACACTCAACATGGAATGATCCAACCATCCATATGAAGGCCACAATTCATATATTTCCTTTTTCCCATAAACGTTTCCAACAAAATAAACTAATAAAGCCACCAAAATAGGGAATTGCCTTTTCACACGGGTACTTTCTAAAAATTGTTTAAGCTTGATGACAAGTTATTTGCAGCCATTGATGGACACGATTTATAAAAATAGAAGTTGTGGTTGCCCGATTTGTGATGGTGGGCCCCTATTTTTAAGTTTGGTCGAGTGTGTATTCTTGCCATGACCGAGACATGTGGGTGTTGAATAATAGAAACTTTCAAAAAGTATTGCACGCCCACTTCACCAAATATGAGAGAATAAGTGTCGGTTGGACAGAAATCTTAAAAATATACCCTCCATTGCTCCATAATACCTCTGCCAGCAGCTTTGATAAAAAAAAAGAAACCCTTGCCATTCTATGTAATAGTATCTTCCATGTTGCCTTTTAACAACTTAAAGAAATAAAGAAAGAAAGATTTGGATTTTTACACCTATAAGCTGGGTTTTGGCATCTTACTGAGTTAATAGAAACTCCTCACGTAGCACATTACCCTTCCATCACTAAGGATATTATTCCAGTAGTAAAGGTGACTTCATTGCATGTGGAATCTGGACCCTTGATAAATTTAAGATGGATGATGATGAATTGAACATAAGACCATCACTTGGAAAGTAAAATTCTAAGAAAGGATTTACCCAAACACTTCTAAGTGCAATAAATTAAAGCCATCTACCAACCCATATATGCCTTTCAATTGTCTATATAATAGGGCCCCAATTGCCGAAACTGAATTCACTTTCCAATCAACCGAATGGATTTTGGGAAATATCAAATGGATGGTTTGGATCACCCTTATGTGGAGTAGAAAATTTTCCATCGAAATAGGGAATGACATGGGCGACTAAAAACTAGGGGAGGAGAGAGAGAGAGTTAGCCCAAGGGTTCAACAAGTACTCCCATTGAAATGTTTTGATGATTAACAAACTCAATTTGTTATAAAATAAAAGCTTTATACACTAATGATTTCCATTGGCAAAGTTATAATGTTCACAGCATAGCATCCTCAAGAGTGCATGACAAATGGCAATTCATTCAAGCTCGAAGTAATATCAAAGGCATGAAGAAGGCATCACCATCTCAAAGGTAGTCAAAGACAAGGTTGAACTCAAGCCTAACAAGAATGGTAATCATCTCAAAAGTTCAAGCTTGACTCAAGCATCACTGGAGTTGAGTGAAGAGATGTCAAGGCCTCTACAAGGTGCCAACAAGATCGAAGACCAAATAAATTTAGAATGTAAATGGTCCTTATGTTTAATCTAGGTCTATGGCACAAAGGAGATTTAAAATCAAACTAATATGAACTTAATGGGTTTGTGAATGATCATAGTGGTGTCTCAACATTGTTGGACCCTCATGACATTCCATTTCACTTGATAAATTAAAGTTCCAAAAGCCCAAACAAAAACAGCAAAATTATAAGAAAAAATCTGCTGTCGTAGGTTTCTCGGAACTCCGAGAATGGTTCCAGGTTCAAAAAACATAAGGCTCGGAGCTCCGAGCCCTATGTCCGAGAAGACCGTTGGGGAGCTTAAAAATTGTGTATTTTTTCTCCTCTATAAATAGGAACCATGGGACTCTTGGAACATCACCTAAGGAGTTTACAAAGATTTCAAGAGCACTAAAAGGCATTTATTCTCCTTCTCTTGAAGATCTTCACTCTCCATCTCTCTCTTGTGCCATTTACCTTAGATTATTCTTGAGAGACTTTAGGACCTTCATTTGTTCATCTTGTTCTTGTGAGAGTGTGTGAGCTTTACTTTAAATTAGCCTATCTAGAGGCAATCAAGCTTTTTCATTTCATCTTCTTTGTATTTGGCACAAAGGGCGCCGTAGAAGACCTTTGGAGCGTGAAGCTCGATTTGTACAAGGCGGAAGGAACGCCATATTTAAGTTCCTTGGAGAAGATAGTGGAATCCTGAAGGAGAGTAACTTGAGAAGAGTGGAGTAGGTCTTGAGCTAAGACCGAACCACTATAAAAATCTTTGTGTCAAAGCTTCCTTGTCTCTTCACCTCTTCTCTTATGGTAAGCTTTTTACTATTGCTTTAAATACTATTTTTGATTTTCTATTCAATCTAAAATTAGTGCAATCTAAGTTTTCAAAATCCTTAAAATTTGAAAAGAAACCCAATTCACCCCCTCTTGGGTTGCTAAGTGGAATTTCACTTGGTATCAGAGCATAGGCTCTTACATAGGATTTCTCTTTGAAAACCTACAAGGGAAAGATCTAAATGGCAACCTTTTCTCATAGCAATGAGGGGCAATCCACTACTAGACCTCCCTTCTTCAATGGCTTAAACTATCCATATTGGAAAGCTAGAATGAGAGTATTTTAAAAATCCTTAGATTTTGATGTTTGGAGAAGTATCCAAAATGGATATAATGAACCTAGTATTGATATGGAACTGTAGACACCCCATTTTGTTTTGTTTTAATCAACAAAGAAGTTAGTGTTCTTGTTATCAGTCTCCTTTAGTGTTTTCCATTCCCGTGTCCGCTCCTCTTGTTTTCTCGATCTTTTTGGTTATTTTTGTCATGTTTTGTGTCGTCCTGATAATTGTTGAGAAAGGTTATTCCCAAGAATCCGAGCAAGAGAGAATTTGGATCCGATTGATGGGCCCGTCTTGAGCATTTGTTTAGATTTGGATCAAACAGGGTGGCCCGCGCATTGTTTTAGTGAAAAATGAGTTTTGAACCTACTTCGATCCAACACCTAAAGATGATCATCAAGAGAACGGTCAAGATCTCAGAGAAGTCGTTTTAACAACCAATTTTGTTACGATCATCAGGTTGAGTTACTCGGATCAGCCCATTGAAATGATTTAGGAGGACACAACCTACTTAGGTAGGGGACCCATCAATTGGATGGTCTGGATCGTCATAGAGGAATGATTTAAGGGGGCACAACCAATTTACATTGCGACCCACCATTTGAACGGTCAAGATCATCAATTGTCGCCCATCAAATGGACGGTTCGGATCATCAAATGGGAGTGATTTAAAAATGGGGTAACATATTCACATTTTGATCTATTGGATGGTTTGGATCAGCCCATAGGATTGATTAGTGGAGCACAAATTAAATCACATCGCAGCCCACTATTTGAACGGTCAAGATCATCAATTGTCGCCCATCAAATGGACGGTTCGGATCATCAAATGGGAGTGATTTAAAAATGGGGTAACATATTCACATTTTGATCTATTGGATGGCTTGGATCAGCCCATAGGATTGATTAGCGGAGCACAAATTAAATCACATTGTTGCCCATCAAATGAACGGTTCCGATCATACTTTGGAGTGGGGCATATGATTTTATGCACAATTGGGAATTTGGTCACATATGGGACCCACTTGGGTTATCTTTTACCTACTCAAAAGGACTTTAAAAAAAAACATGCATGGGGCCACACACATGTCAAAATTCAATGTCCACAATGGTGGCCACCTACCATGGAATATGTCCACAATGGTGGCCACCTACCATGGAATAAGTCCACAATGGTGGCCACCACCCTCCCATTCCTTTGCTATAAATGGTTCAATGAGGGTGAGTAAGAGGGAGAACTCATTTCTCTTCTATCATGTGTTCTAACAAAGTTGCTATGTGGGGTTGAAAAGAAAAAAAAGAAGAAGAAAAAGAAACAAGAAAAGAAGAAAAAGAAACAAAAAAAGAAGGAAAAAGAGAAAGAAAGCGGAAGCGATCGCACGGAGGCGGGATTTTCGAGTTTTTCGGCTCTCGGATTCGGCGAGGATTTCGATCACAGGTAGGTACACCGTTCTCGGAATCTTTTTTAGAATTATTTGGTATATTTTCGGATTTTTGCATGATTTTTAACAAAGAAAACTAAACGATATACTAAACAGATTCCAAAACTAATGAAATTTTGTGGGAAAATAATATGATAATGATATATTCTACCATGAATTTGTGAGAATTTTTGGATTTTGTTTGGTATATAATTTTATGCTTTCTTTGAAAACCAGCAGATTTTGGGGGAATTTTTACTGACATCAGATCACAAAGAAAATTCTTAAAATTTTTACAGTAGTCTTATATTTCATATTTCTTGCTTCTATAAAAGTTTCAATTACTTTAGATCTAGTTTTACATGGGATGTAGTGTTAATTCATAATCTGGTCTAACAATTGAAAAATCCGAAACTGATAGTAAATAGTTTTCTAAATTCATGAAAATCTCACAGCAAGCTACTTTCACTTATATCTTACTAATGTAGAAATTTCATGGAATTTAGATTTCTATTTCTAGTAGTTTCTGTGTTATTTTTGCAATCTGGTCAATTAATTGTTAAATCAAAATTAAATATGAGCTTAATGTAAAAATCTGTAAAAATCTTCCAGCAAGCTACATCTCATCATATCTTGCTGCTGTATAAGTTTCAACTCATTTCGAATTCGTTTGCAACAATTTCACTTGTAAAATCACTCATATGCTTAAAATTGATAAAATTCATTGAAAATCCGAAATTAATTGAAAATCACCTGAAAATCTCTAAAGAACCTTAAATCTCTGTCATATATTAAATCCTTAATCCATTGAAACAGAAATCTTAGGATCTTTAGATTTCCCTGGAAAAATGGCCAATGCATCCATAATCGTATCCCAATTGCAACCGATCTTTGACAATTTGAATACTTAAGCTATAGCACGTTGTTGGCTCCGAGGTTCACTGTCCACGGAAATCCTGAGATATGCCAGGCAATAAGATGCTATAACCTAAGTATTAAATTGCGCAAGGAAAGAGCGCACGATTCCCTTCCTTGGATGCTATCCTGGGCCGAAACTGGTGAACCCTAGAACCATTGGTAATCCTTGAATGTCCAAAAACTGAAAATCCTTGAAATCTAAAATTCATTAACCTCGAGAATTTAAATCGATTTGTCTTGTGTCTTTCGGAACCGTTGGATCACGGTTTCCGTCGTAAGGACCCTTAGAGCCCAATTTAGGAACACCGGTGTCGTGTCGTGTCCTAAGTTTTAGGGAGTCTTAGGTTTTAGGGAGTCCTAGAGTTAGGAGTCAAGCCTCATCACGGACGTTTGCTATGTATAGCAACCGTGCCATAGGTCTAGTTACACTAGTCACCCGATCTTTCCCTAGGACAAGCCTAGTTAACTAGGATGTAGGCTAACCTGCATTAGTCTAAGGGACAACTTGCATTTAGATAAGAATCATATAGCATCTTCGATGAAATCCTAAGATAATAAAATCCTCAACTTGAATTAAATAACTTCTCCTAAAACTGTTGAAACAGTCAATCCCGTCTAGGTCGGTGTCTTAGTTGAGTTAGGCATATGTAACTTAGCTTAGGTGCACCGAACTACGTCGACTCTGATCCCAGTAAGGCTTGGGTACGTAGGCAGCTTGGATGTCTGATGGCATACCACCCGCGAGTCAGCACCACAAACAAATTGTGGTGTTTTGTATATTAATTTTCTTGTAAATGCTTAATCAAATCACTTAGGATTTTCCATGAAATTAGAATTCTAGGAGAACTGTCACTTAGATTGAATCCAGACAAATTAATAAATCAAGATACACATCTAGGATTCACATTGAAATTAGATTCTAGGATGCATGTCACTTAGTTCGCACATTAACATAGAGTTGAATGAGCCATTTAAAATAAATTTAAAAGAGTTAGCTTTTGGAATCGAAGACCGATTATCGGGCAGGAATGGTGCATGTGGCGGATAACTCCCCATACCTTCCATTCTCGTAACCAGGTAGCGAGTCTAGATTTCTGGTTAATTACGGGTCCTAGATCCCACATCTAGGTGGCGACTCTGTCAGTCTCTTTCGTGTGGAATTCGGATTGCCTTAGTGATCCCAAGTTCACAGGAAAGATTAATTCAAATCAACATTAAAATGCACACGCCAATCGCGTGGATACGAGAGACCAAAAGAGAGAGAGCGCGGCGGCTCGCGCCCCACCCCTCTCGCGGGATCGGGTCCCACAGTTTGGCGACTCTGCTGGGGATCACCTAACTTCATTAAAATTCCAAAAGATAATTCATTTGAATTTAATTTAACTGGCTCATAAGAACTCTATCTCTTGTATACTTGTCAGATTAGTTTGTCTTGTTTTATTTTCTCATCACATTTTACTCAAACTTAATCTAACAAAACCTGAGGGCATCATAGATTGCGCAAACATATTGCACACACTTACATCACTTGCATCTAAACTCTTGCATCTCACGTGCACACACGTCCTATTTTAGGAACCCGGAGTGTTATCTAGCATGGTTGACTGGGATTTCATCACCTGGTGCCTCTGTGCTAGAGAAGCATTCCACCCTTAGCCTAGTACCTTTATGGTACGTAAACGGATCTCTTGTTCACGTACTGATACGCCGGACACTGGTACAGTATATCGAACAGGGATTCGCGCTAAGGGAACTCTTGGCCTTACCCCTAGATTAACCCACACATGCATGTAGTATACGAACACATGTACATCACGTGTGTGAGCCTAGTTTAGGATATCCTACCCATTGGTGTCTAGATTAGGCCGTGGTCCATCTTCCAATGGTCACGATCGGTCCTTAGATACACGAACAAAGTCATGAGTCGAGATTCTCTCTCCACTCCGATAGATTAGGATTATGGTTGATGCCTTCAGGTAACACTGATAAAATGTGAAAAAAAAAAAAAATTTCCCTTTGGGGTTAGGATATAAATCCCATCATTTCCAAAGATCTCATAGGATTAGTCATTCATGATCTATCCGTTGAAAGCAATCTTATGCTATCTCATCTAATCTCTTGATCGTGCGTCTTTCATTCTTCTGTCATACAATTCGATCGTATCTTCATGCCATCCCCTAACTGGCAGGAGCAGAATCTCACAATTTTTTGATTATGCAATCTCATGATCTGATCATGCCTGGTCCAGATGATCCAATCTTGCTTGTATCCTTGGTCTCTTCCTCCTCTAGGGGCTACCTTTTTCAAGATTATTTTGCTAAGTCCTTCAGAGTTCACTCTCAGAATCCTTGAGCTAGGCGCATTCCCCTATGCGAATCAGTCATCATTGTCCAAAATTGAAAGTATCAGCCATGATGATGTTCAGAACGAACCAGCCTTCGCCGAGCCTTCAACGCCAAACAGTTGCAGCAGTTAAAGTTTTAGTCACTTACTATTTTATGTTGAGTCAGTCATCATGGTCAGTATAATTGTTGAGTCCGGTCTTACAGTTAAAGGTCAATGCCTAGTCCAGGCAAGTTATCTTCTGTTTCTCTTTCTTATTTAGAGTTGTGAATCGTGAGCATGTTCAGGATAGGTCGTCTGATGTAATAGCTTTTCTTTAAATAAAATTTCAGTCAGTTCCAAAAAGTTCACTTGTGTCTGTTCTTAAGTGTGCTTCTGATCTTAAAATAAGACTCCCTCCTCAAATGAGGACAAAATTGACGAAACTCCACTTGAGTCACAGCAATTACTTGAACGAGAGGAGGAGCGCCAATCCCAACCTTTCAAAGATGAAATTGAAATGATAAACACTGGCACTGAAACTTTGATTCAGTGAATGCCGATTGAAAATACATTACCCTCTAAAGAGTGTGAAGAATTGATAAAATTATTTCAAGAATAAGAAGATTGTCTAGAAAAGCTACAACCGATACCAGGGGCAAGACATAGATGGAAAGCTCAAAGAAAATGAAGAAAGTGAGAAGATATATGCTATACAAGGGGCATAGAGTGGAAACAACTTTCATATTTCCAATCAATGACCTTGGTTCTCAAATTCATAAAGCCAACAAATTCAAGATGAAAAGTTCAAAAGCAAACAATGAAAAGTGATCATCAGATATCGAGAGTACGAATCCATAGATGGAGGATGTCAAAGAACAAGTTTCGCTCTATGAAAGTCAAAAGCACGTATTAGAATCTTGAAAGAAGAAGATCCATTATCTCTTACCTGGAAATGCCGTCAAACTCCGCGAAAAAAAAAAAAAAAAACAAAAGAGAAAAAAAAATAATCAGTACCAGAGGGACTCTAGTAACCTAGATCGATTCCCAATCTGAACATCGAAAGGCCTCCTTTGGCCGATTAAATCCCAAAATCAAAACCCAATGTCAAAAGAATACCGATTTGCAAACCCTTCGAGCCTAAATCAAATTTTCTTGAAAACCCATCAAACTTGGGGCATTCCCCCGAACTACGCGAGACCTGATCCCTATACTGGGGTACGTAGGCAACTCGGTTGAACCGAGTTCGGTCGATTCAAAAAGGAAAAGAAATTCAATCCTTTCAAAAAAAAAAAGAGAGGGACAAGTTCCAAAAGAAGAGAAGTTAATTGTTCCAGAAAGAAAAGAAAAAAGGAAAAAAAAATCAAACAATTTATCTTCAAACTAGGGGCATTCGCCCTGAACTACACACGACCTGATTCCTACCTTGGGATATGTAGGCGACCTGTTCACAGGTTCGGTCGAAATCTTTGTTGAGCCTTAAGCCATTCTTTGAAAAGCCCTATCCTACCTATAAAAGTCCTTCTGGTGTTCAGAACTAATGAGCTAGGTCCTGAGATACAATAAAAAAATGAAATGATGATGAATAAGAAAAATAACGGAGTTTGAAGATCTGCTAGACTGAAAACCTGAAAGGGCGGTCTAGGCAAAATTTAAGATCATTCCCCTGCTAAGTTGAAAACCCGAAAGGGCGGCTTAGGCAAAAGCTAAGGGGATAGCCTGCTGGATCAAAAACCTAGAAAGGTGGTTCAGGCAAAAGTTAAGGCTAGCGCGGTCCGTCAAGTTAAAAACCCTGAAGAGGTAACTTGGTCACGGTAAGAGAATCAGTATAAGAAGGCTACAGCCGGTATCAAGACTGAAGATCAACTGAAATTCGAGCAAATTCAAGTGATATCCTCAAAACTGGGGGCATTGAAGCTAAGCAATCTTAGGGGGCGTAATTAAATCCTTGAGGCATTACTGTTTTAAGGAAAAAGTCCAGTGTTTACCAATTGAAAAACTATTCCTCGAAAGGATAGACTTACCAAACAAAATATTAACTAAGTCAGAAGCATCACTGTGTTTGTCAGTATAGTCAGTCAATCTTTGTTATTCTAAGTTCACTCCTTCAGGGCTGCTCAATCCTTTGAGTAGTGCCTTTCATCTAAGTTTTCTCTTTAGAAAGAGTCAATCGTCGTTCTTATGTCCAAATGATGTAACTGTCTTGGTGAAGGAGGCCCGGCCTAGGCAGCTCCCTGCAATTATACCTGAAAGGGTTCGAGAATCTAGTCAAACAGCTACATTTCAAATAAGATCAACTCAGAAGAGTTCAGAAGTAGAAACATCAGAAAGCCCAACTTCCGTAAAAAGATCATACCCCAGGAAGGCACCTTAAGCTTAGAAGAGCCCCAGATGTAATGGTGGTTGAGCAAATTTCTCAGAAAGATGAACCATTAAAATTCAGGATTTCCTTCCAGTTAGTTAAATACTATCCTGGTCAAAAAATGTTTATCTAAACACCTGTCAAGAGGCAAATCCCACTTTTCCATGATTATATCCAAGAGAGCCGTTGTTCTAAATTACCAATCTCAAATGTCTTGTTCAAAGTTTCAGTTATCAAAATCCCCAGAAGACAAGACTAGCAGTCTCTTTGAGAAAAATCTCGTTGAAGTTTCATAAAGGTATTCCTGATCCATTCTTGTTCGTAATGATTCTTCGTTCCTAAGGTTTGCTGTTTCATCTTTCGGCAAAATCTTAGTTTCCAATATCTTTGTCAGGCACGATCTATAATGTCCCCGATTTCATTAAGTTCAAAAATTAAAAAAAATAAAAAAATAAAAAATTCATCAAATCAAATCCCAATTCAAAAAAAAAATCCAATCCTACGTCAAATTCAAATTCATGGAAAATCTCTAAATTCTTCGAGCCCGTTTGTGAACGATGCCTTTTTTCTCGATGCCATTTGTGAATGGTCTCGTCTTCTCCTTGAGCCCGTTTACGGACGGTACCTCATTTCCCAAAAATAAAAAATTTAGCAAATCCAAATCCTTAACTAAAAAAAAATCCAATCCTACGAAAAATCTCATGTCCTCTTTGAGCCCGTTTGTGAACGGTGCCTCTTTTCTCGAGGCTATTTGTGAATGGTCTCGTCTTCTCCTTGAGCCCGTTTGCGGACGGTGCCACATTTCCCAAAAATACAAAAAAATAAAATAAAAATAATAAAAAATTTATCAAATCCAAATCCTTAATTCAAAAAAAAAAATCCAATCCTACGAAAAATCTCATGTCCTCTTTGAGCCCGTTTGTGAACGGTGCCTCTTTTCTCGAGGCCATTTGTGAATGGTCTCGTCTTCTCCTTGAGCCCGTTTACGGACGGTACCTCATTTCCCAAAAATAAAAAATTTATCAAATCCAAATCCTTAATTCAAAAAAATCCAATCCTACGACAAATTCAAGTTCATAAAAATTCTCTAAATTCTTCGAGCCCATTTGTGAATGGGGCCTCGTTTCTCGAGTCCATTTGTGAATGGTCTCGTCTTCTCCTTGAATCCGTTTGTGAACGGTGTCTCATTCTCTGAGTCCATTTGGAATGGTCTCATGCCCTCTTTGAGCCCTTTTGTGAAAGGTTCTTCATTTCTCGAGTCCATTTGTGAATGGTCTTCTCCTTGAACCCGTTTGTGAACGGTGTCTCATTCTCTGAGTCCATTTGGAATGGTCTCATGTCCTCTTTGAGCCCTTTTGTGAAATGTTCTTCATTTCTCGAGTTCATTTGTGAATGGTCTCGTCTTCTCCTTGAACCCGTTTGTGAACGGTGTCTCATTCTTTGAGTCCATTTGTGAATGGTCTCATGTCCTCTTTCAGCCCTTTTGTGAAAGGTACCTCATTTCTCGAGTCCATTTGTGAATGGTCTCGTCTTCTCCATGAACCCGTTTGTGAACGGTGTCTCATTCTCTGAGTCCATTTGTGAATGGTCTCATGTCCTCTTTGATCCCTTTTGTGAAAGGTGCTTCATTTCTCGAGTCCATTTGTGAATGGTCTCGTCTTCTCCTTGAACCCGTTTGTGAACGGTGTCTCATTTTCTGAGTCCATTTGTGAATGGTCTCATGTCCTCTTTGAGCCCTTTTGTGAAAGGTGCCTCATTTCTCGAGTCCATTTGTGAATGGTCTCGTCTTCTCCTTGAACCCGTTTGTGAACGGTGTCTCATTTTCTGAGTCCATTTGTGAATGGTCTCAGGTCCTCTTTGAGCCCTTTTGTGAAAGGTGCCTCATTTCTCGAGTCCATTTGTGAATGGTCTCGTCTTCTCCTTGAACCCGTTTGTGAACGGTGTCTCATTTTCTGAGTCCATTTGTGAATGGTCTCAGGTCCTCCTTGAGCCCGTTTGTGAACGGTGCCTCATTTCTCGAGTCCATTTGTGAATGGTCTCGTCTTTTCTTTGAACCCGTTTGTGAACGGTGCCTCATTTCTCGAGTCCATTTGCGAATGGTCTCGTCTTCTCCTTGAGCCCGCTTGTGAGCGGTATCTCATTCTCTCGTTGCCCGTTTGTGAGCGGCACCGCAGCGGGATTTTTTTTATTGCATTCCAATTCTAGGACTTCGTTTAGGGTCTTGCATTAGGTAGTAAATGTTTGCGTCGGTTCCGTTTTGTGTAGAGTCCTTTGTCGATTAAAGCTACGCAAAATGGTTCTGTCATTTTTAACTTTGGTATTCAATGACTACGTCATCTCTACCAAAGAGGGGCATCTGTAGACACCCCATTTTGTTTTGTTTTAATCAACAAAGAAGTTAGTGTTCTTGTTATCAGTCTCCTTTAGTGTTTTCCATTCCCGTGTCCGCTCCTCTTGTTTTCTCGATCTTTTTGGTTATTTTTGTCATGTTTTGTGTCGTCCTGATAATTGTTGAGAAAGGTTATTCCCAAGAATCCGAGCAAGAGAGAATTTGGATCCGATTGATGGGCCCGTCTTGAGCATTTGTTTAGATTTGGATCAAACAGGGTGGCCCGCGCATTGTTTTAGTGAAAAATGAGTTTTGAACCTACTTCGATCCAACACCTAAAGATGATCATCAAGAGAACGGTCAAGATCTCAGAGAAGTCGTTTTAACAACCAATTTTGTTACGATCATCAGGTTGAGTTACTCGGATCAGCCCATTGAAATGATTTAGGAGGACACAACCTACTTAGGTAGGGGACCCATCAATTGGATGGTCTGGATCGTCATAGAGGAATGATTTAAGGGGGCACAACCAATTTACATTGCGACCCACCATTTGAACGGTCAAGATCATCAATTGTCGCCCATCAAATGGACGGTTCGGATCATCAAATGGGAGTGATTTAAAAATGGGGTAACATATTCACATTTTGATCTATTGGATGGTTTGGATCAGCCCATAGGATTGATTAGTGGAGCACAAATTAAATCACATCGCAGCCCACTATTTGAACGGTCAAGATCATCAATTGTCGCCCATCAAATGGACGGTTCGGATCATCAAATGGGAGTGATTTAAAAATGGGGTAACATATTCACATTTTGATCTATTGGATGGCTTGGATCAGCCCATAGGATTGATTAGCGGAGCACAAATTAAATCACATTGTTGCCCATCAAATGAACGGTTCCGATCATACTTTGGAGTGGGGCATATGATTTTATGCACAATTGGGAATTTGGTCACATATGGGACCCACTTGGGTTATCTTTTACCTACTCAAAAGGACTTTAAAAAAAAACATGCATGGGGCCACACACATGTCAAAATTCAATGTCCACAATGGTGGCCACCTACCATGGAATATGTCCACAATGGTGGCCACCTACCATGGAATAAGTCCACAATGGTGGCCACCACCCTCCCATTCCTTTGCTATAAATGGTTCAATGAGGGTGAGTAAGAGGGAGAACTCATTTCTCTTCTATCATGTGTTCTAACAAAGTTGCTATGTGGGGTTGAAAAGAAAAAAAAGAAGAAGAAAAAGAAACAAGAAAAGAAGAAAAAGAAACAAAAAAAGAAGGAAAAAGAGAAAGAAAGCGGAAGCGATCGCACGGAGGCGGGATTTTCGAGTTTTTCGGCTCTCGGATTCGGCGAGGATTTCGATCACAGGTAGGTACACCGTTCTCGGAATCTTTTTTAGAATTATTTGGTATATTTTCGGATTTTTGCATGATTTTTAACAAAGAAAACTAAACGATATACTAAACAGATTCCAAAACTAATGAAATTTTGTGGGAAAATAATATGATAATGATATATTCTACCATGAATTTGTGAGAATTTTTGGATTTTGTTTGGTATATAATTTTATGCTTTCTTTGAAAACCAGCAGATTTTGGGGGAATTTTTACTGACATCAGATCACAAAGAAAATTCTTAAAATTTTTACAGTAGTCTTATATTTCATATTTCTTGCTTCTATAAAAGTTTCAATTACTTTAGATCTAGTTTTACATGGGATGTAGTGTTAATTCATAATCTGGTCTAACAATTGAAAAATCCGAAACTGATAGTAAATAGTTTTCTAAATTCATGAAAATCTCACAGCAAGCTACTTTCACTTATATCTTACTAATGTAGAAATTTCATGGAATTTAGATTTCTATTTCTAGTAGTTTCTGTGTTATTTTTGCAATCTGGTCAATTAATTGTTAAATCAAAATTAAATATGAGCTTAATGTAAAAATCTGTAAAAATCTTCCAGCAAGCTACATCTCATCATATCTTGCTGCTGTATAAGTTTCAACTCATTTCGAATTCGTTTGCAACAATTTCACTTGTAAAATCACTCATATGCTTAAAATTGATAAAATTCATTGAAAATCCGAAATTAATTGAAAATCACCTGAAAATCTCTAAAGAACCTTAAATCTCTGTCATATATTAAATCCTTAATCCATTGAAACAGAAATCTTAGGATCTTTAGATTTCCCTGGAAAAATGGCCAATGCATCCATAATCGTATCCCAATTGCAACCGATCTTTGACAATTTGAATACTTAAGCTATAGCACGTTGTTGGCTCCGAGGTTCACTGTCCACGGAAATCCTGAGATATGCCAGGCAATAAGATGCTATAACCTAAGTATTAAATTGCGCAAGGAAAGAGCGCACGATTCCCTTCCTTGGATGCTATCCTGGGCCGAAACTGGTGAACCCTAGAACCATTGGTAATCCTTGAATGTCCAAAAACTGAAAATCCTTGAAATCTAAAATTCATTAACCTCGAGAATTTAAATCGATTTGTCTTGTGTCTTTCGGAACCGTTGGATCACGGTTTCCGTCGTAAGGACCCTTAGAGCCCAATTTAGGAACACCGGTGTCGTGTCGTGTCCTAAGTTTTAGGGAGTCTTAGGTTTTAGGGAGTCCTAGAGTTAGGAGTCAAGCCTCATCACGGACGTTTGCTATGTATAGCAACCGTGCCATAGGTCTAGTTACACTAGTCACCCGATCTTTCCCTAGGACAAGCCTAGTTAACTAGGATGTAGGCTAACCTGCATTAGTCTAAGGGACAACTTGCATTTAGATAAGAATCATATAGCATCTTCGATGAAATCCTAAGATAATAAAATCCTCAACTTGAATTAAATAACTTCTCCTAAAACTGTTGAAACAGTCAATCCCGTCTAGGTCGGTGTCTTAGTTGAGTTAGGCATATGTAACTTAGCTTAGGTGCACCGAACTACGTCGACTCTGATCCCAGTAAGGCTTGGGTACGTAGGCAGCTTGGATGTCTGATGGCATACCACCCGCGAGTCAGCACCACAAACAAATTGTGGTGTTTTGTATATTAATTTTCTTGTAAATGCTTAATCAAATCACTTAGGATTTTCCATGAAATTAGAATTCTAGGAGAACTGTCACTTAGATTGAATCCAGACAAATTAATAAATCAAGATACACATCTAGGATTCACATTGAAATTAGATTCTAGGATGCATGTCACTTAGTTCGCACATTAACATAGAGTTGAATGAGCCATTTAAAATAAATTTAAAAGAGTTAGCTTTTGGAATCGAAGACCGATTATCGGGCAGGAATGGTGCATGTGGCGGATAACTCCCCATACCTTCCATTCTCGTAACCAGGTAGCGAGTCTAGATTTCTGGTTAATTACGGGTCCTAGATCCCACATCTAGGTGGCGACTCTGTCAGTCTCTTTCGTGTGGAATTCGGATTGCCTTAGTGATCCCAAGTTCACAGGAAAGATTAATTCAAATCAACATTAAAATGCACACGCCAATCGCGTGGATACGAGAGACCAAAAGAGAGAGAGCGCGGCGGCTCGCGCCCCACCCCTCTCGCGGGATCGGGTCCCACAGGTGGTTTTAATTTTGGGTGATGTTTCTCACGCCCTTTTTAAAATGGACCAGAACACTCTCATCCCACCGAATTTTGAAACGATAATTTTTTCCTTTGAAAGTGAATTTCAGGACCTTCGATTGGAAGAAATTTCGCCACTTTTGGACCTAACATGAGAGTTATGGAGGTTTTAATTTCAGGTGCCCTGTCGCACACTCTTTATAACACAAACAAGAACGCTATCATCCCATTGAATTTTGAAAAAAGATTTCCTTCCCCTGAAAGCGAAGATGAAGACCTCCGATTGGAGGAAATTTCACCACTTTTAGACTCAAAATGAGAGAGTCATGGAGGTTCTAATTTTCGGCCATGTTTTCCGCACTCTTTATGAAACAGACAAAAACTCTCACGACAGATTGAATTTTTAAATGAGAATTTTCCCCACGAACTAGATTTGGAAGACCTCCGATTGGTAAAAAATGCACTACTTTTCGACTTAAAATGAGAGAGTTATGGTCGTTTTAATTTTGGGTGATGTTTCTCACGCCCATTATAAAACGGACTAGAACACTCACATCCCACCGAATTTTGAAACGAGAATTCTTTCCTTTGAAAGTGAATTTCAAGACCTCCGATTGGAAGAAATTTGGCCACTTTTGGACCTAAAATGAGAGTTATGGAGGTTTTAATTTCAGGTGACGTGTCGCACATTCTTTATAACACAGACAAGAACGCTCTCATCCCACTGAATTTTGAAACAAGATTTCTTTCCCCTGAAAGCGAAGATGAAGACCTCCGATTCGTGGAAATTTCACCACTTTTGGACTCAAAATGAGAGAGTTATGGAGGTTTTAATTTTCGCCCACGTTTTGCACACTCTTTATGAAACGGACCAGAACTCTCACGACACATTGAATTTTTAAATGAGAATTTTCCCCACGAACGAGAATTTGAAGACCTCCGATAGGTAGAAATTGCACTACTTTTCGACTTAAAATGAGAGAGTTATGGTGGTTTTAATTTTGGGTGATGTTTCTCACGCCCTTTTTAAAACGGACCAGAACACTCTCATTCCACCGAATTTTGAAACGAGAATTTTTTCCTTTGAAAGTGAATTTCAGGAACTTCGATTTGAAGAAATTTCGCCACTTTTGGACCTAACATGAGAGTTGTGGAGATTTTAATTTCAGGTGACCTGTCGCACACTCTTTATAACACAAACAAGAACGCTACCATCCCATTGAATTTTGATACAAGATTTCTTTCCCCTGAAAGAGAAGATGAAGACCTCCGATTGGAGGAAATTTCACCAGTTTTGGACTCAAATGAGAGAGTTATGGAGGTTTTAATTTTCGGCCATGTTTTCCGCACTCTTTATGAAACAGACAAAAACTCTCACGACAGATTGAATTTTTAAATGAGAATTTTTCCCACGAACGAGATTTGGAAGACCTCCGATTGGTAAAAATTGCACTACTTTTCGACTTAAAATGAGAGAGTTATGGCCGTTTTAATTTTGGGTGATGTTTCTCACGCCTATTATAAAACGGACTAGAACACTCACATCCCACCGAATTTTGACACGAGAATTCTTTCCTTTGAAAGTGAATTTCAAGTCCTCCGATTGGAAGAAATTTGGCCACTTTTGGACCTAAAATGAGAGTTATGGAAGTTTTAATTTCAGGTGACGTGTCGCACACTCTTTATAACACAGACAAGAACGCTCTCATCCCACTGAATTTTGAAGCAAGATTTCTTTCCCCTGAGAGCGAAGATGAAGACCTCCGATTCGTGGAAATTTCACCACTTTTGGACTCAAAATGAGAGAGTTATGGAGGTTTTAATTTTCGGCCACGTTTTGCACACTCTTTATGAAACGGACCAGAACTCTCACGACACATTGAATTTTTAAATGAGAATTTTCCCCACGAACGAGAATTTAAAGACCTCCGATTGGTAGAAATTGCACTATTTTCGACTTAAAATGAGAGAGTTATGGTGGTTTTAATTTTCGGTGATGTTTCTCACGCCCTTTTTAAAATGGACCAGAACACTCTCATCCCACCGAATTTTGAAACGATAATTTTTTCCTTTGAAAGTGAATTTCAGGACCTTCGATTGGAAGAAATTTCGCCACTTTTGGACCTAACATGAGAGTTATGGAGGTTTTAATTTCAGGTGCCCTGTCGCACACTCTTTATAACACAAACAAGAACGCTATCATCCCATTGAATTTTGAAAAAAGATTTCCTTCCCCTGAAAGCGAAGATGAAGACCTCCGATTGGAGGAAATTTCACCACTTTTAGACTCAAAATGAGAGAGTCATGGAGGTTCTAATTTTCGGCCATGTTTTCCGCACTCTTTATGAAACAGACAAAAACTCTCACGACAGATTGAATTTTTAAATGAGAATTTTCCCCACGAACGAGATTTGGAAGACCTCCGATTGGTAAAAATTGCACTACTTTTCGACTTAAAATGAGAGAGTTATGGTCGTTTTAATTTTGGGTGATGTTTCTCACGCCCATTATAAAACGGACTAGAACACTCACATCCCACCGAATTTTGACACGAGAATTCTTTCCTTTGAAAGTGAATTTCAAGTCCTCCGATTGGAAGAAATTTGGCCACTTTTGGACCTAAAATGAGAGTTATGGAGGTTTTAATTTCAGGTGACGTGTCGCACACTCTTTATAACACAGACAAGAACGCTCTCATCCCACTGAATTTTGAAACAAGATTTCTTTCCCCTGAGAGGGAAGATGAAGACCTCCGATTCGTGGAAATTTCACCACTTTTGGACTCAAAATGAGAGAGTTATGGAGGTTTTAATTTTTGCCCACGTTTTGCACACTCTGACCAGAACTCTCACGACACATTGAATTTTTAAATGAGAATTTTCCCCACGAACGAGAATTTGAAGACCTCCGATTGGTAGAAATTGCACTATTTTTTGACTTAAAATGAGAGAGTTATGGTGGTTTTAATTTTGGGTGATGTTTCTCACGCGCTTTATAAAACGGACCAGAACACTCTCATCCCACCAAATTTTGAAGCGAGAATTCTTTCCTTTGAAAGTGAATTTCAAGACCCCCGATTGGAAGAAATTTCGCCACTTTTGGACCTAACATGAGAGTTATGGAGGTTTTAATTTCAGGTGACATGTCGCACACTCTTTATAACACAAACAAGAACGCTACCATCCCATTGAATTTTGAAACAAGATTTCTTTCCCCTGAAAGCGAAGATGAAGACCTCCGATTGGAGGAAATTTCACCAGTTTTGGACTCAAAATGAGAGAGTTATGGAGGTTTTAATTTTCGGCCATGTTTTCCGCACTCTTTATGAAACACACAAAAACTCTCACGACAGATTGAATTTTTAAATGAGAATTTTCCCCACGAACGAGATTTGGAAGACCTCCGATTGGTAAAAATTGCACTACTTTTCGACTTAAAATGAGAGATTTATGGTCGTTTTAATTTTGGGTGATGTTTCTCACGCCCATTATAAAACGAACTAGAACACTCACATCCCACCGAATTTTGACACGAGAATTCTTTCCTTTGAAAGTGAATTTCAAGTCCTCCGATTGAAAGAAATTTGGCCACTTTTGGACCTAAAATGCGAGTTATGGAGGTTTTAATTTCAGGTGACGTGTCGCACACTCTTTATAACACAGACAAGAACGCTCTCATCCCACTAAATTTTGAAGCAAGATTTCTTTCCCCTGAGAGCGAAGATGAAGATCTCCGATTCGTGGAAATTTCACCACTTTTGGACTCAAAATGAGATAGTTATGGAGGTTTTAATTTTCGGCCACGTTTTGCACACTCTTTATGAAACGGACCAGAACTCTCACGACACATTGAATTTTTAAATGAGAATTTTCCCCACGAACGAGAATTTAAAGACCTCCGATTGGTAGAAATTGCACTATTTTCGACTTAAAATGAGAGAGTTATGGTGGTTTTAATTTTGGGTGATGTTTCTCACGCCCTTTTTAAAATGGACCAGAACACTCTCATCCCACCGAATTTTGAAACGATAATTTTTTGCTTTGAAAGTGAATTTCAGGACCTTCGATTGGAAGAAATTTCGCCACTTTTGGACCTAACATGAGAGTTATGGAGGTTTTAATTTCAGGTGCCCTTTCGCACACTCTTTATAACACAAACAAGAACGCTATCATCCCATTGAATTTTGAAAAAAGATTTCCTTCCCCTGAAAGCGAAGATGAAGACCTCCGATTGGAGGAAATTTCACCACTTTTAGACTCAAAATGAGAGAGTCATGGAGGTTCTAATTTTCGGCCATGTTTTCCGCACTCTTTATGAAACAGACAAAAACTCTCACGACAGATTGAATTTTTAAATGAGAATTTTCCCCACGAACGAGATTTGGAAGACCTCCGATTGGTAAAAATTGCACTACTTTTCGACTTAAAATGAGAGAGTTATGGTCGTTTTAATTTTGGGTGATGTTTCTCACGCCCATTATAAAACGGACTAGAACACTCACATCCCACCGAATTTTGACACGAGAATTCTTTCCTTTGAAAGTGAATTTCAAGTCCTCCGATTGGAAGAAATTTGGCCACTTTTGGACCTAAAATGAGAGTTATGGAGGTTTTAATTTCAGGTGACGTGTCGCACACTCTTTATAACACAGACAAGAACGCTCTCATCCCACTGAATTTTGAAACAAGATTTCTTTCCCCTGAGAGGGAAGATGAAGACCTCCGATTCGTGGAAATTTCACCACTTTTGGACTCAAAATGAGAGAGTTATGGAGGTTTTAATTTTTGCCCACGTTTTGCACACTCTGACCAGAACTCTCACGACACATTGAATTTTTAAATGAGAATTTTCCCCACGAACGAGAATTTGAAGACCTCCGATTGGTAGAAATTGCACTATTTTTTGACTTAAAATGAGAGAGTTATGGTGGTTTTAATTTTGGGTGATGTTTCTCACGCGCTTTATAAAACGGACCAGAACACTCTCATCCCACCAAATTTTGAAGCGAGAATTCTTTCCTTTGAAAGTGAATTTCAAGACCCCCGATTGGAAGAAATTTCGCCACTTTTGGACCTAACATGAGAGTTATGGAGGTTTTAATTTCAGGTGACATGTCGCACACTCTTTATAACACAAACAAGAACGCTACCATCCCATTGAATTTTGAAACAAGATTTATTTCCCCTGAAAGCGAAGATGAAGACCTCCGATTGGAGGAAATTTCACCAGTTTTGGACTCAAAATGAGAGAGTTATGGAGGTTTTAATTTTCGGCCATGTTTTCCGCACTCTTTATGAAACACACAAAAACTCTCACGACAGATTGAATTTTTAAATGAGAATTTTCCCCACGAACGAGAATTTAAAGACCTCCGATTGGTAGAAATTGCACTATTTTCGACTTAAAATGAGAGAGTTATGGTGGTTTTAATTTTGGGTGATGTTTCTCACGCCCTTTTTAAAACGGACCAGAACACTCTCATCCCACCGAATTTTGAAACGAGAATTTTTTCCTTTGAAAGTGAATTTCAGGACCTTCGATTCGAAGAAATTTCGCCACTTTTGGACCTAACATGAGACTTATGGAGGTTTTAATTTCAGGTGACCTGTCGCACACTCTTTATAACACAAACAAGAACGCTACCATCCCATTGAATTTTGAAACAAGATTTCTTTCCCCTGAAAGCGAAGATGAAGACCTCCGATTCGTGGAAATTTCACCACTTTTGGACTCAAAATGAGAGAGTTATGGATGTTTTAATTTTTGCCCACGTTTTGCACACTCTGACCAGAACTCTCACGACACATTGAATTTTTAAATGAGAATTTTCCCCACGAACGAGAATTTGAAGACCTCCGATTGGTAGAAATTGCACTATTTTTTGACTTAAAATGAGAGAGTTATGGTGGTTTTAATTTTGGGTGATGTTTCTCACGCGCTTTATAAAACGGACCAGAACACTCTCATCCCACCAAATTTTGAAGCGAGAATTCTTTCCTTTGAAAGTGAATTTCAAGACCCCCGATTGGAAGAAATTTCGCCACTTTTGGACCTAACATGAGAGTTATGGAGGTTTTAATTTCAGGTGACCTGTCGCACACTCTTTATAACACAAACAAGAACGCTACCATCCCATTGAATTTTGAAACAAGATTTCTTTCCCCTGAAAGCGAAGATGAAGACCTCCGATTGGAGGAAATTTCACCAGTTTTGGACTCAAAATGAGAGAGTTATGGAGGTTTTAATTTTCGGCCATGTTTTCCGCACTCTTTATGAAACACACAAAAACTCTCACGACAGATTGAATTTTTAAATGAGAATTTTCCCCACGAACGAGATTTGGAAGACCTCCGATTGGTAAAAATTGCACTACTTTTCGACTTAAAATGAGAGATTTATGGTCGTTTTAATTTTGGGTGATGTTTCTCACGCCCATTATAAAACGAACTAGAACACTCACATCCCACCGAATTTTGACACGAGAATTCTTTCCTTTGAAAGTGAATTTCAAGTCCTCCGATTGGAAGAAATTTGGCCACTTTTGGACCTAAAATGAGAGTTATGGAAGTTTTAATTTCAGGTGACGTGTCGCACACTCTTTATAACACAGACAAGAACGCTCTCATCCCACTGAATTTTGAAGCAAGATTTCTTTCCCCTGAGAGCGAAGATGAAGACCTCCGATTCGTGGAAATTTCACCACTTTTGGACTCAAAATGAGATAGTTATGGAGGTTTTAATTTTCGGCCACGTTTTGCACACTCTTTATGAAACGGACCAGAACTCTCACGACACATTGAATTTTTAAATGAGAATTTTCCCCACGAACGAGAATTTAAAGACCTCCGATTGGTAGAAATTGCACTATTTTCGACTTAAAATGAGAGAGTTATGGTGGTTTTAATTTTGGGTGATGTTTCTCACGCCCTTTTTAAAATGGACCAGAACACTCTCATCCCACCGAATTTTGAAACGATAATTTTTTCCTTTGAAAGTGAATTTCAGGACCTTCGATTGGAAGAAATTTCGCCACTTTTGGACCTAACATGAGAGTTATGGAGGTTTTAATTTCAGGTGCCCTGTCGCACACTCTTTATAACACAAACAAGAACGCTATCATCCCATTGAATTTTGAAAAAAGATTTCCTTCCCCTGAAAGCGAAGATGAAGACCTCCGATTGGAGGAAATTTCACCACTTTTAGACTCAAAATGAGAGAGTCATGGAGGTTCTAATTTTCGGCCATGTTTTCCGCACTCTTTATGAAACAGACAAAAACTCTCACGACAGATTGAATTTTTAAATGAGAATTTTCCCCACGAACTAGATTTGGAAGACCTCCGATTGGTAAAAAATGCACTACTTTTCGACTTAAAATGAGAGAGTTATGGTCGTTTTAATTTTGGGTGATGTTTCTCACGCCCATTATAAAACGGACTAGAACACTCACATCCCACCGAATTTTGAAACGAGAATTCTTTCCTTTGAAAGTGAATTTCAAGACCTCCGATTGGAAGAAATTTGGCCACTTTTGGACCTAAAATGAGAGTTATGGAGGTTTTAATTTCAGGTGACGTGTCGCACATTCTTTATAACACAGACAAGAACGCTCTCATCCCACTGAATTTTGAAACAAGATTTCTTTCCCCTGAAAGCGAAGATGAAGACCTCCGATTCGTGGAAATTTCACCACTTTTGGACTCAAAATGAGAGAGTTATGGAGGTTTTAATTTTCGCCCACGTTTTGCACACTCTTTATGAAACGGACCAGAACTCTCACGACACATTGAATTTTTAAATGAGAATTTTCCCCACGAACGAGAATTTGAAGACCTCCGATAGGTAGAAATTGCACTACTTTTCGACTTAAAATGAGAGAGTTATGGTGGTTTTAATTTTGGGTGATGTTTCTCACGCCCTTTTTAAAACGGACCAGAACACTCTCATTCCACCGAATTTTGAAACGAGAATTTTTTCCTTTGAAAGTGAATTTCAGGAACTTCGATTTGAAGAAATTTCGCCACTTTTGGACCTAACATGAGAGTTGTGGAGATTTTAATTTCAGGTGACCTGTCGCACACTCTTTATAACACAAACAAGAACGCTACCATCCCATTGAATTTTGATACAAGATTTCTTTCCCCTGAAAGAGAAGATGAAGACCTCCGATTGGAGGAAATTTCACCAGTTTTGGACTCAAATGAGAGAGTTATGGAGGTTTTAATTTTCGGCCATGTTTTCCGCACTCTTTATGAAACAGACAAAAACTCTCACGACAGATTGAATTTTTAAATGAGAATTTTTCCCACGAACGAGATTTGGAAGACCTCCGATTGGTAAAAATTGCACTACTTTTCGACTTAAAATGAGAGAGTTATGGCCGTTTTAATTTTGGGTGATGTTTCTCACGCCTATTATAAAACGGACTAGAACACTCACATCCCACCGAATTTTGACACGAGAATTCTTTCCTTTGAAAGTGAATTTCAAGTCCTCCGATTGGAAGAAATTTGGCCACTTTTGGACCTAAAATGAGAGTTATGGAAGTTTTAATTTCAGGTGACGTGTCGCACACTCTTTATAACACAGACAAGAACGCTCTCATCCCACTGAATTTTGAAGCAAGATTTCTTTCCCCTGAGAGCGAAGATGAAGACCTCCGATTCGTGGAAATTTCACCACTTTTGGACTCAAAATGAGAGAGTTATGGAGGTTTTAATTTTCGGCCACGTTTTGCACACTCTTTATGAAACGGACCAGAACTCTCACGACACATTGAATTTTTAAATGAGAATTTTCCCCACGAACGAGAATTTAAAGACCTCCGATTGGTAGAAATTGCACTATTTTCGACTTAAAATGAGAGAGTTATGGTGGTTTTAATTTTCGGTGATGTTTCTCACGCCCTTTTTAAAATGGACCAGAACACTCTCATCCCACCGAATTTTGAAACGATAATTTTTTCCTTTGAAAGTGAATTTCAGGACCTTCGATTGGAAGAAATTTCGCCACTTTTGGACCTAACATGAGAGTTATGGAGGTTTTAATTTCAGGTGCCCTGTCGCACACTCTTTATAACACAAACAAGAACGCTATCATCCCATTGAATTTTGAAAAAAGATTTCCTTCCCCTGAAAGCGAAGATGAAGACCTCCGATTGGAGGAAATTTCACCACTTTTAGACTCAAAATGAGAGAGTCATGGAGGTTCTAATTTTCGGCCATGTTTTCCGCACTCTTTATGAAACAGACAAAAACTCTCACGACAGATTGAATTTTTAAATGAGAATTTTCCCCACGAACGAGATTTGGAAGACCTCCGATTGGTAAAAATTGCACTACTTTTCGACTTAAAATGAGAGAGTTATGGTCGTTTTAATTTTGGGTGATGTTTCTCACGCCCATTATAAAACGGACTAGAACACTCACATCCCACCGAATTTTGACACGAGAATTCTTTCCTTTGAAAGTGAATTTCAAGTCCTCCGATTGGAAGAAATTTGGCCACTTTTGGACCTAAAATGAGAGTTATGGAGGTTTTAATTTCAGGTGACGTGTCGCACACTCTTTATAACACAGACAAGAACGCTCTCATCCCACTGAATTTTGAAACAAGATTTCTTTCCCCTGAGAGGGAAGATGAAGACCTCCGATTCGTGGAAATTTCACCACTTTTGGACTCAAAATGAGAGAGTTATGGAGGTTTTAATTTTTGCCCACGTTTTGCACACTCTGACCAGAACTCTCACGACACATTGAATTTTTAAATGAGAATTTTCCCCACGAACGAGAATTTGAAGACCTCCGATTGGTAGAAATTGCACTATTTTTTGACTTAAAATGAGAGAGTTATGGTGGTTTTAATTTTGGGTGATGTTTCTCACGCGCTTTATAAAACGGACCAGAACACTCTCATCCCACCAAATTTTGAAGCGAGAATTCTTTCCTTTGAAAGTGAATTTCAAGACCCCCGATTGGAAGAAATTTCGCCACTTTTGGACCTAACATGAGAGTTATGGAGGTTTTAATTTCAGGTGACATGTCGCACACTCTTTATAACACAAACAAGAACGCTACCATCCCATTGAATTTTGAAACAAGATTTCTTTCCCCTGAAAGCGAAGATGAAGACCTCCGATTGGAGGAAATTTCACCAGTTTTGGACTCAAAATGAGAGAGTTATGGAGGTTTTAATTTTCGGCCATGTTTTCCGCACTCTTTATGAAACACACAAAAACTCTCACGACAGATTGAATTTTTAAATGAGAATTTTCCCCACGAACGAGATTTGGAAGACCTCCGATTGGTAAAAATTGCACTACTTTTCGACTTAAAATGAGAGATTTATGGTCGTTTTAATTTTGGGTGATGTTTCTCACGCCCATTATAAAACGAACTAGAACACTCACATCCCACCGAATTTTGACACGAGAATTCTTTCCTTTGAAAGTGAATTTCAAGTCCTCCGATTGAAAGAAATTTGGCCACTTTTGGACCTAAAATGCGAGTTATGGAGGTTTTAATTTCAGGTGACGTGTCGCACACTCTTTATAACACAGACAAGAACGCTCTCATCCCACTAAATTTTGAAGCAAGATTTCTTTCCCCTGAGAGCGAAGATGAAGATCTCCGATTCGTGGAAATTTCACCACTTTTGGACTCAAAATGAGATAGTTATGGAGGTTTTAATTTTCGGCCACGTTTTGCACACTCTTTATGAAACGGACCAGAACTCTCACGACACATTGAATTTTTAAATGAGAATTTTCCCCACGAACGAGAATTTAAAGACCTCCGATTGGTAGAAATTGCACTATTTTCGACTTAAAATGAGAGAGTTATGGTGGTTTTAATTTTGGGTGATGTTTCTCACGCCCTTTTTAAAATGGACCAGAACACTCTCATCCCACCGAATTTTGAAACGATAATTTTTTGCTTTGAAAGTGAATTTCAGGACCTTCGATTGGAAGAAATTTCGCCACTTTTGGACCTAACATGAGAGTTATGGAGGTTTTAATTTCAGGTGCCCTTTCGCACACTCTTTATAACACAAACAAGAACGCTATCATCCCATTGAATTTTGAAAAAAGATTTCCTTCCCCTGAAAGCGAAGATGAAGACCTCCGATTGGAGGAAATTTCACCACTTTTAGACTCAAAATGAGAGAGTCATGGAGGTTCTAATTTTCGGCCATGTTTTCCGCACTCTTTATGAAACAGACAAAAACTCTCACGACAGATTGAATTTTTAAATGAGAATTTTCCCCACGAACGAGATTTGGAAGACCTCCGATTGGTAAAAATTGCACTACTTTTCGACTTAAAATGAGAGAGTTATGGTCGTTTTAATTTTGGGTGATGTTTCTCACGCCCATTATAAAACGGACTAGAACACTCACATCCCACCGAATTTTGACACGAGAATTCTTTCCTTTGAAAGTGAATTTCAAGTCCTCCGATTGGAAGAAATTTGGCCACTTTTGGACCTAAAATGAGAGTTATGGAGGTTTTAATTTCAGGTGACGTGTCGCACACTCTTTATAACACAGACAAGAACGCTCTCATCCCACTGAATTTTGAAACAAGATTTCTTTCCCCTGAGAGGGAAGATGAAGACCTCCGATTCGTGGAAATTTCACCACTTTTGGACTCAAAATGAGAGAGTTATGGAGGTTTTAATTTTTGCCCACGTTTTGCACACTCTGACCAGAACTCTCACGACACATTGAATTTTTAAATGAGAATTTTCCCCACGAACGAGAATTTGAAGACCTCCGATTGGTAGAAATTGCACTATTTTTTGACTTAAAATGAGAGAGTTATGGTGGTTTTAATTTTGGGTGATGTTTCTCACGCGCTTTATAAAACGGACCAGAACACTCTCATCCCACCAAATTTTGAAGCGAGAATTCTTTCCTTTGAAAGTGAATTTCAAGACCCCCGATTGGAAGAAATTTCGCCACTTTTGGACCTAACATGAGAGTTATGGAGGTTTTAATTTCAGGTGACATGTCGCACACTCTTTATAACACAAACAAGAACGCTACCATCCCATTGAATTTTGAAACAAGATTTATTTCCCCTGAAAGCGAAGATGAAGACCTCCGATTGGAGGAAATTTCACCAGTTTTGGACTCAAAATGAGAGAGTTATGGAGGTTTTAATTTTCGGCCATGTTTTCCGCACTCTTTATGAAACACACAAAAACTCTCACGACAGATTGAATTTTTAAATGAGAATTTTCCCCACGAACGAGATTTGGAAGACCTCCGATTGGTAAAAATTGCACTACTTTTCGACTTAAAATGAGAGATTTATGGTCGTTTTAATTTTGGGTGATGTTTCTCACGCCCATTATAAAACGAACTAGAACACTCACATCCCACCGAATTTTGACACGAGAATTCTTTCCTTTGAAAGTGAATTTCAAGTCCTCCGATTGAAAGAAATTTGGCCACTTTTGGACCTAAAATGCGAGTTATGGAGGTTTTAATTTCAGGTGACGTGTCGCACACTCTTTATAACACAGACAAGAACGCTCTCATCCCACTGAATTTTGAAGCAAGATTTCTTTCCCCTGAGAGCGAAGATGAAGATCTCCGATTCGTGGAAATTTCACCACTTTTGGACTCAAAATGAGATAGTTATGGAGGTTTTAATTTTCGGCCACGTTTTGCACACTCTTTATGAAACGGACCAGAACTCTCACGACACATTGAATTTTTAAATGAGAATTTTCCCCACGAACGAGAATTTAAAGACCTCCGATTGGTAGAAATTGCACTATTTTCGACTTAAAATGAGAGAGTTATGGTGGTTTTAATTTTGGGTGATGTTTCTCACGCCCTTTTTAAAATGGACCAGAACACTCTCATCCCACCGAATTTTGAAACGATAATTTTTTGCTTTGAAAGTGAATTTCAGGACCTTCGATTGGAAGAAATTTCGCCACTTTTGGACCTAACATGAGAGTTATGGAGGTTTTAATTTCAGGTGCCCTGTCGCACACTCTTTATAACACAAACAAGAACGCTATCATCCCATTGAATTTTGAAAAAAGATTTCCTTCCCCTGAAAGCGAAGATGAAGACCTCCGATTGGAGGAAATTTCACCACTTTTAGACTCAAAATGAGAGAGTCATGGAGGTTCTAATTTTCGGCCATGTTTTCCGCACTCTTTATGAAACAGACAAAAACTCTCACGACAGATTGAATTTTTAAATGAGAATTTTCCCCACGAACGGGATTTGGAAGACCTCCGATTGGTAAAAATTGCACTACTTTTCGACTTAAAATGAGAGAGTTATGGTCGTTTTAATTTTGGGTGATGTTTCTCACGCCCATTATAAAACGGACTAGAACACTCACATCCCACCGAATTTTGAAACGAGAATTCTTTCCTTTGAAAGTGAATTTCAAGACCTCCGATTGGAAGAAATTTGGCCACTTTTGGACCTAAAATGAGAGTTATGGAGGTTTTAATTTCAGGTGACGTGTCGCACATTCTTTATAACACAGACAAGAACGCTCTCATCCCACTGAATTTTGAAACAAGATTTCTTTCCCCTGAAAGCGAAGATGAAGACCTCCGATTCGTGGAAATTTCACCACTTTTGGACTCAAAATGAGAGAGTTATGGAGGTTTTAATTTTCGGCCACGTTTTGCACACTCTTTATGAAACGGACCAGAACTCTCACGACACATTGAATTTTTAAATGAGAATTTTCCCCACGAACGAGAATTTGGAGACCTCCGATAGGTAGAAATTGCACTACTTTTCGACTTAAAATGAGAGAGTTATGGTGGTTTTAATTTTGGGTGATGTTTCTCACGCCCTTTTTAAAACGGACCAGAACACTCTCATTCCACCGAATTTTGAAACGAGAATTTTTTCCTTTGAAAGTGAATTTCAGGAACTTCGATTGGAAGAAATTTCGCCACTTTTGGACCTAACATGAGAGTTGTGGAGATTTTAATTTCAGGTGACCTGTCGCACACTCTTTATAACACAAACAAGAACGCTACCATCCCATTGAATTTTGATACAACATTTCTTTCCCCTGGAAGAGAAGATGAAGACCTCCGATTGGAGGAAATTTCACCAGTTTTGGACTCAAATGAGAGAGTTATGGAGGTTTTAATTTTCGGCCATGTTTTCCGCACTCTTTATGAAACAGACAAAAACTCTCACGACAGATTGAATTTTTAAATGAGAATTTTCCCCACGAACGAGATTTGGAAGACCTCCGATTGGTAAAAATTGCACTACTTTTCGACTTAAAATGAGAGAGTTATGGTCGTTTTAATTTTGGGTGATGTTTCTCACGCCTATTATAAAACGGACTACAACACTCACATCCCACCGAATTTTGACACGAGAATTCTTTCCTTTGAAAGTGAATTTCAAGTCCTCCGATTGGAAGAAATTTGGCCACTTTTGGACCTAAAATGAGAGTTATGGAAGTTTTAATTTCAGGTGACGTGTCGCACACTCTTTATAACACAGACAAGAACGCTCTCATCCCACTGAATTTTGAAGCAAGATTTCTTTCCCCTGAGAGCGAAGATGAAGACCTCCGATTCGTGGAAATTTCACCACTTTTGGACTCAAAATGAGATAGTTATGGAGGTTTTAATTTTCGGCCAAGTTTTGCACACTCTTTATGAAACGGACCAGAACTCTCACGACACATTGAATTTTTAAATGAGAATTTTCCCCACGAACGAGAATTTAAAGACCTCCGATTGGTAGAAATTGCACTATTTTCGACTTAAAATGGGAGAGTTATGGTGGTTTTAATTTTGGGTGATGTTTCTCACGCCCTTTTTAAAATGGACCAGAACACTCTCATCCCACCGAATTTTGAAACGATAATTTTTTCCTTTGAAAGTGAATTTCAGGACCTTCGATTGGAAGAAATTTCGCCACTTTTGGACCTAACATGAGAGTTATGGAGGTTTTAATTTCAGGTGCCCTGTCGCACACTCTTTATAACACAAACAAGAACGCTATCATCCCATTGAATTTTGAAAAAAGATTTCCTTCCCCTGAAAGCGAAGATGAAGACCTCCGATTGGAGGAAATTTCACCACTTTTAGACTCAAAATGAGAGAGTCATGGAGGTTCTAATTTTCGGCCATGTTTTCCGCACTCTTTATGAAACAGACAAAAACTCTCACGACAGATTGAATTTTTAAATGAGAATTTTCCCCACGAACGAGATTTGGAAGACCTCCGATTGGTAAAAATTGCACTACTTTTCGACTTAAAATGAGAGAGTTATGGTCGTTTTAATTTTGGGTGATGTTTCTCACGCCCATTATAAAACGGACTAGAACACTCACATCCCACCGAATTTTGACACGAGAATTCTTTCCTTTGAAAGTGAATTTCAAGTCCTCCGATTGGAAGAAATTTGGCCACTTTTGGACCTAAAATGAGAGTTATGGAGGTTTTAATTTCAGGTGACGTGTCGCACACTCTTTATAACACAGACAAGAACGCTCTCATCCCACTGAATTTTGAAACAAGATTTCTTTCCCCTGAGAGGGAAGATGAAGACCTCCGATTCGTGGAAATTTCACCACTTTTGGACTCAAAATGAGAGAGTTATGGAGGTTTTAATTTTTGCCCACGTTTTGCACACTCTGACCAGAACTCTCACGACACATTGAATTTTTAAATGAGAATTTTCCCCACGAACGAGAATTTGAAGACCTCCGATTGGTAGAAATTGCACTATTTTTTGACTTAAAATGAGAGAGTTATGGTGGTTTTAATTTTGGGTGATGTTTCTCACGCGCTTTATAAAACGGACCAGAACACTCTCATCCCACCAAATTTTGAAGCGAGAATTCTTTCCTTTGAAAGTGAATTTCAAGACCCCCGATTGGAAGAAATTTCACCACTTTTGGACCTAACATGAGAGTTATGGAGGTTTTAATTTCAGGTGACATGTCGCACACTCTTTATAACACAAACAAGAACGCTACCATCCCATTGAATTTTGAAACAAGATTTATTTCCCCTGAAAGCGAAGATGAAGACCTCCGATTGGAGGAAATTTCACCAGTTTTGGACTCAAAATGAGAGAGTTATGGAGGTTTTAATTTTCGGCCATGTTTTCCGCACTCTTTATGAAACACACAAAAACTCTCACGACAGATTGAATTTTTAAATGAGAATTTTCCCCACGAACGAGATTTGGAAGACCTCCGATTGGTAAAAATTGCACTACTTTTCGACTTAAAATGAGAGATTTATGGTCGTTTTAATTTTGGGTGATGTTTCTCACGCCCATTATAAAACGAACTAGAACACTCACATCCCACCGAATTTTGACACGAGAATTCTTTCCTTTGAAAGTGAATTTCAAGTCCTCCGATTGGAAGAAATTTGGCCACTTTTGGACCTAAAATGAGAGTTATGGAAGTTTTAATTTCAGGTGACGTGTCGCACACTCTTTATAACACAGACAAGAACGCTCTCATCCCACTGAATTTTGAAGCAAGATTTCTTTCCCCTGAGAGCGAAGATGAAGACCTCCGATTCGTGGAAGTTTCACCACTTTTGGACTCAAAATGAGAGAGTTATGGAGGTTTTAATTTTCGGCCACGTTTTGCACACTCTTTATGAAACGGACCAGAACTCTCACGACACATTGAATTTTTAAATGAGAATTTTCCCCACGAACGAGAATTTAAAGACCTCCGATTGGTAGAAATTGCACTATTTTCGACTTAAAATGAGAGAGTTATGGTGGTTTTAATTTTGGGTGATGTTTCTCACGCCCTTTTTAAAATGGACCAGAACACTCTCATCCCACCGAATTTTGAAACGAGAATTTTTTTCTTTTAAAGTGAATTTCAGGACCTTAGATTGTAAGAAATTTCGCCACTTTTGGACCTAACATGAGAGTTATGGAGGTTTTAATTTCAGTTGACCTGTCACACACTCTTTAAAACACAAACAAGAACGGTATCATCCCATTGAATTTTGAAAAAAGATTTCTTTCCCCTGAAAGCGAAGATGAAGACCTCCGATTGGAGGAAATTTCGCCACTTTTGGACTCAAAATGAGAGAGTCATGGAGGTTCTAATTTTCGGCCATGTTTTCCGCACTCTTTATGAAACAGACAAAAATTCTCACGACAGATTGAATTTTTAAATGAGAATTTTCCCCACGAACGAGATTTGGAAGACCTCCGATTGGTAAAAATTGCACTACTTTTCGACTTAAAATGAGAGAGTTATGGTCGTTTTAATTTTGGGTGATGTTTCTCACGCCCATTATAAAACGGACTAGAACACTCACATCCCACCGAATTTTGACACGAGAATTCTTTCCTTTGAAAGTGAATTTCAAGACCTCCGATTGGAAGAAATTTGGCCACTTTTGGACCTAAAATGAGAGTTATGGAGGTTTTAATTTCAGGTGACGTGTCGCACACTCTTTATAACACAGACAAGAACGCTCTCATCCCACTGAATTTTGAAGCAAGATTTCTTTCCCCTGAGAGCGAAGATGAAGACCTCCGATTCGTGGAAATTTCACCACTTTTGGACTCAAAATGAGAGAGTTATGGAGGTTTTAATTTTCGGCCACGTTTTGCACACTCTTTATGAAACGGACCAGAACTCTCACGACACATTGAATTTTTAAATGAGAATTTTACCCACGAACGAGAATTTAAAGACCTCCGACTGGTAGAAATTGCACTATTTTCGACTTAAAATGAGAGAGTTATGGTGGTTTTAATTTTGGGTGATGTTTCTCACGCCCTTTTTAAAATGGACCAGAACACTCTCATCCCACCGAATTTTGAAACGAGAATTTTTTTCTTTTAAAGTGAATTTCAGGACCTTAGATTGGAAGAAATTTCGCCACTTTTGGACCTAACATGAGAGTTATGGAGGTTTTAATTTCAGTTGACCTGTCACACACTCTTTAAAACACAAACAAGAACGGTATCATCCCATTGAATTTTGAAAAAAGATTTCGTTCCCCTGAAAGCGAAGATGAAGACCTCCGATTGGAGGAAATTTCGCCACTTTTGGACTCAAAATGAGAGAGTCATGGAGGTTCTAATTTTCGGCCATGTTTTCCGCACTCTTTATGAAACAGACAAAAATTCTCACGACAGATTGAATTTTTAAATGAGAATTTTCCCCACGAACGAGAATTTGAAGACCTCCGATTGGTAGAAATTGCACTATTTTTTGACTTAAAATGAGAGAGTTATGGTGGTTTTAATTTTGGGTGATGTTTCTCACGCGCTTTATAAAACGGACCAGAACACTCTCATCCCACCAAATTTTGAAGCGAGAATTCTTTCCTTTGAAAGTGAATTTCAAGACCCCCGATTGGAAGAAATTTGGCCACTTTTGGACCTAAAATGAGAGTTATGGAGGTTTTAATTTCAGGTGACGTGTCGCACACTCTTTATAACACAGACATGAACGCTCTCATCCCACTGAATTTTGAAGCAAGATTTCTTTCCCCTGAGAGCGAAGATGAAGACCTACGATTCGTGGAAATTTCACCACTTTTGGACTCAAAATGAGAGAGTTATGGAGGTTTTAATTTTCGGCCACGTTTTGCACACTCTTTATGAAACGGACCAGAACTCTCACGACACATTGAATTTTTAAATGAGAATTTTACCCACGAACGAGAATTTAAAGACCTCCGACTGGTAGAAATTGCACTATTTTCGACTTAAAATGAGAGAGTTATGGTGGTTTTAATTTTGGGTGATGTTTCTCACGCCCTTTTTAAAATGGACCAGAACACTCTCATCCCACCGAATTTTGAAACGAGAATTTTTTCCTTTTAAAGTGAATTTCAGGACCTTCGATTGGAAGAAATTTCGCCACTTTTGGACCTAACATGAGAGTTATGGAGGTTTTAATTTCAGGTGACCTGTCGCACACTCTTTAAAACACAAACAAGAACGGTATCATCCCATTGAATTTTGAAAAAAGATTTCTTTCCCCTGAAAGCGAAGATGAAGACCTCCGATTGGAGGAAATTTCACCACTTTTGGACTCAAAATGAGAGAGTCATGGAGGTTCTAATTTTCGGCCATTTTTTCCGCACTCTTTATGAAACAGACAAAAATTCTCACGACAGATTGAATTTTTAAATGAGAATTTTCCCCACGAACGAGATTTGGAAGACCTCCGATTGGTAAAAATTGCACTACTTTTCGACTTAAAATGAGAGAGTTATGGTCGTTTTAATTTTGGGTGATGTTTCTCACGCCCATTATAAAACGGACTAGAACACTCACATCCCACCGAATTTTGAAACGAGAATTCTTTCCTTTGAAAGTGAATTTCAAGACCTCCGATTGGAAGAAATTTGGCCACTTTTGGACCTAAAATGAGAGTTATGGAGGTTTTAATTTCGGGTGACGTGTCGCACATTCTTTATAACACAGACAAGAACGCTCTCATCCCACTGAATTTTGAAACAAGATTTCTTTCCCCTGAAAGCGAAGATGAAGACCTCCGATTCGTGGAAATTTCACCACTTTTGGACTCAAAATGAGAGAGTTATGGAGGTTTTAATTTTCGCCCACGTTTTGCACACTCTTTATGAAACGGACCAGAACTCTCACGACACATTGAATTTTTAAATGAGAATTTTCCCCACGAACAAGAATTTGAAGACCTCCGATAGGTAGAAATTGCACTACTTTTCGACTTAAAATGAGAGAGTTATGGTGGTTTTAATTTTGGGTGATGTTTCTCACGCCCTTTTTAAAACGGACCAGAACACTCTCATCCCACCGAATTTTGAAACGAGAATTTTTTCCTTTGAAAGTGAATTTCAGGACCTTCGATTGGAAGAAATTTCGCCACTTTTGGACCTAACATGAGAGTTGTGGAGATTTTAATTTCAGGTGACCTGTCGCACACTCTTTATAACACAAACAAGAACGCTACCATCCCATTGAATTTTGATACAAGATTTCTTTCCCCTGAAAGCGAAGATGAAGACCTCCGATTGGAGGAAATTTCACCAGTTTTGGACTCGAATGAGAGAGTTATGGAGGTTTTAATTTTCGGCCATGTTTTCCGCACTCTTTTTGAAACAGAACAAAACTCTCACGACAGATTGAATTTTTAAATGAGAATTTTCCCCACAAACGAGATTTGGAAGACCTCCGATTGGTAAAAATTGCACTACTTTTTGACTTAAAATGAGAGAGTTATGGTCGTTTTAATTTTGGGTGATGTTTCTCACGCCCATTATAAAACGGACTAGAACACTCACATCCCACCGAATTTTGACACGAGAATTCTTTCCTTTGAAAGTGAATTTCAAGTCCTCCGATTGGAAGAAATTTGGCCACTTTTGGACCTAAAATGAGAGTTATGGAGGTTTTAATTTCAGGTGACGTGTCGCACACTCTTTATAACACAGACAAGAACGCTCTCATCCCACTGAATTTTGAAGCAAGATTTCTTTCCCCTGAGAGCGAAGATGAAGACCTCCGATTCGTGGAAATTTCACCACTTTTGGACTCAAAATGAGAGAGTTATGGAGGTTTTAATTTTCGGCCACGTTTTGCACACTCTTTATGAAACGGACCAGAACTCTCACGACACATTGAATTTTTAAATGAGAATTTTACCCACGAACGAGAATTTAAAGACCTCCGATTGGTAGAAATTGCACTATTTTCGACTTAAAATGAGAGAGTTATGGTGGTTTTAATTTTGGGAGATGTTTCTCACGCCCTTTTTAAAATGGACCAGAACACTCTCATCCCACCGAATTTTGAAACGAGAATTTTTTCCTTTTAAAGTGAATTTTAGGACCTTCGATTGGAAGAAATTTCGCCACTTTTGGACCTAACATGAGAGTTATGGAGGTTTTAATTTCAGGTGACCTGTCGCACACTCTTTAAAACACAAACAAGAACGGTATCACCCCATTGAATTTTGAAAAAAGATTTCTTTCCCCTGAAAGCGAAGATGAAGACCTCCGATTGGAGGAAATTTCACCACTTTTGGACTCAAAATGAGAGAGTCATGGAGGTTCTAATTTTCGGCCATGTTTTCCGCACTCTTTATGAAACAGACAAAAATTCTCACGACAGATTGAATTTTTAAATGAGAATTTTCCCCACGAACGAGATTTGGAAGACCTCCGATTGGTAAAAATTGCACTACTTTTCGACTTAAAATGAGAGAGTTATGGTCGTTTTAATTTTGGGTGATGTTTCTCACGCCCATTATAAAACGGACTAGAACACTCACATCCCACCGAATTTTGAAACGAGAATTCATTCCTTTGAAAGTGAATTTCAAGACCTTCGATTGTAAGAAATTTGGCCACTTTTGGACCTAAAATGAGAGTTATGGAGGTTTTAATTTCAGGTGACGTGTCGCACACTCTTTATAACACAGACAAGAACGCTCTCATCCCACTGAATTTTAAAACAAGATTTCTTTCCCCTGAAAGCGAAGATGAAGACCTCCGATTCGTGGAAATTTCACCACTTTTGGACTCAAAATGAGAGAGTTATGTAGGTTTTAATTTTCGCCCACGTTTTGCACACTCTTTATGAAACGGACAAGAACTCTCACGACACATTGAATTTTTAAATGAGAATTTTCCCCACGAACGAGAATTTGAAGACCTCCGATTGGTAGAAATTGCACTACTTTTTGACTTAAAATGAGAGAGTTATGGTGGTTTTAATTTTGGGTGATGTTTCTCACGCCCTTTTTAAAACGGACCAGAACATTCTCATCCCACCGAATTTTGAAACGAGAATTTTTTCCTTTGAAAGTGAATTTCAGGACCTTCGATTGGAAGAAATTTCGCCACTTTTGGACCTAACATGAGAGTTGTGGAGGTTTTAATTTCAGGTGACCTGTCGCACACTCTTTATAACACAAACAAGAACGCTACCATCCCATTGAATTTTGATACAAGATTTCTTTCCCCTGAAAGCGAAGATGAAGACCTCCGATTGGAGGAAATTTCACCAGTTTTGGACTCAAAATGAGAGAGTTATGGAGGTTTTAATTTTCGGCCATGTTTTCCGCACTCTTTATGAAACAGACAAAAACTCTCACGACAGACTGAATTTTTAAATGAGAATTTTCCCCACGAACGAGATTTGGAAGACCTCCGATTGGTAAAAATTGCACTACTTTTCGACTTAAAATGAGAGAGTTATGGTCGTTTTAATTTTGGGTGATGTTTCTCACGCCCATTATAAAACGGACTAGAACACTCACATCCCACCGAATTTTGACACGAGAATTCTTTCCTTTGAAAGTGAATTTCAAGTCCTCCGATTGGAAGAAATTTGGCCACTTTTGGACCTAAAATGAGAGTTATGGTGGTTTTAATTTCAGGTGACGTGTCGCACACTCTTTATAACACAGACAAGAACGCTCTCATCCTACTGAATTTTGAAGCAAGATTTCTTTCCCCTGAGAGCGAAGATGAAGACCTCCGATTCGTGGAAATTTCACCACTTTTGGACTCAAAATGAGAGAGTTATGGAGGTTTTAATTTTCGGCCACGTTTTGCACACTCTTTATGAAACGGACCAGAACTCTCACGACACATTGAATTTTTAAATGAGAATTTTCCCCACGAACGAGAATTTAAAGACCTCCGATTGGTAGAAATTGCACTAATTTCGACTTAAAATGAGAGAGTTATGGTGGTTTTAATTTTGGGTGATGTTTCTCACGCCCTTTTTAAAATGGACCAGAACACTCTCATCCCACCGAATTTTGAAACGAGAATTTTTTCCTTTGAAAGTGAATTTCAGGACCTTCGATTGGAAGAAATTTTGCCACTTTTGGACCTAACATGAGAGGTATGGAGGTTTTAATTTCAGGTGACCTGTCGCACACTCTTTATAACACAAACAAGAACGGTATCATCCCATTGAATTTTGAAAAAAGATTTCTTTCCCCTGAAAGCGAAGATGAAGACCTCCGATTGGAGGAAATTTCACCACTTTTGGACTCAAAATGAGAGAGTCATGGAGGTACTAATTTTCGGCCATGTTTTCCGCACTCTTTATGAAACAGACAAAAATTCTCACGACAGATTGAATTTTTAAATGAGAATTTTCCCCACGAACGAGATTTGGAAGACCTCCGATTGGTAAAAATTGCACTACTTTTCGACTTAAAATGAGAGAGTTATGGTCGTTTTAATTTTGGGTGATGTTTCTCACGCCCATTATAAAACGGACTAGAACACTCACATCCCACCGAATTTTGAAACGAGAATTCTTTCCTTTGAAAGTGAATTTCAAGACCTCCGATTGGAAGAAATTTGGCCACTTTTGGACCTAAAATGAGAGTTATGGAGGTTTTAATTTCAGGTGACGTGTCGCACACTCTTTATAACACAGACAAGAACGCTCTCATCCCACTGAATTTTGAAACAAGATTTCTTTCCCCTGAAAGCGAAGATGAAGACCTCCGATTCGTGGAAATTTCACCACTTTTGGACTCAAAATGAGAGAGTTATGGAGGTTTTAATTTTCGCCCACGTTTTGCACACTCTTTATGAAACGGACCAGAACTCTCACGACACATTGAATTTTTAAATGAGAATTTTCCCCACGAAAGACAATTTGAAGACCTCCGATTGGTAGAAATTGCACTACTTTTTGACTTAAAATGAGAGAGTTATGGTGGTTTTAATTTTGGGTGATGTTTCTCACGCCCATTTTAAAACGGACCAGAACATTCTCATCCCACCGAATTTTGAAACGAGAATTTTTTCTTTTGAAAGTGAATTTCAGGACCTTCGATTGGAAGAAATTTCGCCACTTTTGGACCTAACATGAGAGTTGTGGAGGTTTTAATTTCAGGTGACCTGTCGCACACTCTTTAAAACACAAACAAGAACGGTATCATCCCATTGAATTTTGAAAAAAGATTTCTTTCCCCTGAAAGCGAAGATGAAGACCTCCGATTGGAGGAAATTTCACCACTTTTGGACTCAAAATGAGAGAGTCATGGAGGTTCTAATTTTCGGCCATTTTTTCCGCACTCTTTATGAAACAGACAAAAATTCTCACGACAGATTGAATTTTTAAATGAGAATTTTCCCCACGAACGAGATTTGGAAGACCTCCGATTGGTAAAAATTGCACTACTTTTCGACTTAAAATGAGAGAGTTATGGTCGTTTTAATTTTGGGTGATGTTTCTCACGCCCATTATAAAACGGACTAGAACACTCACATCCCACCGAATTTTGAAACGAGAATTCTTTCCTTTGAAAGTGAATTTCAAGACCTCCGATTGGAAGAAATTTGGCCACTTTTGGACCTAAAATGAGAGTTATGGAGGTTTTAATTTCGGGTGACGTGTCGCACATTCTTTATAACACAGACAAGAACGCTCTCATCCCACTGAATTTTGAAACAAGATTTCTTTCCCCTGAAAGCGAAGATGAAGACCTCCGATTCGTGGAAATTTCACCACTTTTGGACTCAAAATGAGAGAGTTATGGAGGTTTTAATTTTCGCCCACGTTTTGCACACTCTTTATGAAACGGACCAGAACTCTCACGACACATTGAATTTTTAAATGAGAATTTTCCCCACGAACAAGAATTTGAAGACCTCCGATAGGTAGAAATTGCACTACTTTTCGACTTAAAATGAGAGAGTTATGGTGGTTTTAATTTTGGGTGATGTTTCTCACGCCCTTTTTAAAACGGACCAGAACACTCTCATCCCACCGAATTTTGAAACGAGAATTTTTTCCTTTGAAAGTGAATTTCAGGACCTTCGATTGGAAGAAATTTCGCCACTTTTGGACCTAACATGAGAGTTGTGGAGATTTTAATTTCAGGTGACCTGTCGCACACTCTTTATAACACAAACAAGAACGCTACCATCCCATTGAAATTTGATACAAGATTTCTTTCCCCTGAAAGCGAAGATGAAGACCTCCGATTGGAGGAAATTTCACCAGTTTTGGACTCGAATGAGAGAGTTATGGAGGTTTTAATTTTCGGCCATGTTTTCCGCACTCTTTTTGAAACAGAACAAAACTCTCACGACAGATTGAATTTTTAAATGAGAATTTTCCCCACAAACGAGATTTGGAAGACCTCCGATTGGTAAAAATTGCACTACTTTTTGACTTAAAATGAGAGAGTTATGGTCGTTTTAATTTTGGGTGATGTTTCTCACGCCCATTATAAAACGGACTAGAACACTCACATCCCACCGAATTTTGACACGAGAATTCTTTCCTTTGAAAGTGAATTTCAAGTCCTCCGATTGGAAGAAATTTGGCCACTTTTGGACCTAAAATGAGAGTTATGGAGGTTTTAATTTCAGGTGACGTGTCGCACACTCTTTATAACACAGACAAGAACGCTCTCATCCCACTGAATTTTGAAGCAAGATTTCTTTCCCCTGAGAGCGAAGATGAAGACCTCCGATTCGTGGAAATTTCACCACTTTTGGACTCAAAATGAGAGAGTTATGGAGGTTTTAATTTTCGGCCACGTTTTGCACACTCTTTATGAAACGGACCAGAACTCTCACGACACATTGAATTTTTAAATGAGAATTTTACCCACGAACGAGAATTTAAAGACCTCCGATTGGTAGAAATTGCGCTATTTTCGACTTAAAATGAGAGAGTTATGGTGGTTTTAATTTTGGGAGATGTTTCTCACGCCCTTTTTAAAATGGACCAGAACACTCTCATCCCACCGAATTTTGAAACGAGAATTTTTTCCTTTTAAAGTGAATTTTAGGACCTTCGATTGGAAGAAATTTCGCCACTTTTGGACCTAACATGAGAGTTATGGAGGTTTTAATTTCAGGTGACCTGTCGCACACTCTTTAAAACACAAACAAGAACGGTATCACCCCATTGAATTTTGAAAAAAGATTTCTTTCCCCTGAAAGCGAAGATGAAGACCTCCGATTGGAGGAAATTTCACCACTTTTGGACTCAAAATGAGAGAGTCATGGAGGTTCTAATTTTCGGCCATGTTTTCCGCACTCTTTATGAAACAGACAAAAATTCTTACGACAGATTTAATTTTTAAATGAGAATTTTCCCCCCGAACGAGATTTGGAAGACCTCCGATTGGTAAAAATTGCACTACTTTTCGACTTAAAATGAGAGAGTTATGGTCGTTTTAATTTTGGGTGATGTTTCTCACGCCCATTATAAAACGGACTAGAACACTCACATCCCACCGAATTTTGAAACGAGAATTCATTCCTTTGAAAGTGAATTTCAAGACCTTCGATTGTAAGAAATTTGGCCACTTTTGGACCTAAAATGAGAGTTATGGAGGTTTTAATTTCAGGTGACGTGTCGCACACTCTTTATAACACAGACAAGAACGCTCTCATCCCACTGAATTTTAAAACAAGATTTCTTTCCCCTGAAAGCGAAGATGAAGACCTCCGATTCGTGGAAATTTCACCACTTTTGGACTCAAAATGAGAGAGTTATGGAGGTTTTAATTTTCGCCCACGTTTTGCACACTCTTTATGAAACGGACCAGAACTCTCACGACACATTGAATTTTTAAATGAGAATTTTCCCCACGAACAAGAATTTGAAGACCTCCGATAGGTAAAAATTGCACTACTTTTCGACTTAAAATGAGAGAGTTATGGTCGTTTTAATTTTGGGTGATGTTTCTCACGCCCATTATAAAACGGACTAGAACACTCACATCCCACCGAATTTTGAAACGAGAATTCTTTCCTTTGAAAGTGAATTTCAAGACCTCCGATTGGAAGAAATTTGGCCACTTTTGGACCTAAAATGAGAGTTATGGAGGTTTTAATTTCGGGTGACGTGTCGCACATTCTTTATAACACAGACAAGAACGCTCTCATCCCACTGAATTTTGAAACAAGATTTCTTTCCCCTGAAAGCGAAGATGAAGACCTCCGATTCGTGGAAATTTCACCACTTTTGGACTCAAAATGAGAGAGTTATGGAGGTTTTAATTTTCGCCCACGTTTTGCACACTCTTTATGAAACGGACCAGAACTCTCACGACACATTGAATTTTTAAATGAGAATTTTCCCCACGAACAAGAATTTGAAGACCTCCGATAGGTAGAAATTGCACTACTTTTCGACTTAAAATGAGAGAGTTATGGTGGTTTTAATTTTGGGTGATGTTTCTCACGCCCTTTTTAAAACGGACCAGAACACTCTCATCCCACCGAATTTTGAAACGAGAATTTTTTCCTTTGAAAGTGAATTTCAGGACCTTCGATTGGAAGAAATTTCGCCACTTTTGGACCTAACATGAGAGTTGTGGAGATTTTAATTTCAGGTGACCTGTCGCACACTCTTTATAACACAAACAAGAACGCTACCATCCCATTGAAATTTGATACAAGATTTCTTTCCCCTGAAAGCGAAGATGAAGACCTCCGATTGGAGGAAATTTCACCAGTTTTGGACTCGAATGAGAGAGTTATGGAGGTTTTAATTTTCGGCCATGTTTTCCGCACTCTTTTTGAAACAGAACAAAACTCTCACGACAGATTGAATTTTTAAATGAGAATTTTCCCCACAAACGAGATTTGGAAGACCTCCGATTGGTAAAAATTGCACTACTTTTTGACTTAAAATGAGAGAGTTATGGTCGTTTTAATTTTGGGTGATGTTTCTCACGCCCATTATAAAACGGACTAGAACACTCACATCCCACCGAATTTTGACACGAGAATTCTTTCCTTTGAAAGTGAATTTCAAGTCCTCCGATTGGAAGAAATTTGGCCACTTTTGGACCTAAAATGAGAGTTATGGAGGTTTTAATTTCAGGTGACGTGTCGCACACTCTTTATAACACAGACAAGAACGCTCTCATCCCACTGAATTTTGAAGCAAGATTTCTTTCCCCTGAGAGCGAAGATGAAGACCTCCGATTCGTGGAAATTTCACCACTTTTGGACTCAAAATGAGAGAGTTATGGAGGTTTTAATTTTCGGCCACGTTTTGCACACTCTTTATGAAACGGACCAGAACTCTCACGACACATTGAATTTTTAAATGAGAATTTTACCCACGAACGAGAATTTAAAGACCTCCGATTGGTAGAAATTGCGCTATTTTCGACTTAAAATGAGAGAGTTATGGTGGTTTTAATTTTGGGAGATGTTTCTCACGCCCTTTTTAAAATGGACCAGAACACTCTCATCCCACCGAATTTTGAAACGAGAATTTTTTCCTTTTAAAGTGAATTTTAGGACCTTCGATTGGAAGAAATTTCGCCACTTTTGGACCTAACATGAGAGTTATGGAGGTTTTAATTTCAGGTGACCTGTCGCACACTCTTTAAAACACAAACAAGAACGGTATCACCCCATTGAATTTTGAAAAAAGATTTCTTTCCCCTGAAAGCGAAGATGAAGACCTCCGATTGGAGGAAATTTCACCACTTTTGGACTCAAAATGAGAGAGTCATGGAGGTTCTAATTTTCGGCCATGTTTTCCGCACTCTTTATGAAACAGACAAAAATTCTTACGACAGATTTAATTTTTAAATGAGAATTTTCCCCCCGAACGAGATTTGGAAGACCTCCGATTGGTAAAAATTGCACTACTTTTCGACTTAAAATGAGAGAGTTATGGTCGTTTTAATTTTGGGTGATGTTTCTCACGCCCATTATAAAACGGACTAGAACACTCACATCCCACCGAATTTTGAAACGAGAATTCATTCCTTTGAAAGTGAATTTCAAGACCTTCGATTGTAAGAAATTTGGCCACTTTTGGACCTAAAATGAGAGTTATGGAGGTTTTAATTTCAGGTGACGTGTCGCACACTCTTTATAACACAGACAAGAACGCTCTCATCCCACTGAATTTTAAAACAAGATTTCTTTCCCCTGAAAGCGAAGATGAAGACCTCCGATTCGTGGAAATTTCACCACTTTTGGACTCAAAATGAGAGAGTTATGGAGGTTTTAATTTTCGCCCACGTTTTGCACACTCTTTATGAAACGGACCAGAACTCTCACGACACATTGAATTTTTAAATGAGAATTTTCCCCACGAACAAGAATTTGAAGACCTCCGATAGGTAAAAATTGCACTACTTTTCGACTTAAAATGAGAGAGTTATGGTCGTTTTAATTTTGGGTGATGTTTCTCACGCCCATTATAAAACGGACTAGAACACTCACATCCCACCGAATTTTGAAACGAGAATTCTTTCCTTTGAAAGTGAATTTCAAGACCTCCGATTGGAAGAAATTTGGCCACTTTTGGACCTAAAATGAGAGTTATGGAGGTTTTAATTTCGGGTGACGTGTCGCACATTCTTTATAACACAGACAAGAACGCTCTCATCCCACTGAATTTTGAAACAAGATTTCTTTCCCCTGAAAGCGAAGATGAAGACCTCCGATTCGTGGAAATTTCACCACTTTTGGACTCAAAATGAGAGAGTTATGGAGGTTTTAATTTTCGCCCACGTTTTGCACACTCTTTATGAAACGGACCAGAACTCTCACGACACATTGAATTTTTAAATGAGAATTTTCCCCACGAACAAGAATTTGAAGACCTCCGATAGGTAGAAATTGCACTACTTTTCGACTTAAAATGAGAGAGTTATGGTGGTTTTAATTTTGGGTGATGTTTCTCACGCCCTTTTTAAAACGGACCAGAACACTCTCATCCCACCGAATTTTGAAACGAGAATTTTTTCCTTTGAAAGTGAATTTCAGGACCTTCGATTGGAAGAAATTTCGCCACTTTTGGACCTAACATGAGAGTTGTGGAGATTTTAATTTCAGGTGACCTGTCGCACACTCTTTATAACACAAACAAGAACGCTACCATCCCATTGAAATTTGATACAAGATTTCTTTCCCCTGAAAGCGAAGATGAAGACCTCCGATTGGAGGAAATTTCACCAGTTTTGGACTCGAATGAGAGAGTTATGGAGGTTTTAATTTTCGGCCATGTTTTCCGCACTCTTTTTGAAACAGAACAAAACTCTCACGACAGATTGAATTTTTAAATGAGAATTTTCCCCACAAACGAGATTTGGAAGACCTCCGATTGGTAAAAATTGCACTACTTTTTGACTTAAAATGAGAGAGTTATGGTCGTTTTAATTTTGGGTGATGTTTCTCACGCCCATTATAAAACGGACTAGAACACTCACATCCCACCGAATTTTGACACGAGAATTCTTTCCTTTGAAAGTGAATTTCAAGTCCTCCGATTGGAAGAAATTTGGCCACTTTTGGACCTAAAATGAGAGTTATGGAGGTTTTAATTTCAGGTGACGTGTCGCACACTCTTTATAACACAGACAAGAACGCTCTCATCCCACTGAATTTTGAAGCAAGATTTCTTTCCCCTGAGAGCGAAGATGAAGACCTCCGATTCGTGGAAATTTCACCACTTTTGGACTCAAAATGAGAGAGTTATGGAGGTTTTAATTTTCGGCCACGTTTTGCACACTCTTTATAAAACGGACCAGAACTCTCACGACACATTGAATTTTTAAATGAGAATTTTACCCACGAACGAGAATTTAAAGACCTCCGATTGGTAGAAATTGCGCTATTTTCGACTTAAAATGAGAGAGTTATGGTGGTTTTAATTTTGGGAGATGTTTCTCACGCCCTTTTTAAAATGGACCAGAACACTCTCATCCCACCGAATTTTGAAACGAGAATTTTTTCCTTTTAAAGTGAATTTTAGGACCTTCGATTGGAAGAAATTTCGCCACTTTTGGACCTAACATGAGAGTTATGGAGGTTTTAATTTCAGGTGACCTGTCGCACACTCTTTAAAACACAAACAAGAACGGTATCACCCCATTGAATTTTGAAAAAAGATTTCTTTCCCCTGAAAGCGAAGATGAAGACCTCCGATTGGAGGAAATTTCACCACTTTTGGACTCAAAATGAGAGAGTCATGGAGGTTCTAATTTTCGGCCATGTTTTCCGCACTCTTTATGAAACAGACAAAAATTCTTACGACAGATTTAATTTTTAAATGAGAATTTTCCCCACGAACGAGATTTGGAAGACCTCCGATTGGTAAAAATTGCACTACTTTTCGACTTAAAATGAGAGAGTTATGGTCGTTTTAATTTTGGGTGATGTTTCTCACGCCCATTATAAAACGGACTAGAACACTCACATCCCACCGAATTTTGAAACGAGAATTCATTCCTTTGAAAGTGAATTTCAAGACCTTCGATTGTAAGAAATTTGGCCACTTTTGGACCTAAAATGAGAGTTATGGAGGTTTTAATTTCAGGTGACGTGTCGCACACTCTTTATAACACAGACAAGAACGCTCTCATCCCACTGAATTTTAAAACAAGATTTCTTTCCCCTGAAAGCGAAGATGAAGACCTCCGATTCGTGGAAATTTCACCACTTTTGGACTCAAAATGAGAGAGTTATGTAGGTTTTAATTTTCGCCCACGTTTTGCACACTCTTTATGAAACGGACCAGAACTCTCACGACACATTGAATTTTTAAATGAGAATTTTCCCCACGAACGAGAATTTGAAGACCTCCGATTGGTAGAAATTGCACTATTTTCGACTTAAAATGAGAGAGTTATGGTGGTTTTAATTTTGGGAGATGTTTCTCACGCCCTTTTTAAAATGGACCAGAACACTCTCATCCCACCGAATTTTGAAACGAGAATTTTTTCCTTTTAAAGTGAATTTTAGGACCTTCGATTGGAAGAAATTTCGCCACTTTTGGATCTAACATGAGAGTTATGGAGGTTTTAATTTCAGGTGACCTGTCGCACACTCTTTAAAACACAAACAAGAACGGTATCACCCCATTGAATTTTGAAAAAAGATTTCTTTCCCCTGAAAGCGAAGATGAAGACCTCCGATTGGAGGAAATTTCACCAGTTTTGGACTCAAAATGAGAGAGTTATGGAGGTTTTAATTTTCGGCCATGTTTTCCGCACTCTTTATGAAACAGACAAAAACTCTCACGACAGACTGAATTTTTAAATGAGAATTTTCCCCACGAACGAGATTTGGAAGACCTCCGATTGGTAAAAATTGCACTACTTTTCGACTTAAAATGAGAGAGTTATGGTCGTTTTAATTTTGGGTGATGTTTCTCACGCCCATTATAAAACGGACTAGAACACTCACATCCCACCGAATTTTGACACGAGAATTCTTTCCTTTGAAAGTGAATTTCAAGTCCTCCGATTGGAAGAAATTTGGCCACTTTTGGACCTAAAATGAGAGTTATGGAGGTTTTAATTTCAGGTGACGTGTCGCACACTCTTTATAACACAGACAAGAACGCTCTCATCCTACTGAATTTTGAAGCAAGATTTCTTTCCCCTGAGAGCGAAGATGAAGACCTCCGATTCGTGGAAATTTCACCACTTTTGGACTCAAAATGAGAGAGTTATGGAGGTTTTAATTTTCGGCCACGTTTTGCACACTCTTTATGAAACGGACCAGAACTCTCACGACACATTGAATTTTTAAATGAGAATTTTCCCCACGAACGAGAATTTAAAGACCTCCGATTGGTAGAAATTGCACTAATTTCGACTTAAAATGAGAGAGTTATGGTGGTTTTAATTTTGGGTGATGTTTCTCACGCCCTTTTTAAAATGGACCAGAACACTCTCATCCCACCGAATTTTGAAACGAGAATTTTTTCCTTTGAAAGTGAATTTCAGGACCTTCGATTGGAAGAAATTTTGCCACTTTTGGACCTAACATGAGAGTTATGGAGGTTTTAATTTCAGGTGACCTGTCGCACACTCTTTATAACACAAACAAGAACGCTACCATCCCATTGAATTTTGAAACAAGATTTATTTCCCCTGAAAGCGAAGATGAAGACCTCCGATTGGAGGAAATTTCACCAGTTTTGGACTCAAAATGAGAGAGTTATGGAGGTTTTAATTTTCGGCCATGTTTTCCGCACTCTTTATGAAACACACAAAAACTCTCACGACAGATTGAATTTTTAAATGAGAATTTTCCCCACGAACGAGATTTGGAAGACCTCCGATTGGTAAAAATTGCACTACTTTTCGACTTAAAATGAGAGATTTATGGTCGTTTTAATTTTGGGTGATGTTTCTCACGCCCATTATAAAACGAACTAGAACACTCACATCCCACCGAATTTTGACACGAGAATTCTTTCCTTTGAAAGTGAATTTCAAGTCCTCCGATTGGAAGAAATTTGGCCACTTTTGGACCTAAAATGAGAGTTATGGAAGTTTTAATTTCAGGTGACGTGTCGCACACTCTTTATAACACAGACAAGAACGCTCTCATCCCACTGAATTTTGAAGCAAGATTTCTTTCCCCTGAGAGCGAAGATGAAGACCTCCGATTCGTGGAAGTTTCACCACTTTTGGACTCAAAATGAGAGAGTTATGGAGGTTTTAATTTTCGGCCACGTTTTGCACACTCTTTATGAAACGGACCAGAACTCTCACGACACATTGAATTTTTAAATGAGAATTTTCCCCACGAACGAGAATTTAAAGACCTCCGATTGGTAGAAATTGCACTATTTTCGACTTAAAATGAGAGAGTTATGGTGGTTTTAATTTTGGGTGATGTTTCTCACGCCCTTTTTAAAATGGACCAGAACACTCTCATCCCACCGAATTTTGAAACGAGAATTTTTTTCTTTTAAAGTGAATTTCAGGACCTTAGATTGGAAGAAATTTCGCCACTTTTGGACCTAACATGAGAGTTATGGAGGTTTTAATTTCAGTTGACCTGTCACACACTCTTTAAAACACAAACAAGAACGGTATCATCCCATTGAATTTTGAAAAAAGATTTCTTTCCCCTGAAAGCGAAGATGAAGACCTCCGATTGGAGGAAATTTCGCCACTTTTGGACTCAAAATGAGAGAGTCATGGAGGTTCTAATTTTCGGCCATGTTTTCCGCACTCTTTATGAAACAGACAAAAATTCTCACGACAGATTGAATTTTTAAATGAGAATTTTCCCCACGAACGAGATTTGGAAGACCTCCGATTGGTAAAAATTGCACTACTTTTCGACTTAAAATGAGAGAGTTATGGTCGTTTTAATTTTGGGTGATGTTTCTCACGCCCATTATAAAACGGACTAGAACACTCACATCCCACCGAATTTTGACACGAGAATTCTTTCCTTTGAAAGTGAATTTCAAGACCTCCGATTGGAAGAAATTTGGCCACTTTTGGACCTAAAATGAGAGTTATGGAGGTTTTAATTTCAGGTGACGTGTCGCACACTCTTTATAACACAGACAAGAACGCTCTCATCCCACTGAATTTTGAAGCAAGATTTCTTTCCCCTGAGAGCGAAGATGAAGACCTCCGATTCGTGGAAATTTCACCACTTTTGGACTCAAAATGAGAGAGTTATGGAGGTTTTAATTTTCGGCCACGTTTTGCACACTCTTTATGAAACGGACCAGAACTCTCACGACACATTGAATTTTTAAATGAGAATTTTACCCACGAACGAGAATTTAAAGACCTCCGACTGGTAGAAATTGCACTATTTTCGACTTAAAATGAGAGAGTTATGGTGGTTTTAATTTTGGGTGATGTTTCTCACGCCCTTTTTAAAATGGACCAGAACACTCTCATCCCACCGAATTTTGAAACGAGAATTTTTTTCTTTTAAAGTGAATTTCAGGACCTTAGATTGGAAGAAATTTCGCCACTTTTGGACCTAACATGAGAGTTATGGAGGTTTTAATTTCAGTTGACCTGTCACACACTCTTTAAAACACAAACAAGAACGGTATCATCCCATTGAATTTTGAAAAAAGATTTCGTTCCCCTGAAAGCGAAGATGAAGACCTCCGATTGGAGGAAATTTCGCCACTTTTGGACTCAAAATGAGAGAGTCATGGAGGTTCTAATTTTCGGCCATGTTTTCCGCACTCTTTATGAAACAGACAAAAATTCTCACGACAGATTGAATTTTTAAATGAGAATTTTCCCCACGAACGAGAATTTGAAGACCTCCGATTGGTAGAAATTGCACTATTTTTTGACTTAAAATGAGAGAGTTATGGTGGTTTTAATTTTGGGTGATGTTTCTCACGCGCTTTATAAAACGGACCAGAACACTCTCATCCCACCAAATTTTGAAGCGAGAATTCTTTCCTTTGAAAGTGAATTTCAAGACCCCCGATTGGAAGAAATTTGGCCACTTTTGGACCTAAAATGAGAGTTATGGAGGTTTTAATTTCAGGTGACGTGTCGCACACTCTTTATAACACAGACATGAACGCTCTCATCCCACTGAATTTTGAAGCAAGATTTCTTTCCCCTGAGAGCGAAGATGAAGACCTACGATTCGTGGAAATTTCACCACTTTTGGACTCAAAATGAGAGAGTTATGGAGGTTTTAATTTTCGGCCACGTTTTGCACACTCTTTATGAAACGGACCAGAACTCTCACGACACATTGAATTTTTAAATGAGAATTTTACCCACGAACGAGAATTTAAAGACCTCCGACTGGTAGAAATTGCACTATTTTCGACTTAAAATGAGAGAGTTATGGTGGTTTTAATTTTGGGTGATGTTTCTCACGCCCTTTTTAAAATGGACCAGAACACTCTCATCCCACCGAATTTTGAAACGAGAATTTTTTCCTTTTAAAGTGAATTTCAGGACCTTCGATTGGAAGAAATTTCGCCACTTTTGGACCTAACATGAGAGTTATGGAGGTTTTAATTTCAGGTGACCTGTCGCACACTCTTTAAAACACAAACAAGAACGGTATCATCCCATTGAATTTTGAAAAAAGATTTCTTTCCCCTGAAAGCGAAGATGAAGACCTCCGATTGGAGGAAATTTCACCAGTTTTGGACTCAAAATGAGAGAGTTATGGAGGTTTTAATTTTCGGCCATGTTTTCCGCACTCTTTATGAAACAGACAAAAACTCTCACGACAGACTGAATTTTTAAATGAGAATTTTCCCCACGAACGAGATTTGGAAGACCTCCGATTGGTAAAAATTGCACTACTTTTCGACTTAAAATGAGAGAGTTATGGTCGTTTTAATTTTGGGTGATGTTTCTCACGCCCATTATAAAACGGACTAGAACACTCACATCCCACCGAATTTTGACACGAGAATTCTTTCCTTTGAAAGTGAATTTCAAGTCCTCCGATTGGAAGAAATTTGGCCACTTTTGGACCTAAAATGAGAGTTATGGAGGTTTTAATTTCAGGTGACGTGTCGCACACTCTTTATAACACAGACAAGAACGCTCTCATCCTACTGAATTTTGAAGCAAGATTTCTTTCCCCTGAGAGCGAAGATGAAGACCTCCGATTCGTGGAAATTTCACCACTTTTGGACTCAAAATGAGAGAGTTATGGAGGTTTTAATTTTCGGCCACGTTTTGCACACTCTTTATGAAACGGACCAGAACTCTCACGACACATTGAATTTTTAAATGAGAATTTTCCCCACGAACGAGAATTTAAAGACCTCCGATTGGTAGAAATTGCACTAATTTCGACTTAAAATGAGAGAGTTATGGTGGTTTTAATTTTGGGTGATGTTTCTCACGCCCTTTTTAAAATGGACCAGAACACTCTCATCCCACCGAATTTTGAAACGAGAATTTTTTCCTTTGAAAGTGAATTTCAGGACCTTCGATTGGAAGAAATTTTGCCACTTTTGGACCTAACATGAGAGTTATGGAGGTTTTAATTTCAGGTGACCTGTCGCACACTCTTTATAACACAAACAAGAACGCTACCATCCCATTGAATTTTGAAACAAGATTTATTTCCCCTGAAAGCGAAGATGAAGACCTCCGATTGGAGGAAATTTCACCAGTTTTGGACTCAAAATGAGAGAGTTATGGAGGTTTTAATTTTCGGCCATGTTTTCCGCACTCTTTATGAAACACACAAAAACTCTCACGACAGATTGAATTTTTAAATGAGAATTTTCCCCACGAACGAGATTTGGAAGACCTCCGATTGGTAAAAATTGCACTACTTTTCGACTTAAAATGAGAGATTTATGGTCGTTTTAATTTTGGGTGATGTTTCTCACGCCCATTATAAAACGAACTAGAACACTCACATCCCACCGAATTTTGACACGAGAATTCTTTCCTTTGAAAGTGAATTTCAAGTCCTCCGATTGGAAGAAATTTGGCCACTTTTGGACCTAAAATGAGAGTTATGGAAGTTTTAATTTCAGGTGACGTGTCGCACACTCTTTATAACACAGACAAGAACGCTCTCATCCCACTGAATTTTGAAGCAAGATTTCTTTCCCCTGAGAGCGAAGATGAAGACCTCCGATTCGTGGAAGTTTCACCACTTTTGGACTCAAAATGAGAGAGTTATGGAGGTTTTAATTTTCGGCCACGTTTTGCACACTCTTTATGAAACGGACCAGAACTCTCACGACACATTGAATTTTTAAATGAGAATTTTCCCCACGAACGAGAATTTAAAGACCTCCGATTGGTAGAAATTGCACTATTTTCGACTTAAAATGAGAGAGTTATGGTGGTTTTAATTTTGGGTGATGTTTCTCACGCCCTTTTTAAAATGGACCAGAACACTCTCATCCCACCGAATTTTGAAACGAGAATTTTTTTCTTTTAAAGTGAATTTCAGGACCTTAGATTGGAAGAAATTTCGCCACTTTTGGACCTAACATGAGAGTTATGGAGGTTTTAATTTCAGTTGACCTGTCACACACTCTTTAAAACACAAACAAGAACGGTATCATCCCATTGAATTTTGAAAAAAGATTTCTTTCCCCTGAAAGCGAAGATGAAGACCTCCGATTGGAGGAAATTTCGCCACTTTTGGACTCAAAATGAGAGAGTCATGGAGGTTCTAATTTTCGGCCATGTTTTCCGCACTCTTTATGAAACAGACAAAAATTCTCACGACAGATTGAATTTTTAAATGAGAATTTTCCCCACGAACGAGATTTGGAAGACCTCCGATTGGTAAAAATTGCACTACTTTTCGACTTAAAATGAGAGAGTTATGGTCGTTTTAATTTTGGGTGATGTTTCTCACGCCCATTATAAAACGGACTAGAACACTCACATCCCACCGAATTTTGACACGAGAATTCTTTCCTTTGAAAGTGAATTTCAAGACCTCCGATTGGAAGAAATTTGGCCACTTTTGGACCTAAAATGAGAGTTATGGAGGTTTTAATTTCAGGTGACGTGTCGCACACTCTTTATAACACAGACAAGAACGCTCTCATCCCACTGAATTTTGAAGCAAGATTTCTTTCCCCTGAGAGCGAAGATGAAGACCTCCGATTCGTGGAAATTTCACCACTTTTGGACTCAAAATGAGAGAGTTATGGAGGTTTTAATTTTCGGCCACGTTTTGCACACTCTTTATGAAACGGACCAGAACTCTCACGACACATTGAATTTTTAAATGAGAATTTTACCCACGAACGAGAATTTAAAGACCTCCGACTGGTAGAAATTGCACTATTTTCGACTTAAAATGAGAGAGTTATGGTGGTTTTAATTTTGGGTGATGTTTCTCACGCCCTTTTTAAAATGGACCAGAACACTCTCATCCCACCGAATTTTGAAACGAGAATTTTTTTCTTTTAAAGTGAATTTCAGGACCTTAGATTGGAAGAAATTTCGCCACTTTTGGACCTAACATGAGAGTTATGGAGGTTTTAATTTCAGTTGACCTGTCACACACTCTTTAAAACACAAACAAGAACGGTATCATCCCATTGAATTTTGAAAAAAGATTTCGTTCCCCTGAAAGCGAAGATGAAGACCTCCGATTGGAGGAAATTTCGCCACTTTTGGACTCAAAATGAGAGAGTCATGGAGGTTCTAATTTTCGGCCATGTTTTCCGCACTCTTTATGAAACAGACAAAAATTCTCACGACAGATTGAATTTTTAAATGAGAATTTTCCCCACGAACGAGAATTTGAAGACCTCCGATTGGTAGAAATTGCACTATTTTTTGACTTAAAATGAGAGAGTTATGGTGGTTTTAATTTTGGGTGATGTTTCTCACGCGCTTTATAAAACGGACCAGAACACTCTCATCCCACCAAATTTTGAAGCGAGAATTCTTTCCTTTGAAAGTGAATTTCAAGACCCCCGATTGGAAGAAATTTGGCCACTTTTGGACCTAAAATGAGAGTTATGGAGGTTTTAATTTCAGGTGACGTGTCGCACACTCTTTATAACACAGACATGAACGCTCTCATCCCACTGAATTTTGAAGCAAGATTTCTTTCCCCTGAGAGCGAAGATGAAGACCTACGATTCGTGGAAATTTCACCACTTTTGGACTCAAAATGAGAGAGTTATGGAGGTTTTAATTTTCGGCCACGTTTTGCACACTCTTTATGAAACGGACCAGAACTCTCACGACACATTGAATTTTTAAATGAGAATTTTACCCACGAACGAGAATTTAAAGACCTCCGACTGGTAGAAATTGCACTATTTTCGACTTAAAATGAGAGAGTTATGGTGGTTTTAATTTTGGGTGATGTTTCTCACGCCCTTTTTAAAATGGACCAGAACACTCTCATCCCACCGAATTTTGAAACGAGAATTTTTTCCTTTTAAAGTGAATTTCAGGACCTTCGATTGGAAGAAATTTCGCCACTTTTGGACCTAACATGAGAGTTATGGAGGTTTTAATTTCAGGTGACCTGTCGCACACTCTTTAAAACACAAACAAGAACGGTATCATCCCATTGAATTTTGAAAAAAGATTTCTTTCCCCTGAAAGCGAAGATGAAGACCTCCGATTGGAGGAAATTTCACCACTTTTGGACTCAAAATGAGAGAGTCATGGAGGTTCTAATTTTCGGCCATTTTTTCCGCACTCTTTATGAAACAGACAAAAATTCTCACGACAGATTGAATTTTTAAATGAGAATTTTCCCCACGAACGAGATTTGGAAGACCTCCGATTGGTAAAAATTGCACTACTTTTCGACTTAAAATGAGAGAGTTATGGTCGTTTTAATTTTGGGTGATGTTTCTCACGCCCATTATAAAACGGACTAGAACACTCACATCCCACCGAATTTTGAAACGAGAATTCTTTCCTTTGAAAGTGAATTTCAAGACCTCCGATTGGAAGAAATTTGGCCACTTTTGGACCTAAAATGAGAGTTATGGAGGTTTTAATTTCGGGTGACGTGTCGCACATTCTTTATAACACAGACAAGAACGCTCTCATCCCACTGAATTTTGAAACAAGATTTCTTTCCCCTGAAAGCGAAGATGAAGACCTCCGATTCGTGGAAATTTCACCACTTTTGGACTCAAAATGAGAGAGTTATGGAGGTTTTAATTTTCGCCCACGTTTTGCACACTCTTTATGAAACGGACCAGAACTCTCACGACACATTGAATTTTTAAATGAGAATTTTCCCCACGAACAAGAATTTGAAGACCTCCGATAGGTAGAAATTGCACTACTTTTCGACTTAAAATGAGAGAGTTATGGTGGTTTTAATTTTGGGTGATGTTTCTCACGCCCTTTTTAAAACGGACCAGAACACTCTCATCCCACCGAATTTTGAAACGAGAATTTTTTCCTTTGAAAGTGAATTTCAGGACCTTCGATTGGAAGAAATTTCGCCACTTTTGGACCTAACATGAGAGTTGTGGAGATTTTAATTTCAGGTGACCTGTCGCACACTCTTTATAACACAAACAAGAACGCTACCATCCCATTGAATTTTGATACAAGATTTCTTTCCCCTGAAAGCGAAGATGAAGACCTCCGATTGGAGGAAATTTCACCAGTTTTGGACTCGAATGAGAGAGTTATGGAGGTTTTAATTTTCGGCCATGTTTTCCGCACTCTTTATGAAACACACAAAAACTCTCACGACAGATTGAATTTTTAAATGAGAATTTTCCCCACGAACGAGATTTGGAAGACCTCCGATTGGTAAAAATTGCACTACTTTTGACTTAAAATGAGAGAGTTATGGTCGTTTTAATTTTGGGTGATGTTTCTCACGCCCATTATAAAACGGACTAGAACACTCACATCCCACCGAATTTTGACACGAGAATTCTTTCCTTTGAAAGTGAATTTCAAGTCCTCCGATTGGAAGAAATTTGGCCACTTTTGGACCTAAAATGAGAGTTATGGAGGTTTTAATTTCAGGTGACGTGTCGCACACTCTTTATAACACAGACAAGAACGCTCTCATCCCACTGAATTTTGAAGCAAGATTTCTTTCCCCTGAGAGCGAAGATGAAGACCTCCGATTCGTGGAAATTTCACCACTTTTGGACTCAAAATGAGAGAGTTATGGAGGTTTTAATTTTCGGCCACGTTTTGCACACTCTTTATGAAACGGACCAGAACTCTCACGACACATTGAATTTTTAAATGAGAATTTTACCCACGAACGAGAATTTAAAGACCTCCGATTGGTAGAAATTGCACTATTTTCGACTTAAAATGAGAGAGTTATGGTGGTTTTAATTTTGGGAGATGTTTCTCACGCCCTTTTTAAAATGGACCAGAACACTCTCATCCCACCGAATTTTGAAACGAGAATTTTTTCCTTTTAAAGTGAATTTTAGGACCTTCGATTGGAAGAAATTTCGCCACTTTTGGACCTAACATGAGAGTTATGGAGGTTTTAATTTCAGGTGACCTGTCGCACACTCTTTAAAACACAAACAAGAACGGTATCACCCCATTGAATTTTGAAAAAAGATTTCTTTCCCCTGAAAGCGAAGATGAAGACCTCCGATTGGAGGAAATTTCACCACTTTTGGACTCAAAATGAGAGAGTCATGGAGGTTCTAATTTTCCGCCATGTTTTCCGCACTCTTTATGAAACAGACAAAAATTCTCACGACAGATTGAATTTTTAAATGAGAATTTTCCCCACGAACGAGATTTGGAAGACCTCCGATTGGTAAAAATTGCACTACTTTTCGACTTAAAATGAGAGAGTTATGGTCGTTTTAATTTTGGGTGATGTTTCTCACGCCCATTATAAAACGGACTAGAACACTCACATCCCACCGAATTTTGAAACGAGAATTCATTCCTTTGAAAGTGAATTTCAAGACCTTCGATTGTAAGAAATTTGGCCACTTTTGGACCTAAAATGAGAGTTATGGAGGTTTTAATTTCAGGTGACGTGTCGCACACTCTTTATAACACAGACAAGAACGCTCTCATCCCACTGAATTTTAAAACAAGATTTCTTTCCCCTGAAAGCGAAGATGAAGACCTCCGATTCGTGGAAATTTCACCACTTTTGGACTCAAAATGAGAGAGTTATGTAGGTTTTAATTTTCGCCCACGTTTTGCACACTCTTTATGAAACGGACCAGAACTCTCACGACACATTGAATTTTTAAATGAGAATTTTCCCCACGAACGAGAATTTGAAGACCTCCGATTGGTAGAAATTGCACTACTTTTTGACTTAAAATGAGAGAGTTATGGTGGTTTTAATTTTGGGTGATGTTTCTCACGCCCTTTTTAAAACGGACCAGAACATTCTCATCCCACCGAATTTTGAAACGAGAATTTTTTCCTTTGAAAGTGAATTTCAGGACCTTCGATTGGAAGAAATTTCGCCACTTTTGGACCTAACATGAGAGTTGTGGAGGTTTTAATTACAGGTGACCTGTCGCACACTCTTTATAACACAAACAAGAACGCTACCATCCCATTGAATTTTGATACAAGATTTCTTTCCCCTGAAAGCGAAGATGAAGACCTCCGATTGGAGGAAATTTCACCAGTTTTGGACTCAAAATGAGAGAGTTATGGAGGTTTTAATTTTCGGCCATGTTTTCCGCACTCTTTATGAAACAGACAAAAACTCTCACGACAGACTGAATTTTTAAATGAGAATTTTCCCCACGAACGAGATTTGGAAGACCTCCGATTGGTAAAAATTGCACTACTTTTCGACTTAAAATGAGAGAGTTATGGTCGTTTTAATTTTGGGTGATGTTTCTCACGCCCATTATAAAACGGACTAGAACACTCACATCCCACCGAATTTTGACACGAGAATTCTTTCCTTTGAAAGTGAATTTCAAGTCCTCCGATTGGAAGAAATTTGGCCACTTTTGGACCTAAAATGAGAGTTATGGAGGTTTTAATTTCAGGTGACGTGTCGCACACTCTTTATAACACAGACAAGAACGCTCTCATCCTACTGAATTTTGAAGCAAGATTTCTTTCCCCTGAGAGCGAAGATGAAGACCTCCGATTCGTGGAAATTTCACCACTTTTGGACTCAAAATGAGAGAGTTATGGAGGTTTTAATTTTCGGCCACGTTTTGCACACTCTTTATGAAACGGACCAGAACTCTCACGACACATTGAATTTTTAAATGAGAATTTTCCCCACGAACGAGAATTTAAAGACCTCCGATTGGTAGAAATTGCACTAATTTCGACTTAAAATGAGAGAGTTATGGTGGTTTTAATTTTGGGTGATGTTTCTCACGCCCTTTTTAAAATGGACCAGAACACTCTCATCCCACCGAATTTTGAAACGAGAATTTTTTCCTCTGAAAGTGAATTTCAGGACCTTCGATTGGAAGAAATTTTGCCACTTTTGGACCTAACATGAGAGTTATGGAGGTTTTAATTTCAGGTGACCTGTCGCACACTCTTTATAACACAAACAAGAACGGTATCATCCCATTGAATTTTGAAAAAAGATTTCTTTCCCCTGAAAGCGAAGATGAAGACCTCCGATTGGAGGAAATTTCACCACTTTTGGACTCAAAATGAGAGAGTCATGGAGGTACTAATTTTCGGCCATGTTTTCCGCACTCTTTATGAAACAGACAAAAATTCTCACGACAGATTGAATTTTTAAATGAGAATTTTCCCCACGAACGAGATTTGGAAGACCTCCGATTGGTAAAAATTGCACTACTTTTCGACTTAAAATGAGAGAGTTATGGTCGTTTTAATTTTGGGTGATGTTTCTCACGCCCATTATAAAACGGACTAGAACACTCACATCCCACCGAATTTTGAAACGAGAATTCTTTCCTTTGAAAGTGAATTTCAAGACCTCCGATTGGAAGAAATTTGGCCACTTTTGGACCTAAAATGAGAGTTATGGAGGTTTTAATTTCAGGTGACGGGTCGCACACTCTTTATAACACAGACAAGAACGCTCTCATCCCACTGAATTTTGAAACAAGATTTCTTTCCCCTGAAAGCGAAGATGAAGACCTCCGATTCGTGGAAATTTCACCACTTTTGGACTCAAAATGAGAGAGTTATGGAGGTTTTAATTTTCGCCCACGTTTTGCACACTCTTTATTAAACGGACCAGAACTCTCACGACACATTGAATTTTTAAATGAGAATTTTCCCCACGAAAGACAATTTGAAGACCTCCGATTGGTAGAAATTGCACTACTTTTTGACTTAAAATGAGAGAGTTATGGTGGTTTTAATTTTGGGTGATGTTTCTCACGCCCATTTTAAAACGGACCAGAACATTCTCATCCCACCGAATTTTGAAACGAGAATTTTTTCTTTTGAAAGTGAATTTCAGGACCTTCGATTGGAAGAAATTTCGCCACTTTTGGACCTAACATGAGAGTTGTGGAGGTTTTAATTTCAGGTGACCTGTCGCACACTCTTTAAAACACAAACAAGAACGGTATCATCCCATTGAATTTTGAAAAAAGATTTCTTTCCCCTGAAAGCGAAGATGAAGACCTCCGATTGGAGGAAATTTCACCACTTTTGGACTCAAAATGAGAGAGTCATGGAGGTTCTAATTTTCGGCGATTTTTTCCGCACTCTTTATGAAACAGACAAAAATTCTCACGACAGATTGAATTTTTAAATGAGAATTTTCCCCACGAACGAGATTTGGAAGACCTCCGATTGGTAAAAATTGCACTACTTTTCGACTTAAAATGAGAGAGTTATGGTCGTTTTAATTTTGGGTGATGTTTCTCACGCCCATTATAAAACGGACTAGAACACTCACATCCCACCGAATTTTGAAACGAGAATTCTTTCCTTTGAAAGTGAATTTCAAGACCTCCGATTGGAAGAAATTTGGCCACTTTTGGACCTAAAATGAGAGTTATGGAGGTTTTAATTTCGGGTGACGTGTCGCACATTCTTTATAACACAGACAAGAACGCTCTCATCCCACTGAATTTTGAAACAAGATTTCTTTCCCCTGAAAGCGAAGATGAAGACCTCCGATTCGTGGAAATTTCACCACTTTTGGACTCAAAATGAGAGAGTTATGGAGGTTTTAATTTTCGCCCACGTTTTGCACACTCTTTATGAAACGGACCAGAACTCTCACGACACATTGAATTTTTAAATGAGAATTTTCCCCACGAACAAGAATTTGAAGACCTCCGATAGGTAGAAATTGCACTACTTTTCGACTTAAAATGAGAGAGTTATGGTGGTTTTAATTTTGGGTGATGTTTCTCACGCCCTTTTTAAAACGGACCAGAACACTCTCATCCCACCGAATTTTGAAACGAGAATTTTTTCCTTTGAAAGTGAATTTCAGGACCTTCGATTGGAAGAAATTTCGCCACTTTTGGACCTAACATGAGAGTTGTGGAGATTTTAATTTCAGGTGACCTGTCGCACACTCTTTATAACACAAACAAGAACGCTACCATCCCATTGAAATTTGATACAAGATTTCTTTCCCCTGAAAGCGAAGATGAAGACCTCCGATTGGAGGAAATTTCACCAGTTTTGGACTCGAATGAGAGAGTTATGGAGGTTTTAATTTTCGGCCATGTTTTCCGCACTCTTTTTGAAACAGAACAAAACTCTCACGACAGATTGAATTTTTAAATGAGAATTTTCCCCACAAACGAGATTTGGAAGACCTCCGATTGGTAAAAATTGCACTACTTTTTGACTTAAAATGAGAGAGTTATGGTCGTTTTAATTTTGGGTGATGTTTCTCACGCCCATTATAAAACGGACTAGAACACTCACATCCCACCGAATTTTGACACGAGAATTCTTTCCTTTGAAAGTGAATTTCAAGTCCTCCGATTGGAAGAAATTTGGCCACTTTTGGACCTAAAATGAGAGTTATGGAGGTTTTAATTTCAGGTGACGTGTCGCACACTCTTTATAACACAGACAAGAACGCTCTCATCCCACTGAATTTTGAAGCAAGATTTCTTTCCCCTGAGAGCGAAGATGAAGACCTCCGATTCGTGGAAATTTCACCACTTTTGGACTCAAAATGAGAGAGTTATGGAGGTTTTAATTTTCGGCCACGTTTTGCACACTCTTTATGAAACGGACCAGAACTCTCACGACACATTGAATTTTTAAATGAGAATTTTACCCACGAACGAGAATTTAAAGACCTCCGATTGGTAGAAATTGCACTATTTTCGACTTAAAATGAGAGAGTTATGGTGGTTTTAATTTTGGGAGATGTTTCTCACGCCCTTTTTAAAATGGACCAGAACACTCTCATCCCACCGAATTTTGAAACGAGAATTTTTTCCTTTTAAAGTGAATTTTAGGACCTTCGATTGGAAGAAATTTCGCCACTTTTGGACCTAACATGAGAGTTATGGAGGTTTTAATTTCAGGTGACCTGTCGCACACTCTTTAAAACACAAACAAGAACGGTATCACCCCATTGAATTTTGAAAAAAGATTTCTTTCCCCTGAAAGCGAAGATGAAGACCTCCGATTGGAGGAAATTTCACCACTTTTGGACTCAAAATGAGAGAGTCATGGAGGTTCTAATTTTCGGCCATGTTTTCCGCACTCTTTATGAAACAGACAAAAATTCTCACGACAGATTGAATTTTTAAATGAGAATTTTCCCCACGAACGAGATTTGGAAGACCTCCGATTGGTAAAAATTGCACTACTTTTCGACTTAAAATGAGAGAGTTATGGTCGTTTTAATTTTGGGTGATGTTTCTCACGCCCATTATAAAACGGACTAGAACACTCACATCCCACCGAATTTTGAAACGAGAATTCATTCCTTTGAAAGTGAATTTCAAGACCTTCGATTGTAAGAAATTTGGCCACTTTTGGACCTAAAATGAGAGTTATGGAGGTTTTAATTTCAGGTGACGTGTCGCACACTCTTTATAACACAGACAAGAACGCTCTCATCCCACTGAATTTTAAAACAAGATTTCTTTCCCCTGAAAGCGAAGATGAAGACCTCCGATTCGTGGAAATTTCACCACTTTTGGACTCAAAATGAGAGAGTTATGTAGGTTTTAATTTTCGCCCACGTTTTGCACACTCTTTATGAAACGGACCAGAACTCTCACGACACATTGAATTTTTAAATGAGAATTTTCCCCACGAACGAGAATTTGAAGACCTCCGATTGGTAGAAATTGCACTACTTTTTGACTTAAAATGAGAGAGTTATGGTGGTTTTAATTTTGGGTGATGTTTCTCACGCCCTTTTTAAAACGGACCAGAACATTCTCATCCCACCGAATTTTGAAACGAGAATTTTTTCCTTTGAAAGTGAATTTCAGGACCTTCGATTGGAAGAAATTTCGCCACTTTTGGACCTAACATGAGAGTTGTGGAGGTTTTAATTTCAGGTGACCTGTCGCACACTCTTTATAACACAAACAAGAACGCTACCATCCCATTGAATTTTGATACAAGATTTCTTTCCCCTGAAAGCGAAGATGAAGACCTCCGATTGGAGGAAATTTCACCAGTTTTGGACTCAAAATGAGAGAGTTATGGAGGTTTTAATTTTCGGCCATGTTTTCCGCACTCTTTATGAAACAGACAAAAACTCTCACGACAGACTGAATTTTTAAATGAGAATTTTCCCCACGAACGAGATTTGGAAGACCTCCGATTGGTAAAAATTGCACTACTTTTCGACTTAAAATGAGAGAGTTATGGTCGTTTTAATTTTGGGTGATGTTTCTCACGCCCATTATAAAACGGACTAGAACACTCACATCCCACCGAATTTTGACACGAGAATTCTTTCCTTTGAAAGTGAATTTCAAGTCCTCCGATTGGAAGAAATTTGGCCACTTTTGGACCTAAAATGAGAGTTATGGAGGTTTTAATTTCAGGTGACGTGTCGCACACTCTTTATAACACAGACAAGAACGCTCTCATCCCACTGAATTTTGAAGCAAGATTTCTTTCCCCTGAGAGCGAAGATGAAGACCTCCGATTCGTGGAAATTTCACCACTTTTGGACTCAAAATGAGAGAGTTATGGAGGTTTTAATTTTCGGCCACGTTTTGCACACTCTTTATGAAACGGACCAGAACTCTCACGACACATTGAATTTTTAAATGAGAATTTTACCCACGAACGAGAATTTAAAGACCTCCGATTGGTAGAAATTGCACTATTTTCGACTTAAAATGAGAGAGTTATGGTGGTTTTAATTTTGGGAGATGTTTCTCACGCCCTTTTTAAAATGGACCAGAACACTCTCATCCCACCGAATTTTGAAACGAGAATTTTTTCCTTTTAAAGTGAATTTTAGGACCTTCGATTGGAAGAAATTTCGCCACTTTTGGACCTAACATGAGAGTTATGGAGGTTTTAATTTCAGGTGACCTGTCGCACACTCTTTAAAACACAAACAAGAACGGTATCACCCCATTGAATTTTGAAAAAAGATTTCTTTCCCCTGAAAGCGAAGATGAAGACCTCCGATTGGAGGAAATTTCACCACTTTTGGACTCAAAATGAGAGAGTCATGGAGGTTCTAATTTTCGGCCATGTTTTCCGCACTCTTTATGAAACAGACAAAAATTCTCACGACAGATTTAATTTTTAAATGAGAATTTTCCCCACGAACGAGATTTGGAAGACCTCCGATTGGTAAAAATTGCACTACTTTTCGACTTAAAATGAGAGAGTTATGGTCGTTTTAATTTTGGGTGATGTTTCTCACGCCCATTATAAAACGGACTAGAACACTCACATCCCACCGAATTTTGAAACGAGAATTCATTCCTTTGAAAGTGAATTTCAAGACCTTCGATTGTAAGAAATTTGGCCACTTTTGGACCTAAAATGAGAGTTATGGAGGTTTTAATTTCAGGTGACGTGTCGCACACTCTTTATAACACAGACAAGAACGCTCTCATCCCACTGAATTTTAAAACAAGATTTCTTTCCCCTGAAAGCGAAGATGAAGACCTCCGATTCGTGGAAATTTCACCACTTTTGGACTCAAAATGAGAGAGTTATGTAGGTTTTAATTTTCGCCCACGTTTTGCACACTCTTTATGAAACGGACCAGAACTCTCACGACACATTGAATTTTTAAATGAGAATTTTCCCCACGAACGAGAATTTGAAGACCTCCGATTGGTAGAAATTGCACTACTTTTTGACTTAAAATGAGAGAGTTATGGTGGTTTTAATTTTGGGTGATGTTTCTCACGCCCTTTTTAAAACGGACCAGAACATTCTCATCCCACCGAATTTTGAAACGAGAATTTTTTCCTTTGAAAGTGAATTTTAGGACCTTCGATTGGAAGAAATTTCGCCACTTTTGGACCTAACATGAGAGTTGTGGAGGTTTTAATTTCAGGTGACCTGTCGCACACTCTTTATAACACAAACAAGAACGCTACCATCCCATTGAATTTTGATACAAGATTTCTTTCCCCTGAAAGCGAAGATGAAGACCTCCGATTGGAGGAAATTTCACCAGTTTTGGACTCAAAATGAGAGAGTTATGGAGGTTTTAATTTTCGGCCATGTTTTCCGCACTCTTTATGAAACAGACAAAAACTCTCACGACAGACTGAATTTTTAAATGAGAATTTTCCCCACGAACGAGATTTGGAAGACCTCCGATTGGTAAAAATTGCACTACTTTTCGACTTAAAATGAGAGAGTTATGGTCGTTTTAATTTTGGGTGATGTTTCTCACGCCCATTATAAAACGGACTAGAACACTCACATCCCACCGAATTTTGACACGAGAATTCTTTCCTTTGAAAGTGAATTTCAAGTCCTCCGATTGGAAGAAATTTGGCCACTTTTGGACCTAAAATGAGAGTTATGGAGGTTTTAATTTCAGGTGACGTGTCGCACACTCTTTATAACACAGACAAGAACGCTCTCATCCTACTGAATTTTGAAGCAAGATTTCTTTCCCCTGAGAGCGAAGATGAAGACCTCCGATTCGTGGAAATTTCACCACTTTTGGACTCAAAATGAGAGAGTTATGGAGGTTTTAATTTTCGGCCACGTTTTGCACACTCTTTATGAAACGGACCAGAACTCTCACGACACATTGAATTTTTAAATGAGAATTTTCCCCACGAACGAGAATTTAAAGACCTCCGATTGGTAGAAATTGCACTAATTTCGACTTAAAATGAGAGAGTTATGGTGGTTTTAATTTTGGGTGATGTTTCTCACGCCCTTTTTAAAATGGACCAGAACACTCTCATCCCACCGAATTTTGAAACGAGAATTTTTTCCTTTGAAAGTGAATTTCAGGACCTTCGATTGGAAGAAATTTTGCCACTTTTGGACCTAACATGAGAGTTATGGAGGTTTTAATTTCAGGTGACCTGTCGCACACTCTTTATAACACAAACAAGAACGGTATCATCCCATTGAATTTTGAAAAAAGATTTCTTTCCCCTGAAAGCGAAGATGAAGACCTCCGATTGGAGGAAATTTCACCACTTTTGGACTCAAAATGAGAGAGTCATGGAGGTTCTAATTTTCGGCCATGTTTTCCGCACTCTTTATGAAACAGACAAAAATTCTCACGACAGATTGAATTTTTAAATGAGAATTTTCCCCACGAACGAGATTTGGAAGACCTCCGATTGGTAAAAATTGCACTACTTTTCGACTTAAAATGAGAGAGTTATGGTCGTTTTAATTTTGGGTGATGTTTCTCACGCCCATTATAAAACGGACTAGAACACTCACATCCCACCGAATTTTGAAACGAGAATTCTTTCCTTTGAAAGTGAATTTCAAGACCTTCGATTGGAAGAAATTTGGCCACTTTTGGACCTAAAATGAGAGTTATGGAGGTTTTAATTTCAGGTGACGTGTCGCACACTCTTTATAACACAGACAAGAACGCTCTCATCCCACTGAATTTTGAAACAAGATTTCTTTCCCCTGAAAGCGAAGATGAAGACCTCCGATTCGTGGAAATTTCACCACTTTTGGACTCAAAATGAGAGAGTTATGGAGGTTTTAATTTTCGCCCACGTTTTGCACACTCTTTATGAAACGGACCAGAACTCTCACGACACATTGAATTTTTAAATGAGAATTTTCCCCACGAACGACAATTTGAAGACCTCCGATTGGTAGAAATTGCACTACTTTTTGACTTAAAATGAGAGAGTTATGGTGGTTTTAATTTTGGGTGATGTTTCTCACGCCCATTTTAAAACGGACCAGAACATTCTCATCCCACCGAATTTTGAAACGAGAATTTTTTCCTTTGAAAGTGAATTTCAGGACCTTCGATTGGAAGAAATTTCGCCACTTTTGGACCTAACATGAGAGTTGTGGAGGTTTTAATTTCAGGTGACCTGTCGCACACTCTTTAAAACACAAACAAGAACGGTATCATCCCATTGAATTTTGAAAAAAGATTTCTTTCCCCTGAAAGCGAAGATGAAGACCTCCGATTGGAGGAAATTTCACCACTTTTGGACTCAAAATGAGAGAGTCATGGAGGTTCTAATTTTCGGCCATTTTTTCCGCACTCTTTATGAAACAGACAAAAATTCTCACGACAGATTGAATTTTTAAATGAGAATTTTCCCCACGAACGAGATTTGGAAGACCTCCGATTGGTAAAAATTGCACTACTTTTCGACTTAAAATGAGAGAGTTATGGTCGTTTTAATTTTGGGTGATGTTTCTCACGCCCATTATAAAACGGACTAGAACACTCACATCCCACCGAATTTTGAAACGAGAATTCTTTCCTTTGAAAGTGAATTTCAAGACCTCCGATTGGAAGAAATTTGGCCACTTTTGGACCTAAAATGAGAGTTATGGAGGTTTTAATTTCGGGTGACGTGTCGCACATTCTTTATAACACAGACAAGAACGCTCTCATCCCACTGAATTTTGAAACAAGATTTCTTTCCCCTGAAAGCGAAGATGAAGACCTCCGATTCGTGGAAATTTCACCACTTTTGGACTCAAAATGAGAGAGTTATGGAGGTTTTAATTTTCGCCCACGTTTTGCACACTCTTTATGAAACGGACCAGAACTCTCACGACACATTGAATTTTTAAATGAGAATTTTCCCCACGAACAAGAATTTGAAGACCTCCGATAGGTAGAAATTGCACTACTTTTCGACTTAAAATGAGAGAGTTATGGTGGTTTTAATTTTGGGTGATGTTTCTCACGCCCTTTTTAAAACGGACCAGAACACTCTCATCCCACCGAATTTTGAAACGAGAATTTTTTCCTTTGAAAGTGAATTTCAGGACCTTCGATTGGAAGAAATTTCGCCACTTTTGGACCTAACATGAGAGTTGTGGAGATTTTAATTTCAGGTGACCTGTCGCACACTCTTTATAACACAAACAAGAACGCTACCATCCCATTGAATTTTGATACAAGATTTCTTTCCCCTGAAAGCGAAGATGAAGACCTCCGATTGGAGGAAATTTCACCAGTTTTGGACTCGAATGAGAGAGTTATGGAGGTTTTAATTTTCGGCCATGTTTTCCGCACTCTTTTTGAAACAGAACAAAACTCTCACGACAGATTGAATTTTTAAATGAGAATTTTCCCCACAAACGAGATTTGGAAGACCTCCGATTGGTAAAAATTGCACTACTTTTTGACTTAAAATGAGAGAGTTATGGTCGTTTTAATTTTGGGTGATGTTTCTCACGCCCATTATAAAACGGACTAGAACACTCACATCCCACCGAATTTTGACACGAGAATTCTTTCCTTTGAAAGTGAATTTCAAGTCCTCCGATTGGAAGAAATTTGGCCACTTTTGGACCTAAAATGAGAGTTATGGAGGTTTTAATTTCAGGTGACGTGTCGCACACTCTTTATAACACAGACAAGAACGCTCTCATCCCACTGAATTTTGAAGCAAGATTTCTTTCCCCTGAGACCGAAGATGAAGACCTCCGATTCGTGGAAATTTCACCACTTTTGGACTCAAAATGAGAGAGTTATGGAGGTTTTAATTTTCGCCCACGTTTTGCACACTCTTTATGAAACGGACCAGAACTCTCACGACACATTGAATTTTTAAATGAGAATTTTACCCACGAACGAGAATTTAAAGACCTCCGATTGGTAGAAATTGCACTATTTTCGACTTAAAATGAGAGAGTTATGGTGGTTTTAATTTTGGGAGATGTTTCTCACGCCCTTTTTAAAATGGACCAGAACACTCTCATCCCACCGAATTTTGAAACGAGAATTTTTTCCTTTTAAAGTGAATTTTAGGACCTTCGATTGGAAGAAATTTCGCCACTTTTGGACCTAACATGAGAGTTATGGAGGTTTTAATTTCAGGTGACCTGTCGCACACTCTTTAAAACACAAACAAGAACGGTATCACCCCATTGAATTTTGAAAAAAGATTTCTTTCCCCTGAAAGCGAAGATGAAGACCTCCGATTGGAGGAAATTTCACCACTTTTGGACTCAAAATGAGAGAGTCATGGAGGTTCTAATTTTCGGCCATGTTTTCCGCACTCTTTATGAAACAGACAAAAATTCTCACGACAGATTGAATTTTTAAATGAGAATTTTCCCCACGAACGAGATTTGGAAGACCTCCGATTGGTAAAAATTGCACTACTTTTCGACTTAAAATGAGAGAGTTATGGTCGTTTTAATTTTGGGTGATGTTTCTCACGCCCATTATAAAACGGACTAGAACACTCACATCCCACCGAATTTTGAAACGAGAATTCATTCCTTTGAAAGTGAATTTCAAGACCTTCGATTGTAAGAAATTTGGCCACTTTTGGACCTAAAATGAGAGTTATGGAGGTTTTAATTTCAGGTGACGTGTCGCACACTCTTTATAACACAGACAAGAACGCTCTCATCCCACTGAATTTTAAAACAAGATTTCTTTCCCCTGAAAGCGAAGATGAAGACCTCCGATTCGTGGAAATTTCACCACTTTTGGACTCAAAATGAGAGAGTTATGTAGGTTTTAATTTTCGCCCACGTTTTGCACACTCTTTATGAAACGGACCAGAACTCTCACGACACATTGAATTTTTAAATGAGAATTTTCCCCACGAACGAGAATTTGAAGACCTCCGATTGGTAGAAATTGCACTACTTTTTGACTTAAAATGAGAGAGTTATGGTGGTTTTAATTTTGGGTGATGTTTCTCACGCCCTTTTTAAAACGGACCAGAACATTCTCATCCCACCGAATTTTGAAACGAGAATTTTTTCCTTTGAAAGTGAATTTCAGGACCTTCGATTGGAAGAAATTTCGCCACTTTTGGACCTAACATGAGAGTTGTGGAGGTTTTAATTTCAGGTGACCTGTCGCACACTCTTTATAACACAAACAAGAACGCTACCATCCCATTGAATTTTGATACAAGATTTCTTTCCCCTGAAAGCGAAGATGAAGACCTCCGATTGGAGGAAATTTCACCAGTTTTGGACTCAAAATGAGAGAGTTATGGAGGTTTTAATTTTCGGCCATGTTTTCCGCACTCTTTATGAAACAGACAAAAACTCTCACGACAGACTGAATTTTTAAATGAGAATTTTCCCCACGAACGAGATTTGGAAGACCTCCGATTGGTAAAAATTGCACTACTTTTCGACTTAAAATGAGAGAGTTATGGTCGTTTTAATTTTGGGTGATGTTTCTCACGCCCATTATAAAACGGACTAGAACACTCACATCCCACCGAATTTTGACACGAGAATTCTTTCCTTTGAAAGTGAATTTCAAGTCCTCCGATTGGAAGAAATTTGGCCACTTTTGGACCTAAAATGAGAGTTATGGAGGTTTTAATTTCAGGTGACGTGTCGCACACTCTTTATAACACAGACAAGAACGCTCTCATCCTACTGAATTTTGAAGCAAGATTTCTTTCCCCTGAGAGCGAAGATGAAGACCTCCGATTCGTGGAAATTTCACCACTTTTGGACTCAAAATGAGAGAGTTATGGAGGTTTTAATTTTCGGCCACGTTTTGCACACTCTTTATGAAACGGACCCGAACTCTCACGACACATTGAATTTTTAAATGAGAATTTTCCCCACGAACGAGAATTTAAAGACCTCCGATTGGTTGAAATTGCACTAATTTCGACTTAAAATGAGAGAGTTATGGTGGTTTTAATTTTGGGTGATGTTTCTCACGCCGTTTTTAAAATGGACCAGAACACTCTCATCCCACCGAATTTTGAAACGAGAATTTTTTCCTTTGAAAGTGAATTTCAGGACCTTCGATTGGAAGAAATTTTGCCACTTTTGGACCTAACATGAGAGTTATGGAGGTTTTAATTTCAGGTGACCTGTCGCACACTCTTTATAACACAAACAAGAACGGTATCATCCCATTGAATTTTGAAAAAAGATTTCTTTCCCCTGAAAGCGAAGATGAAGACCTCCGATTGGAGGAAATTTCACCACTTTTGGACTCAAAATGAGAGAGTCATGGAGGTTCTAATTTTCGGCCATGTTTTCCGCACTCTTTATGAAACAGACAAAAATTCTCACGACAGATTGAATTTTTAAATGAGAATTTTCCCCACGAACGAGATTTGGAAGACCTCCGATTGGTAAAAATTGCACTACTTTTCGACATAAAATGAGAGAGTTATGGTCGTTTTAATTTTGGGTGATGTTTCTCACGCCCATTATAAAACGGACTAGAACACTCACATCCCACCGAATTTTGAAACGAGAATTCTTTCCTTTGATAGTGAATTTCAAGACCTCCGATTGGAAGAAATTTGGCCACTTTTGGACCTAAAATGAGAGTTATGGAGGTTTTAATTTCAGGTGACGTGTCGCACACTCTTTATAACACAGACAAGAACGCTCTCATCCCACTGAATTTTGAAACAAGATTTCTTTCCCCTGAAAGCGAAGATGAAGACCTCCGATTCGTGGAAATTTCACCACTTTTGGACTCAAAATGAGAGAGTTATGGAGGTTTTAATTTTCGCCCACGTTTTGCACACTCTTTATGAAACGGACCAGAACTCTCACGACACATTGAATTTTTAAATGAGAATTTTCCCCACGAAAGACAATTTGAAGACCTCCGATTGGTAGAAATTGCACTACTTTTTGACTTAAAATGAGAGAGTTATGGTGGTTTTAATTTTGGGTGATGTTTCTCACGCCCATTTTAAAACGGACCAGAACATTCTCATCCCACCGAATTTTGAAACGAGAATTTTTTCCTTTGAAAGTGAATTTCAGGACCTTCGATTGGAAGAAATTTCGCCACTTTTGGACCTAACATGAGAGTTGTGGAGGTTTTAATTTCAGGTGACCTGTCGCACACTCTTTATAACACAAACAAGAACGCTACCATCCCATTGAATTTTGATACAAGATTTCTTTCCCCTGAAAGCGAAGATGAAGACCTCCGATTGGAGGAAATTTCACCAGTTTTGGACTCAAAATGAGAGAGTTATGGAGGTTTTAATTTTCGGCCATGTTTTCCGCACTCTTTATGAAACAGACAAAAACTCTCACGACAGATTGAATTTTTAAATGAGAATTTTCCCCACGAACGAGATTTGGAAGACCTCCGATTGGTAAAAATTGCACTACTTTTCGACTTAAAATGAGAGAGTTATGGTCGTTTTAATTTTGGGTGATGCTTCTCACGCCCATTATAAAACGGACTAGAACACTCACATCCCACCGAATTTTGACACGAGAATTCTTTCCTTTGAAAGTGAATTTCAAGTCCTCCGATTGGAAGAAATTTGGCCACTTTTGGACCTAAAATGAGAGTTATGGAGGTTTTAATTTCAGGTGACGTGTCGCACACTCTTTATAACACAGACAAGAACGCTCTCATCCCACTGAATTTTGAAACAAGATTTCTTTCCCCTGAGAGCGAAGATGAAGACCTCCGATTCGTGGAAATTTCACCACTTTTGGACTCAAAATGAGAGAGTTATGGAGGTTTTAATTTTCGGCCACGTTTTGCACTCTTTATGAAACGGACCAGAACTCTCACGACACATTGAATTTTTAAATGAGAATTTTCCCCACGAACGAGAATTTGAAGACCTCCGATTGGTAGAAATTGCACTATTTTTCGACTTAAAATGAGAGAGTTATGGTGGTTTTAATTTTGGGTGATGTTTCTCACGCGCTTTATAAAACGGACCAGAACACTCTCATCCCGCCGAATTTTGAAACGAGAATTTTTTCCTTTGAAAGTGAATTTCAGGACCTTCGATTTGACGAAATTTCGCCACTTTTGGACCAAACATGAGAGTTATGGAGGTTTTAATTTCAGGTGACCTGTCGCACACTCTTTATAACACAAACAAGAACGGTATCATCCCATTGAATTTTGAAAAAAGATTTCTTTCCCCTGAAAGCGAAGATGAAGACCTCCGATTGGAGGAAATTTCACCACTTTTGGTCTCAAAATGAGAGAGTCATGGAGGTTCTAATTTTCGGCCATGTTTTCCACACTCTTTATGAAACAGACAAAAATTCTCACGACAGATTGAATTTTTAAATGAGAATTTTCCCCATGAACGAGATTTGGAAGACCTCCGATTGGTAAAAATTGCACTACTTTTCGACTTAAAATGAGAGAGTTATGGTCGTTTTAATTTTGGGTGATGTTTCTCACGCCCATTATAAAACGGACTAGAACACTCACATCCCACCGAATTTTGAAACGAGAATTCTTTCCTTTGAAAGTGAATTTCAAGACCTCCGATTGGAAGAAATTTGGCCACTTTTGGACCTAAAATGAGAGTTATGGAGGTTTTAATTTCAGGTGACGTGTCGCACACTCTTTATAACACAGACAAGAACGCTCTCATCCCACTGAATTTTGAAACAAGATTTCTTTCCCCTGAAAGCGAAGATGAAGACCTCCGATTCGTGGAAATTTCACCACTTTTGGACTCAAAATGAGAGAGTTATGGAGGTTTTAATTTTCGCCCACGTTTTGCACACTCTTTATGAAACGGACCAGAACTCTCACGACACATTGAATTTTCAAATGAGAATTTTCCCCACGAACGACAATTTGAAGACCTCCGATTGGTAGAAATTGCACTACTTTTCGACTTAAAATGAGAGAGTTATGGTGGTTTTAATTTTGGGTGATGTTTCTCAAGCCCTTTTTAAAACGGACCAGAACACTCTCATCCCACCGAATTTTGAAACGAGAATTTTTTCCTTTGAAAGTGAATTTCAGGACCTTCGATTGGAAGAAATTTCGCCACTTTTGGACCTAACATGAGAGTTGTGGAGGTTTTAATTTCAGGTGACCTGTCGCACACTCTTTATAACACAAACAAGAACGCTACCATCCCATTGAATTTTGATACAAGATTACTTTCCCCTGAAAGCGAAGATGAAGACCTCCGATTGGAGGAAATTTCACCAGTTTTGGACTCAAAATGAGAGAGTTATGGAGGTTTTAATTTTCGGCCATGTTTTCCGCACTCTTTATGAAACTGACAAAAACTCTCACGACAGATTGAATTTTTAAATGAGAATTTTCCCCACGAACGAGATTTGGAAGACCTCCGATTGGTAAAAATTGCACTACTTTTCGACTTAAAATGAGAGAGTTATGGTCGTTTTAATTTTGGGTGATGTTTCTCACGCCCATTATAAAACGGACTAGAACACTCACATCCCACCGAATTTTGACACGAGAATTCTTTCCTTTGAAAGTGAATTTCAAGTCCTCCGATTGGAAGAAATTTGGCCACTTTTGGACCTAAAATGAGATATATGGAGGTTTTAATTTCAGGTGACGTGTCGCACACTCTTTATAACACAGACAAGAACGCTCTCATCCCACTGAATTTTGAAACAAGATTTCTTTCCCCTGAGAGCGAAGATGAAGACCTCCGATTCGTGGAAATTTCACCACTTTTGGACTCAAAATGAGAGAGTTATGGAGGTTTTAATTTTCGGCCACGTTTTGCACTCTTTATGAAACGGACCAGAACTCTCACGACACATTGAATTTTTAAATGAGAATTTTCCCCACGAACGAGAATTTGAAGACCTCCGATTGGTAGAAATTGCACTATTTTTCAACTTAAAATGAGAGAGTTATGGTGGTTTTAATTTTGGGTGATGTTTCTCACGCGCTTTATAAAACGGACCAGAACACTCTCATCCCACCGAATTTTGAAACGAGAATTTTTTCCTTTGAAAGTGAATTTCAGGACCTTCGATTGGACGAAATTTCGCCACTTTTGGACCTAACATGAGAGTTATGGAGGTTTTAATTTCAGGTGACCTGTCGCACACTCTTTATAACACAAACAAGAACGCTATCATCCCATTGAATTTTGAAACAAGATTTCTTTCCCCTGAAAGCGAAGATGAAGACCTCCGATTGGTGGAAATTTCACCACTTTTGTACTCAAAATGAGAGAGTTATGGAGGTTTTAATTTTCGGCCACGTTTCACACACTCTTTATGAAACAGACAAAAACTCTCACGACAGATTGAATTTTTAAATGAGAATTTTCCCCATGAACGAGATTTGGAAGACCTCCGATTGGTAAAAATTGCACTACTTTTCGACTTAAAATGAGAGCGTTATGGTCGTTTTAATTTTGGGTGATGTTCCTCACGCCCTTTATAAAACGGACCAGAACACTCTCATCCCACCGAATTTTGAAACGAGAATTCTTTCCTTTGAAAGTGAATTTCAAGACATCCGATTGGAAGAAATTTCGCCACTTTTGGACCTAACATGAGAGTTATGGAGGTTTTAATTTCGGCTGACGTGTCGCACACTCTTTATAACACAAACAAGAACGCTCTCATCCCATTGAATTTTGAAACAAGATTTCTTTCCCCTGACAGCGAAGATGAAGACCTCCGATTGGTGGAAATTTCACCACTTTTGGACTCAAAATGAGAGAGTTATGGAGGTTTTAATTTTTGGCCTTGTTTTGCACACTCTTTATTAAACCGACAAGAACTCTCACGACACATTGAATTTTTAATTGAGAATTTTCCCCATGAACGAGAATTTCAAGACCTCCGATTGCTAGAAATTGCACTACTTTTCGACTTAAAATGAGAGAGTTATGGTGGTTTTAATTTTGGGTGATGTTTCTCACGCCCTTTATAAAACGGACCAGAACACTCTCATCCCACCGAATTTTGAAACGAGAATTCTTTCCTTTGAAAGTGAATTTCAAGACCTCCGATTGGAAGAAATTTCGCCACTTTTGGACCTAAAATGAGAGTTATGGAGGTTTTAATTTCTGGTGACGTGTCACACACTCTTTATAACACAAACAAGAACGCTCTCATCCCACTAAATTTTGAAACAAGATTTCTTTTCCCTGAAAGGGAACATGAAGACCTCCGATTGGTGGAAATTTCACCACTTTTGGACTCGAAATGAGAAAGTTATGGTGGTTTTAATTTTTGGTGACCTTTCGCACACTCTATATAAAACGGACCAGAACTCTCATATCGTACCGAATTTTGAAACGAGATTTATTTTCCCTAAAAGTGAATTTGAACACCTCCGAATGGTAGAAATTTCATTGCTTTTGGTCTTAAATTGAGAGGGTTATGGAGGTTTTAATCTTTGGTCATGTTTCACACTCACTTTATTAAACAGACCAGAACTCTCTCAACCCACTAAATTTTTAAAGCAGAGTTTTCCCCTCGAACGAGAATTGGAAGACCTCCGATTGGTAAAAATTGCACTACTTTTCGACTTAAAATGAGAGAGTTATGGTCGTTTTAATTTTGGGTGATGTTTCTCACGCCCATTATAAAACGGACTAGAACACTCACATCCCACCGAATTTTGACACGAGAATTCTTTCCTTTGAAAGTGAATTTCAAGTCCTCCGATTGGAAGAAATTTGGCCACTTTTGGACCTAAAATGAGAGTTATGGAGGTTTTAATTTCAGGTGACGTGTCGCACACTCTTTATAACACAGACAAGAACGCTCTCATCCCACTGAATTTTGAAACAAGATTTCTTTCCCCTGAAAGCGAAGATGAAGACCTCCGATTATTGGAAATTTCACCACTTTTGGACATAAAATGAGAGAGTTATGGAGGTTTTAATTTTCGGCCACGTTTTGCACACTCTTAATGAAACGGACCAGAACTCTCACGACACATTGAATTTTTAAATGAGAATTTTCCCCACGAACGAGAATTTGAAGACCTCCGATTGGTAGAAATTGCACTACTTTTCGACTTAAAATGAGAGAGTTATGGTGGTTTTAATTTTGGGTGATGTTTCTCACGCCCTTTTTAAAACGGACCAGAACACTCTCATCCCACCGAATTTTGAAACGAGAATTTTTTCCTTTGAAAGTGAATTTCAGGACCTTCGATTGGAAGAAATTTCGCCACTTTGGGACCTAACATGAGAGTTCTGGAGGTTTTAATTTCAGGTGACGTGTCGCACACTCTTTATAACACAAACAAGAACGCTCTCATCCCATTGAATTTTGAAACAAGATTTCTTTCCCCTGAAAGTGAAGATGAAGACCTCCTATTGGTGGAAATTTCACCACTTTTGTACTCAAAATGAGAGAGTTATGGAGGTTTTAATTTTTGGCCTTGTTTTGCACACTCTTTATTAAACCGACAAGAACTCTCACGACACATTGAATTTTTAATTGAGAATTTTCCCCATGAACGAGAATTTCAAGACCTCCGATTGCTAGAAATTGCACTACTTTTCGACTTAAAATGAGAGAGTTATGGTGGTTTTAATTTTGGGTGATGTTTCTCACGCCCTTTATAAAACGGACCAGAACACTCTCATCCCACCGAATTTTGAAACGAGAATTCTTTCCTTTGAAAGTGAATTTCAAGACCTCCGATTGGAAGAAATTTCGCCACTTTTGGACCTAAAATGAGAGTTATGGAGGTTTTAATTTCTGGTGACGTGTCACACACTCTTTATAACACAAACAAGAACGCTCTCATCCCACTGAATTTTGAAACAAGATTTCTTTTCCCTGAAAGGGAACATGAAGACCTCCGATTGGTGGAAATTTCACCACTTTTGGACTCGAAATGAGAAAGTTATGGTGGTTTTAATTTTTGGTGACCTTTCGCACACTCTATATAAAACGGACCAGAACTCTCATATCGTACCGAATTTTGTAACGAGATTTATTTTACCTAAAAGTGAATTTGAACACCTCCGAATGGTAGAAATTTCATTGCTTTTGGTCTTAAATTGAGAGGGTTATGGAGGTTTTAATCTTTGGTCATGTTTCACACTCACTTTATTAAACAGACCAGAACTCTCTCAACCCACTAAAATTTTAAAGCAGAGTTTTCCCCACGAACGAGATTTGGAAGACCTCCGATTGGTAAAAATTGCACTACTTTTCGACTTAAAATGAGAGAGTTATGGTCGTTTTAATTTTGGGTGATGTTTCTCACGCCCATTATAAAACGGACTAGAACACTCACATCCCACCGAATTTTGACACGAGAATTCTTTCCTTTGAAAGTGAATTTCAAGTCCTCCGATTGGAAGAAATTTGGCCACTTTTGGACCTAAAATGAGAGTTATGGAGGTTTTAATTTCAGGTGACGTGTCGCACACTCTTTATAACACAGACAAGAACGCTCTCATCCCACTGAATTTTGAAGCAAGATTTCTTTCCCCTGAGAGCGAAGATGAAGACCTCCGATTCGTGGAAATTTCACCACTTTTGGACTCAAAATGAGAGAGTTATGGAGGTTTTAATTTTCGGCCACGTTTTGCACACTCTTTATGAAACGGACCAGAACTCTCACGACACATTGAATTTTTAAATGAGAATTTTCCCCACGAACGAGAATTTAAAGACCTCCGATTGGTAGAAATTGCACTAATTTCGACTTAAAATGAGAGAGTTATGGTGGTTTTAATTTTGGGTGATATTTCTCACGCCCTTTTTAAAATGGACCAGAACACTCTCATCCCACCGAATTTTGAAACGAGAATTTTTTCCTTTGAAAGTGAATTTCAGGACCTTCGATTGGAAGAAATTTCGCCACTTTTGGACCTAACATGAGAGTTATGGAGGTTTTAATTTCAGATGACCTGTCGCACACTCTTTATAACACAAACAAGAACGGTATCATCACATTGAATTTTGAAAAAAGATTTCTTTCCCCTGAAAGCGAAGATGAAGACCTCCGATTGGAGGAAATTTCACCACTTTTGGACTCAAAATGAGAGAGTCATGGAGGTTCTAATTTTCGGCCATGTTTTCCGCACTCTTTATGAAACAGACAAAAATTCTCACGGCAGATTGAATTTTTAAATGAGAATTTTCCCCACGAACGAGATTTGGAAGACCTCCGATTGGTAAAAATTGCACTACTTTTCGACTTAAAATGAGAGACTTATGGTCGTTTTAATTTTGGGTGATGTTTCTCACGCCCATTATAAAACGGACTAGAACACTCACATCCCACCGAATTTTGAAACGAGAATTCTTTCCTTTGAAAGTGAATTTCAAGACCTCCGATTGGAAGAAATTTGGCCACTTTTGGACCTAAAATGAGAGTTATGGAGGTTTTAATTTCAGGGGACGTGTCGCACACTCTTTATAACACAGACAAGAACGCTCTCATCCCACTGAATTTTGAAACAAGATTTCTTTCCCCTGAAAGCGAAGATGAAGACCTCCGATTCGTGGAAATTTCACCACTTTTGGACTCAAAATGAGAGAGTTATGGAGGTTTTAATTTTCTCACGCCCTTTTTAAAACGGACCAGAACACTCTCATCCCACCGAATTTTGAAACGAGAATTTTTTCCTTTGAAAGTGAATTTCAGGACCTTCGATTGGAAGAAATTTCGCCACTTTTGGACCTAACATGAGAGTTGTGGAGGTTTTAATTTTAGGTGACCTGTCGCACACTCTTTATAACACAAACAAGAACGCTACCATCCCATTGAATTTTGATACAAGATTTCTTTCCCCTGAAAGCGAAGATGAAGACCTCCGATTGGAGGAAATTTCACCTGTTTTGGACTCAAAATGAGAGAGTTATGGAGGTTTTAATTTTCGGCCATGTTTTCCGCACTCTTTATGAAACAGACAAAAACTCTCACGACAGATTGAATTTTTAAATGAGAATTTTCCCCACGAACGAGATTTGGAAGACCTCCGATTGGTAAAAATTGCACTACTTTTCGACTTAAAATGAGAGAGTTATGGTCGTTTTAATTTTGGGTGATGTTTCTCACGCCCATTATAAAACGGACTAGAACACTCACATCCCACCGAATTTTGACACGAGAATTCTTTCCTTTGAAAGGGAATTTCAAGTCCTCCGATTGGAAGAAATTTGGCACTTTTGGACCTAAAATGAGAGTTATGGAGGTTTTAATTTCAGGTGACGTGTCGCACACTCTTTATAACACAGACAAGAACGCTCTCATCCCACTGAATTTTGAAACAAGATTTCTTTCCCCTGAGAGCGAAGATGAAGACCTCCGATTCGTGGAAATTTCACCACTTTTGGACTCAAAATGAGAGAGTTATGGAGGTTTTAATTTTCAGCCACGTTTTGCACTCTTTATGAAACGGACCAGAACTCTCACGACACATTGAATTTTTAAATGAGAATTTTCCCCACGAACGAGAATTTGAAGACCTCCGATTGGTAGAAATTGCACTACTTTTCGACTTAAAATGAGAGAGTTATGGTGGTTTTAATTTTGGGTGATGTTTCTCACGCCCTTTTTAAAACGGACCAGAACACTCTCATCCCACCGAATTTTGAAACGAGAATTTTTTCCTTTGAAAGTGAATTTCAGGACCTTCGATTGGAAGAAATTTCGCCACTTTCGGACCTAACATGAGAGTTATGGAGGTTTTAATTTCAGGTGACGTGTCGCACACTCTTTATAACACAAACAAGAACGTTCTCATCCCATTGAATTTTGAAACAAGATTTCTTTCCCCTGACAGCGAAGATGAAGACCTCCGATTGGTGGAAATTTCACCACTTTTGGACTCAAAATGAGAGAGTTATGGAGGTTTTAATTTTTGGCCTTGTTTTGCACACTCTTTATGAAACGGACAAGAACTCTCACGACACATTGAATTTTTAATTGAGAATTTTCCCCATGAACGAGAATTTCAAGACCTCCGATTGCTAGAAATTGCACTACTTTTCGACTTAAAATGAGAGAGTTATGGTGGTTTTAATTTTGGGTGATGTTTCTCACGCCCTTTATAAAACGGACCAGAACACTCTCATCCCACCGAATTTTGAAACGAGAATTCTTTCCTTTGAAAGTGAATTTCAAGACCTCCGATTGGAAGATATTTCGCCACTTTTGGACCTAAAATGAGAGTTATGGAGGTTTTAATTTCTGGTGACGTGTCACACACTCTTTATAACACAAACAAGAACGCTCTCATTCCACTAAATTTTGAAACAAGATTTCTTTCCCCTGAAAGGGAACATGAAGACCTCCGATTGGTGGAAATTTCACCACTTTTGGACTCGAAATGAGAAAGTTATGGTGGTTTTAATTTTTGGTGACCTTTCGCACACTCTATATAAAACGGACCAGAACTCTCATATCGTACCGAATTTTGAAACGAGATTTATTTTCCCTAAAAGTGAATTTGAACACCTCCGAATGGTAGAAATTTCATTGCTTTTGGTCTTAAATTGAGAGGGTTATGGAGGTTTTAATCTTTGGTCATGTTTCACACTCACTTTATTAAACAGACCAGAACTCTCTCAACCCACTAAATTTTTAAAGCAGAGTTTTCCCCTCGAACGAGAATTTGAAAGATTCCAATTGGTTGAAATTGCACGACTTTTTGACTTAAAATGAGAGAGTTATGGTGGGTTTAATTTCGGGTGATGTTTCTCACGCCCTTTTTAAAACGGGCCAGAACATTCTCATCCCTCCGAATTTTGAAACGATAATTTTTTCCTTTGAAAGTGAATTTCAGGACCTTCGATTGGAAGAAATTTCACCACTTTTGGACCTAACATGAGAGTTGTGGAGGTTTTAATTTCAGGTGACCTGTCGCACACTCTTTATAACACAAACAAGAACGCTACCATCCCATTGAATTTTGATACAAGATTTCTTTCCCCTGAAAGCGAAGATGAAGACCTCCGATTGGAGGAAATTTCACCAGTTTTGGACTCAAAATGAGAGAGTTATGGAGGTTTTAATTTTCGGCCATGTTTTCCGCACTCTTTATGAAACAGACAAAAACTCTCACGACAGATTGAATTTTTAAATGAGAATTTTCCCCACGAACGAGATTTGGAAGACCTCCGATTGGTAAAAATTGCACTACTTTTCGACTTAAAATGAGAGAGTTATGGTCGTTTTAATTTTGGGTGATGTTTCTCACGCCCCTTATAAAACGGACTAGAACACTCACATCCCACCGAATTTTGACACGAGAATTCTTTCCTTTGAAAGTGAATTTCAAGTCCTCCGATTGGAAGAAATTTGGCCACTTTTGGACCTAAAATGAGAGTTATGGAGGTTTTAATTTCAGGTGACGTGTCGCACACTCTTTATAACACAGACAAGAACGCTCTCATCCCACTGAATTTTGAAGCAAGATTTCTTTCCCCTGAGAGCGAAGATGAAGACCTCCGATTCGTGGAAATTTCACCACTTTTGGACTCAAAATGAGAGAGTTATGGAGGTTTTAATTTTCGGCCACGTTTTGCACACTCTTTATGAAACGGACCAGAACTCTCACGACACATTGAATTTTTAAATGAGAATTTTCCCCACGAACGAGAATTTAAAGACCTCCGATTGGTAGAAATTGCACTAATTTCGACTTAAAATGAGAGAGTTATGGTGGTTTTAATTTTGGGTGATATTTCTCACGCCCTTTTTAAAATGGACCAGAACACTCTCATCCCACCGAATTTTGAAACGAGAATTTTTTCCTTTGAAAGTGAATTTCAGGACCTTCGATTGGAAGAAATTTCGCCACTTTTGGACCTAACATGAGAGTTATGGAGGTTTTAATTTCAGATGACCTGTCGCACACTCTTTATAACACAAACAAGAACGGTATCATCCCATTGAATTTTGAAAAAAGATTTCTTTCCCCTGAAAGCGAAGATGAAGACCTCCGATTGGAGGAAATTTCACCACTTTTGGACTCAAAATGAGAGAGTCATGGAGGTTCTAATTTTCGGCCATGTTTTCCGCACTCTTTATGAAACAGACAAAAATTCTCACGGCAGATTGAATTTTTAAATGAGAATTTTCCCCACGAACGAGATTTGGAAGACCTCCGATTGGTAAAAATTGCACTACTTTTCGACTTAAAATGAGAGACTTATGGTCGTTTTAATTTTGGGTGATGTTTCTCACGCCCATTATAAAACGGACTAGAACACTCACATCCCACCGAATTTTGAAACGAGAATTCTTTCCTTTGAAAGTGAATTTCAAGACCTCCGATTGGAAGAAATTTGGCCACTTTTGGACCTAAAATGAGAGTTATGGAGGTTTTAATTTCAGGGGACGTGTCGCACACTCTTTATAACACAGACAAGAACGCTCTCATCCCACTGAATTTTGAAACAAGATTTCTTTCCCCTGAAAGCGAAGATGAAGACCTCCGATTCGTGGAAATTTCACCACTTTTGGACTCAAAATGAGAGAGTTATGGAGGTTTTAATTTTCTCACGCCCTTTTTAAAACGGACCAGAACACTCTCATCCCACCGAATTTTGAAACGAGAATTTTTTCCTTTGAAAGTGAATTTCAGGACCTTCGATTGGAAGAAATTTCGCCACTTTTGGACCTAACATGAGAGTTGTGGAGGTTTTAATTTTAGGTGACCTGTCGCACACTCTTTATAACACAAACAAGAACGCTACCATCCCATTGAATTTTGATACAAGATTTCTTTCCCCTGAAAGCGAAGATGAAGACCTCCGATTGGAGGAAATTTCACCTGTTTTGGACTCAAAATGAGAGAGTTATGGAGGTTTTAATTTTCGGCCATGTTTTCCGCACTCTTTATGAAACAGACAAAAACTCTCACGACAGATTGAATTTTTAAATGAGAATTTTCCCCACGAACGAGATTTGGAAGACCTCCGATTGGTAAAAATTGCACTACTTTTCGACTTAAAATGAGAGAGTTATGGTCGTTTTAATTTTGGGTGATGTTTCTCACGCCCATTATAAAACGGACTAGAACACTCACATCCCACCGAATTTTGACACGAGAATTCTTTCCTTTGAAAGGGAATTTCAAGTCCTCCGATTGGAAGAAATTTGGCACTTTTGGACCTAAAATGAGAGTTATGGAGGTTTTAATTTCAGGTGACGTGTCGCACACTCTTTATAACACAGACAAGAACGCTCTCATCCCACTGAATTTTGAAACAAGATTTCTTTCCCCTGAGAGCGAAGATGAAGACCTCCGATTCGTGGAAATTTCACCACTTTTGGACTCAAAATGAGAGAGTTATGGAGGTTTTAATTTTCAGCCACGTTTTGCACTCTTTATGAAACGGACCAGAACTCTCACGACACATTGAATTTTTAAATGAGAATTTTCCCCACGAACGAGAATTTGAAGACCTCCGATTGGTAGAAATTGCACTACTTTTCGACTTAAAATGAGAGAGTTATGGTGGTTTTAATTTTGGGTGATGTTTCTCACGCCCTTTTTAAAACGGACCAGAACACTCTCATCCCACCGAATTTTGAAACGAGAATTTTTTCCTTTGAAAGTGAATTTCAGGACCTTCGATTGGAAGAAATTTCGCCACTTTCGGACCTAACATGAGAGTTATGGAGGTTTTAATTTCAGGTGACGTGTCGCACACTCTTTATAACACAAACAAGAACGTTCTCATCCCATTGAATTTTGAAACAAGATTTCTTTCCCCTGACAGCGAAGATGAAGACCTCCGATTGGTGGAAATTTCACCACTTTTGGACTCAAAATGAGAGAGTTATGGAGGTTTTAATTTTTGGCCTTGTTTTGCACACTCTTTATGAAACGGACAAGAACTCTCACGACACATTGAATTTTTAATTGAGAATTTTCCCCATGAACGAGAATTTCAAGACCTCCGATTGCTAGAAATTGCACTACTTTTCGACTTAAAATGAGAGAGTTATGGTGGTTTTAATTTTGGGTGATGTTTCTCACGCCCTTTATAAAACGGACCAGAACACTCTCATCCCACCGAATTTTGAAACGAGAATTCTTTCCTTTGAAAGTGAATTTCAAGACCTCCGATTGGAAGATATTTCGCCACTTTTGGACCTAAAATGAGAGTTATGGAGGTTTTAATTTCTGGTGACGTGTCACACACTCTTTATAACACAAACAAGAACGCTCTCATTCCACTAAATTTTGAAACAAGATTTCTTTCCCCTGAAAGGGAACATGAAGACCTCCGATTGGTGGAAATTTCACCACTTTTGGACTCGAAATGAGAAAGTTATGGTGGTTTTAATTTTTGGTGACCTTTCGCACACTCTATATAAAACGGACCAGAACTCTCATATCGTACCGAATTTTGAAACGAGATTTATTTTCCCTAAAAGTGAATTTGAACACCTCCGAATGGTAGAAATTTCATTGCTTTTGGTCTTAAATTGAGAGGGTTATGGAGGTTTTAATCTTTGGTCATGTTTCACACTCACTTTATTAAACAGACCAGAACTCTCTCAACCCACTAAATTTTTAAAGCAGAGTTTTCCCCTCGAACGAGAATTTGAAAGATTCCAATTGGTTGAAATTGCACGACTTTTTGACTTAAAATGAGAGAGTTATGGTGGGTTTAATTTCGGGTGATGTTTCTCACGCCCTTTTTAAAACGGGCCAGAACATTCTCATCCCTCCGAATTTTGAAACGATAATTTTTTCCTTTGAAAGTGAATTTCAGGACCTTCGATTGGAAGAAATTTCACCACTTTTGGACCTAACATGAGAGTTGTGGAGGTTTTAATTTCAGGTGACCTGTCGCACACTCTTTATAACACAAACAAGAACGCTACCATCCCATTGAATTTTGATACAAGATTTCTTTCCCCTGAAAGCGAAGATGAAGACCTCCGATTGGAGGAAATTTCACCAGTTTTGGACTCAAAATGAGAGAGTTATGGAGGTTTTAATTTTCGGCCATGTTTTCCGCACTCTTTATGAAACAGACAAAAACTCTCACGACAGATTGAATTTTTAAATGAGAATTTTCCCCACGAACGAGATTTGGAAGACCTCCGATTGGTAAAAATTGCACTACTTTTCGACTTAAAATGAGAGAGTTATGGTCGTTTTAATTTTGGGTGATGTTTCTCACGCCCCTTATAAAACGGACTAGAACACTCACATCCCACCGAATTTTGACACGAGAATTCTTTCCTTTGAAAGTGAATTTCAAGTCCTCCGATTGGAAGAAATTTGGCCACTTTTGGACCTAAAATGAGAGTTATGGAGGTTTTAATTTCAGGTGACGTGTCGCACACTCTTTATAACACAGACAAGAACGCTCTCATCCCACTGAATTTTGAAGCAAGATTTCTTTCCCCTGAGAGCGAAGATGAAGACCTCCGATTCGTGGAAATTTCACCACTTTTGGACTCAAAATGAGAGAGTTATGGAGGTTTTAATTTTCGGCCACGTTTTGCACACTCTTTATGAAACGGACCAGAACTCTCACGACACATTGAATTTTTAAATGAGAATTTTCCCCACGAACGAGAATTTAAAGACCTCCGATTGGTAGAAATTGCACTAATTTCGACTTAAAATGAGAGAGTTATGGTGGTTTTAATTTTGGGTGATATTTCTCACGCCCTTTTTAAAATGGACCAGAACACTCTCATCCCACCGAATTTTGAAACGAGAATTTTTTCCTTTGAAAGTGAATTTCAGGACCTTCGATTGGAAGAAATTTCGCCACTTTTGGACCTAACATGAGAGTTATGGAGGTTTTAATTTCAGATGACCTGTCGCACACTCTTTATAACACAAACAAGAACGGTATCATCCCATTGAATTTTGAAAAAAGATTTCTTTCCCCTGAAAGCGAAGATGAAGACCTCCGATTGGAGGAAATTTCACCACTTTTGGACTCAAAATGAGAGAGTCATGGAGGTTCTAATTTTCGGCCATGTTTTCCGCACTCTTTATGAAACAGACAAAAATTCTCACGGCAGATTGAATTTTTAAATGAGAATTTTCCCCACGAACGAGATTTGGAAGACCTCCGATTGGTAAAAATTGCACTACTTTTCGACTTAAAATGAGAGACTTATGGTCGTTTTAATTTTGGGTGATGTTTCTCACGCCCATTATAAAACGGACTAGAACACTCACATCCCACCGAATTTTGAAACGAGAATTCTTTCCTTTGAAAGTGAATTTCAAGACCTCCGATTGGAAGAAATTTGGCCACTTTTGGACCTAAAATGAGAGTTATGGAGGTTTTAATTTCAGGGGACGTGTCGCACACTCTTTATAACACAGACAAGAACGCTCTCATCCCACTGAATTTTGAAACAAGATTTCTTTCCCCTGAAAGCGAAGATGAAGACCTCCGATTCGTGGAAATTTCACCACTTTTGGACTCAAAATGAGAGAGTTATGGAGGTTTTAATTTTCTCACGCCCTTTTTAAAACGGACCAGAACACTCTCATCCCACCGAATTTTGAAACGAGAATTTTTTCCTTTGAAAGTGAATTTCAGGACCTTCGATTGGAAGAAATTTCGCCACTTTTGGACCTAACATGAGAGTTGTGGAGGTTTTAATTTTAGGTGACCTGTCGCACACTCTTTATAACACAAACAAGAACGCTACCATCCCATTGAATTTTGATACAAGATTTCTTTCCCCTGAAAGCGAAGATGAAGACCTCCGATTGGAGGAAATTTCACCTGTTTTGGACTCAAAATGAGAGAGTTATGGAGGTTTTAATTTTCGGCCATGTTTTCCGCACTCTTTATGAAACAGACAAAAACTCTCACGACAGATTGAATTTTTAAATGAGAATTTTCCCCACGAACGAGATTTGGAAGACCTCCGATTGGTAAAAATTGCACTACTTTTCGACTTAAAATGAGAGAGTTATGGTCGTTTTAATTTTGGGTGATGTTTCTCACGCCCATTATAAAACGGACTAGAACACTCACATCCCACCGAATTTTGACACGAGAATTCTTTCCTTTGAAAGTGAATTTCAAGTCCTCCGATTGGAAGAAATTTGGCCACTTTTGGACCTAAAATGAGAGTTATGGAGGTTTTAATTTCAGGTGACGTGTCGCACACTCTTTATAACACAGACAAGAACGCTCTCATCCCACTGAATTTTGAAACAAGATTTCTTTCCCCTGAGAACGAAGATGAAGACCTCCGATTCGTGGAAATTTCACCACTTTTGGACTCAAAATGAGAGAGTTATGGAGGTTTTAATTTTCAGCCACGTTTTGCACTCTTTATGAAACGGACCAGAACTCTCACGACACATTGAATTTTTAAATGAGAATTTTCCCCACGAACGAGAATTTGAAGACCTCCGATTGGTAGAAATTGCACTACTTTTCGACTTAAAATGAGAGAGTTATGGTGGTTTTAATTTTGGGTGATGTTTCTCACGCGCTTTATAAAACGGACCAGAACACTCTCATCCCACCGAATTTTGAAACGAGAATTTTTTCCTTTGAAAGTGAATTTCAGGACCTTCGATTGGAAGAAATTTCGCCACTTTTGGACCTAACATGAGAGTTATGGAGGTTTTAATTTCAGGTGACGTGTCGCACACTCTTTATAACACACACAAGAACGCTCTCATCCCATTGAATTTTGAAACAAGATTTCTTTCCCCTGACAGCGAAGATGAAGACCTCCGATTGGTGGAAATTTCACCACTTTTGGACTCAAAATGAGAGAGTTATGGAGGTTTTAATTTTTGGCCTTGTTTTGCACACTCTTTATGAAACGGACAAGAACTCTCACGACACATTGAATTTTTAATTGAGAATTTTCCCCATGAACGAGAATTTCAAGACCTCCGATTGGTAAAAATTGCACTACTTTTCGACTTAAAATGAGAGAGTTATGGTCGTTTTAATTTTGGGTGATGTTTCTCACGCCCATTATAAAACGGACTAGAACACTCACATCCCACCGAATTTTGAAACGAGAATTTTTTCCTTTGAAAGTGAATTTCAGGACCTTCGATTGGAAAAAAATTTCGCCACTTTTGGACCTAACATGAGAGTTATGGAGGTTTTAATTTCAGATGACCTGTCGCACACTCTTTATAACACAAACAAGAACGGTATCATCCCATTGAATTTTGAAAAAAGATTTCTTTCCCCTGAAAGCGAAGATGAAGACCTCCGATTGGAGGAAATTTCACCACTTTTGGACTCAAAATGAGAGAGTCATGGAGGTTCTAATTTTCGGCCATGTTTTCCGCACTCTTTATGAAACAGACAAAAATTCTCACGACAGATTGAATTTTTAAATGAGAATTTTCCACACGAACGAGATTTGGAAGACCTCCGATTGGTAAAAATTGCACTACTTTTCGACTTAAAATGAGATAGTTATGGTCGTTTTAATTTTGGGTGATGTTTCTCACGCCCATTATAAAACGGACTAGAACACTCACATCCCACCGAATTTTGAAACGAGAATTCTTTCCTTTGAAAGTAAATTTCAAGACCTCCGATTGGAAGAAATTTGGCCACTTTTGGACCTAAAATGAGAGTTATGGAGGTTTTAATTTCAGGTGACGTGTCGCACACTCTTTATAACACAGACAAGAACGCTCTCATCCCACTGAATTTTGAAACAAGATTTCTTTCCCCTGAAAGCGAAGATGAAGACCTCCGATTCGTGGAAATTTCACCACTTTTGGACTCAAAATGAGAGAGTTATGGAGGTTTTAATTTTCTCACGCCCTTTTTAAAACGGACCAGAACACTCTCATCCCACCGAATTTTGAAACGAGAATTTTTTCCTTTGAAAGTGAATTTCAGGACCTTCGATTGGAAGAAATTTCGCCACTTTTGGACCTAACATGAGAGTTGTGGAGGTTTTAATTTCAGGTGACCTGTCGCACACTCTTTATAACACAAACAAGAACGCTACCATCCCATTGAATTTTGATACAAGATTTCTTTCCCCTGAAAGCGAAGATGAAGACCTCCGATTGGAGGAAATTTCACCAGTTTTGGACTCAAAATGAGAGAGTTATGGAGGTTTTAATTTTCGGCCATGTTTTCCGCACTCTTTATGAAACAGACAAAAACTCTCACGACAGATTGAATTTTTAAATGAGAATTTTCCCCACGAACGAGATTTGGAAGACCTCCGATTGGTAAAAATTGCACTACTTTTCGACTTAAAATGAGAGAGTTATGGTCGTTTTAATTTTGGGTGATGTTTCTCACGCCCATTATAAAACGGACTAGAACACTCACATCCCACCGAATTTTGACACGAGAATTCTTTCCTTTGAAAGGGAATTTCAAGTCCTCCGATTGGAAGAAATTTGGCACTTTTGGACCTAAAATGAGAGTTATGGAGGTTTTAATTTCAGGTGACGTGTCGCACACTCTTTATAACACAGACAAGAACGCTCTCATCCCACTGAATTTTGAAACAAGATTTCTTTCCCCTGAGAGCGAAGATGAAGACCTCCGATTCGTGGAAATTTCACCACTTTTGGACTCAAAATGAGAGAGTTATGGAGGTTTTAATTTTCAGCCACGTTTTGCACTCTTTATGAAACGGACCAGAACTCTCACGACACATTGAATTTTTAAATGAGAATTTTCCCCACGAACGAGAATTTGAAGACCTCCGATTGGTAGAAATTGCACTACTTTTCGACTTAAAATGAGAGAGTTATGGTGGTTTTAATTTTGGGTGATGTTTCTCACGCCCTTTTTAAAACGGACCAGAACACTCTCATCCCACCGAATTTTGAAACGAGAATTTTTTCCTTTGAAAGTGAATTTCAGGACCTTCGATTGGAAGAAATTTTGCCACTTTTGGACCTAACATGAGAGTTATGGAGGTTTTAATTTCAGGTGACCTGTCGCACACTCTTTATAACACAAACAAGAACGGTATCATCCCATTGAATTTTGAAAAAAGATTTCTTTCCCCTGAAAGCGAAGATGAAGACCTCCGATTGGAGGAAATTTCACCACTTTTGGACTCAAAATGAGAGAGTCATGGAGGTTCTAATTTTCGGCCATGTTTTCCGCACTCTTTATGAAACAGACAAAAATTCTCACGACAGATTGAATTTTTAAATGAGAATTTTCCCCACGAACGAGATTTGGAAGACCTCCGATTGGTAAAAATTGCACTACTTTTCGACATAAAATGAGAGAGTTATGGTCGTTTTAATTTTGGGTGATGTTTCTCACGCCCATTATAAAACGGACTAGAACACTCACATCCCACCGAATTTTGAAACGAGAATTCTTTCCTTTGATAGTGAATTTCAAGACCTCCGATTGGAAGAAATTTGGCCACTTTTGGACCTAAAATGAGAGTTATGGAGGTTTTAATTTCAGGTGACGTGTCGCACACTCTTTATAACACAGACAAGAACGCTCTCATCCCACTGAATTTTGAAACAAGATTTCTTTCCCCTGAAAGCGAAGATGAAGACCTCCGATTCGTGGAAATTTCACCACTTTTGGACTCAAAATGAGAGAGTTATGGAGGTTTTAATTTTCGCCCACGTTTTGCACACTCTTTATGAAACGGACCAGAACTCTCACGACACATTGAATTTTTAAATGAGAATTTTCCCCACGAAAGACAATTTGAAGACCTCCGATTGGTAGAAATTGCACTACTTTTTGACTTAAAATGAGAGAGTTATGGTGGTTTTAATTTTGGGTGATGTTTCTCACGCCCATTTTAAAACGGACCAGAACATTCTCATCCCACCGAATTTTGAAACGAGAATTTTTTCCTTTGAAAGTGAATTTCAGGACCTTCGATTGGAAGAAATTTCGCCACTTTTGGACCTAACATGAGAGTTGTGGAGGTTTTAATTTCAGGTGACCTGTCGCACACTCTTTATAACACAAACAAGAACGCTACCATCCCATTGAATTTTGATACAAGATTTCTTTCCCCTGAAAGCGAAGATGAAGACCTCCGATTGGAGGAAATTTCACCAGTTTTGGACTCAAAATGAGAGAGTTATGGAGGTTTTAATTTTCGGCCATGTTTTCCGCACTCTTTATGAAACAGACAAAAACTCTCACGACAGATTGAATTTTTAAATGAGAATTTTCCCCACGAACGAGATTTGGAAGACCTCCGATTGGTAAAAATTGCACTACTTTTCGACTTAAAATGAGAGAGTTATGGTCGTTTTAATTTTGGGTGATGCTTCTCACGCCCATTATAAAACGGACTAGAACACTCACATCCCACCGAATTTTGACACGAGAATTCTTTCCTTTGAAAGTGAATTTCAAGTCCTCCGATTGGAAGAAATTTGGCCACTTTTGGACCTAAAATGAGAGTTATGGAGGTTTTAATTTCAGGTGACGTGTCGCACACTCTTTATAACACAGACAAGAACGCTCTCATCCCACTGAATTTTGAAACAAGATTTCTTTCCCCTGAGAGCGAAGATGAAGACCTCCGATTCGTGGAAATTTCACCACTTTTGGACTCAAAATGAGAGAGTTATGGAGGTTTTAATTTTCGGCCACGTTTTGCACTCTTTATGAAACGGACCAGAACTCTCACGACACATTGAATTTTTAAATGAGAATTTTCCCCACGAACGAGAATTTGAAGACCTCCGATTGGTAGAAATTGCACTATTTTTCGACTTAAAATGAGAGAGTTATGGTGGTTTTAATTTTGGGTGATGTTTCTCACGCCGTTTTTAAAATGGACCAGAACACTCTCATCCCACCGAATTTTGAAACGAGAATTTTTTCCTTTGAAAGTGAATTTCAGGACCTTCGATTGGAAGAAATTTTGCCACTTTTGGACCTAACATGAGAGTTATGGAGGTTTTAATTTCAGGTGACCTGTCGCACACTCTTTATAACACAAACAAGAACGGTATCATCCCATTGAATTTTGAAAAAAGATTTCTTTCCCCTGAAAGCGAAGATGAAGACCTCCGATTGGAGGAAATTTCACCACTTTTGGACTCAAAATGAGAGAGTTATGGAGGTTTTAATTTTCGGCCACGTTTTGCACTCTTTATGAAACGGACCAGAACTCTCACGACACATTGAATTTTTAAATGAGAATTTTCCCCACGAACGAGATTTGGAAGACCTCCGATTGGTAAAAATTGCACTACTTTTCGACTTAAAATGAGAGAGTTATGGTGGTTTTAATTTTGGGTGATGTTTCTCACGCCCTTTTTAAAACGGACCAGAACACTCTCATCCCACCGAATTTTGAAACGAGAATTCTTTCCTTTGAAAGTGAATTTCAGGACCTTCGATTGGAAGAAATTTCGCCACTTTTGGACCTAACATGAGAGTTATGGAGGTTTTAATTTCAGGTGACCTGTCGCACACTCTTTATAACACAAACAAGAACGCTACCATCCCATTGAATTTTGAAACAAGATTTCTTTCCCCTGAAAGCGAAGATGAAGACCTCCGATTGGAGGAAATTTCACCAGTTTTGGACTCAAAATGAGAGAGTTATGGAGGTTTTAATTTTCGGCCATGTTTTCCGCACTCTTTATGAAACAGACAAAAACTCTCACGACAGACTGAATTTTTAAATGAGAATTTTCCCCACGAACGAGATTTGGAAGACCTCCGATTGGTAAAAATTGCACTACTTTTCGACTTAAAATGAGAGAGTTATGGTCGTTTTAATTTTGGGTGATGTTTCTCACGCCCATTATAAAACGGACTAGAACACTCACATCCCACCGAATTTTGACACGAGAATTCTTTCCTTTGAAAGTGAATTTCAAGTCCTCCGATTGGAAGAAATTTGGCCACTTTTGGACCTAAAATGAGAGTTATGGAGGTTTTAATTTCAGGTGACGTGTCGCACACTCTTTATAACACAGACAAGAACGCTCTCATCCCACTGAATTTTGAAGCAAGATTTCTTTCCCCTGAGAGCGAAGATGAAGACCTCCGATTCGTGGAAATTTCACCACTTTTGGACTCAAAATGAGAGAGTTATGGAGGTTTTAATTTTCGGCCACATTTTGCACACTCTTTATGAAACGGACCAGAACTCTCACGACACATTGAATTTTTAAATGAGAATTTTACCCACGAACGAGAATTTAAAGACCTCCGATTGGTAGAAATTGCACTATTTTCGACTTAAAATGAGAGAGTTATGGTGGTTTTAATTTTGGGAGATGTTTCTCACGCCCTTTTTAAAATGGACCAGAACACTCTCATCCCACCGAATTTTGAAACGAGAATTTTTTCCTTTTAAAGTGAATTTTAGGACCTTCGATTGGAAGAAATTTCGCCACTTTTGGACCTAACATGAGAGTTATGGAGGTTTTAATTTCAGGTGACCTGTCGCACACTCTTTAAAACACAAACAAGAACGGTATCACCCCATTGAATTTTGAAAAAAGATTTCTTTCCCCTGAAAGCGAAGATGAAGACCTCCGATTGGAGGAAATTTCACCACTTTTGGACTCAAAATGAGAGAGTCATGGAGGTTCTAATTTTCGGCCATGTTTTCCGCACTCTTTATGAAACAGACAAAAATTCTCACGACAGATTTAATTTTTAAATGAGAATTTTCCCCACGAACGAGATTTGGAAGACCTCCGATTGGTAAAAATTGCACTACTTTTCGACTTAAAATGAGAGAGTTATGGTCGTTTTAATTTTGGGTGATGTTTCTCACGCCCATTATAAAACGGACTAGAACACTCACATCCCACCGAATTTTGAAACGAGAATTCATTCCTTTGAAAGTGAATTTCAAGACCTTCGATTGTAAGAAATTTGGCCACTTTTGGACCTAAAATGAGAGTTATGGAGGTTTTAATTTCAGGTGACGTGTCGCACACTCTTTATAACACAGACAAGAACGCTCTCATCCCACTGAATTTTAAAACAAGATTTCTTTCCCCTGAAAGCGAAGATGAAGACCTCCGATTCGTGGAAATTTCACCACTTTTGGACTCAAAATGAGAGAGTTATGTAGGTTTTAATTTTCGCCCACGTTTTGCACACTCTTTATGAAACGGACCAGAACTCTCACGACACATTGAATTTTTAAATGAGAATTTTCCCCACGAACGAGAATTTGAAGACCTCCGATTGGTAGAAATTGCACTACTTTTTGACTTAAAATGAGAGAGTTATGGTGGTTTTAATTTTGGGTGATGTTTCTCACGCCCTTTTTAAAACGGACCAGAACATTCTCATCCCACCGAATTTTGAAACGAGAATTTTTTCCTTTGAAAGTGAATTTTAGGACCTTCGATTGGAAGAAATTTCGCCACTTTTGGACCTAACATGAGAGTTGTGGAGGTTTTAATTTCAGGTGACCTGTCGCACACTCTTTATAACACAAACAAGAACGCTACCATCCCATTGAATTTTGATACAAGATTTCTTTCCCCTGAAAGCGAAGATGAAGACCTCCGATTGGAGGAAATTTCACCAGTTTTGGACTCAAAATGAGAGAGTTATGGAGGTTTTAATTTTCGGCCATGTTTTCCGCACTCTTTATGAAACAGACAAAAACTCTCACGACAGACTGAATTTTTAAATGAGAATTTTCCCCACGAACGAGATTTGGAAGACCTCCGATTGGTAAAAATTGCACTACTTTTCGACTTAAAATGAGAGAGTTATGGTCGTTTTAATTTTGGGTGATGTTTCTCACGCCCATTATAAAACGGACTAGAACACTCACATCCCACCGAATTTTGACACGAGAATTCTTTCCTTTGAAAGTGAATTTCAAGTCCTCCGATTGGAAGAAATTTGGCCACTTTTGGACCTAAAATGAGAGTTATGGAGGTTTTAATTTCAGGTGACGTGTCGCACACTCTTTATAACACAGACAAGAACGCTCTCATCCTACTGAATTTTGAAGCAAGATTTCTTTCCCCTGAGAGCGAAGATGAAGACCTCCGATTCGTGGAAATTTCACCACTTTTGGACTCAAAATGAGAGAGTTATGGAGGTTTTAATTTTCGGCCACGTTTTGCACACTCTTTATGAAACGGACCAGAACTCTCACGACACATTGAATTTTTAAATGAGAATTTTCCCCACGAACGAGAATTTAAAGACCTCCGATTGGTAGAAATTGCACTAATTTCGACTTAAAATGAGAGAGTTATGGTGGTTTTAATTTTGGGTGATGTTTCTCACGCCCTTTTTAAAATGGACCAGAACACTCTCATCCCACCGAATTTTGAAACGAGAATTTTTTCCTTTGAAAGTGAATTTCAGGACCTTCGATTGGAAGAAATTTTGCCACTTTTGGACCTAACATGAGAGTTATGGAGGTTTTAATTTCAGGTGACCTGTCGCACACTCTTTATAACACAAACAAGAACGGTATCATCCCATTGAATTTTGAAAAAAGATTTCTTTCCCCTGAAAGCGAAGATGAAGACCTCCGATTGGAGGAAATTTCACCACTTTTGGACTCAAAATGAGAGAGTCATGGAGGTTCTAATTTTCGGCCATGTTTTCCGCACTCTTTATGAAACAGACAAAAATTCTCACGACAGATTGAATTTTTAAATGAGAATTTTCCCCACGAACGAGATTTGGAAGACCTCCGATTGGTAAAAATTGCACTACTTTTCGACTTAAAATGAGAGAGTTATGGTCGTTTTAATTTTGGGTGATGTTTCTCACGCCCATTATAAAACGGACTAGAACACTCACATCCCACCGAATTTTGAAACGAGAATTCTTTCCTTTGAAAGTGAATTTCAAGACCTTCGATTGGAAGAAATTTGGCCACTTTTGGACCTAAAATGAGAGTTATGGAGGTTTTAATTTCAGGTGACGTGTCGCACACTCTTTATAACACAGACAAGAACGCTCTCATCCCACTGAATTTTGAAACAAGATTTCTTTCCCCTGAAAGCGAAGATGAAGACCTCCGATTCGTGGAAATTTCACCACTTTTGGACTCAAAATGAGAGAGTTATGGAGGTTTTAATTTTCGCCCACGTTTTGCACACTCTTTATGAAACGGACCAGAACTCTCACGACACATTGAATTTTTAAATGAGAATTTTCCCCACGAACGACAATTTGAAGACCTCCGATTGGTAGAAATTGCACTACTTTTTGACTTAAAATGAGAGAGTTATGGTGGTTTTAATTTTGGGTGATGTTTCTCACGCCCATTTTAAAACGGACCAGAACATTCTCATCCCACCGAATTTTGAAACGAGAATTTTTTCCTTTGAAAGTGAATTTCAGGACCTTCGATTGGAAGAAATTTCGCCACTTTTGGACCTAACATGAGAGTTGTGGAGGTTTTAATTTCAGGTGACCTGTCGCACACTCTTTAAAACACAAACAAGAACGGTATCATCCCATTGAATTTTGAAAAAAGATTTCTTTCCCCTGAAAGCGAAGATGAAGACCTCCGATTGGAGGAAATTTCACCACTTTTGGACTCAAAATGAGAGAGTCATGGAGGTTCTAATTTTCGGCCATTTTTTCCGCACTCTTTATGAAACAGACAAAAATTCTCACGACAGATTGAATTTTTAAATGAGAATTTTCCCCACGAACGAGATTTGGAAGACCTCCGATTGGTAAAAATTGCACTACTTTTCGACTTAAAATGAGAGAGTTATGGTCGTTTTAATTTTGGGTGATGTTTCTCACGCCCATTATAAAACGGACTAGAACACTCACATCCCACCGAATTTTGAAACGAGAATTCTTTCCTTTGAAAGTGAATTTCAAGACCTCCGATTGGAAGAAATTTGGCCACTTTTGGACCTAAAATGAGAGTTATGGAGGTTTTAATTTCGGGTGACGTGTCGCACATTCTTTATAACACAGACAAGAACGCTCTCATCCCACTGAATTTTGAAACAAGATTTCTTTCCCCTGAAAGCGAAGATGAAGACCTCCGATTCGTGGAAATTTCACCACTTTTGGACTCAAAATGAGAGAGTTATGGAGGTTTTAATTTTCGCCCACGTTTTGCACACTCTTTATGAAACGGACCAGAACTCTCACGACACATTGAATTTTTAAATGAGAATTTTCCCCACGAACAAGAATTTGAAGACCTCCGATAGGTAGAAATTGCACTACTTTTCGACTTAAAATGAGAGAGTTATGGTGGTTTTAATTTTGGGTGATGTTTCTCACGCCCTTTTTAAAACGGACCAGAACACTCTCATCCCACCGAATTTTGAAACGAGAATTTTTTCCTTTGAAAGTGAATTTCAGGACCTTCGATTGGAAGAAATTTCGCCACTTTTGGACCTAACATGAGAGTTGTGGAGATTTTAATTTCAGGTGACATGTCGCACACTCTTTATAACACAAACAAGAACGCTACCATCCCATTGAATTTTGATACAAGATTTCTTTCCCCTGAAAGCGAAGATGAAGACCTCCGATTGGAGGAAATTTCACCAGTTTTGGACTCGAATGAGAGAGTTATGGAGGTTTTAATTTTCGGCCATGTTTTCCGCACTCTTTTTGAAACAGAACAAAACTCTCACGACAGATTGAATTTTTAAATGAGAATTTTCCCCACAAACGAGATTTGGAAGACCTCCGATTGGTAAAAATTGCACTACTTTTTGACTTAAAATGAGAGAGTTATGGTCGTTTTAATTTTGGGTGATGTTTCTCACGCCCATTATAAAACGGACTAGAACACTCACATCCCACCGAATTTTGACACGAGAATTCTTTCCTTTGAAAGTGAATTTCAAGTCCTCCGATTGGAAGAAATTTGGCCACTTTTGGACCTAAAATGAGAGTTATGGAGGTTTTAATTTCAGGTGACGTGTCGCACACTCTTTATAACACAGACAAGAACGCTCTCATCCCACTGAATTTTGAAGCAAGATTTCTTTCCCCTGAGACCGAAGATGAAGACCTCCGATTCGTGGAAATTTCACCACTTTTGGACTCAAAATGAGAGAGTTATGGAGGTTTTAATTTTCGCCCACGTTTTGCACACTCTTTATGAAACGGACCAGAACTCTCACGACACATTGAATTTTTAAATGAGAATTTTACCCACGAACGAGAATTTAAAGACCTCCGATTGGTAGAAATTGCACTATTTTCGACTTAAAATGAGAGAGTTATGGTGGTTTTAATTTTGGGAGATGTTTCTCACGCCCTTTTTAAAATGGACCAGAACACTCTCATCCCACCGAATTTTGAAACGAGAATTTTTTCCTTTTAAAGTGAATTTTAGGACCTTCGATTGGAAGAAATTTCGCCACTTTTGGACCTAACATGAGAGTTATGGAGGTTTTAATTTCAGGTGACCTGTCGCACACTCTTTAAAACACAAACAAGAACGGTATCACCCCATTGAATTTTGAAAAAAGATTTCTTTCCCCTGAAAGCGAAGATGAAGACCTCCGATTGGAGGAAATTTCACCACTTTTGGACTCAAAATGAGAGAGTCATGGAGGTTCTAATTTTCGGCCATGTTTTCCGCACTCTTTATGAAACAGACAAAAATTCTCACGACAGATTGAATTTTTAAATGAGAATTTTCCCCACGAACGAGATTTGGAAGACCTCCGATTGGTAAAAATTGCACTACTTTTCGACTTAAAATGAGAGAGTTATGGTCGTTTTAATTTTGGGTGATGTTTCTCACGCCCATTATAAAACGGACTAGAACACTCACATCCCACCGAATTTTGAAACGAGAATTCATTCCTTTGAAAGTGAATTTCAAGACCTTCGATTGTAAGAAATTTGGCCACTTTTGGACCTAAAATGAGAGTTATGGAGGTTTTAATTTCAGGTGACGTGTCGCACACTCTTTATAACACAGACAAGAACGCTCTCATCCCACTGAATTTTAAAACAAGATTTCTTTCCCCTGAAAGCGAAGATGAAGACCTCCGATTCGTGGAAATTTCACCACTTTTGGACTCAAAATGAGAGAGTTATGTAGGTTTTAATTTTCGCCCACGTTTTGCACACTCTTTATGAAACGGACCAGAACTCTCACGACACATTGAATTTTTAAATGAGAATTTTCCCCACGAACGAGAATTTGAAGACCTCCGATTGGTAGAAATTGCACTACTTTTTGACTTAAAATGAGAGAGTTATGGTGGTTTTAATTTTGGGTGATGTTTCTCACGCCCTTTTTAAAACGGACCAGAACATTCTCATCCCACCGAATTTTGAAACGAGAATTTTTTCCTTTGAAAGTGAATTTCAGGACCTTCGATTGGAAGAAATTTCGCCACTTTTGGACCTAACATGAGAGTTGTGGAGGTTTTAATTTCAGGTGACCTGTCGCACACTCTTTATAACACAAACAAGAACGCTACCATCCCATTGAATTTTGATACAAGATTTCTTTCCCCTGAAAGCGAAGATGAAGACCTCCGATTGGAGGAAATTTCACCAGTTTTGGACTCAAAATGAGAGAGTTATGGAGGTTTTAATTTTCGGCCATGTTTTCCGCACTCTTTATGAAACAGACAAAAACTCTCACGACAGACTGAATTTTTAAATGAGAATTTTCCCCACGAACGAGATTTGGAAGACCTCCGATTGGTAAAAATTGCACTACTTTTCGACTTAAAATGAGAGAGTTATGGTCGTTTTAATTTTGGGTGATGTTTCTCACGCCCATTATAAAACGGACTAGAACACTCACATCCCACCGAATTTTGACACGAGAATTCTTTCCTTTGAAAGTGAATTTCAAGTCCTCCGATTGGAAGAAATTTGGCCACTTTTGGACCTAAAATGAGAGTTATGGAGGTTTTAATTTCAGGTGACGTGTCGCACACTCTTTATAACACAGACAAGAACGCTCTCATCCTACTGAATTTTGAAGCAAGATTTCTTTCCCCTGAGAGCGAAGATGAAGACCTCCGATTCGTGGAAATTTCACCACTTTTGGACTCAAAATGAGAGAGTTATGGAGGTTTTAATTTTCGGCCACGTTTTGCACACTCTTTATGAAACGGACCCGAACTCTCACGACACATTGAATTTTTAAATGAGAATTTTCCCCACGAACGAGAATTTAAAGACCTCCGATTGGTTGAAATTGCACTAATTTCGACTTAAAATGAGAGAGTTATGGTGGTTTTAATTTTGGGTGATGTTTCTCACGCCGTTTTTAAAATGGACCAGAACACTCTCATCCCACCGAATTTTGAAACGAGAATTTTTTCCTTTGAAAGTGAATTTCAGGACCTTCGATTGGAAGAAATTTTGCCACTTTTGGACCTAACATGAGAGTTATGGAGGTTTTAATTTCAGGTGACCTGTCGCACACTCTTTATAACACAAACAAGAACGGTATCATCCCATTGAATTTTGAAAAAAGATTTCTTTCCCCTGAAAGCGAAGATGAAGACCTCCGATTGGAGGAAATTTCACCACTTTTGGACTCAAAATGAGAGAGTCATGGAGGTTCTAATTTTCGGCCATGTTTTCCGCACTCTTTATGAAACAGACAAAAATTCTCACGACAGATTGAATTTTTAAATGAGAATTTTCCCCACGAACGAGATTTGGAAGACCTCCGATTGGTAAAAATTGCACTACTTTTCGACATAAAATGAGAGAGTTATGGTCGTTTTAATTTTGGGTGATGTTTCTCACGCCCATTATAAAACGGACTAGAACACTCACATCCCACCGAATTTTGAAACGAGAATTCTTTCCTTTGATAGTGAATTTCAAGACCTCCGATTGGAAGAAATTTGGCCACTTTTGGACCTAAAATGAGAGTTATGGAGGTTTTAATTTCAGGTGACGTGTCGCACACTCTTTATAACACAGACAAGAACGCTCTCATCCCACTGAATTTTGAAACAAGATTTCTTTCCCCTGAAAGCGAAGATGAAGACCTCCGATTCGTGGAAATTTCACCACTTTTGGACTCAAAATGAGAGAGTTATGGAGGTTTTAATTTTCGCCCACGTTTTGCACACTCTTTATGAAACGGACCAGAACTCTCACGACACATTGAATTTTTAAATGAGAATTTTCCCCACGAAAGACAATTTGAAGACCTCCGATTGGTAGAAATTGCACTACTTTTTGACTTAAAATGAGAGAGTTATGGTGGTTTTAATTTTGGGTGATGTTTCTCACGCCCATTTTAAAACGGACCAGAACATTCTCATCCCACCGAATTTTGAAACGAGAATTTTTTCCTTTGAAAGTGAATTTCAGGACCTTCGATTGGAAGAAATTTCGCCACTTTTGGACCTAACATGAGAGTTGTGGAGGTTTTAATTTCAGGTGACCTGTCGCACACTCTTTATAACACAAACAAGAACGCTACCATCCCATTGAATTTTGATACAAGATTTCTTTCCCCTGAAAGCGAAGATGAAGACCTCCGATTGGAGGAAATTTCACCAGTTTTGGACTCAAAATGAGAGAGTTATGGAGGTTTTAATTTTCGGCCATGTTTTCCGCACTCTTTATGAAACAGACAAAAACTCTCACGACAGATTGAATTTTTAAATGAGAATTTTCCCCACGAACGAGATTTGGAAGACCTCCGATTGGTAAAAATTGCACTACTTTTCGACTTAAAATGAGAGAGTTATGGTCGTTTTAATTTTGGGTGATGCTTCTCACGCCCATTATAAAACGGACTAGAACACTCACATCCCACCGAATTTTGACACGAGAATTCTTTCCTTTGAAAGTGAATTTCAAGTCCTCCGATTGGAAGAAATTTGGCCACTTTTGGACCTAAAATGAGAGTTATGGAGGTTTTAATTTCAGGTGACGTGTCGCACACTCTTTATAACACAGACAAGAACGCTCTCATCCCACTGAATTTTGAAACAAGATTTCTTTCCCCTGAGAGCGAAGATGAAGACCTCCGATTCGTGGAAATTTCACCACTTTTGGACTCAAAATGAGAGAGTTATGGAGGTTTTAATTTTCGGCCACGTTTTGCACTCTTTATGAAACGGACCAGAACTCTCACGACACATTGAATTTTTAAATGAGAATTTTCCCCACGAACGAGAATTTGAAGACCTCCGATTGGTAGAAATTGCACTATTTTTCGACTTAAAATGAGAGAGTTATGGAGGTTTTAATTTTGGGTGATGTTTCTCACGCGCTTTATAAAACGGACCAGAACACTCTCATCCCGCCGAATTTTGAAACGAGAATTTTTTCCTTTGAAAGTGAATTTCAGGACCTTCGATTTGACGAAATTTCGCCACTTTTGGACCAAACATGAGAGTTATGGAGGTTTTAATTTCAGGTGACCTGTCGCACACTCTTTATAACACAAACAAGAACGGTATCATCCCATTGAATTTTGAAAAAAGATTTCTTTCCCCTGAAAGCGAAGATGAAGACCTCCGATTGGAGGAAATTTCACCACTTTTGGTCTCAAAATGAGAGAGTCATGGAGGTTCTAATTTTCGGCCATGTTTTCCACACTCTTTATGAAACAGACAAAAATTCTCACGACAGATTGAATTTTTAAATGAGAATTTTCCCCATGAACGAGATTTGGAAGACCTCCGATTGGTAAAAATTGCACTACTTTTCGACTTAAAATGAGAGAGTTATGGTCGTTTTAATTTTGGGTGATGTTTCTCACGCCCATTATAAAACGGACTAGAACACTCACATCCCACCGAATTTTGAAACGAGAATTCTTTCCTTTGAAAGTGAATTTCAAGACCTCCGATTGGAAGAAATTTGGCCACTTTTGGACCTAAAATGAGAGTTATGGAGGTTTTAATTTCAGGTGACGTGTCGCACACTCTTTATAACACAGACAAGAACGCTCTCATCCCACTGAATTTTGAAACAAGATTTCTTTCCCCTGAAAGCGAAGATGAAGACCTCCGATTCGTGGAAATTTCACCACTTTTGGACTCAAAATGAGAGAGTTATGGAGGTTTTAATTTTCGCCCACGTTTTGCACACTCTTTATGAAACGGACCAGAACTCTCACGACACATTGAATTTTCAAATGAGAATTTTCCCCACGAACGACAATTTGAAGACCTCCGATTGGTAGAAATTGCACTACTTTTCGACTTAAAATGAGAGAGTTATGGTGGTTTTAATTTTGGGTGATGTTTCTCAAGCCCTTTTTAAAACGGACCAGAACACTCTCATCCCACCGAATTTTGAAACGAGAATTTTTTCCTTTGAAAGTGAATTTCAGGACCTTCGATTGGAAGAAATTTCGCCACTTTTGGACCTAACATGAGAGTTGTGGAGGTTTTAATTTCAGGTGACCTGTCGCACACTCTTTATAACACAAACAAGAACGCTACCATCCCATTGAATTTTGATACAAGATTACTTTCCCCTGAAAGCGAAGATGAAGACCTCCGATTGGAGGAAATTTCACCAGTTTTGGACTCAAAATGAGAGAGTTATGGAGGTTTTAATTTTCGGCCATGTTTTCCGCACTCTTTATGAAACTGACAAAAACTCTCACGACAGATTGAATTTTTAAATGAGAATTTTCCCCACGAACGAGATTTGGAAGACCTCCGATTGGTAAAAATTGCACTACTTTTCGACTTAAAATGAGAGAGTTATGGTCGTTTTAATTTTGGGTGATGTTTCTCACGCCCATTATAAAACGGACTAGAACACTCACATCCCACCGAATTTTGACACGAGAATTCTTTCCTTTGAAAGTGAATTTCAAGTCCTCCGATTGGAAGAAATTTGGCCACTTTTGGACCTAAAATGAGATATATGGAGGTTTTAATTTCAGGTGACGTGTCGCACACTCTTTATAACACAGACAAGAACGCTCTCATCCCACTGAATTTTGAAACAAGATTTCTTTCCCCTGAGAGCGAAGATGAAGACCTCCGATTCGTGGAAATTTCACCACTTTTGGACTCAAAATGAGAGAGTTATGGAGGTTTTAATTTTCGGCCACGTTTTGCACTCTTTATGAAACGGACCAGAACTCTCACGACACATTGAATTTTTAAATGAGAATTTTCCCCACGAACGAGAATTTGAAGACCTCCGATTGGTAGAAATTGCACTATTTTTCAACTTAAAATGAGAGAGTTATGGTGGTTTTAATTTTGGGTGATGTTTCTCACGCGCTTTATAAAACGGACCAGAACACTCTCATCCCACCGAATTTTGAAACGAGAATTTTTTCCTTTGAAAGTGAATTTCAGGACCTTCGATTGGACGAAATTTCGCCACTTTTGGACCTAACATGAGAGTTATGGAGGTTTTAATTTCAGGTGACCTGTCGCACACTCTTTATAACACAAACAAGAACGCTATCATCCCATTGAATTTTGAAACAAGATTTCTTTCCCCTGAAAGCGAAGATGAAGACCTCCGATTGGTGGAAATTTCACCACTTTTGTACTCAAAATGAGAGAGTTATGGAGGTTTTAATTTTCGGCCACGTTTCACACACTCTTTATGAAACAGACAAAAACTCTCACGACAGATTGAATTTTTAAATGAGAATTTTCCCCATGAACGAGATTTGGAAGACCTCCGATTGGTAAAAATTGCACTACTTTTCGACTTAAAATGAGAGCGTTATGGTCGTTTTAATTTTGGGTGATGTTCCTCACGCCCTTTATAAAACGGACCAGAACACTCTCATCCCACCGAATTTTGAAACGAGAATTCTTTCCTTTGAAAGTGAATTTCAAGACATCCGATTGGAAGAAATTTCGCCACTTTTGGACCTAACATGAGAGTTATGGAGGTTTTAATTTCGGCTGACGTGTCGCACACTCTTTATAACACAAACAAGAACGCTCTCATCCCATTGAATTTTGAAACAAGATTTCTTTCCCCTGACAGCGAAGATGAAGACCTCCGATTGGTGGAAATTTCACCACTTTTGGACTCAAAATGAGAGAGTTATGGAGGTTTTAATTTTTGGCCTTGTTTTGCACACTCTTTATTAAACCGACAAGAACTCTCACGACACATTGAATTTTTAATTGAGAATTTTCCCCATGAACGAGAATTTCAAGACCTCCGATTGCTAGAAATTGCACTACTTTTCGACTTAAAATGAGAGAGTTATGGTGGTTTTAATTTTGGGTGATGTTTCTCACGCCCTTTATAAAACGGACCAGAACACTCTCATCCCACCGAATTTTGAAACGAGAATTCTTTCCTTTGAAAGTGAATTTCAAGACCTCCGATTGGAAGAAATTTCGCCACTTTTGGACCTAAAATGAGAGTTATGGAGGTTTTAATTTCTGGTGACGTGTCACACACTCTTTATAACACAAACAAGAACGCTCTCATCCCACTAAATTTTGAAACAAGATTTCTTTTCCCTGAAAGGGAACATGAAGACCTCCGATTGGTGGAAATTTCACCACTTTTGGACTCGAAATGAGAAAGTTATGGTGGTTTTAATTTTTGGTGACCTTTCGCACACTCTATATAAAACGGACCAGAACTCTCATATCGTACCGAATTTTGAAACGAGATTTATTTTCCCTAAAAGTGAATTTGAACACCTCCGAATGGTAGAAATTTCATTGCTTTTGGTCTTAAATTGAGAGGGTTATGGAGGTTTTAATCTTTGGTCATGTTTCACACTCACTTTATTAAACAGACCAGAACTCTCTCAACCCACTAAATTTTTAAAGCAGAGTTTTCCCCTCGAACGAGAATTGGAAGACCTCCGATTGGTAAAAATTGCACTACTTTTCGACTTAAAATGAGAGAGTTATGGTCGTTTTAATTTTGGGTGATGTTTCTCACGCCCATTATAAAACGGACTAGAACACTCACATCCCACCGAATTTTGACACGAGAATTCTTTCCTTTGAAAGTGAATTTCAAGTCCTCCGATTGGAAGAAATTTGGCCACTTTTGGACCTAAAATGAGAGTTATGGAGGTTTTAATTTCAGGTGACGTGTCGCACACTCTTTATAACACAGACAAGAACGCTCTCATCCCACTGAATTTTGAAACAAGATTTCTTTCCCCTGAAAGCGAAGATGAAGACCTCCGATTATTGGAAATTTCACCACTTTTGGACATAAAATGAGAGAGTTATGGAGGTTTTAATTTTCGGCCACGTTTTGCACACTCTTAATGAAACGGACCAGAACTCTCACGACACATTGAATTTTTAAATGAGAATTTTCCCCACGAACGAGAATTTGAAGACCTCCGATTGGTAGAAATTGCACTACTTTTCGACTTAAAATGAGAGAGTTATGGTGGTTTTAATTTTGGGTGATGTTTCTCACGCCCTTTTTAAAACGGACCAGAACACTCTCATCCCACCGAATTTTGAAACGAGAATTTTTTCCTTTGAAAGTGAATTTCAGGACCTTCGATTGGAAGAAATTTCGCCACTTTGGGACCTAACATGAGAGTTCTGGAGGTTTTAATTTCAGGTGACGTGTCGCACACTCTTTATAACACAAACAAGAACGCTCTCATCCCATTGAATTTTGAAACAAGATTTCTTTCCCCTGAAAGTGAAGATGAAGACCTCCTATTGGTGGAAATTTCACCACTTTTGTACTCAAAATGAGAGAGTTATGGAGGTTTTAATTTTTGGCCTTGTTTTGCACACTCTTTATTAAACCGACAAGAACTCTCACGACACATTGAATTTTTAATTGAGAATTTTCCCCATGAACGAGAATTTCAAGACCTCCGATTGCTAGAAATTGCACTACTTTTCGACTTAAAATGAGAGAGTTATGGTGGTTTTAATTTTGGGTGATGTTTCTCACGCCCTTTATAAAACGGACCAGAACACTCTCATCCCACCGAATTTTGAAACGAGAATTCTTTCCTTTGAAAGTGAATTTCAAGACCTCCGATTGGAAGAAATTTCGCCACTTTTGGACCTAAAATGAGAGTTATGGAGGTTTTAATTTCTGGTGACGTGTCACACACTCTTTATAACACAAACAAGAACGCTCTCATCCCACTGAATTTTGAAACAAGATTTCTTTTCCCTGAAAGGGAACATGAAGACCTCCGATTGGTGGAAATTTCACCACTTTTGGACTCGAAATGAGAAAGTTATGGTGGTTTTAATTTTTGGTGACCTTTCGCACACTCTATATAAAACGGACCAGAACTCTCATATCGTACCGAATTTTGTAACGAGATTTATTTTACCTAAAAGTGAATTTGAACACCTCCGAATGGTAGAAATTTCATTGCTTTTGGTCTTAAATTGAGAGGGTTATGGAGGTTTTAATCTTTGGTCATGTTTCACACTCACTTTATTAAACAGACCAGAACTCTCTCAACCCACTAAAATTTTAAAGCAGAGTTTTCCCCACGAACGAGATTTGGAAGACCTCCGATTGGTAAAAATTGCACTACTTTTCGACTTAAAATGAGAGAGTTATGGTCGTTTTAATTTTGGGTGATGTTTCTCACGCCCATTATAAAACGGACTAGAACACTCACATCCCACCGAATTTTGACACGAGAATTCTTTCCTTTGAAAGTGAATTTCAAGTCCTCCGATTGGAAGAAATTTGGCCACTTTTGGACCTAAAATGAGAGTTATGGAGGTTTTAATTTCAGGTGACGTGTCGCACACTCTTTATAACACAGACAAGAACGCTCTCATCCCACTGAATTTTGAAGCAAGATTTCTTTCCCCTGAGAGCGAAGATGAAGACCTCCGATTCGTGGAAATTTCACCACTTTTGGACTCAAAATGAGAGAGTTATGGAGGTTTTAATTTTCGGCCACGTTTTGCACACTCTTTATGAAACGGACCAGAACTCTCACGACACATTGAATTTTTAAATGAGAATTTTCCCCACGAACGAGAATTTAAAGACCTCCGATTGGTAGAAATTGCACTAATTTCGACTTAAAATGAGAGAGTTATGGTGGTTTTAATTTTGGGTGATATTTCTCACGCCCTTTTTAAAATGGACCAGAACACTCTCATCCCACCGAATTTTGAAACGAGAATTTTTTCCTTTGAAAGTGAATTTCAGGACCTTCGATTGGAAGAAATTTCGCCACTTTTGGACCTAACATGAGAGTTATGGAGGTTTTAATTTCAGATGACCTGTCGCACACTCTTTATAACACAAACAAGAACGGTATCATCACATTGAATTTTGAAAAAAGATTTCTTTCCCCTGAAAGCGAAGATGAAGACCTCCGATTGGAGGAAATTTCACCACTTTTGGACTCAAAATGAGAGAGTCATGGAGGTTCTAATTTTCGGCCATGTTTTCCGCACTCTTTATGAAACAGACAAAAATTCTCACGGCAGATTGAATTTTTAAATGAGAATTTTCCCCACGAACGAGATTTGGAAGACCTCCGATTGGTAAAAATTGCACAACTTTTCGACTTAAAATGAGAGACTTATGGTCGTTTTAATTTTGGGTGATGTTTCTCACGCCCATTATAAAACGGACTAGAACACTCACATCCCACCGAATTTTGAAACGAGAATTCTTTCCTTTGAAAGTGAATTTCAAGACCTCCGATTGGAAGAAATTTGGCCACTTTTGGACCTAAAATGAGAGTTATGGAGGTTTTAATTTCAGGGGACGTGTCGCACACTCTTTATAACACAGACAAGAACGCTCTCATCCCACTGAATTTTGAAACAAGATTTCTTTCCCCTGAAAGCGAAGATGAAGACCTCCGATTCGTGGAAATTTCACCACTTTTGGACTCAAAATGAGAGAGTTATGGAGGTTTTAATTTTCTCACGCCCTTTTTAAAACGGACCAGAACACTCTCATCCCACCGAATTTTGAAACGAGAATTTTTTCCTTTGAAAGTGAATTTCAGGACCTTCGATTGGAAGAAATTTCGCCACTTTTGGACCTAACATGAGAGTTGTGGAGGTTTTAATTTTAGGTGACCTGTCGCACACTCTTTATAACACAAACAAGAACGCTACCATCCCATTGAATTTTGATACAAGATTTCTTTCCCCTGAAAGCGAAGATGAAGACCTCCGATTGGAGGAAATTTCACCTGTTTTGGACTCAAAATGAGAGAGTTATGGAGGTTTTAATTTTCGGCCATGTTTTCCGCACTCTTTATGAAACAGACAAAAACTCTCACGACAGATTGAATTTTTAAATGAGAATTTTCCCCACGAACGAGATTTGGAAGACCTCCGATTGGTAAAAATTGCACTACTTTTCGACTTAAAATGAGAGAGTTATGGTCGTTTTAATTTTGGGTGATGTTTCTCACGCCCATTATAAAACGGACTAGAACACTCACATCCCACCGAATTTTGACACGAGAATTCTTTCCTTTGAAAGGGAATTTCAAGTCCTCCGATTGGAAGAAATTTGGCACTTTTGGACCTAAAATGAGAGTTATGGAGGTTTTAATTTCAGGTGACGTGTCGCACACTCTTTATAACACAGACAAGAACGCTCTCATCCCACTGAATTTTGAAACAAGATTTCTTTCCCCTGAGAGCGAAGATGAAGACCTCCGATTCGTGGAAATTTCACCACTTTTGGACTCAAAATGAGAGAGTTATGGAGGTTTTAATTTTCAGCCACGTTTTGCACTCTTTATGAAACGGACCAGAACTCTCACGACACATTGAATTTTTAAATGAGAATTTTCCCCACGAACGAGAATTTGAAGACCTCCGATTGGTAGAAATTGCACTACTTTTCGACTTAAAATGAGAGAGTTATGGTGGTTTTAATTTTGGGTGATGTTTCTCACGCCCTTTTTAAAACGGACCAGAACACTCTCATCCCACCGAATTTTGAAACGAGAATTTTTTCCTTTGAAAGTGAATTTCAGGACCTTCGATTGGAAGAAATTTCGCCACTTTCGGACCTAACATGAGAGTTATGGAGGTTTTAATTTCAGGTGACGTGTCGCACACTCTTTATAACACAAACAAGAACGTTCTCATCCCATTGAATTTTGAAACAAGATTTCTTTCCCCTGACAGCGAAGATGAAGACCTCCGATTGGTGGAAATTTCACCACTTTTGGACTCAAAATGAGAGAGTTATGGAGGTTTTAATTTTTGGCCTTGTTTTGCACACTCTTTATGAAACGGACAAGAACTCTCACGACACATTGAATTTTTAATTGAGAATTTTCCCCATGAACGAGAATTTCAAGACCTCCGATTGCTAGAAATTGCACTACTTTTCGACTTAAAATGAGAGAGTTATGGTGGTTTTAATTTTGGGTGATGTTTCTCACGCCCTTTATAAAACGGACCAGAACACTCTCATCCCACCGAATTTTGAAACGAGAATTCTTTCCTTTGAAAGTGAATTTCAAGACCTCCGATTGGAAGATATTTCGCCACTTTTGGACCTAAAATGAGAGTTATGGAGGTTTTAATTTCTGGTGACGTGTCACACACTCTTTATAACACAAACAAGAACGCTCTCATTCCACTAAATTTTGAAACAAGATTTCTTTCCCCTGAAAGGGAACATGAAGACCTCCGATTGGTGGAAATTTCACCACTTTTGGACTCGAAATGAGAAAGTTATGGTGGTTTTAATTTTTGGTGACCTTTCGCACACTCTATATAAAACGGACCAGAACTCTCATATCGTACCGAATTTTGAAACGAGATTTATTTTCCCTAAAAGTGAATTTGAACACCTCCGAATGGTAGAAATTTCATTGCTTTTGGTCTTAAATTGAGAGGGTTATGGAGGTTTTAATCTTTGGTCATGTTTCACACTCACTTTATTAAACAGACCAGAACTCTCTCAACCCACTAAATTTTTAAAGCAGAGTTTTCCCCTCGAACGAGAATTTGAAAGATTCCAATTGGTTGAAATTGCACGACTTTTTGACTTAAAATGAGAGAGTTATGGTGGGTTTAATTTCGGGTGATGTTTCTCACGCCCTTTTTAAAACGGGCCAGAACATTCTCATCCCTCCGAATTTTGAAACGATAATTTTTTCCTTTGAAAGTGAATTTCAGGACCTTCGATTGGAAGAAATTTCACCACTTTTGGACCTAACATGAGAGTTGTGGAGGTTTTAATTTCAGGTGACCTGTCGCACACTCTTTATAACACAAACAAGAACGCTACCATCCCATTGAATTTTGATACAAGATTTCTTTCCCCTGAAAGCGAAGATGAAGACCTCCGATTGGAGGAAATTTCACCAGTTTTGGACTCAAAATGAGAGAGTTATGGAGGTTTTAATTTTCGGCCATGTTTTCCGCACTCTTTATGAAACAGACAAAAACTCTCACGACAGATTGAATTTTTAAATGAGAATTTTCCCCACGAACGAGATTTGGAAGACCTCCGATTGGTAAAAATTGCACTACTTTTCGACTTAAAATGAGAGAGTTATGGTCGTTTTAATTTTGGGTGATGTTTCTCACGCCCCTTATAAAACGGACTAGAACACTCACATCCCACCGAATTTTGACACGAGAATTCTTTCCTTTGAAAGTGAATTTCAAGTCCTCCGATTGGAAGAAATTTGGCCACTTTTGGACCTAAAATGAGAGTTATGGAGGTTTTAATTTCAGGTGACGTGTCGCACACTCTTTATAACACAGACAAGAACGCTCTCATCCCACTGAATTTTGAAGCAAGATTTCTTTCCCCTGAGAGCGAAGATGAAGACCTCCGATTCGTGGAAATTTCACCACTTTTGGACTCAAAATGAGAGAGTTATGGAGGTTTTAATTTTCGGCCACGTTTTGCACACTCTTTATGAAACGGACCAGAACTCTCACGACACATTGAATTTTTAAATGAGAATTTTCCCCACGAACGAGAATTTAAAGACCTCCGATTGGTAGAAATTGCACTAATTTCGACTTAAAATGAGAGAGTTATGGTGGTTTTAATTTTGGGTGATATTTCTCACGCCCTTTTTAAAATGGACCAGAACACTCTCATCCCACCGAATTTTGAAACGAGAATTTTTTCCTTTGAAAGTGAATTTCAGGACCTTCGATTGGAAGAAATTTCGCCACTTTTGGACCTAACATGAGAGTTATGGAGGTTTTAATTTCAGATGACCTGTCGCACACTCTTTATAACACAAACAAGAACGGTATCATCCCATTGAATTTTGAAAAAAGATTTCTTTCCCCTGAAAGCGAAGATGAAGACCTCCGATTGGAGGAAATTTCACCACTTTTGGACTCAAAATGAGAGAGTCATGGAGGTTCTAATTTTCGGCCATGTTTTCCGCACTCTTTATGAAACAGACAAAAATTCTCACGGCAGATTGAATTTTTAAATGAGAATTTTCCCCACGAACGAGATTTGGAAGACCTCCGATTGGTAAAAATTGCACTACTTTTCGACTTAAAATGAGAGACTTATGGTCGTTTTAATTTTGGGTGATGTTTCTCACGCCCATTATAAAACGGACTAGAACACTCACATCCCACCGAATTTTGAAACGAGAATTCTTTCCTTTGAAAGTGAATTTCAAGACCTCCGATTGGAAGAAATTTGGCCACTTTTGGACCTAAAATGAGAGTTATGGAGGTTTTAATTTCAGGGGACGTGTCGCACACTCTTTATAACACAGACAAGAACGCTCTCATCCCACTGAATTTTGAAACAAGATTTCTTTCCCCTGAAAGCGAAGATGAAGACCTCCGATTCGTGGAAATTTCACCACTTTTGGACTCAAAATGAGAGAGTTATGGAGGTTTTAATTTTCTCACGCCCTTTTTAAAACGGACCAGAACACTCTCATCCCACCGAATTTTGAAACGAGAATTTTTTCCTTTGAAAGTGAATTTCAGGACCTTCGATTGGAAGAAATTTCGCCACTTTTGGACCTAACATGAGAGTTGTGGAGGTTTTAATTTTAGGTGACCTGTCGCACACTCTTTATAACACAAACAAGAACGCTACCATCCCATTGAATTTTGATACAAGATTTCTTTCCCCTGAAAGCGAAGATGAAGACCTCCGATTGGAGGAAATTTCACCTGTTTTGGACTCAAAATGAGAGAGTTATGGAGGTTTTAATTTTCGGCCATGTTTTCCGCACTCTTTATGAAACAGACAAAAACTCTCACGACAGATTGAATTTTTAAATGAGAATTTTCCCCACGAACGAGATTTGGAAGACCTCCGATTGGTAAAAATTGCACTACTTTTCGACTTAAAATGAGAGAGTTATGGTCGTTTTAATTTTGGGTGATGTTTCTCACGCCCATTATAAAACGGACTAGAACACTCACATCCCACCGAATTTTGACACGAGAATTCTTTCCTTTGAAAGGGAATTTCAAGTCCTCCGATTGGAAGAAATTTGGCACTTTTGGACCTAAAATGAGAGTTATGGAGGTTTTAATTTCAGGTGACGTGTCGCACACTCTTTATAACACAGACAAGAACGCTCTCATCCCACTGAATTTTGAAACAAGATTTCTTTCCCCTGAGAGCGAAGATGAAGACCTCCGATTCGTGGAAATTTCACCACTTTTGGACTCAAAATGAGAGAGTTATGGAGGTTTTAATTTTCAGCCACGTTTTGCACTCTTTATGAAACGGACCAGAACTCTCACGACACATTGAATTTTTAAATGAGAATTTTCCCCACGAACGAGAATTTGAAGACCTCCGATTGGTAGAAATTGCACTACTTTTCGACTTAAAATGAGAGAGTTATGGTGGTTTTAATTTTGGGTGATGTTTCTCACGCCCTTTTTAAAACGGACCAGAACACTCTCATCCCACCGAATTTTGAAACGAGAATTTTTTCCTTTGAAAGTGAATTTCAGGACCTTCGATTGGAAGAAATTTCGCCACTTTCGGACCTAACATGAGAGTTATGGAGGTTTTAATTTCAGGTGACGTGTCGCACACTCTTTATAACACAAACAAGAACGTTCTCATCCCATTGAATTTTGAAACAAGATTTCTTTCCCCTGACAGCGAAGATGAAGACCTCCGATTGGTGGAAATTTCACCACTTTTGGACTCAAAATGAGAGAGTTATGGAGGTTTTAATTTTTGGCCTTGTTTTGCACACTCTTTATGAAACGGACAAGAACTCTCACGACACATTGAATTTTTAATTGAGAATTTTCCCCATGAACGAGAATTTCAAGACCTCCGATTGCTAGAAATTGCACTACTTTTCGACTTAAAATGAGAGAGTTATGGTGGTTTTAATTTTGGGTGATGTTTCTCACGCCCTTTATAAAACGGACCAGAACACTCTCATCCCACCGAATTTTGAAACGAGAATTCTTTCCTTTGAAAGTGAATTTCAAGACCTCCGATTGGAAGATATTTCGCCACTTTTGGACCTAAAATGAGAGTTATGGAGGTTTTAATTTCTGGTGACGTGTCACACACTCTTTATAACACAAACAAGAACGCTCTCATTCCACTAAATTTTGAAACAAGATTTCTTTCCCCTGAAAGGGAACATGAAGACCTCCGATTGGTGGAAATTTCACCACTTTTGGACTCGAAATGAGAAAGTTATGGTGGTTTTAATTTTTGGTGACCTTTCGCACACTCTATATAAAACGGACCAGAACTCTCATATCGTACCGAATTTTGAAACGAGATTTATTTTCCCTAAAAGTGAATTTGAACACCTCCGAATGGTAGAAATTTCATTGCTTTTGGTCTTAAATTGAGAGGGTTATGGAGGTTTTAATCTTTGGTCATGTTTCACACTCACTTTATTAAACAGACCAGAACTCTCTCAACCCACTAAATTTTTAAAGCAGAGTTTTCCCCTCGAACGAGAATTTGAAAGATTCCAATTGGTTGAAATTGCACGACTTTTTGACTTAAAATGAGAGAGTTATGGTGGGTTTAATTTCGGGTGATGTTTCTCACGCCCTTTTTAAAACGGGCCAGAACATTCTCATCCCTCCGAATTTTGAAACGATAATTTTTTCCTTTGAAAGTGAATTTCAGGACCTTCGATTGGAAGAAATTTCACCACTTTTGGACCTAACATGAGAGTTGTGGAGGTTTTAATTTCAGGTGACCTGTCGCACACTCTTTATAACACAAACAAGAACGCTACCATCCCATTGAATTTTGATACAAGATTTCTTTCCCCTGAAAGCGAAGATGAAGACCTCCGATTGGAGGAAATTTCACCAGTTTTGGACTCAAAATGAGAGAGTTATGGAGGTTTTAATTTTCGGCCATGTTTTCCGCACTCTTTATGAAACAGACAAAAACTCTCACGACAGATTGAATTTTTAAATGAGAATTTTCCCCACGAACGAGATTTGGAAGACCTCCGATTGGTAAAAATTGCACTACTTTTCGACTTAAAATGAGAGAGTTATGGTCGTTTTAATTTTGGGTGATGTTTCTCACGCCCCTTATAAAACGGACTAGAACACTCACATCCCACCGAATTTTGACACGAGAATTCTTTCCTTTGAAAGTGAATTTCAAGTCCTCCGATTGGAAGAAATTTGGCCACTTTTGGACCTAAAATGAGAGTTATGGAGGTTTTAATTTCAGGTGACGTGTCGCACACTCTTTATAACACAGACAAGAACGCTCTCATCCCACTGAATTTTGAAGCAAGATTTCTTTCCCCTGAGAGCGAAGATGAAGACCTCCGATTCGTGGAAATTTCACCACTTTTGGACTCAAAATGAGAGAGTTATGGAGGTTTTAATTTTCGGCCACGTTTTGCACACTCTTTATGAAACGGACCAGAACTCTCACGACACATTGAATTTTTAAATGAGAATTTTCCCCACGAACGAGAATTTAAAGACCTCCGATTGGTAGAAATTGCACTAATTTCGACTTAAAATGAGAGAGTTATGGTGGTTTTAATTTTGGGTGATATTTCTCACGCCCTTTTTAAAATGGACCAGAACACTCTCATCCCACCGAATTTTGAAACGAGAATTTTTTCCTTTGAAAGTGAATTTCCGGACCTTCGATTGGAAGAAATTTCGCCACTTTTGGACCTAACATGAGAGTTATGGAGGTTTTAATTTCAGATGACCTGTCGCACACTCTTTATAACACAAACAAGAACGGTATCATCCCATTGAATTTTGAAAAAAGATTTCTTTCCCCTGAAAGCGAAGATGAAGACCTCCGATTGGAGGAAATTTCACCACTTTTGGACTCAAAATGAGAGAGTCATGGAGGTTCTAATTTTCGGCCATGTTTTCCGCACTCTTTATGAAACAGACAAAAATTCTCACGGCAGATTGAATTTTTAAATGAGAATTTTCCCCACGAACGAGATTTGGAAGACCTCCGATTGGTAAAAATTGCACTACTTTTCGACTTAAAATGAGAGACTTATGGTCGTTTTAATTTTGGGTGATGTTTCTCACGCCCATTATAAAACGGACTAGAACACTCACATCCCACCGAATTTTGAAACGAGAATTCTTTCCTTTGAAAGTGAATTTCAAGACCTCCGATTGGAAGAAATTTGGCCACTTTTGGACCTAAAATGAGAGTTATGGAGGTTTTAATTTCAGGGGACGTGTCGCACACTCTTTATAACACAGACAAGAACGCTCTCATCCCACTGAATTTTGAAACAAGATTTCTTTCCCCTGAAAGCGAAGATGAAGACCTCCGATTCGTGGAAATTTCACCACTTTTGGACTCAAAATGAGAGAGTTATGGAGGTTTTAATTTTCTCACGCCCTTTTTAAAACGGACCAGAACACTCTCATCCCACCGAATTTTGAAACGAGAATTTTTTCCTTTGAAAGTGAATTTCAGGACCTTCGATTGGAAGAAATTTCGCCACTTTTGGACCTAACATGAGAGTTGTGGAGGTTTTAATTTTAGGTGACCTGTCGCACACTCTTTATAACACAAACAAGAACGCTACCATCCCATTGAATTTTGATACAAGATTTCTTTCCCCTGAAAGCGAAGATGAAGACCTCCGATTGGAGGAAATTTCACCTGTTTTGGACTCAAAATGAGAGAGTTATGGAGGTTTTAATTTTCGGCCATGTTTTCCGCACTCTTTATGAAACAGACAAAAACTCTCACGACAGATTGAATTTTTAAATGAGAATTTTCCCCACGAACGAGATTTGGAAGACCTCCGATTGGTAAAAATTGCACTACTTTTCGACTTAAAATGAGAGAGTTATGGTCGTTTTAATTTTGGGTGATGTTTCTCACGCCCATTATAAAACGGACTAGAACACTCACATCCCACCGAATTTTGACACGAGAATTCTTTCCTTTGAAAGTGAATTTCAAGTCCTCCGATTGGAAGAAATTTGGCCACTTTTGGACCTAAAATGAGAGTTATGGAGGTTTTAATTTCAGGTGACGTGTCGCACACTCTTTATAACACAGACAAGAACGCTCTCATCCCACTGAATTTTGAAACAAGATTTCTTTCCCCTGAGAACGAAGATGAAGACCTCCGATTCGTGGAAATTTCACCACTTTTGGACTCAAAATGAGAGAGTTATGGAGGTTTTAATTTTCAGCCACGTTTTGCACTCTTTATGAAACGGACCAGAACTCTCACGACACATTGAATTTTTAAATGAGAATTTTCCCCACGAACGAGAATTTGAAGACCTCCGATTGGTAGAAATTGCACTACTTTTCGACTTAAAATGAGAGAGTTATGGTGGTTTTAATTTTGGGTGATGTTTCTCACGCGCTTTATAAAACGGACCAGAACACTCTCATCCCACCGAATTTTGAAACGAGAATTTTTTCCTTTGAAAGTGAATTTCAGGACCTTCGATTGGAAGAAATTTCGCCACTTTTGGACCTAACATGAGAGTTATGGAGGTTTTAATTTCAGGTGACGTGTCGCACACTCTTTATAACACACACAAGAACGCTCTCATCCCATTGAATTTTGAAACAAGATTTCTTTCCCCTGACAGCGAAGATGAAGACCTCCGATTGGTGGAAATTTCACCACTTTTGGACTCAAAATGAGAGAGTTATGGAGGTTTTAATTTTTGGCCTTGTTTTGCACACTCTTTATGAAACGGACAAGAACTCTCACGACACATTGAATTTTTAATTGAGAATTTTCCCCATGAACGAGAATTTCAAGACCTCCGATTGGTAAAAATTGCACTACTTTTCGACTTAAAATGAGAGAGTTATGGTCGTTTTAATTTTGGGTGATGTTTCTCACGCCCATTATAAAACGGACTAGAACACTCACATCCCACCGAATTTTGAAACGAGAATTTTTTCCTTTGAAAGTGAATTTCAGGACCTTCGATTGGAAAAAAATTTCGCCACTTTTGGACCTAACATGAGAGTTATGGAGGTTTTAATTTCAGATGACCTGTCGCACACTCTTTATAACACAAACAAGAACGGTATCATCCCATTGAATTTTGAAAAAAGATTTCTTTCCCCTGAAAGCGAAGATGAAGACCTCCGATTGGAGGAAATTTCACCACTTTTGGACTCAAAATGAGAGAGTCATGGAGGTTCTAATTTTCGGCCATGTTTTCCGCACTCTTTATGAAACAGACAAAAATTCTCACGACAGATTGAATTTTTAAATGAGAATTTTCCACACGAACGAGATTTGGAAGACCTCCGATTGGTAAAAATTGCACTACTTTTCGACTTAAAATGAGATAGTTATGGTCGTTTTAATTTTGGGTGATGTTTCTCACGCCCATTATAAAACGGACTAGAACACTCACATCCCACCGAATTTTGAAACGAGAATTCTTTCCTTTGAAAGTAAATTTCAAGACCTCCGATTGGAAGAAATTTGGCCACTTTTGGACCTAAAATGAGAGTTATGGAGGTTTTAATTTCAGGTGACGTGTCGCACACTCTTTATAACACAGACAAGAACGCTCTCATCCCACTGAATTTTGAAACAAGATTTCTTTCCCCTGAAAGCGAAGATGAAGACCTCCGATTCGTGGAAATTTCACCACTTTTGGACTCAAAATGAGAGAGTTATGGAGGTTTTAATTTTCTCACGCCCTTTTTAAAACGGACCAGAACACTCTCATCCCACCGAATTTTGAAACGAGAATTTTTTCCTTTGAAAGTGAATTTCAGGACCTTCGATTGGAAGAAATTTCGCCACTTTTGGACCTAACATGAGAGTTGTGGAGGTTTTAATTTCAGGTGACCTGTCGCACACTCTTTATAACACAAACAAGAACGCTACCATCCCATTGAATTTTGATACAAGATTTCTTTCCCCTGAAAGCGAAGATGAAGACCTCCGATTGGAGGAAATTTCACCAGTTTTGGACTCAAAATGAGAGAGTTATGGAGGTTTTAATTTTCGGCCATGTTTTCCGCACTCTTTATGAAACAGACAAAAACTCTCACGACAGATTGAATTTTTAAATGAGAATTTTCCCCACGAACGAGATTTGGAAGACCTCCGATTGGTAAAAATTGCACTACTTTTCGACTTAAAATGAGAGAGTTATGGTCGTTTTAATTTTGGGTGATGTTTCTCACGCCCATTATAAAACGGACTAGAACACTCACATCCCACCGAATTTTGACACGAGAATTCTTTCCTTTGAAAGGGAATTTCAAGTCCTCCGATTGGAAGAAATTTGGCACTTTTGGACCTAAAATGAGAGTTATGGAGGTTTTAATTTCAGGTGACGTGTCGCACACTCTTTATAACACAGACAAGAACGCTCTCATCCCACTGAATTTTGAAACAAGATTTCTTTCCCCTGAGAGCGAAGATGAAGACCTCCGATTCGTGGAAATTTCACCACTTTTGGACTCAAAATGAGAGAGTTATGGAGGTTTTAATTTTCAGCCACGTTTTGCACTCTTTATGAAACGGACCAGAACTCTCACGACACATTGAATTTTTAAATGAGAATTTTCCCCACGAACGAGAATTTGAAGACCTCCGATTGGTAGAAATTGCACTACTTTTCGACTTAAAATGAGAGAGTTATGGTGGTTTTAATTTTGGGTGATGTTTCTCACGCCCTTTTTAAAACGGACCAGAACACTCTCATCCCACCGAATTTTGAAACGAGAATTTTTTCCTTTGAAAGTGAATTTCAGGACCTTCGATTGGAAGAAATTTCGCCACTTTCGGACCTAACATGAGAGTTATGGAGGTTTTAATTTCAGGTGACGTGTCGCACACTCTTTATAACACAAACAAGAACGTTCTCATCCCATTGAATTTTGAAACAAGATTTCTTTCCCCTGACAGCGAAGATGAAGACCTCCGATTGGTGGAAATTTCACCACTTTTGGACTCAAAATGAGAGAGTTATGGAGGTTTTAATTTTTGGCCTTGTTTTGCACACTCTTTATGAAACGGACAAGAACTCTCACGACACATTGAATTTTTAATTGAGAATTTTCCCCATGAACGAGAATTTCAAGACCTCCGATTGCTAGAAATTGCACTACTTTTCGACTTAAAATGAGAGAGTTATGGTGGTTTTAATTTTGGGTGATGTTTCTCACGCCCTTTATAAAACGGACCAGAACACTCTCATCCCACCGAATTTTGAAACGAGAATTCTTTCCTTTGAAAGTGAATTTCAAGACCTCCGATTGGAAGATATTTCGCCACTTTTGGACCTAAAATGAGAGTTATGGAGGTTTTAATTTCTGGTGACGTGTCACACACTCTTTATAACACAAACAAGAACGCTCTCATTCCACTAAATTTTGAAACAAGATTTCTTTCCCCTGAAAGGGAACATGAAGACCTCCGATTGGTGGAAATTTCACCACTTTTGGACTCGAAATGAGAAAGTTATGGTGGTTTTAATTTTTGGTGACCTTTCGCACACTCTATATAAAACGGACCAGAACTCTCATATCGTACCGAATTTTGAAACGAGATTTATTTTCCCTAAAAGTGAATTTGAACACCTCCGAATGGTAGAAATTTCATTGCTTTTGGTCTTAAATTGAGAGGGTTATGGAGGTTTTAATCTTTGGTCATGTTTCACACTCACTTTATTAAACAGACCAGAACTCTCTCAACCCACTAAATTTTTAAAGCAGAGTTTTCCCCTCGAACGAGAATTTGAAAGATTCCAATTGGTTGAAATTGCACGACTTTTTGACTTAAAATGAGAGAGTTATGGTGGGTTTAATTTCGGGTGATGTTTCTCACGCCCTTTTTAAAACGGGCCAGAACATTCTCATCCCTCCGAATTTTGAAACGATAATTTTTTCCTTTGAAAGTGAATTTCAGGACCTTCGATTGGAAGAAATTTCACCACTTTTGGACCTAACATGAGAGTTGTGGAGGTTTTAATTTCAGGTGACCTGTCGCACACTCTTTATAACACAAACAAGAACGCTACCATCCCATTGAATTTTGATACAAGATTTCTTTCCCCTGAAAGCGAAGATGAAGACCTCCGATTGGAGGAAATTTCACCAGTTTTGGACTCAAAATGAGAGAGTTATGGAGGTTTTAATTTTCGGCCATGTTTTCCGCACTCTTTATGAAACAGACAAAAACTCTCACGACAGATTGAATTTTTAAATGAGAATTTTCCCCACGAACGAGATTTGGAAGACCTCCGATTGGTAAAAATTGCACTACTTTTCGACTTAAAATGAGAGAGTTATGGTCGTTTGAATTTTGGGTGATGTTTCTCACGCCCCTTATAAAACGGACTAGAACACTCACATCCCACCGAATTTTGACACGAGAATTCTTTCCTTTGAAAGTGAATTTCAAGTCCTCCGATTGGAAGAAATTTGGCCACTTTTGGACCTAAAATGAGAGTTATGGAGGTTTTAATTTCAGGTGACGTGTCGCACACTCTTTATAACACAGACAAGAACGCTCTCATCCCACTGAATTTTGAAGCAAGATTTCTTTCCCCTGAGAGCGAAGATGAAGACCTCCGATTCGTGGAAATTTCACCACTTTTGGACTCAAAATGAGAGAGTTATGGAGGTTTTAATTTTCGGCCACGTTTTGCACACTCTTTATGAAACGGACCAGAACTCTCACGACACATTGAATTTTTAAATGAGAATTTTCCCCACGAACGAGAATTTAAAGACCTCCGATTGGTAGAAATTGCACTAATTTCGACTTAAAATGAGAGAGTTATGGTGGTTTTAATTTTGGGTGATATTTCTCACGCCCTTTTTAAAATGGACCAGAACACTCTCATCCCACCGAATTTTGAAACGAGAATTTTTTCCTTTGAAAGTGAATTTCAGGACCTTCGATTGGAAGAAATTTCGCCACTTTTGGACCTAACATGAGAGTTATGGAGGTTTTAATTTCAGATGACCTGTCGCACACTCTTTATAACACAAACAAGAACGGTATCATCCCATTGAATTTTGAAAAAAGATTTCTTTCCCCTGAAAGCGAAGATGAAGACCTCCGATTGGAGGAAATTTCACCACTTTTGGACTCAAAATGAGAGAGTCATGGAGGTTCTAATTTTCGGCCATGTTTTCCGCACTCTTTATGAAACAGACAAAAATTCTCACGGCAGATTGAATTTTTAAATGAGAATTTTCCCCACGAACGAGATTTGGAAGACCTCCGATTGGTAACAATTGCACTACTTTTCGACTTAAAATGAGAGACTTATGGTCGTTTTAATTTTGGGTGATGTTTCTCACGCCCATTATAAAACGGACTAGAACACTCACATCCCACCGAATTTTGAAACGAGAATTCTTTCCTTTGAAAGTGAATTTCAAGACCTCCGATTGGAAGAAATTTGGCCACTTTTGGACCTAAAATGAGAGTTATGGAGGTTTTAATTTCAGGGGACGTGTCGCACACTCTTTATAACACAGACAAGAACGCTCTCATCCCACTGAATTTTGAAACAAGATTTCTTTCCCCTGACAGCGAAGATGAAGACCTCCGATTGGTGGAAATTTCACCACTTTTGGACTCAAAATGAGAGAGTTATGGAGGTTTTAATTTTTGGCCTTGTTTTGCACACTCTTTATGAAACGGACAAGAACTCTCACGACACATTGAATTTTTAATTGAGAATTTTCCCCATGAACGAGAATTTCAAGACCTCCGATTGCTAGAAATTGCACTACTTTTCGACTTAAAATGAGAGAGTTATGGTGGTTTTAATTTTGGGTGATGTTTCTCACGCCCTTTATAAAACGGACCAGAACACTCTCATCCCACCGAATTTTGAAACGAGAATTCTTTCCTTTGAAAGTGAATTTCAAGACCTCCGATTGGAAGATATTTCGCCACTTTTGGACCTAAAATGAGAGTTATGGAGGTTTTAATTTCTGGTGACGTGTCACACACTCTTTATAACACAAACAAGAACGCTCTCATTCCACTAAATTTTGAAACAAGATTTCTTTCCCCTGAAAGGGAACATGAAGACCTCCGATTGGTGGAAATTTCACCACTTTTGGACTCGAAATGAGAAAGTTATGGTGGTTTTAATTTTTGGTGACCTTTCGCACACTCTATATAAAACGGACCAGAACTCTCATATCGTACCGAATTTTGAAACGAGATTTATTTTCCCTAAAAGTGAATTTGAACACCTCCGAATGGTAGAAATTTCATTGCTTTTGGTCTTAAATTGAGAGGGTTATGGAGGTTTTAATCTTTGGTCATGTTTCACACTCACTTTATTAAACAGACCAGAACTCTCTCAACCCACTAAATTTTTAAAGCAGAGTTTTCCCCTCGAACGAGAATTTGAAAGATTCCAATTGGTTGAAATTGCACGACTTTTTGACTTAAAATGAGAGAGTTATGGTGGGTTTAATTTCGGGTGATGTTTCTCACGCCCTTTTTAAAACGGGCCAGAACATTCTCATCCCTCCGAATTTTGAAACGATAATTTTTTCCTTTGAAAGTGAATTTCAGGACCTTCGATTGGAAGAAATTTCACCACTTTTGGACCTAACATGAGAGTTGTGGAGGTTTTAATTTCAGGTGACCTGTCGCACACTCTTTATAACACAAACAAGAACGCTACCATCCCATTGAATTTTGATACAAGATTTCTTTCCCCTGAAAGCGAAGATGAAGACCTCCGATTGGAGGAAATTTCACCAGTTTTGGACTCAAAATGAGAGAGTTATGGAGGTTTTAATTTTCGGCCATGTTTTCCGCACTCTTTATGAAACAGACAAAAACTCTCACGACAGATTGAATTTTTAAATGAGAATTTTCCCCACGAACGAGATTTGGAAGACCTCCGATTGGTAAAAATTGCACTACTTTTCGACTTAAAATGAGAGAGTTATGGTCGTTTTAATTTTGGGTGATGTTTCTCACGCCCCTTATAAAACGGACTAGAACACTCACATCCCACCGAATTTTGACACGAGAATTCTTTCCTTTGAAAGTGAATTTCAAGTCCTCCGATTGGAAGAAATTTGGCCACTTTTGGACCTAAAATGAGAGTTATGGAGGTTTTAATTTCAGGTGACGTGTCGCACACTCTTTATAACACAGACAAGAACGCTCTCATCCCACTGAATTTTGAAGCAAGATTTCTTTCCCCTGAGAGCGAAGATGAAGACCTCCGATTCGTGGAAATTTCACCACTTTTGGACTCAAAATGAGAGAGTTATGGAGGTTTTAATTTTCGGCCACGTTTTGCACACTCTTTATGAAACGGACCAGAACTCTCACGACACATTGAATTTTTAAATGAGAATTTTCCCCACGAACGAGAATTTAAAGACCTCCGATTGGTAGAAATTGCACTAATTTCGACTTAAAATGAGAGAGTTATGGTGGTTTTAATTTTGGGCGATATTTCTCACGCCCTTTTTAAAATGGACCAGAACACTCTCATCCCACCGAATTTTGAAACGAGAATTTTTTCCTTTGAAAGTGAATTTCAGGACCTTCGATTGGAAGAAATTTCGCCACTTTTGGACCTAACATGAGAGTTATGGAGGTTTTAATTTCAGATGACCTGTCGCACACTCTTTATAACACAAACAAGAACGGTATCATCCCATTGAATTTTGAAAAAAGATTTCTTTCCCCTGAAAGCGAAGATGAAGACCTCCGATTGGAGGAAATTTCACCACTTTTGGACTCAAAATGAGAGAGTCATGGAGGTTCTAATTTTCGGCCATGTTTTCCGCACTCTTTATGAAACAGACAAAAATTCTCACGACAGATTGAATTTTTAAATGAGAATTTTCCCCACGAACGAGATTTGGAAGACCTCCGATTGGTAAAAATTGCACTACTTTTCGACTTAAAATGAGAGAGTTATGGTCGTTTTAATTTTGGGTGATGTTTCTCACGCCCATTATAAAACGGACTAGAACACTCACATCCCACCGAATTTTGAAACGAGAATTCTTTCCTTTGAAAGTGAATTTCAAGACCTCCGATTGGATGAAATTTGGCCACTTTTGGACCTAAAATGAGAGTTATGGAGGTTTTAATTTCAGGTGACGTGTCGCACACTCTTTATAACACAGACAAGAACGCTCTCATCCCACTGAATTTTGAAACAAGATTTCTTTCCCCTGAAAGCGAAGATGAAGACCTCCGATTCGTGGAAATTTCACCACTTTTGGACTCAAAATGAGAGAGTTATGGAGGTTTTAATTTTCTCACGCCCTTTTTAAAACGGACCAGAACACTCACATCCCACCGAATTTTGACACGAGAATTCTTTCCTTTGAAAGTGAATTTCAAGTCCTCCGATTGGAAGAAATTTGGCCACTTTTGGACCTAAAATGAGAGTTATGGAGGTTTTAATTTCAGGTGACGTGTCGCACACTCTTTATAACACAGACAAGAACGCTCTCATCCCACTGAATTTTGAAACAAGATTTCTTTCCCCTGAGAGCGAAGATGAAGACCTCCGATTCGTGGAAATTTCACCACTTTTGGACTCAAAATGAGAGAGTTATGGAGGTTTTAATTTTCGGCCACGTTTTGCACACTCTTTATGAAACGGACCAGAACTCTCACGACACATTGAATTTTTAAATGAGAATTTTCCCCACGAACGAGAATTTGAAGACCTCCGATTGGTAGAAATTGCACTATTTTTCGACTTAAAATGAGAGAGTTATGGTGGTTTTAATTTTGGGTGATGTTTCTCACGCGCTTTATAAAAATGACCAGAACACTCTCATCCCACCGAATTTTGAAACGAGAATTTTTTCCTTTGAAAGTGAATTTCAGGACCTTCGATTGGACGAAATTTCGCCACTTTTGGACCTAACATGAGAGTTATGGAGGTTTTAATTTCAGGTGACCTGTCGCACACTCTTTATAACACAAACAAGAACGCTATCATCCCATTGAATTTTGAAACAAGATTTCTTTCCCCTGAAAGCGAAGATGAAGACCTCCGATTGGAGGAAATTTCACCAGTTTTGGACTCAAAATGAGAGAGTTATGGAGGTTTTAATTTTCGGCCATGTTTTCCGCACTCTTTATGAAACAGACAAAAACTCTCACGACAGATTGAATTTTTAAATGAGAATTTTCCCCACGAACGAGATTTGGAAGACCTCCGATTGGTAAAAATTGCACTACTTTTCGACTTAAAATGAGAGAGTTATGGTCGTTTTAATTTTGGGTGATGTTTCTCACGCCCATTATAAAACGGACTAGAACACTCACATCCCACCGAATTTTGACACGAGAATTCTTTCCTTTGAAAGTGAATTTCAAGTCCTCCGATTGGAAGAAATTTGGCCACTTTTGGACCTAAAATGAGAGTTATGGAGGTTTTAATTTCAGGTGACGTGTCGCACACTCTTTATAACACAGACAAGAACGCTCTCATCCCACTGAATTTTGAAGCAAGATTTCTTTCCCCTGAGAGCGAAGATGAAGACCTCCGATTCGTGGAAATTTCACCACTTTTGGACTCAAAATGAGAGAGTTATGGAGGTTTTAATTTTCGGCCACGTTTTGCACACTCTTTATTAAACGGACCAGAACTCTCACGACACATTGAATTTTTAAATGAGAATTTTCCCCACGAACGAGAATTTAAAGACCTCCGATTGGTAGAAATTGCACTAATTTCGACTTAAAATGAGAGAGTTATGGTGGTTTTAATTTTGGGTGATATTTCTCACGCCCTTTTTAAAATGGACCAGAACACTCTCATCCCACCGAATTTTGAAACGAGAATTTTTTCCTTTGAAAGTGAATTTCAGGACCTTCGATTGGAAGAAATTTCGCCACTTTTGGACCTAACATGAGAGTTGTGGAGGTTTTAATTTCAGGTGACCTGTCGCACACTCTTTATAACACAAACAAGAACGCTACCATCCCATTGAATTTTGATACAAGATTTCTTTCCCCTGAAAGCGAAGATGAAGACCTCCGATTGGAGGAAATTTCACCAGTTTTGGACTCAAAATGAGAGAGTTATGGAGGTTTTAATTTTCGGCCATGTTTTTCGCACTCTTTATGAAACAGACAAAAACTCTCACGACAGATTGAATTTTTAAATGAGAATTTTCCCCACGAACGAGATTTGGAAGACCTCCGATTGGTAAAAATTGCACTACTTTTCGACTTAAAATGAGAGAGTTATGGTCGTTTTAATTTTGGGTGATGTTTCTCACGCCCATTATAAAACGGACTAGAACACTCACATCCCACCGAATTTTGACACGAGAATTCTTTCCTTTGAAAGTGAATTTCAAGTCCTCCGATTGGAAGAAATTTCGCCACTTTTTGTAGACACCCCCATTTTGCTCTGCCTTAATCGATAAATAAATTAGGGTTTTTCCATCGGTTTTCCAATGTCTTTCCTTCCCGCGTTTGTTACATTTCGCATTTTCCCGCTAAATGTTGAGAATGATTATTCAGAAAAATCTAAACCAGAGAGAATTGGGACCCGTTTGGTGGGCCCGCATTGGGTGCTTCGATTAAATTTGGATCGAGAAAGTTGGACCCATTTGGTGGGGCCGCATGATGCATTTTGATTAAATTTGGACTCGTTTGGTGGGCCCGCATTGAACATTTGTTTAAAATCGAATCAACCGAGGGCCCACATTGTGGGGCCCGCGTTGTGGGGCCTCAGTGGGGCCTCTTGTGAGGCCTCTTATGAAGAGCAATGATGGTAGCTCTCCACTAAGAAACATGATGGGCCCTCCACTAAGAGCAATAATGATGGACTCTCCACTAAGAAACATGATGGGCCCTCCACTAAGAGCAATAATGATGGACTCTCCACTAAGAAACATGATGGGCCCTCCACTAAGAGCAATAATGATGGACTCTCCACTAAGAAACATGATGGGCCCTCCACTAAGAGCAATAATGATGGACTCTCCACTAAGAAACATGATGGGCCCTCCACTAAGAGCAATAATGATGGACTCTCCACTAAGAAACATGATGGGCCCTCCACTAAGAACAATAATGATGGATTCTCCACTAAGAGGGACAACATGATGAGCTCTCCACCAACATATCTCTCTCTCTCTCTTTCTCTCCCTATATATATCTCCCTTCCCATCCAGGAGGAAAAAAAAAAAAAGAGAAATTTATCTTCCATTATCTCTTTCTCTTCCATTATCTCTTCTAATCACTCCCTCCAATCCCTTTCCTCAATATATTCTTCCATCCCTCTCCCTAATATTCTTCTTCCATTATCTCTTCACTCCCTCAATCACTCCCTCTAAACACTCCAGAGAAAGCGAAAGACGGCGGAGCGGATCGGCGGCGGCAGGATTTTTTATATTTTTTTGGATTGGGCGGAGATCTTCACCACAGGTAGGTGCATTGTTCTCAAAATATTTCTGTATTTTTCCGAATTTTTCTGATTTTTTCCGCAAATTGTGTTTTAAAAATGGAAAACTCTTCAAAAAACATCTTTTGACGAAGAAAAATTAAATTATATACCAAACAGATTCTAAAATTAATGAAATTTCGTGGGAAAATAATATGTTACTGATTCATTTTACCATGAATTTATAAAGATTTTTGGAGTTTATTTGGTATATTATTTAATATTTTCTTTGAAACTTATCATATTTTAGGAGAATTTTTACTAACATCAGATCATCATTAAAATTCATAAAATTTTTACAGTAGTCTTATCTTCCATATTACTTGTTACTATAAAATTTTCGTGTTATTTGGATCTGTTTTAATATGGGATGTAGTGTTAATTTATAATCTGGTCTGGCAATTGTAAAATCCGAAATTGGTAGTAAAGAATTTCTACAATTCATGAAAATCTCACTGCATGCTATTTTGATTCATATAGTATTTCTGTAGAAATTTCATAGAATTTAGAGTTGTATTTCTACTAGTTTATGTGTTAATTGTGCAATCTGGACATTTAATGGATTAATCAAGATTAAATGTGAATTTAATGTAAAAATATGCAAAACTCATCCTGTAAGCTACATACATTTTCATCTTGCTGCTGTAGAAATTTCAAATCATTTCGAATTTATTTGCAACAATTTCACTTGTAAAACCGCTCATATGCTTAAAATTGATAAAATCCATGGAAAATTCGAAATTAATTGAAAATCATATAAAAATTCCTAAAGAACTTTAAAATTCTGTCACATGTTCACTCCTTAATCCATTAAAACAGAAATTTTAGGATCTTTAGATTTTCCTGGAAAAATGGCCAGTGCATCCATAATCGTATCCCAATTGCAACTTGATCTTTGACAATTTGAATATTTAAGTTATAGCATGTTGTTGGCTCCGAGGTTATTGTCCACGGAAATCCTGAGATTCTGCCAGGCAATAAGATGCTATAACCTAAGTATTAAATTGCACAAGGAAAGAGCGCACGATTCCCTCCTTTGGATGCCATTCAAGGCCGAAATTGGTGAACCCTAGAACCATTGGTAATCCTTAAATGTCTAGAAACTGAAAATCTTCGAAATCTGAAACTCATTAACCTCGAGAACTTAAATCGATTTATCTTGTGTCTTTCGGAACCATTGGATTATGGTTTCCAATCTAAGAACCATTAGAGCCCAATTTAGGAACACTGGTGTCGTGCCGTGTCCTAGGTTTTAGGGAGTCCTAGAGTTAGGAGTCCAGCCTCATCACGGACGCTTGCTATGAATAGCAACCGTACCATAGGTCTAGTTACACTAGTCACCCAATCTTTCCTTAAGACAAGCCTAGTAAACTAGGATGTAGGCAAACCTGCATTAGTCTAAGGAACAACTTGCATTTAGATAAGAATCATACAGCATCTTAGATGAAATCCTAAGATAATAAAATCCTCAACTTGAATTAAAGAACTACTTTTAAAACTGTTGAAACAGTCAAATCCGTCTAAGTCGGTGTCCTAGTTGAGTTAGGCATAAGTAGCTTGGCTTAGGTGCACTGAACTACGTCGACTCTGATCCCAGTGAGGCTTGGGTACGTAGGCAGCTTGGATGTCTGACGGCATACCACCCGCGAGTCGGCACCACAACAAATTGTGGTGTTTTGTATATTAATTTTCTTGTAAATACTTAATCAAATCAGTTAGGGTTTTCCATGAAATTAGAATTCTAGGAGAACTTTCACTTAGAATGAATCCAGACAAATTAATAAATCAAGATACACATCTAGGATTCACATTGAAATTAGATTCTAGGATGCATGTCACTTAGTTCGCACAATAACATAGAGTTGAATGAGCCATTTAAAATAAATTTAAAAGAGTTAGCTTTTGGAATCGAAGACCGATTATCGGGCAGGAATGGTGCATGTGGTGGATAACTCCCCATACCTTCCATTCTCGTAACCAGGTAGCGAGTCTAGATTTCTGGTTAATTACGGGTCCTAGATCCCACATCTAGGTGGCGACTCTGTCAGTCTCTTTCGTGTGGAATTCGGATTGCCTTAGTGATCCCAAGTTTACAGGAAAGACAAATTCAAATCAATAATTAAAATGCACACGCCAATCGCGTGGGAACGAGAGACCAAGAGAGAGCGCGCGGCGGCTCGCGCCCCACGCCCCTCTCGCGGGATCATGTCCCACAGTCTGGCGACTCTGCTGGGGACCACCTAACTTCATTAAAATTTCAAAAGATAATTCATTTGAATTTAATTTAACTGGCTCATAAAAACTCTATACTTGTTAGATTAGTTTGTCTTGTTTTATTTTCTCATCACATTTTACTCAAACTTAATTTAACAAAACCTGAAGGCATCATAGATTGCGCGAACTTATTGCACACACTTACATCACTTGCATCTAAACCCTGCATCTCACATGCACACACGTCCTATTTTAGGAACCCGGAGTGTTATCTAGCATGGTTGACTGGGATTTCATCACCTGGTGCCTCTGTGCTAGAGAAGCATTCCACCCTTAGCCTAGTACCTTTATGGTACGTAAACGGATCTCTTGTTCACGTACTGATACGCCGGACACTGGTACAGTATATCGAACAGGGATTCGCGCTAAGGGAACTCTTGGCCTTACCCCTAGATTAACCCACACATGCATGTAGTCTACGAACACATGTGCATCACGTGTGTAAGCCTAGTTTAGGATATCTTACCCATTTGTGTCTAGATTAGGCCGTAGTCCATTTTCCAATGGCTACGATCGGTCCTTAGATACACGAACAAAGTCATGAGTCGAGATCCTCTCTCCACTCCGCTAGATTAGGAGTAAGGTTGATGCCTTCAGGTAACACTGATAAAATGTGTGAAGATTAAAAATTTTCCCTTTGGGGTTAGGATATAAATCCCATCATTTTCAAAGATCTCATAGGATTAGTCATTCATGATCTATCCGTTGAAAATAGTCCTATGCAATCTCACATTTTGATCATGTGTCTATCATTCGTCTCTTGTGGGATTCGATTGTGTCTTCATTGGCGGAAATTGTGTCTCAATCATTTGATCGTGCAATCTTGATGATCCAATCTTGCCTGTACCCTTGGTCTCTTCCTCCTCTAAGGGCAACCTTTTTCAAGAATATTTCTGCTAAATCCTTCAGAGTTTACTCTCATAATCCTTGAACTAAGGGCATTCCCCTATGCGAATCTGTCATCATTGTCATGTCTTGGTCCTTTAGGATTCATTCTATTGTCCCAACTACTTGTGAACCAGCTTTCGCCGAGCCTCCGAAGCTAGACAGTTGCAGCAGTTAAAGTTTTAGTCATTTATTATTTTATGTTGAGTCAGTCACCATGGTCAGTACAATTGTTGAGTCCGGTCTTACAATTAAAGGTCAATGCCTAGTCCAGGCAAGTTATCTTTTGATTTTTCTATTTTAGGGTCGTGAATCCTGAGCATGTTCAGAATAGGTTGTCAGATGTAAGAGCTTTCTCTTTAAATGAAATTGGAAGTCCCAATAATTCACTTGTGTCCGTTTCTTAAGTGTGCTTCTGATCTTAAAATAAGACTCCCTCCTCGAATGAGGACAAAATTGACGAAACTCCACTTGAGTCACAACGATTACTTGAACAAGAGGAGGAGCGCCAATCTCAGCCTTTCAAAGATGAAATTGAAGTGGTAAACACTGGCACTGAAACCTTGATCCAGTAAATGCCGATTGAAAATACATTACCCTCTGAAGAGTGTAAAGAATTGGTAAACCCATTTTGAGGATAAAAAGATGGTCCGGTAAGCGTTACCATTAATGCCAAGAGAAAGACCCAGATAGAAGGTTCAAGAAAGAATGAAGTGAATATCATATGCTATGCAAGGGGCATGGAGTGGAAACAACTTTCATATTTCCAATCAATGACCTTGGTTCTTAAATCCATAACATGAAGCCATCAAATTCGAGATAAGAAGTTCAAGAGCAAGCATTGAAAAGTGATCATCAGATATCAAGAGTTACAAATCCATAGATGGAGGATGTCGAAGAACAAGTTTCGCTCTATGAAAGTCGAAGGCGCGTATTAGAATCTTGAAAGAAGAAGATCTATTATCTCTTACCTGGAAATGCCGTCAAACTCCGTAAAAAAAAAAAAAAAAGAAGAAGAAAAATAAATAAATAAATAATCAGTACCAGAGGGACTCTAGTAAACTAGATCGACTCCCAATCTGAACATCGGAAGGCCTTCTTTGGCCGAATAAATCCCAAAATCGGAACCCAATGTCAAAACAAATACCTGTTTGCAAACCCTTTGAGCCTGAATGAAATTTTCTTGAAAACCCATCAAACTAGGGGCATTCGCCCCGAACTACGCGAGACCTGATCCCTACACTGGGGTACGTAGGCAGCTCGGTTAAACCGAGTTCGGTCGATTCAAAAAAAAGAAAAAAGGAAAAGAAATTTAATCGTTCCAAAAAAAAAAAGAGGGACCAGTTCCAAAAGAAGAGAGGTCAATCATTCCAGAAAGAAAGAAAAAAAGGAAAAAATCAATTAACCTTCAAACAATTTATCTTCAAACTAGGGGCATTCGCCCTGAACTACACACGACCTGATTCCTATCTTGGGATATGTAGGCAACCTATTCATAGGTTCGGTCGAAATCTTTGTCGAGCCTTAAGCCATTCTTTGAAAAACCCTATCCTACCTATAAAGTCCTTCCGGTGTTCAGAACTAATGATCTAGGTCCCGAAACACAAAAAGAAAAAAAAATGATGATGAATAAAAAAAAAATGGAGTTTGAAGATCTGCTAGACTGAAAACCTGAAAGGGCGGTTTAGGCAAAATTTAAGATCATTCCCCTGCTAAGTTGAAAACCCGAAAGGGCGACTTAGGCAAAAGCTAAGGGGATAGCCTGCTGGATCGAAAACCTAGAAAGGTGGTTCAGGCAAAAGTTAAGGCTAGCGCGGTCCGCCAAGTCAAAAACCCTGAAGAGGTGACTTGGTCACGGTAAGAGAATCGATATAAGAAGGCTACAGCCGGTATCAAGACTGAAGATCAACTGAAGTTCAAGCAAATGCAAGTGATATCTTCAAAACTGGGGGCATTGAAGCTAAGCAATCTTAGGGGTCATAATTAAATTCTTGAGGCATTACTGTTTCAAGGAAGAAGTCCAGTGTTACGATTTCAAAAAAAAAAAAAAAAAAAAGAAAAAAAAAGAAAAAGCATTCTTCGAAAGGATAGACTTACCAAATAAAACGTTAACTAAGTTAGAAGCATTACTGTGTCTGTCAGTGCAGTCAGTCAATCTTTGTTATTCTAAGTTCACTCATTCAAAGCTCCTCAATCCTTTGAGTAGTTCCTTTTATCTAAGTTTTCTCTTTAAAAAGAGTCAATCGTCGTCCTTGTGTCCAAACTAATGCAACTGTCTCGGTGAAGGAGGCCCGGCCTCGTCAGCTCATTGCGATTGTACCTGAAAGAGCTCGAGAATCCAGTCAAACAGCTTCAGTTCAAAGATGATTAACCCAGAAGAATTCAGAAGTAGAAACATCAGAAAGCCCAGCTTCCGTAAAAAGATCATACCCCAGGAAGGCATCTTAAGCTTGGAAGAGCCTCAAATGCAATGATGGTCGAGCCAATTTCTCAGAAAGATGAACCGTTAAAATTCAGAATTTCCTTCCAGTTAGTTAAATACTATCCTGGTCAAGAAATGTTTATCAAGAGGCAAGTCCCACTTTTCCATGATTATATCCAAGAGAGCCGTTGTTCTAGATTACCAATTTCAAGTGTCTTGTTCAAGGTTTCAGTTATCCAAATCCCCAAAGACAGGACCAGCTGTCCCTTTGAGAAAAATCTTGTTGAAGTTTCATAAAAGTGTTCCTAATCCATTCTGGTTAGTAATGGTTCTTCGTTCCTAAGATTTGCCGTCTCATCATACGTCAAAGTCTTGGTTTCCAATATCTTTACCGGGCACGATCTATAATATCCCCGATTTCATTGAGTTCAAAAAAAAAAAAAAAAAAAATCCAAATTCATCAAATCCAATTCTACGTCAAATTCATGAAAAATCCAAAATTTATCAAAAAAAAAAAAAAATCCAAATTCATCAAATCCAATTCTACGTCAAATTCATGAAAAATCCAAAATTTATCAAAAAAAAAAAAAAAAAAAAAAAAAAAAAATCCAAATTCATCAAATCCAATTCTACGTCAAATTCATGAAAAATCCAAAATTTATCAAAAAAATAAAAAAATAAAAAAATAAAAAAATCCAAAATTCATCAAATCCAATTCTACGTCAAATTCAAGTTCATGAAAAATCTCTAAATTCTTCGGTGTTGAATTCATCAATCAAAGCTATCTTGTTTCCTTGAGCCCGTTTGTGAACGGCGCCTCATTTCTCGAGTCCATTTGTGAATGGTCTCGTTTTCTCCTGGAACCCGTTTGTGAGCGGCGCCTCATTTCTCGAGTCCATTTGTGAATGGTCTCGTTTTCTCCTGGAACCCGTTTGTGAGCGGTGTCTCATTTTCTGAGTCCATTTGTGAATAGTCTCATGTCCTCCTTGAGCCCGTTTGTGAACGGTGTCTCATTTTCCGAGTCCATTTGTGAATGGTCTCTTAACCTCCTTGAGGCCGTTTGTGAACGGTACATCATTCATCAAACCCTATCCTACGTCAAATTCAAATTCATGAAAAATCTCCAAATTCTTCATTGTCAAATTCATTAATTCATCTCAACCGAAGTTGAAGCCGTAAAAATACGGTATTTCATTCTGAGTCCATTCAAAATGTTCTCTTATTCCCTTTGAGCATCATACAAATATGATACCTCATTTCCTTGGAACTCCGTAAAAATACGGTATTCCATTCTCTTCTGAGTCCATACAACTATGGTCTCTTACTCTCTTTGAGCATCATACAAATATGATACCTCATTTCCTTGGAACTCCGTAAAAATACGGTATTCCATTCTCTTCTGAGTCCATTCAAAAATGTTCTCTTATTCTCTTTGAACATCATACAAATATGATACCTCATTTCTTTGGAACTCCGTAAAAATACGGTATTCCATTCTCTTCTGAGTCCATTCAAAATGTTCTCTTATTCCCTTTGAGCATCATACAAATATGATAGCTCATTTCCTTGGAACTCCGTAAAAATACGGTATTCCATTCTCTTCTGAGTCCATTCAAAAATGTTCTCTTATTCTCTTTGAGCATCATACAAATATGATAGCTCATTTCCTTGGAACTCCATAAAAATACGGTATTCCAATCTCTTCTGAGTCCATTCAAAAATGTTCTCTTATTCTCTTTGAGCATCATACAAATATGAGAGCTCATTTCCTTGGAACTCCGTAAAAATACGGTATTCCATTCTCTTCTGAGTCCATTCAAAAATGTTCTCTTATTCTCTTTGAGCATCATACAAATATGATACCTCATTTCTTTGGAACTCCGTAAAAATACGGTATTCCATTCTCTTTTGAGTCCGTTAAAAAATGTTCTCTTATTCTCTGTGAGCATCATACAAATATGATACCTCATTTCTTTGGAACTCCGTAAAAATACGGTATTCCATTCTCTTCTGAGTCCATTAAAAAATGTTCTCTTATTCTCTTTGAGCATCATACAAATATGATACCTCATTTCCTTGGAACTCCGTAAAAATACGGTATTCCATTCCCTTTTGAGTCCATTCAAAAATGTTCTCTTACTCTCTTTGAGTATCATACAAATGTGATGTCTCATTTTCTTGGAAGCCGTAAAAATATGGTATTTCATTCTGAGTCCATTCAAAAATGGTCTCTTCTCTTTGAACATCATATAAATGTGATGTCGAGCGGCACCGCAGCGGGATTTTTTTATTGCATTCCAATTCTAGGACTTCGTTTTGGGTCTTGCATTAGGTAGTAAATGTTTGCGTCTAGGTTCCGTTTTGTGTAGAGTCTTTTGTCGATTAAAGCTACGCAAAATGGTTCTGTCATTTTGACTTTGGTATTCAATAACTACGTCATCTCTACCAAAGAGGGGCATCTGTAGACACCCCCATTTTGCTCTGCCTTAATCGATAAATAAATTAGGGTTTTTCCATCGGTTTTCCAATGTCTTTCCTTCCCGCGTTTGTTACATTTCGCATTTTCCCGCTAAATGTTGAGAATGATTATTCAGAAAAATCTAAACCAGAGAGAATTGGGACCCGTTTGGTGGGCCCGCATTGGGTGCTTCGATTAAATTTGGATCGAGAAAGTTGGACCCATTTGGTGGGGCCGCATGATGCATTTTGATTAAATTTGGACTCGTTTGGTGGGCCCGCATTGAACATTTGTTTAAAATCGAATCAACCGAGGGCCCACATTGTGGGGCCCGCGTTGTGGGGCCTCAGTGGGGCCTCTTGTGAGGCCTCTTATGAAGAGCAATGATGGTAGCTCTCCACTAAGAAACATGATGGGCCCTCCACTAAGAGCAATAATGATGGACTCTCCACTAAGAAACATGATGGGCCCTCCACTAAGAGCAATAATGATGGACTCTCCACTAAGAAACATGATGGGCCCTCCACTAAGAGCAATAATGATGGACTCTCCACTAAGAAACATGATGGGCCCTCCACTAAGAGCAATAATGATGGACTCTCCACTAAGAAACATGATGGGCCCTCCACTAAGAGCAATAATGATGGACTCTCCACTAAGAAACATGATGGGCCCTCCACTAAGAACAATAATGATGGATTCTCCACTAAGAGGGACAACATGATGAGCTCTCCACCAACATATCTCTCTCTCTCTCTTTCTCTCCCTATATATATCTCCCTTCCCATCCAGGAGGAAAAAAAAAAAAAGAGAAATTTATCTTCCATTATCTCTTTCTCTTCCATTATCTCTTCTAATCACTCCCTCCAATCCCTTTCCTCAATATATTCTTCCATCCCTCTCCCTAATATTCTTCTTCCATTATCTCTTCACTCCCTCAATCACTCCCTCTAAACACTCCAGAGAAAGCGAAAGACGGCGGAGCGGATCGGCGGCGGCAGGATTTTTTATATTTTTTTGGATTGGGCGGAGATCTTCACCACAGGTAGGTGCATTGTTCTCAAAATATTTCTGTATTTTTCCGAATTTTTCTGATTTTTTCCGCAAATTGTGTTTTAAAAATGGAAAACTCTTCAAAAAACATCTTTTGACGAAGAAAAATTAAATTATATACCAAACAGATTCTAAAATTAATGAAATTTCGTGGGAAAATAATATGTTACTGATTCATTTTACCATGAATTTATAAAGATTTTTGGAGTTTATTTGGTATATTATTTAATATTTTCTTTGAAACTTATCATATTTTAGGAGAATTTTTACTAACATCAGATCATCATTAAAATTCATAAAATTTTTACAGTAGTCTTATCTTCCATATTACTTGTTACTATAAAAGTTTCGTGTTATTTGGATCTGTTTTAATATGGGATGTAGTGTTAATTTATAATCTGGTCTGGCAATTGTAAAATCCGAAATTGGTAGTAAAGAATTTCTACAATTCATGAAAATCTCACTGCATGCTATTTTGATTCATATAGTATTTCTGTAGAAATTTCATAGAATTTAGAGTTGTATTTCTACTAGTTTATGTGTTAATTGTGCAATCTGGACATTTAATGGATTAATCAAGATTAAATGTGAATTTAATGTAAAAATATGCAAAACTCATCCTGTAAGCTACATACATTTTCATCTTGCTGCTGTAGAAATTTCAAATCATTTCGAATTTATTTGCAACAATTTCACTTGTAAAACCGCTCATATGCTTAAAATTGATAAAATCCATGGAAAATTCGAAATTAATTGAAAATCATATAAAAATTCCTAAAGAACTTTAAAATTCTGTCACATGTTCACTCCTTAATCCATTAAAACAGAAATTTTAGGATCTTTAGATTTTCCTGGAAAAATGGCCAGTGCATCCATAATCGTATCCCAATTGCAACTTGATCTTTGACAATTTGAATATTTAAGTTATAGCATGTTGTTGGCTCCGAGGTTATTGTCCACGGAAATCCTGAGATTCTGCCAGGCAATAAGATGCTATAACCTAAGTATTAAATTGCACAAGGAAAGAGCGCACGATTCCCTCCTTTGGATGCCATTCAAGGCCGAAATTGGTGAACCCTAGAACCATTGGTAATCCTTAAATGTCTAGAAACTGAAAATCTTCGAAATCTGAAACTCATTAACCTCGAGAACTTAAATCGATTTATCTTGTGTCTTTCGGAACCATTGGATTATGGTTTCCAATCTAAGAACCATTAGAGCCCAATTTAGGAACACTGGTGTCGTGCCGTGTCCTAGGTTTTAGGGAGTCCTAGAGTTAGGAGTCCAGCCTCATCACGGACGCTTGCTATGAATAGCAACCGTACCATAGGTCTAGTTACACTAGTCACCCAATCTTTCCTTAAGACAAGCCTAGTAAACTAGGATGTAGGCAAACCTGCATTAGTCTAAGGAACAACTTGCATTTAGATAAGAATCATACAGCATCTTAGATGAAATCCTAAGATAATAAAATCCTCAACTTGAATTAAAGAACTACTTTTAAAACTGTTGAAACAGTCAAATCCGTCTAAGTCGGTGTCCTAGTTGAGTTAGGCATAAGTAGCTTGGCTTAGGTGCACTGAACTACGTCGACTCTGATCCCAGTGAGGCTTGGGTACGTAGGCAGCTTGGATGTCTGACGGCATACCACCCGCGAGTCGGCACCACAACAAATTGTGGTGTTTTGTATATTAATTTTCTTGTAAATACTTAATCAAATCAGTTAGGGTTTTCCATGAAATTAGAATTCTAGGAGAACTTTCACTTAGAATGAATCCAGACAAATTAATAAATCAAGATACACATCTAGGATTCACATTGAAATTAGATTCTAGGATGCATGTCACTTAGTTCGCACAATAACATAGAGTTGAATGAGCCATTTAAAATAAATTTAAAAGAGTTAGCTTTTGGAATCGAAGACCGATTATCGGGCAGGAATGGTGCATGTGGTGGATAACTCCCCATACCTTCCATTCTCGTAACCAGGTAGCGAGTCTAGATTTCTGGTTAATTACGGGTCCTAGATCCCACATCTAGGTGGCGACTCTGTCAGTCTCTTTCGTGTGGAATTCGGATTGCCTTAGTGATCCCAAGTTTACAGGAAAGACAAATTCAAATCAATAATTAAAATGCACACGCCAATCGCGTGGGAACGAGAGACCAAGAGAGAGCGCGCGGCGGCTCGCGCCCCACGCCCCTCTCGCGGGATCATGTCCCACAACTGTTGAAACAATCAATCCCATCTAGGTCGGTGTCTTAGTTGAGTTAGGCATAAGTAGCTTAGCTTAGGTGCACCGAACTACGTCGACTCTGATCCCAGTGAGGCTTGGGTACGTAGGCAGCTTGAATGTCTGATAGCATACCAACCGTGAGTCGGCTCCACAACAAATGTGGGGTTTTGTATATTTATTTTATAATGAATTCTTAATTAAAATATGTAGGATTTCCTTGAAATTAGAATTTTAGGAGAACTTTCACTTAGAATGAATCCAGACAAATTAAGAAATCAAGATACACATTTAGGATTCACATTGAAATTAGATCATAGGATGCATGTCCCGTAGTTAGCACATTAACAGAGAGTTGAATGAGCCATTTAAAATAAATTTAAAAGAATTAGCTTTTGGAATCGAAGACTGATTATCGGGTAGGAATTGTGCATGTGGTGGATAAATCCCTATACCTTCCATTCTTGTAACCAGGTAGCGAGTCTAGATTTCTGGTTAATTACAAGTCCTAGATCTTACATCTAGGTGGCGACTCTGTCAGTCTCTTTTGTGTGGAATTCGGATTGCCTCAGTGATCCCAAGTTCACATAAAAGATGAATTAAAGTCAATATTAAAAATGCACACGCCATTCGCGTGGGTACGAGAGACCAAGAGAAGGCGTCGCGGCTCGCGCCCCACCCCTCTCGCAGGATCGGGTCCCACATCTCTTATCCTCCTTGTGCCCGTTTATTAACGGTGTCTGATTTTTCGAGTCCATTTGTGAATGGTCTCTTATCCTCTTTGAGCCCATTTGTGAACGGTGTCTCAATTTCAGAGTCCACTTGGAAATGGTCTCTTATCCTCTTTGTACCTTTCGTGAACGATATCTCATTTTCTGAGTCCATTTGTGAATGGTCTCACGTCATCCTTGAGCCCGTTTGTGAACGGTGTCTCGTTTCCAAAATCCATTTGTGAATGGTCTCTTCTCCTCTTTGAGCACATTTGTGAACGGTGTCTCATTTTGGGAGTCCACTTGTGAATAGTCTCTTATCCTCTTTGCGGCCGTTTGGGAACGGTATCTCATTTTCAAAATTCATTCGAAAATTATATCTCACGTCCTCCTTGGGCCCGTTTGTGAAAGGTATCTCATTTTCCTAGTCCATTTACGAATGGCCTCATATCCTCTTTAACCCCGTTTGTGCACGGTGTCTCATTTTCTGAGTCCATTTGTGAATGGCCTCATATCCTCCATAAGCCCGTTTGTGAACGTTGTCTTATTTTTCGAGTCCATTTGTGAATGGCTTCATATCCTCTTCGAGCCCGTTTGTGAACGGTATCTAATTTTCTAAGTCCATTTGTGAATGGTCTCATGTCCTCCTTCAGCCCGTTTGTGAATAGTGTATCATTTTCTAAGTCCACTTGTGAATGACCTCATATCCTCCTTGAGCCCATTTGTGAACGGTGTCTCAATTTTTGAGTACATTTGTAAATGGCCTCATATCCTCTTTGAGCCCGTTTGTGAACGGTATCTCATTTTCTGAGTCTATTTGTGAATGGTCTAATGTCTTACTTGAGCCCGTTTGTGAACGGTGTCTCATTTCCCGCGTCCATTTGTGAATGCTCTCTTATCCTCTTTGAGCCCGCTTGTGAACGGTGTCCCATTTTCCGAGTCCATTTGTGAATGGTCTCGTATCCTCTTCCGAGTCCATTTGGGAGTTTTCAAGTTGATTCGCGATCCTGAAGGTCTCTAAGGGGTTCTTTTGGCTTCTGAAAGATGAAAGTTCAAGTTTCCAAACAAATGAAAAAACCTGCTATTTTTAGAATTTTCAGGGTTTCCCTCATTTTTGCCTATTTTGAACTGCAGGGGTATTTTGGTCATTCCCGATGTGTCTCATTTGACCCCCGAGTTATATTTGAGAAATCTTAAGTGATTTTATAAATTTTAAAAAAGCTGCTATTTTTAGAAACTCATGGGGCTTCCGCATTTTCATCATCTTATGGATATTTCAATCATTTCTCATATGTCTGAAACTTTCTTGAGGGTACGGCTGATGGATTAAGAGTAATTTCGTAAGATTTGGGAAACCTGCTAAATTTAGATCTCTCAAGATTTTGTCTTAGTCTTGCACTTCGGGGGTATTTTAGACATTTCCAAACATATCATATTTAGTTCCTAAGTTGTGTCTAAGAAATCTTGAGTCCGTTCATAAATTTTCAAAAATCTGCTATTTTTAGAATTTCTCAAGGTTTTCCCTAGTCTCGCCAAATTCTAGCACCTCAGGGTAATTTGGTCTTTTCCTGTGTAATTCTTTTGATCCCCGAAATATGTCTGAGAGATTATGAATGATTTCCTGAATTTTGAAAAAACTGCTAAATTTAGAATTTCTCAGGAGTTTCGCTTAATTTGGAAATTCTAAGTGTTGAGGGCATTTTGGGTATTTTTAAGGGATACCAAATGATCCTGTTTAATATTGCTCACCGAAAGGACCCAATTTTAAAAGTTTTTATTTTTGAAGTTTGACCACAAAGACTTTCCATTTTTAACTTTTCCCTTTAGGGGTGAACCAATTTAAGGTTATTTTGGTCACATTTGGATGTGTAATTGTCAAATAGGGGTATTTTGGTCCGAAAAATTATTTTCCCAAAAAAGATGGTTCAATCATGTGTGAGGGATGCACCATAAATGTCAAATGGGTTGGGTCCATATATAGAATGTTGAATTTAGAAAGATTTTATTGAATTTTTACGGAAAAACCCGAAACCCGTGTGAAATGGCCCATTGGGCTAAAGCCCGTAAAGATGGAGATCATGTGGGTTCACCCATATGGGTCGACCACCATAGGGGCACCCCACATGGCTGACCCACATGAATTGAGCACCCACCCTTGATGATGTCACAATGGTGACATCATATTTGTTAAAAGAAAAATAAAAAGAATAAAAAAAAGAAAAGAAGGAAAGAAGGAAAAGAGGAATGATTGCTTAAAAAAGGTTTTCTTCCAAAGAAGCAATGTGGAATAAAGAATAGCATGTCTTGATTGACAATAAATTAAGATTGGAATCAAATCTAATTTGGAAATAAGAAAGAAAGCAAGCAAGAGGGGAAAATTAGAAACAAGCCAAAAATGAGAGCTCTCACATTGGGAACTACTATTTCTCTCTTAACCCTAGCTTTTTTGTATAAAAAATCAAAGCAAACAATCCTAAAAAAAGAAGGGAAAAAGATCAAAATTCAATTTTTTTCTCTCTCCTCCCAAGAAGAAAAAAAAATCTCTTTTCTCTTGAAGTGTGATCTCTCTCTCAAGTGTTCTTGACAAAAAGGAATTCTTGAATTCCTTCTTCTTCTCCAAGGCATCACACAATCAAGAATTATTGGAGTGTTCTTTGGGTCCTCTTCATCATATAAAAGGGTGCGACAAAGCGTATACCTCGGATCTACGCACCCTAGAGACAAGGAGCGCGATCACGGTAGGATCTTTATCTTTGTAATATCAAAAGTAGAAAAGCATACTAGGATTTTACTTTTGATAAATCAAATCAATGAATTTTTTCTTGAAATTCCAGTATGTTATAATATAGATTATGAGTTTTCAAAATCCAAAATTTGATCCAAAAATTAAATTTCCTCCATTTAATAATGATTTTCTTTTATTTTTTATTCAATATGGATTTAAATCGGATTATCAAAGCAAGTGTTAGAAAACGTGGGTTTCTTTAAAAACTGATATTTTTTGCGATTTCTATAAAATAAAATACTACTGGAAACTTAATTTTCAATCACGGTTTGGCCATTTTAATTTTCATTCTAATTTTCAAACAATAACCCCGAAAGGGGTTATTTCTTGATGAACGAATCCAAAAGTATATCAAACCATGTCCAAAATTTATAAAATCTTATTTCCAAACTAATGTTTTGATTTCCAGAATACCCAAAAAATTTCGGATTTGTTTGAATTTTTTTAATCAGGTTTTAAATTATTTAAATTTCGGCCATTTTTAATAAATATCAAAATATTTTAAAAATTAATGAAACTCTCCAGAATTAATTTCCAATAATAAATTGAATTTTTCATGAGATTTTGATTTTGAAAAAAGTTTTTTTATTTGTTTTCTAATCGTTTTTCCGTTTTACGTGCCGTAATTCTTTTTCGTATTAAATTAGTAATTTTTTGAAATTTTTCTTTACAAACCAGTAACTTAGGTTACTGGAATGTTAGATAAAAATTTTAAATTGGTTTTGCAAAGTTTTAATATGGTTGTGTAATTTATTTTAATAACTGGGTTTCAATTTCTAGGAAACAAATTCCCCTTTTCTATTTAAAAATTAATTTTATGGAGGAGATTTAATTTTTAAGTTTTGGAATTTTCATAGAAAATTTTATAATCTATTATATATCTACTGAAATTTTTTATTTGATTTTAGGATACTATTAGGTTTGCTTTTTAAGTAATTCTTTGGTTTCATCCGATTTTTGTGTGAATTTCAATTGGCATCAAATCGTAATTAAAATTCATAAAAGTCATAGAGTAGTCTAATCTCATGATTATATTTATTCTGTGAAAGTTTGGATTAATTTGAAATTGATATGCTACAAGTTGATGTGTTAATCTATAATCTGATTTAAATTTTGGAAAATCAGAAATGGATATCAAATATTAATGATAATTCATGAAATTTTTGTAGTAAGCTACAATTATCCATATCTTATTACTGGAAAAGTTTTAACTGATTTGGAGTTCGATTGCTTAGGGTAACTGTGTATTCCTAACAATCTGGTCTTAATGATATCAAATCACAATTTAATAGCAAATTAATACAAAAGTCAGTAAAAATCTCCAAAAAACCTTAACTTTTCATCATAAATTCAATCCCTAACTTTTTGAAACAGAAACCTTAGGGTTCATAGATTACCTTTGTAAATTGGCTATGCTAGGATAATTTAGATGCCGAGATCGCATCCATAATCGTATCCCAATTGCAATTGATCATTGACAATTTGAGTATTTAAATTATAGCATGTTATTGGCTCCGAGGTCTATTGTCCACGGAAATCCTGAGAAATATGCCAGGCAATAAGGTGCTATAACTTAGTATTAAATTGCGCAAGGGAAGAGCGCACGATTCCCTTCCATGGATGCGATTCAAGGCTGAAGCTTGCGAACCATAGAGCCTTTGGTATTCCTTAGATGTCTAGGAACCGAAAATCATTGAAATCTGAAAATTATTAACTTCAACAAATTGAATCAATTTACCTCATGTCTTTCGGAACCGTTGGATTGCGGTTTCCATCATAAGAACCATTAGAGCCCAATTTAGGAACACTTACGTCATGTTGTGTCCTAGGTTTTAGGGAGTCCTAGAGTTAGGAGTCCAGCCTCATCACGGGCGTTTGCTATGGATGGCAACCGTGCCATAGATCTAGTTACACTAGTCACCCAATTTTTCCCTAGGACAAGCCTAGTTACCTAGGATGTAGGTTAACCTGCATTAGTCTAAGGGACAACTTGCATTTAGATAGGATCATATAGCATCTTAGATGAAGTCCTAGGATAATAAAATCTTCAACTTGTACTAAATAATCTCTCTTAAACTGTTGAAACAGTCCATCAAGTCTAGATCGGTGTCTTAGATGAGTTAGGCATAAGTAGCTTAGCTTAGGTGCATCGAACTACGTCGACTCTGATTCCAGTGAGGCTTGGGTACGTAGGCAGCTTGGATGCTTGATGGCATACCAATCACGAGTCGGCTCCACACATAAGTGGGGTTTTGTACGTTAATCCTTAAATTAAAAGTAATTAAATCACTTAGGACTTTCCATGAAATTAGAATTTTAGGAGAACTTTCACTTAGATTGAATTCAAACAAATTAAGAAAATTAAGATACACATTTAGGAATTACATTGAAATTAGATCTTAGGATGCATGTCACATAGTTTGCACATTAATATAGAGTTAAATGGGCCATTTAAAAGAAATTCAAAAGAGTTAACTTTTGGAATTGAAGACCGATTATCGGGCAGGAATGGTGCATGTGGTGGTAACTCCCCATACCTTCCATTCTTGTCACCAGGTAATGAGTCTAGATTTCTGGTCAATTATGGGTCCTAGATCACTCATCTAGCTGGCGACTCTGTCACTCTCTTTTGCGTGGAATTCGGATTGCCTTAGTGATCCCAAGTTCACAGAAAAGATGAATTAAATCACACCTCGCTAGGCTCGGCGGCTTACCCCTGCCCTTATGGGTACTGGGTTGCATGTTTGTTTGCACCCTATGGCTTGGTTGTTGCCTGCTTGGTTGGGTAATTAAAATCAATAATAAAAAGCACACGCCATTCGCGTGGGTACGAGAGACCAAGAGAGAGCGTGGCGGCTCGCGCCGCGACCCTCTCGCGGGATCGGGTCCCACAGTTTGGCAACTCTGCTGGGGACCACCTAACTTCATTAAAACTTCAAAGGATAACTCATTTGAATTTAATTTAACTGACTCATGAAAACTCTATCTCTTATATACTTGTTAGATTAGTTTGTATGTTTTATTTTCTCATCACAGTTTACTCAAATTTAATCTAACAAAACCTGAAGGCATCATAGATTGCGCAAACATATTGCACACACTTACATAACTTGCATCTCACATGCACACACATCTTATTTTAGGAACCCGGAGTGTTATCTAGCATGGTTGACTGGGATTTCATCACCTGGTGCCTCTGTGCTAGAGAAGCATTCCACTCTTAGCCTAGTACCTTTATGGTACGTAAACGGATCTCTTGTTCACGTACTGATACGCCGGACACTGGTACAGTATATTGAGCACGGATTCGCGTTAAGGGAACTCTTGGCCTTAGCCTTAGATTAACCCACACATGCATCTAGTATACGAACACACGTGCATCACGTGTGTGAGCCTAGTTTAGGATATCTTACCCATTTGTGTCTAGATTAGGCCGTGGTCCATCTTCCAATGGCTACGATCGGTCCTTAAGTACACAAACAAAGTCATGAGTCGAGATCCTTTCTCCACTCCGTTAGATTAGGATTAGGATTGATGCCTTCAGGTAACCCTTGTCAAAATGTAAAAAGATTAAAAAACTTTCCCTTTGGGGTTAGGATATAAATCCCATCATTTCCAAAGATCTCATAGGATTAGTCATTCCTGATCTACCCGTTGAAAGCAATCCTATGTAATCTCATCTAATCTTTTGATCGTGTGTCTTTCATTCTTCTGTCATACGATTCGATCGTATCTTAATACCATCCCCTAACTGGCAGGAACAAAATCTCACAATCTTTCGATTATGCAATCTCATGATCTGATCATACCTGGTCCAGATGATCCAATCTTGTTTATATCATTGGTCTCTTCTCACTCTAGGGGTAACCTTTTACAAGATTATTTTGATAAGCCTCTCAGAGTCTATTCCCATGACCCTTAAACTAGGGGCATCCCCTAGTGCATTCGCGTCGCCATCATCATGTCTCGGTCATTATGGGATTCATTATGTCATTTCAATTGCGTGTTTAACCCATAACCATCTTTCAATCGTCAAGAAGAGAGCGCACCTTGAATGTCAAGTTTATACTTTATATTCCTTGTTTCCATTCCAGGAACTGTCATAGCCATGTCTAATATTTTTCAGGTCCGGATCAATTCATTATTACAAATGAGGCTTGGCTCTCCACAACCTTCTGTTGTTGATCCAGATTCTGCACCACTTCCTCTGTCAGCTCCTTTGGCTAAAAGCTCGAGAAATACCCGGTCCAATACCACTGCTGATACCTTGGCTCTTATCCTCCAACAATTGCAAGAGCTTAAAGAAGAGAATCGTTGCATCGGGGTTCAATTGAATGAGATATTTAGCTCAGCTGATGTTACCTCTAAAGGCAAAAGCCCTAGCTTCTCCATGGCATATGGGCGTGCTCAAAGTTCCATGGCCACGGGTTCTGAAGAATTGATTCTGAATCTCTCTAGACAAGTGGCCGCCCTCGCGCAGGAGATTCATCAAATGAAGCAACAAATGAAGACCAATTGTTTCCAACCGAAAGACTTCAAGCTTCAAGATGATGGAGAAGAAAGTATAGTTATATGGAACTCGGCTAGTCAAAGCTCTAAGGAACCACTCAAGTCTCTGACTCATGAGCATGAACACGAAAGACCATCCAAACCAAATCCGATAATCGAGCTCAGTAGTAGCAGTGACGATGACAGTGACTCAGATGCCGGAGGAGATCTAAACGTAGAGTTACCAGAAGGATTCCTTGATCCCCTGTCGCCGGATGATCTCGATGCTTAGACGACCTATGGTTAACAAAAGAAACAGGTCTAGTTATGAGGCAGCCCTTGCCGAGCCTCCAAAGCCAGACAGTTGCAGCAGTCTTAATCCTTTTGTTATTTTAATTAAGTCCAGTCATGATGTCAAGTCCAGTTATTAAGTGCAGTCTTCTAAAAGTTTGAATAAATTTCTAGTCCAGTTGAGTCGTTTCTTACTTTTATTTTTGAGTCAAGAGTGTGAATTCTGAGTCTGTTCAGGATAAGTCTTATCAGATGTGGTCTTTTTCAATTCAATGAAACTTGCTTTCTCTATACATTCCAACGTGTGCTTCTAACTTTAATAACCAATGAGAATAATACTCCCTCCTCAAATGAGGAAGAAGATGCCGACAAAACTCCTCTTGAGTTGCAGCCTATGCTCAAACAAGAAGAGGAGCGCCGAGCCCAGCTTCTAAAAGAGGAAATTGAAATGATAAACATTGGCATTGAAACTTTGATTCAGTAAATGCCTATTGGAAATCCATTGCCCTCTGAAGAGTGTGAAGAATTGGTAAACCCATTTCGAGGATAAAGAGATGGTCCAGTAAGCGCTATCATTAATGCCAGGAGAAAGACCCAGATAGAAGGTTCAAGAAAGAATGAAGTAACTGTCACATGCTATACAAGGGACATGGATTCGAAACAACTTCCATATCTCCAGTCAATGGCCCCGGCCACAGGTTTCACCGGTGACAATGTAAAGCCATCAAATTCAATATGAAAAGTGCAAGAGCAATCATCTCAGAGCGATCATCAAAATATCAAGGGCCACCGATTCAAGGATGAAATGATGTCCAAAAACCGGTATGCACCCTCAAGGTCAAAGTACTTATCAATATCCAGAAGGAAGAAGAATCATTATCTCTTACCGGGAAATGCCGTCAAACTCCATGAAAAAAAAGAGAAAAAATAATAATAAATAATCAGTACCAGAGGGACTCTAGTAACCTATATCGATTCCCAATCTGAACATCGGAAGGCTTCCTTTGGCCGAATAAATCCCAAAATCAGAACCCAACGTCAAAAGAATATCGGTTTGCAAACCCTTCGAGCCTGAATGAAATTTTCTTGAAAAACCCATCAAACTAGGGGCATCCGCCCCAAACTACGCGAGACCTGATCCCTACACTGGGGTACGTAGGCAGCTCGATTAAACCAAGTTCGGTCGATTCAAAAAAAAAATTAAAAAAAATTCAATCCTTTCAGAAAAAAGAGGGACAAGTTCCAAAAGAAGGGAAGTCAATTATTCCAGAAAGAAAAGAAAAAAGAAAAATCAATTAACCTTCAAAAAACTTATCTTCAAACTAGGGACATTCGCCCTGAACTACGCACGACCTGATTCCTACCCTGGGATACGTAAGCAACCTGTTCACAGGTTCGGTCGAAATCTTTATTGAACCTTAAGCCATTCTTTGAAAAGCACAATCCTACCTATAAAGTCCTTCCGGTGTCCAAAATTAATGATCTATGTCCCGAAACACAAAAAGTGAAAAAAAGAAAAAGAAAAAAAAAAGAATGGAGTTTGAAGATCTGTTAGATTGAAAACCTGAAAGGGTGGTGGTCTAGGCAAAATTTAAGATCATTCCCCTGCTAAGTTAAAAACCCGAAAGGGCGGCTTAGGCAAAAGCTAAGGGGATAGCCTGCTGAGTTGAGAATCCGAAAGGACGATTCAGGTAAAAGTTAAGGCTAACACAGTCCACCAAGTTAAAAACACTGAAGAGGTGACTTGGTCACGGTAAGAGAGTCATTATAAGAAGGTTACAGCCAGTATCAAGATTGAAGAAGAGAAAAGAAGTTCGAGCAAGCTTAAATGTCATCCAAGAAACTTGGGGGCATTCAAACCAAGCAATCCTAGGAGTGGTAATCAATTTCAAAGAGCATTACTGTTTAAAAATAAAATAAAAATTCCAGTGCTTATCAATTGAGAAACTACTCTTTGAAAGGCTACACTTACCAAACAAAACGATAACTGAGTCAGGAGCATTTGTGAATGGCCTCATATCCTCCTTGAGCCCGTTTGTGAACGGTGTCTCATTTTTCGAATGCATTTGTGAATAGCCCCATATCCTCTTTGAGCCCGTTTGTGAACGGTGTCTCATTTTCGGAGTCCATTTGTGAATGGTCTCTTATCCTCTTTGAGCCCGTTTGTGAGCGGTGGCTCATTTTCGGAGAACATTTGTGAATGGTCTCTTATCCTCTTTGACCCCGTTTGTGAACGGTATCTCATTTTCTCTGTCCATTTTTTAATGGTCTCATGTCCTCCTCCAGCCCGTTTGTGAATGGTGTCTCATTTCCCGAGTCCATTTGTAAATGGTCTCTTATGCTCTTTGAGCCTGTTTGTGAACGGTGTCTCATTTTCTGAGTCCATTTCTGAATGGTCTCTTATCCGCTTTGAGCCCGTTTGTGAACGGTGTCTCATTTTCTGAATCCATTCGAAAATGATATCTCATGTCCTACTTGGGCCCGTTTGTGAACGGTGTCTCATTTTTCGAGTTCATTTGTTAATGGACTCTTATCCTCTTTGAGCCCGTCCTCCTTGAGCCCGTCTGTGAACAGTCTCTCATTTTTCAAGTTCATTTGTGAATGGTCTCTTATCCTCTTTGAGCCCGTTTGTGAACGGTGTCTAATTTTCGGAGTCCATTTGTGAATGGCCTCTTATCCTCTTTGAGCCCGTTTGTGAACGGTATCTCATTTTCTGAGTCCATTTGAAAATGGTCTCATGTCCCTCTTGAGCCCGTTTGTGAACGGTGTATCATTTCGAGGGTCCATTTGTTAAAAGTCTCATATCCTCGTTGAGCCCGTTTGTGAACAATGTCTCATTTTGCGCGTCTATTTGTGAATGGTCTCTTATCCTCTTTGCACCCGTTTCTGAATGGTGCCTCATTTTTAGAATCCATTCAAAAATTATATCTCATATCCTCCTCGGGCTCGTTTGTGAACGGTATCTCATTTTTCGAGTCCATTTACGAATGGCCTCATATCCTCCTTAGGCCCGTTTGTGAAGGGTGTCTCATTTTCTAAGTCCATTTGTGAATGGCCTCATATCCTCCTTGAGCCCATTTATGAACGGTGTCTCATTTTTCGAGTGCATTTGTGAATGGCCCCATATCCTCTTTGAGCCCGTTTCTGAACGGTGTCTCATTTTCGGAGTCCATTTGTGAATGGTCTCTTATCCCCTTTGAGCCCGTTTGTGAACGTTATCTCATTTTCTAAGTCCATTTGTGAATGGTCTCATGTCCTCCTTGAGCCCGTTTGTGAACGGTGTCTCATTTCCCGAGTCCATTTGTAAATGGTCTCTTATCCTCTTTGAGCCCGTTTGTGAACGGTGTCTCATTTTCGGAGTACATTTGTGAATGGTCTCTTATCCTCTTTGACCCCGTTTGTGAACGGTATCTCAATTTCTCAGTCCATTTTTTAATGGTCTCATGTCCTCCTTGAGCCCGTTTGTGAACGGTGTCTCATTTTTCGAGTCCATTTGTGAATGGTCTCTTATCCTCTTTGAGCCTGTTTGTGAACGGTGTCTCATTTTCTGAGTCCATTTCTGAATGCTCTCTTATCCGATTTGAGCCCGTTTGTGAACGGGGTCTCATTTTCAGAATCCATTTGTAAATGATATCTCATGTCCTCCTTAGGCCCGTTTGTGAACAGTGTCTCATTTTTCGAAGTAATTTGTGAATGATCTCTTATCCCCTTTGAGACCGTCCTCCATGGGCAAGTTTGTGCACAGTCTCTCATGTCCTTCTTGAGCCCGTTTGTGAACGGAGTATCATTTCCAGAGTCCATTTGTGAATGGTCTCTTATCCTCGTTGAGCCCGTTTGTGAACGGTGTCTCAATTTGCGCGTCTATTTGTGAATGGTCTCTTATTCTCTTTGCACCCGTTTCTTAAACGGTGCCTCATTTTTAAAATCCATTCGAATATTATATCTCATGTCCTCCTTGGGCCCGTTTGTGAACGGCATCTAATTTTCCGAGACCATTTATGAATGGCCTCATATCCTCTTTAAGCCCGTTTGTGAAGGGTGTCTCATTTTCTAAGTCCATTTGTAAATGGCCTCATATCCTCCTTGAGCCCGTTAGTGAACGGTGTCTCATTTTTGGAGTCCATTTGTGAATGGTCTCTTATCCTCTTTGAGCCCGTTTGTAAACGGTATCTCATTTTCTGAGTCCATTTGTGAAAAGTCTCATGTCCTCCTTGAGCCCGTTTGTGAACGGTGTCTCATTTTCTGAATCCATTCGAAAATGATATCTCATGTCCTCCTTAGGCCTGTTTGTGAACGGTGTCTCATTTTTCGAGTTCATTTGTGAATGGTCTCTTACCCACTTTGAGCCCGTCCTCCTTGGGCCCGTTTGTGCACAGTGTCTCATTTTTCAAGTTCATTTGTGAATGGTCTCTTATCCTCTTTAAGCCCGTTTGTGAGCGGAGTATAATTTTCGGAGTTCTTTTGTGAATGGCCTCTTATCCTCTTTGAGCCCGTTTGTGAACGGTATCTCATTTTCTGACTCCATTTGAGAATGGTCTCATGTCCTTCTTGAGCCCGTTTATGAATGGTGTATCATTTCCAGAGTCCATTTGTGAATGGTCTCTTATCCTCTTTGCGCCCGTTTCTGAACGGTGCCTCATTTTTAGAATCCATTCGAAAATTATATCTCATGTCCTCCTAAAGCCCGTTTCTGAATGGTATCTGTTTTCCCGAGTCCATTTATGAATGGCCTCATATCCTCTTTAAGCCCGTTTTTGAAGCGTGTCTCATTTCCTAAGTCCATTTGTGAATGGCCTTATATCCTCGTTAAGCCCGTTTGTGAACGGTGTCTCATTTTCCGAGTCCATTTGTGATTGGTATCTTATCCTCTTTAAGCCCGTTTGTGAACGGTGTCTCATTTTCTCAGTCCATTTTTTAATGGTCTCATGTCTTCCTTGAGCCCGTTTGTGAACGGTGTCTCATTTCCGGAGTCCATTTGTGAATGGTCTCTTATCCGCTTTGAGCCCGTTTGTGAACGGTGTTTTATTTTCTGAATCCATTCGAAAATGATATCTCATGTCCTCCTTGGGCCCGTTTGTGAACGGTGTCTCGTTTTTCAAGTTCTTTTGCGAATGGTCCCTTATCCTCTTTGAGCCCGTCCTCCATGGGCCCGTTTGTGCACCGTGTCTCATTTTTGAAGTTCATTTGTGAATGGTCTCTTATCCTCTATAACCCCGTTTGTGAACGGTGTCTAATTTTCGGATTCCATTTGTGAATGGCCTCTTATCCTCTTTGAGCCCGTTTGTGAACGGTATCTGGTTTTCGAAGTCCATTTGTGAATGGTCTCATGTCCTTCTTGAGCCCGTTTGTGAACAGTGTATCATTTCAAGAGTCCATTTGTGAATGGTCTCTTACCCTCGTTGAGCCCGTTTCTGAACGGTGTCTCATTTTGCGCGTCTATTTGTGAATGGTCACTTATCCTCTTTGCGCCCGTTTCTGAACGGTGTCTCATTTTTAGAATCCACTTGAAAATTATATCTCATGTCGTCCTTGGGACCGTTTGTGAACGGTATCTCATTTTTTAAGTCCATTTATGAATGGCCTCATATCCTCTTTAAGCCCGTTTGTGAAGGGTGTCTCATTTTCGGAGTCCATTTGTGAATGGTCTCTTATTATCTTTGAGCCCGTTTGTGAATGGTATTCCATTTTCTGAGTCCATTTGTGAATGGTCTCATCTCCTCCTAGAGTCCGTTTCTGAACGGTGTCTCCTTTCCCGAGTCCATTTTTGAATGGTCCCTTATCCTCTTTGAGCCCGTTTGTGAACGGTGTCTCATTTTCGGAGTACATTTGTGAATGGTCTCTTATCCTCTTTGACCCCGTTTGTGAACGGTATCTCATTTTCTCAGTCAATTTTTTTAATGTTCTCATGTCCTCCTTGAGCCCGTTTGTGAACGGTGTCTCATTTCCCGAGTACATTAAGGGATGGTCTCTTATCCCCTTTGAGCCTCCTTGTGAACGGTGTCTCATTTTCTGAGTCCATTTCTGAATGGTCTCTTATCCGCTTTGAGCCCGTTTGTGAATCCATTCGAAAATGATATCTCATGTCCTGCTTGGGCCCGTTTGTGAACGGTGTCTCATTTTTCGAGTTCATTTGTGAATGGTCTCTTATCCTCTTTGAGCCCGTCCTCCTTGGGCCCGTTTTTGCACAGTGTCCCATTTTTCAAGTTTATTAGTGAAAGGTCTCTTATCCTCTTTGAGCCCGTTTGTGAACGGTGTCTAATTCTCGAAGTCCATTTGTGAATGGCCTTTTATCCTCTTTGAGCTCATTTGTGAACGGTATCTCATTTTCTGACTCCATTTGTGAATGGTCTCATGTCCTTCTTGAGCCCGTTTATGAACGGTGTATCATTTCCAGAGTCCATTTGTGAATGGTCTCTTATCCTCGTTGAGCCCGTTTGTGAACGGTGTCACATTTTGCGCCTCTATTTGTGAGTGGTCTCTTATCCTCTTTGCGCCCGTTTCTGAACGGTGCCTCATTTTTAGAATCCATTCGAAAATTATACTTCATGTCCTCCTTGGGCCTGTTTGTGAACGGTATCTCATTTTCCGAGTCCATTTATGAATGGCCTCATATCCTCTTTAGGCCCGTTTGTGAAGGGTATCTCATTTTCTAAGTCGATTTGTGAATGGCCTCATATCATCCTTGAGCCCGTTTGTCAACGGTGTCTCATTTTCCGACTGCATTTATGAATGGCCACATATCCTCTTTGAGCCGTTTGTGAACGGTGTCTCATTTTCGGAGTCCATTTGTGAATGGTTTCTTATCCTCTTTGAGCATGTTTGTGAACGGTATCTCATTTTCTGAGTCCATTTGTGAATGGTCTTCTGTCCTCCTTGAGCCCGTTTCTGAACGGTGTCTCATTTCCCGAGTCCATTTGTGAATGGTCTCTTAGCCTCTTTGAGCCCGTTTGTGAACGGTGTCTCATTTTCGGAGTACATTTGTGAATGGTCTCTTATCCTCTTTGATCCCGTTTGTGAACGGTATCTCATTTTCTAAGTCCATTTTTTAATGGTGTCATGTCCTCCTTGAGCCCGTTTGTGAACGGTGTCTCATTTCCCGAGTCCATTTGTGAATGGTTACTTATCCTCTTTGAGCCACTTTGTGAACGGTGTCTCATTTTCTGAGTCCATTTCTGAAAGGTCTCTTATCCGCTTTGAGCCCATTTGTGAACGTTGTCTCGTTTTATGAATCCATTCGAAAATGATATCTCATGTCCTCGTTGGGCCCGTTTGTGAATGGTGTCTCATTTTTCGAGTTTATTTGTGGATGGTCTCTTATCCTCTTTGAGCCCGTCCTCCTTGGGCCTATTTGTGCACAGTGTCACATTTTTCAAGTTCATTTCAGAGTGGTCTCTTATCCTCTTTGAGCCCGTTTGTGAACGGTGTCTAATTCTCGGAGTCCATTTGTGAATGGCCTTTTATCCTCTTTGAGCCCGTTTGTGAACGGTATCTCATTTTCTGACTTCATTTGTGAATGGTCTCATGTCCTTCTTGAGCCCGTTTATGAACGGTGTATCATTTCCAGAGTCCATTTGTGAATGGTCTCTTATCCTCGTTAAGCCTGTTTGTGAACGGTGTCTCATTTTGCGCCTCTATTTGTGAGTGGTCTCTTATCCTCTTTGTGCCCGTTTCTGAACGGTGCCTCTTTTTTAGAATCCATTCGAAAATTATATCTCATGTCCTCCTTGGGCCCGTTTGTGAACGGTATCTCATTTTCCGAGTCCATTTATGAATGGCCTCAAATCCTCTTTAAGCCCGTTTGTGATGGGTGTCTCATTTTCTAAGTCGATTTGTGAATGGCCTCATATCATCCTTGAGCCCGTTTGTGAACTGTGTCTCATTTTTCGACTGCATTTGTGAATGGCCACATATCCTCTTTGAGCCCGTTTGTGAATGGTGTCTCATTTTCGGAGTGAATTTGTGAATGGTCTCTTATCCTCTTTGAGCATGTTTGTGAACGGTATCTCATTTTCTGAGTCCATTTGTGAATGGTCTCATGTCCTCCTTGAGCCCGTTTGTGAACGGTGTCTCATTTCCCGAGTCCATTTGTGAATGGTCTCTTATCCTCTTTGAGCCCGTTTGTGAACGATGTCTCATTTTCGGAGTACATTTGTGAATGGTCTCTTATCCTCTTTGACCTCGTTTGTGAACGGTATCTCATTTTCTCAGTCCATTTTTTAATGGTCTCATGTCCTCTTTAAGCCCGTTTGTGAAAGGTATCTCATTTTCCGAGTCCATTTGTGAATGGTTACTTATCCTCTTTGAGCCAGTTTGTGAACGGTGTCTCACTTTCTGAGTCCATTTCTGAATGGTCTCTTATCCGCTTTGAGCCCGTTTGTGAACGTTGTCTCATTTTCTAAATCGATTCGAAAATGATATCTCATGTCCTCCTTAAGCCCGTTTGTGAACGGTGTCTCATTTTTCGAGTTCATTTGTGAATGGTCTCTTATCCTCGTTGAGCCCATCCTCCTTGGGCCCGTTTGTGCACAGTGTCGCATTTTTCAAGTTCATTTGTGAATGGTCTCTTATCCTCTTTGAGCCCGTTTGTGAACGGTGTCTAATTGTCGGAGTCCATTTGTGAATGGCCTTTTATCCTCTTTGAGCCCTTTTGTGAACGGTATCTCATTTTCTGACCCCATTTGTGAATGGTTTCATGTCCTTCTTGAGCCCGTTTATGAACGGTGTATCACTTCCAGAGTCCATTTGTGAATGGTCTCTTATCCTCGTTGCGCCCGTTTGTGAACGGTGTCTCATTTTGCACCTCTATTTGTGAGTGGTCTCTTATCCTCTTTGCGCCCGTTTCTGAACGGTGCCTCATTTTTAGAATCCATTCGAAAATTATACCTCATGTCCTCCTTGGGCCCGTTTGTGAACGGTATCTCATTTTCCGAGTCCATTTATGAATGGCCTCATATCCTCTTTAAGCCCGTTTGTGAAGGGTGTCTCATTTTCTAAGTCGATTTGTGAATGGCCTCATATCATCCTTGAGCCCGTTTGTGAATGGTGTCGCATTTTCCGACTGCATTTGTGAATGGCCACATATTCTCTTTGAGCCCGTTTGTGAACGGTTTCTCATTTTCGGAGTCCATTTGTGAATGGTCTCTTATCCTCTTTGAGCATGTTTGTGAACGGTATCTCATTTTCGGAGTCCATTTGTGAATGGTCTCCTGTCCTCCTTGAGCCCGTTTGTGAACGGTGTCTCATTTCCCGAGTCCATTTGTGAATGCTCTCTTAGCCTCCTTGAGCCCGTTTGTGAACGGTGTCTCATTTTCGGAGTACATTTGTGAATGGTCTCTTATCCTCTTTGATCCCGTTTGTGAACGGTATCTCATTTTCTAAGTCCATTTTTTAATGGTCTCATGTCCTCCTTGAGCCCGTTTGTGAACGGTGTCTCATTTCCCGAGTCCATTTGTGAATGGTTACTTATCCACTTTGAGCCACTTTGTGAACGGTGTCTCATTTTCTGAGTCCATTTCTGAATGGTCTCTTATCCGCTTTGAGCCCGTTTGTGAGAGTTGTCTCATTTTTTTAATCCATTCGAAAATGATATCTCATGTCCTCCTTCGGCCCGTTTGTGAACAGTGTTTCATTTTTCGAGTTCATTTGTAAATGGTCTCTTATCCTCTTTGAGCCCGTCCTCCTTGGGCCCGTTTGTGCACAGTGTCCCATTTTTCAAGTTCATTTGTGAATGGTCTCTTATCCTCTTTGAGCCCGTTTGTGAACGGTGTCTAATTCTCGGAGTCCATTTGTGAATGGCCTTTTATCCTCTTTGAGCCCGTTTGTGAACGGTATCTCATTTTCTGACTCCATTTGTGAATGGTCTCATGTCCTTCTTGAGCCCGTTTATGAACGGTGTATCATTTCCAGAGTCCATTTGTGAATGGTCTCTTATCCTCGTTCAGCCCGTTTGTGAACGGTGTTCCATTTTGCGCCTCTATTTGTGAGTGGTCTCTTATCCTCTTTGCGCCCGTTTCTGAACGGTGCCTCATTTTTAGAATCCATTCGAAAATTATACCTCATGTCCTCCTTTGGCCCGTTTGTGAACGGTATCTCATTTTCTGAGTCCATTTATGAATGGCCTCATATCCTCTTTAAGCCCGTTTGTGAAGGGTGTCTCATTTTCTAAGTCGATTTGTGAATGGCCTCATATCATCCTTGAGCCCGTTTGTGAACGGTGTCTCATTTTCCGACTGCATTTGTGAATGGCCACATATCCTCTTTGAGCCCGTTTGTGAACGGTGTCTCATTTTCGGAGTCCGTTTGTGAATGGTCTCTTATCCTCTTTGAGCATGTTTGTGAACGGTATCTCATTTTCTGAGTCCATTTCTGAATGGTCTCCTGTCCTCCTTGAGCCCGTTTGTGAACGGTGTCTCATTTCCCGAGTCCATTTGTGAATGGTCTCTTAGCCTCTTTGAGCCCGTTTGTGAACGGTGTCTCATGTTCGGAGTACATTTGTGAATGGTCTCTTATCCTCTTTGATCCCGTTTGTGAACGGTATCTCATTTTCTAAGTCCATTTTTTAATGGTCTCATGTCCTCCTTGAGCCCGTTTGTGAACGGTGTCTCATTTCCCGAGTCCATTTGTGAATGGTTACTTATCCTCTTTGAGCCACTTTGTGAACGGTGTCTCATTTTCTGAGTCCATTTCTGAATGGTCTATTATCCGCTTTGAGTCCGTTTGTGAACGTTGTCTCATTTTCTGAATCCATTCGAAAATGATATCTCATGTCCTACTTGGGCCCGTTTGTGAATGGTGTCTCTTTTTTCGAGTTCATTTGTGAATGGTCTCTTATCCTCTTTGAGCCCGTCCTCCTTGGGCCAGTTTGTGCACAGTGTGACATTTTTCAAGTTCATTTCTGAGTGGTCTCTTATCCTCTTTGAGCCTGTTTGTGAACGGTGTCTAATTCTCGGAGTCCATTTGTGAATGGCCTTTTATCCTCTTTGAGCCCGTTTGTGAACGGTATCTCATTTTCTGACTCCATTTGTGAATGGTCTCATGTCCTTCTTGAGCCCGTTTATGAACGGTGTGTCATTTCCAGAGTCCATTTGTGAATGGTCTCTTATCCTCGTTGAGCCCGTTTGTACACGGTGTCTGATTTTGCGCCTCTATTTGTGAGTGGTCTCTTATCCTCTTTGCGCCCGTTTCTGAACGGTGCCTCATTTTTAGAATCCATTCGAAAATTATATCTCATGTCCTCCTTGGGCCCGTTTGTGAACGGTATCTTATTTTCCGAGTCCATTTATGAATGGCCTGATACCCTCTTTAAGCCCGTTTGTGAAGGGTGTCTCATTTTCTAAGTCGATTTGTGAATGGCCTCATATCATCCTTGAGCCCGTTTGTGAACTGTGTCTCATTTTCCGACTGCATTTGTGAATGGCCACATATCCTCTTTGAGCCCGTTTGTGAACGGTGTCCCATTTTCGGAGTCCATTTGTGAATGGTCTCTTATCCTCTTTGAGCATGTTTGTGAACGGTATCTCATTTTCTGAGTCCATATGTGAATGGTCTCATGTCCTCCTTGAGCCCGTTTGTGAACGGTGTCTCAGTTCCCGAGTCCATTTGTGAATGGTCTCTTATCCTCTTTGAGCCCGTTTGTGAACGGTGTCTCCTTTTCGGAGTACATTTGTGAATGGTCTCTTATCCTCTTTGACCCCGTTTGTGAACGATATCTCATTTTCTCAGTCCATTTTTTAATGGTCTCATGTCCTCCTTGAGCCCGTTTGTGAATGGTGTCTCATTTCCCGAGTCCATTTGTGAATGGTTACTTATCCACTTTGAGCCACTTTGTGAACGGTGTCTCATTTTCTGAGTCCATTTCTGAATGGTCTCTTATCCGCTTTGAGCCCGTTTGTGAGAGTTGTCTCATTTTTTTAATCCATTCGAAAATGATATCTCAAGTCCTCCTTCGGCCCGTTTGTGAACAGTGTTTCATTTTTCGAGTTCATTTGTAAATGGTCTCTTATCCTCTTTGAGCCCGTCCTCCTGGGGCCCGTTTGTGCACAGTGTCCCATTTTTCAAGTTCATTTGTGAATGGTCTCTTATCCTCTTTGAGCCCGTTTGTGAACGGTGTCTAATTCTCGGAGTCCATTTGTGAATGGCCTTTTATCCTCTTTGAGCCCGTTTGTGAACGGTATCTCATTTTCTGACTCCATTTGTGAATGGTCTCATGTCCTTCTTGAGCTCGTTTATGAACGGTGTATCATTTCCAGAGTCCATTTGTGAATGGTCTCTTATCCTCGTTGAGACCGTTTGCGAACCGTGTCTCATTTTGCGCCTCAATTTGTGAGTGGTCTCTTATCCTCTTTGCGCCCGTTTCTGAACTGTGCCTCATTTTTAGAATCCATTCAAAAATTATATCTCATGTCCTCCTTGGGCCCGTTTTGTGAACGGTATCTCATTTTCGGAGTACATTTGTGAATGGTCTCTTATCCTCTTTGACCCCATTTGTGAACGATATCTCATTTTCTCAGTCCATTTTTTAAAGGTCTCATGTCCTCCTTGAGCCCGTTTGTGAAAGGTGTCTCATTTCCCGAGTCCATTTGTGAATGGTTACTTATCCTCTTTGAGCCACTTTGTGAACGGTGTCTCATTTTCTGAGTCCATTTCTGAATGGTCTCTTATCCGCTTTGAGCCCGTTTGTGAACGTTGTCTCATTTTTTTAATACATTCGAAAATGATATCTCATGTCCTCCTTGGGCCCGTTTTTGAACGGTGTTTCATTTTTCGAGTTCATTTGTGAATGGTCTCTTATCCTCTTTGAGCCAGTCCTCCTTGGGCCCGTTTGTGCACAGTGTCCCATTTTTCAAGTTCATTTGTGAATGGTCTCTTATCCTCTTTGAGCCCGTTTGTGAACGGTGTCTAATTCTCGGAGTCCATTTGTGAATGGCCTTTTATCCACTTTGAGCTCATTTGTGAATGGTATCTCATTTTCTGACTCCATTTGTGAATGGTCTCATGTCCTTCTTGAGCCTGTTTATGAACGGTGTATCATTTCCAGAGTCCATTTGTGAATGGTCTCTTATCCTCGTTGAGCCCGTTTGTGAACGGTGTCTCCTTTTGCGCCTCAATTTGTGTGTGGTCTCTTATCCTCTTTGCGCCCGTTTCTGAACGGTGCCTCATTTTTAGAATCCATTCGAAAATTATATCTCATGTCCTCGTTGGGCCCGTTTGTGAACGGTATCTCATTTTCCGAGTCCATATATGAATGGCCTCATATCCTGTTGACGCCCGTTTGTGAAGGGCGTCTCATTTTCTAAGTCGATTTGTGAATGGCCTCATATCATCCTTGAGCCCGTTTGTGAACGGTGTCTCATTTTCCGACTGCATTTGTGAATGGCCACGTATCCTCCTTGAGCCCGTTTGTGATCGGTGTCTCATTTCCCGAGTCCATTTGTGAATGGTCTCTTATCCTCTTTGAGCCCGTTTGTGAACGGTGTCTCATTTTCAGAGTACATTTGTGAATGGTCTCTTATCCTCTTTGACCCCGTTTGTGAACGGTATCTCATTTTCTCAGTCCATTTTTTATTGGTCTCATGTCCTCCTTGAGCCCGTTTGTGAAAGGTGTCTCATTTCCCGAGTCCATTTGTGAATGATTACTTATCCTCTTTGAGCCACTTTGTGAACGGTGTCTCATTTTCTGAGTCCATTTCTGAATGGTCTCTTATCCGCTTTGAGCCCGTTTGTGAACGTTGTCTCATTTTCTGAATTCATTCGAAAATGATATCTCATGTCCTACTTGGGCCCGTTTGTGAATGGTGTCTCATTTTTCGAGTTCATTTGTGAGTGGTCTCTTATCCTCTTTGAGCCCGTCCTCCTTGGGCCCGTTTGTGCACAGTGTCACATTTTTCAAGTTCATTTGTGAGTGGTCTCTTATCCTCTTTGAGCCCGCTTGTGAACGGTGTCTAATTCTCGGAGTCCATTTGTGAATGGCCTTTTATCCTCTTTGAGCCCGTTTGTGAACGGTATCTCATTTTCTGACTCCATTTGTGAGTGATCTCATGTCCTTCTTGAGCCCGTTTATGAACGGTGTAATATTTCCAGAGTCCATTTGTGAATGGTCTCTTATCCTCGTTGACCCCGTTTGTGAACGGTGTCTGATTTTGCGCCTCTATTTGTGAGTGGTCTCTTATCCTCTTTGCGCCCGTTTCTGAACGGTGCCTCATTTTTAGAATCCATTCGAAAATTGTATCTCATGTCCTCCTTGGGCCCGTTTGTGAACGGTATCTCATTTTCCGAGTCCATTTATGAATGGCCTCATATCCTCTTTAAGCCCGTTTGTGAAGGGTGTCTCATTTTCTAAGTCGATTTGTGAATGGCCTCATATCATCCTTGAGCCCGTTTGTGAACTGTGTCTCATTTTCCGACTGCATTTGTGAATGGCCACATATCCTCTTTGAGCCCGTTTGTGAACGGTGTCCCATTTTCGGAGTCCATTTGTGAATGGTCTCTTATCCTCTTTGAGCATGTTTGTGAACGGTATCTCATTTTCTGAGTCCATATGTGAATGGTCTCATGTCCTCCTTGAGCCCGTTTGTGAACGGTGTCTCATTTCCCGAGTCCATTTGTGAATGGTCTCTTATCCTCTTTGAGCCCGTTTGTGAACGGTGTCTCATTTTCGGAGTACATTTGTGAATGGTCTCTTATCCTCTTCGACCCCGTTTGTGAACGATATCTCATTTTCTCAGTCCATTTTTTAATGGTCTCATGTCCTCCTTGAGCCCGTTTGTGAATGGTGTCTCATTTCCCGAGTCCATTTGTGAATGGTTACTTATCCTCTTTGAGCCACTTTGTGAACGGTGTCTCATTTTCTGAGTCCATTTCTGAATGGTCTCTTATCCGCTTTGAGCCCGTTTGTGAGAGTTGTCTCATTTTTTTAATCCATTGGAAAATGATATCTCATGTCCTCCTTGGGCCCGTTTGTGAACGGTGTTTCATTTTTCGAGTTCATTTGTGAATGGTCTCTTATCCTCTTTGAGCCCGTCCTCCTTGGGCCCGTTTGTGCACAGTGTCCCATTTTTCAAGTTCATTTGTGAATGGTCTCTTATCCTCTTTGAGCCCGTTTGTGAACGGTGTCTAATTCTCGGAGTCCATTTGTGAATGGCCTTTTATCCTCTTTGAGCCCGTTTGTGAACGGTATCTCATTTTCTGACTCCATTTGTGAATGGTCTCATGTCCTTCTTGAGCTCGTTTATGAACGGTGTATCATTTCCAGAGTCCATTTGTGAATGGTCTCTTATCCTCGTTGAGACCGTTTGCGAACGGTGTCTCATTTTGCGCCTCAATTTGTGAGTGGTCTCTTATCCTCTTTGCGCCCGTTTCTGAACGGTGCCTCATTTTTAGAATCCATTCGAAAATTATATCTCATGTCCTCCTTGAACCCGTTTGTGAACGGTATCTCATTTTCGGAGTACATTTGTGAATGGTCTCTTATCCTCTTTGACCCCATTTGTGAACGATATCTCATTTTCTCAGTCCATTTTTTAATGGTCTCATGTCCTCCTTGAGCCCGTTTGTGAAAGGTGTCTCATTTCCCGAGTCCATTTGTGAATGGTTACTTATCCTCTTTGAGCCACTTTGTGAACGGTGTCTCATTTTCTGAGTCCATTTCTGAATGGTCTTTTATCCGCTTTGAGCCCGTTTGTGAACGTTGTCTCATTTTTTAATCCATTCGAAAATGATATCTCATGTCCTCCTTGGGCCCGTTTGTGAACGGTGTTTCATTTTTCGAGTTCATTTGTGAATGGTCTCTTATCCTCTTTGAGCCAGTCCTCCTTTGGCCCGTTTGTGCACAGTGTCCCATTTTTCAAGTTCATTTGTGAATGGTCTCTTATCCTCTTTGAGCCCGTTTGTGAACGGTGTCTAATTCTCGGAGTCCATTTGTGAATGGCCTTTTATCCTCTTTGAGCTCATTTGTGAACGGTATCTCATTTCCTGACTCCATTTGTGAATGGTCTCATGTCCTTCTTGAGCCTGTTTATGAACGGTGTATCATTTCTAGAGTCCATTTGTGAATGGTCTCTTATCCTCGTTGAGCCCGTTTGTGAACGGTGTCTCATTTTGCGCCTCAATTTGTGAGTGGTCTCTTATCATCTTTGCGCCCGTTTCTGAACGGTGCCTCATTTTTAGAATCCATTCGAAAATTATATCTCATGTCCTCCTTGGGCCCGTTTGTGAACGGTATCTCATTTTCCGAGTCCATATATGAATGGCCTCATATCCTGTTGACGCCCGTTTGTGAAGGGCGTCTCATTTTCTAAGTCGATTTGTGAATGGCCTCATATCATCCTTGAGCCCGTTTGTGAACGGTGTCTCATTTTCCGAGTCCATTTGTGAATGGTCTCTTATCCTCTTTGACCCCGTTTGTGAACGGTATCTCATTTTCTCAGTCCATTTTTTATTGGTCTCATGTCCTCCTTGAGCCCGTTTGTGAAAGGTGTCTCATTTCCCGAGTCCATTTGTGAATGATTACTTATCCTCTTTGAGCCACTTTGTGAACGGTGTCTCATTTTCTGAGTCCATTTCTGAATGGTCTCTTATCCGCTTTGAGCCCGTTTGTGAACGTTGTCTCATTTTCTGAATTCATTCGAAAATGATATCTCATGTCCTACTTGGGCCCGTTTGTGAATGGTGTCTCATTTTTCGAGTTCATTTGTGAATGGTCTCTTATCCTCTTTGAGCCCGTCCTCCATGGGCCCGTTTGTGCACAGTGTCACATTTTTCAAGTTCATTTGTGAGTGTTCTCTTATCCTCTTTGAGCCCGCTTGTGAACGGTGTCTAATTCTCAGAGTCCATTTGTGAATGGCCTTTTATCCTCTTTGAGCCCGTTTGTGAACGGTATCTCATTTTCTGACTCCATTTGTGAGTGATCTCATGTCCTTCTTGAGCCCGTTTATGAACGGTGTAATATTTCCAGAGTCCATTTGTGAATGGTCTCTTATCCTCGTTGACCCCGTTTGTGAACGGTGTCTGATTTTGCGCCTCTATTTGTGAGTGGTCTCTTATCCTCTTTGCGCCCGTTTCTGAACGGTGCCTCATTTTTAGAATCCCTTCAAAAATTGTATCTCATGTCCTCCTTGGGCCCGTTTGTGAACGGTATCTCATTTTCCGAGTCCATTTATGAATGGCCTCATATCCTCTTTAAGCCCGTTTGTGAAGGGTGTCTCATTTTCTAAGTCGATTTGTGAATGGCCTCATATCATCCTTGAGCCCGTTTGTGAACTGTGTCTCATTTTCCGACTGCATTTGTGAATGGCCACATATCCTCTTTGAGCCCGTTTGTGAACGGTGTCCCATTTTCGGAGTCCATTTGTGAATGGTCTCTTATCCTCTTTGAGCATGTTTGTGAACGGTATCTCATTTTCTGAGTCCATATGTGAATGGTCTCATGTCCTCCTTGAGCCCGTTTGTGAACGGTGTCTCATTTCCCGAGTCCATTTGTGAATGGTCTCTTATCCTCTTTGAGCCCGTTTGTGAACGGTGTCTCATTTTCGGAGTACATTTGTGAATGGTCTCTTATCCTCTTTGACCCCGTTTGTGAACGATATCTCATTTTCTCAGTCCATTTTTTAATGGTCTCATGTCCTCCTTGAGCCCGTTGGTGAATGGTGTCTCATTTCCCGAGTCCATTTGTGCATGGTTACTTATCCTCTTTGAGCCACTTTGTGAACGGTGTCTCATTTTCTGAGTCCATTTCTGAATGGTCTCTTATCCGCTTTGAGCCCGTTTGTGAGAGTTGTCTCATTTTTTTAATCCATTCGAAAATGATATCTCATGTCCTCCTTGGGCCCGTTTGTGAACGGTGTTTCATTTTTCGAGTTCATTTGTGAATGGTCTCTTATCCTCTTTGAGTCCGTCCTCCTTGGGCCCGTTTGTGCACAGTGTCCCATTTTTCAACTTCATTTGTGAATGGTCTCTTATCCTCTTTGAGCATGTTTGTGAACGGTGTCTAATTCTCGGAGTCCATTTGTGAATGGCCTTTTATCCTCTTTGAGCCCGTTTGTGAACGGTATCTCATTTTCTGACTCCATTTGTGAATGGTCTCATGTCCTTCTTGAGCCCGTTTATGAACGGTGTATCATTTCCAGAGTCCATTTGTGAATGGTCTCTTATCCTCGTTGAGCCCGTTTGTGAACGGTGTCTCATTTTGCGCCTCAATTTGTGAGTGGTCTCTTATCCTCTTTGCGCCCGTTTCTGAACGGTGCCTCATTTTTAGAATCCATTCGAAAATTATATCTCATGTCCTCCTTGGGCCCGTTTGTGAACGGTATCTCATTTTCGGAGTACATTTGTGAATGGTCTCTTATCCTCTTTGACCCCATTTGTGAACGATATCTCATTTTCTCAGTCCATTTTTTAATGGTCTCATGTCCTCCTTGAGCCCGTTTGTGAAAGGTGTCTCATTTCCCGAGTCCATTTGTGAATGGTTACTTATCCTCTTTGAGCCACTTTGTGAACGGTCTCTCATTTTCTGAGTCCATATCTGAATGGTCTCTTATCCGCTTTGAGCCCGTTTGTGAACGTTGTCTCATTTTTTTAATCCATTCGAAAATGATATCTCATGTCCTCCTTGGGCCCGTTTGTGAACGGTGTTTCATTTTTCGAGTTCATTTGTGAATGGTCTCTTATCCTCTTTGAGCCAGTCCTCCTTGGGCCCGTTTGTGCACAGTGTCCCATTTTTCAAGTTCATTTGTGAATGGTCTCTTATCCTCTTTGAGCCCGTTTGTGAACGGTGTCTAATTCTCGGAGTCCATTTGTGAATGGCCTTTTATCCTCTTTGAGCTCATTTGTGAACGGTATCTCATTTTCTGACTCCATTTGTGAATGGTCTCATGTCCTTCTTGAGCCTGTTTATGAACGATGTATCATTTCCAGAGTCCATTTGTGAATGGTCTCTTATCCTCGTTGAGCCCGTTTGTGAACGGTGTCTCATTTTGCACCTCAATTTGTGAGTGGTCTCTTATCATCTTTGCGCCCGTTTCTGAACGGTGCCTCATTTTTAGAATCCATTCGAAAATTATATCTCATGTCCTCCTTGGGCCCGTTTGTGAACGGTATCTCATTTTCCGAGTCCATATATGAATTGCCTCATATCCTGTTGACGCCCGTTTGTGAAGGGCGTCTCATTTTCTAAGTCGATTTGTGAATGGCCTCATATCATCCTTGAGCCCGTTTGTGAACGGTGTCTCATTTTCCGACTGCATTTGTGAATGGCCACATATCCTCCTTGAGCCCGTTTGTGATCGGTGTCTCATTTCTCGAGTCCATTTGTGAATGGTCTCTTATCCTCTTTGAGCCCGTTTGTGAACGGTGTCTCATTTTTGGAGTACATTTGTGAATGGTCTCTTATCCTCTTTGACCCCGTTTGTGAACGGTATCTCATTTTCTCAGTCCATTTTTTAATGGTCTCCTGTCCTCCTTGAGCCCGTTTGTGAAAGGTGTCTCATTTCCCGAGTCCATTTGTGAATGATTACTTATCCTCTTTGAGCCACTTTGTGAACGGTGTCTCATTTTCTGAGTCCATTTCTGAATGGTCTCTTATCCGCTTTGAGCCCGTTTGTGACCGTTGTCTCATTTTCTGAATCCATTCGAAAATGATATCTCATGTCCTACTTGGGCCCGTTTGTGAATGGTGTCTCATTTTTCGAGTTCATTTGTGAATGGTCTCTTATCCTCTTTGAGCCCGTCCTCCTTGGGCCGGTTTGTGCACAGTGTCACATTTTTCAAGTTCATTTGTGAGTGGTCTCTTATACTCTTTGAGCCCGCTTGTGAACGGTGTCTAATTCTCGGATTCCATTTGTGAATGGCCTTTTATCCTCTTTGAGCCCGTTTGTGAACGGTAACTCATTTTCTGACTCCATTTGTGAATGGTCTCATGTCCTTCTTGAGCCCGTTTATGAACGGTGTATCATTTCCAGAGTCCATTTGTGAATGGTCTCTTATCCTCGTTGAGCCCGTTTGTCAACGGTGTCTCATTTTGCGCCTCTATTTGTGAGTGGTCTCTTATCCTCTTTGCGCCCGTTTCTGAACGGTATCTCATTTTCCGAGTCCATTTATGAATGGCCTCATATCCTCTTGACGCCCGTTTGTGAAGGGCGTCTCATTTTCTAAGTCGATTTGTGAATGGCCTCATATGATCCTTGAGCCCGTTTGTGAACGGTGTCTCATTTTACGACTGCATTTGTGAATGGCCACATATCCTCTTTGAGCCCGTTTGTGAACGGTGTCTCATTTTCGGAGTCCGTTTCTGAATGGTCTCTTATCCTCTTTGAGCATGTTTGTGAACGATATCTCATTTTCTGAGTCCATTTGTGAATGGTCTCATGTCCTCCTTGAGCCCGTTTGTGAACGGTGTCCCATTTCCCGAGTCCATTTCTGAATGGTCTCTTATCCTCTTTGAGCCCGTTTGTGAACGGTGTCTCATTTTCAGAGTACATTTGTGAATGGTCTCTTATCCTCTTTGACCCCGTTTGTGAACGGTATCTCATTTTCTCAGTCCATTTTTTAATGGTCTCATGTCCTCCTTGAGCCCGTTTGTGAAAGGTGTCTCATTTCCCGAGTCCAGTTGTCAATGGTTACTTATCCTCTTTGAGCCACTTTGTGAACGGTGTCTCATTTTCTGAGTCAATTTCTGAATGGTCTCTTATCCGCTTTGAGCCCGTTTGTTAACGTTGTCTCATTTTCTGAATATATTCGAAAATGATATCTCATGTCCTCCTTGGGCCCGTTTGTGAACGGTGGCTCATTTTTCGAGTTCATTTGTGAATGGTCTCTTATCCTCTTTGAGCCCGTCCTCCTTGGGCCCGTTTGTGCACAGTGTCCCATTTTTCAAGTTCATTTGTGAATGGTCACTTATCCTCTTTGAGCCCGTTTGTGAACGGTGTTTAATTTTCGGAGTCCATTTGAGTATGGCCTCTTATCCTCTTTGAGCCCGTTTGTGAACGGTATATCATTTTCTGAGTCCATTTGTGAATGGTCTCTTATCCTCGTTGAGCCCGTTTGTGAACGGTGTCTCATTTTGCGCCTCTATTTGTGAATGGTCTCTTGTCCTTATTGCGCCCGTTTCTGAACGGTGCCTCATTTTTAAAATCCATTCGAAAATTAAATCTCATGTCCTCCTTGGGCCCGTTTGTGAACGGTATCTCATTTTCCGAGTCCATTTATGAATGGCCTCATATCCTCTTTGAGCCCGTTTGTGAAGGGTGTCTCATTTTCTAAGTCGATTTGTGAATGGCCTCATATCATCCTTGAGCCCGTTTGTGAACGGTGTCTCATTTTCCAACTGCATTTGTGAATGGCCACATATCCTCCTTGAGCCCGTTTGTGATCGGTGTCTCATTTCTCGAGTCCATTTGTGAATGGTCACTTATCCTCTTTGAGCCCGTTTGTGAACGGTGTTTAATTTTCGGTGTCCATTTGAGTATGGCCTCTTATCCTCTTTGAGCCCGTTTGTGAACGGTATATCATTTTCTGAGTCCATTTGTAAATGGTCTCATGTGCTTCTTGAGCCCGTTTGTGAACGGTGTGTCATTTCCAGAGTTCATTTGTGAATGGTCTCTTATCCTCGTTGAGCCCGTTTGTGAACGGTGTCTCATTTTGCGCCTCTATTTGTGAATGGTCTCTTGTCCTTATTGCGCCCGTTTCTGAACGGTGCCTCATTTTTAAAATCCATTCGAAAATTAAATCTCATGTCCTCCTTGGGCTCGTTTGTGAACGGTATCTCATTTTCCGAGTCCATTTATGAATGGCCTCATATCCTCTTTGAGCCCGTTTGTGAAGGGTGTCTCATTTTCTAAGTCGATTTGTGAATGGCCTCATATCATCCTTGAGCCCGTTTGTGAACGGTGTCTAATTTTCCAACTGCATTTGTGAATGGCCACAAAAATCCTCTTTGAGCCCGTTTGTGAACGGTGTCTCATTATCAGAGTACATTTGTGAATGGTCTCTTATCCGCTTTGACCATGTTTGTGAACGGTATCTCATTTTCTGAGTCCATTTGTGCATGGTCTCATGTCCTCTTTGAGCCCGTTTGTGAACGGTGTCTCATTTCCCGTGTCGATTTGTGAATGGTCTCTTATCCTCTTTGAGCCCGTTTGTGAACAGTGTCTCATGTGCGGAATACATTAGTGAAAGGTCTCTTATCCTCTTTGATCCCGTTTGTGAACGGTATCTTATTTTCTCAGTCCATTTTTTAATGGTCTCATGTCCTCCTTCAGCCCGTTTGTGAACGGTGTCTCATTTTTCGAGTTCATTTGTGAATGGTCTCTTATCCTCTTTGAGCCCGTCATCCTTGGGCCAGTTTGTGCACAGTGTCACATTTTTCAAGTTCATTTCTGAGTGGTCTCTTATCCTCTTTGATCCCGTTTGTGAACGGTGTCTAATTCTCGGAGTCCATTTGTGAATGGCCTTTTATCCTCTTTGAGCCCGTTTGTGAACGGTATCTCATTTTCTGACTTCATTTGTGAATGGTCTCATGTATTTCTTGAGCCCGTTTATGAACGGTGTATCATTTCTAGAGTCCATTTGTGAATGGTCTCTTATTCTTGTTGAGCCCGTTTGTGAACGGGGTCTCACTTTGCACCTTTATTTGTGAGTGGTCTCTTATCCTCTTTGTGCCCGTTTCTGAACAGTGCCTCATTTTTATAATCCATTCGAAAATTATATCTCATGTCCTCCTTGGGCCCGTTTGTGAACGGTATCTCATTTTCCGAGTCCATTTATGAATGGCCTCATATCCTCTTTAAGCCCGTTTGTGAAGGGTGTCTCATTTTCTAAGTCGATTTGTGAATGGCCTCATATCATCCTTGAGCCCGTTTGTAAACTGTGTCTCATTTTCCGACTGCATTTGTGAATGGCCACATATCCTCTTTGAGCCTGTTTGTGAACGGTGTCTCATTTTCGGAGTACATTTGTGAATGGTCTCTTATCCTCTTTGAGCATGTTTGTGAACGGTATCTCATTTTCTGAATCCATTTGTGAATGGTCTCATGTCCTCTTTGAGCCCGTTTGTGAACGGTGTCTCATTTTTCGAGTACATTTGTGAATGGTCTCTTATCCTCTTTGAGCCCGTTTGTGAACGGTGTCTCATTTTCGGAGTGAATGGTCTCTTATCCTCTTTGACCCCGTTTGTGAACGGTATTTCATTTTCTCAGTCCATTTTTTAATGGTCTCATGTCGTCCTTGAGCCCGTTTGTGAACGGTGTCTCATTTTCGGGGTACATTTGTTAATGGTCTCTTATCCTCTTTGACCTAGTTTGTGAACGGTATCTCATTTTCTCAGTCCATTTTTTAATGGTCTCATGTCCTCCTTGTGCCCGTTACTGAATGGTGTCTCATTTCCCGAGTCCATTTGTGAATGGGTACTTATCCTCTTTGAGCCACTTTGTGAACGATGTCTCATTTTCTGAGTCCATTTTTGAATGGTCTCTTATCCGCTTTGAGCCCGTTTGTGAACGTTGTCTCATTTTCTAAATCCATTCGAAAATGATATCTCATGTCCTCCTTCGGCCCGTTTGTGAACGGTGTCACATTTTTCGAGTTCATTTGTGAATGGTCTCTTATCCTCTTTGAGCCCGTCCTCCTTGGGCCCGTTTGTGCACAGTGTCCCATTTTTCAAGTTCATTTGTGAATGGTCTCTTATCCTCTTTGAGCCCGTTTGTGAACGGTGTCTCATTTTTCGAGTACATTTGTGAATGGTCTCTTATCCTCTTTGACCCCGTTTGTGAACGGTATCTCATTTTCTCAGTCCATTTTTTAATGGCCTCATATCCTCTTTGAGCCCGTTTGTGAACGGTGTCTCATTTCCCGAGTCCATTTGTGAATGGTCTCTTATCCTCTTTGAGCCTATTTGTGAACGTTGTCACATTTTCTGAGTCCATTTCTGAATGGTCTCTTATCGGCTTTGAGCCCGTTTGTGAACGTTGTCTCATTTTCAGAATCCATTCGAAAATGATATCTCACGCCATCCTTAGGCCCGTTTGTGAACGGTGTCTCAGTTTTCGAGTTCATTTGTGAATGGTCTCTTATCCTCTTTGAGCCCGTTTGTGAACGGTGTCTAATTTTCGGAGTCCATTTCAGTATGGCCTCTTATCCTCTTTGACCCCGTTTGTGAACGGTATCTCATTTTCTGAGTCCATTTGTAAATGGTCTCATGTGCTTCTTGAGCCCGTTTGTTAACGGTGTATCATTTCCAAAGTCCATTTGTGAATGGTCTCTTATCCACGTTGAGCCCGTTTTTGAACAGTGTCTCATTTTGCGCGTCTATTTGTGAATGCACTCTTATCCTCTTTCCGCCCGATTCTAAACGGTGCCTCATTTTTAGAATTCATTCAAAAATTATATCTCATGTCCTCCTTGGGCCCGTTTGTGAAGGGTATCTAATTTTTCGAGTCCATTTATGAATGGCCTCATATCCTCTTTAAGCCCGTTCGTGAAGGATGTCTCATTTTCTAAGTCCATTTGTAAATGGCCTCATATCCTCCTTGAGCCCGTTTGTGAACGGTGTCTCATTTTCGGAGTCCATTTGTGAATGGTCTCTTATCCTTTTTGAGCCCGTTTGTGAAAGTATCTCATTTTCTGTGTCCATTTGTGAATGGTCTCATGTTCTCCTTGAGCCCGTTTCTGAACGGTGTCTCATTTCCCGAGTCCATTTGTGAATGGTCTCTTATCCTCTTTGAGCCTGTTTGTGAACGGTGTCTAATTTTCTGAATTCATTCGAAAATGATATCTCATGTCCTCCTTTGGCCCGTTTGTGAACGGTGTCTCATTTTTCGAGTACATTTGTGAATGGTCTCTTATCCTCTTTGACCCCGTTTGTGAACGGTATGTCATTTTCTCAGTCTATTTTTTAATGGTCTCATGTGCTCCTTGAATCCGTTTGTGAACGGTGTCTCATTTCCCGAGTCCATTTGTGAATGGTTACTTATCCTCTTTGAGCCACTTTGTAAACGGTGTCTCATTTTCTGAGTCCATTTCTGAATGGCCTCTTATCCACTTTGATCCCGTTTGTGAACGTTGTCTCATTTTCTGAATCCATTCGAAACTGATATCTCATGTCCTTCTTCGGCCCGTTTGTGAACGGTGTCTCATTTTTTGAGTTCATTGTGAATGGTCTCTTATCCTCTTTGAGCCCGTTTGTGAACGTTGTCTCATTTTCTGAATCCATTCAAAAATGATATCTCATGTCCTCCTTGGGCCCGTTTGTGAACGGTGTCTCATTTTTCGAATTCATTTGTGAATGGCCTCTTATCCTCTTTGAGCCCGTTTGTGAACGGTATCTCATTTTCTGAGTACATTTTTAAATGGTCTCATGTCCTTCTTGAGCCCGTTTGTGAACGGTGTATCATTTCCAGAGTCCATTTGTGAATGGTCTCTTATCCTCTTTGCGCCCGTTTCTGAACGGTGCCTCATTTTTAGAATCCATTCGAAAATTATATTGCATGTCCTCCTTAGGCCCATTTGTGAATGGTATCTCATTTTCCGAGTCTATTTATGAATGGCCCCATATCCTCTTTAAGCCCGTTTGTGAATGGTGTCTCATTTTCTAAGTCCTTTTGCGAATGGCCTCATATCCTCCTTGAGCCCGTTTGGGAATGGTGTCTCATTTTCCTAGTGCAATTGTGAATAGCCCCATATCCTCTTTGAGCACGTTTGTGAACGGTGTCTCATTTTTTGAGTCCATTTGTGAATGGTCTCTTATCCTCTTTGAGCTGGTTTGTGAACGGTATCTCATTTTCTGATTTCATTTGTGAATGGTCTCATGTCCACCTTGAGCCCGTTTGGGAACGGTGTCTCATTTTCCGAGTCCATTTGTGAAAGGTCTCTTATCCTCTTTAAGCCAGTTTGTGAACGGTGTCTCATTTTCGGAGTACATTTGTGAATAATCTCTTATCCTCTTTGACCCCGTTTGTGAACGGTGTCTCATTTTCTCAGTCCATTTTTTAATGGTCTCATGTCCTCCTTGAGCCCGTTTGTGAGCGGTGTCTCATTTCCCGAGTCCATTTGTGAAAGGTCTCTTATCCGCTTTGAGCCCGTTTGTGAACGGTGTTTCATTTTCTGAATCCATTCGAAAATGATATCTCATGTCCTCCTTAGGCCCATTTGTGAACGGTGTCTCGTTTTTCAAGTTCATTTGTGAATGGTCTCTTATCCTCTTTGAGCCCGTCCCCCATGGGCCCGTTTGTGCACCGTGTCTCATTTTTCAAGTTCATTTGTGAATGGTCTCTTATCCTCTTTAAGCCCGTTTGTGAACGTTGTCTAATTTTCGGAGTCCATTTGTGAATGGCCTCTTATCCTCTTTGAGCCCGTTTGTGAACGGTATCTAGTTTTCGAAGTCCATTTGTGAACGGTATCTCGTTTTCGAAGTCCATTTGTGAACGGTATCTCATTTTCCGAGTCCATTTATGAATGGCCTCATATCCTCTTTAAGCCCGTTTGTGAATGGTGTCTCATTTTCTAAGTCCTTTTGCGAATGGCCTCATATCCTCCTTGAGCCCGTTTGTGAACGGTGTCTCATTTTTCTAGTGCATTTGTGAATGGCCCCATATCCTCTTTGAGCCCGTTTGTGAACGGTGTCTCATTTTCGGAGTACATTTGTGAATGGTCTCTTATCCTCTTTGAGCATGTTTGTGAACGGTATCTCATTTTCTGAATCCATTTGTGAATGGTCTCATGTCCTCTTTGAGCCCGTTTGTGAACGGTGTCTCATTTTTCGAGTACATTTGTGAATGGTCTCTTATCCTCTTTGAGCCCGTTTGTGAACGGTGTCTCATTTTCGGAGTGAATGGTCTCTTATCCTCTTTGACCCCGTTTGTGAACGGTATTTCATTTTCTCAGTCCATTTTTTAATGGTCTCATGTCCTCCTTGAGCCCGTTTGTGAACGGTGTCTCATTTTCGGGGTACATTTGTTAATGGTCTCTTATCCTCTTTGACCTAGTTTGTGAACGGTATCTCATTTTCTCAGTCCATTTTTTAATGGTCTCATGTCCTCCTTGTGCCCGTTAGTGAACGGTGTCTCATTTCCCAAGTCCATTTGTGAATGGGTACTTATCCTCTTTGAGCCACTTTGTGAACGGTGTCTCATTTTCTGAGTCCATTTCTGAATGGTCTCTTATCCGCTTTGAGCCCGTTTGTGAACGTTGTCTCATTTTCAAAATCCATTCGAAAATGATATTTCATGTCCTCCTTCGGCCCGTTTGTGAACAGTGTCTCATTTTTCGAGTTCATTTGTGAATGGTCTCTTATCCTCTTTGAGCCCGTCCTCCTTGGGCCCGTTTGTGCACAGTGTCCCATTTTTCAAGTTCATTTGTGAATGGTCTCTTATCCTCTTTGAGCCCGTTTGTGAACGGTGTCTCATTTTTCAAGTACATTTGTGAATGATCTCTTATCCTCTTTGACCCCGTTTGTGAACGGTATCTCATTTTCTTAGTCCATTTTTTAATGGCCTCATGTCCTCTTTGAGCCCGTTTGTGAACGGTGTCTCATTTCCCGAGTCCATTTGTGAATGGTCTCTTATCCTCTTTGAGCCTATTTGTGAACGTTGTCACATTTTCTGAGTCCATTTCTGAATGGTCTCTTATCGGCTTTGAGCCCGTTTGTGAACGGTGTCTCATTTTCAGAATCCATTCGAAAATGATATCTCACGCCATCCTTAGGCCCGTTTGTGAACGGTATCTCAGTTTTCGAGTTCATTTGTGAATGGTCTCTTATCCTCTTTGAGCCCGTTTGTGAACGGTGTCTAATTTTCGGAGTCCATTTCAGTATGGCCTCTTATCCTCTTTGACCCCGTTTGTGAACGGTATCTCATTTTCTGAGTCCATTTGTAAATGGTCTCATGTGCTTCTTGAGCCCGTTTGTGAACGGTGTATCATTTCCAAAGTCCATTTGTGAATGGTCTCTTATCCACGTTGAGCCCGTTTTTGAACAGTGTCTCATTTTGCGCGTCTATTTGTGAATGCACTCTTATCCTCTTTCCGCCCGATTCTGAACGGTGCCTCATTTTTAGAATTCATTCGAAAATTATATCTCATGTCCTCCTTGGGCCCGTTTGTGAAGGGTATCTAATTTTTCGAGTCCATTTATGAATGGCCTCATATCCTGTTTAAGCCCGTTCGTGAAGCATGTCTCATTTTCTAAGTCCATTTGTAAATGGCCTCATATCCTCCTTGAGCCCGTTTGTGAACGGTGTCTCATTTTCGGAGTCCATTTGTGAATGGTCTCTTATCCTTTTTGAGCCCGTTTGTGAAAGTATCTCATTTTCTGAGTCCATTTGTGAATGGTCTCATGTTCTCCTTGAACCCGTTTGTGAACGGTGTCTCATTTCCCGAGTCCATTTGTGAATGGTCTCTTATCCTCTTTGAGCCTGTTTGTGAACGGTGTCTAATTTTCTGAATTCATTCGAAAATGATATCTCATGTCCTCCTTTGGCCCGTTTGTGAACGGTGTCTCATTTTTCGAGTACATTTGTGAATGGTCTCTTATCCTCTTTGACCCCGTTTGTGAACGGTATGTCATTTTCTCAGTCTATTTTTTAATGGTCTCATGTGCTCCTTGAATCCGTTTGTGAACGGTGTCTCATTTCCCGAGTCCATTTGTGAATGGTTACTTATCCTCTTTGAGCCACTTTGTAAACGGTGTCTCATTTTCTGAGTCCATTTCTGAATGGCCTCTTATCCACTTTGAGCCCGTTTGTGAACGTTGTCTCATTTTCTGAATCCATTCGATACTGATATCTCATGTCCTTCTTCGGCCCGTTTGTGAACGGTGTCTCATTTTTTGAGTTCATTGTTAATGGTCTCTTATCCTCTTTGAGCCCGTTTGTGAACGTTGTCTCATTTTCTGAATCCATTCAAAAATGATATCTCATGTCCTCCTTGGGCCCGTTTGTGAACGGTGTCTCATTTTTCGAATTCATTTGTGAATGGCCTCTTATCCTCTTTGAGCCCGTTTGTGAACGGTATCTCATTTTCTGAGTACATTTTTAAATGGTCTCATGTCCTTCTTGAGCCCGTTTGTGAACGGTGTATCATTTCCAGAGTCCATTTGTGAATGGTCTCTTATCCTCTTTGCGCCCGTTTCTGAACGGTGCGTCATTTTTAGAATCTGTGGTACCCGGATCCCGCGAGAGGGGTGGGGCGCGAGCCGCCGCGCTCTCTCTCTTGGTCTCTCGTACCCACGCGATTGGCGTGTGCATTTTAATGTTGATTTGAATTAATCTTTCCTGTGAACTTGGGATCACTAAGGCAATCCGAATTCCACACGAAAGAGACTGACAGAGTCGCCACCTAGATGTGGGATCTAGGACCCGTAATTAACCAGAAATCTAGACTCGCTACCTGGTTACGAGAATGGAAGGTATGGGGAGTTATCCGCCACATGCACCATTCCTGCCCGATAATCGGTCTTCGATTCCAAAAGCTAATTCTTTTAAATTTATTTTAAATGGCTCATTCAACTCTATGTTAATGTGCGAACTAAGTGACATGCATCCTATGATCTAATTTTAATGTGAATCCTAGATGTGTATCTTGATTTATTAATTTGTCTGGATTCATTCTAAGTGAAAGTTCTCCTAGAATTCTAATTTCATGGAAAATCCTAAGTGATTTGATTAAGCATTTACAAGAAAATTAATATACAAAACACCACAATTTGTTTGTGGTGCCGACTCGCGGGTGGTATGCCATCAGACATCCAAGCTGCCTACGTACCCAAGCCTTACTGGGATCAGAGTCGACGTAGTTCGGTGCACCTAAGCTAAGCTACATATGCCTAACTCAACTAGGACACCGATCTAGACGGGATTGACTGTTTCAACAGTTTTAAGAGAAGTTATTTAATTCAAGTTGAGGATTTTATTATCTTAGGATTTCATCAAAGATGCTATATGATCCTATCTAAATGCAAGTTGTCCCTTAGACTAATGCAGGTTAGCCTACATCCTAGTTTACTAGGCTTGTCCTAGGGAAAAACTGGATGACTAGTGTAACTTGACCTATGGCACGGTTGCTATACATAGCAAGCGTCCGTGATGAGGCTGGACTCCTAACTCTAGGACTCCCTAAAACTTAGGACACAACACGACACGACACCATTGTTCCTAAATTGGGCTCTAAGGGTTCTTACGACGGAAACCATAATCCAATGGTTCCGAGAGACACGAGATGAATCGAGATGATGAATAGTGTGAGGGAATGGGAAAGATAGAGAAAGGTGCGACTGAACTTGGGAGTGCCAAATTGCCTACGTACCCCGTGATGGGGATCAAGCCACACGTAGTTCCACTGGCGAGGTTGCTTGGATTTTGGAAAACAGGTTTGGTATTTGGATCAGGAATCGGGTTTGTATTTGAGCATTGGACTTGAGATTCAAAAACATTGATATAACAATGGGATTTTGGAATTGGGAATTTGCATCAAAGAATTGAGCATATTGGAATCATCAAGGGTTTGAATTTTCGGAATTCAAAGTGGGCGGGCTTATGAGATTCGGCCAAATGGATTCAGACATGCGACTCGGATTGTGTTGGGATATGACTTGGTTGGATTGGGTTAATGGTTAGGGTCAAGTGAGTCGGGTCTAAGTTAGGAGCAAACCCGAGACTAGCCATGGTCTAACTAGGAGGAAGCAGGGTACAAACCAGGGTGCGGACCAGGGTGCACCAGGGTGCGAACCAGCAGGGAACCAGGGTGCGAACCAGCAGGGAACCAGGGTGCGAACCAGCAGGGGAACCAGGGTGCAACCAGCAGGGAACCTGGGTGCAACCAGCAGCGAACCTGGGTGCAACCAGGGTCTAACCAGAGTGCGAACCAGCAGGGAACCAGGGTGCAACCAGCAGGGAAGCAGGGTGCGAACCAGTAGGGAACCAGGGTGCGAACCAGTAGGGAACCAGGGTGCAACCAGCAGGGAACCAGGGTGCGAATCAGTAGGGAACCAGGGTGCAACCAGCATCGAACCTGGGTGCAACCAGCAGCGAACCTGGGTGCAACCAGGGTCTAACCAGAGGCTAACCAGGGGGAAAACAGACCCTACATGCTTCCTAACATGGTTTTTCTTTTAAAGTAAAAGATATGCATGAAAACAGACCCTACATAGAATTGAAATAAATGCCTACCTCTTTGGAAACCCACTTTGTGTTTGATTTTTCTTTGATGGTAATTCCTTGAAGATGATTCCTTGCTTGATAATGACTGCTTTTGATATATATCACCCAACGTATAGAATCACCCGATCCGGCAAGGATGGCCGAACCCTTGAAGAGATGAGGGAGAGGGATGAATTTTCTAAGAGAGGGGTTCTTTTTCTTCTTTTTCATGGATGGTGGGATGAGAGGGTATTTATAGGAGAATGGGATAGGAGGTTAGGTGAGGTTAGGTGAGGTTAGGTAAGGTTAGGTGAGGTTAGGTGGTTAGGTGAGGTTAGGTGAGGTTAGGTGAGGTTTGGATGGTTAGGATGAGAGGAGAGGTTAGGTGAGGTTAGGTGAGGTTTGGATGGTTAGGATGAGAGGAGAGGTTAGGTGGTTTTGGATGGTTAGACCCAGGTCAAGATCTGCCATTGATCTAACGATTTACGGAAATCGGGTCTCGGAATGGAATCAGGGTTCGGGCTATGAAGTGACCCTATCTTATTTTGTCCCGATTGATGATCCGTAAAGTCAGATCAAGATATTAATGACCTAAAACATATATTAGGTTATTGTTGGTTAAAGTAAAGCAAAATGTGGGTGTCTACAGATGCCCCTCTTTGGTAGAGACGACGTAGTCATCGAATACCAAAGTTAAAATGACAGAACCATTTTGCGTAACTTTAATCGACAAAGGAACCCCCTAAACACAATGCAACCTAATATAATGCAAGACCTTAGATGAAATCCTAGAATTGGAATGCAATAAAACAAACCCGCTGCGGTGCCGCTGGCAACGAGAGAAATGGGATACCATTTTCAAATGGATTTTCGGAGGGAAAGGAATATCGCTTTTGAACAGCTTCAGAGGAAATGAGACGTCATTTTCAAATGGTCTCAGAGAGAATAATGGATGACTTTTGAAAGATTCTTAATGAAAATGCAGCATCATTTTTGAATGGGCTTGGGCAAGATAAAATACCGTATTTATACGGATTCCAAGGAAATGAGACATCATAGTTGTATGATGTTCAAAGGGTATAAGAGATCATTGTTGTATGGACTTGAAGAGAATGAAATACCGTATTTGTACGGATTCCAAGGAAATGAGACATCATAGTTGTATGATGTTCAAAGGGGATAAGAGACCATAGTTGTATGGACTCGAAGAGAATGAAATACCGTATTTGTACGGATTCCAAGGAAATGAGACATCATAGTTGTATGATGTTCAAAGGGTATAAGAGACCATAGTTGTATGGACTCGAAGAGAATGAAATACCGTATTTGTACGGATTCCAAGGAAATGAGACATCATAGTTGTATGATGTTCAAAGGGTATAAGAGACCATAGTTGTATGGACTCGAAGAGAATGAAATACCGTATTTGTAAGGATTCCAAGGAAATGAGACATCATAGTTGTATGATGTTCAAAGGGGATAAGAGATCAAAGTTGTATGGACTCGAAGAGAATGAAATACCGTATTTGTACGGATTCCAAGGAAATGAGACATCATAGTTGTATGATGTTCAAAGAGGATAAGAGACCATAGTTGTATGGACTTGAAGAGAATGAAATACCGTATTTGTACGGATTCCAAGGAAATGAGACATCATAGTTGTATGATGTTCAAAGGGGATAAGAGACCATAGTTGTATGGACTCGAAGAGAATGAAATACCGTATTTGTACGGATTCCAAGGAAATGAGACATCATAGTTGTATGATGTTCAAAGGGTATAAGAGACCATAGTTGTATGGACTCGAAGAGAATGAAATACCGTATTTGTAAGGATTCCAAGGAAATGAGACATCATAGTTGTATGATGTTCAAAGGGGATAAGAGACCATAGTTGTATGGACTCGAAGAGAATGAAATACCGTATTTGTACGGATTCCAAGGAAATGAGACATCATAGATGTATGATGTTCAAAGAGGATAAGAGACCATAGTTGTATGGACTCGAAGAAAAGAGGCACCGTTCACAAACGGGCTCAAGGAGAAGACAAGACCATTCACAAATGGACTCGAGAAATGAGGCACCATTCACAAACGGGCTCAAGGAGGACGATACCATTCACAAATGGATTCGAGAAAAGAGGCGCCATTCACAAATGGGCTCAAGGATAAGACAAGACCATTCACAAATGGACTCGAGAAATGAGGCACCATTCACAAACGGGCTCAAGGAGAAGACGAGACCATTCACAAATGGATTCGAGAAATGAGGCACCGTTCACAAACGGGCTCAAGGAGAAGACAAGACCATTCACAAATGGACTCGAGAAATGAGGCACCGTTCACAAACGGGCTCAAAGAGGACACGAGACCATTCACAAATGGACTCAGAAAATGAGGCACCGTTCACAAACGGGCTCAAGGAGAAGATGAGACTATTCACAAATGGACTCAGAGAATGAGACACCGTTCACAAACGGGTTCAAGGAGAAGACGAGACCATTCACAAATGGACTCGAGAAATGAGGCCCCGTTCACAAACGGGCTCGAAGAATTTAGATATTTTTTATGAACTTGAATTTGACGTAGGATTGGATTTTTTTTTTTTTTAATTAAGGATTTGGATTTGATAAATTTTTTTATTTTTGGAAAATGAGGTACCGTCCGCAAACGGGCTCAAGGAGAAGATGAGACCATTCACAAATGGACTCGAGAAATGAGGCACCCTTCACAAACGGGCTCAAAGAGGACACGAGACCATTCACAAATGGACTCAGAAAATGAGGCACCGTTCACAAACGGGCTCAAGGAGAAGATGAGACCATTCACAAATGGACTCAGAGAATGAGACACCGTTCACAAACGGGCTCAAGGAATTTAGAGGTTTTCATGAATTTGAATTTGACGTAGAATTGGATTTGATGAATTTTGGATTTGAACTTAATGAAATCGGGGACATTATAGATCGTGCCCAGTAAAGATATTGGAAACCAAGACTTTGACGAATGATGAGACGACCAACCTTATGAACGAAGAACCATTAGTAACAAGAATGGATTAGGAACACTTTTATGAAACTTCAACAAGATTTTTCTCAATGAGACTGTTGGTCTTGTCTTCTTGGGATTTTGATAACTGAAACCTTGAACAAGACATTTGAGATTGGTAATTTAGAACAATGGCTCTCTTGGATATAATCATGAAAAAGTGGGATTTGCCTCTTGACAGGTGTTTAGATAAACATTTCTTGACCAGGATAGTATTTAACTAACTGGAAGGAGATTCCGAATTTTAATGGTTCATCTTTCTGAGAAATTGGCTCAACCACCATTGCATCTGGGGCTCTTCCAAGCTTAAGGTGCCTTCCTGGGGTATGATCTTTTTACGGAAGCTGGGCTTTTTGATGTTTCTACTTCTGAACTCTTCTGAGTTGATCTTCTTTGAAATGTAGCTGTTTGACTAGATTCTCGAACCCTTTCAGGTATAATTGCAGGGAGCTGCCTAGGCCGGGCCTCCTTCACCAAGACAGTTACATCATTTGGACATAGGAACGACGATTGACTCTTTCTAAAGAGAAAACTTAGATGAAAGGCACTACTCAAAGGATTGAGCAGCCCTGAAGGAGTGAACTTAGAATGACAAAGATTGACTAACTACACTGACAGACACAGTAATGCTTCTGACTTAGTTAACGTTTTATTTGGTAAGTCTATCCTTTCGAGGAATAGTTTTTCAATTGGTAAACACTGGACTTTTTCCTTAAAACAGTAATGCCTCAAGGATTTAATTACGCCCCCTAAGATTGCTTAGCTTCAATGCCCCCAGTTTTGAGGATATCACTTGAATTTGCTTGAACTTCAGTTGATCTTCAGTCTTGATACCAGCTGTAGCCTTCTTATAATGATTCTCTTACCGTGACCAAGTCACCTCTTCAGGGTTTTTAACTTGGCGGACCGCGCTAGCCTTAACTTTTGCCTGAACCACCTTTCTAGGTTTTCGATCCAGCAGGCTATCCCCTTAGCTTTTGCCTAAGCCGCCCTTTCGGGTTTTCAACTTAGCAGGGGAATGATCTTAAATTTTGCCTAGACCGCCCTTTCAGGTTTTCAGTCTAGCAGATCTTCAAACTCCGTTATTTTTCTTATTCATCATCATTTCATTTTTTTATTGTATCTCAGGACCTAGCTCATTAGTTCTGAACACCAGAAGGACTTTTATAGGTAGGATAGGGCTTTTCAAAGAATGGCTTAAGGCTCAACAAAGATTTCGACCGAACCTGTGAACAGGTCGCCTACATATCCCAAGGTAGGAATCAGGTCGTGAGTAGTTCAGGGCGAATGCCCCTAGTTTGAAGATAAATTGTTTGATTTTTTTTTCCTTTTTTCTTTTCTTTCTGGAACAATTAACTTCTCTTCTTTTGGAACTTGTCCCTCTCTTTTTTTTTTTTGAAAGGATTGAATTTCTTTTCCTTTTTGAATCGACCGAACTCGGTTCAACCGAGTTGCCTACGTACCCCAGTATAGGGATCAGGTCTCGCGTAGTTCGGGGCGAATGCCCCGAGTTTGATGGGTTTTCAAGAAAATTTGATTCAGGCTCGGAGGGTTTGCAAACCGGTATTCTTTTGACGTTGGGTTCTGATTTTGGGATTTATTCGGCCAAAGGAGGCCTTCCGATGTTCAGAATGAGAATCGATCTAGGTTACTAGAGTCTCTCTGGTACTGATTATTTATTTATTTTTCTTTTTTTTTCTTTTTCTTTTTTTTTCACGAAGCTTGACGGCATTTCCAGGTAAGATAATGGATCTTCTTCTTTCAAGATTCTAATGCGTGATGTAGACTTTCATATAGCGAAACTTGTTCTTTGACATCCTCCATCTATGGATTCGTACTTTTGATATCTGATGATCACTTTTCAATGCTTGCTCTTGAACTTCTTATCTTGAATTTGTTGGCTTTATGTTATGAATTTGAGAACCAACGTCATTAATTGGAAATATGAAAGTTGTTTCCACTCTATGCCCCTTGTATAGATATATCTTCTCACTTTCTTCATTTTCTTTGAGCTTTCCAACTATGTCTTGCCCCTGGTATCGGTTGTAGCTTTTCTAGACAATCATCTTATTCTTGAAATAATTTTATCAATTCTTCACACTCTTCAGAGGGTAATGTATTTTCAATCGGCATTTACTGAATCAAAGTTTCAGTGCCAGCGTTTACCACTTCAATTTCATTTTTGAAAAGCTGGGATTGGCGCTCCTCCTCTTGTTCAAGTAATTGCTGTGACTCAAGTGGAGTTTCGTCAATTTTGTCCTCATTTGAGGAGGGAGTCTTATTTTAAGATCAGAAGCACACTTAAGAAACAAACACAAGTGAATTATTGGACACGATCTATCCTGAACATGCTCAGGATTCACAACTCTAAATAAAAAAGAGAGATGATTTGCCTGGACTAGGCATTGACCTTGAAATGTAAGACCGGACTCAACAATTGTACTGACCATGATGACTGATTCGCATAGGGGAATGCCCCTAGCTCAATGATTCTGAGAGTGAACTCTGAAGGACTTAGCAAAATAATCTTGAAAAAGGTAGCCCCTAGAGGAGGAACAGACCAGGGGTACAAGCAAGATTGGATTATCTGGACCAGGCATGATCAGATCATGAGAATGCATAATAGAAAGATTGTGAGATTCTGCATCTGCCAGTTAGGGGATGGCATGAAGATACGATCGAATCGTATGACAGAAGAACGAAAGACGCACGATCAAAAGATTAGATGAGATAGCATAAGATTGCTTTCAACGGATAGATCATGAATGACTAATCCTATGAGATTTTTGGAAATGATGGGATTTATATCCTAACCCAAAGGGAAATTTTTTTTTTTTTTTTTCACATTTTATCAGTGTTACCTGAAGGCATCAACCCTAATCCTAATCTATCGGAGTGGAGAGAGAATCTCGACTCATGCCTTTGTTCGTGTATCTAAGGACCGATCGTAGCCATTGGAAGATGGACTACGGCCTAATCTAGACACAAATAGGTAGAATATCCTAAACTAGGCTCACACACGTGATGCACATGTGTTCGTATATTACATGCATGTGTGGGTTAATCTAGGGGTAAGGCCAAGAGTTCCCTTAGCGCGAATCCATGTTCGATATACTGTACCAGTGTCCGGCGTATCAGTACGTGAACAAGGGATCCGTTTACGTACCATAAAGGTACTAGGCTAAGGGTGGAATGCTTCTCTAGCACAGAGGCACCAGGTGATGAAATCCCAGTCAACCATGCTAGATAACACTCCGGGTTCCTAAAATAGGACGTGTGTGCACGTGAGATGCAAGGGTTTAGATGCAAGTGATGTAAGTGTGTGCAATAAGTTCGCGCGATCTATGATGCCTTCAGGTTTTGTTAGATTAAGTTTGAGTAAAATGTGATGAGAAAATAAAACAAGACAAACTAATCTGACAAGTATACAAGAGATAGAGTTCTTATGAGCCAGTTAAATTAAATTCAAATGAATTATCTTTTGGAATTTTAATGAAGTTAGGTGATCCCCAGCAGAGTCGCCAGACTGTGGTACCTGGATCCCGCGAGAGGGGTGGGGCGCGAGCCGCCGCGCTCTCTCTCTTGGTCTCTCGTACCCACGCGATTGGCGTGTGCATTTTAATGTTGATTTGAATTAATCTTTCCTGTGAACTTGGGATCACTAAGGCAATCCGAATTCCACACGAAAGAGACTGACAGAGTCGCCACCTAGATGTGGGATCTAGGACCCGTAATTAACCAGAAATCTAGACTCGCTACCTGGTTACGAGAATGGAAGGTATGGGGAGTTATCCGCCACATGCACCATTCCTGCCCGATAATCGGTCTTCGATTCCAAAAGCTAATTCTTTTAAATTTATTTTAAATGGCTCATTCAACTCTATGTTAATGTGCGAACTAAGTGACATGCATCCTATGATCTAATTTTAATGTGAATCCTAGATGTGTATCTTGATTTATTAATTTGTCTGGATTCATTCTAAGTGAAAGTTCTCCTAGAATTCTAATTTCATGGAAAATCCTAAGTGATTTGATTAAGCATTTACAAGAAAATTAATATACAAAACACCACAATTTGTTTGTGGTGCCGACTCGCGGGTGGTATGCCATCAGACATCCAAGCTGCCTACGTACCCAAGCCTTACTGGGATCAGAGTCGACGTAGTTCGGTGCACCTAAGCTAAGCTACATATGCCTAACTCAACTAGGACACCGATCTAGACGGGATTGACTGTTTCAACAGTTTTAAGAGAAGTTATTTAATTCAAGTTGAGGATTTTATTATCTTAGGATTTCATCAAAGATGCTATATGATCCTATCTAAATGCAAGTTGTCCCTTAGACTAATGCAGGTTAGCCTACATCCTAGTTTACTAGGCTTGTCCTAGGGAAAAACTGGATGACTAGTGTAACTTGACCTATGGCACGGTTGCTATACATAGCAAGCGTCCGTGATGAGGCTGGACTCCTAACTCTAGGACTCCCTAAAACTTAGGACACAACACGACACGACACCATTGTTCCTAAATTGGGCTCTAAGGGTTCTTACGACGGAAACCATAATCCAATGGTTCCGAGAGACACGAGATGAATCGAGATGATGAATAGTGTGAGGGAATGGGAAAGATAGAGAAAGGTGCGACTGAACTTGGGAGTGCCAAATTGCCTACGTACCCCGTGATGGGGATCAAGCCACACGTAGTTCCACTGGCGAGGTTGCTTGGATTTTGGAAAACAGGTTTGGTATTTGGATCAGGAATCGGGTTTGTATTTGAGCATTGGACTTGAGATTCAAAAACATTGATATAACAATGGGATTTTGGAATTGGGAATTTGCATCAAAGAATTGAGCATATTGGAATCATCAAGGGTTTGAATTTTCGGAATTCAAAGTGGGCGGGCTTATGAGATTCGGCCAAATGGATTCAGACATGCGACTCGGATTGTGTTGGGATATGACTTGGTTGGATTGGGTTAATGGTTAGGGTCAAGTGAGTCGGGTCTAAGTTAGGAGCAAACCCGAGACTAGCCATGGTCTAACTAGGAGGAAGCAGGGTACAAACCAGGGTGCGGACCAGGGTGCACCAGGGTGCGAACCAGCAGGGAACCAGGGTGCGAACCAGCAGGGAACCAGGGTGCGAACCAGCAGGGGAACCAGGGTGCAACCAGCAGGGAACCTGGGTGCAACCAGCAGCGAACCTGGGTGCAACCAGGGTCTAACCAGAGTGCGAACCAGCAGGGAACCAGGGTGCAACCAGCAGGGAAGCAGGGTGCGAACCAGTAGGGAACCAGGGTGCGAACCAGTAGGGAACCAGGGTGCAACCAGCAGGGAACCAGGGTGCGAATCAGTAGGGAACCAGGGTGCAACCAGCATCGAACCTGGGTGCAACCAGCAGCGAACCTGGGTGCAACCAGGGTCTAACCAGAGGCTAACCAGGGGGAAAACAGACCCTACATGCTTCCTAACATGGTTTTTCTTTTAAAGTAAAAGATATGCATGAAAACAGACCCTACATAGAATTGAAATAAATGCCTACCTCTTTGGAAACCCACTTTGTGTTTGATTTTTCTTTGATGGTAATTCCTTGAAGATGATTCCTTGCTTGATAATGACTGCTTTTGATATATATCACCCAACGTATAGAATCACCCGATCCGGCAAGGATGGCCGAACCCTTGAAGAGATGAGGGAGAGGGATGAATTTTCTAAGAGAGGGGTTCTTTTTCTTCTTTTTCATGGATGGTGGGATGAGAGGGTATTTATAGGAGAATGGGATAGGAGGTTAGGTGAGGTTAGGTGAGGTTAGGTAAGGTTAGGTGAGGTTAGGTGGTTAGGTGAGGTTAGGTGAGGTTAGGTGAGGTTTGGATGGTTAGGATGAGAGGAGAGGTTAGGTGAGGTTAGGTGAGGTTTGGATGGTTAGGATGAGAGGAGAGGTTAGGTGGTTTTGGATGGTTAGACCCAGGTCAAGATCTGCCATTGATCTAACGATTTACGGAAATCGGGTCTCGGAATGGAATCAGGGTTCGGGCTATGAAGTGACCCTATCTTATTTTGTCCCGATTGATGATCCGTAAAGTCAGATCAAGATATTAATGACCTAAAACATATATTAGGTTATTGTTGGTTAAAGTAAAGCAAAATGTGGGTGTCTACAGAATCCATTCGAAAATTATATTGCATGTCCTCCTTAGGCCCGTTTGTGAATGGTATCTCATTTTCCGAGTCTATTTATGAATGGCCTCATATCCTCTTTAAGCCCGTTTGTGAGCGGTGTCTCATTTCCCGAGTCCATTTGTGAAAGGTCTCTTATCCGCTTTGAGCCCGTTTGTGAACGGTGTTTCATTTTCTGAATCCATTCGAAAATGATATCTCATGTCCTCCTTAGGCCCATTTGTGAACGGTGTCTCATTTTTCAAGTTCATTTGTGAATGGTCTCTTATCCTCTTTGAGCCCGTCCCGCATGGGCCCGTTTGTGCACCGTGTCTCATTTTTCAAGTTCATTTGTGAATGGTCTCTTATCCTCTTTAAGCCCGTTTGTGAACGTTGTCTAATTTTCGGAGTCCATTTGTGAATGGCCTCTTATCCTCTTTGAGCCCGTTTGTGAACGGTATCTAGTTTTCGAAGTCCATTTGTGAACGGTATCTAGTTTTCGAAGTCCATTTGTGAACGGTATCTCATTTTCCGAGTCCATTTATGAATGGCCTCATATCCTCTTTAAGCCCGTTTGTGAATGGTGTCTCATTTTCTAAGTCCTTTTGCGAATGGCCTCATATCCTCCTTGAGCCCGTTTGTGAACGGTGTCTCATTTTTCTAGTGCATTTGTGAATGGCCCCATATCCTCTTTGAGCCCGTTTGTGAACTGTGTCTCATTTTTGGAGTCCATTTGTGAATGGTCTCTTATCCTCTTTGAGCATGTTTGTGAACGGTATCTCATTTTCTGATTCCATTTCAGAATGGTCTAATGTCCACCTTCAGCCCGTTTGGGAACGGTGTCTCATTTTCCGAGTCCATTTGTGAATGGTCTCTTATCCTCTTTTAGCTCGTTTGTGAACGGTGTCTCCTTTTCGGAGTACATTTGTGAATAATCTCTTATCCTCTTTGACCCCGTTTGTGAACGGTGTCTCATTTTCTCAGTCCATTTTTTACTGGTCTCATGTCCCCCTTGAGCCTGTTTGTGAGCGGTGTTTCATTTCCCGAGTCCATTTGTGAATGGTCTCTTATCCGCTTTGAGCCCGTTTGTGAACGGTGTTTCATTTTCTGAATACATTCGAAAATGATATCTCATGCCCTCCTTGGGCCCGTTTGTGAGCGGTGTCTCGTTTTTCAAGTTCATTTGTGAATGGTCCCTTATCCTCTTTGAGGCCGTCCTCCATGGGCTCGTTTGTGCACCGTGTCTCATTTTTCAAGTTCATTTGTGAATGGCCTCTTATCCTCTTTAAGCCCGTTTGTGAACGGTGTCTAATTTTCGGAGTCCATTTGTGAATGGCCTCTTATCCTCTTTGAGCCCGTTTGTGAACGGTATCTAGTTTTCGAAGTCCATTTGTGAATGGTCTCATGTCCTTCTTGAGCCCGTTTGTGAACAGTGTATTATTTCAAGAGTCCATTTGTGAATGGTCTCTTATCCTCGTTGAGCCCGTTTGTGAACGGTGTCTCATTTTGCGCGTCTATTTGTGAATGGTCTTTTATCCTCTTTGCGCCCGTTTCTGAACGGCGTCTCATTTTTAGAATCCATTCCAAAATTATATCTGATGTCGTCCTTGGGCCCGTTTGTGAACGGTATCTCATTTTCCGAGTCCATTTATAAATGGCCTCATATCCTCTTTAATCCCGTTTGTGAAGGGTGTCTCATTTTCTAAGCCCAATTGTGAATGGCCATAGATCCTCCTTGAGCCAGTTTGTGAACGGTGTCTCATTTTTCGAGTGCATTTGTCAATGGCTCCATATCCTCTTTGAGCTCGATTGTGAACGGTGTCTCACTTTCATATTCCATTTGTCAATGGTCTCTTATCCTCTTTGAGCCCGTTTGTGAACGGTATCTTATTTTCTGAGTCCATTTGTGAATGGTCTCATGTCCTCCTTGAGTCCGTTTGTGAACGGTGTCTCCTTTCCCGAGTCCATTTCTGAATGATCTGTTATCCTCTTTGAGCCCGTTTGTGAATGGTGTCTCATTTTCGGAGTACATTTGTGAATCGTCTATTATCTTCTTTGACCCCGTTTGTGAACGGTATCTCATTTTCTCAGTCCATTTTTTAATGGTATCATGTCCTCCTTTAGCCCGTTTGTGAACGGTGTCTCATTTCCCGAGTCCATTTGTGAATAGTCTCTTATCCTCTTTGAGCCTGTTTGTGAACGGTGTCTCATTTTCAGAGTCCATTTCTGAATGGTCTCTTATCCTCTTTGAGCCCGTTTGTTAACGGTGTCTCATTTTTAGAATCCATTCGAAAATGATATCTCATGTCCTCTTTGAGCCCGTTCGTGAACGGTGTCTCATTTTCGGAGTCCATTTGTGAATGGTCTCTTATCCTCTTTGAGCCCGTTTGTGAACGGTATCTCATTTTGTGAGTCCATTTGTGAATTGTCTCTTTTCCTCTTTGAGCCCGTTTGTGAACAGTGTCTCAATTTTTGACTTCATTTGTGAATGGTCTCTTATCCTCTTTGAGCCCGTCTGTGAACAGTGTCTCATTTTCAGAATCCATTCAAAAATGATATCTCATGTCCTCCTTGAGCCCGTTTGTGAACGGTGTCTCTTTTCTCGAGTTTATTTGTGAATGGTCTCTTATCCTCTCTGAGCCCGTTTGTGAACGGTGTCTCATTTTCGGAGTCCATTTGTGAATGGTCTCTTATCCTCTTTCAGCCCGTTTGTGAGCGGTGGCTCATTTTCGGAGAACATTTGTGAATGGTCTCTTATCCTCTTTGACCCCGTTTGTGAACGGTATCTCATTTTCTCTGTCCATTTTTTAATGGTCTCATGTCCTCCTCCAGCCCGTTTGTGAACGGTGTCTCATTTCCCGAGTCCATTTGTAAATGGTCTCTTATGCTCTTTGAGCCCGTTCGTGAACGGTGTCTCATTTTCGGAGTCCATTTGTGAATGGTCTCTTATCCTCTTTGAGCCCGTTTGTGAACGGTATCTCATTTTGTGAGTCCATTTGTGAATTGTCTCTTATCCTCTTTGAGCCCGTTTGTGAACAGTGTCTCAATTTTCGACTTCATTTGTGAATGGTCTCTTATCCTCTTTGAGCCCGTCTGTGAGCAGTGTCTCATTTTCAGAATCCATTCAAAAATGATATCTCATGTCCTCCTTGAGACCGTTTGTGAACGGTGTCTCTTTTCTCGAGTTTATTTGTGAATGGTCTCTTATCCTCTCTGAGCCCGTTTGTGAACGTTGTCTCATTTTCGGAGTCCATTTGTGAATGGTCTCTTATCCTCTTTCAGCCCGTTTGTAAACGGTATCTCATTTTCTGAGTACATTTGTGAATAGTCTAATGTCCTCCTTAAGCGCGGTTGTGAATGGTGTCTTTTTTCCCGAGTCCATTTGTGAAAGGTCTCTTATCGTCATTTAGCCCGTTTGTGAACGGTGTCTCATTTTCAGAGTCCATTTGTGAATGGTCTCTTATCCTCGTTGAGCCCGTTTGTGAACGGTGTCTCATTTTGCGCGTCTATTTGTGAATGGTCTCTTATCCTCTTTGCGCCCGTTTGTGAACGGTGTCTCATTTTTAGAATCCATTCAAAAATTATATCTCATGTTCTCCTTGGGCCCGTTTGTGAACGGTATCTAATTTTCCGACTCCACTTATGAATGGACTCATATCCTCTTTAAGCCCGTTTGTGAAGGGTATCTCATTTTCTAAGTCCATTTGTGAATGGCCTCATATCCTCCTTCAGGCCAGTTTGTGAACGGTGTCTTATTTTCCGAGTGCATTTGCGAATGGCCCCTTATCCTCCTTGAGCCCGTTTGTGAATAGTATCTCATTTTTCGAGTTCATTTGTGAATGGTCTCTTATCCTCTTTGAGCCCGTTTGTGAACGGTATCTCATTTTGTGAGTCCATTTGTGAATTGTCTCTTATCCTCTTTGAGCCCGTTTGTGAACAGTGTCTCAATTTTTGACTCCATTTGTGAATGGTCTCTTATCCTCTTTGAGCCCGTCTGTGAACAGTGTCTCATTTTTAGAATCTATTCAAAAATGATATCTCATGTCCTCCTTGAGCCCGTTTGTGAACGGTGTCTCTTTTCTCGAGTTTATTTGTGAATAGTCTCTTATCCTCTCTGAGCCCGTTTGTGAACGTTGGCTCATTTTCGGAGTCCATTTGTGAATGGTCTCTTATCCTCTTTCAGCCCGTTTGTAAACGGTATCTCATTTTTAGAGTACATTTGTGAATGGTCTAATGTCCTCCTTAAGCGCGTTTGTGAATGGTGTCTTTTTTCCCGAGTCCATTTGTGAAAGGTCTCTTATCGTCATTTAGCCCGTTTGTGAACGGTGTCTCATTTGCTGAGTTCATTTGTGAATGGTCTCTTATCCGCTTTGAGCCCGTTTGTGAACGGTGTCTCATTTTTTGAATCCATTCGAAAATGATATCTCATGTCCTCCTTGGGCCCGTTTGTGAATGGTGTCTCATTTTTTGAGTTCATTTGTGAATGGTCTCTTACCCTCTTTGAGCCCGTCCTCCTTGGGCCCGTTTGGAAACAGTGTCTCATTTTTCGAGTTTATTTGTGAATGGTCTCTTATCCTCTTTGAGCCCGTTTGTGAACGGTGTCTAATTTTCGGGGTCCATTTGTGAATGGCCTCTTATCCTCTTTGAGCCCGTTTGTGAACGGTATCTCATTTTCTGACTCCATTTGTCTATGGTCTCAGGTCCTTCTTGAGCCCGTTTGTGAACGGTGTCTCATTTTTAGAGTCCATTTGTGAATGGTCTCTTATCCTCTTTTAGCTCGTTTGTGAACGGTGTCTCATTTTTCGTGTCCATTTCTCATTGGTCTCATATCCTCTTTGAGGCCGTTTGTGAACGGTGTCTCATTTTCAGAATCCATTCAAAAATGATATCTCATGTCCTCCTTAAACCCGTTTGTGAACGGTGTCTCACTTCCCGAGTCCTTTTGTGAATAGTCTCTTGTCCTCTTTGAGCCTGTTTGTGAACGGTGTCTCATTTTCTGAGTACATTTGTGAATGGCCTCATATCCTCCATAAGCCCGTTTGTGAACGGAATCTAATTTATTGAGTCCAATTGTGAATGGCCCAATATCCTCCTTGGGCCCGTTTGTGAACAATGCCTCATTTTTCGGGTCCATTTGTGAATGGCCTCATATCCTCTTCGAGCCCGTTTGTGAACGATATCTCATTTTCTGAGTCCATTTGTAAATCATCTCATGTCCTCCTTGACCCCGTTCGGGAACGGTGTATCACTTTCTAAGTCCACTTGTGAATAGCCTCATATCCTCCTCTAACCCGTTTGTGAACGGTGTCTCAATTTTTGAGTCCATTTGTGAATGGTTTGATATCCTCGTTGAGCCTGTTTGAGAACGGTATCTCATTTTCTGAGTCCATTTGTGAATGGTCTCATGTCCTCCTTGAGCCCGTTTGTGAACGGTGTTTCATTTCCCAATTTCATTTGTGAATGGTCTCTTATCATCTTTGAGCCCGCTTGTGAACGGTGTCTCATTTTCCGAGTCCATTTGTGAATGGTCTCTTATCCTCTTTGAGCCCGTTTGTGAACGGTGTCTCATTTTCGAAGTCCGTTTGTGAATGGTCTCATGTCCTCCTTGAGCCCGTTTGTGAACGGTGTTTCATTTCCCAATTTCATTTGTGAATGGTCTCTTATCATCTTTGAGCCCGCTTGTGAACGGTGTCTCATTTTCCGAGTCCATTTGTGAATGGTCTCTTATCCTCTTTGAGCCCGTTTGTGAACGGTGTCTCATTTTTGAAGTCCGTTTGTGAATGGTCTCATGTCCTCCTTGGGCCCGTTTGTGAACGGTGTCTCATTTTTTGAGTCCATTTGTGAATGGTCTCATAACCTCTTTGAGCCCGTTTGTGAACGGTATCTCATTTTCTGAGTCCATTTTTGAATGGTCTCATGTCCTCCTTGACCCTGTTTGTGAACGGTGTCTCATTTCCCAAGTCTATTTGTGAATGGCCTCTTATCCTCTTTTAACTCGTTTGTGAACGGTGTCTCATTTTTCATGTCCATCTGTCATTGGTCTCATATCCTCATTGAGCCCGTTTGTGAACGGTGTCTCATTTTCAGAATCCATTCGAAAATGATATCTCATGTCCTCCTTAAACTTGTTTGTGAACGGTGTCTCACTTCCCGAGTCCTTTTGTGAATGGTCTCTTATTCTCTTTGAGCCTGTTTGTGAACAGTGTCTTTTTTTTTGAGTTCATTTCGGAATGGTCTATTGTCCTCTTTGAGCCCGTTTGTGAATGGTCTCTTATCCTTTTTGAGCCCGTTTGTGAACGGTATCCCATTTTCTGAGTTCGTTTGTGAAAGGTTTCATGTTATCTTTGAGCCCGTTTGTGAACGGTGCCTCATTTCCCGAGTCCATTTGTGAATGGCCTCTTATCCTCTTTTAACTCGTTTGTGAACGGTGTCTCATTTTTCATGTCCATCTGTCATTGGTCTCATATCCTCATTGAGCCCGTTTGTGAACGGTGTCTCATTTTCAGAATCCATTCGAAAATGATATCTCATGTCCTCCTTAAACTTGTTTGTGAACGGTGTCTCACTTCCCGAGTCCTTTTGTGAATGGTCTCTTATTCTCTTTGAGCCTGTTTGTGAACAGTGTCTTTTTTTCTGAGTTCATTTCGGAATGGTCTATTGTCCTCTTTGAGCCCGTTTGTGAATGGTCTCTTATCCTTTTTGAGCCCGTTTGTGAACGGTATCCCATTTTCTGAGTTCGTTTGTGAAAGGTTTCATGTTATCTTTGAGCCCGTTTGTGAACGGTGCCTCATTTCCCGAGTCCATTTGTGAAAAGTCTCCTCTCCTCTTTGAGTCGTTTGTGACCGGTGTCTCATTTTTCGAGTCCATTTGTGAATGGTCTCTTATCCACTTTGAGCCCGTTTGTAAACGGTGTCTCAATTTTCGACTCCATTTGTGAATGGTCTCTTATCCTCTTTGAGCCCGTCTGTGAACAGTGTCTCATTTTCAGAATCCATTCAAAAATGATATCTCATGTCTTCCTTGAGCCCGTTTGTGAACGGTGTCTCTTTTCTCGAGTTTATTTGTGAATGGTCTCTTATCCTCTCTTAGCCCGTTTGTGAACGTTGTCTCATTTTCGGAGTCCATTTGTGAATGGTCTCTTTTCCTCTTTCAGCCCGTTTGTGAACGGATATCATTTTCTGAGTACATTTGTGAATGGTCTCATGTCCTCCTTAAGCGGGTTTGTGAATGGTGTCTTTTTTCCCGAGTCCATTTGTGAAAGGTCTCTTATCCTCATTTAGCCCGTTTGTGAACGGTGTCTCATTTTCTGAGTTCATTTGTGAATGGTCTCTTATCCACTTTGAGCCCGTTTGTGAACGGTGTCTCATTTTCCGAATCCATTCGAAAATGATATCTCATGTCCTCCTTTGGCCTGTTTGTGAACGGTGTCTCATTTTCCGAATCCATTCGAAAATGATATCTCATGTCCTCCTTTGGCCCGTTTGTGAACGGTGTCTCATTTTCCGAATCCATTCGAAAATGATATCTCATGTCCTCCTTTGGCCCGTTTGTGAACGGTGTCTCATTTTTCAAGTTCATTTGTGAATGGTCTCTTATCCTCTTTGAGCCCGTTTGTGAACGGTGTCTAATTTTCGGAGTCCATTTGTGAATGGCCTCTTATCCTCTTTGAGCCCGTTTGTGAACGGTATCTCAGTTTCTGAGTACATTTTTAAATGGTCTCATGTCTTTCTTGAGCCCGTTTGTGAACGGTGTATCATTTCCAGAGTCCATTTGCGAATGGTCTCTTATCCTCTTTGCGCCCGTTTCGGAACGGTGCCTCATTTTTAGAATCCATTCGAAAATTATATCGCATGTCCTCCTTGGGCCCGTTTGTGAACGGTATCTCATATTTCGAGTCCATTTATGAATGGCCCCATATCCTCTTTAAGCCCGTTTGTGAAAGGTGTCTCATTTTCTAAGTCCTTTTGCGAAGGGCCTCATATCCTCCTTTAGTCCGTTTGTGAACGGTGTCTCATTTTTTGATTTCATTTGTGAATGGTCTCTTAACCTCTTTGAGCCCGTTTGTGAACGGTATCTCATTTTCTGAGTCCAATTTTGAATGGTCTCATGTCCTCCTTGAGCTCGTTTGTGAACGGTGTCTCATTTCCGAAGTCTATTTGTGAATGGCCTCTTATCCTCTTTTAGCTCGTTTGTAAATGGTGTCTCATTTTTCGTGTCCATTTGTGATTGGTCTCTTATCCTCTTTGAGCCCGTTTGTGAACGGTGTCTCATTTTCAGAATCCATTCGAAAATGATATCTCATGTCCTCCTTGAACCCGTTTGTGAACGGTGTCTCACTTCCCGAGTCCTTTTGTGAATGGTCTCTTATTCTCTTTGACCTTGTCTGTGAACAGTGTCTTTTTTTCTGAGTTCATTTCAGAATGGTCTCTTTTCTTCTTGGAGCCCGTCCTCCTTGGGCCCGTTTGTGCACAGTGTCTCATTTTTCAAGTTCATTTGTGAATGGTCTCTTATCCTCTTTGAGCCCGTTTGTGAACGGTGTCTAATTTTCGGAGTCCATTTGTGAATGGCCTCTTATCCTCTTTGAGCCTGTTTCTGAACGGTATCTCATTTTCTGAGTACATTTTTCAATGGTCTCATGTCCTTCTTGAGCCCGTTTGTGAACGGTGTATCATTTCCAGAGTCCATTTGTGAATGGTCTCTTATCCTCTTTGCGCCCGTTTCGGAACGGTGCCTCATTTTTAAAATCCATTCGAATATTATATCGCATGTCCTCCTTGGGCCTGTTTGTGAACGGTATCTCATATTTTGAGTCCATTTATGAATGGCCTCATATCCTCTTTAAGCCCGTTTGTGAAAGGTGTCTCATTTTCTAAGTCCTTTTGCGAATGGCCTCATATCCTCCTTGAGCCCGTTTGTGAACGGTGTCTCATTTTTTGAGTCCATTTGTGAATGGTCTCTTAACCTCATTGAGCCCGTTTGTGAACGGTATCTCATTTTCTGAGTCCAATTTTTAATGGTCTCATGTCCTCCTTGAGCCCGTTTGTGAACGGTGTCTCATTTCCCAACTTTATTTGTGAATGGCCTCTTATCCTCTTTTAGCTCGTTTGTGAACGGTGTCTCATCTTTCGTGTCCATTTGTGATTGGTCTCTTATCCTCTTTGAGCCCGTTTGTGAACGGTGTCTCATTTTCAGAATCCATTTGAAAATGATATCTCATGTCCTCCTTGGGCCCGTTTGTGAACGGTATCTCATATTTTGAGTCCATTTATGAATGGCCTCATATCCTCTTTAAGCCCGTTTGTGAAAGGTGTCTCATTTTCTAAGTCCTTTTGCGAATGGCCTCATATCTTCCTTGAGCCCGTTTGTGAACGGTGTCTCATTGTTTGAGTCCATTTGTGAATGGTCTCTTAACCTCTTTGAGCCCGTTTGTGAACGGTATCTCATTTTCTGAGTCCAATTTTTAATGGTCTCATGTCCTCCTTGAGCCCGTTTGTGAACGGTGTCTCATTTCCCAACTTTATTTGTGAATGGCCTCTTATCCTCTTTTAGCTCGTTTGTGAACGGTATCTCATTTTTCGTGTCCATTTGTGATTGGTCTCTTATCCTCTTTGAGCCCGTTTGTGAACAGTGTCTCATTTTCAGAATCCATTCGAAAATGATATCTCATGTCCTCCTTGAACCCGTTTGTGAACGGTGTCTCACTTTCCGAGTCCTTTTGTGAATGGTCTCGTATTCTCTTTGAGCCTGTTTGTGAACAGTGTCTTTTTTTCTGAGTTCATTTCAGAATGGTCTCTTTTCCTCTTTGAGCCCGTCCTCCTTGGGCCCGTTTGTGCACAGTGTCTCATTTTTCAAGTTCATTTGTGAATGGTCTCTTATCCTCTTTGAGCCCGTTTGTGAACGGTGTCTAATTTTCGGAGTCCAATTGTGAATGGCCTCTTATCCTCTTTGAGCCTGTTTCTGAACAGTATCTCATTTTCTGAGTCCAATTTTTAATGGTCTCATGTCCTCCTTGAGCCCGTTTGTGAACGGTGTCTCATTTCCCAACTTTATTTGTGAATGGCCTCTTATCCTCTTTTAGCTCGTTTGTGAACGGTGTCTCATTTTTCGTGTCCATTTGTGATTGGTCTCTTATCCTCTTTGAGCCCGTTTGTGAACAGTGTCTCATTTTCAGAATCCATTCGAAAATGATATCTCATGTCCTCCTTGAACCCGTTTGTGAACGGTGTCTCACTTTCCGAGTCCTTTTGTGAATGGTCTCTTATTCTCTTTGAGCCTGTTTGTGAACAGTGTCTTTTTTTCTGAGTTCATTTCAGAATGGTCTCTTTTCCTCTTTGAGCCCGTCCTCCTTGGGCCCGTTTGTGCACAGTGTCTCATTTTTCAACTTCATTTGTGAATGGTCTCTTATCCTCTTTGAGCCCGTTTGTGAACGGTGTCTAATTTTCGGAGTCCATTTGTGAATGGCCTCTTATCCTCTTTGAGCCTGTTTTTGAACGGTATCTCATTTTCTGAGTACATTTTTCAATGGTCTCATGTCCTTCTTGAGCCCGTTTGTGAACGGTGTATCATTTCCAGAGTCCATTTGTGAATGGTCTCTTATCCTCTTTGCGCCCGTTTCGGAACGGTGCCTCATTTTTAGAATCCATTCGAATATTATATCGCATGTCCTCCTTGGGCCCGTTTGTGAACGGTATCTCATATTTTGAGTCCATTTATGAATGGCCTCATATCCTCTTTAAGCCCGTTTGTGAAAGGTGTCTCATTTTCTAAGTCCTTTTGCGAATGGCCTCATATCCTCCTTGAGCCCGTTTGTGAACGGTGTCTCATTTTTTGAGTCCATTTGTGAATGGTCTCTTAACCTCATTGAGCCCGTTTGTGAACGGTATCTCATTTTCTGAGTCCAATTTTGAATGGTCTCATGTCCTCCTTGAGCCCGTTTGTGAACGGTGTCTCATTTCCCAACTTTATTTGTGAATGGCCTCTTATCCTCTTTTAGCTCGTTTGTGAACGGTGTCTCATCTTTCGTGTCCATTTGTGATTGGTCTCTTATCCTCTTTGAGCCCGTTTGTGAACGGTGTCTCATTTTCAGAATCCATTTGAAAATGATATCTCATGTCCTCCTTGGGCCCGTTTGTGAACGGTATCTCATATTTCGAGTCCATTTATGAATGGCCTCATATCCTCTTTAAGCCCGTTTGTGAAAGGTGTCTCATTTTCTAAGTCCTTTTGCGAATGGCCTCATATCTTCCTTGAGCCCGTTTGTGAACGGTGTCTCATTGTTTGAGTCCATTTGTGAATGGTCTCTTAACCTCTTTGAGCCCGTTTGTGAACGGTATCTCATTTTCTGAGTCCAATTTTTAATGGTCTCATGTCCTCCTTGAGCCCGTTTGTGAACGGTGTCTCATTTCCCAACTTTATTTGTGAATGGCCTCTTATCCTCTTTTAGCTCGTTTGTGAACGGTGTCTCATTTTTCGTGTCCATTTGTGATTGGTCTCTTATCCTCTTTGAGCCCGTTTGTGAACAGTGTCTCATTTTCAGAATCCATTCGAAAATGATATCTCATGTCCTCCTTGAACCCGTTTGTGAACGGTGTCTCACTTTCCGAGTCCTTTTGTGAATGGTCTCTTATTCTCTTTGAGCCTGTTTGTGAACAGTGTCTTTTTTTCTGAGTTCATTTCAGAATGGTCTCTTTTCCTCTTTGAGCCCGTCCTCCTTGGGCCCGTTTGTGCACAGTGTCTCATTTCTCAAGTTCATTTGTGAATGGTCTCTTATCCTCTTTGAGCCCGTTTGTGAATGGTGTCTAATTTTCGGAGTCCAATTGTGAATGGCCTCTTATCCTCTTTGAGCCCATTTGTGAACGGTATCTCATTTTCTGAGTACATTTTTAAATGGTCTCATGTCCTTCTTGAGCCCGTTTGTGAACGGTGTATTATTTCCAGAGTCCATTTGTGAATGGTCTCTTATCCTCTTTGCGCCCGTTTCGGAACGGTGCCTCAATTTTAGAATCCATTCGAAAATTATATTGCATGTCCTCCTTGGGCCCGTTTGTGAACGGTATCTCATATTTCGAGTCCATTTATGAATGGCCTCATATCCTCTTTAAGCCCGTTTGTGAAAGGTGTCTCATTTTCTAAGTCCTTTTGCGAATGGCCTCATATCCTCCTTTAGCCCGTTTGTGAACGGTGTCTCATTTTTTGAGTCCATTTGTGAATGGTCTCTTAACCTCTTTGAGCCCGTTTGTGAACGGTATCTCATTTTCTGAGTCCAATTTTGAATGGTCTCATGTCCTCCTTGAGCCCGTTTGTGAACGGTGTCTCATTTCCCAAGTCTATTTGTGAATGGTCTCTTATCCTCTTTTAGCTCGTTTGTGAACGGTGTCTCATTTTTCGTGTCCATTTGTGATTGGTCTCTTATCCTCTTTGAGCCCGTTTGTGAACGGTGTCTCATTTTCAGAATTCATTCGAAAATGATATCTCATGTCCTCCTTGAACCCGTTTGTGAACGGTGTGTCACTTCCCGAGTCCTTTTGTGAATGGTCTCTTATTCTCTTTGAGCCTGTTTGTGAACAATGTCTTTTGTTCTGAGTTCATTTCAGAATTGTCTCTTGTCCTCTTTGAGCCCGTTTGTGAATGGTCTCTTATCCTTTTTGAGCCCGTTTGTGAACGGTATCTCATTTTCTGAGTTCATTTGTGAAAGGTTTGATGTCATCTTTGAGCCCGTTTGTGAACGGTGTCTCATTTCCCGAGTCCATTTGTGAAAGGTCTCCTCTCCTCTTTGAGTCGTTTGTGAACGGTGTCTCATTTTCTGAGTCCATTTGTGAATCGTCTCTTATCCTCTTTGAGCCCATTTGTGAACGGTGTCTCATTTTCAGAATACATTCGAAAATGATATCGCATGTTCTCCTTGGGCCCGTTTGTGAACGGTGTCTCATTTTTCAAGTCCATTTGTGAATAAATGGCAGACTCCAAAGAAAGACGAACAAATTTTCTCTAATATTAGGGAGGGGGTTTGAGAGTAATTGCTTTCTATGCATTGGCAACTTCTTTTTTTTAAAATAGGAGAGAGATATTGCAACTGACGTTTAGAAATTGCCTAAATGAGAATTTTATGCGGTTCAGTTTTCCCCACAAAAACAGAGGGTTGTTTGCTTTCTCTTTGCTGTTACCTTTTATGCTCTCTTTCTAAGTGGCAATCGAATCTTCTTGAAATCCATTTACTTTTGTAAATAAATGGTAGGCCCCACTTCGTGGAATAATCTAAATAATTCCGTGAATTGGCCCAACATAATAACGAGTTGTGCCCTCATCACTTCCATGAGATGATCTGAGCCATCCATGAGCTGCCACATAAATTGGGCATACCCCGCAACTTGTCAGGATAAGATGATTTGAACTGTCCATTGGATATAGCCGAACATGAAACCTGTTAGATCTTGAAACTTTTTTAAATATTATCACATCTCCATTCGAAAATGAACCCCATTCGTGCACAACTCTCTCATAACTTTCGAAAATTAAAATCTTGAAACCCTTGGTAGGACCATTTGAGCTGACCGAATCTTGTTCGGGCGAAATTGGATAAGCTAAAAATACGGCCGAATCCTTCTGTAAACACCCCATTTTGCTCTGCTGTAATCAACAAAGAAGTTAGTGTTCGTGTTATCAGTCTTTTTCAGTGTTTCCCCATTCTCGTGTCCGTCCCTTATGCTTTCTCAATCTTTCCGATCATTTCCGCAATGTTCCGTATTTTTCTTTTCGCTAAGTGATGAGAATGGTTATGCAGAAGAATCCAAGCCAGGGGAGAATTTGGAACCATTCGGTGGGCCCGCATTGAACATTTATTGAAATTAGGAACCGTTTGGTGGGCCCACATTGAGCATTGGTTTAAATTTGGATCAACAGGAGGCCCGCATATTGTTTTAATGAAAAATGAGTATTGAGCCTACTTCGATCTAATGCCTAAAGATGACTATTAAGGGAACGGTCAAGATCTCAGAGAAGTCATTTTAACAACCAATTTTGCTGCGACCATCAAATTAAGCCATCCAGATAACCCCTGAGAACTATGCACGGAGCACAACGAATTTATATTAAGGTTCATTAAATGAGTGGCTCGGATTATCCCATGAAAATGGTTTGTAGGCCCAACCCATTTGCATTGCGGCCCACTAATTGGGCGGATTGGCTCATCCAATGCTTGATTTGTGGGGTAGGACCATCCATGTTGTGACCCATCAATTAGGTAGTTCGGATCGCCATATGGAGATAATTTCAAGGGTGCAACCCATTTATGTTGCGGCCAAATCAAATGGACGGTTTGGGTCATCTAATGAAGAAGACCTAGAGGGCGTGGTTAATCAATTGGATAGCTTGGATCAGCCCAGAGGATTGATTAGGGGAGTACAATTAATTCGCATTTGATGCTCGCAATTTGGATGATGCGGATCAGCCCAATGAATTGAATGGTTTAGATCATTTTCCATGTGTTGCTCGGTCCCACATATGGACCTTACATGTTGAAATTTCTTAAAAAAGAATTGGCTGAAGGAATGTCACGTGAGTATAGTGCAGTTACTAATTTAACAAATTGCTTTTCTCACCTAAAGAGAGCTTAATCATATATTCTTCTAAAAACAGCAAGCTTCTGATATTTTTCTAAAAATCCGTGGCTCATTATCCGGGTAAAGAAAGCAAGCCCTTGATATTCTTTCCAATAAAAATCCGTGGGAGGATACTCGAAAAGAAAGTAAGGCATTCTTGCTATAAAAAAAAATTTTTAATAAGATCTTCATTCTGCTAAAAAAAGGGAGGGCTGCAGAATTAGAAAGAAAAAAAAGGAAAAAACCGAGCAAGGGAGGAGGGCGGTTTGAAAGAAAAAGGGAAATATAGCTCTGTGAAAAAAAAAAAAAAGAAAGAAGAGGAGGAGAAGAAAAAAGATGGGCGGTTTTCGATCTAGGGCTCTCCCTCGGTGTCTTCAATCTCCCTCTCTCCCTCAATTTTTCGATTTTTTCTCTCTATCCCTCTGTTTTTCTACCTTCGCTCCCTCTCTCTCTGACCCACTCACTCTCAATCTCTCAATCTCTCTCAACTCTCCCTCTGTTCTCATTACCTCTCTAACTCTCACTCTCCTTTACATCTCTCGGTTTCTCAAATCTCACCCTCATTCTCACTCTCTTTGCGTCTTTCTCATCCCTCACGCTCATTCTCCCTTCATTCCTCTATTACTCCACTCCCATCCTCTCATGTGCACTCCCTCTCCATCTTTGTCACTCCCATCCTCACGTTCACCCATTCTCTACCTCACTCACCCTCTTTTTCTATCTGTCACCTCTCAGTCTCACTCCCATCCTCTCTTATTCTATCTCTCTCTCTATTCCTCTATTAATCCCACTCTCTTAATCTCTCTCTCTATCCATCCCACACTCTCTGCCACTCTCACATTCCCCTTCCCTATCTCTCTCTCCCCATCAGCAAAGAATAAAAAAAAAAAGAAAAGAAAGAAGAAGAAAAGCGGAGCGGATTGCACGTCAGCACGATTTTTCAGAATTTTCGGCTTTTGGATTTGGCGAGGAACTCTATCACAGGTCGGTACCCCATTCTCAGATTTTTCCCGAATCATCTGGTATTTTTTATGTATTTTGCATGGTTTTTAGCATTTAAATGATTTTAACTCAATATTAAATGTGTGTGCTTAAAATCATGATCTGCATGAGTGTTTCAAGTCCGTTTCGTCCCAAAATTTAATACAATGATCTATCTAAATAGAGTAAAATAACTATCGGATCGGATCGGACATTAGATCAACGGTTTTTTAGAATTTGAGTGAAGAGTAGAATTTTATTTAAAATAATGGCTGAGTAATTACGAAATTCGAAAAAATAGCCATCTCAGGATGATCTATTTTTTGGAATTTTAAAATTTTCTTGTGTTCATCATATCAGAATAAGATCAAATGACGTTTTCCGGAGTCGTAATTTTCTCGAAAATCGTGTTTTAAAAATAGAAAACTCTTCAAAAATATCTTTTCAACGAAGAAAAATAAAATATATACTAAACGGATTCAAAACGTAATGAAATTTAGTGGAAAAATAATATGATACTAGTATATTCTACCATGAATTTTTGAGAATTTTTGGAATTGGTTTGGTATATTATTTTATGCTTTCTTTGAAAATTATCAGATTTTGGGGGAATTTTTACTGACATCAGATCACAGATAAAATTCTCAAATTTTTTTACTGTAGTCTTATATTTCATATTTATTGTTGCTGTAAAAGTTTAAATTGGTTTGGAGCTTGTTTTATGTAGGATGTAGTGTTAATTTATAATCTGGTCTGAAAATTGAAAAATCCGAAATTGATAGTAAATAGTTTCTATAATTCATCAAAATCTCACAGCATGCTACTTTTACTTATATCTTACTACTCTAGAAATTTCATTGAATTTAGATTTCTATTTCTAGTAGTTTCTGTCTTATTTTTGCAATCTGGTCAATTAATTGTTAAATCAAAATTAAATATGAACTTAATGTAAAAAACTGTAAAAATCTTCCAGTAAGCTATATCTCATCATATCTTGTTGCTGTAGAAGTTCCAACTCATTTTGAATTCGTTTACAATAGTTTCACTTGCAAAATCACTCATATGGTTTAAAATTGATAAAATCCATTAAAATATTGAGAATAATTGAAATTCATCTGAAAATCTTTAAAGAACCTTAAATCTCTGTCACATATTAATTCCTTAATCCATTGAAAAAGAAATTTTAGGATTTTTAGATTTCCCTGGAAAAATGGCCAGTGCATCCATAATCGTATCCTTATTGCACTCGATCTTTGACAATTTGAATATTTAAGCTATAGCACGTTGTTGGCTCCGAGGTTACTGTCCACGAAAATCCTGAGATATGCCAGGCAATAAGGTGCTATAACCTAAGTATTATATTGCACAAGGAAAGAGCGCACGATTCCCTTCCTTGGATGCTATTTTAGGCCGAAATTGGTGCACCCTAGAACCATTGGTAATCCTTAAATGTCCAGAAACTGAAAATCCTTGAAATCTGAAATTCATTAACTTCAAGAACTTCAATCGATTTGTCTCGAGTCTTTCGGAACCATTGGATTATGGTTTCCGATATAAGAACCATTAGAGCCCAATTTAGGAACACTGGTGTCAGGTCGTGTCCTAGGTTTTAGGGAGTCTTAGGTTTTAGGGAGTCATAGAGTTAGGAGTCCAGCCTCATCACGTACGTTTGCTATAGATAGCAACCGTGCCATAGGTCTAGCTACACTAGTCACCTCACTTTTCCCTAGGACAAGCCTAGTAAACTAGGATGTAGGTTAACCTGCATTAGTCTAAGGAACCACTTGCATTTAGATAAGAATCATGTAGCATCTTAGATAAAATCCTAGGATAATAAAATCATCAACTTGAATTAAAATAACTTATTTTAAAACTGTTGAAACAGTCAATCCCGTCTAGGTTGGTGTCTTAGTCGAGTTAGGCATATGTAGCTTAGCTTAGGTGCACCGAACTACGTCGACTCTGATCCCAGTGAGACTTGGGTACGTAGGCAGCTTGGATGTCTGATGGCATACCAACCGCGAGTCGGCTCCACAACAAATTATGGGGTTTTGTATATTAATTTTCTTGTAAATGCTTAATTAAATCACTTAGGATTTTTTCCATGAAATTAGAATTTTAGGAGAACTCTTACTTAGATTGAATTCAAACAAATAAAGAAATCGAGTTACACACTTAGGATCTACATTGAAATTAGATTTTAGGATGCATGTCACTTAGTTCGCACATTAACAGAGAATTGAATGAGCCATTTAAAATAAATTTAAAAAAGTTAGCTTTTGGAATCGAAGACCGATTATCGGGCAGGAATGGTGCATGTGGTGGATAACTCCCCATAGTTTCCATTCTCGTAACCAGGTAACGAGTCTAGATTTCTGGTTAGTTATGGGTCCTAGATCCCACATCTTGGTGGCGACTCTGTCATTCTCTTTTGTGTGGAATTCGGATTGCCTTAGTGATCCCAAGTTCACATAAAAGATGAATTAAAATCAATAATAAAAATGCACACGCCAATCGCGTGGGTACGAGAGACGTGGCGGCTCGCGCCCCACCCTTCAAGCGGGATCGGGTCCCACAGTTTGGCGACTCTGCTGGGGACCACCTAACTTCATTAAAATTTCAAAAGATAATTCATTTGAATTTATTTTAATTGGCTCATGAAAACTCTATGCTTACTAGGTAGTTTGTTTACTTTATTTTCTCATCACATCATACCCAAACTTAATCTAACAAAACCTGAAGGCATCATAGATTGCGCGAACTTATCGCACACACTTACATCACTCGCATCTAAACCTTGCATCTCACATGCACACACGTCCTATTTTAGGAACCCGGAGTGTTATCTAGCATGGTTGACTGGGATTTCATCACCTGGTGCCTCTGTGCTAGAGAAGCATTCCACCCTTAGCCTAGCACCTTATGGTGCATAAATGGATCTCTTGTTCACGTACTGATACGCCGGACACTGGTACAGTATATCGAACATGGATTCGCGCTAAGGGAACTCTTGGCCTTACCCCTAGATTAACCCACACATGCATGTAGAATACGAACACATGTGCATCACGTGTGTGAGCCTAGTTTAGGATATCCTACCCATTTGTGTCTAGATTAGGCCGTGGTCCATCTTCCAATGGTCACGATCGGTCCTTGGATACACGAACAAAGTCATGAGTCGAGATTCTCTCTCCACTCCGATAGATTAGGATTAGGGTTGATGCCTTCAGGTAACACTGTTAAAATGTGCGAAGATTAAGAACTTTCCCTTTGGGATTAGGATATAAATCCCATCATTTCCAAAGATCTCATAGGATTAGTCATTCATGATCTATCCGTTGAAAGCAATCTTATGCTATCTCATCTAATCTTTTGATCGTGCTTCTTTCATTCTTCTGTCATACGATTCGATCATATCTTCATGCCATCCCCTAACTGGCAGGAGCAGAATCTCACAATCTTTCGATTATACAATCTCATGATCTGATCATGCCTGGTTCAGATGATCCAATCTTGCTTGTACCCTTGGTCTCTTCCTCCTCTAGGTGCTACCTTTTTTTTAAGATTATTTTGCTAAGTCCTTCAGAGTTCACTCTCATAATCCTTGAGCTAGGGGCATTCCCCACGTGCTATCATGTCATCATTGTTGTGTTTATTTGTTTTGAGGAACCATCATTTTACCTCCCATTCCTTATCTAGTCGTATCATAATTATCATGGCAATCATAGAAAGGAAAAATTCCCTGAATGTCAAGCTTACATCTCGTGTTTATTGTTTCTATGTCAGGATTGTTCACTGCTGAAAATCCAGGAAAGCTTCTTGGGTTTGAATCTATTCGTGGCCAGTGAAGAAGCTAATTCCCCATTTTCTTTGGAAGTCTCTCTATCCACTTTTTCCTACCTATGGCAGATTCTATGGAAAATTTTCAACTCTTTCATGTCACAGAAACCCTGGCCCAGCTCGTCCAACAGGTGAAGGAATTGAAGGAAGAAAATCAATTCATCAAAGCTCAACTTACTGAGAAATTTGGTCCAACCACTGTTGTTTCTAAGGGCAAAAATCTGAGCCTCTCCATGGTTATGGGTTCGGAAGAACTAATTGTGAACCTCTCTAGACAAATGGCGGCGCTAACAGAAGAAGTTCATCAGATGAAGCAACAAATGCAAACCTGGTATTGTCAGTCCTAAGGTTCTAAACTTTTCGCTGGCAAAAATACCAAAGTCCAAGATGTTGTTACCGGAAACTCTATCTCCCAGCACCAGCAAGATTCTGTTGGGCCCTTAATTCTTGAATATGACCAAGAGTCACCATCTGAAACTCCTAAAAAAGAATTCACTGATTGGCCTACCCCACGATCTGGTATCCTGAAAGGGTTTAGGGAAAAGGAAAAGGGAGTTAACTGGTCACAGGAGCCTATGGTAATCGAATATGATTAACCAAGACCTATACCTCAGCAAAAGCCAGGTAGGCAATCGCCCCCTTCCCTCTTCCACCATCTGTTATATTGCAACAAGGGTTGGCTTCAGGCAATGTCTATTTACCTCGCATTAGGGATCCTCCCAATCCACTCCCCAGGACGTGGAAGGCAGATGAACACTGCGACTTTCACCAAGGATCAGGGCACACCACCGATCAGTGTATAACTTTGAGGCGTGTGATCCAAAAATTGATTGATGAGCGCAAGCTATCATTCCAGCAAACGCCAAATGTTGTGTGGAACCATGCCGCACCATCGCCGGATAGGGCTTAGGCGCATCAAAGTTTGAGAAGCTCAGGTCTAGCTGCAGTAGAACAGGAAGAATCCAAAATTGAAAGTATCAGCCATAATGATGATTCAGAACGAACCAGCCTTCGCCGAGCCTTCAACGCCAAACAGTTGCAGCAGTTAAAGTTTTAGTCACTTACTATTTTATGTTGAGTCAGTCATCATGGTCAGTACGATTGTTGAGTCTGGTCTTACAGTTCAAGGTTAATGCCTAGTCCAGGCAAGTTATCTTTTGCTTTTCTTTTTATTCAGAGTTGTGAATCCTGAGCATGTTCAGGATAGGTCGTCAGATGTAATAGTTTTTTCTTTAAATAAAATTTCAGTTCCAATAGTTCACTTGTGTCTGTTTTTTAAGTGTGCTTCTGATCTTAAAATAAGACTCCCTCCTCAATTGAGGACAAAATTGACGAAACTCCACTTGAGTCATAGCAATTACTTGAACAAGAGGAGGAGCGTCAATCCCAGCCTTTCAAAGATGAAATTGAAGTGGTAAACATTGGCACTGAAACTTTGATTCAGTGAATGCCGATTAAAAGTACATTACCCTCTGAAGAGTGTGAAGAATTGATAAACTTATTTCAAGAATAAGAAGATTGTCTAGAAAAGCTACAACCGATACCAGGGGCAAGACATAGATAGAAAGCTCAAGAGAATGAAGAAAGTGAAAGACATATGCTATACAAGGGGCATAGAGCGGAAACAACTTTCATATTTCCAATCAATGACCTCGGTTCTCAAATTCATAACATGAAGCCAACAAATTCAAGATAAGAAGTTCAAGAGCAAGCATGGAAAAGTGATAATCAGATATCAAGAGTTACAAATCCATAGATGGAGGATGTCAAAGACCACGTTTTGCTCTATGAAAGTCGAAAGCACATATTAGAATCTTGAAAGAAGAAGATCCATTATCTCTTACCTGGAAATGCCGTCAAACTCCGAAAAAAAAAAGAAGAAATAAATAATCAGTACCAGAGGGACTCTAGTAACCTAGATCGATTCACAATCTGAACATCGGAAGGCCTTCTTTGGCCGAACAAATCTCAGAATCATAACCCAATGTCAAAACAAATACCTGTTTGCAAACCCTTTGAGCCTGAATAAAAATTTTTTGAAAACCCATCAAACTAGGGGCATTCGCCCGAACTACGCGAGACCTGATCCCTATACTGGGGTACGTAGGCAACTCGGTTGAACCGAGTTCGGTCGAAAAAAGAAAAGAAATTCAATCCTTTCAAAAAAAAGAAAAGAAATTCAATCCTTTCAAAAAAAAAAAAAAAGGAAGAGGGACAAGTTCCAAAAGAAGAGAAATCAATTATTCCAGAAAGAAAAGAAAAAATAAAAACCAATTAACCTTCAAACAATTTACCTTCAAACTAGGGGCATTCGCCCTGAACTACACACGACCTAATTCCTACCTTAGGATATGTAGGCAACCTATTCACAGGTTCGGTCGAAATCTTTGGTGAACATTAAGCCATTCTTTGAAAAGCCCTATCCTACCTATAAAGTCCTTCTGGTGTTCAAAATTAATGATATAGGTCCCGAAACACAAAAAGTAAAAAAAAAAAAAACAGAACGGAGTTTGAAGATCTGCTAGACTGAAAACCTGAAAGGGCAGTCTAGGCAAAATTTAAGGTCCTTCCCCTGCTAAGTTGAAAACCCGAAAGGGCGGCTTAGGCAAAAGCTAAGGGGATAGCTTGCTGGATTGAAAACCTAGAAAGGTGGTTCAGGCAAAAGTTAAGGCTAGCACGGTCCGCCAAGTTAAAAACCCTGAAGAGGTAACTTGGTCACGGTAAGAGAACCATTATAAGAAGGCTACAGCCGGTATCAAGACTGAAGATCAACTGAAGTTCAAGCAAATTCAAGTGACATCCTCAAAACTGGGGGCATTGAAGCTAAGCAATCTTAAGGGTCGTAATTAAATCCTTGAGGCATTACTGTTTTAAGGAAAAAGTCCAGTGTTTACCAATTGAAAAAAAAAACATTCCTTGAAAGGATAGACTTACCAATTAAAACGCTAACTAGGTCAGAAGCATTACTGTGTATGTCAGTGTAGTTAGTCAATCTTTGTCATTCTATGTTCACTCCTTCAGAGCTGCTCAGTCCTTTGAGTAGTGCCTTTTATCTAAGTTTTCTCTTTAGAAAGAGTCAATCGTCGTTCTTATGTCCAAATGATGCAACTGTCTTGGTGAAGGAGGCCCGGCCTCGGCATCTCCCTGCGATCGTATGAAAGAGCTCGGTAATCTAGTCAAGCAGCCTCATTTCAAAGAAGATCAACTCAGAAAAATTCAGAAGTAGAAACATCAGAAAGCCCAGCTTCCGTAAAAAGATCATACCCCAGGAAGGCACCTTAAGCTTGGAAGAGCCTCAGATGCAATGGTGGTTGAGCCAATTTCTCAGAAAGATGAACCATTAAAATTCAAAATCTCCTTCCAATTAGTTAAATACTATCATGGTCAAGAAATGTTTATCTAAACACCTGTGAAGAAGCAGATCCCGCTTTTCCATGTTAGTATCCAAGAGAGCCTTTGTTCTAAATTACCAATTTCAAGTATCTTGTTCAAGGTTGCAGTTATCAAAATCCCCAGAAGACAAGACCAACAGTCTCTTTGAAAAAGATCTTGTTGAAGTTTCATAAAAGTGTCCCTAATCCATTCTTGTTAGTAATGGTTCTTCGTTCCTAAGGTTTGCCGTTTCATCATTCGTCAAAATCCTAGTTTCCAACATCTTTGTCGGGCACGATCTATAATATCCCCGATTTCATTGAGTTCAAAAAATCAAAAATTCATCAAATCCAATCTTACGTCAACTTCAAATTCATGAAAAATCTCTAAATCCTTCGTTGTTGAATTCATCAATCGAAGCTATCTCGTTTCTTTGAACCCGTTTGTGAACTGTGTCTCATCTTCCGGGTTCATTTGGGAATGGCCTGTTATCTTCTTCTAACCCGTTTGGGAGCGATGCATCATTTTTTTAAATTCATTTGGGAATAGTTTCTTATATTCTTCGAGCCCGGTTGTGAACGGTGTTTCATTTTCTGAGTTCATTTGTGAATGGTCTCGTGGTCTCTTTGAACCCGTTTGTGAACGGTGTCTCATTTTTTGAGTCCATTTGTGAATGGTCTCATGTCCTCCTTGAGCCCGTTTGTGAACGGTGCCTCATTTCTCAAAAATCAAAAATTCATCGAATCCAATCCCCAATTCAAAAAAAAATCCAATCCTACGTCAAATTCAAGTTCATGAAAAATCTCTAAATTCTTCGTTGTTGAATTCATCAAATCAAAGCTATCTTGTTTCTTTAAGCCCGTTTGTGAACGGTGCCTCTTTTCTCAAGTCCATCTGTGAATGGTCTTGTCCTCCTTGAGCCCGTTTGTGAACGGCGCCTCATTTCTCGAGTCCATTTGTGAATGGTCTCGTCTTCTCCTTGAGCCCGTTTGTGAACGGTGCCTCATTTCTCGAGTCCATTTGTGAATGGTCTCGTCTTCTCCTTGAACCCGTTTGTGAACGGTATCTCATTTTCTGAGTCCATTCGTGAATGGTCTCATGTCCTCCTTGAGCCCGTTTGTGAACGGTGCCTCATTTCTCAAAAATAAAAAATTCATCGAATCCAATCCCCGATTCAAAAAAATCCAATCCTACGTCAAATTCGAGTTCATAAAAAATCTCTAAATTCTTCGTTGTTGAATTCATCAAATCAAAGCTATCTTGTTTCTTTGAGCCCGTTTGTGAACGGTGCCTCTTTTCTCGAGTCCATTTGTGAATGGTCCTGTCCTCCTTGAGCCCGTTTGTGAACGGCGCCTCATTTCTCGAGTCCAGTTGTGAATGGTCTCATCTTCTCCTTGAGCCCGTTTGTGAACGGTGCCTCATTTCTCGAGTCCATTTGTGAATGGTCTCGTCTTCTCCTTGAACCCGTTTGTGAACGGTGTCTCATTTTCTGAGTCCATTCGTGAATGGTCTCATGTCCTCCTTGAGCCCGTTTGTGAACGGTGCCTCATTTCTCAAAAATCAAAAATTCATCGAATACAATCCCCGATTCAAAAAAATCCAATCCTACGTCAAATTCAAGTTCATGAAAAATCTCTAAATTCTTCATTGTGGAATTCATCAAATCAAAGCTATCTTGTTTCTTTGAGCCCGTTTGTGAAGGGTGCCTCTTTTCTCGAGTCCATTTGTGAATGGTCTTGTCCTCCTTGAGCCCGTTTGTGAACGGCGCCTCATTTCTCGAGTCCATTTGTGAATGGTCTCGTCTTCTCCTTGAGCCCGTTTGTGAACGGTGCCTCATTTCTCGAGTCCATTTGTGAATGGTCTCGTCTTCTCCTTGAGCCCGTTTGTGAAGGTGCCTCATTTCTCGAGTCCATTTGTGAATGGTCTCGTCTTCTCCTTGAGCCCGTTTGTGAAGGTGCCTCATTTCTCGAGTCCATTTGTGAATGGTCTCGTCTTCTCCTTGAGCCCGTTTGTGAACGGTGCCTCATTTCTCGAGTCCATTTGTGAATGGTCTCGTGTTATCCTTGAGCCCGTTGTGAACGGTGCCTCATTTCTCGAGTCCATTTGTGAACGGTGCCTCATTTCTCGAGTCCATTTGTGAATGGTCTCGTCCTCCTTGAGCCCATTTGTGAACGGTGCCTCATTTCTCGAGTCCATTTGTGAATGGTCTCGTCTTCTCCTTGAGCCCGTTTGTAAATGGTGCCTCTTTTCTCGAGTCCATTTGTGAATGGTTTTCTATCCTCCTTGAGGCCGTTTGTGAACGGTGCCTCATTGTCCGAGTCCATTTGGGAATGCTTCTTATCCTCGTTGAACCCGCTTGTGAGCGGCGTCTCATCTTCTTCTAAAAACCGTTTGAGAACGATCTTTGTCCTTTCTCTTCAGAATCCATTCGAAAATGATATCTCATTCTCTAATTGCCCGTTTGTGAACAGCGCCGCATCGAGTTTTTTTTTATTATTCCAATTCTAGGATTTCATCTAGGGTCTTGCATTATATTAGGTTGCATTGTGTTTAGGGAGTCCTTTGTCGATTAAAGCTACGCAAAATGGCACTGTCACTTTGGCTTTGGTATTCGATGACTACGTCATCTCTACCAAAGAGGGGCATCTGTAGACACCCCATTTTGCTCTGCTGTAATCAACAAAGAAGTTAGTGTTCGTGTTATCAGTCTTTTTCAGTGTTTCCCCATTCCTGTGTCCGTCCCTTATGCTTTCTCAATCTTTCCGATCATTTCCGCAATGTTCCGTATTTTTCTTTTCACTAAGTGGTGAGAATGGTTATGCAGAAGAATCCAAGCCAGGGGAGAATTTGGAACCATTCGGTGGGCCCGCATTGAACATTTATTGAAATTAGGAACCGTTTGGTGGGCCCACATTGAGCATTGGTTTAAATTTGGATCAACAGGAGGCCCGCATATTGTTTTAATGAAAAATGAGTATTGAGCCTACTTCGATCTAATGCCTAAAGATGACCATCAAGGGAACAGTCAAGATCTCAGAGAAGTCATTTTAACAACCAATTTTGCTGCGACCATCAAATTAAGCCATCCAGATAACCCCTGAGAACTATGCAAGGAGCACAGCGAATTTATATTAAGGTTCATTAAATGAGTGGCTCGGATTATCCCATGAAAATGGTTTGTAGGCCCAACCCATTTGCATTGCGGCCCACTAATTGGGCGGATTGGCTCATCCAATGGCTGATTTGTGGGGTAGGACCATCCATGTTGTGACCCATCAATTAGGTAGTTCGGATCGCCATATGGAGATAATTTCAAGGGTGCAACCCATTTATGTTGCGGCCAAATCAAATGGACGGTTTGGGTCATCTAATAAAGAAGACCTAGAGGGCGTGGTTAATCAATTGGATGGCTTGGATCAGCCCAGAGGATTGATTAGGGGAGTACAATTAATTCGCATTTGATGCTCGCAATTTGGATGATGCGGATCAGCCCAATGAATTGAATGGTTTAGATCATTTTCCATGTGTTGCTCGGTCCCACATATGGACCTTACATGTTGAAATTTCTTAAAAAAGAATTGGCTGAAGGAATGTCACGTGAGTATAGTGCAGTTACTAATTTAACAAATTGCTTTTCTCACCTAAAGAGAGCTTAATCATATATTCTTCTAAAAACAGCAAGCTTCTGATATTTTTCTAAAAATCTGTGGCTCATTATCCGGGTAAAGAAAGCAAGCCCTTGATATTCTTTCCAATAAAAATCCGTGGGAGGATACTCGAAAAGAAAGTAAGGCATTCTTGCTAAAAAATATTTTTTTTAATAAGATGTTCATTCTGCTAAAAAAAGGGAGGGCGGCTGAATTAGAAAGAAAAAAAAGGAAAAAACCGAGCAAGGGAGGAGGGCGGTTTGAAAGAAAAAGGGAAATATAGCTCTGTGAAAAAAAATAAAAAAAAAGAAAGAAGAGGAGGAGAAGAAAAAGGATGGGTGGTTTTCGATCTGGGGCTCTCTCTCGGTGTCTTCAATCTCCCTCTCTCCCTCAATTTTTTGATTTTTTCTCTCTATCCCTCTGTTTTTCTACCTTCCCTCCCTCTCTCTATGACCCACTCACTCTCAATCTCTCAATCTCTCTCAACTCTCCCTCTGTTCTCATTACCTCTCTAACTCTCACTCTCCTTTACATCTCTCGGTTTCTCAAATCTCACCCTCATTCTCACTCTCTCTGCGTCTTTCTCATCCCTCACGCTCATTCTCCCTTCATTCCTCTGTTACTCCACTCCCATCCTCTCATGTGCACTCCCTCTCCATCTCTCTCACTCCCATCCTCTCACGTTCACCCATTCTCTACCTCACTCACCCTCTTTCTCTATCTGTCACCTCTCAGTCTCACTCCCATCCTCTCTTATTCTATCTCTCTCTCTATTCCTCTATTAATCCCACTCTCTTAATCTCTCTCTCTCTATCCATCCCACACTCTCTGCTACTCTCACATTCCCCTTCCCTATCTCTCTTTCCCCATCAGCAAAGAATAAAAAAAAAAACAAAGAAAAGAAAGAAGAAGAAAAGCGGAGCGGATTGCACGTCGGCGTGATTTTTCGGAATTTTCGGCTTTTAGATTCGGCGAGGAACTCTATCACAGGTCGGTACCCCATTCTCGGATTTTTCCCGAATCATCTGGTATTTTTTATGTATTTTGCATGGTTTTTAGCATTTAAATGATTTTATCTCAATATTAAATGTGTGTGCTTAAAATCATGATCTGCATGAGTGTTTCAAGTCCGTTTCGTCCCAAAATTTAATACAATGATCTATCTAAATAGAGTAAAATAACTATCAGATCGGATCGGACATTGGATCAACGGTTTTTTAGAATTTGAGTGAAGAGTAGAATTTTATTTAAAATAATGGCTGAGTAATTACGAAATTCGAAAAAATAGCCATCTCGGGATGATCTATTTTTTCGAATTTTAAAATTTTCTTGTGTTCACCATATCAGAACAAGATTAAAGGACGTTTTCCGGAGTCGTAATTTTCTCGAAAATCGTGTTTTAAAAATAGAAAACTCTTCAAAAATATCTTTTCGACGAAGAAACATAAAATATATACTAAACGGATTCCAAAATTAATGAAATTTTGTGGACAAATAATATAATACGGGTACATTCTACCATGAATTTTTGAGAATTTTTGGAATTAGTTTGGTATATTATTTTATGCTTTCTTTGAAACTTATCAAATTTTGGGGGAATTTTTACTGACATCAGATCACAGAATTTTTACAGTAGTCTTATATTTCATATTTCTTGTTTCTGTAAAAGTTTCAATTGGTGTGGAGCTTTTTTTATGTAGGATGTAGTGTTAATTTATAATCTGGTCTGAAAATTGAAAAATTCGAAATTGATAGTAAATAGTTTTTACAATTCATGAAAATCTCACAGTATGCTACTTTTAATTATATCTTACTACTGTAGAAATTTCATTGAATTTAGATTTCTATTTCTAGTAGTTTCTGTGTTATTTTTGCAATCTGGTCAATTAATTGTTAAATCAAAATTAAATATGAGCTTAATGTAAAAATCTGTAAAAATCTTCCAGTAAGCTACATCTCATCATATCTTGCTGCTGTAGAAGTTCCAACTCATTTCAAATTCGTTTCCAACAGTTTCACTTGCAAAATCACTCATATGGTTTAAAATTGATAAAATCCATTAAAATATTGAGATTAATTGAAATTCATCTGAAAATCTTTAAAGAACCTTAAATCTCTGTCACATATTAATTCCTTAATCCATCGAAACAGAAATTTTAGGATTTTTAGATTTCCCTGGAAAAATGGCCAGTGCATCCATAATCGTATCCCTATTGCACTCGATCTTTGACAATTTAAATATTTAAGCTATAGCACGTTGTTGGCTCCGAGGTTACTGTCCACGGAAATCCTGAGATATGCCAGGCAATAAGGTGCTATAACCTAAGTATTATATTGCACAAGGAAAGAGCGCTAGAACCATTGGTAATCCTTAAATGTCCAGAAACTGAAAATCCTTGAAATCTGAAATTCCTTAACTTTAAGAACTTGAATCGATTTGTCTCAAGTCTTTCGGAACCATTGGATTATGGTTTCCGATATAAGAACCATTAGAGCCCAATTTAGGAACACTGGTGTCAGGTCGTGTCCTAGGTTTTAGGGAGTCTTAGGTTTTAGGGAGTCCTAGAGTTAGAAGTTCAGCCTCATCACGTACGTTTGCTATAGATAGCAACCGTGCCATAGGTCTAGCTACACTAGTCACCTCACTTTTTCCTAGGACAAGCCTAGTAAACTAGGATGTAGGTTGACCTGCATTAGTCTAAAGAACCACTTGCATTTAGATAAGAATCATATAGCATCTTAGATGAAATCCTAGGATAATAAAATCCTCAACTTGAATTAAAATAACTTCTTTTAAAACTGTTGAAACAGTCAATCCCGTCTAGGTCGGTGTCTTAGTTGAGTTAGGCATATGTAGCTTAGCTTAGGTGCACCGAACTACGTCGACTCTGATCTGAGTGAGGCTTGGGTACGTAAGCAGCTTGGATGTCTGATGGCATACCAACCGCGAGTCGGCTCCACAACAAATTGTGGGGTTTTGTATATTAATTTTCTTGTAAATGCTTAATTAAATCACTTAGGATTTTTTCCATGAAATTAGAATTTTAGGAGAACTCTTACTTAGATTGAATTCAAACAAATAAAGAAATCCAGTTACACACTTAGGATCTACATTGAAATTAGATTTTAGGATGCATGTCACTTAGTTCGCACATTAACAGAGAATTGAATGAGCCATTTAAAATAAATTTAAAAAAGTTAGCTTTTGGAATCGAAGACCGATTATCGGGCAGGAATGGTGCATGTGGTGGATAACTCCCCATACTTTCCATTCTCGTAACCAGGTAGCGAGTCTAGATTTCTGGTTAGTTATGGGTCCTAGATCCCACATCTAGGTGGCGACTCTGTCATTCTCTTTTGTGTGGAATTCGGATTGTCTTAGTGATCCCAAGTTCACATAAAAGATGAATTAAAATCAATAATAAAAATGCACACGCCAATCGCGTGGGTACGAGAGACCAAGAGGGAGTGTGGCGGCTCGCGCCCCACCCCTCTCGCGGGATCGGGTCCCACACCTTCTTAGATTTTCATTCAGAACTCTATACGATCCGAACCGTTCATTTGATGGGAAATAATTGATGATCTTGACCGTTCAAATAGTGGGCTGCAATGTAATTTAATTCGTGCTCCGTGAATTGATTCCGTTAGATGATCCAAACTATTCGATTGGTGGGTCACAGCATGAGAAGCCATGAGCTCAACACTCTCATTTAATAAAAACAATGCAGGGTACACTGACTTGATCCTATTCCAGTCAAAATGTTCAACGCGGGCCCACCCAATGGGTCCATATTCTCTCTTGTTTTGATTCTTGCGACTAACCCCTCTCAACACTCAGCAAGGCAACGCGGATCATGACGGAAATGACCGAAAAGATTTAAAAATCTAAGAGACAGACGCGGAAAGAAAAAGACACTAGAAGACTGATAGGAAAACACTAACGCTGTTCATTAAAGCGGAGCAAAATGGGGGTGTCTACAATTTGTTAATGGTCTCTTATCCTCTTTCAGCCCGTTTGTGAACGGTGTCTCATTTTCGGTGTCCTTTTGCGAAAGGTCACTTATCCTCTTTGAGCCCGTTTGTGAATGGTATCTCATTTTCTGAGTCCATTTGTGAATGGTCTTATGTCCTCTTTGAGCTCATTTGTGAATGGTGTCTCATTTCCCGAGTCCATTTGTGAAAGGTTTCTTATCCTCTTTGAGTCGTTTGTGAATGGTGTCTCATTTTCTGAGTCCATTTGTGAATGGTCTCTTACCCTCTTTGAGCCCGTTTGTGAACGGTGTCTCATTTTCAAAATCCATTCGAAAATGATATCTCATATTCCCCTTGTGGACGTTTATTAACGGTGTCTCATTTTTCGATTCCATTTGGGAATGATCTCTTATCGTCCTTGAGCCCGTTTGTGAACGGTGTCCCATTTTCGGAGCCCATTTGTGAATGGTCTCTTATCCTCTTTGAGCCTGTTTGTGAACGGTATCTCATTTTCTGAGTACATTTGTGAATGGTCTCACGTCCTCCTTGAGCCCGTTTATGAATGGTGTCTCATTTCCAGAGTCCATTTCTGAATGGTCTCTTATCCTCTTTGAGCACATTTGTAAACGGTGTCTCATTTTGCGAGTCCACTTGTGAATAGTCTCTTATCCTCTTTGCGGCCGTTTGTGAACGGTGTTTCATTTTCAGAATCCAATCAAAAATTATATCTCATGTCCTCCTTCGGCCCGTTCGTGAACGATATCTCATTTTCCTAGTCCATTTATGAATGGCCTCATATCCTCTTTAACCCCGTTTGTGCACGGTGTCTCATTTTCTGAGTCCATTCCTGAATGGCCTCATATCCTCCATAAGCCCGCTTGTGAACAGTGTCTCATTTTTCGAGTCCATTTCTAAATGGCCCGATATCCTCCTTGAGCCCGTTCGTGAACAGTGTCTTATTTTTCAAGTTCATTTGTGAATGGCCTCGTATCCTCTTGGAGCCCGTTTGAAAACGGTATCTAATTTTCTGAGTCCATTTGTGAATTGTCTCATGTCCTCCATGAGCCCGTTTATGAACGGTGTATCATTTTCTAAGTCCACTTGTGAATGGCCTCATATCCTCCTTGAGCCCGTTTGTGAATGGTGTCTCAATTTTTGAGTCCATTTGTGAATGGCCTCATATCCTCTCTAAGCCCGTTTGTGAAAGGTATCTCATTTTCTGAGTCCATTTGTGAATGGTCTCATGTCTTCCTTGAGCCTATTTGTGAACGGTGTCTCATTTCCCAAGTCCATTTGTGAATGCTCTCTTATCGTCTTTGAGCCCGCTTGTGAACGGTGACTCATTTTCTGAGTCCATTTGTGAATGGTCTCTTATCCTCTTTGAGCCCGTTTGTGAACGGTGTCTCATTTTTCGAGTCCATTTGTGAATGGTCTCTGATGCTCTTAGAGCCCGTTTGTGAACGGTATCTTATTTTCTAAGTCCATTTGTGAATGGTCTCATGTCCTCCATGAGCTCGTTTGTGAATGATGTCTCATTTCCAAAGTCTATTTGTGAATGGTCTCTTATCCCCTTTGAGCCCGTTTGTGAACGGTGTCTTATTTTTCGGGGCCATTTGTGAATGGTCTCTTATCCTCTTTGAGCCCGTTTCTGAACGGTGACTTATTTTCAGAATCCATTCTGAAATGATATCTCATGTCCTCCTTGAGCCGGTTTGTGAACGGTGACTCATTTCCCGAGTCCATTTGTGAATGGTCTCTTATCCTCTTTGAGCCCGTTTGTGAACGGTGTCTCATTTTTGGAGTCCATTTGTTACTGTTCTCTTATCCTCTTTGAGCCCGTTTGTGAATAGTATCTCATTTTCTGAGTCCATTTGTTAATGGTCTCATGTCCTCCTTGAGCCCGTTTGTGAACAGTGTCTCATTTCCAGAGTCCATTGGTGAATGGTCTCTTATCCTCTTTGAGCTCGTTTGTGATGGTGTCTCATTTTTCGAGTCCATTTGTGAAAGGTCTCTTACCCTCTTTGCGCCCGTTTGTCAACGGTGTCTCATTTTCAGAATACATTCAAAACTTATATCTCATCTCCTCCTTGGGCCATTTGTGAACGGTATCTCATTTCCCGAGTCCATTTATGAATGGCCTCATATCCTCTATAAGCCCGTTTGTGCACGGTGTCGCATTTTCTGAGTCCATTTGTGAATGGCCTTCTATCCTCCTTCACCCCGTTTGTGAGCGGTGTCTCATTTTCCGACTCCATTTGTGAATGGCCCCATATCCTCCTTGAGCCCGTTTGTGAACAGTGTCTCATTTTTCGAGTCCATTTATGAGGGGCCTGTGGTACCCGATCCCGCGAGAGGGGTGGGGCGCGAGCCATCGCGCCTTCTCTCTCTTGGTCTCTCGTATCCACGCGATTGGCGTGTGTTTTTTAATTGTTGATTTGAATCCATCTTTCCTGTGAACTTGGGATCACTAAGGCAATCCGAATTCCACACGAAAGAGACTGACAGAGTCGCCACCTAGATGTGGGATCTAGGACCCATAATTAACCAGAAATCTAGACTCGCTACCTGGTTACGAGAATGGAAGGTATGGGGAGTTATCCGCCACATGCACCATTCCTGCCCGATAATCGGTCTTCGATTCCAAAAGCTAACTCCTTTAAATTTATTTTAAATGGCTCATTCAACTCTATGTTAATGTGCGAACTAAGTGACATGCATCCTATGATCTAATTTCAATGTGAATCCTAGATGTGTATCTTGATTTATTAATTTGTCTGGATTCATTCTAAGTGAAAGTTCTCCTAGAATTCTAATTTCACGGAAAGTCCTAAGTGATTTGATTAAGCATTTACAAGAAAATTAATATACAAAACACCACAATTTGTTGTGGTGCCGACTCGCGGGTGGTATGCCGTCAGACATCCAAGCTGCCTACGTACCCAAGCCTCACTGGGATCAGAGTCGACGTAGTTCGGTGCACCTAAGCTAAGCTACTTATGCCTAACTCAACTAGGACACCGACTTAGACGGATTTGACTGTTTCAACAGTTTTAAAAGTAGTTATTTAATTCAAGTTGAGGATTTTATTATCTTAGGATTTCATCTAAGATGCTGTATGATTCTTACCTAAATGCAAGTTGTTCCTTAGACTAATGCAGGTTTGCCTACATTCTAGTTTACTAGGCTTGTCTTAAGGAAAGATTGGGTGACTAGTGTAACTAGACCTATGGTACGGTTGCTATTCATAGCAAGCGTCCGTGATGAGGCTGGACTCCTAACTCTAGGACTCCCTAAAACTTAGGACACGACACAACACTAGTGTTCCTAAATTGGGCTCTAATGGTTCTTAGATTGGAAACCATAATCCAATGGTTCCGGAAGACTCGAGACAAATCAATTCAAATTCTTGAAGTTAATTAATTTCAGATTTCCTGGATTTTCGATTTATGGACACTTGAGGATTACCAATGGTTCTAGGGTTCACCAATTTCGGCCCAGAATAGCATCCAAGGAAGGGAATCGTGCGTTCTTTCCTTGCGCAATTTAATACTTAGGTTATAACATCTTATTGCCTGGCATATCTCAGGATTTCCGTGGACAGTAACCTCGGAGCCAACAACATGCTATAGCTTAAGTATTCAAATTGTCAAAGATCGGTTGCAATTGGGATACGATTATGGATGCACTGACCATTTTTCCAGGGAATTCTAATGATCCTAAGATTTCTGTTTCAATGGATTAAGGAGTTAATGTGTGACAGAGATTTAAGGTTCTTTAGAAATATTCAGATGATTTTCAATTAATTTCGGATTTTCAATGAATTTTATCAATTTTAAACATATGAGTGATTTTACAAGTGAAATTGTAGCAAACGAATTCGAAATGAGTTGAAATTTCTACAGCAGCAAGATATGATGAAATGTAGCTTACGGAAAGAGTTTTACAGATTTTTACATTAAGCTCATATTTAATTTCGATTTAACAATTGATTGACCAGATTGCACAAATAACACAGAAACCACTAGAAATATGAATCTAAATTCAATGAAATTTCTACATTAATAAGATATAAGTAAAAATAACATACTGAGAAATTTTCATGAATTTTGAAAACCATTTACTATCAGTTTCAGATTTTTTAATTTTCAGACCAGATTATGAATTAACCCTACATCCCATATGAAAACAGATCCAAATCACTTGAAACTTTTACAGTAACTAGAAATGTGAGATTGAAGACTACTGTAAAAAGTTTAAGAATTTTAGTTGTTATCTGATGTCAGTAACAATTCCTCCAAAAGCTGGTAAATTTCAAAGAAAGCATAAAATAATATACCAAACAAATTCTCAAAATTCTCAAAATTTCATGGTAGAATGTACTGGTATCATATTAGTTTCCCACGAAATTTCATTAATTTTGGAATTCATTTAGTATATATTTTATTTTCGAAACACTCATGGAGATCATGATTTTGAGCATACATATTTAATTTTCAACTAAATCCAATTAAATACTAAAAATCATGCAAATATACCAAATAATTCTAGAAAAATCTAAAAATTAAGTACCTACCTGTGATCGAAATCCTCGCCGAATCCGAGAGCCGAAAAATTCGAAAATCGCACCGCCGCTTGATCCGCTTCCGCTTTCTTTCTCTTTTTCTTTGTTTTATTTTCTTTTATATATTTTTTTTTTATATGGAACAAGGGAGAGAGATGGGGAGAAACAAATAAGGAGAGAAATTAGATAATGATAGTGTGAGAGTGAGAGAGTGAGAGATATTGAGGGAGAGAAAGAGAAAACTATCCAAAAACAATGTGTTTTTTTTTTTTCCTCTTTTCTTCCTCTCATCACCTCTCTTTATATAGTGAAAAACTTAGTGGAGAGGTGGAAATAAAAAATGAGAATGGTGGGTGTGGTGGAGAATAATGGAATATATAATGGTAATGGTGGGAATGGTGGTGGGAATAATGGAATATATAATGGTAATGGTGGGAATGGTGGTGGGAATAATGGAATATATAATGGTAATGGTGGGAATGGTGGTGGGGATAATGGAATATATAATGGTAATGGTGGGAATGGTGGTGGGGATAATGGAATATATAATGGTAATGGAGATAATGGTGGTGGGGATAATGGAATATATAATGGTAATGGAGATAATGGTGTTATTTTAAAGGGAAAAATGAAGTTAGTGGAAATGGTAGAGAAAGTTAAGTCATGCTAATGGTGAGTCCCACTTTGTGGGTTCCGCACAAGCGGGCCCCACATCAGCGGGCCCTACACAAGCGGGTCCCACATCAGCGGGTCCCACACAAACGGGTCCCACATCAGCAGGTCCCACACAAACGGGTCCCACACTAGCAGGTCCCACACCAGCGGGTCCCACACAAACGGGTCCCACACCAGCGGGTCCCACATTCTCTTTTGCTCGGATTCTCATGAATAACCCTTCTCAATACTCAACGGAAAAAAAAATCAGAACATTGCAGGAATGACCAGAAAGATTTGAGAAAGCGTAAGGGATGAACACGGGAATGGAAAATACTGAAAAATTGACAGCGAAACCCTAATTTCTTTGTTGATCAAAGCAGAGCAAAATGGGGGTGTCTACAGATGCCCCTCTTTGGTAAAGATGACGTAGTCATCAAATACCAAAGTTAAAATGACAGAACCATTTTGCGTAGCTTTAATCGACAAAAGACTCTACACAAAACGGAACTTAGACGCAAACATTTACTACCTAATGCAAGACCCTAAACGAAGTCCTAGAATTGGAATGCAATAATAATAAAAAACAAAATCCCGCTGCGGTGCCGCTCGACATCACATTTATATGATGTTCAAAGAGAAAAGACCATTTTTGAATGGACTCAGAATGAAATACCATATTTTTACGGTTTCCAAGGAAATGAAACATCACATTTGTATGATGCTCAAAGAGAGTAAGAAACCATAGTTGTATGGATTTGAAGAGAATGGAATACCGTATTTTTACGGAGTTCCAAGCAAATGAGGTATCATATTTGTATGATGCTCAAAGAGAATAAGAGAACGTAGTTGTATGGACTCGAAGAGAATGGAACACCGTATTTTTACGGAGTTCCAAGGAAATGAGGTATCATATTTGTATGATGCTCAAAGGGAATAAGAGAACATTTTTGAATGGACTTAGAATGAAATACCGTATTTTTACGGCTTCAATCTTCGGTTGAGATGAATTAATGAATTTGACAATGAAGAATTTGGAGATTTTTTCATGAATTTGAATTTGACGTAGAATTGGATTTGATGAATTTGGGGAATTTGAATTTGACGTAGAATTGGATTTGATGAATTTTGGGAATTTGAATTTGACGTAGAATTAGACTTGATGAATTTTGGGAATTTGAATTTAACGTAGAATTGGACTTGATGAATTTTGGGAATTTGAATTTGACGTAGAATTGGACTTGATGAATTTTGGGAATTTGAATTTAACGTAGAATTGGATTTGATGAATTACGGAATTCCAAGGAAATGAGGTATCATATTTGTATGATGCTCAAAGAGAACATTTTTGAATGGACTCAGAAGGGAATGGAATACCGTATTTTTATGGAGTTCCAAGGAAATGAGGTATCATATTTGTATGATGCTCAAAGAGAATAAGAGAACATTTTTGAATGGACTCAGAAGATAATGGAATAACGTATTTTTACGGAGTTCCAAGGAAATGAGGTATCCTATTTGTATGATGCTCAAAGAGAATAAGAGAACATTTTTGAATGGACTCAGAATGAATGAAATAACGTATTTATACGGATTTCAAACAAATGAGACACCATATTTATATGATGCTCAAAGTTAACTCAAGGACAATGGACTATCGTATTTATACGAATTCCAAGAAATGAGACATCACATTTATATGATGCTTAAAGAGAAGAGACCATTTTCAAATGAATTCAGAGATAATTTGAGCTTTGACATAGATTATCAGAGAAAAGGAACTGAAATCTCTAATTAACAACTTTGGAAGCAAATGATTCCATACCACCATGCAGCAAAGGTCTTTCAAGGCTTGAACATGAGATGCCACTTCATTAGCAACCTGCCCCAGTTTAAGGCCTTCTAACCTTCTTCTATTCATTGACCAGAGATCATTCTTGCAACGATTTTTCACCATTCATGACAGTCGCACCTTTTCCAAGTTTCTCGGAATCTGTTAATGAACCTGCCTTCAGAGTGATTGCACCCTACAACAATTCTTTAAAATAGCATTTGTAAATTTTTCTAAAAATAGAACCACAGACATTGGTAATAAAAAGACAAAATAAGAAAGATTACTCAAGTGATCTCGTGATGCTTCTGACTTATCAGTATTTTCTTTTGGGTTAGGTTAGCCTCTTTTAAAGAATGTTTCTCCACTGATAAACATCTTAACTTATTTTTTAAGACAGTGATACTTCATATATCCTTCTATCAACTTTCGGATTGTTTTGAAATTAATGCCCTTAGTTTCGGGAATCATTGTTATTTTTGCCTGACCTACTGAGAGTTCAGAGGTCGATGTAATTCTTCTGGCGTGAACCCCATCTTACCACGACCAAGTATTCCTTTTTAGATTTTCAACTTGGCGGACCGTTCAACCTTAACTTTTGCCTGAATCGCCTTTTCAGGTTTTTGACTCAGCAGGCTACCCCCTTAACTTTTGCCTAAGCTGCCTTTTCAGGTTTTCAACTTAGCAGGGGAATGATCCTAAATTTTGCCTAGATCGCCTTTTCAGGTTTTCAATCTAGCGGATCTTCAAGCTCCATTCTCTTTTTTTTTTTTTTTTTTTTTTTTTTTTTTTTTTTTACTTGAACACCAAAAGGACTTTACAGGTGAGGTAGAGCTTTTCAAAAAATGGCTTAAGGTTTTGCAAGAGTTTCAACCGAACCTGTGAACAGGTTGCCTACGTATCCCAGTGTAGGAATCAGGTCATGCGTAGTTCAGGGGAATGCCCCTAGTACATTGGGTTTTGAAGGAAAATTTTATGTAGGCTCAAAAGGGTTTGCAAAAGGTTATATATTTTTTGATTTTGGGTTATGAATTTGGGTTTTATTCGGCCAAAAGACGGCCTTCTGGTGTTCAAGCATAGAACCTCTTGAGTTGATCAAGATTTGTTGGTTCCGGCAATATTTCTCCATTTAAATTACGGAGCTTGACGGCTTTTCCAGGTAAGATTTGGTCCACGATGTATGGCCCTGACCAATTAGGCTTGAATTTGCCTCTTGGGTCAAACACTGGTGCTCGGTTTTCTTTTAGAACAAGGTTGCCTTCTTCGAGATCTCTGATTTTAACCTTTTTATTAAAAGCCCGGGCTATTCTGCGCTGATAACCCTGCACATGGTAAAGCGCTTTTAACCTCTTTTCATCTAGCATATTCAGCTCTTTATATCTGGCGTCTGCCCATTCATTTTCTGGCAACTTGACTTCAGCCAATACTCGGAGCGAAGGTACACGAATCTCTACAGGTAGCACTGCTTCCATACCATAAACAAGAGAGTAAGGGGTTGCCCCAGTTGAAGCTCTAATTGATGTTCTGTAAGCCCACAAGGCGTACGGCAACTTATTCGACCAATCCCTATAAGTTTCTGACATCTTGCTAATGATAGTCTTGACATTTTTGTTTGCAGCTTCCACTGCTCCATTTGTCTGCGGCCGATAAGGTGAGGATTTGTGATGCTTAATCTTGAACTCTTCGCAAAGAATGATAACTTCTTTCTTGAAATGAGATCCGTTATCTGAGATAAGTTCATGGGGAATCCCATATCTGCATATGATGTTGGTTCGTATGAATTTAGCAACTGATGCGGATGTAAGCTTTGCATAAGAAGCGGCCTCAACCCACTTAGTGAAGTAGTCAATTGCAACGAGTATGTACTCGTGACCACTGGATGACTTAGGGGAAATTTTGCCAATAATGTCAATTCCCCAAACCGAAAACGGCCAAGGAGAAGTAAGAGAATGCAATTCGGTAGGTGGTACATGGATGAGATTCGCATGTATCTGACATTTATAGCATTTCTTCACAAATGTGTGACAATCTGCTTCCAATGTTGGCCAATAGTACCCCAGACGTAGGATCTTCTTTGACAACATCTTCCCATTCATATGAGGTCCACACACCCCTTCATGAACATCTGCGAGAATTTCTTCTGCCTGATCTTCAGTGACACATAAGAGTTGAATTCCGTCGAAGGACCGTCGATACAGCTCTCCTCCACAAATGACAAAGTTAGCCGCCAATCTCTGCAAAGTCCTTATCTCCTTATTCGACGCCTCATTGGGATGCCCCTGGCCCGAGATGTAGTTCTTTATGTCCGTATACCATGGTTTACCATCGGGACATCTTGCAGCTATCTCTATAGCATCAACATATGCAGGAGCCCATTGCTCTTGAACCGTGATGGGCCTCATTTTCATATTGTGAGGTATGTCAATCATAGAAGCTAACGTCGCTAAGGCATCGGCGAATCTATTCTTCAACCTTGGCAAATAACTGAAAGTGATGTGCTGGAATTGCTTAGCGAGAATATCCAAGTATTCATGATATGGCAGCAACTTTTCTTCTTTGGTTCTCCATTCTCCTTGGGTTTGGCAAATGATTAACATTGAATCTCCATATACGTCAAGATTCTCTATGCCTAAGGCCAATGCTGCCTCAAGCCCAACAATGCATGCTTCATACTCTGCCATATTGTTGGTGCAATTGAATTGTAACTTAACTGCAAGGGGAACATGCTCATTTCGGGGTGACACAAGCAATGCCCCTACTCCTTGCCCTGTTTGGTTTGCTGCTCCATCAAAATAGAGGGTCCAACCAGTTTCTGGATATTCATCTTCTACCATCATGATCTCTTCATCTGGGAACATCGTCTTGAAAGGCTGATTTTCTTCTCGGGGTGCTTCTGCCAATTGTTCAGCAATGGCTCGGCCCTTTACTGATTTTTGGGTTACATGAGTGATGTCAAATTCAGACAACAACAATAACCATCTGGCAGTCCTGCCTGTTAGGGCTGGTTTTTCAAATAGATACTTCAAAGGATCCATCCTTGACAAAAGCAAGACCTTATGTGATAAAAGGTAATGCCTGAGTCGTTGAGTAGCCCAAACCAAGGCTAAGCAGGTTTTTTCCAGGACAGTGTACTTCTGTTCATACTCCAACATTTTCTTACTAAGATAATACACAGCCTTTTCATGCTTAGTTTCTGGGTCTTGTTGCGCTAGCATACACCCCATGGTGGTTTCTGTTACTGACAAGTAAAGCAGCAATGGATGCCCCGGTATCACTGGTGCTACTATCGGTGGTTCAGACAAACTTTGCTTTATCTTTTCAAAGGCCTGCTGACATTCCTCTGTCCATTCTTTGGAAGAGTTCTTCTTTAAGAGCTTAAAGATAGGTTCACAAGTTGATGTCAGATGAGCGATGAATCGCCTTAGGAACTGTATCCTTCCTAGGAATCCCCGAATTTCCTTCTCGGTTCTAGGCGGCGGCATCTCCTGGATAGCCTTAATCTTCTGAGGATCCACCTCTATACCCCTTTGACTCACCATGAATCCTAACAACTTACCAGAGGTAACCCCGAATACACACTTGCTAGGATTCAGGCGAAGCTGGTATTTGAGTATTCTTTCAAAGAACTTCTTGAGGTTTGGGATGTGATCCCTCCTTTCCCTGGCCTTTACAATCATATCATCGACATAAACTTCGACTTCTCTATGTATCATGTCATGGAGTAAGGCTGTAGCTGCTCTTTGATACGTCGCACCAGCATTCTTAAGACCAAATGGCATTACCCGATAGCAATATGTCCCCCATTGTGTAATGAACGAGGTCTTAGCCATGTCCTCGGGTGCCATCTTAATTTGATTGTAGCCCGAGAAACCATCCATGAAAGATAGTAATTCATGCCCGGCCGTATTGTCCACCAAGATATCGATATGTGGTAGAGGGAAATCATCTTTTGGACTTGCCTTGTTCAAATCCCTAAAATCTACACACATTCTCACCTTTCCATCTTTCTTTGGTACAGGTACTATATTTGCGAGCCATTCTGGATATTCCACCACTTGCAGAAATCCAGCATTCAACTGCTTAGTAACCTCTTCTTCTACTTTCAGGACCCACTCAGGCTTCATTCTCCTTAGCTTCTGCTTTTTAGGTTTAATCCCAGGCAACAAAGGTAGCTTGTGTTGAACAATGTCTTCGCTCAACCCGGGCATATCTTTGTAGGACCAGGCAAAAACTTCTTTATATTCCTTAAGTAGGTTTATTAATTCATCGCGCTCTTCAGATGATAGAGTATTTCCAATTCGTATTTCCTGTATTAAATCTTCTGTTCCGATGTTTATAATTTCGATTTCATCTTTAAGAGGCTGGGCTCGGCGCTCCTCCTCTTGTTTGAGCATATGCTGTAATTCAAAGGGAGTTTCGTCGATCCCCTCTTCCTCGTCTGAGGAGGGAGTGTTATCATTATTATTAAAGTCAGAAGCAAACACAGAGACATACTGAGAATCAGATTTCATTGAATTGAAAGAAGTTACATCATTATCATTGGACTCATCCTGAACAGGCTCAGGATTCACATAGTAAATAAACTCAGAAAATGACTCGCCTGGACTAGGCACTGACACCGATTCACTCGACTTGACTAGACTTGACTTAGCAATATAATAAGGTGGAAAAACATCAGAACTCCAGTTTGAAAGATTTTCTGTTGCAGGTGCAATCTGACTCTGAGGTTCAGTAAAGGTATCATTACTCTGAATAACTGCCACCAGCACATCTTCACAGTCAGTCTCTTCTTGCTTTTTAGAATGATCTAAAACGGGCAACTCCTGACAAACAACATCAGGCACATCTTCTTCGAACAAAGACCCCAACATATCTGGCTCAAGGCAGACTATCCAATCCTCAACAGTTTTTTCAACACAATATACCGGCGGTTCTGTTTCTGGGAGAGCAAGGCCACTGAATATTTCAAAACCTGGTATCATGATCCCTGTTACTGAGTCATACCATGGTTCAGAAAACCCATAGTATGGAGAAGTCTCACCTTCTTTGATAAAGTGACCATTCATTGATAAGGAATATGGAGTCATCGGGAGTATCCTTCCAGTGCGGCGGATTTCTTCCTTCAATTTCAACAATTCTTTCATGGATTCCTCCTCCTCCTCGGTAGGTATATACCCAAGACCGAAAGCTCCAGAGTTTGCTTTGATTGGGCGCCAGTGAGACGCTTTGCTTGGATCACGGCCTAAATTCATACCCGGAAAGTAGTTCATTTTTCTCATCATCTTGGCAACCACAGGACTGATGGCAAAAGGCAAATACAACTCCTCCCGAGAGGCATCTTCATAGGAAATAGCAGTAACATCGAATGCGAAACCATTCAAGTTGTAATCATCTGCTTTTGTAACTGGAAGAATCCGAGTTTCTCCTGTTATCTGCCCTATTTCTGGCTCTTCGTCGCCTCTGACAGTGATCAATTTTCCTTCTTTAATGAACTTCAGTTTTTGATGAAGGGTTGAGGCAACAACACCTTCCTTATGCAACCAGGGTCGTCCCAGAAGTATATTGAACGAGGCTTTGATATCAATAACTTGAAATTCCACCTCAAATTCTTGACCGCCTATAACGATCCTGGTGGTAAGGACTCCGACCACATTTCTGCGGGTATTGTCATATGCGAGGATACCAAGGGTTGATTCGGCAAAATCAGTGGGACCGAAACCCAAGGTAATGGCAGTTCTTAATGGACATACATTCAACGCGGATCCATTATCTACCAGCACAGACGGTACTTTCTTGCCTTCGCAAACAACAGTGACATGAAGAGCTCTAGCATGATTCCGACCTTGAGGAGGCAGCTCCTGGTCTGAGAAACTAATGGCCCTGGTGGCGTGTGTCAGAGCGACAACTTCAGCTAGTTGCTCTGGAGATATTTCTGAGGACACCTGTGTGGTATTCAGTTCTTTCAACACAGCCTCTCTGTGTTTCTTCGATGCTATCAACAACCCCCAAACAGATATGACAGCCTGAGTTTTCTTCAACTGCTGAACAACTTCATCATCTGGGTCCTTCACGTATTGCGGCTCCTCTCCTCGAGCCAATGCCCCTGGATTTTCGACTCTTAATTCAGCAGGTTTGAAAATTCTTCCACCCCTTGTCACATGTCTGACTTCATCCAATTCTGGCTCACCATAGGTGATAATTTGAGGGACTTGTGGCTCATAGGTGATTACCAAGGGAGGTACAGACTCCCTCAGGTATGATTCATCACAGAAGATGATTTCGGGTTCAGAAATGGGTTCTAAAGCACATATGAGGGTGAGAGGGTCAAACTCAGGATCTCCTATGGTTATGGCATTAACGGCAGCGGGAGGATTAGCATGACCAGGTAGCGGGTTTTGGGTGACATTGGGTCTTGGTTGGAATGCAATGACTTTCTCATCAATAAGTTTCTGGATTCTGAATTTCAAGGCGATGCAATTGTCTGTAAGATGACCAGGACCCCTGTGATACTCACAGTGTAGGTCGGCTCGCCAATTGGCAGGTAAAGGATTGGGGGGAGGCCGGGTGGCAGGTAGGGTTATGCGACCTGAAGCCAGACACTGCTTAAGCACCTCCGAAGATGGAATGGGAAGAGGAGTAAATTCTACCCGGGCTTGTTGCCGAGGTGCGGTCGCAGGTTGAGCATAGTCCATTACTAGAGGTTCCTGGGATTTAGAGGATTGAGCATTGGAATGGGAGATACTACTGACTTGGGCTGGTGGGGATTTTTTGAAATCTCTAGGATTTGGGTTGCTACGGTTGAATACACCTTGAGCCATAGCCTCCTCTATCTGGGTGCCAGCCACAATGAAGTGTTTGAAGTCTGGATAGTATTGCAATGACATGTGATACTGGAGCTGGGGGGAAATATTTTTCATGATTATCTGGACTTGCTCCTCCTCAGACGGGCGCTCCATCATCTGAGCTGCTATTCTCCTCCATCTTTTCACAAAAATCAGAAAGGATTCTCTCGAGTCTTGTTTTGTTCTCTCTAAATCCTTTCTGGTGATTTCTGTCCCATCATCATATTTGAACTGCCTGATGAATTGCTCGCCGATATCCTTCCATGTCCTGTAACGAGTCTTGTCCAAGACCATGAACCATCTCCTAGCAACCTTGGTTAGGGAAACTGGGAACAATTGAGCCATTTGCTCAGGAGATAAGCCTTGAGGCTGACACATGATGGTGAACATTTGTAAATGTGTGATTGGACAACCCACACCATCATATTTGTCGAAATCGGGCATTTGAAAATTAGCAGGAAGGCGGATTTCGGGAAATAGAGTAAGATCACTGGGATTGAAACTACCCTGGTCTTGAAACTGAATGTCTTGAACTTTTCTGGTAAGAGTCTCTAATTTCTCCATAACAGACTTATCAACCATGGACTGAGAAGGTCTACTACGATTCTCGCTATACTGCTCTTTTTCCAAATCTTCTTCGGTTTTATCATGGATATTGATGAATACTGGCTGGACAGGTGCTGCTGAAGTAGCTGCTTGGTGCACAGGCCCTTTATCCTTGGACAACGATTGTCCGAACTTCTCAGAAAGTTGAGCCTTGATAACTTGGTTCTCTTCCTTGAGTTCTTGAAGCTGCCGGAGAATCAAGGTAAGAGTATCGGTGATAGCAGCGAGTGGAGGACTGTCCTGGTTTTCTGCCATTGGTGAGGATGAGGACGGGAAAGAATGAGATGCTGGGGTTCTCAGAGAAGGTGGCGGGGATACAGATTTCCTCTGTAATCGAGAAGAGACCCGAACCCAAGGAGTATTAGGGTTAGCTATGGTGTCTACGGCCCTGTAATATTTGAAAGACATATTTAAAATCAGAAAGAAGTAGACACTGATGTATGCATAGACGAAGATACTGAAAGAAAAAGGTGAACTTTTATTGATAGATCATTAAAGCTTGAGTACATGGTTCGATCTTTCAAAGATAGACTGATAAGAGAAAACATGACATTAAGCACTCTTTCTAGACTTCTTCTTTGGACGACTATCTTCCTCAACTGACTCCTTGAAAGATTTGATGACTCGAACATCCCAAGCAGATGAAACGGCTTTGACAATCTTGGGCTTGAGATCCTCAGGCGGATAGAAATGACGAAGGGGAGGCACAATGGATTGCTCCCTTCCATACTGACGCTGAATCCTGGCAGGAATATAAAAGGAAGTCTTTTTGAGGCCAAGAAGGCGAACGTAGTTAGCTTCTCCAGTATTGAAGACAGCTTCTTGGATTCCAGGGATTTGCCAATAAATCTGATCTTCATGGCGAGAACTCAACCACTCAGCCCAATCGCCTTTATGATTGAAAGAAACATCATGACGCCATTCACTGAAGGTGTATAACGTATGATCAAAATGCACAGGAGCTGCAATTTTTAGCTTGTGGCATAACCACACGTGAAGTAATGCAGGACATCCTGAGAAGGACCCAACAAAAGATCGAACATAAGAGCCTGGACCTGAGCTGGCACGAAGACGAGCCATCTCATCCAATCCATTGAAGGTTTCTGCAAGCATAGTAGGAATTGGATTGGCGCCACGATCCATCTGATCAACGAGGTCCAAGAGAACAGCTGACGCACAGCGAGAAGGCTGGACAGTGAGGAACCTAGCAAAGGAGCAGAATCTCAGAGCGCGACCTCGGGCTTTTTGAATATCAACAGCACCAATATGCCCAACAGGAGGGTAAATGTCAATCAGTTGTTGCATGGACACTTCCTGGTCTTTGATGAAAGAGTTCATGGATTCATCTGGATTATTCATCAAGCGAAGGAACAAAGGACGATAATCCGACACGTAAGATGGCTTCACCAGAGGGCCATCTACAGGATATTCCAATAAGGCACACCATTCTTCAAAGGTGGGACACATTTCTTGGTTGCCAAAACGGAAGACATGATGATCGGGATCCCAACACTCTGATGCAGCATAGAGTAATCCCCAATCGAGCTTGATGGTGGCCACGTAACCGAAGAGATTTTTCTCTTGCTCACTTATGGCATAGATATGGGATTCTCTTAATGTACCACGGATCCAATCAAGAATTGTACGAGTAGACATGGTGTCTGTAAGCCAGGAGAAAGGATACAGGGATAATCAGGATTACATGAACATGAGATTAGGATGAGTTCCTACCAATATAAAGGAAGTATGGATACTCGATCGAATCAGATAATATAAGATTAAAAATCGTACGATCGAGATGAGATGAGATAGCATAAGATTGCTTTCAACGGATGGATCATGAATGACTAATCCTATGAGATCTTTGGAAATGAATGGGATTTAAATCCTAACCCCAAAGGGAAAGTTTTTTAATCTTTGCACATTTTATCAGTGTTACCTGAAGGCATCAACCCTAATCCTAATCTAGCGGAGTGGAGAGAGGATCTCGACTCATGACTTTGTTTGTGTACCTAGGACCGATCGTAGCCATTAGAAGATGGTCTACGGCCTAATCTAGACACAAATAGGTAGGATATCCTAAACTAGGCTCACACACGTGATGCACATGTGTTCGTATACTACATGCATGTGTGGGTTAATCTAGGGGTAAGGCCAAGAGTTCCCTTAGCGCGAATCCCTGTTCGATATACTGTACCAGTGTCCGGCGTATCAGTACGTGAACAAGAGATCCGTTTACGTACCATAAAGGTACTAGGCTAAGGGTGGAATGCTTCTCTAGCACAGAGGCACCAGGTGATGAAATCCCAGTCAACCATGCTAGATAACACTCCGGGTTCCTAAAATAGGACGTGTGTGCATGTGAGATGCAGGGGTTTAGATGAAAGTGATGTAAGTGTGTGCAATAAGTTCGCGCAATCTATGATGCCTTCAGGTTTTGTTAGATTAAGTTTGAGTATATGTGATGAGAAAATAAAACATACAAACTAATCTAACAAGCATAAAAGAGATAGAGTTTTCATGAGCCAGTTAAAATAGATTCAAATGAGTTATCCTTTGGAATTGTAATGAAGTTAGGTGGTCCCCAGCAGAGTCGCCAGACTGTGGTACCCGATCCCGCGAGAGGGGTGGGGCGCGAGCCATCGCGCCTTCTCTCTCTTGGTCTCTCGTATCCACGCGATTGGCGTGTGTTTTTTAATTGTTGATTTGAATCCATCTTTCCTGTGAACTTGGGATCACTAAGGCAATCCGAATTCCACACGAAAGAGACTGACAGAGTCGCCACCTAGATGTGGGATCTAGGACCCATAATTAACCAGAAATCTAGACTCGCTACCTGGTTACGAGAATGGAAGGTATGGGGAGTTATCCGCCACATGCACCATTCCTGCCCGATAATCGGTCTTCGATTCCAAAAGCTAACTCCTTTAAATTTATTTTAAATGGCTCATTCAACTCTATGTTAATGTGCGAACTAAGTGACATGCATCCTATGATCTAATTTCAATGTGAATCCTAGATGTGTATCTTGATTTATTAATTTGTCTGGATTCATTCTAAGTGAAAGTTCTCCTAGAATTCTAATTTCACGGAAAGTCCTAAGTGATTTGATTAAGCATTTACAAGAAAATTAATATACAAAACACCACAATTTGTTGTGGTGCCGACTCGCGGGTGGTATGCCGTCAGACATCCAAGCTGCCTACGTACCCAAGCCTCACTGGGATCAGAGTCGACGTAGTTCGGTGCACCTAAGCTAAGCTACTTATGCCTAACTCAACTAGGACACCGACTTAGACGGATTTGACTGTTTCAACAGTTTTAAAAGTAGTTATTTAATTCAAGTTGAGGATTTTATTATCTTAGGATTTCATCTAAGATGCTGTATGATTCTTACCTAAATGCAAGTTGTTCCTTAGACTAATGCAGGTTTGCCTACATTCTAGTTTACTAGGCTTGTCTTAAGGAAAGATTGGGTGACTAGTGTAACTAGACCTATGGTACGGTTGCTATTCATAGCAAGCGTCCGTGATGAGGCTGGACTCCTAACTCTAGGACTCCCTAAAACTTAGGACACGACACAACACTAGTGTTCCTAAATTGGGCTCTAATGGTTCTTAGATTGGAAACCATAATCCAATGGTTCCGGAAGACTCGAGACAAATCAATTCAAATTCTTGAAGTTAATTAATTTCAGATTTCCTGGATTTTCGATTTATGGACACTTGAGGATTACCAATGGTTCTAGGGTTCACCAATTTCGGCCCAGAATAGCATCCAAGGAAGGGAATCGTGCGTTCTTTCCTTGCGCAATTTAATACTTAGGTTATAACATCTTATTGCCTGGCATATCTCAGGATTTCCGTGGACAGTAACCTCGGAGCCAACAACATGCTATAGCTTAAGTATTCAAATTGTCAAAGATCGGTTGCAATTGGGATACGATTATGGATGCACTGACCATTTTTCCAGGGAATTCTAATGATCCTAAGATTTCTGTTTCAATGGATTAAGGAGTTAATGTGTGACAGAGATTTAAGGTTCTTTAGAAATATTCAGATGATTTTCAATTAATTTCGGATTTTCAATGAATTTTATCAATTTTAAACATATGAGTGATTTTACAAGTGAAATTGTAGCAAACGAATTCGAAATGAGTTGAAATTTCTACAGCAGCAAGATATGATGAAATGTAGCTTACGGAAAGAGTTTTACAGATTTTTACATTAAGCTCATATTTAATTTCGATTTAACAATTGATTGACCAGATTGCACAAATAACACAGAAACCACTAGAAATATGAATCTAAATTCAATGAAATTTCTACATTAATAAGATATAAGTAAAAATAACATACTGAGAAATTTTCATGAATTTTGAAAACCATTTACTATCAGTTTCAGATTTTTTAATTTTCAGACCAGATTATGAATTAACCCTACATCCCATATGAAAACAGATCCAAATCACTTGAAACTTTTACAGTAACTAGAAATGTGAGATTGAAGACTACTGTAAAAAGTTTAAGAATTTTAGTTGTTATCTGATGTCAGTAACAATTCCTCCAAAAGCTGGTAAATTTCAAAGAAAGCATAAAATAATATACCAAACAAATTCTCAAAATTCTCAAAATTTCATGGTAGAATGTACTGGTATCATATTAGTTTCCCACGAAATTTCATTAATTTTGGAATTCATTTAGTATATATTTTATTTTCGAAACACTCATGGAGATCATGATTTTGAGCATACATATTTAATTTTCAACTAAATCCAATTAAATACTAAAAATCATGCAAATATACCAAATAATTCTAGAAAAATCTAAAAATTAAGTACCTACCTGTGATCGAAATCCTCGCCGAATCCGAGAGCCGAAAAATTCGAAAATCGCACCGCCGCTTGATCCGCTTCCGCTTTCTTTCTCTTTTTCTTTGTTTTATTTTCTTTTATATATTTTTTTTTTATATGGAACAAGGGAGAGAGATGGGGAGAAACAAATAAGGAGAGAAATTAGATAATGATAGTGTGAGAGTGAGAGAGTGAGAGATATTGAGGGAGAGAAAGAGAAAACTATCCAAAAACAATGTGTTTTTTTTTTTTCCTCTTTTCTTCCTCTCATCACCTCTCTTTATATAGTGAAAAACTTAGTGGAGAGGTGGAAATAAAAAATGAGAATGGTGGGTGTGGTGGAGAATAATGGAATATATAATGGTAATGGTGGGAATGGTGGTGGGAATAATGGAATATATAATGGTAATGGTGGGAATGGTGGTGGGAATAATGGAATATATAATGGTAATGGTGGGAATGGTGGTGGGGATAATGGAATATATAATGGTAATGGTGGGAATGGTGGTGGGGATAATGGAATATATAATGGTAATGGAGATAATGGTGGTGGGGATAATGGAATATATAATGGTAATGGAGATAATGGTGTTATTTTAAAGGGAAAAATGAAGTTAGTGGAAATGGTAGAGAAAGTTAAGTCATGCTAATGGTGAGTCCCACTTTGTGGGTTCCGCACAAGCGGGCCCCACATCAGCGGGCCCTACACAAGCGGGTCCCACATCAGCGGGTCCCACACAAACGGGTCCCACATCAGCAGGTCCCACACAAACGGGTCCCACACTAGCAGGTCCCACACCAGCGGGTCCCACACAAACGGGTCCCACACCAGCGGGTCCCACATTCTCTTTTGCTCGGATTCTCATGAATAACCCTTCTCAATACTCAACGGAAAAAAAAATCAGAACATTGCAGGAATGACCAGAAAGATTTGAGAAAGCGTAAGGGATGAACACGGGAATGGAAAATACTGAAAAATTGACAGCGAAACCCTAATTTCTTTGTTGATCAAAGCAGAGCAAAATGGGGGTGTCTACAGGGCCTCATATCCTCTTTGACCGCGTTTGTGAATGGTATCTCATTTTCATAGTCCATTTGTGAATGGTCTCATGTCCACCTTGAGCCCGTTTGGGAACGGTGTCTCATTTTCTGAGTCCATTTGTGAATGGCCTCATATCCTCTTTGAGCCCGTTTGTGAATGGTATCTCATTTTCTGAGTCCATTTGTGAATGATCTCATGTCCTCCTTGAGCCCATCTGTGAACGGTGTCTCATTTCCCGAGTCCATTTGTGAATGGTCTCTTATCCGCGTTGAGCCCGTTTGTGAACGGTGACTCATTTTCGGAGTCCATTTATGAATGGTCACTTATCCTCTTTGAGCCCGTTTGTGAACGGTATCTCATTTATTGAGTCCATTTGTGAATTGCCTCATGTCCTCCTTGAGCCTGTTTGTGAACAGTGTCTCATTTCCCGATTCCATTTGTGAATGGTCTCTATCCTCTTTGAGCCTGTTTGTTAACGGTATCTTATTTTCTGAGTCCATTTGTGAATGGTCTCTTACCCTCTTTCAGCCCATTTCTGAACGGTGTCTCCTTTTTAGAATCCATTCGAAAATGATATCTCATGTCCTCCTTGTGCCCGTTCGTGAACTGTGTCTCATTTTTCGAGTCCATTTGTGAATGGTCTCTTATCTTCTTTGAGCCCGTTTGTGAACGGTGTCTCATTTTCGGAGTTCATTTGTGAATGGTCTCTTATCCTCTTTGAGCCCGTTTGTGAACTGTATCTCATTTTCTGAGTCCATTTGTGAATGGTCTAATGTCCTCCTTGAGCCCGTTTGTGAACGGTGTCTCATTTCCCGAGTCCATTTGTGAATGCTCTCTTATCCTCCCGTTTCTAAACGGCGTCTCATTTTCGGAGTCCGTTTGTGAATGGTCTCTTATCCTCTTTGAGCACGTTCGTGAACGGTATCTCATTTTCTGACTCCATTTGTGAATGGTCTCATTTTCTCCTTGAGCCCGTTTTTGAACGGTATCTCATTTTTCGAGTCCATTTATGAATAGCCTTATATCCTCCTTAAGCCCGTTTGTAAACGGTGTCTCATTTTCTGAGTCCATTTGTGAATGGCCTCATATCCTCCTTGAGCCCGTTTGTGAACGGTGTCTGATTTTTCGAGTTCATTTGTGAATTGCCTCATATCCTCCTTGAGCCTGTTTTCGAACAGTGTCTCATTTTTCGAGTCCATTTGTGAATGGCCTCATATCCTCTTTCAGCCCGTTTGTGAATGGTATCTCAGTTTCTGAGTCCATTTGTGAATGGTCTCTTGTCCTCCTTGAGCCCGTTTGTGAACGGTGTCTCATTTTCTGAGTACATTTGTGGATTGCCTCAAATCTTCCTTGAGCGCGTTTGTGAACGGTGTCTCAATTTTTGAATCCATTTGTTAGTGGCCTCATATCCTCTTTCAGTCAGTTTGTTAACGGTATCTCATTTTCTGAGTCCGTTTTTGAATGGTCTCATGTCCTCATTGAGCCCGTTTGTGAATGGTGTCTCATTTGCTGAGTACATTTGTTAATGGTCTTTTATCTTCTTTGATCCCGTTTGTGAACGGTGTCTCATTTTCCTAGTCCATTTGTGAATGGTCTCCTATCGTCTTTAAGCCCGTTTGTGAACGGTGTCTCATTTTCGAAGGTCATTTGTGAATGGTCTCATGTCCTCCTTGGGCCCGTTTGTGAATGGTGTCTCATTTTTCGAGTCCATTTGTTAATGGTCTCTTATCCTCTTTGAGCCCGTTTGTGAACGGTATCTCATTTTCTGAGTCCATTTCTGAATGGTCTCGTGTCCTCCTTGAGCCCGTTTGTGAACGGTGTCTCATTTTAGGAGTCCAATTGTGAATCGCCTCATATCCTCTTTGAGCCTGTTTGTGAATGGTATCTCATTTTCTTAGTCCATTTGTGAATGGCCTCATATCCTCCAAGAGCCCATTTGTGAACGGTGTCTCATTTTCCGAGTCCATTTGTGAATTGCCCCATATCGTCCTTCAGCCCGTTTGCGAACGGTGTCTCATTTTTCGAGTCCATTTGTGAATGGCCTCATATCCTCTTTCAGGTCGTTTGTGAACGGTATCTCATTTTCTGAGTCCATTTGTGCATGGTCTCATGTCCTCCTTAAGCCCGTTTTTGAACGGTATCTCATTTTCCGAGTCCATTTATGAATAGCCTCTTATCCTCTTTAAGCCCGTTTGTGAACGGTGTCACATATTCTGCGTACATTTGTGAATGGCCTCATATCCTCCATGAGCCCATTTGTGAACGGTGTCTCATTTTCCGAGTCCATTTGTGAATTGCCCCATATCCTCCTTCAGCCCGTTTGCGAACGGTGTCTCATTTTCTGAGTCCATTTATGAATGGCCTCATATCCTATTTGAGCCCGTTTGTGAACGGTATCTTATTTTCTGAGTCCATTTGTGAATGGTCTCATCTCCTCCTTGAGCCCGTTTGTGAACGGTGTCTGATTTTCTGAGTCCATTTGTGAATGGCCTCATATCCTCCTTGAGCCCGTTTGTGAACGGTGTCTCAAATTTTGAGTCAATTTGTGAATGGCCTCATATCCTCTTTGAGGCCGTTTGTGAACGGTATCTCATTTTCTGAGTCCGTTTCTGAATGGTCTCTTACCCTGTTTCAGCCCGTTTCTAAACGGTGTCGCTTTTTCAGAATCCATTCGAAAATGATATCTCATGTCCTCCTTGTGCCCGTTCGTGAACTGTGTCTTATTTTTCGAGTTCATTTGTGAATGGTCTCTTATCATCTTTGAGCCCGTTTGTGAACGGTGTCTCATTTTCGGAGTCCATTTGTGAATGGTCTCTTATCCTATTTGAGCCCGTTTGTGAACCGTATCTCATTTTCTGAGTTCATTTGGAATGGTCTAATGTCCTCCTTGAGCCCGTTTGTGAACGGTGTCTCATTTCCCGAGTCCATTTGTGAATGGTCTCTTATCCTCTTGGAGCCCGTTTCTGAACGGCGTCTCATTTTCCGAGTCCATTTGTGAATGGTCTCTTATCCTCTTTGAGCACGTTTGTGAACGGTATCTCATTTTCTGAATCCATTTGTGAATGGTCTCATGTCCTCCTTCAGCCCGTTTTTCAACGGTATGTCATTTTCCGAGTCCATTTATGAATAGCCTTATATCCTCCTTAAGCCCGTTTGTGAACGGTGTCTCATTTTTTGAGTCCATTTGTGAATGGCCTCATTTCCTCCATGAGCCTGTTTGTGAACGGTGTCTCATTTTTCGAGTTCATTTGTGAATTGCCTCATATCCTCCTTGAGCCCGTTTCCGAACAGTGTCTCATTTTTCAAGTCCATTTGTGAATGGCCTCATAACCTCTTTCAGCCCGTTTGTGAGCGGTGTCTCATTTTCTGATATCATTTGTGAATGGCCTCATATCCTTTTTGAGTCCGTTTGTGAACGGTATCTCATTTTCTGAGTCCGTTTGTGAATGGTCTCATGTCCTCCTGGAGCCCGTTTGTGAACGGTGTCTCATTTTTCGAGTACATTTGTGAATGGTCTTTTATCTTTTTTGATCCCGTTTGTGAACGGTGTCTCATTTTCCTAGTCCGTTTGTGAATGGTCTCCTATCCCCTTTGAGGCCGTTTGTTAATGGTGTCTCATTTTCGAAGGTCATTTGTGAAGTGTCTCATGTCCTCCTAGGGCCCATTTGTGAATGGTGTCTCATTTTTCGAGTCCATTTGTGAATGGTCTCTTATCTTCTTTGAGCCCGTTTGTGAACGGTATCTCATTTTCTGAGTCCATTTGTGAATGGTCTCATGTCCTTCTTGAGCCCGTTTGTGAACGGTGTCTCATTTTCGAAGTCCATTTGTGGATGCCCTAATATCCTCTTTGAGCCTGTTTGTGACTGGTATCTCATTTTCTGAGTTCATTTGCGAATAGTCTCATGTCCTCCTTGAGCCTGTTTGTGAACGGTGTCTCATTTTCCGAGTCCAATTGTGAATGGTCTCTTATCCGCTTTGAGCCCATTTGTGAGCGGTGTCCCATTTCCGGAGTCCATTTGTGAATGGTCTCTTATCCTCTTTGAGCCCGTTTGTGAACGGTATCTCATTTTGTGCGTCCATTTGTGAATGGTCTCATGTCCTCCTTGAGCCCGTTTGTGAAAGGTGTCTCATTTCCCGAGTTCATTTGTGAATCGTATCTTATCCTCTTTGACCTCGTTTGGGGACGGTGTCTTATTTTCTGAGTCCATTTGTGAATGGTTTCTTATCCTCTTTGAGCCCGTTTGTGAACGGTGACTCATTCTCATAATCCATTCAACAATGATATCTCATGTCCTCCTTGGGCCCGTTCGTGAACGGTGTCTCATTTTTCAAGTCCATTTGTGAATGGTCTCTTGTCCTCATTGAGCCCGTTTGTGGACGGTGTCTCATTTTCGGAGTCCATTGGTGAATGGTCTCTTATCCTCTTTGAGTCTGTTTGTGAACGGTATCTCATTTTCTGGGTCCATTTGTGAATGGTCTCATGTCCTCCTTGAGCCCATTTGTGAACGGTGTCTCATTTTTTGAGTCCATTTGTGAATGGTCTCTTATCCTCTTTGAGCCCGTTTGTGAACGGTGTCTCATTTTCCGAGTCCGTTTGTGAATAGTCTCTTATCCTCTTTGAGCTCGTTTGTGAATGGTATCTCATTTTCTGAGTCCATTTGTGAATGGTCTCATGTCCTCCTTGAGCCCGTTTTTGAACGGTATCTCATTTTCCGAGTTTTATGAATAGCCTATTATCCTCTTTAAGCCCGTTTGTGAACGGTGTCTCATATTCTGAGTAGATTTTTGAATGGCCTCATATCCTCCATGAGCCCATTTGTGAACGGTGACTCATTTTTCGAGTCCATTTGTGAATGGCCCCATATCCTCCTTGAGCCCGTTTGCGAACGGTGTCTCATTTTTCGAGTCCATTTGTGAATGGCCTCATATCCTCTTTGAGCCCATTTGTGAACGGTATCTCATTTTCTGAGTCCATTTATGAATGGTCTCATGTCCTCCTTGAGCCCGTTTGTGAACGGTGTCTCATTTTCTTAGTCCATTTGTGAATGGCCTCATGTCCTCCTTGAGCCCGTTTGTGAACGGTGTCTCAATTTTTGAGTCAATTTGTGAATGGCCTTGTATCCTCTTTGAAGCCGTTTGTGAACGGTATCTCATTTTCTGAGTCCGTTTGTGAATGGTCTCTTACGCTCTTTCAGCCCGTTTCTGAACGGTGTCTCTTTTTCAGAATTCATTCGAAAATGATATCTCATGTTCTCCTTGTGCCCGTTCGTAAACTGTGTTTCATTTTTCGAGTTCATTTGTGAATGGTCTCTAATCCTCTTTGAGCCCGTTTGTGAACGGTGTCTCATTTCGGAGTCAATTTGTGAATGGTCTCTTATCCTCTTTGAGCCCGTTTGTGAACCGTATCTCATTTTCTGAGTCCATTTGGAATGGTCTAATGTCCTCCTTGAGTCTGTTTGTGAACGGTGTCTCATTTCCCGAGTCCATTTGTGAATGGTCTCTTATCCTCTCTGAGCCCGTTTCTGAACGGCGTCTCATTTTCCAAGTCTGTTTGTGAATGGTCTCTTATCCTCTTTGACCACGTTCGTAAACGGTATCTCATTTTCTGAGTCCATTTGTGAATGGTCTCATGTCCTCCTTCAGCCCGTTTTTGAACGGTATGTCAATTTCCGAGTCCATTTATGAATAGCCTTATATCCTCCTTAAGCTCGTTTGTGAACGGTGTCTCATTTTCTGAGTCCATTTGTGAATTGCCTCATATTCTCATTGTGCCTGTTTGTGAACGGTGTCTCATTTTTCGAGTTCATTTGTGAATTACCTCATATCCTCCTTGAGCCCGTTTTCGAACAGTGTCTCATTTTTCGTGTCCATTTGTGAATGGCGTCATATCCTCTTTCAGCCCGTTTGTGAATGGTATCTCATTTTCTGAGTCCATTTGTGAATGGTCTCTTGTCCTCTTTGAGCCCGTTTGTGAACGGTGTCCCATTTTCTAAGTCCATTTGCGAATTGCCTCATATCCTCCTTGAGCCCGTTTGTGAACGGTGTCCCAATTTTTGAGTTCATTTGTGAATGGCCTCATTTCCTCTTTGAGTCCGTTTGTGAACGGTATCTCATTTTCTGAGTCCGTTTGTGAATGGTATCATGTCCTCCTTGAGCCCGTTTGTGAACGGTGTCTCATTTCCCGAGTACATTTGTGGATGGTCTTTTATCTTCTTTGATCCCGTTTATGAACGGGGTCTCGCTTTCCTAGTCCGTTTGTGAATGGTCTCCTATCCACTTTGAGTCCGTTTGTGAACGGTGTCTCATTTTCGAAGGTCATTTGTGAGTGGTCTCATATCCTCCTTTGGCCCGTTTGTGAATGGTGTCTCATTTTTCGAGTCCATTTGTGAATGGTCTCTTATCCTCTTTCAGCCCGTTTGTGAACGGTATCTCCTTTTCTGAGTCCATTTGTGAATGGTCTCATGTCCTCCTTGAGCCCGTTTGTGAACGGTGTCTCATTTTCCGAGTCCAATTGTGAATGGTTTCTTATCCGCTTTGAGCCCATTTGTGAACGGTGTCTCATTTTCGGAGTTCATTTGTCAATGACCTCTTATCCTCTTTGAGCCCATTTGTGAACGGTATCTCATTTCCTGAGTCTATTTGTGAATGGTCTCATGTCCTCCTTTAGCCCGTTTGTGAACGGTGTCTCATTTCCCGAGTACATTTGTGAATGGTCTCTTATCCTCTTTGAACCCGTTTGTGAACGGTGTCTTATTTTCTGAGTACATTTGAGAATGGTCTCTTATACACTTTGAGCCCGTTTGTGAACGGTGTCTCATTTTCATAATCCATTCGACAATGATTTCTCATGTCCTCCTTGGGCCCGTTCGTGAACGGTGTCTCATTTTTCGAGTCCATTTGTGAATGGTCTCTTGTCCTCTTTGAACCCGTTTGTGAACAGTGTCTCCTTTTCGGAGCCCATTTTTGAATGGTCTCTTATCCTCTTTGAGTCTGTTTGTGAACGGTATCTCATTTTATGCGTCCATTTGTGAGTGGTCTCATGTCCTCCTTGACCCCGTTTGTGAACGGTGTCTCATTTTTCGAGTCCATTTGTGAATGGTCTCTTATCCTCTTTGAGCCCGTTTGTGAATGGTGTCTCATTTTCCGAGTTCGTTTGTGAATGGTCTCTTATCCTCTTTGAGCTCGTTTGTGAACGGCACTCATTTTCTGAGTCCATTTGTGAATGGTCTCATTTCCTCCTTGAGCCCGTGTTTGAACGGTATCTCATTTTTCGAGTCAATTTATGAATAGCCTCTTATCCTCCTTAAGCCCGTTTGTGAACGGTGTCTCATATTCTGAGTACATTTGTGAATGACCTCATATCCTCCGTGAGCCCATTTGTGAACGGTGTCTCATTTTCCAAGTCCATTTGTGAATGGCCCCATATCCTCCTTCAGCCCGTTTACGAACGGTGTCTCATTTTTCGAGTCCATTTGTGAATGGCCTCATATCCTCTTTGATCCCGTCTGTGAACGGTATCTCATTTTCTGAGTCCATTTGTGAATGGTCTCATGTCCTCCTTGAGCCCGTTTGTGAACAGTGTCTCATTTTCTGAGTCCATTTGTGAATGGCCTCATATCCTCCTTGAGCCCGTTTGTGAACGGTGTCTCAATTTTTTAGTCCATTTGTGAATGGCCTCATATCCTCTTTGAGGCCGTTTGTGAACGGTATCTCATTTTCTGAGTCTGTTTGTGAATAGTCTCATACCCTCTTTCAACCCGTTTGTGAACCGTATCTCATTTTCTGAGTCCATTTGTGAATGGTCTCTTATTCTCTTGGAGCCCGTTTCTGAACGGTGTTTCATTTTCTGAGTCCATTTGTGAATGGCCTCATATCTTCCTTGAGCCCGTTTGTGAACGGTGTCTCATTTTCTGAGTTCATTTGTGAATTGCCTCATATTCTCCTTGAGCCCGTTTCCGAACAGTGTCTCATTTTTCGAGTCCATTTGTGAATGGCCTCATATCATCTTTCAGCCCGTTTGTGAATGGTATCTCATTTTCTGAGTCCATTTGTGAATGGTCTCTTGTCCTCCTTGAGCCCGTTTGTGAACGGTGTCTCATTTTCTGAGTTCATTTGTGAATGGCCTCATATCCTCCTTGAGCCCGTTTGTGAACGGTGTCTCAATTTTTGAGTCCATTTGTGAATGGCCTCATATCCTCTTTGAGTCCGTTTGTGAACGGTATCTCATTTTCTGAGTCTGTTTGTGAATGATTTCATGTCCTCCTTGAGCCCGTTTGTGAATGGTGTCTCAATTCCCGAGTACATTTGTGAATGGTCTTTTATCTTCTTTGATCCCGTTTGTGAACGGTGTCTCATTTTCCTAGTCCATTTGTGAATGGTCTCCTATCCTCTTTGAGCCGGTTTGTGAACGGTGTCTCATTTTCGAAGGTCATTTGTGAATGGTCGCATGTCCTCCTTGGGCCCGTTTGTGAATGGTGTCTCATTTTTCAGGTCCATTTGTGAATGGTCTCTTATCCTCTTTGAGCCCGTTTCTGAACGGTATCTCATTTTCTGAGTCCATTTGTGAATGGTCACATGTCCTCCTTGAGTTTCGAAGTTCATTTGTGAATGGCCTCATAACCTCTTTGAGCCTGTTTGTGAATGGTATCTCATTTTCTGAGTCCATTTGCGAATGGTCTCATGTCCTCCTTGAGCCCGTTTGTGAACGGTGTCTCATTTCCCGAGTCCAACTGTGAATGGTCTCTTATCCGCTTTGAGCCCATTTGTGAACGGTGTCTCATTTTCGGAGGCCATTTGTGAATGGTCTCTTATCCTCTTTGAGCCCGTTTTTTAAGGGTATTTCATTTCCTGAGTCTATTTGTGAATGGTCTCATGTCCTCCTTGAGCCCATTTGTGAACGGTGTCTCATTTCCCGAGTACATTTGTGAATGGTCTCTTATCCTCTTTGAGCCCGTTTGTGAACGGTGTTGTGGGACCCAATCCCGCGAGAGGGGTGGGGCGCGAGCCGCCACTGCCCTCTCTTGGTCTCTCGTACCCACGCGATTGGCGTGTGCATTTTAATTATTGATTTTAATTCATCTTTTATGTGAACTTGGGATCACTAAGGCAATCCGAATTCCACACAAAAGAGACTGACAGAGTCGCCACCTAGATGTGGAATCTAGGACCCATAATTAACCAGAAATCTAGACTCGCTACCTGGTTACGAGAATGGAAGGTATGAGGATTTATCCACCACATGCACCATTCCTGCCCGATAATCGGTCTTCAATTCCAAAAGCTAACTCTTTTAAATTTATTTTAAATGGCTCATTCAACTCTCTATTAATGTGCTAACTACGGGACATGCATCCTATGATCTAATTTCAATGTGAATCCTAGATGTGTATCTTGATTTCTTAATTGGTTTGAATTCAATCTAAGTGAAAGTTCTCCTAAAATTCTAATTTCGTGGAAAATCCTAAGTGATTTAATTAAGCATTTACAAGAAAATTAATATACAAAACCCCACAATTTGTTGTGGAGCCGACTCGCGGTTGGTATGCCATCAGACATCCAAGCTGCCTACGTACCCAAGCCTCACTGGGATCAGAGTCGACGTAGTTCGGTGCACCTAAGCTAAGCTTGTTATGCCTAACTCAACTAAGACACCGATCTAGACTGATTTGACTGTTTCAACAGTTTTAAGAGGAATTATTTAATTCAAGTTGAGGATTTTATTATCCTAGGATTTCATTTAAGATGCTATATGATTCTTATCTAAATGCAAGTTGTTCCTTAGACTAATGCAGGTTAGCCTACATCTTAGTTTACTAGGCTTGTCCTAGGGAAGAGTGAGGTGACTAGTGTAACTAGACCTATGGCACGGTTGCTATCCATAGCAAGCGTCCGTGATGAGGCTGGACTCCTAACTCTAGGACTCCCTAAAACCTAAGACTCCCTAAAACTTAGGACAAGACACGACACCAGTGTTCCTAATTTGGGTTCTAATGGTTCTTATATCGGAAACCATAATCCAATGGTTCCGAAAGACTCGAGACAAATCGAATCAAGCTCTTGAAGTTAATTAATTTCAGATTTCAAGGATTTTCGGTTTCTGGACATTCAAGGATTACCAATGGTTCTACGGTTCACCAATTTCGGCCTTGAATGGCATCCAAGGGAGGAAATCGTGTGCTCTTTCCTTGTGCAATTTAATACTTAGGTTATAGCATCTTATTGCCTGGCATATCTCAGGATTTCTGTGGACAGTGAACCTCGGAGCCAACAACATGCTATAGCTTAAATATTCAAATTGTCAAAGATCGAGTGCAATTGGGATTATGGATGCACTGGCCATTTTTCCAAGGAAATCTAAAGATCCTAAAATTTCCGTTTTAATGGATTAAGGAGTTAATGTGTGACAGAGATTTAAGGTTCTTTAGAGATTTTCAGATGATTTTCAATTAATTTCGGATTTTCAAAGAATTTTATCAGTTTTACACCATAAGAGTGATTTTACAAGTGAAACCATTGCAAACGAATTCGAAATGAGTTGAAACTTCTACAGTAGCAAGATATGATGAAATTTAGCTTACTGAAAGATTTTTACAAATTTTTACATTAAGCTCATATTTAATTTTGATTTAACAATTAATTGATCAGATTGCAAAAATAACACAGAAACTACTAGAAATAGATATCTAAATTCAATGAAATTTCTACAGTAATAAGATATGAGTAAATATAGCATGCTGTGAGATTTTCATGAATTTTAGAAACTATTGACTATCAATGTCGGATTTTTCAATTTTCAGCCTAGATTATGAATTAACACTACATCCCATATGAAACAAGATCCATAGCACTTTAAACTTTTACAGAAACAATAAATATAGAATATAAGACTACTGTAAAAATTTTGTGAATTTTATCTGTGATCTGATATCAGTAAAAAGTCTCCCAAAATCTGATAATTTTCAAAGAAAGCATAAAATAATATACCAAAAAGATTCAATAAATTCTCAAAACTTCATGGTAGAATGTATCAGTATCATATTATTTTTCCACCAAATTTCGTTAATTTTGGAATTCATTTAGTATATATTTTATTTTTCTTCATTGAAACGATATTTTTGAAGAGTTTTCTATTTTTAAAACACGATTTTCGAGAAAATTACGACTCCGGAAAACATCCTTTAATCTTGTTCTGATATGATGAACATAAGAAAAATTTTAAATTCCAAAAAATAGGTCATCCTGAGATGGCTAATTTTTTGAATTTCGTAATTACTCAGCCAATATTTTAAATAAAATACCACTCTTCACTCAAATTCTAAAAAACCGTTGATCCAATGTCCGATCCGATCCGATAGTTATTTTACTCTATTTAAGTAGAACATCGTATTAAATTTCGGGATGAAACGGATTTGAAACACTCATGCAGATCATGATTTTTAGCTCACACATATAATGTTGAATTAAATTCAATTAAATACTTAAAAATCATGCAAAATACATAAAAAATACCAAAAAATCTTGGAAAAATCTGAGACTCGTGCACCTACCTGTAGTCGAGATCCTCGCCGCCTCCAAATGCCGAAAACTCTGAAAATCACGCCAACGGGCAATCCGCTCGCTTTCTTTCTTTCTCTTTTTTCTCTTTTTTTCTTTTTTTTTTCTTGCTTCTCTTGCTGTTAATGGGGATAGAGAGATATAGGGAGAAGGATCGAGAGAGTGAAGGAGACAAAGGGTGTGAGAGTGAACGAGAGAGATAGAGTGGGAGTGAGAACGACAGACAGAGTGGGAGTGAGAACGACAGACAGAGAGGGAGTGGGAGGGTGACCGAGAGGGATGTAGAGAGAGTGGGAAAGTGAGGGAGTGAGACAGAGAGGGAGTGGGAGGGTGACCGAGAGAGAGAACTGTAAAACAGAGGGAGAGTTGAGAGAGATTGAGAGATTGAGAGTGAGAGGGACGGAGAGAGAGAGAGAGAGAGAGAGAGAGAGACGTGGGAAAAAAAAACAGAGTATACAACACTCTATTTTTTCACGTTTTTTTTCTTCTATTGTTTTTTGTTTTTCTTTTTTTCGTGGGCTGAAGAGAGGGAGTATGAAGGAGAGTGAGGGAGAAGAGTTAGAAGGATGGAGGAGAGGCTGAATGGGAGAGTGAGGGAGAGGGGAAGCAGAGAGGGCTGAGAATTGAGAAACAGAGATAGAGATTGGGAGAGAGAGATACGAGAGTTTGTTGAGGGAGAGAGAAACAAGAGCTTGTTGAGTGAGAGAAAGAACTGTTGAGAGGGAGAGAGAGGTCAGAGCTGTGAGAAGTGGAGATGAAACCGAAGTTAGGAAGGGGAGGGGAAAAACACCGAAGTTATCCCAGGCCACCCGAGAAGCAATCCTCCCTCTTTTGCCGAATCTCAGAGTCGCTGCTATCCTTTTTCTTTTTTTTTGAAAGCATAAACTAATGCTCTGTTTTTTCTTTGGATTCTCTTCTTTTCTTTTATTTTATGTATGTGGTTGGGTGTAAGAGGGAGAGATGAGAAAAAGTTGAGAGCTTGAACCAGGGAGAAAGAAGAAGGAAATAGAGGTTGAGGGAAAAACCGACCTTGGAGTGGGGGAGCTCAATCAAAAAAATCAGCCGAGAGCCTCCTGTATGCTGCCGTGGTATCTCTTTTTCTTCCCCTTTTTCTTCCTTTTTAGAATCAAGGCAACATTCTCTTTTTCACCAAACTCACACAGCAACTTTCTTATTTCTAGAGTCACTCTTTTAGGCATGGCAGCAATCTACACCAAAGAAGAAAATCCAACATTTCTATTTCAATGACATGCTATTTCGGTTGAGATATGACCAGCTAGTATACCCACATATGCAAACCGTGAATGTCTAATTTTGAGAACCTTTCCATTCACTCGGTATCTTTCCCAACAGGTTCCCATGCAATGCATGCAATAATACGTGAGAGGGAGAATATCCTCCTTTTTACGGATAGATGGTTGATAATATAAACCGTCCATTTAAATGAGCCATGGTTGCGCCCTGCAAATTGAATCCATAGGATGATCTGAACCGCTTAATTGATTAACCACAATTTGAATTGGTCATGCCCCGTGAACTCTCTCAATAGCATGATCTAAACTGTCCATTTGATGGGGCCACTTGACAATCTTGACCGTTGACTGTTGGACTATAATATGAATGGGACTGCACCCCCTCGAACTATTCCCAAAGACTGATCTGAACCGTTCACTTTGACAGGCCACGGCATGGATAACTTGTATCCTCCAAATATCACCCCCATGGGATGATCCAAACCATTAATTTATAAAGCTGTGCCTAAAAAATCATTTCTGAGGATTATCCGAATAGTTCAACTTGATGGTCACAACAAACATTGGTTGCTAAAACAACATCTCTGAGATCTCGACCGCTCCCTTGATGGACATCTTTATGCATTAGATCGGAGTAGGCTCAACACTCATTTTTCATTAAAACCATATGCGGGCCCCCTGGTTGGTCCAAATTTAAGCAAATGTTTAATGCGGGCCCACTGACGGGTCCAAGTTCTCCCTTTGCTCGGATTCTTGCGAATAACCTTTCTCAGCATTTAGCGGGAAGATGCGAAACACGGCAGAAATGATTGAAAAGATTGAGAAAATAAAAGAGACGGACACAGAAATGGAAAACACTGTAAAACCGATAGAAAAATACTAATTTCTTTGTTGATTAAAGCAGAGCAAAAATGGGGGTGTCTACAGATGCCCCTCTTTGGTAGAGATGACGTAGTCATCGAATATCAAAGCAAAAGTGACAGAACCATTTTGCGTACCTTTAATCGACAAAGGACTCTCTAGACACAACGCACCTTAACATAATGCAAGACCCTAGAAGAAATCCAAGAATTGGAATGTAATAAGAAATCCCACTGCGGTGCCGTTTTACAAACGGGCAACGAGAGAATGAGATACCATTTTCGAATGGATTCTGAAGAGGATGAAATACCATATTCATACGGATTCCAAGGAATGAGACATCACATTTGTGTGATGCTCAAAGAGAATAAGAGACCATAGTTGTATGGACTCGAAGAGAATGAAATATCGTATTTGTACGGATTCCAAGAAAATGAGACATCATAGTTGTATGATGTTCAAAGGGGATAAGAGACCATGGTTGTATGGACTCGAAGAGAATGAAATACCGTATTTGTACGGATTCCAAGGAAATGAGATATCACATTTGTGCGATGCTCAAAGAGAATAAGAAACCATAGTTGTATGGACTCAAAGAGAATGAAATACCGTATTTGTACGGATTCCAAGAAAATGAGACATCATAGTTGTATGATGTTCAAAGGGGATAAGAGACCATAGTTGTATGGACTCGAAGAGAATGAAATACCGTATTTGTACGGATTCCAAGGAAATGAGATATCACATTTGTGCGATGCTCAAAGAGAATAAGAGACCATAGTTGTATGGACTCGAAGAGAATGAAATACCGTATTTGTACGGATTCCAATGAATGAGAATCACACTTGTATGATGTTCAAAGGGGATAAGAGACCATAGTTGTATGGACTCGAAGAGCATGAAACACCGTATTTATACGGATTCCAAAGAAATGAGACATCATAGTTGTATGATGTTCAAAGGCGATAAGAGACCATAGTTGTATGGACTCGAAGAGAATGAAATACCGTATTTGTACAGATTCCAAGGAAATGAGATATCACATTTGTGCGATGCTCAAAGAGAATAAGAGACCATAGTTGTATGGACTCGAAGAGAATGAAATACCGTATTTGTACGGATTCCAAGGAATGAGACATCACACTTGTATGATGTTCAAAGGGGATAAGAGACCATAGTTGTATGGACTCGAAGAGCATGAAACACCGTATTTATACGGATTCCAAAGAAATGAGACATCATAGTTGTATGATGTTCAAAGGCGATAAGAGACCATAGTTGTATGGACTCGAAGAGAATGAAATACCGTATTTGTACGGATTCCAAGGAAATGAGATATCACATTTGTGCGATGCTCAAAGAGAATAAGAGACCATAGTTGTATGGACTCGAAGAGAATGAAATACCGTATTTGTACGGATTCCAAGGAAATGAGACATCATAGTTGTATGATGTTCAAAAGGGTATAAGAGACCATAGTTGTATGGACTCGACGAGAACGAAATACCGTATTTGTACGGATTCCAAAGAAATGAGACATCATAGTTGTATGATGTTCAAAGGGGATAAGAGACCATAGTTGTATGCACTCGAAGAGAATGAAATACCGTATTTGTACGGATTCCAAGGAAATGAGATATCACATTTGTGCGATGCTCAAAGAGAATATGAGACCATAGTTATATGGACTCGAAGAGAATGAAATACCGTATTTGTACGGATTCCAAGGAAATGAGATATCACATTTGTGCGATGCTCAAAGAGAATAAGAGACCATAGTTGTATGGACTCGAAGAGAATGAAATACCGTATTTGTACGGATTCCAAGGAAATGAGACATCATAGTTGTATGATGTTCAAAAGGGTATAAGAGACCATAGTTGTATGGACTCGACGGGAATGAAATACCGTATTTGTACGGATTCCAAGGAAATGAGACATCATAGTTGTATGATGTTCAAAAGGGAATAAAAGACCATAGTTGTATGGACTCGAAGAGAATGAAATACCGTATTTGTACGGATTCCGAGGAAATGAGACATCATAGTTGTATGATGTTCAAAAGGGAATAAAAGTCCATAGTTGTATGGACTTGAAGAGAAAGAAATACCGTATTTATACGGATTCCAAGGAAATGAGACATCATAGTTGTATGATGTTCAAAGGGAATAAAAGACCATAGTCGTATGGACTCGGAGAGAATGAAATACCGTATTTGTACGGATTCCAAGGAAATGAGACATCACATTTGTATGATGCTCAAAGAGGAAATATTATTTTCAAATGGATTCAGAGAGATATGATAATTTGAGCTTTGAAAGAAATCGAAATTTCCAATTAACAATTTTAGAAGCAAAGGATTTAATAAAACCATGTGTGGACCCCGATCCGAGGTTGGTGAGGGAACAGATCCCTACATCCTCCGAATCTCCACAACGAGAAGGAGAGCTCTGCCAAGGAACTCTCGAAACGGATGCCACCCTCACAGCATAGCATGAGTGGCGATATAAAAAGAATGAGATACATCCTGATCCGGAGCCAGGGCTCGAAACCAAGATATATCTGGAAATAACTCAGACTCGCCATCCATGGACACGCCATGAACCAAAACAAATGCTCTGTTTGCAATGGATAACCAGAGATATAGAAAGTCCGTGCCTGATGACGAATGGAGAAGGTCCGAAGAGCGCCCCCAATTCGCCCGAGTGCGAACACTTGGTCTCTTATGCCATTTATTATTAACGTTGAAGAGTTTCAAGCGAAAATCATATGAAATGGGAACACGCATCTCCGAGAAAACGTCTATCTAATCATGCATGTCTCGAAGATGAAAATAAGCACACACAAAAGAACCAAAATAAATGTCACCTAATGATAACTAGGTTATGAGTGACATGCTAATAGGTGTCTAAGTTCTGGTGGACAAACACATGCATGCTACAGCTAAAGGTATAGGTCTGCAAAAGAAAGTAAGAAAACACAACAAAATATGCAATATAACACAACAAATCCTAAGACTCTAAATGATTTAGCCCGAATCCTCGGATGGTCTGATGTTCATCCAAAGAAGCCTATGTATCCTCGCCTCCACGAGAATCAAGGCAACGTAGTTCTTCGCGCCTATTCCAAGCTAGGATGCCTAATACACCTAGACCTCTATCTTAGAATCGATCTAAAAGACCGGACTAGTTATTAAAGCTTCTTGAACGATTATTTAAATTCCAGTGAATTGTAGATTTTAGGACACCCTATATGCCCTAACTAAATGCAGGTTAGCCCTAAGCTAATGCAGGTGGTTCCTACAACCTATGTGTAACTAGGCTGTATTTCCTAAGGAAAACAATGGGATCACTAGCGCATTCTAGACCTAGTCATCAGTCGGCGATGTGAATCGCCAACTGACCGGACGGAGGCGCCCCTATAACTCTAGGACAAACCCCTAACTCTAAAACAAGCACACAATAACCACAACAAATCAAAGACAAACTCCCTAACTCTAAAACTCTCTATCTAGGACAAACTCCTAACTCTAGAGGAAGATCTTGTTGAAAACAAGGCTTTGAAGAAAAAGGGTTAAAACATTTATTTACAAAGTTTGGCTGGACTTGGGATATGTATCCCAAGCTGCACTACGTACCTCGTGGAAGAGGATCAAGCCAACGTAGTTCGAAACGAACTCTCTAACTACACTCAGAACATTTTAAAACAATTCAAATGTTTCGATATTTTTGGATTATAGGTTTCTGATGTTTTCACCCTTTTGGTCAAAGACCGGAGGGAAAATACAAAAACAACACCCTATGGCCAAATCCTAGGGCTAAAAGGGGAAACTAGGCTCTAATAATACCATTATAAGAGCAAATGAGTCAAAGACTCTCTAATAACACCGTAAAGAACAAGTGAGTCAAAGACTCTCTGAAAGAAAAGGAATATGAGTCAAAGACTCTAACAATACCAACTAAAAGGATAAATGAGTCAAGGACTCTCTAAAAGAAATGGAAACACGAGTCAAAGACTCCAATAACACCAAATAAAGGATAAATGAGTCAAAGACTCCCTAAAAGAAATGGAAACAGGAGTCAAAGATTCCACTAACACCAACTAAAGAATAGACGAGTTAAAGACTCTCTAAAAGAAATGGAAACATGAGTCAAAGACTCCAATAACACCAACTAAAGAATAGACGAGTCAAAGACTCTCTAAAAGAGAATGAAACACGAGTCAAAGACTCCACTAATACCAACTAAAGGATAGATGAGTCAAAGACTCTCTAAAAGAGAAGGAAACACGAGTCAAAGAATCCACTAACACCAACTAAAGGATAGATGAGTCAAAGACTCTCTAAAAGAAAAGGAAACACGAGTCAAAGACTCCACTAACACCAACTAAAGGATAAATGAGTCAGAGACTCCCTAAAAGAAAAGGAACATGAGTCAAAGACTCCACTATCACCAACTGAAAGATAAATGAGTCAAAGACTCTCTAGAAAAACCAATAAGAGAAAGATTGAGTCAAAACTCTTTAATAACACCACCCGAAAGACAAATGAGTCAAAGACTCTCCTATAACACCATCGAAAAGGCAAATGAGTCAAAGACTCTCCTATAACACCACCTAAAAGGCGAATGAGTCAAAGACTCTCTAATAACACCATCTAAAGGATGAATGAGTCAAAGACTCTCTAATCAAGGGCTGACTCATATGCGAATGGACTAACTAATAAGGAGAAGCTCACAAGTAAAAAGGAAAAAGAATTTGTGCACATTTGGCAGAGGTAAAACACCCAGCCGGGCCGGGCCGGACAGCCGCTAGGTAGCCTAATGAAGTAAAAACAATATCAAATACTTCAAAGCCAACCACAAACCCCAATACGGGGACTCCAATGAAATCAGATGATGCCAAAGTAATCATCTGATTTCCTACACGTATAATATTTCTACAAACCGCCTTGAAATCAGACGATATTCGTGTCAAGGACATCGAATAGTGCAAATCATCTGATTTCCTTCTTCAATTAAACAATTTATTTAAAATAAAATTAATTAGCCCAGACCAGCCGCTGGGTAGCCTAATGAAATAAAAAAATGATATTAAACACTTCAAAGCCAACCACGAACCCCAATACGGGGACTCCAACGAAATCAGATGATGCCAAAGTAATCATCTGATTTCATACACATACAATATTTCTACAAACCGCCTTGAAATCAAACAGTACTCATGTCGATAACATCGAATAGAGTAGTCATCTGATTTCCTTCTTCAATTAAACAATTTATTTAAATAAAAATAAGTATGATAAGCTTTCAAGATAGCCTCACCTGAACAGTCCATTCATCTTCAGAACCTAACTCAAAACTTAACATAAAAGAAGAATCTTAAATTTCCAACAAATTATACAAATGCATGCAATGATATTTCTGATTTTTATAAATTTTGGTGCATAACAGGGGGCATCAACTTGTGCAGATTCAAGTGCAAAAAACGGTGAGCTACAAAACACAAAGACGGGCTCCAAGTAACCTCATCATTGCCCAGAGAAGGGTTCTTTTTAAAAAATATGGTTAAAAGAAATCCAAAAGGTTGGGTAGGCCTACTAAACAAAAGAGGGGAGCGCTACTTGGATTGAGCGAGTCCCCTAAGGATGGGCTTGGGCTAGCGCCTTCATCGCCCTCATAAAGAATAAGAATAACATCACTGAGACTTAACTAGTCTCGAATAACCAAAGAGTAAATGGAAAACAATTTAAGCATATAATGTCTATGATTTTAGAATAAGCAGTTATGTAATCAAAACAGCATATAACTGTGTCCATATCCGCAGTAAGAGAAATTCAAGATTTAGAATTCTTGCAAAATAAGCTTCTGCTTCAGCTTGAACAACACTATAGAATAATCCAACTGAAAATCATGGATTGAGAGCCATCACTACGACTACACCTATGATATTAGCATAGATCCTAGCATATTAAAATCCACCAAAGCATGAGAACATAGGCATATTCATAAGCTTGGGCTGGTATACACCAGATGGGTACACTCTTATTCTGTATATAATAATGTTTATCTATACAAACATCATTGTGAATGAAAGATCATTAAGACCACAATATATCATTATACTGACTATCAAAACCGATTTTAATCATGTAAAGCTCAGAATATGAGGCAAACTTTTCCATAAAAAATCTTATGCTCAAGGTATAAAGTAACTCAATGCTGTTCATTTTCAGCTCAACATGATTTTGGGAGGCAAATTAGTTTTAACAATTCAACATATCTGTTTGCACCCAGATTTTTAACCATGACGCTTCTCTTGCACTCATAAGCCTTCATATAATTTTTTTTAATTCGACCCAAGGTTTTTCAAAAGAACCCAATTGATAGTTTCTGTCACTCAATGATTTTATATATATATATCAACTCACAAATCATTCATTGGACAAAATTAATGTAACATGTTTTGAATAAGCAGCTTATTAACTCACGACCATGACTCAGGGATCCATTCTAAAGAACAAAGCTTAAGTATCTGAGTATACAACATGGATAGCAATTTTAAAACCTGGAATATTCTCAATGCACAAACACACGGAAAAGAAGGAACAAAATGAAGCAGGACTTATAAACCCCATTCGTTTCAGTTCTGTTTGCAAGATGACTGACACAAAAGAATAAGGAAAAACCGAATTGCATGGTTTCGCAGACAATGAAATACAACTTAACCATAAGAATTGTAGAACAGAACTTGCAGTAGCGATATAAATGAAAATGAAAACATCCAGTAAGAATAATCAATAAAAATGATCACAAATTAGGAAGCAAATGTACATAAGCAAAGACTGATATATACTAATGAACAGTGGAACAAGCAAAAGTCATAGAATCACATTGTACAAAAAAAAAAAAAAAGATAAAAAATCACCTGAATTGAGTTGGTTCACGTTGCTTGCAGTAAAGATATTATGGCTGAGCTCAAAACAAAGTCAACAAGTCTTGGTTGGAGCTTGCTAGAATTGGCAGGGGAAAAGCAGACTTTCTGGAGAAGAAAATGATTTGATCGAAAAATTAGGGCTAATAATTGCTTGAGACCAGCAAGAATATAGCGAAAATCCAGCAAAGTATAGCCGGAGAAGATGGGTTTGGTTCTTGGAAGCACAGGAAATGGGAAGGTTTAGTGGAGGAAGGAAATTAGGGGAAAATGATTGTGGAGGAGAAGGTGGTCGATGGTGGTGGTGGTGGTGGCTGCGAGGATGATGAGGCCGAAGATGGTGGTCGGGGGTGGCATGGCCGGAGTGGGGACCGGAGATGGTCGTCGGTGGAAAATGGAGGTGATTCAAGGTGGGTTTCCTAGCTGGAAAACAAGGCAAAATGAAAATCCAAATGGGTTTTGACGTAGGAAAATGATGGTGGCTGTGATGGGAATGGAGGAGGGTCGAATTTGTAGAGGGATGGTGGCGGTGCCGGATTCCGGTGGTCAGATTCCGGTGGCCGAGGTTGGAAGATGGGTTAGACGGAGATGGTTTCAAGGGAGGTGGTTGTGGGGATAGAAATGGGTTTGAGAAGAAGGTAATGGATGGGTAGTTGAAGGTGGAGAGGTCTTGGGAGTGAGTTCTCGGATTCCGGTGGGGTTTGCCGGAGATGGAGGTGGCTCGGATTATGGGTTTTTAAGGGAATCTTGGGTTTTAATGGTTTGGAATGGGTTTTTAAGAAGAGGGTTTTGGTGGTGACGGTGAAGAGATGGGGATGGAAAAGGGTTTGGAGGTGGTCGTGGTGGCTTGGCTGAATGGTGGATGGAGGTTCGTCGGAATCCGGTAGGAACCACCGGAGAAGACGAAGTTGTGGTGAGAAGAAGATAGTGAATGGGGGGGTTTGACGGATTTCTGGTACAGATTTCTGGTGAGAAACCAAGCTGGAGAAGAGGATTTTCTTCTTCCTCTTCTTCTTCTTCTTCTTCTTCTTCTTCCTTTTGCTCTCTCACTCTCTGTTTCTGATGGAAATGGGTTTTGCCGAAATGAGAGATAGAGGTGGGTTTGCCGGATTTAATGAGATCTTGCCGGAGGAGGAAGGTTAGAGGGGTTGATGTTGCGGCTGAGAAGGTGGAGAGGTGGCTCAAGAAGATGGCGGTGGTTGCTAGGGAGGGAAAGTGAAATGGGTTTGGGGTAAATGAAATGGGCGGAAATGGAGCTTGGGAATCCGGAGTTCCGCTGACACACCGGAGAAGATGGAGGTGGTCTTGAAAATGGGTTTGGGTTCTATTGATGGTGGAAAACAATGAAGATGGGGGTAATAGAGATGGCTGGTGAAGGAAGATGGTGGATTTAATGGAGGTCAAGGTGGGAGGTGAGAGCTGCCGGCGGGAATGGGCCGGCCGGAGAAAATGGGTGATGGGGATTGAGCTCTCCTCCTCTCTCTTTCTTTGCAATTTTCTACGAAAATCCCTTTTTTTCTTCTCCTTTTTTTTTTTTTGCTTCGATGGCTTTCCTCTTTATACAAAGAAAAAAAAAACATATTTAAGCCCGCCCCTTTTCTACCTGGACAGCCACCTCTGGTGCTCCTTTTTTGTAACTTCATTCTGCAAAGGGGGTGGCCTAGGGAGAAAACGAGAAATGATATACTTGTACCCCCAAACCTTCCAGGACAGCCCCCTTGGCAAATTTAGGCCAACTATTATTCTGTAAGAGGCGGCCCAGGTAGAAAACAAGGGGAAAAAATTTGCAAAAATATCTTCTCTCTTTTTTATCTCAACCCTCCAAATTACCTTTTTCGTTCAAGGGCTGAGATCAAAAGAAACATAACCAACTAAGATTCCCTCTAACTAATCCTAGTCTTAATCACTCACTAACCTAGCTTAGGGCTTAATGGCGACTTGGAGGAGAAGAAAAGCATCTTCGCAAATTACGAAATTGCCCTGGTTCAGGATAATACACTCCCTAATTACGTTACACATTAATCCGCATACCCCTATATCTTCCTGGACAACCCATGACGAAAAATTTGAACTGGTTTTCTAGGTTACTGCGCACCCCCGCTTCTGGCTGAATCGCCACCCTTATCCCTACACTACACTACTCTACAAATGCCGTCCGTTTGCTAGGCAAACCGCGACGGATCCGGACGAAAATTTACGGGAACCTAAATGAGACCCTAACCTATTCTAGGAACAAATTTGGGACATTAAAACACTAGTTTAATGGGGTTTCTACCCTAACAACTCTATTAGGGTTCGGTCAAAATGGGGTGTCTACACCATGCATCAAAGGACTTTCAGGGCTTGAATATGAGATGTCACTTCATTAGCAACCTGCCCCAGTTTGAGGCATTCTAACCTTCTTCTATTCATTGACCAGAGATCATCTTTTCAAAGATTTTTTCGCCATTCGTGACAGTCTCACCTTTTCCAAGTTTCTCAAAACCTGTTAATGAACCTGCCTTCAGAGTGAATGCACCTTACAACAATTCTTAAGATAGGATTTGTAAAAAAAATTTCTAAAAAATAGAACCACAGACATTTGTAATAAAAAGACAAAATAGGAAAGATTACTCAAGTAATCTCGCGATGCTTCTGACTTATCAGCATTTTCTTTTGGGTTAGGCTAGCCTCTTTTAAAGAATGTTTCTCCATTGATAAACTTCTTCGCTTATTTTTAAGACAGTGATACTTCATATATCTTTCTATCAACTTTCGAATTGCTTTGAAATTAATGCCCCTAGTTTCAGGAATTGTTGTTATTAACTTTGCCTGACCTACTGCGACTTCAGAGATCGAGGTAATTTTCCTGGCAGGAATCCCATCTTACCACGACCAAGTCTTCCTTTTTTGGATTTTCAACTTGACGGACCGCTCGGCCTTAACTTTTGCCTGAATCGCCTTTTCAGGTTTTCGACTCAGCAGGCCACCCCCTTAACTTTTGCCTAAGCCGCCCTTTCAGGTTTTCAACTTAGCAGGGGAATGATCCTAAATTTTGCCTAGATCGCCTTTTCAGGTTTTCAATCTAGCGGATCTTCAAGCTCCATTTCTTTTCTTCTTCTTTTTTTTTCTCTTTTTTTTTCTTTTACTTGAACACCAAAAGGACTTTATAGGTGGGGTAGGGTATTTCAAAGAATGGCTTAAGGTTTTGCAAGAATTTCGACCGAACCTGTGAATAGGTTGCCTACGTATCCCAGTATAGGAATCAGGTCATGCGTAGTTCAGGGCGAATGCCCCTAGTTTGAAGGTATTTCAATTTTTCTTTTCTTTTTGTATGGATTTTTTCTTTTTCTTTTCAACTTCTTTTTGGAATGATTGATTTTTCTTTTTTCTTTTCTTCTTTTCTTCTTTTTGGAATGATCGATTTTCTTCTTTTGAAACAACCGAACTCGGTTTGACCGAGCTGCCTACGTACCCCGGTGTAGGGATCAGGTCATGCGTAGTTCAGGCCGAATGCCCCTAGTATATTGGGTTTTGAAGGAAAATGTTATTTAGGCTCAAAAGGGTTTGCAAAAGGTTATATATTTTTTAATTTTGGGTTATGAATTTGGGATTTATTCGGCCAAAAGACGGCCTTCTGGTGTTCAAGCATAGAACCTCTTGAGTTGATCAAGATTTGTTAGTTCTGGCAATATCTCTCCATTTAAATTACGGAGCTTGACGGCTTTTCCGGGTAAGATTTGGTCCACAATGTATGGTCCTGACCAATTTGGCTTGAATTTGCCTCTTGGGTCAAACACTGGTGCTCGGTTCTCTTTCAAAACAAGATTGCCTTCTTCTAGATCTCTGATTTTAATCTTTTTATTAAAAGCCCTGGCTATTCTGCGCTGATAACCCTGTACATGGTAAAGCGTCTTTAACCTCTTCTCCTCTAGCATGTTCAGCTCTTTATATCTGGCATCTGCCCATTCATTTTCTGGCAACTTAGCCTCAGTCAATACTCAGAGCGAAGGTACACGGATCTCAACAGGTAACACTGCTTCCATCCCATAAACAAGAGAGTAAGGGGTTGCCCCAGTTGAAGATCTAATCGATGTTCTATAAGCCCACAAGGCGTACGGTAACTTATTCGACCAATCCTTATAAGTTTATGACATCTTGCTAATGATAGTCTTGACATTTTTATTTGCAGCTTCCACCGCTCCATTCGTCTGCGGACGATAAGGTGAGGATTTATGACGCTTAATCTTGAATTCTTCACAAAGAGTGATTACTTCTTTCTTGAAATGAGATCCGTTATCTGAGATAAGTTCATGGGGAATTCCATATCTACAAATGATGTTGGTTCGTATGAATTTAGCAACTGATGCGGATGTAAGCTTTGCATAAGAAGCGACCTCGACCCACTTGGTGAAGTAGTCAATTGCAACGAGTATGTACTCGTGACCATTAGATGACCTAGGAGAAATCTTGCCAATGATGTCAATTCCCCATACCGAAAACGGCCAAGGAGAGGTAAGAGAATGCAATTCGGTGGGTGGTACATGGATGAGATTCGCTTGTATTTGACATTTATAGCATTTCTTCACAAATGTATGACAATCTGCTTCCAATGTTGGCCAATAGTACCCCAGACGTAGGATCTTCTTTGCCAGCATCTTTCCATTCATATGAGGCCCACACACCCCTTCGTGAATATCTGCGAGAATTTCTTCAGCCTGATCTTCAGTGACACATAAGAGTTGAATTCCATCGAAAGACCGTCGATACAACTCTCCTCCAGAAATGACAAAATTAGCTGCCAATTTCTGCAAAGTCCTTATTTCTTTACTCGACGCCTCATTGGGATGCCCCTGGCATGAGATGCAGTTCTTTATGTCCGTATACCATGGCTTACCATCGGGACATCTTGCAGCTATCTCTATAGCATCAACATATGCAGGATCCCATTGCTCTTGAACCGTGATGGGCCTCATCTTCATATTGTGAGGTATGTCGATCATAGAAGCTAACGTCGCTAAGGCATCGGCGAATCTATTCTTCAATCTTGGCAGATAACTGAAAGTGATGCACTGGAATTGTTTAGCAAGAGCATCCAAGTACTCATGATATGGCAATAGCTTTTCTTCTTTGGTTCTCCACTCTCCTTGAGTTTGGCAAATGATTAGCTTCGAATCTCCATATACGCCAATGCAGCCTCAAGCCCAACAATGCATGCTTCATATTCTGCCATATTGTTGGTGCAATTGAATTATAACTTAACGGCAAGGGGAACATGCTCATTTCGAGGTGACACCAGCAATGCCCCTACTCCTTGTCCTGTTTGATTTGCTGCTCCATCAAAATAGAGGGTCCAACCTATTCATCTTCTACCATCATGATCTCTTCATCTGGGAACATTGGTTTGAAAGGCTGATTTTCTTCTCGGGGTGCTTCTGCCAATTGCTCAGCAATGACTCGGCCCTTTAATGATTTTTGGGTTACATGGGTGATGTCAAACTCAGACAACAACAATAACCATCTGGCGGTCCTGCCTGTCAAGGCTGGTTTTTCAAAGAGATATTTCAGAGGATCCATCCTTGACAGGAGCATGACCTTATGTGATAAAAGGTAATGCCTGAGTCGCTGAGTAGCCCAAACCAAGGCTAAGCAGGTTTTTTCTAGGACAGTGTACTTCTGCTCATACTCCAACATCTTCTTGCTAAGATAATACACAGCCTTTTCATGCTTGGTTTCTGGATCTTGCTGTGCTAACATACAACCCATGGTGGTTTCTGTTACTGACAAGTAAAGCAGCAATGGATGCCCCGGTATTACTGGTGCTACTATTGGTGGTTCAGACAAACTTTGCTTTATCTTCTCAAAGGCCTGTTGACATTCCTTCGTCCATTCTTTGGAAGTATTTTTCTTTAGGAGCTTAAAGATAGGTTCACAAGTTGATGTAAGATGAGCAATGAATCGTCTTAGGAACTGTATCCTTCCTAGGAATCCCCGAATTTCCTTCTCGGTTTTAGGCGGCGGCATCTCCTGGATAGCCTTAATCTTCTGAGGATCTACTTCTATGCCCCTTTGACTCACCATAAATCCAAGCAACTTACCAGAGGTAACCCCGAATACACACTTGCTAGGATTCAGGCGAAGCTGGTATTTGAGTATTCTTTCAAAGAATTTCTTGAGGTTCGGGATGTGATCTCTCATTTCCTTAGCTTTTACAATCATATCATCAACATAAACTTCGACTTATCTATGTATCATGTCATGGAGTAAGGCTGTAGCTGCTCTTTGGTATGTCGCACCAGCATTCTTAAGACCAAATGGCATTACCCGATAGCAATATGTCCCCCATTGTGTAATGAACGAGGTCTTAGCCATGTCCTCAGGTGCCATCTTAATTTGATTGTAGCCCGAGAAACCATCCATGAAAGATAGTAATTCATGTCCGGCCGTATTGTCTACCAGGATATCGATATGTGGTAGAGGGAAATCATCTTTTGGACTTGCCTTGTTCAAATCCCTGAAATCTACACACATTCTCACCTTTCCATCTTTCTTCGGTACAGGTACTATATTTGCGAGCCATTCTGGGTATTCTACTACTTGCAGAAATCCAGCATTCAACTGCTTAGTAACCTCTTCTTCTACTTTCAAAACCCACTCGGGCTTCATTCTCCTTAGCTTCTGCTTTTTAGGTTTAATTTCTGGCAACAAAGGTAGCTTGTGCTGAACAATGTCTTCGCTCAACCCGGGCATATCTTTGTAGGACCAGGCAAAAACTTCATTATATTCCTTAAGTAGGTTTATTAATTCATCGCGCTCTTCAGAGGATAGAGTATTTCCAATTCGTATTTCCTGTATTAAATCTTCTGTTCCGATGTTTATAATTTCGATTTCATCTTTAAGAGGCTGGGCTCGGCGCTCCTCCTCTTGTTTGAGCATATGCTGCAATTCAAGGGGAGTTTTGTCGATCCCTTCTTCCTCGTCTGAGGAGGGAGTGTTATCATTATTAAAGTCAGAAGCAAACACAGAGACATACTGAGAATCAGATTTCATTGAATTGAAAGAAATTACATCATTATTATCGGACTCATCCTGAACAGGCTCAGGATTCACATAGTAAATAAACTCAGAAAATGACTTGCCTGGACTAGGCACTGACACTGATTCACTCGACTTGACTAGACTTGACTTAGCAATAAAATAAGATGGAAAAACATCAGAACTCCAGTTTGAAAGATTTTTTGTTGCAGGTGCAATCTGACTCTGAGGTTCAGTAAAGGTATCATTACTCTGAATAACTGCCACCAGTACATCTTCACAATCTGTCTCTTCTTGTTCTTCAGAATAGTAATCGACATCAGGCACATTTTCCTCAAACAAAGATCCCAGCACATCTGGCTCAAGGTAGACTAACCAGTCCTCAACAGCTTTCTCAACATAATATATCGGCGATTCTGTTTCTGGGAGAGCAAGGCCACTGAATATTTCAAAACCGGGTATCATGATCCCTGTCACTGAGTCATACCATGGTTCAGAAAACCCATAGTATGCAGAGGTCTCACCTTCTTTGATAAAATGACCATTCATCGATAAGGAATATGGAGCCATTAGGAGTATCCTTCCGGTGCGGCGGATTTCTTCCTTCAATTTCAACAATTCTTCCATGGCTTCCTCCTCCTCCTCGGCAGGTACATATCCAAGACCGAAAATTCCACGGTTTGCTTTGATTGGGCGCCAGTGAGATGCCTTGCTTGGATCACGGCCTAATTCATACCAGGAAAGTAGTTCATTTTTCTCATCATCTTGGCCACCACAGGACTGATGGCAAACGGCAAACACAACTCCTCCCGAGAGGCGTCCTCATAAGAAATAGCAGCAACGTCGAATGCGAAACCATTCAAGTTGTAGTCATCTGCTTTTGCAACTGGAAGGATCAAGGTTTCTCCTGTTATCTGCCCTATTTCTAGCTCTTCGTCACCTCTGACAGTGAACAACTTCCCATCTTTGATGAACTTCAGTTTTTGGTGAAGGGTTGAAGCAACAGCACCTTCCTTATGCAACCAGGGACACCCTAGAAGCATATTGAACGAGGCTTTGATATCAATAACTTGAAACTCAACCTCAAATTCTTGACCGCCTATAACGATCTTGGTGGTGAGGACTCCGACCACATTTCTGTGGGTGTTGTCATATGCGAGGATACCAAGGGTTGATTTGGCAAAATCAGTGGGACCGAAATCCAAGGTAATGGCAGTTCTCAATGGACACACATTCAAGGCGGATCCGTTATCTACCAACACAGACGGTACTTTCTTGCCTCCACAGACAATAGTGACATGAAGAGCTCTAGCATGATTCCGACCTTGAGGAGGCAGCTCCTGATCTGAGAAACTAATGGCCCTGGTGGCCTGGGTTAGAGCAACAACTTCAGCCAGTTGCTCCGGAGATATCTCTGAGGATACCTGTGTGGTATTCAATTCTTTTAACATGGCTTCTCTGTGTTTCTTTGATGCTATCAATAATCCCCATACAGATATAACAGCCTGAGTTTTCTTCAACTGCTGCACAACTTCATCATCTGGATCTTTCACATATTGCGGCTCCTCTCCTCGAGCCAATGCCCCTGGATTTTCGACTCTCAATTCAGCAGGTTTGAAAATTCTTCCGCCCCTTGTTACATGTCTGACTTCATCCAATTCAGGCTCATCATAAGTGATAATTTGAGGGACTTGTGGCTCGTAGGTGATTACCAAGGGAGGTATTGACTCTCTTGGGTATGATTCATCACAGAAGATGATTTGGGGTTCAGAAATGGGTTCTAGGGCACATATGAGGGTGAGAGGGTCAAACTCAGAATCTCCTATGGTTATGGCATTAACGGCAGCAGGAGGATTTGCATGACCAGGTAGCGGGTTTTGGGTGACATTGGGTCTTGGCTGGAATGTAATGACTTTCTCATCGATGAGTTTCTCGATTCTATATTTCAAGGCAATGCAGTTGTCAGTAAGATGACCAGGACCTCTGTGGTACTCACAGTGTAGGTCAGCTCGCCAATTTGCAGGTAGAGGTTTGGGGGGAGGCCGGATGGCAGGTAGGGTTCTGCGACCTGAAGCAAGACACTGCTTAAGCACCTCTGAAGATGGAATGGGAAGAGGGGTAAATTCTACCCGGGTTTGTTGCCGAGGTGCGGTCGCGGGTTGGGCATAGTCCATTACTAGAGGTTCTTGGGATTTGGAGGACTGAACATTGGAACGAGAGATGCTACTGACTTGGGCTGGAGGGGACTTTTTGAAGTCTCTGGGGTTTGGGTTGCTACGGTTAAATACACCTTGAGCCATAGCCTCCTCTATCTGGGTGCCTACCACAATGAAGTGCTTGAAGTCTGGATAGTATTGCAATGACATGTGATACTGGAGCTGGGGGGAAATGTTTTTCATGATTATTTGAACCTGCTCTTCTTCAGACGGGCGCTACATCATCTGAGCTGCTATTCTCCTCCATCTTTTCACAAAAATCAGAAATGATTCCCTCGAGTCTTGCTTTGTTCTCTCTAAATCCTTTCTGGTGATTTCTGTCACATCATCATATTTGAACTGCCAGATGAATTGTTCGCCGATATCCTTCCATGTTCTGTAACGAGTCTTGTCCAAGACCATGAACCATCTCCTAGCAACCTTGGTTAGGAAAACTGGGAACAATTGAGACATTTGCTCAGGAGATAAGCCTTGAGGCTGACACATGATGGTGAACATTTGCAAATGTGTGATTTGACAACCCACACCATCATATTTGTCGAAATCGGGCATTTGAAAATTAGCAGGAAGGCGGATTTCGGGAAATAGAGTAAGATCACTGGGATTGAAACCACCCTGGTCTTGAAACTGAATGTCTTGAACTTTCCTGGTAAGAAACCACCCTGGTCTTGAAACTGAATGTCTTGAACTTTCCTGGTAAGAGTCTCTAATTTCTCCATAACAGACTTATCAACCATGAACTGAGAAGGCCTACTGCGATCCTCGCTGTACTGCTCTTTTTCTAAGTCTTCTTCGGCTTTATCGGGGATATTGATGAACACTGGTTGGGCAGGTGCTGCTGAAGTAGCTGCTTGGTGCATAGGCCCTTTATCCTTGGACAATGATGGTCCCAACTTTTTAGAAAGCTGAGCCTTGATAACTCGGTTATCTTCTTTGAGTTCTTGAAGCTGCTGAAGAATCAAGGTAAGAGTATCGGTAATAGCAGCGGGTGGAAGACCATCTTGGTTGTCTGCCATTGGTGAGGATGAGGACGGGAAAGAAGGAGATGCTGGGGTTCTTAGAGAAGGTGATGGGGATACAGATTTCCTCTCCAATCGCGAAGAGACCCGAACCCAAAGAGTAGTAGGGTTAGCTATGATGTTTACTTCCCTGAAATATTTGAAAGACATATTTTAAAGTCAGAAAGAAGTAGACGATGATGTACGCATAGATCAAGATAATGAGAAAGAAAGATGAACTTTATTGATCAATCATTAAAGTTTGAGTACATGATTCATTCTTTCAAAGATAAACGGATAAGATTAAACATGGAACTAAGCATTCTTTTTAGACTTCTTCTTCGGACGACAATCTTCCTCAACTGACTCCTTTAAAGGTTTGATGATTCTGACATCCCAAGCAGATGAAACGGCTTTGACAATCTTGGGCTTGAGATCCTCAGGCGGATAGAAATGATGAAGGGGAGGCACAATAGATTGCTCCCTTCCATACTGAAGCAGAATCCTGGCAGGAATATAAAAGGAAGTCTTTTTTAGACCAAGAAGGTGAACGTAGTTAGCTTCTCCAGTGTTGAAGACGGCTTCTTGGATTCCAGGAATTTGCCAATAAATTTGATCTTGTTGGCGAGAATTTAACCATTCAACCCAATCGCTTTTATGATCGAAAGAAACATCATGACGCCATTCAGTGAATGTGTATAACGTATGATCGAAATGGACAGGAGCTGCAATTTTTAGCTTGTGGCACAACCACACCTGGAGTAATGCAGGACATCCCGAGAAAGAACCAACGACGGAGCGAACATAAGAGCATGGACCTGAGCTGGCGCGAAGACGAGCCATATCATCCAATCCATTGAAGGTTTCTACAAGCATAGTAGGAATTGGATTGGCGCCACAATCCATTTGATCAACGAGGTCCAGAAGAACAGTTGACGCAAAGCGAGAAGGCTGGACAGTGAGGAACCTAGCAAAGGAGCAGAATCTCAAAGCGCGCCGTCGAGCTTTTTGAATATCAACAGCACGAATGTGTCCAATAGGAGGGTAAATGTCAATCAGTTGTTGCATGGACACTTCTTGGCCTTTCATGAAAGAGTTCATGGATTCATCTGGATTATTCATCAAGCGAAGGAACAAAAGATGATAATCTGGAACACAGGATGGCTTCACTAGAGGGCCATCCACAGGATATTCCAATAAGGCACACCATTCTTCAAAGGTGGGACACATCTCTTGGTTGCCAAAACGGAAGACATGATGATCGGGATCCCAACACTCTGATGCGGCATAGAGTAATCCCCAATCGAGCTTAATGGTCGTCACATAGCCGAAGAGATTTTTCTCTTGCTCACTTATGGCATAGATATGGGATTCTCTTAATGTACCACGGATCCAATCAAGAATTGTACGAGTAGACATGATGCCTGTAATCCAAGAGAAAGAATACAAGAATGATCAGGGTTATATGAACACGAGATTGGGATAAGTTCCTGCCAGTAAAAGAAAGTATGAATACATGATCGAATCACATGATGGAAGATTGACAGACGTACGATCAAGAGATGAGATGAGATAGCATAAGATTGCTTTCAACGGATAGATCATGAATGACTAATCCTATGAGATCTTTGGAAATGATGGGATTCATATCCTAACCCCAAAGGGAAAGTTTTTTAATCTTCGCACATTTTAACAGTGTTACCTGAAGGCATCAACCCTAATCCTAATCTATCGGAGCGGAGAGAGAATCTCGACTCATGACTTTGTTCGTGTATCTAAGGACCGATCGTAGCCATTGGAAGATGGACTACGGCCTAATCTAGACACAAATGGGTAAGATATCCTAAACTAGGCTCACACACGTGATGCACATGTGTTCGTATACTACATGCATGTGTGGGTTAATCTAGGGGTAAGGCCAAGAGTTCCCTTAGCGCGAATCCATGTTCGATATACTATACCAGTGTCCGGCGTATCAGTACGTAAACAAGAGATCTGTTTACGCACCATAAGGTGCTAGGCTAAGGGTGGAATGCTTCTCTAGCACAAAGGCACCAGGTGATGAAATCCCAGTCAACCATGCTAGATAACACTCCGGGTTCCTAAAATAGGACGTGTGTGCATGTGAGATGCAAGGGTTTAGATGCGAGTGATGTAAGTGTGTGCAAATAGTTCGCGCAATCTATGATGCCTTCAGGTTTTGTTAGATTAAGTTTGAGTAAAATGTGACGAGAAAATAAAGCATACAAACTAATCTAATAAGCATAGAAAGGATAGAGTTTTTATGAGCCAGTTAAATTAAATTCAAATGAGTTATCTTTTGAAATTTTAATGAAGTTAGGTGTTCCCCAGCAGAGTTGCCAAACTGTGGGACCCGATCCCGCGAGAGGGGTGGGGCGCGAGCCGCCACTGCCCTCTCTTGGTCTCTCGTACCCACGCGATTGGCGTGTGCATTTTAATTATTGATTTTAATTCATCTTTTATGTGAACTTGGGATCACTAAGGCAATCCGAATTTCACACAAAAGAGACTGACAGAGTCGCCACCTAGATGTGGGATCTAGGACCCATAATTAACCAGAAATCTAGACTCGCTACCTGGTTACGAGAATGGAAGGTATGGGGATTTATCCACCACATGCACCATTCCTGCCCGATAATCGGTCTTCAATTCCAAAAGCTAACTCTTTTAAATTTATTTTAAATGGCTCATTCAACTCTCTATTAATGTGCTAACTACGGGACATGCATCCTATGATCTAATTTCAATGTGAATCCTAGATGTGTATCTTGATTTCTTAATTGGTTTGAATTCAATCTAAGTGAAAGTTCTCCTAAAATTCTAATTTCATGAAAAATCCTAAGTGATTTAATTAAGCATTTACAAGAAAATTAATATACAAAACCCCACAATTTGTTGTGGAGCCGACTCGCGGTTGGTATGCCATCAGACATCCAAGCTGCCTACGTACCCAAGCCTCACTGGGATCAGAGTCGACGTAGTTCGGTGCACCTAAGCTAAGCTACTTATGCCTAACTCAACTAAGACACCGATCTAGACTGATTTGACTGTTTCAACAGTTTTAAGAGGAGTTATTTAATTCAAGTTGAGGATTTTATTATCCTAGGATTTCATTTAAGATGCTATATGATTCTTATCTAAATACAAGTTGTTCCTTAGACTAATGCAGGTTAGCCTACATCCTAGTTTACTAGGCTTGTCCTAAGGAAGAGTGAGGTGACTAGTGTAACTAGACCTATGGCACGGTTGCTATCCATAGCAAGCGTCCGTGATGAGGCTGGACTCCTAACTCTAGGACTCCCTAAAACCTAAGACTCCCTAAAACTTAGGACAAGACACGACACAAGTGTTCCTAATTTGGGCTCTAATGGTTCTTATATCGGAAACCATAATCCAATGGTTCTGAAAGACTCGAGACAAATCGATTCAAGCTCTTGAAGTTAATTAATTTCAGATTTCAAGGATTTTCGGTTTCTGGACATTCAAGGATTACCAATGGTTCTAGGGTTCACCAATTTCGGCCTTGAATGGCATCCAAGGGAGGAAATCGTGCGCTCTTTCCTTGTGCAATTTAATACTTAGGTTATAGCATCTTATTGGCTGGCATATCTCAGGATTTCCGTGGACAGTGAACCTCGGAGCCAACAACATGCTATACCTTAAATATTCAAATTGTCAAAGATCGAGTGCAATTGGGATACGATTATGGATGCACTGGCCATTTTTCCAAGGAAATCTAAAGATCCTAAAATTTCCGTTTTAATGGATTAAGGAGTTAATGTGTGACAGAGATTTAAGGTTCTTTAGAGATTTTCAGATGATTTTCAATTAATTTCAGATTTTTAATGAATTTTATCAGTTTTATACCATAAGAGTGATTTTACAAGTGAAACTATTGCAAACGAATTCGAAATGAGTTGAAACTTCTACAGCAGCAATATATGATGAAATGTAGCTTACTGAAAGATTTTTACAGATTTTTACATTAAGCTCATATTTAATTTTGATTTAACAATTAATTGATCAGATTGCAAAAATAACACAGAAACTACTAGAAATAGATATCTAAATTCAATGAACAGAAATAAGATATGAGTAAATATAGCATGCTGTGAGATTTTTATGAATTTTAGAAACTATTTACTATCAATTTCGGATTTGTCAATTTTCAGCCTAGATTATGAATTAACACTACATCCTATATGAAACAAGATCCAAAGCACTTGAAACTTTTACAGAAACAAGAAATATAAAATATAAGACTATTGTAAAAATTTTGTGAAATTTATCTTTGATCTGATATCAGTAAAAATTCTCCCAAAATCTGATAATTTTCAAAGAAAGCATAAAATAATATACCAAACAGATTCAATAAATTCTCAAAACTTCATGGTAGAATGTATTAGTATCATATTATTTTTTCAAGAAATTTCATTAATTTTGGAATTCATTTAGTATATATTTTATTTTTCTTCATCGAAAAGATATTTTTGAAGAGTTTTCTATTTTTAAAACACGATTTTCAAGAAAATTACGACTCCGGAAAATATCCTTTAATCTTGTTCTGATATGATGAACATAAGAAAATTTTAAAATTCCAAAAAATAAGTCATCCTGAGATGGCTATTTTTTTTAATTTCGTAACTACTCAGCCAATATTTTAAATAAAATACCACTCTTCACTCAAATTCTAAAAAACCGTTGATCCAATGTCCGATCTGATCCGATAGTTATTTTACTCTATTTAAGTAGAACATCGTATTAAATTTCGGGATGAAACGGATTTGAAACACTCATGCAGATCATGATTTTTAGCTCACACGTATAATGTTGAATTAAATTCAATTAAATACTTAAAAATCATACAAAATACATAAAAAATACCAAACAATCTTGGAAAATTCTGAGAATCGTGCACCTACCTGTAGTCGAGATCCTCGCCGCCTCAAAATGCCGAAAACTCTGAAAATCACGCCGACGGGCAATCCGCTCGCTTTCTTTCTTTCTCTTTTTTCTCTTTTTTTCTTTTTTTTTTTCTTGCTTCTCTCGCTGTTAATGGGGATAGAGAGATATAGGGAGAAGGATCGAGAGAGTGAAGGAGACAAAGGGTGTGAGATTGAACGAGAGAGATAAAGTGGGAGTGAGAACGACAGACAGAGAGGGAGTGGGAGGGTGACCGAGAGGGATGTAGAGAGACTGGGAAAGTGAGGGAGTGAGACAGAGAGGGAGTGGGAGGGTGACCGAGAGAGAGAACTGTAAAACAGAGGGAGAGTTGAGAGAGATTGAGAGTGAGAGGGACGGAGAGAGAGAGAGAGAGAGAGAGAGAGAGAGAGAGAGAGAGACGTGGGGAAAAAAACAGAGTATACAACACTCTGTTTTTTTCACGTTTTTTTTCTTCTATTTTTTTTTGTTTTTCTTTTTTTCGTGGGCTGAAGAGAGGGAGTATGAAGGAGAGTGAGGGAGAAGAGTTAGAAGGATGGAGGAGAGGCTGAATGGGAGAGTGAGGGAGAGGAGAAGCAGAGAGGGCTGAGAATTGAGAAACAGAGATAGAGATTGGGAGAGAGAGATACGAGAGTTTGTTGAGGGAGAGAGAAACAAGAGCTTGTTGAGGGAGAGAAATAACTGTTGAGAGGGAGAGAGAGGTCAGAGCTGTGAGAAGTGGAGATGAAACCGAAGTTAGGAAGGGGAGGGGAAAAACACCGAAGTTATCCCCGGCCACCCGAGAAGCAATCCTCCCTCTTTTGCCGAATCTCAGAGTCGCTGCTACCCTTTCTTTTTTTTTGGAAAGCATAAACTAATGCTCTGTTTTTTCTTTGGTTTCTCTTCTTTTCTTTTCTTTTCTGTATGTGGTTGGGTGTAAGAGGGAGAGATGAGAAAAAGTTGAGAGCTTGAACCAGGGAGAAAGAAGAAGGAAATAGAGGTTGAGGAAAAAACTGACCTTGGAGTGGGGGAGCTCAATCAAAAAAATCAGCCGAGAGCGTCCTGTATGCTGCCGTGGTATCTCTTTTTCTTCCCCTTTTTCTTCCTTTTTAGAATCAAGGCAACATTCTCTTTTTCACCAAACTCACACAGCAACTTTCTTATTTCTAGAGTCACTCTTTTAGGCATGGCAGCAATCTACACCAAAGAAGAAAATCCAACATTTCTATTTCAATGACATGCTATTTCGGTTAAGATATGACCAGCTAGTATACCCACATATGCAAACCGTGAATGTCTAATTTTGAGAACCTTTCCATTCACTCGGTATCTTTCCCAACAGGTTCGCATGCAATGCATGCAATAATACGTGAGAGGGAGAATATCCTCCTTTTTACGGATAGATGGTTGATAATATAAACCGTCCATTTAAATGAGCCATGGTTGCGCCCTGCAAATTGAATCCATAGGATGATCTGGACCGCTTAATTGATTAACCACAATTTGAATTGGTCATGCCCCGTGAACTCTCTCAATAGCATGATCTAAACTGTCCATTTGATGGGGCCACTTGACAATCTTGACCGTTGACTGTTGGACTATAATATGAATGGGACTGCACCCCCTCGAACTATTCCCAAAGACTGATCTGAACCGTTCACTTTGACAGGCCACGGCATGGATAACTTGTATCCTCCAAATATCACCCCCATGGGATGATCCAAACAATTAATTTATAAAGCTGTGCCTAAAAAATCATTTCTGAGGATTATCCGAATAGTTCAACTTGATGGTCACAACAAACATTGGTTGCTAAAACAACATCTCTGAGATCTCGACCGCTCCCTTGATGGACATCTTTATGCATTAGATCGGAGTAGGCTCAACACTCATTTTTCATTAAAATCATATGCGGGCCCCCTGATTGGTCCAAATTTTAGCAAATGTTTAATGCGGGCCCACTGACGGGTCCAAGTTCTCCCTTTGCTCGGATTCTTGCGAATAACCTTTCTCAGCATTTAGCGGGAAGATGCGAAACACGGCAGAAATGATTGAAAATATTGAGAAAATATAAGAGACGGACACAGAAATGGAAAACACTGTAAAACCGATAGAAAAATACTAATTTCTTTGTTGATTAAAGCAGAGCAAAAATGGGGGTGTCTACAGGTGTCTTATTTTCTGAGTCCATTTGTGAATGGTCTCTTATCCTCTTTGAGCCCGTTTGTGAACGATGTCTCATTTTCATAATCCATTCGACAATGATATCTCATGTCCTCCTTGGGCCCGTTCGTGAACGGTGTCTCATTTTTCGAGTCCATTTGTGAATGGTCTCTTGTCCTCTTTGAGCCCGTTTGTGAACGGTGTCTCATTTTCGAAGTCCAATTGTGATTGGTCTCTTATCCTCTTTTAGTCTGTTTGTGAACGGTATCTCATTTTCTGGGTCCATTTGTGAATGGTCTCATGTCCTCATTGAGCCCGTTTGTGAACGGTGTCTAATTTTCCGAGTTCATTTGTGAATAGTCTCTTATCCTCTTTGAGCCCCTTTGTCAACGGTGTCTCATTTTCCGAGTCCGTTTGTGAATGGTCTCTTATCCTCTTTGAGCTCATTTGTGAACGGTATCTCATTTTCTGAGTCCATTTGTGAATGGTCTCATGTCCTCCTTGAGCCCATTTTTGAACGGTATCTCATTTTCCGAGTCCATTTATGAATAGCCTATTATCCTCTTTAAGCCCGTTTGTGAACGGTGTCTCATATTCTGAGTAGATTTGTGAATGGCCTCATATCCTCCATGAGCCCATTTGTGAACGGTGACTTATTTTTCGAGTCCATTTGTGAATGGCCCCATATCCTCCTTGAGCCCGTTTGCGAACGGTGTCTCATTTTTCGAGTCCATTTGTGAATGGCCCCATATCCTCCTTGAGCCCGTTTGCGAACGGTGTCTCATTTTTCGAGTCCATTTGTGAATGGCCTCATATCCTCTTTGAGCCCGTTTGTGAACGGTTCTGAGTCCGTTTGTGAATGGTATGATGTCCTCCTTGAGCTCGTTTGTGAATGGTGTCTCATTTCCCGAGTCCATTTTTGAATGGTCTTTTATCCTCTTTGATCCCGTTTGTGAACGGTGTCTCATTTTCCTAATCCATTTGTGAATGGTCTCTTATCCTCTTTGAGCCCGTTTGTGAACGGTGTCCTATTTTCGAAGGTCATTTGTGAATGGTCTCATGTCCTCCTTGGGCCCGTTTGTGAATGGTGTCTCATTTTTCGAGTCCATTTGTGAATGGTCTCTTATCCTCTTTGAGCCCGTTTGTGAACGGTGTCTCATTTTCTTCTAAAAACCGTTTGAGAACGATTGTCGTTCCTTCTCTTCAGAATCCATTCGAAAATGATATCTCATTCTCTCATTGCACGTTTGTGAACGGCACCGCATTGGGATTATTTTTCATTCTAAGTTGCTTGACTTTCGCTCTTAGATTGAATTCATTTCTCCATATATTCTGAACTACCAGCTCATGGTAGCGAGAATAAATAATTTTTTATTACATTCCAATTCTAGGACTTCGTTTAGGGTCTTGCCTTAGGGAGTATATGTTTGTGTCTAGGTTGCATCTTATCTAGAGTCCTTTGTTAATTAAAGCTGCGCAAAATGGCTCTGTCACTTTTCCTTTGATATTCGATGACTACGTCATCTCTGCCAAAAAGGGGCATCTGTAGATACCCCCATTTTGCTATACTTTAAAAAGTAAAAGATTTGGTAGTTTGTCAAGTTTCTAGTCCGTATTCCACCTAGGATTAAGCATATGTGCATTTTAGGGTAGATTTTGCCTCGTTAAAGGAATTTTGAAGTTGATTCGCGATTTTAAAGGTTTCTAGGGTGTTCCAATGGTATCTAGAAGATGAACTGAAAAAAAAACCTGTTATTTTTAGAATTTTTTGGGTTTTCCTCATTTTTGCCCATTTTTACACTACAGGGGTATTTTGGTCATTCCCGATGTGTGTCGTTTGACCCCCGAGTTATATTTGAGAAATCTTGAGGGATTTTACAAATTTTGAAAAGCTGCTATTTTTAGAAACTCATGGGGTTTCCACATTTTCATCATCTTATGGATATTTCAATCATTTCTCATATATCCAAAACCATCTCGAGGGTACGGCTAATGGATTAGAAGTAATTTCGTAAGATTTGGGAAACCTGCTAAATTTAGATCTCTCAAGATTTTCTCTTAGTCTTGCACATCGGGGGTATTTTAGACATTTCCAACATATCATATTTGGTCCCTAAGTTGTGTCTAAGAAATCTTGAGTCCGTTCATAAATTTTTGAAAATCTGCTATTTTTAGAATTTATCCAAGTTTTCCCTAGTCTTGCCAAATTCTAGTACCTCGGGGTAATTTGGTCTTTGCCTGTGTAATTCTTTTGATCCCCGAAATATGTTTGAGAGATTATGAATGATTTCCTGAATTTTGGAAAACCTGCTAAGTTTAGAATTTCTCAGGGGTTTCGCTTAATTTGAAAATTCTAAGTGTTGAGGGCATTTTGGGTATTTTCAGGGGATACCAAATGATCCGATTTAATATTGCTCACCGAAATGACCCAATTTTAAAAGTTTATATTTTTTAAGTTTGACCACAGAGACTTTCCCTTTTTTAATTTTTCCCTTTAGAGGTGAACCAATCTGAGTGTATTTTGGTCGATTTGGATATCTAACAGTCAAATAAGGGTATTTTGGTCCGAAAAGTTGTTTTCCAAAAAAGATTGTCCGATCATGTGTGAGGGATGCACTATAAATGTCAAATGGGTTGGGTTCATATATAGAATGTTGAATTTAGAAAGATTTTATTGAATTTTTACGGAAAAACCCGATACCTGTGTGAAATGACCCATTGGTTTAGCCCGTAAAGATGGAGCTGATGTGGGTTCACCCACATGGGTCAACCACCATGGTGGGCGCCACACATGGCTGACCCTCATGAGTTGACCACCCAACCTTGATGATGTCACAATGGTGACATCATATTTGTTAAAAGAAAAATAAAAAGAATAAAAAAAAGAAAAGAAGGAAAGAAGGAAAAGATGAATGATTGCTTAAAAAGGTTTTATTCGAAAGAAGCAATGTGGAATGAGAATAGCATGTCTTGATTGACAGGAAATTAAGATTTGAATCAAATCTCATTTGAAAACAAGAAAGAAAGAAAGCAAGAGGGGAAAATTGGAAACAAGCAAAAAATGTGAGCTCTCACATTGGAAACTATTATTTCTGTCTTAAGCTTTTTTGTATAAAAATCAAAGCAAACAATTCTATGAAGGATTCAAAAAAAAAATCCAAATTCGTCCTTTTTCTCTCTCCACCCAAGAAGAAAAAAAAAAAAAAAAAACCTCTTCTCTTTTGAAATGTGTTCATCTCTCTGAAGTGTTCTTCACAAAAAGGATTCTTGAATTCCCTTTTCTTCTTCAACAAATCACACGTCAAGGATCTTTGGGATATTCTTTGGATCTTCTTCATCATATAAAAGGGTGCGACAAAGCGTATACATCGGATCTACGCACCCTAGACCTTTATCTTTGTAATATCAAAAGTAGAAAAGCATGCTAGAGTTTTACTTCTGATAGATCAAATCAATGAATTTTTCCTTGAAATTCCAGTATGTTATAATATAGACTATAAGTTTTCAAAATCCAAAATTTTACAAAAAAAATAATTTTTCTCCATTTAATAATGATTTTCGTTCGTTTTTTATTCAATATAGATTTAAATCGGATTATCAAAGCAAGTGTTTAAAAACATGGGTTTCTTTAAAAACTGATATTTTTCAAGATTTCTATAAAATAAAATAGTTCTGGAAACTTCATTTCCAATCGCGGTTTCGCCGTTTTAATTTTCATTCTATTTTTCAAAAAATAACCCCTTTCGGGGTTATTTCTTGATGCACGAAGCCAAAAGTATATCCAACCATGTCCAAAATTTGTGAAATCTTTTTTCCAAACCAATGTTTTGATTTCCAAACCACCCAAAAAATTTTGGATTTTTTTGAATTTGTTTATTCCGGTTTTAAATTATATTAAATTTCGGCCATTTTTAATAAATATCAAAAGATTTTAAAAATTGATGAAACTCTCGAAAATTAATGTTCAATAATAAATTGAATTTCTCATGAAATATATTTTTTGAAAAAAGGTTTTTTTATTTGTTTTCTAATCGCTTCTTCGTTTTACGTGTCGTAATTCTTTTTATATTAAATTAATGAAATTTCGAATCTTTTTCCAACAAACCAGTAGTTTAGGCCATTAGAAGGTTATTTAAAAATTTTCAAAAGGTTTTACAAATGTTTAGTATGATTTCACAATTTTCTTTTTAAAAAATGGGTTTTAATTTCTAGGAAACGAAATCCCCTTTTTATTCAAAAATCAATTTTATGGAGGAGCATTAATTATTAGGTCTTGAAATTTTGACAGTAAATCATATAACCTATTTTATATCTATTGGAATTTCTACATGATTTTAGAATACCATTTAATCTACTTTTTAATTGATTCATTGATTTTATCCAAATTTCGTGTGAATTTTAATTGGCATCAAAGTTTGATAAACACCTTTAAAATTTTTGCAGTAGTCTAATACCATGATTCTATCTATACTGTAACAGTTTTACTTGATTTGAGATTCGTATGCTATGAGTTGATTTGTTAATTTGCAATCTGACCTAAGTTTTGGAAATTCGGAAATTGATAGCAAAACTTATTCCAAATTCATGAAACTCTTCTAGTAGTCTAAACTCATTCATATCTTGTTACTGAAATGGTTGTAATGAATTTGGAGTTTGATTGCTTAGGGGTACTGTGTAATCCTAGCAATCTGGTCTTAATGTTAATAAATCACAACTTAATAGTAAATCAACAAAAAAGTCAGTGAAAACTTTCAGAATATCCTAATTTTTCATCATATATTTAACCTTAAAATTGTTTGAAACAGAAACCCTAGAGGTTATAGATTCTCTTTGTAAATTGACTATGCTGTGACGGTTTAACTGCTGAGATCGCATTCATAATCGTATACTAATTGTGATCGTTCCTGCATAATTTGAGCATGTAAATTATAGTATGTTGTTGGCTCCGAGGTCCACTGTCCACGGAAATTCTGAGAATCATGCCAGGCAATAATATACTGTAATTTATGTGTTAAATTATACAAGGATTGAGACCACGATGCCCTTCCATGGATGCAACTCGAGGTTGAAATTTGCCAACCATAGAGCCTTTGGTATTCCTTAGATGTTAGGAATCGAAAATCTTTGAAAAATTAAAAATTATTTACTTAATAAATTAAGATCATTTGATCAGTGCTTTTGGAACCGTTGGATAACGGTATCTTTTCGTAAGGACCTTTAGAACCAATTAGGAACACTTACCTCGTGTTGTGTCCTAAGTTTTATGGTGTCTTAGAGTTAGGGAGTTCAGCTTCATCACAACTGATTACTATTATTAGCAATTGAGTCATAGATCTAGTTACACTAATTACCCCTTTTTCCCATAGGACAAGCCTAGTTACCTAGGATGTAGGTTCACCTGGATTAGTCTAAGGGATGTCTTGCACTTAGGTAGGACCATATAGCATCTTAGATGGAGTCCTAGGATAATAAAATATACTCAACTTGAACTAAATAATCTCTCTTAAACTGTTGAAACAGTCCTTCCAGTCTAGATCGGTGTCCTAGATGAGTTAGGCATAAGTAGCTTAGTTTAGGTGCACCGAACTACGATCGACTCTGATTCTAGTGAGGCTGGGATACGTAGGCAACTTGGATACTTGAGTGGCATACCAAGCCCGAGTCGGCTCCACACAAAAGTGGTGGGGTTTTGTATATTAATCCTTAAATTAAAAGTAATTAAATCACTTAGGACTTTCCATGAAATTAGAATTTTAGGAGAACTTTCACTTAGATTGAATTCAAACAAATTAAGAAAATCAAGATACACATTTAGGAATCACATTAAAATTAGATTTTAGGATGCATGTCACGTAATTCGCATATTAATATAGAGTTAAGTGAGCCATTGAAAAGAAATTCAAAAGAGTTAACTTTTAGAATTGAAGATCGATTATCGGGCAGGAATGGTGCATGTGGTGGTAACTCCCCATACCTTCCATTCTCGTAACCAGGTAACGAGTCTAGATTTCTGGTCAATTATGGGTCCTAGATCCCTCATCTAGGTGGCGACTCTGTCACTCTCTTTTGCGTGGAATTCAGATTACCTTAGTGATCTCAAGTTCACGGAAAAGATGAATTAAATCACACCTTGCTAGGGTCGGCGGCTTACCCCTGCCCTTATGGGTACTGGGTTGCACGTTTGTTTGCACCCTATGGCTTGGTTGCTGCCTGCTTGGTTGGGTAATTAAAATCAATAATAAAAAGCACACACCAACCGGGTGGGTACGAGAGACCAAGAGAGAGCGTGGCTGCTCGCGCTCCACCCCTCTTGCGGGATCGGGTCCCACAGTGACGTACTTTTTCATATCACTATAAATTCATTAACCTTCACCAATTTATGAAATTCAGCAGAACAACGGCGCTATTTGAAGATGTCGCTCCGAACATTCGGAAGTTCGGCGGAGTGCCGACGCCTGGTGTAAGCTACGACAGGATTTGATCAACGATGTAGGGGCCATACCAGTTTGGTCTAAAATTTCCCCTATGATCAAAGACAGGAGTTCAGAATTCTCTAAACACCATATCCCCCTCTCTGGAAGTTCACGGCTTAGCTCTGTATCTTCAATAGGTGCATCAGTTAACTGTTTTGTGACAAATCTGTCTTTGACAAACTTCTGAAGAATTTTCTTTGGACCATGGCCCTAACCTAGGTGGCGGTTACTAAGCCCTAGCCTAGGTGGCGACTCTGAGTGTCTCTAACTTGCAAAGTTAGGACCACCGTCCCGAGTCCGCAAGCAACACAGATCAAATAAACACTCCTTTGAGAATCCGATGTGGTGATCCCCTGCCGTCCTACGCAACGAGAGAAAAAACCGGCTCCCACACAATTAAATGCTTATCCAATTGATTTCTGATAATTTTTTCAGAATTATAAAACTATAACAGAGGAATGCTAAGCTGAAGGGTGTCCTCGCTTTAATAGCTCATTACATGCATTTATTACCCCCCCCCATTGGATCCACATCCTTTATTTGTACATTTTTAAGCTATAATAAATGTAGATCCAATGGGGGTGTCGTTGCAGCTGATTTTTGCCAGGGTGCCCTTCAGTTTAGCACTCCGCTAACAAATATTTATCTTGTAGAATAAGAAAATCAGTGTCAAAAGGTAGAGCTGCGGATATCATCTTTAAATCTAGTGACATGGTAAGATATCAACCACCTAGAAAAATAAAAATTACTTGGCAATTGTGATAAATCAATACGAAATGAGTAAAAACATGCCACTGATGATATGTATCTAACTAATTAAAAGATGGGAAATGATATTTCCACCCCCTTTATAGAATCTCGACCCTCGCATTATGTTTGTCTTTTCATAAAAATGATAGTATTTGACAACATTAGGAATGTGGGAATAATGAGAAAGGGGGTGGAAATATCATCATATAAAAGAATCTACTACTATATAGCTAGAGAAAAAAGGAATTTCTTTTCTTTTTCGGTGAGTTTTACACATCAGCATTACTCTTTTACCATTAACCGCTTTGCTGATATCTAACATCTATCTCTATGAGAAATTATTTGAAGGTAAAATCGTAATCTACATACAAAAAGTACCGACCCAGGATACCTATCTATGACAATTACGAAAAAAAACTACCAAGAAGAGGTAAAGATATATGACAATGACGAAAGAACTACTTTATATTACTCATGCAATACACTTACAAAATATTGACGGATTCCGGGCACGAAGAGGAACAACAATTATGGAAACCTCTATCAATTGGAGGGCTAGGATCAGCCTATATTGATTGGAGGGCTAGGATCAACCTATGGAAATGATTTTATGGGCACAACCAATTGATGTTGTGTTCCATCACATAGATGGTTTGGATCAACCTATAACCCACTATAGATCGAAGGGTTCAGATCAACCTATGAAAATTATTTTTGGGGCACAACCTATGTAGGAAGTAGCGATCATCCTATGGTACAGGTCATACCGTACATTTTAATAAAGTGAGGAGTGCGATCATCAAAATACGGTGACTAGTGCCATTATAAAATATGGTAGTGAGGACATTAGCACTATATATAATTTGAAACTATCGCTGTTACTTGGATGTTCCCATGTGGGCCGGGTTCAACCCAAATTTGGGTTGGGTGGGGTTAAGCTTTTTCGCAAATCGGGTTGGGTTGGGTTGGAAAAAATCAACCCGAATTGGAAATCGGGTCGGGTCGAGTTGGGCTGTCGGGCAACCCGACCCGACCCAAAACTCGAATTTGGGTTCCATTTGAAGAAGTTTTGTATATGTGTTTTTCTTTTTCAACATTGAAATAGTCTCCACAGTCCACAATGGACGGTTTGGATAATCCTATGGTGCGGGTCATACCGTACTTTAATAAAGTGAGGAGTGTGATCCTCAAAATATAGTAGTGCGGATAACATTTCCCTTTGTTAATTGTTAGTCCCTGTTTGGTTTGGATTTTGAGAACCGATTGTGAGTTAAAAACTTATTATTGGTGACTCATTATTGGTTCTTGTGGGACCCGATCCCGCGAGAGGGTCGCGAGCGCGCGAAGCGCTACACTCTATCTTGGTGTCTCGTACCCACGCGAATGGCGTGTGCTTTTTATCATTGATTTTAATTACCCAACCAAGCAAGCAGCAACCAAGCCATAGGGTGTAAAACAAACGTGCAACCCAGTACCCATAAGGGTAGGGGTAAGCTGCCAACCCTAGCAAGGTGTGATTTAATTCATCTTTTTCGTGAACTTGGGATCACTAAGGCAATCCAAATTCCACGCAAAAGAGAGTGACAGAGTCGCCACCTAGATGAGGGATCTAGGACCCATAATTGACCAGAAATCTATACTCGTTACCTGGTTACGAGAATGGAAGGTATGAGGAGTTACCACCACATGTACCATTCCTGCCCGATAATCGGTCTTCAATTCCAAAGGTTAACTCTTTTGAATTTCTTTTAAATTGCTCATTTAACTTTATATTAATGTGCGAACTACATGACATGCATCCTAAGATCTAATTTCAGTGTAATTCCTAAATGTTTATCTTGATTTTCTTAATTTGTTTCAATTCAATCTAAGTGAAAGTTCTTCCAAAATTCTAATTTCATGGAAAGTCCTAAGTGATTTAATTACTTTTAATTTAAGGATTAATGTACAAAACCCCACCACTTATGTGTGGAGCCGACTCGTGATTGATATGCCATCAAGCATCCAAGCTGCCTATGTACCCAAGCCTCACTGGGATCAGAGTCGACGTAGTTCGGTGCACCTAAGCTAAGCTACTTATGCCTAACTCATCTAAGACACCGATCTAGACTGGATTGACAATTTCAACAGTTTTAAGAGAGGTTATTTAATTCAAGTTGAAGATTTTATTATCCTAGAACTTCATCTAAGATGCTATATGATCCTATCTAAGTGCAAGTTGTCCCTTCGACTAATTCAAGTTAACTTACATCCTAGGTAACTAGGCTTGTCCTATGTGAAAAAGGGATAAGTAGTGTAACTAGATCTATGACTCAATTACTAATAATAGCAATCGATCGTGATGAGGCTGAAATCCCTAACTCTAGGACACCCTAAAACCTAGAATACAACATAACACAAGTGTTCCTAAATGGGGCTCTAATGGTTCCTACGATGAGAAGCCGTAATCCAACGGTTCCAAAGATATGGAGTGAGCTAGTTCAATTTGTTGAATTTGATGATTTTTCGATTTCAAGGATTTTTTATTCCTAAACATCTAAGGAATACCAAAGGCTCTATGATTCGCAAGTTTCGACCTTGAATCGCAACCATGGAAGGGAATCGTGCTCTCAACCCTTATATAATTTAGCACGTAAGTTATAGTATCTTATTGCCTGGCATATTTCTCAGGATTTTTGTGGACAGTAGACCTCGGAGCCAATAACATACTATAATTTACGCACTCCAATTATGCTAGATCGATCGCAATTAGTATACGATTATGGTTACGATCTCGACATCTAAATTATCCTAGCATGTTATTTTACAAAGAAAATCTATTACTCCTAAAATTTCTGTTTCAGATGGCTTAGTGATTGAATACATGATGAAAATTTAGAGTTCTCTGAAAATTTTCAAGGTGCTTTGAATTAACTTGGATTTTTAAATGAATTTATCACAATTGGATCAGATTAATGATTTTACAAAGAAGCCTATAGCTAATTAAGTTATCTGTTTCAGAAACTTTAGGATATCATGTGTTCTTGAAAAATATATTCAGCTTTAATTTTTCATGATTTTAAAGATTGAAATTCGATTTTTAATTGATTTTCCACTTTCGGGTCAGATTGATGACATTACACTAACAAATATAGCAAATTAATTCCAAATCTAACCAAACTTTTACTAGACCATTCTCGGACAAATATAAAATTAGAAGAAAACCTTCAGACATTATTTCGATAATTTTCTATTTGTAACAGATATATTCATGTTCTGGTCAGAGCAATTAAAAATCAATAAAAAATATTAACTTATGCCCAAAATTTCCGAAAAATTCACAATATGATTCTGACTGGTCAGTTCATCTTGCTACCAAATTTCAGCTTTTAAGGAGTTCGTTTAATGATATGTCCTTCATATACATGAAAATCAGTGATTTTATCAAAACAATTCCAGTAAAAATAATAAATAAACTCCAAATCTTTTGAAAATTTTTGTATGATATTTAAACATAAAAAATCTATTGAATACCAAATTTCAATCAGTTTCGAATTGTCTTGTTATATGAACGATTTTAGAACCATCAAAATCCTATTTTCGGGTATTTTTGAACGAATTTTTGAGCCATCAAAACAAAATGAAATCTACCGGAATTTTTAAATCTTTGGTGTCCTTTTAACCTCATTAAGACTCAGAAAACATAGCTTCGCGAAAAACCCTTGGTTTTAAGGCACTCACTTTGTAACACAATTTAAAAGCCACTAGATATCCCATTCGATTAAATACCCAATTTTCTCATATAACGATTCATTTTTTTACCAAAATTGATAATTAAATAAACTGACCCATCAAAATCATGCATGGTAGCTTTGACGAAAATCATGAAGAAAACAAAGAAGAAATGGCCCTAAGCATGCTTTTCTACTTTTGATCTTATAAAAATGGAGGAACCTACCATTGATCGCGCTCCTTGTCTCTAGACTGCATAAATCCGAGGTATACGCTTTGTCGCACCCTTTTATACGCTCTATAAAAACCCAAGAATCACCAAATATGAGCCGTTTCGACGTTCAATCAAGAAGTGATGAAATAGAGCTTGCTCCACTAGAAGAAGAAAGAATGAGAGGTATGCACTTATGAGAGGAAAAGGAGAGGGCTGCAATTCTTGTGAGAAATGAGAGAACCGAGAGTTGAGAGTTAATGAGAGAGGGTTCTGAGAGTGAGAGAGGGTTGTGTGAGTGAGAGTTATGAGAGTCAGAGAGAAGGTTCGGTCAAAGGTTCCTTTGGCAACCTTTTGAGTCCACACTTGGTAAGAGTTTGCTAATTTCAGCCACTTCTCCGAGTGAGGTGAGCTTCTAATCTTATAAAACACACAAGTAGCATGTTGCTTCTTTTTTTTTTATGCCCAAATACTTGCCACGTTTCTAATTAAGCTAAATTCCTAATAGTAGCACCAACTTTCCATCCATTTCAGCCCCTCCATGTTCCTATACGAGTCAGCAAGGTGGATAAATAGTAGGAACTATCAACTGTGATGGGTGCAATTGCTAATTCAACAACTTATAATTTGAGACACTTCTTATTGCCACTTCATCCGAATCATCCCTGAGAGATGTGTTGTCAAAACAATAGGATATTAAGAAATTGAGTTGCCAAATGTCAAAACATGTGGAATAGAAATTGCCAGAGTTTAAAATATGGCAATCCACAACATGACCGAATGCCCTTTGTGTTGTAAATGCTGCCCAAGAAAAAAACAAAACGAATTTTATTGGTGGACACCACTATGGTATATGGATATCCATGAGGGGGAGAGAGAGGAAATTGCACCATGCTATTAGAAAGAGAATGAGATATCCAAATGAGCCCTTTATTTCTTTCTTTTCTTATAAAAATCTTCTTCCAAAAATAACGACACATGGCTTTCCCAAAAATAGTTACTCGCTTGGTTGGGTGGGAATTAATTGCCTAAATCTTAGAATGAAGAGAGTTTCCATAATAAGGTTGCACATGGATGGGGAAACATTGCCGATTTTGGGGGGTGGAATTACCAAACCTAAGGCATGAAGATGGGGTAACCAAAAAAGAAAATGACCAAAAACTTGAGTTGTGGTCATCCCCATTACATGCATGGATTTGAGTGATGGCCCCATACATCATGAGTGATGGTGGCACCGCTCCTACATGGATAATGGTGGTGCCATACATGGATAATGGTGGATCCACAGACGCATAAATTGATGGTGACCGCACCCACGTCCAGTACTAGTGAAGTTGGTGGGCCCTACTATAAATCATGATGTGTAGAATATGATGCATCAAAAGGTGGGTCCCACACATGACCGAATTCCCCATTGTGATTAAAATTTGCACTTGCATAAAATAATATGTCCCACTCCATAGGATGATCCGAACTGCCCATTTGACTTTCAACAATATAAATAAGTTATGCCTCAAAATCATTTCCGTGAAACGATCCAAACCGTTCATTTGATAGGCAACAATGTAAATTGGTTATGTCCTCTGAATCAACCCTATGAGCTGATCCAAACCGCCCAAATGGGTCACAATATAACTTAGTTGTGCTCCTAAATCATTTTTGTAGGGTGATCCGCACCGTTCAAATTTGAATGGGCCATACACGGGTCATGCCCCGCAAACTACTTCCCTCTGATGATCTAGACCATCCAAATGATGGGCCAAGCCGTAGATTGATTGTGACCACCCAAATCATTTCTATATAATGATCCTAGCTGTCCAATTGTTGGGCCGCAGCATAAATGAATTGTGCCCCACCAAATCATTTCCGTTAAATTTCAATGCTTTTAATCACGGGCCCCACATAAATTTGACAAATTTCATCTAATTATCTACACAACGTCCTATCTTTAAGTGGGACTCAAATGAATAAGATAAAATTAAATTACTTTGCGTAGGGCCCACACATATTTAATGGGCCACTCGATTTGGAGGGTCCACCCATGGAAAGCGATTTTATTTATTAGATTCAAATAAGCTCAAAACTCACGTTACTAAAAACAATGCGGGGTACACTTGCTTGATAAAAAATGTTTAAAGCGGGCCCGCCAAGTTGGTCCAAATTCTCTCTTGTTTTGATTCTCGTGAATAACCTTTCTCAACACTTTGCAGGAGAAAGCGAAACATGGCGAAAATGACCGAAAAGATCGAGAAAAGATAAGAGACAGACACGAAAATAAAAAATACTAAAAAAAAAAACCGATAGGAAAACACTAACTTCTTTGTTGATTAAAGCGGAGCAAAATGGGGTGTCTACAGTTCTCAAAATCCAAAACAACCCGGCTTGAGTTGAGGTGGTCAACAATTGGAGGGCTAGGATCAGCCTATGGAAATGATCTTACGGGCACAACCTATTGATGTTGTGTTCCATCACATGTACGGTTTGGATCAATCGATGATGTGGTCCGTACAGTTCTTTGTCGGCCCGTGCATCGCATGGGGTTTTTTACTAGTATATTTGATCCTAAATGGTAGGAGATGGGAGTCCGCCAAGTGTTACATGCACAGAGTATCTTTTTGTCAAATACCTTGTTTACTATCTCCAATTCCATAGAATCTTGAATGGATCCTCATATTTATTTATTGCTTATTTTATCAATCACCTCTAATTATCATCATCATCATCAAGATGCTCTCAAGTGAAAGATAATAGGAGAGATTTGGGGATTTTATTAAGGGTTAAGGATTTTATTAGGAGAGATTTGATTTTTACTAACCCCCAAAATGTCCATTTCTAAAAAATCTCGATTTTGGGTACCGCCCTTGAGTCAATGAATATTTTATCCAGCCGGCTTTCGTAGGAATGAAAGTCTTGAGAGATAAGTATCATTTAACGGGTGGGCCCCCCTCTTCCCTCATCTGCATATAAGTCTTTTTCAATACGACATGTACGCCCGGCCAAGCATTGTATATTGTAGCCCATAATAAGGAAATAGTTGCAACAAGAAAAATCAATATAGAAACGGAGATGCACTTGGTAATGAGTACCCACTTTCTTGTTTACACTTTGGAATTCTAGACAGGAGGGGTGCAGTTATCAAAACTATGAAGTGGGATATGTATCATTTTCATAATAGAAACTAAAGAAACAACAAACGCGGCTTTGATATGTGATATCATGACACGTGTGCAAGAGGACAAGAAGAAAAGACTGAATTGTGGTGATTAATCTGGTTCAAAGTTAAATAACCCAAAATATCCGTATTCTAAGGGTAAATTTTCAAAACATTACCTAGCCAGCGGTCTCCTGCAACCATGTTAGGCACCTTACTAATGTGCCAAAAGCTCCAGTGCTGATGGAAAACATTAGGCTAGGCCTTTTAAACCTGGCACATACCAGGCTGGGTCCCAACTAGTCCCATACCTAGGTAGTCCTCCCCACTCAGGACCCTATCAAACCAACAACGAACGGAGCCTTGTGCCATGGCAAGAAGTCAGGGAGGGGAAAGGTGGCTTGACGGCTGCAAGAAAACTACACCAAAATCTAATAAATATTTTAAGTTGTTTTTTCCGCCACCTGTGGGTTGCGACCAGTGGAATTAACTATCGATAGCCGGACTTCTCTCCGACGGTGTAATATCCATACAAATAGACATTAGTCTAATTTTGTTGCATATGGTCGTTAGTGAGGGCCTTAGTGGCGATGACATTGATTTTAATAATTAACCCTTAAACAAGGGTAATTGGGTCATTTTACTTTTGCTTTTATTTCCAATTTTGGAAATAGTTTCCTATATCTATCTATACTATATTTGTACCTATACTATAAAATGAGAAAATTGTAACTATTTAGATATCTTACAAATGTAAATTTCTTATAGCTAGGAAACTTCTTATCCATGTAAATTTCTCTATAGTTATACAGGAAAAGGTTTATGAGGTATCGCTCACCCTGAGCAGCCCTCTAAATACCCCATCTCCCATAGTTGGTTGAGTCATCCAACCCATTGGTTCTATAGGTTATAGGTAGGATTATGGTTATGGTTATGATTAGTGGAGGTTTTCAAATGATGGCTACAAATTAAACTCTTATAAATCGAATGGTTAGGATTATAATATGAAGGTAGGTTCTTAGGAACACCCTATTTATGTGAGGTCCTATAGAATGAATGGGTAGGATGACTCAAACAACATGTAGGTAGTGTAATCCATTTCAAAAAAAAAAAACATGTAGGTAGTGTTATATAGAGGCTTGCTCACCCTACGTGATACCTTAGAAACCTCGTCCCCCTATTTATTATATACCATATGAGCATAAATTTGTTTATACCAATAGCTGTTAAGTACCTTGCATTTTTAAGCTCATAAAAATGGGAAGTGATGATATATTCACCCTTTGTTTTACCTGGGACAGCCCCTTCTAAGTGTATTTATGATTACTCCTTTACACTAGAGGGGGCTGTCCTGAGTAAAAAAAAGGAAAAAACAGGACAGAATACATCATTTCCCATAAAAATTGGTCATAAAACGAACTTATTTTTCATATGAATAGTGTTTCCCCGTTTTCTTGTTTAAGAGAAAATTGCACCTTTGGCATTACTCGCGCTCTTTAAAAACGGTGATAGTAACGTTGATGAAAAAAGTCAAAAGATAAAAGAGCGGAAATATCAAACAAGAAAGTCTAGACCATAGAGAACAAATCTCCCCATCATCTTCCTGTTCCACCCAATTCGTCCTCGATAAATTCTATCGCAAGCCGTCTGCATCCCATTCCAAAAAAACTCTCCTCCCCTATTTAAAAGCCCCCTTTCACATTAAAACCCCATCCCCCTGTAAATTGATTTTCCATCAGTTTTCTGTAGGTTTTCTTTCCAATCAGATAGATGGGATTAGGGGAAAAAGAAGAAGAGACCCAACAGAATGAAACCCCACCGAGTTCCAATCTCCGTTACAATTCCCCTTTGGTTCAGATTAGCCTGATCGGGTTAGTTTGCTTTTGTTGCCCTGGCATGTTCAACGCCCTATCTGGCATGGGTGGTGGTGGCCAGGTAGATCCTACTGCGGCCAATAATGCTAACACCGCCCTCTACACGACTTTCTCAGTCTTCGGGGTTCTCGGCGGGGGAATCTACAACGTTTTAGGGCCACAACTTACCCTATTCTCAGGTTGCTCTACCTACGTCCTCTATGTGGGCGCCTTTCTCTACTACAACCACCACCATAGCCAGGTCTTCGCCATCATCGCCGGTGCTATCCTTGGTGTCGGCGCCGGCCTACTCTGGGCCGGCCAAGGCGCAATTGTCACGTCTTACCCTGACGCTCCTCGAAAGGGTAATGTGAAAACAAGTTCGTTTAAGATTATCACAACCGATTGTGAGTGCTTAACTGATTACTGGACTCAAATTTAAACATATTTTTTAGTCCAATAATCAGTTTAGCACTCACAATCATGTTTGTCACTGTTCGTTTAAGATTATGACAACCACCGATTGTGAGTGCTAAACCGATTATTGGACTCAAATTTAAACATAATTTTTTGGTCCAATAATCAGTTTAGCACTCACAATCGTTTGTCACTGTTCGTTTAAGATTATGACAACCACCGATTGTGAGTGCTAAACTGATTATTGGATTCAAATTTAAATGTAACTTTGAGTCCAATAATCGGTTTGGCACTTACAATCAGTTGTCATAATTGCAATGCCCTATTCGTTTTAGATTGTGACATCCTCCTGCGTGTGACCCCACTTTTTAGGGTTGGCCTACATGTGGCACATGTTGCCCCTCTTTTGGGTTGGTCATTACATGTGAATTTTTAACATGAATGAGTTTTGAACCTAGCGCAATTGCTCTGATACCATGTGAAAACAATCGATTAGTCCCAAAGATTAAGCTATTGGAGATGGTGTTATTTAATCTTTAATCCTTTAATAGGTACCTACTTTTCGCTTTTCTGGAGCATTTTCAATTTGGGTGGCGTCATCGGAGGCTTCATACCTTTCATCCTTAATTACAATCAGAGCGAGGCTTCCTCAGTCAGTGATGGAACTTACATTGCTTTTATGTGCTTCATGTCAGTTGGAACAGTTCTGGCGCTCTCAATTCTCCCACCCCGGCGTGTAGTCCGGCCTGACGGGACCCGTCCCTCTAATGTTAAATACAACAGTGTCACTAAAGAAGGAATGGAAATCTTAAAGCTATTCTTGAATTGGAAGATGCTTATGATTGTTCCTGCCTCCTGGGCTAGCAACTTTTTTTACAGTTACCAATTCAACAATGTGAATGGTTTGATGTTCAATTTGAGAACCAGGGGGTTGAACAATGTGTTCTATTGGGGGGCACAGATGTTGGGTTCGGTTGCAATTGGGTATGTTTTGGATTTCAGTTTTGCGAGTCGAAGGACGAGGGGATTTGTTGGGATTGGGATTGTTGCTGTGTTGGGGACTGCGATTTGGGGTGGTGGGCTTGCTAACCAGTTGAATTATACTTTTGATAATAAACCAGTGAAGTTGGATTTTAAGGATTCTGGAAATGATTACGCGGGTCCGTTCGTGTTGTATTTCAGTTATGGGTTGCTTGATGCCATGTTTCAGAGCATGATTTATTGGGTAATTGGTGCTTTGGCAGATGATTCTGAGACACTTAGCAGGTATCCCTTTCTTTTCAATTCCCACCTTTTTCTTGCTCTTCTTGGTTTTAACCTCTTGAAAATATTCTGTCTAAATAAGAATACAACTATTTGTTTTATTTCTTATACTATTATAGATTATTGCATCTGTAATTATAGGCCTTCAGACTCTGCAGCTATTATACAAATGATCATGTTTATAAAGTGTAAACAGAAATTCAGTTTCTGAAGCATATTTAGTAATTCTTTCTGTCCAAACCATGAGTCACCCTTTGGATGGTCCATAGGCCAAAAATCTTTGAAGGACTGGATAATCAACCATCATTAGCATACCATTCAACAAGAAGTTATGGATTAAATAGTTAAGAAGATCCAATCAACTATTTATTTTACTTCTACACAATACCTTTTAGCGTATAGATGACAATTCCTCAATTAAATTTATTACTAATATTAGTGTTGGTATTCATCTGCTTTTTTCTGTCTTGTTATTTATCTATATGCGCTATTGAGGGGTTCCCAATTCCGTATAAGCGGCCTCCACATCAGTTGCTCTTTTCTGATGTGGGATTGTTGCTTCTGCGTGGAACCCCAACAATCTCCCCCTCCATGTGGGAGCAACGTGGGATCTAAGAGATCTTCCCCGAGGGATTTTCTATATCCTTGAGGGTACACTGGAGTTACCACACCCCTGGCTTTGATGCCACTTGTTGGGACCCGTGTAGAACTTACCCTTAAAGGCTAGCCATTAAGGGGAAGGTGCCCAAGTCCTTATCACCTCTCCCCATTGGTTGCTCTTTTCCAATGTGGCATTATTGCTTTTGCGTGCAACCCCAATTCTATATTTATGATATTACCTTTGTTAAATTCCATTATTATTGGGGTTTTTGTGTTTTCTTTTGAGCCTGTTAAAAAATGCTGCTTGTTGTGGCAATGGCAGGTATAGCGGATTCTACAAGGGAGTGCAGAGTGCGGGCTCAGCTGTGGCTTGGCAAGTCGATACCCACACGACACCATTGCTAAACCAGTTGATTGTGAATTGGGCCCTCACTACCATCAGCTATCCCTTGCTGGCGGCATTGGTTGCATTGGCTGTGAAGGACGGAGACAAGATCGATGAAGAGGGAGCGAATGGCGCCAAACCACCTTCAGCTCCTGTCTTTGTGGATGAGAGTAATGGTACTGGAATTGAGTTGGGGAAATCTCTCTGAAACCTTTTTAGCTATTTTGTTTGGGAATAATCTTAGGCATATTGGGGTATGGGGGAATTGTAATCTTTTGGGAATGCTATGTATCAAAAGCAAATTCATTTTCTTTATTACTCGAATATTTGTGTGTTTCTAATCTACTCTTGTGCTGTTGTTTTGATTGCTTGCAATTGTTCTTATAATTTTTTTCTTTATGATGTTTATTGGGCTATCTGTCGATTAATCGAAGGCAAGATCATGTTCAGAAGTTCATCCTCACTGCTCAATACATCTTAGGGAGGAACAATGGAACTTAATCAACTTGTAGACTCCACTATTTGGTAATATAGTTCATCCCACAACAGTCAGATCTCCTCAAGATGACAGTAGAGAGAGGACCAAATGTCTATAAAAAAGGATTACAGTCTATAAAATGATAGTGGTAAAGCTGCAGGGTTGATCCCTCCATATATCTTGTTCGTAAACTGCTATTAGAACCATAGTTACAAAGTTCGGATTCGGGAACAAATCCATGAGAGGCAAATTTTGGAAAATTAAGGAAATGGTTAGGAAGAGTTCAAGAAAAATTCAGAAAAATGCATTTTTTTCACTATTTGCTACTCATTTATCTACTGTATGTACTTGCTTTTCTTAGTAACACAGCATAAAACATGGAAGGAGGGTTAAGTGCATGTATTTGCTAGATTAGGGTGTGAGTTCAGTTTTTTATTTGATTTATTGCGATATTTAAAAATAATATATTAAGAAATTGATGAATTATTCGCTAAATTTATGTTTAATTCAGGAAATTTGGGTTTAGTTCAGAAACTTCACATTTAATTGGAGAAATGGCAGATTTTTTGAACTATTAGTGATTTGTTGATGTTTAAAAATGGGGTATCAAAAGTTTGGAATTTTTTCATGGATGTTTCAATTATTTGAAGAATTTGATGACTACGATTGGTTGAACTATTAGTGATTTGTTGATGTTTAAAAATGGGGTATCAAAAGTTTGGAATTTTTCATGGTTTTTTCAATTATTCGAAGAATTTGATGATTTTTTTTTTGAATTTGATGATTATGATTAGGACTATTTCGGGCCTCTTCCTTGGCAAGCTTGTCTACTACATTGTTTGGTCTTTAACATTAAAAAAAAATACATTGTTTGGTTCTCCCTAATGATTGTGAGCTTGCCATTGCTTGAACTGTACAGAATACAGTGACAGTCTTCTATGTTGCCTTTAAAGTCCATGGTTTTCTAGTTGACACATTTGATAATATGGATTCATCTTATATCATAATGTTCTCTACTTAGAGCTCCCTTGCTATCAGAATCCTTGATGCATAAGCATAAAATTCCTAAATTATTTGTATATCTCCTAGGAAACACTTATAAGAAGCAACAAATTGCCATGATGATCAAGTATAATTCCTCCCAACTCTTGGATTGTATCTGTAGCATCATTGAATTGTTTTATGCACGTGGTGAAGGTTGATTCCATTTAAGAAGGGATGGTTCAATAGTTCGAAAGCTGGATTTCAAGTTGATCAATTTGACAAAAATTGTAACTATTTAAGGTTTGAATACATTGCTGGTTTTATACTCTCACCATTTTCAGTAGGGGTGCAAGTTTGGCCCTGTCAGCCCTGACCCGCCCTGAGCTCGAACAGGGTCAGGGCTGGATTTTCCAACCCTGAGGGCGGGTCAGGGTTCATTTTTTTAGACCCTGACTCAGGTCGGGTCGGGTTCTGGGTTAATGCCTCGGGTACCCTGACCCGGCCCGACTCTAAGTTTTCTATTATAGAATTGAACCATCTATGCATGTTTCTTTTGCTAATGTTTTCTATTATCTTAGATTGGTGTTTCTTTAGATTATTATTATTAATTGTCTCTGTTTCCCGTCATGTTATTGAATTCATATTGTCTTATTTTGTTCCCTTTCTCTGTTTATTGATCATTTTGTTCTATATGATAAGTGGTTGCTTTATTTTTGGCACTCTTAACAGGTATTTGCACTAGGGTCAATTAGGGCCGGCCCTGCCCAATCAGGGCCAATCAGGGCGGGCCAAGGCCAGCACTGAGCCCTGTAGGGCGGGCCATGGGTTGAGGTTTTTCGGCCCTGACTCAGGGTCAGGGCGGGTCAGGGCCGAGATAATGGGATCCAGGGTTGGGCTAGGGTTTTGAAAAACCCGACCCTATTGCAGCCCTAATTTTCAGTTTTAAATGTTTGGATTTCAATAACAAGCTTGAGGGGTGAGTCTTTGGTTTTGAATGAATGTGCTCAAACCAAATATTCCAAAGGATTACTAAGATGAGTAGATGACCAACTTCCTTCAGACACTGCCACTGGATGGAATGCAAAAGGAAGCGCCCTGTACCCGCCAGGGGATTCTTAACTTCTTGGAACTCGACCTAGAGTCGCCGCCTAGGATAGGGCCCAGGGGATTCTTAACTTCTTGGAACTCGACCTAGAGTCGCCGCCTAGGATAGGGCCCAGGACCCCAGTGAATAAATGCAGTTCATGGTCTGTGATCCCATAATTGAATCACAGCCAGGTTACAGAAATGGGAGCTGTTTCACCTGATTTGATGAATCAGTCTCAACTCAAATTAGTGAGTATTTTTCATTAAATCTAGAATTTTGAATTAAAGACTCAAATGCTGAGAATATTAGTAGCAAGTTAGATACGCATTGAAAATGAATCAACTGAGTATCAAGTGAATCTATCATTTCTGCTTTAATATTTTCTTATACGTGTGATTGCATAGGTATTTGTGACCGTAAGTACCTGAATAAAAGTGATCACAAATTTCAAAATTTCAGATTTGGCTTACTTTCATATATCAGATATCTGAATTTCTTATTATTTCGATTTAATGAGTTAAAAACCAGGTTTCCTACAATTGGCCAGTAATCATATGATTCAATTCCATAAAACTTGACACTATAACTACGGAGAATTTATATAGTGTAAGCCCTTATTGTCCCTTATTTTTCAAAAAGTACTGTACCGACCTCATCATAGGATGATCCAAACCGTCCATGTGATGGAACACAACATAAATAGATTGTGCCCCCCCAAATCAGTTCTGTAGGATGATTGTAGCCCTTCGATCTATAGAGGTTTCCATAATGCACAGTTCCTATATAGATCGGAGGGTTGGGATCATCCTCTGGAACTGATTTTTGGGCACAACCTATTTACATTGTGGCCCATCACATGGACGGTTTGGATCATAGTATAGTGTGGTCCGTACAGTACTTTTTGAAAATTACGAGACTATAAGGGCTTATTACACCATATAAATTCTCATAACTATGTCTGTCTAGGATTTGAAGAACCATAGATCTAACACATTCATGGCATATCGGTGAGAAAGCAATAGATTCAAGGGCATCAATTGTATTTCAACATTCTCTTATCCACGAAATCCCATAGAGAAATGTGATCACATATTCCATTCTAATTCAATCGCAGCTCTCAAAACTTTAGATCTTGTATGTTTTCACAGTTCATATCTTCAAATTCCCATGATTTGTGATCTTTTGAGGTACATGAGTACAAATAATTCTCTTAAAGAGTATACTTCAACTAAGCAAGATCATCTTGGTGAAAAAATAGATCTAAAGAAATCAAATACCCTACTAAAAGAAATATACTTCATTTTAAACAAAAAAGCAAAAACAAAACACAAGATCTAACTAATGTCGAATGATTTTGAAATAAAAATCACTATCAGTATCCAGATAAATAATACATATTTATCTTATTTATTATTTACAACTTGTTCTTTATACTGCCGGAAATACTCTAAATGGGATGATTAATTTAATTGGTTCATGGAACTTTAAAATTGAATGAATTTTTTATATTTTGTAGTAGTATTCTTTTCATCTAGAGTTAGAATTTGTAGCCAAGATCTGAAATTCAATGATCTAAAATAAAGAAACGGAGAAAATTATGAGGAATTTACACTGAGAAATCTTTAAAACCTTTAAATATAAAAGAATTCTATCTTAAAGCTTGTCTAGCTAGAAAGAATTAAATTGATGAACTACCTACTTTAGAAACTGAATTCCAGCTAAAAATCAAGTATTGTGTTGTGCATCTTCCTCCTTGTTCTCCACTTCAAATTCTCTAGGATTGAAACAAATATTTCTTTAGTCCAATTGTGATTTTCTTCTACTGTGGGAACGTATGACCTTTTGTCTTGGGAGGGAAGGAATGTTTGAATTCTATTGTATATAAAAAATGCCTTAAATAGGTCTCAAATTCTGGGATGATAAGTTTTAGTCGAGGTGGGACTAAATTCTACATAAATTTCAGATATTAAGAAATTTAAAAGATATTTGATGTAATTCTATTAATATATATTTTTCAAATTTCACGGTTAGTGGGGATTTGTGGTCAGAAATTGTCTAAATCTATCGAGCACACATGGGGACACGACTATAAATGCTAATGTATTTGAAATTGAATATTTGAAAGGGGTTTGAAGTGATGTTAAAAATTAGATATTTTCTACAATCTACACAGTAACTAAATTTTTAATCTTGGATAAGATTGGATGGCTCAAAAAATATTTTCTTTGAAAAATTAATCTTTATAAAGCTGGGTAGTCTTTTTAAAAGGTAGTCGTTTTAGAATTTTCTTGACGATCATCCAAATTTGAGTTATATTTATGCAAGCTCATCAATGCAAGACTACCGAATCCTTCATCATTGGAGCACCATCGCAAAATACTAATATTTGTTCTTTGTTCAAGGGGAACAAAATGTGGTCTCTACACCCCCAGTGCCACGCTAAAACTAGTTGGCTTCTCGTGATAGCAAAATAGGCCATATGTTGTGGTACATCGGTGAACTTGCTAGGCCTGAGGAAGGCCAGATAGGTAGTTGCAGAGGCATTAGATGCCACGGGTCAATACCCTAGGGCTATAGCAGGTGCTTACATGGGTTTGGGATAGGGGTGCAAGTTTGGCCATGTCAGCCCTGACCCGCCCTGACCCGCCTTGAGCCCGAATAGGGTCAGGGCTGGATTTTCCAACCCCGAAGGTGGGTCAGGGTTCATTTTTTTAGACCCTGACTCAGGTCGGGTAGGTTTCTGGGTTAATGCCTCGGGTGCCCTGACCCGGCCCGACCCTAGGTTTTCTATTATAGAATTGAACCATATGTGCATGTTTCTTTTGATAATGTTTTCTATTATTTTGGATTGATGTTTCTTTAGATTATTATTATTAATTATCTCTGTTGCCCGTCATGTTGTTGAATTCATGTTGTCTTATTTTGTTCCCTTTCTCTGTTTATTGATCATTTTGTTCTATATGATAAGTGGTTGCTTTATTTTTGGCACTCTTAACAGGTATTTGCACTAGGGTAAATTAGGCCCGGCCCGGCCCGGTGATTGGGCCAATCAGGACGGGCTAGGGCCAGCACTGAGCCCTGTAGGGCGGGCAATGGGTTGCGGTTTTTCGGCCCTGACTCAGGGTCAGGGCGGGTCAGGGCCGAGATAATGGGATCCAGGGTTGGGCTAGGGTTTTGAAAAACCCGACCTAACCCGACACTGTTGCAGCCCTACTTTGGGATGGTATTAGTATTAATTGCAATTTGTGATTCACTATACCTTCAGAAGTCCTGCACCTCTCGTGGGCATTCCTTGCTAAGATGGGTAGTTGCTATTATTTTCTGTTGGGATACAAGAGAATACCTTTGGATCTTTGGCAATGAAATTTTGAAAGAAGAAACCCAAGAAAGCCTTTGACCCATATACTTTAGCTTCCAAATTAAACAAGCAAAAACACTTACTAGATGCCAGTATCCCAAGTAGGGTATTTATAGATATTTCAATCGGATTCGCACACGTTCACGTGTAAACCGAATGGCTATCGATCACTTAAGTTTTGATTGGCATCAAACCCACATTGACTGATTCGTAACAACTAATGTCGCTTGCCTATGAAGTTATCAGGTTGTAACATATCGTCTCCATACAAAGCGACTCGGACAATGCAAGACTCATGGAGATTCGAAGTGCATACTTCATTTTGGAGTGAAGTCCGAAGAATCAAGAAGATCAAGAAGTGAAGACTATTCAAGTCGATATAGAATTTTCTATGTAGGACCTCTCTTGATAGTCTAAGTAGTTATGGCACTTAGGGAGTCTATAAAATGTCTTTCAATATCCCTAGAGATAACACTCCCCAAGTAAGTTGAATGTCCGTTGGTGATTCCCCTCAAAAATATAAAGTTAAGATTCCAGGGTAATCATGGACGGTCGGGATTTTAACGGATGTCCGTCTGTAACCTTGGGTTATATAAAAAAAATATCCGAGGAGACCGCGGATGTGTGGGATTTGGGCGGACGTCCGACTGTAACTTGGATCAAAATAGAAAACAACTAAGGGGATTGCGGACGTCCGTCTGTAACTGGCTTTGAAAATAAAAAATATTGGCTGACCCGACGCCGGATGCTGGTGGACGTCCGTAACGGACCCGGGCGTGATTTTGAAATTCAAACGGGCATATTTGCGTGAAGTCCGGACTTCGTCCGCGACGTCTGTGAAGAAAAAAAATTAGGGTTTCTTTGGACTACAACTATAAATACATCTTTAAAACCCTAAAACACCAACTCTTGCATTTGTGAGCCTCCATTGTTGAGCCTTTAATCTTCACCAACACTCCCGTTAGCTATTCATTGCAACGAACTTACATTAATATCTCTCTAGTGCCATTACTTTCAAGATTCAAGAGAGGTTCATTAGGGATTTATTGTACTTGGTGAATCAAAACTTGTTCTACGAGCTTTTATCATTGTATTAGCCTAAGCAAGAGGCAAAGAGTACTTCATATTTCCTTTCACTCATTGTAAAGAAGGGTAGTGACCCTTGGAGAGTTTCAAGACTCAGCGATTGTAAGGAGGCCTCAGACCTGGTCGTGGTGTGGTGTCCGGAATAGTGGAGAATCCCAAGGACTACAAACTTGGAAGAGTGGAGTAGGTCATTTGAGAAGACTGAACCACTATAAAAATCTTGGTGTTCATTGTGGTGTGCTTCTTCGCTTCTTTCCTTGCATTGGTGATTGGTAATATCTTAAACTCGACCTTTCTATTCATAAAGTAATAAGGGTCAAATTTGTTTTAAGAAAGATTGAAAAGGTATTTCTTGTAGAAATAAGGCTTTCAAAACATCAAATTTTTTACTATACCCAATTCACCCCTCTCTTGGGTTGCTTAGTAGAATTTCATTCGGTATCAGAGCAAGGGCTCTTACTATAAGCTTTTGTATTTCAAAAACTTAAAAGAGTAAAAGATCATGGCAACCTCTCAGTAATGTCGAAGGACAATCCGTGACTAGGCCATCATATTTTAATGGATCAAACTATGAGTATTGGAAAACCCGAATGACCTTCTTCCTCCAATCTCATGATTATGAGATATGGGAGCTAATTGAAGATGGATATATTCATCCCACTACATAAAGGAGTGAGTGGTCAGCCATCCAAAAGAAGAGGGCTGCCTTGAATGCCAAAGGAGTTAATACAATCTTTTGTGCATTATCTCCCGAGGAATTCAACCATGGTCTTGTAAGCCTGCTAAAGATATTTGGACAACCCTTGAAACCACTCGTGAGGGAACCACTCAAGTTAAAAAGACCAAAGTCAATCTTCTTGTAATTGACTTTGAAGCTTTGAAAATGAAAAATAATGAAACCATTTCTGAGATGTATACTCATTTTACTAACATTGTCAATGAGTTGGAGAAGGAATATTCAAACAAAGAAATCGTGAACAAGTTACTCCGATCGCTACCCGCCTCATGGGATCCAAAGATTACAGCCATTGAGGAAGCGAAGAATCTTGATACCATTTTACTTGAGGAACTTGTTGGCTGCCTTATCACACACAAAATGAAGATGAAGAAAAGAGAGGATCAACAACAAGTTCAAAAAGAAGACACCAAGAAGAAGGGTAATGCCTTCAAGGCAAAAGTGAGTAGTGAAAGTGAAACTGAAAGTGATAGAGAGAACGACCAAAACTTAGGAGAAAGTTTTGCACTCCTCACCAAGAAGTTCTGCAATTTCTCAAGGAAGAAGAAGGGGAACTTTAAAAGTGACAAGTCATATTGGAGTGATAAAGACGGAAAAGAAGATAATCCACCAAGATGTTTCGATGCAAGAAAGTTGGGCATATTCGACCGAATTGCCTTCTAAACAAACAAGAGGACAACTCCAAGAGAAAGAAGAAAGACAAGAGCAAAAGTCCTGGTGCAAGATGGGACGGACTAAGTTGTTCTTTTGTGAAATACAAATAGGGCAACCCAAGAGAGGGTGCGGGGGGGGGGGGGGGGTGGTGAATTGGCTAATTTAAAATTTTGGGTTAATCAAATGAGATATTAAAATCAATTTGCAAGTTTAAGCTATTTATATCTAACCCTTGTTCAAATAGTAAGATAATAAAAGTAGGGTTTAGATATTATTATCATGTATTCACTAACCCTTGTTCAATTAAAACATAAACACACAAGAGGGTTAGAATTTACCAATCACCAATTGCAAAAGGGCAAGCGAGAGAAGAAGAGAGACACCAAGATTTATAGTGGTTCGGTCTATCAACAAGACCTACTCCACTTTCCAAGTTTATCTCCTTGGGTACTCCACTAAAGATGGGATTCTTCACGCCAAATCTCCAAGCTTTACGAGAACACCTTCTCTTCCTCTGAGGGAACAAACCCTCTTCGCTCCGGATTCACCTTTCTTAATGGGCTGAATCGGAGACCCTCTTTCTACTTTAAGATTCGCCTTTCTTAACGGGCCGAATCGAAGACTCTCTACAACAATGAGATTCACCTTTCTTATCGGGCCGAATCGGAGACCCTCATACAACAATGAAGAACAAAAATAAGAAAAACTCTCATAGCCTCTTGATAGGCGGATTACAAAAATGATAGCTCACAATCTCTCCAAAAAGATAACAAAGATAAAGCCTATGGAGATCCTCTTGATAAATGTGATTTACAAAATCAAAGCATAGAAGAGGATAAACTAAAAACCTTTAGATTTGAAAGTTTAGGCTTGATAGATTTGAAAATGAAACGCCAAAAGGTTGTTTAGTTGGTCTAGGATAGGGTATAAATAGCCCATACAAAGATATGACCGTTTGGGGGCAAAACCATAAAGCCCATACTGTAGACACCCCATTTTGACCGAACCCCAATATCTTGTTTTAAATAAAAACCCTAGGAAATTAGTGTTTTATAGTTCCAAATTTCTTCCTAGGGTAGTTTAGTGTCCCAGGTAGGTCCCATTAAAATTTTAGGAAAATCCGATAAAAATTGTTTAATTAGACAAGCTGAGTTGGTAGTGTAGTGTAGTGCAATAAGGGGGTGTGATTTGTCAAGGTTGGGTGTGCTAATGTTTTTTGTGGGTCACCCCCTTTGTAGGTTAAAAGAGTAGTCATAAATGCACCATAGGGTCTGTCCGTGGAATATGGGGGGTAAAGTATATCATTTCCCATGTAAAAGGAGGGTAGTTACGCCCACTATTACTACGAAAAAAGCCCTGCCCTTTTCCTTCGCTACTAGGCACGTAGGTTCAGAGCTAGACCGACTACTCCAAGAGCATTCATCCATAAACCGGTCACTGGCACAAATCAAAGAGATGTAATTCATGGGTGTGCCAACACCAATTCCTGCAATTATATAACCAAAAGAGAAAAGACAAGTTGGGCGGGTGCTATTACCAAGACTTGGGGGGTGCAAGTATCAGCCCTCGCACTCTCTTTTTAAAGGGTAATCGACTAGGGTTTTGGGAGGTTCTTCTTCATTTTCGTTCTCCCCAACAGGGGACCTCATCGGCAGCCGCAAGACAAAAAGCAGAGAGGGAGAGAGATGTCGAGAGAGAGGTAGATATACAGAGGGAGAGCTCCTCATTTGGGCGAGAATTGCAAAGGGAGAAAGAGAGAGAGATATAGAAAAGAGGAGCCGGTCATCTTCTCCGGCACTCTTCGTTGCCGCCGGCCATCGCGCACAAGACCCGATCCCCACCTCCACCATCCCCACCTCTTTTATCCACCAAACCCTCTCCTATTTTTCTGCAAACCCATTTCAAAGCCCATTCTCGCCGGCCAACCCACCTTGAAACCCATCTTCATCTTCGTCAACCTCCATTGAAACCCTTCTCCACCATCTAGCTCCCTTACAGCCACCGAAACCCACTACCAAACCCCTTTTCTCCGATCACTCTTCAGCCACCTCTACCATTAACCCATCTTCTCCGACTGGATTGCCCGAATCCGGCGAGAAGCCACCAGCCGAGCCGCCCAAACCCACCACCATTTTCTACCTCTATCCCACCACCAAAACCCCCTTCTCATTTACCCATTCAATTCCAACCTCCATGGATTCCGGTGGCTTTGCCGGAATCCCACCGGAATCCGGTCATTCCCCTCTACAGAACCCTCAATCTAACCTAAACCCCATCTCTTTCTCTCCCCAAACTCACTCCAGTCGGATCTACCTAAACCACCTCTTCTTCATCTCAGATTTTAGGGGGATTTCTCATCTCATTTGGGGGGTTTCTCTATGTTAGCCCAAGGGTTCAACAAGTACTCCTATTGAATTGTTTTGATGATTAACAAACTAAATTTGTTTTAAAGGTTTTATACACTAATGATTTCCATTGGCAAAGTTATAATGTTCACAGTGTACCATCCTCAAGAGTGCATGACAAGGTTGAACTCAAGGTTGAACTCGAGGTTGAACTCAAGCACAAGAATGGCAAATCAACTCAAGCATCAATGGAGTTGAGTGAAGACATGTCAAAGCCTCTACAAGGTGCCAACAAGATTGAAGACCAAGTAAATTTAGAATGTAAACGGTCCTCAATGTTTAGTCTAGGTCTATGGCACAAAGGAGAGTTAAAATCAACCTAGATAGAATTTAATGGGTTTGTGAATGTTCATAGTGGTGTCTCAACATTGTTGGACCCTCATGACACTCCATTTATCTTGAAAAATCAAAGTTCCAAAAGCCCAAACAAAATCAGCAAAATATAAGGAAAATCTGCTGGCCGTAGGCTTCTCGGAACTCCGAGAATATTCTCGGAGCTCCGAGCTCGGAACTCCGAGAAAATTCTCGGAACTCCGAGAATTGTTCCAGGTTCAAAAAATTAGCCGCTCGGAGCTCCGAGCCCGGAGTCCGAGACGACCGTTGGGGTGCGAATATTTTGTCTTTTTTTGTCCCCTCTATTTATATGAACTTAGGGACTCTTGGGTTTTTTACCTAAGCACATTACAAAGATTTCAAGAGCACAAAAAGTCATTTGTTCTCCTTCTCTTGAAGATCTTCACTCTCCATCTCTCTCTTGTGCCATTTACCTTAGATTATTCTTGAGAGACCTTAGGACCTTCACTTGTTCAATCTTGTTCTTGTGAGAGTGAGTGAGCTTTACCTTAAATTAGCCTATCTAGAGGCAAGCAAGCTTTTTCATTTCATCTTCTTTGTATTTGGCACAAAGGGCGCCGTAGAAGACCCTTGGAGCGTAGAGCTCGATTTGTACAAGGCGGAAGGAACGCCGTATTTAAGTTCCTTGGAGAAGATAGTGGAATCCTCAAGGAGAGTAACTTGAGAAGAGTGGAGTAGGTCTTGAGATAAGACCGAACCACTATAAAAATCTTGGTGTCAAAGCTTCTTTGCCTCTTCACCTCTTCTTGTGTGGTAAGTTTTCACTATTGCTTTGAATACTATTTTTGATTTCCTATTCAATCTAAAACTAGTGCAATCTAAGTTTTCAAAATTCTTAAAATTTGAAAAGAAACCCAATTCACCCCCTCTTGGGTTGCTAAGTGGAATTTCAATTGGTATCAGAGCTTAGGCTCTTACATAGGAATTCTCTTTGAAAACCTACAAGGGAAAGATTCAAATGGCAACCTTTTCTCATAGCAATGAGGGGCAATCCACCACTAGACCTCCCTTCTTCAATGGCTCAAACTATCCATATTGGAAAGCTAGAATGAGAGTGTTTTTAAAATCTTTGGATTTTGATGTTTGGAGAAGTATCCAAAATGGATATAATGAACCTAGTGTTGATATGGAACTATGGGATGAAAATGAAAGAAGAGAATCCACTATCAATGCAAAAGCAATGAATGCCTTGATTTGTGCCTTATCTCCCGAGGAGTTCAATCGAGTTTCTACTCTTGAAACCGCTAAGGAGATTTGGGATATGCTAGAGGTAGCTCATGAAGGGACAAATCAAGTGAAAGAGTCCAAGATGAATCTTCTCTTTAGAGAGTATGAGCTATTCATGATGGACCCAAATGAAACCATTGCCGAAATGCATACTAGGTTCACAAACATAACAAATGGGTTGAGATCCTTAGGTAAACAATTGTCTAGCAAGGACTTAGTTACCAAAATACTTAGGTCTTTACCTAAAGATTGGGATCCCAAGGTCACCGCCATTGAAGAAGCAAAAGACGTATCAAAAATGGGCTTAGAAGACTTAATAGGTTCCTTAACAACTTATGAAATGATTTTAAAAGGAAGAGAAACCTTAAACAAACAAAAGGAAGATACAAAAAGGAAAGGAATAGCTTTCAAAGCAAGAGTTGAGAGTGAAGAGGAAGAGAGTGAAGAAGACACACAAGACGATCTTGCTCTCTTCACCAAGAGATTCAAGAAATTTCTCAAATTCAAGAAAGGAGGCAACTCTAGCCAAGGAAGAAATAGACCCTCAAACAAAGAGGAGATGAGATGCTATAAGTGCAACAAGGTTGGTCATATACGGCCAAATTGCCCACTCATCAACAACAATGACAAGGATAGGAAGAATAGAAGACATGGCAAAAAGGCTTTGTGTGCGGCGGCTTGGGATGAAGGGAGTGCTTCATCCGGAAATGAATCCAACGGAAAGGATGAAGATGACCTTTGCTTCATGGGACTCGCCGATGTAACACAAGACATCTCCTTATCCGAGGTAAATGATGTTGATGATTTATCTCATGAATTCTCTAATGATGAACTAATTTTTGCTTGTGAAAAACTTCATGAAAATTTGGATTTACAACTCGCCAAAAACAAAACAATGAAAAAGTCCTTACAAAATGTCACTAGGGATTTTGGGTTCATGAAAAAGGAATTCGATTTGCAAACCAATACAAGTGAAAAATTGTTTTTGGAAAACAAAGCTTTGAATGAAGAAGTAGACAAATTAATCTTTGAAAACAAAAGCTTAAAAGAAGAAAATGAGAAACTTATTTTGAAATGCAAAGAACTTGATTTGACATTTAAAAAATTCTCATGTGGCAAAAATAAACTAGATGAAATTCTTGAAAATAAGCTTGTCTCTCTAGAAAAAAATGGTCTTGGTTACCAACCCTTTTCTAAAGGAAAAGCCTCATTCAAAAATAAAGCTATAGGAAATTTCTCCTACATCCATGCTAACACTAGTGCCTTTATTCCCACTTGTCACTATTGTGGTAGAATAGGACACTTAAGGTTTGCATGCAATGTTAAGAAATCAAAAGCAACAAAATTTATGTGGGTTAAAAAGAATGAGCTTTATGATGTTGCTAACCTTGAAGGACCCAAGAAAAGGTGGGTACCTAAAACTTCAACATGAGCTTTGATTCTTGTAGGTGTGCTTGAAAGGAAAACCCTCAAAGGACAAATGGTTTTTGGATAGCGGTTGCTCAAGGCACATGACGGGAGATGTAAGCAAGTTCGCCTTTGTCACCATGAGTCATCAAGGAAATGTCACCTTTGGGGATGATACAAGAAGCAAAATCCTCGGTGAAGGTACCATTAAAATTAAGGACATTAAGGTTGAACATGTTTTGCTCGTTGACGGTCTTTCATTTAATTTAATAAGCATTAGTCAACTATGTGATCTTGGTCACAAAGTTCTTTTTGAAAAAGATAGATGTAAAATTTTGAATTCCAAGAATAATGATGTTGAATTTGTTGCATATAGAGATGGCAATATGTATTCATTAGCATTAGAAGACCTTGAAAATCAAAACATCCAATGTCTCTCCGCCATGGATGATAACCCTTGGTTATGGCATAGGAGACTTGGTCATGCTCATATGGATTTAATTTCAAGATTATCTTCTAAGAATCTTGTGAGAGAGTTACCTAAACTCAAATACATTAGAGATAAAGTTTGTAGTGCTTGCATTCATGGAAAACATGCTAAAAACTCTTTTAAACCCATAAGTGTATTATCTACCTCTTGTCCACTCCAACTCCTTCATATGGACCTATTTGGTCCCATGAAGACTAGTAGTAGAGGAGGAAGTAGATATGTATATGTGATTGTTGATGACTACTCTCGATTCACTTGGGTGTTATTCTTAACTAGTAAAGATGAAACCTTCAAGAAATTTGTCAACTTGTGCAAGCGAATTCAAAATGAACAAGGGGTTTTCATAAATGAAATTAGAAGTGATCATGGAACCGAGTTTGAGAACTTTGAGTTTGATACCTTTTGCAATGAAAATGGAATCAAGCACAATTTCTCGGCTCCAAGAACTCCCCAACAAAATGGGGTAGTTGAAAGGAAAAATAGATCTATTATTGAAATGGCTAGAACTATGTTAAATGAGCACAATGTTCCAAGAAACTTTTGGGCGGAAGCCGTTCACTCGGCTTGCTATATTTTAAATAGAGTGCTCATTAGACCTCACCTTAACAAAACACCTTATGAACTATGGAGTGGAACACCCCCCAAAGTTAGCTATTTCAAAGTCTTTGGTTGTAAATGTTTTATATTAAACATGAAAGACACCTTGCATAAGTTTGATTCAAAATCCGATGAAGGTATCTTCTTAGGCTATTCAACCCATAGTAAAGCCTATAGAGTCTATAACAAAAGAACTCAAATTGTGGAAGAATCCGTGCATGTCAAATTTGACGAGTCATTTGAACCTCCTAATGTCATTAATGAAGATGATGATGGTGTCAATCTTCTAGAGCCTCTTAGTCAAGTAGAGTCCATTGTCCAACCCTTAGAAAATCTTAATTTAGAAGGTCAACCTATAGAAGAACTTGAAGTAGAAAGTCTTCCTAAACATAGTAGAATCATGTCTAGTCACCCCTCTACTCAAATCATAGGTGAAACCTCACAAGGAGTTAAGACAAGATCTCACTATAAGAATGTTTGTGCCAACATGGCCTTTATCTCCCAAATAGAACCCAAGTCCATAAAAGAAGCTGAAAAGGATGAATTTTGGATGATTGCTATGAATGAGGAACTAAACCAATTTGAGAGAAACCAAGTATGGAGGTTAGTTCCTAGGCCTAGTGATCACCCGGTTATTGGGACTAAATGGGTGTTTAGAAACAAACTCGATGAGCATGGAGATATTCAAAGGAATAAAGCTAGATTGGTAGCCCAAGGTTACAACCAAGAGGAAGGTATCGATTATGATGAGACCTTTGCTCCGGTTGCTAGATTGGAAGCCATAAGGATGCTACTTGCATTTGCATCCCATAAAAACTTTAAGTTGTATCAAATGGATGTGAAGAGTGCATTCCTAAATGGGTATATTATGGAGGAAGTTTATGTTGAACAACCTCCCGGTTTTGAGGATTTCAAATACCCTAATCACGTATATAGGTTGGACAAAGCCTTGTATGGTCTAAAGCAAGCTCCTAGAGCTTGGTATGAGAGGCTTAGCTCCTTCCTATTAGAGAGTGGCTTTCAAATGGGCACGGTTGACAAAACCTTGTTTATTAAAAGAAAAGGAAAAGATATGCTTATTGTTCAAGTCTATGTAGATGATACAATATTTGGTGCTACCAATGATAAGATGTGTGAAGAATTCGCACAATCCATGCAAAAAGAGTTTGAGATGAGTATGATGGGAGAGCTTACCTATTTCCTAGGACTTCAAATCAAACAATGTAAAAATGGAATTTTCATCAACCAAGAGAAGTATACTAAGGAACTCCTTAAGAAATTTGGCATGGATAGCTCTCAAATCAAGCCAACTCCTATGAGCACTTCCACCAAATTAGAAAAGGATGAAAGTGGGAAACCGGTTGATGAGAAAAAGTTTAGAGGAATGATAGGAAGTCTATTATATTTGACCGCTAGTCGGCCGGATATAATGTTTAGCGTGTGCATTTGTGCTAGGTTTCAATCGGGTCCTAAAGAGTCTCATTTGAGTGCCGTTAAGAGGATATTCAAATATCTCAAAGGAACTCCTTCTTTAGGATTATGGTATGAACGATCGAATGAATTCAATCTAGTAGGATTTTCGGATGCCGACTTTGCCGGTTGTAGAATTGATAGAAAAAGCACAAGTGGCACTTGTCAATTTCTAGGAAGGTCTCTAGTGTCCTGGTTTAGCAAAAAACAAAACTCGGTAGCCTTGTCTACAACCGAAGCAGAATACATTGCGGCCGGCGCTTGTTGTGCACAAATCCTATGGATGAAGAACACTCTCATGGACTATAATCTTGCATTTAGTAATGTTCCAATCCATTGTGATAATACAAGCGCCATCAACTTGACAAAAAATCCAATTCAACATTCTAGGACTAAGCACATAGAGGTAAGGCATCATTTCTTAAGAGATCATTCTCAAAAAGGGGATATTGAAATTAAGTACATCCACACCAATGAACAATTGGCGGATATCTTCACAAAACCCCTTAATGAGGATCGATTTTGTGACCTTAGGAGTGGACTCAACATTTGGAGTCTAGATCAAATGAAAGAGTTTGCACATGAAGCATGAATAGAAGACATAATTATCTTTGTATATATATATCTCATATTTTGATTGTGACTACATGGTTTTTGATGATCCAACCCTAACTCTAAAAATCACTCAATTGGTACCCATAGCCCACTTCATTTCAAGGGGGAGTCGGTACTATCACCCTAAATTAAGATACTTAAAACTTTGGCCTTGCGCCATCATCAAAACCCTCGGAAAGTCATCTATGTTCATGCATTGGATCATGATTGGTTAAGTTGCAACTCAAAATATCACATGTAACTCTGTTCTCCTCCCATTAAAAAAAAAAAAAAAAAAGAAAAAAAAAAAAAAATTCTCGGAACTCCGAGATTTTGTCTCGGAACTCCGAGGAAATGAACAGAGGGCTCTGGAACGTTTCTCGGAACTCCGAGAAAATTTCTCGGAACTCCGAGATTTCTTCCAGGCTTCTCGGAACTCCGAGAAAATTTCTCGGAACTCCGAGAATCGGACAGTAGAAAAATAAAAAAAAATTGCGTGTGTTCTCGGAACTCCGAGAAAATTTCTCGGAACTCCGAGAATCGGACAGTAGCAAAACAAAAAAACGCGTGTGTTCTCGGAACTCCGAGCCTATTTCTCGGAGCTCCGAGAATCGGTCCAGGAGCGTTAAAACCCCTGGATCCGGTTCATTTTTTTCATTTTCTCCTCTCCCCTTTCCCTCTTCCTTCCCTTTCTTCTCAAATACTACCTCCATTTTCGTTCTTTTTCTTCCTTTTTCAACTTCCACAACCCCTTTTCCTCCTTCAAACCATTTCCTTTACCTCTCTTCTTCCTACCAACCCATTTTTCTTCTTCAAACCCTAAAATTTCTCCTTTTTTTCGTTTTTCTTCTTCTTCCTTTCTCCCCTTCTTCTATTTTCTTCCATTCTAGGGCTATTTCCTTGTTTTTAAACCCTTATCCGTCTCTATTTCTCTATTTCTCTCTATTTCTCTTATTCTCCTTCATTTTAGGGCTATCTCTCTACTCACATTTCTTCTCACAATGCCTCCCAAAACCAAAAATCTCAACATTGGAGGCTCCTCCCAAGCTGCAGACCCTGAATACTTTCCTGAAGAAGTTCCCGAGGAAGAAGGGCCTTCTCGGAAGAAGGCAAAGGCAAAGGCTGTAGCGGCTGAGGTTGTGCCTAACTCATTTTTTACTGGGGATAAAGCCAAGAAACTCTGGGCCGACATCGGCACTAGGGGCATCCTCACCGGCAGGTACATTGATCCTCCTGTCCTTCAAAATTTCGACTTACAGGCCAAATTTGATGCCCTTCACTGGACATCCATCCTACACCTCAATGAACCAGTATACCCTCGATTGGTGCGTCTCTTCTACGCCAATCTCACAATTTCTCCTTCCTTCTTCAAAATTGAATCCAAAATCAAGAAAACAGTGATCAAACTCAACTATCACACCTTTGCCACTCTTCTTGGGATCAGCTTTGATGGCCTCACCCACTATTTCTGGCCGGAAGATGGGACCCATTCACTTGATGATATCGATCATGACACGGTCTATGGTAGGATTACGCGGAACTACCACTCTGGTATGCCCGTCCAATCCGCCGACCTCATTCCGGTAGCACGTATGCTTCACAACTTTATGTACCACATCTTCATCCCTCGTGGTGGGATGCGTGAAGCCCTCAGACCCTTAGAGGCCTATCTTATCTACAGCATTCTCGAGGGCCGCCAGCTTTGTCTGCCGTACATCATGTTTCGCTACATGTTTCAGACCCCTGGCCGCTACCGCTCTTCGTTGCCCTATGGCATGGTCCTCACCCGTGTCTTCCGTCACTTTGGCATCACCTTGGATGGTGAACTGACCATGACTCCGACTGCCCCGTTTGATGAGCAGACCTTTAACCGAATGGCTTTGAATCAAGTCGCGGTTGACGATGCTCCTGCCGCTGAAGGCGGCTACGAAGCCGATGCTCAGGCTGCACCGGCCCCGCAGCCATCACAGGATACATCTTCATACTGCACTCGCCAGGATTTGGCTCAGATGCAGGAGGCTATTGAACGATCCATGGCCTCACAATTTGCGCAGCTATCTACCCATGTTGACTCTGAGATCTCTGCTCGCTTCCAGACCATGACTACCCATGTTGATGAGCAGTGGGCCGCTTATTATCGCTACCTCTCCGGTGACCAGTGGGGCCAGGCACCGGGCAGCTCTTCTCATCAGCCACCGCCTCCTCCGCCTCAGTAGATGGCTCGAGTTCTCTGATGCTCAGATTTCTATTTCTATTCGGTGTATCTATCTGTTTCTGTTGTGTATCGATAGTCTTTGGACTATACGCTGGTTGTATGGATCTTTTTTTTGGGATGTTTTAGGTTTATCTATATCTGTCACCATTATGCTGTGTCATGAATGCTATGTATGCTGACTGATTGTATGCACTTTTCTGTATGCCATTTCACATCCTCTATATATATCTCTATGTTTCATTCTTTTTGCTTGCATACCATGTATTATGCCTACTCTCTTTATCGCATTTCACGTTACTTGTTCATTTGCTCTCACCTACCCTCACTCCTTTTGTTCCACCTTTTTGGTGATGACAAAAGGGGGAGAATATTTGAGCTCCCAATGCATATATTAAGGGGGAGCAAAGCTCTATGCTTAAAATGTTGCAATCAAATTTTCATCCTTAAAGTAATGCCTTAAATGTTCAATTAAATCAAACTCTTAGGGGGAGCCCAAAGTGTTTTATTCATCCCTAAAGGGGGAGCTCCTACCCTAAAACAAATTATGTTTGTCATCATCAAAAAGGGGGAGATTGTTAGCCCAAGGGTTCAACAAGTACTCCTATTGAATTGTTTTGATGATTAACAAACTAAATTTGTTTTAAAGGTTTTATACACTAATGATTTCCATTGGCAAAGTTATAATGTTCACAGTGTACCATCCTCAAGAGTGCATGACAAGGTTGAACTCAAGGTTGAACTCGAGGTTGAACTCAAGCACAAGAATGGCAAATCAACTCAAGCATCAATGGAGTTGAGTGAAGACATGTCAAAGCCTCTACAAGGTGCCAACAAGATTGAAGACCAAGTAAATTTAGAATGTAAACGGTCCTCAATGTTTAGTCTAGGTCTATGGCACAAAGGAGAGTTAAAATCAACCTAGATAGAATTTAATGGGTTTGTGAATGTTCATAGTGGTGTCTCAACATTGTTGGACCCTCATGACACTCCATTTATCTTGAAAAATCAAAGTTCCAAAAGCCCAAACAAAATCAGCAAAATATAAGGAAAATCTGCTGGCCGTAGGCTTCTCGGAACTCCGAGAATATTCTCGGAGCTCCGAGCTCGGAACTCCGAGAAAATTCTCGGAACTCCGAGAATTGTTCCAGGTTCAAAAAATTAGCCGCTCGGAGCTCCGAGCCCGGAGTCCGAGACGACCGTTGGGGTGCGAATATTTTGTCTTTTTTTGTCCCCTCTATTTATATGAACTTAGGGACTCTTGGGTTTTTTACCTAAGCACATTACAAAGATTTCAAGAGCACAAAAAGTCATTTGTTCTCCTTCTCTTGAAGATCTTCACTCTCCATCTCTCTCTTGTGCCATTTACCTTAGATTATTCTTGAGAGACCTTAGGACCTTCACTTGTTCAATCTTGTTCTTGTGAGAGTGAGTGAGCTTTACCTTAAATTAGCCTATCTAGAGGCAAGCAAGCTTTTTCATTTCATCTTCTTTGTATTTGGCACAAAGGGCGCCGTAGAAGACCCTTGGAGCGTAGAGCTCGATTTGTACAAGGCGGAAGGAACGCCGTATTTAAGTTCCTTGGAGAAGATAGTGGAATCCTCAAGGAGAGTAACTTAAGAAGAGTGGAGTAGGTCTTGAGATAAGACCGAACCACTATAAAAATCTTGGTGTCAAAGCTTCTTTGCCTCTTCACCTCTTCTTGTGTGGTAAGTTTTCACTATTGCTTTGAATACTATTTTTGATTTCCTATTCAATCTAAAACTAGTGCAATCTAAGTTTTCAAAATTCTTAAAATTTGAAAAGAAACCCAATTCACCCCCTCTTGGGTTGCTAAGTGGAATTGGCTAATTTAAAATTTTGGGTTAATCAAATGAGATATTAAAATCAATTTGCAAGTTTAAGCTATTTATATCTAACCCTTGTTCAAATAGTAAGATAATAAAAGTAGGGTTTAGATATTATTATCATGTATTCACTAACCCTTGTTCAATTAAAACATAAACACACAAGAGGGTTAGAATTTACCAATCACCAATTGCAAAAGGGCAAGCGAGAGAAGAAGAGAGACACCAAGATTTATAGTGGTTCGGTCTATCAACAAGACCTACTCCACTTTCCAAGTTTATCTCCTTGGGTACTCCACTAAAGATGGGATTCTTCACGCCAAATCTCCAAGCTTTACGAGAACACCTTCTCTTCCTCTGAGGGAACAAACCCTCTTCGCTCCGGATTCACCTTTCTTAATGGGCTGAATCGGAGACCCTCTTTCTACTTTAAGATTCGCCTTTCTTAACGGGCCGAATCGAAGACTCTCTACAACAATGAGATTCACCTTTCTTATCGGGCCGAATCGGAGACCCTCATACAACAATGAAGAACAAAAATAAGAAAAACTCTCATAGCCTCTTGATAGGCGGATTACAAAAATGATAGCTCACAATCTCTCCAAAAAGATAACAAAGATAAAGCCTATGGAGATCCTCTTGATAAATGTGATTTACAAAATCAAAGCATAGAAGAGGATAAACTAAAAACCTTTAGATTTGAAAGTTTAGGCTTGATAGATTTGAAAATGAAACGCCAAAAGGTTGTTTAGTTGGTCTAGGATAGGGTATAAATAGCCCATACAAAGATATGACCGTTTGGGGGCAAAACCATAAAGCCCATACTGTAGACACCCCATTTTGACCGAACCCCAATATCTTGTTTTAAATAAAAACCCTAGGAAATTAGTGTTTTATAGTTCCAAATTTCTTCCTAGGGTAGTTTAGTGTCCCAGGTAGGTCCCATTAAAATTTTAGGAAAATCCGATAAAAATTGTTTAATTAGACAAGCTGAGTTGGTAGTGTAGTATAGTGCAATAAGGGGGTGTGATTTGTCAAGGTTGGGTGTGCTAATGTTTTTTGTGGGTCACCCCCTTTGTAGGTTAAAAGAGTAGTCATAAATGCACCATAGGGTCTGTCCGTGGAATATGGGGGGTAAAGTATATCATTTCCCATGTAAAAGGAGGGTAGTTACGCCCACTATTACTACGAAAAAAGCCCTGCCCTTTTCCTTCGCTACTAGGCACGTAGGTTCAGAGCTAGACCGACTACTCCAAGAGCATTCATCCATAAACCGGTCACTGGCACAAATCAAAGAGATGTAATTCATGGGTGTGCCAACACCAATTCCTGCAATTATATAACCAAAAGAGAAAAGACAAGTTGGGCGGGTGCTATTACCAAGACTTGGGGGGTGCAAGTATCAGCCCTCGCACTCTCTTTTTAAAGGGTAATCGACTAGGGTTTTGGGAGGTTCTTCTTCATTTTCGTTCTCCCCAACAGGGGACCTCATCGGCAGCCGCAAGACAAAAAGCAGAGAGGGAGAGAGATGTCGAGAGAGAGGGAGATATACAGAGGGAGAGCTCCTCATTTGGGCGAGAATTGCAAAGGGAGAAAGAGAGAGAGATATAGAAAAGAGGAGCCGGTCATCTTCTCCGGCACTCTTCGTTGCCGCCGGCCATCGCGCACAAGACCCGATCCCCACCTCCACCATCCCCACCTCTTTTATCCACCAAACCCTCTCCTATTTTTCTGCAAACCCATTTCAAAGCCCATTCTCGCCGGCCAACCCACCTTGAAACCCATCTTCATCTTCGTCAACCTCCATTGAAACCCTTCTCCACCATCTAGCTCCCTTACAGCCACCGAAACCCACTACCAAACCCCTTTTCTCCGATCACTCTTCAGCCACCTCTACCATTAACCCATCTTCTCCGACTGGATTGCCCGAATCCGGCGAGAAGCCACCAGCCGAGCCGCCCAAACCCACCACCATTTTCTACCTCTATCCCACCACCAAAACCCCCTTCTCATTTACCCATTCAATTCCAACCTCCATGGATTCCGGTGGCTTTGCCGGAATCCCACCGGAATCCGGTCATTCCCCTCTACAGAACCCTCAATCTAACCTAAACCCCATCTCTTTCTCTCCCCAAACTCACTCCAGTCGGATCTACCTAAACCACCTCTTCTTCATCTCAGATTTTAAGGGGATTTCTCATCTCATTTGGGGGGTTTCTCTATGTTAGCCCAAGGGTTCAACAAGTACTCCTATTGAATTGTTTTGATGATTAACAAACTAAATTTGTTTTAAAGGTTTTATACACTAATGATTTCCATTGGCAAAGTTATAATGTTCACAGTGTACCATCCTCAAGAGTGCATGACAAGGTTGAACTCAAGGTTGAACTCGAGGTTGAACTCAAGCACAAGAATGGCAAATCAACTCAAGCATCAATGGAGTTGAGTGAAGACATGTCAAAGCCTCTACAAGGTGCCAACAAGATTGAAGACCAAGTAAATTTAGAATGTAAACGGTCCTCAATGTTTAGTCTAGGTCTATGGCACAAAGGAGAGTTAAAATCAACCTAGATAGAATTTAATGGGTTTGTGAATGTTCATAGTGGTGTCTCAACATTGTTGGACCCTCATGACACTCCATTTATCTTGAAAAATCAAAGTTCCAAAAGCCCAAACAAAATCAGCAAAATATAAGGAAAATCTGCTGGCCGTAGGCTTCTCGGAACTCCGAGAATATTCTCGGAGCTCCGAGCTCGGAACTCCGAGAAAATTCTCGGAACTCCGAGAATTGTTCCAGGTTCAAAAAATTAGCCGCTCGGAGCTCCGAGCCCGGAGTCCGAGACGACCGTTGGGGTGCGAATATTTTGTCTTTTTTTGTCCCCTCTATTTATATGAACTTAGGGACTCTTGGGTTTTTTACCTAAGCACATTACAAAGATTTCAAGAGCACAAAAAGTCATTTGTTCTCCTTCTCTTGAAGATCTTCACTCTCCATCTCTCTCTTGTGCCATTTACCTTAGATTATTCTTGAGAGACCTTAGGACCTTCACTTGTTCAATCTTGTTCTTGTGAGAGTGAGTGAGCTTTACCTTAAATTAGCCTATCTAGAGGCAAGCAAGCTTTTTCATTTCATCTTCTTTGTATTTGGCACAAAGGGCGCCGTAGAAGACCCTTGGAGCGTAGAGCTCGATTTGTACAAGGCGGAAGGAACGCCGTATTTAAGTTCCTTGGAGAAGATAGTGGAATCCTCAAGGAGAGTAACTTGAGAAGAGTGGAGTAGGTCTTGAGATAAGACCGAACCACTATAAAAATCTTGGTGTCAAAGCTTCTTTGCCTCTTCACCTCTTCTTGTGTGGTAAGTTTTCACTATTGCTTTGAATACTATTTTTGATTTCCTATTCAATCTAAAACTAGTGCAATCTAAGTTTTCAAAATTCTTAAAATTTGAAAAGAAACCCAATTCACCCCCTCTTGGGTTGCTAAGTGGAATTTCAATTGGTATCAGAGCTTAGGCTCTTACATAGGAATTCTCTTTGAAAACCTACAAGGGAAAGATTCAAATGGCAACCTTTTCTCATAGCAATGAGGGGCAATCCACCACTAGACCTCCCTTCTTCAATGGCTCAAACTATCCATATTGGAAAGCTAGAATGAGAGTGTTTTTAAAATCTTTGGATTTTGATGTTTGGAGAAGTATCCAAAATGGATATAATGAACCTAGTGTTGATATGGAACTATGGGATGAAAATGAAAGAAGAGAATCCACTATCAATGCAAAAGCAATGAATGCCTTGATTTGTGCCTTATCTCCCGAGGAGTTCAATCGAGTTTCTACTCTTGAAACCGCTAAGGAGATTTGGGATATGTTAGAGGTAGCTCATGAAGGGACAAATCAAGTGAAAGAGTCCAAGATGAATCTTCTCTTTAGAGAGTATGAGCTATTCATGATGGACCCAAATGAAACCATTGCCGAAATGCATACTAGGTTCACAAACATAACAAATGGGTTGAGATCCTTAGGTAAACAATTGTCTAGCAAGGACTTAGTTACCAAAATACTTAGGTCTTTACCTAAAGATTGGGATCCCAAGGTCACCGCCATTGAAGAAGCAAAAGACGTATCAAAAATGGGCTTAGAAGACTTAATAGGTTCCTTAACAACTTATGAAATGATTTTAAAAGGAAGAGAAACCTTAAACAAACAAAAGGAAGATACAAAAAGGAAAGGAATAGCTTTCAAAGCAAGAGTTGAGAGTGAAGAGGAAGAGAGTGAAGAAGACACACAAGACGATCTTGCTCTCTTCACCAAGAGATTCAAGAAATTTCTCAAATTCAAGAAAGGAGGCAACTCTAGCCAAGGAAGAAATAGACCCTCAAACAAAGAGGAGATGAGATGCTATAAGTGCAACAAGGTTGGTCATATACGGCCAAATTGCCCACTCATCAACAACAATGACAAGGATAGGAAGAATAGAAGACATGGCAAAAAGGCTTTGTGTGCGGCGGCTTGGGATGAAGGGAGTGCTTCATCCGGAAATGAATCCAACGGAAAGGATGAAGATGACCTTTGCTTCATGGGACTCGCCGATGTAACACAAGACATCTCCTTATCCGAGGTAAATGATGTTGATGATTTATCTCATGAATTCTCTAATGATGAACTAATTTTTGCTTGTGAAAAACTTCATGAAAATTTGGATTTACAACTCGCCAAAAACAAAACAATGAAAAAGTCCTTACAAAATGTCACTAGGGATTTTGGGTTCATGAAAAAGGAATTCGATTTGCAAACCAATACAAGTGAAAAATTGTTTTTGGAAAACAAAGCTTTGAATGAAGAAGTAGACAAATTAATCTTTGAAAACAAAAGCTTAAAAGAAGAAAATGAGAAACTTATTTTGAAATGCAAAGAACTTGATTTGACATTTAAAAAATTCTCATGTGGCAAAAATAAACTAGATGAAATTCTTGAAAATAAGCTTGTCTCTCTAGAAAAAAATGGTCTTGGTTACCAACCCTTTTCTAAAGGAAAAGCCTCATTCAAAAATAAAGCTATAGGAAATTTCTCCTACATCCATGCTAACACTAGTGCCTTTATTCCCACTTGTCACTATTGTGGTAGAATAGGACACTTAAGGTTTGCATGCAATGTTAAGAAATCAAAAGCAACAAAATTTATGTGGGTTAAAAAGAATGAGCTTTATGATGTTGCTAACCTTGAAGGACCCAAGAAAAGGTGGGTACCTAAAACTTCAACATGAGCTTTGATTCTTGTAGGTGTGCTTGAAAGGAAAACCCTCAAAGGACAAATGGTTTTTGGATAGCGGTTGCTCAAGGCACATGACGGGAGATGTAAGCAAGTTCGCCTTTGTCACCATGAGTCATCAAGGAAATGTCACCTTTGGGGATGATACAAGAAGCAAAATCCTCGGTGAAGGTACCATTAAAATTAAGGACATTAAGGTTGAACATGTTTTGCTCGTTGACGGTCTTTCATTTAATTTAATAAGCATTAGTCAACTATGTGATCTTGGTCACAAAGTTCTTTTTGAAAAAGATAGATGTAAAATTTTGAATTCCAAGAATAATGATGTTGAATTTGTTGCATATAGAGATGGCAATATGTATTCATTAGCATTAGAAGACCTTGAAAATCAAAACATCCAATGTCTCTCCGCCATGGATGATAACCCTTGGTTATGGCATAGGAGACTTGGTCATGCTCATATGGATTTAATTTCAAGATTATCTTCTAAGAATCTTGTGAGAGAGTTACCTAAACTCAAATACATTAGAGATAAAGTTTGTAGTGCTTGCATTCATGGAAAACATGCTAAAAACTCTTTTAAACCCATAAGTGTATTATCTACCTCTTGTCCACTCCAACTCCTTCATATGGACCTATTTGGTCCCATGAAGACTAGTAGTAGAGGAGGAAGTAGATATGTATATGTGATTGTTGATGACTACTCTCGATTCACTTGGGTGTTATTCTTAACTAGTAAAGATGAAACCTTCAAGAAATTTGTCAACTTGTGCAAGCGAATTCAAAATGAACAAGGGGTTTTCATAAATGAAATTAGAAGTGATCATGGAACCGAGTTTGAGAACTTTGAGTTTGATACCTTTTGCAATGAAAATGGAATCAAGCACAATTTCTCGGCTCCAAGAACTCCCCAACAAAATGGGGTAGTTGAAAGGAAAAATAGATCTATTATTGAAATGGCTAGAACTATGTTAAATGAGCACAATGTTCCAAGAAACTTTTGGGCGGAAGCCGTTCACTCGGCTTGCTATATTTTAAATAGAGTGCTCATTAGACCTCACCTTAACAAAACACCTTATGAACTATGGAGTGGAACACCCCCCAAAGTTAGCTATTTCAAAGTCTTTGGTTGTAAATGTTTTATATTAAACATGAAAGACACCTTGCATAAGTTTGATTCAAAATCCGATGAAGGTATCTTCTTAGGCTATTCAACCCATAGTAAAGCCTATAGAGTCTATAACAAAAGAACTCAAATTGTGGAAGAATCCGTGCATGTCAAATTTGACGAGTCATTTGAACCTCCTAATGTCATTAATGAAGATGATGATGGTGTCAATCTTCTAGAGCCTCTTAGTCAAGTAGAGTCCATTGTCCAACCCTTAGAAAATCTTAATTTAGAAGGTCAACCTATAGAAGAACTTGAAGTAGAAAGTCTTCCTAAACATAGTAGAATCATGTCTAGTCACCCCTCTACTCAAATCATAGGTGAAACCTCACAAGGAGTTAAGACAAGATCTCACTATAAGAATGTTTGTGCCAACATGGCCTTTATCTCCCAAATAGAACCCAAGTCCATAAAAGAAGCTGAAAAGGATGAATTTTGGATGATTGCTATGAATGAGGAACTAAACCAATTTGAGAGAAACCAAGTATGGAGGTTAGTTCCTAGGCCTAGTGATCACCCGGTTATTGGGACTAAATGGGTGTTTAGAAACAAACTCGATGAGCATGGAGATATTCAAAGGAATAAAGCTAGATTGGTAGCCCAAGGTTACAACCAAGAGGAAGGTATCGATTATGATGAGACCTTTGCTCCGGTTGCTAGATTGGAAGCCATAAGGATGCTACTTGCATTTGCATCCCATAAAAACTTTAAGTTGTATCAAATGGATGTGAAGAGTGCATTCCTAAATGGGTATATTATGGAGGAAGTTTATGTTGAACAACCTCCCGGTTTTGAGGATTTCAAATACCCTAATCACGTATATAGGTTGGACAAAGCCTTGTATGGTCTAAAGCAAGCTCCTAGAGCTTGGTATGAGAGGCTTAGCTCCTTCCTATTAGAGAGTGGCTTTCAAATGGGCACGGTTGACAAAACCTTGTTTATTAAAAGAAAAGGAAAAGATATGCTTATTGTTCAAGTCTATGTAGATGATACAATATTTGGTGCTACCAATGATAAGATGTGTGAAGAATTCGCACAATCCATGCAAAAAGAGTTTGAGATGAGTATGATGGGAGAGCTTACCTATTTCCTAGGACTTCAAATCAAACAATGTAAAAATGGAATTTTCATCAACCAAGAGAAGTATACTAAGGAACTCCTTAAGAAATTTGGCATGGATAGCTCTCAAATCAAGCCAACTCCTATGAGCACTTCCACCAAATTAGAAAAGGATGAAAGTGGGAAACCGGTTGATGAGAAAAAGTTTAGAGGAATGATAGGAAGTCTATTATATTTGACCGCTAGTCGGCCGGATATAATGTTTAGCGTGTGCATTTGTGCTAGGTTTCAATCGGGTCCTAAAGAGTCTCATTTGAGTGCCGTTAAGAGGATATTCAAATATCTCAAAGGAACTCCTTCTTTAGGATTATGGTATGAACGATCGAATGAATTCAATCTAGTAGGATTTTCGGATGCCGACTTTGCCGGTTGTAGAATTGATAGAAAAAGCACAAGTGGCACTTGTCAATTTCTAGGAAGGTCTCTAGTGTCCTGGTTTAGCAAAAAACAAAACTCGGTAGCCTTGTCTACAACCGAAGCAGAATACATTGCGGCCGGCGCTTGTTGTGCACAAATCCTATGGATGAAGAACACTCTCATGGACTATAATCTTGCATTTAGTAATGTTCCAATCCATTGTGATAATACAAGCGCCATCAACTTGACAAAAAATCCAATTCAACATTCTAGGACTAAGCACATAGAGGTAAGGCATCATTTCTTAAGAGATCATTCTCAAAAAGGGGATATTGAAATTAAGTACATCCACACCAATGAACAATTGGCGGATATCTTCACAAAACCCCTTAATGAGGATCGATTTTGTGACCTTAGGAGTGGACTCAACATTTGGAGTCTAGATCAAATGAAAGAGTTTGCACATGAAGCATGAATAGAAGACATAATTATCTTTGTATATATATATCTCATATTTTGATTGTGACTACATGGTTTTTGATGATCCAACCCTAACTCTAAAAATCACTCAATTGGTACCCATAGCCCACTTCATTTCAAGGGGGAGTCGGTACTATCACCCTAAATTAAGATACTTAAAACTTTGGCCTTGCGCCATCATCAAAACCCTCGGAAAGTCATCTATGTTCATGCATTGAATCATGATTGGTTAAGTTGCAACTCAAAATATCACATGTAACTCTGTTCTCCTCCCATTAAAAAAAAAAAAAAAAAAGAAAAAAAAAAGAAAATTCTCGGAACTCCGAGATTTTGTCTCGGAACTCCGAGGAAATGAACAGAGGGCTCTGGAACGTTTCTCGGAACTCCGAGAAAATTTCTCGGAACTCCGAGATTTCTTCCAGGCTTCTCGGAACTCCGAGAAAATTTCTCGGAACTCCGAGAATCGGACAGTAGAAAAATAAAAAAAAATTGCGTGTGTTCTCGGAACTCCGAGAAAATTTCTCGGAACTCCGAGAATCGGACAGTAGCAAAACAAAAAAACGCGTGTGTTCTCGGAACTCCGAGCCTATTTCTCGGAGCTCCGAGAATCGGTCCAGGAGCGTTAAAACCCCTGGATCCGGTTCATTTTTTTCATTTTCTCCTCTCCCCTTTCCCTCTTCCTTCCCTTTCTTCTCAAATACTACCTCCATTTTCGTTCTTTTTCTTCCTTTTTCAACTTCCACAACCCCTTTTCCTCCTTCAAACCATTTCCTTTACCTCTCTTCTTCCTACCAACCCATTTTTCTTCTTCAAACCCTAAAATTTCTCCTTTTTTTCGTTTTTCTTCTTCTTCCTTTCTCCCCTTCTTCTATTTTCTTCCATTCTAGGGCTATTTCCTTGTTTTTAAACCCTTATCCGTCTCTATTTCTCTATTTCTCTCTATTTCTCTTATTCTCCTTCATTTTAGGGCTATCTCTCTACTCACATTTCTTCTCACAATGCCTCCCAAAACCAAAAATCTCAACATTGGAGGCTCCTCCCAAGCTGCAGACCCTGAATACTTTCCTGAAGAAGTTCCCGAGGAAGAAGGGCCTTCTCGGAAGAAGGCAAAGGCAAAGGCTGTAGCGGCTGAGGTTGTGCCTAACTCATTTTTTACTGGGGATAAAGCCAAGAAACTCTGGGCCGACATCGGCACTAGGGGCATCCTCACCGGCAGGTACATTGATCCTCCTGTCCTTCAAAATTTCGACTTACAGGCCAAATTTGATGCCCTTCACTGGACATCCATCCTACACCTCAATGAACCAGTATACCCTCGATTGGTGCGTCTCTTCTACGCCAATCTCACAATTTCTCCTTCCTTCTTCAAAATTGAATCCAAAATCAAGAAAACAGTGATCAAACTCAACTATCACACCTTTGCCACTCTTCTTGGGATCAGCTTTGATGGCCTCACCCACTATTTCTGGCCGGAAGATGGGACCCATTCACTTGATGATATCGATCATGACACGGTCTATGGTAGGATTACGCGGAACTACCACTCTGGTATGCCCGTCCAATCCGCCGACCTCATTCCGGTAGCACGTATGCTTCACAACTTTATGTACCACATCTTCATCCCTCGTGGTGGGATGCGTGAAGCCCTCAGACCCTTAGAGGCCTATCTTATCTACAGCATTCTCGAGGGCCGCCAGCTTTGTCTGCCGTACATCATGTTTCGCTACATGTTTCAGACCCCTGGCCGCTACCGCTCTTCGTTGCCCTATGGCATGGTCCTCACCCGTGTCTTACGTCACTTTGGCATCACCTTGGATGGTGAACTGACCATGACTCCGACTGCCCCGTTTGATGAGCAGACCTTTAACCGAATGGCTTTGAATCAAGTCGCGGTTGACGATGCTCCTGCCGCTGAAGGCGGCTACGAAGCCGATGCTCAGGCTGCACCGGCCCCGCAGCCATCACATGATACATCTTCATACTGCACTCGCCAGGATTTGGCTCAGATGCAGGAGGCTATTGAACGATCCATGGCCTCACAATTTGCGCAGCTATCTACCCATGTTGACTCTGAGATCTCTGCTCGCTTCCAGACCATGACTACCCATGTTGATGAGCAGTGGGCCGCTTATTATCGCTACCTCTCCGGTGACCAGTGGGGCCAGGCACCGGGCAGCTCTTCTCATCAGCCACCGCCTCCTCCGCCTCAGTAGATGGCTCGAGTTCTCTGATGCTCAGATTTCTATTTCTATTCGGTGTATCTATCTGTTTCTGTTGTGTATCGATAGTCTTTGGACTATACGCTGGTTGTATGGATCTTTTTTTTGGGATGTTTTAGGTTTATCTATATCTGTCACCATTATGCTGTGTCATGAATGCTATGTATGCTGACTGATTGTATGCACTTTTCTGTATGCCATTTCACATCCTCTATATATATCTCTATGTTTCATTCTTTTTGCTTGCATACCATGTATTATGCCTACTCTCTTTATCGCATTTCACGTTACTTGTTCATTTGCTCTCACCTACCCTCACTCCTTTTGTTCCACCTTTTTGGTGATGACAAAAGGGGGAGAATATTTGAGCTCCCAATGCATATATTAAGGGGGAGCAAAGCTCTATGCTTAAAATGTTGCAATCAAATTTTCATCCTTAAAGTAATGCCTTAAATGTTCAATTAAATCAAACTCTTAGGGGGAGCCCAAAGTGTTTTATTCATCCCTAAAGGGGGAGCTCCTACCCTAAAACAAATTATGTTTGTCATCATCAAAAAGGGGGAGATTGTTAGCCCAAGGGTTCAACAAGTACTCCTATTGAATTGTTTTGATGATTAACAAACTAAATTTGTTTTAAAGGTTTTATACACTAATGATTTCCATTGGCAAAGTTATAATGTTCACAGTGTACCATCCTCAAGAGTGCATGACAAGGTTGAACTCAAGGTTGAACTCGAGGTTGAACTCAAGCACAAGAATGGCAAATCAACTCAAGCATCAATGGAGTTGAGTGAAGACATGTCAAAGCCTCTACAAGGTGCCAACAAGATTGAAGACCAAGTAAATTTAGAATGTAAACGGTCCTCAATGTTTAGTCTAGGTCTATGGCACAAAGGAGAGTTAAAATCAACCTAGATAGAATTTAATGGGTTTGTGAATGTTCATAGTGGTGTCTCAACATTGTTGGACCCTCATGACACTCCATTTATCTTGAAAAATCAAAGTTCCAAAAGCCCAAACAAAATCAGCAAAATATAAGGAAAATCTGCTGGCCGTAGGCTTCTCGGAACTCCGAGAATATTCTCGGAGCTCCGAGCTCGGAACTCCGAGAAAATTCTCGGAACTCCGAGAATTGTTCCAGGTTCAAAAAATTAGCCGCTCGGAGCTCCGAGCCCGGAGTCCGAGACGACCGTTGGGGTGCGAATATTTTGTCTTTTTTTGTCCCCTCTATTTATATGAACTTAGGGACTCTTGGGTTTTTTACCTAAGCACATTACAAAGATTTCAAGAGCACAAAAAGTCATTTGTTCTCCTTCTCTTGAAGATCTTCACTCTCCATCTCTCTCTTGTGCCATTTACCTTAGATTATTCTTGAGAGACCTTAGGACCTTCACTTGTTCAATCTTGTTCTTGTGAGAGTGAGTGAGCTTTACCTTAAATTAGCCTATCTAGAGGCAAGCAAGCTTTTTCATTTCATCTTCTTTGTATTTGGCACAAAGGGCGCCGTAGAAGACCCTTGGAGCGTAGAGCTCGATTTGTACAAGGCGGAAGGAACGCCGTATTTAAGTTCCTTGGAGAAGATAGTGGAATCCTCAAGGAGAGTAACTTAAGAAGAGTGGAGTAGGTCTTGAGATAAGACCGAACCACTATAAAAATCTTGGTGTCAAAGCTTCTTTGCCTCTTCACCTCTTCTTGTGTGGTAAGTTTTCACTATTGCTTTGAATACTATTTTTGATTTCCTATTCAATCTAAAACTAGTGCAATCTAAGTTTTCAAAATTCTTAAAATTTGAAAAGAAACCCAATTCACCCCCTCTTGGGTTGCTAAGTGGAATTGGCTAATTTAAAATTTTGGGTTAATCAAATGAGATATTAAAATCAATTTGCAAGTTTAAGCTATTTATATCTAACCCTTGTTCAAATAGTAAGATAATAAAAGTAGGGTTTAGATATTATTATCATGTATTCACTAACCCTTGTTCAATTAAAACATAAACACACAAGAGGGTTAGAATTTACCAATCACCAATTGCAAAAGGGCAAGCGAGAGAAGAAGAGAGACACCAAGATTTATAGTGGTTCGGTCTATCAACAAGACCTACTCCACTTTCCAAGTTTATCTCCTTGGGTACTCCACTAAAGATGGGATTCTTCACGCCAAATCTCCAAGCTTTACGAGAACACCTTCTCTTCCTCTGAGGGAACAAACCCTCTTCGCTCCGGATTCACCTTTCTTAATGGGCTGAATCGGAGACCCTCTTTCTACTTTAAGATTCGCCTTTCTTAACGGGCCGAATCGAAGACTCTCTACAACAATGAGATTCACCTTTCTTATCGGGCCGAATCGGAGACCCTCATACAACAATGAAGAACAAAAATAAGAAAAACTCTCATAGCCTCTTGATAGGCGGATTACAAAAATGATAGCTCACAATCTCTCCAAAAAGATAACAAAGATAAAGCCTATGGAGATCCTCTTGATAAATGTGATTTACAAAATCAAAGCATAGAAGAGGATAAACTAAAAACCTTTAGATTTGAAAGTTTAGGCTTGATAGATTTGAAAATGAAACGCCAAAAGGTTGTTTAGTTGGTCTAGGATAGGGTATAAATAGCCCATACAAAGATATGACCGTTTGGGGGCAAAACCATAAAGCCCATACTGTAGACACCCCATTTTGACCGAACCCCAATATCTTGTTTTAAATAAAAACCCTAGGAAATTAGTGTTTTATAGTTCCAAATTTCTTCCTAGGGTAGTTTAGTGTCCCAGGTAGGTCCCATTAAAATTTTAGGAAAATCCGATAAAAATTGTTTAATTAGACAAGCTGAGTTGGTAGTGTAGTGTAGTGCAATAAGGGGGTGTGATTTGTCAAGGTTGGGTGTGCTAATGTTTTTTGTGGGTCACCCCCTTTGTAGGTTAAAAGAGTAGTCATAAATGCACCATAGGGTCTGTCCGTGGAATATGGGGGGTAAAGTATATCATTTCCCATGTAAAAGGAGGGTAGTTACGCCCACTATTACTACGAAAAAAGCCCTGCCCTTTTCCTTCGCTACTAGGCACGTAGGTTCAGAGCTAGACCGACTACTCCAAGAGCATTCATCCATAAACCGGTCACTGGCACAAATCAAAGAGATGTAATTCATGGGTGTGCCAACACCAATTCCTGCAATTATATAACCAAAAGAGAAAAGACAAGTTGGGCGGGTGCTATTACCAAGACTTGGGGGGTGCAAGTATCAGCCCTCGCACTCTCTTTTTAAAGGGTAATCGACTAGGGTTTTGGGAGGTTCTTCTTCATTTTCGTTCTCCCCAACAGGGGACCTCATCGGCAGCCGCAAGACAAAAAGCAGAGAGGGAGAGAGATGTCGAGAGAGAGGGAGATATACAGAGGGAGAGCTCCTCATTTGGGCGAGAATTGCAAAGGGAGAAAGAGAGAGAGATATAGAAAAGAGGAGCCGGTCATCTTCTCCGGCACTCTTCGTTGCCGCCGGCCATCGCGCACAAGACCCGATCCCCACCTCCACCATCCCCACCTCTTTTATCCACCAAACCCTCTCCTATTTTTCTGCAAACCCATTTCAAAGCCCATTCTCGCCGGCCAACCCACCTTGAAACCCATCTTCATCTTCGTCAACCTCCATTGAAACCCTTCTCCACCATCTAGCTCCCTTACAGCCACCGAAACCCACTACCAAACCCCTTTTCTCCGATCACTCTTCAGCCACCTCTACCATTAACCCATCTTCTCCGACTGGATTGCCCGAATCCGGCGAGAAGCCACCAGCCGAGCCGCCCAAACCCACCACCATTTTCTACCTCTATCCCACCACCAAAACCCCCTTCTCATTTACCCATTCAATTCCAACCTCCATGGATTCCGGTGGCTTTGCCGGAATCCCACCGGAATCCGGTCATTCCCCTCTACAGAACCCTCAATCTAACCTAAACCCCATCTCTTTCTCTCCCCAAACTCACTCCAGTCGGATCTACCTAAACCACCTCTTCTTCATCTCAGATTTTAAGGGGATTTCTCATCTCATTTGGGGGGTTTCTCTATGTTAGCCCAAGGGTTCAACAAGTACTCCTATTGAATTGTTTTGATGATTAACAAACTAAATTTGTTTTAAAGGTTTTATACACTAATGATTTCCATTGGCAAAGTTATAATGTTCACAGTGTACCATCCTCAAGAGTGCATGACAAGGTTGAACTCAAGGTTGAACTCGAGGTTGAACTCAAGCACAAGAATGGCAAATCAACTCAAGCATCAATGGAGTTGAGTGAAGACATGTCAAAGCCTCTACAAGGTGCCAACAAGATTGAAGACCAAGTAAATTTAGAATGTAAACGGTCCTCAATGTTTAGTCTAGGTCTATGGCACAAAGGAGAGTTAAAATCAACCTAGATAGAATTTAATGGGTTTGTGAATGTTCATAGTGGTGTCTCAACATTGTTGGACCCTCATGACACTCCATTTATCTTGAAAAATCAAAGTTCCAAAAGCCCAAACAAAATCAGCAAAATATAAGGAAAATCTGCTGGCCGTAGGCTTCTCGGAACTCCGAGAATATTCTCGGAGCTCCGAGCTCGGAACTCCGAGAAAATTCTCGGAACTCCGAGAATTGTTCCAGGTTCAAAAAATTAGCCGCTCGGAGCTCCGAGCCCGGAGTCCGAGACGACCGTTGGGGTGCGAATATTTTGTCTTTTTTTGTCCCCTCTATTTATATGAACTTAGGGACTCTTGGGTTTTTTACCTAAGCACATTACAAAGATTTCAAGAGCACAAAAAGTCATTTGTTCTCCTTCTCTTGAAGATCTTCACTCTCCATCTCTCTCTTGTGCCATTTACCTTAGATTATTCTTGAGAGACCTTAGGACCTTCACTTGTTCAATCTTGTTCTTGTGAGAGTGAGTGAGCTTTACCTTAAATTAGCCTATCTAGAGGCAAGCAAGCTTTTTCATTTCATCTTCTTTGTATTTGGCACAAAGGGCGCCGTAGAAGACCCTTGGAGCGTAGAGCTCGATTTGTACAAGGCGGAAGGAACGCCGTATTTAAGTTCCTTGGAGAAGATAGTGGAATCCTCAAGGAGAGTAACTTGAGAAGAGTGGAGTAGGTCTTGAGATAAGACCGAACCACTATAAAAATCTTGGTGTCAAAGCTTCTTTGCCTCTTCACCTCTTCTTGTGTGGTAAGTTTTCACTATTGCTTTGAATACTATTTTTGATTTCCTATTCAATCTAAAACTAGTGCAATCTAAGTTTTCAAAATTCTTAAAATTTGAAAAGAAACCCAATTCACCCCCTCTTGGGTTGCTAAGTGGAATTTCAATTGGTATCAGAGCTTAGGCTCTTACATAGGAATTCTCTTTGAAAACCTACAAGGGAAAGATTCAAATGGCAACCTTTTCTCATAGCAATGAGGGGCAATCCACCACTAGACCTCCCTTCTTCAATGGCTCAAACTATCCATATTGGAAAGCTAGAATGAGAGTGTTTTTAAAATCTTTGGATTTTGATGTTTGGAGAAGTATCCAAAATGGATATAATGAACCTAGTGTTGATATGGAACTATGGGATGAAAATGAAAGAAGAGAATCCACTATCAATGCAAAAGCAATGAATGCCTTGATTTGTGCCTTATCTCCCGAGGAGTTCAATCGAGTTTCTACTCTTGAAACCGCTAAGGAGATTTGGGATATGCTAGAGGTAGCTCATGAAGGGACAAATCAAGTGAAAGAGTCCAAGATGAATCTTCTCTTTAGAGAGTATGAGCTATTCATGATGGACCCAAATGAAACCATTGCCGAAATGCATACTAGGTTCACAAACATAACAAATGGGTTGAGATCCTTAGGTAAACAATTGTCTAGCAAGGACTTAGTTACCAAAATACTTAGGTCTTTACCTAAAGATTGGGATCCCAAGGTCACCGCCATTGAAGAAGCAAAAGACGTATCAAAAATGGGCTTAGAAGACTTAATAGGTTCCTTAACAACTTATGAAATGATTTTAAAAGGAAGAGAAACCTTAAACAAACAAAAGGAAGATACAAAAAGGAAAGGAATAGCTTTCAAAGCAAGAGTTGAGAGTGAAGAGGAAGAGAGTGAAGAAGACACACAAGACGATCTTGCTCTCTTCACCAAGAGATTCAAGAAATTTCTCAAATTCAAGAAAGGAGGCAACTCTAGCCAAGGAAGAAATAGACCCTCAAACAAAGAGGAGATGAGATGCTATAAGTGCAACAAGGTTGGTCATATACGGCCAAATTGCCCACTCATCAACAACAATGACAAGGATAGGAAGAATAGAAGACATGGCAAAAAGGCTTTGTGTGCGGCGGCTTGGGATGAAGGGAGTGCTTCATCCGGAAATGAATCCAACGGAAAGGATGAAGATGACCTTTGCTTCATGGGACTCGCCGATGTAACACAAGACATCTCCTTATCCGAGGTAAATGATGTTGATGATTTATCTCATGAATTCTCTAATGATGAACTAATTTTTGCTTGTGAAAAACTTCATGAAAATTTGGATTTACAACTCGCCAAAAACAAAACAATGAAAAAGTCCTTACAAAATGTCACTAGGGATTTTGGGTTCATGAAAAAGGAATTCGATTTGCAAACCAATACAAGTGAAAAATTGTTTTTGGAAAACAAAGCTTTGAATGAAGAAGTAGACAAATTAATCTTTGAAAACAAAAGCTTAAAAGAAGAAAATGAGAAACTTATTTTGAAATGCAAAGAACTTGATTTGACATTTAAAAAATTCTCATGTGGCAAAAATAAACTAGATGAAATTCTTGAAAATAAGCTTGTCTCTCTAGAAAAAAATGGTCTTGGTTACCAACCCTTTTCTAAAGGAAAAGCCTCATTCAAAAATAAAGCTATAGGAAATTTCTCCTACATCCATGCTAACACTAGTGCCTTTATTCCCACTTGTCACTATTGTGGTAGAATAGGACACTTAAGGTTTGCATGCAATGTTAAGAAATCAAAAGCAACAAAATTTATGTGGGTTAAAAAGAATGAGCTTTATGATGTTGCTAACCTTGAAGGACCCAAGAAAAGGTGGGTACCTAAAACTTCAACATGAGCTTTGATTCTTGTAGGTGTGCTTGAAAGGAAAACCCTCAAAGGACAAATGGTTTTTGGATAGCGGTTGCTCAAGGCACATGACGGGAGATGTAAGCAAGTTCGCCTTTGTCACCATGAGTCATCAAGGAAATGTCACCTTTGGGGATGATACAAGAAGCAAAATCCTCGGTGAAGGTACCATTAAAATTAAGGACATTAAGGTTGAACATGTTTTGCTCGTTGACGGTCTTTCATTTAATTTAATAAGCATTAGTCAACTATGTGATCTTGGTCACAAAGTTCTTTTTGAAAAAGATAGATGTAAAATTTTGAATTCCAAGAATAATGATGTTGAATTTGTTGCATATAGAGATGGCAATATGTATTCATTAGCATTAGAAGACCTTGAAAATCAAAACATCCAATGTCTCTCCGCCATGGATGATAACCCTTGGTTATGGCATAGGAGACTTGGTCATGCTCATATGGATTTAATTTCAAGATTATCTTCTAAGAATCTTGTGAGAGAGTTACCTAAACTCAAATACATTAGAGATAAAGTTTGTAGTGCTTGCATTCATGGAAAACATGCTAAAAACTCTTTTAAACCCATAAGTGTATTATCTACCTCTTGTCCACTCCAACTCCTTCATATGGACCTATTTGGTCCCATGAAGACTAGTAGTAGAGGAGGAAGTAGATATGTATATGTGATTGTTGATGACTACTCTCGATTCACTTGGGTGTTATTCTTAACTAGTAAAGATGAAACCTTCAAGAAATTTGTCAACTTGTGCAAGCGAATTCAAAATGAACAAGGGGTTTTCATAAATGAAATTAGAAGTGATCATGGAACCGAGTTTGAGAACTTTGAGTTTGATACCTTTTGCAATGAAAATGGAATCAAGCACAATTTCTCGGCTCCAAGAACTCCCCAACAAAATGGGGTAGTTGAAAGGAAAAATAGATCTATTATTGAAATGGCTAGAACTATGTTAAATGAGCACAATGTTCCAAGAAACTTTTGGGCGGAAGCCGTTCACTCGGCTTGCTATATTTTAAATAGAGTGCTCATTAGACCTCACCTTAACAAAACACCTTATGAACTATGGAGTGGAACACCCCCCAAAGTTAGCTATTTCAAAGTCTTTGGTTGTAAATGTTTTATATTAAACATGAAAGACACCTTGCATAAGTTTGATTCAAAATCCGATGAAGGTATCTTCTTAGGCTATTCAACCCATAGTAAAGCCTATAGAGTCTATAACAAAAGAACTCAAATTGTGGAAGAATCCGTGCATGTCAAATTTGACGAGTCATTTGAACCTCCTAATGTCATTAATGAAGATGATGATGGTGTCAATCTTCTAGAGCCTCTTAGTCAAGTAGAGTCCATTGTCCAACCCTTAGAAAATCTTAATTTAGAAGGTCAACCTATAGAAGAACTTGAAGTAGAAAGTCTTCCTAAACATAGTAGAATCATGTCTAGTCACCCCTCTACTCAAATCATAGGTGAAACCTCACAAGGAGTTAAGACAAGATCTCACTATAAGAATGTTTGTGCCAACATGGCCTTTATCTCCCAAATAGAACCCAAGTCCATAAAAGAAGCTGAAAAGGATGAATTTTGGATGATTGCTATGAATGAGGAACTAAACCAATTTGAGAGAAACCAAGTATGGAGGTTAGTTCCTAGGCCTAGTGATCACCCGGTTATTGGGACTAAATGGGTGTTTAGAAACAAACTCGATGAGCATGGAGATATTCAAAGGAATAAAGCTAGATTGGTAGCCCAAGGTTACAACCAAGAGGAAGGTATCGATTATGATGAGACCTTTGCTCCGGTTGCTAGATTGGAAGCCATAAGGATGCTACTTGCATTTGCATCCCATAAAAACTTTAAGTTGTATCAAATGGATGTGAAGAGTGCATTCCTAAATGGGTATATTATGGAGGAAGTTTATGTTGAACAACCTCCCGGTTTTGAGGATTTCAAATACCCTAATCACGTATATAGGTTGGACAAAGCCTTGTATGGTCTAAAGCAAGCTCCTAGAGCTTGGTATGAGAGGCTTAGCTCCTTCCTATTAGAGAGTGGCTTTCAAATGGGCACGGTTGACAAAACCTTGTTTATTAAAAGAAAAGGAAAAGATATGCTTATTGTTCAAGTCTATGTAGATGATACAATATTTGGTGCTACCAATGATAAGATGTGTGAAGAATTCGCACAATCCATGCAAAAAGAGTTTGAGATGAGTATGATGGGAGAGCTTACCTATTTCCTAGGACTTCAAATCAAACAATGTAAAAATGGAATTTTCATCAACCAAGAGAAGTATACTAAGGAACTCCTTAAGAAATTTGGCATGGATAGCTCTCAAATCAAGCCAACTCCTATGAGCACTTCCACCAAATTAGAAAAGGATGAAAGTGGGAAACCGGTTGATGAGAAAAAGTTTAGAGGAATGATAGGAAGTCTATTATATTTGACCGCTAGTCGGCCGGATATAATGTTTAGCGTGTGCATTTGTGCTAGGTTTCAATCGGGTCCTAAAGAGTCTCATTTGAGTGCCGTTAAGAGGATATTCAAATATCTCAAAGGAACTCCTTCTTTAGGATTATGGTATGAACGATCGAATGAATTCAATCTAGTAGGATTTTCGGATGCCGACTTTGCCGGTTGTAGAATTGATAGAAAAAGCACAAGTGACACTTGTCAATTTCTAGGAAGGTCTCTAGTGTCCTGGTTTAGCAAAAAACAAAACTCGGTAGCCTTGTCTACAACCGAAGCAGAATACATTGCGGCCGGCGCTTGTTGTGCACAAATCCTATGGATGAAGAACACTCTCATGGACTATAATCTTGCATTTAGTAATGTTCCAATCCATTGTGATAATACAAGCGCCATCAACTTGACAAAAAATCCAATTCAACATTCTAGGACTAAGCACATAGAGGTAAGGCATCATTTCTTAAGAGATCATTCTCAAAAAGGGGATATTGAAATTAAGTACATCCACACCAATGAACAATTGGCGGATATCTTCACAAAACCCCTTAATGAGGATCGATTTTGTGACCTTAGGAGTGGACTCAACATTTGGAGTCTAGATCAAATGAAAGAGTTTGCACATGAAGCATGAATAGAAGACATAATTATCTTTGTATATATATATCTCATATTTTGATTGTGACTACATGGTTTTTGATGATCCAACCCTAACTCTAAAAATCACTCAATTGGTACCCATAGCCCACTTCATTTCAAGGGGGAGTCGGTACTATCACCCTAAATTAAGATACTTAAAACTTTGGCCTTGCGCCATCATCAAAACCCTCGGAAAGTCATCTATGTTCATGCATTGGATCATGATTGGTTAAGTTGCAACTCAAAATATCACATGTAACTCTGTTCTCCTCCCATTAAAAAAAAAAAAAAAAAGAAAAAAAAAAAAAAATTCTCGGAACTCCGAGATTTTGTCTCGGAACTCCGAGGAAATGAACAGAGGGCTCTGGAACGTTTCTCGGAACTCCGAGAAAATTTCTCGGAACTCCGAGATTTCTTCCAGGCTTCTCGGAACTCCGAGAAAATTTCTCGGAACTCCGAGAATCGGACAGTAGAAAAATAAAAAAAAATTGCGTGTGTTCTCGGAACTCCGAGAAAATTTCTCGGAACTCCGAGAATCGGACAGTAGCAAAACAAAAAAACGCGTGTGTTCTCGGAACTCCGAGCCTATTTCTCGGAGCTCCGAGAATCGGTCCAGGAGCGTTAAAACCCCTGGATCCGGTTCATTTTTTTCATTTTCTCCTCTCCCCTTTCCCTCTTCCTTCCCTTTCTTCTCAAATACTACCTCCATTTTCGTTCTTTTTCTTCCTTTTTCAACTTCCACAACCCCTTTTCCTCCTTCAAACCATTTCCTTTACCTCTCTTCTTCCTACCAACCCATTTTTCTTCTTCAAACCCTAAAATTTCTCCTTTTTTTCGTTTTTCTTCTTCTTCCTTTCTCCCCTTCTTCTATTTTCTTCCATTCTAGGGCTATTTCCTTGTTTTTAAACCCTTATCCGTCTCTATTTCTCTATTTCTCTCTATTTCTCTTATTCTCCTTCATTTTAGGGCTATCTCTCTACTCACATTTCTTCTCACAATGCCTCCCAAAACCAAAAATCTCAACATTGGAGGCTCCTCCCAAGCTGCAGACCCTGAATACTTTCCTGAAGAAGTTCCCGAGGAAGAAGGGCCTTCTCGGAAGAAGGCAAAGGCAAAGGCTGTAGCGGCTGAGGTTGTGCCTAACTCATTTTTTACTGGGGATAAAGCCAAGAAACTCTGGGCCGACATCGGCACTAGGGGCATCCTCACCGGCAGGTACATTGATCCTCCTGTCCTTCAAAATTTCGACTTACAGGCCAAATTTGATGCCCTTCACTGGACATCCATCCTACACCTCAATGAACCAGTATACCCTCGATTGGTGCGTCTCTTCTACGCCAATCTCACAATTTCTCCTTCCTTCTTCAAAATTGAATCCAAAATCAAGAAAACAGTGATCAAACTCAACTATCACACCTTTGCCACTCTTCTTGGGATCAGCTTTGATGGCCTCACCCACTATTTCTGGCCGGAAGATGGGACCCATTCACTTGATGATATCGATCATGACACGGTCTATGGTAGGATTACGCGGAACTACCACTCTGGTATGCCCGTCCAATCCGCCGACCTCATTCCGGTAGCACGTATGCTTCACAACTTTATGTACCACATCTTCATCCCTCGTGGTGGGATGCGTGAAGCCCTCAGACCCTTAGAGGCCTATCTTATCTACAGCATTCTCGAGGGCCGCCAGCTTTGTCTGCCGTACATCATGTTTCGCTACATGTTTCAGACCCCTGGCCGCTACCGCTCTTCGTTGCCCTATGGCATGGTCCTCACCCGTGTCTTCCGTCACTTTGGCATCACCTTGGATGGTGAACTGACCATGACTCCGACTGCCCCGTTTGATGAGCAGACCTTTAACCGAATGGCTTTGAATCAAGTCGCGGTTGACGATGCTCCTGCCGCTGAAGGCGGCTACGAAGCCGATGCTCAGGCTGCACCGGCCCCGCAGCCATCACAGGATACATCTTCATACTGCACTCGCCAGGATTTGGCTCAGATGCAGGAGGCTATTGAACGATCCATGGCCTCACAATTTGCGCAGCTATCTACCCATGTTGACTCTGAGATCTCTGCTCGCTTCCAGACCATGACTACCCATGTTGATGAGCAGTGGGCCGCTTATTATCGCTACCTCTCCGGTGACCAGTGGGGCCAGGCACCGGGCAGCTCTTCTCATCAGCCACCGCCTCCTCCGCCTCAGTAGATGGCTCGAGTTCTCTGATGCTCAGATTTCTATTTCTATTCGGTGTATCTATCTGTTTCTGTTGTGTATCGATAGTCTTTGGACTATACGCTGGTTGTATGGATCTTTTTTTTGGGATGTTTTAGGTTTATCTATATCTGTCACCATTATGCTGTGTCATGAATGCTATGTATGCTGACTGATTGTATGCACTTTTCTGTATGCCATTTCACATCCTCTATATATATCTCTATGTTTCATTCTTTTTGCTTGCATACCATGTATTATGCCTACTCTCTTTATCGCATTTCACGTTACTTGTTCATTTGCTCTCACCTACCCTCACTCCTTTTGTTCCACCTTTTTGGTGATGACAAAAGGGGGAGAATATTTGAGCTCCCAATGCATATATTAAGGGGGAGCAAAGCTCTATGCTTAAAATGTTGCAATCAAATTTTCATCCTTAAAGTAATGCCTTAAATGTTCAATTAAATCAAACTCTTAGGGGGAGCCCAAAGTGTTTTATTCATCCCTAAAGGGGGAGCTCCTACCCTAAAACAAATTATGTTTGTCATCATCAAAAAGGGGGAGATTGTTAGCCCAAGGGTTCAACAAGTACTCCTATTGAATTGTTTTGATGATTAACAAACTAAATTTGTTTTAAAGGTTTTATACACTAATGATTTCCATTGGCAAAGTTATAATGTTCACAGTGTACCATCCTCAAGAGTGCATGACAAGGTTGAACTCAAGGTTGAACTCGAGGTTGAACTCAAGCACAAGAATGGCAAATCAACTCAAGCATCAATGGAGTTGAGTGAAGACATGTCAAAGCCTCTACAAGGTGCCAACAAGATTGAAGACCAAGTAAATTTAGAATGTAAACGGTCCTCAATGTTTAGTCTAGGTCTATGGCACAAAGGAGAGTTAAAATCAACCTAGATAGAATTTAATGGGTTTGTGAATGTTCATAGTGGTGTCTCAACATTGTTGGACCCTCATGACACTCCATTTATCTTGAAAAATCAAAGTTCCAAAAGCCCAAACAAAATCAGCAAAATATAAGGAAAATCTGCTGGCCGTAGGCTTCTCGGAACTCCGAGAATATTCTCGGAGCTCCGAGCTCGGAACTCCGAGAAAATTCTCGGAACTCCGAGAATTGTTCCAGGTTCAAAAAATTAGCCGCTCGGAGCTCCGAGCCCGGAGTCCGAGACGACCGTTGGGGTGCGAATATTTTGTCTTTTTTTGTCCCCTCTATTTATATGAACTTAGGGACTCTTGGGTTTTTTACCTAAGCACATTACAAAGATTTCAAGAGCACAAAAAGTCATTTGTTCTCCTTCTCTTGAAGATCTTCACTCTCCATCTCTCTCTTGTGCCATTTACCTTAGATTATTCTTGAGAGACCTTAGGACCTTCACTTGTTCAATCTTGTTCTTGTGAGAGTGAGTGAGCTTTACCTTAAATTAGCCTATCTAGAGGCAAGCAAGCTTTTTCATTTCATCTTCTTTGTATTTGGCACAAAGGGCGCCGTAGAAGACCCTTGGAGCGTAGAGCTCGATTTGTACAAGGCGGAAGGAACGCCGTATTTAAGTTCCTTGGAGAAGATAGTGGAATCCTCAAGGAGAGTAACTTAAGAAGAGTGGAGTAGGTCTTGAGATAAGACCGAACCACTATAAAAATCTTGGTGTCAAAGCTTCTTTGCCTCTTCACCTCTTCTTGTGTGGTAAGTTTTCACTATTGCTTTGAATACTATTTTTGATTTCCTATTCAATCTAAAACTAGTGCAATCTAAGTTTTCAAAATTCTTAAAATTTGAAAAGAAACCCAATTCACCCCCTCTTGGGTTGCTAAGTGGAATTGGCTAATTTAAAATTTTGGGTTAATCAAATGAGATATTAAAATCAATTTGCAAGTTTAAGCTATTTATATCTAACCCTTGTTCAAATAGTAAGATAATAAAAGTAGGGTTTAGATATTATTATCATGTATTCACTAACCCTTGTTCAATTAAAACATAAACACACAAGAGGGTTAGAATTTACCAATCACCAATTGCAAAAGGGCAAGCGAGAGAAGAAGAGAGACACCAAGATTTATAGTGGTTCGGTCTATCAACAAGACCTACTCCACTTTCCAAGTTTATCTCCTTGGGTACTCCACTAAAGATGGGATTCTTCACGCCAAATCTCCAAGCTTTACGAGAACACCTTCTCTTCCTCTGAGGGAACAAACCCTCTTCGCTCCGGATTCACCTTTCTTAATGGGCTGAATCGGAGACCCTCTTTCTACTTTAAGATTCGCCTTTCTTAACGGGCCGAATCGAAGACTCTCTACAACAATGAGATTCACCTTTCTTATCGGGCCGAATCGGAGACCCTCATACAACAATGAAGAACAAAAATAAGAAAAACTCTCATAGCCTCTTGATAGGCGGATTACAAAAATGATAGCTCACAATCTCTCCAAAAAGATAACAAAGATAAAGCCTATGGAGATCCTCTTGATAAATGTGATTTACAAAATCAAAGCATAGAAGAGGATAAACTAAAAACCTTTAGATTTGAAAGTTTAGGCTTGATAGATTTGAAAATGAAACGCCAAAAGGTTGTTTAGTTGGTCTAGGATAGGGTATAAATAGCCCATACAAAGATATGACCGTTTGGGGGCAAAACCATAAAGCCCATACTGTAGACACCCCATTTTGACCGAACCCCAATATCTTGTTTTAAATAAAAACCCTAGGAAATTAGTGTTTTATAGTTCCAAATTTCTTCCTAGGGTAGTTTAGTGTCCCAGGTAGGTCCCATTAAAATTTTAGGAAAATCCGATAAAAATTGTTTAATTAGACAAGCTGAGTTGGTAGTGTAGTGTAGTGCAATAAGGGGGTGTGATTTGTCAAGGTTGGGTGTGCTAATGTTTTTTGTGGGTCACCCCCTTTGTAGGTTAAAAGAGTAGTCATAAATGCACCATAGGGTCTGTCCGTGGAATATGGGGGGTAAAGTATATCATTTCCCATGTAAAAGGAGGGTAGTTACGCCCACTATTACTACGAAAAAAGCCCTGCCCTTTTCCTTCGCTACTAGGCACGTAGGTTCAGAGCTAGACCGACTACTCCAAGAGCATTCATCCATAAACCGGTCACTGGCACAAATCAAAGAGATGTAATTCATGGGTGTGCCAACACCAATTCCTGCAATTATATAACCAAAAGAGAAAAGACAAGTTGGGCGGGTGCTATTACCAAGACTTGGGGGGTGCAAGTATCAGCCCTCGCACTCTCTTTTTAAAGGGTAATCGACTAGGGTTTTGGGAGGTTCTTCTTCATTTTCGTTCTCCCCAACAGGGGACCTCATCGGCAGCCGCAAGACAAAAAGCAGAGAGGGAGAGAGATGCCGAGAGAGAGGGAGATATACAGAGGGAGAGCTCCTCATTTGGGCGAGAATTGCAAAGGGAGAAAGAGAGAGAGATATAGAAAAGAGGAGCCGGTCATCTTCTCCGGCACTCTTCGTTGCCGCCGGCCATCGCGCACAAGACCCGATCCCCACCTCTTTTATCCACCAAACCCTCTCCTATTTTTTTGCAAACCCATTTCAAAGCCCATTCTCGCCGGCCAACCCACCTTGAAACCCATCTTCATCTTCGTCAACCTCCATTGAAACCCTTCTCCACCATCTAGCTCCCTTACAGCCACCGAAACCCACTACCAAACCCCTTTTCTCCGATCACTCTTCAGCCACCTCTACCATTAACCCATCTTCTCCGACTGGATTGCCCGAATCCGGCGAGAAGCCACCAGCCGAGCCGCCCAAACCCACCACCATTTTCTACCTCTATCCCACCACCAAAACCCCCTTCTCATTTACCCATTCAATTCCAACCTCCATGGATTCCGGTGGCTTTGCCGGAATCCCACCGGAATCCGGTCATTCCCCTCTACAGAACCCTCAATCTAACCTAAACCCCATCTCTTTCTCTCCCCAAACCCACTCCAGTCGGATCTACCTAAACCACCTCTTCTTCATCTCAGATTTTAGGGGGATTTCTCATCTCATTTGGGGGGTTTCTCTAGCAGAGGGAGAAGGAGATAAATGGAGATTTGCAGAAGGCTCGAGAGAGAGGAAGAAAAGAGCCGTCGTTACCATCTTCTTCTCCCTTGATTAATTTCCACCTCCATTTCCATCGTTTGTAACCCAAACCCATTTTTCACCACCAATCAACACCACCACCATCTGCCATTTTCTTTTACCCTAATCCAAACCTTGGATTTACCCAATAATCAAACCCTTCTTCTCCGACCGCACCTCATCGGAATCCGGCCTCATCTCCGGCAAGCCACCCACCGGCCAGCCACCACCACTTTCTTCGCATCTCGTCACCCTCTGCACCATCATTCTCAAATCTCTCTCATCTCTATCTCCCTCTATGGTTTTTTAGATGTTTGAGCTGCTAAGCAGTTAGGATTTGGGTTTAATAGGATCGATTTGGGGACTTCCTAATTTGGAGTTTGTAGCAAGGGTTTTAATAGTTGAGGAAGGGGGAGAGAAGAGGGTTTCTAAAGGAGTTGGGTCTAGAAGCAGAAGAAGAGGAAGAAGGAGAAGGTTTGAGAATATTTCATTGTTTGTTGAACGGAAGAAGGGTCGTCACCACCATTACAACCGCGAGCGTACACCGTCGTTTCTATAGCTGCCGATCGCTTCTCATTACCGTCCCTGTGAGAACACCTTGATTTATCTTCTTTCTTTACTTTTTCTATATGTGTTCTGTTTCGAGTTGGAATTGAATTGGTCGCTTCTCTCGATTTGATTTTTATTATTTGGGCACTTTGCATTATCTCGTTTGATTAAAAGTGTTTTGATCTGCATTTCTTTTTGTCTATTTGGGGCTTTGATGACATTATAAGAATGAAGGTGTTGCTTTTTGAATTGTCTCTTTGTTAGGTCTAGTAAGAGAATGTGTGTTGTAATCCCTGCAATTTGTCCCCCCTCTCTTTATTAATCTCTTCAATTCACAAGACAAAGTGCAGGAATGACATTTTACTGATTCTCTTGCTTTAAATCTCATTTCCATTTCTGTTTTGTGTTCCTGAGCCATGCCGACTAAAGATTCAACCTCTAATTTAGTCCCATTTCAATTTCTTGTACAAAATGCATCCCTGAACTATGCAATCATAAGAGCTGATTTTCTAATCTTGCTTTTGTACTCAAGAGTATCAAGAAGTGTAGGCCGTATTTGGATTATTAAGATCCTTTTATCCCTTTGTAACCCTCTTATTAATTCTTGTGAGAATCACCATCAAATATGTTTTGGCACGCTCCAAATTTGCTTGATCTAAATCTTTCATGCACTTACAATTTATTTTTGGAAGCTCGCAGGCATAGTTGTAAGTATAATTTCTTGTGATCGAAGCAGCATTTGGCCTAGAAGTTTACTCTCTTCCTTTTAATCACGATGCAAGTCATGTGCATGTCTATAAGAGTCTTCGTTGGTTGAGCTTGCTTAATTGGCAACCATATTTTTATCCTCTCATCCGTTTGTATTGGCCTTATGAATCAATGAGTCAAATCCTTGAATTTTCATACAAAATGCAATTTCTTAGTTCCGAATCAATTCATCTGATGGGTACCCTTGTGGACGCAAAGGAAGGAATTCAATTAGACTCATCCTTGGACTTCAATTCTTCCTTGAAGTGCCTTTTGACTGTGTCTCATTTCTTAGAATTGCAGACCCACTTACTGGGTTATTGGCCGTTAAGCATCTCGATATTCGCTTTCTTCATGGATGCAGTCTGTCTTCATCAGATGACTATTCTTTGCACGTTCCTCGGGATCCTTTTCGAGTTTCAGGATCTCATCGATTTTGGGAACACCTCTCTCGGGTTCAGGTGGCGATGACGGAATGTTTCTTGAGACAACCCCTTGCCCTTCCTATCATTTTTCCTATCTTAGGGTCTTCACAGGGTTTGAGGGGTTTCCTTTCTTTTCGGGATTGTTCTTTGCACATTCCTTTGGATCATTTTTGAGTTTCGGGATCTCATCAATTTTGGGGGCTCTTCTCATCTTTCTCTTGGGTTCGGCGACGATGGAACGTTTCTTGAGCCAACCTCTTCCATTCCTGCCTTAGAGTTCTCGCAGGTTAAGCGATTTCCTTCTCTCAGAGCGTTTAACTAGTTAGGACCCTTCCTTAGTGGCTGATTGTTCAGTAGTTCTTCCTATAGGGTTCTTGTTTGTTCCTTTTGTTTAGAAGTCTGCCCTTAGGCTTAGAATCTTTTTCATCTATCGTTTGTTTAGGATTTTCCCTCGCGGGTTAGATATCGTCTCCTTTGGAGATTGATTAGGGCTCGTTAGTTTTGTTTTCATCTCTTCGAGATCGTTCTTTTCTTTGGGATTTTAGTCCCCCCTGTTTTGATTTCTTTCCCCTTAGGCTTTAGGGATCCCGTTTCCCTCTGAATTACTCTACCGCGATATGGTGGGTAAGGAGGCTCTTCTATCGGATCCCCTTTAGCTGAAAGGGTGTTAACGCGTTTTTAATCGTCAAAAATATAAAAGCACTTCAAAAAGCATTTGAAAAACATTAAAACCGTTAAATCATTTGAAGTGTTAGGTTTTAGTTATGAGAGTTCGATTTTCGAACTGCGTTTACAGCTTGGGATCTTCATCCCAAGTCCAGCCAAACTTTGTAAATAAATCATTTAACCATTTTTCTTCAAAACTTTGTTTTCAACAAGATCTTCCTCTAGAGTTAGGAGTTTGTCCTAGATAAAGAGTTTTAGAGTTATGAGTTTGTCTTTGATGTGTTGTGTGGTTTGTTTGTGTTTGTGTTAGAGTTAGAGGTTTGTTGCGCCTCCGTCCGGTCAGTTGGCGATTCACATCGCCGACTGATGACTAGGTCTAAGATGCGTTAGCAATCCTATTGTTTTCCTTAGGGCACACAACCTAGTTACACATAGGTTGTAGGAACCACCTGCATTAGCTTAAGGCTAAACCTGCATTTAGTTAGGGCATATAGGGTGTCCTAAAATCTACAATTCACTGGAATTTAAATAACCGTACAAGAAGCTTTTAATAACTAGTCCGGTCTTTTAGATAGAGTCTAAGATAGAGGTCTAGGTGTCTTAGGCATCCTAGCTTAGAATAGGAGCGAAGAACTACGTTGCCTTGATTCTCGTGAAGGCGGGGATACGTAGGCTTCTTTGGATGAATACCAGACCATCCGAGGACTCGGGCTAAATCGTTTAGAGTCTTAGGATTAGTTATGTTGTGTGTTGTGTTATGTTCTCTTACTTTCTGGTACTGATCCTATACCTTTAGCTGTAGCATGCATGTGTTTGTCCACCAGAACTTAGACACCTGTTAGGCATGTCACTCATAACCTAGTTGTCATTAGGTGACACATCTTTTATCTTACTTTATGTGTGTTTATTATTTTATCCCCGAGTCATGCATGATTAGGTAGACGTTCACTCGGGGATATTTGTTCCCATTTCACATGATTGTTTACCCAAACTTCTTTGAAGTTAATGAAAAATGGCATAAGAGACCAAGTGTTCGCACTCGGCCGAATTGGGGGCGCTCTTCGGACCTTCTCCATTCGTCATCAGGCACGGACCTTTTGTATCTCTGGTTATCCATTGCAAACAGAGCATTTGTTTTGGTTCCATGGCGTGTCCATGGATGGCGACTCTGAGTTATTTTCAGATATATCTTGGTTTCGAGCTCTGGCTCCAGATCAGGATCTATCTCTTTCTTTTTATATCGCCACTCATGCTATGCTGTGAGGGTGGCACCACTTTCGAGAGTTCCCTGGTAGAGCTCTCCTTCACTTTGTGGAGATCTAGAGGATTGCAGGAGGGATCTCGCGTCCCTCGGCACCGTCCTCGGATCGGGGTCCACACATACAAAGGTATAAACGCTAAAAGGCTTAGAAAAATCTAGTCGTTTGTGCCCCAACGGCTACTTTTCGATACCGGCGCGGTCGACCGAGGTGTCGTGGTCGCCCGCCCTATCGGGCGCTCTCTTTTTTATTTTGAAAATTCTTATCGGTCGACCGGGTCTATCATGGTCGCCTTCCAAGAGCAACCTGGACATTTATTTTTTGCCCAGATCCCTATTCGCGGTCGCCCGACCTTATGGCTGTCGCCCGGCCCGACCATGATGGATTGTTTCTGAAAAGTTAGAAACATATCCGCGGTAGCCCGGGAAGCCCAGGTCGATCGGCCCGCTAAGTTTCAGTAGGTGCTGGATTTCCAGCCACCTTACCGCGGTCGTCCAGGGTACCCTAGTCGACTAGCCCTGTTTGAAATTTGATTTTGAATGTAAAAATTTCAGGGACTTGGGCCATGGTCTTTGGGATTTTGTCCAAGGTTTTCAAACATGTTTGGGGTAGTGTGGATGGTTTTCAAAGATGCTAAATTTAATTATGAAAACCATTTGAAAACCTTTGAAAGTGCAAATCCAATTTAACAAGAGGACTCTAAATACAATCTAAAAATAAGAACCTTGAGTTTTCTTAGATTGACTTGGCTACTTGGCACTTTCTTGGACATCTCTGACTTGCGAGTGAACTCTTCAACTTGCTCTGGGTCATGTGACTTCCTCCATTCTTTGAACAACTTCAATGGTCTATGAGGTGTCACCAATGCTAGTTCAACTCCAAGCTTCTACTGGCACTTGCTAGGCATGCTTGTGGGATCTTTACTTGAGCTCTTTGACTTGAGTATCTTCCGAGGATGATCTCTCCCATGTGTGTACAAGCTCTTTGGTCCATTGTGCATGTTGATCCGCCAGCCATGTGTTGAGTTGTGTTGTGTAATGGCGATATGACATGTCAAGTTTCTGTCTAAGGCACAACACTCAAAGACAACACATTAGTCCATAAAGACTAATCAATTTGGATTTGTTAGCATCAAAACAAGAAGGTAAAGGTGAATGGTTGAACCCATGAGAACCCTTGGGGTTACATTTTGGAAGCGATTCAAGCGAAGATGAAGACCCAAATGTGTCCTTCATGGCAATTCAATCCCATCAAGATGAGGTACATGATGAATCTAATGATTTTGATAATGATGTTAGTAAATCCTTTTCTTATGACGAACTTTTTGATGCATGTGAAAAATTTCAAGAAGGTTTCCTTCTTGAGGTTTCAAAGAACAAGAATCTAAAATGTTTACTTGAAAAATAACTAGAGAATTTGGTTTTCAAAAAAAGGAATTGGATTCACATGTTTCAATGATTGGAAAACTTACCTTTGAAAATAATTCATTGAATGAAAGAATTGATAATCTTATTTTGAAAAACAAGGAACTAAAAGATTATAGATACCCCATTTAGACCAAACCTAAATCATTATGTGTAACTAAAAATCCATCAAATTAGTGAATTAGAGTCCTAAAAATCATCATAGGGTAGTTCAGAATCCTAATAACGTCCTTGCAAAATTTCATCGAAATCGGGAAAAAATTACCTAATAGGACAAAGCTAGTTTGAATTGTGGTGTAAGAGGGGGTGAATTAGCTAGTTAATCAGTTAGCCTGTATATTAGAGTAGAAAAAGGGGGTGAGCTTATCCAAGAGTGAAGAGCACTTTAGCTTAGCATGTAAGCTACCTCCTTAAGGGGGGTGATTTATCTTTTTTAATCTTTCAAGAAGACAATTTTACCATGGACCACCCTTATTCAACTAGAAAAGTGTCAAAGCATAACCTAAAAAAGGGGGCTGTCCACTACCAACTAAAGGGGGGTAAATATTTCCCGAAGCCTATAAATAGAGGCTCAAGTACTCATTTGTGTAAGAAAATTAGGGTTTTAGCCCCTTTTTGAGAGAGAAAGAGAGAGAGAGAGAACCCATTTTTTCCTTTCCTCCGGTCACCTTCTCCGGTGAGCACGCCGGGGCTCCGGCCAGCAACATTTCTTCGCCTCTGTGTTTGTCTTTCATATAGTATATCATTTGCATTTTGTTCTTTTATCTCTCTTGCCTAAGATCTACTATTTTTCAAACCTTGAAACCCTAGGTTCGTCTCCTCCGGCAAGCATCCTTCTTCTCCGGCATATCCACCGGAGCTCCGGCCAAGCTCCAACTAGTTCTTTTCCCATTATACAATTGTTTTGTTTCATTTCCTTGATCCTTTTAAACCTGAAAATCTGCATTTCCTAGGTTAGAAACCCTAGACATTCATTTTTCTTTCCTCAAATCCCAGATCTGTTCGTTTTGTATCTTTATCTAAATAATTCCTTGATATCTGACTCCTATCCTCACTGATTTCGATCATATTTATGGGAGTCCTATCATTCAAGCCCTTTTCATTGTCATTTCTATCAGATTTGGTAGAAATTTGTCTTCTCCTAAAGATTTGGATCTGAGGGCGGTAACTTTGAGGGCGATAACTTTGAGCTCTGATCTTTTAGATCTTGGGGAAATCAAAAGAAGGAAAGAAGGTGAAATCCCAAAGGAAAACCCAAGAGGGGGAGGGGTGAAATGGATTTAATTCAAATGATGGGGTACAAAAGAATGCCCCAATCGCTACTCGACACATGGCACCAATGCAGGCCCATAAAGCCATCGCCCCGCGAAGGGTATTAGGGTCATTGGAACCTAAAAGGGAAGGACCAAGCATGGATCTCACCCAACCACGATCATACACCTCTCCAAGGGTATGCAAATAAGGGTAAGGCTTAGTCCACTAGTAGGTTGACACCTATCCCAGAGGGAAAAAAGGTAAACTAACACCCAAAGCCCTCACTATAAATAGCCCTCATAAAGACAAGGTAAGGGACTTGAATCCCAAAAAATCACTATTCATAGCGTTTACCTGTTCAGTTGCGTCACTGACTTGAGTGTCGAAGGGCCCTTCCGGAGCTACGACTTCGGGTTGGTCTTCTGACCTCGTGTTCTCCTGTGCAGGTCATAGCCTTTTGATCCACTCACGAATCTAGACTCGCTAGATCAGCTCTTTTGTCACTGCCTCATCTGTTACCGATTTTGGGTGTAACAGATTGGCACCATCTGTGGGACCCGAACCAAAAGTTGTTCTAAGTCTCAAGAAAAATGGCAGAACGGAAGAGTCCTCGAGCACATCCCGCCCGAGCAGCCCGAACAGCACCGCCCCACGTGTCTCGGGGAGAACGACTCGCCTCGCGGGTCGTCATTCCTCCAGTTACTATGGAGCTGGGCCCCGCTCAGTCAGGGCTCCCAACTCCCGCCTCGGTTCCTACACCAGAGCAAGTTTAGATTCTTTTCCAACAAATGACGACACCGGTCGATCAATACAAGAACTTAATTCAACAGGTCCCTCAAGGCCTTCCCCCTGAGATCTCCCAACCCGCAGAGGAAAGGACGGATCTGCTAGTGGAAGAGCCCGCGCCACCCCGTCGCGATCAGACTCATCACTCTCACTCGAGAAGGGACCATCACTCCAGAACAAGGCATGCGAACAGAGCAACACTGACGTCATCGGTCTCGATCGGCGCAGCAGCACCAACCCAGGGCTGGCCACGCAGAACAGGAAAGATCCAGTCACCATAGGAGGAGTCCGGAGAGCCGCTTAGATTCGGCGGCGAGCCCCACCGTAGAAAGAAGAATCAGACCGTCTAGCCGGACAGAAAAAAGGACTGACCCTGTGTTGCGAAGATTTGAAGAAATCGTTCACCGTATCGAGGAGCTGGCAAAGGACCACCACCGACCCTCTCTGAGGCCATTCCCCAGTAGACCTCCTTTCACAGATAGAGTGTTGAACATGCCAACACCAAGAGGGTTCAAAATGCCTCCAGTCCCACAGTATGATGGGACCACAGATCCGGTGGACCATTTGGAAACATTCAGAACTATGATGCTCCTGCACGGTACTTCTGACGGATTCCTCTGTAGAGCATTTCCAACCATCCTGACAGGAGCCGCAAGAGATTGGTACTCGCACCTCAAATCGAACTCCATAGACAATTTCGAAGAACTTGGGAATGACCTGTCAAACACTTCATGAGCAGTCGGAGGCCACGCAAGACCGAGGCGTCGTTAATGGCTCTAAGGCAAGAAGATGGTGAATCTCTAAACATTTGTTCATCGATTCAACAGAGAAACCCTTCAAGTCCCGAACTTAGACCATTCTGCCGCTACAAATGCGCTCCTTACAGGTGCGAAGTCGAACGAGTTCCGAAGAACTATGGCTCGCTAGAATCTGCACTCTTTGGCAGATCTCATGGCTGCGGCCAAAGAATACATCTCCGTAGAACAAATGTTAGCCGCCCTGGACTCAGGACGGAGAAAAACTTCAGAAGAAGAGAAGAACCCTACGAAATGTAGGGACAACAAGCCTCTAAGAAGGGAGAGAAGCCCAGAAAGGAGGGAACGAACTTTTACACTCCTCAATACGTCCAGGACCCGCATATTGGCAGCAATCAAGGAGGAAGATTTCATCAGATGGCCAGACAAAATGCCGACGAAAGGAAACAAGCGGGATAAATCCAAGTATTGCCGGTTCCACAAAGACTTTGGGCGTGACACCAACGAGTGCAGACATATCAAAGAGGAGATCAAACGACTAATCTAGAGGGGATATCTCAAGAAGTACATCGAGCGTGGTGGTGACTGTAGACACCCAATTTTGTCAAGAATATATTAGTGATAGGTGACGCGAGGAAGAACCTTATGACGAGTTCCGAGTTCCGAGCACCAGTCGTGTTTCTCTCAATCTCTCTTTAGGGTACCTAAACGATGTTTTCAACCACCGAAAGCCTATTTAAACACAGCACTGTAGACCCCGATCTGAGAGAGGCGGGGGACGAGCCCTCAAAAAGTCTCTATAGATCATCCACGTGAAGGAGAGCTCAACCAAGGAACTCTCGAAAGAAATGCCTCTCACAGCATGAGTGGCGATAATAGGTGAGATACCTCTCGATTCAGGGAGTAGCCCGGATTCGAGACGTACCTTAAACAAAGAAGAGTCGCCATCCAAGGAAGTAGGCCCTGGATCCCATACTATGCTCTGCTGCAATGGATAACCAGAGATATAAAAGAAGTGAAATTCCAAGGGTAGGCCTGAGTACTTACTCTAATGGCAACTAATGAGGAGGTAAATTTAGGTTGCTAACAAGTTTTAATCTTTTGAATAACTTCTAATCCAATTTTGAAGATTAAGAGATCAATGATGAAAATATAAGCACAACAAGTTAAATCTTAAGTGCAATGCAAATTTAGAGCAAGAGACAAGAGAGAGTGCACCCGAGATTTAAAGTGGTTTGGTCTTCCAAACGCGAGGCCTACTCCACTCCACCAACCAAACCCGTTGATGGCTTCACTATTTGATCTTCTTAACTTCGGCGAAGATCGGTGCCGATTACAATTCCAACTGCCTTTAACCTTGGTGGCAATCCTCACCACGGAGAGTGGGCTCCGCTTCTCCGAACACTCGCCCGAATACAATGTTCTTGATAAAGAAAGAAAGAACAAAAAATCCCTCACAAGGGTTTACAAACTTTGTAGAAGATGTACAAATTTGAGCCTAATGATCCAAATCCTAATCTTAGAGGATGAGAGGCATAAACAAGCTTGAATCACTCTTAGGATGTTCAAATAGAGTTTTAGAGTGTTAGGATCGATGATTTGGAAGTTTAGAATGCCCATATATATAGAAGAACCAAATATGACCATTTGAGGGGCATAGTCGTAATTCTGGCAAAAACACCAACGGCTCTTTTTTCTTCCCGAAGTAGTGGTCTCGGATTTCCGAGAGAATTCTCGGAGTTCCGAGAAATTCCTCAGAGTTCCCAGAATTTCTCTCGGAGTTTCGGGAATACAAACAGAAGTTGGAAAAAAGCTACTGGACCAAATCTCGGAGCTCCGAGGATTTCTCGGAGTTCCGAGAAGCCTATATGCAGCAGATTTTCAATTCTTGTTTCTGGGCTTCCAACTCTACACCAAGTTGGGATTGTTATGAGGGTTCCAAAGTGTTGGAACACCATAAGGACAATCTCTTAAACATTTAGGGTGTGTGAGATTAACTTTAATTATGCCTCTAAACACCTAAACTAAGATTGGATCTTATACATTCTAAAATGACTTTGATCTTCAATGCGATGCTTCAAGTCTTCGTGCGTCTTGGATCTCCGATGTCTTTGGCCTTCCGAAGGTGGTCCAATGAGCGCTTCTTGGCCTCAATCCAAGCAATCTTGTCTTTAAGCAATCATGATCTACAACTTAGACAATCAAACGCATTAGTGATCTTAAATCACTTGTGTATTGGAATCATTAAAATAAGATGGGAATTGCCAAGGTGGGAACCATTGGGCTTACAAGAAGGTTCGTGCCTGGTTACGAATTTGGAAGGTCAGAAGAGCACCTCATCCGCCCAAGTGCAAACACATGGTCTCTTATGCCATTTACTTATTGATTTTGAAGAGTTTTGAGCAAAAGTCATATGAAATAAGAACATATATCTCCGAGAAGACGTCTATCTAATCATGCATGTCTCAGAGATGAATAATGAGCACACATAAAAGAAATAAGTGTAATGCCACCTAAGAATAGCTAGGTTATGAGTGACATGCCTGATTGGTGTCTAAGTTCTGATGTGCAAACACATGCATGCTACAGCTAAAGGTATAAGGTCTGCACAAGAAAGTAAGAAAACACAACAAAACGCACATCACAACTAGACTCGACACACAACTCACACGACGAACCCTAAAACTCTAATGCAATACTTGACTTGGACCAGGATGGCCATCCATCCCGGCTGCTCTACGTATCCGGGCCTCGGGAAGAATCAGAATCAACGTAGTTCGATGACCTATTCTAAACTATGATGCCTAACCATCTAAAACCGCTATCCTAGATTCGATCAACTAAACTCGATTGGTTTTTAAAACTTTTTGTACGATTGCTTAAGTTCAAGTGAATTGTAATTTTTAGGACTCTCTATATGCCCTAACTAATGCAAGTTGGTTAGCCTTAAGGTAATGCAGGTGGACCCTACATCCTATATGTAACTAGGCTGTGCATCCTAAGAAAAACCATGGGCTAACTAAATGCATCATGGTCTAGCCATCGGCTCGACTAAGTGTCCAACCAACCACGACTCGAGGCCTCCTAACTCTAGGGACACTCACACGACAAGACACAACATATCAACACAATCAGGACAGACTCCTAACTCTAAAACACCCCAAACATCTAGGACAGACTCCTAAGTCTAGGGGAAGATCTTTTTGAAAAGGTTTTGAAGATTTTTTTATATTTTTGGAAGGTTTGAAATGCTTATTTTGAAAGGTTTGGCTGGACTTGGGATATAGATCCCAAGCTGCACTACGTACCCTGTGAAAAGGGATCAAGCCAACGTAGTTCGGAACAAATTTTCTAGCTACTCCTAATGACTCAAAATTTTTAAGATTTTTTGTTTTTTAGATGTTTTGTTATTTTAAAATGTTTTCAAGTGTTTTTGAATCTTTAAAGGATCCTCCCTTCTAGCCAAAGGGGAAACAAAGAGACAATCAAAAGAGGAAGAACACTCTTGTGATCCATAGCCTGGAAAAGTGTCAGATGAAAAGATGGAGCTCTTTTAGCCTAAAGGTTGTCCTAAACAAGCAAATCGGTGTCTCAAATAGATGATAGAAGGGAGGAAATCCTGAGAAGGTGAGAAACTAAATCAGAAATGAAGTCTTGCATTGCTCTTCTCTGAAAGAGTGTGCAGATGAGACAAGGCATGTCTCTCAAATGAAAATGACCATTAGGATCAATGAGACATTGCCTGTCTCCTAAAAGAGAAGAAACGACAAGAGAATGAGACTGGGCGAGTCTCCTAAAAGAAAAGGATGAGACTGGGCGAGTCTCCCTAAATGAAAAAGATGAGACTGGACGAGTCTCCCTAAATAAGAATGACCATCTAATAAGACATTGAGTGTCTCCTATAGAGGGCTCCAAGTAACCTTATCATTGCCCATGAAATGATGAAAGGATTAAGCCACTAATAGACCTAGCTGGTCTTCAACTAATAAGGGGTACAACTCTTGAGACTTTGATAGTCTCCTAAAAAGTTTACTCTCTAATGAGACAAAGCTTGTCTCCTAAGAGGATATGACTTTGTATCGAGACATAACTTGTCTTCTAAAATGATGGGCTTTTCTGTATGAAACATAACTTGTCTCCTAAAAGGATGATAACTACTAATGTTTAAATGTCTAAGCAATTCTCTACCTAAAGAGGGAAGAAGAAGAAGAAAGAGGGTATTACCATGATATGGTGAGTCCCCCTAAGGATGGGCTTGGGCTAACGCCTTCATCGCCCTTGAGATGAAAAAGATAATACTGAGACTAAATCTATCTCGGACAATGAAAGGGGAAAGAAACTAATATAAAAATAAATAAGTCTCGGAACGGACCAAAAAAGGAGTGCTTCACATAAAGTGTTATGTACACAAATTGAGGATGCATCGACTAAAATGATACATAACCATAAGAAAGAGCAATATCCATTTATCATTTGAAAAGCCCAATATGCCTACCAATCTATTATAATACCAGGTGTAGTAAAGAAAAAAAAAATCAAGGTGAAACCCATGAACTAAAGCACTCTAACAGGCATTAGATTTAAAACATTACGATGAAAGCCCTGAACATAATCAGTCATTCAGCATTGTAATCTGATTTGATAGCATTGTAATATGACCATGAAACTCAAAAGCTATATATATAAAAAAATACAATTATTTTAAGCAGACATGATATCGCGAAATCAGGCTCTGCCGAAAGCAACTTACGATACAAACCTAAAAAAAGTAATCCATTTACTTTTCTGTTGGGTATTTACAAAACGGGTAGTGTGGGTTTCATCGCCTTGATGTTAAGCCCCTCTACCTACCTTTCACTAATTTTAGCACTTTACTGCTTTCTGTACTTTTACATTTGCACAGTAAGATATGAGGTTGAAGTGTCAAAGTGACTTGTTCCGCTACGGCCAAGCGCTTGAGACATTATTCCCTCTGACTTGCTCTTTACTTTCTGCAATTTATAGCTTTCTGCACAGTAAAGTATGAGGTGGTGACATCATAGGATCTCGGGCACACAAATTGCCCCCTGAACTTATGTTATAAACCCCTCTGCCTTAATTTTACTTTTTGTACAGTCATTTTCCGTTTGATTTAAGTTAACCTGATCATGAGTAGTCGCGAGTTCCATTTGAGCCGTAAACAATTTACAACACCGATCAGGTTAATTATCGCTTATTTTTATTTTTTTCTTCGGTAAATTCACTCCATTTGCATTCGGAATTAAGCATAATCTAACAAGGGAAATAAGATCAAATCCTTTTATTTTAAATCCTTCAAAAATGCCAATCTAAGTTAAGAGACCAGATTAAGCCGGGCGAGAGGGGTGCTTAATACCTTCCCCAATTGTAACCACAACCCTTACCTGGATATTTGTAAAGACCACGCCTTAAGCAAACAGAGTAAAATATAAGGTTTTAGGCCCAGAGCAAAGGAACCCCTGATTACTATTCTTCCAACATAAATTCAAGTCGTTACTCATTTCCTTGGAAGAATAGACACGGGTCCTAGGCCCTAACCTAGGTGGCGACTCTGAGTTTCTCTACCTTACGAAGTTAGGACTATGGTCCCGAGTCCGCAAGTATCGCAGATCAAATAACACCCCCTACGTAAGACCCAATTGTGGTGAGCCCCTGTCGTCCTATGCCAACACGGGAAAAAACCGGTTCCCACAGACTGACGACTCTGTTGGGGAAAACTTAAACATGATAATCTCTCTCAGCAGAGCCTGTTATCATAATTAAAAGGTTGTAGCTCTATATAACTAAATTGGCATTTTGTAAGAATTTGAAATCAACTAATTTGATTTTTTCTCGTTTCTTAGGGTTATTCTTAACCCGATATAGCTTTCAGGGGTATTTGCAAGCTGCAAACTTTTTCGCAAGTTACGAACGCTCCGGACAAGTGCAATCAAACAAGTGTTAGATTTACTTTCTAGTACATATATATACACTTGCTGCGCCTTTTCTACAGGGATTGCTAAGAGCCAATGCTCAAAATTGCCGTAAAATTAGACTACAACCTTGTCCTCTTCACTCTCTCTTTTAAAAAAAAAATAATCATGCATCATCCAATACACATTCAAGCATTTTTCCTGAAAGAATTCAGAGCTTAAACATTACAACAATGAGATCAATTCCTTTATCCACCACTGAGATAGCACAAAATTAAAATTGTTTAACATAGTTTTTTTTTTTTGAGATAACAGAACAAAAGATTCTAACCACTAACCAATAATAACACACTAATTTTACATTCTATATGATAAATTCAGAATATACTTTTAAACACAACTTGCATGACTAATGATTATCTAGTTCCTGAAATAAGCAAACATAAGGATCTAACCTGGGTCCAAGCATATAACCTAAACTAAATAACATTCCATGCATGATAGATCTAAATCTCTTGAATCCAAAAATTAAAAAAAAATGAAGATCAAAGAAATTAGAGCTAACTTACCTGTTCAATGTAAAGAATCTTACAATAATTTTTTTTTCCTTTTCGTTGGATTGAGCACCAAGTAATTGATACGAGCAAAAACCTTGAACTTCCTTCCAAACCTTGGATCAAAGTGCAAATAGCTGAATCTAATTTTAATAATGAGAACAGTTAGGTTTCTAAAATAAAATGAAGAGAAAGTGAGTTAGATCTACAAGAGGAAGGTTCGAATTCATAGAAATAACGAAGAAGAAAACAAGGAAATGGATTTCGCTACAAGAGAAGAGGAGGAAGAGTTGGGGTTTTTAGGATGGCTAAAGTAGAAGGTGAGATTTAGGACGAGGTTGAAGATAATAACAGTGACAGAAATTAGGCAAAGAAGAAGAGAAAGCAAGGAGCAACAATGGCGATGCCGGCCGGAGCTCCGGTGAATGGCTGGAGAAGATGGAGCTTTGCAAGGAAATTAGGTTTTAGGTGAGCTCTTATCTCTCTCTAAATTTCTCTCTGTGTAGAACGAATATGAGAGGAGCCCCCTTTTCCAGCCCTAATTCGATCCTTAAGTGCAAAAGGAAATGATATTTTCCACCCCTTTTGTTTACTTGGACAACCCATATAGTGTACTTATGAGTACTCTTTCAATCTACAAAGGGGGGTGGTCTGGGGAGAAAGAAAGGGTGAATAGAGAAAAGGAAATGACATATTTGCTCCTCTTTCCCTCCCTGGACAGACCCCTTTGCTATGAATCTTATCAAAGTTTTGGATGCATAGGGGTGGTCTAGGTAAAACAAAGGGAGGGGCCAAACAACCTGTTCCTCTATAAAAATGATATTAGCACACCCATGCTTTGATAATTGCATTAACTTGTCAGTCTTTTCTTCTTTAATTAGCTCTCAAGAGCTATCTTGGAATATGTAATAACCTCTTAGCAGCACCTTAAAAACTAAGACCAAATGAGTTAGTGGGCACATCAAAATATGGTGTGCGGATAATCATTAAAGCCTAGGGACTTGACTAGAGGAGTGTAAATACCAAAACTCTGGGGTTTTTCATGATGAAATTTTTTAAAATTTTGGGGACATGAGGAAGGGTATCAAGGGCAATTGAACGGTGGATATTGATGGGGTTCAGGATCATTCGGGCTCCAGAAAGGTTTCAACAATGGTCTGGAAATGGGTACTTTCGGGTTCTTTTGCATTTTAGGGCCCACGTCTTCAGAAATTTTAGGCTTTTATTTGACTTTGAGAATTTACTCGATTCTGGGATTTTGGATTTGGGGACTTTATTTGATTTTGGGGAATTAGGGCCCAGTCAAAATGGGGTTAGACCTGGCAAACGGGTGGGTTGGGTCGGGTCGACCCGCGGGTCATGCGGGTTGCGGGTCAAAATGACCCGCATTCCTACGGGTCAGCAACCGGTGACCCGTACCCAGTGCGGGTGGGTCGGGTTGACCCGTGGTTGACCCGCAATTTTTTCTGCAAAAAAGGTGTAGTGATCCTGCTCATTGTTGAGTATCAATTTTTTCTTTGATTCCCATTCCCCAAATTCATGTATAGATCCTGCTCACTGTTGAGTATCAACGATCAAGATTTCTTGAGTGGCCTCACTAGAAGCACGTGCACCTTCTGCAACGACCAATTTTTCTGCAAAAAGGATTAGCATCACGCGACCCGACTAACATGACCCACCCATTTGCTAAGTCTAATCTCTACAATTACCTTCACCTCCACTACTCCTAATCTCTCCCACTGGAATCAACTTATTCCCATTCCCCAAATTCAAAAGCTCATCAGACTGCTTTGGCCATTTGCTGAAGGAATTTGACGGAAAAATGGGTTCTTGAAGATTTTCGGGAAAAATACAAAAGGAAAGAAGAAGAGCTCGTTTTAGGGTTGAATGGCATGCATTCGTAAACATGGACGTATTCAAGGGTATTCTCATACTTAAATGAGGCATGGCAGATGTTGTAAATATGAAGGAAATAAGGGCATTCTTTATTTGACTTTTCAGATGAGTTCAAACGTAAAAAAAAGGGCATGCTTACACTCATTTTCTCTTTTAAAATAAAAAATGTCAAAAAAAATCCACAAACCCGTAGGTTGACCGCGGATCGGTTTTGATGGGTCACTAAAAACCCGACCCGTACCCGCAAATTTGCAGGTGGGTTGGGTCGACCTGCGAGCACGGGTCGTGTTTGCCAGGTCTAAATGGGGTGTCTACATGCATGTTTTAGTAAAATGAGTCTCTAAGCAAACTTACACTTGTTTTTTAATTCTCTAATTAAATAATTTATTAACTCCCATCCAATGGGAATGAAGGCTGAAATAATATTTTGAAAATTATTCTATATGTATTATTCGTTAGTTAACATTTAACTAACTCTAAATACATACATCTATACACACATATATAAATGTATTTATATGTATGTATTACTATTATATCCCTTGTTTTTAATCCAACGAATTAAATCCGTTTGTGCAATCTAATAAAATGCGGGACCCTAATCCAAAAGGATGTACCCAGGTCATTCTAGTTGTGAGTAGGATCGTTGCAAGGATCCGACGATCAATCCTGTAGAACTCAATGATGAGCCCCACTGCTATCTCGCTCGTAGTAAACTACAATCACATTGGGTCAGTGGCCTCCATCGAGACGTAACCCTAAAGATGACTGTCAGATCATCATACGCCTAATCACATCTAGTATTCTACATCTACCGAGTTGGGTCCTACGGGGGGTGGACTCCTCTTACCCCCTGGGCCCGCTCATGGTATACCTTTCCATTCAAAGCAGTTAGGGCCTTCAAATGCATTTGCAAAACCATTTTAAAAATTGCTTGTGTTTCAAAAAATCTTTTTGATAAACAGTCTATCAAATCCGCTTGACCAGGCTATTTAATAGGCCTACCACTCCGACCAAAATCGTAGATGTCTTTCCCTAAAATTTAGGGCAGTATTTCGTGTTGGCTATCCCCATTGGCCTCGAGGGTTGTCCTAGAATCTAGCACTATCCGAATGTGACTCTAAACAAGAACCACTATAAGATAGACTAAAAACCCTAGAACGGGCCCACGGGCCTATAAGACCCCTCAAGTCAAAAGACATGTAAAAAGGGTCATGTATGGTAGAACAACCTTATATTCTCTTATCCACAAGTTGTTCAAATGTGATCCTGTTTAGTGCATGATCCGATCGTCGTACTCACTCTTCTTGCTTAGGGTCGACTACCCAGATGACTGAGATAAGTCACCTCATGATTCGTGCATGTAGGCAAGCATGGTGCTTGTAGTATACATGAAGAGATGTCCAATCTCTATGCCAACTAGGAACTATTAAGGTCTGCAAAGAACTAAGATGCCATATCTCCTTGCTCCCTTGGATCTATGAATCCTCGAGCATGGCATTTCTACTTTGCTACCAGAGGACAAATATGTGTTATAAAACAAGCACATCACACACATTCATATGTATATTACACAATGTATGTCATGAAATGAAACTTTTATTGATACTTTAATCAAAGAAATACAAAATATACTGGCTTTTAGGGCACTAACTCCCTCCAATCTATAGAGGTACTGCCCCAAAAAACATTTACAGAATCTACAATAAATTGGAGGGTTAGGATAATCCTACGAAAATGATTTTTGGGGCACAACCAATTTAATTACATTGTGGCCCAACAAATGGACGGTTTGGAACATCGTACGAAGAGGGTCGTACCAGACTTTTTAAAAATGAAGTGTTTGCATGGGCACCCATTGTTAGGGGTAAAATCGGCACCTACCATTGATGAACGACACGTGGCATTTTGAAAATCCAAGGGTGGTCCCGAATTGGCAACTAATGAGGAGTGAAAATTATTAGGTTGCTAGCAAGTTTTAACCTTTTGAAAAACTCAAACCTAATTTGGAAATTAAGAGATCAACAATGAAATTCAAGCAAACAAGTTAAATCTAGAGGTGCAATGCAAATAAAGAGCTAGAGTTCAAGAGAGATTGCACTCGAGATTTAAAGTGGTCCGGTCCTCAAAACGCGAGGCCTACTCCACTTCACCAACAAAAACCCGTTGATGGCTTCACTATGTGATCTTCTTAACTTCGGCGAAGATCGGTGCCGATTACAAATTCCGATTACCTTTACCCTTGGTGGCAATCTTCATCACGGAGAGTGGGCTACGCTTCTCCGAACACTCGCCCAATACACGTTTCTTGAATAAGAAAGAAAGAAACAAAAATCCCTCACAAGGGTTTACAACTTTGTAGAAGATGTACAAATTGAGCCTAATGATCCAAATCCTAATATTGGATGATGAGAGGCATAAACAAGTATTGATCACTCTTAGGATGTTCAAGTAGAGTTTAAGAGTGTTAGGATTGATTGTTGGGAAGTTTAGAATGCCCATACATATAGAAAAACCAAATATGACCGTTTGAGGGGCATAGTGGTAATTCTGGCAAAAAACCAAACGGCTATTTTTCTTCCCGTTATAGTGGTCTCGGAGTTCCGAGAAAAAATCTCGGAGTTCCGGGAATACAAACAGAAAATGAAAAAATGCTACTGGACCATTTCTCGGAGCTCCGAGGAATGTCTCGGAGTTCTGAGCTCGGAGCTCCGAGAATTCTCTTGGAGTTCCGAGAAGCCTATGTCAAGCAGATTTTTATTTCTTGTTTCTTGGGCTTCCAACTCTACACTAAGTTGGGATTGCTATGAGGGTTCCAAGGTGTTGGAACTCCACAAAGACAATCTCTTATACATTTAGGGTGTGTGAGATTAACTTAATTATGCCTCTTAAAATCTAAATTAAGATTGGATCTTATACAATCTAAATTAACTTCGATCTTCAATGCGATTCTTCAAGTCTTCATTCATCTTGGATCTCCGATGTCTTTGGCCTTCATAATGTGGTCCAATGAGATCTTCTTTGGCCTTAATCCAAGCAATGTTGTCTTAGCACCAATGTGATCTACAACTTAGACAATCAAACACATTAGTGATCATAAATCACTTGTGTATTGGAATCATCAAAATAAGATGGGAATGCCAAGGTGGAAACCATTGGGCTTACAATCTCCCCCTTTTTGATGATGACAAGCACAAGAGATTTTCCAATAAAAGCATACATATTTTCCTTACACTAGAATTCTCTCCCCCTTTGGCATCAGTAAAAAAGATTGGGGTAAAAGAGAAACAAAGGGATGAAATATTCAATTTAAAGCTCTCCCTTTTTCAAGGAAAAAGACAAACATAGAACTCCCTCTATTTGGAAAACAAATTCAATACAAGAGGGTCTATATAACCATAAAAATATATTCAATATTAAGCATAAGCCCCTAATCTAAGCACATATGAAGAGGATCATATGGGGGCTTTGGGAACCCAAGATTTCTTGGTTCCCCCACAATCCCTAATCTAGATGCACATTGGAATTGGTAATGACCATTTATTCCACAATAATGGCATCTAACATGAGGGTAGATAAGCTAGTCCTATCATAAAATGCATGATTAGGTCTATGACTAGCTTTTTTAAAGATTATGTCAATTATTTTGTCACAATTTAAGAATCCATGGAGACATAATCTTAACCTTTCATTTTCATTATGAAGATGGGTTATTTGATTTAAAAAATCATTAAATTCATCGTTATAAGATTTGGAAGAGCTTGCCACATCTTGAAATTGTGCTAATTGGCAAGTTTTCTCATCCAAACAACCCTAAGGGTTTTAATCTCAAGTTTAAAATTTTCAATTTGTGCTTGAGATTTAGATATGGAAGAAGATGATTCATTTTCAAAAAATCAAGTTCATTTTCTAATTTTGAAATAGATTTTTTAAGAACTTTGTTTTTTGAAATTTGAGAATGCAAGGTGTTACACAATTCATCATAAGATATTTTTTCACTATCGCTACTTGATGAATTACAAGATCGGTTAGAGTTTACCTCATCTTCAAGGGTGAATGCCATGAAGCAAAGATCATCTTTTTTATTTTCTTCCCCTTCACTTGAGCTTTTGCCCGACGTGCTTAACGCATCCCAACCAGCGGCAAGAGCCTTATGCTTCTTCCAATCCTTCTTTCCCTTGTATTTTGAGGAAGATGACTTGAGAAGCGGACACTCCGGTCTTTTGTGCCCTGTCTTCTTGCAATTGTAGCATCTTATAACTCCCTTAACATCGCTTTCTTCTTTCTTCTTCTTTTTATCCTTTTTATGTTTCTTTCTCCATAAGCTTTTAAATTTTCTTAAAGCTTCTTCTTCATCACTATCCACCTCACTTGAGGATGATGAGTCCGCTTTTACCTTGGAGACCTTTAGAGCTAGAGATCGGCTTTCTTTTTTCTTCTCTTTTGGCTTCTTCTCCTCTTGTCGGCTAGTGAGGAGAATCTCATGGGTGATGAGAGATCCTACAAGCTCTTCCACGGTTAGAGCCTTGAGATCCTTTGATTCTTGTATCGCGGTGACCTTTGGATCCCAATGTGGAGGAAGTGACCTAAGCAACTTACTCACAAGCTCATCAGTAGGATACGATTTACCAAGATTAGCTAGTTCATTAGAAATTTTAGAAAATCGGGTATACATTTTGAAAATGCTTTCATTTTGACCCATTCTAAACATTTCATATTTGCTCTTTAAGAAGTTTATTTTGGAATCCTTAACTTGAGATGTTCCCTCATGGGTAACGGCAAGTGTATCCCAAATAATCTTGCCGGAATAAAAAAGAGCTACTCTATTAAACTCCTCCGTAGATAGGGCGCAAAACAAAGAGTTTATGGCTTTGTAATTTAAATTTGCATGCCTTTTCCCTACGACATTCCATTCTTCAAATGGTTTGGAAGGCAGCATGTATCCATTTTCAACAATGTGCCAAAGTTCCACATCTATCGAAAGAAGATAGATGCGCATCATTGTCTTCCAATGTCCATAGTCGGACCCATTAAAGAAGGGAGGTCTAGTTGTGGAATGGCCCTCCGGAAGTCTGGTTTCATTTGTATTTGCCATTTCACAATTAGAAAAGTTGCCAAAGATCTTATGATCTTTCCCTCGTTGAAATTTAAGAAAAAATTTACCAAAGATTTTAAGATAAGAAAATCTTTTAAGAGCCAAGGCTCTGATACCAAGTGAAAATCCAAGGGTGGTCCCGAATTGGCAACTAATGAGGAGTGAAAATTATTAGGTTGCTAGCAAGTTTTAACCTTTTGAAAAACTCAAACCTAATTTGGAAATTAAGAGATCAACAATGAAATTTAAGCAAACAAGTTAAATCTAGAGGTGCAATGCAAATAAAAAGCTAGAGTTCAAGAGAGAGTGCACCCGAGATTTAAAGTGGTTCGGTCCTCAAAACGCGAGGCCTACTCTACTCCACCAACAAAAACCCGTTGATGGCTTCACTATGTTATCTTCTTAACTTTGGCGAAGATCGGTGCCGATTACAAATTCCGATTACCTTTAACCTTGGTGGCAATCTTCACCACGGAGAGTGGGCTACGCTTCTCCGAACACTCGCCCAATACATGTTTCTTGAATAAGAAAGAAAGAAACAAAAATCCCTCACAAGGGTTTACAACTTTGTAGAAGATGTACAAATTGAGCCTAATGATCCAAATCCTAATATTGGATGATGAGAGGCATAAACAAGTATTGATCACTCTTAGGATGTTCAAGTAGAGTTTAAGAGTGTTAGGATTGATTGTTGGGAAGTTTAGAATGCCCTTATATACAGATAAACCAAATATGACCGTTTGAGGGGCATAGTGGTAATTCTAGCAAAAAACCAAACGGGTATTTTTCTTCCCGTTATAGTGGTCTCGGAGTTCCGAGAAAAAATCTCGGAGTTCCGGAAATACAAACAGAAAATGGAAAAATGCTACTGGACCATTTCTCGGAGCTCCGAGGAATGTCTCGGAGTTCCGAGCTCGGAGCTCCGAAAATTCTCTTGGAGTTCCGAGAAGCCTATGTCAAGCAGATTTTCATTTCTTGTTTCTTGGGCTTCCAACTCTACACTAAGTTGGGATTGCTATGAGGGTTCCAAGGTATTGGAATTCCACAAAGACAATCTCTTATACATTTAGGGTGTGTGAGATTAACTTAATTATGCCTCTTAAAATCTAAATTAAGATTGGATCTTATACAATCTAAATTGACTTCGATCTTCAATGCGATTCTTCAAGTCTTCATTCGTCTTGGATCTCCGATGTCTTTGGCTTTCATAATGTGGTCCAATGAGATCTTCTTTGGCCTTAATCCAAGCAATGTTGTCTTAGCACCAATGTGATCTACAACTTAGACAATCAAACACATTAGTGATCATAAATCACTTGTGTATTGGAATCATCAAAATAAGATGGGAATGCCAAGGTGGAAACCATTGGGCTTACACATTTTCATGTGATTAGGAGCCGACCTATGGGATAAGGGGATGAGACCTTATCCCCTCCTTATAAATAGCACCGTCTATAATTGGGGAACCAACTCTCAAAGAGGCAATATACTCTAAGGCGGTGACTTTCTAAACATAAGGGTCTCATTATTAGTAACTTATTGATATAGGGAAATAAGGAATCTATTGAAAGTAGATATAAACTTACCTCACGAGAAAGTCGACCAATAAGGAAAGACTCCTAAAATAGTAAGATTCTATTTATCATGGACTCTATTCTCTATAAAAGGAGACCCTCACCTTCATAATGGAACTATGTTAGACTTGATCCCCAAAGAAGGGGTACGTAGGCAGCTTGGGAAGACCAAGTTCAGTCCCAATCCTTCTCCATCAAACGTCATTGGTAACACTTTTGAACTTCATCTCCTTCCCTTAAAATTACCTGTGATTCTGATTTCTAGCTAAGTATTGTAATATCACAACTCTGGTACTCTTAACACCTTTCTTTGAGTGCAAGTTGCTTACAGGAACAGCTCTATCACCACTAGATCGCATAGAGCGGATTTCGGCATCATCAGATTGCCGCCATCCGTGGGACCTTCATGACAAATTCAAGATAAAAAACCTCGAAATCAGTCGCCAACCCACAAGGCGACGGAGTAATGATCAGGATTCAAGTACAGGCTATAATCCCCGAGAATCAAGTTCCGGAGGAAACGCCTAACAACGAAGATATCACTCTAGTCACTATGACCATGTTCAACCAACTTGCGTCAAGAGTTGGTGATGTTTCTACTGCCCTTCAAGAAATATTAAGGCGTCTGCCACCCCTCCACCAATGGCTTAGAACGTCATGTTTCCCCATTAATAGCAGAGGTGAGAGATCTGAGGAACTCACCCTTAGAAGAAAACCAGGATGAATCACCAGAGGGCAGAAACCCTCGTAGTCGAAGGCCAATAAATCACCGACCCTCTGCTTCAATTACTAGCCCCAGACCTAATCATGGGAACGGGGAAGCGAACGACAGACGGGCACCAGAATTGACCTTTAGGCCTATTCCGAACCAAGCCAACGTTCTCCAAAGAACTAACATCGTAGGAAACCCGAACCACGCGCAGGACAACTCGCCTCATAATTTGATAAACGAAATCAATGTGCCTAACTCGGGACTCCTCGTCGAACTTCAACGACAAGTCAGGGAGATGCAACGTCACATTAAGAAACCCTATGAGCCGGATCTCCTGATTGAATGGGAAAATGAGGTACAATCACCATTCGAAGAAGTTATAGCACATGCCCAATTAATGCCAAATTTTGACTTACCAAGGCTTGATCTCTACGATGGTACGTCAGATCCATTAGAGTACCTACAGGCCTACGGTCGGGCGATGGAATTCAAAGGCGCTAATGACACTGTCATGTGTTGCGCCTTTTCTTCATATTTAAAAAGATGAGCGAATAGTTGGTACGGCCGCCTTAAACCTAACTCCATATCTTCTTTTCGAGAGTTAGGTAGGAAATTTGTGACGTACTTCGCCAATAGTCGGCCACAGAAAAAACCCACCGACGCGCTCCTCGCTCTCCGTCAAGGAAAGGATGAATCCTTGCGATCTTTTATAGGTCGGTTCAGGGCTGAATTATCTCAAATCAAGGGCCCTAATCATGAGATGGTTAGAGCCGCGTTGAAATCGGCTGTCCACGATAGGGATCTCAAGGTAGCCCTGAATATCGACCCTCCCCACGATCTCCAGGAGCTAATGGCGGTAGCAGACAAATATGTTAACAATGAAGAATCTTTTGCCATGGAAAGAGAATTGGAACTCGCCAAAACTCCAAAAAAGAGGAAGGAGGAGGTTTGTTCGACCAATGGTCAGGGAAAGCCTCCTCGATCCGACAATAGGCAGCCACAATCTGGTAGCCGAGCTCCCTCACAACAGTTTGAAAGGTATAACTACACTCCTTTAAATACGTCTGTAGCGAATGTCCTTTACAAAATCCGAGGAAAGGAAGATCTACAATGGCCACCAAAGATGAAAGGTACCGGCGGAACACGCAATACTAGTAAATATTGCCATTTTCACGGCGACCATGGCCACACTACAGATGATTGTTATAACCCGAAGAATAAAGTCGAAAGGCTGCTAGGGCTCGGGCATGTCGATAAATACTTGTTGAACTCGAAGTATAGTGGACCTTCACATAAACTCGAGATTTCGAAGACTATCAATCCGACCCAACCGACCGCCAGAAATGATCCAAAAAGACATATTTATGAGATTAAACAACTCCCAGACGTAGGGACCGATGCTCCACCTAGAATTACAAGAAGTATCGATGTCATCGTTGGGTGATTGGCATCAGGAGGACCAACAATTTCTAGACAAAAACCTATGCCGTCCAAATCCATGCGGTAGAAGCCCTGACAAAAAAGTTGTGATCTGATCCTACTGACAACAGGGAGCAAATAGTCTTTTCCGAAAAAGACTACGATGATGTTTCCCTCCCTCAAGATGATGCGATCGTCGTCCGACTCATTATTGCCAATTTTAATGTGAGTAAAGTGATGATAGATACCGGTAGCTCTATCAATATCTTACATTACAATGCTTTCAAAGAAATGCACTTGGGGTTGGACAGACTTACACCGGTAGAATGGTCCATCTACGGTTTTTCCGGCGGCTCAATTAGTATCGAAGGAAGGATTGACCTACCTATAACGTTCGGCGCCGAGCCTCGACAGAAAACCATCATGCAAACTTTCCTGATTGTTAAGGTCCCCTCCACTCATAACGTCGTCTCAACACCCCATCTGAAAATCAAATTCCCTACAAAAGCAGGAGTCGACGAGGTAAGAGGAGATCAAGAACGGGCTAGGAACTGCTATGCTGATTACACCAAAGTGGTCAAAAAAGCAAAGGAAGCTTTCCAAATAGCCGGGACCGACCCACGTTCAGATACCCACCAGATACATGGAGAACCGGTAGAAGAACTAACCCAGATACCGTTGTTCGGAGAAAACGATGAAAGAACGGTCCAGATCGGCTCACTCCTCACTGGTAAACTCTGAATCAACCTAATCAATTTCTTGAGAGCTAACGCAGATGTTTTTGCATGGTCTGCTTTAGATATGCCAGGTATCTCGACGGAAGTTGCCGTCCACCAGCTCAGTGTCGACCCCTCTCACAAGCCCATCAAACAAAAGAGACGGAATTTTGCTCCCAAGCGGCAGAAGGCCATAAAGGAGGAGGTCGATAAACTTCTACAAGCCGGGTTCGTCCGAGAAATACATTCTCCGGAATGGCTCGCCAATGTGGTAATGGTAAAAAGAGCAAGCGGGAAATGGCGGATATGCGTCGATTTTACTGACCTGAATAAGGCATGTCCGAAGGACGATCACTACCCCCTTCCCCGAATTGACACGTTGATAGATGCTACATCCGGCCATGAGATGCTCAGCTTCATGGATGCCTTCTCCGGATATAATCAGATACGAATGTACTCCCCTGAAATCCCCAAAACATCTTTTGTCACAGAGCAAGGCCTATTTTGTTACAAGGTGTAGACACCCCCATTTTGCTCCGCCTTAGTCAACAAAGAGGTTAATGTTTTTCTATCGGTTCTTTTCTGTTTTCTATTTCCGTGTCCGTCTCTTATGTTTTCTCGATCTTGTCGGTTATTTTTGCCGTGTTTCGCATTTTCCCGCTAAGTGTTGAGAAGGATTATTCAGAAGAATCCAAACCAGAGAGAATTGGGACCCATGTGGTGGGCCCGCATTGAGCATGTCCTATTAAAATGAGATCAAACAGGTGTGCCCTGCATTGTGAAGTATATGGCTTCTGAATTTATGTGGACCCAATGAATAAGATCAATTTCTATGGTGGGCGACGTGTATTTTTGCCAATCTGGTAGGGGCCCATTATTGTGAAAAATTAAAATTTAAACTTATGGCTTGTCAAATTGGACAATTTGGATCATCCCACGGGACAAATTTAATGAGCACGACGAATTTACACTTTGGTTCATAAATTGGACGATAAGGGAGGCTATTAGGCGAAGACTACGATCCGGTCATTTGAAGAAGATTCCCAAATTCGGTCAATGCCGGTGGGGGGCCCGCTTCGGAATTATATTTTACCCAACCAATAGATCGAGGATCTAAGATCATTGAAGAATGTGGATTATACTCTAAGTCTAGCCTTGCAGAACGGTTGTGTTCGAATAAGACTAAATGGATTCATACATTGCTTGCAACATAGAAGCAGATTTTCGGCCTTGTGGAGCGCTCATATCAAGATTGGTTTGAGAGGAGGGGCCTACTGTGTGTTTTGACTATTTGGTGGGAGGCTCACCATGCGTCCAACATATGTGGACCCACCGCGTGAATCCAATCATTTTCAAGGAATTAAAGTATTGAATCCTGAGGTCGGTCAACTTGGAATAAAGGGGTGTATCATCTTTGAAAATCAAGGAATTTAATTCCAAAATGGAAATTCGTTCGAATATAAGTGGAGTAAGGGACCCACATGCAATTCTCTTTCCAAAATGGGAATCTTGCTAATTTAACTAGTACCGGTGCCTTGGAAATTTTCTAAAAAAAAAAGGAGGGAGGCATCGGCTGTCCAAATTGATAGTTTCCTGTTGTTCGAAAGGCAAGCGATGTTAATCTATTGGTTGGACAGCCAAGATGATCTCAATAAGAAGTGTATGGAATGATGAAATCAGCAGTTTCCATTCTCCTCTAAGTATATTGATGCACATGCTAAATGGAGATAAAAGAAACTGCTAAAAAAAGGTATCTATGATGTTAGTATCGGCAATGGCCAGCCCAGTAGTGAGGGGAACCCAATTCTCTACGGAAACAGAGGAAGGGGGCACTGTTGAAGGTTTTTTTCCATTTCTTGATTTCCTCTCGGAAAATAATTCTCTCGGCTACAGCCCTCTTTCTCATTCTGATCAAAAGCAATCTCACGCCCATAGCTGCAGCCGTTTCTATTTTTTTTCCAAATCCCTCAAAACAGAGCATCATTTTTTTGCTTTTTAGTTGACAAGAACAAACGAAAAAAAAACAGAGTGTTGTTTCACTCCATCTCTCTCCCTCACTCTTTCTCTCTGTTTCATATTCTCCACGATTTTCTATCTGTCCCTCGATCACTCTCTTTCTCTCAACTTTCTCTCAAACTCTCTCATCTCTGGTATTGATTGGCTAAAAAGAAAAATAACCAGATAACAGAGTATCGTATTTCACGTATTCAATCTCTCCCTCTGTTTTTCTATCCCTCTGTCATTTCTCACTTTTCATCCCCTCTATATATCTCTCATTTTTACTCTCACTATCTCTCAAACTATCACTCTCCCATCTACTTCTCTGCGTCTTCCCCACTCGGACTCTCCCTCAATAACAGCGAAGAAACAAAGAACAAAAAACAAGAAAAAACTCTCGCCTGTTGGTCGTGGGAAAACAAGCTCTGTTTTCTGGTTTTTTTCTCTTGCTCAATTCTCTCGCACGGTTTTCTCTCTCTACCTCTCTCAAATAAACCTCCCATCTCCAGCCACCCCCATTCACAGCGGGAAAAGCAAAGAAAAGAAAAAACAAAAAAAAAAGAAAAAAAAGAAAAAAGAGAAAGAAAGAAAGCGAGCGGATTGCCCGTCCGCGTGATTTTCAGAGTTTTCGGCATTTGGATGCGGCGAGGAACTCGATCACAGGTTAGTACACTATTCTCAGATTTTTCTCGGATGATTTGGTATATTTTCGGATTTTTGCATGATTTTTAAGCATTTAAATGAATTTAGTGTAATATTAAATGTGTGCTCAAAATCATGATCTGAATTAGTGTTTCAAATCCGTTTCGTCCCAAAATTTAATACGATGTTCTACTTAAATAGAGTAAAATAACTATCGGATCGGATCGGACATTGGATCAACGGTTTTTTAGAATTTGAGTGAAGAGTGGTATTTTATTTAAAATATTGGCTGAGTAATTACGAAATTCGAAAAAATAGCCATCTCAGGATGATCTATTTTTTGGAATTTAAAATTTTTCTTGTGTTCATCACATCAGAACAAGGTTGGAGGACGTTTTCCGGAATCGTAATTTTCTCGAAAATCGTGTTTTAAAAATAGAAAACTCTTCAAAAATATCTTTTCGACGAAGAAAAATAAAATATATACTAAACGAATTCCAAAATTAATGAAATTTCGTAGGAAAATAATATAATGCTGATAAATTCTACCATGAATTTTTGAGAATTTTTGGAATTGGTTTGGTGTATTATTTTATGCTTCTTTAAAAATTATCAGATATTGGGAGAATTTTTACAGACATCATATCACAGATAAAATTCCCAACATTTTTACAGGTCTTATATTCAATATTTCTAGTTTCAGTAAAATTTTCAAGTGATTTAGATCTTGTTTCATATAGGATGTAGGGTTAATTCATAATCTGGTCTGAAAATTGAAAAATCCGAAATTGATAATAAATAGTTTCTACAATTCATGAAAATCTCACAGCATGCTATTTGTACTTATATCTTGTTACTGTAGAAATTTCATTGAATTTAGATTCCTATTTCTAGTAGTTTCTGTGTTATTTTTGCAATCTGATCAATTAATTGTTAAATCAAAATTAAATATGAGCTTAATGAAAAAATCTGTAAAAATCTTCCAGTAAGCTACATCTCATCATATCTTGCTGCTGTAGAAGTTTCAACTCATTTCGAATTTGTTTGCAACAGTTTCACTTGTAAAATCACTCATAGGTTTAAAATTGGTAAAATTCGTTGAAAATCCGAAATTAATTGAAAATCATCTGGAAATCTCTAAAGAACCTTAAATCTCTGTCACATATTAACTCCTTAATCTATTGAAACAGAAATCTTAGGATCTTTAGATTTCCCTGGAAAAATGGCCAGTGCATCCATAATCGTATCCCAATTGCAACCGATCTTTGACAATTTGAATACTTAAGCTATATCACGTTGTTGGCTCCGAGGTTACTGTCCACGAAAATCCTGAGATATGCCTGGCAATAAGGTGCTATAACCTAAGTATTAAATTGCACAAGGAAAGAGCGCACGATTCCCTTCCTTGGATGCTATTCTGGGCTGAAATTGGTGAACCCTAGAACCATTGGTAATCCTTAAATGTCCAGAAACTGAAAATCCTTGAAATCTGAAATTCATTAACCTCGAGAATTTAAATCGATTTGTCTTGTGTCTTTCGGAACCGTTGGATCGCGGTTTCCGTCGTAAGAACCATTAGAGCCCAATTTAGGAACACTGGTGTCAGGTCGTGTCCTGGGTTTTAGGGAGTCTTAGGTTTTAGGGAGTCCTAGAGTTAAGAGTCCAGCCTCATCACGGACGCTTGCTATGAATAGCAACCGTGCCATAGGTCTAGTTACACTAGTCACTCAATCTTTCCCTAGGACAAGCCTAGTAAACTAGGATGTAGGTTAACCTGCATTAGTCTAAGGGACAACTTGTATTTAGATAAGAATCATATAGCATCTTAGATGAAATCCTAGGATAATAAAATCCTCAGCTTGAATTAAATAACTTCTCCTAAAACTGTTGAAACAGTCAATCACGTCTAGGTCGGTGTCTTAGTTGAGTTAGGCATAAGCAGCTTAGCTTAGGTGCACCGAACTACGTCGACTCTGATCCCAGTGAGGCTTGGGTACGTAGGCAGCTTGGATGTCTGATGACATACCAACCGCGAGTCGGCTCCACAACAAATTGTGGGGTTTTGTATATTAATTTTCTTGTAAATGCTTAATTAAATCACTTAGGATTTTCCATGAAATTAGAATTTTAGGAGAACTTTCACTTAGATTGAATTCAAACCAATTAAGAAATCAAGATACACATCTAGGATTCACATTGAAATTAGATCATAGGATGCATGTCCCGTAGTTAGCACATTAACAGAGAGTTGAATGAGCCATTTAAAATAAATTTAAAAGAGTTAGCTTTTGGAATCGAAGACCGATTATCGGACAGGAATGGTGCATGTGGTGGATAAATCCCCATACCTTCCATTCTTGTAACCAGGTAGCGAGTCTAGATTTCTGGTTAATTACGAGTCCTAAATCTCACATCTAGGTGGCGACTCTGTCAGTCTCTTTTGTGTGGAATTCGGATTGCCTTAGTGATCCCAAGTTCACATAAAAGATGAATTAAAATCAATAATTAAAATGCACACGCCAATCGCGTGGGTACGAGAGACCAAGAGAGAGCGTGGCGGCTCGCGCCCCACCCCTCTCGCGGGATCGGGTCCCACACAAGGTCATGCCCTTTGGTCTCAAAAACGCGGGAGCCACGTATCAAAGGTTAGTCAATAAAAATTTTGCACCACAGATCGGTCGGAACATGGAAGTATACGTCGATGATATGCTTGTTAAAAGCTTCAAAACTACAGACCATGTCACCGACCTCCAGGAGGCTTTCACTGTCCTACGAAAATACCAGATGAAACTCAACCCCTCGAAATGTGCATTTGGGGTGACATCCGGTAAGTTCCTCGGATTCATGGGGAGCCAACGAGGTATAGAGGCTAATCCTGAGAAAATACAAGCCATCCTCGATATGATGCCACCAAGAACCGTGAACGAGGTACAACGACTCGCAGGAAAGATAGCAGCGTTGAGCCGATTCATGTCCAAATCTGCTGAGAAATGCCTCCCGTTCTTCAAGATACTGAGAAATACGAATGATTTTCAATGGACAAACGAATGTCAGGACGCATTCGACAAGCTAAAGCAATACCTCCAATCTCCTCCAGTGTTAATGAAGCCGTTACCAAATGAAGAGTTATATCTTTACTTAGCGGTAAGCCCTTTGGCCGTAAGTGCGGTACTTATCAGGAAAGAACAAAGGACGGAACACCCTATATATTATGTCAGCTGCGTCCTCCACGACGCCGAAACCAGGTATCAAAATATCGAGAAGTTTGCATTCGTGGTGGTCATTGCCGCCCAGAAATTGTGCCCATATTTTCAAGCTCACAGTATAATTGTCCTCACCGACCAACCATTGGGCAGCTAATCAACTGGGCGGTTGAACTGGGCGGATTTGACATATAGGTACGACCCTGCCCTGCCGTTAAGTCACAAGTACTTGCTGACTTTGTCGTGGAATGCACGGCTCCGACTAACGACTCAGGGGGGGGGGCAAGAGGAGATAAAATATGAAGAACAACAGTTTCCATGGATGTTGTTCGTCGATGGATCGGCCAACTCAGACGGTAATGGGGCAGGATTAGTCTTGGCCGGACCCGATAGGTTCCTAGTAGAATATGCCCTCAAACTCGACTTCGATGCTTCCAACAATGAGGCTGAGTATGAGGCACTTCTGGCCGGACTATCACTAGCCCTGGAATTGGAAGCCAATCGATTAAAGGCCTATAGTGATTCACAGCTCATTGTCGGACACATTAATGGCCTTTATGAGGCAAAAGACCAAAGGATGCTCAAATATTTAGAAAAGGTGAGGGGGAAAATCTCCCTTTTCAAAGAATTGGAGATTGTGCAGATTTCTAGAACTCTTAATGCAAGGGCCGACACTCTTTGTAAAATGGCCTCCTCCGGCACCACCAACTGGGGAACGTATACACTAAGATACTCTCCCGTCCCAGCATCGAGAAAGAGGAGATTGCCCATATTATCCATGAAATCAGCTGGATGGACCCCATTATACAATACCTTAGAGACGGTACCTTGCCAGAAGACCGAAAAGAAGTAAGGAGAATTACTGCCAAGGCCGCCCCTTACATCCTCAAGGGTGAAGCATTATACAAGCGATCGTTTTCTTGGCCGCTACTAAAATGCCTCCGACCCACAGACGCCGATCGAGCGATGGCGGAAGTACATGAAGTCATATGTAGAGATCATTCGGGGGCAAGGTGCTGGCTCATAAGATCCTTCGTCAAGGATTTGTTTGGCCGACTATACTAGGAGATGCTCAGAATTACGTCAAGAAGTGTGAACAATGCCAAAGGTTTACATCGGTCCCTCGCTAGCCAGCAACCCAATACTCCCCTATCTCCAGCCCAATTCATTTTGCGATGTGGGGCATGGATATGTTAGGTCCATTTCCACCGTCAATCGGCGGGCATACATTGCTATATGTCGCGATAGACTATTTCACCAAATGGGTAGAAGCCAAGGCAGTAAAAAAGGCCAACTCTAAGGTGATAGAAACCTTTTTCTACCACGACACCGTATGCCGGTATGGGATACCAAGGGTATTGGTTACCGACAATGGGCCCCAGTTTGCTAGTGAACAATTCAGAAGTTTTTGCGAAAGGCTCATGATAGAGCAGCGATTTACTTCGGTTAGACATCCACAGGTGAATGGACAAGTCGAGGTAACCAACCGAATTCTCCTTCAAAGTTTTAAAAGAGAGTTGAAGACACCAAAAACATTTGGGCGTCAGAGTTACCGAATGTCCTGTGGGCCTACCGAACTACCCCACGCACTGCAACAAGCAAATCTCCATTCAACCTAGCATTCGGTGTTGAGGCAATCATTCCAGTTGAGATAACCATTCCCTCTCCAAGAGTCGAAGGCTACAACGAACAAATGAACGACGAACTCATGAGAGTAGTTTGGATCTCTTGGAGGAGACTAGAGAAAAAGCTCGAATTAGAGTCACTGCCTACCAGCAGAGGGTCGCTCGATATTACAACCATCGGATGAAAGAAAGAACTCTTAAGGAAGGAGATCTGGTACTCCGACGGGCAGAGGTTCCAGACCCAAGGAATGCCGGAAAACTCGCCCCCTCATGGGAAGGGCCTTACAGAGTTATAAGGATCCTACGCCCAGGAGCATACCAATTGGAAAATCTAGATGGCGCACCGATTCCCAGGACATGGCATATGCAGAACTTAAGAAAATTCTATCAGTAAGTTTAATTAATTTCCCTTTATTTGTTTTTGGCATTGTGTTTTGTTTTCGTTTTTTCAAATGCAGGAATAAGTAGAGATAGATCTCCAAGAAAGAAAGGATGTAATAAGGAATTTCACGTGATGAAATAAAAGTTTTGTTTTGTTTCAATAAGTGTTCATATTATACTTCCATGAATAATTAATGTTTCTATGTGTGTTTGAAAAATTCTTGAAATATTATAGCCCTCACCAGTCCTGTAGGTAGGTTGAATAAAACAGGGTAAAAATGCTTATCCTTGAAAAGGAAGAGATAAGCTTATACACACCAATGTTAAATAATTATGTTAAAAAAATAAACAAATATATATATATATATATATATATATATATATGACTACATTAATTAACCTCATCAGGTTAACACCCACCGACCGAGTATATAAATCGGTCGAGTAGGGCTAGGCACTCGTCCAACCCATTAGACAGAAGGACTTGATGCCATTACATCAATTAACCGCTTAAGGTTAATGCCCACCGACCGAGCCAATAAGCCGGCCGAGTAGGGTGAGGCACTCGTCCGACCCATCAGATAGGAGGACCCGGTGCCCTGATCCTTAGATCAAACCAGATAATATGAGAGGTGCGACCGAGGTTGATCATCCCAGATACCACTAAGAATATCACTAGATATGAGTTCCCTCCTCATAAAAGGAGGGCGGGTCAGTCGACTTCGAATTGATCAATCGAAGAAAGACGACCGACGTGCAAAGGGAGTACCCGAAAATTGTTACCTTTATAAAGGAACAAGAGAGTGTATCCCTAAATAAAATGGTAACAGGACCGAAGGTCCGGCCCACTCATCGTAAGTAAAGTACGGACCAAAGATTCAGCCACTTCTTTACCTGGATTCCCCCCTTTTATTTTTAAATAAAATGAGAGAGGAGTAACCAGAGTAATAAAAGAAAACCCCACCCCTCACAGAGGAAAGGAAGGAGGTTTATAAAATTAAAAAGTACAAGTCTTATTCCCCCATAAAGGTGAGGAATACAGCTCGTACATTGTATAAATATAAATTACTTGTAAGTATAAAAAAGTGCTAACAAAAGCACACCAACACAAAGTATATACCCCATTCATGAGGCAAATATTACAAACCAAATAAGTTTAACCAAACGCGTCTAGAAAAGAACTTTACACATTAGCAGAAGGAGGGTTCAATTCGGCAATGATCGGAGAGTCAGTAGCCACTGTATCAGTCTTAGGGGCGGTGAAACGATCTACCAGAAAATCGGGCATAATTTGCAGGACTTGCCTCTTGCACTCTTCGAACCCCCTCACTTCAAAGTCAAGAGCGTGTGGAACGCCACTTCAAAACCAAAATCCTCGCTTTCCTTAAACTTGGAAATCTTCTTTGCCTCGACTACCGACCGATCTCGAGCTAGATCGCTAATGGCCTCCTCCGACGTTTTGAGTTTCCTCTGCGTGTCCTCCAAGTCCTTTCGGAGCATGGCAATGACCACTGCATTGGTTTTCTCCTTTCCCTCCAATTATGCAACTCTGTCTTGTAAAGAACTATTTTTTCCCTCTAGCTCGCTAACCGCATTCCGAAGCTGTAGATTGTCTGCCAACGTATCCATAATACGGTTTGAAGCTACGCCACTGAGATCACTCATCTAGCAAGGGATAGCGGGGAATAAGTCTGAGCAAATATGAAGAAAAAAGAAGAAAAAAGAATTCAGTTATACTTACTATCTTCTGTTGGTGAAGGAAGAAGCGGCTTAAAGCCCCGGCAGTCAATTTTTGTACCTTTTCCTTATCATTCGGGAGTACGCTGTTCAAACACATTTCTACCCCGACCCTCGGATTATGGATCGCCGAGTCTTTGTCCCCAACCTTCCAAGAAGGAATAAAGGGGTCTCCTCGAACTTGGGTGTCCCCTTCCGGAAGGTCGACATGATGAAAGAGAAGTTGTGTTCGCCTACTCCCGTCAACGGTAAAGGAAGAGGGAAGATTGCTGGGACCTCCATCTGTCGGAACCCCGGAAGTGCTCTCCTTGAGTTTCTTCCCCTGGTCAGGCCATTCTCCTCCAGACGGTTCTTTCGATTTTCCAAAAAAAGTCGTCAAAGGAGGAGCAGTTCCGGGTTGATTCCCTCCATATCTGGCTCTTTGGGCCCTCTCCAAAGTCGCCGCTGATATCGTGGGAGCCGGATGAGGAAGAGCGCCACCCCTTTTAGGGATTTTATCCTTCTCAGAGTCTCTACTCCTTTCAGGAGCCGGGATTTTTTCTGGGACTTCCCCCCTCTCAGGAACACCCGCTTGTTGAGATGCCATTCCTATATAAAGAAGCATAATTATTAGAATTTTCAGCAAGGGCACAACTAAATGAATAAAAAGCATAAACGAGAATTACCGCTTTTAGCGGATCCGACCCCCTTGATGAAAACTCTGGGGCGAACTACCTCGCGGCACAAGCCAAATTCTACAAGCTTCTCTTGGTCTTTGAACTCCCGGGTGTCAATCTTAAAGCCCGATGAGATGGACCTGAAAATCTTATTTCCCATATCTCCTAGCTTCGGCAAAACACTTAATCTATCGGCTGATGGTTTTCTCCATTCAAAGGGAAAATTCCATCCGGCGCCCGTTGGAGGTGGAATGAAAACAAACTCATTCTTCCACCCTTTGATTGAAGAAGGGGTTTTCGCCCCGATCATTATGTTCCGGCGATGCGTGATGGTCAACCATACCCCATCATCCACCAGTCAACCGACACATCAGCATTCAAAAGTTTGCTTTTGGCCAAGTAGGCGAGTAAATTTCTCCAACTGTTCGGAAAGACTTGAGAGGGAGCTATCCCATAAAAGTTGAAAATTTGAGGAATTACTTCCACCACAGGGAATCTTAGACCTCTGCGAAAGGCCTCTAAATAAAAAGCCATTTCACCCATTACCGAACTTTCGCGAGCTCGCTAGGTGGAATTAGGTATCCGAATAAAATAATCATCGGGAATGAGGTACTCCCCGCGGATATCATCTACATCCTGTCCTATCAAGGTGCAAACCTGAGTGGCGACTATTTCCGGTCTATGGGCCCCCCCAACGTCCCCCATAGCCTCGAAAAATCGGCCGACTCTTTAACCAAGGAAATGTGTTGCTCCCCTAATGGCGTTTTCTTTCTCAAACCCAAGGGAAATTCATCAGGTTTATAAACCTCGCTGGTAGCCCCTGAATCGGTTTTTGTCCTTTTAGACAATTTTGGAGCCCTCTCTTTCCTAGTAGGATTTCTCTTCTTATAAGATTTCGCCGTAACCGGTGGCTCACCAGTGCTGGCCTCGTCCCCAAGCCCTTCCTCTGAATCTACTTTATGAGGAGACTCTGAGTTCTCCATGTGTCCTATACTCCCGGATGGATTTTGTGAGTCTGAAGCATCAGACATATTTAAGGGCAGAAGTATCAGAACGAATAGGAGAAGAACTTAAGAGTTTTCGCGGAGAAGAAGGTTCTAGATGAGCCTTAAAAGGCGAGGAAAGCTTCGCTACTCTTGTCCACCACCTTTGAAACAAATTCGATGGGTAAAAAGGCTTTTGGTAAAAATAAAAAGAGGAAAAAGCCTTATAAATGGGGTAGAACCCTTAGGCGGGAAAAAACTAGGGTTACCCTCTAAAAAGAAACACGTGTCATGTCCTTAGACATCGACGCTTCACATCCCCATCATTGCGCCGAAAGTAATGGCGGTTACTATTATAATCAAGAGTGTCGATTCCCAAGGCGATAACCGCCAAAAGTTAAAAGGTATGGTCCTTTTCATCCGGTACCGATCAATAAGAAAATGACAAAGATGACCATTTTCTAACGAGCGGTAGTGGATCGCTTTTCGGGGCTGAGGCGAGATAATCAGAATGAACTCGTGACCCAATGAATGTGCATTACAGAATGACATATATAAGTAAAGGAGGATTATCATTAATCTGTTCAAGAAATTACATTTGGGGACTTCGAGGTTGACTTCATAAAAACAAAAATTAAACTAGACCGAAAACAAGAAGAATTTACTATGATCAGCAAAAAGGAGTGAAAATTATCCGCGCTCGCCCCAGATCCTGTGGAAATACGGGAGTGCAAAGAGCAAAACTCCCTTCTCCTCAACAACAAAAACAGAGTCTGGGGTGCTGTGGACCCCGATCCTGAGGACGATGAGCGAGGGACACGAGATCCCACATCAATCCTCTAAGATCTCCACATTGTGAAGGAGAGCTCTACCAAGGAACTCTCGAAATGAAGCCACTCACAGCATGGGTGGCGATATAAATGAGATACCTCTCGATTCCGGGACCAGCCCGGAACTAAGATGTACCTATAGCAAAGAAGAGTCGCCAGCCAAGGAAATGGGCCCTGGATCCCATACAATACTCTGTTACAACGGATAACCAGAGATACAAAAGTCCGTGCCTGATGACGAATGGGGAAGGTGCTAAGCGCCCCCAATTCCCCCAAGTGCAAGCACCTGGTCTCTTATGCCATTTTTAATTAATTTTGAAGAGTTTTGGGCTAAAATCATGTGAAATGGGAACGAGTATCCCCGAGATAACGTCTATCTAAGCATGCATGACCCGGGGATGGGCAAAAGAAAAATAAACATCCAAATCCTAACTCACTGCATCTAATCCTAACCCATCACATCTAGGAAAGCAGTAACATCCGCACGCACAGCTACAGCTAAGCAAATAATCAAGATAAGATGAATAAATGCTACAACTAAGCAGGTGAGAGGACAGATAAGCACAACAGTAAACTACCAAAGCAATAGAATAAACACACTAGCATGTGAGCCTATGTAAGAGATAATGCTAAGAAAATAATAATCAATCTCATGCTAGGAAAGTAAGCAAGCTAACAGTAGCACATAAGAAGTCAAAGATAAACACACAATGAGCTAAAAGATATAGGGAAAGAAATGAATTGGAAAATCAACGGTACATGAAGACCAAGAATGCCAGGGAAAAGAAAAGGGAGCGTACGATAGCCTCAGGGAGCGATTCTAATGAATCAAACTCAGCGATCCTGATCTGCTGAAGATCGGATAAGTCTCATGATCGTCATAGCCTATCGTTGGACTCGGCGAGGACAATCCCTGTGAAGGGGCCACGCTACGTTGTCGCCCGTCCCAAAACTCGATAAAACGTCGAAAAACCGATAAAACTGGAAAACCACGATCAAAATCGGAAATGAAATGAAAGGAAGGCTCCGGGTGACCTGGTAATCATTCATCCTTACCCATTTTGATTTTTGGTGTGAAAGGTTTGAAAGATTTTTTGGATGCTTAAATGATTTTTTTGAAGGGTTGAAAAGTTTGACTGAACTTGGGACAAGAATCCCAAGCTGCCTACGTACCCTGTAGAAAGGGATCAAGCTAACGTAATTCGAAACAGCTTTTCGAAAAATGCTTTTGTTGTTTTTTTTGTTTTTGTTGTTTTTGGATTTTTATGTATTTTTTATCCCTTTTGATTGAAAGAAGGTTTTGGCTCAAGAGGTTGCCGTCCGTCATCACCTAAACCCGACAAAGCGTTCCCAAAATCGAGGGAATCCCGAAGCTCGAGTAGGATCCCTAAGAACGTGAGGAGAATGACTCTGAATGGAGAATAAATAAGAGGAAATGTCCCTATAATCGATGGAATCCTTATATTGATGGAAATCTTGAAAATACACAGAGCAATCCCGAAAGGAAAAGAAAATCTCAAAACCCAATAGAAATCCCGAATGTAGATGGAGATCGCTAAGATCCTACAAGAGTTCCAAATGCCGAAGCAACATCTGAACGAGGAGCGAAGGAGAAATGGAGAGGGGTTGCGACCAAAGATAAGTATCGCTTTCCATCAACCTGATGTTTGAAAGAAAGAAGTCCTGACCTTATAACGTCTTGTATATCACAATGCCTTATAGCCTCCCTTGGCCTCTTGGAAATTGTAATGAAGGTCCACAGAAGACGAGCTGGCTCGGCGTAATTGATACAAGACAGCTTACTCTATTTTTAACAATTATAGCAAGCTTATTTCACACAAGCCTTCATAAGTGAGAATGGAGAAAATCAAACGAGGGAGTAAGGAACATCTCACACTAGGGACCTTGAAACTTTCACATGTATTTAAGCACACAATGACCATGCAATTTCGTGAAAGGAAGAACACCTGAACCTTCACCTGTGAACAATATCCTGATCGATTTGTCCCTAATTTGCTTTGACCTTTTGTATCTAAAAAATTATGAAGACATTACCACGACTCTCTGAAAATTCTCGGAAATTGGTTGAAGCAATATACAAACATGGGTTAGGCAAGCAACAAGACATGGTTGTGATCATACGGGTGCATTATCAAGCAAATAGTATTAAAGCTATTACGCTCGATCCATTGCATATCCCATAGGACTGTAAACTTAATTCCCATTAAAGAATCATCTCAAATCAGAAAAACCATATGAAACAAGTTAAAATCCGATTATTTTCCACAATTGGCATGCAATCTTGACACTACTTTATACAAAAGCCATGAGCAGAATTTGTCTCAACCGACTATTTGTGCAGGTTCTCAACATTTACCATTTTTGTTAAAATGAGTTGAGTAAAACTCCCAATCGAAACAGGCATAGAATATTTCATTTCCACAATTGACATTCTCAGATGCTAACATTCACTTTCTACTAGAATTTCAGAGGATATTGCAAAGCTAACAACAAAATCTACGAATCAGATTGATCAAAGGAAATTTGATATTCAGCCAAAGAATATGATAGCGAAGAAACTTAACAATTTCTTCCCAATTGAGAATTATTTAATTTCAACAATCAACCCATGAAAATCGCGGCACCATCATAGAAGCAGGAATATGTATATCGAAATATCATAGATGAAGAATAAGGCACGAAGAATTTGAAGTAACCATCCACACTTACAGTGGGTAAATTTATTGGACAACAGCTCATTGAACCCTTAGAAAGTCAGTTTGCAATGGTGGAATTACCAACGAGTTGAGATGACAGCTGCGGCTCAGTGTGCGATAGGCGGCAATGACATTAGATGGCCAAATGATGACCTTCTTCCTTGAGATTAAGCAACTTAAAGGCCTTCAAATGCTCTCAGCAACTCAAACCCTACATCAATTTCCCTTTAACCCTACTTCACAAACCCAATTTGGGCATGAGACCGAAAGAGATGGAGGTAATTGATGGTAGGGTCTGCAAGTTGGAGATTGAGGCAGTATACGGTGAGGGGGAGAAGAGAAGAGGGATCGGTTTGGGTTCTTAGGTGAGGTGAGGTGGGTTTGGGTTGCAGATAAAGGGGGTTTCTATGGAGATGAAGAAGCAGGAGGTGGGTTTGCTGGGGTAGATATTAATGGTGGCTAATGGTGTGATGGCTAAGAAGAGAAAATGGAGTGGGTTTGATTGCTAGGGTGATGTTAATGAAGGGAATGGAATGGAATTTAGTGGTGGGAAGAATGACCGGAGAAGGTGGTGTTGGTGGAGGTAGTTGGTGGCCGGAGGTGGAGATTTGGTTGGAGAAGGTGGTCGTTGGAAAATGAAGGTGATTCAAAGTGGGTTTCCTAGCTAGAAAACAGGGCAAAATGAAAATCCAAATGGGTTTTGTGATGGGAATAAAGGGGGTGGACAGATGTACCGGTGGAGATGTGAAAATGGTGTGGGTTTGAAGGTGGTTGGATGGAGGAGAAGAGATGGTGGCGGCAATGGAGGGGTCGACTGGAGGAGGAGTGGCCGGAGAAGAGGGGTTGGTCGGAGATGGTGGACGGAGGTGGAGAATCCAGATGGGTTTCGAAGAAGGGTTTGGGGTGGAAATGGTGATGGCGGAGGTGGTGGAGGAGATAGCAATAGGAGGTGAGGGTGAAGATTGGCCGGCTGGATTCCGGGTGGAGGCGATGGGGAGGTTGGGGAAGATGATCGGCCTTCCTCTCTCTCTCTCTCTCTCTCTCTCTCTCTCTCTCTGTTTTTGTGGCTCCCAAATGGGGCTCCCCTCTTGAGCAAAGTGAAGAAGACTCCCCTCTATTTAAGCCCTAATCGATCCTCTTTAGAGAGGACATGACGTTGCTGCCCCTACTTTTTCCACAGACAGCCCCTTGTAGATGAATTTATGACCATTCTTTTACCTTATAGGGGGTGTCTAGATAAGGAAAAGGGGGGATGAATTTTTTTACTCATAGGGACTGGTATTGGCACACCCCTACCAGGATAGTGCACCCCTCCTCTGCCTAAATAAAAAACCAAGAAAGAAATGATATCAGTACAATCATTTCTTGGTATTCGTACTAAACTCATCTTGCCTTTTCTCAACTTCTTTGTCCATTTTCTTTGAAAATTTGTAGAGACGCACTCAGAAACAACAAGCATTCAAAGGTTGCACAATTAAGCCTCGGAACTCAGAAATTTAGGGGGGGGGGCAGTACCAAAGCTCTGGGATATTTGGTAAATTTTGTAAATTTCGGGGAATCATTTGGGCTTACAAAGGTTTCGACAATAATCTGCAAATGAAGATTTGTCGGGGTCTTTTGCATTTTGGGTTCGGCTCTTCAATTTTCGAAGTTGAAGTGCGGCTTTAGGACATCAGGGAATTGTTTTTGAGATCCAAGGGCTCAGGAACTTTACTCGATTTCAGGATTTTTATTCGATTTTGGGAATTAGGGTCTGGTCAAAATGGGGTGTCTACAGATGTCCCTCTTTAGCAGAGGGCGCTTGTCACACGAATGCCAAAGCTGAAAAGACAACACGTTTTGACCGGCCCAAGATTTCAAATGAAAAGATACAAAAGGGATTGGATTTTTTATTAAATGGCAATTTGGACTTTGAGCAATCAGGCGGAACCCACACGCACTGAAAATGAGGTTGGAACAATCAGGCGGAACCTTCACGCCTTGAAAAATAGAATTTTTAGTTAGGCGGGACCTTCGCACACTAACAAACGGGAGATTTGGTTAGGTGGAACCTTCACACGCTAACCACAGGGAAGCTTTGTTATGCGGAACCCTCATGCTGTAACAAGCAATGGAAATTTGTTATGTGGAACCCTCACATAGTAACAAAGTGGAATTTAATTAGGCGGAACCCTCACGCACTAATCAAAAGGGAAAGCTTTGTTATGCGGAACCCTCACGCAGTAACAAGCAATGGAAATTTGTTATGTGGAACTCTCACACAGTAACAAAAGGTGGAATTTAATTAGGCGGAACCCTCACGCACTAATCAAAAGGGAAAGCTTTGTTATGCGGAACCCTCACGTAGTAACAAGCAATGAAAATTTGTTATGTGGAACCCTCACATAGTAACAAAAGGTGCAATTTAATTAGGCGGAACCCTCACGCACTAATCAAAAGGGAAAGCTTTGTTATGCGGAACCCTCACGCAGTAACAAGCAATGAAAATTTGATCGAGGAGTAAAACTCTTATGAAAAGATTGATACTCTCCTGCTTTTGATTGATTTGAATTGATTGATTTGGATTGATTTCTTTGGAGATTACTTTGACTCTCCAAAGAAGCGGGAACTTTTTTTTCTTTTTTTTACCTGATATATTTGCTGGATTGATTGATTGATTTAGATTGATCCCTCTGAGAATTGCTTTGTCTCTTGCCGAGAAAAAGGGAGTGCGAGTTCCTTGTTAAGGACTGGACTCACATGATTTGCCGGGATTTTGGGTACTGACCCATTTTTGAAAGAATTAGATTTTTCTGGGAATTGAACGCTTTGAGTAGTTGCCAGCGGACTCTCTGGGAAATAGATGCTAGACTCCATTGGGGACTAGCTTTGCTGATGAGCTGACTATGGAGTAGGCTTAGCTGGGGAATTTGGATGTTTGACTCGAGATGTGCTCGAGCTTCTCTCATCTCAACTTGCTGGAGACATTGGTTTATTCTGATTGTCCTTGTGGATTTGACAGCTTTTATGACTTGGCGTGATTTGCCAAGTCATAAAAGATGCCCCTAGTATATTTCATACTTCCATGACTAGAGTCTTAATAAAACAATACAAATGCAGGGAAACAAATATTTCATTTCATGAATATTGGATTTACAAAGCTTTGCGTGTAGAGGAAAGATGAAAACCATGAGATCAATTCTGCTTGAAAGGTCTCTTTCAAATCTACCAGCTAACAAAAATTTCAATAGGCCTGATAGCCTGCCACTCTTTTGAACCTTGTTCTGATTCATTCCGTCTTCCGGAGAAGCAACTTCTTGCTTTGGTGCCTGTCACCCCAGCTCTGGAAAAGGTACAGACCATACAAGACCTTGGAGATTTAGACTTGACACGCGACAGAATTCGACAAGTGACAAGTAAAAGACATTGACAACCACAGGACTTGGATTTCAAGAAAGGCTGAACTTGCTTCTTGACTTGACAAATATTTTAAATGGCGAAGGTTAACCACTCTTAGAGTAACTGGAATACCATGCTTAAAATTGATTCATTCCCTGTTCGGTATTACCGTCATGGTCATTAAACCCCTTCGATTGCTTAATCTTAAATGACCCTAATTTAGAGGAAGACCAAAGCAAGTCATGCTGGCACTACTCAGACTTTGATGATGCCATTACTGGGTTACAAGTCTTGTCTGCCTCAACTGTTCAGCTTCTTTAGAAATCACTGCCACTGACCAGATCGCCTTTTCAGGTTTTCAATCTAGCAGACCGCTTGCCTTAATTTTTGCCTGAATTGCTCTTGCGAGGTTTTCAATCCAGCAGGCTCACACCTTGATTTTTGCCTAAGCCGCCCTTCCGGGTTTTCAACTTAGCAGGTGAATGACCCTAACTTTTGCTTAGATCGCCCTTGCGGGTTTTCAATCTAACGGGCCTTCAGACTCCATTTTTTCTTAGCCACAAACCTTTGCCTATTTCACCAAAAGGACTTTTTAGGTAGGTTAGGGTTTGAAAGACCGAAGTTTTGATAAGTTTTCCAAGGTTTCGACCGAATCCAGACTAGCCAGACTGCCTACGTACCCCCAAAGGATGAGGATCAGGTCGTGCGTAGTTCAAGACACAAATGCCCCTAGTTTATGGGTTTTGAAAATAGAATGGTTTTGATTTTCTGTAAGCTCAAGAAGGTTTTGCAAAGGATTCTTTTGATATGTTTTTTTTTTTTAAGAAAGGATTTTTGGTTTGAAGCTCTGGTCGGCCAAGGAAGGCCTTCTGGTGCTTTAAGCATAGTATTTCTTGAGTTGGTCAAGGTTTGTTGGCTCTGTTAGCTTTTCTCTATTTTCATCGAGGAGTCTGACGGCTTTTCCAGGCAGGACTTCGTCAACAATGTATGGACCTAACCATTTCGGCTTGAATTTACCCCTGGGATCATATACCGGTGCCCGGAAGGATTTCAAAACAAGATCTCCCTTCTTGAGGTCTCGAACACGAACTTTCTTGTTGAAGGCTCTCTCGACACAGCGTTGATATCCCTGAACATGGTACAATGCTTTCAGCCTCTTTTCGTCAATCATTTGTAACTCTTGATATCTGGCTTGAGCCCAAACAGATTCTGGCAACCCAGCTTCCATCATCACTCTCAAGGAGGGAATTCGCAGTTCAACAGGCAAGACAGCTTCCATTCTGTACACCAGAGAATACGGAGTTGCACCTGTAGAGGATCTGATCAAGGCCCACAAAGCATACGGGAGCTTGTTCGATCAATCTTTGTAAGTCTCGGTCATCTTGCTGATGATCACTTTGATGTTTTTGTTAGCAGCCTCAATAGCTCCGTTTGTTTGGGGTCTATAGGGCGACGACTTATGATGCTTGATCTTAAACTCCTCACACAGATGCGCCACCTCCTTCTTGAAATGGGACCCATTGTCTGAAATTAGTTCATGTGGTACTCCATATCTGCAAATAATATTCGCTTTGATGAACTTCGCAACAAAAGCCGAGGTCAATGATGCATACGAAACAGCTTCTATCCACTTTGTGAAGTAATCAATGGCAACCAAGATATGCTCATGCCCACTAGAAGACTTCGGACTTATCTTCCCAATAATGTCTATTCCCCATACTGAGAACGGCCACGGTGAAGTGAGAGAATGCAACTGAGAAGGCGGCACATGGATGAGATTGGCATAGACCTGACATTTGTGACATTTCTTCACATAGGCGTAGCAGTCTGCTTCCATTGTCGGCCAGTAATATCCAAGTCTGAGAATCTTCCTTGACAGCATCTTTTCGTTCATATGCGGTCCACAGACTCCTTCATGTGTTTGCTCTTTGAGTTCAGCTGCTTGATCCTCATCTATACACAAAAGTTGGATTCCATCGAACGATCTTCTGTACAACTCTTTACCACAGATGACAAAGTTAGAGGCCAATTTCTGAAGAGGCCTTCACTCTTTTCCTGAAGCTTCCGGTGGATGCCCCTTGCCTAAGATGAGGTTTTTGATATCTGTGTACCAAGGCTTGCCATCTGAACACCTCGCTGCTATTTCAATGGCGTTAACATGTGTCGGGGCCCATTGTAGCCTTACTGCTAATAGTTGAACCTCCATAGTCGCAGAAATATCAAGCATCGAAGCCAGAGTAGCTAATGCATCCGCAAAATGATTCTTCGTTCTGGACAAATGAGTGAATGTGATATTTCTGAATTTTCTGACCAGAGACTCTAGGTACGCATTATACGGGATCAACTTATCGTCTCTTGTTTTCCAGTTTCCGTTGGTTTGACAGATAATCAGAATTGAGTCCCCGAATACGTCTAGGTCCTGAATGAGCAAGGCTATGGCTGCTTCCAAACCTGCGATACACGCCTCGTATTCTGCCATATTGTTTGTGCACTTGAAATGAAGTTTGATGGATATAGGGATATATTCCTTTCTTGGTGACACCAACACCGCTCCTACACGTTGGCCTCAATTGTTGACTGCTCCATCAAAGTACATTAACCACTTTGTGTCTGGAACTTCATCTTCCACAGTCATTATCTCCTCATCTGGAAACTCTGCTTTCAAAAATTCATTATTTTCTACTGGTGAATCGGCTAACTGTTCATCTATCATGTGCCCCTTAATTGACTTTTGTGTGACATAAGTGATATCGAACTCAGACAATAACAACAACCACCTGGTAGTTCTTCCGGTGAGGGCTGGCTTCTCGAACAAGTATGTTAATGGGTCCATCCGTGAGAGTAGAAGAACCCTATTCGATAACAAATAATGCTTAAGCTTTTGAGTAGCCCAAACTAGTGCCAGACAGGTCTTTTCGAGGATGATGTACTTCTGCTCGTACTCCAACATTTTCTTGCTGACGTAGTAAATGGCTCTTTCTCGCTTCGACTCTGGGTCTTGTTGCGCTAACATACACCCCATCGCCGTGTCAGTAACGGACAAGTACAGCAACATTGGTTGTCCTGGTATGATTGGTGACAAAACTGGTGGTAAAGCCAAAGACTGCTTGATTTTCTCGAAAGCTTCTTGACACTCTTCGTTCCATTTCTTTGAAGCATTCTTCTTTAAGAGCTTGAAAATCGGTTCACAAGTCGTTGTCAACTGTGCAATGAACCTTCTCAAGTACTGGACCTTTCCTAAGAACCCACGGATCTGTTTCTCAGTCTTTGGCGGAGCCATTTCTTGGATAGCTTTGATTTTTTGCGGATCTACTTCAATCCCTCTCTGGCTGACTAAGAATCCCAGCAGTTTTCCTGATGTAACCCCAAATACACATTTATTCGGGTTGAGACGAAGCTTGAACTTTTGGATTCGCTGGAAGAACTTTCTCAATGCCCCTGCGTGCTCTTCCCTGGTCTTCGCTTTAACGATCATGTCATCAACATATACTTCGACCTCTTTGTGTATCATATCATGCAGTAAAGTGGTAGCAGCCCTCTGATATGTTGCCCCAGCATTTTTGAGTCCAAATGGCATAACTCTGTAACAAAATGTCCCCAATTGAGTGATGAAGGCCGTCTTGATCATGTCTTCAGGAGCCATCTTGATCTGGTTGTATCCTGAGAATCCATCTATAAATGAAAGGAGAGCATGACCTGCTGTGTTGTCCACCAAGATGTCAATGTGTGGCAAAGGGAAATCATCTTTCAGACTTGCTTTGTTCAGATCTCTGAAATCCACATACATTCTGACTTTTCCGTCCTTTTTGGGCACTGGTACTATGTTGGCTAGCCATTCAGGGTATTCAACAACTTGTATAAAGCCAACATCCAATTGTTTCTGAACTTCATCTCTAACTAGGAAGTCCCACTCTGATTTCATTTTTCGGAGTTTTTGCTTTTTCGGCCTGGCACCTGGGATTAGGGGAAGTCTATGTTGAACAATGTCTTCACTTAATCCCGACATGTCATCATAGGACCAAGCGAAAACTTCTTTGAATTCCTTTAATAGAGCAATTAATTCTGCACGCTCTTCAGGAGTTAATGTTTTGCCAATTCGAATTTCCCGAATTAGGGTTTCATCACCAATATTGATGGTCTCGATTTCCTCTTCGAATGGTTTTGCTCGACGCTGCTCCTCCTGCCTAATCATGTGTTTGATTTCAGGGGGAGTTTCGTCGGCATCCTCATCAGAGGGGGAGTCTTGATTATTATTATTATTAATTTGATCAGATAAAGAAGACGAAATTGAAGTAGAGACAGGCGAATAAAAGGAAGAGTCTTTTATTTCATTCAAAGAAATTGAAGTTACATCTGTTGACGCGCCCTCAATGGGCTCAGTATTGAAATCTTTAGAAATCCTTACAGACTCATCATCAGACTGGACTATCGTATGAACGGACTTGACAGACTCGGTAGACTCAACGGAAGATGCAACGGACTCTGCATCGGACTGAACAACTGCATCAGAAAACTCCTCGTCAACGGGCTCGATCACAACTGTACCTGCATCAAAAGAAACATCAGATATAGCAAACTCTATTTTTGACTCGGAAATTGACATATAGCTAGAGACAACAGACTCTTTGATAGAAACAGGACTGTATTGGATGACGACTTGGGGTATGACCTGGGAACTCCAGTTCGTGAGGGGTCCCTCGGCTGGGGTGATAAGGCTTTCAGGATCAAGAATCAACGCATCTCCTCCGATCATGGCTACGATCGGTAACTCAACCTGGAACAAGGAATTCAGAAGACACGGCTCAAGGATATCAGCCCAATCAACTTCTGGTTCAATCTCATGAATCTGCAAACTCGGGTACTCATCTGGCAGCTCCATATCGAAAAATATCTCAAACCCTGGCAGCTCTTGCCCTGTTAACTCATCAACCCACGGCTCTGCGAACCCACAGAATGCAAAGTCATCTCCCTCTCTGCGGTACTTACCATTTCTGATCAAACTAAATGATTTCATCGGCAGCTCTAGACCCTGGCGACGGAGCTCGGACCATTTTCGCATGTAATTTCTCATTTCTCTAATCTCATCACGAGAAGGTTCATATCCGAGTCCGAACAACCCTTCATTCTTTCTCATTACAGGCCATTCGATTATCCCCTGATGATTGCGACCCAGACCTGCACCGGGAAGGTACCCCTGTCTACGCATCATCCTTACTACCTGGGGATTAGTGCTGGTGAGGAACAAAATCTCTTCATTCTTTGCTTTTTCAAATAATATGGCTGTGACTTCTACAGAGAACCCGGTCAGACTAACATCACCTTTCTTTTCTGAGGTACCCTCTTGCGAAATTTGGCCTATCTCTAAATCAGGATCACCCTTGACTGTTATCACCCTGTTGTTTCTGATGAACTTCAGTTTCTGGTGCAGTGAAGAAGGGATAACTCCAACCTATGGAGCCAAGGTCGGCCAAGCAAGAGAAGGAAAGACGCTTTGATATCGAGCACTTGGAACTCTACTTCAAAGATTTCTCCTCCTATTAGAATTTCAGTTGCTAGTGTTCCAATAACATCGCATCTGGTACCGTCATACGCCAAAATTCCTTGTTCAGAAGGGATGAAGTCATTCGGCCCAAATCCCAAGACAGTAGCAGTGGCTAACGGACATACGTTCAGTGCGGACCCGTTGTCAACTAATACATCTGGAACCTTCTTACCATTACAGATAACAGTGATCTTCAGTGGACGCGTATGATTGTGACCCTCAAATGTCAGATCGTCATCAGTGAAAGAAAGAGTCTTGGACACCCTAGCCATCGCTACTAGATCAACCAGCTCATCAGATGTAATATCTACAGATACCTGTGCAACATTCAACTCTCTTAGTACAACTTGACGGTGCTTTGGGGAAGCCATAAGCAAACCCCAAATTGAAATATTAGCCTGGGTCTTTTTAAGTTGACGTAAAAGATTCTCATCCTCTTCTTCGCAACTCGGCTTGCTCTGCTTCTGCCCTTCTGCGGCCCTTACAACTTCAGCTGGGTTCTCAGCTCTTAACTCGGCGGGTTTGAAAATTCGCCCACCTCGAGTAACATGGCGGACTTCGTCACATTGATTGTTCAGAAATTCAAAGTCATCGTCATCAAAGCTCAAAACATACGGAACCACATCTTGAACTTCATCTTCATCGCATTGAAGGATGTAGGGACCAACAGAAGACTCAGCATAATCATCTTCATCTTCACCAAGCACATAAGGCTTCTCTTCCTCTACTTCTTCAATTTCATCGCCCAATGTCAAGACATTCGGTGAATCGGGAGCGATAGCACAGATCAAGGAAGTAGGGTCAAGAATAGGATCTTCAGTAAAGACCGCCCCAACTGTAGGTGGGGGGCGCGCAGCATGAGCTGGTAATGGATTCCGGGTAATGTTTGGCATAGAAACAGCAATTGTTTTTCACTTCTATCATATCCTGGATTTTATGCCTCAAGGCCATGCGGTTATCTGTTAGGTGCCCTGTTCCTTGATGATATGTACAATGCTGATCTTCACGCCAATATCTGGGGAGAATAGGTGGTGGAAGTCTCGGTTCTAAGAGAGTGATCTTTTTGTCTCTTAGTAACTTCTTGAGAGTGACAAATAAAGGGTAAGGTAGCGGATCAAAATGCCTTGGCGCTTTTCTCGCTGGCTGCTCTGTCTCTGCTACAACTCTTCTCATAGGGCGTGCAGCAATCACATTGTTAACTTCGAGCTTTGAAGCTACCATTGGTTTCTTTCCATTCCTTGCATCAAAAGATGACTTCGCCAGAGAACCCTTCAACAACGAATCTTCAGTTATGGTTCTTGTCTTGATCAAGTGATTGAAATCAGAATAATACTGCGTCGCCATGAAGTGGTAATACTGCGGAGACAACTTCTTGACCACAATTTTGATCTGATATTCTTCCAGAGGGCGATTAGTCATCTAGGCCGCTTTGCTCCTCCATCTTCTTACAAAAGAGGTAAACGTTTCCTGGGGTCCTTGCTTTATTGCTTTCAGATTCCTCTTCGTAACTTCTATTCCTTCTTCCATTGAAAATTGCTCAACAAACTTGTTAGCAATTTCGTCTAAAGTTCCGAGTTCTTCGGGTTTCAGATGAAGGAATCACTTTTTAGCTACTCCTGTTAGAGACATCGGAAACACCTTAGCGATCTGCTCTGGAGACAGCCCATACCCTTCTAGATTTGAAATGAACGACCTCAGATGACTCCACGGGCACCCCGTCCCATCATATTTATCAAAATCTGGCATTCTGAATTTTGGAGGAAGGGTGACACCAGGGAAAAGGGAAAAGGAAAAAGTCAGACATATTGATCTTCTTTGGGCCCTTAACTTGCATGCTTTCCACTTGCTGGGTCAATTTTTCAACTTTATCGACTAATTCTTTCTCTTTGCTTGGCTTGACTGATTGCGGGAGACAGTTCTCCTCTACATACTGCTCGTCATAGAAATCATCTTCGGGAGAGATGACAGACCGAACAAAGTCTGGAATCACATTGGGAGGATTTTGGACGACAGGTTGTTTCGATGTAGTGGCTTTCTCACTTTTCAACTAAGTAACCTCTTCCTTTAGGGTAGATACCTCTCTTGTAAGGTTCCTCATCATGTCCCTCATTTCAGCTAACATCTCATTTGACTCAGCCATTTGGTTAAGACTAGGGGAGACAAGCGAAAATAAAGCTGGTGAGATAGGTGAAGAAGATCTACGACTTAGTCTCGACGTAGAAGATTGTCGGGACCAAGTAGGCTGTGAAATAGTAACTTTTTTGAAGCAATGGCTATTGCTTAACTCAGACTCCTGAAATGGAAGTAAGAACACTAATTTAAATTAAGATAATCAGAAAGAATGTTATGCACAAATTGAAACAAGAGATAATACAAACACATCTCTCCTCTGGGTAAGAACCAGCAGTACAACAATTGTAAGAAGGGTCATGACGGCCCATCAAACATAAACGGATAACCATCACACTTAGGGTGTTTCAGATAAAAATCCGACAGCATAACGGCCTTACAAAAGGATCATGGCATGGTAAACTCATGGTTTATCACTAACAGTAAAGCATAGGGCCATACTTAGAAGGTTTTTGAAAATCCGATGTAGGGGGGTCCCAAGTTATACTTGATTGGCAACACAATGAGGAGGGAGAATATGGTTGTTTTAAGAAATAGAATCTACCAATTTTAAAACCTTTAAACCGATTTTAAGATTAAGAGATCAAGAATTAATATTCAAGCATACAAGTTAAATCTAATGGTGCAATGCAAATAAAAGAGCAAAGAGATAGAAAGAGTGCACCCGAGATTTAAAGTGGTTCGGTCCTCAAATCCGAGGCCTACTCCACTCCACCAACCAAACCCGTTGATGGCTTCACTATTTGATCTTCTTAACCTTGGCGAAGATCGAATGCCAATTACAATAGCTTTAACTTTGGTGGCTATCCTCACCCCAATAGCTTTAACCTCGGTGGCTATCCTCACCACGGAGAATGGGCTACGCTTCTCCGAATACTCGCCCGAATACAACACTCGAAGGTTTGAAAGAAAGAAATGAAAAATCCCTCACAAGGGTTACAAAATGGATGTACAAATTTGAGCCTATGATCCAAATCCTAAAGATGGTGATGAGAGGCACAATTGAAGTTTGATTCACTCTTGGATATTCAAATGAAGTTTTAGAGTGTTAGGATTCATAGTTTGTATGTTTAGAACACCCATATTTATAGGAAAACCAAAATATGACCGTTCAATGGCATTGAGGTAATTCCAGCAAAATTCCAAACGGCTCTTTTTCAGACCGTTGGAGTGTTCTCGGAGTTCCGAGAATAATTCTCGGAGTTCCGAGAATAAATCTCGGAGTTCCGAGAATACACACAGAATTGGAAAATGATCTACTGGACCATTTCTCGGAGTTCCGAGAATAATTCTCGGAGTTCCGAGAATTCTCGGAATTCCGAGAAAAACTCTCGGAGTTCCGAGAAGCCTATGCAGAGCAGATTTTCAATTCTGTTTTGGGCTTCCAATTCTCAACCAAGATGGGATTGCTATGAGGGTTCCAAGGTGTTGGAACTCCACAAATACAATCACTTGTTTATTTAGGGTGTGTGAGATTAACTTAATTATGCCTCTAAAAGCCTAATATAGGTTTGGATCAAATACATTCTAAAAGAAAAAAAATGGTCTTCAATATGAATTTCTTCATGTCTTCAAGTCTTCATGACTTTTTGCTTGATGACTTTGGCCTTCCAATTGGTGGTCCAATGTGAGCTTCTTGGCCTTCAATCCAAGCATCCTTGATCTTACTTTATCATAATCTACAACTTAAACATTCAAACACATTAGTGATAAAAGATCACTTGTGTATTGGAATCATCAAAACAAGATGGGAATGCCAAGGTGAGAACCATTGGGCTTACAATCTCCCCCTTTTTGATGATGACAAGCACAAGAGATTTACAAATTAAGGCATATACTCTTTTCACATTTTTCTTACTCTAGAGTCTTTACTCTAGATTCTTCCCCCCTTTGTCATCAACAAAAAGAAGGGGTAAGAAAAACAAAGGGTTTAAAATTTACAATTTTAAAGCTCCCCCTTTTTCAAAGAAAAATTCAATTTTAACTCCCCCTAGTTAAAATAATTTTATAATACAAGAGGGGTTATCAAAAAACCATACAAATGAAATATATTCAATTTTAAGTTCAAAAACCCCTAATCTACACAATATGAATAACATCATATGGGGGTTTTGGGAACCCAAGATTTCTTGGTTCCACATCTAGCCCTACTCTTGGATGCACATTGGAATTGGTAATGACCATTCATTCCACAAAAATGGCATCTAACAAGAGGGTTAGATATACTAGTTCTATCATGATAAGCATGTTGAGGTCTAAAACTAGTTTTACTTAGGATTATGTCAATAATTTTATTTCCATTTAAAAAGCCATGTAAACATAATCTAAGTCTCTCATTTTCATTATGAAGATGGGATGTTTGAACTAAAAGCTCATTTCTTTCATCTTCATAAGAATTGGAGGAGCTTGCCATATTTTGAAATTTTAAAAGTTGGCAAGTTTTCTCATCCAAACTACCCTTAAGGGTATTAATCTCAAGTTTATGATTTTCAAGTGTAACTTGTTCTTGAGATATGGAAGAAGATAAATCAATTTTTAAAAATTCAAGTTCTTTTTCTAACTTTAAAATGGATTTTTTAAGAACTTTGTTTTTGGAAATTTGGGTATGCAAGGTTTCACACAATTCATCATAAGGTATGCTATCACTTTTACTACTAGATGAAGAATATGAGGGGTTAGAGTTTACCTCAACTTCATGGGTGAATGTCATGAAGCAAAGATCATTTTTTTATTTTCTTCCCCTTCACTTGAGCTTTTGCCTGATGTGCTTAACGCATCCCAACCGGCGGCAAGAGCCTTATGCTTCTTCCAATCCTTCTTACCCTTGTACTTAGAGGAAGTTGATTTTAGAAGTGGACAATCCGGTCTTTTGTGTCCAATCTTCTTGCAATTGAAGCATCTTAAGGCTCCATCAACATCACTTTCTTCTTTCTTCTTCTTATCTTTCTTATGCTTCTTTCTCCACAAGCTCTTGAATCTTCGTAAAGCTTCTTCTTCGTCACTATCCGCTTCACTTGATGAGTCTTCCTTGGAAGCTTTGAGTGCTAGGGATCTAAATTCCCTCTCCTTCTCCTTTGGCTTCTTTTCCTCTTGTCGGCTAGTAAGGAGCATCTCATGGGTGATGAGAGATCCTACAAGCTCCTCTATGGTTAGCGTCTTGAGATTTTTTGACTCTTGAATCGCGGTCACCTTTGGATCCCAATGTGGAGGAAGAGACCTAAGTAACTTACTCACAAGCTCATCGTTAGGATAAGATTTACCAAGATTAGCTAGTTCGTTAGAAATAATAGAAAAACGAGTATACATTTCCGAAATACTCTCGTTTGGACTCATTCTAAACATTTCATACTTGCTCTTTAACAAGTTTATTTTGGAATCCTTGACTTGTGATGTTCCCTCATGGGTAGTCGCAAGGGTATCCCAAATAGTCTTGGCGGAATAAAAAAGAGCAACTCTATTAAACTCCTCGGTAGCTAAGGCACAAAACAAGGAATTTATTGCTTTGTAGTTCAAATTAGCTTGCCTTTTCTCTACCACATTCCATTCTTCAAATGGTTTGGAAGGTACATTGTATCCATTTTCAACAATGTACCAAAGTTCCACATCTATTGAAAGAAGATAGATGCGCATCCTTGTTTTCCAATGTCCATAGTTTGACCCATTGAAGAAAGGAGGTCTAGTTGTAGAATGGCCTTCCGGAAGTCCGGTTCCAATTTGGTGTGCCATTTCACAATTAGAAGTTGCCAAATAAAATCTTTCCCTAGTTAGATTTTTGAAATAACTTTCACAAAAATTTTAAAATCTTTTAAGAGCCAAGGCTCTGATACCAAGTGAAAATCCGATGTAGGGGGGTCCCAAGTTATACTTGATTGGCAACACAATGAGGAGGGAGAATATGGTTGTTTTAAGAAATAGAATCTACCAATTTTAAAACCTTTAAACCGATTTTAAGATTAAGAGATCAAGAATAAATATTCAAGCATACAAGTTAAATCTAATGGTGCAATGCAAATAAAAGAGCAAAGAGATAGAAAGAGTGCACCCGAGATTTAAAGTGGTTCGGTCCTCAAATCCGAGGCCTACTCCACTCCACCAACCAAACCCGTTGATGGCTTCACTATTTGATCTTCTTAACCTTGGCAAAGATCGAATGCCAATTACAATAGCTTTAACTTTGGTGGCTATCCTCACCCCAATAGCTTTAACCTCGGTGGCTATCCTCACCACGGAGAATGGGTTACGCTTCTCCGAATACTCGCCCGAATACAACACTCGAAGGTTTGAAAGAAAGAAATGAAAAATCCCTCACAAGGGTTACAAAATGGATGTACAAATTTGAGCCTATGATCCAAATCCTAAAGATGGTGATGAGAGGCACAATTGAAGTTTGATTCACTCTTGGATATTCAAATGAAGTTTTAGAGTGTTAGGATTCATAGTTTGTATGTTTAGAACACCCATATTTATAGGAAAACCAAAATATGACCGTTCAATGGCATTGAGGTAATTCCAGCAAAATTCCAAACGGCTCTTTTTCAGACCGTTGGAGTGTTCTCGGAGTTCCGAGAATAATTCTCGGAGTTCCGAGAATTCTCGGAGTTCCGAGAATAAATCTCGGAGTTCCGAGAATACACACAGAATTGGAAAATGATCTAGTGGACCATTTCTCGGAGTTCCGAGAATAATTCTCGGAGTTCCGAGAATTCTTGGAGTTCCGAGAAAAACTCTCGGAGTTCCGAGAAGCCTATGCAGAGCAGATTTTCAATTCTGTTTTGGGCTTCCAATTCTCAACCAAGATGGGATTGCTATGAGGGTTCCAAGGTGTTGGAACTCCACAAATACAATCACTTGTTTATTTAGGGTGTGTGAGATTAACTTAATTATGCCTCTAAAAGCCTAATCTAGGTTTGGATCAAATACATTCTAAAAGAAAAAAAATGGTCTTCAATATGAATTTCTTCATGTCTTCAAGTCTTCATGACTTTTTGCTTGATGACTTTGGCCTTCCAATTGGTGGTCCAATGTGAGCTTCTTGGCCTTCAATCCAAGCATCCTTGATCTTACTTTATCATAATCTACAACTTAGACATTCAAACACATTAGTGATAAAAGATCACTTGTGTATTGGAATCATCAAAACAAGATGGGAATGCCAAGGTGAAAACCATTGGGCTTACAGTTTTAAATAAAATCCGGCAGCATGACGGACCCATAGAAGGATCATGGTAAGGTAAGCTCATGGTTCATCAATAACCCTAAAGAATAGAGGTCACACTCAATATATTCTAGGTAAAATCCGACAGCACAACGGCTGTACAAAGAGATGTGGTAAGGTAAGCACATGGTTTGTCAATAACCCTAAAGGATAATGGGTACGCTTAAGGATTTTGGAAAAAATCCGGCAGCATAACGACTGTACAAGGAGGGTCTCGGCAACCAACCATAAAGAATATGCCGACAAGGTCAAGATGTGTGGACCCCGATCCGAGAGAGGCGAGGCAGGGGGCGGGCCCCATGCGCGAAGTCTCTATGGATCATCCACGTGAATGGAGAGCTCTACCAAGGAACTCTCAAAAGAAGTGCCCTCACAGGAAGAGTGGCGATACAAAGGTGAGATACCTCTCGATTCGGGGACTAGCCCAGATTCGAGGCGTACCTTAAACAAAGAAGAGTCGCCATCCAAGGAAATGGGCCAAGGATCCCATACTATGCTCTGTTGCAACGGATAACCAGAGATTACAAAAAGAGGGTCCGTGCCTGGTTACGAATTTGGAAGGTCTAAAGAGCACCTCATCCGCCCAAGTATAAACACCTGGTCTCTTATGCCATTTATTTAATGATTTTGAAGAGTTTTGGGCAAAAGTCATATGAAATGAGAATCAATATCTCCGAGAAGACGTCTATCTAATCATGCATGTCTCGGAGATGAATAATAATCACACATAAAAGAAATGAAACAAGTATCACCTAGGAGTAGCTAGATTCTGAGTGACAAGCCTAAAGAGCTAGGTTATGAGTGTCATACCTAATTGGAGTCTGAGTTTTAGTGTGCAAACACATGCATGCTACAGCTAAAGGTATAGGATCTGTACATGAAAGTAAGAAAACACAGCAAAACACACAACATAATTCAATTCTATACATGACTGGACAAAATGAGTCCTAACTCTAATGCGACCTGACTCGGACCGAGATGGCCATCCATCCCAGCTGCTCTACGTATCCCGGCCTCGGGAAGAATCGGAGTCAACGTAGTTCGATGCCCTATTCTAAACTACTATGCCTAACCATCTAGAATTGCTATCCTAGACTCGATTCCACTAGACTCGACTGATTTTTAAAGTTTTTTGTATAATTGCTTAGATTCCAGTGAATTGTAATTTTTAGGACTCTCTATATGCCCTAACTAATGCAAGTTGGTTAGCCTTAAACTAATGCAGGTGGGCCCTACATCCTATGTGTAACTAGGCTGTGCATCCTAAAGAAAACCATGGGCTGACTATATGCTTCCTAGTCTAGCCATCGGTTCGACTAAATGTCTAACCGATCGACTCGAGGCCTCCTAACTCTAGGGACACTCACACGACAGGACACACCATATCAATATAAACAGGACAGACCCCTAACTCTAAAACACCCCAAACAGCTAGGACATACTCCTAACTCTAAGGGAAGATCTTTTTGAAAAGGGTTTGAAGAATTTTTGTATTTTTGGAAATTTTGAAATGTTTTATTTTTAAAGGTTTGAAATGTTTATTTTTAAAGGTTTGGCTGGACTTGGGATATGGATCCCAAGCTGCACTACGTACCCTGTTAAAAGGGATCAAGCCAACGTAGTTCAGAACAGAATTCCTAACTACTCCTAGGGACTCAAGATTTTTGAGATTTTTGGTTTTTTCAGATGTTTTTGATGGTTTTTGACACAAGAGGACAGAATCATATCATCATAAGAGGAGGACCGACTCCTGATATCCCACAAAGGTTGGACAGCATCCTATGCTTTGCGGGAATGAACAGAATAACAACTCTGCAAGGGTTGGACAGCATCCTATACCTTGCAAGAGTGGATAGAAAAACACACGATTTGATGAAGGGTTGGAGAGAATTCTAACCCCTATGATGATAGGACCGACTCCTGAAAGAAAGACTGACTCTCTAGCTAAGGACAGACTCTTAGGCTAAGGACTGACTCTGAAAATAGGATTCTAAGAAGGAGGTGCTAATGAGACAGAGCCTGTCTTCTAAAAGAAAATGAGATAAAGGAGGGTGCTAGTGAGACTATGCAAGTCTCCTAGACACAGAGGTGGGTTCCAAATATTCTTGTCATTGCCCTAGCAATGATGCAAGGAGAGGCAACTAATAGACCAAGTTGGTCTTCTAGTGAGGGTACAACAGCTTGAGAGACTCAGGCAGTCTCCTAATATGTGACTCACTAATGAGACAGAGCTTATCTCCAAAAGGTTTGACTTTCTGCCGAGACATAGCTTGTCTCCTAAAAGAGGGCTCTAGATGACTCTTTCATTTAGACTAAGCTTTCATTTCATAGTTGGAATCAAAATGGCAGAAACTGAGATTGAAAACAACAATCCTCTCCTCTCTAATTACAAGTGCAACATTCCCTCTTTAGTACTTGTGGTATACCAACTCCTTGACTACCTCCATGAGTGATTCCTCGTTCCTTATTCTCTGAACCCACTTGGCATTTATGTGGATCCGCTCAATGCTCTGCTTCAAAGTCTTTTCTATTGAAGGCATTGTACAGCTTGCGAAAAATTCTTTCACTTCATGCCTTCTCTTCAGATGAGAACGGTGATATGATGCTACTGATGAATCGGGTTATCAGAAATCCAAAGCCAAACGTTTTACAGATGTGATCCCAATTATCCTTTAGCCATCTCCATGCAGTTTCACGTCCTTCCCTATTTATTCTTACGAATCCAATAATTACATCTTGACTCCGGACCTCAGACGACAACAAAAAAAATTTAAAACTTCAAGAGCAAAATCCCGATCAGGACAAGATGCCAATGAACCTAAAACCCAGACTTTCTCCTGGCTTAAATCAGTCCTCCTATAAACTCTTAGAAGAGATTCATATCCCGATTTGTTTGAAGTGCTGACAGTCTGCATTACACCAACATACGCTGTCTTTCTGGTGTCAGCAGGGCGTAGGAATCATCCAAAACACCATATTTATCAGCTGCAGTGAGACAATTGGCCTCTATAGCAAGTCTAAGTCTGTCTGCAAGCTCATCATCATATTTCATACGATATAAATCCGTCTGATCAATATTAAGTTTAACCCAAGAATGCTTCTTATTGCTCACTTTCTATCCTCCACTGCTCGATGTTTCCATCAAGCTAGCTATGCCATTTGAAGAACCCATAAGCTCCCTTATATCCAACTTCTCAAAGTTTTCCCGCAATAACAAATTATTGCGAGTATCATATAAACCAAAACACATGGTCAAGGAAACAATCCATTGCCCATCTCCAGGGCCACTTATTTAAAATTCCCAAATAGAAGGTACAAAATATACTTATTATAAGGTAGAATTTACTTTGCAATCATAGATTACCTTTTTATTATCTTGCATTTTAAATCAAAATCACAATTAAAGCCTTGATCCTAAAAAAAATAAACTTAATGACTTTCATGAGATATGATAACTACAACACTGGCAAGCAGCCATTCTTAGTATATGATTGCCATGAAATATCAATTAAAGAAGTGATATAACATGTATGACTAGGTCATATCATCTAGAACAATGATCTAGCAAAATACTTCCAGATGAAACATTACACACTCATATCAAAGATAATCAATCAACTAAATAACATAAATTTGTGAACTTTTCACAGGCATAGCTCATAGGAAAAAAAAGAGAGTCCTTGATCTACTACAATATTTATTAAAGAAGGAATATTCTGTGAGACTATACAAAATAATTTCGGAATAGGGTAGAAATCACTTTTTCGTATGAAAGGAATCAACCAAAATAATGTTACCACTCATAAATTTTAGGAACTGACTTGAATAAAAAATAATATATTCAGTTTTGACAACTCCCCAATCATGATTAAAATGACACAGTTCCCTCCCAGACCCAAAGACATGTTATCCCATATACACAATGACAATAAACCTTTTTTTTTCTATTCAAAATTACCAGATTATGAGTAACATTTAACTCAGAGAAATACACTAAACTGATAATACAGATAATGTATAAAATGTACAACTAAAATATATATATATATATATATATATATATATATATTTACCATTTAATCCTGAAAATTTAAATAATATTTGAACTTACAGCACCACTAATACACCAAACAGCAACTTGTGTAAACTAAATTGAAAAGGAAAATAAATTGTAGTAAAAAGTGTAATTACAGAAGCATAATAAGGACAATACTGACAAAATAGAGAACCTCTTAAAGCTATGAAATTGAACCAAACAACATATTTTCCCTATTTACTAATCATGTGCAATAAGCTCACCTTTCCTTTTAAAACAAATGATATTGATATGGAAACGTCTTGATAACTACATCAATTCTCTCTACAAGATGATTTTTAGTACAGCTACAGGTCATGGTAAAAATGATATCAGCCCTAAAAGATATAATAAAATAGGATAAAGATAAGACCTGCAACTACTTTTCTGTCATTAGCACCCTAATATACAGTCACACAAAGCAAAATACATGTATAATCACACAAAATAAAAAATGCACATGCTGTTTCAAACACTTTTGAAAAGAAAATAGCCAAACATTATGTAAATGACCTGGAGATGTATAAATTATGTCTGAAAATCACTGATAATGCGATAGCAAGAAATATAATCTACTCATCACGAAAAACTATAGTGTTTAATAGATTTTGCATAAAGCATATGGAACTGAAATTTTATCTTCCATAGCATTTGAAAAAAAAAAAAAAAATTGGAAATCAATAAGGACATTAACCTCATATCATCTTGCACAAAGCCATAGAAACTCATCATAATATTATTTCTGCATTTTACTACCAAATGATCATAAAAAAGATAAACAAAATTAAATATCATTAAAGAAAATACCTCTTTTGCTACCTCTCTTCTTCTTTTTTATCTTGATTTTTCAGAAATGATGAATTACCCGCAGAAAACACCTTCAATACCTTAAATCTGATCCAATCTTCTGCCCTTTTCTTTAAGCTCCAGCAATCAAGGTTTTTATCCGTATTTCTTTTTTAACACAAATCTGCAATTTCTAGAATTCTTTTATGGATTGAACCTAGGATTTTAAAATACGAAAACAGAGGATAGATCTAGGTTTTAATGCTGTCTAACAAGAGAGTAATGGTCGATCTAAAATAGAATCGAAGGAAAAAATCTGACCGGAACTTGGCCGGAGCTCCGGCAAAAGCGATCGGAGAAGATGATCGGATAATAAGGGTTTTGACAAGATTTGTAACAAGAATGATCAGATCTAAGTAAGAGATGACCAGATCTAGGGCATGAGATGAAGAAATGAGGGTTTCTAGAAAAGATTATAGATTTTAAGGCTCAATGGAAGATCAAAACAACAAGATTATTATAAAGAAAGCTTGATCGGAGGTTAGCCGGAGAAAAAGAAGAAGATGATACAGATCCTTTTTCCCTTATAATCAGTAAAAAAAAAAGCTTTGGATAATAGCTAAAGATGAAAAATCAATGATCTAAGGTTTCCTAATTAAAAGAGATGAAGAATAAGAGGTAATGGATGAAGAATAACCGGAATTTAACCGCAGATCGGCCGGAGAATGGTCGGAGATGATGCCAGATCTACTTTCTCTCTCTTTCTTTTCTCTCTCTAAAAGGAAAAACGAAAATTCTTTCTCTTTTTTTTTCTTTAAGCTTTAATCTGTATTTATAAGCATTTTCAAGTGATGATATTGGCACTACCATTTTTGATTGGCGCGCGGTTGCGTGAAACTTTGATGAACGTGCGACATAATCATGTCCCATTCGGATAAAAATCGCACTATTCCCGAATAGATTCGCCCCCCTCACAGGATAAACACACCCCCCTTTTCTGTTTACACTACGCACACTATCTCGGCTTGTTTACTAGGCAAACATGCTCGGATCTCGACGAAATTTTGCAGGGACCTTGATGGGACCCTAAACTAGCTTGGGATGAAATTTCGAGTTTTAAAACATTGGTTTGGTGGGGTTTTGCTCAAACATGGGAGGCTCAGGGTACGGTCAAAATGGGGTGTCTACAGATGCCCCTCTTTGCCAGAGCGTGCTCGTCATGCGAATGTCAAAGCTAAACAGACAACACATTTTGACTGGCCCAAGAAAGAAGCAAATCAAATTTTGAATTTTTTTTTTTGTTTTGAAAATGATATTTATAAAGATAACACGGTGAAATAGCCTTTCACCGGACTCTGACTCTGCAAACGCTGGTGAGATAGCCTCTCTCCAACTCGTAACTCAACAATTGATATATGGGCGAGATAGCCTCTCTTGCAAAACATTAAATGATAGATTTGATTGTAAATGATCTTGAAATTTGGAGAAAAAATGAATTTGAATGCCGTGTAGAAACGGACTTGAATGCCGCGTGAAAATGGACTTGAATGCCATGTGAAAACGGACTTGAACGCCGTGAATGCCGTATGAAAACGGACTTAGAATGCCATGTGAAAATGGACTTAGAATGCCATGTGAAAATGAACTTAAATGCCATGTGAAAATGGACTTAAATGCCATGTGAAAATGGACTTAGAATGACTTGAATGCCGTGTGAAAACGAACTTAGAATGCCATGTGAAAATGGACTTGAAATGCCATGTGAAAACGGACTTTGAATGCCATGTGAAAATGGACTTGAAATGCCGTGTGAAAACGGACTTTGAATGCCATGTGAAAATGGACTTAAATGCCATGTAAAAATGGACTTAGAATGCCATGTGAAAATGGACTTGGAATAACTGGAATGCCGTGTGAAAACGGACTTAGAATGCCATGTGAAAATGGACTTGAAATGCCGTGTGAAAACGGACTTTTATGCCATTAAAGGCGAAGTGAGGACGGATGCTGTAGAAAGCAAAGGTTGAATGATTAAAGAAACCAAATTGGATTCAAAATCAGAAAATGATTTTGACCATCTTAAATGGGGATTGATTGATCATCTCTTGCCGAAAGGAATAAAGAATTCACATTCTCTGTTGAGAACAAAACTTGAAACAAAACTTGGGTAAACCCTCCTCCATTTTCAAAATAGAACTGCCAATTAAAGATTATTTTGAAAACTGTTTTGAAGAAAACTAATTTTCACAAGCATTGACTTTGCTGAAAAGAATTTGACTGAGAAGCCGGAATCAAAGAATGCTCAAGCTCCTCCCATCTTCAATTGTTTGAGAATAGCTATCTCAATTGCCGTTACTTGCTTGATATCTTTTATGACCTGAATGTTCGGGTCATAAAAAATGCCCCTAGTATGATTTTACTTCCATGACAGATTCATAAGAGAGCAAAACACAGGGAAATGGTCAAAAATTTTCATTTCATTGAATATTTGAGGTTACAAAGCTTTCAGGTTTATAACAGACTGTATCTGCTTGACAACCGTCTTTCAATTCTGATGATCTCTGCCATTTCATATGGGCTTGAAAGCCTGCCATATGGACTTGAGAATCTACCATCTTTTGAACTTCGCTCTGCTGTGGAGGGATATTAACCACACAGGACTCTGGAGTCTGACCTTGACTTGACATAGAAAAGATTTGGACAACCAGCAAATGAGGACTTTGACAGGCATAATGACTTAAACTCTAAGAGAGACTGAATCTGCTTCCTAGTCTGATAAGTATTTTTTCTTTTTTTTAAATGGTACAGTCTACCACTCTTAGAATCTTTTGAAAACTGTATTTAAAGGTGTTTTATTCCCTTTTCGATATTTCCATCATGGTTATTATTCCCTTGGATTGCTTAGTCTTAACCTCCTTAGCCTTGAGAGTGTCAGAAGAATTTCTGCTGGCGCTTACTCAGACTTTGGAGTAATGCCTCAGAAGGAATGAAAGTCTTGCTGGCTTTCAGAGGTTTTGTCCTTTATGAAGCCATTGCCATGATCAAATTGCCTTTTCAGGTTTTCGATTTGGCGGACCGCATGCCTTAATTTTTGCCTGGACTGTCTGCCCTTGCAGATTTTCCATACAGCAGGTTCAGCACCCTAATTTTTGCCTAAACCGCCCTTTTGGGTTTTCAGCTTAGCGGGTGAAAATGACCCTAACTTTTGCCTAGACTGCCCTTGCAGGTTTTCAGTCTAGCGGGTCTAAGACTCCATCATTTTTTTTTCTTTTCTTTCTGTTTCTCTACAAACCTGGGCCTAAGTACACCAGAAGGACTTTTAGGTAGGCATGAGTTCAAAACAGGTTACACATTGGTGATTTTCATGTATTTGACCGAATCTGACCCTCCAGACTGCCTACGCATCCCCAAAGAAATGGGAATCAGGTCTGCGTAGTTCGCCCATTTGGGTTTCAAAAATTGTTTGTTTTCTTTCTTCTTTTTTTGTGATTTGAAAGATTTGAAGGATTTGACCGAACCTGAATTGATCAGGCTACCTACGTACCCTGTAAAGAGGGATCAGGTCATGACGTAGTTCAGGCTCAATATCTTTTATGACGCAAGTCATAAAAGATGCCCCTGGTTTGAGTTTATCAAAGAAAGAATGTTTTCGTTTATAGGCTCAAAAGTGTTTGCAAAGGATTTTTGACTTTGAGGTAGTTGGCTTTTAAGCTCTGATCGATCAAAGACGGCCTCCTGGTGTATCTAAGCATAATACTTCTTTAATTGGTCCAGATTTGTAGGTTCTGTTAATTTTTCTCCATTTTCATTGAGGAGTCTTACGACTTTTCCAGGCAGGACTTCATCGATGATGTAAGGACCAGACCAATTTGGTCTGAACTTCCCTCTGGGATCAAACACTGGTGCCCTGTAGGATTTCAGAACAAGATCTCCCGGCTTCAAATCTCTGACCTTGACTTTCTTGTTGAAGGCTCTTTCGATTCTCCTCTGATACCCTTGGATGTGATACAAGGCTCTCAACCTCTTTTCATCAATCATCTGCAATTCCTGATGTCTGGCTTTGGCCCACTCAGACTCTGGCAGATTCGCTTCCATCATAACTCTTAGGGACGGGATTCTCACTTCAATAGGGAGGACTGCTTCCATTCCATACACTAGAGAGTATGGAGTTATACCTGTAGAGGATCTGATCGATGTCCTGTAAGCCCATAAAGCAAAAGGAAGCTTGTTCGATCAGTCCTTATAAGTTTCGGTCATCTTACTGATTATGACCTTGATATTCTTGTTTGCTGCCTCTACAGCCCCGTTTGTCTGCGGTCTGTAAGGAGATGACTTATGATGCTTGATTTTAAACTCTTCGCACAGGTGTACTACCTCTTTCTTGAAGTGAGATCCATTGTCTGAAATCAATTCATGAAGTACTCCATATCTGCAAATGATATTCGCACGGATGAACTTTGCAACTGTATTGGAAGTTATGGAAGCAAATGAAGCAGCTTCTATCCATTTCGTGAAATAATCAATGGCCACCAAGATGTACTCGTGTCCACTTGACGATTTAGGATAGACTTTGCCAATGATGTCAATCCCCCATACTGAGAACGGCCATGGCGAGGTCATAGAGTGTAGCTCTGACGGAGGCACATGAATAAGATTCGCATAGACTTGGCATTTATGACATTTCTTCACGAATGCGAAACAATCTATTTCCATTGAGGGCCAATAGAAACCAAGTCTAAGGATCTTCCTTGACAACATTTTACCGTTCATGTGAGGGCCACAAACACCTTCATGTGTTTGTTCTATGAGCTCTGCAGCCTGATCTTCATCAACACACAGAAGCTGTATTCCGTCAAATGACCTTCTGTACAACTCTTCACCACAGATAATGAAGTTGGCAGCGAACCTCTGAAGAGTTTTCCTCTCTTTGCTGGATGCCTCAGGTGGATGCCCCTTGCCTGAAATAAAATTTCTAATGTCTGTATACCACGGCTTTCCGTCCGGACATCTTGCTGATATCTCTATGGCATTCACATGAGCGGGAGCCCATTGCAACCTTACAGCTAAAGGCTGAACCTCCATTGTCATGGAAATATCTAACATTGACGCCAAAGTGGCTAAAGCATCAGCAAAATGATTCCTTGTTCTCGACAGATGAGTAAAGGTGACATTCCTAAACTTCCCGACCAGAGATGCAAGATAAGTGTGATATGAGATCAACCTTGCCTCTTTTGTTTTCCAATCTCCATTTATTTGACAAATGATCAGGATTGAATCTCCGAATACATCGATGTCTTGAATTCGCAAAGCCAAAGCTGCCTCAAGTCCTGCGATGCATGCTTCATATTCTGCCATATTGTTGGTGCATTCAAATTGCAACTTGATGGATATCGGGATGTACTCCTTCTTTGGAGATACCAAAACTGCCCCTATTCCTTGACCATGATTATTGACAGCTCCGTCAAAGTACATAAGCCACTTGGAACTCGGAGTCTCCTCTTCAATGTCCATAATCTCTTCATCAGGAAAGTCTGCTTTTAGAAAAGCATTCTCCTCAACAGGAGCATCAGCTAGCTGCTCAGCGATTACCCGTCCCTTAATTGATTTCTGAGTGACATAAGTGATGTTAAACTCAGACAACAATAGCGACCATCTGGCTGTTCTTCCAGTAAGAGCGCGTTTCTCGAACAAATACTTCAACGGATCCATCCGTGAGAGCAGAAATATTTTATTCGATAACAGGTAATGTCTAAGCCTTTGAGTCGCCCAAACCAATGCTAAACATGTCTTTTCCAAAACGGTGTATTTGATTTCATACTCTAGCATTTTCTTGCTAATATAGTAAAGGGGCTTTTCTTTCTTAGACCCTGCATCTTGCTGAGCAAGCATACAACCCATGGCTGTATCTGTGATGGACAAATACATTAACAATGGTTGACCAGGAATGACTGGAGATAGGACAGGAGGCAAGGACAAGCACCGCTTGACTTTTTCAAATGCTTCCTGACATTCTTCATTCCATTTCTTAGAAGAATTCTTTTTCAATAACTTGAAGATGGGTTCACACGTCATAGTTAAATGAGATATGAATCTCCTCAAGTATTGCACTTTGCCAAGGAATCCACGAATCTGCTTTTCTGTCTTTGGTGGTTGCATTTCTTAGATAGCCTTGATCTTCTGAGGGTCTACTTCGATTCCTCTCTCACTGACCATGAATCCAAGCAATTTTCCTGATGTGACCCCAAATACACATTTATTTGGGTTCAAGCGAAGTTGAAACTTTCGGATTCGCTCAAAAAAATTTCTCAAACCGATTGTATGCTCTGGCCGAGTCTTGCCCTTAACAATCATGTCATCTACATAGACCTCGACTTCCTTATGAATCATGTCATGAAGAAGAGTAGGCGCAGCCCTCTGATAGGTGGCACCAGCATTTTTGAGACCAAACGGCATCACTCTGTAGCAATATGTCCCCCACTGAGTAATAAATGCCGTCTTCATCATATCCTCAGGCGCCATTTTGATTTGGTTGTACCCTGAGAATCCATCCATAAAGGATAAGAGTGCATGTCCAGCGGTATTGTCAACCAGGAGATCAATGTTCGGAAGCGGAAAATCATCTTTCGGACTTGCCTTGTTCAGATCTCTGAAATCGACACACATCCTAACTTTTCCGTCTTTCTTGGGCACCGGTACAATATTTGCAAGCCATTCGGGGTATTCAACTACTTCGATGAATTTCACTTCCAGTAGTTTCTTAACCTCATCATGAACTTTCAACTCCCATTCTGTTTTAAGTTTCCTGAGTTTTTGTTTCTTCGGCTTGATGCCAGGGATTAGAGGTAATCTGTGTTGGACAATGTCCTCGCTCAATCCCGGCATGTCGTCGTAAGACCAAGCAAAAACCTCCTTAAACTCTTTTAGCAAGGTGATTAATTCTTCACGCTCCTCAGGAGATAAAATTTTGCCAATTCGTATTTCTCGAATTAAGGTTTCATCACCTATATTTACGGTTTCAATTTCCTCTTCAAGTGGTTTAGCGCGGCGACTCTCCTCTTGTTGAATCATATGCTTGATTTCAAAGGGAGTTTCGTCGGCTTCCTCTTAGAGGGGGAGTCTTGATTAACATTATTAATTACTTGATCAGGTTTGGAAGCAGAATCAGCAGAAGAGACAAGTACAGGGATATACGCAAAAGAGTCTTTTATTTCATCGGAATCAATGATTACATCAGATGACTCGCCCACATCAGGCGTTACAGACTCTAAAACAGGATGAAAAAATAAGTCGACATCAGTATCGACACAACTAGAAACATGTACAGCCAAAGAATCAATGAATACGCCCTCAGACTCGGACTCAACGCCACCAGGAACAGACTCATCACCCACTTCAGAGGTAGACACGACCTCTACAGTACCTGCATCAAAAGAAAAGTTAGAAATGACAGACTCTGGGACGGACTCAGAAACTGACACTAATTTTGAAACAACTGACTCTTTTGAAGAGACTGGAATATACTGTAGGACTACTTGGGGTATAACCTGTGAGGTCCAGTTATCTAGAGGTCCCTCGGCTGGGGTGATATAGTCCTGTGGGTTCACAAAGGGTGCGTCTCTTCCAATCATAGCAATGAATGGTGCCTCGCCTTGAAACAAAGAATCTAGGAATTCTGGCTCAAAGCTCTCAACCCAGTCTGAATCGGGTTTCTCTGTCACTATTGCCTCTGCACCATGCTTACTGAAAAAGTCTGCTGGCAGTTCATCTGCGAAGAAGATCTCGAGACCTGGCAGCTTTACCCCATTCTCATCATACCATGGCTCTGAAAAACCGTAATAAGGGCAATCAGCTCCCTCTTTCCGGAATCTGCAATTCATGATCATACTGAACGGTCCCATTGGAAACTCCAAACCTCTGCGGCGACATTCGGCCCACTTCAACATGTAAGCTCTCATTTCTTGCATCTCCTTACGAGTTGGCTTGTATCCCAACCCAAACAATCCGTCCGATGCTTTCAACTCTGGCCGCTCAGTCGGACCTTGCATATTCTTTCCCAGACCCACCCCTGGGAGATATCCAAATCGGCGCATCATCTTGACTACCCGAGTATTAGTGCTAGAGAGAAACATAATTTCTTCCCTCATAGCCTCTTTCATAGTGATAGCTGAAACTTCTACTGAAAATCCTGTCAGACTGATATCCCTTGTGTTTTCAGTAACAAGCTCTTGAGATATTTGTCCAACTTCTGGTTCGGGATCTCCTTTAACTGTGATCACCCGGTTGTTTCGAATGAATTTCAGTTTTTGATGAAGCGTGGAAGGGATAACTCCAACCTTGTGCAGCCAAGGTCGACCAAGCAACAGACAAAAAGAAGTCTTGATATCCAACACCTGAAATTCAATGTCAAAGGTTTCTCCTCCTATGACAATCTCAGTAGCCAAGGTTCCAATTACATCCCTCCGGGTTCCATCATATGCCAGTATACCCTGCTCAGACGGAATGAAGTCTTCAGGCCCAAACCCCAGAGTAGTGGCAGTGCTCAAAGGACACACGTTCAAAGCTGACCCATTGTCTACCAGTACTTCTGATACTTTCTTCTGGTTGCAAAGCAGGGTAATTTTGAGAGGACGAGTATGGTCTTTTCCCTCTGACGGCAAATCCTCGTCTGAGAAAGACAAGGCTTTTGAAGCCTTGGTCATAGCCACCAAACCGACCAACTCGTCAGGAGTAATCTCAACTGATACTTGGGACGAGTTCAGCTCACGAAGCACAACTTGTCTGTGTTTCGGCGACGCCATCAGTAAAACCCAAATTGAAACATTAGCTTGGGTTTTCTTAAGCTGATTCAGCAGGTTATCTTCCTCTTCATCAAGTCTCTGTTTCTGTTTCTGACTGTCAACGGCTCTTGCAACCTCAGCAGGATTATCAACTCTGAGTTCAGCTGGTTTGAAGACTCGTCCACCACATGTGACGTGGCGGAGCTCATCGCATTGATCGTTCAGGAGTAACAAATCTTCATCTTCTATCTTAAGGATGTATGGGGTTTGTATTTCTTCTTCCTCATCATCGCTTACCCTTAAGATGTACAGAGATTCAGATTCTTTCTCTTCATCCTCACACTGGAAAACGTATGACTGGTTTGATGGCCCAGCCATATCAGGGTCGTTCCAGGATAAAACATATGGCTTTTCTGATTCTGCCCACTGATCTTCTTCCTCAAATTTCCAGACATAGGTTTCTTCGGATTCCACAGCACATATGAAGGAAGCCGGATCAATGATAGACTCCTCAGCGCAAATGACATTGACCGAGGGTGGAGGCGGCATTGCATGTGTCGGAAGAGGGTTTCTAGTTACATTTGGTAACTCTATTGACAGCTCCTTCCTATCAATCATATTTTGTATTTGGTGTTTCAAAGCTAAACACCTGTCAGTGATATGGCCAGTGTTGCGGTGATAATCACAGAACTGATCCTCTCTCCAGGATCTCGACAAAGGGTTGGGAGGAGGCTTAATGTCAGGCAGCTTGATCTTCTTCCTGTCTTTTAACAACTTCTTCAAAGCTACGGACAAAGAATATGGAAGGGGATCAAAGTGACAAGGAGGCTTCTGCTCCATCGGCAGCCTTCTCACTTCAGTGATCACCCTGGGCGGCGGCCTGACATAATTGACATTATGTACTTTCTTCGGAGCTAACACAGGTCTCTTTCCCTCTCTGACATCAGATGAAATTCTCGATCTTAGGCCCTTAGCCAATGCATCTTCTATCTGGGTCCCAGTTTTAATGAGATGGTTAAAATCGAGGAAATATTGGATAGCCATATGGTGATAATATTGTGGTGACAGATTTTTCACTACAATCTTGATTTGATCCTCATCTGACAGACGATGAGTCATTTGCACAGCTTTCCTTCTCCATCTGCGGATGAAAGAAGTAAAGGTTTCATTATGGCCCTGCTTCAAAGCCTTCAAATCTCTCTTGGTTACGTCGATCCCCTCCTCCATGGAGAACTGCTCGACGAACCTATTGGCTATATCCTCTAAAGTTCTGATCTCCTTGGTTTTTAAGCTCAAAAACCACTTCTTGGCGGTTCCAACAAGTGATCGGGGAAATAGAAGAGCAACCTGTTCTGGAGACAAGCCATGCTGCTGAAGAAGCGGAAGGACAGACATTAAATGACTTCTAGGACAACCTGTCCCGTCGTACTTATCCATGTCTAGAACCTTGAATCTAGGAGGCAGTGTGACTCCTGGATATATCATAAAATCGGCCATGTTCAACTTTTTCGGGCCCTGGAATTTTATGTTTTCCATCTCTTTGGCCAGCCTATCCATTCTGTCCGCTATTGCTTTGCCCTCATTGGCTCTATCTAGATTAGGACGGCAATTCTCTTCTGCATACTGCTCATCATCGAGATCGTCTTCGACATTCAAAACAGCAGGCCTGGCCATTGCAGGAGGCGGAGGAGGTATAACTGAAGGGTGCTGAGCTACATGCTCTTTGGAGGTAGACTCTCTGTCATTTTTCAAACGAACTATCTCCTCACTCATGTTATTCATTTGTTGGAGCATAGTCTTCATCAACTCATTCATCTCAGCCAAAGCACTTCCAGATTCAGCCATTTGTGCAATAGGAAATTGGACGGGTGAAGGGATTTCTTGGAGATTGGAGAAAGGTAATGCAGGGGAGGTAAAAGAAATTGGTGAGGAAGAAAAACGACTCAGCCTGGAATCAGCGGACTGACGGGACCAGGTTGATTTTGAAACGAGGATTTTCTTAGGAGCAATGGCTGCTCAATCAAGAATTTTGTTATGGAAATATAAACACTAGATTAAAAATTTGATAATCGAGATAAATGATTCTGATCAAACAGTGATAAGAGAAACAGAAACACACTTTCATTAATAAAATTCAAATTTTGATTACAATAGATGGAAATATTAATCTCTGATCACAACTGGATAAGCAGACTGACAATAATGGGAAATGCAGAAATCAGAATAACAAAACATGATATGGATCTTCAAGGCTCCTCAATTCGAGCTCTCCTACTTGCGGGCTCTTCTGATATTTCTCCACGTCGGAATTTACGAGATAAACCGAACCTCCTTTCCATATTTTTGTTTCCCCAAGCAGCCACAATGGATCGGATGAGATCAGGAGTGAGATCTTCACAAAGAGGAGGGGCTATGATTCCGGGAGGACATGGAATTCCCGTAATATGATGGAGAAATCGCATGGGTGCATAAAGGAAGATTTCTCGGTACCCATGAGATAAACAAACGGATGTGGGTAAGTGCAGGTAAAAATTTGAAAGCACGAATGACTTACCCAACGAAACTGGCTCTCCTCTACATGTTGCAACCAATTGCGCCATTCATCGATGGACTGAGGTTGATTGGCTATTGGTTTCCATGTACGAGAATTCTTCAGGGTATACGGATTTTGGTTTTGTCGCTGAAGAATTTGAAGTTTTTCACCAAGCCAGACATATAACAACTTAACACACCCATAGAAATTGTCCTTGATCTCTTGAGAAGCAATAAGATCTAGTCCCAAGAAGGACTCTGCTAAAATGGTAGGGATAGGATTCCTCCCCTCATTGATCTGATCTACCACTCCTAATAGGCTCAAAGATGCAACATGGGAATTTCTGCGAAGAACATGACGTGCGAAGACCATAAAAATTAAAGCATTACGTCGGCAATCCTGAAAATGAGAGTTAGTAGGATCGACGTTTTTCGAAAAAAATTTAACAAGGTCTTGAATTTTCACGCACGTATCCGTTAAACACGGCAGAGCATCCACAGTCTCATTTTTGAACAGTTTGCAAAACAGACCATGAGGAGATTCTATCTTTGAAGGTTTGATCCAGAGTCCCTCAGATGGGAGCTCTAGCATGGTACACCAATCTTCAAATATGGGACAGAGTTCAAAACGGCCAAATCGGAAGACATGAAGAACAGGATCCCAAAGTCCAGCAGCTGCTTGAAGAAACTTCCAATTTATATCCCGACTGTTCAAATAGGTGAACAAATTGATGAAATGATCAGCCATATTTCTCTGTGACCGTTCACGCGGAAGAGCTTTAATGGTATCGGCTATCCAGTTGTCCAACAAAAGGTTTGCCATAATCAGACCTGACACAAAGATATGACGGAATAATGAGGGAATGAAGATAACTTCGAATAAACAAAGAATAAAAAATAAACTTAACGACGAAGCATAAGAAGGATATAATTGACGACATCGAATGTTCCACTACTGATCAAAGATGATCAGAAACTCAGAAACGAGACCACGGTCACAAAATGATAAAAGTAGATTATAGACCGGATCTAAATCTGGAAGATGGATGTCAAAACTGAATGATCAAGGAGATCAATAATAGACTATGGCCATAAAGACAGCAGACAAACTGTCGACCATATCTAAAGACAAGACAAACAAACAATTTGAATAATATATGACACAACAAAAGAATGGATAAATGAGGTTTGAATCTGAGGGATAAAAACAAGTGAAATTTATCAACATCGAGTCAAGGAATAAACCGTAGCTATGAGGGTGACAAGCAAAAGCCACTAGCTAGGTTTAGATCTGAGAGATGCATAGACACGACTGATTGATTCAAGCCAGAAATCTCTACTAGAAAGTAGGTCCTGACCTTATAATGAAGAGATATATGAACATAATCTCAAAGAATAGAACAACAGAACGGCCACAACCATGAGAAGGGCAAGTAAAAGCCACTGGTCGGGTCTAAATCTGAAAAACGGACCGATATAATTGATTATATTAAACAAGGAAACCTCACTAAAGAGTAGGCCCCAATCCGATAATCAAGATATATACATATATACCCTAACCAGGGGCACCAGCCCTAAATATGATCCCATAGAGTCAAGATACTTGACTTAAGACAGACATGCGAGTATACTAGGACTGCGCTGTAGCCACATAAGGTGAACTACAATAATCTATGGATAGGACATGACTCCTAAATCTAGGCTCCAACAAGTGTAAGTAACACACATTCGTCCTTATATGAATACAATATATATATATAAGCACATGCAACTCCTAATTGGGTTTTACTAAATCAACAAATATATCTGTATACATAATATATGTAAAAATGAAAGTAGAGCTCCGGACTCAATATATCGGGTACTATGCTTATGATCCATACTTAAAATGTATAACACAAGTACGCCTAGTGTTATACATAGTATGCTTCATTACTCAACGGCTGCTGTAAACACAAGTACGCCTAGTGTTTACGACTGCAGCACCGGCGCATAGTTTGGTAATAGATACAACAATCCCATCCAGGTAATGACATCCCGGCTGGCATGTACTGTATCTATCCCATGGAGCCAATAATAATAAAAATCAATAATAAAAATTAAATAAAAATATGATGATGTATGCTGTGTAGTGTGTGAATCCCTTGTTTTAAACACCTATTTGGTGCCGCTTGATTCTAATCGATTAAATTCCCATTTATAATGATTTTGGCCCAAATTTCTTCAAAATTAGAAAAAAATGGCATTTTAACAGAGTTAGGCAATATCTCGAAAGAATTCCTCAGCAGAGTCGCCAGCCTGTGGACCCCGATCCGAGAGAGGCGAGGCGGGGGGCGGGCCCCACGCGCGAAGTCTCTATGGATCATCCACGTGAATGGAGAGCTCTACCAAGGAACTCTCGAAAGAAGTGCCCTCACAGCATGAGTGGCGATACAAAGGTGAGATACCTCTCGATTCGAGGACTAGTCCCAGATTCGAGGCGTACCTTAAACAAAGAAGAGTCGCCATCCAAGGAAATGGGCCAAGGATCCCATACTATGCTCTGTTGCAACGGATAACCAGAGATTACAAAAAGAGGGTTCGTGCCTGGTTACGAATTTGGAAGGTCTAAAGAGCACCTCATCCGCCCAAGTATAAACACCTGGTCTCTTATGCCATTTATTTAATGATTTTGAAGAGTTTTGGGCCAAAGTCATATGAAATGAGAATCAATATCTCCGAGAAGACGTCTATCTAATCATGGATGTCTCGGAGATGAATAATAATCACACATAAAAGAAATGAAACAAGTGTCACCTAGGAGTAGCTAGATTCTGAGTGACAAGCCTAAAGAGCTAGGTTATGAGTGTCATACCTAATTGGTGTCTGAGTTCTAGTGTGCAAACACATGCATGCTACAGCTAAAGGTATAGGATCTGTACATGAAAGTAAGAAAACACAGCAAAACACACAACACAATTCAATTCTATACATGACTGGACAAAATGAGTCCTAACTCTAATGCGACCTGACTCGGACCAAGATGGCCGTCCATCCAAGCTGCTCTACGTATCCCGGCCTCGGGAAGAATCGGAGTCAACGTAGTTCGATGCCCTATTCTAAACTACTATGCCTAACCATCTGGAATTGCTATCCTAGACTCGATTCCACTAGACTCGACTGATTTTTAAAGTTTTTTGTATAATTGCTTAGATTCCAGTGAATTGTAATTTTTAGGACTCTCTATATGCCCTAACTAATGCAAGTTGGTTAGCCTTAAACTAATGCAGGTGGGCCCTACATCCTATGTGTAACTAGGCTGTGCATCCTAAAGAAAACCATGGGCTGACTATATGCTTCCTAGTCTAGCCATCGGTTCGACTAAATGTCTAACCGATCGACTCGAGGCCTCCTAACTCTAGGGACACTCACACGACAGGACACACCATATCAATATAAACAGGACAGACCCCTAACTCTAAAACACCCCAAACAGCTAGGACATACTCCTAACTCTAAGGGAAGATCTTTTTGAAAAGGGTTTGAAGAATTTTTGTATTTTTAGAAATTTTGAAATGTTTTATTTTTAAAGGTTTGAAATGTTTATTTTTAAAGGTTTGGCTGGACTTGGGATATGGATCCCAAGCTGCACTACGTACCCTGTTAAAAGGGATCAAGCCAACGTTGGTCAGAACAGAATTCCTAACTACTCCTAGGGACTCAAGATTTTTGAGATTTTTGGTTTTTTCAGATGTTTTTGATGGTTTTTGACACAAGAGGACAGAATCATATCATCATAAGAGGAGGACCGACTCCTGATATCCCACAAAGGTTGGACAGCATCCTATGCTTTGCGGGAATGAACAGAATAACAACTCTGCAAGGGTTGGACAACATCCTATACCTTGCAAGAGTGGATAGAAAAACACACGATTTGATGAAGGGTTGGAGAGAATTCTAACCCCTATGATGATAGGACCGACTCCTGAAAGAAAGACTGACTCTCTAGCTAAGGACAGACTCCTAGGCTAAGGACTGACTCTGAAAATAGGATTCTAAGAAGGAGGTGCTAATGAGACAGAGCCTGTCTTCTAAAAGAAAATGAGATAAAGGAGGGTGCTAGTGAGACTATGCAAGTCTCCTAGACACAGAGGTGGGTTCCAAATATTCTTGTCATTGCCCTAGCAATGATGCAAGGAGAGGCAACTAATAGACCAAGTTGGTCTTCTAGTGAGGGTACAACAGCTTGAGAGACTCAGGCAGTCTCCTAATATGTGACTCACTAATGAGACAGAGCTTATCTCCAAAAGGTTTGACTTTCTGCCGAGACATAGCTTGTCTCCTAAAAGAGGGCTCTAGATGACTCTTTCATTTAGACTAAGCTTTCATTTCATAGTTGGAATCAAAATGGCAGAAACTGAGATTGAAAACAACAATCCTCTCCTCTCTAATTACAAGTGCAACATTCCCTCTTTAGTACTTGTGGTATACCAACTCCTTGACTACCTCCCTGAGTGATTCTTCGTTCCTTATTCTCTGAACCCACTTGGCATTTATGTGGATCCGCTCAATGCTCTGCTTCAAAGTCTTTTTTATTGAAGGCATTGTACAGCTTGCGAAAAATTCTTTCACTTCATGCCTTCTCTTCAGATGAGAACGGTGATATGATGCTACTGATGAATCGGGTTATCAGAAATCCAAAGCCAAACGTTTTACAGATGTGATCCCAATTATCCTTTAGCCATCTCCATGCAGTTTCACGTCCTTCCCTATTTATTCTTACGAATCCAATAATTACATCTTGACTCCGGACCTCAGACGACAACAAAAAAAATTTAAAACTTCAAGAGCAAAATCCCGATCAGGACAAGATGCCAATGAACCTAAAACCCAGACTTTCTCCTGGCTTAAATCAGTCCTCCTATAAACTCTTAGAAGAGAGTCATATCCCGATTTGTTTGAAGTGCTGACAGTCTGCATTACAGCAACATACGCTGTCTTTCTGGTGTCAGCAGGGCGTAGGAATCATCCAAAACACCATATTTATCAGCTGCAGTGAGACAATTGGCCTCTATAGCAAGTCTAAGTCTGTCTACAAGCTCATCATCATATTTCATACGATATAAATCCGTCTGATCAATATTAAGTTTAACCCAAGAATGCTTCTTATTGCTCACTTTCTATCCTCCACTGCTCGATGTTTCCATCAAGCTAGCTATGCCATTTGAAGAACCCATAAGCTCCCTTATATCCAACTTCTCAAACTTTTCCCGCAATAACAAATTATTGCGAGTATCATATGAACCAAAACACATGGTCAAGGAAACAATCCATTGCCCATCTCCAGGGGATCCACTTATTTAAAATTCCCAAATAGAAGGTACAAAATATACTTATTATAAGGTAGAATTTACTTTGCAATCATAGATTACCTTTTTATTATCTTGCATTTTAAATCAAAATCACAATTAAAGCCTTGATCCTAAAAAAAATAAACTTAATGACTTTCATGAGATATGATAACTACAACACTGGCAAGCAGCCATTCTTAGTATATGATTGCCATGAAATATCAATTAAAGAAGTGATATAACATGTATGACTAGGTCATATCATCTAGAACAATGATCTAGCAAAATACTTCCAGATGAAACATTACACACTCATATCAAAGATAATCAATCAACTAAATAACATAAATTTGTGAACTTTTCACAGGCATAGCTCATAGGAAAAAAAAGAGAGTCCTTGATCTACTACAATATTTATTAAAGAAGGAATATTCTGTGAGACTATACAAAATAATTTCGGAATAGGGTAGAAATCACTTTTTCGTATGAAAGGAATCAACCAAAATAATGTTACCACTCATAAATTTTAGGAACTGACTTGAATAAAAAATAATATATTCAGTTTTGACAACTCCCCAATCATGATTAAAATGACACAGTTCCCTCCCTGACCCAAAGACATGTTATCCCATATACACAATGACAATAAACCTTTTTTTTTCTATTCAAAATTACCAGATTATGAGTAACATTTAACTCAGAGAAATACACTAAACTGATAATACAGATAATGTATAAAATGTACAACTAAAATATATATATATATTTTTTTTTTTACCATTTAATCCTGAAAATTTAAATAATAATTGAACTTACAGCACCACTAATACACCAAACAGCAACTTGTGTAAACTAAATTGAAAAGGAAAATAAATTGTAGTAAAAAGTGTAATTACAGAAGCATAATAAGGACAATACTGACAAAATAGAGAACCTCTTAAAGCTATGAAATTGAACCAAACAACATATTTTCCCTATTTACTAATCATGTGCAATAAGCTCACCTTTCCTTTTAAAACAAATGATATTGATATGGAAACGTCTTGATAACTACATCAATTCTCTCTACAAGCTGATTTTTAGTACAGCTACAGGTCATGGTAAAAATGATATCAGCCCTAAAAGATATAATAAAATAGGATAAAGATAAGACCTGCAACTACTTTTCTGTCATTAGCACCCTAATATACAGTCACACAAAGCAAAATACATGTATAATCACACAAAATAAAAAATGCACATGCTGTTTCAAACGCTTTTGAAAAGAAAATAGCCAAACATTATGTAAATGACCTGGAGATGTATAAATTATGTCTGAAAATCACTGATAATGCGATAGCAAGAAATATAATCTACTCATCACGAAAAACTATAGTGTTTAATAGATTTTGCATAAAGCATATGGAACTGAAATTTTATCTTTCATAGCATTTGAAAAAAAAAAAAAAATTGGAAATCAATAAGGACATTAACCTCATATCATCTTGCACAAAGCCATAGAAACTCATCATAATATTATTTCTGCATTTTACTACCAAATGATCATAAAAAAGATAAACAAAATTAAATATCATTAAAGAAAATACCTCTTTTGCTACCTCTCTTCTTCTTTTTTATCTTGATTTTTCAGAAATTATGAATTACCCGCAGAAAACACCTTCAATACCTTAAATCTGATCCAATCTTCTGCCCTTTTCTTTAAGCTCCAGCAATCAAGGTTTTTATCCGTATTTCTTTTTTAACACAAATCTGCAATTTCTAGAATTCCTAGGATTTTAAAATACGAAAACAGAGGATAGATCTAGGTTTTAATGCTGTCTAACAAGAGAGTAATGGTCGATCTAAAATAGAATCGAAGGAAAAAATCTGACCGGAACTTGGCCGGAGCTCCGGCAAAAGCGATCGGAGAAGATGATCGGATAATAAGGGTTTTGACAAGATTTGTAACAAGAATGATCAGATCTAAGTAAGAGATGACCAGATCTAGGGCATGAGATGAAGAAATGAGGGTTTCTAGAAAAGATTATAGATTTTAAGGCTCAATGGAAGATCAAAACAACAAGATTACTATAAAGAAAGCTTGATCGGAGGTTAGCCGGAGAAAAAGAAGAAGATGATACAGATCCTTTTTCCCTTACAATCAGTAAAAAAAAAAACTTTGGATAATAGCTAAAGATGAAAATCAATGATCTAAGGTTTCCTAATTAAAAGAGATGAAGAATAAGAGGTAATGGATGAAGAATAACCGGAATTTAACCGCAGATCGGCCGGAGAATGGCCGGAGATGATGGCAGATCTACTTTCTCTCTCTTTCTTATCTCTCTCTAAAAGGAAAAATGAAAATTCTTTCTCTTTTTTTTTCTTTAAGCTTTAATCTGTATTTATAAGCATTTTCAAGTGATGATATTGGCACTACCATTTTTGATTGGCGCGCGGTTGTGCGAAACTTTGATGAACGTGCGACATAATCATGTCCCATTCGGATAAAAATCGCACTATTCCAGAATAGATTCGCCCCCCTCACAGGATAAACACACCCCCCTTTTCTGTTTACACTACGCACACTATCTCGGCTTGTTTACTAGGCAAACATGCTCGGATCTCGACGAAATTTTACAGGGACCTTGATGGGACCCTAAACTAGCTTGGGATGAAATTTCAAGTTTTAAAACATTGGTTTGGTGGGGTTTTGCGCAAACATGGGAGGCTCAGGGTACGGTCAAAATGGGGTGTCTACAAGATGAAATAGGGCTCTCAGCAAGAACACACACTCTGGTAGTGATAATGGCAAAGTAGACTCATAATTGGCATGCGGAGCGATCTGATCAAGATCGATCAAAGGATCAAGCTCAGGGAAGATAGATCATAGCTATAAAGATAATGATGTGAAACCAATGATCTGATCATAATCCAAAAGACGGATGGATGGAAAAAAAGGATTAGATTAGGAAAGAAAACCTAACTAAGCAGACCCTAATCTAGTAAATAAATATATATATATATATTGAAATTCCAAGGGTGGTCCCGAGTACGGCAACTTATGAGGAGTGACAATTAATTAGGTTTCTAACAAGTTTTAATCCTTTTGAAAACTCAAACCTAAAATGAAGATTAAGAGATCAACAAGAAAGTTCAAGCGCACAAGTTAAATCTAAAGTGCAAATGCAAAATAAAGAGCAAGAGTAAGAGAGATTGCACCCGAGATTTAAAGTGGTTCGGTCCTCCAAACGTGAGGCCTACTCCACTCCACCAACCAACCCCGTTGATGGCTTCACTATGTGATCTTTTTAACTTCGGTGAAGATCGGTGCCGATTACAAATTCCAATCACCTTTAACCTTGGTGGCAATCTTCACCACGGAGAGTGGGCTACGCTTCTCCGAACACTCGCCCGATACAAAGTTCTTGATAAGAAAGAAAGAACAAAAAATCCCTCACAAGGGTTTACAAGAATTGCAGAAGATGTACAAATTGAGCCTATGATCCAAATCCTAGGCTTTAGAGGATGAGAGGCATAATCAAGTTTGATTCACTCTTTGGATGTTCAAATGAAGTTTTAGAGTGTTAGGATTGATCATTTGAATGTTTGGAATGCCCATATATATAGGAAAAACTAAATATGACCGTTCAATGGCATTGTGGTAATTCCAGCAAAATTCCCAACGGCCATTTTTCCGACCGTTGTAGTGTTCTCGGAGTTCCGAGAATTCTCAGAGTTCCGAGAAAAAATCTCGGAGTTCCGGGAATTCAAACAGAAGATGAAAAAAGTCTACTGGACCGAATCTCGGAGTTCCGAGAAAAACTCTCGGAGTTCCGAGAAGCCTATGTTGAGCAGATTTTCATTTCTGTTTTTGGGCTTCCAATTCTCAACCAAGATGGGATTGCTATGAGGGTTCCAATGTGTTGTAACTCCACAAATACAATCACTTATTTATTTAGGGTGTGTGAGATTAACTTAATTATGCCTTTTAAAATCCTAAACTAGGATTGGATCTTAATACAATCTAATATAACTTGATCTTCAATGGATTCTTCAAGTCTTCATTTGTCTTGGACTTCGTTGTCTTTGGCCTTCATGATATAGTCCAATGAGAACTTCTTGGCCTCAATCCAAGCAATGTTGTCTTAGCACCAATGTGATCTATAACTTAGACATTCAAACACATTAGTGATCATAAATCACTTGTGTATTGGAATCATCAAAATAAGATGGGAATGCCAAGGTGGAAACCATTGGGCTTACAATCTCCCCCTTTTTGATGATGACAAGCACAAGAGATTTTCCAATAAAAAGCACATATTTTCCTTACACTAGAATTCTCTCCCCCTTTGGCATCAATAAAAAAGATTGGGGTAAAAGAGAAACAAAGGGATGAAATATTCAATTTAAAGCTCCCCCTTTTTCAAGGAAAAAGACAAACCTAGAACTCCCCCTGTTTAGAATTTTTATTCAACATAAGAGGGGATATTTTAATTATCCATAGAAAGATATTCAATTTTAGAGCAAGCCCCTAATCTAAGCACATATGATGAAAATCATATGGGGGTTTTGGGAACCCAAGATTTCTTGGTTCCAACACTATCCCTAATCTTAGATGCACATTGGAATTGATAATGACCATTTATTCCACAATAATGACATCTAACATGAGGGTTAGATACGCTAGTCCTATCATATGCATGTTTAGGTCTTTGACTAGTCTTCTTTAAGATTATGTCAATAATTTTGTCACCATTTAGGAATCCATGGAGATATAATCTTAACCTTTCATTTTCATTTTGAAGATGGGTTATTTGATTTAGAAAATCATTAAATTCATCTTCATAAGATTTGGAAGAGCTTGCCACATCTTGGAGTGTTACAATTTGGCAAGTTTTCTCATCCAAACAACCCTTAAGGGTTTCAATCTCAAGTTTAAAATTTTCAAATTGAGCTTGAGATTTGGAAGAAGATTCATTTTTCAAAAAATTAAGTTCATTTTCTAATTTTGAAATGGATTTCTTTTGAACTTTATTTTTAGAAATTTGAGAGTGCAAGGTATTGTACAATTCATCATAAGATATTTTTTCACTATCACTACTTGATGAATTACAAGAGGGGTTTGAATTTACTTCATCTTCATGAGTGAGTGACATGAAGCAAAGATCATCTTTCTTTTCTTCCCCTTCGCTTGAACTCTTTCCCGATGTGCTAGTAGCATCCCATCCGGTGGCAAGAGCTTTATGTTTCTTCCATTCCTTCTTTCCCTTGTATTTTGAGGAAGATGACTTGAGAAGTGGACAATCCGGTCTTTTGTGTCTGGTCTTCTTGCAATTATAGCACCTTATTCCTCCTTCTACTTCACTTTCTTCTTTCTTCTTCGTTTTATCCTTTTTATGTTTCTTTCTCCATAAGCTTTTAAATTATCTTAAAGCTTCTTCTTCATCGCTATCCGCCTCGCTAGAGGATGATGAGTTTGCTTTGGAGGCTTTTAGAGCTAGAGATCGACTCTCTTTTTCTTTCTCTTTCGGCTTCTTTTTCTCTTCTCGGCTAGTGAGGAGCATCTCATGGGTGATGAGAGATACTACAAGCTCCTCCATTGTTAGCGTCTTGAGATTCTTTGATTCTTGTATGGCGGTTACCTTTGGATCCCAATATGGAGGAAGAGACCTAAGCAACTTACTCACAAGCTCATCAGTAGGATAAGATTTACCAAGATTAGCTAGTTCATTAGAAATTTTAGAAAAACGTGTATACATTTCGGAAATGCTTTCGTTTTGATCCATTCTAAACATTTCATATTTGCTCTTTAACAAGTTTATTTTGGAATCCTTAACTTGAGATGTTCCCTCATGGGTAACGGCAAGTGTATCCCAAATAACCTTGGCGGAATCAAAAAGAGCAACTCGATTAAACTCCTCCGTAGATAGGGCGCAAAACAAAGAATTTATGGCTTTGTAATTTAAATTTGCATGCCTTTTTTCTACGACATTCCATTCTTCAAATGGTTTGGAAGGCAACATGTATCTATTTTCAACAATGTGCCAAAGTTCCACATCTATCGAAAGAAGATAGATGCGCATCCTTGTCTTCCAATGTCCATAGTTGGACCCATCAAAGAAAGGAGGTCTAGTTGTGGAATGGCCCTCCGGAAGTCCGGTTCCATTTCTATCCGCCATTTCACAATTCGAAAGTTGTCAAAGATCTTATGATCTTTCCCTTGTTTGAAATTTTTAAAGAAAAATTTACCAAAGATTTATAGAAAATAAAATCTTTTAAGAGCCTTTGCTCTGATACCAAGTGAAATTCCTAGGGTGGTCCCGAGTACGGCAACTTATGAGGAGTGAGAAATTAGGTAGCTAACAAGTTTTAACTCTTTTGAAAACTCAAACCCAATTTTGGAAATTAAGAGATCAACAATAAAATTCAAGCGCACAAGTTAAATCTAAAGTGCAAATGCAAAATAAAGAGCAAGAGTAAGAGATATTGCACCCGAGATTTAAAGTGGTTCGGTCCTCCAAACATGAGGCCTACTCCACTCCACCAACCAAACCCGTTGATGGCTTCACTATGTGATCTTCTTAACTTCGGCGAAGATCGGTGCCGATTACAAATTCCGATCACCTTTAACCTTGGTGACAATCTTCACCACGGAGAGTGGGTGTGGACCCCGATCCTAGGACGGTGAGGGAACGGGTCCCTAACACCCTCTGGATCTCCACAAAGTGAAGGAGAACTCTGCCAAGGAACTCTCGAAACAGGTGCCACCCTCACAGCATAGCATGAGTGGCGATACAAAATGAATGAGATACATCCTGATCAGGAGCCAGGGCTCGAAACCAAGATGTACCTAAAAATAACTCAGAGTCGCCATCCATGGACACGCCATGGAACCAAAACAAATGCTCTGTTTGCAATGGATAACCAGAGATACAGAAGGTCCGTGCCTGATGACGAATGGAGAAGGTCTGAAGAGCGCCCCCAATTCGCCCGAGTGCGAACACTTGGTCTCTTATGCCATTTATTATTAACCTCGAAGAGTTTTGGGCGAAAATCATATGAAATGGGAACACACATCTCCAAGAAAACGTCTATCTAATCATGCATGTCTCGGAGATGAAAATAAGCACACACAAAAGAACCGAAATAAATGTCACCTAATGACAACTAGGTTATGAGTGACATGCCTAACAGGTGTCTAAGTTCTGGTGGACGAACGCATGCATGCTACAGCTAAAGGTATAGGTCTGCACAAGAAAGTAAGAAAACACAACAAAACACACAACATAACAAAACAACAAATCCTAAGACTCTAAACGATCTAGCCCGAGTCCTCGGATGGTCTGGTATTCATCCAAAGAAGCCTACGTATCCCCGCCTCCACGAGAATCAAGACAACGTAGTTCTTCGCGCCTATTCTAAGCTAGGATGCCTAAGACACCTAGACCTCTATCTTAGACTCGATCAAAAAGACCGGACTCGTTATTAAAGCTTCTTGAACGATTATTTAAATTCCAGTGAATTTTAGATTTTAGGACACCCTATATGCCCTAACTAAATGCAAGTTAGCCCTAAGCTAATGCAGGTGGTTCCTATAACCTATGTGTAACTAGGCTGTATTTCCTAAGGAAAACAATGGGATCACTAACGCATCTTAGACCTAGTCATCAGTCGGCGATCTGAATCGCCAACTAACCGGACGGAGGCGCTCCTATAACTCTAGGACAAACCCCTAACTCTAAAACAAACACAAACAAGCACACAACACATCAAAGACGAACTCCTAACTCTAAAACTCTCTATCTAGGACAAACTCCTAACTCTAGAGGAAGATTTTGTTGAAAATAAGGTTTTGAAGAAAAAAGGTTAAAGCATTTATTTACAAAGTTTGGCTGGACTTGGGATATGTATCCCAAGCTGCACTACGTACCTCGTGAAAGAGGATCAAGCCAACGTAGTTCGAAACGAACTCTCAAACTACGCTTCTAAAAGAAACACTCAACACTTCAGATTTTTTAAGGTTTTTTATGTTTTTCAAATGTTTTTGATATTTTTAAAGTTTTCAAATGTTTTTGAGTTTCAAATTTCTAATGTTTTTGGATTTTTAAAGCTTTTCCAATGCTCTGGACCTTTAAATGTTTTCAATCTTAAAGGGAACACGCAAGAACAACCACAAACTAGGGCAAAGCCCTAAATCCAAAAGGGGAAACCCCGAACAAGCAACTAACGCCTCAAAGAGACGAACCACAACAAGAAAGATAGCGTCCCAAGAAGAGAGAAAACGATCCAAGATCCCAAGCAAGCAAAGCTCTAATAAGACTGAGTTAGCCTCTAATCAAAGCGAACTAATCAACAACTCTAAAGGAGAAACTCCGAACTAACAACACTAAAGGGGGGGAACAAATGAGTCAGAGACTCTCTAATAACACTACCGAGCCAAAGACTCACTCTAAAAGAGGAGGCCACTCTAACATGAGGCTAGGTAAGCCTCCTAAAGGGGAAACTCTCTACATGAGACAAGGCTTGTCTCCGAGACACAAATGACGTAAAAAGGAATAAGAGACCTTGTGCATATTTGGCAAAGGTAAAACACCCAGCCGGGCCGGACAGCTGCCTAGCCTTAGGGTGCAACAAATGTGCAACCCAATACCCATAAGGGTAGGGGTATGCTGCCAAGCCGAGTAGGGTGTTCTCCCAAAACCAAACGACGCACAAAGAGGAGGTTTAGCAAGAGAATGAGACTGGGCAAGTCTCCTATATACAAAGGAGGGGTATGCTACTCGGACTGAGCAAGTCCCCTAAGGATGGGCTTGGGCTAGCGCCTTCATCGCCCTCGCAATGAGAGGGGATTCTAGTATCTAAAGAAATTTAACAGAAATCTATAAGACTGTGTTAGTCTATCAAAGAGAGAAGAAAATGCTACCAGATAATCGCAAATTCCATTCTATTCTTAAAAAAAAAATCAAGTGCTAAGCAAAGAAGAATTTTCAATAAAAAAAATAAAAATAAAATAAAATAAAAAAATACACAACCTATAGCAATCATAAAATGATAAACAACATAAATTAGTCCAGACCAGCCGCTGGATAGCCTAATAAAGCAAAAACAATATCAAACACTTCTATGCCCAACCACAAACACCACCCCAATATGGGGATGAAATCAGATGATGCTAAAGTAATCATCTGATATCATAATACACATGATAATATTTCTAATCCCGCCTTGAAATCAGACAGTACTCATGTCGATAATATCGAATAGAGTAGTCATCTGATCTCCTTCTTCAATTAAACAATTTATTTAAATGAAAAATAAGTATGACAAGCTTTCAAGATAGTCTCACCTGAACAGTCCATTCATCTTCAGAACCTAACTCAAAACTTAACATAAAATAAGAATCTTAAATTTTCAACAAATTATACAAATGCATACAATGATATTTCTGATTTTTATAAATTTTGGTGCATAACAGGGGGCATCAACTTGTGCAGATTCAAGTGCAAAAAACGGTGAGCCACAAAACACAAAGACGGGCTCCAAGTAACCTTATCATTGCCCTTACAACCACTACAACTTTATAAACATGAGTTCATGTCAACATTGGAAACTTAACTCATAGACCAAAATTAGAACCACACTTTATGCAGAGTCTCCAATCTTTATGAATGAGGTAAGTACCGATACACAAGCGCAAACACTCAAAGTAGAGAATCATGTATAATTTCAAAACTTAATAGACCAAATGACCATCATAATAACCTGAACACATCTAAACTTGAATGCACAATTATCTATTCAGTTTATCAGACCCAATATGACCAGTACTGTTCTACCAACGTTTTTTATCGACTTAACATTGTAACAAGTTAGTAGACAAGTTCATGAGAGATACAATTCCAAGGCCAACAGATAAACAATCATGGAAATGACCTGAACAAATATTTTCCCAGAGAAAGTGTATGCCATTATGGCCAATTGTTATTTCATTCATGAGAACAACCATTTTGACAGCTTACAAATGGCTTAACAATTTTCAACAAGTTTGGTAATTTTTATATACATAGAAGGACCAACCACACAAGACGAGACTCTAATCCGAGAGATTCAATTCCATCAACACAGGAAATTTAGATTCAATTCCATCAACACTGAAAATTTCTACTCAGTTATTTTGGATAAAAAAAAAGAAAGAAAAAAAAACAGAGCAAGTGCAAATCAAACCCAATTCTCAAAGAGTTGCCAGCAAGATGAAAAATCAACTTCTTCCTTAATGCATTTTTACTTCCTTAATGAAAAATCAACTTTAGAGAGGGATCTACTCACAAAAGCTGCTTGAAGAAGGAACTGCAATATAAAGTGCTGGATCTGACCTCCACTTCGCTATCTCGGTTTTTTCCTTTCCAGCATATCAAAGTTCCAAATAGAGCTCCCCTGGTCTAATGCTCTCCCCAAGTCGGTGAAGTTAGTGGCGGCTATGAGGGTTAGATGACGGGGATGAAAATGACTTGATCCAGGTTGCAAAAGGTGGGAAGTGGAAGAAGGCGGGGTAGATGGTGGCTGATGGTGGAGGGGAGATGAAGAATTGGGGATTTTAAGAAGCGAAGAAGGAAGAGATGGAGGCAGCGAGAATGGCCGGCGGGAAAGCGGACCCAAGAAGAAAACCCCAAACCTTCGAACCCTTCTCTCTCTCTCTCTCTCTCTCTCACTCTCTCTCTCTCTCTCTCTCTCTCTCTGCTCCTTTATCTTCCTCTTGCTCTGCAAATCCTTTTTAGCAAAAATCAAGATCTCTCGACCAAATCAGAGAGATGGAAATGGAGGCCGGAATCGAGTGGAGGCCGGAATCGGGTAGGAATGGGGTGGTAGCAGAGGTGGCGAGTGGGCGACGATCGGCCGGAGACGTGGCCTGAGGAGATGAAGTTGGGGGTCGAGCTCGCTTCCTCTCCCTTTGCTCTTTATTCCCTTCTCTGCTTATAGCTAGGGTTTTCAAATAAAAATCAAAGGGAAGGCGGTGGTGGCGGTTAAAATATGTTGGTGGTGGAAGGTAGAAAATGGTATAGAGGCGGTGGTCGGATGATGGTGGAGATTACCGGAAAACAGAAGTGATGGTGGTGGTGGTTGTCGAGCAGAGGCCACAGGGGTGGAATTTCACAAAGGGTTTTGGTAAGGGATTCGAAGTGGGTTTGATGGGGGAAATGAAGGTAGGAGATGAGGAAAAGGGTGGATGGGGTGGCCGATGGTGGAAGATGGATGGTTGGATTCCGGCAAGATTGCCGGAATCAATGGAGGTGGGTGGCTGGAAAACAAAAGGTCAAAAATGGAAGAGGGTTTGGGTTTAATGGAGGTGGCGGTGCGGCTGAGATGGTGGAGGTTCTCGGATTCTTGTGAGGATCACCTGAGGAGATGAAGATGGGGTGGTGGACGAGAGGGGGTTTGATGGGTAGGGGTTTCGAGGTGGAGGTGGCCGGCCGGAGTAGAAATGGGGGATGCGGCTGGAGGTAGTGAAGAAGAGAAAATGGTGGCTCGGTGATGGTGCTACCGGAGAAGATGAAGGGTTAGGGGATGATAGGGAGAGGTGGGGAAGAAGAAGAAGACGACGATGGTGGCTGGCCTCCGAGCCTCCCTCGTTCTCTGCCTCTTTCTGCTTTATAAAAAAAATCTCTCTCTAAAACCCTAACCGATCGAGTATATATATATATAAAAAAAAATGATATTAGACCCCTTTTCTCATCCGGACAGCCACATATTGCATTTGTGGTTACTCTTCACATTACATGGGGGGCCTGGGTACAGGCAAGCCCTAGAAAAAAAAAATGATAAATCCGACCCTTTCAATTTCTATGGACAGCTCTTCTTTCATATAATTCACTCCCCTTTTCATATGAGAAAATGGTAAACTCAACCCCCCTTCACTCGCTTGGACAACCGCCTGTAATGTATCCTCTCTTCTTTAATTCACTTACAGGGCACTCCCTCTTGGATGAATTACCCATCTTCTGAATTTGCACCGCGACACTATCGAGGCTTGCTCACTAGGCGAATCAGCTCAGATCTTGACGAAATTTCACAGGGACCTTGGTGGGACCCTAAGCCAGCCCAGGGTGTAATTTAGGGTCCTAGCACACTGATTTGAAAAAGTTAAGCACGAAACATGGAGGTGCAGGGCACGGTCAAAATGGGGTGTCTACAGATGCCCCTCTTTGGCAGAGTGTGCTTGTCACACGAATGGCAAAGCTGAATAGGCAACACATTTTGATCGACCCGAAAACAAAGCAAAGCAATTTATTTTATTTTTTATTCTGACACAAAGGGATTGGCAAAAAGACTCTTAACAAAACTCTAAAACTGCAAGCAATAGGGAGATAGTCTCTCTCTGACCCTTAACTCTGCAATTGGTACGTCTCAATGAGATGGTCTCTCTTGAAACTCTTAACTCAAGAAAACGTATCATATTGGTGAAACTACTTTCCACCTCAACCATTCAAAACAATGGGGAAACTGCTTTCAAACAAGCATTCTGAATCAAAAAAACAACTTTTCTCTCAAACAATCAAAACCAAAAGGAAACTACATTTCCGACAAACATCAATAACATGAGAAACTACTTTTCTCCAAAACCTCTATCTTTGAGAAACTACTTTTCTCCAAAAACTCTATCTTTGAGAAACTACATTTCTCTCCAAAAGCTCTGCCTTTGAGAAACTACTTTTCTCTTCCAAAAACTTCAAATAATTGAGAAACTACTTTTCTCTTCCAAAAACTTCAAATAAACGAGAAACTACTTTTCTCTTCAAAACTCTATCTCTGAGAAACTACTTTTCTCTTCAAAATCTTCCAATCATTGAGAAACTACTTATCTCTTCAAAACATCTTCAAATCCAAGGGGAAACTTCTTTTCGCCCAATCTTCAAAATCACGGGGAAACTACTTTTCACCCAATCTTTTTAAATCCAAGGGGAAACTACTTTTCACCCAAACTTCCAATCAAAGAGGAAACTACTTCTCGCCCTATCTTTCAATCATCGGGGAAACTACTTCTCGCCCTATCTTCCAATCAACGGGGAAACTACTTTTCGCCCAATCTTCCAATCAAAGGGGAAACTACTTTTCGCTCAATCTTCCAAATCATGGGGAAACTACTTTTCGCCCAATCTTCCAATAAACAGGGAAACTACTTTTCGCCCAATCTTTCAATCAACTGGGAGACTACTTTTCGCCCAAACTTTCAAATCATGGGGAAACTACTTCTCGCCCAATCTTCCAAACAATGGGGAAACTACTTCTCGCCCGATCTTCCAAACAACGGGAAACTACTTCTCGCCCGATCTTTCAAATCAAGGGGAAACTACTTCTCGCCCGATCTTTCAAACAACAGGGAAACTACTTCTCGCCCGATCTTCCAAACAACGGGGAACCTACTTCTCGCCCGATCTTTCAAATCATGGGGAAACTACTTTTCGCCCAATCTTCCAAACAACGGGGAAACTACTTTTCACCAGACGATAGCTATACAGACCATTACTGAAAATCCATCTGTTTAGCTATCCGGATAACTCTGACTCATCTCTTTCAAGGTAGCGAATCACCCAAGGTTTATATGGTCCTGCTAAACAGTTCCATATAAATCCACGCAGATATACCTGACTCCTAACTCGTTAGGTAGCGGTGCATTGCGAAGCGATGATTAAGCAAGTCACTACTTGACATTTTATTGCTAATTATCAGGGTATTCAAATATTTGAGGAAACTACTTCTCGCCCAAACATTCAATACCAAGGCGAAACTACTTTTCACCAAACAAAAATAAACAGGCCACTACTTGGCACCTCACCAAACAAAAAATAAACAGGCCACTACTTGGCACCTCACCAAACAAAAAATAAACAGGCCACTACTTGGCACCTCACTAAACAAAAAATAAACAGGCCACTACTTGGCACCTCACCAAACATCAAAAGATTGAAAAAAAAAATGCCCCTTGTTTGGGTTTAACAAAGAAAAGATTTTTTGAGGCCCAAAGGGCTTGCAAACATGATTGATGGGATTATCGATATTATATCGAGTTCACTGATAGCATAGCTATCTCCTGCCGAGAATAAATGGGAGTGCATGATCATTGCTGAAGACCATACTCGAAAAACTTGATGGAATTTTTGGGTACTGACTCTTTTAAAGAGAGGAAAAGCATTCTGCTAAGATTTGAAGATTGCAAAAAGTGAATTCTAGACTCCGTTGGGTACTAGATTTTCTGAAACATTGACTCTTTCAAAGAATGAGTTCAATTGATGAATTTGATTCAAGAGAGCGTTCAAGCTTCTCTTGCTTCTATTTGCTGAAAATATTTATCTCAATTATCTTGTATTTGATATCTTTTATGACGCAAGTCATAAAAGATGCCTCTAGTATGATTACTTCCATGACAGGATTCATTGGAGAGCAAAACCAGGATAGGTAAGAAAAGTTTAAGCTTGTATGGGTTCTTTCTCTGGTATATGGGTAAAAGGATATCCACAATGGATGAGTCTGAGAATTTTTTCTTTCATTGCTCACTACTTGAGGCTTTGATGTCTCTGGCAAGTTTGAACAAAATGTATTTTGCCCTTCTTTGATTCCTAACCAGGATCCACTTTGAATTCTCTTTACATTTCAAAAGGTGCACTCTCGCTCTTCCAGTGCCAAACACTTTGGACATTGAGAGAACAAGAATAAAAATAAGGAAAAGACTTCTAAAGACTCAATCAAAGAAGACTCAAATTACTCAAGGGACTTGACTCACTTTTGATTCACCCTTAGATAAAATGCGTTATTTTGTTATAGTAAGGCTAGCCACTCTTAGAGTACTCTCAAAAACCATGCCAAAAGGCTCTAATTTCCTCCATCGGGATTTCCGTCATGGTTATTACCCCTTTCGGATTGCTTAGTCTTAATGCCCGTAGTTTAAAAGGATATCAAAGTAAGTCTTGTCGACACTACTCGGATTCCAGGATCCTGCCCTTTTTGAAGACTACTTCTCCATCTCCTTGATTTCTCTCTTCACAGGAAGTCACAACTATTGCCTTCCGGTATTCGGTCTAAAAGACCACTTGTCTCAACTTTCGCTTGCACTAGAAGGACTTTCTAGGAAGGCTTGGGATCAAAAGGGTGGGATATTTAAAGTTCAAACGATTCGGACCGAATCTGGTCTAGCCAGACTACCTACGTACCCCAAAAATAGAGGATCAGGTCCGCGTAGTTCGCTTTGGGGTTTTTCACAGAATGGTTTAGCATTTAGCTTCAAAATTTTGAAAGGGGTTTTATCCCAAGGTTTGACCGAACTTGAATTAATCAAGTTGCCTACGTACCCCTGAAGAAATGGGGATCAGGTCCGACGTAGTTCGGGCGCATAAATGCCCCGGGTTTATCATGTGTTTGAAAAGAAATGGTTTGATTTGACTTTTAGGCCCAAAGGGTTTACAAAAAGATTTTTAAAACATTAGGATTTTGGCTATAAAAGCTCAGACTATCAAGGATGGCCTCCTGGTATACTTGGCGTACAAGCTCTTTTGCTTAAGATTCAAAGACTTAAAAAATTTTCTAGGAGTCTGAAGGCATGTCAGGCAAAACTTCAACCACTGCGCTCCACTCTCATCTCGAAGATCTTAAATTTATGCTCAAGGTTCCACAACTCCTTGTCTCTTTTTTCTTCTTTTTTTTTTTTTTTTTTTTTTTAGGGCTCAAATTTATCATACAACTTCCTTGCCAGAAAGTCTTCTCTCAATATTTCATCAACTCCACAGGATGTCTAATGCTTCACTCTTTAAAATCTTCACTTTTCAACTGGATGTCTAAAGCCGATGAAGTCTTGCTTTGCTCAACGACAGGGCATTCCCCTGGTTTATCCTTATAGGATCAAGCAAGACTACCTCAAACCCCTCTAAACAGGTTTATCAATTCTTTGCGCTCCTCGGGAGATAAAGTTTTGCCACTCCATCTTTCTCGAGTTTCAGATTTCGATACCACTATCAATGGCTTCGATTTCTTCTTTAAGTGGCTATGCTCGACGCTCTTCCTCTCGTTTGACCATCTTTCAGATCTCGAGGTGAATTTCGTCTGCATTCTCATCCGATAAGGGGGTCTTTAGTTGTTTTAAACATTAAATCCAAGAGTGAATCATAAGCATTGAAGATACAGAACCAAATGCTATATTGAATTGAAAACTTTGAAATACATAGATGACTCACAGACATGCCTCTATGGGCTCTTCATTGGTTCTGATAAAAAACAAAACACTGACTCTATATTTTTTTTTTGGTGTCATTGACACTACCAGACTCACCAACTTTCAACCTAGGAGTTAGTATAAACTTCACAAAAAACAAATCTAGAAACAAGATACTTGACATATGACTCTTGAAACATAACAGTTGAACAGAGGCGAGGACTTGGCACTGAAGTTCACAAGTAGCACGCCTTCCTCCATGTTAATACTGGCTAAGGAGTTCGACCCTGGTTCAGAAACCTTGGAAAGGGTGGTCCTCTGAAGTCCTGTTGACTTGGCCCAAATTGTCTTTGAAAACCTGCTGGTGACATCACCTTTTCTGCCTGAACATTCTCAAGACATTCAAACTCTGACATTTTGTCTTTTCCCTTCAACTTATTCCCTGGCTCTGGAGTGATATAAGTAACGGGATCTCTGGGAGGTTGAATGGTTCTTTCAAGCGCCTGGTTCGCAAAAGCATAGATTTCAGCAAGAGCAGAAAAGTCTTTCTCTATCCGGTTCTGGATTGCATGTTTCAAAGCTAAACAATTCTCCGTCAGGTGACCCGGGCCTCTATGATACTCACAGTATTGATCCATCCTCCAATTGTTGGGGAATGGTTCAGGCACAGGTTTAATATCTGGAAGTCTCAAACAACCTTCACTGACCCATTTCTTCATGATGGCTATAAGAGAACAAGGCATTTGAGTAAATTCTCTTTCCCATTTCTGACCCATCTTTTCTTCGTCTGCCACTGGCTTCTTTAAATGTTGGCGAGAAGGTTCAACATTCTTAACCTCCCTTGGAGCAATGAGAGGCTTCTTAAGAGATTGACGAGAAGGTCCAACACTTTTAACTTCCCTTGGAGCAATGCAAGGCTTTTTTCCATTATGCAAATCAACATATCTATCAAGGATTAAACTCTGAACAGAGGCCTCTTCTGTCATAGTACCCATATCAATAAGCTGCTTTGGAACAGAGTCACATTTAATGGACAAGTGCTGCATCTGAATTTTCATCTCTCTTACTTCCTCAGTTAGCATAGCCATCTGACCAAAGAGCTTGACCATCCAGTTTTCCATTCTGACAAGTGTAGTCCTCTCAACAGATTCTTCTAGAGATCGAGTGCTGGATGGGACAAGTGGCGTCTCAGAAATAGGGCGAATGAGAGATGCAGGATCCAAGATTGGTCCTTCAGTAGAAATGACATTTATCGAAGCTAGCGGCGGGACAGCATGAGCATCGAAAGGCTCTTCAATACTGAGCTCGTCTTCATCGATCATATCTTGCACTTTATGCTTCAGAGTATAACATTTATCAGTCGTATGACCCGAGCCACGATGATATGCACAAAATAAATCCTTTCTCCAATTCTTAGGCAGAGGATTAGGTAGGACCCTTTGTTCAAGCAATTCAATCTTGTTGTCCTTGATCAATCTCCTGAGAAGGTAGGATAACGAGCAAGGAAGCGGAGTAAATTTTCTTGTTTTCTTTTCTGCTGATTCTTCCCCTTCTACTACTGTTTTGGTTGTAGTCCTAACAGAATTGACATTATGTACCTCCTTTGGCTCGACCATAGGTCTTTTCCCTTCTTTGATATCAGATAAAGTCTTTGACCCCAGGCCTTTTACCAAAGCATCTTCAATTTGAGTTCCCGTCTTTATCAGATGGTCAAAACTTGGGTAGTGCTGAGGTGCCATGAAATGAAAATATTCGGATGATAGGCTCTTTACTACCAGCTTGATTTGATCTGCCTCTGAGAGTGCTTGACTCAATTGCACTAACTTTCTTTTCCATCGCCGGATGAAAGAGGTAAAGGTCTCCTGCGGACCTTGTTTCAACTGCTTCAAATCCCTCTTCGTAACCTCTATCCCGTCATCCATCGAAAATTGTTCAACCAGTTTGTTTGCTATGGCCTCCATAGTTCTGACTTCTTCTGGTTTCAGGCGCAAGAACCACTGTTTTGCGATTCCCACAAGGGACACAGGGAATAGTTGTGTCATCTGCTCGAGGTTGAGTCCATGTTGTTGGGAAAGCTTTATGAACCATCCTACATGACCCCGAGGACATCCAGTCCCATCATATTTATCATAGTCAGGGGTTTTGAATTTGGGTGGCAGAATAGCCTCAGGAGGTATCATAAACTCAGAAATGTCAAACTTCTTTGGCCCCTGAACTTTCATATTCTCTACATCTTGAGCCAACCTTCTGAACTTATCGTACATCTCCTTCTCTAACTTGTCATACATCTCTTTCTCTTTACTGACCACAGGTACACCATACTCTTCAGCATATTGCTCATCTTCTAAATTGACTTCAAATGGCGAAACGGTTGGTCTGTTCGAATTTGGAGACGCAACTCGAGGAGATTGGGGTATTGGCTCTCTAGAATTGGGGGCCTTGTCAGTATTCTGAATTTTCATATGGGTAATCTCCTCCTTCATGCTCGCCATGTCGCGAGTGAGATTTTTCAGCATCTCCTGAATGGCTATCATAGGATCAACTGGGTCAGCCATTGAATGAACCTCTGGTAATTCAGACAGCTCAGACAAAGAGAGTAAAGGTATTCTCGATGTAATGAGAGGATCAACTGAGTCTAGATATCGAAGATGATCTAGACCAAGCAGGTTTCAATTGGTTATCTCTTTTGAGGGTGATAACGATAGTTGCTCACCTTAAGAATCACTGAAATGGAAGTTAAAACACTAGGTTAAATGGATGATAACGGAGATAAAATATCCTCTACAAATAGAGACAAAAATAATCCTGAACATATTTGAATTACAAAATAGGTAAGTCAATCTGTGAAGGTCAAAGAAAGGTAGGCATTGATAACATGACCTACACCAACAGGATCTTAAGGAATCTTCAATTTATCCCTTTAAGTCTTTTTGAGATATGGCTACTCTCTTTTGAGGTATGAAAAAATTAAGAATGATAAACACCCCTAATCTAAATGAGTTTAGACCTCAGCAGTAATCATGCGCTTGAGACAGATAGGCAAGATTTAGCTAATCCATCAACGATCATGGTATAAGAAGGGTAAATCCATGACGGAAAATATGAATCAATTATATGCACAAAAGATTAAAAAAAAAAAAAAGATTATGACAAAAGTCAAGAATCTGATAATAATCCACAAATGAATAAATAGGAATAAACAAAAAGATCACGATACAACAAACTCATGGTCTATCCCTGACTTTGAAGAATAGCAGTTATGCTCAAAATGTTCCAGGTAAAATCCGGCAGCATCACAGCTATACAAGAAGACCGAGGTAAGGCAAACTCATGGTTTAACTAACTCCAAATGATGGCGGTCATGCTCAAAAATATTCTGGATAAAATCCGGCAGCATAACAACGCTAGACAAGAAAGTCCAAGGTAAACTCACGGTTTTCCTAACTCTAAGAAATAGCAGTTATGCTCAACATATTCTAGATAAAATCCAGCAGCATAACAACTATACAATGGATCCCCACGGCTCAATCAAAGATATACGAATAATAGTGGTAAGACAAGCTCAAAATATGGTTACCAGAGAAAGGTGACCAAATAAAGGACCGACCAAAGGTGAGAACAAATATGACCACGGGTCAAATCCTATAATCAACAGATCAAAGGAAATGGCAAGCAAAGCCACTGACTAGATCTAGATCTGAACAGAAAATGGATATAACCAATTGAAATGAATAAGGAACTCTAACTAAGAGGAGAACCCTAATATACATAATCAGTATATATAGGTATATATACATACACATATATCCTAACCAAGGGCACCAGCCCTAATCTATCTAACGGAGTCGAGAAAGTCTCGACTTGCGACAGACCAGTGAGTGTACTGGGACCGTGTTGTAGCCATATAAAATGAGCTACCCTAGTCTATTAATGGGACAAAGTTCCTAACTCTAGGCTCCACATGTATGAGCAACACATGTTCAACCCCATATGAATGCAATATATTTATATAAACACGGGTACTTCCTAATTGGGTTTCACTAAGTCAGTAAGTATATACATAATATATAAAACAAAGTAGGGCTCCGGACTCAATCTATCGGGTACTATGCATATGACCATACCCTTGATGTATAATGCCAGCACGCCCAGCATTATACAGAGTATGTTCACCGCTCATCGGCTGCTGTAGAACACCAGCACACCCAGTGTCTACGGCTGCATCTCCGGCGCATAGCTTGGAAATAGATTCAATAGCACCATCAGGGTGTAATAACATCACAGTCAGGTACGCATTGAATCTATCCCGTGGAACCAATAATAAAAAATAATAAAAAACAATTAAAGAAATAAAAAATAAAAAAATATATGATTATGCATGATGTGCAGTGTGTGAATCCCTTGTTTTAATTACGCACCTATCTGGTGCCCTGGATTCTAGCGATAGAGTTCCCATTTAAAATGATTTTAGCTCAAATTTCTCCAAAGTTAGTAAAGATGGCATTTTTAAAGAGTTAGGCAATGTTCCAAGAACTCCCCAGCAGAGTCGCCAGCCTATGGACCCCGATCCGAGAGGACGAGTGCGGCGAGGGACGCGAGATCCCCCTGCAATCCTCTGGATCTCCACAAAGTGAAGGAGAGCTCTGCCAAGGAACTCTCGAAACAGGTGCCACCCTCACAGCATAGCATGAGTGGCGATACAAAAAGAAAGAGATACATCCTGATCCGGACAGCCACATATTGCATTTGTGGTTACTCTTCACATTACATGGGGGGCCTGGGTACAAACAAGCCCTAGAAAAAAAAATGATAAATCCGACCCTTTCAATTTCTATGGACAGCTCTTCTTTCATATAATTCACTCCCCTTTTCATATGAGAAAATGGTAAACTCAGCCCCCCTTCACTCGCTTGGACAACCGCCTCTAATGTATCCTCTCTTCTTTAATTCACTTACAGGGCACTCCCTCTTGGATGAATTACCCCTCTTCTGAATTTGCACCGCGACACTATCGAGGCTTGCTCACTAGGCGAATCAGCTCAGATCTTGACGAAATTTCACAGGGACCTTGGTGGGACCCTAAGCCAGCCCAGGGTGTAATTTAGGGTCCTAGCACACTGATTTGAAAAAGTTAAGCACGAAACATGGAGGTGCAGGGCACGGTCAAAATGGGGTGTCTACAGTGGGCTACGCTTCTCCGAACACTCGCCCGATACAAAGTTCTTGATAAGAAAGAAAGAACAAAAAATCCCTCACAAGGGTTTACAAGAATTGCAGAAGATGTACAAATTGAGCCTATGATCCAAATCCTAAGCTTTAGAGGATGAGAGCCATAATCAAGTTTGATTCACTCTTTGGATGTTCAAATGAAGTTTTAGAGTGTTTGGATTCATTATTTGAATGTTTGGAATACCCATATATATAGGAAAAACCAAATATGACCGTTCAATGGCATTGTGGTAATTCCAGCAAAATTCCCAACGGCCATTTTTCCGACCGTTGTAGTGTTCTCGGAGTTCCGAGAATATTTCTCGGCGTTCCGAGAATTCTCGGAGTTCCGAGAAAAAATCTCGGAGTTCCGGGAATTCAAACAGAAGATGAAAAAAGTCTACTGGACCGAATCTCGGAGTTCCGAGAAGCCTATGTTGAGCAGATTTTCATTTCTGTTTTTGGGCTTCCAATTCTCAACCAAGATGGGATTGCTATGAGGGTTCCAAGGTGTTGGAACTCCACAAATACAATCACTTATTTATTTAGGGTGTGTGAGATTAACTTAATTATACCTTTCATAATCCTAAACTAGGATTGGATCTTAATACAATCTAATATAACTTGATCTTCAATGGATTCTTCAAGTCTTCATTTGTCTTGGACTTCGTTGTCTTTGGCCTTCATGATATGGTCCAATGAGATCTTCTTGGCCTCAATCCAAGCAATGTTGTCTTAGCACCAATGTGATCTATAACTTAGACATTCAAACACATTAGTGATCATAAATCACTTGTGTATTGGAATCATCAAAATAAGATGGGAATGCCAAGGTGGAAACCATTGGGCTTACATATATATATATATATATATATATATATACATCCTAACCAGGGCCACCAATCCTAGTCTAATCTTGCGGAGTCAAGGAAGTCTCGACTCATGACAGACAAGTGAGTGTACTAGGACCGCATTTGTAGCCACATGAGGTGAACTACCCTAGTCTATAAATGGGTCAAGCCTCCTAACTCAGGCTCCACATGTGTAAGCAACACATGTTCATCCCCATATGAATGCAATATATATATAAACACAGGCACTTCCTAGTTGGGTTTCACTAAATTAGTAAATATATACATAATATATAAAACAAAGTAGGGCTCCGGACTCAATCTATCGGGCACTATGCGTATGAACCATACTTAATATGTATAACAAAAGTACGCCCAATGTTATACATAGTATGCTTCATTGCTCATCGGCTGCTGTAAACACAAGTACGCCTAGTGTTTACGGCTGCAGCACTGGCGCATAGCTTGGAAATAGATTCAATGGCCCATAGGGTAATGACATCCCATCTGGTACGCACCAAATCTATCCCGTGGAGCCAACAACAAAAAATAATGAAAGAAATAAAATATAATGAAAGAAATAAAGAATATGATAATGCATGTTGTGCAATGTGTGAATCCCTTGTTTTAATTTACGCACATATTTGGTGCCCCTGGCTTCTAGCGAAAAAGGTTCCCATTTATAATGATTTTACTCCAAAATTTCTACAAAATTAGTAAAAATTGCATTTTTACAGAGTTAGGCAATGCTCCAAGAACTCCCCAGCAGTCGCCAGCCTGTGGACCCCGATCCCGAGGATGATGAGCGAGGGACACGAGATCCCATGTCAATCCTCTAAGATCTCCACAATGTGAAGGAGAGCTCTACCAAGGAACTCTCGAAATAAAGCCACTCACAGCATGGGTGGCGATATAAATGAGATACCTCTCGACTCCGGGACCAGCCCGGAACCAAGATGTACCTATAACAAAGAAGAGTCGCTATCCAAGGAAATGGACCCTGGGTCCCATACAATACTCTGTTACAAGATAACCAGAGATACAAAAGTCCGTGCCTGATGACGAATGGGGAAGTTGTTAAGCGCCCCCAATTCGCCCAAGTGCAAGCACCTGGTCTCTTATGCCATTTTTAATTAATTTTGAAGAGTTTTGGGCAAAAATCATGTGAAATGGGAACGAGTATCCCCGAGAAAACGTCTATCTAAGCATGCATGATCCGGGGATGGGCAAAAGAAAAATAAACATCCAAATCCTAACTCACCGCATCTAATCCTAACCCATCACATCTAGGAAAGCAGTAACATCCGCACGCACAGCTACAACTAAGCAGATAATCAAGATAAGATGAATAAATGCTACAACTAAGCAGGTGAGAGGACAAATAAGCACAGCAGTAAACTACCAAAGCAATAGAATAAACACACTAGCATGCGAGCCTATGTAAGAGATAATGCTAAGAAAATAATAATCAATCTCATGCTAGGAAAGTAAGCAAGCTAACAGTAGCACATAAGAAGTCAAAGATAAACACACAATGAGCTAAAAGATACAGGGAAAGAAATGAATCGGAAAATCAACGGTACATGAGGACTAAGAATGCCAGGGAAAAGAAAAGGGAGCGTACGATAGGCTCAGGGAGCGATTCTAATGAATCAAACTCAATGATCCTGATCTGCTGAAGATCGGATAAGTCTCACGATCGTCATAGCCTATCGTTGGGCTCGGCGAGGACAATCTCTGTGAAGGGGCCACGCTACGTCGTCGCCCGTCCCAAAACCCGATAAAACGTCGGAAAACCAATAAAACCGGAAAACCACGATCAAAATCGGAAATGAAATGAAAGGAAGGCTCCGAGTGACCTGGTAATCATTCACCCTTGCCCATTTTGATTTTTGGTGTGAAAGGTTTGAAAGATTTTTTGGATGCTTGAATGATTTTTTGAAGGGTTTAAATGATTTTATTGAAAAGTTTGACTGAACTTGGGACGAGAATCCCAAGCTGCCTACGTACCCTGTAGAAAGGGATCAAGCCAACGTAGTTCGAAACAGCTTTTCAAAAAACGCTTTTGTTGTTTTTTTATGTTTTTGTTGTTTTTGGATTTTTATGTATTTTTTATCCCTTTTGATTGAAAGGGGGTTTTGGCTCAAGAGGTTGCCGTCCGTCATCTCCTAAACCCGACAAAGCGTTCCCAAAATCGAGGGAATCTCGAAGCTCGAGTAGGATCCCTAAGAACGTGAGGAGAATGACTCTGAATGGAGAATAAATCAGAGGAAATGTCCCTATAATCGATGGAATACTTATATTGATGGAAATCTTGAAAATACACAGAGCAATCCCGAAAGGAAAAAAAATCTCAAAACCCAATAGAAATCCCAAATGTAGATGGAGATCGCTAAGATCCTACAAGAGTTCCAAATGTCGAAGCAACATCTAAATGAGGAGCGAAGGGGAAATAGAGAGGGGTCGCGACCAAAGATAAGTATCAGTTTCCATCAACTTGATGTTTGAAAGAAAGATGTCCTGACCTTATAACTTCTTGTAAATCACAATGCCTTCTAGCCTCCCTTGGCCTCTTGGAAATTGTAATGAAGGTCCACCGAAGACGAGGTGACTCGGCGTAATTGATAGAAGACAGCTTACTTTTAATTTTTAACAATTATAGCAAGCTTATTTCACACAAGCCTTCGTAAGTGAGAATGGAGAAAATCAAACGAGGGAGTAAGGAACATCTCACACTAGGGACCTTGAAACTTTCACATGTATTTAAGCACACAATGACCATGCAATTTCGTGAAAGGAAGAACACCTGAACCTTCACCTGTGAACAATATCCTGATCGATTTGTCCCTAATTTGCTTTGACCCTTTGTATCTACAAAATTATGAAGATATTATCACGACTCTCTAAAAATTATTGGAAATTGGTTGAAGCAATATACAAACATGGGTTAGGCAAGCAACAAGACATGGTTATGATCATACGGGTGCATTATCAAGCAAATGGTATTAAAGCTATTACGCTCGATCCATTGCATATCCCATAGGACTGTAAACTTAATTCCCATTAAAGAATCATCTCAAATCAGAAAAACCATACGAAACAAGTTAAAATCTGATTATTTTCCACAATTGGCATGCAATCTTGACACTACTGTTATACAAAAGCCATGAGCAGAATTTGTCTCAACCGACTATTTGTGCAGGTTCTCAACATTTACCATTTTTGTTAAAATGAGTTGAGTAAAACTCCCAATCGAAACAGGCATAGAATATTTCATTTCCACAATTGACATTCTCAGATGCTAACATTCACTTTCTACTAGAATTTCAGAGGATATTGCAAAGCTAACAGCAAAATCTACGAATCAGATTGATCAAAGGAAATTTGATATTCAGCCAAAGAAAATGATAGCGAAGAAACTCAACAATTTCTTTCCAATTGAGAATTATTTAATTTCAACAATCAACCCATGAAAATCGTGGCACCATCATAGAAGCAGGAATATGTATATCAAAATATCATAGATGAAGAATAAGGCACGAAGAATTTGAAGTAACCATCCACACTTACAGTGGGTAAATGTATTGGACAACAGCTCATTGAACCCTTAGAAAGTCAGTTTGCAATGGTGGAAGTACCGACGAGTTGAGATGACAGCTGCGGCTCAGTGTGCGATAGGCGGCAATGACAATAGATGGCCAAATGATGACCTTCTTCCTTGAGATTAAGCAACTTAAAGGCCTTCAAATGCTCTCAGCAACTCAAACCCTACATCAATTTCCCTTTAACCCTACTTCACAAACCCAATTTGGGCATGAGACCGAAAGAGATGGAGGTAATTGATGGTAGGGTCTGCAAGTTGGAGATTGAGGTAGTATACGGTGAGGGGGAGAAGAGAAGAGGGATCGGTTTGGGTTCTTAGGCGAGGTGAGGTGGGTTTGGGTTGCAGATAAAGGGGGTTTCTATGGAGATGAAGAAACAGGAGGTGGATTTGCTGGGGTAGATATTAATGGTGGCTAATGGTGTGATGGCTAAGAAGAGAAAATGGAGTGGGTTTGATTGCTAGGGTGATGTTAATGAAGGGAATGGAATGGGTTTTAGTGGTGGGAAGAATGACCGGAGAAGGTGGTGTTGGTGGAGGTAGTTGGTGGCCGGAGGTGGAGATTTGGTTGGAGAAGGTGGTCGGTGGAAAATGGAGGTGATTCAAAGTGGGCTTCCTAGCTGGAAAACAGGGCAAAATGAAAATCCAAATGAGTTTTGTGATGGGAATAAAGGGGGTGGACAGATCTACCGGTGGAGATGTGAAAATGGTGTGGGTTTGAAGGTGGTTGGATGGAGGAGAAAAGATGGTGGCGGCAATGGAGGGGTCGGCTGGAGGAGTGGCCGGAGAAGAGGGGTTGGTCGGAGATGGTGGACGGAGGTGGAGAATCCAGATGGGTTTTGAAGAAGGGTTTGGGGTGGAAATGGTGATGGCGGAGGTGGTGGAGGAGGTAGCAATAGGAGGTGAGGGTGAAGATTGGCCGGCTAGATTCCGGGTGGAGGTGATGGGGAGGTTGGGGAAGATGATCGGCCTTCCTCTCTCTCTCTCTCTCTCTCTCTCTCTCTCTCTCTCTCTCTGTTTTTGTGGCTCCCAAATGGGGCTCCCCTCTTGGGCAAAATGAAGAAGACTCCCCTCTATTTAAGCCCTAATCGATCCTCTTTAGAGAGGAAATGATGTTGCTGCCCCTACTTTTTCCGTGGACAGCCCCTTGTAGATGAATTTATGACCATTCTTTTACCTTATAGGGGATGTCTAGATAAGGAAAAGGGGGGATGAATTTTTTTACTCATAGGGACTGGTATTGGCACACCTCTACCAGAATAGTGCACCCCTCCTCTGCCTAAATAAAAAGTCAAGAAAGAAATGATATCAGTACAATCATTTCTTGGTATTCGCACTAAACTCATCTTGCCTTTTCTCAACTTCTTTGTCCATTTTCTTTGAAAATTTGCAGAGACGCACTCAGAAACAACAAGCATTCAAAGGTTGCACAATTAAGCCTCGGAACTCGGAAATTTAGGAGGGGGGGCAGTACCAAAGCTCTGGGATATTTGGTAAATTTTGTAAATTTCGGGGAATAATTTGGGCTTACAAAGGTTTCGACAATAATCTGCAAGTGAAGATTTGTCGGGGTCTTTTGCATTTTGGGTTCGGCTCTTCAATTTTCGAAGTTGAAGTGCGGCTTTAGGACATCAGGGAATTGTTTTTGAGATCCAAGGGCTCAGGAACTTTACTCGATTTCAGGATTTTTATTCGATTTTGGGAATTAGGGTCTAGTCAAAATGGGGTGTCTACAGGTGCCAAGGAATATCATTCGGTAGGGAGCATTCCGGAAGGATTGCCCGAGGGGCCGGCTCTCCCCGTCAAACTCGCCAGACGAGTGCGCAACACCGCGTTCTCTTCCTCGAGGAGAGCCGCCTTCATCTCCATATCACTCAACTCCTCCGCTAATTCTACAAATCGGTGGGCAAACCCTATGCTCTGATCCTTGGCCCACCTCACTGAACGCCGATAGTTATGAGCGAATAACCTCATCCCCTTTAGATCAGGCATCTTGCATTGAGCGTCTGACTGGCCTGAAGAAGACGGTTTAGCCTCCTCCGGCCTCTTTCTGGCCGACGGCAGAGTGGGAGAGGGGGACCCAGTGATCTCTTCCTTCATCTCTTCTTGTTTCGCTACCCCCTTTCCGGTTGAGGCCCTCCTGGTTCTCCTGGTCACTGGTTCTACCAGCGGTTCCGGTGAAGATATAGGGATAACATACACCTCTGGAATAGCCTCAACATCGATGGCCTCAGCGTCAATGGCCTGGGCTTCAAAAAGCCCAAGGGTGGAGAGATCAAAATCCTGGTTTTCAGCCATAGCAGTGGAAGAAGCGAAAAAAGGGGAAAGGGGAAGAAGAAATGGGTCACTGTCGAAAAGACCTCAAGGATGAAAAACCTCCCATTAAATAGAATTTGAAAGGCGGTGAAAAAGATATCCTTTGGATTCTCCTGCTCTTTTCTGACACGTGGCATGTGGCCATTTGTCTTGGGAAACGACGATCAATATGAAGGAGCCCCTTCCCATCGTATCATCATGATAAAAGTAGTCATTTCTTCAAAAGAGATTTGGCAGCTCGTAATGATACACAATAAACAATGAGAAAATACGGTAACCCACGTATAAGAAATTAGGTTCCTCCTGACCGACCATATACCAAGAACGATCAGTTATTATTAGAATAAGTTTATACCACGATTGGTACCTGTGGACCCCGATCAGAGAGAGGGGCGGCGGGGGACGAGCCCCACACGCTAAGTCTCTATGGATCATCCACGTGAATGGAGAGCTCTACCAAGGAACTCTCGAAAGATGTGCCCCTCACAGCATGAGTGGCGATAAAAGGTGCGATACATCTCGATTCGGGGACTAGCCCAGATTCGAGACGTACCTTAAACAAAGAAGAGTCGCCATCCAGGGAAGTAGGCCCTGGATCCCATACTATGCTCTGTTGCAACGGATAACCAGAGATATAAAATAAGGTTCGTGCCTGGTTACGAATTCGGAAGGTCTAAAGAGCACCTCATCCGTCCAAGTGCAAACACCTGGTCTTTTATGTCATTTATTATTGATTTTGAAGAGTTTTGGGCGAAAATCATATGAAATGGGAACGAAGATCTCCAAGAAGACGTCTATCTAATCATGCATATCTCGGAGATGAATAATAACCACGCATAAAAGAAATGAAATAAGTGTCACCTAGGAGTAGCTAGATTCTGAGTGACAAGCCTAAAGAGCTAAGTTATGAGTGTCATACCTAATTGGTGTCTGAGTTCTGATGTGCAAACACATGCATGCTACCGCTAAAGGTATAGGATCTGTACATGAAAGTAAGAAAACACATCAAAACATAAAACACAAATCAATCCTATATATGACAGGACAAGACAAATCCTAACTCTAATGCGACTTGACTCGGACCAAGATGGCCGTCCATCCCAGCTGCTCTACGTATCCCGGCCTCGGGAAGAATCGGAGTCAACGTAGTTCGATGACCTATTCTAACTACGATGCCTAACCATCTAGAACTGCTATCCTAGACTCGATCCACTAGACTCGACTGATTTTTTTAAAGCTTTTTTTGTACGATCACTTAAGTTCATGTGAATTGTAATTTTTAGGACTCTCTATATGCCCTAACTAATGCAAGTTGATTAGCCTTAAACTAATACAGGTGGGCCCTACATCCTATGTGTATCTAGGCTGTGCAACCTAAGAAAAACCATGGGCTGACTATATGCTTCCTAGTCTAGCCATCGGTTCGACTGAATGTCTAACCGATCAACTTGAGGCCTCCTAACTCTAGGGACACTCACACGACAGGACACACCATATCAACAAATCAGGACAAACTCCTAACTCTAAAACACCCTAATTATCTAGGACAGACTCCTAACTCTAGAGGAAGATCTTTTTGAAAAGGTTTTGAAGAGTTTTTGCATTTTTTTGGAGGGTTTGAAATGTTTATTTTTAAAAGTTTGGCTGGACTTGGGATGTGAATTTCAAGCTACACTACGTACCCTATGGGAAGGGATCAAGCCAACGTAGTTCGGAACAAATTTTCCTAACTACTCTCCTATGACTCAAGATTTTTGAGATTTTTGGATTTTAAAATGTTTTTCAAGTGTTTTTTGAATTTTTGACACAAGAGGACAGAATCCTATCATCATAAGGGGAGGACAGACTCCTGAATATCTCGCAAAGGTTGGACAGCATCCTATGCTTGCGGGGAATGAGCAGAATAATAACTCTGCAAGGGTTGGACAGCATCCTATACCTTGCAGGAGCGGATAGAAAAACACATGATTTGATGAGAGGCTGGATAGAATCCTAACCCCTATGATGATAGGACTGACTCCTGAAACTGAAGGACTCTCTAAGGACAAACTCCTATGCTAAAGGACTGACTCTCAGACAAATGACTCTAAGAGAGGTGCTAACGAGATATGGCATGTCTCCTAGGGATGGACTCACTAATGAGACAAAGCTTGTCTCTAAAAGATAGAACATTCTCTGCATGAGACATAGCCTGTCTCCCTGAAGGTAAGCTTTCCTACGAGACAAAGCATGTCTCTCTAAAAGGGTAAGTTCTGGATAACTCCTTCATCGCCCTCGGCAATGAATGGGTTTTTACAATCTAAGGTACCTGAAAGGAGAAGAGGTCTCTACCTAAAGAAGAAAAAAGGAATAAGAGGGAAGAGGGTACTACCACGACCAGGTAAGTCCCTCCAATGATGGGCTTGGGCTAACGCCTTCATCGCCCTTGTAAGGCTCCTAATGATTTTGGGTCAAATACCTCCATGATCCGTCTTAAAAAAAAATGAACTGAACCAAACAACTAAATTGATATAATTCAAAGAATCTACTTAAACAGATATCCATATCTATCAGGTAACAAATCAGTTCAATTATACAATATGATACTAGAATGATCTCATGGATATAATCTCATTAGAAATATTGATCATACAAAAGTAAGCAAAACAGTTCCTCCCTGACAATACTCCTTTTTGAAAGATGAAAACAGTGTATTACAAAGACAACAACCCCAACATAATAGTTGCACTGGTATCTAAATAATGCTCACAAGATACGTTCATATTTTTATAGGTGCTCAGTTAGGGGAACAAACATTTTAAAAAATGCTGCATATAAAACATGGACTTGACTGCACCGACCCGAACTCCTTTCAGGGAGCACTACTGGAACCAAAGATACTACAAGGGTTGTAGAATTGGCCTTGTGGATTTGAGGATAAACACAATATTCCACAGACCTTAAGACTTGATAATTCAGTGATAAAGCATATGTATAATGACCCTAGCACTATTGGCTGCATCACTAGTGGTTTCAATGTTGAGTTCATTTTATCACACCTATGAGGTAGAAGACAAGGAATTTAAGGGGGTTTGAAATGGATCCAAATCACATTGATATACGGGCTGGATAGGCACTGAACTAGTTAGAAACTGGACAGGTTCTGTACTGGTTATGGGCACTTTAGAACAACCAATCAAAATTGCTATGGGTATCTAAAAAAGGATGACTGAATATTGGTTAAAACAAAGCAACTGTTCTATATTACGACACTATTGAAATCAATTAATGACAAAAACTAGAACCGAAAAGAGAGCACTAATATGAACATTATTATTATTAAGAAGTTATATTACCCTATATGATACCAAAATTAGAAAATGAAAGAAAGCATTGACATAGACATCACTATAGTTAAGAAGTTTTGCTTTGTATGATACCAGAATTAGAACATGAAAGAAAGTATTGACATGAATATCACCATAGTTAAGAAATTATATTGCCCTGTATGATACCAAAATTGGAACATGAAAGAAAGCATTAACATTTACTCAAAAAGCATGAAAGAGAAAGCCCCTAACTATTTTACAAACAAGGCTCCATTCAAGAAATGATGGCATATTCATGTCATCAGGGCATGCATGCCAAAATTTAAAAGGGAATTCCAATTAGAATAGCAATTGAAGAATGGAATTCACTATAAAACCTCTCAAGAAAAATTGAAAGAACCTGCTTGATGTGCTCAAATTCGTGCTTCTCTGATTCTTCTTCAAATCTTCTTCAACCTTAGAGCTTATTCTCTCAAATCTCTCAGATCTCCTTTCTCAGATCTCTCTGGCCTCCCTCTCTCTAGCTCTCTAATCTCTCTCTTTCTCCCTCTCAACTTCAAATCTTCAAATATGAGATTCATAGAAAACTCAAAGGAACTTGCCAATACAAACAGAGAAGAAGATCGGAGAAAAGGTGAAAGACTAGGGTTTCAGAAGTTAAAATGGAGGCTAGCAGGGGAGGTGCCGGATTTCATGAGATTCACCGGAAATTGCATCAGAGAAGACGATCGGAGTTAGGGTTTGGATTTTGAGAAGAGGTTTTCTCTCTCTCTCCTCTTTCTGAAACGAATTTTTCTCTCTTTTTCAGATATGCAGATCTCTCTCGGAGTTTATGGATCAAAACAAAAAAAGAAACTATGGATCGGAATTTAAAGGAATGGCCGGAGTTAAGACCGGAGAAGATGACCGGAATCCATGGGATTTGCTATAAAACCTTATTTTTTTCCTCTTTCTCTCTCTGCTATTTTTTTCTTTATTCTGCTCTTTCTTGAAATTCCTCTGATATCTCAGATCTGAGAGATCTTATAAAGATTTGCAAGAGATCTTGAGGTACAGGAACTCACCAGAGGATGCAGAGTGCTGCCGAAATTGGATCGGATCGTCGTCAGAGAAGATGAGCTCACCGGCCGGAGAAAAAGAGGTTTGGATCGGAAGATAGGAGCTTAGAGCTTGGGGAAAATCTATCTCTCTCTCTCAGATTTCTCAGACCTTTTCTCTAAGCTCCGGTGGATCTAGTAGGGAAGATGATCGGATTCCATGGTTAACAACCGGATCCGGCGAAATTCTTGCAAGAATCAATGAAGGTAGCTGAATGGAATAGAAGAATTTGACCAGCCGGACGATCGAATGGAGAAGTTTGCCGGAGTTCCGACGAGTTTTGTCGGAGAAGAAGACTAAAAAAAACGAAATCTCTCCTTTTCTCAGATCTGTTTTTGCGACAATCCGAGAGAGCCTAAAATGAGACGATAAAATCGATATTTATTAGGCATTTTCGGATGATGATAATGGCACTACCATTTTTTTATTGGCGCGCGGTTGCACGAAATTTTGATGGGCGCACGGATCAATCGTGTCCTATTCGACACATGATCGGCCTCATCCAGGATAATCCACCCCCCTTCTGCGAACTTGCACCACGACATTGCTTGACTCGTTCGCTAGGCAAACGCGCTCGGATTTCGACGAAATTTCGCAGGGACCTTGGTGGGACCCAAAGCTAGCCTAGGGTGAAGTTTGGGACCCTACCTAGTTGATTTGATGGGATTTTGCATAAAATTAGAAGGTTTAGGGCACGGTCAAAATGGGGTGTCTACAGTACCGTGTGATGGATATTAGTTTGCATGTTCGATTATACTTTTGAGCTTTAAGTGATGTACCGCGGCATGGTATTAAGTCCATGACTCAATAAACATGTAATTCGAATCAAAACAGGCGAGTGGTAAAAGCAAGATGAAATTATTGTGAACAATAGTTACCAATAAAGGAGTAAACCTTTTCATTAAAAACTTCAAGATTGTTTACATGTAAGGGGCTCCGTAGCTAAAAAATTATAAACAAAAAGTAGACAGTAAAAGAAGAAAAATCCTTTAGATCATCTAAAGAATGGCCGCCTCTCCCCAACCTAATCAGACCAGTCACGAGGAGTTCTCCTCGCTCGAGTAGTCCTCGCTGTTAGGCCTCGACTCCGAAGAAGTCTCCAGGAAGTCAATCTCGTACTCGGCCAGTTGTCTGTTGAGTCTGTCTACTTGCTCCTTCAGACTCAGGTTGGCAATCCACTGGTATGTAATCTCTTTATCCATGGCCAGTATCTTCTCACACATCTCCATCCCCTCATGATGCACGGAGGAGAATCGGGAACGCTTCCGAGCAATGTACTCCTCCAGGGATTCTTCTCCGTGCCACTGCGGAAGAGGACGGCAAGGAAGAAAATCCGGTGGTGGAGGAATGTCCTCCGCGACCCTCTTCTGAGGATTGGCGTCGTGGGAAGAGGACCCAACCTTGGGACAAAATGCTTCCTTCCCTTCCCCTTTGGTGTTTGAAGAAGAGCTATTATAAGATTTCGACATCTTCAAAGAAAAAGGGAGAAGACCAGTTTCTGTCAAAGAAATTTTTGTGAACAAAATGTAAGGGATGACCCCTATAAATAGAGGTGGAAAGGCGGAGGAAAGAAAGGAATTAAAATGCTATCCAACGTCCCTTGGGTTCCCTCTACCTCCTACCCACGTGGCATGCTGCCATTTATCCCACAAAGAGACACCCATTATGGAGGGATCCTTTCCTGTCATGTCATTATGACAAGTACCGCCGTTACAAATACCAAGAATGATTTGATGGTTCCCCATAATAGACCACGAGGAATAAAGAAATCAGAAGTAATTACATATATGACAATCGGTCTCGTTTTAGGAAATACCAACCGGATATGAAGATTGCATTAGTAGCTACAACGGTGAGTTCATGAGACCGTCAGTACCGAACAAATCCCCTGCGTAAATCTCTGAACTACTTCCTCGACTTAACCATGACTCAAGGAAGTGGGGGGCAATATGTTAGGGGTAAAATTGGCACCTACCGTTGATGAACGACACGTGGCATTTCCAAGTGATGAGGAGCCAACCTATGGGATAAGGGGATGAGACCTTATCCCCTCCTTATAAATAGCACCGTCTATAATTGGGGAACCGACTCTCAAAGAGGCAATATACTCTAAGGCGGTGACTTTCTAAACATAAGGGTCTCATTATTAGTAACTTATTGATATAGGGAAATAATGAATCTATTGAAAGTAGATATAAACTTACCTCCCGAGAAAGTCGACCAATAAGGAAAGACTCCTAAAATAGTAAGATTTTATTTATCATGGACTCTATTCTCTATAAAAGGAGACCCTCACCCTCATAATGGAACTACGTTAGACTTGATTCCCAAAGAAGGGGTACGTAGGCAGCTTGGGAAGACCAAGTTCAGTCCCAATCCTTCTCCATCAAACGTCATTGGTAACACTTTTGAACTTCATCTCCTTCCCTTCAAATTACCTGTGATTCCGATTTCAAGCTAAGTATTGTAATATCACAACTCTGGTACTCTTAACACCTTTCTGTATGTGCAAGTTGCTTACAGGAACAACTCTATCACCGCTAGATCGCATAGAGCAGATTTCGGCATCATCACCCATCATATACATTCTCAAACAATTTATCATTATAAAAAGATTAGGCTACTAACATCCGTAGGACCATGTTTTGATAATGGGGCAAATATTTGTTAAAGATTAATTAAAATTTGAGAAAAGATATTAGTAAACTAAAGTTTTTACTACCTTAACAAAAAGAAGTTGCTTGAAATAAAAAAATCTATCATTATAAAACAATTTGTCTACTAACATCTGTATGATCATGTTTTGATAATGGAGGCGAACTCATCTTGTTTTAAAAATTTTATTTGGCTGCCGAGAGCTTTTTGTGAATTGTAATCATGGTTTTAAATTTCGACCGAAATCCAAAATTTCTGACCGAAATTTCGGATTTCAATCGGGATCGACATCGAAACGTTCCGAAACCGAAATCTACCATATTTCGGTTGAAATTTCAGTCGAAATTTCGGCGAAATTATTGATAAAATAATATTTTTTATTCCTTTACCAAATTTCAACCAAAATTTTGGCCATTTCGGCCGAAAGTTCAGATAAAATAAAAGACATTTCGAGAGCTTCTACCAAATTTTGGCCGAAATTTTGAGATTTTGGCTAAAGTTTCGGTTTCGGTGAGGACCGAAATTTCGCCCAAAACTGAAATTTAAACCATGATTGTAATAGCCTTTGAGAGATGTAAAACAAGCTTAGTTTCACCCCATTGTCAAAACATGGTCGACTAGGTATCAATAGGGCCATGTTTTGCCACCATGAAAAATATTCAATGAAATATATGTGGGGCCACTTTTGAGAGTTGGACGGGAGATTAAGACTTCTGGAGGGTGGGGTGAGGGGAGAATGAAAATATCCTATAAACTAGGAAAACAGAAAACAAATTCTAAAATATAGGTGTTTTCTTTTGGGCAATGATAAATTGGCACCTCTTGGGGGAATTGACGTTAAAAAGCGTTAAAATCTGCCAGATACTGTCTTTTAAAGGGGTGAAAATTATCCTACAGGTGTGGGAATTTATCATCGCCCTTTCGTTTTACTAGCTTTTAGGAATTTTTGATGCTACATCTACTCCCGCCCACTTAACCCTCTCTCTTCCCAGTCCCGCTCACACAATTGCTCCCACGACTATTCCGTGGAATATTTTTTCATGGATGGCAAACATGGCATAAACAAAAAAACTATCACATCTATATTGTATGATATCTAGGCAATACTATGATAAATAAGTTTATAAAATGACTTTTTTAGTGGATTAGTCACATCGGGTACGTATCGTCCATCGTGCGATGTGACGGGGTATGAAAAACAACAACTAATAAGTTGTCGACACGTGGCCCCGGAAGGGCCCACCACGAAATCGACACCTGCCCAGGGGTAATCCGTTAATTACCTGAGAGTAGGTAAACCAAAACCCACAGAAGGGCCGACACCTGTCCTGGGGTAGGTAATTCAACCACCCCAGGCCTTCCTCTATAAAAGGCCTCTCAAGGCTCAAAGTAAAGGGTAATAGCTTCTGGAACTACCACTCTAAAAATCTGGCTCTGCACTTCTGCTCATACTGACTTGAGTGTCGAAGGGCCCGTCAGGAGGAACGACTCCGAGTCGGTCTTCTGACCTCGTGCGTTCCTGTGCAGGACTTAGTTCTTTCACCTCCAGTTCGGTACCTTGGGCTCACCAGATCAGCTCTCTCGTCACTGCCGTACCTGTTACCGATTTTAGGCCTAACACGATGTATCATATATCTTGGACTCTGTGATTATTATATATAACGGATTAACTGTGAAATGGAGGGGCGTGAATAAGACGGAAATGAGTTTGTAAGAATATGGCCTACGGAAAAAACCAAGGAAAGTCATGAATGTTGTGTGCATGTGTTTGGAATTATCGGATGGTTTCAAAAGGTCATTCTAACTTGTAAGTAGAAAGTTGTTCCCAGCTGAAACTAAAACTGCATCCAGCTCAGCCACTGGAGCTAGCGTTTGTACTTCATAGTGTCATTTTCACATCTCTTCTAGTCTGTGTCTAAATTGGCATGGATGTCAAATCCACACTAAAGTCCCTTTTTTGTATTGCAGGAATTTTCAAAAAAAAAGTTTGGAAAAGAAATTTTTTCCTGAATTCCATGCTTTTCCATTGATAGATTCAGTGTTTAAAGACGCGGATGTGGCGAGGAATGTGGTCGGAAAAAAAATCCTGTCGACTCGGCGTGGATACGGCCAAGAACGCAGTTGGCATGGCTAACTAGTAAGTACTCGGTTGATGTGGTCATGACTTGGGAGAGTTAAAGGAGTTTTTATTTACTCTGTAGGGCAAAATACGGAACGCGGCGGCAAAATGCGGAACGTGATGAGGGAAAAGAGTTTCTACTCGGGGGAGTCCACGATAAAGTGGAGGAGTTTTAAAACTATGGATGGATTACATGTGAAAGAAGTAACTTGAACCACCCCGGTTCAAGTTTTATGTAGTAGGACCATTATTATAGATAGTGGTATCCCTATAAATAAGCTATAACCACATCATTTCCCTCTAAATTATGGAAATTGAAAAAAATTAATCAGAAATTTTTCTAGGAAAATTTTTACACAAAGGGCACGTATGGTTGCTAGGAAATATTTTTCCTGACAAATCATCATCTCCAAGTGGAGATTAAGGTAAAGGCGGCTAAAAATCTACAAACAAAATCCTAAAACCAATGAAACCGGCGTTGAGAAGTTGCTAAAACCCCGGAAACAATTGACTCAATTTTGAGTAGAGATTTTCAATTACCGGATTTTTTGCATCTTCTCTTCATTGGAGATGGCGATTTGTCAGGAAATGTTTTTCCTGGCAGCCAGACGTGCCCAAAGTCAACTCTGCATAACAACTCCTTTATGTGGATAAACTTATTGCAATCTATAGGTATGTCTTCGGGGTTGGACCATTGCCTTCTTTAGGTTATCCTTGATTTCAAATCAAGGATCTCTTGTAATATAACAACTTCATCGTCATTAATTGTATGGGGGGATTTGCTAGCCGATGTCGCAGAAAGCCATTTCGCAACTGGCTTTTGTATGTGAGGACAACCACACAGGTTGACTCTTTGGCAGATTTTGTCTTATTAGTTTAATTCATCTGAGGTGGCTGTTCTCACATGCAAAAGCCAGCCACGTTATGGCTTTCCGCGAAATTGCCTAGCGAATCCCTAATATGGGAGTGTGTTGGCAATTTTTGCACAAAGCCAGCCATCCCATAGCACAATTTGTCTTATTGACTCGTAATTAACTTCTTTGTCCCCATGATTTAAAAGATTTCATGTAATATGAAAATTTTATCATTATCGATGGGTGTCTATGCAATTTTGCACAAAGCCTTCTCGCCACTTCTCTTTTTCAAGAGAGAACAGCCACCTCATAGCTCAATTTGTCTTATACATTTAAAAGTAATATGCTAGGACCGAGCCCAAAACCAAACAAATCAGTTTTGCCACCACTTCACAAGTGTACACATCCTCCTATGGTTTAGGAAACTCACAAAAAAGTGATTTTTTTGGACGCATGGTGCATTTTGATTGTTGGTTTCTCCGATCCCATGGGTCTTACTCTCTGTTACCATATTATTTTCCTTCATTTCATTCATATAGGCCATGTTTGACAGCCGTCTCCAAGTGGTGAGAGAAGGGTGGAGCATGGGAGAAGGAGAGAGATTTGAGAGGGCACGATTGAGGTGAGCCTGAGGAGTGATGAGTGGCTAAAAATCTGGAAAAAGTCAATCCCATTGTGACTAGAGTTTTCTGTTTCCTGATTTGCAGCCCCTTCTTATCACTTGAAGACATTATTTTCCTGATTTTTGTCCTGATTTTTAGCAACTTCACCCTAATCTCCACTCGGTGACACTGATTTACAATGAAAAAAAAAATCATCTTAGCCAAACGTGTTCATAAGGTGGCACTCCTCTCCTGGAAAAAGGTGGGGGCTGGGCTGCAAAATTGCTTTTGCAAACTTTCCTAGACACGCATTGTACATAGTTTGTTAGACTAAGTACCCCTAAAAATGGAATTTCGGCCGATTATTAAAAGGGAGATTTGGAAGATATTTAAATGGCCACAACATGGGGCGTTTTTGCATGAGTCCCACTTACAAAAACATCCAAGAATGTTTCCAAATTTGATTTGGTCCATTTAGCTATTACAGTATCTTGGTCCATATCTTATTGGAGAATAAATAGAAAAAAGTTTCCTAGAAAGAGAGAAAGAGAATAAAATAGAATAAAGTGGAGATCTTTTTGCAACCAACAAAAAGCAACCCACAATTTTCAAAGCTTGGGCAAACTATAACGTCCAAGTTTTCTTTATAAAGGAATCCCATTGTTTTGGTTTCTATTTTTCAAAAAGCTAGTTGACTAGTTTTCTAAATTGAATCCTAGTATGAGAGAAATTCTTGGAAACTTTTAAAAATAGGAAACCAATACTATATATATAAAATACATGGACGTTTTCTAGTGTGAATAACCCTTGTTGAAATTTACGCCCAATCAACTCTTGGAAACGTCCAAAGATGTTCTCTTTTCTCTCTCTTCGAATTCCCACTTCTGGTTTTTCTAGTTCTTGAGAAAAATAGAAAAAGCTCCATCAAAAATTCAATTGTTACTGCCATCAAAAAATGATTTAGATCATATTATATTTGAGAACAAAAATTGTTCTTCAACCCTTTGTGGGAAACAAAGGATTCCATCGGATCAACTTGCGGGTTTGCAGCGTTTGGAACTTTCGCGAACGTTCGAGAAGTGGATCAAGCGAATGATTTTTCTTCTCTACTCAAACAAAGGTATTTCATTTGGGATTTCCTAGCATCCATTGCAGAAGGCATTTAACGGATAGTCTGTTACACGTGAGAGCAGCTACACATGCTCACTTTTCAGCAGATTTTGTTTACATTCATGAGGTGGCTGCGCTCACATGCAACGGACCACCCGCGAAATGCCATCTGTGATGGAAGCTAACAAATCCCATTTTATTTATTACGTGTCTTTTATTTGATCATCATCAGAAAATCTAGAGAAAACTAAGGAATAATAGATTAGGAGGCTAACAAACCAAAGATAGATCATGCGGTGACCCACTGTGAGCCCGGACGTTTATACCGGCTATCTGAGGTTCCGGTCTTTATGTTTTATTTTAATAGACATAAGACTGTTTTGAGAAAACAGCGGATCTAGTCAGCTTGTTGGAGTTTCTTGGATGATCACTTTATATGGTTGGATAGTACATTCGAATACGAGTTGAATGCATCAAGAATCATCTAAATCCGATGGGCGGATTGGGAGATATGATTTTTCGAAGTTGCATGTATATTGTTGGAATTTTAGTGCGAAAACCAAAACAAGTTTTTTATTTTCACCCCAAATAAGTTTGAAAAAGCCTATAACCCAGGCATATATTTTTCAAACAATGTTTTGGGGATATTGTAGCATGATCAGAGCCATGAAAGGTCTTTCGGATAATTGAATCTCACTCAAAATTATCCGAAAGGTCATGCTATCCGGATTGTGTCCCCGGTACAAGACAATTTTTTGTTTCTCCATACAAATGATCTTGTTTTCGTACAAAATTTTTTATGATGATTTCTTAGATCATATAAAAATGTTTTATGGTGGTTCTAAAGAAATCAGAATGGTTGTATGTTAATTAAAAATTAATTAACCAAGCTTTAGTGCGAATTGATCGCTTTTGGTGAAAAATGGACAAAAAGGAATTGGACCTAAATTCGTGCATATGATGCATGTATTTATTTTTATGGTGGATGTTCTGATGTTGATGATCTGATTTATTTCATACTTGGTTTGTATTATTAAATTCCACAATGTAATTTAATTTTTCAGTTTTATTCCATTTATGTACTCTCTCTGGGCAGTTGGGCAGACGACTGGTTTCCCATGGAGATTAATCATCTTGTATATAGTATCTTGGATACTGTAGGCCACTAGATTAGTTTATTTATGTTTGTCCAAGACCAATTGAGGATGATATTGCTCTCTTGAAGCTCAACGGATGGATCATGGAAACCGTGGCATGGCTATTCTCTAGATTCTTTGGCAGATGGTGGCGAAATTCGATTCAACCAAGGAGGGACATAGTTACTGATATTTGTGGGAGCCGGTTTTTCCCGTGCGTGTAGGACGGCAGGGGATCACCACATCGGGTTCTCTGGGAGTGTTTAGTTTGATTTGCATTTCTTGCGAACTCGGGACTGGGGTCCTAATTTCACAAGAAAGAAAAACTCAGAGTCACCACTCTGGTCAGGGCCTAGGACCGATGCCTGTTCTTCAATTAAAAAGGGGAGCAGTACCCGAGTTTTATTGGAAGAGCAGTAACCAAAGGGTTTCTTTTGCTCTGGGCCTAAAACCTTATATTTTGCTCTGTTTGTTTTAAGGTATGGTCCTTACAGATAATTGAGTAAGGGTTAGGGTTACAATTGGGGAATGTGTTAGGCACCCCTCTTGCCCGGATTGATCCGGTCTCTTGACTTGAATTGGCATTTTTCGAAGAATTTAAACAGGATAACTTATCCTTTTATCCTTTATTTAGATTATGCTTAATTCCAGGATGTAAATAAAAATGAATTTACAAAAGACTAAAAATTAGCGGTAGTTATCCTGATTGAGATCGTATGTTGTAGAATAAGTCCCGAAAGATCTCGCAACTGATCACAATCAGGTTAACTTAAATCTAACGGAAAAAATAATGCAGAAAGTAAAAGAAAGGTAGAGGGATTTATATTATAAACCCTGGACAAATAGAGCCGGGGATTTATAACGTCACCACATCGTACCTTACTTTGTAAAGGAAATTGCGGAAAGTAAAAGAAAGGTAGAGGGATTTATGCTATAAACCCTAGGCAAATATAGCCGGGGATTTATAACTTCACCACCTCGTACCTTACTTTGTAAAGAAAATTACATAAAGTTGTTAAATAAATGTAAATTCACTAGAATTTGTAGAAAGTTGGGCAACGTAACCGCGCTATTCGGAAGAGGGGAGCTCTGAAGTTGCCGAGATTTCGGCGGCGTAACAGCGCTGTTTTGGAAAGGGACTTCGAAGTTGCCGAGATTTCAGCAGAACAACGGCGCTATTATCAAAAAATAGCTCGTGGTTCTGCGAAATTCGACAGAACAACAGCGCTATTTAAAGGATGTTGTAGACACCCCCATTTTGCTCTGCTTTGATCAATAAAGAAGTTAGTGTTTTCAAATCGATTTTTCAGTGTTTTCCATTTTCGTGTCCGTCTCTTATGTTTTCTCTATCTTTTCGGTCATTTCCGCCATGTTTCGCATTTTCCTGCTAAGTGTTGAGAAGGGTTAGTCACGAGAATCAAAACAAGAGAGAATTTGGACCAACTTGGCAGGCCCGCTATGAACATTTTTTTTATCAAGCAAGTGTACCCCGCATTGTTCTTAGTAAACGTGAGTTTTGAGCTTATTTGAATCTAATAAATAAAATCGCTTTTCATGGGTGGACCCTCCAAGTCTAGTGGTCCATTAAATATGTGTGGCGCCTACCCAAAGTAATTTAATTTTATCTTATTCTTTTGAGTCCCACTTAAAGATGGGATGTTGTGTGTTAATAATTAGATGAAATTTGTCAAATTTATGTGGAGCCCATGATTAAAAGCATTGAAATTTAACGGGAATGATTTGGTGGGGCACAATTCATTTATGCCGCGGCCCAACAATCAGACAGCTAGGATCATTCTACAAAAGGGGTTAGGGGTGCGCAATTAAAATCACATCGCGGCCCATTATTTGGATGGTTATGATCAACCCACGGAAATGATTTACGAGGTATAACCAATGCGCGTTGCTGCCCATCAATTGGACGACTTGGATCAACCCATGGAATTGATCTAAGGGGGTGCAACCCAATTTATATTGTAGCCCATCAATCAACAATTCGGATGATCCTATAGGAATGATTTAGGTGCACAACCAATTTACACTATGGCCCATTAAATTGGATGGTTTGGACGATCCTATAATGCCAAACCTTCTCTCTCCCCTCATGTAGCATTTTCACTGAATTTGGCAATCTTCTCTCTTTCTACTCAATAATTATCAAGTCACAAATTCTCCTAAATAAATATTCTATTGTTGTTAAGATGAGAGTAGAAATAGCAACAAAGTTACGAAAGTAGGCAAGCCATGGGATGAGTGTGATTACTAATAATGGTGTTTGCTGAGTTCCCTCTTATTGATGGCCACTTATTGGAAATGTTATTTGAGGAAAACGGTTATAGTGGATGACTACTCTTAAAATTTGACATGGGCCAAAGGAAATATAAAAAAGATTTTCGTTGCCATTTTGGAGTAGCTGAAATAGCATCTCTCTACATTAAAATTGGGTATACTATTTCTTTCCTTTATAACAAAAAAGAGAAACGGTGCAACCACGGCATGTTTGAAATTCTTTCCAATTTTCTCTTTCTTCAATAAACCAAGGAGTTTGAGTTGAGGAATGACTCTCTCACATATTCTATGGAGTAGGAAAGACTCTTGGTTAAAAAAAGTAAGCAGGGCATACTATTAAAAAAGAGATGGCAAACTCCTTTCTCATGCTAAAAAAAATTATATAATAAGGAAACGATTGTAGACAATTGAAAGGGGAAGAGGGGAGATGGCAAATGGCATCGGTTGATGGAATAAAATATTCATAAAGAGCTCTCTTTCTCAAGCTTCAAAGAAGGGACCTCTCGTTGGGATTTTTTTAAAAAACTCTCTCTCTCTCTCTCTCTCTCTCTCTCTCTCTCTCTCTCTCTCTCTCTCTCTCTCTCTCTCTCTCTCTCTCTCTCTCTCTCTCTCTCTCTCTCTCTCTCTCTCTCTCTCTCTCTCTCTCTCTCTCTCTCTCTTCCATTGACGAACTCAAGTTCTAATCCTCTTCTCTCGCGGTTATCTTTGTGTTGGCAAATTCTCTTGGACGCGGATCGGATCGTCACCAAAGCGGTTAATCTCTTCCGGCGATTCGGATTTTCTATAGCGTATAAAAGGGTGCGACAAAGCGTATACCTCAGATTTACGCACCCTAGAGACAAGGAGCACGATCAACGGTAGGTTCCTCCATTTTTATAATATCGAAAGTAGAAAATCATGCTTAGGGCCGTTTCTTCTTTGTTTTCTTCATGATTTTTGTAAAAGCTATCATGCATGATCTAATATGATTTTGTTAGGTCAGTTTATTTGATTACCAATTTTGGTAAAAAAAGGAATCGTTATATGAGAAAATTGGGTGTTTAACCGAATGGGATATCTAGTGGCTTTTGAATAGTTTTACAAAGTGAGTGTTTTAAAAACAAGGATTTTTTGCGAAGATATGTTTTCTGGGTCCTAATGAGGTTAAAAGAACACCAAAGATTTAAAAATTCCGGTAGATTTCATTTGTTTTAATGGCTCAAAAATTCGTTCAAAAAATGTCCGGAAATAGGATTTTGATGATTCTAAAAATCGTTCGTATAACAAAATAATTCAAAACTGATTGAAATTTGGTTGTCAGAAGATTTTTGATGTTTAAATATCATACAAAAATTTTCAAAAGATTTGGAGTTGATTTATTATTTCTACTAGAATTATTTTGATAAAATCATTGATTTTCATGTATATGAAGGACATATCATTAAACTAACTCCTTAAAAGTTGAAATTTGGTAAGAAGATGAACTGACCATTCAGAATCATGTTGTGAATTTCTCAGAAATTTGGGGCATAGTTTAATATTTGTTATTGATTTTTAATTGCTCTGACCAGAATATGAATATATCTGTTAAAAATAGATAATTATCGACATAATGTCTGAATGTTTTTTCATAATTTTATATTTGTCCGAGAATGGTCTAGTAAAAGTTTGGTTGGATTTGGAATTAATTTGCCATATTTGTTAGTGTAATGTCATTAATCTGACCCGAAAGTGGAAAATTAATTAAAAATCGAATTTCAATCTTTAAAATTAGAACAAATTAAAACAGAATATATTTTTCAAGAACACATCATATCCTAAAGTTTCTGGAACAGATAAGTTAATTAGTTATAGGTTTCTTTGTAAAATCATTAATCTGATCCAATTGTGATAAATTCATTTGAAAATCCAAATTAATTCAAAGCACCCTGAAAATTTTCAGAGAACTTTAACTTTTCATCATATATTCAATCACTAAGCTATCTGAAACAGAAATCATAGGAATAATAGATTTCCTTTGTAAAATAACATGCTAGGATAATTTAGATGCCGAGATCGTAACCATAATCGTATACTAATTGCGATCGATCCAGTATAATTGGAGTGCGTAAATTATAGTATGTTATTGGCTCCGAGGTCCACTGTCCACGGAAATTCTGAGAAATATGCCAGGCAATAAGATACTATAACTTACGTGCTAAATTATACAAGTGTTGAGAGCACGATTCCCTTCCATGGTTGCGATTCGAGGTCGAAACTTGTGAACCATAGAGCTTTTGGTATTCCTTAGATGTTTAGGAATCGAAAATCCTCAAAAATTGAAAATCATTAAGTTTAACAAATCGAATTAACTCGATCCGCGTCTTAGGAGCCGTTGGATTACTGTAGACACCCCATTTTGACCGAGCCCTAAACCCTTGTTTTGAATCAAAATTCCATTAAGCAAGTGAATTAGGATCCCAGGTTTCATCGCGAAGTAAGTTAGGATCGCCAGTAACCTCCTATAAAGTTTTGTCGAAATCTGCTGAAAATGCCAAATAGGACGAACTAATTTGTGCGGAGTTGTATTTATATCATTAATAGAGGGCGGTGATTTAGAAATGAGATGGAGTGCCCAAGGAAGAATAAAGAGGTACAAGTATATCATTCCCTATAAAAGAAGGGGCTAATTATCTGAGAGGGGTTTGTTCGTGTGAGAAATAAGGCCAGTATGTCATTTTCTTTTTGTAGGGGGGTTAATTAACTGCATAGAGGGTTGTCCCAAGGGGAAACAAAGGCACGAATTTTTCACCTCCCTATATTACCCAACGAATTAGGGCTAGAAAGGGGTCTTCTGGATTTTTCTTCTCGGAGGAGAGGGAGCCGCATCCTTGCAGAGAGAGAGAGGAGGGAGGTTACAGATAGAGAGAGGGAGAAGGAGAGGGAGCTTGACCCCATCTTCGACACCATCGGAATCTCTTCTCCTTCTCCTTCTTTTTCTTCATTTCATCTGCACCACCACCACCGAGCCACCATCTCCTTCTTCTTCTTCTTCCACCGCCATCTCATCTCACCTTCACCTTCAGCCACCACCTCCACCACCATCACCATCTCCACCCTCCATCTGCACCTCATCCATTACCCTCACCCAAACCCATCTCTATCTCAACCCATCTCTGCAACTCCAGCCGCACCACCCCTTTCTTCCCCAATCACCACCACCTACCACCGTCATCCACACTCCAGCCCCTTTATTTTCATCGAATCCCCATGGGAATTCCTCCTTATTCCATTAAATTCATCCTCTGCAATCCTTAATTCCACTCATTGCCAGTTATCACTTTTCTACTCATTTTTTCCATCTCTTAACACCATTTCCATGGATCCCGGCGATTTAGCCTAGCTCCGACTATTTCTTTTGCCCTCTGTTTCGGATCCTAAATCCATACCCCATACCCTACCTCGAATCTGACTACCCAAACCCACATTAATTTCACCTCATCTCTCCCAATATTTCTGCCCCCCATTTGCAAGCGCCGCAGATTTTGGGTGAAATTTTGTGGCATTTTTGCTGATCTCGGGACGTGCAGAAGCAAACCCCGCTCGGCTCTTGATCCCTACGATCAGGTAATCTTATCACCCTCTCTGCAGATCATGTTTGAAAAAGAATTTTGTTCACCATTAAGGCCTGTTTGGATGCCGAGAAAATCTTGATTTGTTTTTCTGCTTCAATGGTTGAATTATTGTCCTCCTTCAAGCCTTGATCGGATTCCTCTCGTCGATACGAGTCCAACGGATCCGACCACGCGCGAATCGGAGCTAAAACGAAGAAGTTATGGTTCGTTGAAGTTTTAGAAAAAAAATAAAAAAACTGCTGAAGACGCGACGAGACGAGACGAAACTAAAAATTCAAGAAGATGGGAGAGAGTTCAAGAGAGATTGATATATAGATTTTGGGTGAGAAATGTTGCTAAATTAAGGGATTGAAAAATATGTAAGGTGGAGATTAAAAAGCTAATCTTATGAAACAAATGAAATGACAAGATTAAGGCTTGAATGGGCTTTCTATTTCTCTTCTAAAAAACACATGGGTTACTTTCCTTCTTTTTTTTTCTTTCCAAAGGTTTGTCTAAAACCTTCTAATTATTTTGTCAAGCAACTTTCTAAATGGTAGAAAAATAATGGAAAGTTTCCAAGTTGAGGAATATGTGCATGAAAGGACCAAATTGTCCCTATCTTTCGAATGAATTGTAACCATGCTATATACTTTCGTAAATGGCAAATCTACCCTTCCTTTGTAATGCACATAAACAACAAATAATTCCCTCTCCTCTCTTGATCATTTCAATCTCAACCATTGGAATTAAGATCCTTTCTCTTTTCTTGTTTTTCATCATCCATCATTGAAATTTCATCTTTCAAAGCAAAGTAAGGGGTGTAGCATTATCAATTTGATCTTACTAAAGCGTCATGCCAATTCGGCCAACTAAGGCATCTTAGAACTTTGGATTCTCATAGCAATTGGTCATTTCTTCACTATTTTCATATGTTAAGCTCCATTTCCTTCATAATTCCAATAAAAACCCTCAAACAACAAAAATACCTTAGTAGCACCGCTTCAAATATAAAATATACATGCATCCTACCACTATCATTCACACATAAATGTGTTAATCATCGGGTTCAGAATTACTGTGCTCTTGTCAATAACGGCCACAGTCTGTGACCCTTCCTCAAAAACTGAGTTCAGAAATTCTGGTACCATGCAATCAGCCCAATCCGTCTCTGACTCTATCTCTGTGATCTGTACACTTACTAGCTCATCATCTGGTAGCTCGAGGTCGAAGAAAATTTCAAACCCTGGCAACCTTTTCCCAGTATTCTCATCTAACCAAGTCTCAGTAAGGCCACAGAACGGGATATCTACTCCTTCCTTACGAAAATGGCCATTTATTGTCAAATGCAGAGGTCCCATAGGTAAGTCTAGACCACGGCGACGACACTCGGCCCACTTTATATAACGCTTCATCTCTATGATCTCCTTCTTCGTTGGTTTGTATCCTAGCCCAAATAGGCCATTGAAAGTCTCGAACACTGGGGGCTCAGTCATACCCTGATGATATTTTTCTAGTCTGGCACCTGGTACATAACCCTATCGGCGAATCATCTTGGCAACATTGAAATTTGTGCTACTTAGGAAGAAAATCTCTTCATTCATCGCTTCCTCCATAGTAATAGCAGTCACCTCTAGCGAAAAACCAGTTAAGCTTATATCGTCTGCTTTGCCAACAACCAACTCTTGGAAAATCTGGCCTATTTCCAAATCAGGGTCACCTTTCATAGTGATTACCCTATTATTTCGAATAAACTTCAACTTCTGATGTAGTGTGGATGGTATAACCCCGACTCTGTGCAACCATGGGCAGCCAAGCAGTAACAAGAAAGATGCTTTGATATCAAGGACTAGGAATTCTATTTCAAATTCCTCACCACCTATTTGGATTTCTGTCACCAAAGTCCCGATGACGTCACGACGGGTTCCATCATAGGCTAGAATGCCTTGCTTAGACGGGACAAAATTCTCTGGCCTGAATCCAAGGGTAGTTGCTGTGCTCAATGGGCAAACATTCAGAGCAAACCCAATGTCTACCAGTACCTCTGGAACCTTCTTCTTGTTGCAGATGACTGTAATCTTGAGAGGTTTAGTATGATCTCGACCCTCAGGGGGAAGGTCCTTGTCTGTGAAGGACAAAGTCCTAGAAGCTCTAGCCATGGCGACCAGGCTCACCAACTCATCAGGAGTGGTATCGACATAAACTTGAGCTGCGTTAAGTTCCCTAAGAGCCAACTTTCTATGCTTTGAGGAAGACATGAGCAGACCCCATACAGAAATATTCGCCTGAGTCTTCTTTAACTGCTTTATAAACTCTCATCTTCTTCCTCTGTAACAGGCCTATTCTGCCTCTGATTCTCTGCAGCCCTTACTATCTCTGTTGGATTCTCTGCACTCAATTCTGGAGGCTTGAATACACGACCACCCCTTGTGACGTGTTGAAGCTCATCACACTGGTCATCGAGGAACAACAAATCATCATCCTCTATTTTCAAAACATATGGTGCTTTGTTCATCTGCCCTTCCTCAACGTCTTCACAATAGAGAACATAAGGTCGAGAAGAAGACTCTACAAAGTCACCATCAGTTAGGGAAAGGACATAAGGCTTCTCCTTCGTCAATTCTTCAATCTCCTCATCCTCCAACCTCAGTACATAAGGTTTATCGGATGTTATGGCACAAATGAGGGTTGAAGGGTCAAGAAGAGGCTCATTGACAAAAATAGCATTGGTAGTGGGCGGAGGAATAGCGCGATGATTTAGGAGAGGGTTTTGAGTAGTATTTGGTCGCTCAACCTCCAAATCCTTATTATCTATCATTTTTTGAATGGCATACTTCAGAGTTAGGCATCTTTCTGTCAGATGACCCTAATTCCGGTGATATTCGCAGTATTGGTTTAATCTATAATACTTTGGCAATGGATCTGGTACTGGCCTAATATCAGGAAGCTTTATCTTCTTATCCCTAATCAATTTCTTCAGAATAACAGGGTAAGGATAAGGAAGCGGATCAAATTGTTTAAGTGCTTGTTTCTCTGCTGGTCTTGACACCTCAGTTACTGTTCTTGCCACTGGTCTGACATAGTTCACACTATTCACTTCCTTCTGTATAACCATCGGCCTCTTGCCTTCTCTGACATCAGATGATGATGGTCTAGCCCTCAAACCTTTGCCTATGGCATCCTCAGTTTGCGTTCCCGTTTGAATTAAATGGTCAAAATTAGGATAATATTGTGGCGCCAAGAAATGGAAATACTGAGTAGACAGACTCTTGACCACCAACTTTATCTGATCCTTTTCCGATAACCTCTGATTTAACTGGGCAGATTTGCGCCTCCAGCGCCTGATAAATGAGGTAAAGGTCTCTTGAAGATATTGTTTCAACTGTTTGAGGTCTCTCTTCGTAACCTCTATCCCTTCTTCTACTGAAAATTGCTCTATAAGCTGGTTAGAGATGTCTTCCATGGTCCTGACCTCATCTGGTTTCAGCCTTAGGAACTATTTCTTTGCTATCCCCACTAGAGAAATAGGAAATAGCTGGGCCATCTGTTCGCGATTCAGGCCATATTGCTGTGAAAGGATGATAAACCACCTCATATGGGTCCGAGGACAACCAGTCCCGTCATATTTATCATAATCTGGGACTTTGAAGTTATGCGGTAAAACGACTGCAGAGGACATCATCAACTCGGAGACGTCAAATTTCGTCGGGCCCTGGACTTTCATATGTTCCATCTCTTGAGCCAATTTCCCAAACTTCTTAGACATTTCTTTCTCAAACTTTTCATACATCTCCCTCTCCTTGTTGATCTTAGGGATACAATACTCCTCGGCGTATTGTTCGTCATCCAAGTCAAACTCTAAAGGCAAAATAGTAGGTCTATTCAACTCTGGAGATACAACACGAGGAGGTTGATGGAGTGTTGGTCCTCCTTTGGAAGCAGAGGCCTTATCGCTAATTTGGTTCTTCATATGAGTCATTTCTTCCTTCATACTCGCCATATCACGAGTAAGATTTCTTAGCATCTCCTGTATAGCGATCATAGGATCAGTGGAATCTGCCATTGAGACTGGGGTGGGTTGGATGGGTGAAAGTATTTCTAGAAAATGAGACAAAGGTAACACTGGGGAAGTAAATGAAATAGGCGACGAAGATTGTCTACTCAGCCTGGAATCAGAAGACTGACGGGACCAGGTTGGTTTTGAAATTGTAATTTTCCTTGGAGCAATGGCTGCTCAGTCAAGAATCCTGTAAATGGAAGTATAAACACTAGATTAAAATGAATGATAAATGAGATAAAATATTCTGATCAAATAGTGACAAGAGAAACAGAAACTCACTTTCATTTAATGAAATTCAAACTGTGATTACAATTGACGAAATTACTAATCTCTGATTACAACTGGATAAGCAAACTGACAATAAAGAGAACTAAAGAAATCAAGATAACAAAACATGATAGAGATATTCAAGGTCCCTGAATCCGGGCTCTCCGACTTGCGAGTTCTTCTGGTATTTTTTCATGTCGGACTTTAGCCGCTAAAGAAAATCTCCTCTCTATATATTTGTTTCCCCAAGCAGCCACAATGGATCTAATGAGATTAGGAGTGAGATCTTCGCAAAGAGGAGGGGCTATGGTTCCGGGAGGACATGGAATTCCCTAACCTGATGAAGAAATCGTGTGGGTGCGTAAAAAGAAGATTTCTCAATACCCATGAGGTAAACAAACTGATGGGGGTAAGTACTAGTGAAAACTTGTAAGCATGAGTGGCTAACCCAGCGAAATTGGTTCTCCTCTACATGCTGCAACCAATTGCGCCATTCATCAATGGATTGAGGTTGATTAGCCATTGGTTGCCATAAACGGAAATTCTTCAGGGTATACGGGTTTTGGTTTTGTCGCTGAAGAACCCTAAGTTTTTCACCAAGCCAAACATATAACAATTTAACACATCCACAGAAATTGTTTTTGACCTCTTGACTAGCAATAAGGTCCAGTCCCAAGAAGGTCTCTGCTAACATGGTGGGTATAGGATTTCTCCCTTCATTGATCTGATCTACTACCCCTAGTAAGGTCAAAGATGCAACATGGGAGTTTCTGCGAAGAACGTGACGTGCGAAGACCATAAAGATTAAAGCGCTACGTCGGCAATCTTGAAAACGAGAGTTGGTAGGATCAACGTTTTTGGAAAAAAGTTTAACAAGGTCTTGAACTTTCACGCACGTATCCGTTAAACACAGCAGAGCATCTACAGTTTTATTTTTGAATAGTTTACAAAAAAGATCATGAGGGGATTCTATTTTTGAAGGTTTGATCCAGAGTCCCCCAGACGGGAGCTCTAGCAGGGTACACTAGTCCTCAAATATGGGACAAAGTTCAAAAGGGCCAAATCGGAAGACATGAAGAACAGGATCTCAAAGTCCAACAACTGCTTGAAGAAACTTCCAATTTACATCACGACTGTTCAGATGAATGAATGAATTGATGAAATGATCAGCCATATTTCTCTTTGAATGCTCACGCGGAAGAGCTCTAATAGCATCGGCTATCCAGTTGTCCAACAAAATGTTTGCCATGATCAGACCTAAACACAAAGATAGGAAGGAATAATGAGGGAATGAAGATAACTTGGAATAAACAAAGAATAGGGATAAACTTAACAATCAATCATAGGAATGATACAATTGACGACGCTGAATGTTCCACTGATGATCAAAGATGATCAGAGACTCAGGAAATAGACCACGGTCACAAAATAACAAAAGTAGATCATAAACCGGACCTAAATCTGGAAGATGAATGTCAAAACTGTATGATCAAGGAGATCAACAATGATAGATTATGACCATAGAGACAGCGGACAAGCCATCGACCATATCTTAAGACAAAACAAATAATTCAAAAAGAATCCAACCTAATGCATCTACAGCACAACAACAGAATAGATAAATCAAGTTGGTAGAATTTATCATCACTGGATCAAGAAATAAACCATGGCTATGAGTGTGACAAGTAAAGGCCACTAACCAGGTTTACATTTGAGAGATGAATAGACATGACTGATTGATTCAAGCTAGGAATCTCTACTAGAAAGTAAGTCCCGATCTTATAATCAAGAGATATATGGACAAAAATCTCAATGAATAGAGCAAACGATAGGCCACGACCATGAGAGAGGCAAGTAAAAGCCACTGGTCGAGTCTAAATCTGAAAAACTGACTGATATAACTGATTAGATTAGATAAGAAAACCTCACTAAAGAGTAGGCCCTAATCTAATAATCAATATATATACATATATATGCATATATATCCTAACCAGGGGCACCGGCCCTAAATATAATCCAGCAGAGTCAAGACACTTCACTCAAGACAGACATGTGAATGCACTAGGACTGCGTTGTAGCCACATAAGATGTGCTACCCTAGAATATAGATAGGGCTAGACTCTTAACTCTAGGCTCCACATGTGTAAGCAACACATGTTCGTCCTTATATGAATGCAATATATATATAAGCACATGCAAATCCTAATTGGGGTTTCACTAAGTCAGCAAATATATTTATATACATAATATATAAAATAAAAATAGGGCTCTGGACTCAATATATCGGGCACTATGTGTATGATCCATACTTTAGATGTATAACACAAGTACACCTAGTGTTATACATAGTATGCTTCAATGCTCATCGGCTGCTGTAAATACAAGTACGCCTAGTGTTTACTGCTGCAGCACCGGCGCATAGCTTGGAAATAAATACAACAGTCCCATCAGGGTAATGACATCCCATCTGGCACGCACTGTATCTATCCCATGGAGCCAATAATGAAAAACAATGAAAGAAATAAAGAATATGATAATGTATTATGTGCAGTGTGAATCCCTTGTTTTAATTACGTACCTATCTGGTGCCCCTGGATTCTAAGCGAAAAGGTTCCCATTCATAATGATTTTCACCCAAATTTCTCCAAAATAATAAAAATGGCATTTTTATTAGAGTTAGGCAATGTTTCAAGAACTCCCCAGCATAGTCGCCAGCCTGTGGACCCCGATCCGAGAGAGAGGTGGGGGATGAGCCCCCAACGGCCTTTAGGATCATCTACGTGTGAAGGAGAGCTCTACCAAGGAACTCTCGAAACAGATGCCACCCTCATAGCATAGCACAAGTGGCGATAAATGAGAAGGAGATACCTCTTGATCCAAGGATAAATCTCCAAACCAAGACGTACCTAAAACAAACTCAGAGTCGTCATTCATGGATAGGCCATGGAACCCAAAAAATAAATCCTCTGTGCAATGGATAATCAGAAATATATGTGGGCTCGTGCCTGATTACGAATGGAGAAGGTCCGAAGAGCACCCCCAATTCGTTCGAGTGCAAGCACTTGGTCTCTTATGCCATTTATTATTAACCTTGAAGAGATTTGGGGAAAATCATATGAAATGGGAACAATCCTCATGAGTCGTCTACCTAAGTATGCATTTCCTGAGAATAGAAATAATAAATACACAGAAAATAAATAAAAGAAGTGTGTCACCTAAGCATTGCTAGGTTATGAGTGACATGCCTAATGGGTGTCTAAGTTCTGGTGGACAAACACATGCATGCTACAGCTAAAGGTATAAGGTCTATACAGGAAAGTAAGAAAACACAACAAAACATACAATATGACTCGATACCACACACGACGCAACAAAACAAATCCTAAGACTGTAATGATTAAACCCGAGTGGGATGGTCTGATGTTCATCCAAAGAAGCCTACGTATCCCCGCCTCCCCAAGAATCAGAGTCACGTAGTTTTTCGCACCTATTCTAAACTATGATGCCTAAGACATCTAGACCTCTATCTTATACTCGATCCAAAAGGCCGGACTAGTTATTAAAGCTTCTTGTGCGATTATTTAAATTCCAATAGATTGTGGATTTTAGGACACTCTATATGCCCTAACTAAATGCAGGTTAGCCCTAAGCTAATGCAGGTGGTTCCTACAACCTATGTGTAACTAAGTTGTATTTCCTAAGAAAAACAAAGGGCGGACTAACGCATCATATTCTAGTCATCAGTTGGCGATGTGGATCGCCAACTGACCAGACAGAGGCGTTCCTATAACTCTAGGACAAACCCCTAACTCTAAAAAAACTCTCTACCTAGGACAAAGTCCTAACTCTAGAGGAAGATCTTTTTGAAAATAAGGTTTTAAAGATTTTTATGCTTTCAAATGCTTTGAAAAGTTATTTATTTATAAAGTTTGGCTGGACTTGGGATAAAGATCACAAGCTACACTACGTACCTCGTGGAAGAGGATCAAGCCAATGTAGGTCGAAAACAAACTTTCCTAATAAGCTCCTAAAATCCTTAACTTTTCAGATATTCAAATGTTTTTCAAGTTTAAAACATTTTTTCAAATGTTTTAATTTTTTTGTGATTTAAAAATATTTCAATGTCTTTGGATTAAAAAAAAAGTTTTAACCCTTTTAGCCAAAGGTAATAAAATGAGAAAACACACTCTGTAATCGAAATCGCGGAAGAGTGTCAACACCAAAGGATAAAACCCTTAGGGCAAAAAGGGAAAAACCTAAGAAGGTAGACAAGTGTCCCCCAAAATTAATATGGGTACACAAACAAGCAAACTAATGTCCCAAAGATAATGAAATGGAAATGAATAAGATCCCAAGTACTCTAATAAGACTGAGCTAGTCCCTATGAAAGAATATGAAACACTGTCTAAAGGGTAAAACTCCTATCTAAAGGATAGACTTTTAGTCTATGAAATAAACTTATAAACTAAACTCTCTAAAAGAGGGGAGGCAAATTAGATATAGCATGTTGTAGACACCCCCATTTTGCTACGCTTTAAAAAGCAAAAGATTTGGTAGTATCATGGAGTTTTGAATCCGTATTCAGCATTAGATTAGGCATCCATGCATTTTAGGGTAGATTTCATTTCATTATGGAAGTTTTGAAGTTGATTCGAGATCCTGAAGGTCTTTAGGGGGTTCCTTTGGCCTCTGAAAGATGAAAGTTCAAGTTTCCAATCAAATGAAAAAACCTCCTATTTTTAGAATTTTCAGGGTTTTCCTCATTTTTGCCTATTTTGCGCTGCAGGGGTATTTTGGTCATTCCCGATGTGTCTCGTTTAACCCCCGAGTTATATTTGAAAAATCTTGAGTGATTTTACAAATTTTGAAAAAACTGCTATTTTTAGAAACTCATGGGGCTTCCACATTTTCATCATCTTATGGATATTTCAATCATTTCTCATATGTTCAAAACCATCTCGAGAGTACGACTGATGGATTATGAGTAATTTCGTAAGATTTGGGAAACCTGCTAAATTTAGATCTCTCAAGATTTTCTCTTAGTCTTCCACTTCGGGGGTATTTTAGACATTTCCAAACATATCATATTTGGTCCCTAAGTTGTGTCCAAGAAATTTTCAGTCTGTTCATAAATTTTCAAAAATCTGCTATTTTTAGAATTTCTCAGGGTTTTCCCTAGTCTCGCCAAATTCTAGCACATCGGGGTAATTTGGTCTTTTCCTGTGTAATTCTTTTGATCCCCGAAATATGTCTAAGAGATTATGAATGATTTCCTGAATATTGAAAAACCTGCTAAATTTAGAATTTCTCAGGAGTTTCGCTTAATTTGGAAATTCTAAGTGTTGAGGGCATTTTGGGTATTTTCAGGGGATACCAAATGATCATGTTTAATATTGCTCACCGAAAGGATCCAATTTTAAAAGTTTCTATTTTTGAAGTTTGACCACAAAGACTTTCCATTTTTAATTTTCCCCTTTAGGGGTGAACCAATCTGAGGGTATTTTAGTCGCATTTGGATGTCTAACAGTCAAATACGGGCATTTTGGTCTGAAAAGTTATTTTTCAAAAAAGATGGTCCGATCATGTGTGAGGAATTCACCATAAATGTCAAATGGGTTGGGTCCATATATAGAATGTTGAATTTAGAAAGATTTTATTGATTTTTTACGGAAAAACCCAAAACCCGTGTGAAATGGCCCATTGGGCTAAAGCCCACAAAGATGGAGCTCATGTGGGTTCACCCATATGCGTCATCCACCATGGTGGGCGGCCCACATGGTTGACCCACATGAGTTGAGCACCCAACCTTGATGATGTCACAATGGTGACATCATATTTGTTAAAAGAAAAATAAAAAGAATAAAAAATGAAAAGAAGGAAAGAAGGAAAAGATGAATGATTGCTTAAAAAGGTTTTCTTCCAAAGAAGCAATGTGGAATGAGAATAGCATGTCTTAATTGACAAGAAATTAAGATTGGAATCAAATCCAATTTGGAAACAAGAAAGATAAAAAGCAAGAGGGGAAAATTGGAAACAAGCCAAAAAGAGAGCTCTCACATTGGAAATTATTCTTTCTCTCTTAACCCTAGCTTTTTTTATATAAAAATCAAAGCAAACAATCCTAGAAAAGATTGAAAAAAATCAAAATTCGTCCTTTTTCTCTCCTCCCAAGAAAAAAAAAAGAAAAAAAACTTCTTCTCTCTTGAAGTGTATTCATATCTCTCAAGGGTTCTTCACAAAACGGATTCTTAAAATCCCTTTTCTTCTTCAACAAATCACACATCAAGGATCTTTTGGGTGTTCTTTGGGTCTTCTTCATCATATAAAAGGGTGCGACAAACCGTATACCTCGGATCTACGCACCCTAGAGATAAGGAGCGCGATCAACGGTAAGATCTTTATCTTTGTAATATCAAAAGTAGAAAAATATGCTAGGGTTTTACTTTTGATAGATCAAATCAATGAATTTTTCCTTGAAATTCCAGTATGTTATAATATAGATTATAAGTTTTCAAAATTCAAAATTTCACCAAAAAATTAAATTTCCTTCATTTAATAATGATTTTCAAAGCAAGTGTTAGAAAACGTGAGTTTCTTTAAAAACTGATATTTTTTGGGATTTCTATAAAATAAAATATTACTGGAAACTTAATTTCCAATCGTGGTTTGGCCGTTTTAATTTTCATTCTATTTTTCAAACAATAACCCCGAAAGGGGTTATTTCTTGATGAACGAATCCAAAAGTATATCAAACCATGTCCAAAATTTGTGAAATCTTGTTTCCAAACCAATGTTTTGATTTTCAGAACACCAAAAAAATTTCGGATTTGTTTGAATTTTTTTAATCCAGTTTTAAATTATTTTAAATTTCGGCCATTTTTAATAAATATCAGAATATTTTACAAATTGATGAAACTCTCCAGAATTAATGCTCAATAATAAATTGAATTTCTCATGAAATTATTTTTTTGAAAAAAGGTTTTTTTATTTGTTTTCTAATCGCTTCTTTGTTTTACGTGCCGTCGTTTTCGTATTAAATTAGTAAATTTTTAAAAATTTTCTTTACAAACCAGTAACTTTGGTTACTCGAATGTTAGATAAAAAATTTCAATTGGTTTTGCAAAGTTTTAATATGGTTTTGTAATTTATTTTAATAAATGGGTTTCAATTCCTAGGAAACAAATTCCCCTTTTCTATTTAAAAATCAATTTTATGAAGGAGATTTAATTTTTAAGTTTTGAAATTTTGATAGAAAATTTTATAATCTATTATATATCTACTGAAAGTAAGGGTGTAAACGAGCCGAGCCGAGCCGAGCTTGGCCAGGCTCGGCTCGGCTCGTTAAGCTCAAAGGCTCGACTCGGGCTCGGCTCGGCTCGGTCAGGCTCGCGAGCCTTATCGAGCTTGGGTTTATCGAGCTTCGGTTATAAAGTTTCGCACATGACAAAGGTGGCTAGCAAAAGCAAATAAGAAAAAAAAAAGTAATCGTTACAAACAAAAAGTAAAATAGCTGAATTTATAAAGTTTAAAATGAAAAATTACCAACAAAAGGTAAAAAGTTTTGACAATTAAGAAAAAAATACCAACAAAAGGTAAAAAGTTATGACAATTACGGGAAAAAATTAATTTCTCCCGAGAATTACAATCCCCGATTTTTCTCAAAAAAACACAACCGTTTGATACGCAACTGCCCTCAGTACGTTTTTGCAGATGATGTTGACATGACAACACCAACCTCATGATGAAATCTTTATGCCTCCAGCTGTTTCCCTTATTTTTTTCTTGGGACAGCCTACTGTATTATGTATTATATTTAGGACTATTCTTTTATACAAAAGTGGTTTTCTTAACGAGCCGAGCCGAGCCGAGCCTGGCCTAACTCGAGCTCGGCTCGTTAAGCTTAACGAGCCGGCTCGGCTCGGCTCGTTAAGGATTCGAGCCGAGCTCGAGCGAGCTTTCGAGCCCGAGCCAAAATTAACACCCTTAACTGAAAGTTTTTATTTGATTTTACGATACTATTAGGTTTGCTTTTTAAGTAATTCTTTGGTTTCATCCGATTTTTGTATGAATTTCAATTGACATCAAATTGTAATAAAAGTCCATGAAAGTTATACCGTAGTTTAATCTCATGAATATCTTTATTCTGTAAAAGTTTGGATTAATTTGATATTGATATGCTATAAGTTACTGTCTTAATCTATGAACTTATTTGAATTTTGAGAAATTGGAAATTGATATCAAATCTTAATGAAAATTCATATAAGTTTTCCAATAAGCTATAATAATCTTGATCTCTATTCTGTGAAAGTTTGAATTAATTTGAAATTGATATGCTATAAGTTACGGTGTTAATCTATAATCTGATTTAAATTTTGGAAAATTAGAAATTGATATCAACTCTTAATGATAATTCATGCAATTTTTCCAGTAAGCCACAATCATCCATATCTTGTTACTGGAAAGGTTTCAGCTGATTTGGGGTTTGATTGCTTAGGGTTTTTGTGTAAACCTAGCAATCTGGTCTTAATGTTAATAAATCATAATTTAATAGCAAATCAACACAAAAGTTAGTAAAAATCTCAAACAAATCTTAACTTTACATCATGAATTTAATCCCTAACTTGTTTGAAACAGAAACCTTAGGGTTCATAGATCTCCATTGTAAATTCGCTATACCGCGATAATCTAACTACCGAGATCGCAACCGTAATCGTATACTAATTGCGATTAATCCTGCATAATTGGAGTGCGTAAATTATAGTATGATATTGGCTCCGAAGTCCACTGTCCACGAAAATCCTGAGAAATATGCCAGGCAATAAGATACTATAATTTACGTGCTAAATTATACAAGTGTTGAGAGCACGATTCCCTTCCATGGATGCGATTCGAGGCCGAAACTTGCGAACCATAGAGCCTTTGGTATTCCTTAGATGTTTAGGAATACAAAATCCTCAAAAATTGAAAATCATTAAGTTTAACAAATCGAATTAACTCGATCCGCGTCTTAGGAGCCGTTGGATTACGGTCTCCTATCGTAGGAACCTTTAGGGCCCCTTAGGAACACTTACGTCTCAATGTGTCCTCCGTTTTAGGGAGTCTTAGAGTTAGGAGTCCAGCCTCATCACGATCGTTTGCTATTGATAGCAACCATGCCAATAGATCTAGTTACACTAGTCATCCCTTTTTCCCATAGGACAAGCCTAGTTACCTAGGATGTAGGTTCACCTGCATTAGTCAAAGGGATGTCTTGCAATTAGATAGGACCATATAGCATCTTAGATGGAGTCCTAGGATAATAAAATCTACTCAACTTGAACTAAATAATTTCTCTTAAACTGTAAAACAGTCAATCCAGTCTAGATCGGTGTCTTAGATGAGTTAGGCATAAGTAGCTTAGTTCAGGTGCACCGAACTACGATCGACTCTGATTCTAGTGAGGCTGGGATACGTAGGCAACTGGGATACTTGACTGGCATACCAAGCCCGAGTCGGCTCCACACATAAATGGTGGGGTTTTGTACATTAATCCTTAAATTAAAAGTAATTAAATCACTTAGGACTTTCCATGAAATTAGAATTTTAGGAGAACTTTCACTTAGATTGAATTCAAACAAATTAAGAAAATCAAGATACACATTTAGGAATTACACTGAAATTAGACCTTAGCATGCATGTCATGTAGTTCGCACATTAATATAGAGTTAAATGAGCCATTTAAAAGAAATTCAAAAGAGTTAACTTTTGGAATTAAAGACCGATTATCGGGCAGGAATGGTGCATGTGGTGGTAACTCCCCATACCTTCCATTCTCGTAACCAGGTAACGAGTATAGATTTCTGGTCAATTATGGGTCCTAGATCCCTCCTCTAGCTGGCGACTCTGTCACTCTCTTTTGCGTGGAATTTGGATTGCCTTAGTGACCCCAAGTTCACGGAAAAGATGAATTAAATCACACCTCGCTAGGCTCGGCGGCTTACCCCTGCCCTTATGGGCACTGGGTTGCACGTTTGTTTGCACCCTATGGCTTGGTTGCTGTCTGCTTGGTTGGGTAATTAAAATCAATAATAAAAAGCACACGCCATTCGCGTGGGTACGAGAGACCAAGAGAGAGTGTAGCGCCTCGCGCGCTCGTGACCCTCTCACGGGATCGGGTCCCACACATGTCTCATAACTCTATAAAAAAAGGTCAAATAAGTCAAAGACTCTCTAAAGGGGGTTCTTATAAATGAGGCAAGGTATGCCTCCTATAAGTTTACTCTCTATAAGACCATGGTAAACTCTTTTAAGGATAGGATCTAAATGAGACTTGTCTCCGAAGGAGAATTATCTCACCAGACAAAGTGCGTCTCCTAGTATGGACTCTAGATGACTCTTTCATTGCTCTTGCAATGAATAAAAGCTACTAATGTTCTAAAGGTATCTAAAAGACTGAGAAAGTCTATTAAAAAAGAGGGAGAAATGCTACTAAGACTTGGTAAGTCCCCTAAAATGATGGGCTTGGGCTAATGCCTTCATCGCCCTTGCAATGAACAAAGGGAAAATAAATGACTAAAGGTGTCTAAGAGGATAAACAAGTCTCACATGAAATGACCCAGCATGCAGATTACTCTAGCAACATTTTCACAACAAGGGAATAAACTGAATAAAAATATATATTTTGCAGACTCCCAGTTATTTTATTCAGACTCCAAATTGGAAAGAAGGGGGTCAAAATTATCTAAGCAGTGAGTAACAATGATATACAAATTGAGAAATGAAGTTGAAACTTAACAGCTATTTGTGGAATAAAATTAGATGAGAAGAATTAAAAACTAACCAAAGGAAGTCAGCAAGCAACCTAAATGAGAATAAATATACTTATCTTATCTATAAAACAGGGCAATATCATCACAGCAATATAAACAACCCTTGAAGCTAAGACCTAAGAGATTATTAAATGATCACTGCTCTTCCACAAATGACTTTCATAATCCCAATCGAGTAATAGTATAGATATCACAAAGTTTAAGAAATTAATGCAAAACCAAGTCATTGAACTGAATTATTTCATTATGCCATCTAAATGCTCACTTCCAAACCTCAACACTAAATGGAATCAAAACTTACCGCAAGACTATAGATTTAACTCATCTTTTATGGTCATGTAATTGGCAGTACATTCATAAGCAGTTGAAAACCATTTGCATACAACAAACATTTAAAAAAAAAAACTCACAATATTTGAACCAACAAGAAAATTTGAAAGACTAAACAGATATAGCTCAGAGGAGAATAATACCATCACAACTACATCTTTTAAAACTGGTCAGAAAATCAATGTTTCTTCACCCAAACATCAGAAGACATACAACAAATTTCATGAAAACAGCCCTATGCAAATCAAAATTTCATAAAACCCAAGACTTGACACATAAAAAAAAATTCAGTTCATAGTTTACAATTATTGACAAGTTTATTTATTAATGTGGGACCCGATCCCGAGAGAGGGGTGGGGCGCGAGCCCTCTCTTAGTCTCTCGTACCCACGCAAATGGCGTGTGCTTTTTATTATTGATTTTAATTACCCAACCAAGCAGGCAGCAACCAAGCCATAGGGTGCAAACAAGCGTGCAACCCAGTACCCATAAGGGCAGGGGTAAGCCGCCGAGCCTAGCAAGGTGTGATTTATTTCATCTTTTCCGTGAACTTGGGATTACTAAGGCAATCCGAATTCCACACAAAAGAGAGTGACAGAGTCACCACCTAGACGAGGGATCTAGGACCCATAATTGACCAGAAATCTAGACTCGTTACCTGGTTACGAGAATATAAGGTATGAGGAGTTACCACCACATGCACCATTCCTGCCCGATAATCGGTCTTCAATTCCAAAAGTTAACTCTTTTGAATTTCTTTTAAATGGCTCATTTAACTCTATATTAATGTGCGAACTACGTGATATGCATCCTAAGATCTAATTTCAAAGTAATTCTTAATATATATCTTGGTTTTCTTAATTTGTTTGAATTCAATCTAAGTGAATATTCTCCTAAAATGCTAATTTGAGGAAAATCCTACATATTTTAATTAAGAATTTATAAAAAAAAAACTAATATACAAAACCCCACCATTTGTGTGTGGGGCCGACTCGTGATTGGTATGCCATCAAGCATCCAAGCTGCCTACGTACCCAAGCCTCACTGGGATCAGAGTCGACGTAGTTCGGTGCACTTGAACTAAGCTACTTATGCCTAACTCATCTAGGACACCGACCTAGACTGGATTGACTGTTTTAATAGTTTAAGAGAAATTATTTAATTCAAGTTGAAGATTTTATTATCCTATAACTTCATCTAAGATGCTATATGGTCCTATCTAAGTGCAAGACGTCCATTTGACTAATGCAGGTTAACGTATATCCTAGGTAACTAGGCCCGTCTTATGGGAAAATTGGGTTACTAGTGTAACTAGATCTATGGCACGGTTGTTATCCATAGCACGCGACAGTGATGAGGTTGGACTCCTAACTCTAGGACTCCCTAAAACCTGGGACATGACGTGACGTAAGTGTTCCTAAGGGGGCCCTAAAGGTCCTTACGAAGAGATACCGTTATCCAAAAGCATTGATCAAATGATCTTAATTTATTAAGTAAATAATTCTTAATTTTTCAAAGATTTTCGATTCCTAACATCTAAGGAATACCAAAGGCTCTATGGTTGGCAAATTTCAGCCTTGAGTTGCATCCATGGAAGGGCATCGTGCTCTCAATCCTTGTATAATTTAACATATAAATTATAGTATATTATTGCCTGGCATGATTCTCAGGATTTTCGTGGACAGTGGACCCGGAGCCAAATTATGCAGGAACGATCACAATTAGTATACGATTATGAATGCGATCTCGGCAGTTAAACTGTCACAGCATAGTCAATTTACAAAGAGAATCTATAACCTCTAGGGTTTCTGTTTCAAACAATTTTAAGGTTAAATAAATGTTAAAAATTAGGATTTTCTGGAAGTTTTCACTGACTTTTGTGTTGATTTGCTATTAAGTTGTAATTTATTAACATTAAGACCAGATTGCTAGGATTACACAGTAACCCTTAAGCAATCGAACTCCAAATTCATTGCAACTTTTTCAGTGACAAGATATGAATGTGTTTAGACTACTGGAAGAGTTTCATGAATTTGGAATAAGTTTTACTATCAATTTCTGAATTTTTAAAATTTAGGTCAAATTGCAAATTAACAAATCAACTCATAGCATACGAATCTCAAATCAAATAAAACTATTACAGTATAGATAGAATCTTGGTATTAGACTATTGTAAAAATTTCAAAGGTGTTTATCAAGATTTGATTCCAATTAAAATTCACACAAAATTCGAATAAAATTAATGAATCAATTAAAAAGTATCCTAAAATCATGTACAAATTCCAGTAGATATAAAATATGTTATATGACTTAGTGTCAAAATTTCAAGACCTAATAATTAATGCTACTCCATAAAATTAATTTTTGAATAAAAAGGGGTTTCGTTTCCTAGGAATTAAAACCCGTTTTTTAAAAGAAAATTGTGAAATCTTATTAAACCTTTGTAAAATCTTTTGAAAATTTTTCACTAACCTTCTAATGGATAAAACTACTGGTTTGTAGGAAAAATATTCAAAATTTAATTAATTTAATATAAAACGAAGAAGCAATTAGAAAAAAAATAAAAAAACCTTTTTCGAAAAAATAATTTCATGAGAAATTCAATTTAATATTGAACATTAATTCTGGAGAGTTTCATCAATTCTTAAAACCTTTGGATATTTATTAAAAATGGCAGAAATTTAAAATAATTTAAAACCGGATTAAAAAAATTCAAAAAATCTGAAAAGTTTTGGGTGGTCTGGAAATCAAAAAATTGGTTTGGAAACAAGATTTCACAAATTTTGGACATGGTTTGATATACTTTTGGCTTCGTTCATCAAGAAATAACCCCTTTCGGGGTTATTTTTCAAAAAATAAAATGAAAATTAAAACGGCAAAACCGCGATTGAAAATTAAGTTTCCAGTAGTATTTTATTTTATAGAAATCCCAAAAAATATAAACTTTTAAAGAAACCCACATCTTCAAACACTTGCTTTGATAATCCAATTTAAATCCATATTGAATAAAAAACGAAAGAAAATCATTATTAAATGAAGGAAAATTAATTTTTTTGTGAAATTTTAGATTTTGAAAACTTATAATCTATATTATAACATACTGGAATTTCAAGAAAAAATTCATTGATTTGATCTATCAAAAGTAAAACCCTAGCATGCTTTTCTACTTTTGATATTACAAAGATAAGGATTATACCGTTGATCGCGCTCCTTGTCTCTAGGGTGCATAGATCAGAGTATACGCTTTGTCGCACCCTTTTATATGATAAAGAAGACCCAGAGAACACCCCAAAGATCCTTGATGTGTGATTTGTTGAAGAAGAAAAGGGAATTCAAGAATCCCTTTTGTGAAGAACCTTTGAGAGAGATGAACACATTTCAAGAGAGAAGAGGTTTTTTTTCTTTCTTTTCTTTTCTTTTTTTTATTGGGAGGAGAGAGAAAAATGACGAATTTGGATTTTTTTTGAATACTTCCTACGATTGTTTGCTTTGATTTTTATACAAAAAAGCTAGGGTTAAGAGAGAAATATTAGTTTCCAATGTGAGAGCTCCCTTTTTGGCTTGTTTCCAATTTTCCCCTCTTTCTTTCTTTCCTGTTTCAAAATTGGATTTGATTCTAATCTTAATTTCTTGTCAATCAAGACATGTTATTCTTCATTCCACATTGCTTCTTTGGAAGAAAATATTTTTAAGCAATCATTCCTCTTTTTCTTCTTTCCTTCTTTTCTTTTTTTATTCTTTTTATTTTTCTTTTAACAAATATGATGTCACAATGGTGACATCATCAAGGTTGGGTGCTCAACTCATGTGGGTCAACCATGTGGGCCACCCACCATGGTGGTTGACCCATATGGGTGAACCCACATGAGTTCCATTTTTGCGGGCTTTAGCCCAATGGGCCATTTCACACGACTTTCGGGTTCTTCCGTAAAAATTCAATAAAATCTTTCTAAATTCAACATTCTATATAAGGACCCAACCCATTTGACATTTATGGTGCATCCCTCACACATGATCGGACCATCGTTTTTTAGAAAATAATTTTTTGGACCAAAATGCCCCTATTTGACAATTACACATCCAAATGTGACCAAAATACCCTTAAATTGGTTCACCCCTAAAGGGAAAAGTTAAAAATGGAAAGTCATTGTGATCAAACTTAAAAAATAGAAACTTTTAAAGTTGGGTCTTTTTGGTGAGCAATATTAAATAGGATCATTTGGTATCCCCTGAAAATACCCAAAATGCCCTCAATACTTAGAATTTCCAAATTAAGCGAAACCCCTGAGAAATTCTAAATTTAGCAGGTTTTCCAAAATTTAGGAAATCATTCATAATCTCTCAGACATATTTTGGGAATCAAAAGAATTACACAGGAAAAGACCAAATTACCCCGAGGTGCTAGAATTTGGCGAGACTAGGGAAAACCCTGAGAAATTCCAAAAATAGCAGATTTCTGAAATTTTATGAACGGAGTCAAGATTTCTTAGACACAACTTAGGGACCAAATATGATATGCTGGAAATGTCTAAAATACCCTCGAAGTGCAAGAGTAAGAGAAAATCTTGAGGGATCTTAATTTAGCAGGTTTCCCAAATCTTACGAAATTCCTCCAAATCCATCAACCGTACCCTCGAGATGGTTTTGGATATATGAGAAATGATTGAGATATCCATAAGATGATGAAAATGTGGAAGCCCCATGAGTTTCTAAAAATAGCAGCAATTTCAAAATTTGTAAAAACACTCAAGATTTCTCAAATATAACTCGGGGGTCAAACGAGACACATCGGGAATGACCAAAATACCCCTGTAGTGTAAAAATGGGTAAAAATTAGGAAAACCCCAAAAATTCTAAAAATAACAGGTTTTTTTCTGTTAGTTGGAAACTTGAATTTTCATCTTCTAGATACCATTGGAACACCCTAGAAACCTTTAGGATAGCGAATCAACTTCAGAATTCCTTCAACGAGGCAAAATCTACCCTAAAATGCACAGATGCTTAATCCTAGGTGGAATACGGACTCGAAACTTAACCAACTACCAAATCTTTTGCTTTTTAAAGTATAGCAAAATGGGGGTACCTACAATTAAACAATATGTTTTTCCAAAAAAAAATTGAAACCTGGTAATGTCTTTTTCCTTCAAAATGTAGGAACAATACAACTATGAAAGCTCTTTATTATTATTTTTTTAAAGTGACAATACTTTTAAAAAACCTCCCTTTTAAACCAAAGCTTTCACATGTAGTATTTGATGTGAGGAAAGTGAATATGAACGTAATGTGATGTGCATAAGGAAATAAAGAGCTACATGGATATCTGAGATTTCATCTAGCCTGCATATTTCCAACTAATGTAATCTAATTATTTTAAAACGAACTTGCATCGTTTAAAGAGACACATGGTTTTATATGATGATACCAAAATGAACATTAGATAAAGGGATATTTACATGTATAGCATACCCATCGAATATCCATGATTTTTAAAAATCCACAAGACTTAAACTCCTACCCAAACTTCCAACAGGTAAACAAAATGAAGCTAAAGAAATTCTATTAGAAAGAAAAGAAAGTTGTTTTTAATTGAAAGATTTGTCAAATATCACAATCAATTTATTCTACGAGATAAAGAATCTAATTGCATAAAGTAAACAAATGTAGATAAAATTATTAATTTTCAACTGTAGATAAAATTTGGGGTATGAGTTAAAAGTATGATCCAAAACAGGGACTAATCCCCAAAACAGCGGCTGAAACAAGAACTACATGAATTTTATCAATTTGCTTAAGATACAAGGGCTGATCCAAAACCAGGGACTGAAGCAAGGACCATAAAAATTAGGGGCTGAAACGAGGGTTGTAGAAAATAAGGGCTGAATCTGTTGAGATGAACATCCTAGTATAAAAAAAAACTGGAATCAATTATAGGATCACATGGCAAGACACTATGAACACAATATATGGCAATAACAAGCACATTCATGATCACATCATATCCAAGCATACTTCCAAGAAGAAATATAACGAAAATTTGTAATCAAAATATTCAGAAATGAACTAAAATTTGTGATAGAATGCCCACAGAACTAAAACAAAACTTCAATCTATGGTAAAGAGACCAAAAGTTGAAATAAAACACTGATCTATGATGTAATGACCATAAAACCAAAATATAATCTAGATCCATATTAAAATAATTATCAGCTCAACAATGAGACTTAAATCCATAACAGATAATGATAACAAGCTAAATATCTAAAACAGTCTTTTAAGAGCAGAAAAGAAAAATGAGATTTCATAAAAATAACAAGGAAAATCTTACCTGAGTTGGAGAAACGTACCAGTTGATTAGATCGACCAAAGATTTTTAGAGATCTCTTCTCTTTTCACTGATCTTCTTCTATTTCTCTCTTTCTTTTTACAGATCTTGAAGAATGAAATAGCTCTTTATGTCCTGATCTTTTCCAACTCCAAAATGATTGAGAAAATAGCAGCAGTTGTGTTCGATGAGGTTGGAGATGATCAAGAGAAGATGAAAATTTCAGCCAAATGCCAGATTTCAGGATCAAATCAACAAAGAAATAAGTTCTGATAATGATCTTTGATGTCAATCAAGAGAAAAGGTTTGCAAAGAAAAAAAAAGCAATGACATAAAATTCTATGTAAATGTGAAATGTAGAGGTAATGAAGCGATCAGATCTGAGCTCAACAGGTTGAAGTAATGGCTAATGATTATTGAAATGGAGAAGATGATCCTCGGAATTGGCAAGGATCCATCGGAGTTGCAGGGATCACCGGATTCAGGTGAAATATTGCCGGAAAAAATGAATAACTAGGGTTTGTAAAGAAGACACATGCTAGATCTAGGGTTTCTTAGTCAAGCTAGGGTTTTGGAGTTGGAAAGCATCAAAAGAAGAAGATTAACATTTAACAAAGTGATTTTAGGAAGAGAAATTGATCGGATCTTGGCCGGAAAAGTCGGTCGGAGCTTGGAATCACGCCGGAGAAGAAAAGGTGTGATTAGGGTTTGCGGTCGTCCACCGAGACCAACCTGGATGTTTTCTGGATTTTCAGAAAACCATCCCATGGTCGACCGGCCCTCTAAAATTCGAGATGTCCTGGATTTCCAGGTACCATCCCGCGGTCGCTCGGCATAGCCCGGTTGACCGGCCCTGCTTTAAAAAATTGCTTTAAAATATTTTGTGCAAGGGACTTTGAGCCTTGGTCTTTGGGCTTTAAACATGTGTTTTCAAATACATTAATGCACTTAGAAAAATAGTTTTAAAGATGATTTGAAAACATGCAAACACTAAATGCCAAGAGGACTCCTATGCATTCTAAAAATATGAACCTTGAGTCTTCTTGATCTTCAATCTTCTTGGGCGCTTGCATGAGCTTCTCCTTGTCATGAGATAGTCTTCAAATATGTTCTTGCGCTTGTGGTTCCCTTGATTCTTTGATACACCATACGACTGAAGGATGACCACCAAGACTTGACTTTCTCCAAGACTAGCCCTTGTTCTTCTAGCTTCAAGTGTTGACATGAATGAAACCTGTCTAAATCACAACACTAGAGAAGCCATTAGCAAACTACCATCAATTTGGGTTTGTTGATCATCAAGACAAGAGAGGGATGTACCCTTGGGCTTACATATGTTATGGTCTCATCTTTTCAAAATGAATGTCATTGTTTCTCTTTGAAACCTTGACTTCTCATTCATTTTCTACTCTTCCTGACCATCCTAGTAATAGCCTTTTTTGCTCTACTTTTCAAAAGAGATTAGACCCGTCCTGACCATCATTATGGTCGAAACGCCGGAGCTTTGCTCAAATAAACCCATCTCCTCATGTTAAGATAGACCCATCCTGACCATCTTGGTCACAACTTTTTTTGGCTCTACTTTTCAGAAAAGGGTAAACCCGTCCTGGCCATCGTTATGGTCAAATGGCGGAGCTCTGCTCAAATCAATCTATCTTCTCGTACAAGGATAGACCCTTCTTGGCCATCATCACGGTCAAAGCATCCGAGCCCTGCTCAAACAAACATGTCCTCCCGTGTGAGGATATGCCCATCCCGACCATCGTCAGGGTCAAAATGTCAGACCTTTGTCCGACTGTCATCTCGAACAGGGTTAGATCTTTCTTAAACCCTAATCAGATTCAACCTTTTCAGGGGTATTACCCCAACCATAGGGGCAGACCTCGTTCTTAACCCGTCACATGTCCAAGATCTGTCAAAGTTCCATCCAAACTCGAGAAAAAATGTAAAAATTGTTAGAGTTGGTGCCCTAAAACCCTGTATATTTCGCATGTTAATCAATAAAAGTTTCTTTTTCATGACATTTATGGGTATTAAAAGTTAAATATGTGTGATATGTTACTTGTTATTGACACATATTTGTCCTTAGGTAGCAAAGTAGGAAACCCATGCTCAAGGATTCACAGATCCTAAGGAGCAAGGAGATATGAGATTCCGGTTCTTTGCAGACCTTAGTAGTTCCTAGTTGGGGTTGAGGTTGGACACCTCCTCCTGTACACAACTAGCATCTATCTTGCCTACATACACGAGATGTGGAGTGACTTATCTCAATCACTTGGGTAGTAGACCCTAAGCAAGATAGAATGGGTAAGATAATGAGATTGCGTACTGAACATGATCACATTAGAATAGCTTATGGACAGGAGACAGTTGAGTTATTCTACTAGACAGGACCCTTTACATGTTCTTTAACCTGAGGGGTCATATTAGTCTGCTGGTGAGTCTCTCATTTTTTATTTATCTAACCATGATTCTCTTAGAGTCACCAAAGGGTAGTAGTGGAGTGTTGGACAAACCTTCGAGGTCAATAGTGATACCTGCCATGGAATTCTCCGCATATTTAATAGGATAACATCTACAGTTTTGGTCAGAGCAGTAGGCTTAGAAAAATTACTAGCCAGGTAGATTTGATAAAGTGTTTATCAAAAGGATGTCACAAAAATAAGTTTTGAAATGGTTTTAGCAAATGCATTTGCTGGCCAACACTGCCTGACTGAAAGGTATACCATTAGTGATCCCAGGGGTAATTAATGCCCACACCCCGTACGACTCAACTCGGTAGATGTTGTAGACACCCCCATTTTGCTCCGCCTTAGTCAACAAAGAAGTTAGTATTTTTCTATCGGTTGTCCAGTGTTTTCTATTTCCGTGTCCGTTTCCTATGTTTCTCGATCTTTTTAATCATTTCTGCCGTGTTTCGCATTTTCCCGATAAGTGTTGAGAAGGGTTATTCATCAGAATCCGAGCAAGGGGGGAATTTGGACCCATTCGGTGGGCCCGCATTGAACATTTGTTTAAATTTGGATCAACACGGGGCCCACATATTGTTTTAATGAAAAATGAGTGTTGAGCCTACTTCGATCTAGTGCATACAGATGTCCATCAGGTTGAGCAATTCAGATCAAACCAAGGAAATAATTTGGGGCATAACCCATTTTGGTTTTAGCCCAGTCCAATAGTGGTTCGGATCATCCCATGGAAATAATATTTTGGCATGTAATTTTTTTTTTTTTGGATCCCTAAATCGATGGCTATGATTAGTTTGAAGGAATGGGAGCACGGATTATTTTGCAGCCAAAACCAATAAATTGGATGGTTTGGACGTGTAATAAGGTGGTTGTTTCGTTGGTACATATGTTTACTAATAAGGACATCATATCACGTGAGAGGAGAATGTTAGAATTGGGTGTTACAAAGATCTTTGAATCAATCTAAATATGGAAGAGGTGTGGTGCTACTAAAAATACAATGTGGAAATAAATAACAAACTCAAGGGTATTGAAAAGGATTGTTGTTACTAATTTGAAGGTTGCTGGAATTCAACATGCTGACCATGTTTGGTAGTTGCGATCTTTCTGTAAAAAAAGAAAAGGGGATTAATTATTTGAAAGATATGATACAAGTCTTACAGCAACATTAAATGGTAGGGATCACACACATCCATAATCGTGCAGTAGCTTGGGCAACCCTATGTGGGACCCATATTAATTCTATGTGATTTCCTTGTTTAGGATTCTATGAGAATAGTCATTGGGAGTTGCTTTTATGGTTGTGTGTCATTATGATAAGAGGAAGCTTCTAAATTTAATAGTAACAAGATGACCCGAATAGGTAACTTGCTTTCCCTGATGAAAAAAAGAAAAGATCGTTTCTTATTTTGCTCTCTAGGATTTTGACATGGAAGGATTTTTTCAATAAAAGGAAAAAAAAACGATCCCACAGGGGATCTCTTTGGGAAGAGGAGTTAGAGAGAAAGAGAAGAAAAAGAATAATCTCACAGCAGCCATCGCTACCTCCCTCGGTTCCCTCTCCATAGCCTCTGTTTTCCTCTCTTGATCCTTCTCCCTTTGTTCCTCTATCTCATAACATCTCTCTCTCTCATCCCCTCTAGACTTTCAGAACCAGAGATTTCTCCGTGAAAAAAAAAGGGGCGGTGGCTCTGTTTTGCTTCGGCTCAACAGCAGCTTAGGATAGTTCAGAAAAGAAGAAAACCGTGGAGAGAAGTGAAAGATACGGTGGCTCTGTTTTGTTCTCAGGACAGCAGCTTTGTGAAAAAAAAAACGAACAAAAAACCGAGGCTCTGTTTTTTTGTTTTTGAGAGGATAACACCAGCTATCGGTCCCCCTCATCTCTCCCTACTCTTCACATCTCACTCTCTCCCCCCCTCTGTCAATCTCTCTCGGCCTCTCTCTCATCCTCTCTTTGTCTCTCTCATTCCTACCTTCTATAAAAAAACAAAAAAAGAAACAAAAAAAAAAAAACAAGCGTAGAAAGAAAAAAAGAAAAAAGAAAAAACAGAGTATTCTCATACTCTGTTTTTTCGGTTTTTTGTTTTCTTTATCTCTCTCTCCCTCTCATACTCCCACTCTATCTCTCTCTCCCTCTCATACTCCCACTCTATCTCTCTGCTTCCTCTCATACTCCCACTCCCTCTCTGTTTCTCTCACGCTCTATCTCTCTCACGCTGTGTCTCAGTTTCCCCATCCACTCTCTCTCTCTCTATTCCTCACTCTCCCTTAGCCTCTCTCTCTGTTTTTCCTCTATTTCTCCCATATCTCTCATTCTCTCGGTTCTTCTAACTCTCACTATCTCTCCCGAATTCTCTCTCTTTCTCCCCATCAGCAGTGAGAAGGAATAGAAAAAAAAAAAAAACAAAAAAAAGAAGAAAGGAAGCGGAGCGAGTTGCACATCGGCGGGATATTTTCAGATTTTCGGCTCTCGGATTCGGCGGGGATCTCTACCATAGGTAGGTACACTATTCTCGAATTTTTCTGAAATTAGGTATTTTTTAGATTTTTGCATGATTTTTAAGCATTTAAATGATTTTAATTCAATATTAAATGTGTGTGCTTAAATTCATGATCTGCATGGGTGTTTCAATTCCGTTTCGTCCCAAAAATTTAATACAACGATCTATCTAAATAGAGTAAGATAATCATCGGATCGGATCGGACATAGGATCAATGGTTTTCGAAAATTTGAGTGAAGAGGGGTATTTTATTTTAAAAAATGGCTGAGTAATTACGAAATTCGAAAAAATAGCCATCTCAGGATGATCTATTTTTTAGAATTTTAAATTTTTTTTGTGTTCATCACATCAGAACAAGTTTGGAGGACGTTTTCCGGAATCGTAATTTTCTCGAAAATCGTGTTTTAAAAATAGAAAACTCTTCAAAAATATCTTTTCGATGAAGAAAAATAAAATATATACTAAACGAATTCCAAAATTAATGAAATTTCGTAGGAAAATAATATAATACTGATACATTATACCATTAATTTTTGAAAATTTTTGGAATTGGTTTGGTGTATTATTTTATGCTTTCTGTGAATATTATCAGATTTTGGGAAACTTTTTACAGATATCAGATCACAGATACAATTCCCAAAATTTTTACAGTAGTCTTATATTCCATATTTCTAGTTTCTGTAAAATTTTCAAGTGATTTAGATCTTGTTTCATATGGGATGTTTTGTTAATTCATAATCTTGTCTGAACATTAAAAAATCCGAAACTGATAGTAAATGGTTTCCAAAATTCATAAAATTCTCACACCATGCTATTTTTATATATATCTTGTTACTGTATAAATTTCATTGAATTTAGATTCCTATTTCTAGTAGTTTCTGTGTTATTTTTGCAATCTGATCAATTAATTGTTAAATCAAAATTAAATATGAGATTAATGTAAAAATCTGTAAAAATCTTCCAGTAAGCTAAATCTCATCATATCTTGCGGCTATATAAGTTTCAACTCATTTCAAATTCGTTTGCTACAGTTTCACTTGTAAAATCACTCATATGTTTAAAATTGATAAAATTCATTGAAAATCCGAAATTAATTGAAAATCATCTGAAAATCTCTAAAGAACTTTAAAACTCTGTCACGTATTAACTCCTTAATCCATTGAAACAGAAATCTTAGGATCTTTAGATTTCCCTGGAAAAATGGCCAGTGCATCCATAATCGTATCCCAATTGCAACCGATCTTTGACAATTTGAATACTTAAGCTATAGCATGTTATTGGCTCCGAGGTTACTGTCCACGGAAATCCTGAGATATGCCAGGCAATAAGGTGCTATAACCTAAGTATTAAATTGCACAAGGAAAGAGCGCACGATTCCCTCCCTTGGATACTGTTCTGGGCCGAAATTGGTGAACCCTATAACCATTGGTAATCCTTGAATGTCTAGAAACCGAAAATCCTTGAAATCTGAAATTAACTAACTTCAAGAGCTTAAATCGATTCATCTCGTGTCCTCTCGGGACCATTGGATTATGGTTTCCGTCGTAAGAACCATTAGAGCCTAATTTAGGAACACTGGTGTCGTGTCGTGTCCTAGGTTTTAGGGAGTCTTAGGTTTTAGGGAGTCCTAGAGTTAGGAGTCCAGCCTCATCACGTACGCTTGCTATGTGAAATATGCAAGAGGGGGGGGTGAATTGATTTTAACACTAAATTAGCCCTTTTGAAAATTACCTATGAACCCTAATTGGAATTTGCTTCACTTAATTAAATATTTGGTTAGTGCAAATATAATTGAAAACAAAATGAAATGCCAAACCAAAAACAATAATGGAAATGCAAGAGTAAGAAATGACACACCGATATATAGTGGTTCGGCCAACGGCCTACTCCACTCTACTCAAGGTCGCACTTGAGGAATTCCACTATTGGAGACCTCCACGATGCCCGGCTCCGAGGCGGTTACATTTCCAAGGGATATTAAACAAGGATGCCCTTACACCTTTACAAAGACTCTCCTTCTCCGCCGAGTTCTAAGCGGTTGCTCTCTAGGGAATTAAAAACGGAATGCCCTAGCCACCTATACAAGATATGGAAGATTTGATAGCTTGGCTTCTTCTTGAAAGCTTGATGCCCTTTGTAGTTCCTTGATTGCTCTTCAACAAAGATTGCAAGTGATGGCTCTAAGTATCCCAATTCAATAAGTTTGCAAGTGCAAGGCAAGTTTGGGAAGAAAACAAAATATCAAGCACAAATGGATTGCAAGTTTTCTTTGATGCTCAAGGATGTTTTCAAATGATCAAGAGAGAGAAAATGAATCCTCTAGATATTGTATATATAGCCTCTCCAAAGAATATGACCGTTTGGGGGGTGTAGATATCAATTATCACAAATTAATTCAAATCCCAACGGCTATATTTTGAGCTGTCGCAAGGTTCTCGGAGTTCCGAGAGAACGGCCAGAAAATGGAATTTTTCTACTGGACCATTTCTCGGAGTTCCAAAAAAATGTCCAGACGCTACTGGACCTTTTCTCGGAGTTCCGAGGGAACTCTCGGAGTTCCGAGGGAACTCTCGGAGTTCCGAGGGAACTCTCGGAGTTCCGAGCTCGGAGCTCCGAGAAAAATCTCGGAGTTCCGAGAAGCCTAAAAATCTGCAGTTTTTGATTTTTATTGCTTGTTTGATTTTTAGCTTCTGGAACTCAACTCCTATGATTATTTTGGAATGTTTATGAGGGTCCCAACATGTTGGTCCACCACATAACCATTCACTAATCCATTTTAAGTTCTTAAGTGTTCTTTGAAAAACAATTTGAAAACACTTTGAAAACGTTTTGCCTTGACTTGAAAATCTAAAGAGAAGGGATGTACAATTATACCTATGAACCTTCAATTCCTCTTTAGCTTTGGTCTTCAATTGATCTTCCATCTTTGGATGCTTGCTTGAGTGATGATGTGAGCTCCACTTAGCTCCTTTGACTCTTGTTTGGTACATCTTCAAGCATGACCAAGTTGAGTGTTGGTTTCTTCAATGATCAATCCTATCTTAAACACAACACTTCAAAGCAAATTGATTAGTATTCAAAAACACAATCAATTATGTTTAGAATCATCAAAACAAGATTGGAGAATAGACCCTTGGGCTTACACTATGGATAGCAACCGTGCCTTAGGTCTAGTCACACTAGTCACCCCATCTTTCCCTAGGACAAGTCTAGTAAACTAGGATGTAGGCTAACCTGCATTAGTCTAAGGAACAATTTGCATTTAGGTAAGAATCATATAGAATCTTAGATGAAATCCTAGGATAATAAAATCCTCAACTTGAATTAAATAACTCCTCTTAAAACTGTTGAAACAGTCAAATCAGTCTAGATCGGTGTCTTAGTGGAGTTAGGCATAAGTAGATTAGCTTAGGTGCACCGAACTACGTCGACTCTGATCCCAGTGAGGCTTGGGTACGTAGGCAGCTTGGATGTCTGATGGCATACCAACCGCGAGTTGGCACCACAACAAATTGTGGTGTTTTGTATATTAATTTTCTTGTAAATGCTTAATCAAATCACTTAGGATTTTCTATGAAATTAGAATTTTAGGAGAACTTTCACTTAGATGGAATTCAAACAAATAAAGTAATCAAGATACACACTTAGGATCTACATTGAAATTAGATCATAGGATGCATGTCACATAGTTCGCACATTAACATAGAGTTGAATGAGCCATTTAAAATAAATTTAAAAGAGTTAGCTTTTGGAATCGAAGACCGATTATCGGGCATGAATGGTGCATGTGGTGGATAAATCCCCATACCTTCAATTCTCGTAACCAGGTAGCGAGTCTAGATTTCTGGTTAATTATGGGTCCTAGATCCCACATCTAGGTGGCGACTCTGTCAGTCTCTTTTGTGTGGAATTCGGATTGCCTTAGTGATCCCAAGTTCACATAAAAGATGAATTAAAATCAATCATAAAATGCACACGCCAATTGCGTGGGTACAAGAGACCAAGAGAGTGCGTGGCGGCTCGCGCCCCACTCCTCTTGCGGGATCGGGTCCCACAGATGTGGACTTGGAGAAAGGACTTGCACATTTGATGTGATTAGGGGTATGATGATTTGACGGTTATCTTCAGGGTTACATCTCGATGGAGGCCACTGACTCGATACGATTGTAACATGTGCCAATATAAAAGCACATCACACATTCTTTTATCGGTACCTAATGTCATGAATTTTATTGATAAATTAAAGTTAAATAAAATAATGACTAGCTTTTTAGGGCATACACTCTAACAATGATTGTATTCCTTACAATGATAACTTTGCACACCCTTTTTGTTGGCCCTAGATCTTGACTCACTTTTTCCTATTTTCCTTATCAAATGACCTTCCTTTTTCTTTTCACCATGAACAACCGTCCATGCTCTTAATTTTCACCAAGAATAGGTTTCTTCCACATTTCAATAGATAAGAGTGACGCTATGACCTCCTCTAACTTCATCGTATCTTAATCATATAATAGAGAAGTCACTAGGTTATCATATGACTTCATAAGCAAAGTGACAAGCATATGTGCCTTTTCTTCCTCCCTCAACTTTTCATCAACATTATAAAGCTGATCCACAAGCCCATTGAACAAAATTAAGTGTTCCAGAAGATCTCAGCCTTCTTGCATCTTTAACCCGTACAATTGTCGCTTGGCCAAGTTTTTGACATATAAAGATTTTTCAACTTCTCCTATAAATTAGAAGGTGATTCCTCTTTTATAGAACTAAACATAACGTTATCCGTGGGACACGATCGAATTGTGCTAACTTCCTTCAACCATGTCTTCTCACTTGGCATCCTTCAAATCTAATTTCCCATCCTTTCCCTCCAGCACCTTGGTCAGGCTTTATTCAACAAGGATGTCTTTCACCCCATTTGTCATAAGGTGAAACTAATCTTTTCGTCAAACCTATGGATGTTAACTTGGTAGAATTCAACTTCACCGCCATTTCAGATCACCTCGCACCTCAAAACAATGCACTATAACTTCAGTTGTTTAATACAAAGCAAAAAATTAAAAAAGAAAAAGACAAATAGGAAACGCTCTGTAAGCCCAATGGTTTCCACCTTGGCATTCCCATCTTATTTTGATGATTCCAATACACAAGTGATTTATGATCACTAATGTGTTTGATTGTCTAAGTTGTAGATCACATTGGTGCTAAGACAATATTGCTTGGATTGAGGCCAAGAAGATCTCATTGGACCACATCATGAAGGCCAAAGACATCGAAGTCCAAGACAAATGAAGACTTGAAGAATTCATTGAAGATCAAAGTCATATTTGAATGTATAAGATCCAATCTTAGTTTTAGATTTTAAGAGGCATAATTAAGTTAATCTCACACACCCTAAATGTATAAGCGATTGTCCTTGTGGTGTTCCAACAATGTGGAACCCTCATAACAATCCTAACTTGGTGTAAAGTTGGAAGCCCAAAAACAAGAAGTGAAAATCTGCTTGACAGAGGCTTCTCGGAACTCCGAGAGAATTCTCGGAGCTCCGAGCTCGGAACTCCGAGAGATTCCTCGGAGCTCCGAGAAATGGTCCAGTAACATTTTTCTCACTTCTGTTTGTATTCCCGGAACTCCGAGATTTTTTCTCGGAACTCCGAGAACACTATAACGGTCGGATTTTTAGCCGTTGGGAATTTTCCAGGAATTACTACAATGCCACTGAACGGTCATATTTTGGTTTTCCTATATATATGGTCATTCTAAACTTCAAGACCATCAATCCTAACACTCAAAAACTTCATTTGAACATCCAAAGAGTGAATCAAACTTGATTATGCCTCTCATCCTCTAAAGACTAGGATTTGGATCATGGGTTCAATTTGTACAACATCTACATTTTGTAAACCCTTGTGAGGCATTGTTTTTTGTTCTTCTTTCTTATCAAGAACTTTGTATCGGGCTAGTGTTCGGAGAAGCGTAGCCCACTCTCCGTGGTGAAGATTGCCACCAAGGTTAAAGGTAATCGGAATTGTAATCGGCACCGATCTTCGCCGAAGTTAAGAAGATCACATAGTGAAGCCATCAACGGGTTTGGTTGGTGGAGTGGAGTAGGCCTCGCGTTTTGAGGACCGAACCACTTTAAATCTCGGGTGCACTCTCTCTTGAACTTTTGCTCTTTATTTGCATTGCACCTTTAGATTTAACTTGTGTGCTTGAATTTAATCCTTGATCTCTTAATCTTCTAAATATTGGGTTAAAGTTTTCAAAAGATTAAAACTCGTTAGCAACCTAATTTTTCACTCCTCATTAGTTGCCAATTCGGGACCACCCTTGGAATTTCACGCTCTTTCCACACAGTGATCAATCTAATCAATCCTAGTTTGATACAGTAACATTCCAAAATTATAAAAACTAAAGTAGAGGATAAATACCTTGTTGCAAAGTTCAACCTTGAACGGGAATCTCCTAAACAATCTTTAAACCCCGACGTTTATTCTAACTTTGATCCAACCATGATACCCACGATCTCTCCAATGTGGCTCATCTGACGATCTTTGACACCAATTGTTGAGAAATCCTCAAGAGAGAAACCGATCCAATTATGCACAAAGAAACAAAACAGTAGAAATAAACAAGCCACAAGATACACTGAAATTTACATAATTTGGCAAAGATGCATACGTCCACAAGCAATCATGAACATGATCTTCCATATGAGAAACACCATGCCGAGATGGCCTGTGGCTACTGCATGTCGGCTAAAGAAGTGGTATGGCCCACTGTAGACACCCCATTTTGACCGAACCCTATTTTATCTTGTTTTAAATAAAAACCCTATTAAACTACTGATCCGGTGTCCCAAATTTGTCCTTACGCAGGTTAAGGTCTCATTTAGTTCCCTTTAAAATATAGTCAAAATCCGTTGAGGTTTGCCTAGCAAACGGGAGTAGTTTGTAGCATAAGTTTAATATAGTGAAGCAGAAGAGGGGTGGTTTATCCAGTTTAGGGGTAGTCTAGTTAGAGTATTTAGCAGCAGAGGGTTGTCCCTGGGCAAGTAAAAGGGCCCGAATTGTCCTTAATTTTCATTAAGGCATTTTTCTGTGGACCATCCTATTAAATGAGTAAGCAAGTGAATATTAGTAAAAGGGGGTTGTCTAGGCAATTCATAGGGCCCAAAAATTAGGGAGATTTCCTATAAATAGAGATCCAAGGCCCAAGTTTGGGGATATTTTATTTATTGTAGATATAGGGTTTTCCTTGTTCTTAGATAAGAGAGAAGAAGAGAGAGTTTCTCATCAAACCCTAGCTTGCTCATTTTCTTCGATCAAAAATCCTTTCCTTCGATCACTATTTCCAATCAAAATCCATGGAATTTCGATAATTGTTCATAGAATCAAACCCTATTGTTTGATTTTGTTTTGTTTTGGTTGCCATTTTCATCTCTACAAACCCTAACTTTCTATCATCAAATTTCAGATTTGGTTGCTTTAACCTACATCCAAGCCATAGTTCTCTTCTTTTATTCTTACATCCTAGGTCAAGCTGTTTGGGACTTCGATCTGTTTTGTGAATAACTTAAACTTAGATCAGTTTGCATCTTTTGTTCCTCATGAGATTCTCAGTAAATTTCCTCTGAAATTGAGGACAAAGAAAAGAGGAGATTTAAGGTCTGGTATAAAAGCTAGAGGAGAAGTAAAGGAAACGAAGAAGGAGATTAATCGACGACTTCATACACAAGCACGAAGATCAAGTCAGGTAATTTATGTATTCCTTTTCAATTTATGATCAGGCTGCTAATTTCATCTAGTAGAATCGGTCTGGTTATGAAATTTAAGGTTTTTGTTCGTTTTTAGCTTGGATTTTTCAGGCCAGATCCTTCATTTTTTATTAAGAAAGAGAGCTATAGTTCATTTGTGTCTCTCTTGAATCTCTCTTTTGATGAAAAATCCTTTTGAACTAATAGATATTTCTGGTGATCTGATTTCTTTTTTAGATAAAATCATTTGATTTATCCAGTTATAAATTTGAGTGATTACTATCATATTTTGAATCTGTGTGATTTTTTTTTACTGAAATCTTTTATATGATGTGGCGTATGAATTTTTTTTTATTAATTTGATTTTCTTTGAAATGTTAGAAGAGTTTGCCTTACCTTTTTGTTCATAGGATCATTATTTTATTAAGTTTAGGCGTGTGAAAATTTAAGAAGTGTTGGTTGATGTTTTCAAAGGATTTACAAAAGATTTGACATTTCCATATACATTAGGTTCTATTTATGTGAAGCTTATAGAAAAGGATCTTGGTGACTTGTATTTAAATATATATATATATATATATATATATATATATATAGATATATATATATGATAATTAGTCCTAAGGAATGATTATTTATAGATTTGTTTTATCTTAACAGATTAAAACAGAGGAATTTTTTAGAATGACAGATGTTTTAATTCTAATATATTTCTTTTGAGAGTGTTATTAATTGATTCATTTAAAATAGAATTAAAGACTTAAGTTTTCTTCAAGAATCATTGTTATGATTTTTAGCTTATATGTTGATAATTATATTAAAAATTGTCAAAAGAAGCAGATGTTGAAAAATCTTATTTTTCTATGTATAAGTCCATATATAATGGATGATTGTTACTATCGTTTGCATTTGGTTATCAAGTTATTGTGTTGAGATTGTCTTATTAAATTTATGCTTGTTATTGCTCCTACATATTAGTATCACTGTGTGTCATGCTTTGACATTTGAGCATAAGCTTGGTTTAGCTTTTCTTCCTCTTTGTTCTGTAGTCATCTTTGGGAACCATTATAAACCTTGTTAGCTGTCACAATGTAGAGGGGCTAGTTGAATTAGTATAGTAATGTAAGCATAGTTGTACTGATATCATTTCCTCTTAGAAAAATGGCACAAACTTTTTGTCTCATTAACTCTACTTAGTTATTTCAACCTGATTCTCATCCGATCTTAGCTTTGGTAGTTGAGCCTAAAGGAAAGATGAAGATGGGTTTCATCATTGAGGTTATTTTCTGTATGATTGCTTGGCTTATAATGCTTATTTAAATGAGGAGATAGCAATGAATTCTACTTTTATCTTGACCTTTATGTGATTTTGGCTTAATGTCGGTAATTAAAGAAGGGATATTTGCTTTCAATTAGCAAATGAAATGGGCGTATTGCCATCGTGTTGATGGGTTGAGAGTCTTAGGATTACTTCCAATTAATTTGTCTTCACTACATCTCATAAAATTGATTGAGGTAGAGGGGTGTTGTAGCTCTTAAGTGTATTGGATAGGTTGATTCCATTGTCCAGGAGAGGACAACTTATTCAATAGGTTGTTTGGAAATGATATCAATCCAACTATGTATTGCCCGGTACATGATCTAATTTTGTTGTCCATTTTCTTTTATTCATCATGTAAAAGACTTTGGGGATCATAGCGATACCTTGGGTAATCTCTTTTCCCTCTCACCTTAATTTGATACCCACACTCTCTCCTCACACTTATGATATTGGCAGCCATCATCTCATTTTGATATTTGCAACCCTTTTTTTCATTTTTTATCTTGGCAGCCACCATCTCATTTTGATATTTGCAACCCTCTTTTGATTTTGATCTTGGCAGCCCTCACACACGTTTGGATAATGGCAGCCCTTACTTCCTTTATATTGGCAGCCCTCACACACATTTTGATATTGCAGCCCTTACCTCCTTTATATTATCAGCCCTCACACCTATTTTGATAATGGCAACCCTTACCTCCTTTATATTATCAGCCCTCACACCCATTGTGATAATGACAGCCCCATATTATTGCCTTGATGATTACAACATTATTTTGATGTAGTTGGTCGCTTTACACTGGGATAGTAAATTTCCTTGGATTAAATTATACACCTCCAATTTATTTGGTCTCTAAATTGATGAAGAAGTATTAAAGCAAATGCTACCCGTAATAAAGTTATGATAATATAAATGGATATTGTTGATATTAGCTGGGTTAGGTTTTGGTAATTGTATGAAAATTAATTCTGCCTTTTTCCCTGACATCGGATTTTTTCCCATGGAATTGACTTTTGTTCATTTATAAAAAAGACAAGTTCATATAAATACTTGAATAGTGTCATTCAAGTTAATAATTCTTAGTTTGTATGATAGTCCGAAACTAATTTTTATCTTTTTAGCTTGATTCATATCATATGTCAAAGATTCTACCCAAAAAACTTCATTTCTTCAGGAATGGTAAAGACATCTGGAAGCACTATTAATGTTGGGCTAAATGAGTTAGTGTAGTCATGTAACCTTCTCCAAGATAATAATTTCATTTTGTTGAGCTATATAAAGTTAACCGTTATATATATCTTTGTGTATTAAAAAATATATAATATATTTATCTGTTGTTGATTTACATATGATTAGTTCATAGATTGAGGTATCAAGAACAGATAAAGGAAAGGGGTAGTATAGATGCTGGTTATTAATTATTTATGTGGCATTGCTTTGATAAACAGCCAAGTTAGTCCATCATGCTAAAGTTAATTGATCTTTGTTGTTAGTGTATTAGGTATTAAACATCAATTTCTCAGAGGTTTCCAAGAATGGCGATGAAGGCGTTAGCCCAAGCCCATTCTTAGGGGACTTGCTCGGTCCAAGTAGCACTCCCCCCTTTATTTAGTTGACTAGCCAAGTCTTTTATATACTTTTAAATATTAGATTCCCTCTATTCATTGCAAGGGCAATGAAAGAGTCATCTAGAGCCCCTACTAGGAGACACACTCTGTCTTGATAGGCAATTCTCATTTGGAGACGAGCCTCATTTAGAGCTTACCCCTTAGGGAGTCCATCTTAGTTTTATAGAAAGTTAACCTATAGGAGACTATTTCAAGCCACACGAGTTGTACCCCCAATTATGTGAGAAGTTTAACTTGGTTTAGTAGTTTTACCCCTATTTATCATTGCAAGGGCAATGATCGGGATACTTGGAGCACATATTTGTGTCTAGGAGACTTCCTCAGTCTCACTAGCACCTGTTTATTTTCTTCTAGTAGAGAGTCTTTGACTTATGTACCTTACTTTGGTAGCGTTATTAGAGAGTCTTTGACTCATTTGCCCCTATATTTTGGTAGCGTTAATAGCGAGTCTTTGACTTAATTACCCATGTTTTGGTAGCGTCATTGGCAAGTCTTTGACTTATTTACCTCCCACATTTTTGGTAGCGTTAATAGAGAGTCTTTGACTTATTTGCACCCCCTCTTAGAGTTGTTAGACATGTTTTGATTTACATGTATTCTCTCCTTAGTAAGGTCAGTTATGAGTTTATCCTTTAGAGTTGTCACTACTCCCCTTGGTTAGAGACTAACTTAGTCTTATTAGAGCTTACCTACTTGGGATCTTAGATCATTTTCGTGTTCCTAGGACACTAGTTTGTTTGTTTAGGGATTTTCCCTTTTAGCCCTAGGGTTTGGCCCTAGTGTGATGCTTTGTTTGTCCCCTTTGGCCTTTGACCAAAAATGTGAAAATATTTTAAAACTCAAAAACATCAAAAATTTTAAACTTAAAAACATTCAAAAAATTTAAAATAAAAAAAAAACATTTGAAATCTAGAAACTCAAAAACATCATAAATTTGAAAATTCAAAAGACCAAAAACATTGAAACATTTGAAAACTAGAAAACATTGAAACATCGGAAAAGTTTAAGATTTTTACGAGCGTATTAGAAAAGTTTGTTTCCGAACTACGTTGGCTTGATCCTCTTTCACGAGGTATGTAGACAGTTTGGGATCTTTATCTCAAGTCCAGTCAAACTTTAAAAAACAGATCAGTCAATTCACTTTAAATGAAATTTTGCAAATGTTTTTCGAAAAGATCCTCCTTTAGAGTTAGATTTTTGTCCTAGATGTGTTGAGTGTTTTGATTGTTTTGTATTTGTATTAAATTTAGGACTTTGTCCTAGCCAGGAGTCTGTCATCGCCTCTGTCTGGTCAGTTGGCAATCCATATCGCCGACTGATGGCTAGAATAGGATGCGTTCGATAGCCTATATATTCCTTAGGTATACAGTCTAGTTGCACATAGGATGTAGGGCCCACCTGCATTAGTTTAGGGCTAACTTACATTTAGTTATGGCATATAGGGAGTCCTAAAATCTATAATCTACTTTAACCTAAATGATATCGCTCAACAAGCTTTAATCACAAGTCAAGTCCGGTCTTTAGGGCCGAGTCTATTTGATCGAGTCTATGATAGGAGTCCTAGATGTGTTAGGCATCATAGTTTAAAATAGGCGTGAAAGAACTGCGTGGCCTTGATTCCTGTAGAGGCGGGGATACGTAGGCGGCTCGGATGGATGTAAGGCTGTCCAAATTTCGGGCGAAAACATTTAGAGTTTAGGGTTTATTTTTAATATTTTGGGATTTGAGTATGTTATTCTGTACATTTCTTGCATAGGATCATGCTAGTGTGCTTTCATTCTTTGATTGGGTTGATGGTGATTTGTCATTCACATGTTTTAGTTATAGTCTTTACTTGTTCATTGTATACTTGCTTAGCTGTAGCTTCACCATGTTTAGTTGTAGCTCTCATTGTTTTATATAATTTTTCTTATTGCTTATACTCGTGTTTAGTTATACCCTTTAACTGCTTTCTTTATTGTTATTCACATGCTAGTTATAGCTCTTTACTGCTTTACTATTCATCATATCTGTTATGACCTGCTTAGATGTAGCTATGCATGCGAATGTTTATTACTTTCTAGATGTGTTGCGTTAGGGCTAAATGTGTTGTGTTAGGACTTGGATGTTTATTTTTCTTTATTTATCCCTGAGTCATACATGCTTAGGTAGACGTTTTCTCGGGGATGTTTGTTCCAATTTCACATTATTTTTGCCCAAAACTCTTCAAAGCTAATAAAAGATGGCATAAGAGACCGAGCGCGCTCGAGCGAATGGGATGCCTAACACCTTCCCCATTTGTAATCAGGCACCAGCCCTTTTATTTCTGGTTATCCATTGTGAACAGAGAATATTTTTTGGGTCCATGGCTATCCATGGATGGCGACTCTGAGTTATTTTAGGTACGTCTTGATTTTGAGGCTTTTGTCTCCGGATCAAGAGGTACCTTATTTGTATCGCCACTCGTGCTATGCTATGAGGGTGGCACCGTTTCGAGAGTTCCTTGGTAGAGCTCTCTTTCATGTGGAGATCCAAAGGACTGACAGGAACTCATTCCTCACCCCTCCTCAGATTGGGGTTTACAGGCTGGCGACTCTGCTAGAGATCTTTTGAAACATTGTCTAACTCTGTTAAAATGCCATTTTAATTAATTTTGAAGAAATTTAAGCCAAAATCAAGTTAAATGAGAACTTTTTCGTTAGAATCCAGGGGCACCAAGTAGGTGCGTAATAAAACAAGGGACTCACACACTTCACTTTATATTTTATTTTATTTTTGCTTTTGATCTATATATATAGTAGAGTCAGCCTCCGGGTATAAGTATAGTTAAGCCTGGCAGGAGGTGATTACCTGTACGGGGCACTAAGTGAGACTTATATCCAGGGCTATGCAGCCAATGAGCGTGATCCATTAACTCTGTGCATTGCTTAGATCATTCATGATGTACAAGAGCATGGATCATAAGCATAGTTCACCCTTATAGTGTATAATGGGGCCATATTTTGACACAAATATATATATATATATATATATATATATAGGATGTACATGTGCAGCTAGCACATGTGAGCCTAGTTATAGCCTGGCCTTAACCTATTTAGTATAGGAGAGTGGTTCGCCTTATGCGGCCACTCGTTACGTTGTTTAGTACTCACCAGTCAGTTATGAGTCGAGGCTCCTTGACTCCTCTAGATTAGACTAGGGATGGTGCCCCTAGTTAGGATATATATATATATATATATATATATATATATATATATATATATATATATTGATTGTTAGATCAGGGCCTACTTAGTGAGGTTTCCTTATCTAATTCAAATCAATTATATCTACCTGTTGTTCAGATCTGGATCTGGTCTGTAGCTTTTATTTTGCCATTATCATGGCCACGGTCTATCTGATTCCTCTAATTATTAGATGGAAACTTACTTTTTAGTAAGATTTCCCTATCTATCTTAATCAAATATATCCATATATCATTTAGATGAAGATCTGGCTGGTGGCTTCCACTTGTCATCATTATGGCCATGGTCTATCATCTGATTCTTTGATTATATGTCTGAACCATATCCTTTGTTATCCTACCCGTTGATTATTAGATGAGGACTTACTCTTTAGTAAGGTTCTCTTATCTATTTCAATCAAACATATTTGTTTTTATTCGGACTTGAATCTGGTCGGTGGTTCCTAATTCCACCATTATGGCCATGATTTATCGTTTGATTCTTTCATTATACATTCAGTTTTTCTTTTATCATGTTTCCTGGATTTGTATCCTACATATTGATTATTGGATGAGGACTTACCTTTTAGTAAGGTTCCTCTATCTATCTTAATCATATATATCCATCCATCCATTGGATTTAGACCCGGTCAGTGGCCCTTATTTGCTATCGTTATGACCATGGTTTATTTCCTGCTCCTTTGATCAAACTAGCTCCATTTCCCTTACCATTGATTCACCTTTTGGATTATGGTTGATGGAAGAGTTGATTTTGCCGAGTGTATCCATACCATCATTACATGATTTATTACCGAGATTATTCCTTGAACTTACCTATTTAAGGTTGACCCTTCTTTTTCTCATCATCCTATATCGTTTGAATGTCAGGTAACCATGGTGAATGACTTGTTGAAGAATTGGATTTACAAGATCCCTAGAAATCAAGAACCAAACTTATGTGAGGCCCTAGATGGAAACCCAAGAAAGGGGGTGAATTTGGTTTTAAAACTTTTTGCCAAAAATAATGTGGACTCTAAAAATAATGGCAAATAAAAACTATCAAGCACATAAAAGTAAAAACCACAAATGCACAACCACACAAAGATAAAGAGAGATTAAGAGTAAAGAGAGAGTGCACTGGATTTTTAAACGGTTCGGTCCAAGGATCCACACCAAGGCCTACGTCCACTCCACCAAGAATCTTGATGGCTTCACTAATCTGATTCCCTTAACGGAGAGGAATCAACCCAATTACAATCCGGAGAAAGCTCCGTGTCTCCAACACTCGCTCTTGAGAAGACTCTACGTCTCCTACACTCACCCTTGTGGAGATGGCTCCGCGACTCCACGCTGTGGACCCCGATCCTGAGAGGACGAGTGCCGAGGGACGCGAGATCCCTCCTGTAATCCTCAAAGATCTCCACAACGTGAAGGAGAGCTCTGCCAAGGAACTCTCGAAACGGATGCCACCCTCACAGCATAGCATGAGTGGCGATATAAAAAGAAAGAGATACATCCTGATCCAGAGCCAGGGCTCGAGACCAAGACATATCTGAAAAATAACTCAGAGTCGCCATCCATGGATATGCCATGGAACCAAAACAAATGCTCTGTTTGCAATGGATAACCAGAGATACAAAAGGTCCGTGCCTGATGACGAATGGAGAAGGTCCGAAGAGCGCCCCCAATTCGCCCGAGTGCGAACACTTGGTCTCTTATGTCATTTTTCATTAACTTCGAAGAAGTTTGGGTAAAAATCATGTGAAATGGGAACAAATATCCCCGAGTGAACGTCTACCTAATCATGCATGACTCGGGGATGAAATAATAAACACACATAAAGTAAGATAAAAGATGGGTCACCTAATGACAACTAGGTTATGAGTGATATACCTAACTGGTGTCTAAATTCTGGTGGACAAACACATGCATGCTACAGCTAAAGGTATCGGTCTGCACAAGAAAGTAAGAGAACACATCAAAACATATAATAACAACACAATAAAACCTAAGACTCTAAAACATTAGCCCGAGTCCTCGGATGGTCTGGTATTCATCCAAAGAAGCCTACGTATCCCCGCCTCCACGAGAATCAAGGCAACGTAGTTCTTCGCACCTATTCTAAACTAGGATGCCTAAGACACCTAGACCTCTATCTTAGACTCGATCTAAAAGACCGGACTAGTTCTTAAAGCTTCTTGCGCGATTATTTAAATTCCAAATGGATTGTGAATTTTAGGACACCCTATATGCCCTAGCTATATGCAGGTTAGCCCTAAGCTAATGCAGGTGGTTCCTACGACCTATGTGTAACTAGGCTGTGTGTCCTAAGGAAAACAATGGGATCACTAACGCATCTTAGACCTAGTCATCAGTCGGCGATGTGAATCGCCAACTGACCGGACGGAGGCGCTCCTAGCTAGGACAAACTCCTAACTCTAACACAGACACACAACAAGCACACAACAAAAGACAAACTCCTAACTCTAAAACAACACAAACAAGCACACAACAAATAAAAGACAAACTCCTAACTCTAAAACTCTCTATCTAGGACAAACTCCTAACTCTAGAGGAAGATCTTGTTGAAAACAAGGTTTCGAAGAAAAAAAAGGGTTAAAGCATTTATTTACAAAGTTTGGCTGGACTTGGGATATAAATCCCAAGCTGCACTACGTACCTCGGAAGAGGATCAAGCCAACGTAGTTCGAAACCAACTCTCAAACTACGCTTCTAAAAGAAACACTCACACTTCAGATTTTTTTATATTTTTAAATGTTTTTGATATTTTTAAAGTTTTCAAATGTTTTTGAGTTTTAAATTTCTAATGTTTTTGGATTTTAAAGCTTTTCCAATGCTCTGAACCTTTAAATGTTTTCAATCTTAAAGGGAACACGCAAGAACAACCACAAACTAGGGCAAAGCCCTAAATCCAAAAGGGGAAACCCCGAACAAGCAACTAGCGCCTCAAAGAGACGATCCATAACAAGAAACTGACGTCTCAAAGAGACAAACCATAACAAGAAAGATAGTGCCCCAAGAACAGAGAAAACAATCTAAGATCCTAAGCAGGGAAGGTTCTATATGACTGAGTTAGTCTCTAATGGAAAAACTCCTAACTAATAACACTAGGGAGGGAGAACAAATGAGTCAGAGACTCTCTAATAACACTACCGAGTCAAAGACTCTCTCTAAAAGAGGAGGCCACTCTAACATGAGGCTAGGTAAGCCTCCTAAAGGGGAAACTCTCTACATGAGACAAGGCTTGTCTCCGAGACACAAATGACGTAAAAAGGAATAAGAGACCCTGTGCATATTTGGCAAAGGTAAAACACCCAGCCGGGCCGGACAGCTACCTAGCCCTAGGGTGCAACAAATGTGCAACCCAATACCCATAAGGGTAGGGGTATGCTGCCAAGCCGAGTAGGGTGTTCTCCCAAAACCAAACGACGCACAAAGAGGAGGTTTAGCAAGAGAATGAGACTGGGCAAGTCTCCTATATACAAAGAGGGGTATGCTACTTGGACTGAGCAAGTCCCCTAAGGATGGGCTTGGGCTAGCGCCTTCATGGCACTCGCAATGAGAGGGGACTCTAGTTATCTAAAGAAATTTAACAGAAAATCTATAAGACTGTGTTAGTCTATCAAAGAGAGAAGAAAAGGCTACCAGATAATCGCAAATTTCAATCCATTCTTATAAAAATAAATCAAGTGCTGAGCAAAGAAGAAATTTCAATAAAAAAAAAATACACAATCTATAGCAATCATAAAATGATAAACAACATTAATTAGTCCAGACCAGCCGCTGGATAGCCTAATAAAGTAAAAGAAAATAATATTAAACACTTCTATGCCAACCACAAACCCCAATACGGGGACTCCAATGAAATCAGATGATGCCAAAGTAATCATCTGATATCATATACACATGATAATATTTCTATATCCCGCCTTGAAATCAGACAGTACTCATGTCGATAACATCGAATAGAGTAGTCATCTGATTTCCTTCTTCAATTAAGCCATTTATTTAAATAAAAAAAAACAAGTATGATAAGCTTTGAGATAATCTTACCTGAACAATCCGTTTATCTTCAACCTAACTCAAAACTTAACATAAAAGAAGAATCTTAAATTTTCAACAAATTGTACAAATGCATGCAATGATATTTCTGATTTTATCAAAGTGACCACAAGCTGAAGCATACAATGATATGTACAGAAAACTTCTTTCCTAGCAAAACTTTGGTAGTTTTTTATTTTATTTTGAAGCATTGTGAAAATCTTCAAGATAATACAGAAACTATCAGATTTTCACAATTTTTACACGATCAACAGAAACCACAAATACATGAAAGAAATATCATCTATTTTCAGCCGTTTCAAAAGAACAAACTCTGTTCACAAATTTCCCTCGAGTCCAAAGTTAAAATCTGTAAATTATTGAACTAAAGGACTCCTTGAGTATACAAAAAAAAAAGCTTCTGTCACAAAATTCCTAAGAACAAAACATTAATACCAATGCCATTTCATTTTGCAATTCCATTATTAACTCCAATCACAGATCCAAGCCTCCAATTCTCATCATATTTTCAAACTAAATGATGTAAAGCTAACCAAAATGAAAATGGAAATTATTTCCCTATGACCAGCAAAAGCATAATCATGTGGCTCAAATCTCTAATCTCAAAAATGAAGACAAATGACGGATTTATCAAGAGAATAGCCTACATGAATCTAGAAATATCAACTCAAATGAACCCAGGGCATTCTAGGCGTAACAGAAAATCATGCTATACAATAATTCATATATTCACATCCTCGACATGCGGTACAACAAACAATCAGATGATCAATTCATTTATGCCCACGACATGGAACAAAGTGATAATTTGATTTGCATCTTTCACTTAATACAAATGGCTTCACAACCCATTCACCACAGATATTAAACATCAGATTATATTCAAGAGTCAAATTGACACCAAATCCATGAATTAGTATCATAATATCTGAAAACAAAGTGAATAGCCATACAAATTTTAGCGATACAAGGGTCAGAGATGTTACCTGAGTTGCCAAAATTACCAAGAAAGAGATGATTGGAGAACTGCTCGACCCTGATGAAATCAACGAAGAAGATGACCACGCTTCACTGCAACAGCTTTCAGCTCTATGTCGATTGTAGATAGCTCCGAGCCAAAATGCTTTGGATCTAGGGTTTGATGGTGGAAATGAAGGTAGAAGATGAGAATGGAGAGGGCTGATGGAAGTGGATGCAGAGAAACAGGAGAGGTGTCTGGCTGATGTGGGTTTGGGCGAAATGGAGATGGGGAATGGGGTCTCTGAGATGGGGAAGCGATGGTCGGTGGGAACTGGGAGGAGGTGATAGCAGTGGAGAGAGATAGCCAAAGGTTAGAGGCAAAGGCCGGATTCCGGCGAAGTTGCCGGAGTTGCAGAAATGGTGGGATGGGATTAAAATGGAGGAGGGTGAAGGGGGAAGAAGGTGATTTGGGTTAGGTTCACGGTGGAAGAAGGCCGCCGGTGAATGGAGATTGGTGGCGGTTGACGGAGAAGATGACCGGATTTCGGTCACAAATAGGGGCGGATTTGAGGGTTTACTGGATTTCAATGGGTTTTAGGTGAAACCGAGTATGGGTTTTGCAGTAGAAGGGAAAACCGCAGATGGGGAATGGGGTTTTGAGGTGGGTTTGGCTTGAGCTAGAAGAAGAAGGGAGATAATGGAGATGGGTTTAATGGCGGTGGATTTAGGGTAGTGAAGGAGATGGTGGCGGTAGAGATGGAGATTGGTGGTGGTGATGGGGTAGATCCAGCCGGATTCTGGTAGTGAGATGATCGGTGGTGGAGGAGCGGTGGCCGGCCGGAGATGGCAATTTGGATGGGACGATGGCTCCCTCTCTTCCCTCTGCAGGTCTATCCTCCCTCACCCTCTCTCTCTCTGCAAGCTTCTCTCTCTGCAATTTCCCAGGCGAGAAGGGAAATCCACCTCTAATCTTTCAAAAATGAGGGGTTTTGGTGGCTGGCCGGAGGATTTGATGGACGGAGATCCAGCGGATCTGCCGGAGAAGAAGGAGCCTCACTCTCTCTGCTTCTCTTCTCCGATCTCTCTCTGTTTCCAACAAAATGGGTTTCGAAATGGGCTTGATGGTGTGCTGAGAGAGGGGGGTTTGATGGAGATGGGGTTCGTGAGGGTAGGTAGGAGAAGAAGAGAGGGTTTGGGTGGTGATGGGTTTGGTTTTGGTGGAGATTGAGGGTGGAGGAGATAATGGCGGCGATGGTGGTGCCGGCCGAAGTTGGGGTTGGGGAAGACAAGCCGAGGCCGAGCCTCCCTCTCTCCCCTTTTTTCCTCCTCCCTTCGGTGGTTTCTGGCGATTTTCTCCTCCTCTCTGCAAGGATGCGGCTCCCTCTCCTCCGAGAAAAATAATCAACCCCTTCTAGCCCTAATTCGTTGGGTTATATAGGTAGGTGAAAAATTCGTGCCTTTGTTTTCCTTGGGACAACCCCCTATGCAGTTAATTAACCCCCCCTACAAAAAGAAAATGACATACTGGCCCTATTTCTCACACGAACAAACCCCTCTCAGATAATTAGCCCCTTCTTTTATAGGGAATGATATACTTGTACCCCCTTATTCTTCCTTGGGCACTCCAACTCATTTCCAAACCATCGCCTTCCCCTAATTCGGGACAGCCCCTGCTTAACATCTTGTGACCACTCTTTTTACTTTACAAGGGCGACTCGGGCAGAACAAGGGGATAGCACTTGAGCCTTGCCTTTTGCTGCACACGAGGGCTGGTAATGGCACACCCTCCTTTCTTTAAGGAAATTACACACTTATTTGGCCTATTTTACTAAGCAAAATTTCATCAAATTCTTCTAAAATTTTACGGACACCTACTTAGGACCTTAACCTACCCTAAAGCTGATTTAGGGACACTATTTTACTGGTTCAAAGGGATTTTTATTCAAAATCAAGGGTTTAGGGTTCAATCAAAATGGGGTGTCTACACACGCACACTCGCCAATTATAAGTATAATCAAAAGAAAATGAAAATACAAATGCCTCTTTAAAGGCAAGATCAATCTCTCAAGTGCAAATAAAACAATTCTCAAAGATATACAATGAAGTCCTATGTCCAAATCTTCACTTCAAGCTCAAAGAGGCACAAAGGGGTTACATTCACTCTAAAGGTGTTCCAATAGGTTTAGGAGTGTCCAATCCATGCTAAAACAAGTGTTTTATTATATATATATATATATATATATATATATATATATATATATATATATATAGTGCAAAGGCAAATATAGCCGTTGGAGGGCATTTTGATAATTTTTTGAGCCCAACAGAAACTAGCCGTTATAGCTCCAACAGTCATATTCCCGAGACCAGACATCTAGTTGGTTCCAGAGCCAACCAGATGAATGGCCAGACTTCTGCTGCAAGGTCTGGTTTGCAAGTTCGCCTATCAAACGAATGAGTTTTCCTCTGATTTTTTGTACACATTGATATTGATATTAGAGAACATCATGGACCAAAATTTAGCTCATTTGGAAAACGTTTGGGTCCCATTTTGATCAACCAGATGATTGGCCAGACTTCTGCCGCAAGGTCTGGTTTGCAAGTTCGTTTATCAAATGAATGAGTTTTCCTCTGATCTTTTGTACATATTGATATTAATATTAGAGAACATCATGGACCCAAATTTAGCTCATTTGGAAAGTGTTTGGGTCCCAATTTGATCAACCAGATGATCAGGCAGAGCTCTGGTCCATCATCTGGTCCACTATTTGAGGTCCAATTTCTTCCATACTTTTTGGTCTTTCTAAGGCATTTTGTCCATGGTCTAAGCAACCTAATTAGGACCTATTAGGGTATGTTTAGTGCCCCTAAAACCCTAAGTGAAGATTGGGCTTATACAATCTATGAGACTTGAAAGACACTCGATCTTCTCTTTGTCTTCAACACTTCAAGTCTTCTTTGCTTACATGGATCATCTCTTTAATTCTTTAGCTCTACATGATCTCCATCAAAGGTCCAAGCCATCTTCTTTAGTCAGCTTCTCATAATCTCCATCAATGGTCGAAGCTTAGATCCATGCTTTCCTTGACATGTTGTGTTTGATTGATCAAGTCTCCAATACATGCACTAAAACATCAAACACATTAGATATAACAACACAAATCATCTTGTGTTTGGAATCATCAAAACATAGAAGATTGCCAAGGTGGAAACCTTTGGGCTTTCAAACCCATTTATCTGTTTGATTCATTCGCTCAACTTGTTGATATGTTCCATTACATGGATATCTTGAGAATAGAATGGGAACTTCTCAGTGCAACGGCTAAATGCTGGGATTCTGCCTTACATGTTTTCCATTTTGGGCCATACAATGTTTGTCCAATCTTTGAAGAATGGTGTGCTTTGTTAGAAATTCCTCCTGATGGTCCCTTGATTCGGCCAACCTACCCGGATTTTCAAGTTTCTACATTTTATAAGTTGCTGAAAAACTATTTTGTGGATACCTCCTCCTTTCTTGATGACAAAGAAGTACACATTTCTAAAATCATCAAAGCCTTTGCAAAAATGTCCAAGATTGATGATCCTCATTTCAAGCAGTGTCGGCGTAACACCCTCTTAATTAGTGCCTTTGCTCATTTTCTTGTTTACCGAGAGCAAAACACTGCTTCCTTAGTACTTCTAGATTTGGTGGACCAGGTTAATACGGAAGGAAACCCGGTGCCCACTATGTTGGCAGAAACTTTCTTTAGCCTAGACCGTATCATTAATTCTCCTAACAAAAATGGCAAAAAGTACTTTATCGGGTGTTCAAAGTTGCTATTTGTGTGGCTCTGTGAGGAACTCCAAAATTTTAAGCCATCAACCAACCGTGATACAATCTTGAGGAAATTTTCTATATGGACTCGTCTGGTTGGTCATAAGAGCAAAGAAGAGTGGTACCAGTGGTTGCAGTCTATCGACGAAAACCAAATTAATTGACAATATGCACGTGTTAGACATGCTACTTTCGGTACCCATAAAAATCAGAATGTTCGCTTTATGGGGCTTGAACAAACTTCCTTTTACATAACCAATCGAATTTTACGACAATTTGGAGGTCTTCAAAGCCAGCCCAGGGATGTACCGCTTTTTCCATGTGAAGCCTTGAACCCATTTATAGTCCAGCATTTAGTCACTGCATGGAATAAAAGGCCCGTTGAAGCATATCAATGTTTCGAAAACCCTCCAAGATTTAACGTCGGATCTTCATCCGAATCTAGTCGATGAGCAAGAAGAGAGAGAACCCAAGAAGGTGCGGATTGAGGGAGAAACAGTAAATTCTTCTTGAAGCTAAAAGTTCAATTCTCATGTCATTCTAATTTTAGTAGACTTTGTCTTGTTTGATCCTATAGTGATTGTAGTGAAAAATTTTAATATCATCAATGAAAAGTGTGTTTCTGTTTCTCTTATCTCTATTTGATCAAAATATTTTATTTCACTTATCATTCATTTAATCTAGTTTGTTAACTTCCATTCAGGATTCTGAAAGGGAGTAACCATCGCTCCAGCAAAAGATAACCAATCCAAACCTACCTGGTCTAGACCTTCCTCGGTATCTAGACTTGTCCGTCATTTTGACTCACCCGTAACATCTAGAGAGTCCTTATCCCCTACCTTAGAATTACCCAATTCACCTGAATCCTGTTCAATGACTGATCCTACTGATATTCTAGTGAGTATCCAGGAGATGATGAAGAGCATGACTCGAGATATAACGGGATTAAAAGAGGAAATGGCTCAGTTGAAAGCCCAAAATACTGACAAAGCCTCTACTTCTAGAGGGCTGTTGTTCAACCTCCCCCTGTCACATTTCCTAGCCATGTTAGACCTATGTCCCCCCTATAGAAATTGATTTAGATGAAGAGCAATACGCTGAGGAGTATTGTGCTCCGAGACAGGACAAGGAGAAAGAATTATATGATTTGTATGAGAAAATGGCTCGTGACATTGAGAGCATGAAACTTCAAGGGCCCAAAGGGTTTGATATTTCTGAATTTCTGATGTCCCCTAGTGCTATATTCCCACCCTAGTTCACGGCACCAGACTACGATAAGTATGATGGAACTTGGTGTCCGAGAAACCACGTCAGGTGATTTATTACTCTTTCTCAGCAGCATGGTCTGAATCGAGAGCAGATGGCCCAGTTGTTTCCGATGTCTCTTACAGGGGTGGCCAAAAGGTGGCTTTTGAGGCTGACACCCGAAGATGTTAGGACTTTAGAAGAGATCTATTACAAGTTTGTTGAACAATTTTCCATGGAGGAAGGTATCGAAGTCACTAAGAGAGATCTTAAACAGTTGAAACAGGGTCCCCAAGAAACTTTCACATCGTTTATCAGGCGCTGGAGGCGCAAGTCCGCTCAGTTGGGTCAAAGAATGATAGAAGAGGACCAGATAAAATTAGTGATCAAAAGCCTATCCTCTCCATATTTTCATTTCATGGCGCCGCAGCACTATCAGAATTTTGATCATCTGATAAAGACCGGTACTAAAACTGAAGATGCTATTGCTAAGGGCTTAAGGGCCAAGATTTTGTCTGACGTTCGAGAAGGAAAGAGACCCATGGTCCCACCTAAGGAGGTCCATGCAGTTGACTATGTTAAACCAGCTTTCAGACCAGAGGCCAAGACAGTTACTGAGGTGGCTAAACCAGCAAGGAAAATGTTTCTAGACATTTCGACCCACTCCCTTACCCTTTACCCATGATACTGAAAAGGCTGATAAGGGACAAAAAGATAAAACTTTCGGATACTAAACCTGTGCCAAATCCCTTACCCCCATACTGGAGACTAGATCGATACTGCGAATATCATAGAAACTCAGGTCATTTGACTGAGAATTGTCTGGCCTTGAAGCATGCGGTCCAGAATGTGATTGATAAGAAAGAACTCGCTGTTGAAGGACCAAATATCACTCAGAGCCATCTTTCTAACCATCGTGTTGTTGCTCCTCCTACTACTAATGCCATCTTTGTAGATGAGCCTCTCCTTGATCCCTCTGTACTCATCTGTGCTATCTCATCTGATAAGCCGTATGTTTTGAGGTTTAATGATGAGGAACTTGAAGATGTGAAAGGGAAAAAACCATATGTGTTTTCTTTTGATGATTCTGAACTTGCCGAGTCTTCTCCATCTCAGTCCTATGTGTTTCAAGGTGATGAAAAGGAGAAAGAAAAGAAGACTCCATACCTTTAAGGGTGGATGATTTTGAAAAGGAAAAAGTCAGTAGGACTCCTTATGTTATAAGAATGGAAGAAGACGAATTATTGTTACTGGATGATCAGTGTGACGAGATGCGTCACATGACAAGAGGAGGTCGTGTCTTTAAGCCTCCTGAGTTGAGTGCTGACAACCCAGCAGAAATTGCAAGGGCCACTGAGGGTCAGAGACAAAATTAGCTTGTGATAGAAGAAGAGGATGACAATCTCCTGAAACAACTAAAGAAGACCTAAGTGAATATCTTATTTGGGGTCTCTTGATGTCATCTTCTAAGCACCGGAAGGTTATGCTGAAAGAACTGAACGCAGCTCAGGTGTCTGTTGACTTTACTCCTGATGAGCTTGTCAGTCTAGTACCCATGGCTAGAGCAGCAAAAACTTTATCATTTACAGATGATGATTTGCCACCAGAAGGGAGAGACCATACGAAACCCCTCAGAATTACTGTTATTTGCAACAAAAAGAAAGTACCTAAAGTACTTCTTGATAATGGGTCTACACTGAATGTATGCCCACTAAGCACAGCAACTACGCTGGGTTTTGGACCCAAGAGCTTCATTCCTTCAGACTAAGGTATTCTGGCTTACGATGGGACTAGACGTGATGTGATAGGGACTTTGGTAACAGAGGTACAAATTGGCGAAGAAGAATTTGATGTTGAGTTTCAAGTTCTGAACATCAAGGCCTTCTTTCTGTTGTTATTGGATCGTCCATGGCTACATAAGGTTGGGGTTGTCTCGTCCACTTTGCATCAAAAATTGAAATTCATCCTGAAAAACAAGGTGATCACTGTTAAAGGGGACCCTAACTTAGATATAGGTCAAATATCTCAAGAGCTTGTTGTTGGCAAATCGGGAGATGTCAGTTTGACCGGTTTCTCCTTAGAAGTGACGGCTATAACTCTTGAAGAAGCGATGAACAAAGAAATCTTTTTCTTAAGTAGCACAAATTTTAAGGTTGTCAAGATGATCCGTCTACAAGGCTATATCCCAGGTGCAGGTTTGGGTAAATACCATCAGGGTAAAACTGAGTGGCCCGTGTTTCAAACTTTCAATGGTCTGTTCAGACTGGGGTACAAACCAACTAAGGCTGAGGTTAGAGCAATGAAGAAATAAATGTTGAAATGGGTAGAATGCCGCCGTAAAGGTTTGGACTTGCCGATGGGCCCGCTTGACTTAACTATGAATGGCCATTTTCGCAAAGAGGGAACGGATTCTCCATTTTGCGGTTTTACTGAGACTTGGCTAGATGAGAATACAGGACGAGTGCTTCCAGGGTTCAAGATTTTCTTTGATCTTGAGTTAGAAGATGAGTCAGTGGGTATACAAATTACAGAAGTAGAGTTAGAGATTGATTGGGCTGACCACATGGAGCCTAGCCTTATGAATTCACTTTTCCAAGAAGGGTCACAGATTGTGGCTGTCATTGACAGGAGCCCGCTGATACTAAACCCGACACACCTCATCACCCCGGTAGAGGGACCTTTGACCAATTGAACCTCTCAGGTCCTACCTCAGGTTACCTTTCCGAACAGACATACTCTCCTAAAATAGTCAGTTGTTCGTAAGTATGTGTCAGTTTCTAAGTTTGATTCAGAGTCTTTTTCTTCTAATGATTCATTTGATGCAGGTACCATAGAGGTCCAGTCTATCCCTGAGGTCGGTGACGGGTCTTCTTTTTCTCCTAGTGGGGTCGAGTCGGAGGTCATTTCCAATGGTGGATTTGATGTTTCTTCTTTACATATGTTTGAGTCAGTTGACACTGATGTCAACTTATCAGTTGAATCTGTAAATACGAGTCGTGAGTTCATTGTAAAGCCTGATGTGGGCTATTCATCATTTGATGTAATCAATTCATTCAATGAAATAAAGGGCTCTTTTTCTGTGTACATTCCTATTTCTATTTAATCTACTGAATCTGCTTTAAAACTGATAATAATAATAACAATCAAGACTCCCCCTCTGATGAGGATGCCAACGAAACTCCCCCTGAAATCAGACATACTATCCAATAGGAGGAGAGTCGCCGAGCAAAACCGCTCAAAGAGGAAATTGAGACCGTGAATATAGGTGACGAAACCTTGATTCGGGAGATTTGGATTGGCAAAACTTTATCTCCTGAAGAGCGCAAGGAATTGATCGCCTTACTAAGAGAGTTTAAAGAGGTTTTCGCATGGTCTTATGACGATATGCCAGGATTAAGTGAAGAAATTGTTCAGCACCGCTTACTTTTAATCCCTGATGCTAAATCAAAGAAACAGAAACTCCGCAAACTCAAAACAGAATGGGAGTTGAAAGTCTATGAAGAGGTTAAGAAACTACTGGATGTCAAATTTATTCAAGTAGTGGAATATCCTGAATGGCTTGCAAATATTGTACCGGTGCCAAAAAAGGACGGGAAGGTCAGAATGTGTGTTGATTCTAGAGATTTGAACAAGGCGAGTCCCAAAGATAACATCCTTTTGCCAAATATTGATCTCCTGGTGGATAACACAGCTGGACATGCTCTTTTATCCTTTATGGATGGGTTCTCAGGCTACAACCATATTAAGATGGCACCTGAGGACATGATTAAGACAACATTTATTACTCAATGGGGCACATATTGCTACAGAGTAATGCCGTTTGGGCTAAAGAATGCCAGTGCCACATATTAGAGAGTTACAACTACTCTTCTTCATGACATGATCCATAAAGAAGAGGAAGTCTACGTAGATAACATGATTGTAAAGGGGAAGACTCGACCTGAGCACACCATTACATTAAGGAAATTCTTCGAAGGAATCATGAAGTATAAGCTTCGCCTAAACCCGAGTAAGTGCATATTTGGCGTTACATAAGGAAAACTATTAGGATTCATGGTCAGTGAAAGAGGAATTGAGGTTGATCCTCAAAAGATCAAGGCAATCCAAGAAATGGAACCGCCAAAGAGAGAAAAATCGATCAGAGGTTTCCTTGGGAAAGCTCAGTATTTGAGAAGGTTCATATCTCATTTAACTATGACATGTGAACCGATTTTCAAGGTTTTGAAGAAGAATTCCTCAAAGAAGTGGAATGACGAGTGTCAAGAAGCATTTGAGAAAGTTAAGCAGTGTTTGTCTTTTCCTCCTGTTTTATCGCCTGTCATTCCAAGCTAGCCATTGTTGTTATACTTGTCAATCACAGACATGGCAATGGGTTGTATGCTTGCTCAGAAAGATCAAGAGTCTAAGCTGGAAAAATTCATCTACTACATCAGTAAGAAGATGCTAGAGTATGAGATCAAGTATACTATGTTGGAAAAGACATGTCTAGCATTAGTTTAGGCATCCCAAAGGCTTAGACATTATTTGCTGTCAAGCAAGGTACTTTTGCTTTCACGGATGGATCAGTTAAAGTACTTGCTGGATAAACCCCCTTAGAGGAAGAACTGTAAGGTGGTTATTGTTATTGTCAGAGTCTGACATCACTTATGTCACTCAGAAATCAGTTAAGGGGCGGGTCATAGCTGAGCAGTTGGTTGATGCTCTTTTGAAGAGAACACTTTTCTGAAGGCAGAATTTCCTGATGAAGAGATTATGGAACTTGAAGAAGAGAATCCGAATAGCAAGTGGTTAATTACTTTGACGGAGTGGTAAATAATCAAGGACAGGGAGTAGGAGCAGTGCTTGTATCCCTGAAGAAGGAGTACATACCTATCTCTATCAAGTTGCAATTTGAGTGCACAAATAATATGGCAGAATATGAAGCATATATTGCTGGTTTAGAGGTAGCCTTAGCTCTTCGAGTTCAAGACATAGATGTGTTTGGGTATTCAATCCTTATCATTTGCCAAGTTAATGGAAAATGGAGAACAGGGGAAACAAGGTTGATCCCTTATAACACATATTTAGAATCTTTAGTTAAGAAGTTCAGGAGTATCACTTTTACTCATTTGTCAAGAATCAGAAATCATTTTGCCGATGCTTTGGCTACTCTTGCTGCAATGTTAGCCATCTCTGCTACAATGGAAGTTCAGCCACTAGCTGTTAGATTACAATGGGCCCCTGCGCACGTGAATACAATAGAGATATCAACAAGATGTCCATATGGAAAACTATGGTACACGGATATCAAGAACCTTATTGCTGGCAAGGGACATCCTCCTAAAGCTTCAAGTAAAGAGATGAAGACTCTTCAGAGGTTAGCTACCAACTTCATCATTTGTGGTGAAGAGTTGTACAGGCGATCGTTTGATGGAATGCAACTTCTATGTATTAATGAGGACAAAGCTGCAGAGCTTATTAAGCAGATTCATAAGGGAGTTTGTGGACCTCACATGAACGGCAAGATGTTATCAAGAAAAATCCTGAGACTTGGATTCTACTGGCCGACGATGGAAGCCGATTGTTTTGCTTTGGTGAAGAAATGCCACAAGTGTCAAGTCTATGCAAACCTAATTCATGTTCCTCCTTCAGAGTTACACTCTTTGACACTGCCATGGCCATTTTTAGTATGGGGAATAAATATTATTGGAAAGCTTTATCCAAGATCCTCAAGCGGGCATGAGTACATTTTGGTAGCTATTTGATTATTTTACAAAGTGGAACGAGGCTGCATCCTATGCTTCCATAACTTCAAACACAGTTGCGAAGTTTATCTGTACAAACATTATCTGTAGATACAAAGTACGTCATGAGTTGATTTCAGATAATAGATCACATTTTAAGAAAGAGGTAGTACACTATCTGAAGAATTTAAAATCAAACATCATAAGTTATCTCCCTACAGGTCGCAAACAAATGGAGCTATAGAGGCAGCAAATAAGAATATCAAAGCCACTATTAGCAAGATGACTGAGACATATAAGGATTGGTTGAACAAGTTAACATATGCCTTATGGGCTTATAGGACATCAATCAAGTCTTCAACAAGTGTAACTCCGTACTCTTTAGTGTACGGAATGGAAGCAGTTCTCCCTGTTGAGCTGAGAATTTTGTCTTTGAGAATAATGTTAGAGGTGAACCTGCCAGAATCTGAATGGGCAAAGGCCAGTTATCAAGAGTTGCAAATGATAGATGAAGAGAGGCTGAGAGCCTTATACCATATCAAGGGATATCAGAGGCGGATTGAAAGAGCCTTCAATAAGAAAGTCTGAGTTAGAGATTTGAAGCCGGGAGATCTTGTTTTGAAGTCCTACAGAGCACCGGTATTTAATCCTAGATGAAAATTCAGGCCAAATTAGTCTGATCCTTATATTGTCAACGAAGTCCTGCCTGGAAAAGCCGTAAGACTCCTCGATGAAAATAGAGAAAAATTAAATGAACCTACAAACCAGGACCAATTAAAGAAATATTATGCTTAAGTACACCATCCTTGAACGATTTGATCCTTTAAAAACCAACATCCAAAATATTTTAAACCATTTGCACACCCTTTGGGCCTAAAAAAAGTTGTTTTCTTTGATAAACACAAACTAGGGGCATTTTATTTTTTTATTTTTGTTTTGAACTACGTTATGACCTGATCCCTTTTTAAGGGTACGTAGGCAACCTGATCAATTCAGGTTTGGTCGTAACCTTTTGAAAAAAAAACAACAATCCTTTAAACCCCAAATGGGCGAACTACGCAGACCTGATTACCATTTCTTCAGGGATACGTAGGCAATCTGAAGGGTCCAGATTCGGTCTAAATACATAAAAACATACCAAAATTTTAACCTGTTTGAACCCAAGCCTACCTGAAAATCCTTCTGGTGTATTTAGGCCCAGGTTTGTAGAGAAACAGAAAGAAAGAAAAATGGCACAAACTTTTTGTCCCATTAACTCTACTTAGTTATTTCAACCTGATTCTCATCCGATCTTAGCTTTGGTAGTTGAGCCTAAAGGAAAGATGAAGATGGGTTTCATCATTGAGGTTATTTTTTGTATGATTTCTTGGCTTATAATGCTTAATTAAATGAGGAGATAGCAATGAATTCTACTTTTAACTTGACCTTTATGTAATTTTGGTTTAATGTTGGTAATTGAAGAAGGGATATTTGCTTTCAATCAGCAAATGAAATGGGCGTATTGCCATTGTGTTGATGGGTTGAGAGTCTTAGGATTACTTCCCATTAATTTGTCTTCACTACATCTCATAAAATTGATTGAGGTAGAGGGGTGATGTAGCTCTTAAGTGTATGGATAGGTTGATTCCATGGTCTAGGAGAGGACAACTTATTCAATAGGTTGTTTGGAAATGATATCAATCCAACTATGTATTGCCCTGCACATGATCTAATTTTGTTGTCCATTTTCTTTTATTCATCATGTAAAATACTTTTGGGATCATAGCGATACCTTGTGTAATCTCTTTTCCCTCTCACCTTAATTTGATACCCACTCCCTCTCTCTCTCTCTCTCTCTCTCTCTCTCTCTCTCTCTCTCACACACACACACACACACACACACTTATGATATTGGTAGCCATCATCTCATTTTGATATTTGCAACCCTTTTTCATTTTTTATCTTCGCAGCCACCATCTCATTTTGATATTTGCAGCCCTCTTTTGATTTTGATCTTGGCAGCCCTCACACATGTTTTGATAATGGCAGCCCTTACTTCCTTTATATTGGCAGCCTTTACACACATTTTGATAATGGCAGCCCTTACCTCCTTTATATTATCAGCCCTCACACCCATTTTGATAATGGCAGCCCTTACCTCCTTTATATTATCAGCTCTCACACCCATTTTGATAATGACAGCCCCATACTATTGCCTTGATGATTACATCATTATTTTGATGTAGTTGGTCGTTTTACACTGGAATAATAAATTTCCTTGGATTAAATTATACACCTCCAATTTATTTGGTATCTAAATTGATGAAGAAGTATTAAAGCAAATGCTACCTGTAATAAAGTTATGATAATAAAAATGGATATTGTTGATATTAGCTGGGTTAGGTTTTGTTAATTATTGTATGAAAATTAATTCTATCTTTTTCCATGACATCGGATTTTTTCTTATGGAATTGACTTTTGTTTACTTATAGAAAAGACAAGTCATATAAATACTTGAATAGTGTCATTCATGATAATTCTTAGTTTGTATGATAGTCCAAACCTAATTTTTACCTTTTTAGCTTGATTCATATCATATGTCAAAGATTATACCCAAAAAACTTCATTTCTTCAGGAATGGTAAAGACATCTGGAAGCTCTATTAATGTTGGGCTAAATGAGTTAGTGTAGTCATGTAACCTTGTCCAAGATAATAATTTCATTTTGTTGAGCTATATAAAGTTAACCTTTATATATATATCTTTGTGTATTAAAAAAATAAAATATATTTATCTGGTGTTGATTTACCTATGATTAGTTCATAGATAGAGATATCAAGAACAGATAAAGGAAAGGGGGAGTATAGATACTGGTTATTAACTATTTATGTGGCATTGCTTTGATAAACCGCCAAGTTAGTCCATCATATTAAAGTTAATTGATCTTTGTTGTTAGTGTACTTGGAATTAAACATCAATTTTTCAGAGATTTCCAAGAAGGGCGATGAAGACGTTAGCCCAAGCTCATTCTTAGGGGTCTTGCTCGGTCCAAGTAGCACTCCCCGCTTTATTTAGTTGACTAGCCCAGTCTTTTATATACTTTTAAATATTAGATTCCCTCTATTCATTGCAAGGGCAATGAAAGAGTCATCTAGAGCCCCCACTAGGAGACACACTCTGTCTTGACACACTCTGTCTTGATAGGCAATTCTCCTTTGGAGACGAGCCTCATTTAGAGTTTACCCCTTAGGGAGTCCATCTTAGTTTTATAGAAAGTTAACCTATAGGAGACTATTTCAAGTCTCACGAGTTGTACCCCCAATTATGTGAGAAGTTTAACTTGGTTTGGTTGTTTTACCCCTATTTATCATTGCAAGGGAAATGATAGGGATACTCGGAGCCCATCTTTGTGTCTAGGAGACTTGCTCAGTCTCACTAGTACCCTTGTTTATTTTCTTCTAGTAGAGAGTCTTTGACTTATTTACCTTACTTTGGTAGCGTTATTAGAGAGTCTTTGACTCATTTGCCCCTATATTTTGGTAGCGTTAATAGCGAGTCATTGACTTATTTACCCATATTTTGGTAGCGTTAATGGCAAGTCTTTGACCTATTTACCTCCCACATTTTTGGTAGCGTTAATACAGTCTTTGACTTATTTGCACCCCCTCTTTGAGTTGTGTAGACACCCCATTTTGACCATGCCCTGCACCTCCATGTTTTATGCTTAACTTTTTCAAATTAGTGTGTTAGGACCCCAAATTACACCCTAGGCTAGCTTAGGGTCCCACCAAGGTCCCTGTAAAATTTCGTCAAGATCCATGCACGTTTGCCTAGCAAACGAGCTAAGACAGTGTCGTGGTGCAAGTTCAGGAAGGGGGAGTGAAATACCTCATTTCCCATGTAAAAGAGGGCATTCTGGGGGATTCATGTTACTTCTTTCACAAGCAATCTCTAAGAACCATTGGATTAAATCAGAAGGCTAGGATTGTGCAAAGACAAAGGAATCTTAACCCCATTTTCTGCTTAGACCACCCCATTTAGGATGAAAGAGAGTGAGAAATACACTAGTAGGGGCTGTCCAGAGCAAAGATAAGGGGTGCAAATGTATCATTTCCCTTTACATGAGATGGGGGTTACCCATGAGAGAAAAGGGGGGGTCAAATATATCATTTCCCTTAAAAGGGAAACGAATTACGGTTTGAGAGAGGACCCCATTTTCTGAAAAAGAGGGAGAGGGGCAGCCGCAAGAGAGAGCAGAGAGGGAGAGGAGAGCTGCTATTTCCGACCATCCCCTCTTCTCCGGCTCCATCTCCCATCGGGATTCCGGCCAAACCCACATCTTCTTCTTCTTCTTTTTTTTCTCCCAGCCACCACCCCATCTTCTCCGGTGGGCTTGCCGGAATCCGGTGAAGCCATCGGAGCCACCATCACCTCTGTATTTCTCCCCTTATTCCCCTTCTCTAATTTGCTAGCCACCATCACTCACACCTTCCACCTCCCTCCTCAACCCCATCTCACCGACCATCTCCATCTTCATTTAGTTCTAATAATCCCAAACCCACTCCTCAAAAACCCCAAATCAAAACCCACCTCTACAAATCACCACCAAGCTGCCTCCACCACCACTATCCCCATTTTTAAAAAAAAGAAAGAAAAGAAAACAGAGAGAGAGAGAGAGAGAGAAACAGGGAGAGAGAGAGAGAGGGGTTTTGCAGGTTCACTTCTCCGGCAATCTCGCCGGTGCCGGCTCCCCACCTCCGCCATGGCCGCCCACCTTCAATCATTTTCCTTCTTCCCTCCTACATTTGCTACCTACTCAAACCCATCTCACCTTCTTCCAGGTAAAACCCATCTTCACCTACTTCACAACCATCAAAACCCGTTATCACCTCCACTGGTTTGCCATCTCCATCAGAATCCCTCTCCATTTGTAACTCTAGCCGTTCATTTTCTTCTCCACCACCGATAGCCATCTCCTTCTCCACCCTTCCATTTGCCTATCCCCCCATTGCCCAAACCCATCTCACCTTTCTTCATATAAAACCCTCTCCGGTAGAATCTCGAGCTCCGGCCAATACCCCATCCGCCACCGGCACTCTTCTTTGCCCAATATAACCCACATCAACCACCATTTACCACCATCCACACCACCACCGTTCCACATCCATCCCCATTGATTCCGGCCATCTTGCCGGAATTCGACCAAAACCCCACAAATCCGACCCCACTCCAACAGCAACCCTCTCCCATTCAAACCCTCTTCTCACTATCAAAACCCCATTCTCCCTCCATGGCCACATCTCCCTAGCAGCCACCACCGACTACCTCCTCTATTTTACCCCTTTCCTACTTCACAGCCACCGTCAAGCTCCCCCAATTCCCACCTTTAGATCTGTAAGAAATAGATGTTATTTTCTTTTAGGGTTTGTGGAGCTTGTGAAGGAGAATATTAAAGAAGAAGCAGAGAGTTCTAATTCTGGGAGTTTCAAGGGAAGGTTCATAAGGGAATTGCAGAGAAAGTAGTTGATAGAGAGAAATTGAAAAAAAAATTGTAGAAAGAGAGATATGAGAGAGAGAAAGAGAGTGGTCATTTTGGATGAAAATTCCAAATAGATTCATTTGCCAAAGCTTCAGATCCCGAGTTTCTGCCGATCATTCTAAAAAAAGAAGAAGAAGAAGGCTACATTTGTTTAATTTCATTTGGGTTCATGGCTGGTGGAAGGTATAAGGAAAGAAAAGAAATGGGAAGGTAAGTTCTCACATAGGACTGTGCTTCGTTTAGCGTTTGATTGAATTCAATCTCCCTAGTCCTCGAGCATATATTTCTTTTCTTATATTTTTTTATTTTACTCCCTTAACATCCTTGACCACAGTTAGGTGTTCCCTTTTCCTCTTTTTTCTTGTTTCAGAATGCGAAACTATTCATTTTCTTGTTTTAACTTCTGTTCACCGTTGTGTAGATCCCTGATCTCCATAATATAAGATTAATTTACCTTTTGGTTTCGTTCCACTCTTTTGAACAGATTCTTAGAAAAAGTAATAAGGGGGTTTTTTGGGTCTTGGATTTACTTGGGTCTTGGATTTACTTGGGTCTGTATTTCAATAGCCTAAATTCATCTTGATTTTCTTTAGGTCCTCGATGTCTGACTAGAGACGCAGAGCCACTCGTTTTAAGAGTTTGTCATTATCTCCGTATCTGGGCCTTGAAAATGTGAAAATGAGGGAATTGAACTTGCCACAAAATCTTCGTTTCTGAGCATTTAAGTTTTATTTATATTTGTGTTCTCCTTGATGGGTATTTGTAGCATGAAGTGACAGTATTTAGTCATATGTTTTGGTTGTGATCTGTTATTGGTCATTTTACTATTTGTGCGCCCATATTGTTTGTGCAAAGCAGTAGCCAGGTTGGCCCTTCATCACCGCAAGGTGAGGGATTCCTTTCTTCCTTTCCCCGGGTCCATCTTTTCACACGTTCCTTGGGATCCTCTTCGAGTTTTAGAGTTCCATCAATCTTGAGAACACTTTGTCGGGTATGGCGACGATGGAACGTTTTCTTGAGCCAGTCTCTTCCCTTCCTGCCTTAGAGTTTTCGCAGGTTAAGGGATTCTCTCCTCTTAGAGTGTTTAGCCGGTTAGGACCCTTCCTTAGTGACCGATTGTTTATTGGTTCTTCGTATAGGTTTTTTTGTTGTCTGTCCCCTTTTGTTTAGAAGTCTACCCTTAGGGTTAGAAGCTTTTCATCTCTCGTTTGTTTAGGTTTTTCCCTCGCAGATTAGATATCGTCTCCTTTGGAGATTGATTAGGGCTCGTTAGTTTTGTTTTCGTCTCTTTGAGATTGTTCTTTTCTTCGGGATTTTAGTCCCCCCCTATTTTGATTTCTTTCCCCCAAGGCTTTAGGGATCCCGTTTCCCTCTTTAATACCCTACTGTGATATGGTGGGTATAGAGGCTCTTCTATCGGATCCCCTTTAGCCGAAAGGGTGTTAACACACTTTTTAAACGTCAAAAATATAAAAGCACTTCAAAAACATTTGAAAACATCAAAAACCTTTAAAAAATCTAAAGTGTTGAGTTTTATAGTGTATTAGGAAAGTTCGTTTCGAACTACGTTGGCTTGATCCTCTTCTACGAGGTACGTAGTGCAGCTTGGGATCATTATCTCAAGTCCAGCCAAACTTTGTAAATAAATCTTGTAACCCTTTTAAAAATATAAAAATCTTCTAAAATATTATTTTTCGAAAAGATCTTCCTCTAGAGTTAGGACTTTGTCTTAGATAGAGAGTTTTAGAGTTAGGAGTTTGTCTTTGATGTGCTGCGTGTTTTGTTTGTGTTTGTGTTAGAGTTAGGAGTTTGTTACGCCTCCGTCCGGTCAGTTGGCGATTCACATCGCCGACTGATGACTAGGTCTAAGATGCACTAGTGATCCCATTATTTTCCTTAGGACACACAGCCTAGTTACACATAGGTTGTAGGAACCACCTGCATTAGCTTAGGGCTAACCTGCGTTTAGTTAGGGCATATAGGGTGTCCTAAAATTCACAATCCACTGGAATTTAAATAATCGCATAACAAGATTTAATAACTATTCCGGTCTTTTAGATCGAGTCTAGGATAGAGGTCTAGATGTCTTAGGCATCATAGCTTAGAATAGGTGCGAAGAACTACGTTGCCTTCATTCTCGTGGAGGCAGGGATATGTAGGCTTCTTTGGATGAATATCAGATCATCTAAAGACTCGGGCTGAAGCATTAGAGTCTTAGGTTTAGTTGATATTACTTTAGGGCTTGTGTTTGCATTGATGATGATTTTCGCATAGGATCATGATAGCGTATGTTCATTTCCTTGCTTATTTACGTGCTTAGCTATAGCATTTACCTGCTTATGTGTTTTACCTAGTTGTTTAGTTGTAGCTCTCACATGCTTAGCTGTAATTCTCTATCTTTATCAGGTATTTGATTATTATCTTTTACTATCATTTACTGACGTTTGCTCATTGCGCAGGTTCATCTTCTTAGCTGTAACACTTTACGGTATTACTGCAACTGCTATTTGTCATTTACAGCTTTCTAGATGAGATGTGTTAGGATTTTATATTAGGTGCTATGTATTCGCCCCATTGTAGATAGGCGCTATGTGCACGCCATAGGTTTTTATTACTGCAACTGCTATCTGTCATTTACTGCTTTCTAGATGAGATGTGTTAGGATTTTATATTAGGCACTATGTATTCGCCCCATTGTAGATAGGCGCTATGTGCACGCCATAGGTTTTTATTACTGCTTTTGCTATCTGTCATTTACTGCTTCCTAGATGAGATGTGTTAGGATTTTATATTAGGCGCTATGTATTCGCCCCATTGTAGATAGGCGCTATGTGCACGCCGTAGGTTTTTATTTCATTATTTGCCTGCCATTTTGTTTATTCTTATTTCATTTACTATTCATGATTAACTGTTAATTTTAGATTTCCTTTCCTGTACAGACTTATACCTGTAGCTGTAGCATGCATGTTTTCGTCCACTAGAACTTAGACACCTATTAGGCATGTCACTAGTAACCTAGTTGTCATTAGGCGACACATCTTTCATTTTATTTTGTGCATGCTTATTACTTTATCCTCAGGAAATGTATGTTTAGGTAAACGACTCTTGAGGATTGTTCCCATTTCACATGATTTTCGCCTACAACTCTTCAAGGTTAATAATAAATGGCATAAGAGACCAAGTGCTTGCACTCGGGCGAATTGGGGGCGCTCTTCGGACCTTCCCCATTCGTCATCAGGCACGGACCTTCTGTATCTCTGGTTATCCGTTGCAAGCAGAGCATTTGTTTTAGTTCCATGGCGTATCCATGGATGGCGACTCTGAGTTATTTTTAGGTATGTCTTGCTTTCGAGCCCTGGCTCCGGATCAGGATGTATCTCTTTCTTTTTTATATCGCCACTCATGCTATGCTGTGAGGGTGGCAACAGTTTCAAGAGTTCCTTGGCAGAACTCTCCTTCACGTTGTGGAGATCTAGAGGATGTAGGGACCCATTCCCTCACCATCCTCGGATCGGGGTCCACAGGATGGCGACTCTGCTGGGGAGTTCTTGGAACATTGCCTAACTCTGTAAAAATGCCATTTTTACTAATTTTGAAGAAATTTGGGCTAAATTCATTTCAAACGGGAACTTTTTCCGTTAGAATCCAGGGGCACCAAATAAAGTGCGTAAATAAAACAAGGGTTCACACACCACTTTCATTCATGCATATATTATCTGTTTTGTGGTTACTTTCTGCTATGGTTTGCTTGGGATATCCTATCAGATGACCTATTCGAGATACTATGAGTAGGAGCCGTGAGGGCTATACCCGCCTTCTAGTGCCACCGCACCAGTAGTATACTCAGCACCTGGACACTTCGTGTGTAAAACAGACATAGTTCGTACACTGGACTCTATGTCACAGTATACAAGTAACTTTGCACCCAGCCAGGTGGACCTCACAACGGTACCCCTTCTATATATTGCATTGTTCTCTTGTTTGCATATACGGACGAACATGTGTTACTTACACATGTGAAGCCTAGAGTTAGGAGCCTTATCCCATTTGTAGACTAGGGTAGCTCACCTTGCGTGGCTACAACACGATCCTAGTACACTCACTAGTCTGTGTCGAGTCGAGACTTTCTCGATTCCGTTAGATGAGATTAGGGCTGGTGCCCCTGGTTAGGGTGTATATATATATATGTATATATATGTGTGTATAGTGTATTATTCTTAGATTAGGGCTTATCCTTTCGAATAAGGTTTTTTTTATCTATTTCAGTCATACCATTCTTTCAGACCCGGTCGATGACTCTTGCTCTTGCTTGGTCATCATCCAGATCGCAGTCTACCATGTCATCTTTATCATATTATTATTCCTGTATCTCGGATTTATATCTGTTTTGTCGGCTGTCAAATCGGGGCCTGCTTTCTACAGAGATTTTCTGATCTATTATCGCCGATTAGAGTTTGTTCACTATTTCAGTCTTGGATCAGGCCGATGGTTCTTGTTCACCACCTTTTTTGACCATGATCCATTTCTCGATTCCTAGTTATCCGTTTTATTTAAAATTTGTGAACCTAATCATTCCTTTCTAGCTGTTAGACCAGGGCCTGTCTATCAATGAAGTTTTCTGGTCTATCCATTAGCCACATTGTTTCATTCCCCGGCCTTCGAGCCTGGTCAGTAATTTTCCTCTATCGTTATTCTGACCATGGTCTGCCTTTTGTCTCTCGAGTGTACATTTGTGTCGTTCCTTTGTACGTGACTTATTTGCTGAGTCGATTTGTAATTACCTTCTTGTACCTACACCATTTGTTGAGCTGATTGTCTAGATTAGGACCCATTTTCAGTGGGTATTCCTGGTCTAATTCATCCTATCTACATTCTCTTGATTCGGTTGGTGGCATTTCCATTGCCATTGTTGAAACCATAATCTGTCTTCTCGTCATCGGATTGTACATATCTCTTGTGTGTATATGATTATGTCGCTTGATTAGATTAGGACTCATTTCTAGTGGGGGATTCCTGGTTTAATCAATTATATTTTCATCCTTTCAGATTCACCTGACGGGTGGCCTGTACTTGTCACTCTCATGGCCACAGTCAATTTGCTACCCTTTGATTGTATATCCATTCTTTTATTGTGTCATATATTCATGTTGTGTATAATTTACTCATTAGGTTAGATTCTTGCTCGTTTACTTGTTTTGTCTTAGATCTGGTCGATGGCTTGTCTGCTGTCTCTATAGCCATGATTTATCCTTTAGTCTTTTGGTCGTAAATCCAACCCATGACCAAGCGTCGTCATTCATGGTCAGTCCTTCATTTGATTACTTCTCCTTGGTGACCATATTCTGTTTACCGATTATGTGCCTATCTTGCCATCATTATTTGAGTGCAAGTATCCTTCTTGAGAGTCCTACATTGCTGAGTTTCTATTCATTTACCCTTATGTTAAGTTGTGGGGATCACCCTATATAGCTGTCGTGCTGCCAAATTTTATATAAACACCTTGAGCGTGTTCGCTATCTTTTCAGAGTTATTGATAAGCTATAAGTTTACTTTACCACGATCCTTTTAGGGCCGTCATGCTGCCGGATTTTACTCAACTCATTTTCAGTGTGATCACTATCCTTTTGGGTTATTGATAAGTCATGTGCTTACCCTACCATGATCCCTCTTACAATGGTTATCATGCTGGTTCCTACTCAAGGGAAAGATGTGTTTGTATTATCTCTTGTTTCAACTTGTGCATATCTGTAAACACCCCATTTTGACCAGACCCAAGTTCACTGTGTTTGTGCGAAGCCCCATCCAATCACGGAGCTAGGATCCCAAATTGCACCCTAAGCTAGGTTAGAGTCCCCCATAGGTCCCTGTAAAATTTCGTTGGAATCCGAGCTCGTTTGATCAGCAAACGGATTGAATCAATGTCGTAGTTTAAAGCTGTAAGGGGGGTGGATTATCCGAAGAGGGGGTGCACCTTTGAAGTGTGAAATTTCGATTTTGTCCTTTCGCTAATACGACAAAGCGGGATCGGTGCGATTATTAATTCGCGCGCCTTATCAATAACAGTAGTGCCATTATCAGCAGCCTTCTCTTTATATATACGACAAAATCAGAAAAAAGAAAAAAAAACACTGTTCACAGCCGGAAATTTCGCAGACAGAGAGAGAGAAGAAAAGCTTGGGTTTCCCTTCTCCGATCGGATTTTTTGATCCGAGCCCTCGGATTTCTGACCAAAACCTTTGTTGCTCAGGCCGTATTCCCACCGCCATTCGAATTTTCTTTTTCTTCTACATTTCTCGGCTCCGATCAAAACTTCCATCCATTCTGGCACGGATCTGATCATCTATCTTCTCCGGCCATCTCCTTCACCTTCTCCGGTAGCTTCTTTCTCCGGCAACCTCCAACCTTCTCTCTGCAAATCCGATCGGATCTACCATCCGATCGACGACTCCGATCGAAACTTCCATCCATTCTGGCACGGCTCCGATATTTCCTCCGGTCATCTATTTCGCAGCCACAATTTGTCCAACTGCACTCTTCATTTATACAGATCTGAGATCGAGAGAGAAAATAGAGAGAGAAAACAGATCTCGCCAAATCCAAACCCTCCGATCATCTTCTCCGGTTATATTTCCATGCTCCGATCGTCTCCGATCAATCTTAAGTTTGCAATTGCTTTTAGGGAATCTCATTTTCTAAAAGCAGAGGGAGAGAGAGATCTGAGAGGGTTTAGAGAAGAAGAATTTGAGAAAGCTAAAAGAAGAAAAAAAGATCTAGGGAAAGTAGAGAAAGAGAGAGCTCATTTTTCAGATCTCATTCTTTTTTAGAAAAACCTAGCAGAGCAAAATCCCCAAATCCTCATAGTTGAAACCCTAAGTTTTCTTCCTACTCCGATCATTTTCCGGTCAAAATCCGGTGACCTTTCGGCCAAACCTTGCTCTTTCTTTTCTTGTTAGTTACTAGTGTTCTAGTTTCTTCTTTCATCCATTGAAATTTCGTATTGTTTCTTCAAAACCCTAGATTTCTCTTCTGAGCTTTGAAACTTATATTTAAGCTAGAAACCCTAGCTTGAATTCTTAAACTTTTGGATTCCAAAATCAGCTCTTGAAGATCTTCGATCTATCTTACATTTCGGTAATCTTTGCTCGAATTTTGTAATCTGTACAAGATTTTGAAGCAAAAGAAGAAGGAGAGGATTGGCAGAAAAAAATTTCCAGAAAGGAGAAAAAGGAGAGTGTGTTCCGATCAACGTCTCCGGGATCTTATCATCTTCTCCGGGAAGTCTCCGCCGGAGCTTCAATGAGCTAAGTGTAGATCCTTTCCTGTAATCTTTAATTCATTTTTCTCATCTTCATCTTCCCCTATTTCTGTAATTTCAAATATCATCTTCTCCGGTAGATTTCACCGGAATCCGGTTGGAATATTAGACAAATCAAATGGATTCTAGCTGATCTTCAAGTATTTTGATCGGATCTCGTCATTTAGTTTTGTTCTTTCATTTTCCCCAAACTCTAAGCTCTAATCTTCCGATCCAAATTTTTTTTTTCTCCGGCCCGATTCCATGTTTTTGGCGAGATTGATCTCCGGCGAATACTTCTTCTTTGTGCTAAAGCTCACTCCTCATACAGATTTTTGGTTTTTCGGTTTTCTTTTGTTCCTTTCGAAACCCTAATCTCCTCTTCTTCTTCTCCGATCTCTATTTTCCGGCAGGATCGCTAAAGCTCCGGCAAGGGAAGAAATTTATAAAAAAAAAGAAAAGAAGATCTGCCAAAAGCAAGCTAGATCAAGCCTTTTGCATTTCGATCTGTATATTTCGATTCAATTCTCATTTGATCTGTTCAATTAAATTTTGCAGAAGCTAAGGTATGTGATTTATCAGTTATACCTTTGTAAATACGGTGTTTGGTTCATGTTTGATTGTGCTTAATGATTTATAAAGTATATCAATAAGCTGATAATTAAGATTTACAGATTTTTTATTTTTATTTTATTTTATTAATTTTGTTAGAGCTTGTAGTGAAGAATCTGCAATTGAGTGTGATTTTAGTCTTGATTAAATAGAAATATTGCTTATCGTGAAAATGAAATTTTGTGATCTAATCCATGAACTGATAATGGCATCTTGTTCATAGATGTTCAGTATTTTTCTTGTTGGCTGGTTAATGATTTTTTTTTTAAGTTCTGTTACACCCAGATATTATAGTCATTATGAAATTGTAACTGAATTGTGGGGGGGGGGAGTTTTTTCTTATTTTGGAAATTGAAATAATTCGTTTGATGATGCTAATGGATGAAGTTAGATCATTTTAAGCAGGACAGTGTTGTTATCATATGTTTTCTTAGAACTGGTATTAGCCCTATTGTATTTCAGAAATGATCTAACTTTGAACCTATCCTTTCTCTTCATTTCACTTACCAAGGAATTTTGAGTATTGTAATTATATTTTAAAATGAAATGATAGCCTTGCCCTTTTTCGAAATGCCTTGACTTATATTGCACTTGTTGGGTTTGGGTAACATGTCATTTTGCTGTTCATTTCCATCCTTACCTATTTCATAAAACTAGTCTATGGCTATGTTCCATGTTATTTTCTAGGGCTTTGTTAAGCTTCACAAAGTGTAATGGTTAGTTTAAATGGTTGTGAGAAAACTGATTCTCATCTTTCATTTAGTGTTGAGTCTTCAATGGTCATAGATCATCTCCATGAACAACTGTTTTGCAGCCCTTTCACCACCTTGATAATTGCAGCCCCTCACACCTTGCTGTACATTTGATAATGAGAACCTTCACACCATGTTGTCCTCTGTTGTGCACAAATAAGTCCATATTTTAACCCATTTGCTTGGTACAAATAAGTTCACATTTCGGCCCCACTGTTGGCACAAATCTGCTTATATTTCACTCTCACAGTTTTTTACATTTGAATCTGCACAAGTTGATGCCCTGTTATGTATTAAAATTTGTACAAATTGAAAATATCATTTAATGTGTTTCTATAATCTTGTTGGAAATTTAATACTTCTCTTTCATACTAAGCTTTGAGTTAGGATTCGAAGAAGATGGTAATAAATGGATTATTCAGGTGAGACTATCTTGAGGCTTATGATATTTATTTCTCTTTTATTTAAATAAATTGTTTTAAGAAAGAAGGAGATCAGATGACTACTCTATTCGATATTATCGACATGAGTACTGTCTGATTTCAAGGCGGGATTAGAAATATTATCATGTGTATTATGATATCAGATGATTACTTTAGCATCATCTGATTTCATCCCCATATTGGGGTGGTGTTTGTGTTTGGGCATAGAAGTGTTTGATATTGTTTTTGCTTTATTGGGCTATCCAGCGGCTGGTCTGGACTAATTAATGTTATTTATCATTTTATGATTGCTACAGGTTGTGCACTCTTTAGTTGTAGATCATATTTTGCTGATATTTGATTTGTTTTTATAATAATTGATTGAAAATTTGAGATTATCTGGTATCCTTTTTCCTCTCTCTTTGGATAGACTAGCACAGTCTTTTGGGTTTCTGATTAGATTTCTTTAGACACTATAACCTGTACTAGGAGACATACTCTGTCTCGTTAGACAATCCTCTTTTGGAGGCACGCCTCATTTATAGCTTAACCTCAAGGAGGTTGCTTAGATTTTGATAAATGGTGTACCCATAGGAGGCATGCCTTGCCTCATTTAAGAGAGTCTTTGACTCATTTGTTTCTGTGATGTTGTTGTCAGTGGAGTCTTTGACTTGTGTTTCCATCTCTTTTAGTGAGTCTTTGACTCGTCTATCCTTTAGTTGTTGTCAGTGGAGTCTTTGACTCGTGTTTCCATCGCTATTAGAGAGTCATTGACTCATTTGTACCCTTCTTTAATATTTTTAGTTAGGAGTTTCTCATTTAGAGTTGTTGATTACTTCGCTTTGATTAAAGACTAACTCAGTCTTATTAGATCTTTGCTTGCTTGGGGTCTTGGATTGTTTTCTCTCTTCTTGGGACACTTGTTTGGTTGTTGTGGATCATCTCTTTGAGACCTTTGTGGCTTGTTTGGGGTTTCCCCTTTTTGCTTTAGGGCTTTGCCCTAGTTTATGGTTATGCTTGTTTGTTCTCTGTAAGAGTGAGTTCATCTAAAGATCCAAAAGCATTGGAATTTTTTAAAATCCAAAAACATCAGAAATTTTAAAATTCATAAACATCGAAATCATTAAAAATCTCAAAAACATTAAAAACTTAAAACATAAAAAATAGTTGATTTGCTGTAAGTGTTTGGTAGTAGAGAGTTCGTTTCGAACTACGTTGGCTTGATCCTCTTCCACGAGGTACGTAGTGCAGCTTGGGATTTACATCCCAAGTCCAGCCAAACTTTGTAAATAAATGTTTTAACCATTTTTTTTCAAAACCTTGTTTTCAACAAAATCTTCCCCTAGAGTTAAGAGTTTGTCCTAGATAGAGAGTTTTAGAGTTAGGGAGTTTGTCTTTGATTTGTTGTGTGCTTGTTTGTGTTTGTTTTAGAGTTAGGGGTTTGTCCTAGAGTTATAGGAGCGCCTCCGTCCGGTCAGTTGGCGATCCACATCGCCGACTGATGACTAGAATAGGATGCGTTAGTCAACCATTTGTTTTCCTTAGGGAATACAGCCTAGTTACACATAGGTTGTAGGAACCACCTGCATTAGCCTAGGGCTAATCTGCATTTAGTTAGGGCATATAGGGTGTCCTAAAATCCACAATTCACTGAAAGTTAAATAATCGTATAAGAAACTTTAATAACTAGTCCGGTCTTTTAGATCGAGTCTAGGATAGAGGTCTAGGTGTCTTAGGCATCCTAGCTTAGAATAGGCGCGAAGAACTACGTTACCTTGATTCTCGTGGAGGCGGGGATACGTAGGCTTCTTTGGATGAATACCAGACCATCCGAGGACTCAGGCTAATAATTTAGAGTTTTAGGATTTGTTGTGTAATTATTGTATGATTTGATATGTTTTCTTACTTTTTAGTACTGATCCTATACCTTTAGCTATAGCTTGCATGTGTTTGCACATCAGAATTTAGACATCCATTAGACATGTCACTCACAACCTAGCTTTGCTTAGGTGACACATTTTTCATTTCATTTTGTATGCTTATTTCTTTATCCTCAGGAAATGCATGCTTAGGTAGACGATTCCTGAGAATTGTTCCTATTTCATATGATTTTTGCCCGAAACCCTTTAAATTTAATAATAAATGGCATAAGAGACCAAGTACTTGCACTCGGACGAATTGGGGGTGCTCTCAGACCTTCTCCATTCGTAATCAGGCACGAACCCATATATATTTCTGGTTATCCATGGTATAGAGAGCATATTTTTGTTTAAAGGATCCATGGCTGTATACCGTGGATGGCGACTCTGAGTTTGTTTAGGTACGTTTCGAATCCGGACTTGTTCCCGAATCGAAAGGTATCTCTTTTATATCGTCACTCGTGCTATGCTATGAGGGTGGCATCCGTTTCGAGAGTTCCTTGGCAGAGCTCTCCTTCACACGTGGATGATCCAAGAGGCCGCTGGGGGGCTCGTCCCCACCTCTCTCCCGGATCGGGGTCCACAATATCATTTTCATGAGATTGCCTCATACTAAAATCAGTTTTTGTCAATTCCATGACAGGAGTCTAACCTAATTGTCCTCACCCATTTGTTGAATCAGTTTCCTTTCATTTCACCTAATCAAGTCAACAGGACTTATATCAGGGTTGAACCCCAAGTCATTGACATCATGGAAGAAGGAGTACTACTCATATATTTTCAGTGCCAGTTCATCATTATCAAAACAAAAAAAAATGTGTGTCCTGTGTTGTTAAGGTTTGTCTTTCATTAAGTTTGTACCAACTTTCTTCTCTCAGAGTTGGTAAGTCTTATTATGTTAATGTCAAAAAAAGAAAAAGAAAGAAAGAAGATGTGTGTCATGTTTGTCAGTCGTGTTCATTCAGAGTCTGTAGTTTACGTCATTTGTCAAGTGTCAATGTAGAGCCCATTGAGGTGCGTAAAAAAAAGAGAGTTACTAATGTACTTAAGAGTCTTCAATTCAATAAAGTTGTTGGTTTCGAATCTTTGATGTTCTATGATTCACTCTTAGATCTAATGTTTAAATAACTAAAGACACCCTCTTGGATGAGATTGCAGACAAAATTTTCCTCGAGATCTGAAAAGGTCAAACGAGAGGAAGAGCGTCTAGCATAGCCACTTGAAGAAGAAATCGAAGCTATCGATAGTGGTATCGAAATCCGAAACTCGGGAAAGATGGATTGGCAAAACTTTATCTCCCGATGAGCGTGAAGAATTGGTAAACCTATTTAGAGGGGTTCAAGGAAGTCTTGTTTGATCCTACAAGGATAAATCGGGTGAATGCTTTAGTGTGATGCAAGACAGGGCTCCACCATCTTTAGACATCAAGTTGAAAGTGAAAATTTTAGAGAGTGAAGCATCAGACATCCAGTGGAGCTGATAAGATATTGAGAGGACTTTCAGAAAATGAAGTCGCAGATTTGAGCCCTAAAGAAAAGAAACACTTGGGCTACGTGTATTCAATGAGATTCCGAGTCGCAACATCTCAAGCGTATGGACATTTCTAATGTATAAAGGCAAAAAAAAAGGAAAAAAAAGAGAAAAAAAGTGTGAGAAAAAAATAAGAGAAGTGAATGAGTCTCTAAGACAACTCCTTAGAAATATCAAGGACCTAGATGATGGAGTCAGTGAGATAAATTGAATATGATAATTGTCTTCAACATTTGGAGACTCATGAGAGTTGTGGAATCTTAGACATGGATTCGAGATTTTTAAGACGAGAGATGGGCACCGTGGTTGAAGTCTCGCCAGAAAACCGCCAGACTCCTAGACAAAAATATTCAATGCCTTTGAACCTACTTCACCCAAAAGAGACTTGTACATCAAATATATCAGGAGGCCATCCTTGGACGTTTGAACCTTTATTAGCCAAAATCCTAACGTCATAAAATCCATTTGTAAACCCTTAGGGCCAAAAGTCAAATCAAACCCTTTCCTTCTAACCACATTATAAACCAGGGGCATTTTTTTAGAGGGTTTGAACTACGTTATGACCTGATCCCCACCTCTTCAGGGGTACGTAGGCGTCTGATTAGTTCAGATTCGGTCAATCTAGGAGATAAAAGCTAAATCATCCCCATTTCAAAATTTTGAAGCTAAATGCTAAACCATTCTTTAAAAAATCCCAAAGTGAACTACGTGGACCTGATCCTCCATTTTTGGGGTATGTAGGAAGTCTGGCTAGACCATATTCGGTCCAAATCGTTTGAACTTTTGATATCTAACCCTTTTTTAACCCGAGCCCACCTAGAAAGTCCTTCTGGTGAAACAAGCAAAGGTTCAAGGCAATTGAAAACAAAAATAGAAAGAAAAGAAAAGAACAAGAGTCTGAAGACCTACTAGGTTGAAAATCCAAAAGGGCGGCCTAGAGAAAGGTAAAAGTTGTTTTCTTGCTAAGTCAATAGCCAAAGGGATTGGCTTATGCAAAGTAAGGGTAGCGGTCTGCCGGATTGAAAATTTGAAGAGGCAATCCAGTCAGGGGCAAAGACCTCCCATAAAGAGTGAATTCATGAGATGCAAGAGGAGTTCCTCAGTCACGAAGAATCCCAAAGTTTGAGTTTAAGTAGTGCAAGCAAGAGTTAAGATAAGTGGTCTGCAAGACAGAAACCTGAAAAGCACAAGTTATGACTTCTTACAAGGAGAATCGAGGAGACGGAGAAGCATTCTCAAACAGGGCAGGATCCCAGAATCCGAGTAGTGTCGGCAAGACTTGCTTTGATACTTTTCTAAACTAGGGGCATTAAGACTGAACAATCCGAAGGGCGTAATAACCATGACGGAAATCCTGATGAAGGAAATTAAATTCTCTCGGCATGGTTTTCGAGATTACTCCGAGGGTGGTTGACCTTACCATTTAAAAAAATAACCCATTTTATCTAAAGGTGAATCAAAAGTGAGTTGAGTTCCTTGAATAATGTACATCTTCTTTGATAGAGTCCTTGGAAGTCTGTTCCTCATTTGTATGTGTTTTCTTTCAAGGTCCGCATTATATGGCACTGAAAGGAAGGGGTGTATACCTTCCAAAATGAAAGATCTTGGTTTAGGTATCCTGCTCAAACAGGTTGAATATGTCAAGTTTCAAGTACTGGGTGGTGGAAAGAACGAACCTCAAATAGTGGTCAATGAAAGGAGAACTCTTTGAGCTTAGCCATTATCCCATCTTTATTCCAAAGAAAGAACCCATGCAAATCCAAATTTTTCTTATCTATCCTGGTTCTACTTTCCATGAGACTCTTGTCATGGAAGTACAATACACTAGGGGCATCTTTTATGACTTGCGTCATAAAAGATATCAAGCATACAAAGGCAATCAGTGCCAGTGTTTACAACAAGTTGAAGTAAGAGAGATGCGAGCACGTCTTGAGCCAAATCTCTGAACTCTTCAAGTGAGCCCTCTTTTTAAAAGAGTCAATTTCCAAAGAAAATCAATTTCCCCAGCGGAGTTTAGAATTTGCTCCCGCAACTTCAAACCTCAGCAGAATGCGTTTCATCTGTTAAAGAAGGGTCAATATCCAAATCCCTGCAAGTTACTTGAGTCCGATCCTCAGCAAGGAACTCGTACTCCTAATTTTCTCGGCAAGAGACATTTAATCACAGAAAAATCAATTCTCCGATCAGTAAGTCCTTTGTGTAAATCTTATACATTCCTGGCTCTTCATGGCTTGCCATTCAGGTACACTATGGACCCTCGCTTTTAGTGGCTCTTCATGATTTGCCTTTCAAGTTGTATCTTGGACCCACTATCCATACTCATTCTATTCATCTCCATTGCTTGTCATTATCCTTGTTCATTCTTGCCTTTTCATTATCTACCAGTCATGTACACCATGGACCCTTGCTTTATGAGTGGCTCTTTGTGATATATCCTTTAAGATATATCATTGACCCACTATCCATGATCATTCCATTCATTTCCATTACTTATCTTTGTTTCTGTTGGGCTCTTCGTGGCTAATTACCATTGACCTCAGATTTATTGCTAGGCTCTTCATGGTTTATTACCGTGGACCCTCGATTTCTGTCTTCTTGGCTCTTCGTGGCATAATGCCACGGACCTTTGATTCCCTGCGTGGCTCTCCATGGTTATTACTATGGACCCTCGATTTTCATATTCTTTTAAAATAAAATAATAAAATAAACTCCAATCCTCATTGGAATTTGGAATTCAGTTTTGCAGTCTTCAAAATAAAAGCAGAGTTTTTGGTTTACTTATTTTTTAAATCTGGTATTGAAAGTTTGAGTCTTCTCAAACATTCTCTACCCATTTTGTAATCCAGTATCAAAAGTTTGAGTCGTCTCAAACATTCCTTACCCGTTTTGTAATCCGGTATCGAAAGTTTGAGTCTTCTCAAACATTCTTTACCCGTTTTGTATCCGGTATTGATAGTTTGAGTCTTCTCAAACGTTCTTTACCCGTTTTGTATCCGGTATTGAAAGTTTGAGTCTTCTCAAACATTTTTTACCCGTTTTGTATCCGGTATTGATAGTTTGAGTCTTCTCAAACGTTCTTTACCCGTTTTGTATCCGGTATTGATAGTTTGAGTCTTCTCAAACGTTCTTTACCCGTTTTGTATCCGGTATTGAAAGTTTGAGTCTTCTTAAACATTCTTTACCTGTTTTGTAATCCGGTATTGAAAGTTTGAGTCTTCTCAAACATTCTCTACCCGTTTTGTAATCCGGTATTGAAAGTTTGAGTCTTCTCAAGCATTCTCTACCCGTTTTGTAATCTGGTATTGAAAGTTTGAGTCTTCTCAAACGTTCTCTACCCGTTTTGTAATCCGGTATCGAAAGTTTGAGTCTTCTCAAATATTCTTTACCCGTTTTGAATGATCTGGCTCTCGATTCCAGGATAAAAACTCGATGTATCATCATCCTATTCGGTATTGAAAGTTTGAGTCTTCTTAAACATTCTCTACTTGTCTTGTAATCTGGTATTGAAAGTTTGAGTCTTCTCAAATATTCTTTACCAGTTTTGAATGATCTGGCTCTCGATTCCAGGATAAAAACTCGATGTATCATCATCCTATTCGGTATTGAAAGTTTGAGTCTTCTCAAACATTCTCTACTTGTCTTGTAATCCGGTATTGAAAGTTTGAGTCTTCTCAAACATTCTTTACCCGTTTTGAATGATCTGGCTCTCGATTCCAGGATAAAAACTCGATGTATCATCATCCTATTCGGTATTGAAAGTTTGAGTCTTCTCAAACATTCTCTACTTGTCTTGTAATCCGGTATTGAAAGTTTGAGTCTTCTCAAACATTCTTTACCCGTTTTGAATGATCTGGCTCTCGATTCCAGGATAAAAACTCGATGTATCATCATCCTATTCGGTATTGAAAGTTTGAGTCTTCTCAAACATTCTCTACTTGTCTTGTAATCTGATATTGAAAGTTTGACTCTTCTCAAACATTCTTTACCCATTTTGAATGATCTGGCTCTCGATTCCAGGATAAAAACTCGATGTATCATCATCCTATTCGGTATTGAAAGTTTGAGTCTTCTAAAAAATTCTCTACTTGTCTTGTAATCCGGTATTGAAAGTTTGAGTCTTCTCAAACATTCTTTACCCGTTTTGAATGATCTGGCTCTCGATTCCAGGATAAAAACTCGATGTATCATCATCCTATTCGGTATTGAAAGTTTGAGTCTTCTCAAACATTCTCTACTTGTCTTGTAATCCGGTATTGAAAGTTTGAGTCTTCTCAAACATTCTTTACCCGTTTTGAATGATCTGGCTCTCGATTTCAGGATAAAAACTCGATGTATCATCATCCTATCCGGTATTGAAAGTTTGAGTCTTCTCAAACACTCTCTACCCGTCTTGTATTCCGGTATTGATAGTTTAAGTCTTCTCAAACACTCTCTACCCGTCTTGTATTCCGGTATTGATAGTTTGAGTCTTCTCAAACACTCTTTACCCGTTTTGATAATTTTGTAATCTGGTTTTGAGTCGTCTCAAATACTCTTTACCCGTTTTAGCACCCGATAATTAGTTGAGTGATTCTTGGTTTAATTTGTCAATCAAAATCTTCAATCTTTGATACAAGCACCGAGTTAAGAGTCGGTGAGAGGTTGTCTCCCTTTTCTTTTCAGTCTTTGAGTCTCGTAGTGTTATTCTGTTGCTTTACCCTTGTGAATACCATTTCAAAGCCGAAAACCAAAAAAAATATAATTATTTCATTTCGTTTTCGGGTCGGCCAAAATGTGTTGTTTGTTCAGCTTTGCCATTCGTGTGACAAGCACACTCTGCCAAAGAGGGGCATATGTAGACACCCAATTTTGACTGTGCCCTCCACCTCCACGTTTCGTGCTTAACTTTTTCAAATTACTGTGTTAGGACCCCAAATTACACCCTAGGCTAGCTTAGGGTCCCACCAAGGTCCCTGTAAAATTTTGTCAAGATCCGTGCACGTTTGCCTAGCAAACGAGCTAAGACAGTGTCGTGGTGCAAGTTCGGGAAGGGGGAGTGAAATACCTCATTTCCCATGTAAAAGAGGGCATTCTGGGGGATTCATGTTGCTTCTTTCACAAGCAATCTCTAAGAACCATTGGATTAAATCAGAAGGCTAGGATTGTGCAAAGACAAAGGAATCTTAACCCCATTTTCTGCTTAGACCACCCCATTTAGGATGAAAGAGAGTGAGAAATACTCTAGTAGGGGCTGTCCAGAGCAAAGATAAGGGGTGCAAATGTATCATTTCCCTTTACATGAGATGGGGGTTACCCATGAGAGAAAAGGGGGGGTCAAATATATCATTTCCCTTAAAAGGGAAACGAATTACGGGTTGAGAGAGGACCCCATTTTCTGAAAAAGAGGGAGAGGGGCAGCCGCAAGAGAGAGCGGAGAGGGAGAGGGGAGCTGCTATTTCCGACCATCCCCTCTTCTCCGGATCCATCTCCCATCGGGATTCCGGCCAAACCCACATCTTCTTCTTCTTCTTTTTCTCCTAGCCACCACCCCATCGAAGCCATCGGAGCCACCATCACCTCTGTATTTCTCCCCTTATTCCCCTTCTCTAATTTGCTTGCCACCATCACTCGCACCTTCCACCTCCCTTCTCAACCCCATCTCACCGACCATCTCCATCTTCATTTAGTTCTAATAATCCCAAACCCACTCCTCAAAAACCCCAAATCAAAACCCACCTCTGCAAATCACCACCAAGCTGCCTCCACCACGACTATCCCCATTTTTAAAAAAAGAAAGAAAAGAAAACAGGGAGAGAGAGAGAGAAACAGGGAGAGAGAGAGAGGGGTTTTGCAGGTTCTCTTCTCCGGCAATCTCGCCGGTGCCGGCTCCCCACCTCCGCCATGGCCGCCCACCTTCAATCATTTTCCTTCTTCCCTCCTACCTTTGCTACCTACTCAAACCCATCTCACCTTCTTCCAGGTAAAACCCATCTTCACCTACTTCACAACCATCAAAACCCGTTATCACCTCCACTGGTTTGCCATCTCCATTAGAATCCCTCTCCATTTGTAACTCTAGCCGTTCATTTTCTTCTCCACCACCGATAGCCATCTCCTTCTCCACCCTTCCATTTGCCTATCCCGCCATTGCCCAAACCCATCTCACCTTTCTTCATATAAAACCCTCTCCGGTAGAATCTCGAGCTCCGGCCAATACCCCATCCGCCACCGGCACTCTTCTTTGCCCAATATAACCCACATCAACCACCATTTACCACCATCCACACCACCACCGTTCCACATCCATCCCCATTGATTCCGGCCATCTTGCCGGAATCCGACCAAAACCCCACAAATCCGACCCCACTCCAACAGCAACCCTCTCCCATTCAAACCCTCTTCTCACTATCAAAACCCCATTCTCCCTCCATGGTCACATCTCCCTAGCAGCCACCACCGACTACCTCCTCTATTTTACCCCTTTCCCACTTCACAGCCACCGTCAAGCTCCCCCAATTCCCACCTTTAGATCTGTAAGGAATAGATGTTATTTTGTTTTAGGGTTTGTGGAGCTTGTGAAGGAGAATATTAAAGAAGAAGCAGAGAGTTCTAATTCTGGGAGTTTCAAGGGAAGGTTCATAAGGGAATTGCAGAGAAAGTAGTTGATAGAGAGAAATTGAAAAAAAAATTTGTAGAAAGAGAGATATGAGAGAGAGAAAGAGAGTGGTCATTTTGGATGAAAATTCCAAATAGATTCATTTGCCAAAGCTTCAGATCCTCGAGTTTCTGCCGATCATTCTAAAAAAAGAAGAAGAAGAAGGCTACATTTGTTTAATTTCATTTGGGTTCATGGCTGGTGGAAGGTATAAGGAAAGAAAAGAAATGGGAAGGTAAGTTCTCGCATAGGACTCTACTTCGTTTAGCGTTTGATTGAATTCAATGTCCCTAGTCCTCGAGCATATATTTCTTTTCTTATATTTTTTTATTTTACTCCCTTAACATCCTTGACCTCACTTAGGTGTTCCCTTTTCCTCTTTTTTCTTGTTTCAGAATGGGAAACTATTCATTTTCTTGTTTTAACTTCTATTCACCGTTGTGTAGATCCCTGATCTCCATAATATAAGATTAATTTACCTTTTGGTTTCGTTCCAGTCTTTTGAACAGATTCTTAGAAAAAGTAATAAGGGGGTTTTTTGGGTCTTGGATTTACTTGGGTATGTATTTCAATAGCCTAAATTCACCTTGATTTTCTTTAGGTCCTCGATGTCTGACTAGAGACGCAGAGCCACTCGTTTTAAGAGTTTGTCATTATCTCCGTATCTGGGCCTTGAAAATGTGAAAATGAGGGAATTGAACTTGCCACAAAATCTTCGTTTCTGAGCATTTAAGTTTCATTTATATTTGTGTTCTCCTTGATGGGTATTTGTAGCATGAAGTGGCAGTATTTAGTCATCTGTTTTGGTTGTGATCTGTTATTGGTCATTTTACTATTTGTGCGCCTATATTGTTTGTGCGAAGCAGTAGCCAGGTTGGCCCTTCATCACCGCAAGGTGAGGGATTCCTTTCTTCCTTTCTCCTGGTCCATCTTTTCTCATGTTCCTTGGGATCCTCTTCGAGTTTTAGAGTTCCATCAATCTTGAGAACACTTTGTCGGGTATGGCGACGATGGAACGTTTTCTTGAGCCAGTCTCTTCCCTTCCTGCCTTAGAGTTTTCGCAGGTTAAGGTTTAGTTGCCTTCATTCTCGTGAGGCAGGAATACGTAGGCTTCTTTGGATGAATATCAGATCATCTAAAGACTCGGGCTGAAGCATTAGAGTCTTAGGTTTAGTTGATATTACTTTAGGGCTTGTGTTTGCATTGATGATGATTTTCGCATAGGATCATGATAGCGTATGTTCATTTCCTTGCTTATTTACGTGCTTAGCTATAGCATTTACCTGCTTATGTGTTTTACCTAGTTGTTTAGTTGTAGCTCTCACATGCTTAGCTGTAATTCTCTATCTTTATCAGGTATTTGATTATTATCTTTTACTATCATTTACTGACGTTTGCTCATTGCGCAGGTTCATCTTCTTAGCTGTAACACTTTATGGTATTACTGCAACTGCTATTTGTCATTTACAGCTTTCTAGATGAGATGAGTTCGGATTTTATATTAGGCGCTATGTATTCGCCCCATTGTAGATAGGCGCTATGTGCACGCCATAGGTTTTTATTACTGCAACTGCTATCTGTCATTTACTGCTTTCTAGATGAGATGTGTTAGGATTTTATATTAGGCACTATGTATTCGCCCCATTGTAGATAGGCGCTATGTGCACACCATAGGTTTTTATTACTGCTTTTGCTATCTGTCATTTACTGCTTCCTAGATGAGATGTGTTAGGATTTTATATTAGGCGCTATGTATTCGCCCCATTGTAGATAGGCGCTATGTGCACGCCGTAGGTTTTTATTTCATTATTTGCCTGCCATTTTGTTTATTCTTATTTCATTTACTATTCATGATTAACTGTTAATTTTAGATTTCCTTTCCTGTACAGACTTATACCTGTAGTTGTAGCATGCATGTTTTCGTCCACCAGAACTTAGACACCTATTAGGCATGTCACTAGTAACCTAGTTGTCATTAGGGGACACATCTTTCATTTTATTTTGTGCATGCTTATTACTTTATCCTCTGAAAATGTATGTTTAGGTAAACGACTCTTGAGGATTGTTCCCATTTCACATGATTTTTGCCGTAAAACTCTTCAAGGTTAATAATAAATGGCATAAGAGACCAAGTGCTTGCACTCGAGCGAATTGGGGGCGCTCTTCGGACCTTCCCCATTTGTCATCAGGCACGGACCTTCTGTATCTCTGGTTATCCATTGCAAGCAGAGCATTTGTTTTAGTTCCATGGCGTATCCATGGATGGCGACTCTGAGTTATTTTTAGGTATGTCTTGGTTTCGAGCCCTGGCTCCGAATCAGGATGTATCTCTTTCTTTTTTATATCGCCACTCATGCTATGCTGTGAGGGTGGCAACAGTTTCGAGAGTTCCTTGGCAGAGCTCTCCTTCACGTTGTGGAGATCTAGAGGATGTAGGGACCCGTTCCCTCACCGTCCTCGGATCGGGGTCCACAAGTTGTTAGACATGTTTTGATTTACTTGTATTCTCTCCTTAGTGATGTGATTTATGAGTTTATCCTTTAGAGTTGTCACTACTCCCCTTGGTTTGAGACTAACTTAGTCTTATTAGAGCTTACCTACTTGGGATCTTAGATCATTTTCATGTTCCTGGGACACTAGTTTATTTGTTTAGGGATTTCCCCTTTTAGCCCTAGGGTTTGGCCCTGGTGTGCTGCTTTGTTTGTTCCCTTTGGCCTTTGACCAAAAGGGTGAAAACATTTTAAAACTCAAAAACATCAAAAAATTGAAACTTAAAAACATTCAGAAATTTTAAAATCTAAAAAAACATTTGAAATCTTGAAACTCAAAAACATCAGAAATTTGAAAATTCAAAACACCAAAAACATTGAGACATTTAAAAACCAAAAAATATTGAAACATCGAAAAAGTTTAAGATTTTTAGGAGCGTATTAGGAAAGTTTGCTTCCGAACTACGTTGGCTTGATCCTCTTTCCCGAGATACGTAGGCAGCTTGGGATCTTTATCCCAAGTCCAGTCAAACTTTCAAAAACAAATCATTCAATTCACTTTAAATGAAACTTTGCAAATGTTTTTCGAAAAGATCTTCCTTTAGAGTTAGGTTTTTGTCATAGATGTGTTGAGTGTTTTGATTGTTTTGTGTTTGTATTATAGTTAGGACTCTGTTCTACCCAGGAGTCTGTCCTCACCTCTTTCTGGTCAGTTGGCGATCCACATCGCCGACTGATGGCTAGAATAGGGTGCGTTAGATAGCCTATCTTTTCCTTAGGTGTACAGCCTAGTTGCACATAGGATGGAGGGCCCACCTGCATTAGTTTAGGGCTAACTTGCATTTAGTTAGGGCATATAGGGAATCCTAAAATCTATAATCTACTTTACCCTAAATGACATCGCTCAACAAGCTTTAATCGCAAGTCAAGTTCGGTCTTTAGGGCCGAGTCTAGTTGATCGAGTCTAGGATATGGGTCCTAGATGTGTTAGGCATCATAGTTTAGAATATTCACGCAAGAACTACGTGGCCTTGATTCCTGCAGAGGCGGGGATACGTAGGCGGCTTGGATGGATGTAAGGCTATCCATGATTCGGGCAAAAACATTTAGAGTTTAGGGTTTATTTTTAGTATTTTGGGATTTGAGTCTGTTATTTTGTACAATTTCTTGCAAAGGATCATGCTAGTGTGCTTTCATTCTTTGATTGGATTGATGGTGATTTGTCATTCACATATTTTAGTTATAGTCTTTACTTGTTCATCGTATACTTGCTTAGTTGTAGCTTCACCATGTTTAGATGTAGCTTTTATAGTTTTTCTTATTGCTTATACTCTTATTTAGTTATAGGCTTTTACTACTTTCTTTATTGTTATTCACATGCTAGTTGTAACTCTTTACTGCTTTACTATTCATCATATCTGCTATAACCTGCTTAGCTGTAGCTATGCATGCACATGTTTATCGCTTTCTAGATGTGTTGAGTTAGGGCTAGATGTGTTGTGTTAGGACTTGGATGTTTATTTTTCTTTATTTATCCCTCAGTCATACATGCTTAGGTAGACGTTTTCTCGAGGATGTTTGTTCCCATTTCACATGATTTTTGCCCAAAACTCTTCAAAGCTAATAAAAGATGGCATAAGAGATCGAGTGCGCTCGGGCGAATGGGATGCCTAACACCTTCCCCATTCGTAATCAGGCACGAGCCCTTTTATTTCTGGTTATCCATTGTGAACAGAGCATATTTTTTTGGTTCCATAGCCTATCCATGGATGGCGACTCTGAGTTATTTTAGGTAGTTTTGGTTTCGAGGCTTTTGTTTGCGGATCAAGAGGTATCTTATTTGTATCGCCACTTGTGCTATGCTATGAGGGTGGCATCGTTTCGAGAGTTCCTTGGTAGAGCTCTCTTTCATGTGGAGATCCAAAGGATTGACAGGGACTCGTTCCTCGCCGCCTCCTGAAGATCGGGGTCCACACCCACATGCAAGGCGTGGAGCCATAGGCTGTCCCGGCCTGCATCTCCACTGCAACATCATCAAATAATTTTCAAATAATTGTCCTCCCTATTCAGCCAAATTGAAATTTAACTTAGTTTTTGCTCAAACTTTTTTTTTCAACTGCCCATGTATTATGGTTCAGCTAAGGGTGCAACTTGGATCAGGTTAGGTCGGGTTGAGGCTAGCCCAAACCCAACCCGAGGAACCATTTACTCAATCCGAACCTGAACCGACCCGAGTTCCAACCCAATGAGGTTCAACCTGACCCAACTTGAGGAACCATTTTTTCAACCCGAACCCAACCCGAGTTCCAACCCAACCCATCTGAGATTTTAAGCTTTAAATGTACAAATTAAAAACTAAAAAAAATGATAAAAAAAATTGTTGGTATTTGATGGTGTCCAAAATCTGACTACACTTACTAGCTGGGGCGAGCCTGTGATCCTGCGCTCATCAAAAAAGAGTTAGTGGGCCCAGAGTTGTGGCTCCGGGCGGCCACTTCGACACTCAAGTCAGAGATAGGCAACACAGATAGTGGACGATGAGAAGGGGTGAGGGCGAAGACAAGTTACCAGGGAGATGGATAAAGATTGGGCTCAATCCCTTTGCTCGAGTGCGTAGATGCCCTTTTATAGAGGAGGAGACCCACGATGTCCACGACGCCAGTCATGCCCTTGATTTTGCCCATGTGGGGCGTAATGGGCAGTTGTTACAATCATGGGGGAGTGATTCCTTGGAAGTCTGGGCGGAGATGGAGGATGGTAGCCTTGGCGGGAATCTTTGAATTCGTACAGGGCACATTTAGTGCAATGGTCACCCGGATTGGTCGCTTGATGGCGGGATATCCGCGGTTGTCGGTATCGAGGTAGTCTTGAGAGTCGGTCCAATACTCTAGCGCAATGGTCATCCGGATTGGTCGCTAGATACGCGGAGAAAGCTTTGCACATCGTTCCATCCGTTTCGTTTCGGAGCACCATTGCCCGGAGGTAAGTTCAGAGGAATTCCAGTGGATCGATCGCTCCATCGTATAGATCCAATCGAGCCATATCAAAATTTGTGGCGATGGTGGCATCAGCGATCCTTGGAACAAAGGGAGAAGCGACCTCGCTGTCCCACTCAGCCAGGAGGTCTGGGTCGCATGGTGCTTTCATCTGCTGTTGGAGTTCTTTTATCTGGCACTGAAGGTCAACGACAATGGTGGAGCCCTCCAACTGATGATCATTCATGGTTGGAGTTTTCTCAGCTGGAGGTTGTTCTTGAGGGGGGAAGTTCTCAAGCGTCGTTCCGCCGGTTCGTCATGTCTTCTGGGATGGTTCGTTTGGCGGAGATTTGGCAGTGGGCTTGTGATTGACGCCGTTGCTTGCCGATGACGGTGAGATCTCCTGCTCCGGGGGTTGCGGCCTTCAGTGGACCCACATTCTTCTGCAATGTCGAGGGAAGGGGTGTCGCCATTGGGAGGAGCGGCGGTTGGAGGTGGAACCGCCGTTGGAGGAGGAAGTCTCTGCAACACTTGTTGGAGGGCGTTGGTGACATCTCCAAATTGTTGAGCAAGTTTATTGAACACTGTCATGGTGACCGGAGCATCACTGAAGATAACCATTTCTCCGGTTTCTACAGGTTGGTCTGGCTGGTTTGTCCGGCTTCTTGTCGTTACTCGATCGTTTGGTTGAGTTTGAGATGCAGCCTTCGAAGCTTTCAATTTTGGCATCGCTTCCCACGGATAGTGCCAATCTGATGGTATCCAAAATCTGACTGCACGTACTAGCTGGGTCGAGCCTGTGATCTTGCGCTCACAGAAAAAGCCTCAATGGGCCCATAGTTGTGGCTCCGGCGGCCACTTCGACACTCAACAAGTCAGAGATGGGCAACACAGATAGTGGACGATGAGAAGGGGTGAGGGCCAAGACAAGTTACCAGCAAGATGAAGAAAGATTGGGCTCAATCCCTTTGCTCGAGTGCCTAGATGCCCTTTTATAGGGGAGGAGACCCACGATGTCCACGATGCCGGTCATGCCCTTGAGAAAACCATTTCTCTGGTTTCTAAAGGTTGGTGTGGCTTCTCGTCGTTACTCGATCGTTTGGTTGAGTCTGAGATGCAGCCTTCGAAGCTTTCAATTTTGGCATCGCGTCCCACAGATAGCGCCGATCTGATGGTATCCAAAATCTGACTGCACGTACTAGCTGGGTCGAGCTTGTGATCTTGCGCTCACAGAAAAAGCCTTAATGGGCCCGGAGTTGTGGCTCTGGATGGCCACTTCAACACTGAAGTCAGAGATGGGCAACAAAGTTAGTGGACGATGAGAAGGGGTGAGGGCCAAGACAAGTTACAAGCGAGATGGAGAAAGATTGGGCTCAATCCCTTTGCTCGAGTGCCTAGATGCCCTTTTATAGGGGAGGAGACCCACGATGTCCACGACGCCAGTCATGCCCTTGATTTTGTCTACGTGGGGGCGTACTGGGCGGCGGTTACAATCGTGGGGCATGATTCCCTGGAAGTCTGGGCGGAGTGGAGGGAGGTAGCCTTGGTGGGAATTTTTGAATTTGTACAAGGTGCATTTAGAGCAATTGTCACCCGGATTGGTCGCTTGATGGCGGGATATCCGCGGTTGTGTCCAATACTCTTGAGAGTCAGTACCGACAGTGGGAGTGGTTGTTTTAGCGAGGCGCGTAGTACGGATTTGGCGAGAGAGTTTGGTCGGTGCCGATGATTTCCCGGCGCAAGTTTATGTAAAGCGGGTCTTGTTCATGGGGTTGAGGTAAAGGTCGGTACTGGGTATAACGATTTTACCCCTAATAGTATTCGCTCTGGTCGGGTTGCCTGACCCCAAAAACCAAAGTTAACCCGGACTAGTAAAACTCAACCCCGCCCCGACCTGAAAGATGCCAAACCTAACCCCTTTTTATTTTAGGTTGACCCGGACGGGTTCGGGTTGAACCGGACCCGAATGGCACCCCTAGGTTTAGCTCGTTTTGATGATTAAGAGGATCCTAATTTTTGGGCTACGGCCCGTCCAATACATAAACGGTTCAGATGGCCCGAGTATATACGTTCACGCGTGTGCCCAGTGCACATGTGTGACATCCTTATGGCCGTTAATTTTCTAAAATCCTTTCTCTACCTCATATAGACCCACGCACCCCCGGTCCCTTCCCTCCCCTCTGCGCCACTCCATATCCCGCTTTGAAATTCCTTCCCACCACCTCGCCCTCCCCTCCCCCCAAAAAAAATCCCAAACGTTTCCCTCGGGAAACTCTACCTCATGTTTTCCTCTCAAACCCTCACCAATCTCAACATCCTCTCCTCAACCTCAAACTCCCCTCTCTTCACCTTCCGTTCCAATGCATCCGCTCCTCGCTCTCTCAGATTCCCTGTCCAACCTTTGGAATCTCAGCCGTCCAAGGTCAACGAAAAAGGATACGATCTCACAACAGAGAAGAGCTCTAATGGTAGCAACGATGGGACCAAACAAGAGAAAAGAATTTCTGGAATTCATGTGCCGAGGCAGAGGTACATCTCCATTCCCAAGGGCAAGCTCCTTGACGGCATACTATCTATGTTTGATACTCAAGAAGCCGTCGACGAATTTCTCCGTTTGTCCTCGTCAGTTCCCTCATCCTATTTAGTTTAATTTCTGAGTTTTTTTTTTCTTATTTAAGTTCGATTGATGATAATTGAGTTTTCATAAAGACATTTTACTAAAACATGTTATTGGTTGCATAGAGGTCCCTTTTAGTCTGTAGCTTTTATTGGCCGTTTGGATACAAGTATTTTATAATCTAGGATTGTAAAATCCTGAATTTTACAAGGCAAAACTTGGATTTTATAAGCTGAAACTTGGATTTTATAAGCTAAAATCTAGGTTTCAGCTTATAAAATCTTGGTTTTAGCTTATAAAATCCAAGTTTTAGCTTGTAAAATCCAGGATTATAAGGTTTTGACATCAAGCTGCGATATTATGTTAGTATTTGTAATCCAAGGTAATTCAAAGTTTCAAAGGAATGGTGTCGAGATTGCCTGCATTGGAGGAAATGTCTGGGGCAGTAACTCTGTATTGACTATGTGGTTGCTTAATTTGACTTGGTTTTGCATGATTTTACATTTCTTAAAACTTAATATTTGCTTAGGTTTGTGTTTAGCTGGTGTTCTATTAAGGTCTTAGTTTCTATCCCCTCTATGCTCTTATGCCCCCCTTATCTATTACAATGGAAACCCGAAGGACCCCCAAATAACTTCAGCTGGGGGATTGCAGAAAGCGCACTGGAAGCACAAAATACAGATTTTTTCATCATGTAAAAATTACATAGTTTTTGTATATGAGTAAAACTGTTAGTAGTGGGATTAGAGTTGTGATTATCTTGGTCGTAGACCTTTTAGGTATCTTGTACTTTGGAATCTTCACCTATAGTGGAACCTCTTGGAACCCCTACGCCCATGGAAGTAGTCACAGAATGTAACAAACCAGGTAAATCTCTTTGTTCTCGATTTGTGTTTTTTGTCTAATTTCTTTGTTTATGTGTTTCCATTCAACCCTATGTCGGTAGTTTGCACTATAGATGGATTTGGTTCAGTTGGACTTGCTTTCCTTGATAGATGAACTGGATGCCAAGATTAATTTGGCTACATTGAAAAGTTTGTACGCCCAACTCTCGTTTCAGCCAATTGATACACCACTTGTGTTGATATGAACACCAAAGCGTCTTATTTCTTTCATATAATCTATTTTGTACTGTATTTTTGAATAGTCAAGCTAAAGCCTCCAAGGAAGCCCAGAGTTCTGATTTATTATAGTAAGTTTAATCATGGTATCACCTTCTATCTATAACTTGCATGGAAGAAAATTCTTACTATTCTGGGTCCCACAAAATATTCAAAACATGAATATTTTAGTGTTGACAAGAGGAATTAGAGCAAATCAATATAACCACCGGGATCCTTCAATCCCTATTCTTTTACTTCCTTCATTGAAGTTGTGTTTTCACCTTTCTTTAGGTGGATTTTTAGCTTTGGAATTCCTAGATCTTACTACAAGGGAGAAGAGTTACCGCTTTTGAAGCACTTCGTCCAGTTTGGAATAATCCTGAATGTTTCTACAAGGAGGCAAGGTGACCCGCTCACCCCTTACCTCCTTCATTACGGTTGCAGAAGCTCTAAGTCATATCATAGCGAAGGCAGAAGAAAAGGGTTATATGAAGGGACTCAAGCCTAGCAGAAACACCCAACCAGTATCCCACTTGCAGTTTGCAGATGATACCCTCTAGTTCACTGAAAATGAAAAGAGCATGGTGGAAAACCTAAAATGGGTGTTTCAATGGTTTGAAGTGACACCGGGCTTGAAAATCACTTTCTCTAACAGCGTGATATTGGGAATCAATATGCACTTAGAGCAGATGAAGGAATATGAGAAGATGCTCGGGTGTAAGTATGAGGAATTGCCGATCACTCATCTTGGCCTCCCCTTGAAATATGGCGTCCCAAAAGCTCACCTTGGGATCCAGTCGTGGAAAGATTGTAAAAGAAGCTAGCGAAGTGGAAAAAGGAGTATCTATCGTTTGGAGGAAGGATAACCCTAATCAATATGGCTTTGGCAAATCTCCCGGTCTACTTCATGTCGTTATATAAGATCCCGATAAAAGTGGTACACATATTGAAGATCCATGGAGGCATTGGAGTGGGAAAGATAAGGATGCACAATATGACTTTACTGGGGAAATGGCTATGGAGATATGGTGAAGCAAAGTTTTGGGTGCTTGGAAGTTGATTTGTAAGTCTAGACCTTCCTATGAGTCCTCAGATTCAATGTGGGTAACGGGGAGGGTACTAGGTTTTTTGGGTAGGCCTGTGGTTAACGGAGTCCAGTCTGTCCCATGCATTTCCGAATCTATTCCGCCTAGCGATTTGTAGGGAGGCCAAAGTTAGTGACTATCTAGTGAGAAGCCGGGGGGGGGGGGGTGTGGGGGTGTGGTTGTGGGGGTCTGTCGGGAAGGAAGGGATCCGGTGCGTGGCGATCCATCTATTCTGTTCGGGATGATTTCAAACCATGGATTAGATTCAAGGCTGGGCTGGGGACGATGGTACGTTTTTGGATAGATTTATGGTGCGGGGAGGAATGCCTTGGCACATCTTTTTCGGAGATTTTCCAGTTAGCAACCAACAAGGAGGCAAAAATATCAGATTATTTGATCCAGAATGAGATGGACGGCTCATTCTGGAATATTCGCTTAAGAAGGGACCTGAAGGATAATGAAATCGTATCTTTCACTGAGCTTCTTACAGCGTTATCCAACATATATCTATCCCCTCACTCGGCTGATGACTGGATTTGGTCACCGGATATGAAGGGGGGTTTTCAGTAAGAAGTTTCTTTCGAAAACTCAGTGATGGCAACAAACCAAATTCAAGACGGATGACGATTTGGCGGAACCCCCATACCCCTCAGAGTTGCTGCGTTTGCTTGGACCGTCTCTTATAGATGCATAAACACTTGCGAATGCCTTCAGAAGAGGAGTATCAGCTTGGCCAGCTGGTGCGTGCTATGTCGCGGCTGCAGTGAGACTCTGGACCGTGTATTGCTTCTATGCCCGTATGCTTTCTCCATTTGGATGAACATTTTCAATTTCTTTGGGATGTCGTGGGTGTTAAACAATAACATTTCAATGACGCTAACCCACTGGACGGGAGCTTTCCATGGCTGCATCGGACAACAATTGTGGAAGGTTCTTCCATATGGTATAATCTGGTTCCTATGGAGGGAAAGGAATAACAGAATATTCAACGATATATCTTGATCGGCCCGTCATTTAAGTCTTGCTATCAAATCATCCATCATATTTTGGGCATCTCAGAAGGGAGGGCTACCGTATTCTATTCAACACATTCTACGGAATGGAAACACGGTGATGTTGGAATCGCGACATACAAACAAGGTAATGCCCCGATGGTTAGCACCTCGAAATGGTTCGTTAAAGTTAAATTTCGATGGAAGCTCTCGGGGTAACCCGGGTTTGGCGGGGATTGGTGGAGTCATACGGGACGAACTTGGAAACATATTGATGAGTTACTCCGGTCCGGCAGGCTTATGTGACGCGAACGTGGCCGAGGCAAAAGCTTTATTGTTCGGGCTTAGGTGGTTCAAATCTCATAACCTGGGCCCGTTAATTGTGGAGGGTGACTTGACCAATGTCATTGCGTGGGCGAAGAATCAAAGTGCTGGGCCGTGGAGATTGGCTTCTATTGTGGACGAAATCCGTGATATCATACGGATCATAAGGCCACAAGTATCGCATATGAGATGCACGGCAAATACTATGGCTGATTGTCTAGCGAAAGAGGGTGTATCCCGGACGGACACAATGATCACGGTGAATGTGACCACGGAGGCGATGGGATAGCTGCGATTTTGGATTGTGTATTTTGGTTTTTCCTTTCTATGTAATCTCATGGGGGACATCTTGTCCTTATGGATTGTAATCCCTATTATGGAATAAAATTGTTATTTTTCAAAAAAAAAAAAAGTGAGTTCTCCTATCTGTCCTCGCTCCTAGGTCTCCTGCATTCGTCTTACTGTTCCCCATCAGGCCTTGAATGTGTAGTGTTGATCCTGGACCTTCAAGGTAATCATCAAGTTGTACAAAAATTTGGAAGTCGTCAGTTCTGCCAAGGGTAACAGTTTTTTCTTGTACTTTGGTAACCAGGAAAATCAATACGTGTGACCGCCTAGAAAAGGAAGATACATCTAGCAAGCAGGTATGCTCTATGCAGGCAGAATGAAGTCATGGGATTATCTGATGATACAATGTCCCTTCTCTTAATGTCTAGCAGGGGATCATCAAAAGCTTTGGCCTCTTGTGAGTTTTTCAAACACATATCAAGAGAGTACTGCTCAACTGGAGTGGCGCACCGTTCGGAGAATCGGGATAGCAGATATGACACTTAGTTCCGTATGCGATAATTGCGAACCTGTACAACATAGTAAATATTCTCAAAGAATGGCAGACTGCTGGGACAGAAAAGAAAAAGAAATGTAAAGTTTTCCTCAAATGGACGCCTCCATCCGTAGAATAGTTCAAACTCAACTATGATGACATCTCGCAAGGAAATCCTGTTAGGGTAGGCATTGGAGGAATTATTCGAGATTCGTATGGAAGACGGATGATTTCGTATTCGGGTCCTACGTTAGAATGTGATGCAAACGAGGTGGAAGCAAAAGCCCTCCTATGCTCTTAAGATGGTTTGCACAGGCTTGGCTTGGACCACGGATTATAGAAGGAGTTTCTACAAATACCCTAGCTTGGGTAACTGGCAAGAGTCAATCGGTCCTTGGAAGCTCGCTAACATCACAATACAGGTAAAGGAAGTTCCAAAAGCTGGGGCTGAAAAAGAAGATCTGGAAGTTATTACCTCAGTAATGGAGCCAGGCTCCCTATGGTAATGGGCTTGGCTTCTTGATTCTCGTGAGGTTTCAAAAAGGAACAGTCGTCGTTTGGTGGGGGAGAATGACAAAAGAAGGGAAGAGCTGCATCGGTTGTTGATCTTATAAAGCTTTGAAGAGGAATCTCCTTCCTCAGTTGATGAAAGGCCAGCACCAATAGACTAGACAAAGTCACAAATGATGGCATTTCACCATTCTACTGGAGATGTGCGCAGCTAAAGCTTTGAAGAGGAATCTCCTTCCTCAGTTGATGAAAGGCCAGCACCAATAGACTAGACAAAGTCACAAATGATGGCATTTCACCATTCTACTGGAGATGTGCGCAGCTATGCACACAGTGGTGCTGGAACTAACTGGGCTGACAAATAAGAGCTTCTTTGAGATGTCTTAGTACCTTATATAGACAATCAAAATCTTAGTCCATGTCAAGTTCTGATGGCTGCTTTGTTTGTTAGGCTTAATCTGAAGCTTGGAGTTGTGTGCTGTCCTCTCTGTTGAGAATACAATGGAGTTCTGTGGTCTGCATTCTCTGTTGAGAATACCACTGTTAACTCCATCATTGGAGTTATCAGTGAAATTGTCCAAGCGGAGCTTCTAATTCGGATAAGGTCGTGGCTTTCTGGATAGAGAATGTGATTAGGAATCAGGCCTCTGTTGAAAGAGGGGAAACTGCCAAAACCTTTAAGGGTTGGCCCGATGCACCACCCGGGGCTCTTTCTCAAAAGTCAAGCTGAGAGTTTGCAACAATGGATCCGTCTGTCTCCACCTTTTCATGAAAAAGAAGGCTGTGCATGTAGGTACACTATACTGAGCAATCTCTTTAGGCTTGACTGAGAAAGTGTGAGGTATACTATTGGAAGGGGTCATGTATTTTGAATTCTATGAGCGAGTGTGAGTGTGTAAATGGTCCTCATAAATGTGTGATTGGTGTAGCTTTTGTTTGCATGAGTTGGATGCCTCGTCCTCGTTAATATAATCCGGTTATTGCCATATTAATAAAATTTGTTATCTTTCAAAAAGAGAAGAATGTTGCTTCCCCATTTTATATATTTTAGGGGCTGCCCTAAGGAATGTGATGCAGCACCGTAAAGAGAAATAGAAGAAATGGAAGAGAAATAGACGAAAGGGGATAGAATTAGAAGAATAGGGGAAGAAGAGAAGAAGAAGAGAGGAGAAGAATAGACGAAGGATTGGGGAAGAAGAGACGAATATAAGGAGAAGTAGAAGAAGAATAGGAGAAAAAGAAAGAAGAAATTAGAGGGGAGAATCTCAATTCAATTAATCATTCAAAAGTTAACAATAAAGCTCTAAAGAGGTCTATATATAGGCAAATAAGCACCCTAAGAAATAGAAACCTTCTCAAATAATCCTAGAAACTAATAACATGTAAATAAATATACTAGAAACTAAATAATACGAAAATAGATCCTAATATCTGCATCATTCTCCCCCGCTTGAAAAGAACTCGACCTCGAGTTCTAGTCCACCTGGATCAAATATGTAGATGAGCAACTCGAGCAATAGCAGTAGTAACACATCAAACTCTGTCATGAGCAACGCGAAAACCGTGAGAAGCGTCTGAAATGCCGATGGAATGAGAGTGAAGAAATCGTCCATGTAGAATCACAATAACGCAACCCACGCGGAAGAAGCAAACTGGCTGGAAAGATAGCAACGTACTCCTCCTGGATTGGTGGGATCGGCATAACAGCTATGGGTGGTATCAATTGGGGAACATCCTCCACACAATCAAAACCAACTGGTAGCTCAGTAGGCGTAGGAGAATCAATATGAAAGTCATCCGCTGGTATCTTATTAGGCTCAGTAGAATCAATGATAAAATCAGTGTCTAAGACTGAAGCTGGGGCAGTGATGTCAGACTGATGGACCTCATAATCAATCTGCGGAACAAGATCATCTGTGTCGGCACAAGTCTTATCAATCTGATCAATCGACACAAATATAGGGCAGTCCTCTATAATATGCTCGCGATCATCTGTCTCAGGTAATGGCTCAACAGTCATGTCACTCAGCTCTGACTCAGGACGATGCTCGATCAGCTCTGTCAAGGGAAAAGCCTCACGTAGATCTGCTACAATATCCGCCTTAGAAGTGTGAAGCTGTCTCTGCAAATCTGACTCACGTATATGACGCACTGAGTTTTCAGCTACAATTCTAGCTTCGCATATATAATGACGGCCTTCTTTTAGTCGTTCAAGGAGGGCTTCGACTTTACTTTCAACACTACACAACACTTTGTATTCTTGCTCACGATACAATCTAAGTTGATTTAAATAGTTGAGCGCATAAATATTCATAAACGCATCACGAACATCCTCCCAACGACAGATTAGCTGCTCACGTCTTCTACGACAGTTCGTTTCAATGTGGCTCCATGAGCATCGGGCTTGTCGTCGCACAGTTTCTTTAGCCCAGTAGATAGTCTGGCAGTGATCATGGCCATTGTACTCATGATATGCGTCTATAGCATCAATCCAACGTAAACATGCATCCTCATAATTGCGAAAGTGAGTGCGGCCATTCCAAACATACAAATATATATATATATATATATATATATACATACAAATATATATATATATATATATATATATATATACTATGCCCCTGTGGCATTACACACATACAAACATATATATATATATATATATACGGATGAGCCGTAGTACGAGAGCGAATACGAGAGGCAATGAGAGAATCTAAAGGAATATTAGAAGGAGGTAATACCTGGGAAGTGGACGGCGGGATCTCAGGCCGAGACAAGAGCGCCCAGGTGGAGCTGTAGGTGACCGAGGTCGAGGTCTGCGCTGATAGACCTACATTGGGCCGGAGGCCGGAGGAGGAGCCGGTAGAGAAGCCGATGGAGTGGGCACTGGTGTAGGAGTAGAGGGAACGCGATCAGGGAGAACCGGAAGCGGAATCGGAGACACCTGTGTATGAGGAGTAGGACTAGCAAATTAAGGAACAGACTCAAAGAAGGTAACATCGGCGGAGACAAAGCACCGATGAAGACTAGGACTGTAACACCCGTAGTACGAGAGTAACACAGAAAGACACATCTCTCAGCTTGGGGATCCAGTTTGTCCACACTTGGACCTAACTTGTGGACAAAGCTAACTCAGCCAAACACCCGAGGAGTAAGAGGAAAGTGTTCGCCCCGAGGGTGAAGCACCGAGAAGGGAGAGTGATTGTCTAACACTAACGAGGGAAGACGGTTAGCGAGAAAGCGGGCGTAAGAATGGCATCACTCTAATATGTCTTAGGAACATGCTTCTGAAAGAGTAGAGTACGTGCCATGTCAAGAAGATATCTCAACTTCCTCTTAGCAACACCATTTTGCTGAGAGGTGTATGCACATGAAGACTAATGGAGAATACCACGACTCGCTAAGAACTCCTCAAAACCACTTGAAGAGGAAAAATACTCTCGTGCATTATCAGTGGTAACCATTTAGAGGAAAATTGTATTGAGTAGTAATTTCAGCATAAAATGTGCGAAAGGCATGAAAAACTTCAGAACGATGTTTAAGTAAATAAACCCATGTCATTCGACTAAAATCATCTACAATTATAATAAAGTATGCGAATCCAAAACGTGACTTGGTCCTCGAGGGACCCCATACATCGGAATGGACCAACTCAAAGGGTCTCAAAACTCTAGTAACAGGCCTAGAAGGGAACGACACATGATGGTGTTTCCCGAGTTCACATGACTCGCACTGAAATGGTTAAATGCTAGAGGAGACAATAAAGGTCTGCCGGAGATGCTGAAGAGATGGATGACCAAGACGGTAGTGCCACTGGTAGGCATCAACAGAGCTACTCAAAATGGTGGGAGAGATGTGGTACTGAAGATGGTAGAGGCCGCCTAGCTCACGACCCGTTCCAATTGTCGCCCTAGTCGAGAGATCTTGAAAAATACAATAGGAGGGGAAAAATGAGATAGAGCAATTCAAATTTTTGGTAAGCTGACTTACAAATAATAAGTTAAATGGTGAGGTAGGAACACACAAGACAGATGAGAGGGTAAGACCCCTATGGGGTGAAAGAGTACCAATACCAGAAATGGGGGCTTTAGTGCCATCAGCAAGAGTGACAGATTGATAATGAGAAGGAAATGACTGAAACGAGATAAGAGATTCGGAGTTACCCGTCACATGATTGGAGGCCCCAGAATCAATGATCCAGAAGCTGGAGCTAGTGAGTAGGGAAGCAAGCGAACTACCTAATTGGGTAACTTCTGCAGAGGGTGGGCGACTGCTAAGGCGGAGACGCTGAAGCTCCTCATAATCGGCCCTGGTGAACTCAAAAGGATCCTCGGGAAGGCCAGAACTAGCAGACAGAAAACAGCCCTCAGGGGCAGAGGTAGCAGAGAGATGTACGGAGCGTGAACGACGAAGCTCGGGATGAAGCGTGAAGCAGGTCTCAATATGGTGGCTATCATTTTCCATCATTCTTCATGAGTGTAGCACATCCACGACCGCGGCCACGCCCAAAAGAGTCAGTGCCACGACCAAAAAAAGGTAGTGCTGCGCCGAGAGGAGTCCCCAGCATCATAAGTAGCAAGGGCGGAACCCTCACTAGAGAAATTAGTGGGTGACCCGCCTGGGAGGCACTGCTGAGCGTGGGAGTAGATCCCTATGAGAGAAGGGATGGAGCCCGAGCCAACTAACTGCTGACGAAATGTTAAAAACTCCAAGCCCAAGGACTCAAGATAGTGGAATATCCTAAGTTGGTCCCTCTGACGAGCAAGGACTGTCTGGTCTGAAGTAAGGGGCATAAACACGTCCAACAACTGACATAAAGAGATGAATAGACTATAATGATCGGCGAGAGACAAATCGCCATGCTCAAAACGAATCCACTCGAAGTAGGTCACACAGATGTGAGTGAGGTTATCAACCCCAGAGAACATGAGAGCAGCATGCTTCCAAATATCCTTGGCAGTGGCCAAGTCCATCATCGGTTGATCAATATCGGAAGTCATGCTCTCCCAAAGTTAGGTGCGAACCATCGCATCATCCTGACGCCATCTGTCGTAGGAGGAGTCAGTGGAGGGGGGAGGACCACGCTCAGTGAGAGCAACTCTATCCCGAGCTAGAAGGTAGGTCTCAACGGCTTTCCGCCAGCTAAGATAATTGGAGCCGTCGAGGCGCTTCGAGGTCATCTGAGGAAAGGACTGCTCGACAGAGGGAGAATACACTGTCGGATTGTAGCTCGACGAGGAAGGAGCTAATGGGAGATCAGTCCCCCCATTGTCAGCAGGTGAGGGGCTGGCAGGAGAAGCCAAGTAATCGTAGAATCCATAAGAAAAGGTGAGGATCACCAACACTGGAAAGAAAGGGAAGATAATGATGATGACAATAAGGAGTCAAAGAGTGGACTCCATCGAAAGAGTGCGGCTCCGATGACAAGGATAAGGAGAAGGGTCATAGATGGACAAGACAAATAGGGAATCATATAAGGAGGACGATGGCCAAGGACAAGAAGGGGTCGGTGCCGCGGATGTAGGAAAAGAAAGAGAAGGGAGATTTAAACCATTGAAAGTAAAAAGAAGAGATAAAGTTAGGTTTGAAGAAGAGTAGGGAGAAGGGGAAAAAGGTGTAGGAAGTTAGGATTTGGAGGAAATGAGGGAGAGGGGTGATTTAACAAAAAAAGAAAAGAATAAAATAAGAAGTGGGAAGAGAGAGAGGTTGTGGCGGGTGAGGGAGGCGGCGGACGAGGGAGAGAGGTGGTCGGGAGGGTGAGAGAGGGTGAGAGGGCGGCGATCGAGAGAGGAGGAGGGGTCGTGAGGGTGAGCGAGGGGGCTGGAGAGATGCAGGAGGGTGAAGAAGAGAGGCTGGGGCGGCAGACGAGAGAGGAAGGGGGTCGTGAGGGTGGGGGAGGGGGCTGGAGATGCAGAGGCGAGAGGGAGAGGGGTCGTGAGGATGAGGGAGGGGGCTGGAGAGAGGCGGGAGGGTGAAGGAGAGAGGGTGGGCCACGGACGAGAGAGGGAGGGGGTCGTGAGGGTGGGGAAGGGGGTTGGAGATGCAGAGGCGAGAGAGAGAGGGGTTGGCGAGCGAGCGAGGTCGGGAGAGGGTTAGGGCAACATGTAAACAGAGGAGAGGGAGTGGGACGTTGGCGAGAGATAGAGAGGCGAGGGAGAAGCGGGTGGGAAACTCTAGTGCACGAGTGGAGGGGATGAGGGAGAAGAAGATGGAGAGGATCTCCAAGGAGGGTCCCTAGGGCACACAAACCTAGGGCTCTGATACCATGTTGAGAGATTGGAATGAGTTGAAGATCTTCCCCCTTCACTCAAGTATTTATACTAAGAGAGAAAAGATAAAAGACCCGTATCAATAATTATGATCTTACATATCGACAATTCCTCAATATCTTGTTCATTCACAACAAAATATTTTCTTTGTGCGTCGGTAAAAAAAAACATGTTTTTTTGGAGAGAGATACTATTTCACCAATCGATCTCGATTGAAATACCCATAAATGGTATTTTACGTAGAAATAGTATTCTTGCTTATTTCGACAATCCCCGATACGGAAGAAGCACTTAAGAAATTACTAAGTATGGGACTGTAGAAGTGGATTCAATCGTCAAGAAGAGGAGTGAATTACATGAGTTGCAAACTCTAATTGAATCAATAATCAAATCAGTTTTATCTTTTCTCCCACCTTCAGAAGGTGAAGCATAGGTATCCTCCCCCTATTGTGTCGATTCTTTTGAGTAATATATCTGGAAATGCCAAACGATTCCTTATTTAAATCATTTCAGTTATATCTTTTCTTTTGCTGGTGGAGTTATTACGGACAGTCCCGGTCTGAAAGATCCATTTAAGTCGGAACATAAGATTGAGTTAAGTTTCGTAAGAATCCATAGCTCCCTTTTTTTTTTCGACTTCTTCCCCGAGTCTTTCAAGCAAAGAAATGATTTTCTCAAAATTTTTTCTTTCTTATAATTTAATCCATAACAATTTTCGCATTGAACCCATAAATGTCTGTATTTTTTATTTATATCGAAATCCTTAGATCTTCCTCTTATATTGAAATCGCTGTCATTATTGCTAGTTCTTTAAGATATTCCTTTAAAAATAAAAAGAAAAAAGAAAAAATAGTGGTGATGAATCTTAATTAGATTTCAGCCGTAATTTCGTACCGAATGTCCCCGTCTTACAAGATTTCAGCCAAAATATTATACCGAAAGCGAAATGTTTCCGTTTCATTGATGACCGAAACCTGAACTGAAATTTAAAACCTTGCCAATTATAAGTCCTAGGATTGAACTTGCTCTAATACAAATTATGTAGTGGCAGAAATAAAATAAAAACCAAAACTTCCAAATTTTAATTCAATCCAAAATAAAACTAAGCAGATACCTCAATAAAACCACATATGGAGATCAGGATATGTCATTATTTCAAAAGAACAACATAGAAAATGCAAAACTACTTCGATAAGCTTCAATTTACTAATGATAGCAAAACCAGTCCAAGTATCCCTTGTATATTACATGATCTTCTTTATATGACTCCAAAGCTTTCCCAAAGTGAAGTCTCCTAATTCTAGACAATTTTGAACATTAAAACAGACCCAAAATACTTTTATTTTAACTCTGATTCTAATCATACTTAAAAATATAAACTTCTAGCCAAGACATAAGCTTCGATTTACTAATGATAAAGAAATCAGTCTAAGGATTTACATGATTTTCTTTATACGACTCCAAAGCTTTCCCAAAGTGAACTCTCTTAATTCTAGATACTTTCGAACTTTAAAACATACACACAATGCTTCTTTTTTTTAACTTCGATTCTAATCATACTTACAAATATAAACTTCTAGCCAAGACTGGCCTCAAAATATATTAAATTGGGATCCCCATGCTTACATTAGTAAGGTGGTGCGGGGTAAAATCGATATATATGGTATTGATCCTTACACCTACTCCAAATACAAAATACACTCAATATAAGCCCAAGGAAAAGAACCATCAATACTGACCCAACTCTCTCTCCAGATCCTTGCCACCTACCTCACCGAAGCTATTCCCCCCAACATCGGTACCGACGCTCAAGAAAATAAGACACGACCGTGGAAATCCCGCCACCAAGCAAGAAATCTGGGTGACCGTTACGATAAACACGCCTCACACGTCAGAGATAAGATTCAAAGGTTCCCGCCAAGACCGCCATCCCCCATCTTTGTCTGGGAACTCAAGGAATCACGCCCCTACGATTGTAACCACCCCTTACTCCACCCCACGTGGGCGAAATTAAGGGCAGGACTTGTGATGTGGACATCGTGGGCCTCCTCCCCTATAAAAGGGCATCCACACACTCAAGCAAAGGGGTTCAATCTTCTCCCCATCTTGCTGGTAACTTGTCTTGGCCCTCACCCCTTCTCATCGTCTTTTATTTGTGTTGCCCATCTCTGACTTGAGTGTCGAAGTGGCCGCTCGGAGCCACAACTTCGGGCCCACTAACGCTTTTTCTGTCAGCGCAGGATCACATGCTCCATCAGGCTAGTACATGCAGTCAGATTTTGGGCACCATCAGATTGGCGCCATCCGTGGGACCTCAATGCTAAGGTCAAAAGCTTCGAAAGCTTCCTCTCAACCTCAACTTAACGATAGAGCAGTGACGAGAAGCCAAGCCAACCAGCAAGATCAACCATTGATAGCTGGAGAAATGGTTACCTCCGGTGATGCACCAGTCACGATGGACATGTTCAATCTACTCACTCAGCGATTTGGAGACGTCAACAACGCCCTCCAACAAGGATTACAAAGGCTACCCCCTCAACCGGTGGCCGCGCCTCCCGTTGTTACTCCCCCAGGCAACGACGCTCCACCCCCGAACGTTGCAGAAGGACACAGGTCCTCCGAGGGTCGCAACCTAAGAAGTAGAAGGTCGCACCGCCATCAACAAGGTTCGGCCTCAATCGCCAGTCCACCACCAAGCCTCCACCGAGCTAACCATCCGCGAAGACGTGACGAACCAGTTGAGCTGACCATCACAAACCTCGCACGACAAAGGCCACATTCGGTCGAATGAACTCCCCCAAGGGAAGACCATCGGCTTGTAGGCTCTACCGTAGTCGCTGACCTTCAACTACAAATAAAAGAACTCCAACAGCAGATGAAAATGCCATGCGACCCAGACCTCCTAGCCAAGTGGGATAGCAAGATCGTCTCACCATTCATACCCCGAATCGCAGACGCATCCATTTCTACAAATTTCAATATGCCCCTCTTAGATTTATATGGCGGAGCAACCGATCCACTAGAATTCCTCCGGACTTATTGCCGAGCGATGGTACTCCGGAATGCATATGACGCTATGATGTGCAAGGCCTTCTCCGCATATCTGAAGAAAAATGCGAGCAATTGGTACAGCCGGTTGAAGCCAAACTCCATCGAAACGTTCCATGAACTCTGTTGATAGAGGTAGAGAAAAGAGAGAAAGTAAAGATTGAGAGAAAAGATTGAGTTAGGGTTCTCCCCCTCACTCATGTAATATAAATAATAAAGAGTGAAGTACAAAGACAAGTATGCCCTTGGGCATTACAATAAAGACCTAAAGACCTATTAACACTCCCCCTCAAGCTGGAATGTAGATATCTAACATTCCTAGCTTGTTATAATTATCAACTAACTTAGCTCTATTTAGAGGCTACGTGAACATGTCTGCTAATTGATTTGTAGAACTGGTAAACACAGGAGATATGTAGCCTCGCTGAATCAAATCTCTAATGAAATGACAATCCACTTCAATATGTTTGGTCCTCTCATGGAAGACTGGATTCGTGGCAATGTAAATGGCGGATTTATTGTCACAGTATAACTGAGCTGGAGAAGAAGAAGGAGAAAATCCAATCTTTGAAAGTAAGGAACGTAGCCACATGAGTTCGCCACTCATATGAGACATAGCTCTATATTCTGCCTCGGCACTGGATTTAGACACAACATCTTGTTTCTTACTTCTCCATGAAACAAGATTACCTCCAATAAAGGTGCAATATCTTGTAGTAGACCTCCTATCAGCGGGAGATCCTGCCCAGCTGCATCAGTGTATCCTTCAATTCTCTGGTGCCCATGCCTCTGAAATAAAAAACCTTTACCTGGCGAACTCTTCAGATATCTCAATATTTGAAGTACAGCCTCCCAGTGTGAAGTGCGAGGTAAGCTCATAGTCATATGCTGTCTAACAGCGCTAACTGCAAAGGTAATATCTGGACGTGTAACGGTAAGATAAATGAGCTTACCAACTAAGCGTCTGTATCGCCCTGGATCTTCTAACAGGACTCCCTGGTCAGGGAGTAATTTTATATTCTGGTCCATAGGAGTTGAGGCAGGCTTGACTCCCAAACAACCTGTCTCATCAAGAAGATCCAAAACATACTTCCTTTGTGAGAGGTAGATACATGGTTTTAAATTTCGGCCGAAACGTTTCGTTTCGGCCGAAATATTTCGGTTTCAGTGGAAAACGAAACGAAATCCACATTGAGTCAAAAAAGTACCAAACTTCGCCGAAATGTTTCGGAAATTTCGGTGAAACGTTTCGGTGAAGTGCAAAATTTCACCTGAAATTTCGGTGAAACGTTTCGGAAATTTCACCGAAATGTCGGTGAAATTTTTACAAGATTTCGTCCGAAATTTCGTACCGAAACCGAAACGTTTTGGTTTCGCTGATGACCGAAACCGAAACCGAGATTTCAAACCTTGGGTAGATACCCCTAGTCGAATAGGCAACCTCAATGCCCAGGAAATACCGAAGACAACCCAAATCCTTAGTAGAGAACTTTGTCCGAAGGAAGGATTTGAGTCTCTGAATGCCACCTGTATCGCTACCAGTGATAATGATATCATCGACATATACTATGAACAGAACACAACCAGCCTGAGACTGAAAACTGAAGACGGAGTGATCAATTGCGCACTGCTTCATGCCAAAGTGAATAAGTGTAACACTGAACTTCCCAAACCAGGCTCTCGGAGATTGTTTGAGACCATAAATGGATTTCCTCAAACGACAAACAAGAGAAGATCTCTCCCCCTGAGCAACATATCCAGGAGGTTGCTCCATATAGACCTCTTCCTCCAAATCACCATGAAGAAAGGCATTCTTTACATCCAACTGATGAAGATGCCAGCCATGATTCACAACAAGAGATAGCAGGACACGGATAGAAGGAATTTTCGCAACTGGTGAAAAAGTCTCGCCATAATCAATCCCATATGTCTGCGTGTACCCTTTTGCAACAAGTCGAGCCTTAAGGTGCTCAACTGTGCTATCAGGAAGGTGCTTGACTGCATAAACCCAGTGACAACCAACTGGGCGAGCACCATATGGGAGAGGGACCAGATCCCATGTCTGATTGGCCTGAAGGGCCTGCATCTCAAGATCCATAGCCGCCCGCCATCCTTGATGATCAAGTGCCTCCTGTAGAGTCTTAGGTAGAGAAAGAGAGGACAAAGACGAAACAAAACTGCGAAATACAGGGGTGAGAAAGTCATAAGACACAAAAAGAGGAAATGGGATGAGCAGTACTGCGAGACTGAGTGCGAGAGGCAATGGGAGAGTCAGAATGTACCTCAGAAGTGAGGATCTCCGGCTAAGATGGTGATGGCTCCGGCGGGGCTGAATGAGCAGCAGATTTGGCCTGACGCTGGTACTGCTTCAATGGTGGAGATAGAGGGGCTGCACAAGGCTCTGACGCCGGCATAACAGTAGAATCAACTGTAGGGGAGGAACTGGACACCAGAGGTGTAGAAACAGGGATGGGATCAGGAAGAACCGGAAGAGGAAGAACAGGAGTATGCGAGGAATCCTCCTGAAGCGGAGAAGGGGAGGGATCCAACAAGATGGACGAACTAAAAAATGACTGAGTCTCAAAGAATGTAACATCCGCCGAGACAAAGGATCGTCGCAGGCGGGGGCTGTAGCAACGATAACCCTTCTAGGTCCGAGAGTAACCTAGAAAGATACACCGTTCGGCCCGAGGATCCAACTTATCTAATCCTGACACAAGAACGTGGACAAAACAGACACAGCCAAAAACTCGAGGTGTAAGAGGGAAAGGGTCAGAGGTAGGACGGAGAATCGAGAACGGAGAGGTGCCGCCAAGGACTGAAGAGGGAAGCCTATTCGCTAGGTAGCATGCTGTGAGTACAGCATTAGCCCAATAGGTCTTAGGGACCCGCATCTGAAAGAGTAGTGTCCGTGCCCCATCTAACAATGAACGAAGCTTCCTCTCAGCAACTCCATTCTGTTGAGCACAGGAGGACTGATGGAGAATGCCTCGCGAAGAGAGAAATTCCTGAAAACCATTAGAGTAAGAGAAATATTCCTTTGCATTGTCAGTGCGAAGACATTGGATATCACATGAGAATTAATTACTAACTTCAGCATAGAAACCACGAAACACAGAAAAAACTTCAGAACGATCTTTTATTAAATAAGTCCATGTCATACGTGAATAGTCATCATTAAAGACTACAAAATAGCGAAATCCAAATAAAGAGGTAGTTCTTGCAGGACCCCATACATCAGAATGAACAAGAGCAAGAGGGTGTGAAGCCCGACTAATAGTCCTAGAGGGAAATGGCACACGATGATGCTTCCCAAGTTCACAGGCCTCACACTGAAAAGACCTAACAGACGAAGAAGAAACAAAGGGAATCCTGCGTAAACGCTCCATAGACGGGTGACCTAGACGGCAGTGCCACTGGTATGCATCGACCGAGTCATGTAGAATCGGATGGGACGGAGTGCAGTCGAGACGATAAAGGCCATCCACCTCACGGCCCGAGCCAATCGTCTTCCCACTCGAGAGATCCTGAAAAAGACAATATGATGGAAAAAATGAGATAGAACAATGAAGATGCTTTGTTAATTGACTAACAGAAAGTAAACTGAAAGGTGCTTAGAGACACATAGCACAGATGATAATGTAATGCCTGGTGAAGGGGAACAACTGCCAACACCAGTGATAGGAGAGGTACTCCCATCAGCAAGAGTAATAGAACGTGAAACAATATGATGAAAATCATGTAAGGATGACTGGGTACCTGTCATGTGATGAAGACCAGCAGTAGAACTAGAGAGGAACGAAGCAGGAGAACTACCTGGCTGAACAAGACCAGCAGTAGGATGGCGACTGGCAGCTCTGAAACGCTGTAGCTCATCATAGTCAGCACGAGAGACGACCATCTGATCGGTCTGAGTAGCCAATGGTGTCTGTGAGGGGCTGTCAATAGGAGCAGTCGAATCTGGAAGGGCAAGATGTGCAGTACGGCCCTGACGAGGATCTGGAGTGTGACGCAGCTCGGGATGCAGATCAAAGCATGTCTCGTGATAGTGACCCTCACGCTTACAATGAGTACAATAGGGCCGAGCTCGACCTCCACGGCCACCCTCTCGGCCGCCGCCACGTCCGCCTCGGCTAGTATCGCGACCACGACCGCGACCAAAAGTGCCTCCTCCTCGGGAAGGGCGGTTAGCGGCGCCATAAGCAGCAGTAGTCGAGACATCCACAGGAGTAGGAACAGTAATGCCAAGTGCACACTGCTGAGCTCGTAAAAATACTCCTGAAGAGTGGGTACAGTACTAGACCCAAGGATGTGCTGTTGAAGATGAGCGAACTTTGGTCCAAGACCCTCAAGGAAATGAACAACACGGAGCTGATCCCGCTCTCCGGCTGCCGTGGTAAGATCAATGGTGAGAGGCATAAGAGCATCCAGCTGCTGGCAATAGGAGACAAACTGTCTGTAGTAATCATGGACTGTAGAATCACCGCGCCTGTGACCCATCCAGCGCGAGTAAGTGTCGCAGAGACGGGCGACATTCCCCTCACCAGAATATAATGCCGCAGTGTGCTCCCATACCTTTCTGGCAGTAGGGAGATCCATCATGGTGCTAGCAATGGCAGGGGTCATACTCTGCCATAGAAGTGTACAAACAGGGCATCATCTACATCCCAATCATCAAAGGTAGGGTCAGTCTCAGAAGGGGGATCACGACGAATAATAGAAATCTTTCGTCGGGCCTTCAGATATGTCTCCACAGCAATCTTCCAAGTCAAACAGTTGGATCCATCAAGACGGGAAGTGGTAATCGGTGGGAATGACGCATCCATCGAAGACAGACGACGATGTAGCCTGACGCGGCTGGGAACTAGTAGCCATAGCTGGAGTACGAATAGTAGGGTCCTCAATACTAGGTGTATCTTCTATAAGAGACCGGGAAGAAGATTGAAGATGACCAACAACGAGCAAGTAGAGACAAGGATGAAGACTATAAGCAAGCTAATAGACCGCGGCTTCGTGAGGACAACATATGCATAAGGGAGGCATGAGACAACCGCACGGCATAAAGACAAAGTCGAGACAACTCCGAACCACAAACATCGCAATGATGTAACTACAAATACAGAACAACACCATGAAGATAGTGATCAAGCTGAACAAGAGAATCTAGGGCATAACTATGACCCAAAAGAGGAAGAAGAGATTATGATGGATCAGATTAGGGCAAGGAAGAGTGGGGAAAAGAGGGTACTGTAGCGATGTACTGTAGTTATTTACTGTAGCGGGTACAGTAGCAGTACTGTAGCGATTTACTCTAGCAGTACTGTAGCGGGTACTGTAGCAAAGAATGGAGGGGTTATGGTTAGGGTTAGGGATGGAGAAGATGGAGGTTGAGGTTGATGGAGAAGATGGAGGTTAAGGTTAGGGTTAGGGAAGAAAAAGAAAGGAAGAAAGAAGGAAAGAAAAGAAAAGAAAAGAAAAGAAAAAAAATGGCCCTAGGCATCCATGCCTTAGAGCTCTGATACCATGTTGAGAGAGGTAGAGAAAAGAGAGAAAGTAAAGATTGAGAGAAAAGATTGAGTTAGGGTTCTCCCCCTCACTCATGTAATATAAATAATAAAGAGTGAAGTACAAAGACAAGTATGCCCTTGGGCATTACAATAAAGACCTAAAGACCTGTTAACAAACTCGGTAAAGAATTCATGACTTTTTTCGTAAACAGTCGGCCCCGCCAGAAGACGAACGATACTCTCCTGGCCTTGAGGCAAGGATGCGACGAGACTCTTCGAAGGTTCATCAGTCGGTTCCGGTCAGAACTTCATCAGATTAAAGAATCAAATTTCGACATGGTCCGAGCCGCCCTCTGACATGCTAATCGGGATCGGGACATGAAAGTCTCCCTGAATGACAATCTGCCGCGCGATCTTCAAGAACTCATGGCCACCGCCGACCGATACATCAACAATGAAGAATCTTTCGCCATGGAAAGGGAATTGGAGCTCGCCTGCGCGGGAGAGAAATGCGAGGATGAGTCTCGACCTAGCCAGAACCATAAGCAGAGCCGACATGTCGACCGACCAAACAACCGGCCTCCTGCCCCATCGTTCGACAGGATTAATTATACTCCCTTGAACACTACGGTGTCCAATATCCTGTACGAAATCAGAGACAAGTAGCCAATACAGTGGCCAGCAAAGATGAAAAGCACCATCAGAAAGCTAAACATCGGCAAGTATGCCACTACGACCAGGACCATGGCCATACAACCGACAGTTGTCACCACCTTAAAAATGAGATCGAAAGACTCACGGGACTTGGACGGATAGATTGATATCTCCAGAATCCGCCGAGGGGCCATCAACAACCAAAATCCGAGGTCCATCGGTCCTCAGAGAGACATATTTCACCTGGTCGTCGTCGTTCGCCCGAGTCTCACAAAGCAGAAAGAAGCTACCAAAGGTCTCCAGAAAAGAGGTCGGAGGCCCCCAAAATTGCGGGAAATATTGACACCATCTACGACGGCCTCGCATTAGGAGGACCGACTGAAGAACCCGGTCTACGCAGGACAAGTAAACTCCGTGGAGACTCCGGCGAAGAAACAACGATCGGAACCGAAGAATGATATGGCCATAACCTTCATTGAAGAAGATTACAAGGATGTCCAACTCCCGCATGACGACGCCATAGTCGTTCGGTTAGCCATCGCCAATTTTAACGTCGGACGAATCTTGGTGGACACAGGAAGCTCTGTCAATGTACTCCACCAAAGCGCCTTCGTTCAGATGTACATTGGAAAAGACCGCCACGAGCCGGTCGATTGTTTTATCTTCGGCTTCTCCGGAGGAGAAATCAAGGTACAAAGAAAGATCAACATAGCAGTCACATTCGGTACCTACCCTGCGCAGAGAACCATTATGCAAACCTTCCCGGTAGTACCGGTGCCCTGCACCTACAACGCAATCATCGGAAGGCCCGCCCTGAATGAATTGGGGGCAGTTGAAACCACTGTTTCCACTGTCCATTTAAAAGTAATGTTCCCGACAAAGCGAGGGATCAGAGAAATTCGGGGCGATCAAGAAAAGGCTTGTGTCTGCTATGCCAGGCTACTCGAGAAGACAAAAGTTGCCAAGGAATCTTTCTCGATTGGTGGTACCGACCCCCGAGTCGAAGTAACACGAGGAGAACCCGTTGAAGAATTCTCCAAGATTCCCCTCTTCCCCGAATTAGAGTATCAAACGGTCCAGATTGGATCGCTCCTATTAGGTAAGGCTCGATATGATCTCTTGGATTTCTTAAAGACTAACTCGGACATCTTCGCTTGGTCATCCTCAGATATGCATGGCATCCCCACCGATGTTGTGGTTCACAAGTTAAATGTGGACCCGAACTTCAAACCCATCAAGCAAAAGAAACGCAACTTCGGCATCGAAAGACAACGGCACATCAAAGAAGAAGTGGATAAACTTCTCGGTGCTGGGTTTATAAGAGAAATCCGGTACCCTGAGTGGCTCGCCAACGTTGTGATGGTGAAGAAGTCACACGAGAAATGGCGAATTTGCATCGACTTCACCGACCTCAACAGAGCCTGCTCGAAAGATTGTTATCCACTCCCTCGGATGGACCATCTCATCGATGCCACTGCAGGACACGAGATGTTCAGCTTCATGGATGCCTTATCTGGATACACCAGATCCAGATGTACGGCCCTGATATACCAAAATCTTCGTTCGTTGCCGATCAAGGGCTCTTCTATTACGAGATCATGCCCTTTGGCCTCAAAAATGCGGGAGCCACGTACCAGCACCTCGTTAACAAGATCTTCGCCGACTAAATTGGACGAAACATGGAAGTCTACATCAATGACATGCTAGTAAAGAGCCTCAAGGCCAAAAACCACATCTCCAACGTTGAGGGAAGCCTTCGCCGTGCTCCATTTGAATCGGATGAAGCTGAACTCCTCAAAGTGCGCCTTCGGGGTGACCTCCGATAAATTCCTTGGCCGAATCGAGGCCAACTCAGAGAAAATCAAAGCTATCTTGGACATGACCCCCCCGAAGGAGTTTGGGAGGTTCAAAGGTTGACGGGAAGGATCGCCGCCCTCAGTCGATTCATGTCAAAATCCGCTGAGCGGTGCCTACTGTTCTTCAAAAATCTGAGAAACGTCAAAGATTTCCAATGGACAGGCGACTGCCAGGCGGCCTTCGAGCAGTTGAAGGCCTATCTCCAAACCCCTCCATTACTCTCTAAGCTAGTACCGGGTGAGATTTATACTTATACCTCGCGGTAAGCCCGGCCGCGGTCAGTTCCATGCTTGTCAGACAGGAAGATAAGGTGGAACACTTCATCCATTATGTCATCCGAGTCCTTCATGACGCAGAGACCTGGTACTAGGAGATATAAAAGTTTGCCTTCGCCGTGGTCATTTCTGTTGGAAAACTCCGGCCCTATATTCAAGCACACCCCATAATCGTCCTCATCGACCACCCCCTTCGAAAGATATTATAGAGGCCCGACAGCTCTGGTCGACAAATAAACTGGGCGATTGAACTAGGAGAATTTGATATCCAGGTGAAGCCCCGCCCCGCCATTAAGTCCCAGGTCCTGACAGACTTTGTTGCAGAATGCACCGTACCGGGAGAATCCAAGGGCCAAGAAACTCCTATCGCAGAACCTAGCCAGGAGCCACCCCTGGATGCTCTATGTAGATGGCTCTCCTTGCTGGGAGTACGCCTTGAAGCTGAATTTCAAGGCATCCAACAATGAAGCGGAATACGAGGCTCCCCTCGCTGAGATTACCCTCGTCACCGAGCTACATGCTGACCGATTGAGAGCCCACAGTGACTCGCAACTCATCGTCGGTCAGGTAAATGGTCTATGAAGCTAAAGAGCCAAGGATGTTGAAGTACCTAGAGAAGGTACAGAGCTAGATATATGCATTCACTGAGTTCCAAATCATTCAAATCCCAAGGACGATGAACGCACGGGCCGACGCGCTCTCCAAGATGGCATCATCAGGAGCCATCGATCTAGGCAACATCTACACTGAAGTCCCCTCCCGGCCAAGCATTGAGAGAGAGGAAGCCCTTCAAATCGAAGAGGAGCCTAGTTGGATGGACCTGATACTCTGATATTTGGGAAACAGTGAACTCCCCCAAGATCGGAAAGAAGCTCGTCGGTTAGTCGCCAAGGCCGCCCACTACGTTTTGGACGGTCAGACACTCTACAAGTGTTCCCTTGCGTGCCCCCTACCTAAGTGTCTCCAACCCCTATCTTGGTTACTGACAACGGAACTCAATTTGCGATTCGACAGTTCAAAGAATTCTGTGGAAAGCTCGGCATTGAGAAAAGATTCACCTCGGTTGGTCATCCCTAAGCCAATGGGTAGATAGAAGTTACCAACCGGATCCTCCTCCAAGAACTCAAAAAGCGCATAGAAAATGCCAGAGGATTGTGGGCCGAAGAACTAGGAAATGTACTTTGGGCGTATCGGACCACGCCCATAACCGCCACAGGATAGTCGCCCTTCTGCCTCGCCTTTGGAGTAGAAGTAGTCTTCCCAGTTGAAATCAGGGTCCCCTCCCCAAGGCTTGAAGCATATAATGAACGAGCTAACTCCGACCTTATGAGGAGCAGTCACGATCTCCTAGAAGAAACCAGGGAGAGGGCTCGGGTCTGAATGGCAGCCTACCAACAGAGAGTCGCCCGCTACTACGACTCCAAAATGAAAGAACGACCGGTAAAAGTCGGTGACCTAGTTTTGCGACGAGCTGAAGTCTCCGACCCTAGAAACGCGGGAGAGCTAGCCCCAACTCGGAAAGGTCCCTACTGAGTCTCGCGCGTACTTTGACTAGGCACCTACCAAATGGAAAGCCTAGAAGGCACTTCAATCCCCCGTACCTAGCATATGACGAATCTAAAGAAATTCTATCAGTAAGCTTGATGTAATTTGCTTTCTTTTGCCAACGTTTGTCTGTCTTTTGTTTGTTGTAGCAGAAATGGATGTAATTATCGACTTAATCAATGAAATCTCCATTTTTCTCTAAGTGTTTACTCGCCAAACAATAATTCTCCAAAGGTCGGTAAAACCGGCAGTTAACCTCCTAAGGTTAACGCCCATCGGATGAGCCCCCTGGCCATCCGAACTGGGTGAGACACCTGACCGATCTTTGTTCTTAAGCAAAACGGTCTTAATGTCGAGATATTCGGATCATCCAAGATGATAAGCGAGTGCGACCGAGTCTGGTCTACTCGGATACCGCCGTAAAACATCGCTTTCTCTAGTCGTCCATCAGAAATACTCCATCCCACTAGACTCCACCAATAACTAGGGACCAACTGAATGAAATAAACACTTTGTGGAGACAAAAGAGCATAATCGAACCTCACATCACTCGGTATCTAGCTATGACTTCGAGAAACTCCTTCAGACTTCCGATCGCTCGGAGCCGATCGATACAAAAAGAATACATTGCACAAAAATAAAAACAAAGAAGTCCGTTCTTTATTTAATTATGAAAGTCCTTACATAAGGGGGCTTTAAGACCAATTGCAAAGACCAAAAAAGAAAATTTATGCATCTATACACCCAAGTTGTAACATCTATCGTTACCAAGCGCCAGAGATGTCCTCCCAAGGTCCTTCTCCATCGACAACCGTCAGATCGTCTCGGCCACCCTTGATCTCACGATCAAGCTCTGGAACACCCTCGGAGAATGCAAGTATACCATCTAGGGGGCAAGCTGATTCGTGGGCCACACAGAGGGTAGGATCACTCGGTCAGATCCTCCTCAGGATCCTCTTCTGGAAGATCTTCCTTCGGTCGCCCCTCATCACCGATCCTCGCAGCTCCTTCGGAGAATTCCTGGAGTTGGACCTTCGGGGCCTTGTTCTCCTTTTCCAATGCCTCGACCTAGCAAATCTCCGCCCTTAGCAGAAGAGGTTCGTCGGCCAAGTCATAGCCCCTCTTCTTCGCGTGCTTCGGAGAACGCTTGTAGTTTGCGGCATAACCGGGGATCCTATCGAGAGACATGCCGGTCTCGGGATTTGAAGAATCCGAATGATCCTCAGATTCAGCCTTCCTCTTCTTTTCTTTTCTCGATCCGCGCCCATCTCCACTTTTTCCTATCACGGGAAGAGCCATCGCCGGAACCACCACCGGAGGATCCATCGCTGGCGAAACGGACCCTTCTGCCACCACTTTTTTCCCTTTCACAGATCTCCGTGTCTGTTTAGCCACCGGCTCTCCGATGAACTTGCGATGCTCCCCTTCTCCTTCCGTTAGGGAGTTCAACTCCACCACCGGAACAATTGCCGCCGGCTGATCCTCTTGCGACATGGTGAGTGAGAAAAAGTTGCAAAGAGGGAGAAAGAAATGGTGAGAATGGTAGCTTGAAACGATCCGCCCCCCTCCTTAAATAGCAAGAATGGGGGTGGGAAATCTAGGCGGGACATTTAAGAGTCCCGCTGTTTTTTCAACAAGTGTCATCATGGGGAGCAGCACTATGGAAATCGCGCCCCATTATGCGCAATCCCATCGAGAGCTGCCGATTCGGATTCCCAACCGACGCGACGTTCAAACTTCACATCAAAACTCCAAATTCTTGCCAAAACATCTCATCTCCCATTCAGCCGAACGACTACTACATTGGATTGGTACCTGATAACCTTCCAAGGGCATAACTACTTCCTCAACCCGTATAACAGCACAAGGAAGTAGGGGGCAGTATGTTAGGCGTAAAATCGGTATATACGGTACCGACCCTTGCACCAACTCCAAATACAAAATACACTCAATATTGGCCCCAGCAAAAGAACCATCAATACCGACCCAACTCTCCCTCCAGATCCTTGCCACCCGCCTCACCGGAGCTACTCCCCCCAACATCGGTACCGACGCTCAAGAAAATAAGACAAGCAGAAATCCCGCCACCAAGCAAGAAATCCGGGTGACCATTACGATGAACACGCCTCACACGTCAGAGAAAGGATTCAAAGGTTCGGTTCTCCCCTGGAGCCACAATTCCAGGCCCACTAACGCTTTTTCTGTGAGCGTAGGATCACAGGCTCCACCAGGCTAGTATGTGTAGTCGGATTTTGGGCACCATCAGGTGGTATTCTGGTGTCATCATAACAGCACAATAGAGGTCAAGTTCATTCCTTCTCTTGGCTGATACTTTCCCTCATTGTTTATTTGGTAGTACTTCGTTGTACCCTAACACTTTGATGTTTTTGTAGGTTCTTTGTCTGAAACGTGAATCTCTTCATTTAGCTTCTACTATTGATTATTGAGTTCAACTTGTTTTGACTTTTCAAAATATCTTGTATTTATGCTACAGACATAAATGCCTCTAATTGATTGCGTGTATGAAATTACTTTATTATTGCTCTTATAAGACACAATATTTTTATTTCAGTATGGATTAACAGGTGCAGATTGCCCTTTTTAAATACAGGTGCTTGGACTCTATTCTTCATGCTGAGCACAAATGCATTTTAGAGCAGATGCGAATCGATTACTCCCTTAATCATTCACCGGAATCCAGCGAAAATAGTGATTGGTGTTTGGCGGAATCCGAAGAAAAACCCATGACCGATGGACAGCAGTTATCCCAGGATTATTCTCTTGGTGGTGAGAGTTTGGAAAGAAGCTGGCAGGAGAAGAATGGACTTGACAACCCATTTCCATTCCATTATGGTTTGGACCTAAAATTTTTATTTGGTTCATCTGTCAGAAATGATAAAAGTTCTGTTGGAGAGCCCAGGTTTGTTTCATTGTGTCATGACGTGCTGTTTTGTCACAAGTTGTCTCAATAGCGATATACAGTCAATTAGATTACTTAGTAACTGACCATTCAAGAAAAAAAAAATATTACTTAGTAACTGATATATTGGAGTGGACATAAATATTGCATTTGATTACTTAGTAACCTTACCGTTGCGAGGGTGCAACGGTAAGGTTGCTCCATTGTGACCTGGTGGTCACGGGTTCGAGTCATGGAAACAGCCTCTCTGCAAAGCAGAGGTAAGGCTGCGTATATCTAGCCCTCCGCAGACCCAACAATGGCGGGAGCCTCGTGCACTGGGCCGCCCTTATTCATATTAATCATCAAACCACTTGGACATTTGTTTCATCATGAGAGATTAGATATGTAGATGGAAGAGAAATGCATGTTACATTTTTTATGTGAGTGTTTTGGGTTTACTTTCTCGTTAAAAATTTCAGGGAATGAATGTCCTAGACCTAGTCACATTATTGTGCAGCTACTGACCATTCTATGTTATTCCTAGATTACCACCTTTGGAAGCTTTGTTTCTAATTTAACCATAGTTACCATCATACTTATTGCAATATCCATATTTCTTCAATTAGCAAATACATGTTACTATTGTAATTAATCAATCATGATCTGGTACACTGTTTTGTTCTATGATTTATTATTGCCTAGAGAAATTTAGTCTGCTGTTTTTTATTTTGTATTGAAACTTAACTTTTTTGTTTATTGTTAAGAGTTAAGTTAGTATATATATATATATATATATATATATATATATATATATAGCAGAAGAGAAAAGGAGAGAATTATTTGAATTCCTCCCAAAATTCTAATAGAATTACACATCTCTTTTTTTGACTTTTTTCAACAAAGGCACCCATTCAACCCACACATTTTCAATCCTACCCCCTCCTTTATGCTTTTTAACAAAGGCACCCATTAAAGCACATAATTTCAATCCTACCCCCTCCTTTATGCTTTTGTAATAAAAAAAGTTGACAAAGTCAACATAGTGATGTTTTTTCTTTGCAAAATTACGGATTGAGTACATATGTTACATAATACTACGGATTTTTGTCAAAATATTACATAATACTACGGATTCAGGACGCCTTTCAAAATATTGACGAACCCAATTATTTTTTAATACTGAACGTGTTCATTTAGTACATAATACTACGGATTTTGGCCACCTTTCAAAATATTCCGGGTCCCACTCGAATGCATGGGTTTGGCTATAGATGGTGCGTGAGACCCACCTGTCAAAGCATGAGTGTGAAATACTCCACCGCATCAAATGGGAAAGTGATTAACCATTTATATTTTTCTCGCCCCGTGCATCGCATGTATATATATATATATATATATATATATATATATATATATATATATATATATATATATATATATAGCAGAAGAGAAAAGGAGAGAATTATTTGAATTTCTCCCAAAATTCTAAGAGAATTACGCATCACTTTTTTTGAATTTTTTTAACAAAGGCACCCATTCAACCCACATATTTTCAATGCTACCCCCTCCTTTATGCTTTTTAACAAAGGCACCCATTAAAGCCACATAATTTCAATCCTACCCCCTCCTTTATGCTTTTTTAATTATGGAAACCTCTTTAGATTGGAGGGCTAGGATCAGCCTATGGAAATGATTTTAGGGGCACAACCTATTGATGTTGTGTTCCATCACATGGACGGTTTGGATCAACCTATGATGTGGTCCGTACAGTTCTTTGTCGGCCCGTGCATCGCATGGGGTTTTTTCCTAGTGTGTGTGTGTGTGTGTGTGTGTGTGTGTGTGTGTGTATCAACCTATACTAACTTTTTTGTTCACTGTCTGTCCATTTTGCCCTCGAGTTTTGGATGGGTTAGGATGATCCTATGGAGCTGATCTTTTGTACACACCTTATCTATGTAAGGGCCTTTCAAATGAATGCTTTGGATCATCCTAACAATGTGGGCCCACATGAGTTTTGGGTCCTCAAGCGATATAAGCTATATGCGCTCGAGCACGAGAAGAGTTCCTACTCCCCGGAGTAGATAACTTATCAACTCCGTGGGCTTAAAATACAGTGGGGGCCACATTGTTTGGGTGATCCAAAGCATTCATTTGATGAGCCCTCACATAGATAGGGTGTGCCCAAAAAATCAGCTCCATAGGATCATCCCAACCCTTCGATTTGTGGGGACAAAAAATGGACAACTGTCAGAAATGATAAAAGTAATGTTGGAGATCCCAGGTTTGTTTCATTGTGCCATAAAGTGTTGTTTTGTCACAAGGTGTCTAGAGAGCGACATACAGTCAATTACATTACTTAGTAACTGACAATTCAAAAAAAAAAAAAAAAAAATTACTTAGTGATTGATATATTGGAGTGGACATAAATATTGCATTTGATTCATATTACTAATCAAACCACTTGGACATTTGTTTCATCATGAGACATTAGATATGTAGATGGAAGAGAAATGCATGTTACATTTTTTATGTGAGTGTTTTGGGTTTACTTTCATGTTAAAATTTCCAGGGAAAGAATGTCCTAGACCTAGTCACATTATTGTGCAACTACCGACCATTCTATGTTATTCCTAGATTACCACCATTGGAAGCTTTGTTTCTAATTTAACCGTAGTTACCATCATACTTAATGCATTTTCCATATTTCTTCAATTAGCAAATACCTGCTACTATTGTAATTAATCAATCATGATCTGGTACACTGTTTTGTTTTATGATATATTATTGCCCAGAGAAATTTAGTCTGCTGTTTTTTATTTTGTATTGAAACTTAACCTTTTTGTTTATTGTTAAGAGTTAAGTTAGTATAGGTTGATTTATATTTATGTTTTGGTGGAATTCTGTTAGCCATTCATAAAAAAAAATCTGTTAATTAGATTTTTATTTATTTACATTAGTAGGTTGGGGCTCATCATTAGTTGCCTCCTTGATGGCATTTTATGTAAGTAGTGAGCTTTACACACGTGCTGCTGGTATTGGCATTACCATGTTTTGATAATGGGGCGAACTCACCTTGTATTTTATTGTTTAACCAGCTTTCAAAGGCTTTGTGAGTTTGTCCCATTATCAAAACATGGAAGTGGGAATATCAGCAGCACACACACTGGTGCTCGTTGGGTTAGAGTAAAATCTCTACAACTCCCATGAATTCTCTCGTCTCTTTATTTTCTTCCTCATTTTGTTCTTCCTCTTCTTCCATATGAGGTGCTTGTGGAATGATTATTAAGAGTTCAATGTGGAATCAGAGCATTGGTTGATCTCGATCAAAATTCAAGAGGTATGTTCTGTTTGCCTTGGATCTTGTGTCCAATCCCTAACTGATACCCTAAAGAAAAATTGATACCCTAAATTTCATCATGTGGCAGAAGTTATAAACCTATTTGAAATCCTAGCCCTAATCCTTGAAACCGTATTTGCTCTCTATGTCAATTTCGAAAACCTAATTCTAGTCTTCCACCCAGATTATATTAGAAACCCTATCTCTCTTTTTACTCATATTCCTATTCACGTGTGAATTCCTAACCCCTTAGCAACAAGGAGGGCCTTTAGTCGTTCAATGGTCTCATCTAGAAAATACTTTATAGCAAATATCCAATGACATCCAACTAGTCTGGCTCCAGATGAAAGAGGAACCAACTGCCATGTTTGATTGGTGTGAAGCACAACCATTTCAACGTCCATGGCGGCTTGCCATCCAGAGACTAAGAGCATCTGCAACCGACTTAGGTAAAGTAATCGATGACAAGCTAGAAACAAACAAGCGAAACAAGAGCGAGGGATGCTCATAAGAAACAAACGGCGAAATGGGGTGAGCAACATTACGTGATCTAGTGGATTGTGGCTATGTTGACCCCACGGTCATTGTACCTTCGTTTATACTCAACGTTGGCTGTGCAATGATAGTATGTGAATTAGATAAAAAATCCAGACACAGAAGTAGATCCTGTAGATTCTATTGATCTCGGTGAGCCAGTCCATCAAGCGCTGGAGTAGACCGGCGCTGTAGAACCAGCACCAAATTATCGCTATAGTGTGCTAAATCGTTAAAAAAATTCTTTTATAGGTAAACTTGGATTTGTTGAATGTATGCACGCATATGTGAGGGCATAGTTGGAATATAAAATAATAATATAGATATTAGTCATGTGTGAGGGTGAGAACTAATTTTGTTCTCTCCCACACGCACGCTTATTCTCTTCCTCTCTACTAGTTCTCTCTTCACTCTGTATCTCCCTCATCCCAGTATCTCTCGTCTCCTTAATTAATATACCATGTAACTTAACATGGTATCAGAGCCATGGGTAAAGAAAGGTAGGTGTTCTTTCTTCCTTCCCTAAACCCTAACCCTAATAGCCATTTTTTTCCTGTCTAAAGTTTTTTAGGTTTTTCTATTACACCAAACCCTCACACCTCTAACTTCACAACCTCCATTGATCTCCAGTTATTACCCCTCTACACCTAACTGCCCAACCCAAGGTGGCCAAACCCTAGCCGCACCTCCCCAAAACCCAAAACCCTAGTTGCAACCCCTATTCAAACCCCAAACCCTAGCCCACCTCCTATTCATACCCAAAATCGTAGCCGCACCCCCTCTCCAACCCCAAAAAAACCTAACTGCACCCACTCTTCCAACCCACACACCAGCCGCAACCCTTCATCCTTCACCCAAACCCAAACCCTCTCGTAGTTTATGTTATTTTTTATTCTGTCGCATATGGATCTTGCTCGTTGGTGTGTTGTTGGTTTTTTCTAAGGGTTATCGTCGATTGGTACTAGTGATTGTTGTTGAGGGTGGTCGTTTGGTGGTCTCCTGGATGTTCTGGTGACTTTGCAAAGTTGATTGTTGGTTGTGGTGCTTGTGGTGGTTGTTTGAGTACTTTGCTGGGTTGGTTACTGGTTGTTGTTGGTTGTGGGATTTGATTGATTCCCTACGGTGTTTTTTGTTTTTGGTGTTGGTAGTGCTTTCGTTATGGCTTCTGACAACCAAACCTCCCAGCAAAGTGCTGCCTCCCGAATTGATGGGGTCCATTCTTCGGTTTCTACTGGCCAATCAAGTTATTCGCATGTGGAACCCAGCATGTGGAACCCCTCTTTAGATGATGGCCATCACGTTGGATGGGACGAATTATCCACCATGGAAGAGGGTTGTATATACTTATCACCCTCGACGCAGGAAAAGCAATTTTCTAGAATGTGTACCGCCAGCTACTACTAATTTGCAGTATGATCAGGGGCGCAAAGATGATGCCATCGTTAGATCATTTCTCTGTGGTTATATGGAACCCCCCATTGCCGCCTCCTAGATGTATCTTCAGTCATCGAAGGAGGTTTGGGAGCAAATGGCTACAATGTATTCTGGGGCAGACAATCTTACGCATATTTGTCATAGTTTTTTCAGAATAGTTTAGCAACCTTCAGAGGGGAGACAAGCCGGTGAGCGGCCACTACATGTACTATCTCGCCCTCTGTCAGGGACTTGATCTATTGTCGTCGTTTATTACAGATCCAGTCGTTCTCAAGAAATGACGGGAGGAGTTGCGTGTTGTCTGTTTCCTTTACTTGTTGGGGCCTGACTATCTTCAACTCTGACAGCAGATTGTGAGTTCCAGATCCATCCCACCCCGACATATTTTTTTTCTTCTTCTGGGGTTCAGCATATGAGGGTGGCTCAGCATACTGATCCGATAGTTGATGGATCGGCTCATGTCACATATATTGGTAGTGACCGTAGCCGTGGGGGTGGCTGTGTTGGGCAAGGTCGTGATGGTGGTCGTCGTGGACGTGGCCGTGAGTCAGGGGGAGGTCATGATGGTGGAGGAAGGGGGCGTGGGTCCCGCTATTGCACTCATTGTCATATGAACGACCACAACATTGACTACTGTTATTATTTGCATCCCGAGCTTCATCCTTACAGACTTGTGAATGCCTCCGCTACTGTTTATGAGAGTTCTTCATCTACTCATCATCCATCTGTGACCTCTGACACTCTGGTGATCCCTCGTCCAGAATATGATGATCTCGTCCGTCTACGGTGCAAAGGAAAACAACCGTCTGCCACGTTTGCCCAACAAGGTAGTCCATCTTGTTTTCGATCTGGTTCTTCCTCTGGATCATTGCTCATCGATTCCGGAGCATCTCACCATATGACTGGTAATCCTACCCTACTTTCTTCTTTCCAGTCATTTTCATCTGAGGGCCCTGGTTCTGTTACTTTAGCTGATGGGACTACATCCCCTGTTTTTGGGGTTGGTATAATCACAACATCGGCGGGCCTTCGATTATCCTATGTTCTTTCTGTCCCATCTTTTCCTGTTAGTTTGTTATCTGTTAGTCGATTAACTAAGTCTCTTAATTGTTCTGTCTCATTTTTCCCATCTTATTGTGTCTTTCAGGATCTGAAGACTGGGACGAGGATTGGTGTCACGCCCCAAACCGAGTCTCCGGTCTAGGCACATAACAGCGTCATATATTCATCAACCACGAATATGTAAGGCATTCACACTGGAACCATGCATTAAACAGAGCTACTAAAATTAACCAAATTAATTAACTATCAGAGTAATCAATGCGGAAACTAAATATCTTTGTCGAACGGACTGCATCAATTCAAACCAAATTAAATAGCTAAATGTTCATTCCAAGTAAAGCTACTGTCTGAATAACTGAAAATAACAAATCCTAAACTGCCGCCCTTGCTCACTCCCAAGCCCGCGAATCAAGCATCTACTGTTCTCCACCTGTAACATAGAATGCGTGGAATGAGCTAATGCCCAGTGAAATAAATATGTCTACACTAAAATCATAATACCAATTAATAAAAAGAGAATAATTGGCAATATATGTTAATCTGTAACTGGCATAACAATCTAGCTAGCAAACTGTATAACTGGCATAAACATGCATAACTGTATCTATAACTGTGCTTGCTGCCTAGTGTAGTGAGACTAGTACTGCTAGACTACGTAGCTAACGGAACCTGCCTACTAACTCGTAGGAAGCTGAATCCCAACGATCTTGTACGGGATTATACCCCCGAAAATACTGCGTAGGGTGGTACTGCGGCTTGATCTGTGACTTTCCTTCGACGGCTTAGAAAAGTCTCATACACTAGTAATCATGCAAAACACTTCGTCTCAAGGAACGTTAACTGTTGCATCCTCACTTGGACAACACCATGTTCTGATGCAAAAATTGTGACTATAAAGTCCAACTGGCACATACATGCATATGGTAGATCCGAACTAGGAGTCAATACAATACTATGAATATTGACCCTTGTGTACACCGACATAGTCAATATCAATCAAGAACATGCATACTTGCATAAGAAATCATATTCAATATTAGAATAACTGTGGTAGAACAAGTCTACTCACCTGTGGTACTTGTTTGATTTGTCTCCCACGAAGTAACTCCTTCAATCACTGTGTAGTATCACCTACAGCTCACATTAAGCCTTAATCAACACCTTGGGTTAACATTTAAGTCCCCTTTGGCAGATCTGTGTCCTCCAAAAGTTTATCAGAGCTTAAAAAATTCAGCCCAAATAGTGCGTTCGGGCGTCCGAATCAGGCGTCCGTGGACCCCCTTTCGGGCGTCCGAGCCACCCTCTCGGGCGCCCCTGCAATTTTTCCCCTCTTGGGAATTCTCGGGTATGGGTGTTCGGGCGCCCGACCCTTGCCCTTCGGGCGTCCGAAGACCCTTCGGGCGCCTCCTTAGGGGCGTACGAACCGCGCGATTTGGGTTTTTCCCAAAACCCGTGAAAACACTATTTCTTCTTGATTTTCTACCCGAAAACCCTTCTTTCTTATTCCTTTAAACATATTAAACATCTTAATAGGTTATTTATTCATCTCCTCACTTGATTAGGGCATCTAACGTGAAAAAGCGCGAAGATCTTCGGGGAAAAACCAATTTCCTCAACCCTAATCAATGGTTCTTCGATCGAAGAACACAACGCCCCTAATCAATGGTTCTTCAATCGAAGAACACAATGCTTGATTTAAATCTATATAGATATAATCTCTTTTTTATTCTCAAGAGATCTAAATCTCTATAGAGAGTGGAATAAACCAAAATTATATTTTAATTATATTTACATACCTCTTTAGGAGATGAATTTCCAAGCTTTTCTTCGTTCTTCTCTCCCAAAGCTCCACAAAATTTCTCCTTAGAGTTAAAGTTCTAAAATCTGTAGCTTAAGAGTTTATTTATAGACTTGTTTGTAAGAGTCCTAATTTAGCAGGCTTTTTAGAAACCCTAACTCATTCTGACTAGGAAACTAACTTGTTTCTAATTTATTTTAATTAAATAAATAAAATTATTTCTGAGATGAAAATACCCCTCCAAAAACGTCCAACGTTTTGGGGTATTTCAATTGGCTCGGGCCGTGAGATTGATGGCCTCTACTGCCTAGATCATGTTGCTGCTGGTTTGCTCTTCTTACCTCCATGGATGCCTATCAGTGGCATCGTCGTGAGGGTCACCCACCTATTGATAGCTTAGGAAATCTTCTTTTGTGTCTAGTCATGTTCCCTTTTTTCATTGTGAGTCTTGTGAGTTGGAAAAACACCATCGTGTGTCCTTCCCACCTCGTGTCAGTAATCGTGTCTCAAGGCCTTTTGAACTTATTCATTCTGATATATAGGGCAAGGAAGTAGGATTCTTCCCTGGAAGTGGGGAACCTCGATTCCCCGGTTCTCGAGTCTGAAACGAGAATCTTCTCGAATCCCAAAAAACTGGGAATCCCGGTTCGGATTCGCCAGAAACCCGATTTCCACTATTGGGAATCGCGGTTTATGATTCTCTGGAACCCCGTTTCCTACTTTTGGGATCCGCAGTTTAATGTTATGTGAAACGCGATTTCCCAGCGATTCTCCGGAGATTCCCTGACAATGCCCAACTCCCCAGCGATTCCTCAGCAATTCCCCGCCGATTCCCCTGCGACTCCTCGGCGACTCCCTGGCGACTTCACGATTCCCGCTTCCGACCATCCCGGGAGCCTTCGATTCTCGCTTTTGATTCCCGCTCTGGCAACCTTGGTTTAGGGCCCCTCTCGAACTACTTCATTATAAGGCTCTAGATATTTTATCATTTTTGTGGATGATTACTCAAGTTCTACTTGGTTGCTTTTACTTAAAGATAGATCTGAAGTGTTTAATGCCTTCAGAAAATTTTATTTTGAGGTGGTTAATCAGTTTAAGTGTTCTATTAGTTGTGTGCGTACTGATAAAGCTAAGGAGTATTTCCCTGTGGACAATGGTTTTAATTATTTCCTTGAATCTCATGGTATAATTCATCAATCTTCTTATTCCTATACGTCGCAGCAAAATGGAGTTGCTTAGTGGAAAATTAGATAATTTCTTGATATAACCCGCACGATAATGTTTCAAATGAAGGTACCTAAAATATATTGGGGAGATGTCGCACTCACAGTGTGCTTCCTCAGAATTCGTCTCTCATCATCGGTTATGTCAGGGGAAACACCGCTTTCTATTCTCTACCCTGTAGGTGATCGATTTCCATTGTTACCTCATATTTTTTGGTGTATATGTTTCGTTTAGAAATTGGGTCCTGGTCTGGACAAGTTAGATCCTCTAGCGGAGAAGTGTATCTTTTTGGGATACTCACATACCCAGAAAGGTTACAAGTGGTATAGTCGTCTGCGGAAACTGTTTATCTCTTCAGATGTCACATTTGTTGAGGATAGGCTGTTTCATTCTGATCCTCCACACTAGTCGGTAGACATACCCAGTCGGTTATTACCTATTCGGGTTAGTCCTCCTCTACCAACACATGTCCCAATTCCAGACGTTCCCATAGGACCCACAAGTGTTACTCGTGACTCTGCGCCACTGACATATCTTCGGGGACCTGGACAGGTTGTTTACCCTACCCTACCACTGAGGCGGCATCTCAACCCGCTGATCCTCCTCGAGAGAGGGACGACCCCCTCCCCCTTAAGGTGTTTCTGATTCTCCTGTTTCTGATTCTCCCATTACAACAAGTACTTTAAGGATGAATGTTTTAAGGCATTATCAAGAAATAATAGTGAGAATAATGAAAGAGAATATGTTGGGTTCATTTATTGGCCATTTGAGTTCAAAATCGACACAATAGTTCATGTTTGTGAGCGTGTTTAATGAAAGAAAATATGCTGGGTTCATTTATTGGCCATTTGAGTGCAAAATTGACACAATAGTTCATGTTGGTGAGTGTATTAAACACTGGATACTTGGGTTACTATGCGATATAGGTGCAAAAATTATTAATATTAGAATATAATTTAGTTAAAGGCCATATCTTGAATCCCTGTTCTGGGGGTGGGAGATAAATCATCTTGGATTCAATTTCAAAGAAATGGATGTACTTATATGCAGTTTTAAAAAGCTATAACTGTGCGGCAAGGCGTAAACCAATCTAACTCTCAGGAAATTTCAACATTAATTCATGAAGAGAACAACAATTAACAATCATTCAACACAATATTTAGAACTAGCGAGTGCAATAGTGTAATTTTTGGACATGAATAAATTCAATCAAATCGATAAGCTAACATAATGAATAACAAACAGAATGAAGTTTACATAAAAAATAAACATCAAGTATAAATCATGTATCACGTTCAAAATGGGTTCATCCCTTTTCAGCACGCAGCTTTCAGTTCCGTTAAGAAGTATTAAAGGAATTGCCAAACCCTTCTTGTATGGGCCACGACACGAGCTCTAGAAAGGGAAAAATCAGCAAGGCTGCCAAATGGGGCTGAGTGAACCCCTTAAGAGCCTGTATTCTACGCCATTTTACTATAACTAATATTAATTGGGTTTACAGGGGCAAATAAATCTATAGATATTTTTCTTATTTGACAGTTATTGTCATTGCCATGATTGTTGAGAGCCTTATACCTTGTGTACACCTCACATAGTTCTCACCGTGCACCATTTTAGCACTGGTTCAACGTTTCATCTTCCTGACAATCTACCTATGTAATGATGATTTTGGATGGTATATTTATTGCCAATGTAGTCTAGACAGGCTCTAATGACTTCACTTCGTGTTTGGTACTCACATTGTAGCCACATTCACATTCTTGATTTTCCTCTATACTTTCAGTTTTTCATTTTATTCATAAACTTTGGTTAAATATCTTTAATATTATTTTAGGTATATTTAACTTATCACTGGAAATTCCTGTAGAGTTGCTGTTGCTACTCGTTTCCAGCGTGATTTCATGAAACTTCTTCATGATGCTGAGTTTGAAGAACTATCAGCTCGGGATTTGTTATTGACATCTGCTTTGAACACTGATTATCTTCTTATGTTGCCAATATATGTTGACTGGAAGAAAGCATCCGAGTCCAATGCAATAATATACAGGTGTGGGCTAGTACCTTAAAATTATATAAATCCTCATAGATGATATGTAGACAATTGTCTCCGTCAAGCATATTTATTTCCTATAGAAATATCTGGTTACTTTATTCCGTTTGTTTTGTGTGAAAAAAAATTACAGAGAGCTTAATAGCTAAAAAGTAAGTGGACGACTGTGAGGTAATTTAAATGTGGATTCTTTGAATTGGAAAGATAATGCTAGCTCTAGCAAGGGGAAATAGCTTCTTTCTAGGACGCACTATTTGAACCTTAAACTTCGTTACTTTATCATTTAGTTATGACTAAATAGTAGAGCCCTAACACGTAACTAGAGGGATGCAATTTAATTCGATAATAGGTGATTAATTGTACAACTATCAATGCACCATTGTCATACAAAATTTGGCCAAAGTCCATTAAGCTTTGGTATTCAAATGCAAACTTTCACATTTTTTTAAAACTGGTTTCACATAATCAACTTACGAAACTTGAATGCATTGCTTGATATTTTAATTTCCATGTAGCATTTCTATAGGATTGCTCGCCGCTGTTTGCATTATCATTTAATACTTGGATATGATTCACCGGCAATCTAAGTTATGTTTCTTTTAAGTGACATCCTGCTTTTTAGCTTTGTAACAGTGTTGGCTGGCACAAGTTCGTAGGTTTTTTGCTACAGAGTTTGTCTCTTGTGTCACCTCATCTTTGGAGTAGCTTGCTAGCGGTATCAACACAGAAAATGGATTATATATTAACAAAATGATTTTTAATTAGGATTATTGTATTGACCATTTACAGAGCAAATTTCAGAATTTGATTTCTAGAAGCATATATAATTCTTCTAAAGCTCTGTGATCAAGATTTCTAGATGGGATCACTGTCTCATTTAATTAGAATCTTTTCATGGAATTCCTCATAATGTGCTCTTTGTCAAATCATGCTAAATTGGCCAACATTGCCGTTGTCTTGCTGCTCAACTCGGTCGGTCTGCGGTGTCACCATAAAAAAGGGATTGGTGCTCATGTTGATAGAATGTAAATATTACGACTTAGACTTAGTAAACTCAGACCAGGTCAGATGTCATAGAAACCTCATCGAGCAAAGAGGAAATGTATAAAAGAAATGGGGCTGAGGTAGCCAAAAGGGAAAATAAAAAGTAGAATCCACCACACATGGGAAACAGACTCCTTCCACACATTCCTCCATAAGGACTCACTCGCTAGCTTTATATATCTGTGGCACCATTCACACTCTGTGTGGATGCAAACAAAATTGGGGATCATCTTCCCTACCTGAGCATTAAACTGAAGCTCAGAAGCTTCCATGGACCCAAACTTGATTTGACTCTCATGCACTCGCATATGATGGATACCTTCCACCCACATATGCCAGAGAGTTTCTTTCTTGAAAAATTCATTAAACACCAAGAAAGGTAGAACTTTATTTCATTAGAGTTTGCTATACCAATTGTTTCAGACTAAACTTTAAATATCTATGGGGCTGTTCGACAATTATTCTCCATTCCCATCCTTCAACGGGGTGAATGAGAAACCCCGAAAATCACTAAACATGCCATTCGGCAACTGGGTCTGTTTCTCCCTTCTCCGACTTTTTTTTTTCGTGGCTAAATGATGCTAAATAATGAGATTTCCATGGTGACTCTGATCCGTTTTAGAAGAGTCTCATTTTCCCGTTTCGGCCCGTTTCCTGATGGACCAATATTGAAGTTTAATAAATCAAAATGAGACAGTTTGGAGGGAAAGGAAGCCATTTCATATCAGTCTTATCAACACTAGGGACCTCCAAGCTATTTTTCTTTCATTTTTGAGATAAATCAAAAATTTTAATTCCCTTAAATTCCCCTCTTGCTAAAGCTTGATAGATGATAGGTAACTTACTGTACTTAATCAAATTCCAATTAGGAGTGGCATTGTTAAAATTTCTTATTCTTTTCAATCCATAATCTCCATCAGACTGCAAATGGCATACTCTTTCACAAAATTTCCTTTACCACTGTTAGAAATGTGTATCAATGTATGTATGCCTTAGGGTAGTTTGGTCTTTTGAATCCTTCTTTCTTTATAAAATACAGAAGTGAGGGGGAGCTAATATAAAACTCACTCTCTTCTCTCATTTCTCCTCTGACATGGTATCAGAGCCCTAGGGTTTTGATCCCCTAGGGCCCACCATAGCACCTCCCTCTTCTCCTTCCTCCATTTCTCCTTCCTCCCAGCATCAAATCCTAACCCTCGCTGCCCCTCTGACCTCCCTCACTCCTCTCCACCCTCGCCTACCTTCCTCGCTGCCCCGAGCATCCCCTCCCTCCCTCGCAACCCTCGCACCTCCCTTGCTGCCCCGTGCCACCCTTCCCTTCCCCTAACCCTAGCGCCACTCTTCCCTCCCTCGCAACTCATCCGCCTCCTTCCCTCGCTGCCTCGCTGCCTCGCGCCACCGTTCCCCTCTCCTAACTCTTCCCTCCCTCGCAACCCTCGCGCCTCCTTCCCTCGTTGCTTCGGGACACCCTCCCCTCCCCTAGCCCTCGCGCCACTCTTGCCTCCCTCCCTCGCTGCCTCGTGCCACTCCAAACCCCAAAATCCTAAATCCTAACACCCAAGACCCTAAAACCCTAAATCCTTCTCAAACCCTAAACCTGACCAGCATCTTCCTTCGCTGGGAAACCCCTCCAAGCTTCACCAACACGACCTCTTGCCTTTTTAGGCTCTTATTCCCTCTCTTCTCACTCCATTCTCATTCTATCTAAGGCCCTTTGTCCGTTGGAATCCTAATCTTGCACTCTACCCTCTTTATCTTACCTTCTTTAGGCTCTTTCTCCGTTCTTGATGGCCTAAATCCTCTTTTCCATACTTTTTCTTTCTCTTCTGCGGCCCCAGTGTTTCTTGATGGTTTCTATCCTCCTCTTCACTAGCAGTATTATGTCTCCTCTTGCTGTGAGACTTCTTCGAGGTCGCGGTATGTTATTTGGGCTCGTTGTATGATCTTCCTTCCTCTTATTCGCCGCAGTGGTTGAGAGTCTCTTTATCTCTCTGTATGTATGCATCCTTTTATCATCATGGATCATCCTGTCCTCATGTATCCTCATGTTCGTTTGAATCCTCCACCTTCGGCTACTTTCTCTAGTTATTCCACTTATGTGGATGTTGCTTTCCCACAGATGGCTATTGTCTCTCTTGATGCGTCTCTTCTCTGTCAAAGGAATTCTCCCTTGTGCGTAGCGTTGTATGCGGCCTCATGGGTCTAGTGCCCTTTGCGTTGTTACTTCTATTCTTGGCGCGTATGTTGGTAATGACCATTTTGGCCGTGGCAATGGTCTCTTTGCCAGAGGTCAGGACTGTCGAGGCAGTGGTCATGGGTATGATTTTGGCAGCGGCCGTGTCGCTCGTGGGCGTGGGCTCCCTTACTGCACTCCTTATCCGGCAGCGGGACATTATTATGTGACTACGTGCTATGCCTCTGAATCCTCCTCTACTGGATCAGTAGCACCTGATGACATTTTCCTTATCTCCAGGATTGACTATGATGAGTTTTTGCGCCTCTGTGCACACCGCTGAGTACCTACTGTGCTCTTTGCTCAGCTTAGTTCGTTTCAACCTCTTCATCTAGCGTCTTCTGTTACTCTTGCCGATGGGACCACCGCACCCATCTCTAGTATTGGTACTCTTTCCCCTCACTTTGGTCTTACCTTGTAATCTATACTCTCTGTTCCTAAATCACCCTTTAATTTACTTTTTGTTAGCCAACTTACCAAGACTCTTAACTGTTCTATCTCTTTTTTCCCCTACAATTGTGTTTTTCAGTATCTTTCGACTGGGAAGACAACTTTGCACAGCTCAGTGGTTCGTCAGCTTCGCTTCTTACTACCTCTGGTTCTTGGATTATTGATTCCGGGGCCTCCAACCATCTGACAGTAATTTTGCTTCCCTTAGTTCGTTTAAGCCTCTTCATCCGGCCTCTTCTGTTATTCTGGCCGATGGGACCACTTCACCCATATCTAGTATTGGTACACTTTCCCCTCACTCTGGTCTTACCTTGTAATCGATACTCTTTGTTCCTAAGTCACCCTTTAATTTACTTTATGTTAGCCCAAGACTCTTAACTGATTTGTCTCTTTCTTCCCCTCATTGTGTTTTTCAGGATCTTTCGACTGGGAAGACAAATGCTTCGGGTCGTGTTGTAATGGTCTATATCACCTTGACTGTGTCCCTCCTCATGCCATGTTGCGTACTTTTGTTGATGCCTATCAGTGGCATTGCAATCTCGGCCATCCATCCCTTCCACGCCTTCAGCTGTCCTCTGTTATTTCTGGCCCTCTTTAGCCCTTTCTGTGCAAGTCATGTGAACTCGGGAATCATCGTCACATGTCCTTTCCATTCCGAGTTGTTAGTCGAGCCTCTACTCCTTTTGTGCTCTTGCATTCTGATGTATGGGGTCCCTCCAGGACCAAGTCTCTCTGGTTATCACTATTTTGTCATTTTATGGATGATTTCTCTCGTATGACTTGGCTATTTCTCCTTAAAGTTGGCTTTGAGGTCTTCCATCCTTTCCGCACCTTTTATGCTGATATTACTACCCAATATGTGTTTGCGCACTGATAGTGTTAGGAAGTACTTCTCTGCTAACTTTAGGGATTTCTTATCCACCCATGGCATTCTCCATCAATCCTCTTGTACACCTCTCAGCAAATTGGTGTTGCCGAGAGGAAACTACAGTACTTACTTGACATGGCCCTCCCTATTCTCTTTCAGATGTGAGTTCCTCAACTCTATTGGAGCGATGCCATCCTTACATCCTGTTTCCTGGCTAATGGCCTCCCCTTTTCTATCTCAGATGGTACCTCCCCTTTCTGGGTCTTACATCCTTAGGGGGATCCATTTCCCCTCACTCTGCGGGTCTTTGGCTGTGTTTGTTTTCTTCACAACCTCACACGCGGTCAAGATAAGTCGGCTCCTCAATCAGAGCGATATGTCTTTCTGGGTACTCTCGCACCGAGAAAGCTTATCGTTGTTATAGCCCTCGGCTGCGGAGCTTCTTTGTTTCTGCCGATGTCACATTCTTTGAGTTTTTAAGAAAGGTTATCGTTGTTATAGCCCCTTGGGGCCGTTTTTTGTACTTTGCCTTTCAAGGCTCTTTAAATGAGAAATCGTTATATTTTGGAATTTCGCCAAGTGTTTGAATTCGTCTTTTGTTGTTTTTACTAATGTTCCTTGGGCCCGGGATAAATTCTTCTATCCGACACGGGTTTAGTTTCGAGTTGCACTTCGTAGGATTCCAAGCATCCGAATAAGGGGTCTTGGCAGTACACTTCTGGTCTCCTTTGGAATGACCAGAGTGAATCATGTGAACCTCAGCTGAAAGTGTGCTTCCGGCCTTTATTCCTGGCTAGAAGTGTGTTTCCGGCCTCATCAGGAATGGCCGAAGTGAACCATGTAAGCTTAACAGGAGCTGAAAGACTTGGGCTTCTAAGAAAGGTTTTGGTTATCTGCTCCGGCCTTTATTCCCGGTCAGAAGTGCACTTCCGGCCTCATCGGGAATGGCCGAAGTGACCCATATGAACCCGAGCTGAAAGACGGGTTTTTAAGAAATGTTTTAGTTATCTGCTCCGGCCTTTATTCCCGGCCAGAAGTGTGCATCCGGCCTCATCGGGAATGGCTGAAGTGAACCATGTAAGCTTAACCTGAGCTGAAAGACTTGGGTTTTTAAGAAAGGTTTTGGTTATCTGCTCCGGCCGTTATTCCCGGCCAGAAGTGTGCTTCTGGCTTCATCGGGAATGGCCGAAGTGAACCATGTAAACTTAACCCGAGCTAAAAGACTTGGGTTTTTAAGAAAGGATTTGGTTATCTGCTCTGGCCTTTACTCCCGGCCAGAGTGTACTTCCGGCCTCATCGAGAATGGCCGAAGTGAACCATATGAACCCGAGCTGAAAGACAAGTTTTTAGGAAAGGTTTTGGTTATCTGCTCTGGCCTTTATTCACGGCCAGAAGTGAATCATATGAACCCGAGCTGAAAGACTTGTGCTGGAAGACTGCAAAGCATTGAAATAATTTCTATTAGCTACAAGGTTTGGAAGGATTACATTCGTGCATGTTTTTCATCCAGTTCGTGATTTTTGCATACAACTTTCTTATTTGCAGATTTCGGGGAGTCACGAGCTACTGGTGGTATCTCCTTATATTTTTTGAGTTCCATGCATGGGGGAGTTGGTGATCGTCAAGGGTTTCCAATTTATAGCTGCCTAGTCGGAGGATTTCTTTCACCCGGTATTGCCCCTCCCAAGTTGGGGAGAGTTTGCCTATCTTTCTTGACTGAGAAATGGTAGCTTTCCTCAAGACCAGATCACCCACGCGATGTTCTCTTGGGCGGATCTTAGTGTCATGATAGTTCGACATCTTCTGTTTGTAGGCTGCAACCCAGATGTGGGAATCGTCCCAAATTTCTTCCAACAAGTCTAGGTTTGGACGGAGTCCCTCTCCGTTACGCTGCTCATTGAAATGGATCACCCGACGAGAGGGGGTGCCGATATCTACCTGTATTACAACTTCCGTTCCAAAAGTAAGGTTAAAGGTAGGTTCCCTAGTTGCAGTTCGTGGGGTAGCGTGGTATGCCCACAAGACGTGGTACAGTTCATCGGCCATCGTCCCTCTTTTTCATCCAACCTTTTCTTGATCCCCTGAAGGAGAATCCTGTTGGTGACTTCAGTTTGCCTATTCGTTTGAGGGTGGGCCACAGAGGTGAACCGCTGTTTAATCTTGAGGTCTGAACAAAACTTTCGGAAGCTCCGACTTTCGAATTGCTTTCCATTGTCCGTTATCAAAACTCGGGGGATCCCGAATCGGCATACCACTGATTTCCAGAAAAACGTCTGTATATTCTGTTCGGTGATCTTAGCCAGAGGTTCGGCTTCTACCCACTTTGTGAAGTAGTCTATTGAGACCACAACGAATTCTCGTCCTCCAGGCGACGGTAGGAATGGTCCCAGGATGTCCATTCCCCACATTGCGAAGGGGAGTGTGCTAATGATGGACGTCATGGGTACAGCTGGTTGATGGCTGGCGGGAGAGAATTTTTGACACTTCTCGCATTTCTTTACAAGGTTCAGAGTGTCTTGTCTCAAGGTAGGCAAGTACAATCCCCTTAGTAATACCTTTATGGCTAAGGCCTTGCCACCCAGATATTCGCCACAAATCCCCTCGTGTGTCTCTTGCAAGACGTATACGGCATCGGTCGGCCGGAGGCATTTCATATACGGGAGGGTGTATGATCTTTTATACAAGTTCTTACCATCAAGGGAAAACCTGGCTGATCTCTGAATTACCTTCCGTGCTTCTTTCTTTCCTTCAAGGAGCCTCCCCTTACGCAGGTAATCGATGATTTCTTCCATCCAGCATGGCTCGTGATCGATCTACATTACCTCAATGATCTCACTGTCAATGTTGGATTTCTTCAAGAACTCTATGTATATACTCCCCAAAGCGGCATATTCGGAGGCCACAAGCCTGAAAAGCACGTCTGCCTTTCCGTTCTCTGTTCTCGGGACTCGAACAATTTCAAAACTCTTGAACTTGTCAGCGAGGTGGAAAACTCTTGCTAGGTATTTGCTCATACGCTCAACGCGTGCTTCATAAATTCCTTGTACCTGATTAACGGCCAGCTCGTAATCGCTGTAAGCTTTTAGTCTCTGGCCACGTGTGTAGATTGCTAAGTTAATTCCTGCTATGAGGGCCTCGTATTCCGCTTCTTTATTAGATGCATGAAAGCCAAATCTCATCACGTAATCCATGACAAAGTTTTCGTGTCCAGTGAGAATCAGGCCCGCTCCGCTCCCTAGCGAGTTCGAGGATCCGTCTACGTATAATTCCCAGAGCGGTCCTTTATCCAACGGATCTCGCTTCTCGGCTTCCTTCAATTCTTCCATATTCGGGTGTGTTTCTCCTTGTGCGTAGGGGTGCAACTCGGGTCGGGTTTGGTCAGGTTGAGGCCAACCCAACCCAACCCGAGGAGCTTAACCTCCAACCCTAACCCAACCCAACCCAACCCAAATTGGTTTTTCCCTAACCCGAACCCAACCCAACCCAACCCGAATTCCCAAGTTGGGTCGGGTTTAGACATTTCGGATGAGATATTTAGTAAGGGAAATGGCACCCAAGTTCAAAACGAAAGGAAAAAAAACAGTAAAACACTACTAGAACACATGCACATATTAAATAACTGCAAATGATGCGAGGAAAACATGACAATCACAATCACAAGGATATGCGGGTGTTTAGTCTAGAAAAAAGAAGGTTGAGATCATCCAATCAATCGATTTTTGGATGCTTCAATCTTGCGGTTGAGATCTCTTCTAGGTTAGGGTTTTTACTTTAGTGACTTTAGCCCTTTACTTTTTGTTTTTGATAAATTATTATATTTGCAAAGGACGGAAAGAAACAACAAAACGTCAGAAGCCACAAAGTACAAAAAGTAAAAAACGTGTATTACTATTTGTCGGGTTACGGGTTGGGTCGGGTTGCTTGATACCCAACCCAACCCAACTCGAATTTTGGTCGGGTTGCCAAATCCCAACCTGGACCTGAACCCAACCCGAATTTGGTTAACCCAACCCGCCCAAAAATCGGGTTCAACCCGACCCAAGTTGCACCCCTACTTGTGCGTGCCCCCCCCGGGTGTAGTTACGACTTCCGCACCCAGAGGTTGAATTGTTCCTTCATGGCTTTGCCCCCGGGGTGTATTTGCAACTTCTCGACCCGGAGGTTGATTCGTTTCCGTTTGGGTCTGCCGCGCGGGGGTAGTTGTACCTTCTCCACCTGAAGGTTGGATTGCTTCTTTTGCTTCAGTGGTAGCACCCTGCACAGGTACGGTGCATTCGACAATGAAGTCTGCCAGTACTTGAGCCTTTATCGCTGGCCTTGGTAAGTACCAGATATTGAACTCACTGAGTTCTACTGCCCATCTCACGAGTCATCCCGAGGTGTCCGGCTTGTGGAGGATCTGTTTGAGCCGTTGATCAGTCTTGATTTTGATCGTGTGCGCTTGAAAATATGGCCTCAATTTCCTGGCCGCCATGATGAGAGCGTACACCAACTTTTCTACTCTTTGGCACCTCGTTTTCGCCTCATGCAGAACTTTGTTGACGTAATAAATTGGCTTCTGCTAGTTTTGGTCTTCCCGAATTAGTACGGCCGCCAAAGCTACCTGACTCACCGATAAATACAACACTAATTCTTTCTTGGGCTCGGGTTTGGTCAGCAATGGTGGGGAGGCCAGATACTGTTTCAGTTCTTCAAACGCCGCTTGACATTCCGGTGTCCAGGGAGTCGTTTTGATCCCCTTGATCGTATTAAAGAAGGGAAGGCATCTTTTCGCGGATTTCAAGACGAAGCGACCCAATGCGGCCACCATTCCAGTGAGCCTCTGTATCTCTCGTATGGTGGTCGGTGGATTCAATTCCATTACTGCTCGGATCTTTTCTGGGTTTGCCTCTATCCCCCTTTGGCTAACCATAAACCCCAAGAATTTCCCTGCAGCGACACCGAATGTGGATTTCGTTGGGTTGAGTTTCATGCTGTGCTTTTTTAGGACCTGGAATGTTTCCTTTAGGTCGGTTATGTGGTCCGAAGCTTCCTTGCTCTTGACTAGCATAGCGTCAACATAGACTTCCATGTTTCGTCCGATCTGTTCTCTTAAAAGTTTGTTAACAAGCCTTTGATATGTTGCCCTAGCATTCTTCAATCCGAACGGCATTACCCGGTGACAGTATATTCCCAGATCTATTATAAAGGATGTCTTGGGTATGTCAGCTTCATACATCCGTATTTGATTGTACCCTGAAAAGGCGTCCACGAAACTCAACTACTCATGGCCGGATGTAGCATCAATCAGCTGGTCAATTTTGGGGAGAGGATAACTGTCTTTCGGACAGGCTCTGTTCAGATCGGTGAAATCTACGCAGATTCTCCATTTCCGTTGGCTTTCTTCACCATAACAACGTTGGCGAGCCAATCTGGATACCTGATCTCTCGAATGAAGTCAGCTTTTAACAACCTTTCAACCTCTTCTTTGATCGCTTGTCTCTCTAGGGCGAAATGTCTTCTATTCTGCTTTACCGGTTTGCAAGTGAGGGTCTATGCTAAGCTTGTGCACACTGACCTCAGGATCTATCCCGGGCATATCAGCAGGGGTCCACGCAAAGACGTCTGCATTTTCTTTCAAAAACTGAACGAGTTCTTCTCGAATGCCACTACTTAGGGACGAACCGATTCTGGCCAGCTTCTTTTCGTTGCCGTCGTACAATGGGATTGAGATGAGGTCTTCCTACGGTTCGTTGATTGTGATCTGAGACTCGTCCCTTAGGCCGAGCAACTCAATTGGTAACGCTTCAGATGCGTTCTTTCCCTTGAGCGTTGTAGCGTAGCATTCTCTTGATTGCGGTTGGTCTCCTTTGACTTCTCCTACGCCGTTAGGCGTTATGAAATTCATCTTCTGATGGTAGGCTGACGCGACGGCTTGGAGAAGATTTTTTCCGGGTCTTCCTAGGATAGCGTTGTAGGCCGAAGTGGCCCTCACTACCAAGATATTAACCATCGTGAAGGCCTGATGGGGGGGGGTTCTCCCACAAGGACAGGGAGCTCGATCTGTCCTTCGACCTTGACTACTTCTCCTAAAAACCCGAATAGATCTGAGTTTGCAGGTTTTAGGCAGTCATCCCCTATCAACATCTGCTTAAAGGCGTGATAGTAGAGAATGTTTGCGGAACTTCCATTGTCCACAAGGATCTTTTTCAGCTCCCAATTCGCTACGAGCATGGTGATGATCAGGTCGTCATCATTGGGGAGTATTAGGTTGTCCAAATCTGCATCTGAGAACGAGATTTCATTTTCTACTTTCATCTTCTTATTGCAAGTATGGATGGCATTGACTTGCCGGGAGTAAGCTTTGCGGGCTACTGAAGAGGTTCCTCTTGTGGCTGGTCCGCCGATGATGGTGTTTATAACCCCTGTAGGTTGAGATCGTTGCATTTTCGTGTGCGGACTTAGAGGGGCAGGAGATTCATGACGAGCCGTGGGTGATTGCGGCCGTCGAGGACTCATGTTATGGGGGCTCCTCTCTCGGTGTTCTCTCCTGTCACTGTCATCCTTGACATATTTCTTGAGGTATCACCTCTTGATCAGCAACTCGATTTCTTCTTTAAGATGTCTGCACTCATCTGTGTCATGCCCATGGTCTTTATGGAATTGGCAGTACTTCGATTTATCCCTCTTATTTCCCTTGGAAAGCATTTTGGCCGGCCACCTGATGAAATCTTCTTCTTTGATTGTGGCTAATATGCGAGTTCTGGATCTGTAGTTCTCTTCCCTCCTCTGAGGGCTTCTTTCTCTTCTTGGAGGTTTGTCGTCCCTTCGTTGCTTCGTAGGGTTTTTTTCTTCTTCCGAGGTTCTCCTCCGGCCGGAATCTAGGGCAGCTAGTGTTTCTTCCACGAAGATATACTCATCAGCGCCAGCGATGAGATCTGCCAGGGAGTGCGGATTTCGGCGGGCTACTGCTCGCCGGAACTCATTAGATTTGGCTCCTGCGAAGAGCGCATTCATGGCGGCCAAAGGATCTAGGTTTGGGACCTGGAGGGCCTCCCTATTGTATCGGCACAGATGCCTTCAGTGACTCACCGTCTTCTTGTCTCAAAGCCATCAATGATGCCGCAGTCTTCCTTGGTTTCCGACTGCTCGTGAAGTGTCGGACCAAATCTTCCCCGAATTCTTCAATAGTGTCAATAGAGTTTGGTTTAAGGCTTGAGTACCAATCTCTTGCAGCTCCTGTTAAGGTGGTCGGGAAGGCCTTACAAAGGAATTCATCGGAAGCACCGTGAAGGAGCATCATTGTTCTGAACGTCTCCAAATGGTCTATTGGGTCCGTGGTTCCGTCATATTGTGGGACTTGCGGCATTTTGAACCCTCTAAGTGTTGGTGCATGCAATACTTTATCTGTGAGGGGACGTCTGCTTGAGAACGACCTTAGAATTGGCCGATTATGATCTTTTGCCAGTTCTTCAATTCGGTGATCTATTTCTTCGAATCTCCGCAGCACTGGATCAGTCCTCTTCTCCATTTGGCTAGCTGGTTTGTTTCTTCTTTCCACAGTGGGACTTGCTGCGGAATCCGAATGACTTTCTGAGCTATGTCGACGGTGTCGAGATCGTGCTTGTTCGGCACGGTCGTCTCTAGCTCGGTGTCTATGTGCTGAACGAGACCTAGACCGATGACGGTGATGAGGCTCTGTTCGTGCATGTCTTGTTCTGGAGAGGTGGATCCATCTTGAAGAGGAGTAGTGGGTCTGATCACGACGGAGAGGTATGGGCTCTTCCATGGGGGAATTCAGCCTTTCCTGTGGAAGTTGAGAAACTTTTGGAGGATGTTGCTGAGGCACTTGTTGGATCAGGTTTTTGTACTGACCGACGAGGGTTGTCATCTGTTAGAAGAGGTTTGGATTTGCTCGGGCGTAGGGGCTGAAGTGGGAGTTGGGTGCTCTGAGCGAGCTGGACTTCACTCTGCTGTTGTCGGGGGAACAACTACTTGCGAACCAATCCGCCCGCTTTGAGCTATGCGATGTGATGTTGGTTGAACTGCTAGCATAGACGGTACTTGAGTACTCTTCCGTCCTATCATTTTTATGGAGACTTAGAACGGCTTTTGGTTCGGGTCCCACGGATGGTGTCAATCTGTTATGCCCAAAATTGGTAACAAATAAGGTAGTGACGAAAGAGCTGATCTGGCGAGTCCTAGTTGCCGAACTGGTCGAGGGACTACGTCCTGCACAGAGGAACACTCGGTCAGACGACCAACTAGGAGTGATTGCTCCGGATGGGTCCTCCAATGCTTAAGTCAGTAATGGGCACAAATATAGAAAACAAAGCTATGAATAGTAAATTTTTGGGATTCGGTCCTCTACCTTGCCTTTATGAAAGCTATTTATAGTGAGGGCTTTGGGTGTTGGATTACCCTTTTACCCTTGGGGACAGATGTGAACCCTTTGGTGGGCTGAACTTTACCTTGGCTCTCTTGCCCTTGGACAGGTGCAAGATTGTGATTGGGTAAGGTTTGTATTTGATTCTTCTCTTGTTAGGCTGCAATGAACATATTGCCCCTTTGCTGGGTCGCGGCTCTGTGGGCCTGCCTTGGTGCCACGTGTCGAGTAGTGATTGGGGTTGCTTTTTATACGCCATCACTATGTATTGGTTTCTTTGTAAAATAATTGTTATAACATATTCTATTATTATTTATAAATCTGATTTCTTTTGAAAACTAAAATAAAATGATTATTTAACCCTTTTTAGGTGTTGATTTTTTTGAAAATCAGCCCTTTAAGGCTTACATAATACATACATATACCATATTTTTCATGCAAAACCATATAGGTATATATATAACAATTTTATCAAAGATGTTTATACAAAACAACCCATTTAAACACCCGTACTTGCTGATTTTCTTAAAAATCGGCACCATAAGACTTAGATACATTATTTATATATCACATACATTACATAAAACTACTTACTTGAGTTATATAATTTATATACGATAAAATCTTTCCAAAAGGTCCTTTAAACACACTTTTTTTGCTAATATTATTGAAAAACTACCATAAAAATCACATATAACACACCTAGGTATCATATCTTTCATGAAAAACATCTTACATGATTTATATGAGAAGTACTCAATGAAATTTCGGAAAAACAATCACTTTTAAGTGCTGATTTTTAAGAAAATAGTGACAAATCCTCTAGAAAATCACACGCATGGGTTTAGGCAATTATTCATAAGAAAAGTCCAGTACATATATTTTGAAGGCATAAAATCTTAAAAAGAAAATTTAAAATAAGTTTCTTAATTTAAAAGAAAGTAAAGAAATCAGTTAAACATTGTTAGAAACACTAATTAAGTTGAAACAAGATCAACAAAATCAAAAGCTTTGAATTTAAATAAGAAATTACGAAAAATATAATTTTCGGGCACTTACTCAAAGACGAAAAACCGAATTGGAGAAAACCCTTGATCTTCCTCTTATCTTATGTTTTTCTCTCTTTCTCTCTCCTTCAATTTTTAGGTGCTTAAAAATAACCCCAGATGAGTTTATTTATAAACTTAGCCTAGAGTTTTATTTAAAGAAGGTTTCAAATTATTAGATTCATAATTAAAATCTAATACTAACTTAAGAGGGGTGAAAATATAAATATTGGATTTTCTAGCTTATTCTAATATATTATTATTATTTAGGTTATATTAGGTTACTTTTAGATTTTATCTTTTTAAAATAAGATAACCTAAAAGTTGCCTCATAAGACAAAACTCGTTACTATGCATAACACTAACAGAAAAATTGTCATAACTTACTCAAATCACGTCCGAATTGTTAAATCTTGGGTCCGTTGGATAGGTATTCGAAATACCCATCTATCGAGACCAAAATCATGTCGAACGGACAAGATTTGATGCCCTAAAAATAGGTTGTACTAGAAGTGACGAAAATACACTATGACAGTAGATTTTTAAGATCGTTTAATCTAATGCAGGATAGGAAATACACAAGAATCTTAAAGATTGTAGATCGATCTAGTATCTAATTTGCATATCCTACAGTCCGAAAACTCAAAATCGAAGATCTAGCCGTTAATCTTTGATCGAAACATCTACGGCCTAGATTTAATTATGATTTGTATCTTTATAGGCTCCTTGATGGGACCGGGTCATTACATATATTTTCTTATTTCTTGTCAGCACTCTCCTTGGGTCATTGATTTAGTCGTCTCTGGTCACATGATAGGTGTGACCAGGTTATATTTAAAAATATATTAGGTCATAAGTACTTTGTTTTTGTGGATGATTATTCACAGATGATTTAGGTTATATTTAACGAAGGTTCTGAGATTTTATCTGTATTTCAAATGTTTCATAATGGTACTCTTAGTTTGGTAAGAGTGTGTTCTACAAATGGCAGTTATATGTTCTTTTTTCACTATACCCACACCAGCTGAAATATCTTGAAGAATACAACATTGGTTTGGGGGCTGATTAAAGAGATTATCCCTTGAATATCGTTGACGTAGAATTTTCTTTTGTCACTATACCCCCACCAGCTGAAATATCTTGATGTGTGATGGCTGATTAAAGAGATTTTTCCCAGAATATCCTTGATGTAGAATTTTCTGCGATAGCAAGTGGAGATATTTGTACACGAAGAGAAAGATGATACTGCATGATTCATGTGGCTAACCCATTTAGTTAGCACAAAATATTATATTAACAAATCATTATGTTAATTCAAAAGACATATCCTTGACACTTCATCCAATACCCATCATGCCTCTATCCTTGACACTTCATCCATTAACCATCATGCCTCTATACAAAAAGAACGAAGAAAAACCCTTATACTGAAATAATTAATGTATTCTTTCACACTTGACACTTATGAGGAACATGATTGGGAAGAAAACCCGTCATTGCCTGATGTGTCATAATATTTTCTCTATCACTTCATATCCTATGGAATGTGAGGTTAAGCTGATGGATATGACAATGAGAAAGCAATATCCAACATCAATTAAATGATTCTTTTTCACTATTTTAGGCCCTGTTCGTTTAAGATTATGCCAACCGATTGTGAGTCCAAAACTAATTATTGGACTCAAAATTACGTTTAGTTTTGAGTCCAATAATTGGTTTTGGACATACAATAGGTTGGCACAATCTTAAATGAACCGGCCTTTAGAGTGTAGATCTTTGAACTTAGTTTACTAGGTCTGGATGAGATGGTAAACTGTCAAGATAGAGAAACACATTCAACATTAGATGAAATACTCACTGGTATGGAGAAGTTGCATAGTGGAGATAACATCTTTTAAAAGTGGCAATCTTCAAATTCTGTACATAAAGATGTGTGATCCAAAAGGTACTGGTCATGACCTTCTACTATATTTGATCCTCAAAATTAACTCAATCGGATTTGCATGCTGAAAAAAAAGTTAGATTGAACCATTAAAAAAAAAAAAAAAAAAAAGTTAGATTGAAAACTACCTTATCATTTCTTGAACGATTATTTTTTACTTTATCTTCAAATTTAAATGTTTTACCTCTTCATACAGACTCCTCTATTCTAACTATTTGCTAGTCATTGTCATTCATGTATAGTTATCTTTTATCATACAGACGTGGATATGCTACTGAGAGACAGAAGGGGTTTTTAATTGTTGAAAAACTGGATTATTTACAGTCGAAACTTCTAGAAGCTATCTTCTCGATTCTATCAAGACCACTGGAAAAAGTTGGGATGTGGATAAATGAGGTTGATTGATTTGCTTGTGGAGCATATACAATTCTCCTTAGGCAACTTCATCTTCTATTTGTAGTAGAAACTTGTTTTGCTTATGTTTAGAAATAAAATATTATCCTTTTTCACTTTTGTGCTCATCATTTGATAGTGCATAATTATATCTCTTTTAGCTGAATGCTTCCATTACTGAATATAATTCATGCAACACGGCCATGATAAGAAAAATAAATTACGACTCCCAATTTTATCTATAGAGGTCCATTGACCATTATTCTTTCTTTCTTTTGGGATGTACATGTTTATTGGCCTTAGGAAATCTATTATTTTTCAATGACTACGCGTTGCATTTCCTTCTATTTAACAGTCAAAACTTTTCACGACTACTTGGAGATGGCACTCCATACCAGTGACAATGAGAGAACTCCATTATTTTGTCTTTCTTTATTATTTATCTATTTTACCATCTTTCCATAAATCATTTATTCATTGAGAAAGGATGCTCATTTCTAGTAAGCTTGATAAAAGACAACAGACTTGAATCTCCTCTTGCTTCTATATTCAAAGCTTGTCTTAAAGAAATAATCACAAATGTTGCTGTTGGAAGATGCATTATTAAAGGTTTTTGTATCATTTGCACTTCAGTATCATGGTTTCACCCTTTTTTTGTCACTCAAGTCACGTGGTTGTCGCTATAATTTTGTATCTTTTACTTACGTGAATGCATATGGAATTCCCCAAGAAGGGTAGCATAATCTCAATTCCACGAATTCTTTCTCCTCTCCTTTGTTTTATTTTTGTCTTATTTTTATTCTTCCCCATCTTTCTTCACAGTATCGGACTGGGATTAGATCAAACATACCCTAGATCTAGTTCCGGGGAACCCTAGATCATGTTTCACAAAATTGGGAACCGCCTCCTCCCAACACTCTAAAGTTAAACTTTGATGGATCAAGTTTGGGAAATCCGGGCCCGGCCGGTATTGGCGGGGTTTTAAGGAATGATCGAGGGGAAGTAGTTTGGGCCTTCGCGGGTCCCATTGGGGAGGCGGATGCTTCGGAGGCTGAGGTTCGCACAGCTCACCAGGGATTGAAACTCTTGGCCATGAATAGTGCAGACAATGTGATTGTAGAAGGGGACTCTCTGAATGTCATGAAGTGGCTTAATGGATCAGAAAATCACCCCTGGAGGATTGACTAGTTTTTTGATGAAATGTTTGGTTGGATGAAGACGCTATCTCTACAGTTTATGCATGTTCGCCGGTCGGCTAACGAGGTGGATGATAGTCTTGCTAGAGAAGGAGTGACGAAAGAGGCATTGCCATTATGCGACTCTCCTCCCCCGTGAAAATTGTTGTAAATCATTGTAGTTTTATTGTTTTGTTGCTACCGTACCTTTGTACCTGTAATGACTGCGATTCTTCTTCTTTCAAAACTCTAAGATTTAGGCCATTGGATCAGTGAATCTATTTTCAAGGGTGGGGATCAACGATCCATCAATGATCAACCCTAGATCTTAGTTTTAATCACTTTTTTCCCTTTAATTTGTTTTGATCCGTAAATCTTAGAATCTATGACTATTGAAAGTTATATCTAAATTCTCTAATTGAGAGAAGAAAATAAGTCTTGCTGTAAAAATAATTTCCGTGGAAAATATCACTTAAAACGTGGAAAATTTTTTGTATTAAAAGTAATGGGAAGAAACCCACGTTTTTCCTTGTATGGGAAAACATGCATATGGTGTGGGCCCACCCTCAATAAATTAGATATATATATATATATATATAGATATGGTATGATGATAGTTAATTTAAAGATGCCTTTGTAGGATTACTAATTATAAGTAATTATTTAGGGAAATATATGTGATTTCTTTTAATTAGCAATCAATGATATGGTGTGATGATAGTAAATTTAAAAATGCCTTTTTAGATTTACTAATTATAAGTAATCTTAAAAGGAAATTCCTAGATTTTGGATATCTTAGTTTCTTTAATTAAAAATCCAAAAACTCTTAACAATAGTGGGAACTTTACATTAATAGAAGTAGTGGGATTACTTGGAGATTAAGTAATCTTATGGATGATGTAAAGTGAGAAACTTTAGGGATATAATATTTTCATTTATGGTAGATTATCCAAAATAGCAATCAAAACAAAAATTAGGGAATATATGTAATCCCCTCTTTTGGTTGTTTTCCTTTTCTTTAAAATTTAAAACCCATAAAAAGTGGCTATCATGCCTTATAAATAAGACCAAGGTGTTGGGTTTTTGGTAACTTACTATAGCCCTCTTATGACTCATCTTAATTTACCAATCATAAAACAAGGAAAATAGAATAAAATATATATATATATATATATATATATATATATATATATATATATATATATATATATATAGTGACATTATATATATATAGTGACATACACCTCTCCCATTCTCGCCCAAAATAGAAGAGCTTTACACTTGATTCTCCTTATACCCTAGATCCATCCAAGTAAGTACCCTTATTACTTTCCTTGTCTTATAGTGTTTCTTTGGTTCCAAAACGGACCAGGTTTGTACCCTGTTGACATGTGTTTCCTTGGTCCCAACACGGACCAGATTTGTGTACGGTTGATAGGTGTTTTTACGTATCAAAACTAGACAGATTTAAGATTAGTTATATGCATTTTTATTATATATTAAAATTGGACAGATTTAAAGACCGTTATATGTGTGTTTCTATGTATCAAAACTGGAAAGATTTAGAGTCAGATATATGCATGTTTTCGTGTGTTAAAACTGGATAGGTTCTATGTCATTCATATGCGTATTTTATATTCTAAAAACGGGACAGCAGTGTTCTATGTTTGTGTGCAAGTTTAATGCCCTCAAAACAGGGCAGCAGTCATGTTTTTCTGTGTGTGAGTTTTATGCCCTCAAAACAGGGCAACGGTCATGTATTTTTGTGTGCGTGTTTTATGCCCTCAAACAGGGCAGCAATGCTGTTTTTCTGTGTGTGAGTTTTATGCCCTCAAAACAGGGCAGCAGTCATGTGTTTTTGTGTGCGTGTTTTATGCCCTCAAACAGGGCAGTAATGATGTTTTTCTGTGTGTGAGTTCATGCTTTCAAACAGGGCAGTAGTAGGCTTTTCTGTGCATAAGTTTTACGCCCCAGAACAGGGCAGCAATAGTGTCCTTCATGTGTCTTCTTGCTGGCCGCCCAAAAAAACAGGGCAGCAAGAGTCTTCTCCGGGTATATATCCTTCCTGTCCAAAGATAAGACAGCAATGGTATGTCTATGTGCATGGGTTTCACCTAAGATAGGGCCTCAACGTAGTACCTGTACGTATTTTTGAAAATTTAAACATAAGGAAAACAAAAATTGACCCTGTTATGTTCTATCACTTAACTCCAGGACTATCACACTCCACTACCTATCAGAAACCGTCCATTCTTCCCCATTCGTAAGTTAAGGCAGGTGACAGGTAGACCTTGTGTTGTAATGGTTTCAATATAACTTGTTTCATGCAAAGTATTCTTACGTATACTATTTTCTTTGTGATAACTGTATAGCTCATTATACTTGTTTACTTGAAATGAAATAAATAATAAACTGTTTCTAACCTTTATGTGAAAGGATGCAGGAAAAGAAGGCAAAGGTAACGTACCTTAAAATCCCTAATTGCATATCCTACATGGGGGAGAGTGAAGGGGAAATTAAGGTTATGGTGGTATCATCCTGGGACCTAGGTCCAAAGGCCAACGCGAGAAGCGTGTACAGCCTTTCGTTGGCAAACCATCCAAAGGGATAGTATCCCCAAAACGGCTCGGCATTAAATGCGAGACTGAAATCCGAGTCCATAACGCCACTACCATTGGACAGGGGTAGTGGGTAGTCGTGCGGCAAGGACACCGGCAAAAAGGAGAAAGTCAGAAAAGAACTGACAGAAAAGTAAACTGGGGAAAAAGCCGGATGTACCTGGGGAAAGTGCTGTCTCATTTTACATATTCGATGAACACATAACATATCATTCATTATTGTCATTAATTCCTGTTTATACCGATATAAATGGCGTAGATTTATTCTCCAGTTATTTATTATTGCTTCTAGATGATTGCTAAAGATCTGAATTGTTATTGCATGCCCTTTTATATTGTTCCTTTTACTCCGCTCGGTCTTTGGAGGACCCTGCTCTAACGTTGTTTCCTCCACCACAGGGGTTGAGGCGTTAGATGGCGGAGCGTTTGTAAACGAAGAAACCATGGGATAAGGGATCGTGTGATCGGAGAGTTCGCTTCATGGATTATTGCGCTATGACGTCTTGCGTCATTTTCTATTTTTATTTTGTCGGGACTTTCTTTAGTTTGAACTTTAGTGATTAAAACTTTACCTTTCATTTGGAGTATGAGTATTGAAAGGACCTCTTGTTATGGTAGACTTATTTAATTTGGAATAAGAGTTTTGTCGTGGTTGTTGATTATATAAAAAATAAAATTTTCCATGATTTTTGCGTTGTTCTTTTGCTCGTAGCGACTTGACAGAATCTGGTCGTTACAGTACCTTGACCATCTCAGTTTTTTTTAGTAATACAGTTGGCGATCATTAAAAAAAAGAGAGAGAGAAAGTCGTAGGGGAGAAACATGAAAAGAAAAAAAAATGGGTTGTCTCACAACCCCCTATAATTTATTAATTCAATTGAGATATACAAAATACCTAAACTTCCCTTATTTACATAAAGATGATTTTAACACTCCCCCTCAAGCTAGAACATAAACACCATTGATGCCCAACTTGGAACAACCCAACATATTAGCTTGCAACCTTAGAATATCTGCCATATGATTATGTGAAGGAACAATAGGATTTCCATTTTTCATGTTCATCACTTTGACTCACATAAAAATGGCATTCAATCTCGATGTGCTTGGTTCATTCATGAAAAAGGATTATTTTCAATGTGTGTAGCTGCTTGATTGTCACAATCTAATTTTGATTTCAGCTGCTATTGAAACGGAATCCACTTGGATTCGGAAAAATACCAGATTTCACTCAAAATTTTGAGATTTCACCTGACATTTCGGGATTTAGTTAATGTTTCGGTCGAAATGTACGAAAAATAAAATTTTTCATATAAAAAAAGCAAAGTTTCCGTGACATTTCGACAGGAATTCTGACAAAAATGAACCCCACTTGCAAAAAAGTGTAGAACTATGAGATTCCTTTAATATATTTCTAAAAAAATGACAAAAAATAAAAAGAACAACCAATGGTGGAAAATCTTCTCTGGAGTTTGGTCTTGATTTCGTCCTGAAATATTTTTCTGATTTTACAAGATTTCGGCCAAAATTTCGCACCAAAACTGAAATGTTTAGTTTTCGCTGACGATTGAAACCCAAATGAAACTGAAATTTAGAACCTTGGCTTAACTTTAAAGTCCAAGTCTTCTAGCTCACAAGGATGGCCCATAGCCCATACAGTACTTTTGCACTTGACCATGCTACTATATGTTGTTTCCTACTTTTGCACATAGCAAGATTGCCACCAACAAATGTACATTAGCCTTTAGTAGATCTTCTATCTGAAGGTGAACCTCCCAAATCAACATCTATGTGCCCTCCCACTTCTTGATGACAAGTTGAAGTTTTGACTTGTACAAAATTAAATTGTCAGTTATCATAATATATGTGAGACACCATTCCAATGTGGTATTTGAGGATATTTCATAAATTGACTGACTACACTCACTACAAAGGTGATATCTGTTGTATAATAGTCAAATAAGTTAACTCACCCACCAATCTTTTATATGTTCTTGGATCTTCATGTAGCTCTCTAACATCAAACAACAATTTACCATTAATGCCCTTAGGTGTCATAGCTAGTTTTGAACCAATCATCATGTTTCTTTGGATCTCCCTGAGCTTTGATACGATGACAAACGTAACTAAATCTCTCCTTGTATTTTTAATAGTAACTTGAACCAATTACAAGTATGCAGTATGCACCTTTATTTTTAAAAAAGTAACTTGAACCAATTGTAAGTATGCCCATCTTTATTAAAGTACAATAGGTAAAGGGTATAAAAGTAAATTCCAATCTAATTATATACACTTGCTGCTGTGTATATATAGTTATATACATGCTTACAAAGGTATTTCAGTGTGACTTATGTACACCCAATGTTGTTGTAGTGTCCTCTATGTTTTATAGTTTTTCCTTGATTATTTTCTGGTGTATCCTTTGGTTTACAAATTCGACATTATTATTAGGTGCCTGTGGTCTTTTCTCATATACAATCAAGAAGTTTGATAATTACTGAAAATAATAAGTTAAATTCTTGGGATATTCACCATTCTTTCGTGGTGAATATCACATCATATTTTATTTCAGAATTCACCAAATACAAGTAGGTAAAGGAGAAGATGTCCTTCTTCTCCTTTACCAGGATTTACAATAGTAGTATCCACATCAAAAAGTTACAGACACATGATAATGGCTAAATTGTCCCGAATTCAAAGTCATTGAAAATAATAAAAGTGTCCATCCGTATCACCTTGTCCTTTGCACACGATCAACAACAAAATTTGCCAATCTCTACATATGTGTGAGGGTAGGATGATAGCTGAATCAAAACCCTGATCTCATCCACTATCCCAGCTAATCTCCAAGGGCCAGCACATCGACTCAAAGCCAAAGCAATCACATTCGTTGAATCCCCTTCCACAATCAATGGGTATTAATTGAGTACCACCACAAGCCAAACAGTAGAGCCTTTGCCTTTGCCTCGTTTGCGTCGCAGGCACCCACCGGCCCAGAAAAAGACATGATAAGGTTCCCAAGTGTGTTGCGAACCACATGATAAGGTTCCCAAGTGTGTTGCGAACCACACCGCCGATCCCGGATCTCGGCCAATCCGGGATTCCCCCCACGAGCTACCATCAAAATTAAATTTAAACAAGCCATCAGGGGGTGCATTCCACCGTGGTGTGACTTTAACTGATGATTTTGTCTCAGACATCACCGCAGGACTGTTCCAAAGAATTGCAATTGTGGTGTAAGGGACATCTCCACAGTTCCTGGACCAAGAAATGATGACAACCTTGATGTCAAGAGAAATACGATGCCAGGATTTAGACGTGCCGTTGAATATCCGGTTGTTTCTTTCCAACCAAAGTATCAGATGACCGCGAATGGAATGGCATTCCACATCGACTTGCCAATGCATCCGTTAAAGGCCCTGCTCCAATTGATAAGGAGCTGGGAATAATTGTTCGATAACACCCAAGTCATACCAAAAAAATTAAATATAGCCATCCAAACATTGAATGTGAAAGGACAAGCGAGGAGCACATGATCCAGAGTCTCCTCATGATTACTACATAACACACACCAACCTGCAAGCGTGAAGTATCTTTTCTTTAGTTGATCACAAGTGTTGATGCATTGGTAAGAGACAGTGGATGCCCCACTCAAAATATGCGTGATGTGGAGCTATTAACTTCATTCATTTTCTTAAAAAATAACCGAACGGAGAAACCCCCTTCCGAATCAGGAGTCCAGACTCCAGATCCATCGGTCCTCCACATGAGGAGAGAGATAGGTGGCGGGTAATAGCATGGTTTTAAATTTCGGTTTCGGTGGAAACCGAAACGAAATTCACTGTGAGTGGGAAAAGTACCAAACTTCGCCGAAACGTTTCGGAAATTTCAGTGAAATTTCGGTGAAACGTTTCGGAAATTTCTGGTGAAATTTTTACAAGATTTCGTCCGAAATTTCGTACCGAAACCGAAACCGAAACCGAAACCGAGATTTAAAACCTTGGGTAATAGTGAGGGAGATCAGAGAAAGAACCGATTTCCCCATCCTTCAGATTGCGTCGTAGATGTATATCCCAAAAGAAATTCCTGCTGTCAGCCCCCCTAATAAGGTAATCAGAGATTCTTGCCTCCTGATTAACCTCAATGCGAAATATACCTGGATAAACAGTGCAAAGTGGCCTTTCTCCCAAAAATCAACCCAAAAACGTATTTCAACCCCCAAACCGGCTCTGAATCTAACCAAAGGTTTGAATTCCTCCCGAGCCGCTCCGAATCTAATCCGTCATTGCATCGTTTTAAAACTCCCCTGCGTCCGCATCGACTCCCGCTAGTCAACCCCCTTTTACCTTGGCCGCGTTCCGCGTTGCATCCATCTGCATTCCACATTTTGCCCTACAGAGTCAATAAAATCTCTTTTGACTCTCCCGAGTGACAACTGCATCAACAAAGTACTTAGCCATGTCAACCGCGTTCTTGGCTGCTTCCGCGTCGAGTCGACAAGGATTTTTTCTTGTCCTCGTTCCGCATTTTTAAACACCAGGTCATTGTATTTCAATTGGCGGCTGAATTGATTTATATAGTTGCGAGGTTGTTATTATATTTATATTAAGGATATGAATTCTAAAGGATTCATTTAGCCGACGCCAACTAGTTTGGGACAAAGGCTTTGTTGATTTGAGTTGAGTAGATTAAGGATATGAAATCTGTTAATTTGTTTTGATTTCTTGTTTTTGGAAATCAGATGAAGGGGGTTTAAGCAATGAGCTCCCTTTCCATCTTAGAACTTTCACAATCACCTGGTGTGAATTTAGGATGTTAGAACTCTCATTTGGCTCAAGAGAATTTGCTCCTAGACCTTGGCAAAGCTGTCCGAGGAGAGATTTTTCTAAGCTACCGGGTAGTTTTGTTAGATGTGTAAATTTTGGAAAATTGAGGGGAAGAGTAGTTTTTGACTTTAGAGGGATGAGTGTCATGGTTACATAGCTAAGAGAATGCATTCGACCTATTTCCAGCGGAACTACAGATTCAAAGGTTTTGGCTTGAGAGATTATGTCTTTCACCTAAACTAGATTTAATCCGGATACTATTCATCTGCTACTTCATCTGCTACTTCATCTCTAGGAGTATGGTGATTACTCTATTGAGCTGTTCTTAAGATTGTCTCTTTTAAAAGGGTATGGGTTAAGGTTTAAGGCAAGGCTTCTAGATGCAGAGGGTTGCATTTTGAACTATATTTGATAAGTTATCACCGGTAAGAAGTAGGGAAGGAAAGGACATATAACTGTAATTGTTTACTTTGGTGTGTTATCTCGGATTTGAGGTTTGCTCGGCTTGGTTACTTATCGTATCATGTAATAGGATGGGACTCCTGGTCCCAGCTGCTATTTTAATATCAATAAAATTCGTCATTTAAAAAAAAAAAAGAAATCAGATGAAGGGTGTCTGGGTATGAAGTTGCTATGGGTTGTCCTTGAAGACTCAGGGACACTAAGAAGAGATAACTTTCTTCTTAGACTACGTCAGTCTCTTTGGATTTATTTACATAGCATACAATTGCCTTGGATAACATAAAGAGTGTTAAAGTATAAAAGATTTAATAACGTCATCTCCATCAGCTTAAGCTTTTGTAGTTGGTTGTTTCACATGGTATCAGAGCAAAGGTCCTGAGTTCAAAACTCCTCGTTATAAAAAATCCGCATGTTATTGCCAACCAAAAGATGGGGCCATGTGGCACGTGTAGGCAACCCTGAAAAGAGGGACCACACGTGAGGGGGAGTGTTAAAGTATAAAAGATTAAATAACACCCTCTCCAACAGCTTAAGCTTTTGGAGTAATTGGTCGTTTGACAAAGAGAAAGGAGATAGATATTGTTAAGTGTTCTTCCAATGTCCCTAAAGCTGTTTTTGCATTTACCATCTTCTCCATTGCCTCTTCACCCATTTAAGTTTGGAGTTACCCTTTTCCGAGCATATGTTATATCATTGACTTTCCCTCCCTTTATTGTTAGAGCTTTCAACTGCTGGAGTCTTTCTTACTATTAATTTTTTTTTTTTTTTTTTTGAATGATTCTTTCTTACTACTAATATCCCTCGCCATTGTTTCTGAGGGAGTTTACATTCGGCTTTCTTTGAGCTCTCTTCAATAGGGTTCTCTATTAATGGCTATAAAACGTTTTGAGATTCTTGCATCTGATGTTTGAAGAAAGCAAGCTTTGCTACTTAAATGCATTAAAAGTGTATTACTCCATTTATTAAGCAATACTATAATGGAGGTTGCTGGACTCTCAATTTTCTTGTAATCCATGCCTTAATGTTGTATGATTATAGCATGACCTGACTCTAGGGATAATTTATTTTTTGGTATCAAGTTTAGTCACGAGATTCGTATACAAAAAAATGCTATATATTTTCAGATTTTAGATGGAATATTTATTACGTATCACATTTCATATATTTTTGCTCGAATGTATAATACTAACGGGATATTTGACCATCTATCAGTAGTTTGGGGTTTTATACGACTGGTTTTAAATTTTTTTAATTTTCTATTACTTTCCAACAGACACTAGAAAATGCTAGTCAGACCCAAGAAATGAAAAATTGGATAGAACGTGTTAAGCTATGGCTTAAGGAGCTATCTTTGGCTGAAAGGGAACTCAATGATCAACTTTCCGTTGATCAATCATCTGATAATGATCTTCCTATTTGGTTTGCTGCAAAAAGGGCAGTCCCCCGTTATGAAGACCTTCTTGCATCCATTGGACCTCGTGGGAGGCTTTTAAGAAAATTGCTCGTGTGGATTGGCTTTATTCCCTCCAAGACAGAAGCACCATTTGCGCTTGATAGTGACACTACAATATCAGAACCTTACTTAAGGTTATGAAATTCAAATTTCTTTTTCTCTTTTCAGATTCATGTATGTCGAAGTTAATTTTCTCATCTTACATTGGGTTCAATTTTTATTTAAAATTTGGATATAGAAATGCTAGTTTAGAGTGTTGAAATATTATGTTAAACTCAAACAGGCCTTACACGACTAATATTTATCTGCTTGTGTAAAGTTTGACATATTTTTGTAGCCTTTTTGTTAGTTTTCTATTTATAGTATATTTAAGGGTCTCATGAAATGAAATCACTATATAGCAATTTGTGTCCCTAACATCTTGCACTGTCCAAGTATTCACCATTACATGATTTGTATGAACAATGATTTTGATTTGCAATCATTTCCTTCCATTAGATGGGTTCTGTTGGCAAGTCAAAGTGAGTTCAGTTGAATCATTGATGATAGGCTTTCATTATCGTGTTGGGTGAAAGGAAACTGATGCAGGAGCATCCCCTTGGCGATTTACGTCTGCCTCTATGTGTCCCTAGTGTAGGTTTTATTTTGGTTTCACTAGTATTAGTCATGTGCTGTCGTGTTTGTATTTTCTTATTTTCATGTGTCTTTAGTCGTCATTTACTTACTAGGGGTAGTTAAGTCATTTCATATTGTAATGGGCTAGTATATAAAGCCCCAAGATCTCTCATTTTAGATACCTCTTAATGATTTGAAATTTGGGAGAGAAATTTTCTCATGTATCTCCTTTGTCTTTCTTGGGAAATTGGAATTCTAAGCTATTGATTGTAGCCTTTTCAATGGGAAATGATATTTACGCCGCTTTTGATCACCAGGGACACCCGGCGCCAGTGTACGTGGCAATCAGACCCACTGGAGTCTTCTGACGACAAGTACATTATCCCTCCTTTAGTCATTGAGACCTTGGCGATGGGTGTCCCTAGTAATCAAAAGGGGCGTAAATATCACTTCCCTTTTCAATTACTGCCATCATTTCATCCGATGTTACATTCAAGGGTCGTTGCCGATGATTCCGCACTTGATCCGATCTCGTGTCCCCACGCTCGAAGTAAGACCAAGAACCCTATCTTCTCCAAACTTCAAAAAAAAAAAATATAGACCCATCTAATTCGTGCTTCTGCGGTGCTATTCACCGATTTTCACATGAACCAGTTGATTGAATGAGATATTTTGAGGCCCCTAGGTCTTGTCAGGTGATTCAAACAAGTATATGTTTATGAAGTTCGGTGTTTCCTTTTGGGGTATATATAGGTTTTTCTATTTTCCATACTAAGAGTTTGTCTGTTGTTATGGCTTAAGGAGCCATCTTTGGCTGAAAGGGAACTCATTGATCAACTTGCCGTTGATCAATCATCAGATAGTGATCTTCCTATTTGGTTTTCTGCAAAAAGGGCAGGCCCCCGTTATGAAGGCCCTCTAGCATCCATTGGACCTCGTGGGAGGCTTTTAAGAAAATTACTCTTGTGGATTGGCTTTATTCCCCCAAGACAGAAGCATCATTTGTGCTTGATAGTGACACTACTATATTAGAAACTTACTTAAGGTTAGGGAAATTCAGATTTCTTTCTCTTTTCAGATTCATGTATGTCGAAGTTAATTTTCTCATCTTACATTGGGTTCAATTTTTATTTAAAATTTGGATATAGAAATGCTAGTTTAGAGTGTTGAAATATTATGTTAAACTCTAACTGGCCTTACACGACTAATTTTTATCTGGTTGTATAAAGTTTGACATATTTTTTGTAGCCTTTTTGTTAGTTTTCTATTTTTAGTATATTTAAGGGTCTCATGAATTGAAATCATGATGTAGCAATTTGCGTCCCTAACATCTTCGCACTGCCCAAGTATTCACCATTACATGATTTGTATGAACAATGATTTTTTTTTGCAATCATTTCCTTCCATTAGATGGGTTCTTTTGGCAAGTCAAAGTGAGTTCAGTTGAATCATTGATGATAGGCTTTCATTATCGTGTTGGGTGAAAGGAAACTGATGCAGGAGCATCCCCTGGGCATTTTACGTTAGCCTCTATGTGTCCCTAGTGTAGGTTTTATTTTGGTTTCACTAGTATTAGTCATGTGGTGTCGTTTTTGTATTTTCTTATTTTCATGTGTCTTTACTCTTTAGTGGTCATTTACATACTAGGGGTAATTAAGTCATTTCATATTGTAATGGGCTAGTATATAAAAGCCCTATCTCTCATTTTAGACACCTCTTAATAATTTGAAATTTGGGAGAGAAATTTTCTCTTGTATCTCCTTTGTCTTTCTTGGGAAATTGGAATTCTAAGCTATTGATTGTAGCCTTGTCAGTTACTCCCATCATTTCATCCCTTGTTGCATGCAAGGGTCGTTGCCGATGATTCCGCGCTTGATCTGAACTCGTATGTCCCCACGATTGTCACATGAACCAGTTGATTGAAGGAGATATTTTGAGGCCCCTAGGTCTTGTCAGCTGATTCAAACCAGTATATGTTTATGAAGTTTGGTGTTTCCTTTTGGGGTATATTTAGGTTTTTCTGTTTTCCATACTAAGAGTTTGTTTGTTGTTGATGAGTTTTTGACCAGGAGGCTCCCTTACCACGTATAAAAAAAATCAAGGAGTTTTAGCCCTGTATTCGTATCTTAAGGGGGAGGAGGGACACTTTTTTCATTGGGCATTTTTTAGGTTATGGCATATTCTACGATTTTTATTTACCCCATCGATCATCATCCTTTTCTGCTGAAATTTTAACTATGGATACCATTACCATGAGTGGAAGACCTGGAGTTTTAGCTCCAGATATCAACCCTATAGGGGAAGATTTTCTCATTGGGCGTTTTTGGGTTCTCGACGTGTGTGAAATCCAAGCTTGGCATCCTTTGTGTAAATCTACACAAGGTAAAAGTTTTTTCTTGGTTTTTTCGTGTGTAAGCAATACAGTTGTCTTTTCTTGGTCTCTTGGTGTGTGCCAGGACGATCTATTATGTTTGTCATTTCAAAATATTATTTGATTATTGTTGGTTGAGTTAAGAGAAATGTCGAACAACAGTAGCAGCGATACCTGTTCTACCAACATCGAAGGTTCTAGAATGACTACAAGTCAAGTGATACTGTCATACCCTAACATGCCGGTACTTATGGTCCCGGTTAAATTGATGGTAACTGGTTACATTACTGTCTCCATATTGCAGACGAAAATACTTGGTAGAGATTTCTTATATCGGAGTCATCATTAGATCCAGAGAATAACATTCTACTATGATCCCAAATATGCTTGACAGTATAAAAAAAAATCAGGGATCCACTAATCACTACTCCATGTTGTAATATACCAAATCCATGATTTGTGTATTCTCTTATATCCACATTTCACAGATCTTATCGTCCGAGTCAGGTTTATCAACTGCTAAGTACTTCAACTTAACTTTTCCAGTTAGAAAACTTCCACAGATTGGGCCCACTGAACATAGTTGCTTCCATTAAGTTTAATGGTCATCATTTGAATGACCAAATCATTTGTATTTACCTTAGTTTCCCTAGCAAAGAAGAGTGTAGAGATCATGAACTATTTCAACTTAGAAGGACAAGACAACACCTTTTTTCACTCGGCTGTGGAGGCCCTTCACCATCACGAATATCAAACATACACAATAGTCCACATGTGGAACTGTCTTAGACGAATTTTGTCAAACACCTGATGATCACGAAATAACAGCCCAATCCACACACTTGCACACAAAAACACACACAACATTAGCAGGTCCTATAACACTGCACATAGCACCACAATGGTTCTCCACATGCAGCGACATGCACACCAAATCAGGAACTCTGAAAATTACGATCCACCAAAGGAAAGACCATGCTGCAAGCACATTAAGATATAACCACACCACGCCTGGATCTGAAACCATGACTAGATCTCACTAAACCACATCCATATCTGAAATAATGGCCACATCTAACCATACTAGGTCCAAACCTAACCAAAGTGCGACCAAATCTATTATTTTCCGCAGCCACGGCCATGAAAAATATTATACCGCAATGATCAAGTTTTAATCATAAAAAATGTGTTTGCTTCTCTTGAAATCATGATCTGGATCACACGATACCACGATCAAAGCTTGAGATCACCACATCAAATATAAACATCACCACCACGAATATTTAGATGATCCTCATTTAATAGGTTAGCAACGAGGCTTCAATCACCAGTGTCAATTAAAAAGGAACAGATCAGCACAAGTGACTCCTTGTTATCTCCCCCATTTTGGTTGGTTCGAGAAACAAAAGAAAGGAGAAAAATATCAATGAGGATCCCTAAGAAAAATCAGTCGTGCTCTTATACCAAGTGAGTCTTTACATTGTATATTCTAGAAGGAAGAGAGAGACAGAGAGAAGAGAGAAATAGATAGAGAGATGGGCGAGAGAGAGAGAGAGAGAGAGAGAGAGAGAGAGAGAGAGAGATGACGGATAGAGGAAGAGAAGAGGTTTGCATTATTATCCTCATGGGGGAAATACACCCCGTAACTATTTATAATATGCCAAAGCTTAAAATATGCTAAAATTGTCCTTTCTTCTTTCTATGTCCTCGTGCATGTTGAACAAATTTTCTTGAAATGGCAATTCTGTTCATTTAAGTATCCCTTGTTACATGGTTTGCAACATCTATGAAAATATAGCCAGTGGTGGTAGCTGGATTCTATGGTCTGGAAATAGAAGGTTTATTTGAGGAATGTCAAACCGGGAGAGTCACCATGCTTTACTTCTTGATGAGCTGGAAAGCTGACATTCTAATTTGGGACTCATATGGGAGTATTCTGAACTCAAGATGTTTAATTATCTACATAATCAATGGTTTGAGAAAAATAGTTTTGATTGCTGAACAGTAAAACTATTGAAGCCATGTCCTGCATGGTTATCATGGATTTCTTATTGAGAGGTGTATTTGGTCTAAATGGTCTCCTTTGTCAATGAATAAACCATTCATGATTTACGACCTTGATGATTTTAGACCATAATTTTTCTGTCGTGGGGCATTTATGGTTTTAATTTGATGTTTCTTTATGATTTTCTGTATTTGAAATTTTTGTTGAATATGTTGCACGTTTAGAATGGAACCATGTTATTGACTTTGACAAGAAATTGCAAGGAAACAGCCAAATGAACCCAAGTTCTGCTCAACTGATTTTTCGTATATTATCAGTATTATGTCATGAAAATACAAAATACTTCATTTGAATTATGAGTTATTGGTTGTAAGTTTTAATTTGATGTTACATAATGATTCTTTTTTGAAAGTAGGATTGATTGTAGATTGGAAGGGTATTGATGAATAACTCATCAAGGGAAGGACTGTTTGTTTCAGGCCAAACTGCTTACGGAGGATATCACTAAATGATATATGGGAACCTGCTGCAAGGGAACCTTGTCGAAATAATCCTTGGAAAATGTTTAAAACTGCTATAGCTATTCTTTTCTCCCAATCAGTTCTCCAGGTATTCCCCCAAATATAAAACCCTCTCCTCTCTTTATCATTGTTGGAATATGTAACTTGCCTGAGGGCATTTAGGACTTTGTACATTCCTTTATGTTTTAGTATAAAGATATGAGTCAGGGGGAGATTACCCTAACTCATTCATTTCTCTCTTTAAACTCTCGGTTAACATGGTATCAGAGCCTTAGGGTTTTCTGATCCCTAGGGTTCTTTATCAGCCTCCACCTTCTCCGCCACCCTCACATAGCCGAACCCCCCCTTCCCTCCCGTCGCGAAACCCTAACGCCAACTCCGTCCAAACTTTCATCTGAGGCAAAACGGTACTCTGAGCCGACTGCTCGCCCCCTTGCAGCAGCCACCCACACCTCCCGGCCGGAAATTTTTTTCCAGGAACGAGGATTTGCACCCACCCAAAAATTTCCCAGAAAATATTTTCCGCCCAGCTCAGAAAAGTGCACCCCCCCCCCCCAAAAATTCCTGGAAAATATTTTCTGACCCCGCCCCACAAATTCACTTTCCCAGAAATTAGTTTCCAGGGCTGCAATCCGCCCCACCCCTGAATTTTTTTTTTCCAGCCCCCAATTCCTAGGTTTGCAGGTAATCCCCCCACCCCAAGTTTTTCAACCCACATCATTTTTCCTCCTCTTCCTTTCATCCCTCGGTAAACCTAAAACTCTTTTCTCCCTCTTACTATGTCTCTTGTCAAGCTTCGTCGATGACCATCATTCTTGGAGCCGCGTCTAGCTTTCTTGGCGTGTCCTAGTTTGCCCACCTATTCAGTTATCTACTGTTATTCGTCTTGGTTTGGCTTGTCTGTTTCTTTCTTGCTTGTTGTTATGGAGGAGGTGCTTGACAATCCTTCCACAGGAGTGGCTCCTAGTGTTCGTCCGACACTCTCTTTGGCGTCTTCTTCGTCATCATCTCTCTCTGTGGATGGATCATTCCCACAGATCACTACTATTAAGTTGGATGGGGCAAACTGCGTTACTTGGAAAGCAGCCGTCGAGAAGTATCTTATTGCCCGTGGGAAAGCCCACGTTATTCGTCGTGATCCTCCTCCTACGACGGATCCCACCTTTGATCGATGGAAACAGGAGGATGCTCTTGTTTGTACCCTTCTGTGGCAGAGTATGGCCCCTCACGTCTCTGGGCTATTGATGCTTTTGCCTACTACGAAACGGGTCTGAGATCAGGTTACTCTTCTTTACTCTGGCGTGGCATACATTAGTCGGATCTGCTCTACCTATTCTGAGTGGGTGCGTTTCCGCCGTGGTGATCTCCCTCTTGCCACCCATTACAGCCACTTCGTTGGCCTATGTCAGCAGCTTGATGTTTACATGCCGCTTACCACGGATCTCACAGAGGCTGCCCGTCAGAGGGATCAGATCCGTGTTGTGGAGTACCTTGAGAGTTTGGGTCCAGAGTACATGCATCTTTGTCAGCAGATTATCGGTTCTGGCGATATTCCTTCCCTTACCGAGGTTTACTCCCGCATTCAGCAGTGCTCTCCTGGTGATCCAGTGATATCTGTTCCTATTGATGGTTCTGCTCTCGCGACTTATGATGGCAGTACTCCTCTGCCTCGTGGTGGGGCCTCCTCTGGTCGTGGTGGTGGTCATTCTGGTGCTGGCCGTCGCCGTTCTTTTTGCACTCACTGTCAGCGCGAGGGACATTATATTGACCATTGCTATACCCTGCATCCCGAGCTTCGTCGGGTATGCTCGGTTCACATAGTTCTGCTTCAGATACCGCTCCCTCTGCTTCTGTTCCTGCACCAGCGGATTCCGCCTATACATTATCTCGTGCCGATTATGAGGAGTTCCAGCATCTGAGGTTCAGTTCTCGTCCTCCTTCTGCAGGTTTTGATCAGCCAGGTAGTTCACCCATTACCCTTCTATTTAGCTCAGGGTCATGGATCATTGACTCTGGTGCATCCAACCACCTGATCGGTAACTCTTCTCAGCTTCATTCTTTTCGCTCTTTCTCGTCTCCCTCTCAGTCTATCACCCTTGCTGATGGGTCCACTACACCTATCACTGGTGTTGGTCATATCTCCCTTCATCCTGCTCTTACCTTATCTTCTGTTTTATGTGTACCAAAATTACCATTTAGTTTACTTTCAGTTAGCCAAATTACTAAATCTCTTCACTGTTCTGTCTCATTTTTCCCATCCTACTGCTTGTTTCAGGATCTCTCGACTGGGAAGACGATTGGAACTGGTCGTGAGGTAGATGGACTCTATCGTCTTGACTGCCGGCCGCCTACTGTCTTACATAGCTCTGTGGATACCTTTCAGTGGCATTGTTGCTTGGGGCATCCTTCACTTCAGCGGCTGCAGCAGACTTCTCTGGTTCCCGGACCTTTTTCTAGTTTTCAGTGCGAGTCCTGTGAACTCGGGAAACATCCCCGTGTGTCGTTTCCGTCCCGGGTCATTAGTCGAGTGTCTAGTCCATTTGAATTAGTCCATTCTGATGTATGGGGACCCTCTAGGGTTGCGTCTAGTACTGGCTTTCGGTATTTTATTGTGTTTATTGATGATTTCTCACGCATGACCTGGTTATATTTACTGAAGAGTAGATCTGATGTGTTCTTTGCTTTTTGCACATTTCATTCTGAAATTAAGAATCAATATAATTGCAATATTAAATGTCTTCGTACTGAAAATGCCAGAGAATACTTTTCTGATACTAATGGCTTTCAATCCTATCTCTCCCAACATGGGATTCTACATCAGTCTTCATGTGCGTACACCTCTCAACAGAATGGTGTTGCTGAGAGGAAACTTCGTTATTTGCTTGAAGTAGGTCGTACTCTTCTTTTTGAGATGAGTGCTCCTAAGGAATACTGGAGTGATGCCCTTCTCACGGCGTGTTTCTTAGCAAATCGTCTTCCTTCCTCTGTCTTATAGGGTGCTTCTTCTTTTGAAATTTTATCTCCTGATAAGGAACAGTTTCCTTTGACACCTCGTGTATTTGGATGCGTTTGTTTTGTTCATCACCTTGGACCTGGCCGTTACAAACTCGATCCCCGGTCTGAGCGTTCTGTCTTCTGGGGTATTCCCGTATGCAGAAAGGCTATCGTTGCTATAGCCCTCGTTTGCGTCGCTGGTTTGTCTCAGCCGATGTTACGTTATTTGAGTCTGAGGCATTCTTCCAACATGGCGCGGCATCTTTCACCCCTTCTCTCGAGTTTGGGGTCTCGCTTCCCTTACCGGATCTACCTGCTTCTCTTCCGTCATCTCCTGTTTCCGTGCAGCCAGCTTCTGCAGATTCAACTTCTTCTGCAACATTGGAGAAGCCAGCTCCACCTAAAATTACACAGCAGTATCAGCGGCGCCAAGTTACAGATAAGTCTCTTCTACCTCCTCTCGCACAATCATCTTCTGAGCCGATGATCCCTCTCTCCGGCTCTCAGGTATCTTCTTCTGCCTTCTTCTGTTGTTTCTGATTCTCCTATTGCATCTTGTACGAGATCCCGTTCCACTGCACATCCTATTTCGCATTTTGTTTCTTATGATAAGCTCACCAGTACCTTCCAGAGCTTTGTTTCCTCCTTGTCTTCTATGTCTTTACCACAGTCAGTGGCTGAGGCTCTTGAAGATCCTGGCTGGTGTGATGCTATGCACCTCGAAATGGGCGTTATTCATAGTAATGATACATGGGATCTGGTTTCCCTACCCCCTGGTGCCCGTCCTGTTGGTTGTCGGTGGGTTTTCTCCATCAAATACCTCCCTGATGGTACTATCGAGCGCTTAAAAGCACGGTTAGTCGCGAAAGGATACACTCAGACTTTTGGTGTTGACTACACTGAGACCTTCAATCCAGTTGCGAAAATTCCCTCTGTACGTGTGCTCCTGTCTCTTGCTGTTAATCATAGCTGGCCCCTTCATCAGCTGGATGTGAAGAATGCCTTCCTCCATGGCGACCTGACTGAGGAGGTGTATATGGAGCAACCACCAGGGTTTGTTGCTCAGGGGAAGACTTCCTCCTACCTGTGTCGCCTACGAAAGTCACTCTATGGCCTCAAACAATCTCCGCGTGCGTGGTTTGGGAGATTTAATGAGGCAGTCATGCGCTTTGGCATGAAACAATGCGCAGTGGATCACTTAGTCTTCAGTTATCACTCTTCAGCTGGGTGTATTTTGTTGATAGTTTATGTGGATGACATAATCATCACAGGGAGCAATTCATAAGGTATACAGTGTTTGAAAATCTTCTTGCAAAAGTAATTCTCTACTAAGGATTTGGGTCAGCTCAGGTATTTCTTGGGGTAGAGGTTGCTCGTTCTTCTAGAGGCTTGTTCCTATCACAGAGAAAGTATGTCTTGGACTTGGTAAAAGAAACAGGCAATCTTGGAGTTAAACCAGCTTCTGCACCCATGGATCCTAATGTGAAACTCGTTCCAGAAGGAGAGTTGTTGGAGGATCCTGGCCGGTATCGCAGGCTTGTCGGTAAACTTATATATCTCACGGTTACTCGGCCAGATATTTCATTTGCTGTTGGAGTTGTCAGTCAGTATATGAGCTCTCCACGTACTTCTCACTGGGCTGCGGTGATACAGATTCTCAAGTATTTGAAAGGGGCTCCAGGGAAGGGATTGATGTTCAAAAGACATGGCCATATGAAAGTTGAAGGCTTCTCTGATGCAGATTGGGCTGGATCCCCAGCAGATAGACAGTCCACCATTGGGTATTGTACATTTGTAGGTGGCAATCTTGTTTCATGGAAGAGTAAGAAGCAGGATGTTATAGCTAAGTCCAGTGCAGAGGCTGAATACAGGGCAATGGCACAGACAAGCACAGAACTTGTTTGGCTACATTCACTTCTCTCTGAAATTGGCTTCATTTCATCTTCTCCTTCGCAGCTCTATTGTGACAACAAAGCTGCAATATACATTGCCAACAATCCAGTCTTCCATGAGCGCACCAAACATATTGAAGTGGATTGTCATTTTATCCGTCAAAGAATCCAGAAAAGAGAGATTTGTACTATGTTTACTCAGTCAGGGGACCAATTAGCTGATATGTTTACAAAGTCCTTAAATAAGTCAAAATTGAGTAATATATGTAACAAGCTAGGAATGTATGATGTCTACATTCTAGCTTGAGGGGGAGTGTTGGAATATGTAACTTTCCTAAGGGCATTTCTCATTTCTCTCTCATTTTAGTATAAAGATATGAGTCAGGGGGAGATTACCCTAACTCATTCATTTCTCTCTCTAAGCTCTCGGTTAACAATCTTCATGATTGAAAAAATAGTAGTGGAATTTCCATAGATTTGTTCTTTTCTTTGCATGGATACTAGATTCTAATAATTTTCTTTATTCCGTACTGTTTTCCTGTGGAACTTATAGTGGTTGCTTCTAGTTATCAATCCTTCAATGAGCAAAAATCATGTCTTGTACAATTTATTATTCTTATTATTTTTGGTTGGTAAGCTGGGATCGAACCTGCAACGTCAAGGTTGAGGAACAAAGCCTCAACCATAGAGCTAGAGGCCTAACCCCGTCATTAACATTTTTTATTATTTATCCATAGATTCTTCTTATTAATGTTAAAGTTGAGTTTTTGGTTTCAAAAGAAGATATGCAAATAAAATAAAAAAGAAAGAAAATTGGAAGACTACAGGACTTTAAGTCCACATGGTTCTCTAGGACATTATTATGGTTAACCACTGGAAAATTCTACCATTAAAAAAAAAGCTACTGGAAAAATCAACAAATACGACCCAAAGAGTCCTCACAGACATGAATATCTTTTTTCGCTTATTTCTGACATTAGCTGGAAATGCAGGAGACTTCGCATCTATGATACCGAAATACGGGTACATTCATGGTTTTAAATTTCAGCAGAAATATTTCAATTTCATTCGGCACCAAAACGAAATCCGCTGGGATTCGACATAGTACAAAATTTCAACGAAATTTTGCACTTTTATCATTTCATCCAAAATTGTCAACAAAGTACAAAATTTCGACCTCAAAATTTTGTGTTGTGCTGACAATTTTAGTAGAAATTTCGTTTGAAATGATGGGAAGGGTAAGCTCAAAAGAAGTGGATTGGGGGAGATTTAGGGAAATATTGCATGTATATTATGAAAAAAATTGGAAAGGAAAAATACTTGATAAGTCAAATGGCAGAGATTTTTTTGGAAAAGTTTGGAAAGGAAAAATACTTCCGTATTACCTTTGATTGCAGGAATTTTCTGGAAAAGTGTGGAAAGGAAAATTACTTCGTCAAGGCCATGTCTGGATTGCAGAAGTTTTTTGGAAAAAATTTGGAAAGGAACAATACTTCTTTGAGGCCTTGTTTGGATTGCAGGAATTTTTTGGAAAATGTTTGAAAAGGAAAAGTACTTCTTTGACGCCCTGTTTGGATTGCAGGATTATTTTGGAAAATGTTTGGAATGGAAAAATACTTCCTTAAGGCCATGCTTTTAAAACCTTGCTTAAGGCCATGCTTTTGGAAAAGTTTGGGAATGAAAAATATTTCTACAAGTTCCTACCTTTTTTACCTGAAATGTTTTCTTGCCATCCAAACATTTCTAAAAGTTTACTTGAAAGATATTTCTAAGAGTTCCTAATTTATGTATAAAAGTGTTTTCTTGCAATCCAAAAAGGGCCAAATTTTCTACTTTCTACACATGAAAAAAGATAACTTGAACCAACCCTATTCAATTTTTATTTAGAGGGACATTCAATTTATGATGATTTACCTCTACATTAATCGTAATCATATTAATTTCCTCTAAATTATGGAAACAAAAAAGTTGTAGAATTCACTTTACTATTCTAGAAACGTCCGACAACGCATATCACTAGGTGTTATGTTGTTAACTATTATGGATGGATTTCTTGCTTATGTGATGGTTTACAAGTGCATATTTGTCCTTATTCTAGTATTTCCTAAAATTTCATCTTAAAATTCCATCATTTGCATATGTTTCCATATTTCGGTGATTTTACAAGATTTCCACTGAAATTAACACCGAAATCGATATGTTTTCATTTCCATGTTGAGTGAAACCGAAACTGAAATTTAAAACCTTGGGTACAGTTACAGAGATGGGTAAAAAGTAAAAACATGGGAACGAAGATACAAGTAGGTATTTTCCGAATTCTAGGATGTCCCATACTATGATATAAGACACAAGACTAGTATACATAAAATATCATAAGACCTAACTAGATTTAACTTATAAGATGGAACTAACAGTAAATTTAAAATATCATCTATATGAATCACATGTTCAAAAGTATAATCGAAAATATGTGTTATTAATAATAATTAGTATGAGTATTATGGTTAATTCCAAGAGAGAAACATATGAATTGTATATATATAAATCACATGTTCAAAAATCAAAAGTACAATCGCAAATATGTGTCACTAACAAGTATGGGTATTATGGTTAATTGAAAAAGAGAAACATTTGTTTGGAACGTCGTAGTTATTTTGAAAAATAGAAATATCCAGGAAGTATCTGAGTTCAAGTTTTGGTATCGGTAAGTGTCATATATGATATGTTGCACTTGCACAAGCATCCAAGTATCATAGCTTTGCATTGCCTTAAAAAATTCCACTTAGATTGTGGAATCCTAAAATTAAAGGAGGATCATTCCATTTTTATAATGGTGAAGATTTATTAAATTGGCAGAGCAAAAGCTCCATGACCAAGATGTTCAAGTCAAACCAAAATAAAAATAGGAAAGGGAAAAAGAAAATGAAAAACATAAAGGTAAAATCAAGGGAGAGGATCTTACCAGTTATTAAAAATAAAATGAAAAGGTGATTGAAAACAAGATCCAGCATATTTCCAATTGTTAGTTGCATAATACGAGAAGGAAGAAAAAGAATGGAGGAGCAAAAAAAGGAGAAGGTGAAGAACAAACCACAAATCATTACCGGGAAGCACTATACAGCCATGAATCTTCACAGGGCATAGGCCACACTCCATGGAGGACAACATGCTGCAAAGAGGAAAATCCTAGGAGAGGAGAATCTATCCACTAGATTTTAGACACTAAAGGGAAAAAAAATACAAACATAAAGGAGAAAAGAGGAAAAAAGGGAAAAAAAAGAAGCACAAATCAACTGATCAGATGCTCTAGTACTGATGCATGGTGGTTAATAGTGAATAGGGGAAAAAGAATGCAGAAGAGCGAGTAAAGAAGGTAAAAGGAAATGTGGTGTGAAGAGCATAAGGAGAGAATGAGTCTCCTTTGCCCTATGTAAGCATTCATCATTACAATAGCCAAACTATCCTTAATGAGAGCGAACAATAAATAGAACAAAACAAACTATTACATCATTAACATCATACCAAATTTACATATGACATAGTACAACACATTACAACACTCCTCCTCAAGCTTGTCCATATAAATTCGATATTCCCAGCTTGATACTATTATCCTTTAGAAGAGTAGACGCTACAGCCTTAGTAAAGATATTTTCCAGTTGATGCAAATGAGGGAACATAAGAAAGTACCAAGTACCCATTGAAGATCTTTTCCGGGATAAAGTGAACATCTACTATATGAAATCTTAGCTCAGAGAATGGGGAACGAAGCCACAAAAGCTCACAAACTCCATGAGATGCTTCCCTGTATTTTGCTTAGCACTGGAGTGAGAAACAACTACTTGTTTCTTAAACAACTACTTGTTTCTTGCTCATCCATGTAACTAAATTGCCCCCTAGGAAGCCACAATATTCAGATGTGAAGTAGTCACTGGCGGACCGATTCTGCATCTGCATCAGCTGAGAAATCCATGTGACTATGCTGTCGATATACACAAGTCCACAACCAGGGATGGATTTGCTGAAGCGTAGGAGGATCCAATGCACTGCAGCAAGGTGAGGAGAGTGAGGAGCATGCATGAACTGACTAACCATGCTGATGGCAATGGTGATCGCTAGTCAAGTAACCATCTAGTAGATAAGACGATCTAGAAGACGCGTGTACTCCTGAGGATCAGAAATTAGCTCCCCTCACTAGCATGGAGAGAGCTTCGATCGATCGGAGATCTAGATGGTTTGTATCCCATCATTTCAACATCCTTCAAGAGATCAAGGGCATATTTTTTCTGAGATATAAATATCCCTTTGGATCTCAAGACCCAAAAAGAACTTCATGCTACCCAAATCTTTTACTTCAAGAATCCAACCAAGCTCCCCTTTTACATGGGTGATGACGGCAGTATCCTCCCTAGTGAGAATAATGTCATCAACTTAAACTAATAGGATCGTTCAGCCAGATAAAATTGGCATTGGCCCATGTCACGTATGTATAACTCTGGTGAAACAGTGAAACCAAGTTCGTGGTGACTGCTTCATACCATAGATAGATTTATGAAGGCGACACTCCTTCCCATTGTCTCCTTGAAGCAAGGAACCAGGGGGCAGAGTCATGTATACCTCCTTTGTGAGAAAGGCATTCTTTACATCAAGCTGGTGAAGAAGCCAACCTTGGTTGGCATTGATCAAAAAGACCTGAACTGATGCCAACATAGCCACATGAACAAAAGTGGCATTTTAGCCAAGACCATACCTTACACCTCTAAACACTACCATCACAGCAATGCTTCACATCAAAGACCTATATTCACCCAACAGGGTTCTTTCCAAGCGGGAGGAGAAACCGGATTCTAAGTGTAATTACGCTCACGATTTTAAGTTTTCATAAAAAAAGACAAAAAAACTGAAATAATTTTGTTTCCATCCTAATCAAAACACATACCAAAATTGAAACACATACTGAAACCAAAACCATTGGTATATTAGTGTTATATTGTACTAGTATGTGCTGCATCATTGTATTTATTTTTATTTTTTTTGAAATGAGTATTTGTGCCTATTCTTGCAGTTCCTGAAGTTCCATCTTACATGTCCATCATTTGCATATGTTTCCATACGCTTCCATGAGTTTACGCATTTTCCAAAGAAATTTTCATGAAAAAACTGACATGTTTTCATTTCTGTTATGACCGAAAAGCATACCAAAACTGAAACCTGAAACCTTAGTTGCACTAAAGTGCCTCCATATCCTCAACAATTGCTGCTTTCCAGGCAGGGTTATTAGGTGCAGAATGAATGGTGTGTGCAATGAAGCCCGAGTCAACCACAGTAAGAAATATCCTATAAGGAGATACAAAATGATAGGACAAATATTTGGCAAGAGGATGTGCCTTTACACATCCACACACCCCTTTACGTACAGCAATTAGAAGATCAAGATCGGAAACTATAGGGTTCAACTGAAATAACTGGAATATTAGAAGAAGAGATAGATATACATGGAGCATCTTGTATGGAAGATAGGTGGTGGCGTGAGAGGATGAAGACCTTGCTGTCTACGGCGAACATAAGTGATATAATCCCATGGATGAGGTACAAGAACAACTTGTCGATTGGAAGGTACGGGTAGATCAGTCAAGTCTCATTTCTGTAGTGGACCACACGTGAATAGGTAAAGGTATCGGTAAATTAGACACTGATAGAGGTAGATCAGTTGCAAGCACATTGTAGAAGTCTCCTTATGAAAGTTAACATTTCATGATCACATTTCAAGGGTAACTGTTGTGGGATTTTGATAGCGAGTTTTGCTACCCACGAATAATATAAATCAAGGCTGAAATAATATAGAAGAAAAAAAAAGAAGTCACAAGAAGAGGAAAAGATGAAGAGATGGAGTAGCGGAAGAAGGGAGGAGAGGAGGAGGGGAACGGAGTAGTTCTTGTTGTTGCAAAACACTTAAATACATATTATCCAGGGAAAAGATAAAGAAACAAAAATACCCCCCTTTTAAAGAGAAAAACTGCGACTTAAATAACTCCCCCTTTCCTCTTGTGGCTTTACAAATGATGGGACCCAGTCTTTATTCTTCCACACTCTTCCTCTAACTGGACTATCGGGATTACACATGCCCAACTTGCCAATAATATCATGAAGACAAGCGTGAAATCCCTTGATTGCTTTAGGATTTAGAGATGATACCATGAAATATATAAGATGGAGGGATAAAAAAGAGGACTTTTTGAGATGGAAGACGGGAAAAGAGCTTGGTCATTCCTTGCACCATGATCTTTTTATGATGTATGAAGCTTCTACATAATTTCATTGTATGCCACCCATAAATGAGAAATTGTAAGATCCCAAATTACCCTAATGTGCGAGAGTACACAATAACTAAAATGAATATGCTATACTGCTAAAAATTTAAAAGGAAAACCAATATTTGACCGACCCATTTGGCATGTCTGTTTCTTGATTTCCCCCCAGCACATGGCAGATTCATCATGTTCACTCCAAAGTAATTTCATACCTGTTTCCTTTGTTTCCGCTCCTTGCCTTGTTTCCTTAAAATCCCCCTCCTTGCCTTTTTTCTTTAAAATATTAATTTTCATCATGTGAGACGGGATGGAGTTTTTAATTTCAATTCCAATTTCTCAGTAAATATAAATGGCTCAGTTTTCTTGACAATTAAGTGATTAACATGAAACTTTTCCGAAACATCCTATTTTTTCAAATTATCATCTTTTACGTAAATGACTGATTAGGACTTTGGAACATTATCTGTACCTTAAAATTAGCTGAGTTTGATTCAAATTAGGGTAAATTTGTTCAAAAATTTCAAATTTCTTATTTTGTGTGATATTTTGCAATGTAAATATGGTTTTGTAAATGTCTTACTTGAAAGTCGTGCCTAGGGTCTAAAATGAACTCAATTGTTTTTCTTGTGTCCCAATGCTAGTATTGAGGCAGCTTGGATTATCTTACTAAAAAAAGGGCGGCCCAGTGCACGAGGCTCCCGCCACTGCGGGGTCTGGGGAGGGCTAGATGTAAGCAGTCTTACCCCTGCTTTGCAGATAGGCTGTTTTCATGACTCGAACCCGTGACCACCAGGTCACAATGGAGCAACCTTACTGTTGCGCCAAGGCTCGCCCTCTTTTGATTATCTTATTACGATTCAAAATTTGAAGACCTCTTTTTGGAGGATCATTTTTCAGATGATAATTGCCTCTTTTGGAATGTCGAATTAGCTCTAGAGATCAACCCGTAGAACTATGTAAGAACTATGTACTTGTCAAACATTAGGTAGTTTTCAAAAGTATCTATTGAAATCTATGTTGCTTGTTTAAGGAATCAAGAAATGGAGATATGAGTCAACATGTCCTTAGATTTTGATACATGCCATGATATAAATAAATGGGAAATTATAAAACATAACTAGATTTAACTAATAAAGAACTTGTTAAACTACCAGTTACTCCAAAAGGTTATAGTGTTGGAGAAGGTGTTATTAAATCTTTTGTATTTTAACACTGCCACTCATGTGTGGGGCCCTAGCCCCTCTTTTTTTAGGTTTCACTTACACGTGGCACATGTGGCCCCTTTTTTGGGTTTGTCATTGCATGTGGATTTTTACTATCAGGGAGGTTTCAACCGAGGACCTTTGCTCTGGTACCATGTGAAACTACCAGTTACCCCAAAAGCTTAAGCTGTTGGAGAAGGTGTTATTAAATCTTTTATACTTTAACAAAACTAATAATATATTGATTATAAGACTTACATACTCAAAATTTAAATTGCAAACATGCAATAGTAACAAATAATGAGTGTGGTAGTTATTTGGCAAGAGTGTCATATATTTGATGCATGATTATTTATTCAATAAACATTAGTATCCGTGTGGTATCTTGTCTATCTGTATATAAATGTGTCCAACATAATACCTTGAACCTGCACAAGTGTTTGTAACATTATTTGACTATTCATTCCCTGGTATTTATATATGCATAAAGCAAAATACGCTTTGTTTGAAGACATCTGGAAGCTAACTCAAGCCAAGCGTAACTACCCCTCTTCACTTTCGATTTCAATCCTTCTATTGGAGATATATTAGGAGCCTGCACAAAATTGAGATCTATATGCGATTTTTGTAACCATCTGAAAGGAACTGGAAGTATCATTTAGAATTGAAGGTTAACCCAATATTTAGATGTAGACCTACATAATGTTCTAATAGAACTCATATGGGTTATTTAATGCAGAAGTCGGATTTGTTACAATCTTTTGCGAATGCCCTCCCCTAATAATCGTCTCACATTTTTTTAGTAATTTTGTGTTGTTTGGAGATAAACTTATGCTCTAAAGTTATTAGCATCAACACCTACATTTAAAGAGCTAAATCTTTCTGTTGGACTATTATAAATATTTGATACTAAACCCTTTCGATGTCCACATTCTTAGAAATATAATTTAACTTTCAAGTTATTCTTGATCAGGAGCCAGCTTTTGAAGAATTAATTCTGCTTTTTACTGAGGAAATGGGTCCAAGGGAAAATGAAGACAAAGCTAAATTTCCTTCCTTGCAAATGAAGATCTACAAGAGAATCCCTATTCCCGACCTTCCCGTAAATTAACTTGTATCAATTTCAATGCCAAATAGTCCTAAGAATTAGGGCATTACTTTTTACAGTTCTCATCATTGATCGTTTTCTTTTCTTCTCGTAATGATTTTGTTGAAATGCATTAATTGTTTTCATATAAACATCACATTTTTTTTTCAATTTCTTGCAGGTTATTTTTCCACACAAAAAGCTTTCCTTTAGAATCCTAGACACGGTATGAATTTGAATATTATGGCAGTTGAGGTTATTAGGCTTTACCGTCGTCACCTGAAATTGGTATCTATATAAAAATTGTTTGGTTGTAATATGATGCATGAAAAATATTGTTGTGTTTCTTTTATGCTTGCAACAATAGCTTTGTCATGTCCCCATTATATTGAATTATATTTTTTTTAAATTATATATTTTTTAAACAATTTTATTTTTATTGTTTTTCCCGTTATAAACCCAAAAAAATAATATATATATATATATATATATATATATATATATATATATATATATATATATCCGAGACTTTCCCTTACCAATATATTTCTGAGAACGATATTTATGACTTAGCCTAACATCACCCCTTCTAATTATTGTTACGAGGATACTGTAAAAGCATAAGATTGTGAGTTTGGGGAGATCAGTTCACATGAATTCTCTCTTCTTTCTTTTCTCTTATACCCTTCCTTCTTCTCCTTCATCCTCCTAGTTCTTCTCTTCCTCTTTTTAACTCTTGTGGATGAAGGTTCTTAATGTTAACATGGTATCTGATCCTTGGTCTCTTCATCCTTTCTTTTGGTTTCTTCTTTGGCCTCCACCTTCATTGGGGATAGCATCCAAGAAGAAGAACCGTTATATCTGATATAGTATACTATCAAGACACTTATAGTTTCGGTTTTCGAATGCATTTCGGTGGTGATATAAACAGAAACATTTCAGTCATTTTGTGTCGTTTTGGTGGAAATTTAAAATAAATAATTTAAGTTTCTCCCACCAAGCGGGGGCATATCCCTTCATCTTAATGGGAAGTAATTTCATCTTTTGATTTTTTGTGGAACTTCTTTGAATTGAAAGATGCTTTCCAAAAGTTTTCCAATCAATTAACTCGTTCTGTTCATTTTTTCATGAAACTCCAGCAAATAAATTTTGAAATTCATACCTTCATTTTGCAGATACTTTCTTTGGTAATTTTTTCTTCCCTCTTGATGTAACTCTCCATGAATCATGATCATGAAATGGACTGTAATCTCCATCAGACCCATCATGATCTTCATGTTGAGATCTTAGAAGCAGGAATCTTCCGTTGGGGTGCCGCTCCCACTTCGGAACCTCAATTCGGTGCTCCTTAGGAAGGAGCTTCCAGGGAGCGTGACCCCAAAGAGATGGGAACTGCTCCCGTGATACTCCCAGCCTATTTCTATTTTTCCATAGGTCCCACCATCACCAACTTCCTTACATCAAACTCCTCCAACTCTTTAAAGTACTTCATTGGAGCAAGCACAAAGGCGTATGCATCTTCAGAAGGCACGAGGAACGAGTACACACAAATGAATATGGTGAAGATGGTTAGAAATTATTGCTATTTGATGTACTTAAATTTTGAAAGATACTATTAAAAATGGTTAGAAACTACTATTTTTTATGTACTTGAATTTTGAAAGATATATAAAGAAAATATTACATACACGCTCTCCGTGGTGCTCCCAAACTTAGACTCTTCTAAACCCATGCTTCCCCGCCCCCGCTCCCTCCTCCGCACCTGCTTTGTGCTTCTAAGGTTGAGATTGACGTTCAAAGCGTGCTTGACACTGGGTGAGTTTCTCCACTTCTCTTCAGATTACTTTCATTTCTACTCCTTGGATATCAAAAGGCTGGTTTCCTTGGCCATGGCTATGTCTTCTTCAAGCAGCGTTGAAATCACTAATGAATCTTCCCACAAGAAAGAGTCGTGCTCTGATTCCATTTGACATAAACAAAGGAGAAATGACTAACGGTAACCCTTAGTTTGCGTAATCAAATACCAAATAGAAGAGAAGAAGAACGGGTCCAAGAGATGAGCAAAATTAATTATAAAATCAGAATTAATATTACCCAAAATGTTGAAGAACAAGCAACGAATCCACCAAGTCTTCACTTTAATGAAAGCATCAATAAGTTGCAAGTTTTCTGATCTAATTTTCTAAGCTTACCTCCATGCAACTAATTTTCTAATCTTCCCACAAGAAAGAGTCGTGCTCTTATTCCATTTGACATAAACAAAGGAGAAAATCCTTACTTTGCGTAATCAAATACCAAATAGAAGAGAAGAAGAAGGGGTCCAAGAGATGAGCAAATTAATTATAAAATCCGAATTAATATTACCCAAAATGTTGAAGAACAAGCAACAAATCCACCAAGTCTTCACTTTAATGAAAGCTTCAAAAAATTGCAAGTTTTCTGATCTAATTTTCTAAGCTTACCTCCATGCCCCATTTTGGTCAAAAGAAAATGAAATAATTCCTATAACAAAGTTATAAGTATGGGAAATTATAAGAATAACAATTTTCATAATACATTTAAAATTTCCACCTAAAAACAAAAGTGGACTCACGGGAGACCACAAAATGAGAGTAAAAAGGGTGGACATCTCTGCTAGCAAGAGCATAGCTTGTTGAATATCCTTATTACCCTAAAAGTATTAAGAGATGCCATCTCTCCTCGGCTCCTCACAAGAGAATAGCTTGTTTAGCTTGTTTATATTGTAATCAATGACTCATCTGTAGTCTGTTACCCAGGATCGTAATTCTTATTTTTTCTTATTGAAATCTGGTAGGGGTCTTGCCTAACCCCAGCTTACCCATCAAAAAAATAATAATAGCTTATTTAGCTTGTTGATGGATCTTTTCCAAATAGTCTCACATTTCCTTACATGCAAGGTTTCAGGTTTCGGTTTCGGCATGTGTTCGGTTTCGGTCGTAACGGGGATGAAAACATGTTGATTTCAGGTAGAAATTTCAGTGAAAATTCTGTAAAATCACGGAAACGTATGCAAATGATGTACATTTAGGATGAACTTCAGAAAGTGCTAGAATAAGGACAGATACACACCAAAAAACAACCACATAAGCAAAAACCCCGGCCATAATGGTTTAGAAACATTGAACACTTGGTGACATGCACTATTATCCATGTCTCATAATTCAGTACATACCGCATTTCATATGTAATTCCTACAAATATTTATGCATGATACATACACTGTATTTCAAATGTAATTTATATAAATATAATTATGTAACACATATTAGTATGGTACACCACTCAGACACTTACATTTTTTTTTGGTATGCGTTTCGATTTGAGTTTGCATTGCAGTGGGGATGGAAAAAGAAATATATCGGTTGTTTTGTGTTGGTGTCAGTGGAAATTTAAAACCATGCTTTTATGTCTGGTATGGTCAAAGATTTAGGGCTATAAAAGGCACCCTTGAAATGTAAATCCATGTAATAACCCTATCATTATTCATCTTCTACTAAACCATTTTCTTTTCGAAATATGGTTGTTTATTAAATCAATCTAACATTCCCAATACCCCTTTTCTTCAATGAATTCACGAAAATAAGATTCCCAATGGGAATAGTTGGTTTTCCCGAACTTAACAAAAATGGAATCAAATCTCTCACTAGAGCCCGCCCTAGTACGTCACAGAAAAGGGAGAAGCAGGGGAATTATAAATGCTGATTCCTGAAATAGAATTACTGCAGCACAAATTCCATCAAAAGTGGGAGAAGAACGATCCTTATTTTTTGGAAAAAAAATTATCTCCAAAATGGCAACCATAAATCCACCATAGGGAGCCTCACTAAGGGCTCACGTTTATCTCATAAGCAACTAAAATCAGCACAACAAATCAATTTTAGTCACAAGATATTTTCATAGGATCTTCTCAATTTTCTATAAAGAAATCAGATCTATTTCTCACCCTTGATCTGTAATAGTTCTAGGGTGAATGATTCTTCCCAAAAATTCTTCAGAAACCTTCGAAAGTAGGTTTGAAAGCCATAAAAGAGCTCACAAAGTGTGTTAGGCGACCAGATCTACAAAGATATGAAGTTTCTCACCGAAAGGGACAAGATCTGATCGTAGTGCTGGATTTCTCATTGCGGATCTGTCAATACGAATGTAATCTCTCCTTCCTCTTATATTTGGATTCTTTAATATCCTCTCCATAACAAGTAAGCCAAAAGGTGCCTTGGAATTTCTCTTGTCTCTGATACCATTACAAACAAGAAAGTAGGGGAAAGGGAAGAAGAGAAATAGGAGAAGATAGAGACTTCATGAACTTGGGGGAAAAGAGATGGACTGCCTTTCGCTGGTTTACTCTCTAAATTTTATTTACATTAGGTTAAGTTACATAAAAACACTTTCTGGTGTATACATGTTACAAGTGAATAGAAATGTGGAAAATAACTATTGTACCCCTATTGCATAGAGTATAAAGTGACAATAACTTCTACTTTATACAGCTTGTACTTGCTTCCTCTTCAAAAAGAGCTTTAGGGCTTTGCCTTACCACATATAATGGGTAACCACATGCTCTCAGGATATGCTGCTTATCCTAGAGAATATTTATTGAAGACCTTTTGAGTATCTTTACATCAACGAACCTTCGAAGGCTTCATGGGCCTTACCCTGCTCAAACGTATGATAGTATCCTAGCAGTCTGGGCCAATCTTTTCCCGTAACACTCTAAGAGTGATATTTTCCAATTTTCAAGTGCCACTCGAGGTCCCTAGATAAATTTCGGCTTAAAAAAACTCTGTAAAACCTGGTTTGTTGGTATCCCACTCAAATGCATTTTCGAAGCTGAAAATACGACTACCTTTGTTGGAAAAAATAGTATTGAACTTTTTGCTATCTTACCAACTATTTGAGGCCATGAAGCATTGAAATCTTCAATTTGCCTCACCTAGTACAAACTTTAGAAGCTTTATAGCTTTTGGAAGCAACTATTTTTCTTAACACACAAAGAAAACCTTGTTTTTGGGCATACAATTTCGATGCGTAGTTAGTAATCAGACGATATTACCACTCATTAGCCCTTGCATGCTGAAGAAAAGAAATGACGTTTTAAAAGTGTTGGAAAGAACTTAAATTCCCACCGATACATCGGTATTTAACTATAAAATGCATACAAATTTATTTAAAATTATATAAATCAATGGTTATTTTATTTAATCTTTCAGATACATTGGCATACATGCCAATAGACTTTTCCTATTAGGTTTAAGTGCGAGTAGTTCTTTTGTTGGTCCTTGACTTGAAATCTGAGGCTAGTTCATGAATCACCTGATCACATTCTCAAAACCCTTTGTTGTGCCTTAAAAGAGCAATGGAAGTCTTAACCATTGATACATGCAATGATTATTCGAAGATTAACTAAACATATTTTAATAAATAAAAGAGGTATTCTTTAGAGGATTTTTTAGTATTCTGCTTGAAAATATTGCAATTCCCTTACAGGTACGCCTGGATCTTGCAAGTCTATTGGGACTGTTGGCATACTTTGTAAACTACAAATTTGAGGACATACTTTCGTCTCCGTAAGTATGTCTAGTTTTTTCTATTAAAGTTCCACCTATAGTACTGCACCCTTGTTCGCAATGTATATGATTATGAAGTTATTACTAAATTGCACTGCCCATTTAATTGACTGTTTGAGATACACCGTCACTGCTACTCTCCACTAGCGACTTCTCCCATAGAGTGTGTTATTAAAGAAGAGAAGAGAAGAAGTGGAAGTGATAAAGGGAGGACAGTGATAGAGAAATCTTGGCGGGAGAGAGTAGTAGTGTCAAATTCTCACTCTCCCCTTATCTTAATCAACATGCATATTCACAAGACTGCACTCAAAAGCAAAACATAGGAAAAATTACATAAATACCACCATCTTTCAATTTTTATACCCTAATCTCAACACTCCTCTCAAGTTGGTGCATAGATGTCACTCATCCCCATACCAGGTGAGGACTTTAGATACCTCAAGATGCAATATTCTGCATCCAAGTGTGAGGTCCTGGGGGTATGCATGAACTGACTGACAACAGTCACAGTCACAACATAAGCAATATCATGTCGAGTAAGGGGTAGGTAAATCAATCTGACCTACATTCTTTGGAAATAAGTAGCATCAACCAAGCTCTCACCTTCGTAATCACTTAGCCTGTGATTATGTTAAATGGATGTCGTTGCTGATTTTGCTCCAAGGTTGATTGTCTCCTGTAAAATCTATATTTTCTCTGAGAAATGAAGATACCCTTCTTGGAATGGGCTATTTCAATTTCCGATGAAGTGATGGGGTCAAAAAGATCCCCCATTCATAGATCAACAAGTGGCGCCAAGGCAAGCCCACATGCTCCTCACCCAACAAGGGGTAATAGGGTCATCACAGCCTAAAAAATGAAAGATCAAGTGTAAACCTTGTCCAACCACAATCTTGCACCTGTCCAAGGGCATGAAGGAAAGGGTAAAGTTTGATCCACTAATAGGCCGGCACCTGTCCCCGAGTGCAAAATGGTAATCCAACACCCAAGACTCCACTATAAAAGGCCTCTTAAGACTCTAAGGTAAGGGACCGAATCCCAAAAAAACTTACTATTCATAGCTTTGGTTTCTATATTTGTGCCCATTACTAACTTAAGCATCGGAGGGCCCATCCGGAGCTATCACTCCGGGTTGGTCGTCTGACCGGGTGTTCCTCTGTGCAGGACGTAGCCCCTCGACCAGTTCAGCAACTAGGACTCGCCAGATCAGCTCTTTCGTCACTGCCATATCGGTTACCAATTTTGGGCGTAACATATTGGTGCCATCCGTGGGACTTCTGAACTAAAATCCTTTCTAGGTCTCAAGAAAACTAGCAGGACGGAAGAGTGCTTGAGCAGTACAACCAGCATCGCATCACGCCCCTCAAAGTGGACGAATCGCGTCGCAAGTGGTTGTCCCCCAACGCCAGCAAAGCGAAACCCAGCTCACGCAGAGCATCCTACTCCCACTTCAGCTCCTACACCCGAGCAACATCAAACCCTCTTCTAGCAGATGACAATACTCGTCGATCAGTACAAGAACTTGATCCAACAAGTCCCTCAACAGCGTCCCCCACAGGTTTCTCAACCTCCACAAGAAAGGTTGAATCACCCAGCGAAAGAACCCGTACCTCTCCATCGTGATCAGACCCACCACTCCTCTTCTAGACGAGTCTATCACTCTAGAACAAGACATGCAAGAACAGAGCCTCATGACCGTCATCGGTCCCGATCACGTTCGGCGCACAGGCACCGAGCTAAGGATGACCGTGCCGACCAAGCAAAATCTCGGCACCATCAAAAGAGCTCAGAAAGTCACTCGGATTCAGCAGCGAGTCCCACTGTGGAAAGGAGAAACAAACAAACTAGCCGAATGGAGAAAAGAACTGATTAGGTGCTGCGAAAATTCGAAGAGATAAACCATCGAGTTGAAGAACTAGCCAAAGATCACAACCGACCTACTCTAAGGCCATTATCCAACAGGCCTCCCTTCACGGACAGAGTGCTGTATGCACCAACACCTAGAAGGTTCAAGATGCCTCCAATTCAACAATACGATGGAACCACCGATCCAGTAGACCATTTGGAGGCGTTCAGAGCCATGATGCTCCTTCACAGTGCTTCGGATGGCTTCCTTTGCAGAGCTTTTCCAACTACCCTAACAGGGGCTACGAGAGATTGGTAACCTCATCAGCAGCCCGCAAGGCCTACGCCCGCCAGGTTAATGTCATCCATACCTGCAACAAGAAAAGGAAAGTAGAAAATGATATCTGATTCTCGGACGCAGATTTGGACAATCTAATACTTCCCCATGACGACACTTTGGTCATCACCATGCTCGTAGCTAATTGGGAGTTAAAGAAGATCTTAGTGGACAATTGAAATTCTGTGGATATCCTTTATTGCCACGCCTTCAAGCAAATGCCGATAGGAGACGACCGCCTAAAGCCTGCAAACTCATATTTGTTCTGATTCTCAGGAGTGGTAGTTAAAGTTGAAGGACAAATCGAATTTCCAATCCTTGTGGGAGAGCCTCCTCTTCAAGCTTTCACCATGGTAAATTTCTTGGTAATGAGGGCCACCTCGGCCTACAACGCTATCTTGGGAAGACCTGGGCAAAATCTCCTCCGCACCGTCGCATCAGCTTACCACCAGAAAATGAAATTCATGATGCCAAAGGGCGTGGGGGAAGTCAAAGGAGACCAACTGCAATCAAGGGAATCAAGACTACCCCCTGGACACCAGAATGCCAAGCAACGTTCGAAGAGTTAAAACGGTACCTAGCCTCCCCCATTGCTGACCAAACTGGAGGCCGGAGAAGAGTTAGTCTTGTACCTATCGATGAGTCCGCTAGCGTTGGCAGCAGTATTGGTTCGGGGAGAACACAATCAACATAGACCAATCTATTATGTCAGTAAGGATTTATGTGAAGCTAGAACTGGATACCAGAAGGTGGAAAAAGTTGGTGTATGCTCTAATCATGGCGGCCCAAAAGCTGAGGCCATATTTTCAAGCACACACGATCAAGGTCATGACTGATCAACCGCCCAAACAGATCCTCCAGAGGCCGGACACTTCAGGACGACTCGTGAGGTGGGCAGCAGAACTCAGTGAGTTCGATATCCGGTACTTACCAAGGCCACCAATAAAGGCCTAAGTACTGGCAGACTTCGTTGTTGAATGTACCTTACCCGCACAAAATGCCACCTCAAAAACAGATGAGACAATTCAACCTCTGGGTGGAGAGATTACAACTACACCCAGGGGGCAAAGCCAGAAAGGAACGATTCAACCTCCTGGTGCAGAGATTACAACTACACCCGGGGGGCAAATCCAAGAAGGAACGATTCAACCACCAGGTGGGGAGAATACAACTCCACTCGGGGGGCAAAGACAAGAAGAAATACATCTGAACAAGATTGAACTGGAAGAAACCGATCCGGATAGGAGCCCACAAATAAGAGAAGAAGACTACACTCCTCTCAACACTCCTAGAAGTCAGATACTCATGACTATCCGAGATGAGCAGTACCTCAAATGGTCATGGCCGCCGAAGTTGCTGATAAAAGGGAGTAAAAGAGATGAGTCGAAATATTGTCGATACCATGTAGATCATGGGCATGACACTGACGAGTGCCGACACTTGAAAGAGGAGATAGAGAATTTGATTAGAAGAGGGTACCTCAGAGACTTTGTAGAAAGGGAAGCCCGTCCTCATAGAACACTAGAACGCAGAATCCCAAACCGATCTCCAAGCCCCAGAAGTCCCCGAAGACCACAGGATCAGAGTAGCCCAAGAAGAGAAGAACACCATCAACAACTTGCTGGGGTCATTAAAACCATAATCGGCGACCTAACGGCGGGAGGAACGTCGTCCTCTGCAGGAAGCTTACGCAAGGCGGGTTAGCTCGGTGCACCTCCCTGATAAATAGTAGAAAACAAATCAATTCATCTCTTTGTCCAACAAGGGCTTGGAGGGACTGCTTCTCGCCCATGACGATGCCATGATAATCACCATGCTTATCGTCAATTTCGAAGTACACAAGATATTGGTGGACAAAGGAAGCTCCACCGGCATTCTGTACCACCACGCCTTCAAACAAAAGCTCAAGGCTCAAAGGTAGGGGACCGAATCCCAAAAAAACTTACTATTCATAGCTTTGGTTTCTATATTTGTGCCCATTACTGACTTAAGCATCGAAGGGCCCATCCGGAGCTACCACTCCGGGTTGGTCGCCTGACCGGGTGTTCCAGGATGTAGCCCCTCGACCAGTTCAGCAACTAGGACTCGCCATATTAGCTCTTTCGTCACTGCCTTATTTGTTACCAATTTTGGGCGTAACATGAAGTAATGCGACTTGCCTAGAGTTGTTCATTTAACGACCATGGTGTCAGTATCCTAGTATTGCCAACATCCAAACTTTTTACTACATTACTAAACCTCTCAAACCATACTCATGGTGACCGTTTGAGGAGGTAAATTGATGTCATCAACTTGCATGATCATCCCCAGTAACCACGATATCATCAACATATACGATTAGAGCAACTATGCCTCGAGTTGTTCATTTAACGACCAAGGTGTCAGTATCCTAGTATTGCCAACATCCAAACTTTTTACTACATTACTAAACCTCTCAAACCATACTCATGGTGACCGTTTGAGGATGTAAATTGATGTCATCAACTTGCAAACTTTCCCGTGTGCACCTAGAAACTAAAATCCTAATGGTCCTGCACATAGACCTCCTCTGAGGTGTTGTTTTACATTTAATTGATGAAGAGACCAATCCAGTTTTGCAATAATGGAGAATAACACCATGATGGAATTCTTTTTTTTTTGTTAGGTAAGCTGGGATCAAACCTGAGACCTCAGGCTTCAGAAACAAAGCCTCAACCGTTGAGCTACAGGCCCAACCATGATGGAATTCTCCTTGGAAACTAGTGCAAATGTCTCCTGCTAATCATTGTCATGTGTATGTGAGTATTCTTTGGTCACAAGACAAGCCTTAAACATGTCAATTGATTCGTCGTGCTTATACTTTATAGTAAGTGCCCACTTGCATCACACTAGTTTCTTTCCTCCGGGAAGATCTACCAAGTCCCATGTACCATTCTCCGCTGGAGCTCTCATCTCATCCATAATGTCCCTTCAACTGGATGAGATGAAACATATGCAGGACTAAAAGGTAAAGAGACTGAAAAGTAAGGAGACTAGGAAAATGTCTCCTGCTAATCATTGTCATGTGTATGTGTGTATTCTTTGGTCACAAGACAAGCCTTAAACATGTCAATTGATTCTGTTAGACATCCACATGGAGAATGGAGAAGAAGAAGAAGGTGTGAAGAGAGAACTAGGGAATCCACGAGAGAAGAGACTCGTTCAGCCTCTCTAACTCATGCCCCAATTTTATATACTTAATAATGTGAAGTTACATAAATGCCCTTATTCATCTAACACTGCCTCTCAAGCTGGAATGTATATATCATACATTCCTAGCTTGTTCCATGCATCTTTCAATTTTGCAGGTCCTAAAGCTTTGGTGAACACATCTGCAAGTTGATCGGCAGACCTAGTGAACATGGTGCTAATTTCTCCTCTTTGAATCCACTGACGAATGAAGTGACAATCCACTTCAATATGTTTGGTTCGCTCGTGAAAAAACAGGATTGTTGGCAATAGAAATGGCTGACCTGATATCACAATACAAGCGTGACGGTCCTGAAGGAGGAAAGCCAATTTCAGACATGAAGGAACGTAGCCAAATTAACTCTCCTGTTGTATATGACATAGCTCTGTAATCGGCTTCTGCACTAGATTTGGAGACAATATCTTGCTTTTTACTTCTCCAAGACACAATATTACCACCAACAAAAGTACAATTACCAGTCGTTGTCTCCTGTCCGCTTGAGAACCAGCCCAATCAACATCTGTGAATCCTTCTACTATTTCATGTCCATTTTTCCTAAAACATAATCCTTTTCCCGGCATGCCTTTCAAGTATCGAATAATCTGAAGTACTGCAGCCCAATGAGATGTGTAAGAAGAACTCATAAACTAGTTGACCACTCCTACAACATATGAAATATCAGGTCAGGTAACAGTCAAATAATTCAACTTTCCCACTAATCTCCTTTACCAGGATCCTCAAATAACTCTCCTTGTTCAGGAAGGAGTCTTACATTTGGGTCCATAGGAATAGATGCTGGTTTTATTCCCATGGAGCATGTCTCCTCTAAAATATCTAAAGTGTACTTCCTTTGTGATAGGGAAAGACCATGTTTAGAGTGAGCAACTTCAATTCTAAGAAAATATCTGAGAAGACCTAAGTTCTTTGTCGCAAATTCTTCCAGAAGGAAGATCTTCAATGTCTGTATCCCATCTTTATCATTTCCAGTAATGACGATGTCATCGATATAAACAATCAAGAAAACATTCCATGTGCTGGAGTTATGGCTAAACACCGAATGATCAACTGAGCACTGTTTCATGCCAAAATGCATAACTTCACTACTAAAACGACCAAACCATGCCCTCGGAGATTGCTTCAACCCATATATAGCTTTCCTAAGGCGACACACTGATGAACCAATCTCCCCGTGAACAAGATACCTAGGAGGCTGCTCCATATACACTTCCTCAGTAAGGTCGCCATGTAGGAAGGCATTTTTCACTTCCAACTGATAGAGTGGCCAACCACGATTAACTGCAATAGAAATTAACACTCGGACGGAGGGTATTTTTGCAACCGGAGAGAAAGTCCCCTGGTAATCAACACCAAATGTCTGAGTATAACCTTTAGCAACGAGTCTCGCTTTGAGACGCTCAATGGTCCCATCAGGCTAATATTTAATAGCAAATACCCAACGACAGCCAACTGCTTGCGCACTAGAAGGTAAGGAAACAAGATGCCATGTGCTATTTGAGTGTAGGGCATCCATCTTAGCATCCATTGCTGCCTTCCAGCCAGGATGAGCCAACGCCTCTGCAACAGATTTCGGAATAGAAAAGGAAGAAACACTGGAAACAAAAGATCGAAATTGGGTGAAAGATGATCATAAGATACAAATTTTGAAATTGGATGAGCAGTCGTACGAGAACGAGTACGACTTGCAACCGGGGAGTCAGAGATAATAATAGGATTACCTGAACATTAATCATCAGACATAGAAGGAGGGTTGACTTGTGGAGGAGATGGAGGCTGAAATACCTGTTTGGGACCACGGCTGTACACTTTCGTCATCGGCAAAGCAGGAACTTTTGGAGAATCTTTCAGAAGCTCTGCTGAGGAAGAATCCGTGATAGGCTTGGCAGAAGAGGAACTAGGAGTAGGGGTACTTACATCAGATTCTGGCAGAGGGAAAAATAAACTTGGCTGCTCAGCCATAATAACCTGAGAATCAGAAAAATAAGGAGTATCCTCAAAGAATGAAAATTCAGCCGAAACAAATGTTTTGCGCAGGCGAGGACTATAGCATTTGTATCCTTTTTTAGTTTGAGAGTAACCCAAAAAGATGCATTTCTCAGAACGAGGGTCCAACTTATCTAGTCCTGGAGCTAACTTGTGAACAAACCAAGTACAGCCAAATACATGAGGTAGTAATGGGAAAGCATTACCGAGAGGATATAGGATGGAGAAGGGGGTCTGACTAGAAAGTACAGAAGATTGTAGGCGATTCCCTAGAAAACATGCCGTGAATACGGCATCACCCTAATAGACCTTCGGTACTCGCATTTGAAATATGAGTGTGCGAGTCATATCTAAAAGGTACCTGATTTTACGCTCGGCAACCCCATTTCGCTGCGAAGAATAGGCACAAGAAAACTGATGAATAATACCTCGAGAGTCAAAGAACCGTGTGAAACCACTACTACGAGAAAAGTACTCCTTGGCATTATCAGTGCATAAATAAGAGATAGAACATTTAAACTAATTTTCAATTTCAAAATAAAAACTACAATAGGCATTAAACACATCAGAACGTTCTTTGAGAAGAAACAACCATGTAGTATGAGAAAAATCATCAACAAATATAACAAAATACCGATAACCATAAAAAGTAGTTTGTGCAGGTCCCCATACATCAGAATGAATAAGTTCAAACGGTCGGGACGACCATTGACCACCACGCGAAGGAAAAGACACTCGATGGTGCTTTGCCAACTCATAGGACTCACATGAAAACGACTCAATATACTTAGTGATAAAGGGAGATTTCTGTAATTTGTCTGCAGGAGGATGACCCAGACGACAATGCCACTGATAAGCGTCGACAGAAGTACGAAGTGCAGCCCCAGTAGGTACGAAGTCCAGGTCATATAATCCTCCCATCTCACTGCCCAAGCCAATCCTTGTCTTAGTCTTCAGATCCTGAAAAATGCAATAAGAAGGAAAGAATGAAACAGAGCACATCAAAGTTTGTGTCAAGTGACGCACAGATAATAGGTTAACTTGAAAAGACGGAACATAAAGGACAAAAGACAATGAAAAACCACTAGAGAGAGGCACCACACCGACTCCAGAGACTGGTGATGTGGTCCCATCTGCTAATGTAACAATATGAGGCGCATTAGAAGGTGCCGCCTCGAAAGAGGTTAGAAGTTGAAGATTACTAGTCATATGATGCGACGCCCCTGAATCAATAAACAAGATAAGCTACCTGGCTGGGCAAAGGTGGCAGTAGTTGCCTCTATCACTTAGGCGCACAAGGTCCTCGTATTCAGCACGGCTGACTACCATCTGATCAGGAGGCAGTACATGGACAGGAGTAGCAAGAGAAGAACCAGGGCAATCAGATGTAGCAACTGAAGCAGTAGGCTTCGAAGGACAAAGCTCTGGGTTCAAGTCATAACAGTAATCAATGTTGTGTCCCTCCAACCGACAGTGGGTACAAAAGTGAGACCCACGACCATTCCAAGATTCCCGACCATGGCCTCGACCAGGGAGATCGCGACCCCGACCACGACCCCAACTACCACGACTACCACGGCCAGGATCAGTACCATAAGAGGTAACAAGGGCAGAGCTATCAAGAGTAGTATTTGTGGTCGGAGGAGCCCTCATACCCTGAACCCAAGAAAATGCCTCATGAAGTGATGGTAAGCTACCAGAACCAAAAATCTGCTGGAGGAAATGCAAGAAATCAGGCCCTAAAGAATCCAGATATCAAACGACGCGCCATTCATCCTGGCGGCTCTTAAGAACAACTTGATCGGTAGTAAAGGGCATAAGCAAATCCAACTGCTTGCAAAGAGCCTGATACGAATTGAAATGCTCGGAAAGAGACAGGTCACCATGCTGAAATCCTAACCAGTCAGAGAACAGGTCACAAACGGGTGACATTTTTTTTTTTTTTGAAATGGCAATATATATTGAAGAAGGGAACCAAGAAGGTCACCAGAATTACAAAAGGGAAAAAACAGCAAGGGACAACAAAAATTCAATGGAAAACAGAGCCAAAACTTCTCACGGGGGGAGGAAATCAAACCACTCCAACCCCTCTTTGTGTACTCCAGATCGAGCGAGAGAATCCGCCTCGCCATTTGCTTCCCGACGAACATGCTTAAAAACCATAGACGCCCCTGAAATGAGATCAGAAATTTCCTCAAAGTAACTAAGGAATCTCCACGGGGGAACCACTTTCCCCAATAACCAACTAATAACATTTGAAGAGTCCCCTTCCACAATCACCCTGTCATAAGCTTCAGCACTCAGGTGCTTTATTCCCTGATATGCCGCCCGAACTTCAGCTTCAGATGAGTCACATCTTCTAATGGGACCTGCAAAAGCCCACGAAACCTCCCCTTGATAATCCCGACATAGTCATCCAACCCCAGCTGGTCCCGGATTACCCAAGTAGAACCCATCAGAATTTAATTTACTGAAACCTTCAGGAGGAGCTTCCCATTTTTGACTTCTCTTCTCTCGCCTCAAACCTTCATCGCACACAATGCTCCACCCCTCCCACAGATCGAATGCTGATACAAATTTGAGCAGAGGGATGCTCTTCACCCAAAAAATAACCAAGGCGATAATTTTGTTAAATAGCCAGGACGATGACTTAGCTACTCCTTCGAAAACTCTTTGATTTCTTTCCTTCCATATGACCCACCACAAGGTAATTAAACATAATCTCCACAGCACCTTTCCTTTATTTTTCCAGGGCACGAAATCCCAACTCGAGAATAGATCTGCTAGAGACTTTGGAAAGACCCATAAAATACCAAACTTTTCCAGAATGAAACCCCACACCTCCCTCGTTACCTTGCAATGGATAAAAAGGTGATCAATCGATTCTCCATCTTCCAAATAAAGCGAACAATGGTCCACCAGGCACATACCCCTTTTTCTTAGAAACTCTATGGTTTGAATCCTCCCATTACACACGGCCCAGCTGAAGAAAGATACCGATGGGGGTCCATGAAACTTCCAAGCCTCAGCAGAGGCATGTGATCCAACAACAGGGAGCAACTGGCAGTAAAAGGATTTCACGGAAAAAAGCCCAGATGAATCCCATTTCCATATCCTTTTATCCAGACCACTTTTTTTTATATAACACCCCTCAAGTAGGTTTAGCATTTGATTGATGAACGGTAGTTCTCTCTCAAAGAAATTTCTTCTGACCGAAGGATTCCAAACCACCGTATTGTTAATTCTCTCGAAACAATCACACACCAACACCTCTTTATGCAAAGCCACTGAGAACAAAACGGGGAAAAGCACCGCCAGCAGATCACCAGAGCACCATGGATCCAACCAAAACTTTATACGATCTCCTTTATATACTTTAAACTGAATCCCCGCCTCAATGCTTGGTTTGAACCTCAAAATATTACGCTAAATAAACCCTCCTTTCTTACCATACTTATCATCCGAACACCAGTTACCATGAATGAAACCATACTTACTCCCAATGACTTTTATCCATAAAGAAGAATGTTCCACTCCAAAACGCCACAACCACTTCCCCAAGAGAGCACAATTGAACTCTTTCAATCTCCGGATCCCTAACCCTCCATTCTTTATGGGGGTACACACCTTATCCCATTTTACTAACGGAATCCTCCTTTATTGCTTGACCCGCCCCATAAAAACCCCATAAAAATCTTCGTTTAATCTGTTCAATTCTCAAGACAAAACTCACCGGACAGTTAAATAGAGACAGATAGTAAACGGGTATGTTAGCCAAAACTGCTTTTACTAAAACCAGTCTACCACGCTTCGAAACAAGGTTTCTTTTCCAGGTTTCTAGCAAACGCTCTATTCTTTCTACAATAGGGGTCCAGAGCTCTTTTCCCGGTTTTCCAACCCCCAAAGGGAGCCCTAAATACGATGAAGGCAGAGACTCCAACCTGCAGCCCATCACATTGGCAAAACCTAAAGCTTCTGAGGGAGGAACATTGATGGCAAACAAGCTGGATTTCTGAAAATTTGATCTTTGACCCGTAATCAGCTCATAGCATCTTAGCGCAGCCTTCAAATTTAAAATCTTCGACTTATCAGGTGCACAGAACAGAATGGTGTCGTCAGCAAATTGCAAAAGCGGCACTTCCACTCTATCACTACCAATGATAAAGCCCTCAAACAGCCCCTTACGACTTCCTTTCACCATTAACCGATTGAGAGTTTCTGCCATAATCACGAAGAGAAAGGGGGAGAGGGGATCTCCTTGTCTTAACCCTCTGGAGGGACTTGAAGAATCCTTTTGGAGACCCATTTACCAGCACGAAAACCATGCCGAGGAGATGCATCTCCTCACCCAACCTCTCCACCTGTTTCCGAATCCCATCCTCCCCAAAAGGTAATCCAGACAATCCCAATCCACTCTATCATAGGCTTTCTCCATATCTAGCTTACACAACACACCCCCATATCCACTTCTAGCACGAGTCAATAACTTCATTCGCAATTAAGGAACAATCCAGAATTTGCCTCTTATTAACAAAAGCACTCTTACTATCCGAAATTACAAAAGGAAGCACTACTTTGATACGGTCAGCTAAAACCTTGGCCAAAACCTTGTACAAACATCCAACCAGACTGATCGGACGAAAATCAGATACCTTAGAAGCTCCTTTAACCTTGAGGATTAAGGATAAAAATGTAGCCCCTGTACCTCTATCGAGTGCCATTCCATCATAAAACTCCTTGAAGAAACGAAGGATATCACTTTTCACCGCTGGCCAACACGCTTGAAAAAAGCCTAAACAGAAGCCATCCGGGCCAGGTGCTTTATCTTTAGAGATCGAAAACAAACCTTTCTCAATTTCTTCTTCCTCAAATGGTTGTTCCAATTTCGAGCTTGCCTCCAAAGTCAGACTATTGAACTCCACTCCCTCAGGAATAGGACGCAAACTCCCTTCCGAAGCATATAATGAATCATAGAACTCAACAATAGCCGAAGAAACCTCTTCCTTAGAAGTCAACAGAATACCATTCACTGAGATAAACTCGATCCTATTCGCTCTTCTTCTAGCACTAGCCATTGCATGGAAGTAAGCTGTATTCTTATCGCCCTCCTCCAACCATTGCACCCTGGACTTTTGTCTCCAAGATATCTCTTCCCGCAACAACAACCCTTTATGTTCCTGCTTTGCTTTCCCCAACTCTTCCCATTCTACCTCGGAACTTAACCCACACTCCTCCAGAGCTAACAATTCTTTTAACCGATTTTCCAGCCACCACTTCCTACCCTGATCCACATGATTTTGATCCTTGGACCATTCTTTTAATTTATTCTTGACAAATCGGAGTTTTTTCCCAATCACCACATCTGCAGGACCCTCCACACTACACGAAGACCACCAATTTCCCAATCTGACCTCCATGTTAGGATAATTAAGCCAAGCCAATTCGAATATAAAAGGAGGAGGGCCCCACGACTGAAGACGCCGATCAAGGAAAATAGGGCAATGATCCGAGACCGAATGCACCAGGGCTCTATTAAAGTTCTCAGGGACCAAGGCAAGCCAGTTAGCATTAATAAGGAATCTATCAAGACGACTCCTACTAGGACCCCTAGACCAAGTAAAAGAAGCTCCTGCTCTAGGAAGATCAATAAACTCATATTTAGCAATAAAGTCCGCAACGCTTGTATGTTTGTGTTCGATCTCACACAACCCATTCTTTCTCCCACCTCTTTAACTTCATTGAAGTCCCCCCCAATACACCAAGGCAGAGAACAAGACTCCCTAACCTTGTCCAATTCCTCCCAAAACAAACCTTTCTCAGCTCTAAGGACCAGCCCATAGACCCCTGAAAACATCCACATTGAATGGTCGTCCTCTTTTTTTAAGGCCACCGACAGAGAGAACCTACCCCTCCGTTCATCTTGTTTTCTCCAAACATTTTCATTCCATGTTACTAAGATCCCACCAGAAGCTCAAGAAGATCCCACAAAAGAGAAATCCCATTCTGCCTGCACTCCCAAACCTCTGACAACTCCTCTATTTACCACCTCCATTTTTGTTTCCTGTAAACAAATAAGATCCGGTTTTAACTTTCTAACCAAGTCTTTCACTTGAATTCTCTTATCCTGATGGTTCAAGCCTTTAACATTCCAAGAAAGAATCTTCATTACAAACCACTCTTCACATGCCGCTTCCCCCTCCTACCATTTGGGGTTCTTCTCTTCTGATCACTAAACTCCTCATCCACTTGCACTTCTCTATCGAAGTTTAAATCCATCCTCAGCTTCTGTAATTCTCTAATTTTCCTCCTTGACGACTCACTGGTTCCCTTGCTCAGCGACTCCTTATTCGCCGAATCTCTTATCTCAGCTGCTTGAATTTCAGAAATAAAATCTGCCTCGGGTCCGGCATAGATCAAACCCAATTCCTTGCTAACCTCCAGAGTGTGACTCACAAAAACATCAACCTCCTCCATATGAGAAATAACCCTTTGATTCTCACCCGGAGAGTCTTCAGATATCTCCAAAAGATCCATCATCGAAGCCCTCACTGGAATATGAAGGACAGGAGGTGCGACCTTTGACAAATCCTTTGACAAATCCTGAGGCAATTCATTGGCTTCCACCTGACAAATTTTCTGATGTCAGGAGAAATTACGGACCTTTTTTGGGGTACCTCTCCCAAAACCCATCACCTCCATATCATCCGAGTGAAGATTTAACCGGAGCTTTGCTTCTACTGGCAGTTGAATAAAGGTCTAATTGCGGAACTTCTCCAGATTAGAATATACAAGATTATCCACTCTGGTAACCAAATCTGGTTTCCCTATTTCCCTGATATTCCAGGAACCATCGCATTCCACTGATGCAGCCACCCAAGCCCCACAGCGCAGCCAAACAGTAGATACTATCTGGTTAACCTGAGCACCGGCCTCCTTTAAAACTTCAACGGACAAACTATGACCCCCTTGGAAGCTTCTCCCTTCGATTCCTTTTTCGACCGTCCTGAGGCTATCATCCTCCGCAACCGAGTCGAAATTAAGCTGCGAAACCACATCTGCCAGAATAGATCTCGAAACCCCAGACTTCGTGCTACAACCTTTGGAAGGAAACTCTAATCGTAGAGTCCTAGCCTCAGGTGAGAACGAAGGACAAGAAAGAGATAAAAAATCCTCACTTCCTTCTCCTAAAAAATAACAATTGGGCCTGATAGAGTTGGATCTAAAATTCTCCTGTCTTGAAAAGCTAACAGGAGGATCCAAGTCACACCAATCATTACTACTGTGATTGGGCCCAAGCCCATCGAGACAGAGTCCAAACGCCCCTTCCGCAGAAAGATGGGCCCTGGCCCAAGAGCCAGCACCCACTATTGGCGACAAAAAGCCCACTTCCCAAGCCTCCCCATGGGAAGGCACGTTACCCGCTTCCCGATAAGAAATAAAATCTTCCTTTTGAGAGGGTCTCGGAGAAAGAGCTTCGATAATATCGAAGAAGCTATTAATATGACAGATGGGGTCCATCAAGTCAGATCTATCAGGACTCCCCCCACAGACACTGCGCCATCTGTACCCTATAGGAGAAAGAGTATTTTGAAATTCAAAAACTCCGCCAAGTGTCTCTGATCTATCATGCACCCCATGCAGCTCAAGATAGCCGAAAGCACTATCATGCACCATCACTTCCACCAGAACTGCCTCAGTATCAGCAAAATCTTTTCCGGTCAGAAATACCTCCTCCCCAGAGACCTTACTACTAGAATTTGTTTCTTTCTCCCTCAGATCCCCCACCGCATTCGCTGCCTCTTCTAAACCCGCGCTACCAGAGCTCAACCCTTCAAAATCCGCCATTTCAAGCGCCTCCACCTTCCAAGCTCTCACCCATCTGACTGCCCCATCCAGAGAAACTTGGATAGGCAACTCCTGTCCTAGACACCCTACTACAGAAATGCGCACCTTTGCATGGGAATAACCCTTTCCAGCTTGACAGGATGAATCCAATTCAATCACTGTGCCAATTTTTTCCCCAATCCTTCGAAAATTCTCCTCACACCATGCCTGAGGTGGAACCCCTTCTATGTTCCACCAATAGATGCACCCCTCCGACTGAAACTTCTGATCCCATAGTAAAAGCTCCAAAAAAGGAGAATTTATTGCATTCTTCCATGCATTTATAAGCTGATGTCTATCCACACCCATCTGAGAAGAAATCAGAATCTCAAAATCTGCAAGTTTGTACACAATAACTTCACAGTTAATAGCCCTCCTACTTCTCAACCACCTTTCCATACCCTTTAAATGCCCTGACCACCCAGGGGTAATTCTACCCCAAATACCTAACTCAGCATTACTAATAGATGCAGTGGGACAACTTCCACATTGAAGCTCACTCCTTCGGAAATCTGAGGCTCAAAGCTTACGGATCTCACTGATGGGAGGGCCTCGGCCTGAATCTCCTCCACCAGACGAACCTCCTGCTGTCGCCCATTATCCTGAACAAACCTACTTTGATAAGGTGGAAAATTATAATCCAAGCTTGACCAGATTTTCTTGCACTCCCAACAAACCTTCTTTCTTTTGAAATTTTTAAACCCACATTTGCAGCACCTCCAATCACCCAAACCACCCTCCCTTCTACGAGTTGATATCCTTTCGATTCTTTTTGATCTTTTATTCTTGACAAGCGACCAAGAGTCGACAGGAAAATTAATGTTGGCAAGTTCTCCTCCTAATGGGATCATATTGGCCCCTGTGGCCACTCCACAAAAATCATGATCTCCTCCTAAGGGGATTGAATTAGCACCGGTGGCCACACCACAAATATCCCATCCGACGACTCGATACCCACCAGGCAACAACTCCGACACCCTTGCATCACCCAGCCTCCTCATTGCCAGAGATATCCAACCAAAACTATTCGAAAGAAATGTGCAGGCCACTCATTCGAGAAGAGCCACCAGAATCCAGTACAGAAAACAGTGAAGACTCAGGAACCGAGACAAAATTCGGAGAAAGCATAGATGAAACAGACGAAGAGCTCGATGAACCTAACGTGTTCGAAGTTGAAGACAGTGCAGCAGAAACTTCAGAATCCGATTATGAATGGGAAGAGATAATGGCTGAACTGGATGAAACACGAAGCGAAGAAGCACAAAGCACCACAGCCTGGAGAGGACCTTTCCGGCAGCAAAACCCCACTCCTCCACAGCCCAACTCAGAAACACTTCAAACCGCCTACGAATCACCCGAAAGACATCCGAGAGAGCCGCTATCATCTTCCGGCGAAGAAAGAACCCCATGAACCACGGCGACTTCGATCTTCATCTTGTTTATTAGCTTTGATAAAAAAAAAATTGTGATGTTTTTACTATTCTATCTCCTTAGATTTTTTGTGCTGTTTTTACTAACGGGTGACATTATCAGCACCAGAATATAAGGTTGCAGCATACTCCCAAACTTCCCTGGATGAGTCAAGAACATCATATTTGCTGCAACCTGAGAATCCATACAACTCCAAAGAAAGGATCTAACCACAGCATCCTCCTATTCCCATCTCTCAAAGGTGGGATCCTTGGAGGCTGGAGGAGCACTCTCTAGAAATCGTACTTTACCATGACCAAGTAAGTAAGTGCGTACGGCGCGCCTCCAAGGAGGATAATTCTTCCCATCCAGTCTAATCGAGGTCATCTATAAAGGGGCCTCTGCATGAGAATAGCTAGGTGTCGAAGAAGAAGAAGCCCCATCAATTTTCAAGGAAGTCATTGACGGCAACGATGTCTCAGAGGGTTCCATAAACAATTACTGAATGGGATAAATAGAAAATAACAAATGGAAAGATGGAATCAAGGTCAACCAAGCACCAACCACCACCTAACAGGCCACCACAAATATAATCGAATCACAATCCCAAGAAACTACAAGCACCAACATTAAGAGACTACCACCAAGGAGCGTCACAAAAAAAAAGAGGAAACGACGAGCACAATCCACCAACAACCAGCCACAAACACGAAGCAACCAATCATCAATCCACCAACAATACTACTAGCCATCAAACCACCAATACCACCACCAACCATCAATCACAACTCCGACAAATCAATCCAAAAGAACAATCAATCCCACGCACCATTCATAGAAACCGGCAATATCATCAAAACAACAGGTGCTCACGAAGAGCGTTGATCAACAATCACAATATACCAATTATCACCATCAACATACAACCATTAATATCACCACGAATACGACAGAACCCCCAAACTACCCAGAAACAAGCAAGAAACAACTATCCGTCTACACTGCAGTCATAAAAGGGTTGCGGTTGGAGAAAAGAAACGAACACAACTCAGAAGGTCATGGGTGGAGATCGGGTGTAGAGAAAAGAAACGAACACGACTCAAAAGGGTCGTGGATGGAGAAAAGAAATGAACACGACTCAGAAGGGTAATGGGTGGAGAAAAGAAATGAAGACGACTCTGAAGGGTCGTGGGTGGAGAACGTGGGTGGAGAAAAGAAATGAACACGACTCAGAAGTGTAGTGGGTGGAGATTGTGGGTGGAGAGTTGGGGGTTGGGGATTTTTCGTAGAGGGGGTGGGAGTACGTGGGAGTGGTTACAGCAAACAGAGGGTGGGTGGGAGTGGTTATGACAACTCAGGATGGGGGGAATGGGGTTATGGGAGGTTAGATTAGATTAGGGTTAGGGCTAATTAGGGTTAGGGTTGATTAAGGAGGAGGGAAAAGAAAAGGAAAAATAGAAAAGAGGAAAAAGGATGTGTTAATCTACCATGGCTTTGATACCATGTTAGACATCCACATGGATAATGGAGAATGGAGAATGGAGAAGAAGAAGGAGAAGGCGTGAAGAGAGAACTACGGAATCCATGAGAGAAGAGAGTCGTTCAGCCTCTCTAACTCACGCCCCAATTTTATATACTTCATACTGTGAAGTTACATAAATGCCCTTATTCATCTAACAGATTCGTCGTGCTTATAGTAAGTGCCCACTTGGAAGATCTACCAAGTCCCAACTACCATTCTTCTCTAGAGCTCTCATCTCATCCATAATGTCCCTTCAACTGGATGAGATAAAACGTATGTAGGACTAAAAGGTAAAGAGACTGAAAGGTAAAGGGACAGAGGACAAAGCAACTAGAAAGTAAAGGGGACTATGGCTAATATGAAACAAAATTGGAGATGGGATGTTATGTGGAAAGGCGCTTACCTTTATAGACAGCAATGGGAAGATCAAGATTAGTAGGAGATACATTAACAGGAACATGATTAGGAGTATCAAGAACATAATGAAGAGTAGGAATAGAATCAAATATACATTTATCCGATGATAGATTCTCAGGAGGTAATCGCTCCACTTTTTCCTCCATTTGTAGAAGTATAACTCCTTAGCTCATTGTCGCACATATTAATGGTATCCTTTGTGTCCTTGGTGCCAAGTGAAGATGGAAACATTAGATTATGAAGAAAAGTCATCGAGTCCATCTCTTCACTAACACAACTCTCCCTCTGAAGAGTAGACCCTCTAGAATCAAAGAAAGGAACGGACTAATGAAAGTTATGATCCATAGACACAAGTCGACAACATGTAGGAGAATGGTAACACTTATATCCAGTGTTTAAAAATGCCGATGCGGGTCAAAATGTGGCCAAAGAAAATCCTAGTCGACTTCGCACAACGCAGTCGAGTACTCAATTGGCGTGGTCTTAATTTTGGATAGTTAAAGGAGTTTTTATTGACTCTGTAAGGCAAAATGCAGAACGTGACGGCAAAACACGGAACGCGGCCAAGGTAAAAGGGAGTCAACTTGGGGGAGTCCAAGACGATGCGGAGCAGTTTTAAAACTATGCTTGTATCCTTCCTGTGATGCAGAATATACCAAGAAAACGTACTTTAGGGTCGAGTCCTCTTTGCTAACAAAACTCTCCCCTCCCACTGAAGAGTGAACCATCTAGAATCAAAGAAAAGAACGAACTCATGAACATTAAGATTCCATATACACAAGTCGGCAAAGTATTGGACAATGGTAACACTAATATCATTTCTGTGATGTGGAACAACCCAAGAAAACATACTTGAGGGTGTTAGGATCAAGTTTAGTACAGGATACTTTATTAATATAAACAAAGTGTACACAACAAAAACTTTGGAGGAATAGGGAATGAAGGCCGACTGAAAATAAGAATTTCAACCAATGATTTATACCCAAGACATGAGAAGGAAGTCGATTAATGAGGTAAGCTACAATAAGAACACCTTCGGCCAAAAAAAAAGTCTTAGAATCATTTGTACTAAACATAAGGCCCAAGCCACTTCATGGCCATCCATTCTGCTAAGTTGTATAAACAAATGATGTTTGTTGAACTATCCTATGAGAAGAAAAATAGTATTGGACAGCAGAGCATATATATATATATATATATATATATATATATATATATATATATATATGAACGAAGGGTCTTTAGTTTTGTTTCAAACTTTACTAATCATTATATGAAATTTTTTAGATGTAGACAAAACTTCATCTTTGGATTTCATCAAGTAAACCCAAGTGCACGGTATCGATATCCAAACAAAGAAGTGGTTGGCAACAACCACAAAATATGACAATGTTCTAATGGATTAGTACTTCTACTTAAACTTATTGGATATAAAGTACAACAATATTTAGGGTCTTCAGTTTTGTTTCAAAATTTACAAATCATTATATGAAATTTTTTAGATGTAGACAAAACTTCATCTTTGATTTCATCAAGTAAACCCAGGTGCATAGGTTATAATCATCTACATAGGACACACAGTATCGATCATAGTTACCAGTTCGGGAAACGGAAACGAGAAACTGTACGTGAAACGGGGATGTGAAACGCATGAAAAAAATCAAAGGGGAAACGAGAAATGGGAAACGATAGAGAAACGTATGTGAAACGCATTCGGAAACGTCTTGGGAAACGTTTGGGAAACGCTAGTGAAACGTACGTGAAACCTAAAGGAAACGCTAGTGAAACACATAAATGTGATGGTAACTCATTAATAGGAAAATGCTTGTACTAGAATCTTGAATATAATATATATAATTCTAAACTAGATAGGGCTGTCCACAGTAAACTAAAGGGGGTTTAATATATCCTTTTAAAGTCTTAAAATTCCAAGAAACGAGTTTCCATGGAAATAAAACGCGTTTCCCATTCTTGGAAATGTGTTTCTAAGAAATGGGAAACGCGTTTCACAAACGTTTCACCGACGTTTCACAAACGTTTCACAGGCGTTTCATAATTTTCCAAAGAGCGTTTCGTACCGTTTCGGAAACGCGTTTCCCCCTCTCCCTAGGCATTTCCTGCATCTATGGTATCAATATCCAAACAAAGAAGTGGTAGGCAACAACCACCAAATATCACAATGTTCTAATGGATTAGTACTTGTACTTAAACTTGTTGGATATAAAGTACAACAATATTTAGCAAGTTCACACACTTCATAGTTAAATTTCAATCTACAAATTTTAGAAAATAAATGATTAAGTCTAACATGTCATTCTATTAACACATCTTCGTGGCATTTAAGACTATTACTAATTAAACAATACTTGTGGCCATTGGAAGCTATGATGAGGTCTCGAGTAGATATAGTCCATTAGATTCTTGGCCATTGCCAATCATCTTCCTCGAATGCACGTCGTGAAATACAGAATGAGAAGGGAAAATGTTACACTACAGTTCAAGATTCAGTAATGAAATTAATGGACATCGTGTTAGTTGCAAGTTTTGGAACATGCAAGATAGACAATAATGTTAAATTGGAGGTGAAGGATATTTCCCTTTCCCAGCAATTGTGTTGAGGGATCTATCAGCAAACTTTACTTTATCACAACCACCAGAACAAATAGAATATGAAGAAAATACAAGACAAGCCCATCATGTGGTCTAAATCATCAGAATCAATGATCCATGACGATGAAGTGAAAGACTGGAATGCAGAAGCATGTGTATCTGTGTGGGCGTATTTAGAGGTACGTGAGCTCTCCATCTAATACACCCAAAGGCACAATTATTCCAAATCATCCTCGGCTGTTGGGACTATCAAAGAAGGATAAAAAATTAAGATGATTCTTGGAGTTCAGGGATTGTGCCAGCAAGTGATGATTCTAGAGTCGATCAAATGTCAGAAGTGAAAGGTCCCTTTTGTGAGTAAATTGTGTTGGTTGACCAATAATTTTTTTTTTTGAATGGCCGTAGGTTCCCAACAGTATTCCCTATCATATCTTGTCTTGCCATAGTACATTTCAGATTTTTTCCAATCCTTGGAGAATCTCTTATCACTTATTTCAAGGCTACTAGTGGATGCAAGAGTTGAATTTTCAATATGAGGGTGATATTGGTGTTCATTAGCCAAACCAATCTCCTCAATTTAGACCTGGGCATTGACTTGTTGGAGGTTCAGTAAGTTGTCACTGCTGAGAAGTTGAATGTGATTCAACTCATACTCTTGATTGAGGCCAGCAAGGCAATGTTACCGCTCAATATGTTTCCGATAAGTAACTGCATCTGAATTAAACACTGGTTCGAATTATCGTAAAAATCTAACTCCTTTCACATACACCGACCAAGAGTGGCATAAATGTACACAGCTAAAGAATTTTTCCCATATCAAAGGTCGGTAATGTCTAGTCATAACTGATATATATATATATATATATATAAAATTCTACACCTGGGAATACTTTTGAGCAGCCATATCCCAAATATTTTTTACTGTTCGCAGGGACATAAAACTTCTACTAATCTCGGGTTCCATGAAATTGATAAGGAATGACTTCATAGAGAGATTTTATGTCACCCAACAATCTTGTATTGGATCATCTTTCTCTGGCTTGATAGCCCTTCCTATGAGATTTCCAAGTTTCTCATGTCCTCCGACAAGCATTTTTACAGCCTGTGACCACATAAATAATTCTGTCCTTTCAATTTAGCAGGAACCATAGGCACAATCATACTTACCATGGGTGTCATTTGATTCACAACTGTCCTGGAACACTTAGGGGCTGTTTGGATACGCGGATTTTAGAATCCAGGTTTTAGTTTGAAAACAGTGTAAAAGATGGTTCATGATCAAGCTGCTGCATGCTGTCCTGGCAGCGTTTCTTGGATTTTAAGCAAGAAAATCAGGTTTTAATAATCTCTCCTCCATCCTAAGATTTCTAAAACCTGGAAATATGGGAGGATCTGCTACTCTCTTGCTGACGGGAAGAAGGGCGAGAAGTAAAAAACGAGTCAAAAACGACGGCTGGTCCGCTTCTTCTCTTGTCTCTTAGCTACAATTTTGAAGAAATCCCGGATTCTAAAATCCGCGTATCCAAACGGCCCCTTAGTGTTGGTAGAACTAACATTGTTGCTCGACGACCTATCTATTTAATCACAAAAACAATAAACAAACAATACTTTGAAACAGAACCAATGTTACAAATCTAGGCACATACCAAGAATTCAAATTTAGACATTAAACAATCCAACTTATCTTCAGATCACATGCATTGGCATTTTATATTGTGTGGATGTAAACAATTGGATACTCTAATCTAAGGATCATTGCTTTACTGGTAGAGTGGGCGGCCTTGATTGAGTCTCAAAATAGCCAGATACCCGGGAAAAAACCATCTCAAAAAACCGCCCCCTTTAAGGTTGTAATTTGGCGCCAATATTGTGGGTTTTTTCCCCCATAGGAAAGTAAGCCCATGGTTAAATTTCATTGAAAAAGGATCACGCTTGATGGGATAATTCAAAACCCTGTAAATATGCTTCAAATGAAAAAATCCAAGTCGTAGAAACAAACCGATTAGATATGCCTACCAAGATGTAGTAGTCTTCTAATATGTTCTGCATTAACAATTCGTCATGCATTCATCAACAGAACAACACCTTAGATGATGCTGCCGAACCACAGAAAACCAAATAGAACACCAAATCTTAGTCAGACGAAATCAGTACCTTGCACAAAGGGGAAAACCTTGCGATCTTGTTCTATTACCAAGTGGAGAAGTAGATCAGGTCTTTAGAAGGAAGAGGAGAAGAAAAGAGGTGGGAACATAAAGATGCAGCAACAAGCTTTTTTTGTCCTATTTGGATAGTTAAGTATCCAGTTTATAAGAAAAGGAACATAAAGATACATTAAGAAATAGCCTCCCAATTCAGAGTGAAAAAAACGGTAGAAAGTCTGCTAATGCAGGACAGGAACATTGGAACATTCTTGAATGGAAAATGGCACCAAACTTCAGATTCTTGCAATGTAGTTAAAGCTAACAAAATGGCACTTCTCTTCTCATCCAAGCCAACTACTGCAAATGCTTCATTAAAAGGCAAAAGCTACTCGATAATCCACTCGGCTTCCTATTACCACCTGATCTCCACTGAACAGTTGACGGATTTGTTATTGAAGATCCAATTATGACTAAATCACTTATAACCAACCTCTCACTCCTTTATTGAATCACAGTAGTTTCATTTTCTAAGTTAGAGCTAAACAATGAAAACCATAAAGCAGCTAAGCCACAAGACATCCTCCCAAATACATAAGAAAGGAGTACTCAAAGCTTTGAGGTACATGGTTTTACAGAATTATGGCCACTATCATGATTATCCATTTTGATCTTGTCTTTTTTCCTCTATTTGAGAGGCTAATATGCCTAAGGGAACCAAAGCCCCTTCGGCACTTTTTCCGCTATTTGAGAGGCTACCCCTCCTAGCCTCTAATTGCCGGTTGAATCACTAGTGAGAGTAGCTGTGATGGTTGATGGGGTCGAGGGAAGTTGGTTTTCATTTTTTATTGGGACAACAATAACTGCCTCAACAGTTACCACCTCAACCTGTAAAATGCCACAAACATTATGAGGGGGGTCGTGCCTTTCTTGTTTGGGTGTAGGAAATATCAATCTTCTGTTTATAGTGAGAGTATGTAGGGAGAGTGACAGAGATGTTTATATATTATGTTGTAAAACATGTATTACATGTAAGTGAAGTATATCTTCTTTACTTATTACTATCATAATTCTGTTTTACTGCATCATGAACCATATTCTAATATATATTATCGTATGCAATAACTAATAGTATATTCTCTATTTTACTGCACCATGGACCATTCTATTATTTATTATCATATGCATTTACTCATCATATATTCTGGTGCAATTAATTATTTCTTTAAGTTTTCTCCAATATCTCATATTTTTCAAATTTCTATTCCTCCTTTTTTCTGATTTTTACCGTTTCTGTAATCTGTATGTTATTTGAGCCAAAAGCTGTTCACGACTTGTCTTTGTCACTAAATCAACCTATTTAGTCACAGTTTAGGGTCAAGTCTATTGGGTTCGAGAAAGACTTTATAAACCATGCCATGTGTTTGGATTTACTGTACATCTGCAAGTGGAACCAAACAATCAGTCTTGTTCATCTCTCTTTTCTGTTTTGGCTAATTCCTCCCTTTTTTGTATCTTCAAATGATACTTTTACCTTAGCATCTTGGGTTTGTTTTCCCTATTTTTTTCTAAAAAGAAGAATTTTTCTTTTCTTGACGGTTATATCAGTTGAAATCAATTATCCCTAATGGTACATGTTGATCACATTATGTGATTTCTCTTACAGGTCTGCATATTTGGTTGATGTGATTGCAATCAGTGCACTTATAATATATGTTTCACGTGTAGCATTGGGATATAAACAGACATGGGATCGCTATCAAGTGAGTTCAAATCCTTGTTGCCACAGTAAAGGAGATGCACAGGATTTAAGAATTAAGATGAACATAGGCTACAACACAGTTTAGGAGATGCTTTGTTATCATTACCTTAAATTCCATTTTAGTGAAAAACTACAATATTGTATCCAATAATTGTTTTAATCCAAACTTTATTTTCATTGGTTTTCATATCTGGGCCACAAAATTCACACAATGAGATTCCTAAAAATCAAACTAGTGACTCAAAGTTCTTACAAATCCAGATATTTTAAACCCCTCAGTCTCCACAATGATATGCTGACATCGCATTCAACATGGGCTTATGGCAATAGCAGACAAAGTATAAAACCATTGTTATAAGCATGGCTTTAAATTTCGACCGAAATCCGAAATTTCGGATTTCAGCCAAGACTGAAACTGAAACTACCTAAGAAGGGAAAAAGGAGATAGAATAGATATTTGGTTAGCTGACTAATAGAGAGCAAATTAAAACAAAATTTCTGTACACAAAGAACATAAGATAAAGTGAGACCGGAGTTAGGAGAGGCTACACTAACCCTTGAAGTAATAATTGTTGTTAGATCCAATTTCTTTAATTTTCTTTGTTCATGATTTCATAGGGTATATCAATCATTGCTTCAAGTGATTCATTGATCGCTTTGTTACCATCAAAAGCTTTTTTTGGTAGGTAGCACCATCAAAAGCTAGTGACTCATTATCTAAATTGTTAGCAACGATTAAATATCCTTCATCTGAATATTCATCGTATATTGGTGGTGACTCCTGTTAAAGTATAAAAGAATAAATAACGCCTTCTCCAACAGCTTAAGCTTTTGGAGTAATTGGTAGTTTCACATGGTGTCAGAGCCAAGGGTCTTGAGTTCAATCCTCCTGGATGAAACTAGAAAATACTCCTGCAGGGGCTAATCTTACCAACCCAAAAGTTCTCAAAGAACCCCCAAAGCTTAAAGGCCAATCTTCATTCAATAATTCAAGGTAGTCCATTACAATGCTTTGATGATATCTATTTATAAGAAAAACAACTCTAAAAGCTAACTTAAAACCTAAGCAACTAATCTCAACCATCAATCTAAAGTAACTTAAATAAAAGCTAAAAATATGACTAAAATAACCCTAAAATAGAAATCCCGTAATCGACATATATCACGTCTGTAAATCGACTATAACTTCCTCAAATCACATCTAAATCGCATGATCTAGGGCTCGTTAGATAGGTTATCCAACAACCTTTCTAATGATACCAAAATCAAGTTAAACGAACAAGATTTGATGCCTAAAAAGTAGGGTACAAATAAGATAACGAAAAGAGATGTTGGAGAATAAGAGACTTGTTCCACGCTGATAAACTGCACGTTCTTAGTGGTTTTCATCTGCATTAAAGAGGAACTCCTTTGAGTCGTAGGAAATGTTAAACAATATGACTCTTCATTTTAAAAGAATCCCCCGAAAGAATTCATTTGATTCATAGAAATTTGACTATTTTGTAACTGACTCCTCTCTAAGAGGCAAGGTTTTAAATTTCAACCGAAATCCGAAATTTGGATTTCGGTGAAGAACGAAACCAAAATTGGGTAAAATTGAAACGTTTCGAAATTTCGATCGACATTTCGATATTTTGTTTCCCCCTAAATTTCGGGCCAAAATTTAAGCAATATCTCCAAAAAATCAGTTTTTGGATGATTATTTAATATTATCCCCAAATTTCCGCCTAAATTACTGAAATTTCGTACCCCCTAAAATATTGCTTTACTTAGTTTCGATCGATTTCGCCGAAATTTTGGAAATTTTAGTTTCGGTGAGGACCGAAACGCATTCTGAAACTGAAATTTAAAACCTTGCTAAGAGGTTCTCCTTTGAAGTGTAAAGAATGTTTAACAGTTTGAATCCTCTTTTGTAAAAGGGTCCTCTTAGGAGAGGAACTCCTTTGAGTAGTAGTGATGTTACCAATTTGACTCCTCTTTTATAAAAGAGTCCTGACAGAAGTGGAACTCCTTTTATTCGTAGAGAACGTTAATAATTTAAGTCTTGTGTAAATATCCTTCCGAGAGAGGAACTCCTTTCAAAAAGCATCACTCTTTCAAGAATTCATGAATTATTCGTGATAAAATCTTTTTTGAAAAAAATTACAAATTAATTGAAGTGAATGAATTTTATGACTATTTTCACTTTACAAGTTCAATATTGGTTACCAATAAAAAAGGAAAAGTAAAGTACAACCTTAATAAAGTGAAGCTTTGTTCCTTTTGTTTGAATCAAGCGTGTTTAATCCGATTGAAGTGGTCTCCATTGTAAAACGTAAATAAATTTGAATGTACTGCAAATTGTATTAATATCCCATAATGCTAACTTGTTGCTATATTCAACGCTCCATAAGCAGCCTCATCTTTCAATATCTTCCTGAGCTCAGAAGCAAGAATATCTAGCGCCTTCGCTTTCCGTTCTTCCAAATAGCTTTGTGGTGCATGATTAACATGCCATAACATAGTGATGAGATTAAATTTCCATCCCCTACTGTTGAAGCGATGTAGGTCCGTAACATGTTGATTGTCATCTGTTGTTACAGCTTCTGTTAAACAAGACGCTCTACGAGAAAACCTTAGCAAGTGGCTTTGGCTCAGTCCACTTTCTATTGGATGCCTCTGAACAACAGCAAGTGAGCAATTTCTACGAGTTATACTTTTCCTTCAATAAAGAGATCATATGTGAAGCTAGAAGTTGCTGTTTTCCTCTTATTATGAATAATTATTTCATACAGTACAAGGAAGCAATGTTGGCCTATGCAATCCTACTCCAAGCAGAGACGCGTGAGGTGCATTTCTCCCCAATTTGTTCAGTGTGTCTAAAATGAAAAAAAGTTTTCAAATGGCTGTGCTTCATAGATGCATTTGATAATTTCCTATTATCATAATAATTAGTTTCTTGTATTTTTAATGTTTGTGTTGCCATCATACTTCTAATTGGCTAAAAAAATTACTAGTGTTTAAAAACTCGGAATTGGACAAGATCTCGGCCAAGGCAAATCTGAGTCTACTCTCAGGGAGTCAATGATTGATGCGGGGAGTTTTTAAACAGATAATAGTACTCCATATTCGGTTGGGTGTCAAGAACTCTCTTGATTTCCGACAACCCACGCTATTCTATTTCAGAAGAATGTTGCTAGAATCTCTAGAAGAACTACAAGGAATTGCTCTGTTTGGTTACTATTTTCTATGGATTGTCTGAATTTTAGATATTAGTAACAAAATGATAAGCACCCAGGCTTATTGCCTGAAAATTGTGATTTACCCAGTTAAGAACCAATAACCCATTCGATATAGTTCTAAAGCCTCAAAAGTGTGATTTACCCTATTAAGAACCAATTTTTTTGGCACATTGAATAGTGAATGCTTTTCAATTCTCAGAAAAGTTAGGGAAGGCAACTCCTAGCATTTTTTTTAACTGGCAATTTGTTGATTCCAGTTACTGCCATTACCATTCAGATTCCCATTGTTTTGTTGACAATGCAGGTGCCTTGTCGTAAAAGCGTAATGGAGAAATGTGAGAGATTCATGTATGATATGTTCAAGGAAAAGGTGGGTGACTGTTCCTCCAATGAAGCTGAGTGAGTGAACCAGTCTTAACTCTTTGGTTTATTGTTTGCAGGTTGAAATGCCAATTGATAAGGCTCTTTGTACATTGCTCAGATTGGGTCTTGTAACAGAGGTACCTCTTGAAGGAAACTATAGACTACAGGCTCTTCCATGTTCCAAAGCATACGAAGCCCTCAAACAACGATGGGACAGCTTGCTGGGGTAACGAGCATGGCATATTTTTCTTGATTTTGAGTAAGGTAATACTAATGGAGCTTTGATACTTTTAGCAATCTTGAAGACTGAGGAGCACTTTGGAAAGTCTAATATGAGACATGAAGGTTAGCTTGACCAGAACGGTGAGCAGATTCGTGGGTTGGGCTGTCTTTGTAGCCGGATTTGATCCCGCAAGTGTCAATCCGTACCTCACACAGAAACATGTATCAGCATCCGCTAAAAGTGTTTTATATGAAATATGTACATGAAAATGTGTAAATATGGTGAACTTAAACATCTGGATATGCAAAAATATATTTAAGATCGTGTTACACTGATTCTTCAGAATTGACATAGTACCCGTGTTGGGCACGTGTCAGATTGCAATACCTCCTGAATTCACTGAGATACTTATATATCTCTTTTATTTGTTTTTTTTTCCTGAATATTGCTATCTCAACTTATATACATTGTTAAGAATTGATTTAAATATTTTGCCGAATCCACGAATATTTGTTTTGATGTTTGAGGAATCTAAAACTCGGTACCCGTGTCAGATTCTGACACTCGTAACTGTACAGATACAACATAGGTTTAAGATGTCCAACATGAAACCTTTATACCCTCATACAGACCAGCAACAAACTAACACTTGTCTAGCGGTTGATGACTGCAAATATTTTAGACAACCAACCAGCCAAAGACACATTTCATGCTACTTGACTTAACCATGAATTGGTGCAGTTCAAAGTCAAAAAGGGGAATATTTTGCCTGAAATAATCTCTCCGTAGAGATTATGCAAAAGCATCCCAATTATTTTTTGTTTATCTGGTTCCATGTACAACAAGCCCAGGGTTATTGATTCTGAGCTGTAAATGATCTCCCTGTAAAGATAAGCAGAAGCTTTGGTTCTCATAATGCTCTTGGTCCAAGTATGATTGATATCTTTGGTACCACATCAGATTATGTGCAATTAGTTTGAACTCTCTTCCTGAATTCACAGTTGCCATATTCAGAGTCTTTATCTTTTTGGCAATTTGGGCTTGCAATCCCCCACGTGCTGTTGAAGGTCATCTGCCTAACTTACAACATTGCCCCAAGAGGATGATGAAAATAGCATAGGATCTCCTTGCCCAGGTGTGTTGCTAGTAAGTATACAAATTTGAAAATCTACACGAAACAAACGCGATTAGCCACCAATGGGTGGGTTTTCAAGGCATTGTTAATCCCGGTTCAGGTAAAGCAGATGAATGGTGTGGATCACTTAAAAAGCTGGCCCTATCTGTGCCAAGATTGTTCTTTGGAATAATATAGGGTGTAGGAAAGGAGAAAAAAAACTAGGTATTTTTCGAGAGGTTTGTCTCTGTCTTTTCTATGAGTGATGAGTACGTTGCATCACTCTTGAAGAACATTTTTGGTTCCGTAGTTTTTCTCTCGTTCGAAATTCATATTTCTTCTCAAAAGCTTTTACCCATTTGCCTCCAATTCTGTTTCTAGTTTATTTAACATCATTAGACGAGATTGAAAAAACTAAGGGAAGCAAAGAACTCTTAAGTTCGTGCGGTCTTACTACTTCTGGTAAATCAAAAAATTTCCAAGATTTTATAGGCAGATGGGAGATTTCCAAGATTTTATATGCAGATGGGAGATTTTATATTGTGGCCGAGAGAACCCCACCCCCCTCCTCCCGATTTTGTCGCCAACAAAAGCCCCTTTTTTGACATTTTGTTGGATAAAAAATCAAGGGTGGGAGGTTCTTCTCTCCACCCTTGTTTTCACACGGTCGGCCACCATATAATTTCTCAGGCAAATGGTTAAAAAAAATAGACTTATGTTTGAAACGTAAGATCTCAAGTGGGCATGGATCTTAGATCAACGGTAAACAATGGGCAAATCAGATTAGTAAAATTGAATTGACCAGAGTTTTGATATAGATGAACACTAACAGTTAGTTAGTTAGTTAGTTAGTTATATATATATATATATATATATATATATATATATAAACAAGGAGGTCCATTTAATTGATCATCAGGAGATCTTACCCATTAGAGATCTGATGATTTAAAGAGGCGATAGATGAGCCAGCCTGATCATTCCCATGCCCGATCAAGGGATACTAGCAATTCCTGTTACTACTCCCGGATCCTTTATTTGATCAAAAGCTTTACACACCCGATCTTTATTGTCGAGATATCACTAGACACAAAAGCATAGCATTGGATTGTGCTGTAAGTGGAAATCAACTAATGGTTGTGCCTGCACTATTCAATAATTGAAGGAGACTTATTCAATGATTTACCGAGACCATAACTGAACTGAGATGACAGGTGCGGCTCGGAGAAGAGGAGCATGACATATGATGCTGTAGCTGCAGCCGTAGCAAGGCTGGTCCCACTTTCAGAGAATTCATTTTTGCGAGCACTGAGGGCATGCCTCTATCTAACGAGAGCTGTATTCAGAGTTTCGGGACCTATGCTTTGAGAGGCTAGATCAACCCTATCTACTAGTGCAGGGCTTGCAATCGGTCTTGTGGCCAGGATCACAAATTTCCTAGTACCTTGCCGGCTACATTATAATCACTTCTGTATTCTAGAATAATTGCATGGTTACATTAGATTAATTTAAATAGATCTTGCAAAGTTGATTTGATTACCAATCCGGCAAGCGAGCCCTCTCTATTGTACTAACTAAATCCTTGGCATGATGTATCTTTATTCATGTTTTGACACTTTTATTTGATAAAAATAGGCCTTGGCTTAAGGAGCAAATGGAACACTTTATAAGACTTGCGGAAGCACCGAGTAAGGTATGTAAAGTTGGTACCAACACCGGCATATAAACATTTTCTTCATACATGACTATCTTTTATGAGGTCTAATATTTAAAGACTAATTGTTGGTTTTACATTATGTCTGTCGGGGGTAAAATCTGTATACCCGGTACCGACCCTCAGACCAAACCTCAGTACACAACCGTGCCAATATAAACTCCTACAAGGAACTACCGGCACCGAATCACATCAAAGCGCCCACAACATTTCCCCTAGTCTGGTACCTACTATCAAAAGGGATCAGATGCGATCGCTAGAATCTCCCCATTAAGCGATCAATCCGGGCAACCGTTACTTATAAGTCGCCTTATTCAAATTCAAAAGTTCTCGTCATTCCTCCATTCCCGCTCGGTCAACCCTAAAATTAAGCCTCCAACATAGTAATGTCTCCAAATAAGAAAGAGTCATATACGGCACCCTTCCTTAAAGCACGGCTAAACTTGGAAATCATGTTCTATAAGGAGACCATAAAGATCTCCAATAAGGAAAGACTCCAAGAAAGATAAGCTTCCTAAGCTACCGTGGACTCTAAATCTATAAAAAGGGACCCCCACGCTCAAAGGTAGACATCTTCCCCTTCCCCCAAAACGCTTTTTTTCTCTCTGAATTAATATTTTGCTTAGATATCTGTTGACACCGATTTCTGACTTGAGTGTCTGAGGGTGCCCCCGGATTCCCCCTTCGGGGGCCCTTCTAACGTTGTTTTATGTGAGCGCAGGCACCTACAAATCGGAGCTCTACCAATCCGAACGGCCGGATCCGTCTGCAACGCTCATCCGATTCTCAGGTATGAATTTTGGCGTCATCAGAGTGGCGCCATCTGTGGGACCCGAAAGAAAAAATAAATCTAAGCACGACACTAGTTTCGGAGAAAATCGCAATGGGGGGCAAGGATAAATATCAGAGCGATTTCTGCAATCGAACCCTGTGAGATCTAATTCACATAAATCTTGTTTAGAATTTGTGTGAATCTTCAATGATTTTTCTAAATTTTTCGGGTTATTTTTATCTTCTGTTTTGATATCGGCACCCTTATTTATGACTACTCCGCCCTCGGAGATTCACCGTGCATCGGACGCCTTCACATGCATGAAAGGTGGTGTTGTACCACCACTCAGCCCATGGAAGCCAATGTACCCACTGTTTGGGAGTTATGGAGGTTTTAATTTTTGGTGACGTTTCGCACACTCTTTATAAAATGGACCAGAATGCTCTCATCCCACTGATATTTGAAGCGAGATTTCTTTCCCCTGAAAGGGAATTTGAAAACCTCAGATTGGTAGAAATTTCACCAGTTTTAAACTTAAAATGAGAGAGTTATGGAGGTTTTAACTTTGGGTCATGTTTCGCACGCTCTTTAAGAAACGGACCAGAACTCTCTAATCCGGTCGAATTTTTAAAAATTATTTTTCCCCTTGAACGATAATTTGAAGAGCTCCGATTGGATAGAAATTTCACCACTTTTGGACTTAAAGTGAGAGAGTTATGGAGGTTTTAATTTTGGGTGACGTTTCACACAGTCTTCATAAAACCGACCAGAATGCCCTCATCCCACAGAATATTGAAACGAGATTTCTTTCCCTTGAAAGAAAATTTGAAGACTCTGATTGGTAGTATTTCACCCCTTTTAACCTTAAAATGTGAGAGTTATGGAGGTTTCAATTTTGGGTGACGTTTCCCACACCCTATATAAAATGGAGCTGAATTCTCTCATCCCATCGAATTTTGAAACGAGATTTGTTTTCCCTGAAAGTGAATTTGAAGACCTCCGATTGGTAGAAATTTTACCACTTTTGGACTTAAATGAAAGAGTTATGGAGGTTTTTATTTTAAGTGACGTTTCGCCAACTCTTTATAAAACGGACCAGAACTCTCTCATCCCATCGAATTTGAAATGACATTTCTTTCCCCTGAAAGAGAATTGGAAGACCTCAGATTGATAGAAATTACCCCACTTTTGGATTTAAAATGAGAGAGTTAGGGAGGTTTTATTTTTGGGTGATGTTTCGCACACTCTATATAAAACGGACCAGAACTCTCTCATCGCACCGAATTTTGAAACGAGATTTCCTTCCCCTAAAAGAGAGAGCTGTGGAGGTCTTAATTTTGGGTGACGTCAGATTGGTGGATATTTCACCACTTTTGGACTTAAAATGAGAGAGCTGTGGAGGTCTTAATTTTGGGTGACGTTTCCAACACTCTATATAAAACGGACCAGAACTCTCTCATCCCACCGAATTTTGAAACGTGATTTCTTTCCTCTGAAAGGGAATTTGAAGACCTCTGATTGGTTGAAATTTTCCCAGTTTGAAACTTAAAATAAGAGAGTTACGGAGGATTTAATTTTCGGTCACGATTCGTAGACTCTTTATGAAACGGACCAGAACGCTCTCATCCCACCTAATTTTGAAATGAGATTTTTCCCCTGATAGAGAAGACCTCTGATTGGTAGAAATGTCACCACTTTTAAACTTAAAATAAGAGAGTTATGGAGGTTTTAATTTTGGGTCACGTTTCGCACAGTCTTTAAGAAACGTACCATAACTCTCTCATCCCAACAAATTTTTAAATATTATTTTTCCCCTTCAACGTGAATTTGAAGACCTTCGATTGGATAGAATGTTCGCCACTTTTGGACTAAAAATGGGAGAGTTATGGTGGTTTTAATTTTGGGTGACGTTTCACACACTTTTCATAAAACGACAAGAACGCTCTCATCCCACGGAATTTTGAAACGAGATTTCTTTCCCCTGAAAGAAAATTTGAAGAGCTCCGATTGGTAGATATTTTGACCTCTTTTAACCTTAAAATGAGAGAGTTATGGTGGTTTTAATTTTGGGTGACGTTTCCCACACCCTATATAAAACGGACCTGAATTCTCTCATCGCACCAAATTTTGAAACGAGATTTCCTTCCACTGAAAGAGAATTTGAAGACCTCCGATTGGTAGTAATTTCACCACTTTTGGACTTAAAATGAGAGAGTTATGGAGGTTTTAATTTTGGGTAACGTTTCACACACTCTTTATAAAACCGACCAGAACGCTCTGATCCCACTGAATTTTGAAACGAGATTTCTTTCCCCTGAAAGGGAATTTGAAGACCTCTAATTGGTTGAAATTTCCCCTCTTTGAAACTTAAAATGAGAGAGTTACGGAGGTTTTAATTTTTGGTCACGTCTCGCTCACTCTTTTTGAAACGGGCCAGAATGCTCTCATCCGACCGAATTTTGAAATGAGGTTTCTCCCCTTGAAATAGAAATTGAAGACCACCAATTGGTGGAAATTTCACCACTTTTGGTCTTAAAATGAGAGAGTTTTGGAGGTTTTAATTTTGGGTGATGTTTCGCACACTCTATATAAAACGGACCAGAACCCTCTCATCCCACCGAATTTTGAAACGAGATTTCCTTCCCCTAAAAGGGAATTTGAAGACCTCAGATTGGTGGATATTTCACCACTTTTGGACTTAAAATGAGAGAGTTGTGGAGGTCTTAATTTTGGGTGATGTTTCCAACACTCTATATAAAACGGACCAGAACTCTCTCATCCCACCGAATTTTGAAACGTGATTTCTTTTCCCTGAAAGAGAATTTGTAGACCTTCGATTGGTAGAAATTTCACCACTTTTGGATTTAAAATGAGACAGTTAGGGAGGTTTTATTTTTGGGTGATGTTTCGCACACTCTATATAAAACGGACCAGAACTCTCTCATCGCACCGAATTTTGAAACGAGATTTCCTTCCCCTGAAGAGAATTTGAAGACCTCCGATTGGTAGAAATTTTACCACTTTTGGACTTAAAATGAGAGAGTTTTGGAGGTTTTAATTTTGGGTAACGTTTCACACACTCTTTATAAAACCGACCAGAATGCTCATATCCAACCAAATTTTGAAACGAGATTTCTTTCCCCTGAAAGGGAATTTGAAGACCTCTGATTGGTTGAAATTTCCCCACTTTGAAACTTAAAATAAGAGAGTTACGGAGGATTTAATTTTCGGTCACGATTCGTAGACTCTTTATGAAACGGACCAGAACGCTCTCATCCCACCAAATTTTGAAATGTGATTTTTCCCCTTGAAAGAGAATTTGAAGACCTCCGATTGGTGGAAATTTCACCACTTTTGGTGGAAAATGAAAGAGTTATGGAGGTTTTAATTTTGGGTGATGTTTTGTACACACTATATAAAACGGACCAGAACTCTCTCATCCCACTGAATTTTGAAACAAGATTTCCTTCCCCTGAAAGAGAATTTGAAGACCTCAGATTGGTAGATATTTGACCTCTTTTGGACTTAAAATGAGAGACCTATGGAGGTCTTAATTTTGGGTGACGTTTCCCACACACTATATAAAACAGACCAGAACTCTCTCATCCCACCGAATTTTGAAACGAGATTTCCTGAAAGAGAATTTGAAGACCTCCGATTGGTAGAAACTTTACTACTTTTGGACTTAAAATGAGAGATTTAGGGAGGGTTAATTTTGGGTGACGTTTCGCACACACTTTAAAAAACGAACCAGAACTCTCACATCCCACTGAATTTTGAAACGAGATTTTTTCCCCTGTAAGAGAATTTGAAGACCTCCGATTGGTAGAAATTTTACCACTTTTAGACATAAAATGAGAGAGTTAGGGAGGTTTTAATTTTGGGTAACGTTTTGCACACTCTTTATAAAACGGACCAGAACGCTCCCATCCCAGCGAATTTTTAAACGAGATTTCTTTCTCCTGAGAGAGAAGACCTCCGATTGGTAGAAATTTCACCATCTTTAAACTAAAAATGAGGGAGTTATGGAGGTTTTAATTTTGGGTGACGCTTCGCACACTCTTTGTCAAACGAACCAGAACGTTCTCATCCCATCGATATTTGAAGCAAGATTTCTTTCCCCAGAAAGGGAATTTGAAAACCTCCGATTGGTTGAAATTTCAACAGTGTTAACTTAAAATAAGAGAGTTATGCACGTTTTAATTTTGGGTCATGTTTCGTACACTCTTTAAGAAAGGAACCAAAACTCTCTCATCCCGCCGAATTTGGAAATGAGATTTCTTTCCCTCGAAAGAGAAGACCTCTGATTGGTAGAAATGTCACCACTTTTAAACTTAAAATAAGAGAGTTATAGAGGTTTTAATTTTGGGTCACGTTTCGCACACTTTTTAAGAAATGGACCATAAATCTCTCATCCCAACAAATTTTTAAATATTATTTTTCCCCTTCAACGTGAATTTGAAGACCTCCGATTGGATAGAATGTTCACCACTTTTGGACTAAAAATGGGAGAGTTATGGAGGTTTTAATTTTGGGTGACGTTTCACACACTTTTCATAGAACGACTAGAACGCTCTCATCCCACGGAATTTTGAAACGAGATTTCTTTCCCCTGAAAGAAAATTTGAAGAGCTCCGATTGGTAGATATTTTGACCTCTTTTAACCTTAAAATGAGAGAGTTATGGTGGTTTTAATTTTGGGTGACGTTTCCCACACCCTATATAAAACGGACCTGAATTCTCTCATTGCACCGAATTTTGAAACGACTTTTGGACTTAAAATGAGATAGTTATGGAGGTTTTAATTTTGGGTGATGTTTCACACGCTCTTTAAAACCCAGACGAGAACGCTCTCATCCCACAAAATTTTGAAACGAGATTTCTTTCTTCTGAAAGAGAAGACCTCCGATTGGTAGAAATTTCACCACTTTTAAACTTAAAATGAGAGAGTTATGGAGGTTTTAATTTTGGGTCACGTTTCGTACATTCTTTATGAGACGGACTATAACCCTTTCATCTCATTGATTTTTTAACTTAGATTTTTTCACTTGAAAGAGAATTTGAAGACCTGCGAGTGGTAGAAATTTCACTACTTTTGGACTTAAAATGAGAGAGTTATGGAGGTTTTAATTTTGGGTGAAGTTTCACACTCTTTATAAAACCGACCAGAAAGCTCTCATCCCATCAAATTTTGAAACGAGATTTCTTTCCCCTGAAAGTGAATTTGAAGACCTCCGATTGTTAGATATTTCACCGGTTTTAAACTTAAAATGAGAGAGTTATGGAGGTTTTAATTTCGCGTCATGTTTCGCACACTCCGTATGAAAGGGAACAGAACTCTCTCATCCTACAAAATTTTTATATGAAAAATTTCCCCTTTTTTTTTGATGGGCAAGCTGGGGTTAGGCAGACCCCTACAAGATATATTAAAAGAAAAATGAGATACATCATGAAAGCCAAAAGGCAACCCCACAGCAGAAGGGGAAACAAAAAAGAACTCTAAAAGGAAAACCGAAAGGAACACTAAAGAGGACCAGAGAGCCCCCAACGAAAACAGAGCAAGACAACCCAAAAGGGGAAAAATGAAAATTTTCCCCTTGGATGAGAATTTGAAGACGGATTGGTAAAAATTGCACCACTCTTGGACTGAAAATGAGAGAGTTATCGAGGTTTTAATTTTGGGTGACGTTTCTCACAAAACGGACCAGGACGCTCTCATCCCGCCGAATTTTGAAACGTGATTTCTTTCTCAAAGAGAATTTGAAGACATCCGATCAGTAGAAATTTCACCACTTTTAAACTTAAAATGAAAGAGTTATGGAGGTTTTAATTTTGGGTCACGTTTCGCACGGTCTTTATAAAAGGGACCAGAACTCTCTGATGGCATCAAATTTTGTAATGAGATTTCTTCCCCCTGAAAGAGAATTTAAAGACCTCCGATTGGTAGAAATTTCACCACTTTTGGACTAAAAATGAGAGAGTTATGAAGGTTTTACTTTTGGGTGATGTTTCGCACACTCTATATAAAACGGACCGACTCTCTCGTCCCACCGAATTTTCAAACAAGATATCCTTCCCCTGAAAGGGAATTTGAGGACCTCCGATTGGTAGAAATTTCACCACTTTTGGACTTAAAATGAAAGAGTTATGGAGCTTTTAATTTTGGGTGACGTTTTGCATACTCTTTATAAATCGGACCAGAACGCTCTCTTCCCACCAAATTTTGAAATAAGATTCAGTTTTCTTGAAAGAGAATTTGAAGACCTATGATTGGTAGGAATTTCTCCACTTGTAAAGTTAAAATGAGAGTTATGGAGGTTTTAATTTTCGTTCACGTTTCATACACTATTTGTGAAACGGACCAGAAATTTCTCATCCCACCGAATTTTTAAATTAGATTTTTCCCCTTGAACGTGAATTTGAAGATCTCCGATTGGTAGAAATTTCACCACTTTTGGACTTAAACTGAGAGCTATGGATGTTTTAATTTTGAGTAACGTTTCAGGCACTCTTTACAAAACGGACTAGAACACTCTCATCCCACTGAATATTGAGACAAGATTTCTTTCCCCAGAAGATAATTTGAAGACCTCCGGTTGGTAGAAATTTCCTCACTTTTGGACATAAAATAGAGCGACCTATGGAGGCCATAATTTTCGGTGACACTTTCTCACACTTTATATAAAACGGACCAGAACTCTCTCATCCCACTGAATTTTGAATGGTGATTTCTTTTCCCTGAAAGAGAATTTGAAAACTTCTGATTGGTAGAAATTTCACCACTTTTGGACTTAAAATGAGAGACTTTAATTTTAGGTGACATTCCACACACTCTTTAAAAAACGGACCAGAAGTCTCTCATCCCACCAAATTTTGAAACAAGATTCTTTCCCCTTAAAGAGAATTTGAAGACCTCTCGATCGGTAAAAATTTCACCACATTTAGACTTAATATGAGAGAGTTATGGAGGTTTTAATTTTGGGTGATGTTTCGCACGCCCTTTATAAAATGGACCAGAACGCTTTCATCCCACCAAATTTTGAAATGAGATTTCTTTCTTTTGAAAGAGAAGACCTCCGATTGGTAGAAATTTCACCACTTTTAAACTTAAAATCACAGAGTTTTGGAGGTTTTAATTTCGGGTCACGTTTCGCACACTCTTTATGAAACGGTCCATAACTCTCGCATCCCATCAATTTTTAAATGAGATTTTTCCCTTTGAACGTGAATTTGTAGACCTCCGATTGGTAGAAAGTTCACCACTTTTGGACTTAAAATGAAAGAGTTATGGAGGTTTTATTTTTGGGTGACGTTTCGCACACTCTTTATAAAACGGACCAGAATGCTCTCTCCCCACCAAATTTTGAAATGAGATTTCTTTCTCCTGAAAGCGAATTTCAAGACTTCCGATTCGTTGCAATTTCACCACTTTTAAAGTTGAAATGAGAGAGTTACCGAGGTTTAAATTTTGGGTGACGTTTCGTACAAAACGGACCAGGACGCTCTCATTCTGCCGAATTTTGAAACGAGATTTCTTTCCCCTCAAAGAGAATTTGAAGACCTTCGATTAGTAGAAATTTCACCACTTTTGGACTTAAAATGAGAGAGTTATGGAGGTTTAAATTTTGGGTGACGTTTTACACACTCTTTATAAAACCGACCAGAACGCTCTCATCCCACCGAATTTTGAAATGAGATTTTTCCCCTAGAAAGAGAATTTGTAAAGCTCCGATTGGAAGAAATTTCACCACTTTTGGACTTAAAATGAGAGAGTTATGGAGGGTTTAATTTTGGGTGAGGATTCGCACACTCTATATAAAATGCACCAGAACTCTCTCATCCCTCCGAATTTTCAAACGAGATTTCCTTCCCCTGAAAGAGAATTTGAAGACCTCCGATTGATAGAAATTTGACCACTTTTGGACTTAAAATGAAAGAGTTATGGAGCTCTTAATTTTTCGTGACGTTTTGCACCTCTTTATAAAACGGACCAGAACTCTGTCATCACACCGAATTTTGTAACGAGATTTCTTTCAACTAAAAGAGAATTTGAAGACCTTCGATTGGTAGAAATTTCACCACTTTCGGACTTAAAATGAAAGAGTTGCGGAGGTTTTAATTTTGGGTAACATTTCGCACACTCTCTATGAAACGGACCAGAACGCTCTCATCCCACCGAAATTTGAAACGAGATTTCTTTCTCCTGAAAGAGAATTTGAAAACCACCAATTGGTAGAAATTTCAGCACTTTTAAACTTAAAATGAGCGAGTTATGGAGGTTTTAATTTTGGGTCACGTTTCGCACACTCTTTATGAAACGGACCAAAACTCTCATCCCACCAAATTTTTAAATGAGATTTTTCCCCCTTGAACGAGAATTTGAAGAACTACGATTGGTAGAAATTTAACCAGTTTTGGACCTAAAATGAGAGAGCTATGGAGGTCTTAATTTTGGGTGACGTTTCCCACACTCTTTAAAAAACGGGCCAGAACTCTCTCATCCCACTGAATTTTGAAACGAGATTTATTTCCCCTGATAGAGAAATTTTACTATTTTTGGACTTAAAATGACAGAGTTGTGGAGCTTTTAATTTTGGGTGATATTTTGCATGCTATTTATAAAACGGACCAGAACGCTCTCATCCCATCAAATTTTGCAACCAGATTTCTTTCTCCTAAAAGAGTAGACCTTCGATTGGTAGAAATTTAAAATGAGAGAGTTATGGAGGTTTTAATTTTGGGTCACGTTTCTACACTCTTTATGAAACAGACTAAAACTCTCTCATCCCACCGAATTTTTAAACGAGATTTCCACCTTTGAATGAGAATTTGGAGACCTCCGGTTGGTAGGAAGTTCACCACTTTTGGGTGACGTGTCACACACTCTTTGTAAAACCTACCAGAATGCTCTCATCCCACCGAATTTTGAAACGAGATTTCTTTCCCCTGAAACATAATTTGAAGACCTCCGATTGGTAGATATTTCACCACTTTTAAACTGAAAATGAGAGAGTTATGGAGGTTTTAATTCTGGGGCACGTTGCGCACACTTTATGAAAGGGACCAGAACTCTCTTATCCCACCAAATTTTTAAATGAAAATTTTCTCCTTGAACGAGAATTCGAAGACCTCCGATTGGCAAAAATTTGACCACTCTTGGACTTAAAATGAGAGAGTTACCGAGGTTTAAATTTTGGGTGACGTTTTGCACAAAACGGACCAGGACGCTCTCATCCCGCTGAATTTTGAAATGAGATTTTTTTCCTCTCAAAGGGAATTTGAAAACCTCTGATTGGTTTCATTTCACCACTTTTGGACTTAAAATGAGAGAGTTATGGATGTTTTAATTTTGGGTGACGTTTCACACACTCTTTATAAAACCGACCAGAACGTTCTCATCCCACCGAATTTTGAAACGAGATTTCTTTTCCCTGAAAGGGAACTTGAAGACCTCTGATTGGTTGAAATTTCAGTACTTTTAAACTTAAAATGAGAGAGTTATGGAGGTTTTAATTTTGGGTCACATTTCGCACAGTGTGTATGAAATGGACCAGAACTCTCTCATCCCACCAAATTTTGAGACAAGATTTTTTCCCCTAAAAGACAATGTGAAGACCTCCGATTGGTAGAAATTTCACCAGTTTTGGACTTAAAATGAGAGAGTTGTGGAGGTTTTAATTTTGGGTGATGTTTCACACGCTCTTTAAAGAACGGACCAGAACGCTCTCATCCCACCGAATTTTGAAACTAGATTTCTTTCTCCTGAAAGAGAAGACCTTCGATTGGTAGAAATTTTACCACTTTTATACTTAAAATGAGAGAGTTATTGAGGTTTTAATTTTGGGTCACATTTTCCACACTCTTTATGAAACGGATCATAACTCTCTCATCCCACCGAATTTTTAAATGGGATTTTCCCCCTTGGACGAGAATTTGATGACCTCCGATTGGTAGAAAGTTCACCACTTTTGGAATTAAAATGAGAGAGTTATGGAGGTTTAAATTCTGCGTGACATGTCACACACTCTTTATAAAACCGACCAGAACGGTTTCATGCCCCCGAATTTTGAAACGAGATTTCTTTCCCCTGAAAGAGAATTTGAAGACCTACGATTGGTAGATATTTCACCACTTTTGGACATAAAATGCAAGAACTACGAAGGTTTTAATTTTGGGTGACATTTCGCACTCTTTATAAAACGGACCAGAACGCTCTCATCGCACCGAATATCGAAACGAGATTTCTTTCTCCTGAAAGAGAATTTGAAGACCACCCGATTGGTTGAAATTTCACCACTTTTAAACTTAAAATGAGCGAGTTATGGAGGTTTTAATTTTGGGTCACATTTCACACACTCTTTATGAAACGAACCAGAACTCTCTCATCCCACCGAATTGTTAGATGAGATTTTTCCCCTTGAACGAGAATTTGAAGACCTCCGGTTAGTAGAAATTTCACCAATTTTGGACTTCAAAAAATGAGAGAGTTATGGATGTTTTAATTTTGGGTGATGTTTTGCGCACTCTTTATAAAACGGACCAGAACTCTCTCATCCCACTGAATTTTGAGACAAGATTTCTTTCCTCTAAAAGGGAATTTGAAGACCTCCGGTTGGTAGAAATTAAACCACTTTTGGACCTAAAATGAGAGAGCTATGGAGGTCTTAATTTTGGGTGACGTTTCCCACACTCTATATAAAACGGACCAGAACTCCCACATCCCACAAATTTTGAAACGTGATTTCTTTTCCCTGAAAGAGCATTTGAAGACCTCCGATTGGTAGAAATTTCACCACTTTTGGACCTAAAATGAGGGTGTTAGGGAGGTTTTAATTTTGGGTGACGTTTCACACACTCTTTAAAAAACAGACCAGAACTCTCTCATCCCACCGAATTTTAAAAAACAGACCGAATTTTAGAACGTGATTTCTTTCCCCTGAAAGAGAATTTGAAGACCTCCGATTAGTAGAAATTTCACCATTTTTGGATTTAGAAGGAGAGAGTTGTGGAGCTTTTAATTTTGGGTGATGTTTTGCACTCTCTTTATAAAACCGACCAGAATGCTCTCATCGCATCAAATTTTGAAACAAGATTTCTTTCCCCTGAAATTGAAGACCTTCGATTGTTAGAAATTTCACCACTTTTAAACTTAAAATGAGAGAGTGATGGAGATTTTAATTTTGGGTCACGTTTCCACACTATTCTTGAAACGGACTAAAACTCTGTCATCCCTCCAAATTTTTAAATTAGATTTTCCCCCTTAAATGAGAATTTGGAGACCTCCTATTGGTAGGAAGTTCACCACCTTTGGGCCTAAAATGAGAGAGTTGTTGATGTTTTAATTTTGGGTGACGTGTCACACACTCTTTGTAAAACCTACCAGAACACTCTCATCCCACCCAATTTTCAAACGAGATTTCTTTCCCTGAAAGGGAATTTGAAGACCTCCGCTTGGTTGAAATTTCCCCACTTTTAAACTTAAAAGGAGAGAGTTATGGAGGTTTTAATTTTAGGTCACATTTCGCACTCTCTTTATGAAGCGGACCAGAACGCTCTTATCCCACCGAATTTTGAAATGTGATTTTTCCCCTTGAAAGAGAATTTGTAGACCAAAGATTATGATTTAAATTTGTTTTTCTGATGGCTTTGTAGTTTGTAACCTAGTCTATCACAATGTTGTTTCCTTTCCAAAATGGCTACGACTTTTTGACTTAAAATGAGAGAGTTATGGAGGTTTTAATTTTGGGTGATGTTTCACAAATTCTATATAAAACGGACTAGAACTCTCTCATCCAACTGATTTTTGAAACGAGATTTCCTTGAAAGAGAATTCGAAGACCTCTGATTGGTAGAAATTTCACCACTTTTGGACTTCAAATGAAAGAGTTGTGGAGGTTTTGATTTTGGGTGACATTTCGCCCACTCTTTATAAAATGGACCAGAACGCTCTCATCCCACCGAATTTTGAAATGACATTTCTTTCTCCTGAAAGAGAATTTGAAGACCTCCGATGGTAGAAATTTCACCACTTTTAAACTTAAAATGAGAGAGTTATGGAGGTTTTAATTTTGGGTCACGTTTCCCACACTCTTTATGAAAGGGACCATAACTCTCTCATCCCACCGAATTTTTAAATGAGATTTTTTTCCTTGAACTAGAATTTGAGGACCTCCGATTGGTAGAAAGTTCACCACTTTTGGACTTAAAATGAGAGAGTTATGGAGGTTTAAATTCTGGGTGACGTGTCACACACTCTTTATAAAACCGACCAGAACGCTTTCATCTCATCGAATTTTGAAACGAGATTTCTTTCCCCTGAAAGAGAATTCGAAGACCTCAGATTGGTAGATATTTCACCACTTTTAAACTTAAAATGAGAGAGTTATGGAGGTTTTTATTTTAGGTCATGTTTCACACACTCTTTATGAAAGGGACCAGAACTCGCTCATCCCACCGAATTTTTAAAAGAAAATTTTCCCCTTGAACGGGAATTTGAAGACCTCTGACGGGTAAAAATTTCACCACTCTTGGACTTAAAATCAGATAGTTATCGAGGTTTCAATTTTGGGTGACATTTCACACAAAACGGACCAAGAGGCTCTCATCCTGCCAAATTTTGAAACGAGATTTCTTCCCCTCAAAGAGAATTTGAAGACATCGGATTGGTAGAAGTTTCACCACTTTTAATCTTTAAATGAGAAAGTTATCGAGGTTTTAATTTTGGGTCACGTTTCGCACACTCTTTATGAAAGGGACTAGAACTCTCTCATCCCCCCGAATTCTTAAATGAGATTTTCCCCCCTGAACGAGAATTTGAAGACCTTCGATTGGAAGAAATTTCTCCACTTTTGGACTTAAAGTGAGAGAGTAAAAGAGGTTTTAATTTTGGGTGACGTTTCACACACTCTTTATAAAACCGACCATAATGCTCTCATCCCACCAAATTTTGAAATGAGATTTCTTTCCCCTGAGTGGGAATTTGAAGACCTCCGATTGGTTGAACTTTCAGCACTTTTAAACATAAAATGAGAGAGTTATAGAGGTTTTAATTTTGGGCCACATTTCGCACAATCTTCATGAAAAGGACCAGAACACTCTCATCCCACCAAATTTTGAAATGAGATTTTTCCCCTTGAAAGAGAATTTGAAGACCTCCGGTTGGTTGAAATTCAACCACTTTTAAACAAAAATTGGGAGAGTTATGGTGGTTTTAATTTTGGGTCACATTTCGCACACACTTTTTGAAACGGACAAGAACTCTCTCAGCACACCAAATTTTTAAATCAGTTTTTTCCCCTTCATCTAGAATTTGAAAACCTCCAATTGGTAGAAATTTCAACACTTTTATACTAACAATGAGAGAGATATGGAGGTTTTAAGTTTGGGTGACGTTTCACACGATCTTTATAAAACTGACCAGAACTCCCTCATCCCCCGAATTTTGAAACGAGATTTCTTTTCCCTGAAAATAAATTTGAAGACCTCCGATTGGAAGAAATTTAACTACTTTTAAACTTTAAATGAGAGAGTTACGGAGGTTTAAATTTTGGGTCACATTTCGCACAAACTTTATGAAACGGACCAAAACTCTCTCATCCCACCGAATTTTTAAATGAAAATTTTCCACTTGAACGAGAATTTGAAAACCTTCGATTGGAAGAAATTTCACCACTTTTGGACTTAAAATGAGAGAGTTATGGAGGTTTTAATTTTGGGTGACATTTCGCACACTCTTTATAAAACAGATGAGAACTCTCTTGTCCTATCGAATTTTGAAAGGGGATTTCATTCCCCTGAAAGCGAATTTGAAGCTCTCCGATTGGTAGAAATTACACCACTTTAGGAGTTAAAATGAGAGGGTATGGAGGTTTTAATTTTGGGTTATGTATCGCATACTCTTTATAAAACGGACTAGAACGTTCTCATCGCACCAAATTTTGAAACAAGATTTCCTTTCCTTGAAAGTGAATTTGAAGATCAATGATTGGTACAAATTTCACCACTTTTAAATTAAAAATTAGAGAGTTATGGAGGTTTAAATTTTGGGTCATGTTTCGCACACACTTTATGAACCGGACCAGAACTCCCTCTTCCCACCGAATTTTTAAATGAAATTTTATCCCTTGAACGAGAATTTCAAGAAATTCGATTGCTAAAAATTTCAGCACTTTTTTACTTAAAATGAGAGAGTTATGGAGGTTTTAATTTTGGGTGACGTTTCGCATACTCTTTATAAAATGGACCAGAACTCTCTCTCATCGCACCGAATTTTAAAAAGAGATTTTCTTCCCCTGAAAGTGAGTTTCAAGACCTCCGATTAGAAGAAATTTCACCACTTTTAAACATAAAATGGGAGAGTTATGGTGGTTTTAATTTTGGGTCACGTTTGGCACACACCTTATGAAACAGACCAGAACTCTCTCATCCCCCCGAATTTTTAAATGAGATTTTTCCCTTGAACGGTAATTTGAAAACCTTCTATTGGTAGAAATTTCAACACTTTCATACCAAAAAAGAGAGTTATGGAGGTTTTGAGTTTCGGTGACGTTTCACATGCTCTTTATAAAATGGACCAGAGCTCCCTCTTCCCACCGAATTTTGAAATGAGATTTCTTTCCTCTGAAAGTGAATTTGAAGACCTACGATTGGTAGAAATTTCACCACTTTTAGACTTAAAATGACAGAGTTATGGAGGTTTTAATTTTGGGCGACTTTTCGCACACTCTTTGTAAACGGGACCAAAACGCTCTCAATCAACCGAATTTTGAAACGAGATTACTTTCCCCTGAAAGAGACTTTGAAGACCTCCGATTGGAAGAAATTTCACTACTTTTGAATTTTAAATGAGAGAGTTATAGAGGTTTTAATTTTGGGTCACGCTTCGCACACACTTTATGAAACGGACTAGAACTCTCTCGTCCCACCGAATTTTTAAATGAGATTCTCCCCTTGAACTAGAATTTGATGACCTCCGATTGGTAGAAATTTGACCACTCTTGGATTTAAAATGAGAGAGTTAAGGAGGTTTTAATTTTGGGTGACTTTTCCCACACTCTTTATTAAACGGACCAGAACTCTCTCATCCCACCGAATTTTTAAATGAGATTTTTCCCCCTGAACGAGAATTTAAGGATTTCCGATTGGTAGAAATTTCACCACTTTTTGACATAAAATGACAGAGTTATGGAGGTTGTAATTTTGGGTGACGTTTCACCCACTCTTTATAAAACCGACCAGAATGCTCTCATTCCACCGAATTTTAAAATGAAATTTCTTTCCCCTAAAAGAGAATTTGAAGACCTCCGATAAGTAAAAATTTCACTGGTTTTAAACTTTAAATGAGAGTGTTATGGAGGTTTTAATTGTGGATCACGTTCCACACACTCTTTAAAAAACGGAGCAGAACTCTCTCATCCCACCGAATTTTGAAACAAGATTTCTTTCCCCTGAATGAGAAGTTGAAGACCTCCAATTGGTAGAAATTTCACCACTTTTGGACTTAAAATGAGATGGTTATGGAGGTTTTAATTTTCTGTGACGTTTCACATACTCTTTATAATTTAGGCCAGAACGTTCTCATCCAACCGAATTTTGAAACGAGATTTGTTTCCCCTGAAAGTCAATTTGAAGACCTCCGATTGGTAGAAATATCACCACTTTCAAACTTTAAATTTGAGAGTTATGGGGGTTTTAATTTTGGGTCACGTTTCACACACTCTTTATGAAATGGACCAAAACTCTCTCATCCCACCGGATTTTTAAATGTGATTTCCCCCTTGAACGAGATTTTGAAGACCTCCAATTGGTAGAAATTTCACCACTTTGGACATAAAATGAGAGAGTTAGGGAGGTTTTAATTTTGTATGACGTTTCGCATACTCTTTATAATATGAACCAGAACGTCCTCATCCTACCAAAATTTGAAACGAGATTTGTTTACCCTGAATGTGAATGTGAAGACCTCCTATTGGTAGAAACTTCACCACTTTTAAACTTAAAATTAGAGAGTTATAGAGCTTATAATTTTGGGTCACGTTTCTGTAGACACCCCCATTTTGTTCCGCTTTAATCAACAAAGAAGTTAGTGTTTCGCTATCCGTTTTTCAATGTCCGCTTCTTATGTTTTCTCAATCTTTCTGATCATTTCCGCAATGTTCTGCATCTTTCTTTTCGCCAAGTGTTGAGAGGAGTCATTCACGAGAGTCCGAGCAAAGGGGAGAATTTGGACCCGTTTGGTGGGCCCGTATTGAACATCTATTTAAATTTGGATCAACCTGGGGGCCCGCATGTTGTTTTAATGAAAAATGAGTTTCAAGCCGATTTCGATCCGGTGTAAGGGGGGGCCCACCTTTTCTTTAAAGGTCATCCTATAAAGATAACTTATGAGAAGTGACCCGCCAAATGGACGGTACCCTATAGAAATGGTTTCGAGACACCAACCATTCAGGTTGTAGCCAATGAACTAGACGGTTCTGATCACCCAATGAAGTGGGCATACAAGTACTTTAAAAAAAATATATATATAAGATTGAGCAACCTACACCAAAGAATGATCCGAACCACCTAGTCGTGCCCCCATCTTTTAATCATTAAACAAGGTGGGACCCCACCCATATTTGCCAAAAACTGTATAACCGGCACCGTGGGATGATCCTAACCATCCATTTGATGGGAAAGAGTCCCAACCGACTCTCTCTCTCTTCTCCTACCCAACGGATTCTTTTATTTTGGAATTCTCTCTTATTTTTATAAAACAGCTCATGGTGGAAACTCTCGGATTCTAAAAAAAAGGATTTTTAATGGCAATATACTCAGCCATTATTGGGAATCTGCAGATAATTTTGGCAACCCTCTCTATAATTAGATCAATTGCCATTCCATTAAGGAGGACAACCGAACTCTCCATAAAGAGGAGGAGTTTCCATAATAAAAAAAAAGAAAAAGAAAAGGCAAGGATGGATTCAAAAAAGGGGGTTACGGTGGCTCTCATGGGGACGAAGGAGGACAACAGCAGCGTGAAAGGGCTCTGGTTTTTTTTTTTTTTTTTTAAAAAGGAGAGAAGAAGAACGGCAACTCTCCATTGCTCTGTTCTCTCCCCCTCGGTTTCATCATCCCAGCAGCAATTTTCCATTGCTCTCTGTTTTTTTTCCATCTCTCCTCTCTCTCTCTGTTTTCACAATCCCCCACCACCCTCTACATCTCCCTCAACCTCTCACCACCCTCTACATCTCCCTCAACCTCTACACCCACCCCAAACAGCAGCCATCACTCTCGATCTCTCATCCTCTCTTTGTCTCTCTCATTCCCACCTTCTCAAAAAACCAAAACAAAAAACAAAAAAAACGTGAAAGAAAAAAAAAACAGAGTATATTATACTCTGTTTTTATTTCTCTCGTACTCTCTCTCTCTTTCTCTCTTTCCCTCCATCTCTCTCTCTCTTCATCTAACTCTCTCAACTCTCTCTCGGCCTCACTCTCACACCCTCTGTCAATCTCTCTCTCGGCCTCTCTCTCACTCTCAATCTCGCTCTATCTCACTCTTAATCTCGCTCTCTCTCGCGCTCGCACTCTCTGTTGAGGAAAAACAAAAGGAAAAAAAAGAAAAGAAAAGAAAAGAAGAAAAAATCGGATCGGATCGCACATCGGCGGTATATTTTCGGATTTTTCAGCTCTCGGATTCGGCGAGGAACTCTATCACAGGTAGGTACACTGTTCTTGAATTTTTCCCGAATTATTTGGTATTTTTTTAGATTTTTGCATGATTTTTTAAGCATTTAAATGAATTTAATTCAATATTAAATCTGTGGGCTCAAAATCATGATCTGCATGAGTGTTTCAATTCCGATTCGTCCCGAAATTTAATGCACTGATCTATCTAAATAGATTAAAGTAACCATCGGATCGGATTGGACATTGGATCAAAGGTTTTCAAAAATTTGAGTGAAGAGTGGAATTTTATTTAAAATAATGGCTGAGAAATTACGAAATTCGAAAAAATAGCCATCTCAGGATGATCTATTTTTTGGAATTTTAAATTTTTCTTGTGTTCATCATATTATAACAAGATTAAAAGACATTTTCCGGAGTCGTAATTTTCTCGAAAATCGTGTTTTAAAAATAGAAAACTCTTCAAAAATATCTTTTTGACGAAGAAAAATAAATTATATACTAAACGGATTCGAAAATTAATGAAATTAACTGGGAAAATAATATGATACTGGTACATTCTACCATGAAGTTTTGAGAATTTTTGGAATTGGTTTGGTATATTATTTTATGCTTTCTTTGAAAATTATCAGATTTTGGGAGAATTGTTACAGACATCAGATCATAGATCAAATTCCCAAAATTTTTAAAGTAGTATTATATTCCATATTTCTAGTTGCTGTAAAATTTTCAAGTGATTTAGATCTTGTTTCATATGGGATGTAGTGTTAATTCATAATCTGGTCTGAAAATTGAAAAATCCGAAACTGATAGTAAATAGTTTCCACAATTCATAAAAATCTGATAGTATGCTATATTTACTTATGTCTTACTACTGTAGAAATTTCATTGAATTTAGATTTCTATTTCTAGTAGTTTCTGTGTTATTTTTGCAATCTGGTCTTATTGTTGTTAAATCAAAATTAAATATGAGCTTACGTAAAAATCTGCAAAATTCATTCAGTAAGCTACATGCATTCCCATCTTGCTTCTGTAGAAATTTCGATTCATTTCGAATTTGTTTGCAACAATTTCACTTGTAAAATCACTCACATGTTTAAAATTGATAAATTCCATTGAAAATTCGAAATTAATAAAAAATCATTATCAAAATTTCTAAAGAACCTTACATTTTTGTCATATATTCACTCCTCAATCCATCGAAACAGAAATCTTAGGATCTTTAGATTTCCCTGGAAAAATGGCCAGTGCATCCATAATCGTATCCCTATTGCACTCGATCTTTGACAATGTGAATATTTAAGCTATAGCATGTTGTTGGCTCCGAGGTTACTGTCCACGGAAATCTTGAGATATGCCAGGCAATAAGATGCTATAACCCAAGTATTAAATTGCACAAGGAAAGAGCGCACGATTCCCTTCCTTGGATGCCATTCGAGGCCGAAATTGGTGAACCCTAGAACCATTGGTATTCCTTAAATGCCTAGAAACCGAAAATCCTTGAAATCTGAAATTAATTAACCTCAAGAACTTGAATCGATTTACTTCGTGTCTTTCGGAACCGTTGGATCACGGTTTCCGTCATAAGAACCATTAGAGCCCAATTTAGGAACACTTGTGTCAGGTCGTGTCCTAGGTTTTAGGGAGTCTTAGGTTTTAGAGAGTCCTAGAGTTAGGAGTCCAGCCTCATCACGTACGTTTGCTATGGATAGCAACCGTGCCGTAGGTCTAGTTACACTAGTCACCCAATTTTTTCCCTAGGACGAGCCTAGTAAACTAGGATGTAGGCTAACCTGCATTAGTCTAAGGAACAATTTGCATTTAGATAAGAATCATATAGCATCTTAGATGAAATCCTAGGATAATAAAATCCTCAACTTGAATTAAATAACTTCTCCTAAAACTGTTGAAACAGTCAATCCCGTCTAGGTCGGTGTCTTAGTTGAGTTAGGCATAAGTAGCTTAGCTTAGGTGCACCGAACTACGTCGACTCTGATCCCAGTGAGGCTTGGGTACGTAGGCAGCTTGGATGTCTGATGGCATACCAACCGCGAGTCGGCACTACAACAAATTGTGGTGTTCTGTATATTAATTTTCTTGTAAAGGCTTAATTAAATCACTCAGGATTTTCCATGAAATTAGAATTTTAGGAGAACTTTCACTTAGATTGAATTCAAACAAATAAAGAAATCAAGTTACACACTTAGGATCTACATTGAAATTAGATTTTAGGATGCATGTCACTTAGTTCGCACATTAACAGAGAGTTGAATGAGCCATTTAAAATAAATTTAAAAGAGTTAGCTTTTGGAATCGAAGACCGATTATCGGGCAGGAATGGTGCATGTGGTGGATAACTCCCCATACCTTCCATTCTCGTAACCAGGTAGCGAGTCTAGATTTCTGGTTAATTATGGGTCCTAGATCCCACATCTAGGTGGCGACTCTGTCAGTCACTTTTGTGTGGAATTCGGATTGCCTTAGCAATCCCAAGTTCACATAAAAGATGAATTAAAATCAATAATTAAGATGCACACGCCAATCGCGTGGGTACGAGAGACCAAGAGAGAGCGTGGTGGCTCACGCCCCACCCCTCTCGAGGGATCGGGTCCCACAGTTTCGCACACTCTTTATGAAACGGACTAGAACTCTCTCATCACACCGAATTTTTAAATGAGATTTTTCCCTCGAACGAGAATTTGAAGACCTTCGATTGGTAGAAATTTCACCACATTTGGACCTAAAATCAGAGAGTTAAGGAGGTTTTAGTTTTGGGTTATGTTTCGCATGCTCTTTAGAAAACTGACCAGACCTCTCTAATGCCACCGAATTTTTAAGAGGGATTTCTTTCCCCTGAAAGAGAATTTGAAGACCTCCGATTGGTAGAAATTTCACCACTTTTAAACCTTCAATGCGGGAGTTATGGAGGTTTTATTTTTGGGTCCCATTTCGCACACTCTTTATGAATGAGACCAGAACTCTCTCATCGCACCGAATTTTTAATTGAGATTTTTCCCCTTGAACGAGAATTTGAAGACCTCCAATAGGTAGAGATTTCACTACTTTTGGACTTACAATGAGAGAGTTATCGAGGTTTTAATTTTGGGTGACGTTTCACACACTCTTTGTAAAATGGACCATAACACTCTCATCCCATCAAATTTTGAAACGAGTTTTCTATCCTGAAAGTGAATTTGAAGACCTCACGTTAGTAGAAATGGTGCCACTTTTAAACTTAAAATTAAAGAGTTATGGAGGTTTTAATTCTGGGTCACGTTTCGCACACTCTTAATGAAACGCACCAGAAATTTCTCATCCCATCGAAGTTTTAAATGAGATTTTTCCCCATGAACGAGAATTTGAAGAAATCCGATTGGTACAAATTTCTGCACTTTTGGACTTAAAATGAGAGAGTTATGGAGGTTCTAATTTTGGGTGACGTTTCTCACACTCTTTATAAAATGGACCATAACTCTCCCTCATCCCACCGAATTTTGAAAAGAGATTTCTTTCCCCTGAAAGAGAATTTGAAGACTTCCGATTGGTAGAAATTTCACCACTTTTAAACTTAAAATGAGAGTGTTATGTAGGTTTTAATTTTGGGTCACGTTTCGCACAGACTTTATGAAACGGACCAGAACTATGTCATCCCACCAAATTTCTAAATGAGATTTTCCCCTTGAACGAGAATTTGAAGACCTCCGATTGGTAGAAATTTCAACACTTTTATACAAAAAATGAGAGAGTTGTGGTGGTTTTAATTTTGGGTGACGTTTCACACACTCTCAATAAAGCCGACCAGAACGCTCACTTCCCATTGAATTTTGAAATGAAATTTCTTTCACCTGAAAGAGAATTTGAAGACCTCCGATTGGAAGAAATTTCACTACTTTCAAACTTTAAATGAGAGTGTTATGGAGGTTTTAATTTTCGGTCACGTACTGCACACTCTTTATAAAACGGACCTAACTCTCTCATCCCACCGAATTTTGAAACGAGATTTCTTTCCCCTGAAAGCGAATTTGAAGACCTCCGATTAGTAGAGATTTCTCCACTTTTGGACTTAAAATGAGAGAGTTATGGAGGTTTTAATTTTGGGTGACGTTTCGCATACCCTTTATAATACGGACCAGAACGTTCTCATCATACCGAATTTTGAAAGGAGATTTGTTTCCCCTGAAAGTGATTTTGTAGACCTCCGATTGGTAGAAAATTTTCCACTTTTGTACCTGAAATGAGAGAGTTATGGAGCTTTTAATTTTGTGTGACATTCCACACACTCTTTACAAAACGGACCAAAACTCTCTCATCCCATCGAATTTTGAAATGAGATTTCTTTCCCCTAGTTGTTATTCCTCTCTGCATGTAGAGGGTTTGCTTTTATGCTTATTGTTTATCTTTTCCTTAATCAATATATCTGGTCGGGGTCCTGCCTAACCCCAGCTTACCCATAAAAAAAGAGATTTCTTTTCCCTGAATGAGAATTTGAAGACCTCCGATTGGTAGAAACATCACCACTTTTGAACTTAAAATGAGAGAGTTATGGAGGTCTTAATTTTGGGTGACATTTCGCACACACTTTATAAAACGGACTAGAACGGTGTCATCCCACCGAATTTTGAAACGAGATTTGTTTCCCATGAAAGTGAATTTCAAGACCTTTGAATGGTAGAAATTGCACCACTTTTAAAATTAAAATTAGAGAGTTTTGGAGATTTCAATCTTGGGTCACATTTCGCACACTCTTTGTGAAACGGACCCGAACTCTGTCATCCCACCGAATTTTTAGATGAGATTTATTCCCTTGAACTAGAAATTGAAGAAATCATATTGGTAAAATTTTCACCACTTTTGGACTAAACATGAGTGAGTTATGGAGTTTTTAATTTTCGGTGACGTTTCGCACACTCTTTATAAAACGGACCAGAACACTATCTTATCCAATGAATTTTGAAATGAGATTTCTTTCCCCCGAAAGAGAATTTGAAGACCTCCAATTGGTAGAAATTTCCCCACTTTTAACCTTAAAATGAGAGAGTTATCGAGGTTTTAATTTTGAGACACGTTTCGCACACACTTTATGAAACGGACCAGAACTCTCCCATCCCACCGAATTTTTAAATGAGATTTTTCCCATGAACGAGAATTCGAAGACCTCCGATTGGTAGAAATTTCAACACTTTTATACTAAAAATGGGAGAGTTATGGAGGTTTTAATTTTGGGTGACGTTTCGCACGCTCTTTATAAAACGGATCAGAACTCTCTCATCCCTCCGAATTTTTAAATGAGATTTTCCCCTTGAACGAGAACTTGAAGACCTCCGATTGCTTGAAATTTCATCACTTTTATACTAAAAATGAGAGAGTTATGGAGGTTTTAATTGAGGGTGACGTTTGAAACACTCTTTATAAAATGGACCAGAATGCTCTCATCCCACCGAATTTTGAAACGAGATTTCTTTCTCCAGAAAGAGAATTTGAAGACCTCCGATTGGTAGAAATTTCACCACTTTCAAACTTAAAATGAGAGAGTTAAGGAGGTTTTAATTTTGGGTCACGTTTCGCACACCCTTTATAAAACGGACCAGTAGTCTCTTATCCCACCGAACTTTTAAATGAGATTTTTACCCCTGAACGAAAATTTGAGTATTTCCGATTGGTTGAAATTTCACTACTTTTGGACTTAAATTACGAGAGTTATGGAGGTTTTAATTTTGGGTGACGTTTCACACACTGTTTATAAAACCGACCAGAACGCTCTCATCCCATCGAATTTTGAAATGAGATTTGTTTCCGCTAAACGAAAATTTGAAGAGCTCCGATTGGTAGAAATTTCACAAGTTTTAAACTTAAAGTGAGAGTGTTATGGAGGTTTTAATTTTGGGTCACGTTCCGCACACTCTTTATAAAATAAACTAGAACTCGCTCATCCCACCGCATTTTGAAATGAGATTTCTTTCCCCTGAAAGAGAATTTGAAGACTTCCAATTGGTAGAAATTTCAACAGTTTTGGACTTAAAATGAGAGAGTTAGGGTGGTTTTAATTTTGGGTGACGTTTCGCACACTCCTAATAAAATGGACCAGAATGCTCTCTCATCCCACCAAATTTTGAAACGAGATTTCTTTCCCCTGATGGGCAATTTTAAGACCTCCGATTGGTAGAAATTTCACCACATTTGGACTTAGAGAGAGAGTTATAGAGGTTTTAATTTTGGGTGACGTTTTGCACACTTTATATAAAACGGACCAGAACTCTCTAATCCCAACGAATTTTGAAACAAGATATCTTTCCCCTGAAAGTGAATTTGGAGACCTCCGATTAGTAGAAATTTCACCGAGTTTAAACTTAAAATTATCTGGAGGTTTTAATTTTGGGTCACGTTTCGCACTCTTTATGACATTGACCAAAAGTCTCTAATCCACCCAATTTTTTAAATGAGATATTTCCCCTTTAAAGAGAATTTGAAAACCTCCAATTAGTAGAAATTTCACCACTTTTGGACGTAAAATGAGAGAGTTATGGATGTAAAATTTTGGATGATGAATCGCACGCTCTTTATAAAACGGATTAGAACTCTCTAATCCCACCGAATTTTGAAGAGAGATTTCAATCCCCTGAAAGAGAATTTGAAGACCTCTGATTGGTAGAAAGTTCACTACTTTTAAACTTAAAATGACAGAGTTATGGAGGTTTTAATTTTGGGTCTCATTTTGCACACACTTTATTAAACAGACCAGAACTCTCTCGTCCCACCGAATTTTTAAATGAGATTTTTCCCTTGAATGAAAATTTGAAAAGACCTCCAATTGGTAGAAATTAACACTTTTATACTTAAAATGAGAGAGTTATGGAGGTTTTAATTTTGGGTGACGTTTCGCACGTTCTTTATAAAACGGACCAGAACTCTCTCATCCCACCGTAGTCTGAAACGAGATTTCTTTCTCCTGAAAGAGAATTGGAAGACCTCCGATAGGTAGAAATTTCACCACTTTTAAACTTAAATTGACAGAGTTATGGAGGTTTTAATTTTGGGTCTCGTTTCGCACACACTTTATGAAACGGACCAGAACTCTCTCATCCCACTGAATTTTTAAATGAGATTTTCCCCTTGAATGAGAATTTGAAGACCTCCGATTGGTAGAAATTTCAACACTTTTATATTTAAAATGAGAGAGTTATGGAGGTTTTAATTTTGGATGACGTTTCGCACGCTCTTTATAAAACGGACCAGAACTCTCTCATCCCACCGAAATTCGAAATGAGGTTTCTTTCCCCTGAAAGTGAATTTTAGACCTCCGATTGGTAGAAATTTCACCACTTTTAAACTTAAAATTAGTGAGTTATGGAGGTTTTAATTTTGGCTCACGTTTCCCACACCCATTATGAAATGGACCAGAACTCTTTCATCCCGCCGAATTTTTCAATGAGATTTTTCCCACTGAACGAGAATTTGAGGACCTCCGATTGGTAGAAATTTCACCACTTTTGGATTAAAAATGAGAGAGTCGCGCGGAGGTTTTAATTTTGGGTGATGTTTCCCACGCTCTTTATGAATCGGATCAAAACTCTCTCATCCAACTAAATTTTGAAACGAGATTTCTTTCCCCCTGAAAGGGAATTTGAAGACCTCTGGTTTGTAGAAACTTCACCACTTTTGAACTTAAAAAGAAAGTTATAGAGGTTTTAATTTTGGGAGACATTTCACATACTCTTCCTAAAACGGACCAAAACCCTCTCATCCCACCGAATATTGAAACGAGATTACTTTGCCCTCAAAGTGAATTTGAAGACCTCCGATTGGTAGAAATTTCACCACTTTTAAACTTAAAATTAGAAAGTTTTGTTGGTTTTAATTTTGGCTCACGTTTTGCACACTCATTATGAAACAGACCAGAACTCTTTCATCCCGCAGAATTTTTAAATGAGATTTTTCCCACTGAACGAGAATTTGGGGACCTCCAATTGTTAGAAATTTCACCTCTTTTGGACTAAAAATGAGTGAGTTACGGAGGTTTTAATTTTGGGTGACGTGTCGTACGCTCTTTACAAAATGGAGTAGAACTCTTTATCACACCGAATTTTGTAACGAGATTCCGTTCCCCTGAAAGTGAATTTGAAGACCTCCGATTGGTAGAAATTTCACCACTTTTGGACTTAAAATGAAAGAGTTATGGAGGTTTTAATTTTGGGTGACGTTTCACATACTCTTCATAAAACGGAACAAAACCCTCTCTTCCCCTCGAATATTGAAACGAGATTAGTTTCCCATGAAAGTGAATTTGAAGACCTCCGATTGGTAGAAATTTCACAACTTTTCAACTTAAAATTAGAGAGTTATGGAGGTTTTAAATTTGGGTCATGTTTCGCATACTATTCCTGAAACAGACCAAAACCCTCTCATCTCATCCCACCGAATATTGAAACGAGATTACTTTTCCCTGAAAGTGAATTTAAAGACCTCCGATGGGTAGAAAGTTGACCACTTTTAAACTTAAAATTAGAGAGATATGGAGGTTTGAATTTTGGGTAACATTTCGCACACTCTTTATAAAACGGACCAAAACTCCCTCATCCCACCGAATTTTGAAACGCGATTTCTTTCCCTTGAAAGAGAATTTGAGCACCTCCGATTGGTAGAAATTTCAACACTTTTGGACTTGATATGAGAGAGTTACGGAGGTTTTAATTTTGGATGACCATTCGAATGCTCTTTATAAATCGGATCAGAATTCTCTCATCACACCGAATATTGAAACGAGATTACTTTCCCCTGAAAGTGATTCTGAAGACCTCTGATTGGTAGACATTTACCACTTTTGGACTTAAAATGAGAGAGTTATGATGGGCTTAATTTTGGGTGACATTTCGCAAACTCTTTATAAAACGGACAAAAACTCTCTCATCCAACCGAATTTTGAAACGAGATTCCTTTCCCCTGAAAGAAAATTTGAAGACCTCCGAGTGGTAGAAATTTCACCACTTTTGGACATAAAATGACAGAGTTATAGAGGTTTTAATTTTGGGTGACGTTTCGCACGCTCCTTATAAAATGGACCAAAACTCACTAATCGCACAGAATTTGGAAGAGAGATTTCTTTCCCGTGATTGAGAATTTGAAGACTTCCGATTGGTTGAAATTTCACAATTTTTAAACATTAATTGAGAGGGTTGTGGAGGTTTTATTTTTGGGTCACGTTTCACACTCTTTATGAAACAGACAAGAACTCTCCAATCCTACTGAATTTTTAAATGAGATTTTTCCGTTGAATGAGAATTTGAAGACCTCCGATTGGTAGAAATTTCACCACTTTTGGACTTAAAATGAGAGAGTTATGGAGGTTTTAATTTTGGGTGACGTTTCGCAAACTCTTTATAAAACGGACCAAAACTCTCTCATCCTACCAAATTTTGAAACGAGATTTCTTTGCCCTGAAAGAAAATTTGAAGACCTCCGACTGATAGAAATTTAACCACTTTTTAAAGTAAAATGAGAGAGTTTTGGAGGTTTTAATTTTGGGTGATGTTTCGCTCGCTTCTTTTAAAACGGACCTAAACTCACTAATCCCACCGAATTTTGAAGGGAAATTTCTTTCCCACCGAATTCTGGGCCAGAACTCTCGCTTCCCACCAAAATTTTAAATGTGATTTTCTCCTTCAAAGAGAATTTGAAGATCTCCGATTGTTAGAAATTTCACCACTTTTAAACTTAAAATTCGAGAACTCTTTCATCCCGCCGAATTTTGGGTCACGTTTCGCACACCCATTATAAAATGGACGAGAACTCTTTCATCCCGCCGAATTTTAAAATGATATTTTTCCCACTGAACGAGAATTTGAGGAGCTCCGATTGTTAGAAATTTCACCTCTTTGGACTAAAAATGAGAGAGTTGAGGAGGTTTTAATTTTGGGTGACGTTTCACTCGCTCTTTATAAAACTGAGCAGAACTCTTTATCCCACCGAATTTTGAAAAGAGATTCCTTTCCCTTAAAGTGAATTTGAAGACATCCGATTGGTAAAAATTTCACCACTTTTGGACTTAAAATGAAAGATTTATGGGGGTTTTAATTTTGAGTGACGTTTCGCATACTCTTCATAAAACTGACCAAAACCCTCTCATCCCACCGAATATTGAAACAAGATTAGTTTCCCATGAAAGTGAATTTGAAGACCTCTGATTGGTGGAAATTTCACTACTTTTAAACTTAAAATTAGAGAGTTATGGAGGTTTTAATTTTGGGTCACGTTTCGCACACTCTTTATGAAATGGACCAGAACTCTCGCTTCCCACCGAATTTTTAAATGTAATTTTTTCCTTTGAAAGAGAATTTGAAGACCTCCAATTGGTAGAAATTTCACCACTTTTGGATGTAAAATGAGAGAGTTATGGAGGTTTCAATTTTTGGTGACGTTTCGCACGCTCTTTCTAAAATGGACCAGAACTGTCTAATCAAAACGAATTTTGATGAGAGATTTCTTTCCTCTGAAAGAGAATTTGAAGACATCCGAGTCGTAGAAATTTCATCACTTTTAAACTTAAAATGATTGAGTTATGGAAGTTTTAATTTTGGGTCACGTTTCGCATACACTTTGTGAAAGGGACCAGAACTCTCTCATTTCACCGAATGTTTAAATGAAATTTCTCCCCTGAACGAGAATTTGAAGACCTCTGATTGGTAGAAAGTTCACCCCTTTAGGACATAAAATGAGTGTCATGGAGGATTTAATTTTGGGTGACGTTTCGCGCACTCTTCTTTATAGAATGGAGTAGAACTCTCTCATCCCACCGAATTTTGAAACGAGATTTCTTTCCCATGAAAGAAAATTTGAAGACCTCCGATTGGTAAATTTCACCACTTTTGGATGTAAAATGAGAGTTATGGAGGTTTTAATTTTGGGTGACGTTTCCACGCTCTTTATAAAATGGATAAAAACTCTCTAATCCCACCAAATTTTGAAGAGATATTTCTTTCCCTTGAAAGGGAATTAGAAGACTTCCGATTGGTAGAAATTTTGCAATTTTTAAACTTAAAATGAGAGGGTTATGGAGGTTATATTTTTGGGCCACGTTTCGCACTCTTTATAAAACGGGCAAGAACTCTCTCATCCCACCGAATTTTTAAATGCGATTTCCCCTTGAATGAGAAATTGAAGACCTCCAATTGGTAGAAATTTCACAACTTTTGTACTTAAAATTAGAGAGTTATAGAGGTTTTAATTTTGGGTGACGTTTCACACACTCTTTATAAAACTGGCTAGAACGCTCTCATCCCACTGAATTTTGAAACGAGATTTCTGTCCCCTGAAAGAGAATTTGAACACTTCCCCGATTGGTAGAAATTTCACCGATTTTAAACTTAAAATGAGAGAGTTATGGAGGTTTTAATTTTGGGTGACGTTTCGCGCACTCTTCTTTATAGAACGGACTAGAACTCTCTCATCCCACCGAATTTTGAAACGAGATTTCTTTCCCCTGAAAGAAAATTTGAAAACCACTGATCGGTAAATTTCACCACTTTTGGACGTTAAATGAGAGAGTTAATTTTTGGTGACGTTTCCATGCTCTTTATAAAACAGACCAAAACTCTCTAATCCCACCGAATTTTGAAGAGAGATTAGTTTTCCCTGAAATGGAATTTGAAGACTTCCGATTGGTAGAAATTTTACAATTTATAAACTTCAAATGAGAGGGGTATGAAGGTTTTATTTTTGGGTCACGTTTCAGACACTCTTTATGAAACGGGCAAGAACTCTCTTCCTACCGAATTTATAAATGCTATTTTCCCCTTGAATGAGAATTTGATGACCTCCGACTGGTAGAAATTTCACCACTTTTGGACTTAAAATGAGAGAGTTATGGTGGTTTTAATTGTGGGTGACGTTTCACACACTCTTTATAAAACTGGCCAAAACGCTCTCATCCCACTGAATTTTGAAATGTGATTTCTTTCCCTTGAAAGAAAATTTGAAGACCTCCGATTGGTAGAAAATTCACCACTTTTGGACTTAAAATGAGAGAGTCATGAAGGTTTTAATTTTGGGTGACGTTTTGCGCACTCTTCTTTATAGAACGGACTAGAACTCTCTCATCCCACTTAATTTTGAAACGAGATTTCTTTCCCCTGAAAAAAATTCTAAGACCTCCGATTTGTAAATTTCACCACCATTGGACGTAAAATGAGAGAGTTATGAAGGTTTTAAGTTTAGGTGACGTTTCCACCCTCTTTATAAAAAGGATCAAAACTCTCTAATCCCACCGAATTTTGAAGAGAGATTTCTTTTCCTTGAAAAAGAATTTGAAGACTTCCGACTGGTAGAAATTTTGCAATATTTAAACTTAAACTGAGAGGGTTATGGAGGTTTTATTTTTGGTTCACGTTTCAATAACTCTTTATGAAACGGGCAAGAACTCTCTCATCCCACCGAATTTTTAAATTCGATTTTCCCCTTGAATGAGAATTTGAAGACCTCCGATTGGTAGAAATTTCACCACTTTTGGACTTAAAATGAGACTAATGGAGATTTTAATTTCGGGTGATGTTTCACACACTCTTTATAAAACGGGCCTGAACGCCCTCATCCCACTGAATTTTGAAACGAGATTTCTTTCCCATGAAAGAGAATTTGAAGACTTCCGATTAGTAGAAATTTCACCAATTTTAAACTTAAAATGAGTGAGTTATGGAGGTTTTTATTTTGGGTGACGTTTTACACACTCTATATAAAATGGACTAGAACTCTCTCATCCCACCGAATATTGAAACGAGATTAGTTTCCCATGAAAGTGAATTTGAAGACCTCCGATTGGTAGAAATTTCAGCACTTTTAAACTTAAAATTAGAGAGTTGTGGAGGTTTTAATTTTGGGTCACATTTCGCATACTATTCCTGAAACGGACCAAAACCCTCTCATCTCTTCCAACTGAATATTGAAACGAGATTACTTTTCCCTGAAAGTGAATTTAATGACCTCCAATGTGTAGAAAGTTGACCACTTTTAAACTTAAAATTAGAGAGTTATGGAGGTTTGAATTTTTGGTAACGTTTCCAATACTCTTTATAAAACGGACCAGAACTCCCTCATCTCACCGAATTTTGAAACGCGATTTCTTTCCCGTGAAAGTGAATTTGAGCACCTCCGATTGGTAGAAATTTCAACACTTTTGGACTTGAAATGAGAGAGTTATGGAGGTTTTAATTTTGGGTGACCATTCGCACGCTCTTTATAAATCGGATCAGAACTTTCTCATCACACCAAATATTGAAACGAGATTACTTTTTCCTGAAAGTGATTTTGAAGACCTCCGATTGGTAGAAATTTCACCACTTTAGGATTTAAAATGAGAGAGTTATGAAGGTTTTAATTTGGGTGACATTTCGCAAACTCTTTATAAAACGGACAAAATTTTTGTCATCCAACCGAATTTTGTAACGAGATTTCTTTCCCCTGAAAGAAAATTTGAAGACCTCCGATTGGTAGAAATTTCACCACTTTTGGACGTAAAATGAGAGAGTTATGGAGGTTTTAATTTTGGGTGTCGTTTCGCACGCTCCTTATAAAACAGACCAAAACTCACTAATCCCACCGAATTTGGGAGAGAGATTTCTTTCCCGTGAGAGGGAATTTGAAGACTTTCGATTGGTAGAAATTTCACCAGTTTTAAACTTAAAATGAGAGGGTTGTGGAAGTTTTATTTTTGGGTCACGTTTCGCACACTCTTTATGAAATGGACAAGACCCCTCCAATCCCACTGAATTTTTAAAAGAGATTTTTCCGTTGAATGAGAATTGGAAGACCTCCGATTGGTAGAAATTTCACCACTTTTGGACTTAAAATGAGAGAGTTATGGAGGTTCTAATTTTGGGTGACGTTTCACAAACTCTTTATAAAACGGGCCAAAACTCTCTCATCCTACCGAATTTTGAAACGAGATTTCTTTCCCCTGAAAGAAAATTTGAAGACATCCGACTGGTAGAAATTTCACCACTTTTGAAATTAAAATGAGTGAGTTATGGAGGTTTTAATTTTGGGTGACGTTTCGCACGCTTCTTATAAAACGGACCTAAGCTCACTAATCCCACTGAATTTTGAAGGGAGATTTCTTTCCCCTGATAGAAAATTTGAAGACCTCCGATTGGTAGAAATTTCACCACTTTTGAATGTAAAATGAGAGAGTTATGGAGGTTTTAATTTTGGGTGACGTTTCGCACGCTCCTTATAAAATGGACCGAAACCCACTAATCCCACCGAATTTTAAAGAGAGATTTCTTTCCCCTGATAAAGAATTAGAAGACTTCAGATTGGTACAAATTTCACAATTTTTAAACTTAAAAGGAGAGGGATATGGAGGTTTTGTTTTTCGGTCATATTAACACATTCTTTATGAAACGGAGAAGACCTCTGTCATCCCACTGAATTTTTAAATGGGATTTTTCCCCTTTAATGAGAATTTGAAGACCTCCGATTGGTAGAAATTTGACCACTTTTGGACTTAAAATGAGAGAGTTATGGAGGTTTTAATTTTGGGTGACGTTTCACACTCTTTATAAAATTGGTCAGAATGCTCTCAGCCCACCGAATTTTGAAAATGAGATTTCTTTCCCCTGAAAGAGGATTTGAAGACTTCCGATTGGTAGAAATTTCACCACTTTTAAACTTAAAATGAGAGAGTTAAGGAGGTTTTAATTGTGGGTGACGTTTCGCACACTCCATATAAAACGGACCAGAACTCTCTCTCATCCCACCGAATTTTGAAACGAGATTTCTTTCCCCTGAAAGACAATTTTAAGACCTCCGATTGGTAGAAATTTCACCGCTTTTGGACATAAAATATGAGAGTTATGGAGGTTTTAATTTTGGGTGACGTTTCGTACACTCTTTATAAAACGGACCAGAATTCTCTAATCCCACCGAATTTTGAAACGAGATTTCTTTCTCCTGAAAGGGAATTTAAAAACCTCCGATTGGTAGAAATTTCTCCACTTTTGGACATAAAATGAGAGAGTTATGGAGGTTTTAATTTTTGGTGACGTTTCGCATACTCTTTATAAAACGGACCAAATCGCTCTCATCCCACCGAATTTTGAAACGAGATTCCTTTCCCCAGAAAGTGAATTTGAAGAGCTTCGATTGGTAGAAATTTCACCACGTTTAAACTTAAAATTAGAGAGTTATGGAGGTTTCTATTTTGGGTCACGTTTCGCACACTCTTTACGAAATCGACCAGAACTCTCTAATCCTTCCGAATTTTTAAATGAGATTTTTTCCCTAGAACGAAAATTTGAAGACCTCCGATTGGTAGAAATTTCACCACTTTTGGAAGTAAAAAGGTAAAATTTTGGAAGACATTTCACACGCTCTTTATAAAATCGACCAGAACTTCTAATCCCACCGAATTTTGAAAAGAGATTTCTTTCCCCTGAAAGAAAATTTCAAGACCTCCGATTGGTAATAATTATTTCACCACTTTTAAACTTAAAATGAGAGAGTTATAGAGGTTATAATTTTGGGTCTCGTTTCGCTCACACTTTATGAAATTGACTAGAACTCTCTCATCCCACCGAATTTCTAAATGAGATTTTCCCCTTGAATGAGAATTTGAAGACCTCTGATTGGTTGAGATTTCAACACTTTTATAATTAAAATGAGGGAGTTATGGACGTTTTAATTTTGGGTGTTGTTTCGCACACTTTTTATAAGACGGACCAGATCCCTCTGATCCCACCGAATTTTGAACGTGATTTCTGTCCCCTGAAAGTGAATCTGAAGACCTCCGATTGGTAGAGATTTCTCCACTTTTGGACATAAAATGCGAGAGTTATGGAGGTTTCAATTTTGGGTGATGTTTCACGTACTCTTTGTAAAACGGACCAGAACGCTCTCATCCCACCTAATTTTGAAACGAGATTCCTTCGCCCTGAAAGTGAATTTGAAGACCTCCGATTGGTAGAATTTTCACCACGTTTAAACGTAAAATTAGAGAGTTATGGAGGTTTTAATTTTGGGTCACATTTCGCACACTCCTTATGAAATCGACCAGAACTCTCTAATTCGACCGAATTTTTAAATGAGATTTTTTCCCTTGAACGGGAATTTGAAAACCTCCGATTGGTAGAAATTTCACCACTTTTGGACGTAAAATGAGACAGTTATGGAGGTAAAATTTTGGATGACGTTTCGCACGCTCTTTATAAAACCGACCAGACTTCTCTAATCCCACCGAATTCTGAAGAGTGATTTCTTTCTGCTGAAAAAGAATTTGAAGACCTCCAATTGGTAATAATTTCACCACTTTTATACTTAAAATGAGGGAGTTGTGGAGGTTTTAAATTTGGGTCGCTTTTCTCACACACTTCATGAAACGGACCAGAACTCTCTCATCCCACTGAATTTCTAAATGAGATTTTCCCCTTTAATGAGAATTTGAAGACCCCAGATTGGTAGAAATTTCAACACTTTTATAATTAAAATGAGAGAGTTATGGAGGTTTTAATTTTGGGTGATGTTTCACATACTCTTTAAAAAACGGACCAGAACTCTCAAATCTCACCAAATTTTGAAATGAGATTTCTTTCCCCTGAAATTGAATTTGAAGACCTTCGATTGGTAGAAATTTCTCCACTTTTGGACACAAAATGATAGAGTTATGGAGGTTATACTTTTGGGTGACTGTTTGAGAAATTAAATAACCGCAAGTGCACGGATCGTGTAAATACGGGTCGAACTCAGGGAAGAGAAATCTAGTTGTCAATCATATTCTTTTACCGATTAGAATACTAGCTATGATATAATGTTGCCTGGAATGGACTCAGGATTTTCGTGGACTTAGACCTCAGAGCCAACACTATATATAAGCGTATATTCTATTCAATCTAAGAATCAAATTCAACTAAGATCTTTTTGATTTAAAATCCTAATTTAGGCAAAGTGTACCAAATTTTAATGATCTCTATTAACTACTTATCTAATTTAATTAGAAAACTAAATTCTAAGGGCTTAAGTAAATTGGAAAATTATAAAAGTAATTTGGAATAGTGTAAAAACCTTAATTCAATATAAAAGATTACTTAGGGTTAGAATCCACCAAGGGTTTGGATTAAATTGATTAATTAAAACAACTCTTGAATTGGGTTGAAAATTCGATTAACTAGTCAATAAGGAATAAGATCAAAGGGATGTCATTCCTTATAAGTAATTAATCAAATCCACTCTCCAATTTAATATAATTATATAGAACTTTATATTTGTTAATCAATAATCATTCATACGAAAGGGGAAAGCCAATGGCATGAATGATTGGGATTTTTCAAACATATAATCCTACACAATTTTTCAATTGAGTAGATTGATTTAATTATAAATATTTCTCCTTCCCCATGGCTTCAACTAAACCCTAAGTAATTAAGATTTAGTTGTTCATGGAAAATGGAAGAAAAACAAAAATAAAGGAGATAGAAAAGAGAAGAGATGCCATATAATTACTTGAAAGGAAAACTAAAAAAAATAAACTCTCCACTAGTTTAATTTAAACCAAAAATACATCACTTTGGAACTAAAAAATAGAACAAAAAAAAAAGAAAACTTATTCTTTTCTTCTCCTTCAAACAATGGTTGAATCTTCCTTCTTCAATGCCTTGATATCACCTTGGATTAAGCCTTGGACGGTTGGATCGGATGAAAGAACACACCACACTTCCATACACTTCGAACGAGATAAAGAACAAGCAAATGATCGACGAAAAATTAAGGGAGAAAAGAAAAATAATGAGCAAAAATTCAAGAAGCCAAGAGGGAGAGAAAAGATTACAAGGGAACTAAAATTGGAAGAGAGTTCAAGAGACAAGAGAGAAAAGAGAGAGAGAATAGTGTCCCCTTTTCCATTTCCCAACCCAAAATAACCCTCGTGCATGGACTAAGGAAAACTCACGTAAATAAATCCCAACCTTCTATATAGAGAGAGAGAGAGAGTGTGTGAGAGTTACAAAATTTAGCAAGTTCCAAATATTGCTGCCGAATTACTATAGTGGGCTTTGGCAGCTTGTGTAATCTTTTGAAAGGAATTTGGCATACTTGCACACTAAGGAAATAGCTAAATCTTTTTAAGTTTGTGAGTGAAAACTTTCAAAAATATCAGCCCCAAAATTCTCTTTCCACATTAACTAACGTCCCTTTTTGGAAAATATTTTCTTGGAAAATATCCTTTCCCTTTTGGACGTTTCTCCTTAAGATGCCACTTCTATTTTCAGAATTGGTAGCCCTTTGAATTATCGTGTGTTAATCCGACACTACATAAATTGATATTGGCACTACCCTTCTTGGATTAGAAATTCAAATTCAAAAATAAAGGAAAGGGTGGGTCCCACTTGTGTTGCTAGAAAAGTCAAGCTTCTATTGCCGTCATCTTTCCATGCATGTTCCAATTATGACATGCATGCCCTTCTTGCATGCTAGCTTTCCAATACCTCGTCCCCATTATTTCTATACATTTCACAATTTCTTTCAAAGCTATATAAATATCTTGTCAATTTCTCCTTTTTGTGGGCTTGTACATTGCAGCTTGCCTTTTTAAGAGAGTGAGGTTGGCCTAAGATGGAAAGCATGTCTCTCACATGCAGCCAAGAGAAAGTTGTTGTTTTATTCTAACATATTGGGCCCCACTTTTCATTACCACCTAACTATGAAATGCATCACCATGTTGAAACCTCCATTCGGTCAACATTTATCACAAATCGATTTTCATTTGTAGCCGTTGATATTGGCACCACCATTTTATGATCCAAACCTTTCAATTTAATGTATGTTCGGCTTCAATATAAGTAATTAATGCTCCTAAAACCATTTCTGTAAGGTGATCAACGTCCATTGATGGTTCTCTCAATCCCTTTCACAAGATGATCCAGACAGTCCATTTAGTGCGACCCATTAAATGAAGTTGAAATCTAAAACCCGCTTAATGCATAAATAAGGGAAGTGATATTTACACCCTTTTTATCTTTTTAGCTTCATTTTCTGTAAAAATCCATATAACCCTTTAACACTAGAAACACACAAAATACCTTAGTAGCACCGCTTTAATTATCAAATATGCATGCTTTTTACACCTATCATTCACACATAAATGTGCTCATCAGTGACGTTTCACAAACTCTTTATAAAGTGGAGCAAAACTCTCTCACCCAACTGAATTTTGAAACGAGATTTCTTTCTCCTGAAAAGGAATTTGAAAACATCTGATTCGCGGAAATTTCACCACTTTTGAAATTAAAATGAGAGAGTTATGGAGGTTTTAATTTTGGGTGACGTTTCACATACTCTTCATAAAACAGACCAAAACCCTCTCATACCACCGAATATTGAAACGAGATTAGTTTCCCATGAAAGTGAATTTGAAGACCTCCGATTGGTAGAAATTTCACCACTTCTAAACTTAAAATAACAGAGTTATGGAGGTTTTAATTTTGGGTCACGTTTCGCACACTATATGAAAGGGACTAGAACTCTCCCATTCCACCGAATTTTTAAATGACATTTTCCCCTTGAACGAGAATTTGAAGACCTCCGATTGGTAGAAAGTTCACCACTTTTGGACTTAAAATGAGAGAGTCATGGAGGTTTTAATTTTGGGTGACGTTTCGCGCATTTTTCTTTATAGAACGGACTAGAACTCTCTCATCCCACCGAATTTTGAAACGAGATTTCGTTCCCCTGAAAGAGAATTTGAAGACCTCCGATTGGTAATTTTTGGTGACGTTTCCACGCTCTTTATAAAATGAACCCAAACTCTCTAATCCCACCGAATTTTGAAGAGAGATTGCTTTTCCCTAAAACGGAATTTGAAGACTTCTGATTGGTAGAAATTTTGCAATTTTTAAACTTAAAATGAGAGGGTTATGGGGGTTTTATTTTTGGGTCACGTTTCGCACGCTCTTTATGAAACGGGCAATAACTCTTTCATCCCACCGAATTTTAAAATGCGATATTTTTCCTTGAATGAGAATTTGAAGACCTCCGATTGCTAGAAATTTCTCCACTTTTGGATTTCAAATGAGAGAGTTATGGAGGTTTTAATTTTGGGTGATGTTTCACACACTCTTTATAAAACTGGCCAAAACGCTCTGATCGCACTAAATTTTGAAACGAGATTTCTTTCCCCTGAAAGAGAATTTGAAGACTTCCGATTGGTAGAAATTTCACCAATTTTAAACTTTAAATGAGAGGGTTATGGAGGTTTTAATTTTGGGTGACGTTTCACACACGCCTAATAAAACGGACTAGAACTCTATCATCCAACCGAATTTTGAAATGACATTTCTTTCCCCTGAAAGGGAATTTGAAGACTTCTGATTCGGAGAAATTTCACCACTTTTGAACTTAAAATGAGAGAGTTATGAAGGTTTTAATTTTGGGTGACATTTCGCATATTCTTCCTAAAACGGACCAAAACCCTCTCCTCTCATCCCACCGAATATTGAAACGAGATTACTTTTCCCTGAAAGTGAATTTAAAGACCTCCGATTGGTAGAAAGTTGGCCACTTTTAAACTTAAAATTAGAGAGTTATGGAGGTTTGAATTTTGGGTAACGTTTCGCGCACTCTTTTTAAAACGGACCAGAACTCCCTCAACCCACCGAATTTTGAAACCCGATTTCTTCCCCCTGAGAGAGAATTAGAGCACCTCCGATTGGTAGAAATTTGAACACTTTTGAACTTGAAATGAGAGAGTTATGGAGGTTTTAATTTTGGGTGACCATTCGCACGCTCTTTATAAATCGGATCAGAACTCTCTCATCATGCCGAATATTGAAACGTGATTACTTTCCCCTGAAAGTGATTTTGATGACCTCCGATTGGTAGAAATTTCACCGCTTTTGGATTTAAAATGAGAGAGTTATGAAGTTTTTCATTTTGGGTGACATTTCGCAAACTCTTTATAAAACGGACCACAACTCTCTCATCCAACCGAATTTTGAAATGAGATTTCTTTCTTGAAGACCTCCGATTGGTAGAAATTTCACAACTTTTGGACGTAAAATGACAAAGTTATGGAGGTTTTAATTTTGGGTGACGTTTCGCACGCTCCTTATAAAACGGAGCAAAACTCACTAATCCCACCGAATTTCGAAGAGAGATTTCTTTCCCCTGATAGAGAATTCGAAGACTTCCGATTGGTAGAAATTTCATAATTTTAAAACTTAAAATGAGAGGGTTATGGAGAGTTTATTTTTGTGTCACGTTTCGCACACTCTTTATGAAACGGACAAGAACTCTCCAATCCCACTGAATTTTTAAATGAGTTTTTTTCGTTGAATGAGAATTTGAAGACCTCCGATGGGTAGAAATTTCACCATTTTTGGACTTAAAATGAGAGAGTTATGGAGGTTTTAATTTTGGGTGACGTTTTACAAACTCTTTATAAAACGGACCAAAACTCTCTCATCCAACCGAATTTTGAAACGAGATTTCTTTCTCCTGAAAGAAAATTTGAAGACCTCCGATTGGTAGAAATTTCACCACTTTTGAAACTAATATGAGAGAGTTATGGAGGTTTTAATTTTGGGTGACGTTTCGCACACTTCTTATAAAACGGACCCAAACTCAGTAATCCCACCGGATTTTGATGGGAGATTTCTTTCCCTTGTTAGAATATTTGAAGACCTCCAATTGGTAGAAATTTCACCACTTTTGGACGTAAAATGAGAGAGTTATGGAGGTTTTAATTTTGGGTGACGTTTCGCATGCTCCTTATAAAACGAAACAAAACCCACTAATCCCACCGAATATTAAAGAGAGATTTCTTTCCCCTGATAGAGAATTAGAAGACTTCCGATTGGTAGAAATTTCACAATTTTTACACTTAAAATGAGAGGGTTATGGTGGTTTTATTTTTCGGTCATATTCACACACTCTTTACGAAACGGTGAAGAACTCTCTCATCCCACTTGATTTTTAAATGAGATTTTTCCCCTTGAATGAGAACTTGAAGACCTCCGATTGGTAGAAATTTCACCACTTTGGGACTTAAAATGAGAGAGTTATGGAGGTTTTAATTTTGGGTGACATTTCACACACTCTTTATAAAATTGGCCAGAACGCTCTCAGCCCACCGAATTTTGAAACGAAAATTCTTTCCCCTGAAAGAGGATTTGAAGACTTCCGATTGGTAGAAATTTCACCACTTTTAAACTTAAAATGAGAGAGTTAAGGACGTTTTAATTTTGGGTGACGTTTTGCACACTCTTTATAAAACGGACCAGAACTCTCTCATCCCACCGAATTTCGAAACGAGATTTCTTTCCCCTGAAAGAGAATTTGAAGACCTCCGATTGCTAGAAATTTCACCACCATTAGACTTAAAATAAGTGAGTGATGGAAGTTTTAATTTGGGTGATGTTTTGCACACTCTTTAAAATACGGACCAGGACTCTCTCATCCCATAGTATTTCGAAACGAGATTTCTTTCCCCTGAACGTGAATTTCAATACCTACGATTGGTTGAAATTTCACCACTTTTAAACTTAAAATGAGAGAGTTCTGGTCCGTTTTATACAGAGTGTGCAAAACGTCACCCAAAATTAAAATCTCCATAACTCTCTAATTTTAAGTCCAAAAGTGGTGAAATTTCAAGCAATCGGAGGTATTGAAACTCACCTTCAGGAGAAAGAAATCTCGTTTCGAAATACTGTGGGATGAGAGAGTCCTGGTCCGTTTTTTAAAGAGTGTGCAAAACATCACCCAAATTAAAACTTCCGCCACTCACTTATTTTAAGTCCAATGGTGGTGAAATTTCTACTAATTGGAGGTCTTCAAATTCTCTTTCAGGGGAAAGAAATCTCACTTCAAAATTCGGTAGGATGAGAGAGTTCTGGTCCGATTTATAAAGAGTGTGCAAAACGTCACCCAAAATTAAAACCTCCATCACTCTCACATTTTAATTCCAAAAGAGGTTAAATTTCTACCAATCGGAGGTCTTCAAATTCTCTTTTAGGGGAAAGAAATCTCGTTTAAAATTTCGGTAGGATGAGAGACTTACGGAGCGTTTTATAAAGAGGGTGCGAAACATCACCCAAAATTAAAACCTCCATTACTCTCTAATTTTAAGTCCAAAACTGGTGAAATTTCTACCAATCGGAGGTATTGAAATTCACCCTCAGGTCTAGTTTCGAAATACTGTGGGATGAGAGAGTTCTGGTTCGTTTTTTAAAGAGTGTGCAAAACATCACCCAAATTAAAACATCCATCCCTCACTCATTTTAAGTCCAAAAGTGGTGAAATTTCTACCAATCGGAGGTCTTCAAATTCTCATTCAGGGGAAAGAAATCTCGTTTAGAAATTCGGTGGGATGAGAGAGTTCTGGTCCGTTTTTTAAAGAGTGTGCAAAACGCAACCCAAAATTAAAACCTCCATCACTCTCACATTTTAACTCCAAAAGAGTTTAAATTTCTACCAATCGGAGGTCTTCAAATTCTCTTTCAGGGGAAAGAAATCTCGTTTAGAAATTCGGTGGGATGAGAGAGTTCTGGCCCGGTTTATAAAGAGTGTGCAAAACGTCACCCAAAATTAAAACCTCCATCACTCACACATTTTAACACAAAAAGAGGTTAAATTTCTACCAATCGGAAGTCTTCAAATTCTCTTTCCGGGGAAAGAAATCTCATTTAAAAATTCGGTGGGATGAGAGACTTCAGGAGCGTTTTATAAAGAGGGTGCGAAACGTCACCCAAAATTAAAACCTACATAACTCTCTAATTTTAAGTCCAAAACTGGTGAAATTTCAACCAATCGGAGGTATTGAAATTCACTTTCAGGGGAAAGAAATCTCGTTTCGAAATACTGTGGGATGAGAAAGTTCTGGTCCGTTGTTTAAAGAGAGCAAAACATCACCCCAATTAAAACTTCTATCACTCACTTATTTTAAGTCCAAAGGTGGTGAAATTTCTACCAATCAGAGGTCTTCAAATTGTCTTTCAGGGGAAAGAAATCTTGTTTAGAAATTCGGTGGGATGACAGAGTTCTGGTCCATTTTTTAAAGAGTGTGCAAAACGCCACCCAAAATTAAAACCTCCATCACTCTCACATTTTAACTCCAAAAGAGGTTAAATTTCTACCAATCGGAGGTCTTCAAATTCTCTTTAAGGGGAAAGAAATCTCGATTAAAAATTCGGTGGGATGAGAGACTGCAGGAGCGTTTTACAAAGAGGGTGCGAAACGTCACCCAAAATTAGAACCTCCATAACGCTCTAATTTTAAGTCCAAAAGTGGTGAAATTTCTACCAATCGGAGGTATTGAAATTCACCTTCAAGGGAAAGAAATCTCGTTTTGAAATACTGTGGGATGAGAGAGTTCTAGTTCATTTTTTAAAGACTGTGCAAAACATCACCCAAATTAAAACATCCATCACTCACTCATTTTAAGTCCAAAGGTGGTGAAATTTCTACCAATCAGAGGTCTTCAAATTCTCTTTCAGGGGAAAGAAATCTCGTTTAGAAATTCGGTAGGGTTTGAGAGAGTTCTGGTCCGTTTTATAAAGAGTGTGCAAAACGTCACCCGAAATTAAAACCTCCATCACTCTCACATTTTAACTCCAAAAGAGGTTAAATTTCTACGAGTTCAAATTCTCTTTCAGGGGAAAGAAATCTCGTTTAAAAATTCGGTGGGATGAGAGACTTCAGGAGCGTTTTATAAAGAGGGTGCGAAACGTCACCCAAAATTAAAACCTCCATAACTCTCTAATTTTAAGTCCAAAAGTTGTGAAAGTTCTACTAATCGGAGGTACTGAAATTCGCCTTCAGGGAAAAGAAATCTAGTTTCGAAATACAGTGGGATGAGAGTGTTCTGGTCCATTTTTTAAAGAGTGTGCAAAACGTCACCCAAATTAAAACCTCCGTCACTCACCCACTTTAAGTCGAAAGGTGGTGAAATTTCTACCAGTCGGAGGTCTTCAAATTCTCTTTCAGGGGAAAGAAATCTCATTTAGAAATTCGGTGGGATGAGAGAGTTCTGGTCCATTTTTTAAAGAGTATGCAAAACATCACCCAAGTTAAAACCTCCATCACTCACTCATTTTAAGTCCAAAAGTGGTGAAATTTCGACCAATCGGAGGTCTTCAAATTCTCTTTTAGGAGAAAGAAATCTCCTTTAGAAATTCAGTGGGATGAGAGTTCTGGTCCGTTTTGTATAGAGTGTGTAAATTGTCACCCAAAATTAAAACCTCCAAAACCCTCTCATTTTAAGTCCGAAAGAGGTGAAATTTCAATCAATCGGAGGTCTTCAAATTCTCTTTAAGGGGAAAGAAATCTCGTTTAGAAGTTCGGTGCGATGAGAGAGTTCTGGTCCGTTTCATAAAGAGGGTGTGAAACGCCACCCACAATTAAAACCCCCATAACTCACTCATTTTAAGTCCAAAACTGGTGAAATTTCTTCCAAACTAGGGTCTTCAAATTCTCTTTCAGCGGTAAGAAATCTCGTTTAAAAATGCTGGGGGATGAGAGAGTTCTGGTCCGTTTTATAAAGAGTGTGCAAAACGTCACCCAAATTAAAACCTCCATGACTGTCTCATTTTAAGTCCAAAAGTGGTGAAATTTCTACCATTCAGAGGTCTTCAAATTCTCTTTTAGGGGAATGAAATCTCGTTTACAAATTCGGTGGGATGAGAGAGTTCTGGTCTGTTTTTTAAAGAGTGTGCAAAACATCACCCAAATTAAAACCTCCATCCCTCACTCATTTTAAGTCCAAAAGTGGTGAAATTTCTACCAATCGGAGGTCTTCAAATTCTCTTTCAGGGGAAAGAAATCTCGTTTAGAAATTCGGTGGGATGAGAGAGTTCTGGTCCGTTTTATAAAGAGTGTGCAAAACGTCACCAAAAATTAAAACCTCCATCACTCTCACATTTTAACTCCAAAGAGGTTAAATTTCTACCAATCGGAGGTCTTCAAATTTTCTTTTAGGGGAAAGAAATCTCGTTTAAAATTTCGGTGGGATGAGAGACTTCAAGAGTTTTTATAAAGAGGGTGCGAAACGTCACCCAAAATTAAAATCTCCATAACTCTCTAATTGTAAGTCCAAAAGTGCTGAAATTTCTACCAATCGGAGGTATTGAAATTCACCCTCAGGGGAAAGAAATCTCGTTTTGAGATACTGTGGGATGAGAGAGTTCTGGTCCATTTAATAAGGAGTGTGTGTAACGTCACCGAAAAATTAATACATCCACAACACTCCCATTCTATGTCCAAAACTGGGGAAATTTCTACCAATCGGACGTCTTCAAAAATTAAAACCTCCATAAATCCCTAATTTTAAGTCCAAAAGTGGTGAAATTTCTACCATTCGGAGGTCTTCAAATTCTTTCTCAGGGGAAAGAAATCTCGTTTAAAAATTCAGTGCGATGAGAGACTTCCAGAGCGTTTTGTAAAGAGGGTGCGAAAAGTCACCCAAAATTAAAACCTCCATAACTCTCTAATTTTTAGTCTAGAAGTGGTGAAATTTCTAGCAATCGGATGTTTTGAAATTCAACCTCAGGGGAAAGAAATCTCGTTTCGAAATACTGTGGGATGAGAGAGTTCTGGTATGTTTTTTAAAGAGTGTACAAAACATCACCCAAATTAAAACATCCATCACTCACTCATTTTATGTCCAAAGGTGGTGAAATTTCTACCAATCGAAGGTCTTCAAATTCTCTTTCAGGGGAAAGAAATCTCGTTTAGAAACTCGGCGGGATGAGAGAGTTCTGGTCCATTTTATAAAGTGTGTGCAAAACGTCACCCAAAATTAAAACCTCCATCACTCTCATATTTTAACTCCAAAAGAGGTTAAATTTCTACCAATCGGAGGTCTTCAAATTCTCTTTCAGGGAAAAGAAATCTCGTTTAAGAATTTGGTGGGATGAGAGACTTCGGGAGCGTTTTATCAAGAGGGTGCGAAATGTCACCCAAAATTAAAACCTCCATAACTCTCTAATTTTAAGTCCATAAGTGGCGAAATTTCTACTAATCGGGTATATTGAAGTTCGCCTTCAGGGGAAAGAAATCTCGTTTCAAAATACAGTGGAATGAGGGAGTTCTGGTCCATTTTTAAAACAGTGTGCAAAACTTAACCCAAATTAAAACAAAACTTAACCCAAATTAAAACCTCCATCACTCACTCACTTTATGTCCAAAGGTGGTGAAATTTCTACCAGTCGGAGGTCTTCAAATTCTCTTCCAGGGGGAAGAAATCTCGTTTAGAAATTCGGTGGGATGAGAGAGTTCTAGTCCATTTTTTAAAGAGTGTGTGAAACGTCACCCAAAATTATAACCTCTGTAACTCTCTCATTTTAAGTCCAAAGGTGGTGAAATTTCTACCAATCGAAGGTCTTCAAATTCTCTTTCAGGGGAAAGAAATCTCGTTTAAAAATTCGGTGGGATGAGAGTTCTGGTCCGTTTTATATAGAGTGTGTAAAATGTCACCCAAAATTAAAACTTCCAAAACTCTCTCATTTTAAGTCCAAAAGAGGTGAAATTTCTATCAATCAGAGGTCTTCAAGTTCTCTTTTAGGGGAAAGAAATCTCGTTTAGAAATTCAGTTGGATGAGAGAGTTCTGGTCCGTTTCATTAGGAGGGTGTGAAACGCCATCCAAAATTAAAATCCCCGTAACTCTCTCATTTAAAGTCCAAAACTGGTGAAATTTTTTTCAATCTAAGGTCTTCAAATTCACTTTCAGCGGAAAGAAATCTCCTTTAGAAAGGGGATGAGAGAGTTCTGGTCCGTTTTATAAAGAGTGTGCAAAACGTCCCCAAAATTAAAACCTCCATCACTGTCTCATTTTAAGTCCAAAAGTGGTGAAATTTCTACTATTCAGAGGTCCTCAAATTCTCTTTTAAGGGAAAGAAATCTCGTTTACAAATTCGGTGGGATGAGAGTGTTCTGGTCCACTTAATAAAGAGAGTGTAAAACATCACCCAAAATTAAAACATCCACAACTCTCCCATTCTATGTCCAAAACTTGCAAAATTTCTACCAATCGGACGTCTTCAAAATTTAAAACCTACATAACTCCCTAATTTTAAGTACAAATGTGGTGAAATTTCTACCAATCGGAGGTCTTCAAATTCTCTTTCAGGGGAAAGAAATCTCATTTAAAAATTTGGTGGGATGAGAGACTTCAGGAGCGTTTTTTAAAGAGGGTGTCAAACGTCACCCAAAATTAAAACCTCCATAACTCTCCAATTTTAAGTCCAAAAGTAGTGAAATTTCTACCAATCGGAGGTAATGAAAGTCACCTTCAGGGGAAATAAATCGTTTCGAAATACTGTGGGATGAGAGAGTTCTGGTCTGTTTTTTAAAGAGTGTCCTAAACATCACCCAAATTAAAATATCCATCACTCACTCATTTTAAGTCCAAAGGTGGTGAAATTTCTACCAATCGGAGGTCTTCAAATTCTCATTCAGGGGAAAGAAATCTCGTTTAGAAATTCGGTGGGATGAGAGAGTTTTGGTCCGTTTTATAAAGAGTGTGCAAAACGTCACCCAAAATTAAAACCTCCATCACTCTCACATTTTAAGTCCAAAAGAGTTTTAATTTCTACCAATCGGAGGTCTTCAAATTCTCTTTCAGGGGAAAGAAATCTCGTTTAAAAATTTGATGGGATGAGAAACTTCAGGAGAGTTTTTTAAAGAGGGTGCGAAACGTCACCCAAAATTAAAACCTCCATAACTCTCTAATTTTATGTCCAAAAGTGGTGATATTTCTACTAATCGGAGGTATTGAAATTCACCTTCATGGGAAAGAAATCTCGTTTCGAAATACAGTGGGATGAGAGAGTTCTGGTCCATTTTTTAAAGAGTGTGCAAAACTTCACCCAAATTAAAACCTCCATCACTCACTCACTTTAAGTCCAAAGGTGGTGAAATTTCTACCAGTCGGAGGTCTTTAAGTTCTCTTTCAGGGGAAAGAAATCTCGTTTAGAAATACGGTGGGATGAGAGAGTTCTGGTCGCTTTTTTATAGAGTGTGCAAAACATCACCCAAGTCGAAAGCTTCATCACTCACTCATTTTAAGTCCAAAAGTGGTGAAATTTTTACCAATCGGAGGTCTTCAAATTCTCTTTCAGGGGAAAGAAATCTCATTTAGAAATTCGGTGGGATGAGAGAGTTCTGGTCCGTTTTATATAAAGTGTTTAAAATGTCACCCAAAATTAAAACCTCCTAAACTCTCTCATTTTAATTCCAAAAGAGGTGAACTTTCTACCAATCAGAGGTCTTCAAATTCACTTTCCGGGGAAAGAATCTCGTTTTAAAATTCGGTGGGATGAGAGAGTTCTGTTCCGTTTTATAAAGAGTGTGCAAAACGTTACCCAAAATTAAAACCCCCATAACTCCCTCATTTTAAATTCAAAAGTGGTGAAATTTCTACCAGTTCGAGGTCTTCAAACTCTCTTTCAGGTGAAAGTAATCTCGTTTAGAAATTCTGTGGGAGGAGAGAGTTCTAGTCCGTTTTATAAAGAGTGTGCAAAACGTCACCCAAAAGTAAAACCTTCTTCAGTCCTCTCTTTTTATGTCCGAAAGTGGTGAAATTTCTACCAATCGGTGACAATCAAATTCTCTTACAGGGGAAAGAAATCACGTTTAGAAATTCGGTGGGATGAGAGAGTTCTGGCCCTTTTTTTAAAGGGTGAGAAATGTCATAAAAAATTAAAACCTCCTAAACTCTGTCATTTTAAGTTCAATACTGGTTAAATTTCTAGCAATCCGAGGACCTAAAATTCTCTTTCAGGGGCAAGAAAACTCGTTTCAAAATTCGGTGCGATGAGAGAGTTCTCGTTTGTTTTATAAAGAGTGTACGAAACGTCACCCAAAATTAAAGACTCCACAACTCTCTCATTTTACGTCTAGAAGAGGTGAACTTTCTACCAATCGGAGGTCTTCAAATTCTCTTTCAGGGAAAAGAATCTCATTTCAAAATTCGATTAGGATGAGAGAGTTCTGGTCCGTTTTATAAAGAGTGTGCAAAACGTTACCCAAAATTAAAACCCCCCATAACTTCCTCATTTTAAATTCAAAAGTGGTGAAATTTCTACCAGTTGGATGTCTTCAAACTCTCTTTCAAGGGAAAGTAATCACGTTTATAAATTCTATGGGAGGAAAGAGTTCTGGTCCGTTCTAAAAAGAGTGTGCAAAACGTCACCCAAAATTAAAACGTGTAAGCCCAATGGTTTCCACCTTGGCATTCCCATCTTATTTTGATGATTCCAATACACAAGTGATTTATGATCACTAATGTGTTTGATTGTCTAAGGTATAGATCACATTGGTGCTAAGTCAAGATTGCTTGGATAAAGGCTAAAGAAGCTCTCATTGGACCACATCATGAAGGCCAAAGACATTGAAGTCCAAGACAAGTGAAGACTTGAAGAATCCATTGAAGACCAAAGTCATATTTAGATTGTAAAAGATCCAATCTTAGTTTTAGATTTTAGAGGCATAATTAAGTTAATCTCACACACCCTAAAATGTATAAGTGATTGTCGTTGTGGTGTTCCAACTATGTAGAACCCTCATAACAATCCCAAGTTGGTGTAAAATTGGAAGCCCAAAAACAGAAGTGGAAATCTGCTCAACATAGGCTTCTCAGAACTCCGAGAGATTTCTCGGAGCTCCGAGCTCGGAACTCCGAGAAATCCTCGGAGCTCCAAGATTTGGTCCAGTAGACATTTTTCATCTTCTGTTTGTATTCCCGGAACTCCGAGAAAAATTCTCAGAACTTCGAGAACACTAATAACGGTCAGATTTATATCCGTTGGTGTTTTCTCCAGAATTACCACTATGCCACCAAACGGTCATATTTGGGTTTTTCTATATATATGGGTATTCCTAACTTCCATATTATCAATCCTAACACTCAAAAAACCTACTTGAACATCCATAGAGTGAATCAAACTTGTTTATGCCTCTCATTATCTAAAGATTAGGATTTGGATCATAGGCTCAATTTGTACATCTTCTACAATTCTTGTAAACCCTTGTGAGGGATTTTTTGTTCTTTCTTTCTTATCAAGAACCTTGTATCGGGCGAGTGTTCGGAGAAGCGTAGCCCACTCTCCGTGGTGAAGATAGCCACCAAGGTTAAAGGCGATCGGAATTGTAAACGGCATTGATCTTCACCGAAGTTAAGAAGATCACATAGTGAAGCCATCAACGGGTTTGGTTGGTGGAGTGGAGTAGGCCTCGCGTTTGGAGGACCGAACCACTTTAAATCTCGGGTGCAATCTCTCTTACTCTTGCTCTTTATTTGCATTTGCACTTTAGATTTAACTTGCATGCTTGAATTTTATTGTTGATGAAATTTCTAAAATTGGGTTTGATGTTTTTCAAAAGATTAAAACTCGGTAGCAACCTAATTTCTCACTCCTCATTTGTTGCCAATTCGGGACCGCCCTTGGAATTTCAAAACGTTGAAAACTAAATGCTGGTCCGTTCTATGGGAGGAGAGAGTTCTTCAAATGCTCTTTTAGGGGAATGAAATCTCGTTTAGAAATTCGGTGGGATGAGAGAGTTCTTGTCCGTTTTGTAAAGAGTGTGCGAAACGTCACCCAAAATTAAAGCCTCTGTAACTCTCTCATTTTAAGTACAAAACTGGTGACATTTTTACCGTTCGGAGGTATTGACATTCACCTTCAGGCGAAAGAAATCTCGTTTCGAAATTCTGTGGGATGAGAGAGTTCTGGTCCGTTTTTTAACGAGTGTGCAAAACATCGCCCAAATTAAAACCTCTATCACTCACGCATTTTAAGTCCAAAAGTGGTGAAATTTCTACGAATCGGAGGTGTTCAAATTCTCTTTCAGGGGAAAGAAATCTTGCTTAGAAATTCAGTGGGATGAGAGAGTTCTGGTCCGTTTTATAAAGAGTGTGCAAAACATCACCAAAAATTAAAAGCTCCATAACTATCTAATTTTAAGTCCAAAAGTGGTGAAATTTCTACCAATCGGAGGTATTGAAATTCACCTTCAGGGGAAAGCAATCTCGTTTCGAAATGCTGTGGGATGAGAAAGTTCTGGTCCATTTTTTAAAGAGTGTGCGAAACATCACCCAAGTTAAAACCTCCATCACTTACTCATTTTAAGTCCAAAAGTGGTGAAACTTCAACCAATCGGAGGTCTTCAAATTCTCTTGCAGGAGAAAAAATCTACTTTAAAAATTCGGTGGGATGAGAGACTTTTGGTCCGTTTGATAAAGAGGGTGCGAAACGTCACCCAAAATTAAAACCTCCATACCTCTCTAATTTTCAGTCCAAAAGTGCTGAAATTTCTACCAATCGGAAGTATTGAAATTCACCTTCAGGGGAAAGAAATCTCGTTTTGAAATGCTGTGGGATGAGAGAGTTCTAGTCCGTTTTTTTAAAGTGTGTGCAAAACATCACCCAAGTTAAAACCTCCATCACTCACTCATTTTAAGTCCAAAAGTGGTGAAATTTCTACCAATCGGAGGTCTTCAAATTCTCTTTCAGGGGAAAGAAATCTCGTTTAGAAATTCAGTGGGATGAGAGTGTTCTGGTCCGTTTTATAAATAGTGCAAAACGTCAGCCAAAATTAGAACCTCCAAAACTCGCTCATTTTATGTCCAAAAGAGGTGAAATTTCTACCGATCGGAGCTCTTCCAATTCTCCTTTAGGGGAAAGAAATCACGTGTAGAAATTCATTGGCATGAGAGAGTTTTGCTCTATTATAAAGAGTGTGCAAAACGTCACTCAAAATTAAAACCCTGTAACTCTCACAATTTAGGTACAAAAGTGGTGACATTATTACCATTCAGAAGTCTTCAAATTCTCTTTCAGGGGAAAGAAATCTCGTTTAAAAATTCGGTGGGATGACAGAGTTCTTGTCCGTTTTATAAAGAGTGTGGGAAACGTCAAACAAGATTAAAACCTCCATAACTCTCTCATTTTATGTCCAAAAGAGGTGAACTTTCTGCCAATCAGAGGTCTTCAAATTCACTTTCAGGGGAAAGAATCTCGTTTCAAAATTTGGCGGGATGAGAGAGTTTTGGTCCGTTTTATAAAGAGTGTCCAAAATGTTACCCAAATTTAAAACCCCCATAACTCCGTCATTTTAAATTCAAAAGTGGTGAAATTTCTACCAGTTGGAGGTCTTCAAACTCTCTTTCAGGGAAAAGTAGTCTCATTTAGAATTTCTGTTAGAGGAGAGAGTTCTGGTCCGTTTTATAAAGAGTGTGCAAAATATCAACCAAAATTAAAACCTCCATCACTCTCTCATTTTATTTCCAAAAGTGATGAAATTTCTACCAATAAGAGGTCTTCAAATTCTCTTTTAGGGGAAATAAATCTCGTTTAGAAATTCAGTGGGATGAGAGAGTTCTGGTCCATTTTATAAAGAGTGTGCAAAACATCACCCAAAATTATAACCTCCAAAACTCTCTCATTTTATGTCCAAAAGAGGTGAAATTTCTAACACTTTTAGGGGAAACAAATCTCGTTTAGAAATTTGGTGGGATAAGAGAGTTCTAGTCGATTTTATAAAGAGTGTGCAAAACGTCACCCAAAATTAAAATCTCCTAACTCTCTCATTTTAAGTACAAAAGTGGTGACATTACTACCATTTGGAGATCTTCAAATTCTCTTTAAGGGGAAAGAAATTTTGTTTAAAAGTTTGGTGGATTGAGAGAGTTCCGGTCCGTTTTATAAAGAGTGTGTGAAATGTCAACCAAAATTAAAACCCCCATAACACTCTAATTTTAAGTCCAAATGTGGTGAAATTTCTATAATTCGGAGGTCTTCAAATTCTCTTTCAGGGGAAAGAAATCTCGTTTAGAAATTCTGTGGGTGAGAGAGTTCTGGTGCGTTTTTTAAAGGGTGAGAAACGTCACAAAAATTAAAACCTCCTTAACTCTCTCATTTTGAGTCCAATAGTGGTTAAATTTCTACCAATCCGAGGTTCTAAAATTCTCTTTTAGGGGCAAGAAATCTCGTTTCAAAATTCGGTGCGATGAGAGAGTTTTCGTCTGTTTTATAAAGAGTGTAAGAAACGTCACCCAAAATTAAAACCTCCACAACTCTCTCATTTTATGTCCAAAAGAGGTGAACTATCTACCAATCGGAGGTCTTCAAATTCTCTTTTGGGGGAAAGAATCTCATTTCAAAATTATGTGGGATGAGAGAGTTCGGGTCCGTTTTATAAAGAGTGTGCAAAACGTTACCCAAAATTATAACCCCCATAACTCCCTCATTTTAAATTCAAAAGTGGTGAAATTTCTACCAGTTGGTGTAGAAACCCCCATTTTGCTACGCTTTAAAAAGCAAAAGATTCAGTAGTATCATCGAGTTTTGAATCCGTATTCAGCATTAGATTAGGCATCCATGCATTTTAGGGTAGATTTCATTTCATTATGTGAGTTTTGAAGTTGATTCGCGATCCTGAAGGTCTCTAGGGGGTTCCTTTGGCCTCTGGAAGATGAAAGTTCAAGTTTCCAAGCAAATGAAAGAACCTGCTATTTTTAGAATTTTCAGGGTTTCCCTCATTTTTGCCTATTTTGCACTGCAGGTGTATTTTGGTCATTCTCGATGTGTCTCGTTTGACCCCCGAGGTATATTTGAGAAATCTTAAGTGATTTTACAAATTTTGAAAAAGCTGCTATTTTTAGAAACTCATGGGGCTTCCACATTTTCATCATCTTATGGATATTTCAATCATTTCTCATATGTCCAAAACCATCTCGAGGCTACGGCTGTGGATTAGGAGTAATTTCGTAAGATTTGGGAAACCTGCTAGATTTATATCTCTCAAGATTTTCTCTTAGTCTTGCACTTCAGGGGTATTTTAGACATTTCCAAACATATCATATTTGGTCCCTAAGTTTTGTCTAAGAAATCTTGAGTCCGTTCATAAATTTTTAAAAATCTGCTATTTTTAGAATTTCTCAGGGTTTTCCCTAGTTTCGCCAAATTCTAGCACCTCGGGGTAATTTGGTCTTTTCCTGTGTGATTCTTTTGATCCCCGAAATATGTCTGAGAGATTATGAATGATTTCCTGAATTTTGGAAAACCTGCTAAATTTAGAATTTCTTAGGAGTTTCGCTTAATTTGGAAATTCTAAATGATGAGGGAATTTTGGGTATTTTCAGGGGATACCAAATGATCCTGTTTAATATTGCTCACCGAAAGGAACCAATTTCAAAAGTTTATGTTTTTGAAGTTTGACCACAAAGACTTTCCATTTTTAATTTTTCTCTTTAGGGGTTGAACCAATCTGAGGGTATTTTGGTTGCATTTAGATGTCTAACAGTCAAATAGGGGCATTTTGGTCCGAAAAGTTATTTTCCAAAAAAGATGGTCCCATCATGTGTGAGGGATGCACCATAAATGTCAAATGGGTTGGGTCCATATATAGAATGTTGAATTTAGAAAGATTTTATTGATTTTTTACGAAAAAACACGAAACCCGTGTGAAATGGCCCATTGGGCTAAAGCCCGCAAAGATGGAGCTCATGTAGGTTCACCCATATGGGTCAACCACCATGGTGGGCGGCCCACATGGTTGACCCACATGAGTTTAGCACCCAACCTTGATGATGTCACAATGGTGACATCATATTTGTTAAAAGAAAAATAAAAAGAATAAAAAATGAAAAGAAGGAAAGAATGAAAAGATGAATGATTGCTTAAAAAGGTTTTCTTCCAAAGAAGCAATGTGGAATGAGAATAGCATGTCTTGATTGACAAGAAATTAAGATTGGAATCAAATCCAATTTGAAAACAAGAAAGAAAGAAAGCAAGTGGGGAAAATTAGAAACAAGCCAAAAAGGGAGCTCTCACATTGGAAATTATTATTTCTCTCTTAACTCTAGCTTTTTTTGTATAAAAATCAAAGCAAACAATCCTAGAAAAGATTGGAAAGAATCCAAATTCGTCCTTTTTCTCTCTCCTCCCAAGAAAAAAAAAAAAAAACCTCTTCTCTCTTGAAGTGTGTTCATATCTCTCAAGGGTTCTTCGCAAAAGGGATTCTTAAAATCCCTTTTCTTCTTCAACAAATCACACATCAAGGATCTTTTTTTTTGTAAGTAAGTTGGGGTTAGGCAAACCCCGACCAGCTAAAATTAATGAGAAAGAGAATTACAATCTAAGGGGGCTCAAAGGCCAACAGGCGGGGAACATGCTCCCAGGAAATAAAAAGAACAAAAGAGACAAGAAAAAACATAAGAGATACAGAGCTATGTCCTTGTGTAGCGGACTCCAGCAGAATCAGTTGCAATAATATCTTTGAGAGGGTTTGGGATGGACGACAGAGGGATGTCATCACCCTTGCAAGGGCAGTCCTCTTTTGAAAGGAAATCAGCAGCTGAGTTTGCTTCTCTCCAAACATGAGTGACTTTCCAGTCAACAAAGGCAGCCAGACCAAGGCAGATTTTGTCCAACAAGGTGAGGGCCTCCCATGGGCAGGGGGCTTGAGAGTTGATAATATTGACTGCATTGAGGGAGTCAGATTCAACCCAGATTCAGTTGAGGGTTTTTTCCTGAGCCAAAAAGATTCCAATATAGTCAATAGCTTTCAGTTCCAAGATTGTGATGTCGTCATTAGAAGCAGGAATAGAGAAGAGGGCGAGAACAGAGTTGGGGTCCCTAATTAGACCTCCCAAGGAGGCACCATTAACAAAAAGGGATGCATCAGTGTTAATTTTGGCAACACCGACAGGGGGCTTGATCCAGGAGCAGGTTCGGGTTAGATTAGGTTTCAGATGGATAGGGATATTGAAATGGAGGGCAACTTGGAGACTTCTGGGGGAATGATTATCATGGGTGGGGAGGAATCTAATTCTAGATTGAATCTTGTCAATGATCAGATGAAGAATATCTCTTTTGTGGGTTGGGGTACCTCCGTGAAGTCTTGAATTTCTTTCCTGCCATATACAGCATATGGCTGCCCCAAAAGAAACTTTCATGGCAATGGTATATTGGTTTGAGCCCTTGAATTGATTTCTCACCCATGCTTCTTCATCACACAGAGTTTTGCCAATTTTCCTTCTGTGTTTAAATCTCCACAGCAGAAAGATCCAAATCCATTTGCAGAAGGCATGTTAGAGATATTAAATAACCGCAAGTGCACCGATCGTGTAAATATGGGTCGATCTCAGGGAAGAGAAATCTAGTTATCAATCCTATTCTTGTACCGATTAGAATACTAGCTATGATATAATGTTGCCTGGCAAAATCTCAGGATTTCCGTGGACTTGACCTCGGAGCCAACACTATATATAAGTGTATATTCTAATCAATCTAAGAATCAAATTTAACTAAGATCTTTTTTATTTAAAATCCTAATTTAGGCAAAGTGTAACAAATTTTAATGATCTCTATTGACTACTTATCTAATTTAATTAGAAAACCAAATTCTAAGGGCTTAAGTAAATTGAAAAATTGCAAAAGTAACTTGGAATAGTGAAAAACCTTAATTCAATATAAAAGATTAATTAGGGTTAGAATCCACCATGGGCTTGGATTTGATTGATTAATTAAAATAATTTTTGTATATTGAATTGTATATTTGATAATTAGTCTATGGAAAATAAGATCAATGGATGTCATTGCCCATGAGTAATTTATCATAGACACACTCCAATTTAAAGGCTATATAAATATTTATAATGTTCATAGCAATCACTCATACAAAAGGGGAAAGCCAATGGCATGAATGATTGGTATGCAACAATTATAAACCATTAATTCCATACCATTAAATTTAATTAAGAACCTTTCTCTTTCCCCATGGTTTCATCTAAACCCTAAGTATATAGGATTTAGTTACTCATGAAGAAAGTCAAATAAACAAAAATAAAAAGTAGAAAGAAGAGAATTGCCATAAGAACTTGAGAAGGAAAAAAAAACAAATAGAACTCTTCTTTAATTGAAATTGAAAGTAAAAATACATCAAATTGTAATTTAAAATAAAGAGCAAAATAAGAAAAACTTATTATTTTTCTCCTTCAATGATTGAATCATTGTCCTCCTTCAAGCCTTGATCGGATTCCTCTGGTCGATACGAGTCCAACGGATCCGACCACGCGCGAATCAAAGCTAAAACGAAGAAGTTATGGTTCGTTGAAGTTTTAGAAAAAAAATAAAAAAAACTGCTGAAGACGCGTCGAGACGAGACGAGACGAGACTAAAAATTCAAGAAGATGGGAGAGAGTTCAAGAGAGATTGATATATAGATTTTGGGTGAGAAAGGTTGCTAAATTAAGTGATTGAAAAAGATGTAAGGTGGAGATTAAAAAGCTAATCTTAGGAAACAAATGAAATGACAAGATTAAGGCTTGAATGGGCTTTCTATATGCTTTCCTCTCTTTTTTTCTTTCCAAAGGTTTGTCTAAAACCTTCTAATTATTTTGTCAAGCAACTTTCTAAATGGTAGAAAAATAATGGAGAGTTTCCAAGTTGAGGAATATGTGCATGAAAGGACCAAATTGTCCCTATCTTTCGAATGAATTGCAACCATGCCATATACTTTCGCAAATGGCAAATCTACCCTTCCTTTGTAATGCACATAAACAACTAATAATTCCCTTCTCCTCTCTTAATCATTTCAATCTCAACCATTAGAATTAAGATCCTTTCTCTTCTCTTGTTTTTCATCATCCATCATTGAAATTTCATCTTTCAAAGCAAAATAAGGGGGTATGGCATTATCAATTTGATCCTACTCAAGCATCATGCCAATTCGGCCAACTAAGGCATCTTGAAACTTTGGATTTTCATGGCAATTGGTCAGTTCTTCACTATTTTCATATGTTAAGCTCAATTTCCTTCATAATTCCAATAAAAATCCTGAAACAACAAAAATAACAAAAATACCTTAGTAGCACCGCTTAAAACATAAAATATGCATGCATCCTACCACTACCATTCACACATAAATGTGTTCATCAAATTCCCCCATACTTGAGCTTTGCTTGTCCTCAAGCAATAAAGAAAAAATAACAAAATCGAAACAATAAAAATAAAATCCTAACTCATTTTCGTAGGAATCACGATTGCACTTAGCATGTGCAACAAGCCTTTAAACCCCTAGGTTACCCTAGTGGACGAGTTGTGTCTCGTGAGTGTTTGCCGTGAATATACATACAAAATTCCAAAATTTTAACTTTCTAAAAATAAAACTTTCTTTTACAAATCCAAAATATAGAATAAAGCCAAATATAACTAATCCTTTTGCTTTGATAAATTGCTCAAAATAGAAGAACAAGAATACCCCCATACTTAAACTTTGCATCCTATCCCAAGCTGGAAAAATTAGAAAAATATTTTAATCAAAGAATCCTCTTTTGAATTTGTCCTACTTTGCTCCCTTAAAATTGCCTCTAATGTAATCGTACCATAAAAGAAATTTAATTTCGAAACTTAATAGAAAAATTACAATCTTATATGGTCCACCATCATTTCCACTTTTTCATTACTTTCTAAGAATAGAACTCACTTTTTATATTCCTCTACTGCTTTTGGCGTGAATGACATGCAGGGCATGCACCAGACACCCAGGCTACTAATCTTTGATTTGCATATATCATAGACATTGATGCATATGAGTTCAAGTTTTACCTTTGATTACGTGCAATGCTTTGATTTATTAAGCTTTCTAATTGACCCATGTATGAAGTTTTCAGTCAGTTGCTCTCAAGCCAGTTGACTTTAAGGAACTAGGCATAAAAACCCTTCAGACTTAATAGCTCAAGTAAAAAAGGCTACAAATCAAAACTATAATCAAGAAGCAAACTTTCTAAAAATAATTCTTTCTTTCTTTTGTTTCAACCTTTCTTTCCTTTTTAACCATACCATATAAAAAACAAGTTTCTATTTCTATTTCTTATTCAAATCCTTTTAAAAGAAAGATTCCAAAAGAAAACAAAACTAAGAAAGGAAAGTATTCTTTCTAATTTTCAAATTCCAAAATTAAAATATCCACTAACTTTCTTTCTTAAAATAGGAAAACAACTTTCTTTTTAAGAATACCAAGTTCTTTTTAATTTGAAAAATTACCAAAAATAAAAGGAGAATAAAATTTCTAACTTTAACTATAGAAAAGATTAGAAAAGAAAGTTTCCAGAAGCTACCCCCCATACTTGATTTATGCATTGTCCTCAAGGCATTAAAAATAGAAAAAAAAATATGAGGACTAAAAATAGAAAGGAGGGTACGTACCGTATTTGTTTAGGCATGATTCGAATAGGAAGGTTCATGGAGATCCATGACCTCTTCCATATCCGGCTTTGACAACTCAATAAATGGCTTTAATCCTTGACCATTAACTTTAAAAATCTCACCATTGCTTGGATTTAGAACCTTGACCGCACCATGAGAGAAAATTTTATTAATCACATATGGTCCATCCCAACGGGATCTTAACTTACCTGGAAAGATATGTAATCTTGAATTGTAGAGAAGCACTTTTTCGCCCTCTTGAAACGATTTCCTCAAATATGTTTGTCATGAAAAGCTTTTGTCTTCTCTTTATAGATCTTTGCATTCTCGTACGCTTCATTACACAACTCCTCCAATTCAGAAAGTTGTAATCGCCTTTGAACGCATGCAGAAGACAAATCAAAGTTTAGTTTCTTAATAGCCCAAAAAGCTTTATGTTCCGATTCAACCGGGAGGTGACACGCTTTGCCATACACAAGGCGGTAAGGAGATTGACCAAGATCAGTCTTGAATGCCGTCCTATGAGCTCACAAGGCATCCACTAATCTAATGGACCAATCTTTACAGTTTGGATTCACTGTCTTCTCCAAAATTTGCTTAATTTGCCTATTTGAAACCTCCACTTGGCCACTCGTTTGAGGATGATAGGGAGTGGCCAACTTATGAGTAACACCATATTTCTTCATAAGAACTTCAAATGGTCTATTACAAAAGTGCTTACCCCTATCACTAATGATGGCACGAGGTGTACCGAAGTGCGAAAAAATATTTTCTTTAAGAAACTTGACCACCACCTTGTGGTCATTGGATTTGCAAGCAATGGCTTCAATCCATTTCGACATATAATCTACACCTAACAAAATATACAAATTTCCAAAAGAGTTGGGAAACGGACCCATAAAATCAATACCCCTCACATCGAAGATTTCTACCACTAAGATCGGGTTGAGGGGCATCATATTTCGCTTTGTAACTCTACCTAATGACTGACAAGATCTACATGCCTTACAAAAATCAAAAGCATCTCTAAAAAGACTTGGCCAATAGAAACCACATTGTAAAACTTTGTGCGCGGTTTTCTTTGCACTAAAGTGGCCACCACAGGCTTGATCATGGCAAAAAGATAGAATCGATTGGTGCTCATGATCGGGCACACATCGTCTGACAATTTGATCCGAACAAGTTTTGAACAAATAGGGATCATCCCAAAAGAAATACTTTACCTATGAGTGAAACCGGTATTTGTCTTGGTTGGACTAATGATCCGGTGTAGCACCTGTAACCAAGTAATTCACAATATCCGCATACCATGGCTCACTAGAAATAGCAAACAATTGTTCATCAGGGAAGTTTTCATTAATTGGACATTCGTCATTCTTTGCATTAGGAAGTCTAAACAAGTGATCGGCAACCAAGTTTTCCGTACCCTTTTTATCTCTAATCTCCAAATCAAACTCTTGAAGAAGTAAAACCCACCGAATGAGGCGAACTTTAGCATCCTTCTTTCCAACATGATACTTGATTGCCGAATGGTCGGTATAAATTATCACATGTGATCCAATCAAGTAGGACCGAAACTTCTCTAATGCAAACACAACCGCTAGAAATTCTTTCTCGGTAGTGGTGTAGTTGCGTTGTGCATCATTGAGAGTTCTACTTGCATAATAGATTACATGCGGTAATTTATTGAATCTTTGACCCAACACGGCTCCTATTGCAAAGTCGGAAGCATCACACACAATTTCAAACGGTTCGATCCAATTAGGTGCTTGAATGATGGGAGCCGTAGTTAGCTCATTTTTCAAACACTCAAAAGAATCGAAGCATTCTTTGGAAAACTCAATTTTTTGATCTTTTGCTAACAAGTTGGTTAGAGGCCTAGCAATTTTAGAAAAATCTTTTATAAAACGCCGGTAAAAGCCCACATGACCCAAAAATGATCGAATATCCTTCACACTTTTGGGTGGTAGAAGATGGACAATGAGATCCACCTTGGCTTTATCAACCTTAATTCCCTCTTTAGAAATCTAATGACCTAAAACTATGTCCTCTTTTACCATAAAATGACACTTTTCCCAATTGAGGACAAGGTTCTTTTCTCTACTCCTTTCTAAGACCAATTTTAAGTGATGTAAACATTTGGCATAGGTGGAGCCATGAATAGAAAAATCATCCATAAAAACCTCTAAGAAGGTCTCTACCATGTCAGAAAAGATACTCATCATGCATCTTTGGAAAGTTGCCAGTGCATTGCATAACCCAAAAGGCATACGTCTATAAGCAAACGTTCCAAAGGGGCATGTGAATGTCGTTTTCTCTTGATCTTCAGGAGCTATGGGAATTTGGTTGTAACCGGAATATCCATCAAGAAAGCAATAATACTCATGACCTGCTAACCTTTCTAACATTTGATCAATAAAAGGCAAAGGAAAGTGATCCTTCCAAGTAGCGGCATTAAGCTTTCGGTAGTCAATACAAACCCGCCACCCCGTTTGAATGCGAGTTGGAATAAGCTCATTGGTGGCGGATTGTATAACCGTGACTCCCGACTTCTTAGGCACTACTTGGACGGGACTCACCCATTGGCTATCCGAGATGGGATAAATGATCCCATTATCTAACCATTTTAAAATCTCTTTTTGGATGGCTTCCTTCATCACAGGATTAGCCCTTCTTTGATGTTCCCTTGAAGGTTTAGCACCCTCAACGAGATGGATGTGATGTTGCACAATCGAAGGGCTAATTCCTTTGATGTCGGCCATTGTCCAACCTATGGCTTCCTTGTTATCTTTTAGCAATTTAATGAGCTCCTCCTCTTGAGGGGAGGTTAAGTCCGCAACAATTATTATAGGCAAAGTACAATTATCATCCAAAAATGCATAACGTAAATGAGAAGGCAAGGGCTTCAACTCCAACTGTGGTGCTTCTTCGATTGATGTCTTTGGAAGAGATGTTGCGAGTGGTCCAACAGGCTCCACGTTTTGGATGGCAAAAGCTTTGGAAAAGAAATCATCTCCATCATTTCCTAGTTCGTCCAGCATTCTTGGAATCCTGCATCAAAATCAATTTCAAAATTAGAAACAATATCGTCAGGAAAGGAATGCAACATATTGATTTCTTCATGAAAATTTGGTTGCTTATCCAATCTAAAGACATTAAAATCCACCGATGTGTTTCCAAAAGACAATTTTATTAATCCATTTCTACAATTAATTAGAGCGGCTAGTGGCAAAGAACGGCCTACCAAGGATGATAGGAATTTGATCATTGATATTAGCAATAGGCTCGGTATCTAACACAACAAAATCTACGGAAAATAAAAAATCACCTCCTTTAACTAACACATCCTCAACCATTCCTTTGGGTGTTTTAATTGATCTATCCGCCAATTGAAGAGTGATGGTGGTTGGTTTGAGGTCTCTTAATCCTAGTTGCTTAAATACAGAAAAAGGCAAGAGATTTACACTTGCACCCAAATCCAAAAGAGCATGTTCAATATTTGTGTTACCAATAGTGCAAGAAATAGTAGGACATCCTGGATCTTTATACTTAGCCACCATTTGTTGAGACAAGATGGAACTTATATTTGCGGCCAAGAAAGCTTTTTTGGGCACATTAGTTGTGCGCTTTTGTGTGCACAAATCTTTCAACACTTTGGCATAAGTAGGAACCTGAGAAATCGCATCTAATAAAGGAATGTTAATTTGCACTTGTTTAAACACATTTAAAATTTTATCCATGGCATCCACCTTCTTATTATTAGCAAGTTTTCTTGAAAAAGGAGCTTTAAGCACATACTCATTTTCAAGTGGAGAAACAGCCTGCTCTTCACTTACCTGTTTGGGTTCCGCAATCGAGCCTGTTGGAGGGGAGTCTTTTCTTACCTCTTTGGATGTATCTTGTATATCTATAGAAGGTTCAAATCTGACCTCCTCCTTGTGGTAATCTCTACTACTCCTTAAAGCATATACGGCATTACATTGGTTGGAGGGCTCTTGCGGCGGCAAAATTGGTTGAATGGCATTCAACTGATTTGGCGGTACCTGTTGATTCACATTCATATTCACGTTCTTTGGATTAGGAACGGGTTGACTTGGCATCTTCCCCTTTTCCCTCTCATGCAACGCCATGGCAAGTTGGGAGATTTGCTTCTCCATGTTGTGTTGGCTTGTCATGAAAGTGCTAGTGAGAAGTTCTATGCCTTTTTCTAAGGAAGCAATGCGTGCCGACTCTCCTTGTTTTTGAAAACCCGGCGGTTGCTGATTTGAAACATTATTAATTATGGGATTTTGAAAAGTAGGAGGGGAAGGGGATGGCCGAACAAAAGTGGGAGGGAAGGTGGGCCTAGGTTGGCCGAATTGTCCTTGGCCTTGGAAATTAGATGGCCCACTTTGACTCCATGAAAAGTTGGGATGATTTCTCCATCCCGGATTATAAGTGCTAGAATAAGGATTATTAGCATAAAGAGCACTCACATTCTCATTAGAATTACCAAATTTAGCAAGAGTTGGACACTCTTCCATGAAATGGTCCGTGGCTTGACACCAATTACACATGGAAACACTATGTGCAATTTGATTGACTTGTGTAGGTTCTTTAACAACTATTGTTTCTAGCCTTTTGATTAGGCTATCAAGATGGGCCTCTTTTGCCACGGCACCCTCTATTAGAAATCCCTTGCTTGAAGTGGCTCTCTCACCGTCTTGAGTGGATTCCCACTCTCTTGTTTTTTCTGCCAAATCAAGTAAGAAGTTCCATGCCGCGGCCTCATCCGTGAAAGATGTAAAATCGTTAGGACACATGGATTCAAGAAGTTTCTTTGTTTGGTAATCTATGCCCTCATAAACAATTTGGCATAAGTGCCACAAATCAATTCCATGGTGAGGACACTCTTGGAGTAGGTCTTTGAACCTCTCCATAAACTTAGAAAATTACTCTAATGGCTTTTGTTTGAATTGTAAAATATCGTTCCTAAGCGTATTAGTTTTATGTAATGGAAAAAACTTTTTTAGGAAAGCGACGGCGAACTCCTCCCAAGTGGTGATGGAGTTTGTTGGTAAGCCATAGAGCCACTTTTTGGCTCCATCCTTGAGTGAAAACGTAACAAACCGCAACTTTACCGCATCATCGGTAAGTTGTTGCAACTTAATCAAAGCACATACATCTTCAAACTCACGCAAAAATAAATAAGCATCCTCCGAAGGGAGGCCATGAAAATGATAAAGCAAAGAGATAAATTGCAATTTTAGCTCAAAATTATTGCCCTGCGCAACCGGCAATTGAATGCAAGAAGGTTTCGCGGTTCGGGCCGAATAGAAGCGATCACGCAGACTCTTGGGCGGCTCTTGTTCTTCCACCATGACTACTTGATTTGGATTTGGTGCGATGTCTTCCGCCATCTCTAACCGGTTTGCTCTTTCTAATCGATTGGCCGAGTTCCGCACCCAACCTGCACTCATAAACACAAGAAAACCAAGTAAGAGAGATGGATAGCCAAGAAACCAAAAATATAACTAAACTAAAAATAACTACTAATCTAACACTTCGAATAATTAAGATTCTAATGCAACTCTCTTCCCGTTCAACGGCGCCAAAAACTTGATTGTGATATTAAATGACCGCAAGTGCACGGATCGTGTAAATACGGGTCGAACTCAGGGAAGCGAAATCTAGTTGTCAATCCTATTCTTGTACCGATTAGAATACTAGCTATGATATAATGTTGCCTGGCAAAATCTCAGGATTTCCATGGACTTGAACTCGGAGCCAACACTATATATAAGCGTATATTCTAATCAATCTAAGAATCAAATTTAACTAAGATCTTTTTTCTTTTAAAATCCTAATTTAGGCAAAGTGTACCAAATTTTAATGATCTCTATTGACTACTTATCTAATGTAATTAGAAAACCAAATTCTAAGGGCTTAAGTAAATTGAAAAATTGCAAAAGTAATTTGGAATAGTGAAAAACCTTAATTCAATATAAAAGATTACTTAGGGTTAGAATCCACCATGGGCTTGGATTTGATTGATTAATTAAAATAATTTTTTGTGTATTGAATTGTATATTTGATAATTAGTCTATGGGAAATAAGATCAATGGATGTCATTGCCCATGAGTAATTTATCATAGACACACTCCAATTTTAAAGGCTATATAAATATTTATAATGTTCATAGCAATCACTCATACGAAAGGGGAAAGCCAATGGCATAAATGATTGATATGCAACAATTATAAACCATTAATTCCATACCATTAAATTTAATTAAAAACCTTTCTCCTTCCCCATGGTTTCATCTAAACCCTAAGTATATAGGATTTAGTTACTCATGAAAAAAGTCAAAGAAACAAAAATAAAAAGTAGAAAGAAGATAATTGCCATAAGAACTTGAGAAGGAAAAAGAAAACAAAAAGAACTCTTCTTTAATTGAAATTGAAAGTAAAAATACATCAAATTGTAATTTAAAATAAAGAGCAAAATAAGAAAAACTTATTATTTTTCTCCTTCAATGGTTGAATCATTGTCCTCCGTCAAGCCTTGATCGGATTCCTCTCGTCGATACGAGTCCAACGGATCCGACCACGCGCGAATCGGAGCTAAAACGAAGAAGTTATGGTTCGTTGAAGTTTTAGAAAAAAATTAAAAAAACTGCTAAAGACGCGACGAGACTAAAAATTCAAGAAGATGGGAGAGAGTTCAAGAGAGATTGATATATAGATTTTGGGTGAGAAATGTTGCTAAATTAAGTGATTGAAAAAGATGTAAGGTGGAGATTAAAAAGCTAATCTTAGGAAACAAATGAAAGGACAAGATTAAGGCTTGAATGAGCTTTCTATATCTCTTCTAAAAAACACATGGGTTGCTTTCCTTCTTTTTTTTCTTTCCAAAGGTTTGTCTAAAACCTTCTAATTATTTTGTCAAGCAACTTTCTAAATGGTAGAAAAATAATGGAAAGTTTCTAAGTTGAGGAATATGTGCATGAAATGACCAAATTGTCCCTATCTTTCGAATGAATTGCAACCATGCCATATACTTTCGCAAATGGCAAATCTACCCTTCCTTTGCAATGCACATAAACAACTAATAATTCCCTTCTCCTCTCTTGATCATTTCAATCTCAACCATTGGAATTAAGATCCTTTCTCTTCTCTTGTTTTTCATCATCCATCATTGAAATTTCATCTTTCAAAGCAAAATAAGGGTGGTTTACTGATTCAAGGCGCAATGAAAGAAAATGTGGTTTACTGATTCAAGCCCATAGTGACATAGAAGGCAAGCGTGATCAGTGGTAATACCCAATGAACACAGACGGTCTCTTGTTGGGAGTCTGTTGCTGATGGCTTGCCATGCTGTGAGAGCATGATGGGGAATGTTTCCTGAAAACCAAATGGTTGAGCACCAGGGGACTTTCTGCGCTTTGATTCTGACTTCGTTCCAGGCTGATTTTGAGGTGAAAATACCATTTGAGCAAGGTTTCCAAATAGCTTTATCAGGGTAGCCAGGGCGGATGATTGCAGAAGAAATGGTCTTTTTTAAGACGCCGAGGTGGGGGAGATCAAACATCTGATCCTAGATGCCATTAAGGAGAAGGCTACTTAGGTTGGTTTTCTTACATCAAGGATCTTTGGGGTGTTCTTTGGGTCTTCTACATCATATAAAAGGATGCGACAAAGCGTATACCTTGGATATACGCACCCTAGAGACAAGGAGCGCAATCAACGGTATGATCTTTATCTTTGTAATATCAAAAGTAGAAAAACATGCTAGGGTTTTACTTTTGATAGATCAAATCAATGAATTTTTCTTTGAAATTCCGATATGTTTTAATATAGATTATAAGTTTTCAAAATTCAAAATTTCACCAAAAAATTAAATTTCCTCCATTTAATAATGATTTTCTTTCATTTTTTATTCAATATAGATTTAAATCGGATTATCAAAGCAAGTGTTAGAAAACGTGGGTTTCTTTAAAAACTGATATTTTTTGCGATTTCTATAAAATAAAATACTACTGGAAACTTAATTTCCAATCGCGGTTTGGCCGTTTTAATTTTCATTTTATTTTTTCAAACAATAACCCCGAAAGGGGTTATTTCTTGATGAACGAATCCAAAAGTATATCAAACCATGTCCAAAATTTGTGAAATCTTGTTTCCAAACCAATGTTTTGATTTCCAGAACAGTAAAAAATTTTCAGATTTTTTTGAATTTGTTTAATCCGATTTTAAATTATTTTAAATTTCGGCCATTTTTAATAAATATCAGAATATTTTACAAATTGATGAAACTCTCCAGAATTAATGTTCAATAATAAATTGAATTTCTCATGAAATTTTGTTTTTGAAAAAAGGTTTATTTATTTATTTTCTAATCACTTCTTCGTTTTACGTGCCGTAATTCATTTTCGTATTAAATTAGTAAATTTTTGAAATTTTTCTTTACAAACCAGTAACTTTGGTTACTGGAATGTTAGATAAACATTTTCAAATGGTTTTGCAAAGTTTTAATATGATTTTGTAATTTATTTTAATAAATGGGATTCAATTCCTAGGAAACAAATTCCCCTTTTTCTATTTAAAAATCGATTTTATGGAGGAGATTTAATTTTTAAGTTTTGAAATTTTGATATAAAATTTTATAATCTATTATATATCTACTTGAATTTTTTCATTTGATTTTAGGATACCATTAGGTTTGCTTTTTAAGTAATTCTTTGGTTTCATCTGATTTTTGTGTGAATTTAAATGGGCATCAAATCATCATAAAAATCCATGAAAGTCATGCAGTAGTCTAAGCTCATGATTAGATTTATACTGTAAGAGTGTAAGTTGATTTAAAATTGATATGTTATAGGTTACTATGTTAATCTATAATCTGATTTGAATTTTGAAAAATCAGAAATTGATATCTAATCTTAATGATAATTCATGCAAATTTTTAAGTAAGCTTTAATCATCTATATCTTTATTCTGTAAAAGTTTTGAGTAATTTAAAATTGATATAATATAGGTTGTTGTGTTAATCTATAATCTGATTTGGATTTTGAAAAATCGGGAATTGATATCAAATCTTAATGATAATTCATGAAATTTTTCCAGTAAGCCACAATCATCCATATCTTGTTACTGAAAAAGTTTCAACTGATTTGGAGTTTGATTGCTTAGGGTTACTGTCTAATCTGGTCTTAATGATATTAAATCACAATTTAATAGCAAATCAATACAAAAGTCAGTAAAAATCTCCAAAAAACCTTAAATTTTCATCATAAATTCAACCCCTAACTTTTTTGAAACAGAAACCTTAGGGTTCATAGATTGCCTTTGTAAATTGGCTATGCTATGATAATTTAACTGCCGAGATCGTAACCATAATCGTATACTAATTGCGATCGATCCAGCATAATTGGAGTGCGTAAATTATAGTATGTTATTGGCTCCGAGGTCCACTGTCCACAAAAATCCTGAGAAACATGCTAGGCAATAAGATACTATAACTTACGTGCTAAATTATACAAGGGTTGAGAGCATGATTCCCTTCCGTGGTTGCGATTTGAGGCTGAAACTTGTGAACCATAGAGCCTTTGGTATTCCTTAGATGTTTAGGAATCGAAAATTCTCAAAAATTGAAAATCATTAAGTTTAACAAATCGAATTAACTCGATCCGCGTCTTAGGAGCCGTTGGATTACGGTCTCCTATCGTAGGAACCTTTAGGGCCCCTTAGGAACACTTACGTCTCGTTGTGTCCTAGGTTTTAGGGAGCCTAGAGTTACGAGTCCAGCCTCATCACGGTCGTTTGCTATGGATAGCAACCGTGCCAATAGATCTAGTTACACTAGTCACCCCTTTTTCCCATAGGACAAGCCTAGTTACCTAGGATGTAGGTTCACCTGCATTAGTCAAAGGGATGTCTTGTACTTAGATAGGACCATATAGCATCTTAGATGGAGTCCTAGGATAATAAAATCTACTCAACTTGAACTAAATAATTTCTCTTAAACTGTAAAACAGTCAATCCAGTCTAGATCAGTGTCTTAGATGAGTTAGGCATAAGTAGCTTAGTTCAGGTGCACCGAACTATGATCGACTCTGATTCTAGTGAGACTGGGATACGTAGGTAACTTGGATACTTGAGTGGCATACCAAACCCGAGTCGGCTCCACACATAAGTGGTGAGGTTTTGTACATTAATCCTTAAATTAAAAGTAATTAAATCACTTAGGACTTTTCATGAAATTAGAATTTTAGGAGAACTTTCACTTAAATTGAATTCAAACAAATTAAGAAAATCAAGATACACATTTAGGAATTACACTGAAATTAGATCTTAGGATGCATGTCATGTAGTTCGCACATTAATATAGAGTTAAATGAGCCATTTAAAAGAAATTCAAAAGAGTTAACTTTTGGAATTGAAGACCGATTACCGGGCAGGAATGGTACATGTGGTGGTAACTCCCCATACCTTCAATTCTCGTAACCAGGTAACGAGTCTAGATTTCTGGTCAATTATGGGTCTAGATCCCTCATCTAGGTGGCGACTCTGTCACTCTCTTTTGCATGGAATTCGGATTGCCATAGTGATCCCAAGTTCACAGAAAAGATGAATTAAATCACACCTTGCTAGGCTCGGCGGCTTACCCCTGCCCTTATGGGTACTGGGTTGCACGTTTTTTTGCACCCTATGGCTTGGTTGCTGCCTGCTTGGTTGGGTAATTAAAATCAATAATAAAAAGCACACGTCATTCGCGTGGGTACGAGAGACCAAGAGAGAGCGTGGCGGCTCGCGCCTCATTCCCCTCTCGCAGGATCGGTCCCACAGTTGGAGGTCTTCAAACTCACTTTTAGGGGAAAGTAATCTCATTTAGAAATTCTGTGGGAGGAGAGAGTTCTAGTCCGTTTTATAAAGAGTGTGCAAAACGTCACCCAAAATTAAAACCTCCATCACTCTCTCATTTTAAGTCTGAAAGTGGTGAAATTTCTACCAATCAGAGGTCTTCAAATTCTCTTTCAGGGGAAAGAAATCTCGTTTAGAAATTCGGTGGGATGAGAGAGTTCTTGTCCACTTTATAAACCCAAAATTAAAACCTCCGTAACTCTCTCATTTTAAGTACAAAAGTGGTGACATTACTACCATTCGGAGGTCTTCAAATTCTCTTTCAGGGGAAGAAATCTCGTTTAAAAATTCGGTGGGATGAGAAAGTTCTGGTCCGTTTTATAAAGAGTGTAGGAAACGTCAACCAAAATTAAAACCTCCATAACTCTATAATTTTAAGTCCAAAAGTGGTGAGATTTTTATCAATCGGAGGTCTTCTCAAAAGTGTTGAAATTTCTACCAATCGGAGGTTTTCAAATTCTCTTTCGGGAGAAAGAAATCTCATTTCTAAATTCGGTGGGATGAGAGCGTCTTGGTCCATTTGATAGGGAGTATGCAAAACATCACCCAAAATTAAAACCTCCACAGCTACCTCTTTTTTCTTCTGAAAGTGGTGAAATTTCGAACAATCGGAAGTCTTCAAATTCTCATTTAGAGGAAAGAAATCTCGTTTCAAAATTCGGTGGGATGAGAACGTCTTGGTCCATTTTATAAAGAGTGTGCAAAACGTCACCCAAAATTAAAACCTCCATAACTCTCTCATTTAAAGTCCTAAAGTGCTGAAATTTGTACCAATCGATGGTCTTCAAATTCTCTTTCAGGGGAAAGAAATCTCGTTACAAAATTCGGTGGGATGTGTGCATCATGGGTGTGCGAAACGATACCAAAAATTAAAACCTCCATAACTCTCTCAGTTTAAGTTCAAAAGTGTTGAAATTTCTAACAATCGGAGGTCTTCAAATTCTCTTTCGGGGGAAAGAAATATCGTTTCTAAATTCGGTGGGATGGAGCGTCTTGGTCCGTTTTATAGGGAGTGTGCAAAACGTCACCCAAAATTAAAACCTCCACAACTCTCTTTTTTATTCCGAAAGTGGTGAAATTTTTCCCAATTGGAAGTCTTCAAATTCTCATTTAGCGGAAAGAAATCTCGTTTCAAAATTCGGTGGGATAAGAGTGTCTTGGTCCGTTTTATAAAGAGTGTGTGAAACGTCACCCAAAATTAAAGCCTCCACAACTCTCTCATTTAAAGTCCAAAAGTGGTGAAATTTCTACCAATCGGAGGTCTTCAAATTCTCTTTCAGGGGAAAGAAATCTCGTTTCAAAATTCGGTAGGATGAAAGCGTCTTGGTCCGTTACAAAAAGAGTGTGCAAAACGTCACCCAAAATTAAAACCTCCAAAACTCTCATTTTATGTCCAAAAGTGGTGAAATTTCTACCAATCGGAGGTCTTCAAATTCTCTTTTAGGGGAAAGAAATCACGTTTAGAAATTCGTTGGGATGAGAGAGTTCTGGTCCATTTTATAAATAGTGTGTAAAACAACTTGATTTGAATGCACTTTGGTTCCTTTCCGGGTGCGTATTAACAATGAGAGCGTTTTGGTCCAAAAATTTATTTTTCCCAAGAGAGATGGCTCAACCATATGTTAGGGGTGCACCATAAAGATCACATGGGTTAGGTCCATCCATAAATATTGAATTTAAAAGAATTTTATCAATTTTTTATGAAAAAAACCCAAAACCCATGTGAGAAGGCCCATTGGGCGAAGGCAACATAGGAAAGGGCCCAAGTGGACCCACCCATGTGAGTCGGCCACATAAGTGGGCGCCCCATATGGGTGACCCACTTAGTTGGGCGCCCAACATGGATGAGGTGGGATGGTGATGTCATAGTTGATGTGTTTTGAAAAAAGAAGAAAAGAATGAAAAGAATGAAGAGTTATAATTAGAAAGGGCTAGTACGGTCAAGTTAGTAAAATGGCCATAACATTTTACCTACTTGTCTAAAAAATTTGCAGTTATACTTGTTTCGAACGGCTAAAAGAGATCTACAACTTTCTAGTATACGAATTTTCTTAATTGTTCCTCTAAACAGGTCACAAATGAGCTCCAACGTTGGGCAGTCCTTTTTGGACGGGAATCTTTCATATATATGTTTTCATTGTGTGAGAGCTTCTAGAAGAGTCTTAAAAGATCTACCTTATGAAAAATAGTATGCCTTGGTTTGCAAGTAATCACAATTAGAATTCAAGTTGATTTGAAAACTAAAAGGAAGGAAAGATAAGGAAGAGAAATAAGAAACTAGCTAATGTGAGACTCCTCACAACCGAAACTACCTATTCTTTGAAAACCTTAGCTTTTTCTATAAAGCAAATCAATTCAACCTTGGGAAAGGGCTGGAAAATTCGTTCAATACTCTCCTCCCTTCAAGAAAATTCATCCCAATTCTTTTTGGGCCACAATTCATCACTTTCAAGTGTCCTCCATTAAAGAACGCTTGGATATCTTCTTCTCCTCTTCAATATATATCGATTTAGGCTATATTCTTTGGTCTTCAGTTTTTTTAAAGCGTATAAAGGGCTAGACAAAGCGTATATCTTGGATTACCAGCCCTAGAGACACGGATTCGCGATCAACGGTAGGTTTTATTCATTTTTGTTATCTAAGAACTAGAAAAGCATGTTTAGGGTTGTCTTTTCTTCGTTTTCTTCATATTTTTTGTACAGAATCCCATGAGAAGTTATCTTGCATGATCTAATATGATTTTTGATGGGTCAATTTGCTTTATTACCGATTTTGGTGAAAGAAGAACCATATTATGTGAAGATTGGGTGTTTAACTAATTATAGTTCCAAGTGGCTTTTGAATCGTTTTACAAAGCAAGTGTTTCGAAACTACGGATTTTTCATAAATTATATTTTCTGAGTTCTAATTGGGTTAAAAGAACACTAAAAATCTAAAAGTTCCAGTAGAATTCATTTATTTTGATGACTCTAAAATTCGTTCAAAAAAAATACCAAAAAATGTGAAATATGATGAATAAAAATTTGTTCATGTATCAAAACAATTTGAAATTAGACGAAATTTTGTTCTCAGACACCTTTTAATATTTGAACATCAGATAAAAAATTTCAAAATATTATGAGTTTGTTTATTATTTTTATTGGAATTTGTAAATAAAATCACTGATTTTCACATATATAAAGGAGATACCACTAAATACACTCTTCAAAAGCTGAAATTTTGTAGTTGGATGAATTGGGGCCGAAAACTCATATTGTGAATTTCTTGAGAGTTTTGTGCATGTTTTAGTATTTTTATTGATTTTTAATTTATTTGACCAGAACATAAATAAATCTATTAAAAATAGTAAACTACAGAAATGATGTGTGACAATTTTACTATTATTATACTATTATGAGCATGTTCTAGTAAAATTATGGTTTGATTTGCAATTCGTTTGCTATGTATTGCTATGTAATGTCACCAATCTGGCGTAAAATTGGTAATATTAATTAAAAAATGAATCATAATCTCTAAAATCGTAAAAAATTCAAGAAGAATATAATTTTACAGAAAACATCATACTCCAAAGTTTCTAGAATATAGAACTTAGTTTGCTACGGGTTACGGGTTGCTTTGTAAAATCACCTACCTGGCCTGAAACTGGTAAAATCAATTAAAAATTGAAATTAATTCAAAGTGTCATGAAAATTTTCAGAAAACTATAATTTTTCATCATGTATTCAATCCTTAAGCCACCGAAACAGAAACCTTAGGAATCATTGATCTCCTTTGTAAACTTGTCATATAAGGATAGTTTCGATGCTAAGGTGGCATTCATAATCGTATTCTAATTGGGATCAATCCTTGACAATTTGAGAATTTAAATTATAGTATGTTGTTGGCTCCGAGGTTGTAGTCCACGAAAATCCTGAGATACATGACAGGCAATAATATATTATAACTTATATGCTAAATTGTGCAAAGGTGGAAAGCCCGATTCTCTTCCATGGATGCAACCCAAGGTGAAACTTGTTAGCCTTAGTGCCATTGGTATTCCTTCGATTTTAGGAGTTAGAAACCTCTTAAAAAGACTGAAAATCATTAACTTGATAATATGGGTTGATTTAACCCATGATCTAATCATTTCTAGAACCGTAAGGAACACTTACGTCACTTTCTAGGTTTTAGGGGGTCCTAGAGTTAGGAAGTTCAGCCTCATCACGACCGATTGCTATTATTAGCAATTGAGTCATAGATCTACTTACACTAGTTACCCCTTTTTCCCAACGACAAGCCTAGTTACATAGGAGGTAGGTTCACCTGCATTAGTCTAAGGGATGTCTTGCACTTAGATATGACCATATAACATCTTAGATGGAGTCATAGGATAATAAAATCTAATCAACTTGAATTAAATAATCTCTTAAAAAGTGTTGAAACAGTCAATCTAGTCTAGATTGGTGTCCTAGATGTCTTAGGCATGTAGCTTAGTTCAGGCACCGAACTACAATCGACTCTGATTCTAGTGAGGCTTTGATACGTAGGCAGCTTTGGATGCTTTGAATGGCATACCGAGCACGAGTCGGCCCTCCTCACATGGTGGGTGTTTTAGGATAGTTTACTTATTTCTCCTCTTAATTGAATTAATTAAAATACAAAGGATATTCTAAAATTAGAATTTAGGAGAACTGTAAGCCCAAGGGTTCCCAAGGGTTAATCAGTCACCTTACCTTCTTGTTTTGATGCTAGTAAACTAAATTGATTAGCATTTATGAACTGATGTGTTGCTTTGAAGTGTTGTGTTGTATATCGAAATTTCATGTCATAATCACCATTACAAAACTCTTTGCAACACATGACTTGTGGATCTAGGATCAAAGGAACCAAGAGGTTGTACCTATATTGGAGTCATCCTCATTTGAAGATGCTCAAGTAAAGAAGCTCATCATGAAGATCCCATAAGTTCCTAAGCAAGTGTCAATAAGGAGCTTGGAGTAGAATATAGCATTGGTGACACCTCATGCACCTCACTACATGTAGTGAAGCTTGGAGGATATCACAAGAGCCAAGACAAGGTCAAGATGTTCACCGAAGCCGAAGAAGTCCAAGAAAGTGCAAAGAAGCTAAGACATTCCAAGAAGACTCAAGGTTCTTCTTTTTAGAATGTATTTGGAGTCCTCTTGATTTTATGTTTAAATGCACTTTCAAAAGGTTTTCAAATGGCTTTTAAACTTAACATTTTACATCTTTGAAAACCATCAACACACCCAAAAATATGTTTGAAAATCTTGGACTTTAGCCCAAAGACCATAGCCCAAAAGCCCCTGATCTTTAGAGTAAAAATGGAATTTTATACAGGGCCGGTCGACCGGGCTTTGCTCGGCGACCGCGGGATTGAACCTGAAAATCCAGGCCATCTCGAATTTTATCGGGCCAGTCGACCGGGTTAAGCCGGGCGACAGCGGATGCGCTTCTGTTTCAAACAGAACAATCCAATTTGGTCTAGGGCGGGCAACCGCCATGGGTCGGTCGACCGAGATAGGTTTTTGAGCCAAGTGTTTTGAGCAACCAGTAAGCCCTCGCCGGGCGACCGCCATGTGGCCGGTCAACCGCGTCGGTAAGAAATTTGAAAATATAATAGGGCGCGCAATAGGGGCGGGCGACCGCTGTAGCTCGGTCGACCGCCGCGGTCGAGCAAACTAGCCGTTGGGGCATTTTCTGCTTGACTTTTTCAAGCCGTTTATTTACAATTTTATCCCAAACGGTCATATTTTCAAATACACTAAATATACATCATTAAAACCTATCTCTACAAGCTTTTGAACATTAGAGAAAGATCAAATCCCATTTCTCTTTAAGTTTCAACATTTTTATTTCAAAAGCTAAAAACCTCTTTGATCTTCCGTTTCTACATGTTATCAAGAGGCACTCCATAGGGCTTTTATTTGTTTATTTCTTGGAGTGAATGTGAGCTTACAAAGTTGTAATCCGCCTATTAAGAGGCAATGAGAGTTTTACATTTTATTTGTTCTTCATGAAAGGGTCTTCTCTTCGGTCCGTAAAGAAAGTTGAAGAAAAGGGTCTCCGATTCAGTCCATGAAGAAAGGTGAATCATGTGTAAGGGTTTGATTTCCTTGTCAAGGCTTCGTGTGAGGGGCTTCGCTTTGGCCCTTGAGAATGGAAAAGCAACGGTTTGTTCCCTTTGGAGATGAGGGAGTCGGGTGTACGGCTTCATCATTTTAATGGAGATCCCAAGGAGGTAAACTTGGAAGAGTGGAGTAGGTCAAGTTGTGACTGAACCATTATAAATCGTGTGCCTTGTGGATGCTTGCTCTTCTCTCTCTCTCTCTCTTGCACGTGTGGTGATTGATAATCTCTAACCTTACTTATGTTTATGCTTTAATTGAACAAGGGTTAGTGAATGCACTTAAGATAAATGTCTAAACCCTAAATTACATTATAATATCCAGCAACTAAATCCTATCAAAACTTGTTTAAAATATTTTCAAATATTTTTGAAAATATTTTTAACAGATAGCTCTCATTTGTCTCATATCTGTAGAGGATAAGAACATTGAAATCCGATGAGAAACGAAGGAGATATGAATTTTTCAAATAGGACATTGTTTGCTGGAAATCCAGTCTCGGAACTCCGAGAATTATTCTCGGAGCTTAGAGAAATGATCCAGGTTCTTAAAATTAAATCTCTGTTTGGCGTCTCGGAACTTCGAGAAAACCCTCGGAGCTCTAAGCTCGGAACTCCGAGAAAATTCTCGGAACTCCGAGCAGTGTATTTGTTCAAAAAATTATAACCGTTGGAGGCCCAACGGCTAGTTGACTGTTTGACCCGAAAATAACCGTTTTGCCCTTAAAACGGTCATATTGAGTTGGGACACCATATATACCCATCTAATGGGTCTAAACACTTGATGAACATTGTCCAACTTCAACAAACCCTAGAAAATCATGTGTGAATCATTTTTGGGTAAAAACTCTCACCAATCTCTTGTGCCTTGATTTGGAGAAAATCATTTGAGATTGGTTTAGGCTTTAAACTTGTGATTGATTTTTGAGATAATCTTGTGGGAGCTTGAGTGTGCATTTTAGCCTACTTAGAGGCAAATCTAATCTTCTTCTTCATTCAATCGGTGGCAAGGGCATCTGTGTTTAATTCCCTTGGGTGAAGTGCTTAGAACTCGGCGGAGAAGGAGAGTGTAAGCCCAATGGTTCCCACCTTGGCATTCCCATCTTCTTTTGATGATTCCAATACACAAGTGATTTAATATCGCTAATGTGTTTGAATGGCTAAGTTATAGATCAAAATTGTGCTAAGACAAGATTGCTTGGATTGAGGCCAAGAAGCTCTAATTAGATCACATTCGGAAGGCCAAAGACATTGGAGATCCAAGACGAATGAAGACTTAAAGCATCGCAATTGAAGATCGAAGTCATTTTAGAATGTATAAGATCCAATCCTAGTTTAGATTTTTAGAGGCATAAATAAAGTAATCTCACACACCCTAAAATGTTTAAGAGATTGTCCTTGTGGTGTTCCAACACTTTGGAACCCTCATAACAATCCCAACTTGGTGTAGAGTTGGAAGCCCATAAACATGAATTGAAAATCTGCTTGACATAGGCTTCTCGGAACTCCGAGAGATTCCTCGGAGCTCCGAGAAATGGTCCAGTAGCATTTTTCCAATTTCTGTTTCAATTCTCGGAACTCCGAGAAAATCTCTCAAAACTCCGAGGACACTATAACGGGAAGAAATTTGTGACCGTTGGGAACTTTGCCAGAATTACGACTATGCCCCTCAAACGGTCATATTTGGTTTTTCTATATATATGGGCATTCTCTACTTCCCAATTATCAATCATAATACTCAAAAACTCTATTTGAATATCCTAAGAGTGATTCAAGCTTGTTTATGCCTCTCATCCTCTAAGATTAGGATTTGGATCATTAGGCTCAAATTTGTACATCTTATTCAAAGTTTGTAAACCCTTGTGAGGGATTTTTTGTTCTTTCTTTCTTTATCAAGAACATTGTATTCGGGCGAGTGTTCGGAGAAGCGGAGCCCACTCTCCGTGGTGAGGATTGCCACCAAGGTTAAAGGCATTCGGAATCGTAATCGGCACCGATCTTCGCCAAAGTTAAGAAGCTCAAATAGTGAAGCCATCAACGGGTTTGGTTGGTGGAGTGGAGTAGGGCTCGCGTTTTGAGGACCGAACCACTTTAAATCTCGGGTGCACTCTCTCTTAATCTCTTGCTCTACATTTGCATTGCACTTAGAATTTAACTTGTGAGCTTAAATTTCATCTTTGATCTCTTAATCTTCAAAATTGGGTTGGAAGTTTTCAAAAGGTTAAAACTTGTTAGGAACCTAATTTTACCTCCTCATTTGTTGCCATACTCGGGCCTACCCTTGGAATTTCAGAGAGTCATTGTAAAGGTGGAAGGGCATCCTCATTTAATTCCCTTGGAGTGTAAAAGTCTTAGAGCCAGGCGTCGTGGAGGTCTCAATAGTGGAAATCCTCAAGTGCGACCTTGAGTAGAGTGGAGTAGGCCGTTGGCCGAACCACTATAAATCCTTGTGTCGCTTGCGTTGGTATTTCTCGATTTCTCACTCCCTCTCTCACTCTCTTATTTGTGCTTGTCTTATTATTTAGAATTGAGTGAGTTAGCATTGCCATCCAACGTGAATATCTTTACATTGCTAATTAGCCCACTAAATCTCCTAATTAAGTTGGTTGTTTAAACAAGAATTTTTAAGCTTATATACATTTGTGAAAATTGGTTAAGCTTAACTAATTCAACTTAATTAACCAAGGGATAAAACTAGGGTGAAATTAGTAAAAGTTTTATAAACATCCTATTCACCCCCCTCTAGGTTGCCAAACCAAGTCTCTACTTGGATTTCAGGTATCAAAGCTTAGGCTCTTAAAGAAATTTTTGATTTTAAAAATCTACAAGAGAAAAGAGCTGTGATAATCCCTATGGATTTTGAGAAAGGCCGATTGTAGACACCCCATTTTGACCAAACCCAAGTTCATGTTGATTGTGCGAAAACCTCGTCAAATGAGTGGGTACCCCAAATTTAACCCCAGCATAGATTAGGGTCTCGTCCAGATCCTCACAAAATTTCGTCGAGATCTGAGCCCATTCACCTAACCAACTAGCCGAGAGAATGTGCGCAGTTCAGATGTAGAAAGGGGGGGTGAAGCATCTGAAAAGGGGGTTGTCCAGAGAAAAAGGAAGGCAAGTATATTATTTTTTCGTAGAAAAGGAAAGTCTTTTTCGTGAAGAAGAAAAAACCGGAGAGAAAGGGGAGAAGAAGAAGGGGATTCGAGGGAAAATCTCAGATCTGGATCTGGAGATTTTCCGAAATTAAAGAGGGAGGAGCTTATTTTCTCGTGGGGATAGAAAGAGAGAAGAGATCTGAGAGTTAAACCCATTTTTCCCTTTTCCCGATCGTCTTCTCCGGTGAGATCCGACCGGAATCCGGTCGATCCTTAATCCATACTATCATTGTTAGCCACTTCTGCCCACCTTCATCACAGCAACCATTACTTCTAGTTTCTTTTTCTCAAACTCTAAGATCTAAACCCTACTTCCGTTTCTCGAGTTTTCTCTTCCGATCATCCTCATCGCAGCTCCGGGCAAGCTCCAGATGACCATTGCTATCTCAGATCTCAGATTTTAGATCTGAGATCTGGAGCAAAGGGAGAAAAGGGGAGTATTCTTGAGGGTTTTGGCTCCCAATAGAGAAAAAGAGAGAGAGAGGATTTGGCAGAGAAGGAGCTCGAGCCATATTCATGGCCGCCATCATCAAGCCTCGGTCCTATCCCCACCACCCGATCCTATCCCCTTTCCACTATTGCTACCTTCTTTTCCCTTTCACACATGATCTTAGGTCCTTTTTCATCCAAAACCCCATCAGATCCGACCGAATCTCATCCCCACCCTAAAAACCCATTTTTTATCTCTGCAGCTCCGGCCGATCGCTTTTTCATCCGATCACCTCTCACCAGTCTTTTGCTCTGTTTGGACTTGATTGCTCTCTGAGATTTCATGGATTTCTTTAAAGCTTTTGCTATTTTATAAGGAGAAGAGGAATTGCAGAGATAAAGAGTAAGATGAGGGATCTGAGAAAAAAAAAGAGAAAATTGAGAGATGAGAGATAGTGAGATTAAGGGAAGAGTTCTTGATTTTGGGGGAAAAGAAGATCATAGATAAGGCATCGCATTCTTCCCTTCTCTGGTCACCCCGACGAGGATCTGGCTGCAACACTTTCGCCACCTTCATGCGACTCAGGATATTTTCTGCGGCTTTAACCTCGTGCCTCATCTAGCATTTCGGATGATCCTAATATAGGTAACTCTATTTCTCTTCCCTTTAAATCATGATTAATGAGTGGATATTGCTGGCTGAAAATAGTGAGGTCTATTATGTTGGTTGTGAGCTTGATGCAAATGTTTGATTCATTATCCCCCTTTTGGTTCAACCAAGAAGATTTGGGAATTTGGGAATGATCGTAAGCTTGTTAGAATGAAAAGAGATGGAAATAGTTTTGCTGATCTTATTGGCTTCATTAATCTTTTTCACTAATATAGAATACCTTGGAATTCTCTTTATGCCTATGCCATGAGGCTCACTGGAATGTTCTACTGATCTGAACCCATATGCGCTCATTCCTTTCAACCCTATTTTGTTTTCAACATATTTTCTTGTGTAGGTTCGGATTTCAGTTTCTATACCAGATTTTCATGTTTTCAGTTCATGGTATATGACTCCCAATTCAAGCATGGCTATTGGTTTTGTGGTTGGCTTTGAAGTGTTTAATATTATTTTTTATTTTCATTAGGCTACTCAGCGGCTGGTCTGGGCTAATTAATTTTATTTTAAATAAATTGTTTAATTGAAGAAGGAAATCAGATGACTACTCTATTCGATTTTATCGACATGAGTACTGTTTGATTTCAAGGCGGTTTGTAGAAATATTATATGTGTATGAAATCAGATGATTACTTTGGCATCATCTGATTTCGTTGGAGTCCCGTATTGGGGTTTGTGGTTGGCTTTGAAGTGTTTGATATTGTTTTTACTTCATTAGGCTACCTAGCGGCTGGTCTGGGCTAATTAATGTTGTTTATCATGCTATGATTGCTATTATTACAGGTTGTGTACAATTCTGTTTTGGTCAAATTCAGTTAAAGAGCTTGTAATAATCTCTCAAGGTTATAGATGTCTAATGTGCTAGGTGGATTTGATTGCTTTCAACTACATGGTAGAGCTTGCTTTATACAGGGGTAAGCCCTGTTCAAGTATTGAAATAGAATAGTCCTTATGTCTTGTTGTCTCTCTTATGAGTGATAATCTGAGGGCGATGAAGGCGCTAGCCCAAGCCAATCCTTCGGAGACTTGCTCAATCCGAGTTGAGTCTCCCCTCTTTACTTAGTAGACTTACTTAGTCTTTTAGACACCTTTAGATGATAGTCCATCTCTTCCTCATTGCAAGGGCAATGAGAGAGTTATCTAGCCCCCCATTAGGAGACACCCTCGGTCTCATTAAAGTGATTCTCCTTCGGAGACATACCTGGTCATTTTAGAATCTATCCCTTAGGGAGCTCTTTTATAGTTTTATAGAAAATTAACCCATAGGAGACACACACTGTCTCATTAGAATTTAGTTGCATCTTTGAGGAGACACGCTCTGTCTCGCTGAAAAGTCATACTTTCTTAGGGGGACAGGCTTTGTCTCGATAGTGAGTTTCTCTTTTAGGAGGCTTATTCAGCCTCGTGTTAAAGGTCCCCCTTCTTTGGAGCGAGTCTTTGACTCGCTCATCCTTTAGTAGTTTCATTAGAGAGTCTTTGACTCGTTTATCCTTTTGGTGGCTTTATTAGAGAGTCTTTGACTCACTCATTTTCTTAGTTGGTATTATTAGAGAGTCTTTGACTCACTCGTCTCTTAGTTGGTATTATTAGAGAGTCTTTGACTCAGTTGTCCTTGTTAGAGAGTCTTTGACTCGGTTGTCCTGCTTAGCAATGTTATTCGAGTCTTTGACTCATTTGTCCTTTGTAGGGAGTCTTTGACTCGGTTATCTTGTTTAGCAGTATTATCGGAGTCTTTGACTCATTCATCTTTTCGTGGTGTTGTTAGAGAGTCTTTGACTCAGTTGTCCAGCTTAGCAGTATTATTAGAGAGTCTTTGACTCATTTGTTCTTTGTAGGGAGTCTTTGACTCAATTGTCCTGCTTAGCAATGTTATTAGAGAGTCTTTGACTCATTCGTCTTTTAGGTGGTATTATTAGAGAGTCCTTGATTCATTTTGTCCTTTTAGCAGGTTTTATTAGAGAGTCTATGACTCATTCGTTCTTTTGTGGTATTACTAAGGAGTCTTTGACCCGTTGGTTTTTTCGTTGGTATTATTTGAGAGTCTTTGACTCATTCCTCCTTTAAATTGTAGTGTTAGAGAGCCTTTGGCTCATTTGTCTTCTTTGGTGCTGTTAGTAAGGAGTTTCTCCTTAGTTTTGTTGTCATTTCTTCTTCTTTGGAGACTAGCCCAGTCTCATTAGGGCTTTGCCTTTTGGGATCGTAGATCATTTTGTTGTCCTCAATAGTTTAGTTTGCCTTGTTTAGGGGTTTTCCCTATTTGCCCTAGGGTTTGGCTCTAGGGTTTTGCTTTGCATATTCCCTTAGGTCTTTGACCAAAAGGGTGAAAACTCTTTAAAACTTCAAAAACATTGGAAAAAGTTTTTAAATCCAAAAACATTAAATATTTTAAAACTCAAAAATATTAGAAATTAAATCAAAAACATTTGAAAAACCTTAAAAAGCCTAAAGTGTGGAGTCTTTTAGAAGTAGTAATTAGGAGAGTTCGTTTCGAACTACGTTGGCTTGATCCTCTTCCACGAGGTACGTAGTGCAGCTTGGGATTTACATCCCAAGTCCAGCCAAACTTTTTGTAAATAATGTTTTTTAAACTTTCTTTAAAAACCTTTAAAACTTTCATTTTCAAAAGATCTTCCTCTAGAGTTAGGAGTTTCTCCTAGATAGAGAGTTTTAGAGTTAGGTTGTGTCTTTTGATAGGTTGTTTGTTTGTTTGCTTGTCGTGTGCTTGTTTTAGAGTTAGGGGTCTGTCCTAGAGTTATAGGAGCGCCTCCGTCCGATCAGTCGGCGATCCACATCGCCGAGTGATGACTAGAGCAGGATACGCTAGTCCACCCTTGGTTTTCCTTAGGAAATACAGCCTAGTTACACATAGGTTGTAGGAACCACCTGCATTAGCCTAGGGCTAATCTGCATTTAGTTAGGGCATATAGGGTGTCTTAAAATCCACAATTCACTGGAATTTAAATAATCGTACAAGAAACTTTAATAACTAGTCCGGTCTTTTAGATCGAGTCTATGATAGAGGTCTAGGTGTCTTAGGCATCCTAGCTTAGAATAGGCGCGAAGAACTACGTTGCCTTGATTCTCGTGGAGGCGGGGATACGTAGGCTTCTTTGGATGAATACCAGACCATCCGAGGACTCAGGCTAATAATTTAGAGTCTTAGGATTTGTTGTGTAGTTATTGTATGATTTGATATGTTTTCTTACTTTCTTGTACTGGTCCTATACCTTTAGCTATAGCTTGCATGTGTTTGCACATCAGAACTTAGACACCTTTTAGGCATGTCACTCATAACCTAGCTATGCCTAGGTGACACATCTTTCATTTTATTTTATGTGTGTTTATTATTTTTATCTTCAGGAAATGCATGCTTAGGTAGACGACTCCTGAGGATTGTTCCCATTTCACATGATTTTTACCCAAACTTCTTTGAAGTTAATAAAAATGGCATAAGAGACCAAGTGCTTGCACTCGGACGAATTGGGGGTGCTCTCAGACCTTCCCCATTCGTAACCAGGCACGAACCCATATATATTTCTGGTTATCCATTGCACAGAGGATTTGATTTTAGGGTTCCATGGCATATCCATGGATGGCGACTCTGAGTTTATTTTAGGTATGTCTCGGTTTCGAGCCCTGGCTCCGGATTGAGACATATCTCTTTCTTTTTATATCGCCACTCGTGCTATGCTATGAGGGTGGCATCCGTTTTGAGAGTTCCTTGGTAGAGCTCTCCTTCACACGTGGATGATCCAGAGGATGGTGTTAGGGACCAGTTTCCCTCGCCGTCGCCTATCTCGGATCGGGGTCCACAGGCTGGCGACTCTGCTGGGGAGTTTTTGAAACATTGCCTAACTCTATAGAAATGCCATTTTTACTAACTTTGGAGAAATTTGAGTTAAAATCATTTTAAATGGGAATTCTATCGTTAGAATCCAGGGGCACCAGACAGGTGCGTAATTAAAACGAGGGATTCACACACTACACATCATGCATTATCATATTTGTTATTTATTTCATTATTTTTCCTTCTTGGCTCCATGGGATAGATTTGATGCGTGCCTGACTGGGATGTTATTACATCCTAATGGTACTGTTGAATCTATTTCCAAGCTATGCGCCGGTGCTGCAGCCGTAAACACTAGGTGTACTTGTGTTTACAGCAGCCGATGAGCAATGAAGCATACTATGTATAACACTAGGTGTACTTGTGTTATACATATTAGGTATGTTTCATACGCATAATACCCTTTAGATTGAGTCCGGAGCCTTACTTTGTTTTATATGTTATGTATATACTTACTGGCCTAGTGAAATCCAACTAGGAAGTACCTGTGTTTATATACATCTGTATTGCATTCATATAGGGTCGAACGTGTGTTGCTTACACATGTGGAGCCTAGAGTTAGGAGCTTTGCCCCATTTGTAGACTAGGGTAGCTCATTTTATATGGCTACAACTCGGTCCTAGTACACACTTATCAGTCTGTCTTGAGTCGAGATTTTCTTGACTCAGCTAGATTAGAATTAGGGCTGGTGCCCCTCGTTAGGATTTGTGTATATATGTGTATGTAAGCCCAATGGTTTTTACCTTGGCATTCCCATCTTGTTTTGATGATTCCAATACACAAGTGATCATTTATCACTAATGTGTTTGATTGTCTAAGTTGTAGATCTTGATAAAGTAAGATCAAGGATGCTTGGATTGAAGGCCAAGAAGCCCACATTGGACCACTAATTGGAAGGCCAAAGTCATCAAGCAAGAAGTCATGAAGACTTGAAGACATGAAGAAATTAATATTGAAGACCATTTCTTAAATGTAATTGATCCAAACCTAGATTAGGTTTTTAGAGGCATAATTAAAGTAATCTCACACACCCTAAATAAACAAGTGATTGTACTTGTGGAGTTCCAACACCTTGGAACCCTCATAGCAATCCCATCTTGATTGAGAACTGGAAGCCCAAAAAACAGAATTGAAAATCTGCTCTGCATAGGCTTCTCGGAACTCCGAGAGGTTTTCTCGGAACTCCGAGAATTCTCGGAACTCCGAGAATTATTCTCGGAACTCCGAGAAATGGTCCAGTAGACTTTTTCCAATTTCTGTGAGGCTTCTCGGAACTCCGAGATTTTTTCTCGGAACTCCGAGATTTTTTCTCGGAACTCCGAGAATTTTTCTCGGAACTCCGAGAACACTCCAACGGTCTGAAAAAGAGCCGTTTGGAATTTTGCTGGAATTACCTCAATGCCATTGAACGGTCATATTTTGGTTTTCCTATAAATATGAGTGTTCTAAACATACAAACCATCAATCCTAACACTCTTAAACTTCATTTGAATACCCAAGAGTGAATCAAGCTTCAATTGTGCCTCTCATCACCAACTCTAGGATTTGGATCATAGGCTCTCAATTGTACATCTTTTGTAACCCTTGTGAAGGGATCTTTTAAGTTCTTTCTTTCATCTTTCAAGATTTGTATTCGGGCGAGTATTCGGAGAAGCGGAGCCCTTTTTTCTCCGTGGTGAGGATTGCCACCAAGGTTAAAGCAATTGTAATTGGCACCGATCTTCGCCAAGGTTAAGAAGATCAAATAGTGAAGCCATCAACGGGTTTGGTTGGTGGAGTGGAGTAGGCCTCGAGTTTGAGGACCGAACCACTTTAAATCTCGGGTGCACTCTTTCTATCTCTTTGCTCTTTCATTTGCATTGCACCATTAGATTTAACTTGTACGCTTAAAATATTGTTTTTGATCTCTTAATCGGTTTAAGTTTTTTCAAATTGGTAAATTCTAGTTTTCTTAAACAACAATATTCTCCCTCCTCATAGTTGCCATTTCTAAGACTACTTGGGACCCCCTATATCGGATTCTCAGTGTATATACCTATATATACTGATTATGTATATTAGGATTCTCCTCTTAGTTAGAGATTCCTTATTCATTTCAATCAGTTGTATCCATTCGTTATTCAAATCTAGATCTAGTCAGTGACTTTTGACCGCCATTACCTTGGCCAGGTTTAGTCCTTGATCTGTTGATTATAGGGTTTGACCCGTTGTTGTATGCTCTCACCTTTGGTCAGTCCTTCAGTTGATCCCTTTTCTCTGGCCACCGTTATTCACATACCTTTGGTTGAGCTGTGGGAATCCTTTGTATAGCCGTTATGCTGTCGGATTTTATTTAGAATATTTTGAGCATGACTGCTATCTCTTAGAATTAGGAAAGCCATTGAGTTTACCTTACCTTGACTTTCTTGTCTAGTCGTTATGCTGCCGAATTTTTCGCAGAATATTTTGAGCATAACCGCTATCCTTTAGAGTTAGTTAAACCATGAGCTTACCTTGACCTCCTTGTATAGCCGTTGTGCTGCTGGATTTTATCCAAAGGCATGTTAAGCATGATTGCTATCCTTTGGAGTCAGTCTACCTTATCTTGATTCCCATGTATACATTGCTCAGTAGGATTAGATCCTTACCTGTTTTGTCTTGAGATCTGGCCGATAGCTCGTTTGCTGTCCTTATGACCATGATCTATCATTTTTGATCATATTGATCGTACAGTTGTTGATATCCATCATTTAGATTTTAGATCTGGTCTTTGACCCTACTTTTGTCATTCTTATGGCCATGATCTATTATCTGAGTCATTGATTTTCATTTGATCCGTGTTTACCAATCATATATTTTTTACCCTTGGATCATTTCAAAATCATTGATGCAAAAGTTTAATCTTACCTGTATTCTTTGAGTGCATGATCATTGATGAGATCGAAACTTATTTAGATTAGGGATGTTTATCGTTCCTGACTCTTTCATACCCAAAAGAAGAACATTTGTACTCAAATGAGACTTAAAGGTGTGGATTGAGAATTCATTGAGACCCTGTTGATGTAGGTCATATGATCACTGTCCATTTTTCTTTAACCTTCATAGACAGTATTTCTTTGATTTTCAGAATAAAATACCCTTTGGTGTATTTCAAGATTACTCTTTTCCCTATTTGTTCAGAATTTTTATCTCATGACTATTGATCTAGTGTGTGTGCTTCCAAGTCAACAGTCTGTGTTTAGCGAAAGACCATTCTTTCAAAAGACTGACCATATCCAAATCACTTGATCCAGGCAGTCTATTGTTTTACCCACATTGTCAATATAAGCCTTTGGTTGCCCCATTTAACCTAGACCTTGTGGAATTGCCTTTTCTGGGATTCCTACTCCAGGATCGAACTTTATAGTTATCATTCTCATGAGGAAAGGTGTATCACCTATAAACTTTTAGTGTCAGTTCACTACCTTTGAAGAAGTGTCCTGTGTCTTTAGATTTGCCTTTCATTGAGTGTACATCAACTTTCTTTTCTCTAAGTTGAAAAAGTTCAGTTATGTAGATGTTAAAAAAAGAAAGAAAGAGAGAAGTGTCATAGCTGTCAGTCTTTCTTATATAGAGTCAGCGTTCTGTTTTCTATCAGAACTGATGAAGAGCCCATCGAGGCGTGTCAAAAATCATCAATGTACTTACAGTCTTCAATTCAATAAAATTGTTGATTTCGTATCTTTGATACTCTATGATTCACTCTTAGATCTAATGTTTATATAATTAAAGACCTCCTTCTCGGATGAGAATGCAGACGAAATTCACCTCGAGATCTGAAAGATGGTCAAACGAGAGGAAGAACGTCGAGCATAGCCACTTAAAGAAGAAATCAAAGCCATTGATAGTGGTAGCAAAATCCGAAACTCGGGAAAGATGGAGTGGCAAAACTTTATCTCCCGAGGAGCGCAAAGAATTGATAAACCTGTTTATAGGGGTTTGAGGTAGTCTTGCTTGATCCTATAAGGATAAACCAGGGGAATGCCCTGTCGTTGAGCAAAGCAAGACTTCATCTGCTTTAGACATCCAGTTGAAGAGTGAAATTTTAAAGAGATAAGCATCAGATATCCTGTGGAGCTGATGAGATGTTAAGAGAAGATTTTCAGGCAAGGAAGTTGTATTGTAAATTTGAGCCCTAAAAAGAAAAAAATTGGGCTGTGTATTTTCATTATGATTTCGAGGCAAGATGGGAGTGGAGCACAGTGGTTGAAGTTTTGCCTGAAAACCGCCAGATTCCTCGAAAAAAAATAAAAAATTTTCAAAGGCTTTTGAACCTTAAGCAAAAGAGCTTGTACATCAAATACATCAGGAGGCCATCCTTGATCGTTTGAGCTTTTATAGCCAATATCCTACCGTTTTAAAATCCTTTTGAGAACCCTTTGGGCCAACAATTTAAAGCCAATGTTTCCTTTCAAACACATTATAAACCCGGGGCATTTATGGACCCGAACTACGTCGGACCTGATCCCCATTTCTTCAGGGGTACGTAGGCAACTTGATTAATTCAAGTTCGGTCAAACCTTGGGATAAAATCCTTTTTGAAAATTTTGAAGCTAAATGCTAAACCATTCTTTGAAAAATCCCATAGTGAACTACGCGGACCTGATCCTCCATTTTTGGGGTACGTAGGTAGTCTGGCTAGACCAGATTCGGTCCAAATCCCTAGAACCTTAGGTATTCAACCCTTTTGAACCCAAGCCCACCTAGAAAGTCCTTCTGGTGAAACAAGCAGAGGTTCGAGGCGAATGAAAAGAAAAACAGAAAGAAAAGAATGAGAGTCTGAAGACCCGCTAGGTTGAAAACCCGAAAGGGCGGCCTAGATAAAGTGATTTTCTTGCTAAGTCAATAAGCAAAGAGATTGACTTATGTAAAGTAAGGGTAGTGGTCTGCTGGATTGAAAACTTGAAGATGCAATCTAGTAAGAGGCAAAGACTTCCCATGAAAAGTTGAGTTGAATAGAAGCAGAAGAAGTTCCTCAGTTACGTAGAATTCCCAAGTTTGAGTGCAAGCAAAAGTTGAGATAGGTAGTCTTTTAGACTGAAAGCTTGGAAAGCAAAAGTTGAGACAAGTAGTCTTTTAGACTGAAAACTTGGAAAGCAAAAGTTAAGACAAGCAGTCTTTTAGAGTGAAAGCTTGGAAAGCAAAAGTTGTGACTTCTTTCGGAAAAAAAGAAATCAAAGAGACGGAGAAGCAACCTCTACGCAGGGCAGGATCCTGGAATCCGAGTAGTGTCGACAAGACTTACTTTGATATCCTTTTAAACTAGGGGCATTAAGACTGAGCAATCCGAAGGGGGTAATAACCATGACGGAAATCCCGATGGAGGAAATTAGAGTCTCTTGACTTGGTTTTTGAGACTACTCTGAGAGTGGCTGACCTTACCATTTAAAAATAACACATTTTATCTAAGGGTGAATCAAAATTTAGTCAAGTCCCTTGAATATTGTAAATCTTCTTTGAAAGAGTCCTCAGGAGTTTGTTCCTTGTTTCTCATTATTTTCTTTTAGAATCCAAAGTGTTTGACACTGAAAAGAATGGGTGTACACCTTCCGAAATGTAAAGAAAAATCTAGAGTAGATCCTGGTTTAAGAATCAAGGAAGGGGCAAGAAACATTTGGTCCAAACCTACCAGAGACATCAAGCCTCAAGTAATATTCAGCAAAAAGGAAGAATCTTAGATCTAGCCTTTGTGAAGTTGGTTTTACCATTATACCAAAGAAAGAACCCATGCAAACTCAAATTTTTCCTACTTACCTTGGTTCTGCTTTCTTAAGACTTTGTCATGGAATCACATTATACTAGGGGCATCTTTTATGACTTGCGTCATAAAAGATATCAAACACAATGAAAACTGGGATATCTATTCTTAGCAAATAGAAACCAGAGAAGCTTGAGCATACTCTTTGAGTTGAATTCTTGATCAAATTGTACCTTCAGGAGTCAGTTTCAGAAACTTCAATTCTCAGCGGAGTATAGAATCTACTCCTGCATCCTTCAAACCTCATCAGAATGCTTTTCACCTGTTAAAGAGAGTCAGCACCTAAAAATCTCATCAATCTACTTGAGTTTTGCTTTCAGCAAAGATCATGTGCTCTTAGTTATTCTCGGTAAGAGATGACTGGCCCATTAGTGAATTTGATCATAGATGATAAATTCTTCATTCCTTTTGAAAGTTTTTCGATATATCTCCTTGGCTCCTAGCTTTGCTATGTTATAGCCATTGTTTCTTCGCTCGACCTCTAACTTTGTTATGTCAGGTTTTCTGGCTCTCGATTCCAGGATAAAAACTCGATGTATCTCCTTGGCTCCTAGCTTTGCTATGTTATAGCCATTGTTTCTCCCCTCGACCTCTAACTTTGTTATGTCAGGTTTTCTGGCTCTCGATTCCAGGATAAAAACTCGATGTATCTCCTTGGCTCCTAGCTTTGCTATGTTATAGCCATTGTTTCTCCCCTCGACCTCTAACTTTGTTATGTCAGGTTTTCTGGCTCTCGATTCCAGGATAAAAACTCGATGTATCTCCTTGGCTCCTAGCTTTGCTATATTATAGCCATTGTTTCTCCCCTCGACCTCTAACTTTGTTATGTCAGGTTTTCTGGCTCTCGATTCCAGGATAAAAACTCGATGTATCTCCTTGGCTTCTAGCTTTGCTATGTTATAGCCATTGTTTCTCCCCTCGACCTCTAACTTTGTTATGTCAGGTTTTCTGGCTCTCGATTCCAGGATAAAAACTCGATGTATCTCCTTGGCTCCTAGCTTTGCTATGTTATAGCCATTGTTTCTTCGCTCGACCTCTAACTTTGTTATGTCAGGTTTTCTGGCTCTCGATTCCAGGATAAAAACTCGATGTATCTCCTTGGCTCCTAGCTTTGCTATGTTATAGCCATTGTTTCTCCCCTCGACCTCTAACTTTGTTATGTCAGGTTTTCTGGCTCTCGATTCCAGGATAAAAACTCGATGTATCTCCTTGGCTCCTAGCTTTGCTATGTTATAGCCATTGTTTCTCCCCTCGACCTCTAACTTTGTTATGTCAGGTTTTCTGGCTCTCGATTCCAGGATAAAAACTCGATGTATCTCCTTGGCTCCTAGCTTTGCTATGTTATAGCCATTGTTTCTCCCCTCGACCTCTAACTTTGTTATGTCAGGTTTTCTGGCTCTCGATTCCAGGATAAAAACTCGATGTATCTCCTTGGCTCCTAGCTTTGCTATGTTATAGCCATTGTTTCTTCCCTCGACCTCTAACTTTGTTATGTCAGGTGTTTTCTGGCTATCGACTCCAGGATAAAAACTCGATGTATCTCCTTGCTCCTAGCTTTGTATTGTTATAGACTTTGTTTCTTCCCTTGATCTCTAACTTTGTTATGTCAGGTGTTTTTTGGCTGTCGATTCCAGGATAAAAACTCGGTGGTAAAAAAAAAAAAAAAAAAAAAAAAAAAAAAACTCTTTGAGTGTTTAGTTTTGAACTTGTTTTGGACGAGTTTCAATACATTGGTCTTTGGCCTATTTTTGCAGGTTTTTAAAAAAGGAAAAACTCTTTGAGTATTTCGAGTTATACTTGTCTTAGACAAATTGCAATGTGGTTTCTAAAAAAAATTAATTAAAAAAAAAAGGAAAGCTCTTTGAGTAATTAAAGTGATTGGTTTGTTAGTTTGGTTTGTGCTCTTTGAGCAATTGTTATGTTTACTTTGGCTTAGCCTGATAAAAAAAAAAAGAAGAGAAGTGTTTGTGTTTTTGTAATCGTTCGTTCGTTTTTTTGTTAACTAGTTTAGATAGTTGAGTCATGAGTATTAGGGAGAGACTATCTCTTTGAGATGTCTTAATTGCCGAGTTAAGAGTCGGTGAGAGGCTATCTCCCTTTTGTTGGTAGAGTTTTATCTTTGTGAATATCGTTTTAAAAACCGAAAACCCAAATATTTGCTTTGCTTTCGGGTCAGTCAAAATGTGTCGTCTGTGCAGCTTTGCCATTCGCGTGACAAGCACGCTCTGCCAAAGAGGGGCATCTGTAGACACCCCATTTTGACCAAACCCAAGTTCATGTTGATTGTGCGAAAACCTCGTCAAATGAGTGGGTACCCCAAATTTAACCCCAGCATAGATTAGGGTCTCGTCCAGATCCTCACAAAATTTCGTCGAGATCTGAGCCCATTCACCTAACCAACTAGCCGAGAGAATGTGCGCAGTTCAGATGTAGAAAGGTGAAGCATCTGAAAAGGGGGTTGTCCAGAGAAAAAGGAAGGCAAGTATATTATTTTTTCGTAGAAAAGGAAAGTCTTTTTCGTGAAGAAGAAAAAACCGGAGAGAAAGGGGAGAAGAAGAAGGGGATTCGAGGGAAAATCTCAGATCTGGATCTGGAGATTTTCCGAAATTAAAGAGGGAGGAGCTTATTTTCTCGTGGGGATAGAAAGAGAGAAGAGATCTGAGAGTTAAACCCATTTTTCCCTTTTCCCGATCGTCTTCTCCGGTGAGATCCGACCGGAATCCGGTCGATCCTTAATCCATACTATCATTGTTAGCCACTTCTGCCCACCTTCATCACAGCAACCATTACTTCTAGTTTCTTTTTCTCAAACTCTAAGATCTAAACCCTACTTCCGTTTCTCGAGTTTTCTCTTCCGATCATCCTCATCGCAGCTCCGGGCAAGCTCCAGATGACCATTGCTATCTCAGATCTCAGATTTTAGATCTGAGATCTGGAGCAAAGGGAGAAAAGGGGAGTATTCTTGAGGGTTTTGGCTCCCAATAGAGAAAAAGAGAGAGAGAGGATTTGGCAGAGAAGGAGCTCGAGCCATATTCATGGCCGCCATCATCAAGCCTCGGTCCTATCCCCACCACCCGATCCTATCCCCTTTCCACTATTGCTACCTTCTTTTCCCTTTCACACATGATCTTAGGTCCTTTTTCATCCAAAACCCCATCAGATCCGACCGAATCTCATCCCCACCCTAAAAACCCATTTTTTATCTCTGCAGCTCCGGCCGATCGCTTTTTCATCCGATCACCTCTCACCAGTCTTTTGCTCTGTTTGGACTTGATTGCTCTCTGAGATTTCATGGATTTCTTTAAAGCTTTTGCTATTTTATAAGGAGAAGAGGAATTGCAGAGATAAAGAGTAAGATGAGGGATCTGAGAAAAAAAAGAGAAAATTGAGAGATGAGAGATAGTGAGATTAAGGGAAGAGTTCTTGATTTTGGGGGAAAAGAAGATCATAGATAAGGCATCGCATTCTTCCCTTCTCTGGTCACCCCGACGAGGATCTGGCTGCAACACTTTCGCCACCTTCATGCGACTCAGGATATTTTCTGCGGCTTTAACCTCGTGCCTCATCTAGCATTTCGGACGATCCTAATATAGGTAACTCTATTTCTCTTCCCTTTAAATCATGATTAATGAGTGGATATTGCTGGCTGAAAATAGTGAGGTCTATTATGTTGGTTGTGAGCTTGATGCAAATGTTTGATTCATTATCCCCCTTTTGGTTCAACCAAGAAGATTTGGGAATTTGGGAATGATCGTAAGCTTGTTAGAATGAAAAGAGATGGAAATAGTTTTGCTGATCTTATTGGCTTCATTAATCTTTTTCACTAATATAGAATACCTTGGAATTCTCTTTATGCCTATGCCATGAGGCTCACTGGAATGTTCTACTGATCTGAACCCATATGCGCTCATTCCTTTCAACCCTATTTTGTTTTCAACATATTTTCTTGTGTAGGTTCGGATTTCAGTTTCTATACCAGATTTTCATGTTTTCAGTTCATGGTATATGACTCCCAATTCAAGCATGGCTATTGGTTTTGTGGTTGGCTTTGAAGTGTTTAATATTATTTTTTATTTTCATTAGGCTACTCAGCGGCTGGTCTGGGCTAATTAATTTTATTTTAAATAAATTGTTTAATTGAAGAAGGAAATCAGATGACTACTCTATTCGATTTTATCGACATGAGTACTGTTTGATTTCAAGGCGGTTTGTAGAAATATTATATGTGTATGAAATCAGATGATTACTTTGGCATCATCTGATTTCGTTGGAGTCCCGTATTGGGGTTTGTGGTTGGCTTTGAAGTGTTTGATATTGTTTTTACTTCATTAGGCTACCTAGCGGCTGGTCTGGGCTAATTAATGTTGTTTATCATGCTATGATTGCTATTATTACAGGTTGTGTACAATTCTGTTTTGGTCAAATTCAGTTAAAGAGCTTGTAATAATCTCTCAAGGTTATAGATGTCTAATGTGCTAGGTGGATTTGATTGCTTTCAACTACATGGTAGAGCTTGCTTTATACAGGGGTAAGCCCTGTTCAAGTATTGAAATAGAATAGTCCTTATGTCTTGTTGTCTCTCTTATGAGTGATAATCTGAGGGCGATGAAGGCGCTAGCCCAAGCCAATCCTTCGGAGACTTGCTCAATCCGAGTTGAGTCTCCCCTCTTTACTTAGTAGACTTACTTAGTCTTTTAGACACCTTTAGATGATAGTCCATCTCTTCCTCATTGCAAGGGCAATGAGAGAGTTATCTAGCCCCCCATTAGGAGACACCCTCGGTCTCATTAAAGTGATTCTCCTTCGGAGACATACCTGGTCATTTTAGAATCTATCCCTTAGGGAGCTCTTTTATAGTTTTATAGAAAATTAACCCATAGGAGACACACACTGTCTCATTAGAATTTAGTTGCATCTTTGAGGAGACACGCTCTGTCTCGCTGAAAAGTCATACTTTCTTAGGGGGACAGGCTTTGTCTCGATAGTGAGTTTCTCTTTTAGGAGGCTTATTCAGCCTCGTGTTAAAGGTCCCCCTTCTTTGGAGCGAGTCTTTGACTCGCTCATCCTTTAGTAGTTTCATTAGAGAGTCTTTGACTCGTTTATCCTTTTGGTGGCTTTATTAGAGAGTCTTTGACTCACTCATTTTCTTAGTTGGTATTATTAGAGAGTCTTTGACTCACTCGTCTCTTAGTTGGTATTATTAGAGAGTCTTTGACTCAGTTGTCCTTGTTAGAGAGTCTTTGACTCGGTTGTCCTGCTTAGCAATGTTATTCGAGTCTTTGACTCATTTGTCCTTTGTAGGGAGTCTTTGACTCGGTTATCTTGTTTAGCAGTATTATCGGAGTCTTTGACTCATTCATCTTTTCGTGGTGTTGTTAGAGAGTCTTTGACTCAGTTGTCCAGCTTAGCAGTATTATTAGAGAGTCTTTGACTCATTTGTTCTTTGTAGGGAGTCTTTGACTCAATTGTCCTGCTTAGCAATGTTATTAGAGAGTCTTTGACTCATTCGTCTTTTAGGTGGTATTATTAGAGAGTCCTTGATTCATTTTGTCCTTTTAGCAGGTTTTATTAGAGAGTCTATGACTCATTCGTTCTTTTGTGGTATTACTAAGGAGTCTTTGACCCGTTGGTTTTTTCGTTGGTATTATTTGAGAGTCTTTGACTCATTCCTCCTTTAAATTGTAGTGTTAGAGAGCCTTTGGCTCATTTGTCTTCTTTGGTGCTGTTAGTAAGGAGTTTCTCCTTAGTTTTGTTGTCATTTCTTCTTCTTTGGAGACTAGCCCAGTCTCATTAGGGCTTTGCCTTTTGGGATCGTAGATCATTTTGTTGTCCTCAATAGTTTAGTTTGCCTTGTTTAGGGGTTTTCCCTATTTGCCCTAGGGTTTGGCTCTAGGGTTTTGCTTTGCATATTCCCTTAGGTCTTTGACCAAAAGGGTGAAAACTCTTTAAAACTTCAAAAACATTGGAAAAAGTTTTTAAATCCAAAAACATTAAATATTTTAAAACTCAAAAATATTAGAAATTAAATCAAAAACATTTGAAAAACCTTAAAAAGCCTAAAGTGTGGAGTCTTTTAGAAGTAGTAATTAGGAGAGTTCGTTTCGAACTACGTTGGCTTGATCCTCTTCCACGAGGTACGTAGTGCAGCTTGGGATTTACATCCCAAGTCCAGCCAAACTTTTTGTAAATAATGTTTTTTAAACTTTCTTTAAAAACCTTTAAAACTTTCATTTTCAAAAGATCTTCCTCTAGAGTTAGGAGTTTCTCCTAGATAGAGAGTTTTAGAGTTAGGTTGTGTCTTTTGATAGGTTGTTTGTTTGTTTGCTTGTCGTGTGCTTGTTTTAGAGTTAGGGGTCTGTCCTAGAGTTATAGGAGCGCCTCCGTCCGATCAGTCGGCGATCCACATCGCCGAGTGATGACTAGAGCAGGATACGCTAGTCCACCCTTGGTTTTCCTTAGGAAATACAGCCTAGTTACACATAGGTTGTAGGAACCACCTGCATTAGCCTAGGGCTAATCTGCATTTAGTTAGGGCATATAGGATGTCTTAAAATCCACAATTCACTGGAATTTAAATAATCGTACAAGAAACTTTAATAACTAGTCCGGTCTTTTAGATCGAGTCTATGATAGAGGTCTAGGTGTCTTAGGCATCCTAGCTTAGAATAGGCGCGAAGAACTACGTTGCCTTGATTCTCGTGGAGGCGGGGATACGTAGGCTTCTTTGGATGAATACCAGACCATCCGAGGACTCAGGCTAATAATTTAGAGTCTTAGGATTTGTTGTGTAGTTATTGTATGATTTGATATGTTTTCTTACTTTCTTGTACTGGTCCTATACCTTTAGCTATAGCTTGCATGTGTTTGCACATCAGAACTTAGACACCTTTTAGGCATGTCACTCATAACCTAGCTATGCCTAGGTGACACATCTTTCATTTTATTTTATGTGTGTTTATTATTTTTATCTTCAGGAAATGCATGCTTAGGTAGACGACTCCTGAGGATTGTTCCCATTTCACATGATTTTTACCCAAACTTCTTTGAAGTTAATAAAAATGGCATAAGAGACCAAGTGCTTGCACTCGGACGAATTGGGGGTGCTCTCAGACCTTCCCCATTCGTAACCAGGCACGAACCCATATATATTTCTGGTTATCCATTGCACAGAGGATTTGATTTTAGGGTTCCATGGCATATCCATGGATGGCGACTCTGAGTTTATTTTAGGTATGTCTCGGTTTCGAGCCCTGGCTCCGGATTGAGACATATCTCTTTCTTTTTATATCGCCACTCGTGCTATGCTATGAGGGTGGCATCCGTTTTGAGAGTTCCTTGGTAGAGCTCTCCTTCACACGTGGATGATCCAGAGGATGGTGTTAGGGACCAGTTTCCCTTGCCGTCGCCTATCTCGGATCGGGGTCCACACCGATCCACCCTAATTCCTCCATTTTTTGATGGAACGAATTATGGAGCTTGGAAAGCACGAATGCAAGCTTATCTCAAATCTATAGATAATGACATTTTAGATGTCATTAAAGAGTGAATTTCTTTTTCAAGGAAATGCACTGAAGGTGATGTGAAATTATTTTCCTTAAACTCAAAGGCTATGATTTTATTGTGTTGTGGTTTAACTCCAAATATTTTTAACAATATTTAAAATTGCATCAATGTGAAAGATATTTGGACTTCATTAGAAAACACTTTTGAGAAAAATATTTGTCTCTTTTCAAATGATAAAATTTCTAGACAAAAAGAGATCTCAGAAAAATCTTTTGCATTTAATTACTGATTTGGAAATTCAAATTGGAAATTTGAAATTGGAAATAAATGAATGTTTGAAAATAAATGAAAAATTAAGTCAATTGAGCATATTTTTGATAAATAAAAATGTTGACTTATTTCAAAGATGCAATGCCTTTGAGACAGAAATTAAAAGCCTTGAAATCACAAACATTGAACTTGTTGAAAAATATAAACATATTTGTGAAAATGAAGAATGAAATCCCACTAGGCAACCCAAGAGAGGGGTGAATTGGGTTTCTTTAAAAAACTTATTCTCTTTAAAAACTCTTTACCAAAATTATCCTAGTTTTAACTTTTCTCAATTAAGTTAGTTTGATTAATTAAGCTTAATAGTAATGATGTAAACTTTATTTCCTAGTTGATTTTATAACTTGATTAGAATGATGAGAGGCTTAATTAGTAAGAGATGAATATGCAATTTCAACTTAAGTGTTAATGTAACGCCCCGGTTTTTTCTTGAAAATACCAACTAGGTGCATAGAAGAATATGACATCATCTTTCTCAAAAACTTTCATTATTCCCAAGATCTCAAATACGTTTAGAGGATTTACAGAAATTAGGTCTAACTTATTACATCGTAATTCAAGACATAGTTGATACACATTTAAAACATAAATGTCCGTTAGAACAGTTCTGCATTCAACTCTAGCATTCCCCATCTTCCATCTATACTTCACCTGGGGTTTGGAACCATAAAACAAGGGAAAAGGGGGTGAGCTCAAATAGCCCAGTAGGGTATAAACAACAAGTGATGTAGAATTGTCAAGCTCATAAGAACATGATATCTTGCAGATAGGACATCTCACATTATAAACATGGAAAGAAAGCATAAGCACAACATGCTTTCCAAACGTATAGAGAAAACTTTCAGAACTTGATATCAAGATATATAGACTTCATTAAGCATAGATGCTTTCATTCATAGCCATATCTCGGCTCATAATCCTCTAGATTTACACTCTCTAGAGTCGTCTTTACCCACGTGCACATGGAGGACTATAACGCGTCCATCCGTCATCATATCATAACTCAGTCCATATTCAGAATTAGGGTATCACAAGATAAACCCTAAACATAAACATATCTCATTGAAACAAGTTTCGGGGAAGAAAACCCTTACATCAGCAAAAGAGAATCAATAGATAGGCAACCCTTACATAAAAGAGAATCAATGGATAAGAAACCCTTGAAACCCTTACTTCAGCAAAAGAGAATCAATAGATAGGCAACCCTTACCTCAAAAACATAATCAAAGGAAAGGAAAAACCCTTACATATAGTAAAAGAGAATCAATGGAAGAAAAACCCTTACAACCCTTACATCAAAGAATCAATGGATAAGAAACCCTTGAAACCCTTACGTCAGCAAAAGAGAATCAATGATAGGGGACCCTTACCTATAGTTTTCTGGTCACAGGTTTGTTTGAGCTTACACCTTGGAGTGGATAACCTGTCAATATATTCTAATTTGTATCAAATTCATGTTTTAAGATCATGGACCCAGCATGCACTATTCCTATGGACCCCACATGTTACTATTCATGTGGACCCCACATGTTACTATGCTCAGCAGGTTACCATGCTTTGAGTTAGTTTATTTCGTGGCTACTATGCTTAGCAGTTCGCCTATGCTTAGCAGTTTGCCTTTCTGTGCTGAAAGTTTACTTACGGTTACTATGCTTGCATTTCACCGTTCAAATAAGATGGTAAAACTTGCATAATCTATAGCGAGTTATCGCCTCTTATGCATGTTTTATCCTGATTTACATAGATGGATATTTACATAGGTGGTAGAACCAACCATTTACTTTACGGTTACTATGCTAGCATTTCACCGTTCAAATAAGAGGGTAAAACTTGCATAATCTATAGCGAGTTATCGCCTCTTATGCATGTTTTATCCTGATTTACATAGATGGATAGTTACATAGGTGGTAGAACCAACCATTTACTTTACGGTTACTATGCTAGCATTTCACCGTTCAAATAAGACTTGCATATAAAAGAAATACTTTAACTATTGAAAGATTTACCTTGAGAAAGTGGATTTCCTTTTCCTTTTCCTTTCTCTCTTTTTCCTTCTCCTCTCTCAGATTTCCTTTTCCTTCTCCTCTTACTCGTTCTGCGAGCCTCTATTTATAGGCTTAACTTGAATTATTATATTATTATTTTATTTATTATTTTATTTGCTTGAATAGTAACTTGAATTATTATATTATTAGTTTATTTGCTTGAATAGTAACTTGAATTATTGTGTGGGACCTACTTGTTGTGGGACCTACTGTTGGTAGGACCCGCTTGTGTGGGGCCCGCTTTTGGTGGGACCCGTGTGGGGTCCGCTGATGTGGGACCCGCTTGTGTGGGACCCGCTTTTGGTGGGACCCGTTTGTGAATAGTACTCGGTGGGTCTTACTGTGAATAGTCGTTTTAAATAGTATATCTCAATAGTAAACTTGCATAGTATTTCTGCATAGTAATCTTGCATAGTGACTGTTGTGAATAGTAATTACGAATAGTGACTATTGGTAATTTTTAATATATGTAAATATCTAAGCCGTTTTAGTTGACATCTGGGGCGGTGGCTTAGTGGTAGGAAACCGTTCAATCCTAGCTTAGGGTTGGGTTCGAATCGTGTATGCCCCATTATGCCAGATGTCCTCATGCCCGATTAACTAGGGGAAAATGAGTAATGGCCGATGATTACCCACCTATGAGGCCATTTTTTTTATTTCTTGTATATATATATATATATATATATATGTATATATATATATTACCGGTTCTTACATTCTACCCCCCTTAAAAAAAAATTTGTCCTCGAAATTCTTTAAAAAAATAATTTCGTCATCGAAATTTTACGTACCTTAAGAAGTAAATAGATGAGGATACTTTTGTTTCATCTCCTCTTCCGGTTCCCGTTTTGGGACCGTCTTGCAGTCCTTTGCCACATGTCCTTCCATTCCGCATTGGAAGCATTTTCGTGTCCCCGCGTAACAGACACCTCTATGTCTCTTTCCACATTTGGAGCAATGTTGCTGGTCTCCTGCTTCCTTGGTATTAGGTCTCTTTGTTCCAGATTCTCCTGGTTGGCTTTCATTCGTTCTCTTGACGCCGGTCAACTTGTTTTTGGACTGCTGAAAGTCCAAATGTTCAATTTCCACTTTCAAAGCACATCTCACCATGGCTTCGTAGCTTTGAAAATCTAAAGCTGCTAATGCTCGCCTGACACTAGGCTTTAATCCGTATTGAAATTTGTCCACCTTACTTTGAACGTCAATCACTAGATGGGTTGCATATCGAGCCAGTCTTGTGAATTTTGCTTCATATTGAGAGACTGTCTCTCCCTCTTCTTGCTTTAATGAAATAAATTCTCTCACTAGCTGAGCTCTTAGTGGTTGTGGGAAGTATTTTTCGAGGAAGATTCTTTTGAATTCATTCCAACACATTGCGTTCATTTCTTCTTCGGTTTTTGTATTTCGGACTAAATCCCACCACTGATCCGCATCACCGGCCAATCTATACGTCGCCAATCTTACACGTTGTTGGCTGGTGCAGTCAATTACTGAAAAGATCTTTTCGATGGAGTGAATCCATCTTTCAGCTTCTAAGGGATCTGTAGTTCCCAAGAAGGCAGCAGGATGTTGCCTTATAAATTGTTCCAGTATAGCTCCTTCGTTTTGAAGTGGAGCAGATGGGGCTCGTTGTTGGTTCATGTTTGCTGTCATTGCTTGGGCTAGCTGTGCCAATGCAGTGGCAATGGCATCATTTCCTGCGTTGTTGTTTCTAGCGTTGGCTGTAGGTTGTTCGTTTCTTGCTTGCCTTTCTCTGCGTGGCCTGCCACGTCCCCTCCTTGCCTCAGCCTCGATTGCAAAATTCTGTTCCTGATTCTCCGCCATCTTCATATCATAGGTTTACATTAGTAATCTAAATTATAACTCATATTAAAAGCATTTATATCACAGAAATCATAACTAGCACAAGATCTATATTAACCAACGACTATTGGTATACTTAACATCTTTGAACATAACATTTAGATAGGGTAAATTCAAATCCTTTTTATTTGAATCCTAATTTCCAAAATCGACTAAACTTCGCTTTGATACCAAATGTAACGCCCCGGTTTTTTCTTGAAAATACCAACTCGGTGCGTAGAAGAATATGACATCATCTTTCTCAAAAACTTTCATTATTCCCAAGATCTCAAATACGTTTAGAGGATTTACAGAAATTAGGTCTAACTTATTACATCGTAATTCAAGACATAGTTGATACACATTTAAAACATAAATGTCCGTTAGAACAGTTCTGCATTCAACTCTAGCATTCCCCATCTTCCATCTATACTTCACCTGGGGTTTGGAACCATAAAACAAGGGAAAAGGGGGTGAGCTCAAATAGCCCAGTAGGGTATAAACAACAAGTGATGTAGAATTGTCAAGCTCATAAGAACATGATATCTTGCAGATATGACATCTCACATTATAAACATGAAAAGAAAGCATAAGCACAACATGCTTTCCAAACGTATAGAGAAAACTTTCAGAACTTGATATCAAGATATATAGACTTCATTAAGCATAGATGCTTTCATTCATAGCCATATCTCGGCTCATAATCCTCTAGATTTACACTCTCTAGAGTCGTCTTTACCCACGTGCACATGGAGGACTATAACGCGTCCATCCGTCATCATATCATAACTCAGTCCATATTCAGAATTAGGGTATCACAAGATAAACCCTAAACATAAACATATCTCATTGAAACAAGTTTCGGGGAAGAAAACCCTTACATCAGCAAAAGAGAATCAATAGATAGGCAACCCTTACATAAAAGAGAATCAATGGATAAGAAACCCTTGAAACCCTTACTTCAGCAAAAGAGAATCAATAGATAGGCAACCCTTACCTCAAAAACATAATCAAAGGAAAGGAAAAACCCTTACATATAGTAAAAGAGAATCAATGGAAGAAAAACCCTTACAACCCTTACATCAAAGAATCAATGGATAAGAAACCCTTGAAACCCTTACGTCAGCAAAAGAGAATCAATGATAGGGGACCCTTACCTATAGTTTTCTGGTCACAGGTTTGTTTGAGCTTACACCTTGGAGTGGATAACCTGTCAATATATTCTAATTTGTATCAAATTCATGTTTTAAGATCATGGACCCAGCATGCACTATTCATATGGACCCCACATGTTACTATTCATGTGGACCCCACATGTTACTATGCTCAGCAGGTTACCATGCTTTGAGTTAGTTTATTTCTTGGCTACTATGCTTAGCAGTTCGCCTATGCTTAGCAGTTTGCCTTTCTGTGCTGAAAGTTTACTTACGGTTACTATGCTTGCATTTCACCGTTCAAATAAGATGGTAAAACTTGCATAATCTATAGCGAGTTATCGCCTCTTATGCATGTTTTATCCTGATTTACATAGATGGATATTTACATAGGTGGTAGAACCAACCATTTACTTTACGGTTACTATGCTAGCATTTCACCGTTCAAATAAGAGGGTAAAACTTGCATAATCTATAGCGAGTTATCGCCTCTTATGCATGTTTTATCCTGATTTACATAGATGGATAGTTACATAGGTGGTAGAACCAACCATTTACTTTACGGTTACTATGCTAGCATTTCACCGTTCAAATAAGACTTGCATATAAAAGAAATACTTTAACTATTGAAAGATTTACCTTGAGAAAGTGGATTTCCTTTTCCTTCTCCTTTCTCTCTTTTTCCTTCTCCTCTCTCAGATTTCCTTTTCCTTCTCCTCTTACTCGTTCTGCGAGCCTCTATTTATAGGCTTAACTTGAATTATTATATTATTATTTTATTTGCTTGAATAGTAACTTGAATTATTATATTATTAGTTTATTTGCTTGAATAGTAACTTGAATTATTGTGTGGGACCTACTTGTTGTGGGACCTACTGTTGGTAGGACCCGCTTGTGTGGGGCCCGCTGATGTGGGACCCGCTTGTGTGGGGCCCGCTTTTGGTGGGACCCGTGTGGGGTCCGCTGATGTGGGACCCGCTTATGTGGGACTCGCTTGTGTGGGACCCGCTTTTGGTGGGACCCGCTTTTGGTGGGACCCGTTTGTGAATAGTACTTGGTGGGTCCTACTGTGAATAGTCGTTTTAAATAGTACATCTCAATAGTAAACTTGCATAGTATTTCTGCATAGTAATCTTGCATAGTGACTGTTGTGAATAGTAATTACGAATAGTGACTATTGGTAATTTGTAATATATGTAAATATCTAAGCCGTTTTAGTTGACATCTGGGGCGGTGGCTTAGTGGTAGGAAACCGTTCAATCCTAGCTTAGGGTTGGGTTCGAATCGTGTATGCCCCATTATGCCAGATGTCCTCATGCCCGATTAACTCGGGGAAAATGAGTAATGGCCGATGATTACCCACCTATGAGGCCATTTTTTTTATTTCTTGTATATATATATATATATATATGTATATTACCGGTTCTTACAGTTAATCACTCACTCAAGCAAGGATATGAATATTAAAGCACTTACAAGAGAGAGTAAGAGAGATGTGTACCAATCACCAATCGAAAGGACATAGAGAGACAAGAGGCTTTGACACAATGGCTTTTATAGTAGTTCGGTCTTAAACCCAAGACCTACTCCACTCTTCTCAAGTTTGCTCTCCTTGAGGTATCCACTATCTTCCAAGGAACTTAAATACGGCGTTCATTTCGCCTTGTACAATCCGCGTCCAAGCTCCAAGGGTCCTAAATACGGCGCCCTTGTTGCCAAATACAATGAAGAGAAGAAGATGTTGCTCACTTGCCTCTAGATAGGCTAATACAAAGTAAAGCTCACATTGCACTCTCAAAGATGATTACAAGTAATGCGTAAACCAATCTCAAATGATTTTCTCAAATCAAGGCACAAGAGGTTGGTGAGAGAAAATTAACCCAAAAATAGTTTCAAGTAATTTTCTAGGGTTCTTTAGAGTTGGAGCATATTCATAAGTTGTTTTGGACCCTTTGAATGGGTATATATGAAGTCCCAACTCCATGTGACCGTTTAGGGGGCAAAACAGTCAAAACTGGGTCAAATAGTCAACTAGCCGTTGGCTCTCCAACGACTATATTTTGTTTGAACAAATACACTGGTCGGAGTTCCGAGGGTATTCTCGGAGATCCGAGGGTATTCTCGGAGTTCCGGGAAACCAAACAAAGATTTAATTTTAAGAGCCTGGAACATTTCTCGGAGCTCCAAGAATTTTCTCGGAGTTCCGAGACTGGATTTCCAGCAATCATTGTCAAACTTCAAAAATTCATATCTCCTTCGTTTCTTGTCGGATTTTGACGTTCTTATACTCTATGGATATGAGAAAAATGAGAGCTATCTGTTAAAAATATTTTTAAAAATATTTGAAAATGTTTTAAATAAGTTATGATAGGATTTAGTTGCTGGTCCAGGTTGTTCACTTGGAACTTTGTTTTGTTCAATGTTGTGTTGAATGCCATATGAGACCCAATATGTTGGTACACCACCATGGCCATTCACTTATCCATTTAAGTCCTTAAAGGGTGTGTTAGTCTCTTTGAAAAATATATTTTTAGGGGTTTTAAGGTGTGCCTTCATCAAGAAAAAATACAAGAGAGAATGGTGATACATACTACCATTCTAAGTACTCTCTTGTTCTCTTGAGCCAATCTTCATTTGATCTTCAATGGTGTGCTTGTCTTGCTTTGCGATCTTCAAGGTTGAGCTTCTTTGCTTGACACCTTCAAAGGATGATGCCACCATTTGGTTTAAGCTCCTTTGCAAGTTATTGATCCACAAGCTTTGGCCTTCGTTGATCTTCCTTTGTTTGTTCAATGCTTTGAGATGGCTGTGTGGAACTTCTCCTTGGTTGATCCTCTAAGGTATGGTTTGTCCAAATATGCTCTAGCTCATTTGTCCTTTGTTTGGTTCATCTTCAAGCATAGGCCATCAATGGTGTGTGCTTGCATGGATTGACATGTGAATTCCCTGTGTATAGCACAACACTCAAGGCAAACAATTAGTCCATAAAAGACTAATCAATTTGTGTTTGTTAATCATCAAAACAAGGTGCTTGAATGAACCCATGGGAAACACTTGGGCTTATAATCTCCTCCTTTTTTATGATGATAAACCAAATTGGTTAGAGAGGTGGGAGGATCCTCTTATGAGGATTAGATAAACAATGTAAGCATAACTACTCCCCCTCAACATATGCATGAGTTATATTTAACAAATTATAGTACAAGAATGGATATGATTATGGATTTAATCAATTACACGAATTGTAGTACAAGAATGCATATGATTATGGATCTAATCAATTACACAAACTCTCCCCCTTTTGGCATTAGCAAAAATGAAGGATTAAACATTTAAGCATAATACAAAAAGCATCAAAGATATTCAGTGAGACTAGATGCTCCCCTAGCTTCTTATCATGATTAGCCAATGAAATCAATGTATATATGGCATGATAAGAGACAACCAACGTAGAAAAGGAATAACAAAAAAAAATCAAGCCTATGTTGGAAAAACAAAGAGACATTCTAATTTTAGCTTAAATTTTTAGGGTATATCATAGTATATGAATAAAACCAATATAAATCTACCCTATGACCCATAATACATTAATAGATTAGCAAGTTAAAGCTTATATTTTACTTATCATGAAAGAAAACAAGCAAGTTCAAAAGTTTAGCATGATAAGCCCCCAATTTGTTTGAATTCCTATTAGAATCTTATCATGAAGTGATGTGTAGTTATTATATCAAGTAAAATCTGTCATGATAAGCAAAAATAGGTATAATGAAAGTTAAGAACTCCCCCTTTTGAATTGTCATGCATATGGTTAACTTTTAGCACATTTCATGACAAGATAGTGAGGTATATTATGGGTATATGAGTGAAAAATTAAAAACACACATGATAACCATTCAACTTCATAGAAATTAGGATGAGCAAGTGTAATATACTTCTATGAATGAGAATCAATAGTGATATTAAGGTTTTAGCACAAAATTCAAAAAGGTGATCATGAAATCCTCTTTTTTTTGTTAAAGATTTGCAAGTTAAAGCACAAATATGTGAGGAATATCAAAATGGACAATGCACACAAGTCATTATGGTACATACGATTCTAAATATAACACTAGTAAGCTTTCTCCTTTTGTCTTTGTTATTGGCCTTAGGTGAAACCTATATGACAAGGCATGACATGCCACAATAGGCTAAAGGTATGAAAGTGAATATATGGCCAACAAAGAAATTTATCATGATTATATATACTAAATAACTTTAGAAACACATGATAAGGATGTCTAATTATAGAAAATAAGATAAACAACTCTAAGAAGATCCTATGAAAGAGATTCTAGGGAATACACAAGGTAGACTACTAGAATGGAAACTTATCCTTGGAATGACAATTACCACATATTAATACTAAAATGATACCAAATGAAATCAAATAGATGATCCAAGGTAAGTATGAGGCCTAATGGTTATGACCTTAAAATCTAGGCTATGGGCTTACTTGTCTTAAACTCAAAATACACATACAAGCACAAGACAATGCCAAAAGACACATATGGAGCAACCATACTCCAAATGAGTGAGCTTTTCATATAAGGGATGATATACACATTAGAATTCATATGATGGGCCTCTAGGGACAAGATCTAACTTTTAAGCTCCCCCTTTGAAAAAAAATCATACAATGTATGACTCTAAAGGGTGTCCTAACATAGACTCCAAGAGATTTTAGATATTTTCCTTTGATACCAAATAAGACTCAATCCATGGGCAACAATTGACACTTACACTTTAAGTGTCGGTTTATCATGATAAGAATAAAGCCATAGTCTAGCTCATCATGGTAAACAATCTTAGCACAAAAGAATTACAATTTAAGCTCATGCTCCCCCTAAATGTGATACAAATTTCTACAATTTTAAATTTTGCTTCCCTTAAGTATATATCATATAAACTAGATAGGAAGATCCCACAACAACATATACCTATCTGTGGGACCCGATCCCGCGAGAGGTTCGCGAACGCGCGAGCCGCCACACTCTCTCTTGGTCTCTCATACCCACGCGAATGGCGTGTGCTTTTTATTATTGATTTTAATTACCCAACCAAGCAGGCAGCAACCAAGCCATAGGGTGCAAACAAACGTGTAACCCAGTACCCATAAGGGCTGGGGTAAGCCGCCGAGCCTAGCAAGGTGTGATTTAATTCATCTTTTCCGTGAACTTGGGATCACTAAGGCAATCCGAATTCCACGCAAAAAAGAGTGACAGAGTCGCCACCTAGATGAGGGATCTAGGACCCATAATTTACCAGAAATCTACACTCGTTACCTGGTTACGAGAATGGAAGCTATGGGGAGTTACCACCACATGCACCATTCCTGCCCGATAATCGGTCTTCAGTTCCAAAAGTTAACTCTTTTGAATTTCTTTTAAATGGCTCATTTAACTCTATATTAATGTGCGAACTACATGACATGCATCCTAAGATCTAATTTCAGTGTAATTCCTAAATGTGTATCTTGATTTTCTTAATTTGCTTGAATTCAATCTAAGTGAAAGTTCTCCTAAAATTCTAATTTCATGGAAAGTCCTAAGTGATTTAATTAGTTTTAATTTAAGGATTAATTTACAAAACCCCACCACTTATGTGTGGAGCCAACTTGGGCTTGGTATGCCACTCAAGTATCCAAGTTGCCTACGTATCCCAGCCCCATTGGAATCAGAGTCGATGGTAGTTCGGTGCACCTGAACTAAGCTACTTATGCCTAACTCATCTAGGACACCGACCTAGACTGGATTGACTGTTTTAACAGTTTAAGAAAAATTATTTAATTCAAGTTGAAGATTTTATTATCCTAGGACTTCATCTAAGATGCTATATGGTCCTATCTAAGTGCAAGACGTCCCTTAGACTAATGCAGGTTAACTTACATCCTAGGTAACTTGGTTTGTCCTAGGGGAAAATTGGGTGACTAGTGTAACTAGATCTATGGCACGGTTGCTATCCATAGCAAACGCCCGTGATGAGGCTGGACTCTTAACTCTAGGACTCCCCAAAACTTAGGACACAACGTGACGTAAGTGTTCCTAAGGGGCCCTAAAGGTTCCTACGATAGGAGACCGTAATCCAACGGCTCCTAAGACGCGGATCGAGTTAATTCGATTTGTTGAACTTAATAATTTTTTATTGTTGAGAATTTTCCATTCCTAAACATCTAAGGAATACCAAAGACTCTATGGTTCGCAAGTTTCGGCCTCGAATCGCAATCATGGAAGGGAATCGTGCTCTCAACCCTTGTAAAATTTAGCACGTAAGTTATAGTATCTTATTGCCTGGCATGTTTCTCAGGATTTCCGTGGACAGTGGACCTCGGAGCTAATAACATACTATAATTTATGCACTCCAATTATGCTGGATCGATCGCAATTAGTATACGATTATGGTTACGATATCGGCAGTTAAATTGTCACAGCATAGCCAATTTACAAAGGCAATCTATGAACCCTAAGGTTTCTGTTTCAAAAAAGTTAAGGATTGAATTTATGATGAAAAGCTAAGGTTTTTTGGAGATTTTTACTGACTTTTGTATTGATTTGCTATTAAATTGTGAATTAATATCATTAAGACTAGATTGCTAGGATTAGACAGTAACCCTAAGCAATCGAACTCCAACTCAGTTGAAACTTTTCCAGTAACAAGATATGGATGATTTTGGCTTACTGGACAAATTTCATGAATTATCATTAAGATTTGATATCAATTTCCGATTGTTTAAAATTCAAATCAGATTATAGATTAACACAGTAACCTATATCATATCAATTTTAAATTACTCCAAACTTTTACAAAATAAAGATATAGATTATTAAATCTTACTAAAAAATTTTCACGAATTACCATTAAGATTAGATATCAATTTCCGATTTTGCAAAATTCAAATCAGATTATAGATTAACACAGCAACCTATAGCATATCAATTTCAAATCAACTTAAACTCTTACAGTATAATGATAATCATGATCTTAGACTACTGTATGACTTTCATGGATTTTTATTACGATTTGATGCCCATTTAAATTCACACAAAACTCAGATGAAACCAAATAATTACTTAAAAAGCAAACCTAATGGTATCCTAAAATCAAATAAAAACTTCCAGTAGATATATAATAGATTATAAATTTTTTTTATCAAAATTTCAAAATTGGTTTTTAAATATAAGAGATCAATTTGTTTCCTAGGCGTTAAAACCCGTTTATTAAAATAAATTGTAAAACCTTATCAAATCTTTGCAAAATTAATTGAAAATATTTCTCTAACATTCCAGTAACCAAAGTTACTGGTTTGTAAAGAAAATTTTTGAAAATATATTAATTTAATAAGAAAAAGAATTATGGAACGTAAAACGGGGAAGCGATTAGAAAACAGCAAAAACCATATTTGTTTTAAAATAGTTTCTGATGGAAACTTTCATTTATTATTAGGCTTTAATTCTGGAAAGTTTCATCAATTTTTAAAATGATTTGGTATTTATTAAAAATAGCCAAAATTTAAAATAATTAATAATCCAATTAAATAAACTCCAAAAAATATGAAAATTTTTGGGTATTCTAAAAACCTTGTAAAACTACTGGAAACAAACTTTCACTAAATTTGGACATGATTTGATATACTTTTGGCTCCATTCATCAAGAAATAACCTTTTTCGGGGTTATTCTTTGAAAAATAGAATGAAAAATAAAACGGCCGAACCGCGGTTGGAAATTAAGTTTCCAGTAGTTTTGTATTTTATATAAAACCCAATAAATATCATTTTTTAAAAAGAACCATGTTTTCAAACACTTGCTTTGATAATCTAATTTAAATCCATATTGAATAAAAACAAAAGAAAACTATTTTTAAATGGAGGAAAATTAATTTTTGGATCAAATTTTGGATTTTGAAAACTCATAATCTATAACATACTGGAATTTCAAAGAAAAACTCGTTGATTTGGTCCATCAAAATTAAAACCCTAGTATGTTTTTTCTACTTCACAAAGATGAGGAATCCTTAGCGTTGATCGTGATCCTTGTCTCTAGGGTTGGTGATCTAAGATATACGCTTTGTCCAACCCTTTTATACGCTAAAAAAGATCCAAAGAACACTCCAATAATCCTTCATTGTGATCAGCCTTGGAGAAGAAGAAGGAATTTAAGAATTCCTTTTGTGAAAAACACTTGAGAGAGAAAAACACATTTCAAGAGAGATGAGGTTTTTTTCTCTTTTTTTGGGAGGAGAGAGAAAAAGGACGAATTTGGATTTTTTTGGATCCTTACCAGGATTGTTTGCTTGATTTTTATACAAAAAAGTTAGGGTTAAGAGAGAAATAGTAGTTTCCAATGTGAGAGCTCTCATTTTTGGCTTGTTTCCAATTTTCCCCTCTTGCTTTCTTTCTTTCTTGTTTCCAAATTGGATTTCATTCCAATCTTAATTTCTTGTCAATCAAGACATGCTATTATCATTCCACATTGCTTCTTTGGAAGAAAACCTTTTTAAGCAGTCATTCATCTTTTCCTTCTTTCCTTCTTTTATTTTTTTATTTTTTTATTTTTCTTTTAACAAATATGATGTCACCATTGTGACATCATCAAGGTTGGGTGCTCAACTCATGTGGGTCATCCATGTGGGAAGCCCACCATGGTGGTCGACCCATATGGGTGAACCCACATGAGCTCCATCTTTGCGGGCTTTAGCCTAATGGGCCATTTCACACGGGTTTCGGGTTTTTCCATAAAAATTCAATAAAATCTTTCTAAATTCAACATTCTATATGTGGACCCAACCCATTTGACATTTATGGTGCATCCCTCACACATGATTGGACCATCTTTTTTTGGAAAACAACTTTTCGGACCAAAATGCCCCTATTTGACTGTTAGACATCCAAATGCGATCAAAATACCCTCAGATTGGTTCACCCCTAAAGGGAAAAATTAAAAATGGAAAGTCTTTATGGTCAAACTTCAAAAATAGAAACTTTTAAAATTGGGTCTTTCGGTGAGTAATATTAAACAGGATCATTTGGTATCCCCTGAAAATACCCAAAATGCCCTCAACACTTAGAATTTTCAAATTAAGCGAAACCCCTGAGAAATTCTAAATTTAGCAGGTTTTCCAAAATTCAGGAAATCATTCATAATTTCTAAGACATATTTCGGAGATCAAAATAATTACACAGGAAAAGACCAAATTACCTCGAGGTGCTCGAATTTGACGAGACTAGGGAAAATCCTGAGAAATTCCAAAATAGCAGATTTTCGAAAATTTATGAACAGATTCAAGATTTCTTAGACACAACTTAGGGACCAAATATGATATATTGGAAATGTCTAAAATACCCCCGAAGTGCAAGACTAAGAGAAAATCTTGAGAGATCTAAATTTAGCAGGTTTCCCAAATCTTACGAAATTACTCCTAATCCATCAGCCGTACCCTCAAGATGGTTTTGGATATATGAGAAATGATTGAAATATCCATAAGATGGTGAAAATGTGGAAGCCCCATGAGTTTCTAAAAGTAATAGCTTTTTCAAAATTTGTAAAATCTCTCAAGATTTCTCAAATATAACTCGGGGCTCAAACGACACCTATCGGGAATGACCAAAATATCCCTGCAGTGCAAAATAGGCAAAAATGAGGGAAACCCTAAAAATTCTAAAAAAAGCAGGTTTTTTCATTTGCTTGGAAACTTGAACTTTCATCTTTCAGAGGTCAAAGGAACCCCCTAGAGACCTTCAGGATCGCGAATCAACTTCAAAACTCTCATAATGAAATGAAATCTACCCTAAAATGCATGGATGCCTAATCCTAGGTGGAATACGGACTCGAAACTTGACAAACTACCAAAGCTTTTACTTTTTTAAAGTCTAGCAAAATGGGGTTGTCTACACTATCCATGTTTGAGATGGTGTCATAAGACCATATGATTAAGTGTTTTAATTAGATGAAGGTACCGTCTCCATCTTAGGAACTAAGAAGGCTAAGGGTACCAATTGAGTGGCTTTTAAGGTTAATATTTGACATCTCATACATGTGGGTACCATACAAAATAAGGGATGATAACTATAGATTACTTATTTATACCAATCAATGCTCAAATCTATAAAACTTAGACATAGAGGAATAGACCATTAAGGAATCAAGTCTAAGAGATATCCATGGCTCATGAGTGGGAGTTATCTCATGAGGAAGGTATGATCGAAATCAAGGCTTCCATGGATAGACAACAAGGTTTGGACACAAAGAAGACATTACAAGAAAAATACAAGGTCCAAACACCTACATCCTACATCCACAACCACTTATGTAATGACAAGGCATTTAATTTCTTAGTTTTGCTATAAATGATATATAAATGACTTTAAGTACTAAATAATCTAGCAAAAGCCAATTTTGTCCAAACTATAGTTCAAATATGAAAGATATACTCTTATGGGTTTAACTTGAACTCATGGGCAATGAAGAGATTGATATTCATGTAAGATCAAACATGATTTTCACATTAAGTGCTCTATTGCGATTTTACATGTGGATGGCCGCTAAGTGCAAAAGGATCTAAGTCTTAGTGAGTGCACTTAGAGTAGTATATATAGATACACAAGAATCAAACACTATAAGTCTATAGTATCTATATGTGTTTCTTTTGAAAAAGATGTGATCATTAAAACACATATGAGGCTAGATGCAAGGAAATAATAATTTGACATCTAGCATCCAAATAAACACAATTGATATAGCATTTAATCTTAAGGCTAACTAGATACATGGGAATCAAGCATATTGTATCTAGAAGCATAGTTTTCATAAAATTTAACAATTTTAGCACAACATAGACTAGATATCAAATGGGATATTTAGGGAACCTTTTCCAATAGATTTTACAATTAAATATAGCATGTCAAAGTCTTATTGTAAATATGTTTAAGCACATAGACTTTTAATTCTAAGAAGAGATTTTTCATTTAAGCACAAGCATGTATAGATACATGGAATCAAAACAAGAATAAGCACATTGTATCTATTCAACCAAAATTTTCAAATGATATTCAAGTTATAGCACATACCCCAAAATCTACTGAAATCCAAGTAGTGACTTGGTTTGGCAACCTAGAGGGGGGGTGAATAGGATGTTTATAAAACTTTTACCTTTTGAAAACTTTTACTAAAATTTCACCCAAGACTTATCCCTTGTTTAATTAAGTTTGAAATAGTTGAACTTAAACAATATTACAAATTAATATAAGTTCAAAAACCCTTGTTAATTAGCAAACTTAATTAGGTGATTTATAGCCTAGTTAGCAAGGTACCAATATTCAATCAAAACCAAAATGCTAACTACTCACTCAATTCCAAATATGTAAGAATGCAAGCACAAATAAATAAGAAAGTGAGAGGGAGAGAAAGATAGAGAAATACCAACACAAGTGACACAAAGATTTATAGTGGTTCGGCAAACGGCCTACTCCACTCTACTCAAGGTCGCACTTGAGGATTTCCACTATTGAGACCTCCACGACGTCCGGCTCCGAGGCTTTTACACTCCAAGGGAATTAGATAAGGATGCCCTTCCACCTTTACAATGACTCTCCTTCTCCGCCGAGTTCTAAGCGGTTTCTCCCAAGGGAATTAAACACGGATGCCCTTGCCACCGATCGAATAAAGAAGAAGATAAAAGCTTTGCCTCTATGTAGGCTACAATGCAAGTTGAAGCTCCAAGGATGCTCTCAAGAATAAACAAGTTTAAGCCTAAACCAATCTCAAAAGATTTTCTCAAATCAAGGCACAAAGAGTTTGGTTGGTGAGAGAATTTAACCAAAAATAGTTCACAAATGATTTTCTATGGTTTGTTGAAGTTGGACAATGTTCCTCTCTTTTTTTAGACCCATTAGATGGGTATATATGAAGTCCCAACTCCATGTGACCGTTTGGGGGGTAAAACAGTCAAAACTGGGTCAAAAAATCAACTAGCCGTTGGGCCTCCAACGGCTATAATTTTTTGAGAAAATACACTTCTCGGAGTTCCGAGAGTTTTCTCGGAGTTCCGAGCTCGGAGCTCCGAGGGTTTCTCGGAGTTCCGAGAAACCAAACAGAGATTTAAGTTTAAGAACCTGGTGCATTTCTCGGAGCTCCGAGAATTTTCTCGGAGTTCCGAGACTGGTTTCCAGCAAACAGTGTCGAACTTGTAAAATTCATATCTCCCTCATTTCTCTTTGGATTTTGACGTTCCTATACTCTACGGATATGAGAAAAATGAGAGCTATCTGTTAAAAATATTTTCAAAAATATTTGAAAATGTTTTAAATAAGTTTTGATAGGATTTAGTTGCTGGTCCAGGTTGTTGCTTCGGAACTCTGTTTTGTTCATTCTTGTGTTGAATGCCATATGGGTCCCAACATGTTGGTACACCACCATGGCCATTCACTTATCCATTTAAGTCCTTAAAGGGTGTGTTAGTCTCTTTGAAAAATATATTTTAGGGGTTTTAAGATGTGCCTTGATCAAGAGAAAACACAAGAGAGAAATGTGATACATACTACCCTTTTGAACACTCTCTTGAATGAACTCTTGAGCCAATCTTCATTTGATCTTCAATGTGGTTCTTGGATTGCTTGTGGGATCTTCACTTGAGCTCCTTGCTTTAACATCTTCCAAGGATGATGCCACCAATGTGTTCAAGCTCCTTTGCATGTTGATCCTCAAGCATGTGTTGTGTTGCATTGTGTAATGGCGATATGACATGTCAAGCATGTCAAGTTCCTGTCTAAGACACAACACTCAAGGCAACTGATCAGTCCATAAACGACTAATCAATTTGTGTTTGTTAATCATCAAAACAAGGTGATTGAATGAACCCATGGGGAATCCTTGGGGAACCCTTGGGCTTACAATCTCCCCCTTTTTGATGATGACAAACCAAATTGATTAGATAGGTGGGAGGAACCTCTTATGAGGATTAGATGGACAATTTAATCATGACTACTCCCCCTCAACATATGCATGAGATATATTCAACAAGGTATAATACAAGAATGCATATGATAATGGATCTAATCAATTATACAAATTCTCCCCCTTTTGGCATAAGCAAAAAGGAAGAATTAAGCACTTAAGCACAATACATAAAGCATCAAGATATACGATGAGAATATGATGCTCCCCCTAGTTTCTTATCATGATTTACCAATTAAATTAATGTATATATGGCATGATAAGATATAATCAACATAGGAAAGGAATGACACAAAACAAATCAAGCCTATGTTGGAAAAACAAAGAGACATTCCAAATTTAGCACAACTTTTTAGGGTATATCTTAGTATATATATAATTCCAATATAAATCTACCCTATGACCCATAATATAGTAATAGATTAGCAAGTTAAAGCTTATATTTTACTTATCATGAAAGAAATTAAGCAAGTTTTAGACTTAGCATGATAAGCCCCCTTTTGTTTTTTAAAATTCCTATTAGAATCTTATCATGAGGTGATGTGTAAGTATAGACTCATCATGATAAGCAAGAATATATATATTTCAAGTTAAAAATATATTCTTAAATTGTCATGCATAGAAATGGACATTTGATCCTAATATGGCTAACTATTAGGATATATGGTATGACAGTGAAACTTATCATGAAAATACAAATTTTCAAGTGAAAGTACACATGATAAGCAATCAAATTCATAGAGATTAAGATTACAAAGCATAATTTTCTCCTATGAATGGGAAACAAGAAAGATATTCAAGATTGAGCACAAAATTCAAAAAGATGAACATTTAAGCCTTATTTTTTATTTTTATTTTTGTTAAAGTATGAACATATAAGCACATATAGGTGGGGAATGAAAAAATGAACTATATAAGCAAGTCATTATAGTCATTTTAAACATGAATATAGCAAAGGTAATCTCTCCCCTTTGTATTTGTCATTTGCCTTATATAAAAACAAGGTATGACATTACACAATAGGCCAAAGATATGACAATTAAATGCTTGGCCATCAAAACTTATTCTTGGAATAGATGATACCAATCTAGATCATCCAAGATAAGTCTAAAAGCCTAAAAGATATGACTTTAAGTCCTAGGCTATGGGCTTTTTGTCTTAAAACAGTCACATGCTAGATGATACCAATTTAGGAGCATAAGACAAGCCCGAACTAACCACATATGGAGCAATCATGGCTCCTAATGGGTGTACTTATCATAATCCAAATGATATATACATTGAGTATCATATGATAAGCCACTAAGGACAAATCTTGACCTTTAAGCTCCCCCTTTGAAAGAGAGTCATGCAATGCATGAATCCAAAGGGTAGTCCTAACATAGACTCTAAGGGATCTTCAAATGAATGATTTTAGATCAACCCTTGGGCTATGAAGACACTTTACTCTCCAAGTGTCGGTTTATCATGATAAAAAGATAGTCATAGTCTAGCTCATCATGATAAACAAGCATAGCACAAAAGATGTTCAATCTTTGGCTCATGCTCCCCCTAAATGTGATATAATATTTTTCAAATTTAAGTTTTACTTCCCTAAGTATGCAACATATATAACTAGCCAGGGAGATCACATGTAAATGTATACCTATTCATGTTTGAGAGGTTGGCACAATGCCAATTTGTTAGATATTTTAATTACGGTGAGTGTACCATCTCCCTCTTAGAATCTAAGAAGGCTAAAGGCACCAATTGAGTGACTTTTAAGTTAAAGTTTGACATCTCATACATGTAGATATAATCAACCAAGGGGTGATATCTATAGAATATATATATAAGAATTCCAATTTGACTTGATTCTATAGAACTTAGACATAGAAGAATGGACATTAAAGAACCATGTCTAAGAGAGACATCCATGGCTCATGAGTGAGAGTATACCACTATGGGTAATCATGAGGAAGATATGATCTATATCAAAGCTTCCATGGATAGTCTACCATGTTTGGACACAATGATCATGATACATAAGGTACATGGTCCAAACATCTTCTTCCTACATTCACATACCACAAATGTAAAGATAAGGCATTAAGCACATAGTGCATAAGCCCATTGAAAACCAAGATGTGTGGGAGATATATGTTCCCATCATAATCTAGTGTACACAACCACCATAGTGAATTTTAATTTTACTCAAGTGAGTAAATGCCCAAATATGATTCTAGATTCCTATGATATTTTCATTTCAAGTGATACATTGAATCTAGGCATATTTTCAACTTCCTTACAAATTATATCCTTTTATGAATTTTGGGAAGAGACCAAGGATTTTAAAAGCATTTAGGTTCAAGTCTTAAACCTATGGGTTTCCTTTGATTTTGCTAGAAAGATGTGATCATTTAATGTAATTACTAGCAACTACCAATATGGGTTCAAATGCTAAGGATATACTTGTAGATTTAATTTGAACACATGGGCAAGTGATGTGGTTGTATATTCTATTAGGATCAAATTATGGTTTTCACATTAAATTCTATAGTGGCATGAATGTGGATGAATACTAAGTGCAATAAGATCTAAATCATAGTGTGTGCACTTAGAGTAAAACGTATACATACATGAGAATCAAACAAGAATAAGTACATGGTATCTACACAAACAAATCTATCAAAAAATATTTCATTTTAAGCTCATTACCCCTAAATCTACTAATCATATGATGTGATTCAAGTAGGGGATTTTGGAACCCAAACCATGTTGGTTCCAAGCAAGTTTGTTCTAGTTAATTTATCTTTTCTAACCCAAATAAACTTACTACTTTTTACAAATCTAAACATGCATTTAGATTTGTAATGTCCAAATCTATCACAATAGTCACAAGATGCATAAGGGTAGGTAGATGGACGGGATGAACATGATGAATTACAAGAGTGATAATGATGGCAATTGAATTTTACATTCTCTTGTAACTTATGATTATCCAACTTTAATGTTTCATTCTTAATTATCAAATCATTGATTTCCGTTTTAAAATTCATTGATTTAAGAGATGAAAACATTTTGATTTTCTCTTCTTCTTCTTTAAGGAGTTGATTTTCCTCTCTTAGTGAAGCAATGGTATTACTTAGTTCAATAAAATCTTTTTTAAAAATTTCATTTTCTTCACTAAGATGTGCATGATCTATTTCTAGTGACCTAAACTCCTTGTGAATACTAGCTAAATTGTTTTTCAAGTTTGAATTCTTAGCTAGTTGATCTTCAAGTTTCTTATGTAATTCTTGGACATTTTCAACAAGTTCTTCAAGTGTGAATTCGGCATTATCCACGGGGTCTACATTAGATAATCCCATTAAGCACATGTTTTGATTTTGAAGATTTTCAATAGAGTCCAAAACATTTTTAGCATTTTTACAAGAGGATACTTTCTCATAAACGTGTGGTGGTAATGCACAACATGTTGCAATTAGGGCTTTTGTATTTAGTAAAGATAATTTTTTATTATATTCATTTAATCCTTTAGATTTAGCATTTAACATAAATCCATTTTCAATTATCTTTACCATATCTTTATCTAGACCTTTTAAGTATGTCTTCATATGGATCAACCACGATCCATAATCCGAGCCATCCAAAATAGGAAGTCTAGATCCCATCTTTTAAGTTGCCAAAAAACTAGATCGCTTAACTCTTAACCGGTTAGGGTCTTAATCAAGAGCCCAAGCTTTGATACCAATTGAAATCCAAGTAGTGACTTGGTTTGGCAACCTAGAGGGGGGGTGAATAGGATGTTTATAAAACTTTTACCTTTTGAAAACTTTTACTAAAATTTCACCCAAGACTTATCCCTTGTTTAATTAAGTTTGAAATAGTTGAACTTAAACAATATTACAAATTAATATAAGTTCAAAAACCCTTGTTAATTAGCAAACTTAATTAGGTGATTTATAGCCTAGTTAGCAAGGTACCAATATTCAATCAAAACCAAAATGCTAACTACTCACTCAATTCCAAATATGTAAGAATGCAAGCACAAATAAATAAGAAAGTGAGAGGGAGAGAAAGATAGAGAAATACCAACACAAGTGACACAAAGATTTATAGTGGTTCGGCAAACGGCCTACTCCACTCTACTCAAGGTCGCACTTGAGGATTTCCACTATTGAGACCTCCACGACGTCCGGCTCCGAGGCTTTTACACTCCAAGGGAATTAGATAAGGATGCCCTTCCACCTTTACAATGACTCTCCTTCTCCGCCGAGTTCTAAGCGGTTTCTCCCAAGGGAATTAAACACGGATGCCCTTGCCACCGATCGAATAAAGAAGAAGATAAAAGCTTTGCCTCTATATAGGCTACAATGCAAGTTGAAGCTCCAAGGATGCTCTCAAGAATAAACAAGTTTAAGCCTAAACCAATCTCAAAAGATTTTCTCAAATCAAGGCACAAAGAGTTTGGTTGGTGAGAGAATTTAACCAAAAATAGTTCACAAATGATTTTCTATGGTTTGTTGAAGTTGGACAATGTTCCTCTCTTTTTTTAGACCCATTAGATGGGTATATATGAAGTCCCAACTCCATGTGACCGTTTGGGGGGTAAAACAGTCAAAACTGGGTCAAAAAATCAACTAGCCGTTGGGCCTCCAACGGCTATAATTTTTTGAGAAAATACACTTCTCGGAGTTCCGAGAGTTTTCTCGGAGTTCCGAGCTCGGAGCTCCGAGGGTTTCTCGGAGTTCCGAGAAACCAAACAGAGATTTAAGTTTAAGAACCTGGTGCATTTCTCGGAGCTCCGAGAATTTTCTCGGAGTTCCGAGCTCGGAGCTCCGAGAATAATTCTCGGAGTTCCGAGACTGGTTTCCAGCAAACAGTGTCGAACTTGTAAAATTCATATCTCCCTCATTTCTCTTTGGATTTTGACGTTCCTATACTCTACGGATATGAGAAAAATGAGAGCTATCTGTTAAAAATATTTTCAAAAATATTTGAAAATGTTTTAAATAAGTTTTGATAGGATTTAGTTGCTGGTCCAGGTTGTTGCTTCGGAACTCTGTTTTGTTCATTCTTGTGTTGAATGCCATATGGGTCCCAACATGTTGGTACACCACCATGGCCATTCACTTATCCATTTAAGTCCTTAAAGGGTGTGTTAGTCTCTTTGAAAAATATATTTTAGGGGTTTTAAGATGTGCCTTGATCAAGAGAAAACACAAGAGAGAAAGGTGATACATACTACCCTTTTGAACACTCTCTTGAATGAACTCTTGAGCCAATCTTCATTTGATCTTCAATGTGGTTCTTGGATTGCTTGTGGGATCTTCACTTGAGCTCCTTGCTTTAACATCTTCCAAGGATGATGCCACCAATGTGTTCAAGCTCCTTTGCATGTTGATCCTCAAGCATGTGTTGTGTTGCATTGTGTAATGGCGATATGACATGTCAAGCATGTCAAGTTCCTGTCTAAGACACAACACTCAAGGCAACTGATCAGTCCATAAACGACTAATCAATTTGTGTTTGTTAATCATCAAAACAAGGTGATTGAATGAACCCATGGGGAATCCTTGGGGAACCCTTGGGCTTACAATCTCCCCCTTTTTGATGATGACAAACCAAATTGATTAGATAGGTGGGAGGAACCTCTTATGAGGATTAGATGGACAATTTAATCATGACTACTCCCCCTCAACATATGCATGAGATATATTCAACAAGGTATAATACAAGAATGCATATGATAATGGATCTAATCAATTATACAAATTCTCCCCCTTTTGGCATAAGCAAAAAGGAAGAATTAAGCACTTAAGCACAATACATAAAGCATCAAGATATACGATGAGAATATGATGCTCCCCCTAGTTTCTTATCATGATTTACCAATTAAATTAATGTATATATGGCATGATAAGATATAATCAACATAGGAAAGGAATGACACAAAACAAATCAAGCCTATGTTGGAAAAACAAAGAGACATTCCAAATTTAGCACAACTTTTTAGGGTATATCTTAGTATATATATAATTCCAATATAAATCTACCCTATGACCCATAATATAGTAATAGATTAGCAAGTTAAAGCTTATATTTTACTTATCATGAAAGAAATTAAGCAAGTTTTAGACTTAGCATGATAAGCCCCCTTTTGTTTTTTAAAATTCCTATTAGAATCTTATCATGAGGTGATGTGTAAGTATAGACTCATCATGATAAGCAAGAATATATATATTTCAAGTTAAAAATATATTCTTAAATTGTCATGCATAGAAATGGACATTTGATCCTAATATGGCTAACTATTAGGATATATGGTATGACAGTGAAACTTATCATGAAAATACAAATTTTCAAGTGAAAGTACACATGATAAGCAATCAAATTCATAGAGATTAAGATTACAAAGCATAATTTTCTCCTATGAATGGGAAACAAGAAAGATATTCAAGATTGAGCACAAAATTCAAAAAGATGAACATTTAAGCCTTATTTTTTATTTTTATTTTTGTTAAAGTATGAACATATAAGCACATATAGGTGGGGAATGAAAAAATGAACTATATAAGCAAGTCATTATAGTCATTTTAAACATGAATATAGCAAAGGTAATCTCTCCCCTTTGTATTTGTCATTTGCCTTATATAAAAACAAGGTATGACATTACACAATAGGCCAAAGATATGACAATTAAATGCTTGGCCATCAAAACTTATTCTTGGAATAGATGATACCAATCTAGATCATCCAAGATAAGTCTAAAAGCCTAAAAGATATGACTTTAAGTCCTAGGCTATGGGCTTTTTGTCTTAAAACAGTCACATGCTAGATGATACCAATTTAGGAGCATAAGACAAGCCCGAACTAACCACATATGGAGCAATCATGGCTCCTAATGGGTGTACTTATCATAATCCAAATGATATATACATTGAGTATCATATGATAAGCCACTAAGGACAAATCTTGACCTTTAAGCTCCCCCTTTGAAAGAGAGTCATGCAATGCATGAATCCAAAGGGTAGTCCTAACATAGACTCTAAGGGATCTTCAAATGAATGATTTTAGATCAACCCTTGGGCTATGAAGACACTTTACTCTCCAAGTGTCGGTTTATCATGATAAAAAGATAGTCATAGTCTAGCTCATCATGATAAACAAGCATAGCACAAAAGATGTTCAATCTTTGGCTCATGCTCCCCCTAAATGTGATATAATATTTTTCAAATTTAAGTTTTACTTCCCTAAGTATGCAACATATATAACTAGCCAGGGAGATCACATGTAAATGTATACCTATTCATGTTTGAGAGGTTGGCACAATGCCAATTTGTTAGATATTTTAATTACGGTGAGTGTACCATCTCCCTCTTAGAATCTAAGAAGGCTAAAGGCACCAATTGAGTGACTTTTAAGTTAAAGTTTGACATCTCATACATGTAGATATAATCAACCAAGGGGTGATATCTATAGAATATATATATAAGAATTCCAATTTGACTTGATTCTATAGAACTTAGACATAGAAGAATGGACATTAAAGAACCATGTCTAAGAGAGACATCCATGGCTCATGAGTGAGAGTATACCACTATGGGTAATCATGAGGAAGATATGATCTATATCAAAGCTTCCATGGATAGTCTACCATGTTTGGACACAATGATCATGATACATAAGGTACATGGTCCAAACATCTTCTTCCTACATTCACATACCACAAATGTAAAGATAAGGCATTAAGCACATAGTGCATAAGCCCATTGAAAACCAAGATGTGTGGGAGATATATGTTCCCATCATAATCTAGTGTACACAACCACCATAGTGAATTTTAATTTTACTCAAGTGAGTAAATGCCCAAATATGATTCTAGATTCCTATGATATTTTCATTTCAAGTGATACATTGAATCTAGGCATATTTTCAACTTCCTTACAAATTATATCCTTTTATGAATTTTGGGAAGAGACCAAGGATTTTAAAAGCATTTAGGTTCAAGTCTTAAACCTATGGGTTTCCTTTGATTTTGCTAGAAAGATGTGATCATTTAATGTAATTACTAGCAACTACCAATATGGGTTCAAATGCTAAGGATATACTTGTAGATTTAATTTGAACACATGGGCAAGTGATGTGGTTGTATATTCTATTAGGATCAAATTATGGTTTTCACATTAAATTCTATAGTGGCATGAATGTGGATGAATACTAAGTGCAATAAGATCTAAATCATAGTGTGTGCACTTAGAGTAAAACGTATACATACATGAGAATCAAACAAGAATAAGTACATGGTATCTACACAAACAAATCTATCAAAAAATATTTCATTTTAAGCTCATTACCCCTAAATCTACTAATCATATGATGTGATTCAAGTAGGGGATTTTGGAACCCAAACCATGTTGGTTCCAAGCAAGTTTGTTCTAGTTAATTTATCTTTTCTAACCCAAATAAACTTACTACTTTTTACAAATCTAAACATGCATTTAGATTTGTAATGTCCAAATCTATCACAATAGTCACAAGATGCATAAGGGTAGGTAGATGGACGGGATGAACATGATGAATTACAAGAGTGATAATGATGGCAATTGAATTTTACATTCTCTTGTAACTTATGATTATCCAACTTTAATGTTTCATTCTTAATTATCAAATCATTGATTTCCGTTTTAAAATTCATTGATTTAAGAGATGAAAACATTTTGATTTTCTCTTCTTCTTCTTTAAGGAGTTGATTTTCCTCTCTTAGTGAAGCAATGGTATTACTTAGTTCAATAAAATCTTTTTTAAAAATTTCATTTTCTTCACTAAGATGTGCATGATCTATTTCTAGTGACCTAAACTCCTTGTGAATACTAGCTAAATTGTTTTTCAAGTTTGAATTCTTAGCTAGTTGATCTTCAAGTTTCTTATGTAATTCTTGGACATTTTCAACAAGTTCTTCAAGTGTGAATTCGGCATTATCCACGGGGTCTATATTAGATAATCCCATTAAGCACATGTTTTGATTTTGAAGATTTTCAATAGAGTCCAAAACATTTTTAGCATTTTTACAAGAGGATACTTTCTCATAAACGTGTGGTGGTAATGCACAACATGTTGCAATTAGGGCTTTTGTATTTAGTAAAGATAATTTTTTATTATATTCATTTAATCCTTTAGATTTAGCATTTAACATAAATCCATTTTCAATTATCTTTACCATATCTTTATCTAGACCTTTTAAGTATGTCTTCATATGGATCAACCACGATCCATAATCCGAACCATCCAAAATAGGAAGTCTAGATCCCATCTTTTAAGTTGCCAAAAAACTAGATCGCTTAACTCTTAACCGGTTAGGGTCTTAATCAAGAGCCCAAGCTTTGATACCAATTGAAATCCAAGTAGTGACTTGGTTTGGCAACCTAGAGGGGGGGTGAATAGGATGTTTATAAAACTTTTACCTTTTGAAAACTTTTACTAAAATTTCACCCAAGACTTATCCCTTGTTTAATTAAGTTTGAAATAGTTGAACTTAAACAATATTACAAATTAATATAAGTTCAAAAACCCTTGTTAATTAGCAAACTTAATTAGGTGATTTATAGCCTAGTTAGCAAGGTACCAATATTCAATCAAAACCAAAATGCTAACTACTCACTCAATTCCAAATATGTAAGAATGCAAGCACAAATAAATAAGAAAGTGAGAGGGAGAGAAAGATAGAGAAATACCAACACAAGTGACACAAAGATTTATAGTGGTTCGGCAAACGGCCTACTCCACTCTACTCAAGGTCGCACTTGAGGATTTCCACTATTGAGACCTCCACGACGTCCGGCTCCGAGGCTTTTACACTCCAAGGGAATTAGATAAGGATGCCCTTCCACCTTTACAATGACTCTCCTTCTCCGCCGAGTTCTAAGCGGTTTCTCCCAAGGGAATTAAACACGGATGCCCTTGCCACCGATCGAATAAAGAAGAAGATAAAAGCTTTGCCTCTATGTAGGCTACAATGCAAGTTGAAGCTCCAAGGATGCTCTCAAGAATAAACAAGTTTAAGCCTAAACCAATCTCAAAAGATTTTCTCAAATCAAGGCACAAAGAGTTTGGTTGGTGAGAGAATTTAACCAAAAATAGTTCACAAATGATTTTCTATGGTTTGTTGAAGTTGGACAATGTTCCTCTCTTTTTTTAGACCCATTAGATGGGTATATATGAAGTCCCAACTCCATGTGACCGTTTGGGGGGTAAAACAGTCAAAACTGGGTCAAAAAATCAACTAGCCGTTGGGCCTCCAACGGCTATAATTTTTTGAGAAAATACACTTCTCGGAGTTCCGAGAGTTTTCTCGGAGTTTCGAGCTCGGAGCTCCGAGGGTTTCTCGGAGTTCCGAGAAACCAAACAGAGATTTAAGTTTAAGAACCTGGTGCATTTCTCGGAGCTCCGAGAATTTTCTCGGAGTTCCGAGCTCGGAGCTCCGAGAATAATTCTCGGAGTTCCGAGACTGGTTTCCAGCAAACAGTGTCGAACTTGTAAAATTCATATCTCCCTCATTTCTCTTTGGATTTTGACGTTCCTATACTCTACGGATATGAGAAAAATGAGAGCTATCTGTTAAAAATATTTTCAAAAATATTTGAAAATGTTTTAAATAAGTTTTGATAGGATTTAGTTGCTGGTCCAGGTTGTTGCTTCGGAACTCTGTTTTGTTCATTCTTGTGTTGAATGCCATATGGGTCCCAACATGTTGGTACACACCACCATGGCCATTCACTTATCCATTTAAGTCCTTAAAGGGTGTGTTAGTCTCTTTGAAAAACATATTTTAGGGGTTTTAAGATGTGCCTTGATCAAGAGAAAACACAAGAGAGAAAGGTGATACATACTACCCTTTTGAACACTCTCTTGAATGAACTCTTGAGCCAATCTTCATTTGATCTTCAATGTGGTTCTTGGATTGCTTGTGGGATCTTCACTTGAGCTCCTTGCTTTAACATCTTCCAAGGATGATGCCACCAATGTGTTCAAGCTCCTTTGCATGTTGATCCTCAAGCATGTGTTGTGTTGCATTGTGTAATGGCGATATGACATGTCAAGCATGTCAAGTTCCTGTCTAAGACACAACACTCAAGGCAACTGATCAGTCCATAAACGACTAATCAATTTGTGTTTGTTAATCATCAAAACAAGGTGATTGAATGAACCCATGGGGAATCCTTGGGGAACCCTTGGGCTTACATCTACGAAGCATGTAGAATGCCTCAAGTAGGGGGTTTTGGAACCCAACCATCTTCGGCCCAACTAAGTTTGTGTGATGTAATGAGTTTTTTCTAACCCACACAAACTTAGAGCTTTTTACAAATCTAAATCTACATCTAGATTTGTAATGTCCTAATCTACCACAATAATCACAAGACATAAAAGAATAGGTAGAAGGACTAGATGAACATGATGAACTACAAGAATGCATATGGTGACAATTATGTTTAGCTTTTTCTTCTTGTAGACAATAGTTTTCCAACTCAAGTTTCTCATTCTCGGTTTTCAAATCAGTTATTTCCCTTTTTAAGTTTATTGATTCAAGAGATGAGAAAACTCTATTTTTATCTTCCTCTTCATTGATAACTTTAAGTTTTTCCAATAAATCAAGGTTATTCTTTTCAAGTTCAATGTTATATTCAATTAATTTCTTTTCTTCATTTTGTAAATTTACATATTCATTTTGAAGATTTTCAAGTTCATTTGAAATTGATTTGAGAGATTTTTTAAATGATTGATTCTTTGTAGTTTGTAGTTCAAATTGATCATTAAGTTTAACATAGTTATTCACAAGATCTTCATAATTAGGAGGCAAAACACCATCTAACTCATAATCACTTAAATCACCATTTTCTTCATTTTGATTTTCAAGAGCCATCAAGCATATATTTTCTTTGAAATTATTTTCTAATGAAATCCAAATTTCTTTAGCATTTTTGCATGAAGAAACTTTTTCAAATAGATGTGAGGGCAAGGAGCAACATAAGGAAATCATGGCTTTTGAGTTAAGAGAAAATAATCTTTTATCATAATCACTAATTCTCTTAGATTTGGAATTTAAAACAAAGTCATTTCCAATTGATTTAAGCAAGTCTTTATCTAGACTCTTTAGATAAGACCTCATATGGATCGACCAAGATCCATAGTTGGTTCCATCAAAACAAGGAAGAGAAGCCATTAGGTTGCCAATATAGATATTTTCTCTTGAAGAAATTTGAAAGTTCAAAAGTCTATATAAGAGCCTTTAGCTCTGATACCAACTGATATCCCACTAGGCAACCCAAGAGGGGGGTGAATTGGGTTTCTTTAAAAAACTTATTCTCTTTAAAAACTCTTTACCAAAATTATCCTAGTTTTAACTTTTCTCAATTAAGTTAGTTTGATTAATTAAGCTTAATAGTAATGATGTAAACTTTATTCCCTAGTTGATTTTATAACTTGATTAGAATGATGAGAGGCTTAATTAGCAAGAGATGATTATGCAATTTCAACTTTAATCACTCACTCAAGCAAGGATATGAATATTAAAGCACCTACAAGAGAGAGTAAGATAGATGTGTACCAATCACCAATCAAGAGGAGGTAGAGAGACAAGAGGCTTTGACAGAATGGCTTTTATAGTGGTTCGGTCTTAAACCCAAGACCTACTCCACTCTTCTCAAGTTTGCTCTCCTTGAGGTATCCACTATCTTCCAAGGAACTTAAATACGGCGTTCCTTTCGCCTTGTACAATCCGAGCGTCCAAGCTCCAAGGGTCTTAAATACGACGCCCTTGTTGCGAAATACAATGAAGATGAGAAGATGTTGCTCACTTGCCTCTAGATAGGCTAATACAAAGTAAAGCTCACATTGCACTCTCAAAGATGATTACAAGTAATGCCTAAACCAATCTCAAATGATTTTCTCAAATCAAGGCACAAGAGGTTGGTGAGAGAAAATTAACCCAAAAATAGTTTCAAGTAGTTTTCCAGGGTTCTTTAGAGTTGGAGCATATTCATATGTTGTTTTGAACCCTTTGAATGGGTATATATGAAGTCCCAACTCCATGTGAGCGTTTGGGGGGCAAAACAATCAAAACTGGGTCAAATAGTCAACTAGCCGTTGGCTCTCCAACGGCTATATTTTTTTTGAACAAATACACTTCTTGGAGTTCCGAGGGTATTCTCGGAGTTCCGAGAAACCAAACTGAGATTTAATTTTAAGAGCCTGGAGCATTTCTCGGAGCTCCGAGAATAATTCTCGGAGTTCCGAGACTGGATTTCCAGCAATCAGTGTCCAACTTCAAAATTTCATATCTCCTTCGTTTCTTGTCGGATTTCGACATTCTTATACTCTACGGATATGAGAAAAATGAGACATATCTGGTAAAAATATTTTCAAAAATATTTAAAAATGTTTTAAATAAGTTATGATAGGATTTAGTTGCTGGTCCAGGTTGTTCACTTGGAACTCTGTTTTGTTCAATGTTGTGTTGAATGCCATATGGGACCCAACATGTTGGTGCACCACCATGGCCATTCACTTATCCATTTAAGTCCTTAAAGGGTGTGTTAGTCTTTTTGAAAAATATATTTTTAGGGGTTTTAAGGTGTGCCTTGATCAAGAAAAAATACAAGAGAGAAAGGTGATACATACTACCATTCTAAGTACTCTCTTGTTCTCTTGAGCAAATCTTCATTTGATCTTCAATGGTGTGCTTGGCTTGCTTTGGGATCTTCAAGATTGAGCTTCTTATCTTGACACCTTCAAAGGATGATGCCACCATTTGGTTCAAGCTCCTTTGCAAGTTGTTGATCCATAAGCTTTGGCCTTCGTTGATCTTCCTTTGTTTGTTCAATGCTTTGAGATGATTGTGTGGAACTTCTCCTTGGTTGATCCTCCAAGGTATGGTTTGTCCAAATATGCTCTAGCTCATTTGTCCTTTGTTTGGTTCATCTTCAAGCATACGCCATCAATGGTGTGTGTTAGCATGGATTGACATGTGAATTCCCTGTGTATAGCACAACACTCAAGGCAAACAATTAGTCCATAAAAGACTAATCAATTTGTATTTGTTAATCATCAAAACAAGGTGATTGAATGAACCTTGGGGAACCCTTGGGCTAACAAAGAACAATTAAATGAAAAATTCTCTAATAAGAATCAAAGACTTCATGAAGAAAAAGATAAACACATTTCTAAGTCTTATGATTCTAATTGCTCCTCATCTACCAATCATAATTATTGTGATAGAGTTGGGCATCACAATTCTGAGTGTAAGCTTAGAATTGTGAAATCTAACAAGTTTGTTTGGAAATCTAACAAGTTTGTTTGGATAAGAAAAAGTAAACTCACACAAACAAACTTGGATGGAACCAAAGGAATTTTGGTTTCAAAAGAATCCCTCTAATCTAATTAGTGAATGAGTTAGTTTAGAGGCTATGTTTAACTGTTATATCATTCACATTCATGTTAGATACTTTAAATTCATTGAATACATTTTGTATCTAATTTTCTTGAGCTTAATGATATATCTTTTTAATTCTCAGCTTAAATGATCACTTTTTTTTTGTGCTTTATTGAATATCTTTCTTGATTAAGCCTATCTAAGAGCAAATCACATCACTGTGCACTTAGCATCCACAATAGAAAATTCAATGTGAAAATCATATGTGTGCTTTAATGAGAATCAACCACCCCTTTTTGCCCTTGAGTTCAAATTGATCTTTCAAGTTCATTCCTTTCAGTTTTGAACTCTTTTTAGGACAATTTTGGCATTTGTTAGATCTTTGTATATTCAACTTATGAAGAATATCATTTCTAGCAAAATTGAGTGTTAAAAGCTATATCTACGAAAATCCACTCAAATTCTTTCTTAGACATCTCATTTGCCCTAGTTGTGTAAGTATGTTTATTACTATGCAGCCAGTTGTCCTTCTAACCCATTCTTATGTGCTTAATGATGATCATTAAATGCGTAAGAAATCTTGATGGGTCAAATTAATGTATTCCAAAAATGCTTAAAATGATTATCCTCTCATCACTAAGATAAAACTATCTGGTCATAGTAGTTCATTTTGAAATGCATGTGTCCAAGGTGTTCATCACTTGACATTCTTTAGAAGTCATTGGATTATTCTCTACAGTCCTGCATGAATATCTTTGTTTGTATAGAGAATTGAAAATGAGTCTAGATTCAATGTATGAAACTCAATTGAGTAAAATTAAAAATATTATAGGAATCTAGTATCATTATTAGGCAGCAACTCATTGTAGTGGTTATCATGTAACACATTGTGATGGGAACACTTGTTTCCCACAAATCTTGGTTTTCCATGGGCCTTTTTGCACTTTGTGCTTAAATGCCCTATCTTTATATGGTGGTTTGTGGATATAGGCATAGATGTTTGGACCATGATTCGTATGTCCAAACATGGTAGACTATCCATGAATGCTCTCATTGGATGAGCCATGGATGTCTCTCTTAGACATGGGATTCTTTTAATCCCTCTTATAATGTCTAAGTTCTATAGATTTAGGCTTAATTAATAATCTATATAATCTATAGTTATTTTTCCTTGTATGCTACTGGGTACATGGTAAAGATGGTAAACTTAAATTTAAAAATCACTCAATTGGTACTCTTAGTCCTCTTACCTAGTAAGATGGAGAGTGTACACTCATTTTTAATTAAAAAATCTAATTTCTTTGGCTTTTAGCCAACATCTTAACCATGATAAGCTATATGTGCCTTGTATGTTATACTTATGTATTATTTGCACATATTTAGGAGGACCATGGTTTGCTAGGTTGTCACCTCTTTTGGTATCATATGACTACCTATAACAATCATGCTTTAGTGGCCCAAGGGTGGTTTGAAAATCATTCACCTTTAAATCCCTTAGTGTCTATGTGGTTGGACAACCATTTGGATTCATACATTGTATGAGTCACTTTCAAAGGGAGAGCTATACATGCTCAATGTCTGTCATTCACCTTATCATATGATGTGTGATGTGCATCACATATGATAAGTACACTCATATGGAGCCACATTGCTTCATATGTGTTGTAGTTGGGTCTTGTCATATTATTTAAATTTGATATCATCTCTCATCTTTTGACAGGATCCCTTTGCCTGTGCCTCAGTGCCATATCTTCTCAGGCATTATACTTATCTTAGATAGACTTATATGTTTCTATCTCTGCCAATGATAAGTATCTTGTTCTAGAGTTTGAAAAATCTCTAGAACTCCTCTTCATAGATAGTGATTTAGATGATCATCCTATCTCCTATGAAGTAATCTCTTATCATGTATTTTTGAATGAAAATATTTTATCATGATAAGTTCCATTGGCTGTGCTTTTACATTCTTATTTATAGCCATTGTGTATTGTCAGGCCTTGCATTATAAGAATGATTTAAGGCCAATGATAATTTCTTGGAAGAGAGACGATTTAAAAATATTTTTGAGTTTGTCATGTCCCGTCATCTCTTCCAAGATTCTAGCTTTGGAGGACTCCACTCAAATCATATGTCATTCGTAGCTTGTCTGTGGTACTTGTCCCCTTCCATCATGCCAGAAGTAATAAGATGGTAGATGTACTCAATTTTCTTCTGTCCATCTCTACATTCTTCCACAGTGAAGGATGAACAGAGACTACGAAAATTGAAGACTCTATCAAAAGGCTGGCATTTGCACTTCATGATCATCCTCTCAAGGATGACCCTTTGATGAAGGAGAAAATTTAAAGCAAGTACCCAATCACTCAATCCGGGAAGAACTTTTAAAGATGATACCCTTGCATGGAAGAAAGGGTCAAGCATTGATCGAAGCTCGTCTAAACATTCATCTGTAGAAGAGTTCCGGATAGAAGAAAAGAAGTTTAGTTTTACCTCTTTTGAGAGATTTCCAAATATCACTTTTATCATTCATTGAAGTGATAAAAGAAATGTGGTATTAATCTTCCATTTTGATCATGTACATTGAGTTTTATGGTTCTAATCTATTTATACATGATGTTTTGATCGCCATGGATATGGTATTTACTATTTTATTTTTGTATCCATGTGTTTATTAGACCACCTTCTTAAACTCATATCCTCGGTCTAATAATCATCCATTCATATTCAAAGTGTGATTGGTTTATGAATGGAGTAATCCGTACGGTTAAAGGTGATTAATTAAATCATGGGTTCTGTGTGCCTTGAACTATTACATTTTGAAATACAAGGTGACAACCCAAGAGGGGGGGTGAATTGGCTACATAGAAATTTGGGGCTTAATTAATTGTACCTTTGAAACCCTAGATCTTTCATTTGTACCTTTGAAACCCTAGATCTAATCCCAATCTCTAACCTCAACCAAAGTTGTTCATCTTCTCCATCATTATCAGCAGTAATCCCATCAGAAAAATCATTTTTAAGTCCTTTAAACCTTAGATCCGATATTCTTTGACTTAGATCTGGCCATTTTTGGTCTCTTCCCTGCAATTTTGATCATAAAGAGAGATTGAGAGATTAGGAGATGGATCTGAGCTAAAGAGATCTAAAGATGAGAGATCTAGAAAAGAGAGTGAGAAATTGTAGATGAGATTGAAGTTTTGTAAGATTTTTTGATAAAATCAGAGAAGTAAAAATAAAGAGAATCAGAGAGAAAAGACCGAATCTGCTCAGCTTCTCCGGATTGAATCCGATCACTTCTCCGAGTACAATATTAGAGGGTTTCAACGAGGTCCACAGAGAATTTGATTTTTGCTCATTTTTGCTAGCATAGAATTAGGAGAAGGACAGAGTAGGTTGCTTCATCAGCATACAAGAGGAGATTTAAACAGCATAGCTACAAAGCTGAAGTTATAAGGTTTTAGGAGCTGAAAAGAAGAAGAAGAAGAAGAGAACTGGCTCAATTCAGGATCATCAAATGATGGAAGCCTGATGTATTGGCAGTTGAATATCATGTGTCTTATTTACTAAGCTCAAGGTTTAATACCGAGCAGTTCAGAATTGTGGCATCCATCAGGTTCAGCACTAATTAGTTCAGAACTGAAGCCCCCATCAGGTTTGATACCAAGCAATTCAGGTAATTTTCTGTTCATTATTTGATTTATGGCTTGAATTTAAAACAAGATTGCCTTGCTAATCTGAGATTCAATGTAATTCTCTCATGTATAGCCTGCATTCCCAATATCTTGAAGGAGAGGGCAATGACATTGGCTTTACCCTGTTTTATAATTGCACCAGTTATCTTGTCTTTTATCAAATTTCACCATGATTCTCTAAAGCTGAAATATACTTTGGTGCAATTACCAAAACGTGGTAGTGTCCTTGCCATTGGTTAATAGAGGCCTTCATTGGGAATTTTCTATGTGAAACCTGCACAAGATGTTAATTTTGGGACTATGATTTTCTTGTTTAAAAGTTGAAAGGCTTGTCTTGTTTCATGAATGTTCAGTTCATTGAAGCATATTACATTCACTGCACGTATTAGGCATCACTTGCTGTCGATATTCATTTCTTGTAATGTCGGTAATTTTTTTGTTCATTTGTTCTGATTGCTTGTTTGAAACTGCCAAATGATGTGATGTCCATGTCAATGCTTTCTTTCATGTTCTAATTTTGGAATCATACAGGGCAATATAACTTCTTAACAATAGTGATGTTCATATCAGTGCTATCTTTCCGGTTCCAATTTTGTCAATTAATCGGTTTCAATGGTGTCATAAGATAGAATAGTTGCTTTGTTTTAACCAATATTCGGTCACCCATTTTTAGATACCCATAGCAATTTCGATTGGTTGTTCTTCAATGCCCAGAGATCTGGACCTCTCCCAAAGCATAACAACGTCTCATGGAGGGGAAATTCTGGTATGAAAGACGGTCTGTCTGATCCTAGGGTCAATAAGAATTTGGTGGGGGGATTTTACGATGCAGGAGATGCAATAAAGTTCAACTTTCCTGCATCTTTTGCCATGACCATGTTGAGCTGGAGTGTGATCGAGTACAGTGCAAAATATGAAGCTGCTGGGGAGCTCAACCATGTTAAGGAGATCATAAAATGGGGGAGTGATTACCTTCTCTCTCTTCAATTCCTCTGCCGACACTATAGACAGGATTGCTGCACAAGTTGGCGTTGGTGATACTTCAAAGGGGCCTAATCCTAATGACCATTACTATTGGATGAGACCAGAGGACATTGACTACCCGCGTCCTGTATATGAATGCCATAGCTGCTCTGATCTTGCCGCAGAAATGGCTGTTGCCTTAGCTTTTGCATCTATTGTTTTCAAGGACAGCAAGACTTACTCCCAAAAGCTTGTCCATGATGCTAAAACGCTGTTCAAGTTTTCAAGGTACCAGCGAGGCTTATATAGTCCAGGAGGCTCTGATGCTTCATTTTTCTATAACTCTACCAGTTACTGGGATGAGTATGTGTGGGGTGCTTCCTGGTTATATTATGCTACAGGAAATTCCTCCTACCTCCAATTGGCTACTCATCCGAAACTTGCAAAACATGCTGGTGCCTTCTGGGGTGGCCCAGATTATGGTGTGCTCAGTTTGGACAACAAGCTTACTGGTGCTCAAGTTCTTCTGAGTAGATTTTACCAGTTTCAACAGAACAAGAGGAGGATGGTATTGCGGACCAAATTTCTTCCTCACAGAGTACCTGCGTAACTTTGCCAGGACTCAGATCGATTACATTCTTGGATCAAATATAATTGCAAGAGAGGATGGAAGTGGAGAGATAGTAAGAAGCCAAATCCGAACACCGTTATTGGAGCCATGGTTGCTGGTCCAGACAAGCACGATGGATTCCGAGACGTCCGTACTAACTACAACTACACAGAGCCGACGCTCGCAGGCAATAGTTGTTTAGTCGCAGCACTGGTGTCTTTGTCGGGTAACAAGCCTGGGATTGACAAGAATACCATTTTCTCTGCTATCCCCCCAATGTTTCCAACTCCCCCACCGCCTCCAGCTCCGTGGAAACCTTGAGTGATGCACGCCACTGTTTTAGAATCTTGTGGGTACTGGCATATGAATGGTGTCCTCCAATGTTGTTATGGATTCTAAACGCTAAGGGGAAGATAGGAAAACGCATTCCTTAAACCTTAGGTCCCTCTCGTTGCAAAGGCAATGATGGCGCTATCTAGAGCCCCTGTTTAAAGAGACAGGTTATGTCTCGTGCAGAGAAAATCATACATTTTGAAGACAAGCTTTGTCTCATTAGCGAGTCATCCATAGGAGATTACCCAAGTCTCGAATAGAACACCTCCTTTAGGTTAAAGACCGACTTGGTCTGTTAAAAATCATACCCTTCTTATCATTGCAAGGGCAATGGAACCCATCTCTGTGTTTAGGAGACTTGCCTAGTCTCATTAACACCCTTCTTATCTCTTCCTCTTTTTGGAGACTTGCTTAGTCTCATTGACACTCTTCTTTGTCTCCCCTTTTCTCGAGAAGACATGCTTTGTCTATATAGCACCCCCTCTCTTAGAGTCACCAATTTATGAGTCAGTCTTAGTATAGGAGTCGGTCCTTCAGTCTCCGAAGTTTGTCCTATCATCATAGGGGTTAGGATTATATCCAGCCTCTGATCAAATCATGTGATTTTTATCCGCTCTTGCAAGGTATAGGATGCTGTCCAACCCTTGCAGAGTTGTGTTTCTGTCATTTTTCCCCCACAAAGAATAGGATGCTGTCCAACCTTTGCTGGATATCAGGAGTCTGTCCTCCCCTTATGATGATAGGATTCTGTCCTCTTGTATCAAAAACACTTGAAAATTCAAAAAACACTTGAAAAACTAAAAAATCTCAAAAGTCTTGAGTCATTAGGAGTGTAGTTAGGAATTTCTTTTCCGATCTACGTTGGCTTGATCCTCTTTCACGAGGTACGTAGTGCAGCTTGGGATTCACATCCCAAGTCCAGCCAAACCTTTCAAAATAAATATTTCAAACCTTCCAAAACTACAAAACTTCTTTAAAATCTTTTCAAAAAGATCTTCCCCTAGAGTTAGGAGTCTGTCCTAGATTTTGGGGGTGTTTTAGAGTTAGGAGTTTGTCTTGATTTGTATTGATATGGTGTGTCCTGTCGTGTGAGTGTCCCTAGAGTTAGGAGGCCTCGAGTTGGTCGGTTAGATACCGATGGCTAGACTAGGAAGCATATAGTCAGCCCGTGGTTTTCTTTAAGATGCACAGCCTAGTTACACATAGGATGTAGGGCCCACCTGCATTAGCTTAAGGCTAATCAACTTGCATTAGTTAGGGCATATAGAGAGTCCTAAAAATTACAATTCTTTTGAACTTAAGTAAATTGTGCAAAAACTTTAAAAATCAGTCGAGTCTAGTGAATCAAGTCTAGGATAGCGGTTCTAGATGGTTAGGCATTGTAGTTTAGAATAGGTCATCGAACTACGTTGACTCCGATTCTTTCCGAGGCCGGGATACATAGAGCAGCTGGGATGGACAGCCATCTTGGTCCGAGTCAAGTCCTGCATTAGAGTTTTAGGATTCGTCTTGTCCAGTCATGTTTAGAGTCGAGTCATGTGTGTGTTTTGCTGTGTTTTCTTACTTTCATGTACAGATCATATACCTTTAGTTGTAGCATGCATGTGTTTGCACACCAGAACTTAGACACCAATTAGGTATGACACTCATAACCTAGTTATTCTCAGGTGACACTTCTTTTATTTCTTTTATGTATGTTAATAATCATCTCTGAGACATGCATGATTAGATAGACGTCTTCTCGGAGATATTCGTTCTCATTTCACATGACTTTCGCCCAAAACTCTTCAAAATCAATAAGTAAATGGCATAAGAGACCAGGTGTTTGCACTTGGGCGGATGAGGTGCTCTTCGGACCTTCCAAATTCGTAACCAGGCACGAACCGTTTTTTTTATATCTCTGGTTATCCGTTGCAACAGAGCATAGTATGGGATCCATGGCCCACTTCCTTGGATGGCGACTCTTCTTTGTTTAAGGTACGCCTCGAATCTGGGCTAGTCCCCGAATCGAGATGTATGAGCCTTTTGTCGCCACTCATACTGTGAGAGGCACTCTTCTTTCGAGAGTTCCTTGGTAGAGCTCTCCATTCGCGTGGATGATCCAGAGACTCGTGTGGGGCTCGTCCCCCCGCCTCTCTCGGATCGGGATCCATAATCACACATATTCATTAATATAATTACCCATTTATGTCATTAAATAAATCTTTATTGATTGCTAAATGTCATTCTACTAGCTTTTTAGGGCATATACTCTAATAGAAAGAACCAAGACTTAGAGGCGCATAAACACTTACTGAAGATAGTTGAAACCTCTCCCACGTGCAAACGGAGGACAACTATGGCAGCACTATCTCCGAGATTCAACCAAGCCCAGATTCCTATCCAAGAAAGCTGCACTTCTCTTCAATGGATCGTGTGTCTTCCTCCGATCGATTAAACAAGTGAAACAAATTTTGTTCAAATGACTTTTCTGAAAATATACTCTATGGAAGGATTGTATTTCACTTTAGCAACTCCAACCATTTGATCCATGTATATAGTGTTGAAAAGATATAGGTTCCTTGAACCAGTTTCTTGAAGCATTTAAAGTCAAGATCAAGTTTCAAGAAAATTTAATTCATCTATCTAGAATAAATACATGAATCTATTAAACACATTGTACCATTAAGGGGAATGTATTTTATCCAAATTAAAGAACAAATAGATTCATGAATCTAAGTTCATGAATTTTATCCAAAATGTATTTAGTAAACAAAAGTTCAAAGAATAAGATCTTTTTGAAAATTGAGAATTCACAAATTAATTATCTTTTTGGAAATTGAAAAGTCACAATTTTAATTTTCCAAAATTACATTTATAAAAGAGAAATGGGTTTCTATGCTCGAGCGCAGATAAGCTTATCTGCACTCGAGCACAGAAACAAGGGGGCATTGGGGGGTGATCCAAACCATTCATTTGAAAGGCCCCATCATGGATGGGGTGCCAACCAAACATCAGCTCTATTGGATCACCATAGGGTGTCCATTTGTGGGGCAAAAAATGGACAGATACTGTTTGTCCACAAATCTGTCCTTTTTGGCCCTACCAATGGACACCCTAAGGTGATCCAAAGGAGCTGATTTTTTATGGACACCTTATCCATGAAAGGGTGACACGCCCCAAACCCCCACCTTGAGCGTACGACATGACAACGCCGTACACCTACAAGACAAGTCCCACAAATGTACAAGGCTACAAAGCAATAACAGAACATAAACCTGGCATTCCATAATTAAAACATCAAAATCTCAAATAATATGGACCCAACATAGTCAGATCAAACCTCCACTCTCCCTAGAATCAAAAGTAAAATAATTAAGTCTTTACATCTTATTCAAAGTACTCAATTCCTAATGAATTGAAAATAACTAAACTAATCTCCAAGCCAAAGTCCGGTTCAAATGCTAAGCGCCATGTTCCTCGTTAACCTCACGAGGATCAAGGCCTGAAAAGTATTATATAACCACAATCAGCTGAAAAGCTCAGTACATAATAAAGCACTGCTCTAACTACAGGTCTAAGCATGCCAAAGCTCAAGAGGGTTAGATAAACAGAATCAAAACTGAACACTGAAGTATCAACTGAAATAATAGGCACAAGGCAGAAATAAGCGTGGTTTTAAATTTCGGACCAAAATTTCGGTGGAGACCGAAACCGAAATTTCCTGAAATTCCTTATTTGGGACTTGAAATTTCGAAATTTCGAGAAACTGAAATCTTTTTTTTAAATATCTTAGAAAATTTCAGTCCGAAATTTTGAAATCAATTAAATATTTTTTTTAAATTATTACCAAATTTCGACCGAAATTTCAGAATTTAAGTCGAAATTTCGATTTTTGGGAAGTCCGAAATGGGTACCGAAATCAAAATTTTAAACCATGGATATAAGTGCATGTCAAATTTGGTTCTGAATTTAAGGTGCAATAAAGCAATTCAATATCTAAATTATGGTCAAAGCCAAAAGGTTTTCAGAATTCAAATACACTTCAGAATCATCGGCATGGTCAAGAAGACATGTTATTGCTTACACCGACAGTCCACAGTGTTGGAATCAGTCCCTCAAAGTTCAGATACAAGTCGACAGGGCTAGCGTTTTATCCCAGTGACGGGCCAGAAGTTCCAGTGTACTACCCCCATGGTGGGTTTCAGAGTTGCCAATTGTACTACCCCCATATGGCATGGTTTCAGAAATACCCAAGCCTCCACAGAAGTGTCCATAAATAGGTTCAGGGATTCATATTCAAATAGTTCCAAAGATTCAAAGTTCAAAACCGATAGTTTCAATGGTTCAAAGTTCAGAACGGATATCCACAACAGTTATTTCAAAGGTTAAGAATAGTAACAATATCACACTAAATAGTTGAAACTGCCATAACTTTATCGTTCTAACTCCGATTTAAGCGTAGTTGGATCTGTTGGATTCGTATCGACGAGAGAAATCCATCTGATCTAATTTCACGCTCCAAAAGTCTCAGATCTATTTATCATAATTAATCTAAGCTTTTAGGGCATAACCCAAACCTAGATTCTTAAAGTTCTAAAACTCAATATTTAGTTTATTAGGGATCTATAAATTCATCCCTAAATTCTTATACAAAACCTAACCATCTAAATCATAATAACAAGTCTCATTAGATCCTAGTTTTAGGGTTCCTAACATGCAAAGTCTTATGTAGAACATAGATCTTACCTTGATTCGCGGCTTCGACGCCAAAATCGTGATCTCCTTTGTCTTATTCTTCTTTCTCTCTAATTTCATTCTCTAGGGCTGAACAAAATGTTTAGGATTTGTTTTCGCCACGAAACAATATATTTAAGGCTTTCTTAAGAAGCCCTAATCAAAGCCAAATTCCTAACTGACAAAAACTCCTCTCATAATAGAGGGGAACATAATTTTAATAAGGGGGTATTTTGGGTATTTACAAAGGGCCCATCAAATAAATGCTTTGGATCCCATAAAAAATGTGGCCCCTCTCCTGTTTCTGTGCTCGAGCGCAGATAAGCTTATCTGCGCTCGAAACCATTTTCTCTTTATAAAATTCAATTGTAAACACATTTCCAACATGATTCGGTATGGCAAAACCGATATTATCTTAATTTAAAAAAAGGGTGCAAACAACAACCTACATTGGGCGGGATCAACAAATGAACTTGTACCAAACCAATACGCTAAAACTTTCTGATGGAATGCGTTAGGCTAGGCTCTTTAAACTTGTCCCATACCAGCCAGGGTCTCACCTAATTCCGTGATTCGGCAGCCCCCACTCCCGACACTAAAAGACGTCTGTTTTTTTTTTTTTTTTTTTCAGTGAATTTGTTTCCACAAACGTACCACCACCAGATGCCGTATAATCCCTTAGATTTCCCATGCCTCGAATCTTTTTGGAATTGAGTTCTCTGTTCAGCATCTAACATGGACCCCTGAGTAAACCTATCACAAAGCACAAAAGCCACGGGTGCTTTATGCTTTTCTCCATCATTATGTGCTCTTTTTCCTATTTTGCCGCACGCGTGAAATTTTGGCCCTTGGACCATATCACCCCAGCCACAGAGTGAGAACTTTCTCATACAGATGTCACCATGCATGAGGATTTTCAGCACCCGAATTGCGTCTCTGATTTTGTGCCGTATCAGCGTGTCCTCGGGCGTGTCCTATTGCCCTTTTGTTTCCACATTCTAGAGAGAGGAACGGAAAGAAAAAGACACGGTGACGCACCGCCCATGCGCGGAATAAAAACCGTTAGCCGCGATCCTATCATGTCACAACAGTTGCTCCCTGTTGCGTAAGATAAAAATTAGGGGTGATAAATTCACCCTCTATTTTTCAAAAATGGAATGTAGAGCCCACACCATAGGATGATCCAAACTGTCCATTTGATGGGCCACAATGTAAATAGGTTGTGCCCCAAAAAATCATTTCCATGGAATGATCCAAACCGTCCATTTGATGCCCCAAACCGTCCATTTGATGGGCCACAATGTAAATAGGTTGTTGGACGGCTAGGATCATCCTATAGAAATGATGTAAATGGGATGATCTTAGCCGTCCGACAACCTATTTACATTGTGGCCCATCAAATGGACGGTTTGGATCATCCTATGGTGTGGTCTCTACGGTCCATCTTGAAACATAAGGTGTGAATATTGTAATAGAAGGGGGTCAACTTGTCACTGCCCTAAGAATTTCCCTTCTAAAAAGCTCAAGGAAAATACTTTCAAAACGGGATTCGGTTTTGGAAATGTTCCGACATCACATGACCGTTTATTTGACCATTTTCAAAATGTATTTACTGCTTTTATGGGAATTGTGCTCTTTCTTTGTCTTTTAGTGGATGTGGCTCCCTCGGATGATGCCCGTCTTTTCCCGCAAAAACGGAATCCCATTTTCCTAGCAGTGCCAGATGGTCCCAGACAGCCTCACTAAATTTGCCACATACACTCAATTGGGATATGTTTGTCATTTAAAAATTGATAGGGGTAATTTTATCATAAAAATGTCATTTTCCAATAGGGAAGGCTGTCACGGCCAGCCCAGCGTTTTATCCCATGTTTTATGTGTAGATTTTCTCGGCCTCAATGCTCGGAAGAGATTTTGCGAGGCACGCTTAGCAGCAAATTCTGCCACAATATCTGGAGCCTGAAATTTATTTAAGAGGGTTCACGCGAGGGGTAAATTAGGAAACAAGTGGGACAACTCACGCCACCTTCACTTTTCCTCAATCTGCACATGATTTTCCTTTCTATGTAAATTTCATCTTACCAGTAGGTATTAAAAATTATCTAATGGCCACATGAACATGTTGGAGACCTGCTATTGGCTCTCCTTATGTTAAATGTGTCTAAATTACTGAGCCTCATCCACAACGGCTAATGTGTATAAAAGCAAGGAAACCCTTCTCTTCCTAACCTTTTCCGTTCGCTTCTATATAAACCCTGATCCCTTCTCCCTCTCCCCGTTCTATTTCTCTCTATTCATATGTATTTTTTCTTTGACGCTCTTCCATCATGTCCAACCTTCTCAAATCCTTGTGCGATTCTTCTCTAACCCTCTTCAAGCTCTCTACTTCAGGCCCGGATCCTTGGCCTTTTTATTTATTGTAGAGTAAAAGCTGGTTTCTTTTGGTTTCAAGTTATTTTTTTCTGATGGAGAGTGGAGACAAGCATATTCTCAACTTTCAATTACATTTACCCCATCTTCTTCACAACCAGAGTAAGAAAGAGGTGAGAGAGATTCCAAAGGGGTGTTTGGCTATTATGGTGGGGCAAGGTGAAGAAAGGCAAAGATTTGTTGTTCCAGTTATGTATTTCAACCACCCTCTTTTTATTCAGCTTTTGAAGGAAGCTGAAGACGAGTATGGGTTTGATCAGAAGGGAACTATCACCCTCCCTTGTCATGTAGAGGAATTTCGGCACGTGCAGAGTATGATCGATAGGGAGAGTTCCGGCTCTAACTATGTTGGGTGTTTTAGGGCTTGATGAAAAAGGGAACAAAGAAAGAAATGAGAAAAAATAAAACATCTGGCTCTGTAAAGTTCGTAGTTTGGTGTTTTGATTTTTGGTTTTTTTTCCTCATACATAGAGATATGATGATGATGACAAATTGATGGTAATAGTCATGATTTTGAGAAAGGAAATGGGATTCTAGTTTTATCTTCTTCTTTTTTCTTTTTTTTTCCTTTCTTCTATTTATTATATGTTTGCTGGTGATGGTTTCTTTCTTATTCTTTTTTTCCCTTTATATTGTGAATACAAACCACAAAAGCAAATAGATTCGATGTGATGAAATCAGAAGAGCGACAAGTAGTGTCCTTTGGGGCATCCATTAATTTTGTTCCTTTGTGCTAAGCAGAAAATCTGATTTGAAGAAGCAAAATCTGGAATTATCCTTGATTTTGGGGATTCTTTGTCCTTTATTTTTAATGTATTTTTTCTGTTTTCTCTTCAATAAATGAGAAAAGGGTTTTTCCTTTCAAGGCGCCCTGCATCAGAAAATTCTTTCAACGTGGGCTTGTACATATTAATTTGGGTTTAAAGAGCCAGAACGATTTGCCTGTGAATGCTATCTAGGAAGTCTGGAGAGGATGGAGAAAGAAACACCCTCACTTTTTAATAAATACACTCCTCTCTTCTAGTTTTCTTTCTTTGGCTATAGTTAAGTCTGTTACAACCCGTTGGCGGTAGGAGTCATAAGTAATAACTTGTAACTTGTAACTTATAACAGCCAAATAAAAGGGCTTAAATATAGAAGAGGAAGGGGTCTGCATTCAATGGTGGTAAGTAAAAAAACCATTAAAATATCCATTGAAAATATTCTTTATTTCCCATTATTTAAAAATAAAATAAAATAAAATAAAATAATATGCATCAGGGCTACCTTGTAAATTGGAATTTTATATTTCGTGAGTCGGTAAAGTCCAGTATTTTTCAAAAGTGCTCTATGACCCACACCTTAGGATGATCCAAACCGTCAATTTGATGAGCTACAATGTAAATCGGTTGTGCGCCAAAAATCGTTGCTATAGTATGATCCCTATTTCTCCTATCTAGACGGTTCTATATTATGCAGTTCCTTACATGATCGGAGGGCTAGGATCATCCTATGAAAATGATTTTTGGGGCACATTCAGATTACGTTGTGACCCACCAAATGCACGGTTTGGATCATCCTATGGTGTGTGACGTAGAGTACTTTCCTAAAAATACTTGACTATACATCTTTCGCCATAAAAATTTGACTTCGAGAAATCATATTATTTTCTAATTAGTTCAAGTAGTACTTTGTGTGGAATACAAGCAATATTTTTTATTGGTTGGTGGGGTTGATGTATTGCAGCAGTAGCTAGTTGAACCTTTCCATCGAATTAGGCGGCCAAATATTTTAAGCTGATCCTCAACTGTTGACGAAATTTAAAAACAAAATAGAAGTAATCATGGAAGAGGGTGAATTTATTGAAAAGGGAATTATAGAATGGAGTATTTGCAAGTAGTAGGAGTGACGTGCAACTGTGAGAAAGTGTGGTCTATGAGCCCATTATAACGATAGAGATATGGAAACCAATTTATTGGTCGTGATCCAGACATGCATTTGCAAGCCATCTTTGTTATCAAATCAATAAGGGCCTTATCGTGAATGGGCCAACTTGCAGATAAGCATTATTTTTTTGATCGATTCTAACTATCTACAGTTTAAGTTGTGGCACATAAACGGACGGTTAAAACCCCAAGTTGGGCTAAGGCAACCACTGTGAGCCCCACCGGATAGATGTCTAGATTACTGATATCATCATCCCCTAAACATTTAGTGCGTAGAATTTGCGTTTTCTACTTGGATGTAGGGCTGCACAAAAAACCGGCCAAACCAATAAACCGAATGGTTTTTTTGGGCATTGGTTCGGTCACGGTTAAGAATTTTACCGGGATCGGTTCGGTTGACGGTTTTTTAGTTTTAATCCGAAAATGAACTGAACCGAACCGATGGGTAACTGTAGACACCCCATGTTGGCCACCCACTGTAGACACTTATTTTTGCGCCCCCCCCCCCCCCCCTCCACAAACCCCCAGCTCAAAATTGCACCTCCTTTCTTTTGTCTTCTTATTAGAGGGCATTTTTGCCATTTTGGGTAGTCTAGGAGTAATCCTGTCATTGTAGTCACCCTAAGGGTATCAATCCTAGATATAGGGATGGTATTTTTGGATATGGTCTAAAGTTGATGGCTTATTCGGATAGAATATAGAAAAACCTTTTTTTATAGATAAACTTATTTAACTACTTGATTTGGATCTGTATTAAAGTTGAACAAAAAACTGGATAAACTGTGAACCGAACCAAACAGGACCGGTCAAAATTGGTTCGGTTACACCCCCCATTAGTTCGGTTATGGTTTGTGTAAGCCCAAAAGCTCATCCTCTTACCTTGTTTTGATGATCAATAAGCCCAAATTGATTAGTTCTTTATGGGCTAATCGTTTGCCTTGAGTGTTGTGCTTTAGACAGGTCCTACACAAGTCAAATCATACTGGCACACACCTTGTTGGATTATGCTTGAAGATGAACTAAACGCAATGGCAAAGGAGCTCGAAACATAATTGGACCAATCATACCTTGGAGGATCAACCAAGGAGAAGCTAAACATCATCCACATCAAGCATTTGGACAATCAGGAAAAATAAGTGAAGGCAAAAGCTAAATGATCAACAAGCAATGCAAAGGACAAAGGAGCTTCAACCAAATGGTAGCATCATACTTGGAAGGTGTCAAAGCAAGCCAAGCACCACATTGAAGATCAAATGAAGATTGGCTCAAGAGAAGTTCAAGAGAGTACTTAGAATTGTAGTATGTATCACCTTTCTCTCTTGTGTTTTCCACCACATTGAAGATCAAATGAAGATTGGCTCAAGAGAAGTTCAAGAGAGTACTTAGAATGGTAGTATGTATCACATTTCTCTCTTGTGTTTTTTGTTGATCAAGGCATATCTTAAAACCCTTAAAAATATATTTTTTAAAAAGACTAACACACCCTTTAAGGACTTAAACAAATAAGTGAATGGCTATGGTGGTGTACCAACATGTTGGGACCCATACAACATTCAACACAACATTGTATTCAATACAGCATTGAATAAAACAGAGTTCCGAAGAAACAACCTGGACCAGCAACTAAATCCTATCACAATGTATTTAAAACATTTTCAAGTATTTTTGAAAATATTTGTAACAGATAGCTCTTTTTTTTCTCATATCCGTAAAGTATAAGAACGTCAAAATCCGATAAGAAACGAAGGAGATATGAATTTTTCAAGTTGGAAGCAGATTGCTGGAAATGAAGTCTCGGAGCTCCGAGCTCGGAACTCCGAGACATTTATCGGAGCTCCGAGAAAACAATCAGGGACAAAAAGAAATATAGCCATTGTGGCCCAACGGCTAATTGACTGTTTGACCCTGTTTTGACTATTTTGCCCCCCAAACGGTCATATTGAGTTGGGACTTCATATATACCTATTCAAAGGGTATAAAATACTTAATGAACATGTTCCAACCTTAACAAACCCTAGAAACTCACTTGCAACCATTTTTGGGTAAATTTCTCTCACCAATCCTTTGTGCCTTGATTTGTGAAAATCATTTGAGATTGGTTTAGGCTTTGAATTGTAATTATTTTTTTAGAGAACCTTGTGGGAGCTTCATTGTGCATTGTAGCCTACTTAGAGGCAAAGCTATCTTCTTCTTTGGAAAGTGCTTAGATCTCGGCGGTGTAGGAGAGACAAGAAAGGTGGAAGGGCATCCCGTGTTAATTCCCTTGGGTGAATGGCTTAGTTCTCGGTCGTGTAGGAGAGACATTGTAAAGGTGGTAAGGGCATCCTCATTTAATTCTCTTGGGTTGTAAAAGCCTTGGAGTCGGGCGTCGTGGAGGTCTCAATAGTGGAAATCCTCAAGTGCGACCTTGTAGTGGAAATCCTCAAGTGCGACCTTGAGAAGAGTGGAGTAGGCCGTTTGCCGAACCACTATAAATTCTTGTGTCACTTGTGTTGGTATTATCCTTTCTCTCTCACCCTCTTACTTTATTATTTGTGCTTGCATTTTTTACATATTTAAAATTGAGTGAGTAGTTAGCATTTTGGTTTTGATTGAAAAAGTATATCTTGCTAACTAGGCTATAAATCACCCAATTAAGTTTGTTAATCAAAAGGGTTTTTGAACTTATATAAATTTATAATATTGTTTAAGTTCAACTATTTTAAACTTAATTTAACAAGGGATAAGTCTTGGGTGAAATCTTAGGAAAAGTTTTTAAAAGGCAAAGGTTTTATAAACATCCTATTCACCCCCTCTCTAGGTTGCCAGACCGAGTCACTTATCGGATTTCAATTGGTATCAAAGCTTGGGCTCTTGATTAAGACCCTAACTGGTTAAGAGTTAAAAGATCAAATTTTTGGCAACAAAAATGGGATCTGACTACCCTCATTGGATGGATCGAATTATGGATCTTAGTTGATCCATATAAAGACATATCTTAATGGTCTAGATAAAGATATGATGACGATAATTGAAAAGGGTTTTGTTTTAAATTCTAAATCTAGAAAAATGAATGAATATGAAAAAAAATTATCTTTATTAAACACTAAAGCCCTAATTGTAATTTGTTGTTCTTTACCTCCTACCATTTATGAAAAAGTGTCATCTTGCCAAAATGCAAAAGATATTTTGAACCAAAGTGTTGTTAAAACAAACTCCTATGTTTAACCACAACACTTGAAACTTTAAATATCAACCACCAAGCATTAAAGGAACTAAATGATGTGATTTCATCACTTGAACAAGAAATGCAAAACTTAAATGAAACCCTTGAGGATACTCTAGCTAAAAATAAAATCTTAGAAAACACACTAGCTAGTATTAAAAGGGATTATGCTTCAAATGAAAAAGAACTTGAAAGAGTAGAAAATGAAAATGTTTCATTTGTCCTTGAAATTGAAGAATTAAATGAAAATATTGAAAAACTAAAACAAGAGAACCAATCCCTAAAAGAAGAAGAAGAAAGGATAACAATGTTCTCATCTCCTGAATCAATTAACTTGAAAAAGGAAAGAAATGGTTTAAAAATCAAGAATGAGAAACTTCAGTTGGAAAATCATAGACTACAAGAAGGTACAAAACATGTTTGTCATCACTTTCATTCTTGTAGATCATATTGTTCATCTAGCTCATCTACCTACTCATCTATGTCATGTGATTATTGTGGTAGATATGGACATTACTAGTTTAAATGTAAGTTTAAACTTGTAAAAAGTAGTAAGTTTGTTTGGGTGAGAAAAATATATCAACTAGAACAAACTTACTTGGAACCAACATGGTTTGGGTTCCAAAATCTCCTACTTGAGGCATTTTATATGCTTAGTAGATTTAGGGGTATGTGCTAAAATTTGAATATCATTTGATAAATTTGGTTCTATAGATACCTTGTATTTATTGTTGTTTGATTCCATTGTATCTATGCATATTGGTGCTTAAATGATAAATCTTTTTTTTTAAATCTAAAGTCTATATGCTTAAAACTTGATTTGTATTAAACTTTGACACATTGCACTAAATTATCATATCTATTGGAAAATGTTCCCTAGATATCTCACTTGATGTCTAGTTTATGTTTGAGATAAAATTGTCAAATCCTATGGAATACATGCTTCTAGATACAATATGCTTGATTCCCTTGTATCTAGTTGGTCTTGAGCTTAAATGCCATATCCTTTGTGTTTATTTAGGTCCTAGATGTCATATTCTTATTTCCTTGTATCTAGCCTCATATGTGTTTTAAAGATCATATTTTGTTTGGAAGAAACAACTTATAGATACAATAGACTTATATTGTTTAATTCTTGTGTATCTATATGTACTACTCTAAGTGCACACTATGACTTTAATCTTATTGCACTTAGTACTCATCCACATGACAAGCCATAATAGAATACTTAATGTGAAAACCATGATTGATCTTAGATGAATATCAACATCTTCTTTGCCCATGAGTTCAAGTTAAACCCATAAGTGTATATCTTTCATATTTGAACTCTAGTTTAGACAAAATTGGCTTTTGCTAGATTATTTGGTATTTAAAGTGATTTATATATTATTTTTAGCAAAACTAAGAAATTAAATGCCATGTCTAGGAAAATGATCACCTCTTAGACATCTTTTATGCTCTAGGTGAGTAAATATAGTTACATATTGCTTAGCACCTAGTTGTCCTATCAAGCCCATTCTATTACATGCTTTATGATTGTCATCAAATGTAATAAGAATTATAGATGGGTTAAAAATTAGTGTATTTCCAAAAGCTATAATTGGATAATCTCATGACTAAGTTGAATCTTGAAATGTATAGGTATTTTCTTCCAGTAGTCATGAAAGTTTATATTGGAATACATGTGTCCAAGGTGGTTTGCATCATTGATATATATATATATATATATATATATATATATATATATATATATATATATATATGAGAAAAGTGTTTCTAGTCCGGCCGACTAGAGATCATTCTCTAGTCCGCCACCCAAAAACACATGGGTCCCACATATTTGGGTGATGCAAAGCATTCATTTGATGGGCCCTGACATAGAGACGGTGTCCACAAGAAATTAGCTTCATAGGATCATCCCAACCCTATGATTTGTGGAGCTTAAAATGGACGGCTATAAACCGCCACAAATCTGTCCATTTTTTAACTCCACAAATCGAAGGGTTAAGAAGATCCTATGAAGCTGAATTTTTGTGGACATCCTATCTATGATGAGGCCTATCAAATGAATGCTTTAGATCACCCAAATATGTGGGACCCATGTGTTTTTGGGTGGCGGACTAGAGAATGATCTCTAGTCGGCCGGACTAGAAACACTTTCCTCTATATATATATATATTCTAAAATCCTTGGATATTTTCCTAAAATTCATAAAAGGATATATATTATATAGGGAAGTTAAATCATGAATCTAGACTAAATGTATGACACTCACCTGAGTTAAAATTGAAAATTTCATAAGAATCTAGTATCATATTTGGGCATTTACTCACTTGAGTAAAATTGAAACTCAGATAGTGGTTGCACACAATACATTGTGATGGGAACACATGTCTCCCATACATTTTGGTTTTCAATAAGCTTATGCACTATGTGCTTAATGCCTTATCTTTACATATGTGATATGTAGATGTAGGAAGTAGATGTTTGGATCATGTACCTTATGTGTCCAAACGTGATAGACTATCCATGGAAGCTTTGATATGGATCATTTCTTTTTCATGAGGTATACTCTCACCTTCATGAGTCATGGATATCTTCCTATCTAGTTTATATGATATATTATTAAGGGAAGCAAAATTTGAAAATGTAGAAATGATATCAGACTTAGGGAGAGCATGAGCCAAAAAATGTAAATCTTTTGTGCTATGCTTGTTTATCATGATGAGCTAGACCTAGACTATGGCTATAGTTTTATTCATGATAAACCGACACTTAAAGAGGAGAGTGTCATTGTAGCTCAAGGGTTGATCTAAAATTGTTCATTTGAAGATCCCTTGGAGTCTATATGCAAGGACATCCCCTTCGATTCATTCATTGCATAATTCTTTTTCTAATGGGGGGATTTTAAAGGTTAAAATTTGTCCATGGTGGCTTATCATATGTCTTTTGATGTGTGTATCACTTAACATATGATAAGTACACTCATTTGGAGCCTTGTTGCTCCATATGGGTTGATTGGGCTTATTTTGTGATTTGTTTAAACCAAGAAGCCCATAACCTTAGAATTTAGTATCATATCTTTTAGGCTTTTAGACTTATCTTAGATGATCAAATGTGCTATCATCTAGTCGAAGGATAAGTTTTGTTGGCCAAAGTATTCAATTGCCATATTTTTTGCCTATTGTGTAATGTCATGCATTGATTCATTGGTTTCATCTAAGGCCAATGACAAATACAAAAGGGGAGAGCTAATTCTTTACTATTTTTATGTTTATATGGATCGTTGTGACATGCTTACATTGTCCATTCAAACATATCCTCACTAGTTGTGCTCAAACTTGCATATCTTCAAAAAAAAGAAAAAAAGAAGGGGGAGCTTAAATGATCTATCATTTTAAACAAGAGCTAAAAATTGCATATCTTTCTAGATCTACATTCATAGAAGTAAATCAAACTTTCTTATCTCAATTTCTATGAATTTGAATGCTTAACATGTGTATTTCCACTTGGCTATCCATATACCCGTGATAGAGCTCACTGTCATGTCATGAAAGTAGTAAATGATTATCGTTACGCATGACAAATGTAGAAAATGTTCTTAACTTGATATACATCTATTCTTGCTTATCATGATAGGTTTTACATCATAATTAATTCATCACCTCATGATAAGATTCTATAAGGAATTCATAAAATAAAAAATAAAAAATTGGGGCTTATCATGCTAAGTCTAAAACTTGCTAAATTTCTTTCATGATAAGTTGAATATAAACTTTAACTTGCTAATCTATTATTGTATTCTGGGTCATAAGATAGATTTATATTGGATTTATACATATACTAAGATATACCCTAAAAATTTGTGCTAAAATTGGAATGTGTCTTTGTTTTTCTAACATAGGCTTGATTTGTATTAGTTTATTCATTTCCTATGTTGTTATGCTCTTATCATGTTATATATACTTGCTGAACTACTATAAATCCTTGTGTTACTTGTGTTGGTATTTCCCTTTCTCTCTCACCCTCTCACTTTATTATTTGTGCTTGCATTTTTTACATATTTAGAATTGAATGAGTAGTTAGCATTTTGGTTTTAATTGAAAAAGTTTATCTTGTTAACTAGGCTATAAATCACCCAATTAAGTTTTCTAATCAAAAGGGTTTTTGAACTTATATAAATTTATAATATTGTTTAAGTTCAACTATTTTAAACTTAATTTAACAAGGGATAAGTCTTGGGTGAAATCTTACAAAAAGTTTTTAAAAGGCAAAGTTTTATAAACATCCTATTCACCCCCCCTCTATGTTGTCAAACCGAGTCACTCCTCGGATTTCAGTTTGGATTTTCTCCAAACCAATGGATTAGTTCAGTTAAAAAAACCTCCTTAAACCGAACTAGACCGTACCGTGTGCAGCCCTACTTGGATGACAAGACAAGGTTTATTTTATCCATGGATAGGCTTGATATGCTCTGTTCACAACGAGAATAGTCCCAATCGTAGTGATGGGGTAAAATTAAACTGTCGATAGGATGATAACTCATGGTACTGGACCCACAAAATCAAAGAATCCCCGATCTGTAGTGCCTAAAGGAGCCCCAGAATCTGAGATCGTGGCCCGACGCATCTACTTCGGACGAGTATGAACCCCTTCTATCCTCAGCTGGATACTCCATTCGTTCTCCGATATGTGGCCATCTCCAGGCATAATGGACCACCCTCGCCTCCAGCCTACTAACATCCACCTTCTCCAAAGAATGTACCGTACGATACTTGTCTGCCACCTTAGCGACACACGCCGCCTCACAGTGAATATGTCACATCAGCTAACCGCCTAAAAGGAAGGGAATCACCTGAATCTTCTAATCACCTCCATTCCTTGTACCTGCCGCCAGAGATCGTGCCACGCCTCAAGAGCATTCAATCAACTCCATCCCTTAGCGATCATACATTGACAGGTGTCGACACCAAGAAACAACAAATAACATCACGCCATGTCACTGTCAGGTCATATCCTAAAATACGGAACCTCCGCTTACAAAAGGGAAACCTCCTCTCCAAACCAGGTAATGCACTATCTTCCTGTGATAAGGTCTCATTCTATGGCTTGAGCGTCGGAGGGTTCCCCCAGAGTTCCAACTCCGGTTGCTCCTTAACCATTTGTGGGGCTAACCTCCTTGCCAGATGACGAGTGGGACCGACAACATCACTACCGTTCGTTCGCTTAGCCGGATTGGAGCACCAACACGTAGAATACGCTCTACAAGGTGGGTGGCCTATCCCAACGGTTAATTCAAGATTAAATTTTGTAACCAAGGTAGACAATCCCAAGAACAAGTTTATCCAAACTTTTTGTTTGTGCACGGAACTGGTCCGATGTGTTTTACCCCATATAGGACATTGCACCCCAATGGGTTTCACAGCTTACCAGAATTGGGTGCTGTTGGTGTACTTTCAACATATAGGAAAGAAAAAATCCAACTTTGAATAAGATAAAAACCAAACACATTGAATAAGACAACACACAAAATACTAAGTAAGACAAAATGTCAAAGAGGTGAAGTAGGTTAGATAAAAGCAAAGGATATTTAGTCCGTCCGATATTGCTTAGGAAGAAAAGGATTGGGAGGGGGAATAAGTTATAAATATGAGCTCTCCCCTTTTCCAGTCTCACACAACTCTTCAGACATGTGAAGCTCCATGGCTATGCCATAAGGCTCAATTAGTGAATAAAATAATATACACACACACACAAACACACACACACACACACACACACACACACACACACACACACACACTAGTAAAAACTCCCGTGCGATGCACGGACCGACAAAGAACTGTACGGACCACATCATCAGTTGATCCAAGCCGTCCATATTATGGAACACAACATCAATAGGTTGTGCCCATAAGATCATTTCCATAGGCTGATCCTAGCCCTCCAATCTATACAGGTTTCCATAATTAAAAAAGCATAAAAGGATTGAAATTATGTGGCTTTAATGGGTGCCTTTGTTAAAAAGCATAAAGGAGGGGGTAGGATTGAAAATATGTGGGTTGAATGGGTGCCTTTGTTACAAAAAGTCAAAAAAAGTGATGTGTAATTCTCATAGAATTTTGGGAGAAATTCAAATAATTCTCTCCTTTTCTCTTCTGCTATATATATATATATATATATATATATATATATATATATTTCTCTTCTGCTATATATATATACTAGCAAAAAACCCCATGCGATGCACGGGCCGACAAAGAATTGTATAGACCACATCATAGGTTGATATAAACCGTCCATGTGATGGAACACAACATAAATAAGTTGTGCCCCAAAAATCATTTCCATAGGCTGATCCTAGCCCTCCAATCTGTAAAGGTTTCCATAATTCCTCTTCAATCGGATGGTTAACTCTATAGATTTTTTATTAAAAAAGCATAAAGGAGGGGGTAAGATTGAAATTATGTGGCTTTAATGGGTGCCTTTGTTAAAAAGCACAAAGGAGGGGGTAGGATTGAAAATATGTGGGTTGAATGGGTGCATTTGTTAAAAAAAGTCAAAAAAAGTGATGTGTAATTCTCATAGAATTTTAAAAAAATTCAAAAAATTCTCTTCTTTTCTCTTCTACTACATAGTATACTAGTAAGAGACCCCGTGCGATGCACGGGGAGATAAAAAAAAGTATGGTTTAAAACTGAATCTACTTGAAAAAAGATGCATTAATAGAAAGATGAAAGCTTGAAATATAGACTGTGAATAAAAAACAAATGAAAAAGGACAGACAATAAACTAAAGCTTTAAAAAATAAAATTAAAATGTTAATGATATTTCCACCTTCATTAGTTATTTTTTCTTAAAAGGATCTGAAATTCCCATGTCATACGGGAAAACTGCAGATAATGTGATATTAGAGGAAACTGGAAAAAAGCCACCTTCGAAAATTTTGAAATTTACAGTACAGAAGCATTGATCTATATATTCTACTCTTTACATTTTTAATTTGTTCAAAAGGAAAATGACCTAAACATGAATATATTCATTGAATAATGGCTAATATTGAATGGCTACGGAATTAGGTCCTTTGGTGTGCATCTATTTGCTTTAATTAGGAAATTAAGATGAGTTATATGTGTAATATAGTTTTGATTGGATTTGAAGGCTAATGCTAACTAATAATCTAAGCGACTTCGTGTGAAAGGATCTAGTGTTTAATACCATCAAAGCATAATTTTCAATGCAATATACATAGAGTATACATTCATTTATCATTTATAATTCCAAATTGCTCAATAAAAAAAGAATGCAGTATCCACAAATAAATTTAATGATAAGTAATCAAATATAAATAGACTCAATGGCTACCAAACCACACCAGCAGAAACTGATGGTCATTGAAACCAAAGAGACTAATAAAACTGAACAAAATAGCACACTCTGAGAACGCATATCAATAAATACATCTCCCATATGAAATAAATCGCCTGACCATATGTACTTTACAGCCATTTGCATAGTTCTCCTACATGATCTAACAGTAATTGGAAGTCTAAGCACGGCAAATGCTCGTGATTAAGCGAACCTGATCTGATGAACTTATAACAAAGTTAGAGCAAGTCGTTCCATCTTGGTTTTCTCCCAACAGATTTAACAGTCATTAGAAGTCTAAGCACGAAAAATGCTCATGATTAAGCCAACTTGCCTTGATGCACCTACAACAAAGGCAGAGCAAGTTCTTCCAACTTGGTTTTCTCGAAATAGCCTCCGTTAGTAATTTCAATGCGTCCAATGCCAAGAACTGTAAAAAGGTGATGAATAGGCAACATTGAGGAAAATAATATTAAAGAAATGACTTTTGTTTCACCAAAACACTAAGGCCAATTTCGGAATAGATTGTGGGTGCAATTTGTGAGGAATTTGAAGCGCATCCAGCACGAAACAAATGGATTTTACTTGTGTGGGTGCAATACTTGAAGAAAAGATTAAGGTGTTACCATATGTATGGACATTAAGAAAAAATGAAAGATTTTATTGGAACTCTGAAATTGAGCCAAGAAGAAAAACCATTTTAATAATATATACAAAGGGAAGTGATATATCCGCCCCTTTTGATTACTTGGGACACCGAGCAGCAGTGTATCAATGACTGCAGATGACCAGATGTACTTCACGTCAGAAGGATTCAATGGGGCTAATTGCCACATACACTACTGCTGGGTGTCCCAAGTAATCAATAGGGGCGGATATATCACTTCCCTATACAAATAAACTTAAAAAGATCCCATATTTATTAATTTTCTCATGCCTTTTTTGTATTGAGCCAACTGTAGCGGGAACATCAGGAAAAAAAATTAAAGTGATCCATAAATCATAGCCCACACTTTACAACACAAAGAAGGTAATTAGCATCATGTTCAAGTATTGGCAACAGCAAGGCAGAAATTGTAACACATGATAATACATGAGATTGTCCATGGATCGTTTCGACATAGTTTCTACTGGCAAAGAAAAAACTGAGAAAAGTAAAAAAAAAAAAACCTAGCTTTCAAACATCCTGAGGAACTGCCTCTTATTCAAAAGGATAAGAGAAAAGGAGCATGAAGAGAAACTCACGGCTGAAAATTAATAAACCCTGCAAACAGTACACAATTACAAGAGTATAAAACATCTCCAAATAGCACGTAACGAATTCAATGGTATATACAACATCTCCAAATAGCAGTTAAAGAATTCAATAGTTTATACAACATCTCCAAATAGCACTTAAAGAATTCAATGCTATCACCTAGAAAGGGAAAGAAATAACACAATTAAACTCAACAACAGAGTATACAGTATCTCCAAACAGCACTTAAAGAATCCAGAAGGGAAAGAAATCAAAATCACAATTAAAATCAATAGATACCTTCAAACAAATGAAGGAGAAAATAGAAAGATTAAAAAATGACATACCTTCTAAAAAGGGAAGTGCTAGCAATCCCTCGACAATGAGAAAGATGGGGATAGACTAAATCCAACGGAAATCAAAATTACAATTAAAATCAACACTGAAGTAAAAAAATATAGATATAGAGAAAAAAAATGGCATACCTTCAAACGAATGAAGGAGAAAATATAAAGATTTAGAAAAATGGCATACCTTTTAAAGAGGAAAGCGGCTACAATCCGTCTGCAATGCAAAAGATAGGGAAGAGTGACTAAAACCAACAAAAATAAAAATGACAAATAAATTGAACAGCAAACTAAAAAATAATAATACAGATTTAAAGAAAAACAACATCATATCTTCAAGGAAATGAAGGAAAATAGAATTTACTTGCAATATTCATAAACATAGTGAATTTGTAATGTTCACATTATTAAAAATGTCAATTAGCTGCCACTTTAAGGCACGAAGGAGTTGTTTAATACATAAAACACAAATTATTTTTCAGTACTTAATATTCTCACTAAGAAATACTATTAAAAGTTTCCATACACTAACTCAGATCATGCCAAACACTTACTCTCTAAATTTGACAATGAGGTACAAATCGTTTATGTAGAAGTTAAGGGTTATCTATACACAATTCATGTGATGAAAACAATCAAAACAAAACAAAAATGTTAGGAGTTCAAGACATTTAGGCTCATCAAATTTTAGTTCAATGGTATGTATTAATTTAAATGTAGGGCTGTTGAGTGTTGAGCATGCAGTTCGCCTTTTAAATAAGAACCGGTTACACCTACAAAAACCCAAACAAACAACAAAGGGTAAAAACCAGTAAAAAGGAAAGTGTAAAACTCATAAACAGAGATAACATTCTCCCTCTTGAAATGATCAGACATAACGAAACAACAAATTGAAGGAAACAAAATTATCTTTATTTTTAGATTTAACCAAATCCATTTCAACAGCCCCAGAGAGATACATGTCAAGAAAACCTAAGAAATAATAAGAATGGAAAATATGATGTCTAATTCATAACAAAGCAAGCTGCTGCTCGCCCACATTGATTGATTCTTCTCTCTGGCTCATGATGGCCAGCACTAAACTGCTTCAATGTGTCGCAGAATTGCAATAAGCAACCAATTAATAGCTTTCTCTTCTCCATTAAAACCTTGTTTGTTTTAGTTTTTGAGAAGCGATAATCTAAAATGGATTATTAGACCCAAAACTGCATTTAATTTTGAGTCTAATAATCAGTTTTGGACTAAAAAAATTCCAGAACAAACAGGGCCTACATAACTTATCTTGTTAAAATAATTATATCACTGTAAGCAATATCCTTTTTCTTTTTCTTTAGAAGATTCCTGATAAACTTATTCTCCAATGCATCTCAGTGACTGGGGCTCCAATAAATTATTTGAACTCTAAGCTGAACCTTCCTGTGGCTCAGCTTATTGCGTGAGTTGACTGAAACGAAACCCTATTTTGGAAGCCATTGGAGATAGTGCAAGATGGGCACTTTTGCAAGAATACGGCAGAAAATAACATGGAGTTTCCATCCAGTATCTCATTCAAGAAACCAATAAATTTCAGCCATATGTTAGATGATTGAAAAAACTGAATCCACAATACCTCTTCCACATGGAATCAGAAAAAACTGTCATAGGAATGAAGCTTGGATGGAATGAAATAGAGAAACAAAGCAACTTCGAGGGAGAATAAAAGCAAAAAAATTGAAAAAATAAAAAATATGATAACATCTAGATTCAATCAATACTTCACTTTCTACAGAAGATAGATAATAGAGAAACTTGTATTAAGTCTAATTTCACTATTAATTTAGTACAGATGTACCAACACAAACTTAGCAAAATATAACAAATTGAGATATTGATGATATTAACGAATAGAGTTGCTGGTTTAGGATTAGAAAAAGTGCACTTGGAGAGGAAATGCCAAAAGAACCTAAAACAAATATTGGAAAAACCTTATCTCTATTCTCACTATTTTCCTTTGGCTGCCTTGCAAAAAAGAAAAAGAAAAGCAGATTCAGCAATAAACCAAAGCCATATAAGAAACTCCCAAAATACAAAAATCATAGAAGACTCCCCCCTCAAACCCTAGCTTTATGCAATATGCATGTGTATCTATGGCAAGAACTCGATGCCTCCTTTACCAACCTTCATAAACAGCTTCAACATCTCTTTCATCTCGAACCCATGAAATATGTGTTCGTCTCTCTCGATAGTCTTCAAAACCCCTTCTAAAAAGATTAAAAAAACATCAAAAGCAAATATAATAACTGTAAGCAAAGGATAAGCTGTGCTCCAAACAAAATCTCCACAAAATTGGAAAGCCCTAACAAAATTTCATGAAAAACCAAATAAATCTTAGGAAAATTGAGAAAGAAAAAAAAATTTGTTGGATACTGTTTTACCGACTCACAAGATCTTAAAATATGGTGTTTGAGATGCAGAGACGTTGGAGAGAGAGAAGACCTAATCAAATATCTCTGACGATGAGAGAGAGAGAGAGAGAGAGGAACAGTGACACGTATTAGAGAGAGATGGGAGGGACGCGTGGGATAGTGGAAAGGGACGCGTGTCAAATCGGTGAACGTATGCAGTGCATCATTAAAAACCTTATGAGTTTGAATTGTTAAGGGGCATAAAGGTAAAACACTCATGGCAAAGAAGGAAATTAGAATTTGTTGGAGGGTTAAAGAAGTCCGAAAAAAGAGGCTGGGGGAGTAAGGGACGACGACACGTGTCGGGGGAACAGTAAAAGATCCTTCCGGCTTATTACAGTAGATAGATACTAGTAAAAAGCCCCGTGCGATGCACGGGGCCGACAAAGAACTGTACGAACCACATCATCGGTTGATCCAAACCGTCCATGTGATGGAACACAACATAAATAGGTTGTGCCCATAAAATCATTTCCATAAGCTGATCCTAACCCTCCAATCTATAGAGTTTTCCATAATTGTTGTCCCTCTTAAGGTGCCCAGAATTTGTCATTATTTTTACAGGTGTGCTGCATTCGTAATATCAAACTTTCCGTAATTTTACCCTCGGATAGTGAATAAGGAAAAGTAGTTTTTTCATCATTGTCATATTTCTAGCTACCTTGCCAGAATTAGTATTTCCATGGAGTTTTCACCACAGTTAATAAGACAAATCTCTGAACACATACAATTGCAAAGGATGGGCGAGACATAGCCTTTGGAGAAGATGGGTAGCAAATACCTATTCGACGTGTTAATTCCACAGCTTTTTCAAATAATTCAGAAAATTCTCTCCTTTTCTCGTCTACTCTCTCTCTCTCTCTGTATATATATATATATATATATATATATATATATATATATATATATAGTTCCACTGCCCTCACTACCATATTTTGATCATGGTTTAAACTTTAGGTTTCCGTACCGGTTTCGGACCCCGAAAATTTCAAAATTTTGGCCGAAATTTCGAGATTATGGTCGAAATCCGGTACACCAAAGAAAAGTGTATTTTATTCAATATAAAATTTTGGCCGAAATTACCGAAATTTTTGAAATTTCGGTTGAAATCTAGGTAAAATATTAAAATAATTAAAAAATAGGTTTTTTGGGTCAAATTAATTTTGGCCGAAATTTAAAACCATGATTTTGATAATGGCACGGAATCACATACTGGTTCCATTGCCTGACTGTGGCAATCCAAACAAAGGCATAAATCATTTTGTATTTCTTGAATAGCGTGGGAACATCCCGTAACAACGATGGTTTCAAATTATAAATAGTGCTAATGTCGTCACTACCATATTTTATAATGGCACTACTCACCGTATTTTGATGATCGCACTCCTCACTTTATCAAAATGTACAGTATGGCCCGTACCATAGGATGATCCAAACCGTCCATTAGATGGGCCACTGCCTAAATAGGTTGTGCCCCAAAAAGAATTTTCATAGGTTGATCCTAACCCTCCGATCTATGGAGGGTTATAGGTTGATCCAAACCGTCCATGTACAGGAACACAACATCAATCGGTTGTGCCCGCAAAATCATGTCCATAGGCTGATCCTAGCCCTCCAATCGATAGAGGTTTCCATAATTGTTGTTCCTCTTCAGATGCCCGGAATCCGTTAATATTTTGCAAGTTGTCCTGAATGCGTAATATCAAGTACTTTTTTCGTCATTGTCATATGTCTATACCTCTTCTGGGTAGTTTTTTCCGTAATTGTCATAGACAGGTACCCTGTGTCAGTACTTTTCGTAAAATATGAATATATTGACGATTTTACCCTCAAATAATTTCTCATAGATATAGATGTTAGATAGCAGCAAAGGGTTTAATGGTAAAAGAGTAATGCTGACATGTAAATCTCAGATAAAAAGAAAAGAAATTTCTTTTTCCTCCCGCTATATTGTAGCATACTATATATATGTATATATATATGTGAGAAAAGGGTTTCTGTGCTCGACCGCAGAAAAGCTTATCTACGCTCGAGCACAGAAACATGGGGGCATTGGGGGGTGATCCAAACCATTCATTTGGAAGGCCCCATCATGTATAGGGGGTCTACCAAAAATCAGCTCCATTGGATCACCATAGGGTGTCCATTTGTGGGGCAAAAAATGGACAGATACTGTTTGTCCACAAATCTGTCCATTTTTGGCCCCACAAATGGACACCCTAAGGTGATCCATTGGAACTAATTTTTGGTGGATAGCCTATCCATGAAAGGGTCCATCAAATGAATGCTTTGGATCCCATAAAAAATGTGGCCCCACCCTGTTTATGTGCTCGAGCGCAAAAACCATTTCCTCTCTATATATATAGGATATGGTTTATGAGCAGCTGCTGAGATAAGCTTATCTGAGCAGAGCTCACAAACCATAGAGGGGGCACATTTTTTGGGGATCCAAAGCATTCATTTGGAAGGCCCTTCTGTGGATAGGGTGTCTACCAAAAATAAATCAATAGGATCATCCTAACCCAATCAAAGGTGGAGGGGAAAATGGACAGACATAGTGTGCCCATGTTTCTGTCCATTTTTTCCCTCCACATATGGCAGGGTTAGGATGATCCTATAGGGCTGATTTTTGGTACACACCCTATCCATGGAAGGGCTTTCCAAATGAATGCTTTGGACCCCCCAAAAAATGTGGGCCTCCTATGTTTTGTGAGCTCCTGCTTAGATAAGCTTATCTGAGCAACTGCTCACAACCCATTTCCTCATATATATATATATATATATATATATATATATATATATAGAGGAAAAGGAGTGTGCCGTCGAGCGCACCTAAGCTTAGGTGCGGTCGAGGGCCCAAACACATGGGTCCCACATTTTTTGTGCTGATCAAGATCATTCAATTGCAAGGCCCCATCATAGATAGGGTGTGTACAAAAAATCAAGTCCATTGGATCATCCTAACCCCTCCAAAAGTGGAGGGCAAAAATGGGCAGATTGGTGGCAAAGGTGTCTGTCCATTTTGACCTCCACAAATGGATGGGTTAGGATGATCCTATTCTGATTTTTTGTACATACCCCATCTATGTAAGGGCCTTTCAAATGAATGCTTTGGATCATCCTAACAAAGTGGGCCCACATGAGTTTGGGGCCCTTGACCGCACCTAAGCTTGGTGCGGTTGACCGCACAATCTTATTCCTCATATATATATATATATATATATAGCATAAGGGAAAAGGAGAGAATTATTTGAATTTCTCACAAAATTCTATGAGAATTACACATCACTTTTTTTGACTTTTTTTAACAAAGACACCCATTCAACCCACATATTTTCAATCCTACCCCCTCATTTATGATTTTTAACAAAGGCACCCATTAAAACCACATAATTTCAATCCTACCCCCCCTCCTTTAAGCTTTGTTAATAAAAAAAGTGGACAAAGTCAACATAGTGACGTTTTTTTTTGTAAATTACGGATTGGGTACATATGTTACATAATACTACGGATTTTTGTGAACGTATTACATAATACTACGGAACATATATTAAGTAATACAGGACGCCTTTCAAAATATTGACAAACCCAATTATTTTTTAATACAGAACGTGTTCATTTAGTATGTAATACTACGAATTTCAGCCACCTTTCAAAATATTCTGGGTCCCACTCGAATGCATGGGTTTGGCTATAGATGGTGCGTGAGACACACCTGTCAAAGCATAAGTGTGAAATACTCCACCGCATCAAATGGGAAAGTGATTAACCATTTATATTTTTCTCGCCCCGTGCACCGCACGGGTGTTTTTACTAATACATATATATATATATATATATATATATATATATATATATATACCCACTATTTATGTGCTTAAGCGCAGATAACCTATATGCGTTGTACTTGTTAAACGAAGTACCATTGGTTGCTAGATGTGGGTCCTGTGGCATAGTTAAAAAAGATATGAAAATCAATAACACTGTTGTGAGATATATTTTCGATTTACACTGTTTATAGGGTTTCACCGTTCCAGCTAAAAGAGAAAGGTTGGGTTCAAATCAGACCCTAAAACCCCAGTTATAAAGGATCGATTTCCAATATTTTGAGGAGGGTATCTCTGTGCATTCTAACTACAATCGATTTCGAGGAAGGTTGCTTTGAGACAAACCTCGATCAAGATACACCCTCTCTAGGGCTTATTTAAGCAAGCTACACTTGATTAAGTCTGTGGACCCGCGATCTTGAATGCAGGGATAAATCCCCTCATCTCGATCTCCACATGAGAATGAGAGCTCCGCTGAGGCTCTCTCAAAGTAGTGCCCTCACATCATGAGTTATGGCGTGTGCAATACCTCTTGATTCAGAGTAGAATTTGGAACCAAGACGTACCTAAATGTAAAGAAGAGTCGACATCCAGGGATTAAGGCCCTGGAACCCATAATATACTTTGTTGCAACGGATAACCAGAGCAGAAGGGTTTGTGCCTGGTTACGAGTGGGGGAAGGTGTTAGGGGAACCAGTCTCTTATGCCCTTTTTATTATTTTTGAAGAATTTTTGGGCAAAAATCATGTAATGGGAACCAGCATCCTCGAGAAGAAGACTACATATCTAAGCATGCATGACCCGGGGATAGGCAAAGAAAAGAAAACATCCATGTCCTAAGAAGGGTTGATATCAGTATCACCTGACATTGGAAAGAACACTAGAGTCTGCCTTCTCTCAGGGAGACGGAGAAGTCTAGAGCCAATCCAATATCAGATGACCCTGATACCTATCTCCACTAATCCTAACTCATCACATCTAAGAAAGCAGTAAACATCCACATGCACAGCTACATCTAAGCAGGTAATCAGATATATGATGAGACAAGATATAATAAGATAAGTTAAGTAGATAAATGGTAAATACCTACAGCTAAGCAGATAAACAAGTGATAACAAGTAAGTAACCAATAAAGTACTACCGCTAAGCATGTGATAAAATTGTAAAGACAAGTACTGCTACTGTTAAGCAAGTGAACCAACAAGAAAGTAAACAAGATGAGATAGGCATGTATATGCTATAGCTGCATGTGAATGACCAAGTAAAACTGTACAAGAGATGTATCTAAAGAGTAAATACTCAAGGAAAAGAAATAAACACACTAATATGTCCCTACATAAGAAATCATGACAAAAAACAGACCACAAGCCTTGGAACCTGAAAAAAATATGCCACGTATGATCTGGACCTGGATGGCCGTCCAAGCTACCTACGTATCCAAGCCTCTTTTTGGAATCAAAATCAACGTAGTTCGGTGGCCTACTCCAAGGTACGATGCTTATTTGTGCCTAGAACCACTAAACTAAACTCGACCTACTAGACTGGACTTATGATTAAAGCTTATTGAAAGTGATTAGTTACGTTGAAATGGATTGTGAGTTTTAGGACACCCTATATGCCTTAACTAAAAATGCAAGTTTAACCCTAGACTAATGCAGGTGGTTCCTACATCCTATGTGCGACTAGGCATTGCCTAAAGAAGAAGCTGAGTTGTCTAAGTGAATCTTATTCTAGCCATTAGTTGACAATATATACAACTGACCACACAAAGGCTCCTAACTCTAGGACTCTCCTATCTATCTAGGACAGATTCCTAACTATCTAAGACAGACTCCTATGCTAAAGGAAGATCATTTTTGAAAAAAGTTTATTGAAAAGTTTGAAAAGTTTTACAATATTTTGGTTTGAAAGATTTTGTTTAAATGAATTTTTTTTAAAAGGTTTGACTAGACTTGGGATGACGATCCCAAGCTGCCTACGTACCTCGTGGAAGAGGATCAAGTCAACATAGTTCAGAAACAGCTTTTTCAAAGTACTTCTCCTAATATATTTTAACTTTTCAGATATTTCTGTGTCTTTTCACTTTTCTGTTGTTTTTTTGTGTTTAACTTTTGAATGTTTTTGTTCTTTTGACTTTTGAATGTTTTGTTCTTTTGACTTCTTAATGTTTTTGTTCTTTTTGAGATATTTCAGTATTTTTAGTTGTTTTGAAGTGTTTTCAATATTTTTATGTCTTTTTTTAACTTTTTATTATTTTTGTTGTTTTATAGTATTTTCACCCTCTTATCCAAAGGGAATCATATGACCACACCCCGTGATCCACAGCTTGACGGAGTGTCAACTCTAAAAGACAAAATCCCTATGACCTAAGGGTATCCCTAAAAGAGTGAACTAGTGTCCCAAGGTATGATGACAAGATCCTAAGAAGATGAGGCTCTAACAAGAATGAGCTAGTCTCTAAGAATGGGAGATTGTCTAATCTAAAAGACTGACACATAACTCTATGACCTTAAGGAGGGGAGTTGCTAATGAGACAAGACATGTCTCCTAGAAGAAGAAAGAACTGAGAGCTAAAGAGACAAAGCATGTCTCATATGGAAGGGCTCCAAGTAACCTTATCATTTCCCCTGTAATGATAAATAGGGGTAGGATACTTTAGAAAAACTAAGTTAGTCTTTAACATAAATGGGTGTTCTAATGATGAGACTTTGGATAGTCTCCTATGGGTTAAACTCCAAATGAGACAAAACATGTCTCCTAAAGGGGGAGGCTCCGGATTATAGCCCTGGCAATGATAAACAGGGATACTTATCTAAAAGACTTAGTTAGTGTGGACCCCGATCCTAAGAGAGAGGTGGGGGACGAGCCCCCAACGACCTCTGGATCATCCACAATGTGAAGGAGAGCTCTACCAAGGAACTCTCGAAATGATGCCACCCTCACAGCATTGCATGAGTGGCGATACAAAATGAATGTAAAATGAGATACCTCTCGATTTGGGAGCAAGTCCAGATTCGAGATGTACTTAAAATAACTCAGAGTCGCCATCCATGGATACCCCATGGAACAAAAAAACAAATGCTATGTTTGCAATGGATAACCAGAGATACAAAAGGTCCGTGCCTGGTGACGAATGGAGAAGGTCCGAAGAGCATCCCCAATTTCCCCGAGTGCGAACACTTGGTCTCTTATGCCATTTATTTATTGACTTTGAAGAGTTTTGGGTGAAAATCATGTGAAATGGGAACGAATATCCCCGAGGAAAATGTCTACCTAAACATGCATGACCTGGAGATAATAAGCACATACAAAATAAATAAAAGAAGTGTGTCACCTAAGCATTCCTAGGTTATGAGTGTCATGCCTAAATAGGTGTCTAAATTCTGATAGGCAAACACATGCATGCTACAACTAAAGGTATAAGGTCTGCACAGGATGAGAAATTTAAAACTAGTAGTTAATCACGAAATGGATTAAGATACAGTAAACGAAATAAAAAATAAACAGAAATACAGGCAGATAAAGGAATAAGCATGCGAGAAAGCTAAGAACTAAACACACACTATCATGATCCTATGCAAAAATCATCATCAATATACAAACACAAGCCCTAAAGTGTTAACAACAGACCCTAAGACTCTAATGCTTAAGCCCGAGTCTTTAGATGATCTGATGTTCATCCAAAGAAGCCTACGTATCCCCGCCTCCACGAGAATCAAGGCAACGTTGTTCTTCGCACCTATTCTAAGCTATGATGCCTAAGACATCTAGACCTCTATCCTAGACCCGACCTAAAAGACCGGACTAGTTATTAAAGATTCTTATGCGATTATTTAAATTTCAGTGGATTGTGAATTTTAGGACACCCTATATGCCCTAACTAAATGCAGGTTAGCCCTAAGCTAATGCAGGTGGTTCCTACAACCTTTTTTTAACTAGGCTGTGTGTCCTAAGAAAAACAATGGCATCACTAACGTATCCAAGACCTAGTCATCAATCGGCAATGTGAATCGCCAACTGACGGGACGGAGGCGCTCCTAGCTAAGACAAACTCCTAACTCTAACACAAACACACAACAAAGCAAGGACAAACTCCTAACTTTGAAACTCTCTATCTAGAATAAACTCCTAACTCTAGAGGACGAGCTTTTTGGAAATAAGATTTTAAAGTTGTTTATTCAAAAGGATTTAAAATGTTATTTGCAAAAGTTTGGCTGGACTTGGGATGAGGATCCCAAGCTGCACTACGTACCTCGTGGAAGAGGATCAAGGCAACATAGTTCGAAAACAAACCTTCTTAAACTACGCTCATAAAAGTCAACGCTTTAGATTTTTTTTAAAGTCTTTAAATGTTTTTATTTTCAAATGTTTCTAATGGTTTTTTTTTTGAATTTTTCAAATATTCCAATGTTTTAGGATTTAAAAAGAAAACTTCTGAGTTTTATGACCTTTAACTGTTTTCACTCTCAAAGGGAACATGCAAGTAATACCACAAACTAGGGCAAAGCCTTAAAGCAAAAGGAGAAATCCCGAACAGGCAACTAATGCCTCAAAGAGATGATCCATAACAAGAAAGCTAATGCCCCAAGAACAGAGAAAACAATCTAAAATCCCAAGCACTGAAGGCTCTATATGACTAAGATAGTCTCTAACAAAGAAAAGCGCTAACAACCTTGAGGGACAAACTCCTATCTAACGGGCAAACCATAAAGCTATGGGGCGAACTCCTAACATATAGGATAACCAACTCTAAAAAGGGAGCGTAAATGAGTAAAGGATTCGACTCCTAAAAGGATGGGGGGCTCTGACATGAGTCTAGGTAAGCCTTCAAACGGGGAAACTCTCTAAATGAGACAAAGATTGTCTCTAAATATGGAGTCTATAAATGAGGCAAGGCATGCCTCCTAGACAAAAAGGATGCAAACAAAGGATCTAATGAGACTGGGCCAGTCTCCTAGTCACAAAGGACGCAAACAAAGGACCTAACGAGACTGGACAAGTCTCCTAGTCAAGAGAGGACGCAAACGAAAGATCTAACGAGACTGCGCAAGTCTCCTAGACAAGAGAGGGGAGCAAACGAAGGATCTAACGAGACTGGGCAAGTCTCCTAGACAAGAGATGATGCAAACGAAGGATCTAACGAGACTGGGCAAATCTCCTAGACAAGAGAGGACGCAAACAAAGGATCTAACGAGACTGGGCAAATCTCCTAGTCAAGAGAGGGGAGCGCTACTAGAAATGAGCGAGTCACCTAAAGATGGGCTTGGGCTTACGCCTTCATTGCCCACAAACAAGGAGGACTATAAGTGAATACCCCTCTCTAGAAGCATCCCGATCGAGACAACTTAAATCTATCTTATGAAACAAGGGGGATACAAAACAGGGGTAGATTTTACGGGCAGAACTTGTGCCAAACAGGGACAGATTTGCGGACATATTTTGTGCCAAAACAGGGACAAATTTGTGCTTAAAACTAGGACAAATTTTGTAGATAGAATTTGTGCAAAAACCGGGAGCATAGTCATGGTTGAATTCATGTAAAAACAGGAGCTGATTTAAAACAAAGGCACCCCATCCATTGATACACACACACACACACAGACACACACTCACATTGGCACACACTCATATATGTATAGACACGCACACACACACCCATGTCATTGCCTTAACCAATTTATAAATATCATAGAAGAGAAATGATAAAGGCTTAAAATGAACACGGCACGCAAATAGGTAGCGCTTGAGATTTTAGGGTCAAAGAATAAGGATCACAAGGATATACATGAAGGGAATAAAAAAATAAAAATATGAAAAAGATCTCTAGTCTAAGATTAAAACCCAAATAACAATGGCGTTATTCAGCTTCAGTAATAATGCTGCCATAGTCAAAAGACTATTACAATTTCTAAAGATGAATGGGATCAGCTACCATGCTAAGGAAAATTAAACCAAATCTGTTTTCAAAATATACGTTCTCACACCTCAACAAATAACTATCAGGGAATCCTGCAGATCATGTGAGTGTAACAAGATGATTCTAATGGTGAAATATATAGCACAACTAGATGAAAATTGAACCCAGAGATCTAATCATAAGCCATAGGAGAATAAGCATGAGATAAAAATATCATTGTGTATGTCTCAGGTGGAATAATGAGTGTGGTTCTCAACTGAATAAATCTCAAACAAGAATGATTCGTATCAAATGAAAACCACTGTGTATTGATGATCCTATTGTTTCTCTTCATCAGACAAAAATTTCTTCAACCAAGTACACACTATGGGCATTTAATGTGAGTGAAATAGTGTGACCAATAAAGAATGATAGTGTCAATTTCCCTAACTTTCAGTCACATAAAGGTAAAAATTTAAGAATTCCAAATCATCCAAATCATACCAAAGTACCAACATTGAAACAGAATTCAAAGAGAATGATATCATCATGATCAGTGAGGAAACGACAGAAACAAAACTAAATAATTTTTTTTTCAAAACTATTCCAAAAAATTATAACCGTATACGGAAAAGAAAATCCACTGAAATGAAACAAATAGGGAATAATCACTTCACAATAATAGCAACTTCAGCTCAGATGCTCAACAAATGAACGGATTGAAATTCGACTGTATGAACTATTTAATTAAGAAGAGATGAAGAAAAATAGCTCTTATCATGTAGTGTTGACAAGAATGAAACAATTTCCATACAAATTCGCTTCCCATCCAAATTAACTACAGGATTTACTGCAGACTCTTCTGGACTAGATTTATGAAATGAAGAAAAACACACAAAATATTCTGCAATAATTAGATGCTTACCCGATCAAGGAAATCGTTTCACACTAATTTGAGCACTAATTTGAGAGCATTGAATATTTGACCTGAATTTTATCCTTTCCTAACATTTGCCTTCAGCTCTATGCTCTTCTTCTTTTAACCTCTACAAAATACCCAAATTGTGAGATCCCCTACACCCCTGCTGTTTTCTTACGAATCTTAGAGAGATGGGTTGATGGTGGTATAGAGGGGAGGTGATGGCTGCAATAGAGGAGCTGGATGGTCTAGGAGGGTAGTGGCGGATCTAGGGTTACCCAAATGAAGGAGGGTTTGGTGGAGAGGAATATATAGTGGAGAGGATTGGAAGAAACAGAGATGAGTTAGAACGAGGGTGGAGGTGGCACGGCCGGAAATTAGGTAGGAGGTATAGAGATTAGGAGGTAGTGATGGTGGAAATGGGGGAAGATTTTTGCAGAGATGGGGTAGAACTTGGAAGAAGATGAGTTTAATGGGTTTGTGAAAAGGGAAATAGAAGTGGGTTTGGGCTTATAAAAGGGATGAAAATGAAGGTGGTGGCTTGGCCGGATTCCGGCAATCTGGCCGGAGAAGATGGGTTTGTGTTGGGGACGGTGGTATGGCTGAGAAGATATGGGTTTTAGGTGAATGGAGGTGGGTTTGGGGGTATGGATGATGGGAGATCAAGATGAAGATAGAGAAGAGGGTTTCGATGGTGGTGATTTATAGAGGAGGTGGGAATAGGGGTAGAAGAAGAAGAAGAAGTGGCCGGAGGAGATGATCAGAGATGGGGAGATGGAGAAGAACAAAAAACCTAACCTTCTTTTCTTTCTCCCTCTCTCTGTTTCTCTGCAAATCTTTTCTGTTTTTCCCTCTCTGTATTTTTCTCCTCTTCAATGGTGGTGTTGGTGGTGGTGGCCGACCTTAGTGGTGGTGGTTGAAGGAGAGGAGAGAATAAAATGGTGGATTTGAGAAGAGGGTTAGGGTATTTAAAGAAGACGGGTGAGAGGAGAAGAAAGGGGTGACGGAGGTGAGGGTGGGTTCCGGCCAGAGTGGTCGGAGAAGATGGCCGAAAAGGGTTAAGTTAGGGTTTTGGATATTAGGGATTCTTCTCCCCTCCTCTCTGTTTCTCTGTGTTTTTTTTTTCTTTAGAAAATGAGCTCCCCTTTTATCTGGGTCGATGGAACCTTATAAGGAAATGGCAAATTCAACCCCCCTTTCTATTCTTATGGACAACCCACCTCTATTGCAATCCACACCCCCTTTTAGGTATTTATGACTACTATTTTGCACTGCAGAGGGGCGGCCCAGGTAGACAACAGGGGGGAGAAAATCTTTGTAAAATATCTTTTCTCCCCCTTGATCCCAACCCTCCAAATTTCCTTTACAAAATAAGGGCTAGGATCAAAACCCTAAAAGCAACTAGGAAGCTTCCAAGGAAGCTTCATAATATTTCGTCCCAACTAATCCTAGTCTTTAGCTCTCATTAACTCATGATTAGGCTTAATTGTAACTTGGAAAGGAAGAAAGGAATCTTCCTCATTTACTTATTTACGAAACCGCCCTGCTCCCAGATAATGCGTCTCCCAATTATGTTACACATTAATTTGTACGCCGGCATATCCCTCCTGGACAGCTCACCGCAGTAAACTTGAACTGGCTTTCCAGGTTCAAGCGCACCCCCTTTTCGGGCTAAATCGCCACTTTTATTCCTATACTACAAATTTCAATTGCTCACTAGGCAAACCTTGACAGATTCAGATGAAATTTCATGGGGACCTAAATGAGACCCTAACCTACTCCAGGAACAAAATGGGGAAGCTAAAACACTAATTTGATAGGGTTTCTAATCCAACTAAGCCTATTAGGGTTCAGTCAAAATGGGGTGTCTACAGTTAGTCTTTATCTAGTAAAGAAAGGGAATCAAAAGGAGTGTACTGCTTGATCTTGCTATGATAAAGAATCAATGAACATCACATAAAATCCAATGATCAGGCTTGATGCCCTAAAGTTGTGTATCAAACTATCTTATCATATCCCAAGGACTATCTAACAATACATAAAACAACCGTTGTATATTAATTCACATATTTCTGGTTTTCAGAGAGCTAGATCACAACAACTAAAGGAATTTGCATTTTGAAAATAGATAATTTTCAACATAAAGAAAATCATCTTTAATTCTAGTATAAAGAGATTCAAAATATGATGAATGACTACATCATGTGAATCTGTATCATTACAGTAAAATTTTAAAAGGGAATTTACGTTAGCATCTTCTAAAAAAACAAACACCAATATCTGTAATTTAGTAACATTGTCAAACCCATTGTCACATACTTATGAAGAATATAAATTCTTACCATATTCATAAGATCTAAAAAAATCATCATACTATTAATTATGCGCATAGGACAAAAATTTATAAATAACATATCAACCCAGATTTACACATATGACAGATCACCTGAAATATTCTCAATTTTGCATCTAATTTTTAATAAGGAAAACCCAAAAAATAGGTCACAACCTTATTATATCATCACAATATATCTATTAACATCTATTCAACTATCCGAAGTCCTTTTTTCTTTAGTAGTTGTACAAGTTGTACAGGTCATCCTTCCATACACTGATTATTGGAAAATTACTTAGCAGACTTACACAATTACAAATTTCCATCAAATTATCCAAAACACTTTTGAATGATCACTAGCAATCCATCGAATATTTGTACAGCCACTTTACAAGTTATTCCATATATTATCAAATTATACCACTCATTCAATGATTTCTAATAATCATTTGATAAGCATACCCAACACTCTGTACTAATTAATCAACATATCACTGATTTAAGACGGAAAAAGATCAATGTTTGCCTATGATAAAAGATCACTAATAGGTTATCAGAATACAGAATACTTCTAACCCATCATTGAACTGTTCAACTCCTTCTAATGACTGAAAATATACACGAGAACTTAACAATGGTAATGAACGTATTATAATCAATTTGTCCTAATGGCAATCTATCATGTATAATCCTAAACTTTTGATGACATTCATTAGTAGATGTACCAATCATCATTGTAATTCATATGGTATCATTTCATAAGCCCTTTTCTTCTTTTTTTTCTTTAAAAAAATGATATGACTAGTTTACAGATATATGTGTTGCTGTATCTTGATAGCTACATTACCATATATTGATCAAAAACAAAATAATAAACATCAGATAAGATAATGCCATGTTGGAGATAAAGGTATATAAAAGAACAAAGTCATAAGTTATCATTACAGATTTAATAAATTTTTAAACAACATTTACCAGAAAAATTTTCAGGTCAAGCAAGATGAGTCATCTTAACACCCATGCTACATCTCTAAACATGAATCATACCACTACTTTATATTCTAGAGAATACATAGGGCATAAGATTTATATTTAAAAGCCAAAGTCTTTTAGAATGACTCATATATGGCCCACCATATCTAAATAAGACATATACCTTTAAAACAAAACTTGCAATCAGATTAAAAATTTCATTTCTCTATAAGAGAGTGGTGTGTGGAATAATGTTGTGAATAATGTTCAGAGAATTCGACCAACCTATAGACAAAAATGAATTAGCTAATGTACAAGTACAATTGATAACATACTCAAAGCATTGGTAATTTAAACCCTTTGAACTTGCATGCCAAACATGTTAAGATTAATATTACTTTTTTCGGAAAATTAAATCAACCAGGTGTAATCTTTTCTATGAAACAAGGTATGAATAACTAATGCGAAGTTTTATTAGACAACACCAAGTTATCTAGACAGATCCAACTTTGGTTTGGGTTCAAAAAATCTGAACTAATGATGTGGAAAATCCAAAAAACTAATTTGGTTCCCGAAGCGAATTCAAAGTTCAGCTAGATAGCATGTACTGACCCAATGTTATTGTAAAATAAACTAAAAATGAATAGTTGGTAGAACATGATGGTGCTGATGTCATTCTCTACATGAAAACTATCACTCTACATAGCCATACAAATGTATCCGAAGAAAACTTAGGGAATTTTGACTCTTAAAACTATAAAGAACTGAAACAAGTGAAAATTGTCACTCTATGCATTCATTTTATTTTGAAATAACAATTTCAAAACATTCAGAAACCTTTTATTCTTGATTTAATGCTATGAATTAAGAATGCATGTTTCAAAGACCATTATAAAAAAAAATTGGACTTAACAGAGCTAAAATTTCAAGAATTAAACAACATACAATCTGTAAAACATGACATACAAGCACTATTAACAACTTGAGGATAAGGTCTTTCTCTCATATCTACTCATCATTCATTTTTTATTTAAAATAAAGCTTCTACAGGTAACATAAATGTAAAGAGGATGAATCACCAAAGCAGATAATGATTCAAATTCTAATAAGATACTCACACCAAACATATTCGCCTCTATAATTGTCACAATTATGATAGTATTTTGCCAAGTCAAATCTCATACAAAACTAAGCTAGCTTTATTCTCCTTTTTTTAGGTAAGACTACAAGTAACACTGATGCTTAAGGCTAGCAGAATTAATATAACTCTATAGTACACCAATGACCTCAAATAATAAGATTAACATATTTCTTCAAACCAGAGTATCTTTGAACAAAATAAACATCTGAAGATTCTCGAATAATCAAAAGACATCTATTTCTGTATGACTTTACCTTTTTACCTCCACGATATCACAATGGCAACCAATGAGCCCTGATACTAATACATGGATAAATTATCCTTGACATAACAAGATGTACGCAAAATTTCCTTAAACTATCAGTTGTTCTCAGGTTTTCAATAATTCTCAAGGTTTATAACTTATCATATTATAATCACCTTCATTTGTTTCTAAGAGACTGATATCATTTCATATGCATTGATCAAAAGATAGAATAGCTAAGCTATATAGACACCAAAACATAGTCACTCTAAAATCATTTCGCATGTATCAAGCTTCATATGAACAAATTGAATTAACATCTAAAATTCTTTCTTTAAAAAAAAAAAAAAAACTTCAGACATGATAGTAACAATCTTACATATAAACGAATCATTACCAAAGGACAAAAAAAAGATGAATCATTAAAAGAATGACAGCTTTGTCAAGGCCATGCCCAGATTTTCCATGAAATACGCCCTATCTTCATATTCAAATAATATGCAGAGTACAAAACTACAATTAACAGAGAACTTTTCTAAGATAATTAAGAAGATGAATTTGAGTGATTGCAATTTATGCAATTAATGTTCTTTTACTTTGAGCTCAGGCTCAAATTTCAGATAATGAATATAAATTCAAGCAATTCAATGCATGCCTATATATAAACTAACCTGAAATCTAATCATGCTTTAAACCTCATTCCATCAAAGAGAAGATGTATGAAAAAAATCATTAGAGAAAATCTGGATGTAACCTGAGCATATTGAATGGACTTAAACTAACCTTGTCCCCTCCCTTACTCAGATCTTTATCCTACTTCTTCTTCAAAGGATAAAATTTGAATTGAATTTTGATAAAAATAATTTGAGATCTAGGATGAAGAGGTTAATGATAATGATCATTCAACAAGAAAACGATCAGATCACGCAACATAACTAGAATCTATAGTGACTTAAACAAGAAGCTTTAAATGAAATCAAAACAAGAGATATTGAAATCCCAAAGGGCAACACACCGGAGGGGGTGAATTGGGTGTTTTACAATTTTTCTACTCGAAAAGATAGGGCTTGTGAAATTAACCTAGTTAGTTCTAAGCCTTGTTCAACATTATATTCAAATAAAAAAGGAAAGAGATTACCAAGCACCATAAGAGAGAGGAGGAAGAGTAAGGAGAAACCACAATGATTTTTATAGTGGTTCGGCCAAACCTTGACCTACTCCACTACCTAAGTACTTGGTCTTTCCTTGGGATTTTCTCCACTACGGTGAGACTCCTCAACGCTGCCTCACAAAGCGTATACAACAATCACCACCTCAACAAGGGGACACACCCTTGGATACAATCCGCCTTCGAGAACGTTTTTCTTCGTTGCACCACCGCCTTGAAGAAAGAAATTTCTCTTTAAAACTCCAAATATAATATGAAGAAGGAAGAAAGAAAAATGAAAAGCTCTCAAGCCTCTTATAGGCGTACACAACTTTCAAGCTCACAATAAACTCCCAAGGATTGAAACTAAATGCTTAGGGGAGTACTTGAAAATCCGATATAGGGGGTCCCAAGTTGAATTAGAAATGGCAACTATGAGGAGGGAGAATACGGTTGTTTAAGAAAACTAGAATTTACCAATTTGAAAAACTTAAACCGATTAAGAGATCAAAAACAATATTTTAAGCATACAAGTTAAATCTAATGGTGCAATGCAAATGAAAGAGCAAAGAGATAGAAAGAGTGCACCCGAGATTTAAAGTGGTTCGGTCCTCAAACTCGAGGCCTACTCCACTCCACCAACCAAACCCGTTGATGGCTTCACTATTTGATCTTCTTAACCTTGGCGAAGATCGGTGCCAATTACAATTGCTTTAACCTTGGTGGCAATCCTCACCACGGAGAAAAAAGGGCTCCGCTTCTCCGAATACTCGCCCGAATACAAATCTTGAAAGATGAAAGAAAGAACTAAAAGATCCCTTCACAAGGGTTACAAAAGATGTACAATTGAGAGCCTATGATCCAAATCCTAGAGTTGGTGATGAGAGGCACAATTGAAGCTTGATTCACTCTTGGGTATTCAAATGAAGTTTAAGAGTGTTAGGATTGATGGTTTGTATGTTTAGAACACCCATACTTATAGGAAAACCAAAATATGACCGTTCAATGGCATTGAGGTAATTCCAGCAAAATTCCAAACGGCTCTTTTTCAGACCGTTGGAGTGTTCTCGGAGTTCCGAGAATAATTCTCGGAGTTCCGAGAATTCTCGGAGTTCCGAGAAAAAATCTCGGAGTTCCGAGAAGCCTCACAGAAATTGGAAAAAGTCTACTGGACCATTTCTCGGAGTTCCGAGAATTCTCGGAGTTCCGAGAAGCCTATGCAGAGCAGATTTTCAATTCTGTTTTTGGGCTTCCAGTTCTCAATCAAGATGGGATTGCTATGAGGGTTCCAAGGTGTTGGAACTCCACAAGTACAATCACTTGTTTATTTAGGGTGTGTGAGATTACTTTAATCATGCCTCTAAAAACCTAATCTAGGTTTGGATCAATTACATTTAAGAAAAGGTCTTCAATATTAATTTCTTCATGTCTTCAAGTCTTCATAACTTCTTGCTTGATGACTTTGGCCTTCCAATTAGTGGTCCAATGTGGGCTTCTTGGCCTTCAATCCAAGCATCCTTGATCTTACTTTATCAAGATCTACAACTTAGATAAACAAACACATTAGTGATAAATGATCACTTGTGTATTGGAATCATCAAAACAAGATGGGAATGCCAAGGTAAAAACCATTGGGCTTACAATCTCCCCCTTTTTGATGATGACAAGCACAAGAGATTTACAAATCAAAGCATATACTCTTTTCACATTTTTCTTACACTAGAGACTTTACTCTAGATTCTTCTCCCCCTTTGTCATCAACAAAAAGAAGGGGTAAGAAAAACAAGGGTTTAAAATTTACAATTTTAAAGCTCCCCCTTTTTCAAAGAAAAATTCAATTTTAACTCCCCCTAGTTAAAATAATTTTACAATACAAGAGGGGTTATCAAACAAAACATACAAATGAAATATATTCAATTTTAAGTTCAAAAAACCCCTAATCTACACAATATGAATATCATCATATGGGGGTTTTGGGAACCCAAGATTTCTTGGTCCCACATCTAGCCCTACTCTTGGATGCACATTGGAATTGGTAATGACCATTCATTCCACAAAAATGGCATCTAACAAGAGGGTTAGATACACTAGTCCTATCATGATAAGCATGTTGAGGTCTAAGACTAGTTTTACTTAGGATTATGTCAATTATTTTATTTTCATTTAGAAATCCATGTAAACATAATCTAAGTCTTTCATTTTCATTATGAAGATGGGATGTTTGAACTAAAAGCTCATTTCTTTCATCTTCATAAGAGTTGGAGGAGCTTGCCATATTTTGAAATTTTAAAAGTTGGCAAGTTTTCTCATCCAAGCTACCCTTAAGGGTATTAATCTCAAGTTTATGATTTTCAAGTGTAACTTGTTCTTGAGATATGGAAGAAGATAAATCACTTTTCAAAAATTCAAGTTTTTTTTCTAACTTTAAAATGGATTTTTTAAGAACTTTGTTTTTGGAAATTTGGGTATGCAAGGTTTCACATAATTCATCATAAGGTATACTATCACTTTTACTACTAGATGAAGAATATGAGGGGTTAGAGTTTACCTCAACTTCATGGGTGATTGTCATGAAGCAAAGATCATCTTTTTTATTTTCTTCCCCTTCACTTGAGCTTTTGCCCGATGTGCTTAACGCATCCCAACCGGCGGCAAGAGCCTTATGCTTCTTCCAATCCTTCTTACCCTTGTACTTAGAGGAAGTAGATTTTAGAAGTGGACAATCCGGTCTTTTGTGTCCAATCTTCTTGCAATTGAAGCATCTTAAGGCTCTTTCAACATCACTTTCCTCTTTCTTCTTCTTATCTTTCTTATGCTTCTTTCTCCACAAGCTCTTGAATCTTCGTAAAGCTTCTTCTTCGTCACTATCCGCTTCACTTGATGAGTCTTCCTTGGAAGCCTTGAGTGCTAGGGATCTAAATTCCCTCTCCTTCTCCTTTGGCTTCTTTTCCTCTTGTCGGCTAGTAAGGAGCATCTCATGGGTGATGAGAGATCCTACAAGCTCCTCTATGGTTAGCGTCTTGAGATTTTTTGACTCTTGAATCGCGGTCACCTTTGGATCCCAATGGGGAGGAAGAGACCTAAGTAACTTACTCACAAGCTCATCGTTAGGATAAGATTTACCAAGATTAGCTAGTTCGTTAGAAATAATAGAAAAACGAGTATACATTTCCGAAATACTCTCGTTTGGACTCATTCTAAACATTTCATACTTGCTCTTTAACAAGTTTATTTTGGAATCCTTGACTTGTGATGTTCCCTCATGGGTAGTTGCAAGGGTATCCCAAATAGTCTTGGCGGAATCAAAAAGAGCAACTCTATTAAACTCCTCGGTAGCTAAGGCACAAAACAAGGAATTTATTGCTTTGTAGTTCAAATTTGCTTGCCTTTTCTCTACCACATTCCATTCTTCAAAAGGATTGGAAGGTACATTGTATCCATTTTCAACAATGTACCAAAGTTCCACATCTATCGAAAGAAGATAGATGCGCATCCTTGTTTTCCAATGTCCATAGTTTGACCCATTGAAGAAAGGAGGTCTAGTTGTGGAATGGCCTTCCGGAAGTCCGGTTCCTATTTGGTGTGCCATTTCACAATTAGAAGTTGCCAAATAAAATCTTTCCCTAGTTAGATTTTGAAAAAACTTTCAAAAAAAAATTTTAAAATCTTTTAAGAGCCAAGGCTCTGATACCAAGTGAAAATCCGATATAGGGGGTCCCAAGTTGAATTAGAAATGGCATCTATGAGGAGGGAGAATACGGTTGTTTAAGAAAACTAGAATTTACCAATTTGAAAAACTTAAACTGATTAAGAGATCAAAAACAATATTTTAAGCATACAAGTTAAATCTAATGGTGCAATGCAAATGAAAGAGCAAAGAGATAGAAAGAGTGCACCCGAGATTTAAAGTGGTTCGGTCCTCAAACTCGAGGCCTACTCCACTCCACCAACCAAACCCGTTGATGGCTTCACTATTTGATCTTCTTAACCTTGGCGAAGATCGGTGCCAATTACAATTGCTTTAACCTTGGTGGCAATCCTCACCACGAAGAAAAAAGGGCTCCGCTTCTCCGAATACTCGCCCGAATACAAATCTTGAAAGATGAAAGAAAGAACTAAAAGATCCCTTCACAAGGGTTACAAAAGATGTACAATTGAGAGCCTATGATCCAAATCCTAGAGTTGGTGATGAGAGGCACAATTGAAGCTTGATTCACTCTTGGGTATTCAAATGAAGTTTAAGAGTGTTAGGATTGATGGTTTGTATGTTTAGAACACCCATACTTATAGGAAAACCAAAATATGACCGTTCAATGGCATTGAGGTAATTCCAGCAAAATTCCAAACGGCTCTTTTTCAGACCGTTGGAGTGTTCTCGGAGTTCCGAGAATAATTCTCGGAGTTCCGAGAATAATTCTCGGAGTTCCGAGAATTCTCGGAGTTCCGAGAAAAAATCTCGGAGTTCCGAGAAGCCTCACAGAAATTGGAAAAAGTCTACTGGACCATTTCTCGGAGTTCCGAGAATAATTCTCGGAGTTCCGAGAATTCTCGGAGTTCCGAGAAGCCTATGCAGAGCAGATTTTCAATTCTGTTTTTGGGCTTCCAGTTCTCAATCAAGATGGGATTGCTATGAGGGTTCCAAGGTGTTGGAACTCCACAAGTACAATCACTTGTTTATTTAGGGTGTGTGAGATTACTTTAATCATGCCTCTAAAAACCTAATCTAGGTTTGGATCAATTACATTTAAGAAAAGGTCTTCAATATTAATTTCTTCATGTCTTCAAGTCTTCATAACTTCTTGCTTGATGACTTTGGCCTTCCAATTAGTGGTCCAATGTGGGCTTCTTGGCCTTCAATCCAAGCATCCTTGATCTTACTTTATCAAGATCTACAACTTAGATAAACAAACACATTAGTGATAAATGATCACTTGTGTATTGGAATCATCAAAACAAGATGGGAATGCCAAGGTAAAAACCATTGGGCTTACAGTACCTCTTCACAAGAAATGAATGCAAGTGTTAAATGCACTAGAGGTTTGAAGAATAATCCTTTTGATTTCAAAGAAGAAAGCTCTAGGGTTAGATAAGGGTTAGATAAATGTTCAAAAGGTGTAAAAGATGGTCTTTGATGGGGTTTAAATAGCCCTAGTTCATTTGGGAACGTTTGAGGGCAAAACTGTAATAAAACTGGGTAGTTGCACCTACTCACTGCAGACCCCAATGGCTCTTTCGCGAGACCGGCGTGGTCGATCGAGCCACAGCGGTCGTCTGCCCTTATCGGGCAACATTTTTTATTTTCAAATTCTAAATTGTCGCGGTCGACCAGGGTCACCGAGGTCGCCCGCCGAGGGCTACCTGTTCGAAAAACATTTTGGCTCGAAAACAATATCGCGGTCGCCCGCCCTGGACTAATTCAAGATTTGAAAGTTTTGGTTCGAAAACATTATGCGGTTGACCGAGGGTGTGGCGGTCATCCACCGAGACCAACCTGGATGATTTCTCAAAATTGAGAAATCATTCCGTGGTCGACCGGATTGGCCCGGTCGACCGGCCCGATAAAATTCGAGATGTCCTGGAATTTCAGGTTGCATCCGGCGGTCGCCCGGCCTAGCCCGGTCGCCTATGTTAAAAACTTGATTTTAAAAGTTTGGTCTGAGGGACTTTGGGCCATGGTTTTTGGGCTTTACACATGTGTTTTCAAATACATTAATGTACTTATAAAAATGGTTTTAAAGATGATTTGAAAACAACAGAACATGCAAACACTTAATGGCAAGAGGACTCCCATGCATTCTAAAGTATTTGACCTTGAGTCTTCTTGATCTTCAATCTTCTTGGGTGCTTACGCGAGCCTTCCTTTATTTTGAGATAGTCTTTGAACATGTTCTTGTTCTTGTGGTTCATTTGATTCTTCAATACATTATATGGCTTGAAGGTTGACCAACAAGACTTGACTTTCTCCAAGACTAGCCCTTGTTCTTCTAGCTTCTGGTGTTGACATGAATGAAACCTGTCTAAATCACAACACTAGAGAAGCCATTAGCAAACTACCATCAATTTGGGTTTGTTGATCATCAAAACAAGAGAGGGATATACCATTGGGCTTACAGATATGAACTCCGGGAAGATCTATGAACTTGGCCAAAAATAATGATCAAATTCTCTTATCTCCTCTCTCTCTCTCTTTTCTATTTCACTCAATTTATAGAGATCAAAGATAATGGCCGAAGCTCGGATCTGCCGGCGAGAGGGGATTTGCCTGTGAAGAAAGATCGAGGGATTAGGGCTTTTTACTTTTCTCTTTCTCCCTTTGATTTTTCACGAAAATGATATCCCCTTTTTAACCCTAATTCGATGGAATTTATAAGAGACAACGATATATTCAACCCCTCATCTTCCTACGTAGAGCCCCCTCTAGTGTTTTCTCCCCTTTAATTTGATTACTGGGCACTCCCTAATTCAGATGATTCACACCTCTCTTCTTGGCAAAATGGAGTAGCAATGATTTTTCTTAAAGCAACACTCTTTTGACTATAAACCATCGCCCCTTATGTCTATAAAGCAAGTAATATATTATTCTTTTTTCCTTCCTCAGCCAACTTATCAATTGGATAACTGAAATCCCACTAGGCAACCCAAGAGGGGGGTGAATTGGGTTTCTTTAAAAAACTTATTCTCTTTAAAAACTCTTTACCAAAATTATCCTAGTTTTAAGTTTTCTCAATTAAGTTAGTTTGATTAATTAAGCTTAATAGTAATGATGTAAACTTTATTCCCTAGTTAATTTTATAACTTGATTAGAATGATGAGAGGCTTAATTAGCAAGAGATGAATATGCAATTTCAACTTAAGTACTAATCACTCACTCAAGCAAGGATATAAATATTAAAGCACCTACAAGAGAGAGTAAGAGAGATGTGTACCAATCACCAATCAAGAGGAGGTAGAGAGACAAGAGGCTTTGACACAATGGCTTTTATAGTGGTTCGGTCTTAAACCCAAGACCTACTCCACTCTTCTCAAGTTTGCTCTCCTTGAGGTATCCACTATCTTCCAAGGAACTTAAATACGGCGTTCCTTTCGCCTTGTACAATCCGAGCGTCCAAGCTCCAAGGGTCTTAAATACGGCGCCCTTTGTTGCCAAATACAATGAAGAGAAGAAGATGTTGCTCACTTGCCTCTAGATAGGCTAATACAAAGTAAAGCTCACAATGCACTCTCAAAGATGATTACAAGTAATTCCTAAACCAATCTCAAATAATTTTCTCAAATCAAGGCACAAGAGGTTGGTGAGAGAAAATTAACCCAAAAATAGTTTCAAGTAGTTTTCTAGGTTTTTTTAGAGTTGGAGCATATTCATATTGTGTTTTGGACCCTTTGAATGGATATATATGAAGTCCCAACTCCATGTGACCGTTTGGGGGGCAAAACAGTCAAATGGGTCAAATAGTCAACTAGCCGTTGGCTCTCCAACGGCTATATTTTTTTGAACAAATACACTGCTTGAGTTCTGAGAAACCAAACAGAGATTTAATTTTAAGAGCCTGGAGCATTTCTCGGAGTTCCGAGACTGGATTTCTAGCAATCAATGTCCAACTTCAAAAATTCATATCTCCTTCGTTTCTCGTCGGATTTCGACGTTCTTATACTCTACGGATATGAGAAAAATGAGAGCTATTTGTTAAAAATATTTGAAAATCTTTTAAACAAGTTATGATAGGATTTAGTTGCTGGTCCAGGTTGTTCACTTGGAACTCTGTTTTGTTCAATGTTGTGTTGAATGCCATATGGGACCCAACATGTTGGTGCACCACCATGGCCATTCACTTATCCATTTAAGTTCTTAAAGGGTGTGTTAGTTTCTTTGAAAAATATATTTTTAGGGGTTTTAAGATGTGCCTTGATAAGAGAAAACACAAGAGATAGGTGATACAATCTACCATTTTTACCACTCTCTTGAATGAACTCTTGAGGTAGCCATTGCTTGATCTTCTCTTTGAGTGCATGGCTTGCTTTGGGATCTTCAAGGTTGAGCTTCTTTACTTGACACCTTCCAAGGATGATGCCACAATTTGGTTCAAGCTCCTTTGCAAGTTGTTGATCCACAAGCTTTGGCCTTCATTGATCTTCCTTTGTTTGTTCAATGCTTTGAGATGGTTGATGATGAGCTTCTCCTTGGTACCTCCAAGGTGTGATTGGTCAAAGTATGTTCCGAGCTCTTTTGCCATTGTGTTTGGTTCATCTTCAAGCATAGGCCAACAAGGTGTGTGCTAGTATTATTTGACTTGTGTAGGACCTGTCTAAAGCACAACACTCAAGGCAAATGATCATTCCATAAACGGCTAATCAATTTGCGTTTGTTAATCATCAAAACAAGGTGATTGAATAAACCCATGGGGAACCCTTGGGCTTACAATCTCCCCGTTTTTTATGATGACAAACCAAATTGATTAGAGATGTGGGAGGATCCTCTTATGAGGATTAGATAAACAATGTAAGTATAACTACTCCCCCTCAACATATGCATGAGTGAAATCCAAGTAGAGACTTGGTTTGGCAACCTAGAGGGGGGGGTGAATAGGATGTTTATAAAACTTTTACCTTTTGAAAACTTTTACTAATTTCACCCTAGTTTTATCCCTTGGTTAATTAAGTTGAATTAGTTAAGCTTAACCAATTTCCACAAATGTATATAAGCTTAAAAACCCTTGTTTAAACAACCAACTTAATTAGGAGATTTAGTGGGCTAATTAGCAATGTAAAGTTATTCACGTTGGATGGCAATGCTAACTCACTCAATTCTAAATAATAAGACAAGCACAAATAAGAGAGTGATAGAGGGAGTAAGAAATCGAGAAATACCAACGCAAGTGACACAAGGATTTATAGTGGTTCGGCCAACGGCCTACTCCACTCTACTCAATGTCGCACTTGAGGATTTCCACTATTGAGACCTCCACGACGCCCGGCTCCAAGGCTTTTACACTCCAAGGGAATTAAATGAGGATGCCCTTCCACCTTTACAATGACTCTCCTTCCCCGCCGAGTTATAAGCGCTTCACCCAAGGGAATTAAAAACAACGGATGCCCTTGCCACCGATCGAATAAAGAAGAAGAAGAAGTATTAGCCTCTTACTAGGCTTGATTACAAGTTGTAGCTCCAAGGATGCTCTCAAAGATAAACAAGTTTAAACCTAACCAATCTCAAGTGGATTTTCCCAAAGTCAAGGCACAATGAAGGATTGGTGAGAGATTAACCCAAAAATGATTCACAAATGGATTTCTAGGGTTTATTAGAGTTGGACAATGTTCCTCATGTGTTTTGGACCCTTGAATAGGTATATATAAAGTCCCAACTCCATGTGACCATTTGGGGGGTAAAACAGTCAAAACTGGGTCAAAAAATCAGCTAGCCGTTGCACCACAACGGCTATATTTTTTTGAAGAAAAACATTTCTCGGAGTTCCGACCAAATTCTCGGAGTTCCGAGAATTCAAACAGAGCTTTTATTTTTAGAACCTGGATCATTTCTCGGAGCTCCGAGAATGTTCTCGGAGTTCCGAGACTGGATTTCTAGCAAACAGTGTCTCATTTGAAAAATTCATATCTCCTTCGTTTCTTATCGGATTTCGATGTTCTTATACTCTACGGATATGAGAAAAATGAGAGCTATCTGTCAAAAATATTTTCAAATATCTTAAACAAGTTTTGATAGGTTTTAGTTGCTGGTCCAGGTTGTTGCTTCGGAACTCTGTTTTGTTCATTCTTGTGTTGAATGCCATATGGGTCCCAACATGTTGGTACACCACCATGGCCATTCACTTATCCATTTAAGTCCTTAAAGGGTGTGTTAGTCTCTTTGAAAAATATATTTTTAGGGGTTTAAATAATGTGCCTTGACAAGAAAATATGGAAGAGAGATAGGAATACATTCTACCCTTTCTATCACTCTCTTGAACTCTTCTTTTGAGTTGGGATCTTCTATGGTTGAGCTTCCATGCTTGATATCTTCAAGTTGTGGTACAAGCTCATTGGTCCTTTGCATTAGGTTCTTGATCCTCCAGCTTTGGCCTTCATGAACTTCTCTGTATGTCCATGTGGGACCCGATCCCGCGAGAGGGTTGCGGTGCGAAGCGCCATGCTCTCTCTTGGTCTCTCGTACCCACGCGAATGGCGTGTGCTTTTTATCATTGATTTTAATTACCCAACCAAGCAGGCAGCAACCAAGCCATAGGGTGCAAACAAACGTGCAACCCAGTACCCATAAGGGCAGGGGTAAGCCGCCGAGCTTAGCGATGTGTGATTTAATTCATCTTTTTCGTGAACTTGGGATCACTAAGGCAATCTGAATTCCACGCAAAAGAGTGACAGAGTCGCCACCTAGATGAGGGATCTAGGACCCATAATTGACCAGAAATCTAGACTCGTTACCTGGTTACGAGAATAGAAGGTATGGGGAGTTACCACCACATGCACCATTCCTGCCCGATAATCAGTCTTCAATTCGAAAAGTTAACTCTTTTGAATTTCTTTTAAATGGCTTATTTAACTCTATATTAATGTGCGAACTATGTGACATGCATCCTAAGATCTAATTTCAATGGAATTTTTAAATGTGTATTTTGATTTTTTTAATTTGTTTGAATTCAATCTAAGTGAAAGTTCTCCTAAAATGCTAATTTGAGGGAAATTCTACATATTTTATTTGAGAATTTATAAGAAAACTAATATACAAAACCCCACCACTTATGTGTGGGGCCGATTCGTGATTGGTATGCCATCAAGCATCCAAGCTGCCTACGTACCCAAGCCTCACTGGGATCAGAGCTGACGTAGTTCGGTGCACCTAAGCTAAGCTACTTATGCCCAACTCATCTAAGACACCGATCTAGACTGGATTGACTCTTTCAACAGTTTTAAGAGAAGTTATTTAATTCAAGTTGAAGATTTTATTATCCTAGAACTTCATCTAAGATGCTATATGATCCTATCTAAATGCAAGTTGTCCCTTAGTCTAATGCAGATTAACCTACATCCTAGGTAACTAGGCTTGTCCTAGGGAAAAGGGGATAAGTAGTGTAACTAGATCTATGGCACGGTTGCTATCCATAGCAAACGCCCGTGATGAGGCTGGACTCCTAACTCTAGGACTCCCTGAAACCTAGGACACGACATGACGTAAGTGTTCCTAAATAGGGCTCTAATGGTTCTTATGATGGAAACTGCAATCCAACGGTTCCGAAAGACATGAGGTAAATTGATTCCATTTGTTGAAGTTAATGGTTTTCAGATTTCAAAGATTTTCGGTTCCTAAACATCTAAGGAATACCAAAGGCTCTATGATTCGCACGCTTCAGCCTTGAGTCGCAACCATGGAAGGGAATCGGGCTCTCGACCCTCGTATAATTTAACACGTAAGTTATAATATGTTATTGCCTGGCATATTTCTCAGGATTTCTGTGGACAGTGGACCTCGGAGCCAATAACATACTATAATTTACTCACTCCAATTATGCTAGATCAATCGTAATTAGTATACGATTATGGTTACGATCTCGGCATCTAAATTATCCTAGCATGGCCATTTTACAAAGGAAATCTAAGAATCCTAAGATTTGTGTTTCAGCGGCTTAAGGAATGAATACGTGATAGAAATTTAAGGTTCCATGGAAGTTTTTACAATGATTTTGGTTAATTTTAATGATTTTATCAATTTCAGATCACATGAATGATTTTACAAATGAACTCATTGCAAGAAAATTTGAAATAAATTGTAATTTCTACAGTAACAAGATATGAATGAATATAGCTTACTGAAAAACTTTCATAGATTTTTATATTAATTTGCTATTAATTTCCGATTTAATAACAATGAGACCAGATTTTTAAAATTACAAAGAAACCCTTAGAAATAGAAATCCAAATCCTTTGAAATTTTTACAATAACAAATTATGAATGAATATAGTCTACTGTGAAAATTTCATGAATTTTAGATACGATTTACTATCAATTTCAGATTTTCAAAGATTCAGTTCAGATTATGCATTTACACAAGATCCCCTAGGAAACAAATTCCAAATCAATTGAAAGTTTTTATGTAACATGATATTTATAATATAAGACTACTGTAAAATTTTTGAAAATTTTAATTATGATTTGATATTAATAAAAAACCTCACAACATCTGATTATTTCAAAAGAAAATATCAAACGATATACCAAATAGAATCCTAAAATCATTAAAAATTCATGGTAGAATATATCAGTATCATATTATTTTACTACAAAATTTCATTAATTTTAGAACTTATTTGGTATATTTTTCATTTTTCTTCTTCGAAAAGATGTCTTTTAAGAGTTTTCTATTTTTAAAACACGATTTTTGAGAAAATTATGACTTTGAAAGATGTCCTTTAACATTGCTCTGATTTGATGAACACAAGAAAATTATAATATTCCAAGAAACAGATCATCCTAAGGCAGCTATTTTTTCCAATTTCTTAATATCCCGGTCATTAATTCAAATTAAATTTCACTCTTCATTCAAATTCTGGAAATCCTTAGATCCAACGTCTGATCCAATCCGATAGTTCTTTTAGTCCCATTAAATAGATCATTGCATTAAATTTTGAGACGAATCGGACTTCGAAACACTTATGTAAATCCGATTTTGAGCCAACCCATATATTATTGAATTAAATGAGCGTAAATACTAAAATCATACAAAAATACATAAAAAAATACGGAATAATTCTAGAAAAATCTGAGAAGAATGAACCTACCTTTGGTCGCGCTCCTCGTCTCTAGGGTGCGTAAATCTGAGGTATACGCTTCGTCACACCCTTTTATACTCTATAGAGAAAACCCAAAGTTGCGCTTGAACACCACCAAGAGAGAGATAGAAGTGCACGGCCAGTGGGTTGACGGATTGTGGAATAGCCGCCTTTTTCTTTTCCTTCCTTGATGTCACCTTGGGTTGGAATTTAGATCGTTCCCCCTCTAAGGCAAAAATTAGAGAGATGTATATATAAGTCTCCTCCATGCAACCGACCATCCTCCCTCCCTTAACCATGTTCTTTGCCCAATTGTCTGTTGCTCGGTGGGTCGAAAGTTCCTTATTTTCTTATTTTTTAAAGTCCCAAAATGGTCCAATCACTTTCTTTTTATACCATCTTTCCTTTTCTAACCATCTCTTACTGTAGAAACCATGCAATTGCTTCTTAGTTGTTTGCCAAAAGACAATTGCCGAATGACATGGGTTGCCAAAAGAAAACAAAAGATATTAACTGCTTGCCCATTTTTAAATCGAAAAATATGGAAGTTTTCCTTTTTCTTCTTTGACCATAGAAAGAAAATGATGAATTTCCCCTTTGCATAGTATAAAGATAAGGAATGCTCAAGCTACTGCCCAAAATAGAATAGTTCGGTGGGCTATTTCACTTGCATAGGATAATAACCCAAAACGGCTATTATTGATAATATTACCTTCCTTGTACTTTTGCATGGTAGCCTTTATATATAGAAAACATCTTGCATGGTAATTTCCAACATTTAGAAAACATCCCACACACATACCTACGTTCTCCTCATTCCTTCATGGTATCCTCATAATATATAACTTTCTTATTCGGATTCACATGCACGTCTACATCTTCCAATATTCGGCAATAGTGGGCCCCACTTTAAATGGCTTTCTTAAATGGTTTTCTTCCAATATACGTCGTCCACCCCATTTACAAAAAAAAATAGGTCGGTTGAAAGCGATGATATGAGATGATCCAACCGTCCATTTAATGGGCCATAAAGATTGCATCCCAAAACATTATTTCTACTAGTTAATCTAAACCGTCCATTGTTGGACCTTCACGCAAGATGATCTTAATCATCCATTTTATGAATCATTAAGAGAGTAGGTGGCGCCCCAAAATCCTTTTCATGGGAAGATCTAAACCGTCCAATCAGTGGCCTACAATGTAAATCAGCCACGCCTCCCTAAATCCCCTCCATTGGATCGTCTTGAACCATTCGATTGACAAGCCTCAGTATGAATTGGTCGTACTCCCTAAATTATTTATATGAGTTGATCCGATCTGTCTAAATGACAGACAACAATGCGAATTGGTTGCACACCCCAAAATCATTTCTACAAGTGATTCGAATCATTCATTTGCGAGGCCACAACGGGATGCCCACAGAAATTATTCCCATATGATCGGAACCATAAATTCATTAGGATATATCAAAGAGAGTTTCCCCCTCACGAGCAACCTCAAGTATTTGATCCAAGTAAGCCAAAATTCATTTCTTCCCCAAAACACTACGCGGGCCCACCGGATTGACTCTGCCCGAAGAAAATTATCCCAAAGCTCTCTCTTATTTAAATTCCCGTGAATAACCCTTCTCAACACCCGACACAAAATGCAAAACCCGGCGGAAATGACTGAAAAGATTGTAAGAGATGGACACGAAAATAAAAAACACTAGAAAACCGATAGAAAGACACTAACCACTTCGTTGATTAAAGCGGAGCAAAATGGGGGTGTCTACAGATGCCCCTCTTTGGTAAGGATGACGTAGTCATCGAATGCCAAAGCAAAAATGACAGAACCATTTTGCGTAGCGTTAATTAACAAAGAATTCACTAGACAATGCAACCTAACCTAATGCAAGACCCTAAATGAAGTCCTAGAACATACTCAAAATATCATTTATTCTTACCACCATGAGCTGGTAGTTCAGAATAACAAAGAGATGAATTCAATCCAAGAGCAGAAATTGTGCAACTTTAGAATGAAAAATAATCCCGATGCGGCGCTGTTCACAAACGGGCAATGAGAGAATGAGATATCATTTTCAAATGGATTCTGAAGAGAAGGAACAAAGATCGTTCTCAAACGGTTTTTATAAGAAAATGAGACACTGTTCACAAGCGGGCTCAAGGAGGATAAGAGACCATTCACAATTGGACTTGGAAAACGAGACACCGTTCACAAACGGGCTCAAAGAGGATATGAGGCCATTCACAAATGGACTCGGAAAATGAGACACCGTTCACAAACGGGCTCAAGGAGGATATGAGACCATTCACAAATGGACTTCGAAAATGAGACACCGTTCACAAAAGGGCTCAAAGAGGATAAGAGACCATTCACCAATGGACTCGGAAAATGAGACACCGTTCACAAACAGGCTCAAGGAGGACATGAGACCATTTACAAATGGACTTAGAATATGAGATACCGTTCACAAACGGGCTCAAAGAGGATATGAGGCCCTTCACAAAAAGACTTGGAAAATGAGACACCGTTCACAAACGGGCCTAAGAAGCACATGAGACCATTCACAAATGGACTTCGAAAATGAGACACCGTTCACAAACGGGCTCAAAGAGGATAAGAGACCATTCACAAAAGGACTCGGAAAATGAGACACCGTTCACAAACGGGCTCAAAGAGGATAAGAGACCAATCACAAATAGACTCGGGAAATGAGACACCGTTCACAAACGGGCTCAAGGAGGACATGAGACCATTCACAAATGGACTTAGAGAATGAGATACCGTTCACAAACGGGCTCAAGGAGGATGTGAGACCATTCACAAATGGACTTCGGGAAATGAGACACCGTTCACAAACGGGCTCAAGGAGGACATGAGACCATTCACAAATGGACTTAGAGAATGAGATACCGTTCACAAACGGGCTCAAGGAGGATATGCGACCATTCACAAACGGGCTCAAGGAGGACATGAGACCATTCACAAATGGACTTAGAGAATGAGATACCGTTCACAAACGGGCTCAAGGAGGATATGAGACCATTCACAAATGGACTTAAAAAATGAGACACCGTTCACAAAAGGGCTCAAAGAGGAAAAGAGACCATTCACAAATGGACTCGGAATATGAGACACCGTTCACAAACGGGCTCAAAGAGGATATGAGGCCATTCACAAATAGACTCGAAAAATGAGACACCATTCACAAACGGGCTCAAGGAGGATATGAGGCCATTCACAAATGGACTTAGGAAATGAGACACCGTTCACAAACGGGCTCAAAGAGGATATGAGGCCATTCATAAATGGACTCGAAAAATGAGATACCGTTCACAAATGGGCGGTGTAGACATCCACATTTTGCTCCGCTATAATCAACAAAGAAGTTAGTGTTTTGCTATCGGTTTTTCAGTGTTTTTCATTCCCGTGTCTGCCTCTTATGTTTTCTCGATCTTTTCAATCATTTCTGCCGTGTTTCGCATTTTCCCGCTAAGTGTTGAGAAGGGTTATTCACGAGAATCCGAGCAAGGGAGAATTTGGACCTGTTTGGTGGGCCCACATTTAACACTTGTTTAGGTTTGGTTCAAACAGGGGGCCCGCACATTGTTTTACTGAAAAATGAGTTTTGAACCTACTTCGATCCAATGCATAAAGAGGCCCATCAAGGGAGCAGCCAAGATCTCAGGGAGGTCATTTTGCGAAAACAACCAATTTTTGTTGTGACCATCAATTTGAATTATTCGGATAACCCTTGGAAATGATTTTTGAGGCACAACTTTATAAATTAATGGTTTGGATCATCCCATGGGGGTGATATTTGGAGGATACAAGTTATCCGTGCCGTGGCTTGTCAAAGTGAACGGTTCATATCAGTCTTTGGGAATAATTCGAGGGGGCGCAACCTAATTTACATTGTAGCCCATCAATCGAACAATTTAGATCATTCTATGGGAAATATCGTGGGCATGATTTTTGCATTATGGCTCGACTAGTGCATGTTTTGTATGGTCTAGTGAAATTATTTTCTTTTTATTAGTGGGCCTACTATTTGAAAAACCGTTTGTCAATGTGCAACCAACAGGTTTTGGCCAGTGGTGGGATCACTATGCGTCCAAACTATGTAAGCCCCACCCATATTTTTTTATTCAGCCTTTGTAGATGGGACCCATGTTTAAAAAAAAATCGAAATCTTGTTCCAACATGTATGGTTCGGTTGGTGTTGAAGGCAATATGTGAAGACTACACGTATGGGACCCGCTTTAAGGTTATCTCAACATGGATGTTGATTAGTAAAGATTTATAATCAAGGGCAATCTTAGAAGTATATTATTATACTAAGAGAGATTAACTATAAAGAGAATTCAAAAGGAATTTGTCCCAAGAAAAGTGGAAATACTGATTTTATACGAGTAAGCATGCAAGCTTTTTTTATTTATTGTTGGAAAGTAAGTATATTTGGGCAACATACATTTAAAAAGCTATGGCAGTTTTCTCTCACAAAATGGGCAACGTTGGATTCTGTTGCTTTACTTAGGGTGGAACCATCCTCAAAAAAAAAAAGAGAAGAAAGACAATTTTTTAAAGGTAGCAACATTCTACTTTCAGGAGTTTTCTAAACTCTTGGTCATGCTAAAAGAGGATGGACAGCAGACTAGAAAGGGAGGGAGCTCTCGTCTCTATTCGGGGGGGTGAACAAGCTCTCAAGCTCTGGTATCTCTCTCTCCCATCTAGGTTTTTCTCTGAGCCCTCTCACATTTTTCTCTCAAGCCCTCGCTGGCTCTCTCACTGGATCACCCTTTCTCAAAATTCCCCTCTCTCAGCCTCTCTGGGTATCCTCTCTCAGTCATCCTTCTCCCAACCATCTCTCCCAATTCTAATTTGGATATAGCACTACCTTGTTTTGATTACTGTACAAACTTACCTTGTCTTTTCACATTGAGTAGTAAGAGGCTAATAATAAAGCACGCCATTGTTTGATTGTCGCACCAACTCGACTTGTCTCTTTCTTCTCAATGAACTTATAAGTGTTTTTTTTAAGAATATTCTTTTGACTGCACTTTAAATATTAAAAAGATAAGGTTGGTGTCATTATCAAGACATAGCGGAGTCGATAACATTTTCTCTTTATAATGATACTAACTCAACTCGCCTTTTCCTATTCAATGGATTATAAGAGCTTTTTGGTAATTGTAATATCTTTTTGACAGCTCTTTAACCATTAAAAGACAAGATAAGTTAGTATAAGAATCAAAACGTGGTAGTGCCAACATCATTTCCGTCATAATGCTGGCTGCCCTTCTTGTGAATAGATTTTGAACCTCTAAACGACAGATTCACGAACAATGGTAAACTAAAAAGTTTTATCCCTTTGAAAGATCTTTCCAACGCATATTCATATTTTAAATTTGCCTAAGTGGTTAAAGAGTTATGATAGTTTTAGTGAGCTGTGTTCATTAGATTTTCAAATGGTCAAGATTTTGAGTTGTGCAATTGTCAAGACACGGTTGTGTTAATATTATTCTCTAAACCAAAATTAAAAGACATTAATTTAAAATATACCCAACCTAAAAGTCACAAATCTAAAATTTACCCTTGTAAAAAACCATTGCTCTAAATCCGTTAAAAATCTCAAGTGAAACTAAAACCTTCTAAATAAACAACTTTAAAAGCTACCAAACATACTAAATACCTTCAGATAATTAAAAGCTTCAAGAAAACTCTAAAAGTTTCAACAAACAAAAGAATTTGAGATTCCTAAGAGCCTGTGGATTCAAAATTACTTTAGGAACCTTTAGAGCCCCATTTAGGAACACTTGTGTCATGTTCTGTTCTAGGTTTTAGGGTGTCCTAAAGTTAGGGAGTTCAGCCTCATCACGGCCGTTTGCTACGGATAGCAACCGCGCCATACATCTAGTTACACTAGTTACCCTCTTTTCTCATAGGACAAGCCTAGTTACCTAGGATGTAGGTTAACCTGGATTAGTCTAAGGGACAACTTGCACTTAGATAGGATCATATAACATCTTATATGAAGTCCTAGGATAATAAAATCTTCAACTTGAACTAAATAATTTCTCTTAAACTGTTGAAACAGTCAATCCAGTCTAGATCGGTGTCTTAGATGAGTTAGGCATAATTAGCTTAGCTTAGGTGCACAGAACTACTTCGACTCTGATCCCAGTGAGGCTTAGGTACGTAGGCAGCTTGGATGCTTGATGGCATACCAATCACGAGTCGGCCCCTCACATAAGTGGTGGGGTTTTGTATATTAGTTTTCTTATAAATTCTTAATTAAAATATGTAGGATTTCCCTCAAATTAGAATTTTAGGAGAACTTTCACTTAGATTGAATTCAAACAAATTAAGAAAATCAGGATACACATTTAGGAATTACATTGAAATTAGATCTTAGGATGCATGTCACATTGTTCGCACATTAATATAAAGTTAAATGAGCCATTTAAAAGAAATTCAAAAGAGTTAACTTTTGGAATTGAAGACCGAGTATCGAGCAGGAATGGTGCATGTGGTGGTAACTCCCCATACCTTCCATTCTCGTAACCAGGTAACGAGTCTAGATTTCTGGTCAATTATGGGTCCTAGATCCCTCATCTAGGTGGCGACTCTGTCACTCTCTTTTGCGTGGAATTCGGATTGCCTTAGTGATCCCAAGTTCACGGAAAAGATGAATTAAATCACACCTTGCTAGGCTCGGCGGCTTACCCCTGCCCTTATGGGTACTGGGTTGCACGTTTGTTTGCACCCTATGGCTTGGTTGCTGCCTGCTTGGTTGGGTAATTAAAATCAATAATAAAAAGCACATGCCATTCGCGTGGGTACGAGAGACCAAGAGAGATGCGTTGCGCTTCGCGCACTCGCGACCCTCTCGCGGGATCGGGTCCCACAGTTTGGCGACTCTGCTGGGGACCACCTAACTTCATAAAAATTTCAAAAGATAATTCATTTGAATTTATTTTAATTGGCTCATGAAAACTCTATGCTTGCTAGGTAGTTTGTTTACTTTATTTTTTCATCACATAATACTCCAACTTAATCTAACAAACCCTGAAGGCATCATAGATTGCGCAAACATATTGCACACACTTACATCACTTGCATCTAAACTCTTGCATCTCACATGCACACACATCCTATTTTAGGAACCCGGAGAGTTATCTAGCATGGTTGACTGGGATTTCATCACCTGGTGCATCTGTGCTAGAGAAGCATTCCACTTTTAACCTAGTACCTTTATGGTACGTAAACGGATCTCTTGTTCACGTACTGATACGCTGGACACTGGTACAGTATATTGAGCATGGATTCGCGCTAAGGGAACTTTTGGCCTTACCCCTAGATTAACCCACACATGCATGTAGTATACGAACACACGTGCATCACGTGTGTGAGCCTAGCTTAGGATATCCTACCCATTTGTGTCTAGATTAGGCCGTAGTCCATCTTCCAATGGCTACGATCGGTCCTTAGGTACACAAATAAAGTCAAGAGTCGAGATTCTCTCTCCACTCCACTAGATTAGGATTAGGGTTTGATGCCTTCAGGTAACACTGTTAAAATGTACAAAGATTAAAAAACTTTTCCTTTCGGGTTAGGATATAAATCCCGTCTTTCCTAAGATCGCATAGGATTAGTTATTCTTGATCTACCCGTGGAAAGTAACCTTATGTAATCTATCTAATCTTTTGATCATGTGTCTATCATCCGCCTCTTGTGTGATTCGATTATATCTTCATTCCCTTTCTCAATTGGCAGGAATTGTGTCCCAATCATTTGATTAAGCAATCTTGATGATCTGATCGTACTTGTACCCTTAGTCTCTTCTTACTCTAAGGGTAACCTTTTTCAAGAATATTTTGCTAAGTCCTTCAGAGTTCACTCTCATAATCTTTGAATAGGGGCATTTTCTTATACGATTTTGTCATCATTGTCATGTTTTGGTCCTTTAGGATTCATTCTATTGTCCCAATTACTTGCTTAAATGTGTAATCTTTTTTTCAGTCATTGAGAATGAACACTCCTTAAATGTCAAGCTCATATACCGTTCTTATTGTTTCCATGTCAGGACTGTTCAGAACTGAAAATCCAGGAAAGCTTCTAGGGTTTGAATCTATTCGCGGTCAGTGAGGAAGCTAATTCCCCATTTTCTTTGGAAGCGTCTCTAATCCTCTCCTTCCATACTCATGGCAGACTCTATGAAAAATTCACAGCTCTCTTACATCATGGAAGCCTTAACCCAGCTCGTCCAACAGACGAAGGAATTGAAGGAAGAAAATCGATTCATCAAAGCTCAACTTACTGAGAAATTTGGTCCAACCACTGTTGTTTCTAAGGGCAAAGATCCGAGCCTCTCCATGGTTATGGGTTCGGAAGAACTAATTGCGAATCTCTCTAGACAAATGGTTGCTCTAATAGAAGAAGTTCATCAGATGAAGCAACAAATGCAAACCTGGTATTGTCAGTCCCAAAGTTCTGAACATTTCGCTGACAAAAATACCAAAGTCCAGCAGGATGTTGTTACCAGGAACTCTGTCTCTCAGCACCAGCAGGATTCTGTTGGGCCCTTAATTCTTGAATATGACCAAGAACCACCATCTGAGATTCCTAAAAAAGAATTCACTGACTTTGCCGATTTCACGACCTGATGTTTTGAAATGGTTGCTCAAGGAAAGAATGATAACACTATTGGGACCAGAGCCTGTTCCTAATCCTCTTCCCAGTCCCAGGACCTTCCAAATGAAAGAATTTTGTGATTACCATTTATGTCCTGGTCATGCTACTGATAAATGCCTCAGTTTGAAATATGATATTCAAAACCTTATAGACATGGAGCTCCTCGACCCTCAAAATCTTTTGTCAAGCGGCGAAACTCCATCCTTTCCTGATGACCGCAAACCGTGGTTTGAGCAAATGAAGAGAAAGTCTCACAATAATCACGACCAGCAATGTACAATGATGGGTAGAAATATGTTGAGCCCGGCTCCATAGGTCAGGAAATCAAAGTGGCCACAACACATGGGACTTATAACAGAGGCAATTTTACTTCAAAAAAAAACAAGGAGCTACAAAATCCTATGGTATTCAAATACAATCAGTTAACAGCTACACCTAAGCAAGCGCATAAGAAGGAATTTACCCCTCTCTCGTTTCCACCATTAGTCATTTTGCAGCAAGGGTTAGATTCAGGTCACATTACCCTACCCGGCATTAGGGCTCCTCCTAATCCTTTACCAGCAAATTGGAGAATGGACCAGTATTGTGAATACCATAGAGGCCCTGGCCACCTTACTGATAATTGCATTGCCTTAAAATTTAGGATCCAAAAGTTGATTGATGAAAGAAATTAGCCTATCCGAATCATGCAGTACTGCCGCCAGCCGATCGCAATGCTTAGATAACTGAGGGTTCAAAGAAGCACAGGTCTGCTTGCAATGAAAAGAATCAGAAGTTGAAAGTACCATTTATGAGCCAGCTTTCGTCGAGCCTCCAAAGCCGTACAATTGCAGCAGTTAAAGTTTTAGTCATTTACTATTTTATGTTGAGTCAGTCATCATAGTCAGTACAATTGTTGAGTCCGGTCTTACAGTTCAAGGTCAATGCCTAGTCCAGGCAAGTTATCTTTTGCTTTTTTTTTATTTAGAGTCGTGAATCCTGAGCATGTTCAGGATAGGTCATCAGACGTAATAGCTTTCTCTTTAAATAAAATTTCAGTCCCAATAGTTCATTTGTGTCTGTGTCTTAAGTATGCTTCTGATTTTAAAGTAGGACTCCCTCCTCAAATGAGGACAAAATTGACGAAACTCCACTTGAGTCACAACAATTACTTGAACAAGAGGAGGAGTGCCAATCCCAATCTTTCAAAGATGAAATTGATGTGGTAAACACTGGCACTGAAACTTTGATTCAGTAAGTGCCGATTGAAAATACATTACCCTCTGAAGAATGTGAGGAATTGATAAACCTATTTCGAGAATAAAGAGATGGTCCAGTGAACGCTACCATTAATGCCAGGAGAATGACCCAAATAGAAGGTTCAAGAAAGAATGAAGTGAATATCATATGCTATACAAGGGGCATAGAGTGGAAACAACTTTCATATTTCCAATCAATGAACTTGGTTCTCAAATTCATAACATGAAGCCAACAAATTCAAGATAAGAAGTTCAAGAGCAAGCATTGAAAAGTGATCATCAAATATCAAGAGTTACAAATCCATAGATGGGGGATGTCAAAGAACAAGTTTCGCTCTATGAAAGTCGAAAGCACATATTAGAACCTTGAAAGAAGAAGATTCATTATCTCTTACCTGGAAATGCCGTCAAACTCCGAAAAAAAAAGAAATAATAATAAAGAGAACTCTTCAAGTTAGATCAATTCCAAACCTGAACATTGGAAGGCCTCATTTGGCCTAATAAATCCCAAAATCATAACCTAACGTCAAAAGAATACCGGTTTGCAAACCCTTCGAGCCTGAATGAAATTTTCTTGAAAACAGATCAAATTAGGGGCATCCGCCCCGAACTACGCGAGACTTGATCCCTACACTGGGGTACGTAGGCAGCTCGGTTAAACCGAGTTCGGTCGAATCATAAAAGGAAAAGAAATTCAATCGTTCCAGAAAAAAAAAAGAGGGACAAGTTCCAAAAGAAGAGAAGGCAATCATTCCAGAAAGAAAGAAAAAAAAGAAAAATCAATTAACCTTCAAACAATTTATCTTCAAACTAGGGGCATTCGCCCTGAACTACGCATGACCTGATTCCTACCCTGGGATACGTAGGCAACCTGTTCACAGGTTCGGTAAAAAATCTTTGTTCAACCGTAAGCCATTCTTTGAAAAGCCCTATCCTACCTATAAAGTCCTTCAGATGTTCAGAATGAAAGATCTATTCCAAAAAAAATAAAATAAAAAAATTGATGAATAAGAAAAAGAACGGAGTTTGAAGATTTGCTAGACTGAAAACCTGAAAAGGCGGTCGAGGCAAAATTTAAGATCATTCCCCTGCTAAGTTGAAAACCCGAAAGGGCGGCTTAGGCAAAAGCTAAGGAGATAGCCTGCTGGATCGAAAACCTAGAAAGGTGGTTCAGGCAAAAGTTGACGCTAACACGGTCCACCAAGTTAAAAACTCAGAAGAGGTGACTTGGTCACGGTAAAAGAATCATTATAAGAAGGCTACAGCCGGTATCAAGACTGAAGATCAACAGAAGTTCAGGCAAATTCAAGTGCTATCCTCAAAACTGGGGGCATTGAAACTAAGCAATCTTAGGAGTCGTAATTAAATCATTGAGGCATTACTGTTTTAAGGAAAAAGTCCAGTGTTTACCAATTTAGAAACTATTCCTCGAAAGGATAGACTTACCAAATAAAATATTAACTAAGTAAGAAGCATCACTCTATTTGTCAGTATAGTCAGTTAATCTTTGTTATTCTAAGTTCACTCCTTCAGAGCTCCTCAATCCTTTGAGTAGTGCCTTTTATCTAAGTTTTCTCTTTAGAAAGAGTCAATCGTCGTCCTTATGTCCAAATGATGCAACTGTCTCGGTGAAGGAGGCCCGGCCTCGTCAGCTCCCTGCGATTGTACCTGAAAGAGCTCGAGAATCTAGTCAAACAGCTTCATTTCAAAGAAGATCAACTCAGAAGAATTCGGAGGTAGAAACATCAGAAAGCCCAGTTCCAAAGAAGATCATACCCCACGAAGGCACCTTAAGCTTGGAAGAACCTCAGATGGAATGGTGGTTGAGCCAATTTCTCAAAAAGATGAACCATTAAAATTCAAAATTTCCTTCCAGTTACTTAAATACTATCCTGGTCAAGAAATGTTTATCTAAACACCTGTCAAAGGAAAAATTCCACTTCCCAATTTTCAATATCCAAGAGAGCCGTTGTTTTAGATTACCAATCCCAGGTAGTTAGATCAAGGTTTTAGTTATCAAAATCCCAGAAGACAAGACCAACAGTCTCTTTGTGAAAAATCTTGTTGAATCTTTATGAAAGTGTTCTTAAACCATTCTCGTTAGTAATGGTTCTTCGTTCCTAAGGATTGTCGTCTCATCATTCGTCAAAGTCTTAGTTTCCAATATCTTTATCGGGCACGATCTATAATATCCCCGATTTCATTGAGTTCAAAAATCTAAAATTCATCAAATCCAATCTTATGTCAAATTCAAATTCATGAAAAATCTCTAAATTCTTCGTTGTTGAATTCATCAATCGAAGCTATCTCGTTTCTTTGAGCCCATTTGGGAACGGTGTCTCATTTTTCAAGTCCGTTTGGGAATGGTCTCTTATCTTCTTCTAACCCGTTTGGGATTGGTGCCTCATTTTTCGAATCCATTTGGGAATAGTTTCTTATCTTCTTCGAGCCCGTTTGGGAGCGGTGTCTCATTTTTCGAATCCATTTGGGAATGGTCTCTTATCTTCTACCCGCCCGTTTGTGAGCGATGTCTCATTTTCCGAGTCCAGTTGGGAATGGTCTCTTAAAATTCTTCGAGCCTGTTTGTGAACGGTATCACATTTTTCGAATCCATTTGGGAATGGTCTCTTATTTTCGAGCCCGTTTGGGAATGGTGTCTCATTTTTTGAGTCCATTTGGGAATGGTCTCTAATCTTCTACCCGCCCGTTTGTGAACGGTATCTCATTCTCCGAGTCCATTTGTGAATGGTCTCTTGTCCTCCTTGAGCCCGTTTGGGAACGGTGTCTCATTTCCCGAGTCCATTTGTGAATGGTCTCTTATCCTCTTTGAGCTCGCCTGTGAACGGTGCCTCATTTTCTGAGTCCATTTGTGAATGGTCTCATGTCTTCCTTGAGCCCGTTTGTGAACGGTGTCTCATTTTCCAAGTCCATTTGTGAATGGTCTCTTATCCTCTTTGAGCCCGTCTGTGAATGGTGCCTCATTTTTCTGAGTCCATTTGTGAATGGTCTCATATCCTCTTTGAGCCCGTTTGTGAACGATGCCTCATTTTCTGAGTCCATTTGTGAATGGCCTCATATCCTCTTTGAGCCCGTTTGTGAACGGTATCTCATTTTCTGAGTCCATTTGTGAATGGTCTCATATTCTCCTTGAGCCCGTTTGTGAACGGTGTCTCATTTTCTGAGTCCATTTTTGAATGGTCTCGTATCCTCCTTGAGCCCGTTTGTGAACGGTGTCTCATTTTTCGAGTTCATTTGTGAATGGTCTCATATCCTCTTTGAGCCCGTTTGTGAACGGTGCCTCATTTTCTGAGTCCATTTGTGAATGGTCTCATATCCTCTTTGAGCCCGTTTGTGAACGGTGTCTCATTTTCTGAGTCCATTTGTGAATGGTCTCATGTTCTTCTTGAGCCCGTTTCTTAACGGTGTCTCATTTTCTGAGTCCATTTGTGAATGGTCACATGTCCTCCTTGAGCCCGATTGTGAACGGTCTCATTTTTTGAGTCCATTTGTGAATGGTCTCTTATCCTCTTTGAGCACGTTTGTGAACGGTGTCTCATTTTCGAAGTCCATTTGTGAATGGTCTCATGTCCTACTTGAGCCCGTTTGTGAACGGTGTCTCATTTTCTGAGTCCATTTGTGAATGGTCTCGTGTTCTCCTTTAGCCCGTTTGTGAACGGTATCTCATTTTCTGAGTCCATTTGTGAATTGTCTCATGTTCTCCTTGAGCCCGTTTGTGAACGGTGTCTCATTTTCCATGTCCATTTGTGAATGGTCTCTTATCCTCTTTGAGCCCGTCTGTGAACGGTGCCTCATTTTTCTGAGTCCATCTGTGAATGGTCTCATATCCTCTTTGAGCCCGTTTGTGAACGGTGCCTCATTTTCTGAGTCCATTTGTGAATGGCCTCATATTCTCTTTGAGCCCGTTTGTGAATGATATCTCATTTTCTGAGTCGATTTGTGAATGGTCTCATGTTTTCCTTGAGCCCGTTTGTGGACGGTGTCTCATTTTCTGAGTCCATTTTGGAATGGTCTCGTGTCCTCCTTGAGCCCGTTTGTGAACGGTGTCTCATTTTCGGAGTCCATTTGTGAATGGTCTCATATCCTCTTTGAGCCCGTTTGTGAACGGTGCCTCATTTTCTGAGTCCAATTGTGAATTGTCTCATATCCTCTTTGAGCCCGTTTGTGAATGGTGTCTCATTTTTTGAGTTCATTTGTGAATGGTCTCATGTTCTCCTTGAGCCTGTTTGTGAATGGTGTCTCATTTTTTGAGTCCATTTGTGAATGGTCACATGTCCTCCTTGAGCCCGTTTGTGAACGGTCTCATTTTTTGAGTCCATTTGTGAATGGTCTCTTATCCTCCTTGAGCCCGTTGTGAACGATGTCTAATTTCCTGAGTCCATTTGTGAATGGTCTCTTATCCTCTTTGAGCCCGTTTGTGAACGGTGCCTCATTTTCTGAGTCCATTTGTGAATGGTCTCATGTCCTCCTTGGGCCCGTTTGTGAACGGTGTCTCATTTTTCGAGTCCATTTGTGAGTGGCCCCATATCCTCTTTGAGCCCGTTTGTGAACGGTGTCTCGTTTTCCAAGTCCATTTGTGAATGATCTCTTATCATCCTTGAGCCCGCTTGTGAACGGTGTCTCCTTTTCTTCTAAAAACAGTTTGAGAACGATCTTTGTTCCTTCTCTTCAGAATCTATTTGAAAATGATATCTTATTCTCTCATTGCCCGTTTGTGAGCGGCGCCGCATCATAATCATCTTTTGTTCTGGGTTGCAAGATTTTTGCACCCAGAGTAAATCCGATTCTCCATTGTTCTAAACTTCCATCTCATGGTGTTTAGAGTAAATGATTTTTGATAGATGTTCAAATTGTAGGATTTCATCTAGGGTGTTGCATTATGTTAGGTTGCATACATTCGCATTTAGGTTGCATTTTGTCTAGAGAGTCCTTTGTTGGCAAAACGCTGCGCAAAATGGTGTTGTCACTTTTGCTTTGGTATTCAATGACTACGTCATCTCTACCAAAGAGGGGCATCTGTAGACATCCCCATTTTGCTCCGCTTTAATCAACAAAGAAGTTAGTGTTTTGCTATCAGTTTTTCAGTGTTTTTCATTCCCGTGTCCGCCTCTTATGTTTTCTCGATCTTTTCAATCATTTCTGCCGTGTTTCGCATTTTCCCGCTAAGTGTTGAGAAGGGTTATTCACGAGAATCCGAGCAAGGGAGAATTTGGACCTGTTTGGTGGGCCCACATTGAACACTTGTTTAGGTTTGGTTCAAACAGGGGGCCCGCACATTGTTTTACTGAAAAATGAGTTTTGAACCTACTTCGATCCAATGCATAAAGAGGCCCATCAAGGGAGCAGCCAAGATCTCAGGGAGGTCATTTTGCGAAAACAACCAATTTTTGTTGTGACCATCAAGTTGAATTATTCGGATAACCCTTGGAAATGATTTTTGAGGCACAACTTTATAAATTAATGGTTTGGATCATCCCATGGGGGTGATATTTGGAGGATACAAGTTATCTGTGCCGTGGCTTGTCAAAGTGAACGGTTCAGATCAGTCTTTGGGAATAATTCGAGGGGGCGCAACCTAATTTACATTGTAGCCCATCAATCGAACAATTTAGATCATTCTATGGGAAATATCGTGGGCATGATTTTTGCATTATGGCTCGACTAGTACATGTTTTGTATGGTCTAGTGAAATTATTTTCTTTTTATTAGTGGGCCCACTATTTGAAGAACCGTTTGTCAATGTGAAACCAACAGGTTTTGGCCAGTGGTGGGATCACTTTGCGTCCAAACTATGTAAGCCCCACCCATATTTTTCTGTTCAGCCTTTGTAGATGGGACCCATGTTTAAAAAAAAATCGAAATCTTGTTCCAACATGTATGGTTCGGTTGGTGTTGAATGCAATATGTGAAGACTACACGTATGGGACCCGCTATAAGGTTATCTCAACATGGGTGTTGATTAGTAAAGATTTATAATCAAGGGCAATCTTAGAAGTATATTATTATACTAGGAGAGATTAACTATAAAGAGAATTCAAAAGGAATTTGTCCCAAGAAAAGTGGCAATACTGATTTTATACGAGTAAGCATGCAAGCTTTTTTTTATTTGTTGTTGGAAAGTAAGTATATTTGGGCAACATACCTTTAAAAAGCTATGGCAGTTTTCTCTCACAAAATGGGCAACGTTGGATTCTGTTGCTTTACTTAGGGTGGAACCATCCTCAAAAAAAAAGAGAAGAAAGACAATTTTTTAAAGGTAGCAACATTCTACTTTTAGGAGTTTTCTGAACTCTTGGTCATGCTAAAAGAGGATGGACAGCAGACTAGAAAGGGAGGGAGCTCTCGTCTCTATTCGGGGGGTGAACAAGCTCTCAAGCTCTGGTATCTCTCTCTCCCATCTCAGTTTTTCTCTGAGCCCTCTCACATTTTTCTCTCAAGCCCTCGCTGGCTCTCTCACTGGATCACCCTTTCTCAAAACTCCCCTCTCTCAGCCTCTCTGAGTATCCTCTCTCAGTCATCCTTCTCCCAACCATCTCTCCCACTTACAGCAACCTCTCATATCTCTCGTCCCTCTTTAAAACTCTCACAGCAGCCCTCTCTTCTGATCTCACTCTAATCAAAGTCCTCCATCATCTCTCTTTCCCTCGCTCCTAGGTATTGGAAAAGGAGGACGAAATCTACTCTCTTTCGTTTTCTATTGTTTCTACATTGGCCGGGTTCTACGCGGTGGGCTGTTCTCCTTCATCAAAACATCAAGCTTCCTGGATTCAAGTAGGCTCTTTGTTCTTTTCAATTTTTAGTTTTGCATGTTGAGATTTTAATTTCTAATTAAAATTACATATTGAGTTGTTTTAGAGAAAAAAATTTAAGTTCGTTAGTTTTTCTGCTTGCATTCTAGCTAGGATTTTGACTAACCTAATAATAATTAGAGATGTAGTTTTTTTTTTGGGACTTTGAATTCATGGGCTCTCAGGGGAGTGTCGTATCTTTTTGGAAACTAAAACTCTAAGTTAATTAAAAACTGGAATCCTAAAGAAAAAAAAATACTTTCGTTCAATCCCTTAAACCCATTCTTGCAATCACAACTCACCACAATTCGACACATAACTCAACACAATACAGACCAAAAACCCAACTTTGCAGCCAAAATTCACTTTTCCAACCACCTTTTGCAGCCAAAGTCTAATTTTGCAGCCAACCCAATTCCTTTTTGAAAACCTGCAAACCCCGTTTCCAAAATTCATTTATAATTGAGAACCCATTTTTCACATGCATAAAACCCACTTTCACAATTCATTCAACACAACCCATAATCCCAATAACCCATGGAACCCTCGACCTACAGCCATACCATACCCACAAGCCTACCTTGTTTAAATCAAGCCCACTCCGATCACCTTTAACTCACTATATGCTAATTTAACAACAGCCCGCCAATTCTAATTTGGATATAGCACTACCTTGTTTTGATTACTGTACAAACTTACCTTGTCTTTTCACATTGAGTAGTAAGAGGCTAATAATAAAGCACGCCAATGTTTGATTGTCGCACCAACTCGACTTGTCTCTTTCTTCTCAATGAACTTATAAGTGTTTTTTTTAAGAATATTCTTTTGACTGCACTTTAAATATTAAAAAGATAAGGTTGGTGTCATTATCAAGACATAGTGGAGTCGATAACATTTTCTCTTTATAATGATACTAACTCAACTCACCTTTTCCTATTCAATGGATTATAAGAGCTTTTTGGTAATTGTAATATCCTTTTGACAGCTCTTTAACCATTAAAAGACAAGATAAGTTAGTATAAGTATCAAAACGTGGTAGTGCCAACATCATTTCCGTCATAATGCTGGCTGCCCTTCTTGTGAATAGATTTTGAACCTCTAAACGACAGATTCACGAAAAAGGGTAAACTAAAAGTTTTAGCCCTTTGAAAGATCTTTCCAATGCATATTCATACTTTAAATTTGGCTAAGTGGTTAAAGAGTTATGATAGTTTTAGTGAGCTGTGTTCATTAGATTTTCAAATGGTCAAGATTTTGAGTTGTGCAATTGTCAAGACACGGTTGTGTTAATATCATTCTCTCAACCAAAATTAAAAGACATTAATTTAAAATATACCCAACCTAAAAGTCACAAATCTAAAATTTACCCTTGTAAAAAACCATTCCTCTAAATCCGTTAAAAGTCATTAACCAAAAGACCACTAAAAATCTCAAGTGAAACTAAAACCTTCTAAATAAACAACTTTAAAAGCTACCAAACACACTAAATACCTTCAGATAATTAAAAGCTTCAAGAAAACTCTAAAAGTTTCAACAAACAAAAGAATTCGAGATTCCTATGAGCCTGTGGATTCAAAATTCCTTTAGGAACCTTTAGAGCCCCATTTAGGAACACTTGTGTCATCTTGTGTTCTAGGTTTTAGGGTGTCGTAGAGTTAGGGAGTTCAGCCTCATCACGACCGTTTGCTAAGGATAGCAACCGCGCCATAAATCTAGTTACACTAGTTACCCTCTTTTCTCATAGGACAAGCCTAGTTACCTAGGATGTAGGTTAACCTGCATTAGTCTAAGGGACAACTTGCACTTAGATAGGATCATATAGCATCTTAGATGAAGTCCTAGGATAATAAAATCTTCAACTTGAACTAAATAATTTCTCTTAAACTGTTGAAACAGTCAATCCAGTCTAGATCGGTGTCTTAGATGAGTTAGGCATAATTAGCTTAGCTTAGGTGCACCGAACTACGTCGACTCTGATCCCAGTGAGGCTTGGGTACGTAAGCAGCTTGGATGCTTGATGGCATACCAATCACGAGTCGGCCCCTCACATAAGTGGTGGGGTTTTGTATATTAGTTTTCTTATAAATTCTTAATTAAAATATGTAGGATTTCCCTCAAATTAGAATTTTAAGAGAACTTTCACTTAGATTGAATTCAAACAAATTAAGAAAATCAAGATACACATTTAGGAATTACATTGAAATTAGATCTTAGAATGCATGTCACATAGTTCGCACATTAATATAGAGTTAAATGAGCCATTTAAAAGAAATTCAAAAGAGTTAACTTTTGGAATTGAAGACCGAGTATCGGGCAGGAATGGTGCATGTGGTGGTAACTCCCCATACCTTCCATTCTCGTAACCAGGTAACGAGTCTAGATTTCTGGTCAATTATGGGTCCTAGATCCCTCATATAGGTGGCGACTCTGTCACTCTCTTTTGCGTGGAATTCGGATTGCCTTAGTGATCCCAAGTTCACGGAAAAGATGAATTAAATCACACCTTGCTAGGCTCGGCGGCTTACCCCTGCCCTTATGGGTACTGGGTTGTATGTTTGTTTGCACCCTATGGCTTGGTTGCTGCCTGCTTGGTTGGGTAATTAAAATCAATAATAAAAAGCACACGCCATTCGCGTGGGTATGAGAGACCAAGAGAGATGCGTCGCGCTTCGCGCACTCGCGACCCTCTCGCGGGATCAGGTCCCACAGGCGGGTAAAAGATAAGAGACCATTCCCAATTGGACTCGAAAAATGAGACACCGTTCCCAAACGGGCTCGAAGATAAGAGACCATTCCCAAATGGATTCGAAAAATATGATATCGTTCACAAACGGGCTCGAAGAATTTTAAAAGACCATTCCCAAACGGACCCCAAAAATGAGACACCGTTCCCAAACGGGCTTAAAGAAATGAGATAGCTTCGATTGATGAATTCAATAACGAAGAATTTAGAGATTTTTCATGAATTTGAATTTGACGTAAGATTGGATTTGATGAATTTTAGATTTTTTGAACTCAATGAAATCGGGGATATTATAGATCGTGCCCGATAAAGATATTGGAAGCTAAGACTTTGACGAATGATGAGACGACAAACCTTAGGAACGAAGAACCATTACTAACGAGAATGGATTAGGAACACTTTCATGAAGCTTCAACAAGATTTTTCGCAAAGTGACTGTTGGTCTTGCCTTCTGAGGATTTTGATAACTGAAACCTTGATCTAAATACCTAAAATTGGTAATCTAGAACAGCGGCTCTCTAGGATACTAACATGGAAAAGTGGGATTTGCCTCTTGACAGGTGTTTAGATAAACATTTCTTGACCATGATAGTATTTAACTAACTGGAAGGAAATTCTGAATTTTAATGGTTCATCTTTCTGAGAAATTGGCTCAACCACCATTGCATTTGAGGTTCTTCCAAGCTTAAGGCGCCTTCCTGGGGTATGATCTTTTTACGGAAACTGGGCTTTCTGATGTTTCTACTTCTGAATTTTTCTGAGTTGATCTTCTTTGAAATGAAGCTGTTTGACTAGATTCTCGAGCTCTTTCATACAATCGCAGGGAGCTGACGAGGCCGGGCCTCCTTCTCCGAGACAGTTGCATCATTTGGACATAAGGACGACGATTGACTCTTTCTAAAGAGAAAACTTAGATAAAATGCACTACTCAAAGGATTGAGGAGCTCTGAAGGAGTGAACTTAGAATAACAAAGACTGACTGACTATACTGACAAATAGAGCGATGCTTCTGACTTAGTTAATATTTTGTTTGGTAAGTCTATCCTTTCGAGGAATAGTTTCACAATTGGTAAACACTGGACTTTTTCCTTAAAACAGTAATGCCTCAAGGATTTAATTACGACTCCTAAGAATGCTTAGCTTCAATGCCCCCAGTTTTGAGGATGGCACTTGAATTTGCCTGAAGTTCTGTTGATCTTCAGTCTTGATACCGGCTGTAGCCTTCTTATAATGATTCTTTTACCGTGACCAAGTCATCTCTTCATGGTTTTTAACTTGGCGGACCGTGCTAGCCTTAACTTTTGCCTGAACCACCTTTCTAGGTTTTCGATCCAGCAGGCTATCTCCTTAGCTTTTGCCTAAGCCGCCCTTTCGGGTTTTCAACGTAGCAGGAGAATGATCTTAAATTTTGCCTAGACCGCCTTTTCAGGTTTTCAGTCTAGCAGATCTTCAAACTCCGTTCTTTTTCTTTTTCATCAATTTTTTTTTTTTTTGGAATAGATCTTTCATTCAGAACATCTGAAGGACTTTATAGGTAGGATAGGGCTTTTCAAAGAATGGCTTACGGTTGAACAAATATTTTGACCGAACCTGTGCACAGGTTGCCTACGTATCCCAGGGTAGGAATCAGGTCGTGCGTAGTTCAGGGCGAATGCCCCTAGTTTGAAGATAAATTGTTTAAAGGTTAATTGATTTTTCTTTTTTTCTTTCTTTCTGGAATGATTGCCTTCTCTTCTTTTGGAACTTGTCCCCCTTTTTTTTTTTCTTGAACGATTGAATTTCTTTTCTTTTTATGATTCGACCGAACTCGGTTTAACCGAGCTGCCTACGTACCCCAGTGTAGGGATCAAGTCTCGCGTAGTTCGGGGCAAATGCCCTTAGTTTGATGGGTTTTCAAGAAAATTTCATTCAGGCTCAAAGGGTTTGCAAACCGGTATTTATTTTGACATTGGGTTATGATTCTGGGATTTGTTCGGCCAAAGGAGGCCTTCCAATGTTCAGGTTTGGAATTGATCTAGGTTGATGAGTTCTCTTTATTATTATTTCTTTTTTTTTTTGGAGTTTGACGACATTTTTTGGTAAGAGAGAATGATTCTTCTTCCTTCTGGATATTGACAAGTAATTTGACTTTAAGGGTGCATACTGGTTTTTGGACATTATTTCATCCTTGAATCGGTGGCCCTTGATATTTTGATGATCGCTCTGAGATGATTGCTCTTGCACTTTTCATATTGAATTGGATGGCTTTACATTATCACTGGTGAAACCTGTGACCAGGGCCATTGACTGGAGATATGGAAGTTGTTTCGAATCCATGCCCCTTGTATAGCATGTGATATTCACTTCATTCTTTCTTGAACCTTCTATTTGGGTCTTTCTCCTGGCATTAATGGTAGCGCTTACTAGACCTTCTCTTTATTCTCGAAATAGGTTTATCAATTCCTCACATTCTTCAGAGGGTACTGTATTTTCAATCGGCATTGACTGAATCAAAGTTTCAGTGCCAGTGTTTACCACTTCAATTTCATCTTTGAAAGGCTGGGATTGGCGCTCCTCCTCTTGTTCAAGTAATTGTTGTGACTCAAGTGGAGTTTCGTCAATTTTGTCCTCATTTGAGGAGGGAGTCTTACTTTAAAATCAGAAGCATACTTAAGAAACAGACACAAATGAACTATTGGGACTGAAATTTTATTTAAAGAGAAAGCTATTACATCTGACGACCTATCCTGAACATGCTCAGGATTCACAACTTTAAATAAAAAGAAAAGCAAAAGATAACTTGCCTGGATTAGGCATTGACCTCGAACTGTAAGACTGGACTCAACAATTGTACTGACCATGATGACTGACTCAACATAAAATAGTAAATGACTAAAACTTTAACTGCTGTAACTGTACGGCTTCGGAGGCTCAGCGAAAGCTGGCTCATAAATGGTACTTTCAACTTCTGATTCTTTTCATTGCAACCAGACCTGTGCTTCTTTGAATCCTCAGTTATCTAAGCATTGCGAACGGCTGGCGGCAGTACTGCATGATTCGGGTAGGCTAATTTCTTTCATCAATCAACTTTTGGATCCTAATTTTAAGGCAATGCAATTATCAGTAAGGTGGCCCGGGCCTCTATGGTATTCACAATACTGGTCCATTCTCCAATTTGCTGGTAAAGGATTAGGAGGAGCCCTAATGCCGGGTAGGGTAATGTGACCTGAAGCTAACCCTTGCTGCAAAATGACTGATGTTGGAAACGAAAGAGGGGTAAATTTCTTCTTAAGTGCTTGCTTAGGTGTAGCCGTTAACTGATTGTATTTGAATACCATAGGATTTTGTAGCTCCTTGATTTTTTTTGAAGTAAAATTGCCTCTGTTATAAGCCCCATGTGTTGTGGCCACTTTGATTTCCTGACCTATGGAGACCGGGCTCCACATATTTCTACCCGTCATTGTATATTGCTGGTCGTGATTATCGTGAGACTTTCTCTTCATTTGCTCAAACCACGGTTTGTGATCATCAGGAAAGGATGGAGTTTTGCCGCTTGACAAAAGATTTTGAGGGTCGAGGAGCTCCATGTCTATAAGGTTTTGAATATCATATTTCAAACTGAGGCATTTATCAGTAGCATGACCAGGACGTAAATGGTAATCACAAAATTCTTTCATTTGGAAGGTCCTGGGACTGGGAAGAGGATTAGGAACAGGCTCTGGTCCCAATAGTGTTATCATTCTTTCCTTGAGCAACCATTTCAAAGCATCAGGTCGCGAGATCGGCAAGTCGGTGAATTCTTTTTTAGGAATCTCAGATGGTGGTTCTTGGTCATATTCAAGAATTAAGGGCCCAACAGAATCCTGCTGGTGCTGAGAGACAGAGTTCCTGGTAACAACATCCTGGACTTTAGTATTTTTGTCAGCGGAATGTTCAGAACTTTGGGACTGACAATACCAGGTTTGCATTTGTTGCTTCATCTGATGAACTTCTTCTGTTAGCGCAGCCATTTGTCTAGAGAGATTCACAATTAGTTCTTCCGAACCCATAACCATGGAGAGGCTCGGATCTTTGCCCTTAGAAACAACAGTGGTTGGACCAAATTTCTCAGTAAGTTGAGCTTTGATGAATCGATTTTCTTCCTTTAATTCCTTCGTCTGTTGGACGAGCTGGGTCAAGGCTTCCATGATGTAAGAGAGCTTTGAATTTTTCACAGAGTCTGCCATGAGTATGGAAGGAGAGGATTAGAGATGCTTCCAAAGAAAATAGGGAATTAGCTTCCTCACTGACCGCGAATAGATTCAAACCCAAGAAGCTTTCCTGGATTTTCAGTTCTGAACAGTCCTGACATGGAAACAATAAAAACGGTATATGAGCTTGACATTCAAGGAGTGTTCATTCTCAATGACTGAAAAAAAGATTACACATTTAAGCAAGTAATTGGGACAATAGAATGAATCCTAAAGGACCAAGACATGACAATGATGACAGATTCGTATAGGGGAATGCCCCTAGTTCAAGGATTATGAGAGTGAACTCTGAAGGACTTAGCAAAATATTCTTGAAAAAGGTTGCCCTTAGAGTAGGAAGAGACTAAGGGTACAAGTACGATCAGATCATCAAGATTGCACAATCAAATGATTGAGACACTATTCCTGCCAATTGAGAAAGGGAATGAAGATATAATCGGATCCCACAAGAGGCGAATGATAGACACATGATCAAAAGATGAGATTGCATAGGATTGCTTTCAACGGGTAGATCAAGAATAACTAATCTTATGAGATCTTAGGAAAGATGGGATTTATATCCTAACCCCAAAGGGAAAGTTTTTTTTTTTTTTTAATCTTTGTACATTTTAACAGTGTTACCTGAAGGCATCAATCCTAATCCTAATCTAACGGAGTGGAGAGAGGATCTCGACTCATGACTTTGTTTGTGTACCTAAGGACCGATCGTAGCCATTGGAAGATGGACCACGGCCTAATCTAGACACCAATGGGTAGGATATCCTAAACTAGGCTCACACACGTGATGCACGTGTGTTCGTATACTACATGCATGTGTGGGTTAATCTAGGGGTAAGGCCAAGAGTTCCCTTAGCGCGAATCCGTGTTCGATATACTGTACCAGTGTCCGGCGTATCAGTACATGAACAAGAGATCCGTTTACGCACCATAAAGGTACTAGGCTAAGAGTGGAATGCTTCTCTAGCACAGAGGCACCAGGTGATGAAATCCCAGTCAACCATGCTAGATAACACTCCAGGTTCCTAAAATAGGATGTGTGTGCATGTGAGATGCAAGAGTGTAGATGCAAGTGATGTAAGTGTGTGCAATATGTTTGCGCAATCTATGATGCCTTCAGGGTTGGTTAGATTAAGTTGGAGTATTATGTGATGAGAAAATAAAGTAAACAAACTACCTAGCAAGCATAGGGTTTTCATGAGCCAATTAAAATAAATTCAAATGAATTATCTTTTGAAATTTTAATGAAGTTAGGTGATCCCCAGCAGAGTCGCCAAACTGTGGGACCCGATCCTGCGAGAGGGTTGCGGTGCGAGGCGCCACGCTCTCTCTTGGTCTCTCGTACCCTTCGAATGGCGTGTTCTTTTTATCATTGATTTTAATTACCCAACCAAGCAGGCAGCAACCAAGCCATAGGGTGCAAACAAACGTGCAACCCAGTACCCATAAGGGCAGGGGTAAGCCGCCGAGCTTAGCGAGGTGTGATTTAATTCATCCTTTCCGTGAACTTGGGATCATTAAGGCAATCCGAATTCCACGCAAAAGAGAGTGACAGAGTTGCACCTAGATGAGGGATCTAGGACCCATAATTGACCAGAAATCTAGACTCGTTACCTGGTTACGAGAATGGAAGGTATGGGGAGTTACACCACATGCACCATTCCTGTCCGATAATCGGTCTTCAATTCCAAAAGTTAACTCTTTTGAATTTATTTTAAATGGCTCATTTAACTCTATATTAATGTGTGAACTATGTGACATGCATCCTAAGATATAATTTCAATGTAATTCCTAAATGTGTATTTTGATTTTTTTAATTTGTTTGAATTCAATCTAAGTGAAAGTTCTCCTAAAATGCTAATTTAAGGGAAATTCTACATATTTTAATTGAGAATTTATAAGAAAACTAATATACAAAACTCCACCACTTATGTGTGCGGCCGACTCGTGATTGGTATGCCATCAAGCATCCAAGCTGCCTACGTACCCAAGCCTCACTGGGATCAGAGTCGACGTAGTTCGGTGCACCTAAGCTAAGCTACTTATGCCTAACTCATCTAAGACACCGATCTAGACTGGATTGACTGTTTCAACAGTTTTAAGAGAAGTTATTTAATTCAAGTTGAATATTTTATTATCCTAAGACTTCATCTAAGATGCTATATGATCCTATCTAAATGCAAGTTGTCCCTTAGTCTAATCCAGATTAACCTACATCCTAGGTAACTAGGCTTCTCCTAGGAAAAAGGGGATAAGTAGTGTAACTAGATCTATGGCATGGTTGCTATCCATAGCAAACGCCCGTGATGAGGCTGGACTCCTAACTCTAGGAATCTCTAAAACCTAGGACACGACATGACGTAAGTGTTCCTAAATAGGGCTCTAATGGTTCTTATGATGGAAACCGCAATCCAACTATGATTACCCACTCCAATTATTTTGAGAGTTATGATGGAAATAGTTAGACTCGTGGTTTGGTCTAGCTGTTTACATACCTACCTCCGATTGAAGGACCATAACTCACTCAATTCAACCCGGAATTCTTTGAAATTTATTCCATTTTGAAGGTATCGAAGTCTAATTTACATCGGAAGAAATGGAGATGAAAAAGTCAAAGTATTTTGACAGTTATGATGGAAATAGTTAGACTCGCGCTTTCGTCTAGCAGTTTACAGACCTACCTCCGATGGAATGACCATAACTCACTCAATTCAACTCGGAATTCATTGAAATCTGTTCCATTTCGAAAGAGTCGGAGTGTAGTTTAAAATGGAAGAAATGGAGAAGAAAAATGCTAAGTATTTTGAGAGTTATGATTGAAATAGTAAGACTCGAGTTTTTGTCTAGCAGTTTAGAGACCTACCTCCGATTGAATGACCAAAACTCACTTAATTCAACTCGAAATTCATTGAAATTCATACCATTTGGAAGATGTCGAAGTGTAGTTTAAAACAGAAGAAACGGAGATGAAAAACTCCATGTATTTTAAGAGTTATGATGAAAATAGTTAGACTCGCGTTTTCCTGTAGCAGTTTACAGACCTACCTCCGATTGAATGACCCTAACTCACTCAATTCAACTCAGAATTAATTGAAATTTGTTCCATTTCGAATGAGTCGGAGTGTAGTTTAAAACGGAAGAAATGGAGATGAAAAACTCCAAGTATTTTGAGAGTTATGATAGAAATAGTTAGACTCGCGCGCTTATGTAGCAGTTTAGAGACCTACCTCCAATTGAATGACCATAACTCACTTAATTCAACTCGTAATTCATTGAAATTTGTTCCATTTTCAAGGAGTCGAAGTGTAGTTTAAAATGGAAGAAACGGAGCTCAAGAACTCCAATTATTTTGAGAGTTATGATGGAAATAGTTAGACTTGCGCTTTGGTCTAGATGTTTACATACTTACCTCCGATTGAAGGACCATAACTCACTAAATTCAACTCGGAATTCATTGAAATTTATTCCATTTTGAAGGTATCGAAGTCTAGTTTACATCAGAAGAAACGGAGATGAAAAAGTCCAAGTATTTTGAGAGTTATGATGGAAATAGTTAGACTCGCGCTTTCGTCTAGTAGTTTACAGACCTACCTCCGATGGAATGACCATAACACACTCACTTCAACTCGTAATTCATTGAAATTTGTTCCATTTCGAAGGAGTAGACGTGTAGTTTAAAACAGAAGAAACGGACATGAAAAACATTTCAAGTATTTTGAGAGTTATGATGGAAATAGTTAGACTCGCGCTTTGGTCTAGCAGTTTACATACCTACCTCCGATTGAAGCACCATAACACAATCAATTCAACTCGGAATTCATTGAAATTTATTCCATTTCGAAGGTATCGAAGTCTAGTTTACATCGGAAGAAACGGAGATGAAAAACTTCATGTATTTTGAAAGTTACGAAGGAAATAGTTAGACTCGCGCTTTGGTTTAGCAGTTCACACACCTACCTCCGATTGAAGGACCATAACTCACTCAATTCAACTCGAAATTAATTGAAATTTGTTCCATTTCGAAGGATTCGGAGTGTAGTTTAAAACGGGAGAAATGGAGATGAAACACTCCAAGTATTTTGAGAGTTATGATGGAAATAGTTAGACTCGGGCTTTCGTCTAGCAGTTTAGAGACCTACCTCCGATTGAATGACCATAACTCACTCAATTCAACTCGTAATTCATTTATATTTGTTCCAATTCGAAGGTGTTGAAGTGTAGTTTAAAACGGAAGAAATGGGGATGAAAAAATCTAAGTATTTAGAGAGTTATGATGGAAATAGTTAGACTCGCGCTTTGGTTTAGCAGTTTACAGACCTACATCCGATTGAATGACCATAACTCACTCAATTCGACTCAGAATTCATTAAAATTCATGCCATTTCGAAGATGTCGAAGTGTCGTTTAAAACGGAAGAAACAGAAATTAAAAATTCCATGTATTTTAAGAGTTATGATGAAAATAGTTAGACTCGCGCTTTGGTCTAGCAGTTTACACACCTACCTCCGATTGAATGACCATAACTCACTAAATTTAAACTCGGAATTAATTGAAATTTGTTCCATTTCGAAGGAGTTGGTGTGTAGTTTAAAACGGAAGAAACGAAGATGAAAACCTCCAAGTTTTTTGAGAGTTATGATGAAAATAGTTAGACTCGGCCTTCCGTCTAACAGTTTAGAGACCTGCCTCCGATTGAATGACCATAACTCACTCAATTCAACTCGTAATTCATTGAAATTTGTTCCATTTTGAAGGAGTAGGAGTGTAGTTTAAAACTGAAGAAACGGAGATGAAAAACTTTTCAAGTATTTTGAGAGTTATGATGGAAATAGTTAGACTCACGCTTTGGTCTAGCAGTTTACATACCTACCTCCGATTGAAGGACCATAACACATAAAATTCAACTTAAAATTCATTGAAATTTATTGCATTTCAAAGGTATCGAAGTCTAGTTTACATCGGAAGAAACGGAGATGAAAAACTACATGCATTTTGAAAGTTACGAAGGAAATAGTTAGACTGGCGCTTTGGTCTAGCAATTTACATACCTACCTCCGATTGAAGGACCATAACTCACTCAATTCAACTCGGAATTCATTGAAATTTGTTCTATTTCAAAGGTGTCAAAGCGTAGTTTAAAACGGAAGAAACTGAGATGAAAATCTTCATGTATTTTGAGAGTTATGATGGAAATAGTTAGAATTGGGCTTTCGTCTAGCAGTTTAGAGACTTACCTCCGATTGAATGACCATAACTCACTCAATTCAACTCGTAATTCACTGAAATTTGTTCCATTTCGAAGGAGTCAAAGTGTAGTTTAAAACGGAAGAAACGGAGATGAAAAATTTTCAAGTATTTTGAGAGTTATGATGAAAATAGTAAGACTCGCGCTTTGGTGTAGCAGTTTATAGACCTACGTCCGATTGAATGACCAAAACTCACTTAATTCTACTCGAAATTCATTGAAATTCATGCCATTTGGAAGATGTCGAAGTCTAGTTTAAAACGGAAGAAACGGAGATGAAAAACTCCATGTATTTTAAGAGTTATGATGGAAATAGTTAGACACGCACTTTGGTCTAGCAGTTTACAGACCTACCTCCGATTGAATGACCATAACTCACTTAATTCAACTCGAAATTCATTGAAATTCATGCCATTTCGAAGATGTAGAAGTGTAGTTTAAAACAGATGAAACGGAGATGAAAAATTCCAAGTATTTTAAGAGTTATGATGAAAATAGTTAGACTCGCGCTTTCATCTAGCAGTTTACAAACCTACCTCCGATTGAATGAACACGACTCACTCAATTCAACTCGGAATTCATTGAAATTTGTTCCATTTCGAAGGTGTTGAAGTGTAGTTTAAAAAAGAAGAAACGGATATGAAAAACTTCAAGTATCATAAGAGTTCTGATGAAAATAGTTAGACTCGCGCTTTGGTCTAGCAGTTTACAGACCTACCTTCGATTGAATGACAATAACTTACTCAATTGGACTCGGAATTCGTTGAAATTTGTTCCATTTCGAACGAGTCGAACTGTAGTTTAAAACGGAAGAAATTGAGATGAAAAACTCCAAGCATTTTGAGAGTTTTCATGGAAATAGTTAGACTCGCGCTTTGGTTTAGCTGTTTACATACCCACCTCCGATTGAAGGACCATAACTCACTCAATTTAACTCGAAATTCATTAACATTTGTTCCATTTTGAAGGTGTCGAAGCGTAGTTTAAAATGAAAGAAACAGGGATAAAAAACTCTAAGTATTTTGAGTGTTATGATGGAAATAATGAGACTCGCGCTTTGGTCTAGCAGTTTACAACCCTACCTCTGATTGAATGACCATAAGTCACTCGATTCTACTCACAATTCATTGAAATTCGTGCCATTTCGAAGATGTCGAAGTGTGGTTTAAAACGGAAGAAACGGAGATGAAAAATTCCAAGTATTTCAAGAGTTATGATGAAAATAGTTAGACTCGCGCTTTGCTCTAGCAGTTTACAGACCAACATCCGATTAAATGACCATAACTCACTCAATTCAACTCAGAATTCGTTGAAATTCATTCCATTTCGAAGGTATCGAAGTCTAGTTTACAACAGAAGAAACGGAGATGAAAACCTCCACGTATTTTGAAAGTTACGAAGCAAATAGTTAGAATCGCGCTTTGGTCTAGCAGTTTACATACCTACCTCCGATTGAATGACTATGACTCACTTATTTCAACTCGGAATTCATTGAAATTTGTTCCATTTCGAAGGTGTTGAAGTGTAGTTTAAAACGGAAGAAACGGAGATGAAAAACTCCAACTATCTTAAGAGTTATAATGGAAATAGTTAGACTCGCACTTTGGTCTAGCAGTTTATAGACCTACCTCCGATTGAATTACCAAAACTCACTCAATTCAACTCGGAATTCATTGAAATTCATGCCATTTGGAAGATGTCGAAGTATAGTTTAAAACGGAAGAATCGGAGATGAAAAACTCTTAAGTATTTTAAGAGTTATGATGGAAATAGTTAAACTCGCGCTTTCGTCTAGCAACTTAGAGACCTACCTCCGAATGAGGGACCATAACTCACTCAATTCAACTCTTAATTCATTAAAAATTTGTTCCACTTTCAAGGTAACGAAGTCTAGTTTACATCAGAAGAAATGGAGATGAAAAAGTTCAAGTATTTTGAGAGTTATGATGGAAATAGTTATACTCGAGCTTTGGTCTAGCAGTTTACAGGCCTATCTCCGATTGAATGACCATAACTCACTCAATTCAACTTGGAACTCATTGAAATTTGTTCCACTTCGAAGGAGTCGAAGCGTAGTTTTAAATTGAAGAAACGGAGATGGTTAGACTCGTGCTTTCGTCTAGCAGTTTAGAAAACTACCTCCGATGGAATGACCATAACTCACTCAATTCAACTCGGAATTAATTGAAATTTGTTCCATTTCAAAGGAGTCGGATTGTAGTTTAAAACGAAAGAAATGGAAATGAAAAACTCCAAGTAGTTTGAGAGTTATGATTGAAATAGTTAGACTCGGGCTTTCGTCTAGCAGTTTAGAGACCTACCTCCGATTGAATGACCATAACTCACTCAACTCAACTCGTAATTCCACGAAATTTGTTCCATTTCGAAGGAGTCGAAGTGTAGTTTATAACGGAAGAAACGGAGATGAAAAACTTTTCAAGTATTTTGAGAGTTATGATGGAAATAGTTAGACTCACGCTTTGGCCTAGCAGTTTACATACCTACCTCCGATTGAAGCACCATAACACACTCAATTCAACTCGAAATTCATTGAAATTTATTCCATTTCGAAGGTATCGAAGTCAAGTTTACATCGGAAGAAACAGAGATGAAAAACTCCATGTCTTTTGAAAGTTACGAAGGAAATAGCTAGCGCTTTGGTCTAGCAGTTTACAAACCTACCTCCGATTGAAGGACCATAACTCACTCAATTCAACTCGTAAATCATTTAAATTTATTCCATTTAGAAGGTATCGAAGTCTAGTTTACATCAGAAGAAACGGAGATGAAAAACTTCATGTATTTTGAAAGTTACGAAGGAAATAGTTTAACTCGTGCTTTGGTCTAGCTGTTCACATACCTACCTCCGATTGAAGGACCATAACTCACTCAATTCAACTCGGAATTAATTAAAATGTGTTCCATTTCGAAGGAGTCTGAGTGTAGTTTAAAACGAAATAAATGGAGATAAAAAACTCCAAGTATTTTGAGAGTTATGATGGAAATAGTTAGACTCGGGCTTTCGTCTAGCAGTTTAGAGATCTACCTCCGATTGAATGACCATAACTCACTCAATTCAACTCGTAATTCATTGAAATTTGTTCCATTTCGAAGGTGTTGAAGTGTAGTTTAAAACGGAAGAAACGAGGATGAAAAACTCTAAGTATTTCGAGAGTTATGATGGAAATAGTTAGACTCGCGCTTTGGTTTAGCAGTTTACAGACCAACATCCGATTGAATGACCATAACTCACTCAATTCGACTCAGAATTCATTAAAATTCATGCCATTTCGAAGATGTCGAAGTGTCGTTTGAAACGGATGAAACGGAGATGAAAAATTCCATGTATTTTAAGAGTAATGATGAAAATAGTTAGACTCGCGCTTTGGTGTAGCAGTTTACAGACCTACCTCCGATTGAATGACAGTAACTCACTCAATTCAACTCGGAATTCTTTGAAATTTGTTCCATTTCGAAGGAGTCGGTGTGTAGTTTAAAATGGAAGAAATGAAGATTAAAAGCTCCAAGTATTTTGAGAGTTATGATGGAAATAGTTAGACTCGGGCTTTCGTCTAACAGTTTAGAGACCTACCTCTGATTGAATGACCATAACTCACTCAATTAAACTCGTAATTCATTGAAATTTGTTCCATTTCGAAGGAGTCGAGGTGTAGTTTAAAACTGAAGAAACGTAGATGAAGAACTTTTCAAGTATTTCGAGAGTTATGATGGAAATAGTGAGACTCGTGCTTTGGTCTAGCAGTTTACATACCTACCTCTGATTAAAGGACCATAACACAATCAATTCAACTCAGAATTCATTGAAATTTATTGCATTTCGAAGGTATCGATTTCTAGTTTACATCGGAAGAAACGGAGATGAAAAGCTACATGTATTTTCAAAGTTACGAAGGAAATAGTTAGACTGGCGCTTTGGTCTAGCAGTTTACATACCTACCTCCGATTGAAGGACGATAACTCACTCAATTCAACTCGGAATTCATTTAAATTTATTCTATTTCAAAGGTGTCGAAGCGTAGTTTAAAATGGAAGAAACTGAGATGAAAAAATCCATATATTTTGAGAGTTAGGATGGAAATAGTTAGACTCGTGCTTTGGTTTAGCAGTTTACATACCTACCTCCGATTGAAGGACCATAACTCACTCAATTCAACTCGAAATTCATTGAAATTTGTTCCATTTCAAAGGTGTCGAAGTGTAGTTTGAAACGGAATACACGGAGATGAAAAAATGCAAGTATTTTGAGGGTTATGATGGAAATAGTTAGACTCGCGCTTTGGTCTAGCAGTTTACAGACCAACCTTCGATTGAATGAACAAAACTCACTCAATTCAACTCAAAATTTATTAAAATTCATGCCATTTGGAATAGGTTGAAGTGTAGTTTAAAACAGAAGAAACGGAGATGAAAAACTCCATTTATTTTAAGAGTAATGAATGACATAGTTAGACTCGCGCTTTCGTCTAGCAGTTTACAGACCTACCTCCGATTGAATGACCATAACTCACTCAATTCAACTCGGAATTAATTTAAATTTGTTCAATTTCGAAGGAGTCGGAGTGTAGTTTAAAACGGACGAAATCGAGATGAAAAACTCCAAGTATTCTGAGAGTTATGATGGGAATAGTTAGACTCGCGCTTTGGTGTAGCAGTTTACATACCTACCTCCGATTGAAGGACCATAACTAACTCAATTCAACTCGGAATTCATTGAAATTTATCCCATTTCAAAGGTATCGAAGTCTAATTTACATCGGAAGAAACAAAAATGAAAAACTCCATGTATTTTGAAAGTTACGAAGGAAAGAGTTAGACTCGCGCTCTGGTCTAGCAGTTCACATACCTACCTCCGATTGAAAGACCATATAACTCACTCAATTCAACTCCAAATTAATTGAAATTTGTTCCATTTCGAAGCAGTCGGAGGGTAGTTTAAAACAAAAGAAATGGAGATGAAAAACTCCATGTATTTTGAAAGTTACGAAGGAAATAGTTAGACTAGCGCTTTGGTCTAGCAGTTTACATACCTACCTCCGATTGAAGGACCATAACTCACTCTATTCAACTCTGAATTCATTGAAATTTGTTACATTTCAATGGTGTCGAAGCGTAGTTTAAAACGGAATAAACTGAGAAGAAAAACTCTAAGTATTTTGAGAGTTATGATGGAAATAGTAACACTCGCGCTTTCGTCTAGCAGTTTACAGACCTACCTCCGATTGAATGACCATAACTCACTCAATTCAACTCGGAATTAATTGAAATTTGTTCAATTTCGAAGGAGTCGGAGTGTAGTTTAAAACGGACGAAATGGAGATGAAAAACTCCAAGTAATTTGAGAGTTATGATGGAATTAGTTATACTCGGGCTTTTGTCTAGCAGTTTAGAGACTAACCTTCAATTGAATGACCATAACTCACTCAATCCAACTCGTAATTCATTGAAATTTGTTCCATTTCGAAGGAGTCGAAGTGTAGTTTAAAACGGAAGAAATGGAGATGAAAAATTTTCAACTATTTTGAGAGTTATGATGGAAATAGGTAGACTCGCGCTTTGGTCACATACCTACCTCCGATTGAAGCACCATAACACGCTCAATTCAACTCGGAATACATTGTAATTTATTCCATTTCGAAGGTATCGAAGTACAATTTACATTTGAAGAAACGGAGATGAAAAACCCCATGTTTTTTGAAAGTTATGAAGGAAATAGTTAGACTAGCGCTTTGGTCTAGCAGTTTACATACCTACCTCCGATTGAAGGACCATAACTCACTCAATTCAACTCGGAATTTATTAAAATTTGTTACATTTCAAAGGTGTCGAAGCATAGTTTAAAACAGAAGAAACTAAGATGAAAAACTCCAAGTATTTTGAGAGTTATGATGAAAATAGTTAGACTCGCGCTTTTGTCTAGCAGTTTAGAGACCTACCTCCGATTGAATGACCAAAACTCACTCAATTCAACTCGAAATTCATTGAAATTCTTGCCATTTGGAATATGTCGAAGTGTAGTTTAAAACGGAAGAAACGGAGATGAAAAATTCCATGTATTTTAAGAGTTATGATGGAAATAGTTAGACTCGCATTTTCGTCTAGCAGTTTACAGACCTACCTCGGATTGAATGACCATATCTCACTCAATTCAACTCGGAATTAATTGAAATTTATTCCATTTCGAAGGAGTCGTAGTGTAATTTAAAACGGAAGAAATGGAGATAAAAACTCCAAGCATTTTTAGAGTTATGATGGAAATAGTTAGACTCGCGCGTTCGTGTAGCAGTTTAGAGACCTACCTCCAATTGAATGACCATAACTCACTCAATTCAACTCGTAATTCATTAAAATTTGTTCCATTTTCAAGGAGTCGAAGTGTAGTTTAAAATGGAAGAAACTGAGCTCAAAAACTCTAATTATTTTGAGAGTTATGATGGGAATAGTTAGACTCGCGCTTTGGTCTAGCAGTTTCCATACCTACTGTTTGAGAAATTAAATAACCGCAAGTGCACGGATCGTGTAAATACGGGTCGAACTCGAGGAAGAGAAATCTAGTTGTCAATCCTATTCTTTTACCGATTAGAATACTAGCTATGATATAATGTTGCCTGGAATGGACTCAGGATTTCCGTGGACTTAGACCTCGGAGCCAACACTATATATAAGCGTGTATTCTATTCAATCTAAGAATCAAATTCAACTACGATCTTGATTTAGAAATCTTAATTTAGGCAAAGTGTACCAAAATTCTAATGATCTTGATTAACTACTTATCTAATTTAATTAGAAAACTAAAATTCTAAAGGCCTAAGTTAATTGAAAAATTACGAAAGTAATTTGGAATAGTGTAAAAACCTTAATTCAATATAAAAGATTACTTAGGGTTAGAATCCACCATGGGTTTGGATTAAATTGATTAATTAAAACAACTCTTGAATTGGGTTGAAAATTCGATTAACTAGTCAATAAAGAATAAGATCAAAGGGATGTCATTCCTTATAAGTAATTAATCAAATCCACTCTCCAATTTACATTGATTATATAGAACTTTATATTTGTTAATCAACAATCATTCATACGAAAGGAGAAAGCCAATGGCATGAATGATTGGGATTTTCCAAACACAAACTCCTACACAATTTTTCAATTGAGTAGATTGATTTAATTGTAATTATTTCTCCTTCCCCATGGTTTCAACTAAACCCTAAGTAATTAGGATTTAGTTGTTCATGGAAAAGGCAAGAAAAATAAAAATAAAGGAGATAGAAAAGAGAAGAGATGCCATATAAGAACTTAAACAAGCAAAATAACACAAGTACTCTCTTTAATATTAAACTTCAAAACAAAAGTACATCGAATGATAACTTGGAATTGAACTTGAAAATAAAGAACAAAAGTAAAGTAAACTTAGTCTTTTTCTTCTCCGAACAATGGTTGAATCCTTGATCGCCTTCCTTCAAACCTTGGTGTCGCCTTGGATTAGGATCTCGGACGGTTGGATCGTTCCTTGATTGAGAGAAAGAAAAGAAAAAGAGCTAGAAAAGAGAGCAAGAAAAAATAAGAGATAGTAGAAAGAAAGAACAAGCAAAAGCATAGAGAGAGAGAGTATGGGAGAGAGAGCTACTAAGGGAATAGAGAGAGATTGAGAAGAAGACAGAATGGAGAGAGAGCTAGAGAGCAAAAGAAGATGATAGCTGCTGTTTAAATACAGATGCCAAAATTCTGCTGGACGTGATTCAATATAGAATTTTGCCATTTTTCATGCATGTGCATGTGCACCTTTACCCAATTTATGAAAAGCAATATATCATACGTCATCCAAGCCATGCATGGCTTTCCAAGAATAAAATAACGCCCCAAAATTCAAAGTGCCTTGCTGTCGTTTTTTTTTTTCTTCTTCATGCATTATACCAACAAATGGTAATGTTACTTATCTTGCACCTTTGCATGGTAACAAAACTTTCTACTTTTTGATTTACATGCCCATGTTTATAAAGTAAAGCAATACTTTCCATTTAAGTGTAGTAATTTTCAATATTTACCTTCTTTAGTAATTTAAGCAACTCCGTACTCTCTTTTGATAATTTTGAGCAACTTTTGTTGACTTTTTTTTTCTCCTCTTACTTTTCTATCGTGGGCAAGGGTATTGTTTTGGAAATACTTTGTTTCTCTACTTTGGTGAGTCTCACATCAAATAGCATTTGTAATAAGAGAATGGGCTAGATGCCAAAATTGCTAGCTTTCCTTAATCATTCTTTCCAATTCCCATGTGGGTCCCACCATTGTTGCATATAATAGCACCAAAGTAATTTAGAAACTACTATTGTTATACCCAAACCAAAACGTGGGAATGAGTGCATGCTATTTTTTTCAAGCTTGGCCGAATCCCACTTTCTAAAAATTCCATCACTTTCTAAAAATGCTATCACTTTCTAAAAATGCTAATGTTGTCCCCACTTTTAGAGAAAATGAATTGCGCATCCTGGCATGATCCAAACCACCCATTTAATTGCCCAAAATTAAATTAACTTGCACTCCTAATTCATCTTAATAGAGCAATCCCAACCACCCATTTGAAAGTCCCCATAGTGGTTTTCATAGAGCAATCTAACCGTCCAAATGGTGGGCGATAATGTAAATTGGTTGCACTCCTCTAATTCATCTCCATAACTTGATCCGAGTCGTCAATTTTAATGAATGTTAATAAAACCCCTCAAATCATCTCCCAAGATCGATCCAAACCATTCATTTTATTGGGCCACAATGTAAATGTTGATTGCACATTTTTTTTACAATTCCAATAATATGATCTTGTCAGGATATATCAACAAATCCAACAGTTGGGTTGCCCAACAAATGGTTTGGATCATCATATATAGTCAAAATTTCCACCCTCTTGGTCTCTTGTGAAATTCAGCCAACATTGGAAATTCGTTGTTTCTCTTTAATATTTCATCTTTTAGCTTCAATTCCTTCAAAAATCCACTTAGAACCCTGAAACACCAAAAACAAGAAAATACCTTAGTAGCACTGCTTTAAAGGACAAAATATGTGTGTTTCCTATCACTACCATTCACACATAAATGTGTTCATCAAATTCCCCCATACTTGAGCTTTGCTTGTCATCAAGCAAACAAAAGGAAAAACTAAAACAAAATAGGAATAAAATAAAATCCTAACTCACTTTCGTAGGAACGATTGCACTTAGCAGGTGCAATAAGCCTTTAAACCCCTAGGTTACCCTAGTGGACGAGTTTTGTCTCGTGAGTGTTTGCAGTGAATATACACACAAAATTCTAAAAATAAACTTTTCTTTCCAAATCTCCCTATAGAATAAAGCTAAAAATTTCTAATCCTTTTTATTTGTTTGATAAATTACTCAAAATAGAAGAACAAGAATACCTATATACTTAAACTTTGCATCCTATCCCAAGTCGGAAAAATTTGAAAAATATTTTAATCAAGGAATCCTCTTTTGAATTTGTCCTACTTTGCTCCCTTAAACTTGCCTCTGATATAATCGTACCATAAAAGAAATTTGATTCGGAAACTTCGTAGAAAACTTACAAATTTATATGGTCCACCATACTTTCAACTTTTCCCAATTTTTCTAAGAATAGAACTCATTTTTTTTTTTGTAATCCTCTACTGCTTTTGGCGTGAATGACATGCAGGGCATGCACCAGACACCCAGGCTACTAAGCAGTGTCCGACTAATCTTTGATTTGCATATGTCATAGACATTGATGCATATGAGTCCAAACTTTACCTTTGATTACGTGCAATGCTTTGATTTATTAAGCTTTCTAATTGACCCATGTATGTAGTTTTCAGTCAGTTGCTCTCAAGCCAGTTGGCTTTAAGGAACTAGGCATAAAAACCCTTCAGACTTAATAGCTCAAGTCAAAAAGGCTACAAATCAAAACTATAATCAAGAAGCAAACTTTCTAAAAATCATTCTTTCTTTTTTTTGTTTCAACCTTTCTTTCCTTTTTATCCATACCATATAAAAAGCAAGTTTCCATTTCTATTTCTTATTCAAATCCTTTTAAAAGAAAGATTCCAAAAGAAAACAAAACTAAGAAAGGAAAGTATTCTTTCTAATTTTTTAAATTCCAAAATTAAAATATCCACAAACTTTCTTTCTTAAAATAGGAAAACAACTTTCTTTTTAAGAATACCAAGTTCTTTCTAATTTGAAAAATTACCAAAAACAAAAGGAAAAGAAAATTTCTAACTTTAACTATAGAAAAGATTAGAAAAGAAAGTTTCCAAAAGCTACTCCCCCATACTTGATTTATGCATTGTCCTCAAGGCATTAAAAATAGAAACAAAAATATGAGGACTAAAAATAGAAAGGAGGGTACGTACCGTATTTTCTTAAGTAGAATTGGAATAGGAAGGTTCATGGAGATCCATGACTTCTTCCATATTCGGCTGTGACAACTCAATGAACGGCTTTAAACGTTGACCATTGACTTTAAAAATCTCACCATTGCTGGGATTTAAAACCTCGACCGCACCATGGGAGAAAACTTTGTTAACCACATATGGTCCATCCCAACGGGATCTTAACTTACCTGGAAAGATATGCAATCTTGAATTGTAGAGAAGCACTTTTTCGCCCTCTTGAAACGATTTTCTCAAAATATGTTTGTCATGAAAAGCTTTTGTCTTCTCTTTATAGATCTTTGCATTCTCGTACGCTTCATTGCGCAACTCCTCCAATTCAGAAAGTTGTAATCGCCTTTGAACACCTGCAGAAGACAAATCAAAGTTTAGTTTCTTAATAGCCCAAAAAGCTTTATGTTCCAATTCAACCGGGAGGTGACAAGCTTTGCCATACACAAGGCGGTAAGGAGACTGACCAAGATCAGTCTTGAATGCCGTCCTATGAGCCCACAAGGCATCCACTAATCTAATGGACCAATCTTTGCGGTTTGGATTCACTGTCTTCTCCAAAATTTGCTTAATTTGCCTATTTGAAACCTCCACTTGGCCACTCGTTTGTGGGTGATAAGGTGTAGACAACTTATGAGTAATACCATATTTCTTCATAAGAGCTTCAAAAGGTCTATTACAAAAGTGTTTACCCCTATCACTAATGATCGCACGAGGAGTACCAAAGCGCGAGAGGATGTTTTCTTTCAAAAACTTGACCACCACCTTGTGGTCATTGGATTTGCAAGCAATGGCTTCAATCCATTTTGACACATAATCTACTCCTAACAAAATATACAAGTTGCCAAAAGAATTGGGAAACGGACCCATAAAATCAATACCCCACACATCAAAGATTTCTACCACTAAGATCGGGTTGAGGGGCATCATATTTCGCTTAGTAACTCTTCCTAAGGATTGACATGACCTACAAGCTTTACAAAAATCAAAAGAATCCCTAAAAAGACTAGGCCAATAGAAACTACATTGTAAAACTTTGTGCGCAGTTTTCTTTACACTAAAGTGGCCACCACAGGCTTGATCATGGCAAAAAGATAGAATCGATTGGTGCTCATGATCGGACACACATCGTCAGACAATTTGATCCGAACAAGTTTTGAACAAATAGGGATCATCCCAAAAGAAATACTTTACCTGTGAGTGAAACCGGTATTTGTCTTGGTTGGACCAATGATCCGGTGTAGCACCTGTAACCAAGTAATTCACAATATCTGCATACCATGGCTCACTAGAAATAGCAAACAATTGCTCATCAGGGAAGTTTTCATTAATTGGACCTTCGTCATTCTTTGCATTAGGAAGTCTAGACAAGTGATCGGCAACCAAGTTTTCCGTACCCTTTTTATCTCTAATCTCCAAATCAAACTCCTGAAGAAGTAAAACCCACCGAATGAGGCGAGCTTTAGCATCCTTCTTTCCAACGAGATACTTGATTGCCGAATGGTCGGTATAAATTATCACATGCGATCCAATCAAGTAGGACCTAAATTTTTCTAATGCAAACACAACTGCTAGAAATTCTTTTTCCGTAGTGGTGTAGTTGAGTTGTGCATCATTGAGAGTCCTACTTGCATAATAGATGACATGCGGTAATTTATTGAATCTTTGGCCCAAAACGGCTCCTATGGCAAAGTCAGAAGCATCACACATAATTTCAAACGGTTCGGCCCAATTTGGTGCTTGAATGATGGGAGCCGTAGTTAACTCATTTTTTAAACACTCAAAAGAATCGAAGCATTCTTTGGAAAACTCAAATTTTTGATCTTTTGCTAACAAGTTGGTTAGAGGCCTAGCATTTTTAGAAAAATCTTTTATAAAACGCCGGTAAAAGCCCGCATGGCCTAAAAATGATCGAATATCCTTCACACTTTTGGGCGGTGGAAGATGGACAATGAGATCCACCTTGGCTCTATCAACCTTAATTCCCTCTTTAGAAATCACATGTCCTAGAACGATGCCCTCTTTTACCATAAAATGACACTTTTCCCAATTGAGGACAAGGTTCTTTTCACTACTCCTTTCTAAGACCAATTTTAAGTGATGTAAACATTCGGCATAGGTGGAGCCATGAATAGAAAAATCATCCATAAAAACCTCTAAGAAGGTCTCCACCATGTCAGAAAAGATACTCATCATGCATCTTTGGAAAGTTGTCGGTGCATTGCATAACCCAAAAGGCATGCGTCTATAAGCAAACGTTCCAAAGGGGCATGTGAATGTCGTTTTCTCTTGATCTTCAGGAGCTATGGGAATTTGGTTATAACCGGAATATCCATCAAGAAAGCAATAATACTCACGACCCGCTAACCTTTCTAACATTTGATCAATAAAAGGCAAAGGAAAGTGATCCTTCCAAGTAGCGGCATAAAGCTTTCGGTAGTCAATACAAACCCGCCACCCCGTTTGAATACGAGTAGGAATGAGTTCATTGGTGGCGGATTGTATAACTGTGACTCCCGACTTCTTAGGCACTACTTGAACGGGACTCACCCATTGGCTATCCGATATGGGATATATGATCCCGTTATCTAACCATTTTAAAATTTCTTTTTGGATGGCTTCCTTCATCACAGGATTAGCCCTTCTTTGAGGTTCCCTTGAAGGTTTGGAACCCTCAATGAGGTTGATGTGGTGTTGCACAATCGAAGGGCTAATTCCTTTGATGTCGGCCATTGTCCACCCTATGGCTTCCTTGTTATCTTTTAGCAATTTAATGAGTTCCTCCTCTTGAGTGGAGGTTAGATCCGCAGCAATTATTACAGGCAAAGTACAATTATCACCAAGAAAAGCATAACGTAAAGAAGAAGGGAGTGGCTTCAAGTCTAGCTGTGGGGCCTCTTCAATGGAAGGCTTTGGAAGCGATGTGGCTAATGGTCCCACGGGCTCTACGTCTTGAATAGCAAAAGCTTTGGAAAAGAAATCATATCCTTCATCATCTCCTAGTGCATCCAAGCATTCTTGAAAACCTGCATCAAAATTGATGTCAAAATTAGTCATAACATCTTCAGGAAAGGCATGCAACATATTAATATCTTCATGAAAATTGGGTTGCTTACCTAAGCGAAACACATTGAAATCTACTGAAGTATTACCAAAGGAGAGTTTCATTAGGCCATTTCTACAGTTAATGAGAGCATTGCTAGTAGCAAGGAAAGGCCTCCCAAGAATGATAGGGATTTGATCCTTGATATTAGCAACAGGTTCCGTATCTAACACGATAAAATCGACGGGAAAAAGAAAATCTCCTACTTTAATTAAAACATCCTCAACCATCCCTTTAGGTGTCTTTATGGATCTATCCGCCAATTGGAGAGTGACGATGGTTGGTTTGAGGTCTCCTAGTCCTAATTGCATATATACAGAGAATGGCAAGAGGTTCACACTAGCACCCAAATCTAAAAGAGCATGCTCAATTTTAGTGTTACCAATAGTGCAAGATATAGTGGGACATCCCGGATCCTTATACTTAGCCACCATCTGTTGAGATAAAATGGAACTTATATTTGCGGCCAAGAAAGCCTTCTTGGGCACATTAGTTGTGCGCTTTTGTGTGCACAAATCTTTCAACACTTTGGCATAAGTAGGGACTTGGGAAATCGCATCTAATAAAGGAATGTTAATTTGCACTTATTTAAACACATTTAATATTTTATCCATGGCATCCACCTTTTTATTATTAGCAAGTCTCCTTGGAAAAGGAGCTTTAGGCACATACTCCTTTGCAGGTGGAGAAACTGCCTGCTCTTCACTTACCTGTTTGGGTTCCGCAATCGACCCTGTTGGAGGGGAGTCTTTTCTTACCTCTTTGGATGTATCTTGTGGATCTATAGAAGGTTCAGATCTGACCTCCTCATTGTGGTAATCTTTACCACTCCTTAAAGCATATACGACATTACATTCATTGGAGGGCTCTTGTAGCGGCAGAATTGGTTGAATGACATTCAACTGATTTTGCGGTACCTGTTGATTCACATTCATATTCACGTTCCTTGGATTAGGAACGGGTTGACTTGGCATCTTCCCCTTTTCCCTTTCATGCAAAGCCATGGCAAGTTGGGAGATTTGCTTCTCCATATTGTGTTGGCTTGTCATGAAAGTGCTAGTGAGAAGTTCTATGCTCTTTTCTAAGGAAGCTATGCGTGCCGACTCCCCTTGTTTTTGAAAACCCGGTGGTTGCTGATTTGAAACACTATTTAAAATTGGGTTTTGAAAAGGTGGAGGTGTGGTTAGGGGTGGTCGAACATGCATAGAAGGGAAGGTGGGCCTAGGTTGGACAAATTGGCCTTGACCTTGGAAATTTGATGGCCCTCCTTGATAATTCCCTTGATTCCAAGAAAAGTTAGGATGATTCCTCCATCCCGGATTATAAGTGCTACTATATGGATTATTTAAAAACATGGCACTTGCATTTTCATTAGAATTACCAAATTTAGCAAGAGTTGGGCACTCTTCCATGACATGGTCCGTGGCTTGACACCAATTGCACATATGAACACTATGTTCAATTTGATGGACCTGTGAAGGTCCTTTGACAACTATTGCTTCTAGCCTTTTGATTAGGCTATCAAGATGGGCCTCTTTTGCCACGGCACCCTCTATTAGAAATCCCTTACTTGAGGTGGCTCTCTCACCGTCTTGAGTGGATTCCCACTCTCTTGTTTTTTCTGCCAAATCAAGTAAGAAGTTCCATGCCGCGGCCTCATCCGTGAAAGATGTAAAACCGTTAGGACACATGGATTCAAGAAGTTGCTTTGTTTGGTAATCTATGCCCTCATAAACAATTTGGCATAAGTGCCACAAATCAATTCCATGGTGAGGACACTCTTGGAGTAGGTCTTTCAACCTCTCCATAAACTTAGAAAATGACTCTAATGGCTTTTGTTTGAATTGTAAAATATCGTTCCTAAGCTTATTAGTTTTATGTAATGGAAAAAAAAATTTTAGGAAAGCGACGGCGAACTCCTCCCAAGTGGTGATGGAGTTCGTTGGTAAGCCATAGAGCCACTTTTTGGCTCCATCCTTGAGTGAAAACGTAATAAACCGCAACTTTACCGCATCATCGGTAAGTTGTTGCAACTTAATCAAAGCACATACATCTTCAAACTCACGCAAAAATAAATAAGCATCCTCCGAAGGGAGGCCATGAAAACGAGGAAGCAAAGAAATAAATTGCGATTTTAGCTCAAAATTATTGCCCTGTGCAACCGGCAATCTAATGCAAGAAGGTTGCGCGGTTCGGGCCGGATAGAAGCGATCGCGCAAACTCTTGGGCGGCCCTTGTTCTTCCGCCATGACTACTTGATTTGGATTTGGTGCGATGTCTTCCGCCGTCTCTAACCGGTTTGCTCTTTCCAGTCGATTGGCCGAGTTCCGCACCCAACCTTCACTCATAAACACAGGAAAACCAAGTAAGAGAGATGGATAGCAAAGAAACCAAAAAAAATATAACTAAACTAAAAACAACTACTAATCTAACACTTCGAATAATTAAGATTATAATGCAACTCTCTTCCCCGGCAGCGGCGCCAAAAACTTGTTTGAGAAATTAAATAACCGCAAGTGCACGGATCGTGTAAATACGGGTCGAACTCGAGGAAGAGAAATCTAGTTGTCAATCCTATTCTTTTACCGATTAGAATACTAGCTATGATATAATGTTGCCTGGAATGGACTCAGGATTTCCGTGGACTTAGACCTCGGAGCCAACACTATATATAAGCGTGTATTCTATTCAATCTAAGAATCAAATTCAACTACGATCTTGATTTAGAAATCTTAATTTAGGCAAAGTGTACCAAAATTCTAATGATCTTGATTAACTACTTATCTAATTTAATTAGAAAACTAAAATTCTAAAGGCCTAAGTTAATTGAAAAATTACGAAAGTAATTTGGAATAGTGTAAAAACCTTAATTCAATATAAAAGATTACTTAGGGTTAGAATCCACCATGGGTTTGGATTAAATTGATTAATTAAAACAACTCTTGAATTGGGTTGAAAATTCGATTAACTAGTCAATAAAGAATAAGATCAAAGGGATGTCATTCCTTATAAGTAATTAATCAAATCCACTCTCCAATTTACATTGATTATATAGAACTTTATATTTGTTAATCAACAATCATTCATACGAAAGGAGAAAGCCAATGGCATGAATGATTGGGATTTTCCAAACACAAACTCCTACACAATTTTTCAATTGAGTAGATTGATTTAATTGTAATTATTTCTCCTTCCCCATGGTTTCAACTAAACCCTAAGTAATTAGGATTTAGTTGTTCATGGAAAAGGCAAGAAAAATAAAAATAAAGGAGATAGAAAAGAGAAGAGATGCCATATAAGAACTTAAACAAGCAAAATAACACAAGTACTCTCTTTAATATTAAACTTCAAAACAAAAGTACATCGAATGATAACTTGGAATTGAACTTGAAAATAAAGAACAAAAGTAAAGTAAACTTAGTCTTTTTCTTCTCCGAACAATGGTTGAATCCTTGATCGCCTTCCTTCAAACCTTGGTGTCGCCTTGGATTAGGATCTCGGACGGTTGGATCGTTCCTTGATTGAGAGAAAGAAAAGAAAAAGAGCTTGAAAAGAGAGCAAGAAAAAATAAGAGATAGTAGAAAGAAAGAACAAGCAAAAGCATAGAGAGAGAGAGTATGGGAGAGAGAGCTACTAAGGGAATAGAGAGAGATTGAGAAGAAGACAGAATGGAGAGAGAGCTAGAGAGCAAAAGAAGATGATAGCTGCTGTTTAAATACAGATGCCAAAATTCTGCTGGACGTGATTCAATATAGAATTTTGCCATTTTTCATGCATGTGCATGTGCACCTTTACCCAATTTATGAAAAGCAATATATCATACGTCATCCAAGCCATGCATGGCTTTCCAAGAATAAAATAACGCCCCAAAATTCAAAGTGCCTTGCTGTCGTTTTTTTTTTCTTCTTCATGCATTATACCAACAAATGGTAATGTTACTTATCTTGCACCTTTGCATGGTAACAAAACTTTCTACTTTTTGATTTACATGCCCATGTTTATAAAGTAAAGCAATACTTTCCATTTAAGTGTAGTAATTTTCAATATTTACCTTCTTTAGTAATTTAAGCAACTCCGTACTCTCTTTTGATAATTTTGAGCAACTTTTGTTGACTTTTTTTTTCTCCTCTTACTTTTCTATCGTGGGCAAGGGTATTGTTTTGGAAATACTTTGTTTCTCTACTTTGGTGAGTCTCACATCAAATAGCATTTGTAATAAGAGAATGGGCTAGATGCCAAAATTGCTAGCTTTCCTTAATCATTCTTTCCAATTCCCATGTGGGTCCCACCATTGTTGCATATAATAGCACCAAAGTAATTTAGAAACTACTATTGTTATACCCAAACCAAAACGTGGGAATGAGTGCATGCTATTTTTTTCAAGCTTGGCCGAATCCCACTTTCTAAAAATTCCATCACTTTCTAAAAATGCTATCACTTTCTAAAAATGCTAATGTTGTCCCCACTTTTAGAGAAAATGAATTGCGCATCCTGGCATGATCCAAACCACCCATTTAATTGCCCAAAATTAAATTAACTTGCACTCCTAATTCATCTTAATAGAGCAATCCCAACCACCCATTTGAAAGTCCCCATAGTGGTTTTCATAGAGCAATCTAACCGTCCAAATGGTGGGCGATAATGTAAATTGGTTGCACTCCTCTAATTCATCTCCATAACTTGATCCGAGTCGTCAATTTTAATGAATGTTAATAAAACCCCTCAAATCATCTCCCAAGATCGATCCAAACCATTCATTTTATTGGGCCACAATGTAAATGTTGATTGCACATTTTTTTTACAATTCCAATAATATGATCTTGTCAGGATATATCAACAAATCCAACAGTTGGGTTGCCCAACAAATGGTTTGGATCATCATATATAGTCAAAATTTCCACCCTCTTGGTCTCTTGTGAAATTCAGCCAACATTGGAAATTCGTTGTTTCTCTTTAATATTTCATCTTTTAGCTTCAATTCCTTCAGAAATCCACTTAGAACCCTGAAACACCAAAAACAAGAAAATACCTTAGTAGCACTGCTTTAAAGGACAAAATATGTGTGTTTCCTATCACTACCATTCACACATAAATGAGTTCATCACCTACCTCCGATTGAAGGACCATAACTCAGTCAATTCAACTCGGAATTTATTGAAATTTATCCCATTTCAAAGGTATCGAAGTCTAATTTACATCGGAAGAAACAAAAATGAAAAACTCCATGTATTTTCAAAGTTACGAAGGAAATAGTTAGACTCGCGCTCTGGTCTAGCAGTTCACATACCTACCTCCGATTGAAGGACCATAACTCGCTCAATACAACTCCGAAGGTGTCGAAGTGTAGTTCAAAACGGAAGAAACGGAGATGAAAAACTTCAAGTATTTTGAGAGTTATGATGGAAATAGTTAGACTCACGCTTTTGTCTAGCAGTTTACAGACCTACCTCCGATTGAATGAACATAACTCACTCAATTCAACTTTGAATTCATTAAAATTTGTTCCATATCGAAGGAGTCGAAGTGTAGTTTAAAACGGAAGAAATGGAGATGAAAAACTCCAAGTATTTTGAGAGTTATGATGGAAATAGTTAGACTCGCACGTTCGTGTAGCAGTTTAGAGACCTACCTCCGATTGAATGACCATAACTCACTCAATTCAACTCGTAATTTATTGAAATTTGTTCCATTTTTAAGGAGTCGAAGTCTAGTTTAAAATGGTAGAAACGGATCTCAAAAACTCCAATTACTTTGAGAGTTATGATGGGAATAGTTAGACTCGCGCTTTGGTTTAGCAGTTTACATACCTACCTCCGATTGAAGGACCATAACTCACTCAATTCAACTCGAAATTCATTGAAATTTGTTCCATTTCGAAGGTGTCGAAGTGTAGTTTGAAACGGAAGAAACGGAGATGAAAAAATGCTAGTATTTTGAGGATTATGATGGAAATAGTTAGACTCGCGCTTTGGTCTAGCAGTTGAGATACCCACCTCCGATTGAAGGACCATAACTCACTCAATTCTACTCGAAATTAATTGAAATTTGTTCCATTTCGAAGGAGTCAGAGTGTAGTTTAAAACGGAAGAAATGGAGATGAAAAACTCCAAGTATTTTGAGAGTTATGATGGAAATAGTTAGACTCGCGCGTTCGTGTAGCAGTTTAGAGACCTACCTCCGATTGAATGACCACAACTCACTAAATTCAACTCGTAATTCATTGAAATTTGTTCCATTTTTAAGGAGTCGAAGTGTAGTTTAAAATGGTAGAAACGGATCTCAAAAACTCCAATTATTTTGAGAGTTATGATGGTAATAGTTAGACTCGCGCTTTGGTTTAGCAGTTTACATACCTACCTCCGATTGAAGGACCATAACTAACTCAATTCAACTCGGAATTCATTGAAATTTATCCCATTTCAAAGGTATCGAAGTCTAATTTACATCGGAAGAAACAAAAATGAAAAACTCCATGTATTTTGAAAGTTACGAAGGAAATAGTTAGACTCGCGCTCTGGTCTAGCAGTTCACATACCTACCTCCGATTGTAGGACCATAACTCACTCAATTCAACTCCGAATTAATTGAAATTTGTTCCATTTCGAAGCAGTCGGAGGGTAGTTTAAAACGAAAGAAATGGAGATGAAAAACTCCATGTATTTTGAAAGTTACGAAGGAAATAGTTAGACTAGCGCTTTGGTCTAGCAGTTTACATACCTACCTCCGATTGAAGGACCATAACTCACTCTATTCAACTCTGAATTCGTTGAAATTTGTTACATTTCAATGGTGTCGAAGCGTAGTTTAAAACGGAATAAACTGAGAAGAAAAACTCTAAGTATTTTGAGAGTTATGATGGAAATAGTAACACTCGCGCTTTCGTCTAGCAGTTTACAGACCTACCTCCGATTGAATGACCATAACTCACTCAATTCAACTCGGAATTAATTGAAATTTGTTCAATTTCGAAGGAGTCGGAGTGTAGTTTAAAACGGACGAAATGGAGATGAAAAACTCCAAGTATTTTGAGAGTTATGATGGAATTAGTTAGACTCGGGCTTTTGTCTAGCAGTTTAGAGACCAACCTCCAATTGAATGACCATAACTCACTCAATTCAACTAGTAATTCATTGAAATTTGTTCCATTTCGAAGGAGTCGAAGTGTAGTTTAAAACGGAAGAAATGGAGATGAAAAATTTTCAGGTATTTTGAGAGTTATGATGGAAATAGGTAGACTCGCGCTTTGGTCACATACCTACCTCCGATTGAAGCACCATAACACGCTCAATTCAACTCGGAATACATTGTAATTTATTCCATTTCGAAGGTATCGAAGTACAGTTTACATCGGAAGAAACGGAGATGAAAAACCCCATATTTTTTGAAAGTTATGAAGGAAATAGTAAGACTAGCGCTTTGGTCTAGCAGTTTACATAACTACCTCCGATTGAAGGACCATAACTCACTCAATTTATTAAAATTTGTTACATTTCAAAGGTGTCGAAGCGTAGTTTAAAACGGAAGAAACTGAGATGAAAAACTCCAAGTATTTTGAGAGTTATGATGAAAATAGTTAGACTCGTGCTTTTGTCTAGCAGTTTAGAGACCTACCTCCGATTAAATGACCAAAACTCACTCAATTCAACTCGAAATTCATTGAAATTTATGCCATTTGGAATATGTCGAAGTGTAGTTTAAAACGGAAGAAACAGAGATGAAAAATTCCATGTATTTTAAGAGTTATGATGGAAATAGTTAGACTCGCATTTTCGTCTAGCAGTTTACATACCTACCTCGGATTGAATGACCATATCTCACTTAATTCAACTCGGAATTATTTGAAATTTATTCCATTTCGAAGGAGTCGGAGTCTAATTTAAAACGGAAGAAATGGAGATAAAAACTCCAAGCATTTTTAGAGTTATGATGGAAATAGTTAGACTCGCGCATTCGTGTAGCAGTTTAGAGACATACCTCCAATTGAATGACCATAACTCACTTAATTCAACTCGTAATTCATTAAAATTTGTTCCATTTTCAAAGAGTCGAAGTGTAGTTTAAAATGGAAGAAACTGAGCTCAAAAACTCTAATTATTTTGAGAGTTATGATGGGAATAGTTAGACTCGCGCTTTGGTCTAGCAGTTTACATACCTACCTCCGATTGAAGGACCATAACTCAGTCAATTCAACTCGGAATTTATTGAAATTTATCCCATTTCAAAGGTATCGAAGTCTAATTTACATCAGAAGAAACAAAAATGAAAAACTCCATGTATTTTGGAAGTTACGAAGGAAATAGTTAGACTCGTGCTCTGGTCTAGCAGTTCACATACCTACCTCCGATTGAAGGACCATAACTCGCTCAGTACAACTCCGAAGGTGTCGAAGTGTAGTTCAAAACGGAAGAAACGGAGATGAAAAACTTCAAGTATTTTGAGAGTTATGATGGAAATAGTTAGACTCACGCTTTTGTCTACCAGTTTACAGACCTACCTCCGATTGAATGACCATAACTCACTCAATTCAACTTTGAATTCATTGAAATTTGTTCCAGTTCGAATGAGTCGAAGTGTAGTTTAAAACGGAAGAAATGGAGATGAAAAACTCTAAGTATTTTGAGAGTTATGATGGAAATAGTTAGACTCGCGCGTTTGTGTAGCTGTTTAGAGACCTACCTCCTATTGAATAACCATAACTCACTCAATTCAACTCGTAATTCATTGAAAATTGTTCCATTTTTAAGAAGTCGAAGTGTAGTTTAAAATGGTAGAAACGGATCTCAAAAACTCCAATTATTTTGAGAGTTATGATGGGAATAGTTAGACTCGCGCTTTGGTTTAGCAGCTAACATACCTACCTCCGATTGAAGGACCATAACTCACTCAATTCACCTCGAAATTCATTGAAATTTGTTCCATTTCGAAGGTGTCAAAGTGTATTTTGAAACGGAAGAAACAGAGATGAAAAAATGCTACTATTTTGAGATACCCACCTCCGATTTAAGGACCATAACTCACTCAATTCAACTCGGAATTAATTGAAATTTGTTCCATTTCGAAGGAGTCAGAGTGTAGTTTAAAACGGAAGAAATGGAGATGAAAAACTCCAAGTATTTTAAGAGTTATGATGAAAATAGTTAGACTCGCGCGTTCGTGTAGCAGTTTAGAGACCTACCTCCGATTGAATGACCATAACTCACTCAATTCAACTCGTAATTCATTGAAATTTGTTCCATTTTTAAGGAGTCGAAGTGTAGTTTAAAATGGTAGAAACGGATCTCAAAAACTCCAATTATTTTGAGAGTTATGATGGGAATAGTTAGACTCGCGCTTTGGTTTAGCAGTTTACATACCTACCTCCGATTGAAGGACCATAACTAACTCAATTCAACTCGGAATTCATTGAAATTTATCCTATTTCAAAGGTATCGAAGTCTAATTTACATCGGAAGAAACAAAAATGAAAAACTCCATGTATTTTGAAAGTTACGAAGGAAATAGTTAGACTAGCACTTTGGTCTAGCAGTTTACATACCTACCTCCGATTGAAGGACCATAACTCACTCTATTCAACTCTGAATTCATTGAAATTTGTTACATTTCAATGGTGTCGAAGCGTAGTTTAAAACGGAAGAAACTGAGAAGAAAAACTCTAAGTATTTTGAGAGTTATGATGGAAATAGTAACACTCGCGCTTTGGTTTAGCAGTTTACATACCTACCTCCGATTTAAGGTCCATTACTCACTCAATTAAACTCAAAATTCATTGAAATTTGTTCCATTTCGAAGGTGTCCAAGTGTAGTTCAAAACGGAAGAAACGGAGATGAAAAAATTCAAGTATTTTGAGAGTTATGATGGAAATAGTTAGACTCACGCTTTTGTCTAGCAGTTTACAGACCTACCTCCGATTGAATGACCATAACTCACTCAATTCAACTTTGAATTCATTGAAATTTGTTCCAGTTCGAAGGAGTCGAAGTGTAGTTTAAAATGGAAGAAATGGAGATGAAAAATTTTCAAGTATTTTGAGAGTTATGATGAAAATAGGTAGACTCGCGCTTTGGTCACATACCTACCTCCGATTGAAGCACCATAACACGCTCAATTCAACTCGGAATACATTGTAATTTATTCCATTTCGAAGGTATCGAAGTAGAGTTTACATCGGAAGAAACGGAGATGAAAAACCCCATATTTTTTTAAAGTTACGAAGGAAATAGTTAGACTAGCGCTTTGCTCTACCAGTTTACATACCTACCTCCGATTGAAGGACCATAACTCACTCCATTCAACTCGGAATTTATTAAAAAAATTTACATTTCAAAGGTGTCGAAGCGTAGTTTAAAACGGAAGAAACTGAGATGAAAAACTCCAAGTATTTTGAGAGTTATGATGAAAATAGATAGACTCGCGCTTTTGTCTAGCAGTTTAGAGACCTACCTCCGATTGAATGACCAAAACTCACTCAATTCAACTCGAAATTCATTGAAATTCATGCCATTTGGAATATGTCGAAGTGTAGTTTAAAACGGAAGAAACGGAGATGAAAAATTCCATGTATTTTAAGAGTTATGATGGAAATAGTTAGACTCGCATTATCGTCTAGCAGTTTACAGACCTACCTCGGATTGTATGACCATATCTCACTCAATTTCAACTCGGAATTAATTGAAATTTATTCCATTTCGAAGGAGTCGGAGTGTAATTTAAAACGGAAGAAATGAAGATAAAAACTCCAAGCATTTTTAGAGTTATGATGGAAATAGTTAGACTCGCGCGTTCGTGTAGCAGTTTAGAGACCTACCTCCAATTGAATGACCATAACTCACTCAATTCAACTCGTAATTCATTAAAATTTGTTCCATTTTCAGGGAGTCGAAGTGTAGTTTAAAATGGAAGAAACTGAGCTCAAAAACTCCAATTATTTTGAGAGTTATGATGGAAATAGTTAGACTCGCACTTTGGTCTAGCAGTTTACATACCTACCTCCGATTGAAGGACCATAACTTAGTCAATTCAAGTCGGAATTCATTGAAATTTATCCCATTTCAAAGGTATCGAAGTCTAATTTACATCGGAAGAAACAAAAATGAAAAACTCTATGTATTTTGAAAGTTACGAAGGAAATAGTTAGACTCGCGCTCTGGTCTAGCAGTTCACATACCTACCTCCGATTGAAGGACCATACCTCGCTCAATACAACTCCGAAGGTGTCGAAGTGTAGTTCAAAACGGAAGAAACGGAGATGAAAAACTTCAAGTATTTTGAGAGTTATGATGGAAATAGTTAGACTCACGCTTTTGTCTAGCAGTTTACAGACATATCTCCGATTGAATGACCATAACTCACTCAATTCAACTTTGAATTCATTGAAATTTGTTCCAGTTCGAAGGAGTCGAAGTGTAGTTTAAAACGGAAGAAATGGAGATGAAAAACTCCAAGTATTTTGAGAGTTATGATGGAAATAGTTAGACTCGCGCGTTCATGTAGCAGTTTATAGACCTACCTCCGATTGAATGACCATAACTCACTCAATTCAAGTCGTAATTCATTGCAATTTGTTCCATTTCGAACGTATCAAAGTCTAGTTTACAACGGAAGAAACGGAGATGAAAAACTCCATGTATTTTGAAAGTTACAAAGGAAATAGTTAGACTAGCGCTTTGGTCTAGCAGTTTACATACCTACCTCCGATTGAAGGACCATAACTCACTCTATTCAACTCTGAATTCATTGAAATTTGTTACATTTCAATGGTGTCGAAGCGTAGTTTAAAACGAAAGAAATTGAGTAGAAAAACTCTAAGTATTTTGAGAGTTATGATGGAAATAGTAACATACCTACCTCCGATTGAAGGACCATAACTCAGTCAATTCAACTCGAAATTCATTGAAATTTATTCCATTTTGAAGGTATCGAAGTGTAGTTTACATCGGAAGAAACGGAGATGAAAAAGTCCAAGTATTTTGAGAGTTATGATGGAAATAGTTAGACTCGGGCTTTGGTCTAGCAGTTTACAGACCTATCTCCGATAAAATGACCATAACTCACTAAATTCAACTCGTAATTCATTGAAATTTATTCCATTTCGAAGGAGTCGAAGTGTAATTTAAAACGGAAGAAACGGAGATGAAAAACTCCAAGTATTTTGGGAGTTATGATGGAAACAGTTAGACTCGCGCTTTAGTTTAGCAGTTTAGATACCTACTTCCGATTGAAGGATCATAACTCACTCAATTCAACTCGAAATTCGTTGAAATTTATTCCATTTCGAAGGTATCAAAGTTTAGTTTACATCGGAAGAAACAGAGATGAAAAACTCCAAGTATTTTGACAGTTATGATGAAAATAGTTAGACTCGCGCTTTTGTCTAGCAGTTTAGAAACCTACCTCCGATTGAATGACCAAAACTCACTTAATTCAACTCGAAATTCATTGAAATTCATGCCATTTGGAAGATGTCGATGTGTAGTTTAAAACGGAAGAAACGGAGATGAAAAACTCCATGTATTATAAGAGTTATGATGGAAATAGTTAGACTCGCATTTTCGTCTAGCAGTTTACAGACCTACCTCCGATTGAATGATCATAACTCACTCAATTCAACTCGGAATTCATTGAAATTTATTCCATTTTGAAGGTATCGATGTCTAGTTTACATCGGAAAAAACGGAGATGAAAAACTCCAAGTATTTTGAGAGTTAAGATGGAAATAGTTAGACTCGTGCTTTAGTCTAGCAGTTTACAGACCTATCTCCGATTGAATGACCATAACTTACTCAATTCAACTCGGAACTCATTGAAATTTGTTTCACTTCGAACGAGTCGAAGCGTAGTTTTAAACGAAAGAAACTGAGCTGAAAAACTCTAAGTATTTTGAGTGTTATGATGGAAATAGTTAGACTCGCACTTTGGTCTAGCAGTTTACATACCTACCTCGGATTGAAGGAACATAACTCACTCAATTCAACTCAGAATTCATTGAAATTTGTTACATTTCAATGGTGTCGAAGCGCAGTTTAAAACGGAAGAAACTGAGAAGAAAAACTCACAGTATTTTGAGGGTTATGATGGAAATAGTTAGACCCGCGCTTTCGTTTAGCAGTTTACAAACCTGCCTCCGATTTAAGGACCATAACTCACTCAATTTAACTCGGAATTCATTGAAAGTTGTTCCATTTCGAAGGTGTCGAAGTGTAGTTCAAAACGGAAGAAACGGAGATGAAAAACTCAAAGTATTTTAGGAGTTATGATGGAAATAGTTAGACTTGCGCTTTGGTATATCAGTTTACAGACCAACCTCCGATTAAATGACCATAAATCACTCAATTCAACTCGGAATTCATTGCAATTTGTTCCATTTCGAACGTATCAAAGTCTAGTTTACAACGGAAGAAACCAAGATGAAAAACTCCACGTACTTTGAAACTTACGAAGGTAATAGTTAGAATCATGCTTTGGTCTAGCTGTTTACATACCTACCTCCGATTGAATGACCATGACGCACTCAATTCAACTCGGAATTCATTGAAATTTGTTCCATTTTGAAGGAGTCGAAGTGTAGTTTAAAACGGAAGAAACAGAGATGAAAAACTCCAAGTATTTTGAGGGTTATGATGGAAATAGTTAGACTCGCGCTTTGGTCTAAGAGTTTACATACCTATCTCCGATTGAAGGACCATAACTCACTCAATTCAACTCGGAATTCATTGAAATTTAATCCATTTCGAAGGTATTGAAGTCTAGTTTACATCGGAAGAAACGGAGATGAAAAACTCCAAGTATTTTAAGAGTGATGATGGAAATAGTTAGACTCGCGCTTTGGTCGAGCAGTTTACTGACCTATCTCCGATTGAAAGACCATAACTCACTCAATTCAACTCGAAATTCATTGAAATTTGTTCCATTTCGAAGGAGTCCAAGTGTAGTTTCAAACGGAAGAAACTGAGATTAAAAACTCCAAGTATTTTGAGAGTTATGATGGAAATATTTAGACTCACGCTTTGGTCTAGCAGTCTACTGACCTACCTCCGATTGAAGGACCATAACTCACTAAATTCAACTCGGAATTCACTGAAATTTGTTCCATTTCGAAGGTGTCGAAGCGTAGTTTAAAACGGAAGAAACGGAGATGAAAAACTTTAAGTATTTTCAGAGTTATGATGGAAACAGTTAGACTCGCTCTTTGGTCTAGCAATTTACAGACTTACCACCGATTGAAGGACCATAACTCACTCAATTCAACTCGGAATTCATTAAAATTTATTCCATTTCGAAGGTATCGAAGTCTAGTTTACATTGAAAGAAACGGAGATGAAAAACTCCATGTATTTTGAAAGTTACGAAGGAAATAGTTAGACTCGCGCTTTGGTCTAGCGGTTCACGTACCTACCTCCGATTGAAGGACCAGAACTCACTCAATTCAACTCGGAATTAATTGAAATTTGTTCCATTTCGAAGGAGTCGGAGTGTAGTTTAAAATGGAAGAAATGGAGATGAAAAACTCCAAGTATTTTGAGAGTTATGATGGAAATAGTTAGACTCGGGCTTTCGTCTAGCAGTTTAGAGACCTACCTCCGATTGTATGACCATAACTCACTCAATTCAACTTGTAATTCATTAAAATTTGTTCCATTTCGAAGGAGTCGAAGTGTAGTTTAAAACGGAAGAAACGGAGAAGAAAATTTCCCAGTATTTTCAGGGTTATGATGGAAATAGTTAGACCCGCGCTTTGGTTTAGCAGTTTACATACCTACCTCCGATTTAAGGACCATAACTCACTCAATTTAACTCGGAATTCATTGAAAGTTGTTCCATTTCGAAGGTGTCGAAGTGTAGTTCAACATGGAAGAAACGGAAATGAAAAAATCAAAATATTTTGAGAGTTATGATGGAAATAGTTAGACTTGCGCTTTGGTATATCAGTTTACAGACCAACCTCCGATGAAATGACCATAAATCACTCAATTCAACTCGGAATTCATTGCAATTTGTTCCATTTCGAACGTATCAAAGTCTAGTTTACAACGGAAGAAACGGAGATGAAAAACTCCACGTATTTTGAAAGTTACGAAGGTAATAGTTAGAATCACGCTTTGGTCTAGCAGTTTACATACCTACCTCCGATTGAATGACCATGACGCACTCAATTCAACTCGGAATTCATTGAAATTTGTTCCATTTTGAAGGAGTCGAAGTGTAGTTTAAAACGGAAGAAACAGAGATGAAAAACTCCAAGTATTTTGAGGGTTATGATGAAAATAGTTAGACTCGCGCTTTGGTCTAGGAGTTTACATACCTACATCCGATTGAAGGACCATAACTCACTCAATTCAACTCGGAATTCATTGAAATTTAATCAATTTCGAAGGTACTGAAGTCTAGTTTACACCGGAAGAAACAGAGATGAAAAACTCCAAGTATTTTAAGAGTTATGATGGAAATAGTTAGACTCGCGCTTTGGTCGAGCAGTTTACTGACCTATCTCCGATTGAAAGACCATAACTCACTCAATTCAACTCGAAATTCATTGAAATTTGTTCCATTTCGAAGGAGTCCAAGTGTAGTTTAAAACAGAAGAAACTGAGATTAAAAACTCCAAGTATTTTGAGAGTTATGATGGAAATATTTAAACTCACGCTTTGGTCTAGCAGTCTACATACCTACCTCCGATTGAAGGACCATAACTCACTAAATTCAACTCGGAATTCACTGAAATTTGTTCCATTTCGAAGGTGTCGAAGCGTAGTTTAAAACGAAAGAAACGGGGATGAAAAACTCTAAGTATTTTCAGAGTTACGATGGAAAGAGTTAGACTCGCGCTTTGGTCTAGCAGTTTACAGACCTACCTCCGATTGAAGGACCATAACTCACTCAATTCAACTCGGAATTCATTGAAATTTATTCCATTTCGAAGGTATCGAAGTCTAGTTTACATCGAAAGAAACAGAGATGAAAGACTCCATGAATTTTGAAAGTTACGAAGGAAATAGTTAGACTCGCGCTTTGGTGTAGTAGTTCACGTACCTACCTCCGATTGAAGGACTAGAACTCACTCAATTCATATCGGAATTAATTGAAATTTGTTCCATTTCGAAGGAGTCGGAGTGTAGTTTAGAATGAAAGAAATGGAGATGAAAAACTCCAAGTATTTTGAGAGTTATGATGAAAATAGTTAGACTCGGGCTTTCGTCTAGGAGTTTAGAGACCTACCTCCGATTAAATGACCATAACTCACTCAATTCAACTCGTAATTCATTAAAATTTGTTCCATTTTGAAGGAGTCGAAGTGTAGTTTAAAACGGAAGAAACGGATATTGAAGCACCATAACACACTCAATTCAACTCGAAATTCATTATAATTTATTCGATTTCAAAGGTATCGAAGTCTAGTTTACATCGGAAGAAACGGAGATGAAAAACTACATGTATTTTGAAAGTTACGAAGGAAATAGTTAGACTAGCGCTTTGGTCTACAAGTTTACATACCTACCTCCGATTGAAGGAACATAACTCACTCAATTCAACTCGAAATTCATGCAATTTGGAAGATGTCGAAGTGTAGTTTAAAACGGAAGAAACCGAGTTGAAAAACTCCATGTATTTTAAGAGTTATGATGGAAATAGTTAGACTCGTGCTTTCGTCTAGCAGTTTACAGACCTACCTCCGATTGAAAGACCATAACTCACTCAATTCAACTCGGAATTAATAGAAATTACTCCATTTCGAAGGAGTCGGAGTGTAGTTTAAAACGGAAGAAATGGAGATGAAAAACTACAAGTATTTTGAGAGTTATGATGGAAATAGTTAGACTCGCGCGTTCGTGAAGCAGTTTAGAGACCTACCTCCGATTGAATGACCATAAGTCACTAAATTCAACTCGTAATTCATTGAAATTTGTTCCATCTTTAAGGAGTCGAAGTGTAGTTTAAAATGGTAGAAACAGATCTCAAAAACTCCAATTAGTTTGAGAGTTATGATGGAAATAGTTAGACTCTAGCAGTTTACATACCTACCTCCGATTGAAGGAGCATAACTCACTCAATTTAACTCGGAATTTATTAAAATTTATTCCATTTCGAAGGTATCGAAGTCTAGTTTACATCGGAAGAAACGGAGATGAAAAACTCTAAGTCTTTTGAGAGTTATGATGGAAATAGTTAGACTCGTGCTTTGGTCTAGCTGTTTACAGACCTATCTCCGATAAAATGACTATAACTCACTGAATTCAACTTGTAATTCATTGAAATTTATTCCATTTCGAAGGAGTCAAAGTGTAATTTAAAACGGAAAAACGGAGATGAAAAACTCCAAGTATTTTGAAAGTTATGATGGAAATAGTTAGACTCGCGCTTTGGTCTAGCACTTGAGATACCCACCTACGATTGAAGGACCATAACTAACTCAATTCAACTCGGAATTCATTGAAATTTATTCCATTTCAAAGGTATCAAAGTCTAACTTACATCGGAAGAAACGAAAATGAAAAACTCCATGTATTTTGAAAGTTGCGAAGGAAATAGTTAGACTCGCGCTTTGGTCTAGCAGTTCACATACCTACCTCCGATTGAAGGACCATAACTCACTCAATTCAACTCCGAATTAATTGAAATTTGTTCCATTTCGAAGCAGTCGGAGGGTAGTTTAAAACGGAAGAAATGGAGACGAAAAACTTCATGTATTTTGAAAGTTACAAAGGAAATAGTTAGACTAGTGCTTTGGTCTAGCAGTTTACATACCTACCTCCGATTGAAGGACCATAACTCACTGTATTCAACTCTGAATTCATTGAAATTTGTTACATTTCAATGGTGTCGAAGCGTAGTTTAAAACGGAAGAAACTGAGAAGAAAAACTCTAAGTATTTTGAGAGTTATGATGGAAATAGTAACACTCGCGCTTTGGTTTAGCAGTTTTCATACCTACCTCCGATTTAAGGTCCATAACTCACTCAATTCAACTCAAAAGTCATTGAAATTTGTTCAATTTCGAAGGAGTCGAAGTGTAGTTTAAAACGGAAGAAACTGAGATGAAAAACTCCAAGTATTTTGAGAGTTATGATGGAAATAGTTAGACTCGCGCTTTGGTCTAGCAGTTTACAGACCTACCTCCGATTGAATGACCATAATTACTCAATTCAACTCAGAATTCATTGAAATTTATGCCATTTCGAAGATGTAGAAGTGTACTTTAAAACGGAAGAACCGGAGATGAAAAATTCCAAGTATTTTAAGAGTTATGATGAAAATAGATAGAGTCGCGCTTTCGTCTAGCAGTTTACAGACCTACCTCCGATTGAATGACCACGACTCACTAAATTCAACTCGGAATTCATTGAAATTTGTTCCATTTCGAAGGTGTTGAAGTGTAGTTTAAAAAAGAAGAAACGGATATGAAAAACTTCAAGTATCATAAGAGTTATGATGAAAATAGTTAGACTCGCGCTTTGGTGTAGCTGTTTACAAACCAACCTTCGATTAAATGACCATAACTTACTCAATTCAACTCGGAATTCATTGAAATTTGTTCCATTTCGAAGGTATTGAAGTCTAGTTTACAACGGAAGAAACGGAGATGAAAAACTCCACGTATTTTGAAAGTTATGAAGGAAATAGTTAGAATCACGCTTTGGTGAAGCAGTTTACGTACCTACCTCCGATTGAATGACTACGACTCACTCAATTCAACTCAGAATTCATTGAAATTTCTTCAATTTTGAAGGTGTTGAAGTGTAGTTTAAAACGAAAGAAACGGAAATGAAAACTCCAAGTATCTTAAGAGTTATAATGGAAATAGTTAGACTCGCGCTTTGGTCCAGTAGTTTACAGACGAACCTCCGATTAAATGACCATAACCCACTAAATTCAACTCGGAATTAGTTGAAATTTATTCCATTTCGAAAGAGTCGGAGTATAGTTCTTCAGAGTTATAATGGAAATAGTTAGACTCGCGCTTTGGTCTAGCAGTTTACAGACCTGCCTCCGATTGGATGACCATAACTTACTCCATTCGACTCAGAATTCATTGAAATTTGATCCATTTCGAAGGAGTCAAACTGTAGTTTAAAACGGAAGAAACTGAGATGAAAAACTCCAAGCATTTTGAGATTTTTGATGCGAATAGTTAGACTCGTGCTTTGGTTTAGCAGTTTACATACCTACCTCCGATTGAAGGACCATAACTCACTCAATTCAACTCAAAATTCATTGACATTTGTTCCATTTTGAAAGTGTCGAAGCGTACTTTAAAACGAAAGAAACGGGGATAAAAAACTCTAACTATTTTGAGAGTTATGATGGAAATAATGAGACTCGCGCTTTGGTGTAGCAGTTTACAGACCTACCTCCGATTGAATGACCATAAGTCACTCAATTCTATTCAGAATTCATTAAAATTTGTGCCATTTCGAAGATGTCGAAGTGTAATTTAAAACGGAAGAAACGGTGATGAAAAATTCCTAGTATTTTAAGAGTTATGATGAAAATAGTTAGACTCTCGCTTTCGTCTAGCAGTATACAGACCTACCTCCGATTGAATGACCACGACTCACTCAATTCAACATTGAATTCGTTGAAATTTGTTTCATTTCGATCGTGTTGAAGTTTAGTTTAAAACGGAAGAAACAGATATGAAAAACTCCAAGTATTTTAAGAGTTATGATGAAAATAGTTAGACTCGGGCTTTGGTCTAGCAGTTTACAGACCAACCTCCGATTAAATGACCTTAACTCACTCAATTCAACTTGGAATTCATTGAAATTTGTTCCATTTCGAAGGTATCGAAGTCTAGTTTACAACGGAAGAAACGAAGATGAAAAACTCCACGTATTTTGAAAGCTACGAAGGAAATAGATAGAATCGCGCTTTGGTCTAGCAGTTTACATACCTACCTCCGATTGAATGACTATGACTCACTCAATTGAACTCGGAATTCATTGAAATTTGTTCAATTTCGAAGGTGTTGAAGTGTAGTTTAAAACGGAAGACACGGAGATGAAAAACTCGAAGTATCTTCAGAGTTATAATGGAAATAGTTAGACTCGCGCTTTGGTCGAGCAGTTTACAGACCTGCCTCCGATTGGATGACCATAACTTACTCCATTCGACTGGGAATTCATTGAAATTTGTTCCATTTTGAAGGAGTCGAACTGTAGTTTAAAACGGAAGAAACTGAGATAAAAAACTCCAAGCATTTTGAGACTTTTGATGGAAATAGTTAGACTCGCGCTTTGGTTTAGCAGTTTACATACCTACCTCCGATTGAAGGACCATAACTCACTCAATTCAACTCGAAATTCATTGACATTTGTTCCATTTTAAAAGTGTCGAAGTCTACTTTACATCGGAAGAAACGAAGATGAAAACCTCCAAGTATTTTGGGAGTTATGATGAAAATAGTTAGACTCGTGCTTTGGTCTCGCAATTTACAGACCTATCTCCGATTCAATGACCACAACTCACTCAATTCAACTCGGAATTCCTTGAAATTTGTTCTACTTCGAAGGAGTCGAAGTGTAGTATAAAACGGAAGAAACTGAGAAGAAAAACTCGGAGTATTTTAAGAGTTATGATGGAAATAGTTAGAGTCGCGCTTTTGTCTAGCAGTTTACAGAGCTACATCCGATTGAATGACCATAACTCACTCAATTCAACTTTGAATTCATTGAAATTTGTTCCATTTCGATGGTGTTCGAAGTCTAGTTTAAAATGGAAGGAACGGAGATGAAAAACTTCAAGTATCTTCAGAGTTATGATGAAAATAGTTAGACTCGCGCTTTGGTCTAGCAGTTTACAGACCAACCTCCGATGAAATGACCATAACTCACTCAATTCAACTCGGAATTCATTAAAATTTGTTCCATTTCGAAGGTATCGAAGTTTAGTTTACAGCGGACGAAACGGAGATGAAAAACTGCACGTATTTTGAAAGTTACGAAGGAAATAGTTAGAATCGCACTTTGGTCTAGCAGTTTACATACCTACCTCCGATTGAATGACTATGACTCACTCAATTCAACTCGGAATTCATTGAAATTTGTTCCATTTCGAAGGTGTTGAAGTTTAATTTAAAACAGAAGAAACGGAGATAAAAAACTCCAAGTATCTTAAGAGTTATAATGGAAATAGTTAGACTCATGCTTTAGTCTAGCAGTTTACAGACCTACCTCCGATTGAATGATCAAAACTCACTTAATTCAACTCGGAATTCATTGAAGTTGCTGCCATTTGGAAGATGTCGAAGTGTAGTTTAAAACGGAAGAAACGGAGATGAAAAACTCTAAGTATTTTAAGAGTTATGATGGCAATAGTTACACTCGCGCTTTCGTCTAGCAGTTTAGAGACATACCTCCGATTGAAGGACCATAACTCACTCAATTCAACTCGTAATTCATTGAAATTTGTTCTATTTTGAAGGAGTCGAAGTGTAGTTTAAAACGGAAGAAACGGAGATGAAAAACTCTAAATATTTTGTGAGTTATGGTGGAAATAGTTAGACTCGCACTTTAGTCTAGAAGTTTACAGACCTACCTGTGATTGAATGACCATAACTCACTCAATTCAACTCGGAATTCATTAAAAAATTTTCCAGTTCGAAGGAGTCGGAGGGTAGTTTAAAATGGAAGAAATGGAGATGAAAAACACCATTTATTTTGAAAGTTACAAAGGAAATAGTTAGACTCGCGCTTTGGCCTAGCAGTTCATATACCTACCTACGATTGAAGGACCATAACTCACTAAATTCAACTCGGAATTAGTTGAAATTTGTTCCATTTTGAAGGAGTCGTAGTATAGTTTAAAACGGAAGAAACGGAGATGAAAAATTCCAAGTATTTTGAGAGTTCTGATGGAAATAGTTAGACTCGCGCTTTCGTCTAGCAGTTTACAGACCAATTTCCGATAAAATGACCATAACTCACTAAATTCAATTCGTAATTCGTTGAAATTAATTCCATTTTGAAGTAGTCGAAGTGTAATTTAAAACGGAAGAAACGGAGATGAAAAACTCCAAGTATTTTGAGAGTTATGATGGAAATAGTTAGACTCGCGCGTTCGTGTAGCAGTTTAGATACCTACCTCCGACTGAAGGAGCATAACTCACTCAATTCAACTCGGAATTCATTGAAATTTATTTCATTTCAAAGGTATCGAAGTCTAGTTTACATCGGAAGATACGAAAATGAAAAAACTCTATGTATTTTGAAAGTTACGAAGGAAATAGTTAGACTCGCGCTTTGGTCTAGCAGTTCACATACCTACCTCCAATTGAAGGACCATAACTCACTCAATTCAACACGGAATTAATTGAAATTTGTTCCATTCGGAAGGAGTCGGAGTGTAGTTTAAAACGGAACAAATAGAGATGAAAAACTCCAAGTATTTTGAGAGTTATGATGGAAATAGTTAAGCTCGCGCGTTCGTTTGCAGTTTAGAAACCTACCTCCGATTGAATGACCATAACTCACTCAATTCAACTCGTAATTCATTGAAATTTGTTCCATTTTTAAGGAGTCGAATTATTGTTTAAAATGGAAGACACGGAGCTCAAAAACTCCAATTATTTTGATAGTTATGATGAAAATAGTTAGACTCGCGTTTTGGTCTAGCAGTTTACATACCTACCTCCGATTGAAGGACCATAACTCAATCAATTCAACTCGGAATTCATTGAAATTTGTTACATTTCAATGGTGTCAAAGCGTAGTATAAAACGGAAGAAACTGAGAAGAAAAACTCGAAGTATTTTAAGAGTTATGACGGAAATAGTTAGAGTCGCGCTTTTGTCTAGCAGTTTACAGAGCTACCTCCTATTGAATGACCATAACTCACTCAATTCAACTTTGAATTCATTGAAATTTGTTCCATTTCGAAGGTGTCGAAGTGTAGTTCAAAACGGAAGAAGCGAAGATGAAAAACTCCAAGTATTTTGAGAGTTACGATAGAAATAGTCAGACTTGCGCTTGGGTCTAGCAGTTTACAGACCTACCTCCGATTGAATGACCATAACTTACTCCATTCGACTCGGAATTCGTTAAAATTTGTTCCATTTCGAAGGAGTCAAACTGTAGTTTAAAACAGAAGAAACTGAGATGAAAAACTTCAAGCATTTTGAGATTTTTTATGGAAATAGTTAGACTCGCGCTTTGGTTTAGCAGTTAGCATACCTACCTCTGATTGAAGGACCATAACTCAGTCAATTCAACTCGAAATTCATTGACATTTTTTCCTTTTCGAAGGTGTCGAAGAGTAGTTTAAAACGAAAGAAACGGCGAGAAAAAACTCTATGTATTTTGAGAGTTATGATGGAAATAATGAGACTCGCGCTTTGGTGTAGCAGTTTACAGACCTACCTCCGATTGAATGACCATAAGTCACTCAATTCTACTCAGAATTTATTGAAATTCGTGCCATTTCGAAGATGTCGAAGTGTAGTTTAAAACGAAAGAAACGGAGATGAAAAATTCCAAGTATTTTAAGATATATGATGAAAATTGTTAGACTCTTGCTTTCGTATAGCAGTTTAGGGACCTACCTCTGATTGACTGACCACGACTCACTCCATTCAACTCGGAATTAGTTGAAATTTGTTCCATTTCGATGGTGATGAAGTGTAGTTTAAAATGGAAGAAACGGAGCTCAAAAACTCCAATTATTTTGAGAGTTATGATGGAAATAGTTAGACTCGCGCTTTGGTCTAGCAGTTTACATACCTACCTCCGATTGAAGGACCATAACTCACTCAATTCAACTCGGAATTCATTGAAATTTGTACCATTTCGAAGGTGTTGAAGTGTCGTATAAATCGCGCTTTGGTCTAGCAGTTTACAGACTTACCTCCGATTGAATGACCAAGACTCACTTAATTCAACTCGAAATTTATTGAAATTCATGCCATTTGGAAGATGTCGAAGTTTAGTTTAAAACAGAAGAAACGGAGATGAAAAACTGCATGTATTATAAGAGTTATGATGGAAATAGTTAGACTCGCGCTTTTGTCTAGCGGTTTACAGACCTACCTCCGATTGAATGACCACAACTCACTCAATTCAACTTTGAATTCATTGAAATTTGTTCCAGTTCGAAGGAGTCGAAGTGTAGTTTAAAACGGAAGAAACTGAGATGAAAAACTCCAAGTATTTTGAGAGTTATGATGGAAATAGTTAGACTCGCGCGTTCGTGTAGTAGTTTAGAGACCTACCTCCGATTGAATGACCATAACTCACTCAATTCAACTCGTAATTCATTGAAATTTATTCCATTTTTAAGAAGTTAAATTGTAGTTTAAAAAGGAAGAAACGGAGCACAAAAACTCCAATTATTTTGAGAGTTATGATGGAAATAGTTAGACTCGCGCTTTGGTCTAGCAGTTTACATACCTACCTCCGATTGAACGACCATAACTCACTCAATTCAACTCGGAATTCATTGAAATTTATTCTATTTTGAAGTTATCGAAGTCTAGTTTACATCGGAAGAAACGGAGATGAAAACTCCAAGTATTTTGAGAGTTATGATGGAAATAGTAAGACTCGTGCTTTGGTCTAGCAGTTTACAGACCTATCTCCAATTGAATGACCATAACTCACTCAATTCAACTAAGAATTCATTGAAATTTGTTCCACTTCGAAGGACTCGAAGTGTAGTTTAAAACGGAAGAAACTGAGATGAAAAACTCCAAGTATTTTGAGAGTTATGATGGAAATAGTTAGACTCGCGCGTTCGTGTAGTAGTTTAGAGACCTACCTCCGATTGAATGACCATAACTCACTCAATTCAACTCGTAATTCATTGAAATTTATTCCATTTTTAAGAAGTCAAATTGTAGTTTAAAAAGGAAGAAACGGAGCTCAAAAACACCAATTATTTTGAGAGTTATGATGGAAATAGTTAGACTCGCGCTTTGGTCTAGCAGTTTACATACCTACCTCCGATTGAACGACCATAACTCACTCAATTCAACTCGGAATTCATTGAAATTTATTCTATTTTGAAGTTATCGAAGTCTAGTTTACATCTGAAGAAACGGAGATGAAAACTCCAAGTATTTTGAGAGTTATGATGGAAATAGTAAGACTCGTGCTTTAGTCTAGCAGTTTACAGACCTATCTCCAATTGAATGACCATAACTCACTCAATTCAACTAGGAATTCATTGAAATTTGTTCCACTTCGAAGGAGTCGAAGTGTAGTTTAAAACGGAAGAAACTGAGATGAAAAACTACAAGTATTTTGAGAGTTATGAAGGAAATAGTTAGACTCGCGCTTTGGTCTAGTAGTTTACATACCTACCTCCGACTGAAGGACCATAACACACTCAATTCAACTCGGAATTGAATGAAATTTATTCCATTCCGAAGGTATCGAAGTCTAGTTTACATCGGAAGAAACAGAGATGAAAAACTCGATTTATTTTGAAAGTTACGAAGGAAATAGTTAGGCTAGCGCTTTGGTCTAACAGTTTACATACCTACCTCCGATTGAATGACCATAACTCACTCAATTCAACTCGGAATTCATTGAAATTTGTTACATTTTAATGGTGTCGAAGCGTAGTTTAAAACTGAAGAAACTGAGAAGAAAAACTCGAAGTATTTTAAGAGTTATGATGGAAATAGTTAGAGTCGCACTTTTTTCTAGCAGTTTACAGAGCTACCTCCGATTGAATGACCATAACTCACTCAATTCAACTTTGAATGCATTGAAATTTGTTCCATTTCGAAGGTGTCGAAGTGTAGTTCAAAACGGAAGAAGCGAAGATGAAAAACTTCAAGTATTTTGAGAGGTATGATAGAAATAGTCAGACTCGCGGTTTGGTCTAATAGTTTACAGACCTACCTCCGATTGAATGACCAAAACTCACTTAATTCAACTCGAAATTCATTGAAATTCATGCCATTAGGAATATGTCGAAGTTTAGTTTAAAACGGAAGAAATGGAGATGAAATATTCCAAGTATTTTAAGAGTTAAGATGAAAATAGTTAGACTCGTGCTTTCGTTTAGCAGTTTACAGACCTACCTCCGATTGAATGACCACGACTCACTCAATTCAACTCGGAATTCATTAAAATTTGTTCCATTTCGAAGGTGTTGAAGTGTAGTTTAAAAAAAAGAAACGGATATGAAAAACTTCAAGTATCATAAGAGTTATGATGAAAATAGTTAGACTCGCGCTTTGGTCTAGCAGTTTACAGACCTACCTCCGATTGAATGACCATAACTTACTCCATTCGATTTGGAATTCGTTAAAATTTGTTCCATTCGAAAGAGTCGAACTGTAGTTTAAAACGGAAGAAACTGAGATGAAAGACTCCAAGCATTTTGAGATTTTTGATGGATATAGTTAGACTCGCGCTTTGGTTTAGCAGTTTACATACCTACCTCTGATTGAAGGACCATAACTCACTCAATTCAACTCGAAATTCATTGACATTTGTTCCATTTCGAAGGTGTCAAAGCGTAGTTTAAAACGAAAGAAACGGCGAGAAAAAACTCTATGTATTTTGAGAGTTCTGATGGAAATAATGAGACTCGCGCTTTGGTGTAGCAGTTTATAGACCTACCTCTGATTGAATGACCATAAGTGACTCAATTCTACTCAGAATTTGTTGAAATTCGTGCCATTTCGAAGATGTCGAAGTGTAGTTTAAAACGGAAGAAACGGAGATGAAAATTTCCAAATATTTTAAGAGATATGATGAAAATAGTTAGACTCTCGCTTTCGTCTAGCAGTTTAGGGACCTACCTCCGATTGAATGACCACGACTCACTCAATTCAACTCGGAATTCGTTGAAATTTGTTCCATTTCGATGGTGATGAAGTGTAGTTTAAAACGGAAGAAACGGATATGAAAATTTCGACGTATCTTAAGAGTTATAATGAAAATAGTTAGACTCGCGCTTTGGTCTAGCAGTTTACAGACCAACCTCCGATTAAATGACCATAACTTACTCAATTCAACTCGAAATTCATTGAAATTTGTTCTATTTCGAAGGTATCGAAGTCTACTTTACAACGGAAGAAACGGAGATGAAAAACTCCACGTATTTTGAAACTTATGATGGAAATAGTTAGAATCGCGCTTTGGTCTAGCAGTTTACATACCTACCTCCGATTGAATGACTATGACTCACTTAATTCAACTCGGAATTCATTGAAATTTGTTCCATTTTGAAGGTGTTGAAGTGTAGTATAAATCGCGCTTTGGTCTAGCAGTTTACAAACCTACCTCCGATTGAAAGACCAAAACTCACTTAATTAAACTCGAAATCCATTGAAATTCATGCCATTTGGAAGATGTTGAAGTTTAGTTTAAAACGGAAGAAACGGAGATGAAAAACTGCATGTATTTTAAGAGTTATGACGGAAATATTTAGACTCGCGCTTTTGTCTAGCGGTTTACAGACCTACCTCCGATTGAATGACCACAACTCACTCAATTCAACTTTGAATTCATTGAAATTTGTTCCAGTTCGACGGAGTCGAAGTGTAGTTTAAAATGGAAGAAATTGAGATGAAAAACTCCAAGTATTTTGAGAGTTATGGTGGAAATCGTTAGACTCGCACGTTCGTGTTGTAGTTTAAAGACCTACGTCCGATTGAATGACCATAACTAACTCAATTGAACTCGTAATTCATTGAAATTTGTTCCATTTTTAAGGAGTCGAATTGTAGTTTAAAATGGAAGAAACGGAGCTCAAAAAGTCCAATTATTTTGAGAGTTAAGATGGATATATTTAGACTCGCGCTTTGGTCTAGCAGTTTACATACCTACCTCCGATTGAAGGACCATAACTCACTCAATTCAACTCGGAATTCATTGAAATTTATTACATTTTGAAGGTATCGAAGTCTAGTTTACATCGGAAGAAACGGAGATGAAAAACTCCAAGTATTTTGAGAGTAATGATGGAAATAGTAAAACTCGTGCTTTGGTCTGCAGTTTACAGACCTATCTCCGATTGAATGACCATAACTCACTCAATTCAACTCGGTATTCATTGAAATTTCTTCCACTTCGAAGGAGTCGAAGTGTAGTTTAAAACGGAAGAAACTGAGATGAAAAACTCCAAGTATTTTGAGAGTTATGAAGGAAATAGTTAGACTCGCGCTTTGGTCTAGTAGTTTACATACCTACCTCCGATTGAATGACCATAACACACTTAATTCAACTCGGAATTCATTGAAATTTATTCCATTCCGAAGGTATCGAAGTCTAGTTTACATCGGAAGAAACAGAGATGAAAAACTCCATGTATTTTGAAAGTTACGAAGGAAATAATTAGACTAGCGCTTTGGTCTAACAGTTTACATACCTACCTCCGATTGAAGGACCATAACTCACTCAATTCAACTCGAAATTCATTGAAATTTGTTACATTTTAATGGTGTCGAAGCGTAGTTTAAAATGGAAGAAACTGAGAAGAAAAACTCTAAGTATTTTGAGAGTTATGATGGAAATAGTTAGACTCGCGCTGTGGTTTAGCAGTTTACATACCTACCTCCGATTTAAGGACCATAACTCACTCAATTCAACTCGAAATTCATTGAAATTTGTTCCGTTTCGAAGGTGTCGAAGTGTAGTTTAAAACGGAAGAAGCGGAGATGAAAAACTCTAAGTATTTTGAGAGTTATGATGGAAATAGTCAGACTCGCGCTTTGGTCTATGACTTTACAGACCTACCTCCGATTGAATGACCAAAACTCACTTAACTCAACTCGAAATTCATTGAAATTCATGCCATTTGGAAGATGTCGAAGTTTATTTTAAAACAGAAGAAATGAAGATGAAAAACTATATGTATTTGAAATTGAATCAAAGAAAGAAGGGACTTTTTCTATAACCAGAAGAAGAGGGCTATTTTGAAGGGAACCGAAAGAAGGAAGACTAACCTTTACAAGAAAAGATCTTCCGAAAGCCTTCCCCTCTCGTCTGAAGCAAGCTACAGCTTCTTTAAAGCCCCCTATCACGTACTATACTAATAAGGGCTAATAGGGCTTACTGCTTGCTGGCGCGGAAGCTACCGCTTCACAAATGAATGAAGGAAGAAGGCATCGACTTCTCTATCTTATCCGCTGATGGAACGATAAGAAGACATGCCCTACCAATGAATAAATAAGATTTGTTTCGAAGAGAGACAGACGGCTTCTTCCCCGTCCAGAGTTTAACCTCACTAACTTGAAAGAGACTACTCCTCTGGAAGGAACGACTCTATATAAAGAGACGCGCTACGACGCTGGATACTCGATAAAAGTCAATTGATCTATGGATCCATGAACAGAGCTAGGGGAACCTGCGCACGCAAGAGAAGTGTGGTAATACCACTTAAGGGCGGATAGACCGTCCACCCAGTGCCGCTACCCACTTCTACTACTTGGAGTTGGTGTTCTCTCATCAAGCGCCTTACCCGATAGAGCCGCCTAGCTTAAAGAATTTCCTTCTTCCGACTTTCACTACGGTGCCGGCTTCTCTTCCCTGACCCAATCTTCACTTTTCGACATCCGTAACGGATTAAGAAAAGCGTTCTAACAGCAGTTACACAGCCCTTGAATATCTTAGATAGCAGTAAGTGAAAGAAGGGTACTAAGTAGCTGGGAATGCGGCCTCCCTTCCCCGTGCGTGCTAGCGTGCGAGCGTTCAAGCGTGCTAGCAGGGGGAGATATCGTAACGGAAGGAACAGAGCTACAGCCAAGGTACTCAACTAGGGCTGCTAGCTTAAGAGTTATGATGAAAATAGTTAGACTCGCGCTTTAGTCTAGCGGTTTACAGACCTACCTCTGATTGAATGACCATAACTCACTGAATTCAACTTTGAATTCATTGAAATTTGTTCCAGTTCGAAGGAGTCGAAGTGTAGTTTAAAACGGAAGAAACTTAGATGAAAAACTCTGAGTATTTTGAGACTTATGATGGAAATAGTTAGACTCGCGCTTTGGTCTAGCAGTTTGCAGACCTACCTCCGATTGAATGACCATAAGTTACTCAATTCAACTCAGAATTCATTGAAATTCATGCCATTTCGAAGATGTAGAAGTGTAGTTTAAAACGGAAGAAACGGAGATGAAAAATTCCAAGTATCTTAAGAGTTATGATGAAAATAGTTAGACTCGCGCTTTGGTCTAGCAGTTTACAGACCAACCTCCGATTAAATGACCATAACTCACTCAATTCAACTCGGAATTCATTGAAATTTGTTCCATTTCGAACGTATCAAAGTCTAGTTTACAACGGAAGAAACGGAGATGAAAAACTCCACGTATTTTGAAATTTACGAAGGAAATAGATAGAATCGCGCTTTGGTCTAGCAGTTTACATACCTACCTCCGATTGAAAGACTATGACTCACTCAATTCAACTCGGAATTCATTGAAATTAGTTCCATTTCGAAGGTGGGTAAGTGTAGTTTAAAACGGAAGAAACGGAGATGAAAAACTCCAAGTATTTTGTGAGTGATGGTGGAAATAGTTAGACTCGCGCTTTAGTCTAGCAGTTTACAGACCTACCTCCAATTGAATGACCATAACTCACTCAATTCAACTCGGAATTCATTAAAATTTGTTCCAGTTTGAAGGAGTCGGAGGGTAGTTTAAAACGGAAGAAATGGAGATGAAAAACTCCAAGTATTTTGAAAGTTACGAAGGAAATAGTTAGACTCGCGCTTTGGCTTAGCAGTTCACATACCTACCTCCGATTGAAGGACCATAACTTACTAAATTCAACTCAGAATTAGTTGAAATTTGTTCCATTTCGAAGGAGTCGGAGTATAGTTTAAAACGGAAGAAACGGAGATTAAAAATTCCAAGTATTTTGAGAGTTCTAATGGAAATAGTAAGACTCGTGCTTTTGTTTAGCAGTTTACAGATAAACTTTCGATAAAATGACCATAACTCACTAAATTCGACTCGTAATTCATTGAAATTTATTCCATTTTGAAGGAATCAATGTGTAATTTAAAACGGAAGAAACGGAGTTGAAAAACTCAAAGTATTTTGAGAGTTATGATGGAAATAGTTAGACGCGCGCTTTGGTCTAGTAGTTTAGATACCGACCTCCGATTGAAGGACCATAACTCACTCAATTCAACTCGGAATTCATTGAAATTTATTCCATTTCAAAGGTATCGAAGTCTAGTTTACATCGGAAGAAACGAAAAAGAAAAACTTCATGTATTTTGAAAGTTACAAAGGAAATAGTTAGACTCACGCTTTGGTCTAGGAGTTCACATACCTACCTCCGATTGAAGGACCATAACTCACTCAATTCAACTGGGAATTAATTAAACTTTGTTCCATTTCGAAGGAGTCGGAGTGTAATTTAAAACGGAAGAAATGGAGATGAAAAACTCCAAGTATTTTGATAGTTATGATACAAATAGTTAGACTCGCGCGTGCGTGTAACAATTTAGAGACCTACCTCCGATTGAATGACCATAACTCACTCTATTCAAGTCGTAATTCATTGAAATTTGTTCCATTTTTAAGGAGTCGAATTGTAGTTTAAAATGGAAGAAACGGAGCTCAAAAACTCCAATTATTTTGAGAGTTATGATGGAAATAGTTAGACTCGCTCTTTGGTCTAGCAGTTTACATACCTACCTCCGATTGAAGGACCATAACTCACTCAATTCAACTCGGAATTCATTGAAATTTACTCAATTTTGAAGGTATTGAAGTTTAGTTTACATCGGAAGAAACAAAGATGAAAAACTCCATGTATTTTAAAAGTTACGAAGGAAATAGTTAGACTAGCGCTTTGGTCTAGCAGTTTACATACCTACCTCTGATTGAAGGACCATAACTCACTCAATTCAACTCAGAATTCATTGAAATTTCTTACATTTCAATGGTGTCGAATCGTAGTTTAAAATGGAAGAAACGGAGAAGAAAAGCTCTAAGTATTTTGAGAGTTATGATGGAAATAGTTAGACTCGCGCTTTTGTCTAGCAGTTTACAAACCTACCTCCGATTGAATGACCATAACTCACTCAATTCAACTTTGAATTCGTTGAAATTTGCTCCAGTCCGAAGGAGTCGAAGTGTAGTTTAAAACGGAAGAAACTGAGATGAAAAACTCCACCTATTTTGAGAGTTATGATTGAAATAGTTAGACTGGCGCTTTGGTCTAGTAGTTTACAGACCTACCTCCGATTGAATGACCATAAGTCACTCAATTCAACTCAGAATTCATTGAAATTTATGCCATTTCGAAGATGTAGAAGTGTAGTTTAAAACGGAAGAAACGGAGATGAAAAATTCCAAGTATTTTAAGAGTTATGATGAAAATAGTTAGACTCGCGCTTTCGTCTAGCAGTTTACAGACCTACCTCCGATTGAATGACCACGACTCACTCAATTCAACTCGGAATTCATTAAAATTTGTTCCATTTCGAAGGTGCTGAAGTGTAGTTTAAAAAAGAAGAAACGGATATGAAAAACATCAAGTATCATAAGAGTTATGATGAAAATAGTTAGACTCGCACTTTGGTCTAACAGTTTACAGACCTACCTCCGATTGAATGACCATAACTTACTCCATTCGACTCGGAATTCATTGAAATTTGTTCCATTTCGAAGGAGTCGAAGTGTAGTTTAAAACAGAAGAAACAGCAATGAAAAACTCCATGTATTTTGAAAGTTACGAAGGAAATAGTTACACTCGCGCTTTCGTCTAGCAGTTTACAGACCTACCTCCGATTGAATGAGCACGACTCACTCAATTCAACTCGGAATTCATTAAAATTTGTTCCATTTCGAAGGTGTTGAAGTGTAGTTTAAAAAAGAAGAAACGGATATGAAAAACTTCAAGTATCATAAGAGTTATGATGAAAATAGTTAGACTCGCGCTTTGGTCTAACAGTTTACAGACCTACCTCCGATTGAATGACCATAACTTACTCCATTCGACTCGGAATTCATTGAAATATGTTCCATTTCGAAGGAGTCGAACTGTAGTTTAAAACGGAAGAAACTGAGATGAAAAAGTCCAAGCATTTGAAGATTTTGGATGGAAATAGTTAGACTCGCGCTTTGGTTTAGCAGTTTACATACCTAACTCCGATTGAAGGACCATAACTCACTCAATTCAACTCGGAATTCATTGAAATTTATTTCATTCCGAAGGTATCGAAGTCTAGTTTACATCGGAAGAAACGGAGATGAAAAACTCCATGTATTTTGAAAGTTACAAAGGAAATAGTTAGACTAGCGCTTTGGTCTAGCAGTTTACATACCTACCTCTGATTGAAGGACCATAACTGACTCAATTCAACTCGGAATTAATTGAAATTTATTACATTTCGATGGTGTCGAAGCGTAGTTTAAAACGGAAGAAACTGAGAAGAAAAACTCTAAGTATTTTGAGAGTTATGATGGAAATAGTTAATCTCGCGCTCTGGTTTAGCAGTTTACATACCTACCTCCGATTTAAGGACCATAACTCACTCAATTCAACTCGAAATTCATTGAAATTTGTTCCATTTAGAAGGTGTCGAGGTGTAGTTCAAAACGGAAGAAGCGGAGATGAAAAACTCCAAGTATTTTGAGAGTTATGATGGAAATAGTCAGACTCGCGCTTTGGTCTAGGAGTTTACAGACCTACCTCTGATTGAATGACCAAAACTCACTTAATTCAACTCGAAATTCATTTAAATTCATGCCATTTGGAAGATGTCGAGCTTTAGTTTAAAACGGAAGAAACGGAGATGAAAAACTGCATGTATTTTAAGAGTTATGATGGAGCTCTTGGCTTATGTCGAGATATTGATTCCTTCTTACCCATATGCTTCACACAAGGGGTTTTAGCCTTAGCTTACTAAGCGCTGGTTCTATGCGAAAGCTTCCCGATCCTTACTCAGTCCAAGAAGGGGATATGATCTTACTTGTTTAGCTGCGGATCCGTTCCCAGTGAAGGGAGTGTTTTTCTTGAGCTCTCTCGGTTAACTCGCTGAAAGTGATTGAGTTAGTCTCTCTCTCAATCGTAGACGACTCTCAACACATTGAACGTGACGAGTGCATCCTCACTAATCCTCCTTAGCAGCGGGCAGAAGGCGCTCCACTCTAAACCTTGGCAGAAACGGGTCTTTGTCTCGCCATGAATTGATCTTCCGTCTGGAGCACCTTCGCACGACCAATCGCCGAACCAACTCGCGCTCAATGGGTACGCACTCAACTTCTTTTCACTCTCTTAGCTAGGCACTCTTCAATCGTATTCAGGCATCATCTAACCACTGATATGCCCTAGACCAATTAGACTACTTACTACGTCAATTGTAAAGTTAGACTCGCGCTTTTGTCTAGCAGTTTACAGACCTACCTCCGATTGAATGACCATAACTCACTAAATTCAACTTTGAATTCATTGAAATTTGTTCCAGTCCGAAGGAGTCGAAGTGTAGTTTAAAACGGAAGAAACTGAGATGAAAAACTCCACGTATTTTGAGAGTCATGATGGAAATAGTTAGACTGGCGCTTTGGTCTCGCAGTTTACAGACCTACCTCCGATTGAATGACCATAAGTCACTCAATTCAACTCAGAATTCATTGAAATTTATGCCATTTCGAAGATGTAGAAGTGTAGTTTAAAACGGAAGAAACGGAGATGAAAAATTCCAAGTATTTTAAGAGTTATGATGAAAATAGTTAGACTCGCGCTTTCGTCTAGCAGTTTACAGACCTACCTCCGATTGAATGACCACGACTCACTCAATTCAACTCGAAATTCATTAAAATTTGTTCCATTTCGAAGGTGCTGAAGAGTAGTTTAAAAAAGAAGAAACGGATATGAAAAACTTCAAGTATCATAAGAGTTATGATGAAAATAGTTAGACTCGCGCTTTGGTCTAACAGTTTACAGACCTACCTCCGATTGAATGACCATAACTTACTCCATTCGACTCGGAATTCATTGAAATTTGTTCCATTTCGAAGGAGTCAAAGTGTAGTTTAAAACAGAAGAAACAGAGATGAAAAACTCCATGTATTTTGAAAGTTACGAAGGAAATACTTACACTCGCGCTTTCGTCTAGCTGTTTACAGACCTACCTCCGATTGAATGAGCACGACTCACTCAATTCAACTCGGAATTCATTAAAATTTGTTCCATTTCGAAGGTGTTGAAGTGTAGTTTAAAAAAGAAGAAACGGATATGAAAAACTTCAAGTATCATAAGAGTTATGATGAAATAGTTAGACTCGCGCTTTGGTCTAATAGTTTACAGACCTACCTCCGATTGAATGACCATAACTTACTCCATTCGACTCGGAATTCATTGAAATTTGTTTCATTTCGAAGGAGTCGAACTGTAGTTTAAAACGGAAGAAACTGAGATGAAAAAGTCCAAGCATTTTGAGATTTTGGATGGAAATAGTTAGACTCGCGCTTTGGTTTAGCAGTTTACATACCTAACTCCGATTGAAGGACCATAATTCACTCAATTCAAGTCGAAATTCATCGACATTTGTTCAATTTTGAAGGTGTCGAAGCGTAGTTTAAAACGAAAGAAAAAGAGATGAAAAACTCCATGTACTTTGAAAGTTACGAAGGAAATAGTTAGACTCGCGCTTTGTACTAGTAGTTCACATACCTACCTCCGATTGAAGGACCATAACTCACTCAATTCAACTCGGAATTAATTGAAATTTGTTCCATTTCGAAGGAGTCGGAGTGTAGTTTAAAACAGAAGAAATGGAGATGAAAAACTCCAAGTATTTTGAGAGTTATGATGGAAATAGTTAGACTCGCGCGTTCGTGTAGCAGTTTAGAGACCTACCTCCGATTGAATGGCCGTAACTCACTCAATTCAACTCTTAATTCATTGAAATTTGTTCCATTTTTAAGGAGTCAAAGTGAAGTTTAAAATGGTAGAAACGGATCTCAAAAACTCTAATTATTTTGAGAGTTATGATGGAAATAGTTAGACTTGCGCTTCGGTCTAGCAGTTTACATACCTACCTCCGATTGAAGGACCATAAGTCACTCAATTCAACTCGGAATTCATTGAAATTTACTCCATTTTGAAGGTATCGAAGTCTAGTTTACATCGGAAGAAATGGAGATGAAAACCTCCAAGTATTTTGAGAGTTATGATGAAAATAGTTAGACTCGTGCTTTGGTCTAGCAGTTTAGAGACCTATCTCCAATTGAATGACCACAACTCACTCAATTCAACTAGGAATTCATTGAAATTTGTTCCACTTCGAAGGAGTCGAAGTGTAGTTTAAAACGGAAGAAACTGAGATGAAAAACTCCAAGTATTTTGAGAGTTATGATGGAAATAGTTAGACTCGCGCTTTGGTCTAGTAGTTTACATATCTACCTCCGATTGAAGAACCATAACACACTCAATTCAACTCGGAATTCATTGATATTTATTCCATTCCGAAGGTATCGAAGTCTAGTTTACATCGGAAGAAACGGAGATGAAAAACTACATGTATTTTGAAAGTTACAGAGGAAATAGTTAGACTAGCGCTTTGGTCTAGCAGTTTACATACCTACCTCCGATTGAAGGACCATAACTGACTCAATTCAACTCGAAATTAATTGAAATTTATTACATTTCGATGGTGTCGAAGCGTAGTTTAAAACGGAAGAAACTGAGAAGAAAAACTCTAAGTATTTTGAGAGTTATGATGGAAATAGTTAGGCTCGCGCTCTGGTTTAGCAGTTTACATACCTACCTCCGATTTAAGGACCATAACTCACTCAATTCAACTCGAAATTCATTGAAATTTGTTCCATTTAGAAGGTGTCGAAGTGTAGTTCAAAACGGAAGAAGCGGAGATGAAAAACTCCAAGTATTTTGAGAGTTATGATGGAAATAGTCAGACTCGCGCTTTGGTCTAGGAGTTTACAGACCTACCTCCGATTGAATGACCAAAACTCACTTAATTCAACTCGAAATTCATTTAAATTCATGCCATTTGGAAGATGTCGAGGTTTAGTTTAAAACGAAAGAAACGGAGATGAAAAACTGCATGTATTTTAAGAGTTATGATGGAAATAGTTAGACTCGCGCTTTTGTTAGCAGTTTTCAGACCTACCTCCGATTGAATGACCATAACTCACTCAATTCAACTTTGAATTCATTGAAATTTGTTCCAGTTCGAAGGAGTCGAAGTGTAGTTTAAAACGGAAGAAACTGAGATGAAAAACTCTATGTATTTTGAGAGTTATGATGGAAATAGTTAGACTGGCGCTTTGGTCTAGCAGTTTACAGACCTACCTCCGATTGAATGACCATAAGTCACTCAATTCAACTCAGAATTCATTGAAATATATGTCATTTTGAAGATGTAGAAGTGTAGTTTAAAACGGAAGAAACGGAGATGAAAAATTCTAAGTATTTTAAGAGTTATGATGGAAATAGTTAGACTCGCGCTTTCGTCTAGCAGTTTACAGACGTACCTCCGATTGAATGACCACGACTCACTCAATTCAACTCGGAATTCATTAAAATTTGTTTCATTTCGAAGGTGCTGAAGTGTTGTTTAAAAAAGAAGAAACGGATATGAAAAACTTCAAGTATCATAAGAGTTATGATGAAAATAGTTTGACTCGCGCTTTGGTCTAACAATTTACAGACCTACCTCCGATTGAATGACCATAAGTTACTACATTCGACTCGGAATTCAATGAAATTTGTTCTATTTCAAAGGAGTCAAAGTGTAGTTTAAAATGGAAGAAACTGAGATGAAAAAGTCCAAGCATTTTGAGATTTTGGATGGAAATAGTTAGACTCGCGCTTTGGTTTAGCCGTTTACATACCTACCTCCGATTGAAGGACCATAACTCACTCAATTCAACTCGAAATTCATTGACATTTGCTCCATTTCGAAGGTGTCGAAGCGTAGTTTAAAACGAAAGAAACAGAGATGAAAAATTCCATCTATTTTGAAAGTTACGAAGGAAATAGTTAGACGCGCGCTTTGGTCTAGCAGTTCACATAGCTACCTCCGATTGAAGGACCATAACTCACTCAATTCAAGTCGGAATTAATTGAAATTTGTTCCATTTCGAAGGAGTCGGAGTGTAGTTACGGAAGAAATGGAGATGAAAAACTCCAAGTATTTTGAGAGTTATGATGGAAATAGTTAGACTCGCGCGTTCGTGTAGCAGTTTAGAGACCTACCTCCGATTGAATGACCATAACTCACTCAATTCAATTCGTAATTCATTGAAATTTGTTCCATTTTTAAGGAGTCAAGGTATAGTTTAAAATGGTAGAAACGGATCTCAAAAACTCCAATTATTTTGAGAGTTATGATGGAAATAGTTAGACTCGCGCTTTGGTCTAGCAGTTTACATACCTACCTCCGATTGAATGACCATAACTCACTCAATTCAACTCGGAATGCATTGAAATTTATTCCATTTTGAAGGTATCGAAGTCTAGTTTACATCGGAAGAAACGGGGATGAAAACCTCCAAGTATTTTGAGAGTTATAATGAAAATAGTTAGACTCGTGCTTTGGTCTACCAGTTTACAGACCTATCTCCGATTGAATGACCACAACTCACTCAATTGAACTCGGAATTCATTGAAATTTGTTATACTTCGAAGGAGTCAAATTGTAGTTTAAAACGGAAGAAACTGAGATGAAAAACTCCAAGTATTTTGAGAGTTATGATGGAAATAGTTAGACTCGCGCTTTGGCCTAGTAGTTTACATACTTACCTCCGATTGAAGGAACATAACACACTCAATTCAACTAGGAATTAATTTAAATTTATTCCATTCCGAAGGTATCGAAGTCTAGTTTACATCGGAAGAAACGGAGATGAAAAACTCCATGTATTTTGAAATTTACGAAGGAAATAGTTAGACTAGCGCTTTGGTCTAGCAGTTTACATACCTACCTCCGATTGAAGGACCATAACTCACTCAATTCAACTCAGAATTCATTGGAATTTCTTACATTTCGAGAGTTATGATGGAAATAGTTAGACTCGCGCTTTGGTTTAGCAGTTTACATACCTACCTCCGATTTAAGGACCATAACTCACTCAATTCAACTCGAAATTCATTGAAATTTGTTCCATTTCGAAGGTGTCGAAGTGTAGTTCAAAACGGAAGAAACGTAGATGAAAAACTCCAAGTATTTTGAGAGTTATGATGGAAATAGTCAGACTCGCGCTTTGGTTTAGCAGTTTACAGACCTACCTCTGATTGAATGACCAAAACTCACTTAATTCAACTCGAAATTTATTGAAATTCATGCCATTTAGAAGATGTCAAAGTTTAGTTTAAAACGGAAGAAACGGAGAGGAAAAACTGCATGTATTTTAAGAGTTATGATGGAAATAGTTAGAGTCGCGCTTTTGTCTAGCAGTTTACAGACCTACCTCCGATTGAATTACCATAACTCACTCAATTCAACTTTGAATTCATTAAATTTGTTCCAGTTCGAAGGAGTCGAAGTGTAGTTTAAAACGGATGAAACTGAGATGAAAAACTCCAAGTATTTTGAGAGTTATGATGGAAATAGTTAGACTCACGCTTTGGTCTAGCAGTTTACAGACCTACTTCGGATTAAATGACCATAAGTCACTCAATTCAACTCAGAATTCATTGAAATTCATGCCATTTCGAAGATGTAGAAGTGTAGTTTAAAACAGAAGAAACGGAGATGAAAAATTCCAAGTATTTTAAGAGTTATGATGGTGTGGGACCCGATCCCACGAGAGGGGTGGGGCGCGAGCCGCCATGCTCTCTCTTGGTCTCTCGTACCCACGCGATTGGCGTGTGCTCTTTTATTATTGATTTTAATTCATCTTTTATGTGAACTTGGGATCACTAAGGCAATCCGAATTCCACTCAAAAGAGAGTGACAGAGTCGCCACCTAGATGAGGGATCTAGGACCCATAATTAACCAGAAATCTAGACTCGTTACCTGGTTGCAAGAATGGAAGGTATGGGGAGTTACCACCACATGCACTATTCCTGCCCGATAATCGGTCTTCAATTCCAAAAGTTAACTCTTTCGAATTTCTTTTAAATGGCTCATTTAACTCTATATTAATGTGCGAATTATGTGACATGCATCCTAAGATCTAATTTCAATGTAATTCCTAAATGTGTATCATGATTTTCTTAATCTGTTTGAATTCAATCTAAGTGAAAGTTCTCCTAAACTTCTAATTTCATGGAAAGTCCTAAGTGATTTAATTACTTTTAATTTAAGGATTAATGTACAAAATGCCACTTATGTGTGGAGCCGACTCGTGATTGGTATGCCATAAAACATCCAAGCTGCCTACGTACCCAAGCCTCACTAGGATCAGAGTCGACGTAGTTCGGTGCACCTAAGCTAAGCTACTTATGCCTAACTCATCTAAGACACCGATCTATACTGGATTGACTGTTTCAACAGTTTTAAGAGAAGTTATTTAATTCAAGTTGAAGATTTTATTATCCTAGGACTTCATCTAAGATGCTATATGACCCTATCTAAGTGCAAGTTGTCCCTTAGACTAATGCAGGTTAACCTACATCCTAGGTAACTAGGCTTGTCCTATGGGAAAAAATGATGACTAGTGTAACTAGATCTATGGGACGGTTGCTATACATAGCAAACGCCCGTGATGAGGCTGGACTCCTAACTCTAGGACTCCCTAAAACCTAGGACACGACATGACGTAAGTGTTCCTGAATAGGGCTCTAATGGTTCTTACGATGGAAACTGTAATCCAATGGTTCCGAAAGATATGATGTAAATTGATTCAAGTTCTTGAAGTTAATGAATTTCAGATTTCAAGGATTTTCGATTCCTAAACATTTAAGGAATACCAAAGGCTCTATGGTTCACAAATTTCGGCCTCGAATTACATCCATGGAAGGGAATCGTGTGCTCTTCCCTTGCACAATTTAATACTTAACTTATAGCACCTTATTGCCTGGCATATTTCTCAGGATTTCCGTGGACAATGATCCTCGGAGCCAATAACATGCTATAATTTAAATATTCAAATTGTCAAGGATCGATTGCAATTGGGATACGATTATGGATGCTGTGACCATTTTACAAAGAAAATCTAAGATTCCTAAGATTTCTGTTTCAGCAGATTAAGGAATGAATATGTGACAGAAATTTAAGGTTCCTTAGAAATTTTCATGATGATTTTGATTAATTCCAATTTTTAATGGATTTTATCGATTTCAGACCACCTGAATGATTTTACAAATGAACTCATTACAAACAAATTCGAAATAAATTGAAATTTCTACAGTAACAATATAGGAATGAATATAGCTTACTGGAAAAAGTTCATTGATTTTTATGTTAATCTCCTATTAATTTTTTATTTAATAACAATGAGACCAAATTGTTAAATTTTGACAGAAACTCTTAAAAATAGAAATCTAAATTCATTGAAATTTCTACAGTAATAAGATATGAGTGAGCATAGTACACTGTGAAATTTTCATGAATTTTAGATATGATTTATTATTAATTTCAGATATTTAAAGATTCAGACCAGATTATGAATTTACACTACATCCCTTAGGAAACAAATTCCAAATCAATTGAAAATTTACAGCAACATGATATATGGAATATAAGACTACTGTAAAAAGTTTGAAAATTTTAATTATAATTTGATATTAATAAAAGACCTCGCAAAATCTGGTTATTTTCAAAGAAAATATCAAACAACATACCAAATAAAATCCTAAAATTATTAAAAATTCATAGTAGAATATATCAGCATCATATTATTTTTTCACGAAATTTCATTAATTTTAGAATCTATTTGGTATATTTTCCATTTTTCTTCTTCGAAAAGATGTTTTTTAAGAGTTTTCTATTTTTTAAACATGATTTTTTAGAAAATTACGACTTTGAAAAATGTCCTTTAACATAGTTCTGATGTGATGAACATAAAAAAATTTTAATATTCCGAAAAATAGATCATCCTGAGATAGCTATTTTTTCCAATTTCTTAATATCTCAGTCATTATTTCAAATAAAATTCCAATCTTCACTCAAATTCTTGAAACCCTATAATCCAATGTCCGATCCGATCCGATGGTTCTTTTACTCTATTTAAATAGATCAGCGTATTAAATTTTGAGACGAATCGGACTTGAAACACTCATGTAAAATACGATTTTTAGCACACCCATATAATATTAAATTAAATACGATTAAATGCTAAAATCATGCAAAAATAGATAAAAAAATACAGAACAATTCTGGAAAAATCTGAGAAGAGTGCACCCACCTTTGGTCGAGATCCTTGCCGAATCCACGAGCCTAAGAATCCGAGAAAATTCGCCGACGCTCAATCCGATGTCCTCTCTTCTTTCTTTTTTTCTTTCTTTTATATTTTGTTTCTTTTTTTTACCACTCAGATAGATGGAGAGAGAGAGAGAGAGAGAGACAGAGAGAGACAGAGAGAGAATAGGAGTGAGTGAGAGTGAGAGTGCGAGAGGCAGAGTGAGAGTGAGAGTGAGTGAGAGTGAAACAGAGAGATAGAGAGGGAGAGAGACAGAAAGATAGAGAGTGAGAGAGAAACAGAGAGATAGAGAGGGAGAGAGGCAGAGAGATAGAGAGTGAGAGAGAAACAGAGAGATAGAGAGTGACAGAGACAAAGGAAGAACGATGCTCTGTTATTTTTTATTTTTTTTTTTGAAAAAAACAAAATCTCACCCGCTGCTCTCTCGGAAAAGAATGTGGGATCTGCCCTTTTTCGGAGAAGGCGAGAGCTGCCCTCTTCTAGGAGAATCCGAGAACTGCTTGCTGAGTGGGGGGAGAAATCTGCTGCTCGAAGAGGAGAGGGGTCTGTTGAGATGGATATAGAGGGAGACGAGAGTGGTAATGGGGAGCGATATGCTGCTCGTGTGGAGGAGAAGGATCTGTTGAGATGGATATAGAGGTGAGGGAGGGCTGTTGAATCAACCAGAAGGTGGGAGAACCCCGAGAGTTGCTTTCTCTCCAGCCATTATCAACGAATCCCTTTTTTTTTCAATGCTAGCCTCCCCCCTGTTAATTCCACTCCCACACGCTTTTAGCCTTCTTTGCCTAAATCCAATAATAGCAGGAACAGCTGCTCTGTTTCTCTAAAAATAAAGATTCTCTTTATAATTTGCCAAGAAGAAAAAGCTTTCCTAAATTTATGTGGAACCAAAGAAAATAGCAACAAAGCTTCTTTCTAAAGTATCACATACATACCTTTAAAAAAAAAACAAAAATGGGTCAAAGGAATTTAATTGTGAGATTAGAGAACCCCAAAAGTAGAAAGAGAGAGTATCATGCATGCATGCACGTGAGGACATGATTTATTTCTTTTTTACCGACCATGCAAAAATGGGTGTGAATATCATCCTCCTTCTTACAATGTTTAATTGCCAAGCACATCTTAAGATGGGGCCCACCTCATGGAGCCATCCGAACCAACTAATTGATGGGTCACAATGCAAATTAGTTGCACCCTGCGAATCATTTTCGTCGCATAATCTGAACCGTCCATTAAACGACCATCAATGTGTGACTTGGTTGCGCCCCTCTAAATCATTTCTGTAGGCTTATCCGAACCTCCTGTTGATGGTTCACATTGCCCCAAAAATGACAATCCTCTAGATGATCCAAATCATACATTTTAGTGGGCTGATCCGAGCCTTTCATTTGATGTAAACCAACCATATCTCTCAGACCGTGTCCGTAAGATGATCAAATCTGTCCAATTTGTAAGCCTCAATATATATGAGATGTGCCCCTCCAAATCAATTTCGCGGGATGATCCAAACCATTAATTTATAAAGTTGTGCCTCAAAAATCATTTCCAACGATTATCTGAATAGCTCAACTTGATGGTCGCAACAAAAATTTGTTGTTAAAATGACTTCTCTGAGATCTTGACCGTTCCCTTGATGGGCATCTTTATGCATTAGATCGAAGTAGGTTCAAAACTTATTTTTCATTAAAACAATATGCGACCCCCTTATTTGATCCAAATCTAAACAAATGTTCAATGCGGGCCAACCAAACGGGTCTAAATTCTCCCTTGCTCGGATTCTCGTGAATAACCCTTCTCAACACTTAGCGGGAAAATGCGAAACACGGCAGAAATGATCGAAAAGATCGAGAAAACAAAAGAGGCGGACACGTGAATGGAAAACACAGAAAAACCGATAGTAAAACGCTAACTTCTTTGTTGATTAAAGCGGAGCAAAATGGGGGTGTCTACAAATGGAAATAGTTAGACTCGCGCTTTCGTCTAGCAGTTTACAGACCTACCTCCGATTGAATGACCACGACTCACTCAATTCAACTTGGAATTCATTGAAATTTGTTCCATTTTGAAGGTGTTGAAGTGTAGTTTAAAAAAGAAGAAACGGATATGAAAAACTTCAAGTATCATAAGAGTTATGATGAAAATAGTTAGACTCGCGCTTTGGTCTAGCAGTTTACAAACCTACCTCCGATTGAATGACCATAACTTACTCCATTCGACTCGGAATTCATTGAAATTTGTTCCATTTCGAAGGACTCAAACTGTAGTTTAAAACGGAAGAAACTGAGACGAAAAACACCAAGCATTTTGAGATTTTTGATGGAAATAGTTAGACTCGCACTTTGGTTTAGCAGTTTACATACCTACCTCCGATTGAAGGACCATAACTCACTCAATTCAACTCGAAATTCATTGACATTTTTGTTCCATTTCAAAGGTGTCGAAGCGTAGTTTAAAACGAAAGAAACGGGGATAAAAAACTCTAAATATTTTGAGAGTTATGATGGAAATAATGAGACTCGCGCTTTGGTGTAGCAGTTTACAGACCTACCTACGATTGAATGACCATAAGTCACTCAATTCTACTCAGAATTCATTGAAATTCGTGCCATTCTGAAGATGTCGAAGTGTAGTTTAAAACGGAAGAAACGGAGATGAAAAATTCCAAGTATTTTAAGAGTTATGATGAAAATAGTTAGACTCTCGCTTTCGTCTAGCAGTTTACAGACCTACCTCTGATTTAATGACCAGGACTCACTCAATTCAACTCGGAATTTGTTGAAATTTGTTCCATTTCGATGGTGTTGAAGTGTAGTTTAAAACGGAAGAAACGGATATGAAAAACTCCAAGTATCTTAAGAGTTATGATGAAAATAGTTAGACTCGCGCTTTGGTCTAGCAGTTTACACACCAACTTCCGATTAAATGACCATAACTCACTCAATTCAAATCAGAATTCATTGAAATTTCTTCCATTTCGAAGGTCTCGAAGTCTAGTTTACAACGGAAGAAACGGAGATGAAAAACTCCACGAATTTTGAAAGTTACGAAAGAAATAGTTAGAATCGCGCTTTGGTCTAACAGTTTACATACGTACCTCTGATTGAATGACTATGACTCACTCAATTCAACTCGGAATTCATTGAAATTTGTTCCATTTCGAAGGTGTTGAAGTGTAGTTTAAAACGAAAGAAACGGAGATGAAAAACTCCAAGTATGTTAAGAGTTATAATGGAAATAGTTAGACTCGCGCTTTGGTCTAGCAGTTTACAGACCTACCTCCGATTGAATGACCAAAACTCACTTAATTCAACTCAGAATTCATTGAATTCATGCCATTTGGAAGATGTCGAAGTGTAGTTTAAAACGGAAGAAACGGAGATGAAAAACTCTAAGTATTTTAAGAGTTATGATAGAAATAGTTAGACTCGTGCTTTTGTCTAGCAGTTTAGAGACATACCTCCAATTGAAGGACCATAACTCACTCAATTCAACTCGTAATTCATTGAAATTTATTCCATTTTTAAGGAGTCGAAGTGCAGTTTAAAACGGAAGAAATTGAGATGAAAAACTCCATATATTTTGTGAGTTATGGTGGAAATAGTTAGACTCGCGCTTTAGTCTAGCAGTTTACAGACCTACCTCCGATTTAATGACCATAACTCACTCAATTCAACTCGGAATTCATTAAAATTTGTTCCAGTTCGAAGGAGTCGGAGGGTAGTTTAAAATGGAAGAACTGGAGATGAAAAACTCCGTGTATTTTGAAAGTTACGAAGGAAATAGTTAGACTCGCGCTTTGGTCTAGCAGTTTAGATACCTACCTCCGATTGAAGGACCATAACTCACTAAATTCAACTCGGAATTCATTGAAATTTATTCCATTTCAAAGGTATCGAAGTCTAGTTTACATCGGAAGAAACGAAAATGAAAAACTCCTTGTATTTTGAAAGTTACGAAGGAAATAGTTAGACTCGCGCTTTGGTCTAGCAGTTTACATACCTACCTCCGATTGAAGGATCATAACTCACTCAATTCAACTTGGAATTAATTGAAATTTGTTCCATTTCGAAGGAGTCGGAGTGTAGTTTAAAACGGAAGAAATAGAGATGAAAAACTTCAAGTATTTTAAGAGTTATGATGGAAATAGTTAGACTCGCGCGTTTGTGTAGCAGTTTAGAGACCTACCTCCGATTGAATGACAATAACTCACTCAATTCAACTCGTAATTTATTGAAATTTGTTCTATTTTTAAGGAGTCGAATTGTAGTTTAAAATGGAAGAAACGGAACTCAAAAACTCCAATTATTTTGAGAGTTATGATGGAAATAGTTAGACTCGCGCTTTGGTCTAGCAGTTTACATACCTACCTCCGATTGAAGGACCATAACTCACTCAATTCAACTCGAAAATCATTGAAATTTATTCCATTTTGAAGGTATCGAAGTCTAGTTTACATCGGAAGAAACGGAGATGAAAAACTCCAAGTATTTTGTGAGTTATGATGGAAATAGTTAAACTCGTGCTTTGGTCTAGCAGTTTACAGACCTATCTCCGATTGAATGACCATAACTCACTCAATTCAACTCGGTATTCATTGAAATTTGTTCCATTTCAAAGGAGTCGGAGTGTAGTTTAAAATGAAAGAAATGGAGATGAAAAACTCCAAGTATTTGTAGACACCCCATTTTGACCGTGCCCTGCACCTCCATGTTTTGTGCTTAACTTTCCCAAATCAGTGCGTTAGGGTCCCCAATTGCACCCTGGGCTAGCTTAGGGTCCCACCAAGGTTCCTGTGAAATTTTGTCAAGATCCGACCACGTTTGCCTAGCGAACGAGCTAAGTGTAGACACCCCATTTTGACAGGACCCTAAACCCGCGTATTCGAATGAAATCCCGAGGTCAGGCGGAAAATGAATGAATGTGGGGCCCGCTGATATGGGACCCGCTTGTGTGGGGCCCGCTTGTGTGGAACCCGCTTGTGTGGGGCCCGCTCGTGTGGGACCCGCTCGTGTGGGGCCCGCTCGTGTGGGACCCGCTTGTGTGGGGCCCGCTTGTGTGGGACCCGTTTGTGTGGGGCCCACTGATGTGGGGGATCCGCTTGTATTCAAAGAGAGAAAAAGGACATCATCATTTTCTTTTGATTTTTAAAACGGGCGTAATGAGTATGTTTTTTTGTTTTCTTTTGGTATCCGATGCATGAAATGATTTTTATTTTTATTTTTATTTTTATTTTTATTTTTATTTTTTTTATTTTTTTTGAAAAATTAAGAAAATGGGGGGGACATGAGGGGGACAACCACTCTCATTTTTCTCTCCCCCTCATGATGACTCATGATGAGTCTCCCTCCGATCTCTCTCTCTCGCGAAGAAAAACCAGAGGGAGGAAAATAGCAGAAAGAGGAGGGGAAGAGTCCTTGATCTTCTTCTCCGGTAGTTTGGCCGGAGCCAAGACCGCGCCCGATCCAATTTGCGCCTTCACATCGTCCGTTTACTGTGTGAGCTTTCAATCATTTATCTTCAGCTCTGTTGACTCCAACGGAATCCGAACTCCCAACTCCGACGATTTCGTCAATTCTTTAGTCCTCGCCTGAGGATTCAGTTTCAGAGTTCCTGTCCTCAAGGATCAGGCTATGACGGAATGCTTCTTGAGCCAACCCCTTCCCTTCCTGCCTTAGAGTCTTCGCAGGTTAAGGGATTTCTTCCTCTTTAGAGTCAGTCCTAGAGAGTTTAGGAGTCAGTTTTACCATCCTAGGGTCCTACCCCTGTAGAGTTTAGGATTCTGTCCTATCCCTTCATAAAATTTAGGATTCCGTCCTTCCATCTTTCAGAGTCAGTCTTCAGCATAGGAGTCAGTCCTTCAGTCTTTCATGGGTCTGTGAAAGTCAGTCTTCAGCATAGGAGTCAGTCCTTCAGTCTTTCAGGGGTCTGTCCTATCATCATAGGGGTTAGGATTCTGTCCACCCTCTCATCAAGTCATGTGATTTTGTCCGCTCCTGCAAGGTATATGATGCTGTCCAACCCTTGCAGAGTTGTTATTCTGTTCATTTCCCCCCGCAAAGCATAGGATGCTGTCCAACCTTTGCGGGATATCAGGAGTCTGTCCTCCCCTTGTGATGATAGGGTTGTATCCTCTTGTGTCGAAAAAATCAAAAACATCTGAAAAATCAAAAATCATTAGAGTGTAGCTAGGAAAATCTGTTTCGAACTACGTTGGCTTGATCCTCTTCCACGAGGTACGTAGTGCAGCTTGGGATTTACATCCCAAGTCCAGCCAAACTTTTTTGTAAATAAATGTTTTAAACCTTCTTCAAAAACCTTTAAAGTCTTGTTTTTCAAAAGATCTTCCTCTAGAGTTAGGAGTTTCTCCTAGATAGAGAGTTTTAGAGTTAGGGTTTTTCTTTTGATAGGTTGTTTGATTGTTTGTTTGTTGTGTGTTTGTTTTAGAGTTAGGGGTTTGTCCTAGAGTTATAGGAGCGCCTCCGTCTGGTCAGTTGGCGATTCACATCGCCGACTGATGACTAGGTCTTGGATACGCTAGCAATCCTATTGTTTTCCTTAGGGCATACAGCCTAGTTACACGTAGGTTGTAGGAACCACCTGCATTAGCCTAGGGCTAATATGCATTTAGTTAGGGCATATAGGGTGTCCTAAAATCCACAATTCACTGGAATTTAAATAATCGTACAATAAACTTTAATAATTGGTCCGGTCTTTTAGATCGAGTTTAGGATAGAGGGCTAGGTGTCTTAGGCATCATAGCTTAGAATAGGCGCGAAGAACTACGTTGCCTTGATTCTCGTGGAGGCGGGGATACGTAGGCTTCTTTGGATGAATACCAGACCATCCGAGGACTCGGGCTAATAATTTAGAGTCTTAGGATTTGTTGTGTAGTCATCGTATGTTTTGATATGTTTTCTTACTTTCTTGTACTGATCCTATACCTTTAGCTATAGCTTGCATGTGTTTGCACATCAGAACTTAGACACCCTTTAGGCATGTCACTCATAACCTAGCTATGCTTAGGCAACACATCTTTCATTTTATTTTATGGGTGTTTATTATCTTTATCCTCAGGAAATGCATGCTTAGGTAGACGACTCCTGAGGATTGTTCCCATTTCACACGATTTTTGCTCAAAACTCTTCGAGGTTAATAATAAATGGCATAAGAGACCAGGTGCTTGCACTTGGGCGAATTGGGGGCGCCTAACCCCTTCCCCATTCGTAACCAGGCACGGACCTTTTGTATCTCTGGTTATCCATTGCAAACAGAGCATTTGTTTTGGTTCCATGGCTTGTCCATGGATGGCGACTCTGAGTTTATTTTAGGTATGTCTCGGTTTCGAACTTCGGTTCCGGATCGAGACATATCTCTTTCTTTTTATGTCGCCACTCATGCTATGCTGTGAGGGTGGCATCCGTTTCGAGAGTTCCCTGGCAGAGCTCTCCTTCACGTTGTGGAGATCTTAGAGGATTACACGAGGGATCTCGCGTCCCCCTCGGCACCGTCCTCAGGATCGCGGGTCCACAGGCTGGCGACTCTGCTGGGGAAATCTTGAAACATTGCCTAACTCTATAAAAATGCCATTTTTACTAACTTTGGAGGAATTTGGGTTAAAATCATTTTAAATGGGAACTCTATCGTTAGAATCCAGGGGCACCAGACAGGTGCGTAATTAAAACAAGGGATTCACACACTACACATCATGCATTATCATATTTGTTATTTCTTTCATTGTTTTTCATTGTTTTTTATTATTGGCTCCACGGGATAGATTTAATGCGTGCCCGACTGGGATGTCATTACACCCTGATGGTACTGTTGAATCTATTTCCAAGCTATGCGCCAGCGCTGCAGCCGTAAACACTCGGTGCACTTGTGTTTACAGCAGCCGATGAGCAATGAAGCATACTATGTATAACACTCGGTGCACTTGAGTTATACATATTAAGTATGTTTCATACGCATAGTACCCGATAGATTGAGTCCGGAGCCCTACTTTGTTTTATATATATTATGTATATACTTACTGACTTAGTAAAACCCAACTAGGAAGTACCTATGTTTATATAAGTATATTGCATTCATATAAGGGTTGAACATGTGTTGCTCACACATGTGGAGCCTAGAGTTAGGAGCTTTGTCCCATCTGTAGACTAGGGTAGCTCACCTTGCGTGGCTACAGCACAGTCTTAGTACACTCACTGGTCTGTCGCAAGTCGAGATTTTCTCGACTCCGTTAGATTAGATTAGGGCTGGTGCCCCTGGTTAGGGTGTGTATATATATATATATGTACATATATGTGTGTATAGTGTATTATTCTTAGATTAGGGCTTATCCTTTCGAATAAGGTTTCTTTATCTATTTCAGTCATACCATTCTTTCAGACCCGGTCGATGACTCTTGCTCTTGCTTGGTCATCATCCAGATCGCGGTCTACCCTGTCATCTTTATCATATGATTATTCCTGTATCTCGGATTTATATCCGTTTTGTCGGCTGTCTGATCAGGGCCTACTTTCCACTGAGGTTTTCTGGTCTATTATCACCGATTAGAGTTTGTTCACTATTTCTTTCTTGGATCAGGCTGATGATTCTTGTTCACCACCTTTTATAGCCTGTGTTCATTTCTTGATTCTTTGTTATCCATTCTTCTTGCTAGCTGTTAGACCAGGGCCTGTCTATCAATGAAGTTTTCTGGTTTATCCATTAGCCACATTGTTTCATTCCCCAGCCTTCGGACCTGGTCAGTAATTTTCCTCTATCATTATTCTGACCATGGTCTGCCTTTTGTCTCTCGAGTGTATAATTGTGTCGTTCCTTTGTACATAACTTATTTGCTGAGTCGATTTCTAGTTACCTTCTTGTACCTACACCATTTGTTGAGTTGATTGTCTAGATTAGGACCCATTTTTCAGTGGGTATTCCTGGTCTAATTCATCCTATCTATATTCTCTTGATTTGGTTGGTGGCATTTCCCTTGCCATTGTTGAAACCATAATCTGTCATCTCGTCCTCAGATTGTACATATCTCTTGTATGTATATGATTCTGTCGGTTGATTAGATTAGGACCCATTTCTAGTGGGGATTCCTGGTTTAATCAATTATATGTGCATTCTTTTCGGATTCACCTGACGGGTGGCCCGTACTTGTCACTCTTATGGCCACAGTCTACTTGCTGCCCTTTTGATTGTATATCCATTCTTTGTTGTGTCTTAGATCTGGTCGATGGCTTGTCCGATGTCTCTATAGCCATGATATATCTTTTGGTCGCAAATCCAACCCATGACCAAGCGTCGTCGTTCATGATCAATCCTTCATGTGATTATATCTCCGTGGTGACCATATTCTGCTTGTTGATTGTGTGCTTATCTTGCCATCATTATTTGAGTGCAAGTATCCTTGCTGAGAGTCCTACATTACTGAGTTTCTATTCATTTACCCTTATGTTGAGTTGTGGGGATCACCATATATAGCCGTCATGCTGCCGAATTTTGTATAAACACCTTGAGCGTGATCGCTATCTTTTCAGAGTTATCGATAAGCCGTGAGTTTACTCTACCACGATCCTTTTAGGGCCGTCATGCTGCCGGATTTTACTCAACTCATTTTTAGTATGATCGCTATCCTTTAGGATTATTGATAAGTCATGTGCTTACCCTACAATGATCCTTCTTACAGTTCTGCTGTTAGTTTTATTCAAGGGAGAGATGTGTTTGTATTATCTCTTGTTTCAACTTGTGTATATCATTTTCATGAGATTGCCTCATACTAAAATCAGTTTTTGTCAATTCCATGACAGGAGTCTGACCTAATTGATCTCACCCATTGGTTAAACCAGTTTCCTTTCATTTCACCTAATCAAGTCAACAAGACTTATATCAGGGTTGAACCCCAAGTCATTGACATCATGGAAGAAGGTGTACTACTCATATTTTCAGTGCCAGTTCATCTGTATCAAAAAAAAAAAAAATGTCATGTGTTGTTAAGGTTTGTCTTTCATTAAGTTTGTACCAACTTTCTTCTCTCAGAGTTGGTAAGTCTTACTATGTTAATGTCAAAAAAAAAAAAAGGTGTGTCATGTTTGTCAGTCGTGTTCATTCATAGTCTGTTGTTTCCATCCTTTGTCAAGTTCAATGTAGAGCCCATTGAGGTGCGTCAAAAAAAAAAGAGAGAGTAACTGAAAAGAGTCTTCAATTCAATAAAGTTGTTGGTTTAAAATCTTTGATGTTCTATGATTCACTCTTAGATCTAATGTTTAAATAACTAAAGACACCCTCTTGGATGAGATTGCAGATGAAATTCCCCTCGAGATCTGAAAAGGTCAAACGAGAGGAAGAGCGTCTAGCATAACCACTTGAAGAAGAAATCGAAGCTATCGATAGTGGTATCGAAATCCGAAACTCGAGAAAGATGGAGTGGCAAAACTTTATCTCCCGAGGAGAGCAAAGAATTGATAAACCTGTTTAGGGGGGTTTAAGGTAGTCTTGCTTAATCCTATAAGGATAAACCAGGGGAATGCCCTGTCGTTGCTCAAAGCAAGATTTCATTGGCTTTAGACATCCAGTTGAAAAGTGAAGATTTTAAAGAGCGAAACATCATACATCTTTTGGAGCTGATGAAATATTGAGAGAAGAGTTTCTGGCAAAGAAGTATGATAAATTTGAGTCCTAAAAAAAAAAAAAAAGAAAAAAAAAAGAAAGAAAGAAAGACAAGGGGTTGTGAAACCTTAAGCATAAATTCAAGATCTTCGAGATGGGAATGGAGCACAGCGGTTGAAGTTTTGCCTGAAAAACCGTCAGACTCTTCGAAAAAATTTTCATAGTCTTTGACCCTTAAGCAAAAGAGCTTGTACATCAAATACGCCAGGAGGCCATCCTTGAACGTCTGAACTTTTATAGCCAAAATCCTAATGTTTTAAAATCCATTTGTAAACCCTTTGGGCCAAAAAGTCAAATCAAACAATATTTTTTCTAACCATATTATAAACCCGGGGCATTTATGCACCCGAACTACGTCGGACCTGATCCCCATCTCTTCAGGGGTACGTAGGCAACTTGATTAATGCAAGTTTGGTCAAACCTTGGGATAAAATCCCTTTCAAAATTTTGAAGCTAAATGCTAAACCATTCTTTGAAAAACACCAAAGCGAACTACGCGGATCTGATCCTCCATTTTTGAGGTACGTAGGTAGTCTGGCTAGACCAGATTCGGTCCAAATCGTTTGAACTTTAAATACCCCACCCTTTTGATCCCAAGCCTTCCTAGAAAGTCCTTCTAGTGCAAGCAAAAGTTGAGACAAGTGGTCTTTTAGACCGAATGCTGAAAGGCAATAGTTGTGACTTCCTGTGAAGAGAGAAATCAAGGAGATGGAGAAGTATTCTTCAATCAGGACAGGATCCCGGAATTCGAGTAGTGTCAGTGAGACTTGCTTTAATATTCTTTTTAAACTAGGGGCATTGAAACTGAGCAATCCGGAGGGGGTAATAACCATGACGGATGTCCCGATGGAGGAAACTAGAGCCTTTTGACATGGTTTTTGAGAGTACTCTAAGAGTGGCTAGCCTTACCATAATAAAATAACACATTTTGTCTAAGGGTGAATCAAAAGTGAGTCAAGTCCCTTGAGTAATTTGAGTCTTCTTTGATTGAGTCTTTAGAAGTCTTTTTCTTATTTTTATCCTTTTCTCTCTAAATGTCCGAAGTGTTTGGCACTGGAAGAGCGAGAGTATACCTTTTGAAATGTGAAGAAAATTCAGAATAGATCTTGGTTTCGAAATCAAGGAAAGGGCAAGAGACATTTTGTTCAAACTTGCCAGAGACATCAAAGCCTCAATTAGTGAGCAATGAATGAAAGAAATTTTTTTCAGACTCATCCATTGTGGATATCCTTTTACCCATATACCGAAGAAAGAACCCATGCACGCCTAAACTTTTCTTTCTAATCCTGGTTTTGCTCTCTTATGAATCCTGTCATGGAAGTACATCATACTAGGGGCATCTTTTATGACTTGCGTCATAAAAGATATCAAATACAAGATAATTGAGATAAATATTTTCGGCAAATAGAAGCAAGAGAAGCTTGAGCACATCTCATGAGCTAAACTTCCAAATTTCTAAATTGAACTCATTCTTTGAAAGAGTCAATGTTTCAGAAAATCTAGTCCCCGGCGGAGTCTAGAATTCATTTTTGCAATCTTCAAAATCTTAGCAGAATGCTTTTTCTTCTCTTTAAAAGAGTCAATACCTGAAAATTCTATCAAGTTTTTTTTGAATCTGGTCTTCAGCAATGATCATGCACTCCCATTTATTTTCGGCAGGAGATAGCTATGCTATCAATGAACTCGATATAAGATCGATAAACCTATCAATCATGTCTGCAAGCCCTTTGGGCCAAAAAAAAAATCTTTTTCTTTGTTAAACCCAAACCAAGGGCACTTTTTAAAAAAAATAAAAATAAAAATGAAATCTTTTGATGTTTGGTGAGGTGCCAAGTAGTGGCCTGTTTAATTGTTGCTTGGTGAAAAGTAGTTTCGCCTTGGTATTGAAAGTTTCGGGCGAGAAGTAGTTTCCCCGTTATTTGGAAGTTTGCGCGAAAAGTAGTTTCCCCGTGTTTGGAAGATTGGGCGAAAAGTAGTTTCCCCTTTTATTTTGGAAGTTCGGGCGAGAAGTAGTTTCCCCGTTGTTTGAAAAATCGGGCGAGAAGTAGTTTCCCCGTTATTTGGAAGTTTGGGCGAAAAGTAGTTTCCCCGTGTTTGGAAGATTGGGCGAAAAGTAGTTTCCCCTTTTATTTTGGAAGTTCGGGCGAGAAGTAGTTTCCTCGTTGTTTGAAAAATCGGGCGAGAAGTAGTTTCCCCGTTGTTTGGAAGATCGGGCGAGAAGTAGTTTCCCCGTGATTGAAAAATTGGGCGAGAAGTAGTTTCCCCATTGTTTTGAAAGATTGGGCGAAAAGTAGTTTCCCCTTTGAATTGGAAGATTGGGCGAAAAGTAGTTTCCCCGTTGATTGAAAAATTGGGCGAGAAGTAGTTTCCCCTTTGATTTAAAGACTGGGCGAGAAGTAGTTTCCCCTTTTAATTGGAAGTTTTGGGTGAAAAGTAGTTTCCCCTTTGATTTAAAGATTGGGCGAAAAGTAGTTTCCCCGTTTGATTGAAAATTGGGCGAAAAGTAGTTTCCCCGTTAATTGAAAAATTGGGCGAAAAGTAGTTTCCCCATTGATTGGAAGTTCGGGCGAGAAGTAGTTTCCCCGTGGATTTGAAAATCGGGCGAGAAGTAGTTTCCCCGTTGTTTGGAAGATTGGGCGAAAAGTAGTTTCCCCGTTGATTGAAGGATCGGGCGAGAAGTAGTTTCCCCGTCGATTTCAAGTTCGGGCGAGAAGTAGTTTCCCCGTGGATTTGAAAATCGGGCGAGAAGTAGTTTCCCCGTGGATTTTAAGATCGGGTGAGAAGTAGTTTCCCCGTTTGTTTGGAAGATTGGGTGAAAAGTAGTTTCACCGTTCATTTTAAGATTGGGCGAGAAGTAGTTTCCCCTTTGATTGGAAGGTTTTGAAGCGAAAAGTAGTTTCTCGATTATTTGAAGATTTTTGGAAGAGAAAAGTAGTTTCTCAATTATTTGAGGTTTTTGAAGAGAAAAGTAGTTTCTCGAAAATAGAGTTTCGAGGAGAAAAGTAGTTTCTCAATTATTTGAGGTTTTTGGAGAGAAAAGTAGTTTCTCAATTATTTGAAGATTTTGGAAGAGAAAAGTAGTTTCTCAAAGGCAGAGTTTTGGAGAGAAAAGTAGTTTCTCATTGGATAGAGTTTTTGGAGGAAAGGAATTTCTCAGATATGGGTTTTGGAGAAAAGTAGTTTCTCAAAGATAGAGTTTTCGGAGAAAAGTAGTTTCTCGTGTTTTTTATGTTTGTCGGAAAAGTAGTTTCCTTTTGGTTTTGTTTGTTCGAGAGAAAAGTAGTTTCTTTTCATTTAGAATGCTTGTTTGAAAGCAGTTTCCCCATTGTTTTGATTGCTTGAGGTGAAAAGTAGTTTCACCAATATGATATGTTTTGTTGAGTTAAGAGTTTCAAGAGAGGCCATCTCATTGAGATGTACCAATTGCAGAGTTAAGGGTCAGAGAGAGACTATCTCCCTATTGCTTGCAGTTTTAGAGTTTTGTTAAGAGTCTTTTGCCATTTTACCTTTGTTTTCAAAGTCAAAACCCAAAAACAATTTTAGCTTTGTTTTCGGGTCGATCAAAATGTGTCGTCTGTTCAGCTTTGCCATTCGCGTGTTACACACGCTCTGCCAAAGAGGGGCATCTGTAGACACCCCATTTTGACCGTGCCCTGCACCTCCATGTTTTGTGCTTAACTTTCCCAAATCAGTGCGTTAGGGTCCCCAATTGCACCCTGGGCTAGCTTAGGGTCCCACCAAGGTCCCTGTGAAATTTTGTCAAGATCCGACCACGTTTGCCTAGCGAACGAGCTAAGTGTAGACACCCCATTTTGACAGGACCCTAAACCCGCGTATTCGAATGAAATCCTGAGGTCAGGCGGAAAATGAATGAATGTGGGGCCCGCTGATATGGGACCCGCTTGTGTGGGGCCCGCTTGTGTGGAACCCGCTTGTGTGGGGCCCGCTCGTGTGGGACCCGCTCGTGTGGGGCCCGCTCGTGTGGGACCCGCTTGTGTGGGGCCCGCTTGTGTGGGACCCGTTTGTGTGGGGCCCACTGATGTGGGGGATCCGCTTGTATTCAAAGAGAGAAAAATGACATCATCATTTTCTTTTGATTTTTAAAACGGGCGTAATGAGTATGTTTTTTTGTTTTCTTTTGGTATCCGATGCATGAAATGATTTTTATTTTTATTTTTATTTTTATTTTTATTTTTATTTTTTTTATTTTTTTTGAAAAATTAAGAAAATGGGGGGGACATGAGGGGGACAACCACTCTCATTTTTCTCTCCCCCTCATGATGACTCATGATGAGTCTCCCTCCGATCTCTCTCTCTCGCGAAGAAAAACCAGAGGGAGGAAAATAGCAGAAAGAGGAGGGGAAGAGTCCTTGATCTTCTTCTCCGGTAGTTTGGCCGGAGCCAAGACCGCGCCCGATCCAATTTGCGCCTTCACATCGTCCGTTTACTGTGTGAGCTTTCAATCATTTATCTTCAGCTCTGTTGACTCCAACGGAATCCGAACTCCCAACTCCGACAATTTCGTCAATTCTTTAGTCCTCGCCTGAGGATTCAGTTTCAGAGTTCCTGTCCTCAAGGATCAGGCTATGACGGAATGCTTCTTGAGCCAACCCCTTCCCTTCCTGCCTTAGAGTCTTCGCAGGTTAAGGGATTTCTTCCTCTTTAGAGTCAGTCCTAGAGAGTTTAGGAGTCAGTTTTACCATCCTAGGGTCCTACCCCTGTAGAGTTTAGGATTCTGTCCTATCCCTTCATAAAATTTAGGATTCCGTCCTTCCATCTTTCAGAGTCAGTCTTCAGCATAGGAGTCAGTCCTTCAGTCTTTCATGGGTCTGTGAAAGTCAGTCTTCAGCATAGGAGTCAGTCATTCAGTCTTTCAGGGGTCTGTCCTATCATCATAGGGGTTAGGATTCTGTCCACCCTCTCATCAAGTCATGTGATTTTGTCCGCTCCTGCAAGGTATATGATGCTGTCCAACCCTTGCAGAGTTGTTATTCTGTTCATTTCCCCCCGCAAAGCATAGGATGCTGTCCAACCTTTGCGGGATATCAGGAGTCTGTCCTCCCCTTGTGATGATAGGGTTGTATCCTCTTGTGTCGAAAAAATCAAAAACATCTGAAAAATCAAAAATCATTAGAGTGTAGCTAGGAAAATCTGTTTCGAACTACGTTGGCTTGATCCTCTTCCACGAGGTACGTAGTGCAGCTTGGGATTTACATCCCAAGTCCAGCCAAACTTTTTTGTAAATAAATGTTTTAAACCTTCTTCAAAAACCTTTAAAGTCTTGTTTTTCAAAAGATCTTCCTCTAGAGTTAGGAGTTTCTCCTAGATAGAGAGTTTTAGAGTTAGGGTTTTTCTTTTGATAGATTGTTTGATTGTTTGTTTGTTGTGTGTTTGTTTTAGAGTTAGGGGTTTGTCCTAGAGTTATAGGAGCGCCTCCGTCTGGTCAGTTGGCGATTCACATCGCCGACTGATGACTAGGTCTTGGATACGCTAGCAATCCTATTGTTTTCCTTAGGGCATACAGCCTAGTTACACGTAGGTTGTAGGAACCACCTGCATTAGCCTAGGGCTAATATGCATTTAGTTAGGGCATATAGGGTGTCCTAAAATCCACAATTCACTGGAATTTAAATAATCGTACAATAAACTTTAATAATTGGTCCGGTCTTTTAGATCGAGTTTAGGATAGAGGGCTAGGTGTCTTAGGCATCATAGCTTAGAATAGGCGCGAAGAACTACGTTGCCTTGATTCTCGTGGAGGCGGGGATACGTAGGCTTCTTTGGATGAATACCAGACCATCCGAGGACTCGGGCTAATAATTTAGAGTCTTAGGATTTGTTGTGTAGTCATCATATGTTTTGATATGTTTTCTTACTTTCTTGTACTGATCCTATACCTTTAGCTATAGCTTGCATGTGTTTGCACATCAGAACTTAGACACCCTTTAGGCATGTCACTCATAACCTAGCTATGCTTAGGCAACACATCTTTCATTTTATTTTATGGGTGTTTATTATCTTTATCCTCAGGAAATGCATGCTTAGGTAGACGACTCCTGAGGATTGTTCCCATTTCACATGATTTTTACCCAAAACTCTTCGAGGTTAATAATAAATGGCATAAGAGACCAGGTGCTTGCACTTGGGCGAATTGGGGGCGCCTAACCCCTTCCCCATTCGTAACCAGGCACGGACCTTTTGTATCTCTGGTTATCCATTGCAAACAGAGCATTTGTTTTGGTTCCATGGCTTGTCCATGGATGGCGACTCTGAGTTTATTTTAGGTATGTCTCGGTTTCGAACTTCGGTTCCGGATCGAGACATATCTCTTTCTTTTTATGTCGCCACTCATGCTATGCTGTGAGGGTGGCATCCGTTTCGAGAGTTCCCTGGCAGATCTCTCCTTCACGTTGTGGAGATCTTAGAGGATTGCACGAGGGATCTCGCGTCCCCCTCGGCACCGTCCTCAGGATCGCGGGTCCACAGTATTTTGAGAGTTATGATGGAAATAATTAGACTCGCGCGTTCGTGTAGCAGTTTAGAGACCTACCTCCGATTGAATGACCATAGCTCACTCAATTCAACTCGTAATTCATTGAAATTTATTCCATTTTTAAGGAGTCGAAGTGTAGTTTAAAATGGTAGAAACGGATCTCAAAAACTTCAATTATTTTGAGAGTTATGATGGAAATAGTTAGACTCGCGCTTTAGTCTAGCAGTTTACATACCTACCTGCGATTGAAGGACCACAACTCACTCAATTCAACTCGGAATTCATTGAAATTTATTCCATTTTGAAGGTATCGAAGTCTAGTTTACATCGGAAGAAACAGAGATGAAAACCTCCAAGTATTTTGAGAGTTATGATGAAAATAGTTAGACTCGTGCTTTGGTCTACCAGTTTACAGACCTATCTCCGATTGAATGACTACAACTCACTCAATTCAACTCGGAATTCATTGAAATTTGTTCCACTTCAAAGGAGTCGAAGTGTAGTTTTAAACGGAAGAAACTGAGATGAAAAACTCCAAGTATTTTGAGAGTTATGATTGAAATAGTTAGACTCGCGCTTTGGTCTAGTAGTTTACATACCTACCTCCGATTGAAGGACCATAACACACTCAATTCAACTCGGAATTCATTGAAATTTATTCCATTCCGAAGGTATCAAAGTCTAGTTTACATCGAAAGAAACGGAGATGTAAAACTCCATGTATATTGAAAGTTAGGAAGGAAATAGTTAGACTAGCGGTTTGGTCTAGCAGTTCACTTACCTACCTCCGATTGAAGGACCATAACTCACTTTATTGAACTCGGAATTCATTGAAATTTGTTACATTTCAATGGTGTCGAAGCGTAGTTTAAAACGGAAGAAACTGAGAAGAAAAACTCTAAGTATTTTGAGAGTTATGATGGAAATAGTTAGACTCGCGCTTTGGTTTAGCAGTTTACATACCTACCTCCGATTTAAGGACCATAACTCACTCAATTCAACTCGAAATTCATTGAAATTTGTTCCATGTCGAAGGTGTCGAACTGTAGTTCAAAACGGAAGAAGCGGAGATGAAAAACTCAAAGTATTTTGAGAGTTATGATGGAAATAGTCAGACTCGCGCTTTGGTCTATGAGTTTACAGACCTACCTCCGATTGAATGACCAAAACTCACTGAATTCAACTCGAAATTCATTGAAATCAATGCCATTTGGAAGATGTCAAAGTTTAGTTTAAAATGGAAGAAACGGAGATGAAAAACTGCATGTACTTTAAGAGTTATGATGCAAATAGTTAGACTCGTGCTTTCGTCTAGCAGTTTACAGACGTACCTCCGATTGAATGACCACGACTCACTCAATTCAACTCGGAATTCATTGAAATTTGTTCCATTTCGAAGGTGTTGAAATGTAGTTTAAAAAAGAAGAAACGGATATGAAAAACTTCAAGTATCATAAGAGTTATGATGAAAATAGTTAGACTCGCGCTTTGGTCTAGCAGTTTACATACGTACCTCCAATTGAAGGACCACAACTCACTCACTTCAACTCGGAATTCATTGAAATTTGTTACATTTCAATGGTGTCGAAGTGTAGTTTAAAACGGAAGAAACGGAGATGGAAAACTCTATGTATTTTGAAAGTTACGAAGGAAATAGTTAGACTCACGCTTTCGTCTAGCAGTCTACAGGCCTACCTGCGATTGAATGACCACGACTCACTCAATTCAACTCAGAATTCATTAAAATTTGTTCCATTTCGAAGGTGTTGAAGTGAACTTTAAAAAAGAAGAAACGGATATGAAAAACTTCAAGTATCATAAGAGTTATGATGAAAATAGTAAGACTCGCGCTTTGGTCTAACAGTTTACAGACCTACCTCCGATTGAATGACCATAACTTACTCCATTCGACTCGGAATTCATTGAAATTTGTTCCATTTCGAAGGAGTCGAACTGTAGTTTAAAACGGAAGAAATTGAGATGAAAAAGTCGAAGCATTTTGAGATTTTGGATGGAAATAGTTAGACTCGCACTTTGGTTTAGCAGTTTGCATACCTACCTCCGATTGAAGGACCATAACTCACTCAATTCAACTCGAAATTCATTGACATTTGTTTCATTTCGAAGGTGTCGAAGCGTAATTTAAAACGAAAGAAATGGAGATGAAAAACTCCATGTATTTTGAAAGTTACGAAGCAAATAGTTTGACTCGCGGTTTGGTCTAGCAGTTCACATACCTACCTCCGGTTGAAGGACCATAACTCACTCAATTCAACTCGGAATTAATTGAAATTTGTTCCATTTCAAAGGAGTCGGAGTGTAGTTTAAAACGGAAGAAATGGAGATGAAAAACTCCAAGTATTTTGAGAGTTATGATGGAAATAATTAGACTCGCGCGTTCGTGTAGCAGTTTAGAGACCTACCTCCGATTGAATGACCATAGCTCACTCAATTCAACTCGTAATTCATTGAAATTTGTTCCATTTTAAAGTCAAAACTCATGCTTTTCATTAAAAATAATGCGGGGCACATTTGCTTGATCTAATCAAAATATTCAATGTGGGCCCACCAAATGGGTCCAAATTCTCTCTTGTTTCGATTCTTATACATAACCCTTCTTAACACCTGGCGGAAAAATACAAAACATGACGGAAACGACTGAAAAGATTTGGAAAATGTAAGAGACGGACGCGGAAAGGAAAGATATTGGAAAAGATCGATAGAAAAACACTAACCTCTTTATTGATTAAATCGGGGCAAAATGGGGGTGTCTACAGATGCCCCTCTTTGGTAGAGAAGACATAGTCATCGAATACCAAAGCAAAAGTGACAACATCATTTTGCGTAACTTTAATCAGTAAAGGACTCTCTATGCAACATAAATGCAGATATATGTTAAAAACTTTCTAATGCAAGACCTTAGACGAAGTCCTAGAATTTGAAATTTATCAACAATCATTAACGCCAAGCACCATGACCTGGTAGTTTTAGAATAATGGAGAACTAGAATCAATCTGGGCGCAAAAATTGTGCAACCTAGAACGAAAGACATTTATGATGTTGCGCCGTTTTCAAACAGGCATTTCTCGACAATAATGACAATAACAAGATGGCGCTGTTTTCACACAGATAATAGGGTGCCGCTTTCAAACGAACAATGAGGGAAATGAGGCACTGCTTCCGAACAGGCTCAGAGATAATGAGGTACCATATTCGTATGGGCTCAAAGAAGATATGAGACCATTTTCGAATGGACTCGGAAAGAATGAGATACCGTTGGCTCAGAAGAAATGAGACACCATATTCGTATGGGTCTCGAAGAGATTGAGAGACCATTTTTGAATGGACACAGAAGAAACGAGACACAGTTTTTGAACGGGCTCAGAAGAAATAAGACACCATATTCGTATGGGTCTCGAAGAGATTGAGATACCATTTTCGAATGGACTCAGAAAGAATGAGATACCATTTTCGAACGGGCTCAAAAGAAATGAGACACCATATTCGAATGGGCTCAGAAGAAATGAGACACCATATTCGTATGGGTCTCGAAGAGATTGAGAGACCATTTTCGAATGGACTCAGAGAGAATGAGATACCGTTTTCGAATGGGCTCAGAAGAAATGAGACACCATATTCGTATGGGTCTCGAAGAGATTGAGAGACCATTTTCAAATGGACTCAGAAAGAATGAGATACCGTTTTCGAACGGGCTCAAAAGAAATGAGACACCATATTCGTATGGGTCTCAAAGAGATTGAGAGACCAGTTTCGTATGGACTCAGAGAGAATGAGATACCGTTTTCGAACGGACTCAGAAGAAATGAGACACCATATTCATATGGGTCTCGAAGAGATTGAGAGACCATTTTCGAATGGACTCAGAGAGAATGAGATACCGTTTTCAAACGGGCTCAGAGGGAATAATATCTCAAGAAATTTGAATAGATTATCATTTTGATTAACCCTTCCAAGGATTGATTAGAATAAGAAATGGGGTGACTTAAATTCTGATAGAAAATATCGGAATAAGAAATTGAAATTCTAAATTAATCACTAGAGAACAGAGCATTTAAAATGCCATATAAGAGTGAACTTTTAAGACCCAATTTCGAGATACTACTTCATTAGCAACCCGCCCAAGCCTGAAGTATTATCTCTTCTTCTTATCTTTCACCGGAGATTGCTCTTCTGGAAGATCTTCGTCATTCACAATGGTCTTACTTTTTCCGAGTTTCTCGAAGTCTTCATCCACAATGTTGATGTTTTCAGAGCAATTGCACCTCACAACAATTCTTTTACACTGGAACTCATAAAATGCCATGATTCATTTCAAAAATTAAAAACCGCAAACATTTACAACAAAATGACATTGTTAAACATAAGAAAGACCACTCAAGTAATCTTGTGATGGTTCTGACTTATAAATATTTTCTTTTGGGATAGTCTAGCATCTTTTAAAGAATGTTTCTCTATTGATAAACATCTTCACTTATTATTTAAGACAATAATACTTCATGTATTTTTCTATCAACTTTCTGATTGCTTAGAAGTTAATGCCCCTAGTTTTAGGAATAGCTGTTAGCTTTGCCTGACCTACTGTGATTTCAGAGATCATTGTAATTCTTCCGGCGTGGAATCAATCTTACCGTGACCACGTCTCCCTTTTCAGATTTCAACTTGGCGGACGGCTCGACCTTAACTTTTGCCTGAATCGCCTTTTCAGGTTTTCGACTCAGCAGACCATCCCCTTAACTTTTGCCTAAGCTGCCCTTTCAGCTACCCTTTCAGGTTTTCAACTTAGCAGGGGAATGATCCTAAATTTTGCCTAGATTACTTTTTCAGGTTTTCAATCTAGCGGATCTTCAAGCTCCATTTCTTTCTTTTTCTCTCTTTTTTTTTCTTGAACACCATAAGGACTTTATAGGTGGGGTAGGGCTTTTCAAAGAAAGGCTTGAGGCTTTGCAAAGATTTTGACCGAACTTGTGAACGGGTTGCCTATGTATCCAAGTGTAGGAATCTGGTCGAGCGTAGTTCAGGGTAGATGCCCCTAGTTTGAAGGTAACTTGACTTCTTTTTGACATTTTTTTTCTTTTTTTTTGCTTTCTTTTTAGAATGATTGAATTTTCTCTTTTGCAACGATCGAACTCGGTTCGACCGAGCTGCCTACGTACCCCAGTGTAGGGATCAGGTCTCGCGTAGTTCAAGGCAGATGCCCCTAGTATACTAGGTTCTCAAAGAAAAATATTATTTAGGCTCAAAGGGTTTGCAATAGGTTATATTTTTGTCTTGGATTAATTTTTCGGAAGGATCATTCGGCCAAAAGACGGGCTTCTAGTGTTCAAGCATAGAACCTCTTAAGTTGATCATGATTTGTTGGTTCTGGCAATATTTCTCCATTTAAATTACGGAGCTTGACGGCTTTTCCGGGTAAGATTTGATCCACAATGTACAGTCCTGACCAATTCGGTTTGAACCTGCCCCTTGGATCGAATACTAGTACTCGATTCTCTTTCAGAACAAGATTACCTTCTTCTAAATCTTTGATCTTAACATTTTTATTGAATGACCGGGCTATTCTGCAATGGTAACCCTGCACATGGTAAAGCGCCTTTAACCTCTTCTCATCTAGCATGTTCAACTCTTTATATTTGGCATCTGCCCATTCGGTTTCTGCCAACTTAGCCTCTGTCAACACTCGTAGCGAAGGTACACGTATCTCAACAGGTAATACTGCCTCCATCCCATAAACGAGAGAATGGGGAGGTGCCCCAGTTGAAGTTCTAATTGAGTTCTGTAGGCCCACAAAGCGTACGGTAGCTTATTCGACCAATCCTTATAGGTTTCTGACATTTTACTAATGATAGCCTTGACATTTTCGTTTACAGCTTCTACCGCTCTGTTGGTCCGCGGTCGATAGGGTGAGGATTTATGATGCTTAACCTTGAACTCTTGGCAAAGAGTTATCAGCTCCTTCTTGAAATGAGATCCATTATCTGAGATAAGTTCATGAGGAATCCCGTATCTGCATATGATATTGGCGCGTATAAACTTAGCAACTGATGTGGATGTGAGTGACACATAAGAAGTGGCCTCAACCCACTTTGTGAAGGACGTACTTATGACCATTAGATGACTTAGGAGAAATCTTGCCAATAATATCTATACCCCACAACTAGAATGACCAAGGGGATGTGAGAGAGTGCAATTCAGTGGGTGGCACATGGATGAGATTCACATGTGTCTGACATTTATAGCACTTCTTGACAAATGTATGACAATCTATCTCCAATGTCAGCCAATAATATCTCAAGAGCAAAATTTTCCTAGCCATCATCTTTCCATTCATGTGTGGTCCACACAATCCTTTATGTACATCTGTGAGAATTTCCTCTGCTTGATCCTCAGTGATACATAAGAGTTGAATTCCGTCGAAAGACCGTCAATACAACTCTCCTCCACAAATGACAAAATTAGTGGCCAATTTTTGCAAAGTCTGCTTTTCTTTATTCCAGGTCTCATCAGGATGCCCCTGGCCTGAAATATAATTCTTGATATCCGTATACCATGGTTTACCATCGGGACATCTTGCAGCTATTTCTATAGCATCAACATATGCAGGAGCCCATTGCTTCTTAACCGTTATGGGTCTCATCTTCATATTGTGAGGTATGTCGATCATAGAAGCTAATGTCGCTAAAGCATCGTCGAACTTATTCTTCAACCTTGGTAAATAACTGAAACTGATGCACTGGAACTGTTGAACTAGAACATCCAAGCATGATACGGTTGTAACTTTTCCCCTCTGGTTTTCCATTCTCCCTTAGTTTGACAGATGATTAACTTCGAATCTCCATATACATCGAAATCTTCTATGCTTAAAGCCAATGCGGCCTCAAGCCTATAGACACCCCCATTTTGCTTTACTTTAAAAAGCAAAAGATTCGGTAGTTTATCATGTCTCGAGTCCGCATTCCACCTAGGATTAAGCATCTGTGGATTTTAGAGTAGATTTCACCTCGTTGAAGGAGTTCTGAAGTTGATTTGCGATCCTAAAGGTTTCTAGGGTGTTCCAATGGGGTATCTAGAAGATGAAAATTCAAGTTTCCAACCAACTGAAAAAATCTATTATTTTTAGAATTTTTTGGGTTTCCCTCATTTTTGCCCATTTTTACACTACAGGGGTATTTTGGTCATTCCCGATGTGTCTTGTCTGACCACCGAATTATATTTGAGAAATCTTGAGTGATTTTACAAATTTTGAAAAAGCTGTTATTTTTAAAAACTCATGAGGCTTCTACATTTTCATCATCTTATGAATATTTCAACCATTTCTCATATATCCAAAACCACCTTGAGGGTACGGTTGATGGATTAGGAGTAATTTCGTAAGATTTGGGAAACCTGCTAAATTTAGATCTCTCAAGATTTTCTCTTAGTCTTGCACTTCGGGCATATTTTAGACATTTTCAACATATCATATTTGGTCCCTAAGTTGTGTCTAAGAAATCTTGAGTCCGTTCAGAAATTTTTGAAAATCTGCTATATTTGGAATTTCTCAGGATTTTCCTAGTCTCGCCAAATTCTAGCACCTCAGGGTAATTTGATCTTTTTCTGTGTAATTCTTTTGATCCCCGAAATATGTCTGAGAGATTATGAATGATTTCCTGAATTATGGAAAACCTGCTAAATTTAGAATTTCTCAGGGGTTTTGCTTAATTTAGAAATTCTGAGTGTTGAGGGCATTTTGGGTATTTTCAGGGGATACCAAATGATCCTGTTTAATATTGCTCACCGAAAGGACCCAATTTTAAAAGTTTCTTATTTTGAAGTTTGACCACAAAGACTTTCCATTTTTAATTTTTTCCTTTAGGGGTGAACCAATCTGAGGGTATTTTGGTTGCATTTGGATGTCGAACAGTCAAATAGGGGCATTTTGGTCCGAGAAGTTATTTTCCTAAAAAAGATGGTCCGATCATGTGTGAGGGATGCACCATAAATGTCAAATGGGTTGGGTCCATATATAGAATGTTGAATTTAGAAAGATTTTATTGAAGTTTTATGGAAAAACCCGAAACCCGTGTGAAATGGCCCATTGGGCTAAAGCTCGCAAAGATGGAGCTCATGTGGGTTCACCCATATGGGTCGACCACCATGGTGGGCGTCCCACATGGCTGACCAGCATGAGTTGAGCACCAAACCTTGATGATGTAACAATGATGACATCATATTTGTTAAAAGAAAAATAAAAAGAATAAAAAAAGAAAAGAGGGAAAGAAGGAAAAGATGAATGATTGCTTAAAAAGGTTTTCTTCCAAAGAAGCAATGTGGAATGAGAATAGCATATGTTGATTGACAAGAAATTAAGATTGGAATCAAATCCAATTTGGAAACAAGAAAAAAAGAAAGCAAGAAGGGAAAATTGGAAACAAGCCAAAAATGAGAGCTCTCACATTGGAAACTACTATTTCTATCTTAACCCTAGCTTTTTTTGTACAAAAATCAAAGCACACAACACAAAGGGGATCCAAAAAAAAATTCAAATTTGTCATTTTTCTCTCTCCTCCCAAAAAAAGAAAGAAAGAGGAAAAGCGTATACCTCGGATCTACGTTAAAGGGATTCTTAAATTTCCTTTTCTTCTTCAACAAATCACACATCAAAGATCTTTGTGGTGTTCTTTGGGTCTTCTTCGTCATATAAAAGGGTGTGACAAAGCGTATACCTCGGATCTACGCACCCTAGAGACAATCAGCGCGATCAACGGTATGATATTTATCTTTGTCATATCAAAAGTAGAAAAGCATGCTAGGGTTTTACTTTTGATAGATCAAATCAATGAATTTTTTCTTGAAATTCTAGTATGTTATAATAATTTTCCAAAATAAAAAATTTCACCAAAAAACTAATTTTCCTCCATTTAATAATGATTTTCTTTCGTTTTTTATTCAATATGGATTTAAATCGGATTATCAAAGCAAGTGTTTGAAAACGTGGGTTTCTTTAAAAACTGATATTTTTTGGGATTTCTATAAAATAAAATACTACTGGAAACTTAATTTTCAATTGCGGTTTGGCCGTTTTAATTTTCATTTTATTTTTTAAAAAATAACCGCGAAAGGGGTTATTTCTTGATGAACGAAGCCAAAAGTATATCAAACCATGTCCAAAATTTGTGAAATCCTGTTTCCAAACCAATATTCTGATTTCCAGACAATCCAAAAAATTTTGGATTTTCCTGAATTTTATTAATCCGGTTTTAAATTATTTTAAATTTCGACCATTTTTAATAAATATCAAAATATTTTAAAAATTGATGAAACTCTCAATAATTAATGTTCAATAATAAATTGAATTTCTTATGAAATTGGTTTTTCGAAAAAAGGTTTTTTTTTTTGTTTTCTAATCGCTTATTCGTTTTACGTGTCGTAATTCTTTTTTATATTAAATTAATGAAATTTTGAATCTTTTTCCTACAAACTAGTAGTTTAGGCCATTAGAAGGTTACTAAAAAAATTTTAAAAGATTTTACAAAGGTTTAATATGATTTCACAATTTTCTTTTAAAAAAATGGGTTTTAATTCCTAGGAAACGAAATCTCTTTTTTATTCAAAAATCAATTTTAGGAAGGAACATTAATTATTAGGTCATGAAATTTTGACAGTAAATCATATAATCTAGTTTATATCTACTGGAATTTGTACATGATTTTAGGATACCATCTAATCTACTTTTTAATTGATTCATTGATTTTATCAGAATTTTGTGTGAATTTTAATTGGAATCAAATCTTGATAAAGACCTTTGAAATTTTTACAGTAGTCTAATACTATGATTCTGTTTATAATGTAACAGTTTTACTTGATTTGAGATTCGTATGCTATGAGTTGATTTGTTAATTTTTATTTTGACCTAAATGTTGGAAATTCGAAACTTGATAGCAAAACATATTCCAAATTCATGAAACGCGTCCACTAGTCTAAAATCATTAATATATTGTTACTAAAAAAGTTACAAAGAATTTGGGGTTTGATTGCGTAGGAATACTGTGTAATCCTAGCAATCTGGTCTTAATGTCAATAAATTACAACTTAATAGCAAATCAACACAAAAGTCAGTGAAAACTTCCAGAAAACCCTAATTTTTCATCATATATTTAACCTTAAAATTGTTTGAAACAGAAACCCTAGAGGTTATAGATTTTCTTTGTAAATTGACTATGCTGTGACGGTTTAATTGCCGAGATCGCATTCATAATCGTATACTAATTGTGATCGTTCCTGCATAATTTAAGCATGTAAATTATAGTATGTTGTTGGCTCCGAGGTCCACTGTCCACGAAAATCCTGAGAATCATGCCAGGCAATAATATACTATAATTTATGTGTTAAATTATACAAGGATTGAGAGCACGATACCCTTCCATGGATGCAACTTGAGGCTGAAACTTGTGAACCATAGAGCCTTTGGTATTCCTTAGATGTTTAGGAATCGAAAATCATTAAGTCCAATAAATTGAGTTAACTCGATCCATGTCTTTGGAACAGTTGGATTGCGGTCTCCAATCGTAGGAACCTTTAGGGCCCCCTTAGGAACACTTACGTCACGTCATGTCCTAAGTTTTAGGGAGTCCTAGAGTTAGGAGTCCAGCCTCATCACAGCCGTTTGCTGTGGATAGCAACCGTGCCATAGATCTAGTTACACTAGTCACCTAATTTTTTCCTAGGACAAACCTAGTTACCTAGGATGTAGGTTAACCTGCATTAGTCTAATGGACAACTTGCACTTAGATAAGATCATATAACATCTTAGATGAAGTCATAGGATAATAAAATCTTCAACTGAAACTAAATAATTTCTCTTAAACTGTTAAAACAGTCAATCCAGTCTAGATCGGTGTTCTAGATGAGTTAGGCATAAGTAGCTTAGTTTAGGCGCACCGAACTACGATCGACTCTGATTTCAGTGAGGCTGGGATACGTAGGCAACTTGGATACTTGAGTGGCATACCAAGCCCGAGTCGACTCCACACGTAAGTGGTGGGGTTTTGTATATTAATCCTTAAATTAAAAGTAATTAAATTACTTAGGACTTTTCATGAAATTAGAATTTTAGGAGAACTTTCACTTAGATTGAATTCAAAAAAAATTAAGAAAATCAAGATACACATTTAAGAATTACATTGAAATTAGATCTTAGGATGCATGTCACGTAGTTCGCAAATTAATATAGAGTTAAATGAGCCATTTAAAAGAAATTCAAAAGAGTTAACTTTTGAAATTGAAGACCGATTATCGGGCAAGAATGGTACATGTGGTGGTAACTCCCCACACCTTCCATTCTCGTAACCAGGTAACGAGTCTAGATTTTTGGTCAATTATGGGTCTTAGATCCCTCATCTAGGTGGCGACTATGTCACTCTCTTTTGCGTGGAATTCAGATTGCCTTAGTGATCCCAAGTTCACAAAAAAGATGAATTAAATCACACCTTGCTAGGCTTGGCGGCTTACCCCTGCCCTTATGGGGACTGGGTTGCACATTTGTTTGCACCCTAGGGTAATTAAAATCAATAATAAAAAGCACACACCATTCGCGTGGGTACGAGAGACCAAGAGAGAGGGAGGTGGCTCGCGGGCCATTCCCCTCTCACGGGATCGGGTCCTACAAAGCCAAACAATGCTTGCCTCATATTCTGTCATATTGTTAGTGCAGTCAAATTATAACTTAACGGCAAGAGGGATATGCCCATTTCGGGGTGAAACGAGCAATGCCCCTACTCTTTGACCATTTTGATTTGCTGCTCCATCGAAATAGAGGGTCCAACCAGCTTCTGGATATTCATCTTCTACCATCATAATCTCCTCATCTGGGAACATAGGTTTGAAAGGCTGACTTTCTTCTTGGGGTGCCTCTGCCAATTGTTCAGCGATTGCTAGACCTTTTACCGATTATTGGGTTACATGAGTGATGTCAAACTCAGAAAATAACAATAACCATCTGGCTATTCTGCCTGTCAAGGCTGGTTTTTCAAAAAGATATTTCAAAGGATCCATCCTTGACAAAAGCAGAACCTTATGAGATAAAAGAGAATGTCTAAGTCGCTGAGTGGCCCAAACTAAGGCTAAGCAGAGTTTTTCCAGGACAGTGTATTTCTGTTCATATTCCAACATCTTCTTGCTAAGATAATACACAGCCTTCTCATGTTTAGTTTCTGGATCTTGCTATGCTAACATACAACCCATGGTGGATTCCGTTACTGATAAGTAAAGCAGCAAAGGGTGTCCCGGTATTACAGGTGCTAACACTGGTGGTTCGGACAGACTCTGCTTTATCTTCTCAAAAGCCTGCTGATATTCCTCCGTCCATTCTTTGGAAGCATTCTTTTTCAAGAGTTTAAAGATAGGTTCGCCTGTCGATGTAAGATGAGCAATGAATCGACTAAGGAACTGTATCCTTCCTAAGAATCCTCGAATCTCTTTTTCGGTTTTGGGTGGCGGCATTTCTTAGATAGCCTTAATCTTCTGAGGATTTACCTCTATGCCCCTTTGACTCACCATAAATCCTAGCAATTTACCGAATGTAACCCAGAATACACATTTGTTCGGATTCAGGTGTAACTGGTGTTTCAGTGTAGACACCCCCATTTTGCTACGCCTTAAGAAGCAAAAGATTTAGTTGGTCTGTCGGGTCTTGAGTCCATATTCCGTAATAAATTAGGCATCCATGCATTTTAGGGTACATTTCATCTCATTTTAGGAGTTTGGAAGTTGATTCGCAATCCTAAAGGTTTCTACGGTGTTCCAATGATATCTGGAAAATGAAAGTTCAAGTTTCCAAGCAAGTGAAAAAATCTGCTATTTTCATAATTTTTAGGGTTTCCCTCATTTTTGCCCATTTTTGCACTACAGGGGTATTTTGGTCATTCCCGTTGTGTCTTGTTTGAATCCCGAGTTGTATCTGAGAAATCTTGAGCGGCTTCACGAATTTTAAAAAAACTATCATTTTTAGAATCTCCCCGGTTTTTCCCCATTTTGGGTATCTTGGGGTTGTTGGAGTTTTTCTAAGGTATGACTGAAGAATCCTCGAAAATTTGAAGTGTTTTAAGGAACCTGCTATTTTTAGAAACTCATGGGGCTTCCACATTTTCATCATCTTATGGATATTTCGATTATTTCCCATATATCCAAAATCATCTTGAGGGTATAGCTGACGAATCAGGAGTAATTTTGTAAGTTTTGGGAAACCTACTAAATTTAGATTTCTCAGGTTTTCTCTTATTCTGGCACTTCAGGGGTATTTTGGTCTTTCCTTGTGTGTTTTATTTGACCTCTAGAGTGTATCTAAGAAATCTTAGATGATTTTATGAATTTTGGAAAAACTACTAAATTTAGAATTTCTCAGGGGTTTTACTTGACTTGAAAATTTTATGTGTCAAGGGCATTTTGGGTATTTTCCGGGGACCCAACTTTAAAAGTTTCTATTTTTGAAGTTTGACCACAAAGACTTTCCATTTTTAACTTTCCCTTTTAAGGGGTGAACCAATTTGAGGGTATTTTGATCGCATTTGGATGTGTACTGGTCGAATAGGGGTATTTTGGTCCGAAAAATTATTTTTTCTAAAGGGGATGGTTTGACCATATGTCGATGGTGCACCATAAATATCATATGGGTTGGGTTCATCAATGAAAAATTTAAATTTAAAAGATTTTATTGAATTTTCATTAAAAAAGAACCTAAAATACATGTCATAAGGCCCATTGGGCTAAAGCCCAGAAGGTGGGGGTCCATGTGGACCCACCCATGTGGGTCGGCCACATGAGTGGGCGCCCCACATGAGGAGGCTACATGTAAAAACGTCCAACATGGGATGAGGTGGTTGGTGACATCATATTTGTTTTAAAAAAATAATAAAGAAATGAAGAGTTATAATTAGAAAGGGCTTGTATGATAAGGTTACTAAAACGGTCATAACTTTATACCTTCTCGTCTAAAAAATTTGATGTTATACTTGTTTCGAACGTCTCGAAAAGATCTATAACTTTATAGTTTATGACTTTTCCTGAATCAGCCTCTAAATTAGTAAAATATGAGCTGAAACATCGGGCACCTTTTTTTGGACGAAAATCATTCATAAAAGCTAGTTTCCTATGTGAGAAGACTTCTAAATTGATTTTGAAGGATCTCCATTGTATAATTTAGCATTACTTTGCTTGCAAGAAATAAGGTTTAGAAATAAGTTCAATATGAAAATCAAAGAATGAGAAAGTCAAAGCACAAATTGAAAACTAACTAAAGATAGGAGTCCTCACATTGGAAACTTCCAAATCCAATCTAACCCTAACTTTTTCTATAAAAACAAAGCAAGCACAACCTTTGGCTGCTCTCTAGAAATTTTCATCCCTCTCTCTCCTCCATCTTGGAATTTGTTCTAATGTTTTGTGTGCTTTAGTGTTCATCTCTATCATTTGGTTCAATACAAAGTGTTTTCATATATTCAACATATTCAACATTGGAGGTTATTCGAGGTTTTCTTTGCAATTAAAAGGGTAAGTCAAAGCGTAAATCCAAGGATTATTTACCCTAGAGACAAGGAGAGCTAGCAAGGTTGGTCTTCCAAAACCCTCTTTTTATGTAGTTTAAATTAGAAGCATGGTAGGATTGAATTTGTGATTTTCTTTGAAAAGCTATGAAGATGAAATTGTTTGCATGTGAAATTTTGAAAATATGAGATCAGGTTTAGCTTATTTCATAATCTAAAATTTTTCCTGAGAAATCTATTTTTTAATATTAAAATCTAAAATTTGAAATTAAGAGGGTTTAAATCCACTTTACAAAGCAACTTTAATAAGCCTTTGAAATTTTTTGAATTTTTCAATCTCTGAGTCTTTTGTGTATTAAAGAGCATAGAAATCTGGAATTTCCAAAAATTTTGACTTCGTTTCGACCACGATTTGACCTTTTGAACTTTACCCTCAAAGGGGTAAAATTCAAAAGATAGAATTTAAAAACATGTCAAAACAGATAAAAAATCAATGAACATTTAAACGTAATAGACTTTTAAGGTTTTGGAACAGTACGAATTTGTTGAAGAATTTTGGATTTAATTTAAGGGGCTTAAAAATTTATTTAATCCTAAGACTAATTTTGGAAAAAACTAATTTTCAAAAAACATATAGAGTTTTTAGAGATGAAATTTGGATGAGAAGTAACTAAGACTTAAACTAATCTCCTGTGATTTTTTCAGGATTTTTGGTTGCTGTTAGATACTTGTTTATGATTTTTCTAAAAATCAAAAATTTTTGAAAAATTAAAAATTAATAACTTAATAAATTAAGATCATTTGATCCATGCTTTTGGAACCGTTGGATAACGGTATCTCTTCGTAAGGACCTTAAAACCAATTAGGAACACTTACGTCATGTTCTAGGTTTTAGGATGTCCTAAAGTTAGGGAGTTCTGCCTCATCACGACCAATTACTATTATTAGCAATTGAGTCAAAAATCTAGTTACACTAGTTACCCCTTTTTCCCATAGGACATGCCTAGTTACCTAGGATGTAGGTTCACCTGCATTAGTCTAAGGGATGTCTTGCACTTAGATATGACCATATAGCATCTTAGATGGAGTCCTAGAATAATAAAATCTGCTCAACTTGAACTAAATAATCTCTCTTAAACTGTTGAAACAGTCCTTCCAGTCTAGATTGGTATCCTAGATGTCTTAGGCATGTAGTTAGTTCAGGCACCGAACTACGATCGACTCTGATTCCAGTGAGGCTTGGATACGTAGGCAGCTTTGGATACTTTGAAAGGCATACCGAGCACGAGTTGGCCCACCACAAATGGTGGGATTTTGTATATTAGTTTTTTCTAAATTCTTAACAAAATTAATTAAAATATATAGAATTTCCCTCAAATTAGAATTTTAGGAGATTATTCACTTAGATTGAATCCAAACAAATTAAGAAAATCAAGATACACATTAGGAAATACATTGAAATTAGATTTTAGGATGCATGTCACATAGTTGGCACATTAATAAAGAGCTAAATGAGCCATTTAAAAGAAATTCAAGAGAGTTAACTTTTAGAATGGAAGATCGGATTTTCGGGCAAGAATGGTGCTTGCGGTGGTAACTCCCCATACCTTTCATTCCAGTAATCAGGTAACAAATCTAGATTTCTGGTCATTTACGGGTCCTAAATCTCTCATCTAGGTGGTGACTCTGTCATTCTCTTTTGCGTGAAGTTCAGATTGGTTTAGTGATCCCAAATTCAAGGAAAGGACGATTTAAATGAATAATAAAAGGCACGTGCCAACCGCGTCGGTACGAGAGACTAAGAGAGAGTGTGGCGGCTAGCTGCCCCTTTCGCGGGATCGGGTCCCACAGTTTGGCGACTCTGCTGGGGATCACCTAACTCCATTAAAATCTCAAAAGATAATTCGTTTGAATTTATTTTAACTGGCTCATAAAAAACTCTATCTTATATCTTATACTTGTTAGATTAGTTTGTTTACTTTATTTTCTCATCACATCATACTCAAATTTAATCTAACAAAACCTGAAGGCATCATAGATTGCGCAAACTTATTTCACAGACATATATCACTTGCATCTAAACCCTTGCATCTCACATGCACACACGTCCTATTTTAGGAACCCGGAGTGTTATCTAGTATGGTTGACTGGGATTTTATCACCTGGTGCCTCTGTGCTAGAGACACATTCCACTCTTAGCCTAGTACCTTCATAGTGCGTAAACGGATCTTTTGTTCACGTACTAATACACCGTACACTGTTACAGTATATCGAACACGGATTCGCGCTAAGGGAACTCTTGGCCTTACCCATAGATTATCCCACACATGCATATAGTACAGACATGCGTGCATCATGTGTGTGAGCCTAGATTAGGATATCATATCCATTTGTGTCTAGATTAGGCCGTAGTCCATCTTCAAATGGCTACGATCGGTTTTTAGAAACACAAATAAAGTCATGAGTCGAGATCCTCTCCCCACTCCGCTAGATTAGGATTTTGGTTTGATGCCTTCAGGTAACACTGGTTAAAAAATAAGAAGATTAAAAGATTTACCTTTGGGATTATGATATAAATCCCATTTTTCCTCAGATCTCATAGGATTAGTTTAGTCTTGATCTACCCTTCAAAACAATCTTATGAGATCTGATCTAAACCTTTGATCATGTGTCTTTCATTTTTTCCTCTTGTGTGATTCGATCGTGTCTGCATACCTCCTCTTAATTGGCTGGAAAAGAGTCTCAATCCTTTGATTATGCAATCCGGATGATCTGATCATACTTTTATCCTTGATCTCTTCTTACTCTAGGGGTGACCTTTTTCAAGATTACTTAGCTAAACTCCTCAGAGTTCATTCTCTTAATCCTTAAACTAGGGGCATTCATCTGCATGATTCTGCCATCATTGTTATGTCTTGGTCTTTATGCTTAGCCTACAATCATTTTTCAGTCATTGATTAGAAAACACTCCTTGAATGTCAAGCTTACACCTCGTGTTCATTGTTTCCATTTCTGGAAGTTGTCACCATAGATAAGCTTACTACTTCTTGGGTTCGAATTTAGTGAGGAAGCTAATTCCCCTTTTTCTTTGGAAGCGTCTCTAATCCTCTCCTTCCATACTCATGGCAGACTTTATGAAAAATTCGCAGCTCTCTTATATCATGGAAGCCTTGACCCAGCTCGTCCAACAAATGAAGGAATTGAAGGAAGAAAATCAATTCATCAAAGCTCAACTGACTAGAAAATTTGGTCCAACCACTGTTGTTTCCGAGGGCAAAGGTCCTAGCTTCTTCATGGTTATGGGTTCAGAAGAACTAATTGTGAATCTCTCTAGACAAATGGCTGCGCTAACAGAAGAAGTTCATCAGATGAAGCAACAAATGCAATCCTGGTATTGTCAGTCCCAAAGTTCTGAACATTTTGCTGACAAAAATATCAAAGTCCAGCAGGATGTTGTTACCAGGAACTCCGTCTCTCGGCACCATCAGGGTTCTGTTGGGCCCTTAATTCTTGAATATGATCAAGAGCCACCATCTGAGACTCCAAAAAGAGAATTCACCGACTTGCCAATATCACGACCTGATGCTTTGAAATGGTTGCTCAAGGAAAGAGTGATAACATTATTAGGACCAGAGCCTGTTCCTAATCCTCTTCACATGACCTTCCAAATGAAAGAATTTTGTGATTACCATTTATGTCCTAGTCATGCTATTGATAAATGCCTCAGTTTGAAATATGATATCCAAGACCTTATAGACATGGAGCGCCTCGACCCTCAAAATCTTTTGTCAATTGGCGGAACTCCCTCCTTTCCTGATGACCGCAAACCATGGTTTGAGCAAATGAAAAGAAAATCTTATGATAATCACGACCAGCAATGAATAATGATGGGTCAAAATATATTGAGCCCGGTCTCCACATGTCAGGAAATCAAGGAGGCCACAACACATGGGGCTTATAACAGGGGCAATTTTACTTCAAAAAATATCAAGGAGATACAAAACCCTATGGTATTCAAATACGATCAGTCAGGGGCTACACCTAAGCAAGAGCTCAATAAGGAATTTACCCCTCTCCCGTTTTCACCTTCTATCATATTACAGAGAGAACTGGCTTCAGACAATATTTATTTACCTCTCATTAAACCTCCTCCTAATCCACTCCCCAAGACATGGAGGGCGCAGGATCACTGTGATTTTCACCGAGGACAGGGGCATAGCACTGATCAGTGCATAACTTTGAGGCATGTAATCCAGAAATTGGTTGATGAACGTAGGCTGGCATGCCAACAAGCGCTGAATATTGTTGATAATCCCATGCAGAACCATGCCGTGTCGCCTGCCAATCTCAATGCTTAGAAGGCCCTATACTTGAGAAGCACCAGTCCAGGTGCAGTGAAGAAGAATAAAAAATTGAGAGTACTAGACATGAACCAGCTTTCTTTAGGCCTCCAAAGCCAGACAGTTGCAGTTTTAGTCATTCACTTTTTTATTGAGTCGAGTCATTATGGTTAGTCTAGTTATTGAGTCAAGTCTTACAGTTCTACAGTTCAAGGTCAATGCCTAGTCCAGGCCAATTATCTTCTGCTTTTCTTCTTATTTTTTAGAGTTGTGAATCCTGAGCATGTTTAGGATAGGTCATGGGATGTAATAGTCTTTCTTTAAATGAAATTTTAGTTCCAATAGCTCCTTTGTGTTTATTTCTCACGTATGCTTCTGATCTTGATAACAATAACAATAAGACTCCCTCCTCAAATGAGGAAGAGATCGATGAAACTCCACTTGATTCACATCGATTGCTTGAACAAAAGGAGGAGCACTGATCTCAACCTTTCAAGGAAGAAATTGAAATTATAAGCATTGGCACTAAAACTTTAATTCAGTAAAAGCCAATTGAAAATACATTACCCTAAAAAGCGCAAAGAATTAAGAAAATTATTTCAAAGATAAGAGGATTGTCTAGAAGCACTGCAACCGATACCAGGGGCAAGACATAGATAGAAAGCTCAAGAGAAAAAAGAAAGTGAGAGACATATGCTATACAAGAGGCATGGATTGGAAACAATTTTCATATCTCCAGTCAATGACCTTGGTTCCCAAATTCATAATATTAAGCCAACAAATTCAAGATATGAAGTTCAAGAGCAAGCATTGAAAAGTGATCATCAAATATCAAGAGTTATAGATCCATAGATGGAGGATGTCAAATAACAAGTTTTGCTCCATCAAAGTCGAAAGCACATATCAGAATCTTGAAAGAAGAAGATCCATTATCTCTTACCTGAAAATGCCGTCAAACTCTATGAAAGAAAAAGAAAAAGAGAGAAAGAAGAATAATAAAGCAAATTTATTAACCTAGATCAATTCCAAACCTGAACATTGGAAGGCCTCCTTCAGCCGAACAAATCCCAGAATCATAACCTAATGTCAAAAAGAATATCCGTTTGCAAACCCCTTTGAGCATGAATAAAATTCCTTTGAAAACATATCAAACTAGGGGCATCTGCCTGAACTGCGCATGACCTGATCCCTACACTGGGGTACGTAGGCAGCTCAATCAAACCGAGTTCAGTTGTCTCAAAAGAAGAAATTCAATCATTCCAAAAAGAAGTTGAAAAGAAAAAAAAAGAAGAAAAAAAAAATTGAGTGAAAAGAAAAGAGAAGAAAAATTAAAATACCTTCAAACTAGGGGAATCCGTCTGGAACTACGCACGACCTGATTTCTACCTTAGGATACGTAGGCAACCTATTCACAGGTTCGGTCGAAATCTTTGTTGAACCTAAAGCATTCTTTGAAAAGCCCTATCATACCTATAAAGTCCTTTAGATGTTCAGAATCAAAGATCTAGGCCTTAAAAAGAATAAAAAAGAAAAGAAGAACAGAGTTTGAAGATCTGCTAGACTGAAAACCTGAAAGGGCGGTCTAGGCAAAATTTAAGATCATTCCTCTGCTAAGTTGAAAACCCAAAAGGGCGGTTTAGGCAAAAGCTAAGGGGATAGCCTGCTGGATCGAAAACCTAGAAAGGCGGTTCAAGCAAAAGTTAAGCCTAGCACGGTCTGCCAAGTTAAAAACCTTGAAGATATGACTTGGTCACGGTAAGAGAATAATTATATGAAGGCTACATCCAGAATCATGACTGAAGATCGAAAGGAAGTTCAAGCAAGCTCAAGTGTCATCCTAGAAACTAGGGGGCGTTGAAACCAAGAAATTAAATCCTCGAGGCATTACTGTTTTAAGAAAAAAGTCCAGTGTTTACCAATTGAGAAACTACTCTTTGAAAAGCTAAGACTTACCAAATAAAACATTAACTAAGTCAGAAGCATCACTGTGTTTGTCAGTGTAGTCAGTCAATCTTTGTTAGCCCAAGGGTTCCCATGGGTTTAACCAATCACCATGTTTTGATGATTAACAAACATAAATTGATTAGTTCTTTCATGGACTAATGTGTTGTATTGAGTGTTGTGCTATAGACAGGTATTTACAGGTTGATTCATCTAGCACATCACAACACATGGCCTATGCTTCAGGATGAACCAAACAAAAGTCAAAGGAGCTGAAACATACTTGGATTCATCATTCCTTAGAGGTACAACCAAGGAGGAGCTCTATCTTAACCATACCAAGCATTTGAAGAATCAAAGGAAGATCAATGAAGGCCAAGGTTGAGGACCAATATGGACAAAGGGCAAAGAGCTTGAACACATTGGTGGCACCATCCTTGGAAGATGTCAAAGCAAGAAGCTCAAGTTTGAAGATCCCAAAGTAAGCCTTGCACTTAAAGTGAAGATCAAATGACGACTATGAGAAAAGTCATTTAAGAGAGTGCTTCGAATGGTAGAATGTATATCCCTCTCTCTTAGGACTTGTTTTTCGTCAAGGCACACTAAAAAACACCCTAAAATATTTTCAAAAGTGACCCAAAATCAAGTGGGCCCAAAGCCCAAGTGCTAACTTAAGTTTTAAAAATGGAAAGACATGAAATTAGTACTTGAAAATGGATTCAGCACATAAATCCTATCATAACAGATTTGAAATATTTTCTAATATTTTTAAAAATATTTTTACCAGATAGCTCTCATTTTTCTCATGTCCGAAGAGTATAAGAACGTCAAAATCCGACAAGAAACGATTGAGATATGAATTTTACAAAACCAGGAATAAAAACTGAAAAATGCCAAAAATGCCCTGGAAATAGATCCGTTGGGAAGTTGCCCAGAATTACAGCAATGCCCCTGTAACAGCTAGTTTTACATTTTAGCTATATATATGAGTTTAAACTTGCATTTTAACTCAAGAGAAAGGTTTTCCAACATATCTAAGGCTTATACAAACACTTACAAACCTTCTTTGCCTTGACCATCTCTCTCATTCCTAAACTTGTTGTAAACATATTAGAGAGTGAAAAACACCCTTGTGCCTCAATTTGGGAATATCTAAAGGGATTAGACCTAGGCTTATCTTTATAATTATCTTTTAGAGAATCTTGTGAGTTTTACATTGTATCAAGCTTTCAAGAGGCTAAAGAGTGTGCTTCCATCTTCTTCTTCATTGTAAACTTGGCAACAAAGGGCGCCGTATTCAAGACCCTTGGAGCTTGGACGCTCGGATTGTACAAGGCGAAAGGAACGCCGTATTTAAGTTCCTTGGAAGATAGTGGATTCCTCAAGGAGATAAAACTTGAGAAGAGTGGAGTAGGTCTTGGGGTTAAGACCGAACCACTATAAATCTTCGTGTCTCTTATGTGGTATTTATCTCTCTCACCCTCACTCTTATTTGTGCTTGCATTTATACACTTAGAATTGAGTGAGTAGTTAGCATTGGTAATTAACTTGGTTATCTAGTACCTTACTAATTAGCCCATTTAATCTTGTAAGTTAAGTTTGCATGATCCTTCCACCAAGTGTTTGATAAAGAGCCAAAAAGAAACCATTCAACTAATCCTTTATCTTGTTGTGGGATTTACAATCTTTAATCAACCACCAAGTATTTTAACCGAAAGATTAAAAAGAGAATAATCAACTAGGATTTTCAAAAGCCATCTAACAAGTGTTTGACAAAAGGTGTAAGAGAGGATATTCATTTAAGATTTTGAAACTAATCTTACAAAAGTTTTTAAAGAGGTTAATTTTTTTTAAAGACACCCAATTCACCCCTCTCTTGGGTTGTCTAGTGGGATTTCAATCTTTATTATTCAAAGTTCACTCTTTCAGAGCTCCTCAATCCTTTGAGTAGTGTCTTTTATTCAATTTTCTCTTTAGGAAGAGTCAATCGTCGTCCTTGTGTCCAAATGATGCAACTGTCTCGGTGAAAAAGGCCCGGTGTCGTCAGCTCCCTGCGATTGTACCTACGCCAAGTTAATCCTAAAGGAAAGATCTCGAGAATCTAGTCAAAGAGCTTCGTTTTAAAGAAGATCAGCTCAGAAACATTCCGAAGTAGAAACATCAGGAAGTGCAGTTGCCATAAGAGGACCATGCCTCAGAAAGGCACCTGAGGCTTGGAGGATTTTATATGTGATGATGGTTGGGCCAGTTTCTCAGAAAGATGAACTCTTAAAAATTTTAATTTCCTTTCTGGTAGTTGAATACTATCCTGATCAAGAAATGTTTATCTAAACACATGTCAAATGAAAAATCCCACTTCCTAATTTTCAGTATCCAAAAGAGCTGTTGTTCTAGATTACCAATCCAAGGTATTTAGATCAATGTCTCAGTTATCAAAATCCCTAGAAGAAAAGACCCACAGTCTCTTTGCGAAAAATCTTGTTCAAGCTTCCTGAAGCATTCCTAAACTATTCTCGTTAGTCATGCTTCTTCCTTCCGAAGGTTTGTCGTCTCGTCATTCGTCAAAGTCTTAGTTTCTAATATCTTCATCGGGCACGATCTCTATTGTCCCCGATTTCCTCCTTCATTGATTTCAAGAAACTAAAGTTCATCAAATTCAAATTCACATCGAATTCAAGTTCATGAAAAATCTCCAAATTCTCCATCGTCAAAGTCATCAATTAATCAACAATTGATCAACCAAGCAATCTGAATTTGATCTCCCATCTCGCTCGCAGACAAGTCAATTATCTTGACCCAGGCTCGCTCGCAGCCACGTCAATCCCTTAGCTTTCCGTCTCATTCCCAGACAAGCAAATCCCTTTCGACCTTCTGTCTCGCTCGCAGACAGGTCAATCATCTTGACCCAGGCTCGTTCGCAGCCAGGTCAATGCCTTAGCTTTCCTTCTCATTCGCAGATAAGCTAATTCCTTCTGACCTCCCATCTCATTCGCAGACAGGTCAATCATCTTGAGCCAGGCTCGCTCACAGCTAGGTCAACCCCTTAGCTTTTCATCTCGTTCGAAGACAAGCTAAATCCTTTCGATCTCCTGTCTCGCTCGTAGACAAGTTAAATATCTCTGAGCCTGTACAACTATGGTGTCTCGTTCTCTTCGAGTCCATACGACTATGGTCTCTTATCTCCTTTGGGGCCGTACAACTACAGTATCCCATTTCATTCGAGCCCGTACAACTAAGGTGTCTCGTTCTCTTCGAGTCCACACAACTTTGGTCTCTTAATTCTCTTTGAACATCATACAAATATGATGTCTCATTTCGTTGGCATTCGTATAAATACGGTATTTCATCCTCTCTGAGTCCATTAAAAAATGGTCTCTTAATTCTCTTTAAACATCATACAAATATGATGTCTCATTTCCTTGGAATCCGTAAAAATACGGTATCTCATTCTATCTGAGTCCATTAAAAAAAGGTCGCTTAATTCTCTTTGAACATCATACAAATATGATCTCTCATTTTCTTGGAATATGTAAAAATACGGTATATCATTCTATCTGAGTCCATTAAAAAATGGTCTCTTAATTCTCTTTGAACATCATACAAATATGATGTCTCATTTCCTTAGAATTCGTATAAATATGGTATTTCATTCTCTATGAGTCTATTAAAAAATGGTCGCTTAATTCTCTTTGAACATCATATAAATATGATGTCTCATTTTCTTGGAATCCGTAAAAATACGGTGTATCATTCTATCTACGTCCATTAAAAAATAGTCTCTTAATTCTCTTTGACCATCATATAAATATGATGTCTCATTCTCTTGGAATCAGTAAAAGTACGGTATTTCATTCTCTCTCAGTCCATTAAAAAATGGTCTCTTAATTCTCTTTTAACATCATACAAATATGATGTCTCATTTCCTTTGAATCTGTACAAATATGACATTTCATTCTCTATGAGTCCATTCAAAAATGATCTATCTCTTATTTCTCTTTGGCCTGTACAATTACAGTGCCTCATTTCTGTTGAGCCTGTTTGAAAGCGGTATTTATTCGAAAATGATCTCTCATTTTCTCATTGCCCGTTTGAAAACGACGCTGCCTCATAATTATCTTTCATTCTGAGTTGTGTAATTTTTGCAATCAGATTGGATCCATTTCTCCATTATTCTAAACCACCAACTCACGGTGTTTAGAGTAAATGATCTTGATTATGTTCTAGGACTTCATCTAGGGTCTTGCATTAGGTTAGGTTAGGTTGTATTGTCTAGTGAATCCTTTGTTGATTAACGCTACGCAAAATAGTTCTGTCACTTTTGCTTTGGTATTCGATGACTACGTCATCTTTACCAAAGAGGGGCATCTGTAGACCCTCCCATTTTGCTACTCCTTAAGAAGCAAAAGATTTAGTTGGTCTATCGAGTCTTGAGACCATATTCCGCAATAGATTAGGCATCCATGCATTCTAGGGAAGATTTCATCTCATTTTAGGTGTTTGGAAGTTGATTCGCAATCCTAAACGTTTATAGGGTGTTCCAATGGTATATGAAAGATGAAAGTTCAAGTTTCCAAGCAAGTGAAAAAATCTGTTATTTTTAGAATTTTCACAGTTTCCCTCATTTTTACTCATTTTTTCACTACAGGAGTATTTTAGTCATTCCCGATGTGTCCTGTTTGACTCCCAAGTTGTATCTGAGAAATCTTGAGCGGTTTCACGAATTTTGAAAAAACTGCCATTTTTAGAATCTCCTCGGTTTTTTCCCATTTTGGTTATCTTGGGGTTGTGTTGGTCATTTCTAGTGCACCTGTGAGTATCTCTAAGGTATGACTGAAGAATCCTCGAAAATTTCAAGTGTTTTAAGGAACCTGCTATTTTTAGAAACTCATGGGGCTTCCACATTTTCATCATCTTATGGATATTTCGATCATTTCCCATATATCCAAAATCATCTTGAGGGTATGGCTGACGAATCAGGAGTAATTTTGTAAGTTTTGGGAAACCTGCTAAGTTTAGATTTCTCAGGGTTTCCCTTATTCTGGCACTCAGGGGTATTTTGGTCTTTCCTTGGGTGTTTCATTTGACCTCTAGAGTGCATCTAAGAAATCTTAGATGATTTCATGAATTTTGGACAAACTACTAAATTTAGAATTTCTCAGGGGTTTTACTTGACTTGAAAATTTTATGTGTTAGGGGCATTTTGGGTATTTTTAAGGGATACCAAATGATCCTGTTTGATATTACTCACCGAAAGGACCCAATTTTAAAAGTTTCTATTTTTGAAGTTTGACCACAAAGAGTTTTTATTTTTAACTTTCCCTTTTAAGGGATGAACCAATTTGAGGGTATTTTGGTCCCATTTGGATGTGTAATGGTCGAATAGGGGTATTTTGGTCCAAAAAATTATTTTTTCTAAAGGCAATGGTTCGACCATATGTCGATGGTGCACCGTAAATGTCATATGGGTTGGGTTCATCAATAAAAAATTTAAATTTGTAGGATTTTATTGAATTTTTATTAAAAAAGAACTCAAAATACATGTCATAAGGCCCATTGGGCTAAAGCCCACAAGGTGGGGGTCTATGTGGACCCACCCATGTGGGTCGGCCACATAAGTGGGCACCCCATATGAGGAGGTCACATGCAAAAATGTCCAACATGGGATGAGGTGGTTGGTGACATCATATTTGTTTTGAAAAAATAATAAAGAAATGAAGAGTTATAACCAGAAAGGGCTTGTATGATCAGGTTACTAAAACGGCCATAAATGTTTACCTTCTCGTCCAAAAAAATTGATATTATACTTTTTTTGAACCTCTCGAAATGATCTACGACTTTCTAGTTTATGACTTTTTCTGAATCAGCCTCTAAATTTGTCAAACATGACCTCAAACATTGGGAAGCCCTTTTTGGACGAAAATCATTCGTAAAAACTAGTTTCCTATATGAGAAGGCTTCTAGATTGATCTTGAAGAATCTCTATTGTATAATTTAGCATTGCTTAGCTTGCAAGAAATAAGGTTTGGAAATAAGTTCAATATGAATATCAAAGAATGAGAAAGTTAAAGCACAAATTGGAAACTAACTAAAGGTAGGAGTCCTCACATTGAAAACTTCCAAATCCAATCTAACCCTAACTTTTTCTATAAAAACAAAGCAAGCACAACCTTTGGCTGCTCTCTAGAAATTTTCATCCCTCTCTCTCCTCCATCTTGGAATTTGTTCCATAGTTTTGTGTGCTTTGGTGTTCATCTTTATCACTTGGTTCCATACAAAGTGCTTTCATGTATTCAACATTGGAGGCTATTCGGGGTTTTGCTTTGCGATTAAAAAAGTAAGTCAAAGCGTATATCCAAGGATTACTTACCCTAGAGACAAGGAGAGCTAGCAAGGTTGGTCTTCCAAAATCCTCTTTCATGTAGTTTAAACTAGAAGCATGCTATGATTGAATTTGTGATTTTCTTTGAAAAGCTATGAAGATGAAATTGTTTGCATGTGAAATTTTGAGGAGATGAGATCAGGTTTAGGTTATTTCATAATCTAAAATATTTCCTGGAAAATCTATTTATTAATATTAAAATCCAATTTTTGAAATTAAGAGGGTTTAAATCCACTTTACAATGCAAATTTAATAAGCCTTTAAAATTTCTTGAATTTTTTAATCTCTGAGTCTTTTGTGTATTAAAGAGCAAAGAAATCTGGAATTTCAAAAAATTTTGACTTCATTTTGACCACGATTTGACCTTTTGAACTTTGCTCTCAAAGGAGTAAAATTCAAAAGTTCGAATTTAAAAACATGTCAAAACAGATCAAAAATCAATGAAAATTTCAACATAATAGACTTTTAAGGTTTTGGAACAGTATGAATTTTTTGAAGAATTGGATTTAATTTAAGCGGTTTAAAAATTTATTTAATCCTAGGGGTATTTTTGGAAAAAACTAATTTTCGAAAACTATATAGAGTTTCCAGAGATAAAATTTGGCTGAGTAGTAACTAAGACTTAATCTAATATCCTTTGAATTTTTCAAGATTTTTGGTTGCAGTTAAATACTTGTTTATGATTTTTTTATGCCAAATCAAGCATGCCATATTAAATCGGAAAAAATAGTAAATTGTAGTGAAAAATTGTGGACATATTGTACTGCGAGTTACTGCTGGAATTACATGTTTTTATGAAGTTTGGATTGATTTGGATCAGATTTACTATGTGTTTCTTTGTAAATTCATAATCTTGACAGATACTTTTCAACATTGGAAAACTGATAGGAAAACATATTTATAATCCGTGAAAATTTTACAGTCATCTTCTCTGATCACGAGAAAGCTATTGCAAAAATTTCAGCTTAATCCGAATAGATTTGCATATAAGTTGATGTGTAAATCTCTAATCTGAACTGAATTTGTTTAAAATACTTAAGAAAATCAAAATAAATTCCAATTGTTATCAAAATTTTCCCAAAAAATTCTAATGCTCTATCATGTATTCAATCTTTAAACTATTGAAATAGAAACTTTAGGAGTCATTGATTTTCTTTGCTAATTTGCAATGCTATGATAGTTTAATCGCCAAGATTGCGTTCATAATCGTATCTTAATTGCGATCATTCCTTAATAATTTAAGCATTTAAATTATAGTATGTTGTTGGCTCCTAGGTCCACTGTCCACGAAAATCCTGAGAAATATGTCAGGCAATAACATACTATAACTTACGTATTAAATTATGCAAGGGTGGAAAGCACGATTCCCTTTCATGAATGCAACTCATGGCTGAAATTCGTCAAGCCCTAGAGCCTTTGGTATTCCTTAGATATTAGGAATCGAAAATGTTTGCAAAATTAAAAATTAGTAACTTAATAAATTAAGATCATTTGATCCATGCTTTTGAAACCGTTGGATAACGGTATCTCTTCATAAGGACCTTTAGAACCAATTAGGAACACTTACGTCATGTTCTAGGTTTTAGGATATCCTAAAGTTAGGAAGTTCAGCCTCATCACGACCGATTGCTATTATTAGCAATTGAGTCATAAATCTAGTTACACTAGTTACCCCTTTTTGCCATAGGACAAGCCTAGTTACCTAGGATGTAGGTTCACCTGCATTAGTCTAAGGGATATCTTGCACTTAGATAGGACCATATAGCATCTTAGATGGAGTCCTAGGATAATAAAATCTACTTAACTTGAACTAAATAATCTCTCTTAGACTGTTGAAACAGTCCTTCCAGTTTAGATTGGTGTCCTAGATGTCTTAGGCATGTAGCTTAGTTCAGGCACCGAACTACGATTGACTCTGATTCTAGTGAGGCTTGGATACATAGGAAGCTTTGGATGCTTTGAAAGGCATACCGAGCACGAGTCGGCCCACCACAAATGGTGGGATTTTGTATATTAGTTTTTTCTAGATTCTTAACTAAATTAATTAAAATATATATGATTTCTCTCAAATTAGAATTTTAGGAGATCATTCACTTAGATTGATTCCAAACAAATTAAGAAAATCAAGATACACATTAGGAAATACATTGAAATTAGATTTTAGGATGTAAGTCACATAGTTCGCACATTAAAGTGTTAAATGAGCCATTTAAAAGAATTCAAGAGAGTTAACTTTTGGAATTGAAAACCGAATTATCGGGCAAGAATGGTGCTTGTGGTGATAACTCCCCATACCTTCCATTCTCGTAATCAGGTAATGAATCTAGATTCTTGCCATTTACGGGTCCTAGATCTCTCATCTAGGTGGCAACTCTGTCATTCTCTTTTACATGAAGTTCGGATTGGTTTAGTGATCCCAAGTTCACGGAAAGGACGATTTAAATGAATAGTAAAAGGCACGCGCCTACCGCGTCGATACGAGAGACCAAGAGAGAGTGTGGCAGCTCGCTGCCCCTTTCGCGGGATCGGGTCCCACATTGAGTGTTCTTTCAAAGAACATTCTGAGATTCGGGATATGATCTGCCCTTTCTTTGGCCTTCACAATCATATCATCAACATAAACCTCAACTTCCCTATGTATCATATCATGAAGTAAAGTTGTAGCTGCTCTTTGGTATGTTGCTCCGGCATTCTTGAAACCAAATGGCATTACCCGATAGCAGTAGGTCCCTCATTGTGTAATGAATGAGGTTTTAGTCATGTCCTCGGGTGCCATCTTAATTTGATTATAACCAGATAAACCATCCATGAAAGATAGTAATTCATGCCCGGCCGTATTGTCCACCAAAATATCAATATGTGGTAGAGGGAAATCATCTTTCGGACTTGCCTTGTTCAAATCCCTGAAATCTACAGACATTCTTACCTTCCTGTCTTTCTTTGGTAGAGGCACTATGTTTGCGAGCCCTACTAGATATTCCACTACTTGTACAAACCCAGCATTCAACTGCTTAGTAATTTCTTCTTCTATTTTCAAAACCCACTCGGGCTTCATTCGCCTTAGTTTCTACTTTTTAGGTTTAATTCCTGGTAGTAAAGGTAGCTTGTGCTGGACGATGTCCTCACTCAACCCGGGCATATCTTTGTAGGACCAGGCAAAAACTTCTTTATATTCCCTAAGTAGGCTTATTAATTTATCGCGCTCTTCAGGAGATAGAGTATTTCCAATTCGTATTTCCCGTATTAAATCTTCCGTTCCAATGTTTATAATTTCGATTTCATCTTTAAGAGGCTGGGCTCGGCGCTCCTCCTCTTGTTTGAGCATATGTTGCAATTCAAGGAGAGTTTCGTGGATCCCTTCTTCCTCATCTGAGGAGGGAGTATTATTGTTATCAAAGTCAGAAGAAAACACAGAGACATACTGAGAATTGGATTTCATTGAATTGAAAGAAATTACATCATTATCGAACTCATCCTGAACAGGCTCAGGAATCACATTAAAAATAAAATCAGAAAATGACTCGCTTGGACTAGGCACGGACACTGACTTAACTGACTTGACTGGACTCGACTTAGCAATAAGATAAGAATGAATAACATCAGAACTCCAATTTGAATGACTTTCTGTCGTAGGTGCAATCTGATTCTGAGGTTCGGCGAAGGTAGGATCATTCTGAATAGCAGCTACCAGGACATTTTCATTGTCCGTATCTTCTTCTTCAACAAGGTCTAACCCAGGCAATTCTTGCCACTCAACAGCAGGTTCGTCTTCTTCAAACAAGGACTCCAACAAACCTTGGTCAAGATAGACTAACCAGTCCTCCACAGCTTTCTCAACATAAAGCATCGGTAGTTCTGTTTCTGGGAGAGCAAGGCCATTGAATATTTCAAAACCAGGCGTCAGAATCCCTGTCACCGAATCATACCAAGGTTCGGAAAACCCATAGTATGGTGAAGTCTAGCCTTCTTTGACAAAGTGACCATTCATTGATAAAGAGTACGAGGCCATTGGGATTTTCCCTCCAGTGCGGCGGATTTCATCGCTCAATTTCAACTGTTTTTCCATGGCTTCTTCCTCTTCCTCAGTAGGCACATATCCGAGACCAAATGTTCCATGGTTTGCCTCGATTGGGCCAGTTGGACGCCCTGCTCGGATCACGGCCCAAACTCATACCCAGGGTTGATGGCATAAGGAAAACACAATTCTTCATAGGAGGCCTCTTCATATGAAATAGCGGCAACATTGAACACAAAGCCATTCAAGTTATACTCTTCTGCTTTCACGACAAAAACACTCGGAACTTCCCCGCTTATTGGCCCTATTTCTGGCTCTTCATCACCTCTGACAGTGATCAATTTTCCATCTTTGATGAATTTTAGTTTCTGGTAGAGAGTCGAAGAAACGACGCCTTCTTTATGCAACCAAGGATGTCCCAGAAGCATATTAAATGAGGCCTTGATATCAATAACTTAGAACTCAACTTCGAATTCTTCACCGCCTAATATGACCTTGGTGGTGAGGACCCCAACTACATTTCTGCGGGTATTGTCATATGCGAGGATCCCAAGGGTTGATTTGGCGAAGTCAGTGGGGACGAACCCCAAAGTAATGCCAGTTCTCAATGGACATACATTCAGTTCAGACTCGTTATCAACTAAAACAGATGGTACTTTCTTACCTTTACAGATGATAGTGACATGGAGAGCCCTAACATGATTTCGACCCTGAGGAGACAACTCCTGATATGAGAAACTGACAACTCTGGCGGCCTGGGTGAGAGCAACAACCTCTTGTAATTGTTCTGGATATATTTCTGAAGACACATGTGTAGTGTTCAATTCTCGTAACACAGCTTCTCAGTAGTTTTTCGGATGCTATCAGCAATCCCCAAACAAATATGACAGCCTGGGTCTTCTTCAACTGCTGCACAACTTCATTATCGGGATCTTTCACATACTGCTGTTCTTCCCCTCGAGCTAATGCCCCTGGATTCTCAACTCTTAATTCAGCAGGTTTGAAAATTCTTCTGCCCCTAGTAACATGTCTGACCTCATCCAACTCGGGCTCATCGTAAGTAGTAACATATGGAGTTTGTGGCTCACAGGTGATAACCAAGGGAGATGCATACTCTTGAATTTTTAGCTCATCATAGGTGATAACTAAGGGAGATACATACCCATCTAGGTTCGACTCGTTACGAAGTATGATTTGAGGTTCCAAGACAGGTTCTAAGGCGCAAATGAGGGTAAGAGGATCAAGATCTAGGTCTCCTATGGTTATAGCATTAATTGCAGCAGGAGGGTTTGAATGACCAGGTAATGGGTTTTTGGTAACGTTGGGTCTTGCCTGGAATGCAAGGCCTTTATTGTGAAGCAATTTTTGAATCCTAAATTTTAAGGCAATGTAGTTATTAGTAAGATGGCCAGGGCCTCTATGGTATTCACAATGTTGGTCTGCTCTCCAACTCGCTGGTAAAGGATTAGGAGGAGCCCTAATGGCAGGTAGAGTAATGCGACCTGAGGCTAAGCACTGCTTGATTATCTCAGATGGTGGAAGGGGGAGAGGGGTAAACTCTACCCATGCTTGTGGTTGAGGTGAGGCTGCGGGTTGGGTATAATCCATCACTATAGGATTCTGGGATCTTGATGACTGAGGGTTGGAACGGGAACTGTTACTAACTTGAGCTAGGGGAGACTTCTTGAAATCTCTGGCATTTGGGTTACTACGGTTGAACACCCCTTGAGCCATAGCTTCCTCAACCTGTGTGCCTGCTACAATAAAATATTGTAATATTGGAGAGACATGTGGTATTGGAGTTGAGGGAAATGTTCTTCATAAGTTTTTGGACCTGTTCTTCCTCCGAAGGGCGCTCCATCATTTGTGCTGCTAACCTTCTCCATCTTTTTATGAAGGTTAGAAAAGATTCCTTGGTGTCTTGCTTGGTTCTTTCCAAATTTTTTATGGTGATCTCCGTGCCATCATCATACTTGAATTGTTTTATGAATTGTTCGCCAATATCCTTTCATGTCCTATAACGAGTTTTGTCTAGGACCATAAACCATCTTCTAGCAACCTTGGTGAGTGAGACAGGGAATAACTGGTCCATTTGCTCGGGACATAAACCTTGAGGCTGACACATGATGGTGAACATTTGCAAGTGTGTGATCGGACAACCAATGCCATCGTATTTGTCAAAGTCTGGCATCTGAAAGTTGGCTGGAAGACGGATTTCAGGAAATAGCGTGAGATCACTTGGATTGAAGCCTCCCTGTTCTTAAAGCTGGATATCTTGAACCTTTTTAGTAAGACTGTCTAGTTTCTCCATGACTGTTTTATCAATCATTGTCTGAGACGGTTTGATGTTATCCTCGCTATATTGTTCTTTCTCAAAATCTTCCTCCGTCTTATCAGGAATATTAACAAACACAGGTTGGGGAGGGTGCTTCTGAACTAGCAGCATGATGCATAGGCCCCTTGTCCTTAGAATTGGAAGATGATGGTCCAAACTTCTCAGAAAGCTGGGCCTTGATGACTCGGTTCTCCTCTTTTATTTCTTGTAATTGCTTGAGAACCAAGGCCAAAGTATCCGCAACGGTGATAAGTGGAGGGTTATCTGAGTTTTTCGCCATTGGTGTGGACGGGAAAGAAGGAGAAGATGCTGGAATGATCACAGAGGGTGGTGGAGAAACATGTCTCCTTTCCAATCGTGAAGAAGCTCGAACCTAAGGAGTGGTAAGCTAATCTATGGTGACAACTTCCTGAAATATTTGAAAGGCATATTTAGAAATCGCGGAAGCATATGGACAAAAGTACACATGAACACACGTAGATAGATACTATGAAGAAGAAAGATCAACTTTATTGATTGCTAATGAAAATTTGAGTACATGGTCCACTCTTATTAAATAAAAGACTAGATAATTAAACTACTCTAAAATCAGTGAACATTCTTCCTAGTTTTTTCTTCGGACGAGGATCTTCTTCAATTGATTCTTCTAGAGGTTTGATAGTTTTGGCATCCCAAGTAGATGAAACGGCTTTGACAATCTTGGGCTTGAGATCCTCAGGCGGATAGAAATGACGAAGAGGAGGTGCAATAGACTGCTCCCTTCCATATTGACGCAAAATCCTGGCAGGAACGTAAAATGAAGTCCTTTGGAGGCCGAGAAGGCGGACGTAGTTGGCCTCTCTAGTATTGAAGATAGCTTTTTGAATCCCAGGCATTTGCCAACAAATTTGATCTTGTTGGCAAGAATTTAACCAGTTGACCTAATCAGTTTTGTGATCAAAGGAAATATTGTGACACCACTTGCGAAAGGTACATAACGTAAGATCATTGTTGACAGGAGTTGCGATCTTCAGCTTGTGACACAACCACACTTGGAGTAATGTAGGACAACCTAAGAACGACCCAATGCAAGAGAGAACATAACGTTTAGGAAATGAGCTAGCACGAAAGCGAGCCATAACATCTAACCCATTGAAGGTTTCTGCTAGTATAGTAGGAACTGGGTTGGCACCACGATCAATCTGATCGACAAGATCTAGGAGAATAGCTAACGCAAAGCGAGCGGGCTGGATGATAATAAACCTGGCATAAACACATAATATCAAAGCGCGGCGTCGAGACTTCTGGAGTTCAAAATCGGCACGGTGTCCCATGGGAGGGAAAGTGTCGATCAACTGCTGGATGGACACTCCTTGATCATTTATGAAGGAGTCAATGGATTCATCTGGGGTTTTCATCAGGCGACGAAATAAAGGACGATAATCTTGCAGACAGGAAGGCTTAACAAGAGGGCCGTCACGGAATACTCCAATAAGGTTCACCACTCTTCAAAGGTGGGACAAACCTCTTGGCTCCCAAAGTGAAAGACATGATGATTAGGATCCCAACACTCTGATGGGGCATAAAGTAATCCCCAATCAGGTTCAATGGTTGCCAAGTAGCCAAAGAGCCTTTTCTCTGCTTAGCACACGGCCAAGAAGTATGATTCATCCAGAGTCCCACGGATCCAATCTAGAATTTTGCAAGTGGACATAATGCCTGCAAACCAAGAGAAGGGATACAAGTATGATTAGATAATCACGATCGCATAATCATAGGATTGAGACACGGTTCCTGCCAATTGAGAAAGGGAATGAAAGTATGATTAAATCACATAAGAGAAAGACGATAGACACATGATCAAAAGATTAGGTGAGATCGCACAAGATTGCTTGCAAGGATAGATCAAGAAGAGACTAGTCCTATGAGATCTTGAGAAAGATGAGATTTATATCGTAATCTCAGAGGAAAAGCTTTTAATCTTCTTACATTTTATCTGGTGTTACCTGAAGGCATCACATCCTAATCTAGCGGAGTGGAGAAAGGATCTCGACTCATGACTTTGTTCATGTACGTAAAAACCGATCGTAGCCATTGGAATATGGACTACAGCCTAATCTAGACACAAATGGGTAGGATGTCATAATCTAGACTCACACACATGATGCGTGCATGCTCGTAGTATATGCAAGTGTTGGGTAATCTAGGGGTAAGGACAAGAGTTCCCTTAGTGCGAATATGTGTTCGACATACTCTACCGGTGTCTAGAGTAGCAGTACATGAACCAACAGATCCGTTTACGCACCATAGAGGTACTAGGCTAAGAGTGGAATGCTTTTATAATGCAGCGGCACTGGGTCATGACTGATGGCGTCTGAATCCGGGTCTGCGATCGCGCGGTCGGTAGAGGGCCTCCGCGGGGTCTGCAATCACAAACAAAGGGGGTCAAGGGGGTCCGGGGTGGGTCCCGGACGACCACTTCAACACCCAAGTCAGATCCTTCGACCAATCAATATAAAGAACAGCGAGAGGGGGAAGGGGTTTCGATCAGGGTTACCAGGGCCAGCGCGCAGGCTCTTTTCTGGGTGTGTGAATGAGTGGGTAGGAGGGGACTAGCAGGGAGAGTAGGATTGGGTTCCTAGCCTCCTCTGTTGTTGCCTCGCCTCTTTTTCCGGTTGTCTGAGAATGGGAGAAGTCCTTTTCCTTAGAGAGAAAAAGCGGGGATCCCTCTCTTCCTCCTTTCCCTCCCTTTTAAAGGGAGGTGTGCGGCCCTTTGCATCATTATGGAGAGAAAACCTTCCTTTGCAGGATTGGGCCGTCCCTCTGTCTCGCCGGCGCGGATGGCTTTGGCGGCCATTTCCTTCCATAATTTGTGATGATGAGGCCTGGACGGCGAGAGGGCGACACGTGTCAAGATTGTGTGGTCTTTGCCTTTTTCCGACGCCTTTTCTTCATGATGGTTGGGCTCTGCTCGTGCATGGATGACGCGTGGCGATTTCTGAGAGCGCAGCCGTATTTGTGTCTCATCAATGACCACCAAGTCAACCATGCTAGATAACACTTCGGGCTCCTAAATAGGACGTGTGTGTAAGTGATATGTAAGGGTTTGGATGCAAGTGATGTAAGTGTGTGCAATTAATTCTCGCAATGTATGATGCCTTCAGGTTTTGTTAGATTTAGTTTGCAGTATCGTGTGATAAGAAAATAAAGCATAACATACAAAGCAATCTAGCAAAGAGCAACAGAAAGATAGAAGATAGAGTTTTTATGAGCCGATTAAACTAAATTCAAATGAATTATCCTTTGAAATATTAATGAAGTTAGGTGGTCCCGAGCAGAGTCGCCAATCTGTGGGACCCGATCCCGCGAGAGGGGCACGACCTTCCTCCCTCTTGGTCTCTCGTACCCACGCGAATGGCATGTGCTTTTTATTATTGATATAAATCATCTTTTTCCGTGAACTTGGGATCATAAAAGAAATTCGAATTTCACACAAAAGAGAATGATCAGAGTCGCCACCTAAGTAAGGGACCTAGGATCCATAAGTGACACTGCAACGATCTGCGATCCTAGAAGTCTAGATTCGTTACCTATTTTTACGAGAATGGAATGTATGGCTCATTACCACCATATACACCATTCTTGCCTAATAATCCGGTCTTCAATTCCAAAGATTAACTGTAAGCCCAAGGGTTCCCATGGGTTAATCATTCACCTTACCTTCTTGTTTTGATGCTAGCAAACTAAATTGATTAGCTGTTATGGACTAATGTGTTGCCTTGAGGTGTTGTGTCATATACAGGAATTTTATGTCATAATCGCCATGACACAACTCAACTCAACACATAGCTTGTGGATCAAGAAAGCAAGAAGCAAAGAGCTTGCACCTACATTGAAGCTATCATCATTTAGAGATGATCAAGTCAAGAAGCTCAACATGAAGATCCCACAAGTTCCCCAACAAGTATCAAGAAGGAGCTTGAAGTTGAACATGCCAAAGTGACACCTCATGTACCTCGACATGCATTGAAGATTGGAGGACAAGTCACAAGATCCAAGACAAAGTTCAAGATGGTCACTCATGCATAAGAAGTCCAAGGAAGTGCAAAGGAGCCAAGACATTCCAAGAAGACTCAAGGTTCTTATTTTTAGAATGTATTTGGAGTCCTCTTGATTTTATGTTTAAATGCACTTTCAAAAGGTTTTCATACTTAACTTTTTACATCTTTGGAAACCATATACACACCCAAATATGTGTTTGAAAACCTAGGACTTAAGCCCAAGACCAAACCCAAAGCCCCTAGATTTTAAAGTTAAAAATGGAATTTTACTCAAGGCCGGTCGACCGGGCTATGCCGGGCGACCGCGGATGCTACCTGGAACTCCAGGGCATCTCGAAATTTATCGGGCTGGTTGACCGGGGTAAGCCGAACGACCGCGGATATATTTTCTAGAAATCCAAAAAACATATATGTTGGGCTTGGAGGTCGACCGCAATAGGTCCGGTTGACCGCGATAGTATTTTTGAGCCGAAAATTTATTTCAAACAGGTAGCCCTCGCTCGGCGACCGCCCTAGGGCCGGTCGACCGCGCCGGTATGAAATTTGAAAATCAAACTGAGAACCCAATAAGGGCGGGCGACCGCCATGCCTTGGTCAACCGCCGCGACAAGAAAATAGATCCGTTGGGGCTTTCGCAGGTTGACTTTTTTAACCCTGTAATTTACAGGTTTACCCCCAAACTGTCATATTTCCTTGTGGGCTATATACACTATCCAAACCTTTCTAAACAAACTTTTGGCAAGATTAAATCCTATCTTCTTGAACCTAAACTTTTTTATGAAAGGTTAAAACCTCTTTGAACTTGTATTTGTACATTCTATCAAGAGGTACTCCATAGGCTTTACATTTTATCTTCCTTTGAGTGTTTGTGAGCTTTCAAAGTTGTAATCAGCCTACCTAAGAGGCAAAGAGAGTTCTACTTTTTATTTCTTCATTTGTTTGTGAGGGTCTCCGATTCGGCCTGTTAAGAAAGGTGAATCATTGTAAGAGGAGGTGCCCTCGCAAGGCTTTGTGTGAAAAGGGTGTGATCCCTTTGAAGGAGAAGTTGGTGTACGGCTTTGAGATTCGCCCGTTGAAGAATCTCATTGGTTAGTGGAGAATCCCAAGGAGAAAAACTTAGAAGAGTGGAGTAGGTCAAGGTGTGACCGAATCACTATAAATCTTGTGCCTTGTGGATGCTTTCTGTTCTCATTCTCTTTGCACTTGGTGATTGGTAATCTCTACCCTTTAAATTGCATTTATTGAACAAGGGTTAGAGTATATATATATATATATCCTAACCAGTGGCACCAGCCCTAATTCTAATCTACCGGAGTAAAGGAGGTCCTGACTTATGATTGACTGGTGAGTGTACTAAAAGAACGAAGCGAGTAGCCAAATAAGGCGAACTACTCTTCTATACTACATGGGCCAAGGCCGGGCTCTAACTTAGGCTCACATGCGCTAGGTGCACATGTACGTCCTATATGCATACATAATATAATAATATCAAAGTAAAGCCCAAAAACATAAGTCTCCATGCTGATGCACAACTCAGCGTATATCCCCAATATCTTAGCGATATACAGAGTGGTGCATCATTTGCATGGCATTGGTAGTAGATCCCAAGCGGTGTCAAACCGGTCATGACTTCTGTTGTCCTGGCTTGGATCTACCCCGAGGCCGACTCATATAAATATCAAGACCCAGAAAATAATTCATGAAGTGAAGTGTGTGTTATGCCCTTGTTTTACGCACCTACTTAGGGCCCCTAGATTCTAACTATAAAGTTCCCATTTTTCTTGATTTTTGCCCAAATTCCTTCAAAATTAATAATAATGGCATTTTTTTACAGAGTTAGGCAATATTTTGAGAAATTCCCAGCAGAGTCGCCAGCCTGTGGACCCACGATCTTGAATGCGGGGATAAATCCCCTCATCCTCGATCTCCACATGAGAAGGAGAGCTCCGCCAAGGCTCTCTCAAAACATAGTGCCCTCACAGCATGAGTCATGGCAAGTGCGATGCCTCTTGATTCGGAGTAGAACTCGGAACCAAGATGTACCTAAAAATGAAAGAAGGCCATCCAGGGATTAAGGCTCTGGAACCCATAATATACTATGTTGCAACGGATAACTAGAGAAGAAAGGTTCCGTGCCTGGTTACGAGTGGGGAAGGTGTTAGGCACCTCACTCGCCCGAGCGAACTCGGTCTCTTATGCCATTTTTATTATGTTGAAGAATTTTGGGCAAAAATCATGTGAAATGGGAACGGACATCCCCGAAAAAATGACCTATCTAAGCATGCATGACTCGGGGATGGGCAAAGAAAAGGAAAAAACATCCAAGTTATAAGGAGGGTTGATATCAGTATCACCTATCATTAGAATGAACACTAGAGTCCGCCGTCTCCCCCTCTCAAAATGTATTATAGAGGCGAAGAAGACTAGTGCCAATCCAATGCCAGATAACTCTACTACCTATCTCCACTAACCCTAACTCATCACATCTAATCATAACTCATCACATCTAGGAAAGTAGCAAACAATCACATGCATAGCTACAACTAAGCAGATAATGACAGATATAATGAGATAAGATAACCAGAAAAAGCAGTAAATAGCTACATCTAAACAGATAATCATGATAAGATAAGCAGATAAACAGTAAAGAGCTACAGCTAAGCAGGTAATCAAAGTAATAAACAAGTATATGCTACAACTAATCATGTGAGTAAGTAGTAAAGAACTATAACGAAATAAATAAACCGGAGACAATGAGTAGGTAAGCAATAAAGAGCTACAGCTAAGCATACGATTAGGCATATAAGAACTTAAAACAGACCACAAGCCCTAAAACTCTAAGAACTTAAAAAATCGTGCCACGTATAATGTGGACCAGGATGGTCGTCCAAGTTGCCTACTTATCCAAGCCTCATTTTGGAATCAAGGTCAAAGTAATTTGGTGGCGCTATTCTAAGCAACAATGCCTATTGTGCCTATAACCACTAAACTAGACCTAACCTACTTGACTTGACTTGACTTGTGATTAAAGCTTATTGAAAGTGATTAGTTAGGTTGAAGTGGATTGTAGATTTTAAGACTTCCTATATGCCCTAACAATGCAAGTTTTATCTTAGACTAATGCAGGTGGGCTCTACATCCTCTGTGCGACTACCCATTGCCTAAAGAAAAAGATCAAATATCTAAGTGAACCATATTCTAGCCATCAAATGACGATGTGTACAGCTGACCACATAGAGGCTCCTAACTCTAGAACTCTCCTATCTGTCTAGGACATACTCGTAACTCTAGAACTTTCTATACATTTAGGACAGACTCCTATTTTAAAGGAAGATCTTTTTGAAAAGATTTGCAAAGCTTTGTTTGAAAGGGTTTTTTTGAAAGGTTTGACAGGACTTGGGATGACGGTTCCAAGCTGCCTACATACCTCGTGGAAGAGGATCAAGCCAACGTAGTTTGGAAACAACTTTTTCAAAATACTCTCCTAGTGTCTTAACTTTTTCTATTGTTTTTATTCTTTTATCTTTTGAATGTTTTTGTGCTTTTAATATGTTTTCACCCTTTCAGCCATAGGGAACTTTTATGACCACACCCCGTGATTCACAGCCTGGCGGAGTGTCAACTCTAAAGGACAGAATCCCTATGGCCTAAGGGTATCCCTAACAGGTGAACTAGTATCCCAAGGTAAATGGTGAGATCCCAAGAAGGTAACATCTAATAAGACTGAGGTATTGTCTATGAAAGAGGAGATGCTTAATCTAAAGAACGGACTCCTATGCTAATGGACAGACTCCTATATGACCACACCCCGTGATCCACAGCCTGACGGAGTGTCAACTCTAAAGGACAGAATCCCTATGGCCTAAGGGTATCCCTAACAAGTTTCCTTTCAGCCAAAGGGAACTTATATGACCACACCCCGTGATCCACAGCTTGGCGGAGTGTCAACTCTAAAGGACAGAATCCCTATGGCCTAAGGGTATCCATAACAGGTGAACTAGTATCCCAAGGTAAATGGTGAGATCCCAAGAAGGTAACATCTAACAAGACTGAGCTAGTGTCTATGAAAGAGGAGATGCCTAATCTAAAGAACTGACTCCTATGCTAATGGACAGACTCCTATACTATAGGACAACTACCTAATCTAACAACTCTATAAAGGAGAGTTACAAATGAGACTAAACCAAGTTCCTCAGAAGAAGAGGAGACAACAGGGGTACTAACGAGACTGGGCAAGTCTCCTATATACAGAGATGGGCTCCAAGTAACCTTATCATTGCCCCTGCAATGATAAATAAGGGTGACTAAAAAGACTATGTTTGTCTTTAACTTATAAGAGGGAGTGTTTTACTAAAACTGTGTAAGTCTCTTATGTGTGACTTGCTACTGAGACTTGGATAGTCTCCTAAAGGGATAATTTTCTAATGAGACCAAAGCTTATCTCCTAAAGACGGGATTTTTGCTAATGAGACAAAGCTTATCTCCTATAGGGATGTGTTAGCCCAAGGCTTCCCATGGGTTCAACTATTCACCTTTACTTTCTTGTTTTGATGCTAGCAAACCCAAATTGATTAGTCTTTATGGACTAATGTGTTGCTTTGGAGTGTTGTGTTTTAAACAGGAACTTCATATGTCATATCGTCATTACACCATACAATACTACACAAGGCTTGAGGATCAACACGCGCAAAGGAACTAAGAGAGTCTGCACACATTGGAGGCATCATCCTTTAAAGATTTCCAAGCATAAAGCTCAACTTAAAGATCCCACAAGCATGCCTTGCACAATGCCAAGAAGAGCTTGTAGATGAACAAGTGTTGGTAACTATCTCAAGCATTCAAAGTGAAGATGATTGAAGAAGAGGAAGTTACATGTACCAAGCATTCTCAAGTATTCACTTCTAAGCCCAAGATCCCAAGGAAGACCTTTGAAGCCAATACGATCAAGGTGCTAAGTAGTTTAACTTTCTAGATTGTATTGGAGATCTTTTTTCATGTGGTTTTGCATTTAAAAGTGTTTTTCAAATCATTCTCAAAACCACCTTGAAACCTATTTGTATTACATGGAAAATCACTTTCAAAGGTCCTAAACTTAGTAAAATAAAAGTCTATAGCTCAAGGAAACAAAGCCCAAGTGCCAACCAAAGTTTACAAATGAAAAGATATGACATTAGCACTTGAAATATGAAAAAAACAGCTTAAACCTGATTTAATGTGTCCAAAATATTTTCAAATATTTTCAAACATATTTTTAACAGATAGAACGCATCGTTTTCATTCAAATCAAGTGTAAGAGCGTCAAAATCCGATAAGAAACGAGTGAGATATGAATTTTAAAAGATCGCGGCAAAAAACTGTTTTTTGCATCCACGGTCGACCGCGGAAACCCGATCGACCGGGGCACTAAAATTACCGTTTTTTAAAATTCCAGGCCCCCTCCTGCGGGCGACCGCGAGAAGCCAGTCGACCGGGACAGCACGAAAAACTAGCCGTTGGGGCTTAACGGCTAGTTGCTTTTTTTATCCGTTTGGGATCTTTTCTTGCCCAAATCACCCCAGACGGTCATAAATCATTATGGACTATAAATAAAAGATTTTATCATGGATTCAAAGACTTTTAGACCTATTAAAAATCTTAGTTGAGCTTAAACCTTCAAATCCATTAGTTTTCTTCAAGAGCTTTGAACTTGCATTTCCATACTTGAAGAAGATCTCCATGGGGCTTTATTACTGTAATATTTTGAAGAGATTGTGAGCGTTTGATTGTTTGTATTAGCCTATCAAGAGGTATTGAGTGAGCTTTATCTTCTTTCATTTTCCATTGTAATTGGGGTTTACGATTCGGCCCAACAACAAAAGTGAATCCGGTTCGCAAAGAAGAGTGTTACCCTTGGAGGCGGTTTGCAAAGAGGGTTAATCTCCTTGGAGGCGGTTCGCGAAGAGAAGTTGTACCCATTGAGGTGGTGGGCGATTAAGGTTGACTTCTTGGAGGCGGCTGTGCAAAGAGGGTTTGTTCCCTCGAAGGCAGAGAAGGTTCTTGTACGGCCCGGGGATTTGGCTATAGTGAAATCCCCTCTTAGTGAAGTGCCCAAGGAGACAAACTTGGAAGAGTGGAGTAGGTCTAGTTGAAGACCGAACCACTATAAAATCTTATGTGCTTCATGTGTGGTATTTCTCTATCCCATCTATCTCTTCTCTATGAATGCCTCTTTATCTCTAGTTAGTTCATAATCATCTTTGTTATATCATACTAACTAACTATGAAATCTTCTTGTGTAATCTAGTAACTAAAATTTTCAAAGTGCTTCAAGATCTCAAATCCACACAACTCAACTAAAACTTGATTAGCACAAGATTAGACCAAGGGTGAATCTTAAAAGGGATTTAAAAAGAGCAAAGTTTTAAAAGAGAACCAATTCTCCCCCCTCTTGGTTGCCCACTTGGGATTTCAATTGGTATCAGAGCTAAGGCTCTTACATAGGCTTTCATTTGAAAACCTTCAAGAGTAAAAGATCCAAGGCAACCAATGGACTCTAGACTTCCCTCATTTGATGGATCCGATTACGGCTCTTGGTCAATCCGTATGAAGATCTACCTTAAGAGTCTAGAGTTTGGGGTTTGGCAAGTGTGGGACCCGATCCCGCGAGAGGAGAATCGCGCGAGCCGCCACGCTCTCTCTTGATCTCTCGTACCCACGCGAATGGCGTGTGCTTTTTATTATTGATTTTAATTACCCAACCAAGCAGGCAGCAACCAAGCCATAGGGTGCAAACAAACATGCAACCCAGTACCCATAAGGGCAGGGGTAAGCCGCCGAGCCTAACGAGGTGTGATTTAATTCATCTTTTTCGTGAACTTCGGATCACTAAGGCAATCCGAATTCCAGGCAAAAGAGAGTGACAGAGTCGCCACCTAGATGAGGGATCTAGGACCCATAATTGACAAGAAATCTAGACTCGTTACCTGGTTACGAGAATGGAAGGTATGGGGAGTTACCACCACATGCACCATTCCTGCTCGATAATCGGTCTTCAATTCCAAAAGTTAACTCTTTTGAATTTCTTTTAAATGACTCATTTAACTCTATATTAATGTGCGAACTATGTGACATGCATCCTAAGATCTAATTTCAATGTAATTCCTAAATGTGTATCTTCATTTTCTTAATTTGTTTGAATTCAATCTAAGTGAAAGTTCTCATAAAATTCTAATTTCATGGAAAGTCCTAAGTGATTTAATTACTTTTAATTTAAGGATTAATATACAAAACCCCACTTATGTGTGGAGCCGACTCGTGATTGGTATGCCATCAAGCATCCAAGCTGCCTACGTACCCAAGCCTCACTGGGATCAGAGTCGACATAGTTCGGTGCACCTAAGCTAAGCTATTTATGCCTAACTCATCTAAGACACTGATCTAGACTGGATTGACTGTTTCAACAGTTTTAAGAGAAGTTATTTAATTCAAGTTGAAGATTTTATTATCCTAGGACTTCATCTAAGATGCTATATGATCCTATCTAAGTGTAAGTTGTCCCTTAGACTAATGCAGGTTAACCTACATCCTAGGTAACTAGGCTTGTCCTAGGAAAAAATTAGGTGACTAGTGTAACTAGATCTATGGCACGGTTGCTATCCATAGCAAACGTCTGTGATGAGGCTGGACTCCTAACTCTAGGACTCCCTAAAACCTAGGACATGACATGACGTAAGTGTTCCTAAATATGGCTCTAATGGTTCTTACGATGGAAATAGCAATCCAACGGTTCTGAAAGACAAGAGGTAAATTGATTCAATTTGTTGAAGTTAATGATTTTCAATTTTTGAGGATTTTTTATTCCTAAACATCTAAGGAATACCAAAGGCTCTATGGTTCGCAAGTTTCGGCCTCGGATCGCAACCATGGAAGGGAATCGTGCTCTCAACACTTGTATAATTCAGCACGTAAATTATAGTATCTTATTGCCTGGCATATTTCTCAGGATTTCCGTGGACAGTGGACCTCGGAGCCAATATCATACTATAATTTATGCACTCCAATTATGCTGGATCGATCGCAATTAGTATACAATTATGGTTACGATCGCGGCAGTTAAATTGTCACAACATCGCCAATTTACAAAGGCAATCTATGAAACCTAAGGTTTCTGTTTCAAAAAGTTAGGGATTGAATTTATGATGAAAATTTAAGGTTTTTTGGAGATTTTTACTGACTTTTGTATTGATTTGCTATTAAATTGTGATTTAATATCATTAAGACCAGATTGTTAGGAATACATAGTAACCCTAAGCAATCGAACTCAAAATTAGTTAAAGCTTTCCCAGTAATAAGATATAAATAATTGTAGCTTACTGGAAAAAGTTCATGAATTATCATTAAGATTTGATATCAATTTCTGATTTTCCAAAATTTAAATCAGATTATAGATTAACACATCAACTTGTAGCATATCAATTTTAAATTAATCTACACTTTCATAGAATAAAAATAATCATGAGATTAGACTACTGTATGAATTTCATGAACTTGTATTACGATTTGATGCCAATTGAAATTCACACAAAAATCGGATGAAACAAAAGAATTAGTTAAAAAGCAAACCTAATAGTATCCTAAAATCAAATAAAAAATTCCAGTAGATATATAATAGATTATAAAATTTTGTATCAAAATTTCAAAACTTAAAAATTAAATCTCCTCCATAAAATCGATTTTTAAATAGAAAAGGGGAATTTGTTTCCTAGAAATTGAAACCCATTTATTAAAATAAATTACAAAACCATATTAAAACTTTGCAAAACCAATTTTAAATTTTTATCTAACATTCCAGTAACCTAAGTTACTGGTTTGTAAAGAAAAATTTCAAAAATTTACTAATTTAATACGAAAAAGAATTACGGCACGTAAAACGAAAAAGCAATTAGAAAACAAATAAAAAAACCTTTTTTCAAAAACTAAATCTCATGAAAAATTCAATTTATTATTGAAAATTAATTCTGGAGAGTTTCATTAATTTTTAAAATATTTTGATATTTATTAAAAATGACCAAAATTTAAAATAATTTAAAACCGGATTAAAAAAATTCAAAGAAATCCGAAAATTTTTGGATGTTCTGGAAATCAAAACATTAGTTTGGAAATAAGATTTTATAAATTTTGGACATTGTTTGATATACTTTTGGATTCATTCATCAAGAAATAACCCCTTTCGGGGTTATTGTTTGAAAATTAGAATGAATATTAAAACGGCCAAACCGTAATTGAAAATTAAGTTTCCAGAAGTATTATTTTTTATAAAAATCCCAAAAAATATCAGTTTTTAAAGAAACCCACGTTTTCTAACACTTGTTTTGATAATCCGATTTAAATCCATATTGAATAAAAAACGAAAGAAAATCATTATTAAATTGAGGAAATTTAATTTTTGGATCAAATTTTGGATTTTGAAAACTCATAATCTATATTATAACATACTTGAATTTCAAGAAAAAATTCATTGATTTGATCTATCAAAAGTAAAACCCTTGCATGCTTTTCTACTTTTGATATTACAAACATAAAGATCCTACCGTTGATCGCGCTCCTTGTCTCTAGGGTGCGTAGATCCGAGGTATACGCTTTGTTGCACCCTTTTATATGATGAAGAAGACCCAAAGAACACTCCAATAATTCTTGATTGTGTGATGCCTTGGAGAAGAAGGAATTCAAGAATTCCTTTTGTGAAGAAAACTTGAGAGAGAGATCACACTTCAAGAGAAAAGAGAATTTTTTTTCTTCTTGGGAGGAGAGAGAAAAAATGAATTTTGATCTTTTTTCCATCTTTTTTAGGATTATTTGCTTTGATTTTTATACAAAAAGCTAGGGTTAAGAGAGAAATAGTAGTTCCCAATGTGAAAGCTCTCATTTTTGGCTTGTTTCCAATTTTCTCTTCTTGCTTGCTTTCTTTCTTGTTTTCAAATTGGATTTGATTCCAATCTTAATTTATTGTCAATCAAGACATGCTATTCTTTATTCCACATTGCTTCTTTGGAAGAAAACCTTTCTTAAGCAATCATTCATCTTTTCCTTCTTTCCTTCTTTTCTTTTTTTTATTCTTTTTATTTTTCTTTTAACAACTATGATGTCACCATTGTGACATCATCAAGGTTGGATGCTCAATTCATGTGGGTCAGCCATGTGGGGCGCCCACCATGGTGGTCGACCCATATGGGTGAACCCACATGAGCTCCATCTTTACGGGCTTTAGCCCAATGGGCCATTTCACACGGGTTTCGGGTTTTTCCGTAAAAATTCAATAAAATCTTTCTAAATTCAACATTCTATATATGGACCCAACCCATTTGACATTTATGGTGCATCCCTCACACATGATCGAACCATCTTTTTTGGAAAAATAATTTTTCAGACCAAAATGCCCCTATTTGACAATTACACATCCAAATGTGTCCAAAATAACCTTAAATTGGTTCACCCCTAAAGGGAAATGTTAAAAATGGAAAGTCTTTGTGATCAAACTTAAAAAACAGAAACTTTTAAAGTTGGGTCCTTTTGATGAGCAATATCAAACAGGATCATTTGGTACCCCTGAAAATACCCAAAATGCCCTCAACACTTAGAATTTCCAAATTAAGCGAAACTCCTGAGAAATTCTAAATTTAGTAGGTTTTCCAAAATTCATGAAATCATTCATAATCTCTCAGACATATTTCGGGGATCAAAAGAATTACACAGGAAAAGACCAAATTACCCCGAGGTGCTAGAATTTGGCGAGACTAGGGAAAACCTTGAGAAATTCTAAAAATAACAGATTTTCAAAAATTTATAAACGGACTCACAACTTAGGGACTAAATATGATATGTTTGGAAATGTCTAAAATACCCCCGAAGTGCAAGACTAAGAGAAAATCTTGAGAGATCTAAATTTAGCAGGTTTCCCAAATCTTACGAAATTACTCTTAATCCATCAGCCGTACCCTCGAGATGGTTTTGGGCATATGAGAAATGATTGAAATATCCATAAGATGATGAAAATGTGGAAGCCCCATGAGTTTCTAAAAATAGCAGCTTTTTCAAAATTTATAAAATCACTCAAGATTTCTCAAATATAACTCGGGGGTCAAATGAGACACATCGGGAATGACCAACATACCCCTGCAGTTCAAAATAGGCAAAAATGAGGGAAACCCTGAAAATTCTAAAAATAGCAGGTTTTTTTTCTTCATTTGCTTGGAAACTTAAACTTTCATCTTGCAGAGGCCAAAGGAACCCCCTAGAGACCTTCAGGATCGCGAATCAACTTCAAAACTCCCATAATGAGGTGAAATCTACCCTAAAATGCATAGATGCCTAATCTAATGCTGAATACGGACTCAAGACTCGATGATACTACCGAATCTTTCGCTTTTTAAAGCGTAGCAAAATGGGGGTGTCTACAGCAAGCTATTGAAAAAGGTTTTTATATTACAAACCCAAGAAAATTAAAAGAGAAAGACATTAGATTATCATCCTTAAACACTAAGGCCACAATTGCATTATGTTGTGCTCTGTCCCCTCGCATATTTGATAAAGTATTATCTTGTAAAAATGCTAGGAAAAATTGGACTACACTTGAAAAGAGCTACAAAGAAAATATTTGTCTAATAGCTTTAGAAAAATGTAATGAAGAAGATGATGATAATGAATGTACATCATATGAAGAACTATATGATACTTGTAAAAAATTTCACGATGCCCTAATGGAACAAGTATCTATAAATAATGTCTTCACTAAAGATATGGATGAATTGAAAAATGAATTTGATACATTATTGGTTAAAGAAGAAAAATTAAGTAAAATAAAGAAAAACTTGGAAGGAGAAAATTTGAAAATAATGGAAGATCTTAACACCTTAAAAAGGGAAGAAGAAGAACTAAAAACTAACTCATCTCTTGAAATGAACAAGTTGAAAAATGGAATTAAAGAGATGAAAGCTTATAATGAAAATCTTTTATTGAAAGCTCACAAACTATAAGAAAATACTAAACATGTTTGCTCCCATTCACATTCTTGTAGTTCTATCTGCTCCTCATCTACTAGTTCCTATTCTTGCACATATTATGGTAGATTAGAGTATCACAAATCTAGATGTAAATTTAGATTTGTGAAACCTAGCAAGTTTGTACGGATTAGAAAAGATGTATTATATGGAACAAACTTGGTTGGACCAAAGTTGGTTTAGGTTCCAAACCCCTCACTTGAATCTTGATCATGATTGTGTTTTAGATTTAGTGGTTTGTGCTTAAATGTCAAATCTTTTAAAAATTGATTGCTAAATACAACTTACTAATCTTGATTGATCATCTTGTATCTAGTTGTTTGTGCTTCATTGTTTAAATCATTTAAAAATGAGTTAGAGATACATGTGCTCTTTCTTGATTATCTTATTGTATCAATGAGTTGTGCTTAAGTTGGTAAAATCATATGAACTCATGTAGATAGATACATATACTCATTTATTGATTGATCTTGTTGTATCTATAAAGTACGGTTCATACCATTGGTGACATGAATAATCTTACTTGATTAATCTCATAAATCCATGTCATTGTGCCCTAGAAAAACACATTCACTTATAATGGTATGACTATATACTTAACTCTAAGTGTTTGTTATCTCAGTTAAAACTTACCTATACACTTAGTATCTTCATAGACCCATAGGATTAGCCAAGTTGATTTAAGGTAGATCTCTAAATTTAGATATAATTGAAGATTAAATCCAAATAGGTCAAATGTATTGTGAAAAAAACAAAAATAGGTCTAAATATAAAACTTAATAAATTTTCATACGCTTGGTTAAAATCTTAAGGAGTTCATAAGTGAAAATGATTGCATTCGCCCAAGGTCTTACTCTCCTGTGATCATTCATGAAAATCATTGGCCCTTAAGAACATTCTCTTGATCCAAAGTCTCATTCTTGATAAGGGAAGTTGCAAATGCAACTTAGTTCAATGAAGAAATCATTATTTATCTTGATTGAACCAAGTCATATGTAGTATGTCCATAATCTTGACTTTTCATTCATGACATGCAAACCATATGGGAGAATCACTTGTTGAAAAGAACTCGAAAATGAATTTAAATCATTCAAACAAGTGAAAATGAAATCATTAGTGTATGTGAAGTGATAAAAGTCTTTAATCATCTTCAAACCCTTCACACCAACGTATGTGCACTAGAAAAATAAAAATTTAGTTAAAATATCAAAGTGTGCACATTGGAACACATTGTCATCATGGAATGATTTGAATATCTATATATCATTTCATATGACATTGATAAGTTCACAAAGTAATTAAACTTGAAAAATTCTAGTCTTGTGAACTTCAAACTAAAGTGGAATCATTAAATGAAATGATCATCAAAATCCACTTAGTCAGAGGCATGTGATCTAAAGTTATATATACACATTATGCCTATATATGTGATCTATATATATTATAGTAAAGATTCCCAAGCTAGATCACTATAAGTTTGAGTTACATCACACACTCAAACTTGTATCTCATGAGTTCATTACAAATTGTGAACATCATCAAAATCATGGATTATGCCTGAAAAGCCAAAAATGTGCTAAAAATGATATATGTATATAGTTTGCTTTAAAAGAGAAGAATTGAAATGAAATGTGTTTTGATAATCATACTTAATTTGTTAATTGGACTTAATCCATCAGAACACATCTGTAACCCAATGGTTCCCACCTTGGCATTCCCATCTTATTTTGATGATTCCAATACACAAGTGATTTATATCACTAATGTGTTTGATTGTCTAAGTTGTAGATCATAATTGTGCTAAGACAAGATTGCTTGGATTGAGGCCAAGAAGCTCTCATTGGACGGCTTATGAAGGCCAAAGACATCGGAGATCCAAGACGAATGAAGACTTGAAGAATCAATTGAAGATCGAAGTCATGTTAGAATGTATAAGATCCAATCCTAGTTTAGGATTTTAAGAGGCATAAATTAAGTAAATAAACACACACCATAAATGTTTAAGTGATTGTCCTTGTGGTGTTCCAACACTTTGGAACCCTCATAACAATCCCAACTTGGTGTAAAGTTGGAAGCCCAAAAACAGAATTGAAAATCTGCTTGACATAGGCTTCTCGGAACTCCGAGAGAATTCTCGAAGCTCCGAGCTCGGAACTCCGAGAAATCCTTGGAGCTCCGAGATTTGGTCCAGTAGCTTTTTTCCAACTTCTGTTTGTATTCCCGGAACTCCGAGAGAAATTCTCAGAACTCCGAGGAATTTCTCGGAACTCCGAGAATTCTCTCGGAACTCCGAGAACACTATAACGGTAAGAAAAATATAGCCGTTGGGAACTTTGCCATAATTACCACTATGCCCCTCAAACGCTCATATTTGGTTTTTCTATATATATGGGTATTCTCTACTTCCCAATTATCAATCCTAACACTCTAAAACTCTATTTGAATATCCGAAGAGTGAATCAAAGCTTGTTTATGCCTCTCATCCTCTAAGACTAGGATTTGGATCATTAGGCTCAAATTTGTACATCTTCTACAAATTGTAAACCCTTGTGAGGGATTTTTTGTTTCCTTCTTTCTTATTCAAGAACATTGTATTCGGGCGAGTGTTCGGAGAAGCGGAGCCCACTCTCCGTGATGAGGATTGCCACCAAGGTTAAAGCAATTGGAATTGTAATCGGCACCGATCTTCGCCGGAGTTAAGAAGATCAAATAGTGAAGCCATCAACGGGTTTGGTTGGTGGAGTGGAGTAGGTCTCGCGTTTTGAGGATCGAACCACTTTAAATCTCGGGTGCACTCTCTCTTAAACTCTTGCTCTTTATTTGCATTGCACTTAGGATTTAACTTGTGTGCTTGAATTTCATTCTTGATCTCGTAATCTTCAAAATTGGGTTAGAAGTTTTCAAAAGGTTAAAACTTGTTAGCAACCTAATTTTTCACTCCTCATAAGTTGCCGTATTAGGGACAACCCTTGGATTTTCAAAAGGTTAAAACTTGTTAGCAACCTAATTTTTCATTCCTCATAAGTTGCCGTATTAGGGACCACCCTTGTGAACTTCAAACTAAAGTGGAATCGTTAAATGAAATGATCATCAAAATCCACTTAGTTAGAGGCATGTGATCTAAAGTTATATATATACACATTATGCCTATATATGTGATCTATGTATATCATAGTAAAGATTCCCAAGCTAGATCACTATAAGTTTGAGTTACTTAAAAACATTTCCATCACACACTCAAACTTGTATCTCATGAGTTCATTACAAATTGTGAACATCGTCAAAATCATGGATTATGCCTGAAAAGCCAAAAATGTGATAAAAATGATATATGTATATAATTTGCTTTAAAAGATAATAATTGAAATGAAATGTGTTTTGATAATCATACTTAATTTGTTAATTGGACTTAATCCATCAAAACACATCTAACAAGCTAATAAGGAATAGGAAAATAAAAATGAACATTCCCTAAAAGATAACAACTAGTCTGGTTCTATAGGAAATCTTAAAAGAACTAGTTGTGCTCACACTATAATAGAGTTGCTTGCCCTAGGTTTGTGTAATTAGATGGTTGAATTTGCTTTCCTAGGATTGTAGTTCAATTAATGAAAATATATCACTCTATATATGTGATATCACCCCTTGATTGATATTAGCTGGATGACAAAGATGTTAAACCTCAAAGTTAAAAGATATTTAGTAAGTGCTCATGCCTTCTTTTGAAGGAACGGTATCATCATATTAATTAAAACATCTAATCATTCGGCTATATGCCAACATCTAAGCCTTGACCAGTCTTATGTGCTTTAACTTGTTGTATATGAATATACTTATATGTATGCACTTATTCAGGGGGAGCATGTATTGCTAGGATTTCTCACTACCTCATTTGATATCATTTGAGTATCTTAGCAAACATGTAATTGTAGCCCAAGGGTTGTTTTTCAACTAAACACTTCACAAACCCTTGGTGACACTGTGTTAGACAGCCCTTTGGATTCATACTCTATATGAGTCACTAACAAAGGGGGTAATATCTATCCTTCTTCTATCTTATCATATGTTGTTTTGATATATAGGTATTATATTACATATGATAAGTATACTCATTTGGAGCACCATTGCTCTATTTGTGTTGTAGTTGGGACTTCTCTTATGCTTTCAATCTGAGACCATCTCTTATTTATGACAAGTACCCTTAGCCTGAGCCTCAGTGTCACATCCTCTTAGGCTTTAGACTTATCTTGGATAGACTCATATGTTAATATCTCTGCCAATGATAAGTATCTTGTTCTAGAGCTTTATCTTCAAGATCTTCTAGAATTCTCTTTCATAGGATCATGTGATGCAAGAACTACCTCATCTCCTATGAATTACACACTCTTATCATGGGCTTCTAAAGCTAAGTACATCATTTTTCATGATAAGATTCATTGGCTATGCACTCATTGTCACATCTATAGCCATTATGTATTGTCATGCCTTGCTTTATAGGTTTTAGCAAAGGCCAATGACAAATAATTAGGGAGAGAACCAAAGTGTCTCATCTTTATGTTTATATGGACCATAGTGATATGCTCACAATGTCCATTGCCCTACTTGTTGTGCTTAAAATGTAAATCGTCTAGAACGAATAAAAAAAAACTGCTTGTCTTGCACTATACTTGCTAAAACTCTATGACAAGCATTAGGAGTGCTCAAATGTCAAAATATTTTTACTCATAGACTTCTTAGGGTTGTATTTAGAATTTCCATGCTAGAAATCACCTTTTGATTGTGATTAAATTGCATATTTTTACTTGCTTTAAAAAAATGGGTGATCACTTTAGTTTCATATGTTACTTCACTCTTATCATGCATGTTTCACTTTAAGCATCTTCTAATCATGATAAGTAGATAGGGGGAGCGCTTATTGCACATCTTGGCATATTAGTTTGAGCTTTCACTGTTGAAACCTCCCTTTTTGCTGCTGCCAAAACGGGGAGAATTTTGGAACTGATTAGGCATTCCATAGTCTATATGCATTGCTTACTTTATATTGTAATATTACACTTGTGCATATAGTGAGAGGGAGTAATACTTCATTGTTTATAGCATTTAATGCATATTTGTCTATTCGTTTGATATCTCCTACCTCTTAATCAATTTGGTTTGTCATCTTCAAAAAGGAGGAGAATGTTAGCCCAAGAGTTCCCATGGGTTCAACTATTCACCTTTACCTTCTTGTTTTGAAGCTAGCAAACCCAAATTGATTAGTCTTTATGGACTATTGTGTTGCTTTGGAGTGTTGTGCCTTAAACAGGAACTTCATATGTCATATCGTCATTACACAATACAACACAACACAAGGCTTGAGGATCAAGATGCGCAAAGGAACTAAGAGAGCCGCACACATTGGAGGCATAATCCTTGGAAGATTTCTAACATAAAGCTCAACTTAAAGATCCCACAAGCATGCCTTGCCCAATGCCAAGACAAGATTGAAGATGAACAAGTGTTGGTGACTATCTCAAGCATTCAAAGTGAAGATGATTGAGGAATAGGAAGTCACATGTACCAAGCATTCTCAAGTGTTCACTTCCAAGCCCAAGATCCCAAGGAAGACATTTGAAGCCAATACGATTAAGGTGCTAAGTAGTTTAACTTTCTAGATTGTATTGGAGATATTTTTCCATGTGGTTTTTGCATTTAAAAGTGTTTTTCAAAACTAAAGTCCATAGCTCAGGAAACAAAGCCCAAGTGCCAATCAAAGTTTACAAACGAAAAGATATGACATTAGCACTTGAATTATGAAAACAACAACTTAAACCTAATTTAATGTGTCCAAAACATTTTCAAATATTTTCAAACATATTTTTAACAGATAGATCTCATTGTTTCCATTCAAATCAAGTATAAGAGCGTCAAATTCCGTTAAGAAACGAGTGAGATACGAATTTTAAAAGATCGCGGCAAAAAACTGTTTTTTGCATCCGCGGTCGACCTCGGAACCCAGGTCGACCGGGGCACTAAAATTGCCATTTTTGGAAATTCCAGGTGCCATCTCGCCGATGACCGCGTGAACCTGGTCAACCAGGACAGTGCGAAAAACTAGCCGTTGGGGCTAAACGGGTAGTTGCTTTTTTGATCCGTTTATGATCTTTTCTTGCCCAAATCACCCCCAAACGGTCATAAATCAATATGGACTATAAATATAAGGTTTTATCATGGATTCAAATACTTTTGGACCTATTGAAAATCTTACTTGAGCTTAAACCTTCAAATCCATTAGTTTTCTTCAAGAGCTTTGAACTTGCATTTCCATTCTTGAAGAAGATCTCTATAGGGCTTTATTAATGTAATATTTTGGAGAGATTGTGAGCATTTGATTGTTTGTATTAGCCTATCAAGAGGCATTGAGTGAGCTTTATCTTCTTTCATTTTTCATTGTAATCGGGGTCTACGATTCAGTCCAACAACAAAAGTAAATCCGGTTCGCAAAGAGGAGTGATACCCTTCGAGGCGGTTTCCAAAGAGGGTTAATTTCCGTGGAGGCGGTTCGCGAAGAGAAGTTGTACTAAAATCTTAAAAGTGCTTCAAGATCTCAAATCCACACAACTCAACTAAAACTTGATTAGCACAAGATTAGATCAAGGGTGAATCTTAAAAGGGATTTAAAAAGAGCAATATTTTAAAAGGGAACCAATTCACCTCCCCCCCTTGGTTGCCCACTTGGGATTTCAGGATGACTTTTCTATCGAGACATAGCTTGTGTCCTAAAAGAGGAGGCTCCGGATAGCTCCATCATAGCCATACAAAATGCATACTCAACATACATACTCTTCGAAAGTTATAATAAAAAAAATATTTTTACTTAACTTAATTAAACTATACAACCAAAGATCAAAGAAAGTATAGAATCATAGACATTTAGTGACAAACATCCTTATCACTTCGCATATAAATGTTACTCAAAACTATAACTTAATTAAAATATACAACCAAAGATCAAAGAAAGTACAGAATCATAGACATTTAGTGACAAACATCATTATCACATCACCTATAAATGTTACTCAAAACTATTGATAGGGAAATACAAACATGTCCATCTCACACAAAACTTTCCAGTTCCAACAAAAGAATTAATAAAGTAAGTATAATCTGATTAACAACTAGAAGTACAGGAAATGAACAAACTACTATATGCTTAACTGAACTGTAAAAGAAAAATAGTAAAGACCATCGCTATAAGAAGGTCTAAAGCAATGAACTAGACACTACCCTGTTTCCCTATATTATAACCATGAAGTTGTGGCAAATTTTAAGACTTAGGAAGTAAATCAATCAAAACAGTAAGAATGGAATAAACCTTTGAAATTTTCAGAACATGATAATATTATCATCACTAAGCAGTTCTTAATAATGTAAAAAAATGAAGAAAATTGAACACTACACATTTGGATAATCACATTAATCTTCTTACCCCTCACTAGCATAACCCATTTCAAGAACCATTACAATGCGTAAAGGGCATTCCAACGGCTGCAGTTTTTCAGTGGAAGCAATAGAAACAGGTTCAACCTTATACAATTAAAAGCAGAATAGTACAAAAATTGAAGAACCAATGGTTACTACTCTATTACAATATGCACACCAGATTATTTTAACCCCAAAATCTCAGAAGAAAGAACTTAGGGCATTTAATGAAACACCAAATTGAAGTAGCACTATAGGAGCTTTAAGAACAACCACTCTTCTTTCTATTATTAGATTTTTAAATTTTAGGTAGTAACAAACCAGGATATTGCAAACAATGGAAATCAAAGGTTAAAATTAAAGAACATGGGAACACACCTGGAATAAACTCACAGTATTTGATAACCCAAAACATATACATCAAAGTCTTGCTCTAAAAATTCTTGGAATCAAATGATCCACATAGTTCTTTTGAAAAAAAAAAGTATCACTGTGTCACTCAAACATAGAAGTGCCACTTCAATTTTCTTTTAAAAGAAAAATCACCAAATGAAAGCAATATCAAAGCTGATGTTTAAAAAAAAAAACACTTACTATACCTGTATCCAGCAATTTAAAATACTATCATGAATTAATAATAGTCCTCAAATGAACACTATAAACTTAACAACTGTAAAGAAGAAAGGTCGATGGAAAATCACAGTCAATTAAAGGAGAACAATATATATTATGTTAAACTATAATCAGGGCTTGGACAAAGGAGCCATCTGACTTATCCACAACAAATTCATCAAATGAAAACCAACACATATAAGGAACGATATGAACACCAGTTCTCAAAGAGAAGAATAGCATACAAGTAAGCATCTAAGAAACAGAAAACCCCAATTCAAATTCATTCTTGGATCAGAACTTAATGATGACATCTCATTAGCTTAAAGTATCAATAAAGTCATGAACATATTTTAACAATTATATCAAAACCATTTCAATCCATAAAGAAATTAAACCTCGATTAGGATAGCTTTTCTAATTAAAAGTTACTCTAGTTTTCAACAACCATACAACCAAATCTATATGCATATGATTACTAACCTTAAGTAAAACCTGAGCATGGCTTTGAGCCCAATCAAATCAACAAATGCATGGGATCATAGAGCCCAGTCATGACATATTCAGCACTTTGAGTCCAATTGAAATGAACATGTCAGCTACCTTTTTTTTAATGCATACTAATATGAACCAGAAGAAGACCAGCGTATAACTCCTAAGTCTAATGAATTGGATGACCAATATGAGAGGAATCTAACAGTAGGAGCTATATTAGAACAAAGTTCTGGTATTGAGTATCTAAAACAAGGCACATAAGCATACGAACTTATAAGTCAAACAAACACCTGAAAACAATGTAATGAGAACAAATGATACATATAAAAAACTATAAGGATTGTAGGGACCTAAGAATGAAAACCAAAAACCTACCAAATCATGAGCCATTCATGTGCAAGAGACGTAAAATATATTATGATAAGAAACTGTAAATCCTTTAAGCATAGAATACTCATAGGACGGAACTACATTACACAATACAACAATAATATTACTTTTCAGGATTTAAATAAGTTGAATACTCTTATCGAATATGAAATTATTCTACTGATGATCATCCACACTGTTTCCAAAAGTTCTTTGTTCTGTTTTCTTAATTTTGAAAATCAGTTCCATTCTCAACAAATCCAGAGATCAGTTCAGTTCTCAATAAATTAGGAAATCAATTCATTTCATAAACCGCAAATTTAAAGATCTATGTTTAATAACCACATATACACAAACAATATCATGGAATTGAGCACTAATTATCATTATACACCAATAAAGATAATAAAAACTTAAGTTACTGATCATCATTTTCTTTTGAAAATAACTGAAATAATACGAAATTTATGAAGTTTAACAACAATTTATGAAGCAATATTTATAGAATTTTCTCAAACTTGAGGATCTATCTAAAAAATGATAATATGATCCACAAGTATAACTTACCTGATGAAAACAAAAGACTTGATCTACTAATTAAAGCCCTAACCAAGTGAAAAGACTTGCCACTTGTGAAAACTCCTCCACGTGATGAAGATAATAGCCAAATCCTCAATTGTTAAAAAAATTGAAGATCAAATCTCATAAGAGGAGACAAATTTGAACCAGAAACTATAGATCTACAATCTAAAGTGCAAACAGAAACCCTAAAAGTGAGAAAAATGAGATCTGCAGGTTTAAACAACAGATTAACCTTCTGAAAGTTATTTCTATAGCTTTATGCAGAAAAATAAAGTTCGATCTCTGTTTGTAACCTGAACTAGGGTTTATAAAGAAAAATCGAGGCTAAAATTCCAAAGGAAACAAAAAAATACAGATGTAAGAGAAGAATTAGGGCAATGAATGACCAAAAAAAAGTAAACGAAGAAGAGATTTTTGCCGGAAGAAGAAGAAATAGCCACAAAAGAAGAGGAAGAAGAAAAAGAACGTTAGAGTTTGAGCACTTTTTTCTTTTTTCTCTCTGGTGAACGAATGAAAAAAAAAAACTAGATCTCCTCCGAAAAAAAAATTCAGAAATGAGAGGGTTTTGTCCTTTATATAGGTTTTACTAATATTAACCCCCCTTAAGTCTCTAATAGACACCCCTCATAGATTATGTTTTGTCCTTCATTAGCGTTATTTAAAGTGGTTTTTAAGGAATGCATAATGAAAATTTTAGAAAGTAAACCTACCCCCTTTTAACTTACCAATGAACACCCTCTTTTATTAAATATCCATTTTTCTTTCTAAAAGCCACCCCTAATTAGGATAATGCACTATTCTCTTCTACACTATCATTCTAACTATATTGGTCTTATTAGGTAATTTTCGCCCGATTTCGACGAAATTTTACAGGGACCTGCTTGTGATCCTAACCTACTCTAGGGTTAAATTTGGGATACTAATTCACTTTTCTAAAGGATTTTTATTCAAACTCATTGGTTTAGGGTTCGGTCAAAATGAGGTGTCTACAGTCAGAACATTTGAAGCTGGTCGAGAGCTGTACATCTGGAAACAAAGAGATGTCCCGGAAAGAGTTATATTGACCCTTGAACCTTGATAACTTTGAGGTCTTGACTAACCTTAGCAAACTTATCTTCCCACTGCTTCAGGATCTGGACAAAAGGATGGTTCTAATCTACATACTTCTCTCATAGGAACGAATCCGGTGGCTGAGATGTCGATTGATTAGTTGGTGGGGTTGGTATGGTTTTCTGGAAAGGAGGAAGAGATTTCTGAGATGTATTAGGTACTACAGTAACCTGAGGAGGTGACCTTAGTGCGGCATTCTCCTCTGAGAGTTGACGGAGACTCTGAGTGAGTTTAGCTACTACTTGCTGCAGCTCTTGGATAACCTGGGACTGGTCCGTAGGTTCTGTCATGATGGCAAGAGGAGTTGTAAGGCTAGATGGTTCTGAAATTTCTACTGAGTGAGTTTGAACTAAAGAACTAGGTAGTTCTGAGATTCTCATTAAGCGAGAATTGGTTCGGTACCAGCTTTTTTCTTTCCTAGGTGCAATGGTTTTAAGTATACGAACTTTCTACCTGTTGTGGATCCCGTCCCGGAGGGGGGTGGTCCCACGAGGGTGTGTTTTGAGATGATGATAGCGCCTTTGTCCATTGGATTTGAATATGATTGCTTTTTCCAGAAATTTAGGATAAAAATCCTAACTTCACGAAAGAAGCAACTGACCAGAGTCGCCACCTAGATTAGGGATCTAGGACCCATGATTAACTCTGTTAATTTGGTCTACGCTTTGAGTTCTCGGTAAGTTACCTGGTTACGAAGTCGGAAGGTGTACCGCACGAAGTGTACAGCACCGACCTTGCCTGACTTTTGAAAGCTTTAATTATTTAGGTTTAACAAAGGGGGTGAATGTGAACTTTATTAACCTAGATGCATTCTAATTTTTTTAGCCGTTCACATTTAGACTCATGCGGGCCAGTAGTGATGATCCTAAATGCCTAGCTAGAATGCTTAAATACCTATATGAGTGATTTGACATTTTATGAGATTTGATGAGATTTAATTTAAGTTGAATTTGATTAGTTGATTTGACTTTAAATGACTTATGCTATATGAACCTAGATCTAATGCAATTGACCTAAGTTGCATTTTCAGTATATTTGTGAAGTTTGGGCTCTAAGATTCTATTAGAGTGCAACCTCTAAGTTTAGAACCTAAAACATTTTTAGAATTTATGATCTTGAATTGTGATTTTCCAACTAGGTGAAAGTTCTTATGTCCTTTAAGGCTTTCAAATTCCAAAGAGTTCCAAATTCAAACAAAATAACTAAACATGCAATTTCCGCCAAAGACAAGTAACATGCCATTTTTAAGTGATAAAACATGCAAAGAAACTAAACATGGGAAGCAAAGTAACTAATCATGCAAAATGATTAAAGAACTAAACATGCAATCAATGATTTGAGAATGGGAGAAGGGATGGAAAGAGGGATGGAAGAGATGAAGAAGGGTGTGAGGGAACGGGAAGGATGGAGAAAGGTGCGACTGAACTTGGGAGTGCCAAATTGCCTACGTACCCTGTGATGGGGATCAAGCCACACGTAGTTCCACTGAAGGGGGGATCTTGAAGATGGAATTGGGGTTAGGATTGGTACTTGAACTGGTACTTTGGATCAGAAGCTTAGATTTAGGATTGGAATTTGGAATTTGGCTCCAAAGAATTGGACAAGGAATCTCCTATATTCGAGGAATTGGATTTGAGGGGTCAAGAGGCGAATCTATGAGATTACACCCAGTGAGATTGGTTTCGAAACTATTCGGTATTCGGCTAGTAGATTTTCGAAGGTTGTCTTGACTTGGTTTGAACTAGGTTGACTTGGGTGGGCCTGAGTTGACTTAGATTGGGTCGAGTTGGGTTCAAGTTGGGTCAAGTTGGATTGGATACAGGTTGCGGAGTCAGGTTGCGGGTTCGGGTTGCGGGGTCGATGCGGGATTGGGGGTCTGGTTGTGGGTCCGAATTGGGTTGGGGCTGAATCGGATTGGGTTGGGTTGGGTCCGGGTTGGACCGGGCTCACTCGGATTGGGGTCGGGTTGCGGGTCCGAGTTGGGGCTGAATCGGATTAGGGCTAAACCGAGTTAGATTGGGGTTGGAACTGGACTGACTCGGGATGGACATGGGCTCACTCGGGTTGACTCGGGGTGAACCGGGGCTCACTCAGCCCAACTTGGGTCGGCTTGGGCTGATCTTCTTGGATCGGGTTCGATTGAGTGAAATTGGTTTGGGTTCAGATTTGACTTGAGTCCGAGTTGGACGCGGGTTACGGTTTGGGTCCGAGTTGGACGCAGTTGGGCTCGGGTTATGGTTCGGGTTAGAGTTTAAGGTTAGAATTTGGGTTCACAATTCGTGGTCGGGATTGAGGTCGGGTCAGGGTCAGGATTGGTGGTCGGGGTTCGAGATTTGGGTTAAAAAAAATGGGTGTGACCGGTTGGTGCAAATGGTGGGGTCTAATAGCTATGGGGTATTGAAAAGTGGAGCTGTTGTTTATTGGACAAATGGGTGGGGTCTGACGGTATAAGTTGGATGGGGCTTACTATGGTCGGTTGAACATGAGGATGGGATGCATGGGGCATGTCATATGATGATATGGTGTAGTGGTTGAAGGCCATGGGTTAGTATAGTAGAATTAAATGGAAGGGTTCTGTTGGTTATGGGATGATGGGGGAAGAAAGGTCAGATGGTGATGATGGGATGCAACTATGAGGATGGCTGTGATTGACCGTATTATGGGAATGGTCTGCCATGAATGGTTATGGGAATGTGGCTGATTATATTAGGGAGGGGCTGAATCGGGTTAGACTAAGTTGGCTCGGTTTATTTGGCTTGGACCTGAGTTGGGGTTGAGTGTGGGTTTGGGTGCGGCTCAAGTTGAATTGGATTGGGTTGAGTGCGATTCGGGTTGGGACCGGGTTGGACGAGCGTGGGGCAATTTTTGTTTGGACCGGATTGGTCCGAGTTGGTTTTGGGCAGACTCGGGTTTGATTCGGTTCAACTCTGGTTGGGTCTAAGTGGGACCGGGTTGGGTAAGAAGTTGGTTAGGCAGGGTAGGGCTTAGCCAAAGACAAAAAGGGTGATGCGGTTTGGCCAAGGGTCAAAGGGTCAAGCCAACAGGTTCGGCTGATGGGTTCAGACATTGGGTATGTGGCCGAGTGTCATGTAAGTTTGGTTTAGATCACATGTGTACAGCACGTGTACTAGGATTACATGATTCAGAACTTTATGGGAATTGGATGCAAAGGGGTGGAGAATACAGGTTTGTTCGAGGGTAAGCGGATTGGAGATATATATTCGATCGTACATGACTTTGCGCGTTCTGTTGAACTTGGGAGAGCGGCCAAGCAGGCCATGGGTTGGGGTGTAGGTAGTAAGGCACCAACAATGACCGTTAGGGTACAATCCAGTGGGTCTTGAGTCATTCTTATACATGTACAACAGATATTAACAAGGATTTTGGTTGTTCTCGATGGGATTTGAACAGAGGAGATTTTGGGACCTTGGAAACCTGGCCGATTATTTGTTAGGGGTTGAGAGGGCTAGAAGAGAAGATGCGTACAATAATTACCATTACAAAGAACATATAAACCCTTCCCATCAAAGTTTTATAATTTCAGTTTTTTGCATCTCTTTCAAGCTTGATCAAAATGTCTTTTAAATCTATGGATTCCAAATTTTTGAACGTTCCCAACTTAGAGGTTTAAATTAGGAACCTTCACAAATCCAAAAATCATAGAGAATTGAAGGGGTTTACATGCTTTTCTCAAAAATAAAATCGAATTCCATGGACGGCCTACCTCTTATGAAGCTCGATGGTGTTCCTTCTAAATTCCAAATACTTTGCTGATGTTCCTTTGTTGATAATAATTCCTTGAAGATGACTCCCATCCAATAGTGATTCCTCTCCCAAGGCTTGATGTCGATCCTTGCTCCAGGTGATGAAGACGATTCCTCGGAGATGAGTCGATTCCTTAGCGTTTCCACCACCACCGAGGGAGGGTAAGAAGAAATGAGAGAGGGGGAAGGGGAAGTTTGGGCGGAATTTAGGGGGGAGGGAGGTAATTCGACTCAGGGGTTGAGAGAGATAGAGTCTCTTGGTCTATTCCGTTCTCTTGGGATGGAGCAATGGAGGGGTATTTATAGGGGAATGGGTGAGCTAAGTTGCCTTCTTAGGAGCCTAAAGGTGTAGGGTGGAGATTGAGTGATGAAGAAAGGAAGGAAAAGGGATGGCCAAGATCGACTTTTTCTAGAATATTCTCCCTCTTCTTTGGCATCTTCCATTTTAGCCATGACCATGTTCAAAATGGCAGGCACTTATGTGGTCAGGATCAAGCACTAAAGATTTAGGAACCATTCAAGGTCCAAGATGATGCCACTTGTCCTTGGAATCTTTGTGGATTTGGAAGAAAATTTCAAGACAGGGGAAATGTCCAATTTGGTTGCCTTTGTAGAGAATGGCAACGATTTGGATGGCTGCGATCAACTGCAATCTCCATGTGATCGAAAGAACGGGCGAGATCGGGTCTCCAAATATCCTGAAATCTTTGCAAAGATATGGAATAAGATTGGGTGGTTGAGATCAATTGCAATCCTTAGGGGATCAAAAGAATGGATGAGATGATGCCACCAAATCTTCTAGAATCTTTGTCAAAGATTTTCCAAATATTTTGAATGTGAAAATCGAAAAATGCGGTTTTCAGGAGATTTTGAAGTTCGATTTCGATAATTCTTTCGCCGTTGGAATCGTTGATTTTTCCTCTTTCATTTGAGCCCAATATTACTGTAGAAATACTATTTTCAGAATTTTCGACCAATGCGAGCCTCCGATCTCCGTCGGTAGATTGTTTTTCCAAAGATCGAGCAAATTGGTGGTCCGAAGAAACAACTGATTCGATCAACTTTGGGCCAACGGTTAAAATTATTAAACCATGATATTGACAATGATTGAGACATAAACAAGTTCTGTTATCAATGATTTAATAGGATGATTTCGACGGATCTCGCTTAACCCGCCTTGATCCGTGACTTTTCACTAGTTTTTTGCTTAGTTAAGTAACCCAATGTTTAATCCGGATTTGAGATTAACCTTGATTGATATTATTTTGACTAAATGATCACAAATCCTTGGTAAAGAAATACACCCAGGTCAAGGTCTGCCCTCGATCTGAAGATTTACGGAAATCGGGTCTCGGAATGGAATCAGGGCCTGGGCTGTGAAGTGACCCTAGCTTATTTTGTGCCGATTGATGATCTGTAAAGTCAGATCGAGATAATAATGACCTAAAACATATAAATCCATGATAAAAGGGACTCTCAAATGGATTTAACATACTAAATTCACCAATCAGGGTATTTTTTCAATTTTTCGGATCTAATCATCTCACCAGGTACATCTCTTTATTATTTTGGTTTTCAGAAAATTTGAGGATGCATATTTTACCAATGAAATTCCACGGATCAATATATTAGATTATTGTTGGTTAAAGTGTAGCAAAATGAGGGTGTCTACACCTGTAGATGGGATTATACACTAGTTTTAGAACTTTTTCATGCAGGGAGAAAGAGTTATACAGACAATTTTAGATTTCAAACAAAAATTTTCAGGGAATGATCTTATTTTATTCATATGTCTAATCAACTTTTACAATTTGTAAAAAAAAGACCTGTGCTAGCCTGACTTTAAGTAATATTTTTACAAAATTTTGCCAAAAAGGAAAGGAAACTTGATATCTTCCGTATGAAGTAATCCTTTGACTGGTAGGTTTGAGCCGCAACGAAGATGACAAAGAGTTTGCAGGGTTCTATGTTTTTGAGGAATCTGACGGCTTGGCATCCGAAGGGATGTGTGAGAGAAGTGCCGAGTAATAATCCCGATGTACACTGTCTCCACAAGAAACATATGTATCACGGATATAGACTATCCTGCGATTCTCCCATGCCGAGTATACAGTTCTGGCTGTATTTTCACTGAATTCTTCAGGTGAACGGAAATGAGAGAGTGGTTCCCATGGCCGTTGCTTTCCTCCGAAATGATGCATAACTCGGTGAGGAATGTAGAAGGATGTGTCCTCTAAGCCTAGGATGCAAACATATTCGGCTCTAGCGGTGTTCATGGTGACAGCATTAGGTCCTGGAATTCTCCATTATCTATCATCATTGGTAAGGGTTCCTAACCGGTTATGCCACTCGGGTTCACTGTTGAAGTGAATGTGTTGACTCCATGAGTCAAAGTTCGTAATGCAAGGGATCGTATGACGACGAGGGATTGATATATGAAGCTTCAGACACAACCAAATGTAAAGAATGGTGGGACACCCTGTAAAAGGGAGATGAGGATCCTAGAAGACATCATCAAGCCCTTTGAAGGTTTCAGCAAGTATGGTATGGGGTTGGCATCTTATAACAACTGGTCCAAAATACTGAGGAGAGCAAGAGAGACCGTATTAGATCTCTGACATAGGAGATACTTAGCATATACGCAGAATATATATGCTTCGTGACAACGCTGTTGAAATGTTAGGTCTTCTAAATCTCTCTCTGAAGCATAGGCATAATGAGCCTATTTACATAAACACCATCTGATGACAAAAAGTCATCTAGGTCGTGTTCCAACAAACAAAGTAGCCGAAGACACATGAATTTGTTGAAACCGTACCTAATCTCAGGACGGATGATGGGTCTGTTTTGTAGGTACTGTAAAAAAGTACAACCTTCTTCAAAGGTGGGACACATCTCTTGAAAACCAAAGCGAAAAACATGGTATTGGGGATCCCCCAACACCTAGTCACTGCTTTGAGAAGGTTCCAATCTATTTGGATGGACTCATATAGGGAAAAGGTTTGTACATGTCGGGTTAGATGGCTGAACCATAGGAAGCTCTATGACTTACTATAACTTCGAATCCATTCGAACATCATTTCTGCAGTCATGGTTTGCTTTATACAGAAGATAATAAGGAAATCTTCAGACAAAAAGATAAGTACAATACCTATGCACATTTTTTTATTTATTCACATTTCCTTTTTCTTTTACACGGAGGACTGTAGTAGGTTAAACACAAAGCAAAAGCGGTAAAAGAAAGGAAAACGGCGTTCTCTGTCTTCTGTGTAGACTGATCAGAACCTGATAGCAGTGGTCTCCTAAAGGACAACACTTCCGAGTATTGAGTAATAATTGATTGCTACTTCATTTTCACGTGGAGTAGCCAGATCACGTGTAGGGGGATAGTTTTCCTCCTCTTCCACTTAGAAGCAATGGTCTTAGCGAGATCATTGGAGAACTCTTGTGGAGGAAAGAAGCGAACGATTGGTTTGATGACTTCTTGCTTGGCTCCATATTGACGCATGATGCGATTTGGGATATAGAAAGAAGTGTGTTTCAAACCAAGGATTTGGACGTAAGAAGATCCGAGTGTTGACATGACATTGGGACAATATCCATGAAGTCTTCAATAAATGTTTTCAGCTTTAAGGCTAGACATCCATGTAAACCATCCGGATACTATCTCCAGATGCTGAAAGTGGTGCCAATTATGGTAATTGTAGATTGAAATATCTAATCGGGCACCCGGGGTGGCGATGCAAAGTTTCAAACAAAGCCAAATGTCGAGAAGGATAGGGAAACTTGTAAACTGATGAGCGGGATTATTTCGAACCTTGTCTAATTCATTCAAAGTTTTTGCTAGGATGATAGGTACCGGATTGGCTTTGTCAGGAACCTGATCTAGTATACTAAGAATGCCATATAAAGCTTCGCCGGAGCTTTGCCTTGTGAGGTACTTGGCGTACACGCAAAATAAGAGAGCCATGTGTCGAACAGTTTGATAAGAAACTTCTATATCTTGAACAAGAGAAAAGGTGTTGATCAACTGGTTGACGAGAACATTGTCTGAGGTCATGAAGTCCAAAGGGTCTTGCCCTCGAATACAGAAAAGTCGCTTGACTCGTTGTACATAACATGGCCTGATGATGGGCCTGACAGAGGGTCCTTCGTCCGTGTAAGCCCAAGGGTTCCCATGGGTTAATCATTCACCTTACCTTCTTATTTTGATGCTAGCAAACCAAATTGATTAGCATTTATGGACTAATGTGTTGCTTTGAAGTGTCGTATTATATACAGGATTTTCATGTCATAATCGCCATTACACAACTCATTTCAACACACAACTTGTGGATCAAGAAGCAAAGGAAACAAGAGCCTGCACCTACAGTGAAGACATCACAATTTGGAGGATGTTCAAAGTTAAGAAGCTCAAGTTTAAGATCCCACAAGTTCCCTATCAAGTGTTAAGAAGAAGCTTGGAGTTGAACATGCCATGGTGACACCTCATGTACCTTTCAACTTGCATTGAAGATTGGAGGAGAAGTCACAAGAGCCAAATCAGTTGAAGAAGTTCACTCACAAGCTGAAGAAGTCCAAGAAAGTGCAAAGGAGCTGATACATTCCAAGAAGTCTCAACGGTATTAATTTTTAGAATGTATTTAAAGTCCTCTTGATTTTATGTAGAATGCACTTTCAATAGGTTTTCAAATGGTTTTCATACTTAACTTTTTATAACTTTGAAAACCATACACACACCTAAAACTGTGTTTGAAAACCTAGGACTTAAGCCCAAAGACCATGGCCCAAAAGCCCTTGAACTTTTAAAGTAAAAATGAAATTTTATATACGGCCGGTTGACCAGGGTGTCCCGGGCGACCGTGGCAACGTAGCTGCCGGATATTGGTGGGCCGATCGACCGGGGTAAGCCGGGCGACCGCAGAAATGGTCTTGTGGAATCAGAATCATTCTGTCATGGGTTTGGGTGGGCGATTGCCATGGGTCGGTCGACCGCGGATAGGTTTTTGAGCCAATTTTTTAAGCAAACAAGTAGCCCTCGCCGGGCGACGTCCATAGGGCCGGTCGATCGCGATGGTAAGAAATTTGAAAAATAAAAAGGGCACCCGATAGGGGCGGGCGACCGCGGTGGCTCGGTCGACCACGACGGTCAGGCAAACTAGCCATTGGGGCTTACGCAGGTTGACTTTTTCAACCGTGTTTTTTACAGTTTTACCCCAAAACGGTCATATTTTCAAATTAGCTATATATATATATATATATATATATATATCATTAAAACCCATCTAAACAAGCTTTTGAACATTTTGAAAAGATCAAATCCCATCTTTTTGAGCTTTAAACTTCAAATCAAAAGCTAAAACCTCTTTGAGCTTGCATTTTCACATTCTATAAAGAGGCACTCCATAAGGGTTTCATTTGCTTATTTTCTTGGAGTGATTGTGAGCTTACAAAGTTGTAATCCGCCAATTAAGAGGCATTGAAAGTTTTTCATTGTTGTTCTTCATTGAGGGTCTTCTCTTCAGCCCGTTAAGAATTGTGAAGATATTGTGGAGGGTCTCTTCTTCTGCCCGTTAAGAAAAGTGAAGACATTGTGAGGGTCTCCGACTCAGCCCGGTAAGAAAGGTGAATCATGTAAGAGGGTGAGTCCCATCGCAAGGCTTCGTGCAGAAAGGGTTTGTCCCCTTTGGAGATGGAGATGGTAGTTGTAAAGCTTCGAGATTAGGCTTGAAATCTCATTTTTAGTGGAGAATCCCAAGGAGATAAACTTGGAAGAGTGAAGTAGGTCTTGTGATAGATGAACCACTATAAAAATCTTGTGTTCCTTGTGGATGGCTCTTCTTCTCCTTCCCTTGCACGTGTGGTGATTGGTAAACTCTAACCCTAACTTGTGTTTATGCTATTAATTGAACAAGGGTTAGTAAATGTGCATGATTGGACTGTCTGAACCCTAACTTTCATTAATACCTATTTGAACAAGGGTTGGACTAATTAGTGCTTAATTAATGGATTAACTTTTAATCTTCCACCTAATTAAGCCTAAAATTTTTAATTGACCAATTCACCTCCGCCTCTTGGGTTGTCACACTTAGATTTCATTTGGTATCAGAGCTTAGGCTCTTAAAGAGGTTTTTGATACAAAACCTACAAGAGAAAAGATTCATGACAATCCAAGTGGATTTTGAGAGAGGCCGATCCGCTCTAATTCCTCCATTTTTTTGATGAAATGAATTATAGAGCTTGGAGAGTGTAAATGCAAGCCTATCTCAAATCCATGGACTTTGGCATCCTAGATGTCATTGAAGAGGGATTTTTTTTTTCAAGAAAATATACTATAAGTGATTTAAAACTATTTTCCTTGAACTTAAAGGCAATGATTTTATTGTGTTATGGTTTAACTCCAAATATTTTTGACAATATTTCAAATTGCATCAATGCAAAAGTTATTTGGACTATATTAGAAAACACTTTTGCGAAAATATTTGTCTATTTTCAAATGATAAATGTCTAGACAAAAAGAGACTTCAAAAAAATCTTTTGCATATAAAAATTCTTTCAAACATTTAACTTCTGATTTGAAAATTCAAATTGAAAATTTGGAATCGAAAACAAATGAAAGTTTGAAAAGAAATGAAAAATTAAGTCAATTGAGCATATTTTTTATAAATAAAAATGTTGACTTATTTCAAAGATGCAATGCCTTTGAGAAAAAAAATTAAAAGCCTTGAAAACACAAACATTGAATTTGTTGAAAAATATAAACATGTTTGTGAAAATGAAGAACAAATAAATGAAGAACTCTCTATTAAGAATCAAAGACTACAAGAAGAAAAAGATAAGCATATTTGCTCAATTTCAAAGTCTTGTGATTCTATTTGTACCTCATCTACCAATCATTACCCTTGTACTTATTGTGGTAGATTTGGACATCACAAATATAGGTGTAAGCTTAGATTTGTGATATCTAACAAGTTTGTTTGGATAAGAAAAGATACACTCCCACAAACAAACTTGAATGGAACTAAAGGGATTTGTGTTCCAAAGTATCCCATCTAAACTAATTAGTGAATGTGTTAGTTTAGAGGTTGTGCTAAATTGCTATATCATTCACATTCATTCTAGATACCTCAATTCATTGATTTATTCTTTGTATCTAGATTATATGAGCTTAATTGATATATCTTATTATCCATGAATATAGATTCTCATATATGTGATGTTTTTAACTTGAATACATCTATATTCATTAGAGCTTAATGATCATATCATATTCATGCTATAGTTTATAAGTAAAATAATGCTATATTTATCCTAGACTATATTTTGTGTTTTATTGAATATTCTCTAGAAAAACCCATCTAAGTACACACACCTTAACTTATACCTCCTTGCACTTAGTATTCATCTACATAACAAGCCACAATAGAGAACTTAATGTGAAAATCATATCTATGCCGAAATTATTATCAACCTCACCATTAGCCCTTAAGTTCAACTTGATCTATCAAGTCCATTTCCTCCTTATTTGAACTCTATCTAGGGCAAATTTGGCATTTGCTAGATCTTAGAATATTCAACTTGGTTTGAATATCATTTCTAGCAAGATTAAGAACTTAAAAGCCATGTCTAAGGAAATCCACTCAAATCCTTTCTTAGACATCTCTTGTGCCCTAGGTGAGTAGTCATGTCTATTACTTTGCACCTAGTTGTCCTTCAAATCCATTCTTGTGTGCTTAATGATTATCATTAAATACATAAGAAATCTTGATGGGTTAAAGTAAATGTGTTCCAAAAAGCCTAAAATGAATATCCTCTCATCACTAAGATTAAACTATTTAGTCATGGTAGTTCATTTTGGAATGCATGTGTCCAAGGTGTTTATCACTTGATATTCTCTAAGTCGTTGGATCTTTCCCTAAATTCATATAAGAATATATTATATAGGGAATTTGAAAATGAGTATAGATTCAATATATGATACTCACTTGAGTAAAATTAAAAATCTCATAGGAATCTAGTATCATTTTTGGGCATTTACCCATGATAGTGGTTGGCATGCAATACATTGTGATGGGAACACTTATCTCCCTCACATTTTGGTTTTCTATGGGCCTATGCACTTTGTGCTTAGTGAGTTATCTTTAGAAATGTGGTATGTGGATGTAAAACATAGATGTTTGGACCATGAACCTTATGTGTCATGTTCCTTGTGTCCAAACATGGTAGACTATCCATGAATGCTTTAAAATGTCATATCTTGCTCATGATTACCCATAGTTGTATGCTCTCACTTGCATGAGCCATGGATGTCTCTCTCATAGTCCTCTATAGTAAAATTTCTCTTTTTTCTGAGTCCTATAGATTTGAGCTAAAATAACTTATCTATATAATCTATAGGTTTATCCCCTTGTAAGGCATTAACTACATGGTAAAGATGGTAAACTTAAAGTTAAAAGCTACTCAATTGGTACTCTTAGTCCTCTTACCTAGTAAGTTGGAGAGTGTACACTCATCTCTTTAATTAAAACATCTAATCTCTTTAGCTTCTAGCCAACATCTTAACCATGATAGCCATATGTGCCTAGTTAGGGGAGCATGGTCTGCTAGGCTGTCATTTCTTTTGGTATTACTTGGTTACTCCTAGCAATCATGCATTTGTAGCCCAAGGGTTGATTGTGAATCATTCAACTCTAAATCCATTGGTGCTTGGGTTGGACAACCCTTTGGATTCATAATTTGTATGAGTCACTCACAAAGGGGGAGCTATACATGTGTATTGTCTGTCCATCCATCTTATCATATGATATTTGATGTGTATACTACATCACATATGATAAGTACACTCATGTGGAGCCTTATTGCTCTATATGTGTTGTAGTTTGGGTCTTGACTTATGCCTTCATGTTGAGATTATCTCTCATGTATGTCAAGTTCCCTTAGCCTGAGCCTTAGTGTCATTTCCGTATAGGCTTTATACTTATCTTGGATGATCATATGGTTTCATTATTTTCAATGATAAGTATCTTGTTCTAGAGTTTTAAACTCTCTAGAACTCTCCTTCATAGGTTAGTGCTTAAATTGATCATTTCATTGCCTATGAAGTTGTCTCTTATCATGTGGTTGTAAGCCCAAGGGTCTACTCTCCTATCTTGTTTTGATGATTCTAAACTAAATTGATTATATTTTTAAATACTAATCAAATTTGCCTTGAAGTGTTGTGATAAGATAGGTTGATCATAGAAGGAACCAGCACATCACTTGGTCATGCTTGAAGATGTACTACACAGGGGTCAAAGGAGCTAGAGACCACATGGGACAACTTACCTTGGAAGAATAATCAATGTGAAGCTCACCCAACACACTCAAGCAAAGCAAGCACACAATAGGAGATCTATGAAGACCAAGACCAAAGAGGAGCGTAATTATACTTAGACTTGTTGTACATCCTCTCTCTTTGGATTTCTAAGTCAAGGCAAACTTTTCAAAATATATTTCTCAAAATGTTTTTTTTTCCTCTCAAAAAAAAATCTAACACTCCCCGTATTAAGAACTTAAATGGTTAAGTGGATGTTTGTGTGGTGGACCAACATGTTGGGACCCTCATAACATTTCAAATTATAATAAGAATAGAGTTCCAAAAGCCCAAAAATAAATCAGCAACAAAAATAGGAAAACCTGTTGAATTTAGGCTTCTTGGAACTCCGAGAGTTTTCTCGAGCTCCAAGCTCGGAACTCTGAGAAACTTTCTAGGAAGTTTTTTAAATGTACTGTTTGATTTCTCGGAACTCCGAGAAAATGTCTCGGAACTCCGAGAAAATGTCTCGGAACTCCGAGAAACAATCCAGAAAGTCATCTGGTAGTTTTCTCAGAACTCTGAGAATTTGTCGGAGCTCCGAGAACGTCGCAACAGCAAAAAATATAGCCGTTTGAACTCAAACGGTTAGTTGCCTTTTGGGGTCTTTTTGATACATCCACCCCCAAACGGTTATATCATTTTAAGGGCTTATAAATACACATTCAAGAGGTTCATCTACCTCCCTTGAATGATTGAAAAACAACCTTAAGCATTCAAAGCATTTGAAAACCCTTTTGGCTTAAGCTTTTATTTTCTTCTCCACCAAACTTGCCTTGCACTTTAAATCATTAGAGTTTGGATTTAGGGCTTTTATTTGCAACCTTTTGTGGAGAATATTAAAGGAGCAATTATTGTGCATCAAGCTTTCAAGAGAGGCCAAGCAATCTTCTTTCCATTCATTGTAAAGGTGGCTAGGGCATCCTATTCTTAATACCCTAGGGAGTAGCGCTTAGAACTCGGTGAAGAAAGAGAATCGGTATAATGGTGACAGGGGCATCCTTATTTAATACCCTTGAGAGTGTAATCGCCTCGAAGCCGGTCATCGTGGAAGTCTCAAATAGAACAAGATTGCCTTCTTCTAGATCTCTGATTTTAACATTTTTATTAAAAGCCCGGGCTATTCTGCGCTGGTAACCCTGTACATGGTAAAGCGCCTTTAACCTCTTCTCATCTAGCATGTTTAACTCTTTATATCTGGCATCTGCCCATTCATTTTCTGGCAACTTAGCCTCAGTCAATACTCGAAGCGAAGGTACACAGATCTCAACAGGTAGCACTACTTCCATCTCGTAAACAAGTGAGTAAGGGGTTGCTCCAGTTGAAGTTCTAATTGATGTTCTGTAAGCCCACAAGGCGTACGGTAGCTTATTCGACCAATCCTTATAAGTTTCTGACATCTTGCTAATGATAGTCTTGACATTTTTGTTTGCAGCTTCTACCGCTCCATTTGTCTGCGGCCGATAAGGTGAGGATTTATGATGCTTAATCTTGAACTCTTCGCAAAGAGTGATTACTTCCTTCTTGAAATGAGATCCGTTATCTGAGATAAGTTCATGGGGAATTCCATATCTGCATATGATATTGGTGCGTATGAATTTAGCAACTGATGCGGATGTAAGCTTTGCGTAAGAAGCGGCCTCAACCCACTTGGTGAAGTAGTCAATCGCAACGAGTATGTACTCGTGACCATTAGACGACTTAGGTGAAATCTTGCCAATAATGTCAATTCCCCATACCGAAAACGGCCAAGGAGAGGTTAGAGAATGCAATTCGGTGGGTGGTACATGGATGAGATTCGCATGTATCTGACATTTATAGCATTTCTTCACGAATGTGTGACAATCTGCTTCCAATGTTGGCCAATAGTACCCCAGACGTAGGATCTTCTTTGCCAACATCTTTCCATTCATATGAGGTCCACACACCCCTTCATGAATATCTGCGAGAATTTCTTCTGCCTGATCTTCAGTGACACATAAGAGTTGAATTCCATCGAAAGACCGTCGATACAACTCCCCTCCACAAATGACAAAATTAGCTGCCAATCTCTGCAGAGTCCTTATTTCTTTACTCGATGCCTCATTGGGATGCCCCTGGCCTGAGATGTAGTTCCTTATGTCCTTATACCATGGCTTACCATCGGGACATCTTGCAGCTATTTCTATAGCATCAACATATGCGGGAGCCCATTGCTCCTGAACCGTGATGGGCCTCATCTTCATATTGTGAGGTATGTCAATCATAGAAGCTAATGTTGCTAAGGCATCGGCGAATCTATTCTTCAACCTTGGTAAATAACTGAAAGTGATACACCAGAATTGTTGAGCAAGAACATCCAAGTATTCATGATATGGCTGTAGCTTTTCTTCTCTGGTTCTCCACTCTCCTTGAGTTTGGCAAATGATTAACTTCGAATCTCCATATACGTCAAGATTCTTTATGCCTAAGCCTAGTGCGGCCTCAAGCCCAACAATGCATGCTTCATACTCTGCCATATTGTTTGTGCAATTAAATTGTAACTTAACGGCAAGGGGAACATGCTCATTTCGAGGTGACACAAGCAATGCCCCTACTCCTTGCCCTGTTTGGTTTGCTGCACCATCAAAATAGAGGGTCCATCCAGTTTTCGGATATTCATCTTCTATTATCATGATCTCTTCATCTGAGAACATTGGCTTGAAAGGCTGACTTTCTTCTCGGGGTGCTTCTGCCAATTGTTCAGCAATGCTTCGACCCTTTACTGATTTTTGGGTTACATGGCTGATGTCAAACTCAGATAACAACAATAACCATCTGGCGGTCTTGCCTGTCAGGGCTGGTTTTTCAAAGAGATACTTCAGAGGATCCATCCTTGACAAAAGCAGAACCTTATGTGATAAAAGATAATGCCTGAGTCTTTGAGTAGCCCAAACCAAAGCTAAGCAGGTTTTTTCTAGGACAGTATACTTCTGTTCATACTCCAACATCTTCTTACTAAGATAATATACAGCCTTTTCATGCATGGTTTCTGGATCTTGCTGTGCTAACGTACAACCCATGGTGGCTTCTGTTACTGACAGGTAAAGCAGCAATGGATGTCCCGGTATTACTGGTGCTACTATCGGTGGTTCTGACAAATTTTGCTTTATCTTCTCAAAGGCCTGTTGACATTCCTCTGTCCATTCTTTGGAAGTATTTTTCTTTAAGAGCTTAAAGATAGGTTCGCAAGTTGATGTAAGATGAGCAATGAATCGTCTTAGGAACTGTATCCTACCTAGGAATCCCCGAATTTCCTTCTCAGTTTTAGGAGGCGACATCTCCTGGATAGCCTTAATCTTCTGAGGATCTACCTCTATGCCCCTTTGGCTCACCATGAATCCTAGCAACTTACCAGAGGTAACCCCGAATACACACTTGCTAGGATTCAAGCGAAGCTGGTATTTGAGTATTCTTTCAAAGAACTTCTTAAGGTTCGGGATATGATCTCTCCTTTCCTTGGCTTTCACAATCATATCATCGACATAAACTTCAACTTCCCTATGTATCATGTCATGGAGTAAGGCTGTAGCTGCTCTTTGGTATGTTGCACCGGCATTTTTAAGACCAAATGGCATTACCCGATAGCAATAAGTCTCCCATTGTGTAATGAACGAGGTCTTAGTCATGTCCTCGCGTGCCATCTTAATTTGATTGTAGCCCGAGAAACCATCCATGAAAGACAGTAATTCATGCCCGGCCGTATTGTCTACCAGGATATCGATATGTGGTAGAGGGAAATCATCTTTTGGACCTGCTTTGTTCAAATCCCTGAAATCTACACACATCCTCACCTTCCCATCTTTCTTTGGTACAGGTACTATATTTGCGAGCCATTCTGGATATTCCACTACTTGCAGAAATCCAGCATTCAACTGCTTAGTAACCTCTTCTTCTACTTTCAACACCCACTCGGGCTTCATTCTCCTTAGCTTCTGCTTTTTAGGTTTAATTTCTGGTAACAAAGGTAGCTTGTGCTGAACAATGTCTTCGCTCAACCCAGGCATATCTTTGTAGGACCAGGCAAAAACTTCTTTATATTCCCTAAGTAGGTTTATTAATTCTTCGCGCTCTTCAGAAGATAGAGTATTTCCAATTCGTACTTCCTATATTAAATCTTCTGTTCCGATGTTTATAATTTCGATTTCATCTTTAAGAGGCAGAGCTCGGCGCTCCTCCTCTTGTTTGAGCATATGCTGCAATTCAAGGGGAGTTTCGTCGATCCCTTCTTCCTCGTCTGAGGAGGGAGTGTTTTCATTATTAAAGTCAGAAGCAAACATAGAGACATACTGAGAATCAGATTTCATTGGATTAAAAGAAATTACATCATCATCATCGGACTCATCCTGAACACCTGAACAGGCTCAGGATTCACATTGAAAATAAAATCAGAAAATGACTCGCCTGGACTAGGCATCGACACAGACTTAACAAACTTGACTGGACTCGACTTTGCAATAAGATAAGTAGGGAAAATATTAGAACTCCAGTTTGAAAGATTTTCTGTTACAGGTGCAATCTGACTCTGAGGTTCAGTAAAGGTAGCATCGCTCTGAATAACCGCTACTAGCACATCTTCATGGTCTGTCTCTTCTTGTTCTTCATAATGATCTTGTAGACATCCCCATTTTGCTCCGCCTTAGTCAACAAAGAAGTTAGTGTTTTTTTATCGGTTCTTCGGTGTTTTCCATTCCCGTGTCCGCCTCTTATGTTTTCTCGATATTTTTGATCATTTCTGCCGTGTTTTGCATTCTTCCGCCAGGTGTTGAGAAGGGTTATTCACGAGAATCCAAGCAAAGGAGGGAATTTGGACCTATTCGGTGGTCTCACATCGAATATTTGTTTAAATTTGGATCAACAGGGGATCCGCATATTGTTTTAATGAAAAATGAGTGTTGAGCCTACTTCGATCTAATGCATAAAGATGTCCATCAAGGGAGCGGTCAAGATCTCAGAGAAGTCATTTTAACAACCAATTTTTTTGTGTGGCGATCATCAAGTTGAGCTATTCGGATAGCCCTTGAAAATGATTTAAGGAGCACAACAAATTTATAGCGAGGGCTATTAATTGAGTGGCTCGGATCATCCCATGAAAAATGATTTGAGGGCCCGACCCATTTGCATTGCAGCCCACTAATTGGGCGGATTGGATCATTCCAAATGGGCTTCATCCCAAATTCGGCTACCATGCGTGGGCCCTGCTTATTGTGCAACCTTCCATCCTAAATTGGGCCACCATGTGTGGGCCTTATTTGAGAATATTCCCGATGAAGAGTTAACCGTTTGAGATTGGGTTTCGCAAATAAAATTCTATTTTTAGGAGGAGGTAATGATAGAATTAAAAGGGACGCATTAGGAATTCTAAAAAGAAAAAAAAAGAAAGAGACGACTAGTGCAGCTGTGCCTTCTATAAGCTGGCGATGTTGAGATCGTTCTATTGAGGGAATGGAGCATGAAACAGGAAATTCCTTAACTGGTTTTTGGTAAGCAATTTCGGCTCTCTCTATTCTTGGAGGGAAGCAGCTGGCACTTTCTAAAAAGGCACTTCTCTATACGATTCAAAAAAGAAAAAAAACCGATTTGGAGGGGGCAGCTGTGAGAAGAAAGGGAGGAGAGGAAAAACGAAAAAAAAAAAAAACTAATGTCTGTCGGCCGGAGAAAACAAGCTCTGTTTTCTGCTCTTGAAGACTATTAGCGGCGCGGTCTCGGTGAGAAGACGATCTCCCTCTGTGTTTCCCGCTCATCTCTCACAGATCTCACAACCCTCTTGAGTCTTCTACCTCCACAATCTCTCAAGCCCTGAACAGCCCACATACTCTCATCTCCCTCACCTATCTGCAACCTTCCATCTGTTAAAAAAAAAAAAGAAAAGAAAAGAGAGAACGGTGGCTCTATTTTTTGAGGTTTCACAACAGCGGCCCTCTTCCCCATTCGTATGTTCATCTCTCTGCAACAGATCTCATATCCCATCTCTCTTGATCCCTCTCAATCACACAGCAGCTCTCCCTTACCCTCTCCCTATCATTCTCACTCTCTCACACACCCAACAGTTATCTCTGTCTTTCCTTCTCCATTTCAAACGAAAAAACAGAGCAACGGTTTTTGTTTTATTTCACAAAAAAAAAAACAAAAAAACAAAAACAAAAAAAACAGAGTATCGTTTTTCCTTTCTTACTCTCTCTCTCTCTTACTCACTCTCTCTCACTCTCTCTATTACTCTCCCTCTCTCTCACTCTCTCTATTACTCTCTCTGCTATCTCACAACTCTCTATTACTCTCTCCCTCATTTTACCTCTGTCCCTCTCTCACTCTCGGACTCACCATCCTTCTCATTCTCTATCTACCACTCTCACACTCTCTTATTCTCACACTCTTTACCACTCTCTCTCGGCCTATCTCTCATTCTCTATCTATCACTCTCCCATCAGCAGTGAGAAAGAATAAAAAAAACAAAGGAAAAAAGAAGAATAAAAGCGGAGCGGATTGCACTTCGGCGAGATTTTTTCAGAATTTTTGGCTTTTGGATTCGGCGAGGAACTCTATCACAGGTAGGTGCACTGTTCTCGGATTTTTTCAGAATTATTTGGAATTTTTTTATATGTTTGCATGATTTTTAAGCATTTAAATGAATTTAATTCAATATTAAATGTGTGTGCTCAAAATCATGATCTGTATGAGTGTTTCAATTCCGTTTCGTCTCGAAATTTAATACATTGATCTATTTAAATAAACTAAAATAATCATCAGATCGGATTGGACATTGGATCAAAAGATTTTGAAAATTTGAGTGAAGAGTGGAATTTTGTTTAAAATAATGGCTGAGAAATTACAAAATTCAAAAAAATAGCTATTTCAGGATGATTGATTTTGCGGAATTTTAAATTTTTCTTGTGTTCATCACATCAAAAAAAGATTAAGGGATGTTTTCCGAAGTCGTAATTTTCTCAAAAATCATGTTTTAAAAATAGAAAACTCTTCAAAAATATCTTTTTGACGAAGAAAAATAAAATATATACTAAATAGATTCCAAAATTAATCAAATTTCGTGGGAAAATAATATGGTACTGATACATTCTACCATGAATGTTTAAAGATTTTTGGAGTTTTTTTGGTATATTATTTGATGCTTTCTTTGAAAATTTTCAGATTTTGTGAGAATTTTTACTGACATCAGATCACAATTAAAATTCTCAAAATTTTTACAGTAGTCTTATATTTCACATTTCTTGATGCTGTAAAATGTTCAATTGATTTGGATCTTATTTTCTAAGGGTTGTAGCGTAAATTCATAATCTGGTCTGAAAAATGAAAAATCCGAAATTGATAGTAAATAGTCTTTCAAATTCATGAAAATCTCACAGCATGCTATGTTTACTTATATCTTAATACTGTAGAAATTTTAATGAATTTAGATTTCTATTTCTAGTAGTTTCTGTGTTATTTTTGCAATCTGGTCATATTATTATTAAATCAAAATTAAATAAGAGCTTAATGTAAAAATCTGCAAAATTCTTGCAGTAAGCTACATATATTCCCATCTTGTTTTGTATAAATTTCAATTCGTTTTGAATTTATTTGCAATAAATTCACTTGTAAAATCACTCATGCGGTTTAAAATTGATAAAATTCACTCAAAATTGAAATTAATTATAAATCATTATCAAAATTTCTAAAGAACCTTAAATTTTTGTCACATAATAATTCTTTAATCCATTGAAACAGAAATCTTAGGATCCTTAGATTTTCCTGGTAAAATGGTCAGTGCATCCATAATCGTATCCCAATTGCAACCGATCTTTGACAATTTGAATATTTAAGCTATAGCATGTTGTTGCCTCCGAGGTTACTGTCCACGGAAATCCTGAGATATGCCAGGCAATAAGGTGCTATAACCTAAGTATTAAATTGTACAAGGAAAGAGCGCACGATTTCCTTCCTTGAATGCCATTCGAGGCCGAAATTGGTGAACCCTAGAACCTTTGGTATTCCTTAAATGTCCAGAAACCGAAAATCCTTGAAATCTGAAATTAATTAACTTCAAGAACTTGAATCGATTTGTCTTGAGTCTTTCGGAACCATGGGATTATGGTTTCCGTCGTAAGAACCATTAGAGCCCAATTTAGGAACACTGGTGTCAGGTCGTGTCCTAGGTTTTAGGGAGTCTTAGGTTTTAGGGAGTCCTAGAGTTAGGAGTCCAGCCTCATCACGGGCGTTTCCTATGGATAACAACCGTGCTATAGATCTAGTTACACTAGTCACCTCACTTTTCTCATAGGACAAGCCTAGTTACCTAGGATCTAGGTTCACCTGCATTAGTCAAAGGGATGTCTTGCACTTAGATAGGGCCATATAGCATCTTAGATGAAGTCCTAGGATAATAAAATCTTCAACTTGAATTAAATAATTTCTCCTAAAACTGTTGAAACAGTCAATCCAGTCTAGATCGGTGTCCTAGATGAGTTAGGCATAAGTAGCTTGGTTCAGGTGCACCGAACTACGTCGACTCTGATCCCAATGAGGCTTGGGTACGTAGGCAGCTTGGATGTCTGATGGCATACCAACCGCGAGTCGGCTCCACAACAAATTGTGGGGTTTTGTATATTAATTTTCTTGTAAATGATTAATTAAATCACTTAGGATTTTCCATGAAATTAGAATTTTATGAGAACTTTCACTTAGATTGAATTCAAACAAATAAAGAAATCAAGATACACACTTAGGATCTACATTGAAATTAGATTTTAGGATGCATGTCACTTACTTCGCACATTAACAGAGAGTTGAATGAGCCATTTAAAATAAATTTAAAAGAGTTAGCTTTTGGAATCGAAGACCGATTATCGGGCATGAATGGTGCATGTGGTGGATAACTCCACATACATTCCATTCTCGTAACCAGGTAGCGAGTCTAGATTTCTGGTTAATTTCGGGTCCTAGATCCCACATCTAGGTGGCGACTCTGTCAGTCTCTTTTGTGTGGAATTCGGATTGCCTTAGTGATCCCAAGTTCACATAAAAGATAAATTAAAATCAATAATAAAAATGCACACGCCAATCGCGTGGGTACGAGAGACCAAGAGAGAGCGTGGCGGCTCGCGCGCCATTCCCAGCGTGGCGGCTCGCGCCCCACCCCTCTCGTTGGATCGGGTCCCACGGATCTAAAACTAGCAACTCCTGCCAAGCAGCATCAGGCTCATTTTCTTCAAACCAGGACCCCAACATATCTGGCTCAAGGGAGATTAACCAGTCCTCAACAGTTTTGTCAACATAATATACCGGCGGTTCTGTTTCTGGGAGACCAAGGCCACTAAATATTTCAAAACCAGGTATCATGATTCCCGTCACCGAGTCATACCATGGTTCAGAAAACCCATAGTATGGTGAAGTCTCGCCTTCTTTGACAAAGTGACCGTTCATCGATAAGGAATATGGAGCCATTGGGAGTACCCCTCTGGTGCGGCGGATTTCTTCCCTCAATTTCAACAATTCTGCCATGGCTTCTTCTCTTCCTCAGTAGGTATATATCCAAGACCGACAGTTCCATGGTTCGCTTTGATGGAGCGCCAGGGAGACGCCTTGCTTGGATCACGGCCCAAATTTATACCAGGAAAGTAATTCATTTTTCTCATTATCTTGGCAACCACAGGACTGATGGCAAAAGGTAAACACAACTCCTCCCGAGAAGCCTTTTCATAGGAAATAGCAGCAACATCGAACGCGAAACCATTCAAGTTATAGTCTTCTGCTTTTCCAACTGGAAGGATCAGAGTTTCTCCTGTTATTTGTCCTATTTCTGGCTCTTCGTCACCACTGACAGTGATCAACTTTCCATCTTTGCTGAACTTCAATTTTTGATGAAGGGTTGAAGCAACAGCGCCTTCCTTATGCAACCAGGGACGTCCCAGAAGCATATTAAACGAGGCCTTGATATCAATAACCTGAAACTCAACCTCAAATTGTTGACCACCTACAACAATTTTGGTGGTAAGGACCCCGACCACATTTCTGCGGGTGTTGTCATATGCGAGGATCCCAAGGGTTGATTCAGCAAAATCAGTAGGGCCGAAACCCAAGCAAACGGCAGTTCTGAATGGACACACATTCAACGCAGATCCGTTATCTACTAACACAGATGGTACTTTCTTGCCTTCACAGACAATAGTGACATGAAGAGCTCTAGCATGATTCTGACCTTGAGGAGGCAGCTCCAGATCTGAGAAACTAATGACTCTGGCAGCCTGGGTTAGAGCAACAACTTCAGGCAGTTGCTCCGGAGATATCTCTGAGAATACCTGTGTAGTATTCAATTCTTTTAACACGGCGTCCCTGTGTTTCTTTGACGCTATCAACAATCCCCAAACAGATATAACTGCCTGAGTTTTCTTCAACTGTTGCACAATCTCATCATCTGGGTCTTTCACATATTGCGACTCTTCTCCTCGAGCCAATGCCCCTGGATTTTCGACTCTCAATTCAGCAGGTTTGAAAATTCTTCCGCCCCTTGTAACATGTCTAACTTCATCCAATTCTGGCTCATCATAAGTAATAACTTGAGGGACTTTTGGCTCATAGGTGATTACAAAGGGAGATACTGACTCTCTTAGGTATGACTCATCACAGAAGATTATTTGAGGTTCAGAAACGGGTTCTAAGGCACATATGAGGGTGAGATGGTCAAACTCAGAATCTCCTATGGTTATGGCAATAACGGCAGCAGGAGGATTAGCATGACCAGGTAGCGGGTTTTGGGTAACATTGGGTCTTGGCTGGAATGCAATGACTTTCTCATCAATGAGTTTCTGAATTCTAAATTTCAAGGCAATGCAGTTGTCAGTAAGATGACCAGGACCCCTGTGATACTCACAGTGTAGGTCAGCTCGCCAATTTGCAGGTAAAGGATTGGGGTGAGGCCGGATGGCAAGTAGGGTTATACGACCTAAGGCAAGACACTGCTTAAGTACTTCTGAAGATGGAATAGGAAGAGGGGTAAATTCTACTTGGGTTCGTTGCCGAGGTGCGGTCGCGGGTTGGGCATAGTCCATCACTAGAGGTTCCTGGGACTTAGAGACTGAGCATTGGAACGAGAAATACTACTGACTTGGGCTGGAGGGGACTTTTTGAAATCTCTGGTGCTTGGGTTGCTACGGTTGAATACACCTTGAGTCATAGCCTCCTCTATCTGGGTGCCTGCCATGATGAAGTATTTGAAGTCTGGACAATATTGCAACGACATGTGATACTGGAGTTGGGGGGAAATATTTTTCATGATTATTTGAACCTGCTCTTCCTCAGACGGGCGCTCCATCATCTGGGCTGCTAGTCTCCTCCATCTTTTCACAAAAATTAGAAAAGATTCCCTCGAGTCTTGCCTGGTTCTCTCTAAATCCTTTTTGGTGATTTCCGTCCCATCATCATATTTGAATTGCCTAATGAACTGTTCACCGATATCCTTCCATGTCCTATAACGAGTTTTGTCTAAGACCATGAACCACCTTCTAGCGACCTTGGTTAGAGAAACCGAGAACAATTGAGCCATTTGCTCAGCCGATAGACCTTGAGGCTGGCACATGATAGTAAACATCTGTAAATGGGTGATTGGACAACCCACACTATCATATTTGTCGAAATCTGGCATTTGAAAATTGGCAGGGAGGCGGATTTCGGGAAACAGTGTAAGATCACTTGGGTTGAAACCACCCTGGTCTTGAAACTGGATGTCTTGAACTTTCCTGGTAAGACTTTCTAATTTCTCCATAACTGTCTTATCAACCGCGGACTAAGGAGGCTTACTGCGATCCTCGCTGTACTGTTCTTTTTCTAAGTCTTCTTAAGCTTTATCAGGGATAGTGATGAACACTGGCTGGGCAGGTGCTGCTGAAGTAGCTGCTTGGTGCATAGGTCCTTTATCTTTGGAAGATGACGGCGCCAACTTCTCGGAAAGCTGGGCTTTGATAACTCGGTTCTCCTCTTTGAGCTCTTGAAGTTGCTGGAGAATTAAAGTGAGAGTATCGGTAACAGTAACAGGTGGAGGATTATCCTGGTTTTCTGCCATTGCTGAGGATGAAAAAGAAGGAAATGCTGGGGTTCTCAGAGAGGGTGGCGGAGATACAGAATTCCTCTCCAATCGTGAAGAGACCCGAACCCAAGGAGTAGTAGGCTTAGCTATGGTGTTACTGCCCTGAAATATTTGAAAGACATATTTTAAAATCACAGAAAGAAGCAGACAATGATACATACATAGACCAGGACAATGAGAGAGAAAGATGAACTTTATTAATCAATCATTAAAGCTTGAGTAGATGGTTCACTCTTATTAAATCACAGATAAACTGACAGGACTAAAAAGATTAAGCATTCTTTCTAGACTTTTTCTTCGGACGATAATCTTCTTCAACTGACTCCTTTAAAGGTTTGATGATTTTGACATCCCAAGCAGATGAAACGGCTTTGACAATCTTGGGCTTGAGATCCTCAGGCGGATAAAAATGACGAAGGGGAGGCACAATAGATTGCTCCCTTCCATACTGATGCAGAATCCTGGCAGGAACATAGAAGGAAGTCTTTTTGAGACAAAGAAGGCGAACATAGTTAGCTTCTCCAGTGTTGAAGACATCTTCTTGGATTCCAGGGATCTGCCAACGAATCTGATCTTGTTGGCGGGAACTTAACCAATCAGCCCAATCACTTTTATGATCGAAAGAAACATCATGACGCCATTCACTGAAGGTGTAAAACGTATGATCGAAATGTACAGGAGCTGCGATTTTTAGCTTGTGGCATAACCACACCTGAAGTAAGGCAGGACATGCTGAGAAGGACCCAACGAAAGAGCGAACATAAGAGCCTGGACCTGAGCTGGCACGAAGACGAGCCATATCATCCAATCCATTGAAGGTTTCTGCAAGTATAGTAGGAATTGGATTGGCGCCACGATCCATTTGATCAACGAGGTCCAAAAGAACAGCTGACGCAAAGCGAGAAGGCTGGACAGTGAGGAACCTAACAAAGAAGCAGAATCTCAAAGCGCGACGTCGGGGTTTTTGAATATCAACAGCACCAATGTGTCGAATAGGAGGGTAAATGTCAATCAGCTGTTGCATGGACACTTCTTGGCCTTTTATGAAAGAGTTCATGGATTCATCTGGATTATTCATTAAGCGAAGGAACAAAAGATGATAATCCGGCGCATAGGATGGCTCCACCAGAGGGCCATCCACAGGATATTCCAATAAGGCACACCATTCTTCAAAAGTGCGACACATTTCTTGGTTGCCAAAACGGAAGACATGATGATCGGGATCCCAACACTCTGATGCGGCATAGAGTAATCCCCAATCGAGCTTAATGGTTGCCACGTAGCCGAAGAGATTTTTCTCTTGCTCACTTATGGCATAGATGTGAGATTCTCTTAATGTACCACGGATCCAATCAAGAATTGTACGAGTAGACATGGTGCCTGTAAGCCAAGAGAAGGGATACAAGAATGATCAAGATTACATGAACACGAGATTGGGATAAGTTCCTGCCAGTATAAAGAAAGTATGAATACATGATCGAATCACATGATAGAAGAATGAAAGGCATACGATCAAAAGATTAGATGAGATAGCATAGGATTGCTTTCAACGGATAGATAAAAAATAGACTAATCCTATAAGATCTTGGGAAAGATGAGATTTATATCCTAACCCCAAAGGGAAAGTTTTTTAATCTTTTTACATTTTGACAAGGGTTACCTGAAGGCATCAATCCTAATCCTAATCTAACGGAGTGGAGAGAGGATCTCGACTCATGACTTTGTTTGTGTACCTAGGGACCGATCGTAGCCATTGGAAGATGGACTACGGCCTAATCTAGACACAAATGGGTAGGATATCCTAAACTAGGCTCACACACGTGATGCACGTGTATTCGTGTACTACATGCATGTGTGGGTTAATCTAAGGGTAAGGCCAAGAGTTTCCTTAGCGCGAATCCGTGCTCAATATACTGTACCAGTGTCCGGCGTATCAGTACGTGAACAAGAGATCCGTTTACGTACCATAAAGGTACTAGGCTAAGAGTGGAATGCTTCTCTAGCACAGAGGCACCAGGTGATGAAGTCCCAGTCAACCATGCTAGATAACACTCCGGGTTCCTAAAATATGATGTGTGTGCATGTGAGATGCAAGGGTTTAGATGCAAGTGATGTAAGTGTGTGCAATAATTTCGCGCAATCTATGATGCCTTCATGTTTTGTTAGATTAAGTTTGAGTATGATGTGATGAGAAAATAAAACAAGACAAACTAATCTAACAAGTATATAAGAGATAGAGTTTTTATGAGCCAGTTAAATTAAATTCAAATGAGTTATCCTTTGAAGTTTTGATGAAGTTAGGTGATCCCCAGCAGAGTCGCCAAACTGTGGGACCCGAGAGGGGTGGGGTGCGAGCCGCCAGGCACTCTCTTGATCTCTCGTACCCACGCGATTGGCGTGTGCTCTTTTATTGTTGATTTTAATTCATCTTTTTTGTGAACTTGGGATCACTAAGGCAATCTGAATTCCACGCAAAAGAGAGTGACAGAGTCGCCACCTAGATGAGGGATCTAGGACCCATAATTGACCAGAAATCTAGACTCATTACCTGGTTACGAGAATGGAAGGTATGGGGAGTTACCACCACATGCATCGTTCCTGCCCGATAATCGGTCTTCAATTCCAAAAGTTAACTCTTTCGAATTTCTTTTAAAATGGCTCATTTAACTCTATATTAATGTGCGAACTATGTGACATGTATCCTAAGATCTAATTTCAATGTAATTCCTAAATGTGTATCTTGATTTTCTTAATTTGTTTGAATTAAATCTAAGTGAAAGTTCTCCTAAACTTCTAATTTCATGGAAAGTCCTAAGTGATTTAATTACTTTTAATTTAAGGATTAATGTACAAAATCCCACTTATGTGTGGAGCCGACTCGTGATTGGTATGCCATCAAGCATCCAAGCTGCCTACGTACCCAAGCCTCACTGGGATCAGAGTCGACATAGTTCGGTGCACCTGAACTAAGCTACTTATGCCTAACTTATCTAGGACACCAATCTAGACTGGATTGACTGTTTCAACAGTTTTAAGAGAAGTTATTTAATTCAAGTTGAAGATTTTATTATCTTAGGACTTCATCTAAGATGCTATATGATCCTATCTAAGTGCAAGTTGTCCCTTAGACTAATGCAGGTTAACCTACATCCTAGGTAACTAGGCTTGTCCTAGGAAAAATTTGGGTGACTAGTGTAACTAGATCTATGGCCCGGTTGCTATCCATAGCAAACGCTCGTGATGAGGCTGGACTCCTAACTCTAGGACTCCCTAAAATCTAGGACACGACATGACATAAGGGTTCCTAAAATGGGGCTCTAATGGTTCCTACGATGGGAAGCCGTAATCTAACGGTTCCAAAGACATGAGGTAAATTGATTCAATTTGTTGAAGTTGACGATTTCCGATTTCAAAAATTTTTTATTCCTAAACATTTAAAGAATACCAAAGGCTCTATGGTTCACAAATTTCGGCCTTGAATTGCATCCATGGAAGGGAATCGTGCGCTCTTCCCTTGCGCAATTTAATACTTAAGTTATAGCACCTTATTGCTTGGCATATTTCTCAGGATTTCCGTGGGCAGTAAACCTCGGAGCTAATAAGATGCTATATTTAAATACTCAAATTGTCAAGGATCAATCGCAATTGGGATACGATTACGGATGCGATCTCGGCATCTAAATTATCCTGGCAGGACCATTTTACAAAGGAAATCTAAGACTCCTAAGATTTTTGTTTCAGCAGGTTAAGGAATGAATACGTGACAGAAATTTAAGGTTCCATGAAAGTTTTCATAATGATTTTGGTTAATTTCAATTTTTAATAGATTTTATCAATTTCAGATCACATGAATGATTTTACAAATGAACTCATTGCAAATAAATTCGAAATTAATTGAAATTTTTACAGTAATAAGATATGACTGAATATAGCTTACTGGAAAATTTTCATAGATTTTTATATTAAGCTCCTATTAATTTTCGATTTAATAACAATAAGACCAGATTGTTAAAATTGCAAAGAAACCCTTAGAAATAGAAATCTAAATTCATTGAAATTTCTATAGTAACAAGACATGAATTTTAGATACGATTTATTATCAATTTCGGATTTTTAAAGATTCAGACCAGATTATGAATTTACACAACATCCCCTAGGAAACAAATTCCAAATCAATTGAAAATTTTACAGCAACATGACACTTATAATACAGGGCTACTGTAAAAATTTTGAAAATTTTAATTGTGATTTGGTATTAATAAAAAACCTCACAAAATCTGGTTGTTTTCAAAGAAAATATCAAACAATATACCAAATAAAATCCTAAAATCATTAAAAATTCATGAAAGAATATATCAGTATCATATTATTTTTTTACATAATTTCATTAATTTTAGAACTTATTTGGTGTATTTTCCATTTTTCTTCTTCAAAAAGATGTTTTTTAAGAGTTTTCTATTTTTTAAACATGTTTTTGAGAAAATTACGACTTTGGAAAATATCCTTTAACATTGTTCTGATGTGATGAACATAAAAGTTTTTTGATATTCCAAGAAATAAATCACCCTGAGATAGCTATTTTTTCCAATTTCTTAATATCTCAGTCATTATTTCAAATGAAATTCCAATCTTCACTCAAATTCTCGAAATCCTTTGATACAATTTATGATCCGATTTGACATTTCTTTTAGTCTATTTAAATAAATCAGCGTATTAAATTTTGAGACGAATCGGACTTGAAACACTCATATAAAACACAATTTTGAGTCCACCCATATAATATTGAATTAAATACGATTAAATGCTAAAACCATACAAAAATATATAAAAAAATACAGAATAATTCTAGAAAAATCTGAGAAGAAAGAACCTACCTTTAATCGATATCCTTGCCAAATCCAAGAGCCTAAGAATCCGAGAAAGTTCGCCGACGTGCAATCTGATTCCCTTTCTTTCTCTTTTTTTTTGTTTTTCTTCACCACTGTGTATAAAGAGAGAGAGAGAGAGAGAGAGAGAGAGAGAGAGAGAGAGATAAGAGATAACAGAGAGAATGAGAGATAACAAAGAGAGAATGAGAGATAAGAGGGATAACAGAGAGAGAGTGAGAGTGAGAGATGAGAGAGAGAGAGTGAGAGCGAAAGATAACAGAGAGAGATGACAGAGAGAGGGATAGATAGAGAGTGAAAATGAAAGAGACAACAGAAAGAGGGATAGATAGAGAGTGAAAATGAGAGAGACAACAGAGAGAGACGACAGAGAGAGGGATAGATGGAGAGTGAAAATGAGAGAGACAACAAAGAGAGATACTCTGTTTTTGAGAGAAGGTGAGGGGTTGGGAGCTGCTGCAGAGACGGCTTGTGGAGATGTAGAGAGAGGGAGAGTTGGCTGGTGATAGAAATGAAATACAATACTCTGTTTTTCTCTTCTTTTCGTTTTTTTTTTTTAGAACGCTTGCTGGTCTAACCGAGGAAATGGGAAGATCCGAGACACACAGTTCAGCCAAGGTTTATAGATTAGAGGGTAAGAGAAGATGGCCGTGAGACATAGGGGATTGTTAAAAAATTCCAAGAAGATGAAGTGGGAATAAGCTGTGTTCTCGGTCTCCTCCTCCTTTTTCTTTTTTTTTTTTAACAAAAGCCGTCCTCTCTCATCTTTGTAGTGGCCTTCCCTTTTCTCCCATCCGAGTGAGAATAATTCTATTCTCCCCCATGGCAATTGCCAATAGTAGCATCTATAGATACCCTCTTTGGCAACTCCTTTGATCTCCATTTAGCATGTCCATTAATATACTTAGAGGAGAATGGAAATTATTGATTTCATTATTCAAAATACCTCCTATTGAGACCATCTTGACCGTCCAAAACAATAGATAAATGTTGCTTATTTTTGGAACAACCAGTGAGCTACCCATTTGGACAGCCGATGCTTTTCTTTCTTTCTTTTTTTTAGAAAATTTTCAAGGCACCGGTACTAGTTAAAATAGCAAGATTCCCTTGAAGGCTTGAGATGGTAAACCATAATGAAAATAGGAGCTTCCTTGGAAGAGCATACGGTCAATAAAGGAGAGCTACTACAATGGCTTCATGGTGTTGGAAAAGAGAATTATATGTGGGTCCCTTATTCCACTTGTGTTTGAATGAATTTCCATTTCGGAATGAAATTCCATGATTTTCAAAAATGATATGCCCCTTTATTCCAAGTTGACCGAACTCAAGATTCAATATTTTTAACTCCTTGAAAATATTTGGATTCATGTGGTGGGTCCACACATGTTGGACGCATGGTGGGCCCCCACCAAATAGTCAAAACACACAGTAGGCCTTCCTTTCAAATCAATCTTGATATGTGGGCCCCACAAGGCCAAAATTCATTTCTACATTGAAAACAATGTATGAGCCCATTTAGTCTTATCCAAACACAACCACTCTGCAATGCTAGACTTAGAGTGTAAGTCACATTCTTCAATGATCCTAGATCCTTGATCTACTGGTTGGGTAAAATATAACTTTGAAGCGGGCCCCCACCGGCATTGACCGAATTTGGGAATCTTCTTCCAATGACCGAATCATAGTCTTCACCTAATAGCCTCCCCTGTCGTCCAATTTATGGACCAAAGTGTAAATTTGTTGCGCTCATTAAATCTGTCCCATGGGATGATCCAAATTGTCCAATTTGACGAGCCACAACTTTAAATTTTAATTTTTCACAATAATGGGTCCATACCAGATTGAAAAAATACACTATGCCCACCATGGAAATTGATCTTATTCATTGGATCCAAATAAGTTCAAAACCCATATTCTTCATTAAAAACAATGCAGGGCACACCTGTTTGATCTCATTCTAATAGGAAATGCTCAATGCAGGCCCAGCAAATGGGTCCAATTCTCTCTTGCTTTGATTCTTATGAATAACCCTTCTCATCACTTAGCAAGACAACACGAAGCATGATGGAAATGACCGAAAAGATTTAAAAATGTAAGAGACGGACGCGGAAAGGAAAGACACTAAAAAACCGATAGAAAAACACTAACTTCTTTGTTGCTTAAAGCGTCGCAAAATGGAGGTGTCTACAGATGCCCCTCTTTGGCAGTGGTGACGTAGTAACCAGATGCCAAAGCAAAAGACACAACAGCATTTTGCGTAGCTTTAGCCAACAAAGGACCCTCTAGACAAGATGCAACCTAAATGCGAATGCATGCGACCTAACATAATGCAACACCCTAGATGAAATCTTAGAATTTGAACATCTATCAAACAATCATTTACTCTAAAACACCATGAGATGGCAGTTTAGAATAACGGAGAATCGGATTTACTCTGGGTGCAAAAATCTTGCAATCAAGAATAAAAGATGATTATGATGAGGCGTCGTTTTAGAACGGGCAATGAAGGAATGTGATACCATTTTCAAACGGATTTTCGGAGGGAAAGGAATACCGTTTTTGAACGGTTTCAGAGGAAATGAGACACCATTTTCAAATGGTTTTGGAGAAAATAACAGATGACTTTCGAAAGAATTTTAAAGAAAACGAAGCATCATTTTTGAACAGGCTCGGATAACATGCGATACCATATTAGTATGGGTTCAAAGGACTAAGAGACCATATCTGTATGGACTCAATAAGAATGGGACACCGTAGTTGTACGGGCCTAAAGGGAATGAGACACCGTCTTTGTACGGTTTCCCAAAAAAATGAGCAATGATATTTGTATGGATCCCAAAAGAGGAATAAGAGACCATTTTCGAATAGTTTTGAAGAGAATGGAATACTATATTTATACAGATTCCAAGGAAATGAGACATCACATTTGTATGATGCTCAAAGAGAATTAAGAGATCATTTTTTAATGGACTCGGATAAGATGAAATACCGTATTTTTACGAATTCCAAGGAAAGGAGACATCATAGTTGTATGATGTTCAAAGAGAATTAAGAGACCATTTTTTAATGGACTCAGAGAGAATGAAATACCATATTTATATGGATTTCATGGAAATGAGACATCACATTTGTATGATGCTCAAAGAGAATAAGAGACCATAGTTGTATGGACTCGAAGAGAATGGAATACCATATTTATACGGATTCCAAGAAAATGAGACATCACATTGGTATGATGTTAAAAAAGAAGAGACTATTTTCAAATGGACTCAGAGAGAATGAAATAACGTATTTGTACAGATTTCAAGGAAATGAGACACTATATTCATATGATGCTCAAAGATAACTCAGAGATAATAGAATATCGTATTTATACGAATTCCAAGGAAATGGGACATCATATTCGTATCATGTTCAAAGAGAAAATACCATTTTCAAATGGACTCAGAGAGATATGATAATTTGAGTTTTGACAGAGATTAATATATGACAGAATTTTAAGGTTCTTTAGAAGCTTTGTGATGATTTTTAATTAATTTCGGATTTTCAATGAATTTTATCAATTTTAAACCATATGAGTGATTTTACAAGTGAAATTGTTGCAAACTAATTCGAAATGAGTTGAAACTTCTACAGCAGCAAGATGGGAACGCATGTAGCTTACTGGAAGAGTTTTGCAGATTTTTACATTAAGCTCATATTTAGTTTTGGAATTAACAATAATAGGACCAGATTGCAAAAATAACACAGCAACTACTATAAATAGAAATCTAAATTCATTGAAATTTCTACAGTAACAAGATATAAGTAAAAATAGCATGCTGTGAGATTTTCATGAATTGTAGAAACTATTTATTATCAATTTAGGAATTTTCAATTTTCAGACTAGATTATTAATTAACACTACATCCCATATGAAACAAGATCCAAATCACTTGAAAATTTTACAGCAACAAGAAATATAGAATATAAGAGTACTGTAAAAATGTTGTGAATTTTATTTGTGATCGGATATCAGTAAAAATTCTCCCAAAATCTGATAATTTTCAAAGAAAGCATACAATAATATACCAAACAGATTCAATAAATTCTCAAAACTTCATGGTAGAATGTATCAGTATCATATTATTTTTTCACGAAATTTCATTAATTTTGGAATTCATTTAGTATATATTTTATTTTACTTCATGGAAAAGATATTTTTGAAGAGTTTTCTATTTTTAAAATACGATTTTTGAGAAAATTACGACTCCGGAAAATATCCTTTAATCTTGTTCTGATATGATGAACACAAGAAAAATTTAAAATTCCAAAAAATACATCATCCTGAGATGGCTATTTTTTCAAATTTCGTAATTACTCAGCCATTATTTTAAATAAAATACCACTCTTCACTCAAATTTTCAAAACCCTTTGATTCAATGTCCGATCCGATCCGATAGTTATTTTAGTCTATTTAAGTAGAACATTGTATTAAATTTCGGGACGAAACGGATTTGAAATACTGATGCAGATCATGATTTTTAGCTCACACATATAATATTGAATTAAATTTAATTAAATGTTGAAAACCATGCAAAATACATAAAAAAATACCAGATGATTCGGGAAAAATCCGAGAATAGAGTACCAACCTATGATAGAGTTCCTCGCCGAATCCAAAAGCCGAAAAATCTGAAAATCCCGCCGCCACTCGATCCGCTCCGCTTCCTTCTTCTTTTTTTCTTTGTTTTATGTTTTTTTTTCTAGTGTATAAATGCCGTTCCTCTGTTGAGTGTGGGATATAGAGAATGAGAGAGAGGGTTGCTGAGAGAATCGTACCAGAGAGGGAGAGAGAGGGAGAGTGAAACGCAGAGAGAGACAGGGAGAGTTTGAGTGACACGGAGAGTGTGAGTAGCGAGAGGATGAAGAAAAAAAACAGATGCTCTGTTTTTCTTCCTTTCTGTTCGAGAGAGTGCGGGTGAGATAGGTGAGAGAGTAGGGAGGTTGAAGTAGAGGAGGCGGCAGAGAGAAGCGAAGAGAGTGGGAGAGAGTGGTGGAGACAGAGAGAGATTGAGAGAGAGTATCAGAGAGATGAGAGTGAGATACAGAGATACACAGAGAGAGAGTGATGGAGAGGGATATGGAGGGAGAGAATGATGGAGAGGGGTAGAGAGAGAGAAACGGCAGAGAGATAGAGAGAGAGAGAGAGGGAGAAAAACAGAGTGTACAACACTCTGTTTTTTTCCACGTTTGTTTTTTTTTTCTTTTTTTTTTAGAAACCGAACAAAAACAGAGAGAGAGCTTGAGGGAGATGGTAAACAGAGGGAGAGAGAGAACACAGAGGGATAGAGAGGGAGGCTCTTTTTTCTTTTTTTTTTGTGTTTTTTTTTTCTTTCAAAAGCCGATCTCTGTTTTTGTAAAAAAAAAATTGAGATGGATCGGCTGCTTGAGGGGAGGTTAGAGGGAGACCGAGAGAGTGTAAGATGGTGGGGTGTAGATGAAGGAGAGTGAGGGAGAAGAGTTAGAGGTAGAGGGCTGTGCCGAGTGGAATCTGCTGGGAGATTGCTGCTGAGAGAGAGCAGACGAAAGTTAGAGAGGGGCGGCTCTTTTAACCGAGAAGATGAGGAGCCCAATCCGATCCTTTATCTTTCTCCCTTTTTTTTTTATCAGAGCCTCTTTTCTTTTCATCGAAAGCTTTCCCCTCCTGAACAGCAACCTTACCTTTGCATTTAAGGTCATGTTTTAGCTTTCCATTTTAGCCCTCCCATTACGGCAAGTTTCCATCTCATATTGACGATTCTCTTTTTTTCATTATAGCAAGATAGAAAGCCAATTCCTATGCATTACCACAATTCCCATGCATCAGATTCCACGCCATAAATAAGGATATTCACATGTCCATCATAATTAGAAACTCTCTTTAATAGCTAAGGATGCTAACAATGAAGAAGAATTGCCAAAACGCAGGTGGACGATCAAGAGTTTAAGAGACCAATTCAACTTGGTTTTAGGTGGGTCATATCATAAGTTAGTTGCACCCAAAATCACCTCTTTGAGAGGATTCAAACCATCCAACCGATGATCATGCCCACCTAATCATTTTCATGATAATCCAAACCGTCCATTTGATTTGGCCGCAACGTAAATGAGTTGCACCCTTGAAATTATCTCCATAAGATGATCCGAATCGCTTAATTGGATTGGGCCATAACATAATGGATTATGTTGAGAACTGTCTTCACAAGGGAATCTAAGCCGTCCATTTAAAGGGTTGCAACTTCTATTGGCCGTACCCTCAAATCATTCTCAAGGACGATCAAAACCATCCATTTTAATGGGCCACCGAATAAATCATTCGTTCTTCTAATTCATTGTCGCAAGCTGATCTCGGCCGTCCAATTGATAGGCTGCAATGCGGATCGGTTACACCACCTCTTAAATCACTCCATATTGTTTAATTGGTGGCCCACAAATCTTTTCCGTTAGATTTAAATACGGACCCCGAAGAATAAGATTGAATTACCTCGGGTGGGCCCCACGCATATTTAGTGGGCCATTCCATTTTAAATCCCTCAACCAAATGCGGCCTACTCTTTGGCTGAATTTTCCATGAAATCCATTCATCAAAATTAGGCTGGTCCGCTTGTTTCAACCTAGTGAACCCCATTCCATGTTGGGCACACTTATTCCTCTTATAAAGTTTGATCGTTAATATCCATGATAAACTCCGCAGATAACTTGAATATTTCTTACATAGGCTAACTTTCTCGATCCCAGTTTAATCCAAATGCTCAATGTGGGCCCATCAAACAGGTCCAAATTTCAATAAATGCTCAATGCGGGCCCACCGAATGGGTCCGAATTCTCCCCTAGCTTGGATTCTTCTGCATAACCATTCTCAACACTTAGCGAAGAGAAAAATACGGAACATTGCGGAAATGATCGGCAGATCGAGAAAACATACGAGGCGGACACGGGAATAGAAAACACTGAAAAACCGACAGCGGAACACTAACTTCTTTGTTGATTACAGCAGAGCAAAATGGGGTGACTACAGATGCCCCTCTTTGGTAGAGATGACGTAGTCATCGAATACCAAAGTCAAAATGACAGAACCATTTTGCGTAGCTTTAATCGACAAACGACTCTACACAAAACGGAACCTAGACGCAAACATTTACTACCTAATGCAAGACCCTAAACGAAGTCCTAGAATTGGAATGCAATAAAAAATACCGATGCGGTGCCGCTCACAAACGGGCAACGAGAGAATGAGATATCATCTTCGAATGTATTCTGAAGAGAAAGAACAAAGGTCGTTCTCAAACGGCTTTTAGAAGAAGATGAGACACCGTTCACCAACGGCCTCAAGGAGGATAAGAGACCATTCACAAATGGACTCGGAAAAATGGGACACCGTTCACAAACGGCTCAAGGAGAAGACGAGACCATTCACAAATGGACTCGAGAAATGAGGCACCGTTCACAAACGGGCTCAAGGAGAAGACGAGGTCATTCACAAATGGGCTCGAGAAATGAGGCACCGTTCACAAACGGGCTCGAAGACACAAGATAGCTTTGATTGATGAATTCAACAACGAAGAATTTAGAGATTTTTCAAGAACTTGAATTTGACGTAGGATTTGATTTTTTTAAATCGGGGATTGGATTTGATGAATTTATGATTTTTTGAGAAATGAGGCACCGTCCACAAACAGGCTCAAGGAGGACATGAGACCATTCACAAATGAACTCAGAAAATGAGGCACCGTTCATAAACGGGCTCAAGGAGAAGACGAGACCATTCACAAATGGACTCGAGAAATGAGGCACCGTTCACAAACAGCCTCAAGGAGGACATGAGACCATTCACAAATGGACTCAGAAAATGAGGCACCGTTCACAAACGGGCTCAAGGAGAAGACGAGACCATTCACAAATGGAATCGAAAAAATGAGGCACCGTTCACAAACGGGCTCAAGGAGGACATGAGACCATTCACAAATGGACTCGAGAAATGAGGCACCGTTCACAAACGGACTCAAGGAGAAGACGAGACCATTCATAAATGGACTCGAGAAAAGAGGCACCGTTCACAAACGGGCTCAAAGAGGACATGAGACCATTCACAAATGGACTCGAGAAATGAGGCACCATTCACAAACAGACTCAAGGAGAAGACGAGACCATTCACAAATGGACTCGAGAAAAGAGGCACCGTTCACAAACGGGCTCAAAGAGGACATGAGACCATTCACAAATGGACTCAAGAAATGAGGCACCGTTCACAAACGGACTCAAGGAGAAGACGAGATCATTCACAAATGGACTCGAGAAATGAGGCACCGTTCACAAACGGGCTCAAGGAGAAGACGAGACCATTCACAAATGGACTCGAGAAAAGAGGCACCGTTCACAAACGGGATCAAAGAAACAAGATAGCTTTGATTGATGAATTCAACAACGAAGAATTTAGAGGTTTTTCATGAACTTGAATTTGACATAGGATTGGATTTTTTTGAATCGGGGATTGGATTTGATGAATTTTTGATTTTTTGCGAAATGAGGCACCGTTCACAAACGGGCTCAAGGAGGACATGAGACCATTCACAAATGAACTCAGAAAATTAGGCACCGTTCACAAACGGGCTCAAGGAGAAGACGAGACCATTCACAAATGGACTCGAGAAAAGAGGCACCGTTCACAAACGGACTCAAGGAGAAGACGAGACCATTCACAAATGGACTCGAGAAAAGAGGCACCGTTCACAAACGGGCTTGAAGAATTTAGAGATTTTTCATGAATTTGAATTTGACGTAGGATTGGATTTTTTGAATTCGGGTTTGGATTTGATGAATTTTAATTTTTTGAGAAATGAGGCACCGTTCACAAACGGGCTCAAGGAGGACATGAGACCATTCACAAATGAACTCAGAAAATGAGGCACCGTTGACAAACGGGCTCAAGGAGAATACGAGACCATTCACAAATGGACTCAAGAAAAGAGGCACTGTTCACAAACGGACTCAAGGAGAAGACGAGACCATTCACAAATGGACTCGAGAAAAGAGGCACCGTTCACAAACGGGCTCGAAGAATTTAGAGATTTTTCATGAATTTGAATTTGACGTAGGATTGGATTTTTTGAATCGGGGATTGGATTTGATGAATTTTTATTTTTGGGAAATGAGGCACCGTCCACAAACGGGCTCAAGGAGAAGACGAGACCATTCACAAATGGCCTCGAGAAAAGAGGCACCGTTCACAAACGGGCTCGAAGAATTTAGAGATTTTTCATTAATTTGAATTTGACGTAGAATTGGATTTGATGAATTTTGGATTTTTTTTTTTTTGAACTTAATGAAATCGGGGACATTATAGATCGTGCCCGATAAAGATATTGGAAACTAAGATTTTGCCGAGGGATGAAACGGCAAACCTTAGGAACGAAGAATCATTACTAACAAGAATGGATCAGGAACACCTTTATGAAACTTCAACAAGATTTTTCTCAAAGAGAGTGCTGGTCTTGTCTTCTAGGGATTTTGATAACTGAAACCTTGAACAAGATGCTTGAAATTGGTACTTTAGAACAACGGCTCTCTTGGATATTAACATGGAAAAGTGCGATTTGCTTCTTGACAGGTGCTTAGATAAACGTTTCTTGACCAGGATAGTATTTAACTAACTGGAAGGAAATCCTGAATTTTAATGGTTCATCTTTCTGAGAAATTTGCTCAACCACCATTACATCTGGGGCTCTTCCAAGCTTAAGGTGCCCTCCTGGGGTATGATCTTTTTACGGAAGCTGGGCTTTCTGATGTTTCTACTTCTAAATTTTTCTGAGTTGATCTTTTTTGAAATGAAGCTGCTTGACTAGATTACCGAGCTCTTTCATACGTTCGGAGGGAGCTGCCGAGGCCGGGCCTCCTTCATCAAGACAGTTGCATCATTTGGACATAAGAACGATGATTGACTCTTTCTAAAGAGAAAACTTAGATAAAAGGCACTACTCAAAGGATTGAGCAGTTCTGAAGGAGTGAACATAGAATGACAAAGATTGACTAACTACACTGACAGACACAGTAATGCTTCTGACTTAGTTAACGTTTTATTTGGTAAGTCTATCCTTTCGAGGAATGTTTTTTTTTCAATTGGTAAACACTGGACTTCTTCTTTAAAACAGAAATACCTCAAAGATTTAATTACGACCCCTAAGATTGCTTAGCTTCAATGCCCCCAGTTTTGAGGATGTCACTTGAATTTGCTTGAACTTCAGTTGATCTTCAGTCTTGATACCGGCTATAGCCTTCTTATAATGATTCTCTTACCGTGACCAAGTCACCTCTTCAGGGTTTTTAACTTGGCGGACCGTGCTAGCCTTAACTTTTGCCTGAACCGCCTTTCTAGGTTTTCGATCCAGCAGGCTATCCTCTTAGCTTTTGCCTAAGCCGCCCTTTCGGGTTTTCAACTTAGCAGGGGAATGATCTTAAATTTTGCCTAGACCGCTCTTTCAGGTTTTCAGTCTAGCAGATCTTCAAACTCCGTTCTTTTTCTTATTCATCATTTTTTTTTTTTTTTTTATTGTCTCGAGACCTAGATCATTAGTTCTGAACATCGGAAGGACTTTATAGGTAGGATAGGGCTTTTCAAAGAATGGCTTAAGGCTCAACAAAGATTTCGACCAAACCTGTGAACATGTTGCCTACATATCCCAAGGTAGGAATCAGGTCGTGTGTAGTTCAGGGCGAATGCCCCTAGTTTGAAGATAACTTGTTTGAAGGTTAATTGATTTTTCTTTTTCTTTTTATTTCTTTCTGGAATGATTGGCTTCTCTTCTTTTGGAACTTGTCCCTCTTTTCTTTTTTTCTGGAACGATTGAATTTCTTTTCTCTTTTTCTTTTGAATCGACCGAACTCGGTTTAACCGAGCTGCCTACGTACCCCAGTGTAGGGATCATGTCTCGCGTAGTTCGGGCGAATGCCCCTAGTTTGATGGGTTTTCAAGAAAATTTCATTCAGGCTCAAAGGGTTTGCAAACCGGTATTTGTTTTGACATCGGGTTATGATTCTGGGATTTGTTCGGCCAAAGGAGGCCTTCCAATGTTCAGGTTTGGAATTGATCTAGGTTGATGAGTTCTCTTTATTATTGTTTCTTTCTTTTTTTTCGAAGTTTGACGGCATTTCCAGGTAAGAGATAATGGATCTTCTTCTTTCAAGATTCTAATATGCGCTTTCGACTTTCATAGAGTGAAACTTGTTCTTTGACATCCTCCATCTATGGATTTGCAACTCTTGATATCTGATGATCACTTTTCAATGCTTGCTCTTGAACTTCTTATCTTGAATTTGTTGGCTTCACGTTATGAATTTGATAACCAAGGTCATTGATTGGAAATATGAAAGTTGTTTCCACTCTATGCCCCCCTTGTATAGCATATGTTTTTCACTTTCTTCATTCTCTTGAGCTTTCTATCTATGTCTTGCCCCTGGTATCGGTTGTAGCTTTTCTAGACAATCTTCTTATTCTTGAAATAAGTTTATCAATTCTTCACACTCTTCAGAGGGTAATGTACTTTTCATCGGCATTCACTGAATCAAAGTTTCAGTGCCAGTGCTTACCACTTCAATTTCATCTTTGAAAGGCTGGGATTGGCGCTCCTCCTCTTGTTCAAGTAATTGTTGTGACTCAAGTGGAGTTTCGTCAATTTTGTCCTCATTTGAGGAGGGGGTCTTACTTTAAGATTAGAAGCATACTTAAGAAACAGACACAAGTGAACTATTGGAACTGAAATTTTTATTTAAAGAAAAAGCTATTACATCTGACGACCTATCCTGAACATGCTCAGGATTCACAACTCTAAATAAAAAGAGAAATAGAAGATAACTTGCCTGGACTAGGCATTGACCTTGAACTGTAAGACCGGACCCAACAATTGTACTGACCGTGATGACTGACTCAACATAAAATAGTAAGTGACTAAAGCTTTAACTGTTGCAACTGTTTGGCGTTGAAGGCTCGGCGAAGGTTGGTTCGTTCTGAATCATCATTATGGCTGATACTTTTAATTTTGGATTCTTCCTGTTCTACTGCAGCTAGACCTGAGCTTCTCAAACTTCGATGCGCCTAAGCCTTATCCGGCGATGGTGCGGCATGGTTCCACACAACATTTGGCGTTTGCTGGAATGATAGCTTGCGCTCATCAATCAATTTTTGGATCACACGCCTCAAAGTTATACACCGATCGGTGGTGTGCCCTGATCCTTGGTGAAAGTCGCAGTGTTCATCTGCCTTCCACGTCCTGGGGAGTGGATTGGGAGGATCCCTAATGCGAGGTAAATAGACATCACCTGAAGCCAACCCTTGTTGCAATATAACAGATGGTGGAAGCGGGAGGGGGGCGAATTGCCTACCTGGCTTTTGCTGAGGTATAGGTCTTGGTTGATCATATTCGATTACCATAAGCTCCTGTGACCAGTTAACTCCCTTTTCCTTTTCCCTAAACCCTTTCAGGATACCAGATCGTGGGATAGGCAAATCAGTGAATTCTCTTTTAGGAGTTTCAGATGGTGGCTCTTGGTCATAATCAAGAATTAAGGGCCCAACAGAATCCTGCTGGTGCTGAGAGACAGAGTTTCTGGTAACAACATCTTGGGCTTTGGTATTTTTGTCAGCGAAATGTTCAGAGCCTTGGGACTGACAATACCAGGTTTGCATTTGTTGCTTCATCTGATGAACTTCTTCTGTTAGCGCAGCCATTTGTCTAGAGAGGTTCACAATTAGTTCTTATGAACCCATAACCATGGAGAGGCTCGGATTTTTGCCCTTAGCAACAACAGTGGTTGGACCAAATTTCTCAGTAAGTTGAGCTCTGATGAATTGATTTTCTTCCTTCAATTCCTTCATCTGTTGGACGAGCTGGGCCAGGGTTTCTGTGACATGAAAGAGCTGAAAATTTTCCATAGAATCTGCCATAGGTAGGAAAAAGTGGATAGAGAGACTTCCAAAGAAAATGGGGAATTAGCTTCTTCACTGGCCACGAGTAGATTCAAACCCAAGAAGCTTTCCTGGATTTTTAGCAGTGAACAATCCTGACATAGAAACAATAAACACGAGATGTAAGCTTGACATTCAGGGAATTTTCCCTTTCTATGGTTGACATGATAATTATGATACGACTAGATAAGAAATGGGAAGTAAAGTGATGGTTCCTCAAAACAAATAAACACAACAATGATGACATGATAGCACGTGGGGAATGCCCCTAGCTCAAGGATTATGAGAGTGAACTCTGAAGGACTTAGCAAAATAATCTTGAAAAAGGTAGCCCCTAGAGGAGGAAGAGACCCAGGGTACAAGCAAGATTGGATCATCTGGACCAGGTATGATCAGATCATGAGATTGTATAATCGAAATATTGTGAGATTCTGCTCCTGCCAGTTAGGGGATGGCATGAAGATACGATCGAATCGTATGACAGAAGAACGAAAGACGCACGATCAAAAGATTAGATGAGATAGCATAAGATTGCTTTCAACGGATAGATCATGAATGACTAATCCTAAAAGATCTTTGAAAATGATGGGATTTATATCCTAACCCCAAAGGGAAAGTTTTTTAATCTTCGCACATTTTAACAGTGTTACCTGAAGGCATCAAACCCTAATCCTAATCTAGCGGAGTGGAGAGAGGATCTCGACTCGTGACTTTGTTTGTGTACCTAAGGACCGATCGTAGCCATTGGAAGATGGACTACGGCCTAATCTAGACACAAATGGGTAGGATATCCTAAACTAGGCTCACACACGTGATGCACATGTGTTCGTATTCTACATGCATGTGTGGGTTAATCTAGGGGTAAGGCCAAGAGTTCCCTTAGCGCGAATCTATGTTCGATATACTGTACCAGTGTCCGGCGTATCAGTACGTGAACAAGAGATCCGTTTACGCACCATAAGGTGCTAGGCTAAGAGTGGAATGCTTCTCTAGCACAGAGGCACCAGGTGATGAAATCCCAGTCAACCATGCTAGATAACACTCCGGGTTCCTAAAATAGGACGTGTGTGCACGTGAGATGCAAGTGATGTAAGTGTGTGCAATAAGTTCAAGCAATCTATGATGCCTTCAGGTTTTGTTAGATTAAGTTTCAGTAAAATGTGATGAGAAAATAAAACAAGACAAACTAATCTAACAAGTATAGAGTTTTTATGAGCCAGTTAAATTAAATTCAAATGAATTAGCCTTTGGAATTATAATGAAGTTAGGTGGTCCCCAGCAGAGTCGCCAAACTGTGGGACCCTGGATTTAAAATGGAATGGCCCACTAAATATGCGTGGGGCCCACCCGAGGTAATTCAATCTTATTCTTCGGGGTCCGTATTTAAATCTAACGGAAAAGATTTGTGGTCCACCAATTAAACAATATGGAGTGATTTAAGAGGTGGTGTAACCGATCCGCATTGCAGCCTATCAATTGGACGGCCGAGATCAGCTTGCGACAATGAATTAGAAGAATGAATCATTTATTCGGTGGCCCATTAAAATGGATGGTTTTGATCGTCCTTGAGAAATGATTTGAGGGTACGGCCAATAGAAGTTGCAACCCTTTAAATGAACGGCTTAGATTCCCTTGTGAAGACAGTTTTCAACATAATCCATTATGTTATGGCCCAATCCAATTAAGCGATTCGGATCATCTTACGGAGATAATTTCAAGGGTGCAACTCATTTACGTTGCGGCCAAATCAAATGGACGGTTTGGATTATCATGAAAATGATTAGGTGGGCATGATCATCGGTTGGATGGTTTGAATCCTCTCAAAGAGGTGATTTTGGGTGCAACTAACTTATGATATGACCCACCTAAAACCAAGTTGAATTGGTCTCTTAAACTCTTGATCGTCCACCGCGTTTTGCCAATTCTTCTTCATTGTTAGCATCCTTAGCTATTAAAGAGAGTTTCTAATTATGATGGACATGTGAATATCCTTATTTATGGCGTGGAATCTGATGCATGGGAATTGTGTTAATGCATAGGAATTGGCTTTCTATCTTGCTATAATGGAAAAAAGAGAATCGTCAATATGAGATGGAAACTTGCTGTAATGGGAGGGCTAAAATGGAAAGCTAAAACATGACCTTAAATGCAAAGGTAAGGTTGCTGTTCAGGAGGGGAAAGCTTTCGATGAAAAGAAAAGAGGCTCTGATAAAAAAAAAGGCAGAAACATAAACGATCGGATTGGGCTCCTCATCTTCTCGGTTAAAAGAGCCGCCCCTCTCTAACTTTCGTCTGCTCTCTCTCAGCAGCAATCTCCCAGCAGATTCCACTCGGCACAGCCCTCTACCTCTAACTCTTCTCCCTCACTCTCCTTCATCTACACCCCACCACCTTACACTCTCTCGGTCTCCCTCTAACCTCTCCTCAAGCAGCCGAACCATCTCAAAATTTTATTTACAAAAACAGAGATCGGCTTTTGAAAGAAAAAAAAACACAAAAAAAAGAGCCTCCCTCTCTATCCCTCTGTGTTCTCTCTCTCCCTCTGTTTACCATCTCCCTCAAGCTCTCTCTCTGTTTTTGTTCGGTTTCTAAAAAAAAAAGAAAAAAAAAACAAACGTGGAAAAAAACAGAGTGTTGTACACTCTGTTTTTCTCCCTCTCTCTCTCTCTCTCTCTCTCTCTCTCTCTCTATCTCTCTGCTGTTTCTCTCTCTCTACCCCTCTCCGTCATTCTCTCCCTCCATATCCCATTCCATCACTCTCTCTCTGTGTATCTCTGTATCTCACTCTCATCTCTCTGATACTCTCTCTCAATCTCTCTCTGTCTCCACCACTCTCTCCCACTCTCTTGGCTTCTCTCCTCACCTTCAACCTCCCTACTCTCTCACCTATCTCACCCGCACTCTCTCGAACAGAAAGGAAGAAAAACAGAGCATCTGTTTTTTTCTTCATCCTCTCGCTACTCACACTCTCCGTGTCACTCAAACTCTCCCTGTCTCTCTCTGTGTTTCACTCTCCCTCTCTCTCCCTCTCTGGTACGATTCTCAGCAACCCTCTCTCTCATTATCTATATCCCACACTCAACAGAGGAACGGCATTTATACACTAGAAAAAAAAACACAAAACAAAGAAAAAAAGAAGAAGAAGGAAGCGGAGCGGATCGAGTGGCGGCGGGATTTTCGGATTTTTCGGCTTTTGGATTCGGTGAGGAACTCTATCACAGGTCGGTACCCTATTCTCGGATTTTCCCGAATCATCTGGTATTTTTTATGTATTTTGCATGGTTTTCAGCATTTAATTAAATTTAATTCAATATTATATGTGTGAGCTAAAAATCATGATCTGCATGAGTGTTTCATATCCGTTTCGTCCTGAAATTTAATACAATGTTCTACTTAAATAGACTAAAATAACTACCAGATCGGATCGGACATTGAATCAAACGGATTTGAAAATTTGAGTGAAGAGTGGTATTTTATTTAAAATAATGGCTGAGTAATTACGAAATTCGAAAAAATAGCCATCTCAGGATGATCTATTTTTTAGAATTTTAAATTTTTTTTGTGTTCATCATATCAGAACAAGATTAAAGGATATTTTCCGGAGTCGTAATTTTCTCGAAAATCGTGTTTTAAAAATAGAAAACTCTTCAAAAATATCTTTTCGATGAAGAAAAATAAAATATATACTAAATGAATTCCAAAATTAATGAACTTTCGGGAGAAAATAATATGATACTGATACATTCTACCATGAATTTTTGAGAATTTATTGAATCTTTTTGGTATATTATTTTATGCTTTCTTTGAAAATTATCAGATTTTGGGAGAATTTTTACTGATATCCGATCACAGATAAAATTCACAAAATTTTTACGGTAGTCTTATATTCTATATTTATTCTTGCTGTAAAATTTTCAAGTGATTTGGATCTTGTTTCATATGGGATGTAGTGTTAATTCATAATCTAGTCTGAAAATTGAACATTCCGAAATTGATAATAAATAGTTTCTAAAATTCATGAAAATGTCACAGCATGCTATTTTTACTTATATCGTGTTACTTTAGAAATTTCAATGAATTTAGATTTCTATTTATAGTAGTTGCTGTGTTATTTTTGCAATCTGGTCCTATTATTGTTAATTCAAAACTAAATATGAGATTAATGTAAAAATCTGCAAAACTCTTCCAGTAAGCTACATGCATTCCCATCTTGCTGCTGTAGATGTTTCAACTCATTTCGAATTAGTTTGCAACAATTTCACTTGTAAAATCACTCATATGGTTTAAAATTGATAAAATTCATTGAAAATCCGAAATTAATTAAAACTCATCACAAAGCTTCTAAAGAACCTTAAAATTCTGTCACATATTAATTCCTTAATCCATTGAAACAGAAATCTTAGGATCTTTAGATTTCCCTGGAAAAATGGCCAATGCATCCATAATCGTATCCCAATTGCACTCGATCTTTGACAATTTGAATATTTAAGCTATAGCATGTTGTTGGCTCCCAGGTTATTGTCCACGGAAATTCTGAGATATGGCAGGCAATAAGATGCTATAACCTAAGTATTAAATTGCACAAGGAAAGAGCGCACAATCCCCTTCCTTGGATGTTATTCTGGGCCGAAATTGGTGAACCCTAGAACCATTGGTAATCCTTAAATGTCCAGAAATTGAAAATCCTTGAAATCTGAAATTCATTAACTTCAAGAACTTGAATCGATTTGTCTCGAGTCTTTTGGAACCATTGGATTATGGTTTCCGATATAAGAACCATTAGAGCCCAATTTAGGAACACTTGTGTCAGGTCGTGTCCTAGGTTTTAGGGAGTCTTAGGTTTTAGGGAGTCCTAGAGTTAGGAGTACAGCCTCATCATGGACGTTTGCTATGTATAGCAACCGTGCCATAGGTCTAGTCACACTAGTCACCCCATCTTTCCCTAGGACAAGCCTAGTAAACTAGGATGTAAGCTAACCTGCATTAGTCTAAGGAACAACTTGCATTTAGATAAGAATCATATAGGATCTTAGATGAAATCTTAGGATAATAAAATCCTCAACTTGAATTAAATAACTCCTCTTAAAACTGTTGAAACAGTCAAATCAGTCTAGGTCGGTGTCTTAGTTGAGTTAGGCATATGTAGATTAGCTTAGGTACACCGAACTACGTCGACTCTGATCCCAGTGAGGCTTGGGTACGTAGGCAGCTTGGATGTCTGATGGCATACCAACCGCGAGTCGACTCCACAACAAATTGTGGGGTTTTGTATATTAATTTTCTTTTAAATGCTTAATTAAATCACTTAGGATTTTTCCATGAAATTAGAATTTTAGGAGAACTTTCACTTAGATTGAATTCAAACAAATTAAGAAATCAAGATACACATTTAGGATCTACATTGAAATTAGATCATAGGATGCATGTCACATAGTTCGCACATTAACAAAGAGTTGAATGAGCCATTTAAAATAAATTTAAAAGAGTTAACTTTTGGAATTGAAGACTGATTATCGGGCAGGAATGGTGCATGTGGTGGATAACTCCCCATACCTTTCATTCTCGTAACCAGGTAGCGAGTCTAGATTTCTGGTTAGTTATGGGTCCTAGATCCCACATCTAGGTGGCGACTCTGTCATTCTCTTTTGTGTAGAATTCGGATTGCTTTAGTGATCCCAAGTTCACATAAAAGATGAATTAAAATCAATAATAAAAATGCACACGCCAATCGCGTGGGTACGAGAGACCAAGAGGGAGCGTGGCGGCCCGCGCCCCACCCTCTCGCGGGATCGGGTCCCACAATTTGGCGACTCTGCTGGGAGATTGCTGCTGAGAGAGAGCAGACGAAAGTTAGAGAGGGGCGGCTCTTTTAACTGAGAAGATGAGGAGCCCAATCCGATCCTTTATCTTTCTCCCTTTTTTTTTTATCAGAGCCTCTTTTCTTTTCATCGAAAGCTTTCCCCTCCTGAACAGCAACCTTACCTTTGCATTTAAGGTCATGTTTTAGCTTTCCATTTTAGCCCTCCCATTACGGCAAGTTTCCATCTCATATTGACGATTCTCTTTTTTCATTATAGCAAGATAGAAAGCCAATTCCTATGCATTAACACAATTCCCATGCATCAGATTCCATGCCATAAATAAGGATATTCACATGTCCATCATAATTAGAAACTCTCTTTAATAGCTAAGGATGCTAACAATGAAGAAGAATTGGCAAAACGCAGGTGGACGATCAAGAGTTTAAGAGACCAATTCAACTTGGTTTTAGGTGGGTCATATCATAAGTTAGTTGCACCCAAAATCACCTCTTTGAGAGGATTCAAACCATCCAACCGATGATCATGCCCACCTAATCATTTTCATGATAATCCAAACCGTCCATTTGATTTGGCCGCAACGTAAATGAGTTGCACCCTTGAAATTATCTCCATAAGATGATCCGAATCGCTTAATTGGATTGGGCCATAACATAATGGATTATGTTGAAAACTGTCTTCACAAGGGAATCTAAGCCGTCCATTTAAAGGGTTGCAACTTCTATTGGCCGTACCCTCAAATCATTTCTCAAGGACGATCAAAACCATCCATTTTAATGGGCCACCGAATAAATGATTCGTTCTTCTAATTCATTGTCGCAAGCTGATCTCGGCCGTCCAATTGATAGGCTGCAATGCGGATCGGTTACACCACCTCTTAAATCACTCCATATTGTTTAATTGGTGGCCCACAAATCTTTTCCGTTAGATTTAAATACGGACCCCGAAGAATAAGATTGAATTACCTCGGGTGGACCCTACGCATATTTAGTGGGCCATTCCATTTTAAATCCCTCAACCAAATGCGGCCTACTCCTTCGCTGAATTTTCCATGAAATCCATTAATCAAAATTAGGCTGGTCCGCTTATTTCAACCTAGTGAACCCCATTCCATGTTGGGCACACTTATTCCTCTTATAAAGTTTGATCGTTAATATCCATGATAAACTCCGCAGATAACTTGAATATTTCTTACATAGGCTAACTTTCTCGATCCCAGTTTAATCCAAATGCTCAATGTGGGCCCATCAAACAGGTCCAAATTTCAATAAATGCTCAATGCGGGCCCACCGAATGGGTCCGAATTCTCCCCTAGCTTGGATTCTTCTGCATAACCATTCTCAACACTTAGCGAAGAGAAAAATACGGAACATTGCGGAAATGATCGGCAGATCGAGAAAACATACGAGGCGGACACGGGAATAGAAAACACTGAAAAACCGACAGCGGAACACTAACTTCTTTGTTGATTACAGCAGAGCAAAATGGGGGTGTCTACACTTGCTTAGCTGTAGCTGTGCATGCGGATGTTATTACTTTCCTACATGTGATGGGTTAGGAGTAGATGCAGTGAGTTAGGATTTGGATGTTTATTTTCTTTTGCCCATCCCCGGGTCGTGCATGCTTAGATAGACGTTTTCTCGGGGATACTCGTTCCCATTTCATCTGATTTTCGCCTAAAACTCTTCAAACTTAATAATAAATGGCATAAGAGACCAGGTGCTCGCACTTGGGCGAATTGGGGGTGCTCTTCGGATCTTCCTCATTCGTCACCAGGCACGGACTTTGTATCTCTGGTTATTCGTTGCGACAGAGTATTGTATGGGATCCAGGGCCCATTTCCTTGGATGGAGACTCTTCTTTGTTATAGGTACATCTTGGTTCCTGGCTAGTCCCTGAATCAAGAAGTATCTCATTTATATCGCCACCCATGCTGTGAGTGGCATCATTTTGAGAGTTCTTTGGTAGAGCTCTCCTTCACATTGTGGAGATCTTAGAGGACTCACGTGGGATCTCGTATCCCTCGCTCACCATCCTCGGGATCGTGGTCCACAGGCGCCGGCGTTCTTGAGGCCAAAGGGCATGACCTCATAACAAAACAATCCTTGGTCGGTGGCGAAGGATGTTTTCGGAATATCATGTCCGTACATTTGTATCTGGTTGTAGGCGGCGAAGGCATCCATGAAGCTCAGCATTTCATGTCCGGCGGTTGCGTCGATGAGATGATCGATCCTTGGTAACGGGTAACAGTCCTTAGGGCAAGCTTTGTTAAGATCAGTAAAATCTATACAAATCCGCCATTTTCCGTTAGACTTTTTGACTATCACCACATTGGCGAGCCACTCCAGGTAACGAATTTCCCTTATGGATTTGGCCTCAAGAAGCTTATCCACTTCTTCTTTGATGTGCTTTTGTCTTTCGACGGTGAAATTACGTTTCTTTTGCTTGATCGGCTTGAAACTTGGGTCCACATTTAGTTTGTGGACTGTTACATCGGAGGGAATTTCCTGCATATCTGATGCGGACCAGGCGAAGATATCCGAATTAGCTTTCAAGAAATTGACAAGTTCGGTTTTAACCTTACCTGTCAAGAGAGATCCTATCTGAATGGTTTGTTCGTCGGATCCTGGAAACAGGGGGATCTTTATGAGTTCCTCAACCGGTTATCCCTGCTTTATTTCGACTCGAGGGTCGGGGCCGCCGATCGAGAAGGTCTGTTTGGCGGCTTTTCTCTTTCTTAGCAGGGTGGCGTAACATTCGCGAGCTTTCTCTTGATCGCTGATGACTTCTCCGACGTCGACTTTTGTGAGGAATTTTATTTTCAAGTGGGCAGTGGAAACCACTGCCCCCAATTCATTCAGCGCTGGCCGTCCAATGATACCATTATAGGCAGAGGGGATGCAGACTATCACGAAGGTTTGCATGATGGTTTGCTGAGCAGGGTAAGTTCCAAATGTGACGGGGAGTTTGGTTTTGCCCTGCACTTTTACCTCTGCTCCGAAGAATCCAAAAATAGACCAATCCACCGGTTCCAGCCTTTCTTTATGGATGTGCATCTTGGCAAAAGTATCGTGGTGGAGAACATTGACAGAGCTTCCAATATCTACGAGAATTCGACTTACATTAAAATTGGCGATAGCGAGTCAAATGACTATAGCATCATCATGCTGCCGGTCTATATTTTCGTAGTCTTTCTCAGTGAAAGTGATAGGCATTGAATCTGACTTTGACTTTTTCGAGGAGGTCTCCACAGAATTGATCTGCCCAGCATATCGGTTGCATCCTTCCACGGTCAGTCCACCAGAAGAAGGACCACCGTAAATGGTATCGATGTTCCCAGTGATCTTGGGTGCCTCTTCTTGATCCAAAGTTCTTGGTCTGGTACCCTCTGCTTGGAGACCAGGTGAACGTCGATGTTCGTCCGGTCGTTGTACTTCGGATCTGGGTCGCTGCTGATTTCTCGGAGGGTTTTGGAGGTAACGATCGATCCGACCGAGTCCTGTGAGTCTTTCAATTTCGTTCTTAAGATGAAAACAGTTGTCGGTGGTGTGCCCATGATCTTGGTGAAAATGACAATATTTACTGGAATTGCTTCCCTTCCCCATGTTTCACATTCTCTCGGGCCAATGTACATGCTACTTATTTCGAATCTCGTACAGGATATTCGACACGGTGGTGTTCATCGGGGTATAGTTGACCATTTCAGGATGGGGATTAGGGGCACGACGAATCTGGCGGTCGTTGTGTCGTGCTTGCTTGTGGCTTGGTCCCGATCTGAAATCGTCTTTCTGCTTCTCACTTCCTCGAGTACTTTCCAACTCTTTCTCTATGACAAAAGATTCCTCGTTATTGATATACCGATCCGCGGTGGCCATGAGTTCTTGAAGGTCTCGAGGAGGGTTGACATTCAGGGCTACTTTCATGTCCCTATCCCGAATGGCGTGGCGAAGCGCGGCGTGAACCATATCGAAGTTTGGTTCGTTGATCTGGTGGAGTTCCGTGCAAAAAACGACCTATGAACCTCCTGTGAAGGCATAGTTTTATGGGTGTGGTTCGTTAAGGAGCGCTGCTTGTGGAGGTCAGCGGGATTTAGTCAAATGACGAAGGATGGATTTGAGGGTCGGTACCGTGTATGCTGATTTTACCCCTAACACCTCATTTGGGCAATGGCAAGTCATTTACAATCCTTTTAAGGAATAAAACAAGGCTTGATCTAGAATTCATTTCCTTTGAAAATATTTTTTACCCATATCAATTCATTGGCATGTGTCCAATCAAGATAAATTGTCAAAATAGCCACTTTCAAAGTACTTTCCTAAAAAAATACAGTAATAAACTAGATTAATAGAGCCTGGAAAAAGCTACAACCATGATTGGCAACAATGAATTTTTTTTTCCATGAAATATTAGTCTAATCAAGTGGTGAGATGGGACCGGAAAGGGAGAGACGAAACAGTCTAAGCGGGGAGTGGGTAAGAAAAAGGAAACAGGGAAAATAAACTCCACTCGAAAGAAAATAAACTCCACTCGAAAGACGATTAATATTTTCCTGTTTTTCGACCAGTACTTCTCACCCTCTCAAGTGTACTCCTCCAACCTAGGGATGCAACTCGGGTCGGGTACAACCCAAACCCGTCAGGTTCAACCCCAAAAAAAGTCAGGTTGGGCTGGGTTGAGTTTGGGTAGGGTTCGGGTTGAGTTTTACCAACCCGGTTTGAGTTCGCATCGAGCTTGGGTTGAGGGCTTGGGGTTGACGCAAGTATAACCCAGTATTTTTTTTTTATCATTTTTTTTTAGTATGCTTAAAAGTCGGGTTGGGTCAGGTTGAACTCGAGTCGGGTCGGGTTGGAAAAAAAGGGTTACTCGAGTCAGGTCGGGTTGAACCTCATCGGGTTGGAACTCGGTTCAGGTCAGGTTCGAGTTGAGTAAATGGTTCCTTGATTCAGGTACTCGAGTTGCACCCCTTCTTCCCAATCCTCTCCTACCACTTGATTAGACAAGTATTCCATGGAAAAAAAAATTATCGTACCAAACATGGACTAAATGTAAACAAAACATTCACTTCAATCATTTTATAAAACACGTTTCCTCTTAAGATTAGCTAACCATGACTATCGTGAAAAAACACATCAAAGAAAAGGGAAGTCCCGACAGTCCCACCTTAGATGCGTTCATTCTAGATAAAAAGGATGTTGCACCAATTTTCTTCAAAGGGTGGGTCCGGCATGCGAAGTGGGTGACCCGAAAACTCCCATATATATTCTCCTAAAAAGCCACCAAAGCTCATCCCAATCTCCATTTCAACCACCCTTCCAATTTTCTCCACTAGACAAAAAAAACCCCAACATGGTTTCCACTCTCAACCAGCCAAAAAACTCCAACGAAGATGAAGAAGCATGTATGTTCGCCATGCAATTGGCCAGTGCCTCAGTCTTCCCAATGGCTTTGAAGGCAGCCATAGAGCTTGAGGTACTAGAGCTCATAGCCAAAGCAGGCCAAGGGGCCTACCTTTCTCCTTCAGAGATCGCATCTCAGCTCCCCATACGCAACCCAGATGCAGCCACCATGCTCGATCGGATCCTACGCCTACTGGCTAGTTATTCGATCCTTACATGCTCTCTCATCAGGCATGAAGATGGTAACCTGGAGAGATTGTATGGCCTTGCACCAGTCTGTAAATTCCTCGTTAGGAACGAAGATGGTGTGTCAATTTCGCCTTTGGTGCTAATGAATCAGGACAGGGTCCTGATGGAGAGCTGGTACGCTTCACACTTTCCATGACATTCACGTGAACCACTTGAAACTTTCCTACTTTCTTGTTTGAATATTATTTTGGGTGTGTATGGCCCAAAGAAAAAAGTGGAGCCCATATTATTTGGGTGATCCAGACCATTCGTTTTATGGGCCCTTATGTGGATAGGGTGTGCCCAAAAAACCTTCTTTGTAGGATTTTAGTTTTTGTGGTGGTTCAAAATGAATGGCACAATATAGAAACCTACACGGATCAAAGGGTTTGCTGGTCTTATGGAGAGGATTTTCAAGGCATTACCTATCTAGGGCAGGTCCCAACAAATGAATAGTTTAGATCACCCAAATAATGTGGGCCACACCTTTTTGGGGCTGCACGTGCGTGTCCACGGTATAAATTCTTGTGATATCTGCACTCCCTTGTCTTAATAAAGTGTCTAATCTTCATTTTAACACTTATTTAATCAAAACTGCAAAATGCTTTTAGGGCCCGTTTGGATACCTCAGATTTTGTATTTGGATTTGGAATTGAGTTTTGAGTGCAAAATTAATAGATCTGCCAGCTCATGTTGAGGTTGAGAGAGAAAGGGAAGGGGGTACTTACTAGTGGAGAGGAGAGGTTGAGGAGCAAAGGGGGTGAACGAAACTGCCAGATCGGATTTCCAATTTCTTATTTCCACAGCAAATTTAGAAATCTGATTTTTTTCACTTTCAGCTGCTGAATTAGAAATCCAAGAATTTGATCCGACCCAAATTACAATGCAAAAAGGGCTGCAAATGTGAGAAATCCAAATCAAAATCTTCTCGGCATTCAAACGTGCCCTTATAGATTTCAAAAAGGTCTTTTTGTGAAAGACCTATTGGTTGGCATATTTGTAGAAGGCTAGTTCTCATCTTTTTCGCTACTTGAAAAAAGGGAAATTAATTAAATTGCGATCGGGCGTGTACATTTTTTTTTTTTTGAAGATATATGGTCTAATCCCCCTCCCCCCCACCCCCATGATTTGACGTAAAAAAGCGTAAGTCTGCACAAATCACGTGAACAGGGGGCGCATAATCCTAAGGGGGCGAAAAAAATCATCTTCCAATCTTTACTACATAATAGAAAGACTGGATCCTACCATATAGTTAAAGTTTAAAAAAAAAGGAATCAATTTGCTGTTAGGAATTATGAAATCCGTAAGTTATTGTTCGGGTGTATTATGGAAATTATTTGGGATGCAAGAACCAAATAGTAAGTTATTGTTCAGGTGTATTACGGAAATTAGTTTGGATGCAAGAACCAAATAATTCTCTCTGGCAGACCAAAATATATCTAATTTCCCAGAATGGTTCACATCATCCGAATAGGTGTGCCCAACTGTACTTTTGACTTCCTACAAAACTTCTTATAAATGATCGCCCATAATTCAGTAATATTTCGAAAAATTCCAGCTGGAGTCTCCTTTCTAATTGATTGAATGAGGCCAATTGTGGTGGATATTCTTTGTTAAAAATTTACCCCAAGTGATCCGTGTTCTACAAAATATTACTAAACCATGCGTGCTCTTTTATAAATAAGGAGATGATTTTTTCAGCCCACCTTAGGATGGTAGACCCCCCTTTTACGTGAATTGTGGGCAACGCTTTTTGACATCAAACCGCGTTAACAGGGGGCTGTATCCCTCCTAAGGGGTGAAAAAATCATCTCCCTTATAAATATTGAAAGTAGAGATGGTCTTTTGAAAATAACTCAAATCATAGGTAAAGTTTTGTTAAAAGCCACCGACAGCTAATTAATGACGTGTTTATATGATTTTCATTCCTTATATTTTTCTGTGGAATAAATATTTTGCTTCATTCTCCCTATTCTGATGTTGATTTTTCCAAACAATACAAATGCATGGCTATCTGTTCCTGTAATGGTCCAAATTATTTATTTTTTAACCCCACGTGGATTGAGTATCTCAAATGTCTCCCCCATCAGATAATTCTTACCCTCCGTTTTGTGGACATCTTTTTGTACAAATCATAGGGTAATTTCTATTTGATGGGGAGACTTTTGGGGCATGGCCATCCATGGTGGGTGTCACCAAATGAATGGTTTGCATCATCTTAGTGGGGCTCATGAGAACAATTTGACTCATAAAACAGGTTGCTTCTTTGAGGTAACACAGCCAACAAATAAATGATCTGGATCATCTCAGTCTAAGGTCCCACTAATTTAAGAAAAAAGCCACCACTGAAAATCGTCCAATCAAAGATGATCGTACGGTTGTACAGAATTCCCTTACACCATACTCCGTACTGTTTCTTGCACAGGTACCACCTAAAAGAAGCAGTTTTGGAAGGTGGGATCCCTTTCAACAGGGCTTATGGAATGACAGCGTTTGAATATCATGGAACCGACCCCAGATTCAACAAGGTTTTCAATAAAGGAATGTCAGATCATTCTAGTCTAGTCATGAAGAAGATTCTTAATACCTACAAGGGTTTGGAAGGCCTGAAGGTGTTGGTGGATGTGGGGGGTGGAGTTGGAGCCACCCTCAACATGATTGTTTCAAAGTATCCCCACATTAAGGGCATTAATTTTGATTTGCATCATGTCATTGCTGAGGCACCTCCTTACTCTGGTATGGTTCCTTGCTTAGATGAAGATATTTTCTGTTTAAGATATCAATTTATACAAGTCCAATTTTGATCTGACGGTTATTACATGTGGGATCATTCTTCTTTTGATAATTGCCCATCTATGAGGATAACCGTTGGATTGAGATTGAGCATGGCCAAACTGAGAGAGAGAGAGAGAGAGAGAGAGAGAGAGAGAGAGAGAGAGAGAGAGAGAGAGAGAAACGGTGAAAAAATACTCTAGTTCAAATTATGTATTTGTTTTCCCTTTTTTAGGGGTTTTTCAGGCCACTCTCACTCTCTTCCTCTCTAAGTCTCCCTATTGGCCCATGACTCACAACTAACTCCAATAATATTCTAATGAATATTTTTCATGGTTGCCTAAAATGCCCTAAGTTTGGTATTGGAGTAAACAGAGGATATTTGGTTTGGTTGCAGGTGTAGAGCATGTTGGGGGAGATATGTTTGTTATAGTTCCGAGCACGGAAGCAATTTTCATGAAGGTGAGTTTTTGCTGATTTCTAAAATTCTGACCATAAGAAATAGGAAATTTTTTGGGATATATGGTTCCAAAAGGGAAATGATATAAAGACATTCACATTTTATTTGCTTGGGACAGCCCCTTCTAGTGTAAAAGAGGAGTCATAAATACACTAAAGTCCACAGTAGCAAGTGAAAAAAAGGGGCCAATATGCCACTTCCTTCCAAAATTGTGACAATATGCGTCCCCACTTTGGTTACTAGAGCACTAGAACGATGATGATTATGCCAGGAAAACAACTATAAAATTTGTAATTTCCATGGTATCTAAAGAAAATATTTTGGTTAGTTTGCTGCGCTATTATTTCGTTGAATTAGTGGCATTGATTTGTGATGGGGTGTGAAAACAGCAGCCTATCACAGGCTGACACCTGTCCTGGAGTAGGTGAACTCCAGCCTATCACAGGCCGCCACCTGTCCTGGAGTAGGTGAACTCCAGCCTGTAGCAGGCCGCCACCTGTCCTGGACACCTGTCTTGGAGTAGGTGAACTCCTGCCTGTAGCAGGCCGCCACCTGTCCTGGACACGTCATCGAGTTTCCCTCTATAAAAGGGGGTTCAAAGCTCAAACCAATGGGTAATGAAAAACCTTCTCTCCACCCTAAACTCTCAAACTAGCTCTGCACTCCTGCTCATACTGACTTGAGTGTCGAAGGGCCTGTCCGGAGTAAAACCCGGGTTGGTCTTCTGATCTCGCTTGCCTCTGTGCAGGACTCAGCCCTCATAGCAGAACTCAGCCACTTCATCCCACCTCACTCCAGTCCCTCAGGATTCAGCTCCTCGGGTCATCCAGCTCCGCTCTTACGTCACTGTCGTACCTGTTACCGATTTTTGGTCTAACAGATTGGCGCCATACGTGGGACCACGAACTAAAAGCTATTCAGATCCCCTTACAAAATGGCAGGACGGAGAACTGCTCGAGTACCCACTGCACGGACTGCCCGATAAAGTGTTACCTCGCAGGACCCGGAGTGAGCGAATCGCCTCACAGGTGGTGGCTGCTTCTGCCATAGCCGAGCAGAGCTCCGCTCGCTTGGACCATCTCAATCCTACACCTACTCCGGATGAAGTTCAAGCCCTTTTTCAGCAGATGACGGCCCTCGTCGGTCAATACCAGCAGCTAGTCCAAGCGCCTCCCTAACCTCCCCCAGAAGCTTCACGACCTGTACAGGAAAGGTCGAATATTCACAGAGGGGAGGCAGCACGCCACGATGAAGACCGGACTCACCGCTCAAAGCAAGTCCATCACTCCGGGGCCAGGCATGCGTATACGGAGCCTCACCACCGCCGAAGGTTGCGATCCCATTCTCCGCGAAGGCCCCGAGCTTGTGAAAACTGCACACGGCAAGAGAAGTTCCGGCCTCGTCAAAAGAGTCCGGAAAGTCAGTCCGGCTCTGCGGCGAGCCCATCGGTGGAGAGAAGCAAGTCACCTGACCGTAGAGCTGATCCGATGCTACGGAGGATGGAAGAAATGGACCACCGAATAGAAGAGCTGGCAAAGGATCAGAGCCGGCCCGCTTCGAGGGCGTTCTCAAGCAGAACGCCGTTTACCGACGACGTCATGGGTGCCCCAGCACCCAGAGGATTCAAAATGCCAACCGTCCCACAGTACGACGGGACCACTGACCCAGTGGACCACTTGGAGACCTTCAGAACAATGATGCTTCTCCACGGCGGGTCAGACGGCTTCCTTTGTAGAGCATTCCCGACGACGCTGACTGGTGCCGCAAGAGACTGGTACTCAAGGATCAAACCAAACTCCATCGGCAACTTTGATGGCTACGGGGATGATCTGGTCCGCCATTTCATGAGTAGCCGCAGGCCAAGGAAAACAACAGCATCCTTGATGGCCTTGCGGCAGGAGGACAATGAGCCTCTGAAGGTATTCGTGAGCCGCTTCAACAGGGAGGCACTCCAAGTGCCAAATCTAGATCCCTCAGCCGTTACGAACGCGCTCCTCGCGGGTGCTAGGTCTAACGAATTTTGCCGCTCAGTGGCTCGCCAAAATCCGCACTCACTGGCGGATCTGATGGCCGGGGCTGAGGAGTACATAGCAGTTGAAGAGACACTGGCGGCCCTGAACTCAAATCGGAGGAGAACCTCCGAGGATAAAAACCCTACTAGGCAGCGTAGGGATGACAAGGCCCCCAGAAAAGAGAAGTCCCCGCAGAGGAGGGAAGAGAACTTCACCCTTCTCAACACCTCGCGGAGACACATACTGGCTGCTATCAGTAGTGAAGAGTTCGTGAGGTGGCCGACCAGAATGATCTCCAAGGGAAATAAGAGGGACCAATCAAAGTACTGTCGGTTCCACAGGGACCACGGTCACGACACAGACGAATGTTGGCAGCTCAAGGAAGAAATCGAGCTGTTGATTGGCCGGGGCTATTTGAAAAAGTACGTCCGAAGTGACGGCCACAAACCGGAGCGCAGAGAGAAGAGCCCTCAGGGCCGCAACCCTCGACGGTCGTAGCCGCCCCCTGCGAAGGACCAATCTCCCCCTCCATCCAGTCCACAACCAGAAGCACACCGATCCCAACCAAGGGGGGTCATCGGCACGATTATGGGCGGACCCGCCGCTGGGGACATGTCATCTGCTGCTCGAAAAGCATATGCACGCCGAGTCAACGCCGTACACACATGCAGCAAGAAGATGAGGACGGAGAATGAGATCTCCTTTTCAGATGCGGATCTCGACAACCTGATACTGCCTCACGACGACGCCCTGGTCTTAACCATGCTCGTCACAAACTGGGAGTTGAAGAAAATCCTGGTCGACAATGGGAGTTCGGCCGATATTTTGTACTATCATGCTTTGGAAAGAATGATGATAGGTGACGACCGCTTAAGGCCGGCGAACTCAGATCTGTTCGGTTTCTCAGGAGAGGTCGTCAAAGTGGAGGGACAGATTGAACTCCTAGTCCTCGTCGGAGAGCCGCCCTGCCAAACCTTCGCCATGGTCAACTTCCTGGTAGTGAGGGCCACTTCGGTCTATAACGCTATCTTGGGACGGCCAGGCCAGAACCTAATTCGTGCAGTCACTTCAGCGTATCACCAGAAAATGAAGTTCATAACGCCAAACGGCGTGGGTGAGGTCAGAGGAGATCAACCACAGTCCAGGGAGTGCTATGCCATGGCACTCAAAAGGCAAAGATGCATCGGAATCCTTGCCGATTCAACTACTTGATCTGAGAGACGAAGCATAGGTGACTGAACCCGCCGAAGACCTCAGAAAATACTATCAGTAGTAGACCACCCGGCGTGGAAGTGACTTTGTAAATATCTGCTGAATGTGAATGATAGAAGCTCTTTTGCAAATCTCTTCGTACAACTTGGAAACCCAGTTCACTAAAACTCGGGTACTCTGGAAACCCAGTTCACTAAAACTCGGGTACTTGCTATTTGGAAACCCGGTTCGCTAAAACTGGGTACTCGCTGCTTGGTTCGCCACGCCTCGTCTCCGCAAAGATCGGGAGCGTACTCCTGGTCCGGAACCAGCCCGGATGCAAAAACCAACGGAACTTGGAAACCCAGTTCACTAAAACTCGAGTACTCTGAAAACCCAGTTCACTAAAACTCGGGTACTTGCTATTTGGAAACCCGGTTCGCTAAAACTGGGTACTCGCTGCTTGGTTCGCCACGGCTCGTCTCCGCAAAGATCGGGAGCGTACTCCTGGTCCGGAACCAGCCCGGATACAAAAACCAACGCAACTTGGAAACCGAGTTCACTAAAACTCGGGTACTTTGGAAACCCAGTTCACTAAAACTCGGGTACTTGCTATTTGGAAACCCGGTTCGCTAAAACTGGGTACTCGCTGCTTGGTTCGCCACGGCTCGTCTCCGCAAAGACCAGGAGCGCACTCCTGGTCCGGAACCAGCCCGGATGCAAAAACCAACGCCGCTTGGAAACCCAGTTCGCTAAAACTTGGGTACTCTGGAAACCAGTTCACTAAAACTTGGGTACTTATATCTGGAAACCCAGTTCGCTAAAACTTGGGTACTTATATCTGGAAACCCAGTTCCCTAAAACTTGGGTACTTATATCTGGAAACCCAGTTCACTAAAACTTGGGTACTTATATTTGGAAACCCAGTTCGCTAAAACTTGTGTACTTATATCTGGAAACTCAGTTCACCAAAACTTGGGTACCTATATCTGGAAACCCAGTTCACTAAAACTTGGGTACTTATATTTGGAAACCCAGTTCGCCAAAACTCGGGTACTTATATCTGGAAACCCAGTTGGCCAAAACTCGGGTACTTACATCTCGAAACCCAGTTCACTAAAACTTGGGTACTTATATCTGAAAACCCAGTTCGCAAAAATTGGGTACTTATTATCTATTTGGAACCTAGCTTTCTAAACCTGGGTATCTGACGCTTGGAGACCTAGTTTACCAAAACTCGAAAACTCGCAAGTTAGTTTATTTCAAATGTCTGCCCATAGCAAGAGATCAAACAATGTTACTATTCAGAAGCAGACGGATGAAGAGCAAGTAAAACATCAAAGTATGATTTCTGTTCATAAAAGAGTAGGGCCTCGAAAAGCCATTACAAAAGATGAGAGCCTCAAAAAGCAGCTACAAAAGTTGGGTCTCTAAGGACCATTACAAAAAGAATCAGATAACATGACTCAAGGGGCCTCGTGGCTGTCATCTCGTTGTAACCCCTCCTCCGAAACCACTACGCCAGCGGTGGTGACCGGCTCCTCGTCGACGAGCGTCGGGGCTTCAGGAACATTCAGGCCGGTCAAGGTCGCAGTCGGATTGGATGCTTTGACCTGCTCGAGACAGTCAAAGTATCCAATCTTGTAGGCCTCACTGGACAAACTAAAAAGTTCGTCCTCGCGCTTTTGTACGGCCTCTACGACGGCCTCCTTAATGGCCTCTGTCTGCCTCTCCTTGGCTCTCTCTCTCTGAGCGTTAAGGGCTTCAACTGCTTTCTGCTTCTGAAGGGTCAGCTCCTCCCTAAGCAGCTTCTTCTCCGCCTCCACCCCGTCCGATGCTTGTTTGAAGCTCCTTAGCCTCCATCGCCAGCTTTCCATTCTCCGTTTCTGACTTCGTGATTGCATCGGAGAATTTCTTACTCTTCTCCTGAAGATCATTAAAGTACACTCCAATCTACAGATACAAATAAGCTAGCGTTAATACAGGAAAGCGAAGTAAGAGACGGACAGAAAGTAAGCGTGTTCGTTGACCATCTTACTTGATAAAGTGACGAAAATACGGCCTCTTCGGCCGTAGCTGGCGGTTCGTGGAGAACCTGCTGCTTGTCTTTGCTGAGAATACATTTGCTCTGAATCTCAACAGCTACTCAGCTTTCGCCTAAGCCAGTATCATTTTTCTGAACGGCCCAGTTGGGCCGAAAAACGTTGTCCCCTATCTTCACCATGGGAGGACGGGCTCCGGCTCCAGCGGGCGTCCCCCCCGACTTCGAGGATCCCGCTCCTTTGCCAAAAGCACCAACCAGTTTCACCGTGGTTTTGCCTTTGGGTGGCGGTGGAGGCGCAGTGTCTTGGGTGTAAGCCGGACTCGCCATCTCGGCTGCTTTCCTTTTTTGGCTCTGATGGGCCACTTGCTGAGCCCCCTGCTGAGCCCTGGGAAGGGCCCCTTGTCGTATTCTCTCAACTGTTGATTGTTGTTTCATTTCTGCAAGTGAACATAAACAGAGCAGTCAGAAGCAAAAAGCAAGAAAAACAAATAGAGTTCAGAACAAGGCTAGCCACATACGTGCAGAAGTCGCAGTACTAAGACCGAGCCCGGCCAGAACTTCTTCCCCTGAAAAGTCCCCGCAGTGAATAAGGCCTCCCCGTTCCACCTCCTCTCGTATTAGGGCGAACGTTCTCAAATCTTCGCCCTCGAGAAACGGTTTACGACTCAGTGCAGTTGTATCAGGGACATTCCAGATTAGAGGAACCGGCCAGGGCTCGCTGGATTCCCTATCTTCGACGTAGAAGAACCTATTCTTCCACGTGTGTATTGAAGAGGGAATGCCAGTGATTATTTTCAACTAGGAGCGCTGGCTAATATAAATCCAGCCCCCTTCCTTATGCCTCTTCAGGTGAGCACAAGCATGGAATAACGGCACAGACACGCTTCTCTCCAGCCGACCATGAACAAGGTACACAAACCCAGTCAGTATCCTCCATGAGTTCGGGGCAACCTGGGCTGGGGCCAGTCCGTAATATCGAAGCACCGCGGTGAAGAACGGGTGCAACGGGAACCTGAGTCCGGCCCTCAACGACTCATCATAGATACAGACATCCGAACTTTCATTACAAGCTCTATCTCTCTCTATCGCCGCCCTCAGTCTAAACCTGGGGGGCACACAGTACTTGTCTCTAATATCCTTCATCATGGACCCATCAAGGTAGTTCTCATCGACAAGAGCCCGCATATTGTACCTAGGGTTGGCTTCCATCCGGGCCCTAGCTACGACTTCAACGGTCCGGCCAGGAAGAAATGTTGTGGATGCCTCAGCGACGTCACTACCAACACTCCCTTCTGCTCGGAGACTACCCGTTGGGAGTGGAGTGACGTTCAGATCCAATATCACCTCCTCGTGATTCTCTCCGTCGTCGCTATCTACAATCTCTACTCTAACGTTTGGACTTTCCATTACTGGACTCTGATTTGGACTAGACTCTGAGCTACTGGAGGAAGACTCCGAGCCGGACTCGGACTAGAACTGTTATGAGACATGTAGTAGAAAAGAGAGAAAGGCTGAGAAGAATACCGGGCAGAGTAGAAAGCTCCTAAATCCGCGCGCGACTCCAACCACGCACTATGCAAGCCGAACCGGCAGAGCAGAGAAGGAGGAGAAGTAAAAAGAGAAAAGTGAAAAGTGAAAAATGAGAAGGTAAAAACCTCTTTTTATAACCTTTTACCCAAGGCGGTGTGCATTCAATGAAGGGCACACATTTCGAGGACGTTTTACTGGTGCCACGTGTCTTCCATTTATGATGGACACACGCTTTGAGGTGAAGGTATGGGCTAATACGCGCGTATCTCCAAGAAGCTAAGGGCCTCCGGACAGAAGATAATGCTCGCGTCCATCACAAAAGTCAGTCCGGCCCAAGCCGGACTGGATATGACGCGTTTCACAAAACGACAAAAGTCAGTCCGGCCCAAGCCGGACTGGATATGACGCTTTATTAAACACCAGCCCGGCCAAGCCGGACTCACTTCCAGGTCGGACAGATCTCCAGACTCATTTTCCGGACTCATTTTCGGGCTGGATATGGCGCGTCGTTAGAAACCAGTCCGACCCAAGCCGGACTCATCTTCCGGACTCATTTCAGGCCGGACAGATTCATTTCCGGACTCAATTCCGAACTCATTTCCGAACTCAATTCCGGACTCATTTCCGGACTCAATTCCGGACTCAATTCCGGACTCAATTCCGGACTCATTTCCGGACTCAATTCCGGACTCAATTCCCGACTCATTTCCGGACTCAATTCCGGACTCATTTCAAGACTCATTTCCGGACTCATCTGCAGCAAATCTCCGAACAGATTCTGCCCATTCAGGAATGTAATTCACCACACTTCCCCAAGTCATTACAATGACTTGGAGAACTGGGGTGTGAAAACAGCAGCCTATCACAGGCCGACACCTGTCCTGGAGTAGGTGAACTCAAGCCTATCACAGGCCGCACCTGTCCTGGAATAGGTGAACTCCAGCCTATCACAGACCGCCGCCTGTCCTTGACACCTGTCATGGAGTAGGTGAACTCCAGCCTATCACAGGCCGCCACCTGTCCTGTACACCTGTCCTGGAGCAGGTGAACTCCAGCCTGTAGCAGGCCGCCACCTGTCCTGGACACCTGTCTTGGAGTAGGTGAACTCCAGCCTGTAGCAAGCCGCCACCTGTCCTGGACACGTCATCGAGTTTCCCTCTATAAAAGGGGGTTCAAAGCTCAAACCAATGGGTAATGAAAAACCTTCTCTCCACCCTAAACTCTCAGACTAGCTCTGCACTCCTGCTCATACTGACTTGAGTGTCGAAGGGCCTGTCCGGAGTAAAACCCGGGTTGGTCTTCTGACCTCGCTTGCCTCTGTGCAGGACTCAGCCTTCATAGCAGGACTCAGCCACTTCATCCCACCTCACTCCAGTCCCTCAGGATTCAGCTCCTCGGGTCATCCAGCTCCGCTCTTACGTCACTGTCGTACCTGTTACCGATTTTCGGTCTAACAATTTGCATTGATGATAGGCTTAATTACATAAACTTTAAGTGTGATTGTGAAACATTTTATATTTTATAGATGTCGTAAAGTTATGTTTTCCACAATTGAGTTACAGCAAGACCTGTTATGTTATGTCTGGGGTTCTAAAAACTTTTGAAATTCATGAGCCAGTTTTTGTTGCAATCATTTTTTCTTAGAAAAAATAATGAGTATTGCTCCTTTTTTGCTTCTTTTTGAAATAAAATGGACCCTGTCAAATTTACGGTTAATTTTTAACAGAAAATTAGAAATAAATTTTAATTCTAAAATTATTTGCGGGGTGTTTCTTTGTGCACCGTAAAATTGGATGTAAAATGAGGACGTAAACTTGTATACGTATGTGCTACCCCGGGCCCACCGCACCCACACAGATGGAGAATGATGGTCACCATTTTGCACAAAAAGTGTGGCAAACAGGAACGATCATTACCGAATTCCATGTGTATGGTAGGAGACCCGCGATTTTGTCATTTCCATAGTTTTTGTTTTGCATTTGGTGGGGATTCGAACCCACTTTCTTGTCTTCTTGCGCATGTGTCATAACCCAGGTTTTAGATTTGGACTGAAGTCCGAAATTTCGGACTGTAATTTCAGGTATCGGTCAACCCCGAAACCGAAAATGGATAAACTTGAAACATTACAAAATTTTGATCGAAACTTTTCATTATCCCTAAAATTTCGATCTGAAATTTAAGGGAAATCTCCAAAAAATATGGAATTTGTTCTTTATTTAATATTATCCCAAAATTTCAGCCGGTAATTTCGATCGAAACTGTGTACATGATAAAATATTATTTAATATGATTTCGTTAGATTTCGTCTGAAATTTCAAAATTTCAGCCAATTTAAGGGAAATCTCCAAAAAATCTAGAATTTGTTCTTTATTTAATATTGTCCTGAAATTTCAACCGGTAATTTCGATCGAAATTGTGTACAAGATAAAATATTATTTAATATGATTTCGTTAGATTTCGTCTGAAATTTTGGTTTCGGTGGGATGAGGAACAAAACGCATTCCGAAACCGAAATTTAAAACCTTGATCATAACTAAGTTGAAGAACAAAGCACTAGATGGCTCATTTCTGCGTTGGAAGGAGGCCACTTTTTTTTTCCTTTTGGTGGAACCAAGGGACGAGTTTTTGCTGTATTTTACTAGAAATTGTTATTCACACGCATTTATTTAGGGATTTGCTTCGGACCATCCTAAAAGGTAATTCACTTACCGGCTGTTGCATGAGAGAGTGACCACATGGGCTCATATTTTGTCTTATTCATTGAAATTAATAAAACCTGAATTAAATGCATACGACAAGTCACATGAATTAAATGAATAAGACAAAATATGAGCCCATGTGGCCAAACTCTCATGCAACAGCCGGTCCTCAAAATGCCTAGCAAATCCCTTTTTTTTATAATGGCACTCCCTACTTTAGTAACTAATGCTCTAATTAGTTGTTGAGACTTGCTAGTTTTAATGGATACCCGCACGGAAAATTATTATCCTAGAGGTCTTTAAAAACTAATTAGAAAAGTAAGGATTGAATTGCCATTATTGAGAGGAGGGAGTTTGGGAATTAATCTACTTTTCACATTCTTGTTTTTTCAACATTTCAGATTTTAGGTTCTTTAGAAAATCAGGTGTGCTTTTGAAGTCTACCTCCAAAGTATGCTAGAGTATATGATTTATGTATTTTGCTAGGTTGGTTTGGAAAATGTCTTTGACATTTGGTAGGGTCGAATGGTCCAGTGTTTGAATAACACGCGTAAAGAATGGTGGGAAAAATAAAGTCCAATTTAAACCTAAAAAATGCAATGCATTTCTTTATAGCAATTTGTTTTACCATCTTAGGCAGGAAGATATGGATCATTCGTTTGTTATTCGGTCTTGCCCCATGGTTTCTTCATCTTGAAGGGTTTTCCATGTAAATTGATGTATTTTATGCATCCCTCAATTTTGCTTTTCCTTTATTATATATTCTTGTTTTGATTTGCTTGTCCTGCATATCGATGGTTTGCACATTGACAACAATCAATTAGCTTTGCCAACACCATTCGTCTAAATTTCCTATCAAATCCAATTCATTCTTCAGCCAAATTCAAACTCAATCTTGAACTCTATAATTTTAAAACCAGAATCTTGCAAAATAGGGCTAGAGCATGGGGTTAATGGTTATTAGTTTCATGATCATCCAAAATGCTTGTCACCAGTGTTTAAAAATGGGGTGCGGTACGGAATGGGTTTGAGTACTCGTTTGATGTGACTGAGTACTCGGTTGGAGCAGTCATAATTCGCAAGAGTCAAAGGAGTTTTTATTGACTCTATGGGGCAAAACGAATAACGTGAATGCGGCACAACGCAGAACGCTGCCAAGGTAAAAAGGAGTCGACACAGACGCGGAGGAGTTCTAAAACTATGCTTGTTACCATTCTTATTTTGCAGAAAGAAACCAAAATTTGATTAACAAATTACGTGTATGAAACTTGCAGTGGATACTACATGATTGGAGCGACGAACATTGTTTGAAACTTCTGAAGAATTGTTATAAGGCGTTACCGGACTCTGGAAAGGTGATTATTGTGGAGTCGGTTCTCCCAGTAGCCCCTGAGAGTACTGTCATTGCAAATGCGGTCTTCCATCAGGATTTGATCATGTTGGCACACAATCCTGGAGGAAAAGAGAGGACAGAAAAGGAGTTTGAGACCATGGCCAAGGGAGCCGGGTTTTCTGGTTTTAGAGCTATATGTTCTGTTTATGGGACTTGGGTCATGGAATTCAATAAATTAATGTAAATCATGGCTTAGAAGATGTCTTGTGGTTGAATGGCTTCATGGTTTTCAAGATTTGGTACAAAATTAGAAAATGAAATAATGTAACTACTGTGCTTCAATAAAGGCAGGAAAGGTTATATGTGATTTACGTATATTGGATTTTCAATAACAGATCATTCAGTTGTGCTATTTAAGCAAGAATGAAACGTGAAAGGATCTTCTTGTTTTGTGGAATAAACATTGCCTGTTCACTTTCTCTTAATTCCCATGATGGGACTTTCCTTATTCTTCTTAATTGCAGCTCTGCTATGCCAATTTAGATTGATTTTCTCTTCAAATTCAGAAACGATACTAAAAATTATAATTCAATTCACAGAAATTTGTTGAAGATTGCTATGCTAAAGGGTCTGTGTGACTTGCCGTGTTTCCCTTCCACCGCATGGGAAAATTGTGTATTCCGACATAGACAATCTACGATGGCTGATTTCATATGCATTTTGCCAAAGTAGCTTAGTTTTGCAATCTTTCTCAACATGCGGGCTTTCATCAAACAGAAATTAAAGAAGTGATGCATGAACATCAAGACAACAGTTAGCTTCCAAGATGAAGATTATTGGTTGGTGATGCTGGTCGGATCCGTGCGTGAGTGTGAACATTCTGAAAGCGCCGACCATGCCTTCTATTTGGTTCTGGTGGCGGGAATGCTGGCTCGACCTGTGACTTACATCCAAAGATAAAAATGTTAATGACCACCCAGAGTCGGAACTCCGGGGAACCCTTCGACATTCAAGTCAAACTGAGGTACTAGGAAAGCAGAGGTGAATGTAGGTGAGGCGAGGGATCACAGTTTGCTAGAGGCAGATACGCACACCTAAGAATGTGTTTATCGGAGAGAGGTAGCCCGGTTGGTCTATAGAGTTATTGAGCAGAATCTTGGAGAGATCTGGAGTATATGCATGGATGATGATTGCCTCTATTGAGTATGGGGTGAGTATGGAGTTCCCTTTCATATGGAGGTTCTGATTTCCTGGGCGCGATGTGATAGTGACTTGACACTATAACATCGCTGAAGACGTCATCGTTGCAGGCCATGCGTGTAAGATCCTGGAAAGTGATGTGACGAGATATGCGCTATTTCTCTAGGTGGTGACAGGTTGGCAGCTGGCAGGCGTGAGATCTAATACGATGGAGGTGGGATTTGATACGAGTACATCCAACATATAAGCCCTCCCACTTCCTCGAGTCGAGGAAGTTCTAGTTGCTTTGGTATCTACGTGGCGATTTCCTTAGTGGGGGACCTTTGCTGCTTGGTACAGGTGAATGAATTGGTTCTTAAGGGGAGAGGGTTCCTTAACAAGGGGGTCGTTGTCAGAGTTAGTGCCCTAAAAGCCAGTACATTTCGTATAACTTGTGACATTAAAATTAATAAAGGAAATATTTCATGACATTTATTAGGTATTAACAGATTGAATATGTGTGATGTGCTTATTATCTAGCACACATTCTTCCTTAGGTAGCGAAGTAGGAACACAATGCTCGAGGTTTCATAGATCTTAGGGAGCGCGGAAGTATGGTATCCTGGTTCTTTGCACACCTTAAAGTATCCTTGTTGGGGTCGAGATTGGACATCTCTTCCTGTACATAACCAACACCAGTCTTGCCTACATAAACGTGTCATGGAGTGGCTTATCTCAGTCACTTGGGTAATGAACCCTAAGCAAGAATAGTGGGTACGGCGATGGGATCACGCACTGAACATGATTGAAATCCCAGCAGGCAAACCAAGAGGAAGGTTGCAAGCCCAAGGGTTCACATGGGTCTAATCATTCACCTTACCTTCTTGTTTTGATGTTAGCAAATAAAATTGATTAGCATTTATAGACTGATGTGTTGCTTTGAGGTGTTGTGCTGTTTACAGGATTTCCTGTCATAATCGCCATTACACAACTCAACTCAACACATAGCTTATGGATCAAGGAGTAAAGAAACCAAGAGCTTGCACCTACATTGGAAACATCCTCATTTGAAGATGTTCAAGTCAAGAAGCTCAACATGAAGATCCCACAAGTTCCCTAAGCAAGTGTCAAGAAGGAGCTTGGAGTTGAACATGCCATGGTGACACCTCATGTACCATTCAACATGATTTGAAGATTGGAGAAGAAGTCACAAGAGCCGAATTAAGTTCAAGATATTCACTCAAGCCGAAGAAGTCCAAGGAAGTGCAAAGGGGAGAATACATTCCAAGAAGACTCAACGGTATCATTTTTAAAATGTATTTAGAGTCCTCTTGATTTTATGTAAAATGCACTTTCAATAGGTTTTCAAATGGTTTTCATACTTAAGTTTTTATATCTTTGAAAACCATACACACACTCAAAAATGTGTTTGAAAACCTAGGACTAAAGCCCAAAGACCATGGCCCAAAATTCCTAATTTTTAAATGTTAAAATGGAATTTTTACCAGGGCCGGTCGGCCGGGGGTCTCCCGGGCGACTGCGACAAGATGGTTGGATTTTCAGTCACGAAAAATAGCGGGCCAGTCAACCAGGTCAATTCGGGCGACCGCGAAATGGGTTCTGTTTCAACAGAACCATTTTGTCATGGGTTTGGGCAGGCGACCGCCGTGGGACGGTCGACCGAGATAGGTTTTTGAGCTTAAAATTTGAGCGAACAGGAAGTCTTCGTCGGATGACCACCATTGTCCGGTCGACCGTGACGGTAAGAAATATACAAATAAAAAATGGCGCCCTATAGGGGCGGGCGACAGCGGTGGCTCCGTCGACCACGACGGTCGAACAAACTAGTCGTTGGGGCTTGCACAGGTTGACTTTTTCAACCCCGTTTTTTACAGTTTTACCCCCAAACGGTCATATTTTCAAATACACTATATATAGATCATTAAAACCTATCTAAATAAGCTTTTGAACATTTTAGAAAGATCAAATCCCATTTTCCTTGAGCCAAAACCTTCTATCAAAATCTAAACCTCTTTGATCTTGCATTTACACATTTTATCAAGAGGAACTCCATAGGCAAAAATCTTTTCTTGGAGTGTTGGTGAGCTATCTAAAGTTTGTAATTCGCCTATCTAAGAGGCAAGAGAGTTTTTCTTTTATTTTCTTCATTTGTATTTGAGGGTCTTCTCTTCGGCCCGGTAACAAAGGTGAAGACGTTGTGAGGGTCTACTCTTCGGCCCGTTAAGAAAGGTGAAGACGTTGTAATAGGGTGTGTCCCCTCATCGAGGCTTTGTGCAGAAAGGGTTTGTTCCCTTTGAAGATCGGAGGAGTCGGGTGTACGGCTTCGAGATTCGCCCTTTGAAGAATCTCATTATTTTAGTGGAGCACCCCAAGGAGGTAAACTTGGAAGATTAAAGTAGGTCTTGTGATAGACCGAACCACTATAAATCTTGTGCCTTGTGGATGCTTTCTCTCCTTATCTTTGCACATTTTGGTGATTGGTAATCTCTACCTCTTTCTTGTATTTATGTTTTATTAAAATAAGGGTTAGAAAAAATAGGCTTAAAGTAATATCTAAACCCTAAATTTCATTATCTTGAATATTTGAATAAGGGTTGGATTAATAAGTGCTTAATTAGTAAATTAATTTTAATAATCCATTTAATTAAGCCCAAAATTTTAATTGACCAATTCACCCCCCTCTTGGGTTGTCACACCGGTATTTCATTTGGTATCAAAGTTAAGGCTCTTAAAGAGATTTTTTAATTTAAAATCTACAACGGAAAGATCCGTGACAATCCAAATGGATTTCGAGTTAGGCCAATCCGCTCTAGTTCCTCCATTTTTTTATGGAATGAATTTTGGAGCTTGGAATGTAAAACATTTTGCCTATCTCAAATCTATAGATTATGACATGTTAGATGTCATTGAAAGGAGATTTTCTATTTTAAGAAAATGTAGTAAAAATGATTTAAAATTATTTTTCTTGAACTCAAAAGCAATGATTTTATTGTGTTGTAGTTTAACCCTAAGCATATTTGAGAAAATTTCAACGTTGTAGTTTAACCCCAAGCATCTTTGAGAAAATTTCAACATGTTTAAATGCAAAAGACATTTGGACCACACTTGAAAATATTTTTGAGAAAAATAGTTGTCCCTTTTCAAACGATAAAATTCTTGAACGAAAAGAGACTCAAAAATCTTTTGCAAGTAAAGAAAATGTTGAAACTTCAATTTCCAATTTCAAGAATTAAATTGAAAGATTAAAAATGAAAATTCATGAAAGTTTAAAAAGGAATGGAAAATTAAGTCATTAAGCAAAATCTTGATAAATAAAAATAATGACTTAATTCAAAGATGTAATGCTTTTGAGAAAGAAAAAGAAAGTCTTGAAATCACAAACAAGGATTTAAATGAAAAATATAAACTTGTTTGTGAAAATAAAGAAAAATTAAAAACTAATTCATCTCATAAGATAAATTGTCTTAAAGATCAATTAAAGAAATAAAATTAGTAAATGAAGAACTCTCTAAAAACAACCAAAGAATACAAGAAAAAAAGGATAAACATGTTTGTCATCATATGTATTCTCATGGTTCTAGTGTTCCTCATCTACCAATATTTATTCTTGTTCATATTGTGGTAGATTAGGACATCACAAATCTAGGTATAAGCTTAGATTTGTGAAGTCAAATAAATTTGTTTGGGTAAGAAAAGACACACTCCCACAAACAAACTTGAGTGGAACCAAAGCAATTTGGATTCCAAAATCCCATACTCAAATCATCATTTGAATCTATTAATATATGGGGTTGTGCTTAATTGCTATATCATATGATTTCTCTCTAGATGCTTTACTTCAATAATACATTCTTTACATCTAGTTTACATGTGCTTGAATGACATATCATTCTATATTTAAGCTTAGATACATATCTTTACACATGATTTAATATAATGTATCTTTGCCCATAGTGCTTTAATGATCACATCATATCCATGCTATAGTCTGTCGGACCCGATCCCGCGAGAATGGCGGCGCGAGTGACGCCATACTATCTTTTGGTCTCTCGTACCCACGCGGTTGGCGTGTGCCATTTATTATTAATTTAATCATCTTTTCTGTGAGCTTGGGATCACTAAAGCAATCTGAATTTCATACAAAAGAGAATGACAGAGTCACCACTTAGATGAGAGATTTAGGACCCATAAGTGACCAGAAATCAAGATTTGTTACCTGATTACGAGAATGGAAGGTATGTGGAGTTACCACTATATGCACAATTCTTGCCCGATAATTCGATCTTCAATTTCAAAAGTTAACTCTCTTGAATTTCTTTTAAATGGCTCATTTAAGTCTATATTAATGTGCGAACTATGTGACATGCATCATAAAATCTAATTTCAATATAATTCCTAATGTGTATTTTGATTTTCTTAATTTGTTTGGATTCAATCTAAGTGAATGTTCTCCTAAAATTCTAATTTGTGAGAAATCCTATATATTTTAATTAATTCAATTAAAAAAACTAACATACAAAATCCCACAATTTGTGGTTGGTCGACTCGTGTTTGGTATGCCATCAAGCATATAAGCTGCCTAATACCCAAGTCTCATTGAGATCAGAGTCGACGCAGTTCAGTGGCCTAAACTAAGTTGTATGCCTAACTCATCTAGGACATCGATTTAGACTGGACAGACTGTTTCAATAATTTTAGAGAGATTATTTAATTCAAGTTGATTACATTTTATTATCTTAGGACTTCATCTAAGATGCTAGATGATCCTATCTAAGTGCAAGACGCTCCCTAGACTAATGGAGGTGGGCCCTACATCTTAGGTTAACTAGGCATGTCCTATAGAGAAAAAGAGGTTAACTAGTGAATCTTAATCTATGGCTTAGTTGCTATCAATAGAAACCAACTGTGATGAAGCTAACTGGACTTCTAACTCTAGGACAACCTAAGACCTAGAACTCAACGAACGTAAGTGTTCCTTAAAGGCTCCTAAGAGGTGTGACCGTGATCCAACGGTTCCAGAAGTGATCTGAGTTTGGGTTTTACCAACCCGGATTAGAAAATTAAGTGATTTCAGTTCTTTTGAAATCCCCTAATGCCTAAAGGTTCATGATAATCTAAAGCTCTAAGGGCCCTTAACCAAACTAAAGATTATGACCAACTTAAGGATAAGATGGCTTTAACCCATTTTAGATGATTTTCGCTTTAAACCTTTACACATTATTATGTATATTCTGTTATGTTTTGATATTCTGAAATTTTCTAAAAATTTTCGGAGTTTTACCAATTTTTAATAATTTTGAGTATTTTAACCAATTTAGCAATGTTCATTGTCTTCTATACTAAATCTCATCCATATTGGTTCAAATTAGTAGAATTACATATCTATCTCATTAAAATTTAACAGGAAAAATTTCGTAATTTTTTACTGAAATTTTCTATTTTTAATAATTTTCTTACAATTCATGCAAAATTTAAACAAAAATTACTAAAAATAGTTAAAAATGTCCAATAATTCTGAAAAATTCAAAACATGCATATCATGGATGAGCATATGACATTCTAGAAGATGGATTCTAGAAACAATCGTTTGATCACAGAACATACGCCCACATGGAAATTGCCTATTTAAACAAAAAGTACTAAAAGTAGTAAAACATGTCTGTGGGACCCGATCCCGCGAGAGGGGTGGTGGCGCGAGAGCCGCCACGCACTATCTCTTGGTCTCTCGTACCCACGCGATTGGCGTGTGCCTTTTATTATTAATTTTAATTCATCTTTTATGTGAACTTGGGATCACTAAGGCAATCCGAATTCCACACAAAAGAGACTGACAGAGTCGCCACCTAGATGTGGGATCTAGGACCCATAATTAACCAGAAATCTAGACTCGCTACCTGGTTACAAGAATGGAAGGTATGGGGATTTATCCACCACATGCACCATTCCTGCCCGATAATCGGTCTTCAATTCCAAAAGTTAACTCTTTTAAATTCATTTTTAATGGCTCATTCAACTCTCTTGTTAATGTGCTATCTATGTGACATGCATCCTATGATCTAATTTCAATGTGAATCCTAAATGTGTATCTTGATTTCTTAATTGGTTTGGATTCAATCTAAGTGAAAGTTCTCCTAAAATTCTAATTTCATGGAAAATCCTAAGTGATTTGATTGTTTCAACAGTTTTAAAAGTGATTAGCCCGAGTCCTCAGATGGTCTGGTATTCATCCAAAGAAGCCTACGTATCCCCGCCTCCACGAGAATCAAGGCAACGTAGTTCTTCGCGCCTATTCTAAGTTATGATGCCTAAGACACCTAGCCCTCTATCCTAAACTCGATCTAAAAGACCGGACCAATTATTAAAGTTTATTGTACGATTATTTAAATTCCAGTGAATTGTGAATTTTAGGACACCCTATATGCCCTAACTAAATGCAGATTAGCCCTACGCTGATGCAGGTGGTTCTTACAACCTATGTGTGACTAGGCTGTATTTCCTAAGGAAAACCAAGGGTGGACTAGCGTATCCTACTCTAGTCATCACTCGGCGATGTGGATCGCCAACTGACCGGACGGAGGCGCTCCTATAACTCTAGGACAGACCTCTAACTCTAAAACAAGCACACAGCAAACAATCAATCAAACAACCTATCAAAAGAAAAACCCTAACTCTAAAATTCTCTATCGAGGAGAAACTCCTAACTCTAGAGGAAGGTCTTTTGAAAACAATATTTTAAAGGTTTTTGAAGAAGGTTTAAAACGTTTATTTACAAAAAAAGTTTGGCTGGACTTGGGATGTAAATCCCAAGCTGCACTACGTACCTCGGAAGAGGATCAAGCCAACGTAGTTCGAAAACGAACTCTCAAACTACGCTTCTAAAAGAAACACTCACACTTCAGATTTTTTAAGGTTTTTTTATATTTTCAAATGTTTTTGATATTTTTAAAGTTTTCAAATGTTTTTGAGTTTTAAATTTCTAATGTTTTTGGATTTTAAAGCTTTTTCAATGCTCAGGACCTTTAGATGTTTTCAATCTTAAAGGGAACACGCAAGAACAACCACAAACTAGGGCAAAGCCCTAAATCCAAAAGGGGAAACCCCGAACAAACAACTAACGTCTCAAAGAGACGAACCATAACAAGAAAGATAGCGTCCCAAGAAGAGAGAAAACGATCCAAGATCCCAAGCAAGCAAAGCTCTAATAAGACTGAGTTAGCCTCTAATTAAAACGAAGTAATCAACAACTCTAAAGGAGAAACTCCTAACTAAAAATATTAAAGAAGGGTACAAATGAGCAAATGAGTCAATGACTCTCTAATAGCGGTGGAAAAACGAGTCAAAGACTCCACTGATAACAACTAAAGGATAGACGAGTCAAAGACTCCCTAAAAGAGATGGAAACACAAGTCAAAGACTCACTGACAACAACATCACACAAACAAATGAGTCAAAGACTCTTATATGAGGCAAAGCATGCCTCCTATGGGTACACCAATTTCGGCCCAGAATGGCATCCAAGGGAGGGAATCGTGCGCTCTTTCCTTGCGCAATTTAATACTTAGGTTATAGCATCTTATTGCCTGGCAGATCTCAGGATTTCCGTGGACAGTAACCTCGGAGCCAATAACATGTTATAGCTTAAATATCTAAATTGTCAAAGATTGGTTGCAATTGGGATACGATTATGGATGCACTGGCCATTTTTCGAGGGAAATCTAAAGACCCTAAGATTTCTGTTTCAATGGATTAATGAGTTAACATGTGACAGAGATTTAAGGTTCTTTAGAAATTTTCAGATGATTTTCAATTAATTTCGGATTTTCAATGGATTTTATCAATTTTAAACATATGAGTGTTTTTACAAGTGAAACTGTAGCAAACGAATTCGAAATGAATCAAAATTTCTACAGCAGTAAGATGGGTATCCATGCAGCTTACGGGATGAATTTTGTGGATTTGTACATTAAGCTCATATTTAATTTTGATTTAACAACAATAAGACCAGATTGCAAAAATAACACAGAAACTACTAGAAATAGAAATCTAAATTCCATGAAATTTCTACATTAGTAAGATATAAGTGAAAATAGCATGCTGTAAGATTTCCATGAATTTAGAAAACTATTTACTATCAGTTTCGGATTTTTTAAATTTCAAACCAGATTATGAATTAACACTACAGCTCATATGAAACAAGATCAAAATCACTTGAAAATTTTACAGAAGCAAGAAGTATAGAATTTAAGACTACTGTAAAAATTTGGAGAATTGTATCTGTGATTTGACATCAGTAACAATTCTCCCAAAATCTGATAATTTTCAAAGAATGCATAAAATAATATACCAAACAAAATCCAAATATTCTCACAAATTCATGGTAGAATGTATCATTATCATATTATTTTCCCACGAAATTTCATTATTTGTGGAATCTGTTTAGTATATCTTTTAGTTTTCTTTGTTAAAAATCATGCAAAAATCCGAAAATATACCAAATAATTCTAAAAAATTCCGAAAACAGTGTACCTACCTGTGATGAGTTCCTCGCCGAATCCAAGAGCCGAAGAAATCCAAAAATCCGGCCGACGTGCGATCCGCTCCGCTTCCTTCTTTGTTTTTATATTTTCCTCTCTCTCTTTCTCTCTTATTTTCTCTCCCTCTCTTCTTTTTTTTTTCCTTCTCCTCTTTTTTTTTTTTCTTCTTTTTTTTTCCCCTCTTCCTTCTCTCCTTTTTTTTTTCTCTCATCACCTCTCTTTATATAGTGAAAAACTTAGTGGAGAGGTGGAAATAAATAATGAGAATGGTGGGTGTGGTGGAGAATAATGGAATATATAATGGTAATGGTGGGAATGGTGGTGGGAATAATGGAATATATAATGGTAATGGTGGGAATGGTGGTGGGGATAATGGAATATATAATGGTAATGGTGGGAATGGTGGTGGGAATAATGGAATATATAATGGTAATGGTGAGAATGGTGGTGGGGATAATGGAATATATAATGGTAATGGTGGGAATGGTGGTGGGGATAATGGAATGTATAATGGTAATGGTGGGAATGGTGGTGGGGATAATGGAATATATAATGGTAATGGTGGGAATGGTGGTGGGAATAATGGAATATATAATGGTAATGGTGGGAATGGTGGTGGGAATAATGGAATATATAATGGTAATGGAGATAATGGTGTTATTTTAAAGGGAAAAATGAAGTTGGTGGAAATGGTAGAGAAAGTTAAGTCATGCTAATGGTGAGTCCCACTTTGTGGGTTCCGCACAAGCGGGTCCCACATCAGCGGGTCCCACACAAACGGGTCCCACACCAGCGGGTCCCACATCAGCGGGTCCCACACAAACGGGTCCCACACTAGCGGGTCCCACACAAACGGGTCCCACACCAGCGGGTCCCACATTCTCTTTTGCTCGGATTCTCATGAATAACCCTTCTCAATACTCAACAGAAAAATACGAAACATGGCGGAAACGACCAAAAATATTTAGAAATGTAACAAACGGACGCGAGAAGGAAAGACATTGGAAAACCGATGGGAAAAAAAAACCCTAATTTCTTAAGGCAGAGCAAAATGGGGTGTCTACATGCCAAGCATAGCGAACTTGGGTCCGGTCAAAATGGGGTGTCTACAGATGCCCCTCTTTGGCAGAGCGTGTGTAACACGCGAATGGCAAAGCTGAACAGACGACACATTTTGACTGACCCAAAAGCAAAACAAATTTTTGGTTTTTTTTCAGCTTTAAAATGATATTCACAAAGATAAAACTCTACCAACAATAGAGAGATAGCCTCTCACTAACTCTTAACTCGGCAACTAAGACATCTCAAAGAGATAGTCTCTCCCTAATACTCATGACTCAACTATCTAAAACAAATACGCAAGGGCTCTATTAAAGCAAACACAAACACACTCTTTTTAACAACAAAGCTTTAAGAAAACTAACACAATGAAATTATTTTTAGAGAATGTAGACCATTATCAATGCAAATATAAATCAATCACCCGAACAAATGTGAAACAATCACTCAAAGAGTCGGTAACACTCTGGGAGCTTCAAAACAATCACCCAAAGAGTCTGTAACACTCTGAGAGTCTCAAAACAATCACTCAAAGAGTCTGTAACACTCTGAGAGTTTCAAAACAATACAGAAATCTTTATACTCAAAGAGCCCTAACTACCCGAAGAGTCTCTAACACTCAAAGGGTCTCAACTACTCAAAGAGTCTCAAACGCACACGAAAAACCTTTATACTCGAAAGAGTCTCAACTACATAGAGAAACCTTTATACTCAAAGAGCCTCAACTACCCGAAGAGTCTGTAACACTCAAAGGGTCTCAACTACTCAAAGAGTCTCAAACACATCAAAGAAACTTTTATACTCAAAGAGCCTCAACTACCCGAAGAGTCTGTAACACTCAAAGGGTCTCAACTACTCAAAGAGTCTCAAATACATCAAAAACTATTTATACTCAAAGAGTCTCAACTACCCGAAGAGTCTGTAACACTCAAAGGGTCTCAACTACTCAAAAAGTCTCAAATCAACACCAAACATTTATACTCAAAGAGTCTCAACTACCCGAAGAGTCTATAACACTCAAAGGGTCTCAACTACTCAAAGAGTATCAAATCAACACAAAACATTTATACTCAAAGAGTCTCAACTACCCGAAGAGTCTGTAACACTCGAAGGGTCTCAACTACTCAAAGAGTCTCAAATCAACACAAAACATTTATACTCAAAGAGTCTCAACTACCCGAAGAGTCTGTAACACTCGAAGGGTCTCAACTACTCAAAGAGTCTCAAATCAACACAAAACATTTATACTCAAAGAGTCTCAACTACCCGAAGAGTCTGTAACACTCGAAGGGTCTCAACTACTCAAAGAGTCTCAAATCAACACAAAACATTTATACTCAAAGAGTCTCAACTACCCGAAGAGTCTGTAACACTCAAAGGGTCTCAACTACTCAAAGAGTCTCAAATCAACACAAAACATTTATACTCAAAGAGTCTCAACTACCCGAAGAGTCTGTAACACTCAAAGGGTCTCAACTACTCAAAGAGTCTCAAAACAAATCAAAACATTTATACTCAGAGAGTCTCAACTACCCGAAGAGTCTGTAACACTCAAAGGGCCTTAACTACTCAAAGAGTCTCAAATCAACACAAAAATATTTATCGATCTTATATCGAGTTCATTGATAGCATAGCGATCTCCTGCCGAGAATAAATGGGAGTGCATGATCTTTGCTGAAAGCAAAACTCAAGTAGATTGATGAGATTTTTAGGTGCTGACTCTCTTTAACAGATGAAAAGCATTCTAATGAGGTTTGAAGGATGCAGGAGTAGATTATATACCCCGCTGGGAATTGAAGTTTATGAAACTTTGACTCCAAAAGAAACAACTTGATCAAGGAATTCAACTCAAAGAGTATGTTCAAGCTTCTCTGGTTTCTATTTGCTAAGAATAGATATCCCAGTTATCATTGTGTAATATCTTTTATGACGCAAGTCATAAAAGATGCCCCTAGTATGATGTGCTTCCATGACAAGGTTTTAAGAAAGCAGAACCAAGGTAAGTAGGAAAAATTTGAGTTTGCATGGGTTCTTTCTTTGGTATAATGGTAAGACCACCTTCACAAAGGCTGAACGTAAGAGTTCTTCATTTTGCTCAGTGCTTGAGGCTTTGATGTTTCAGACAGGTCTGAATAACAAATCTCTTGCCCTTCTTTGATTCTTAAACCAGGATCTACTCTAGATTTTTCTTTACATTTCGGAAGGTGTACACCCATTCTCTCCAGTGCCAAACACTTTTGATTCTAAAAGAAAACAATGAGAAACAAGGAACAGACTCCTGAGGACTCTTTCAAAGAAGACTTACAATATTCATGGGACTTGACTAAATTTTGATTCACTCTTAAATCAAATGTGTTATTTTTAAATGGTAAGGTCAGCCACTCTTAGAGTAGTCTCAAAAACCATGTCAAGATGACCTAATTTCCTCCATCGGGATCTCCGTCATGGTTGTTACCCCTTTCGGATTGCTCGGTCTTAATGCCCCTAGTTTAAAAAGGTGTCAAAATAAGTCTCGCTGACACTACTCGGATTCCAGGATTCTGCCCTGTGCAGAGGTGGCTTCTCCGTCTCCCTGATTTCTCTCTTCAAAAGAAGTCATAACTTTTGCTTTCCAAGCTTTCAGTCTGAAAGACCACTTATCTCAACTTTTGCTTGTACTCAAACTAGGGAATTCTACGTAACTGAGGAACTCCTTCTGCTTCTATTCAACTCAACTGTTCATGGGAAGTCTTTGCCCTTGACTGGATTACCTCTTCAAGTTTTCAATCCAGCAGACCACTACCCTGACTTTTTGCATAAGCTAACTCTTTTGGCTGTTAACTTAGCAAATGTATATCTCTAGGCCGCCCTTTCGGGTTTTCAACCTAGTGGGTCTTCAGACTCTCATTCTTTTCTTTCTGTTTTTCTTTTCATTCGCCTCGAACCTTTGCTTGTTTCACCAGAAGGACTTTCTAGGTGGGCTTGGGTTCGAAAGGGTTGAATACCTAAGGTTCTAAAGATTTGAACCGAATCTGGTCTAGCCAGACTACCTACGTACCCCAAAGATGGAGGATCAGATCCGCGTAGTTCGCTTTGGGATTTTTCAAAGAATGGTTTAGCATTTAGCTTCAAAATTTTCAAAGGGGATTTTATCCCAAGGTTTGACCGAACTTGAATTAATCAAGTTGCCTACGTACCCCCGAAGAGGTGGGGATCAGGTCCGACGTAGTTCGGGTGCATAAATGCCCCGGGTTTATAATGTGTTTGAAAAGAAACATTGGCTTTAAATTGTTGGCCCAAAGGGTTCTCAAAAGGATTTTAAAACGTTAGGATTTTGGCTATAAAAGTTCAAACGCCCAAGGATGGCCTCCTGATGTATTTGATGTATAAGCTCTTTTGCTTAAGGTTCAAAGGCTTAAAAAATTTTCTATGAGTCTGACGGCATGTCAGGCAAAACTTCAACCACTGTGCTCCACTCTCATCTCAAAGATCTTGGATTTATGCTCAAGATTCCACCACTCCTTGTCCGAAAATCTTCTCTCAGTATTTCATCAGCTCCACAGGATGTCTGATGCTTATCTCTTTAAAATTTTACTCTTCAACTGGATGTCTAAAGCAGATGAAGTCTTGCTTTGCTCAACGACAGGGCATTCCCCTGGTTTATCCTTATAGGATCAAGCAAGACTACCTCAAACCCCTCTAAACAGGTTTATCAATTCTTTGCGTTCCTCGGGAGATAAAGTTTTGCCACTCCATCTTTCTCGAGTTTCGAATTTTGATACCACTATCAATGGCTTCGATTTCTTCTTCAAGTGGCTATGCTTGACGCTCTTCCTCTCGTTTGACCATCTTTCAGATCTCGAGGGGAATTTCGTCTGCATTCTCATCCGAGAAGGGGGTCTTGTAGTTGTTTTAAACATTTAATCCAAGAGTGAATCATAAAAATTTGAAGATACAGACTCAAATGCTTTATTGAATTGAAATACTTTGAAGTACATAGATGACTTTGAACGCGCCTCAGTAGGCTCTACATTGAATTTAATCAAAAAGCTAAACACCGACTCTGAACGAGAAAGACTGATTGACATGACACATTTTCTTTTCTTTTTTTTAACATCAACATAACTGAACTTTTCCAAGTTCGAGAGAAGAAAGTTGATGTACACTTAATGAAAGACAAATCTAAAGACACAGGACACTTCTTCAAAGGTAGTGAACCGGCACTGAAAGTTTATAGGTGATACACCTTTCTTCATGATAATGATAATTATAAAGTTCGATCCCGAAGTAGGAATCCCAGAAAAGGCAACTCCACAAGGTCTAGGTTAAATGGGGCAACAAAAGGCTTATGCTGACAATGTGGGTAAAGCAATAGACTGATGTATCGAATGAATTCAGAAATGGTTAGTCTTTTGGAAGAAGGGCTTTTTGTTGAACACAGACTTTTGACTTAGAAGCAATCACACTATCTCAATAGTCATGGGATAAAAATTCTAAACAAATAGAGAAAAGAGTAATCTTGAAATACATCAACGGGTATGTTAATTTGGAAAGAATCCTCAATCTATTCCTTAAGATGTTCTTTGGGTATAACTGTTCTTCTTTTGGGAATGAAAGAGTCAGGAACGATAAACATCCCTAATCAGAATAAGTTTCGATCTCAGCAACGATCATGCACTCAAAGAATACAGGTAAGATCAAACTTTTCCATCAATGATTTCGATATGATCCAAAGGTAAAAGATATATGATAGGTAAACATTGATCAATGAAAAATCAATGGCTCAGATAATAGACCATGGCCATAAGAATGACAAAAGTAGAGTCCAGGGCCAGATCTAAAATCTGAATGATGGATATCAACAACTGTAGATCAATATGATTAGATCAAGATGAGATGAGATAGCATAAGATTGCTTTCAACGGATGGATCATGAATGACTAATCCTATGAGATCTTTGGAAATGAATGGGATTTACATCCTAACCCCAAAGGAAAAGTTTTTTTTAATCTTCGCACATTTTATCAGTGTTACCTGAAGGCATCAATCCTAACCCTAATCTAGCGGAGTGGAGAGAGGATCTCGACTCATGACTTTGTTTGTGTACCTAGGACCGATCGTAGCCATTGAAAGATGGACTACGGCCTAATCTAGACACAAATGGGTAGGATATCCTAAACTAGGCTCACACACACAATTGGGTAAGATATCCTAAACTAGGCTCACACACGTGATGCACATGTGTTCGTATACTACATGCATGTGTGGGTTAATCTAGGGGTAAGGCCAAGAGTTCCCTTAGCGCGAATCTATGTTCGATATACTGTACCAGTGTCCGGTGTATCAGTACGTGAACAAGAGATCCGTTTACGTACCATAAAGGTACTAGGCTAAGGGTGGAATGCTTCTCTAGCACAGAGGCACCAGGTGATGAAATCCCAGTCAACCATGCTAGATAACACTCCGGGTTCCTAAAATAGGACGTGTGTGCATGTGAGATGCAGGGGTTTAGATGAAAGTGATGTAAGTGTGTGCAATAAGTTCGCGCAATCTATGATGCCTTCAGGTTTTGTTAGATTAAGTTTGAGTAAATGTGATGAGAAAATAAAGCATACAAAGTAATCTAACAAGCATAAAAGAGATAGAGTTTTCATGAGCCGGTTGAAATAGATTCAAATGAGTTATCCTTTGGAATTGTAATGAAGTTAGGTTGTCCCCAGCAGAGTCGCCAGTCTGTGGGACCCGATCCCGCGAGAGGGGTGGTGGCGCGAGAGCCGCCACGCACTATCTCTTGGTCTCTCGTACCCACGCGATTGGCGTGTGCCTTTTATTATTAATTTTAATTCATCTTTTATGTGAACTTGGGATCACTAAGGCAATCCGAATTCCACACAAAAGAGACTGACAGAGTCGCCACCTAGATGTGGGATCTAGGACCCATAATTAACCAGAAATCTAGACTCGCTACCTGGTTACAAGAATGGAAGGTATGGGGATTTATCCACCACATGCACCATTCCTGCCCGATAATCGGTCTTCAATTCCAAAAGTTAACTCTTTTAAATTCATTTTTAATGGCTCATTCAACTCTCTTGTTAATGTGCTATCTATGTGACATGCATCCTATGATCTAATTTCAATGTGAATCCTAAATGTGTATCTTGATTTCTTAATTGGTTTGGATTCAATCTAAGTGAAAGTTCTCCTAAAATTCTAATTTCATGGAAAATCCTAAGTGATTTGATTGTTTCAACAGTTTTAAAAGTGATTAGCCCGAGTCCTCAGATGGTCTGGTATTCATCCAAAGAAGCCTACGTATCCCCGCCTCCACGAGAATCAAGGCAACGTAGTTCTTCGCGCCTATTCTAAGTTATGATGCCTAAGACACCTAGCCCTCTATCCTAAACTCGATCTAAAAGACCGGACCAATTATTAAAGTTTATTGTACGATTATTTAAATTCCAGTGAATTGTGAATTTTAGGACACCCTATATGCCCTAACTAAATGCAGATTAGCCCTACGCTGATGCAGGTGGTTCTTACAACCTATGTGTGACTAGGCTGTATTTCCTAAGGAAAACCAAGGGTGGACTAGCGTATCCTACTCTAGTCATCACTCGGCGATGTGGATCGCCAACTGACCGGACGGAGGCGCTCCTATAACTCTAGGACAGACCTCTAACTCTAAAACAAGCACACAGCAAACAATCAATCAAACAACCTATCAAAAGAAAAACCCTAACTCTAAAATTCTCTATCGAGGAGAAACTCCTAACTCTAGAGGAAGGTCTTTTGAAAACAATATTTTAAAGGTTTTTGAAGAAGGTTTAAAACGTTTATTTACAAAAAAAGTTTGGCTGGACTTGGGATGTAAATCCCAAGCTGCACTACGTACCTCGGAAGAGGATCAAGCCAACGTAGTTCGAAAACGAACTCTCAAACTACGCTTCTAAAAGAAACACTCACACTTCAGATTTTTTAAGGTTTTTTTATATTTTCAAATGTTTTTGATATTTTTAAAGTTTTCAAATGTTTTTGAGTTTTAAATTTCTAATGTTTTTGGATTTTAAAGCTTTTTCAATGCTCAGGACCTTTAGATGTTTTCAATCTTAAAGGGAACACGCAAGAACAACCACAAACTAGGGCAAAGCCCTAAATCCAAAAGGGGAAACCCCGAACAAACAACTAACGTCTCAAAGAGACGAACCATAACAAGAAAGATAGCGTCCCAAGAAGAGAGAAAACGATCCAAGATCCCAAGCAAGCAAAGCTCTAATAAGACTGAGTTAGCCTCTAATTAAAACGAAGTAATCAACAACTCTAAAGGAGAAACTCCTAACTAAAAATATTAAAGAAGGGTACAAATGAGCAAATGAGTCAATGACTCTCTAATAGCGGTGGAAAAACGAGTCAAAGACTCCACTGATAACAACTAAAGGATAGACGAGTCAAAGACTCCCTAAAAGAGATGGAAACACAAGTCAAAGACTCACTGACAACAACATCACACAAACAAATGAGTCAAAGACTCTTATATGAGGCAAAGCATGCCTCCTATGGGTACACCAATTTCGGCCCAGAATGGCATCCAAGGGAGGGAATCGTGCGCTCTTTCCTTGCGCAATTTAATACTTAGGTTATAGCATCTTATTGCCTGGCAGATCTCAGGATTTCCGTGGACAGTAACCTCGGAGCCAATAACATGTTATAGCTTAAATATCTAAATTGTCAAAGATTGGTTGCAATTGGGATACGATTATGGATGCACTGGCCATTTTTCGAGGGAAATCTAAAGACCCTAAGATTTCTGTTTCAATGGATTAATGAGTTAACATGTGACAGAGATTTAAGGTTCTTTAGAAATTTTCAGATGATTTTCAATTAATTTCGGATTTTCAATGGATTTTATCAATTTTAAACATATGAGTGTTTTTACAAGTGAAACTGTAGCAAACGAATTCGAAATGAATCAAAATTTCTACAGCAGTAAGATGGGTATCCATGCAGCTTACGGGATGAATTTTGTGGATTTGTACATTAAGCTCATATTTAATTTTGATTTAACAACAATAAGACCAGATTGCAAAAATAACACAGAAACTACTAGAAATAGAAATCTAAATTCCATGAAATTTCTACATTAGTAAGATATAAGTGAAAATAGCATGCTGTAAGATTTCCATGAATTTAGAAAACTATTTACTATCAGTTTCGGATTTTTTAAATTTCAAACCAGATTATGAATTAACACTACAGCTCATATGAAACAAGATCAAAATCACTTGAAAATTTTACAGAAGCAAGAAGTATAGAATTTAAGACTACTGTAAAAATTTGGAGAATTGTATCTGTGATTTGACATCAGTAACAATTCTCCCAAAATCTGATAATTTTCAAAGAATGCATAAAATAATATACCAAACAAAATCCAAATATTCTCACAAATTCATGGTAGAATGTATCATTATCATATTATTTTCCCACGAAATTTCATTATTTGTGGAATCTGTTTAGTATATCTTTTAGTTTTCTTTGTTAAAAATCATGCAAAAATCCGAAAATATACCAAATAATTCTAAAAAATTCCGAAAACAGTGTACCTACCTGTGATGAGTTCCTCGCCGAATCCAAGAGCCGAAGAAATCCAAAAATCCGGCCGACGTGCGATCCGCTCCGCTTCCTTCTTTGTTTTTATATTTTCCTCTCTCTCTTTCTCTCTTATTTTCTCTCCCTCTCTTCTTTTTTTTTTCCTTCTCCTCTTTTTTTTTTTCTTCTTTTTTTTTCCCCTCTTCCTTCTCTCCTTTTTTTTTTCTCTCATCACCTCTCTTTATATAGTGAAAAACTTAGTGGAGAGGTGGAAATAAATAATGAGAATGGTGGGTGTGGTGGAGAATAATGGAATATATAATGGTAATGGTGGGAATGGTGGTGGGAATAATGGAATATATAATGGTAATGGTGGGAATGGTGGTGGGGATAATGGAATATATAATGGTAATGGTGGGAATGGTGGTGGGAATAATGGAATATATAATGGTAATGGTGAGAATGGTGGTGGGGATAATGGAATATATAATGGTAATGGTGGGAATGGTGGTGGGGATAATGGAATGTATAATGGTAATGGTGGGAATGGTGGTGGGGATAATGGAATATATAATGGTAATGGTGGGAATGGTGGTGGGAATAATGGAATATATAATGGTAATGGTGGGAATGGTGGTGGGAATAATGGAATATATAATGGTAATGGAGATAATGGTGTTATTTTAAAGGGAAAAATGAAGTTGGTGGAAATGGTAGAGAAAGTTAAGTCATGCTAATGGTGAGTCCCACTTTGTGGGTTCCGCACAAGCGGGTCCCACATCAGCGGGTCCCACACAAACGGGTCCCACACAAACGGGTCCCACATCAGCGGGTCCCACACAAACGGGTCCCACACTAGCGGGTCCCACACAAACGGGTCCCACACCAGCGGGTCCCACATTCTCTTTTGCTCGGATTCTCATGAATAACCCTTCTCAATACTCAACAGAAAAATACGAAACATGGCGGAAACGACCAAAAATATTTAGAAATGTAACAAACGGACGCGAGAAGGAAAGACATTGGAAAACCGATGGGAAAAAAAAACCCTAATTTCTTAAGGCAGAGCAAAATGGGGTGTCTACATGCCAAGCATAGCGAACTTGGGTCCGGTCAAAATGGGGTGTCTACAATGTCCAATAATTCCGAAAATTCAAAGCATACATATCATGGATGAGACTATGACATTCCAGAAGATGGATTCCAAAAATAATCGTTTGATCACAGAACATATGCACACATGGAAATTGCCTATATTGATTTTTGCATTAAAAATTCTTAGAAAATAGGTTTTTTCCAAAATTTGAATCTTATTTCCATATTTCTTCTGAAAATAATGATAATAAGAGATTTGGTCCTGAGCAAATGGATTTCGTGGTGTTTTATTATTTTTTATTGATTTTATAAATAGAATACATTTTTCCAATAAATCAACAAAAAATACCAAAACACTACGAAATCATTAGAGAAAATTTAACTAGTCTTGAAACATCGAATAACTACTGGAAACGTAGTTTCATTAATTTTCGAATTTATTTGATATATTTTTCAATTTTTCTCTTGAAAAATGTGTCTTTTAAGGGTTTTCTATTTTTTAAACTTGATTTTTGGCAAAATTATGACTTTGAAACATGTTTTCCAACATTGTTCTGATGTGATGAACATGAGAAAAATAGCATCCTAAGATAGCTATTTTTTTGCAATTTCCAAATATCTAGCCCATTAATTTCAATTAAATCTTAAACTTAATCGAAATTCGTCAAACCCTTAGATCTAATGTCCGATCTGATCCGATAAATCTTTTAGATTAGCTAAATAGAACCTTGTATTAAATTTTGAGAAGAAACGAACGTAAAACAACCATGTAAAACGTATTAAGCCAACCAATGCAATATTGAATTTAATATGCATATTCCTATTAAATACTAAAATTATGGAAAAAATACAGAAAAATTTCAGAAAAAATTGAGAGTAAAGCACCTACCTTTAGTGACGGTCCGATCCGAAACTGAGAGTACAAGTGTCCTTAAATGAGAATAACCGTCCCCTAAGATCTTGATCCGCAAAGAATTAATCCACCCATGTTCGGTTCTCAAGAATTACACCACGAAGTTTCAGATCCAAGGATTGCACCACAAAGATTTGGCAACCAAGTAGATTCGATTCCAAGAATCACACGATTTTGTATATAGGGATGAGAGAGGGTGTAAGCTTATGATGAGAGAGGATGAGAGGTTTGATTGGAATCTAAGTGATTCACCATTTAATCCCAATCAAACAGCTATTCAATAAAGTGATGAGAGAGACAGAGAGCTGCTTAAAAGATTGGTAAATATGATTGAATAGATTTTACTCTGTGGAAGAGAGGAATTGGGCTTCCGTTTTTGCAATGGGAAGGCACCAAGGTTTCGATGCTTTCGTTTTTAAAAAAAAAAATAGTCGTCCCCCTCTATGGCTGCTTTTAACGAGTCCGAGTAATTCTTTTTTATTTTAGAAAGAATGTGTAGCTTGCCTGCTTCCTAAAACAGCATGTCTGTCAAATATGTAAAGAGGGAGAGCAAATTGGGCATTTTTTCCTGTGAGAGGTAGAGAGAGAGTGCTTGCTCGTATAGACAATATGAGTCTCACCAAAATAGGATTCTTCTATAAAGCTATAGAGAGAAAAAGAGAATTGCCGTATATACAGAGTCCAATTGCCAGGCTTTCTTTCTTTATTTAAAAAAATTGCACCAACTTTCCACCGACTAAGAGAGAGGAAGAGAATTGCCGAATGTGATAGAGAGGGGTATTGGGTTTCTATATTTAGATAAACATGCGTTGCCTTAGAATAAGAGAGATATCAATTTGTCTTCTTCTTTATGGGACCCACACAAGATGCCAAAACCAATTCCTATCATAAACTCTTCATCCGATTCCTCTTTGAATAAAACCAAAACTCAAAGAGTCTTGTTCTCTTTTGGGCTTAAAATGGGACCCACATAATGTATTCTATGAAGGTGAGATATGGGGGGAGTGGGGTTATCAAACCCAAAGCATGAAGTGGTGTAAACCCAAAAGGTAACTGAATACTTGACTTTTTAAACAAGAGAGAATTCTTCTTTCTGAGATTTTATATGATGAAAACCCTTATATTCCCTTATTTTCAAAAAGTATTATACGTACCACACTACAGGATGATCCAAACCGTCCATATGGTGGGCCATAACGTAAATAGATTACGCCCCGTAACCCACTGCCATAAGATGATCCACACAGTCCATTGAATGGCACACGGCATATATGAGTTGAGCCCCAAAGATCATTTCCACAAGATGATCTAAGCCACACAATTGATGAGACATAACGGCAATGGACCACGCCCTCTAATCATTTCCATAGGCTGATCTAAACCGTTCGATATAATTTGAATGGGTTAGTGCCTTCAAAATCACTTGCATGGGCTGATTCGAGCTATCCATTTGATGGGGCCGCGGCGTAAACGGGTTGCGCCCTTTAAATTATGTCCATAGGGCAACCTAACTATCCAATTGGTTAATCATGCCCCCTAGATCCTCTCCATTAGATGATCCGAACCGTACAAGTGATGGGCTGCAATTTGAATTACCCACGCCCCCCTAAAATCATTTGCATTGGATTATCCAAACCGCTCCATTGATGGGCCTCTACCTTAAGTTTTAATTCATCACAATAGTGGGTCCATGTTAGATTGGCCGAAATACACTATGCCCAACATGGAAATCAGTTTCGTTTATCGGATCCAAATTAGTTAAAAAAAAACTCTTGCCTTTCATAAAAAACAACAATGTGGGGCCCACTTGCTTGATCTAATCAATATGCTCAATGCAGGCCCACCAAATGGGTCCAAATTCTCTCTTGTTTGGATTTTCGTGAATAACCATTCTCAACACTTTGCGGAAAAATACAAAACATAACGGAAATGATCGAAAAGATTGAGAAAATGGATTCGGAGATGGAAAACACTGGAAAAGCAATAGAAAAACACTAACTTCTTTGTTGATTAAAGTGGAGCGAAATTGGGGCGTCTACATAGTCTATAAGCAAAACAATGATATACATGTTGTAAACTATATCTTTGTACTTTATTGAATATCATTCTAGAATTTTTAGTCTAAGTGCACACACTTTGTCTCATATCTTCTTGCACTTAGTATTCATCCACAAGAATATCCACAATAGAAAATTCAATGTGAAAATCATGTGTGTGCTTCTATGAAAATCAACCACTCCATTGGCCTTGAGTTCAACTTGATCTATCAAGTCCATTTCCTCCATATTTGAACTCTATCTAGGACCATTTTGGCATTTGCTAGATCTTAAAATATTCAACTTGGTTTGAATATCATTTCTAGCTAGATTAAGAAGTTTAAAGCCATGTTTAAGGAAATCCACTCAAATCATTTCCTAGACATCTCTTGTACCCTAGGTGAGTAGTCATGTCTATTACTTTGCACCTAGTTGTCATTCAAACACACTCTTGTGTGCTTAATGATTATCATTAAATGCATAAGAAATCTTGATGGGTTAAAATAGATGTGTTCCAAAAGTTTAAAATGAATATCCTCTCATGACTAAGATGAAATTGTCTAGTCATACAAGTACATTTTGGAATGCATTTGCCCAAGGTGTTCATCTCTTGATATACTCTAAAAGAGTCCGTAAATCTCTCCCTAAATTCATATAAGAGTATATTATATAGGGAAGTTAAAAATGAATCTAGATTCAATGTATGAAACTCATATTGAGTAAAATTGAAAATGTCATAGGAAGCTAGTATCATTGTTGAGCACTCACACATTATGGTGGTTGACATGCAATACATTGTGATGGAAACACTTGTCTCCATCACATTTTGGTTTTCTATGGGCTTATGCACTTTATGCTTAATGCCTTACCCTTTCATTAGTGGTTTGTGGATGTAGATGTAGAGGTTTGGACCATGAACCATATGAGTCATGTCACTGAGGTCCAAACTTTGTAGATTATCCATGGAGGCTTAAAATATCATATATTGCTCATGTTTACCCATAAGTGATATATTATCACTTGCATGAGCCATGGATATCTCTCTCAGACATAATCCTCTATAGTCTATCCTTCCTGTGTCCGAGTTTTATAGATTTGAGCTATATTAGCATATGTATATAATCTATAGTTAATTCCCCTTGTGTGATATTAGCTACATGGTAAAGATGGTAAACTTAAAATTAAAAGCTACTCAAATGGTACTCTTAGTCCTCTTACCTAGTAAGTTGGAGAGTGTGCACTCACCTCTAATTAAAATATCTAATCTCTTTGGCTTCCAGCCAACATCTTCACTATGATAAGCCTTATGTGCATTAAAGTGTCACTTATACATATCACATATATATATATGCACATATTTAGGAAAAGCATGGATTGCCGGGTTGTCATCTCTTTTAGTATCATATGGCTACCTATAGCAACTATGCATTAGTAGCCTAAGGGTTGTTTGTCAAGCATTCACCCTAAAATACCTTGGTGCTTTTGTGTTAGGATAGCCCTTTAGATTCATACCATGTATAAGTCTCTAACAAATGGGGAGCAATACATGAAAATCTTTGTCATTTCCATCTTGTCATATGTAGGTTGATATGGGTGTCACCTACATGTGATGAGTTCACTCATATGGAGCTTTATTGTGTCATATGTGTGGTAGTTGGGATTTGTCTTACGCTTACATTTTGAGATCATCTCTCTTTTTTGACAAAATTTCTTAGGCTGTGCCTCAGTGCCATATCTTCTTAAGCTTTATACTTATCTTAGATGAACTTATATGGTTTCATCATCTCCAATGATTGCCTTTGTGAAGAAATGCCATAAGTGCCAAGTTTATGCGAATCTTATTCATATTCCTCCTTCAGAGTTGCATTCTTTGACTTCGCCATGGCCGTTCTCAGTATGGGGAATAGACATCATTGGAAAGATTTATCCAAGATCCTAAAGTGGACATGAGTACATTTTGGTAGCTATTGACTATTTTACGAAGTGGATAGAGGCTGCATCATATGCTTCCTTAACTTCAAACATAGTTGTGAAGTTTATCTGTACAAACATTATATGTAGATACAGAGTGCCTCATGAGCTGATTTCTGACAATGGTCCCATTTCAAGAAAGAGGTAGTACACCTGTGTGAAGAATTTAAAATAAAGCATCGCAAGTCATCTCCTTACAGACCTCAAACCAATGGAGGTATAGAGGCAACAAATAAGAACATCAAGGTTATTATTAGTACGATGATAGAGACTTATAGGGACTGGTCGAATAAACTCCCTTATGCCTTGTGGACTTATAAGACATCGATCAGGTCCTTGACAGGTGTGACTCCGTACTCTCTGCTGATGGAATGGAAGCAGTCCTCCATGTTGAGTTGAGAATCCCTTCGTTAAGAGTCATGATGGAGGCGAATCTGCCAGAGTCTGAGTGGGCCAAAGCCAGACATGATGAGTTATAGATGATTGATGAAAAGAGGTTGAGAGCCTTGTATCATATCCAAGGGTATCAGAGAAGAATCTCAAGGGCATTCAACAAAAAAGTCAAGGTCCGAGACCTGAAGCCAGGAGATCTCGTTTTGAAATCTTACAGGGCACCGGTGTTTGATCCCAGAGGGAAGTTTAGGCCGAATTGGTCAGGTCCATATATAGTTGATGAAGTCCTGCCTGGAAAAGCTATAAGACTCCTCAATGAAAATGAAGAAAAATTAAATGAACCTACAAACCTAGACCAATTAAAGAAATACTATGCCTGATACACCGGGGGCCATCTTTGGTCGATTTGAGCTTTGAGCCAACAACCTAAATGTTTCAAAAACTGTTTGCACACCTTTTGGGCCCAATAAAAAAAAAACTTGTTTTCTTTGATGGCCACAAACTAGGGGCATTTTATTTTTTGTTGTTTTTTGTTTGAACTACGTTATGACCTGATCCCTTTCTACAGGAAACGTAGGCAGCCTGTTCAATTCATGTTCGGTCACATCCTTCGCAACATCTTGAAAAAAACTAACAAGAATCCTTTGAAACCCCAAATGGGCGAACTACGGAGACCTGATTCCCATTTTCTTCAGGGCTACGTAGGCAATCTGGAGGGTCCAGATTCGGTCTAAATAAATTCAAACATACCAAAGTTTAACCTGTTTGAACCCAAACCTACCTAAAAGTCCTTCTGGTGTATTTTAGGCCCAGGTTTGTAGAGAAACTGAAAGAAAGAAAAATGATGGAGTCTTAGACCCGCTAGACTGAAAACCCGAAAGGGCGGTCTAGGCAAAAGTTAGGGTCATTCATCCGCTAAGTTTAAAACCCGAAAGGGCGGCTTAGGCAAAAATCAGGGTGCAGAGCCTGCTGGAAGGAAAATCTGCAAGGGCAGACAGTCTAGGCAAAAATTAAGGCATACGGTCCGCTAAATCAAAAACCCAGAAGGACGATTTGGTCAAGACAGTGACTTCATGCAGAGAGGACAGAGCTTCAAAGAGCCAGCTAGACTTTCATTTTTCTTTGGCATCACGTGAATGTCTAAGTAAGCGCCAACAAGGCCTTCTTTGGTACTCTTTGAGTTAGGGAGGTTTAAAACTAAGTAATCTGAAGGGGATAATAACTATGACGGAAATACCGAAAAGAGGAAAGAAACACCTTTGAACACGGTATTCAAAAAATCTAAGAGTGGTAGACTTTTGCCATCTTAAAATATTTTATCAGGCTAAGAAGCTGATTCAGTCTCTCTTATTGTTCATGTCATGTGTTTTTGTCAAAGTCCTTGTTCGTCACTTGTCAAAGTCTTTCTTTTGTCGAGTCGAGGTCAGATTTTGAAGTCCTGTTTAGTCAATGTCCTCCCAAAGCTGGGGTGATAGAAAAAAAATGAAGAGAAGAGGTGAGAATTTGTGGCTCCTGTGGACAATGAAAAGCAGAGCAGAATTCAGAAGGTGGCAGAGATGAAAGAAATTCTGTACAGAACCAATTTCCTATACATGAAAAAATCTTGTAAACCTAAGTGTTCATGAGAAAAGTTTTGTAACCCCAAGAGTTCATTAATGAAAGCATTTTGCTTATCTTTTTTGATCCCTTTTGTGTTGCCCCCCAATGAATTTTGCCATGGAAGTAATCATACTAGGGGCATCTTATATGTCTTGCGTCATAAAAGATGTCTATCAAATAATGATATTTGAGATGGTTATTCTGGTCAAATAGAGACGAGAAGTTTGAACACATTCTATTGGTTCAAGTTCTTTAGTCAGGTTGTTTTCTTTTGGGAGTCAAGTTTTCGGAAAATCTTTTCCCCAGCGGAGTCTAGAGTTCACTCCCGCAACTTCAGCAAAGATTATGCATTTTTTTTAGTCACTCTCGTCAAGAGAGGACTTATTCATCTGGTGAAATCAATCAAAGTCAGTAAATTCTTTAATCATTTTAGCATGTTTTCTTTAATAAGGTAAGAAGTTGCTAATGGCTCCGTGATTTGGAGTTTGGCATTTTCTCTCATCATTTTGTAAATTTTTACCAATGGCTCCGTGATTTGGAGTTTGCCATTTTCTCTCATCATTTTATAAACTTTTACCAATGGCTCCGTGTTTTGGAGTTTAGTCTTTTCTCTCATTATTTTATAAATTTTTACTAATGGCTCCGTGCTTTGGAGTTTAGTCTTTTCTCTCATTATTTTGTGAAGTTTTAAAAGGGAAATCGCCAATGACTCCGTGTTTTTGGAGTTTGCTCTTTTCTTCCAACATTTTGGAAACGTTTTAAAAGAAAATCACCAATGGCTCCGTATTTTGGGTTTTGTTTTTTTTCCTCACCATTTTTGTGAAATTTTAAAAGGAAATCGCTAATGGCTCCTTGATTTGGAGTGTGGTCTTTTCTTTCATCATTTTTTGGGGAATTTGAAAAGAAATCGCCAATGGCTCCGTGTTTTGGAGTTTGGCATTTTTTCTCATCATTTGAAAAGGTTTTAAGAAGAAATTGTCAGTAGCTCCGTGAGTTTAGAGTCTGGTTATTTCTTCATTTATTCGAAAGATTTTCAGAAAGGAATTTCCGGTGAGGCAGCTTCGCAAGTTTGGAGTCCGGTCTTTTCTCAACTAAGTTGAAAAGGTTTTCATAAAGAAATTTCCAGTGAAGCAGCTCTGCATGTTTGGAGTCTGGGCTTTTCTTTAATCTTGAGAGTCTTTTGGAACTAAGAAACTACCAGTGAAATTGAGCTCTGTGTAGTTGGAGTCTGGTCTTTTGGGACACCCTCTCTCTCAAAAGTGCCCGCTGTCGGATTCATTGGAAAGCCTTGAACACAAGAAATTCAACAGACTTGACCGTGTACGAATCAGAGTCCAATCGGAAGAGATATGGACGACCGAATGCATTAGCAAGAGAAGAAACCACCACCACCCAGAGGCCTGTTTAAACACAGCAAACGCTTTTGTCGTCAAACCAGAAGCCTGTCCACTCAGCACACACCATTTACGGTATTCGTCGGTGACCCCGTCTGCACACGACATTCCCAATTGATAGGTTAACTCTGGGTCTGAAACTCTCTTTTGGTATCTAAAGGGCACCCGATTTTCCTAAAGCACAATTTCTAGTCCATTGGAAAGCCCTGAACACAAGGAATCCAACGGACCTGACCGCTTGCGAATCAGAGTCCAATCGGAAGAGATATGGACGATCGAAAGTACCGATAAAAGACAAAAACACTACAAAACAAAACAGAGAAGAGACGAACTATCGCGGTAACTAGGGATGAGATCACCTACATATTTATGGGTGACGTCATCACCAAATTCGTCCTAGACGAATTTGGGTCGAGCCCAGATATTTTTTACCCCTCCCTTATTTATAAGGGAGGGGGGATAAGGTTTTTTAAAAATATAGGGGAAGGCGGGGTAAGGTTTTTAAAAAAACACTTATCTCTCATCTCTCTCTCCCTCTCCCCTTAAGTATATACACCTTTTTTCGGTGTATTTCTCTTTTTTTCAAACCCCAAACCCCTACAGAAAATCAGACAGAAGCCTTAGTTAGCTTGCTTTAAAAGAGTGAAAGTACAAAAACACTATGTAGCTCATTTCGGACGTCGGCACTCCGCCAAATTTCTGAAGGTTCAGAGCGTCTTTTTTGTTTATGCCGTTGTTCTGCCGAATTTCGCAGAACTACAAGCTACTTTTTCACAGTAGCGTCGTTGTTCTGCTGAAATCTCTGTAAACTCGGAGGCTGTACAGCGCCGCTTCGCCGCCAATTTCTCCACAGCCTCGAAGGCCCCTCTTTCAACTCAACGCGATAGCACTGCCGAATTTCAGAGAACCCAACGCCCTATTATCAATATAGTGTCGTGATTCTGCCAAAATTTTGACAATCTTTGAAGTCTCCTTTTTCCAACAAGCGTGGTTACGCTGCTCAACTCTCCAGTGGTAAGATCAGAAAACTTAAAAAATGTAATCCATTTAATTTTCTGTCGTAAAGTAAGTTATGAAATCAAGCTCTGCTGAAAGCAACTTACGATACAAACTTAAAAAATGTAATCCATTTACTTTTCTGTTGTAAAGTAAGTTGCGAAATCAGGCTCTGCCGAAAGCAACTTACGATACAAACCTAAAAAAAGTATTCCATTTTCTTTTCTGTTGGGTATTTACAAAATAAATTGCATTGAGTCAGTGGCCTCCATCGAGACGTAGCCCTGAAGATAACCGTCCAATCATCATACTGTAGACACCACCATTTTGCTACGCTTTAAAAGGCGAAAGGTTTGGTTGGTCAGTTAAGTCGTCAGTCTTCCGCATTAGATTAAGTATTCTTGCATTTTAGGGTGAATTTTACCTCAATTTAGATGTTTTGAAGTTCATTCGCAATCTTAAAGGTCTCTAGGGGGTTCAATTAATTTTTGGAAAATGAGAATTCAAGTTTCCAATCAAGTGAGAAAACCTGTTATTTTTGGAATTTCTCAGGGTTTCCTCTATTTTTACACCTAAAGGGTGTTTAGGTCATTTCCAGTGTGTCTCAGTTGATCCCCGAATTTTGTCTGAGAAATCATGAGAAATTTCATAAATTTTGAGAAACCTGCTAAATTTAGCATTTCTCAGGGGTTTTACTTTTCTTGAGAATTTTGTGTGTCAAGGCATTTTGGGTATTTTTAGGGAGTTCCAAGTGATCCTGTTTGAGATCATCCACCAAAAGAAATGAACTTCAAAACTTGCTATTTTTTAAGATTTCCCTCGAAGACTTTCCATTTTTAACTTTCCCTTCGAGAGCATTTTGGTCACTTTTGGTGTGTGTTGACCAAATAGGGGTATCTTGGTCCAAAAATAATTTTTCCAAAGGAAGGGTGGTTCGGCCATGTGCATGGGACCCACCTTGGATGGCTTATGGGCTGGGCCCAATAATAAAAAATTTGAATTTGATTTAAAAGAGGGTTGATTCTTTTAAAAAAGTCCATAAAATACACCATAAAAAGCCCATGAACCTAAAGAGCCCATGAACCAAAAAGCCAATGGACTAAAGCCCATGTGGAACCACATGTGTGGTTCGGCCACATGGGTTGGGTGTCCAAACATGTGGTCCACACATGTTGGGCATCCAAAATTTGGAGGAGATTTGATTGAATTTGGTTATTAAAAATAAAAGAAAGGGCTAATATGATAAGGTTAGTAAAAAGGTCATAACTTTTTTCATAGTTGTCCAACAAATTTTCACTTGTACTTGTTAGAAAGATCTCAAAGAGATCTACAACTTTCTAGTTTACAACGTTTTCTGATTCTGCCCCAAAATAGGCCAAAAATGAGTTCCAACGTTGGGCAGTCGTTTTTGGACCGGAATCTTTCATAAAAGGGTGTGTTTACCATATGGGAGAGCTTCTAGAAGAATCTTGAAAGATCTCTACTGAGCATAATGGCATGTTTTAATTTCTAAGAAAGCCAATCCTTTAAAAAGGGGGAAACCAATATAGTAACTCATGTAAGAGCAAGAGAAGGAGGAGAAATAGTAATTGTTCAAATTAGAGAATACACAAGATAGGAAGTTTCTACTCTTTGCTTTGCCCTACGTGATGAGCACATTTATGTGTTAATGGTAGGTGTAAAAAGCATGCATATTTTTTGTTTAAAGCGGTACTATTAAGGTATTTGTTTGTTTTTGGTGTTTCAGGGTAATTTTTGGATTTTGATGATAAATGGAGCTAAAGAGATGAAACTCCAAAGAACAATGCAAGTTGGGACACAAATATTTGTCGAAATTCAAAGATGCTACCTATTAGACCGAAGGAAGAAAAGAGGGTGCAATCAAGTTACAGGGTCTCTATCTTCTCACTGCCGGTTACAAATTTTGGAAGGCAATTTGGGAAAACAACTGATTTGTATTTTGGTATTAAAATGAATGGTTCGGATTACACCATACTAAAATTTCATGTTGCTGGAATCGAATAAAAGCTGCTGGAATTAAAGGTGACTGGAATTAGGTTGCTAAAATCAGGAAAATAGAATCAGTTGCTGGAAACACAGAGTTGCTGGAATTATACACCTGCTGCAATCAGTGGCTGGAATTAAAAGCTGCTGGAATTGGAATTATATAGTTGCTGGAATTGAAAATTGATAACTTGTTGGACCCACCAATAGAAATAATATTTTGATGCAACTTTTGTGAATTCAACAATTCGACGGTTCGGATTGCTCTATAGAAATGATTTGGAGGGCACAACCCATTTTTATTATGTTTCGCTAATTGGATGGTATGGATCGGTCTTGGGAATTTGAGCGGTTCATATCAATCTATGGAAATGGGTTATGGGCATTACTAATTCATATCTTTGGCGATAAATTGAACGGTCGGATCGATTTATGGAGATAAATTAGAGGGACAAGTTTGTATTGTAGACCTCATCAATAGAAATGATATATTGTGATGCAACCTACGTGGCTCAATTAAGTGAACGGTTTGGATCAGTGAACAAGTGGGCCTTTTAAGTAGTTTTGTTCACTAATAATTTATTATAAAAATTCCCATTCGAGTGGATGGTTTGGATTATCATATGGAAATAATTTGAGGAGGGTTACAATTCATTCGTGTGATGACCTATCAATGGGACAATTTGGATCGCCCCAAGTTGCAAGTATTTTAGTGGGGTCCAATATTTTCACTATGGTCCAAGATCTCCACCCGAGCCCATGTAAAAAAATAAAAACCCACAAATGTGAACTTTATGTGCTGAGATTAGGAATGATATCTCCACCCTTTTTCAATACTTAACATTGGTTGGGCTCCTGTGTGCAAAATTCACTCATAAAGTGAACGGTTATGATCATCCCATGGAAGTAATTTTGGGGAGTGCACTTATCGCTAAGCTTTTTTATAAAAACAAAGCCAATGAACCTTTGGCTGACTCTGGGAAAAACGTCAAGCCCTTGTTGGCTCTCCAAAAAAATTTGTCCTCCTCTCTATGTGTGGGTGGTTCATCTCCCATAATTGTTCTTCACCAGAGAGCAATTGGAATTCTTCATCTCTTCTTCAACATACGTCAAGGCGGATTATATTTGGCGATCTTCGGGTTTTCTTTTGCATACACAAGGTGTGACAAAGTGTATATCTTGGATTTACACACTGAAATTCCAAGGGTAGGCCCAAGTGGCAACCTAAAAGGAGATTAGGTTGATACAAATAAAATTTACCTTTTGAAATTTTAACCTAAAATATTTAAACTCTCCAATGAAGGATTAAGAGATAAAACAATTTAAGCAAGTGAGTTAAATCTAAAGTGCAATGCAAATATAAAGCAGGAGACAAGAAAGAGAGCACCCAAGATTTAAAGTGGTTCGATCCTCAAACACACAAGGCCTACTCCACTCCACCAACCAAACCCGTTGATGGCTTCACTACGGATTCCTTTAATGGCGAGGAATCAACCCAATTACAATTTGGTTCGGCTCTGCCTCGCAAGACTTGCCACGAACCGGAGAAAGCTCCGCGTCACCTTGCACTCGCTCTAGGGATGGCTCCGCGTCCCTTCGCACTCGCCGAAATACAATCAAAGAAAATAGAAAATACAACTTCCCTCTTCAAGGGTAGATAGCTTTCAAGCTCACACAAATTCCAATCTTTGAAATGATATACAAATTCAAGCCTAGGTCTAATCCCTTTAGATATCCCAAATTGAGACATAAGGGTGATTACCAGTCTCTAATATGTTTAGAACATGTTTAAGAATGAGAGAGAGATGTTCTAAGGCATAGAGAACACATATATATATAGAGAAAAACCAAATATGACCGTACAGGGGCATAGTCGTAATTCTGGAAAAATCCCCAACGGCTATAAATTTGTTCCCGAACAAGTGGTCTCGGAGTTCCGAGAGATTTTCTCGGAGTTCCGGGAATACAAACAGAATTTGGAAAAATGTTACTGGACCATTTCTCGGAGCTTCGAGGAATCTCTCGGAGTTCCGAGAAGCCTAAATCAGCAGATTTTTCAGATTTTTTATGCTGATAAATTTTGGGCTTCATGGGCTTCCAAATTACACATAGATAGGATTGTTATTCCAATTAGGGTCAGTTGTTTGGTGACTCCATTATGCCTTAAGGTGGGGTACCTAATAGGGATTAGATGTACAATCTAACACAAGACTTAAGCCTTCAAATCTTCTACTTTTGAAGCACATCTTCAAGTCTTGAACTCTTGCATGGATCACCTCCATTTCTTTGGCTCTTCAAGATCTCTCCTTGAATGCTCCAAGCCTTCATCATCTTTTGGCTTCAAATGGTGTTCAAGGATGTACAAGCCTCGATCCATGCCGATTTCCTTGATCTAAGTGTTTGAAATGCTTGAATCTTCAATACATGCACTTAAACATCAAACACGTTAGAAATACAACACATTTCAACTTGTGTTTGGAATCATCAAAACATAGAAGATTGCCAAGGTGAGAACCATTGGGCTTACACACACCTTAGAGACAAGGAAAGCGATCAACGGTTGGTATTCATCTTCCATGTAATCTAGGAACTAGAAAAGCATGCCTAGGTTAGATTTTGGGTTTTCTTTGAATATATGATGCATATGGATGTGTTTTTACAAGAAATTTTGATATGATATGATATGAGCCAAATTATTTTATAATCTAAATTTTTCCTGAAAAATTAGTTTTATTTAATTAAAAATCAATGTTCTTAAGATTTGGGCTAAATTCAAGTTTTCAAAACAAGTAGTCTAAATCTTTAGGTTGTTCTGAATCTGTTCTTTTCTAATATTAATTCATATTAAAAAACTACTTGAAAACTAAATTTCCAGCCTTGTTTGATTTATTTTGATGTTGATTTTGTTCCTCGAACACTAGCCCAGAAAAGGGATATTTTTCGAAGAATAAAATCAAATATATAGCGAAATTAAATCGAAATTGGATGAAATTTTATTTCCAGTAGTTTTTCCAAATTATTAGATCATGCAAGAAATTTCGTGATTTTTTGGATTTATTTAATGCTATTTTAATTGTTTTAACATCTGATTTAATCATAATAAATATTAAACGAATTCGAAAAGCTACGAAACTTTCCAGATTATTATCTTATATATATTTAAAGATTTTTGTGGCACAAAATTCGAAAAAAAATCAGTTTCCTTCATTGTTTTGTACCCAAAGCATCATTTCGGTACGACAATGGTTTTTCATGTTAAAAATAAGAATTTTCTAAAATTTTCTCTTCAAACCAGTTAAATATGTTACTGGAATGATTTAAATTTTTTTAATTAATTTTCATTAAGTTTTGATATGTATTTCGAATTTTCACGATGATTTGGCTTAGAATTTCAAGAGAATCGCTGATGTTTTAATGAAAATTGAGTTTTCAAACATCTACTGATTTTCTAAAGCTTAAAATAATATGATTCATATCTAATCGACTGTGAATTTGTCATGATATTAGGATTACAGTACCTATTTGTTTGTGATTTTTCTTTCAAAACTACCAAATTTTGTTAGGTTAAAAATAAATAGCAAATCAGAGCAAAAATTGATGAAATTTTTACAGTGACTTTCTACTGATATGATTGTCTGACTGTAAAATGTTGAACCGAATTGGATCGTGTTCGCTATATGTTACTTTGTAACATTATCAACCTGGCCAAATTTTATTAAAATCATTAAAAATCCATTTTAATTCTAAAAATCGTAGAAAATTTCAGAATACAATAAGTTTCTAGAAAGCATCTAATCCATAAGTTACTGGAATAGAAACCTTAAAAATCACTAATTTCCTTTGTAACTTGCTATTCTAAGTTGTTTTAAAAGTTATGGTTGTATTCATAATTGTTTACTCATTGCAATCAACCCTGGACATTTTAGCATCTAAATTATAATATATTGTTGGCTCACGAAGTCGTTGTCCATAGAAAGCCTGAGAAAATGCCAGGCAATGATATATCTTAACTTATGCGCCGAATTGTGTAACGGTAGAAAGCATGATTCCCTTCCATAAATGCAACCCAAGCATGGAACTTGTTAACCTTTAGAGCCTTAGATTTTCTTGAACTATAGGTGTTAGGAACTCTTAAAAAGACTGAAAATCATTAACCTGATAATTTGGGTTGATTTAACCCATGATCTAATCATTTCTGGAACTGTTGGATTACGGTCCCACCTCATAGGAACCTTTAGAGCCGCTTTAGGAACCCTTACGTTACGTCGTGTTCTAGGTTTTAGGATGTCCAAGAGTTAGGAGTCCTACCTCATCACGGCCGGTTGCTATTATTAGCAACTGAGTCATAGATAAGGATTCACTAGTTAACCATGTTCCCCTATAGGACATGCCTAGTTAACTTAGGATGTAGGGCCCACCTGCATTAGTCTAGGGGGTATCTTGCATTTAGATAAGATCATATAGCATCTTAGATGAAGTCCTAGGATAATAAAATATAATGAACTTAAATTAAATAATATCTCTAAAACTGTTGAAACAGCCAGTCCAGTCTAGATCGGTGTCGTAGTTGAGTTAGGCATGTAACTTAGTTTAGGCCACCGAACTACGTTGACTCTGATCCCAGTGAGGCCTTGGTACGTAGGCAACTTGGATGCTGGGATGACATTCTAAGCACGAGTCGACCCTACACACACTTCAGTAGGGTTTTAGGATTTTATTTTATTTATTTATTGATCATTTTCAAACCCTAAATTAAATTGATTAAAACACTTAGGACTGTGGACCCCGATCCGAGGACGATGAGGAAACGAGTCCCTACATCCTCTAGATCTCGACAATCGTGAAGGAGAGCTCTACCAAGGAACTCTCGAAACTGTTGCCACCCTCACAGCATAGCATGAGTGGTGATATAAAAAGAAAGAGATACATCCTTATCAGGAGCCAAGGCTCGAAATCGAGATGTACCTAAAAATAACTCAGAGTCGCCATCCATGGATACGCCATGGAACCAAAAACAAATGCTCTGCTTGCAACAGATAACCAGAGATACAGAAGGTCCGTGCTTGATGACGAATGGAGAAGGTCCGAAGAGCACCCCCAATTCGCCCGAGTGCGAACACTTGGTCTCTTATGCCATTTATTTATTAACTCCAAAGAATTTTGGGTGAAATCAAGTGAAATGGGAGCAAAATATCCCCGAGTGAACGTCTACCTAATCATGCATGACTCGAGGATGAAATAATAAACACGCATAGAATAAAATGAAAGATGTGTCACCTAATGACAACTAAGTTGTGAGTGACATGCCTAACTGGTGTCTAAGTTCTGGTGGACATACACATGCAAGCTAAAGCTAAAGGTATAGGGTCTGCACAAGAAAGTAGGAAACACAACAAAATATATAATATAACAGCACAACAAATCCTAAGACTCTAAACGATTTAGCCCGAGTCCTTGGATGGTCTGATGTTCATCCAAAGAAGCCTACGTATCCCCGCCTCCACGAGAATCAAGGCAACGTAGTTCTTCGCACCTATTCTAAACTATGATGCCTAAGACACCTAGACCTCTATCTTAGACTCGATCTAAAAGACAGGACTAGTTCTTAAAGCTTCTTGTACGATTATTTAAATTCCAGTGAATTGTAGATTTTAGGACACCCTATATGCCTTAACTAAATGCACGTTAGTCCTAAGCTAATGTAGGTGGTTCCTACAACCTATGTGTAATTAGGCTGTATTTCCTAAGGAAAATAAAGGGTTGACTAACGCATCCTATTCTAGTCATCAGTCGGCGATGTGAATCGCCCACTGACCGGACGGAGGCGCTCCTATAACTCTAGAACAAACCCCTACCTCTAAAACAAACACAAACAAGCACACAACAAATCAAAGACAAACTCCTAACTCTAAAACTCTATCTAGGACAAACTCCTAACTCTAGAGGAAGATCTTGTTGAAAACAAGATTTTGAAGAAAAAGGGTTAAAGCATTTATTTACAAAGTTTGGCTGGACTTGGGATGAAGATCCCAAGCTGCACTACGTACCTCGTGGAAGAGGATCAAGCCAACGTAGTTCGAAACGAACTCTCCTAATACGCTATAAAACTAACACTTTAGATTTTTTTGAAGGTTTTTGATGATTTTCAAATGCTTTTGATGTGTTTTTATATTTTTTGGTGATTGAAAATGTGTTAACACCCTTTCGGCTAAAGGGGATCCGATAGAAGAGCCTCTATACCCACCATATCGCGGTAGGGTATTAAAGAGGGAAACGGGATCCCTAAAGCCTAAGGAGAAAGAAATCAAAATAGGGGGGGGACTAAAATCCCAAAGAAAAGAACAATCTCGAAGAGACGAGAACAAAACTAACGGGCCCTAATCAATCTCTAAAGGAGACGATATCTAACCCGCGAGGGAAAACCCTAAACAAACGATAGATGAAAAGCTTCTAACCCTAATGGTAGACTTCTAAACAAAAGGGACAGACGAAAACTCTATAAGAAGAATTACTAAACAATCAGTAACTGAGGAAGGGTCATAACTAGTTAAACACTCTAAGAGGAGGGAATCCCTTAAGTCCTGTAAGAAAAGATGGCCTCCAAGATGGGAAAATCCCTAAGCCCATGAGAAATGATGAGATAAGCAAAAAGACACGAAGGGCAAAGGGATATAAAACTTAAGGGTGTCTAAAAGGACTAAGTCCTCTACTAGAGGGGGGGTTCTACTTAAGGCTAGGTAAGCCTCCTATGGGTGCTCTTCTAATGAGACCAAGGTGATCTCCAAAAGGGGAGACTATCTAATGATACACAAACTTTGCTCCCTGAACCATACACACTATACCTTATTACTCTTCCCTTAAATTCCTTTGCTCATGAACCACAGTGAAGCCTAGTAGACCTCCACTCCATTCAAAGGATACATCCCAAAAGGAAATAAAGCAAGACTCCAAAGTATTGCTTCATGATTATCCATGACATAAACATATGAATCTCGATATAAAAGATGTCAAGGCAGTCAACTAACACCCGGATAACCACAGATGGATGTTAGGCTTTACAAGATAATCTCGCACTATGAACAAGGCAAAACATGCTCCAGATTTTGTGAGTAAATGCAACAAAAGATATTCTGAAACTTCATGAAGAAAATGCGACAGAGCATGCTTCAGAATCTCATTGACACAGACAAAAGCATACACCCTAGATCTCATTAATACATACCACGGAAAATGATCCAAAGTCTCAATAACAAATACAATATAATACGCTCAAATCCCGCTCTGAATTTTCTTTCAAATCATTATTTTTTTCGATTAGAAATCCTTCCTTTTGGCGACCTGAACATGCTCTTTTGTAATCCATGGATTATTAAAAAAAAACGAACTCGGCGCAGACTACAAGATGTGACGAAGAGAATTAAAAAGATGCATGAATTCATACCCGTGAAACGGGGCAAGAAAAGAGAAATTAGATGATTCAAATAATCAAACCCACGACATGGGGTCTCCTGTGAAATCAGATGATACTTGTATCATCTAATTTCCTACATCAATTATGCATACATCACTTCACAATTCATTCACCGCAGAATCTTATATTTTCATCTTGCATTCAAAGATCAAATCAGCATCCAAATCATAGTGTAAAAAAAATAGGCCGCATATATGATAAATTCAAATCAAAGAATTTGATTCAGATTCACATCAAAGGGCAAAAGAAAAAGGCTGCAAAGAAATCAAGATCACAGATCTGATCCAGATCCAAATCACAAAGCCAAATGGGTTGCAAATATGAGAGATCTATATCAAGAGATCTGATCTGGATCCAGATCACCATGCCAATGGGCAACGGATGTGAGAGGTCCAAATCAAGATTTTCTTGGCATTCAAACAGGCCTTAATGGTGAATAAAATTCTTTTTCAAACATGATCTGCAGAGAGGGTGATAAGATTACCTGATTGTAGGGATCAAGAGCCGAGCGGGGGTCGCTTCTGCACGTCCCAAGATCCGCAAAAACGCCACAAAATTTCGCCCAAAATCTGCAGCGCTTGCAAATGGGGGTCAGAAATATTGGGAATGGGTTTTGGAGAGTGGCAGTGGGCGAAAATGGAGGAAAGGGGTTAATGGCCGGAGCTCCGACGAGCTAGCCGGAGAAGACAAAGGAGTGGTGGTGATTTGAAAATGGATTTTGGTCAAGAAAATGAAATGGGTTTCTATGGAGGAGGGCTCGAGCGAAATTCCAGAGGTGGATGGCTTGGAGGTGAAGGTGGAGATGGAAGATGAGAAGAAGAGGGTGGAGGTGGGTTCGGTTGTGGGAATATGGGTCCGGCCGGAGTTGATGCCGGAGAAGAAAAATCGCCGAGGCCTCTTTCTCTCTCTTTATTACTCTCTCCTCCCTGCTGAACCAAGATGGGGTCCTAGATGAAGACGGTTGAGCGTGGAGATGGTGGCAATGGCTGACGATGATCGGAGTTGCCGGAGAAAACCACTCTCTCCCTCTCTCTCTCTCTCTCTGCTCCTCTATTGCTCTGCTTTTTCTTTTAAAAATAAATCAAGGAGAAGAAGTTGGAGGTGAGGTGGAGGAGATGGTGGCTTGGTCAGGTTTTGGAGGTGGGTTTGAGGCCGGATTCCGGCAAGAACGGCCGGAGAAGATGGGGTTTAAGGAGAGGGTTTTGGTGGTTGTAGAGGGGTTTTGGGTGTGGTTTGAAATGAACAGAAATGGGTTCGGTGGTAGAAATGATGGTGTGAAGGGGTTAGGTTTAATGGAAATGGAGGTGGTGGTGGTTGATGGGATTTATTGGTGGAGATGATGGCCGAGGTAGTGGTGGAGGGAGATGGCCGGCCGGATTCCGGCGAGGGTTCTCGGAGAAGAAAGTGAAGGTGGAGTAATAGAAAGTGGCGGATGCGAAGATGGGGGGTTTGAGCTGGAATTTGAAGAGAGATTAGAGGTGGTGGCTGAGATGATGGCTAATGTGGGTTTTGAGGGTGAGGATGGAGCCGGATTTACAGAAATGGCCGAAGTTTCGGGTTTGGATGAAGCTCGGTTGGGTTTTAATGGTGGTGGTGATGAAGGTTGACGGATTTGGGTGAGGATCACCGGAGGAGATGAATATGGGGTGGTTGATGGGGTGGAGAAGAAGAAGATAAAAAAAAATCCAAGGTTTTGCTCCCCTCTTTTTTTCAAAAAATGAGAAAACCTCTCCTTGCGGCTGCTCCAAATGAGGTTTCTCTCTTGGGGAGAAGAAAACTCCTCCCCCTCTAAGCCCTAGTTTGTTGGTTTATATAGGGAGGTGAAAAATTCTTGCCTTTGTTTCCCCTTGGGACAACCCCCTATGCAGTTAATTCACCCCCCCTACAAAAAGAAGATGACATACTAGCCTTATTTGTCACATGAACAAACCCCTCTAAGATAATTAGCCCCTTCTTTTATAGGGAATGATATACTTGTACCCCCTTACCCTTCCTTGGACACTCCATCTCATTTCTAATTCACCGCCCTCCTTTAAATGATTCACACCTCTTTTCTTTAAGGAAATCACACACTTATTTGGCCCACCTTACTAAGCAAATTTCATCAAATTCTTCTAAAATTTTACGGACACCTACTTAGCACCGTAACCTACCCTAAAGCTGATTTAGGGACACTATTTTACTGGTTCAAAGGGATTTTTATTCAAAATGATGGGTTTAGGGTTCGATCAAAATGGGGTGTCTACAGATGCCCCTCTTTGGCAGAGCGTGTACAACACGCGAATGGAAAGCTGAAAAGACAAGACATTTTGATCGACCTGAAAACAAAGCAAAGCAAATTTTTAAATTTTGATTTTGAAACACAAAGGTAAACTGGCAAAAAGACTTTTCAAAAGACTCAAGGTCTGCAAGCATTGGTGAGATAGCCTCTCTCCGACTCTTAACTCGACAATCATTATATCTCAATGAGATGACTTCTCTTGAAGCTCTTAACTCGACAAAATATATCATATTGGTGAAACTACTTTCCACTCCAACCATTCAAAACAATGGGGAAACTGCTTTCAAACAAGCATTCTAAATCAAAAGAAACTACTTTTCTCTCAAACAATCAAAACCAAAAGGAAACTACTTTTCCGACAAACATCATAATCACGAGAAACTACTTTTCTCCAAAATCTCTATCTCTGAGAAACTACTTTTCTCCAACATCTTTATCTCTGAGAAACTACTTCTCTCTCCAAAACTCTGCCTTCGAGAAACTACTTTTCCGGCAAACATCATCAAATAATTGAGAAACTACTTTTCTCTTCAAAAACTCCTTCCAATCCAAGGGGAAACTACTTTTCGCCCAATCTTACAATCAATGGGGGAAACTACTTTTCGCCTAATCTTTCAATCAACGGGGAAACTACTTTTCGCCCAATCTTCCAATTCAAAGGGGAAACTACTTCTCGCCCAATATTTCAATCAACGGGAAAACTACTTTTCGCCCAATCTTTAAATCAAAGGGGAAACTACTTCTCGCCCAATTTTTGATCAACGGGGAAACTACTTTTCGCCCAATCTTTCAATCAACGGGGAAACTACTTTTCGCCCAATCTCTCAATTCAAAGGGGAAACTACTTCTCACCCAGTCTTCCAATCAAAGGGGAAACTACTTTTCGCCCAATCTTTTAATCAACAGGGAAACTACTTCTCGCCCAATTTTTCCAATCAACGGGGAAACTACTTTTCGCCCAATCTCCCAATTCAAAGGGGAAACTACTTCTCGCCCAATCTTTCAATTCAAAGGGGAAACTACTTTTTGCCCAATCTTCAAAATAATGGGGAAACTACTTCTCGCCCAATCTTTCAATCAACGGGAAAACTACTTCTCGCCCAATCTTCCAATCAAAGGGGAAACTACTTCTCGCCCAATTTAAAAACACGGTGAAAGTACTTTTCACCAGACGATAACTATACAGACCATTGCTGAAAATCCCTCTGTTTAGCTATCCGGGTAACTCTGACTCCTCTCTTTCAAGGTAGCGAATCACCCAAGATTTATATGGTCCTGCCAAACAGTTCCATATAAATCCATGTAGATATACCTGTGGGACCCGATCCCGCGAGAGGGGTGGGGCGCGAGCCGCTACACTCTCTCTTGGTCTCTCGTACCCACGCGATTGGCGTGTGCATTTTATTATTGGTTTTAATTCATCTTTTATGTGAACTTGGGATCACTAAGGCAATCCGAATTCCACACAAAAGAGACTGACAGAGTCGCCACCTAGATGTGGGATCTTGGACCCACAATTAACCAGAAATCTAGACTCGCTACCTGGTTACAAGAATAGAAGGTATGGAGAGTTATCCACCACATGCACCATTCCTGCCCGATAATCGGTCTTCAATTCCAAAAGCTAACTCTTTTAAATTTATTTTAAATGGCTCATTCAACTCTTTGTTAATGTGCGAACTTGTGACATGCATCCTATGATCTAATTTCATTATGGATCCTAAATGTGTATCTTGATTCCTTAATTTATTTGAATTCAATCTAGGTGCAAGTTCTCCTAAGATTCTAATTTCATGGAAAGTCCTAAGTGATTTAATTAAGCATTTACAAGAAAATTAATATACAAAATCCCACAATTTGTTGTGGAGCCGACTCGCGGTTGGTATGCCATCAGACATCCAAGCTGCCTACGTACCCAAGCCTCACTGGGATCAGAGTTGACGTAGTTCGGTGCACCTAAGCTAAGCTACTTATGCCTAACTCAACTAAGACACCGATCTAGACTGGATTGACTGTTTCAACAGTTTTAAGAGAAGTTATTTAATTCAAGTTGAAGATTTTATTATCCTATATGATCCTATCTAAGTGCAAGTTGTCCCTTAGACTAATGCAGGTTAACCTACATCCTAGGTAACTAGGCTTGTCCTAGGGAAAATTTGGGTGACTAGTGTAACTAGACCTATGGCACGGTTGCTATCCATAGCAAACGTCCGTGATGAGGCTGGACTCTTAACTCTAGGACTCCCTAAAACCTAAGACTCCCTAAGACCTAAGACACGACCTGACATAAGTGTTCCTAAGTTGGGCTCTAATGGTTCTTATATCGGAAACCATAATCCAATGGTTCCGAAAGACATGAGATAAATTGATTCAAGTTCTTGAAGTTAATTAATTTCAGATTTCAAGGATTTTCGGTTTCTGGACATTTAGGGAATACCAAAGGTTCTAGGGTTCTCCAATTTCGGCCTCGAATGGCATCCAAGGAAGGGAATCGTGCGCTCTTTCCTTGTGTAATTTAATACTTAGGTTATAGCACCTTATTGCTTGGCATATCTCAGGATTTCCGTGGACAGTAACCTCGGAGCCAATAACATGCTATAGCTTAAATATTCAAATTGCCAAAGATTGGTTGCAATTGGGATACGATTATGGATGCACTGGCCATTTTACCAGGGAAATCTAAAGATCTTAAGATTTCTGTTTCAATGGATTAAAGAATTAATATATAACAAAAATTTAAGGTTCTTTAGAAATTTTGATAATGATTTTTAATTAATTTCAATTTTGAGTGGATTTTATCAATTTTAAACCGCATGAGTCATTTTACAAGTGAATTTATTGCAAACGAATTCGAAATGGATTGAAATTTCTACAGCAGCAAGATGGGAATGTATGTAGCTTACTGGAAATTTTTTGCAGATTTTTACATTAAGATCCTATTTAATTTTGATTTAACAATAATATGACCAGATTATTAAAATAACACAGAAATTACTAAAAATAGAAATATAATTTCAATGAAATTTCTACATAAATAAGATATGGGTAAACATAGCATTCTGTGAGATTTTTCATGAATTTTAAAAACCATTTACTACCAATTTCGGATTTTTCAATTTTAAGACTAGATTATGGATTTACACTACAACCCTTAGGAAAAAAAATCCAAATCACTTCAAAATTGTACAGCAGCAAGAAATATGAAATATAAGACTACTGAAAAAATTTTGAGAATTTTAATTGTGATCTGATGTCAGTAAAAATTCTCACAAAATCTGATAATTTTCAAAGAAAACATTAAATAACATATCAAACAAAATCCAAAAATTCTCAAAACTTCATGGTTGAATGTATCAGTATCATATTATTTTTTCACGAAATTTCATTAATTTTCAAATCTGTTCAGTATATATTTTATTTTTCTTCGTCAAAAAGATGTTTTTGAAGAGTTTTCTATTTTTAAAACACGATTTTCGAGAAAATTACGACTCCGGAAAATGTCCTTTAACCTTGTTCTGATGTGATGAACACAAGAAAAATTTGAAATTCTACAAAACAAATCATCCTGAGATAGCTATTTTTTCAAATTTTGTAATTTCTCAGCCATTATTTTAAATGAAATTCCACTCTTCACTCAAATTTTCAAAATCCTTTGATTCAATGTCCGATCCGATCCGATGGTTATTTTAGTCTATTTAAATAGATTAGTGTATTAAATTTCGGGACGAATCGGAATTGAAACACTCATGTAGATCATGATTTTGAGCACACACATATAATATCGAATGAAATTCAATTAAATGCTAAAAACCATGCAAAAATATATAAAGAATACCAAATAATCATGGAAAAATCTGAGAATAGTGCACCTACCTGTGATGGAGATCCTCGCCGAATCCAAAAGCCGAAAATTTCGAAAAATCTCGCCGACACTCGATCCTGCGTCCTTTCTTCCCTTTCTTTCTTTGCTTTTTTTTTTTTTCCACCACGTTGATCGCGCTCCTTGTCTTTAGGGTGCGTAGATCCGAGGTATACGCTTTGTCGCACCCTTTTTTATGATGAAGAAGACCCAAAGAACACTCCAATAATTCTTGATTGTATGATGCCTTGGAGAAGAAGAAGGAATTCAAGAATTCCTTTTTTGAAGAACACTTGAGAGAGAGATCACACTTCAAGGGAGAAAAGAAAAAAAAAATTTCTTGGGAGGAGAGATAAAATGGACGAATTTGGATTTTTCCCCCTTTTTCTGCATTGTTTGCTTTTGATTTTTATATAAAAAAAAGTTAGGGTTAAGAGAGAAATCGCAATTTCCAATGTGAGAGCTCCCTTTTTGGCTTGTTTCCAACTTTCCCCTCTTGCTTTCTTTCTTTCTTGTTTCCAAATTGGATTTGATTCAAATCTTAATTTCTTGTCAATCAAGACATGTTATTCTCATTCCACATTGCTTCTTTGGAAGAAAACCTTTTTAAGCAATCATTCCTCTTTTCCTTCTTTCCTTCTTTTCATTTTTTATTCTTTTTATTTTTCTTTTAACAAATATGATGTCACCATTGTGACATCATCAAGGTGGGTGCTCAACTCATGTGGCTCAACCATGTGGGCCGCCCACCATGGTGGTTGACCCATATGGGTGAACCCACATGAGCTCCATCTTTGCGGGCTTTAGCCCAATGGGCCATTTCACACGGGTTTCGGGTTTTTCCGTAAAAAATCAATAAAATCTTTCTAAATTCAACATTCTATATATGGACTCAACCCATTTGACATTTATGGTGCATCCCTCACACATGATCGGACCATCTTTTTTGGGAAATAACTTTTCGGACCAAAATGCCCCTACTTGACTGTTAGACATCCAAATGCGACCAAAATATCCTCAGATTGGTTCACCCCTAAAGTGAAAAATTAAAAATGGAAAGTCTTTGTGGTCAAACTTAAAAAATAGAAACTTTTAAAATTGGGTCATTTCGGTGAGCAATATTAAACAGAATCATTTGGTATCCCCTGAAAATACCTAAAATGCCCTCAACACTTAAAATTTTTAAATTAAGCGAAATTCCTGAGAAATTCTAAATTTAGCAGGTTTTCCAAAATTCAGGGAATCATTCATAATCTCTCAGACATATTTCGGGGATCAAAAGAATTACACAGGAAAAGACCAAATTACCCCAAGGTGCTAGAATTTTGGCGAGACTAGGGAAAACCATAAGAAATTCTAAAAATAGCAGATTTTAAAAAATTTATGAACGGACTCAAGATTTCTTAGACACAACTTAGGGACCAAATATGATATGTTTGGAAATGTCTAAAATACTCCCGAAGTGCAAGACTAAGAGAAAATCTTGAGAGATAAATTTAGCAGGTTTCCCAAAGCTTACGAAATTACTCATAATCCATCAGCCGTACCCTCGAGATGGTTTTGGACATATGAGAAATGATTGAAATATCCATAAGATGATGAAAATGTGGAAGCCCCATGAGTTTCTAAAAATAGCAGCTTTTTCAAATTTTGTAAAATCACTCAAGATTTCTCAAATATAACTCGGGGGTCAAACGAGACACATCGGGAATGACCAAAATACCCCTGCAGTGCAAAATAGGCAAAAATGAGGGAAACCCTGAAAATTCTAAAAATAGCAGGTTTTTTCATTTGCTTGGAAACTTGAACTTTCATCTTTCAGAGGCCAAAGGAACCCCCTAGAGACCTTCAGGATTGCGAATCAACTTCAAAACACTCATAATGAAATGAAATCTACCCTAAAATGCATGGATGCCTAATCTCATGCTGAATACGGATATAAAATTGATGATACTACCGAATCTTTTGCTTTTTAAAGCCTAGCAAAATGGGGGTGTCTACAGATGCCCCTCTTTGGTAGAGATGACGTAGTCATCGAACACCAAAGCAAAAGTGACAGTGCCATTTTGCGTAGCTTTGATCGACAAAGGACTCTCTAGACACAATGCAACCTAACATAATGCAAGACCCTAGATGAAATCCTAGAATTTGAACATATATCAAAATCATTTACTCTAAACACCATGAGATGGCAGTTTAGAATAACAGAGAATCAGATTTATTCTGGGTGCAAAAATCTTGCAATCCAGAATAAAAGATGATTATGATGCGGCGCCGTTTTCGAACGGGCAATGAAGGAATGGGATACCATTTTCAAACGAATTTTCGGAGGAAAAAAGGAATATCTTTTTTGAACGGTTTCCGAGGAAATGAGACGCCATTCTCAAATGGTCTTAGAGAGACTAATGAATGACTTTCGAAAGATTTTTAATGAAAACGAAGCATCATTTTTGAATGAGCTCAGACATATTTATATGGATTCAAAGGACACTAGATATCATTTTGAATGGATTCAACAAGAATGAGGCCTCGTATTTGTACAGGCCCACAAGGAATGAGATATCAGAATGAGACACCGACTTTGTATAGTTTCCCAAAGAATGAACAACCATATTTTTATGGATCCCAAAGAAGAATAAGAGACTATTTTTGAATAGACTAAGGAAGAATGAGATATCGTATTTGTACGGTGCTCAAGAGAGTAAGAGACCATTTTCGAATGGACCTGGAGAGAATGATTCAACGCATTTATACGAATTCCACAGAAATGAGACATCACATTTATATGATGTCCAAAGATAAATAAGAGATAATGGAACATCGTATTTATACGAATGCCAAGGAAAATGAGACACCATATTCATATGATACTCAAAGATAACTTAGAGATAATGGAATATCGTATTTATACAAATTCCAAGGAAAAGAGACATCATATTCGTATGATGTTTAAATAGAAAAGACCACTTTCAAATGGACTCATGGAGAATGAAATGACGTATTTATACGGATTTCCAGAAAACGAGACACCATATTCATATGATGCTCAAAGATAACTCAGGGACAATGGAATATCATATTTATACGAATTCCAAGGAATGAGACATCACATTCATATGATACTCAAAGATAACTCAGAGATAATGGAATATCGTATTTATACGAATTCCAAGGAAAAGAGACATTATATTCCTATGATGTTTAAAGAGAAAAGACCACTTTCAAATGGACTCACGGAGAATGAAATGACGTATTTATACGGATTTCCAGAAAACGAGACACCATATTCATATGATGCTCAAAGATAACTCAGAGATAATGGAATATCGTATTTATACGAATTCCAAGGAAAAGAGACATCATATTCGTATGATGTTTAAAGAGAAAAGACCACTTTCAAATGGACTCATGGAGAATGAAATGACGTATTTATACGGATTTCCAGAAAACGAGACACCATATTCATATGATGCTCAAAGATAACTCAGGGACAATGGAATATCGTATTTATACGAATTCCAAGGAATGAGACATCACATTTATATGATGTTCAAAGAGAAAAGACCATTTTCAAATGGACTCAGGGAGAATGAAATGACGTATTTATACGGATTTCCAGAAAACGAGACACCATATTCATATGATGCTCAAAGATAACTCAGGGACAATGGAATATCGCATTTATACGAATTCCAAGGAATGAGACATCACATTTATATGATGTTCAAAGAGAAAAGACCATTTTCAAATGGACTCAGGGAGAATGAAATAACGTACTTATACGGATTTTCAGAAAATGAGACACCATATTCATATGATGCTCAAGGATAACTCAGGGACAATATCATATTTATACGAATTTCAAGGAATGAGATATCACATTTATATGATGTTCAAAGAGAAAAGACCGTTTTCAAATGGACTCAGACAATGAGGCACCGTTCACAAACGGCCTCAAGGAGGATATGAGACCATTCACAAATGGACTCGAGAAATGAGGCACCGTTCACAAACGGGCTCAAGGAGGACATGAGACCATTCACAAATGGACTCGAGGAAAAGAAACACCGTTCACAAACAGGTTCAAGGAGAAGACGAGACCATTCACAAATGGACTCGAGAAAAGAGGCACTGTTCCCAAACGGGCTCAAAGAAACGAGATAGCTTTGATTGATAAATTCAACAACGAAGAATTTAGAGATTTTTCATGAACTTGAATTTGACGTAAGATTGGATTTGATGGATTTTTGATTTTTTGAACTCAATGAAATCGGGGATATTATAGATCGTGCCCGACAAAGATATTGGAAACTAGGACTTTGACGAATGATGAAACGGCAAACCTTAGGAACGAAGAATCATTACCAACAAGAATGGATTAGGAACACTTTTATGAAACTTCAATAAGATTTTTCTCAAAGAGACTGCTGGTCTTGTCTTCTGGGAATTTTGATAACTGAAACCTTGAACAAGATACTTGAAATTGGTAATCTAGAACAACGGCTCTCTTGGATATAATCATGGAAAAGTGGGATTTGCCTCTTGACAGGTGTTTAGATAAATATTTCTTGACCAGGATAGTATTTAACTAACTGGAAGGAGATTCTGAATTTTAATGGTTTATCTTTCTGAGAAATTGGCTCAACCACCATTGCATCTGAGGCTCTTCCAAGCTTAAGGTGCCTTCCTGGGGTATGATCTTTTTACGGAAGCTGGGCTTTCTGATGTTTCTACTTCTGAATTTTTCTGAGTTGATCTTCTTTGAAATGAGGCTGCTTGACTAGATTACCGAGCTCTTTCATACGATCGCAGGGAGCTGCCGAGGCCGGGCCTCCTTCACCAAGACAGTTGCATCATTTGGACATAAGAACGACGATTGACTCTTTCGAAAGAGAAAACTTAGATAAAAGGCAGTACTCAAAGGATTGAGCAGCCCTGAAGGAGTGAACATAGAATGACAAAGATTGACTAACTACACTGACAGACACAGTAATGCTTCTGACTTAGTTAACGTTTTATTTGGTAAGTCTATCATTTCAAGGAATGTTTTTTTCAATTGGTACACACTGGACTTTTTCCTTAAAACAGTAATGCCTCAAGGATTTAATTACGATCCCTAAGATTGCTTAGCTTCAATGTCCCCAGTTTTGAGGATGCCACTTGAATTTGCCTGAACTCCAGTTGATCTTCAGTCTTGATACCGGCTGTAGCCTTCTTATAACGATTCTCTTACCGCGACCAAGTCACCTCCTCGGGGTTTTTACCTTGGCGGACCGTGTTAGCCTTAATTTTTGCCTGAACCACCTTTCTAGGTTTTTGATCCAGCAGGCCATCCCCTTAGCTTTTGCCTAAGCTTGCCCTTTCGGGTTTTCAACTTAGCAGGGGAATGATCTTAAATTTTGCCTAGACCGCCCTTTCAGGTTTTCAGTCTAGCAGATCTTCAAACTCCGTTCTTTTCTTATTCATCATCATTTTTTTTTGTTACTTATTGTGTCTCGGGACCTAGATCATTAGTTCTGAACACCAGAAGGACTTTATAGGTAAGATGGGGCTTTTCAAAGAATGGCTTAAGGCTCGACAAAGATTTCGACCGAACCTGTGAACAGGTTGCCTACGTATCCTAGGGTAGGAATCAGGTCGTGCGTAGTTCAGGGCGAATGCCCCTAGTTTGAAGATAGATTGTTTGAAGGTTAATTGATTTTTCTTTTTTTTTCTCTTTCTGGAATCATTGACTTCTCTTCTTTTGGAACTTGTCCCTTTTTTCTTTTTTTTTTGAATCGACCGAACTCGGTTCAACCGAGCTGCCTACATAGCCCAGTGTAGGGATCAGGTCTCGCGTAGTTCAGGGTGGATGCCCCTAGTTTGATGGGTTTTCAAGGAAATTTCATTCAGGCTCAAAGGGTTTGCAAACCGGTATTCTTTTGACGTTGGGTTCTGATTTTGGGATTTATTCGGCCAAAGGAGGCCTTCCGATATTCAGATTGGGAATCGATCTAGGTTACTAGAGTCCCTCTGGTACTGATTATTTATTATTATTTTCTTTTTCTTTTTCCTCTTTTTTGTTTTACGGAGTTTGACAGCATTTCCAGGTAAGAGATAATGGATCTTCTTCTTTCAAGATTCTAATATGTGCTTTCGACTTTCATAGAGCGAAACTTATTCTTTGACATCCTCCATCTATGGATTTGTAACTCTTGATATCTGATGATCACTTTTCCATGCTTGCTCTTGAACTTCTTATCTTGAATTTGTTGGCTTTATGTTATGAATTTGAGAACCAAGGTCATTGATTGGAAATATGAAAGTTGTTTTCACTCTATGCCCCTTGTATAGCATATGTTTCTCACTTTCTTCATTCTCTTGAGCTTTCTATCTATGTCTTGCCCCTGGTATCGGTTGTAGCTTTTCTAGACAATCTTCTTATTCTTGAAATAAGTTTATCAATTCTTCACACTCTTCAGAGGGTAATGTACTTTCCATCGGCATTCACTGAATCAAAGTTTCAGTGCCAGTGCTTACCACTTCAATTTCATCTTTGAAAGGCTGGGATTAGCGCTCCTCCTCTTGTTCAAGTAATTGTCGTGACTCAAGTGGAGTTTTGCCAATTTTGTCCTCATTTGAGGAGGGAGTCTTATTTTAAGATCAGAAGCATACTTAAGAAATAGACACAAGTGAAATATTGGAACAAAAAATTTTATTTAAAGAAAAAGCTATTACATCTGACGACCTATCCTGAACATGCTCAGGATTCACAACTTTGAATAAAGAGAAAAGCAAAAGATAACTTGCCTGGACTAGGCATTAACCTTGAACTGTAAAACCGGACTCAACAATTGTACTGACCATGATGATTGACTCAACATAAAATAGTAAATGACTAAACCTTTAACTGCCGCAACTGTCTAGCTTCGGAGGCTCGGCAAAAACTGAATCATCATCATAACAAGTGCCTTTTAACTTCTGGCTCTTCTCTTTCACTGCAACTGAACCTGAGCTTCTCAAACCCCAAGTGTCTAAACATCATCCAGCGGCGGTACAACATGGTTTTGCATAGGATTATCAACAATATTTGGCACTTGCTGAAATGGTAGCTTGCGCTCATCGATCAACTTCTGGATCACATGCCTCAGAGTTTTACACTGATCAGTACTATGCCCCGACCCTTGATGAAAATCGCAGTGCTCTTCCGCCCTCCATGTCCTGGGGAGCGGATTAGGAGGTTCCTTAATGCGAGGTAAATAGATATCGCCGGATTCCAATCCTTGCTGTAGTATGACAGATGGTGGAAACAAGAGAGGGGTGAATTCCCTATTGGGCTTTTGCTGAGCTGCAATCCCTGATTGATTATATTTGAATACCATAGGGTTCTGTAGCTCGTTGTTATTTTTTGAAGTATAATTGCCCCCGCTATAAGCCCCATGTGTGTGTGGCCACTTTAATTCCTGACCTATGGAGACCGGGCTCAATGTATTTCGACCCATCATTGTGCATTGCTGGTTGCGATTATCGTGAGACTTTCTCTTCATTTGCTCAACTCACGGTTTGCGGTCTTCAGGAAAGGATGGAGCTTCGTCGCTTGACAAAAGGTTTTGAGGGTCGAGGAGCCCCATGTTTATAAGGTCTTGAATATCATATTTCAAGCTGAGGCATTCATCAGTTGCATGACCATGACGTAAATGATAATCACAAAATTCTTTCATTTGGAAGGTCCCGGGACTGGGAAGAGGATTAGGAACAGGCTCTGATCTCAATAGTGTTATCATTCTTTCCTTGAGCAACCATTTCAAAGCATCAGGTCGCGAGATCGGCAAGTCAGTGAATTCTCTTTTAGGAGTTTCAGATGGCGGCTCTTGGTCATATTCAAGAATTAAGGGCCCAACAGAATCCTGCTGGTGCTGAGAGACAAAGTTTCTGGTAACAACATCCTGGACTTTGGTATTTTGTCAGCGAAGTGCTCCGAACTTTGGGACTGACAATACCAGGTTTGCATTTGTTGCTTCATCTGATGAACTTCTTCTGTTAGCGCAGCCATTTGTCTAGAGAGATTCACAATTAGCTCTTCCGAACCCATAACCATGGAGAGGCCCGGATTTTTGCCCTTAGAAACAATAGTGGTTTGACTAAATTTCTCAGTAAGTTGAGCTTTGATGAATTGATTTTCTTCCTTCAATTCCTTCACCTGTTGGACGAGCTGGGTCAAGGCTTCCATGATGTAAGAGAGTTGTGAATTTTTCATAGAGACTGCCATGAGTATGGAAGGAGAGGATTGGAGACGCTTCCAAAGAAAATGGGGAAGTAGCTTCTTTACTAACCACGAATAGATTCAAACCCAAGAAGCTTTCCTTGATTTTCAGCTGTGAACAGTCCTGACATGGAAACAATAAGAACGGTATATGAGCTTGACATTCAAGGAGTGTTCATTCTCAATGACTGAAAAAAAGATTACACATTTAAGCAAGTAATTGGGACAATCGAATGAATCCTAGAGGACCAAGACATGACAATGATGACAGATTCGTATAGGGGAATGCCCCTAGTTCAAGGATTATGAGAGTGAACTCTGAAGGACTTAGCAAAATATTCTTGAAAAAGGTTGCCCTTAGAGTAAGAAAAGACTAAGGGTACAAGTACGATCAGATCATCAAGATTGCACAAGCAAATGATTGAGACATAATTCCTGCCAATTGAGAAAGGGGAATGAGGACATAATCGAATCCCACAAGAGGCGAATGATAGACACATGATCAAAAGATGAGATTGCATAGGATTACTTTCAACAGGTAGATCAAGAATGACTAATCCTATAATATCTTTGGAAATGATGAGATTTATATCCTAACCCCAAAGGAAAAGTTTTTAATCTTCGTACATTTAAATAGTGTTACCTGAAGGCATCAAACCCTAATCCTAATCTAACGGAGTGGAGAGAGGATCTCGACTCATGAATTTGTTTGTGCACCTAGGGACCGATCGTAGCCACTGGAAGATGGACCACGGCCTAATCTAGACACAAATGGGTAGGATATCCTAAGCTAGGCTCACACACGTGATGCACATGTGTTCGTATACTACATGCATGTGTGGGTTAATCTAGGGGTAAGGCCAAGAGTTCCCTTAGCGCGAATACATGTTCGATATACTGTACCAGTGTCCGGCGTATCAGTACGTGAACAAGAGATCCGTTTACGTACCATAAAGGTACTAGGCTAAGAGTGGAATGCTTCACTAGCACAGAGGCACCATATGATGAAATCCCAGTCAACCATGCTAGATAACACTCCGGATTCCTAAAATAGGATGTGTGTGCATGTGAGATGCAAGGGTTTAGATGCAAGTGTGTGCAATATGTTTGCGCAATCTATGATGCCTTCAGGTTTTGTTAGATTAAGTTTGAGTATGATGTGATGAGAAAACAAAGCATACAAACTAATCTAACAAGTATATAAGAGATAAAGTTTTCATGAGCCAGTTAAAATAGATTCAAATGAGTTATCCTTTGGAATTGTAATGAAGTTAGGTGTTCCCCAGCAGAGTCGCCAAACTGTGGGACCCGATCCCGCGAGAGGGGTGGGGCGCGAGCCGCCACGCTCTCTCTTGGTCTCTCGTACCCACGCGATTGGCGTGTGCATTTTATTATTGGTTTTAATTCATCTTTTATGTGAACTTGGGATCACTAAGGCAATCCGAATTCCACACAAAGAGACTGACAGAGTCGCCACCTAGATGTGGGATCTAGGACCCATAATTAACCAGAAATCTAGACTCGCTACCTGGTTACAAGAATGGAAGGTATGGGGAGTTATCCACCACATGTACCATTCCTGCCCGATAATCGGTCTTCAATTCCAAAAGCTAACTCTTTTAAATTTATTTTAAATGGCTCATTCAACTCTTTGTTAATGTGAGAACTATGTGACATGCATCCTATGATCTAATTTCATTATGGATCCTAAATGTGTATCTTGATTCCTTAATTTGTTTGAATTCAATCTAGGTGCAAGTTCTCCTAAGATTCTAATTTCATGGAAAGTCCTAAGTGATTTAATTAAGAATTTACAAGAAAATTGATATACAAAACCCCACAATTTGTTGTGGAGCCGACTCACGGTTGGTATGCCATCAGACATCCAAGCTGCCTACGTAGCCAAGCCTCACTGGGATCAGAGTCGATGTCGTTCGGTGCACCTAAGCTAAGCTACTTATGCCTAACTCAACTAAGACACCGATCTAGACTGGATTGACTGTTTCAACAGTTTTAAGAGAAGTTATTTAATTCAAGTGGAAGATTTTATTATCCTAGGATTTCATCTAAGATGTTATATGATCCTATCTAAGTGCAAGTTGTCCCTTAGACTAATGCAGGTTAACCTACATCCTAGGTAACTAGGCTTGTCCTAGGAAAAATTTGGGTGACTAGTGTAACTAGACCTATGGCACGGTTGCTATCCATAGCAAACGTCCGTGATGAGGCTGGACTCGTAACTCTAGGACTCCCTAAAACCTAAGACTCCCTAAGACCTAGGACACGACCTGACATAAGTGTTCCTAAGTTAGGCTCTAATGGTTCTTATATCGGAAACCATAATCCAATGGTTCCGAAAGACATGAGATAAATTGATTCAAGTTCTTGAAGTTAATTAATTTCAGATTTCAAGGATTTTCGGTTTCTGGACATTTAAGGAATACCAAAGGTTCTAGGGTTCTCCAATTTCGGCCTCGAATGGCATCCAAGAAAGGGAATCGTGCGCTCTTTCCTTGTGTAATTTAATACTTAGGTTATAGCACCTTATTGCCTGGCATATCTCAGGATTTCCGTGGACAGTAACCTCGGAGCCAATAACATGCTATAGCTTAAATATTCAAATTGTCAAAGATCGGTTGCAATTGGGATACGATTATGGATGCACTGGCCATTTTACCAGGGAAATCTAAAGATCCTAAGATTTCTGTTTCAATGAATTAAAGAATTAATATGTAACAAAAATTTAAGGTTCTTTAGAAATTTTGATAATGATTTTTAATTAATTTCAATTTTGAGTGGATTTTATCAATTTTAAACCGCATGAGTGATTTTACAAGTGAATTTATTGCAAACGAATTCGAAATGGATTGAAATTTCTACAGCAGCAAGATGAGAATGTATGTAGCTTACTGGAAAATTTTTGTAGATTTTTACATTAAGCTCCTATTTAAGTTTGATTTAACAATAATATGACCAGATTGTTAAAATAACACAGAAACTACTAAACATAGAAATCTAATTTCAATGAAATTTCTACAGAAATAAGATATGGGTAAACATAGCATTCTGTGAGATTTTCATGAATTTTAAATACCATTTACTTCCAATTTCGAATTTTTCAATTTTAAGACCAGATTATGGATTTACACTACAACCCTTAGGAAACAACATCCAACTCAATTGAAACTTTTACAGTAGTAAGAAATATAAAATATAAGACTACTGAAAAAATTTTGAGAATTTTAATTGTGATATGATGTCAGTAAAACTTCTCACAAAATCTGATAATTTTCAAAGAAAATATTAAATAACATATCAAACAAAATCCAAAAATTCTCAAAACTTCATGGTTGAATGTATCAGTATCATATTATTTTTTCATGAAATTACATTAATTTTCGAATCTGTTTATTATATATTTCATTTTTCTTCGTCAAAAAGATGTTTTTGAAGAGTTTTCTATTTTTAAAACACGATTTTCGAGAAAATTACGACTTCGGAAAATGTCCTTTAACCTTGTTCTGATGTGATGAACACAAGAAAAATTTGAAATTCCACAAAACAAATCATCCTGAGATAGCTATTTTTTCAACTTTTGTAATTTCTCAGCCATTATTTTAAATGAAATTCCACTCTTCACTCAAATTTTCAAAATCCTTTGATTCAATGTCCGATCTGATCCGATGGTTATTTTAGTCTATTTAAATAGATCAGTGTATTAAATTTCGGGACGAATCGGAATTGAAACACTCATGTAGATCATGATTTTGAGCACACACATATAATATCGAATGAAATTCAATTAAATGCTAAAAACCATGCCAAAAATATATAAAGAATACCAAATAATCCTGGAAAAATCTGAGAATAGTGCACCTACCTGTGATGGAGATCCTCGCCGAATCCAAAAGCCGAAAATTCCGAAAAATCTCGCCGACGCTCGATCCTGCGTCCTTTCTTCCCTTTCTTTCTTTGCTTTTTTTTTTATTTCCACCACGTTGATCGCGCTCCTTGTCTTTAGGGTGCGTAGATCCGAGGTATACGCTTTGTCGCACCCTTTTTTATGATGAAGAAGACCCAAAGAACACTCCAATAATTCTTGATTGTATGATGCCTTGGAGAAGAAGAAGGAATTCAAGAATTCCTTTTTTGAAGAACACTTGAGAGAGAGATCACACTTCAAAGGAGAAAAGAAAAAAAAATTATTGGGAGGAGAGAGAAAATGGACGAATTTGGATTTTTTCCCCTTTTTCTGGATTGTTTGCTTTTGATTTTTATATAAAAAAAAGTTAGGGTTAAGAGAGAAATCGCAATTTCCAATGTGAGAGCTCCCTTTTTGGCTTGTTTCCAATTTTCCCCTCTTGCTTTCTTTCTTTCTTGTTTCCAAATTGGATTTGATTCAAATCTTAATTTCTTGTCAATCAAGACATGTTATTCTCATTCCACATTGCTTCTTTGGAAGAAAACCTTTTTAAGCAATCATTCCTCTTTTCCTTCTTTCCTTCTTTTCATTTTTTATTCTTTTTATTTTTCTTTTAACAAATATGATGTCACCATTGTGACATCATCAAGGTGGGTGCTCAACTCATGTGGCTCAACCATGTGGGCCGCCCACCATGGTGGTTGACCCATATGGGTGAACCCACATGAGCTCCATCTTTGCGGGCTTTAGCCCAATGGGCCATTTCACACGGGTTTCGGGTTTTTCCGTAAAAAATCAATAAAATCTTTCTAAATTCAACATTCTATATATGGACTCAACCCAGTTGACATTTATGGTGCATCCCTCACACATGATCGGACCATCTTTTTTGGAAAATAACTTTTCGGACCAAAATGCCCCTATTGACTGTTAGACATCCAAATGCGACCAAAATACCCTCAGATTGGTTAACCCCTAAAGGGAAAAATTAAAAATGGAAAGTCTTTGTGGTCAAACTTCAAAAATAGAAACTTTTAAAATTGGGTCATTTCGGTGAGCAATATTAAACAGAATCATTTGGTATCCCCTGAAAATACCCAAAATGCCCTCAACACTTAAAATTTCTAAATTAAGCGAAATTCCTGAGAAATTCTAAATTTAGCAGGTTTTCCAAAATTCAGGAAATCATTCATAATCTCTCAGACATATTTCGGGGATCAAAAGAATTACACAGGAAAAGACCAAATTACCCCAAGGTGCTAGAATTTTGGCGAGACTAGGGAAAACCCTAAGAAATTCTAAAAATAGCAGATTTTTAAAAATTTATGAACGGACTCAAGATTTCTTAGACACAACTTAGGGACCAAATATGATATGTTTGGAAATGTCTAAAATACCCCCGAAGTGCAAGACTAAGAGAAAATCTTGAGAGATATAAATTTAGCAGGTTTCCCAATGCTTACGAAATTACTCATAATCCATCAGCCGTACCCTCGAGATGGTTTTGGACATATGAGAAATGATTGAAATATCCATAAGATGATGAAAATGTGGAAGCCCCATGAGTTTCTAAAAATAACAGCTTTTTCAAAATTTGTAAAATCACTCAAGATTTCTCAAATATAACTCGGGGGTCAAACGAGACACATCGTGAATGACCAAAATACCCCTGCAGTGCAAAATAGGCAAAAATGAGGGAAACCCTGAAAATTCTAAAAATAGTAGGTTTTTTCATTTGCTTGGAAACTTGAACTTTCATCTTTCAGAGGCCAAAGGAACCCCCTAGAGACCTTCAGGATTGCGAATCAACTTCAAAACACTCATAATGAAATGAAATCTACCCTAAAATGCATGGATGCCTAATCTCATGCTGAATACGGAGATAAAAATTGATGATACTACCGAATCTTTTGCTTTTTAAAGCCTAGCAAAATGGGGGTTTCTACAATACCTGACTCCTAACTCGTTAGGTAGCGGAACATTGCGAAGCGATGATTAAGCAAGTCACTACTTGACATTTCACTGCTAATCATCTCGGTATTCAAATATTTGAGGAAACTAGTTCTCTCCCAAACATTCAGTACCAAGGCGAAACTACTTTTCACCAAACAACAATTAAACATGCCACTACTTGGCACCTCATCAACTAGCAATCAAAAATTATTTTTTTTTCTTAAAAAAGCTGCCCCTTGTTTGGGGTTTAACAAAGAAAAATATTTTTTTAGGCCCAAAGGGCTTGCAAACATGATTGATGGGTTTACCGATCTTATATCGAGCTCATTGATAGCATAGCTATCTCCTGCCGAGAAAAAATGGGAGTGCATGATCATTGCTGAAGACCAGACTCGAAAAACTTAATGGAATTTTTGGGTATTGACTCTTTTAAAGAGAGGAAAAGCATTCTGCTAAGATTTTAAGATTGCAAAAGTGAATTCTAAACTCCGTTGGGTACTAGATTTTCTGAAACATTGACTCTTTCAAAGAATGAGTTCGATTGATGAATTTGATTCAAGAGAGCGTTCAAATTTCTCTTGCTTCTATTTGCTGAAAATATTTATCTCAATTATCTTGTATTTGATATCTTTTATGATGCAACTCATAAAAGATGCCCCTAGTATGATTACTTCCATGACAGGATTCATTGGAGAGCAAAACCAGGATAGGTAAGAAAAGTTCAAGCTTGCTTGGGTTCTTTCTCTGGTATATGGGTAAAAGGATATCCATAATGGATGAGTCTGAGAATTTTTTCTTTCGTTGTTCACTACTTGAGGCTTTGATGTCTCTGGCAAGTTTGAACAAAATGTCTCTTGCCCTTTCCTTGATTTCCGGACCAGGATCCACTTTGAATTCTCTTTACATTTCAAAAGGTGTACTCTCGCTCTTCCAGTGCCAAACACTTCGGACATTGAGAGAGAAAAAATGATAAAAATAAGAAAAAAAAAACTTACAATGACTCAATCAAAGAAGACTCAAATTACTCAAGGGACTTGACTCACTTTTGACTCACCCTTAGATAAAATGTGTTATTTTATTATGGTAAGGCTAGCCACTTTTAGAGTACTCTCGAAAACCAAGTCAAAAGGCTCTAATTTCCTCCATCGGAATTTCCGTCATGGTTATTACCCCCTTTGGATTGCTCAGTCTTAATGCCCCTAGTTTAAAAGGATATCAAAGTAAGTCTTGTCGACACTACTCGGATTCCAGGATCCTGCCCTATGTTGAGGTCGCTTCTCCGTCTCCTTGATTTCTCTCTTCACAGGAAGTCACAACTATTGCCTTCCAGTATTCGGTCTAAAAGACCACTTGTCTCAACTTTCGCTTGCACTAGAATGACTTTCTAGGTGAGCTTGGGTTCAAAAGGGTAGGATGCTTCAAGTTCAAACGATTTGGACCGAATCTGGTCTAGCCAGACTACCTACGTACTCCAAAAATGGAGGATCAGATCCACGTAGTTCGCTTTGGGGTTTTTTCAAAGAATGGTTTAGCATTTAGCTTCAAAATTTGAAAGGGATTTTATCCCAAGGTTTGACCGAACCCAAATTAATCAGGTTGCCTACGTACCCCTGAAGAGTTGGGGATCAGGTCCGCGTAGTTCGGGTGCATAAATGCCCCGGGTTTATAATGTGCTTGAAAAGAAATGGTTTAATTTTACTTTTGGCCCAAAGGGTTTATAGAAGGATTTTTAAACATTGGGATTTTGGCCATAAAAGTTCAGACGTCCAAGGATGGCCTCCTGATGTATTTGATGTACAAGCTCTTTTGCTTAAGGTTCAAAGACTTAGAATTTTCTAGGAGTCTGACAGCATGTCAGGCAAAGCTACAACCACTGTGCTCCACTCCCATCTCGAAGATCTTAAATTTATGCTCAAGGTTCCAAAGCTCCTTGTCTCTTTCTTCTTCTTTTCATTTTTTTTCTTAGGGCTCAAATTTATCATACAACTTCCTTGCCATAAAGTCTTCTCTCAATATTTTATCAGCTCCACAGGATGTCTGATGTTTCACTCTTTAAAATTTTCACATTCAACTAGATGTTTAAAGCCAATGGAGTCTTGCTTTGCTCAACGACAGGGTATTCCCCTGGTTTATCCTTATAAGATCAAGCAAGACTATCTCAAACCCCTCTAAACAGGTTTATCAATTCTTTGCGTTCCTCGGGAGATAAATTTTTGCCACTCCATCATTCCTGAGTTTCGAATTTCGATACCACTATCAATGGGCTTCAATTTCTTCTTTAAGTGGCTATGCTCGACGCTCTTCCTCTCGTTTGACCTTTTTCAGATCTCGAGGAGAATTTTGTCTGCATTCTCATCCGAGAAGGGGGTCTTTAGTTGTTTAAACATTAGATCTAAGAGTGAATCATAAAACATTGAAGATACAGAACCAAATGCTTTATTGAATTGAAAACTTTGAAGTACATATGGGCTCTTCATCAGTTCTGATAGACAATAAAACACTGACTTTATATAAGAAAGACTGACAGACATGACACTTCTTTTTTTTTTTTTTTTTACATTGACACTACGAGACTCACCAACTTTCGACCTAGGAGTTGGTAGAAACTTGATAAAAAATAAATCTTGAAATAAGATACTTGACATATGACTCTTGAAACATAACAGTTGAACATAGGCAAGGAATTGGCACTAAAATTCACAAGTAGCACGCCTTCCTCCATGATAATGCTGGCTAAGGAGTTCGACCCTGGTTCAGAAACCTTGGAAATGGTGGTCCTCTGAAGTCCTGTTGACTTGGACCAAATTGTCTTTGAAAACCTGCTGGTGACAGCACCTTCTCTGCCTCAACATTCTCAAGATATTCAAACTCTGATATTTTTCTTTTCCCTTCAACTTTTTCCCTGGCTCTGGAGTGACATAAGTGATAGGATCTCTGCGAGATTGAATGGTTCTTTCAAGTGTCCGATTCGCAAAAGCATAGATTTCAGTAAGAGCAGAAAAGTCTTTCTCTATCCGGTTCTGGATTGCATGTTTCAAAGCTAAACAATTCTCTGTCAGGTGACCCGGGCCTCTATGATTCTCACAGTATTGATCCATCCTCCAATTGTTGGGGAATGGTTCAGGCACAGGTTTAATATCTGGAAGTCTCAAACAACCTTCAGTGACCCATTTCTTCATGATGACTATAAGAGAACAAGGCATTTGAGTGAATTCTCTTTCCCGTTTCTGACCCATCTTTTCTTCCTCTAACACTGGCTTCTTGAAAGGTTGGTGAGAAGGTCCAACATTCTTAACCTCCCTCGAAGCAATGAAAGGCTTCTTAAGAGGTTGTCGAGAAGGTCTAACATTTCTAACTTCCTTTGGAGCAACGTAATGCTTTTTTCCATTATGCAAATCAACATATCTATCAAGGATTAAACTCTGAACAGAGGCCTCTTCTGTCATAGTACCCATATCAACAAGTTGCTTTGGACCAGAGTCACATTTAATGGACAAGTGTTGCATCTGAATTTTCATCTCCCTCACCTCCTCAGTTAGCATAGCCATCTGACCAAAGAGTTTGACCATCCAGTTTTCCATTCTGACAAGTGTAGTCTTCTCAACAGATTCTTCTACAGATCGGGTGCTTGATGGGACAAGTTGGGTCTCAGAAATAGGGTGAATGAGAGATGCAGGATCCAAGATTGGTCCTTCAGTAGAAATGACATTTATCGAAGCTAGCGGAGGGACAGCATGAGCATCGAAAGGCTTTTGAGGAACACCAGGCTCTTCAATAGTGAGCTCGTCTTCATCGATCATATCTTGCACTTTATGCTTCAGAGTATAACATTTATTAGTCGTATGACCCGAACCACGATGATATGCACAAAATAAATCCTTTCTCCAATTCTTAGGTAGAGGATTAGGTAGGACTCTTTGTTCAGGCAATTCAATCTTGTTGTCCTTGATCAATCTCCTAAGAATGTAGGATAATGAGCAAGGAAGCGGAGTAAATTTTCTTGTTTTCTTTTCTGCTGTCTCTTCCCCTTCCAATACTGTTTTGACTGGAGTCCTAACAGAATTGACATTATGTACCTCCTTTGGCTCGACCATAGGTCTTTTCCCTTCTTTGATATCAGATAAAGTCTTGGACCTCAAGCCTTTTACCAAAGCATCTTCAGTTTGAGTTCTCGTCTTTATCAGATGATCAAAACTTGGGTAGTGCTGAGGTGCCATGAAATGAAAATATTCGGAGGATAGGCTCTTTACTACCAGTTTGATTTGATCTGCCTCTGAGAGTGCTTGACTCAATTGCGCTAACTTTCTTTTCCATCCCCGGATAAAAGAGGTAAAGGTCTCCTGCGGCCCTTGTTTCAACTGCTTCAAATCCCTCTTCGTAACCTCTATCCTGTCCTCCATCGAAAATTGTTCGACCAGTTTGTTTGCAATAGCCTCCATAGTCCTGACTTCTTCGGGTTTCAGGTGTAAGAACCACTGTTTTGCGATTCCCACAAGGGACACTAGGAATAGTTGTGCCATCTGCTCGGGGTTGAGTCCATGTTGTTGGGAAAGCTTTATGAACCATCCTACATGACTCCGAGGACACCCAGTCCCATCATATTTATCATAGTCAGGGGTTTTGAATTTGGGTGGCAGATAGCCTCAGGAGGTATCATAAACTCAAAAATATCGAACTTCTTTGGTCCCTGAAATTTCATATTCTCTACATCTTGAGCCAACTTTCTGAACTTGTTGTACATCTCATTCTCTAACTTATCATACATCTCTTTTTCTTTACTGACCATAGGTACACAATATTCCTCAGCATACTGTTCATCCTTTAAATTGATTTCGAATGGTGAAACAGTTGGTCTGTTCGAATCTGGAGATGCAACTCGAGGAGATTGGGGTATTGGCCCTCTAGGATTGGAGGCCTTGTCAGTATTCTGAATTTTCTTATGGGTAATCTCCTCCTTCATGCTCGCCATGTCGCGAGTGAGATTTTTCAGCATCTCCTGAATGGCTATCATAGGATCAACTGGGTCAGCCATTGGATGAACCTCTGGTAATTCAAACAGTTAAGACAAAGAGAGTAAAGGTATTCTCGATGTAATGAGAGGATCAACTGAGTCTAGATATCAAAGATGATCTAGACCAAGCAGGTTTGGCTAAGATTGTCTTTTTAGGAACAGTGATTTGCACTCTTTAGAATCTTGAAATGGAGGTTAAAACACTAGGTTAAATGGATGATAACGGAGATAAAATATCTTGTACAAATAGAGACAAAAACAGTCCTGAACATGTTTGAATTACAAAACAGGGAGGTTAATCTATGAAGGTCAAAGAAAGGTAGGCACTGATAACATGACCTACACCAACAAGATCTCAAGGAATCTTCAATTTATCACTTCAAGTCTTTTTGAGATATGGCTGCTCTCTTTTGGCGTATGAAAAAGTTAAGAATGATAACACCCTTAATCTAAATGGGTTTAGACCTCAGCAATAATCTTGCACTCGTGACAGATAGGGAAGATTTAGCTAATCCATCAATGATCATGGTATAAGAAAGGTAAATCCATGATGGAAAATATGAATCAGTTATATGTACAAAAGATCAAAGAAAATAGATTATGACCAAAGTCAAGAATCTGATGATAATCCACAAATGGATAAATAGGAATAAACAAAAGAATCACGATACAACAAACTCATGGTTTATCCCTGACTTTGAATAATAGCAGTCATGCTCAAAATATTCCAGGTAAAATCCGGCAGCATAACAGCTATACAAGAAGGTCGAAGTAAGGTAAACTCATGGTTTAACTTTAAAGGATAGCGGTCATGCTCAAAATATTCTGCGAAAAATTTGCCAGCATAACGACTAAACAAGAAAGTCAAGGTAAGGTAAACTCATGGTTTGACTAACTCTAAATGATAGCGGTCATGCTCAAAATATTCTGGACAAAATCCGGCAGCATGACGACGCTAGAAAGGATTCCCACAACTCAACCAAAGGTATATGAATAACGGTGGTAAGATAAGCTCGGAAAATGGTTACCAGAGAAAGGTGGCCAAATGAAGGACCGACCAAAGGTGAGAACATATATGACAACGGGTCAAATCCTATAATCAACAGATCAAAGGACAAAACTCGGCCAAGGAAATGGCAAGCAAAAGCCACTGACTAGATCTAGATCTGAACAGAGAATGGATATAAACAATTGAAATGAATAAGGAACTCTAAATAAGAGGAGAACCCTAATATACATAATCAGTATATATATATATATATATAGGTATATACACATATACATATATCCTATTCAGGGGAACCAGCCCTAATTCTAATATAGCGGAGTCAAGGAAGTCTCGACTATAGACAGACTGATGAGTGTGCTAGGACCGTGTTGTAGCCATATAAAATGAGCTACCCTAGTCTACAAATGGGACAAAGCTCCTAACTCTAGGCTCCACATGTGTGAGCAACACATGTTCGACCCTTATATGAATGCAATATACTTATATAAACACGGGTACTTCTTAGTTGGGTTTCACTAAGTCAGTAAGTATATACATAATATATAAAACAAAGTAGGGCTCCAGACTCAATCTATCGGGTACTATGCGTATGAACCATACTTAATATATATAACAAAAGTACGCCCAATGTTATACATAGTATGCTTCATTGCTCATCGGCTGTTGTAAATACAAGTACGCCTAGTGTTTACGGCAGCAGCACCGGCGCATAGCTTGGAAATAAATACAACATCACCATCAGGGTATGGTATCCCAGTCGGGCATGCATTGTATCTATCCCTTGGAGCCAAGAATAATGAAAAACAATGGAAAAAAATAAAGAATAAACAATATGATAACATATGATGTGCAGTGTGTGAATCCCTTGTTTTAATTACGCACCTATCCGGTTCCCCTGGATTCTAACGATAGAGTTCCCATTTAAAATGATTTTAACTCAAATTTCTCCAAAGTTAGTAAAAATGGCATTTTTAAAGAGTTAGGCAATGTTTCAAAAACTCCCCAGCAGAGTCGCCAGCCTGTGGACCCCGATCCGAGGATGATGAGGAAACGAGTCCCTACATCCTCTAGATCTCCAGAACGTGAAGGAGAGCTCTGCCAAGGAACTCTCGAAACGGTGCCACTCTCACAGCATATCATGAGTGGCGATATAAAAGGAAAGAGATACATCCTGATCCGGAGCCAGGGCTCGAAACCAAGATATATCTAAAAATAACTCAGAGTCACCATCCATGGATACGCCATGGAACCAAAACAAATGCTCTGTTTGCAATGGATAACCAGAGATACAAAAGGTCCGTGCCTGATGACGAATGGAGAAGGTCCGAAGAGCACCCCCAATTCGCCCGAGTGCGAACACTTGGTCTCTTATGCCATTTATTATTAACTCCAAAGAATTTTGGGTAAAATCATGTGAAATGGGAACAAAATATCCCCAGGAAAACGTCTACCTAATCATGCATGACCAAGGGATGAAATAATAAGCACATAAAATAAAAAATGTGTCGCCTAATCACAACTAGGTTATGAGTGACATACCTAACTGGTGTCTAAGTTCTGGTGGACAAACACATGCATGTTACAGCTACAGGTATAGGGTCTGCACAAGAAAGTAAGAAAACACAACAAAATATACAATATAACAACACAACAAATCCTAAGACTCTAAAAGATTTAGCCCGAGTCCTCGGATGGTCTGATGTTCATCCAAAGAAGCCTATGTATCCCCGCCTTCACGAGAATCAAGGCAACGTAGTTCTTCGCACCTATTCTAAACTATGATGCCTAAGACACCTAGACCTCTATCTTAGACTCGATCTAAAAGACCGGACTAATTATTAAAGCCTCTTGAACGATTATTTAAATTCCAGTGAATTGTAGATTTTAGGACACCCTAATGCCCTAACTAAATGCAGGTTAGCCCTAACCTAATGCAGGTGGTTCCTACAACCTATGTGTAACTAGGCTGTATTTCCTAAGGAAAACAAAGGGTTGACTAACGCATCCTATTCTAGTCATCAGTCGGCGATGTGGATCGCCAACTGACCGGACAAAGGCGCTCCTATAACTCTAGGACAAACCCCTAATTCTAAAACAAACACAAACAAAGCACATAACAAATCAAAGACAAACTCCTAACTCTAAAACTCTCTATCTAGGACAAACTCCTTACTCTAGAGGAAGATCTTGTTGAAAACAAAGTTTTGAAGTAAAAGAGGTAAAGCATTTATTTACAAAGTTTGGCTGGACTTGGGATGAAGATCCCAAGCTGCACTACGTACCTCGTGGAAGAGGATCAAGCCAACGTAGTTCGAAACGAACTCTCCTAATACGCTATAAAACTAACACTTTAGATTTTTTTGAAGGTTTTTGATGATTTTCAAATGCTTTTGATGTGTTTTTATATTTTTTTGTGATTAAAAGTGTGTTAACACCCTTTCGGCTAAAGGGGATCCGATAGAAGAGCCTCTATACCCACCATATCGCGGTAGGGTATTAAAGAGGGAAATGGGATCCCTAAAGCCTAAGGAGAAAGAAATCAAAATAGGGGGGACTAAAATCCCAAAGAAAAGAATAATCTCGAAGAGACGAGAACAAAACTAACGGGCCCTAATAAATCTCTAAAGGAGACGATATCTAACCCGCGAGGGAAAACCGTAAACAAACGATAGATGAAAAGCTTCTAACCCTAAGGGTAGACTTCTAAACAAAAGGGACAGACGAAAACTCTATAAGAAGAATTACTAAACAATCAGTCACTGAGGAAGGGTCCTAACTAGTTAAACACTCTAAGAGGAGGGAATCCCTTAAGTCCTGTAAGAAAAGATGGCCTCCAAGAAGGGAAAATCCCTAAGCCCATGAGAAATGATGAGATAAGCAAAAAGACACGAAGGGCAAAGGGATATAAAACTTAAGGGTGTCTAAAAGGACTAAGTCCTCTACTAGAGGGGGGGTTCTACTTAAGGCTAGGTAAGCCTCCTATGGGTGCTCTTCTAATGAGACCAAGGTGATCTCCAAAAGGGGAGACTATCTAATGATACACAAACTTTGCTCCCTGAACCATACACACTACACCTTATTACTCTTCCCTTAAATTCCTTTGCTCATGAACCACAGTGAAGCCTAGTAGACCTCCACTCCATTCAAAGGATACATCTCAAAAGGAAATAAAGCAAGACTCTAAAGTATTGCTTCATGATTATCCATGACATAAACATATGAATCTCGATATAAAAGATGTCAAGGCAGTCAACTAACACCCGGATAACCACAGATGGATGTTAGGCTTTACAAGATAATCTCGCACTATGAACAAGGCAAAACATGCTCCAGATTTTGTGAGTAAATGCAACAAAAGATATTCTGAAACTTCATGAAGAAAATGCGATAGAGCATGCTTCAGAATCTCATTGACACAGACAAAAGCATACACCCTAGATCTCATCAATACATACCACGGAAAATTATCCAAAGTCTCAATAACAAATACAATATAATACGCTCAAAACCCGCTCTGAATTTTCCTTGAAATCATTATTTTTATCGATTAGAAATCCTTCCTTTTGGCGACCTGAACATGCTCTTTTGTAATCCATGGATTATTAAAAAAAAAATTGAATTTGGCGCAGACTACAAGATGTGACGAAGAGAATTAAAAAGATGCATGAATTCATACCCGTGACACGGGGCAAGAAAAGAGAAATTAGATGATTCAAATAATCAAACCCACGACATGGGGTCTCCTGTGAAATCAGATGATACTTGTATCATCTGATTTCCTACAATTATGCATACATCACTTCACAATCCATTCACCGCAGAATCTTATATTTTCATCTTGCATTCAAAGATCAAATCAGCATCAAAATCATAGTGTAAAAAATAGGTCGCATATATGATAAATTCAAATCAAAGAATTTGATTCAGATTCACATCAAAGGGCAAAAGAAAAAGGCTGCAAAGAAATCAAGATCAAAGATCTGATCCAGATCCAAATCACAAAGCCAAATGGGTTGCAAATATGAGAGATCTAAATCAAGAGATCTGATCTGGATCCAGATCACCATGCCAATGGGCAACGGATGTGAGAGGTCCAAATCAAGATTTTCTCGGCATCCAAACAGGCCTTAATGGTGAATAAAATTCTTTTTCAAACATGATATGCAGAGAGGGTGATAAGATTACCTTATTGTAGGGATCAAGAGCCGAGCGGGGGTCGCTTCTGAACGTCTCGAGATCCGCGAAAACGCCACGAAATTTTGCCCAAAATCTGCGGCGCTTGCAAATGGGGGTCGGAAATATTGGGAATGGGTTTTGGAGAGTGGCAGTGGAGATGGTTTTCGCCGAGGCCTCTTTCTCTCTCTGTTTCTCTCTCTCCTCCCTCCTGAACCAAGATGGGGTCCCAGATGAAGACGGTTGAGCGTGGAGATGGTGGCGATGGCCGACGATGATCGGAGTTGCCGGAGAAAACCACTCTCTCCCTCTCTCTCTCTCTCTCTCTCTCTCTCTCTCTCTCTCTGCTCCTCTATTGCTCTGCTTTTTCTTTTAAAAATAAATCAAGGAGAAGAAGTTGGAGGTGAGGTGGAGGAGATGGTGGCTTGGTCGGGTTTTGGAGGTGGGTTTGAGGCCGGATTCCGGCAAGGACGGCCGGAGAAGATGGGGTGTAAGGAGAGGGTTTTGGTGGTTGTAGAGGGGTTTTGGGTGTGGTTTGAAATGAACAGAAATGGGTTCGGTGGTAGAAATGATGGTGTGATGGGGTTAGGTTTAATGGAAATGGAGGTGGTGGTGGTTGATGGGATTTATTGGTGGAGATGATGGCCGAGGTAGTGGTGGAGGGAGATGGCCGGCTGGATTCCGGCGAGGGTTCTCGGAGAAGAAAGTGAAGGTGAGGTAATAGAAAGTGGCGGATGCGAAGATGGGGGTTTTGAGCTGGAATTTGAAGAGGGATTAGAGGTGGTGGCTGAGATGATGGCTAATGTGGGTTTTGAGGGTGAGGATGGAGCCGGATTGCAGAAATGGTCGAAGTTTCGGGTTTGGATGAAGCTCGGTTGGGTTTTAATGGTGGTGGTGATGAAGGTTGACGGATTCGGGTGAGGATCACCGGAGGAGATGAAGATGGGATGGTTGATGGGGTGGAGAAGAAGAAGGTAAAAAAAATCCAAGGTTCTGCTCCCCTTTTTTATTCAAAAAATGAGAAAACCTCTCCTTGCGGCTGCTCCAAATGAGGTTTCTCTCTTGGGGAGAAGAAAACTCCTCCCCCTCTAAGCCCTAGTTTGTTGGTTTATATAGGGAGGTGAAAAATTCATGCCTTTGTTTCCCCTTGGGACAACCCCCTATGCAGTTAATTCACCCCCCCTACAAAAAGAAGATGACATACTAGCCTTATTTCTCACATGAACAAACCACTCTAAGATAATTAGCCCCTTCTTTTATAGGGAATGATATACTTGTACCCCCTTATCCTTCCTTGGACACTCTATCTCATTTCTAATTCACCGCCCTCCTTTAAATGATTCACACCTCTTTTCTTTAAGGAAATCACACACTTATTTGGCCCATCTTACTAAGCAAATTTCATCAATTCTTCTAAAATTTTACAGACACCTACTTAGGACCTTAACCTACCCTAAAGCTGATTTAGGGACACTATTTTACTGGTTCAAAGGGATTTTTATTCAAAATGATGGGTTTAGGGTTCGATCAAAATGGGGTGTCTACAAGGACTTTCCCAAAAAATAGATTTTAGGATAACTCTCACATGCATTGAACCAAACCGAATGAAAAGAATCAAAAGATGCATCTAGGAACCACATTGAAATTACATCATCTAGGATACATGTCCCGTAGTTTGCACATCAAGAGAGTTTAAATGAGCCTTTTAAAAGAAATTTAAAAGAGTTAATCTTTGGAATTGAGGACCGGATTATCGGGTAAGAATGGTGCATACGGTGGTAATCCGCCATACCTTCCATTCTCATAATCAGGTAACGAATCAAGACTTCTGGGATCGCAGATCATTGTCGTGTCACTTATGGGTCCTAGGTCCCTTACCTAAGTGGCAACTCTGGTCATTCTCTTTTGCGTGAAATTCAGATTTCTTTTTTGATCCCAAATTCACGGAAAAGATGATTTATATGAATAATAAAAATCACACGCCATTCGCGTGGGTACAAGAGACCAAGAGGAAGGCGGGTCGCGCCCACCTCGCGGGATCAGGTCCTAGAGACTTGCGAATCCACTGTGGCCCACCTAACTTCATTAATATTTCAAAGGATGACTCATTTGGAATGAGTTTAATTGGCTCATAAAAACTCTATCTTATATCTTTCTATTGGTCTTTGCTAGGTTGGTTTGTATGTTATGCTTTATTTTCTTATCACACTATAATGCAAACTAAATCTAACAAAACCTGAAGGCATCATAGATTACAAGAACTTACTGCACACACTTACTTCACTTGCATCCAAATCCCTGCATATCACATGCACACACGTCCTATTTAGGAACCGGAAGTGTTATCTAGCATGGTTGACTTGGAGGTCATGACCCGGTGCCTCTATGTTAGAGAAGCATTCCACTCTTAGCCTAGTACCTTTATGGTGCGTAAACGGATATGTTGGTTCACGTACTGCTATTCTGGACACCGGTAGAGTATATCAAACACGGATTCATGCTGAGGGAACTCTTAGCCTTACCCCTAGATTACCCCACACATGCATATAGTATGAACACGCATGCCTCACGTGTGTGTGGGCCTACATTAGGATATTCTACCCATTTGTGTCTAGATTAGGCCGTAGTCCATATTCCAATGGCTACGATCGATTTTTAGGTACACAAACAAAGTCATGAGTCGAGACCCTTTCTCCACTCCGCTAGATTAGGATTAGGATGTGATCCCTTCAGGTAGCGCCAGATAAAATGTAAGAAGACTAAAAAAAAATTTCCTTCGAGATTATGATATAAATATCATCTTTCCCAAGATCTCATAGGCTAGTTTCTTCTTGATCTATCCTTAACAGCAATCTTGCGCGATCTCACCAAATTACAAATTTTGATCTCTCTCCTAATGGTCTGGCCATACCCATATCTTTCCTCATTTCTTCTTGATCGCATCATTTTTTAATTATCCTACTATCACCAACACCCCACATCCTCAGAGAGTCGTTCGAACCTAGTCTTTTAACAAATGATGTATGTTCCCGGATTCTCCAACCTAATATACCCAGCGGCATTTCCAACCAAATCCTCAGCGAACTTTGCCCCCAAACCCCCAACAGCATCTGTTACCAAATCACAAGCGGACTTTGTACCCAAACTCCCAACGACATTTGCATCCAAATCCCAACCAGACTTTGTACCCAAACCCCCAAGCAGCGTTTGCAACCAAATCCCGAGATGACTTTGTACCCAAATCCCCAGCTGCGTTTGTAACCAAATCCCTAGCTGACTTTGTACCCAAATCCTTAGCGGCATTTACAACCAAATCCCCAGCGAAGTTTGTACCCGCGTCCACAACAGAGTTTGTGACCAAACCAGGCATTCAAAACCACCAACAGCCTCATTAGTTCCCAGCAAAAGTCTTTCGAAATACTTCTAAACCCAGTATAAAGCCACTTCCACATGGTATCTAATCTAAGTTAACCCGCTATGACGGGTTCACTCTCCAGGTGTGGACCCCAATCCTGAGGGGGTGGCGGGCAAAGAGAAAGGGTCCCCTGTCGGTCCTTTGGATCATCCACATGAAGGAGAGCTCTACCAAAGAACTCTCAAAACAGGTGCCACATTCATAGCATAGCACGAGTGGCGATATAAATGAATGAGATACATGTTGATCTAGAGCCAAGGCTCTTAACCAAGACATACCTGAAAATAACTCAGAGTCGCCATCCATGGATAGTCCATAGAAGCCCAAAAATAAATCCTTTGTGCAATAGATAACCAGAAATATATATGGGTCTGTGCCTGATTACGGATGAGGAAGGTCCGAAGAGCATCTCAATTCGTTCGAGTGCGAGCACTTGGTCTCGTATGCCATTTATTTATTAGCTTTGAAGAGTTTTGGGCCAAAATCAGGTGAAATGGGAACAAGTATCCCCGAGCGAACTTCTACCAAAACATGCATGATTCGGGGATAATAAGCACATACAAAATAAATAAAAGAAGTGTCACCTAAGCATAGCTAAGTTATGAGTGTCATGCCTAATGGATGTCTAAGTTCTGGTGGGCAAACACATGCATGCTGCAGCTAAAGGTTTAAGGTTTGTACAGGAAAGTAAGAAAACACAACAAAACATACAACACGACTCGATACTACACACGACATAACATAACAAACCCTAAAACTCTAAACGTTTTCGCCTGATTCTTTGGATGGTCTGGTATTCATCCAAAGCCGCCTACATATCCCCGCCTCCACGAGAATAAAGGCAACGTAGTTCTTCGCGCCTATTCTAAACTATGATGCCTAAGACATCTACACCACTAAACTAGACTCGATCTAAAAGACCAGACTGGTTATTAAAGCTTCTTGAGTGATATTTAGGTTCAAGTGAACTGTAGACTTTAAGACACCCTATATGTCCTAACTAAATGCATATTTTTTAACCCTAAGGTAATGCAAGCGGTTCATATATCCTATGTGTAACTAGGTTGTATGTCCTAAGAAAAATAAGGGGCAGACTAACGCATCATATTCTAGTCATCAGTCAGCGATGTGGATCGCCAACTGACCGGACGGAGGCATTCCTAGCTAGGATAAACTCCTAACTCTAACACAAATACAAACCAAACACACAACAATCGAACAACATATCAAGGACAAACTCCTAACTCTAAAACTCTCTATCTAGGACAAACTCCTAACTCTAGAGGAAGAGTTTTTGAAAAACAAGATTTTAAAGTTGTTTGAATGATCTTTTAAAGATTTATAAAATTCTATTAAAGTTTGAAATATTTTTTACAAAAGTTTGACTGGACTTGGGACGAGAATCCCAAGCTGCCTATGTACCTCGTGGGAGAGGATCAAGCCAACGGAGTTTGGAAACAAACTCTCATAACTACCACTAAAACTTCAACTTTCTAAATATTTTAGAATTTCTTAAAGTTTTCAAATGTTTCTTGAGTTTCAAATTTATAATGTTTTTTGGATTTTAAAGTTCTCAAGTGCTTTTTGGATTTTTAAACGTTTCAATTTTTTTTTTTAGATTTTTAAAATATTTTAACTCTTTTGGTCAAAGGCCAAAGAGAACACACAAAGCAACACACTAGGGCAAATCCTTATGGTAAAGGGGAAACCCCAAATAAAAAAATTCACGAAGAGTGAAATGATCCCAAAACGAGTAAACTAGTGTCCCAAGAAAAAAATGAAAATGTTCTAAGATTCCAAATAGGTAAGTTCTAATAAGACTAAGCTAGTCTCTAAAGGGAAAGAAATATCTATGACAAAGGATAAATTCCTAAACAAGTGACACTGAAGAAGGGGTGCAAATAAGCTAAAGCATATCTCACAACTCCATAAAAGAATGGGGAAATAAGTCAAAGGCTCGCTAATAACGCTACCAAAATATGGGAGGAAATAAGTCAAAGATTCGCTAATAACACTACCAAAATATGGGGGGAAATAAGTCAAAGACTCGCTATTAATGCTGCCAAAATGTCTCCCTAAGGGTAGGCTCTAAACGACAGGGCTTGTCTCTAAAGGAGAATCTCCTTAATGAGACACAGTGTGTCTCCTAGTGGAGCTCTAGATGACTCTTTCATTGCCCTTGCAATGAATGAAGGACCTAATGGTGTCTAAAAGACTAAGAAAGTCAACTAAAATAAAGAGGGGAATGCTACTTGGACTAAGCAAGTCCCCTAAGGATGGGCTTGGGCTAACGCCTTCATCGCCCTTTTACAATGAAAAAGAAAGAAAATTGAATAAGCTAAACGAGTCTCACAAAAACACATGAAGATGAAAGAAATAGTTTTAAGTAGACTCTAACGAACTTCCTAAGTATTCCACAGGTCCTATCCAAACACAGCAGTGCTAACACCATTTCTTTCAAGAAACTAAATCCATAGACACCATACAGGGGTTATACTCTCAAAAAAAAAGTCGAGGTATCATTGGGGTATGAACCTCTGATCCCAATATCCATTTCAGAAGTATCTTAATTCTCTCCTAGTCATCTCATATTGGTAATAATGGAAATAAAATTTGAGAAACAATCATAATCTCCAAACACACATGGACCACAAATTAAATAATGTGAAGACACACGATGACTAAAATAACGTGGTGTTTTTACTCTTCTTCTAAAATTACACGAACCTGTTGAAGGTAACACTGAATAAAAAAAAAACTTGAAGATAACAGCCGAGCCTAATCTCTTCTTTCATTGCATGATCAAAATTTCTCAACAACAGTAGATTAATCGTGAGAATGAGATCGGATTCTGATCTAATATTAATAGTGTTGAACCAAAGCATCCGATCTCAAAACTTTTACCAAAAACAATATCCGCTCAAAAGTATATGCTATTTTAGAGCTTAGACTACAAAAAAGTGAAATCTATTGATTTAAAATGAAATGAAAAACCTAGGGTTTCAAGGCTTTGGTATGAGGTCTGATGAAGGCATAAAAAGAAGAAAATTGTGCTACAACAAAATCTGAGTGAAGAAGAAGGATCGGTCGGAGTTTTGTCCAGAATCTCGCCGGTGATTTGGCCGGAAATGAAAAGGAATTGATCGGTAAAAATGGTGTTTTCTAGGGTTTAGAGGTGCAAGAAAGTAAGGAATAGAAAAACCTAGTGGAGAATTAAGAGAATATAGTAGCAAGAGAAAAACATCACCGGATCTTGGCCGGAATCCGGCGGATCTAACTGGAGAAGATAAAAAAATGATGGAACCCTAATTTTCCTCTCTCTCTCTCTGCTACTTTCTCTCCTCTTCTATTTTTCCCAACAAGAATGAGAACCCTCTCCTAATTCGTTTGCTTTTTTTTATAAAGAAGTGGCACATTTTGCCACCCCCTCTCTCTTCCAGGACAACCCCAATTTATTTTATTTATGACTACTCTTTTGCTCTATGAGGGGTGTCTAAGCACAAAAGGTGTAAGCCCAAGGGTTTCACTGGGTTAATCATTCACCTTACCTCTTGTTTTGATGCTAGCAAACTAAATTGATTAGCATTTATGGACTTACGAGTTGCTTTGAGGTGTTGTGTTGTATACAGAAATTTCATGTCATAATCGCCATTACACAACTCTTCACAATACATGACTCGTGGATCAAGGATCAAAGGAACCAAGAGCACCTACATTGCAGTCATCCTCATTTGAAGATGCTCAAGTAAAGAAGCTCATCATGAAGATCCCACAAGTTCCTAAGCAAGTGTTAAGAAGGAGCTTGGAGCTGAACATACCATTGGTGACACCTCATGCACCTCACTACATGAAGTGAAGATTAGAGGATGTCATAAGAGCCAAGACAAGGTCAAGATGTTCACCCAAGACGAAGAAGTCCAAGAAAGTGCAAAGGAGCTAAGACATTCCAAGAAGACTCAAGGTTCTTATTTTTAGAATGTATTTGGAGTCATCTTGATTTTATGTTTAAATGCACTTTCAAAATGTTTTCAAATGGCTTTTATACTTAACATTTTACATCTTTGAAAACCATCAACACACCCAAAAATGTGTTTGAAAACCTTGGACTTTAGCCCAGAGACCATAGCTCAAAAGCCCCTGGATTTTAAGTTAAAATGGAATTTCACTCAAGGCCAATCGATTGGGCTATTCCGGGCGACCGCAGGATGGAACCTGGAAATCTAGGCCATCTCGAATTTTATCGGGCCAGTCGATCGGGTTAAGCCGGGCGACCGCGGATGCGCTTCTGTTTCAAACAGAACAATCCAATTTGGTCTAGGACGGGAGACCGCCGTGGGTCAGTCTACCGAGATAGGTTTTATGAGCCAAATTTTTGAGCCAACAGCTAGCCCTCGCTGGGCGACCACCATTCGGCAGGTCGACCGTGACAGTAAGAAATTTGAAAGTAGAATAGGGCGCCCGATAGGGGCGTGCGACCGCCGTAGCCCGGTCGACCGCCGCGGTCGAGCAAACTAGCCGTTGGGGCATTATCTGCTTGACTTGTTTAAGCCATTTATTTATTGTTTTACCCCAAACGGTCATATTTTCAAATACACTATATATACATGATTAAAACCTATCTCTAAAAGCTTTTTGAACATTTGAGAAAGATCAAATCCCATTTGTCTTTGAGCTTCAACATTTTATTTCAAAAGCTAAAAACATCTTTGATATTTTATTTCTACAAGTTATCAAGAGGCACTCCATAGGGCTTTTATTTGTTTATTTCTTGGAGTGATTGTGGGCTTAAACTTTGTAATCCGCCTATTAAGAGGCAAGAGAGTTTTTATTTTTCTTTGTTCTTCATTGATGGTCTTCTCTTCGGCCTGGAAGAATTGTGAAGAAGAGGGTCTTCTCTTCGGGCGGTGAACAAAGGTGAAGACGGCATATGAGGGTGTATTGTCTCGCTGAAGGCTTCGTGCGGATGGGCTTTGCTTTGGCCCTTGAGAATGTAAAAACTTATTGTAAGAGCTTCGAGATTAGGCTTGAAATCTCACCGTAGTGGATTACCCAAGGAGCCAAACTTGGAAGAGTGGAGTAGGTCAAGTTGTGACCGAACCACTATAAATCTTAGTGTCCACATTGTGGTGTGCATTGTCTCTCTATTTTTTTCCTTCTCTTGCATGTGTGGTGATTAGTAATCTCTAACCTTCTTATGTTTATGCTTTAATTGAACAAGGGTTAGTGAATGCACTTAAGATAAATGTCTAAATCCTAAATGTGCATGATTAGAAAGTTTAATCCCTAGAGTTTATTGATATACCTATTTGAACAAGGGTTAAACTACTTAGTGTTTAATTAAATGAATTAATTTTTAATCTCCTTTAATTAAGCCTAAAATTTCAAATTGACAAATGCACCCCCCATCTTGGATTGGCACACCTGTATTTCATTTGGTATCAAAGCTTAGGCTCTTAAAGAGATTTTAAATTTTAAAAATCTACAAGAGAAAAAATCTGTGACAATCCCTATGGATTTTGAGAAAGGCCGATCCACCCTAACTCCTTCATTATTTGATGGAACGAATTATGGAGCTTCAAAAGTACAAATGGAAGCCTATCAGAAATTCATAGATAATGACATTTTATATATCATTAAAGAGGAAATTTTTTTTTCAAGGAAATGCACTGAAGGTGATATGAAATTGTTTTCCTTGAATTCAAAGGCTATGATTTTATTATCTTGTGGTTTAACTCCAAACATTTTTAACAATATTTCAAATTGCATAAGTGCAAAAGATATTTGGACTTCATTAGAAAACATTTTTGAGAAAAATATTTGTCTCTTTTCAAATGGTACAACTTCCAGACAAAAAGAGATTTCAGAAAAATCTTTTGCAAATGAAGTTTCTTTCAAATATTTAATTTCTGATTTGGAAATTCAAATTGAAAATTTGAAATTGAAAATAAATGAATGTTTGAAAAGAAATGAAAAATTAAGTCAATTGAGCATATTTTTGATAAATAAAAGTGTTGACTTATTTCAAAGATGCAATGCCTTTGAAAAAGAAATTAAAAGCTTTGAAATCACAAACATTGAACTCGTTGAAAAATATAAACATGTTTGTGAAAATGAAGAGCAATTAAATGAAAAACTCTCTAATACGGATCAAAGACTTAAAGAAGAAAAAGATAAACACACTTCTAAGTCTTATGATTCTAATTGCTCCTCATCTACCAATCATAATTATTGTGGTAGAGTTGAGCATCACAATTCTGAGTGTAAGCTTGGAATTGTGAAATCTAACAAGTTTGTTTAGATAAGAAATGTACACTCCCACAAACAAACTTGGATGGAACCAAAGGGATTTGGTTTCCAAAAGAATCCCTCTAATCTAATTAGTAAATAAGTTAGTTTAGAGGCTCTGTTTAACTGTTATATCTTTCACATTCATGATAGATACTTTAAATTCATTGAATACATTTTGTATCTAGTTTTCTTGTGCTTAATAATATATCTTTTTAACTTTGTGCTTAAATGATGACATCTTTTTTTATTTTTGTGCTTATTGAATATATTTTAGAAAAGCCTATCTAGGTGCAAATCACAGCACTTGTGCACTTAGTATCCACATAGCAAATCCACAATAGAAAATTCAAATGTGAGAACCATATGTGTGCTTCCATGAAAATTAACCATCCTTTTTGCCCTTGAGTTCAAATTGATCCTTCAAGTTCATTCCTATCATTCTTGAACTCTTTGTAGGATAATTTTGGCAGTTCCTAGATCTTTGTATATTCAACTTAGGAAGAATATCATTTCTAGCAAAATTAAGTGTTAAAAGCCATATCTAAGGAAATTCACTCAAATCCTTTCTTAGACATATCTTTTGCCCTAGGTGAGTAAGTACGTTTATTACTATGCACTTAGTTGTCCTTTAAACCCATTCTTATGTGCCTAATGATTATCATTAAATGCATAAGAAATCTTGATGGGTTAAATTGATGTATTCTAAAAATACTTAAAATGAATATCCTCTCATGACCAAGATAAAACTATATGGTCATAGTAGTTCATTTTGCAATGCATGTGTCCAAGGTGTCCATCACTTGACATTCTTTAGAAATCCTTGGATTATTCTCTACAGTCCTGCATGAATATCTTTGTTTGTGTAGAGAATTGAAAATGTGTCTAGATACATTATATGAAACTCAATTGAGTAAAATTAAAAATATCATAGGAATCTAGTACCATTGTTGCAGTTTCTCATTGTTATGGTTATCATGTAACACATTGTGTTGGGAACCATGGGCCTTTTACACTTTGTGCTTAAATGCCCTATTTTTATATGGTGATTTGTGGATATAGGCATAGATGTTTGGATCATGATTCGTGTGTCCAAACATGGTAGACTATCCATGAAAGCTCTCACTTGCATGAGCCATGGATGTCTCTCTTAGACATGGGATTCTATTGATCCCTCTTATAATGTCTAAGTCCTATAGAATTGTGCTTAATTGATATTATATATATTATATAGTTTTCCCCTGGTAGGCTACTGGTACATGGTTAAGATGGTAAACTTAAACTTAAAAATCACTTAATTTGTACTCTTAGTCCTCTTACCCTGTAAGATGGAGAGTGTACACTCATCTTTAATTAACACATCTAATTACTTTGGCTTTTAGCCAACCTCTTAACCATAATAAGCCATATGTACTTTGTGTGATATATATATATATATATATATATATATATATATATTATTTGCACATATTTAGAAGGAGCATGGTTTACTAGGTTGTCACCTCTTTTGGTATCATAAGACTACCTATAGCAATCATGTTTTAGTGGCCCAAGAGTGGTTTGAAAATTATTCACCTTTAAATACCTTGGTGTCTATGTGGTTGGACAGCCCTTTGGATTCATATATTGTATGAGTCACTTATGTGGTTGGACTCAATGTCTGTCCATCCACCTTATCATATGATGTGTGATGTGCATTACATATGATAAGTACACTCATGTGAGCCACATTGCTCCATGTGTGGTGTAGTTGTGTCTTGTCCTATTATTTAAATTTGAGATCATCTCTCATCTTTTGACATGATCCCTTTGCCTGTGCCTCAGTGCCATATCTTCTCAGGCATTATACTTATCTTGGATAGACTTATATGTTTCTATCTCTGCCAATGATAAGTATCTTGTTCTAGAGTTTGAAAAATCTTTAGAACTCTTCTTCATAGAATTGTGATTGAGATGATCATCCTATCTCCTATGAAGTTATCCCTTATCATGTACTTTTGAATGATAATATTTTATCATGATAAGTTCCAATGGCTATGCTTTTACATTCATATCTAAGCCATTGTGTATTGTCAGGCCTTGCATTATAAGAACTATCAAAAGCCAATGACAATCTCTTGGAAGAGGGATGTTTAAAAATATTTTTGAGTTTATCATGTCCCATCATCTCTTCCAAGATTTTAGCTTCGGAGGACCCCACTCAGATCATGTCCTTCGTAGCTTATTTATGGTACTTGTCTCCTTCCATCGTGCCAGATGTGATAAGATGGTAGATGTACTCAATTTTTCTGTGTCTATCTCTACATTCTTGCACACTGAAGGATGAACTGAGACTAAGGAAATTGAAGACTCTGTCTAAAGACTAGCATGTGCACTTCATGATCATCATCTCAAGGATGACCCTTTTATGAAGGAGAAGAGTTAAAACAAGTACCCAATCTCTCAATCTGGAATAATTTTTTAAAAGATGCTCCCTTACATGGAAGAAAGGATCAAGCATTGATCTAAGCTCTTCTAAACATTCATCATTAGAAGAGTGCCGGATAGAATAAAAGAAGTTCAGTTTTATTTCTTTCGAGAGATTTCCAAATACCACTTTTATCACTTCTTGAAGTAATAAAAGAAATATGGTATTAATCTTCCATTTTGATCATGTATATTGAGCTTTATAGTTCGTATATATGTATACATGACCTTTTGGTTGCCATGGATATGTACCTCATTGATTTCATTCTCTTATCCATGTGTTTATTAGACCATCTGCCTTAAACTCATATCCTCTGTCTAATAATCATCAATTCATATTCAAAGTGTGATTGGTTTATGAATGGAGCAATCTGAATGGTTAAAGGTGATTAATTAAATCATGGGTTTTATGTGCCTTGATCTATTACATTTAAATTAGATGCACTCAGTCAGGGGGAGCTTTCACTTTGATACGTGTAAATCTCTATGAGCAAGAAACAAGTCATCTCAAAAATGTTATATTATAGTTCAGAGCATATCAATGGTCTGGAAGAGACTTGTCTGCTTATTGTCAAGAGATCCCCTACACAATGCAACTTGTGATCTTGAAAGTTATGTCTAATACTTGAGTATATTCTTGCTCAGATAGAGACTCATCTTCTTGCAAGTTGCAAATGAAGCCCAAGTGTTTAAAGCACTCATCTTTTCAACTATTCTGTCCTGTCATGCCCTTTCACATAGGTTTCACCTAGGGCTAATGACAAATAAATAGGGGAGAGCCAAATGGTTGCCTTTTCATGATTATATAGACCATTGTGATATGCCTTACATAGTCTATTGCCCCCATAATTGTGCTTAACTTACATATCTGTCAAAAAAAAATCTGCTTATCATGCTCTTTACTTTGTTTTCTATTTTGATAAGCATCATATGAGCTTCATTTACATATCACATATACTTTGAATAACTCTTATGAGTTATTCTTCTTCCTCACACCCCACTTGCACTTTTACTTGCATATCCCTACCTTTTCATTTTGCCAAAAGGGGGAGAACTTTGGGAATCGATTAGGTTGTCCATTTGTGTATGCACCATATGCTTTATATTATCATATTACACTTCTGCATATAGTGAGGGAGAGCACTGCTTAAATTGTTTATTGTATCTAATGATCATTCATATATTTGTTTAATATCTCCTACCTCCTTAATCAATTTGTTTGCCATCATAAAAAAGCGGGAGAATGTAAGCCTAAGGATTTCGCTGGGTTAATCATTCACCTTACCTCTTGTTTTAATGCTAGCAAACTAAATTGATTAGCATTTATGGACTGATGTGTTGCTTTGAGGTGTTGTGTTGTATATAGGAATTTCATGTCATAATCGCCATTACACAACTTTTCACAATACATGACTTGTGGATCAAGGATCAAATGAACCAAGAGCTTACACCTACATTGCAGTCATCCTCATTTGAACATGCTCAAGCAAAGAAGCTCATCATGAAGATCCCACAAGTTCCTAAGCAAGTGTCAAGAAGGAGCTTATAGCTGAACACACCATTGGTGACACCTCATGCACCTTACTACATGAGTGAAGATTGGAGGATGTCATAAGAGCCAAGACAAGGTCAAGATGTTCACCCAAGCCGAAGAAGTCCAAGAAAGTGCCAAAAAGCCAAGACATTCCAAGAAGACTCAATGTTCTTATTTTTAGAATGTATTTGGAGTCCTCTTGATTTTATGTTTAAATGCACTTTCAAAAGGTTTTCAAATGGTCTTTATACTTAACATTTTACATCTTTGAAAACCATCAACACACCCAAAAATGTGTTTGAAAACCTTGGACTTTAGCCCAAAGACCATAGCCCAAAAGCCCTTGGATTTTAAAGTTAAAATGGAATTTCACTCAGGGCCGGTCGACCGGGCTATTCCAGACGACCGCGGGATGGAACCTGGAAATCTAGGCCATCTCAAATTTTATCGGGCCGGTCTACCGGGTTAAGCCGGGCGACCGCGGATGCGCTTCTGTTTCAAATAGAACAAACCAATTTGGTCTAGGGCGGGCGACCGCCGTGGGTCGGTCGACCGAGATAGGTTTTATGAGCCAAATTTTTTAGCAAACAGTTAGCCCTCGCCGAGCGATCGCCATTGGGCCGGTCGACCACAACAGTAAGAAATTTGAAAGTAGAATAGGGCGCCCGATAGGGGCGGGCGACCGCCGTAGCCCGGTCGACCGCCGCGATCGAGCAAACTAGCCGTTGGGGCATTTTTTACTTGACATTTTCAAGTCATTTATTTACAGTTTTACCCCAAACGGTCATATTTTCAAATACACTATATATACATGATTAAAACCTATCTATACAAGCTTTTTGAACGTTTGAGAAAGATCAAATCCCATTTCTCTTTGCGCTTCAACATTTTATTTCAAAAGCTAAAAACCTCTTTGATCTTCCATATCTACATGTTATCAAGAGGCACTCCATAGGGCTTTTATTTGTTTATTTCTTGAAGTGATTGTGAGCTTAAACTTTGTAATCCGCCTATTAAGAGACAAGAGAATTTTTATTTTTCTTTGTTCTTCAATGGGGGTCTTCTCTTCGCCTTGGAAAGAATTGTGAAGAAGAGGGTCTTCTCTTCGGCCCGTGAACAAAGGTGAAGACGGCATCTGAGGGTGTGTTCTCTCGCTGAAGGCTTCATGTAGATGGGCTTCGCTTTGGCCCTTGAGAATGGAAAAGCTTATTGTAAGAGCTTCGAGATTAGGCTTGAAATCTCACCGTAGTGGATTACCCAAGGAGCCAAACTTGGAAGAGTGGAGTAGGTCAAGTTGTGACCGAACCACTATAAATCTTACTGTCCACATTGTGGTGTACGTTGTCTCTCTCTTTCTTTCCTTCTCTTGCACGTGTGGTGATTAGTAATCTCTAACCTTCTTATGTTTATGCTTTAATTGAACGAGGGTTAGTGAATGCACTTAAGATAAATGTCTAAACCCTAAATGTGCATGATTAGAAAGTTTAATCACTAGAGTTTATTGATATACTTATTTGAACAAGGGTTAAACTACTTAGTGTTTAATTAAATGGATTAATTTTTAATCTCCTTTAATTAAGCCTAAATTTTCTAATTGACCAATTCACCCTCCTCTTGGATTGTCACACCTGTATTTCAAAAAGCAAAATGACATATTTACACCCTCTCTTCTTCCAATGACAAACTCCTTATCTAAACAACATGAGTCATCTACTTCCGCCGCTCTCCCTTGGACAACCCCTTATTAGCCTAATTCACACCCCTTTTTGCTTTCACGGATAGCTCCCCTCTTTGCTTTAACCGGATGGCTATATGAAAAGAGATGACATTTTCATCGCCCCTTTTGCGTTGCCTAGTTAGCCCTTGCTAGTGTAATTTGTGTCTACTTTTACTCCATAAGGGATGGGTGAAAATGAGCTCCTAAAATGCATATTTAACCCCTCTTCCTCATTGGACAGCCACCTTGATGTGTAGTTTTACTACTATTTTGCCTTATAGGTGATTAAATGGTAATGGCACCCACTCTCTTCCTCATTTCTTCTCATTAATGAAATGATATTGGCACATCCCTATTGTGATATTAGCACCACTCACCTTGATACTTTCACCCCTTTCCTCTCTTAGTTAGGTGTACAGAGAAATTTAGTAAGGGCACTCTCTCGCCTTGATAAACCACCCTCAATTGGGATTGACATATTTAGGCCCTCTTTCTCCCTTTGGACAAGCCACTCTTGTACAACTTGACTAGTTCTTTTTTCACTACAAGGGTGGTTCAAGTAAGTGAAGAGAAGGAGTAAAAATTACACTCAAGAGATGGTACTAGCACACCATCACCTTGATGGTTCCACCTCTCTTTTGTTCTGTGGACACACCCCGGGCTAGACAAATCACACGCCTTTATTCCTACACTACACTAGGATGAACTATGCTCGTTTGCTGAGCAAACCGTGACGGATTTCAACAGAATTTTAAAGGTATCTACTTGGAATCCTAACGTACCTTAAGGTGGCTTTTTGGGACTCTAGGTCACTATTTTGAAGGGTTTTTATTCAAAATGATGGGTTAAGGGTTCATTCAAAATGGGGTGTCTACAGATGCCCCTCTTTGGCAGAGGGTGTATAACACGCGAATGCCAAAGCTAAATAGGCAACACATTTACCAGAAAACAAAACAAAGCAAATTTTTGGATTTTTGGTTCTAAGAACGGTATTCACAAGGGTAAAGCAACAAAATGACACTACAAGACTCAAAGTCAATAGGGAAATAGCCTATTACCGGCTCCTATCATGGCAACTATGACATCCGAATGAGATGGTCTCTCTCTAATACTTATGACTCAGTTATTCATATCAGTTAACAAAGACTTACAAGCAATCACAAAACACAAACACACTTTTTTTTTTTAACAAAGTTAAACCAAAGCATACACCACAACTGCTCAAAGAGCACAAACCAAACAAACCAACCAATCACTTCAACAAAAACAAATCAAGCACTCAAAGAGTTCCTCTTTTTATAGAAACATTTTTTTTAGAAGCTACATTGTAACTCGTCTAAGATAAGCACAAATCCAAACACTCAAAGAGTTTTTTGCTTTTTTTTTATCATGTCGATCAGTACAAAATTTACTTGACCACTTATTAGGGTACTCGAATATTTGAGCCAAACTCAAACATCTAATACCGGGGCGAAACCAAATTTCACTAGGCAATAGCTATACTGAACATTGCTAAAAATACATCTGTTTAACTATCCGAGTAACTTTGACTCATCTTTTCAAAGGTAGCGAATCACTCCCGATTTACATGGTTCTGCTAAACAGTTCCATATAAACCCAGATTCTATGTCCTGCTAAACAGTCCCACGCGAACCTCTTCGTAGATATGCCTGACTCCTAAAGTCATTAGGTAGTGACACATTACAGAACGATGATTAGGCAAGTCACTACTTGATATTGCACTACTAATCACCCGGGTAGTTAATACCAGGGCGAAGGAAGAAAAGTCCAATCTGTGCAACATAGAATCCGTTGATTTCTTACTTCTTTCTCTATTTTCTTTAAAACTTTTCAAAAAAGGACCAAACCGTGCAACACAAAGTCCGGTATTTCTCTCTATTAAATCCTTATCAAAATGACTAAAGGAAAGACCAGATCGTGTAACACGAAATCTAGTAATTTCCCTCCTATTAAAACCTTTGAAAATGATCGAAGAAAAGCCAGGTCGCGTAACACGGGATCCGGTGATTTCCTCCTATTAAAACCATTGAAAATGATCAAAGAAGAGCCAGATCGTGTAACACGGGATCCGGTGATTTCCTCCTATTAAAATCTTTGAAAAATGATCGAAGAAAAGCCAGATCGTGTAACACGGGATCCGATGATTTCCTCCTATTAAAATCTTTGAAAATGATCGAAGAAAAGCCAGATCGTGTAACACGGGATTCGGTGATTTCCTCCTATTAAAACCTTTGAAAATGATCGAAAAAAAGCCAGATCGTGTAACACGGGATCCGATGATTTCCTCCTATTAAAACCTTTGAAAATGATAGAAGAAAAGCAAGATCGTGTAACACAGAATCAGGTGATTTCCTCCTATTAAAACTTTTGAAAATGATCGAAGAAAATCCAGATCGTGTAACACGGGATCCGGTGATTTCCTCCTCAACAAAAACCTTTCAAAATGATTGAAGAAGAAGACCAGATCGTGTAACACGAAGTTCAGTGATTTCCTTCTCTATTAACACATTTTTTTTAAACACTTGAAGAAAAGACCAAACCGTGTAACACGAGGTCCAATAATTTCTTATTTTGTTAAAACACTCTTCAAAACACTTGAAGAAAAGACCAAACCGTGTAACACAAATTCTGGTTATTTTCTCAATCCATTAAACCCTTTTCCAAAAATTGAAGAAAATACCAGCCCGTGCAACATAGGTTCTGGTAATTTCTTACTCTGTTAGAACCTTTTCAAAATAATTGAAGAAAAGACCAGACCGTGCAACACTAAATCTCGCAATTTCTTACTCTATTAAAACCTTTTCAAAATGATTGAAGAAAAGACCAGACCATACAATACTAAATCCGGTAATTTCCTACTCTATTAAAACCTTCTTTTTCAAAATGATCGAAAGAAGAACCAGATCGTGCAACACTAAATCCGATAATTTCATACTCTATTAAAACTCTTTTTCAAAATGATTGAGGAAAAGACCAGATCGTGCAACACTAAATCCGATAATTTTCTTCTTTATTAAAACTCTTTTAAAAAATGATTGAGAAAAAGACCAGATCGTGCAACACTAAATCCGGTAATTTTCTTACTTCTTAAAAACACTCAAAGAGTTTTTTTTTCTTTTGTCATTGTATTAACACTTTACCAAAGCAAACAAAAATCAAACACTCAAAGAATACAAATCAAATAAGTACACACTCACTCAAAGAGTTTTTTTATAGCTGTATTAGAAAATTTGTCAAAACAAGTGTAAACCAAAGGTTTTTTTTTCTTTAAATGATGGAAGAAATGATCAAACCGTACAACACGAAATATAATAAATTCTTCCTTATTAAAATTTTTCAAAATGATTGATGAAAAGACCAAACTCTGAAGCATAGAGTTGTCAATTCCTATCCTTATTTAAACTCAAAATGACGAAAGAAAAGACCAGACTCTAAGTACAGAGCCGTCAATTTCTATCCTTATTTAAAAAGAAACTGGTTAAAATGATTAAAGAAATTTGCTAACTTTGATTGAATTCACTAATGGATTAGTTATCTCTCGTCGAGATTAACCAGGAGTGCATGATCTTTGCTGAAAGCAAAACTTAAGTAGATTAATGAGATCTTTAGGTATTGACTCTCTTTAACTGGTGCAAAGCATTCTGATGAGGTTTGAGGATTGCAGGAACAGATTCTAGACTCCGTTGGAAATTGAAGTTTCTGAAATTATGACTCCGAAAGAGACAATTTGATCAGGGAATTTAACTCAAAGAGTGTGTTCAAGCTTCTCTGGTTTCTATTTGCTAAGAATAGTTATCCCAGTTATCATTGTTTAATATCTTATGACGCAAGTCATTAAAGATGCCCCTAGTATGATGTGCTTCCATGACAAGGTCTTAAGAAAGCGAAATCGGATAATGAATAGAAATTTGAATTTGCATGGGTTCTTTCTTTTGTATAGTGGTAAAACCATCTCCACAAAGGCTGAATCTGGGAATTCTCTCTATCATTGCTCTGTACTTGAGGCTTTTGATGTTTCAAACAGGTATGAATAAGAAGTTTCCCGCCCTTCTTTGATTCCTAAACCAGGATCTACTTCGGATTTTACTTTTCACTTTGGAAGGTGTACACCCATTCTTTCCAGTGCCAAACACTTTAGACTTCAAAAAGAGAACAAATATTGACAAGAAACAGACTCCTAACGACTCTTTCAAAGAAGACTTACGATATTCAAGGGAGTTGACTTGATTCACCTTAGATCAAATGTGTCATTTTTTTATGGTAAGGTTAGCCACCCTCGGAGTAATCTCGAAAACTATGTCAAGAGGCACTAATTTCCTCCATCAGGATTTTCGTCATGGTTATTACCCCCTTCGGATTGCTCAGTCTTAATGCCCCTAGTTTAGAAAGGTGTCAAAGTAAATCTCACTGATTCTACTCGGATTCCAAGATCATGCCCTATGTAGTGATTGTGTTTCCTTCTCTTTCTAGTCTCTTCTTTGCAAGAAGTCACAACTAATGCCTTCCAGGTTTGTAGTCTTGTGAAACGCTTGTCTTAACTCTTTGCCTGGATTGCTTGCAACTCTTACATTTGAATTCTTATTCTACTCAAACTTTGGAATCCTTCATGACTGATTGGATGTCTTTGCCCCTGACTGGAGTGCCTCTTCAAATTTTCAATCCAGCAGACCACTACCCTGACTTTTGCATAAGCCAACTCCTTTGGCTGTTAACTTAGCAAATGCATAACTCTAGGCCGCCTTTTCGAATTTTCAACCTAGTGGGTGTAGACACCCCATTTTGCTCTACCTTAATCGATAAAGAAATTAGGGTTTGTTTTCCGTCGGTTTTCCAATGTCTTTCTTTCCCGCATCCGTTTGTTACATTTCTAAATATTTTTGGTCATTTCCGTCGTGTTTCGCATTTTCCCGCTAAATGTTGAGAAGGATTATTCAGAAAAATCTAAACTAGGGAGAATTTGTACCTGCTAGTGTGGGACCTGCTAGTGTGGGACCTGCTAGTGTGGGACCCGTTTGTGTGGGACCCGCTGGTGTGGGACCTGCTAGTGTGGGACCTGCTAGTGTGGGACCCGTTTGTGTGGGACCCGCTGATGTGGGACCCGCTTGTGTAGGGCCCGCTGATGTGGGACCCGCTTGTGCGGAACCCCCAAAGTGGGACTCACCATTAGCACGACTTAACTTTCTCTACCATTTCCACTAACTTTATTTTTCCCTTTTAAAATAACACCATTATCTCCATTACCATTATATATTCCATGATTCCCACCACCATTCCCACCATTCCATTATATATTCCATTATTCCCACCACCATTCCCACCATCCCATTATATATTCCATTATTTCCATCACCATTCCCACCATTCTCATTATCTATTCCATTATTCCCACCACCATTCCCACTATTCCATTATCTATTCCATTATTCCCACCACCATTCCCACTATTCCATTATATATTCCATTATTCCCACCACCATTCCCACCATTACCATTATATATTCTCCACCATACCCACCATTCTCATTTTTTATTTTCCACCTCTCCATCTTCTCCCACTAAGTTTTTCACTATATAAAGAGAGGAGAGGAAGAGGGGATGAGAGGAAGAAAAGAGGACCAAGGTGGCTCATCTCATAAAAATCCTTCTTCCAATCACTTCCTCTATCAACAGTGAGGGAAACAAAAAAATAAAAAAAATAAAAAAGAAGAAAGAGAAAGCGAAAGACGGCGGAGCGGATCGGCGGCGGCGATTGTTCTTAACTCTTGGATTGGGCGGAGATCTTCACCACAGGTAGGTACATTGTTTTTCGAATTTTTCCGAATTTTTCCGCAAATCGTGTTTTAAAAATAGAAAACTCTTCAAAAAAAAAACATCTTTTGACAAAGAAACATAAATTATATACTAAACAGACTCCAAAATTAATGCAATTTCGTGGAAAAATACTATGATACTGACACATTCTACCATGAATTTGTAACGATTTTTGGAGTTTATTTGGTATATTATTTAATACTTTCTTTGAAAATTATCAGATTTTGTGAGAATTGTTACTGACACTAGATCACCATTAAAATTCTTCCAATTTTTACAGTAGTCATATATTCCATATTCCTTGTTTCTGTAAAAGTTTCAAGTTCTTTGGATCTGTTTTCATATGGGATGTAGTGTTAATTCACAATCTGGTCTGAAACTTGTAAAATCCGAAATTGGTAGTAAATAGCCTTTAAAATTTATGAAATTCTCACAGCATGCTATGTCTATTCATATCTTATATCTGTAGAAATTTCATAGAATTTAAATTTCTATTTCTTGTAGTTTCTGTGTTAATTTGGAATCTGGTCATTGAATTGATAAATCAAGATTAAATATGAATTTAACATAAAAATCTATAAAACTCATCCAGTAAGCTACATACATTCCCATCTTGCTGCTGTTGAAATTTCAAATCATTTCGAATTTATTTGCAACAATTTCACTTGTAAAACCACTCATAGCCTTAAAATTGTTAAAATCCATTGAAAATTCGAAATTAATTAAAAATTATTGTAAAAATTCCTAAAGAACTTTTAAATTCTGTCACATGTTCACTCCTTAATCCATTGAAATAGAAATTTTAGGATCTTTAGATTTTCCTGGAAAAATGGCCAGTGCATCCATAATCGTATCCCAATTGCAACCGATCTTTGACAATTTGAATATTTAAGCTATAGCATGTTGTTGGCTCCGAGGTTACTGTCCACGGAAATCCTGAGATTTGCCAGGCAATAAGATGCCATAACCTAAGTACTAAATTGCACAAAGAAAGAACGCACGATTCCCTTCCTTGGATGCTATTCTGGGCCGAAATTGGTGAACCCTAGAACCATTGGTAATCCTCAAGTGTCCATAAATCGAAAATCCATGAAATCTGAAATTAATTAACTTCAAGAATTTGAATTGATTTGTCTCGAGTCTTCCGGAACCATTGGATTATGGTTTCCAATCTAAGAACCATTAGAGCCCAATTTAGGAACACTAGTGTTGTGTCGTGTCCTAAGTTTTAGGGAGTCCTAGAGTTAGGAGTCCAGCCTCATCACGGACGCTTGCTATGTATAGCAACCGTACCATAGGTCTAGTTACACTAGTCACCTCATCTTTCCCTAAGACATGCCTAGTAGACTAGGATGTAGGCTAACCTGCATTAGTCTAAGGGACAACTTGCATTTAGATAAGAATCATATAGCATCTTCGATGAAATCCTAAGATAATAAAATCCTCAACTTGAATTAAACAACTTCTCTTAAAACTGTTGAAACAGTCAATCCCGTCTAGGTCGGTGTCTTAGTTGAGTTAGGCATATGTAGCTTAGCTTAGGTGCACCGAACTACGTCGACTCTGATCCCAGTGAGGCTTGGGTACGTAGGCAGCTTGGATGTCTGACGGCATACCACCCGCGAGTCGGCACCACAACAAATTGTGGTGTTTTGTATATTAATTTTCTTGTAAATACTTAATCAAATCAGTTAGGGTTTTCCATGAAATTAGAATTCTAGGAGAACTTTCACTTAGAATGAATCCAGACAAATTAATAAATCAAGATACACATCTAGGATTCACATTGAAATTAAATTCTAGGATGCATGTCACTTAGTTCGCACATTAACATAGAGTTGAATGAGCCATTTAAAATAAATTTAAAAGAGTTAACTTTTGGAATCGAAGACCGATTATCGGGCAGGAATGGTGCATGTGGCGGATAACTCCCCATACCTTCCATTCTCGTAACCAGGTAGCGAGTCTAGATTTCTGGTTAATTACGGGTCCTAGATCCCACATCTAGGTGGCGACTCTGTCAGTCTCTTTCGTGTGGAATTCGGATTGCCTTAGTGATCCCAAGTCCACAGGAAAGACGAATTCAAATCAACAAATAAAATGCACACGCCAATCGCGTGGGAACGAGAGACCAAGAGAGAGCGCGCGGCGGCTCGCCCCACGCCCCTCTCGCGGGATCATGTCCCACAGTCTGGCGACTCTGCTGGGGACCACCTAACTTCATTAAAATTTCAAAAGATAATTCATTTGAATTTAATTTAACTGGCTCATAAAAACTCTATACTTGTTAGATTAGTTTGTCTCGTTTTATTTTCTCATCACATTTTACTCGAACTTAATTTAACAAAACCTGAAGGCATCATAGATTGCGCGAACTTATTGCACACACTTACATCACTTGCATCTAAACCCTTGCATTTCACATGCACACACGTCCTATTTTAGGAACCCGGAGTGTTATCTAGCATGGTTGACTGGGATTTCATCACCTGGTGCCTCTGTGCTAGAGAAGCATTCCACCCTTAGCCTAGTACCTTTATGGTGCGTAAACGGATCTCTTGTTCACGTACTGATACGCCGGACACTGGTACAGTATATCGAACATGGATTCGCGCTAAGGGGACTCTTGGCCTTACCCCTAGATTAACCCACACATGCATGCAGTATACGAACACATGTGCACCACATGTGTGAGCCTAGTTTAGGATATCTTACCCATTTGTGTCTAGATTAGGCCGTAGTCCATCTTCCAATGGCTACGATCGGTCCTAGGTACACAAACAAAGTAATGAGTCGAGATCCTCTCTCCACTCCGCTAGATTAGGATTAGGGTTGATGCCTTCAGGTAACACTGTTAAAATGTGCGAAGACTAAAAACTTTTCCTTTGGGGTTAGGATATAAATCCCATCATTTCTAAAGATCTCATAGGATTAGTTATTCTTGATCTACCCGTTGAAAGTAATCCTATGCAATCTCACATTTTGATCATGTGTCTATCATTCGTCTCTTGTGGGATTCGATTATGTCTTCATTGGCGGAAATTGTGTCTCAATCATTTGATCGTGCAATCTTGATGATCCAATCTTGCCTGTACCCTTGATCTCTTCCTCCTCTAGGGGCTACCTTTTTCAAGAATATTTCTGCTAAATCCTTCAGAGTTTACTCTCATAATCCTTGAACTAAGGGCATTCCCCTCATCATTTGGATTCATTCTATTGTCCCAATTACTTGCTTAAATGTGTAATATTTTTCAGTCATTGAGAAGAAACACTCCATGAATGTCAAGCTCATATACCTCGTGTTCATTATTTCCATGACAGGGCACTAAACACCATAGCTAACCCTACTATTCCTTGGGTTCGGATCTCTTCTCGATTGCAGAGGAAATCTGTCTCCCCGCCACCTTCTCTGAGGACCCCAGCATCTCCTTCTTTCCCATCCTCATCCTCCCCAATGGCAGAAAACCAGAACAGTAGTCTTCCACCCGCTGCTATTACCGATACTCTCACCTTGATTCTCCGGCAGCTTCAAGAACTCAAAGAAGAGAACCAAGTTATCAAGGCCCAGCTTTCTGAAAAGTTGGGGCCATCGTTGTCCAAAGATAAAGGGTCCATGCACCATACAGTTACTTCAGCCGCACCTGCCCAGCCAGTGTTCATTCCTATCCCTGACAAAACTGAAGAAGTTTTTGAAAAAGAGCAGTACAGCGAAGATCGCAGCAGGCCTTCTCAGTCCATGGTTGATAAAGTAGTTATGGAGAAATTAGAAAGTCTTACCAGGAAGGTTCAGGACATTCAGTTTCAGGACCAGGGTGGTTTCAATCCAAGTGACCTCACACTGTTCCCAGAAATCCGTCTCCCAGCCAATTTTCAAATGCCGGACTTTGATAAATATGATGGTGTGGGTTGTCCAATCACACATTTGCAAATGTTCACCATCATGTGTCAACCTCAAGGCTTATCTTCTGAGCAAATGGCTCAATTGTTCCCGGTTTCCCTAACCAAGGTTGCCAGGAGGTGGTTCATGGTCTTGGACAAGACTCGTTACAGGACATGGAAGGATATCGGCGAGCAGTTCATCAGGCAATTCAAATATGATGACGGGACAGAAATCACCAGAAAGGATTTGGAAAGGACAAAGCAAGACTTGAGGGAATCCTTTCTGACCTTTGTGAAAAGATGGAGGAGAATAGCAGCTCAGATGATGGAGCGCCCTTCTGAGGAAGAGCAGGTCCAAATAATCATGAAAAATATTTCCCCCCAGCTCCAGTATCACATGTCGTTGCAGTATTATCCGGACTTCAAACACTTTATCGTGGCAGGCACCCAAATAGAGGAGGCTATGGCTCAAGGTGTGTTCAACCGAAGTAACCCAAATACCAAAGAATTCAGGAAGCCTCCATCAGCTGAAATTAATAACCTTTCCCGCTCCAAGCCTCAGCCTTCAAAACCTCAGAACCCCATGGTGATGGATTATACCCAACCTGCTGTCGCACCTCGGCCACAGGCCCAGACAGAATTTACCCCTCTCCCTCTTCCACCATCTGTGATACTCAAGGAGTGTCTAGCCTCAGGTCGCATAATCCTGCCCGACATTAGGGCTCTTCCTAATCCTTTACCAGCAAATTGGCGAACAGATCAACACTGCGAATACCATAGAAATTCTGGCCATCTCACTGATAATTGCATTGCCCTAAAATTCAGAATCCAGAGGTTGCTCGACAATAAAAGCCTTGTGTTTGAGCCAAGTCCCGTTGCTACCAATAACCCATTATCAAATCATGCAGTACTGCCGCCAGCCGTTCGCAATGCTTAAATAACTGAAGGTTCAAAGGGGCACAGGTCCGGTTGCAATGAAAAGAATCAGAAGTTGAAAGTACCATTTATGAGCCAGCTTTCGCCGAGCCTCCGAAACCAGACAGTTGCAGCAGTTAAAGTTTTGTCATTTCCTATTTTATGATTGAGTCAGTCATCATGGTCAGGACAATTGTTGAGTCCGGTCTTACAGTTCAAGGTCAATGGCTAGTCCAGGCAAGTTATCTTTTGCTTTTCTTTTGATTGAGAGTTGTGAATCCTGAGCATGTTCAGGATAGGTTGTCAGATGTAAGAACTTTCTCTTTAAATAAAATTTGAGTCCCAATAATTCACTTGTGTCCGTTTCTTAAGTGTGCTTCTGATCTTAAAATAAGACTCCCTCCTCAAATGAGGACAAAATTGATGAAACTTCACTTGGGTCACAACAATTACTTGAACAAGAGGAGGAGCGCCAATCCCAGCCTTTCAAAGATGAAATTGAAGTGGTAAACACTGGCACTGAAACCTTGATCCAGTAAATGCCGATTGAAAATACATTACCCTCTGAAGAGTGTGAAGAATTGGTAAACCCATTTTGAGGATAAAAAGATGGTCCGGTAAGCGTTACCATTAATGCCAGGAGAAAGACCCAGATAGAAGGTTCAAGAAAGAATGAAGTGAATATCATATGCTATGCAAGGGGCATGGAGTGGAAACAACTTTCATATTTCCAATGAATGACCTTGGTTCTCAAATTCATAACATGAAGCCATCAAATTCGAGATAAGAAGTTCAAGAGCAAGCATTGAAAAGTGATCATCAGATATCAAGAGTTACAAATCCATAGATGGAGGATGTCGAAGAACAAGTTTCGCTCTATGAAAGTCGAAGGCGCGTTTTAGAATCTTGAAAGAAGAAGATCTATTATCTCTTACCTGGAAATGCCGTCAAACTCCGTAAAAAAAAAATAAAAAAAAAAAAATAATCAGTACCAGAGGGACTCTAGTAAACTAGATCGACTCCCAATCTAAACATCGGAAGGCCTTCTTTGGCCGAATAAATCCCAAAATTAGAACCCAATGTCAAAACAAATACATGTTTGCAAACCCTTTTGAGCCTGAATGAAATTTTCTTGAAAACCCATCAAACTAGGGGCATTCGCCCCGAACTACGCGATACCTGATCCCTACACTGGGGTACGTAGGCAGCTCGGTTAAACTGAGTTCGGTCGATTCAAAAAAGAAAAGCAATTCAATCAATCAAAAAAAAAAAGAAATTCAATCCTTTCAGAAAAAAGAGGGACAAGTTCCTAAAGAAGAGAAGTCAATTATTCCAGAAAGAAAAAAAAAATCAATAAACCTTCGAACAATTTATCTTCAAACTAGGGGCATTCGCCCTGAACTACACACGACCTGATTCCTACCTTGGGACATGTAGGCAACATGTTCACAGGTTCGGTCGAAATCTTTGTTGAACCTTAAGCCATTCTTTGAAAAGCCCTATCCTACCTATAAAGTCCTTCCGGTGTTCAGAACTAATGATCTAGGTCCCGAAACAAAAAAAAAATTGATGATGAAATGGAGTTTGAAGATCTGCTAGACTGAAAACCTGAAAGGACGGTTTAGGCAAAATTTAAGATCATTCCCCTGCTAAGTTGAAAACCCGAAAGGGCGGCTTAGGCAAAAGCTAAGGGGATAGCCTGCTGAATCGAAAACCTAGAAAGGCGGTTCAGGCAAAAGTTAAGGCTAGCACGGTCCGCCAAGTTAAAAACCTTGAAGAGGTGACTTGGTCATGGTAAGAGAATCATTGTAAGAAGGCTACAGCCGGTATCAGGACTGAAGATCAACTGAAGTTCAAGCAAATTCAAGTGACATCCTCAAAACTGGGGGCATTGGAGCTAAGCAATCCTAGGAGTTGTAATTAAATCATTGAGGCATTACTGTTTAAGGGAAAAGTCCAGTGTTTACCAATTAAAAAAAAAATATTCCTTGAAAGGATAGACTTACCAAATAAAATATTAACTAAGTCAGAAGCATTACTGTGTCTGTCAGTGTAGTTAATCAATCGTTGTTATTCTATGTTCACTCCTTCAGAGATCCTCAATCCTTTGAGTAGTGTCTTTTATCTAAGTTTTCTCTTTAAAAAGAGTCAATCGTCGTCCTTGTGTCCAAAATGATGCAACTGTCTCGGTGAAGGAGGCCCGACCTCGTCAACTCCCTGCGATTGTACCTGAAAGAGTTCGAGAATCTAGTCAAACAGCTACATTTCAAAGAAGATCAACTCAGAAGAGTTCAGAAGTAGAAACATCAGAAAGCCCAGCTTCCTTAAAAAGATCATACCTCAGGAAGGCATCTTAAGCTTGGAAGAGCCTCAGATGCAATGATGGTCGAGCCAATTTCTCACAAAGATGAACCGTTAAAATTCAGAATTTCCTTCCAGTTAGTTTGATTATATCCAAGAGAGCCGTTGTTCTAGATTACCAATTTCAAGTGTCTTGTTCAAGGTTTCAGTCATCCAAATCCCCAAAGACAAGACCAGCAGTCTCTTTGAGAAAAATCTTGTTGAAGTTTCATAAAAGTGTTTCTACTCCATTCTTGTTAGTAATGGTTCTTCGGTTTGCCGTTTCATCATTCGTCAAAGTCCTAGTTTCCGATATCTTTGTCAGGCACGATCTATAACATCCCCGATTTCATTAAGTTCAAAAAATCAAAAATTCATCAAATCCAATCCTATGTCAAATTCAAGTTCATGAAAAATCTCTAAATTCTTCGTTGTTGAATTCATCAATCAAAGCTATCTTGTTTCTTTGAGCCCGTTTGTGAATGGTGCCTCTTTTCTCGAGTCCATTTGTAAATGATCTCGTCTTCTCCTTGAACCCGTTTGTGAACGGTGTCTCATTTTTCTGAGTCCATTTATGGTCTCATGTCCTCCTTAAGCCCGTTTGTGGACGGTGCCTTATTTCTGAAAAATCAAAAATTCATCAAATCCAATCCTATGTCAAATTCAAGTTCATGAAAAACTCTAAATTCTTCGTTGTTGAATTCATCAATCAAAGCTATCTTGTTTCTTTGAGCCCGTTTGTGAACGGTGCCTCGTTTCTCGAGTCCATTTGTGAATGGTCTCGTCTTCTCCTTAAGCCCGTTTGTGAAGGGTACCTCATTTTCTGAGTCTATTTGTGAATGGTCTTATGTCCTCCTTGAGCCCGTTTGTGGACGGTGCCTTATTTCTGAAAAATCAAAAATTCATCAAATCCAATCCTACGTCAAATTCAAGTTCATGAAAAATCTCTAAATTCTTCGTTGTTGAAGCTATCTTGTTTCTTTGAGCCCGTTTGTGAACGTTGCCTCATTTCTCGAGTCCATTTATGAATGGTCTCATGTTTTCCTTGAGCCCGTTTGTGAACGGTGCCTCGTTTCTCGAGTCCATTTGTGAATGGTCTCGTCTTCTCATTGAGCCCGTTTGTGAACGGTGCCTCATTTCTCGAGTCTATTTATGAATGGTCTCATGTTCTCCTTGAGCCCGTTTGTGAACGGTGCCTCATTTTCTGAGTCCATTTGTGAATGTTCTCTTATTCTCCTTGAGCCCGTTTGTGAACGGTGCCTCATTTCTCGAGTCCATTTGTGAATGGTCTCGTCTTCTCCTTAAGCCCGTTTGTGAACAGTACCTCATTTTCTGAGTCTATTTGTGAATGGTCTCATGTTCTCCTTGAGCACGTTTGTGAACGGTGCCTCGTTTCTCGAGTCCATTTGAGAATGGTCTCATCTTCTCCTTGAGCCCGTTTGTGAACGGTACCTCATTTTCTGAGTCCATTTGTGAATGGTCTCGTCCTCTCCTTAAGCCCGTTTGTGAACGGTACCTCATTTTCTGAGTCCATTTGTGAATGGTCTCATCTTCTTCTTAAGCCCGTTTGTGAACGGTACCTCATTTTCTGAGTCCATTTGTGAATGGTCTCATATCCTCCTTGAGTCCGTTTGTGAATGGTACCTCATTGTCTGAGTCCATTTGTGAATGGTCTCTTATCCTCCTTGAGCCCGCTTGTGAAAGATGTCTCATTTTCTTTAAAAAAAAAAAAAAAAAAAAAAAAAAAAAAAAAACCGCTTGAGAACGATCTTTGTTCTTTCTCTTCGGAATCCATTCGAAAGTGGTATCTCATTCTCTCGTTGCTCGTTTGTAAACGGCACCGCATCAGGATTTCTTATTATGTTCTAATTCTAGGATTTCATTTAGGGCCTTGCATTAGGTAGTAAATGTTTGCGTCTAAGTTCCGTTTTGTGTAGAGTCTTTTGTCGATTAAAGCTACGCAAAATGGCTCTGTCATTTTGACTTTGGTATTCGATGACTACGTCATCTCTACCAAAGAGGGGCATCTGTAGACACCCCATTTTGCTCTACCTTAATCGATAAAGAAATTAGGGTTTGTTTTCCGTCGGTTTTCCAATGTCTTTCTTTCCCGCATCCGTTTGTTACATTTCTAAATATTTTTGGTCATTTCCGTCGTGTTTCGCATTTTCCCGCTAAATGTTGAGAAGGATTATTCAGAAAAATCTAAACTAGGGAGAATTTGTACCTGCTAGTGTGGGACCTGCTAGTGTGGGACCTGCTAGTGTGGGACCCGTTTGTGTGGGACCCGCTGGTGTGGGACCTGCTAGTGTGGGACCTGCTAGTGTGGGACCCGTTTGTGTGGGACCCGCTGATGTGGGACCCGCTTGTGTAGGGCCCGCTGATGTGGGACCCGCTTGTGCGGAACCCCCAAAGTGGGACTCACCATTAGCACGACTTAACTTTCTCTACCATTTCCACTAACTTTATTTTTCCCTTTTAAAATAACACCATTATCTCCATTACCATTATATATTCCATGATTCCCACCACCATTCCCACCATTCCATTATATATTCCATTATTCCCACCACCATTCCCACCATCCCATTATATATTCCATTATTTCCATCACCATTCCCACCATTCTCATTATCTATTCCATTATTCCCACCACCATTCCCACTATTCCATTATCTATTCCATTATTCCCACCACCATTCCCACTATTCCATTATATATTCCATTATTCCCACCACCATTCCCACCATTACCATTATATATTCTCCACCATACCCACCATTCTCATTTTTTATTTTCCACCTCTCCATCTTCTCCCACTAAGTTTTTCACTATATAAAGAGAGGAGAGGAAGAGGGGATGAGAGGAAGAAAAGAGGACCAAGGTGGCTCATCTCATAAAAATCCTTCTTCCAATCACTTCCTCTATCAACAGTGAGGGAAACAAAAAAATAAAAAAAATAAAAAAGAAGAAAGAGAAAGCGAAAGACGGCGGAGCGGATCGGCGGCGGCGATTGTTCTTAACTCTTGGATTGGGCGGAGATCTTCACCACAGGTAGGTACATTGTTTTTCGAATTTTTCCGAATTTTTCCGCAAATCGTGTTTTAAAAATAGAAAACTCTTCAAAAAAAAAACATCTTTTGACAAAGAAACATAAATTATATACTAAACAGACTCCAAAATTAATGCAATTTCGTGGAAAAATACTATGATACTGACACATTCTACCATGAATTTGTAACGATTTTTGGAGTTTATTTGGTATATTATTTAATACTTTCTTTGAAAATTATCAGATTTTGTGAGAATTGTTACTGACACTAGATCACCATTAAAATTCTTCCAATTTTTACAGTAGTCATATATTCCATATTCCTTGTTTCTGTAAAAGTTTCAAGTTCTTTGGATCTGTTTTCATATGGGATGTAGTGTTAATTCACAATCTGGTCTGAAACTTGTAAAATCCGAAATTGGTAGTAAATAGCCTTTAAAATTTATGAAATTCTCACAGCATGCTATGTCTATTCATATCTTATATCTGTAGAAATTTCATAGAATTTAAATTTCTATTTCTTGTAGTTTCTGTGTTAATTTGGAATCTGGTCATTGAATTGATAAATCAAGATTAAATATGAATTTAACATAAAAATCTATAAAACTCATCCAGTAAGCTACATACATTCCCATCTTGCTGCTGTTGAAATTTCAAATCATTTCGAATTTATTTGCAACAATTTCACTTGTAAAACCACTCATAGCCTTAAAATTGTTAAAATCCATTGAAAATTCGAAATTAATTAAAAATTATTGTAAAAATTCCTAAAGAACTTTTAAATTCTGTCACATGTTCACTCCTTAATCCATTGAAATAGAAATTTTAGGATCTTTAGATTTTCCTGGAAAAATGGCCAGTGCATCCATAATCGTATCCCAATTGCAACCGATCTTTGACAATTTGAATATTTAAGCTATAGCATGTTGTTGGCTCCGAGGTTACTGTCCACGGAAATCCTGAGATTTGCCAGGCAATAAGATGCCATAACCTAAGTACTAAATTGCACAAAGAAAGAACGCACGATTCCCTTCCTTGGATGCTATTCTGGGCCGAAATTGGTGAACCCTAGAACCATTGGTAATCCTCAAGTGTCCATAAATCGAAAATCCATGAAATCTGAAATTAATTAACTTCAAGAATTTGAATTGATTTGTCTCGAGTCTTCCGGAACCATTGGATTATGGTTTCCAATCTAAGAACCATTAGAGCCCAATTTAGGAACACTAGTGTTGTGTCGTGTCCTAAGTTTTAGGGAGTCCTAGAGTTAGGAGTCCAGCCTCATCACGGACGCTTGCTATGTATAGCAACCGTACCATAGGTCTAGTTACACTAGTCACCTCATCTTTCCCTAAGACATGCCTAGTAGACTAGGATGTAGGCTAACCTGCATTAGTCTAAGGGACAACTTGCATTTAGATAAGAATCATATAGCATCTTCGATGAAATCCTAAGATAATAAAATCCTCAACTTGAATTAAACAACTTCTCTTAAAACTGTTGAAACAGTCAATCCCGTCTAGGTCGGTGTCTTAGTTGAGTTAGGCATATGTAGCTTAGCTTAGGTGCACCGAACTACGTCGACTCTGATCCCAGTGAGGCTTGGGTACGTAGGCAGCTTGGATGTCTGACGGCATACCACCCGCGAGTCGGCACCACAACAAATTGTGGTGTTTTGTATATTAATTTTCTTGTAAATACTTAATCAAATCAGTTAGGGTTTTCCATGAAATTAGAATTCTAGGAGAACTTTCACTTAGAATGAATCCAGACAAATTAATAAATCAAGATACACATCTAGGATTCACATTGAAATTAAATTCTAGGATGCATGTCACTTAGTTCGCACATTAACATAGAGTTGAATGAGCCATTTAAAATAAATTTAAAAGAGTTAACTTTTGGAATCGAAGACCGATTATCGGGCAGGAATGGTGCATGTGGCGGATAACTCCCCATACCTTCCATTCTCGTAACCAGGTAGCGAGTCTAGATTTCTGGTTAATTACGGGTCCTAGATCCCACATCTAGGTGGCGACTCTGTCAGTCTCTTTCGTGTGGAATTCGGATTGCCTTAGTGATCCCAAGTCCACAGGAAAGACGAATTCAAATCAACAAATAAAATGCACACGCCAATCGCGTGGGAACGAGAGACCAAGAGAGAGCGCGCGGCGGCTCGCCCCACGCCCCTCTCGCGGGATCATGTCCCACAGTGGGTCTTCAGACTCATTCTTTTCTTTCCTTTCTGTTTTTACTTTCATTTGCCTTGAACCTTTGCTTGTTTCACCCGAAGGACTTTCCAAGTGGGCTTGGGTTCAAAAGAGCTAGATATAAAAAGTTCAAACGATTTAGACCAAATCTGGTCTTACCAGATTGCCTACGTACCCCAAAAATGGAGGATCAGATCCGCATAGTTCTCTTTTTGGGGTTTAACAAAGAATGGTTTAGCTTTTGTCCCTAAGATTGAACGTACCTGGCAAGCCAGGTTGCCTACGTACCCTGAAGAGGTAGGGATCAGGTCATAACGTAGTTCAAAATGAACTCTTTTTTTTCTTAAAAAAAATGCCCCTGGTTTGTAATGTGATTAGAAGAAAATAGTTTGATTTGACTTTTTGGCCCAAAGGGTTCACAAAAGGATTTTTTAAACGTTGGATTTTGGCTATAAGGCTCAAACGCCCAATGATGACCTCCTCATGTTTTGACATGTAAGCTCTTTTGCATAATGTTCAAAACTTTGTATATTTTTTGTCAAGGAGTTTGGCGGTATTTGCAGGCAAGACTTCAATCTCGATGTTCAACTCTCATCTCGGAGATCTCGAATCCATGTCCCACAATTCTCATGAGTCTTCAAATGGTGAAGACAATTCTCATATTCAATCTATTTCATCGACTCCATCATCTGGGTCTTGAATTTTCCAAAGGAATTGACATAGGGTGAATCAAAAGTTGAGTCAAGTCCCTCGATTAACATACATCTTCTTTGATAGCGTCCTTGAAAGTCTGTTTCTCATTCATATTCGTTTTCCTTCAAGGTCCAAGTTGTCTGGCACTGGAAGAATGGGTGTATACCTTTCGAAATGCAAAGAAAATCCTGAGTAGGTCCTGGTTTATAGATCAAAGAAGAGCAAGAGACGTATTGTTTAGACCTGCCAGAAGCATTTGAACCTCAAGTGATGAACAACAATGAAAGGAGAAATTTTTGGGCTTAGCCATTATCCTATCTTTATTCAGAAGAAAAAATCCATGCAAATTAAAATTTTCTTTACCTAACTTGGTTCTGTTTTTCCTTGAGACTCTTGTCATGGAAGCCCAATACACTGGGGCATCTTTTATGACTTGAGCCATAAAAGATATTAAACTGACAAAGGCGATCAGTGCCAATGTTTACAACAAGTTGAGATAAGAGAGGTGTGAGCATGTCTTGAGCCAAATCTCTAAACTCCTCAAATGAGTCGCCAGCCTGTAGACCCCGATCTTGAGAGGGCGGCGGGCAAAGAGAAAGGATCCCCCGTTGGTCCTTTGGATCATCCATATGAAGGAGAGCTCTACCAAAGAACTCTCAAAACAGGTGCCACCTTCATAGCATAGCACGAGAGGCGATATAAGTGAATGAGATACCTCTTGATCCGGAGCCAAGGCTCTTAACTAAGACATACCTAAAAATAACTCAGAGTCCCCCAAAAACAAATCCTCTGTGCAATGGATAACCAGAAATATATATGGGTCCGTGCTTGATTACGGATGAGGAAGGTCCGAAGAGCATCTCAATCCGTCCGAGTGCAAGCACTTGGTTTCTTATGCCATTTATTTATTAGCTTTGAAGAGTTTTGGGCGAAAATCACGTGAAATGGGAATAAATATCCCCGAGCGAACGTCTACCTAAACATGCATGATTCGGGGATAATAAGCACATACAAAATAAATAAAAGAAGTGTCACCTAAGCATAGCTAAGTTATGAGTGTCATGCCTATTGGGTGTCTAAGTTCTGGTGGGCGAACACATGCATGCTCAGCTAAAGGTTTATGGTCTGTACAGGGAAGTAAGAAAACACAACAAAAACATACAACACGACTCGATACTACACACGACATAACACAACAAACCCTAAAACTCTAAACATTTTCGCCCGATTCTTTGGATGGTCTGGTATTCATCCAAAGCCGCCTACGTATCCCCGCCTCCATGAGAATAAAGGCAACGTAGTTCTTCGCACCTATTCTAAATTATGATGCCTAAGACATCTAGACCACTAAACTAGACTCGACCTAAAAGACCAGACTGGTTATTAAAGCTTCTTGAGCGATATTTAGGTTCAAGTGAATTGTAGATTTTAAGACACCCTATATGTCCTAATTAAATGCACTTTTTTTAACCCTAAGCTAATGCAAGTGGTTCCTATATCCTATGTGTAACTAGGCTGTATGTCCCAAGAAAAATAATGGGCAGACTAACGCATCATGTTCTAGTTATCAGTCGGCGATGTGGATCGCCAACTGACCGGACGGAGGCGTTCCTAGCTAGGACAAACTCCCTAGCTAAGACAAACTCCTAACTCTAACAATCAAACAACATATCAAGGACAAACTCCTACCTATAAAACTCTTTATCTAGGACAAACTCCTAACTCTAGAGGAAGAGTTTTTAAAAAATAAGATTTTAAAGTTGTTTGAATGATCTTTTAAAGATTTATAAAATTCTATTTACAAAGTTTGAAATGATTTTTACAAAAGTTTGACTGGACTTCGGACAAGAATCCCAAGCTACCTACGTACCTTGTGGGAGAGGATCAAGCCAACGAAGTTCAGAAACAAACTCTCCTAACTACCACTAAAACTTTAACTTTCCAAATATTTTTGAAGTTTTTAAAGTTTTCAAATGTTTCTTGTGTTTCAAATTTCTAATGTTTTTGGATTTTAAAGTTTTTAAGTGTTGCAACTCCCTCATTTTAAGTCTAAAAGTGGTGAAATTTCTATCAATCGGAAGTCTTCATATTCCCTTTCGGGGGAAAGAAATCTAGTTTCAAAATTCGGTGGGATCAGAGCATCTTGGTCAGTTATACAATGAGTCACCCAAAATTAGAACCTCCACAACTCTCTCATTTTAATTCCAAAAGTGGTGAAATTTCTAATAATCGGAGGCCTTCAAATTTTCTTTGAGGGGAAAGAAATCTCGTTTCAAAATTCGGTGGGATGAGTGCGACTTGGTCTATTTTTTAAAGAGTGTGCGAAACGTCACCCGAATTTAAAAGCTCCATGACTCTCTCGTGTTAAGTCCAAAAGTGGTGAAATTTTTACCAATCAGAGGCCACCAAATTCTCTTTTAGGGAAAAGAAATCTCATTTCAATATTTGGTGAGATGAGTGCATCTTGGTCCGTTTTCTAAGGAGTGTGCGAAACATTACCCGAAATTAAAACCTCCACAACTCCCTCATTTTAATTCCAAAAGTGGTGAAATTTCTACTAATCGGAGGCCTTCAAATTCTCTTTCAGGGAAAAGAAACCACGTTTCAAAATTTGGCGGGATGAGTACGTCTTGGTCCGTTTCTAAGGCGTGTGCAAAATGTCACCCGAAATTAAAACCTCCATAACTCTCCCATTTTATGTCCAAAAGTGGTGAAATTTCAACGAATCGGTGGTCTTCAAATTCTCTTTCAGGGGAAAGAAATCTCGTTTCAGAATTCGGCGGGATTAGAGCGTCTTGTTCCGTTAAATGAAGAGTGTGGGAAAAGTCACCCAAAATTTAATATTTCACAACTGACTCATTTTAACTCCAAAAAAGGTGAAATTTTTAGCAATCAGAGCTGCTAAAATTCTCTTTATGGGGAAAGAAATCTCATTTAAATATTCAGTGGGATGAGAGCATCTTGGTCCGTTTTATAATTAGTGTGTGAAACGTTACCAAAAATTAAAACCTCGATAACTCTCTCACTTTAAGTCCAAAAGTGGTGAAATTTCTACCAATTGGAGGTCTTCAAATTCACTTTCAGGGGAAAGAAATCTCGTTCAAAAATTCTTTGGGATGAGTCGTCTTGGTCCGTTTTATAAAGAGTGTACGTAACGTCATCCAAAATTAAAACCTCCATAACTCTCATAGTTTAAGTCGAAAAGTGGTGAAATTTCTACAAATCGGAGGTTTTGAAATTCTCTTTCAGGATAAAGAAATCCCGTTTTAATAATCGGTGGGATTAGAGAGGTCTGGTACGTATTATAAAGTGTGCACGATACGTCGCCAAAAATTAAAACCTCTATAACTCTCTCATTTTAAGTCCAAAACTGGTGTAATTTCTACCAATCAGAGGCCTTCAAATTCTCTTTTTGGTGAAAGAAATCTCGTTTCAAAATTTGGTGGGATTACTGCGTCTTGGTCCGTTTTTTAAAGAGTGTGCGGAAAGTCAGCCAAAATTAAAACCTCTATAAATCTTTGATTTTAAGTACAAAAGTGGTGAAATTTCTACCAATCGGAGGTCTTCAAAGTCTCTTTCAGGGGAAAGAAATCTGGTTTCAAAATTCGGTGGGATGAGTGCATCTTGGTCCGTTTCGTAAAGAGTGTGTGAAATGTCACCCAAAATTACAACCTCCATAACTCTCTTATTTTAAGTCCAAATGTGGTTAAATTTCTACCAATCGTAGGTCTTCAAATTCTCTTTCAGGGGGAAAAATATCATTTCAAAATTTGGTGGGATGAGAGCATCTTGGTCCGTTTTATAATGAGTGTGCGAAACGTTACCAAAAATTAAAACCTCCATAACTCTCTCATTTTAAGCTCAAATGTGGTCAAATTTCTACCAATCGGAGGTCTTCTAATTCTCTTTAAGGGGAAAGAAATCTCATTTCTAAATTCGGTGGGATGAGAGCGTCTTGGTCCGTTATATAATGAGTGTGCGAAATGTCACCCAAAATTAAAACCACCACAACTATTTAATTTTAATTATGAAAGTGGTGAAATTTCTACCAATCGGAGATCTTCAAATTCTCTTTCAGGGGAAAGATTTTTTGTTTCAAAATTCAGTGGGATGAGAAGGTCTTAGTTCGTTTTGAAAAGAGTGTGCGTAATGTGACCCAAAATTATAACCTCCATAAGTCTCTTATTTTAAGTCCAAAATTGGGAATATTTCTATGAATCAGAGGTCTGCAAATTCACCTTCAAGGGAAGAAATCTCATTTCAAAATTTGGTGGGATGAGAGCGTCTTGGTCCGTTTTAAACTGAGTGTGCGAAACGTTACCAAAAATTAGAACCTCCATAACTCCCTTATTTTAAGTCCAAAACTGGTGAAATTTACACCAATCGGAGGTCATCAAATTCTCTCTCAGGGGAAAGAAATCTCGTTTCTTAATTTGGTGGGATGAGAGCGTCTTGGTCCATTATATAAGGAGTGTGAGAAACATCACCGCAAATTAAAACCTCCACAACTATCTAATTTTAATTCCGAAAGTGGTGAAATTTCTCCCCATTGGAGGTCTTCACATTCTCTTTCAGGAGAAAGAAATCTCGTTCCGAAATTCTGTGGGATGAAAGCGTCTTGGTCCGTTTTATAAAGAGTCTGCGAAACGTCACCCAAAATTAAAACCTCCATAACTCTCACATTTTAAGTCCAATAGTGGTGAAATTTCTACAAATTGGAGGTTTTGAAATTCTCTTTCAGGGGAAAGAAATCTCCTTTTAATATTCGGTGTGATGAGAGAGGTCTGATACATTTTATAAAGTGTGCGTGATACGTCACCAAAAATTAAAACCTCCATAACTCTCTTATTTTAAGTCCAAAAGTGGTGAAATTTCTACCAATCAGAAGCCTCCAAATTATCTTTCAGGGGAAAGAAATCTAGTTTCAAAATTCGGTGGGATGACTGCATCTTGGTCCGTCTTTGTAAAGAGTGTGTGGAACGTCACCCAAAACTAAAACCTCCATAAGTCTCTGATTTTAAGTCCAAAAGTGGTGAAATTTCTACTAATCGTAGGTCTTCAAATTCACTTTAAGGGGAAAGAAATCTCGTTTCAAATTCGGTGGGATGACTGCGTGTTGGTCCATTTTGTAAAGTGCGTGTGAAATGTCACCCAAAATTATAACATCCAGAACTCTCTCATTTTAAATGCAAAAGTGGCGAAATTTCTACCAGTTGTAGGTCTTCAAATTCTCTATCACGGAAAAGAAATCTCATTTCAAAATTCAGTGGGATGAGTGCGTCTTGGTCCGTTTCTTAAAAGTGAGCGAAACGTCACCCAAAATTCAAACCTCCATAACTCTCTCATTTTAAGCTCAAATGTGGTGAAATTTCTACCAATCGGAGTTCTTCAAATTTTCTTTCAGGGGAAAGAATTCTCTTTTCTAAATTCGGTGGGATGAGAGAGTCTTAGTCCGTTATGTAAGGAGTGTGCGAAACGTCACCCAAAATTAAAACCACCACAACTATCTAATTTTAATTCTGAAAGTGGTAAAATTTCTACCAGTCAGAGGGCTTCAAATTCCCTTTCATGGGAAAGAAATTTTGTTTCAAATTTCTGTGGGATGAGTGTGTCTTGATCCGTTTTGTAAAGAGTATACGAAATGTCACCCGAAATTATAACCTCCATAACTCTCTTATTTTAAGTCCAAAAGTGGGGAAATTTCTACCAATCAGAGGTCTTAAAATTCACCATCAAGAGAAGAAATCTCATTTCAAAATTTGGTGGGATGAGAGCACCTTGGTCCGTTTTGTAATGAATGTGCGAAACGTTACCGAAAATTAAAACCTCCACAAGTCTCTCATTTTAAGTCCAAAAGTGGTGAAATTTATACCAATCGGAGGTCATCAAATTCTATTTTAGGGGAAAGAAATCTCGTTACCTAATTCGGTGGGATGAGAGCGTCTTGGTCTGTTATATAAAGATTGTGAGAAACGTCACCCCAAATTAAAACCTCCACAACTATCTAATTTTAATTTCGAAAGTGGTGAACTTTCTACCCATCAGAGATCTTCAAATTCCCTTTCAGGGGAAAGAAATCTCATTTCAAAATTCGGTGGGATGAGAGCTTCTTGGTTAGTTTTAAAAAGAGTGTGCGAAACGCCACCCAAAAATAAAACCTCCATAACTCTCTCATTTTAAGTCCAAAACTGGTGAAATTTTACTAATCAGAGGTCTTCAAATTCTCTTTCAGGGGAATGAAATCTCATTTTATTATTCAGTGGGATGAGAGCGGTCTGGTACATTTTGTAAAGTGTGTGCGATACGTCATCAAAAATTAAAACCTCCATAACTCTCAGATTTTAAGTCCAAATGTGGTGAAATTTCTACCAATAAGAGGTCTTCAAATTCACCTTCAAGAGAAGAAATCTCATTTCAAAATTTGGTGGGATGAGAGCGCCTTAGTCCGTTTTATACTGAATGTGTGAAACGTTACCGAAAATTAAAACCTCCATAACTCTCTCATTTTAAGTCCAAAAGTGGTGAAATTTATACCAATCGGAGGTCATCAAATTCTATTTTAGGGGAAAGAAATCTTGTTACTTTATTCGGTGGGATGAGAGCGTCTTGGTCCGTTGTATAAAGAGTGAGAAACGTCACCCCAAATTAAAACCTCCACAACTATCTAATTGTAATTCCGAAAGTGGTGAAGTTTCTACCCATCAGAGGTCTTCAAATTCTCTTTCAGGGGAAAGAAATCCCATTTCAAAATTCAGTGGGATGATAGCTTCTTGGTTAGTTTTAAAAAGAGTGTGCAAAACGTCACCCAAAATTAAAACCTCCGTAACTCTCTCATTTTAAGTCCAAAAGTGGTGAAATTTTACTAATCGGAGGTCTTCAGATTCTCTTCCAAGCGAATGAAATCTCGTTTTAATATTCAGTGGGATGAGAGCAGTCTGGTACGTTTTGTAAAGTGTGCGCGATACGTCACCAAAAATTAAAACCTCCATAACCCTCTGTCAATTTAATTCCACAAGTGGTGAAATTTCTACAAATCGGAGGCCTTCAAATTTTCTTTGAGGGGAAAGAAATATCGTTTCAAAATTCGGTGGGATGAATGCGTCTTGGTCCATTTTCTAAAGAGTGTGCGAAACGTCACCCGAATTTAAAACCTCCATGACTCTCTCGTGTTAAGTCCAAAAGTGGGAAAATTTCTACCAATCAGAGGCCTCCAAATTCTCTTTTAGGGAAAAGAAATCTCGTTTCAATATTCGGTGAGATGAGTGCGTCTTGGTCCGTTTTCTAAAGAGTGCGAAACGTCACCGGAAATTAAAACCTCCACAACTCTCTCATTTTAATTCCAAAAGTCGTGAAATTTCTACTAATCGGAGGCCTTCAAATTCTCTTTCAGGGAAAAGAAACCACGTTTCAAAATTTGGTGGGATGAGTGCGTCTTGGTCCGTTTCTAAGGAGTGTGCAAAATGTCATCCGAAATTAAAACCTCCATAACTCTGCCATTTTATGTCCAAAAGTGGTGAAATTTCAACGAATCGGTGGTCTTCAAATTCTCTTTGAGGGGAAAGAAATCGCGTTTCAGAATTCGGTGGGATTAGAGCGTCTTGTTCCGTTATATGGAGAGTGTGGGAAACGTCACCCAAAATTTAATACTTCACAACTCACTCATTTTAACTCCAAAAATGGTGAAATTTCTACCAATCAGAGGTCTTCAAATTCTCTTTCAGGGGAAAGAAATATCGTTTCCATATTTACTGGGATGAGAGCGGCTTGGTCCGTTTTATAATGAGTGTGCGAAACGTTACCGAAAATTAAAACCTCCATAACTCTCTCATTTTAAGTCCAAAAGTGGTGAAATTTATACCAATCGGAGGTCATCAAATTCTATTTTAGGGGAAAGAAATCTTGTTACTTTATTCGGTGGGATGAGAGCGTCTTGGTCCGTTGTATAAAGAGTGAGAAACGTCACCCCAAATTAAAACCTCCACAACTATCTAATTTTAATTCCGAAAGTGGTGAAGTTTCTACCCATCAGAGGTCTTCAAATTCTCTTTCAGGGGAAAGAAATCCCATTTCAAAATTCAGTGGGATGATAGCTTCTTGGTTAGTTTTAAAAAGAGTGTGCGAAACGTCACCCAAAATTAAAACCTCCGTAACTCTCTCATTTTAAGTCCAAAAGTGGTGAAATTTTACTAATCGGAGGTCTTCAGATTCTCTTCCAGGCGAATGAAATCTCGTTTTAATATTCAGTGGGATGAGAGCAGTCTGGTACGTTTTGTAAAGTGTGCGCGATACGTCACCAAAAATTAAAACCTCCATAACCCTCTGTCAATTTAATTCCACAAGTGGTGAAATTTCTACAAATCGGAGGCCTTCAAATTTTCTTTGAGGGGAAAGAAATCTCGTTTCAAAATTCGGTGGGATGAGTGCGTCTTCGTCCATTTTCTAAAGAGTGTGTGAAACGTCACCCGAATTTAAAACCTCCATGACTCTCTCGTGTTAAGTCCAAAAGTGGGGAAATTTCTACCAATCAGAGGCCTCCAAATTCTCTTTTAGGGAAAAGAAATCTCGTTTCAATATTCGGTGAGATGAGTGCGTCTTGGTCCGTTTTCTAAAGAGTACGAAACGTCACCGGAAATTAAAACCTCCACAACTCTCTCATTTTAATTCCAAAAGTGGTGAAATTTCTACTAATCGGAGGCCTTCAAATTCTCTTTCAGGGAAAAGAAACCACGTTTCAAAATTTGGTGGGATGAGTGCGTCCTTGTCCATTTCTAAGGAGTGTGCAAAATGTCATCCGAAATTAAAACCTCCATAACTCTGCCATTTTATGTCCAGAAGTGGTGAAATTTCAACGAATCGGTGGTCTTCAAATTCTCTTTCAGGGGAAAGAAATCTCGTTTCAGAATTCGGTGGGATTAGAGCGTCTTGTTCCGTTATATGGAGAGTGTGGGAAACGTCACCCAAAATTTAATACTTCACAACTCACTCATTTTAACTCCAAAAATGGTGAAGTTTCTACCAATCAGAGGTCTTCAAATTCTCTTTCAGGGGAAAGAAATATTGTTTCCATATTTAGTGGGATGAGAGCGTCTTGGTCCGTTTTATAATGAGTGTGCGAAACGTTACCGAAAATTAAAACCTCCATAACTCTCTCATTTTAAGTCCAAAAGTGGTGAAATTTATACCAATCGGAGGTCATCAAATTCTATTTTAGGGGAAAGAAATCTCGTTACTTTATTCGGTGGGATGAGAGCGTCTTGGTCCGTTATATAAAGAGTGAGAAACGTCACCCCAAATTAAAACCTCCACAACTATCTAATTTTAATTCCGAAAGTGGTGACGTTTCTACCCATCAGAGGTCTTCAAATTCTCTTTCAGGGGAAAGAAATCTCATTTTAAAATTCGGTTGGATGAGAGCTTCTTAGTTAGTATTAAAAAGAGTGTGCGAAATGTCACCCAAAATTAAAACCTCCGTAACTCTCTCATTTTAAGTCCAAAAGTGGTGAAATTTTACTAATCGGAGGTCTTCAAATTCTCTTCCAGGCGAATGAAATCTCGTTTTAATATTCAGTGGGATGAGAGCAGTCTGGTACGTTTTGTAAAGTGTACGCGATACGTCACCAAAAATTAAAACCTCCATAACCCTCTGTCAATTTAATTCCACAAGTGGTGAAATTTCTACAAATCGGAGGCCTTCAAATTTTCTTTGAGGGGAAAGAAATCTCGTTTCGAAATTCGGTGGGATGAGTGCGTCTTGGTCCATTTTCTAAAGAGTGTGCGAAACGTCACCCGAATTTAAAACCTCCATGACTCTCTCGTGTTAAGTCCAAAAGTGGGGAAATTTCTACCAATCAGAGGCCTCCAAATTCTTTTTTAGGTAAAAGAAATCTCGTTTCAATATTCGGTGAGATGAGTGCGTCTTGGTCCATTTTCTAAAGAGTGCGAAATGTCACCGGAAATTAAAACCTCCACAACTCTCTCATTTTAATTCCAAAAGTGGTGAAATTTCTACTAATCGGAGGCCTTGAAATTCTCTTTCAGGGAAAACAAACCACGTTTCAAAATTTGGTGGGATGAGTGCGTCCTTATCCGTTTCTAAGGAGTGTGCAAAATGTCATCCGAAATTAAAACCTCCATAACTCTGCCATTTTATGTCCAAAAGTGGTGAAATTTCAACGAATCGGTGGTCTTCAAATTCTCTTTCAGGGGAACAAAATCTCGTTTCCGAATTCGGTGGGATTAGAGCGTCTTGTTCCGTTATATGGAGAGTGTGGGAAACGTAACCCAAAATTTAATACTTCACAACTCACTCATTTTAACTCCAAAAATGGTGAAATTTCTACCAATCAGGGGTCTTCAAATTCTCTTTCAGGGGAAAGAAATATCGTTTCCATATTTAGTGGGATGAGAGCGTCTTGGTCCGTTTTATAATGAGTGTGCGAAACGTTACCGAAAATTAAAACCTCCATAACTCTCTCATTTTAAGTCCAAAAGTGGTGAAATTTATACCAATCGGAGGTCATCAAATTCTATTTTAGGGGAAAGAAATATCGTTACTTTATTCGGTGGGATGAGAGCGTCTTGGTCCGTTCTATAAAGAGTGAGAAACGCCACCCCAAATTAAAACCTCCACAACTATCTAATTTTAATTCCGAAAGTGGTGAAGTTTCTACCCATCAAAGGTCTTCAAATTCTCTTTCAGGGGAAAGAAATCTGATTTCAAAATTCGGTGGGATGAGGGCTTCTCAGTTAGAATTAAAAAGAGTGTGCGAAATGTCACCGAAAATTAAAACCTCCGTAACTCTCTCATTTTAAGTCCAAAAGTGGTGAAATTTTACTAATCGGAGGTCTTCAAATTCTCTTCCAGGCGAATGAAATTTCGTTTTAATATTCAGTGGGTTGAGAGCAGTCTGGTACGTTTTGTAAAGTGTACGCGATACGTCACCAAAAATTAAAACCTCAATAACCCTCTGTCAACTTAATTCCAAAAGTGGTGAAATTTCTACAAATCGGAGGCCTTCAAATTTTGTTTGAGGGGAAAGAAATCTCGTTTCAAAATTCGGTGGGATGAGTGCGTCTTGGTCCATTTTCTAAAGAGTGTGCGAAACGTCACCCGAATTTAAAACCTCCATGACTCTCTCGTGTTAACTCCAAAAGTGGGGAAATTTCTACCAATCAGAGGCCTCCAAATTCTCTTTTAGGGAAAAGAAATCTCGTTTCAATATTCGGTGAGATGAGTGCGTCTTGGTCCGTTTTCTAAAGAGTGCGAAACGTCACCGGAAATTAAAACCTCCACAACTCTCTCATTTTAATTCTAAAAGTGGTGAAATTTCTACTAATCGGAGGCCTTCAAATTCTCTTTCAGGGAAAAGAAACCACGTTTCAAAATTTGGTGGGATGAGTGCGTCTTGGTCCATTTCTAAGGAGTGTGCAAAATGTCATCCGAAATTAAAACCTCCATAACTCTTCCATTTTATGTCCAAAAGTGGTGAAATTTCAAAGAATCGGTGGTCTTCAAATTCTCTTTCAGGGGAAAGAAATCTCGTTTCAGAATTTGGCGGGATTAGAGCGTCTTGTTCCGTTATATGGAGAGTGGGAAACGTCACCCAAAATTTAATACTTCACAACTCACTCATTTTAACTCCAAAAATGGTGAAATTTCTACCAATCAGAGGTCTTCAAATTCTCTTTTAGGGGCAAGAAATCTCGGTTCAATATTTAGTGGGATGAGAGCGTCTTGGTCCGTTTTATAATGAGTGTGCGAAACGTTACCGAAAATTAAAACCTCCATAACTCTCTCATTTTAAGCCCAAAAGTGGTGAAATTTTACTAATCGGAGGTCTTCAAATTCTCTTCCAGGCGAATGAAATCTCATTTTAATATTCAGTGGGATGAGAGCAGTCTGGTACGTTTTGTAAAGTGTACGCGATACGTCACCAAAAATTAAAACCTCCATAACCCTCTGTCAATTTAATTCCAAAAAGTGGTGAAATTTCTACAAATCGGAGGCCTTCAAATTTTCTTTGAGGAGAAAGAAATCTCGTTTCAAAATTCGGTGGGATGAATGCGTCTTGGTCCATTTTCCAAAGAGTGTGCGAAACTTAACCAGAATTTAAAACCTCCATGACTCTCTCGTGTTAAGTCCGAAAGTGGGGAAATTTCTACCAATCAGAGGCCTCCAAATTCTCTTTTAGGGAAAAGAAATCTCGTTTCAATATTCGGTGAGATGAGTGCGTCTTGGTCCGTTTTCTAAAGAGTGTGAAACGTCACCGGAAATTAAAACCTCCACAACTCTGTCATTTTAATTCCAAAAGTGGTGAAATTTCTACTAATCGGAGGCTTTCAAATTCTCTTTGAGGGAAAAGAAACCACGTTTCAAAATTTCGTGGGATGAGTGCGTCTTGGTCCGTTTCTAAGGAGTGTGCAAAATGTCACCCGAAATTAAAACCTCCATAACTCTCCCATTTTATGTCCAAAAGTAGTGAAATTTCTACCAATCAGAAGCCTCCAAATTATCTTTCAGGAGAAAGAAATCTAGTTTCAAAATTCGGTGGGATGAGGGCATCTTGGTCCGTTTCTAAGGAGTGTGCAAAATGTCACCCGAAATTAAAACCTCCATGACTCTGCCATTTTATGTCCAAAAGTGGTGAAATTTCAACGAATCGGTGGTCTTCAAATTCTCTTTCAGGGGAAAGAAATCTCGTTTCAGAATTTGGCGGGATTAGAGCGTCTTGTTCCGTTATATGGAGAGTGGGAAACGTCACCCAAAATTTAATACTTCACAACTCACTAATCATAACTCCAAAAATGGTGAAATTTCTACCAATCAGAGGTCTTCAAATTCTCTTTTAGGGGCAAGAAATCTCGGTTCAATATTTAGTGGGATGAGAGCGTCTTGGTCCGTTTTATAATGAGTGTGCGAAACGTTACCGAAAATTAAAACCTCCATAACTCTCTCATTTTAAGTCCAAAAGTGGTGAAATTTTACTAATCGGAGGTCTTCAAATTCTCTTCCAGGCGAATGAAATCTCATTTTAATATTCAGTGGGATGAGAGCAGTCTGGTACGTTTTGTAAAGTGTACGCGATACGTCACCAAAAATTAAAACCTCCATAACCCTCTGTCAATTTAATTCCAAAAGTGGTGAAATTTCTACAAATCAGAGGCCTTCAAATTTTCTTTGAGGGGAAAGAAATCTCGTTTCAAAATTCGGTGGGATGAGTGCGTCTTGGTCCATTTTCTAAAGAGTGTGTGAAACGTCACCCGAATTTAAATCCTCCATGACTCTCTCGTGTTAAATCCAAAAGTGGGGAAATTTCTACCAATCAGAGGCCTCCAAATTCTCTTTTAGGGAAAAGAAATCTCGTTTCAATATTCGGTGAGATGAGTGCGTCTTGGTCCGTTTTCTAAAGAGTGCGAAACGTCACCGGAAATTGAAACCTCCACAACTCTCTCATTTTAATTCCAAAAGTGGTGAAATTTCTACTAATCGGAGGCCTTCAAATTCTCTTTCAGGGAAAAGAAACCACGTTTCAAAATTTGGTGGGATGAGTGCGTCTTGGTCCGTTTCTAAGGAGTGTACAAAATGTCACCCGAAATTAAAACCACCATAACTCTGCCATTTTATGTCCAAAAGTGGTGAAATTTCAACGAATTTTTGGTCTTCAAATTCTCTTTCAGGGGAAAGAAATCTCGTTTCAGAATTTGGCGGGATTAGAGCGTCTTGTTCCGTTATATGGAGAGTGGGAAACGTCACCCAAAATTTAATACTTCACAACTCACTCATTTTAACTCCAAAAATGGTGAAATTTCTACCAATCAGAGGTCTTCAAATTCTCTTTTAGGGGCAAGAAATCTCGGTTCAATATTTAGTGGGATGAGAGCGTCTTGGTCCGTTTTATAATGAGTGTGCGAAACGTTACCGAAAATTAAAACCTCCATAACTCTCTCATTTTAAGTCCAAAAGTGGTGAAATTTTACTAATCGGAGGTCTTCAAATTCTCTTCCAGGCGAATGAAATCTCATTTTAATATTCAGTGGGATGAGAGCAGTCTGGTACGTTTTGTAAAGTGTACGCGATACGTCACCAAAAATTAAAACCTCCATAACCCTCTGTCAATTTAATTCCAAAAGTGGTGAAATTTCTACAAATCAGAGGCCTTCAAATTTTCTTTGAGGGGAAAGAAATCTCGTTTCAAAATTCGGTGGGATGAGTGCGTCTTGGTCCATTTTCTAAAGAGTGTGCGAAACGTCACCCGAATTTAAATCCTCCATGACTCTCTCGTGTTAAATCCAAAAGTGGGGAAATTTCTACCAATCAGAGGCCTCCAAATTCTCTTTTAGGGAAAAGAAATCTCGTTTCAATATTCGGTGAGATGAGTGCGTCTTGGTCCGTTTTCTAAAGAGTGCGAAACGTCACCGGAAATTGAAACCTCCACAACTCTCTCATTTTAATTCCAAAAGTGGTGAAATTTCTACTAATCGGAGGCCTTCAAATTCTCTTTCAGGGAAAAGAAACCACGTTTCAAAATTTGGTGGGATGAGTGCGTCTTGGTCCGTTTCTAAGGAGTGTACAAAATGTCACCCGAAATTAAAACCACCATAACTCTGCCATTTTATGTCCAAAAGTGGTGAAATTTCAACGAATTTTTGGTCTTCAAATTCTCTTTCAGGGGAAAGAAATCTCGTTTCAGAATTTGGCGGGATTAGAGCGTCTTGTTCCGTTATATGGAGAGTGGGAAACGTCACCCAAAATTTAATACTTCACAACTCACTCATTTTAACTCCAAAAATGGTGAAATTTCTACCAATCAGAGGTCTTCAAATTCTCTTTTAGGGGCAAGAAATCTCGGTTCAATATTTAGTGGGATGAGAGCGTCTTGGTCCGTTTTATAATGAGTGTGCGAAACGTTACCGAAAATTAAAACCTCCATAACTCTCTCATTTTAAGTCCAAAAGTGGTGAAATTTTACTAATCGGAGGTCTTCAAATTCTCTTCCAGGCGAATGAAATCTCATTTTAATATTCAGTGGGATGAGAGCAGTCTGGTACGTTTTGTAAAGTGTACGCGATACGTCACCAAAAATTAAAACCTCCATAACCCTCTGTCAATTTAATTCCAAAAGTGGTGAAATTTCTACAAATCAGAGGCCTTCAAATTTTCTTTGAGGGGAAAGAAATCTCGTTTCAAAATTCGGTGGGATGAGTGCGTCTTGGTCCATTTTCTAAAGAGTGTGCGAAACGTCACCCGAATTTAAATCCTCCATGACTCTCTCGTGTTAAATCCAAAAGTGGGGAAATTTCTACCAATCAGAGGCCTCCAAATTCTCTTTTAGGGAAAAGAAATCTCGTTTCAATATTCGGTGAGATGAGTGCGTCTTGGTCCGTTTTCTAAAGAGTGCGAAACGTCACCGGAAATTGAAACCTCCACAACTCTCTCATTTTAATTCCAAAAGTGGTGAAATTTCTACTAATCGGAGGCCTTCAAATTCTCTTTCAGGGAAAAGAAACCACGTTTCAAAATTTGGTGGGATGAGTGCGTCTTGGTCCGTTTCTAAGGAGTGTACAAAATGTCACCCGAAATTAAAACCACCATAACTCTGCCATTTTATGTCCAAAAGTGGTGAAATTTCAACGAATTTTTGGTCTTCAAATTCTCTTTCAGGGGAAAGAAATCTCGTTTCAGAATTTGGCGGGATTAGAGCGTCTTGTTCCGTTATATGGAGAGTGGGAAACGTCACCCAAAATTTAATACTTCACAACTCACTCATTTTAACTCCAAAAATGGTGAAATTTCTACCAATCAGAGGTCTTCAAATTCTCTTTTAGGGGCAAGAAATCTCGGTTCAATATTTAGTGGGATGAGAGCGTCTTGGTCCGTTTTATAATGAGTGTGCGAAACGTTACCGAAAATTAAAACCTCCATAACTCTCTCATTTTAAGTCCAAAAGTGGTGAAATTTTACTAATCGGAGGTCTTCAAATTCTCTTCCAGGCGAATGAAATCTCATTTTAATATTCAGTGGGATGAGAGCAGTCTGGTACGTTTTGTAAAGTGTACGCGATACGTCACCAAAAATTAAAACCTCCATAACCCTCTGTCAATTTAATTCCAAAAGTGGTGAAATTTCTACAAATCAGAGGCCTTCAAATTTTCTTTGAGGGGAAAGAAATCTCGTTTCAAAATTCGGTGGGATGAGTGCGTCTTGGTCCATTTTCTAAAGAGTGTGCGAAACGTCACCCGAATTTAAATCCTCCATGACTCTCTCGTGTTAAATCCAAAAGTGGGGAAATTTCTACCAATCAGAGGCCTCCAAATTCTCTTTTAGGGAAAAGAAATCTCGTTTCAATATTCGGTGAGATGAGTGCGTCTTGGTCCGTTTTCTAAAGAGTGCGAAACGTCACCGGAAATTGAAACCTCCACAACTCTCTCATTTTAATTCCAAAAGTGGTGAAATTTCTACTAATCGGAGGCCTTCAAATTCTCTTTCAGGGAAAAGAAACCACGTTTCAAAATTTGGTGGGATGAGTGCGTCTTGGTCCGTTTCTAAGGAGTGTACAAAATGTCACCCGAAATTAAAACCACCATAACTCTGCCATTTTATGTCCAAAAGTGGTGAAATTTCAACGAATTTTTGGTCTTCAAATTCTCTTTCAGGGGAAAGAAATCTCGTTTCAGAATTTGGCGGGATTAGAGCGTCTTGTTCCGTTATATGGAGAGTGGGAAACGTCACCCAAAATTTAATACTTCACAACTCACTCATTTTAACTCCAAAAATGGTGAAATTTCTACCAATCAGAGGTCTTCAAATTCTCTTTTAGGGGCAAGAAATCTCGGTTCAATATTTAGTGGGATGAGAGCGTCTTGGTCCGTTTTATAATGAGTGTGCGAAACGTTACCGAAAATTAAAACCTCCATAACTCTCTCATTTTAAGTCCAAAAGTGGTGAAATTTTACTAATCGGAGGTCTTCAAATTCTCTTCCAGGCGAATGAAATCTCATTTTAATATTCAGTGGGATGAGAGCAGTCTGGTACGTTTTGTAAAGTGTACGCGATACGTCACCAAAAATTAAAACCTCCATAACCCTCTGTCAATTTAATTCCAAAAGTGGTGAAATTTCTACAAATCAGAGGCCTTCAAATTTTCTTTGAGGGGAAAGAAATCTCGTTTCAAAATTCGGTGGGATGAGTGCGTCTTGGTCCATTTTCTAAAGAGTGTGCGAAACGTCACCCGAATTTAAATCCTCCATGACTCTCTCGTGTTAAATCCAAAAGTGGGGAAATTTCTACCAATCAGAGGCCTCCAAATTCTCTTTTAGGGAAAAGAAATCTCGTTTCAATATTCGGTGAGATGAGTGCGTCTTGGTCCGTTTTCTAAAGAGTGCGAAACGTCACCGGAAATTGAAACCTCCACAACTCTCTCATTTTAATTCCAAAAGTGGTGAAATTTCTACTAATCGGAGGCCTTCAAATTCTCTTTCAGGGAAAAGAAACCACGTTTCAAAATTTGGTGGGATGAGTGCGTCTTGGTCCGTTTCTAAGGAGTGTACAAAATGTCACCCGAAATTAAAACCACCATAACTCTGCCATTTTATGTCCAAAAGTGGTGAAATTTCAACGAATTTTTGGTCTTCAAATTCTCTTTCAGGGGAAAGAAATCTCGTTTCAGAATTTGGCGGGATTAGAGCGTCTTGTTCCGTTATATGGAGAGTGGGAAACGTCACCCAAAATTTAATACTTCACAACTCACTCATTTTAACTCCAAAAATGGTGAAATTTCTACCAATCAGAGGTCTTCAAATTCTCTTTTAGGGGCAAGAAATCTCGGTTCAATATTTAGTGGGATGAGAGCGTCTTGGTCCGTTTTATAATGAGTGTGCGAAACGTTACCGAAAATTAAAACCTCCATAACTCTCTCATTTTAAGTCCAAAAGTGGTGAAATTTTACTAATCGGAGGTCTTCAAATTCTCTTCCAGGCGAATGAAATCTCATTTTAATATTCAGTGGGATGAGAGCAGTCTGGTACGTTTTGTAAAGTGTACGCGATACGTCACCAAAAATTAAAACCTCCATAACCCTCTGTCAATTTAATTCCAAAAGTGGTGAAATTTCTACAAATCAGAGGCCTTCAAATTTTCTTTGAGGGGAAAGAAATCTCGTTTCAAAATTCGGTGGGATGAGTGCGTCTTGGTCCATTTTCTAAAGAGTGTGCGAAACGTCACCCGAATTTAAATCCTCCATGACTCTCTCGTGTTAAATCCAAAAGTGGGGAAATTTCTACCAATCAGAGGCCTCCAAATTCTCTTTTAGGGAAAAGAAATCTCGTTTCAATATTCGGTGAGATGAGTGCGTCTTGGTCCGTTTTCTAAAGAGTGCGAAACGTCACCGGAAATTGAAACCTCCACAACTCTCTCATTTTAATTCCAAAAGTGGTGAAATTTCTACTAATCGGAGGCCTTCAAATTCTCTTTCAGGGAAAAGAAACCACGTTTCAAAATTTGGTGGGATGAGTGCGTCTTGGTCCGTTTCTAAGGAGTGTACAAAATGTCACCCGAAATTAAAACCACCATAACTCTGCCATTTTATGTCCAAAAGTGGTGAAATTTCAACGAATTTTTGGTCTTCAAATTCTCTTTCAGGGGAAAGAAATCTCGTTTCAGAATTTGGCGGGATTAGAGCGTCTTGTTCCGTTATATGGAGAGTGGGAAACGTCACCCAAAATTTAATACTTCACAACTCACTCATTTTAACTCCAAAAATGGTGAAATTTCTACCAATCAGAGGTCTTCAAATTCTCTTTTAGGGGCAAGAAATCTCGGTTCAATATTTAGTGGGATGAGAGCGTCTTGGTCCGTTTTATAATGAGTGTGCGAAACGTTACCGAAAATTAAAACCTCCATAACTCTCTCATTTTAAGTCCAAAAGTGGTGAAATTTTACTAATCGGAGGTCTTCAAATTCTCTTCCAGGCGAATGAAATCTCATTTTAATATTCAGTGGGATGAGAGCAGTCTGGTACGTTTTGTAAAGTGTACGCGATACGTCACCAAAAATTAAAACCTCCATAACCCTCTGTCAATTTAATTCCAAAAGTGGTGAAATTTCTACAAATCAGAGGCCTTCAAATTTTCTTTGAGGGGAAAGAAATCTCGTTTCAAAATTCGGTGGGATGAGTGCGTCTTGGTCCATTTTCTAAAGAGTGTGCGAAACGTCACCCGAATTTAAATCCTCCATGACTCTCTCGTGTTAAATCCAAAAGTGGGGAAATTTCTACCAATCAGAGGCCTCCAAATTCTCTTTTAGGGAAAAGAAATCTCGTTTCAATATTCGGTGAGATGAGTGCGTCTTGGTCCGTTTTCTAAAGAGTGCGAAACGTCACCGGAAATTGAAACCTCCACAACTCTCTCATTTTAATTCCAAAAGTGGTGAAATTTCTACTAATCGGAGGCCTTCAAATTCTCTTTCAGGGAAAAGAAACCACGTTTCAAAATTTGGTGGGATGAGTGCGTCTTGGTCCGTTTCTAAGGAGTGTACAAAATGTCACCCGAAATTAAAACCACCATAACTCTGCCATTTTATGTCCAAAAGTGGTGAAATTTCAACGAATTTTTGGTCTTCAAATTCTCTTTCAGGGGAAAGAAATCTCGTTTCAGAATTTGGCGGGATTAGAGCGTCTTGTTCCGTTATATGGAGAGTGGGAAACGTCACCCAAAATTTAATACTTCACAACTCACTCATTTTAACTCCAAAAATGGTGAAATTTCTACCAATCAGAGGTCTTCAAATTCTCTTTTAGGGGCAAGAAATCTCGGTTCAATATTTAGTGGGATGAGAGCGTCTTGGTCCGTTTTATAATGAGTGTGCGAAACGTTACCGAAAATTAAAACCTCCATAACTCTCTCATTTTAAGTCCAAAAGTGGTGAAATTTTACTAATCGGAGGTCTTCAAATTCTCTTCCAGGCGAATGAAATCTCATTTTAATATTCAGTGGGATGAGAGCAGTCTGGTACGTTTTGTAAAGTGTACGCGATACGTCACCAAAAATTAAAACCTCCATAACCCTCTGTCAATTTAATTCCAAAAGTGGTGAAATTTCTACAAATCAGAGGCCTTCAAATTTTCTTTGAGGGGAAAGAAATCTCGTTTCAAAATTCGGTGGGATGAGTGCGTCTTGGTCCATTTTCTAAAGAGTGTGCGAAACGTCACCCGAATTTAAATCCTCCATGACTCTCTCGTGTTAAATCCAAAAGTGGGGAAATTTCTACCAATCAGAGGCCTCCAAATTCTCTTTTAGGGAAAAGAAATCTCGTTTCAATATTCGGTGAGATGAGTGCGTCTTGGTCCGTTTTCTAAAGAGTGCGAAACGTCACCGGAAATTGAAACCTCCACAACTCTCTCATTTTAATTCCAAAAGTGGTGAAATTTCTACTAATCGGAGGCCTTCAAATTCTCTTTCAGGGAAAAGAAACCACGTTTCAAAATTTGGTGGGATGAGTGCGTCTTGGTCCGTTTCTAAGGAGTGTACAAAATGTCACCCGAAATTAAAACCACCATAACTCTGCCATTTTATGTCCAAAAGTGGTGAAATTTCAACGAATTTTTGGTCTTCAAATTCTCTTTCAGGGGAAAGAAATCTCGTTTCAGAATTTGGCGGGATTAGAGCGTCTTGTTCCGTTATATGGAGAGTGGGAAACGTCACCCAAAATTTAATACTTCACAACTCACTCATTTTAACTCCAAAAATGGTGAAATTTCTACCAATCAGAGGTCTTCAAATTCTCTTTTAGGGGCAAGAAATCTCGGTTCAATATTTAGTGGGATGAGAGCGTCTTGGTCCGTTTTATAATGAGTGTGCGAAACGTTACCGAAAATTAAAACCTCCATAACTCTCTCATTTTAAGTCCAAAAGTGGTGAAATTTTACTAATCGGAGGTCTTCAAATTCTCTTCCAGGCGAATGAAATCTCATTTTAATATTCAGTGGGATGAGAGCAGTCTGGTACGTTTTGTAAAGTGTACGCGATACGTCACCAAAAATTAAAACCTCCATAACCCTCTGTCAATTTAATTCCAAAAGTGGTGAAATTTCTACAAATCAGAGGCCTTCAAATTTTCTTTGAGGGGAAAGAAATCTCGTTTCAAAATTCGGTGGGATGAGTGCGTCTTGGTCCATTTTCTAAAGAGTGTGCGAAACGTCACCCGAATTTAAATCCTCCATGACTCTCTCGTGTTAAATCCAAAAGTGGGGAAATTTCTACCAATCAGAGGCCTCCAAATTCTCTTTTAGGGAAAAGAAATCTCGTTTCAATATTCGGTGAGATGAGTGCGTCTTGGTCCGTTTTCTAAAGAGTGCGAAACGTCACCGGAAATTGAAACCTCCACAACTCTCTCATTTTAATTCCAAAAGTGGTGAAATTTCTACTAATCGGAGGCCTTCAAATTCTCTTTCAGGGAAAAGAAACCACGTTTCAAAATTTGGTGGGATGAGTGCGTCTTGGTCCGTTTCTAAGGAGTGTACAAAATGTCACCCGAAATTAAAACCACCATAACTCTGCCATTTTATGTCCAAAAGTGGTGAAATTTCAACGAATTTTTGGTCTTCAAATTCTCTTTCAGGGGAAAGAAATCTCGTTTCAGAATTTGGCGGGATTAGAGCGTCTTGTTCCGTTATATGGAGAGTGGGAAACGTCACCCAAAATTTAATACTTCACAACTCACTCATTTTAACTCCAAAAATGGTGAAATTTCTACCAATCAGAGGTCTTCAAATTCTCTTTTAGGGGCAAGAAATCTCGGTTCAATATTTAGTGGGATGAGAGCGTCTTGGTCCGTTTTATAATGAGTGTGCGAAACGTTACCGAAAATTAAAACCTCCATAACTCTCTCATTTTAAGTCCAAAAGTGGTGAAATTTTACTAATCGGAGGTCTTCAAATTCTCTTCCAGGCGAATGAAATCTCATTTTAATATTCAGTGGGATGAGAGCAGTCTGGTACGTTTTGTAAAGTGTACGCGATACGTCACCAAAAATTAAAACCTCCATAACCCTCTGTCAATTTAATTCCAAAAGTGGTGAAATTTCTACAAATCAGAGGCCTTCAAATTTTCTTTGAGGGGAAAGAAATCTCGTTTCAAAATTCGGTGGGATGAGTGCGTCTTGGTCCATTTTCTAAAGAGTGTGCGAAACGTCACCCGAATTTAAATCCTCCATGACTCTCTCGTGTTAAATCCAAAAGTGGGGAAATTTCTACCAATCAGAGGCCTCCAAATTCTCTTTTAGGGAAAAGAAATCTCGTTTCAATATTCGGTGAGATGAGTGCGTCTTGGTCCGTTTTCTAAAGAGTGCGAAACGTCACCGGAAATTGAAACCTCCACAACTCTCTCATTTTAATTCCAAAAGTGGTGAAATTTCTACTAATCGGAGGCCTTCAAATTCTCTTTCAGGGAAAAGAAACCACGTTTCAAAATTTGGTGGGATGAGTGCGTCTTGGTCCGTTTCTAAGGAGTGTACAAAATGTCACCCGAAATTAAAACCACCATAACTCTGCCATTTTATGTCCAAAAGTGGTGAAATTTCAACGAATTTTTGGTCTTCAAATTCTCTTTCAGGGGAAAGAAATCTCGTTTCAGAATTTGGCGGGATTAGAGCGTCTTGTTCCGTTATATGGAGAGTGGGAAACGTCACCCAAAATTTAATACTTCACAACTCACTCATTTTAACTCCAAAAATGGTGAAATTTCTACCAATCAGAGGTCTTCAAATTCTCTTTTAGGGGCAAGAAATCTCGGTTCAATATTTAGTGGGATGAGAGCGTCTTGGTCCGTTTTATAATGAGTGTGCGAAACGTTACCGAAAATTAAAACCTCCATAACTCTCTCATTTTAAGTCCAAAAGTGGTCAAATTTTACTAATCGGAGGTCTTCAAATTCTCTTCCAGGCGAATGAAATCTCATTTTAATATTCAGTGGGATGAGAGCAGTCTGGTACGTTTTGTAAAGTGTACGCGATACGTCACCAAAAATTAAAACCTCCATAACCCTCTGTCAATTTAATTCCAAAAGTGGTGAAATTTCTACAAATCAGAGGCCTTCAAATTTTCTTTGAGGGGAAAGAAATCTCGTTTCAAAATTCGGTGGGATGAGTGCGTCTTGGTCCATTTTCTAAAGAGTGTGCGAAACGTCACCCGAATTTAAATCCTCCATGACTCTCTCGTGTTAAATCCAAAAGTGGGGAAATTTCTACCAATCAGAGGCCTCCAAATTCTCTTTTAGGGAAAAGAAATCTCGTTTCAATATTCGGTGAGATGAGTGCGTCTTGGTCCGTTTTCTAAAGAGTGCGAAACGTCACCGGAAATTGAAACCTCCACAACTCTCTCATTTTAATTCCAAAAGTGGTGAAATTTCTACTAATCGGAGGCCTTCAAATTCTCTTTCAGGGAAAAGAAACCACGTTTCAAAATTTGGTGGGATGAGTGCGTCTTGGTCCGTTTCTAAGGAGTGTACAAAATGTCACCCGAAATTAAAACCACCATAACTCTGCCATTTTATGTCCAAAAGTGGTGAAATTTCAACGAATTTTTGGTCTTCAAATTCTCTTTCAGGGGAAAGAAATCTCGTTTCAGAATTTGGCGGGATTAGAGCGTCTTGTTCCGTTATATGGAGAGTGGGAAACGTCACCCAAAATTTAATACTTCACAACTCACTCATTTTAACTCCAAAAATGGTGAAATTTCTACCAATCAGAGGTCTTCAAATTCTCTTTTAGGGGCAAGAAATCTCGGTTCAATATTTAGTGGGATGAGAGCGTCTTGGTCCGTTTTATAATGAGTGTGCGAAACGTTACCGAAAATTAAAACCTCCATAACTCTCTCATTTTAAGTCCAAAAGTGGTGAAATTTTACTAATCGGAGGTCTTCAAATTCTCTTCCAGGCGAATGAAATCTCATTTTAATATTCAGTGGGATGAGAGCAGTCTGGTACGTTTTGTAAAGTGTACGCGATACGTCACCAAAAATTAAAACCTCCATAACCCTCTGTCAATTTAATTCCAAAAGTGGTGAAATTTCTACAAATCAGAGGCCTTCAAATTTTCTTTGAGGGGAAAGAAATCTCGTTTCAAAATTCGGTGGGATGAGTGCGTCTTGGTCCATTTTCTAAAGAGTGTGCGAAACGTCACCCGAATTTAAATCCTCCATGACTCTCTCGTGTTAAATCCAAAAGTGGGGAAATTTCTACCAATCAGAGGCCTCCAAATTCTCTTTTAGGGAAAAGAAATCTCGTTTCAATATTCGGTGAGATGAGTGCGTCTTGGTCCGTTTTCTAAAGAGTGCGAAACGTCACCGGAAATTGAAACCTCCACAACTCTCTCATTTTAATTCCAAAAGTGGTGAAATTTCTACTAATCGGAGGCCTTCAAATTCTCTTTCAGGGAAAAGAAACCACGTTTCAAAATTTGGTGGGATGAGTGCGTCTTGGTCCGTTTCTAAGGAGTGTACAAAATGTCACCCGAAATTAAAACCACCATAACTCTGCCATTTTATGTCCAAAAGTGGTGAAATTTCAACGAATTTTTGGTCTTCAAATTCTCTTTCAGGGGAAAGAAATCTCGTTTCAGAATTTGGCGGGATTAGAGCGTCTTGTTCCGTTATATGGAGAGTGGGAAACGTCACCCAAAATTTAATACTTCACAACTCACTCATTTTAACTCCAAAAATGGTGAAATTTCTACCAATCAGAGGTCTTCAAATTCTCTTTTAGGGGCAAGAAATCTCGGTTCAATATTTAGTGGGATGAGAGCGTCTTGGTCCGTTTTATAATGAGTGTGCGAAACGTTACCGAAAATTAAAACCTCCATAACTCTCTCATTTTAAGTCCAAAAGTGGTGAAATTTTACTAATCGGAGGTCTTCAAATTCTCTTCCAGGCGAATGAAATCTCATTTTAATATTCAGTGGGATGAGAGCAGTCTGGTACGTTTTGTAAAGTGTACGCGATACGTCACCAAAAATTAAAACCTCCATAACCCTCTGTCAATTTAATTCCAAAAGTGGTGAAATTTCTACAAATCAGAGGCCTTCAAATTTTCTTTGAGGGGAAAGAAATCTCGTTTCAAAATTCGGTGGGATGAGTGCGTCTTGGTCCATTTTCTAAAGAGTGTGCGAAACGTCACCCGAATTTAAATCCTCCATGACTCTCTCGTGTTAAATCCAAAAGTGGGGAAATTTCTACCAATCAGAGGCCTCCAAATTCTCTTTTAGGGAAAAGAAATCTCGTTTCAATATTCGGTGAGATGAGTGCGTCTTGGTCCGTTTTCTAAAGAGTGCGAAACGTCACCGGAAATTGAAACCTCCACAACTCTCTCATTTTAATTCCAAAAGTGGTGAAATTTCTACTAATCGGAGGCCTTCAAATTCTCTTTCAGGGAAAAGAAACCACGTTTCAAAATTTGGTGGGATGAGTGCGTCTTGGTCCGTTTCTAAGGAGTGTACAAAATGTCACCCGAAATTAAAACCACCATAACTCTGCCATTTTATGTCCAAAAGTGGTGAAATTTCAACGAATTTTTGGTCTTCAAATTCTCTTTCAGGGGAAAGAAATCTCGTTTCAGAATTTGGCGGGATTAGAGCGTCTTGTTCCGTTATATGGAGAGTGGGAAACGTCACCCAAAATTTAATACTTCACAACTCACTCATTTTAACTCCAAAAATGGTGAAATTTCTACCAATCAGAGGTCTTCAAATTCTCTTTTAGGGGCAAGAAATCTCGGTTCAATATTTAGTGGGATGAGAGCGTCTTGGTCCGTTTTATAATGAGTGTGCGAAACGTTACCGAAAATTAAAACCTCCATAACTCTCTCATTTTAAGTCCAAAAGTGGTGAAATTTTACTAATCGGAGGTCTTCAAATTCTCTTCCAGGCGAATGAAATCTCATTTTAATATTCAGTGGGATGAGAGCAGTCTGGTACGTTTTGTAAAGTGTACGCGATACGTCACCAAAAATTAAAACCTCCATAACCCTCTGTCAATTTAATTCCAAAAGTGGTGAAATTTCTACAAATCAGAGGCCTTCAAATTTTCTTTGAGGGGAAAGAAATCTCGTTTCAAAATTCGGTGGGATGAGTGCGTCTTGGTCCATTTTCTAAAGAGTGTGCGAAACGTCACCCGAATTTAAATCCTCCATGACTCTCTCGTGTTAAATCCAAAAGTGGGGAAATTTCTACCAATCAGAGGCCTCCAAATTCTCTTTTAGGGAAAAGAAATCTCGTTTCAATATTCGGTGAGATGAGTGCGTCTTGGTCCGTTTTCTAAAGAGTGCGAAACGTCACCGGAAATTGAAACCTCCACAACTCTCTCATTTTAATTCCAAAAGTGGTGAAATTTCTACTAATCGGAGGCCTTCAAATTCTCTTTCAGGGAAAAGAAACCACGTTTCAAAATTTGGTGGGATGAGTGCGTCTTGGTCCGTTTCTAAGGAGTGTACAAAATGTCACCCAAAATTAAAACCACCATAACTCTGCCATTTTATGTCCAAAAGTGGTGAAATTTCAACGAATTTTTGGTCTTCAAATTCTCTTTCAGGGGAAAGAAATCTCGTTTCAGAATTTGGCGGGATTAGAGCGTCTTGTTCCGTTATATGGAGAGTGGGAAACGTCACCCAAAATTTAATACTTCACAACTCACTCATTTTAACTCCAAAAATGGTGAAATTTCTACCAATCAGAGGTCTTCAAATTCTCTTTTAGGGGCAAGAAATCTCGGTTCAATATTTAGTGGGATGAGAGCGTCTTGGTCCGTTTTATAATGAGTGTGCGAAACGTTACCGAAAATTAAAACCTCCATAACTCTCTCATTTTAAGTCCAAAAGTGGTCAAATTTTACTAATCGGAGGTCTTCAAATTCTCTTCCAGGCGAATGAAATCTCATTTTAATATTCAGTGGGATGAGAGCAGTCTGGTACGTTTTGTAAAGTGTACGCGATACGTCACCAAAAATTAAAACCTCCATAACCCTCTGTCAATTTAATTCCAAAAGTGGTGAAATTTCTACAAATCAGAGGCCTTCAAATTTTCTTTGAGGGGAAAGAAATCTCGTTTCAAAATTCGGTGGGATGAGTGCGTCTTGGTCCATTTTCTAAAGAGTGTGCGAAACGTCACCCGAATTTAAATCCTCCATGACTCTCTCGTGTTAAATCCAAAAGTGGGGAAATTTCTACCAATCAGAGGCCTCCAAATTCTCTTTTAGGGAAAAGAAATCTCGTTTCAATATTCGGTGAGATGAGTGCGTCTTGGTCCGTTTTCTAAAGAGTGCGAAACGTCACCGGAAATTGAAACCTCCACAACTCTCTCATTTTAATTCCAAAAGTGGTGAAATTTCTACTAATCGGAGGCCTTCAAATTCTCTTTCAGGGAAAAGAAACCACGTTTCAAAATTTGGTGGGATGAGTGCGTCTTGGTCCGTTTCTAAGGAGTGTACAAAATGTCACCCGAAATTAAAACCACCATAACTCTGCCATTTTATGTCCAAAAGTGGTGAAATTTCAACGAATTTTTGGTCTTCAAATTCTCTTTCAGGGGAAAGAAATCTCGTTTCAGAATTTGGCGGGATTAGAGCGTCTTGTTCCGTTATATGGAGAGTGGGAAACGTCACCCAAAATTTAATACTTCACAACTCACTCATTTTAACTCCAAAAATGGTGAAATTTCTACCAATCAGAGGTCTTCAAATTCTCTTTTAGGGGCAAGAAATCTCGGTTCAATATTTAGTGGGATGAGAGCGTCTTGGTCCGTTTTATAATGAGTGTGCGAAACGTTACCGAAAATTAAAACCTCCATAACTCTCTCATTTTAAGTCCAAAAGTGGTGAAATTTTACTAATCGGAGGTCTTCAAATTCTCTTCCAGGCGAATGAAATCTCATTTTAATATTCAGTGGGATGAGAGCAGTCTGGTACGTTTTGTAAAGTGTACGCGATACGTCACCAAAAATTAAAACCTCCATAACCCTCTGTCAATTTAATTCCAAAAGTGGTGAAATTTCTACAAATCAGAGGCCTTCAAATTTTCTTTGAGGGGAAAGAAATCTCGTTTCAAAATTCGGTGGGATGAGTGCGTCTTGGTCCATTTTCTAAAGAGTGTGCGAAACGTCACCCGAATTTAAATCCTCCATGACTCTCTCGTGTTAAATCCAAAAGTGGGGAAATTTCTACCAATCAGAGGCCTCCAAATTCTCTTTTAGGGAAAAGAAATCTCGTTTCAATATTCGGTGAGATGAGTGCGTCTTGGTCCGTTTTCTAAAGAGTGCGAAACGTCACCGGAAATTGAAACCTCCACAACTCTCTCATTTTAATTCCAAAAGTGGTGAAATTTCTACTAATCGGAGGCCTTCAAATTCTCTTTCAGGGAAAAGAAACCACGTTTCAAAATTTGGTGGGATGAGTGCGTCTTGGTCCGTTTCTAAGGAGTGTACAAAATGTCACCCGAAATTAAAACCACCATAACTCTGCCATTTTATGTCCAAAAGTGGTGAAATTTCAACGAATTTTTGGTCTTCAAATTCTCTTTCAGGGGAAAGAAATCTCGTTTCAGAATTTGGCGGGATTAGAGCGTCTTGTTCCGTTATATGGAGAGTGGGAAACGTCACCCAAAATTTAATACTTCACAACTCACTCATTTTAACTCCAAAAATGGTGAAATTTCTACCAATCAGAGGTCTTCAAATTCTCTTTTAGGGGCAAGAAATCTCGGTTCAATATTTAGTGGGATGAGAGCGTCTTGGTCCGTTTTATAATGAGTGTGCGAAACGTTACCGAAAATTAAAACCTCCATAACTCTCTCATTTTAAGTCCAAAAGTGGTGAAATTTTACTAATCGGAGGTCTTCAAATTCTCTTCCAGGCGAATGAAATCTCATTTTAATATTCAGTGGGATGAGAGCAGTCTGGTACGTTTTGTAAAGTGTACGCGATACGTCACCAAAAATTAAAACCTCCATAACCCTCTGTCAATTTAATTCCAAAAGTGGTGAAATTTCTACAAATCAGAGGCCTTCAAATTTTCTTTGAGGGGAAAGAAATCTCGTTTCAAAATTCGGTGGGATGAGTGCGTCTTGGTCCATTTTCTAAAGAGTGTGCGAAATGTCACCCGAATTTAAATCCTCCATGACTCTCTCGTGTTAAATCCAAAAGTGGGGAAATTTCTACCAATCAGAGGCCTCCAAATTCTCTTTTAGGGAAAAGAAATCTCGTTTCAATATTCGGTGAGATGAGTGCGTCTTGGTCCGTTTTCTAAAGAGTGCGAAACGTCACCGGAAATTGAAACCTCCACAACTCTCTCATTTTAATTCCAAAAGTGGTGAAATTTCTACTAATCGGAGGCCTTCAAATTCTCTTTCAGGGAAAAGAAACCACGTTTCAAAATTTGGTGGGATGAGTGCGTCTTGGTCCGTTTCTAAGGAGTGTACAAAATGTCACCCGAAATTAAAATCACCATAACTCTGCCATTTTATGTCCAAAAGTGGTGAAATTTTAACGAATCGGTGGTGTTGAAAAATTCTCTTTCAAGAGAAAGAAATCTCGTTTCAGAATTCGGCGGGATTAGAGCGTCTTGTTCCGTTTTATGGAGAGTGTGGGAAACGTCACCCAAAATTTAATACTTCACAACTCACTCATTTTAACTCCAAAAAAGGTGAAAATTTTACCAATTAGAGGTGCTCAAATTCTCTTTCAGGGCAAAGAAATCTCGTTTCAATATTTAGTGGGATGAGAGCGTCTTGGTCCGTTTATAATGAGTGTGCGAAACGTTACCAAAAATTAAAACCTCTATAACTCTCTCTTTTTAAGTCCAAAAGTGGTGAAATTCCTACCAATTGGAGGTCTTCAAATTCACTTTCAGGGGAAAGAAATCTCGTTCCAAAATTCTTTGGGATGAGAGCGTCTTGGTCCGTTTTTTAAAGAGTGTGCGAAACGAAACCCAAAATTAAAACCTCCATAACTCTCACATTTAAAGTCCAAAAGTGGTGAAATTTCTACAAATCGGAGGTTTTGAAATTCTCTTTCAAGGGAAAGATATCTCGTTTTAATATTCGGTGGGATGAGAGAGGTCTGGTACGTTTTATGAAGTGTGAGCGATACGTCCCCAAAAATTAAAACATCCTTAACTCTCTCATTTTAAGTCCAAAAGTGGTGAAATTTCTACCCATCAGTGGCCTTTAAATTTTCTTTTTGGGGAAAGAAATCTCGTTTCAAAATTTGGTTGGATGACTGCGTCTTGGTCCGTTTTTTAAAGAGTGTGCGGAAAGTCACCCGAAATTAAAACCTCTATAAATCTTTGATTTTAAGTACAAAAGTGGTGAAATTTCTACCAATCGGAGGTCTTCAAATTCTCTTTCAGGGGAAAGAAATATCGTTTCAAAATTCGGTGGGATGAGTGTATCTTGGTCCATTTTGTAAAGAGTGTGTGAAATGTCACCCAAAATTACAACCTCCATGACTCTCTTAATTTAAGTCCAAATGTAGTGAAATTTCTACCAATCGTAGGTCTTGAAATTCTCTTTCAGGGGGAACAAATATCATTTCAAAATTTGGTGGGATGAGAGCATCTTGGTCCGTTTTATAATGAGTGTGCGAAACGTTACCAAAAATTAAAACCTCCATAACTCTCTCATTTTAAGTTCAAATGTGGTCAAATTTCTACCAATCGAAGGTCTTCTAATTCTCTTTAAGGGGAAAGAAATCTCATTTCTATATTCGGTGGGATGAGAGCGTCTTGGTCCGTTATATAAGGAGTGTGCGAAACGTCACCCCAAATTAAAACCACCACAACTATATAATTTTAATTCCCAAAGTAGTGTAATTTCTACCGATCGGAGGTCTTCAAATTCTCTTTCAGGGGAAAGAAATTTCGTTTCAAAATTCAGTGCGATGAGAGCGTCTTGGTTCGTTTTGAAAAGAGTGTGCGTAATGTCACCCAAAATTATAACCTCCATAAGTCTTTTATTTTGAGTCCAAAAGTGGGAAAATTTCTACGAATCGGAGGTCTGCAAATTCACCTTCAAGGGAAGAAATCTCATTTCAAAATTTGGTGGGATGAGAGCATCTTGGCCCGTTTTAAACTGAGTGTGCGAAACGTTACCAAAAATTAGAACCTCCATAACTCCCTCATTTTAAGTCCAAAAGTGGTGAAATTTATACCAATCGAAGGTCATTAAATTCTCTCTCAGGGGAAAGAAATCTCGTTTCTTAATTCGGTGGGATGAGAGCGTCTTGGTCCGTTATATAAGGAGTGTGAGAAACGTCACCGCAAATTAAAACCTCCACAGCTATCTAATTTTAATTCCGAAAGTGGTGAAATTTCTACCCATTGGAGGTCTTTACATTCTCTTTCAGGAGAAAGAAATTTCATTCCAAAATTCTGTGGGATGAGAGCGTCTTGGTCCGTTTTATAAAGAGTGTGCGAGACGTCACCCAAAATTAAAACCTCCATAACTCTCACATTTTAAGTCCAAAAGTGGTGAAATTTCTACAAATCGGAGGTTTTGAAATTCTCTTTCAGGGGAAAGAAATCTCGTTTTAATATTCGGTGGGATGAGAGAGGTCTGGTACGTTTTATAAAGTGTGCGCGATACGTCACCAAAACTTAAAACCTCCATAACTCTCTCATTTTAAGTCCAAAAGTAGTGAAATTTCTACCAATCAGAAGCCTCCAAATTCTCTGTCAGGGGAAAGAAATCTACTTTCAAAATTCGGTGGGATGACAGCATCTTGGTCCGTTTTTGTAAAGAGTGTGTGGAACGTCACCCAAAATTAAAATCACCATAACTCTCTGATTTTAAGTCCCAAAGTGGTGAAATTTCTACCAATCGGAGGTCTTCAAATTCTCTTTCAAGGGAAAAAAATCTCGTTTCAAAATTCGGTGGGATGACTGCGTGTTGATCCATTTTGTAAAGTGCGTGTGAAATGTTACCCAAAATTATAACATCCATAAGTCTCTCATTTTAAGTGCAAAAGTGGCGAAATTTCTACCAGTCGTAGGTCTTCAAATTCTCTTTCACGGGAAAGAAATCTCATTTCAAAATTCGGTGGGATGAGTGCGTCTTGGTCCGTTTTCTAAAAGTGTGCGAAACGTCACCCAAAATCCAAACCTCCATAACTCTCTTATTTTAAATCCAAAAGTGGTGAAATTTCTACCAATCGGATGTCTTGAAATACTCTTTCAGGGGAAAGAAATATCGTTTTAATATTCGGTGGGATGAGAGCGGCCTGGTACGTTTTATAAAGTGAGCGCGATACGTCACCAAAAATTAAAACCCCCATAACTCACTCATTTTAAGTCCAAAAGTTGTGAAATTTCAACCAATCGGGGATCTTCAAATTGTCTTTCAGCGGAAAGAAATCTCATTTTGTAATTAGGTGTGATGAGAGCGGTCTGGTCCGTTTTATAAAGTGTGCGCGATGCGTCACCAAAAATTAAAACCTCCATAACTCTCTCATTTTAAGTTTAAAAGCGGTTAAATTTCTACCAATCGGAGGTCTTCAAATTCTCTTTGAGGGGGAAGAAATCTCGTTTCAAAATTCCATGGGATGAGAGCGTCTCGGTCCATTTATAATGAGTGTGCGAAACGTCACGCAAAATTAAAAGCCTCATAAATCTCTAATTTTAAGTTTAAAAGTGGGGGAATTGCTACCAATCGGAGGTCTTGAAATTCTCTTTCAGGGGAAAAGAAATCTCATTTGTAAATTTGGTGGGACGAGAGCGACTTGGTCCGTTATATAATGAGTGTGCGAAACGTCACCCAAAATTAAACCCTCTACAACTCTCTCCTTCCAAAAGTGCTGAAATTTCTACCAATCCAAGGCCCTTAAATTCTCTTTCAGGGGAAAGAAATCTCGATTGAGAATTCGGTGGGATGAGTGCGTCTTGGTCCGGTTTATAAAGAGTGTGCGAAACGTCACCCGAAATTAAAACCTCCATAAGTCTCTCATTTTAAGTCCAAAAGTGGTGAAATTTCAACTAATCAGAGGTCTTCCATAGTCTTTCAGGGGAAAGAAATCTCATTTCAAAAATCGGTGGGAATAGAACGTCTTGGTCCCTTTTATAATGAGTATGCGAAACGTTACCAAAAATTAAAACCTCCATACCTCTCTCATTTTAAGTCTAAAAAGTAGTAAAATTTCTACGAATCGGAGGTCGTCAAATTCACTTTCAGGGGAAAGAAATCTCGTTTCAAAATTCGGTGGGATGAGAGCGTCTTGTTCCCTCTTGTAATGAGTGTGCGAAACGTTACCAAATATTAAAACCTCCAAAACTCTCTCATTTTAACTCCAAATCTCATTTTTCAATTCGGTGGGATGCGAGCGTCTTGGTCCGATACATAAGGAGTGTTCGAAACGTCACCCAATATTAAAATCTCCACAACTATCTAATTTTAATTCTGAAAGTGGTGAAATTTCAACCACTCGGAGGTCTTCAAGTCATCTTTTAGGTGAAAGAAATCTCATTTCAAAATTTGGTGGGATGAGAGCGTCTTTGTCCGTTTTATAAAGAGTGTACGAAACGTCACCCAAAATTAAAACCTCCATAAGTCTCAAATTTTAAGTCCAAACGTGATGAAACTTCTACCAATCGGAGGTCTTGAAATTCTCTTTCAGGGGAAAGAAATCTCATTTTAATATTCGGTGGGATGAGAGCGGTCTGGTACGTTTTATAAAGTGTGCGCGATACGTCGCCAAAAATTAAAATCTCGCATAACTCTCTCATTTTAAGTCCAAAAGTGGTGAAATTTCTACCAATCAGAGGCCTTCAAATTCTCTTTTAGGGGAAAGAAATCTCGTTTCAAAATTTGGTGGGATGACTGCGTCGTGGTTCGTTTTTTAAAGAGTGTGCGGAAAAGTCACCCAAAATTAAAACCTCCATAAATCTCTGATTTTAAGTCCAAAAGTCATAAAATTTCTACCAATCGGAGGTCTTCAAATTCTCTTTCAGGGGAAAGAAGTCTCGTTTCAAAATTCGGTGGGATGAGTGCGTCTTGGTTCGTTTTGTAAAGAGTGTGTGAAATCTGACCCAAATTTATAACCTCCATAACTCCGTAATTTTATGTCCAAATGTGGTGAAATTTCTACCAATCGGAGGTCTTCAAATTCACTTTCAGGGGAAAGAAATCTCGTTTCAAAAGTCGGTGAGATGAGAGCGTCTTGCTCCCTTTTATAATGAGTGTGCGAAACGTTACCAAATATTAAAACCTCCAAAACTCTCTCATTTTAAGTCGAAATCCCGTTTTTCAATTCGGTGGGATGAGAGCGTCTTGGTCCGATACAGAAGGAGTGTGCGAATGGTCACCCAAAATTAAAATCTCCACAACTCTCTAATTTTAATTCTGAAAGTGCTGAAATTTCAACCACTCGGAGGTCTTCAAGTCATCTTTTAGGGGAAAGAAATCTCATTTCAAAATTCGGTGGGATGAGAACGTCTTGGTCCGTTTTATAAAGAGTGTAGGAAACGTCACCCAAAATTAAAACCTCCATAACTCCCACATTTTAAGTCCAAACGTGGTGAAACTTCTACTAATCAAAGGTCTTGAAATTCTCTTTCAGGGGAAAGAAATCGCGTTTTAATATTCGGTGGGATGAGAGCGGTCAGGTACGTTTTATAAAGTGTGCGCGATACGTCGCCAAAAATTAAAACCGCCATAACTCGCTTATTTTAAATCCAAAAGTGGTGAAATTTCTACCAATCAGAGGCCTTCAAATTCTCTTTTAGGGGAAAGAAATCTCGTTTCAAAATTTGGTGGGATGGCTGCGTCTTGGTCCGTTTTTTAAAGAGTGTGCGGAAAGTCACCCAAAATTAAAACCTCCATAAATCTCTGATTTTAAGTACAAAAGTGGTGAAATTTCTACCAATCGGAGGTCTTCAAATTCTCTTTCAGGGGAAAGAAATCTCGTTTCAAAATTCGGTGGGATGAGTACGTCTTGGTCCGTTTTGTAAAGAGTGTGTGAAATGTCACCAAAAATTATAACCTCCATAACTCTCTTATTTTAAGTCCAAATGTGGTGAAATTTCTACCAATCCTAGGTCTTCAAATTCTCTTTCAGGGGGAAGAAATATCTTTTCAAAATTTGGTGGGTTGAGAGTGTGTTGGTCCATTTTATAATGAGTGTGTGAAACGTTACCAAAAATTAAAACCTCCATAACTCTCCTTTTAAGCTCAAATGTGGTCAAATTTCTACCAATCGGAGGTCTTCTAATTCTCTTTAAGGGGAAAGAAATCTCGTTTCTAAATTCGGTGGGATGAGAGCGTCTTGGTCCGTTATATAAGGAGTGTGCGAAACGTCACCCCAAATTAAAATCACCACAATTATTTAATTTTAATTCTGAAAGTGGTGAAAATTCTACCAATCGGAGGTCATCAAATTCTCTTTCAGGGGAAAGAAATTTCGTTTCAAAATTCAGTGGGATGAGTGCATCTTGGTTCGTTTTGAAAAGAGTGTGCGAAATGTGACCCAAAATTATAACCTTCATAAGTCTCTTATTTTAAGTCCAAAAGTGGGAAAATTTCTACGAATCGAAGGTCTTAAAATTCACCTTCAAGGGAAGAAATCTCATTTCAAATTTTAGTGGGATGAGAGCGTCTTGGTCCGTTTTATAATGAGTGTGCGAAACGTTACCAAAAATTAGAACCTCCATAACTCCCTTATTTTAAGTCCAAAAGTGGTGAAATTTATACCATCGGAGGTCATCAAATTTTCTTTAAGGGGAAAGAAATCTCGTTTCTTAATTCGGTGGGATGAGAGCGTCTTGGTCCGTTATAGAAGGAGTGTGAGAAACGTCACTGCAAATTAAAACCTCCACAACTATCTAATTTTAATTTCGAAAGTGGTGAAATTTCTACCCATCAGAGGTCTTCACATTCTCTTTCAAGGGAAAGAAATCTCATTTCTTAATTCGGTGGGATGAGAGCTTCTTGGTCCGTTTTAAAAAGACTGTGCGAAACGTCACCGAAAATTAAAACCTCCATAATTCTCTCATTTTAAGTCCAAAAGTGGTGAAATTTCTGCTAATCGGAGGTCTTCAAATTCACTTTCAGGGGCATGAAATCTCGTTTTAATATTCAGTGGGATTAGAGCAGTCTGGTACATTTTGTAAAGTGTGCGCGATACGTCACCAAAAATTAAAACCTCCATAACTCTCTCATTTTAAGTCCGAAAGTGGTGAAATTTCTACCAATCGAAGGTGTTCAAATTGCCTTTCAAGGGAAAGAAATCTCGTTTTAAAATTCGGTGGGATGAGAGCAGTCTGGTTCGTTTTATAAAGAGTGCGCGATACGTCACCCAAAATTAAATTCTCCATAACTCTCTCATTTTCTGTTTAAAAGCGGTGAAATTTCTACCAATCAGAGGTCTTCAAATTCTCTTTCAGGGGAGAGAAACTTGTTTAAAAATTCGGTGGGATGAGCGTCTTGGTCCGTTTTATAATGAGTGTGCGAAACGTCACCCAAAATTGAAACCTTCGTAACTCCCTCATTTTAGGTTTAAAACTGGTGAAATTTCTATCAATCGGAAGTCTTCATATTCTCTTTCAAGGGAAAGAAATCTCGTTTCTAAATTCGATGGAATGAGAGATTCTTGGTCAGTTATATAATGAGTGTGCGAAACGTCACCCAAAATTAAAACCTCCACAACTCTCTCATTTTAATTCCAAAAGTTGTGAAATTTCTACAAATCGGAGGCCTTCAAATTCTTTTTGAGGGGAAAGAAATCTCGTTTCAAAATTTAGTGGGATGACTGTGTCTTGGCCCGTTTTCTAAAGAGTGTGCGAAACGTCACCCGAAATTAAAACCTCCCTAACTCTCTCATTTTAAGTCCATAAGTGGTGAAATTTCAACCAATTGGAGATCTTCAAATTGTCTTTCAGGGGAAAAAAATCTCGTTTTAAAATTCGGTGGGATGGGAGCGTCTTGGTCCGTTTTATAGTGAGTGTGCAAAATGTTACCAAAAATTAAAACCTCCATGACTCTCTCGTGTTAGGTCCAAAAGTGGTCAAATTTCTACCAATCGGAGGCCATCAAATTCTCTTTTAGGGAAAAGAAATCTCGTTTCAAAATTCGGTGAGATGAGTGCGTCTTGGTCCGTTTTCTAAAGAATGTACGAAATGTCTCCCAAAATTAAAACCTCCACAAATCTCTCATTTTAATTCCAAAAGTGGTGAAATTTCTACTAATAGGAGGCCTTCAAATTCTCTTTGAGGGAAAAGAAATCTCGTTTCAAAATTTGGTGGGTTGAGTGCGTCTTGGTCCGTTTTCTAAGGAGTGTGCAAAACGTCACCCGAAATTAAAACCTCCATAACTGTCCCATTTTAAGTCCAAAATTGGTGAAATTTCAACCATTCAGTGGTCTTCAAATGCTCCTTCAGGGGAAAGAAATCTTGTTTCAAAATTCGGAGGGATTAGAGCGTCTTGTTCCGTTATATGAAGAGTGTGTGAAACATCACCGAAATTTTAATACTTCACAGCTCACTCATTTTAACTCCAAAAGTGGTGAAATTTTTTTATTTATTTTTTAAATCTAAAGGCAAAAACTCTTATATAGTTCATTTACTGGTTAGGAAGTTAGCTCGAATCATGAAACTCTTGCAAACACTGTAGGGATATTGGAGCCTCATTTTACTTTTTAAATCTAGCATAGGTCTGCAATTCTCTTATAAAATACACACCACATTATCTGTTTAAATGTTTGACGACCTACTTTGACTATCCCATGGGGATCAACATCACAAACAAACATTATGTAACTAAAATGGAAATATGTTAAAAAAATGGAAAAACTAGCTAACCGAGGAGACTTAAAAAAGATATATATATATATATATATATATAAATTCAATAGGTAACCGTCCAAAGAACCATCACAAATTCCAAATTATTTCTAGGCTCAAATTTAATAAGAGAAAAGAAATTACCTGAATTGAACATACCTCTTTACCAGTGATGAAGATCAAAATTGAATTTTTCATAATTTCTTCTTCTTCTTAGTGTAACTAAATTCCAACGTGTTGTAGGTTGAATTGGTGGAGGCAAAGCTTGCAATGAACAAACCTGAGCTTGAAGTGTACAGATCCCAGCTCTCCTTCTTCGAAAATCCTTCCCTTTTCTGCTCTTTCTTATTGTCTACGAAAGATTGTTGTACAACTGATCCAATTGATGAGCAATAGCTCTAATTTCGATCAGAAATAACCGGGCTTTGATAAAAATGAAAAGATTTTGCTAAGGAAAATTGGATCTAAGGTGTTATTGTAAGCCCAAGGGTCTACTCTCCTATCTTGTTTTGATGATTCTAAACATAATTGATTGTGTTTTTGAATACTAATCAATTTGCTTTGAAGTGTTGTGTTTAAGATAGGATTGATCATTGAAGAAACCAACACACAACATGGTCATGCTTGGAGATATCCCATACAAGAGTCAAAGGAGCTAAGTGAAGCTCACCTCATCTCTCAAGCAAAGCATACACAAGATGGAAGATCAATTGAAGACCAAGACTAAAGAGAAGTTGAAGATTGCATAGGTATCATTGTACATCCTTTCTCTTTAGATTTCCAAGTCAAGGCAAAGTGTTTTCAACTTGTTTTTCAAAGAACACTTAAGAACTTAAAATGCATTAGTGAATGGTTATGTGGTGGACCAACATGTTGGGACCCTCATAAACATTCCAAAATAACCATAGGAGTTGAGTTCCAAAAGCTAAAAATCAAATTTGCAATAAAAATCAAAAAGTGCGGATTTTTAGGCTTCTCGGAACTCCGAGAATTTTTCTCGGAGCTCCGAGCTCGGAACTCCGAGAGTTCCCTCGGAACTCCGAGAAAAGGTCCAGTAGCATCTGGACACTTTCTCGGAACTCCGAGACAATTTCTCGGAACTCCGAGAAATGGTCCAGTAGAAATTTTATTTCTTCTGGCCGTTGTCTCGGAACTCCGAGAATATTTCTCGGAACTCCGAGAATGGTTCTCGGAACTCCGAGAACCTCGCGACAGACTAAAAAATAGCCGTTGGGATTCAAATTAATTGTTGGTTTTTGATATGTCCACCCCCAAACGGTCATATTCTTTGGTGTGGTTATATATACAACATGTAGAGAAGTTTTTTACTCTCTCTTGATCTTTGAAAAACATCCTTAAGCATCAAAAACATTTGCAATCCATTTTAGCTTGAGTTTTTGTTTTTCATCCCAAACTTGCCTTTCACTTGTGAATCTTTTGAGTTTGGATATAGTAGTGCTTTCACTTGCAAATCACCATCTTTGAAGAGCAATCAAGGGTCTACAAAGAGCATCAAGCTTTCAAGAAGAAGCCAAGCTATTCTCTTTCAAATCTAGTGTAGGTGGCTAGGGCATTCCCTTTTTAATTCCCTAGAGAGCAACCGCTTAGAACTCGGCGGAGAAGGAGAGTCTTTGTAAAGGTGTAAGGGCATCCTTGTTTAATATCCCTTGGATTTGTAACCGCCTCGGAGCCGGGCATCGTGGAGGTCTCCTATAGTGGAATCCCTCAAGTGCGACCTTGAGTAGAGTGGAGTAGGCCGTTGGCCGAACCACTATATATCGGTGTGTCAATTTCTCACTCTTGCATTTCCATTATTGTTTTGGTTTGGCATTTCACTTTGTTCTTTCAATTATATTTGCACTAACCAAATATTTATTTAAGTGAAGAAAAATTCCAATTAGGGTTTATAGATAATTTTCAAAAGGCCTAATATTGAGTTAAATTCAATTCACCCCCCCTCTTGAGTATTTCAATTGGTATCAAAGCCTCGTCTCTATTTTTTTTGAAAACCCTAACCGGTTTAGAGTAAAGATTCAAAAATGGCAAACTACCCTCAACATCATGAAGGTTATTCAAACACTAGGCCACCCTATTTTGATGGTACAAATTATGGTTTTTGGAAAACTAAAATGAAAATCTTTTTAACTCAAGACTATCAAATGTGGAGAGCAATTAATAATGAATATATCCTACCCACAAGAAATTTAAATGATTGGACCGAAGCCGAACAACAAGCTTCGAATTATAATGCCAAAGCCATGAATTCTCTCATTTGTGCTCTATCTCCCGGAGAATTCAATAGAGTATCAAATTTGAATTCGGCTAAGGAAATTTGGGACACTCTAGAAGTCACCCATGAAGGAACCAATCAAGTTAAAGAATCTAAAATGAACCATATTTTTCGGCAATACGAACTTTTTCAAATGACACCCGATGAAACAATTGCCGACATGTACACTAGATTCACCAACCTTGTAAATGGATTAAGGGGACTTGGAAAACAATTTTCCAATAGAGATTTAGTAACTAAAATTCTTAGGTCCCTACCTTTGTCTTGGGAATCCAAAACCTCCGCAATCACCGAAGCCAAGGACATGAACACTTTGAACCTAGATGAACTTATAGGGTCCTTGATCACACATGAAATGATTTTCAAAACAAAAGCACCCGAAATCGAAACTAAAATCGAAAAAGGAAAAGGAATTGCTTTTGCTTGTAATGTAGGTGAAAGTGAAGATGCAAAGGAAGACATCGAGGATGAAGTAGCTCTCCTAACAAGAAGGATCAAGTTCTTGCAAAGAAACATGGGAGGCATGAGAAATAGAAGGACCAATCCTCCATTCAAGAAGAAAGAAGAAGTTGGTGATGGATCTTCTCAACCCCGATGTTACGGTTGCAAGAAGCTTGGACACATTCGCCCGGATTGTCCACTCAACAATGAACCTACTTCAAACAACCGCTTCAAGAGAAGAGAAGGCAAGAAAGGAATGTCCGCCACATGGGATGAGGAGATTGAAAGCGAAGGCGAACAAAATGATGGGGAAGATTGCCTATTAGCAAGAAATGTGTGCTTCATGGCCTCAACAAATGACAACAATGAGGTAAACACTTTAAATGATGTCATTATCTTACAAGAAGTTTTAGAGTCCTTACAAAGTGCAAATGATGAACTTGAAATTCAATTTGATAAAATTGCATCACTTGAAAATTCTCTTGCTAACATGACAAAAGAATTTGGTTGGTTAAAAAAGGATCATGAATTCTTAGATAATGAAAATGAAAAATGCAAAGTAGAGATTCATGAGCTAAATGCTACCATTAAGACTTTGAATGAAAATCGACAAAATCTTTCTATTGAAAATAACAAACTAAAGCATGAAAACGGTAAACTATCTTTTGAATATGATGAACTCAAGAAACTCTTTGAAAAATTTGAAAATAGTTCATTAAAATTGGATAAACTTGTAAATCTTCAAAGAATGTCAAGTGACAAAAGTGGACTTGGACATAGATGGAATACCACAATATCTAACTATAAAAACAAACTTGAAAAGACCTCCTCTAGTAGTACCAAAATTTGCTTTTATTGTGGATTGTTAGGTCATTATAAAGTTGCTTGCTTGCATGCTAAACAAGATAAGATCAAATTGAACTCTAAAGTGAAAACAAATGAACATAGCAAGATTAGGAAGATTTGGGTACCTAAGGGATCTCACTTGCCTATTCCTATGTAGGTATGCCTTAAAAGCCACAACAAGAGGAACACATGGTACCTTGATAGTGGATGCTCTAGACACATGACCGGAGATCTCACTCAATTCGCATCCCTATCACTCAAGGATGGTGGAGAAGTTACCTTTGGAGATGACAAGAAAGGAAAAGTCAAAGGTGAAGGCACCATAGGTAACTCTACCTCTCCCATACATGATGTACTCTTTGTTGATGGCTTGTCCCATAATCTTATTAGCATTAGTCAATTATGTGATAATGGTTTTGAAGTTGTCTTCAATCCCGACAAATGCATTGTTAAAAATAAGATAAATGGAGAAGTAAAATTCATAGGGTCTAGAGACAATAACATTTATACAATTGGACTAGATGATCTTAGACTCCAAAAAGTGACTTGTCTAAATGCCATTAGTGAGGATTCTTGGCTATGGCATAGGAGGTTGGGTCATGCCGGAATGGATCTCATTTCGACCCTCTCCTCAAAAGAAAGTGTTAGAGGATTGCCTAAGTTCAAATTCATCAAGGATCACATTTGTAGAACTTGTCAATTAGGAAAACAATTGAAAAGCTCTTTTGCACCTAAAAATATGATTTCAACTTCCTACCCTTTGGAGCTACTTCATATGGATCTTTTTGGACCAATGAAGACTAGTAGCCTAGGTGGAAAGAGGTACGTGTTTGTAGTTGTTGATGACTACTCACGATTCACATGGGTCATATTTCTAGGACATAAAGATGAAACTTATGAAAACTTCCTAACATTATGCAATCAAATTCAAAATGAAAAAGGTGTTGCCATCTCCCACATTAGAAGTGATCATGGAACGGAATTTGAAAATGTACACTTTGACACTTACTGTAATGAACATGGCATTAAACATAATTTTTCCGCACCTAGAACACCTCAACAAAATGGAGTAGTAGAAAGAAAGAATCGAACTCTCCAAGAAATGGCTAGAACAATGTTGCATGAAAATGATCTCCCTAGATATTTTTGGGCGGAAGCGGTTAGCACCGCTTGCTATATCATAAACAGGGTATACTTAAGGCCAATCTCTAAGAAAACACCTTATGAGCTTTGGAAAAACTTGAAACCAAATATAAGCTATTTTAGAGTGTTTGGATGTAAATGCTTCATTTTGAACATTAGAGATAATTTACATAAATTTGATAAGAAGTCGGATGATGGAATATTCTTAGGGTATTCTTCTCATAGCAAAGCATATAGAGTATTTAATAGGAGAACCCTAGTAGTAGAAGAATCCATGCATGTGACATTTGATGAAAGAGAGCCAACACCTCAAGAAATGCCACATGATGAGGATGAACCCGTTGAACATCTTTTTCCAAAATTGAGTGCTCCTCCTCATGCATCTACTAGTCATACACCACCTAGTGAGGAAGTAGAAAATGAAGATGATGCCTCATTACCTAGGGATAGGAGAACATTGGTTGATCATCCTGAATCCCAAATCTTAGGTGATGCCACATTGCCAGTAAGAACTAGATCATACTATCGTAGTGTGAGCAATAATTTGGCATTCCTATCCGAATTAGAACCAAAATCCATCAAGGAAGCAGAAAAGGATGAATATTGGTTGATGGCCATGCAAGAAGAGTTGAGTCAATTCGAAAGGAACAAGGTATGGAGGCTAGTACCTAGACCTAGTGATCATCCAGTCATTGGCACGAGATGGGTGTATAGAAATAAATTGGATGAAAATGGAATTATCACTAGGAATAAAGCTAGGCTTGTAGCCCAAGGGTACAATCAGGAGGAAGGGATAGATTATGATGAGACATTTGCTCCTGTTGCCCGTATGGAGGCTATTAGGATACTTTTGGCATATGCATCTCATAAAGGATTTAAACTATATCAAATGGATGTCAAAAGTGCCTTCCTAAATGGCTATATCTAAGAGGAAGTGTATGTTGAGCAACCTCCAGGTTTTGAAGACTTCAAACATCCAAATCATGTCTTCAGGCTTGATAAAGCTTTATATGGATTAAAGCAAGCTCCTAGAGCTTGGTATGAGAGGTTTTGCACTTTCTTAGTTGAAAAGGGATTCGAGATGGGAAAGGTGGATAAAACCTTATTTATCAAAAGAGAAAATCATGATATCCTCCTTGTCCAAATCTATGTGGATGATACCATCTGTGGCTCAACTAATCAAAAATTGTGTGATGAATTTGCAACCTTAATGAAAAATGAATTTGAAATGAGCATGATGGGAGAGTTAACCTACTTCTTAGGACTCCAAATTAAACAATACAAAAATGGAATATTTTTAAATCAAGAAAAATATACAAAGGAGTTATTAAAGAAGTATGGCATGGATAGCAGTAAGACATCAAGAATTCCCATGAGTACTACTGCTAAGCTAGAAAAAGATGAATTTGGCAAATCTGTGGATCAGAAATTGTATAGGGGTATGATAGGTAGTTTGCTCTATTTGACAGCCAGCAGACCAGACATTATGTTTACTGTCTGTCTCTGTGCTCGATTTCAATCGGATCCTAAAGAATCTCACCTATCGGCAGTTAAGAAGATCTTCAAGTACTTAAAAGGAACCCAAAGTCTAGGACTGTGGTATGAAAGATCATCTTCCTTCACTCTCATCGGATATTCAGATGCAGACTTTGCTGGATGTAGAGTAGATAGGAAAAGCACTAGTGGGACTTGCCAATTCTTGGGTAAATCACTTGTTTCATGGTTTAGCAAGAAGCAAAATTCAGTAGCTCTGTCCACAACAGAAGCAGAATATGTGGCAGCTGGAGCTTGCTGTGCTCAAGTCCTATGGATGAAAAGCACATTGATGGACTATGCAATCAAAATGGATAATATTCTCATCCAATGTGACAATACTAGTGCTATAAGCTTAACAAAGAACCCCATACAACACTCAAGAACAAAACACATTGAGATTAGGCACCACTTCATCAGAGATCACTCACAAAAAGGGGATATTTGCTTAAAATATATCAACACTGAAGAACAATTAGCGGATATCTTTACAAAACCCCTTAGTGATGATAGAATTTGCTATATCCGAAGTGCCTTAAACATATGGAGTGCGGATCAAATCAAAGAAATTGCCAAATAAATACTTTGTGCCTTTAACCAGCTTATCTATATAGTATTTATATATATAATCTTTGTTTGGTAGTATTTGCATGAATGAGATGTCAAATTTTTAATCTTAAAAATCACTCAATTGATATTCTTAGCCTTCTTAGTTTTTCTAAGTTGGAGAGGTATCTTCACTTTAATTAAAATACCTAACATCTTGACATATGTCAACATCTCGATCATGAACAGGTATATGTGCATTACTTGGTTATATAATTTTATACCATAAGCATTGATTCAGGGGGAGTTATCCACTCCTATTTTTTTTACACCCTTTCTGTCGATGACAAAAGGGGGAGAAGTTTGAAATTGATTATCTATTCAATTGACTATATGCACCACTTGCTTATAACTTGTATCATTTATATGTGTGCATATATTGAGGGGGAGTTCTAGTATTCACTTGCCTACTATGTCACTCCACACACACCTCATAATCAATTTTGTTTGTCATCATCAAAAAGGGGGAGATTGTAAGCCCAAGGGTCTACTCTCCTATCTTGTTTTGATGATTCTAAACATAATTGATTGTGTTTTTGAATACTAATCAATTTGCTTTGAAGTGTTGTGTTTAAGATAGGATTGATCATTGAAGAAACCAACACACAACATGGTCATGCTTGGAGATATCCCATACAAGAGTCAAAGGAGCTAAGTGAAGCTCACCTCATCTCTCAAGCAAAGCATACACAAGATGGAAGATCAATTGAAGACCAAGACTAAAGAGAAGTTGAAGATTGCATAGGTATCATTGTACATCCTTTCTCTTTAGATTTCCAAGTCAAGGCAAAGTGTTTTCAACTTGTTTTTCAAAGAACACTTAAGAACTTAAAATGCATTAGTGAATGGTTATGTGGTGGACCAACATGTTGGGACCCTCATAAACATTCCAAAATAACCATAGGAGTTGAGTTCCAAAAGCTAAAAATCAAATTTGCAATAAAAATCAAAAAGTGCGGATTTTTAGGCTTCTCGGAACTCCGAGAATTTTTCTCAGAGCTCCGAGCTCGGAACTCCGAGAGTTCCCTCGGAACTCCGAGAAAAGGTCCAGTAGCATCTGGACACTTTCTCGGAACTCCGAGAAATGGTCCAGTAGAAATTTTATTTCTTCTGGCCGTTGTCTCGGAACTCCGAGAATATTTCTCGGAACTCCGAGAATTCTCGGAACTCCGAGAATGGTTCTCGGAACTCCGAGAACCTCGCGACAGACTAAAAAATAGCCGTTGGGATTCAAATTAATTGTTGGTTTTTGATATGTCCACCCCCAAACGGTCATATTCTTTGGTGTGGTTATATATACAACATGTAGAGAAGTTTTTTACTCTCTCTTGATCTTTGAAAAACATCCTTAAGCATCAAAAACATTTGCAATCCATTTTAGCTTGAGTTTTTGTTTTTCATCCCAAACTTGCCTTTCAGTTGTGAATCTTTTGAGTTTGGATATAGTAGTGCTTTCACTTGCAAATCACCATCTTTGAAGAGCAATCAAGGGTCTACAAAGAGCATCAAGCTTTCAAGAAGAAGCCAAGCTATTCTCTTTCAAATCTAGTGTAGGTGGCTAGGGCATTCCCTTTTTAATTCCCTAGAGAGCAACCGCTTAGAACTCGGCGGAGAAGGAGAGTCTTTGTAAAGGTGTAAGGGCATCCTTGTTTAATATCCCTTGGATTTGTAACCGCCTCGGAGCCGGGCATCGTGGAGGTCTCCTATAGTGGAATCCCTCAAGTGCGACCTTGAGTAGAGTGGAGTAGGCCGTTGGCCGAACCACTATATATCGGTGTGTCAATTTCTCACTCTTGCATTTCCATTATTGTTTTGGTTTGGCATTTCACTTTGTTCTTTCAATTATATTTGCACTAACCAAATATTTATTTAAGTGAAGAAAAATTCCAATTAGGGTTTATAGATAATTTTTAAAAGGCCTAATATTGAGTTAAATTCAATTCACCCCCCCTCTTGAGTATTTCAGTTATACGAACCAAACTATAGATCTAAAGGTTTAGGGTTGAGGAAAAGAAGGCAATCTCGTATAGGAAGAGGAACACAACAACCTGAAGAAGAAAGATCAGCCTAAGCTTGACCGGAGCATGACTGGAATAGCGCCCGAGAAGAAGAACTTTGGTCGGAAAATATGGGGAAAAGCTAGGGTTCGCACAAGAATCTCTCGTTCTCTCTCTTTTAAGAAAAAATGAAAACCCTAAAATTAGCTTCTAAGAGAAGCCATGACCTCAATTTATAGCATTTTCCCAATAAATTTCAACCCCCATAAGTTTGCGGGACAACCTGCTTTAGTATATTTCAACTTTGTTTTGATAGAGCAAGGGTGGTCTCAAGAAAAAGATTTTTAGTGAAAATTAGGGAATAAATTCATACTCTTTTAGCTGCCTGGGACAACCCCCCTACTACAAATACACTAAGCGGCCTACCCACATACTGGATAAACCACCCCCCTTCTGCTCCACTACACTACACTATGCTACAAATTACACTCGTCCACTAAGCAAACCTCCACGAATTTCAACGAAATTTTGTGGAGACTTAAATGGGACCCTAACCTACACTAGGACAAAATTCGGGAAGCTAAATCATTAATTGGGAAGATTTTTAATCAAATCAAGTATATAAGGGTTCGATCAAAATGGGGTGTCTACAGATGCCCCTCTTTGGCAGAGCGTGCTTTGTCACGCAAATGCCAAAGCTGAACAAACAACACATTTTGGCCGACCTAAAAACGATGTAGAACAAATCGTTGGGTTTTTATTTCAAAATGGTATTCAGAAGGGTAAAAGATAAAATGACTTTTCAACGAATTACAAAATTCTTCAAACATTGGGAGATGGCCTCTCACAGACTCTTAACATAACAACCATAGCGTCTAAAATGAGATAGCCTCTCTTTAACCCCTTAACTGTGTAATCTACAACAGTTAACAAGGACTTTTATTGAAACCAAACATGCACGAAACACTTCTCCTTTTTTTTTACTGGTAAACCAAAAGTCTGGTAAAACCCAAAATGATTCACTAAAAGAATAGAATCACACTACAAACACACACTTGTATCGATGAATAAGGGTTTTGCTGGCCATCAGACCAAATATCACTTGGTCCATTGCCAAAAATGATACCATTAAAAGGGATGAGCAAGTCTTAACGATCAGACCAAATATCGCTTGGTCAGTCGTCAAAAGTACCTCAAGACAAAAAGGGCGATAACTACACAGACCATTGCTGAAAATCTGTTTGTTTAGCCATCCAGATAATCCTGACTCCTCTCTTTCAAGGTAGCGGGTCATCCAAGATTGATATGGTCCTGTGAAAAGGGTTCCATATAAATCGACGCAGATATACCTGACTCCTAACTCGTTAGGTAGAGGTACATTGCGGAGCGACGATTAAGCAGGCCAAAATTTGGCATTTCACTACTAAGCGTCACGGGTGAAGAAGAAAAGACTAGACTCCAAACACACGGAGCTCAATTTCACTGGTAGTTTCTTACTTCTAAAAACTCTTCATGGTTAAAGAAAAACCAAGACTCCAAACATATGGAGCTGCTTCACTGGAAATTCCTTTAAGAAGAAATCATTTTCAATTGAGTTGAGAAATGCCCGGACTCCAAACTTGCGGAGTTGTTTCACCGGCAATTCCCTTCTTTTTAAAAATCTTTCAAATAAATGAAGAAATAACCAGCCTTCAAACACATGGAGCAACTGACAATTTCTTCTTAAAATCCTTTCAAATGATGAGAGAAACTGTCAAACTCCAAATCATAGAGCCATTGGCGAAAATATTTTTAAAATCTTTCAAATGGTGAAACAAAATGCCAAACTCCAAATCACGGAGCCATTGGCGAAAATATTTTTTAAATGTTCCAAATGGTGAAAGAAAAGATCAATCTCCAAATCACGGACCCATTGGACATTTTTTTTAAATCTTTCAAATGTTGAAAGAAAAGACCAATCTCTAAATCACGGAGCTATTGGCGAAAATAATTTTTTTTTTAAATCTTTCAAATGGTGAAAGAAAAGACCAAACTCCAAATCACGGAGCCATTGGCGAAAATATTTACAAGATGATGGAAGAAAATACCAAACTCAAAATACGGAGTCATTGGCAAAAATATTTACGAAATGATAAAAGAAAATGCCAAACTCCAAATCACGGAGCTAACGGCAAACATTTATAAAATGATGAAAGAAAATGCCAAACTCCAAATCACAGAGCCAATGGCAAAAATATTTTACCTTATTAAAGGAAAATTTATTGAAATGATTGAAGAAATGACCAACTTTGATCGATTTCACAAAATGAATAAGCCATCCCTTCCCAAAAATGATTGAAATGTATGATCTTTGTCGAAGACAAGCCTCAAGTAAAGATGAAATTTTTTTCGGGTACTGACCCTTTGAAAACAAGTGAAAAGCATTCTGCTGGAGGTTTGAAGATTGCATGAGCAAATTCTAGACTCCGCTTGGGGATAAAACTTTTTGAAAACATGACTTCAAAAGAAAACAACTTGATTGAGGAGCTTGAACTAAAAGAGTGTGTTCAAGTTTCTCTTATCTCTATTTGATGAGAATAGCCATCTCAAATATCATTGTTTGATTGATATCTTTTATGACGCAAGTCATAAAAGATGCCCCTAGTATGATTATTTCCATGACAAAATTCATTGGAGAACAACACAAAAGGGATAAAAAAGATAAGCAAAAAGCTTGCACTAATGAGCATTTGGGTTTACAGAGCTTTTCTCAAGTATAAGAAACTGGTTTTGCTCAGAAATTCTCTTCATCTCTGCCAGCCGCTGATACTTCAAATGGGTTTAAGAGCCTGCTACCTTTTGAATGCTTCTCTGCTTTACATTGTCCACAGGAGGCACAAATTCTCTTCTTTCCCCTTTTATTTGTCACCCTGACTTTAGGAGGACATTGACTAAACAAGACCTCAAAAACTTGACCTTGACTCAACAAAAGAAGGACTTTGACAAACGACGAACGAGGACATTGACAAAACACGTGACATGAACACTAAGAATGACTGAATCTGCTTCTTAGCCTGATAAAATATTTTAAGATGGTAAAAGTCTACCACTTTTAGAGTTTTTTGAATACCTTGTTTAAAGGTGTTTCTTTCCTCTTTTCGGTATTTCCGTCATGATTATTATCCCTTTAGATTGCTTAGTTTCAACCTCCTTAACTCAAAGAGTACCAAAGGAAGCTCTGTTGGAGCTTACTCAGACATTGGAGTAATGCCAAAGAAAAATGAAAGCTCAGCTGGCTCTTTGAAGCTCTGTCCTCTCTGCATGAAGTCATAGCCATGACCAAATCGCCTTTCTAGGTTTTCGATTTGGCGGACCGTATGCCTTATATTGAATGCCCTTTCAATTCTCCTTTGATATCCCTGGATGTGATACAAGGCTCTCAGCCTCTTTTCATCTATCATCTGCATTTTCATGGTATCTGGCTTTTGCCCATTCAGACTCTGGCAAGTCAGCTTCCACCATCACTCTCAAGGATGGGATTCTCAGCTCCACAGGGAGGACTGCTTCCATTCCGTACACTAATGAATACGGAGTTACACTTGTTGAAGACCTGATCGATGTCCGATAAGCCCACAAGGCATAAGGAAGTTTATTTGACCAGTCCTTATAAGTCTCAGTTATCTTACTGATAATGACTTTGATATTCTTGTTCGCTGCCTCTACAGGCCCATTTGTCTGAGGTCTGTAAGGAGATGACTTGTGATGCTTTATCTTAAATTCCTCACACAGGTGTACTACTTGTTTTTTGAAATAAGATCCATTATCAGAAATCAGCTCATGAGGCACTCCGTATCTACATATAATGTTTGTACGGATAAATTTCACAACCGTGTTTGAAGTTATGGAAGCATATGATGCAGCCTCTATCCACTTCGTAAAATAGTCAATAGCTATCAAAATGTACTCGTGACCACTCGAGGATCTTGGATAAATCTTTCCAATGATGTCTATCTCCCATACTGAGAACGGCCATGGCGAAGTAAAGAATGCAACTCTGACGGAGGGACATGAATAAGATTCGCATAGACTTGGCACTTATGGCATTTCTTCACAAAGGCAAAACAGTATGCTTCAATTGTGGGCCAATAAAATCCAAGTCTCAAAATCTTTCTAGATAACATTTTGCCATTCATATGCGGTCCACAAACTCCCTCATGAGTCTGCTCAATAAGCGCCGCAGCTTTGTCCTCATCAACACATAAGAGTTGTATTCCGTCAAAAGATCGCCTATATAGTTCTTCACCACAAATGATGAAGTTGGTAGCTAGCCTCTGAAGAGTTTTTCTCTCTTTGCTTGAAGCTTCAGGAGGGTGCCCCTTGCCAAAAATGAAGTTCTTGATATCCATATACCATGGTTTCCCATCCGGACATCTTGCCAATATTTCTATCACATTCACATGCGGAGGAGCCCACTGTAATCTGATAGCTAAAGGCTGAACCTCCATAGTTGCAGAGATGTCTAGCATCGAAGCCAAAGTAGCTAAAGCATCAGCAAAATAGTTCCTGGTTCTTGACAGATGAGTAAAAGTGATATTCTAAAAAATTTTAACCAAAGATTCCAAATATGTATTATAAGGGATCAATTTATCCTCTCGAGTTTTCCATTGCCCATTGATTTGACAAATAATGAGCATTGAGTCCCCAAACACATCTATGTCTTGAACTTAAAGAGCTAAAGCTGCCTCAAGTCCTGCTATACAGGCTTCATATTATGCCATGTTGTTCGTGCACTCAAACTACAGCTTGATGGATATAGGGATATACTCTTTCTTTGGAGATATCAAAACTGCACCTACTCCTTGACCCTGGTTATTCACTGCTCCGTCAAAATACATCGACCACTTGGTACTTGGAGTTTCTTCTTCAATATCCATGATTTCTTCATCAGGAAACTCAGTTTTCAAAAAAGCATTCTCCTCTGTAGGAGAATCAGCTAGCTACTCAGCTATAACCCGTCCTTTAATTGATTTCTGAGTGACATAAGTGTTGTCAAACTCAGATAACAATAATAGCCACCTTGCAGTTCTTCCTGTAAGGGCGGGTTTCTCAAACAAGTACTTCAACGGATCCATCCGTGAAAGTTAAAGAACCTTGTTCTACAACAGATAATGTCTAAGCCTTTGGGTCGCCCAAACCAATGCTAGACAAGTCTTTTCCAAAATTGAGTACTTTATCTCATATTCCAGCATCTTCTTACTGATATAATAGATAGGCTTTTCCCACTTAGACTCTGGATCTTTCTGAGCAAGCATACAACCCATTGCCGTGTCTGTGATCGACAAATAGAACAACAAGGGCTGGCCCAGAATGACAGGTGATAGGACAGGAGGCAAAGATAAACACTGCTTAACTTTTTCAAACGCTTCCTGACATTCATCATTCCACTTCTTTGAAGAATTCTTCTTCAAATGCTTGAAAATTGGTTCACATGTCATTGTCAGCGGAGATATGAACCTCCTCAAGTATTGAACTTTCCCAAGGAAACCTCTAATCTGCTTTTCTATCTTAGGCAGTTCCATTTCCTGGATTGCCTTGATCTTTTGAGGATCAACCTCAATTCCTCTTTCACTAACCATAAATCCTAGGAGTTTCCCTGATGTAACTCCAAATATATACTTGTTTGGATTCAAACGAAGCTGATATTTCCTGATTCTCTCGAAGAATTTTCTCAAGGCAATTTTGTGTGTTCTGATCGAGTCTTCACCTTTACAATCATATCATCTACATAGACTTCAACCTCTTTGTGAATCATATCATGAAGAAGAGTTGTTACAACCCTCTGATATGTAGCACCAGCATTTTTCAAATCAAACGGCATCACTCTGTAGCAGTAAGTACCCCACTGAGTAATGAACGATGTTTTCATCATGTCCTCGGGCGCCATTTTAATCTAATTGTAGCCTGAGAATCCATCCATAAAGGATAAAAGTGCATGTCCAGCTGTATTATCTACCAGGAGATCAATATTCGGCAATGGAAAATCGTCTTTCGGACTTGCCTTGTTCAGGTCCCGAAAATCAACACACATTTGAACCTTCCCATCCTTTTTGGGCACCGGTACTATGTTAGCAACCCACTCAGGGTATTCAACCACTTGGATGAATTTCACTTCCAGAAGTTTCTTGACTTCTTCATAAACTTTCAACTCCCATTCTGTCTTGAGTTTTCAGAGCTTCTGCTTCTTTGGCTTGATGCCAGGGATTAAAGGTAATCGATGTTGAACAATATCTTCATTCAATCCCGGCATGTCATCATAAGACCAAGCAAAAACCTCCTTGAACTCTTTAAGTAAGACGATTAATTCTTCGCGCTCTTCAGGAGATAAAGTTTTGCCAATCCTTATTTCCCGAATCAAGGTTTCATCACCTATATTCACGGTCCCAACTTCCTCTTCAAGTGGTTTTGCTCGGCGACTCTCCTCTTGTTGAATCATATGTTTGATTTCAAGGAGAGTTTCGTCGGCATCCTCGTCAGAGGGGGAGTCTTGATTGTTATTATTATTATCTGATTTTAAAGCAGATTCAATAGAAGAAATAGAAACAGGAAAGTACAATGAAGAGTCTTTTATTTCATTGAAAGTTTAATTGAATACATCAAATGATGAATAGCCCACATCAGGCTTTACAGACTCCGGAATAGTATTTACAAACTTAGAAACAGACATGTTGACATCAGTGTCAACACACTCAGAAATATGTACATGTGAAACATCAAGTACAACAGCAGAAATGTCTTCAGACTCGACCTCACTAGCAGGAGACACATCACCGACTCCAAGGATTGACTTGACCTCTACAGTACCTGCATCAAAAGAAGAGTTATAAATGACAGACTTTGTATCTGACTTGGAAACAGACTCATACTTAGACACAACTGACTCTTTTGGAGAAGTATGACTATACTGAAAGGTAACCTGAGATAGGACCTGAGAGGTCTAGTTAGTCAAAGGTCCCTCCGCCTTGGTGATCAGATATGTGGGGTCTAATTTCATTGTGCTCCTGTCGATAATGGCCACAGTCTGTGATCCGTCCTCAAAAAGTGAGTTCAGAAATTCTGGCACCATGCAATCAGCCCAATCTGTCTCTGACTCTGCCTCTGTGATCTGTACGCTTACTGGCTCATCCTCTGCTAGCTCGAGGTCGAATAAAATTTCAAACCCTGGCAACATTTGCCCTTTCGACTCATCAACCCAAGCCTCAGTGAAACCGCAGAATGGAACATCTGCTCCCTCTTTGCGAAAACGACCATTCATTGTCAAATCCAGAGGTCCCATAGGTAAGTCTAGACCACGACGACAATACTCGGCCCAATTTAGCATATAACGCTTCATCTCAATGATCTCCTTCTTCGTGGGTTTGTATCCTAACCCAAACAGGCCATTGAAAGTCTCGAACACTGGGGGCTCAGTCATACCCTGATGATATTTGCCTAGTCCGGCACCTGGTACATAACCCTATTGGCGAATCATCTTGGCAACGTTGGAATTTGTGCTACTTAGGAAGAAGATCTCTTCATTCATCGCTTCCTCCATAGTAATAGGAGTCACCTCTAGCAAAAAACCAGTTAAGCTTATATCGTCTGCTTTGCTAACAACCAACTTCTGGGAAATCTAGCCTATTTCCAAATCAGGGTCGCCTTTCACAGTGACTACCCTATTATTTCGAATAAACTTCAACTTCTGATGCAGCATAGATGGTGTAAACCCAACTCTGTGCAACCATGGGCGGCCAAGCAGTAACAAGAAAGACGCTTTGATATCAAGGACTTGGAGTTCTATTTCAAATTCCTCACCATCTATTTGGATTTCTGTCACCAACGTCCCAATGGCATCACGACGGGTTCCATCATAGGCTTGAATGCCTTGCTCAGAGGGGACAAAATTCTCTTGCCCGAATCCAAGGGTAGTTGCTGTGCTCAATGGGCAAACATTCAGAGCAGACCCATTGTCTACTAATACCTCAAGAACCTTCTTTTTGTTGCAGATGACTGTGATCTTGAGAGGTTTAGTATGGTCTCGACCCTCAGGGGGAAGGTCCTCTCTGTAAAAGATAGGGCCCTCGACGCCTTTGTCATGGCAACTAAACTCACCAATTCATCCGGAGTGGTATCGACAGATACTTGAGCTGCGTTAAGTTATCGAAGAACCAACTTTCTATGCTTTGATGAAGACATGAGCAGACCCCATACAGAAATATTTGCCTGAGTCTTCTTTAACTGCTTTAATAAGCTGTCATCTTCCTCCTCTGTAACAGGCCTATTCTGCCTATGATTCCCTGCAGCCCTTGCTATCTCTGTTGGATTCTCTCAACTCAATTCTGGAGGCTTGAATACACGACCACCCCTTGTGACATGTTGAAGCTCATCACACTGGTCATCAAGGAACAACAAATCATCATCCTCGATTTTCAGTACATATGGTGTTTTGCTCAGCCGCTCTTCCTCAACATCTTCACAACAGAGAACATAAGGTCGAGAAGAAGACCCTACAAAGTCACCATCAGCTAGGGAAAGGACATAAGGCTTTTTCCTCGTCAATTCTTCGATCTCCTCATCATCCAACCTCAGTACATAGGGTTTATCGGAGGTTATGGCACAAATGAGGGTTGAAGAGTCAAGAAGAGGTTCATTGACAAAAATAGCATTGGTAACGGGCGGAGGAATAGCACGATGATTTGGGAGAGGGTTTTGAGTAGTATTTGGTCTTTCAACTTCCAAATCCTTATTATCTATCATTTTCTGAATGGCATACTTCAGAGCTAAGCATCTTTCCGTCAGATGACCCGAATTTCGATGATATTCGCAGTATTGGTCTAATCTTCAATATTTAGGCAATGGATCTGGTATTGGCGTAATATCAGGAAGTTTTATCTTCTTATCCCTAATCAATTTATTTAGAATAACAAGGTAGGGATAAGGAAGCAGATCAAATTCTTTAGGCGCCTGTTTCTCTGCCAGTCTTGACACCTCAATTACTGCTCTCTCCACTGGTCTGACATAGTTCACACTATTGACTTCTTTCTGTATAACTATCGCCCTCTTGCCTTCTCTGACATCAGATGATGATGGTCTAGCCCTCAAACCTTTGCCTATGACATCCTCAGTTTGCGTTCCCGTTTGAATTAAATGATCAAAATTAGTATAATGTTGCGGCGCCATGAAATGGAAATACTGAGTAGACAGACTCTTGGCCACCAACTTTATCTGATCCTTTTCTGATAATCTCTGATTTAACTGGGCAAATTTGCGCCTCCAGCGCCTGATAAATGAGGTAAAGGTCTCTTGAGGACCTTGCTTCAGTTGTTTGAGGTCTCTCTTCATAACCTCTATCCCTTCTTCCATTGAAAATTGCTCTATAAGCTGGTCAGAGATGTCTTTCATGGTCTTGACCTCATCTGGTTTCAGCCTTAGGAACCATTTCTTTGCTATCCCCACTAGAGAAATACAAAATAGCTGGGCCATATGTTGGCGATTCAAGCCATATTGCTGCGAAAGGATGATAAACCATCTCATATGGTTCCGAGAACATCCGGTCCCGTCATATTTATCATAATCTGGGACTTTGAAGTTAGGCGGTAAAACAACTGCAGAGGACATCATCAACTCGGAGACGTCAAATTTCTTAGGTCCCAGGACCTTCATGTGTTCCATCTCTTGAGCCAATTTCCCAAACTTCTAAGACATTTCTCTCTCAAACTTTTCATACATCTCCCTCTCCTTGTTGATCATAGGGATACAATACTCCTCGGCGTATTGTTCGCCATCCAAGTCAAACTCTAACGGCGAAATAGTAGGACTATTCAATTCTGGAGATGCAACACGAGGAGATAGGGGTATCAGCCCTCTAGAAGCGGAAGCCTTGTCGCTAATTTGAGTCTTCATGTGGGTCATTTCTTCCTTCATACTCGCCATGTAACGAGTAAGGCTTCTTAGCATCTCCTGTATGGCGATCATAGGATCAGTGGAATTTGCCATTGAGACTGGGGTGGGCTGGATGGGTGAAAGTATTTCCGAAAAATGAGACAAAGGTAACGCTGGAGAACTAAATGAAATAGGCGACGAAGATTGTCTACTCAGCCTGGAATCAGAAGACTGACGAGACCAGGTTAGTTTTGAAATTGTGGTTTTTCTGGGAGCTATGACTGCTCAACGTCAGAATCCTGAGATGGAAGTACAAACACTAGATTAAAAACATTGATAATTAGTATTCTTATCAAATAGAAATAAAAAGAAACAGAAACACACTTTTCATTTTATGAAATTCAAAGTGTGATTACAATTGACGAAATCACTAATCTCTCATTACAACTGGATAAGAAAACTGACAATAAAGGGAACTGAAGAAATCAAGATAACAAAACATGATAGAGATCTTCAAGGTCCCTCAATCCGGGCTCTCCGGCTTGCGGGCTCTTCCAGTAATTTTCCAAGTCGGACTTTAGCTGCTAAAGAAAATCTCCTCTCTATTTTTTTGTTTCCCGAAGCAGCCACAATGGATCTAATGAGATCAGGAGTGAGATCTTCGCAAAGAGGAGGGGCTATGGCTCCGGGAGGACATGGAATTCCCGTAACCTGATGAAGAAATCGTGTGGGTGCGTAAAAAGAAGATTTCTCGATACCCATGAGGTAAACAAACTGATGTGGGTAAGTATTGGTGAGCATAAGAGACCAAGTGCTTGCACTCGGACGAATTAGGGGTGCTCTTCGGACCTTCTCCATTCGTAATCAGGCACGAGCCCATATACATTTCTGGTTATCCATTGCACAGAGGATTTGTTTTTGGGGTTCCATGGACTATCCATGGATGGCCACTCTGAGTTTGTTTTAGGTACGTCTTAGTTTGGGGATTTATCCTTGGATCAAGAGGTAACTCCTTCTCATTTATCGCCACTCGTGCTATGCTATGGGGATGGCATCTGTTTCGAGAGTTTCTTGGTAGAGCTCTCCTTCGTGTGGATGATCCTAGAGGATGTGGGGGCTAGTCCCTCACCTCTCTCCCGGATCTGGGGTCCACAGGCTGGCGACTCTGCTGGGGAAACCCCCTACTGCAAATACACTAATCGGACTACCCACAGACAAGACAAACCACCACCCTTCTGCTCCATTACACTACACTATGCTACAAATTACACTCCTTCACTAAGCAAACCTCCACGAATTTCAACGAAATTTTGTGGAGACTTAAATGGGACCCTACTAGGACAAAATCCGGGATGCTAAATCAATAATTGGGAAGATTTTTAATCAAATCAAAGGTATAAGGGTTCGGTCAAAATGGGGTGTCTACAGGTCCGTTTTATAGTGAGTGTGCAAAACGTTACCAAAAATTAAAACCTCCATGACTCTCTCGTGTTAAGTCCAAAAGTGGTGAAATTTCTACCAATCGGAGGCCTTCAAATTCTCTTTTATGGAAAAGAAATCTCGTTTCAAAATTTGGTGAGATGAGTGTGTCTTGGTTCGTTTTCTAAAGAGTGTGCGAAACGTCACCCGAAATTAAAACCTCCACAACTCTCTCATTTTAATTCCAAAAGTGGGGAAATTTCTACTAATCGGAGGCCTTCAAATTCTTTATTAGGGAAAAGAAATCTCGTTTCAAATTTTGGTGGGATGAGTGCGTCTTGGTCCATTTTCTAAGGAGTGTGCGAAACGTCACCCGAAATTAAAACCTCCATAACTCTCCCATTTTAAGTCCCAAAAGTGGTGAGATTTTAACCAATCGGTGTTCTACAAATTCTCTTTCAGAGGAAAGAAATCTCGTTTCAAAATTCGGAGGGATTAGAGCGTCTGGTTCCATTATATGAAGAGTGTGTGAAAAGTCACCCAAAATTTAGTACTTCACAACTCACTCATTTTAACTCCAAAAGTGGTGATATTTTTACCAATAGGAGGTGCTCAAATTCTCTTTCAGGGGAAAGAAATCTCGTTTCAAAATTTAGTGGGATGAAAGCATCTTGGTCCGTTTTATAATGAGTGTGCGAAACGTTACCAAAAATTAAAACCTCCATAACTCTCTCATTTTAAGTCCAAAAGCGGTGAAATTTCTACCAATTGGAGGTCTTCAAATTCACTTTCAGGGGAAAGAAATATCGTTTTAAAATTCGGTGGGATGAGAGCATCTTGGTCCGATTTATAAAGAGTGTGTGAAACGTCACCAAAAATTAAAACCTACATAACTCTCACATTTTAAGTCCAAAAGTGGTGGAATTTCTACAAATTGGAGGTCTTGAAATTCTCTTTCAGGGGAAAGAAATCTCGTTTTAATATTCGGTGGGATGAGAGCGGTATGGTACGTTTTATAAAGTGTGCACGATACCTCACCAAAAATTAGAACTCCATGACTCTCTCATTTTAAGTCCAAAAGTGGTGAAATTTCTACCAATCAGAGGCCTCCAAATTCTCTTTCAGGGGAAAGAAATCTCGTTTCAAAATTCAGTGGGATGACTGCATATTGGTCCGTTTTATAAAGAGTGTGTGGAACGTCACCCAAAATTGAAACCTCCATAACTCTATGATTTTAAGTCCAAAAGTGGTGAAATTTCTACCAATCAGAGGACTTCAAATTCTCTTTCAGGGGAAAGAAAACTCGTTTGAAAATTTAGTGGGATGAGAGTGTCTTGGTCCGTTTTATAATGAGTGTTCGAAACGTTACCAAAAATTAAAGCCTCCATAACTCTCTCATTTTTAGTCCAAAAGTGTTGAAATTTCTACCAATTGGAGGTCTTCAAATTCACTTTCAGGGGAAAGAAATCTCGTTTCAAAATTCGGTGGGATGAGAGCATGTTGGTCCTTTTTATAAAGAGTGCGAAACGTCACCCAAAATTAAAACCTCCATAACTCTCACATTTTTAGTCCAAAAGTGGTGAAATTTCTACGAATCGGAGGTCTTGAAATTCTCTTTCAGGGGAAAGAAATCTCGTTTTAATATTCGGTGGGATGAGAGCGGTCTGGTACGTTTTATAAAGTGTGCGCGATACGTCACCAAAAATTAGAACATCCATAACTCTCTCAGTTTAAGTCCAAAAGTGGTGAAATTTCTACCAATCAAAGGCCTCCAAATTCTTTTTCAAGGAAAATAAATCTCGTTTCAAAATTGCGTGGGATGACTGCATCTTGGTCTGTTTTATAAAGAGTGTGTGGAACATCGCCCGAAATTAAAACCTCCATAACCCTCTGATTTTAAGTCCAAAATTGGTGAAATTTCTACCAATCGGAGGACTTCAATTTCTCTTTCAGGGAAAAGAAATCTCGTTTCAAAATTCGGTTGGATGAGTGCATCTTGGTCCGTTTTGTAAAGTGTGTGTGAAATGTCACCAAAAATTATAACCTCCATAACTCTCTCATTTTAAGTCCAAAAGTGGCAAAATTTCTACCAATCGTAGGTCTTCAAATTCTCTTTCAGGGGAAAGAAATCTCGTTTCAAAATTCGGTGGGATGAGTGCATCTTGGTCCGTTTTGGAAAAGTGTACGAAACGTCTCCCAAAATTCAAACCTCCATAACTCTCTTATTTTAAGTCCAAAAGTGGTGAAATTTCTACCTGTAGACATCCCCCTTTTGCTACGCTTTAAAAAGCAAAAGATTCGGTAGTATCATCGAGTTTTGAATCCGTATTCAGCATTAGATTAGGCATCCATGCATTTAGGATAGATTTCATTTCATTATGTGAGTTTTGAAGTTGATTCGTGATCCTGAAGGTCTCTAGGGGGTTCCTTTGGCCTCTAGAAGATGAAAGTTCAAGTTTCCAAGCTAATGAAAAAACCTGCTATTTTTAGAATTTTCAGGGTTTCCGTCATTTTTGCCTATTTTGTACTGCAAGGGTATTTTGGTCATTCCCGATGTGTCTCGTTTGACCCCCGAGTTATATTTGAGAAATCTTAAGTGATTTTACAAATTTTGAAAAAGTTGTTATTTTTAGAAACTCATGGGGCTTCCACTTTTTCATCATCTTATGGATATTTCAATCATTTCTCATATGTCCAAAACTATCTCGAGGGTACGGCTGATGGATTAGGAGTAATTTCGTAAGATTTGGGAAACCTGCTAAATTTAGATCTCTCAAGATTTTCTCTTAGTCTTGCACTTCGGGGGTATTTTAGACATTTTCAACATGTCATATTTGGTCCCTAAGTTGTGTCTAAGAAATCTTGAGTCCGTTCATAAATTTTTAGAAATCTGCTATTTTTGAAATTTCTCAGGGTTTTCCCTAGTCTCGCCAAATTCTAGCACCTCGGGGTAATTTGGTCTTTTCCTGTGTAATTCTTTTGATCCCCAAAATATGTCTGAAAGATTATGAATGATTTCCTGACTTTTGGAAAACCTGCTAAATTTAGAATTTCTCGGGGGTTTTGCTTAATTTGGAAATTCTGAGTGTTGAGGGCATTTTGGGTATTTTCAGGGGATACCAAATGATCCTGTTTAATATTGCTCACCGAAAGGATCCATATTTAAAATTTTCTATTTTTGAAGTTTGACCACAAAGACTTTCCATTTTTAATTTTTCCCTTTAAGGTGAATCAATCTGAGGGTATTTTGGTCGCATTTGGATGTCTAACAGCCAAATAGGGGCATTTTGGTCCGAAAATTCCAAAAAAGATGGTCAGATCATGTGTGAGGGATGTACCATAAATGTCAAATGGGTTGGGTCCATATATAGAATGTTGAATTTAGAAAGATTTTATTGATTTTTTACGGAAAAACCCGAAACCCGTGTGAAATGGCCCATTGGGCTTTAGCCCGCAAAGATGGAGCTCATGTGGGTTCACCCATATGGGTCAACCACCATGGTGGACGGCCCACATGGTTGACCCACATGAGTTGAGCACCCAACCTTGATGATGTCACAATTGTGACATCATATTTGTTAAAAGAAAAATAAAAAGAATAAAAAATGAAAAGAAGGAAAGAAGAAAAAGATGAATGATTGCTTAAAAAGGTTTTCTTCCAAAGAAGCAATGTGGAATGAGAATAGCATGTCTTGATTGACAAGGGTTCTTCACAAAAGGGATCTTCACAAAAGGGATTCTTAAAATCCCTTTCTTCTTCAACAAATCACACATCAAGGATCTTTGGGGTGTTCTTTGGGTCTTCTTCATCATCTAAAAGGGTGCGACAAAGCGTATACCTCGGATCTACGCACCCTAGAGACAAGGAGCGCGATCAACGGTAGGATCTTTATCTTTGTAATATCAAAAGTAGAAAAACATGCTAGGGTTTTACTTTTGATAGATCAAATCATTGAATTTTTCCTTGAAATTCCAGTATTTTATAATATAGATCATAAGTTTTCAAAATTCAAAATTTCACCAAAAAATTAAATTTCTTCCATTTAATAATCATTTTCTTTCGTTTTTTATTCAATATGGATTTAAATCGGATTATCAAAGCAAGTGTTAGAAAACGTGGGTTTGTTTAAAAACTGATATTTTTTGGGATTTCTATAAAATAAAATACTAGTGGAAACTTAATTTCCAATCGCGATTTCACCGTTTTAATTTTCATTCTATTTTTCAAACAATAACCCCGAAAGGGGTTATTTCTTGATGAACGAATCCAAAAGTATATCAAAACATGTCCAAAATTTGTGAAATTGTGTTTCCAAACCAATGTTTTGATTTTCAGAACACCCAAAAATTTTCAGATTTTTCTGAATTTGTTATTCCGGTTTTAAATTGTTTTAAATTATTTTAAATTTCGGCCATTTTTAATAAATATCACAAGGTTTTACAAATTGATGAAACTCTCCAGAATTAATGTTCAATAATAAATTGAATTTCTCATGAAGTTTATTTTTCGAAAAAAGGTTTTTTTATTTGTTTTCTAATCGCTTCTTCGTTTTACGTGCCGTAATTCGTTTTCGTATTAAATTAGTAAATTTTTGAAATTTTTCTTTACAAACCAGTAACTTTGGTTACTGGAATGTTAGATAAAAATTTTCAATTGGTTTTACAAAGTTTTAATATGGTTTTTTAATTTATTTTAATTAATGGGTTTCAATTCTTAGGAAACAAATTCCCCTTTTCTATTTAAAAATCGATTTTATGTAGGAGATTTAATTTTTAAGTTTTGAAATTTTGATAGAAAATTTTATAATCTATTATATATCTACTGGAATTTTTTATTTGATTTTATCATACTATTAGGTTTGCTTTTTAAGTAATTCTTTGGTTTCATACAATTTTTGTGTGAATTTCAATTGACATCAAATCGTAATAAAAGTCCATGATTATCTTTATACTGTAAGAGTTTAAGTTGATTTGAAATTGAAATGTTATAGGTTACTATGTTAATCTATAATCTGATTTGAATTTTGAAAAATCAGAAATTGATATCTAATCTTAATGCTAATTCATGCAAATTAATGAGTAATATTTAATCATCTATATCTTTATTCTGTAAAATTATGGAGTAATTTAAAATTGATATGATATAGGTTACTGTGTTAATCTATAATCTGATTGGAATTTTGAAAAATCAGAAATTGATATCCAATCTTAATGATAATTCATGAAATTTTTTCAGTAAGCCACAATCATCCATATCTTGTTACTGGAAAAGTTTCAACTGAGTTGGAGTTCGATTGCTTAGGGTTACTGTCTAATCCTAGCAATCTGGTATTAATGATATTAAATCATAATTTAATAGCAAATCAATACAAAAGTCAGTAAATATCTCCAAAAAATCTTAACTTTTCATCATAAATTCAATCCCTAACTTTTTTGAAACAGAAACCTTAGGGTGCGTAGATCTCCATTGTAAATTCGCTATACCGCGATAGTCTAACTGCCGAGATCGCAACCGTAATCGTATACTAATTGCGATTAATCCTGCATAATTGGAGTGCGTAAATTATAGTATGATATTGGCTCCGAGGTCCACTGTCCACGGAAATCCTAAGAAATATGCCAGGCAATAAGATACTATAATTTACGTGCTAAATTATACAAGTGTTGAGAGCACGATTCCCTTCCATGGTTGCGATTCGAGGCCGAAACTTGCGAACCATAGAGCCTTTGATATTCCTTAGATGTTTAGGAATCGAAAATCCTCAAAAATAAAAAATCATTAAGTTTAACAAATCGAATTAACTCGATCCGCATCTTAGGAGCTGTTGGATTACGGTCTCCTACCGTAGGAACCTTTAGGGCCCCTTAGGAACACTTACGTCTCGTTGTGTCCTAGGTTTTAGGGAGTCCTAGAGTTAGGAGTCCAACCTCATCACGGTCGTTTGCTATGGATAGCAACCGTGCCAATAGATATAGTTACACTAGTCACCCCTTTTTCCCATAGGACAAGCCTAGTTACCTAGGATGTAGGTTCACCTGCATTAGTCAAAGGGATGTCTTGCACTTAGATAGGATCATATAGCATCTTAGATGAAGTCCTAGGATAATAAAATCTTCAACTTGAACTAAATAATTTCTCTTAAACTGTTAAAACAGTAAATCCAGTCTAGATCGGTGTCCTAGATGAGTTAGGCATAAGTAGCTTTGTTCAGGTGCACCGAACTACGATCGACTCTGATTCCAGTGAGGCTGGGATACGTAGGCAACTTGGATACTTGAGTGGCATACCAAGCCCGAGTGGGCTCCACACATAAGTGGTGGGATTTTGTACATTAATCCTTAAATTAAAAGTAATTAAATCACTTAGGACTTTTGATGAAATTAGAATTTTATGAGAACTTTCACTTAGATTGAATTCAAACAAATTAAGAAAATCAAGATACACATTTAGGAATTACACTGAAATTAGATCTTAGGATGCATGTCATGTAGTTCGCACATTAATATAGAGTTAAATGAGCCATTTAAAAGAAATTCAAAAGAGTTAACTTTTGGAATTGAAGATCGATTATCGGGCAGGAATGGTGCATGTGGTGGTAACTCCCCATACCTTCCATTCTCGTAACCAGGTAACGAGTCTAGATTTCTGGTCAATTGTGGGTCCTAGATCCCTCATCTAGGTGGCGACTCTGTCACTTTCTTTTGCGTGGAATTCGGATTGCCTTAGTGATCCCAAGTTCATGAAAAAGATGAATTAAATCACACCTCGGCGGCTTACCCCTGCCCTTATGGGTACTGGGTTGCACGTTTGTTTGCACCCTATGGCTTGGTTGCTGCCTGCTTGGTTGGGTAATTAAAATCAATAATAAAAAGCACACGCCATTCGCGTGGGTACGAGAGACCAAGAGAGAGTGTAGCGCCTCGCGCGCTCGCGACCCTCTCGCGGGATTGGGTCCCACACTACCAATAGGAGGTCTTGAAATACTCCTTCAGGGGAAAGAAATATCATTTTAATATTCGGTGGGATGAGAGCGATCTGGTACGTTTTATAAAGTGAGCGCGATACGTTACCAAAAATTACAACCCCCATAACTCATTAATTTTAAGTCCAAAAGTGGTGAAATTTCAACCAATTGGGGATCTTCAACTTGTCTTTCAGCGGAAAGAAATCTCGTTTTATTATTATGTGGGATAAGAGCAGTCTGGTCCGTTTTATAAAGTGTGCGCGATTTTTCACCAAAAATTAAAACCTCCATAACTCTCTCATTTTAAGTTTAAAAGCGGTGAAATTTCTACCAATCGGAGGTCTTCAAATTTTCTTTCTGGGGGAAGAAATCTCGTTTCAAAATTCCATGGGATGAGAGTGTCTCGGTCCGTTTATAATGAGTGTACAAAACGTCATCCAAAATTAAAACCCACGTAACTCTCTCATTTCAAGTTTAAAAGTGGGGGAATTGCTACCAATCGGAGGACTTCAAATTCTCATTCAGGTGAAAAGAAATCACATTTCTAAATTCGGTGAGACGAGAGCGACTTGGTCCATTATATAATGAGTGTGCGAAACGTCACCCAAACTTAAAACCTCTACAACTCTCTCCTTCCAAAGTGGTGAAATTTCTACCAATCTGAGGCCCTCAAATTCTCTTTCAGGGGAAAGAAATCTCGATTCAAAATTCGGTGGGATGAGTGCATCTTAGTACGGTTTATAAAGAGTGCGCGAAACGTCACCCGCAATTAAAACCTCGATAACTCCCTCATTTTAAGTCCAAAAGTAGTGAAATTTCAACCAATCAGAGGTCTTCAATAGTCTTTCAGGGGAAAGAAATCTCATTTCAAAATTCAGTGGTAATAGAGCGTCTTGGTCCCTTTTATAATGAGTGTGCGAAACGTTACCAAAAATTAAAACCTCCATAACTCTCTCATTTTGAGTCCAAAAAGTAGTGAAATTTTTACCAATCGGAGGTCTTCAAATTCTCTTTCAGGGAAAAGAAATATCGTTTTAAAATTCAGTGGGATGAGAGCGTCTTGTTCCCTTTTATATTGAGTGTGCGAAACATTACCAAATATTAAAACGTCCAAAACTCTCTCATTTTAAGTCCAAATGTCGTTTCTAAATTCGGTGGGATGAGAGCGTCTTGGTCCGATACATAAGGAGTGTGCGAAACGTCACCCAAAATTAAAAACTCCACAACTATCTAATTTTAATTCCGAAAGTGGTGAAATTTCAACCACTCGGAGCACTTCAAGTCATCTTTCAGGGGAAAGAAATCTCGTTTCAAAATACGGTGGGATGAGAGCGTCTTGGTACCTTTTATAAAGAGTGTACGAAACGTCACCCAAAATTAAAACCTCCATAACTCTCAAATTGAAAGTACAAAAGTGGTGAAACTTCTACCAATCCGAGGTCTTGAAATTCAATTTCAGGGGAAAGAAATCTCGTTTTAATATTCGGTGGGATGAGAGCGGTCTGGTACGTTTTATAAAGTGTGCACGATACGTCACCAAAAATTAGAACCTCCATGACTCTTATTTTAAGTCAAAAAGTGGTTAAATTTCTACCAATCAGAGGCCTCCAAATTCTCTTTTAGGGAAAAGAAATCTCGTTTCAAAATTCGGTGGGATGACTGTGTCTTGGTTCGTTTTATAAAGAGTGTGCGGAAAGTCACCCAAAATTAAAACCTACATAACTCTCTGATTTTAAGTCCAAAAGTAGTAAAATTTCTACCAATCGGAGGTCTTCAAATTCTCATATAGGGGAAAGAAATCTCGTTTCAAAATTCGGTGGGATGAGTGCGTCTTGGTCCGTTTTGTAAAGAGTGTGTGAAATGTCACCAAAAATTATAACCTCCATAACTCTCTTATTTTAAGTCCAAATGTGGTGAAATTTCTATAGATCGTAGGTCTTTAAATTCTCTTTCAGGGGGAAGAAATCTCATTTCAAAATTTGGTGGGATGAGAGCGTCTTGGTCCGTTTTATAATGAGTGTGCGAAACGTTACCAAAAATTAAAACCTCCATAACTCTCTCATTTTAAGCCCAAATGTGGTGAAATTTCTACCAATCGGAGATCTCCAAACTCTCTTTCAGGGGAAAGAAATCCCGTTTCTAAATTCGGAGGGATGAGAGCATCTTGGTCCGTTATATAAGGAGTGTGCGAAACGTCACCCCAAATTAAAACCGCCAAACTATCTAATTTTAATTCCGAAAGTGTTGAAATTTCTACCAATCGGAGGTCTTCAAATTCTATTTCAGGGGAAAGAAATTACGTTTCAAAATTCAGTGGGATGAGTGCGTCTTGGTTCGTTTTGTAAAGAGTGTGCGAAATGTAACCCAAAATTATAACCTCCATAACTCTCTTATTTTAAGTACAAAAGTGGGGAAATTTCTACCAATCGGAGGTCTTCAAATTCATCTTCAAGGGAAGAAATCTCATTTCAAAATTTGGTGGGATGAGGGCATCTTGGTCCGTTTTATAATGAGTGTGCAAAACGTTACAAAAAATTAGAACCTCCATAACTCTCTTATTTTGAGTCCAAAAGTGGTGAAATTTATACCAATCAGAGGTCATCAAATTTTCTTTCAGGGGAATGAAATTCGTTTCTTAATTCGGTGGGATGAGAGCGTCTTGGTCCGTTATATAAGGAGTGTGAGAAACGTCACCGCAAATTAAAACCTCCACAACTATCTAATTTTAATTCCGAAAGTGGTGAAATTTTTACCCATCGGAGGTCTTCAAATTCTCTTTCATTGGAAAGAAATCTCATTTCAAAATTCTGTGGGATGAGAGCTTCTTGGTCCGTTTTATAAAGAGTGTGGGAAACGTCACTGAAAATTTAAACCTCCATAATTCTCTCATTTTAAGTCCAAAAGTGCTGAAATCTCTACTAATCGGAGGTCTTCAAATTCTCTTTCAGGGCCATGAAATCTTGTTTTAATATCCAGTGGGATGAGAGCGGTCTGGTACGTTTTATAATGTGTGCGCGATACGTCACCAAAAATTAAAACCTCCATAACGCTCTCATTTTAAGTCCAAAAGTGGTGAATTTTCTACCAATCGGAGATGTTCAAATTGTCTTTCGGGGAAAGAAATATCATTTTAAAATTCGGTGGGATGAGCGCGGTCTAGTTCGTTTTATAAAGAGTGCGTGATACGTCACCCAAAATTAAATTCTCCATAACTCTCTCATTTTCTGTTTAAAAGCGGTGAAATTTCTACCAATCGGAGGTCTTCAAATTCTTTTTCAGATGAGAGATACTCGTTTAAAAATTCGGTGAGATGAGAGTCTTGGTCAGTTTTATAATGAGCGTGCAAAACGTCACCCAAAATTAAAACCTTCGTAACTCCCTCATTTTAAGTTTAAAAGTGGTGAAATTTCTATCAATCGGAAGTCTTCATATTCTCTTCCAGGGGAAAGAAATCTCGTTTCTAAATTCGGTGGGATGAGAGCATCTTGGTCAGTTATATAATGAGTGTGCGAAACGTCACCCAAAATTAAAACCTCGACAACTCTCTCATTTTAATTCCAAAAGTGGTGAAATAACTACAAATCAGACGCCTTCAAATTCTCTTTGAGGGGAAACAAATCTCGTTTCAAAATTCAATGGGATGAGTGCGTCTTGACCCGTTTTCTAAAGAGTGTGCAAAACATCACCCGAAATTGAAACCTCCATAACTCACTCGTTTTAAGTCCAAAAGTGGTGAAATTTCTACCAATCGGATGTCTTCAAATTGGCTTTCAGGGGAAAGAAATCTCGTTTCAATTCGGTGGCATGGGAGCGTCTTGGTCCGTTTTATAGTGAGTGTGTGAAACGTTACCAAAAAATAAAATCTCCATGACTTTCTCATTTTAAGTCCAAAAGTGGTGAAATTTCTACTAATCGGAGGCCTTCAAATTCTCTTTCAAGGGAAAGAAATTTCATTTTTAAATTCGGTGGGATGAGAGCGTCATGGTCTGTCATATAAGGAGTGTGCGAAACGTCACCCAAAATTAAAACCTCCACAACTATCTAATTTTAATTCCGAAAGTGGTGAAATTTCAACCAATCGGAGGGCTTCAAATTCTCTTTTAGGGGAAAGAAAGGTCGTTTCAAAATTCGGTGGGATGAGAGCATCTTGGCCCGTTTTATAAAGAGTGTGCGAAACGTCACCCAAAATTAAAACCTCCATAACTCTCTCATATTTTGTCCAAAAGTGGTGAAATTTCTACCAATTGGAGATCTTGAAATTCCCTTTCAGGGGAAAGAAATCCCGTTTTAATATTCGGTGGGATGAGAGCAGTCTGGTACATTTTATAAAGTGTGCGTGATTCATCACCAAAAATTAAAACCTCCATAACTCTCTCATTTTAAGTCCAAAAGTCGTGAAATTTCTACCAATCGGAGGTCTTGAAATTCTCTTTCAGGGGAAAGAAATCTCGTTTTAAAATTCGGTGGGATGTGAGTGGTCTGGTCCATTTTTTAATGAGTGCACGATGCATCACCCAAAATTTATAGTGAGTGTGCAAAACGTTACCAAAAATTAAAACCCCCATGACTCTCTCGTGTTAGGTCAAAAAGTGGTGAAATTTCTATCAATCGGAGGCCATCAAATTCTCTTTTAGGGAAAAGAAATCTCGTTTCAAAATTCGGTGAGATGAGTGCGTCTTGGTCCGTTTTCTAAAGAGTGTGCGAAACGTTACCCGAAATTAAAACCTCCACAACTCTCTCATTTTAATTCCAAAAGTGGTGAAATTTTTAATAATCGGAGGCTTTCAAATTCTCTTACAGGGAAAAAACATTGCGTTTCAAAATTTGGTGGGATGAGTGCGTCTTGGTCGGTTTTCTAAAGAGTGTGCGAAACGTCACCCGAAATTAAAACCTCCGTAACTTTCCCATTTTAAGTCCAAAACTGGTGAAATTTCAACAAATCGGTGGTCTTCAGATTGTCTTTTACGGGAAACAAATAATGTTCCAAAATTCGGTGGGATGGGAGCGTCATGGTCCGTTTTATAATGAGGGTGCTAGACGTTACCATAAATAAAGACCTACATAACTCTCTCATTTTAAATCCAAAAGTGGTGAAATTTCTACCAATCAGAGGTCTTCAAATTCTCTTTCAAGGGAAAGAAATCTCGTTTCAAAAGTCGGAGGGATTAGACGGTCTTGTTTCGTTATATGAAGAGTGTGTGAAACGTCACCCAAAATTTAATACTTCACAACTAACTCATTTTAACTCCAAAAGTGGTGTAATTTTTACCAATCAGAGGTGCTCAAATTCTCTTTTAGGGGAAAAAAATCTCGTTTCAAAATTTGGTGGGATGAGAGCGTCTTGGTTCATTTTATAATGAGTGTGCGAAACGTTACCAAAAATTAAAACCTCCAAAAATCTCTCATTTTAAGCTCAAATGTGGTGAAATTTCTACAGATCGAAGGTCTTCAAATTCTCTTTCAGGGGAAAGAAATCTCGTTTCTAAATTTGGTGGGTTGAGAGCGTCTTTGTCCGTTATATAAGGAGCGTGCGAAACGTTACCCCAAATTCTCCAAAACTATCTAATTTTAACTCCGAAAGTTGTAAAATTTCTACCACTCGGAAATCTTCAAGTCATCTTTCACGGGAATGAAATCTCGTTTCAAAATTCGGTGGGATGAGAGCGGTCTGGTACGTTTTATAAAGTGTGCGCGATACGTCACCAAAAATTGAAACCTCCATAACTCTCTCATTTTAAGTCCAAAACTGGTGAAATTTCTACCAATCTGTGGGACCCGATCCCGCGAGAGGGGTGGGGCGCGTGCCGCCACGCTCTCTCTTGGTCTCTCGTACCCATGCGAATGGCGTGTGCTTTTTTATTATTGATTTTAATTCATCTTTTATGTGAACTTGGGATCACTAAGGCAATCCGAATTCCACCCAAAAGAGACTGACAGAGTCGCCACCTAGATGTGGGATCTAGGACCCAAAATTAACCAGAAATCTAGACTCGCTATCTGGTTATGAGAATGGAAGGTATGGGGAGTTATCCACCACATGCCCCATTCCTGCCCGATAATCGGTCGTCGATTCCAAAAGCTAACTCTTTTAAATTTATTTTAAATGGCTCATTCAACTCTCTGTTAATGTGTGAACTATGTGACATGCATCCTATGATCTAATTTTAATGTGAATCCTAAATGTGTATCTTGATTTATTAATTTGTCTGGATTCAATCTAAGTGAAAGTTCTCCTAAAATTCTAATTTCATGGAAAGTACTAAGTGATTTAATTAAGAATTTACAAGAAAATTAATATAGAAAACCCCACAATTTGTTGTGGAGCCGACTCGCTGTTGGTATGCCATCAAGCATCCAAGCTGCCTACGTACCCAAGCCTCACTGGAATCAGAGTCGACGTAGTTCGGTGCACCTAAGCTAAGCTACTTATGCCTAACTCAACTAAGACACCGACTTAGACTGGATTTATTGTTTTAATAGTTTTAAGAGAAGTTATTTAATTAAAGTTGAGGATTTTATTATCCTAGGATTTTATCTAAGATGCTATATGATTCTTATCTAAATGCAAGTTGTCCCTTAGGCTAATGCAGGTTAGCCTACATCCTAGGTAACTAGGCTTGTCCTAGGGAAAGTTTGGGTGACTAGTGTAACTAGACCTATGGCACGGTTGCTATCCATAACGAACGTCCATGATGAGGCTGGACTCCTAACTCTAGGACTTCCTAAAACCTAGGATTCCCTAAAACTTAGGACACGACACGACGTAAGTGTTCCTAAATTGGGCTCTAATGGTTCTTATAATGGAAACCGTAATCTAACGGTTCCGAAAGACATGAGGTAAATCGATCCAAGTTCTTGAAGTTAATGAATTTCAGATTTCAAGGTGTGGGACCCGATCCCGCGAGAGGGGGTGGGGCGCGAGCCGCCACGCTCTCTCTTGGTCTCTCGTACCCATGCGGTTGGCGTGTGCATTTTTAATATTGGTTTTAATTCATCTTTTATGTGAACTTGGGATCACTATGGCAATCTGAATTCCACACAAAAGAGACTGACAGAGTCGCCACCTAGATGTGGGATCTAGGACCCATAATTAACCAGAAATCTAGACTCGCTACCTGGTTACAAGAATGGAAGGTATGGGGAGTTATCCACCACATGCACCATTCCTGCCCGATAATCGGTCTTCAATTCCAAAAGTTAACTCTTTTAAATTTATTTTAAATGGCTCATTCAACTCTCTGTTAATGTGCGATCTAAGGGACATGCATCCTAAAATCTAATTTCATTGTGGATCCTAAATGTGTATCTTGATTCCTTAATTTGTTTGAATTCCATCTAGGTGCAAGTTCTCCTAAGATTCTAATTTCATGGGAAATCCTAAATGATTTAATTAAGAATGTACAAGAAAATTAATATACAAAACCCCACAATTTGTTGTGGAGCCGACTCGCGGTTGGTATGCCATCAGACATCAAAGCTGCCTACGTACCCAAGCCTCACTGGGATCAGAGTCAACGTAGTTCGGTGCACCTAAGCTAAGCTACTTATGCCTAACTCAACTAAGACACCGACATAGACGGGATTGACTGTTTTAACAGTTTTAAGAGAAGTTATTTAATTCAAGTTGAGGATTTCATCTAAGATGCTATATGATTCTTATCTAAATGCAAGTTGTTCCTTAGACTAATGCAGGTTAGCCTACTAACTAGTTTACTAGGCTTGTCCTAGGGAAAGATTGGGTGACTGGTGTAACTAGACCTATGGCACGGTTGCTGTCCACAGCAAGCGTCCGTGATGAGGCTGGACTCCTAACTCTAGGACTCCCTAAAACCTAAGACTCCCTAAAACCTAGGACAAGACACGACACCAGTGTTCCTTAATTGGGCTCTAATGGTTCTTATATCGGAAACCATAATCCAATGGTTCCGAAAGACTCGAGACAAATGGATTTAAGCTCTTGAAGTTAGTTAATTTCAGATTTCAAGAATTTTCAGTTTTTGGACATTAAAGGATTACCAATGGCTCTAGGGTTCACCAATTTCGGCCCAGAATAGCATCCAAGGAAGGGAATCGTGCGCTCTTTCCTTGTGCAATTTAATACTTAGGTTATAGCACCTTATTGCCTGGCATATCTCAGGATTTCCGTGGACAGTAACCTCGGAGCCAACAACGTGCTATAGCTTAAATATTCAAATTGTCAAAGATCGATTGCAATTGGGATACGATTATGGATGCACTGGCCATTTTTCCAGGAAAATCTAAAAATCCTAAAATTTCTGTTTCGATGGATTAAGAAATTAATATGTGACAGAATTTTAAGGTTCCTTAGGAGCTTTGTGAAGATTTTTAATTAATTTCGAATTTTCAATGAATTTTATCAGTTTTATACCATATGAGTGATTTTACAAGTGAAACTGTTGTAAACGAATTCAAAATGAGTTGAAACTTCTACAGCAGCAAAATATGATGAAATGTAACTTACTGAAAGATTTTTACAGATTTTTACATTAAGCTCATATTTAATTTTGATTTAACAATTAATTGATCAGATTGTAAAAATAACACAGAAACTACTAGAAATAGAAATAAAAATTCAAAGAAATTTCTACAGAAATAAGATACAAGTAAATATAGCATTGTGTTAGATTTTCATGAATTTTAGAAACTATTTACTATCAATTTCGGATTTTTCAATTTTCAGCCTAGATTATGAATTAACACTACATCCCATATGAAAAAAGATCTCAATAACTTGAAACTTTTACAGAAGTAAGAAGTATGAAATATAAGACTACTGTAAAAATTTTGAGAATTTTATCTGTGATCTGATGTCAGTACAAATTCCCCCAAAATCTAATAATTTTCAAAGAAAGCATAAAATAATATACCAGACCAATTCCAAAAATTCTCAAAATTTCATGGTAGAATATATCAGCATTATATTATTTTCCTACGAAATTTCATTAATTTTGGAATTTGTTTAGCATATATTTTATTTTTCTTCGTCGAAAAGATATTTTTGAAGAGTTTTCTATTTTTAAAACACGATTTTCGAGAAAATTACGATTCCGGAAAACGTCCTCCAACCTTGTTCTGATGTGATGAACACAAGAAAAATTTAAAATTCCAAAAAATAGATCATCCTGAGATGGCTATTTTTCAAATTTCGTAATTACTCAGCCAATATTTTAAATAAAATACCACTCTTCACTCAAATTCTAAAAAACCGTTGATCCAATGTCCGATCCGATCCCATAGTTATTTTACTCTATTTAGATAGATTGTTGTATTAAATTTCGGGACGAAACGGAATTGAAACACTAATGCAGATCATGATTTTAAGCACACACATTTAATATTGAATTAAAATCATTTAAATGCTTAAAAACCATGCAAAATACATAAAAATACCAGATGATTCAGGAAAAATCCGAGAATGGGGTACCAACCTGTGATAGAGTTCCTCGCCGAATCCAAAAGCCGCAGAGTCCGAAAAATCCAGCCGACGTGTGATCCGCTCTGCTTTTCTTCCTCTTTATTTCTTTATTTATTTTTCTTTTTGAAAAATTCAAACTACTGTGAGGAGAGGGAGTGTGCGAGATAGGGAGGGATTGGCAGAGTAAGAGATTGGTAGAGAGGGTGAGAGGAGGAATAGAGAGGGAGAGAGAGAGAGAGAGAGAGAGAGAGAGAAACGAAAACAGAGTATAAATATACTTTGTTTTTGTTCCTTTCACGTTTTTTGTTTTTGTTTTTAGAAGCTGCTGTTAGGGATGAGAGAGGGAGATGGAAGCATCAAGGGAGAGAGTTAGAGTGAGAGACCGAGTGATTGGGATGGAATCTGGGAGATGAGCGGAGAGCGATGGAGGATTTGGGAGTTGGATCTGTTCTCTTCTTTTTGTACAGAGAGTACTCTGTTGGGAGGTGTAGACACCCTCATTTTGCTACACTTTAACCAACAATAACCTAATATATTGATCCGTGGAATTTCATTGGTAAAGTATGCATCCTCAAATTTTCTGAAAATCGAAATAATAAAGAGATGTACCTGGTGAGATGATTAGATCCGAAAAATTGAAAAATACCCTGATTGGTGAATTTAGTGTGTTAAATCCATGTGAGATCCTCTCTATCATGGATTTATATGTTTTAGGTCATTAATATCTCGATCTGACTTTACGGATCATCAATCGGGACAAAATAAGCTAGGGTCACTTCACAGCCCAAGACCTGATTCCATTCCGAGACCCGATTTCCGTAAATTGTTAGATCAAGGGCAGATCTTAACCTGGGTGTCTTTCCTTACTAAGAATTTGTGATCATTTAGTCAAAATAGGATCGATCAAGGTTAATCTCAAATTCAGATTAAACATTGTGTCACTTAATTGAGCAAAAACCCAGTGAAAAATCACGGATGAATGTGGGTGAATGAGAGCCGTCGAAATAATTTAACCAAATTATCAACAACAGTGCTTTCAGTACTTTAATTGTTGTTCAAATTCATATTTCAAAGGTTAGGATCATTCATCAAAAATTGATTAAGTTGGTTGGATCAATCGAATCGTCAATTTGATCAACGGTTGGAAAAACGGTTCGCTGTTAAAAACCGACGGCTCGCATTGGTCAAAAATTCTGAAAATAATATTTCGATAGCAACATTGGGCTTAAATGAAAGAGGAAAAATCAACGATTTTAATGGCGAAAGAATTATCGAAATCGGACTTCAAAATCTCCTGAAAACCGCGTTTTTCGATTTTTACATTCAAAATATTTGAAAAATCTTTTACAAGATTCTAGGAGATTTGGAGGCATCATCTCGTCTATTCTTTCGATCGAAATTGATCTCAACCACCCAATCTTATTCCATATCATTGCAAAGATTTCAGGATATTTGGAGACCCTATCTCGCCCGTTCTTTCGATCACATGGAGATTGCAGTTAATCGCAACCATCCAAATCGTTGCCATTCTCTACAAAGGCAACCAAATTGGACATTTCCCTTACCTTGAAATTTGCTTCCAAAATCTAGAAAGATTCCAAGGACAAATGGCATCATCTTCGACCTTGAATTGTTCCTAAATCTTTAGTACTTGATCCTGGCCGCATAAGTGCTTGCCATTTTTAACATAGCCATGGCTTAAATGGAAGATGCCAAAGAAGAGGGAGAATATTCTAGAAAAATCCGATCTTAGCCATTCTTTCCCCTTCCTTTTTTCATCACTCAATCTCCACCCTACACCTCTAGGCCCTAAAGATGGCAACCTGGCTCATCCCTCACCTATAAATACCCATGCTCTCTTCTTTCAAAAAAGGAGAAAAAAGAGGAAGAAGACTCAAAGAAAACTACTAGAGAAATCCTTCATATCCCCGCCTTCAAATCTTGTCCTATTCAAAGGATACCCAAAATCTCCATCACAGGTAGGTGCACTATTCTCGGATTTTTTAGGATTATTTGATATTTTTTTATGTATTTTTGCATGAGTTTTAGCATTTAATTGAATTTAATTAAATATTATATGTGTGTACTCAAAATCACGATCTACATGAGTGTTTCAATTCCGATTCGTCCTGAAATTTAATACACTGATCTATTTAAATAGACTAAAATAACCATCGGATTAGATCGGACATTGAATCAAAGGATTTCGAAAATTTGAGTGATGAGTGGAATTTTATTTAAAATAATGGCTGAGAAATTACAAAATTCGAAAAAATAGCCATCTCAGGATGATCTATTTTTTGGAATTTAAAATTTTTCTTGTATTCATCATATTAGAACAAGATTAAAGGACGTTTTCCGGAGTCGTAATTTTCTCGAAAATCGTGTTTTAAAAATAGAAAACTCTTCAAAAATATCTTTTTGACGAAGAAAAATAAATTATATACTATACAGATTCGAAAATTAATGGAATTTCGTGGGACACTAATATGATACTGGTATATTCTACCATGAATTTTTGAGAATTTTTGGAATTGGTTCGGTATATTATTTTATGCTTTCTTTAAAAATTATCAGATTTTGGGAGAATTTTTACAGATATCAGATCACAGATAAAATTCCCAAAAGTTTTACAATAGTTTATATTCTATATTTCTAGTTGGTATAAAATTTTCAAGTGATTTAGATCTTGTTTCATATGGAATGTAGTGTTAATTCATAATCTGGTCTGAAAATTGAAAAATCCGAAACTGATAGTAAATAGTTTCCAAAATTCATGCAAATCTTACAACATGCTATATTTACTCAAATATTATTTCTGAAGAAATTACATTGAATTTAGATTTCTATTTCTAGTAGTTTCTGTGTTATTTTTGCAATCTGGTCAATTAATTGTTAAATCAAAATTAAATATGAGCTTAATGTAAAAATCTGTAAAAATCTTCCAGTAAGCTATATTTCATCATATCTTGCTTCTGTAGAAGTTTCAACTGATTTCGAATTCGTTTGCAACAGTTCCACTTGTAAAAATCACTCATATGTTTAAAATTGATAAAATTCATTGAAAATCCGAAATTAATTGAAAATCATCTGAAAATCTCTAAAGAACCTCAAATCTCTGTCACATATTAACTCCTTAATCCATTAAAACAGAAATTTTAGGGTCTTTAGATTTCCCTGGAAAAATGGCCAGTGCATCCATAATCGTATCCCAATTGCACTCGATCTTTGACAATTTGAATATTTAAGCTATAGCATGTTGTTGGCTCCGAGGCTCACAGTCCACGGAAATCCTGAGATATGCCAGGCAATAAGATGCTATAACCTAAGTATTAAATTACACAAGGAAAGAACGCACGATTCCCTTCCTTGGATGCCATTCGAGGCTGAAATTGGTGAACCCTAAAACCATTGGTATTCCTTAAATATCCAGAAACCGAAAATCCTTGAAATCTGAAATTAATTAACCTCAAGAACTTGAATCGATTTACTTTGTGTCTTTCGGAACCGTTGGATCACGGTTTCCGTCATAAGAACCATTAGAGCCCAATTTAGGAACACTTGTGTCAGGTCGTGTCCTAGGTTTTAGGGAGTCTTAGGTTTTAGGGAGTCCTAGAGTTAGGAGTCCAGCCTCATCACGTACGTTTGCTATGGATAGCAACCGTGCCTTAGGTCTAGTTACACTAGTCACCCACTCTTTCCTTAGGACAAGCCTAGTAAACTAGGATGTAGGTTAACCTGCATTAGTCTAAGGAACCACTTGCATTTAGATAAGAATCATATAACATCTTAGATGAAATCTTAGGATAATAAAATCCTCAACTTGAATTAAATAACTTCTCCTAAAACTGTTGAAACAGTCAAATCCGTCTAGGTCGGTGTCTTAGTTGAGTTAGGCATATGTAGCTTAGCTTAGGTGCACCGAACTACGTCGATTCTGATCCCAGTGAGGCTTGGGTACGTAGGCAGCTTAGATGTCTGATGGCATACCAACCGCGAGTCGGCACTACAACAAATTGTGGTGTTTTGTATATTAATTTTCTTGTAAATTCTTAATTAAATCACTTAGGATTCCCCATGAAATTAGAATCTTAGGAGAACTTGCACTTAGATTGAATCCAGACAAATTAAGAAATCAAGATACACATTTAGGATTCACATTGAAATTAGATCATAGGATGCATGTCCCGTAGTTCGCACATTAACAGAGAGTTGAATGAGCCATTTAAAATAAATTTAAAAGAGTTAGCTTTTCGAATCGAAGACCGATTATCGGGCAGGAATGGTGCATGTGGTGGATAACTCCCCATACCTTCCATTCTCGTAACCAGGTAGCGAGTCTAGATTTCTGGTTAATTATGGGTCCTAGATCCCACATCTAGGTGGCGACTCTGTTAGTCTCTTTTGTGTGGAATTCGGATTGCCTTAGTGGTCCCAAGTTCACATAAAAGATGAATTAAAATCAATAATAAAAGAGCACACGCCAATCGCGTGGGTACGAGAGACCAAGAGAAGGCGTAGCGGCTCGCGCCCCACCCCTCTCGCGGGATCGGGTCCCACAGTTTTGGCGAATCTGCTGGGGACCACCTAACTTCATTAAAATTTCAAAAGATAACTCATTTGGATTTAATTTAACTGGCTCATAAAAACTCTATCTTTTTTTATACTTGTTAGATTAGTTTGTCTTGTTTTATTTTCTCATCACATTTTACTCGAACTTAATCTAACAAAACCTGAAGGCATCATAGATTGCGCAAACATATTGCACACACTTACATCACTTGCATCTAAACCCTTGCATCTCACGTGCACACACGTCCTATTTTAGGAACCCGGAGTGTTATCTAGCATGGTTGACTGGGATTTCATCACCTGGTGCCTCTGTGGTAGAGAAGCATTCCACCCTTAGCCTAGTACCTTTATGGTACGTAAACGGATCTCTTGTTCACGTACTGATACGTCGGACACTGGTACAGTATATCGAACATGGATTCGCGCTAAGGGAACTCTTGGCCTTACCCATAGATTAACCCACACATGCATGTAGTATACGAACACATGTGCATCACGTGTGTGAGCCTAGCTTAGGACATCCTACCCACTTGTGTCTAGATTAGGCCGTAGTCCATCTTCCAATGGCTACGATCAGTCTTTAGGTACACAAACAAAGTCATGAGTCGAGATCCTCTCTCCACTCCGCTAGATTAGGATTATGGTTTGATGCCTTTAGGTAACACTGTTAAAATGTGCGAAGATAAAAAAAACTTTCCCTTTGGGGTTAGGATATAAATCCCATCATTTCTAAAGATCTCATAGGATTAGTCATTCATGATCTATCCGTTGAAAGTAATCCTATGCAATCTAATCTTTTGATCATGTGTCTATCATTCGCCTCTTGTGTGATTCGATTATATCTTCATTCCCTCCCTCAATTGGCAAGAATTGTGTTTCAATTCTTGTACCCTGGGTGATCTAATCGTACTTGTACCCTTAGTCTCTTCTTACTCTAAGGACAACCTGTTTCAAGAATATTTTGCTAAGTCCTTCAGAGTTCACTCTCATAATCCTTGAACTAGGGGCATTCCCCACGTGCTATCATGTCATCATTGTTGTGTTTATTTGTTTTGAGGAACCATCATTTTACCTCCCATTCCTTAACTAGTCATATCATAATTATCATGTCAATCATAGAAAAGAAAAATTCCCTGAATCTCAAGCTCATATACTGTTCTTATTGTTCTCATGTCAGGACTGTTCACAACTGAAAATCCAGGAAAGCTTCTTGGGTTTAAATCTATTCATGGTCAGTGGGGAAGCTAATTCCCCATTTTCTTTGGAAGCAATCCATTGTGCCTCCCCTTCGTCATTTCTATCCGCCTGAGGATCTCAAGCCCAAAATTGTCAAAGCCGTTTCATCTGCTTGGGATGCCAGAGTCATCAAACCTTTAAAGGAGTCAGTTGTGGAAGATCGTCGTCTGAAGAAGAAGTCTAGAAAGAGTGATTAGTTTCATGTTTAATCTTATCTGTTCATCTTTGAAAAAAATAAACCATGTACTCAAGCTTTGATGATTTATCAATAAAGTTTATCTTCCTCTCATTATCCTAGTCTATGCATGCATCGTTGTTTACTTCTTTCTGGGATTTTAAAATGTGTCTTCCAAATATTTCAGGGCAGTGAACACCATAGCTAACCCTACTACTCCTTGGGTTCGGGTCTCTTCACGATTGGAGAGGAATTCTGTCTCTCCACCACCGTCTCTGAGAACCCCAGCATCTCCTTCTTTCTCATCCTCACCAATGGCAGACAACCAAGATGGCCTTCCACCCGCTGCTATTACCGATACTCTTATCTTGATTCTCCAACAGCTTCAAGAACTCAAAGAAGAGAACCGAGTTATCAAGGCTCAACTTTCTGAGAAGTTGGGACCGTCATTGTCCAAGGATAAAGGGCCTATGCACCAAGCAGCTACTTCAGCAACACCTGCCTAGCCAGTGTTCATCACTATCCCTGATAAAACCGTAGAAGATCTGGAAAAAGAGAAGTATAGCGAGGATCGCAGTAGGCCTTCTCAGTCCATGATAGATAAGGCAGTTATGGAGAAATTAGAAAGTCTTGCCACGAAAGTTCAAGACATCCAGTTTCAAGACCAGGGTGGCTTCAATCCAAGTGATCTTACGCTGTTTCCCGAAATCCGTCTCCCTGCCAATTTTCAAATGCCAGATTTCGACAAATATGATGGTGTGGGTTGTCCAATCACCCATTTACAGATGTTTACCATCATGTGTCAGCCTCAAGGCTTATCTCCTGAGCAAATGGCTCAATTGTTCCCGGTTTCCCTAACCAAGGTCGCTAGAAGGTGGTTCATGGTCCTAGACAAGACTCGTTATAGGACATAGAAAGACATCGGTGAGCAATTCATCAGGCAGTTCAAATATGACGATGGGACAGAAATTACTAGAAAGGATTTGGAAAGGACCAAGCAAGATTCGAGGGAATCTTTTCTAATTTTTGTGAAGAGATGGAGAAGATTAGCAGCTCAGATGATGGAGCGCCCTTCTGAGCAAGAGCAGGGCCAGATAATCATGAAAAATATTTCCCCCCAGCTCCAGTATCACATGTCGTTGCAGTATTATCCAGACTTCAAACACTTTATCGTGGCAGGCACCCAAATAGAGGAGGCTATGGCTCAAGGTGTATTCAACCGAAGTAACCCGAATACCAGAGAATTCAGGAAGTCTCCATCAGCTGAAATTAATAACCTTTCCCGTTCCAAGCCTCAGCCTTCAAAACCTCAGAACCCCATGGTGATGGATTATACCCAACCTGCTGTCGCATCTCGACCACAGGCCCAGACAAAATTTACCCCTCTCCCTCTTCCACCATCTGAGATACTCAAGGAGTGTCTAGCCTCAGGTCGCATAATCCTGCCCGACATTAGGGCTCTTCCTAATCCTTTACCAGCAAATTGGCGAACAGATCAACACTGCGAATACCATAGAAATTCTGGCCATCTCACTGATAATTGCATTGCCCTAAAATTCAGGATCCAGAGGTTGCTCGACAACAAAGATCTTGTGTTCCAGCCAAAACCCGATAACCCATTACCTGGTCCTGCAAACCCTGCTGCTGCTGTCAGTGCTATAACCATAGGGGACCCAAAATTTGATCCTCTCACTCTTATTTGTGCCTTAGAACCTACCTTTGAGACGTCTGGGTCAGAACCTTTTGAAGAAGAAGAAGATGCAGACAGTGAAGATGTTATAGTAGCTGCTATCATGATATGAACCAGCCTTTGCCGAGCTTCCGAAGCTAGATAGTTGCGTCAGTTAAAGTTTTAGTCGTTTACTATTTTATGTTGAGTCAGTCATCATGGTCAGTATAATTGTTGGGTCCGGTCTTACAGTTCAAGGTTAATGCCTAGTCCAGGCAAGTTGTCTTTTGCTTTTCTTTTTATTCAGAGTTGTGAATCCTGAGCATGTTCAGGATAGGTCGCCAGATGTAATAACTTTTTCTTTAAATAAAATTTCAGTTCCAATAGTTCACTTGTGTCTATTTCTTAAGTGTGCTTCTGATCTTAAAATAAGACTCCCTCCTCAAATGAGGACAAAATTGACGAAACTCCACTTGAGTCACAGCAATTACTTGAACAAGAGGAGGAGCGTCAATCCTAGCCTTCAAAGATGAAATTGAAGTGGTAAACATTGGCACTGAAACTTTGATTCAGTGAATGCCGATTAAAAGTACATTACCCTCTGAAGAGTGTGAAGAATTGATAAACTTATTTCAAAAATAAGAAGATTGTCTGGAAAAGCTACAACGGATACCAGGGGCAATACATAGATAGAAAGCTCAAGAGAATGAAGAAAGTGAAAGACATATGCTATACAAGGGGCATAGAGCGGAAACAACTTTCATATTTCCAATCAATGACCTCGGTTCTCAAATTCATAACATGAAGCCAACAAATTCAAGATAAGAAGTTCAAGAGCAAGTATTGAAAAGTGATCATCAAATATCAAGAGTTACAAATCCATAGATGGAGGATGTCAAAGAACACATTTTGCTCTATGAAAGTCGAAAGCACATATTAGAATCTTGAAAGAAGAAGATCCATTATCTCTTACCTAGAAATGTCATCAAACTCCGAAAAAAATAAAAAATAATCAGTACCAGAGGGACTCTAGTAACCTAGATCGATTCCCAATCTGAACATCGGAAGGCCTCCTTTGGCCGATTAAATCCCAAAATTAGAACCCAATGTCAAAAGAATACCGGTTTGCAAACCCTTCGAGCCTGAATCAAATTTTCTTGAAAACCCATCAAACTCGGGGCATTCTCCCCGAACTACGCGAGACCTGATCCCTACACTGGGGTACGTAGGCAGCTCGGTTAAACCGAGTTCGGTCGTTTAAAAAAAAAGAGGAAATTCAATCCTTTCAGAAAAAAAGAGGGACAAGTTCCAAAAGAAGAGAAGTCAATTATTCCAGAAAGAAAAAAAAAAGAAGAATCAATTAACCTTCAAACAATTTATCTTCAAACTAGGGGCATTCGCCCTGAACTACACACGACCTGATTCCTACCTTGGGATATGTAGGCAACCTGTTCACAGGTTTGGTCGAAATCTTTATTGAACCTTAAGCCATTCTTTGAAAAGCCCTATCCTACCTATAAAGTCCTTCTGGTGTTCAGAACTAATGATACAGGTCCCAAAACACAAAAAGTGAAAAAAAAAAGGGAACGGAGTTTGAAGATCTGCTAGACTGAAAACCTGAAAGGGCGGTCTAGGCAAAATTTAAGATCATTCCCCTGCTAGGTTGAAAACCCGAAAGGGCGGCTTAGGCAAAAGCTAAGGGGATAGCCTGTTGAATCGAAAACCTAGAAAGGCGGTTCAGGCAAAAGTGAAGGCTAACACGGTCCGCCAAGTTAAAAACCCCGAAGAGGTGACTTGGTCACGGTAAGAGAACCATTATAAGAAGGCTACAGCCGGTATCAAGACTGAAGATCAACTGAAGTTCAAACAAATTCACGTGACATCCTCAAAACTGGGGGCCTTGAAGCTAAGCAATCTTAGGGGTCGTAATTAAATCCTTGAGGCATTATTGTTGTAAGGAAAAAGTCCAGTGTTTACCAATTAAAAAAAAACATTTCTCGAAAGGATAGACTTACCAAATAAAACGTTAACTAAGTCAGAAGCATTACTGTGTCTGTCAGTGTAGTTAGTCAATCTTTGTCATTCTATGTTCACTCCTTCAGAGCTGCTCAATCCTTTGAGTAGTGCCTTTTATCTAAGTTTTCTCTTTAGAAAGAGTCAATCGTCGTTCTTATGTCCAAATGATGCAACTGTCTTGGTGAAGGAGGCCCGGCCTCGGCAGCTCCCTGCGATCGTATGAAAGAGCTCGGTAATCCAGTCAAGCAGCTTCATTTCAAAGAAGATCAAATCAGAAAAATTCAGAAGTAGAAACATCAGAAAGCCCAGCTTCCGTAAAAAGATCATACCCCAGGAAGGCACCTTAAGCTTGGAAGAGCCTCAGATGCAATGGTGGTTGAGCCAATTTCTCAAAGAGATGAATCATTAAAATTCAGAACCTCCTTCCAGTTAGTTAAATACTATCATGGTCAAGAAATGTTTATCTAAACACCTGTCAAGAGGCAAATCCCACTTTTCCATGATTATATCCAAGAGAGCCGTTGTTTTAGATTACCAATTTCAAGTATCTTGTTCAAGGTTTCAGTTATCAAAATCCCAGGAAGACAAGACCAGCAGTCTCTATGCGAAAAATCTTGTTGAGGTTTCATGAAAGTGTTCCTAATCCATTCTCATTAGTAATGGTTCTTCGTTTATAAGGCTTGTCGTCTCATCATTCGGCAAAATCTTAGTTTCCAATATCTTTATCGGGCACGATCTATAATGTCCCCGATTTCATTGGGTTCAAAAAATCTAAAATTCATCAAATCCAATCTTACGTCAAATTCAAATTCATGAAAAATCTCTAAATTCTTCGTTGTTGAATTCATCAATCAAAGTTACCTTGTTTCCTTGAGCCCGTTTGTGAAACGGTGCCTCATTTCTCGAGTCCATTTGTGAACGGTCTCGTCTTCTCCTTAAGCCCGTTTGTGAACGGTGCCTCATTTCTCGAGTCCATTTGTGAATGGTCTCGTCTTCTCCTTGAGCCCGTTTGTGAACAGTGTCTCATTCTCTGAGTCCATTTGTGAATGGTCTCGTCTTCTCCTTGAGCCCGTTTGTGAACGGTGTCTCATTTTCTGAGTCCATTTGTGAATGGTCTTATGTCCTCCTTGAGCCCGTTTGTGAACGGTGCCTCATTTCTCGAGTCCATTTGTGAATGGTCTCGTCTTCTCATTGAACCCGTTTGTGAACGGTGTCTCATTCTCTGAGTCCATTTGTAAATGGTCTCATGTCCTCCTTGAGCCCATTTGTGAACGATGCCTCATTTCTCAAAAATCAAAAATTCATCAAATCCAATCCCCGATTCAAAAATCCAATCCTACGTCAAATTCAAGTTCATGAAAAATCTCTAAAATTCTTCGTTGTTGAATTCATCAATCAAAGCTATCTTGTTTCCTTGAGCCCGTTTGTGAAACGGTGCCTCATTTCTCGAGTCCATTTGTGAATGGTCTAGTCTTCTCCTTGAGCCCGTTTGTGAACGGTGCCTCATTTCTCGAGTCCATTTGTGAATGGTCTCGTCTTCTCCTTGAGCCCGTTTGTGAACGGTGCCTCATTTTCTCGAGTCCATTTGTGAATGGTCTCGTCTTCTCCTTGAGCCCGTTTGTGAACGGTGCCTCATTTTCTGAGTCCATTTGTGAATGGTCTCGTCTTCTCCTTGAACCCGTTTATGAACGGTGCCTCATTTCTCGAGTCCATTTGTGAATGGTCTTGTCTTCTCCTTGAGCCCGTTTGTGAACGGTGCCTCATTTCTTGAATCCATTTGTGAATGGTCTCGTTTTCTCCTTGAGCCCGTTTGTGAACGGTGCCTCATTTCTCGAGTCCATTTGTGAATGGTCTTGTCTTCTCCTTGAGCCCATTTGTGAACGGTGCCTCATTTCTCGAATCCATTTCTGAATGGTCTCGTCTTCTCCTTGAGCCCGTTTGTGAACGGTGCCTCATTTCTCGAGTCCATTTGTGAATGGTCTTGTCTTCTCCTTGAGCCCGTTTGTGAACGGTGCCTCTTTTCTCGAATCCATTTGTGAATGGTATCGTCCTCCTTGAGCCCGTTTGTGAACGGTGCCTCATTTCTCGAGTCCATTTGTGAATGGTCTTGTCTTCTCCTTGAGCCCGTTTGTGAACGGTGCCTCTTTTCTCGAGTCTATTTGTGAATGGTTTTCTATCCTCTTTGAGGCCGTTTGTGAATGGTGCCTCATTGTCCAAGTCCATTTGGGAATGCTTCTTATCCTCGTTGAACCCGCTTGTGAGCGGCGTCTCATCTCCTTCTAAAAACCGTTTGAGAACGATCTTTGTCCTTTCCCTTCAGAATCCATTCGAAAATGATATCTCATTCTCTAATTGCCCGTTTGTGAACGGCGCCGCATCGAGTTTTTTATTATTATTATTCCAATTCTAGGATTTCATCTAGGGTCTTGCATTATAGTAGGTTGCATTATGTCTAGGGAGTCCTTTGTCGATTAAAGCTACGCAAAATGGCTCTGTCACTTTTACTTTGGTATTCGATGACTACGTCATCTCTACCAAAGAGGGGCATCTGTAGACACCCTCATTTTGCTACACTTTAACCAACAATAACCTAATATATTGATCCGTGGAATTTTATTGGTAAAGTATGCATCCTCAAATTTTCTGAAAATCGAAATGATAAAGAGATGTACCTGGTGAGATGATTAGATCCGAAAAATTGAAAAATACCCTGATTGGTGAATTTAGTGTGTTAAATCCATGTGAGATCCCCTCTATCATGGATTTATATGTTTTAGGTCATTAATATCTCGATTTGACTTTACGGATCATCAATCGGGACAAAATAAGCTAGGGTCACTTCACAGCCCAGGACCTGATTCCATTCCGAGACCCGATTTCCGTAAATCGTTAGATCAAGGGCAGATCTTAACCTGGGTGTCCTTCCTTACTAAGAATTTGTGATCATTTAGTCAAAATAGGATCGATCAAGGTTAATCTCAAATTCAAATTAAACATTGTGTCACTTAATTGAGCAAAAACCCAGTGAAAAATCACGGATCAATGTGGGTGAACGAGAGCCGTCGAAATAATTTAACCAAATTATCAACAACAGTGCTTTCAGTACTTTAATTGTTGTTAAAATTCATATTTCAAAGGTTAGGATCATTAATCAAAAATTGATTAAGTTGGTTGGATCAATCGAATCGTCAATTTGATCAACGGTTGGAAAAACGATTCGCTGTTAAAAACCGACGGCTCGCATTGGTCAAAAATTCTGAAAATAATATTTCTATGGCAACATTGGGCTTAAATGAAAGAGGAAAAAATCAACGATTTTAATGGCGAAAGAATTATCAAAATCGGACTTCAAAATCTCCTGAAAACCGCGTTTTTTTATTTTTACATTCAAAATATTTGAAAAATCTTTTACAAGATTCTAGGAGATTTGGAGGCATCATCTCGTCTATTCTTTCGATAGAAATTGATCTCAACCACCCAATCTTATTCCATATCATTGCAAAGATTTCAGGATATTTGGAGACCCTATCTCGCCCGTTCTTTCGATCACATGGAGATTGCAGTTAATCGCAACCATCCAAATCGTTGCCATTCTCTACAAAGGCAACCAAATTGGACATTTCCCTTACCTTGAAATTTGCTTCCAAAATCTAGAAAGATTCCAAGGACAAATGGCATCATCTTGGACCTTGAATTGTTCCTAAATCTTTAGTACTTGATCCTGGCCGCATAAGTGCCTGCCATTTTTAACATAGCCATGGCTTAAATGAGAGATGCTAAAGAAGAGGGAGAATATTCTAGAAAAATCCGATCTTGGCCATTCTTTCTCCTTCCTTTTTCCATCACTCAATCTCCACCCTACACCTCTAGGCCCTAAAGATGGCAACCTGGCTCATCCCTCACCTATTAATACCCATGCTCTCTTCTTTCAAAAAAGGAGAAAAAAAGAGGAAGAAGACTCAAAGAAAACTACTAGAGAAATCCTCCACATCCCCGCCTTCAAATCTTGTCCTATTCAAAGGATACCCAAAATCTCCATCACAGGTAGGTGCACTATTCTCAGATTTTTTTAGGATTATTTGATATTTTTTTATGTATTTTTGCACGAGTTTTAGCATTTAATTGAATTTAATTCAATATTATATGTGTGTGCTCAAAATCACGATCTACATGAGTGTTTCAATTCCGATTCGTCCCGAAATTTAATACACTGATCTATTTAAATAGACTAAAATAACCATCGGATTGGATCGGACATTGAATCAAAGGATTTCGAAAATTTGAGTGATGAGTGGAATTTTATTTAAAATAATGGCTGAGAAATTACAAAATTCGAAAAAATAGCCATCTCAGGATGATCTATTTTTTGGAATTTAAAATTTTTCTTGTATTCATCATATCAGAACAAGATTAAAGGACATTTTCCGGAGTCGTAATTTTCTCGAAAATCGTATTTTAAAAATAGAAAACTCTTCAAAAATATCTTTTTGACGAAGAAAAATAAATTATATACTATACAGATTCGAAAATTAATGGAATTTCGTGGGAAAATAATATGATACTGGTATATTCTACCATGAATTTTTGAGAATTTTTGAAATTGATTCGGTATATTATTTTATGCTTTCTTCAAAAATTATCAGATTTTGGGAGACTTTTTACAGACATCAGATCACTGATAAAATTCCCAACAGTTTTACAGTAGTCTTATATTCTATATTTCTAGTTGGTGTAAAATTTTCAAGTGATTTAGATCTTGTTTCATATGGAATGTAGTGTTAATTCATAATCTAGTCTGAAAATTGAAAAATCCGAAACTGATAGTAAATTGTTTCCAAAATTCATGAAAATCTCACAGCATGCTATATTTACTCAAATCTTATTTCTGAAGAAATTACATTGAATTTAGATTTCTATTTCTAGTAGTTTCTGTGTTATTTTTGCAATCTGGTCAATTAATTGTTAAATCAAAATTAAATATGAGCTTAATGTAAAAATATGTAAAAATCTTCCAGTAAGCTATATTTCATCATATCTTGCTTCTGTAGAAGTTTCAACTCATTTTGAATTCGTTTGCAACAGTTCCACTTGTAAAAATCACTCATATGTTTAAAATTGATAAAAATCATTGGAAATCCGAAATTAATTGAAAATCATCTGAAAATCTCTAAAGAACCTCAAATCTCTGTCACATATTAACTCCTTAATCCATTAAAACAGAAATTTTAGGGTCTTTAGATTTCCCTGGAAAAATGGCTAGTGCATCCATAATCGTATCCCAATTGCACTCGATCTTTGACAATTTGAATATTTAAGCTATAGCATGTTGTTGGCTCCGAGGTTCACTGTCCACGAAAATCCTGAGATATGCCAGGCAATAAGATGCTATAACCTAAGTATTAAATTGCACAAGGAAAGAGCGCACGATTCCCTTCCTTGGATGCCATTCGAGGCTGAAATTGGTGAACCCTAGAACCATTGGTATTCCTTAAATATCCAGAAACCGAAAATCCTTGAAATCTGAAATTAATTAACCTCAAGAACTTGAATCGATTTACTTTGTGTCTTTCGGAACCGTTGGATCGCGGCTTCCGTCATAAGAACCATTAGAGCCCAATTTAGGAACACTTGTGTCAGGTCGTGTCCTAGGTTTTAGGGAGTCTCAGGTTTTAGGGAGTCCTAGAGTTAGTAGTCCAGCCTCATCACGTACGTTTGCTATTGATAGCAACCGTGCCTTAGGTCTAGTTACACTAGTTACCCACTCTTTCCCTAGGACAAGCCTAGTAAACTATGATGTAGGTTAACCTGCATTAGTCTAAGGAACTACTTGCATTTAGATAAGAATCATATAACATCTTAGATAAAATCTTAGGATAATAAAATCCTCAACTTGAATTAAATAACTTCTCCTAAAACTGTTGAAACAGTCAAATCCGTCTAAGTCGGTGTCTTAGTTGAGTTAGGCATATGTAGCTTAGCTTAGGTGCACCGAACTACGTCGACTCTGATCCGAGTGAGGCTTGGGTACGTAGGCAGCTTGGATGTCTGATGGCATACCAACCGCGAGTCGGCACTACAACAAATTGTGGTGTTTTGTATATTAATTTTCTTGTCAATTCTTAATTAAATCACTTAGGATTCCCCATGAAATTAGAATCTTAGGAGAACTTGCACTTAGATTGAATCCAGACAAATTAAGAAATCAAGATACACATTTAGGATTCACATTGAAATTAGATCATAGGATGCATGTCCCGTAGTTCGCACATTAACAGAGAGTTGAATGAGCCATTTAAAATAAATTTAAAAGAGTTAGCTTTTCGAATCGAAGACCGATTATCGGGCAGGAATGGTGCATGTGGTGGATAACTCCACATACCTTCCATTCTCGTAACAAGGTAGCGAGTCTAGATTTCTGGTTAATTATGGGTCCTAGATCCCACATCTAGGTGGCGACTCTGTTAGTCTCTTTTGTGTGGAATTCAGATTGCCTTAGTGGTCCCAAGTTCACATAAAAGATAAATTAAAATCAATAATAAAAGAGCACACGCCAATCGCATGGGTACGAGAGACCAAGAGAAGGCGTAGCGGCTCGCGCCCCACCCCTCTCGCGGGATCGGGTCCCACAGGAGGGTTGCTCGGAGAGGGTTGTTCGGAGATGCAGAGGGTGATGAGAGATCGTGGAAACAGAGGGAACCAGCGGAGAGTGAGAATCGGCTGTGGAATCAGGGAGTGAGGGAACACAGAGAGGGAGAGGGAGAAGAGTCCTGGAGGGCTGCTGTTGGGGTCCGATATGAGAGATCGAGCGGGGTTTTTCTGTCGAGAGATTTCCTGTTTTAAGAAGGGGAGTGATCTCTGCTCCAAGAAGGATCCGAGAGTTGCCATATTTTATCATCTTTCCCATTGAAAGCCAAGAGAATTTTTTTAATTTTCTTCTTGGTATCCCTTCCAAAGAAACATGCCATGCGGTAGCAACATGGTTCACCATGCAATTCTTCTAAGCTTAGCATCTTGCTGTTTCGGTTTCTTCACTCCCTCGCTTTCAAAATAGCAAATGGCTAAATAGAGTTACTATTTCAATCACACTCATCCCCTAGCTTGCTATTTTAATACCCTTATTGATATTCTTCTCAAGTGTCTGTCTAACAATAAACTCCTTGGAAATCTCCATCCTACGGTTGGAAAGTGATGGGACCAAAATTTAACCTTCAGCTCTTAATAATGCACTCCTTTTGAATTTTCCGCTACCTTGTATGAACATTATGTATGTCCGATCATCATGGTGGACACAATTTAATTTGTGAAACTCGTGGGCCCCATCAAATTGACCGAACCACCCTTATAATCTTAACCATCCATTTTAATTGCCCACAATTGAAGTAGAATGCGCCCAAAGAATATTCTCCGTAAGAGTGATCCGAAGTACCTAATTAATAGGTCACAACATAGATAGTCATACTCCACAAATCATCCATTGGATGGGCCAATCCACCCAATTAACGGGCCGCAATACATGGGTTGGGCCCACAAATTATTTTCATGAGATAATCCGAGCCATTAATTTATAAAGTTATGCCTCAAAGTTATTTCCGAGAGCTATCCGAACAATTTCAACTTGATGATCGCAACAAAATTTGGTTGTTAAAATAACCTCCCTGAAATCCTGATTATTCTCCTGATGGGCACTTTCATGTACTGGATCGAAGTAGGCTTGAAACTCATTTTTCATTAAGACTATATGCGGGCCCCCTGTTTGATACAAATTTAAACAAATGCTCAATGCGGGCCCACCAAACGGGTCTGAATTCTCTCTTGCTTGGATTCTCGTGCTAACCCCTCTCAACACTTAGCGGAAAAATGCGAAACCTGGCGGAAATGATTGAAAAGATCGAGAAATCATAAGAGACGGACACTGGAATGGAAAACACCGAAGAACTGATAGAAAAACATTAACTTCTTTGTTGATTAAAGCCGAGCAAAATGGGGTGTCTACAGATGCCCCTCTTTGGTAGAAATGACGTAGTCATCGAATACCAAAGCAAAAGTGACAGTGCCATTTTGCGTAGCTTTGATCGACAAAGGACTCCCTAGACACAATGCAACCTAATATAATGCAAGACCCTAGATAAAGTCCTAGACTTGGAACGCAATAAGAAATCCCGCTCCGGTGCCGTTCACAAACGGGCAACGAGAGCATGAGATACCATTTTCGAATGGATATTCGGGGGGAAATGAGATATCACATTTGTGTGATGCTCAAAGAGAATAAGAGACCATAGTCGTATGGACTCGAAGAGAATGGAATACCATATTTATACGGATTCCAAGAAAATGAGATATCACATTTGTGTGATGCTCAAAGAGAATAAGAGACCATAGTTGTATGGACTCGAAGAGAATGAAATACCGTATTTGTACGGATTCCAAGGAAATGAGACATCATAGTTGTATGATGTTCAAAGGGGATAAGAGACCATAGTTGTATGGACTCGAAGAGAATGAAATACTGTATTTGTACGGATTCCAAGGAAATGAGATATCATATTTGTATGATGTTCAAAGGGGATAAGAGACCATAGTTGTATGGACTCGAAGAGAATGAAATACCGTATTTGTACGGATTCCAAGGAAATGAGACATCATAGTTGTATGATGTTCCAAGGGGATAAGAGACCATAGTTGTATGGACTCGAAGAGAATGAAATACCGTATTTGTACGGATTCAAAGGAAATGAGACATCATAGTTCTATGATGTTCAAAGGGGATAAGAGACCATAGTTGTATGGACTCGAAGAGAATGAAATACCGTATTTGTATGGATTCCAAGAAAATGAGACACCATAGTTGTATGATGTTCAAAGGGGATAAGAGATCATAGTTGTATGGACTCGAAGAGAATGAAATAGCGTATTTGTACGGATTCCAAGGAAATGAGACATCATAGTTGTATGATGTTCCAAGGGGATAAGAGACCATAGTTGTATGGAGTCGAAGAGAATGAAATACCGTATTTGTACGGATTCCTAGGAAATGAGACATCATAGTTGTATGATGTTCAAAGGGGATAAGAGACCATAGTTGTATGGACTCGAAGAAAATGAAATACCGTATTTGTACGGATTCCAAGGAAATGAGACATCATGGTTGTATGATGTTCAAAAGGGGATAAGAGACCATAGTTGTATGGACTCCAAGAGAATGAAATATTGTATTTGTACGGATTCCGAGAAAATGAGACATCATAGTTGTATGATGTTCAAAGGGGATAAGAGATCATAATTGTATGGACGCGAAGAGAATGAAATACCGTATTTGTACGGATTCCAAGGAAATGAGACATCATAGTTGTATGATGTTCCAAGGGGATAAGAGACAATAGTTGTATGGACTCGAAGAGAATGAAATACCGTATTTGTACGGATTCCAAGGAAATGAGACACCATAGTTGTATGATTTACAAAGGGGATAAGAGACCATAGTTGTATGGACTCGAAGAGAATGAAATACCGTATTTGTACGGATTCCAAGGAAATGAGACATCATAGTTGTATGATGTTCAAAGGGGATAAGAGACCATAGTTGTATGGACTCGAAGAAAATGAAATACCGTATTTGTATGGATTCCAAGAAAATGAGACATCATAATTGTATGATGTTCAAAGGGGATAAGAGACCATAGTTGTATGGACTCGAAGAGAATGAAATACCGTATTTGTACAGATTCCAAGGAAATGAGACATCATAGTTGTATGATGTTCCAAGGGGATAAGAGACCATAGTTGTATGGACTCGAAGAGAATGAAATACCGTATTTGTACGGATTCCAAGGAAATTAGACATCATAGTTGTATGATGTTCAAAGGGGATAAGAGACCATAGTTGTATGGACTCGAAGAGAATGAAATATCGTATTTGTACGGATTCCAAGGAAATGAGACATCATGGTTGTATGATGTTCAAAAGGGGATAAGAGACCATAGTTGTATGGACTCCAAGAGAATGAAATACCGTATTTGTACGGATTCCAAGAAAATGAGACATCATAGTTGTATGATGTTCAAAGGGGATAAGAGACCATAGTTGTATGGACGCGAAGAGAATGAAATACCGTATTTGTACGGATTCTAACGAAATAAGACATCATAGTTGTATGATGTTCCAAGGGGATAAGAGATCATAGTTGTATGGACTCGAAGAGAATGAAATACTGTATTTGTACGGATTCCAAGGAAATGAGACATCATGGTTGTATGATGTTCAAAGGGGATAAGAGACCATAGTTGTATGGACTCGAAGAGAATGAAATACCGTATTTGTACGGATTCCAAGGAAATGAGACATCATAGTTGTATGATGTTCCAAGGGGATAAGAGACCATAGTTGTATGGACTCGAAGAGAATGAAATACCGTATTTGTACGGATTCAAAGGAAATGAGACATCATAGTTGTATGATGTTCAAAGAGGATAAGAGACCATAGTTGTATGGACTAGAAGAGAATGAAATACCGTATTTGTACGGATTCCAAGAAAATGAGACATCATAGTTGAATGATGTTCAAAGGGGATAAGAGACCATAGTTGTATGGACTCGAAGAGAATGAAATACCGTATTTATACGGATTCCAAGGAAATGAGACATCATAGTTGTATGATGTTCCAAGGGGATAAGAGACCATAGTTGTATGGACTCGAAGAGAATGAAATACCGTATTTGTACGGATTCCAAGGAAATGAGACATCATGGTTGTATGATGTTCAAAGGGGATAAGAGACCATAGTTGTATGGACTCGAAGAGAATGAAATACCGTATTTGTACGGATTCCAAGAAAATGAGACATCATAGTTGAATGATGTTCAAACGGGATAAGAGACCATAGTTGTATGGACTCGAAGAGAATGAAATACCGTATTTATACGGATTCCAAGAAAATGAGACATCATAGTTGTATGATGTTCAAAGGGGATAAGAGACCATAGTTGTAGGGACGCGAAGAGAATGAAATACCGTATTTTTACGGATTCCAAGGAAATGAGACATCATTGTTGTATGATGTTCTAAGGGGATAAGAGACCATAGTTGTATGGACTCGAAGAGAATGAAATACTGTATTTGTACGGAATCCAAGGAAATGAGACATCATGGTTGTATGATGTTCAAAGGGGATAAGAGACCATAGTTGTATGGACTCGAAGAGAATGAAATACCGTCATCTCTACCAAAGAGGGGCATCTGTAGACACCCCATTTTGTTTTGTTTTAATCAACAAATAAATTAGTGTGTTAAATCCATGTGAGAACCCCCTCTATCATTGATTTATATGTTTTAGGTCATTAATATCTTGATCTGACTTTACGGATCATCAATCGGGACAAAATAAGCTAGGGTCACTTCATAGCCCGGACCCTGATTCCATTCCGAGACCCGATTTCCGTAAATCGTTAGATCAATGGCAGATCATGACCTGGGTCTAACCATCCAAAACCACCTAACCTCTCCTCTCATCCTAACCATTCAAACCTCACCTAACCTCACCTAACCTCTCCTCCCATCATAACCATCCAAACCTCACCTAACCTCACCTAACCTCACCTAACATCACCTAACCTCACCTAACCTTACCTAACCTCACCTAACCTCACCTAACCTCCTATCCCATTCTCCTATAAATACCCTCTCATCTCACCAAAGAAAAGGAGGAAAAAAAAGAAAAGAGGAGAGAACCCCTCTCTTAAAAAATTCAAGCCCTCTCTCTAGACCAAATCCCTCTTCTCCATAAGTTTGCATGGAATATCGTCTACAAAAAGGTATGTCTTTTGGAATTTTATTTTCTTTTCTATATTTGTAGGATTGAGTGTTGTTTTGCGTATATTTTGGTTGATGTCATGTTTAATTTTGTACTAGTTTGGCCTTGGTCATGTTCTCACTTATGCTAAATATAATTAATGTGTTAGGGTCATTAGAACCTATTTGCGATGGGATGTTGAAATCATTGGCTTGTTAGGGAATTTAGATTTCTTTTGGGAAAACAATTCATTAAAAATTTTGAACATTTACAAGAAAGAAAACTTGAATTTTACATGAATTATCAAAACCCATTTAATTTGGCTTACAAAACCTCCATCTTTCAATTGATAACAACAGCCCCCACTCCAATTTGATAACAACAGCCCCCACTCAATCTCAAGAACCCAATATCCATACCCCATCTTGCCAAGTAGATAAAAACAACCCCTTTTTCAAACATCCCATTTGAATCTAATCTCAGGCCCATTCAAGCCATTTTTCATATTCACCGTCTTTTAATCACTAAAAAAATAAGAACTATCAAAAGAAAACATGGGGGTGCCAATATCATTCCCGTCATAGTGCTAGCTGTTAGACTTTAAACAGATTTTTCGACCTCTAAACAACAGAATCGTGGGAAATGGTTAACTACAAAGTCGTAGATATTTTCGTGCCGTTTCCAACGAGTATTCGTGCTAGATCAGACAGCGAGCGGTTAAAAAGTTAAGTCCAAAATGGTTGCGGCACACCTTTAGGCATTTCCAGTTTAATGTTGCTGTCCTTTTGTTTGCAACACAAATTCGAACCTCTAAATCACAGATTTACAAACAATGGAGAACTACAAAGTTGTAGCCCTATAAAAGATCTTTCCAACGCATGTTTGTACGTTGAATTTGGCCAAGCGGTTAAAGAGTTACGACAGTTTTAGTGGGCTGCATTTGTCAGATCTTTTAATGGTCAATGGTTTGTCGAATTTGTGCAATTGTCAAAACTTGGTTGTGTTAACGTCATTTTCCAAACCAAAATCGAAAGACATTAATCTAAAGTACATCCAACCTAAAATTAACAAAATTAAAATTCACCCATTTAAAATCCACTGATAAAAATCCGTTAAAAGCCATTAACCAAAAGACCACTAAAAATTTCAAATGAAACTAAAACCTTCTAAATAAACAACTTTAAAAGCTACCAAACACACTAAATACCTTCAGATAATAAAAGCTTCAAGAAAACTCTAAAAGTTTCCACAAACCCAAAAGAATTCGAGATTCCCAAGAGCCGGTGGATTCAAAATTCCTTTAGGAACCCTTAGAGCCCAATTTAGGAACACTGGTGTCGTGTCGTGTCGTGTCCGAAGTTTTAGGGAGTCTTAGGTTTTAGGGAGTCCTAGAGTCAGGAGTCCAGCCTCATCACGGACGTTTGCTATGTATAGCAACCGTGCCATAGGTTTAGTTACACTAGTCACCCGATCTTTTCCATAGGACAAGCCTAGTAAACTAGGATGTAGGCTAACCTGCATTAGTCTAAGGGACAACTTGCATTTAGATAAGAATCATATAGCATCTTCGATGAAATCCTAAGATAATAAAATCCTCAACTTGAATTAAATAACTTCTCTTAAAACTGTTGAAACAGTCAATCCCGTCTAGGTCGGTGTCTTAGTTGAGTTAGGCATATGTAACTTAGCTTAGGTGCACCGAACTACGTCGACTCTGATCCCAGTAAGGCTTGGGTACGTAGGCAGCTTGGATGTCTGATGGCATACCACCCGCGAGTCGGCACCACAACAAATTGTGGTGTTTTGTATATTAATTTTCTTGTAAATGCTTAATCAAATCACTTAGGATTTTTCATGAAATTAGAATTTTAGGAGAACTTTCACCTAGATTGAATCCAGACAAATTAAGAAATCAAGATACACATTTAGGATTCACATTGAAATTAGATCATAGGATGCATGTCACTTAGTTCGCACAATAACATAGAGTTGAATGAGCCATTTAAAATAAATTTAAAAGGGTTAGCTTTTGGAATCGAAGACCGATTATCGGGCAAGAATGGTGCATGTGGTGGATAACTCCCCATACCTTCCATTCTCGTAACCAGGTAGCGAGTCTAGATTTCTGGTTAATTATGGGTCCTAGATCCCACATCTAGGTGGCGACTCTGTCAATCTCTTTCGTGTGGAATTCGGATTGCCTTAGTGATCCCAAGTTCACATAAAAGACGAATTACAATCAACAATTAAAAACACACGCCAATCGCGTGGATACGAGAGACCAAGAGAGAGAGAGCGGCGGCTCGCGCCCCACGCCCCTCTCGCGGGATCCGGGTACCACACATAGTTGTATGGACTCGAAGAGAATGAAATATCGTATTTGTACGGATTCCAAGGAAATGAGACATCATGGTTGTATGATGTTCAAAAGGGGATAAGAGACCATAGTTGTATGGACTCCAAGAGAATGAAATACCGTATTTGTACGGATTCCAAGAAAATGAGACATCATAGTTGTATGATGTTCAAAGGGGATAAGAGACCATAGTTGTATGGACGCGAAGAGAATGAAATACCGTATTTGTACGGATTCTAAGGAAATAAGACATCATAGTTGTATGATGTTCCAAGGGGATAAGAGATCATAGTTGTATGGACTCGAAGAGAATGAAATACTGTATTTGTACGGATTCCAAGGAAATGAGACATCATGGTTGTATGATGTTCAAAGGGGATAAGAGACCATAGTTGTATGGACTCGAAGAGAATGAAATACCGTATTTGTACGGATTCCAAGGAAATGAGACATCATAGTTGTATGATGTTCCAAGGGGATAAGAGACCATAGTTGTATGGACTCGAAGAGAATGAAATACCGTATTTGTACGGATTCAAAGGAAATGAGACATCATAGTTGTATGATGTTCAAAGAGGATAAGAGACCATAGTTGTATGGACTAGAAGAGAATGAAATACCGTATTTGTACGGATTCCAAGAAAATGAGACATCATAGTTGAATGATGTTCAAAGGGGATAAGAGACCATAGTTGTATGGACTCGAAGAGAATGAAATACCGTATTTATACGGATTCCAAGGAAATGAGACATCATAGTTGTATGATGTTCCAAGGGGATAAGAGACCATAGTTGTATGGACTCGAAGAGAATGAAATACCGTATTTGTACGGATTCCAAGGAAATGAGACATCATGGTTGTATGATGTTCAAAGGGGATAAGAGACCATAGTTGTATGGACTCGAAGAGAATGAAATACCGTATTTGTACGGATTCCAAGAAAATGAGACATCATAGTTGAATGATGTTCAAACGGGATAAGAGACCATAGTTGTATGGACTCGAAGAGAATGAAATACCGTATTTATACGGATTCCAAGAAAATGAGACATCATAGTTGTATGATGTTCAAAGGGGATAAGAGACCATAGTTGTAGGGACGCGAAGAGAATGAAATACCGTATTTTTACGGATTCCAAGGAAATGAGACATCATTGTTGTATGATGTTCCAAGGGGATAAGAGACCATAGTTGTATGTACTCGAAGAGAATGAAATACTGTATTTGTACGGAATCCAAGGAAATGAGACATCATGGTTGTATGATGTTCAAAGGGGATAAGAGACCATAGTTGTATGGACTCGAAGAGAATGAAATACCGTATTTGTACGGATTCCAAGGAAATGAGACATCATAGTTGTATGATGTTCCAAGGGGATAAGAGACCATAGTTGTATGGACTCGAAGAGAATGAAATACCGTATTTGTACGGATTCCAAGGAAATGAGACATCATAGTTGTATGATGTTCAAAGAGGATAAGAGACCATAGTTGTATGGACTCGAAGAGAATGAAATACCGTATTTGTACGGATTCCAAGAAAATGAGACATCATAGTCGAATGATGTTCAAAGGGGATAAGAGACCATAGTTGTATGGACTCGAAGAGAATGAAATACCGTATTTGTACGGATTCCAAGAAAATGAGACATCATAGTTGAATGATGTTCAAAGGGGATAAGAGACCATAGTTGTATGGACTCGAAGAGAATGAAATATCGTATTTGTACGGATTCCAAGGAAATGAGACATCATGGTTGTATGATGTTCAAAAGGGGTTAAGAGACCATAGTTGTATGGACTCCAAGAGAATGAAATACCTTATTTGTACGGATTCCAAGAAAATGAGACATCATAGTTGTATGATGTTCAAAGGAGATAAGAGACCATAGTTGTATGGACGCGAAGAGAATGAAATACCATATTTTTACGGATTCTAAGGAAATGAGACATCATAGTTGTATGATGTTCCAAGGGGATAAGAGACCATAGTTGTATGGACTCGAAGAGAATGAAATACTGTATTTGTACGGATTCCAAGGAAATGAGACATCATGGTTGTATGATGTTCAAAGGGGATAAGAGACCATAGTTGTATGGACTCGAAGAGAATGAAATACCGTATTTGTACGGATTCCAAGGAAATGAGACATCATAGTTGTATGATGTTCCAAGGGGATAAGAGACCATAGTTGTATGGACTCGAAGAGAATGAAATACCGTATTTGTACGGATTCCAAGGAAATGAGACATCATAGTTGTATGATGTTCAAAGAGGATAAGAGACCATAGTTGTATGGACTCGAAGAAAATGAAATACCGTATTTGTACGGATTCCAAGAAAATGAGACATCATAGTTGAATGATGTTCAAAGGGGATAAGAGACCATAGTTGTATAGACTCGAAGAGAATGAAATACCGTATTTATACGGATTCCAAGGAAATGTGACATCATAGTTGAATGATGTTCAAAGGGGATAAGAGACCATAGTTGTATGGACGCGAAGAGAATGAAATACCGTATTTGTACGGATTCCAAGGAAATGAGACATCATGGTTGTATGATGTTTAAAGGGGATAAGAGACCATAGTTGTATGGACTCGAAGAGAATGACATACCGTATTTGTACGGATTCCAAGAAAATGAGACATCATAGTTGAATGATGTTCAAACGGGATAAGAGACCATAGTTGTATGGACTCGAAGAGAATGAAATACCGTATTTATACGGATTCCAAGAAGATGAGACATCATAGTTGTATGATGTTCAAAGGGGATAAGAGACCATAGTTGTAGGGACGCGAAGAGAATGAAATACCGTATTTTTACGGATTTCAAGGAAATGAGACATCATTGTTGTATGATGTTCCAAGGGGATAAGAGACTATAGTTGTATGGACTCGAAGAGAATGAAATACTGTATTTGTACGGATTCCAAGGAAATGAGACATCATGGTTGTATGATGTTCAAAGGGGATAAGAGACCATAGTTGTATGGACTCGAAGAAAATGAAATACCGTATTTGTACGGATTCCAAGGAAATGAGACATCATAGTTGTATGATGTTCCAAGGGGATAAGAGACCATAGTTGTATGGACTCGAAGAGAATGAAATACCGTATTTGTACGGATTCCAAGGAAATGAGACATCATAGTTGTATGATGTTCAAAGAGGATAAGAGACCATAGTTGTATGGACTCGAAGAGAATGAAATACCGTATTTTTACGGATTCCAAGAAAATGAGACATCATAGTTGAATGATGTTCAAAGGGGATAAGAGACCATAGTTGTATGGACTCGAAGACACTGAAATACCGTATTTGTACGGATTCCAAGAAAATGAGACATCATAGTTGAATGATGTTCAAAGGGGATAAGAGACCATAGTTGTATGGACTCGAAGAGAATGAAATATCGTATTTGTACGGATTCCAAGGAAATGAGACATCATGGTTGTATGATGTTCAAAAGGGGATAAGAGACCATAGTTGTATGGACTCCAAGAGAATGAAATACCGTATTTGTACGGATTCCAAGAAAATGAGACATCATAGTTGTATGATGTTCAAAGGAGATAAGAGACCATAGTTGTATGGACGCGAAGAGAATGAAATACCGTATTTGTACGAATTCCAAGGAAATGAGACATCATAGTTGTATGATGTTCCAAGGGGATAAGAGACCATAGTTGTATGAACTCGAAGAGAATGAAATACTTTATTTGTACGGATTCCAAGGAAATGAGACATCATTGTTGTATGATGTTCAAAGGGGATAAGAGACCATAGTTGTATGGACTCGAAGAGAATGAAATACCGTATTTGTACGGATTCTAAGGAAATGAGACATCATAGTTGTATGATGTTCCAAGGGGATAAGAGACCATAGTTGTATTGACTCGAAGAGAATGAAATACCGTATTTGTACGGATTCCAAGCAAATGAGACATCATAGTTGTATGATGTTGAAAGAGGATAAGAGACAATAGTTGTATGGACTCGAAGAGAATGAAATACCGTATTTGTACGGATTCCAAGAAAATGAGACATCATAGTTGAATGATGTTCAAAGGGGATAAGAGACCATAGTTGTATGGACTCGAAGAGAATGAAATACCGTATTTATACGGATTCCAAGGAAATGTGACATCATAGTTGTATGATGTTCAAAGGGGATAAGAGACCATAGTTGTATGGACGCGAAGAGAATGAAATACCGTATTTGTACGGATTCCAAGGAAATGAGACATCATGGTTGTATGATGTTCAAAGGGGATAAGAGACCATAGTTGTATGGACTCGAAGAGAATGAAATACCGTATTTGTACGGATTCCAAGAAAATGAGACATCATAGTTGAATGATGTTCAAACGGGATAAGAGACCATAGTAGTATGGACTCGAAGAGAATGAAATACCGTATTTATACGGATTCCAAGAAAATGAGACATCATAGTTGTATGATGTTCAAAGGGGATAAGAGACCATAGTTGTAGGGACGCGAAGAGAATGAAATACCGTATTTTTACGGATTCGAAGGAAATGAGACATCATTGTTGCATGATGTTCCAAGGGGATAAGAGACTATAGTTGTATGGACTCGAAGAGAATGAAATACTGTATTTGTACGGATTCCAAGGAAATGAGACATCATGGTTGTATGATGTTCAAAGGGGATAAGAGACCATAGTTGTATGGACTCGAAGAAAATGAAATACCGTATTTGTACGGATTCCAAGGAAATGAGACATTATAGTTGTATGATGTTCCAAGGGGATAAGAGACCATAGTTGTATGGACTCGAAGAGAATGAAATACCGTATTTGTACGGATTCCAAGAAAATGAGACATCATAGTTGTATGATGTTCAAAGAGGATAAGAGACCATAGTTGTATGGACTCGAAGAGAATGAAATACCGTATTTGTACGGATTCCAAGAAAATGAGACATCATAGTTGAATGATGTTCAAAGGGGATAAGAGACCATAGTTGTATGGACTCGAAGAGAATGAAATACCGTATTTGTACGGATTCCAAGAAAATGAGACATCATAGTTGAATGATGTTCAAAGGGGATAAGAGACCATAGTTGTATGGACTCGAAGAGAATGAAATATCGTATTTGTACGGATTCCAAGGAAATGAGACATCATGGTTGTATGATGTTCAAAAGGGGATAAGAGACCATAGTTGTATGGACTCGAAGAGAATGAAATACCGTATTTGTACGGATTCCAAGAAAATGAGACATCATAGTTGTATGATGTTCAAAGGAGATAAGAGACCATAGTTGTATGGACGCGAAGAGAATGAAATACCGTATTTGTACGAATTCCAAGGAAATGAGACATCATAGTTGTATGATGTTCCAAGGGGATAAGAGACCATAGTTGTATGGACTCGAAGAGAATGAAATACTGTATTTGTACGGATTCCAAGGAAATGAGACATCATGGTTGTATGATGTTCAAAGGGGATAAGAGACCATAGTTGTATGGACTCGAAGAGAATGAAATACCGTTTTTGTACGGATTCCAAGGAAATGAGACATCATAGTTGTATGATGTTCAAAGGGGATAAGAGACCATAGTTGTATTGACTCGAAGAGAATGAAATACCGTATTTGTACGGATTCCAAGGAAATGAGACATCATAGTTGAATGATGTTCAAAGGGGATAAGAGACCATAGTTGTATGGACTCGAAGAGAATGAAATATCGTATTTGTACGGATTCCAAGGAAATGAGACATCATGGTTGTATGATGTTCAAAAGGGGATAAGAGACCATAGTTGTATGGACTCGAAGAGAATGAAATACCGTATTTGTACGGATTCCAAGGAAATGAGACATCATAGTTGTATGATGTTCAAAGAGGATAAGAGACCATAGTTGTATGGACTCGAAGAGAATGAAATACCGTATTTGTACAGATTCCAAGAAAATGAGACATCATAGTTGAATGATGTTCAAAGGGGATAAGAGACCATAGTTGTATGGACTCGAAGAGAATGAAATACCGTATTTGTACGGATTCCAAGAAAATGAGACATCATAGTTGAATGATGTTCAAAGGGGATAAGAGACCATAGTTGTATGGACTCGAAGAGAATGAAATATCGTATTTGTACGGATTCCAAGGAAATGAGACATCATGGTTGTATGATGTTCAAAAGGGGATAAGAGACCATAGTTGTATGGACTCGAAGAGAATGAAATACCGTATTTGTACGGATTCCAAGAAAATGAGACATCATAGTTGTATGATGTTCAAAGGAGATAAGAGACCATAGTTGTATGGACGCGAAGAGAATGAAATACCGTATTTGTACGAATTCCAAGGAAATGAGACATCATAGTTGTATGATGTTCCAAGGGGATAAGAGACCATAGTTGTATGGACTCGAAGAGAATGAAATACTGTATTTGTACGGATTCCAAGGAAATGAGACATCATGGTTGTATGATGTTCAAAGGGGATAAGAGACCATAGTTGTATGGACTCGAAGAGAATGAAATACCGTTTTTGTACGGATTCCAAGGAAATGAGACATCATAGTTGTATGATGTTCAAAGGGGATAAGAGACCATAGTTGTATTGACTCGAAGAGAATGAAATACCGTATTTGTACGGATTCCAAGGAAATGAGACATCATAGTTGTATGATGTTCAAAGAGGATAAGAGACCATAGTTGTATGGACTCGAAGAGAATGAAATACCGTATTTGTACGGATTCCAAGAAAATGAGACATCATAGTTGAATGATGTTCAAAGGGGATAAGAGACCATAGTTGTATGGACTCGAAGAGAATGAAATACCGTATTTATACGGATTCCAAGGAAATGGGACATCATAGTTGTATGATGTTCCAAGGGGATAAGAGACCATAGTTGTATGGACTCGAAGAGAATGAAATACCGTATTTGTACGGATTCCAAGGAAATGAGACATCATGGTTGTATGATGTTCAAAGGGGATAAGAGACCATAGTTGTATGGACTCGAAGAGAATGAAATACCGTATTTGTACGGATTCAAAGAAAATGAGACATCATAGTTGAATGATGTTCAAAGGGGATAAGAGACCATAGTTGTATGTACTCGAAGAGAATGAAATACTGTATTTGTACGGATTCCAAGGAAATGAGACATCATAGTTGTATGATGTTCAAAGAGGATAAGAGACCATAGTTGTATGGACTCGAAGAAAATGAAATACCGTATTTGTACGGATTCCAAGAAAATGAGACATCATAGTTGAATGATGTTCAAAGGGGATAAGAGACCATAGTTGTATGGACTCGAAGAGAATGAAATATCGTATTTGTACGGATTCCAAGGAAATGAGACATCATGGTTGTATGATGTTCAAAAGGGGATAAGAGACCATAGTTGTATGGACTCCAAGAGAATGAAATACCGTATTTGTACGGATTCCAAGAAAATGAGACATCATAGTTGTATGATGTTCAAAGGAGATAAGAGACCATAGTTGTATGGACGCGAAGAGAATGAAATACCGTATTTGTACGAATTCCAAGGAAATGAGACATCATAGTTGTATGATGTTCCAAGGGGATAAGAGACCATAGTTGTATGGACTCGAAGAGAATGAAATACTGTATTTGTACGGATTCCAAGGAAATGAGACATCATGGTTGTATGATTTTCAAAGGGGATAAGAGACCATAGTTGTATGGACTCGAAGAGAATGAAATACCGTATTTGTACGGATTCTAAGGAAATGAGACATCATAGTTGTATGATGTTCCAAGGGGATAAGAGACCATAGTTGTATTGACTCGAAGAGAATGAAATACCGTATTTGTACGGATTCCAAGGAAATGAGACATCATAGTTGTATGATGTTCAAAGAGGATAAGAGACCATAGTTGTATGGACTCGAAGAGAATGAAATACCGTATTTGTACGGATTCCAAGAAAATGAGACATCATAGTTGAATGATGTTCAAAGGGGATAAGAGACCATAGTTGTATGGACTCGAAGAGAATGAAATACCGTATTTATACGGATTCCAAGGAAATGGGACATCATAGTTGTATGATGTTCCAAGGGGATAAGAGACCATAGGTGTATGGACTCGAAGAGAATGAAATACCGTATTTGTACGGATTCCAAGGAAATGAGACATCATGGTTGTATGATGTTCAAAGGGGATAAGAGACCATAGTTGTATGGACTCGAAGAGAATGAAATACCGTATTTGTACGGATTCCAAGAAAATGAGACATCATAGTTGAATGATGTTCAAAGGGGATAAGAGACCATAGTTGTATGGACTCGAAGAGAATGAAATACCGTATTTGTACGGATTCCAAGGAAATGAGACATCATAGTTGTATGATGTTCAAAGAGGATAAGAGACCATAGTTGTATGGACTCGAAGAAAATGAAATACCGTATTTGTACGGATTCCAAGAAAATGAGACATCATAGTTGAATGATGTTCAAAGGGGATAAGAGACCATAGTTGTATGGACTCGAAGAGAATGAAATACCGTATTTATACGGAATCCAAGAAAATGAGACATCATAGTTGTATGATGTTCAAAGGGGATAAGAGACCATAGTTGTATGGACGCGAAGAGAATGAAATACCGTATTTTTACGGATTCCAAGGAAATGAGACATCATAGTTGTATGATGTTCCAAGGGGATAAGAGACCATAGTGGTATGGACTCGAAGAGAATGAAATACTGTATTTGTACGGATTCCAAGGAAATGAGACATCATGGTTGTATGATGTTCAAAGGGGATAAGAGACCATAGTTGTATGGACTCGAAGAGAATGAAATACCGTATTTGTACGGATTCCTAGGAAATGAGACATCATAGTTGTATAATGTTCCAAGGGGATAAGAGACCATAGTTGTATGGACTCGAAGAGAATGAAATACCGTATTTGTACGGATTCCAAGGAAATGAGACATCATAGTTGTATGATGTTCAAAGAGGATAAGAGACCATAGTTGTATGGACTCGAAGAGAATGAAATACCGTATTTGTACGGATTCCAAGAAAATGAGACATCATAGTTGAATGATGTTCAAAGGGGATAAGAGACCATAGTTGTATGGACTCGAAGAGAATGAAATACCGTATTTATACGGATTCCAAGGAAATGGGACATCATAGTTGTATGATGTTCCAAGGGGATAAGAGACCATAGTTGTATGGACTCGAAGAGAATGAAATACCGTATTTGTACGGATTCCAAGGAAATGAGACATCATGGTTGTATGATGTTCAAAGGGGATAAGAGACCATAGTTGTATGGACTCGAAGAGAATGAAATACCGTATTTGTACGGATTCAAAGAAAATGAGACATCATAGTTGAATGATGTTCAAAGGGGATAAGAGACCATAGTTGTATGTACTCGAAGAGAATGAAATACCGTATTTGTACGGATTCCAAGGAAATGAGACATCATAGTTGTATGATGTTCAAAGAGGATAAGAGACCATAGTTGTATGGACTCGAAGAAAATGAAATACCGTATTTGTACGGATTCCAAGAAAATGAGACATCATAGTTGAATGATGTTCAAAGGGGATAAGAGACCATAGTTGTATGGACTCGAAGAGAATGAAATATCGTATTTGTACGGATTCCAAGGAAATGAGACATCATGGTTGTATGATGTTCAAAAGGGGATAAGAGACCATAGTTGTATGGACTCCAAGAGAATGAAATACCGTATTTGTACGGATTCCAAGAAAATGAGACATCATAGTTGTATGATGTTCAAACGAGATAAGAGACCATAGTTGTATGGACGCGAAGAGAATGAAATACCGTATTTGTACGAATTCCAAGGAAATGAGACATCATAGTTGTATGATGTTCCAAGGGGATAAGAGACCATAGTTGTATGGACTCGAAGAGAATGAAATACTGTATTTGTACGGATTCCAAGGAAATGAGACATCATGGTTGTATGATTTTCAAAGGGGATAAGAGACCATAGTTGTATGGACTCGAAGAGAATGAAATACCGTATTTGTACGGATTCTAAGGAAATGAGACATCATAGTTGTATGATGTTCCAAGGGGATAAGAGACCAAAGTTGTATTGACTCGAAGAGAATGAAATACCGTATTTGTACGGATTCCAAGGAAATGAGACATCATAGTTGTATGATGTTCAAAGAGGATAAGAGACCATAGTTGTATGGACTCGAAGAGAATGAAATACCGTATTTGTACGGATTCCAAGAAAATGAGACATCATAGTTGAATGATGTTCAAAGGGGATAAGAGACCATAGTTGTATGGACTCGAAGAGAATGAAATACCGTATTTATACGGATTCCAAGGAAATGGGACATCATAGTTGTATGATGTTCCAAGGGGATAAGAGACCATAGGTGTATGGACTCGAAGAGAATGAAATACCGTATTTGTACGGATTCCAAGGAAATGAGACATCATGGTTGTATGATGTTCAAAGGGGATAAGAGACCATAGTTGTATGGACTCGAAGAGAATGAAATACCGTATTTGTACGGATTCCAAGAAAATGAGACATCATAGTTGAATGATGTTCAAAGGGGATAAGAGACCATAGTTGTATGGACTCGAAGAGAATGAAATACCGTATTTGTACGGATTCCAAGGAAATGAGACATCATAGTTGTATGATGTTCAAAGAGGATAAGAGACCATAGTTGTATGGACTCGAAGAAAATGAAATACCGTATTTGTACGGATTCCAAGAAAATGAGACATCATAGTTGAATGATGTTCAAAGGGGATAAGAGACCATAGTTGTATCGACTCGAAGAGAATGAAATACCGTATTTATACGGAATCCAAGAAAATGAGACATCATAGTTGTATGATGTTCAAAGGGGATAAGAGACCATAGTTGTATGGACGCGAAGAGAATGAAATACCGTATTTTTACGGATTCCAAGGAAATGAGACATCATAGTTGTATGATGTTCCAAGGGGATAAGAGACCATAGTGGTATGGACTCGAAGAGAATGAAATACTGTATTTGTACGGATTCCAAGGAAATGAGACATCATGGTTGTATGATGTTCAAAGGGGATAAGAGACCATAGTTGTATGGACTCGAAGAGAATGAAATACCGTATTTGTACGGATTCCTAGGAAATGAGACATCATAGTTGTATAATGTTCCAAGGGGATAAGAGACCATAGTTGTATGGACTCGAAGAGAATGAAATACCGTATTTGTACGGATTCCAAGGAAATGAGACATCATAGTTGTATGATGTTCAAAGAGGATAAGAGACCATAGTTGTATGGACTCGAAGAGAATGAAATACCGTATTTGTACGAATTCCAAGAAAATGAGACATCATAGTTGAATGATGTTCAAAGGGGATAAGAGACCATAGTTGTATGGACTCGAAGAGAATGAAATACCGTATTTATACGGATTCCAAGGAAATGGGACATCATAGTTGTATGATGTTCCAAGGGGATAAGAGACCATAGTTGTATGGACTCGAAGAGAATGAAATACCGTATTTGTACGGATTCCAAGGAAATGAGACATCATGGTTGTATGATGTTCAAAGGGGATAAGAGACCATAGTTGTATGGACTCGAAGAGAATGAAATACCGTATTTGTACGGATTCAAAGAAAATGAGACATCATAGTTGAATGATGTTCAAAGGGGATAAGAGACCATAGTTGTATGTACTCGAAGAGAATGAAATACCGTATTTGTACGGATTCCAAGGAAATGAGACATCATAGTTGTATGATGTTCAAAGAGGATAAGAGACCATAGTTGTATGGACTCGAAGAAAATGAAATACCGTATTTGTACGGATTCCAAGAAAATGAGACATCATAGTTGAATGATGTTCAAAGGGGATAAGAGACCATAGTTGTATGGACTCGAAGAGAATGAAATATCGTATTTGTACGGATTCCAAGGAAATGAGACATCATGGTTGTATGATGTTCAAAAGGGGATAAGAGACCATAGTTGTATGGACTCCAAGAGAATGAAATACCGTATTTGTACGGATTCCAAGAAAATGAGACATCATAGTTGTATGATGTTCAAAGGAGATAAGAGACCATAGTTGTATGGACGCGAAGAGAATGAAATACCGTATTTGTACGAATTCCAAGGAAATGAGACATCATAGTTGTATGATGTTCCAAGGGGATAAGAGACCATAGTTGTATGGACTCGAAGAGAATGAAATACTGTATTTGTACGGATTCCAAGGAAATGAGACATCATGGTTGTATGATTTTCAAAGGGGATAAGAGACCATAGTTGTATGGACTCGAAGAGAATGAAATACCGTATTTGTACGGATTCTAAGGAAATGAGACATCATAGTTGTATGATGTTCCAAGGGGATAAGAGACCATAGTTGTATTGACTCGAAGAGAATGAAATACCGTATTTGTACGGATTCCAAGGAAATGAGACATCATAGTTGTATGATGTTCAAAGAGGATAAGAGACCATAGTTGTATGGACTCGAAGAGAATGAAATACCGTATTTGTACGGATTCCAAGAAAATGAGACATCATAGTTGAATGATGTTCAAAGGGGATAAGAGACCATAGTTGTATGGACTCGAAGAGAATGAAATACCGTATTTATACGGATTCCAAGGAAATGGGACATCATAGTTGTATGATGTTCCAAGGGGATAAGAGACCATAGGTGTATGGACTCGAAGAGAATGAAATACCGTATTTGTACGGATTCCAAGGAAATGAGACATCATGGTTGTATGATGTTCAAAGGGGATAAGAGACCATAGTTGTATGGACTCGAAGAGAATGAAATACCGTATTTGTACGGATTCCAAGAAAATGAGACATCATAGTTGAATGATGTTCAAAGGGGATAAGAGACCATAGTTGTATGGACTCGAAGAGAATGAAATACCGTATTTGTACGGATTCCAAGGAAATGAGACATCATAGTTGTATGATGTTCAAAGAGGATAAGAGACCATAGTTGTATGGACTCGAAGAAAATGAAATACCGTATTTGTACGGATTCCAAGAAAATGAGACATCATAGTTGAATGATGTTCAAAGGGGATAAGAGACCATAGTTGTATGGACTCGAAGAGAATGAAATACCGTATTTATACGGAATCCAAGAAAATGAGACATCATAGTTGTATGATGTTCAAAGGGGATAAGAGACCATAGTTGTATGGACGCGAAGAGAATGAAATACCGTATTTTTACGGATTCCAAGGAAATGAGACATCATAGTTGTATGATGTTCCAAGGGGATAAGAGACCATAGTGGTATGGACTCGAAGAGAATGAAATACTGTATTTGTACGGATTCCAAGGAAATGAGACATCATGGTTGTATGATGTTCAAAGGGGATAAGAGACCATAGTTGTATGGACTCGAAGAGAATGAAATACCGTATTTGTACGGATTCCTAGGAAATGAGACATCATAGTTGTATAATGTTCCAAGGGGATAAGAGACCATAGTTGTATGGACTCGAAGAGAATGAAATACCGTATTTGTACGGATTCCAAGGAAATGAGACATCATAGTTGTATGATGTTCAAAGAGGATAAGAGACCATAGTTGTATGGACTCGAAGAGAATGAAATACCGTATTTGTACGGATTCCAAGAAAATGAGACATCATAGTTGAATGATGTTCAAAGGAGACAAGAGACCATAGTTGTATGGCCTCGAAGAGAATGAAATACCGTATTTGTACGGATTCCAAGAAAATGAGACATCATAGTTGAATGATGTTCAAAGGGGATAAGAGACCATAGTTGTATGGACTCGAAGAGAATGAAATACCGTATTTATACGGATTCCAAGGAAATGTGACATCATAGTTGTATGATGTTCAAAGGGGATAAGAGACCATAGTTGTATGGACGCGAAGAGAATGAAATACTGTATTTGTACGGATTCCAAGGAAATGAGACATCATGGTTGTATGATGTTCAAAGGGGATAAGAGACCATAGTTGTATGGACTCGAAGAGAATGAAATACCGTATTTGTACGGATTCCAAGGAAATGAGACATCATAGTTGAATGATGTTCAAAGGGGATAAGAGACCATAGTTGTATGGACTCGAAGAGAATGAAATACCGTATTTGTACGGATTCCAAGAAAATGAGACATAATAGTTGTATGATGTTCAAAGGGGATAAGAGACCATAGTTGTATGGACGCGAAGAGAATGAAATACCGTATTTGTACGGATTCCAAGGAAATGAGACATCATAGTTGTATGATGTTCCAAGGGGATAAGAGACCATAGTTGTATGGACTCGAAGAGAATGAAATACTGTATTTGTACGGATTCGAAGGAAATGAGACATCATGGTTGTATGATGTTCAAAGGGGATAAGAGACCATAGTTGTATGGACTCGAAGAGAATGAAATACCGTATTTGTACGGATTCCAAGGAAATGAGACATCATAGTTGTATGATGTTCCAAGGGGATAAGAGACCATAGTTGTATGGACTCGAAGAGAATGAAATACCGTATTTGTACAGATTCCAAGGAAATGAGACATCATAGTTGAATGATGTTCAAAGAGGATAAGAGACCATAGTTGTATGGACTCGAAGAGAATGAAATACCGTATTTGTACGCATTCCAAGGAAATGAGACATCATAGTTGTATGATGTTCAAAGGGGATAAGAGACCATAGTTGTATGGACTCGAAGAGAATGAAATACCGTATTTGTACGGATTCCAAGGAAATGAGACATCACATTTGTGTGATGTTCCAAGGGGATAAGAGACCATAGTTGTATGGACTCGAAGAGAATGAAATACCGTATTTGTACGGATTCCAAGGAAATGAGACATCATAGTTGTATGATGTTCGAAGGGGATAAGAGACCATAGTTGTATGGACTCGAAGAGACTGAAATACCGTATTTGTACGGATTCCAAGGAAATGAGACATCATAGTTGTATGATGTTTAATGGGGATAAGAGACCATAGTTGTATGGACTCGAAGAGAATGAAATACCGTATTTGTACGGATTCCAAGCAAATGAGACATCATGGTTGTATGATGTTCAAAGGGGATAAGAGACCATAGTTGTATGGACTCCAAGAGAATGAAATACCGTATTTGTACGGATTCCAAGAAAATGAGACATCATAGTTGTATGATGTTCAAAGGAGATAAGAGACCATAGTTGTATGGACGCGAAGAGAATGAAATACCGTATTTGTACGGATTCCAAGGAAATGAGACATCATAATTGTATGATGTTCCAAGGGGATAAGAGACCATAGTTGTATGGACTCGAAGAGAATGAAATACTGTATTTGTACGGATTCCAAGGAAATGAGACATCATGGTTGTATGATGTTCAAAGGGGATAAGAGACCATAGTTGTATGGACTCGAAGAGAATGAAATACCGTATTTGTACGGATTCCAAGGAAATGAGACATCATAGTTGTATGATGTTCCAAGGGGATAAGAGACCATAGTTGTATTGACTCGAAGAGAATGAAATACCGTATTTATACGGATTCCAAGGAAATGAGACATCATGGTTGTATGATGTTCAAAAGGGATAAGCGACCATAGTTGTATGGACTCGAAGAGAATGAAATACCGTATTTGTACGGATTCCAAGAAAATGAGACATCATAGTTGAATGATGTTCACAGGGGATAAGAGACCATAGTTGTATGGACTCGAAGAGAATGAAATACCGTATTTATACGGATTCCAAGGAAATGTGACATCATAGTTGTATGATGTTCAAAGGGGATAAGAGACCATAGTTGTATGGACGCGAAGAGAATGAAATACCGTATTTGTACGGATTCCAAGGAAATGAGACATCATGGTTGTATGATGTTCAAAGGGGATAAGAGACCATAGTTGTATGGACTCGAAGAGAATGAAATACCGTATTTATACGGATTCCAAGAAAATGAGACATCATAGTTGTATGATGTTCAAAGGGGATAAGAGACCATAGTTGTATGGACGCGAAGAGAATGAAATACCGTATTTTTACGGATTCCAAGGAAATGAGACATCATAGTTGTATGATGTTCCAAGGGGATAAGAGACCATAGTTGTATGGACTCGAAGAGAATGAAATACTGTATTTGTACGGATTCCAAGGAAATGAGACATCATGGTTGTATGATGTTCAAAGGGGATAAGAGACCATAGTTGTATGGACTCGAAGAGAATGAAATACCGTATTTGTACGGATTCCAAGGAAATGAGACATCATAGTTGTATGATGTTCCAAGGGGATAAGAGACCATAGTTGTATGGACTCGAAGAGAATGAAATACCGTATTTGTACGGATTCCAAGGAAATGAGACATCATAGTTGTATGATGTTCAAAGAGGATAAGAGACCATAGTTGTATGGACTCGAAGAGAATGAAATACCGTATTTGTACGGATTCCAAGAAAATGAGACATCATAGTTGAATGATGTTCAAAGGGGATAAGAGACCATAGTAAATTGTGAAATCCGTCAAAAGACACACTCTAAGTATAATATCAACATTCAGAGGATGAGATAAAACTTCAGTAAATTAAGATTTGAAGACCAAACAACCATCAGGAATGGTAAAAATAAAGAAGGAAAACGACGAATTACCTCGTATTGATGCCCGTCTTGACACCGCGAGTCGACGGAATTAAATAAGGGGGGAGGTGATAGTGGTTGCAAATCTCTATTCTCCCACCTATTCAAAATGTAGGCGATTGAGTTATTCACGGAGATGAGAGCTTGAAATAGGGTCTGCTGGATCAAGGGGATGGGAAAATGGAAATGATGAGTGGAGAGGGGCAGATGGCAGAGGTAGAGAGAGGAGGATCGGATTTAATGGGGTTTCGGTCAAATTTGAGATGGGTAGACAAAATAGGTCGGATTTGGGTGGGTGGAGGTGGCACGGCCGGAGCTCCGGCAACGGAGAAATTGCAGAGATGGTGATGGGTGGTGAAATGGGTTTGGGTATAAAATGGAATTGGGTTAGAGGTGGTGAAGACGATGGAAAAGGGGTTAGGGAAGAAGAAGGTGGTGGTCGGATTCCGGTGGGGCTTGCCGGATTTCGACGGACTTCCCGGAGGTGATGAATAGCTTGGGTTTGGTTTGGATGGGGAGAATGGAAGGGCGAGGATGATAGCGGAGGTTGAAGGGCAGAGATGGAGGTGAGAGGGAAATGGATTTTGGGATTTGTTAAAGAGGGTTTGCAGAGATTTTGGGTGCCGGATTCCGGCAAGGACGACCGGAGAAGATGGACTTCTTCTATGGGTTTGGAGAGGTCTGTTGGAGAGGTTTGAGATGAGGGTAGGTTAGAAAAGGGTTTGGGGCCAAAATGGAATGGAATGGAATGGGATGTTGATGGTGGTTAGGAGAAGATGATGGTGGTGAAGCTCGGATTCTTGCCGGATTGCCGGAGATGGGAAATGGCCGGAGATGAGGTTTCTCTTCTCTCTGCAAATCCTCCTTCTCTCTGCTTCTATTCTCTCCCTCTGTTTTCTCCACGAAAATGGGTTGAAAGGGATGGTGATGGGATTTTGGGTTTGAGGAGGAAATAGAGAAGATAAAACAGGGGAGATGTGGCTGTGAAGGAAGGGAGAGAAAATGGGGTTTCAAGGTTAGAGTTATGGCCGTTTGGTCGGATTCCGGCAAGGTTGCCGGAATCAATGAAGAGGGTGATGTTGATGGATGGTAAGGAGGAAGTGGAGAAGGAAGAGACGAAGGTGGCTTGGCCGGATTCTGGTAATCCGGTCGGAGAAGATGGGTTTGGAGATGGAATATGGGGTTTGTTGCAGAGAATGGGTTTGCGGTTTGGGTTTTGATGGGAAAAGGGGGTTTCGTTGGAAATTGCAGAGATGGGGTGGAGGTGGCCTCACCGGAGAAGATGGTGATGGCGAGGTTGCAGAGGTGATGGCGGCTGTTGATGTGGGTTTGAGAGATGGGTTTAATGGTGGTTGGGTGAAGGCCGGCCGGAGATGGGGGTTGGTTTGCAGGTTTTTATGGTGTGGTGGTGGTGGTGGATGAAGGAGATGGGGATGCCGGTGGAGAGGTGGCTGGTTGAGGGGTTTGGTAGTGGTGGCCGCCGGGGAGTCACCTTGCCGGAGGTGGGGAAATGGGTTTGCCGGGTTCGGCTGGAGCAGACGAAGATGGCGGCTTTTGTTTTTTTCTTTTTTTCTTTCTCTCTCTCTCTCTACTGGTTTTATATTCTTTTTTGTTTTTTTAATTCATTCCCTACCCTCCATTTGGTATCCTATTCTTCTTGATTACCCCTAGCCCTTGATCCTTGTCTTTGCCCTAAGGCAATTTTAGAAACCCTAAAAATCTACAAGCTTATAATCTAATCCAAGCCCTACACTTCATTTTTTAGATCCTAAAGCCCATGTTCATTGCTTGCAAAGGAAGCAACACTCATTTTATTAAAATACCCCTAGGACAACATGATTTTACACCCTCCTACCCTTAGACTCTACTTGCCTTTTCCTCCTATCAATGGGCACCCCCCCACTTGGTTGTTTCGCTCCCCTCTTCTAACAAGGGAAAATATATACACCTCCCCTTTTCCTCGGACAGCCCTCTTTAGCATATTTTCTAGCTATAGGGGTGGTTTAAGCAAGAAAAGGGGAAGAGTGAATTACTTCTTTTTCTGGTATCTTTTCTTAGGGAAATGATATTGACACATTCGTATTTTGATAACGACACCAACTCGCCCGTCTTTTCTTATTTAAACTCATGAAAATGTAATGATCATTTAATCGTGATTTAAACACTAAAAGACAAGGTAAGTTAGTGAAAATATCAAAGCGAGATTGTGTCAGCATCATCTGCACTTGGGAGGTTCGTGTAGAGGGGTGCCAATACCAGAACTCAGGGTATTTTGCAATTTTCGTAAATTCCGGAAAAATAAAAGGGAAGGTCGGGGCGGTGGAACGGATGATATCAATGGGGTTTATGGATATTGGGGCTTTCAGAGTATTTCGGAAATGGACTGCAAATGTGCACTCTTGGGTCTCTCAGGTTCTTTCGCACTCTATGCTCGGTTTCGAGAATTTCAAAATTGATTCCGGACATGTTGGAACTGGTTTCGGGAACTTGAAGCTTGATTCTGGGGACCTTGAATTCGGCTTCAGGACTCGAAATTCGGGATTTATTCAATTTTTGGGGAAATTTGGGTCAGGTCAAAATGGGGTGTCTACAGATGCCCCTCTTTGGCAGAGGGTGCTTGTCGCACGAATGCCAAAGCCAAAAGGACGACGCATTTTGACCTGCCCCGAAAATTTGGTTAAAGAAGGAAAACATAAAGAAAATGATTTTGTGAAGATTGAATTCTTGAAGGGTCAGATGCCTCAAGAGTCTAAACCAGATTGGATGCCTCAGGGGTCTTTAGAAGGAATGTCTTAGGGGACCTTGGAAAGGATGTCGCAGGGGACTTTGAAAAGAATCCCGCGGGGGACTTTGGTAAGAATGCCGCGAGGGACTTTGAAAAGAATGCCACAAGGGACTTTGAAAAGAATGCCACAGGGGACTTTGGAAAGGATGCCTTGGAAAGGCGGTTGAATACAGCCTGTCTGCGAAATTGACCTGTTTACGAAATTGACTTGTCTGCGAACGAGACATGGCCAGCGAGACTGGAGGTCAGCGAGACGGGAGCTAAAGAAAATTTGATTTGTCTGCGAAACGGACCTGTCCGCGAAGTTGAGCTGTCTGCGAATGAGACACGGCCAGCGGGGCTGGAGGTCAGCGAGACGGGAATCAATAACGACTGGTTTTGGTGGCCTGACGAAAATAGCTTGTCTGCGAAATTGGCCTGTCTTCGAAATTGACCTGTCTGCGAATGAGACGCGGCCAGCGAGACTGAGGGTCAGCGAAACGGGAGCTAAGGAAAATTTGATTTGTCTGCGAGATTGACCTGTCCGCGAAGTTGACCTGTCTGCGAATGAGACACTGCCAGCGGGACTGGAGGTCAGGGAAACGGGAATCAATAACGACTGGCCTTGATGGCCGGACGAAAATAGCTTGTCAGCGAAACTGGCCTGTCTGCGAAATTGACCTGTCTGCGAATGAGACGCGGCCAGCGAGACTAAGGGTCAGCGAGACGGGAACTAAGGAAAATTTGATTTGTCTGCGAGATTGACCTGTCCGCGAAGTCGACCTGTCTGCGAATGAGACGTGGTCAGCGGGACTGGAGGTCAGCGAGACGGGAATCAAAGAAGATATGATTTGTGTAGATTCGGATTGAGAATAGGATTTTGACTGATTCCATTGGGGATTGATTGATCATCTCTTGCCAAGAGAAATTAGGAGTGCGTGCTCTCTGCTGAGAACGAGACTTGAATGACTTGTTGGGAAATTGAGTTGTATGGACTCGAAGAGAATGAAATACCGTATTTGTACGGATTCCAAGAAAATGAGACATCATAGTTGAATGATGTTCAAAGGGGATAAGAGACCATAGTTGTATGGACTCGAAGAGAATGAAATACCGTATTTATACGGATTCCAAGGAAATGTGACATCATAGTTGTATGATGTTCAAAGGGGATAAGAGACCATAGTTGTATAGACGCGAAGAGAATGAAATACCGTATTTGTACGGATTCCAAGGAAATGAGACATCATGGTTGTATGATGTTCAAAGGGGATAAGAGACCATAGTTGTATGAACTCGAAGAGAATGAAATACCGTATTTGTACGGATTCCAAGAAAATGAGACATCATAGTTGAATGATGTTCAAACGGGATAAGAGACCATAGTTGTATGGACTCGAAGAGAATGAAATACCGTATTTATACGGATTCCAAGAAAATGAGACATCATAGTTGTATGATGTTCAAAGGGGATAAGAGACCATAGTTGTAGGGACGCGAAGAGAATGAAATACCGTATTTTTACGGATTCTAAGGAATGAGACATCATTGTTGTATGATGTTCCAAGGGGATAAGAGACCATAGTTGTATGGACTCGAAGAGAATGAAATACTGTATTTGTACGGATTCCAAGGAAATGAGACATCATGGTTGTATGATGTTCAAAGGGGATAAGAGACCATAGTTGTATGGACTCGAAGAGAATGAAATACCGTATTTGTACGGATTCCAAGGAAATGAGACATCATAGTTGTATGATGTTCCAAGGGGATAAGAGACCATAGTTGTATGGACTCGAAGAGAATGAAATACCGTATTTGTACGGATTCCAAGGAAATGAGACATCATAGTTGTATGATGTTCAAAGAGGATAAGAGACCATAGTTGTATGGACTCGAAGAGAATGAAATACCGTATTTGTACGGATTCCAAGAAAATGAGACATCATAGTTGAATGATGTTCAAAGGGGATAAGAGACCATAGTTGTATGGACTCGAAGAGAATGAAATACCGTATTTGTACGGATTCCAAGAAAATGAGACATCATAGTTGAATGATGTTCAAAGGGGATAAGAGACCATAGTTGTATGGACTCGAAGAGAATGAAATATCGTATTTGTACGGATTCCAAGGAAATGAGACATCATGGTTGTATGATGTTCAAAAGGGGATAAGAGACCATAGTTGTATGGACTCCAAGAGAATGAAATACCGTATTTGTACCGATTCCAAGAAAATGAGACATCATAGTTGTATGATGTTCAAAGGAGATAAGAGACCATAGTTGTATGGACGCGAAGAGAATGAAATACCGTATTTGTACGGATTCCAAGGAAATGAGACATCATAGTTGTATGATGTTCCAAGGGGATAAGAGACCATAGTTGTATGGACTCGAAGAGAATGAAATACCGTATTTGTACGGATTCCAAGGAAATGAGACATCATGGTTGTATGATGTTCAAAGGGGATAAGAGACCATAGTTGTATGGACTCGAAGAGAATGAAATACCGTTTTTGTACGGATTCCAAGGAAATGAGACATCATAGTTGTATGATGTTCCAAGGGGATAAGAGACCATAGTTGTATTGACTCGAAGAGAATGAAATACCGTATTTGTACGGATTCCAAGGAAATGAGACATCATAGTTGTATGATGTTCAAAGAGGATAAGAGACCATAGTTGTATGGACTCGAAGAGAATGAAATACCGTATTTGTACGGATTCCAAGAAAATGAGACATCATAGTTGAATGATGTTCAAAGGGGATAAGAGACCATAGTTGTATGGACTCGAAGAGAATGAAATACCGTATTTATACGGATTCCAAGGAAATGGGACATCATAGTTGTATGATGTTCCAAGGGGATAAGAGACCATAGTTGTATGGACTCGAAGAGAATGAAATACCGTATTTGTACGGATTCCAAGGAAATGAGACATCATGGTTGTATGATGTTCAAAGGGGATAAGAGACCATAGTTGTATGGACTCGAAGAGAATGAAATACCGTATTTGTACGGATTCCAAGAAAATGAGACATCATAGTTGAATGATGTTCAAAGGGGATAAGAGACCATAGTTGTATGTACTCGAAAAGAATGGAATACCGTATTTGTACGGATTCCAAGGAAATGAGACATCATAGTTGTATGATGTTCAAAGAGGATAAGAGACCATAGTTGTATGGACTCGAAGAAAATGAAATACCGTATTTGTACGGATTCCAAGAAAATGAGACATCATAGTTGAATGATGTTCAAAGGGGATAAGAGACCATAGTTGTATGGACTCGAAGAGAATGAAATACCGTATTTGTACGGATTCCAAGAAAATGAGTCATCATAGTTGAATGATGTTCAAAGGGGATAAGAGACCATAGTTGTATGGACTCGAAGAGAATGAAATATCGTATTTGTACGGATTCCAAGGAAATGAGACATCATGGTTGTATGATGTTCAAAAGGGGATAAGAGACCATAGTTGTATGGACTCCAAGAGAATGAAATACCGTATTTGTACGGATTCCAAGAAAATGAGACATCATAGTTGTATGATGTTCAAAGGAGATAAGAGACCATAGTTGTATGGACGCGAAGAGAATGAAATACCGTATTTGTACGAATTCCAAGGAAATGAGACATCATAGTTGTATGATGTTCCAAGGGGATAAGAGACCATAGTTGTATGGACTCGAAGAGAATGAAATACTGTATTTGTACGGATTCCAAGGAAATGAGACATCATGGTTGTATGATGTTCAAAGGGGATAAGAGACCATAGTTGTATGGACTCGAAGAGAATGAAATACCGTATTTGTACGGATTCCAAGGAAATGAGAAATCATAGTTGTATGATGTTCCAAGGGGATAAGAAACCATAGTTGTATTGACTCGAAGAGAATGAAATACCGTATTTGTATGGATTCCAAGGAAATGAGACATCATAGTTGTATGATGTTCAAAGAGGATAAGAGACCATAGTTGTATGGACTCGAAGAGAATGAAATACCGTATTTGTACGGATTCCAAGAAAATGAGACATCATAGTTGAATGATGTTCAAAGGGGATAAGAGACCATAGTTGTATGGACTCGAAGAGAATGAAATACCGTATTTATACGGATTCCAAGGAAATGGGACATCATAGTTGTATGATGTTCCAAGGGGATAAGAGACCATAGTTGTATGGACTCGAAGAGAATGAAATACCGTATTTGTACGGATTCCAAGGAAATGAGACATCATGGTTGTATGATGTTCAAAGGAGATAAGAGACCATAGTTGTATGGACTCGAAGAGAATGAAATACCGTATTTGTACGGATTCCAAGAAAATGAGACATCATAGTTGAATGATGTTCAAAGGGGATAAGAGACCATAGTTGTATGGACTCGAAGAGAATGAAATACCGTATTTGTACGGATTCTAAGGAAATGAGACATCATAGTTGTATGATGTTCAAAGAGGATAAGAGACCATAGTTGTATGGACTCGAAGAGAATGAAATACCGTATTTGTACGGATTCCAAGAAAATGAGACATCATAGTTGAATGATGTTCAAAGGGGATAAGAGACCATAGTTGTATGGACTCGAAGAGAATGAAATACCGTATTTATACGGATTCCAAGAAAATGAGACATCATAGTTGTATGATGTTCAAAGGGGATAAGAGACCATAGTTGTATGGACGCGAAGAGAATGAAATACCGTATTTGTACGGATTCCAAGGAAATGAGACATCATAGTTGTATGATGTTCCAAGGGGATAAGAGACCATAGTTGTATGGACTCGAAGAGAATGAAATACTGTATTTGTACGGATTCCAAGGAAATGAGACATCATGGTTGTATGATGTTCAAAGGGGATAAGAGACCATAGTTGTATGGACTCGAAGAGAATGAAATACCGTATTTGTACGGATTCCAAGAAAATGAGACATCATAGTTGAATGATGTTCAAAGGGGATAAGAGACCATAGTTGTATGGACTCGAAGAGAATGAAATATCGTATTTGTACGGATTCCAAGGAAATGAGACATCATGGTTGTATGATGTTCAAAAAGGGATAAGAGACCATAGTTGTATGGACTCCAAGAGAATGAAATACCGTATTTGTACCGATTCCAAGAAAATGAGACATCATAGTTGTATGATGTTCAAAGGAGATAAGAGACCATAGTTGTATGGACGCGAAGAGAATGAAATACCGTATTTGTACGGATTCCAAGGAAATGAGACATCATAGTTGTATGATGTTCCAAGGGGATAAGAGACCATAGTTGTATGGACTCGAAGAGAATGAAATACCGTATTTGTACGGATTCCAAGGAAATGAGACATCATGGTTGTATGATGTTCAAAGGGGATAAGAGACCATAGTTGTATGGACTCGAAGAGAATGAAATACCGTTTTTGTACGGATTCCAAGAAAATGAGACATCATAGTTGAATGATGTTCAAAGGGGATAAGAGACCATAGTTGTATGGACTCGAAGAGAATGAAATACCGTATTTGTACGGATTCTAAGGAAATGAGACATCATAGTTGTATGATGTTCAAAGAGGATAAGAGACCATAGTTGTATGGACTCGAAGAGAATGAAATACCGTATTTGTACGGATTCCAAGGAAATGTGACATCATAGTTGTATGATGTTCCAAGGGGATAAGAGACCATAGTTGTATGGACTCGAAGAGAATGAAATACCGTATTTGTACGGATTCCAAGGAAATGAGACATCATAGTTGTATGATGTTCAAAGAGGATAAGAGACCATAGTTGTATGGACTCGAAGAGAATGAAATACCGTATTTGTACGGATTCCAAGGAAATGAGACATCATAGTTGTATGATGTTCAAAGGGGATAAGAGACCATAGTTGTATGGACTCGAAGAGAATGAAATACCGTATTTATACGGATTCTAAGGAAATGAGACATCACATTTGTGTGATGTTCCAAGGGGATAAGAGACCATAGTTGTATGGACTCGAAGAGAATGAAATACCGTATTTGTACGGATTCCAAGGAAATGAGACATCATAGTTGTATGATGTTCGAAGGGGATAAGAGACCATAGTTGTATGGACTCGAAGAGAATGAAATACCGTATTTGTACGGATTCCAAGGAAATGAGACATCATAGTTGTATGATGTTCAAAGGGGATAAGAGACCATAGTTGTATGGACTCGAAGAGAATAAAATACCGTATTTGTACGGATTCCAAGGAAATGAGACATCATGGTTGTATGATGTTCAAAGGGGATAAGAGACCATAGTTGTATGGACTCGAAGAGAATGAAATACCGTATTTGTACGGATTCCAAGAAAATGAGACATCATAGTTGAATGATGTTCAAAGGGGATAAGAGACCATAGTTGTATGGACTCGAAGAGAATGAAATACCGTATATATACGGATTCCAAGGAAATGTGACATCATAGTTGTATGATGTTCCAAGGGGATAAGAGACCATAGTTGTATGGACTCGAAGAGAATGAAATACCGTATTTGTACGGATTCTAAGGAAATGAGACATCATAGTTGTATGATGTTCAAAGGGGATAAGAGACCATAGTTGTATGGACTTGAAGAGAATGAAATACCGTATTTGTACGGATTCCAAGGAAATGAGACATCATGGTTGTATGATGTTCAAAGGGGATAAGAGACCATAGTTGTATGGACTCGAAGAGAATGAAATACCGTATTTATACGGATTCCAAGGAAATGAGACATCATAGTTGAATGATGTTCAAAGGGGATAAGAGACCATAGTTGTATGGACTCGAAGAGAATGAAATACCGTATTTGTACGGATTCTAAGGAAATGAGACATCATAGTTGTATGATGTTCAAAGGGGATAAGAGACCATAGTTGTATGGACTTGAAGAGAATGAAATACCGTATTTGTATGGATTCCAAGGAAATGAGACATCATGGTTGTATGATGTTCAAAGGGGATAAGAGACCATAGTTGTATGGACTCGAAGAGAATGAAATACCGTATTTATACGGATTCCAAGGAAATGAGACATCATAGTTGTATGATGTTCAAAGGGGATAAGAGACCATAGTTGTATGGACTCGAAGAGAATGAAATACCGTATTTATACGGATTCCAAGGAAATGGGACATCATAGTTGTATGATGTTCCAAGGGGATAAGAGACCATAGTTGTATGGACTCGAAGAGAATGAAATACCGTATTTGTACGGATTCCAAGAAAATGAGACATAATAGTTGTATGATGTTCAAAGGGGATAAGAGACCATAGTTGTATGGACGCGAAGAGAATGAAATACCGTATTTGTACGGATTCTAAGGAAATGAGACATCATAGTTGTATGATGTTCCAAGGGGATAAGAGACCATAGTTGTATGGACTCGAAGAGAATGAAATACTGTATTTGTACGGATCCCAAGGAAATGAGACATCATGGTTGTATGATGTTCAAAGGGGATAAGAGACCATAGTTGTATGGACTCGAAGAGAATGAAATACCGTATTTGTACGGATTCCAAGGAAATGAGACATCATAGTTGTATGATGTTCCAAGGGGATAAGAGACCATAGTTGTATGGACTCGAAGAGAATGAAATACCGTATTTGTACGGATTCCAAGGAAATGAGGCATCATAGTTGTATGATGTTCAAAGAGGATAAGAGACCATAGTTGTATGGACTCGAAGAGAATGAAATACCGTATTTGTACGGATTCCAAGGAAATGAGACATGATAGTTGTATGATGTTCAAAGGGGATAAGAGACCATAGTTGTATGGACTCGAAGAGAATGAAATACCGTATTTATACGGATTCCAAGGAAATGAGACATCACATTTGTGTGATGTTCCAAGGGGATAAGAGACCATAGTTGTATGGACTCGAAGAGAATGAAATACCGTATTTGTACGGATTCCAAGGAAATGAGACATCATAGTTGTATGATGTTCGAAGGGGATAAGTGACCATAGTTGTATGGACTCGAAGAGAATGAAATACCGTATTTGTACGGATTCCAAGGAAATGAGACATCATAGTTGTATGATGTTCAAAGGGGATAAGAGACCATAGTTGTATGGACTCGAAGAGAATGAAATACCGTATTTGTACGGATTCCAAGGAAATGAGACATCATGGTTGTATGATGTTCAAAGGGGATAAGAGACCATAGTTGTATGGACTCGAAGAGAATGAAATACCGTATTTGTACGGATTCCAAGAAAATGAGACATCATAGTTGAATGATGTTCAAAGGGGATAAGAGACCATAGTTGTATGGACTCGAAGAGAATGAAATACCGTATTTATACGGATTCCAAGGAAATGTGACATCATAGTTGTATGATGTTCCAAGGGGATAAGAGACCATAGTTGTATGGACTCGAAGAGAATGAAATACCGTATTTGTACGGATTCTAAGGAAATGAGACATCATAGTTGTATGATGGTCAAAGGGGATAAGAGACCATAGTTGTATGGACTTGAAGAGAATGAAATACCGTATTTGTACGGATTCCAAGGAAATGAGACATCATGGTTGTATGATGTTCAAAGGGGATAAGAGACCATAGTTGTATGGACTCGAAGAGAATGAAATACCGTATTTATACGGATTCCAAGGAAATGAGACATCATAGTTGTATGATGTTCAAAGGGGATAAGAGACCATAGTTGTATGGACTCGAAGAGAATGAAATACCGTATTTGTACGGATTCCAAGGAAATGAGACATCACATTTGTGTGATGCTCAAAGAGAAAATATTATTTTCAAATGGATTCAGAGTGATATGATAATTTGAGTTTTGACAGAGATTATCAGAAAAATAAAATCAAAATCTCCAATTAACAATTTTGGAAGCAAAGGATTTAATAAGACCATGCAGCAAAGGACTTTCAGGGCTTGAATATGAGATGCCACTTCATTAGCAACCTGCCCCAGTTTGAGGCATTCTAACCTTCTTCTATTCATTGACCAGAGATCATCTTTTCAAAGATTTTTTTCGCCATTCGTGACAGTCTCACCTTTTCCAAGTTTCTCAAAACCTGTTAATGAACCTGCCTTCAGAGTGATTGCACCCTACAACAATTCTAAAAATAGAGTTTGTAATATTTTTTATTATATTTTTTTTTTAACAAAATAGAACCACAGACATTTGTAATAAAAAGACAAAATAAGAAAGATTACTATAGTAATCTCGTGATGCTTCTGACTTATCAGCATTTTCTTTTGGGTTAGGCTAGCCTCTTTTAAAGAATGTTTTTTCTATTGATAAACATCTTCACTTATTTTTAAGACAGTGATACTCTATATATCTTTCTATCGACTTTCAGATTGCTTTGAAATTAATGCCCCTAGTTTAGGGAATCATTGTTTATTAGCTTTGCCGACCTACCGTGAGTTCAGAGACGGATGTAATTCTTTTGGCGTGAATCCAATCTTACCACGACCAAGTCTTCCTTTTTGGATTTTCAACTTGGCGGACCGCTCGGCCTTAACTTTTGCCTGAATCGCCTTTTCAGGTTTTCGATTCAGCAGGCCACCCCCTTAACTTTTGCCTAAGTCACCCTTTCAGGTTTTCAACTTAGCAGGGGAATGATCCTCAATTTTGCCTAGATCGTCTTTTCAGGTTTTCAATCTAGCGGATCTTCAAGCTCCATTTCTTTTCTTTTTCTTTATTTTTTCATCTTTTTTTTCTTTTTACTTGAACACCAAAAGGACTTTATAGGTGAGGTAGGGCTTTTCAAAGAATGGCTTAAGGTTTTGCAAGAGTTTCGACTGAACCTGTGAACAGGTTGCCTACGTATCCCAATGTAGGAATCAGGTCATGCGTAGTTCAGGGCGAATGCCCCTAGTTCGAAGGTATTTCAATTTTTCTTTTCTTTTTGCATGGATTTTTTTTTCTTCTCTCTTTTTTTTTTTAACTTTTTTTTTGGAATAATTGATTTTCTTCTTTTGAAAACAACCGAACTCGGTTTGGCCGAGCTGCCTACGTACCATAGTGTAGGGATCAGGTCATGCATAGTTCAGGGCGAATGCCCCTAGTATATTGGGTTTTGAAGGAAAATTTTATTTAGGCTCAAAAGGGTTTGCAAAAGGTTATATATTTTTTAATTTTGGGTTATGAATTTGGGATTTATTCGGCCAAAGGACGGCCTTCTGGTGTTCAAGCATAGAACCTCTTGAGTTGATCAAGATTTGTTGGTTCTGGCAATATTTCTTCATTTAAATTACGGAGCTTAACGGCTTTTCCGGGTAAGATTTGGTCCACAATGTATGGTCCTGACCAATTTGGCTTGAATTTGCCTCTTGGGTCAAACACTGGTGCTCGGTTCTCTTTCAAAACAAGATTGCCTTCTTCTAGATCTCTGATTTTAACCTTTTTATTAAAAGCTCTGGCTATTCTGCGCTGATAACCCTGCACATGGTAAAGCGCCTTTAACCTCTTCTCATCCAGCATGTTCAGCTCTTTATATCTGGCATCTGCCCATTCATTTTCTGGCAACTTAGCCTCAGTCAATACTCGGAGCGAAGGTACACGGATCTCAACAGGTAACACTGCTTCCATCCCATAAACAAGAGAGTAAGGGGTTGCCCCAGTTGAAGATCTAATCGATGTTCTATAAGCCCACAAGGCGTACGGTAACTTATTCGACCAATCCTTATAAGTTTCTGACATCTTGCTAATGATAGTCTTGACATTTTTGTTTGCAGCTTCTACCGCTCCATTTGTCTCTGGACGATAAGGCGAGGATTTATGATGCTTAATCTTGAACTCTTCGCAAAGAGTGATAACCTCCTTCTTGAAATGAGATCCGTTATCTGAGATAAGTTCATGGGGAATCCCATATCTGCATATGATGTTGGTGGATATGAATTTAGCCACTGATGCGGATGTAAGCTTTGCATAAGAAGCGGCCTCGACCCACTTGGTGAAGTAGTCAATTGCAACGAGTATGTACTCGTGACCATTAGACGATTTGGGAGAAATCTTGCCAATTATGTCGATTCCCCATACCGAAAACGGCCAAAGAGAGGTAAGAGAATGCAATTCGGTGGGTGGTACATGGATGAGATTCGCATGTATCTGACATTTATAGCATTTCTTCACAAATGTATGACAATCTGCTTCTAATGTTGGCCAATAGTACCCCAGACGTAGGATCTTCTTTGCCAGCATCTTTCCATTCATATGAGGCCCACACACCCCTTCATGAATATCTGCGAGAATTTCCTCTGCCTGATCTTCAGTGACACATAAGAGTTGAATTCCATCGAAAGACCGTCGATACAACTCTCCTCCACAAATGACAAAATTAGCTGCCAATCTCTGCAAAATCCTTATTTCTTTATTCGACGCCTCATTGGGATGCCCCTGGGCTGAGATGTAGTTCTTTATGTCCGTATACCATGGTTTTCCATTGGGACATCTTGCAGCTATCTCTATAGCATCAACATATGCAGGAGCCCATTGCTCTTGAACCGTGATGGGCCTCATCTTCATATTGTGAGGTATGTCAATCATAGAAGCTAATGTTGCTAAGGCATCGGCGAATCTATTCTTCAACTTTGGCAGATAACTGAAAGAGATGCGTTGGAATTGTTTAGCAAGAGCATCCAAGTATTCATGATAGGTTGTAGCTTTTCTTCTTTGGTTCTCCACTCTCCTTAAGTTTGGCAAATGATTAGCTTCGAATCTCCATATACATCAAGATTCTCTATGCCTAAGGCCAATGCAGCCTCAAGCCCAACAATGCATGCTTCATACTCTGCCATATTGTTGGTGCAATTGAATTGTAACTTAACGGCAAGGGGAACATGCTCATTTCGAGGTGACACAAGCAATGCCCCTACTCCTTGCCCTGTTTGATTTGTTGCTCCATCAAAATAGAGGGTCCAAGCAGCTTCTGGTATTCATCTTCTACCATCATGATCTCTTCATCTGGGAACATTGGTTTGAAAGGCTGATTTTCTTCTCGGGGTGCTTCTGCCAATTGCTCAGCAATGACTCGGCCCTTTACTGATTTTTGGGTTACATGGGTGATGTCAAACTCAGACAACAACAATAACCATCTGGCAGTCCTGCCTGTCAAGGCTGGTTTTTCAAAGAGATATTTCAGAGGATCCATCCTTGACAGGAGCAAGACCTTATATGATAAAAGGTAATGCCTGAGTCGCTGAGTAGCCCAAACCAGAGCTAAGCAGGTTTTTTCTAGGACAGTGTATTTCTGTTCATACTCCAACATTTTCTTACTGAGATAATACACAGCCTTTTCATGCTTGGTTTCTGGATCTTGCTGTGCTAACATACAACCCATGGTGGTTTCTGTTACTGACAAGTAAAGCAGCAAAGGATGCCCCGGTATTACTGGTGCTACTATCGGTGGTTCAGCCAAACTTTGTTTTATCTTCTCAAAGGCCTGTTGACATTCCTTCGTCCATTCCTTGAAAGAGTTTTTCTTTAAGAGCTTAAAGATAGGTTCACAAGTTGATGTCAGATGAGCGATGAATCGCCTTAGGAACTGTATCCTTCCTAGGAATCCCCGAATTTCCTTCTCGGTTTTAGGCGGCGGCATCTTCTGGATAGCCTTAATTTTCTGAGGATCTACCTCTATGCCCCTTTGACTCACCATAAATCCAAGCAACTTACCGGAGGTAACCCCGAACACACACTTGCTAGGATTCAGGCGAAGCTGGTATTTGAGAATTCTTTCAAAGAACTTCTTAAGGTTTGGGATATGATCTCTCCTTTCCTTGGCCTTTACAATCATATCATCGACATAAACTTCAACTTCTCTATGTATCATGTCATGGAGTAGGGCTGTAGCTGCTCTTTGATATGTCGCACCGGCATTCTTAAGACCAAATGCCATTACCCGATAGCAATATGTCCCCCATTGTGTAATGAACGAGGTCTTAGCCATGTCCTCGGGTGCCATCTTAATTTGATTGTAGCCCGAGAAACCATCCATGAACGATAATTCATGCCCGGCCATATTGTCTACCAGGATATCGATATGTGGTAGAGGGAAATCATCTTTTGGACTTGCCTTGTTCAAATCCCTGAAATCTACACACATTCTCACCTTTCCATCTTTCTTCGGTACAGGTACTATATTTGCGAGCCATTCTGGATATTCCACCACTTGCAGAAATCCAGCATTCAACTGCTTAGTAACCTCTTCTTCTACTTTCAAGACCCACTCGGGCTTCATTCTCCTTAGCTTCTGCTTTTTAGGTTTAATTCCAGGCAACAACGGTAGCTTGTGCTGAACAATGTCTTCACTCAGCCCGGGCATATCTTGTAGGACCAGGCAAAAACTTCTTTATATTCCTTAAGTAGGTTTATTAATTCATCGCGCTCTTCAGAGGATAGAGTATTTCCAATTCGTATTTCCTGTATTAAATCTTCTGTTCCGATGTTTATAACTTCGATTTCATCTTTAAGAGGCTGGGCTCGGCGCTCCTCCTCTTGTTTGAGCATATGCTGCAATTCAAGGGGAGTTTCGTCGATCCCTTCTTCCTCGTCTGAGGAGGGAGTGTTATCATTATTATTAAAGTCAGAAGCAAACACAGAGACATACTGAGAATCAGATTTCATTGAATTGAAAGAAATTACATCATTATTATCGGACTCATCCTGAACAGGCTCAGGATTCACATAGTAAATAAACTCAGAAAATGACTCGCCTGGACTAGGCACTGACACTGATTCAATCGACTTGACTAGACTTGACTTAGCAATAAAATAAGATGGAAAAACATCAGAACTTCAGTTTGAAAGATTTTCTGTTGCAGGTGCAATCTGACTCTGAGGTTCAGTAAAGGTATCATTACTCTGAATAACTGCCACCAACACATCTTCACAATCGGTCTCTTCTTGTTCTTCAGAATAGTAATCAACATCTGGCACATTTTCTTCAAACAAAGATCCCAGCACATCTGGCTCAAGGTAGACTAACCAGTCCTCAACAGCTTTCTCAACATAATATATCGGCAGTTCTGTTTCTGGGAGAGCAAGGCCACTGAATATTTCAAAACCGGGTACCATGATCCCTGTCACTGAGTCATACCATGGTTCAGAAAACCCATAGTATGTAGAGACCTCACCTTCTTTGATAAAATGACCATTCATCGATAAGGAATATGGAGCCATTGGGAATACCCTTCCGGTGCGGTGGACTTCTTCCTTCAATTTCAATAATTCTTCCATGGCTTCTTCCTCCTCCTCAGTAGGTACATATCCAAGACCGAAAATTCCATGGTTTGCATTGATTGGGCGCCAGTGAGATGCCTTGCTTGGATCACGGCCCAAATTCATACCAGGGAAGTAGCTCATTTTCCTCATCGTCTTGGCCACCACAGGACTGATGGCAAACGGCAAACACAATTCCTCCCGAGAGGCATCCTCATAAGAAATAGCAGCAACGTCGAATGCGAAGCCATTCAAGTTGTAGTCATCTGCTTTTGCAACTGGAAGGATCAAGGTTTCTCCTGTTATCTGCCCTATTTCTGGCTCTTCATCACCTCTTACAGTGATCAATTTTCCATCTTTAATGAACTTTAATTTTTGGTGAAGGGTTGAAGCAACAGCACCTTCCTTATGCAACCAGGGACGTCCTAGAAGCATATTGAACGAGGCTTTGATGTCGATAACTTGAAATTCAACCTCAAATTCTTGACCGCCTATAACGATCTTGGTGGTGAGGACTCCGACCACATTTCTGCGGGTGTTGTCATATGCGAGGATACGAAGGGTTGATTCGGCAAAATCAATGGGACCGAAACCCAAGGTAATGACAGTTCTCAATGGACACACATTCAAGGCGGATCCGTTATCTACCAACACTGATGGTACTTTCTTGCCTCCACAGACAATAGTGACGTGAAGAGCTCTAGCGTGATTCCGACCTTGAAGAGGCAGCTCCTGATCTGAGAAACTAATGGCCCTGGTGGCCTGGGTTAGAGCAACAACTTTAGCCAGTTGCTCCGGAGATATCTCTGAGGATACCTGTGTGGTATTCAGTTCTTTCAACACAGCCTCTCTGTGTTTCTTTGATGCTATCAATAATCCCCATACAGATATAACAGCCTGAGTTTTCTTCAACTGCTGCACAACTTCATCATCTGGATCTTTCACATATTGCGGCTCCTCTCCTCGAGCTAATGCCCCTGGATTTTCGACTCTCAATTCAGCAGGTTTGAAAATTCTTCCGCCCCTTGTCACATGTCTGACTTCATCCAATTCAGGCTCATCATAAGTGAAAATTTGAGGGACTTGTGGCTCATAGGTGATTACCAAGGGAGGTACAGACTCTCTTAGGTATGATTCATCACAGAATATGATTTGGGGTTCAGAGATGGGTTCTAAGGCACATATGAGGGTGAGAGGGTCAAACTCAGGATCTCCTATGATTATGGCATTAACGGCAGCAGGAGGATTTGCATGACCAGGTAGCGGGTTTTGGGTGACATTGGGTCTTGGCTGGAAGGCAATGACTTTCTCATCAATGAGTTTCTGGATTCTATATTTCAAGGCAATGCAGTTGTCAGTAAGATGACCAGGACCTCTGTGATACTCACAGTGTAGGTCAGCTCGCCAATTTGCAGGTAGAGGATTGGGTGGAGGCCGGATGGCAGGTAGGGTTATGCGACCTGAAGCCAGACACTGCTTAAGCACCTCTGAAGATGGAATGGGGAGAGGGGTAAATTCTACCCAGGTTTGTTGCCGAGGTGCGGTCGCGGGTTGAGCATAGTCCATTACTAGAGGTTCTTGGGATTTGGAGGACTGAGCATTGGAACGAGAGATGCTGCTGACTTGGGCCGGAGGGGACTTTTTGAAGTCTCTGGGGTTTGGGTTGCTACGATTAAATACACCTTGAGCCATAGCCTCCTCTATCTGGGTGCCTGCCACAATGAAGTGTTTGAAGTCTGGATAATATTGTAATGACATGTGATACTGGAGTTGGGGGGAAATGTTTTTCATGATTATTTGAACCTGCTCTTCTTCAGACGGGCGCTCCATCATCTGAGCTGCTATTCTCCTCCATCTTTTCACAAAAATCAGAAAGGATTCCCTCGAGTCTTGCTTTGTTCTCTCTAAATCCTTTCTAGTAATTTCTGTCCCATCATCATATTTGAACTGCCTGATGAATTGCTCGCCGATATCCTTCCATGTCCTGTAACGAGTCTTGTCCAAGACCATGAACCATCTCCTAGCAACCTTGGTTAGGGAAACTGGGAACAATTGAGCCATTTGCTCAGGAGATAAGCCTTGAGGCTGACACATGATGGTGAACATTTGCAAATGTGTGATTGGACAACCCACACCATCATATTTGTCGAAATCGGGCATTTGAAAATTAGCAGGAAGGCGGATTTCGGGAAATAGAGTAAGATCACTGGGATTGAAACCACCCTGGTCTTGAAACTGAATGTCTTGAACTTTCCTGGTAAGAGTCTCTAATTTCTCCATAACAGACTTATGAACCATGGACTGAGAAGGCCTACTGCGGTCCTCGCTGTACTGCTCTTTTTCTAAGTCTTCTTCGGCTTTATCAGGGATATTGATGAACACTGGTTGGACAGGTGCTGCTGAAGTGGCTGCTTGGTGCATAGGCCCTTTATCTTTGGACAACGACGGTCCGAACTTCTCAGAAAGCTGAGCCTTGATAACTTGGTTCTCTTCTTTGAGCTCTTGAAGCTGCCGGAGAATCAAGGTAAGAGTATCGGTAATAGCAGCGAGTGGAAGACCATCTTGGTTGTCTGCCATTGGTGAGGATGAGGACGGGAAAGAAGGAGATGCTGGGGTTCTTAGAGAAGGTGGCGGAGAGACAGATTTCCTCTCTAACCGCGAAGAAACACTCATGCAGATCATGATTTTAAGCACACATATTTAATATTGAATTAAAATCATTTAAATGCTTAAAAACCATGCAAAATACATAAAAATACCAGATGATTCGGGAAAAATCCGAGAATGGGGTACCAACCTGTGATAGAGTTCCTCGCCGAATCCAAAAGCCGCAGAGTCCGAAAAATCCAGCCGACGTGTGATCCGCTCCGCTTTTCTTCCTCTTTATTTCTTTATTTATTTTTCTTTTTGAAAAATTCAAACCACTGTGAGGAGAGGGAGTGTGCGAGATAGGGAGGGATTGGCAGAGTAAGAGATTGGTAGAGAGGGTGAGAGGAGGAATAGAGAGGGAGAGAGAGAGAGAGAGAGAAACGAAAACAGAGTATTAATATACTCTGTTTTTGTTCCTTTCACGTTTTTTTTTTTTGTTTTTAGAAGCTGCTGTTAGGGATGAGAGAGGGAGATGGAAGCATCAAGGGAGAGAGTTAGAGTGAGAGACCGAGTGATTGGGATGGAATCTGAGAGATGAGAGGAGAGCGATGGAGGATTTGGGAGTTGGATTTGTTCTCTTCTTTTTGTACAGAGAGTACTCTGTTGGGAGGGTTGCTCGGAGAGGGTTGTTCGGAGATGCAGAGGGTGATGAGAGATCGTGGAAACAGAGGGAACCAGCGGAGAGTGAGAATCGGCTGTGGAATCAGGGAGTGAGGGAACACAGAGAGGGAGAAGAGTCCTGGAGGGCTGCTGTTGGGGTCCGATATGAGAGATCGAGCGGGGTTTTTGTGTCGAGAGATTTTCTGTTTTAAGAAGGGGAGTGATCTCTGCTCCAAGAAGGATCCGAGAGTTGCCATATTTTATCATCTTTCCCATTGAAAGCCAAGAGAATTTTTTTTATTTCCTTCTTGGTATCCCTTCCAAAGAAACATGCCATACGGTAGCAACATGGTTCACCATGCAATTCTCCTAAGCTTAGCATCTTGCTGTTTCGGTTTCTTCACTCCCTCGCTTTCAAAATAGCAAATGGCTAAATAGAGTTACTATTTCAATCACACTCATCCCCTAGCTTGGTATTTTAATACCCTTATTGCTATTCTTCTCAAGTGTCTGTCTAACAATAAACTCCTTGGAAATCTCCATCCTACGGTTGGAAAGTGATGGGACCAAAATTTAACCTTCAGCTCTTAATAATGGCACTCCTTTTGAATTTTCCGCTACCTTGTATGAACATTATGTATGTCCGATCATCATGGTGGACACAATTCAATTTGTGAAACTCGTGGGCCCCATCAAATTGACCGAACCACCCTTATAATCTTAACCATCCATTTTAATTGCCCACAATTGAAGTAGAATGCGCCCAAAGAATATTCTCCGTAAGAGTGATCCGAAGTACCTAATTAATAGGTCACAACATAGATAGTCATACTCCACAAATCATCCATTGGATGGGCCAATCCACCCAATTAACGGGCCGCAATACATGGGTTGGGCCCACAAATTATTTTCATGGGATAATCCGAGCCATTAATTTATAAAGTTATGCCTCAAAGTTATTTCCGAGAGCTATCCGAACAATTTCAACTTGATGATCGCAACAAAATTTGGTTGTTAAAATACCTCCCTGAAAGCCTGATTATTCCCCTGATGGGCACTTTCATGTACTGGATCGAAGTAGGCTTGAAACCCATTTTTCATTAAGACTATATGCGGGCCCCCTGTTTGATCCAAATTTAAACAAATGCTCAATGCGGGCCCACCAAACGGGTCCGAATTCTCTCTTGCTTGGATTCTCGTGCTAACCCCTCTCAACACTTAGCGGAAAAATGCGAAACCTGGCGGAAATGATTGAAAAGATCGAGAAATCATAAGGGATGGACACGGGAATGGAAAACACCGAAGAACTGATAGAAAAACATTAATTTCTTTTTTGATTAAAGCGGAGCAAAATGGGGTGTCTACACAAGGATTTTCGGTATTTATTCATTTAAGGAATACCAAAGGTTCTACGGTTCATAAATTTCGGCCTCGAATAGCATCCAGGAAAGGGAATCGTGTGCTCTTCCCTTGTGCAATTTAATACTTAGGTTATAGCACCTTATTGCCTGGCATATCTCAGGATTTCCGTGGACAGTAACCTCGGAGCCAATAACATGCTATAGCTTAAATATTCAAATTGTCTAAGATCGATTGCAATTGGGATACCATTATGGATGCACTGGCCATTTTACCAGGAAAATCTAAAGACCCTAAGTTTTTTGTTTCAATGGATTAAGAAATTAATATGTGACAGAAATTTAAAGTTCTTTAGGAATTTTCACAATAATTTTTAATTAATTTCAATTTTTAAATGGATTTTATCAATGTTAAACCGCATGAGTGATTTTACACGTGAAATTATTGCAAACGAATTCGACATGAATTGAAATTTTTACAGCAACAAGATGAGAATGTATGTAGCTTACTGGAAGAGTTTTACAGAGTTTTACATTAAGCTCATATTTAATTTTGATTTAACAATAATGTGACCAGATTGTAAAAATAACACAGAAACTACTAGAAATAGAAGTCTAAATTCATTGAAATTTCTATAGAAATAAGATATGGTTAAACATAGCATGGTGTGAGATTTATATGAATTTTAAAGACCATTTACTACCAATTTCGGATTTTTCAATTTTAAGACCAGATTATGAACTTACACTACATCCCTTAGGAATCAAGATTAGAACTAATTGAAAATTTTACAGCAGTAAGAGACATCATATATAAGACTACTGTAAAACTTTTGAGAATTTTAACTGTGATCTGATGTTAGTAAAAAGTCTCACAAAATCTTATAGTTTTCAAAGAAAGCATCAAATAATATAACAAACAAAATCCAAAAATTCTTAAAATTTCATGGTAGAATGTATCAGCATCATATTATTTTCCCACGAAATTTCACTAATTTTAGAATCTGTTTAGTATATATTTTATGTTTCTTCGTCAAAAAGATATTTTTGAAGAGTTTTCTATTTTTAAAACACGATTTTCGAGAAAATTATGACTCCGGAAAATGTCCTTTAATATTTTCTGATATGATGAACATAAGAAAATTTTTAAATTCCAAAAAATAGATCATCCTGAGATAGCTATTTTTTCGAATTTCGTAATTTCTCAGCCATTATTTTAAATGAAATTCCACTCTTCACTCAAATTTTTGAAATCCTTTCATCCAATGTCCGATCTGATCCGATGGTTACTTTACTCTATTTAGATAGATCAGTGCATTAAATTTCGAGATGAATCGGAATTGAAACACTCATGTAGATCATAATTTTGAGCACACACATATAATATTGAATTAAATTCAATTAAATATTAAAAACCATGCAAAAATACATACAAAATGCCAAATAATCCTGGAAAAATCTGAGAATTGTGCGCCTACCTGCGATGGAGATCCTCGCCGAATCCGAGAGCCGAAAAATTCGAAAAATTCCGCCATCGCTCGATCCGCTCCGCTTTCTCTTTCTTTCTTCGCACTGCGGATGGGGAGAGAGAGGTAGGGAGGGAGAATGTGAGAGTGAGAGGGTGATAGCGGAACGACAGAGAGGGATAGAAAGATAGAGAGATGGAGGGTAACAGAGAGAGAATGGCAGATAATCCGAGAGACAGAGGGCGTGTGGGATAGATAGCGAGAGAGATTGAGTTAGATGGAAATAATGAGAGAATAATAAAGAGAGATAGAGAGAAAGAGAGATAGATGGAGGGACAGAGGCAGAGAGGAACTGAGGGAGAGAGAGAGAGAGAGAGAGAGAGAGAAACCGAGAGAAAAGAAAAAAAAATGAGATACTCTGTTTTTTGTTGTTTTCTTTTCTTTCTTTCTGTCAACTGAAGAGGGCGAGAAAGAGAGAGCTTGAGGGAATGCTGTGCTCCGAGATGAGAGGGACCCAGAGGGCTACGAGATCACAGAGAATTGAGATAGACAGAGCATGGGGGAGGCATCAACCAGAGAGCACCGAGAGAGGGACGGCTGGTTTCTGTAGAAAAACAGATACTCTGTTTTTCTTTACTTCTGCTAGAGAGAGTGCGGGTGAGTGAAATGAGAGACCAGAGAGAGATAGAGGCCCAGATACAGAGAGTGCGAGAGATTGAGAGTTAGAGAAGGTTCGGGGGCCCTGGAGGCAGAGAGAGATTACCCTTTTTTTAGAGCAGAAAACAGCCTCCCCTTTTTCTCTTGGAAAAAACCCCAACCACCTCTTTTCAGCAAGTGAGTATATCTCTTTCTCTCTTAAAACAAATCTTTGCAGGGGGGAAGTTGCCGAGAGGTCTTTCCTTTCTTTTCTTTTACGAATTACACCTCTCTTGCCTTAAAACAGATTCCCCTCTCATTCTTTGTTTCTTTTCTTCATTGATTATGCTATATTTGTCTCAATCTGAAAATAGAATTCTTTACAAAAAAAATTTCTTTTTCTCACGTCTCCTCAAAAACCTCTTTTCTAAAGATGGAATTCAAATATTAGATTTTATTTGGTGGGCCCCAAGCAAGGTAAAAATTCATTTTTCCATTAAAACAATGTGTGGGCCCACTTACTTGACCCAAACTTAGCAGAAATGATAACATGGGTCCACCAAATCATCCTTCCAGACTTTTCTCATTTAGATTTATATGAACACTCTCCTCTCAATAGTTGTTGGAAACGATGGAATACACGGAAAAACATTAGGAACAGACTCTAAAATGAGGAGAACTAATAAACGCCTTTGTTGGATAAAGCGGAACAAAATGGGGTGTCTACAGATGCCCCTATTTGGTAGAGATGACGTAGTCATCGAATACCAAAGCAAAAGTGACAGAGCCATTTTGCGCAGCTTTAATCAACAAAGGACTCTACACAAAATGGAACCTAGACGCAAACATATACTACCTAATGCAAGACCCTAGATGAAATCCTAGAATTTGAACATCTATCAAAAATCATTTACTCTAAACACCATGAGGTGACAGTTTAGAATAACGGAGAATCGGATTTACTCTGGGTGCAAAAATCTTGCAATCCAGAACAAAAGATTATTATGATGCGGCGCCGTTTTCGAACGGGCAATGAAGGAATGGGATACCATTTTCGAATGAATATTCGGAGGGAAAGGAATACCGTTTTTGAACGGTTTCAGAGGAAACTATACGCCATTTTCGAATGGTTTTAGAGAATAACAGATGACTTTCGAAAGATTTTTGAAGAAAATGGAGCATCATTTTTTAATGGGCTTGGATAAGATGAAATACCCTATTTTTACGGATTTCAAGGAAATGAGACATCATAGTTGTATGATGTTCAAAGGGGAGAGACCATTTTCAAACGGCTCGACGAGAATGAAATAGCGTATTTATACGGATTTCAAGAAAAATGAGACATCGTATTCGTATGACGCTCGAAGAGAATTGAGGAGCCATTTTTGAATGGATTCGGAGAGAATGAAATACCATATTTATACGGATTCCACGGAAATGAGATATCACATTTGTGTGATGCTCAAAGAGAATAAGAGACCATAGTTGTATGGACTCGAAGAGAATGGAATACCATATTTATACGGATTCCAAGGAAATGAGATATCACATTTGTGTGATGCTCAAAGAGAATAAGAGACCATAGTTATATGGACTCGAATAGAATGGAATACCATATTTATACGGATTCCAAGGAAAATGAGACACTATATTCATATGATGCTCAAAGATAACTCAGAGATAAGATGACTCAGTGATAATGGAATGCCGTATTTATACGAATTCCAAAGGAATGAGAAAGGAATGAGACATCATATTCGTATGATGTTCAAAGAGAAAAGACTTTTTTCAAATGGACTCAGAGAGAATGAAATAACGTATTTATACGGATTTCAAGGAAATGAGACACCATATTCATATGATGCTCAAAGATAACTCAGAGACAATGGAATATCGTATTTATACGAATTCCAAGGAAATGAGACATCACATTCGTATGATGTTCAAAGAGAAAAGACCACTTTCAAATGGACTCAGAGAGAATATGATAATTTGAGTTTTGAAAGAAATCGAAATTTCCTATTAACAACTTTAGAAGCAAAGGATTTAATAACACTATGCAGCAAAGGACTTTCAGGGCTTGAATATGAGATGCCACTTCATTAGCAACCTGCCCCAGTTTGAGGCATTCTAACCTTCTTCTATTCATTGACCAGAGATCATTCTTCAAAGATTTTTCACCATTCGAGACAGTCTCGCCTCTTCCAAGTTTCTCAGAACCTGTTAATGAACCTGCCTTCAGAGTGATTGCACCCTACAATAATTCTTAAAATAGCATTCGTAAATTTTTTTCTAAAAATAGAACCACAGACATTTGTAATAAAAAAACAAAATAAGAAAGATTACTCAAGTGATGTGGTAATGCTTCCGACTTATCAGTATTTTCATTTGAGTTAGGCTGGCCTCTTTAAAAGAATATTTCTCCATTGATAAACATCTTCACTTATTTTTAAGACAGTGATACTGCATATATCTTTCTATCAACTTTCCGATTGCTAGAAATTAATGCCCCTAGTTTCAGGAATTGTTGTTATTAGCTTTGCCTGACCTACTGTGATTTCAGAGATCGATATAATTCTTCTGGCGTGAACCCAATCTTACCACGACCAAGTCTTCCTTTTTGGATTTTCAACTTGGTGGACCGCTCGGCCTTAACTTTTGCCTGAATCGCCTTTCCAGGTTTTCGACTCAGCAGGCCACCCCCTTAACTTTTGCCTAAGCCGCCCTTTCAGGTTTTCAACTTAGCAGGGGAATGATCCTAAATTTTGCCTAGATCGCCTTTTCAGGTTTTCAATCTAGCGGATCTTCAAGCTCCATTTCTCTTTTTTCTTTTCTCTTTTTCATTTTTTCTTCTCTTTTTTTTTTTTACTTGAACACCAAAAGGACTTTATAGGTGAGGTAGGGCTCTTCAAAGAATGGCTTAAGGTTTTGCAAGAATTTCGACCGAACCTGTGAATAGGTTGCCTACGTATCCCAGTGTAGGAATCAGGTCATGCGTAGTTCAAGGCGAATGCCCCTAATTTGAAGGTATTTTAATTTTTCTTTTCTTTTTGCATGGATCTTTTTTCTTTTTCTTTTCTTTTTTCTTTTCAACTTCTTTTTGGAATGATTGATTTTCTTCTTTTGAAACAACCGAACTCGGTTTGACCGAGCTGCCTACGTACCCCAGTGTAGGGATCAGATCATGCGTAGTTCAGGGCGAATGTCCCTAGTATATTGGGTTTTGAAGGAAAATTTTATTTAGGCTCAAAAGGGTTTGCAAAAGGTTATATATTTTTTAATTTTTGGTTATGAATTTGGGATTTATTCGGCCAAAAGACGGCCTTCTGGTGTTCAAGCATAGAACCTCTTGAATTGATCAAGATTTGTTGGTTCTGGTAATATTTCTCCATTTAAATTACGAAGCTTGACGGCTTTCCGGGTCAGATTTGCTCCACAATGTATGGTCCTGACCAATTTGGTTTGAACTTGCCCCATGGGTCAAACACTAGTGCTCGATTCTCTTTCAGAACAAGATTGCCTTCTTCTAAATCTCTGACCTTAAACCTTTTTATTAAAAGCCCGGGCTATTCTGCGCTGGTAACCTTGCACATAGTAAAGCGCCTTTAACCTCTTCTCATCTAGCATGTTCAACTCTTTATATCTAGCATCTGCCCATTCATTTTCTGGCAACTTAGCCTCAGTCAATACTCGGAGCGAAGGTACACAGATCTCAACAGGTAGCACTGCTTCCATCCCGTAAACAAGAGAGTAAGGGGTTTCCCCAGTTGAAGTTCTAATTGATGTTCTGTAAGCCCACAAGGCGTACGGTAACTTATTCGACCAATCCTTATAAGTTTATGACATTTTGCTAATGATAGTCTTGACATTCTTGTTTGCAGCTTCTACCGCTCCATTTGTCTGCGGCCGATAAGGTGATGATTTATGATGCTTAATCTTGAACTCTTGGCAAAGAGTGATTACTTCTTTCTTGAAATGAGATCTGTTATCTGAGATAAGTTTATGGGGAATTCCATATCTGCATATGATATTGGTTCGTATGAATTTAGCAACTGATGCGGATGTAAGCTTTGCGTAAGAAGTGGCCTCAACCCACTTGGTGAAGTAGTCAATTGCAACGAGTATGTACTCGTGACCATTAGATGACCTAGGAGAAATCTTGCCAATGATGTCAATTCCCCATACCGAAAACGGCCAAGGAGAGGTAAGATAATGCAATTCGGTGGGTGGTACATGGATGAGATTCGCATGTATCTGACATTTATAGCATTTCTTCACAAATGTATGACAATCTGCTTCCAATGTTGGCCAATAGTACCCCAGACGTAGGATCTTCTTTGCCAGCATATTTCCATTCATATGAGGCCCTCACACTCCTTCATGAATATCTGCGAGAATTTCTTCTGCCTGATCTTCATTGACACATAAAAGTTGAATTTCATCGAAAGATCGCCGATACAACTCTCCTCCACAAATGACAAAATTAGCTGCCAATTTCTGCAAAGTCCTTATTTCTTTACTCGACGCCCCATTGGGATGCCCCTGGCCCGAGATGTAGTTCTTTATGTCCGTATACCATGGCTTACCATCAAGACATCTTGCAGCTATCTCTATAGCATCAACATATGCAGGAGCCCATTGCTCTTGAACCGTAATGAGTCTCATCATCATATTGTGAGGTATGTCGATCATAGAAGCTAATGTCGCCAAGGCATCGGCGAATCTATTCTTCAACCTTGGTAAATAACTGAAAGTGATGCACTGGAATTGCTTAGCGAGAACACCCAAGTATTCATGATATGGCTGGAGCTTTTCTTCTTTGGTTCTCCACTCTCCTTGAGTTTGGCAAATAATTAACATCGAATCTCCATATACGTCAAGATTCTCTATGCCTAAGGCCAATGCGGCCTCAAGCCCAACAATGCATGCATCATACTCTGCCATATTGTTGGTGCAATTAAATTGTAACTTAACGGCAAGGGGAACATGCTCATTTCGAGGTGACACAAGCAATGCCCCTACTCCTTGTCCTGCTTGGTTTGCTGCTCCATCAAAATAGAGGGTCCAACCAGTTTCTGGATATTCATCTTCTACCATCATGATCTCTTCATCTGGGAACGTCGGCTTGAAAGGCTGATTTTCTTCTCGGGGTGCCTCTGCCAATTGTTCAGCAATGGCTCGGCCCTTTACTGATTTCTGGGTTACATGGGTGATGTCAAATTCAGACAACAATAACAACCATCTAGCAGTCCTACCGGTCAGGGCTGGTTTTTCAAAGAGATACTTCGGAGGATCCATCCTTGACAAGAGCAAGACCTTATGTGATAAAAGGTAATGCCTGAGTCGCTGAGTAGCCCAAACCAAGGCTAAGCAGGTTTTTTCTAGGACAGTATACTTCTGTTCATATTCCAACATCTTCTTGCTAAGATAATATACAGCCCTTTCATGCTTGGTTTCTGGATCTTGCTGTGCCAACATACAACCCATTGTGGTTTCTATCACTGACAAGTAAAGCAGCAATGGATGCCCCGGTATTACTGGTGCTACTATCGGTGGTTCAGCCAAACTTTGGTTTATCTTCTCAAAGGCCTGTTGACATTCCTTCGTCCATTCTTTGGAAGTATTTTTCTTTAGGAGCTTAAAGATAGGTTCACAAGTTGATGTAAGATGAGCAATGAATCGTCTTAGGAACTGTATCCTTCCTAGGAATCCCCGAATTTCCTTCTCGGTTTTAGGCGGCGGCATCTCCTAGATAGCCTTAGTCTTCTGAGGATCTACCTCTATGCCCCTTTGACTCACCATGGATCCTAGCAACTTACCAGAGGTAATCTCGAATACACACTTGCTAGGATTTTTGGCGAATGTGGTATTTGAGAATTCTTTCAAAGAACTTCTTAAGGTTCGGGATGTGATCTCTCCTTTCCTTAGCTTTTACAATCATATCATCAACATAAACTTCGACTTCTCTATGTATCATGTCATGGAGTAAGGCAGTAGCTGCTCTTTGGTATGTCGCACTGGCATTCTTAAGACCAAATGGCATTACCCGATAGCAATAAGTCCCCATTGTGTAATGAACGAGGTCTTAGCCATGTCCTCGGGTGCCATCTTAATTTGATTGTAACCCGAGAAACCATCCATGGAAGATAGTAATTCATGCCCAGGCGTATTGTCTACCAGGATATCGATATGTGGTAGAGGAAAATCATCCTTTGGACTTGCCTTGTTCAAATCCCTGAAATCTACACACATTCTCACCTTTCCATCTTTCTTTGGTACAGGTACTATGTTTGCGAGCCATTCTGGATATTCCACCACTTGCAGAAACCCAGCATTCAACTGCTTAGTAACCTCTTCCTCTACTTTCAAGACCCACTCGGGCTTCATTCTCCTTAGCTTCTGCTTTTTAGGTTTAATTCCCGGTAACAAAGGTAGCTTGTGCTGAACAATGTCTTCACTCAACCCGGGCATATCTGTGTAGGACCAGGCAAAAACTTCTTTATATTCCTTAAGTAGGTTTATTAATTCATCGTGCTCTTCAGAGGATAGAGTATTTCTAATTCGTATTTCCTGTATTAAATCTTCTGTTCCGATGTTTATAATTTCGATTTCATCTTTAAGAGGCTGGGCTCGGCGCTCCTCCTCTTGTTTGAGCATATGCTGCAATTCAAGGGGAGTTTCGTTGGTCCCTTCTTCCTCGTCTGAGGAGGTAGTGTTATCATTATTAAAGTCAGAAGCAAACACAGAGACATACTGAGAATCAGATTTCATTGAATTGAAAGAAATTACATCATTATCCTTGGACTCATCCTGAACAGGCTCAGGATTCACATAGTAAATAAAATCAGAAAATGACTCGCCTGGACTAGGCACTGACTCAGATTCAATCGACTTGACTGAACTCGACTTAGCAATAACATAAGTAGGAAAAATATCAAAACTCCAATTTGAAAGATTTTTTGTTGCAGGTGCAATCTGACTCTGAGGTTCAGTAAAGGTATCATGGCTCTGAATAACTGCTACTAGCACATCTTCACAGTCTGTCTCTTCTTGCTCTTCAGAATGGTTTAAAACTGGCAGCTCTTGCCAAGCAACATTAAGCACATCTTCTTCAAACAAGGACCCCAACACATCTGGCTCAAGGTAGACTAACCAGTCCTCAACAGTTTTCTCAACGTAACATACCGGTGGTTCTGTTTCTGGGAGAGCAAGGCCACTGAATATTTCAAAACCAGGTATCATGATTCCGGTCACTGAGTCATACCATGGTTCAGAGAACCCATAGTATGGAGAAGTCTCGCCTTCTTTGATAAAGTGACCATTCATCGATAAAGAATATGGAGACATTGGGAGTACCCTTCCGGTGCGGCGGATTTCTTCCTTCAATTTCAACAATTCTTCCATGGCTTCTTCCTCCTCCTCAGTAAGTACATATCTAAGACCGAAAATTCCATGGTTTGCTTTGATTGGGCGCCAGTGAAATGCCTTGCTTGGATCACGGCCCAAATTCATACCAGGAAAGTAATTCATTTTTCTCATTATTTTGTCAACCACAGGACTGATAGCAAAAGGTAAACACAACTCCTCCCGAGAGGCCTCTTCATAGGAAATAGCAGCAACGTCGAACGCGAAACCATTCAAGTTGTAGTCTTCTGCTTTTGCAACTGGGAGGATCAGAGTTTCTCCTGTTATCTGTCCTATTTCTGGCTCTTCGTCACCTCTGACAGTGATCAACTTTCCATCTTTGATGAACTTCAATTTTTGATGAAGGGTTGAAGCAACAACGCCTTCCTTATGCAACCAGGGACGTCCCAGAAGCATATTGAACGAGGCCTTGATATCAATAACTTGAAACTCAACCTCAAATTCTTGATCGCCTATAACGATCTTGATGGTAAGGACCCCAACCACATTTCTGCGGGTGTTGTCATATGCGAGGATACCAACGGTTGATTCGGCAAAATCAGTGGGACCGAAACCCAAGGTAATGGCAGTTCTCAATGGACACACATTCAACGCGGATCTGTTATCTACCAACACAGATGGTACTTTCTTGCCTTCACAGACAATAGTGACATGAAGAGCTCTAGCATGATTCCGACCTTGAGGAGGCAGCTCCTGATCTGAGAAACTAATGACTCTGGTGGCCTGGGTCAGAGCGATAACTTCAGCCAATTGCTCTGGAGATATTTCTGAGGACACCTGTGTTGTATTCAATTCTTTTACACAGCCTCTCTGTGTTTCTTTGATGCTATCAACAATCCCCAAACAGATATAACGGCCTGGGTCTTCTTTAACTGTTGCAAAACTTCATCATCTGGGTCTTTCACATATTGCGGCTCCTCTCCTCGAGCCAATGCCCCTGGATTTTTTACTCTCAATTCAGCAGGTTTGAAAATTCTTCCGCCCCTTGTCACATGTCTGACTTCATCCAATTCTGGCTAATCATAAGTAATAACTTGAGGGACTTGTGGCTCATAGGTGATTACCAAGGGAGGTACAGACTCTCTTAGGTATGATTCATCACAGAATATGATTTGGGGTTCAGAAATGGGTTCTAAGGCACATATGAGGGTGAGAAGGTCAAACTCAGAATCTCCTATGGTTATGGCATTAACGGCAGCAGGAGGGTTAGCATGACCAGGTAGCGGGTTTTGGGTAACATTGGGTCTTGGCTGGAATGCAATGACTTTCACATCAATGAGTTTTTGGATTCTAAATTTCAAGGCAATGCAGTTGTCAGTAAGATGACCAGGACCTCTGTGGTACTCACAGTGTAGGTCAGCTCGCCAATTTGCAGGTAGAGGAATGGGTGGAGGCCGGATGGCAGGTAGGGTTATGCGACCTGAAGCCAGACACTGCTTAAGTACCTCTGAAGATGGAATGGGAAGAGGGGTAAATTCTACCCGGGTTTGTTGCCGAGGTGCGGTCGCGGGTTGAGCGTAGTGCATTACTAGAGGTTCTTGGGACTTGGAGGACTGAGCATTGGAACGAGAGATACTACTGACTTGGGCTGGAGGGGATTTTTTGAAGTCTCTGGGGTTTGGGTTGCTACGGTTAAATACACCTTGAGCCATAGCTTCCTCTATCTGGGTGCCTCCCACAATGAAGTGTTTGAAGTATGGATAATATTGCAAAGACATGTGATACTGGAGTTGGGGGGAAATATTTTTCATGATTATCTGGACCTGCTCTTCCTCAGAAGGGCGCTCCATCATCTGAGCTGCTAGTCTTCTCCATCTCTTCACAAAAATTAGAAAAGATTCCCTCGAATCTTGCTTGGTCCTTTCCAAATCCTTTCTAGTGATTTCTGTCCCATCATCATATTTGAATTGCCTGATGAACTGTTCACCGATATCCTTCCATGTCCTATAACGAGTCTTGTTTAGGACCATGAACCATCTCCTAGCAACCTTGGTTAGGGAAACTGGGAACAATTGAGCCATTTGCTCAGGAGATAAGCCTTGAGGCTGACACATGATGGTGAACATTTGCAAATGTGTGATTGGACAACCCACACCATCATATTTGTCGAAATCTGGCATTTGAAAATTAGCAGGAAGGCGGATTTTCGGGAACAGTGTAAGGTCACTGGGATTGAAACCACCCTGGTCTTGAATCTGGATGTCTTGAACTTTCCTGGCAAGACTTTCTAATTTCTCCATAACTGTCTTATCAACCACGGACTGAGAAGGCCTACTGCGATCCTCGCTGTACTGCTCTTTTTCCAAATCTTCTTCGGCCTTATCAGGGATAGTGATGAATACTGGCTGGGCAGGTGCTGCTGGAGTAGCTGCTTGGTGCATAGGCCCTTTATCCTTAGACAACGACGGTCCCAACTTCTCAGAAAGCTGAGCCTTGATAACTCGGTTCTCTTCTTTGAGTTCTTGAAGCTGCTGGAGAATCAAGGTAACAGTATCGATAATAGCAGCGGGTGGAAGACCGTCTTGGTTGTCTGCCATTGGTGGGGATGAGAAAGAAGGAGATGCTGGGATTCTCAGAGAGGGTGGTGGAGAGACAGAATTCCTCTCCAATCGTGAAGAGATCCGAACCCAAGGAGTAGTTGGGTTAGCTATGGTGTTTACTGCCCTGAAATATTTGAAAGACATATTTTAAAATCAGAAAGAAATAGACAATGATGCACGCATAGACCAAGATAATGAGAGAGAAAGATGAACTTTATTGATCAATCATTAAAGCTTGAGTACAGGGTTCATTCTTTCAAAGATAAACGGATAAGATTAAAATATGAAACTAAGCATTCTTTTTAGACTTCTGACTCTTTTAAAGGTTTGATGATTCTGACATCCCAAGCAGATGAAACGGCCTTGACAATCTTGGGCTTGAGATGCTCAGGCGGATAAAAATGACGAAGGGGAGGCACAATAGATTGCTCCCTTCCATACTGACGCAGGATCCTGGCAGGAACATAAAAGGAAGTCTTTTTGAGACCAAGAAGGCGAACGTAGTTAGCTTCTCCGGGGTTGAAGACAGCTTCTTAGATTCCAGGAATTTGCCAATAAATCTGATCTTGTTGGCGAGAATTTAACCATTCAACCCAATCGTTTTTATGATCGAAAGAAACATCATGACGCCATTCGCTGAAGGTGTACAACGTGTGATCAAAATGTACAGGAGCTGCAATTTTTAGCTTGTGGCACAACCACACCTGGAGTAATGCAGGACATCACGAGAAAGAACCAACGAAGGAGCGAACATAAGAGCCTGGACCTGAGCTGGCACGAAGACGAGCCATATCATCCAATCCATTGAAGGTTTCTGCAAGCATAGTAGGAATTGGATTGGCGCCACGATCCATTTGATCAACGAGGTCCAGAAGAACAGCTGACGCAAAGCGAGAACGCTGGACAGTGAGGAACCTAGCAAAGGAGCAGAATCTCAAAGCGCGCCGTCGGGCTTTTTGAATATCAACAGCACCAATGTGTCCAATAGGAGGGTAAATGTCAATCAGAGGTTGCATGGACACTACTTGGCCTTTCATGAAAGAGTTCATGGATTCATCTGGATTATTCATTAAGCGAAGGAACAAAGGATGATAATCTGGAACACAGGATGGCTTCACTAGAGGGCCACCCACAGGATATTCCAATAAGGCACACCATTCTTCAAAGGTGGGACACATTTCTTGGTTGCCAAAACGGAAGACATGATGATCGGGATCCCAACACTCTGATGCGGCATATAGTAATCCCCAATCGAGCTTAATGGTTGCCACGTAGCCGAAGAGATTTTTCTCTTGCTCACTTATGGCATAGATGTGAGATTCTCTTAATGTACCACGGATCCAATCAAGAATTGTACGAGTAGACATGGTGCCGGTAAGCCAAGAAAAGGGATACAAGAATGATCAGGATTTATATGAACACAAGATTGGGATAAGTTCCTGCTAGTACAAAGAAAGTATGAATACATGATCGAATCACATGATAGAATATTGAAAGACGTACGATCAAGAGATGAGATGAGATAGCATAAGATTGCTTTCAAGGGATAGATCATGAATGACTAATCCTATGAGATCTTTGGAAATGATGGGATTTATATCCTAACCCCAAAGGGAAAGTTTTTAATCTTCGTACATTTTAATAGTGTTACCTGAAGGCATCAAACCCTAATCCTAATCTAACGGAGTGGAGAGAGGATCTCGACTCATGACTTTGTTTGTGTACCTAAGGACCGATCGTAGCCATTAGAAAATGGACCACGGCCTAATCTAGACACCATTGGATAAGATATCCTAATCTAAGCTCACACACGTGATGCACATGTGTTCGTATACTACATGCATGTGTGGGTTAATCTAGGGGTAAGGCCAAGAGTTCCCTTAGCGCGAATCCGTGTTCAATATACTGTACCAGTGTCCGGCGTATCAGTACGTGAACAAGAGATCCGTTTACGCACCATGAGGTGCTAGGCTAAGGGTGGAATGCTTCTCTAGTACAGAGGCACCAGGTGATGAAATCCCAGTCAACCATGCTAGATAACACTCCGGGTTCCTAAAATAGGACGTGTGTGCATATGAGATGCAAGGGTTTAGATGCAAGTGATGTAAGTGTGTGCAATATGTTTGTGCAATCTATGATGCCTTCAGGTTTTGTTAGATTAAATTTGAGTAAAATGTGATGAGAAAATAAAACATACAAACTAATCTAACAAGTATATAAGAGATAGAGTTTTCATGAGCCAGTTAAATTAAATTCAAATGAGTTATCCTTTGAAGTTTTAATGAAGTTAGGTGGTCCCCAGCAGAGTCGCCAAACTGTGGGACCCGATCCCGCGAGAGGGGTGGGGCACGTGCCGCCACGCTCTCTCTTGGTCTCTCGTACTCACGCGAATGGCGTGTGCTTTATTATTATTGATTTTAATTCATCTTTTATGTGAACTTGGGATCACTAACGCAATCCGAATTCCACCCAAAAGAGACTGACAGAGTCGCCACCTAGATGTGGGATCTAGGACCCGAAATTAACCAGAAATCTAGACTCGCTACCTGGTTACGAGAATGGAAGGTATGGGGATTTATCCACCACATGCCCCATTCCTGCCCGATAATTGGTCTTCGATTCCAAAAGCTAACTCTTTTAAATTTATTTTAAATGGCTCATTCAACTCTTTGTTAATGTGCGAACTATGTGACATGCATCCTATGATCTAATTTCAATGTGAATCCTAAATGTGTATCTTGATTTATTAATTTGTCTGGATTCAATCTAAGTGAAAGTTCTCCTAAAATTCTAATTTCATGGAAAGTCCTAAGTGATTTAATTAAGAATTTACAAGAAAATTAATATATAAAACCCCAGAATTTGTTGTGGAGCCGACTCGCGGTTGGTATGCCATCAAGCATCCAAGCTGCCTACGTACCCAAGCCTCACTGGGATCAGAGTCGACGTAGTTCGGTGCACCTAAGCTAAGCTACTTATGCCTAACTCAACTAAGACACTGACCTAGACTGGATTTACTGTTTCAATAGTTTTAAGAGAAGTTATTTAATTCAAGTTGAGGATTTTATTATCCTAGGATTTCATTTAAGATGCTGTATGATTCTTATCTAAATGCAAGTTGTCCCTTAGGCTAATGCAGGTTAGCCTACATCCTAGGTAACTAGGCTTGTCCTAGGGAAAGTTTGGGTGACTAGTGTAACTAGACCTATGGCACGGTTGCTATCCATAACAAACGTCCGTGATGAGACTGGACTCCTAACTCTAGGACTTCCTAAAACCTAGGATTCCCTAAAACTTAGGACGCGACACGACGTAAGTGTTCCTAAATTGGGCTCTAATGGTTCTTATGATGGAAACCGTAATCCAACGGTTCCGAAAGACATGAGGTAAATCGATCCAAGTTCTTAAGTTAATGAATTTCAGATTTCAAGAATTTTCGGTTTTTATTCATTTAAGGAATACCAAAGGTTCTACGGTTCATAAATTTCGGCCTCGAATAGCATCCACGAAAGGGAATCGTGTGCTCTTCCCTTGTGCAATTTAATACTTAGGTTATAACACCATATTGCCTGGCATATCTCAGGATTTTCGTGGACAGTAACCTCGGAGCCAATAACATGCTATAGCTTAAATATTCAAATTGTCTAAGATCGATTGCAATTGGGATACGATTATGGATGCACTGGCCATTTTACCAGGGAAATCTAAAGACCCTAAGATTTCTGTTTCAATGGATTAAGGAATTAATATGTGACAAAAATTTAAAGTTCTTTAGGAATTTTCACAATAATTTTTAATTAATTTCAATTTTTAAATGGATTTTATCAATGTTAAACCGCATGAGTGATTTTACACGTGAAAATATTGCAAACGAATTCGACATGAATTGAAATTTCTACAGCAACAAGAAGAGAATGTATGTAGCTTACTGGAAGTGTTTTGCAGATTTTTACATTAAGTTCCTATTTAATTTTGATTTAATAATAATGTGACCAGATTGTAAAAATAACACAGAAAATACTAGACATAGAAGTCTAAATTCATTGAAATTTGTACAAAAATAATATATTGGTAAACATAGTATTCTGTGAGATTTTCATGAATTTTAAAGACCATTTACTACCAATTTCGGATTTTTCAATTTTAAGACCAGATTATAAACTTACACTACATCCCTTAGGAATCAAGATCAAAACCAATTGAAAATTTTACAGCAGTAAGAAACATGAAATATAAGACTACTGTAAAAATGTTGAGAATTTTAACTGTGATCTGATGTCAGTAAAAATTCTCACAAAAGCTGATAATTTTCAAAGAATGCATCAAATAATATACCAAAAAAATCCACAAATTCTTAAAAATTCATGGTGGGATGTATCAGCATCATATTATTTTCTCACGAAATTTCACTAATTTTGGAATCTTTTTAGTATATATTTTATTTTTCTTCGTCAAAAAGATGTTTTTGAAGAGTTTTCTATTTTTAAAACACGATTTTCGAGAAAATTAAGACTCCGAAAAATGTCCGATCCGATCTGATGGTTACTTTACTCTATTTAGATAGATCAGTGCATTAAATTTCGAGATGAATCGGAATTGAAACACTCCTGTGAGCATGATTTTGAGCACACACATATAATATTGAATTAAATTCAATTAAATATTAAAAACCGTGCAAAAATAAATACAAAATGCCAAATAATCCTGGAAAAATCTGAGAATTGTGCGCCTACCTGAGATGGAGATCCTCGCCGAATCCGAGAGCCGAAAAATCCAAAAAATTCCGCCGCCGCTCGATCCGCTCCGCTTTCTCTTTCTTTCTTTCTTTCTTTTTTCTTTGTTTCTTCGCACTGCGGGTGGGGAGAGAGAGGTAGGGAGGGAGAATGTGAGAGTGAGAGGGTGATAGCGAAACGACAGAGAGGGATAGAAAGATAGAGAGATGGAGGGTAACAGAGAGAGAATGGCAGATAATCCGAGAGACAGAGGGCGTGTGGGATAGATAGCGAGAGAGATTGAGTTAGATGGAAATAATGAGAGAATAATAAAGAGAGATAGAGACAAAGAGAGATAGATGGAGGGACAGAGGCAGAGAGGAACTGAGGGAGAGAGAGAGAGAGAGAGAGAGAGAGAGAGAGAGAGAGAAACCGAGAGAAAAGAAAAAAAAATGAGATACTCTGTTTTTCGTTGTTTTTCTTTTCTTTCTTTCTGTCAACTGAAGAGAGCGAGAAAGAGAGAGCTTGAGGGAGGAACCCAGAGGGCTGCGAGATCACAGAGAATTGAGATAGACAGAGCATGGGGGAGGCATCAACCAGACAGCACCTAGAGAGGGACGGCTGGTTTCTGTAGAAAAACAGATACTCTGTTTTTCTTTACTTCTGCTAGAGAGAGTGCGGGTGAGTGAAATGAGAGACCAGAGAGAGATAGAGGCCCAGATACAGAGAATGCAAGAGATTGAGAGTTAGAGAAGGTTCGGGGGCCCCGGAGGCAGAGAGAGATTACCCTTTTTTTAGAGCAGAAAACAGCCTCCCCTTTTTCTTTTGGAAAAAACCCCAGCCACCTCTTTTCAGCAAGTGAGTATATCTCTTTCTCTCTTAAAACAAATCTTTGCAGGGGGAAAGTTGCCGAGAGGTCTTTCCTTTCTTTTCTTTTACGAATTACACCTCTCTTGCCTTAAAACAGATTCCCCTCTCATTCTTTGTTTCTTTTCTTCATTCATTATGCTATATTTGTCTCAATCTGAAAATAGAATTGTTTACAAAAAAAATTTCTTTTTCTCACGTCTCCTCAAAAACCTCTTTTCTAAAGATGGAATTCAAATATTAGATTTTATTTGGTGGGCCCCAAGCAAGGTAAAAATTCATTTTTCCATTAAAACAATGTGTGGGCCCACTTACTTGACCCAAGCTTAGCAGAAATGATAACATGGGTCCACCAAATCATCCTTCCAGACTTTTCTCATTTAGATTTATATGAACACTCTCCTCTCAATAGTTGTTGGAAACGATGGAATACACGGAAAAACATTAGGAACAGACTCTAAAATGAGGAGAACTAATAAACGCCTTTGTTGGATAAAGCGGAACAAAATGGGGTGTCTACACAATCAGAGGCCACCAAATTATCTTTCAGGGGAACGAAATATCGTTCCAAAATTCGGTGGGATGACTGCATCTTGGTCCATTTTATAAAGACTGCGGAACGTCACCTAAAATTAAAACCACCATAACTCTCTGATTTTAAGTCCAAAAGTGGTGAAATTTCTACTAATCAGAGGTCTTCAAATTCTCTTTCAGGGGAAAGAAATCTCGTTTCAAAATTCGGTGGGATGAGTGCGTCTTGGTTCGTTTTGTAAAGAGTGTGAAATGTCACCCAAAATTGTAACCTCCACAACTCTCTCATTTTAAGTCCAAAAGTGGCGAAATTTCTACCAATCGTAGGTCTTCAAATTCTCCTTCAGAGGAAAGAAATCTCGTTTCAAAATTCAGTGGGATGAGTGCGTCTTGGTCCATTTTATAAAAGTGTGTGAAACGTTACCAAAAATGAAAACCTCCATGACTCTCTCATTTTAAGTCCAAAAGTAGTGAAATTTTTACCAATCGCCTTCAAATTCTCTTTCAGGGAAAAGAAATCTCGTTTCAAAATTCGGTGGGATGAGTGCATCTTGGTCCATTTTTTAAGGAGTGTGCGAAACGTCACTCGAAATTAAAACCTCCACAACTCTCTCATTTTAATTCCAAAAGTGGTGAAATTTCTACTAATCGGATGCCTTCAAATACTCTTTCAGGGAAAAGAAATCTCGTGTCAAAATTTGGTGGGATGAGTGCATCTTGGTCCGTTTTCTAAAGAGTGTGTGAAATGTCACCCGAAATTAAAACCTACATAACTCTCTCATTTTAAGTCCAAAACTGGTGAAATTTCAACCAATCGGTGGTCTTCAAATTGTCTTTCAGGGGAAAGAAATCACGTTTAAAAATTCGGTGAGATGGGAGCGTCTTGGTCCATTTTAGAGTGTGCGAAACGCTACCATAAATTACGACCTCCATAACCCTCTCTTTTTAAGTCCAAAAGTGGTGAAATTTATACCAATTGGAGGTCATCAAATTCTCTTTCACAGGTAAGAAATCTCGTTTCTTAATTCGGTGGGATGAGAGCATCTTGGTCCGTTATATAAGGAGTGTGCGAAACTTCACCCCAAATTAAAACCTCCACAACTATCTAATTTTAATTCCGAAAGTGGTGAAATTTCTACCAATCGGAGGTCTACAAATTCTCTTTCAGGGGAAAGAAATCTCGTTTCAAAATTCGGTGGGATGAGAGCGTCATTGGCCGTTTTATAAAGAGTGTGCGAAACGTCACTCAAAATATAAACCTCCTTAACTGTCTCATTTTTAGTCCAAAAGTGGTGAAATATCTACTAATCGGAGGTACTGAAATTCTGTTTCAGGGGAATGAAATCTCGTTTTAATATTCAGTGGGATGAGAGCGGTCTGGTACGTTTTATAAAGTGTGCGCGATACATCACCAAAAATTTAAACCTCCATAACTCTCTCATTTTAAGTCAAAAGTGGTGAAATTTCTACCAATTGGAGGTCTTCAAATTGTCTTTCAGGGGGAAGAAATCTCATTTTAAAATTTGGTGGGATGAGAGTGGTCTGCTCCGTTTCATAAAGAGAGCCCGATACGTCACCCAAAATTAAATTCTCCATAACTCTCTCATTTTCTGTTTAAAAGCGGTGAAATTTTTACCAATCGGAGGTCTTCAAATTCACTTTCAGGGGAAAGAAATCTTGTTTCAAACGTCGGTGGGATTAGCGTCTTGGTCCGTTTTATAATGAGTGTGCGAAACGTCACCCACAATTAAAACCTTCGTGACTCTCTCATTTTAAGTTTAAAAGTGGTGAAATTTCTATCAATCGGAAGTCTTCATATTCTCTTTCAGGGGAAAGAAATCTCGTTTCTAAATTCGGTGGGATGAGGGCATCTTGGTCAGTTATATAATGAGTGTGTGAAACGTCACCCCAAATTAAAACCTCCACAACTATCTAATTTTAATTCCGAAAGTGGTGAAATTTCTACCAATCGGAGGTCTACCAATTCTCTTTCAACGGAAAGAAATCTCGTTTCAAAATTCGGTGGGATTAACGTCTTAGTCCGTTTTATAATGAGTGTGCGAAACGTCACCCAAAATTAAAACCTTCGTAACTCTCTCATTTTAAGTTTAAAAGTGGTGAAATTTCTATCGATCGGAAGTCTTCAAATTCTCTTTCAGGGGAAAGAAATCTCGTTTCTAAATTCGGTGGGATGAGAGCGTCTTGGTCAGTTATGTAATGAGTGTGCGAAACGTCACCCAAAATTAAAACCTTCGTTACTCTCTCATTTTAAGTTTAAAAGTGGTGAAATTTCTATCAATCGCAAGTCTTCATATTCTCTTTCAGGGGAAAGAAATCTCGTTTCTAAATTCGGTGGGATGAGAGCATCTTGGTCTGATAGGTAATGAGTGTGCGAAACGCCACCCAAAATCAAAACCTCCACAACTCTATCGTTTTAATTCCAAACGTGGAGAAATTTCTACAAATCGGAGGGCTTCAAATTCTCTTTCTGGGGAAAGAAATTTCGTTTCAAATTTCGGTACTTTGAGTGCGTCTTGGTCTGTTTTCTAAAGAATGTGCAAAACGTCACCTGAATTTAAAACCTCCATAACTCTCTCATTTTAAGTCCAAAACTGGTTATATTTCTACCAATCGGAGGCCTTCAATTGTCTTTCAGGGAAAAGAAATCTAGTTTCAAAATTCGGTGGGATGAGTGGGTCTTGGTTTGTTTTCTAAGGAGTGTGTGAAACGTCACCCGAAATTCAAACCTCAACAACTCTCTCATTTTAATTCCAAAAGTGGTGAAATTTCAACTAATCGGAGGCCTTCAAATTCTCTTTCAGGGAAAAGAAATCCGTTTCAAAATTTGGTGGGATGAGTGCGTCTTGGTCTGTTTTCTAAAGATTCTGTGAAACGTCACCCGAAATTAAAACCTCCTTAACTCTCTCATTTTCACTCCAAAAGTGGTGAAATTTCAACCAACCAGGGGTCTTCAAATTGTCTTTCAGGGGAAAGAAATCTCATTTCAATATTCGGTGGGATGGGAGCATGTTGTTCCATTTATAATGAGTGTGCGAAACATTACCATAAATTACGAACTCCATAACTCTTTTATTTTAAGTCGAAAAGTGGTGAAATTTCTACCAATCGGAGGTCTTCAAATTCTCATTCAAGGGAAGAAATCTCATTTCAAAATTTTGTGGGATGAGAGTGTCCAGATCCGTTTTATAATGAGTGTGCGAAACGTTACCAAAAATTAAAACCTCTATAACTCTCTCATTTTTAGTCCAAATGTGATGAAATTTGTACCAATCGGAGGTCTTCAAATTCTCTTTCAGGGGAAGGAAATCCTATTTCCAAATTCGGTGGGATGAGAGCGTCTTAGTCTGTTTTATAAGAAGTGTGCGAAACGTCACCCAAAATATAAACCTCCTTAACTGTATTATTTAAAGTCCACAAGTGGTGAAATTTTTACTAATCGGAGGTCTTGAAATTCTGTTTCAGGGGAATGAAATCACATTTTAATATTCAGTGGGATGAGAGCGGTCTGGTACGTTTTGTAAAGTGTACGCGACACATCACCAAAAATTAAAACCTCCATAACTCTCTCATTTTAAGTCCAAAAGTGGTGTAATTTCTACCAATCGAAGGTCTTGAAATTGTCTTTCAGGGAAAGAAATCTCATTTTAAAATTTTTGTTTTTGGAAAGAAATTTCATTTTATTATTTGTAAAGTGTCCGCGATACATCACCAAAAATTAAAACCTCCATAACTCTCTCATTTTAAGTCCAAAAGTGGTGAAATTTCTACCAAGCAGAGGCCTTCAACTTCTCTTTTAGGGGAAAGAAATCTCGTTTCAAAATTCGGTGGGATGACTGCGTCTTGGTCCGTTTTATAAATAGTGTGCGGAACGTCACCAAAAATTAAAACCCCAGTAACTCTCTGATTTTAAGTCCAAAAGTGGTGAAATTTCCACCATTCAGAGGTCTTCAAATTCTCTTTCAGGGGAAAGAATTCACGTTTCAAAATTCGGTGGGATGAGTGCGTCTCGGTCCATTTTGTGAAGAGTGTGTCAAATGTCACCCAAAATTATAACCTCCATAACTCTCTTATTTTAAGTCGAGAAGTGGTGAAATTTCTTCCAATCGGAGCTCTTCAAACTCTCATTCAAGGGAAGAAATCTCATTTCAAAATTTTGTGGGATGAGAGTGTTCTGGTCCGTTTTATAATGAGTGTGCGAAACGTTACCAAAAATTAAAACCTCCATAACTCTCTCATTTTAAGTCCAAATGTGATGAAATATCTACCAATCAGAGGTCTTCAAATTCTCTTTCAGGGGAAGGAAATCCCGTTTCCAAATTCGGTGGGATGAGAGCGCCTTGGTCTGTTTTATAAGAAGTGTGCGAAACGTCACCCAAAATACCCGTTTCCAAATTCGGTGGGATGAGAGCGCCTTGGTCTGTTTTATAAGAAGTGTGCGAAACGTCACCCAAAATATAAACCTCCTTAACTGTATTATTTAAAGTCCACAGGTGGTGAAATTTTTACTAATCGGAGGTCTTGAAATTCTGTTTCAGGGGAATGAAATCTCATTTTAATATTCAGTGGGATGAGAGCGGTCTGATACGTTTTGTAAAGTGTGCATGATACATCACCAAAAATTAGAACCTCCATAACTCTCATTTTAAGTCCAAAAGTGGAGAAATTTCTACCAATCGGAGGTCTTGAAATTGTCTTTCAGGGGAAAGAAATCTCAATTTAAAATTTTTGTTTTATAAAGAAATCTTATTTTATTTTTTGTAAAGTGTTTCCGATGCATCACCAAAAATTAAAACCTCCATAACTCTCTCATTTTAAGTCCCAAAGTGGTGAAATTTCTACCAATCGGAGGTCTTCAAATTGTCTTTCAGGGGAAAGAAATCTCATTTTAAAATTCGGTGGGATGAGAGTGGTCTGCTCTATTTTATAAAGAGTACGCGATACGTCACCCAAAATTAAATTCTCCATAACTCTGTCATTTTCTGTTTAAAAGCGATGAAATTTCCACCAATCGGAGGTCTTCAAATTCTCTTTCAGGTGAAAGAAATCTCGTTTCAAAATTCAGTGAGATTAGCATCTTGGTCCGTTTTATAATGAGTGTGCGAAACGTCACCCAAAATTAAAACTTCGTAACTCTCTCATTTTAAGTTTAAAAGTGGTGAAATTTCTATCAATCGAAAGTCATATTCTCTTTCAGGGGAAAGAAATCTTGTTTCTAAATTCAGTGGGATGAGAGCATCTTGGTCAGTTATGTAATGAGTGTGCGAAACGTCACCCAAAATTAAAACCTCCACCACTCTCTCATTTTAATTCCAAAAGTGGAGAAATTTCTACAAATCGGAGGGCTTCAAATTCTCTTTCAGGGGAAAGAAATCTCGTTTCAAAATTTGGTGGTATGAGTGCGTCTTTGTCCGTTTTCTCAAGAAAAGGGTGAAACGTCACCCGAAATTAAAACCTCCATAACTCTCTCATTTTAAGTCCAAAAGTGGTGAAATTTCAACCAATCGGATGTCTTCAAATTGGCTTTCAGGGGAAAGAAATCTCGTTTCAATTCGGTGGCATGGGAGCGTCTTGGTCCGTTTTATAGTGAGTGTGCGAAACGTTACCAAAAATTAAAATCTCCATGACTCTCATTTTAAGTCAAAAAGTGGTGAAATTTCTACTAATCGGAGGCGTTCAAATTCTCTTTCAAGGGAAAGAAATCTCATTTTTAAATTCGGTGGGATGAGAGCGGCTTGGTCTGTCATATAAGGAGTGTGCGAAACGTCACCCAAAATTAAAACCTCCACAACTATCTAATTTTAATTCCGAAAGTGGTGAAATTTCAACCAATCGGAGGGCTTCAAATTCTCTTTTAGGGGAAAGAAAGGTCGTTTCAAAATTTGGTGGGATGCGAGCGTCTTGGCCCGTTTTATAAAGAGTGTGCGAAACGTCACCCGAAATTAAAACCTCCATAACTCTCTCATATTTTGTCCAGAAGTGGTGAAATTTCTACAAATTGGAGATCTTGAAATTCTCTTTCAGGGGAAGGAAATCCCGTTTTTATATTCGGTGGGATGAGAGCGGTCTGGTACATTTTATAAAGTGTGCGCGATACGTCACCAAAAATTAAAACCTCCATAACTCTCTCATTTTAAGTCCAAAAGTCGTGAAATTTCTACCAATCGGAGGTCTTGAAATTCTCTTTCAGGGGAAAGAAATCTCGTTTTAAAATTCGGTGGGATGTGAGCGGTTTGGTCCATTTTTTAATGAGTGCACGATGCGTCACCCAAAATTAAATTCTCCATAACTCTTTCATTTTAAGTTTAAAAGCGGTGAAATTTCTACCAATCGGTGGTCTTCAAATTCTCTTTTAGGGGAAACAAATCTCGTTTCAAAATTCGATGGGATCAGCGTCTTGGTCCGTTTTATAATGACTGTGCGAAACATCACCCAAAATTAAAACCTTCATAACTCTCTCATTTTTAGTTTAAAAGAGGTGAAATTTTTACCGATCGAAGGTCTTCAAATTCTCTTTTAGGGGAAAGAAATCTCGTTTCTAAATTCGGTGGGATGAGAGCACCTTGGTCCGTTATATAATGAGTGTGCGAAACGTCACCCAAACTTAAAACCTCAACAACTCTCTCATTTTAATTCCAAAAGTGGTGAAATTTCTACTAATCGGAGGCCTTCAAATTCTCTTTCAGGGGAAAGAAGTCTCATTTCAAAATTCAAGGGGATGAGTGCGTCTTGGTCCGTTTTCTAAAAAGAGTGCGAATTGTCACCCGAAATCAAAACTTCTGTAACTCTCTTATTTTCAGTCCAAAAGTGGTGAAATTTCAACCAATCAGAGGTCTTCAAATTGTCTTTCAGGGGAAAGAAATCTCGTTTCAAAATTTGGTGGGATAGGAGCGTCTTGGTCCGTTTTATAATTAGTGTGAAAAAACGTTTCCAAAAATTAAAACCTCCATAACTCTCTCATTTTAAGTCCAAAAGTGGTAAAATTTCTACCAGCCAGAGGTCTTCAAATTGTCTTTCAAGGGAAAGAAATTTCGTTATAAAATTCGGTGGGATGTGTGCGGTCTGGTCCGTTTTTTATTGAGTGCATGATACGTCACCCAAAATTAAATTCTCCATAAATCTCTTATTTTAAGTTTAAAAGCGGTGAAATTTCTACCAATTGGAGGTCTTCAAATTCACTTTCAGGGGAAAGAAATCTCGTTTCAAAATTTGGTGGGATGAGTGCGTCTTGGTCCGTTTTCTAAAGAGTGTGCGAAATGTCACCCGAAATTAAAAAGCTCCATAACTCTCTCATTTTAAGTCCAAAACTGGTGAAATTTCAACCAATCGGTGTTCTTCAAATTGTCTTTCAGGGGAAAGAAATCTCGTTTAAAACTTTGGTGGGATTGGAGCGTCTTGGTCCATTTTAGAGTGTGTGAAACGCTACCATAAATTACGACTCCATAACTCTCTCTTTTAAAGTCCAAAAGTGGTGAAATTTATACCAATCGGAGGTCATCAAATTCTCTTTCAGGGGTAAGAAATCTCGTTTCTTAATTCGGTGGGATGAGAGCATCTTGGTCCATTATATAAGGAGTTTACGAAACGTCACCCCAAATTAAAACCTCCACAACTATCTAATTTTAATTTCGAAAGTGGTGAGGTCTACCAATTCTCTTTCAGGGGAAAGAAATCTCGTTTCAAAATTCGGTGGGATGAGAGCTTCATGGGCCGTTTTATAAAGAGTGTGCGAAACGTCACCCAAAATATAAACCTCCTTAACCGTCTCATTTTTAGTCCAAAAGTGGTGAAATTTCTACTAATCGGAGGTATTGAAATTCTGTTTCAAGGGAATGAAATCTCGTTTTAATATTCAGTGGGATGAGAGCGGTCTGGTACGTTTTGTAAAGTCTGCGCGATACATCACCAAAAATTTAAACCTCCATAACTCTCTCATTTTAAGTCAAAAGTGGTGAAATTTCTACCAATCGGAGGTCTTCAAATTGTCTTTGAGGGGAAAGAAATCTCATTTTAAAATTTGGTGGGATGAGAGTGGTCTGCTCCGTTTTATAAAGAGTGCCCGATACGTCACCCAAAATTAAATTCTCCATAACTCTCTCATTTTCTGTTTAAAAGCGGTGAAATTTCTACCAATCGGAGGTCTTCAAATTCACTTTCATGGGAAAGAAATCTCACTTCAAACATTGGTGGGATTAGCATCTTGGTCCGTTTTATAATGAGTGTGCGAAACGTCACCCACAATTAAAACCTTCGTGACTCTCTCATTTTAAGTTTAAAAGTGGTGAAATTTCTATCAATCGGAAGTCTTCATATTTTCTTTCAGGGGAAAGAAATCTCATTTCTAAATTCGGTGGGATGAGAGCATCTTGGTCAGTTATATAATGAGTGTGTGAAACGTCGCCCCAAATTAAAACCTCCACAACTATCTAATTTTAATTCCGAAAGTGGTGAAATTTCTACCAATCGGAGGTCTACCAATTCTCTTTCAGCGGAAAGAAATCTCGTTTCAAAATTCGGTGGGATTAACTTCTTGGTCCGTTTTATAATGAGTGTGCGAAACGTCACCCAAAATTAAAACCTTCATAACTGTCTCCTTTTAAGTTTAAAAGTGGTGAAATTTCTATCAATCGGAAGTCTTCAAATTCTCTTTCAGGGGAAAGAAATCTCGTTTCTAAATTCGGTGGGATGAGAGCGTCTTTGTCAGTTATGTAATGAAAGTGCGAAACGTCACTCAAAATTAAAACCTTCGTAACTCTCTCATTTTAAGTTTAAAAGTGGTGAAATTTCTATCAATCGAAAGTCTTCAGATTCTCTTTCAAGGGAAAGAAATCTTGTTTCTAAATTCGGTGGGATGAGAGCATCTTGGTCTGATAGGTAATGAGTGTGCGAAACGTCACCCAAAATTAAAACCTCCACAACTCTATCGTTTTAATTCCAAACGTGGAGAAATTTCTACAAATCGAAGGGCTTCAAATTCTCTTTCAGGGGAAAGAAATCTCGTTTCAAATTTCGGTTCTCAACCTTGAATATATCTACAGACGATGAAAGCTTTCTTTCTACTAAACACTCTCAAATTGAGTCTGCTCTACCTACATTTGCCAGCCGTTAATAGTTGTTAGTGTCTGCGTTGCTTGGTTCTACTTTTACCATAAAGATCATGCTGCATATTAGGCTGCATTAGTTCAATTTGAATGCTTTAAAGGCACTGAAATAACACTTTTATTTCTTCTATTAAATTAACACTTTTGTAAAAGGTTTACAAATCCTAAAAAAGGTAACTGCGAAAGAACAAATAAAAAATCTGTTGAATTAACTGAGTGCTATTATTCAAAATAGAATACTAGCATTTTCAGTCTACCTTTCCGTACATAAGCCAACAAAATTTAGGAATACAATGATCAAATTAGGGCTGAAATCTCTGCAAAAGTGTTAGGATTGTTGTGGAGAATTGGGATCTTGTTTTTAATAATGTTAGGGTTTTGAATTGTTCAATTGCCTATTCTCTTGATAAGGAATTCCAGCGCTTCAGTTGCAAACTAAGTTGGAGAGACAGAAAATGAGAAATTTGGGTTTTATAGACTCAGTTTCGAGGCCCATAATTTGGAAAGATCCGCGGACTAATGGAACCATCTATCTGCAAGACTGTACGCTAGATTTCTGTTGTTTCAGCTCCTCGACGACGTATGACTATGGCACCACTGTCATGGTCTACCCGGCCCGGCAAAGCAGAAAGATTCATAACAGCATAGTGAAGATCTTCTTTTAGAGGGTTGGGTTCCCCTCCTAATGAAAATTTCACTCTTTTTATTTCTTCTACATGTTGTTTTGCTACTGAATAACCAACATGCTCATTTTTTCTTTTGGCCTCACTCATTTTTCTTTTGGCCTCACAGCACCCCATGCATATGAGCTTATCTCAATAAGATCAGCCAGAAGAGGAAGAAAGATTGTAGAAACTTCATCTCTAGATTTATCCGAAAAGACTATAGAGGTTAGTGTTCTATCTTCACTTTTCTCTTTTTAGCTATGATTAAAACTTAAACTAGGACAAGTCTCAAATTTGTGTTGATTGGTTCTCTCCAATATTAAGAGAGCCCTTCAAATGAAGGCTTTATTTAAAGAATTTCAGCTAACATATTTACAGAGGTTTGAAGTGGGGAATACCGAGGAACTAAAGGGGAGAACATAGACACTTAAACCTTCAAGAAATGATAATGTTAAGAGAGGAAGGAATGTGTTAGTAAAATCTAGTGATAGAACTGATAGTGAAGATGTCGTTGTTGGAGAAAATGATCTTCACATAATGAGGTCTGTGAGGCAAAAGCAACATGTTACATATAATGACGACTTTGTGTACCCTCTTGATGACAAACCTGTTGAGAAGAAAAGGAAGTGTTTTGATGATGCAAAGACCAGCTCTAGCAATGGCATTGAAGGCCATAATTCTACTCTACTGTCTCCAATAATCTATGAGTGTCCTAATCCTAAATTTTACAATTTTGAAGGAAATATATGTAAGCTCAAATCGGGTCAGATCTGGACACTGTATAGTGATGAAGACTGTTTGCCTAAGTATTATGCTTGGCTAAGTTCAGTGGAATTAGCATGTTCTAATAAAGAAGTGCAAGTAACATGGCTTGAAGCTTGTCCCATGTCGGAAGAAGAGATCATGTGGTCCAAGAACTTACCTATTACTTGTGGAACTTTCCGTACTGATGCTACAATGAAGACCTTTGGAATTAAGGCGTTTTCTCATCAGGTGCGGGCAGAGCAAAATTCTGATAAGAGTATGTATGAAGTATTCCCAAGGAAGGTGAGGTTTGGGCATTATATAAGAATTAGAGCTCTTGAGGGACCCATCTAGATAACTGTGACTATGAAGTTGTGCAAGTCCTCAAATTTACTGGTTTTACTATGAGAGTTATTGGTTTACGGAAGGTGAAAGGTTATAGTTATGTATTCAAACATGTGGGACCCGATCCCACGAGAGGGGAATGGCCCGCGAGCTGCATCCCTCTCTCTTGGTATGTCGTACCCACGCGATTGACGTGTGCCGTTTATTATTGATTTAATTCATCCTTTCTGTGACTTGGGATCACTAAAGCAATCCGAATTTCACACAAAGGAGAATGACAGAGTCGCCACCTAGATGAGGGATCTAGGACCCATGAATAACTAGAAATCTAGACTCGTTACCTGGTTACTTACGAGAATGGAAGGTATGGGGAGTTACCACCACATGCACCATCCTCGCCCGATAATCCCGTCTTCAATTCCAAAAGTTAACTCTCTTGAATGTCTTTTAAATGGCTCATTTAACTCTATTGAAGTGTGAACTTCGTGACTTGCATCCTAAAATCTGATTTCAATGTAATTCCTAAATGTGTATCTTGATTTTCTTAATTTGTTTGAATTAAATCTAAGGGAAAGTTCTCCTAAAATTCTAATTTGGGAAAAAGTCCTAAGTGATTTATTTTAATTAATTAAGAATTTAGAAAAACTAACATACAAAATCCCACCATTTGTGTGTGGGACCGACTCGTGATTAGTATGCCATCAAGCATCCAAGCTGCATACATACCTAAGCCTCACTGGAATCAGAGTCGACGTAGTTCGATGCACCTAAACTACGCTACTTATGCCTAACTCATCTAGGAAACCGATCTAGACTGGATTGACTGTTTCAACAGTTTAAGAGAGATTGTTTAGTTCAAGTTGAAGGTTTCATTATCTTAGGACTTCATCTAAGATGCTATATGGTCCTAGCTAAGTGCAAGACGCCCCTTAGACTAATGCAGGTGAACCTACATCCTAGGTAACTAGGCCTGTCTTATGGGAAAATTGGGTTACTAGTGTAACTAGATCTATGGCACTGTTGCTATCCATAGCAAACGGCCGTGATGAGGCTGGACTCCTAACTCTATGACTCTCTAAAACTTAGGACACAACATGACGTAAGTGTTCCTAAGGGGCCCTAAAGGTTCTTACAATGGAAATCATGGGTTAGTTTCTGTTTCTGTTCGCTCCCCTAGAAATCATGGTTAGTTTTTGTTCGCTCCCTGGTTTTTTATTCTTTTTTTGTTAGTTTGCTATTAGAGTATCCTCTGCAATGGATAAATCTGATCTTAGTTGCCTAATCCTTGCTCAAGTCCCTGATCCCAGCTCTGTAGAAGTAAATGAATCTATTGTTGCAACCCTTCCAACTACTCTCAATGTTTCAAAAGCTAATATTGCTGAAGATGAAGTGATGCATAACTTTGTTAGTTCTGAACTCATCCTTTCAGACCTCACTGGTTCAAAAGTTAGAAGCAATGACTTGGTTCCCTGTGGCTTAAAGCCATCCCAATCTGAGGACGATGATGATTCTGCAGAAGTGAAAGCATTTGCTAATCTAAAGAATTGGTCCCCTGGCCTCCCAGCTGAAGGTCCTTTGTCTCAGGACATAACCTCTCATGACTCTGAAACTGAATCTCTTACTTTCATCCAGCTTGTAAGGCACAAAATTGTATCTACTCCCAATCCCTCCAAGTATCTCCTGAGGATCCGTGAAAGTATTGACAATGGGGAGTTCGATAATCTTGAAGCATCAGTACATGAAAAAATGATATTCCTGAAAGAAATTTCTCGTCCTTCATCATCTTCAGGGAGCTCATCCAAAAGAAGAAAAGGCTCTAGGAAAAAATCTAAATCTCACTTGAATCGTCTGATTGATGATGAGAAAGGCCTCTTCTCCATGATTATCAACAGAAGGAAGTCATCCTATTCCAGAGATGAAACCTCCTCCTTGGATCAAAACCACCTATCAGATTCTGATACTGTTCTTCCTTGTGTAAAAACCACTACTGTTGAAACCATTCCCACCTCGAATTTTGATGAGTCTGATTTTCCCTCTTTGGTGATGACTGATGACATCGAAAGAGGAACTGCTTTTAATGCTTCCAGTTCAGGTACTACCCCTCTGATAGACTTCTCTAAGATTCTGATTAACAAACCACCTTTATTGAGCCCAATCCCATGCTAATTAAATTCATCTGAGAGTCTAGTTTCTCGCCCTTCTTTGATTCAATTTAAAGAGAAGACTTCCTCTCCCACAAATCATGTGAATCCTTTGCAAAAGAAGCCAGCATTTAATGCTATGTCCCCATCCATAGCTGTCAAGGAAGTCAAATCAGCTTTCCCTCTAAAAAATTCTTCTTTGTCCATTGGAAATTTTTTTCCTTCCTGTGATCCCAAGCTAAAAGGGCAGCTAGTGGGCCCATTGAACCCCACTCATTCGACCTCCTCCTGCCCATCAGGGTTAGAAAAAGAAACCTCAAGTCCTCTCCCCCTTCCTGGTAAAACCTCTGAGAGTACATCGTCTCAAATCCCCCCTAATTTTCCAGCCCAAGATCTCACTCATGGAAAATGGAAAGAGCTTTTCAGTCAGAGTTCCACCAAATCTATTAACACCTCTGTCCCTTTCTTTTCCCCTATTATCACTGAAGATGGTATTCAAAAGGCTTCCTTCATGGAAGGAGACTTTAAAGAAGCTAAAGTCAAATGGGAAAACTGCCTCCTTGGGTACTTCTTGGGTCGAAGACCACATTACATAGCTCTAAAGAACTACCTCTCCAGGATATGGCAATTAAAGGGAGATTTTGATCTCATTGCTCTACCCAACAATTTCTTCCTTTTCAAATTTAACTTGGAGGAGGACTGCACAAAAATATTAGAAACATCCACAACTTATGGAGGGAGAGCTCTCATTTTGCAAAAATGGTCCCCGGGTTGCGCCCTAGAGAAGATGAAACTCTCTTTGATCCCAATTTGGATAAAATTCCCTGCCCTTCATCTCAAATACTGGACCCCTACTGCTTTGGGAAAATTGGCAAGCATCATTGGTAAGCCATTATACATGGATACGCAAATGGCAGAGGCCTCAAGGCTTTATTATGCTAGGGTTTGTGTTGAAGTGTTTGCATCCAATCCTCTCCCAGATATTATTCATATCCAAACCCCCACAGGTGATGAAACCCAGGCAGTTGAGTATGAATGGAAGCCTAATCCTTGCACTCTTTGTAATGATTCTAGCCACACTACTGATAAGTGCTCCCAAACTCCTTCAAGTTGCCCTCAGGATGCTCTCCTTGTCAACCAGAAATGGGTTGTTAAAAGATCTAACAATGTTGCTGATGGGGTGGTGGTTGCTGGCCCAAATCAGCAAACAGCTCATCTCAAGGATGATGCGATCAATTAACAGACAAACCAACCTGTCATCAGAGATACTACTAAAGAAATTGACTGTGAAATCAGCACCCCAACTCCTCAAATTAAAATCCATAGCAACAAGTTCTCAGTTCTCCAAAATTTGGATCACCCCTTTTCCAGCCTTGAAGAAATTCCTCTATCCGGGAGGAAAGAATGTTCAGGCATGATTGAGGATCAAAGATCATGGAAACTGGATCAAAAAAGAAAAACTAAGAACCCCCTTCTCTTCCCTTCTCTTTGTTTGATTTGAGCTGGGATATCATTTTTTTGGTTTTGAGCATTGTGTTTGGCCTCTATATTTGGGGTTGTTTATTTTATTTTAAGGCTTGCCTTGGTGCCTCCTCTTGTTGAGGTTGTTTATCTTTTCTCTTTCTTCTTTTTTTCTTTTTCTTTTTCTTTTTGAGCTTCATGTAATTCTCCATTTTTATCAATGCATCTGGTCAGGGTCCTGCCTAACCCTAGCTTACCCATAAAAAAAATACGATGGGAAACCGTAATCCAATGGTCCCAAGGACAAGGATTAAATCAATTCAATTTGCCTAAGTTAATGATTTTCAATTCTTTAAAAGTTTTTGATTCATAAGATCTATGGAATACCAAAGGCTCTAGGGCTTGATTAGTTTCAGCCTTGGATTGCATCCATGGAAGGGAATAGTGCTCTCAACCCTTGTATAATTTAACACATAAGTTATAGTATATTATTGCCTGGCATGTTTCACAGGATTTCCATGGACAGTGGACCTCGGAGCCAAAACATACTATAATTTACATGTCCAAATTACGCAGGATCGATCACAATTAGCATACGATAATGGATGCGATCCCGGCAGTTGAACTATCGCGATATAACGAATTTACATGGGAGAACTATGAACCCTAAGGTTTCTGTTTAAATAAGTTAGAGATTGAATTAATGATGAAAAGTTTAATTTTTTAGAGATCTTCACTGACTTTTGTGTTGATTTGCTATTAAGTTGTGATTTATTAATATTAAGACCAGATTGATAGGATTACACAGAAACCTTAAGCAATCGAATTCCAAATTGGTTGAAACTTTTCCAGCAATAAGATATGGATGATTGTAATTTACTGGAAGAATGTGATGAATTTTAATTAAGTTTTACTATCAATTTTCGAATTTTCAAAATTCAAGTCAGATTATGGATTAACAAAGCAACTTATAGCATATGGCTTTCAAATTAGATTAAACTTTTACAGTATAATGTGAATCATGATATTAGGCTACTGTAAAATTTTCAAAGATTGTTATTACGATTTGATGCCAATTACAATTCACACAAAAATCGGATGAAGTCAAAGAATTAATTAAAAGGCAAACCTAATGGTATCCTAAAATCAAAGAAAAATTCCAGTAAATATATAATAGATTATAAAATTTTCTATCAAAATTTCAAAACCTAAAAATTAAAATGGGAGATCTATGAACCCTAAGGTTTCTATTTCAAATAAGTTAGAGATTGAATTCATGATGAAAAGTTAATTTTTTTTAGAGATCTTTACTGACTTTTGTGTTGATTTGCTATTAAATTGTGATTTATTAACATTAAGACCAGATTAATAGGATTACACAGAAACCTTAAACAATCGAATTCCAAATCAGTTGAAACTTTTCTAGTAACAAGATATGGATGATTGTAATTTATTGGAAGAATTTCATGAATTTTAACTAAGTTTTACTATCAATTTTCAAATTTTCAAAATTCAAGTCATTATGGACTAACAAAGCAACTTATAGCATATGGTTTTCAAATTAGATTAAACTTTTACCGTATAAAGTGAATCATGATATTAGGCTACTGTAAAAATTTCAAAGATAGTTATTACGATTTGATGCCAATTAAATTTCACACAAAAATCGGATGAAGTCAAAGAATTAATTAAAAGGAAAACCTAATGGTATCCTAAAATCAAAGAAAAATTCCAGTAGATACATAATAGATTATAAAATTTTCTATCAAAATTTCAAAACCTAAAAATTAAAATGGGAGATATATGAACCCTAAGGTTTCTGTTTCAAATAAGTTAGAGATTGAATTCATGATGAAAAGTTAAAAAATTTTGGAGATCTTTACTGACTTTTGTGTTGATTAGCTATTAAGTTGTTATTTATTAACATTAAGACCAGTTTGATTGGATTACACAGAAACCTTAAGCAATCGAATTTCAAATCGGTTGAAACTTTTCCACGAACAAGATATGGATGATTGTAATTTACTGGAAGAATTTTATGAATTTTAACTAAGTTTTACTATCAATTTTTGAATTTTCAAAATTCAAGTCAGATTATGGATTAACAAAGCAACTTATAGCATATGGCTTTCAAATTAGATTAACCTTTTACAGTATAAAGTGAATCATGATATTAGGCTACTGTAAAATTTTCAAAGATTGTTATTACGATTTGATGCCAATTACAATTCACACAAAAATCGGATGAAGTCAAAGAATTAATTAAAAGGCAAACCTAATGGTATCCTAAAATCAAAGAAAAATTCCAGTAGATATATAATAGATTATAAAATTTTCTATCAAAATTTCAAAACCTAGAAATTACAAATCCTCCATAAAATTTATTTGTAAATAGAAAAGGTGAATTTATTTCCCGTTTATTAAAATAAATTACAAAACCACATTAAAACTTTGCAAAACAAATTGAAATTTTTTCTCTAACACTCCAGTAACCTAAGTTACTGGTTTGAAAATAAAATTTTCAACAATTCACTAATTTAATATGTAAAAGAATTACGGCAAGTAAAACGGAGAATTGATTAGAAAACAGTAAAGAAAACATCTTTTCGAAAAAAAATTATGAAAAATTCACCTAATATTTAAAATTTAATTCTGAAAAGTTTCTTTGATTTTCAAAACCTTTTGGTATTTATTAAAAATAGGCTGAATTTAAAATAACTTAAATTCGAATTAGAAAAAATCAAAAAAATCCAAAACTTTTAGGGTGAACTGGAAATCCAAAAATCGGTTTGGAAATAAATTTTCATGACAATTGCACTTGATTTGACCCCTTTTCTATTTTATTCTTCAAGAAATAACCCTTTGTCGGGTTATCTTTTGAAAAATAAAACGGAAATCGAGACGGTCAAACTATGGTCTAAGATCTTACTTTCCAGTAGTTTTCTAATTTTTATTAACCTAATAAAATTTTGGTTTTTGAAAAAGACCATGTTTTCAAATGCTCGCCTTGAAAACCCAATTTAAATCCATATCGAAGGAAAAAGAAAGAAAATTAATATTTATATGGAGGAAAATTAATTTTTTGGTAAAATTTTAGATTTTGAAAACTTAAAATCTATACTATAACATATTGGAATTTCAAAAGAAAACGCATTGATCTAATCTATCAAAAGTAAAACCCTAGCATGCTTTTTCTAATTCGCAAAGAAGAGAAATCCTTACCGTTGATCGCGATCCTTGCCTCTAGGGTTGGTGATCCGAGATATACACTTTCTCCAACCCTTTTATACGTTGAAGAAGACCCAAAGAGTGCTCCAATAACCCTTGATTATATGATGCCTTGGAGAAGAAGAAGAAGTTCAAGAACCTTTTGTGTAGATCACTTGAGAGAGATAAACCAAACACACTTAGAGAAAGGGAGGGTTTTTCTTTTCTTGGAGAGAGAGGAGAGAGGGGTGGATGAATTTTTCAGCTCCTTACTAAGGTTGTTTCCTGTTATTTTTGCACAAAAAGCTAGGGTTAAAAGAGACATAGTAGTTTCCCATGTGAGAACTCTCATATTTGGCTTGTTTCCAATTTTCCCCTCTTGCTTTCTTTCTTTCTTGTTTCCAAATTGGATTTGATTCCAATCTTAATTTCTTGTCAATCAAGACATGATATTCCCATTCCACATTGCTTCTTTGGAAAAAAACATTTTTAAGCAATCATTCATCTTTTCCTTCTTTCCTTCTTTTCTTTTTATTCTTTTTAATTTTCTTTTAACAAATATGATGTCACCATTGTGACATCATCAAGGTTGGGCGCCCAACTCATGTGGGTCAGCCATGTGGGGCGCCCAGCATTGTGATCGACCCACATGGGTGAACCCACATGAGCTCCATCTTTGCGGGCTTCAGCCCAATGGGGCATTTAACATGGGTTTCGGGTTTTTCCGTAAAAATTCAATAAAATCTTTCTAAATTCAACATTCTATATATGGACCCAACCAATTTCACATTTATGGGGCATCCCTAACACATGATCGAACCATCTTTTTTTGAAAAATAACTTTTCGGACCAAAATGCCCCTGTTTGACTGTTAGACATCCAAATGCGACCAAAATACCCTCAAATTGGTTCACCACTAAAGGGAAAAATAAAAAATGGAAAGTCTTTGTGGTCAAACTTCAAAAATAGAAACTTTTAAAGTTGGGTCCTTTCGGTGAGCAATATCAAACAGGATCATTTGGTATCCCCTGAAAATATCCAAAATGCCCTCATCACTCAGGATTTCCAAATTAAGCGAAACCCCTGAGAAATTCTAAATTTAGCAGGTTTTCCAAAATTCAGGAAATCATTCATAATCTCTCAGACACATTTCGGGGATCAAAAGAATTACACAGGAAAAGACAGAATTACCCTGAGGTGCAAGAATTTTATGAGACTAGGGAAAACCCTGAGAAATTTCCAAAATAGCAGATTTTTGAAAATTTATGAACGGACTGAAGATTTCTTAGACACAATTTAGAGACCAAATATGACACATTGGAAATGTCTAAAATACCCCCAAAGTGCAAGACTTAGAGAAAACTTTGAGAGATCTAAATTTAGCAGGTTTCCCAAATCTTACGAAATTACTCATAATTCATCAGTCGTACCCTCAAGATGATTTTGGATATATGAGAAATGATTGAAATATCCAAAAGATGATGAAAATGTGGAAGCCCCATGAGTTTCTAAAAATAGCAGCTTCCCTAAAACATTTGAGATTTTCGAGGATTCTTCTGTCATACTTTAGAGATAGTCTCAGGCACACTAGAAATGACCAACACAACCCCCAATATACCCAAATTGGGGAAAAATCCAGAGAGTTTCTAAAAATAGCATCTTTTTCAAAATTCGTAAAATCACTCAAGATTTCTCAAATACAACTCGGGGGTCAAACGGGACACATTGAGAATGACTAAAATACCCCTGTAGTGCAAAAATGGGCAAATATGAGAGAAACCCTGAAAATTCTAAAAATAGCAGTTTTTTCACTTGCTTGGAAACTCAAACTTTCATCTTTTAGATACCATTGGAACACCATAGAAACCTTTAGGATCGCGAATCAACTTCAGAATTCCTTCAATGAGGCGAAATATACCTTAAAATACACAGATGCCTAATCCTGGGTAGAATACGGACTCGAAACTTGACAAACTACCGAATCTTTTGCTTTTTTTAAAGTGTAGCAAAATGGGGGTGTCTACAGATGCCCCTCTTTGGTAGAGATGACGTAGTCATCAAATGCTAAAGTAAAAGTTACAGAACCATTTTGCGTAGCTTTCATCAACAAAAATATTCACTAATCGTAATGCAACCTAAATGCTTACTAATGCAAGACCCTAGATGAAGTCCTAGAGTTAAAAAGTTAAAAGAATCATTTACCTTGATCACCCTGAGTTTGGTGGTTCAGAATAATGGCAAAAATGAACTCAATCTGATTGCAAAAGTCACGCAATTTAGAATGAGATGCAACGCCGTCATCGAACGGTACTGAGAAAGCGAGAGATCATTTTTGAATGGACCGATAAAGGATGAGATACCTTATTTGTACAGTTCCCAAAGAAAATGAGATACCATATTTGTATGGATCCCAAAGAGGAATAAGAGACCATTTTTAAATGGACTCAAAAAAGATGAGATACCATATTTGTAAAATTCCCAAGAAAAATGAGATACCATATTTGTATGGATCCCAAAGAGGAATAAGAGACCATTTTTTAATGGACTCAGGAAGGATGAGATACCGTATTTGTACGGTTCCCAAGGAAAATGAGATACAATATTTGTATGGATCCCAAAGAGGAATAACAGACCATTTTTTATGGACTCAGAAAGAATGAGATATCGTATTTGTACGGCTCCCAAAGGAAATGGGAAACCATAGTTGTATGGACTCGAAGAAAATGAGACTGGAAATGACAATTTAAAGACTGGAGGACTCGATAACTGGAGAATTAGAGGCTTAAGGACTTAAGAACCGGAGAACTGAGAAACCGAATAATCGAACAACGAGTGGACTAGAGAATTGGAAGAGTTGGATGACTTGAAACTGAAGAATTGAAGATTTGATGAACTAAAGAATTGGAGAACTAGAGAAGTAGAAATTTAGGAACCGAAGGATTGGATAACTGGGTAATAGGCACTAGATACTCGCAGAGCAGAAAACTGGAGAACTGGATAATTAAGGGACTTAATAGTCTGATAACTGGAGAATTAAAGAACTAAGAAATTGAAGAGCTGGTTCACTGAAAATTGAAGAGCTTGGTTACAGGAAAACTGGAGAGCCAAAAATTGATAATTGGTGAATAGGGGATGAGATTGGATTGACATTTTGATTGATTCCTCTGGGATTGGAATTTGACCACTGGATGTTATGACTGGAAACTGGAGAGCTTGAATCTTGATCTAAGCACTGGAAACCGGGAATCTAGAACAAGGACATATTGGATACTAGAATTGGAGTACTGGAACACTGGATTACCTAACAATGGAACTGAGTACAGGAATTGGAGTGTCGAAATACTGGGATCGGGAACCAAAACTCGATACCGGAACTAGAGTACTGGAAAATGGAACACTGGAATCTTGACGATAGGATACTGGATACTCGATATTGGAACTGGAATGCTGGAATATTGGATACTAGAGTTGGAGACTAGAACTGGCATACTGAAATACTAGAATGCTGGAATTGAAACTGGATACTGGATGCTGGAACTGGAATAATGAAATACTGGAATACTGGAATCGGAATACTGGAATACTAGAATACTGGGTACCGGATGTCAGAACTGGAATACTGGAACTGGAACTGGAATACTGGAATACTGCAATCGGTGAACTAGTACTGACGAATTAGGAATTGGTAATTGATGAACTAGTAAACTGGTTTTTACACAAGTTTATTCGCATTTTGAATTGTTTGCTAGGGATGAATAAGAAAGTCTCACAGGGCTTGAAATTTCTTAGATCAAGATCTTCTTTACTAGGGATATGAACTGGGACCTCGGAATATTTGGACACTGGTACAGAGGATTCTTCTTTTGACAAGCATTCAGACAAATATTCAACTGACTGAAAGGAGATTCCGATTTTTAATGGTTCATCTTTCTGAGAAACTGGCTCAACCACCATTGCATCTAAGGCTCTTCCAATCTCAAGGTGCTTTTCTAGGGTATGATCTTCTTATGGGAACTAGTCTTTCGGATGTTTCTGCTTCCGAATTCTTCTGGAACTGACTTTGCTTAGACTGAATTTTTTTCTTAACTCCTGAAATTCTTGCCTGCGGATTCTTAGCTCTGGAACAATTGCAGGGGGTTAGCTACACCAGGCATCTTTCACCGAGACAGTTGCATCATTTGGACACAATGACGGCGGTTGACTCTTCTTAAAGAGAAAATTCGGGTAAAGGACACTATTCAAAGGATTGAGGAACTCTAAAAGAGTGAACTTAGAATGAATAGGAATTGACTGTCTACACTGACAAACACAGCGGTGCTTCTGACTTAGTTAATTTTTTATAGGTAAGTTTGGCCTTTCAAAGAGTAGTTTCTCCATTAATAAACACTGGACTTCTTCTTTAAAACGGTAAAGCCTCAAGGATTTGATTACAACTCCTTGGATTGCTTGGTTTCAATGCCCCCAATTTTTAGGATGATACTTGAACTCGCTTGAACTTATTTTTGATCTTTAGTCTTGATACCGGCTGTAGCCTTCTCATAATGATTCTCTTACAGTGACCAAGTCACCTCTTCAGGATTTTTAACTTGGCGGGCCGTGTTAGCCTTAACTTTTGCCTGAATCGCCCTTTCGGATTTTCAACTCAGTAGGCTATCCCCTTAGCTTTTGCCTAAGCCGCCCTTTCGGGTTTTCAACTTAGCAGGGGAATGATCTTCAATTTTGCCTAGACCACTCTTTCAGGTTGTCAGTCTAGCAGATCTTCAAACTACGTTCTTTTCTTTTTTCTTTTTTCAATTTTGGGACCTAGATCCTTAACTCTAAACACCAGAAAGACTTTTATAGGTGGGGTAGGGCTTTTCAAAGAATGGCTTAAGGCTTTGCAAAGATTTCGACCGAACCTGTGAATAGGTTACTTACGTATCAGATTGTGCGTAGTTCAGGGCGGATGCCCCTAGTTTGAAGGTAATTGGGATTTTTCCCTTTTTCTTTTGGAACCTTGTCCCTCCCTTTTTTCGATTCTGGAACCATTGAATCTTTTCTTTTGAAATGACCGAACTTGGTTTTACCGAGCTGCCTACGTACCCTAATGTAGGGATCAGGCTGAGCGTAGTTGCTGGCGGATGCCCCTAGTTTGACGGGTTTTCAAGAAAATTTTATTCAGGCTCAAAGGGTTTGCAAACCAGTATGCTTTTGATGCTGGGTTATGATTTTGGGATTTATTCGGCCAAATGAGGCTTCCCGATGTTCAGATTGGGAATCGATCTAGGTTACTAGAGTCCCTCTGGTACTTATTTCTTTTTTTATTTGTTTTTACGGAGTTTGACGGCATTTCCCGGTAAGAGATAATGATTCTTCTTCCTTCTGGATATTGTTAAGTACTTTGACTTTGAGAGTGCATACTGGTTTTTGGACATCCTTTCATCCTTGAATCGGTGCCCCTTGATATTTTGATGATCGCTCTGAGATGATTGCTCTTGCACTTTTCATATTCAATTCGATGGCTTTACATTATCACTTTTCATAGTGACCATGGCAATTGACTAGAGATATGGAAGTTTTTTCCAATCCATGCCCCTTGTATAACATGTGACATTCGCTTCCTTCATTCTTTCTTGAACCTTCTATCTAGGTCTTTCTCCTGGCATTACTGGTAGAGCTTACTGGACCATCTCTTTATCCTCGAAATGGGTTTACCAATTCTTCACACTCTTCAGAGGGTAATGTATTTCCAATAGACATTTACTGAATTAAAGTTTCAGTGCCAATGTTTATCATTTCAATTTTCTCTTTTAGAGGCTGGGCTCGGCGCTCCTTCTCTTGTTTGAGCATAGGCTGCAACTCAAGAGGAGTTTCGTCGGCATCTTCTTCCTCATTCGAGGAGGGAGTATTATTCTCATTGTTTATTAAAGTCAGAAGCACACATTAGAAACTATAGAGAAAGCAAATTTCATTGAATTGAAAATGACTACATCTGATAAGACTTATCCTGAACAAACTCAAGATTCACATTCTTGACTCAAAAATAAAAGTAAGAAAAGACTCAACTGGACTAGGAATTTATTCAAACTTTTAGAAGACTGGACTCGACATCATTACTGACTGAATTGAAATAACAAAAGGACTAAGACTGCTGCAACTGTCTGGGTTTAGAGGCTCGGTGAGTGCTGGATCATAACTAGACCTGTGCCCTTTTGAATCTAAGCATCAAAATCGGTTGGCGACAGGCGATCAAGGAATCCTTCCAGCAACACTACGTTTGGTTCTCCTCCAGCATCTGAATCACTGTCACTACTACTGAGCTCGATTATGTGATTTGGTTTGGATGGTCCTTAGTGATCATGCTCATGAGTCAGAGACTCGAGTGGTTCCTTATAGCTTTGACTAGCCGAGTTCCATATAACAAAGCTTTGCACTTTATCAGCTTGGTGCTTGGAGTCCTGATGTTGGAAATAATTTGTTTGCATTTGTTGCTTCATTTGATGAATCTCCTGTGCGAGGGTGGCTACTTGTTTAGAGAGATTCACAATCAATCTTTCAGAATCCATAGCCGCGGAATTTTGAGAATGCCTATGAGCCATGGAGAAGCTAGGGCTTTTGCCTTTAGATCTTTAGAAAGGTGGGATTTATATCATAATTCCAAAGGGAAAGCTTTTTAATCTTTTTATATTTTGCGGGACCCGATCCCGCGAGAGGGAGGGGCGCGAGCCGCCACACTCTCTCTTGGTCTCTCGTACCCACGCGAATGGCGTGTGCTTTTTATTATTGATTTTAATTACCCAACCAAGCAGGCAGCAACCAAGCCATAGGGTGCAAACAAACGTTCAACCCAGTACCCATAAGGGCAGGGGTAAGCCGTCGAGCCTAGCAAGGTGTGATTTAATTCATCTTTTCCGTGAACTTGAGATCACTAAGGCAATCCGAATTCCACGCAAAAGAGAGTGACAGAGTCGCCACCTAGATGAGGTATCTATGACCCATAATTGACCAGAAATCTAGACTCGTTACCTGGTTACGAGAATGAAAGGTATGGGGAGTTACCACCACATGCACCATTCCTGCCCGATAATCGGTCTTCAATTTCAAAAGTTAACTCTTTTGAATTTGTTTTAAATGGCTCATTTAACTCTATATTAATGTGCGAACTACGTGACATGCATCCTAAGATCTAATTTCAATGTGTTCTCTAATGTGTATCTTGGTTTTCTTAATTTGTTTGAATTCAATCTAAGTGAATATTCTCCTAAAATGCTAATTTGAGGGAAATCCTACATATTTTAATTAAGAATTTATAAAAAAAAATTAATATACAAAACCCCATCATTTGTGTGTGGGGCCGACTCGTGATTGGTATGCCATCAAGCATCCAAGCTGCCTACGTACCCAAGCCTCACTAGGATCAGAGTCGACGTATTTCGGTGCACCTGAACTAAGCTACTTGAAATCCAAGTAGTGACTTGGTTTGGCAACCTAGAGGGGGGTGAATAGGATGTTTATAGAATCTTTACCTTTTAAAAACTTTTTCTAAGATTTCACCCAAGACTTATCCCTTGTTTAATTAAGTTTGAAATAGTTGAACTTAAACAATATTACAAATTAATATAAGTTCAAAACCCTTGTTGATTAGCAAACTTAATTAGGTAATTTTAATAGCCTAGTTAGCAAGGTTAAGATATTTAGGTTGATTATCAATGCTAACTACTCACTCAATTCTAAGCACAAATAATCAAATAAGAGAGTGAGAGGGAGTGAGAGAAATACCAATCACACAAGTGACACAAAGATTTATAGTGGTTCGGCAAACGGCCTACTCCACTCTTCTCAAGGTCGCACTTGAGGATTTCCACTATTGAGACCTCCACGACGCCCGGCTCCGAGGCTTTTACACTCCAAGGGAATTAAATAATGATGCCCTTCCACCTTTACAATGACTCTCCTTCTCCGCCGAGTTCTAAGCGGTTCACCCAAGGGAATTAAAAACAACGGATGCCCTTGCCACCGATCGAATAAAGAAGAAGATAAAAGCTTTGCCTCTATGTAGGCTACAATGCAAGTTGAAGCTCCAAGGATGCTCTCAAGAATAAACAAGTTTAAGCCTAAACCAATCTCAAAAGATTTTCTCAAATCAAGGCACAAAGAGTTTGGTTGGTGAGAGAATTTAACCCAAAAATAGTTCACAAATAATTTTCTATGGTTTGTTGAAGTTGGACAATGTTCCTCTAGTGTTTTGGACCCTTGAATGGGTATATATAAAGTCCCAACTCCATGTGACCGTTTGGGGGGTAAAACAGTCAAAACTGGGTCAAAAAATCAACTAGCCGTTGCACCCCAACGGCTATATTTTTTTGAAGAAAAACATTTCTCGGAGTTCCGAGCAAATTCTCGGAGTTCCAAGAATTCAAACAGAGCTTTTAATTTTAGAATCTGGAGCATTTCTCGGAGCTCCGAGAATGTTCTCGGAGTTCCGAGACTGGTTTCCAGCAAACAATGTCGAACTTGTAAAATTCATATCTCCCTCATTTTTCGTCGGATTTTGACGTTCCTATACTCTACGGATATGAGAAAAATGAGAGCTATCTGTTAAAAATATTTTCAAAAATATTTGAAAATGTTTTAAATAAGTTTTGATAGGATTTAGTTGCTGGTCCAGGTTGTTGCTTCGGAACTCTGTTTTGTTCATTCTTGTGTTGAATGCCATTATGGGTCCCAACATGTTGGTACACCACCATGGCCATTCACTTATCCATTTAAGTCCTTAAAGGGTGTGTTAGTCTCTTTGAAAACATATTTTTAGGGGTTTAAACAATGTGCCTTGACAAGAGAATATGCAAGAGAGATAGGAATACATTCTACCCTTTCTATCACTCTCTTGAACTCTTCTTTTGAGCTGGGATCTTCTATGGTTGAGCTTCCATGCTTGACATCTTCAAGTTGTGGTACAAGCTCCTTGGTCCTTTGCATTAGGTTCTTGATCCTCCACCTTTGGCCTTCATGAACTTCCTTTGTTTGTTCAATGCTTTGAGATGGTTGATGATGAGCTTCTCCTTGGTACTTCCAAGGTGTGATTGGTCCAAGTATGTTCCAAGCTCATTTGCCATTGTGTTTGGTTCATCTTCAAGCATAGGCCAACAAGGTGCGTGCTAGTACGATTTGACTTGTGTAGGACCTGTCTAAAGCACAACACTCAAGGCAAATGATCAGTCCATAAACAACTAATCAATTTGCGTTTGTTAATCATCAAAACAAGATGATTGAATGTACCCATGGGGAACCCTTGGGCTTACACTACTTATGCCTAACTCATCTAGGACACCGACCTAAACTGGATTGACTGTTTTAACAGTTTAAGAGAAATTATTTAATTCAAGTTGAAGATTCTATTATCCTACTTGGGATCACTAAAGCAATCCAAATTTCACACAAAGGAGAATGACAGAGTCGCCACCTAGATGAGGGATCTAGGACCCATGAGTAACCAATTATCTAGACCCATTATCTGGTCACGAGAATGGAAGGTATGGGGAGTTACCACCACATGCACCATCCTCGCCTGATAATCCGGTCTTCGATTCCAAAAGGTAACTCTCTTGAATTTATTTTAAATGGCTCATTTAACTCTATTGAAGTACGAACTTCGTGATGTGCATCCTAAAATCTGATTTCAATGTAATTCCTAAATATGTATCTTTATTTTTTAAATTTGTTTGAATTGAAACTAAGTGAAAGTTCTCCTAATATTCTAATTTGGGAAAAAGTCCTAAGTGATTTATTTTAATTAATTAAGAATTTAGAAAAACTAATATACAAAACCCCACCATTTGTGTGTTGGGCCGACTCGTAATTGGTATGCCATCAAGAATCCAAGCTGCCTACGTACCCAAGCCTCACTGGGATCAGAGTCCACGTAGTTCGGTGCACCTAAACTAAGCTACTTATGCCTAACTCATCTAGGACACCGATCTAGACTAGATTGACTGTTTCAACAGTTTAAGAGAGATTGTTTAGTTCAAGTTGAAGATTTTATTATCCTAAGACTTTATCTAACATGCTATATGGTCCTAGCTAAGTGCAAGACGTCCCTTAAACTAATGCAGGTGAACCAACATCCTAGGTAAGTAGGCCTGTCTTATGGGAAAATTGGGTTATTAGTGTAACTAGATCTATGGCACGGTTGCTATCCATAGCTAACGGCCGTGATGAGGCTGGACTCCTAACTCTACGACTCTTTAAAACCTAGGACACGACGTGACATAAGTGTTCCTAAGGGGCCACAAAGGTTCTTACAATGGGAAACCGTAATCCAACGGTCCCAAGGACAAGGATTAAATCAATTCAGTTTGCCAAAGTTAATGATTTTCAATTCTTTAAAAGTTTTTGATTCATAAGATCTATGGAATACCAAAGGCTCTAGGGCTTGATTAGTTTTAGCCTTGAATTGCATCCATGGAAGGGAATAGTGCTCTCAACCCTTGTATAATTTAACACATAAGTTATAGTATATTATTGCCTGGCATGTTTCTCAGAATTTTCATGGACAGTGGACCTCAGAGCCAATAACATACTATCATTACATGTTCAAGTTATGCAGGATCGATCATAATTAGCATACGATTATGGATGCGATCCCCGTAGTTGAACTATTGCGATATAACAAATTTACTTGGGAGAACTATGAACCCTAAGGTTTCTATTTCAAATAAGTTAGATATTGAATTCATGATGAAAAGTTAAATTTTTTTGGAGATTTTTACTGACTTTTGTGTTGATGTGCTATTAAGTTGTAATTTATTAACTTTAAGACCAGATTGATAAGATTACACAGAAACCTTCAGCAATCGAATTCCAAATCGGTTGAAACTTTTTCATTAACAAGATATGGATGAGTGTAATTTACTGGAAGAATTTCATGAATTTTAACTAAGTTTTACTATCAATTTCTGAATTTTCAAAATTCAAGTAAGATTATGGATTAACAAAGCAACTTATAGCATATGGCTTTTAAATTAGATTAAACTTTTACAGTATAAAGGGAATCATGATATTAGGCTACTGTAAAAAATTTAAAGATTGTTATTACGATTTGATGCCAATTAAAATTCACACAAAAATAGGATGAAGTAAAAGAATTAATTAAAAGGCAAACATAATAGTATCCTAAAATCAAAGAAAAATTCCAGTAGATATATAATACATTATAAAATTTTCTATCAAAATTTCAAAACCTAAAAATTAAAATGGGAGATCTATGAACCCTAAGATTTCTGTTTCAAATAAGTTAGAGATTGAATTCATGATGAAAAGTTAAAAAATTTTGGATATCTTTACTGACTTTTGTGATGATTTGCTATTAAGTTGTGATTTATTAACATTAAAACCAGATTGATAGGATTACACAGAAACCTTAAGCAATCGAATTCCAAATCGGTTGAAACTTTTCCAGTAACAAGACATGGATGATTGTAATTTACTGGAAGAATTTCATGAATTTTAACTAAGTTTTATTCTCAATTTCTGAATTTTCAAATTTCAAGTCAGATTATGGATTGACAAAGAAACATATAGCATATGGCTTGCAAATTATATTAAACTTTTACAGTATACAGTGAATCATGATATTAGGATACTGTAAAAATTTCAAAGATTGCTATTACGATTTGATGCAAATTAAAATTCACACAAAAAACGGATGAAGTCAAAGAATTAATTAAAAGAAAAACCTAATGGTATCCTAAAATCAAAGAAAAATTCCAATAGATATATAATAGATTATAAAATTTTCTATCAAAATTTCAAAACCTAAAAATTAAAAATCCTCCATAAAATCGATTTGTAAATAGAAAAGGTGAATTTGTTTCCCGTTTATTAAAATAAATTACAATACCAAATTAAAACTTTGCAACACCAATTGAAAATTTTTTCTCTAACACTCCAGTAACCTAAGTTACTGATTTGTAAAGAAAAATTTCAAAAATTCACTAATTTAATACGAAAACAAATTACGGCACGTAAAACGGAGAATCGATTAGAAAACAGTAAAGAAAAAATCTTTTTAAAATTGTTTTTATGAAAAATTCACTTAATATTTAAACTTTAATTCTAGAAAGTTTCATCGATTTTCAAAACCTTTTGGTCCGAATTTAAAATAATTGAAATTCGGATTAGAAAAAATCAAAAACATCTGAAACTTTTAGGGTGAACTGGAAATCCAAAATTCGGTTTGGAAATAAATTTTTATGAAATTTGGGTTTCATTTAACCCGTTTTCTATTTTAGTCTTCAAGAAATAACCCTTTGCCGAGTTATCTTTCAAAAAATAGAACGGAAATCGAGGCGGTCAAATCATGGTCCAAGATCTTACTTTCCGGTAGTTTTCAAATTTTTTTTAACCTAAAAAAATTTTGGTTTTTGAAAAAGACCATGTTTTCAAATACTCGCCTTGAAAACCCAATTTAAATCCATATCGAAGGAACAAGAAAGAAAATTAATATTTATATGGAGGAAAATTAATTTTTTTTGTGCAATTTTAGATTTTGAAAACTTAAAATTTATCCAATAACATACTGGAATTTCAAAAGAAAACTCACTGATTTGATCTATCAAAAGTAAAACCCTAGCATGTTTTTTCTAATTCGCAAAGAAGAGAAATCCTTACCGTTGATCGCGATCCTTGTCTCAAGGGTTGGTGATCTGAGATATACACTTTGTGCAACCCTTTTATACACTCAAGAAGGCCCAAAGAGTGCTCCAATAATCCTTGATTATATGATGCCTTAGAGAAAAAGAAGAAGTTCAAGAACCCTTTGTGTAGATCACTTGAGAGAGATTAACCAAACATACTTAGAGAAAGGGAGGGTTTTTCTTTCCTTGGAGAGAGAGGACAGAGGGGATTTAAATAGAGAGGAAAAAAGGGTTAAATTTGGTTTCAAAAAGATAGTCTGAAGGCATTCAAGTCATCTAAAAGGGAAATTTAATCATTTCAATCAAGCAATGAGTTCAGGACCAGAAATGTTTTTCCTGCAATTGAAACGGGGCCTTAGAGGTGTCTACTTTTTTTTTCTACTTTTTTTTCCAAAAAATGATTAGGACTTGGGCATAACAGCAATATCTGAAGCATGTCCATTGGAACCATATCCTAAGGTCCAAATTATTTAGGATCACGACCCAGCCATGTTCACAAAATCTGATGGAACGAATGCCCCAGATCCGATCCCATGGAATGCCCTAGTTGGACGGTTAGATTCAAAATAGATCATGACCTGGACTCAGATAGCATATTATGAAAAGTACACCAAAACAACAAAATTGGACCCACGAAAGATCCAAACAATCGTGATCGAGAAATAAGGGGATCCCATCCAAAATGGGTTGGATTTCCAATATTAAGAGTGTTCTATGTGAATTAAATAACTATCATGTTTTGATAACTGCAATAATTAATCTTGTGTTTTTTATTTAAATAACTATCAAATGTTATTACTTTTTAGAGCCAGTTGCAAAGGAAATACAAGCTAATTTTGTGTGATTATTAAAACATGGTACTGCAAATATCACTACCCAAAGATTAGGGAAATGATAAATGCACCCCTTTCCATTACTTGGGACACTCAGGTGCAGTGTACGATGTACTTTAAAAGTACAAAAAATAAGTTGTTAATTGATCCTTTTTTACGCTTATTTTGTCTTTTCTTTAAAGTAAATTTATTCAGAACAAAAAAAAAAAGGAGTAACAAACAAGGTTTTAAATTTCAGCCAAAATCCAAAATTTTGGACCGAAAGTTTGGATTTCGCCCAAGACCAAAATCGAAATGGGCGAAATCCAACATTCCCGAAAGGTAACTTATTTTGGTCAAAATTTCTGAAATTTCGGTAATTTTGCCGAAATTTGGGATAAAATATTATTTTTTTAATCCTTTACCAAATTTCGACTGACATTTCTGCCCAACATTTTGAAATTTCGGCCCAAAATTTCAAATTTTCGACCCTCTTTACCAAATTTCGGCTGAAATTTCGGTATTTCGGTTTAAATTTCGGTTTCAGTGGGGAGCTGTTAGATGCATGGTTGTAAATTTTGACCGAAATCCGAAATTCCGACACCGAAACTACACAAAATCGAAATGGTCATTTATTTCAGCCGAAATTTCGGTTTTTCCGAAATTTGACACAAAAAATCTGTTTTTTTTAATATTAATTTAATATTTCACCGAAATTTGGGCCTAAATTTCAGTAATTTCGGCCGAAATTTAATAATGAATAAAATATTATTTTTTTGTACCAGATTTCGACCGAAATTTTGAAATTTCAAGGTCCGAAACCGGTACCGAAACCAAAATTTTAAACCTTGGTTAGATGTGATTCATATTTCAATATGAATTAATGAAAGCTTTGTGATTCATATTTTTTATTCATCTTTCCAAACAGGGTATCAAGAATTTTTTGTTTCCGTGATTCAGAAATAAAAGATAAGATTATGGTTAATTTGGAGGGATATTATAATAAACTCAAGGACTCAAGGTCCTATTATTAAAAGTAGGGCTGCAACTCGGGTCGGGCGGGTCGGGTTTTGGAGAACCCAACCCTACCCGAGAAATATCTCGGGTCGGGTTTTTTTTCGGAAAACCCACGATTCCCAAACCCGGCCCTACCCATGATAAATCTCGGGTCGGTTCGGGTCGGGTCGGGTTTTTTCACGTTGACGCAAATATTTAAGGAAAATTTTTGTTTGGCAAGGCAACTCAACTCATAGAAGCAGAAATTACACTCACATTACACTTGAATCAAACAATGATGTAATTACACTCACATCACACTTGAATCAAACAATGCTGTAATCAAACAATGTTGTAATTACAATCAAACAATGCTGAATCAAACACTTGAATCAACTCAACTCATAGAAGCAAAAATTACACTCACATACAGTAACAGTGGGTGCGTGGGTTTTCACTTTTAACTTTGGGATAATTACATTTACACCCCCTCTAGTTTCTGACACATCCACTTCCACCCCTATAGTTTAAAACATGACAAATACACCCCTGTAGTTTCAATTTGTTTAAGGTTTGCCCCCTCAGCTGAAGGTTCATCCATAGATTGAAGGGTTAGGATGATCCGATGGAGCTGATTTTTTGGGCACACCATATCTATGTCAGGACCCATCAAATGAACGCTTTGGATCATCCAAATAATGTGGGCCCCTACCCGAATCCAAACACTACCAAAAAATCATCCAAATAATGTGGGCCCACATTGTTTGGATGATCCAAAGCGTTCATTTGATGGGTCTTGACATAGATAGGGTGTGCCCAAAAAATCAGCTCCATCGGATCATCCTAACCCTTCAATCTATGGACGAACCTTCAGCTGAGGGGGCCCACCTTAAACAAATTGAAACTACAAGGGTGTATTTGTCACGTTTTAAACTATAGGGGTCGAAGTGGATGTGTCAGAAACTAGAGGGGGTGTAAATGTAATTATCCCTTTAACTTTTAACTAACAATAGAAAAAAATTTACATACTATAACTTATGTAACTCGGGTCGGGTCGGGTCGGGCCCCTTCAAACCCGGCTCGACCCGAGATTCATGCGGGCTTTTGAAAGCTGAACCCGGCTCGACCCGAAACCCATGAAACCTGAACCCGACCCAGGCTATTTTCGGGTCGGGTCGATGCGGGTCGGGTTTTACCCGGCTCGAGTTGCAGCCCTAATTAAAAGTTCGTTCAATTTTTTTTATTTTGTTTCTCAAACAAATGGGAAATTTCAGAAAATAACATGGAGTCCCCATCCAGTATCTCATTCAAGAAACCAATAATTTTCAGCCATATGTTAGATGATTGAAAAAAAACTGAACTCACAATACTCATTAAACCAAGAACATGAAAGAGACAAAAGCAATGGATAGATACAACTATTTGTAATGAAGCCAACGAATAGCCAACCAGTTTTTATGCCAAGAATATTAGCCAACAGAAGTTAATTTCTTCCAATTGTATGTGTGGTTGTAAAAGATTTTGTCATGGCAGAGGTCGAATGAGAACAACAAACTAGTTCCCTCTATGTTATACAAAAAATAAAAGAATGCAAATGACTAAAAAACATAATCCAATTGTAGAAAAAAAGGGGAAAAAACTGGGAAAATATTTTAATTCCTGAAATACCTCTTTCAAATATCTAATCTCTGCATATGCACCATAAGTGCCTCTCCTATAACACGCATATGATCAAAAAATAGAAAACGACGGGGAAACAACAAAACTGGGAAATTCGAACCCTAAAAAACACAAAACACAAGACCAAAACAGAGAACATCGATTACCATGTAAATTCTAGACGAAGCCCTAGCTTTAGGAAAACACGATCTGAAAATTGAGTGTTTCGGATTTCCTTCACTTGCTTGACACGATCTGAAAGTTGATTAGGGCAAGAGGAAAGAACAAAAGTGGGGAACCCAAACCCTAACAACACACATCTGAAAATAGATGGCGTCATGGGATGGTGAGATGGAGGCCTGGGGGGCACGTGGAAGAAAGAACAACATCGGCAACTACATCCTTCTCTCAAACGTCAGAGATTTTAATTTATTTTTAGCCGTAGTTGAGAAGCAGATTTTTTTCTCTGCAATTTTACCATCCTCTAAACGACAACCTTGAAGGGCAAGATATATCTGGAAATATCGGGGTGCGTAGGTAAGGTGATTACAAACCTTATGGATATAAATTTCTCAAGGGCTGAAGGGTAAAATCCCATGAGAGAGAATGCAGGAGATAAATCGACAGATAAAAAAGAAATTCCCTATTAATGGATAGATACAACTATTTGTAATGAGGCCAACGCATAGCCAACCAGTTTTTATGCCAAGAATATTAGCCAACAGAAGTTAATTTCTTTCAAATGTATGTGTGGTTCTAAAAGATTTTGTCATTGGTAGAGGTCGAATGAGAACAGCAAACTGGTTCCATCTATGTTATACAAAAATTAAAAGAGGTATTTTAGGAATTAGAGATAACAAAAGGTTCTACAACTCTAATTTCTTCCAATGCACATGCGTGCAAGGTTTTAAATTTCGAATGAAATCCGAAATTTCAGACCTGGTTTCGGTCGAGACCGAAATTGAAATTCACAATACTCCAAACGTTACTTATTTATCATTCGAAATTTTGAAATATCGGTCGAAATTTTGCATACCCCGAAAACTTATATGAATAATAAGATATTTTAAAATTTGTAGAACCTTTTGTGATGGATGCTAAGAAATTCCTAACAAGATATTTTCAAATTTGTAGACTATAGTAGAGAGGCCATACTTTGCAATGTGCGAAATCGTCTATTTGGATTTAGTACAATTATATTTTGCCTGGAGTATAAATATATTTTACAGAAAAATTTTAAATATAAATTAAATAATAAAATTTATTTTCATAAATAATAATTGTTATCCGAACCGTTCTGTGTATTGTGTAACCCATAAATAGATATTGTAAAATTGTTCACTACTTTTTTTATTTTAGCGTATAGAGGGACGAAATATTTAGGAAACATCTAGTGTAGTTAAAATAGAATTACTATGAGAATTTATATGGTGTTATCCTTCATAATCCCGTATGTTGTACAAAGTTCCGCACGGATGACACTATAGGATGATCCAAACTGTTCATATGATGAGCCCAAACGTAAATATGTTGCAATTTTTTTTTTCAAATCTTTGATAGAGTTAAAAAAGGATGGTTAGCTTTATCTCCCCCGAAACAAATAGGGAAGATTAAGTTGCATGAGTAGCTTTGCACCAAATAAGGGATTTGCTACGCAATTTTGCATAAAGCCATTTCGCTCCTGGCTTTTCTATGTGCACATGAAAACAGCAAACTCAGATGAATCAAATGAATAAGACAAAATCTATGAAGATGAGACATTGGTGTGACTGTTCTGATGTGTTCTCATGTGCAAAAGCCAGGCGCGAAATGACTTTCTGTGAAATCGCATAGCAAAAAAAGATCCAAAGCATTAGTGGGGCATGAAATTTTTTAAAAAAAAAACAATTAATTCCTATAAGGTAAGACGTACAGTATTTTCTGGCTTCTGCAACTGAGAACAGCCATCTCTGATTAATTAAACGAATAAGACAAATTTAATCAACAAATCTGCTTGTGTGGCTCTTCTCACATGCAAAAGCCAACCGCGAAATGGGTTTCTGCGAAATTGCCTAGCAAAGGAGATTGTAGTCTTAGCTTTGCAGAGATTTTTTGGGAAGGGAAAATCTTCTCTAACATCAGTGATTTTTTGGGAAGGAAATCGGTGTTTTTTGGATTCTTGTTCAGGGGCAAGTAGGCAATGAAATGACTAAAAAAACATCAGCTTCATTAACATTTACCAAAAGAAAGCAAAAAAGTTACAGGACACTGGGAGAATTTGTGGAAATAAACGTGCTGAAAATATAACATTCTCGCTTTTAGTATAGTACTAGTGGACAACCCATGCCATGCACGGGGATTTATAGCATGGGTTTAAAGTGGTTAGACCCAACCTTATAACACATGATGTAGAAAAGGTGGGCCCTATCCAATACAGAAGCCCATGTAAAATGGTAGGCCGATGCCATGCATGGTTGGGCACGCGGGTCACCCGTGCTATGCATGGGTTTAAAGTGGTGAGACCCAAAGTAACAAAAATGATGTGCAAAAGGTGGGCCCTATCCACTAACGAAGCCCATGTAAAATGGTAGGGCCATGCTATGCATGGGTGGACCCGCGGGCCGGCCATGCTTGCTATGCATGGGTGTCAAGTGGTGAGATTACATGTTTTCGTCGATAGTTTGATAGGTGCCCACAATCCGAATTTAAAATAATTGGATTTCGTCAATATTTTGAAAAGCTCCCCAATCCGTAATATGATGTAATCGAGGCCTGTGAACCCCGATCCGAGAGAGAGGTGGAGGATGAGCGCCAGCGGTCCTCTGGATCATCCACATGAAAGGAGAGCTCTACCAAGGAACTCTCGAAACGGTGCCACTCCTAGTAGCATAGCACGAGTGACGATAATAAATGAGATACCTCTTAATCCAAGGACGAGTCCCCAAACCAAGACGTACCTAAACAATCTCAGAGTAGCCATCCATGGTATACGGCCATGGATCCATAAAAAAATATGCTCTGTATACCATGGACAACCAGAAATATAATGGGTTCGTGCCTGATTACGATTTGGGAAGGTTTTAAGCACCCATCTTGCCCAAGTGCCAACACCTGGACTCTTATGCCATTTATTATTAACTTTGAAGAGTTTTAGGCAGAAATCATGTGAAATGGGAACAAATTTTCTTGAGCGGACGTCTACTTAAACATGCATGGCTCAGGGATGGAATAATAAGTGCACACAAAATAATAAAAGAAATGTCACCTAAGTATAGCTAGGTTATAAGTGTCATCCCTAATTGGTGTCTAAGCTCTGATGGACGTGCACATGCATACTACAGTTAAAGGTATAAGGTCTGTACAGGAAAGTAAGAAAACAATACAGAACATATAACACAACTCGACATCACATATGATACAACAAGATAAATCCTAAACTCTAAACGTACTCCTCGACTCTGGGATGGTCTGATGTTCATCCAAGCCACCTACGTATCTCCTCCTCCACGAAAATCAGAGTCACGTAGTTCTTCGCACATATTCTAAACTATGATGCCTAAGACATCTAGACCTATCCTAGACACGACCTAAAAGACCGGACTAATTATTAAAGCTTCTTGTGCGATTATTTATATTCCAGTGGATTGTGGATTTTTAGAACACCCTATATGCCCTAACTAAATGCAGGTTAGCCCTAAGCTAATGCAGGTGGTTTCTACAACGTAAGTGTAAGTAGGCTGTGTGTCCTAAGGAAAACAGTAGGCAAACTAATGCATTATATTCTAGTCATCAGTCGGCGATGTGAATCGCCAACTAACCGCCGGACAGAGGCGTTCCTAGCTAGGACAAACTCCTAACTCTAACACAAACACACAACAACCCAAAACACTCTATCTAGGACATACTCCTAACTCTAGAGGAAGATCTTTTCGAAAATAATTTATGAAAGATTTTTGTGCTTTTACATGGGTTAAAAGGTTTATTTACAAAATTTGGCTGGACTTGGGATAAAAATCCCGAGCTGCACTACGTACCTCATGAAAGAGGAGCAAGCCAACGTAGTTCAAAAATAAATTATCCTACTACGCATCTAAAATCTCTTAACTTTTCAAAAGTTTCAATGTTTTGATGCTTTTGGATTCTTAAAATTTTCAAGTATTTTTTAATTTTAAAATGTTTCAATATTTTTTAGATTTTTAAATATTTTTACATGTTTTTGAATTTTAAATTTCTAATGTTTTTAGATTTTAAGATGTTTTCACCCTTTTGGTCAAAGACCTAAGGGAACACATAAAGCAACACCCTAGGGCAAAGGGGAAACCCCAAACAAACAAACTCACTAAAAGTGAAATGACCTCAAAATGCGTAAACTAATATCCCAAGGAAAGCTAAAAACTCAAATAGGTAAGCTACTATAAGACTGAGCTAGTCTCTAATAAAGAAGAGTGGCAACAACTCTAAAGGATAAACTCCTATCTAAAGAATAAACTCCTAAAGTGGAGAACAAACTAATAGTCTATGAGATAGACTCCTAAACAATCAACACTTAAAGAGGGGTGTAAGTAAATCGAAGTATGACTAACACTCTATAAGGGGGTGCAAATAAGTCAAGATATGACTAATAACCCTATAAGGACACTAATAAGACTGAGCAAGTCTCCCAGACATAGAGGACATAAACAAGAGTGCCAGACTACTATCAGACCAAGTTGGTCTTCAACTAGTAGGGGTACAAGCAGAGGAGGTTCAATAAATGAGGCACTGTATGCCTCCTATGGGTACCCCTCTATTATAACCACGGTTGACTCCCTAAAGAGGGAGGCTCTAATTAACGAGGCTTGTCCCTAGAGGAGAGCTGCCTAGCGAGACAAATCATGTCTCCTAAAATGGAGGGCTCTAGATAACTCTTTCATTGTCCTTAAAAGGGAAGGGCTATCTAAGATTCAAAAGACATCTAAAAGAAAGAACACTCTCTACCTGAAGAAGATGGAAGAAGAGGGGTACTACCATATCCTATTAACTCCCCCTAATGATAGGCTCTGGCTAACGCCTTCATCGCCCGAAACCTTCCCAAAACCTTCCTTAAACCATCTAAATCAAGATGAATCACAAGAACTGAACGCTATTTTACACTACTACAATGAACACATGTGGGTGCCAAACCCACAAAATACAACTCAAACAGATAGGAATAAACAAGGGTAACCTTGGTTAATGACCAAAGCACATACCCTCATACAATGCAAAGTATGTTATAAGTAATGAACACATGTTAGAAGTAATGAAGGAATGGGGCAGAAGAGTGGCCAAGAGATGAGAGGATGCTATAAATATTTCTATGGCTAAACAACTGTGGGACCCGATCCCGCGAGAGGAGTGGGGCGCGAGCCGCCACGCTCTCTCTTGGTCTCTCGTACCCACGCGATTGGCGTGTGCTCTTTTATTATTGATTTTAATTCATCTTTTATGTGAACTTGGGATTACTAAGGCAATCCGAATTCCACACAAAAGAGAGTGACAGAGTCGCCACCTAGATGTGGGATCTAGGACCATTAATTAACCAAAAATCTAGACTCGCTACCTGGTTACGAGAATGGAAGGTATGGGGAGTTATCCACCACATGCACCATTCCTGCCCGATAATCGGTCTTCGATTCCAAAAGCTAACTCTTTTAAATTTATTTTAAATGACTCATTCAGCTCCCTGTTAATGTGAGAACTATGTGACATGCATCCTATGATCTAATTTCAATGTGAATCCTAAATGTGTATCTTGATTTATTAATTTGTCTGGATTCAATCTAAGTGAAAGTTCTCCTAAAATTCTAATTTCATGGAAAATCCTAAGTGATTTAATTCAGCATTTACAAGAAAATTAATATACAAAACACCACAATTTGTTGTAGTGCCGACTCGCGGTTGGTATGCCATCAAACATCCAAGCTGCCTACGTACCCAAGCCTCACTGGGGTCAGAGTCGACATAGTTCAGTGCACCTAAGCTAAGCTACTTATGCCTAACTCAACTAAGACACCGATCTAGACTGATTTGACTGTTTCAACAGTTTTAAGAGGAGTTATTTAATTCAAGTTGAGGATTTTATTATCCTAGGATTTCATCTAAGATGCTATATGATTCTTATCTAAATGCAAGTTGTTCCTTAGACTAATGCAGGTTAACCTACGTCCTAGGTAACTAGGCTTGTCCTAGGGAAAGATTGGGTGACTAGTGTAACTAGACCTATGGCACGGGTGCTATCTATAGCAAACGTACGTGATGAGGCTGGACTCCTAACTCTAGGGCTCCCTAAAACCTAAGACTCCCTAAAACTTAGGACAAGACACGACACCAGTGTTCCAAAATTGGGCTCTAATGGTTCTTATGATGGAAACCGTAATCCAATGGTTCCGAGAGACACGAGATGAATCGATTTCAGTTCTTGAGGTTAATTAATTTCAGATTTCAATGATTTTCAGTTTCTGGACATTTAAGGAATACCAGAGGTTCTAGGGTTCACCAATTTCGGCCCAGAATAGCATCCACGGAAGGGAATCGTGCGCTCTTTCCTTGTGCAATTTAATACTTAGGTTATAGCATCTTATTGCCTAGCATATCTCAGGATTTTCGTGGACAGTAGCCTCGGAGCCAACAACATGCTATAGCTTAAATATTTAAATTGTCAACGATCGGTTGCAATTGAGATACGATTATGGATGCACTGGCCATTTTTCTAGGGAAATCTAATGATCCTAAGATTTCTGTTTCAATAGATTAAGGAGTTAATATGTGACAGAGATTTAAGCTTCTTTAGAGATTTTCAGATGAATTTCAATTAATTTCAATATTTTAATGGATTTTATCAATTTTAAACCATATGAGTGATTTTACAAGTGAAACTGTTGCAAGCGAATTCGAAATGAGTTGAAACTTCTACAGCAGCATGATATGATGAGATGTAGCTTACTGGAAGATTTTTACTGATTTTTACATTAAGTTCATATTTAATTTTAATTTAACAATTAATTTACCAGATTACAAAAATAACACAGAAACTACTAGAAATAGAAATCTAAATTCATTAAAATTTCTACAGTAGAAATATATAAGTAAACATAGCATGCTGTGAGATTTTCATGAATTTTAAAGACTATTTACTACCAGTTTCGGATTTTTCAATTTTAAGACCAGATTATAAACTTACACTACAAACAATAGGAAACAAGATCCAAATCAATTAAAAATATTACAGCAGCAAGAAATATAAAATATAAGACTACTTTAAAAAATTTGTGAATTTTAATGGTGATCGGATGTCAGTAAAAATTCTCACAAAATCTGATAATTTTCAAAGAAAGAATTAAATAATATATCAAACAGAATCCAAAAATCTTTAAAAATTCATGATAGAATGTATCAGTACCATATTATTTTCTCACGAAATTTTATTAATTTTGGAATCCATTTAGTATATATTTTATTTTTCTTCATCAAAAAGATATTTTTGAAGAGTTTCTATTTTTAAAACACGATTTTCGAGAAAATTACGACTCCGGAAAATGTCCTTTAATCTTGTTCTGATATGATGAACACAAGAAAATTTAAAATTCCAAAAAATAGATCATCCTGAGATGGCTATTTTTCGAATTTCGTAATTTCTCAGCCATTATTTTAAATAAAATTCCACTCTTCACTCAAATTTTCGAAACTCTTTCATCCAATGTCCGATCCGATCCGATGGTTATCTTACTCTATTTAGATAGATCGTTGTATTAAATTTCGGGACGAAACGGAATTGAAACACCCATGCAGATCATGATTTTGAGCACACACATATAATATTCAATTAAATTCAATTAAATGTTAAAAATCATGCAAAAATATAAAAAAATACCAAATCATCCGGGAAAAATCTGAGAATAGTGTACTAACCTGTGATGGAAATTCTCGACGAATCCGGGAGCCGAAAAAATCCGAAAATCCTGCCGACGCTCGATCCGATGTCCGCCTTCTTTCTTCTTGCTTTTCTTTCAAGAGAGACTCTCTGTTTTTTTTGTTTTTTTTTTAGAGGAGGTGAGTGTGAGACCGAGAGGTTGAGAGATACGGAGAAACCAAGAGATGTAGAGTATGAGAGAGTCAGAAACTGGGAGAGATAAAGAGAGAGCTTAAAATGAGAGATAGATGGAGAGATAGAGAGAGATATAGAGATAGAGAGGGTTCAAGAGAGATAGAGAGAGTTCGAGGGAGAGAGAGAGAGAGAGAGAGAGAGAGAGAGAGAGAGAGAGAGAGAGAGAGAGTGATAAGGGGATTGAGAGAGGGTGAGCAAGAGAGATAGAATGTGAGAAACTGAGGGAGGGATCGTGAGGGAGTGTGAGATGGCTGATTTGTGTAGAAAAGAAAACAAAAACAAAAAACAGATACTCTGTTTTTCGTTCTCTCCTGTTAGAAGGAACGTGGGTGAGAGAGATGGGGAACACAGAGGGAGAGAGGGATATGGATGCACCAAGGGAGATAGGGGAATAGTGAAAACTTAAAAAAACAGAGGATGGGAGGAGGAGGAATGAGAAGCCGAGAGTCAGCTGACAACGTATAAACTATGCTCTGTTTTTTCGTTTCTTCTCTTTTTTCTTTTTTTTTTGCTTTGTCTGCTGCAAAGGGAAGGTTGCGGCTAGGTGAGGGAGATGCAGAGATGGTGGAAGAACAGCGAAGGCAGAGAGTGGTGAGATCCCAGAGAGAGCACCGAGGGAGGGAGAAGAAAACCAATGGAGAGAGCTGCTGTCCTCCCTCTTTTTCTTTTCTTTTTTTCTTTTTTTTCTTTATAACAGATCTCTCGTGGGAAAGTTGCCGATTCTTTTCTTTCATGAATTATATTCCACTTCCTTAAAACAGATTCTTTCCTCATCCTTTCTTTCTTTTTTTCTTTCATTGTGCTATATTCGTCTCGATCTGAAAATAGAATTGCTTAAAAAAAAACTTCTTTTTCTCACGTCTACTCAAAAACCTCTTTTCTAAAGATGAGATTCCAATATTAGGTTTCCTTTCTTAATAAAATCAGTCCAGTAAGACCCCCCAAAATCGCATGCAAGAAAGAGAAGGTCGGTGGGAAAGGTCTATCAAATGGGTGGTTCGGATCATCCCCATTGTTTGGTCTATTCACAGGTTTCAATAAATTAATATTTGGCTCACAAATTGAACTCCCTGAAACGATCCTAATTGCTCATTAGATGGGCTAAAACATAAATGGGTTTAAATGTAAATTGGTCACGCCCTTAATCTTTTCTATAGGATAATCTGAACTTATTCATTTGAATGAGCTAGGGCATAAACGAGTTACACCCTCCTAAACCAATTCAATGGGCTGATCCGAGCCGCTCAAATAACCGGCTAGCAAGTGATCGGCTTAGATCACTCATAATGTGAGCCCCCTAAGTCACTCCCATTGGATGATCTTAATTGTCCAATTTGACGAGCCACAACTTTAAATTTTAATTTTTCACAATAATGGGCCCATACCAGATTGGCAAAAATACGCTACGCCCACCACGGAAATTGATCTTATTCATTGGATCCAAATAAATTCAAAACCCATATTCTTTGTTAATATCAATGTAAGAAACAATACGGGATCTCACTTTAATAAGAAATGCTCAATGCGGGCCCAGCAAATGGGTCCAAATTCTCTCTCACTTAGGTTTTTGTAAATAACCCTCCTCAACACTTGGCGGAAAAATGCGAAACATGACGGAAATAATTGAAAAGATCGAGAAAGCATAAGGGACGGACACGGGAATGGAAAACACTGAAAAAGACTGATAACAAGAACACTAACTTCTTTGTTGATTACAGCAGAGCAAAATGGGGTGTCTACAACAACAAAGGATGGGCTGCTCATATCAAGGTAATGTGAGCTGCCATTTTCAAAGAAAAATAGGCTGAAATTATTAAAGGTGTATGGCAGCCATTATATAAAAAAATGGTCTGAAATTATTAAAGGTGTATGTACGGCTACCATTATCAAAGAAAAGTGGGCTACAATTTTTGTAGGATTAAACACTATATTTTCCATTTAAGCCAAGCCAAATACATTCCAAAAATTTCAAAGGAAATGATTTGTTAACTTTACAGCCATGTAATGAGCACCACTACACAAATTCAATGAAAGTTGAGTCTACTATACCCATTTTTTATATTAACTTTCTAGCTGCTCCTGCAAGTTATCTATTAAAGAATAATACTTTTGAATATTTTTTTTTTAAAAAGAACACAAGCAACACAAGCACCGTCCATCAACCAATACCTTTGAATTTATTTCGAAGAAGAATTCATTTCAAGTGAAAACAAAAAAATTTCATCCACTACACTTCAGTGAGACATTATCCATTTGCATCCCTACTCATGTGGAAAAAGAAAAGACATCCAAAAAGACAAAATGATTCAAATTCATTTACTCCATATCAGAGCAGCTCCAAACTACATGCCCATGCTCACCAAAAGATCATTTTTTATTTTTAAGGTTGAGAGAATGCCCAGATTATTCCCTACAACTAAAGTAACCTAGCCTTTACATAGAGCAGTATGGGTATTAGAAAGTCAAACAAGAGAGTATCAGTTGTACGAAACATCACAAATAATAAATACTATAAATGGACTTAAATGAATAAATAAATTTATATTGATAAAACTATCATAACCCAACCAGTTGTTATTGACAAGAAAACTATCCCAATACATCAATAAAATGATGCAGACTGGATGTATGCAAGCATAACGACATCCATATTATCCTTTTGTTCATAAAAGCTCAAAATACACATTTTCAACTGTTAGTTCATGAGAATTCATTTAAGAACCATAACAACTTCAAACAGTCAACCAACAAAAAATATCATGAGTTCCAACCCTCCAAATGTCAGTAGGGATATAAAATGGTTTCAAATTTAAGAGCAGAAAATCCGTAACCTGCTACGCTTCTTCTTTAAAGCTCAAAGACAAGAGAAAATTCTACATATATGCAGATTTGGACAAGAAGAATTAGACATGGAATGATCCTATATCTAAAAAAAATGAGTTGAACTTATGAACAAGATATCATATTTCTAAACCTAAGGCTTGTGAGAATGTCCAAAATGTTTTTTTTTCTTTAAACTTATTGAAAGCACTGAACTCATTCTAATTCACACAGACGCAGACAAAATGGATCAAAAATCTTGCTAATCTTTTAGCATCATGAATGAACTAATATAATTAAAACATGTTTCAAGGCCTCAAAAATTGAAATGGAATTGAATTTACCACGTAAACAATCTCAATTTTCAGCTCAACACTTAAATATCAAATAAATCAGGGATCATTGCCATGATAATCAGGCTCTATACATGATCTTTTGAGTTACTAAAAAAAAAAACTTTTAGTAAGAACACTCCCAAATTATGTAGAAATACACTTCTCTTCTCTAGAAGATAATCATATGCCATATAGCACTGAACACATGTAGATATGAAACTGGTTTTTATCCCAAAATGACTGATCTTCAAGAAGTAACCAAGCATTTCCTAAAATTCTGAACTACACATCCAGCTAACCAAGACAAAATTTTCATGAGATAAGGAGACAATTCCAGTTATTATTTCAGAAATTCAAGTTAAGATTTTATTTTGAATCATCAAACATGGATAATTAACGACGTTTCCCAGCAGCCCACCCCATAAAATTTCATTTCAAATTCTAAATACAGGCGTTGACACATCCAAACCATCGAGCATTTCCATCCCAAAGAATTATCGGGGATCATTACAAACTTCAAATGAGTTAATACCATTAAATGGACATCCAAGAAAAGCTACTATGGAATCATGAAAGATTACAGTGGTTCATCTTTCTGAGAAAATAGCTCAACCACCATTGCATCCAAGGCTCTTGTAAGCTTTTAGGTGCATTTCTGGGGCATAGTCTTCTTAAAGAAACTTCACTTTTCGGTGTTTTTACTTCTGAATGCTTCTGAGCTGATCTTCTTTGGAATGAAGCTCTTTGTCTAGATTCTCGAAGTCTTTCCTTCAGGATTAACTTGGCTCTGGTACCATTGTAGGGAGTTGACGACATCAGACCTCTTTCACCGAAACAGTTGCTTCACAAGGGCGGCGATTCGACTCTTCTTAAAAAGAAAATTCGGGTAAAGGACATTATTCAAAGGATTGAGGAACTCTGAAAGAGTGAACCTAGAATGGCAAAGACTGACTGACTACACTGACGAACAAAGTGACGTTTCTGACTTAGTTAATATTTTGTTTGGTAAGTCTATCCTTTCAAGGAATAGTTTTTTAATTGTTAAACACTGGACTTTTTTCTTAAAACAGTAATGCCTCAAGGATCTAATTACAATTCCTATGATTGCTTGGTTTCAATGCCCCTAGTTTCTAGGATGTCATTTAAGCTTGCTTGAACTTCTACAATGAACCCCATAAAAAATCACAGCCATACCATTAGATAATCATCAAAAGAGGATTCCACAGATTATGAAAGCTCTTGTACTGATTTTAAACCAAAAATGACTATATACCATTAAATGCTTCTTCAAATGCAACATAACCATAGATCTTGGAAGGAATACTCTTGATTCTTGGCAAAATCATAACAAGATCTACACAAGTATACACCCACGAAGGATTACTATAGATCCTGAAAGAATTGCCATGAATTCCAGATGAAATCTTGGTCACACATCATTAAATGAATCATCCAAGTAAGATCATCACAATCTGTGTAAAAATTACTACTAATTTTGGGAAATGATCGCATTTACGCAACATCAAACAAGCATCACAGAGGAGAATTTTCACAACTTATGTAAAATACCACAAATTCTGATCAAAATCATGCCATCATACAAACACCATAGAAAGAGTATTGCAGATTAAAATCATGCAGAATTTAAGAAATGGGAAGATCAATTACCTGCTTCTTTAAGGGGGTTAAGTGAAAATCAGATCCGGACAAAGAGCCGTCGGAAAAGGTGAAGCTCGTCAGAATTTATGGGTAATAGTCAGAGAAGAAGATGGTGGTGATTGTTCAAGGTTGCTGATGAGATGAAGGTAGGGTAAAATGAAATGGGTTTGGGTGAAATAGGGATTAGGGTTTGAATCTTAGAATCTAGGAAAGGAAACTGAAATTAGTGGTTGTTGTAAGGAAGATAGGGCAAAAGTTGCTACACGATGATAGGATTGATGAAGGATTGGCCGGATTCCGGCCGGATCTTACCGGAGAAGATAAGAAAATGTGGAATCCTAGCCTTCCCTCCCCATTCCTCTTTCTGTTTCTCTCTCTTTCTCTCTCTCTCTCTCTCTCTCTCTGTTGAGACGAAAATGAATAAATCCCCTCTTTTTTCATTGATTTTTGCTTTTATACAAAGAAAGCATGACCGATATTGGCACTACCCATTTCAATGGGCGCGCAGTTGCGCGATTATTGATGGGCACGCAACGGATTGGGTCCTATTTGGGGTAAATTCCCCCCCCCCCTTTTCTCACCTGGACAGCCCCCTCTGTGGATAATTCACCCCCCCTTATACATTTATACTTCACCTCTTTCTTGGCTCGTCCTATTTGCAGTTTCTTGGCGGATTTCGACAAAATTTTGTGGGAACCTACAGGGATCCTAAACTAATCTAGGGCAAGATTTAGGGCTCTAAAACACTAGTCTAATAGGGTCTCTAACCAAAATAAATGGTAAAAAAAAGGGTTCGGTCAAAATTGGGTGTCTACAGATGGCCCTCTTTGGCAGAGCATGTGTAACGCGCGAATGCCAAAGCAGAACAGACAACGCATTTTAATCGAGCCGCAAACAAAGCAAAACAAATTTTGGGATTTTGGGTTCAAAAACGGTATTCACAAAAGCAAAACAACAAAGGACTTGACAACAAGACTCAAAATTCAAAAGCAAATAGGGAGATGGCCTCTCATTGACTCTTGACATGGCAACTATAACATCTCAAAGAGATAGCCTCTCTCTAATACTCCTGACTCAACTATCCACACCAGTTAATAAAGACTTATGAACAATCACAAAACACAAACACACTTTTTTTTTTGTAGAATCTTTTCAAAACCACAGTGTAACTTGCCTAAGACAAGCACAAATCCAAACACTCAAAGAGTTTTTTTTATTTGTACTGTATTGAAACTCGTTCCAAACAAGTTCAAACCATACACTCAAAGAGTTTTCTTATTTTTAAAAAAAAAACTGTCAAATAGGCCAAAAACCACTGTATTGAAACTCGTCCAGAACAAGTTCAAAACCAAACACTCAAAGAGTTTCTCGTCGATCAGTCCAAAACTTCCTCGATCATTTATTAGGGTACTCGAATATTTGAGCCAGACTCAAACATCTAATATCGGGGCGAAACTAATTCTCACCGGGCCATAGCTATACAGATCATTGCTGAAAATACATCTGTTTAACTATCCAAGTAACTCTGACTCCTCTCTTTCAAGGTAGGGAATCACTCCGGATTACACGGTTCTGTTAAACAGTTCCACATAAACCCAGATTTGTATGTCCTGCTAAATAGTCCCACACAAACCTCTTCGCAGATACGCATGACTCCTAACTCGTTAGGAAGCTGCACATTGCGGAACAATGATTAGGCAAGTCACTACTTGACATTACATTACTAATCATCTGGGTATTAAATACCCAGGCGAAGAAAGAAAAGACCAATCCGTGTAACACAGGATCGGTGATTTTTTCTTATTAAAACCTTTCAGAAAGACCAAACCGTGCAACACAGGTTCAGTAATTTCTCCCTATTAAAACCTTTCAAAAAGACCCAACCGTGTAACATAGGTTCGGTAATTTCTTATTCTATTAAAACTTTTTCAAAAAAAAAAAGATTGAAGAAACAGCCAGATAGTACAACACTATATTCGGTAATTTTTTATTCTATTAAAACACTCTTCAAAACACTTGAAGAAAAGACCAGACCGTGTAGCACGGATTCTAGTTATTTTCTCATTCCATTAAACCCTTTTTCCAAAATTTGAAGAAAATATCAGGCCGCGCAACACAGGTTCTGGTAATTTCTTACTCTTTTAAAACTTCTTTTTTAAAAACAAATGAAGGACCAGACCGTGTAACACGAAGTCCAGTAATTTCTTTCCTTAAAATTTTTTAAAACAACGGAAGAAAAGGCCAAACCATGGAACACGGAATCTGTCAATTCCTATCCTTATTAAAATCTTTCAAAACAACGGAAGAAAAGGCTAGATCGTGGAACACGAAATCTGTCAATTTCTATCCTTATTAAAAGCTTTCAAAACAACGGAAGAAAAGACCAGATCGTGGAACATGGAATCTGTCAATTTCTATCCTTATTAAAATCTTTCAAAACAATAGGAGAAAAGGCCAGACCGTGGAACACGAAATCTGTCAATTTCTATCCTTATTAAAACCTTCAAAATAAATGGAAACTAAGAAACTCAAAATGACTGAAAGAAGAGATCAACTCTTAATGATTTCACTGATGAACCAGTCATCTCTTTGCAAATAGTAACTAAAAATGCATTGATTTTGATTAAAGACTGGATTCAAGTAACTTGAATGAAATTTCGAGTGTCAACCCCTTTTAAAAGATGCAAAGCATTCCACTGAAGTTTAAAAATCGCTGGAGTAGATTCTAGACTCTGTTGGGGTAAAGATTTTTCAAAGAAACTCAACTCCAAAGGAGAACAACTTGACTAAGAAGCTCAATACCAAGAGTATTGAAAATTCTCTAGTCTCTATTTGATGAGAATATCAATCTCAAGTATCAATTATTACTTGACATCTTTTATGATGTCAGTCAAAAAAGATGCCCCTAGTATGATTACTTCCATGGCAAAATTCATTGGAGAGCAACACAAGAAAATAGGCCAAAGGCTTTTATTAATTCACACTTGGGATTACAACAGATTCTTCTCTTGAACACTTAAGTTTACAAGGCTTTTCACAGGTACAAGAAACTTGTTCTGTTCAAAAATTCCTTTCATCTCTGCCATTTGCTGATACTGGAACTGAGCTAAAAGCTTGTCAACCTCTGAACACTGCTCTATTTCACATCATCCACTAGAGCAATAAATTCTCTGCGTCTCTGAGTCTCTGAGTTTTTATCACCCCGGCTTTAGGAGGAATACTGACTAAACAGGACTCTGAAAACTGACCTCAACTCGACAAAAAAGAAAGACTTTGACAAATAACGAACCAGGACATTAACAGACAAATGACTCAATTACTAAGAGAGACTGAAATCTGCTTCTTAGTCTGATAAATATTTAAAATGGTTAAAAGTCCACCACTCTTAGAATCATTCGAATACCATGTTTAAAGGTGTTTTAATCCATTTTTCGGTATCTCCGTCATTGTTGTTATCCCTTTGGATTGTTTAGTTTCAACCTCCTTAACTCAAAGAGTAACAAAGAAAGTTTTGTTGGCGCTTACTCAGACATTAAAGAAGAGCCAAAGAGCAAATAAAAGTTCAACTGGCTTTCAGAAAGCTCTGTCCTTCATGAAGTCCTTGCCATGACCAAATCGCCCTTTTGAGTTTTCGATTTAGCGGACCGTATGCCTTATATTTTGCCTGGACTGTGTGTCCTTGCAGATTTTTCATCCAACAGGCTCAGCACCCTGATTTTTGCCTAAGCCGCCCTTTCGGGTTTTTAGCTTAGCGGGTGAATGACCCTAACTTTTGCCTAGACCGCCCTTATGGGTTTTCAGTCTATCGGGTCTAAGACTCCATCATTTTTCTTTCTTTCTGTTTCTCTACAAACCTAGGCCTAAATATACCAGAAGGACTTTCAGGTAGGCTTAGGTTCAAAAAGGCTAAACCCTAATGTGTTCGCATGTAATTGGACCGAATCTGGACCTTCTAGACTGCCTACGTATCCCTGAAGAAATGGGAATCAGATCCGCATAGTTCGCCCATGTGGGTTACAGCGATTTTTGTTTTTTTTTTCAAGAAGTTGCGAAAGATGCAAAAGGTTGTAAAAGATGACGACTGAACCTGAATTGATCAGGTTGCCTACGTACCCTTAAAAAAGGATCAGGTCATAACGTAGTTCAAACTACTTTTTTTTTACTAAAAAAAATGCCCCTAGTTTGGGTTTTTTAAAGAAACCAAGTTTTTTTTATATTGGCCCAAAGGGTTTGCAAACGGTTTTAAAACATGCAGGTTGTTGGCTCAAAACTCTAATTGGTCAAAAATGGCCTTTTGGTGTACTTAAGCATAATACTTTTTTAATTGATCCAGGTTTGTAAGTTCATTTAATTTTTTCTCCATTTTCATCAAGGAGTCTTACGGCTTTTCCAGGCAAGACTTCATCGACGATATAAAGACCAGACCAGTTTGGCCTGAATTCCCTCGAGGATCAGATACCGGTGCCCTGTAGGACTTCAAAACAAGATCTCCATGCTTCAAATCTCAGACACGAACTTTCTTGTTGAAAGCTCTCTCAATCCGTCTTTGATATCCCTGGATATGGTACAAGGCTTTCAACCTCTTCTCATCTACCATCTGCAGCTCATCATATCTGGCTCTAGCCTATTCAGACTCTGGTAAGTCAGCTTCCATCATCACTCTCAAAGAGGAAATTCTTAGCTCAATAGGGAGAACTGCTTACATTCCGTACACCAAAGAATATGGAGTCACACCTGTAGAGGACCTGATCAATGTCCTATAAGCCCATAAGGCATGTGAAAGGTTAATCGACCAATCCTTATAAGTCTCAGTCATCTTGCTAATAATGACTTTAATATTCTTATTCGCAGCCTCTACAGCCCCGTTTGTTTGAGGTCTGTTAGGAGATAACTTGTGATATTTTATCTTTAACTCTTCACATAGGTGTAAAACCTCCCTTTTGAAATGCGACCCATTATCTGAAATCAACTTCGCAGCTGTGTTCGAAGTTACGGAAGCATACGAAGCGGCTTCAATCCACTTCGTAAAATAGTCAATAGCAACCAAGAAGTACTCATGCCCACTCGAGGATCTTGGATAAATCTTTCCAATTATGTCAATCCCCCACACTGCAAACGGCCACGGTGAAGTCAGAGAGTGCAACTCTGAAGGAGGAACATGGATAAGATTTGCATAGACTTGGCACTTGTGGCATTTCCTCACATAAATAAAGCAGTTTATTTCCATTGTAGGCCAATAGAATCCAAGTCTCAAAATCTTCCTTGCTAACATTTTCCCATTCATATGAGGTCCACAAACTCCCTCATGGGTTTGTTCAATAAGTTCTGCGGCTTTATCTTCATCAACACAAAGGAGTTGTATGCCATCAAATGACCTTCTGTACAGTTCTTCACCACAAATGATGAAGTTGGTAGCTAACTTCTGAAGATTCTTCCTCTCTTTGCTTGAAGCTTATGGAGGATATCCCTTGTCAGAAATGAGGTTTCTGATATCTGTGTACCAAGGCTTCCCATCTGAACACCTAGCTGATATCTCAATTGCATTCACATAAGCTGGGGCCCACTGCAATCTGACAGCTAGTGGTTGAACTTCCATTCTCGCGGAAATGTCTAACATCGAAGCCAGAGTAGCCAAAGCATCAGCAAAATAATTTCTGGTCCTTGACAAGTGAGTGAATGTGATGTTCTTGAACCTCTTGACCAGAGATTCCAAATACATTTTATAAGGGGATCAATCTATCTTCTCGTGTTTTCCATTGTCCATTAATCTGGCAAATGATCAGGATGGAATCCCCAAACACATCAATGTCTTGAATTTGCAAAGTTAAGGCTGCCTCTAGTCCAGCAATACAAGCTTCATACTCTGCCATGTTGTTAGTGCACTCAAATAACAACTTGATAGAGATAGGAATATACTCCTTCCGAGGGGATACGAGCACAGCTCCTACTCCCTGTCCTTGATTGTTGACAGCTCCATCAAAGTACATAAGCCACTTAGTACTCGAAGTCTCTTCTTCAATATCCATGATTTATTTGTCAGGAAATTCTGCCTTAAGAAAAGCATTCTCTTCAACAGGCGCATCAGCTAATTGCTCAGCTATAACCCGCCCCTTAACTGATTTCTGAGTGACATAGGCGATGTCAAACTCAGACAATAACAACAACCACCTTGCAGTCCTTCCTGTAAGGGCAGGTTTCTCAAACATGTATTTTAACGGATCCATCCGCGATAGCAATAGCACCTTGTTTGACAGCAAATAATGTCTAAGCCTCTGGGTTGCCCAAACTAATGCTAGACAAGTCTTCTCCAAAACAGTGTACTTTAATTTATACTCTAACATCTTCTTACTTTCTTACTAATGTAGTAGATAGGCTTCTCCCTTTTAGTTTCTGGACCTTGCTGAGCAAGCATGCAACCCATCGTTATATCCGTGATAGACAACTATAACAGCAACGGCTGGCCTGGAATAACAGGTGATAAAATAGGAGGTAAAGATAAGCATTGCTTAACTTTTTCAAAGGCCTCTTGACACTCTTCATTCCATTTCTTTGAGGAATTCTTCTTCAACAATTTGAAAATAGGCTCACATGTCATTGTTAGATGAGATATGAACCTTCTTAGATACTGAACCTTTCCAAGAAAACCTCGGATCTGCTTTTCTGTCTTATACAGCTGCATTTTTTGGATCGCCTTGATCTTTTGTGGGTCCACCTCTATTCCTCTTTCACTGACCATAAACCCTAAGAGTTTTTCTGATGTAACACCAAATACACATTTACTCGGGTTTAGGCGAAGCTGATACTTCCTGATCTGCTCAAAGAACTTTCTTAGGGCAACAGTGTGCTCAGGTCGAGTCTTTCCCTTTACAATCATGTCATCTACATAAACTTCGACCTCTTTATGGATCATATCATGTAGAAGAGTTGTAGCAGCCCTCTGATATGTAGCACCAGCATTTTTCAAACCAAACGGCATCACTCTGTAGCAGTAAGTACCCCACTGAGTAATGAACATTGTTTTCATGATGTCCTCGGGCGCCATATTAATCTAATTGTAGCCTGAGAACCCATCCATAAAGGATTAAAGTGCATGTCCAGCCGTATTATCCACCAGGAGGTCAATGTTTGGAAGAGGAAAGTCATCTTTAGGATTTGCCTTGTTTAGGTCTCAAAAATCGACACACATTCGAACTTTTTCGTCCTTTTTGGGCACTGGTACAATATGTGCAAGCCATTTAGGATATTCCACTACTTGGATAAATTTTACTTCTAACAGCTTCTTTACTTCTTCATACACTTTCAATTCCCACTCCGTTGAGTTTTCAGAGTTTTCGCTTCTTTGGATTAGCATCAGGGATTAAGGGTAAGCGATACTGAACAATTTCCCCACTTAATCCCGGCATGTCATCATATGACCATGCAAAAACTTTCTTGAACTCTTTAAGTAGGGTGATCAATTCTTCGTGCTCCTCAGGAGATAAAGTTTTGCCAATCTGAATCTCCCGAATCAAGGTTTCATCACCAATGTTCACGGCATCAATTTCCTCTTCGAGTGGCTTTGTTCGGCGACTCTCTTCCTGTTGGATCATGTGTCTGATTTCAGGGGGAGTGTCATCGGCATCCTCATCAGAGGGGGAGTCTTGATTTTTATTATTAAGATTATCAAATTTTAAAGCAGATTCAGTGGATGAAATAGAAATAGAGACAGGAATGTACACAGAAGAAGAATCATTTATTTCATTGAGATTTGAATCAAGTACATCAAAAAATGAACTACCCTCATTGGGGTTTACAATGAACTCTTGACTCATTTTTACAGACTCAATGGATATGTTGACACCAGTGTCAACTGACTCAGAACTACGTAAGAAAACAACATCAGACGCTTTATTAGAAACAACTCCAACTCGATCTCGCCAGAAAAAGAAGAATCATCACCGACCTCAGGAGAATCGTCCTCTACGGTACCTGCATCAAAAGACTCATTAGAAGAAATAGACTCTGAATCAAACTCAGAGACTAACACATACTTATAGACAACTGACTCTTTTGAAGGGTTATGACCTGGGGTAAGACCTAAGAAGTCCAGTTAGTCAAAGGTTCCTCTGCTGGGGTGATTAGGTGAATGGGATTTAGAATCAAGGCACTCTGATCAATTATAGCAATAGTCTGGGACTCCTCATGAATAGTGAATCCAGAAGACTCAGCTCCATGTATTCAGCCCAATCTGTTTCTGACTCAATCTCTGTGATCTACACACCTGTCAGCTCATCTTCTAACTCAATATCGAAGAAAATTTCAAAACATGGCAACCTCTGTCCTGTATTCTCATCCAGCCAAGTCTCAGCAAAGCCACAGAAGGGAAAGTATGCACCTTCCTTTTGGACCGGCCGTTCATTGTCAAATCAATCGGCGCCATCGGTAATTCTAACCCTCTTCGGCGACATTTTGCCCATTTCAACATTAACTGTTTCATCTCTTTAACTTCTTGAAAGGTTGTACCCCAGCCCAAATAGACCATTAAATGTTTTAAACAAAGGAGACTCAGTTAGACCCTGATGATATTTACCTAACCCGGCACCTGGTATGTACCCCTGTCGGCGAATCATCTTGATAACATTCGAATTTGTGCTGGTTAGGAAACATATTTCCTCATTCATGGCTTTCTCAACAATGATTGCAGTCACTTCTAGTGAAAACCGAGTCAAACTTATATCTCTAGCCTTTCCCACAGTCAAGTCCTGAGTAATCTGCCCAATTTCAAGGTCTGGGTCTCCCTTTACAGTTATCACTCTGTTCTTGTGAACAAATTTCAGCTTTTGATGGAGAATGGACGGAACAACTCCAACCTTGTGCAACCATGGATGACCAAGTAACAACAGAAATGAAGCTTTAATATCTAAAACCTGGAACTCTATTTCGAAGTCTTCTCCTCCGATCTGTATCTCAGTGACCAAAGTTCCGATTACATCTCTGCGAGTGCCATCGTACGCCAGAATACCCTGTTCATATGGGATAAAGTCCTCAGGACCGAACCCAAGGGTTTCCGTAGTACTCAGTGGGCAGACATTTAAAGCAGAGTCATTGTCAACCAACACCTCTGGCACCTTCTTCTTATTGTAAATTACAGTGATTTTTAGAGATTTGGTATAGTCTCGGCCCTCAGGAGGCAGATCTTCATCTGTGAAAGATAGGGCCTTAGACGCTCTTGCCATAGCAAACTCACTAGCTCATCAGGAGTGGTGTTGACAGAGACTTGTGATGCGTTAAGCTCTCAAAGGACTAGCTTTTTGTGCTTGGATGAGGCCATGAGTAAACCCCATACTGAGATATTAGCCTGAGTCTTTTTCAGCTGTTTCAACAAATTCTCATCTGCGTTCACCTTATTCTGCCTCTGATTTTCTACATTTCTCGCAACTTCTGCAGGATTTTCTACACTCAACTCTGGAGGTTTGAACACACGTCCACCACGGGTCATATGACGCATCTCGTCACACTGGTCATCTAACAACAGTAGCTCATCCTCTTCCATTCGGAAAACAAATGGCTCTTTACTGTCTTTTCTTCTTTTAAGTCCTCAGCCTTTAGGACATACAGAGTTTTCTTTGTCTTTCCTGCATTGTCAGTCTGAAACACATAAGACTGAGATGAAGACGACTCAGCAAGTTCAACGTCGTCAAATGAAATTACATAACGCTTCTTCTTTTCTACTGCTTCAAGTTCCTTCTCCTCAAACTTCATTACATAGGTTTTTCTCTTGTTATGGCACAAATGAGGGTTGATGGGTCAAGCAAAGGTTCATCAACAAAAATGGCATTGGTAGTAGGAGGAGGAATAGCACGATGATTAGGAAGTGGGTTCTGAGTAATATTTGGTTTCTCAACTGCAAGTTCGTCCTTGTCAATTATATTCTGAATTGCATGCTTCAAGGCCAAACAATTTTCAGTCAAATGTCCTGGACCTCTGTGATATTCACAATATTGATCCATCCTCCAGAATGCTGGTAAGGGATTAGGTGGAGATTTAATATCCGGGAGCCGGATTTTCCTATCTTTTATAAGCCTCTTGAGTATCATCGGTATAGGATATACGGAAGGGGATCAAACTTTCTGTCAAAGGTCCTCTTCCTTGGTGTCCTTGCAACTTCTGTAACAACCCTGGCCACAGGCTTGGTGTAACTGACAGCGTGAACCTCTTTGGGCTGGATTACGGGCCTTTTACCTTCTCGAATTTTAGAAGAAACTTTTGCTCTCAGACCCTTTACTATGGCATCATCTGTCTGAGTACCAGTCTTGATCAGGTGGTCAAAGCTCGGATAATGCTGCGGTGCCAAGAAATTAAAGTACTGAGGAGACAAACTCTTGAGGACTAGCTTTATCTGATCTGCTTCAGACATTCTCTGACTCAGCTGAGCAGACTTACGTCTCCAACGCCTGATAAAGTAGGTAAAGGTCTCCTGAGGAGCTTGCTTCAGCTGTTTTAGGTTTCTCTTTGTGACCTCAATATCTTCCTCCATCGAGAACTGCTCTATCAGTATACCAGAAATGTCCTCCATGGTTCTCACCTGTTCCGGTTTCAGCCTTTAGAACCACTTCTTTGCAATTCCTACTAGAGATCGAAAACAATTGGGCCATCTGCTCGCAGCTCAGACCATACTGCTGTGATAGTATAATAAACCATCTCATGTGATTGTGCGGACATCCGGTTCCATCATACTTATCATAATCAGGAACTTTAAAGTTTGGCGGCAAAACGACTGTCGAAGACACATTAGTTTAGAGACGTTGAACTTCTTAGGCCCATGCACTTCCATCTGTTCCATTTCTTGAGCCAACTTGCCAAATTTCTCAGACATTTTCTTTTCAAATTTCTCATACATTTCTTTTTCCTTATCGGCCCTTGGAGCACAATACTCTGCAGCTTATTGTTCATCATCTAAATCAACCTCTAAAGACGAGAGAGCAGGTCTACGCAGCTCCGGAGATGTAACACGAGGAGGTGGGAGTATGGGACCCTTAGATGTGGAAGCCTTATCACTTATCTGGGTATTCATGTGGGCCATCTCCTCCATCATTCCTGCCATGTCTCGAGTGAGGTTTTTCATCATTCCTTGCATATTCAACAAAAGGTCAGTTGGGTCAGCCATTTGGTTCACTTCAAAAGAACCTGACAACTCTGGTGAAGATGGTAAAGGTATTGTTGATGACACAGGAGAATCAAAGTGACGAACGAGTCTAAACACTGAGGTAGGTCTAGACCAGATAGATATGACTTGGGTGTCCTTTTTCGGAGCGATGGTTGCTTTCTTTCAGAATCCTGATTGGAAGTTAACGAACTAGATTAAATGATTGACAAATGAAATAAGGTAGTTTCCACAAATAGAGAGAAAAGAAAACAAACACACTTTGTATTGATTATATCAACACTGGTTACACCGACAGCGATTGGCTACATGGAGAATGATGAAACTCTGGATCGCTGACTGTCTATAACATGTATCAAGTAAAAACTCTTTTCTTTACATTTTCATTGATAATGAGACTGGGATTACAATCTTTGACTCTAATTATATTCAGGTAAAAACAAATGAAGATAACAAAAAATGATAATCTCATGCCGAAGATCCTCAAGGTTCTCCAATCCGAGCTCTCCGGTTTGCAGGCCCTCCAGATATTCCTCCATTCCGGAGCCTAGACGCAAAAGCAAATCTCTTCTCCGTGATTTTGTCTTTTCAAGCAGCTACTATGGACTTAATGAGATCAGGAGTAAGGTCTTCACAACAAGGTGGTGTAATAACCCTAGGAGGACAAAAGATTCCAGTAATCTGATGAGGGAAACACAAAGGTGCATAGAAAGAAGATTTTTCTAAACCCATAAGATAGACAAATGAGTATGGGTAGGTGCTGATGATAATTTGTGGACATGAATGACTTACCCAGCGAAATTGCTTTTCCCCTACATTCTGCAACCAATGGTGCCATTCACTAAGCTGAGGTTGCTTAATCTTTGTTTTTTAGGAATGAAAACTCTTAAGGGTGTACTCAATGCGGTTTTGTGGCTGAAGGATAGTGAGTTTCTCACAAAGCCACATGTGTAACAGCTTAGCACACCCGAAAAAATTATCCTGGACCTTTTTACTAGCAATAAGGTGTAAGCCATAAAAGGTTTCTGCTAGCATTGTAGGGACAGATTTCTCGCCTCATTTATTTGATCTACTATAGTCAACAAGGTGAAAGGGGCAGCACTAGAGTCTCCACGAATGACATGGCGTGCAAAGACAGCAAAGATTAAGGCATTACGTCGACATTCCTAAAAATGGGAGTCGGTAAAATCGACGTTTTTTGGAAAAAAGTTCAATGAGGGCTTGAAATTGCACATTTTCTCTGTTAAGCATGGCAGAATTTTTACAATTTTTGAATAATTTGCAAAAAAAATTATGAGGGGAGTCTATGCTTGAAGGTCGGATCCAAAATCCTTCAGGAGGGAGCTCTAACAGGGCACACCAATCTTCAAATATAGGACAAAGTTCAAAAGACCCAAATCGAAAGACAAGGAAAACAGGATCCCAAAGTCCAATAGCTGCTTGAAGAAACTTTCAATTTACACCGCGACTATTCAGATGGGTAAATGAACTGATGAAATGCTCAGCCATACTCCTTTCTTCACACCTTAGCGGAAAAGATGTAATAGTCTCAGCTATCCATTTATCTAACAGATTATTCGCCATGATCAGACCTAACACTCAGATGAAACAAGATGATAAGGGAATGAAGATAACCTTGAAGGAAATAAGTAAATAATAAGAATAAACTTGACAATTAATTATACATGAAGAATACAATCTGCGACACTGAATTCTTCATTAAAGATCAGAGATAATAAATAGATCAGAAAATAGACTACGACCATAAAATGACAGAAGTATGTCATAAACCGGATCTAAACCTGGTGATGAATATCAACAACTTTACGATCAAGGAGATTAAAATGGTAGACCATGGTCATAAGGACAGTGAACAAGCTATTGGCCAGATCTCAAGACAAAACAGGTAGACTGACAAGCATATACCCTAATGAATAATAGATATACAAATTGAATCTATGACACAACAAAAGAATAGGTATTCTATCAGAGGGTAACAAATAAATTGTGACCACGAGAACGACATGTACAGGCCACTAACCTAGTGAAACTGAAAGAATGTAAATATGACTGATCAAACCAGAAGTTCTCACTAGAAATGGGTTCTAAGCTAATCGAGGCTATACGCGAGAATCGAGACATGGTAAACTGACTCTAAAGAATAGCAATCATACTCAAAATGTTATGGATAAAATCCGGCAGCATAACGACTATACAAGGAGGTCAAGGTAAAGTAAACTCATGGTTTAACTAACCCTATAGAATAGCGGTCATGCTTAAAATATTTTAGGTAAAATTCGGCAACTTGACGGCTATCTACAGCTCAACAAAAGGGTATATGAACAGAAAAACGTTAGTGCAAAACTTTCAGCAAGAATACTAATACTCAAATGACAGTGGCAAGATAAGCTTACAATCGGTAAACAAAGTGTGGTCACAGGAGAAAGATAATCAAATGAAGGACTGACCATAGATAAGAATATATGACAATGGGTCAGTTCCAATGACTGAAAGATCGAAGGATAGATCATGGCCAAGGTAACGGCAAGTAAAAGCCACAGACTAGAGATCTGAAGAAAGAATGAATATAACCGATTGAATTGAATAAGGAACTCTAACTAAGAGGAGAACCCTGATATATATAATCAGTATATATACATATATATACATATACATATATCCTAACCAGGGGCACCAGCCTTAATTCTAATCTAGCGGAGTTGAGGAAGTCTCGACTCAAGACAGACTGATGAGTGTACTAGGACCGTGTTGTAGCCATATAAAATAAGCTACCCTAGTCTACAAGTGGGACAAAGCTCCTAACTCTAGGCTTCACATGTGTAAGCAACACATGTTTGTCCCTATATGAATGCAATATATACAAATATAAACACGAGTACTTCTTAGTTAGGTTTCACTAAGTCAGTAAGTATATACATAATTTATAAAATAAAGTAGGGCTCCGGACTCAATCTATCGGGCACTATGCATATGATCCATACTTTAGATGTATAACACAAGTACGCCAAATGTAGTATGCTTCATTGCTCATCGGCTGCTCTAGACAAAAGTATGCCCAATGTCTAAGACTACAGCACCGGCACATAGCTTGAAAATAGATCCAGCAGTCCCATCAGGGTAATGACATAACATCTAGGGCTGCACATGGTTCGGTCCGGTTCGGTTCAAGGGTGTTTCTTGAACCGAACCGATCCCATCGGTTTGGTTTTTTCCCAAACCGTAAGCGAACCGAAAGGTAGCCTAACCGAACCGAACCAAACCGTTATTGACCGGTTCGGTTTGGTTCGGTTCATGGTTTATCCGTATTTGAGCGGTAACTAGTTAACCAAAATGGGGCCACTACTTGTAATAGGGCCACTCCTTGTAATTTCACTAATTTTTTTCACCATATGAATTATGAAACATCTTTCCATGCCATAATCCAAAGGGCCCTGTTTTCCTTGGATTTTTCAGCAAAAGAATTCAAGTCCATGGGCTGCAAGCAAACCAGAAGCGGTGTCTCTTAAGACTCTTATCATTTTCAATTCATTTAGGAGTTAAATGTAAATAGCAATTGCCCAGCAAACCAAAGTCAGCAATCAGCATGGAAATCGAAGTAATTAAGCCATGCAACCCATGCCAAAACGCAGAATTGTCGTATTAAGAAAAAATGAACATTAATATGCGACCTGAAAAGGTGAAAAAACCGATGTAGGGGGGTCCCAAGTTATACTAGATTGGCAACACAATGAGGAGGGAGAATATGGTTGTTTAAGAAATAGAATCTACCAATTTAAAACCTTTAAACCGATTTTAAGATTAAGAGATCAAGAATCAATATTCAAGTTAAATCTAATGGTGCAATGCAAATAAAAGAGCAAAGAGATAGAAAGAATGCACCCGATATTTAAAGTGGTTCGGTCCTCAAATCCGAGGCCTACTCCACTCCACCAACCAAACCCGTTGATGGCTTCACTATTTGATCTTCTTAACCTTGGCGAAGATCGAATGCCAATTACAATAGCTTTAACTTTGGTGGCTATCCTCACCCCAATAGCTTTAACCTCGGTGGCTATCCTCACCACGGAGAATGGGCTTCGCTTCTCCGAATACTCGCCCGAATACAACACTCGAAGGTTTGAAAGAAAGAAATAAAAAATCCCTCACAAGGGTTACAAAATGGATGTACAAATTTGAGCCTATGATCCAAATCCTAAAGATGGTGATGAGAGGCACAATTGAAGTTTGATTCACTCTTGGATATTCAAGTGAAGTTTTAGAGTGTTAGAATTTCTTGATTGAATGTTTAGAACACCCATATTTATAGGAAAAACAAAATATGACCGTTCAGTGGCATTACGGTAATTTCTGGAAAATTCCCAACGGCTCAAAATCCGACCGTTGTAGTGTTCTCGGAGTTCCGAGAATATTTCTCCGAGTTCCGAGCAAATTCTCGGAGTTCCGAGAATACACACAGAAGTTGGAAAATAGTCTACTGGACCATTTCTCGGAGTTCCGAGAATAATTCTCGGAGTTCCGAGAAAAACTCTCGGAGTTCCGAGAAGCCTATGCAGAGCAGATTTTCAATTCTGTTTGGGCTTCCAACTCTCAACCAAGATGGGATTGCTATGAGGGTTCCAAGGTGTTGGAACACACAAATACAATCACTTGTTTATTTAGGGTGTGTGAGATTAACTTAATTATGCCTCTAAAAACCTAATCTAGGTTTGGATCAATTACATTCTAAAAGACAAAAAATGGTCTTCAATATGAATTTCTTCATGTCTTCAAGTCGTCATGACTTCTTGCTTGATGACTTTGGCCTTCCAATTAATGGTCCAATGTGGGCTTCTTGGCCTTCAATCCAAGCATCCTTGATCTTAATTTTTCATGATCTACAACTTAGATAATCAAACACATTAGTGATAAATGATCACTTGTGTGTTGGAATCATCAAAACAAGATGGGAATGCCAAGGTAAAAACCATTGGGCTTACAATCTCCCCCTTTTTGATGATGACAAGCACAAGAGATTTTACAAATCAAAGCATATACTCTTTTCACATTTTTCTTACTCTAGAGACTTTACTCTAAATTCTTCTCCCCCTTTGTCATCAACAAAAAGAAGGGGTAAGAAAAACAAAGGGTTTAAAATGTACAATTTTAAAGCTCCCCCTTTTTCAAAGAAAAATTCAATTTTAACTCCCCCTAGTTAAAATAATTTTACAATACAAGAGGGGTTATCAATAAAACATACAAATGAAATATATTCAATTTTAAGTTCAAAAAACCCCTAATCTACACAATATGAATAAAATCATATGGGGGTTTTGGGAACCCAAGATTTCTTGGTCCCACATCTAGCCCTACTCTTGGATGCACATTGGAATTGGTAATGACCATTCATTCCACAAAAATGGCATCTAACAAGAGGGTTAGATACACTAGTCCTATCATGATAAGCATGTTGAGGTCTAAGACTAGTATTACTTAGGATTATGTCAATAATTTTATTTCCATTTAGAAATCCATGTAAACATAATCTAAGTCTCTCATTTTCATTATGAAGATGGGATGTTTGAACTAAAAGCTCATTTCTTTCATCTTCATAAGAATTGGAGGAGCTTGCCATATTTTGAAATTTTACAAGTTGGCAAGATTTCTCATCCAAACTACCCTTAAGGGTATCAATCTCAAGTTTATGATTTGCAAGATTAACTTGTTCTTGAGATTTGGAAGAAGATAAATCAATTTTCAAAAATTCAAGTTCTTTTTCTAACTTTAAAATGGATTTTTTAAGAACTTTGTTTTTGGAAATTTGGGAGTGCAAAGTGTTACACAATTCATCATAAGATATTTTTTCACTATCGCTACTTGATGATTTACAAGATGGGTTAGAGTTTACCTCATCTTCATGGGTGAATGTCATGAAGCAAAGATCATCTTTTTTATTTTCTTCCCCTTCACTTGAGCTTTTGCCCGATGTGCTTAACGCATCCCAACCGGTGGCAAGAGCCTTATGCTTCTTCCAATCCTTCTTACCCTTGTACTTAGAGGAAGTTGATTTTAGAAGTGGACAATCTGGTCTTTTGTGTCCAATCTTCTTGCAATTGAAGCATCTTAAGGCTCCATCAACATCACTTTCTTCTTTCTTCTTCTTATCTTTCTTATGCTTCTTTCTCCACAAGCTCTTGAATCTTTGTAAAGCTTCTTCTTCGTCACTATCCGCTTCACTTGATGAGTCTTCCTTGGAAGCCTTGAGTGCTAGGGATCTACTTTCCCTTTCCTTCTCCTTTGGCTTCTTCTCCTCTTGACGACTTGTTAAGAGCATCTCATGGGTGATGAGAGATCCTACAAGCTCCTCTATGGTTAGCGTCTTGAGATTCTTTGACTCTTGAATCGCGGTCACCTTTGGATCCCAATGGGGAGGAAGAGACCTAAGTAACTTACTCACAAGCTCATCGTTAGGATAAGATTTACCAAGATTAGCTAGTTCATTAGAAATTAGAGAAAAACGAGTATACATTTCGGAAATACTCTCGTTTGGACTCATTCTAAACATTTCATACTTGCTCTTTAACAAGTTAATTTTGGAATCCTTGACTTGTGATGTTCCCTCATGGGTAATAGCAAGGGTATCCCAAATAGTCTTGGCGGAATCAAAAAGAGCAACTCGATTGAACTCCTCGGTAGCTAAGGCACAAAACAAAGAATTTATTGCTTTGTAGTTCAAATTAGCTTGCCTTTTCTCTACCACATTCCATTCTTCAAATGGTTTGGAAGGTACATTGTATCCATTTTCCACAATGTACCAAAGTTCCACATCTATCGACAGAAGATAGATGCGCATCCTTGTTTTCCAATGTCCATAGTTTGACCCATTGAAGAAAGGAGGTCTAGTTGTGGAATGGCCTTCCGGAAGTCCGGTTCCAATTTGGTGTGCCATTTCACAATTAGAAGTTGCCAAATAAAATCTTTCCCTAGTTAGATTTTGAAATAACTTTCACAAAAATTTTAAAATCTTTTAAGAGCCAAGGCTCTGATACCAAGTGAAAAAACCGATGTAGGGGGGTCCCAAGTTATACTAGATTGGCAACACAATGAGGAGGGAGAATATGGTTGTTTAAGAAATAGAATCTACCAGTGCAATGCAAATAAAAGAGCAAAGAGATAGAAAGAGTGCACCCGAGATTTAAAGTGGTTCGGTCCTCAAATCTGAGGCCTACTCCACTCCACCAACCAAACCCGTTGATGGCTTCACTATTTGATCTTCTTAACCTTGGCGAAGATCGAATGCCAATTACAATAGCTTTAACTTTGGTGGCTATCCTCACCCCAATAGCTTTAACCTCGGTGGCTATCCTCACCACGGAGAATGGGCTTCGCTTCTCCGAATACTCGCCCGAATACAACACTCGAAGGTTTGAAAGAAAGAAATGAAAAATCCCTCACAAGGGTTACAAAATGGATGTACAAATTTGAGCCTATGATCCAAATCCTAAAGATGGTGATGAGAGGCACAATTAAAGTTTGATTCACTCTTGGATATTCAAATGAAGTTTTAGAGTGTTAGAATTTCTTGATTGAATGTTTAGAACACCCATATTTATAGGAAAAACAAAATATGACCGTTCAGTGGCATTACGGTAATCTCTGGAAAATTCCCAACGGGTCAAAATCCGACCGTTGTAGTGTTCTTGGAGTTTCGAGAATATTTCTCGGAGTTCCGAGCAAATTCTCGGAGTTCCGAGAAAAAATCTCGGAGTTCCGAGAATACACACAGAAGTTGGAAAATAGTCTACTGGACCATTTCTCGGAATTCCGAGAATAATTCTCGGAGTTCCGAGAAGCCTATGCAGAGCAGATCTTCAATTCTGTTTGGGCTTCCAATTCTCAACCAAGATGGGATTGCTATGAGGGTTCCAAGGTGTTGGAACACACAAATACAATCACTTGTTTATTTAGGGTGTGTGAGATTAACTTAATTATGCATCTAAAAACCTAATCTAGGTTTGGATCAATTACATTCTAAAAGACAAAAAATGGTCTTCAATATGAATTTCTTCATGTCTTCAAGTCTTCATGACTTCTTGCTTGATGACTTTGGCCTTCCAATTAGTGGTCCAATGTGGGCTTCTTGGCCTTCAATCCAAGCATCCTTGATCTTAATTTTCCATGATCTACAACTTAGATAATCAAACACATTAGTGATAAATGATCACTTGTGTGTTGGAATCATCAAAACAAGATGGGAATGCCAAGGTAAAAACCATTGGGCTTACAAAAGGCTTAGCATTGGCTCCATCATTAACCCCTCCAGCAATTTGGCACAGATACCAGACACCTGCGTTAGCAAAATCCTGTACAATGTAAACAGATAATCAATCCCTTGATAAATCTTTCATGAAGTAAACATATATATGGCAATTGGCAAGCTAGTATTTGCGATGACTACAGATATATAACCTGTTTGTTTTCAAGAAGTTCGATTTTTCCATCCTGTACAGTGAAACAATAATTGCAATATTAGTAAAACTCGTCCTATTGGCCTACTGAGATAAGCATTCCAGACATGAAGTACAAATTCTATAATTAACTTACCAGTCCCGATATCATTTTTTGAATTGTTTCGATATCAAATCCAATTTGAAATAGATCTGACTTCACCTCGCTTACCTGAATAAATTACCATAAAGAATTGCCAATGGATAAACATAACATACTTTACATTAACATAGCTTGACCAAGCATCATCACTTGGTGACAAGTCCATAACAGAAAAAATATATCCCTTCACCTACCTCATTCATGATAACCTTCGAGATTGCCTTCTGCTCATCCACCTTTCCATCCAAATTTTCAAGTCGTTGAGACAAATGTCTTTTTGCTGACTGGAGTGGAAAGTAAGTAGCAAAACACTATCAAGTGTACTGAAAAGAATGAAATACGATAAGTTCATAATGTATAAAGATGGATTACTTAATAAGTTATAAATTGTTCCTAAAACATACAGTCAAAGCCGCAGATACTAGCTCCAATTGCTTGGACACATTTGCAACAGCATTGGCCATATTATGCTTTGTGACAAACATAATATCACAAAAGGACCAGCCCTGAATGAAATAAAAATGATAAATACACATTCAAGTTGCAATCAAATTATTAAATTCAGGCCAGAACCACTATAAGAATATGCTACAAATCTGAAACCCTAAATATAGAACATTGTTGCAGTCTGGAATCAATCAAAAAGTAGAAACTTCTGTCAGTCAAAATCAATAGGTATAATTGCCCTTACGAGGGGAGATTAATACCATTTCGGAAAAAAAATAACATGATTAGCCATTATATGTGAAGTAGTAGAGTCAAGAAATTGAATAAATGAACAGAACACTAGCAGACAGTTATAAAAACAAATGCAATTATTTGCACCCTTGAAACACAATGTGGAACAGAATATATAGGCTTTGTTGGTTTAACATGTAGAATCTTGCCTTCCACCACATATAGAAATAATCCATTGCTCCAAGTGCAGCAGCTGGCACCATGTAAGAGGCAAAATTTCCTGACAATAACCCATTCCACCACATATAGCAATAACCCATTGTGCCAAGTGACTGACAAGTGACAATAGATTCAACTGAAAATCATGTTTTGAATGGGAAGATCACCTAGGCTCACAAGTCACAAGGATACATTATGGGTACATGCATAATCTGATATTAAAACTCTATGTAATTATAACACAGCAATTTGATAAAATTAGATAGTAAACCATAAAAACTAAAAAGATCTTAATGATGGAACAGTTACATTAAAACAATTATAGTTCAACTCTCTTCAGTTCATGAGATGACAATTAAAACAGTTATAAATAACTAAATCCAAGACCATTGCCCAATCCATTTTAGAACATATCCATTATCCAAAATTCCAAATCAAGTCATCAACAGAAATAAAGTAACTCAATCCAGCCATCCAGCTATCAACTTGCATCCTTTCTCCTCAAATCCAATATCCATAGGTATTTTCTGAAAAATAAACATAAGAGATTAAGAGTAAGTAACTCAATTAATTATTTATCATGAATCAAATCTTGCACCCATTTTCCTCTAATCTTACAAGAAAATAATTGGTTACCATGAATCAAGTAACTCAAGAGTTATGTTATTCATGAGTCAAGATCAAAAGCTTCAAAATCCGTAGCTATGCCTACAAAAAAGAAAAATAATTATATATGTATTAGAATCGACATCTACACAAATTGGAATTAATTAAAATTGCCAACAAGAAGTTAAAAAAGAAAACAAAGAAAAAAAATACCTGACTCAAAATCTTCTAAGTCATGTAAGTTCTCTTCAATATCTATAGGAATTGGTGAAGCTCGCAACCAATCATGTGTACAAATCATGCATTCTACTAACTTAGGAGTTAGAGAACTACGAAATTTATCAAGTACTCGACCTCCTGTACTAAAAGCTGACTCCCAGCCAACGGTAGAAACAGGAATAGCTAGAACATCACGTGCAATGAGTGAGAGAACATGAAACCTATAACAATTTAACTTCCACCAATATAATATTTCAAATGTCGACCCCTCCTCCTCAACATCTTCCTCCAAACATCTATCTAATTCCGTCTTGCATTCCAAACCCTTGTCTTGTCTCAATTTCTTTCTAAAATCCGACATGAAATCTGACTTTGCTTGCTCACATCCCTCAACACTTGGTTGATCAACATCCATGTCACTTGCTACTTGAAGATGATGAGAGTGAGTCCACCCTTTGGTAATACTCAAAAAGACGATGCAATGTGTCCCTCACTCTCTTTTCAAGTAAATTAACCTTTTCAGAGCTATAAAGTCTTGAATAACAAAATGTCACATACTCTAATTTGTAGCGAGGATCCAACACTACCGCAACCAACAACATTATGTTGACTTTTTCTATATCTCCCCAATATTTATCAAACTTCTCCTTCATCTTCATTGCCATTAATTTCAAGGATGGGTCTACATTTTTTGACCAATCAAATAGAATTTTTTCAATTGCACACACTTCATGAAAATATATATTAGAAGTCACATACAGAGTTCCAGATAAACGATTAGTCATATTGTAAAAGGACTTCAAAAATCTATGCAATAATCGAGCATTATCCCAATCAAATTCAGTAGGAACAGCATCCTTCAAATCAATCAAGTATGATGAATCTTCCTCTTCCATCCGTTCAAACGCTTTTTGGAATTTCAATGCAGCATCTAACATTAGGTATGTTGAGTTCCATCTTGTTTGAATGTCTAGGCAAAGAAGACTCTTACATGTGATTTTCTCCTTCTCCACACATTCCTTAAATCTTTGGCTTCTAGCAGGAGAACTCCTAATATACTTAACTGCCCCACGAATATTATTAATTGACATCTTCACCTCATTTAAACCATCCTTCACAATTAAATTCAATATATGTGCACAACACCTCACGTGCAAAAAATCAACATCCAACATCAAACAATTTTGTGAACTAGCATTTGTCTTAACAATTTTTCTTCTCAAAGATGCAATAGCCGTATCGTTGGAACTAGCATTATCTACAGTTATTGTGCACAATTTTTCAATACCCCAATCAAGCATGCACGACTCTATTGCCCCTCCAATGGCATCACCTTTATGACTAGCAATTAGACAAAAATTGATTATTCTCTTATGAAGCTTCCAATTTTTATCAATAAAGTGAGCGGTGAGACACATGTAAGACATGTTTTGCAAAGAGGTCCATGTATCCGTAGTGAGGCAAATTCTTTCATTAGACAAAAAACCCTTTAATTTTTTCTTCTCCGCAGCATACAAAGCTAAGCAATCTCTAGCTACAGTCAAACGAGAGATCAACTTGAACCTGGGTTGCAAAACACTACAAAAATACCTAAAACCTTCATGCTCTATAAATTTAAAGGGCAACTCATCTACTATTATCATCTTCGCAAGTGCATCCCTACATACATCTTGGTCAAATTTCCAAGAGACAAGACTATTATCTCCTTCTTTTTGTGTCACTGATTGCCAGGATAAAAGCTTTTGTCTCTTGTCATTATTGTAGGGATACTTCTCACACTTTTGTAAGTGTGTGCGAATTGTACTAGTCACATTAGCACTACTATGTACATATTCAACACGACAATAATTGCACTTTACCTTGTCCTTAGAAGACATGTGTCCTTCCACTTTTACAATTTTAGTGTAATGATCCCACACATCAGATTTGTAAGGCTTTTTTTTCACTTTTGACTTTGATGCATAGGTTTCTTGTGCAGCATCGAGGCTCAGCTCGACAGTTGGATTAGAGGCGGAGGTATCTTCCATGCTTGACATCTAATAAGAAAATGAAGAATTCCCAAAGATGTTGTTAGGGAATGAGGTTTTGATGAAGGTGATGAGTAACAAATGAATTCAAGAAAATTGACTAGAAAAACATGGGCAATTAGGAATGTAACAATTAATCAGCCGTGAAATTGGCAAGCAAATCCCATTTATGCTATGATCACATCCAATTAAATCAGCTCAAGATATAAAAAAATTGAAAAGAAAAGAAGCAGTGAACCCTAGTTGAAAAAAAGAAGAAAAAGAGAGTTGAAGAATAAAGGTACCTGGTGGGATAAAAATATACAAAGTCTGTTTGGTCCAAAAGAAAACTGAGAAAGTAATCTAGAATTAAAACACAAGAGACAGTGAAATCACCCTTTGATGGCTTTGCAACGAAATAACCACTATAGCTGATTGGGATTTTGAAATCAAATTTTCATAAAGAAGGCCGTGCTTGAGAAAATGCAAGATCAGATCCTAGAATCGAACAAAATAATCTGTTTTTAACCAAGCCAAATCATGTTCTAAATAAAGAAAAAAGCCCATGCCATTGAATTAAGCATCATCGAAGAAGAACAACCAATCAAGAAAAATCTGCAGAAATGGAAAGAAAAGAACAGAGTCTAGGTTTGAAAGTCCAACATCTGAATTTTTCATTTCCTTTGAAGCTTCGAAATTCGAATTCCTTCGAATGGGAAAACCATCGATTTTTTCTTTGAATGTGTAGACACCCCCATTTTGTTCCGCTTTAATCAACAAAGAAGTTAGTGCTTTTCTATTGGTTTTTCAGTGTTTTCCATTTCCGTATCCGCCTCTTATGTTCTCTCGATCTTTTCGGTCATTTCTGTCGTATTTCGCATTTTCCCGCTAAGTGTTGAGAAGGGTTATTCATGAGAATCCGAGCAAGGGAGAATTTGGATCTATTTGCTGGACCCGCATTAAATATTTTGGTTAGTTTTGGATCAACCAAGTTGGTCCATGATAAACACATTTATGTGTGAATGGAAATGATAGGAAGCGTGCATATTTTATCAGTTAAAGCGGTGCTACTAAGGTATTTTCTTTGTTTTTTGTTGTTTCAGGCTTAAATATGGAGTTTTATAGAAAACGGAGCTAAAGAGATGAAATTCCAAAGAATTTTCCATCGATTGAACGGTCTGGATTACCCTATAGAGGTGCAGGTCAACTTATATTGTGACCCATTAAAATAAATGGATTGGATCACTCCATGTAATTAATTTAATGGGCATAATTTATTTGGGGACTTTCAAATGGACGGTCAAGATCAACTTTACGGATAAATTTTGAAGGGCCTACACGATGGACAGCTAGGATCATCTTAGTGAAAATTGATTTATTAGGAGAATACAAAGTCGTTTGGGGTGGAACCCATCATTTTCAATAAGTTTAAATCTATTTCCAAAGAGCTTCGGTCAAACTATAAGGTAGGACCCACTCAATGTTGGATGTGTATTTTGTAGAGAAGTCGAACGTTTGGAGAGTCGGTCAAGCTTGTAGGTGGGATTACTATTGTTAAAAATTGAGAAATTGATGGCCATAATGAGACAAAACACTTGTTGTTTATAGATCAACACATAATGGGAACTATTCTATCACAACCCACAATAAGAGAGGCAAGTTTCTTTTCTTTTTCTTTGAGGGAGACGGTCAAACATGGAGAAGCAGGCATCAGCACTCATTGTATTTTGGACAACTTATTTTACAACATAGGAAACATGCTCAAATTGGAAGATCTCATTTGTCCATATTAGTATCCATGTGTAATATAAAAGCAACTTTTCTTTTCTCATTATCAAAGGGGGATTTGACCAATGAACTGATTCTTTTGATATTTGGCAGCCTTCTCATCTTTGATTAATCTCAACCCTTCAAATACAAATCCTCTTAATTTGGCAACTCTTGCCTCTTGGTTACCTATAAAAGCTATTGTTCTCTTCTTGGAAACGGCTTTTCTTTCTCTGAGAATTTCACTAATTATTGTCTCTTTCACCCATCAGCTGAGAAGAGAATTCGACCCTTACCCTCTCTCAACAGCCCTCTCGTCACTCCATATCTCTGAGATATCTCCACGACCACAAGCTCTCTATTTCGAGAAAACAGAGTCTCGTTCTTCCATTTCATAGAAACAAGAAAAAGAAAACAGAGTATCTCTCTCCCACACTCTCTCAACCTATCATCTCTCGGGTAATCTCGCAATCTCTGTGTCTCTTTCACTCTCCCACACTCTCTCAACCTCTCATCTCTCAGGTTATCCCGCAATCTCTCTGTCTCTTTCATTCTCCCACGCTCAATAACAGAGCACAGCCATCCCTCTCCATCTCACTCTCGATCCCTCCAAAAACAGAGCATTGTATTCTCTGTCTCACTCCCTCTCTGTCTCACTCCCTCTTTGTCTCTCTCACTCCCTCTATATCCCTCTTACTCTCCCTCTATATCCCTCTTACTCTCACTCTCTCTCTGCCTCTCAACCTCTTTGTCTCTCGTCTCTCAACCTCTCTGTCTCACTCTCTCTATACCCCTCTCAATCTTAATCCCTCTCTGTCTCCCCTCTCTGTCTCTCTGACTCTCAATCCCTCTCTGTCTCTCTTAACTCTCAATCTCTCTCTGTCTCTCTCACTCTCACTCACTCTCATTCCCTCTCTATCTCTCTCACTCTCACTCACTCTCACTTCCTCTCTGTTTCTCTCGCTCTCTCTCTCTCCATCTATCTGAGTGGCAAAAACAAAAAAAGAAAATATAAAAGAAAAGAAAAAAAAAGAAGGAAGAAAGGACATCGGATTGAGCGTCGGCGAATTTTCTCGGATTCTTAGGCTCGTGGATTCGGCAAGGATCTCGACCAAAGGTAGCTGCACTCTTCTCAGATTTTTCCAGAATTGTTCTGTATATTTTTTATATATTTTTGCATGGTTTTAGCATTTAATCGTATTTAATTCAATATTATATGGGTGGGCTCAAAATGATGTTTTACATGGGTGTTTCAAGTCCGATTCGTCTCAAAATTTAATACGCTGATCTATTTAAATAGACTAAAAGAACTATCGGATCGGATCAGACATTTGATCAAAGGATTTTGAGAATTTGAGTGAAGATTGGAATTTCATTTGAAATAATGACTGAGATATTAAGAAATTGGAAAAAATAGCTATCTCGGGATGATCTATTTTTTGGGATATTAAAAATTTTGTATGTTCATCACATCAGAACAATGTTAAAGGACATTTTCCAAAGTCGTAATTTTATCAAAAATCATGTTTTCAAAATAGAAAACTCTTCAAAAACATCTTTTTGAAGAAGAAAAATGGAAAATATACCAAATAGGTTCTAAAATTAATGAAATTTTGTGAAAAAATAATATGATGCTGATATATTCTACAATGAATTTTTAATGATTTTAGGATTTTATTTGGTATATTGTTTGACATTTTCTTTGGAAACAACCAGATTTTGTGAGGTTTTATATTAATGTCAATTCATAATTAAAATTTTCAAACTTTTTGCAATAGCCTTATATTCCATATTTCATGATGATGTAAAATTTTCAATTAATTTGAAATTTGTTTCTTAGGGGATGTTGTGTAAATCCATAATCTGGTCTGAATCTTAAAAAATCCAAAATAGGTAGTAAATGGTATCCAAAATTCATGAAAATTTCATAGAGTACTGTATTCACTCATATATGGTTATTGTAGAAATTTCAACTAATTTAGATTTCTATTTCTAGGGGTTTCTTTGTAAATCTAATAATCTGGTCTCATTGTTATGAAATCAAACTTTAATAGGAGATTAACATAAAAATCTATAAAAATTTTCCAGTAAGCTACATTCCTTCATATCTTGTTACTGTAGAAATTTCAATTTATTTCGACTTTTTTTGTAACGAGTTCATTTGTAAAATCATTCAGGTGGTCTGAAATTGATAAAATCCATTAAAAATTGAAATTAATCAAAATCATCATGAAAATTTCTAAGGAACCTTAAATTTCTGTCACATATACATTCCTTAATCCATTGAAACAGAAATCCTAGGAGTCTTAGATTTTCCTTGTAAAATGGCCACAGCATCCATAATCGTATCCCAATCGCAACCGATCCTTGACAATTTGAATATTTAAATTATAGTTATAGCACGTTATTGGCTCGGAAATCCTGAGAAATATGCCAGGAAATAAGGTGCTATAACTTAAGTATTAAATTGCGCAAGGGAAGAGCGCACGATTCCCTTCCATGGATGTAATTCGAGGCCGAAATTTGTGAACCATAGAGCCTTTGGTATTCCTTAAATGTTTAGGAATCGAAAATCCTTGAAATCTGAAATTCATTAACTACAAGAACTTGAATCAATTCATCTCATGTCTTTCGGAACCATAGGATTACGGTTTCCGTCATAAGAACCATTAGAGCCCTATTTAGGAACACTTACGTCATGTCGTGTCCTAGGTTTTAGGGAGTCCTAGGTGTTAGGGAGTCCTAGAGTTAGGAGTCCAGCCTCATCACGGGCGTTTGCTATGGATAGCAACCGTGCCATAAATCTAGTTACACTAGTTACCCTCTTTTCTCATAGGACAAGCCTAGTTATCTAGGATGTAGGTTAACCTGCATTAGTCTAAGGGACAACTTGCACTTAGATAGGATCATATAGCATCTTAGATGAAGTCCTAGGATAATAAAATCTTCAACTTGAATTAAATAACTTCTCTTAAAACTGTTGAAACAGTCAATCCAGTCTAGATCGGTGTCTTAGATGAGTTAGGCATTAGTTGTAACGCCCTGGATTTTTGGAAATACCAACTCGGTGCGTAGAAGAATATTACATCATCTTTCTCAAAAAGTTTCATTATTCCCAAGATCTCAAATACAACAACTACGTTTAGAGGGTTTACATAAATTAGGTCTAACTTATTACATCTTAATTCAAGACATAGTTGATACATATTTAAAACATATTTGTCCTTTAGAACAGTTCTGCATTTAACTCTAGCATTCCTCATCTTTCATCTATACTTTCACTTGGGGGTTGGAACAATAAAATAAGAAAAAAAAGGGGTGAGCTCAAATAGCCCAGTAGGGTATAAACAACAAGTGATGTAGAATTGTCAAGCTCATAAGAACATGATATTTTGCAGATAGGACATCTCACATTATAAACATGGAAAGAAAGAATAAGCACAACATACTTTCCAAACGTATAGAGAAAACTTACAGAACTTGATATCAAGAATTATATATATATAATTATATATATATAGACTTCATTAAGCATAGATGCTTTCATTCATAGCCATACTTCGGCTCATAATCCTCTAGATTTACACTCTCTAGAGTCGTCTTTACCCACATGCACATGGAGGACTATAACGCGTCCACCCGTCATCATATCATAACTCAGTCCATATTCAGAATTAGGGTATCACAAGATAAACTCTAAACATAAACATATCTCACGGAAATAAGTTTCGAGGATACAAAATAGAATTATAGCTTTATCAATAAAATCATTTATCTGAAAGGAATGGGGTCTGAAAGAAAGGATCCCTCTTGGATTCTCATCAGTTGTGGATCTTAGAAGGATAGAAACCCTTACATATAGCAAAAGAGAATCAATGGAAGAAAACCCTTACATATAGCAAAAGAGAATCAATGGAAGAAAACCCTTACATATAGTTTTTCGGTCACAGGTTTGTTTGAGCTTACACCTTGGAGTGGATAACCTGTAAATATATTCTAATTTTATCAAATTCATGTTTTAAGGCAGTGTCCTTTCTGTCCAGGTAATGTCCATATATGTCCAAAATAATGTTCCCTGTGTTCAGTGTTCTTTCTATTAAATTTTTAAGATCATGGGGCCCAGCATGCACTATTCATATGGACTCCACATGTTACTATTCATGTGGACCCCACAGGTTACTATGCTTAGCAGTTCATCATTCTTTGATTTAGTTTATTTCTTGGCTACTATGCTCAGCAGTTCGCCTTTCTTTGATTAAAGTTTACTTTACGGTTACTATGCTAGCATTTCACCGTTCAAATAAGATGGGCTACTATGCTCAGCAGTTCGCCTTTCTTTGATTAAAGTTTACTTTACGGTTACTCTGCTAGCATTTCACCGTTCAAATAAGATGATAAAACTTGCATAATCTATAGCGAGTTATCGCCTCTTATGCATGCTTTATCCTAATATTTACATAGGTGGTAGAACCAACCATATTACCCATAATAAATACTTTAACTATCTATATGAAAGACTTACCTTGGTAGTGATGAAGTGGATTTCCTTTTTCTTCTCCTCTCTCTCTTTTTCCCTCTCTCTCTTACTCTTTCTTCTCTCTCGTTCTCTTTTATTTATTTTTCTTCTTCTTCTCTTCCTCTATTTATAGGTATTTTTTTCAACTACAGTCTTAAATTCACAACTACTCTCTTAAATGCTTTTACAAAAATATAGGAATAGTAAAGGTATAAATAAATGAATAGTAAAGGCTGCTTGAATAGTAACAGGATGATTAATATTATTTAATTATTATTTTCGTCGGAACTACTCATTAATGATAGTGGTTGTGGAGTGACCCGCTTAACCAATGAGTTAATGAAAGTGGTTGCGGTGTGTCCTTCTGGTAGTGGTTCCCACTAGTGATGGGTCCTGCTGGCGTTGGGTCCCGCTATTTGTGGGTCCTGCTTGTTGTGGGTCCCACTGGTGGTAGGACCCGCTTGTGTGGGGTCCGCTGATGTGGGACCCACTGTTGGTGGGACCCGCTTGTGAATAGTACTCGGTGGGTCCTACTGTGAATAGTAATTTTGAATAGTTTATCTCAATAGTGAACTTGCATAGTATTTCTACATAGTAATCTTACGTAGTATTTCTGCATAGTGACTATTGTGAATAGTAATTATGAATAGTGACTATTGGTAATTTTTAATATGTGTAAGTATCTACTCATTTTTAGTTGACATCTGGGGCGGTGGTTTAGTGGTAGGAAGCCGTTCAATCCTCGCTCAGCGTTGGGTTCAAATCGCATACGCCCCATTATGCCAGATGTCCTCATGCCCGATTAACTCGGGGAAAAATGAGTAATGGCCGATGATTACCCACCTATGAGGCCATTTTTATTTATTTGTATATATATATATATTTTACCGGTTATTACATTAGTAGCTTAGCTTAGGTGCACCAAACTACGTCGACTCTGATCCCAGTGAGGCTGGGTACGTAGGCAGCTTGGATGCTTGATGGCATACCAATCACGAGTCGGCTCCACACATAAGTGGTGGGGTTTTGTATATTAATTTTCTTATAAATTCTTAATTAAATCACTTAGGACTTTCCATGAAATTAGAATTTTAGGAGAACTTTCACTTAGATTGAATTCAAACAAATTAAAAAATAAAGATACACATTTAGGATTTACATTGAAATTAGATCATAGGATGCATGTCACATAGTTCGCACATTAACATAAAGTTAAATGAGCCATTTAAAAGAAATTCAAAAGAGTTAACTTTTGGAATTGAAGACCGATTATCGGGCAGGAATGGTGCATGTGGTGGTAACTCACCATACCTTCCATTCTTGTAACCAGGTAACGAGTCTAGATTTCTGGTTAATTATGGGTCCTAGATCCCACATCTAGGTGGCGACTCTGTCACTCTCTCTTGTGTGGAATTCGGAATGCCTTAGTGATCCCAAGTTCACATAAAAGATGAATTAAAATCAATAATAAAAGAGCACACGCCAACCGCGTGGGTACGAGAGACCAAGAGAGAGCGTGGCGGCTCGCACCCCACCCCTCTCGCAGGATCGGGTCCCACAGTTTGGCGACTCTGCTGGGGACCACCTAACTTCATTAAAATTTCAAAAGATAATTCATTTGAATTTATTTTAATTGGCTCATGAAAACTCTATGCATGCTAGGTAGTTTGTTTACTTTATTTTTTCATCACATAATACTCCAACTTAATCTAACAAAACCTGAAGGCATCATAGATTGCGCAAACATATTGCACACACTTACATCACTTGCATCTAAACTCTTGCATCTCACATGCACACGCATCCTATTTTAGGAACCCGGAATGTTATCTAGCATGGTTGACTGGGATTTCATCACCTGGTGCCTCTGTGCTAGAGAAGGATTCCACTCTTAGCCTAGTACCTTTATGGTACGTAAACGGATCTCTTGTTCACGTACTGGTATGCCGGACACTGGTGCAGTATATTAAGCACGGATTCGCGCTAAGGGAACTCTTGGCCTTACCCCTAGATTAACCCACACATGCATGTAGTATACGAACACACGTGCATCACGTGTGTGAGCCTAGTTTAGGATATCCTACCCATTTGTGTTTAGATTAGGCCGTAGTCCATCTTCCAATGGCTACGATCGGTCTTTTGGTACACAAACAAAGTCATGAGTCGAGATCCTCTCTCCACTCCCCTAGATTAGGATTAGGGTTTGATGCCTTCAGGTAACACTGTTAAAATGTACGAAGATTAAAAAACTTTTCCTTTGGTGTTAGGATATAAATCCCATCTTTCCTAAGATCTCATATGATTAGTCATTCTTGATCTACCCGTTGAAAGCAATCTTATGTAATCTCATCTAATCTTTTGATCATGTGTCTATCATTCGCCTCTTGTGTGATTCGATTATATCTTCATTCCCTTTTCTCAATTGGCAAGAATTGTGTTTCAATTCTTGTACCCTTGGTGATCTAATCGTACTTGTACCCTTAGTCTCTTCTTACTCTAAGGGCAACCTGTTTCAAGAATATTTTGCTAAGTTCTTCAGAGTGCACTCTCATGATCTTTGAACTAGAAGCATTTCCTTATACGATTTTGTCATAATTGTCATGTTTTGGTCATTTAGGATTCATCTCATTGTACCAATTACTTGCTTACTTCATAATATTTTTCAGTCATTGAGAAGAAACACTCCTTGAATGTCAAGCTTATACTTTATATTCCTTGTTTCCATTCCAGGAACTGTCATAGCCATGTCTAATATTTTTCAGGTCCGGATCAATTCATTATTACAAATGAGGCCTGGCTCTCCACAACCTTCTATTGTTGATCCAGATTCTGCACCACTTCCTCCGTCAGCTCCTTTGGCTGAAAGCTCGACAAATACCCGGTCCAATATCACTGTTGATACCTTGGCTTTTATCCTCCAACAATTGCAAGAGCTTAAAGAAGAGAATCGTTGCATCAGGGTTCAATTGAATGAGATATTTGGCTCAGCTGATGTTACCTCTAAAGGCAAAAGCCCTAGCTTCTCCATGGCATATGGGCGTGCTCAAAGTTCCATGGCCACGGGTTCTGAAGGATTGATTCTGAATCTCTCTAGACAAGTGGCCGCCCTCGGGCAGGAGATTCATCAAATGAAGCAACAAATGAAGACCAATTGTTTCCAACCGCAAGACTCCAAGATGATAGAGAAGGAAGTATTGTTATATGGAACTCGGCTAGTCAAAGCTCTAAGGAACCACTCAAGTCTCTGACTCATGAGCATGAACACGAAAGACCATCCAAACCAAATCCGATAATCGAGCTCAGTAGTAGCAGTGACAACGACAGTGACTCAGATGCCGGAGGAGATCTAAACGTAGTGTTGCCAGAAGGATTCCTTAATCCCCTGTCGCCGGATGATCTCGATGCTTAGACGACCTATGGTTAACAAAGGAAACAGGTCTAGTTATGAGCCAGCCCTTGCCGAGCCTCCAAAGCCAAACAGTTGCAGCAGTCTTAGTCCTTTTGTTATTTTAATTAAGTCCAGTCATGATGTCAAGTCCAGTTATTAAGTGCAGTCTTCTAAAAAGTTTGAATAAATTTCTAGTCCAGTTGAGTCTTTTCTTACTTTTATTTTTGAGTCAATAATGTAAATCCTGAGTATGTTCAGGATAAGTCTTATTAGATGTGGTCATTTTCAATTCAATAAAACTTGCTTTCTCTATACATTCCAATGTGTGCTTCTGACTTTAATAAACAATGAGAAAAATACTCCCTCCTCGAATGAGAAAGAAGATGCAGACGAAACTCCTCCTGAGTGGCAGCATATGCTCAAACAAGAGGAAGAGTGCCGAGCTCAGCCTCTCAAAGAGAAAATTGAAATGGTAAGCACTGGCACTGAAACTTTGTTTCAGTGAATGCTGATTGAAAATACATTACCCTCTGAAGAATGTGAGGAATTGATAAACCTATTTCGAGAATAAAGAGATGGTCCAGTAAGCGCTATCATTAATGCCAGGAGAAAGACCAGATAGAAGGTTCAAGAAAGAATGAAGTAAATGTCACATGCTATACAAGGGACATGGATTCGAAACAACTTCCATATCTCCAGTCAATGGCCCCGGTCACAGGTTTCACCGGTGACAATGTAAAGCCATCAAATTCAATATGAAAAGTGCAAGAGCAATCATCTCAGAGCGATCATCAAAATATCAAGGGCCACCGATTCAAGGATGAATTGATGTCCAAAAACCGGTATGCACCCTCAAGGTCAAATTACTTATCAATATCCAGAAGGAAGAAGAATCATTATCTCTTACCGGGAAATGCCGTCAAACTCCGTGAAAAAAAAAAAATAAATAAATAAATAATCAGTACCAGAGGGACTCTAGTAACCTAGATCGATTCCCAATCTGAACATCAGAAGGCCTCCTTTGGCCGAATAAATCTCAAAATCAGAACCCAATGTCAAAAGAATACCGGTTTGCAAACCCTTCGAGCCTGAATGAAAGTTTCTTGAAAACCCATCAAACTAGGGGCATTCGCCCCGAACTACGCCAGACCTGATCCCTACACTGGGGTACGTAGGCAGCTCGGTTAAACCGAGTTCGGTCGATTCAAAAAAAGAAAAGAAATTAAAACGTTCCAAAAAAAAAGAGGAACAAGTTCCAAAAGAAGAGAAGTCAATCATTCCAAAAAGAAAGAAAGAAAGAAAAATCAATTAACCTTCAAACAACTTATCTTCAAACTAGTACACACGACCTGCGTAGGCAACCTGTTCACAGGTTCGCTCGAAATCTTTGTTGAACCTTAAGCCATTCTTTGAAAAGCCTTATCCTACCTATAAAGTCCTTCCGGTGTTCAGAATTAATGATCTAGGTCCCGAAACACAAAAAGTGAAAAAAAAAGAATGGAGTTTGAAGATCTGCTAGGTTGAAAACCTGAAAGGGTGGTTTAGGCAAAATTTAAGATCATTCCCCTGCTAAGTTGAAAACCCGAAAGGGCGGCTTAGGCAAAAGCTAAGGGGATAGCCTGTTGAGTTGAGAATCTGAAAAGACGATTCAGGCAAAAGTTAAGGCTAACACGGTCCGCCAAGTTAAAAACGCTGAAGAGGTGACTTGGTCACGGTAAGAGAGTCATTATAAGAAGGTTACAGCCGGTATCAAGATTGAAGAAGAGAAAAGAAGTTCGAGCAAGCTCAAATGTCATCCAAGACACTTGGGGGCATTGAAACCAAGCAATCCTAGGAGTGGTAATCAAATTCTAAGAGCATTACTGTTTAAAAAAAAATCCAGTGCTTATAAATTGAGAAACTACTCTTTGAAAGGCTAGACTTACCAAACAAAACGATAACTAAGTCAGGAGCATCACTGTGTATCAGTCCAGTCAGTCCATTCCTGTTCGTTTTAGCTCATTCTTTCAGAAACTTCCCGTTCATCCAATAGTGTCTTTTACCATCTTCCCCTTTTTAGTAGAGTCGATCATTGTCCAGTTAGTCAAATGTTGCAGCTGTCTCGGTAAAAGATGCCTGGTGTAGCTAACCTCTGCAATTGTTCCAGAGCTAAGTTAATCCGCAGGTAAGGATTTCAGGAGTTAAGAAAAAAATCCAGTCTAAGCAAAGTCAGTTCCAGAAGAATCCAGAAGCAGAAAAATCTGAAAAACCAGTTCGCATAAGAAGATCATACTCTAGAAAAGCACCTTGAGCTTGGAAGAGCCTTAGATGCAATGGTGGTTGAGCCAGTTTCTCATAAAGATGAACCATTAAAAATTGGAATCTCCTTCCAGTCAGTTGAATATTTGTCTGAATGCTTGTCAAAAGAAGAATCCTCTGTACCAGTGTCCAAATATTCCGAGGTCCCAATTCATATCCCCGGTAAAGAAGATCTTGATCTAAGAAATTTCAAGCCCTGTGAGACTTTCTTGTTCATCCCCAGTAAACAATTCAAAATTCTAATAAACTTGTGTAAGAACCAGTTTATTAGTTCATCAATTACCAATTCCTAATTCGCCAGTACCAGTTCACCGACTCCAGTATTCTAGTATTCCAGTTCCAGTTCCAGTATCCAGTATTCCAATATTGCAGTTCCAGTATCCAGTATTCTAGTATTCCAGTTCCAATATCCGGTACTCTAGTATTCCAGTTCCAGTTCCAGTTCCAGTATCCAGTATTCCAATATTCCAGTTCCAGTATCCAGTATTCTAGTATTCCAGTTCCAGTATTCCAGTTCCAGTATCCAGTATCCAGTTTCAATTCCAGTATTCCAGTATTCCACTATGCCAGTTATAGTCTCCAGTTCCAGTATCACAGTTCTAGTGTCCAGTATCCCTATCACCAGTATTCCAGTGTTCCACTTTCCAGTACTCGTATTCCTGTTCCCAGTATTTCGACACTCCAATTCCAACACCCAGTTCCAGTGTCCGAAAATCCAGTGTTTCAGTACTCTAATTCTAGTATCCGGTATGTCTTCGTTCTAGATTCTCGGTTCCCGATGTTTAGATCAAGATTCCAGTTTCTAGTTTCCAGTCCTAACATCCAGGGATCAAATTCCAATCACATTTGAATCAATCAAAATGTCAATCCAATCTAATCCCCAGTTCACCAATTATCAATTTTTGACTCTCCAGTTTTCCAGTAATCAAGTTCTACAATTCCCAGTGAACTAGCTCGTTAACTGCTCAGTTCTTTAATTCTCTAGTTATCCGACTATTGAGTCCCTTAATCATCCAGTTCTCCAATTTTCAGCTCTGCAAATATCCAGTCCCTAAATTTTCTACTTCTCCAGTTTTTCAATCCTTCAGTTCATCAAATCTTCAATTCTCCAGTTTCAAGTTATCCAGTCTTCCAATTCTCCAGTCCACCCATTGTTTGATTATTCGGTTTCTTAGTTCTCCGGTCTCAAGTCCTTAAGCCTTTAATTCTCCGATAATCGAGTCCTCCAGTTTTAAAATTGTCATTTCCAGTCTCATTCTCAATTGTCGAATCCGATCTTAAATCCATTAGCCCCCGTCTCACTAGCGAATAGGCTAATTCTCTGATCTTGAGCCCGTTTGTGAACGGTGTCTCATTTTCGAAGTCCATTTGTGAATGGTCTCATGTCCTCCTTGAGCCCGCTTGTGAACAGTGTCTCATTTTCTTATAAAAGCAGTTTGAGAACGATCTTTGTTCCTTCTCTTCAGAATCTATTCGAAAATGATATCTCATTCTCTCATTGCCCGTTCGAAAACGGCGCCGCATCATAATCATCTTTTATTCTAGATTGCAAGATTTTTGCATCCAGAGTAAATCTGATTCTCCGTTATTCTAAATTGCCATCACATGGTATTTAGAGTAAATGATTTTTGATAGATGTTCAAATTCTAGGATTTCATCTAGGGTGTTGCATTATATTAGGTTACATGCATTTGCATTTTGGTTGCATTTTGTCTAGAGAGTCCTTTGTTGACAAGACGCTGCGCAAAATGGTGTTGTCACTTTTACTTTAGTATCCAATAACTACATCATCTCTACCAAAGAGGGGCATCTGTAGACACCCCCATTTTGTTCCGCTTTAATCAACAAAGAAGTTAATGTTTTTCTATTGGTTTTTTCAGTATTTTCCATTCCCATATCCGCCTCTTATGTTCTCTCGATCTTTTCGGTCATTTCTGCCGTATTTCGCATTTTCCCGCTAAGTGTTGAGAAGGGTTATTCATGAGAATCCGAGCAAGGGAGAATTTGGATCTATTTGCTGGACCCGCATTAAATATTTTGGTTAGTTTTGGATCAAGCAAGTTGGTCCATGATGAACACATTTATGTGTGAATGGAAGTGATAGGAAGCGTGCATATTTTATCAGTTAAAGCGGTGCTACTAAGGTATTTTTTTTGTTTTTGTTGTTTCAAGCTTAAATATGGAGTTTTATAGAAAATGGAGCTAAAGAGATGAAATTCCAAATAATTTTCCATCGATTGAACGGTCTGGATTACCCTATAGAGGTGCAGGTCAACTTATATTGTGACCCATTAAAATAAATGGATTTGATCACTCCATGTAATTAATTTAATGGGCATAATTTATTTGGGGACTTTCAAATGGACGGTCAAGATCAACTTTACGGATAAATTTTGAACGGCCTACACGATGGACAGCTAGGATCATCTTAGTGAAAATTGATTTATTAAGAGAATACAAAGTCATTTGGTGTGGGACCCACCATTTTCAATAAGTTTAAATCTATTTCCAAAGAGCTTCGGTCAAACTATAAGGTAGGACCCACTCAATGTTGGATGTTTATTTTGTGGAGAAGTCGCATGTTTGGAGAGTCGGTCAAGCTTGTAGGTGGGATTACTATTGTTAAAAATTGAGAAATTGATGGCCACAATGAGACAAAACACTTGTTGTTTTTAGATCAACACATAATGGGAACTATTCTATCACAACCCACAATAAGAGAGGCAAGTTTCTTTTCTTTTTCTTTGAGGGAGACGATCAAACATGGAGAAGCAGGCATCAGCACTCATTGTATTTTGGACAACTTATTTTACAACATAGGAAACATGCTCAAATTGGAAGATCTCATTTGTCCATATTAGTATCCATGTGTAATATAAAAGCAACTTTTCTTTTCTCATTATCAAAGGGGGATTCGGCCAATGAACTGATTCTTTTTATATTTGGCAGCCTTCTCATCTTTGGTTAATCTCAGCCCTTCAAATACAAATCCTCTTAATTTGGCAACTCTTGCCTCTTGGTTACCTATAAAAGCTATTGTTCTCTTCTTGGAAACGGCTTTTCTTTCTCTGAGAATTTCACTAATTATTGTCTCTTTCACCCATCAGCTGAGAAGAGAATTCGACCCTTACCGTCTCTCAACAGCCCTCTCGTCACTCCATATCTCTGAGATATCTCCACGACCACAAGCTCTCTATTTCGAGAAAACAGAGTCTCGTTCCTCCATTTCACAGAAACAAGAAAAAGAAAACAGAGTATCTCTCTCCCACACTCTCTCAACCTATCATCTCTCGGGTAATCTCGCAATCTCTGTGTCTCTTTCACTCTCCCACACTCTCTCAACCTCTCATCTCTCAGATTATCCCGCAATCTCTCTGTCTCTTTCATTCTCCCACGCTCAAGAACAGAGCATAGTCATCCCTCTCCATCTCACTCTCGATCCCTCCAAAAACAGAGCATCGTATTCTCTGTCTCACTCCCTCTCTGTCTCACTCCCTCTTTGTCTCTCTCACTCCCTCTATATCCCTCTTACTCTCCCTCTATATCCCTCTTACTCTCACTCTCTCTCTGCCTCTCAACCTCTCTGTCTCTCATCTCTCAACCTCTCTCTCTCTCTCTCTCTCTCTCTCTCTCTCTCTCTCTCTCTCTCTCTCCATCTATCTGAGTGGCAAAAACAAAAAAACAAAATATAAAAGAAAAGAAAAAAAAAGAAGGAAGACAGGACATCGGATTGAGCGTCGGCAAATTTTCTCGGATTCTTAGGCTCATGGATTCGGCAAGGATCTCGACCAAAGGTAGGTGCACTCTTCTTAGATTTTTCCAGAATTGTTCTGTATATTTTTTGTATATTTTTTATATATTTTTGCATGGTTTTAGCATTTAATCGTATTTAATTCAATATTATATGGATGGGCTCAAAATCATGTTTTACATGAGTGTTTCAAATCCGATCGGTCTTAAAATTTATTACGCTGATCTATTTAAATAGACTAAAAGAACTATCGGATCGGATCGGACATTGGATCAAAGGATTTCAAGAATTTGAGTGAAGATTGGAATTTCATTTGAAATAATGACTGAGATATTAAGAAATTAGAAAAAAATAGCTATCTCAGGATGATCTATTTTTTGGGATATTAAAAAAATTTTATGTTCATCACATCAGAACAGTGTTAAAGGACATTTTCCAAAGTCATAATTTTCTCAAAAATCATGTTTTAAAAATAGAAAACTCTTCAAAAACATCTTTTTGAAGAAGAAAAATGGAAAATATACCAAATAGGTTCTAAAATTAATGAAATTTCGTGGAATATATTCTACCATGAATTTTTAATGATTTTAGGATTTTATTTGGTATATTTTTTGACATTTTCTTTGGAAACAACTAGATTTTGTGAGGTTTTTTATTAATGTCAACTCATAATTAAAATTTTCAAACTTTTTGCAGTAGCCTTATATTCCATATTTCATGATGCTGTAAAATTTTCAATTGATTTGAAATTTATTTCTTACGGGATGTTGTGTAAATCCATAATCTGGTCTGAATCTTTAAAAATCCAAAATTGATAGTAAATAGTATCCAAAATTCATGAACATTTCATAGCGTACTGTATTCATTCATATCTTGTTACTTTAGAAATTTCAACTAATTTAGATTTCTATTTCTAGGGGTTTATTTGTAAATCTAACAATCTGGTCTCATTGTTATTAAATCAAATATTAATAGGAGATTAACATAAAAATCTATGAAATTTTTCCAGTAAGCTACATTCCTTCATATCTTGTTACTGTAGAAATTTCAATTTATTTTGAATTTTTTTGTAATGAGTTCATTTCTAAAATCATTCAAGTGGTCTGAAATTGATAAAATCCATTAAAAATTGAAATTAATCAAAATCATAATGAAAATTTCGAAGGAACCTTAAATTTCTGTCAAATATACATTCCTTAATCCATTGAAACAGAAATCCTATGAGTCTTAGATTTCCCTTGTAAAATGGTCACAGCATCCATAATCGTATCCCAATTGCAACCGATCCTTGACAATTTGAATATTTAAATTATAGTTATAGCACGTTATTGGCTCCGAAGTTCATTGTCCACGGAAATCCTGAGAAATATGCCAAGCAATAAGGTGCTATAACTTAAGTATTAAATTGCGCAAGGGAAGAGTGCACGATTCCCTTCCATGGATGTAATTCGAGGCCGAAATTTGTGAACCATAGAGCCTTTGGTATTCCTTAAATGTTTAGGAATCGAAAATCCTTGAAATCTGAAATTCATTAACTACAAGAACTTGAATCAATTCATCTCATGTCTTTCGGAACCATTGGATTACGGTTTCCGTCATAAGAACCATTAGAGCCCTATTTAGGAACACTTACGTCATATCGTGTCCTAGGTTTTAGGGAGTCCTAGGTGTTAGGGAGTCTTAGAGTTAGGAGTCCAGCCTCATCACGGGCGTTTGCTATGGATAGCAACCGTGTCATAGATCTAGTTACACTAGTTACCCTCTTTTCTCATAGGACAAGCCTAGTTATCTAGGATGTAGGTTAACCTGCATTAGTCTAAGGGACAACTTGCACTTAGATAGGATCATATAGCATCTTAGATGAAGTCCTGGGATAATAAAATCTTCAACTTGAATTAAATAACTTCTCTTAAAACTGTTGAAACAGTCAATCCAGTCTAGATCGGTGTCTTAGATGAGTTAGGCATAAGTAGCTTAGCTTAGGTGCACCGAACTACGTCGACTCTGATCCCAGTGAGGCTTGGGTACGTAGGCAGCTTGGATGCTTGATGGCATACCAATCACGAGTCGGCTCCACACATAAGTGGTGGGGTTTTGTATATTAATTTTCTTATAAATTCTTAATTAAATCACTTAGGACTTTCCATGAAATTAGAATTTTAGGAGAACTTTCACTTAGATTGAATTCAAACAAATTAAAAAATCAAGATACACATTTAGGATTTACATTGAAATTAGATCATAGGATGCATGTCACATAGTTCGCACATTAACATAGAGTTAAATGAGCCATTTAAAAGAAATTCAAAAGAGTTAACTTTTGGAATTGAAGACCGATTATCGGGCAGGAATGGTGCATGTGGTGGTAACTCCCCATACCTCCCATTCTTGTAACCAGGTAACGAGTCTAGATTTCTGGTTAATTATGGGTCATAGATCCCACATCTAGGTGGCGACTCTGTCAATCTCTCTTGTGTGGAATTCGGATTGCCTTAGTGATCCCAAGTTCACATAAAAGATGAATTAAAATCAATAATAAAAGAGCACACGCCAACCGCGTGGGTACGAGAGACCAAGAGAGAGCATGGCGGCTCGCGCCCCACCCCTCTCGCGGGATCGGGTCCCACAGAATGAAAAAACCCTAAAATGGAAAAACTCTGGCTTTTTTAATGGAAAAACCCTAGCTTTTTTTTTAATGGGAAAACCTAAGCTCTTTTTTTTTTATGGAAAAACCCTAGCTTTTGTTTTGAATGGAAAAACCCTAGTCAATACAACTTATTGAATCAGAAAAAAAATTTATTTTCTTTAGTCTGGAAAAGAAGAATCACTGGCTTTTTTAGGAGCTGAAAAAGAAGAGAATCATCGACTTTTCCACAGAAATTCTACAACACATTAAATGCTTTATTACCTCTTTCGCTATTTTCTCTGATACTTGGGAATCACCGAAGCCAAATGATCGACGTTGGGCGCTTTGAGATGCGAGTCAAGCCTCCATCTTCTTCGTTCAATTGGCTGAAGGGTTTATGGTTCAAAACAAAAATGGTTTAGGTCACTGGAAATGGGCGAAAATGGTGGATATAATGTTTGGTGAAGAACTAAAGAATCAAGGGCAGAAATGAATGAGTGATGGTGGTTGATTTGGGCAAAAAATAAAAATGGAAATGGAAACAAAGAGAGGCAGAGAGCTAGGGTCGGCCGTCGGCGGAGACAAACAGAGAAGGGAGACTTTCATTGAAAAATAAAATTTGAAAGAGAGAGAGCTAGGGTTTCAACTTTCAACTTTACTTTTCTTATTTTTCTTTCCCCTTGGGCCCACTTTCATGGACCAATAAGGCAATAAGAAATAAAAAACGACCTCTCCAGCATGGTTTTCTTGCCCACTGTTCACGTTATAAACTATAAAGGGGGCGGATGCGTACTTCATGGGGGGTGAAAATATCAACTCCCTTCTGTAATCTTTCATGGTTTTTTACTTTTTTATACGTTTGTAACAATTGCTGGTTCAATTCGAATTTTTCGGATCAAAATTCTTAGAACCGTAAACCGAACCGATGGGAGCGGTTTTCTGAATTTAGAAACCGTAACCGAACCGAGGGGCCAAAAAACCGAACCAAACCGAACCGAAAGGTCTGGTTCGGTTCGGTTTATCGGTTTGAGCGATTTTTTGTGCAGCCCTAATAACATCTGGTACCACCATATCTATTTTCGTGGAGCCAATAATAATGAAACACAATAAAAGAAATGAAGAATATGATAATGCATGTTGTTTAGTGTATGAATCCCTTATTTTACGCATCTATTTGGTGCCCTTGAATTTCTAACGATAGAGTTCCCATTTAACTTGATTTTGGCCAAAATGTCTTCAAAATTAATAAAAATGGCATTTTTACAGACTTAGGCAATGTTTCAAGAACTCCCCGGCAAAGTCGCCAGCCTGTGGACCCCGATCCGAGAGATAGGTGGGGGACGAGCCCCAGCAGTCCTCTGGATCATCCACATGAAAGGAGAGCTCTACCAAGGAACTCTCGAAACGGTGCCACTCCTAGTAGCATAGCACGAATGACGATAATAAATGAGATACCTCTTAATCCAAGGACAAGTCCCCAAATCAAGACGTACCTAAACAATCTCAGAGTCGCCATCCATGTTATACGACCATGGATCCATAAACAAATATGCTCTGTATACCATGGACAACCAGAAATATAATGGGTTCGTGCGTGATTACGATTTGGGAAGGTTTTAAGCACCATCTCGCCCAAGTGCCAGCACCTGAACTCACTTATTATTAACTTTGAAGAGTTTTAGGCGAAAATCATGTGAAATGGGAACAAATATCCTCGAGTGGACGTCTACTTAAACATGCATGGCTCAGGGATGGAATAATAAGCACACAAAATAATGAAAGAAATGTCACCTAAGTATAGCTAGGTTATAAGTGTCATGCCTAATTGGTGTCTAAGTTCTGATGGACAAGCACATGCATACTACAGCTAAAGGTATAAGGTCTGTACAAAAAAGTAAGAAAACACAACAGAACATATAACACAACTCGATATCATATATGATACAACAAGATAAATCCTAAACTCTAAACGTACTCCTCGACTCTTGGATGGTCTGATGTACATCCAAGCCGCCTACATATCCTCGCCTCCACGAGAATAAGAGTCACGTAGTTCTTCGCAGCTATTCTAAACTATGATGCCTAAGACATCTAGACATCTAGACCTCTATCCTAGACACGACCTAAAAGACCGGACTAATTATTAAAGCTTCTTGTGTAATTATTTATATTCCAGTGGATTGTGAATATTTAGGACACCCTATATGCCCTAACTAAATGCAAGTTAGCCATAAGCTAATGCAGGTGATTCCTACAACCTATGTGTAACTAGGCTGTGTGTACTAAGAAAAACAGTGGGCAAACTAACGCATCATATTCTAGTCATCAGTCGGCAATGTGAATCGACAACTGACCGGACGAAGGCGTTCCTAGCTAGGACAAACCCCTAACTCTAACACAAACACACAACAACCCAAAACACTCTATCTAGGACATACTCCTAACTCTAGAGGAAGATCTTTTCAAAAAAAAATTATGAAAGATTTTTGTGCTTTTACAAGGGTTAAAAGGTTTATTTACAAAATTTGGCTGGACTCATGATAAAAATCCCGAGCTGCACTACGTACCTCGTGAAAGAGGATCAAGCCAACGTAGTTTGAAAATAAATTCTCCTACTACGCTTCTAAAATCTCTTAACTTTTCAGAAGTTTCAATGTTTTGATGCTTGGATTCTTAAAATTTTAAAGTATTTTTTAATTTTAAAATGTTTCAATGTTTTTAAGATTTTTAAATGTTTTTACATGTTTTTGAATTTTAAATTTCTGATATTTTTAGATTTTAAGATGTTTTCACCCTTTTGGTCAAAGACTTAAGAGAACACATAAAGCAACACCCTAGGGCCAAACCCTAGGGCAAAGGGAAAATCCCAAACAAACAAACTCACTAAAAGTGAAATGACCTCAAAATGAGTAAACTAATATCCCAAAGAAAGCTAAAAACCCAAATAGTCAAGCTACGATAAGACTGAGCTAGTCTCTAATAAAGAAGAGTGGCAACAACTCTAAAGGATAAACTCCTATCTAAAGGATAAACTCCTAAAGTGGAGAACAAACTAATAGTCTATGAGATAGACTCCTAAACAATCAACACTTAAGGAGGGGTGTAAGTAAATCGAAGTATGTCTAACACTCTATAAGGGGTGCAAATAAGTCAAGATATGACTAATAACCCTACAAGGGCACTAATAAGACTGAGCAAGTCTCCTAGACATAGAGGACATAAACAAGAGTGCCAGACTACTATCAGACCAAGTTGGTCTACAACTAGTAGGGGTACAAGTAGAGGAGGTTCTATAAATGAGGCACTATATGCCTCCTATGGGTACCCCTCTATTATAACCAAGGTTGACTCCCTAAAGAGGGAGGCTCTAAGCAATGAGGCTTGTCCCCAGAGGAGAGCTGCCTAGCAAGACAAATCATGTCTCCTAAAATGGAGGGCTCTAAATAACTCTTTCATTGCCCTTAAAAAGTGTAGACACCCCCATTTTGCTACGCTTTAAAAAGCAAAAGATTCGGTAGTATCATCGAGTTTTGAATCCGTATTCAGCATTAGATTAGGCATCCATGCATTTTATGATAGATTTCATTTCATTATGGGAGTTTTGAAGTTGATTCGCAATCCTGAAGGTCTCTAGGGGATTCCTTTGGCCTCTGAAAGATGAAAGTTCAAGTTTCCAAGCAATTGAAAAAACCTGCTATTTTTAGAATTTTCAGGGTTTCCCTCATTTTTGCCTATTATGCACTGCAGGGGTATTTTGGTCATTCCCGATGTGTTTCGTTTGAGCCCCGAGTTATATTTGAGAAATCTTGAGTGATTTTACATATTTTGAAAAAGCTGCTATTTTTAGAAACTCATGGGGCTTCCACATTTTCATCATCTTATGGATATTTCAATCATTTCTCATATATCCAAAACCATCTTGAGGGTACGGCTGATGGATTAGGAGTAATTTCGTAAGATTTGGAAAACCTGCTAAATTTAGATCTCTCAAGATTTTCTCTTAGTCTTGCACTTCGGGAGTATTTTAGACATTTCCAATATATCATATTAGGTCTCTAAGTTGTGTCTAAGAAATCTTGAATCCGTTCATAAATTTTTGACAATCTGCTATTTTTGGAATTTCTCAGGGTTTTCCCTAGTCTCGCCAAATTCTAGCACATCGGGGTAATTTGGTCTTTTCTTATGTAATTCTTTTGATCCCCGAAATATGTCTGAGAGATTATGAATGATTTTCTGAATTTTGGAAAACCTGCTAAATTTAAAATTTCTCAGGGGTTTCGCTTAATTTGGAAATTCTAAGTGTTGAGGGCATTTTGGGTATTTTCAGGGGATGCCAAATGATCCTGTTTAATATTACTCACCGAAATGACCCAATTTTAAAAGTTTCTATATTTGAAGTTTGACCATAAAGACTTTCTATTTTTAATTTTTTCCTTTAGGAGTGAACCAATCTGAGGGTATTTTGGTCGCATTTGGATGTCTAACAGTCAAATAGGGGCATTTTGATCCGAAAAGTTGTTTTCTAAAAAAGATGGTCCGATCATGTGTGAGGGATGCACTATAAATGTCAAATGGGTTGGGTCCATATATAGAATGTTGAATTTAGAAAAATTTTATTGATTTTTTACGGAAAAACCCGAAACCCGTGTGAAATGGCCCATTGGGCTAAAGCCCGCAAAGATGAAGCTCATGTGGGTTCACTCATATGAGTCAACCACCATGGTGGGCGGCCCACATGGTTGACCCACATGAGTTGAGCACCCAACCTTGATGATGTCACAATAGTGACATCATATTTGTTAAAAGAAAAATAAAAATAAAAAAAATAAAAAGAAGGAAAGAAGGAAAAGATGTGTAAGCCCAATGGTTTCCACCTTGGCATTCCCATCTTATTTTGATGATTCCAATACACAAGTGATTTATGATCACTAATGTGTTTGATTGTCTAAGTTGTAGATCACATTGGTGCTAAGACAACATTGCTTGGATTGAGGCCAAGAAGATCTCATTGGACCACATCATGAAGGCCAAAGACATCGAAGTCCAAGACAAATGAAGACTTGAAGAATCCATTGAAGACCAAAGTCTTATTTAGATTGTAAAAGATCCAATCTTAGTTTTAGATTTTAGAGGCATAATTAAGCAAATAAACAAACACCCTAAATAACTAAGTGATTGTCCTTGTGGAGTTCCAACACCTTGGAACCCTCATAGCAATCCCAACTTGGTGTTAAGTTGGAAGCCTAAAAACATGAAGTGAAAATCTGCTCAGCATAGGCTTCTCGGAATTCCGAGAAATGGTCCAGTAGACTTTTTTCTAACTTCTGTTTGTATTCCCGGAACTCTGAGATTTTTTCTCGGAACTCCGAGAACACTATAACGGTCGGGTTTTTAGCCGTTGCGATTTTTCCTGAAATTACAACAATGCCATTGAACGGTCATATTTGGTTTTTCCTATATATATGGGCATTCCAAACATTCAAACAATCAATCCTAACACTCTTAAACTCCATTTGAACATTCAAAGAGTGAATCAAACTTGATTATGCCTCTCATCCTCTAAAGCTTAAGATTTGGATCATAGGCTAAATTTGTACATCTTCTACACTTTGTAAACCCTTTGTGAGGGATTGTTTTTGTTCTTTCTTTCTTATCAAGAACTTGTATTGGGCGAGTGTTCTGAGAAGCGTAGCCCACTATCCGTGGTGAAGATTGCCACCAAGGTTAAAGGTAATCGGAATTTGTAATCGGCACCGATCTTCGCCGAAGTTAAGAAGATCACATAGTGAAGCCATCAACGCGTTTGGTTGGTGGAGTGGAGTAGGCCTCGCGTTAGGAGGACCGAACCACTTTAAATCTCGGGTGCAATCTCTCTTACTCTTGCTCTTTATTTGCATTTGCACTTTAGATTTAACTTGTGTGCTTGAATTTTATTGTTGATCTCTTAATTTCTAAAATTGAGTTTGAGTTTTCAAAAGAATTAAAACTTTGTAGAAACCTAATTTCTCACTCCTCATTTGTTGCCAATTCGGGACCACCCTTGAAATTTCACTTGGTATCAAAGCAAAGGCTCTTAAAAGATTTTCTTTTCTATAAATCTTTGGAAAAATTTTCTTTAAAAATTTCAACAAGGTTCTAATTGTGAAATGGCAGATAGAAATGGAACCGGACTTCCGGAGGGCCATTCCACAACTAGACCTCCCTTCTTTAATGGGTCCAATTATGGACATTGGAAGACAATGATGCGCATCTATCTTCTTTCGATAAATGTAGAACTTTGGCACATTGTTGAAAATGGATACATGTTGCCTTCCAAACCATTTGAAGAATGGAATGTCGTAGAAAAAAGGCATGCAAATTTAAATTACAAAGCCATAAATTCTTTGTTTTGCGCCTTATCTATGGAGGAGTTTAATCGAGTTGCTCTTTTTGATTCTGCCAAGGTTATTTGGGATACACTTGCCGTTACCCATGAGGGAACTTCTCAAGTTAAGGATTCCAAAATAAACTTGTTAAAGAGGAAATATGAAATGTTTAGAATGGATCAAAATGAAAGCATTTCCGAAATGTATACCTGTTTTTCTAAAATTTCTAATGAACTAGCAAATCTTGGTAAATCTTATCCTACTGATGAGCTTGTGAGTAAGTTGCTTAGGTCTCTTCCTCCATATTGGGATCCAAAGGTAACCGCCATACAAGAATCAAAGAATCTCAAGACGCTAACCATGGAGGAGCTTGTAGGATCTCTCATCACCCATGAGATGCTCCTCACTAGCCGACAAGAGGAGAAGAAGCCGAAAGAGAAAGAAAAAGAGAGTCAATCTCTAGCTCTAAAAGCCTCCAAAGCGAACTCATCATCCTCTAGCGAGGCGAATAGCGATGAAGAAGAAGCTTTAAGAAAATTTAAAAGCTTATGGAGAAAGAAACATAAAAGGGATAAAACAAAGAAGAAAGAAGAAAGTGAAGTAGAAGGAGGAATAAGGTGCTATAATTGCAAGAAAACCGGACACAAAAGACCGGATTGTCCACTTCTCATGTCATCTTCCTCAAAATACAAGGGAAAGAAGGAATGGAAGAAACATAAAGCTCTTGCCGCCGGATGGGATGCTACTAGCACCTCGGGAAAGAGTTCAAGCGAAGGGGAAGAAAAGAAAGATGATCTTTGCTTCATGGCACTCACCCATGAAGATGAGGTAAACTCTAACCCTTCGTGTTATTCATCTAGTAGTGATAGTGAAAAAATATCATATGATGAATTGTGCTCAACCTTGCACTCTCAAATTTCTAAAAATAAAGTTCAAAAGAAATCCATTTCAAAATTAGAAAATGAACTTAATTTTTTGAAAAATGAATCTTCTTCCAAATCTCAAGCTCAATTTGAAAATTTTAAACTTGAGATTGAAACCCTTAAGGGTTGTTTGGATGAGAAAACTTGCCAAATTGCAAAACTCCAAGATATGGCAAGCTCTTCCAAATCTTATGAAGATGAATTTAATGATTTTTCAAATCAAATAACCCATCTTCATAATGAAAATGAAAGGTTAAGATTATGTCTCCATGGATTCTTAAATTGTGACAAAATTATTGACATAATCTTAAAGAAGACTAGTCAAAGACCAAGATGAATTAGACATGAAATGATCCTATACCTAAAAAAATGAGTTGAACTTATGAACAAGATATCATATTTCTAAACCTAAGGCTTGTGAGAATGTCCAAAATGTTTTTTTTTCTTTGAACTTATTGAAAGCACTGAACTCATTCTAATTCACACAGACGCAAACAAAATGGATAAAAAATCTTGCTAATCTTTTAGCCCCATGAATGAACTAATAGAATTAAAACATGTTTCAAGGCCTCAAAAATTGAAATGGAATTGAATTTGGAATTGAATTTACCACGTAAACAATCTCAATTTTCAGCTCAACACTTAAATATCAAATGAATCAGGGATCATTGCCATGATAATCAGGCTCTATACATGATCTTTTGAGTTACTAAAAAAAACCTTTTAGTAAGAACACTCCCAAATTCTGTAGAAATACACTTCTCTTCTCTAGAAGATAATCATATGCCATATACACTTCTCTTATAGGTTGTGCCCTATAAATCATTTCCATAGGATGATCCTAGCCCTCCTATCTATAGAGAAACTCTGTATAATCAAACCTCAATAGATCGGAGGCTAGGATCATCCTATGGAAATGATTTTGGGCCAAAACCTATTTACATTGTGGCCTACCAAAACTGATCACATGGTTGGGAAGATACAATGCATGTATTCTTCGGGATTTGCTAGGCAATTATTTCACTAAAAGCCATTTTACGGCTGACTTTTGCATGTTAGAAAAGCCACACGGAGTCATTTTTTCGGTAGATTTTGTCCTCATTTTATTCATTTGATGTGGTTATTCTCTTATGCAGAAGGTAGCCATGAAAGTGCTTCCCAAACTTTATTTATTTTTCTAATCCCTAAATTTGTATTTGATTTCTTTATTATGGAAACCGCTCAAGAATTGAGTGTAAGGATTATCCTATAAAAATGATTTTTGGGGGAGAACCTGTGGCCCATCTTATGGACAATTTGGATCATCATATGATATGGTACAAGATGTACAAGTGCGCCCTTCATTCTAACATCACACATATGGCAGACGCTCCTTTAGCGTTATAGTGCTGCTTGCGTCACACTTACATCATGAGAAAAGCGATAAAGCTCTTAGGGGTATTTTCGTCCTGAAAAATCTTTTGTATTAAAAAACATTTTAATACAAATTTTTAAATAACAAGCTTTTAATTGCAATATTTGCAACTACTGAGCACGTGACCACCACCGGAGAAAGTCTTTTCAATACTAGAAAAAAAAAAACGAGTCTATTTAAATTAAGTTTTATTTAAAACAGACTATATATACAAGTAGGAGAGGACTACCACCGGAGAAAGTCATTACATTAATGGAAAAAAAAGAGAGCTGATATTTCCACTCCCCTTTTAGACCAATCCACTCCAACTGGAATGTATCGATCTAAAAGGAGAGCGGAAATATAAATTCCCAACGGAAATGATATTTCCACTCCCCTTTTAGACTAAATCCACTCCAACTTGGAGACTCTAGAAGGGGTGCAAATAGGTCCATTAGTTCGTTGCTTTGGATGAAATCGAAGAATTTTCTCATGCTTGTTGTGATGAGCCCCTGTCAAAAAGATATTACTCATTATTCATTTCTTTACAACGGATTTCCAAGTAACTGATAGTGAATAACTTAATCTACCTTATACAATTTATTCATTCATATCTTTGACATAAGAATTTTAGCATAAGCATTTGTTTATATATTTGTCATACAAAATTCAAATTTCCATACTGATCATTGTTAGCTCCATATAAAAACCATGTTTAATCTCATGAAATCAGAAGCAATTGTATTTAACCCATCAATTCATTCACAATAACTTGCTCGTATGCATAATTACAGGAAATGAAAGAGCTATAGAAACCCTACCTCTTTGATGAGATCTCTTATAACAGAAACACCAAGACAACCAATAGCACTCCTCACCAAGTGTAGTTTCTTCTCCTTCAAATGTCTACAGGTGTCTAATACAAACCTAGAAAAGAGTGTGATCAATCACAAAAGTAAGCACGCTCAAAAAATCAAAGCAATAGAAAGTATAAACAAAGGGGAAATTTGTCATATTGCTTCTAGAACTGCTATAAAACTAAGTTTCAAAAAGCATTTAGAAAAAAAAAGGCAGCATGAAAATGCAAAAGAATCAGAATTTCATATAGAAACTAACCAGTTAACACATGAGAAAGTTCTAAGTTTCTACCAGGTATTCAGTTAATCAAGAAAAAAATCTCCAACAATGAAAAGAAAGTCTTATATGTTTCTACCATAGAACTAAGTGATGTATCAAGTTAATAAAAAAAATCTCTAAAAATGAAAAGAAAATCTTCTTTTCATTTGATCATTAGAACTACAAAATTGCAAACGACTTAAAGCTCAAATATCCTTTTGGGTCATACTACAAGAAAATTTGGGTCGTACCTCAAAAAGCTCAAAGAAAAGCCGTTTTCTTCTTTTTAGTCATTTCATCTTAGGAATTGTGAATATAATAAGAAATTTCATTAACACAGACAGATTCACCCATTTGACCTACATCACTACCTAAAGAAATTCACTTCTACAAAACAAGCCATTCTCTTCGTTTCAAAAATAGCAACTAGTAAAGAGGCACACACAAACAAAAATGATGAGAAAGCGTGGGAAGGCTGTTAACTGTTAGAGAGAGGGAAATACAAAGAAATTGTAGAAAAAAGAGGGATTATGGAAGAGATTGTACAGAGAAGGGGGTAGAGACAATTTTTAGAGAGAACCAGAGAGAGAGAATGTTGTGTTGTTCATAGTTTTTGGTAGAGAAATAGATGGCTTTTTAGTGTAAATTCAATGAAACAGAGTTTAAATTAGAAAAAAAATGCCACATTTGGATACCCACAAGATTTAGATTTGCACCCTTTTCTAGAGTACGTCAAACAAACTTTGAAAGGGGGTACAAATAAGTCACTCTAAGAAGGAGCAGATGAATCAAGGAATGTCTCCTAGAAGGAGGGGAGACAAATATGTGTAACTCTTTCACTGCCCTAATAAAGATGAATAAATAATAGGGCAGTTAGAGTGGACATGTAAAAACCTACAAGAAGAAGAAGAAGAGAAAGGAGTAAACATAGGGCACAAGGGTACAAAGCATACCAATCATATCACCTAAAGGAAAGAAATAAATGACGACAACAGGACAAGGGACATGGTATGTCCCCAAAAAGAGAATAACAATGTGAATTTAGAGAATATGCCTTGTTCCCAAAATGGAAGGAAACAATACGAACTAGGAATAAACCACATGGAAACAAGGAATGCATCGTATCCCTCACTGAGGGAAGACATGAAAAGTAATAAGGGTGAAAGAAGGATCAAAGTCTTCTATTTAAGAACATAACGCACATTTATTTATTTTATTAGTGGGAACTATACTTAGTTGTAGTTTACAGTATATATAAACTGTATTTTCAGCACTACTAAAGCAGTTTTAAGCATATATATCCAAACAACATTTCAGCAATTATATGATTCTAGCATTACAAAACAAATTCCCAGCATCCAAACAGCATTTCAGCAATTATATATATGATTCCAGCTTTACACAACAAATTCCCAGCATCCAAACAGCATTTCAGCAGTTATATATATGATTCCAGCATTACACAACAAATTCCCAGCATCCAAACAATATTTCAGCAGTTATAACAATATATATATATATATATATATGATTCAACTAAAACCGAAAAGAACAAGATATAAGGCAAATTCATACAACTAATTATGCAATCATAGCTATTGTTGGTGCCTCATGTTGTGCATTCTAGTCACACCAGAATAAACACCACTACCCAGACAACAACTAGGCTTGCAACAACTTGACATCTTTCGATCTGGAAGTCGCCTTTGATTATTTAAACCCACTACAGAGGAATTTGTCTTGTGAATACTACAAAAAAATATTTGTCTGAAAATTTAGAAATATTGATTGAAAAAAACTTACTGATATGCTCTGGGATGTTCTCATGCTCCTCTGCCATGTTATGCTCCAGCATGTTGTCATGCTCCAGCACGTTGTCATGCTCCTCTTCAGAAGCAACATCCATAGGGGAGTGGATTGGAGTTACCAGAGGGGAGTGGATTGGAGCTACCGTAGGGGAGTGGATTGGAGTTACCATAAGGTTAGAAGATTCTGATAAAAATCAAACGAAGGTAAGAAATAAATAATGGGATTTGTCTTGAGGTAATTATTCACTATAGATGGAATTAAAAAACATAAAATATCATTACCTTCCCCAAGTAAAGTTTGGTGTGATGATGATGGATAGATAGTATCATCACACTCTTCAAGGACGAACATGTGTGAATCTACTACATAAGAATTTGTCTTGTGAATAATACAAAAAAAAAATATTATCCGGGTCCTATGGAGATGATTGATGTTGTGCAACCTTTTTTCTTTGTAATCCAACAAATGAACAGTTTGGATCATCCTATCACATGGGCCCGTAGTACTTTTTGAAAAATATTAGACTTCACTTAACAACATATAAAATCTCGAAAATTATTGGAACTTTCAAAGTAGAAAGGTATACTAAAAGCAATTGGGGATTGGAAAGAATAACAAATGCTATGTATTACAGGAATTAAAAGCAATTGAGCGAATTATTCACTATAGATGGAATTAAAAAGCATAAAATATCATTACCTTCCCCAAATAAAGGTTGGTGTGATGATGATGATGGATCAATAGTATCATCACGCTCTTCAAGGACCAACATGTGCGAATCTACTACATAAGTATTTGTCTTGTGAATAATGCAAAAAAAAAAAATTGGGAATTAAGAGAAATTGAATGAAAAAAATACATAACCTGTATCATCATTTTCCTGTCCAGTTTCATGTGATGGCGATTAAGAAGGATCATCTGCCTCTTCAATTTGCTCTCCATTTGTAATAGAGATCCTCCCATGATACCAGTCATTCACATGATTTATGTAGTCACCAAATGTAGCCCAATCCTTCCCTTTTGGGCCACTGCGAGAAATCATCTTTATTCGTTGCAGCGGGGCCAAAACAACGATGTTACCATTGTGGCTTTGCATTGGAGACTGGTCTGGACAGTTGTATCCAACCTCATTGAAATAAATGACTTTTGTCGGGCAACTGCATATGCAAACACGCCGCCTTAGACTTGTAGCTGTAATTTCCAGCCTATTAAATGGATGCCATTCAACCTATTTATCACAACACATGTCAATTAGCAATTATTCTAAAACGGTAAAAAAAGTTAAAACCTATAATGCTAGCAGAAAAACAAATTTTGTCAGAAGTTTTTTTTTGGGAATTGATATTTTCACTCCCCTTTTAGTGTTGAAAACTGCTTTAATAAGTGTTGAAATACAGCTTTTATATGCCTAAAACTGCTTTAGTAGTACTGAAATACAGTTTTTATATGCTTAAAACTGCTTTAGTAGTGCTGAAATTACAGTTTATATATGCTGAAAACTGCTTCAGTAGTGCTGAAATTACAGTTTATATATGCTGAAAACTGCTTCAGCATATATAAAACTGCTGAAATGTTGTTTGGATGCTGGAAATTTGTTGTGTAATGCTGGAATCATATATAAAACTGCTGAAATGTTGTTTGGATGCTGGGAATTTGTCGTGTAATGCTGGAATCATACATATAATTGCTGAAATGCTGTTTGGATGCTGGGAATTTGTTTTGTAATGGTGGAATCATATATATAATCGCTGAAATGCTGTTTGGATGTATATGCTTAAAACTGCTTTAGTAGTGCTGAAAATACAGTTTATATATGCTGAAAATTCCTTCAGTAACACTAGAATCAAATAGTATCGCACCAACAATAGGTATAAAAAAGTTAAAACCTATAAAAATAAAATAAAATAACTTACATCGTGAGGTTGTATCGCAATCAAAATGTGAGTGAACTCATCCGCTTTACACTTTTTCCTAGTGTTCCTTTGAAGATCCGTCAATGATCTTATCCATAGAGCTATCAAGAGAAACTTCATAGGGAATCCCACCTATTTCCCCGCAAAAACTCTCTGTCGAATACGTGGAACGTACTCCATAAGAAAAATCTAAAAAAAAAAACAAATCAATCAATCTATAACATTATCTCAAAAAGGAAATTCATAAACAAATAAGTGTGTGAATCTCCCTTCTACAGTCATGGGTTAGTTTCTTCTTCCCTGGTTCTTCTCCCTGGTTTTAAATTTAGTTTTATTGTATTTTTGTCTCAAATCTTTGTTTCAAGCAATGGCATGAATGGAGGATCATGCTCTTGATGCTTCTCATCTTGGGGAGCATCTCTCTCTTTCTACTGCACTGGTAGATAACTCCTCACATGAGATCTCTGATGAGGATTCCACTCCCCAACCCTTTGCAAATCTGAGAATCGAGTGGTCACCAGGTTTCCAAGGCAAAGAAAATTTGGAAATTTTCAATGCAAAAGATCATCTTCCTCAGAGAAACCAGCATTTCTAGAAATGGAGTCATTGTCATCTCAAGTTGAAGAATATCGGCAACCCTCTCCTTTGGAACCAGCAGCCTTAGAAAGAGAAAATGAATCAGGAGAACAGAATTCTTCCCCAGATGAACTTTCGTTTTCTGCTCTCCCTTCTTCCTTAGATGAACCCAGCACCATCATTTCAGAAAGTGAACCAAAACTATCATCCTTTGTAGAGCTGGTTAAATCCAAAATTGAAGCAACTCCATCCCCATCTGAGAAACTATTGAAAATTCGAGATTCAATAGTCAGAGGAGATCTCGACAATCTTCAGGTATCAGTGACGGATAAAATGAAGTATCTAAAACTCTTAGACAAAGAGATTAGTTCATCCAAATCTGAGAGTGATTTGTCATCCAAAAAGAGAAAGAACTCAAAGAAGAAATCCAAATCCCACATCAAGCAGAAGATTGAAGAGGACATTTTTGAGATTCTAAATGATAGGATCAATGAGTTAAACACCTCCATGGATGAACTCTCTCCTTCTGAGCTAAACACCTCCATTGATTTGCCGGAAGAGAATTCTGTAGAGAAATCTATTGCATCCTTTCTCCCTGACCGGAATACCACTTGTCATGGCCTGAATACCACCATTCCTTCAGAGAAAACCTTTTCGAAATCTGTTACAAAAGACCTTTCTAATTTGGTGCTACATCAGTCTAAGAGTTCTGTCCCATCTGCTGCTTCATTAAATGCTAATGGGATGCAGAAATCTGCTTCTGTCTTATCCAATGGGATGGAATTTTCCCGCCCTGACTTAATTCAAATTAAAGCAAAGACTTGTAAGGATAAAGACCATGGAAAAAAGTCTCTATTTGCCTCCAACAGCATTAAATGCCCTGACCAGGCAATCAGCTGTGTTGATTCTCTAAGGCATAAAGTGTTGTTAAATGGGTCTTCTCGACAGGGTAGTTCCTTGAAAAATGATGAGGATAATTACAATCTACCTTGTGATTACCTTGAAAAGGAAAAGGTCTCTCTTCCAACAGCAACCAGTACCTGGCCTTCGCCCATCCCCTCTGAAAACCAACTCTCTGTTGTTGGTTCTTCTCCTGTGGTTACCAACAGCCCTCTCGCACCTTCTGATCCATCTCATGCAAATCATGAGAGGATTTCTGAAGCCATTATCAGCAAAGATAAGCAGTTGTCCCCATGGAAAAATCTGTTCTCTGAATCATCTTCCCCTCCCACCCCAACCAATCTTGAACACATCATTCCTGAGGATTCTGAAAAAACCAATATGGCATTACTCTTTCAAGATGCAGAAATTCTGAAGCATGAAAACAAATGGGCAAATTGCCTCGTCAGATATTTTCTGAGGAAAAAACCTTATTTTGTCTCCCTTCGAGATGGTCTCACTTGCAAATGGAAACTTAAAGGCTCCCTCCAAATGTTTACCATGGAACATGGGTTCTTCCTCTTTAAATTTTCCTGTGCTGAAGATTGTTCTCGGGTTCTGGATGGCTCGGGACAAAACTATGGAGGAAGGCCGCTGATCCTCCAAAGATGGAACCCTGATATCTCAATGGGAAAAAAAATCTGCTGGAAGTCCCTATTTGGATTAGGCTCTATGGTCTGAACCTAAAGTTTTGGAATCCTCACTGCCTGAGTAGGATAGCTAGTTTGATTGGCAAACCCCTATACATGGACTCACAAACCGCAGAGACTACTAGGCTCAATTATGCTAAAATGTGTCTCCATGTTACAGCAAATAATCCTCTCCCATACTCTATTAAGCTATGTACTTCTTCAGGTGAGATCACTCAAGAAATATCTTATGAATGGAAGCCAAACGCCTGCTCCTATTGCAAGGATTTTGGGCATCTGTCTGAAGACTGTATCAACCATGAAGTGCACCTCCGTCCTAGGAAGGAATGGAGGCATGTTCAATCGACATCTAAAATTGAAGACACTAGTACTGTTGTTTCCTTCCCTTCCATTGCCCCACCAACTGAGACCCAAAATAGAAAGACATATGAGGCCCAAAACAGAAAGTCCCCTGATCATATCTTTTGCTCTCCCATTCTACCTCCCCGAGCTCAAGGCTCTTCCAATCGTTTTGCTGCCCTTGCAGGCCCTGATCCCATATCATGCCCAGTTGAGGATAGCATCCAGCACCTTGATGACAATTATGCTAAATCTGATCCTCAACCTTCAATTCTGGATCATAGCTCTTGGCTAAGAGTAAAGAATAAGAAAAGAAAACCGCCATTTACCTTCCCATCCACTCCATCTAGTGGGCTTCCTTTCTTCTCCAAATTAACTCTCGGAAGAAGCTTATGAGCCTGGTATTCTTTGTGGTTGACGAAGTCTGATCTCTGCTCCTCTCTTTGGAGTTTGGCGCTCTTGTTTTGCTTCTGGTTTAGTTTTTTCGATTGTTTTTGCTTTCCCGTGTTGTTGTTTGCCCCCAGCCTGTTGGTGGGTTTGCTCCTAAGCTTCATGTATTTCTCTTTATTTTAAAATATATCTGGTCGGGGTCTGCCTAACCCCAGCTTGCCCATCAAAAAAAAAAAAAAACAAATAAGTTTATCAACTTACTTGTAAGGCCATTCCAGGCCCCATGAAAGTGGAAGAATGCTTCTCCTTCCACACTTGAGCAGTAATATCAAAGTGGGCTAAATAAGCAGCTCCCCATGCGTATGACCCGATCTTTTTAAGATCAGCCAGAAGCGGAAGAAGCATCGTCAGAACATCATCGGATTTATTAGGAACAACAGCGGAGCCCAAAAGGTATAAAATGTAAGCCCTAACATAGGGCCAAAAATCATTACTATTTACATCTATATCATAAGGAACGTTTTGGAACTCATTCCTGAGCCAAGACAGCTTTATAGTGGCCTTTATTTTTCTTTGGCCATTATTACTTTTATATGTCCCACAATTTGCTCTACCTAAGTATTGATTACAAACATCTAATACAAACCTAGAAAAGAGTGTCATCAATCACAAAAGTAAGCATGCTCAAAAAATCAAAGCAATAGAAAGTATAAACAAGGGGGAAATTTGTCATATTACTTCTAGAACTGCTATAAAACAAAGTTTTAAAAAGCATTTAGAAAAAATCAGGCAGCACAAAAATGCAAAAGAATCAGAATTTCACATAGAAACTAACGAGTTAACGCATGAGAAAGTTCTAAGTTTCTACCATGTATTCAGTTAATCAAGAAAAAAATCTCCAAAAATGAAAAGAAAATCTTATATGTTTTTACCATAGAACTAAGTGATGTATTAAGTTAATAAAAAAAATCTCCAAAAATAAAAAGGAAATCCTAATTCTTTTCATTTGATCATTAGAACTACAAAATTGCAAACGACTTAAAGCTCAAATATCCTTTTGGGTCATACTACAAGAAAATTTGGGTCGTACTTCGAAAAGCTCAAAGAAACGTCGTTTTCTTCTTTTTAGTCATTTCATCTTAGGAATTGTGAATATAATAAGAAATTTCATTAACACAGACAGATTCACCCATTTGACCTACATCACTACCTAAAGAAATTCACTTCTACAAAACAAGCCATTCTCTTCGTTTCAAAAATAGCAACTAGTAAAGAGGCACACACAAACAAAAATGATGAGAAAGCGTGGGAAGGCTGTTAACTGTTAGAGAGAGGGAAATACAAAGAAATTGTAGAAAAAAGAGGGATTATGGAAGAGATTGTACAGAGAAGGGGGTAGAGACAATTTTTAGAGAGAACGAGAGAGAGAGAATGTTGTGTTGTTCATAGTTTTTGGTAGAGAAATAGATGGCTTTTTAGTGTAAATTCAATGAAACAGAGTTTAAATTAGAAAAAAAAAATAAGGCCACGTTTGGATACCCACAAGATTTAGATTTGCACCCCCTTCTAGAGTACATCAAACAAACTTTGAAAGGGGGTACAAATAAGTCACTCTAAGAAGGAGCAGATGAATGAATAATAGGGCAGTTAGTGTGGACATGTAAAAACCTATAAGAAGAAGAACAAGAGAAAGGAGTAAACATAGGGCACAAGGGTACAAAGCATACCAATCATATCACCAAAAGGATAGAAATGAATGACGACAACAAGACAAGGGACATGATATGTCCCCAAAATGAGAATAACAATGTGAATTTAGAGAATATGCCTTGTTCCCAAAATGGAGGGAAACAATTCAGACTCGGAATATACCACATGGAAACAAGGAATGCAATGTAACCCTCACTGAGGGAAGACATGAAAAGTAATAAGGGTGAAAGAAGGATCAAAGTCTTTTATTTAAGAACATAACGCACATTTATTTTTTTTATTAGTGGGAACTATACTTAGTCGAAGTTTTCAGCATATATAAACTATATTTTCAACACTACTAAAGCAGTTTTAAGCATATATATCCAAACAACATTTCAGCAATTATATGATTCCAAGCAATTAGGAGTCTGTCCTACCGCCATAGAGTTTAGGAGTCTGTCCTACCCCTATAAAGCTTAGGAGTCTGTCCTACCCTTATAGAGTTTAGGAATCTATCCTATCCCCTATAGAGTTTAGAAGTCTGTCCTGCCCCCTATAGAGTTAGGAGTCTGTCCTACCGTTTTAGGGTTTAGGATTGTGTCCTATCCCTTCATAAAGTTTAGGATTTCGTCCTTCCATCTTTCAGAGCAGTCTTTGCATGTTCATAGGCTTCGTAGTTTAGAAAACATCCGAACTACGGATGGCTTGATCCCTAGCTGAGGGGTACGTAGGCAGCTCGGGCTTGCAGCTGGCATCCCAAGTTCAGTCACAACTTCAAAAACTTCCATAAGCTTCAAAACCTTTCAAACCTTCCCAAAATACAAAAATTCTTCAAAATAACCTTGCAAACCATTTTCAAAAGATCTTCCCATAGAGTTAGGAGTCTGTCCTAGACGTTTGTGGTATCTTAGAGTTAGGAGTCTGTTCTGCATAGGTTGTTGCTTCGTGTGTCTGGTCGTGTTGATATGTTGTGTCTTGTCGTGTGAGTGTCCTTAGAGTTAGGAGGCCTCGATTCGTGATCGGTTAGACATTTAGTCGAGCCGATAGCTAGATTAGAATGCGCTTAGATAGCCTATGGTTTTCCTTAGGACGCACAGCCTAGTCACACACAGGATGTAGGGCCCACCTGCATTAGTTAGAGCATATAGGGAGTTCTAAAAATCACAATTCAGTTGAACTTAAGCAATCACACAAGAAGCTTTAAAAACTAGTCGAGTCTAGTTGATCGAGTCTAGGATAGCGGTCTTAGAGGGTTAGGCATCGTAGTTTAGAATAGGCCGCCGAACTACGTCGACTCTGATTCTTCCCGAGGCCGGGATACGTAGAGCAGCGGGATAGATGGCCATCTTGGTCAAAGTCAAGTATTGCATTAGAGTCTAGGGTTTGTCATGTTGTGTGTTTTGCTATGTTTTCTTACTTTTCTGTACAGACCCTATAACTTTAGCTTTAGCATGCATGTGTTTGCCCATCGGAACTTAGACACCAATTAGGCATGACACTCATAACCTAGCTATTCTTAGGTGTCATGTCTTAAATTTCTTTTGTGTGTGCTTCTTATTCATCTCCGAGACATACATGATTAGTTAGACGTTATCTCGGGAATATTCGTTCCCATTTCGCATGATTTTCGCCCAAAACTCTTTAAAGTTAATAATAAATGGCATAAGAGACCAGGTGCTTGCACTTGGGCGAATTTGGGGCACCTAACCCCTTCCCCATTCGTCATCAGGCATGGACCTTTGGTATCTCTGGTTATCTGTTGCGACAGAGCAAAGCATGGGATCCAGGGCCTACTTCCTTGGATGGCGACTCTTTCTTTGTTTAAGGTACGCCTCGAATCCGGGCTAGTCTCCGAATCGAGAGGTATCTCACTTTACATCGCCACTCATACTGTGAGGGGCACTCTTTCGAGAGTTCCTTGGTGGAGCTCTCCTTCACGTGGATGATCTAGAGACTCTCTGGGGGGCCCGTCCACCCGCCTCTCTCGGATCGGGGTCCACAACTCCGTAGGGAATCCCACTTATTTTCTAGCAAAAACTCTCTCGAATACATGGAACGTACTCCATAAAAAAAATCTAAAAAAAAACAAATTAATCAATCTATAACATAATCACAAAAAGGAAATTCATAACCAAATAAGTTTATCAACTTACTTGTAAGGCCATTCCGGGCCTCATGAAAGTGGAAGAATGCTTCTCCTTCCACACTTGAGCAGTAATATGAAAGTGGGCTAAAGAAGCAGCTCCCCATGCGTATGACCTGATATTTTTAAGATCAGCCAGAAGAGGAAGAAGCATCGTCGGAACATCATCGGATTTATTAGGAACAACAACGGAGCCCAAAAGGTATAAAATGTAAGCCCTAACATAGGGCAAAAACTCATTACTATTTACATCTATATCATCAGGAACGTTTTGGAACTCATTCCTGAGCCAAGACAGTTTTATAGTGGCCTTTATTTTTCTTTGGCCATTATTACTTTTATATGTCCCACAATTTGCTCTACCTAATTATTGATTACAGACATCTACAGAATCTGCATTCCTCCCTGTGACTGCTTTGCCTTCTACTGGCAAGCCAGTTATGTACAAAACTTCTCTTAAACCAAAATGCAATCTAAAATTTGAAAAATTAAAACAATAGGAATCTAGATCGTAACAATCAAGTAGAGCTTTTCATAGCTCAAAGTCGTGCCTGCAACCAGTGATACGCAATAAGAAATCAAACCCAGTTGGTAACTTGTCATAGACCCTCGGATCCAACTTCCACATTTCTACATTAAACAAATGTTCCATCCCTTTGTTTAGCTTGGACTCCATTGAATATCTAAAATCACATAAAGAGCAAATTAATCAAACATCATGTAAAACTCAATCATTGGATGTGTCAATAGTGCAAAAACACAGCACAATGCACTTATCATCCACAAATTAGAAAACCTATCATGTAAAGTCATTGCTAGACTAAGACTATAAAAAGATTATAAAAAGGATACATATTGATCCTAGCAAGATCTATAAAAAGGAAATTAAGAACAAATCTCAGGAAGGTTAGGTAGAAGGAAATCGATATTGATTCTAGCAAGATCTATAAAATGGAAATAAGAACAAATCTCAGGAAGGTTAGGAGAAGGAAACCAATACTAGGATGATTACCTGGAAAAGAAGAAAAAAAAATAGTCCAAGATACAATGATACAAAAGCAACTAAAAAATACATGGCCCAAGTAGTAGAGGAAAAGAATGAAAAAAATCAGCATCATTGCTAGACTTTTTCAGTATCTGGTAGCCCATTTTGTCCCGACCCAAATGCCTAACACGAACCCAAAAACCCAAACCCCTCCGATTTCAGAAACCCAAAAGTTTTTTTTCCAAATCCAAAGCTAAATACGATCCCAAAGCTCCAATACAAAACCCCAATATGTAAAACAAACCCTAATCTTAATAAATCAAAACCAGATTAAGGGTAATTTTAATGAAACTCTAAAATCGAAACCCTAATCTGTATTTTTTGTTTCGAAAATAGAAACCACAGAATGAGAAGGAATCTTTCCATAGATTTTAAAGCCCCAAAATGAAAGAAATAGAACTAGATTTTAATCGAAACCCTAATCTGTATAATTTTTTTTTTTTAAATGAAACCCTATTTCTGGTTTTAGAAGATGAGAATGGGGAAGATGGAACAGAGAGAGAGAGAGAATGGAATAGAGAGAGAGAGGGATTACCACGTTGGGGAGGAGTCGGAGGATGAAGCTTGAAGAGGAGGAGTCGTAGGTTGAAGACGATGGAGATTACTTTTTTTTGGGCGCTGATATTTTCCCTCCCTTGACGGCTGGCTAACTTTAAACGTTAGCTCTCGCTCTCTCTCTCCACACACACAACATGAACATTTGATGGCCCCCAAAATTCTCCTCCTTGGTGCCCAAATTCAACCCACTATGACAGTGTACCGTCCGACCATAGGATGATCCAAGCATCCATTTGATAGGCCACATTGTAAGTAAGTTGTGTCCCAAAAAGCCATTTCCATATGATGATCCTAGCCCTCAGATATAAAGAGAAATTGCTTATTATGGAAACCGCTATAGATTTGAGAGTTGTGATCATCCTATGCGAAATGATTTTGGGGACACAACCCATTTACGTTATGGCCCATCAATTGGACGGCTCGGATCATCCTGTGGTCTGGACGGTACACTTCATTTTCAAAAATATGGGTGGGGCCTAAATTGGGCCTTAATGTTACTGTACGAACCACACCATACGATGATCCAAACCATGGACGGCTTGGATCATCCTATGTTGTGGACGGTACGCTTCAATTTAAAAAATATCGGTGGGGCCTATGATTGGGCCTTAATGTGAAAAATATCGGTGGGGCCTACGAGTGGGCCTTAATGTTACTGTACGACCAACTCCATAAGATTATCCAAATCATGGACGGCTTGGATGGACTGGCCTCAATGTTACTTTACGACCAACTCCATAGGATGATCCAAACCATTCATTTGATTAGCCACAATCTAAATAGGTTGTGCCCCAAAAATCATTTCCATAGGATGATCACAACCCTACAATCTATAGAGGTTGCAGAAGATGTAGTTTCTATTTAGATCGGAGGGCTAGGATCAGCCTATGGAAATGATATTTTGGGACGCAACCTATTTACTTTTATGGCCCATCAAATGGACGGTTTGGATTATCCTATGGTGTGGTATGGGTGGGGCCTACGTTGTTCAGAGATGGGCCCACCATTCCACCAACGATTTCTGTTGGGCCCACCAACTGTTCCTGTTGTGTGTGTGGAGAGAGAGAGAGACTAGTAGGGCTGGCAACGGGGCGGGTCGGGGCCGGATGTTGGGGTCCCCTACCCCTTCCCCTCTGCAGGGAATTTCCCCCCTCCCCTTCCCCTCCCCTCTGCGGGGATGGTGGGGAATCCCCCTCCCCTCCCCGCGGGGAATATCTAATCCCCTTCCCCTCCTCGCATCCTTTGGGGACAAAATCCCCGCCCCATCCCGCCCCAACATCACCCCCTCTTTAGTCATTGATACACTAATGCTGGGTGTCCCAATCAACTTGATGCAATTTCAATATATAAAAATGTTATAAACTAAAGGCTAGCTGTTAATTAAATTAGCAAGAGATTGGTATAAGGAGTTTGTCTTCTCCTCTTTATATATTGATTGAAATGCTAGGCAGCAACGAATGTCCAGATTTCACTTGTTTGCAGTGTTTTTTTACTTGAAGATTTAATAAGAGAAGGCAGATTCATATTCGGTATTTGTGTGTGGACGATGGATGGATGGACCCATTGGACCGACAGTAGCTGTTGTTGGATGATGGGATTTCCGCACATTGCTAATTGGATTCGATCCAACTTCAATTTTAGATCAAGTGGTATCATAGCCTGCCACTTAGAGTACCCAACATCCAACCCCCATTTTGGATCATTAATTTTGGGAAATGTTATGAGCACTACTGTATTCTGATGATCGCACTCCTGACTTTATTAAAAGTAAGGTATGGCCCGCACCATAGGATGATCCAAACCGTCCATTAGATGGTGCACACCCTAAATAGGTTGCGCCCAAAAAATCATTTCCTTAGGTTGATCCTAACCCTCCGATCTGTAGAGGTACTGAATGATCGTATTCCTCTATAGATCGGAGGGTTAGGATCAACCTATGGAAATGATTTTTGGGGCACAACCTATTTAGGGTGTGCCCCATCTAATGGATGGTTTGGATCATCGTATGGTGCGGGCCATACCATACTTTTAATAATAAAATGCAATTTATTTTGGCTACCGATGTTGGCACTACGATTTTTTGATAATTGCATACACTCACTCACTCAGCTTGTCTTTATTATTTCAACATCTGTCAAAAGGTTATAATAGTTCCCAAAATGCTCTCAGAAGCTAATTAAAAGGAAAAGACAAGCTAAGTCTATGTTTAGGGGAATCTTGTAGCAGATCCACAGAGTTTCTAGTAGTTTTCCTAAAAAAAAAACACTTAAAAATATACAAAAAAATGGCATTGATTAACGGGCCGAGGCGGGGCGGGGAGGGGAGGGGACAACTCCATCCCCTTCCCCTTCCCCTCTCAAATCGGGGAATCCCCGCCCCAAACGGGGCGGGGCGGATCCCCGCTTTTTCGGGTGAAATTGCCAGCCCTAAGAGAGAGAGAGAGAGAGAGAGAGAGAGAGAGAGAGAGAGAGAGAGAGCTAACGTTTAAAGTTAGCCAGCCGTCAAGGGGGGGGGAAATAGTAGGGCTGGCAACGGGGCGGGGCGGGGCCTGATGCTGCATTCCCCGTCCCCTTCCCCGCCGGAAGGACCATTCCCTGCCCCGTCCCTGCTTCGGGGATGGCGGGGAATCCCCGTCCCCACCCCGCGGGGAATACCTAATCCCCATCCCCGCCTCACACAAAAATCCTCACCTCAAAAAAACTTTTTAACACCCCAAAAAAAGAAAAAGACAAGCCATATTTGTGCACTTATCAAAATATGGTAGTGCCAATATCACTAGCATAAAAAAATATTTATTGTTAACTTAAAAAACACTAAAACACTACTAAAATAAGAGGATATTGATAATGGTTTGCATAGTAAAATGGGGCGGGGCGGGGTGGGGCCATTTCCATCCCCATCCCTGCCCCGTCCCCGCTTCGGGGAATTTTAAGTCCCCGCTTCAGGGAATTTTAAGTCCCCACCCCATCCCCGCCCCGAACGGGGCGGGCGGGGCGGACCCCCGGTTTCACGAGTGAAATTGCCAGCCCTAGAAAATAGCCTACAAGGAGGGGGGGAGGAATATCAGTGCCCTTTTCTTTTCTCCACCCAGCAAGCTCGAGTCACGGAAACTAAGAGGGAAACTAGGGTTGCCACTAGATTTAGTCGGAAAATTCACGGGAGAAAAGTCACGGAAATGTGATTTCCACGTAATATATTTTATTTTCCACGTGGGATATAAAGTTTCCTAGGAAACTTAACAAAACATAGAAAATGAGAGTTTCCGCGGAAAAAAACCTTGGTTTCCGTGGAAACCCAGGGGGAAAGAAAACTAGAGAACATAACATTAGACAAAAAAAAGAGCTCCCTTAGCTTCTTCAAGAAGCTTCTCTTCTATTTATAGTATGTTGGGCATAATTGTTGGGCCCCATAGGTTCCAAAAACACCCCCTTGAGTGTATATCTAGGTTGTTGTTTTTTAATATAATAGGTGGTCCAGTCTAAAACTTTTAATGGAAAATTAAGGAGAGAAATTAGGCCCTTTTCGACTTTTAATGGAAAATTAAGGAGAGAAATTAGGCCCTTTTCGGCTACCCAGGGACAACCCTCTGCTACAAATTACACTAACAAGACAACCCCCAAACTGGATAAAACATTTCTCCTTTTGCTACACTATTTTACACTACATTATCTACCTTGCCCATTTGCTAAGCAAGCGCCACCGGATTTCGACTAAATTTTAAAGGGAGCTACTTGGGATCCTAGCCTACCCTAAAACGCAATTTGAGACTCTAGAACATTAGCTCGATAGGGTTTTTAGTCAAAACAATGTATAAAGAGGTTCAGTCAAAATGGGGTGTCTACAGTTGCCACAATCTGAAACGAACAGGGTTATCAACACTGGCTTTGGCATACTTTGTTGATTAGTCTCTCTCCCAACCTGAACCTTTGGTGCTGGATCTTAAATAATCTTAACTCTCCAATCTTTATATATTGGATGGTTGGGATAAAACAAGAAGACATGGTTTTCAGGGACGCTAGTGGATACCCTTGAACGCTGGTCTCCTCTTTCCCATGTTGTGTGCACCCACTATTGCCAAGTAAATAGGCATGAAGGGCAGCATCTGCCTCCTTCCTGGTCCCATATGATTTGTAACAAGCTCCAATGTACTTGTTGATTGGAAGATGGCAGTCCTTCCAATTGTCAAACACGCCAACCTGCCTTCCCTTGAAAACCAAGTAGAACTTCTGTTTTGTCATTCAGCTACAGGAACACACAATAGGGTTAGAAATAAACAATAAAGCACATATACATGCCCAAGAAAAAGGCTTGATAACCACAACCAAATCAAAAGAATGTTCAAAGACTTGAACCACAATTAATCTTCATAGGCATTTTGGTCATCTAAGTGGCCACCACCTAGGTGATTAAGTTATCGACCTTATAGTTATTGAGAATGAAAAGGGGCTTCACGTGCTCTATATATAGCTGAAACAGTAGCTGCTTCTCCCAAGAGCATTGCTTGACCTAAAGAAGACAATTTCATGTTTTGATATGGGCACCCTCACGTGATTGCCCATCCAATTTGTTCCCATCCTTCATCCCCGTACTAACACCACGCATGAGAAGGAATGAAGCTTAGGAAAAACATTGTTACAAAGGCCAAAGGAGTGCTTCAGCAAGCAATCCATCAGTAACACAAATGGCTAATGAAGTTAAATCTGTCACTGGAAAATTCTTAAATCAACTAAAAACAGTTGTTAGATGAAGTGGAGTACCACTCTACATACATCACAAACAAGGGTACAACTCAACATAACATGAAATTCTAGGCACAAGTCCAAGCCTTGCGTACTTCTTACATTAAGGAAAAAGTTCAAATCATACAAGTGCAACTAAGAAACTAGTCGGTACAAGGAAATTTAATAACTACTGTTTTGCAAATTAAGATTACAAACCTTAAGCAAACCACAGGAACCAAAACATACGCCCATAAGAACCTAACCCAACAAATCACAGTACTTATGATAAAACCCAACCATATTCTCCAACTTGGAGCAGAGTATCCAAATAAAAACATAGAAGCAACCACAACAATCAAGATAACAACAACACAACTGATGTCAGAAGTAGGGAAGTCACTCTATTCACTCCCTCCCAAATGACCGGCACCGGAAGAACTTTGTGACATAAAGTTCTCGGAGGTCCTTCACACGGCGAACAAGCGATCACCCCTCTACCAGGTGTGTGCGAAGATAGTCATATATCTCAGCGAGCGCTGCACGATCAAGACCATCGATTCCTTCGAGTACCTCCATGATCTGGTCACAGATAATGTTCTCCTTCTCATTATTCTCTTTAATAGCAGCGGTATTCTCTTTAATAGCAACTGCAACCTCTGATACACCGGCGGCGAAAGTGTTTATAGTTGAATTCAAATCACTAGAACCTCGCCTCTTGCGTCTACTAGAACCACCTAGCCTACTTCCCTCACAGCCCCTATTCGTTTCCATTGGACTTGGTGTCTCACGAGGGGTCGACCTACCAATATCTCGCCTACTCGATGAAGTGTGTGTCATAGGGGTTGGCATCTGAGGAGCACTGAAATCCTTAGAATCTTCACCCAAATAGTCATCTTGGGAGATTTTCTATTGATTTTCTAGCATTTTTCATTTTCGTGTCTGTTTCTTACATTTTCTCAATCTTTTTGGTCATTTCCGTAATGTTTTGCATTTTTTCGCCGGGTGTTGAGAAGGGTTATTCACAAGAATCTAAACAGGAAGGAATTTGGACCCATTTGGTGGACCCGCATTGAACATTTTGATCAAGCAAGTGTACCCCGCATCGTTTTTAATGAACATGGATTTTGAACTTATTTGGATCTAAAAAATAAAATCTATTTCGATGGGTGGCACATATGTTTTCAGTCAATATGCAATAGGGTTCGCTAAGTTGAAACAAGTGGAGCCCGCCAAAATTTTAAAATTGAATTTTGTTCCGTAGAAGGTTTCGGTCAAAATGGGTGTGACCCACTAATTAAACTATTCTGAATCATCATATGGAGGCGATTTGAAGGGTGTGATATACTTATTTTGTGACTCAACAGTTGGACGGTTTAGATCGTCCCATAGGGGTGTAATTAATTGGATGGCTTGGATTAGTCTATGAAAATGATTTTGAGGGCACAATCAAATTACATTATTACCCATCAAGTGAATAGTTAGGACTTTCTCAGGGAGGTCATTTAGGGAGTACACCTTATTTATATTGTAGCCTAACAAGATCAGTGGGTCGGATACATCCATGGCAGTGGGTTGTGGGGCATAATCAATTCACATCGTGGCTCATCAAATTGAATACATCGGATCATCCTATCGTAGTGATTTATGGAGCATAACTAATTTACATTGTGGCTCCTTAATTGGACGGTTTGGATTATTTTTACGAAAATAATTTAGGAGCACGAAACATTTATCTCGCAGCCCTATCACATGGATCATCCTATGAATTAGGGGCTGGAATGGCGTTTTCAATTTTAATCCATAAGAGTCGGTCACAGTTTTGATAAAAGTAGGATACATTTGCATTGGTTCGGAGAATTAGTTAACTTGGGGACCCACAGTTAAGAGAATTAGCTAAATTAACGGGAGAGGCTTCTAGAAAAAGAGAAGAAGAGATATTTTGGATGTTGTTAATTATCAAAGAACACAATTCTTGGGGTTTATCCTAATCTGAATTCTAGGAGTTCGTGTGGGTAGAGACTTCAGTTTATGAATTTGTGATCCGGGTGGATCGTGGCTAAGCGTGGGCCCGATTGGAGGGGGCCACAAATGCCAATTAGAGGAAGCCCATATGTCTTTCTGGCCATGATGAGGTGGCATGTTTTTGGCATAGGGCAGATGCTGTGGCAAGTGTGATGACATGGCATAACAAGTTAGTCAATTAGAAGGAAAATTCTCCATCATTTATGAAAATGAGGTGGCACAAGCTTAAGGGGTCCTACAAGCATCTTGGACATATGGTTATAATTACCTAGAGAAGTAGCTAAAAACAATCAACACGGAGATGAGCATTATCTCATAAGCTAGCTGTCCTCATCGGCAAGGGAGAAACGAGAATTTCATAACCTTGAAGACTCTAGAAGAAGATGTCACATGTAGGTGCTAAGAGTTTGGCTTATCTAGTTAGGTGGAAGAGTTAGTTTAGGACTCTTCTTATCTGAAGTTATCTTTCTTTCTACCTCTCTTGCAAGCTACATTGACAGTAAGTTCTCTCTCTCATTGGTTGAATCCTTTTTTTAAATGCATTTTTTTCTCAGTCATTTATTTTTATAACTTAATTTCTTCCTACGCCTCGTGCATCGCACGGGTTGGTCCTCATGTTTCTTAAAAAAAAATTTTCTTTCTCTTTTGTCTGTACAGAAGGTGTTAAGGTGTAAGGTGAATGCTCATTTGAAGGTGCATTTTTTCCTTCTTACAACTCAAGATCATCATTTCTCCTTCTTTTATGGCTGCTAGACATGCCCTAAAAGTGTATTTTTCCTAGCGGTTTCTTTTCACTTTATTACTTAGAGTTCTTTGTGATTATAAGGATCTTTGTTATTTATTACTGGCTATTTTGTGATTACCATTTTTGCTTTTCATTTGCCCTGTGGATGAAATTATGGAGAAAATTTCAGATTTATTTTTTTAATTATCAAATTTCATAGTTTTCACAGAAAAATTATTATTAGTTAACAAAATATTTACTCATTAATTTAATTATTTGATTCTTTATTCATTATAAATCTGTGACTGGCCAAAAAAATGTCACTGCCGACCAAAAATCTCTATGATTACTTATTTCATTAATTGATATAATATAAAAAAATCATTTCTCTGTCTTTCAATAGTGAGGCAAAAATTCGAATATATTTTCCTTATGGTGATCCTATACAGGTTGCGAATTCACATCTCAAATATTTTTTATTCTTCTAATTCTGCTACAAATAGATTTTTCTTGGCTGTCTTAGGATTGGACGTGATTCGAAGATCGGTCATAATTTAAATTTTTATATATAGAGAGAGAAATACATACCAGAAAAAACCATATCATCAGAAAATACCTAGAAACAGGGTGGAGGGTGATTTTATTAGCGTTCGCAGTTTGAATTGGGAGACGGAAACGATGGGAGGCAAAAGAACACTCTAGAAGATGGAGAGAGAGAGAGAGAGAGAGAGAGAGAGAGAGAGAGAGAGAGAGAGAGAGAGATTTGGGAGTTCCGTAAGGCCTTCGAAGGAGGTAGGAAATAAATTCGAAAATCGTACCGATTCGGTTCTTTCTTGCATTTTTTACCAAGGAAGGTGACGGTACCAATCGGAATTCATACCGGTTGTGTTTTTTCTAGCGCATTTGAAAATCGAGAATTCAAGGAGGCGCTTGGGAGAAGGGGACGTTCATTTTAGAAGCTTTTCAAAGAAGCGTTTGGGACGTTTTAAAGTTTATGGCATGCTGAGGTGGCTGTCACATCAGACGGTGGAGGAAGGATAGGCTTCCACGTCAGCCTAAAACGGTTAGAAACTCATCATCTTTGATATAATAGATTTCCACTCCTTAGCCTAAGAATTTCCCATGTTGGCCAAATAACAAAGCAAGAACGTAACAAAAAAGGGTTGTATTTACCAAAAAGCCTCAGAACGTAACAAAAAAAGGGCTGTATTTACCAAAATGTGTCAGATCACCATCTTCAAATGCCGGAACCTGACCGAAAGGCTATTCAAAGAGAGAAAACCAAAATATTAATCGGAAAAGTGTTGCTACTCGGTCTTGTAGCTAAGCTTATCTACTTGGTCGGGTTAAATACAGTGGGTGCCCACATTGTTTGGGTGATCCCAACCATTCATTTGAAAGACCCTTACCTAGATAGGGTGTCCACAAAAAATCAGACCCATAGGATAATCCTAACCCATCCAACAGTGGAGGCAAAACTTACCTAGATAGGGTGTCCACAAAAAATCAAAGCCTCCACTGTTGGATGGGTTAGGATCATCCTATGGGTCTGATATTTTGTGGACACTCTATCTAGGTAAGGGTCTATCAAATGAATGGTTGGGATCACCAAAACAATGTGGGCCCCACTGTGCCAAGCTCAACTGACTGAGAGAGATAGAGGAGGTGTGCAGGCTATTGGGAAACTTACCAAAGATATTGATACCAAAGATATTGCTCCAACACCTACTGGCAAACTTACCAAAAAAGAAATGGGGAAGGAGGGAGAAGATATTGAGATTCTGTAACCATGTAAACCATGACCAACCACCGATGCAAATTCTGAAATGTGAAAATTGACATTCCAGCTTCAAACATAAAAAGCCATAAAAAAAGAGACGGAAGCAAGAAAACCTATTGTGAAATTCTGAAAAAATTGCCCGATTACTACCCATCAAAATAAAAAGGGATCATTAATTGCTTGAAACGGTATAAATAAAATGCTCCTAACAAAATTAATAATGATTAAGGAATTGTTATGAAGTATCGTAAAGGTGTAGATATTATTTCCATGTTCCATGCCAAAAAATAAATTACGCATATAGATCATGGAACTCCTAAAAATAGAAATTACAGATAAAATTATCCAAAATGCTGGGGTGTGGAACTAATTGAAGAACATGAGAAGCCATCAGCAAGTCAGACTCCCCTCCCATGTAGAGGGTTGTTGGATACTTTTTACATATGCATGGAAATCTCCTTCGCTGCTGTAAGGAGATGCTAATCTGAATTGCTAACCACTGAAATTTCTGTCCAATATCAGCAATCCAATTAAGTGAAAACTCAGCATTCAATTTCATCACCTCTTTCAGAGCTAGAGCTTTAATTTAGTGGCAATTTTATACATCGTCACTAATCCTATGTAATGGCACGGAAAATATTTTGAAGGAAATGTTGGCGGGAATAATATTAGGGACAACTTTTCAGAAGTCGCTACTAAAATGGTATCTTTTTTCAGTGGCGAAATATATGGCTCCACTGATAATTAGATTTTAGTGACAAAACTTTTTAGTCGCCACTAAAGATTTAAGTTAGTGACGACTTTATACGGCGTCACTAATACTATTAGGGAGCATACCTATAAATAGAAGGAAAATTTACGTTTACACCCCCTCTAGTTTCTAACACATCCACTTCTACCCCTATAGTTTAAAATGTGACAACTACACTCCTGTAGTTTCAATTTGTATAAGGTAGACCCCCTCAGTTGATGGTTCGTCCATAGATTGAAGGGTTAGAATGATCCGATGGAGCTGATTTTTTGGGCACACCCTATCTATGTCAGGACCCATCAAATGAACGCTTTGGATCATCCAAACAATGTGGGCCCATACCCGAATCCAAACACTACCAAAAACATAGTGGGCCCATACCCGAATCCAAACACTACCAAAAACATAGTGGGTCCACATGTTTGGATGATCCAAAGTGTTCATTTGATGGGCCCTGACCCCAAAAAATCAGCTCCATCGGATCATCCTAACCCTTCAATCTTAGGACGAACTGTCAACTGAGGGGGTCTACCTTAGACCCAAAAAAAAAAAAAAAAGCTTCTTTCATAAGTTAACACACAAATTAGGGCTTTTTCATTTTCTCAGAAAATTTGAGAAGACACAGAAGAGAGAGAAGCTCTGCGATTTTTAGAGAGCGATAGAGAAATCCATAGGAGAATTCATCTTCTCCGGCAAGTCACTGCCGGAATTCGGCTATCTTTCCGGTCAACTATATCCTTTCCTCCATTTTTTGATTTGCTTCCTCGTCTTTTATTTCTTTACCTTGTCCAAACTCTAATTCAAAGTTCCTAAATCCTAAACCTAAAGCAGAAACCTCAGATTCAAGCTTGAATCGTTTATTTCTTACTCTAAATTTGTTAGATCTAGTTTCTTCAAGCCTTGATCCAACCAATTTATATTCAGATCTTGTTGACCTAACCTAAATCAAGCTATATAACTCAGATTTGGTCATTCTCAGACATTATTCTTTTCGACGCAAGTACTTGGTTCCGATGTGTTATTTACGGAGCTATTTTCACCATTACCGTGAATTGAGAAAGAAAAATCTGAAGGCGTTCTGAGAAGATTCAAAGATCAGGCAGAAATTGATTCAACTAAATGCAGACTTCATTTTCAATAGGTAAACTTGCAGGAAAATGAATCAGAGGTAATTTTTTTTTACTTTTTTTATCAGATTTTATGAGATATGTTCGTGTTCATTTGTGAGTTGGCCTCATTTTTCTTATAGATTTTTGCTCTGTAGTTTTATAAGCTTTATTTCTACCAAGATTTTAGGTTCTACTAATGTTTTTTAGTGCTCTAATATTTTATCCGATTCTGTTAGAAATTCCAGGGGGAAATCACGTTATTAATTTAAAATCCTCAACGTTGTCTCTGAACTGCTAGAGGAATCATTTTCTGAACATGTCAAGACTAGTTAGCAAAAATTGATTTCTCACAGTCATACATGAGCGGTTATCCTTTCCCCCATTGGACTTGATTTCTTAGAAACTTCTGTGACCACTAAAGTATGGTTGTGTTTATATTAGTGCCTGTGAGCTTCTCATTTCAATAATGACAGGTTTTATGATCCTGTTATTTCTGTTTAAAAGAGGTCTGTAGAATGTCATCTTTGAATAAGTGTCTATTGTAGGTCCATTAGAGAAGCAAATGTCAATATCTATTTCTATTCCTGGAATGCCATTTTGACTATGGTAGCGCCAGATTTGTAAGTTGTCTTTTCGTGATTTGCAATAGCGAAGGGTGAAGAGTATTTTTGAACTAGTTGGTACAATGATCATATGTTCTGTTGATTTAAATCCTTCCTTCAGTTTGTTCTTACATATGATAGGTATTGAAGTGTGGCTCCTGAACATATGAAGATGATAAATGACCGAATGGTAGTAAGGTAGTGTTTGTTATTTGCAAGCATGCAAACTAATCAACCGCCACTAGGTCGAAAAAGGAGGAAAATGATAAAGGCATTTTGGTTATAGTTTTTTTTTTTTAAAAAGAGATAAAAAAAAAAAAGCAGAGGTGAGGTCATGATAGTTAGAATAACTTGAACTCTGAGATCTCCATCTGTCATGTTTGCATGTTTGGGTGTGTTGAGATTCATTGAGTTATCCATGGTTTTATTAAATCAATTACTATTCATTATCAGAGTTTTATCTATTGTAATTTTTGCCATTGCTAAATCATTTTTTTTATCTGTACAATCTTGGAAAATCTGGGTAATATACATATAACAGCCATAGTTATTTTGTATCTTAAGCTACTTGTGAACATATTGAATTCTTATGTGCATGTATGCTATATGAGCTGAAGGTTTGTAGTTATATTTTGTTGATGATATCCTTTCAAGTGGTGAGCTGAAAGAGCAATGGTATAACAATTTAGTTTCATGTCGAACATTTCATTAGTCTTCTAGCATTACTACATAGGCGCTGATGTTTGCATTGAAATGAATTAGGTTCATATAGATGTTATGATAAGTAGAGGAATACATCAGGTTTGATATTTACATTGATGCTTGTATTATATTGATCTTATTTATACTGAAAATGACAGCCCTTGCACACCTTGATAATCGATAAACATGAGAGCAAAAAGTTGTCACTTTCATAAATACGAGCCTTCTCCCAATCCAAATCATCCATCAGGCCATAAGTTGGCCCTCCAAATGCATGGCCATTATATGAAAATACTGGGTTGCAGTTGCTATTAAAGAGAATACTGCTGCTATTAAAGAGAATAATGAGAAGGAGAACATTCTCGGTGACCAGATCATGGAGGCACTCGAAGGATATATGACTATCTTAGCACACACCTTGTAGAGGGGCGATCGTTTGTTCGTCGTATGAAGGACCTCTGAGAACTTTATGTCGCAAAGTTCTTCCGGTGCCGGTCATTTGGGAGGGAGTGAATAGATTCCATTACTTGTGAATGAGAAAATCAATTAGAAATTAGAAACTCTTTGTTAGACCTGCTTGTTGGAGAACAATATGAGTGAGTAGACGAGTTGGATAAGAGCTCTCCATATGGTGTAATGGGTGAATCTTTTATAGTTTCTTTTAGGCTTGGCTTGGAAAATAAAGTTGAAAAGGATGGCCGAACTCTTATTGATATGGAGTCTGATAAAATTTAATTTAGTGCCGCTGTACTTTGAACCCTATGGATAAGCTGTGCATGTGTGGTATTGGAAGACTACCAAGTGTGATTATGTATGTTGAATGGGTGTGTATGGCTCTTATAATGTGAAAGCTGTTGAGTTTGGTGTATAGTACATAGTGTACAAAATAAAGTCATGTGTATAGTGTTGTGCACAAACTCTAGGAGTTTAGTATGTGTAGTGCCTGTTGTCAAGGGAATTGGAATAATGTATGAAAGTCATGGTGTGGAAGATGAAATGTGCAAGGAACTATCAGGCCTATAACGAGACTTTTAGATGGTTCATAAGTATTTAATTATGCTGAGGCACTAGACTACTAGACTATTGAATAGTTAGCATATGGCACCACTCATGCCCGGGTAGTAAGCAACCCATGTGTGCTTAACCCTGAATACACCTACAGACGATGAAAGTGATCATTTTTTACTAAACATTATCAAATTAAGTCTACTCCATCTACATTTGCCAGCTGTAACAACAGCTATTTCAGTGTCTTTAAAACTGTCAAATTAAATTTCCGCTTTAAAGGCACTTAAATGACAACTATTAACGGCTAGTAAATGAAGGTAGAGTAGGCTCAATTAGACAGATTAAGTAAAAAAGGTTCGCTTTCAACTTCAAACTGGGTTGGGGTTTTAGTTTACAATTTAATCCCTCATATTATACATAAGATAATGTTAATTAAGTCCTCGAAAGGACCAGGGAGAATTAAAAGGAAACGAAAGAAGAAGGAAAGAGAATTAAAGTAAATTTCATTTTTACGATGGTGTTATATGTATAAATATCCTGACATTGCAGTATTATATTTAATTAATTAATGTTCTTTGTAAGCAATTTTTTATCATCTAGGACAACAGGCTTCCTGATGTGCCTAGGGACTGAACAAAAAAGAACTCACCTGGACGGGTTTTAGGTTTTGAAAATACATTCAATACATTTTCATTGCCCAGGACCCTTTGCAGATGAGTTCTTTTTTTTTTAATCAATAAAGGGTCCGTAGACACAACATGCTTACATGACATGTGTTTTAGATAATAATTAATCACAAAAAATTAATTAATTAATTAATTAAATATCATTCAGGCCACCAAGGCTCACTTCTAAGACATCATGTCTTGATTTGAGCAGCTTGTCTTTATTTATGCTCATAAATCTTCAGTGTTGGCTATAACTATAGAAATGTGAGATATGAGTAAAGTTCCATAGCAGAAGACTTCAGGATTCGATTTGGTTACCGGTAGGATGATTCAAATTTATGAGCATAAAACATCAAGTGATGAATTAATAATCTCTCATGAAGGGTTTGTTCCAAGTGATAGAATTAATAATCTCTCATGAAGGGTTTGAATTACTATTTGGTAGAAAAGGATATATTTTTTCACATATCCTTTTCTATCACATAGTAATTTCAAGCTCTCACTGATTGGTATTTTATTGTCTCCGGTCAAGAGGTGTCTCATCTTCGAACATGGAACTCTGCTATCTTAAGATAAGTAGGGACAACATATGGTTTGTTCAATCTTTCAATGAGATAGTACTGATAATCAGAAGGTTGAGCATCTATATTCAACATATTGGATTTACCGAAGAAAAACCCTAGTTTAATTTAAAGAACTCGGTAAAACCAGGTAGTGGGAAATTATTCATGGGAGCTTGGAAGTCTTTTGTAGACTTAATGGGATACCATGTGCCTTGAGATGGCTCCTTTGGATAACATGTCTTGACAGTATACTCTTTATCTCCTCACAACCCTCACGTGTTTTTACTATGGTTGGGATGTCTCATAGCAAAGAGTAGATGTACTTCCCATTTCGGTGGAGAAAACGGATGCTCATAAATCTTCAGTGTTGGCTATAATTATAGAAATGTGAGATATGCGTAAAGCTCCATAACAGAGGACTTCAGATTCGATTTGGTTACCGGTAGGATGATTCAAATTTATGAGCATAAAACATCAAGTGATGAATTAATAATCTCTCATGAAGGGTTTGTTCCAAGTGATAGAAGGGTGAGCATAGAAGATTACTTTACTAGTGAATGAGAAAATCAATTAGAAAATAGAAATTCTTTGTTAGACCTGCTTGTTGGAGAACAATATGAGTGAGCAGATGAGGTGGATAAGATATCTCCATATGGTATAATGGGTGAATCTTTAATAGTTTCTTTTAGGCTTGGCTTAGAAAATAAAGTTGAAAAGGATGGCCGGACTCTTATTGATATGGATTCTGATAAAATTTAATTTAGTGCAGCTGTTGCGTGGTGAAGCTTCAATAGATTTGAACCCTATGGATAAGCTGTGCATGTGTGGTATTGGAAGACTACCAAGTGTGATTATGTATGTTGAATGGGTGTGTCTGGCTCTTGTAATGTGAAAGTTGTTGAGTTTGGTGTATAGTACAGAGTGTACAAAATAAAGTCATGTGTATCATATTATGTACAGTGTTCTACACAAACTCTAGGAGTTTAGTAGAGGACGCTCTCTATCATGTGGAGATCTAGGAAATGCCCCTCTTCACAAGGATACTCAGAGACCTCCTCTTCGAGATCGGGGGTCCACACTGGTGAAAAAAAGACTGCAAAGAAGTTAGCTCGAAAAGTTGTATTAGAGATCTTGAAGAAATGCATTTTGCGAAATGTGAAATTACATCATTACAACAAAAATTGACGATCATATAGTCTTTTATAGGAAAACATGCATTGGTAAAAATAAGAAGAATACAAACTAAAATTTCTGGAATGCATTTCTTTAAGGATTCTAATACAGCTTTTGCAGCTAACTTCTTTATTGGATTTTCTTCACATATCCTTTCCTACCGAATAGTAATTCAACCTCTCACCGATTGGTATTTTATTGTCTCCGTTCAAGAGGTGTCTCTTCTTCGAACATGGAACTCTGTTATCTTAAGATATGTAGAAACAACATATGGTTTGTTCAATCTTTCAATGAGACAGTACTGATAATCAGAAGGTTGAGCGTCTGTATTCAACATAGTGGATTTACCGAAGAAAAACCCTAGTTTAATTTAAAGAACTCGGTAAAACCAGGTAGTGGGAAATTATTCATGGGAGCTTGGAAGTCTTTTGTAGACTCAACGGGATGCCATGTTGCTCGAGATGGCTCCTTTGGAGAACATGTCTTGACAGTATACTCTTTATCACCTCACAACCCTCACGTGTTTTTACTATGGTTGGGATGTCTCATAGCAAAGAGCAGATGTACTGCCCATTTCGGTGGAGAAAATGGATGCTCATAAATCTTCAGTGTTGGCTATAATTATAGAAATGTGAGATAATGAGTAAAGTTCCATAGCAGAGGACTTCAGGATTCGATTTGGTTACCGGTAGGATGATTCAAATTTATGAGCATAAAACATCAAGTGATGAATTAATAATCTCTCATGATGGGTTGGTTCCAAGTGATAGATGGTTGAGCATAGAAGATTCCATTACTTGTGAATGAGAAAATCAATTAGAAATTAGAAATTCTTTGTTAGACCTGCTTGTTGGAGAACAATATGAGTGAGCAGATGAGCTGGATAAGAGCTCTCCATATGGTGTAATGGGTGAATCTTTTATAGTTTCTTTTAGGCTTGGCTTGGAAAATGAAGTTGAAAAGGATGGCCGAACTCTTATTGATATGGGTTCTGATAAAATTTAATTTAGTGCCGTTGTAGCCTGGCGAAGCTTCAATACATTTGAACCCTATGGATAAGCTGTGCATGTGTGGTATTGGAAGACTACCAAGTGTGATTATGTATGTTGAATGGGTGTGTATGGCTCTTATAATGTGAAAGCTGTTGAGTTTGGTGTATAGTACAGAGTGTACAAAATAAAGTCATGTGTATCATATTATGTACATTGTTCTACACAAACTCTAGGAGTTTAGTAGAGGACGCTCTCTATCATGTGGAGATCTATAAAATGCCCCTCTTCACAAGGATACTCAGAGACCTCATCTTCGAGATCGGGGGTCCACACTGGTGAAACAAAGACTACAAAGAAGTTAGCTCGAAAAGTTGTATTAGAGATCTTGAAGAAATGCATTTTGCGAAATGTGAAATTACATCATTACAATAAAAATTGACGATCATGGAGTCTTTTATAGGAAAACATGCATTGGTAAAAGTAAGAAGAATACAAACTAAAATTTCTGGAATGCATTTCTTTTTCTTTTTTTGATTGGTAAGCTGGGGTTAGGCCGGACCCCGACCAGATATATAAATAAAGAGAAGGAATACAAGAAGCATAGAGGCAAACCAGCCCAACCTAAGGCTGGGAGAAAACAGACCCTTCCACAGGTGGAGAGGGCACTTCAAAAGAAGAACAAAAGAAAAGAAAACAAGGAGGCCAAAATAGAAGACCAAATAGGGGCAGCACTAGGGGTCCAAAGCAAATCAAAATGGAGAGGCTGCGGAAGCCAAGAACACCCAAGCAAGGAACTCCAAAACGAAGATAATAATCAACCAAAGGCACAATCCAACCAAAATTGAACACAAACAACCAGATCAGCCGGCTTTGGGAGGCTTGGAAATGGCGGGTAGGACACAATTTGTTAGGGGCCTAAGAAGGAGGGGTGAATTTTTTACTTTTTCCTGGTTAACCAATTGCCAATTACCATCCGGATCTTCAGAATTAGGAAAAGTGCCATTTAAATCTTCAAGAGATGAGAATCTGTTTGCTCTACCAAGAGTGGGATGGATGCGGGATCCGGAGGATTCCCCAATGGCAGAGGTGCTGCTGCGAAAAGAGTGAGCTTTTGGAGGTTCAACTTGGGCCATAGGGGATTTCTGGGTAGGCGAGGCTTTGGGATCTATTGAATCTCCTTTCTAGAAGAGGACTGGCTTTTGGACTTGTCTCCATTCCTTCTTTGTCAGGGCTATACCATGGTTAAGCAGATGATGGCAATCCTCAGTGCAATGGCTAAAATCGAAACAATTTGAGCAAGCCTTCGGTTTCAATTCATAAACGACAGGCTGGAATATCTGACCTGAAGAAGAACTCAGGGTAATGCTGTAAGGAAAGCCTTGTTTTGCATCTATTTGGACACAGAATCTGGCGTAGTTAAGCCTTGAAGCTTCTGCTGTATGGGAATCCATTTACAAAGGTTTGCCAAACAAGCTCGCAATCCTGCTAAGATAGTGATGGGACCAGAACTTGAGGTGGAGACCTGGAAGCTTGATCCAAACAGGGATCTCTAGGTGTTTCTTCCTTTCCAGGGATGAATTGGGGTCCCATCTCTGAAGAATAAGGGGCCTCCCCCCATAGTTCTGCCCCGCATCTTCCAAGACTCTAGTGCACTCGTCGGCACAAGAGAATATGAAAAGAAAGAAACCATGATCAAGGGTAAACATCTGAAGAGATCCCGATAACTTCCATTTTCGCGAAAGGGATTCTCGAAGGGAGATGAAATAGGGCCGTTTTCCAATAAAATACCCAACTAAACAATTTGCCCACTTGTTTTCAGTTTCAAGCGTCTCAACATCTTGAAAATGCAGGTCCAGGTTCTTTTTTTCCTCCTCCGCTGGAAGAATGTGATCAAGGTTTGTTGGCACAGCAGGGGAAGGTAAAGCATGGCTGATAGAGAGATTATTCCAAGGAGAGATTGGACCTAGAGCTTTTTGAGCATTTTTGCTATGATCCAGAGAGCTAACCAATCTGTTCCCAGCTACAGAGGTGTGAGCTTTGGTAAGAATTGGAGGGGATTCATCAACTGGTGGGAGGCTATAATTAGAGGATATTATAGGGAAAACTTATTTTCCCAGATTACTTTTCAAAACAAGGAGAGGGTCTAGCTTCCCTTTATCAATTAAAGCCTTCGAAGGGGAGGATGGACTGAAGGATTGGGTAGATTCGTGATCAATAGTTTCCATCACAGAGGTATCTTGATTTTGAATTTGAGCTGGGCGGGAAAGATGGGTTTCAAAGGGCCCACTTGCTGCTGAGTACTCCTCATCACAAGTACTAAGAGCTGCTGGCTTAGTTTTTTCATTTAATGAATGAGTACTGTGAAGACCATCAGATTTCAAATTCCCTTCATCAAAGAGTTATCCCTAGGGTTTTTTCACGTGGTGGGGGAAAGATTCAAGGTCTTTCATAGAAAGAGAGCTACTGCTGATTCCTGCATTGAATGTGCTGATACCAGAAAAGCCAGCAGAGCTGACAGCTCCATTGGGAACCAGCTCCTTGGAAGTATCAGCATTGAATGATTTGGTAGCTAAAGGACTGTTTTTCCTTTTATCTGACGTGATAAGAGTGCTGATAGCTGACTTTTGCAGGTGTTCTTGTTGGCAGCCATGTCCTTTCATTGCAGCAGTACTGTGATTTTGACCTTCAAGCCAAGGATTGAGAGAAAAGCTGGAAGGACAGTTAGCATTAGCTGCATTTGAGGTGGCTGTGATGTTGTCCTTTTCCTGCATGGAGTCTTTCACCAAGGTGGTTTTGTTGGGGTCCAAAACCTTGGTATTGCCCAAAACCGGATCCTGGTTTTGCTGATCACCCAAAGCAGAAACTGTATGGAGTTTAGTGGTTTCATCATTGAACATGGTGGTTTCAACAGTTTCATGGTTCCCAATGGTTGGAGGAGACCTCATCCTATTGATACGACCTTCATATGAAGAGAAGATCTCTGCCTCAGCTGAGATGTGATGATGGAGCAGAGCTTTGGCCTTCCTCCTACTCTTCTTATTCTTCTTTGTTTTTAATGAGGAACTAGAACCAGATGATGGGGAAGGGGAAGCATCCAAATCCTTTAGAATTTCCAGTTTTTCATTCAAACCCAGGGAATTTAGACTTCCAGCGAGAGCAAGCTCTTTAAGCTTGTTTCTATATGTGTTTGATGGGTCTGCTTTCTCCAGTTTGAAGAGGATAAATTGGGAGAAAGACAGAGATTGGAGCTCATCTTTCCACAAGGGGGTTAAAGTATCTTCACCTACACCTCGGTGTGAGCAATCAGAAACTGGTGACTCCTCTAAGGGTGCCTTTTCCTGATCAATTTGAGTAAGATCAGGAGCTCCATTGATTTTTAAACCTGGAGACCAGTCTCTCAGGTTTCCAAAGGGTTTGGGTGTGAAAAGATCTACAGAAGGAGTTGGAGAGGAATCAATAGGAGCTGGATTTGGAGATGAATCTGCCATTGATAGGCATATAATCAATAGGAGCTGGAATGCATTTCTTTAAGGTTTCTAATACAGCTTTTGCAGCTAACTTCTTTACTGTATTTTCTTCACATATCCTTTTCTACCGAATAGTAATTCAAGCTCTCACTGATTGGTATTTTATTGTCTCCGGTCAAGAGCTGTCTCATCTTCGAACATGGAACTCTGTTATCTTAAGATATGTAGAAACAACATATGGTTTGTTCAATCTTTCAATGAGACAGTACTGATAATCAGAAGGTTGAGCGTTTGTATTCAACATATTGGATTTACCGAAGAAAAACCCTAGTTTAATTTAAAGAACTCGGTAAAACCAGATAGTGGGAAATCATTCATGGGAGCTTGGAAGTCTTTTGTAGACTCAATGGGATGCCATGTGCCTTGAGATGGCTCCTTTGGAGAACATGTCTTGACAGTATACTCTTTATCTCCTCACAACCCTCACGTGTTTTTACTATGGTTGGGATGTCTCATAGCAAAGAGCAGATGTACTGCACATTTCAGTGGAGAAAATGGATGCTCATAAATCTTCAGTGTTGGCTATAATTATACAAATGTGAGATAAGAGTAAAGTTCCATAGCAGAGGACTTCAGGATTCGATTTGGTTACCGGTAGGATGATTCAAATTTATGAGCATAAAACATCTAGTGATGAATTAATAATCTCTTATGAAGGGTTTGTTCCAAGTGATGGAAGGGTGAGCAGAGAAGATTCCATTACTTGTGAATGAGAAAATCAATTAGAAATTAGAAATTCTTTGTTAGACCTGCTTGTTAGAGAACAATATGAGTGAGCAGACGAGTTGGATAAGAGCCTTCCATATGGTGTAATGGGTGAATCTTTTATAGTTTCATTTAGGCTTGGCTTGGAAAATAAAATTGAAAAGGATGGCCGAACTCTTATTGATATGGATTCTGATAAAATTTAATTTAGTGCCGCTGTAGCCTGGCGAAGCTTCAATACATTTGAGCCCTATGGATAAGCTGTGCATGTGTGGTATTGGAAGACTACCAAGTGTGATTATGCATGTTGAATGGGTGTGTATGGCTCTTATAATGTGAAAGCTGTTGAGTTTGGTGTATAGTACAGAGTGTACAAAATAAAGTCATGTGTATCATATTATGTACAGTGTTCTGCACAAACTCTAGGAGTTTAGTAGAGGACGCTCTCTATCATGTGGAGATCTAGGAAATGCCCCTCTTCACAAGGATACTCAGAGACCTCCTCTTCGAGATCGGGGGTCCACACTGGTGAAAAAAAGACTGCAAAGAAGTTAGCTCCAAAAGTTGTATTAGAGATCTTGAAGAAATGCATTTTCTGAAATGTGAAATTACATCCTTGCTACAAAAATTGACGATCATGGAGTCTTTTATAGGAAAACATGCATTGGTAAAAATAAGAAGAATACAAACTAAAATTTCCGGAATGCATTTCTTTAAGGATTCTAATACAGCTTTTGCAGCTAACTTCTTTATTGGATTTTCTTCACATATCCTTTTCTACCGAACAGTAATTCAAGCTCATTGCTATTTTATTGTCTCCGGTCAAGAGGTGTCTCATCTTCGAACATGGAGCTCTGTTATATTAAGATATGTAGAAACAACATATGGTTTGTTCAATCTTTCAATGAGACAGTACTGATAATCAGAAGGTTGAGCATATGTATTCAACATAATTGATTTACTGGAGAAAAACCCTAGTTCAATTTAATGAACTCAGTATAACCCTAGAGTAAGAAGAAGAGACGTATATTAACCCTAGTTTAATTTTGTAATATTTTTGGCGTACATAAAATTTTTATTTAAGCAAATCTGGCTTAAATGAATTTTTTTTAACTATGTCATATATATATTAGAAAATTAAACTAAGCTATTTAGTTTAATTTTGTAATATATTTGCCTTACTTACAAAATTTTAAGGCACAACTGAAATGAGTTTTGTTAATTGAATGGAGTTCACTGAGATGAAGTGGCAGTAAATTGAGATGAGTTTTGTGTTTACTTTATGCTGGTTAATCTCGGTATGTAGTTAACTGTGGGCAGTTAACTGAGATGAACTGAGTTAACTGATTTGGTTTTGGTCTCAGTTAACTGCTATTTCTAGCAGTGGTTAATCTCAGTTAACTGCATCTGGAATGAAATGAGTTTTGGAATTTGACCCATTTATAGCAGTGGCTAATCTCAGTTACTTTATGTTGCCAAGAGCATAGACAATGTAAAGCTGCCAAGTAGATTTTTTCACTGTGACTGCCCTTTTTTAACAGTATTCAGTCCATTTTTTTCCCATTTTCCTATGATATCGGTTATATAAAATTCTTCTTCTGAACACAGCATCAGGCTTTTTTATAGCAGTTAAAATGAACATAGCTTCAGCCCTTTTTGCATATTTGCATCCCATTTGTACATTGCATTTTTGCATTCCATTTGCACATATAGCTCAACATTGTCTCAGTTATAATATATTGTGTATGCAGTTAACTTTGGACAGTTCACTTGTGGGCTGTTAACTATGTGGGCTAATGTGGTGTTGTTGGGTTGTTAACTATTTGGTCATTGCTGTTAACTGAATGGTGCTTTCATTGATGTTAATGTGGTGCTGTTAACTGAATGGGCTAATGTGGTGCTGTTGGGCCGTTAACTAGCAGTTTATCCAACATACACCGGCTTCCCTTTTTATTTCAGAGCAATTAAATGTTAGGGCTGTTAAGAGAGCACATTGCATCCCAGTTGCACAATGCACATTGCATCCCATTTGCACAGTGGACTGAATTGTTTTTCGCTTTTTCGGTTTTGGGTAGGTAATCTGGGTTTGAAGTTTGAACTCATAATCTCATGGTAGAGGCATAAAAACACCTTCCAACTAGATACAGACGCCCAACTTCATGGGAATGGGTTTGATTTAAGTTATTAATCAGACATGTGCATGAATTGGTGGAAAATGCTTCAGTGGACCGGAAAAATACAGAGTTCTCTAACATTTGCATGATGAATGCATTACAGTTGGGACCTAAATCTGCTTATTTTGAGGGATATATTGTTTTAACTTTGAACATTGAAGCAACATTAAAGACGATAATAAGTAAGGAAAAAAGATTTCTCATATCTCTGTTTTGGGGTGGGGGTGTGTGGAATTGAATGATAAGATCAATTTAACATTTTGAATGATAGAATCAGCATGAGTTATCCTTCTTGTCTGGCAATCTCTCTAGTCAATTCCATTCGAATTTTCCATGATTATCTATTATTCTCGTTACCTGATTCTATCTGTCGTTCTAGCTGCAATTTGCCACTCAACAAATGAGGTTCATCTGCTCTGTGAGTTCAAATATATAGAGTATTGTCAGTGTATTCATATATTTACAAGAGAATTTCATCTCTTCTACAATGGTTGAGCAGACACATGATTATATAATACTCTCATTATATTTTTATATAATTCTTTATGTTTAGATTTTTAGATACCTTTGACATGTTATCAAGTAAATGTTGTGTTTGGTTTCTCCTTCATGTTTGGTATACCTCATCCTTTTTTTTTGAAATGGTAAATATTTATTACTTACTTTTGGTACCTCATCTCCCGGTCTAATATCGTTACTTGTCTCTGGATCTAAGGGACACTTTCTGACTCGAACAATTTTTTGTCATGAACTAGAACTTGAAGAGGGCTTCCTGCAAGGCTGTGCTAACATTTGCACATATCCAACATTGCACATTGCATCCCATGTATAATCTCTTTTTTAGGCTTCTTTAATTTTTTTTGTTCTTGCAGTTATGGTGAAAAAGATCTATGTGGTGTTCAAGGGGAAACAGGTGGGCGTTTCGATAGTTGGCCTGACTGCCATGCTCAGGTCAATGGGTATAAGTCATATAAAAGCAGGGAGGAGGCGGAATAGGCCTTGCGTGCATATTTAAGCAAGAGTGTCTCGAACAACACCAACCATTCTCAAGAGAATGCCCAACTCGGAGAAAACAAACTTTCTTGTGTAATCAATCTTACACTTAACTTCTCTGGGTTGCTGCACCCACTCCCGAGCCATAATACTTTAGCAATTATGGCCTGATGTTGGGGCCTTCTTTTGGGTGGTTTTTGTATGTTATTAGTTGATTGTAATTATGAAGCATTGTATTAGTTAAACGATAATTCGAATATAAAACCATATAGCAAACTGATTTTTCAAAATTTTATTCCACAGAAAATTTTAGATACATTTAAACTAATGATCTAGAAAGTTTCATGACTTTTCGAACCCGTTTGGAATTTATTAGGATTTAATGAATTTTAAAACATTTAAAAATAGCATTAAATTAATTCAAAAAAATCATGAAATTTCTTGGGTGATCTGGAAGTATGGAAAAACGACTGGAAACAAAATTTCATCCAATTTTGACTTGTTTTGCTATATATTTGATTTCATCCAATTTTGTCTTGTTGTGCTATATCATCTCTCTCTGGTCCACACGTTTTGCTATATATTTGATTTTATTTCATCCAAAATTTTATCCAAAAGCAACTAAAATACCCTCAAATTGGATCACCCTTAAGAGGAAAGTTAAAAATGGAAAGTTTTCATGGTCAAACTTCAAAAATAGTAAGTTTTTAAGTATGCTCCTTTTGGTAGGTGATATCAAACATGATCTCTTGGAATCCCTTAAAAATGCCCAAAATTCCCTTGACACAAAATTTTCAAATCAAGTGAAACACCTCAAAAGTTCTAAATTTAGCATGTTTTTCAAAACTCATGAAATAACTCAAGATTTAACAGACACAACCCGGGGATTAAATGAAACACACTGGAAATGACCGAAATACCCCTGAGGTGCAAAAATAAGGAAACCCTGAGAAATTCTAAAAAATAGCAGGTTTTCTCACTTGATTGGAAACTTGAATTCTCATCTTCCGGTGATCAATGGAACCCCCTAGAGACCTTTAGGATTGCGAATCAGCTTCAAAACACCTAAAATGAGATGAAATTCATCCTAAAATGCAAGAATGTTTAGTCTAATGCATAATAATAACTTGGGGACTAACCGACCAACCAAACCTTTCGCTTTTTAAAGCGTAGCAAAATGGGGGTGTCTACAGTAATCATCACAACTGAAGTTACAATCATATATATTGTCACAATAAGAGTGTGGGGTTACATCAAAAGTCTGTCAGAGCTGAACTTGAAAGGCCTCTATATCAATTTCTCTAGGTTTTATTTACATCTCTTTTGGAGATTTAATATGTTTTTTTTTTTTTGGATTCACCTTTTCCAATTTAATTTAGTCATTCCTTTGTTATGTGTATCATTTCACTTGCAGATACTTTTCGACCTAAATTAATTTCGGACCTCTGCATCGCACTTGTTGTCCCACTAGTGTGTGTATGTGTATATATATATATATATATATATATATATATATATATATATATATATATATATATATATATATACAGAGAGAGAGAGAGAGAGAGAGAGAGAGAGAGAGAGGGGAGTGGGGCGGGTGGGATATTTTCTCATGTCCGTCTCTTTTTTGATATTCTTGCAAAGCAACGAAAAGAAGAGCTGGAGAGTTTGTCACAAGGAGTTGCTTGCTTCATGGTGTGAAGAAACTAATGAGACGCCTTTTTGGTTTTTGTGCGCGTCTGTGTAGTCAGAACGTGTGGACCAGGGAGAGATGATATTTTGATTTTGCTAATCCAAAAAAAATCAGGAAGCCGCCAGCTTGTAATTTTCAGCCTCCCAAATGCAGACACAAACATCAAATTACACCACAAAATTTTACCAAATTTCACATTGCAGGATTTTCAAGTGCTCCATAGTCAATAAATAAAATCACAAGTACATGATAGAGAATAAAAAGTAGGGGTTTTTGTAGAACAAATCCCATAAGTTTAACGAAGTAGTATTAAACCTGAATTTTTTCCTTCTCATTTTTTTTGCCGTATCACATTTTGCTAAAATTGGGTGTGCTATCGGTTTGTGACCGAATTAACCACCAACCAATTTGTAAGCCCAAGGGTTCCCATGGGTTAATCATTCACCTTCCTCTTGTTTTGATGCTAGCAAAACAAATTGATTAGCATTTATAGACTAATGTGTTGCTGTGAGGTGTTGTGTTGTATACATGAATTTGATGTCATTATTGCCATACACAACTCTTCACAACACATGGCTTGTAGATCAAGAAGTAAAGGATCCAAGAGCTTAAACCTACAGTGAAGGCATCCTCATTTGAAGATGTTCAAATCAAAAAGCTCATCATGAAGATTCCACAAGTTCCCAACAAGTGTCAAGAAGGAGCTTGGAGTTGAACTAGCCATTGGTGACACCTCATGTACCTCAACATGCACTGAAGATTAGAGAAGTCACATAAGCCATATCAAGTTGAATATGTTCACTCAAGCTGAAGAAGTCCTAGAAAGTGCAAAGGAGCCGACACATTCCAAGAAGATTCATAGTATTCATTTTTAGAATGTATTTGGAGTCCTCTTGATTTTATGTTTAAATGCACTTTCAAAAGGTTTTCAAACAGTTTTCATACTTAACTTTTTACAACTTTGAAAACCATACACACACCCAAATTTGTGTTTGAAAACCTAGGACTAAAGCCCAAAGACCATGGCTCAAAGCCCCTGAATTTTAAAGTTAAAATTGGAATTTTACATGGAATCTGGAAGTCCAGGACATCTCGAAATTTATCGGGCCCGTCGACCGGGCCAATCCGGTCGACCGCAAATTGATTTTCTGGAAATCCAGAAAACATCCAGGTCGGGCTTGGCGGACGACTGCAATGGGTCGATCGACCGCGGATAGGTTTTTCAACCGAATTTTTGAGTTAACATGTTAGCCTCGCTGGACGACCTCCATGGGCCGGTTGACCGCGATGGTAAGAAATTTACAAATAAAACGGCACCCGATAAGGGCGGGCGACCGCGGTGGCTCAGTCAACCGCCACGGTCGGGCAAGCTAGCAGTTGGGGCATTTTCTACTTTACTTTTTCAAGCCAGCTATTTACAGTTTTACCTCAAAATGGTTATATTTTCAAATACACTATATATACATGATTAAAACATATCTCTATAAGCTTTTGAACATTTGAGAAAGATCAAATCCCATTTCTCCTTGAGCTTGATTTTGAAAATAAAAAACAAAACCTCTTTGAACATGTATTTCCACATTCTTTCAAGAGGCACTCCATAGGGCTTTTCTTTTGCTTATTTCTTGGGAGTGATGTGAGCTTAAACTTTGTAATCAGCCTATTAAGAGGCATTAAGAGTTTTTATTTTTCTTTGTTCTTCTCTTCGGCTCGTTAAGAATCGTGAAGACGAGGGTCTCATCTTCGGCCCGTTAAGAAAGGTGAAGACGGAATATGAGGGTGTGTTCCCTCGCCGAAGGCTTCGTGCAGATGGGCTTCGCTTTGGCCCATGAGAATGGAAAAGCTTGGTCATGTAATGGCTCATTGATCCGGCCTTGAAGGAGGATCGAGATAGTGGAACGCGCGCGTGGACATGAAGAGTGGAGTAGGACTTATGATAGACTTAATCTTGTGTTCAATGTCTCTCTCTCTCTCTTCCTTCTCTTGCACGTTGGTGATTGGTAATCTCTAACCTAACTTATATTTGTGCTTTTGATTGAACAAGGGTTAGTAAATGCACTTGATTGAAATGTTTAAACCCTAAGCATTATAATATGTATTTAAACAAGGATTAGCTAAATGTGCATGATTAGAAAGTCTAAACCCTAGCTTTCATTGATATACTTATTTGAACAAGGGTTAGACTAATTAGTGCTTAATTAAATGAATTAATTTTTAATCTTTCATTAATTAAGTCTAAAATTTCTAATTGACCAATTCACCACTAAAAATTCGATGTAGGGGGGTCCCAAGTTATACTGGATTGGCAACACAATGAGGAGGGAGAATATGGTTGTTTAAGAAATAGAATCTACCAATTTAAAACCTTTAAACCGATTTTAAGATTAAGAGATCAAGAATCAATATTCAAGTTAAATCTAATGGTGCAATGCAAATAAAAGAGCAAAGAGATAGAAAGAGTGCACCCGAGATTTAAAGTGGTTCGGTCCTCAAATCCGAGGCCTACTCCACTCCACCAACCAAACCCGTTGATGGCTTCACTATTTGATCTTCTTAACCTTGGCGAAGATCGAATGCCAATTACAATAGCTTTAACTTTGGTGGCTATCCTCACCCCAATAGCTTTAACCTAGGTGGCTATCCTCACCACGGAGAATGGGCTTCGCTTCTCCGAATACTCGCCCGAATACAACACTCGAAGGTTTGAAAGAAAGAAATGAAAAATCCCTCACAAGGGTTACAAAATGGATGTACAAATTTGAGCCTATGATCCAAATCCTAAAGATGGTGATGAGAAGCACAATTGAAGTTTGATTCACTCTTGGATATTCAAATGAAGTTTTAGAGTGTTAGGATATCATTATTGAATGTTTAGAACACCCATATTTATAGGAAAAACAAAATATGACCGTTCAGTGGCATTACGGTAATTTCTGGAAAATTCCCAACGGCTCAAAATCCGACCGTTGTAGTGTTCTCGGAGTTCTGAGAATATTTCTCGGAGTTCCGAGCAAATTCTCGGAGTTCCGAGAAAAAATCTCGGAGTTCCGAGAATACACACAGAAGTTGGAAAATAGTCTACTGGACCATTTCTCGGAGTTCCGAGAAAAACTCTCGGAGTTCCGAGAAGCCTATGCAGAGCAGATTTTCAATTCTGTTTGGGCTTCCAATTTTCAACCAAGATGGGATTGCTATGAGGGTTCCAAGGTGTTGGAACACACAAATACAATCACTTGTTTATTTAGGGTGTGTGAGATTAACTTAATTATGCCTCTAAAAACCTTAATCTAGGTTTGGATCAATTACATTCTAAAAGACAAAAAATAGTCTTCAATATGAATTTCTTCATGTCTTCAAGTCTTCATGACTTCTTGCTTGATGACTTTGGCCTTCCAATTAGTGGTCCAATGTGGGCTTCTTGGCCTTTAATCCAAGCATCCTTGATCTTAATTTTTCATGATCTACAACTTAGATAAACAAACACATTAGTGATAAATGATCACTTGTGTGTTGGAATCATCAAAACAAGATGGGAATGCCAAGGTAAAAACCATTGGGCTTACAATCTCCCCCTTTTTTATGATGACAAGCACAAGAGATTTTACAAATCAAAGCATATACTCTTTTCACATTTTTCTTACTCTAGAGACTTTACTCTAAATTCTTCTCCCCCTTTGTCATCAACAAAAAGAAGGGGTAAGAAAAACAAAGGGTTTAAAATGTACAATTTTAACGCTCCCCCTTTTTCAAAGAAAAATTCAATTTTAACTCCCCCTAGTTAAAATAATTTTACAATACAAGAGGGGTTATAAAAAAATATACAAATGAAATATATTCAATTTTAAGTTAAAAAAAAACCCCTAATCTACACAATATGAATAAAATCATATGGGGGTTTTGGGAACCCAAGATTTCTTGGTCCCACATCTAGCCCTACTCTTGGATGCACATTGGAATTGGTAATGACCATTCATTCCACAAAAATGGCATCTAACAAGAGGGTTAGATACACTAGTCCTATCATGATAAGCATGTTGAGGTCTAAGACTAGTTTTACTTAGGATTATGTCAATAATTTTATTTCCATTTAGAAATCCATGTAAACATAATCTAAGTCTCTCATTTTCATTATGAAGATGGGATGTTTGAACTAAAAGCTCATTTCTTTCATCTTCATAAGAATTGGAGGAGCTTACCATATTTTGAAATTTTACAAGTTGGCAAGATTTCTCATCCAAACTACCCTTAAGGGTATCAATCTCAAGTTTATGATTTGCAAGATTAACTTGTTCTTGAGATTTCGAAGAAGATAAATCAATTTTCAAAAATACAAGTTCTTTTTCTAACTTTAAAATGGATTTTTTAAGAACTTTGTTTTTGGAAATTTGGGAGTGCAAAGTGTTACACAATTCATCATAAGATATTTTTTCACTATCGCTACTTGATGATTTACAAGATGGGTTAGAGTTTACCTCATCTTCATGGGTGAATATCATGAAGCAAAGATCATCCTTTTTATTTTCTTCCCCTTCACTTGAGCTTTTGCCCGATGTGCTTAATGCATCCCAACCGGCGGCAAGAGCCTTATGCTTCTTCCAATCCTTCTTACCCTTGTACTTAGAGGAAGTTGATTTTAGAAGTAGACAATCCGGTCTTTTGTGTCCAATCTTCTTGCAATTGAAGCATCTTAAGGCTCCATCAACATCACTTTCTTCTTTCTTCTTCTTATCTTTCTTATGCTTCTTTCTCCACAAGCTCTTGAATCTTCGTAAAGCTTCTTCTTCGTCACTATCCGCTTCACTTGATGAGTCTTCCATGGAAGCCTTGAGTGCTAGGGATCTACTTTCCCTTTCCTTCTCCTTTGGCTTCTTCTCCTCTTGACGACTTGTTAAGAGCATCTCATGGGTGATGAGAGATCCTACAAGCTCCTCTATGGTTAGCGTCTTGAGATTCTTTGACTCTTGAATCGCGGTCACCTTTGGATCCCAATGGGGAGGAAGAGACCTAAGTAACTTACTCACAAGCTCATCGTTAGGATAAGATTTACCAAGATTAGCTAGTTCATTAGAAATTAGAGAAAAACGAGTATACATTTCGGAAATACTCTCGTTTGGACTCATTCTAAACATTTCATACTTGCTCTTTAACAAGTTAATTTTGGAATCCTTGACTTGTGATGTTCCCTCATGAGTAATAGCAAGGGTATCCCAAATAGTCTTGGCGGAATCAAAAATAGCAACTCGATTGAACTCCTCGGTAGTTAAGGCACAAAACAAAGAATTTATTGCTTTGTAGTTCAAATTAGCTTGCCTTTTCTCTACCACATTCCATTCTTCAAATGGTTTGGAAGGTACATTGTATCCATTTTCCACAATGTACCAAAGTTCCACATCTATCGACAGAAGATAGATGCACATCCTTGTTTTCCAATGTCCATAGTTTGACCCATTGAAGAAAGGAGGTCTAGTTGTGGAATGGCCTTCCGGAAGTCCGGTTCCAATTTGGTGTGCCATTTCACAATTAGAAGTTGCCAAATAAAATCTTTCCCTAGTTAGATTTTGAAATAACTTTCACAAAAATTTTAAAATCTTTTAAGAGCCAAGGCTCTGATACCAAGTGAAAATCCGATGTAGGGGGGTCCCAAGTTATACTGGATTGGCAACACAATGAGGAGGGAGAATATGGTTGTTTAAGAAATAGAATCTACCAATTTAAAACCTTTAAACCGATTTTAAGATTAAGAGATCAAGATTCAATATTCAAGTTAAATCTAATGGTGCAATGCAAATAAAAGAGCAAAGAGATAGAAAGAGTGCACCCGAGATTTAAAGTGGTTCGGTCCTCAAATCCGAGGCCTACTCCACTCCACCAACCAAACCCGTTGATGGCTTCACTATTTGATCTTCTTAACCTTGGCGAAGATCGAATGCCAATTACAATAGCTTTAACTTTGGTGGCTATCCTCACCCCAATAGCTTTAACCTAGGTGGCTATCCTCACCACGGAGAATGGGCTTCGCTTCTCCGAATACTCGCCCGAATACAACACTCGAAGGTTTGAAAGAAAGAAATGAAAAATCCCTCACAAGGGTTACAAAATGGATGTACAAATTTGAGCCTATGATCCAAATCCTAAAGATGGTGATGAGAGGCACAATTGAAGTTTGATTCACTCTTGGATATTCAAATGAAGTTTTAGAGTGTTAGGATATCATTATTGAATGTTTAGAACACCCATATTTATAGGAAAAACAAAATATGACCGTTCAGTGGCATTATGGTAATTTCTGGAAAATTCCCAACGGCTCAAAATCCGACCGTTGTAGTGTTCTCGGAGTTTCGAGCAAATTCTCGGAGTTCCGAGAAAAAATCTCGGAGTTCCGAGAATACACACAGAAGTTGGAAAATAGTCTACTGGACCATTTCTCGGAGTTCCGAGAATTCTCGGAGTTCCGAGAAAAACTCTCGGAGTTCCGAGAAGCCTATGCAGAGCAGATTTTCAATTCTGTTTGGGCTTCCAATTCTCAACCAAGATGGGATTGCTATGAGGGTTCCAAGGTGTTGGAACACACAAATACAATCACTTGTTTATTTAGGGTGTGTGAGATTAACTTAATTATGCCTCTAAAAACCTTAATCTAGGTTTGGATCAATTACATTCTAAAAGACAAAAAATGGTCTTCAATATGAATTTCTTCATGTCTTCAAGTCTTCATGACTTCTTGCTTGATGACTTTGGCCTTCCAATTAGTGGTCCAATGTGGGCTTCTTGGCCTTTAATCCAAGCATCCTTGATCTTAATTTTTCATGATCTACAACTTAGATAAACAAACACATTAGTGATAAATGATCACTTGTGTGTTGGAATCATCAAAACAAGATGGGAATGCCAAGGTAAAAACCATTGGGCTTACAATCCTCTTGCGTTGTCACATATGTATTTCATTTGGTATCAGAGCCTAGGCTCTTAAAGAGATTTTTAAGTCTTAAAAATCTACAAGAGAAAACATCTGTGACAATCCATATGGATTTTGAGGAAGGCCGATCCACCCTAATTCCTCCATTCTTTGATGGAACGAATTATGGAGCTTGGAAAGCACAAATGCAAGCATATCTCAAATCCATAGATCGTGACATTTTAGATGTCATTGAAGAGGGAATTTCTTTTTTAAGGAAATGCACTGAAGGTGATATGAAATTATTTTTCTTGAACTCAAAGGCAACAATTTTGTTGTGTTGTAGTTTAACTCCAATCATTTTTTACAATATTTCAAATTGCATCATTGCAAGAGATATTTGAACTTCATTTGAAAACCTTTTGAGAAAAATGTTTGTCTCTTTTCAAATGATAAAATATTTAGTCCAAAAGAGATTTCAGAAAAATCTTTTACAAAAGAAATTTCTTTCAAACATTCTATTTCCAATTTGGAAATTCAAATTGAAAATCTGAAATTGAAAAATAAATGTATGTTTGAAAAGAAATGAAAAATTAAGTCAATTGAGCATATTTTTAATAAATAAAAATGTTGACTTATTTCAAAGATAAAATGCCTTTGAGAAAGAAATTAAAAGCCTTGAAATCACAAATATTGAACTTGTTGAAAAATATAAACATGTTGGTGAAAATGAAGAATAAATAAATGAAACTCTCTAATAAGAATCAAAGACTTCAAGAAGAAAAAGATAAACATATTTTTAAGTCTTGTGATTATATTTGTTCGTTATCTACCAATCATTACTATTGTACCCATTGTGGTAGATCTGGACATCACAATTCTGAGTGTAAGCTTAGAATTGTGAAATCTAACAAGTTTGTTTGGATAAGAAAAAGTACACTCCCATAAACAAACTTGGATTGAACCAAAGGGATTTGAGTTCCAAAAGACTCCCTCTAATCTAATTAGTGAATGAGTTAGTTTAGGGGCTATGCTAAATGATCATTTCATTCACATTCTTACTAGATACTTTAATTCACCGAATACTCTTTGTATCTAGTTTTCATGAGCTTAATGATATATCTTTTTATTTTTGAGCTTAGATACTCATCATTATCCATGTTCTTAATAGTTTGTATCTTTTCTCTTTGTGCTTAAGTGATCACATTTTTTTGTGTGTGCTTTATTGAATATCTTTTTTGAAAAGCCTACTTAAGTGCAAATCACATTACTTGTGCACTTGGGATCCACAAAGTAAATCCACAATAGAAAATTCAAACTCATGAAAATCAACCACCCTTTTTGCCCTTGAGTTCAAATTGTTCTTTCAAGTTCATTCCTTTCATTCCTGAACTATTGTTAAGCAATCCTGGCATTAGCTAGAAAAATTGAGTGTTAAAAGCCATGTTTAAGGAATCCACTCAAATTCTTTCTTAGACATCTCTTTTGCCCTAGGTGAGTAAGTATGTTTATTACTATGCACCTAATTGTCCTTTAAACCCATTCTTATGTGCTTAATGATTATCATTAAATGCATAAGAAATCTTGATGGGTTAAATTGATGTATTCCAAAAAGGCTTAAAATGAATATCCTCTCATGACTAAAATAAAACTATCTAGTCATAGTAGTTTATTTTGGAATGCATATGTCCAAGGTGTTCATCACTTGACATTCTCTAGAAGTCCTTCGATTATTCTCTACAGTCCTGCATGAATATTTTTTTTGTAGAAAATTGAAAATGAATCTAGATCAATGTGTGAAACTCAATTGAGTAAAATTAAAAATGTCATAGGAATCTAGTACCATTGTTGGGCAGTTTCTCATTGTAGTGGTTATCATGTAACACATTGTGATGAGAACACTTGTTTCCCACACCTCTTGGTTTTTCATTGGCCTTTTCACTCGGTGCTTAAATGCCCTATCTTATATATAGTGGTTTGTGGATGTAGGCATAAATATTTGGACCATGATTCTTGTGTCCGAACATGATAGACTATCAATGAATGCTCTCATTGCATGAGCCATGGATGTCTCTTAGAGATGTGATTATATTAATCCCTCTTAGAATGTCTAAGTTCTATAGATTTAAGCTTATTTGATGATCTATATAATCTATAGTTATTCCCCCTTGTCTTTAGTACTTCTCTCCTGCCATCGTGCCAGGTGTAATAAGTGGTAGATGTACTCAATTTTCCTCTGTCCATTTCTACATTCTTCCACAGTGAAGGATGAACAGAGACTAAGGAAATTGAAGATTCATGTCTAAAGGCTGGCATGTGCACTTTATGCTCATCCTCTCAAGGATGACCTTTTGTTGAAGGAGAAGATTTAAAACAAGTACCTAATCTCTCTCCCTTACATGGAAGAAAGGGTCCAGGATTGATCTAAGCTCTTCTAAACATTCATAAGTAGAAGAGTTCCGGATAAAAGAAAAGAAGTTCAGTTGTACTTCTTTCGAGAGATTTTCACATACCACTTTTATAATTTCAAGATTTATTAAACTGAAATGTGGTATCAATATTCCATCATTTGATAATGTATATAGAGCATTATTATGTTATCCATATATACATGATCTTTGGTTGCCATGGATATGTATCTTATTAGTTTGATTCTTTTATCCATGTGTTTATTAGACTATACTCTTTTCATTGCCATATCTCATGTCTAATAATCATCCATTCCAATCCAATCTGTGAATATCATTTGAATGGAGCAATCCGAATGGTTAAAGGTGATTAATTAAATCATGGGTTATATGCGCCTTGAACTACTACATTTAGATTAGATGCACATAGTCAGGGGGAGCTTTCACTTACAAATATATATTCCTCTAAGAGCAAGCAACTGGAACTCAAAAGTTATTTTATAGTTCTGAGCATATTCATGCTCAGGAAGAAACTTGTCTGCCCTATGACAAGAAAGCCCCCATTCGAAGCAACTTGTGAACCTAAATGGTTATGTCATCAATCTGAGCATATTCTTGCTCAGGTACATACTTATCTGCTTCAAAAGTTGCAAAAGAAGCCCAAGTATTCAAATCGCTCACCTGTTTAACCATTTTCTCTGTCATGCCTTACAACATAGGTTTCACCTAGGGCCAATGACAAATAAATAGGCGGAGAGCTAAATGGTTTCTTATTCATGTTTATATAGATTATTGTGATGTGCTCATATGGTTTACTGCCCCCGTTGTTGTGTTTAACTTACAAATCTTTTAGATCAAATTTTTTTAAAAAAGAGCTTATCATGCACTTTACTTTGTTTTATATTTTGATAAGCATTCTATGAGCATAAATGTTATATCATATACCATATATATATATAGCTTAGATAAGCTATCATTCATCTTTACACCCCACTTGCACTTTCACTTGCATATCCCTACCTTTTTGCTATTGCCAAAAGAGGGAGAGTTTTGGAAATTGATTAGGTAGTCCATATTTTGTATGCACCACATACTTTACATTATGCTTTTAAACTCGTGCATATAATGAGGGGGAGCATTGCTTCATTGTTTATAGTGTTTAATGCTTATTCATCTATTTGTTTCATATCTCCTACCTCCCTAATCAATTTGTTTGTCATCATAAAAAAAGGGGAGAATGTAAGCCCAAGGGTTCCCATGGGTTCATTCACCTTACCTCTTGTTTTGATGCTAGTAAAACAAATTGATTAGCATTTATGGACTATGTGTTGTTGTGTTGTATACATGAATTTTATGTCATTATCACCATTACACAACTCTTTACAACACATGGCTTGTGGATCAAGAAGCAAAGGACCCAAGAGCTTGCATCTACAGTGAAGACATCCTCATTTGAAGATGTTCAAATCAAGAAGCTCATCATGAAGATTCCACAAGTTCCCAACAAGCGTCAAGAAGGAGCTTGGAGTTGAACTAGCCATTGGTGACACCTCATGTACCTCAACATGCATTGAAGATTGGAGGAGAAGTCACATGAACATATCAAGTTGAAGATGTTCACTTAAGCTGAAGAAGTCCTAGAAAGTGCAAATGAGCCAACACATTCCAAGAAAACTCATAGTATTCATTTTTAGAATGTATTTGGAGTCCTCTTGATTTTATGTTTAAATACACTTTCAAATGGTTTTCATACTTAACCTTTTACATCGTTGAAAACCATACACACACCCAAAATTGTGTTTGAAAACCTAGGACTAAAGCCCAAAGACCATGGCCCAAAGCTCCTGAATTTTAAAGTTAAAATTGGAATTTTACATAAGGCCGGTCGATCAGGCTATGCCGGGCTACCGTGAGATGGAACCTCGAGATGTCCGCGAGTTCAGGACATCTCGAAATTAATAGGGCATGTTGACCAGGCCAATCCGGTCGATCGCGTATTGATTTTCTTGAAATTCAGAAAACATCCAGGTTGGGCTTGGCGGACAACCGCAATGGGTCGGTCGACCGCGGATAGGTTTTTGAGTAGAAATTTTTGAGCTAACAGGTTAGCCTCGCCGGACGACCTCCATGGGCCGGTCAACCGTGACGGTAAGAAATTTGAAAATATAAAAGGGCGCCCGATAAGGGCGGGCGACCGCGGTGGCTCAGTCGACCTCGACGGTCGGGCAAACTAGCCGTTGGGGCATTTTCTGGTTGACTTTTTAAGCCAGTTATTTATAGTTTTGCCCCAAACGGTCATATTTTCAAATACACTATATATACATGATTAAAACCTATCTCTATAAGCTTTTGAGCATTTGAGAAAGATCAAATCCCATTTCTCCTGGAGCTTCATTTTGAAAATCAAAAGCAAAATCTCTTTGAACATGTATTTCACATTCTTTTAAGAGGCACTCCATAGGACTTTTCTTTTGCTTATTTCTTAGGAGTGATTGTGAGCTTAAACTTTGTAATCTGCCTATTAAGAGGCATTGAGAGTTTTTATTTTTCTTTGTTCTTCTTTGAGGGTTTTCTCTTCGGCCCGTTAAGAATCGTGAAAACGAGGGTCTCCTCTTCGGCCTGTTAGAAAGGAGAAGACGAAATATGAGGGCGTGTTCCCTCGCCGAAGGCTTCGTGCAGATGGGTTTCGCTTTGGCTCTTGAGAATGGAAAAGCTTGGTCATGTAATGGCTCATTGATCCGGCCTTGAAGGAGGATCGAGATAGTGGAACTCGCACGTGGATGTGAAGAGTGGAGTAAGTTTTGTGATAGACCGAACCACTATAAATCTTGTGTTCATTGTGTCTCTCTCTTCCTTTCCTTCTCTTGCACGTGTGGTGATTGATAATCTCTAACCTAACTTATATTTGTGCTTTTGATTGAAGAAGGGTTAGTAAATGCACTTGATTGAAACGTTTAAACCCTAAGCATTATAATATGTATTTAAACAAGGGTTAGCTAAATGTGCATGATTAGAAAGTCTAAACCCTAGCTTTCATTGATATACTTATTTGAACAAGGGGTTAGACTAATTAGTGCTTAATTAAATGAATTAATTTTTAATCTTCCCTTAACTAAGCCTAAAATTTCTAATTGACCAATTCACCCCCCTCTTGGGTTGTCACATCTATATTTCACAATTTATTTACATTTAAAAAACCCAAAAATATTCTTATATGTTAAGAGATCTCAACAACAATTTATTTACATCTTATTGCACCTAGTGATGCACATCAATCAAGTATCGGGCCAATAAACAGGATCTTGAGAGTAGTAGGCCTAAGTCCCCTCCTGTATTCAAGAAACATGTTAAAGCATCAGAAATAGGGAAGGACCAAATATGCTGAATAAACAAACTTGAAAGAAAGCATAACCTCATACCTATGTCATAGGGGGACCCTCATATAGCGATAGCCTCGCCTGTAGGTTGCTATCTCCTGCTTGGACGGCGTCTGCATTCCTCCACCGCCCTCACCAGCTGCTAAGACTGGAGCTCCTCCCTTCTGCGGGCCGCTACAGCCTCAGCCCTGAGCATGGCTACCTGCCTAGCCTGCTCGGTACCAACAAGCTTCAACCCTCCCACGAGGAGAAGCAAGTCGTTCCCCTGAGTGCAGGGAAGCTGCAAAGAAAAGAAGATTCAATTTAGTATATGCAGGCAATAAATTGGGAATGTAGAAAACTGAAATACTAAAATACGTACCCCAAGAGAGGCCGTAGGGATCAGATACCCTACTGCCCAGTCCAGCACCTCCACGGACCCGGTCTCGTGCCAACCTTGGAGGCTCAAAAATCCAACCTGCCCATGTTCACCTAGGAGGTTCAAAAATAAATACATCAATGATAATGTATTATCCATATTTTTTTTATATTTCAGCTCCATTATCATTTAGTTCTTTTAAGGATTTTAAGAATGATTTACTAGAAGCTTAACTAGAAGCCTAATTTCCAACTTTCACATATTTGTTTCAATTTTGCTAGAAAGAATATGATAGACCAGGTAAAAACCTTAAGATCTAGCAAACACTCAATTTGACTTATTTGGATTCAAATTTTAAAGATATATATACTTCGAAGCTTAACTTGAACTAACTACACTAATCCTATGGGTCAATAAGGGTACTAAGTGCATGAATAAGTTAAGTGAGATACAAAACACTTAGACCAAAGTACATGACCATACCATTACAAGAGAATGTATTCTACAAAGCACAATGGCATTTGTTTATAGGATCACTCAAACAAGATGAGTCATGTCACAAATGGTATGAACACTACTTTATAGATACATAAGGATCAAGCAAGATTGGCATATTTGTATCTATAATTCATTTTGAAATGATATAATCAATGAAGCACATACAACTAAATGCAAGGGATTCAGTCTATCTTAGGAATATAGCATCTAGTATGCAAGATTATAAGAAATATAAACAATCAAGCACTAAGTGACTAGATACAAGATTTTTTATCTAAATCAAGTGCAAGGTGTCTAGTATCATATAAATGATATAACAATGAAGCAGAACCCCTAAATCTAATATAAATTAGATATGAATCAAGTAGGGGTCTTTAGAACCCAAATCAATTTGGTTCCAAAGGGGGTTGTTCTATATAATGAGTCTTTCCTAATCCAAACAACCCTACTACTCTTTGCAAATCTAAATCTCCATTTAGATTTGTAATGTCCAACCCTACCACAATAGTCACATGATACATAAGAGCAGGTAGATGAACAACAAGATGAACTACAAGAATGTTTATGATTGGAAACAAGTTTAGCATTTTTTTGTAGCTTGTGATTTTCTAATAAAAGTTTTTTTTTTCTAGTTTCATCTCTTCCACTTTATCTTCCAAATAGTTTATTTGATGAGATGTTCTAGATCTTAGTTTTTCTTCTTCTTCACTTAACATTCTATATTTTTCAAGAAGTTCATTGTTTGTCTTTCCCAATTTTTCATTTTCTTCAAGTAGATTTTTTTCTTTGGTTAGAAGTATGTCAAATTCATTTTTTAATCTTTCCATTTCCTTTGTTAGTTCAATATTTTTAGAAACATGTTCCATTAGGCTATCATGCACTTTTTCACAAGTGCCAAATAATTTTTCATAACATATTTTCTATTTCAACACCATCATCACATGGTGTAGTGCATCGGTTGAAAGACACACATTTTCTATATTTGTTTTCAATTTAATCCCATATTTCTTTAGCACTTTTAGGTGAAGAAATAGTGTCAAACATGTAAGGTGCCAATGAGCAACACAACACTCATAGTTTTGGAATTCAAATAAAATATTTTTCTATCATAATCAGTAATTACTTTAGATTTAGAGTTTAGAACAAAACCATTTTCAATTATCTTCATTATCTCACTATCTAAACTTCATATGGATGGACCAAGATCCATAGTCGGCACAATCAAAGAAAGGGAGTCTAGATGCCATTGGTTGCCAAAGATCTTTTCTCTAAGAGATTTTTAAGTGAAACCTTATATAAGAGCCTTTAGCTCTGATACTAATTGAAATCCCAAAGGGCAACCCAAGAGGGGGTGAATAGGGTAATTAAAATTTTCGTAAATAAAAAGGGTGTATGAAATTAATCGTAGTTAAATCTAACCATTGTTCAATTAAAATAAAAAAAATAAAGAGATAGATGTGACCAATCACCAAGGTGTAGAAGGATAGAGAAAGAGATAAGAGACGACACAACGATGTAGAGTGGTTTTGGTCCCTTAACCTAAAGGGCCTACTCCACTACCCAAGTACTTGGTCTTTCCATAGAATTTTCTTCACTAATGTGGGATTCCACTATAGCCGAATCCCAAAGCTGTACAATTGTCTTCTTCGCCTCCGAGGGAACAAACCATCTTTGAAATACAAACCGGATTCACCTTTGTTGACGGGCCGAATCGGAGACCCTCGATTACAATGAATGAAGAAAGAATGTAGAACTCTCTTAGCCTCTTGATTAAGCTTGATACAAAGATGATAGCTTACAAACTCTCCAAAAGATTACAATAATAAAGCCTTATGAAGATCTTCTTCAAAAGTTATGTAAGTTCAAAGCATTTGAAGAAAACAATGTGTTTTGAAAGTTTAAGCCCAAGTGAGATTTTCAATAGGTCCAAAAGTCTATAAATCCATAAGAAAACATCATATTTATAGCCCACAATGATTCATGAATGTTTGGAGGTAGTTTGGGCAAGAAAAGATTTAAAAAAATGGGTCAAAAAAGCAACTAACTGTTATGCCCCAACGGCTAGCTTTTCGTGCAAGGACGGTAGCCCGTGGGTATTCGGTCCACTGCCGTAGGGCTGCTGGAATTTTCTTTTTTCTTTTTAATAGAATTTTTAGTGGGGCTGTCGATCGGGCCTACAAAAACTAGTTTTTCTGCCCGTTTTGTAAAATTCATATCTTACTCGTTTCTTGTCAAATTTTGACATTCTTATACTTGATTTGAATGGAAACGATGAGATCTATCTGTTAAAAATATTTTAAAAAATACCTAAATTTTTTTTGGATCCATTAAAGTGAAAATAAGTTCTAAAGTCCACAATGCAAGTTCTAATTTGATGTCATTCCATTTTTTACCTTAACTTGGCACTTGGGCTTTGGTTCTTGGGCTATGACCTTTTGTATTAATAATGTTTGGAACCTTTAAAGATGATTTTATATGAAATACATTTAGGTTTCAGAGGTGGTTTTGAGAATGGTTTGAAAAACACTTTGGAATGCAAAACCACATGAAAGGATCTCCAATACAATCTAAAAAATGAAAATACTTGAGAACCTTGATTGCATTGGCTTCAAAGATCATCCTTAGGCTCCTGGACTTGGAAGTAAACACTTGAATTGCTTTGGTCCATGTGAGTCTCTCTCTTGAATGGATCTTCACTTTGGATGCATGAGTAGGTCACCAATGCTTGTTCATCTTCAAGCTCCTTTTAGCATTGTGTAATGGCATGCTTGCGGGATCTTCAATTTGAGCTCTTGATTTGAACACCTTCCATGGATGATGTCTTCATTGTGTGCAAGATCTCTTGGTTCATTTGTGCATATTGATCCTCAAGCCATGTGTTGTGTTGTATCATGCTAATGTGCTAACTTTGGATTGACATGCGGCTTTTCTATTTAAGGCACACAATACTACAAGGCAAGACACTAGTCCATAATAATTAATCAATTTGGGTTTGCTAGCATCAAAACAACAAGGAAAAGGTGATTAGTTGAACCCATGTGGAACGATGGGCTAACAATTAATTATGCATGGTGGAAAGAATTTTCGAGTTCAAAGGGGTTCCAAACCACAAGGAGGTCCAACTTATGGCTTTGAAGTTGAGTGGACGAGCCACGGCATGGTGGACGCAATGGGAATCGACATGATCCCGTCGTGGAAAGTCCAAAATCAACACTTGGGTGAAGATGACGATGAAAATGATAGAAACTTTTCTTCCTTTTAACTACCTTCAGTTCCTTTTATCAACGACTACCGAATTTGAGAGAGGAGAAGCCATTAATGGTCGATGCGGATGATGAAGACCAAGATGAACCTATCTTTGATGAGTATGACGATGAGGAGGATGAAGTAGTAGAACTACAAGGCGATGTTGGAGAATCCTTGGTCATTCGAAAGGTAGTGATTTCATCTCAAGACAATTCAGATGGTTGGATCAAAAACAATATTTTTGCTACTACATATACATTGGCCAAAAAGATTTACTCGTTGGTTATTGATAGCGAGAGTGGTGACAACATCCTATCAGAATCTACCTTGATCAAGTTATAGATTCAAATCACAGATCATCCAAATCCTTATAAGATTTTATGACTGAAACGAGAAAACAAGGGAGATTTGTTGGATGATGACTTATCGAATTCGAGTGTGAATTCTTCTCAACAGAGGGCGACTGATGCAATACACAAATTAGCATCAAATTTTGTGGATGGCTGTTTTGGGAATATTCACAAGTGGAAAATACGAAAACCATGGCTTTAAAATTTGGTTTCGGTTAATATTTCAGACTTATCCGAAACCGAAATTTCAGTGGAAATCCCAAAATTTCCAAAATTACGGTAATTTTGTTTGAAATTCTTTAACGTACTAAAATATTAATATTTCATTCTAAATTTCGATGCAATTCCTGAAACTTTTGAAATTTCGGACGAAAATTTTGAAATTTCGAATGAAATTTGATAAATTTCGGGGATTTTGGTTTCGGTACGTGTAAGCCCAAGGGTTCCTATGGGTTAATGATTCACCTTACCTTCTTGTTTTGATACTAGCAAACCAAATTGATTAGCATTTATGGACTAATCTGTTGCTTTGAGGTGTTGTATTATATATAGGAATTTCATGTCATAATCGCCATTACACAACTCTTCTCAACACATGGCTTGGGGATAAAGAAGCAAAGGAACCAAGACCCTAGACCTACAGTGAAGACATCCTCATTTGAAGATGTTTAAGTCAAGAAGCTCGAAATTGAAGATTCCACAAGTTCCTAGCAAGTGTCAAGAAAGAGCTTGTACTTGAACATGCCTTGATGACACCTCATATACCTCACAACATGCATTGAAGATTGGAGGTAGTCAAGAGAGCCAACACAAGTGCAAGATGTTCACTCAAGCCGAAGAAGTCCAAGAAAGTGCGAAGGAGCCAATACATTCCAAGAAAACTCAAAGGTAACATTTTTAGAATGTATTTAGAGTCCTCTTGATATTTTGTAAATTGCACTTTCAATAGGTTTTCAAATGGTTTTCATACTTAAGTTTTTTACATCTTTGAAAATCATACACACACCCAAAAATGTGTTTGAAAACCTAGGACTTAAGCCCAAAGACCATGGCCCAAAAGCCCATGAACTTTTAAAATTAAAATGGAATTTTACACAAGGCCGGTCGATCGGGGCGTCCCGGGCGACCGCGGCAAGGTAGCTAGAAATCCAGCACTTGCGAGAGAATAGCGGGCCGGTCGACCGGGGGATGCCGGGAGACCGCGGAAATGGTTCTGTGGAATCAGAACAATTCCGTCATGGGTTTGGGCGGGCAACCACCGTGGGTCGGTTGACCGCGATAGGGTTTTGCGCTTAAATGTTGAGCGGACAAGTAGCCCTCGCCGGGCGACCACCATGGGGCTGGTTGACCGCAACGGTAAGAAATTTTAAAATATAAAAGTACGCCCGATAGGGGCGGGCGACCGCTGTGGCCCGGTCGATTGCGACGGTCGGGCAAACTAGTTGTTGGGGCTTGCGCAGGTTGACTTTTTCAACCTTGTTTTTTTACAATTTTACCCCTAAACGGTCATATTTTCAAATTAGCTATATATACATCATTAAAACCTATCTAATGATGCTTTTGAACATTTGAGAAAGATCAAATTCTATTTCTTTGAGCCAAAACCTTCTTATCAAAAGCAAAACCTCTTTGAACTTGCATTTGCACATTCTATCAAGTGGAACTACATAAGCTTTACATTTTATCTTCCTTGGAGTAATTGTGAGCTAAAGAATTGTAATCCGCCTATCAAGAGGTAAAAGAGTTTTTTTATTTTTTATTTTCTTCATTGTATTTGAAGGTCTACTCTTCAGCCTGTTAAGAAAGGTGAAGATATTGAGAGGGTCTACTCTTCGGCCTGTTAAGAAATGTGAAGACATTGTAAGAGGGTGTGACCCCTCGCCAAGGCTTCGTGCAGAAAGAGTTTGTTCCCTTTGGAGTTGGAGGAGTTGGGTGTACGGCTTGGTGATTCGCCCTATTGAAGAATCTCATTGCTTTAGTGGAGTGCCCAAGGAGATAAACTTGGAAGAGTGGAGTAGGTCTTGTGATAGACCAAACCACTATAAATCTTGTGCCTTGTGGATGTTTTCTCTCCTCCTTTCCTTTGCACATTGTGGTGATTGGTAAACTCTACCATTTTCTTGTATTTATGTTTTATTAAAATATGGGTTAGAGTATATAGGCTTAAAGTAACATCTAAACCCTAGATTTTACTCTATTGATTATTTTAACAAGGTTTAGATTAACTAGTGCTTAATTAACAAATTAATTTCTAATAATCCAACTAATTAAGCCCAAATTTTTAATTGACCAATTCACCCCCCTCTTGGATTGTCACACCTACATTTCATTTGGTATCAGAGCTAAGGCTCTTAAAGATATTTTTAAATTTAAAATCTACAAGAGAAAGATCCGTGACAATCCAAATGGATTTTGAGAGAGGCCGATCCTCCCTAATTCCTCCATTTCTTGATGGAACGAATTATGGAGCTTGGAAAGTGCAAATGCTTGTCTATCTCAAATCCATAGATTATGATATCTTAGATGTCATTGAAAGGGAATTTTCTATTTCAAGAAAAAGTACTAAAAATGATTTAAAATTATTTTTCTTGAATTCAAAAGCAATGATTACTTTGTGTTGTGGTATAACTCCAAACATTTTTGAGAAAGTCTCTAAATGCATCAATGCAAAAGATATTTGGACCACATTAGAAAATATTTTTGAGAAAAAATTTTGTCTCTTTTCAAATGATAACATTTTTGAACAAAAAGAGACTTTTTACAAAAATCTCTTACAAATGAAAATTCTTTCAAACATTCAATCTCCGATTTGGAAAGTCAAATAGATAATTTAAAATCGAAAGTAAATGAAAGTTTGAAAAGTAATGAAAGATTAAGTCATTTGAGCAAAATTTTGATAAATAAAAATGATGACTTAATTAAAAGATGCAATGCCTTTGAAATAGAAAATAAAAGCCTTGAAAACACAAACAAGGATTTAAATGAAAAATATATACTTATTTGTGAAAATGAAGAAAACTTAAAAGCTAATTTATCTCAACAAATAAATTGCCTTGAATCAAGTAAATGAGGTAAAATGAGTAAATAAAGAACTCGCTATAAAGAACCAAGGATTGCAAGAAGAGAAAGACAAACACGTTTGTCATCATGTGCATTCTTGTGGTTCTTCATGTTCCTTATCTACCAATCATTACGCATGTACTTATTGTGGTAGATTAGAACATCACAAATCTAGGTGTAAGCTTAGATTTGTGAAGTCAAACAAGTTTGTTTGGGTAAGAAAAAATACACTCCCGCAAACAAACTTAGTAGGAACCAAAGTAATTTGGATTCCAAAATTTCCCATTAAAACTATTCATTTTATATGTTAATGTAATATGTTGTGCTTTAATTGTTATATCATTTGAATTCTCTCTAGATACTATTTCAATGTTGCATTTATTGTATCCTGATCACATGTGCTTAAACGATATATCATTTTATTTTTGTGCTTAGATACACATCTTTATACCTGAGTCAATATAATGTATCTTTGCCCATAGAGCTTCATGATCACATCATTCTCATTCTTAGTCTATGTAGAAAACTAGAATACATCTCTATAGACTATATTCTTATGCTTTATTGAATATCATTCTAGTATGTTCAGTCTAAGTACTTACATCACATAATAAATCTTCTTGCACTTAGTAATCATCCACAATAAAAATCCATAATAAAAAATTCATTGTGAAAACCATATGTGTGCTTTCATGAAAATAAACCACCCATTTGCCCAAGAGTTCAACTTGATCTTTCAAGTCCATTTCCTCCATATTTGAACTCTATCCAGGACAAATTTGGCACTTGCTAGATGTTAGAACAATCAACTTGTTTGGGGTGTCATCTCTAGCAAAATTAAGAAGTTAAAAGCCATGTCTAAGGAAATCAACTCAAATCTTTTCTTAGACATCTCTTGTGCCATGGGTGAATAAATATGTCTATTACTTTGCACCTAGTTGTCCTTCAAACCCATTCTTGTGTGCTTAATGATTGTCATTAAATACATAAGTAATCTTGATGGGCTAAAGTAGATGTGTTCCAAAAGTATTAAAATGAATATCTTCTCATGGCTAAGACGAAACTATCTAGTCATGAAAGTTCATTTTGGAATGCATGTAACCAAGGTGTTTATCACTTGAAATTCTCTAAGTCCTTGGATCTTTTCCTAAATTCATATAAGAATATATTATATAGGGAAGTTGAAAATGAGTCTAGATTCAATGTATGATACTCATTTGAGTAAAATTAAAAATCTCATAGGAATCTAGTATCATTTTTAGGCATTTACCCATGATGGTGGTTGACATGCAATACATTGTTATGGGAACACTTATCTCCCTCCTGCTAACAGCCAATCAGAGAAGTGGTTAGTAAATTGGGGGAAGGGTTAAAGAACCCAGAACGCTAGCTCAAGCTTTTCGAGAAGAGTATGGGTTAGTTCCTCCATGTTTCCTCCAGCTTCTTCCCTAGCTCTTGTTAGTTTGGCCCTGGTTTTAGATTAAATATTGATTCTTATGCCATTAATCTCTGCTTTTAAAGCTTAGTTCAGTTTAGATCAACCCAGTTTATTCAGTTCAGTTCTGTTCTTCCTTTAGTTCAGTTCAGTTCTGTTCCTATCTAGTTCTGGTCTATAATCATGGAGGATTCCCCTCTTGCTCCAGCTCCCACGGCCCATCTCCCTCTTGACTATACTTCTTTGATCTCTGATGGTCCAAATCTGAGAGATCTCATTGCTCTGGAACCCATAAACCCTCCATCCCCTGTCTGCACTTCGGATGATGAGGGTGTTGCTGAGGTTAGATCTCAGTTTGTCAACCTGAGGAATTGGTCCCCAGGCATCCCTCTCCTTGAACAACCTCTGGAAAATTCCCTAGTTTCTGATCCAGAGATGATGACTTACCCCCAACTTATACTACACAAGATCAATGCATCTCCGAATCCGAGTCACCATCTGCAAGTGCTTCGAAATAGGATTCTCAATGGAAAAATGGATAATCTTCAAGCCTCAGTTCAAGCTAAAATGCAGTTCCTTAAAAAAATTGAAAAAGAAACCAGCTCTTCACCACCCTGTGGGAGTAGCTCCTCGATCAAAAAGACAAGAAAAAACAGGAAAAAATCAAAAACCTCTGTTCAGAAGCAAATCGAGGAAGAAGAAGACCTTTTCTCCTTCTTTATAAAGCATTCATGTTCAAGCTCCAGTGAAACCCCCCTTTCAGAGGATGAACCTGACCTTGCTCGTGATAATCTAGAAAATAAAACCACCCCCCTGAATCAGAAAACCATCTTTTCTGCTTCAGAAAACCTTTTTCCTGGGTTGGTGAATACCACCCCTTTCCCCTGCCTAAAGGATATTCCAGCTTGGGTATCCCACTCCATGTCAAAGCCCATTCCCTACTTGGAAAAAGTCTTTTCACTCCCCAAGCTCCTACCCCTGTATCTAGACAAATGCTGCTGCCTAATTTTGAAAAAGGTCAGACATCTCTTTTAGAAGCAAAGGAAAAAAACCCCGGAAAGGAAAATATGTGTCTGACTGAGGTTTCCTGCCCGGCTAAAGCCTCAATGACAACCGGTAATACTGACTTTATTTTGACTCCCGTGCCCAATCCTATCAAGGAAAAGAACAAAAATACTTTTCAGTCCCCACCTTATCCTATTGTGAAGCCAATTGAGCTGGAGGGAAACTCCCGCCCAGCCCAATTTCAAACCTCACCTTGTCCTACATCTCCCGAGGAAGGAAGGAAGAACTCAAAATTTGACCAATGTAAGCTCTCTGCGGTCCCAAACAGCTCAAGTCTGTCCATTCCTTCTCTTCTCGAAATCAGTAATGTGTGTATAGAGGCAAAGCCAGTTGCTCTTGGTTCTTCGAATGAGGTAAACCCAATTGCAAGTGGGCCTTCCCGCCCTACCCAAATGCAAAACAAACACAATAATGCCCTCACCAGTTTTGATAAAGAATCTGGGATTCTGCAGCCAAGAATTGAGACCTTGATCTCCAACACTAAGGATTTCCACCAGTGCTCCCTTCCTTCGATCCGTCCATTGGATCACTCCCCTGGACATCCAGATCCCATTGGCCACCCCAAGGCTAGCTTTGATCCGGAGATTACTCATGCTAAAGATGAAGCTGCTCATGCTCCATGGAAAATGCTATTCAGCAGCAACCTTCCAAATCCTGTCCCTACCAACCTCAAACCAATCACCCTTGATGAAGAAGAAAAGGCTAATTTGGTTCTATTTTTCCAAGATGAAGAAATCGTCCCCCAAGAGACTAAGTGGGCAAATTGTCTGGTAGCGTACTTCTTAGGGAGAAGGCCTTATTTCTTATCCCTCCGAGACAGCCTTGCTCGCAAATGGAAAATCAAGGGCGACCTCAAACTCTTCACTCTAGAAAATGGTTTCTTTCTTTTCAAATTCTCTTGCCCTGAAGATTGTGTGCATGTTCTTGAACACCATAGTTATAACTATGGTGGCAAACCGCTCCTCCTGAAATGATGGGACCCCGACAACTCTCTCCAGAAAGCATCCCTCTCAGAAATCCCCATTTGGGTTAAACTCCCCGGGCTTCACCTTAAGTTTTGGTCTTCCCATTGTTTGAGCCGAATTGCTAGCTTAATCGGGAAACCCCTTTACATGGACACCCACACTGATGAGGCAACTAGCTTAAACTTCGCAAGGATTTACATCCAAGTAAGAGTCGGGCAGCCCCTACCAGATTCCATCAAATTAAGAACTTCCACAGGAGAAATTGTGCAAAAGATAGAATATGATTGGAAACCTAATGCTTGCAAGCATTGTTAGGATTTTAGCCACGCAACAGAGTTTTGCATCCATCACCAAAACCCTATGCAAGTTCAAACCATAAACGCATGGAGGCCCGTTTCCAAGATTTGTGAGAGTGCAGTTCAGCCCCCAACTGAAATTCCTCCGATCAGTGCTGCGTGTTCCCACCCTCATATCAGCATTGGGCAAGGTGTGTTTCCCCACAGTAATGTTTCAAATTCTGTAAACAAATACTCAGCTCTTGAAGACCTTGATTCTGAGACACCCGGGGAGTCCTCTTCAAAGATTCTGAAGTCTTCTTCCTCTTTAGAAACTGATTCTTCTGAGGGAGCTTGGCAAAATGTTAAGAAAAAGAAGGATAAAAAAGGAAATTCCCCAGCTGCTCTACTTCGGCTCCATCCATTATGTGTAATTCCTTCCATTTCCAAATCCCCTCTAAAAATAGGATAATTCTGTTGGAGGTTATTTTTTCTGCTTGTTTGTTGCCCCCCTTTTTGGCTTTTATGTTTTGTTTGTTGTTAAGGCCTGGTGCCTTCTTGCTGTTGTATGGGACTCTCCTCTAGAGGTCCCCTTTGGTTGTCTTTTGTTTTCTTATGTTAGGGATTGCTTGGTTCTTCTTGATGTATCTTTCTATCTTTATTAATATATCAGGTGGGGGTCCGCCTAACCCCAGCTTACCCACAAAAGAAAAACACTTATCTCCCTCACATTTTGGTTTTCTATAGGCCTATGCACTTTGTGCTTAGTGCCTTATCTTTATAGAGATGGTATGTGGATGTAAAACATAGATGTTTGGACCATGAACCTTATGTGTCATGTTCCTTGTGTCCAAACATGGTAGACTATCCATGAATACTTTAAAATGTCATGTTGCTCATGATTACCCATAGTGATATGCTCTTGCTTACATGAGCCATGGATGTCTCTCTCAGACATAGTCCTCTATAGTCAAATTTCTCTTTTGTCTGAGTCCTATAGATTTGAGCTAAAATAGCTTATCCATATAATCTATAGGCTTATCCCCTTGTAAGGCATTAGCTAAATGGTAAACTTAAAGTTAAAAGCTACTCAATTGGTACTCTTAGTCCTCTTACCTAGTAAGTTGGAGAGTGTACACTCATCTCTTTAATTAAAACATCTAACCTATTTGACTTCTAGCCAACATCTTAACCATGATTAGCCGTATGTGCCTAGTTAGGGGAGCATGGTCCGCTAGGCTGTCATTTCTTTTGGTATTACTTGATTACTCCTAGCAATCATGCATTTGTAGCCCAAGGGTTGATTGTAAATCGTTCACCTCTAAATCCCTTGGTGCTTGGGGTGGACAGCCCTTTGGATTCATAATTTGTATGAGTCACTAACAAAGGGGGACCTATACATGTGTATTGTCTGTCCATCCATCTTATCATATGATGTTTGATGTGTATACTACATCACATATGATAAGTACACTCATGTGGAGCCTCATTGCTCCATATGTGTTGTACTTTGGGTCTTGACTTATGCCTTCATGTTGAGATTATCTCTCATGTATATCAAGTTCCCTTAGCCTGAGCCTTAGTGTCATATCCGTATAAGCTTTATACTTATCTTGGATGAACTCATGTGATTTCATTATTTCCAATGATAAGTATCTTGTTCTAGAGTTTGAAAACTCTCTAGAACTCTCCTTTATAGGATAGGCTTAAATTGATCATATCATTGCCTATGAAGTTGTCTCTTATCATGTGGTTTTGAAGATAAAGATATCCTCAATCATGATAAAATTCTGTGGCTATACGTTCACAGTCATATCTATAGCCACTCTATATTATCATGCCTTACATTATAGGCTTTACCAAAGACTATGACAAATACTTAGGAGGAGAGCTGATGGCCTGAAGAACTTCAGTAGATTGATTTGCTCATCAGCAGGCTTGTCTGTGGAAGAAAAGACCAATTCAGATAATTGGTCATTCACAGCTTGTCTAAGGTGCTTGTCTCCCTCCATCATGCCAGATATAATAAGATAATAGATGTACACAATTTTTCTCTGTCCAACTCGACATTCTTTCCACAGTGAAGGATGAACAGAGACTAAGAAAATTGATAATGCATGACTAAAGGCTGGCATGTGCATTACCTAAATCCTCTCAAAGATGACATTTTGATGAGATAGAGGATTTAAAACAAGTACCCAATCTCTCAATCCGGGAAGATTTGTAAAGATGCTATCCTTACATGGAAGAAAGGGTCAAGCATTGGTCTAAGCTCTTTTAAATATTCATCAGTAGAAGAGCTCCGGATAGAAGAATGCAAAGTTCAATTTTACTTCTTTCGAGAGATTTTCAAATACCACTTTTATCATTTTAAGAGATATTAATTGAAATGTGGTATCAATCTTCCATCGTTTGTTCATGTATATGGAGCATTATAGTTGTTATCTATATATACATGATCTTTGGTTGCCATGGATGTATACCTCATTGGTTTCATTCTCTTATCCATGTGCTTATTAGACTATACTCTCTTCATTGTCATATCTTAAGTCTAATATTCATCTATTCCAATTCAAACTGTGATTATCATTTGAATGGAGCAAAAATCTTGAATGGTTAAGGTGATTTCAAATCAACGTCCTATGTGCTTGGAACTCACATTTAGACTGGATGCGCATAATCAGGGGGAGCTTATATTTTCATATGTGTAAATCTCTAAGGGTAAGCAACTTAAGATCTCTAAAGTTATATTATAGTTCAGAGCATATCCATGCTCTGGAAGAGACTTGTCTGCTTATTGTCCAGAGATAACCTCATGAAGCAACTTGTGAACCTAAATGGTTGTGTCATAGATCTGAGCATATCCTTGCTTAAGTAGATACTTACATGCTTAAAAAGTTGCTAATGGAGCCCAAGTGTTCAAATCATTCACCTTTGCCATCATAGTGTCCTCTCATGCCCTATCACATAGGTTTCACCTAGGGCCTCTGACAAATTCATAGGAGGGAGAGCAAAATGGTTTCTTATTCATTTTTATACAGACCATTGTGATGTGCTCACTTGGTATATTGCCCCATACTTGTGCTAAACTTGCAAAATCTCAGATCAAAATAAAATAAAAAAAACTGCTTATCATGCACTGTACTTGATTTTTTCCTGCAAATCTTTATGATAAGCATTATATGAGAAAAAATGTCATATCATTAGTAGATTCATGGGCTATAGAAGTAATGTATAGTATATATTCTTCATCTATACCCATTCTCAAACGTATAAGTGTTTTACACTGTCATTTCACATGTCTATATTTGACTAGGCTTATCAATGCATTTCACTTTTATTTTCTACTTTGATAAGCATCATAAGAGCTTAAATGTCATATCATATACCCTATATATAGCTTATATAAGCTATCATTCATCTTGACATCCCACTTGCACTTTCACTTGCATATCCCTACCTTTTTGCTGCTGCCAAAAGGGGGAGAGTTTTGGGAATTGATTCAGTAGTCCAATTGTATATGCACCATATGCTTTACATTATCATTTTACACATGTGCATATAGTGAGGGGGAGCATTGCTCTATTATTTATATCATATCATGCTAATTCATCTATTTGTTTGAAATCTCCTACCTCCATAATCAATTTGTTTGCTATCATAAAAAAAGGAGAGAATGTAAGCCCAAGGGTTCCTATGAGTTAATCATTCACCTTACTTTCTTGTTTTGATGTTAGCAAACCAAATTGATTAGCATTTATGAACTAATGTGTTGCTTTGAGGTGTTGTATTATATACAGGAATTTCATGTCATTGTCGCCGTTACAAAACTCTTCTCAACACATGGCTTGTGGATCAAGAAGCAAAGGAACCAAGAGCCTAGACCTACAGTAAAGACATCCTCATTTGAAGATGTTCAAGTCAAGAAGCTTGAAGATGAAGATTCCACAAGTTCCTTGCAAGTGTCAAGAAGGAGCTTGTAGTTGAACATGCCTTGGTGACTCAAATCCCACTAGGCAACCCAAGAGGGGGGTGAATTGGGTTTCTTTAAAAAACTTATTCTCTTTAAAAACTCCTTACCAAAATTACCCTAGTATTAACTTTTCTCAATCAAGTTAGTTTGATTAATTAAGCTTAATAGTAATGATGTAAACTTTACTCCCTAGTTGATTTTATAACTTGACTAGGATGATGAGATGCTTAATTAGAAAGAGATTAATATGCAATTTCAACTTAAGTGCTAATCACTCACTCAAGCAAGGATATGAATATTAAAGCACCTACAAGAGAGAGTAAGAGAGATGTGTACCAATCACCAATCAAGAGAAGGAGGTAGAGAGACAAGAGGCTTTGACACAAGCGCTTTTATAGTGGTTCGGTCTTAAACGCAAGACCTACTCCCCTCTTCTCAAGTTTGCTCTCCTTGAGGTATCCACTATCTTCCAAGGCAGTTAAATACGGCGTTCCTTTCCCCTTGTACAATTCGAGGGTCCAAGCTCCAAGGGTCTTAAATACGGCGCCCTTTTTTGCCAAATACAATGAAGAGAAGAAGATGTTGCTCACTTGCCTCTAGATAGGCTAATACAAAGTAGAGCTCACAATGCACTCTCAAAGATAATTACAAGTAATGCCTAAACCAATCTCAAATGATTTTCTCAAATCAAGGAACAAGAGGTTGGTGAGAGAAAATTAACCCAAAATGATTGCAAGTAGTTTTCAAGGGTTCTTTTGAGTTGGAACATGTTCATCTATTTGTTTTAGGTCCATACAATGTGTATATATAGAGTTCCAACTCAATATGACCGTTTTGGGGGTATTTCGGTCATTTTCGGGTAAAAAAACTACTAGCCGTTGGACTCCCAACGGCTCTATTTTTTTTGTGTCCAGATTGCTTTCTCGGAGCTCTGAGAAATGTCTCGGAGTTCTGAGAAAATTCTCGGAGCTCTGAGACTGGATTTCCAACAATTAGCTTCCAATTTGAAAAATTCATATCTCCTTCGTTTCTTGTCGAATTTCGACGTTCTTATACTCTACGGATATGAGAAAAATGAGAGCTATCTGTTAAAAATATTTTCAAAAATATTTGAAAATATTTTAAACAAATTTTGATAGGATTTAGTTGCTAGTCCAGATTGTACTCTTAAAACTCTGCTTTGTTCAATGTAGTGTTGAATGCCATATGGGACCCAACATGTTGGTGCACCACCATGGCCATTAACTTATCCATTTAAGTCCTTAAAGGGTGTGTTAGTCTCTTTGAAAAATATATTTTTAGGGGTTTTAAGGTGTGCCTTGATCAAGAAAAAATACAAGAGAGAAAGGTGATACATACTACAATTCTAAGTACTCCCTTGTTCTCTTGAGCCAATCTTCATTTGATCTTCAATGGTGTGCTTAGCTTGCTTTGGGATCTTCAAGGTTGAGCTTCTTTGCTTGACACCTTCAAAGGATGATGCCACCATTTGGTTCAAGCTCCTTTGCAAGTTGTTGATCCACAAGCTTTGGCCTTCATTGATCTTCCTTTGTTTGTTCAATGCTTTGAGATGGTTGTGTGGAACTTCTCCTTGGTTGATCCTCCAAGGTATGGTTTGTCCAAATATGCTCTAGCTCATTTGTCCTTTGTTTGGTTCATCTTCAAGCATAGGCTATCAACAGTGTGTGCTAGCATGGATTGCAATCTGAATTCCCTGTGTATAGCACAACACTCAAGGCAAACAATTAGTCCATAAAAGACTAATCAATTTGTGTTTGTTAATCATCAAAACAAGGTGATTGAATGAACCCATGGGAAACCCTTGGGCTAACAATCTCCCCCTTTTTTATGATGACAAACCAAATTGATTAGAGAGGTGAGAGGATCCTCTTATGAGGATTAGATAAACAATGTAAGCATAACTACTCCCCCTCAACATATGCATGAGTTATATTTAATAAATTATAGTACAAGAATGCATATGATTATGGATCTAATCAATTACACAAATTCTCCCCCTTTTGGCATTAGCAAAAGGGAAGGATTAAACATTTAAGCATAATACAAAAAGCATCAAAGATATTCAGTGAGACTAGATGCTTCCCTAGCTTCTTATCATGATTAGCCAATGAAATCAAAGTATATATGGCATGATAAGAGATAACCAACGTAGGAAAGGAATAACACAAAACAAATCAAGCCTATGTTGGAAAAACAAAGAGACATTCTAATTTTAGCTTAAATTTTTAGGGTATATCGTAGTATATGAATAAAACCAATATAAATCTACCATATGAGCCATAATACATTAATAAATTAGCAAGTTAAAGCTTATATTTTACTTATCATGAGAGAAAACAAGCAAGTTTAAAGTTTAGCATGATAAGCCCCTAATTTGTTTGAATCCCTATTAGAATCTTATCATGAAGTGATGTGTAGTTATTATATCAAGTAAAACCTGTCATGATAAGCAAGAATAGGTATAATGAAAGTTAAGAACTCCCCATTTTGAATTGCCATGCATATGGTTAACTTTTAGCACATTTCATGACAAGATAGTGAGGTATATCATGAGTATATGAGTGAAAAACTAAAACACACATGATAACCATTCAACTTCATAGAAATTAGGATGAGCAAGTGTAATATACTTCTATGAATGAGAATCAATAGTGATATTAAGGTTTTAACACAAAATTCAAAAACTTGATCATGAAATCCTTTTTTTTTTTTTTTTGTTAAAGATATGCAAGTTAAAGCACAAATATGTGGGGAATATCAAAATGGACAATCCACACAAGTCATTATGGTACATACGATTCTAAATATAACACTAGTAAGCTTTCACCCTTTGTCTTTGTCATTGGCCTTAGGTGAAACCTATATGACAAGGCATGACATGCCACAATAGGCTAAAGGTATGAAAGTGAATATATGGCCAACAAAGAAACTTATCATGATTATATATACTAAATAACTTTCGAAACACATGATAAGGATGTCTAATTATAGAAAATAAAATAAACAACTCGAAGAAAGATCCTATGAAAGAGATTCTAGGGAATACACAAGGTAGACTACTAGAATGAAAACTTATCCTTGGAATGACAATTACCACATATTAATACCAAAACGATACAAAATGAAATCAAATAGATGATCCAAGGTAAGTATGAGGCCTAGTGGTTATGACCTTAAAATCTAGGCTATGGGCTTACTTGTCTTAAACTCAAAATACACATACAAGCACAAGACAATGCCAGTCATAACCCATATGGAGCAACAATGCTCCAAATGAGTGTACTTATCATATGCATAATGATATACACATTTAATATCATATGATAAGCCATTTAGGACAAAATCTTATCCTATTAAGCTCTCCTTTGAAAATGATAATGTAATGCATGAATCCAAAGGGATGTCCTAACATAGACTCCAAGGGATTTTTTAGAAATACTTTTCAAAGGATAACCTATTAAACTTTACCCTTGGGCTACAATGACACTTTACTCTCTAAGTGTCGGTTTATCATGATTAGTGTGATAGCCATAGTGTAGCTCCACATGATAAACAAGTATAGCACAAAAGATTTGCAATTTAGAGCACATGCTCCTCCTAAGTGTGATATTGATTTTACTATTTCAAATTTTGCTTCCCTTAAGTGTTTACCATATAAACTAGATAGGGAGATCACACAAACATATATCTATTCATGTTTGAGATGTTGGCACAAGGCCAATTTGTTAGATATTTTAATTAAGGTGAATGTACCATCTCCCTCTTAGAATCTAAGAAGGCTAAGGGCACCAATTGAGTGACTTTTAAGATTAAGGTTTAACATCTCATACGTGTAGATATTATCAAACAAGGGGTGATAACTATAGAATATGTATAAACCAATTTTAGTTCAATTCTATAGGACTAAGACATAGTGAGCATGGTCGATAAGGTACCATGTCTTAGAGAGACATCCATGATTCATGAAGGTAAGAGTATACCTCACGAGAAAGATATGATCATCAAGGTTTACATAGATAATCTATCATATTTGGACACAAAGGACCATGACACATAATGTGCATGGTCCAAACATTTCATCTACATCCACAACCACATGTAAAATGACAAGGCATTAGGCACAAGATGCATAAGCCCATTGAAAACCAAAAACATGTGGGAGACACATGTTCCCATCACAATTTAATGTATACAACCACCATAGTGAATTTTAATTTTACTTAAGTGAGTAAATGCCCAAATATGATTCTAGATTCCTATGATATTTTTATTTCAAGTCATACATTGAATCTAGGCATATTTTCAACTTTTCTACATATTTTATCCTTTTGTGTTTCTAGGGAAAGATCCAAGGATTTTGAAATATTTTTATCATATGATAGAAACCACCTTGGACACATGTATTCCAATATGAGCTTTTATGACTACTTGAAGTGAATTACATATAAAACACCTATACATTTCAAGATTCAACTTAGTCATGAGATTATCCAATTAAAGCTTTTGGAAATATACTAATTTTTAACCCATCTATTATTCTTATTACATTTGATGAAAATTACTAAGTATGTACTAGAATGGGTTTGATAGGACAATTAGGTACAAAGAATAAACATGTTTATTCACCTAGGGTACAAACAGATATGTAAGAAGGAATTTTAAGTAATTTCTTAGACATAGCATTTAGTTTCTTAATTTTGCTAGAAGATATATTAAACCAATTTAGATACTTAATTATCTAGCAAGTGCCATGTTTGTCCAAAATAGAGTTCAAAGAATAATACTTTAGCATTTTCTCAATTTTTGCTCAAGTATTATTTGATTGCAAAAAATTTTCATTTAAGTTCAAGTCTTTAAACCTATGGGTTTCTTTTCTTTTGGTTTTGCTAGAATGATGTGATCAATTAACGTAACTCCTAGCAACTACCAAAATGGGTTCAAATTTTAAAGATGCACTTGAAGATTTAATTTGAACATATGGGCAATATGTGTGATTGAATATTCTATAAGCATAATTTATGGTTTTCACTTTAAGTTTTTTAGAGTGGTTTTCTTTTGTGGATTTTCACTAAGTGCAAGAAGATCTAAATCGTAATGTATGCACTTAGAGTGGTGGTTCTAATTATGATATTCAATTAAGCTCATATGTATTAAAGTCTCATATTAACTAAGTTTGAGCATATAGACTTTAAATTTTAAAGTGATATATAGATATATGTTATTTAAGCAAATATGAGCATATGATATCTACGTACACATGTTTTGAAAGGATTTTCAATTTAAGGCACAACATGTATTGATACAAAAATTTTTTTAAACAAGAATAAGCACATTGTATCAACAAATTTATTTTCCAATGATATTCAATTAAAGCACATCCCCTAATCTAAGATAAACATAATATAGATCATGTTGGGGGTTTTGGAACCCAAACCATCTTGGTTCCAAGCAAGTTTGTCCTAGGTGATAAGTCATTTCTAACCCAAACAAACTTATTACTTTTTACAAATCTAAACTTGCACTTAGATTTGTAATGTCCAAATCTACCACAAAAATCACAAGACATATATGAGTAGGTAGATGGACAAGATAAACAACTACAAGAATGTTTAGGTTCACAAACATGTTTAGCACATTCTTCTTGTAAGGTTTTGTATTCCAACTCAATCTTTTGTTTTTCTAATTTCATCTCCTCAATGTTATTTTTCATATTTTCATTCTCATGAGATGAGCTCATTTTAAACTTTTCTTCTTCTTCTTTTAGTTTCAATTCTTTTAGTTCATTTTTCAACAATTCAACTTCTTCAATGAATTCTAAGTTTTTTTTTTTCAAAGTGTTCTATCCTCCATCAATTTCTTTTCTTCATTTAACAAGATTTGATAATCATTTTGGAGTTTTTCAAATTCCTTAGAAATTGAGTTGAGAGAGTTTTTAAGTTTTTGATTTTTGGAGACTTCAAGATTTAAGGCATTATTTAGTTTCTCACATCCATCAATAAGTTCATCAATAGTAAGAGACTCATCCCTATCTAAATCATTATTTTCTTCATTGTTGTTTTCTAGTGCCATAAAATATTTTACATTGAAAATATTTTCAAGTGATGTCCATATTTCTTTGGCATTTTTACAATTAGATATTTTGTCAAATATGTTGGATGACAAAGAGCAACATAAAGCAATCATGGCTTTTGAATTCAAAGAAAATATTATTTTATCATATTCACTAATTTTTCTAGATTTTAAGTTTAGTGCAAAGCCATTTTTAATTACTTTTAATAATTCACTATCTAGACTCTTTAGATAAGACCTCATACGGATCGATCAAGATCCATAGTCGGTTCCATCAAAACAAGGAAGTCTAGAGGCCATTAGGTTGCCAATATAGATCTTTTCTCTTGAAGAAATTTGAAAGTTCAAAAATCAATATAAGAGCCTTTAGCTCTGATACCAAGTGAAATCCCACTAGGCAACCCAAGAGGGAGGTGAATTGGGTTTCTTTAAAAAACTTATTCTCTTTAAAAACTCCTTACCAAAATTACCCTAGTTTTAACTTTTCTTAATCAAGTTAGTTTGATTAATTAAGCTTAATAGTAATGATGTAAACTTTACTCCCTAGTTGATTTTATAACTTGACTAGGATTATGAGATGCTTACTTAGAAAGAGATGAATATGCAATTTCAACTTAAGTGCTAATCACTCACTCAAGCAAGGATATGAATATTAAAGCACCTACAAGAGAGAGTAAGAGAGATGTGTACCAATCACCAATCAAGAGAAGGAGGTAGAGGGACAAGAGGCTTTGACACAAGCACTTTTATAGTGGTTCGGTCTTAAACCCAAGACCTACTCCCCTCTTCTCAAGTTTGCTCTCCTTGAGGTATCCACTATCTTCCAAGGAACTTAAATACGGCGTTCCTTTCGCCTTGTACAATCCGAGCGTCCAAGCTCCAAGGGTCTTAAATACGGCGCCCTTTTTTGCCAAATACAATGAAGAGAAGAAGATGTTGCTCACTTGCCTCTAGATAGGCTAATACAAAGTAGAGCTCACAATGCACTCTCAAAGATAATTACAAGTAATGCCTAAACCAATCTCAAATGATTTTCTCAAATCAAGGAACAAGAGGTTGGTGAGAGAAAATTAACCCAAAATGATTGCAAGTAGTTTTCAAGGGTTCTTTTGAGTTGGAACATGTTCATTTATTTGTTTTAGGTCCATACAATGTGTATATATAGAGTTCCAACTCAATACGACCGTTTTGGGGGTATTTCGATCATTTTCGGGTCAAAAAACTACTAGCCGTTGGACCCCAAACGGCTCTATTTTTTTTGTGTCCAAATTGTTTTTTCGGAGCTCTGAGAAATGTCTTGGAGTTTCGAGAAAATTCTCGGAGCTCCGAGACTGGATTTCCAACAATTAGCTTTCAATTTGAAAAATTCACATCTCCTTCGTTTCTTGTCGACTTTCGACCTTCTTATACTCTACGGATATGAGAAAAATGAGAGCTATCTGTTAAAAATATTTGAAAATATTTTAAACAAATTTTGATAGGATTTAGTTGCTGGTCCAGATTGTACTCTTAAAACTCTGCTTTGTTCAATGTAGTGTTGAATGCCATATGGGACCCAACATGTTGGTGCATCACCATGGCCATTAACTTATCCATTTAAGTCCTTAAAGGGTGTGTTAGTCTCTTTGAAAAATATATTTTTAGGGGTTTTAAGGTGTGCCTTGATCAAGAAAAAATACAAGAGAGAAATGTGATACATACTACCATTCTAAGTACTCCCTTGTTCTCTTGAGCCAATCTTCATTTGATCTTCAATGGTGTACTTGGCTTGCTTTGGGATCTTCAAGGTTGAGCTTCTTTGCTTGACACCTTCAAAGGATGATGCCACCATTTGGTTCAAGCTCCTTTGCAAGTTGTTGATCCACAAGCTTTGGCCTTCATTAATCTTCCTTTGTTTGTTCAATGCTTTGAGATGGTTGTGTGGAACTTCTCCTTGGTTGATCCTCTAAGGTATGGTTTGTCCAAATATGCTCTAGTTCCTTTGTCCTTTGTTTGGTTCATCTTCAAGCATAGGCTATCAACAGTGTGTGCTAGCATGGATTGACATCTGAATTCCCTGTGTATAGCACAACACTCAAGGCAAACAATTAGTCCATAAAAGACTAATCAATTTGTGTTTGTTAATAATCAAAACAAGGTGATTGAATGAACCCATGGGGAACCCTTGGGCTAACAGTGACACCTCATGTACCTCACAACATTCATTGAAGATTGGAGGGAGTAACAAGAGCCAAGACAAGTGCAAGATGTTCACTCAAGCCGAAGAAGTCCAAGAAAGTGCGAAGGAGCCGATACATTCCAAGAAGACTCAATTGTATCATTTTTAGAAAGTATTTAAAGTCCTCTTGGTATTTAGTAAATTGCACTTTCAATAGGTTTTCAAATGGTTTTCATACTTAAGTTTTTTACATCTTTGAAAATCATACACACACCTAAAAAAAAAAGTGTTTGAAAACCTAGGACTTAAACCCAACGACCATGGTTCAAAAGCCCATGAACTTTTAAAATTAAAATGGAATTTTACACAGGGCTGGTCGATCGGGGCGTCCCGGGCGACCGCGGCAAGGTAGCTGGAAATCCAGCACTTGCAAGAGAATAGCGTGCCGGTCGACCGGGGCATGCTGGGCGACCGCGGAAATGGTTCTGTGGAATCAGAACCATTCCGTCATTGGTTTGGGCGGGCGACTGTCGGTCGACCGCGATAGGTTTTTGCACTTAAATGTTGAGCGGACAAGTAGCCCTTGCCGGGCGACCACCATGGGGCTGGTCGACCGTGACGGTAAGAAATTTGAAAATATAAAAGTGCGTCTGATAGGGGCGGGCGATCGCTGTGGTCCGGTCGACCGCTACGGTCGGGCAAACTAGCCATTGGGCTTGCGCTGGTTGACTTTTTCAACCCTGTTTTTTTACAGTTTTACCCCCAAACGGTCATATTTTCAAATTAGCTATATATACATCATTAAAACCTATCTAATGATGCTTTTGAACATTTGAGAAAGATCAAATCCCATTTCTTTGAGCCAAAACCTTCTTATCAAAAGTAAAACCTCTTTGAACTTGCATTTGTACATTCTATCAAGAGGAACTCCATAGGCTTTACATTTTATCTTCCTTGGAGTGATTGTGAGCTAAAGAGTTGTAATCCGCCTATCAAGAGGCAAGAGAGTTCTTTTATTTTTTATTTTCTTCATTGTATTTGAGGGTCTACTCTTCGGCCCGTTAAGAAATATGAAGATATTGAGAAGGTCTACTCTTCGGCCCGTTATGAAAAGTGAAGACATTGTAAGAGGGTGTGACCCCTTGCCAAGGCTTCGTGCAGAAAGGGTTTGTTCCCTCTGGAGTTGGAGGAGTTGGGTGTACGGCTTGGAGATTCGCCCGATTGAAGAATCTCATTGTTTTAATGGAGCACACAAGGAGATAAACTTGGAAGAGTGGAATAAGTCTTGTGATTGACTGAACCACTATAAATCTTGTACCTTGTGGATGTTTTCTCTCCTCCTTTCCTTTGCACATTGTGGTAATTAGTAAACTCTAGCATTTTCTTGTATTTATGTTTTATTAAAACAAGAGTTATAGTATATTGGCTTAAAGTAACATCTAAACCGTAGATTTCAGTATATTGATTATTTTAACAAGGGTTAGATTAACTAGTGCTTAATTAACAAATTAATTTATAATAATCCAACTAATTTAGCCCAAAATTTTGACCAATTCACCCCCCACCCTCTTGGATTGTGACACCTACATTTCAGTACGTTTCGGTTTCGGTCCTCACTGAAATCTGAAATTTCGGATTTCGGTCGAAATTTAAAACCATGATGGATACAGATTCATTTTCGGGAATAAGGAAATAGATTTGTTTTGTGAATAAAGAGGTATTTTGGGTGGCGAATTGCTTTATTGGAAACCTCCAATATTACAGATTTTTTAGAGTATAGAAATAAAAAAATGATATGGGAAACTTGGATGATTTGGGTGAGATACAAATTTGCAAGATTTCATAGATTTAGCTAGTTCCTAATATTTTGTTTACTTTAGTTGTTAGCCTTTGCCTATTTTGTAGGTTTTATTTCTAATTTGTAGACTAATTGATAGTCTTTTCCTAATTTGTAGGAAGTTTTACTTTTTGAGTTTATAAAGAAAATGTAGTAGATGTTTTGGGGGAGTTTTTTGGAAATTGAATACAATTCTGTGTTCACATTTTGCATTGGTGAGATCCGTAGGGCTTCTTCTTATTCGTTCTTGGTTTTGTTTGATCTTAGCGTCTGGGCTGTGCCACAAGATCATGAAGCTACTTGCTGAGATGATAGTACCAAGCAGGTGGAGCCTGCTTAACGCCATAGAGTGCTTTGTGGAGGCGGCACACATGTGAGGGAAAACGGGGGGATCAATGAAACCGGGGGGTTGAGCCATGTAAACTTCTTCTTCAAGAATGCCACGAAGAAATGCATTGCGAACGTCAAGTTGACAAAGGGCCCGCCCCACATAAGTGCAATTGCCAAGACCGTCCAGAGTTATTGACGTCAATTACTCCATTAATAAATAGAGAGAAAGAGTCATAGAGAGAGAGAGGGAGAGGCTAGGGAGAGGATAGGGAGATATTTTCTCAAGCCCGTCTCTCTTTCGTGTTTACAAAGCTAAGAAAAGGAGAGGTGGGGAGTTTTTCACAAGGAGATGCTTGCTTCATGTTGTGATGAGACTAAGGAGATGCCTTTCTGGTTTTGTGTTTCAAACGAAAAGTTAACCACCCATATCGCACACTAGCCTCTTTTTTTCTACTTTGTGGTTGGCCCTTCCTCAACGAAAGGGTGCATGTATTACTCTTTATTTTCTTCTTTTCCTTTTGGGTCTCACAAATCATTCCCCATCATCAGATCTTTTTTAGAGGGAAGTATTGTTTGGTTTTAATGCCAGGTTCTCTGGAGTCGGAACGTGTGAACCAGAGAGAGAGAGAGAGAGAGAGAGAGGATATTTTGATCATACTAATCCGAAAAAATCAAGAAGCGGCTAGCTGGCAATTTTCCCGCCTACCAAATACAGAAAAAGACATCAAATTACTCCCTAAAATTTTATCAAATTTTCAAGCGTCACAGCCAATAGATAAAATCATAAGGCCCGAATTTTCCATTCTCGTGTTTTGCGGTATCACTTTTTTTATACACACGGGCCATCCGTTTGTGACCGAATTAACCATGGAGCGATTTATTAAGGCCAAAATAACTGAGGAAAGTGTTCCTGCGCAGCTGCGCAGGGAGCTCCTTGAGCTTAAGTGGCTTATAAATCCTCCCATTGGTCACTTTTTGTGGACCCGCAAAGGTGGACCTACTATACGAACCAATAGGAGGCTTTTTAAGCCACTTAAGCGCTTGATATCCCCCCCCCCCCCCCCCCCTCGACGGCTGGCTAACATATTCCCACCATTTGACCTCTCTCTCTCTCTCTCTCTCCACACACACACACAACAGGAACAGTTGGTGGGCCCAACAGAAACCATTGGTGGAATGGTGGGCCCATCTTTGAACAACGTAGGGCCCGCCCATACCACACCATAGGATAATCCAAACCGTCCATTTGATGGGTCATAAACGTAAATAGGTTGCGTCCCAAAATATTTTTCCATAGGTTGATCCTAGCCCTCCGATCTAAATAGAAACTACATCTTATGCAACCTCTATAGATTGTAGGGTTGTTATCATCGTACGGAAATGATTTTTGGGGCACAACCTATTTACATTGTGGCCCATCAAATGGACGGCTCGGATCATCCTATGGTCTGGACGGTACACTTCATTTTCAAAAATATGGGTGGGGCCTAAATTGGTACGAACCACACCATAGGATGATCCAAACCATGGACGGCTTGGATGATCCTATGTTGTGGACGGTATGCTTCAATTTGAAAAATATCGGTGGGGCTTACGATTGGGCCTTAATGTTAGTGTACGATCAACTCCATAGGATTATCCAAACCATGGACGCCTTTGATCATCCTATGTTGTGGACGACGGGCCTTAATGTTACTGTACGTACGACCACAGGATGATCCAAACCATTCATTTGATGGGCCAACCCTTTTGGGGGCACAACCCATTTACGTTATGGCCCATCAAATGGACGGCTCGGATCATCCTATGGTCTGGACGGTACACTTCATTTTCAAAAATATGGGTGGGGCCTAAATTGGGCTTTAATGTTACTGTACGAACCACACCATAGGAGGATCCAAACCATGGACGGCTTGGATCATCCTATGTTGTGGATGGTACGCTTCAATTTGAAAAAAATTGGTGGGGCCTACGATTGGGCCTTAATGTTACTGTACAACCAACTCCATATGATTATCCAAACCATGGACGGCTTGGATCGTCCTATGTTGTGGACGGGCCTTAATGTTACTTTACGACCAACTCCATAGAATGATCCAAACCATTCATTTGATGGGCCACAATGTAAATAGGTTGTGCCCCAAAAATCATTTCCATAGGATGATCACAACCCTACAATTTATAGGGGTTGCATAAGATGTAGTTTCTATTTAGATCGGAGGGCTAGGATCAGCCTATGGAAATGATATTTTGGGACGCAACCTATTTACGTTTATGGCACATCAAATGGACGGGGCATACGTTGTTTAAAGATGGGTCAACCATTCCACCAACGGTTTCTGTTGGGCCCACCAACTGTTCCTTTTGTGTGTGTGTGGAGAGAGAGAGAGAGAGAGAGAGAGAGACCGGTCAAATGGTGGGAAAGTGACATATCCTAACGTTTAACGTTAGCGAGCCGTCAAGGGGGGAAGGAATAGCCGTCAACGGCGGGGGGAGAATATCAGCGCCCTAAAAATAACCATAACATTAAGTAAAGCCATCGATTGAATTTTCATTTTTGGGGTTCCCACTAATGTTAGAGAGAGACAACTTATTGGCTTTTTCGTCCGTGCCCCTTTGCAACTTCAAAACCATATAACAATAAGCAAACAAATAAACCCATGGTATTGGCGCTGCTAGCACTCTGGTCGTTGGCTCTTGGAGATACTTGAGCTGTTCCGCTTATTCTCATTAGATCTAGGCTAGAGAACTGGCTAAAATAAGTAAGGATAGTTTGGTCTTTTTATGAGTCATGCTCAAAACAAATAAGGACATTTTGGTCTTTTCATGAATAAACAATCTACAATGTGTACTTTGGCCATAAATTGATGGCACAGCGGGATTTACAAAATGGGAAATGATATCACCACTAGGGGTGGACATGGTTCGGTTCGGTTCTGGGATATACCCAGAAAGGAATCCATTGCAATCGGTTCCCAGAATTTGGAACCAGAACCGAACCACTTATCTTTGGAACTAACTGAGCCAAGACCGAACTTGATCGGTTCGGTTCTGGGTTTACCCAACTTTTATTTTATAATTTTTTTCCCATTTATTGGCAACCAAAAACGTTAAGTTTGAAAGGCAACAAAAAACGTTAAGTTTAAATCGCAACAAAAAACGTTAAGTTTAAAACTTAAAAGGCAAAGAAAAACGTTAAAGGGGTGGGTGAATTTATCCTCAAGCAGTAGTAAACCATTCTCGCAGAACCGTTATGGGGAGGGGGGTGATTTTAACCGTTGTGGGGGATGTCATCACTCTCGGTTCTCGGTTCTCGGATCCCAAACTCAGAACCGAACCAATTGCAATCGTTTTCCAAACAACTGAACCGGAACCAAACCACTATGGAACCAAATCGAACCGAACCAAAGTGGTTCGGTTCCTCGGGTTGGACCCGAACCATGCCCACCCCTAATCACTACTACGATATTTTGATGACTACACTCCTCATATTATTAAAAAGTACGGTACGGCCCGCACCGTAGGGTGAACCAAACCGTTCATTAGATGGGCCACAACCTAAATAGGTTGTGCCCCAAAAATTATTTCCATAGGTTGATCATAAATTCCTAACCCTCCGATCTATAGAGCAGCCCTCTAATATCCAGTCCCTCTATAGATCGGACGGTTAAGATAAACCTAAGGAAATGATTTTCGAGGTACAAGCTATTTAGGCTGTGGCCCATCTAATCGACGGTTTGGATCATCCTATGGTACAGGTCATACCATACTTTTTAATAAAGTGGTGATATCATTTCCCTTGCAAAATTCACTTAAATGTGATAAAAAAGGCAAAGTTTTTTCCTTCGTTCGCAAAATTCCCTAGAAGTAACTTACCACTACACAGATGAATGCTATTGTCATTCTAATAAAATGACGGTTGGATGGAGAGCTTGACCTTTAGTTGATCTGGACTGTTCATCAGAATGGCCCTATGTTGGATCTCTAATAGCCAATGATCACATCAATCAAACTTTCCACATTCATACTGGCGTGATTTCTGGACCGTCAGATGAATGGTGTGGATTCGATCAAGACTGGGGAGAGAGCCATAAATTGGACCTGCCTTCAATTTTAGAGTTCGTTTTTTTAGGTTAGCTGGGATCGAACCCCCGACCTCAGAGTACAAAATGGAAATAATATATTCACCCCGTCCATTTCTTTTACTAGGGACAGGTCCTTGCAGTGTAAAAAAGTTGACTCATAAGTCATAAATACACTAAGGGGCTAATAAATCACTTCCCTTTGCAAGTCCCAACACCACGCTTGCTTTTATCGCCACGTCAGCCATGGAAAAGGAAAAATTAAAGCCTTGTAAGCCGAAAATGGCCCTAAAGATAATGAAAAATAGAAAAAATTCCTCTCCACCATGCCAATTGCCGAATCCACCACAAAACGCAATCCTCAACTCAAAACCCGACATGTGGCAAATTCTTCACCTTTGAAGATATCTTCCCCTCCAAGTGCCATAACGCTTACCTGGCAACAGCCCGAAAAATATCTCCCCAGAGAATGAGCATTCATCCAACACGTGTCCACCTACGGGCCCACAATTAATTAGATCTCACCGAAGCCATGAAAAATATCCGAAGCAGTGAGGGAAAGTGAGCCACGTCAGCGATAGTTGGAGATCTCAGGATATCTCTTTGTGGTGATTGACGTGGCAGATACGGGCCAAAGAAGGGTTCTAGATATTTTTTGCTATCGGTTTTGAGTCAGTTACCATTAGAAGAGGGGTTATCTCGCTTCACTTCTGCTAAATTTAGCAGTTCTCTTCGTCTAGATATTTTCAGAAGAATAAGATAGAGAGGGTGGCAGTGAAGATAGTAGGATTTCTGAGTGGAAAGAGAGAAAATGGGGGAAGTTCTTGGCACTAAAAACATGGATTTCTCTTTACAGGAGGAAGAGGAAGAAGAAGAGCAAGAGTTGAAGAAAGATCCCTTGATGAGATGGGAGATCTTTCTTCCTCGGACATCTCTACGAGTTCTTCTGGTGGAAGCTGATGATTGCACTCGCCAGATCATCACCGCACTCTTGCGGAAATGCAATTACAAAGGTGAGTTTGGAGTTTCTCTCTTGTGATTTCATTTTATTTTTTTGTTTTTTTCTTTTTACAATTTTATTTGTTGAGATTATGATACGTACTTGTTTTGTGTATGTGCTGTAGTTACAAAATAGTTATTAGATAGTTTACTTATGCTAGGGTTGTGGTGTTAGTTTTTATTATGTGTCATGTTAGTGGGTTGATGATGTGGCATTGTTAATGTGGTTGTATTTAAGTTTATGTATTTCAATGAAATGGAGAAGAAGAGATATTGACAGCAAAGGAAACTTTGTAGGAGAGTCATGGTTCCTCACGAATCGAGCCATTAGGAGGTCCAGTTTCCTCGAATCAACCTCTCCCCCTTCTCTATTTCTATCTTTTTCTTTTTTATTTGTCTTACGGCCAATTACGCACGGAACAGATTGGATCAGATCTCCAGTTTTTGGTTTTGAATTTTGAAGTGTTTGCTGATGTTCGTCGTTATATTTGCGAATTCGGGATTATTTCCTATTTGAGCCGTTTCACGTTGTGATTTTTAATTTTCGCATCCAGAGAGTGGCTGATGGATTTAAGCTTTGAAGTGGAAGTCGAGAGGGGGGTTTGTTATTTTGTTATAGCTTTGAAGTTGGTACGGTATAGTTGTGAGAAATTAATGGTTGGTAATTAGTATAATACTGTTTTGTTAGCAGTGTTTTTATGTTTATATTCAGTTGGAAGGGCCAAAATATATCTGGAATTTTCCATTTTTTGTGTATCATAATTTTTCTAGCTTCACTTTCTTTTTCTTCCCTTTTTACGCTTATTCATTATTAAAGATGCATATCAGTAATTTTTTATGAGGTTACAGTTGAAGATTCTGCTTAAATGTTGGATGGAATCATTTCCGCTGTCATAGGCGAATCAAAAAATTTCCTTGTGATACTTTCAGGTATCAGAGTACAGGTAATGCTCTGTTTTTCAGAGAGTTTCAGAGAAGAAGAGGAAGAAGAAATGACAGAAAAAAATCTTTGATTACCCTTCTTGAATTACATTACAGTTCATATATGCTAACTCCAACTACCTACAACCGTTAACTAACCTTGGTTACATCACATGACTGACTTCTAACTATAGTTGTAACTAACTTCCATCGTATTAACCTCCTTGAGATTCAGTTCCCACTAGTTGTTTACATAATCTGACATCCATTGTGGTTGAACCCTGTTTCTCTGAAGTTTAACTCTCTCTGTTGGGTTGAGTCCTTGCTCCACTGGTTCTGTCACTTGATTCAAAAGTGTATCATTGCCACCCCCATTAAAACCCACCTTGTCCTCAAGGTGAATGGACGGAAACAACAGGTGAAATTCGTCAGCATCCTCCCACGAGGTTTCCTCCAGTGGTAATTGCTTCCACTGTACCAACCATTGTTGAATCCATTTTCCTTGCCACAATACCCGTCGCTCATTTAGAATAGCTAAAGGTTCGAGTACTGGACTATTGTCGAAGCTAATTAGTGGCAGTTCAAGTGGAACCACTACTGATCTAACATTGCCATGAAATGGTTTCAAAACAGAAATATGAAAAACAGGGTGTATTTGCGAACCTTCAGGCAACTTGAGTTTGTAAGCCACAGTCTTGGCTTTCATTCAAGCTTGAGCAGAAAGCAGATTTTCTTTGAGGCTATGTAATAACTCATCTCTGGTCCCCAAGTCTTGATCTAAAGCTTCTAACTTGGTACTTCCTCTGCAATAAGCTGGTATGTTCGGAGGAAGTTTCCCAAATACTGCTTCAATCGGAGTTCTGCCCAGGGAAGAGTGAAAAGCTGTATTATAATGGTATTCTGCCCACCCCAAAAAAATGGACCATTTAGTAGGATAGTCAGATGTAAAGGCCCTCAAATACTGTCCTAAGCAACGATTTACAACTTCTGTTTGGCCATCAGTTTGAGGGTGATAAGCCGAACTCATCCGCAATTCTGTGCCTTGTAATTGGAACAAAGTTTTCCAAAAGTTACTTAAGAAAACAGAATCCCTATCACTGACTCGTGATCTGGGAATGCCATGATGTTTACACACCATGTCCATGAACAAAGACGCAACCTTATGTGCATTATAATGCTTGGGCAAAGCACCAAAATGTGCACTTTTAGAAAACCGGTCTACGACCACCAGAATAACAGAAAATCCACGAGAGGAAGGTAAATGAGTGATAAAATCCAAGCTTAAATCTTCCCAAACCTGTTCGGGAACCGTCAAAGGTTGAAGAAGACCATCAGAAGGGACATTAGGGCTTTTAATTTGTTGGCATGTCACACAGTGAAGAACAAACTTATGAACATCTGCTTTCATAGATTTCCAAAAAAATTCGTGGCTAAGCGGATATAAGTTCTGTGAATACCAGCATGACCTCCAATGGGCGTAGAATGATATTCACGAATCATTCGTTCTTTGAGAGAAGAATTAGCAGGCAAATAAAGCTTCCCTTTAAAATAGAGTAGCCCATCCATTGTTGACCAATGAAGAGAATCTTCTGGTTGCTGATGTAATTTCTCCAGAACAGTTTTAGCTTCAGTATCCTCTGCTAATTCCTGCCTCAAAATATTCAGAAAGTCAAATTGAGGAATAGAAAGAACCAGGCAATGCACTGGTAATGAATCCTGAGTATCAACTGGCAATCGAGACAGAGCATCAGCAGCAACATTATCCTTTCCTGGTTTATACGAAATCTCATAGTGATAACCCAAAAGTTTAGTAAGGTAATGTTGTTGTTCAGGTGTTTGAATTACCTGATCCATGAGTCCCCTTAAACTCTTTTGATCAGTATGTATATAAAACTTGCTGCCCAACAAATATTGGCGCCATTTAGCCACTGATGAAGTAATAGCATACAATTCTCTGATATAAGTGGAAGCTCGTTGCATACGTGGACATAACTTCTTACTGAATAATGCAATAGGATGGCCTCTCTGCATCAACACAGCTCCAATTCCCAGCCCAGAAGCATCCGTTTCCAAATAAAAAGGTTGAGTAAAATCTGGTAATGTCAAAACTGGAGCCATTGTCATAGCTTGCTTCAAGTTGTCAAAAGCTTGTTGGGCCTCATTATGCCTTGCAAATCCATCTTTTTTAAGTAATTCAGTTAAAGGAGCTGCAATGGTAGCATAGCCTTTGACAAATTTCCTATAATACCCTGTTAAACCCAAAAAACCTCGTAATTGTTTCAGATTAGAAGGTACAGGCCAATTCAACATAGTGTCGATCTTTCTTTGATCTGGTTGAACCCCTTGTTCGAAATCACATGACCCAAATAATCAATGGAATGTTGTCCAAACAGACACTTACTAAACTTGGCATATAATGAATGAGTTTAGAACATGAGTGAGGTGAAGGGCATGATCATCAATAGATTGGCTAAAAACCAGAATGTCATCAAAGAAAATATTGACAAATTTCCGCAAAAAAGGTTTAAAAACCTGGTTCATGGTAGCCTGAAAGGTGGAGGGAGCATTTGTTAAACCAAAGGGCATGACAAGAAATTCAAGATGCCCATCATGTGTTTGAAAAGCAGTTTTAGGAACATCAGAGGGATACATTCGGATTTGGTGATAACCTGCTCGTAAATCCAGTTTGGAAAACACCTTACCTCCATGTAATTCGTCGAGCAATTCATCAACGGTTGGTATGGGAAACCTGTCCTTAACAGTAACAGTATTCAACCCTCTATAGTCCACGCAAAACCTCCAGCTACCATCTCATTTTTTTACCAACAGAACAGGGGAACTAAATGGACTGGTACTGGGTTGAATAACCCCTGAATCAAGCATTTCCTTAACTAATTTTTCAATTTCTGATTTCTGAAAATGTGGATATCTGGAAGGCTTAATATTAACAGGCTTTGCATTCGGTTCCAACAAAATACGATGATCAGTAGATCGTGGAGGAGGTAAAAAAGTAGATTCAGCAAATACCTCGGTAAACTGATGAAGAATGAGTTGTAATTCTGGAATCACCTTCTGATATGACTCTACGGTTAATTGCCCAGCTACAGTATCGGTTGATGGAGACATCAGCATGAAACAAGATGATAATCCGCGTTATCAGCCAATTTGTGCAGTTGCGTGGGTGAAATAAAATCGGACTGTTGATCTTGAATGCCTTGCAATTGAATTGGTTGTCCTTGCCATATAAAGTTCATGGTTAACGAAGTATAATCTGTGGTAACTGGACCCAAGGTTTGTAACCATTGAACACCCAAGATTACATGAGCACCCTGAAGAGAAATGACGAACAAATCTGTAACAAATGATTGAGTTTGGAGCTCGATCAGAATGTTGGGACACGCGCCTAGACACATCAGAAATTCCCCATTCCCCACATGAACTTTGAAATGAGGGGACTGAGTAATAGATAAGCCCAAAAACTTGGCTACCCTTTCCTGTATGAAATTGTGTGTACTTCCCCCATCAACTAGTATGTGAATCTTATGATTTGAAATGAATCCTTCGAGTCTGAGTGTTCTTGATACAGTGAGACCCATCAGAGCATGAAAACTAATGGTAGGGTTGTTAGGAATTTCAAGATGCTCTGTTACAGACAATTTTGGCTCGTCATAATCCAATATTTCGTCTCCATCACTGGTACCTTCCAAGAGTAACATAGATACCTGATTCTTACACTTATGGCCCGGATGAAACCGTTCTTCACAATTAAAACAGAGACCCTTTTCTCGTTTTTGCTGCATTTCAGCAAAAGATAATCGCTTGATTGGAATTTTTGTGGTTGTTGGATTAGAATTTGAATTCAATGGTTTGAGGGCTGGTAAATTAGAACGAGGAAAATTGGTAGAAAAAGTTTTTGAAATTGTTTGAACAGGAAAATTTGGGCTAGGGCCAAGAATAGAAGATTGAGTCCCAAATTTGGAAGGCCATTGACGACTCATCAGACGAGATCTTGCAATTTTATCTTCTTGTAATCGAGCAAGACCGATAGCTTGATGTAACCCATATGGCTGATGAGCTATCACCTCTCGTTTGATCTCTGGTTTAAGTCCAGATACAAAACAACTCTTCAAGAAATGGTCTGAAAGACCATAAACTTTGGTTGATAGTTCCTCAAATTCGGTTTGGTAATCAAGAACCGAACCAGACTGAGTTAATTTTGACAACGCACCTTGGGGATCTGCATAAGCTGAAGGGCCAAAGCGATTTTTTAATGCAGCTTCAAATTCAGGCCAAGATCGTAGGTGATTGCTGTTGGACATCCACTTCTTCCCAACACACCCAAAACCCACCCAATGATACTTTCAGGCTATGAAGCACGGGTACGAGTACGGGGTGCGGGTACGACACGGGTACGTGGGTACGTGATTTGCCAAAAAAACCGGGTGCGGGTACGCCGAATATAATAATATATTTTAATATTTTATTATATATTTATAAAAATTAAAAAAAAAAAATTGTAGAGCAATTAAATAACAATAACATCACCAAAATGGAAAATTCTAATATTACTCTTCATTCCATAAGTGATTAAGTTCCATATTTCATAACATGAGGCATCAATACATCATTCATTAGAAAAAAAAGTCTGTCACCAGTGTGTTGACCAGTGTGTTGACCAGTGCCTGACAAGATGAATAATTTTTAGAGACCAAATTATGAGATTTTTTTTACCGGACTTTTGAGATTTAATAATCTTTGGACACGATAGATTTTATGAATTTTTAAAATTTGAAAAATACCCCACCGTTTGGAAGTTAAGAAAGTTAAAATTTTGACCCGACTCTTTTTCTTTGAATTTTGTACTAGAACTGGAGAGTTGACTTTTTTTCCTTTTAGATTTGGGTGTTGAAACTATTTTTAATAAATCCAAAAGGGGGGTATTCCGTTATTTACATGTAAACCTTAAGTAAATGGACAATCAAATAGTAAAGACATTTAGAAAAGTACAGGAGAGGAAAGAGAAGCAGCAGGAAGAAGCATCGGGTACGCGTGGTGTGCACCCGACACACACCCAACCACCAAAACTAGGTTTTTTTTAAAACAAAAAATGGGGTAAGCACCCCGGACGTACCCGGGGCGTACCCGGACGTACCCGCACCCCATACGTGTCGGGTGCGGGTGCGGGAGCCCCGGGAGAGTACCTGTGCTTCCTAGCTTTCAGGTATCAATGAAAGCACCAATGATACTTTCAGGTATCAGAGTACAGGTAATGCTCTATTTTTCAGAGAGTTTCAGAGAAGAAGAGGAAGAAGAAATGACAGAAAAAATCTTTGATTACCCTTCTTGAATTACAATACAGTTCATATATGCTAACTACAACTACCTACAACCGTTAACTAACCTTTGTTACATCACATGACTGACTACTAACTATAGTTGTAACTAACTTCCATCGTATTAACCTCCTTGAGATTCAGTTCCCACTAGTTGTTTACATAATCTGACATCCATTGTGGTTGAACCCTGTTTCTTTGAAGTTTAACTCTCTCTGTTGGGTTGAGTCCTTGCTCCACTGGTTCTGTCACTTGATTCAAAAGTGTATCACCTTGGTGCCATGTTTTTGAATTAGGCCCTGTTTGTTTTGGACTTACTCTCAGAATCCAAAGCAAACAGGGCCGGTTCGTTTTAGATTGTGATAATCGATTGTCAACCCTGAGCCGATTATTGGGCTCCAAGTTGCATTTAATTTTTAGCCCAAAATCGGTTTGGGGATCACAATCGGTTGTCACCGTCTAAAATGAACAGGACCTTAGCATTTTGTTACGTTCAAGGCACAAACATGAATTTTATGTTCCAGCTTATGATTTGTGGGCACGGACATGAGTGTCGCGACTCGACATTGACATGGAGTGTCGGACACGGCAAACTCCCAAAATTTAGAAACGGTGACATGGCTAAAATAGAAAGTACATATACTTATGATTTGTGGACACTGATTCGTGTGCCGAGTTTCGACATGGATACGAGGTATCTGACAAGGAAACCCCAAAAAAACTAGAGATAGTGTCACACTCACAAATACATACATATAAAGTTGTCTAAAGGAGTGTCGACACGTGTAGACATGGGTGTCGTGTCGTGTTGGACACAACATGACACGTGTGTCGGCAATAAATTTGAAGTGTCGGCCAAATCATAGGTACTTCCAGAATACATCATAAATTTCCATGTTCTGTGTTTTTTCTTCTTTTGTTGAGTGAATTTGGTCTGACATAGGCTTAAACAACATCTTGTTGTCATATTTTGTGGGGATGGATTTTAGTCAGGATTTCATAGATTGTTCTCACTTTGACGAATTTCTCCGTGCAGCCAAAAATTTGTTTTCTTTGTTATAGAGTTCTCTGCATTTTGTTTTGTATGAGATATTTTTGAAAATTTGTCACCACAATTCCTACAGAACTTGTGTATCAGTAAGGCTTAGATTATCATCATTGATGTTGGCTTGATGCCATGTAATTTATTTTTTCTACAAGGTTAATTTGCAAATTTCTCCTTTTATTATTTCAATAATGGTCTTGGGAAATCATTGTTAGTGGTGTCTTAATTGTTAGCTTTTGTAACATCTGAAAAGTCACCCTAGTTTTAGGCAACAGATTCCTCTGTATATTCTTCAAGGGAAGGTTCCTTAATATGATCACCTTAAAACTGTTAGGTGTTTTTTTCTTTAAATCTATGTGATGTTGCAATGGACTAGGTCAACCTACCTCTGTTTTTGGATCTCCCATGTTTCATTTGCCACATTTCTAAATGGGGATGTGAACATTTAAACCCTTTACAAAAGGGCATATAAACTTCTATTTTGAACCTATTCTTTTATTGACTAAAGAGATTGTCAAGGAGCATTTCTCTCTGATTCAATATAGAATTGGCTTGATATTACTTTAGGCAGAAAATTCTCTGGCAGAGAATATATCTTCAAACTCCATGAGATCTGGTTTATATAAATAGTAGAGAAGATGACGGATATGATGTTGAAAAAGGAAGGTGAAACTTGACTTGAAATTTATGGAAAGAGGAAATGGGATGGTTTGTGGGAATTGGCGTTTGTTTTGTAAAGCTGAGAGCTCACAATGATAGGGTTTACAAAATGACGGCTTAGGACTTTTGGCCATGAAGCTTCATGATCTACGAGGATTGGAAGAACAGTAGTGTTATCTGGAGTGATGGGGCTTTATAGAACACCTAATACAATGAAGTGGGGATCATTCAAAAAAAATAATAACAACACAATGAAGTGGGGTCATGGGGAAGATGAGTTTCACACCTGCAAAGATGGCTTATTCAGTCTTCTAGAATAGTATAGATTGTTTCAGTATAGGATTAAAATGTACCATGATGATGGATATGATGACATGACTTGATGGAGTTAAGAACAGGCATAGATCACAAGCTTGCTCTAGTACCATGCTAGCTTCATAACACTGATAATAGATTATGATTTATGTGTTATGAATGAAGAGTTTTTCCCAATACACATGCTTCCTGTTCTCATTATATATCTTGTCAGGACCTTCTCATTATATATCTTGTCAGGACCTGGGTAGAGCTTAGCCTTAAAAGCTAGCCATTAAGGGGAAGGTGCCCAAGCCCTTATAAACCCATCCACATCTCTTTACCTTTCCGATGTGGGATCTTTACTTTTGCATGGAACCCTCAATAATCTCCCCCTCCACGCGGAAGCAATGTGGATAATCTTGCCTCTCCACGTGACAGCAATGTGGGGCGTATGAGATCTTCTACAAGGGAATTTTACCCTCCTCGAAGGTCCACCGGGGCTACCGAGATCTTCCCCGAGGGATTTTCTCCATCCTTGAGGGTACACTGGAGTTACCAAGCCTCGGCTCTGATACCACTTCTTCGGACTCTGGGTAGAACTCACCCTTAAAAGCTAGCCATTAAGGGGAGTGTGCCCAAGCCCTTATAAGCCTATCCACATCTCTTTACATTTCCGATGTGGGATCTTTGCTTTTGCGTGGAACTCCCAACATATCATAAGTGAAAATAGTAAATAGAAAGCCCTTAAGGAAAGAATACTAATAAATATATATGAATTAAAGATGTATAGACATAACTTAGAACATAAATAACACTATCTGATTTCATTGATATGAAATGATGGGTTCTCCCCTACAATTACGGTTAGTAGGAATAAAATAACTATACATAATTCTGCCCAATTGTAAGAAAAAATGTTGAGTTCTTTTAGCCTTTATATTATATTTATATGAGAAAAATAAATCATTTAGACATGGATACATGTAACAGTTGAACACATGTTCATTTATACTCGTTCATCATTTGTATCATATTGTTTGCTCTTTAGACACAATTACTAGCATGATGGCACTGAGTTTTTCTCTCCTTTCTTTTTTTTTTAATTTTTGTGTCTTTATATAATGCTATACTTAGGCGTTTAGGCCACACAAGCCTTTTAATTGGAATTTATAAAATCTCTTAAGATAGCTTTGAGTCATAATCTCAGGAACTAAATGCACTTTAATGTTTGTGCAGTTGCTGCATTTGCTGATGGTTTAAGGGCATGGGAAACACTTAAGGAGAGATTCCATAACATTGACCTCGTCTTGACAGAAGTAGAATTGCCCTCAATCTCTGGCTTTAGCCTTCTCAACATGATAATGGGGCATGAGACCTGCAAAAGCATTCCTGTCATAAGTATGTTGCATTGAATATAAATTGTTTAGCTGACCTGTATAATTTTGATTTATATCATAATTTTGATTTTGACATTATTTCTCGTTTTGTGTGCATGCAGTGATGTCCTCACACGATTCTATTAGCATGGTTTTCAAATGCATGTTAAAAGGTGCTGCAGACTTTCTTGTCAGACCTATTAGAAAGAATGAGCTGAGGAATCTGTGGCAGCATGTTTGGAGAAGGCACTCTGTATGCTCCATACTTATTTAGCCTTTTGAACTCTCTGGAATTTCGTCTTTAATTAACCTTGGTAATGCCTTCTTTCAGTTAACTGAATCCAAATTATTCTCTCTTTTATCAGTCAAGTGGTGGTAGACATGCTGGCCAAGACGCGAACCATTCACAGAGAAAATTCAATGCTATTTCTGAAAATAATGCTGCAAGTAACCCCACAAACAATTACGCGGCTTGTATGCACCAAAATAGGGAATGCAGTGAGAAAGGGAGTGATGCCCAGGTCAGTGTTTTGACACCATCTAGTCATTTGTATATGAATGTATGACATTTCTTTTGCGTATTCCATTGAATATCTTTGAGACGAGCTTGTTATTTCCTTTAATTGATTTTTTTTTTTATAATTTTATACATCTATTGTGGTGTCTGGCTACATACTAAGGCCCTGTACCTCAAATTTTCTGGATATCTGGCTACCTACTAAGGCCCTGTTCGTTTGAGATTGTGACAACTGATTGTGAGCCCCAAGCCTATTATCGAACTCAAATTTAAATGTAATTATGAGTTCGATAATAGGTTTTGGGCTCACGATCAGTTGTCACAATCTCAAACAAACAGGTCCTAAGAGTGTAACTAACTGGATTAGTTTGATTCTGTTTGCTGTTCAGCTTATCGTGTAAATACAGTCTTACGTTCTGGAATATTTGGGATGATGTGGTTTCTCTGAATAACGATAAGATACTATGCCTGATAAAGAAAGACACATGCTGATGAATTATGTTTGTAATGCTGTGAAGTTATAAGCACTCAAAATATATTTTTCTTGATTTGCAGAGCTCTTGTACAAAACCTGACATGGAAGCTGAGAGTGCATGCATGCATAATCTTCAGGATATTTTGCAGCCACAATGTTGGAGTGCGTCCCTTGCCATTGACACAGACGTACAGAGATGCGGGGAACTTATTAAATTCGACGGCACATTGCCGACGCAAGAGACTTTAGCTGAATGTAGGCCATATTTATTGTTTTCAGTTACATCTTCATATTAGTATTAAGTTCTCTGTAGAGCTTGGATTAGCTATATCAAATATAAAAACCATGGCATGTGACAAATTACTTATTCCAGGTAAATCAAGGAGATCGGAATCAGAACTAACTCCCTGCAATCAAGAGATTGGCTCAAATGTGAAAATCGTATCAGAAAAGCATGTCGCTCCAGCAAGCTATAGGGAGGATGCTAATTTTATCGGTGAGCCTAATGACTACAGTGATAAACAGGTTGGACCTTCTAGAGAAGCCATTGGGTTGATTGGAGCAATTGATTATAAACCACAATGGAGTTATAAGATTGCAGACCAAAGTTCTGTTCAAGGTGAGGTCCTCAATGATGGAGAAAATCCCTCTAATGCGAAGAACAGGGTGTACAATTTAAGTTCTTCCCCATTATTGGAACTTTCCTTGAGAAGATCACAGCCTAATGGCTGTGAAAACCAAGAGATTGAGGAAAGGCATACCTTGAATCATTCGAATGCCTCAGCCTTTTCACGGGGAGTAACAATTTCCCTGTGCTTAAGTTTTTTTTTTTTTTTTTTTCTGTTTCTTTCCAGAGTGTAGGATATCATATACCTTATGTTCTGGTTAGCATGAGATAATCTATCTCTTTGGAGTCTCACGGTTAAAATTATCTTTGTGAAGCACATATGGGAAGTGGGAACTTATTATTCTCTTAACAACGGACGATATGCAACCTGTTAAATACTCAAGGATTTATCCATGCGATTTATTTGGGTAATTGAATATAGTGCTTAATGTAACCGACATTAAAAATGTCTCGGTGGTATGATTTTTTCTCCTGTTAGAAATGATTAGAGATAATATTCACGGAATTGAATGATGTAACCTGTTCTGGCATAAAGAACCAGGCCATCAATTTCTCTATGAAGCTAGTCTCATAAAGCTTCCTTGTAGGAAAGTAGATTGGAGGCATAACCATTTCACTCTCATCGATGTTATGATTTATTTGTTTCATCCCTGGATCCACCACCTCAACATTCTGATGTGGGTGGATGGTGGGCATGTGAACAGCTCGAATATCATAAGACCTCATTGTAGGAAAATTAGATTGGACATTTACCTATTTCATTCATCGATGAATGGAGGTGAAGAATGAGAGATATTTGCCTCAAGAAAGAACCAGTTCATCAATTTTCACATGGGTCTATGTAACTGGTATCATGAAGCTTCCTTGTAGGAGAAGTAAGTTGGACACGCCAATTTCACATAAAGTGACGTAGTTCTTTGTTTGTTCCATTTTGGAACGTCCACCTCAACATTTTGGCATGTGTCTGTGCACACATGTGCACATGTGCTGAGGCTAATTATCCGATAGTTATTAATTCTTTCACAAGATAGAAGCTGCAAGAGTACACATTGTTTTACTGCTCCATTAAAAGTATGTTTCATCCATGTTCTTTACATATTGACTATCCTTAATTGAATAGCTGAATTGATATCTCTGAGTTCACATCTGCAGGTACAATAACAGGACAGTGCAGCCCATTTTTCAATCATCAACCGGCTTTAGCACCGAACGAAGGGAGTGCACGAGTGGATCCCACCAATATCTGTCAAAACAAGGTCCCGATGATACCAATGATGCTCCTAAGTGCAATGAAGTGACACAGAATAGTCAGAAAGATATGGACTCTCTGGCTGGTTGTCCTCCCAATCAAGACAAAACCATATCCCCATGCCCTCCTCCAGTTGGGATTGTCCCTGTCCCTGTTCATATTGGAGGCATGTCCTTTGATGGTTTATGCTCTGGATACAGTTTACTGCAACCTTTATTTTATGCACAACCAGGCCCACTTCTGTGGAGTGCGAATGGGACCAGCCAGCAGGAGGAAATCCATGCAAATTCATCACATCAATCTAATCCTATAACCCAAAACTCCGAGCAAAATCACCATCCACATAAACAAACTTCCAGTAATCCCATTTGCCAATATGAGCCCAGACCAGAGCATCGTTATGAGTCTAACGAGGATCTTATAAATGTTCCATCTGCCACTGGTCATAGTGAAATGAGTAGCTTATGCAATGGGAGCAAAAGCCATCTTAACAGCAGTGGTTGTGCGATTTTTTGGAATGGCACCACTGCAGAGAGTGGGAACGGAGAGAGCCTCCTACCTCAAGATCGAATCAAGGTAGTGGATTACCAGCGTTCTTCCGAAAGAGAAGCGGCGTTAAACGAATTCCGATTGAAGAGGAAAGACAGATGCTATGAGAAGAAGGTACTTGGCAGTGTAACAACTTACAAATTCCAATAAAATTACAATTGCTCGTACGCGCAGCCTCTATAATTTGCATTATTGTCATGCCTCCACAATTTTCTAATGAGAATTTTCTTCGCAGGTTCGATACCAGAGTAGAAAAAGACTTGCGGAGCAATGTCCTCGAGTAAAGGGACAGTTTGTTCGTCATGTGCAGTTGGATCCTCATTCTACAGCCATAGAAACGGATTGTTATCACTGTGATTCATTGGCTGCATAGTTGAACCTACTGAAGTGCTTTTTCCCTTGCTGTACAATGAGGATCTTAGTCGTCGTCAATGGAGCTGAACTGACTAACAAATCACCTCCAGACAATGCACAGTTCAGACTGCATGTTGAATTCAAAATGGCAGTGAGGCTTGAGAAATTGTTTAGTGCTTTATGCCAATTAGAAGGCTATTAGCGAGGAAGGAGTTCCCAAAAAACCTATAGAGGGGTAACAGGCAGCCACCATTAACATCGTCTTGACAACTGCTTTTTAACTCATTTTTTCTTCCTTCTATTGTAAATAGGATAAGTTTTGTAATTAGCTTAACCACAGAATCTGATGTATGCCATTCTACTAGAATGTAGTGACGCCGAGTTATTTATTTTCTATTGTTAATAGAGATAAATGTGCCCATTTAAGAAGATTTTGTACCTTTCTTTGCATTGGATAGCCATGAATTAATGTTGGTTTATTCCTTTTTGCTTTTGCTATCAGTAATACATTATCCTACATGACCATTTTTAAAAAAATACAATATTCCACATGAAGCTTGCATCTCTTCTAGATAAACTCATGTTGATGCTCAAATCTGTCCGAGTGAAGGAACGACGGTGATGGTATCAATCCTGCCTGTTGTCAGTTGAAGGCAAGAAGTTATCCCGACTTGTGACCTGCGCTCACAGACAACAGGTTAGGGACCAGCTGAATTTGGAACTCTTAAGGGAACCCTCCGACGCCCAAGTCAGCAATGAGATCAGCAAAATGAGAGCTTAGCACAAGAAGATAGTGTGTTTCCTCTTGGCTAGAGATTCGATCTCGTGGGGATCTGATCCTTTGGCATGGAGGGGAGGGTTCCCCTTTGTACGAGGAGCTTCTGAACTTTAGGCGCAATGTGATGGCAGTATGGTGCTGTGTATATTGCTGGAGAGATATCCAAGATAAGGTGGAGTACCACAGGTCAATGGCGGTGTGAGGCAGGCGATTTCAGTAGGTAAGGTATGTAATGCAGATCATGGTCAAGACGGCGTGGCATGAAGGCAGAGCAATCACCAAGATTTGGCAAGGAGCAAATTGAGTATTGCAATTGTGTAATACATTGTGTAAGTGTGTGACGATGTAAAGTGTAACTGAGTGTATGCTTAACCGGAATGCCACATCGTCAAATTGATGAGTTCAATCACTTGAGGGGCAAGATTTTTTATAAATAGGCAACTGGGATAGAGATTAACAAGTTTTTAAAATATATTTTTTTAAGATTTTGGAGTTTGTAGGAGACTTTGAGGTGTTTCAAGAGAGGAGTTTCATCCATTAGAGATTTGCATCATCATGGATTGATATGCATTTCTTCTTTAGATTGTCAGTTCATCTTGTTGAGTGTAAGATCCGGCACCTTCTTGTTGAGTGTAATATCCGGCACCTTCACTATGAGAAAGTCTTGTCGAATGCAAGATCTTTGCCCAATTTTCTCAACATTATCCTTCTTTAGTTTTCTTAGATCATATGAATTTCTCTTTGAATCTTTAGTTTCTTCTCATAGATTTTGTTTTCCCTTTTCGTGAAAATTTTAAAAGGATTTATTAGCCGACTCCAACTAGTTTGGGACAAAGGCTTATTCAAGTTGTGTAAATACCTCGAAAATATCCCTTATTAAAATATTCATTTCCCCTTGTTAAAGAGGGACGTTTTTGTCATTAAAATTAGATTAGGGCTCTTTTAAGAAAGCCTATAAATACAACTTTTTGTGAAAATTAGGGATCTAAACAAACCCTAGACATTTTTTTCAGCCCCAAGAGAGGAAATTCGTGAAGGAGAAGAAGGACACGTCTTGAAATTGGAAAAAACGCAAATCAAGGTAAGATTTGTGTTCTACATAAGATTTGGCATGTTAAGAACCCTAAAACTAGGATCTAATGAGACTTGTTATTATGATTTAGATGGTTAGGTTTGGTGTTAAGAATTGTATAAGAATTTAGGGATGAATTTATGGATCCCTATAAAACTAAGAGTTGAGTTTTGGAACTCTACGAATCTAGGTTTGGGTTATTCTCTAAAAGCTTAGACGAAGTATGGTAATTAGATCTGAGTATTTCAGAGCGTGAAATTGGGTTTTATGGATTCCTCTTGTCGATACGAGTAACGGATCTGACCACACGGGATTTGGAGTTTAAGCGAATGAATTATGGCCGTTTTAGTATAAAAAAGGGTGAGAATCTTGTTTCAGGGAAAACTGGGTCCGCGCAAGGGCGGACGATCGGCAAAAATTGCGGATGTCCGCCTGTGTGCAGTCGAGCAAACTGCAAAGTTCTCGGATGTCCAGAAAAAGTTCCTAGACGTCCGACGCGGCAGTTTTTCCCTTGCAGTTTAAACTTCGGAAATTCATAACTACTTTGTTTTTTGTCCGTTTTTTACGCTTTTATAATCTACGGACATGCCGAAAATGCGTACTTTCTGTTAAAAATAGTTTTAAAATTTTTGGAGACTCTATAATGATGATAATTCTAAAATAATAAAAAGAACCCGAGGACGGTTTACCAATTCTTTTCTAAAGAGGCACCAAATGGTGTTTTGTGTCAGTAGGAGGATATATATGCGTGATAGGAGTGGAATTAATGATGAAACTCATGGAGAATATTGATACTGTTGATTGTAGGTAACTAAGGTAATTATGAAAAGGAAAAGTTTTCGTCATCAAGGTACATAATTCCGTACTACCTTAGTGTTGCGATTGTAAGCCCAAGGCTTCACCCAAGGGCTTCTTACACTTTAACCCATGTTTTGTTGATTAACAAACACAAATTGATTAGAGTTTAAATGACTAATTTGTTGCCTTGAGTGTTGTGTTGAAATAGAACAAGGTTAGCACATTACATGACACAACACCATGCATGACTTAGAGATCGATGTGCACATCACTTGAAGTAACTCAATCTTGATGGGATCAAACTCAAAATAGCATTTGATAGAAAATCCTACAAGATGGAGTAAAGATTTGAAGATCACAACCAAGTCAAGCATCAATCAGAGCACATTGAAAATCATATTCAAGATAAGACTCAAGAGATATAAAATCCGATTATAGGTTGTATCTCTAACACTCTTGATATTTTTCTCTATCAATGCACACTCTCTTGGACCCCCCAAATTTATGTTTTTAATGTCCAAGAGAGAACCCAAAAGAATTGCAAAAGAATTCTTCAAAAATAATTGAAAAACACAATTTTTGCAATCGGCGGTCGACTGACCCTAGTACACCGCTCGACCAACCCTTTTTAAAGAGGTGAAATTAAAATGGTCAGAAACTATGCAGTGGGCGACTGACCCCCTCGATGGCGACCGACCCGGTCGACCGGCACACCTCGGTCGATCGCGACACTTTGAAAGTTGTTTTTAAAAATCTGACCAGCGCATGGCCCGTGAGAGACCGCCACACTTCGGTCGACTGTGACCACGAGAAAATAGATCCGTTGGGGCTTCTTGTATACTTTGGAAAATAACCCAGTTTTTACCATTTTGCCCTCGAACGACTATATTCTTTCAAGGGCTATATAAAGGAGGTTCTAATTCCATTTTAACTTGATGAAATCATTCTAAAATAGCCTAATACCCACTAACCTATTATTTAATCATTTTTGGGTTTTCAAACTTCTCCCAAACAGTTGTGCCTTGATCTTGATCACATCCAAAGTGTTGGACTAAGAATTTATTGTACATCTTTGAGAGAGTTTGTAGTAAGCTTTGAGTATTGTATTCGCCTATCAAGATGCTTGAGTGAGCTTAAAACTTCTTCATTACCTTCATTGTACTCACGAAGAGAAGCTATTCTCTTTAAGGCGGTTTTACAAAGAAGTATTGTTTCTTGGAGGCGGTTTGTAAAATGTGGGTTTGTTCCCTTGAAGGAGTCAATTTGTAAAGCCTGGAGATTTGGCGTGTGGAATCTCAAATAGTGAAGGTAAATCTCAAAGAAAGACCAAGTACTTGGGTAGTGGAGTAGGTTCGTTCGTGACCGAACCACTCTAAATGACTGTGTCGTCTCCTATCTTCCTTCTCCTTCTTCTTGTGGTGATTGGTAATATCTAAACCCTATTTCTATTGTTGCGCTTACATGAACAAGGGTTAGGTTTATAATTGCTAAATTGATTTAACTAGTTTTAATATTCCATCTAATTATGGTTAAAATTTTAATTACCCAATTCACCCCCCTCTTGTATTGCCTATTGGGATTTCAATTGGTATCAGAGCTAAAGGCTCTAACATAGGCTTTTATTTGAAAACCTTCAAGATTAAAAGATCCAAGGCAACCAATGGCATCTAGACTTTCCATGTTTGACGGTTCGGATTATGGATCATGGTTGATCCGTATGATGACCTATATTAAAAGTCTAGAGTTTGGTGTGTGGCATAGAAAATGGAGTCATTTTCCCTAATACTAGGAAATTCACTGAAAAAGTACTAATGTCTATGATAATATATCATCATGTAAAAGTGCTAAGGAAGTGTGGAATAAGCTTAAAGAATCTTATGAAATCATAACACTCGCAAAGTTGTCTCACCTAACACTAGAATTAACATTCAAGTATGTGAGCAATTCAAAGCAAATTAGTCAGAGCTTAATAAGGAGTTGATGGAAAGAAACAAAAAGGACTTGTTGATTGAAACGTCTGTTGACTCTATTATGTGCAAAATTAAGACCTTAGAAGAAAACTTCAGAGAACTCAAGATAAAAGAAATCAAATTACTTGAGTTAAACAAAGGGCTATTAGATACAAACCATGAACTCAATGACAAATATACATAATTAAAAAAAGATGAAGAAGAGTTGAAAACTATCTCATCTAAAGAAATTGAGCATCTAGAAGACAAGCTAGAAGAGATGAAGTTAGAAAAAGAAGAACTTAGGCTAGAAAACATCAAGCTACAAGAAGAGAACAAAAACATATGTACTCATAATCACTCTTGTAGTTCACATCATCTCTCTAACTATGATCATTCATGCTATTATTGTGGTAGAGTTGAACATTACAAATCTAAATGTAAATTTTTGTTTGTAAGGTCAAACAAGTTTATTTGGTTAAGAAAAGACACACTCCCAAGAACAAACTTGAATAGACCCAAAGTGATATGGTTTCCAAAGTCCCCTACTCAAAATGTTCATTGAATACATTAATCTTCGGGGTTGTGCTTAATTGTAATATCATGTATATTTTCTCTAGATATGCTATTTCAATGCTTAAAGTCTTTGTATCTAGATCACTTGAGCTTAACTAGCATATCTTCTCATTTTTAAACTTAGATGCAAATAGATATGCACTCATATTGTGAATGCATCTATGTTCATAGAGCTTAAATGATCACATCAGTTACAAAATCATAGTCTATGAAGAAGAAAAAGAAAACAACTTACTCTAGACTATTATCATGCCACATTGAACATCTTTCTGAAAAATCCCTCTAAGTGCATATTCACTTCACCTTGCACTTAACATCCACACGTAGAGGGCTTAACATATTGATATTTTACTAGGACTAAGTCACACACATTGCATTTATATCATCTAGCAAAAGTACACAAAGAACATTCACATTGAACTTCAAAAGGAAAATCAAGAAATTCATGTCACTCCAACCACATAGGCCAAAATGGAAGAAAAATAGAAATGATTTTTTATACTTCCTCAAAGAACCCATGAGACAAATTTAAAAGTCAATTATAATCCCATGAAAAAGGAAAAATAGGAGAAAAATGGATCAGTCATAAAATTCCCTAAAAATATTAAGAAATCAAAAATAGGGAAATGGCGGTCGACCGAGGCACAAGCTGGTGACTGCGGTAGCTCAGAAAGTGAAAAATAAAAGAGATCAAGAAGGGTCGCAGCGGGTAAAATACCCTGAACTTGTATTTTAAACCTAATATAGAAATTATTTACTTTTACCGTGATTAGGAAGGTTAACTATGATTAGTGGTTGATAAGAAAAATAAGAATGATTAAGTGAGTTTGCTGTTTATTATGTGCTCTTTTTTAGTTATTAAGTTAGAGGGGTATTTTGGTAACTTCACTAAGGGACACAAGTGTAATTGATAAAAGGTGAAGGGGGTATTTTGGTAACTTCGCTGGAGGATACAAGTGTAATTAATAGTTAAGAGGGTATTTTGGTAACTTCACAAGGGACACAAGTGGAATTAATAAAAGGCTAAGTGTATTAGTCAAGGACATTTTGGGTATTAAAGATAGCATGGCTAGGAGAGAGAGAGAGAGAGAGAGAGAGAGAGAGAGAGAGGAGAGTGACACTTGGAAATCCAAGTGCCATCTCTCTCTCTCTCTCTCTCTCTCTCATGCAAAGCTTATAAATCCATATTACTTCATTTTAATTATGAAAAATGAAGAGAAAAATGGAAAATATTGAAGAGAAATTCATGCAAAAATTTGATAAAATATATATTATTTGATTTGTGGTTTGAAAGTGTTTGAAACCAAAGTTTGATGACAAGGAGGTGGAAAACGATAAGAAATTTCTTAAAATTGTAAGTTTAATCTTGTCTTCCGAGATTCTTTTGATTCTTGTGTGATATGCACTCATTTTTAGCAATTTTGGTTAACTAGAAAGTTGTATATATTTTTGTTCTAGTTTAATTACATAAAATTTTTCTTGATTGGGTTTAGAATTGAGAAAGTTATAGCAGCTTTACTAAACTGTAGTTTTTAAAGATATGAAATGGTGATTTTCATGTTTTTGAGTTACTTCCAGCAAGATTTGCCGGAGTGATAAACATAAAGTTCCTGAAAATATTATGTAGAACAACTTTTATGTTTATTACTTATCCCAGATTTGAGTGTACGAAAAGATATACTGAGTTTTAGATTTCAGTTTTTCATAAAATCCTATTTCCAATATTTGGTCACAAAAGTTACTTTTTCGGCGAGATTTGGCCAGAGGTGTCAACATAAAAGTTTTTTGAAATATTTTATACAACAACTTTTATGTTTTGAGCTAAGTCCAATTAGAAATATTTTAAGAGTTATGAAGTTTTAAATTTTCTAGCCATTTCTGGTTGGATTTGGCCGAAGTTGTCAACTAAACAGATGTTCTTTGGTTTATAATTTACAACTTATATGTTTACAAGTTTTGATAATTCACACATGTGATTTGAGTTTTAGAGGGTGGAAAAAATAATGTAATATGAATTTCTGCTTAAAAGTGTGTTTTGGGTTTTGAATCATAGTTTCACCACCTTATATGACTTGCACTTGATGTTTAAGACCTAAGAAATGCATTGATTTGAAAAACCCCAATATTGTAGAGTTTCAAGAAGAAAAAGAAGAAAGAGGCAGAGAAGAAAAAAAGAGGAAAAAGAAAAAGCAAAGTGTTTTCTGGTAAGTGACTCAGTACCTTTCTGTGTGCTTACTTTGTTACGCAAATCAAATGAACAAAATACATGATTGATAAGAAGAAGATTTGTTAATAATATATATATATATATGCGTGTGTATATGGTAAGAGATATGGTACCTGTTAGTATGGATTACTTGTTATGCAAACTAAGAAAGTGAAAGACATGTGATGTGAATAAGAAGAATTAGTATTATATATATATATATATATATATATATATATATATATGCACACACATGTCTGTAGACACCCCATTTTGACCGAGCCCTAAATAACCTTGTTTGAATAAAAATCTTTTAAATAATGAAATTAGTGTCCCAAATTTCACCGTAGAGTAGGTTAGGATCTCAGTAGGTCATTGTAAAATTTCGTCAAAATCCGTTGAAAAATGCCCAATAAGACGAATGTAGTTAGAATAGTAGTGTTGAAAAGGGGAGTGTATTATTCAGACCAGAGAGTGGCCTGAGGAAAGAGAAAGAAGTGAGTGTGTTGCAAAGCGATTGTCCCTGGGCAGCTAAAGGGGGTAAGATCCTTTATTAAAACTTTCATTAAGCTTTTCTCCGAAGACCACTCAAGTTATTCAAATAAAGTTGAAATACGTTACTTAGGGGGGGTGTCTCGAATCAACTAATAGGGGATAAAAATAACTAACACGATAAATAGAAGCCAAAGCTTCTCTTGTAAGCTAATAAAAATCTAGGGTTTTCCTAATTTCATTTAAGAGAAAGCTCGAGCTAGAGAAGAATTTCCCAAACCCTAATCTCATTGTCTCTTTCTTCTTCTCCGGTTTAGCTCAGGCCAAATTCCGGGTCGTCTCCGATCTCTTTTGGAAATTATTTCTTCTTTTAGATGATAGATCCGCCTATTTCACCTTCTTCATCATCTTCAAGCCCTAGATCTATTTTCTCCTTTTTAGAAACTTTTAGCCCCGATTTTTTTAAGAATCAGTCTACTATTGCCAATTTCTGCTAGTCTTTCAACTTCAAGCGTTTTTAGCAAGCTAGATTAAAAGATCTTGCGATCTTTAGCATCCTTCAGAAAGTTCCTCCGAATTCAGGCCATCTTTCATTGAAGTAAGTTCTTCTCATTTTCTTTATTGAAATTTTATATCGATTACTAGTTAGAATATTGAATGTTTAGATTCGTTTGTGTGATTTTGAGGTAGATCTATTTGTTCTTAGTTAGAGTAAAATTATTTCTTAAGAATTACCTGTGTGTTATTTTAAATGTGTCATGAATTTGTTCTTTAAAATTCTTTGCGTATTCTCACGAATGAGCTCGGCCTTTTGATTTGGCAATTTGTTGTGTTCTACTGATGTTGTGAATTTTGTTTAAAAGTACATGAATCCAGTTGTTTGATTTGGAATTTGCTCTGTTTTGATGGACTCTATGAGTTTTATGGAGGATTCCTCTTATAGGATAAAGTAGATTTTATTTTGTATCTTACAATTGTTGTTAAAAATGGTTAAATTTTAAATTTCTAAAAAAGTTAACTTGTCACTCTGATTACTCTGATTTTCTTAGGTTATTATTGGAAGACTTGATGAATCAGTGTAATCATCAGTTTAGAGTAAAATTTCTTTCGTGTAATCATGTCATTTGGTTATCTTGACTGTTTTCTTCTGACGACTATGATTTGCGATCTTAGTTGTTTTTTCATAGCAACTTTACTTTCAGTACTTGCTTAGATTTTGACAAATGTTTAAGAGTGTATGCCCAAGGGTTCCCATGGGTCTAATCATTCACCTTACCTTCTTGTTTCGATGTTAGCCAACTAAATTGATTAGCATTTATGGATTGATGATGTGTTGCTTTGAGATGTTGTGTTGTTTACAGGATTTCATGTCATAATCGCCATTACACAACTCTTCTCAACAAATGACTTGTGGATCAAGAAGCAAGGAACCAAGAGCTTGCACCTACAGTAAAGACATCACCATTTGGAGATGATCAAGTCAAGAAGCTCAACATGAAGATTCCACAAGTTCCTAGCAAGTGTCAAGAAGGAGCTTGGAGTTAGACATGCCATGGTGACACCTCATGTACCATTCAACATGTTTTGAAGATTGGAGGAGAAGTCACAAGAGCCGAATCAAGTTCAAGATGTTCACTAAGCCAAAGAAGTCCAAGAAAGTGCAAGGGAGCTGATACATTCGAAGAAGACTCAATGTTATTCATTTTTAGAATGTATTTAGAGTTCTCTTAATTTTATGTTAAATGCACTTTCAATAGGTTTTCAAATGATTTTCATACCTAAATTTTTACATCTTTGGAAATCATCAAAACACCCAAAAATGTGTTTGAAAACTTGGGACTTAAGCCCAAAGACCATGGCTCAAAAGCCCTTGATTTTTAAAGTTAAAATGGAATTTTACACGGGGCAGGTCGACCGAGGTATACCGGGCGACCGTGGCAAGCTTGCTGGAATTCCAGCACTTGCAGAAAAGTAGCGGGCCGGTCGACTGGGTTATGCCGGAAGACTTGAGTGGCATACCAAGCCCGATCCACACATAAGTGTGGGGTTTTGTACATTAATCCTTAAATTAAAAGTAATTAAATCACTTAGGACTTTCCATGAAATTAGAATTTTCGGAGACCTTTCACTTAGATTGAATTCAAACAAATTAAGAAAATCAAGATAAACATTTAAGAATTATACTGAAATTAGATCTTATGATTCATGTCATGTAGTTCGCACATTAATATAGAGTTAAATGAGCCATTTAAAAGAAATTCAAAAGAGTTAACTTTTGAAATTGAAGATCGAGTATCGGGCAGGAATGGTGCAAGTGGTGGTAACTCCCCATACCTTCCATTCTCGTAACCAGGTAACGAGTCTAGATTTCTGGTCAATTATGGGTCATAGATCCCTCATCTAGGTGGCGACTCTGTCACTCTCTTTTGCGTGGAATTCGGATTGCCTTAGTGATCCCAAGTTCATGAAAAAGATGAATTAAATCACACATTGCTAGGCTCGGCGGCTTACCCCTGCCCTTATGGGTACTGGGTTGCATGTTTGTTTGCACCCTATGGCTTGGTTGCTGCCTGCTTGGTTGGGTAATTAAAATCAATAATAAAAAGCACACGCCATTCGCGTGGGTAGGAGAGACCAAGAGAGAGTGTAGCTCCTCGCGCCCTCGCGACCCTCTCGTGGGATCGGGTCCCAAATTTTGGCGACTCTGCTGGGAAATACCTAACTTCATTAAAACTTCAAAGGATAACTCATTTGAATTTAATTTAACTGGGTCATAAAAGCTCTATTTCTTATATGCTTGGTAGATTAGTTTGTTTGCTTTACTTTCTCATCACATAATACTCAAACTTAATTTAGCAAAACCTGAAGGCATCATAGATTGCGCAAACTTATTGCACACACTTACATCACTTACATCTAAACTCTTGCATCTCACATGCACACACATCTTATTTTAGGAACCCGGAGTGTTATGGTTGACTGGGATTTCATCACATGGTGCCTATGTGCTAGAGAAGCATTCCACCCTTAGCCTAGCACATTTATGGTGCGTAAACGGATCTCTTGTTCACGTACTGATACGCCGGACACTGGTACAGTATATTGAGCACGGATTCACGCTAAGGGAACTCTTGGCCTTACCTCTAGATTAACCCACACGTGCATGTAGTATACGAACACACGTGCATTACGTGTGTGAGCCTAGTTTATGATATCCTGCCCATTTGTGTCTAGATTAGGCCGTAGTCCATCTTCCAATGGCTACGATCGGTCCTTAGGTACACAAACAAAGTCATGAGTCAAGATCCTCTCTCCACTCCGTTAGATTAGGATTAGGACTGATGCCTTCAAGTAACCCTCGTAAAAATGTAAAAAGATTAAAAAAACTTTTCCTTTTGGGTTAGGATATAAATCTCATTTTTCCTAAGATCTCATAGGATTAGTTATTCTTGATCTATCCGTTGAAAGCAATCCTATGCAATCTCATCTAATCTTTTGACCGTATGCCTTTCATTCTTCTATCATGTGATTCGATCATGTCTTCATACTTTATTTAAACTGGCAGGAACTTGCCCCAATTTCTTGTTTATGTAATCTTGATCCTTCTTGTATCCCTCCTCTTGGCTTACAGGCACCATGTGTACTTGCAAAATTCTTGATTGGATTCGTGGTACATTAAAGGAATCACACATCTATGCCATAAGTGAGCAAGAGAAAAATCTCTTCGGCTACGTGGCAACCATTAAGCTCGATTGGGGATTACTTTATGCCGCATCAGAGTGTTGGGATCCCGATCATCATGTCTTCCGTTTTGGCGACCAAGAAATGTGTCCCACTTTTGAAGAATGGTGTGCCTTGTTGGAATATCCTGTGGGTGGCCCTCTGGTGAAGCCATCCTGTGTGCCGGATTATCGTCCTTTGTTCCTTCGCTTAATGAATAATCCAGATGAATCCATGGACTTTTCATAAAAGGCCAAGAAGTATCCATGCAGCAACTGATTGACATTTACCCTCATGTTGGACACTGTGGCCAGGTCGATGTTCAAAAAGCCCAACGTCGCGTTCTGAGATTCTGCTCCTTCGCTAGGTTCCTCACTGTCCAGCCTTCTCGCTTGGCGTCAGCTGTTCTTTTGGATCTCGTTGATCAAATGGATCGTGGCGCAAATCCAATTCCTACTATACTTGGAGAAACCTTCAATGGGTTAAATGATATGGCTCGCCTTCGTGCTAGCTCAGATCCAGGTCGTTATGTTCGCTCTTTCAATGGATCCTTCTCAGGATGTCCTGCATTACTCCAGGTGTGGTTGTGCAATTTTTAGCTGATTGGGCTGATTGGTTAACTTCTCGCCAACAAGATCAGATTTGTTGGCAAATTCCTGGAATCCAAGAAGCTGTCTTCAACACTGGAGAAGCTAACTACGTTCGCCTTCTTGGTCTCAAAAAGACTTCCTTTTATGTTCCTGCCAGGATTCTGTGTCAGTATGGAAGGGAGCAATCTATTGTGCCTCTCATTCGTCATTTTTATCCGCCTGAGGATCTCAAGCCCAAGATCGTCAGAACCGTTTTATCTGCTTGGGATGTCAAAATCATCAAACCTTTAAAGAAGTCAGTTGAGGAAGATTATCGTCTAAGAAAAAGTCTAGAAAGAATGTTTAGTCTTTTTAGTCCTGTAAGTTTATCTGTGATTTAATAAGAGTGAACCATGTACTCAAGCTTTAATGATTGATCAATAAAGTTCATCTTTCTCTCTCATTATCCTGGTCTATGTATGTATCATTGTCTGCTTCCTTCTGTGATTTTAAAATATGTCTTTCAAATATTTTAGGGCAGTAACACCATAGCTAAGCCTACTACTCCTTGGGTTCAGATTTTTCACGGTTGGAGAGGAAATCTGTCTCTCCACCACCTTCTCTGAGGACCCCGTCATCTGCTTCTTTCTCACCCTCATCCTCGCCAATGGCAGAAAACCAAGATAATCCTCCACCCGTTACTGTTACCAATACCCTCACCTTAATTCTCCAGCAACTTCAAGAACTCAAAGAGGAAAATTGAGTTATCAAGGCTCAGCTTTCTGAGAAGTTGGGGCCGTCGTCTTCCAAAGATATAGGGCCTATGCACCATACAAGTACTTCAGCAGCACCTGCCCAGCCAGTGTTCATCCCTATCCCTGATAAAACCGAAGAAGACTTAGAAAAAGAACAGTACAGCGATGATTGGAGTAAGCCTTCTCAGTCCACGGTTGATAAGACAGTTATGGAGAAATTAGAAAGTCTTACCAGGAAAGTTCAAGACATCCAGCTTCAGGACCAGGGTGGTTTCAACCCAAGTGATCTTACATTATTTCCAGAAATCCGTCTCCCTGCCAATTTTCAAATGCCGAATTTTGATAAATATGATGGTGTGGGTTGTCCAATCACCCATTGTCAGCCTCAAGGCTTATCTCCTGAGCAGATGACTCAACTGTTCCCTGTTTCACTTACTAAAGTTGCTAGGAGATGGTTCATGGTCCTAGACAAAACCCGTTATAAGACATGGAAGGACATTGGTGAACAATTCATTAAGCAGTTCAAATACGATGATGGGACAGAAATCACTAGAAAAGATTTGGAGAGAACCAAGCAAGACTCAAAGGAATCTTTTCAAACCTTCGTAAAAAGATGGAGGAAATCGGCAGCGCAAATGATGGAGCGCCCTTCTGAGGAAGAGCAGGTCCCAATAATTATGAAGAATATTCCCCCTAGCTCCAGTATCACATGTCTCTACAATATTATCCGGATTTCAAACATTTCATCATGGCAGGCACCCAAATAGAGGAGGCTATGGCTCAAGGTGTAATCAACCGTAGTAACCCAAACACCAGGGATTTCAAAAAGTCTCCCCCAGCCCAAGTTAGTAATATTTCTCGTTCCAATGCTCAGTCATCTAGGTCCCAGGAACCTCTAGTGATGGACTATGCCCAACCCGCGGCTGCACCTCGACAACAAACCCAGGTAGAATTTACCCCTCTTCCTATTCTATCTTCAGAGGTACTTAAGCAGTGCCTTGCCTCAGGTCGCATAACCCTACCTGCCATCCGGCCTCCCCCCAATCCTCTATCTGCAAATTGGCGAGCTGACCAACACTGTGAGTATCACAGGAGTCCTGGTATCTTACTAACAACTGCATTGCCTTGAAATTTAGAATTCAGAAACTCATTGATGAGAAAGGCATTGCATTCCAGCCAAGACCCAATGTTACCCAAAACCCGCTACCTGGTCATTCCAATCCTCCTGCTGCCATTAATGCCATAACCATAGGAGATTCTGAGTTTGACCCTCTCACCCTCCTCTGTGCCTTTTCTGAACCTCAAATCATCTTTTGTGATGAGTCATACCTAAGAGAGTCTGTATCTCCCTTAGTGATCACCTATGACCCACAAGTTCCTCAAGTTATTACTTATGACGAGCCGGAGCTAGATGATGTCAGACATGTTACTAAGGGCGGAAGAATTTTCAAGCCTGCTGAATCGAGAGTTGAAAATCTAGGGGCATTAGCTCGAGGAGAAGAAGCGCAGTATGTGAAAGACCCAGATAATGAGGTTGTGCAGCAGTTGAAGAAAACTCAGGCTGTTATATCTGTTTGGGGATTGTTGATAGCGTCAAAGAAACACAGAGAAGTCGTGTTAAAAGAATTGAATACTACACAGGTATCCTCAGAAATATCTCCAGAGCAACTGGCTGAAGTTGTTGCTCTAACCCAGGCCGCCAGAGTCATTAGTTTCTCAGATCAGGAGCTACCTCCGCAAGGTCAGAATCATGCTAGAGCTCTTCATGTCACTATTGTCTGTGAAGGCAAGAAAGTACCATATGTGTTAGTAGATAACAGATCTGCGTTGAATGTGTGTCCGTTGAGAACTGCCATTACCTTGGGTTTCGGCCCCACTGATTTTGCCAAATCAACCCTTGGAATCCTCGCATACGACAACACCCGCAGAAATGTAGTCGGGGTCCTTACCACCAAGATTGTTGTAGGTGGTCAAGAATTTGAAGTTGAGTTTCAGGTTATTGACATCAAGGCCTCGTTTAATATGCTTCTGGGACGTCCCTGGTTGCATAAGGAAGGCACTGTTGCTTCAACCCTTCATCAAAAATTGAAATTCATCAAAGATGGAAAGTTAATCACTGTTAGAGGTGACGAAGAGCCAGAAATAGGACAAATAACAGGGGAAACTCTGATCCTCCCAGTTGCAAAAGCAGAAGACTACAACTTGAATGGTTTCGCGTTCGACGTTGCTGCTATTTCCTATGAAGAGGCCTCTCAGGAGGAGTTGTGTTTACCTTTTGCCATCAGTCCTGTGGTTGCCAAGATAATGAGAAAAATGAATTACTTTCCTGGCATGAATTTGGGCCGTGATCCAAGCAAGGCGTCTCACTGGCGCCCAATCAAAGCAAACCATGGAACTTTCGGTCTCGGATATATACCTACTGAGGAAGAGGAAGAGGCCATGGAAGAATTGTTGAAATTGAGGGAAGAAATCCGCCGCACAGGAGGGGTACTCCCAATGGCTCCATACTCCTTATCGATGAACGGTCACTTTGTCAAAGAAGGTGAGACTTCACCATACTATGGGTTTTCCAAACCATGGTATGACTCGGTGACAGGAATCATGATGCCTGGTTTTGAAATATTTAGTGGCCTTGCTCTCCCAGAAACAGAACCGCCGATGCATTATGTTGAGAAAACTGTTGAGGACTGGTTAGTCTACCTTGAGCCAAATATGTTGGGGTCCTTGTTTGAAAAAGATGAGCCTGATGTTGCTTGGCAGGAGTTGCCAGTTTTATACCATTCTGAAGAACAAGAAGAGACAGACCGTGAAGATGTGCTAGTAGCGGTTATTCAGAGTGATGCTATCTTTACTAAACCTCAGAGTCAGATTGCACCTGCAACAGAAAATCTTTCAAACTGGAGTTCTGATGTTTTTCCTACTTATCTTATTACTAAGTCGAGTCCAGTCAAATCTGTTAAGTTTGTGTCGATGCCTAGTCCAGGCGAGTCATTTTCTGACTTTATTTTCAATATGAATCCTGAGCCTGTTCAGGATGAGTCCGATGATGATGATGTAATTTCTTTTAATCTAATGAAATCTGATTCTCAGTATGTCTCTGTGTTTGCTTCTGACTTTAATAATAATAGCACTCCCTCCTCAGACGAGGAAGAAGAGATCGACGAAACTCCCCTTGAATTGCAGCATATGCTCAAACAAGAGGAGGAGCGCCGAGCCCAGCCTCTTAAAGATGAAATCGATATTATAAACATCGGAACAGAAGATTTAATACATGAAATACGAATTGGAAATACTCTATCTCCTGAAGAGCGTGATGAATTAATAAACCTACTTAGGGAATATAAAGAAGTTTTTGCCTGGTCCTACAAAGATATGCCCGGATTGAGCGAAGATATTGTTCAGCACAAGCTAACCTTTGTTACCAGGAATTAAACCTAAAAACAGAAGCTAAGGAGAATGAAGCCCGAGTGGGTCTTGAAAATAGAGGAAGATGTTACTAAGCAGTTGAATGCTGGGTTTCTGCAAGTAGTGGAATATTCAGAATGGCTCGCAAATATAGTACCTGTACCAAAGAAAGATGGAAATGTGAGAATGTGTGTAGATTTCAGGGATTTGAACAAGGCAAGTCCAAAAGATGATTTTCCTCTACCACATATCGATATCCTGGTGGACAATACGGCCGGGCATGAATTACTATCTTTCATGGATGGTTTCTCTGGTTACAATCAAATTAAAATGACACCTGCGGACATGACTAAGACCTCGTTCATTACACAATGAGGGACCTATTGCTATCGGGTAATGCCATTTGGTCTTAAGAATGCCGGTGCGACATACCAAAGAGTAGCTACAGCCTTACTCCATGACATGATACACAGGGAAGTTGAAGTTTATATCGATGATATGATTGTGAAAGCCAAAGAAAGGAGTGATCATATCTCGAACTTTAAGAAGTTCTTTGAAAGAATACTCAAATATCAGTTGCGTCTGAATCCGAGTAAGTGTGTATTCGGGGTTACCTCTGGTAAGTTGCTAGGATTCATGGTGAGCCAAAGGGGCATAGAGGTAGATCCTCAGAAGATTAATGCTATCCAGGAGATGTCGCCGCCTAAAATCGAGAAGGAAATTTGAGGATTCCTAGGAAGGATACAGTTCCTAAGACGATTCATTGCTCATTTTACATCAACTTGCAAACCTATCTTTAAGCTCTTAAAGAAAAATACTTCCAAAGAATGGATAGAGGAATGTCAACAGGCCTTTGAGAAGATAAAACAAAGTTTGTCTGAACCACCGATAGTAGCACCAGTAATACCGGACATCCATTGCTGCTTTACTTGTCAGTAAAAGAAACCACCATGGGTTGTATGTTAGCACAACAAGATCCAGAAACCAAGCATGAAAGGGATGTATATTATCTTAGTAAGAAGATGTTGGAGTATGAACAGAAGTACACTGTCCTAGTAAAAACCTGCTTAGCCTTGGTTTGGGCTACTCAACGACTCAGACATTATCTTTTATCACATAAGGTTCTGCTTTTGTCAAGGATGGATCCTCTGAAGTATCTCTTTGAAAAACCAGCCCTGACAGGCAGGACCGCCAGATGGTTATTGTTATTATCTGAGTTTGACATGAGCCATGTAACCCAAAAATCAGTAAAGGGTCGAGCCATTGCTGAACAATTGGCAGAAGTACCCCGAGAAGAAAGTCAGCCTTTCAAGCCAATGTTCCCAGATGAAGAGATCATGATGGTAGAAGATGAATATTCAAAAACTGGTTGGACCCTCTATTTTGATGGTGCATCAAACCAAACAGGGCAAGGAGTAGGGGCATTGCTTGTGTCACCCCGAAATGAGCATGTTCCCCTTGCCGTTAAGTTATAATTTAATTGCACCAACAATACGGCAGAGTATGAAGCATGCATTGTTGGGCTTGAGGCCGCATTGGCCTTAGGCATAGAGAATCTTGACATATATGGAGATTCGAAGTTAATCATTTGCCAAACTCAGGGAGAGTGGAGAACCAGAGAAGAAAAGCTACAGCCATATCATGAATACTTGGACGTTCTTGTTCAACAATTCCGGTGCATCACTTTCAGTTATTTACCAAGATTGAAGAATAGAATCGCCGATGCCTTAGCGACGTTAGCTTCTATGATTGACATACCTCACAATATAAAGATGAGACCCATCACGGTTCAGGAAAAATGGGCTCCTGCATATGCTGATGCTATAGAAATAGCTGCAAGATGTCCTGATGGTAAGCCATGGTACACAGACATAAAGAATTACATCTCAGGCCATGAGCATCCCGACGAGGCCTCGAATAAAGAAAGGAGGACTTTGCAGAGATTGGCAGCTAATTTTGTCATTTGTGGAGGAGAGTTATATCGACGGTCTTTCGATGGAATTCAACTCTTATGTGTCATTGAAGATCAAGCAGAAGAAATTCTCGCAGATATTCATGAAGGGGTGTGTGGACCTCATATGAATGGAAAGATGTTGGCAAGGAAGATCCTACGTCTAGGGTACTATTGGCCAACGTTGGAAGCAGATTGTCACACGTTTGTGAAGAAATCCTATAAATGTCAAATACATGCAAATCTTATCCATGAAATCTTCTCCTTGGCCGTTTTCGGTGTGGAGAATTGACATTATTGGCAAGATTTCTCCCAAATCGTCTAATGGTCACGAGTACATACTCGTTGCGATTGAATACTTCACCAAGTGGGTTGAGGCCGCTTCTTACGCAAAGCTTACATCCGCATTAGTTGCTAAATTCATACGCACCAATATCATATGCAGATATGGAATTCCCCATGAACTTATCTCAGATAATGGATCTCATTTCAAGAAGGAAGTAATCACTCTTTGCCAAGAGTTCAAGATTAAACATCATAAATCCTCACCTTATCGACCACAGACAAATGGAGCGGTAGAAGCTGCAAACAAAAATGTCAAGACTATCCTTAGCAAAATGTCAGAAACTTATAAGGGTTGGTCGAATAAGCTACCGTACGCCTTGTGGGCTTACAGAACATCAATTAGAACTTCAACGAGGGCAACTCCTTATTCTCTTGTTTATGGGATGGAAGCAGTGCTACCTGTTGAGATCCGTGTACCCTCGCTCCGAGTATTGACTGAGGCTAAGTTGCCAGAAAATGAATGGGCAGATGCCGGATATAAAGAGTTGAACATGCTAGACGAGAAGAGGTTAAAGGCGCTTTACCATGTGCAGGGTTACCAGTGCAGAATAGCCCGGGCTTTTAATAAAAAGGTTAAGGTCAGAGATTTAGAAAAAGGCAATCTTGTTCTGAAAGAGAACTGAGCACCAGTATTTGACCCAAGGGGCAAGTTCAAACCTAATTGGTCAGGACCATACATGGTAGACCAAATCTTACCTGGAAAAGCCGTCAAGCTCCGTAATTTAAATGGAGAAATATTACCAGAACCAACAAACCTTGATCAACTCAAGAGGTTCTATACTTGAACACTAGAAGGCCGTCTTTTGGCCGAATAAATCCCAAATTCATAACCCAAGATAAAAAAATATATGACCTTTTGCGAACCCTTTTAAACCTAAGTAATATTTTCCTTCAAAAATCCAATATACTAGGGGCATCCGCCCTGAACTACGCAAGACCTGATCCCTACACTGGGGTACGTAGGCAGCTCGGTCAAAATGAGTTCGGTCATGATAAAAGACAAAAAGAAACAAAAAAGAGAGAAAGAACAAAAAGAAGAATAATTTACCTTCAAACTAGGGGCACTCGCCCTGAACTACGCACGGCCTGATTCCTACCCTTGGATACATAGGCAACCTGTTCACAGGTTCGGTCAAAATTCTTGCAAAACCTTAAGCCATTCTTTGAAAAGCCCTACCTCACCTATAAAGTCCTTTTGGTGTTCAAGTAAAAAAAAATGATGAAAAAAGAAAAAACAAAAAAGAGAAAAAGAAAAAGAAATGGAGCTTGAAGATCCGCTAGATTGAAAACCTGAAAAGGCTATCTAGGCAAAATTTAGGATCATTCCCCTGCTAAGTTGTAAACCTGAAAGGCCGGCTTAGGCAAAAGTTAAGGGGGTGGCCTGCTGAGTCGAAAACTTGAAAAGGCGATTCAGGCAAAAGCAAAGGCTGAGCGGTCCGCCAAGTTGAAAATCCAAAAAGGGGGACTTGGTCGTGGTAAGATTGGGTTCACGCCAGAAGAATTACATCGATCTCTGAAATCACAGTAGGTCAGGCAAAAATAACAACGATTCCTGAAACTAGGGGCATTAATTTCTAGCAATCAGAAAGTTGATAGAAAGATATATGAAGTATTACTGTCTTAAAAATAAGTGAAGATGTTTATCAATGGAGAAGCATTTTTTAAAAGAGGCTAAGCCTAACCGAAAAGAAAATACTGATAAGTCAGAAGCATCACGGGATTACTTGAGTAATCTTTCTTATTTTGTCATTTCATTACAAATGTCTGTGGTTTTATTTTATTTTAATTTTTTTTTTTTTTTTTTTTACAAATTCTATTTTAAGAATTGTTGTAGGGTGCAATCACTCTGAAAACGGGTTCATCAACAGGTTTTGAGAAACTTGAAAAAAGCAGGACTGTCATGAATGGCGAAAGATCTTTGAAGATTGACCTCTGATGAAAGAATAGAAGGAGGTCAGAATGCCTCAAGCTGGGGCTGGTTGCTAATGAAGTGGCGACACAAATTCAGGCCTTGAAAGTCCTTTATCATATGATCCTTTACTTCTAAAGTTGTTAAATGGAGATTTCAATTTCCTTTTTCTGATAACCTCAGTCAAAACTCAAATTATGGTATCTCTTTGAACATCATACAAATATGATGTCTCATCTCCTTGGAATCCGTAAAAATACGGTATTTCATTTTATCTGATGCCTGTTCAAAAATGGTCTCTTGTTTCTCTTTGAACATCATACAATTAGGATGTCTCATTTCCTTGGAATCCGTAAAAATACGGTATTTCATTCTCTCTGACTCCATTCAAAGATGGTCTCTTATTCTCTTTGAACATCATATTAATATGATGTCTCATTTCCTTGGAATCCGTATAAATACGGTATTTCATTCTCTCTGAGTCCATACAATTATGGTCTTTCATCCCTTTTGAACCTGTATACATACGGTATCTCATTCTTTCCAAGCCCATTTGAAAATTATTTCTCATTCTCTTCGAGTCCATACAACTATGGTCTCTTATTCTCTTTGAGCATCATACAAATGTGATGTCTCATTTCCTTGGAATCCGTATAAATACGGTATTTCATTCTCTCTGAGTCCATTAAAAAATGGTCCCTTATTCTCCTTGAGCATCATACAAATATGACGTCTCATTTCCTTGGAATTCGTATAAATACAATATTTCGTTCTCAATGAGTCCATTAAAAAATGGTCTCTTAATTATCTTTGAACATCATACAATTATGATGTCTCATTTTCTTGGAATCCGTAAAAATACGGTATTTCATTTTATCTGAGTCCATTAAAAAATGATCTCTTAATTATCTTTGAACATCATACAAATATGATATCTCATTTCCTTGGAATCCGTAAAAATACGGTATTTCATTCTATCTGAGTCCATTTAAAAATGGTCTCTTGTTTCTCTTTGAGATCCATATGATGTCTCATTTCCTTAGAATCTGTATAAATATGGCATTTCATTTTATCTGAGTCCATTCGAAAATGATCTATCTCTGGCTTGTACAATTACAGTATCTCATTTCTGTTGAGCCTGTTTGAAAGCAGTATCCATTTGAAAATGATCTCTCATTTCCTCATTGCCCGTTTGAAAACGGCGCTGCCTCATAATTATCTTTCGTTCTGAGTTGCGAAATTTTTGCAAATCAGATTAGATCCATTTCTCCATTATTCTGAACCACCAAGTCACGGTGTTTAGAATAAATGATCTTGAATATGTTCTAGGACTTCATCTAGGGTCTTGCATTAGGTTAGGTTGCATTGTCTAGTGAATCCATTGTTGATTAAAGCTACGCAAAACGGTTCTGTCACTTTTTGCTTTGGTATTCGATGACTACGTCGCCTTTACCAAAGAGGGGCATCTGTAGACACCCCCATTTTGCTACGCTTTAAAAAGTAAAAGATTCGGTAGTATCATCGAGGTTTGAATCCGTATTCAGCATTAGATTAGGCATCAATGCATTTTAGGGTAGATTTCATTTCATTATGGGAGTTTTGAAGTTGATTCGTGATCTTGAAGGTCTCTAGGGGGTTCCTTTGGCTTCTGGAAGATGAAAGTTCAAGTTTCCAAGCAAATGAAAAAAACCTGCTATTTTTAGAATTTTCAGGGTTTCTCTCATTTTTGCCTATTTTGCACTGCAGGGGTATTTTGGTCATTCCCGATGTGTCTCGTTTGACCCCCGAGTTATATTTGAGAAATCTTGAGTGATTTTACAAATTTTGAAAAAACTGCTATTTTTTGAAACTCATGGGGCTTCCACATATTCATCATCTTATGGATATTTCAATCATTTCTCATATGTCCAAAACCATCTCGAGGGTACGGCTGATGGATTAGGAGTAATTTCGTAAGATTTGGGAAACCTGCTAAATTTAGATCTCTCAAGATTTTCTCTTAGTCTTGCACTTCGGGGGTATTTTAGACATTTCCAAACATATCATATTTGGTCCCTAAGTTATGTCTAAGAAATCTTGAGTCAATTCATAAATTTTTGAAAATCTGCTATTTTTAGAATTTCTCAGGGTTTTCCCTATTCTCGCCAAATTCTAGCACCTTGGGGTAATTTGGTATTTTCCTGGGTAATTCTTTTGATCCCCGAAATATGTCTGAGAGATTATGAATGATTTTCTAAATTTTGGAAAACCTGCTAAATTTAGAATTTCTCAGGAGTTTCGCTTAATTTGGAAATTCTAAGTGTTGAGGGCATTTTGGATATTTTCAGGGGATACTAAATGATCCTGTTTAATTTGCTCACCGAAAGGACTCAATTTTAAAAGTTTCTATTTTTGAAGTTTGACCACAAAGACTTTCCATTTTTAATTTTTCCCTTTAGGGGTGAATCAATCTGAGGGTATTCTTGTCGCATTTGGATGTCTAACAGTCAAATAGGGGCATTTTGGTCCGAAAAGTTATGTTCCAAAAAAGATGGTCCGATCATGTGTGAGGGATGCACCATAAATGTCAAATGGGTTGGGTCCATATATAGAATGTTGAATTTAGAAAGATTTTATTGATTTTTTACGAAAAAACACGAAACCCGTGTGAAATGGCCCATTGGGCTAGAGCCCGCAAAGATGGAGCTCATGTGGGTTCACCCATATGGGTCAACCACCATGGTGGGCGGCCCACATGGTTGACCCACATGAGTTGAGCACCTAACCTTGATGATGTCACCAATTTGTTAAAAGAAAAATAAAAAGAATAAAAAATGAAAAGAAGGAAAGAAGGAAAAGATGAATGATTGCTTAAAAAGGTTTTCTTCCAAAGAAGCAATGTGGAATGAGAATAGCATGTCTTGATTGATAAGAAATTAAGATTGGAATCAAATCCAATTTGAAAACAAGAAAGAAAGAAAGCAAGAGGGGAAAATTGGAAACAAGTCAAAAAGGGAGCTCTCACATTGAAAATTACTATTTCTCTCTTAACCCTAGTTTTTTTGTATAAAAATCAAAACAAACAATCCTAGAAAAGATTGAAAAAATCCAAATTCGTCCTTTTTCTCTCTCCTCCAGAGGAAAAAAAAAAACCTCTTCTCTCTTGAAGTTTGTTCATATCTCTCAAGGGTTCTTCACAAAAGGGATTCTTAAAATCCCTTTTCTTCTTCAACAAATCACACATCAAGGATCTTTGGGGTGTTCTTTGGGTCTTCTTCATCATATAAAATGGTGCGACAAAACGTATACCTCGGATCTACGCAACCTAGAGACAAGGAGCGCGATCAATGGTAAGATCTTTATCTTTGTAATATCAAAAGTAGAAAACATGCTAGGGTTTTACTTTTGATAAATCAAATCAATGAATTTTTCCTTGAAATTTCAGTATGTTATAATATAGATTATAAGTTTTCAAAATTCAAAATTTCACTAAAAAATTAAATTTCCTCCATTTAATAATGATTTTCTTTCGTTTTTTATTCAATACGGATTTAAATTGGATTATCAAAGCAAGTGTTAGAAAATGTGTGTTTCTTTAAAAACTGATATTTTTTGGGATTTACATAAAATAAAATACTACGGGAAACTTAATTTCCAATCGCGGTTTGGCCATTTTAATTTTCATTCTATTTTTCAAACAATAACCCCGAAAGGGGTTATTTTTTGATGAACGAATCCAAAAGTATATCAAACCATGTCTAAAATTTGTGAAATATTGTTTCCAAACCAATGTTTTGATTTTCAGAACACCCAAAAAATTTTGAAAATTTTTGAATTTTTTTAATTCGGTTTTAAATTATTTTAAATTTCGACCATTTTTAATAAATATCAGAATGTTTTACAAATTGATGAAACTCTCCAGAATTAATGTTCAATAATGAATTAAATTTCTCATGAAATGTTTTTTTCGAAAAAAGGTTTTTTTATTTGTTTTCTAATCGCTTATTCGTTTTATGTGCCGTAATTCGTTTTCGTATTAAATTAGTAAATTTTTGAAATTTTTCTTTACGAACTAGTAACTTTGGTTACTGGAATGTTAGATAAAAATTTTCAATTGGTTTTGCAAATTTTTAATATGGTTTTGTAATTTATTTTAATAAATGGGTTTCAATTCCTAGGAAACAAATTCCCCTTTTCTATTTAAAAATCAATTTTATGGAGGAGATTTAACTTTTAGGTTTTAAAATTTTGATAGAAAATTTTATAATCTATTATATATCTACTGGAAGTTTTTATTTGATTTTAGGATACTATTAGGTTTGCTTTTTAAGTAATTCTTTGGTTTCATCCGATTTTTGTGTGAATTTCAATTGACATGAAATCGTAATAAAAGTCCATGAAATTCATACGGTAGTCGAATCTCATGATTATCTTTATTCTGTGATATTTTGGATTAATTTAAAATTGATATGCTATAAGTTACTGTGTTAATCTATGAACTGATTTGAATTTTCAGAAATTAGAAATTGATATCAAATTTTAATGAAAATTTTTATACGTTTTTCAATAGGTTATAATAATCTAGATCTCTATTATGTGAAAGTTTGGATTAATTTGAAATTGATATGCTATAAGTTGCTGTATTAATCTATAATCTGATTTAAATTTTGGAAAATTGATATCAAATCTTAATGATAATTCATGAAATTTTTCCAGTAAGCCACAATCATCCATGTATTGTTACTGGAAATGTTTTAACTGATTTGGGGTTTGATTGCTTAGGATTTCTGTGTAATCCTAGCAATCTGGTCTTAATGTTAATAAATCATAATTTAATAGCAAATCAACACAAAAGTCAGTAAAAACCTCAAACAAATCTTAACTTTACATCATGAATTTAATCCCTAACTTGTTTGAAACAGAAACTTTAGGGTTCATAGATCTTCATTGTAAATTCGCTATACCGCGATGGTCTAACTGCCGAGATCGCAACCGTAATCGTATACTAATTGCGATTAATCCTGCATAATTGGAGTGCGTAAATCATAGTATGATATTGGCTCTGAGGTCCACTGTCTACAAAAATCCTGAGAAATATGCCAGGCAATAAGATACTATAATTTACGTGCTAAATTATACAAGTGTTGAGAGCACGATTCCCTTCCATGGTTGCGATTCGAGGCCGAAACTTGCGAACCATAGAGCCTTTGATATTCCTTAGATGTTTAGGAATCAAAAATCCTCAAATTAACTCAATCCGCATCTTAGGAGCCGTTGGATTACGGTCTCCTATCTTAGGAACCTTTAGGGCCCCTTAGAAATACTTACGTCTCGCTGTGTCCTAGGTTTTAGGGAGTCCTAGAGTTAGGAGTCCAGTCTCATCACGGTCATTTGCTATGGATAGCAATCGTGCCAATAGATCTAGTTACACTAGTCACCCCTTTTTCCTATAGGACAAGCCTAGTTACCTAGGATGTAGGTTCACCTGCATTAGTCAAAGGGATGTCTTGCACTTAGATAGGACCATATAGCATCTTAGATGAAGTCCTATGATAATAAAATCTTTAACTTGAACTAAATAATTTCTATTAAACTGTTAAAATAGTAAATCCAGTCTAGATCGGTGTCTTAGATGAGTTAGGCATAAGTAGCTTAGTTCAGGTGCACCGAACTATGATCGACTCTGATTCCAGTGAGGCTGGGATACGTAGGCAACTTGGATACTTGAGTGGCATACCAAGCCCGAGTCGGCTCCACACATAAGTGGTGGGGTTTTGTACATTAATCCTTAAATTAAAAGTAATTAAATCACTTAGGACTTTCCATGAAATTAGAATTTTAGGAGAACTTTCACTTAGATTGAATTCAAACAAATTAAGAAAATCAAGATACACATTTAGGAATTACACTGAAATTAGATCTTTGGATGCATGTCATGTAGTTCGCACATTAATATAGAGTTAAATGAGCCATTTAAAAGAAATTCAATAGAGTTAATTTTTGGAATTGAAGACCGATTATCGGGCTTGAATGGTGCATGTGGTGGTAACTCCCCATACCTTCCATTCTCGTAACTAGGTAACGAGTCTAGATTTTTGGTCAATTATGGGTCCTAGATCCCTCATCTAGGTGGCGACTCTGTTACTCTCTTTTGCGTAGAATTCGGATTGCCTTAGTGATCCTAAGTTCACGGAAAAGATGAATTAAATCACACTTTGCTAGGCTCGGCGGCTTACCCCTGCCCTTATGGGTACTGGGTTGCACGTTTGTTTGCACCCTATGGCTTGGTTACTGCCTGCTTGGTTAGGTAATTAAAATCAATAATAAAAAGCACACGCCATTCACGTGGGTACGAGAGACCAAGAGAGAGTGTAGCGCCTCGCGCGCTCGCGACCCTCTCGCGGGATCGGGTCCCACACATTAAGCTCGTTCTTTTTATTTTATCATAATTTCCATTGTAGGTGGGTAATAGGAAATGGATTACATTTTCTCTGTGATAGGAGTTGTTTGTTTTGAAACTACTGTTGATACTATTGATTTTTTATCATATACTTGAAACAAAAGGTAGTAAGTTTTTATTATCAATTTTGTGTCTGTGTATGTAGGCGAGTGCATGAGTGTGTGTATATGTTCATGTATGTGCATCCTTATGTATGTGTGTATGTATATATGTGTGTCTATGTGAAGGTCTGTTTGTGAGTGTATGTGGGTGTAAGTGTGTGATGTCTGTAAGAGAATATGAGTGTGAGTTGGTTTATATGTGTGTGTGTGAGAGGGTGTGTGTATATGTGTCTCTGTGTGTATACATGTTTGTGAGTGTGACTATGTATATAATTATGTATGTACACGTGTGTGGAACTCAATTTGCGTGTCATGCATAAAATCCATAATTAACTCTTTATATACGTTTGTAAGCATGTCTTTATCTTCTGCTGTTTGAATGGGTGAATTAGGAGCCAATATTTAGTTTTGTTGAATGCTCACAGCAGATCCTGTCCTGGCCACCTTGATGACTTTAAATTGTGACAAAAAAATTCAAGAACTTAACTAATTGATCCTTACCTGTTGGAGTTATTTTCTTTTACTTCATATCTTTCAACTTTGTTTGATTAAGTTACCATATGTCCCTAATTGTTCATGTCTGTTTGTGTTGTCACCTGTTATGAACACTTTAACTTGGCTAATAGAAATGGAGTTGAGGTTCTTCTTATTTTTACTTCAGCTTTATGAATAAAGGGGGGTAGATGCATTTTTTCCTTTGTATGGCCTGTTCATGTAGATAGTCTCAATTCACTTAATTCTAAAAGCTCTTTAGAAGACTTGGATCTCATCACCTTTTCCTTGGAAAATGATTTTTGGCTTTCAACATTTTTTTTGTCATGGTCTAAACACTCATCTCTATGAGTTTAGCATTCATTACCTGTACCCCTTCAATGGATTGTCATTAGTAGTTTTAGACATGTAGCACATTGCCACTTCATTGGAGGGATGCATAATAAGAAAAAGGTAGCAGTTTTTTGTAGTAAAAAATTTAAACGAGATAATATATTGATTTTATAAATTAGCAAATGATATTATTATCATTGTCCTGCTTTGATATTTATATTACCAGTGGATAATGATGTAAGCATTATTATGTTATGATGATTTCATTTTCAAAAGAATATACTAAAAGTATATATCATTCAAATGATTCAAGTCATTTATTTCCTTACTTCAAAGCTGGATAGAGTATGCTTGGCCCAACCTTCTTCATTAGGTAATCCCTTGGGATTTAAACCATATAACATAGTGGTGGGATGACCATAAATCTTGTGGGTAAAATTATGCCAATATGACCATGATGTTGGAGCAATCATGTTGTCATTATTAGTGTGAAAATTGATTTCTTTTCTTGTTTTCCTTAGCACAATCAATTCTATCGAATTGTTTTTAAAGGTTTTTAAAAGGGTTTTCAAGAGACATTTTACCCATGGAGGATAAGATGCATTAGTGCTAAAATATTTATACTGATATTAATTGCCAAGTTAAGAACAAGGGTTGATGTTTGTTTTCTCTCTTTAAGGGTATGTTCACCATCATTAAAGTTTATATTTTTCAATCAGTTTTTTTTTAGGCTTAAATAATTAGAAGGTAGTTAATTAATATTTCATTGTTAGAAGAATTGTTGTGCTTATTTATACATAATTGGTCATTTTGGTGCATCTATTCGTACAGGGTTGGTTATTTTCAGCACCATATAACCATGCTTAGATAATGGCTCTAAATCAATTCAATGTTTTGTAGGAAATAATATATGTTCAATCATATTTTGATTATTGGATGACTCAGTTTTTTTGTGGTTGCTTATGAATTGGATCCTTTATTGCAATAAATGTTATTATAAACAGGGCTTATCATATGTCATATTATGATATGATTTTATTCATGAATTGGGAGGTAAATAATGTTCTGGATGATCATATGGATGTTGAAGCATGGGAGTGCTTGGGGTGACTTCACTTTCTAGCTTAATCATATTCTGATAAATGTATTGAAGTTGTAGTTGGATGGTCAATATCAAGACATGGTGATTTCACTATTATTTTTTAGTAGTAGTATTATTTCCACCTTTGTTAGGACAATACATGTTCTTTAGCTAGATTAATAAAAATTAGAAAATATCGCTATGGAAGATACCCTTGGCTATGGCATAGAAGACTTGATCATGCTCATATGGATTTCATCTCAAGATTGTCTTCTAAGAACCTAATGAGAGAGCTACCTAAGCTCAAGTATGTTAGAGATAAAGTTTGTAGTGCTTGCATTCATGGAAAACATACTAAAGATTCATTCAAACCCATAAATGTGATATCTACATCTTGTCCACTATAACTTCTTCACATGGACCTATTTGGTCCCATGAGTAGAGGTGGAAGTAGATATGTGTATGTGCTTGCTGATGATTATTCTAGATTCACTTTGGTGTTATTTTTAACTAGTAATGATGAGACCTTCAAAAATTTTGTCAACTTGTGCAAAAGAATTCAATGAACAAGGAGTTTTCATAAACGAAATTAGAAGTGATCATGGAACCGAGTTTGAGAACATTGAGTTTAATACCTTTTGTAATGAAATTGGAATCAAACACAATTTCTCAGCTCCAAGGACGCCTCCACAAAATGGGGTAGTTGAAAGGAAAAATAGATCACTCATTGAAATGGCTAGAACTATGTTAAAAGAGCACAATGTTGAAAGGAATTTTTGGGCGGAAGCCATTCACACGGCTTGCTATATTTTAAATAGAGTGCTTATTAGACCTCACTTTAACAAAACACCTTATGAACTATGGAGTGGAACACCCCCTAAAGTTAGCTATTTCAAACTTTTTGGTTGAAAATATTTTATTTCAAATATGAAAGCTACTTTGCACAAGTTTGATTCAAAATCTGATGAAGTATCTTCTTAGACTATTCAACTCATAGTAAAGCTTATAGGGTTTACAACAAAAGAACTCAAATTGTTGAAGAGTCCGTGGATGTTAAATTTAATAAGTCATTTGAAAATCCTAAAGTCATTAATAATGATGATGATGATGATGATGATGCCAACCTTCTAGAACTTCCTAGTCAAGTAGATTCTCTTGTTCAACCTTTAGAAAATCTTGATTTAGATCGTCAACCTATAGAAGAAGTTGAAGAGAAGGTCTTCCTAAACATAGTAGAATCATGTCTAGTCACCTTTCTACACAAATCATAGGTGAAACATCACAAGGAGTCAAGACAAGATCTCACTATAGGAATGTGTGTGCCAGCATGGCATTTATCTCTCAAATAGAACCCAAGTCCATAAAAGAAGTCGAGAATGATGAATTTTGGATGGTTGCTATGCAAGAGGAACTAAACCAATTTGAGAGAAACAAAGTGTGGAGATTAGTTCCTAGGCCTAGTGATCACTCGGTCATTGGATCAAAATGGGTGTTTAGAAACAAACTCGATGAGCATGGAGTTATCCAAAGAAATAAAGCTAGATTAGTAGCCCAAGGTTACAACCAAGAGGAGGGCATCGATTATGATGAGACATTTGCTCCAGTTGCTATGTTAGAAGCCATAAGGATGCTTCTTGCATTTGCATGCCATAAGAACTTCAAATTATATCAAATGGATGTGAAGAGTGCATTCCTTAGTGGGTATATCATAGAGGAAGTGCATGTTGAACAAACTCCCAGTTTTGAAGATTTCAAATACCCTAATCATGTATATAGTTTGGATAAAGCTTTGTATGGTCTAAAGCAAGCTTCTAGAGTTTGGTATGAGAGACTTAGCTCCTTCCTATTAGAGAGTGGCTTTCAAATGGGCAAGGTTGACAAAACCTTGTTCATTAAAAGAAAAGGAAAATATATGCTTATTGTTCTAATTTAAGTGGATGATACCATATTGGAGCTACTAATGATAAGATGTGTGAAGAATTTGCTCAATCCATGCAAAAAGATCAAATATCGCTTGGTTAATTGCCAAAAATGATTTCATTTATATGAATGAGCAAGTCTCGTATGAATGAGCAAGTCTCGACAATCAGACCAAAAATCGCTTGGCCAATTGTCAAAACTGCTTCAAAACAAAAGGGGCGATAACTATACAGGCCATTGCAGAAAATCCATTTGTTTAGCTATCCGGATAATCCCGACTCCTCTCTTTCAAGGTAGCGGATCATCCGGGATTTATATGGTTCTGTGGAAAGGGCTCCATCTAAATTCATGTAGATATACCTGACTCTTAATCTCAGTAGGTAGCGGTACATTGCGAAGTGACAATTAGACAGGCCACTACATGGCATTTCACTGTTAATTGTCACAGATGAAGAAGAATAGACCAGACTCCAAATATACGGAGCTCAATTTCACTGGTAGTTTCTTACTTCCAAAAATTAAAGAAAAAGCCCAGACTCCAAACATGCGGAGCTTCTTCACTAGAAATTTCTTTATGAAAACCTTTTCAATTGACTTGAGAAATGATCGGACTCCAAACTTGCGGAGCTGCCTCACCGAAAATTCCTTTCTAAAAACCTTTCGAATAAATGAAGAAATGACCAGACTCCAAACACACAGAGCTACTGACAATTTCTTCTTAAAACCTTTTCAATTGATGAGAGAAAATGCCAAACTCCAAAACACGGAGCCATTGGCGATTCCTTTTAAAATTCCACAAAAAATGATGAGAGAAAAGACCAAACTCCAAAATACGAAGCCATTGGCGATTTTCTTTTAAAATTCCACAAAAATGATGAGAGAAAAAACCAAACTCCAAAATATGGAACCATTGGCGATTTCCTTTTAAAACTTTTTAAAAATGTTGGGAGAAAAGACTAAACTCCAAAACACGGAGCCATTGGTAAAAATTTACAAAATGATGAAAGAAAATGGCAAACCCCAAATCACGGAGCCATTAGCAATTTTCTTTTTAAAATTTCACAAAATAATGAGAGAAAAGACCAAACTCCAAAACACGAAGCCATTGGTAAAAATTTACAAAATGATGAGAGAAAATGCCAAACTCCAACTCACGGAGCGATTAGCAATTTCCTACTTTAAAAAAACATGCTAAGATGATTAAAGAATTTACTGACTTTAATTGATTTCACCAGACGGATAAGTCATCTCTTGACGAGAGTGACTAAAAATGCATGATCTTTGATGAAGATGAAACTCAAGAAAATTTCAATTATTGACCCTTTTAAAACGAGTGAAAAGCATTCTGCTGGAGTTTGAAAATTGCAGGAGTGAAGTCTAGACTCCGCATGGGGATAAGATTTTATGAAAACATGACTTCGAAAGAAAACAACTTGATTGAGGAACTTGAACCAAAAGAGTGTTCAAGATTCTGTTATCTCTATTTGCTGAGAATATCCATCTCAAATATCATTGTTTGATTGACATCTTTTATGACGCGACATAAAAGATGCCCCTAGTATGGTTACTTCCATGACGAGATTCATTGGAGAGCAACACAAAAGGGATAAAAAAGGATAAGCAAAAAGCTTTCATTAATGAACATTGGGGTTACAAAACTTTTCTCATGAACACTTAGGTTTACAAGGCTTTTTTCATGTACAGGAAACTGGTTCTGTACAAAATTTCTTTCATCTCTGCTAACCACTGATACCTCAGATGGGTTTGAGACTCTGCCACCTTGTGAACTCTGCTCTGCTTTGCATTGTCCACAGGAGCCACAAATTCTCACCTCTTCTCTTCCCCTTTTTCCTTTCATTTTTTTTCTCTATCACCCAGCTTTGGGAGGACATTGAGTAAATAGGACTTCAAAACCTGACCTCGACTCAACAAAAGAAAGACTTTGACAAGTGACGAACGAGGACTTTGAAAAAAACACATGACATGAACACTAAGAGAGACTGAATCTGCTTCTTAGCCTGATAAAATGTTTTAAGATGATAAAAGTTTGCCACTCTTAGATTTTTTTGAATATCGTGCTCAAAGGTGTTTCTTTCCTCTTTTCAGTATTTCCGTCATGGTTATTATCCCTTTTGGATTGCTTAGTCTTAACCCCCTAGCTCAGAGAGGATCAAAGGAAGCTCTGTTGGAGCTTACTCAGACATTGGAGTAATGCCAAAGAAAAATAAAAGTTCATCTGGCTTTTTGAACCTCTGTCCTTTTTCCATGAAGTCACTGCCATGACCAAATCGCCTTTTAGGTTTTTGATTTGGAGGACCGTATGTCTTAATTTTTGCCTGGACTTTCTGCCATTGCATATTTTTCATCCAGCAGGCTCAACACCCTGATTTTTGCCTAAGCCGCCCTTTCGGGTTTTCAGCTTAGCGGGTGAATGACCCTAACTTTTGCCTAGACCGCCCTTGCGAGTTTTCAGTCTAACGGGTCTAAGACTCCATCATTTTTCTTTCTTTCTGTTTCTCTACAAACCTGGGCCTAAATACACCAGAAGGACTTTTAGGTAGGCTTAGGTTCAAGCAGGGTAAACCTTAGTTTGTTTGAATGTATTTGGACCGAATCCGGAGCCTCCAGATTGCCTACGTATCCCTGACGAAAATGGGAATCAGGTCTGCGTAGTTCGCCCTTTCAGGTTTCAAAGGATTGTTTGTTGTTTATTTTTATTTTTTTTCAAAAGGTTGCGAAGGATGTGAGTGAACCAGAATTGAACAGGCTGCCTACGTACCCTGTAGAAAGGGATCAGGTCATAACGTAGTTCAAACTAAAAAACAAAAAGATAAAATGCCCCTAGTTTATGGCTATCAAAGAAAACAAGTTTTTTTTATTGGGCCCAAAGGGTGTGCAAACAGTTTTTTCAAACATTTTGGTTGTTTGCTCAAAGTTCAAATCGATCGGAGATGGCCTCCTGGTGTATCAGGCATAGTAGTTCTTTAATTGGTCTAGGTTTGTAGGTTCATTTAATTTTTCTCCATTTTCATTGAGGAGTCTTAAGGCTTTTCCAGGCAGGACTTCATCAACTATATATGGACCTGACCAATTCAGCCTGAACTTCCCTCTCGGGTCAAATATTGGTGCCCGATAAGATTTTAGGACGAGATCTCGTGGTTTCAGGTCTCTGTTCTTGACTTTCTTGTTGAATGCTTTTTCTATTCTTCTCTGATACCCTTGGATATGATACAAGGCTCTCAGCCTCTTTTCATCAATCATTTATAACTCATCATGTCTAGCTTTGGTCCACTCAGACTCTGGCAGATTCGCCTCCATCATGACTCTTAACGAATGGATTCTCAACTCAATCGGCAAAACCGCTTCCATTCCGTATACCAAAGAATACGGAGTCATACCTGTTGAAGACCTGATCGATGTCCGCTAAACCCACATGGCATATGGTAACTTGTTCGACTAGTCTTTATAAGTCTCAGTCATCTTACTGATAATGACTTTGATATTCTTGTTCGCTGCCTCTACAGTCCCATTTGTCTGAGGTCTGTAAGGAGATGACTTGTTGAAATTCTAAGCGTAGGCCCGAGTACTTACTCTAATGGCAACAATGAGGAGGTAAAATTTAGGTTCCTAACAAGTTTTAAGCTTTTGAAAACTCTAACCCAAATTTGAAGATTAAGAGATCAAAGATGAAAAATTAAGCACACAAGTTAAATCCTAAGTGCAGTGCAAATTTAAAGCAAGAGACAAGAGAGAGTGCACCCGAGATTTAAAGTGGTTCGGTCCTCAAAACGCGAGGCCTACTCCACCCCACCAACCAAACCTGTTGATGGCTTCACTATTTGATCTTCTTAACTTCGGCGAAGATCGGTGCCGATTACAATTCCAAATGCCTTTAACCTTGGTGGCAATCCTCACCACGGAGAGTGGGCTCCGCTTCTCCCAACACTGGCCCAAATACAATGTTCTTGCTAAAGAAAGGAAGAACAAAAAAATCCCTCACAAGGGTTTACAAAGTTTGTAGAAGATGTACAAATTTGAGCCTATGATCGAAATCCTAAATCTAGAGGATGATAGGCATAAACAAGCTTGATTCACTCTTAGGATATTCCAATAGGTTTTTAGAGTGTTAGGATTGATCATTTGGAAGTTTAGAATACCCATATATATAGAAAAACCAAATATGACCGTTTGAGGGGCATAGTGGTAAATATGGCAAAGTTCCCAACGCCTGTAAATTCTTTCCGTTATAGTGTTCTCGGAGTTCCGAGAATTTTTCTCGGAGTTCCGGAAATACAAACAGAAGTTGGAAAAAGCTACTGGTTCCGAGCTCGGAGCTCCGAGAATTCTCTCGGAGTTCCGAGAAGCCTATATGCAGCAGATTTTCAATTCTGTTTATTGGGCTTCCAACTCTACACGAATTTGGGATTGTTATGAGGGTTCCAAAGTGCTGGAACACCACAAGGACAATCTCTTAAACATTTAGGGGTGTGTGAGATTAACTTAATTTATGCCTCTAAATACCTAAACTAGGATTGGATCGATACATTCTAAAGAGATTTTGATCTTCAATTGCGATGCTTCAAGTCTTCATGCATCTTGGATCTCCAATGTCTTTGGCCTTCCGAATGTGGTCCAATGAGAGCTTCTTGGCCTCAATCCAAGCAATCTTGTCTTTACACAATCAAGATCTACAACTTAGACAATCAAATACATCAGTGATATAAAATCACTTGTGTATTGGAATCATCAAAAGAAGATGTGAATGCCAAGGTGGGAACCATTGGGCTTACACTTGTGATGCTTTATCTTAAATGCTTCACACAGGTGTACTACCGCTTTCTTGAAATGAGATCCATTGTAAAAAATCAGCTCATGAGGCACTCCGTATCTACATATAATGTTTGTACGGATAAACTTCACAATTGTGTTTGAAGTTATGGAAGCATATAATGCAGCCTCTATCCACTTCGTAAAATAGTCAATAGCTACTAAAATGTACTCATGTCCGTTTGAGGATCTTGGATAAATCTTTCCAATGATATCTATTCCCCATACTGAGAACGGCCATGGCGAAGTCAAGGAATACAGCTCTGACAGAGGAACATGAATAAGACTCGCATAGACTTGGCACTTATGGCATTCCTTCACAAAGGCAAAACAGCCTGCTTTCGTTGTGGGCCAATAAAATCCAAGTCTCAAAATCTTTCTAGATAACATTTTGCCATTCATATGCGGTCCACAAACTCCCTCATGAGTCTGCTCAATAAGCTCCACAGCTTTGTCCTCATCAACACATAAGAGTTGTATTCCGTCAAAAGATCACTTATATAGCTCTTCACCACAATTGATGAAGTTGGTAGCTAGCCTCTGAAGAGTTTTTCTCTCTTTGCTTGAAGCTTCAGGAGGGTGCCCCTTGCCAGAAATGAAGTTCTTGATATCCGTATGTCATGGTTTCCCATCCGGATATCTTACCAATATTTCTATCACATTCACAGGTGCAGGAGCCCACTGTAGTTTGACAGCTGAAGGCTGAACCTCCATAGTTGCAGAGATGTCTAGCATTGAAGCCAAAGTAGCTAAAGCATCGACAAAATGATTCCTGGTTCTTGAGAAGTGAGTAAAAGTGATAGTCCTAAACTTTTTAACCAGAGATTCCAAATATGTATTACAATGGATCAATCTATCCTCTCGAGTTTTCCATAGCCCATTGATTTGACAAATAATGAGCATTGAGTCCCCAAACACATTTATGTCTTGAACTTGAAGAGCTAAAGCTGCCTCAAGTCTTACTATACAAGCTTCATATTCTGCCATGTTGTTTCTGTACTCAAACTGCAGCTTGATGGATATAGGGATGTAGTCTTTCTTGGGAGATATCAAAACTGCACCTACTCGTTGACCCTGGTTATTGACTACTCCGTCAAAATACATCAACCCCTTGGCAGTTGGAGTTTCTTCTTCAATATCCATGATCTCTTCATCAGGAAACTCAGCTTTCAGAAAAATATTCTCCTCTGTAGGAGAATCAGCAAGCTCGACTATAACCCGTCCTTTAATGGACTTCTGAGTGACATAAGTGATGTTAAACTCAGATAACCATAACAACCATCTTTCGGTTCTTCCGGTAAGGGCGGGTTTATCAAACAAGTACTTCAACGGATCCATCCGTGAAAGTAAAAGAACCTCGTTCGACAACAGATAATGTCTAAGCCTTTGGGTCGCCCAAACCAAGGCTAGACAAGTCTTTTCCAAAATGGAGTACTTTATCTCATATTCCAGCATCTTATTAAGCTTTTCCCGCTTAGACTCTAAATCTTTCTGAGCACATACAACCCATTGCCGTGTCTGTGATTGACAAATACAACAACAAGGGCTGGCCTAGAATGATCGGTGATAGGACATGAGGCAAAGATAAACATTGTTTAACATTTTCAAACGCTTCCTGACATTCATCATTCTACTTCTTTGGAGAGTTTTTCTTCAAAAGCTTGAAAATTAGTTCACATGTCTTTGTCAGCTGAGATATGAACCTCCTCAAGTATTGAACTTTCTCAAAGAAACCTCTGATCTGCTTTTCTGTCTTAGGCGGTTCCATTTTCTGGATTGCCTTGATCTTTTGAGGATCAACCTCAATTCTTCTTTCACTAACCATAAATCCTGGGAGTTTCCCTGATGTAACTCCGAATACACACTTGTTTGGATTCAAGTGAAGCTGATATTTCCTGAATATCTCGAAGAATTTTCTCAAGGCAATTGTGTGTTCTAGTCGAGTCTTCGCCTTTACAATCATATCATCTATATAGACTTCAACCTCTTTGTGAATCATATCATGAAGAAGAGTAGTTGCAGCTCTCTGATAAGTAGCACCAGCATTCTTCAAACCAAACAGCATTACTCTATAGCAATATGTACCCCACTGAGTAATAAATGCTATCTTTATCGTGTCCTCGGGTGCCATCTTAATCTGATTGTATCCAGAAAATCCATCCATAAAGGATAAGAGTGCATGTCCAGCCGTATTATCCACCAAGAGATCAATGTTCAGCAATAGAAAATCATCTTTTGGACTTGCCTTGTTCAGGTCCGAAAATCAACACACATTCGAACCTTCCCATCCTTTTTGGGCACCGGTACTATGTTAGCGAGCCACTCGGGATATTCAACCACTTGTATGAATTTCACCTCCAGAAGTTTCTTAACTTCTTCATAAACTTTCAACTCCCATTCTGTTTTGAGTTTTCAGAGTTTCTGCTTCTTTGGCTTAGCGCCAGGGATTAAAGGTAATCTATGCTGAACAATCTCCTCTCTCAATCCCGGCATGTCATCATAAGACCAAGCAAAAACCTCATTGAACTTTTTAAGTAAGGCGATCAATTCTTCGCGTTCCTCAGGAGATAAAATTTTGTCAATCCTTATTTCCCGAATCAAGGTTTCATCAACTGCATTCACAGTTTCAACTTCCTCTTCGAGTGATTTTGTTTGCTGAGTCTCCTCCTGTTGGATCATATGTTTGATTTCAAGGGGAGTTTCGTCGACATCCTTGTCAGAGGGGGAGTCTTGATTGTCATTATTATTATTATCAGATTTAAAAGCAGATTCAGTAGATGAAATAGAAACAGGAACGTACAAAGATGAAGAACCCTTTATTTCATTGAAAGTTGAATTGAATACATCAGATGATGAATAGCCCACATCAGGCTTTACAGACTCCGGAATAGTATTTATAAACTCAGAAATAGACATGTTGACATCAGTGTCAACACACTCAGAAATATGTACATGTGAAACATCAAGTACACCAGCAGAAATGTCTTCAGACTCGACCTCACTAGCAGGAGACAATTCACCAACTCCAAGGATTGACTCGACCTCTACAGTACCTGCATCAAAAGAATCATCAGAAGAAAAAGACTTAGACTCATACTCTGAGACTGACATTTACTTACAAATGACTGACTCTTTTGGAGAAGTATGACTGTACTGAAAGGTAACCTGAGGTAGGACCTGAGAGGTCCAGTTAGTCAAAGGTCCCTCGACCTGGGTGATAAGGTATGTTGGGTCAAGTATCATTGTGCTATTGTCAATAACAGGCACAGTCTGTGACCCTTCCTCAAAAAGTGAGTTCAGAAATTCTGGTACCATGCAGTCAGCCCAATCTGTCTCTGACTCTGTCTCTGTGATCTTCACACCTACTGGCTCATTATTTGTTATCTCGAGGTCGAAGAAAATTTCAAACCCTGGCAACATTTGCCCAGTCGACTCATCAACCCATGCCTCAATGAAATCGTAGAATGGAACATTTGCTTGCGAAAATGGCCATTTATTGTCAAATCCAGAGGTCCCATAGGTAAGTCTAAGCTACGGCGACGACACTCGGCCCACTTTAGCATATAACGCTTCATCTCTATGATCTCCTTCTTCGTGGGTTTGTATCTTAGCCCAAACAGGCCATTGAAAGTCTTGAACACTGGGGACTCAGTCATACCCTGATGATATTTGCCTAACCCGGCACCTGGTATATACCCTTGTTGGCGAATCATCTTGACAACTTTGGAATTAGTACTGCTTAGGAAGAAGATCTCTTCATTCATCGCTTCCTCCATGGTAATAGCAGTCACCTCTGGCAAAAAACCAGTTAAGCTTATATCCCCCGCTTTGCCAACAATCAACTCCTGGGAAATCTGGCCTATCTCTAAATCAAGGTCGCCTTTCACAGTGACCACCCTATTATTTCGAATAAACTTCAACTTCTAATGCAACATGGATGGTATAACCCCAACTCTATGCAACCATGGGCAGCCGAGCAGTAACAAGAAAGATGCTTTGATATCAAGGACTTGGAATTCTATTTCAAACTCCTCCCCACCTATTTGGATTTCTGTGACCAAAGTCCTGATGACATCACGACGGATTCCATCATAGGCTAGAATGCCTTGCTCAGAGGGGACAAAATTCTCTGGCCCGAATCCAAGGGTAGTTGCTGTGCTCAATGGGCAAACATTCAGAGCGGACCCATTGTCTACTAATACCTTTGGAACCTTCTTTTTATTGCAGATGACTGTAATCTTGAGAGATTTGGTGTGATCTCGACCCTCAGGAGGAAGGTCATCATCTGTGAAGGACAAAGCCCTAGATGCCCTAGCCATGGCGACCAGGCTCACCAACTCATCGGGTGTAACGTCAACAGATACTTGGGCGGCATTTAACTCCCTGAGTATTACTTTTCTGTGATTGGAAGAAGACATGAGCAGACCCATATGGAAATATTTGCTTGGGTCTTCTTTAACTGCTTTAACAAATTATCATCTTCCTCTTCTGTAACAGGCTTATTCTGCCTCTGATTCCCTGCAGCCCTTGCTGTCTCTGTTGGATTCTCTTCACTCAATTCTGGAGGCTTAAATATACGACCACCCCTTGTGACGTGTTGAAGCTCATCACACTTGTCATCGAGGAACAACAAATCATCATCCTCTATTTTCAAAACATATGGTGCTTTGTTCATCTGCTCTTCCTCAACGTCTTCACAACAAAGAACATAAGGTCGAGAAGAAGACTCTACAAAGTCACCATCAGTTAGGAAAAGGACATAAGGCTTCTCCTTTGTCAATTCTTTGATCTCCTCATCATCCAACCTCAGTACATAGCGTTTATCGGATGTTATGGCACAAATGAGGGTTGAAGGGTCAAGAAGAGGTTCATTGACAAAAATAGCATTGGTAACGGGCGGAGGAACAACACGATGATTTGGGAGGGGTTTTGAGTAGTATTTGGTTGTTCAACTTCCAAATCCTTATTATCTATCATTTTCTGAATGGCATACTTCAGAGCTAGGTATCTTTCTGTCAGGTGACCCGAATTCCGGTGATATTCGCAATATTGGTGTAATCTCCAATACTTAGGCAATGGATATGGTACTGGCCTAATATCAGGAAGCTTTATCTTCTTATCCCTAATCAATTTCTTTAGAATAACAGGGTGGGGATAAGGAAGCGGATCAAATTGTTTATGTGCCTGTTTCTCTGCCGGTCTTGACACCTCAGTTACTGTTCTTGCCACTGGTTTGACATAATTCACACTTTTCACCTCTTTCTGTATAACCATCGGCCTCTTGCATTCTCTGACATCAGATGGTGATGGTCTAGCCCTAAAACCTTTGCCTATGGCATCCTCAGTTTGCGTTCCTGTTTGAATTAAATGGTCAAAATTAGAATAATGTTGTGGCGCCATAATATGAAAATACTGAGTAGACAGACTCTTGACCACCAACTTTATCTGATCCTTTTCCGATAACCTCTGATTTAATTGAGCAGATTTGCATCTCCAGCGCCTGATAAATGAGGTAAAGGTCTGTTAAGGACCTTGTTTCAACTGTTTGAGGTCTCTCTTCGTAATCTCTATCCCTTCCTCTATAAAAAATTGCTCTATAAGCTTGTCAGAGATGTCTTCCATGGTCTTGACCTCATCTGGTTTCAGCCTTAGGAACCATTTCTTTGCTATCCCTACCAGAGAAATAGGAAATAGCTGGCCATCTGTTCACGATTCAGGCCATATTGGTGTGGAAGGATGATAAACCACCTCAGATGGTTCCGAGGACATCCGGTCCTGTCTTACTTATCATATCTGGGACTTTGAGGTTAGGCGGTAAAACGACTGCGGAGGACATCATCAACTCGGAGACATCAAATTTCTTCGGTCCCTGGACTTTCATGTGTTCCATCTTTTGAGCCAATTTCCCGAACTTCTTAGACATTTCTCTCTCTAACTTTTCATACATCTCTCTCTCCTTGTTGATGATCCTAGGGATACAATACTCCTTGGCGTATTGTTCGTCATCCAAGTCAACCTCTAACAGCGAAATAGTAGGTCTATTCAATTCTGAAGATGCAACACAAGGAGGTAGGGGTATCGGCCCTCTCGAAGTAGAAGCCTTGTCGCCAATTTGAGTCTTCATGTGGGTCATTTCTTCCTTCATACTCGCCATGTCACGAGTAAGGTTTCTTAGCATCTCCTGAATGGCTACCATAGGATCAGTGGAATCCGCCATTGAGACTGGAGTGGGTTGGATGGGTGAAAGTATTTCTTGAAAATGAGACAAAGGTAACGCTGGGGAAATAAATGAAATAGACGACGAAGATTGTCTACTCAGCCTGGAATCAGAAGACTGACGGGACCAGGTTGGTTTTGAAATTGCGGTTTTTCTGGGAGCTATGACTGCTCAACGTCAGAATCCTGAGATGGAAGTATAAACACTAGATTAAAGACATTAATATGACTCGTTTCGAAAGATTTTGAATGATCTACAACTGTGTAGTTTATGATTTTTTCTAATTCGGCCATTTACTTGTCTAAAAATGAGGTTGAAATTTGACCTACAGGCTTATAGTGGGGATGTTGAAAAAGAAAACAATGTGTGAGATATTTTTGGGATTGTTTTTATCCAATAAAGAAACCACATTTTTTACTTGGGGAAAAACACGATATAAGGATTTCTAAAAGTCAAAGAATTTCTAAAAACACTCCTACATTGTTTGGTTTCTATTTTGAAAAAGCCAACTAGCTTGTTTCCAAATTGGAGCTTCTAATTGTGGCTAGTTTTCATGTTTTGTGAGATTTCTCTAGACGCTTTAGGTTGTGTATATGGAAATTGAGAACTCTATAAATATAAGACAAAGGAATAGAGTTTGCAAGAGCTCTTCCATAATTCCATGTGTTGAAAATTGGTAGAGACATCCCATGGTCTTTCTCTTCTTCTTCTTCTTCTTCAATTCCATCAACTAGTTTTGTCTTTTCTAAGTCAAAGACAAACATCCAACAAAGCTCCATTGATCTAAATACATATTCCCGCATTATAATCTAATTTAGATCAAGTTATAAAGTAAACAAAGAGTTGTTTACAAGATCCTTTGTGCAAAGAAAGGAATCTATCGGTTTAACTTGCGGTTTCGCATCGATTAGATCGTTGACGGATTTTCGAGCAGTAGATCACGCAAACATTTTCCTTCTCATCAGCAAAATAAGGTATTTATATTTATGTTTATTAAATCACATTAAAATCAATTAGTCCCTAGGAATCCTGGGTTAGAGCAAAATATTTGTTCTACACGGTTTATTCTTCCGCAACGAATAGCGATTTTGCTCGGGGTTTTACAACGAATCTAACACCCTAGGCATAGGACGTGGCAACGCCATACACCTGCAAGATAAATCCCACAAGCATGCAAGGCTACAAAGCAATAACAGAAATAAATTCGGCATTCCATAATTAAAATATCAAATTCTCAAATAATGCAGGCCCAACATAGTCAAATCAAATCTCAACTCTCCCCTGAATCAAAATAAAATAATAAAATCTTTATATCTTATTCAAAATACTCACTTCCTAATGAATCATAAATAAATAAACTAAATTATCAAGCCGAATCTGGTTCAAAAGCTAAGTGTCCTATTCCTTGGTCTCCACATGAGGGTCAAGACCTAAAAATGTAATATAATCCACAGTCAGCTGTAAAGCTCAGTACATAATCAAGCACTACTCTAAGTGTATGTCTAAGCATGCCAAGGCTCAATAAGGTCAGATCAATAGAGTCAAAGCTGAATACTGAAGTCTTAACATAAATATTAGCACAACAGTAATTATGGGTGCATGTCTAACAAATTTTTGAATTTAAAGGTGCATTGGAGCAATTCAATATCAAAGATATGGTCAAAGCCAAAAGGTATACAAAATTCAAATTCACATCAGAATCATCGGCATGGTCCAGAAGACGTGTTATTTCTTACACCGACCGTCCACGGTGTTAGAACTAGTTCCTAAACCAAAGAATCGAAGTCCAAAATCCAAAACAAATTCCAAATTTCCCAACGGGTTCGGACTCCAAATTGCGCAAGGCCAGATCCAATGGATTCCTTGCGAAGAGGAATCCGGCAAACCCGATTTCATGCTCCAAATTCACACGAGCAATTATGTAAGCCCAAGGGTCTACTCTCCTATCTTGTTTTGATGATTCTAAACATAATTGATTATGTTCTTGAATACTAATCAATTTGCCTTGAAGTGTTGTGTTAAGATAGGTTAATCATTGAAGGAACCAACACACCACATGGTCATGCTTGAAGATGTACCACTCAAGAGTCAAAGGAGCTAAGTGGAGCTCTCATTATCTCTCAAGCAAGCATACGCAAAATGGAAGACCAATTGAAGACCAAGGCTAAAGAGAAGTTGAGGGTTACCTAGATTTCATTGTACATCTTTTCTCTTTAGATTTCTAAGTCAAGGCAAAGTTTTCAAAATAGTTTATAAAACCACTTAAGAACTAAAATGGTTAAGTGAATGGTTATGTGGTGGACCAACATGTTGGGACCCTCATAAACATTCCAAATTATCATAGGAATTGAGTTCCAAAAGCCCAAAATCAAATAAGCAATAAAAACATAAAAATCTGCTTATTTTAGGCTTCTCAGAACTCCGAGCTCGGAACTTCGAGAGTTCCCTCGGAACTCCGAGAAATGGTCCAGTAGTATTTTACAACTTCTAGCCATTCTCTCAGAACTCTGAGAAATTTTCTCGAAACTCTGAGAAATGGTCCACTAGAATTTTTCTTCTTCTGACCATTCTCTCGGAACTCTGAGAATTTCTCGGAGCTCCGAGAACGTCGCGACAACTCAGAAAAGAGCCGTTGGTTTTTGAATTAACAATTGGTTTTTGTTATTAACACCCCCAAACGGTCATATCTTCTCAAGGGCTATAAAAACACATTCAAGAGGATTATTTTTCCTCTCTTGAACCATTTGAAAAACACCCTTAAGCATTTCAAAGAACTTGCAAATTCCTTTGGCTTGAGATTTTTTTTTCTCCCCAAACTTGCCTTGCACTTGCAAATTATTTTGAGTTTGGATTTAGGGCTTTCACTTGCAATCTATTGTGGAGAGCACTCAAGGGGACTATATCGTAAATCAAGCTTTCAAGAGAAGCCAAGCATTTCATCTTCCATTTATTGTAAAGGTGGCTAGGGCATCCTATTTTAATACCCTAGGGAGTATCGCTTAGAACTCGGCGAAGAAGGAGAGTCGGTGTAAAGGTGTCAAGGGCATCCTCATTTAATACCCCTTGGAAATGTAATCGCCTCGGAGCCGGGCATCGTGGAGGTCTCACATAGTGGAAATCCTTAAGGACGATCTTAAGAAGAGTGGAGTAGGGCTTTGCCCGAACCACTATACATCGGTGTGTTCCTTCCTTGTCTTGCACATTTCATTCTTGTTTTGGTTTGGCATTTCATTTTGTTTTGATCTTATTTGAACTAACCAAAATCTAATCAAGAGAAGAAAAATCAAATTAGGTTTAATACTTAAATTTAAAAAGGTATAAATTAGTGTTAAAACCAATTCATCCCCCCTCTTGTTTATTTCAAATTATTGATAAAATCTCTCAAGATTCTAAGTCGAATCTCCCAAAACTCCATTTCGTGATCTTGAGTTCATCGGAATTAAGAACGATACTAATCCCAAGGAATCCAAGATCAATTCTTATTTTCTTAACGAAATCAAACATCCAAATCGATTCTTATAAACCCTAAAACCCTTAAGTTAGGGTTCCTAATATACATAATCTTACATAGAACATAGATCTTACATTGGTTCGTGGCTTCGACTCCGAAATCACAATTTCCTTATTCTTCTTCTTCTTTTCTCTCTCTGATCTCTTTCTCTAGGGCTGAACAAAACAATTAGGGTTTGTTTTAGCTTTCAGCTGATGTATTTACAGGCTTTCTTAAGAACCTAATCAAATCTAATTTCCAAAGATAAAAAAGCCCCTTTTTTTTATTGAAACTAAAAGCTTAGGGAGAATCTCTTGGCAAGAAATGAATGCAAGTTTGAATGCTCAAGAGATTTGAAGAAGAATCCTTTTGATTTCAAAGAGTAAAGCTCTAGGGTTTGATAAATGCTCAAAACGTATAAAATGAGGTTTTTCTTCATGTTTAAATACCCATAGTTGATTTAGAAAACCTTAATGCCAAAACCGTAATAAAATTGGATAGGTGAGGTAGTTGCACTTACCACTGGCAGGCTCAAACGGCTCTTTCGCCGAACCGGTGCGGTCGACCGAGCTACCGCGGTCGCCCGCCCTTATCGGACGCCTCATTTTTATTTTCAAAATTTTTATCGCCGCGGTCGACTGGGGTCACCGCTGTTGCCCACTGAGGGCTACCTGTTCGAAAAGTATTTTGGCTCGAAAACAATATCGCGGTCGACCGAGGGGGTAACGGTCGTTCGCCGAGACCAACCTGGATGATTTCTCAAAATTTAGAAATCATCCTATGGTCGACCGGCCCGATAAATCTTTAGACGCCCTGGAATTCCAGGTAGCATCCCGCGGTCGCCCAGCCTAGCCCGGTCGAACTGCCCTACTTTAAAAACTTATTTTTAAAATATTTGTGAGAGGGACTTAGGGCCTTGGTCTTTGGGCTTTAAACATGTGTTTTCAAATACATTAATACACTTAGAAAAATAGTTTTAAATATGATTTGAAAATATCAAAACATGCAAACATTAAATGCCAAGAGAACTCCTATGCGTTCTAAACATATGAACCATGAGTTTTCTTGATCTTCAATCTTCTTGGGTCCTTTCATGAGTATTCCTTTGTCTTGAGATAGTCTTTGAACATGTTCTTGTGCTAGTGGTTCCCTTGATTCTTCGATACACCATATGGCTTGAAGGATAACTACCAAGACTTGACTTTCTCTAAGACTAGCCCTCGTTCTTCTTGCTCCAAGTGTTGATATGAATGAAACCTGTCTTAATCACAACACTAGAGCAACCATTAGTAAACTATCATAATTTGGGTTTGTTGATCATCAAAACAAGAGTGGGATGTACCCTTGGGGTTACAAATTTGTTCCTCTTGTGAGCTTTGAGAGTTGTATACGCCTACAAGAGGCTTGAGTGTGTTTCATTTTCCTTCATCCTTCTTTCATTTGTATTTGAGATTGCAAAGAGAAGTTTCTTGCTTCAAGGCCGGAGTGCAACGAAGAAGAACATCCTTGGAGGTGGATTTGTAATACAAGGGTGTGTCCCCTTGTTGAGGTGGCGAATGTTGTATATGCTCTGTGAGGCGGCGTCAAGGTGTCTCATCATAGTGGTGAAAATCCCAAGGAAAGGCGAAGTACTTGGGTAGTAGAGTAGGTCAAGTTGTGACCGAACCACTATAAATCATTGTGTGGTCTCCTTACTCTTTCTCCTCTCTCTTGTGGTGTTGGTAATCTCTCTCTTCTACTTTGAATATAACTTGAACAAGGGTTAGAAACCATTAGGCTAAAATCAGTTGCCCTAGCTTTTCAAATAGAAAAATTTGAAAACACCAATTCACCCTCTCTTGGTCGTTGCCCTTTGGAATTTCATTTGGTATCAGCGCTAAAAGGTCTTATAGAGATTTTAGATCCTAAAATCTACAAGAGAAAGATCCACGGCAACCGATCCTCCTTCATCCTCATCTAATCATCTTCCTCCTCCGGTAGTTCCCTTCGGATATATTGAGGTCATGCCTCAAATAGACCTCCGTATTTTAATGGACTAAACTACGGATATTGAAAAATTAAAATGGCTTTTTATTTAAATTTCGTAGATTTTGAAATTTGGGAGCTAGTCCAAGATGGGTACATTGAACCCACAACGGATAGGAAGGAATGGAATCCTGCCGTCAAGAGAAAGGCTACACTGGATGCCAATGGACTAACACTACTATTTTGTGCTCTCTCCTGAGAAATTCAATAGAGTCTCAACTTGTAAGACGGCTAGGGAGATTTGGACCTCACTTGAGAAAACTCATGAAGCGACGACTCAAGTGAAGAAATCTAAAGTTAACATGCTTATCAGTGATTTTGAGGCCTTTAAAATGCAAGAAGGAGAGTCCATCTCCAACATGTTCACAAGGTTTACTAATATTGTAAATGAGTTGAATGCCCTAGAAAAACTTATACAAATTATGAATTGGTCCAAAGGCTCCTAAGATGCTTCCCGGACTCATGGGATCCAACAATCACGGCAGTAGAGCAATCAAAAGACCTGGATACCCTTGAATTTAATGACCTTATGGGTAACCTCATCACTCATGAGATGAAGATGAAGAAGAGGGAAAGCAAAAGAAAAGGAAAGAAGGAAGAATCTATGAAGAATGATGTAGCTTTCAAAGCTAGAGTGGAAAGCGAAGAAGATGACAGTGAGAGAGAGTTAAGTATGGAAAACTTAACTTCAGAAATGGTTCTCCTCTCCAAAAGGATCTCTAGGTTTGGGAGATTCAATCGGAAAAATAGGAGCTCAAGAAGGAGCAGGCCCAAAGAGTGATAACGACAGAAGAAGAGATAATGATGATGATCCTATTCGATACTTTGAGTGTGGCAAAGAGGGACACATTTGTACTTATTGTTCATTATTGAAGAAGAAGGAAGATAGAAGCAAAGGAAAAGATGACAAGAAGAAGAAGAGTTTTAGTGCTAATTGGAATGGCCTGAGCGACACATCAGAGAGCAAATCAAGTAGAGACGAGAAATCCAACTTTGTGTGCTACATGCAAGTGATTCCTCCAAACTCAATGGGTGTTTGAGCTCAAGATCCACAACAGACAAATGGCATTTGGATAGCGGATGCTCAAGACACATGACGGGAGCCCCACCAAATTCTCAAGCATTATCATGGGAGACAAAGGACATGTCACTTTTGGAGACAATGGCAAAGGAAAAATCATTGGGGAAGGTTCTTTTAAATTCAAAGACCTTAGCATAAAGAATATTTTCCTTGTTGAAGGCTTGCATCAAAACCTGTTAAGTATTAGCCAACTATGCGATGTTAATTGTGAAGTTTTATTTAAAAACAACAAATGCATAGTTAAGAAAGAAAATGAAAGCAAAATTAAATTTGCAGTGGCTAGAGACGGAAGTCTATATTCTTTGGTCCTAGATGACCAAGACGTGAAATGTCTCTCCTCCGTGGAAGACAATTCATGGATTTGGCACAAAAGGCTAGGCCATGCGAATGTGGATCTAATGTCGAGGCTTGCCTCAAAAGAGATTGTGAAAGGTTTATCGAAGTTGAAATTGTAGACACCCGCATTTTGATTCGCTTTAATCAACAAAGAAGTTAGTATTTTGCCGTCAGTTTGTCAGTATTTTCTATTTCCGTGTCCTTCTGTTATGTTTCTCGGTCTCTTCGGTCAGTTCCATCGTGTTTCGCATTTTTCCGCCGGGTGTTGAGAAAGGTGATCCACAGGAATCTAAATAAGAGAGAGCTTTGGGATAAGTTGCTTCGGTCAAGATCATCAAGTGGCCCCATCAAATGGACTATTTAGATCATGCTAAGGAGATGGTTCATAGGGCGTAATCAATTCGAGTCGTGGTTAATGAATCGGGCGGTTCGGATCAGCCCGCAAAAATGATTTGGTGGAACACAATTCATTATGCCGTGGCCCATCATTGGGACGGTTTGCATCGTCCCAAGGTGCTGATTTCTAGAGCTGCAGCATATTCACATTAAGGGTCGTCACTTGTACGGTTGAGATCATCCTACGAGGAGGATTTGAGGAGAGCGAATCGTTTTGATTGCAGCCCAATAAATTGGATGGTTTGGATCAGCCCACAGAATGAATTGCGGGATGCAACCAATTAGCATTGTTGCCCGTCATTTAGACAGTTCGGATCACTCAATGGAAATGATTTTGGCGGCCAATTTGCATCGCGGCCCATCAATTAAATAGCTAGGATCATCCTATAGAAGGGGATAAGGGGTGATCTATTTATATTAAGGCCTGTTAGTTGAGTTGTTCGGACCACCTAAAGGGACTTATTAGGGGGTAGAAGTTAATCAATATAGTGGCTTAATTGAATGGATGGTGTGGATTACACCAAGGTGCCAGCCCTCTCATGTTAGAAATGAATTATCGTCCAACCATTATGGGCATTCTTATTGATAGTAACAAAATCCAATGTCTGTGTACATTGCCTTGCATCGGATGGATGACATGCATGCACACTAAAATAGCAATAGTGCTTGTCTCTAATATTTAAATAGCCACTTGCTATTTTTCTCGTGAAAGCATGGGGGTAAGAAAAATCAAAACGGCAGTTCCTTTCTATATTATAGATGAGATGAGGTCACGTATTGTATTCTTTTTTTTGGAAGACAATGCAAGCTACGTATGGCTTGGATGAAGGATTGTGATTTGTAGAAGTAAACGTGAGGTCCACTGTGGATATTTCTCAAAAATTTTAAAAAAACCTTATACAAAGTGGAGTTCGGCTGAAACTTGAGAATGGGATCCATTTGGGATTTTCCTTCTAGTTCTAGCAAGGTGATCAAATTAGTAATGTTGAAATCTAGACATATGGCATGCTATTATCACTAGCATCAGATCACATCTTGGATTTTTTTGGATGCAAAGATGGAAGTTGGGTGTAAGGAGGGAAGAACAGAACCGGCAGTTGATTGGGTGGTCTTTATAGAAAGAAGCTTATAATGGGAATTGACAGATTGGCATGGGCAGATGTTATTTTTGGGGATTTGATTGGCACTATTGAAAGAAAGATAGAGGATGAGAAGAGGGAGAAGGTTTTTTTGGGAGAGGGTGGACGGAGAACAGAGAGAGGTTGGACGTCTATCTCCCACTCTCATCTCTCTCACTCGAGAGACCGATAACAGAGCAGCCTTTCGACAGCACTCCGACGCTCAACTCTTACTCTGATCCTCCATCAACTCTTTCTCTCTCAGGTCCCACTCTCATCTCCCTTCCCCATCACTCTCAACAGAGCAGGATTCTCATCTCTCTCTCTCTCTCTGCTTCCCCTCTCCCTCACTCTCCCATTCGGCCTCTCCTCCATCCCTCTAACTCTTCTCCCTCACTCTCCTTCATCTACCCCCCCAACAGCAGCCTCTTAAAAAAAAACAATATATATAAAAAAAAAAGAAAAAAACAGAGTATCGGTTTTTCACCGATACTTTGTTTTTCTTCTTCCTCTCTCTCTCTCTCTCTCTCTCTCTCTCTCTCTCACACACACACACACACACACACACACACACACACACACACACCACAGCCTTGCTCCCTCTCACCTCCATCTGTTTCTTACACTCCCTCTCTATAATCTCTATCTCTCTCACTCTCATCTCTCCCCACTCACCATAGCTCTCTATATCTCCCTATCACTCCATCTCTGTTTCGCTCTCTCTCCTTCTCGGATTATCACTCCCTTTCTATCTCTCCCTCTCTCCCAATAGCCGGCCATCTCTCCATCTGTCGTCTCTCTCGGCCTCACTCCCACACCCTCTGTCAATCTCTCTCTCAACCTCTGTTTGTCCCACTCTCTCAGATTGCCTGTTTATCTCACTCCCTCTCTTTGTTTATCCCTCTCAACTCTCTCTGTTATATCACTCTCTCTCTTCCTCTCTGTTATTTCACTCTCCCTACCACTCTATCTCTCTCTCTCTCTCTCAGTTACTCTTCCTCACTTTCCTTCTCTGTTTCGGCCATCTCTCCATCACTCTCTGTCCATCTCCATACTCCCATCTCCATCACTCTTTGTCCATCTCCATACTCCCATCTCACTCGCTCTCACACTCTCTCTCGGCCTCTCTCCCATTCTCTCGGTCTCTCTCTACCACTCTGTTACTCCCACATTCCCTCTCCCTATCTCCCTTTCCATCTTCACAGTAGTTCTTCATTTTAAATAAAAAAAAAGAAAGAGAAAGAGAAAGAGAAAGAAAGAAGAAGCGGATCGCAGCGTCGGTGGGATCTTCAGATTTTTTGGCTTTCGGATTCGGCGGGGATCTCCACCAGAGGTAGGTACACTGTTCTCGAATTTTTCCAGAATTATTTGGTATTTTTTTAGATTTTTGCATGATTTTTAAGCATTTAAATGAATTTAATTCAATATTAAATGTGTGTACTTAAATTCATGATCTGCATGGATGTTTCAATTCCGTTTCGTCCCAAAATTTAATACAGTGATCTACTTAAATAGACTAAAATAACTATCAGATCAGATCGGACATTCGATCAAAGGTTTTTCGAAAATTTGAGTGAAGAGTGGTATTTTATTTAAAATAATGGCTGAGTAATTACGAAATTCGAAAAAATAGCCATTTCAGGATGATCTATTTTTTAGAATTTTAAATTTTTCTTGTGTTCATCATATCATAGCAAGATTAAAGGATATTTTCCGGAGTCGTAATTTTCTCGAAAATCGTGTTTTAAAAATAGAAAACTCTTCAAAAATATCTTTTTGACTAAGAAAAATAAAATATATACTAAAAGAATTCCAAAATTAATGGAATTTCGTGGGAAAATAATATGATACTGATACATTCTACCATGAATTTTTGAGAATTTTTAGAATTTTTTTGGTATATTATTTTATGCTTTCTTTAAACATTATCAGATTTTGGGGGAATTTTTACTGACATAAGATCACAGATTAAATTCTCAATTTTTTTAAAATAGTGTTAAATTCCATATTTCTTGTTTTCATAAAATTTTCAATTGGTTTGGAGCTTGTTTCATGTGGGATGTAGTGTTAATTCATAATCTAGTCTGAAAATTAAAAAATTCGAAATTGATAGTAAATAGTTTCTAAAATTCATGAAAATCTCACAGCCTGCTATTTTTACTTATATCTTTGTATTGTAGAAATTTCAATGAATTTAGATTTCTATTTCTAGTAGTTTCCGTGTTATTTTTGCAATATGGTCTTATTATTGTTAAATCAAAATTAAATATGAACTTAATGTAAAAATCTGTAAAACTCTTTTAATAAGCTACATCTCATCATATCTTGCTTCTGTAGAAGTTTCAACTCATTTCGAATTCGTTTGCAATAGTTTCACTTGTAAAATCACTCATATGGTTTAAAATTGATAAAATCCATTAATTCCTTAAATGTCCAGAAATTGAAAATCCTTAAAATCTGAAATTAATTAACTTCAAGAATTGAAATCGATTCATCTCGTGTCTTTCGGAACCGTTGGATTACGGTTTCTGTCATAAGAACCCTTATAGCCCAATTTAGGAACACTGGTGTCGTGTCTTGTCCTAAGTTTTAGGGAGTCTTAGGTTTTAGGAGTCATCGAGTTAGGAGTCTAGCCTCATCACGTACGCTTGCTATGGATAGCAACCGTGCCCTAGGTCTAGTTACACTAGTCACCCAATCTTTCCCTAGGACAAGCCTAGTAAACTAGGATGTAGGCTAACCTGCATTAGTCTAAGGAACAACTTGCATTTAGATAAGAATCATATAGCATCTTAGATGAAATCCTAGGATAATAAAATCCTCAACTTGAATTAAATAACTCCTCTTAAAACTGTTGAAACAGTCAAATCAGTCTAGATCGGTGTCTTAGTTGAGTTAAGCATAAGTAGCTTAGCTTAGGTGCACCGAACTACGTCGACTCTGATCCCAGTGAGGCTTGGGTACGTAGGCAGCTTGGATGTCTGATGGCATACCAACCGCGAGTCGGCACTACAACAAATTGTGGTGTTTTGTATATTAATTTTCTTGTAAATGCTTAATCAAATCACTTAGGATTTTCCATGAAATTAGAATTTTAGGAGAACTTTCACTTAGATTGAATTCAAACAAATAAAGTAATCAAGATACACACTCAGGATCTACATTGAAATTAGATCATAGGATGCATGTCACATAGTTCGCACATTAACATAGAGTTGAATGAGCCATTTAAAATAAATTTAAAAGAGTTAGCTTTTGGAATCGAAGACCGATTATCGGGCAGGAATGGTGCATGTGGTGGATAACTCCCCATACCTTCCATTCTCGTAACCAGGTAGCGAGTCTAGATTTCTGGTTAATTATGGGTCCTAGATCCCACATCTAGGTGGCGACTCTGTCAGTCTCTTTTGTGTGGAATTCAGATTGCCTCAGTGATCCCAAGTTCACATAAAAGATGAATTAAAATCAATAATTAAAATGCACACGCCAATCGCGTGGGTACGAGAGACCATGAGAGAGCGTGGCGGCTCGTGCCCCACCCCCTCTCGCGGGATCGGGTCCCACAGAAATATGAAAATGATCTTGTCTGTAAAGGTTGTCAACTTGGTAAGCAACACAAAGATTCTTTTAAACCCAAGCATATCATATCTACTTCTAGACCATTACAATTATTGCATATGGATTTATTTGGTCCCATGAAAACATGTAATCTAAATGGTAGAAGATATGTGTTTGTAATTGTTGATAATTTTTCTCGTTTTACTTGTGTTTGTTTTCTTGCTTCCAAGATGAAACCTTTGAAAAATTTTGTACTTTATGCAATAGATTACAAGTTGAAAAAGGTTGCAAGATTTCAAAAATTAGGAGTTACCATGGAACCGAATTTGAAATCATTCACTTTAGTTCATATGCAAAGAACATGGAATTGATCACAACTTCTCAACACCTAGAACCCCACAACAAATGGGTGTAGTGGAGAGGAAAAATATAGTTATCTAGGAAATGGCTAGGTCTATGCTTCATGACAAAAATGTTCCTAGAATATTTTGGGCGGAAGCCGTTAATACGGCTTATTAAGTCATAAATGGAGTCATGATTAGGCCTCACACTCACAAAACACCTTATGAGCTTTGGAATGATAGAAAGCCAAATAATAAATACTTTAAGGTGTTTGGGTGCAAGTGTTATGTCTTGAATATCAAAGACAACCTTCACAAATTTGATGCTGAATTCGATGAAGGAATTTTTCATGGATACTCTACTAGAAGTAAATCATATAAAGTATTCAATAGAAGAACACTATGTGTTGAAGAAGTCATTCATGTGAAATGTGATGAACTTAGTGAAGAAATAAAAATATCACATGATGATGAAGATTACGGAGTTACCCCCCGAAACACAAACCAAAACGAAATTGAAAATGAAGTGCCTGTTGATAATATTAGTGAAACCTTAGAGTCACTAGAGCTAGAAAGTCCTCCTAAAAAGATTGATGATCAAGGGAAAGGGAAACATATTGTATCCAGTCACCCAAATACCCAAATCATCGGTTATACCTCTCAAGGTGTCAAAACTGGGTCTCACTATAGAAATGTGTGTGAATTTGCTGCATTTTTGTCACATATAGAGCCCAAGAGCATAGATGAGGTGGAAAAAGATGATTTTTAGATTATTGTCATGCAAGAGGAACTAAATCAATTTGAAAGAAACAAAGTTTGGAGATTAGTTCCTAGACCTAGAGACCACCCCGTGATTGGCACGAGGTGGGTGCAGAGCCGGATGAGTGCAGATCGACATGTGGATTTGTTTTCACCCTGGGTGGTGCAGCTGTGTCGTGGAAGTCTAAAAAACAGACTATGATAGCACAATCATCCATGGAATCTAAGTTCTTCGCCCTTGCAAGCACAGGAGATGAGGCAGAGTGGCTCGAGATCTCCTGTTGGATCTTCCGTTACAGAAGGAGCAGCTGACTGCGATCACAGTGTATTGTGACAATCAGGCTGCTAGTGCTGTTGCTGAGAACTCATTATTCAAGGGAAGAAAGAAGACAGTTCGGGTGCATCACATCTATCTATCTAATTTGATGAGTCGAGGAATCATTGCAGTGATCAATGTTCGATTATTAGAAAATATTGATGATCCTATGACAAAAGGTCTGAAAAAGAAGTTGGTCCTGCAAACATCCTCCAGAATGGGACTTATGTCTATTTGACGTATGACAATTTGCATTTGAATTATGATAATTTGCATCTGAGAATGGTCATTTATGTTTATATCTACCATTGTAATTACATTTATGGTTCAAAGACTTGTCTATCTAATTATGTTATTCATGGTTCAAAGAATAAAACACAAGTAGACTGATTCATGTTTGATTGCATTTGTTACATAAAGGACTAAGTGCATGTGTTGCACAAAGGTCTAATTGCATGTGTTGCAAAAAGGTCTACATGCATTTGTTGCAGAAATAATATCTTACTTATCGAAATGGGTCTCATGCCTAGGTAATCTATTTGTATTTGTCTCTACCATTAAACTATATTAGTGGTTCAAAGCTTAATCTACCATCAAATATAGTTCATGGTTCAAAGAATGAAATATAAATGGATTTGTTTTGGTGCACTTTAATATAAATTGTTTGAGACCATTCCTGTGTTAGTACACTTAACCTGTCGGAATAGAGGACGGCTATAAGCCTTAATGAGCCCAAAGCACTTTGTGTGTGGGATGCATGACAAGTGCATGCCCTGAGGGACTCACCTATGTATGGGTAGAGGCATATCACCTCTTATGTGGTCTGAGTAGGCAAGACTGCTAGAGCCCATGCAGAAACATGAATGAGTTGAGGTTGGCTTTACTGCCTTAATGAGTCCTGAGTATTGTGGATACTCTGAGGAGCTCACCTATGTGCGGGCGGAGATTTGCCATCTCCTATGTAATCTGAAGGATTGCTAGAGCCCACACAGAAACCTGTCATAATAAAGAGGTTGGCTTTTAAGCCTTAATGTGGTCAGAAGTACTACGGGTACGGGGTATTTGACAGGAACACACTAAAGGACACACCTATGTTAGGGCAGAGACTATGTGTCTTCTATGGAGCTGGCATACTCCTAAAGCCCTCGCAGAACCAGGACGAGCACTGTGTGTGCTATTTATTTCAGGCAAGTTTGTGAGTAGTGTGAGAGTTCAAGGCTTGGTCCACTATGCATACGTACTCTAGATCTAGTCATGTGTGATTACTGAAAAGTAAAAAGGTGCTGGTTCAAGGCTAAGTCCACCATGTACTTAAACTATAATTCAGATAATCTATTTTGGAATTCAAGTCTTCGTACATTTTCATTATGCACAATGTGACTAGTGCTCTCTAATACTTGGTTGATAAGTTTCAAACTTTTGGGGAATTGTTGGATTTTGTTCCAATAAATGAGTTTCAAATCTTCCATTAAATCTTGAACACGTATCTAATAATGATGAACATTGTATATAGAGATTCATGCACGATTCTTTGAATTAGGATTCATGTATGGCTCTATATTTATTGAAACATTAAATGTTAGAAGTTTCAATGAATGTGGAGATTCATGCATGTCTCTTAAGGACTTGGAATTTATGGAGAGCCATCTAGAGATTCATGCATGACCTTTATGATTAAAGATTCATGTATGACTCTTAGAAGACTCACCTATAAATACATGAATCCATTAATGGTCACCTTTAATGGGTGTCCTTTGGGTTGCTACTTGAACTCTATAAATAGAGCCCTCATTCTAGCATCCAGAGAAACCAAGAAAGGAGACTACTCAAGAGCCTCAAGAAAAATAGAAAGTATTCAATAGAGAGCTTGCCTTATATGATTGTTGTGTGGTGCATTACAACAATCCATTCTCTTGCTGTTCCTGGAGGTGGTTCGGTCATGTGATCCTTGCACTGGAGTTGGACCGAATAATACTTTAAGGTGGGCGTTCAAGGACGTACGGCAGTATCACAATCAAGATCGTTATTAATCCATCCTCCATTCAAGTCAGTATAACTTTATATTTTTGCACTATTTTTCATTAGTAGATCCATTGTTTTCAACCGCTTGCTCCAACAATAGCACTGTTTTTCATTAGTAGATCCAATGTTTTCAACCGCTTGCTCCAACAATACTATTTTTTTCTTGTTGCCACAATTCCCATCCATTCCCACATAAGAAAAAAAAAAGTCAACAAAAGTTGCTTAACTTACAAAGCAAGGTTGCAAAGTTACTGAAATTTTAAAGAAAAGAAGATGAAGTGTGTGCAATTATCAACAAATGGTGGAATTTCAGAAATTGCCAAAGACAGGTGGGGTTGCAAAAATAAAGTAAAAAGATGCCAAGATTGTGTCTTTTCTTGGAGATGAAAATAGAAGGGGAAGAAAGATACATGTTGGAGTGAAGAAGACATTCTCTAGCTCTCTCTTTCTCTCTATACTCTCTCCTCTCTCTACATTCTCTAATTCTCTACTTCTCTACCACTCTCAAGCTCTCTCTCTTAGGTTATTTTGTTCTCTCTTGCTCTTTTTCATGCTCTTTTTCTTTTCTACTCTCAACCAAGGATCAATCATCCACCGTTCAACTCAAGGTGACATTAAAGCTTGAAGGAAGAAGATTCAACCAAAGATTGGAGGAGAAAAAGAATAAGTTCTTTTTATTTTTTGTTATTTATTTTCAATTTCAATTTGATGTAATTTTGTTTCAATTCAAGTTAGTGAAGAAGTAATTTGCTTTTGTTTCATTTCCTTTCAAGTTCTATATGGCAATTCTTCTCCCATCTATCTTTTTTATTTTTATTTTTCTTCCCTTCTTCATGAATAACTAAATCCTAATTACTTAGGGTTTAGTTGAAGCTATGGGGAAGGAGAAATATTTATAATTAAATCAATCCACTCAATTGAAAAATTTTGTAGGATTATGTGTGTGGAAAATCCCAATCATTCATGCCATTGGCTTTCCCCATTCATATGAATGATTGTTGATTAACAAATATAAAGTTCTATATAATTAATGTAAATTGGAGAGTGGATTTGATTAATTACTTATAAGGAATGACATCCCTTTGATCTTATTCCTTATTGACTAGTTAATCGAATTTTCAACCCAATTCAAGAGTTATTTTAATTAATCAATTTTAATCCAAACCCATGGTGGATTCTAACCCTAAGTACTCTTTTATATTGAATTAAGGTTTTTACACTATTCCAAATTACTCTTGCAATTTTCCAATTTACTTAAGCCCTTAGAATTTGGTTTTCTAATTAAATTAGATAAGTAGTTAATAGAGATCATTAAAATTTGGTACACTTTGCCTAAATTAGGATTTTAAATAAAAAAAGATCTTAGTTAAATTTGATTCTTAGATTGATTAGAATATGCACTTATATATAGTGTTGGCTCCGAGGTCAAGTCCATGGAAATCCTGAGTCCATTCCAGGCAACATTATATCATAGCTAGTATTCTAATCGATACAAGATAGGATTGACAACTAGATTTCTCTTTCCTGAGTTCGACCCATATTTACACGCGATCCGTGCACTTGCGGTTATTTAATAAATCTAACAGCTACAGACTACTTGACCTTTGGAATTTTCATTTCTCATAAAACAAAAATTTTCAGCAATCAGTTCAAGTAGAAGATTTAGATACTGATAAGCATTAGAGGCTAAACATCATAGCAAAACAAAGGGCAAATACAATATGTAACCTCGGCAGGAAAGAGCTTGCTGCTTTCTTTAAAAAACAAACATTATCGTTTAGGATGTAGGTGAAACTATGATGTCTAATGTAACCACCAAAACACAACAATACTTTATTCATGTGGATTTCTGTATTACATTACCGAAACATATGTTATCTTTGATTCTCATACCAAACTTTCTTTTTTTTAATACTCAGTAAAAGTGAACTGTAGCTTAAACTATGCAACTGTTACTTCATAGTAAAGTTAACCTTAGCAGAGTCACCAGTCTGTGGGACCCTCGAGGTGGATGGGTGGGATGGGACCCCATTGACCTCGATCTCCCCATGAGATGGAGAGATTCGCATAGCTCTTGAATGTGTCATCACAGAATTTTGTCAAGGTAGTACTAATGATAGGTTTCGCGAGGAAGAAACTTATGACGAGTCCCAGGGCACCAGTTCGGTTTCTCTCAATCTTTCTTTAGGATAATTTCAGAAAAAATGGTTTTTGAAAAACTGTTTTATCTCGGAGATACAACTGGAAAGCCTGTTTTTACACAGAACCTGCCTTTTCTGCAAACCAAAAGCATGTTTTTACACAGCACTCGCCTTTTACTGCATAAACTGGTATGCCTGTTTTCACACGACATTTCAGTCGGCAAATTAATTTTGAGTCAAAAAAATTCATTTTTACCCAAAGGACACTTCGTTTTCCTAAAGCAAGCGATATTAGATTCATTGGAAACCCCCCAGAACGAGGAATCCAATGGATCTGACCGCGTGTGATTTGAAATTCAACCGAAAAAGTTATGAACATTCGAAACTCACTGATAAAGGATAAAAAATCACATTTTTTTAGACGAACAAGAGACGAACTCTCACGCCTTTTGAAATACAAAGTCACCCAGATGACATCATTTGGGCAACACAAAATTTCACAGGATTTCGTCCCCTGTGAAATTTGGTCGAAATGACCATGAATTACCCCCCAACCTATAAATTGGGGGGGGGGGGTAAGAGTAAAAGCACGGTGAAATCCCCCCCTCTCTCCTCTTTTCTGCTTTGAAAAACTCTTGTTTTTCCACCCTTCTGGCCTACCTAGTCCAAACCCTCTGAATTTTCAGAAAAAACCCATAGTTTCTTTGCTTTAGAAGAGAGAAAGTAGAGAAATCCATACGTAGCTCACACTAGGCGTCGGCATTCTGAAGGTTTGGAATGTCGTTTTTCTGTCGAATTTCGTAGAACTATGGGCTATGTTTTGATAATAGCGCCATAGTTCTGCTAAAATTTTGATAAACTCGGAGCCTCTTATTCAGAATAGCATCGTTACGCCGTCGATTTTTCGACAAACCCAATCCCTCTTCGTCAACACAGTGCCATTGCACTACCGAATTTCGGAGAACGCGATGCCCTATTATCTAAATAGCACCGTTGTTCTGTAGAAATCTCGGCAAACCCGAAGCCGCTTAGTCAACACAATGCCGTTACGCCGCTGGTTTCTCGACAACTTCAGAATTTCCTCATCCGAATAGCACCGTTACGCCGCCAAATTCTCTACAGATTCTGGTGAATTTACATATATTTTCCAGTTTTATGTAATTTCCTTTACAAAATCAGGTACGAGGTGGTGACATTATAAGATCTCCGGCTCACATTGCCCTTAGAACTTATGATATAAATCCCTCTACCTTTCTTTTACTTTCTGCATTGTCTTTTTCGTTAGAGTTAAGTTAACCTGAATGTGATCAGTTGTGAGATCTTCCGAGACTCATACAGCAACATACGATCTCAATCAGGATAACTACCGCTAATTTTCAGTCTTTTTGTAAATTCATCTTATTTACATCCTGGGATTAAGAATAATCCGATTAAAGGATAAAAGGATAAGTTATCCTGGTTAAAATTCTTTGAAAAATGCCAACCTAAGTCAAAAGACAGGATTCATCAGGGCAAGAGGGGTGCCAACACCTTCTCCGATTGTAACCATAACCCTTACCAAGATATCTGTAAGGACCATGCCTTAAATAAACAGAGCAAAATTACAAGGTTCTAGGCCCAGAGCAAAAGAACCTCTTTGGTTACTGTTCTTCCAATGAAAGTCAAGTACCACTACACTTTTCATCAGAAGAACATGTACGGGTCCTACGCCCTAACCTAGGTGGCAACTCTGAGTTCCTCTTTCCTACGGAGTTAGGATTCCGGTTCTGAGTCCGCAAGAAATGCAGATCAAACTAAACACAGCCAAAGAATCTGATGTGGTGATCCCCTGCCGCCTCACGGGCACAGGAAAAAACTGTTAGATTTGTTGTAAAACTCCGAGCAAAATCGCTACACGTTGTGGAAGAATAAACCGTGTAGAACAAAAATTTTGCTCTAACCAAGGATTCCTAGGGTCTAATTGATTTTAATGTGATTCAATAAACATAAATACAAATACCTTTACGTAGAAAAGAACTCGTCCGCTTGATCTACTCCTCGAGAATTCGCCGGCGATCTAATCGATGCGAAACCGCAAGTTGAATCGATGGATTCCTCTTCTGGCGTGAAGGATCTTGTGAACAACTCTTTGTTCACTTTATAACCTGATATAAATCAAATTATGTTGTGCAAATATGTATTTAAATCAATGGAGCTTGGTTGGATGTTTGTCTTTGATCTAGAAAAGACAAAACTAGTTGATGGAATTGAAGGAGAAGAAGAGAAAGACTTTCAGGTGTCTCTACCAATTTCCAACACATGAAATTATGGAAGAGCTCTTGTAAACTCTATTCCTTTGCCTTGTATTTATAGAGTTTTTCGATATGCACAATCCAAAGTTTCTAGAGAATTCTTAAAAACATGAAAATTAGCCTTAATTGGAAGCTCCAATTTGGAAACAAGCTAGTTTGCTTTTTCAAAATAGAAACCAAATAATGTGGGGAATATTTTTAGAAACTCTTGGACTTTTAGAATCCCTAAATTGAGGTGTTTTTTCAAGTAAAAACCGTGAGTTGCTTTATTGGATAAAAACAATCCCAAAAATATCTCACACATTGTTTCCTTTCTCAACATTCCATCTATAAGCCTGTAGGTCAAATTTCGACCTCATTTTTGGACAGGTAATTGGCCGAACTAGAAAAAATCATAAACTAGAAAGTTATAGATCTTTCAAAATCTTTCTAAACAAGTACTTAAACATTAATTTCTGACCAGAGATGAGTAAGTTATGACTGTTTTAGTAAAACAAGTTAATAAGCTATACTTACAATTGTTTATTTAATTTTTTCATTAAATAAACATATTTCCTCCCTTCCAATGGGATAAAATCTTCATCCATATTTTTCTATAATTCTCAAAATAATCTTTACGGTTAATACATAACCATTTTGGTATTCCCAATGTATCCCACAGTGCAAATACACTATATACATTGTGTATATCCTTTCAACGCATCTAATGCCATGAAACCACTTCGTGTAAGAAACCAAATAAATACGGGATCTCTATCTAATAGATAATAGGTCAATCAAGTAGTGAGTGGGATCGTAGCAGGAATTTAACGGTAGATCCTGCAGAACCCATAAGTGGGCCCCACTGTGATTATTGCTCCGTAGCCAATGCTACAATCGCATTGAGTCAGTGGCCTCCATCGAAACGTAACCCTGAAGATAACTGTCAAATCATCATACCCCTAGTCACATCTAATGTGCAAGTCCTTTCTCCAAGTCCACATTTACTGATTTGAGTCGTACAGGGGTTGACGTCAACTACCCCCTGGGCTCACTCACAGTATACCTTTCAGTTAAGCAGCGTTGGGCTGCTAATGCATTTGCTAAAAAACCATTTAAAAACTTATTTAGTGAAATCCTTTTGATATACTTTATTAAATCCACCTGGCTAGGTATTTTTCTAGGCATACTACTCTGACCAAAACTGTAGATGTTATCCTATAAAATAAGTTGAGAATTCCATGTCGGGTATCACTATTGACCTCGAAGGTTTTTCCAGCAGTCCAGTACTACCCTCTGGTGACATCAGGAGAATCACTGTTAGATAGACAAAAAATGAGAGACTCGCCAACTGACCAATATGACCCCTCAGGTCAAAGGACATGTAAAGGGTCTTGTCAGCTGGTAGAATAGCTCAACTATCTCCTATCTACAAGCTATTCTAATGTGTTCCTGTTTAGTACGCAATCTCATTGTCATACCCATTCTATCTTGGTTAGGGTCCACTACCCAAGTGATTGAGATAAGTCACCCCACATCACGTGCATGTCGGCAAGATAGATGTTGGTTGTATACAGGAGGAGGTGTCCAACTATGAACTATTAAGGTCTGTAAAGAACCAGAATCCCATATCTCCTTGCGGCTTGGGATCTGTGAATCCATGAGCGTGGGTTTCCTACTTTGCTACCTAACGACAAATACGTGTCAATAATAAGTAGCATGTCACACATATTTAACTTTTTGTTACCCATTAAAAGTCCTGAAAAGAATCTTTTATTGATTAACATGTGAAATATACTAGATTTGAGGGCACCTACGCTAATAATCTCCCACTTGCCCTCAAAGCCAGTTATGCATATATCTTAGACCCATCCGCTCAACATGTTTGTCAAACACCTTTTGACTAAGGGGTTTGGTAAAAGGGTCCTCCATGTTATCTGCTGAGCCAACCTTTGCAATAGCTACATTCCCTCTGTCAATGATCTCCCATATCACATGATACTTTCGAAGCATATGCTTAGACTTCTAATGAGACCTCGGTTCCTTTGCTTGTGCAATCGTTCCACCGTTATCACAATACAGCGTAATGGGTCTCTCAATAGAGGGCATGACTCCAAGGTCATCCAGAAACTTTCGCATCCATACTGCCTCTTTCACTGCTTCACTCGCAGCGATGTACTTAGCCGTAGAATCTTGCTTGCAACTTCTCCATGACACTGCCCCATTTGCTAAGGTGAACACAAAACCAGAGGATGATTTCATGTCATGAATCTGAGACTGAAAGTCTGCACCGTAAACTAAATAATAATGTTTAGTTCCCTTAAGATACTTGAAAATATCTTTAACTGCTGTCCAATGCTCTAGACCTCGGTCCGACTGATATTTGCTAACCACAATTATAAAGTAACAAATATCTGGCCTTGTACATAACATAGCATACATAAGACTTCCCACAGCCGAAGCGTAGGTAATGTTGTTCATAACCTGCTTATCCTCAGGTGTCTTGGGAGACATCTTCTTGGATAACCTGATTCCATGCCTGAAAGGAACTAATCCCTTCTTAGAATATGCCATGTTGTACCTTGCCAATATCTTATCTATGTAAGTTTCTTGTGATAGCCCAAGCTTCCTATTCTTACTGTCCCTATACAATTTAAGTCCTAGAATGTATGAAGCTTCTCCCAGATCTTTCATAGAAAACGTGCTTGAAAACCACAACTTAGTGCTTAATAGCATTCCTACATCATTCCCAATGAGTAGGATGTCATCTACATAAAGAACCAAGAATGTTATCGCGCTCCCGCTGCCCTTCTCGTAAACACAAGCGTAATCCACTTTTTGAATGAAGCCAAACTCTTTGACTGCGTGATCAAAATGAAGGTTCTAACTACAAAAAAGAATCATAGCGTCTATCCATTTTTCCGCATCGAAGTCTAGCATCGCCTCTTTGTAGTTAAGGGGATATGTATCTTCTATGTTTGCTTCCCCCAAGTAGACAAGTCTATCGGGTTGTCTGACCTCCCTACTACTACTTCGAAGTGTTGGAATAGGTTTAGTTGGTACTTGCTCAACTTCTTCATATCTCTCTATTGGATTTTTGGGTTGCTCTTCTAAGGCAATCCTATCCTTTCCGCTCGCATCTTGAATGAACTCTTCTTCTAAGAATGCGGCATTTCAGTTCACAAAACAGTTTTGCTCATCAGGGTTATAAAACATATACCCCTTCGTTTCCCTAGGATATCCAATAAAGAGACACCTATTGGTTCGTGCCTCCAACTTTTCAACACCTATCTTTTTAACATGGGCAAGACAACCCCATATCCTCATATGATTCAATGCGGATTTTCTGCTTGTCCATATCTCATATGGAATCCTTGGTATTGATTTAGTTGGTACTCGATTAAGGATGTAGAGTGCCGTTTCTAGGGAGAATCCCCATAGAAACAAAGGTGCTTGTGCAAAGCTCATCATAGATTGAACCATGTCTAACAGTGTTCGATTTTTCCTTTCTGACACACCGTTCAACTCTAGTGTTGCAGGTGGAGTCCCTTAAGAAACTATTCCGTTTTTCTTTTAAGTAGTCCTTAAACTCATCCGAGAGGTATTCTCCTCCCCTATTTGAGCGAAGTGTCTTAATCTGCTTGTTTAGCTGGTTTTCTACTTCATTCTTGAACTCTTTTAACTTTTCAAAGGTATCTAACTTACGTCACATTAGATACAGGTAACCGTACCTTGAATGGTCATCCGTAAAAGTCATGAAGTATACAAACTCTCCTCTCGCAGGAAGAGAAAGATGACCACATACATCCGTATGTATCAATTTCAATACACTTTCGCTTCTTCCACTCTTGCCTTTGAAGGGAATTTTAGTCATTTTGCCTTCGAGACATGGCTCACAAGTTGGAAAGGGTTCCACTCGGATTGAATCCAATGGACCATCTTTCACTAATGTGATCCACTCTAGCCCAATATAACCTAATCGAAGATGCCAAATATGTGTTGGAATTATTGTGTCCCTTGCCCTTTTGAGGTTTGGAACATCAACACTCGGAACATTCTCAACATTGCTCACATTCTCTAAGGCGTTAATTAAGTATAGGCCATGACTCATTGTCCCTTCCACAATTAAGGAATTTTTCTTTTTAATAAAAATAGAACTTTTATTAAAACTAGTAGAAAATCCATCATCAAACAATTTTGAAACTGAAATTAAATACCTTCTTATTGAAGGTACATAGAGACAATCCTTTAATATTATAAAAGCGCATGAGAATGTCAAAACGTAATCTCCTACAACTTGGACAACAACTGTTGCTTTAGTTCCTATCTGTAGGGTGAGCTCACCCTCGGTCAACCTTCTAATTTTTCTAAACCCCTGCAAAATATTGCAGATGTGTTAGGTTGTACCTGTGTCTTCATACTAGGAATATACAGGACGAATCATATTGGTTTCAGCAACAAAAACTTGCAACATATCTGAGGTAGGCTTGTTGCCCTGCTTGGTAGCTAGATAGCTCTTGCAGTTCCGCTTCCAATGTCCAGGTTTGTCCCAATGGAATTATTCGTCATTGCCCTTGGTTGACTTCTTTTTAAAGTTCTTGTTCTTTACCACTGGCTTGTTCTTCTTAGAGCCTTCGCCTTTTGCTCTTCCTTTTTCTTTACTTTTGGCTTAGTTGCCGAGGGTACATTACCCTCTGTAAGGAAGGCACTTTTCTTATTACTCTTTTGCAAATCCTCAGCTGTCTGAAGTTGATTCATTAACTCTGTCAGGGACATTGTCATTTTGTTCATGCGTAAGTCATAATAAACTCTTTGAATGACCCACATAGGGAAGACAAGACAATGTTGATCTGCGTCTCAACATCCATGATGGCCCCCAAGATGTCGAGCTCATTTAGATAGCCCATCATCTTTAGCATGTGGTCCCTAACTGGGGTTCACTCTGTTGGACATGGAGCCAAGGATGTAACACTTTGCCATCTCATTATCCTCAAGCCACTTAGAGTTTCTATCATGGTCTGCTTGAGGCGCATCGGGACCAGGTAGTTAAGTCTCCTTAGTGGTAAGAACCCAATAAACGTTAGCGGCCATAAGCACTAGCATTAGGTTCCTTTTCCAATCGAGGTAATTTGGACCAGTTAACTTATTTTCATCTAGGATCTTAGCTAATGAGTTGAATGAAGACATGGTATCTACGCGCAATGAAAAGAGGCATAATTAGAAAAACTACCATTTTAGTTAATTTCATGGCATGTCCATCGGATCTGGGATTTTGATCTACGATGGAACCACCCATTGCACGTCTCATTCACGGGTCCCTCAACCTCGTGAATCAAGAGAAATGTATAATTTCTCCAATGGGCATCGGAAACTTATTCAACAACTTTGAATAAGTGGATTCATTTAATCCTATGAGATCCGATTTATGTTCGGCCTCTAAGCATTGCAGTATGTATATCCTTTGGGCGTTAATACCCTCTGCTTGGTTAAGTTATACCCACGACCTGGGAAAACTATACAATCTACAATGGTTTTTTCTTTGGCATGTGACCAATGTATCATGCACATTCTCCTTATCCTAGTAGGAATCTAATAGTTTACTGTAGTCGAGAAATAAGATCGGCTTCTGCTTTGGCATGTGACCGTCCTATTTCCTAGACTAGCCAACGGTTAGATGGCTATGGAAGGCTACGAGGTCTTGTCCTTTCGACTAAACCCCATTTATAAACTTAATTTTAATTAAGAGGGTTATTTTAATGCGAGAGTAATAATCATCATTGTGTATGTTTGATTAGGCATCCATCGCACAAAAGTAAAACATACATAGCAAACCAAACCATGCCATCCATCACATGAAAAGCAAATAATCAAACCATGCCATTTGTCACATGAAAAGCAAACCATCAAACCATAAAAATAAAAACACACCATCCATGAAACCCAATTTGGTATATTTGATCATATGGATTCTCCCACTAACCTTATTTGGATAAGGGAATCCCTACAACATCATCTTGTCAAATTGAGGATGAATTATGGGCAACTTTGTGCAACAGCACAAGGGAAACCTCGCTGGCCTCAAAATGAATTCCCAAAGGAGTGTAATCCAATTTGCCTCATTATGTGAAGTACAATAACATCAGCAACATCGGCAAGTTCATCTCTGGATTGAATCCGCTTCCATCTGCCAGTCAATCTGGAGCATCATCTTGCCACATTATTCACGATCCATCGATTGAGCACCAAGAGAATGATCCCATCTTCAATTGGTCTTGGACAAACAAATATAAACTACCCTAATGTCTTACACTAGCCTAGGTAATCTATACATTATAATCTATGTCCATGAGAAACAAGTCGTCCGCCCAACTGCCCAGAGGGAGTAATTAAAAACTGAAATAATTAAATTACATTACAGACTTTAATATTACAAACCATGAAATAAACCATCACATAAGATCATAACATCCATAAAAAGATCATGTATCTCATGCATGAATTGAGGTCCAATCTCATTTTTGCCCATCTTTTACCAATACCGATCAATTCACACAAAACCGAGTTAATTCAATTTTGACTAACACACAATCATCCTGATTTTAATTAAAAACATCATAAACCTTTTTAAATGGTCTAATAAATCAGAATACAAAATTTTGCGCGAAAACAAGATCGTTTAATTTGAGAAAACAAAATTGTTCCATACAGGGAACACAATCCGGATAATATGACCATTCGAGTAACTTTGAGTGGGTTATAGTTACTCGAATGCTTTCTCAACGATCTGATCATGCTACAAACACCCCAAGACATTATTAGAAAATTTTATGCCTGGGTTATAGTGAAATCCTAAAGGGCAACAACCAAGAGGGGGGGGGGGTGAATTGGTGTTTTCAAATTTTTAATTTTCAAAGCTAGGGCAAGTGAGTTTAGCCCAATTAGATCTAACCCTTGTTCAAGTTATATTCAAAATAGAAGGGAAAGAGATTACCAACACCGTGAGAGAGGGGAAAGAGTAAGGAGACCACACGATGATTTATAGTGGTTCGGTCACAACTTGACCTACTCCACTACCCAAGTATTTCGCCTTTCCTTGGGATTTTCTCCACTATGGCGAGACTCCTTAATGCCGTCTCACAAAGCGTATGCAATATTTACCACCTTGACAAGAGGACACACCCTTGTATTACAAATCCACCTCCAAAGATCTTCTTCGTTGTACTCCGGCCTTGAAGCAAGAAACTCCTCTTTGCAATCTCAAATACAAATGAAAGAAAGAAGAAGGAAAAATGAAGAACACTCAAGTCTCTTATAGGCGTATACAACTCTCAAAGCTCACAAGACTCCCAATGATTGAAATTAAAAGCTTAGGGAGAACCTCTTGGTAAAAAATGAATGCAAGTTTAAATGTTTAAGTGATTTGAAGAAGAATCCTTTTGATTTTCAAGAGAAAGCTCCAAGTTTGATTTCCAAATATTCAAAAGTTATAATGAAGGTCTTTGTTGGGGTTTAAATAGCCCTAGTTCACTTGGGAAGAACCAAGGGCAAAACTGTAATAAAACTGGGTGGTTGCACCTACCCACTGCAGACCCCAACGGCTAATTCGCGATACCGTCGCGATCGACCGAACCACAGCGGTCGCCCGCCCTTATCGGGCGCCTCTTTTTATTTTTAAAATCTTTATCGCCGCGGTCAACCGAGGTCAACGCGGTCACCCACAGAGGGCTAATTGTTTAAAAAATATTTTGGCTTGAAAAAGGCTTATGCAGTCGATCGGATCTTTGCGGTCGCCCTCCATGGGTAAACTGTTTCTAAAAAATTATTTTGCCTTAAAATGTTCCGCGGTCGACCGAGGGAGTTGTGGTCGACCTCTAATACCCATCTGGATGTTTTCTAGATTTCCAGAAATGAGTCCGCGGTCGACCATATTGTCCCGGTTGACCGGCCCGATAAATTTCGAGATGCCCTGGAATTCCAGGTTCCATCCCGCGTTCGCCCGGCCTATCCCGGTCGACTGGCCCTGTGTTAAAAATCTAGTTTTAAAATATTTGTTTGAGGGATTTTGGGCAATGGTCTTTGGGCTTTAATCATCTGTTTTCAAATACATTAATGCACTTAGAAAAATGGTTTTCAAGATGATTTGAAAATATCAAAACATGCAAACAAAAAATGCCAAGAGGACTCCTCCCATGCATTAAAAAAACTATAACCTTGGGTCTTCTTGATCTTCAATCTTGTTGGGCGCTTGCATGATCTTCTCCTTGTCTTGAGATAGTCTTCGAACATGTTCTTGCACTTGTGGTTCCTTGATTCTTCAATACACCATACGGCTTGAAGGGAGACCACCACGACTTGACTTCAAGACTAGCCCTTGTTTTTCTTGCTCCAAGTGTTGACATGAATGAACCTTGTCTTAATCACAACACTAGAGCAACCATTAGCAAACTACCATCAATTTGGTTTGTTGATCATTAAAACAAGAGAGGGATGTACCTTTGGGCTTACATATAGGCTTTTCAAATCGTTTGGGGTGGAGAAATAAAATTCCAAATCAGTTTTCAGAATTAATTTCCTGAATGCCAACAACTTTTTCCTAACTTTGAAAAATCATCTCTCCTAAACTGCTTGTCATATTTTAATGATTCTTGATGCGTTGGATTCGTATTCGAGTCTACTTTCCAACCATGCAAAGAGATCAGTCCAAAAATTTACCATACGGTTCAGTTTTGCTTATTTTCGTAAACAATCATTTGTTTATTAAAACACACAAAGACTAGGAACCACGGATAGCCGAGATAAACGTCCGGAGTCACACCGGATCACCGCATGATCTATCTTTGGTTCATTAGCCTCCTAATCTATTCCCTACTTAGCTCTGATACCACTTGTTAGATTTGTTGTAAAACCCCGAGCAAAATTGCTACACGTTGCGGAAGAATAAACCGTGTAGAACAAAATTTTTGCTTTAACCCAGGATTCCTAGGGCTAATTGATTTTATTGTGACTCAATAGCATAAATCTAAATACCTTTATGTAGAAAAGAACCCGTCCGCTTGACCTGCTCCTCAAAAATTCGTCGGCGATCTAATCGACGCGAAACCGCAAGTTGAAACGATGGATTCCTCTTGTTACGTGAAGGATCTTGTGAAAAACTCCTTGTTCACTTTATAACCTGATCTAAATCAGATTATATTATGGGAATATGTATTTACATCAATGGAGCTTGGTTGGATGTTTGTCTTTGATCTAGAAAAGACAAAACTAGTTGATGGAATTGAAGGAGAAGAAGAAGACAAAGATTTTCGAGTGTCTCTACTAATTTCCAACACATGGAATTATGGAAGAGCTCTTGCAAACTCTATTCATTTATCTTTTATTTATAGATTTTTCAATTTTCATATGCACAATCCAAAGCTTTTAGAGAATTCTTAAAAACATGGACTAACCATAATTGGAAGCTCCAATTTGAAAACAAGCTAGTTTGCTCTTTCAAAATAGAAACCAAACAATGTGGGGAATGTTTATAGAAACTCTTGGACTTTTAGAAATCCCTAAATTGAAGTTTTTTTCAAGTAAAAAATGTGGGTTGCTTTATTGGATAAAAACAATCCCAAAAATATCTCACACATTGTTTCCTTTTTCAACATTCCCGCTATAAGCCTGTCGGTCAAATTTTGACCTAATTTTTGGACAAGTAAATGGCTGAATTAGTAGAAATAGCAAACTACAAAGTTGTAGACCTTTCAAAATTCTTCTAAACAAGTACTCACACATTAATATTTGACCAGACATGAGTAAGTTATGACTGTTTCAGTAAAACCAGTCTATAAGCTAAAGTTACAATTGTTTATTTAATTTTGTAATTAAGTAAACATATTTCCTCCCATCCAATGGGATAAAGCTCCATCCATATTTTTGTATAATTCCTAAAATAATATTTACGGTTAATACATAACCATTTTGGTATTCCCAATGTATCCCATAATGCAAATGCACTATATACATTGTATATATCCTTTCAACGCATCTAATGCCACGAAACTATTCCGTGTAAGCAACCAAATAAATACGGGATCTCTATCTAATAGATAATAATAGGTCAATCGAGTAGTGAGTGGGATCGTAGCAGGGATTTAACGGCAGTTCCTACAGAACCCACAAGTGGGCCCCACTATGATTATTGCTCCGTAGGCATTGCTACAATCTCATTAAGTCAGTGGCCTCCATCGAAACATAACGCTGAAGATAACCGTCAAATCATCATACCCCTAAACACATCAAATGTGCAAGTCCTTTCTCCAAGTCCACATCTACTGAGTTGAATCCTACGGGGGGTGGACATCAGCTACCCCTCGACTCACTCACGGTATACCTTTCAGTCAAGTAGTGTTGGCCAGCAAATGTATTTGCTAAAAACCATTTTAAAACTTATTTTGTGAAATCCTTTTGGTATACACTTTATCAAATCCACTTGGCTAGGTATTTTTCTAGGCCTACTGCTTTGACCAAAACCGTAGATGTTATCCTATAAAATAGGTGGAGAATTCCATGTCGGATATCACTATTGACCTAAAAGGTTTGTCCAACACTCTAGTGCTACCCTCTGGGGACTCCAAGAGAATCACGGTTAGATAGACCAAAAATGAGAGACTCTCCAACAGACCAATATGACCTCTCTGGTCAAAGGACATGTAAAGAGTCCTGTCAGCTGGTAGAATAGCTTAATTGTCTCTTGTCCACAAGCTATTCTAATGTGTTCCTATTCAGTACGCAATCTCATTGTCATACCCATTCTATCTTGCTTAGGGTCCACTACCCAAGTGATTGAGATAAGTCACTCCACATCGCGTGCATGTCGGCAAGATATATGCTAGTTGTATACAGGAGGAGGTGTCCAACCTCAACCCCAACTAGGAACTATTAAAGTCTGCAAAGAACCGGAATCCCATATCTCCTTGCACCCTAGGATTTGTGAATCCATGAGCATGGGTTTCCTACTTTGCTACCTAAGGAAAAATACGTGTCAATAATAAGTCGCATGTCACACATATTTAACTTTTAGTTACACATTAATTGTCAAGAAAAGAAACTTTTATTGATTAACATGCGGAATATATTGGGTTTTAGGGCACCTATTCTAACAAAAACTGGCTCCCACAAATATATGCAATGTGAGCAAGGTATTCTTCAAATTAAAATAGACATGTTCAGCTAACATCTATATTGTTGTATTTTTGACATAACATTACCTCAAACTCTTGTTTCAACAACATTTATTTCTAAATCCTTCTTTAGTTGTAAAAAAAGTGTAAAAATAATTTTGATCATCAAATGATATAATTTGGTCATAAACATTTATATACTAAAAAAATATGCTGAACTACTAAAAATATCAATATTAAGCCATAAACACATTATCTGCTCTTTGTATAAAGCTAAACAATTGCCATCATGTGAATCATTTTGTAACAGGCATCATACATTTCATGTCCAGATTGAAACTCAATTTTTAATGTAGTAGTATTTTCTAAGATTCCATAACCATATTTGCAAACTGTCAAGTTGAAATGCTATACCACTATACCCTTATTCATGCAAAATTGGAAGTCCTTATACAAGTAATGGCATATCTACTCTAGAATTAAACAAAGGTGGAGTCAGGATAAGCTGTATATGCATGTATTTCATCTCAATCTTGGCTTATCAATTTGAAATTTATGTCAGCAACCCAAATTGTTAAAATTCTCCGAACAAACTTTCTTAAGCTAGATAGAAAAATAATGTAGCTAGAGACTACTTTCAAGCAATCAGTTTAATTTTTATTTTTTCTTTGATATATCTCAACCTGGCCTTTCTCGATTCACACAAAAATAACAGGGATAAATAGGTTGAGATTAAAAATAACTAATCAGTCTAATTTAATGATCAAAACAAAATAATACACATTGATTGTATAACATCATTACAAGCTGGCCACATCCTGCTTGGATAATTGCATAAGCTAATCTTATCTCTTTTCATGAGAGTCATGAAAAATAATTTCACATGAATAGATTAGCCCAACAGATGAGAAAGAAAGCTAATTGGACTTGCAACTATCGGAGAATGACTAATCAAAAGAGGAATATGTTCAATCATCATGGATAAACCATAACTGATACCTTCACTGATAAGTCTTTACCCTTTGGCCTGCGTAAAATTATTACCTCTAAATGATGATAACATCTCCCCCAATCTTTTGGGAATGATCCTGCCCACTCTTAAACTTAAAGTCTAAACTTTAGAGAAGAAACTATCCAAGGGGAAATCCTAGTTAAGAAAATTAAAAATAAAGACTTCTCAAAAAAGGAATCGAGATAAGGTAAACTAAGCTTTATCAAATATACTTTTTCCTAATGGCTACAAACTACTTGACCTTTGGAATATTCATTTCACATAAAACAAAAATTTTCAGCAATCAGTTCAAGTAGAAGATTTACATACAGATAAGCATTACAGGCTAAACATCATAGCGAAACAAAGGGCAACTACAATATGTAACCTAGGCAAGAAAGAGCTTGTTGCTTTAAAAAAAAACATTAGTTTTTAGGTTGTAACTGAAACTATAATGTCGAATGTAACCACCAAAACATAACAATACTTTACTCATGTGGATTTCTGTATTACATTACCAAAACATATGTTATCTTTGATTCTCATACCAAACTTTCTTTTGTCTTATACTCAGTAAAAGTGAACTGTAACTTAAACTATGCAACTGTTACTACATAGTAAAGTTATCCTCATTTCCTATACAATGTTAGATGTAGAAACACATGTTATGTCAATTATTATAAGTGATGACGAAGATTAGCCCAAACAATCAACCCAAGCCTAAACTATGTTTTCAGATTCCTCTAAACCAATACTTGTAATCAATTTTGATGCTTGTAAAGAATGATCTTTATTTTTTTATCTTTTAAAATTTATGCCAACATCAGTAGACAAATTTTTTATATGACTTCAAGTTTATTAAAGAATAATTCTAGAAAGAACAAGATAGAGTAGTAAAATAGCCTAAATTATTAACATACAATTCTATTTAGCATTACACCATTAGAAGATTAATGACATTTAATTCATAAACCAGTATTTTCACTGTACTGAATTTTGGATTTTGCTCTTTTAAAACGATATCAAAGAAAGAGTTGAGAAAACATGAGTCTACAACTGAAATCCGAGGAGTGACTCGGTTTGGCAACCTAAAGGGGAGGTGAATAGGATGTTTATAAAACTTTTGTCTTTTAAAAACTTTTGTTAAAATTCCACCCTAGTTTTACGTTCTTCTTAATTAAGTTTAATTAATTGAACTTAAAACAAATATTACAAGTTATTATAAGTTCAAAACCTTTGTTGATTAACAAACTTAATTAAGTGAAGGTGGCCAATTTACCAATGTAAAGATATTCAAGTTTTAATGCCAATGCTAACTCACTCAATTCTAAATAAAAATACAAGCACAAATAAGAGAGTGAGAGGGAGAGAGAAATACCAATCACACAAGTGAGACAAAGATTTATAGTAGTTCGGCCAACGGCCTACTCCACTCTACTCAAGGTCGTACTTGAGGATTTCCACTATTTAGACCTCCATGTTGCCCAGCTACAAGGCAATTACACTCCCAAGAGAATTAAATAAGGATGCCCTTGTCACCTTTACAATGACTCTCCTACTTCGTCGAGTTCTAAGCGCTCCTCCCAAGGGAATTAAAGACGGATGCCCTTGCCACCGATCTAATGAGGAAGAAGAAGAAAGTTTTGCCTCTAAGTAGGCTACAATGCACAATGAAGCTCTTAATATACTCTCAAAGATAAATAAGTTTAAGCCTAAACCAATCTCAAATGATTTTCTCAAATTAAGGCACAATGAAGAATTGGTGAGATATTTACCCAAAAATGGTTGCAAGTGAGTTTCAAGGATTTTTAGTGTTGGAGTATGTTCATCATGATGTTTTGAACCCATACAATGGGTATATATAGAGTCCCAACACAATATGACCATTTCAGAGGCAAACTGGTCATTTTTGGGTCAAAAATTCAACTAGCCGTTGGGCCTCCAACAGTTATATTTTTTTCCCTGGTTGTTTTCTCGGAGCTCCAAGAAATGTCTCGGAGTTCTAAGAACAATTTTTGAAGCTACGAGACTGGATTTTCAGCATTTACCTTCCAACTCGTAAAATTTTAATCTCCTTCAGTTCTCGTCGGATTTTGACGTTCTTGTACTCTACGGATATGAGAAAAATGAGAGCTATCTGTTAAAAATATTTTTCATAAATATTTGAAAATGTTTTACACAAATGTTGATAGTGTTTAGTTGCTGGTCCAGGTTGTTTCTTCGGAACTCTGTTTTGTTCAACGTTGTGTTGAATGCCATATGTGTCTCAATATGTTGGTACACCATCATGGCCATTCACTTATCCATTTAAGTCCTTAAAGGGTGTGTTAGTCTCTTTGAAAAATATATTTTTAGAGGTTTTAAGATGTGCCTTGATCAAGAGAAAACACAAGAGAGAAAGGTGATACATACTACCATTCTAAGTACTATCTTGAACTTCTCTTGAGTGAATCTTCATTTGATTTTCAATGTGGTGCTTGACTTGCTTTGGGATCTTCAAGGTTGAGCTTCTTTTCTTGACACCTTTCAAGGATGATGCCATCATTTGGTTCAAGCTCCTTTGCAAGTTGTTGATCCACAAGCTTTGGCATTCATTGATCTTCCTTTGTTTGTTCAATACTTTGAGGTGGTTGATGTTGAGCTTCTCCTTGGTTGACCCTCCAAGACATGATTAATCCAAGTATGCTCTAGCTTCTTTGACATGTGTTTGGTTCATCTTGAAGCATAGACCATCAATGGTGTGTGTTGGTGCTATCATGGATTAACCTGTGAGTTTCCTGTCCATAGCACAACACTTGAGGCAAACAATTAGTCCATAAAAGACTAATCAATTTATATTTGTTAATCATCAAAACAAGGTGATTGAATGAACCCATGGGGAACCCTTGGGCTAACAATCTCCCCCTTTTTTATGATGACAAACCAAATTGATTAGAGAGGTGGGAGGATTCTCTTATGAGGATTAATAAACAATATAATCATAACAACTCCCCCTCAACATATGCATAAGATAAATTTAACAAGTTTTAGCATATGGATTATGGACAATCTAATCAATTTCGTACTTCTCCCCATTTTAGCATAAGCAAAAAGGAAGGATATACAATTAAGCACAATATCATTGCATCAAAGATTTTCAATCAAACTAGATGCTCTCCTAGCTTCTTATCTTGATTTACCAATTAAAATCAAAGTATGTATGGCATGATAAAAAACAAACAACATAGGAAATGAATACACACAAGACAAATCAAGCCTATGTTGAGAAAACAAAGAGACATTCCAATTTTAGCACAAATTTTTACCGTATAACTTAGTATATGTATAAATTCAACATAAATCTACCCTATGACCCATAATACAATAATAGATTAGCAAGTTAAAGCTTATATTCTACTTATCATGAAAGAAAACAAGCGAGTTTAAAGTTTAGCATGATAAGCCCCATTTTGTTTTTGAAATTCCTTATAGAATCTTATCATGAGGAGGTAGATTAATTATGATGTAAATCCTATCATGATAAGCAAGAATAGATGTATATCAAGTTAAGAACCTTTTCTAAATATGTCATGCGTAAAGATAATCATTTACTACTTTCATGACATGACAGTGAGCTCTATCATGGGTATATGGATAAGTACACATGATAAGCATTCAAATTCATAAAAATGAGATAAACAAGTTTGATTTACTTCTATGAATGTATATCTAGAAAGATGTTCAATTTATATGAACCTATGATTTAAGGCATGACATTACACAATAGGCCGAAGAATATGACATTTTGCATACTTGGCCACTAACACTTATTCTTGGAACATATGATAGCATATTTTAACATCCAAGATAAGTCAAAAGCCTAAAGGATATGACACTAACACCTATGCTATGGGCTTCTTATCGTCAACTACACTTGAAAGCACAAGACAATCCCAGTCATAACCCATATGGAGCAACAATGCTCCAAATGAGTGTACTTATCATATGCATAATGATATATACATTTAATATCGTATGATAAGCCGTTTAGGACAAAATCTTATCCTATTAAGCTCCCCCTTTGAAAAAAGATCATGCAATGCATGAATCCAAAGGGATGTCCTAACATAGACTCGAAGGGATTTTTTTGGAAATATTTTTCAAAGGATAACCTATTAAACTCTATCATTGAGCTATAATGACACTTTACTCTCTAAGTGTCGGTTTATCATGATTAGTGTGATAACCATAGTCTAGCTCTACATGATAAACAAGTATAGCATAGAAGATTTGCACTTTAGAGCACATGATCCCCCTAAGTGTGATATTGATTTTACTATTTCAAATTTTGCTTCCCTTAAGTTTTTACCATATAAACTAGATAGGGAGATCACACAAACATATATCTATTCATGTTTGAGATGTTGGCACAAGGCCACAAAGTTAAGTGTATTAATTAGATGATGGTATCGTTCCCTCAAGAGGGCATAAGCACCGATTAAATAGCTTTTAATTAAGGTTTAACATCTCACACATGTAGATACTATCAAAACAAGGGGTTATAACTATAGAATATGAAAATATAAACCAATTTGAGTTCAATTCTATAGGACTAAGGCATAGTAAAAATGGTCAATAAAATACCATGTCTTAAAGAGACATCCATGATTCATGAAGGAGAGAGTATGCCTCACGAGAAAGATATGATCCATATCAAGGCCTTCATGGATAGTCAACAATGTTTGGACAAGTTAATCATGAAAAATGATTTGCAAGGTCCAAACACCTACCTATATCCACAACCACAAGTGAAATGACAAGGCATTAGGCACAAGGTGCATAAGCTCATAGGAAAAGCAAAATATGTGGGAAACACATGTTCCCATTACAAGGTATAGGATATTAACCACCAAGGTGAAATATGCCCAAATAAGATACTAGATTCACAAGATATTTTAATTTTACTTAAATACATTGAATCTAGACCATTTTCAAGTTTTCCTATAAAATATTCTTTAAGAATCTAGGGAAGGCTCCAAGGACACTAAGGATATAATCATCTAGTAACATTACCTTGGACACATGTATTCCAAGAAATGAACTACCATGACTAAATATATCTAAATCTCAGGATTCATATTAGTCATGAAGGAATTTCAAATTAAAGCTCTTAGGAATACACACTCACATATAACTCACCAAAGACTTCATATTACATGTAGTGATAACTATGTAGCACATAATAGAAAAGTCTTGTGAGAGGGTGAAGGACAAGTAGGTGCAAAGTAATAAACATGTTTGTTCACCTATGGTACAAAAAAAGATGTCTAAGAAGGGATTTGAGTTATTTTCTTAGACATGACATTCAATACTTTAGTTTTCCTAGAAATGATATTTTAAAACAATTTAAGTACCCAATTATCTAGCAAGTGCCATATTTGTCCAAAAATGGAGTTTAAAGAATGATACTTTGGTTTTTTCTCAAAATTAACTCAAGTATTATTTTATGCCAATAATCCATTCAAGTTCAAGTCTTTAAACTTCTGGATTTCTTCTCTTTTTGGTTTTGCTAGAGAGATGTGATAGATTATACTCCTAGCTTCTAGCAACTACCAAATAAGGTTCAAATTTTGAAGATGTACTTGAAGATTTAATTTGAACACATGGGCAAAAAGGTGTGGTTGATTTTCCTATAAGCACAATTATGGTGTTCGCTTTAATGTTCTCTAGAGTGGCTTTCTTTTGTGGATGATCACTAAGTGCAAGAAGATCTAATCATAATGTATGCAATTAGAGTAGTACATATAGATACACAAGAATCAAACAATATAAGTCTATTGTATCTATAAGTTGTTTCTTTCAAAAAGATGTGATCTTTAAAACATATATGATGCTAGATGCAAAGAAATAAGAATATGACATCTAGCACCCAAATAAACACAAAGGATATGTCATTTAAGCTCAAGACCAACTAGATACAAGGGAATCATGCATATTGTATCTAGAAGCATATATTCCATAGGATTTGATAATTTTATCTTAAACATAAACTAGAAATCAAGTGAGATATCTAGGGAACCTTTTCCAATAGATATGATAATTTAGTGCAATGTGTCAAAGTCTAATACAAATCAAGTTTTAAGCATATAGACTTTGGATTTAAAAAAATAATTTATCATTTAAGCACCAATATGCACAGATACAATGGAATTAAATAATAAATACAAGGTATCTATACAACCAAATTTATCAAATGATATTCAATTAGGCTCATCATATCTACATTTAGGCATATAGACTTTGAATTATAAGACGATATATAGATACATATTATTCAAACAAAGATAGTCATATAGTATCCATACACTCATATTTTGAAAAGATTTTTAAATTAAGCACATTGAATATTGATACAAAAAGATGAACCAACCATAAGCATACTGTATCAAAAATTTATTTTCAAATGATATTCATTTTAAGCTCATTACCCCTAAATGTACTAATCATATGATGTGATTCAAGTAGAGGATTTTGGAACCCAAACCATGTTGGTTCCAAGTAAGTTTGTTCTAGTTGATGTATCTTTTCTAACCCAAACAAACTTACTACTTTTTACAAATCTAATACAAAAATCACAAGACATATATGAGCAGGTAGATGGACGGGATGAACAAGATGATTTACAAGAGTGACTATGATGAAAACTATGTTTTGCACTTTCTTGTAAATAATGATTTCCCAACACTAATGTTTCATTCTTGATTTCCAAGTCATTGATTTCCGTTTTAAAATTCATTGATTCAATAGATGAAAATATTTTGATTTTCTCTTCTTCTTCTTTAAGGAGTTGGTTTTCTTCTCTTAGTGCTGAAATGGTTTCACCTAATTCAATAAAATTATTTTTAAACATTTTATTTTCTTCACTAAGATGTGTATGATCTATTTCTAGTGACCTAAACTCATTATTAATACTAGCTAGAGAATTTTTCATGTTTTTATTTTTAGCTAGTTGATCATCAAGTTTCTTATCCAATTCTTGAAATACATTTTGTAGTTCTTCAAAAGTGAAATCAACATTTTCTAAAGTATTTTTATGTGATTGTGGGACCCGATCCCGCGAGAGGGGTGGGGTGCGAGCCGCCACACTCTCTCTTGGTCTCTCGTACCCACGCGATTGGCGTGTGCATTTTTATTATTGATTTTAATTCATCTTTTATGTGAACTTGGGATCACTAAGGCAATCCGAATTCCACACAAAAGAGAGTGACAGAGTCGCCATCTAGATGTGGGATCTAGGACCCATAATTAACCAGAAATCTAGACTCGTTACCTGGTTACAAGAATGGAAGGTATGGGGAGTTATCCACCACATGCATCATTCCCGCCCGATAATCGGTCTTTAATTCCAAAAGTTAACTCTTTTAAATTTATTTTAAATGGCTCATTCAACTCTTTGTTAATGTGCGAACTATGTGACATGCACCCTATGATCTAATTTCAATGTAGATCCTAAATGTGTATCTTGATTTCTTAATTTGTTTGAATTCAATCTAAGTGAAATTTCTCATAAAATTCTAATTTCATGGGAAAATTCTAAGTGATTTAATTAAGCATTTACAAGAAAATTAATATACAAAACCCCACAATTTGTTGTGGAGCCGAATCGTGGTTGGTATGCCATCAAACATCCAAGCTGCCTACGTACCCAAGCCTCACTGGGATCAGAGTCGACGTAGTTCGGTGCACCTAAGCCAAGCTACTTATTCCTAACTCAACTAAGACACCGATCTAGACTGGATTGACTGTTTCAACAGTTTTAAGAGAAGTTATTTAATTCAAGTTGAAGATTTTATTATCCTAGGATTTCATCTAAGATGCTACATGATTCTTATCTAAATGCAAGTTGTTCCTTAGACTAATGCAGGTTAGCCTACATCCTAGTTTACTAGGCTTGTCCTAGGGAAAGATTGGGTGACTAGTGTAACTAAACTTATGGCACGGTTGCTATTCATAGCAAGCGTCCGTGATGAGGCTGGACTCCTAACTCTAGGACTCCCTAAAACCTAAGACTCCCTAAGACCTAGGACACGACCTGACATAAGTGTTCCTAAGTTGGGCTCTAATGGTTCTTATATCGGAAACCATAATCCAATGGTTCCGAAAGACATGAGATAAATTGATTCAAGTTCTTGAAGTTAATTAATTTCAGATTTCAAGGATTTTCGGTTTCTGGACATTTAAGGAATACCAAAGGTTCCAGGGTTCTCCAATTTCGGCCTCGAATGGCATCCGAGGAAGGGAATCGTGCTCTCTTTCCTTGTGTAATTTAATACTTAGGTTATAGCACCTTATTGCCTAGCATATCTCAGGATTTCCGTGGACAGTAACCTCGGAGCCAATAATATGCTATAGCTTAAATATTCAAATTGTCAAAGATCGGTTGCAATTGGGATACGATTATGGATGCACTGGCCATTTTACCAGGGAAATCTAAAGATCCTAAGATTTCTGTTTCAATGGATTAAAGAATTAATATGTAACAAACATTTAAGGTTCTTTAGAAATTTTGATAATGATTTTTAATTAATTTCAATTTTGAGTGGATTTTATCAAATTTAAACCGCATGGGTGATTTTACAAGTGAATTTATTGCAAACGAATTTGAAATGGATTGACATTTCTACAGCAGCAATATGGGAATGTATGTAGCTTACTGGAAAAGTTTTGCAGATTTTTACATTAAGCTCCTATTTAATTTTGATTTAACAATAATAGGACCAGATTGTTAAAATAACACAGAAACTACTAGAAATAGAAATCTAAATTCATTGAAATTTCTACAGAAATAAGATATGGGTAAACATAGCATGCTGTGAGATTTTCATGAATTATACAAACCATTTAATACCAATTTCGGATTTTTCAATTTTAAGACCAGATTATGGATTTACACTACAACCCTTAGGAAAAAAAATCCAAATCACTTGAAAATTTTACAGAAGCACGAAATATGAAATATAAGACTACGGTAAAAATTTTGAGAATTTTAATTGTGATCTGATATCAGTAAAAATTCTCGCAAAATCTGATAATTTTCAAAGAAAACATTAAATAATATATCAAATAAAATCCAAAAATTCTCAAAACTTCATGGTAGAGTATCATATTATTTTTCTACGAAATTTCATTAATTTTGGAATCTGTTTAGTATATATTTTATTTTTCTTCGTGAAGAAGAAGTTTTTGAAGAGTTTTCTATTTTCAAAACACGATTTTCGAGAAAATTACGACTCCGGAAAATGTCCTTTAACCTTGTTCTGATGTGATGAACACAAGAAAATTTTGAAATTCCACAAAACAAATCATCCTGAGATAGCTATTTTTTCAACTTTTGTAATTTCTCAGCCATTATTTTAAATGAAATTCCACTCTTCACTCAAATTTTCAAAATCCTTTGATTCAATGTTCGATTTGATCCGATGGTTATTTTAGTTTATTTAAAAAGATCAGTGTATTAAATTTCGGCATGAATCGGAATTGAAACACTCATGTAGATCATGATTTTGAGCACACACATATAATATCGAATTAAATTCAATTAAATGCTAAAAACCATGTAAAAATATATAAAAGAATACCAAATAATCCTGCAAAAATCTGAGAATAGTGCACCTACCTGTGATGGAGATCCTCGCCGAATCCAAAAGCCGAAAATTCCGAAAAATCTCGCCGACGCTCGATCCTGCGTCCTTTCTTCCCTTTCTTTCTTTGCTTTTTTTTTTTAATTTCCACTACGTTGATCGCGCTCCTTGTCTTTAGGGTGCGTAGATCCGAGGTATATGCTTTGTCGCACCCTTTTTTATGATGAAGAAGACCCAAAGAACACTCCAATAATTCTTGATTGTATTATGCCTTGGACAAGAAGAAGGAACTCAAGAATTCCTTTTTTGAAGAACACTTGAGAGAGAGATCACACTTCAAGGGAGAAAAAAAAAAATTTCTTGGGAGGAGAGAGAAAATGGACGAATTTGGATTTTTTTCCCTTTTTCTGGATTGTTTGCTTTGATTTTCATATAAAAAAAGTTAGCGTTAAGAGAGAAATAGCAATTTCCAATGTGAGAGCTCCCTTTTTGGCTTGTTTCCAATTTTCCCCTCTTGCTTTCTTTCTTTCTTGTTTCCAAATTGGATTTGATTCCAATCTTAATTTCTTGTCAATCAAGACATGTTATTCTCATTCCACATTGCATCTTTGGAAGAAAACCTTTTTAAGCAATCATTCCTCTTTTCCTTCTTTTCATTTTTTATTCTTTTTATTTTTCTTTTAACAAATATGATGTCACCATTGTGACATCATCAAGGTGGGTGCTCAACTCATGTGGGTCAACCATGTGGGCCACCCACCATGGTGGTTGACCCATATGGGTGAACCCACATGAGCTCCATTTTTGCGGGCTTTAGCCCAATGGGCCATTTCACACGGGTTTCGGGTTTTTCCGTAAAAAATCAATAAAATCTTTCTAAATTCAACATTCTATATATGGACCCAACCCATTTGACATTTATGGTGCATCCCTCACACATGATCGGACCATCTTTTTTGGGAAATAACTTTTCGGACCAAAATGCCCCTACTTGACTGTTAGACATTCAAATGCGACCAAAATATCCTCAGATTGGTTCACCCTTAAAGGGAAAAATAAAAAATGGAAAGTCTTTGTGGTCAAACTTCAAAAATAGAAACTTTTAAAATTGGGTCCTTTCGGTGAGCAATATTAAACAGAATCATTTGGTATCCCCTGAAAATACCCAAAATGCCCTCAACACTTAAAATTTCCAAATTAAGCGAAATTCCTGAGAAATTCTAAATTTAGCAGGTTTTCCAAAATTCAGGAAATCATTCATAATCTCTCAGACATATTTCGGGGATCAAAAGAATTACACAGGAAAAGATCAAATTACCCCAAGGTGCTAAAATTTTGGCGGGACTAGGGAAAACCTTGAGAAATTCTAAAAATAGCAGATTTTCAAAAATTTATGAATGGACTCAAGATTTCTTAGACACAACTTAGGGACCAAATATGATATGTTTGGAAATGTCTAAAATACCCCCGAAGTGCAAGACTAAGAGAAAATCTTGAGAGATCTAAATTTAGCAGGTTTCCCAAAGCTTACGAAATTACTCATAATCCATCAGCCATACCCTCGAGATGGTTTTAGACATATGAGAAATGATTGAAATATCCATAAGATGATGAAAATGTGGAAGCCCCATGAGTTTATAAAAATAGCAGCTTTTTCAAAATTTGTAAAATCACTCAAGATTTCTCAAATATAACTCGAGGGGTCAAACGAGACACATCGGGAATGACCAAAATACCCCTGCAGTGCAAAATAGGCAAAAATGAGGGAAACCCTGAAAATTCTAAAAATAGCAGGTTTTTTCATTTGCTTGGAAACTTGAACTTTCATCTTTCAGAGGCCAAAGGAACCCCCTAGATAACTTCAGGATTGCGAATCAATTTAAAACTCTCATAATGAAATGAAATCTACCCTAAAATGCATGGATGGCTAATCTAATGCTGAATACGGATATAAAAATTGATGATACTACCGAATCTTTTGCTTTTTAAAGCCTAGTAAAATGGGGGTGTCTATAGATGCCCCTCTTTGGTAGAGATGACGTAGTCATCGAACACCAAAGCAAAAGTGACAGTGCCATTTTGCGTAGCTTTGATCGACAAAGGACTCTCTAGACACAATGCAACCTAACATAATGCAAGACCCTAGATGAAATCCTAGAATTTGAACATATATCAAAATCATTTACTCTAAACACCATGAGATGGCAGTTTAGAATAACACAGAATCAGATTTATTCTGGGTGCAAAAATCTTGCAATCCAGAACAAAAGATGATTATGATGCGGCGCCGTTTTTGAACGGGCAATGAAGGAATGAGATACCATTTTCGAATGGATTCTGAAGAGGATGAAATACCATATTTATACGGATTCCAAGAAAATGAGACACCATATTCATATGATGCTCAAAGATAACTCAGAGATAATGGAATATCGTATTTATACGAATTCCAAGGAATGAGACATCACATTTATATGATGTTCAAAGAGAAAAGACTATTTTCAAATGGACTCAGGGAGAATGAAATGACGTATTTATACGGATTTCAAGAAAATGAGACACCATATTCATATGATGCTCAAAGATAACTCAAGGACAATGGAATATCGTATTTATACGAATTTCAAGGAATGAGACATCACATTTATATGATGTTCAAAGAGAAGAGACCATTTTCAAATGGACTCAGGGAGAATGAAATGACGTATTTATACGGATTTCAAGAAAATGAGACACCATATTCATATGATGCTCAAAGATAACTCAAGGACAATGGAATATCGTATTTATAGGAATTCCAAGGAATGAGACTTCACATTTATATGATGTTCCAAGAGAGAAGACCATTTTCAAATGGACTCAGGGAGAATGAAATGATGTATTTATACGGATTTCAAGAAAATGAGATACCATATTCATATGATGCTCAAAGATAACTCAAGGACAATGGGATATCGTATTTATACGAATTCCAAGGAATGAAACATCACATTTATATGATGTTCCAAGAGAAAAGACCATTTTCAAATGGACTCAGGGAGAATGAAATGATGTATTTATACGGATTTCAAGCTAACGAGACACCATATTCATATGATGCTCAAAGATAACTCAAGGACAATGGAATATCGTATTTATACGAATTCCAAGGAATGAGACATCACATTTATATGATGTTCAAAGAGAAAAGACCATTTTCAAATGGACTCAGGGAGAATGAAATGACGTATTTATACGGATTTCAAGGAAATGAGACACCATATTCATATGATGCTCAAAGATAACTCAAGGTCAATGGAATATCGTCTTTATACGAATTCCAAGGAATGAGACATCACATTTATATGATGTTCAAAGAGAAAAGACCATTTTCAAATGGACTCAGGGAGAATGAAATGACGTATTTATACGAATTTCAAGAAAATGAGACACCATATTCATATGATGCTCAAAGATAACTCAAGGTCAATGGAATATCATATTTATACGAATTCTAAGGAATGAGACATCACATTTACATGATGTTCCAAGAGAAGAGACCATTTTCAAATGGACTCAGGGAGAATGAAATGACGTATTTATACGGATTTCAAGAAAATGAGACACCATATTCATATGATGCTCAAAGAGGATAAGGGACCATTCCCAAACGGACTCGAAAAATGAGACCCCGTTCCCAAACGGGCTCAAAGAAACGAGATAGCTTTGATTAATGAATTCAACAATGAAGAATTTATAGATTTTTCATGAATTTGAATTTGACGTAGAATTGGATTTGATGAATTTTTTTTTTGAACTCAATGAAATCGGGGATGTTATAGATCGTGCCCAGTAAAGATATTGGAAACCAAGACTTTGACGAATGATGAGACGACCAACCTTATGAACGAAGAACCATTAGGAACAAGAATGGATTAGAAACACTTTTATGAAACTTCAATAAGATTTTTCTTAAAGAGACTGCTGGTCTTGTCTTCTGGGGATTTTGATAACTGAAACCTTGAACAAGATATTTGAGATTGGTAATCTAGAACAACGACTCTCTTGGATATAATCATGGAAAAGTGGGATTTGCCTCTTGACAGGTGTTTAGATAAACATTTCTTGACCAGGATAGTATTTAACTAACTGGAAGGAAATCCTGAATTTTAATGGTTCATCTTTCTGAGAAATTGGGTCAACCACCATTACATCTGGGGCTCTTCCAAGCTTAAGGTGCCTTCCTGGGGTATGATCTTTTTACGGAAGCTGGGCTTTCTGATGCTTCTACTTCTGAATTTTTTTTTGAGTTGATCTTCTTTGAAATGAAGCTGCTTTACTAGATTACCGAGCTCTTTCATACGATCGCAGGGAGCTGCCGAGGCCGGGCCTCCTTCACCAAGACAGTTGCATCATTTGGACATAAGAACGATGATTGACTCTTTCTAAAGAGAAAACTTAGATAAAAGGCACTACTCAAAAGATTGAGCAGCTCTGAAGGAGTGAACATAGAATAACAAAGATTGACTGACTATACTGACAAATAGAGTGATGCTTCTGACCTAGTTAACGTTTTATTTGGTAAGTCTATCCTTTCGAGGAATGTTTTTTTTTTCAATTGGTAAACACTGGACTTTTTCCTTAAAACAGTAACGCCTGAAGGATTTAATTACGACCCCTAAGATTGCTTAGCTTCAATGCCCCCAGTTTTGAGGATGTCACTTGAATTTGCTTGAACTTCAGTTGATCTTCAGTCTTGATACCGGCTGTAGCCTTCTTATAATGATTCTCTTACCGTGACCAAGTCACCTCTTCAGCTAGCCTTAACTTTTGCATGAACCGCCTTTCTAGGTTTTCGATCCAGCAGGCTATCCCCTTAGCTTTTGCCTAAGCCGCCCTTTCGGGTTTTCAACTTAGCAGGGGAATGATCTTAAATTTTGCCTAGACCGCCCTTTCAGGTTTTCAGTCTAGCAGATCTTCAAACTCTGCTCTTTTTTTCTTTTCTCTTTTTTTTTTTATGTTTCGGGACCTAGATCATTAGTTCTGAACACCGGAAGGACTTTATAAGTAGGATAAGGCTTTTCAAAGAATGGCTTAAAGTTAAACAAAGATTTCGACCGAACCTGTGAACAGGTTGCCTACGTATCCCGGGGTAGGAATCAGGTCGTGTGTAGTTCAGGGCGAATGCCCCTAGTTTGAAGATAAATTGTTTGAAGGATAATTGAATTTTCTTTTCTTCTTTCTTTCTGAAATGATTGACTTTTCTTCTTTTGGAACTTGTCCATCTCTTTTTTTTTTTGGAACGATTGAATTTCTTTTCTTTTTTGAATCGACCGAACTCAGTTTAACCGAGCTGCCTACGTACCCCAGTGTAGGGATCAGGTCTCGCGTAGTTCGGGGCGGATGCCCTTAGTTTGATGGGTTTTCAAGAAAATTTTATTCAGGCTCGAAGGGTTTGCAAACCGGTATTCTTTTGACATTGGGTTCTGATTTTGGAATTTATTCGGTCAAAGGAGGCCTTCTGATGTTCAGATTGAGAATCGATCTAGGTTACTAGAGTCCCTCTGGTACTGATTATTTTATATTTTTTTTCTCTTTTTTTTTTTTTCACGGAGTTTGACGGCATTTCCCGGTAAGAGATAATGAGTCTTCTTCTTTCAAGATTCTAATATATGCTTTCGACTTTCATAGAGCGAAACTTGTTCTTTGACATCCTCCATCTATGAATTTGTAACTCTTGATATCTGATGATCACTTTTCAATGCTTGCTCTTCAACTTCTTATCTTGAATTTGTTGGCTTCATGTTATGAATTTGAGAACCAAGGTCATTGATTGGAAATATGAAAGTTGTTTCCACTCTATGCCCCTTGTATAGCATATGTCTTCTCACTTTCTTCATTCTCTTTGAGCTTTCTATCTATGTCTTGGCCCTGGTATCGGTTATAGCTTTTCTAGACAATCTTCTTATTCTTGAAATAAGTTTATCAATTCTTCACACTCTTCAGAGGGTAATGTACTTTTAATCGGCATTCACTGAATCAAAGTTTCAGTGCCAGTGCTTACCACTTCAATTTCATCTTTGAAAGGCTGGGATTGGCGCTCCTCCTCTTGTTCAAGTAATTGTTGTGACTCAAGTGGAGTTTCGCCAATTTTGTCCTCATTTGAGGAGGGAGTCTTACTTTAAGATTAGAAGCGTACTTAAGAAACAGACACAAGTGAACTATTGGAACTGAAGCTTTATTTAAAGATAAAGCTATTACATCTGAGGACCTATCCTGAACATGCTCAGGATTCACAACTCTATATAAGAAGAAAAGCAAATGATAACTTACCTGGACTAGGCATTGACCTTGAACTGTAAGACCTGACTCAACAATTATACTGACCATGATGACTGACTCAACATAAAATAGTAAGTGACTAAAACCTTAACTGCCGCAACTGTCTAGCTTCGGAGGCTTGGCGAAAACTGAATCATCATCATAACAAGTGCCTTTTAACTTCTGGTTCTTCTCTTTCACTGCAACTGAACCTGAGCTTCCCAAACCCCAAGTGTCTAAACACCATCCAGCGGCGGTACAACATGGTTTTGCATAGGATTATCAACAATATTTAGCACTTGCTGAAATGGTAGCTTGCGCTCATCGATCAACTTCTGGATCACATGCCTCAGAGTTATACACTGATCAGTACTATGCCCCGATCCTCGATGAAAATCGCAGTGCTCTTCCGCCCTCCATGTCCTGGGGAGCGGATTAGGAGGATCCTTAATGCGAGGTAAATAGACATCGCCTGAAGCCAACCCTTGTTGCAATATAACAGATGGTGGAAGCGGGAGGGGGGTGAATTGCCTACCTGGCTTTTGCTGAGGTATAGATCTTGGTTGATCATATTCAATTACCATAGGCTCCTGTGACCAGTTAATCCCCTTTTCCCTTTTCTTAAACCCTTTAAGGATACCAGATCGTGGGATAGGCAAATCAGTGAATTCTCTTTTAGGAGTTTCAGATGGTGGCTCTTGGTCATAATCAAGAATTAAGGGCCCAACAGAATCCTGCTGGTGCTGAGAGACAGAATTTCTGGTAACAGCATCTTGGGCTTTGGTATTTTTGTCAACGAAATGTTCAGAGCCTTGGGACTGACAATACCAGGTTTGCATTTGTTGCTTCATCTGATGAACTTCTTCTGTTAACGTAGCCATTTGTCTAGAGAGGTTCACAATTAGTTCTTCCGAACCCATAACCATGGTGAGGCTCAGATTTTTGCCCTTAGAAACAACAGTGGTTGGACCAAATTTCTCAGTAAGTTGAGCTTTGATGAATTGATTTTCTTCCTTTAATTCCTTCACCTGTTGGACGAGCTGGACCAGGGTTTCTATGACATGAAAGAGTTGAAAATTTTCCATAGAATCTGCCATAGGTAGGAAAAAGTGGATAGAGAGACTTCCAAAGAAAATGGGGAATTAGCTTCTTCACTGGCCACGAATAGATTCAAACCCAATAAGCTTTCCTGGATTTTCAACAGTGAACAATCCTGACATAGAAACAATAAACACGAGATTTAAGCTTGACATTCAGGGAATTTTTCCTTTCTATGATTGACATGATAATTATGATACGACTAGATAAGGAATGGGAGGTAAAATGATGGTTGCTCAAAACAAATAAACACAACAATGATGACATGATAGCTCGTGGGGAATGGCCCTAGTTCAAAGATTATGAGAGTGAACTCTGAAGGACTTAGCAAAATATTCTTGAAAAAGGTTGCCCTTAGAGTAAGAAAAGACTAAGGGTACAAGTACGATCAGATCATCAAGATTCCACAATCAAATGATTGAGAAACAATTCCTGCCAATTGGGAAAGGGAATGAAGACATGATCGAATCACACAAGAGGCGAATGATAGACACATGATCAAAAGATGAGATTGCATAGGATTACTTTCAACGGGTAGATCAAGAATAACTAATCCTATGAGATCTTAGGAAATAACGGGATTTATATCCTAACCCCAAAGGGAAAGTTTTTAATCTTCACACATTTTATCAGTGTTACCTGAAGGCATCAAACCCTAATCATAATCTAGCAGAGTGGAGATAGGATCTCGACTCATGACTTTGTTCGTGTACCTGAGGACCGATCGTAGCCATTGGAAGATGGACTACGGCCTAATCTAGACACAAAGGGGTAGGATATCCTAAGCTAGGCTCACACACGTGATGCACATGTGCTCGTATACTACATGCATGCGTGGGTTAATCTAGGGGTAAGGCCAAGAGTTCCCTTAGCGTGAATCCATGCTCGATATACTGTACCAGTGTCCGGCGTATCACTACGTGAACAAGAGATCCGTTTACCCACCATAAGATGCTAGGCTAAGGGTGGAATGCTTCTCTAGCACAGAGGCACCAGGTGATGAAATCCCAGTCAACCATGCTAGATAACACTCCGGGTTCCTAAAATAGGACGTGTGTGCACGTGAGATGCAAGGGTTTAGATGCAAGTGATGTAAGTGTGTGTAATATGTTTGCGCAATCTATGATGCCTTCAGGTTTTGTTAGATTAAGTTTGAGTATAATGTGATGAGAAAATAAAACAAGACAAACAAACTAATCTAGCAAACATAAAAGAGATAGAGTTTTTATGAGCCAATTAAAATAAATTCAAATGAATTATCTTTGGAAATTTTAATGAAGTTAGGTGGTCCCCAGCAGAGTCGCCAAACTGTGGGACCCGATCCTGCGAGAGGGGTGGGGCGCGAGCCGCCACACTCTCTCTTGGTCTCTCGTACCCATGCGATTGGCGTGTGCATTTTTATTATTGATTTTAATTCATCTTTTATGTAAACTTGGGATCACTAAGGCAATCCGAATTCCACACAAAAGAGAGTGACAGAGTCGCCACCTAGATGTGGGATCTAGGACCCATAATTAACAAGAAATCTAGACTCGTTACCTGGTTATAAGAATTGAAGGTATGGGGAGTTATCCACCACATGCACCATTCCTGCCCGATAATCGGTCTTCGATTCCAAAAGCTAACTCTTTTAAATTTATTTTAAATGGCTCATTCAACTCTATGTTAATGTGAGAACTATGTGACATGCATCCTATGATCTAATTTCAATGTAGATCCTGAGTGTGTATCTTGATTACTTTATTTGTTTGAATTCAATCTAAGTGAAAGTTCTCCTAAAATTCTAATTTCATAGAAAATCCTAAGTGATTTGATTAAGCATTTACAAGAAAATTAATATACAAAACCCCACAATTTGTTGTGGAGCCGACTCGCGGTTGGTATGCCATCAGACATCCAACCTGCCTACGTACCCAAGCCTCACTGGGATCAGAGTCGACGTAGTTCGGTGTACCTAAGCTAAGCTACTTATGCCTAACTCAACTAAGACACCGATCTAGACTGGATTGACTGTTTCAACAGTTTTAAGAGAAGTTATTTAATTCAAGTTGAAGATTTTATTATCCTAGGATTTCATCTAAGATGCTACATGATTCTTATCTAATCTTAATTTCATCATTGGATTTGATTCCAATCTTAATTTCTTGTCAATCAAGACATGTTATTCTCATTCCACATTGCTTCTTTGGAAGAAAACCTTTTTAAGCAATCATTCCTCTTTTCCTTCTTTCCTTCTTTTCATTTTTTATTCTTTTTATTTTTCTTTTAACAAATATGATGTCACCATTGTGACATAATCAAGGTGGGTGCTCAACTCATGTGGGTCAACCATGTGGGCCGCCCACCATGGTGGTTGACCCATATGGGTGAACCCACATGAGCTCAATTTTTGCGGGCTTTAGCCCAATGGGCCATTTCACACGGGTTTCGGGTTTTTCCGTAAAAAATCAATAAAATCTTTCTAAATTCAACATTCTATATATGGACCCAACCCATTTGACATTTATGGTGCATCCCTCACACATGATCGGACCATCTTTTTTGGGAAATAACTTTTCGGACCAAAATGCCCATACTTGACTGTTAGACATCCAAATGCGACCAAAATACCCTCAGATTGGTTCACCCCTAAAGGGAAAAATAAAAAATGGAAAGTCTTTGTGGTCAAACTTCAAAAATAGAAACTTTTAAAATTGGGTCCTTTCGGTGAGCAATATTAAACAGAATCATTTGGTATCCCCTGAAAATACCCAAAATGCCCTCAACACTTAAAATTTCCAAATTAAGCAAAATTCCTGAGAAATTCTAAATTTAGCAGGTTTTCCAAAATTCAGGAAATCATTCATAATCTCTCAGACATATTTCGGGGATCAAAAGAATTACACAGGAAAAGACCAAATTACCCCAAGGTGCTAGAATTTTGGCGGGACTAGGGAAAACCTTGAGAAATTCTAAAAATAGCAGATTTTCAAAAATTTATGAATGGACTCAAGATTTCTTAGACACAACTTAGGGACCAAATATGATATGTTTGGAAATGTCTAAAATACCCCCGAAGTGCAAGACTAAGAGAAAATCTTGAGAGATCTAAATTTAGCAGGTTTCCCAAAGCTTACGAAAATACTCATAATCCATCAGCCGTACCCTCGAGTTGGTTTTAGACATATGAAAAATGATTGAAATATCCATAAGATGATGAAAATGTGGAAGCCCCATGAGTTTCTAAAAATAGCAGCTTTTTCAAAATTTGTAAAATAACTCAAGATTTTTCAAAAATAACTCGGGGGTCAAACGAGATACATCGGGAATGACCAAAATACCCCTGCAGTGCAAAATAGGCAAAAATGAGGGAAACCCTGAAAATTCTAAAAATAGCAGGTTTTTTCATTTGCTTGGAAACTTGAACTTTCATCTTTCAGAGGCCAAAGGAACCCCCTAGAGACCTTCGGGATTGCGAATCAACTTAAAACTCTCATAATGAAATGACATCTACCCTAAAATGCATGGATGCCTAATCTAATGCTGAATACGGATATAAAAATTGATGATACTACCGAATCTTTTGCTTTTTAAAGCCTAGCAAAATGAGGGTGTTTACAGTGATTCATCAAGTAATCCGGTTAAGCATAAAATTTCACTTTGACAAGATTTTTTAAATTTGTTTAATACATCTTTAGCATTTTGAGAAGAGGATATTTTATCATAGGTGGTAGGTGGCAAGGCACAACATATATCAATTAGGGCTTTAATGTTAAGTGAAGATAATTTTTTATCACAATCATTTAATCTTTTAGATTTAACATTTAAAACAAAACTATTTTCAATTATCCTCAATATATCTCTATCTAGACCATTTAGATAAGTTTTCAGACGGATCAACCATGATCCATAATCCGAACCATCAAGAATTGGTAGTCTAGACCCCATTTTTAAAAGTTGCAATTTTTTTTATCTTTTAACTCTTAACCGGTTAGGGTCTTAATCAAGAGCCCAAGCATTGATACCAATTGAAATTCGAAGAGTGACTAGGTTTCGCAACCTAGAGGGGGGGTGAATAGGATGTTTATAAAACTTTTGCCTTTTAAAAACTTTTCTTAAAATTTCACCCTAGTTTTATATTCTTCTTAATTAAGTTTAATTAGTTGAACTTAAAATAAATATTACAAGTTATTATAAGTTCAAACCTTTATTGATTAACAAACATAATTAAGTGATTAAGGTGGCCAATTTAGCAATGTAAAGATATTCAAGTTTTAATGCCAATGTTAACTCACTCAATTCTAAATAAAAATGCAAGCACAAATAAGAGAGTGAGAAGGAGAGAGAAATACCAATCACACAACTGAGACAAAGAATTATAGTGGTTCGGCCAACAGCCTACTCCACGCTACTCAAGGTCGTACTTGAGGATTTTTACTATTGAGACCTCCACGATGCCCGGCTCCGAGGCGATTACACTCCCAAGGGAATTAAATAAGGATGCCCTTGTCACCTTTACAATGACTCTCCTACTTCAGTGAGTTCTAAGTGCTCCTCCCAAGAAAATTAAAGACGGATGCCCTTGCCACCGATCTAATGAGGAAGAAGAAGAAAGATTTGTCTCTAAGTAGGCTACAATGCACAATGAAGCTCTTAATATACTCTCAAAGATAAACAGGTTTAAGCCTAAACCAATCTCAAATGAAGAATTGGTGAGAGATTTACCCAAAAATGGTTGCAAGTAAGTTTCAAGGGTTTTTAGTTTTGGAGTATGTTCATCATGATGTTTTGCACCCATACAATGGGTACATATAGAGTCCCAACACAATATGACCGTTTAAGGGGCAAACTGGTCATTTTCGAGTAAAAAATTCAACTAGCCGTTGGGCCTCCAATGGCTATATTTTTTTTGTCTCTGGTTGTTTTCTCGGAGTTCCGAGAAATGTTACGGAGTTCCAAGACTGGATTTCCAACATTTACCTTCCAACTTGTAAAATTCCTATCTCCCTCATTTCTCGTTGGATTTTGACGTTCTTGTACTCTACGGATATGAGAAAAATGAGAGCTATCTGTTAAAAATGTTTTCAAAAAAATTTGAAAATATTTTAAACAAATTTTGATAGGATTTAGTATTGGGTTCAGGTTGTTTCTTCGGAACTCTGTTTTGTTCAATGTTGTGTTGAATACCATATGGGTCTCAACATGTTGGTACACCACCATGGCTATTCACTTATCTATTTAAGTCTTTAAATGGTATGTTAGTCTCTTTGAAAAATATATTTTTAGGGGTTTTAAGATGTGCCTTGATCAAGAGAAAACACAAGAGAGAAAGGTGATACATACTACCATTCTAAGTACTCTCTTGAACTTCTCTTGAGCCAATCTTCATTTGATCATCAATGTGGTGCTTGTCTTGCTTTGGGATCTTCAAGGTTGAGCTTCTTTTCTTGACACCTTCCAAGGATGATGCCACCATTTGGTTGAAGCTCCTTTGCAAGTTGTTGATCCACAAGCTTTGGCTTTCATTGATTTTCCTTTGTTTGCTCAATGCTTTGAGATGGTTGATGTTGAGCTTCTCCTTGGTTGACCCTCCAAGGCATGATTGATCCAAGTATGCTCCAGCTCCTTTGACATGTGTTTGCTTCATCTTCAAGCATCGGCCATCAATGGTGTGTGTGTTGGTGCTATCATGGATTAACCAGTGAATTTCCTTTCCATAGCACAACACTCAAGGCAAACAATTAGTCCTTAAAAGACTAATCAATTTGTGTTTGTTAATTATCAAAACAAGGTGATTGAATCAACCCATGTAGAACCCTTAGGCTAACAATAACAAATCCTGATTATATATAGAAAAACATCAATAAAAGAAACCATGGAAGAGAAATTCCAAGGAAAACACAATAGATCAAGCCATTAGGAAGCATTATCCATCTCACTCAAGCACAAACAATAAACAAAGATAAAATCAAAGTACCAAATAAGAGACTAAAATAGGTAGAAAAATCATCAAACACTAACCTTTGATTTGCTCACTCTCGAATTTCACCCTGATTTTAATCCTTCTTTCTTGAACTAGATTCTCTTCTCTATTTTCCTCCGAGATACTCTAAAGACACCACAGATCTTGCTGAATTCCAGAGGATCTTGCCGGATCGAGTATAAATGTTTAGATCCTGACCAAAAAAATAAGATCTAAAGTTCAACAACTCACGAAACAGTAAAAGGGGACAAATCTTGCTTATATGGTCATGAATTAGAGCTAAAGTTGAAGGGAGAGGTCATATAGCTATATCTAAGATTGTAAACCCAATGGTTCCCACCTTGGCATTCTCATCTTCTTTTGATGATTCCAATAAACAAGTGATTTTATGTCACTAATGTGTTTGAATGTCTAAGTTGTAGATCATGATTGTGTTAAGGCAAGATTGCTTGGATTGAGGCCAAGAAGCTCTCATTGGACCACATTCGGAAGGCCAAAGGCATCGGAGATCGAAGATGCATGAAGACTTGAAGCATCGCAATTAAAGATCGAAGTTGTTTAGATTGTATAAGATCCAATCCTAGTTTAGATTTTAAGAGGCATAAATAAAGTAAATCACACACCCCTAAATGTTTAAGAGATTGTTTTTGCGGTGTTCCAACACTTTGGAACTCTCATAAACAATCCCAACTTGGTGTAGAGTTGGAAGCCCAAATGAATAAGAAACAAAAATGAAAAACCAGTTGCATATAGGCTTTTCGGAGCTCCGAGCTCGGAACTCCGAGAAATGGTCCAGGGATCAATTTCCAGCTTCTATTTGTATTCCCGGAACTCCGAGAATTTCTCGGAGTTCTGAGGAAATCTTTCGGAACTCCGAGAGCACTATGTCGGTAATAAAATTATAGCCGTTGGGGATTTTGCCAGAATTACCACTATGCCCTTCAAACGGTCATATTTGGGTTTTCTATATATATATGAGTTCTAAACTTTCCAACCATCAATCCTAACACTCTAAAAATCTATTGGAATATCCTAAGAGTGTATTAAGCTTGTTCATGCCTCTCATCCTCTAGAATTAGGATTTGGATCATAGGCTTCAATTTGTACATCTTCTTCAAACTTTGTAAACCCTTGTGAGGGATTTTTTGTTCTTTCTTTCTTGTTGAAACAATTGTATTCGGGCAAGTGTTCGGAGAAGCGAAGCCCTCTCTCCGTGGTGAGGATTGCCAGCAAGGTTGAAGGCAATTGGAATTGTAATTGGCACCGATCTTCGCCGAAGTTAAGAAGGTCAACATAGTGAAGCCATCAACGGGTTTGGTTGGTGGAGTGGAGTAGGCCTCGCGTTTTGAGGAACGAACCACTTTAAATCTCGGGTGCACTCTCTTTTATCTCTTGCTTTACATTTGCATTGCACTTAGGATTTAACTTGTATGCTTAATTGCCTTTTTGATATCTTAAATCTTCAAAATTGGGATAGAGTTTTCAAAAGCTTAAAACTTGTTAGGAACCTAATTTTCCCTCCTCATAAGTTGCTATTAGAATAGTACTTGGGTATCCTTGGAATTTCACTTGGTATCAGAGCCTTGGCTCTTAAAAGATTTTCTTTTCTTAAAATCTTTTGTAATTTTTTTTTAAATTTAACAAGGGAAAGATCATAAGATCATTGGCAACTTTCTAATTGTGAAATGGCAAACATAAATGGAACCGGACTTCCAGAAAGCCATTCCACAACTAGACCTCCTTTCTTTGATGGGTCCAACTATGGACATTGGAAGACAAGGATGCGCATCTATCTTCTTTCGATAGATGTGGAACTTTGGCACATTGTAAACAATGGTTATACTTTGCCTTCCAAACCATTTGAAGAATGGAATGTAGTAGAGAAAAGGCAAGCAAATTTAAATTACAAAGCTATAAATTCTTTGTTTTGCGCCTTATCTACGGAGGAGTTTAATAAAGTAGCTCTTTTTTATTCTGCCAAGGTTATTTGGGATACTCTTGCCATTACCCATGAGGGAACATCACAAGTCAAGGATTCCAAAGTAAACTTGTTAAAGAGCAAATATGAAATGTTTAGAATGGGTCAAAACGAAAATATTTCCGAAATGTATACCCAATTTTCTAAAATAACAAATGAATTAGGTAATCTTGGTAAATCTTATCCTACTGATGAGCTTGTGGGTAAGTTGCTTAGGTAACTTCCTCCACATTGGGATCCAAAAGTCACCGCCGTACAAGAGTCAAAGGATCTCAAGAAGCTAACTATGGAGGAGCTTGTAGGATCTCTTATCACTCATGAGATGCTTCTCACTAGAGGCCTCAAAGACGGACTCATCATCCTCAAGTGAAGCCGATAGTGATGAGGAAGAAGCGTTAAGAAAATTTAAAAGCTTGTGGAGAAAGAAGCACGAAAAGGACAAAAAGAAGAAGAAAGAAGAAAGTGAAGTAGAAGGAGGAATAAGGTGTTATAATTGTAAGAAGACGGGACATAAAAGACCGAAGTGTCCACTTCTCAAGTCATCTTCCTCGAAGTACAAGGGAAAGAAGAAAGATTGGAAGAAGAACAAGGGCCATGTAGCCGCTTGGGATGCTTCTAGCACTTCGGGAAAACGCTCAAGTGAAGGGGAAGCTAATAAAGATGATCTTTGCTTCATGGCACTCACCCATGAAGATGAGGTAAATTCTAACCCCTCTTGTAATTCATCAAGTAGTGATAGTGGAAACATATCTTATGATGAATTGTGCATTACCTTGCATTCTCAAATTTCAAAAAATAAAGTTCTTAAAAAATCTATTTCAAAATTAGAAAATGAACTTGATGTTTTGAAAAATGAATCTTCCTCTTCCATATCTCAAGCTAAAGTAAAAATTAAAAAAATTAAACTTGAGATTGAAACCCTTAAGGGTAGTTTGAATGAGAAATCTTGCCAAATTATTAAACTCCAAATATGGCAAGCTCTTCCAAATCTTATGAAGATGACTCTAATGATTTTTTAAATCAAATAACACATCTTCATAATGAAAATGAAAGGTTAAGATTATGTCTCCATGGATTCCTAAATGGTGATAAAATTATTGACATAATCTTGAAGAAGGCTAGTCATAGACCCAATCATGTATTATATGATAGGACTAGTCTATCTAACCCTCATGTTAGATGCCACTACTGTGGAATAAATGGTCACTACCAATTCCAATGTGCATCTAAGATTAGGGATTGTGGTGGAACCAAGAAAGCTTGGGTTCCCAAAGCCCCCATATGATTCTCTTCATATGTTTTTAAATTAGGAGCTTGCACTTAAAATTGAATATCTTTTTATGGTTGTTTAAATATTCCCTCTTGTGTTGAATAAAAACTCTAAATAGGGGGAGTTCTATGTTTGTCTTTTCCCTTGGAAAAGAGGGAGCTTAAAATTGAAAATTGTATCCCATTGGATTTCTTTTACCACATCTTTTTTATTGATGCCAAAGGGGGAGAAAAATCTAGTGTAAGAAAATATATGTATGCTTTCATTGGAAAATCTCTTGTGCTTGTCATCATAAAAAATAGGGAGATTGTAAGCCCAATGGTTCCCACCTTGGCCCATCTTCTTTTGATGATTCCAATACACAAGTGACTTTATATCACTAATGTGTTTGAATGTCTAAGTTGTAGATCATGATTGTGTTAAGACAAGATTGCTTGGATTGAGGCCAAGAAGCTCTCATTTGACCGCATTCGGAAGGCCAAAGGCATCGGAGATCCAAGACGTTGAAGACTTGAAGCATCGCAATTGAAGATCGAAGTCGTTTAGATTGTATAAGATCCAATCCTAGTTTAGATTTTAAGAGGCATAAATAAAGTAAATTACACACCCCTAAATGTTTAAGAGATTGTCCTTGTGGTGTTCCAACACTTCGGAACCCTCATAAACAATCCCAACTTAGTGTAGAGTTGGAAGCCCAAATGAATAAGAAACAAAAATGAAAAACCAGTTGCATATAGGCTTCTCGGAACTCCGAGAGAATCCTCGGAGCTCCGAGAAATGGTCCAGGGATCAATTTCCAACTTCTGTTTGTATTCCCGGAACTCTGAGACCACTATGCCAGGAACAAAATTATAGACGTTGGGGATTTTGCCAGAATTACCACTATGCCCCTCAAACGGTCATATTTGGGTTTTCTATATATATGGGAGTTCTAAACTTCCCAACCATCAATCCTAACACTCTAAAAACCTATTGGAATATCCTAAGAGTGTATTAAGCTTGTTTATGCCTCTCATCCTCTAGAATTAGGATTTGGATTGTAAGCCCAATGGTTCCCACCTTGGCAATTCCCATCTTATTTTGATGATTCCAATACATAAGTGATTTAAGATCACTAATGTGTTTGATTGTTTAAGTTGTAGATCTTAATTGTGTTAAGACAACATTGCTTGGATTGAAGCCAAGAAGATCTCATTGGACCACATTATGAAGGCCAAAGTCATCGAAGTCCAAGACAAATGAAGACTTGAAGAATCGCATTGAAGATCGAAGTCAATTTAGATTGTAAAAGATCCAATCTTAATTTAGATTTTAGAGGCATAAATTAAGTAATCTCACACACCCCTAAAATGTATAAGTGATTGTCCTTGTGGTGTTCCAACACTTTGGAACCCTCATAGCAATCCCAAGTTGGAGAAATATTGGAAGCCCAGAAACAAGAGTTGAAAATCTGCTGCTGATAGGCTTCTCGGAACTCCGAGAGAATTCTCGGAGCTCCGAGCGATTCCTCGGAGCTCCGAGAAATGGTCCAGTAGAAATTTTCTAACTTCTGTTTGTATTCCCGGAACTCCGAGATTTTTTCTCGGAACTCCGAAAAATATTCTCGGAACTCTGAAAAATATTCTGAGAACTCCGAAAAATATTCTCGGAACTCCGAGAACACTATAACGGTTTGATTTATAGCCGTTGGGAATTTTCGCAGGAATTACCACTATGCCCTTGAACGGTCATATTTTGGTTTTCCTATATATATGGGCATTCTAAACTTTAAGATTATCAATCCTAACACTCTTAAACTCTACTTGAACATCCAAAGAGTGATTAAAGCTTGTTTATGCCTCTCATCTTCTAAGATTATGATTTGGATCATTAGGCTCAAAGTTGTACATCTTATTCTAAGTTGTAAAACCCTTGTGAGGGATTTTTAGTTCTTTCTTTCTTATTCAAGAACTTTGTATCGGGCGAGTGTTCGGAGAAGCGTAGCCCACTCTCCGTGGTAAAGATCGCCACCAAGGTTAAAGGCGGTTGGAATTTTGTAATCGGCATTGATCTTCGCCGAAGTTAAGAAGATCACATAGTGAAGCCATCAACGAGTTTTTGTTGGTGGAGTGGAGTAGGCCTCGCGTTTTGAGGACCGAACCACTTTAAATCTCGGGTGCACTCTCTCTTGAACTCTAGCTCTTTATTTGTATTGCACCTCTAGATTTAACTTGTGTGCTTGAATTTCATTGTTGATCTCTTGATTTTCAAATTAGGTTTGAGTTTTTCAAAAGGTTAAAACTTGATAGCAACCTAATAATTTTCACTCCTCATTGTTGCCATTTCGGGACCACCCTTGGATTTTCATGGATCATAGGCTTCAATTTGTACATCTTCTTCAAACTTTGTAAACCCTTGTGAGTGATTTTTTGTTCTTTCTTTCTTGTTCAAACAATTGTATTCGGGCAAGTGTTCGGAGAAGCGAAGCCCTCTCTCCGTAGTGAGGATTGCCACCAAGGTTAAAGGCAATTGGAATTGTAATTGGCACCGATCTTCGCCGAAGTTAAGAAGGTCAACATAGTGAAGCCATCAACGGGTTTGGTTGGTGGAATGGAGTAGGCCTCGCGTTTTGAGGACCAAACCACTTTAAATCTCGGGTGCACTCTCTCTTATCTCTTGCTTTACATTTGCATTGCACTGAGGATTTAACTTGTATGCTTAATTGCCTTTTTGATCTCTTAAATCTTCAAAATTGGGTTAGAGTTTTCAAAAGCTTGAAACTTGTTAGGAACCTAATTTTCCCTCCTCATAAGTTGCCATTAGAATAGTACTTGGGCCTATCCTTGGAATTCCAAAGATATTCAAAGGTAAAGGATAACGAATCTAGATTTTTGGGAGAGGAAACTAATGGATTTAAGGTTTCTAGCTAGGAAAGGATGTAGATCTAAGGTTTTAGCCAAAGAGATGATAGTTCTAAGGTTACAAGGGCAGGGAACAACAAAGCTAGGGTTTGAAAGGTAGTAGAAACTAAAAATGGAATGGATCTAGGGTTTCATGAGGTAGAGATAGCGTTAAAAGCTAGAAATAGGTGATAGATGAGGAATGTAATCTTGTAAAAGAAGAAAAGATGGCAACTTAGACAAAACAAATCAATCGGAGCTTGGCCGGAGCTCCAGCGAGTTGGCCAAACAAGATGAACAAAGCCTCTCTCTCTCTCTCTCTCTCTCTCTCTCTCTCCTCTAAGCAAAAATCTCACAAATGAAAGGCTTGATCTTCTATTTATAGACTTTAGATTTAATTTTTACTTCCTAAAGTTACTAATGGACAACCCTTAGGTGTATTTCTCCTCATAATGTTGTCGAATAAGGGTGATCTTGAGCAAGGTTTCTAGTTATGATAACTCACCCCCCCTTCTAGCATTAGCTAGATCTTAAGCTAAGGTGCTTCTTTGGCTGAGATAATTCACCCCCTTTCTATCCTAGTGTATAGGTTAGCTAGATAACTGGCTAATTCACTCTCCTTTTGGCAATACAATTCAAACTTGACTTGTCGTATTAGGTATTTTTTGTCCGATTTCGATGAAATTTTACAGAGACCTCACTAGGATCCTAAACTACTGTTGAGTAAATTTTGAGACTCTAACTCATGTATTGGTGGGACTTTGATTCAAACAAAGAGGTTTAGAGTCCAGTCAAAATGGGGTGTCTACAAGGTTAGCCAGATTTGGAAAATTATTCTTACAAACAAGTATATATATATATATATAGAGAGAGAGAGAGAGAGAGGGAGACAGAGAGGAAACTGTTGGTGCGCTTAAGCTCACCAAACTTATGGTGCGCTTAAGCGCCCAATCACATGGGGGCCCGCTTTGTTAGGATGATCCAAAGCATTCATTTGAAAGACCCTTAAATAGATGGGGTGTGTACCAAAAATCAGATCCATAGGATCATCCTAACCCATCCATTTGTGGAGGTCAAAATAGACAGACATTGTTTGTACACAAATCTGCCCATTTTTGTCCTCCACAAATGGAGGGGTTAGGATGATCCTATGGAGCTGATTTTTGGTACACACCCTATCTATGATAGGGCCTTGCAAATTAATGGTTTGGATCACCACATAAAATGGGGGGACCCATGTGATTGGGCGCTTAAGCGCACCATAAGTTGGGTGAGCTTAAGCGCACCAACAGTTTCGTCATATATATATATATATATATATATATATATATATATATATATTATATATGGGACTACCCCCACACGTCCAAAAACTTGGACCCCCACTTTAGAGAGAGAGATATGGGACTCCCCCCCACACGTCCAAAAACTTGGACGCCCACTTTAGAGAGAGAGAGAGAGAGAGGGTATAGAGAGGAAAAAGGAAGAGAAGAAAGAGTAGGGCCATTTGAATATTAGATTGATCCTAGAGAAGACTCAATTTCCTTTATTTTCTTTCGTCATCAAACAAGTGAGTACACCATTCTTTTACATATTAGACCAAGATTCATGTTTTGAGTGTGTGGTATGATATTAAACAATAATTACGATCTATGTACAAGAAAAAAAAAGAAATTTTACATGGTTTTCGATTCTATACAGTTGTGTGTAATAAAGAGGAAATTTTTAAATAGCCTTCGATTTCAACAATCATTTATGTAAAAAGGAATCCGCCAAACCCGATTTCACCCTCCGAAATCATATGAATGATTATTGGAAATATCTCTCAAGATTCTAAGTCAAATCTCCCAAAACTCCATTTCCTGATGTAAATACCTGAATTTGCCCTCCCTTTAAAATTTGTCCCCCTTGTGAATCAAGGGTAATTTTGTCATTAGAAGTTGGATTAGAATTAGGGCTTCTTTAGAAAAGCCTATAAATATAACTTTAAGACAGATTAAGAAATCCTAAATCATCTTTGCAGCCCTAAGAGAAGATCAGTGAGAAAGAAAGCGAAGAACAAGGTAAGAACTATGTTCATCTTTGGGTTATGTTTTTCTAAAAACCCTAAAACAAGGATTAGGCGATCTTGAAAAGATAAAAGAGAAGGTTTTTGTTAGCCCAAGGGTTCCCCATGGGTTCATTCAATCACCTTGTTTTGATGCTTAACAAACACAAATTGATTAGTCTTTTATGGACTAATTGTTTGCCTTGATGATGGGACACAAATACGGCTGTGCTCCCAAAAATTGCCACGTGTCATCCATGCACGAGCAGAGCCCAACCATCATGAAGAAAAGCGTCGGAAAAAGGCAAAGACCACACAATCTTGACATGTGTCGCCCTCTCGCCGCCCAGGCCTCATCATCACAAATTATGGAAGGAAATGGCCGCCAAAGCCATGCGCACCGGCGAGGTAGAGGGACGACCCAATCCGGCAAAGGAAGGTTTTTTCTCCATAATGATACAAAGGGCCGCACACCTCCCTTTAAAAGGGAGGCAAAGGAAGAAGAGAGGGATCCCCCCGCTTTTTCTCTCTAAGGAAAATGACTTCTCCCATTCTTAGACAACCGAAAAAAAAGGCGACGCAACAACAGAGGAGGCTAGGAACCCAATCCTACTCTCCCTGCTAGTCCCCTCCGACCCACTAATTCACACACCCAGAAAAGAGCCCGCGCGCTGGCCCTGGTAACCCTGATCGAAACCCCTTCCCCCTCTCGCTGTTCTTTATATTGATTGGTCGAAGGATCTGACTTGGGTGTCGAAGTGGTCGTCCGAGACCCACCCCGGACCCCCTTGACCCCCTTTGTTTGTGATTGCAGACCCCGCGGAGGCCCTCTACCGACCGCGCGATCGCAGACCCGGATTCAGACGCCATCATATTGGCGCCATCCATGGGACTCGTCGAGTACTGAACGCCGCATGGCGATGAGAAACCACACCCAACAGCAGGAAACAGGGGTAATCACCAGGAGTCAGGCTCAGTGCGCGCAAACCAACAGCTCAAGCTCCCGAGAGCCCAACTCCCCACTCTCGGACTGACACGAGCCCTCCTCTAGCGCACCGCAGATGGTCCCCACCATTGAAATGTTCAACGAACTCTGCCGGGAACTACTCCAACACTTGCCTCCTCCGGCCCCGGAGAGGCCCCGGACAACGCAGGACCAGACAGAAGCCTATGACGAAGGCAACGAGGAACAGCCAGGGGAGCGTCACCCCCGGCGAAAACAAGCGTCGACTTGCCGGACACCGTCCCCATCAACGAATAGCCCTCTGCCCCCCGCAGCCAGGGGACACCAGCGAGACAGTGGGAAGCAGGCTACGCTAAGCCGCGCCCCCTGTCCAAGCTGCCAGTCTCCAGGAACCAGCCCTGGCTCGGGCGGAAGAAGTGGCAACCTCAGCGCAACCGCCTGGCATAGATCCAATAGCCGACCTACAGAGGCAGATTCGAGAGGTAAAACTAGAAATGAAGAAGCCCTACGCCCATGGCATCCTCGACGAATGGGAAAGGGAAATGGCATCCCCATTCACCGCGGAAGTCTTAAAGACCCCTGCAGAAGCAAGCATAGACCTCTCCCGTTTCGGACTGTACGACGGGAGCACTGACCCCCTCGAGTTCCTCCAAACCTTCAAAAGGGTAATGACGCTCCGAGGCGCGTCAGACGGATTCATGTGCAGAGCCTTCGCCTCCCTGCTAAGAAAGACCGCTAACGACTAGTACATGAGGTTAGAGCCCGACTCCATCCCATCCTTCCATGAATTCGGGAGGAAGTTCAGCGCAAGATTTGCCAACAACCGCCTCCACAATGATCCAGCAGATGCCCTCCTAGCCCTCCGATAGGAAAGAAACGAGACCCTAAGAGACTTCATGTTAAAATTCAACGCCGAGTTGGCCCAACTTTCTAACATGGACGTCCAAATAGCGGTCGCCACTCTAAAGCATGCCACCACCGATCCGAATCTCAAGCTACATCTCACCCTCAAGCCGCCACGGGACCTACATGAACTTGAATCCAAAGCTGACAAGTTCGTACGGGCAGAAGAAGCCTGCACCTGAGAGCGAAACCAGCCGGGCCCCGATAAAAGAAAAAACAACGATGGCCGAAGGATACTGAGACCTAGGGCCGAGGAGAAATAGGCGAACCGGAACCCCATCCCCGTCTTCGAGAGACTGGGAAGCGCCCTGCTAAAGGTTCCCCTCTCCCATGTCCTACTAGCCATCAGAGATCAGGGTCTCCTGACCCCCCAAGAGAATGACCACGGATCCAAAGAAGCGATCCGCCAAAAAGTTCTGCGAATTCCATGGGGATCACGGCCACGAAACCGACCATTGCTTCCACCTCCGCCTCCAGCTGGAAAAACTGGCCGAGGAGAGCCACCTAAATCAATATCTCAGAAGCCCTGGCAAAAGTTCGCGCGAGGTCGAGCATCCAGCCGACGAGCCCGGAGGCAGATGTCGGTCACCCGATAGGCGCCGGTCCAGTTGCCGTCGCCGATCCGCTAGCCGGCACCGATCCCCGAGCAGGCATCACTCCAGAAGCAGACGTCGATCCCGCAGCAGGCACGGCGAACACCGCCACCAGCGCCCCTGGAAAGACGAGCCTCCTGAACAACTCAGGCCCGCGAACAACCGCCCACCATCATAGGAAAAATCAATATCATCGCGGGAGGACCGGCAACGGGAGGGCCGACAACAGCCGATCGACGGGCCTATGTAGGGCGGGTGTTCTCCATGAATATGCCCTCCAAAAAGGCCCAGACGAATCTGCCCCAACAAGACCAGATCATTACCTTTTCCAACGAAGACCTCGACGGGCTACAGGTCCCGCACGACTACGCACTGGTCGTCAGACTAGTCGTCGCCAACTTCGACATAGGAAAATTTTTGGTCGACACAGGAAGCTCCGTCAACGTATTGCACCTCGGAACTTTTGAAGAGATGAAACTGGGTAAAGAGAGGCTGGGACCCGCAGAGTACTCCATCTACGGGTTCTCCGGTGCGTCCGTACGGGTCGACGGCAAGATCGACTTACCCGTAACTTTTGGGACATACCATTCTGACCACCTTCATGGTCGTAGATATACCATTCACTTACAGCGCCATCATTGGGCGCCCCACTCTAAGAGATTTGGGGGCAGTGGTCTCCACCCCCCACCTCAAGATGAAATTCCTCACTCCAACCGGAGTGGGGGAGGTCCGGGGACAGCAGATGATAGCACGCCAGTACTACGCAGCGAGCCTAAGAGGAACCAATGCTCCGGCCGAAAACTTCACAATCGGTAGTGAAGACCCCCGGCAGCGGGCCCGTACGATCAGAGGAGAACCCGCCGAGGAGCTAGACTCCATCTCAATAGCCGAGGACCAGCCAGAGAGACAAGTCCGGATAAGTTCCCTACTAAAAGGCCCCCTGCGAGACCAGATGATCGCCTTCCTCAGAGCAAACAAAGACATGTTCGCATGGTCCGCAAAGGACATGCCCAGAATCCCCAAGGAGTTGGCCGTTCACAAGTTAAACGTGAACCCAGCCCTTAAATCCGTCCGGCAAAAAAAGAGGAACTTCGCGATAGAACGTCAAACCCATATAAAGGCCGAAGTAGAGAAGCTGCTACAAGTCGGGTTCATCAGAGAAATCCGATACCCTGAGTGGGTGTCTAACGTCGTCATTGTCAAAAAAGCTAGTGGAGGCTGGCGGGCCTGCATAGACTTCACAGACCTCAACCGGGCCTGCCCAAAGGACCCCTACCCCCTCCCGCGCATAGACCAACTCATCGACGCCACATCCGGACACGAACTCCTCACCTTCTTGGATGCGTTCTCGGGCTACAATCAGGTGAAAATGCATGAGCCGGACATCCCCAAAACAACGTTCATTACCGATCAGGGGGTCTACTGCTACACCGTTATGCCATTCGGGCTCAAAAACGCGGGCGCCACCTACCAGCGGCTCGTAAATAAGCTATTCCAGGCGCAAATCGGAAGGAACGTAGAAGTATATGTGTAGACACCCGCATTTTGATTCGCTTTAATCAACAAAGAAGTTAGTATTTCGCCGTCAGTTTGTCAGTATTTTCTATTTCCGTGTCCTTCTGTTATGTTTCCCGGTCTCTTCAGTCAGTTCCACCGTGTTTCACATTTTTCCGCCGGGTGTTGAGAAAGGTGATCCACAGGAATCTAAATAAGAGAGAGCTTTGGGATAAGTTGCTTCGGTCAAGATCATTAAGTGGCCCCATCAAATGGACTATTTAGATCATGCTAAGGAGATGGTTCATAGGGCGTAATCAATTCGAGTCGTGGTTAATGAATCGGGCGGTTCGGATCAGCCCGCAAAAATGATTTGGTGGAACACAATTCATTATGCCGTGGCCCATCTTTGGGACGGTTTGGATCGTCCCAAGGTGTTGATTTCTAGAGCTGCAGCATATTTACATTAAGGGTCGTCACTTGTACGGTTGAGATCATCCTACGAGGAGGATTTGAGGAGAGCGAATCGTTTTGATTGCAGCCCAATAAATTGGATGGTTTGGATCAGCCCACGGAATGAATTGCGGGATGCAACCAATTAGCACTGTTGCCCGTCATTTAGACAGTTCGGATCACTCAATGGAAATGATTTTGGCGGCAAATTTGCATCGCGGCCCATCAATTAAATAGCTAGGATCATCCTATAGAAGGGGATAAGGGGTGATCTATTTATATTAAGGCCTGTTAGTTGAGTGGTTCGGACCACCTAAAGGGACTTATTAGGGGGTACAAGTTAATCAATATAGTGGCTTAATTGAATGGATGGTGTGGATTACACCAAGGTGCCAGCCCTCTCATGTTAGAAATGAATTATCGTCCAACCATTATGGGCATTCTTATTGATAGTAACAAAATCCAATGTCTGTGTACATTGCCTTGCATCGGATGGATGACATGCATGCACACTAAAATAGCAACAGTGCTTGTCTCTAATATTTAAATAGCCACTTGCTATTTTTCTCGTGAAAGCATGGGGGTAAGAAAAATCAAAACGACAGTTCCTTTCTATATTATAGATGAGATGAGGTCACGTATTGTATTCTTTTTTTGGGAAGACAATGCAAGCCACGTATGGCTTGGATGAAGGATTGTGATTTGTAGAAGTAAACGTGAGGTCCACTGTGGATATTTCTCAAAAATAAAAAAAAAACCTTATACAAAGTGGAGTTCGGCTGAAACTTGAGAATGGGATCCATTTGGGATTTTCCTTCTAGTTCTAGCAAGGTGATCAAATTAGTAATGCTGAAATCTAAACATATGGCATGCTATTATCACTAGCATCAGATCACATCTTGGATTTTTTTGGATGCAAAGATGGAAGTTGGGTGTAAGGAGGGAAGAACAGAACCGGCAGTTGATTGGGTGGTCTTTATAGAAAGAAGCTTATAATGGGAATTGACAGATTGGCATGGGCAGACGTTATTTTTGGGGATTTGATTGGCACTATTGAAAGAAAGATAGATGATGAGAAGAGGGAGAAGGTTTTTTTGGGAGAGGGTGGACGGAGAACAGAGAGAGGTTGGACGTCTATCTCCCACTCTCATCTCTCTCACTCGAGAGACCGATAACAGAGCAGCCTTTCGACAGCACTCCGACGCTCAACTCTTACTCTGATCCTCCATCAACTCCTTCTCTCTCAGGTCCCACTCTCATCTCCCTTCCCCATCACTCTCAACAGAGCAGGATTCTCATCTCTCTCTCTCTCTGCTTCCCCTCTCCCTCAGTCTCCCATTCGGCCTCTCCTCCATCCCTCTAACTCTTCTCCCTCACTCTCCTTCATCTACCCCGCCAACAGCAGCCTCTTAAAAAAAAACAATATATATAAAAAAAGAAAAAAACAGAGTATCGGTTTTTCACCGATACTCTGTTTTTCTTCTTCCTCTCTCTCTCTCTCTCTCTCTCTCTCTCTCTCTCTCTCTCACACCACAGCCTTGCTCCCTCTCACCTCCATCTGTTTCTTACTCTCCCTCTCTATAATCTCTATCTCTCTCACTCTCATCTCTCCCCACTCACCATAGCTCTCTATATCTCCCTATCACTCCCTCTCTGTTTCGCTCTCTCTCCTTCTCGGATTATCACTCCCTTTCTATCTCTCCCTCTCTCCCAATAGCCGGCCATCTCTCCATCTGTCGTCTCTCTCGGCCTCACTCCCACACCCTCTGTCAATCTCTCTCTCAACCTCTGTTTGTCCCACTCTCTCAGATTGCCTGTTTATCTCACTCCCTCTCTTTGTTTATCCCTCTCAACACTCTCTGTTATATCACTCTCTCTCTTCCTCTCTGTTATTTCACTCTCTCTACCACTCTCTCTCTCTCTCTCAGTTACTCTTCCTCACTCTCCTTCTCTGTTTCGGCCATCTCTCCATCACTCTCTGTCCATCTCCATACTCCCATCTCACTCGCTCTCACACTCTCTCTCGGTCTCTCTCCCATTCTCTCGGTCTCTCTCCACCACTCTCTTACTCCCACATTCCCTCTCCCTATCTCCCTTTCCATCTTCACAGTAGTTCTTTTTTTTAAAAAAAAAAAAAAAGAAAGAGAAAGAGAAAGAAAGAAGAAGCGGATCGCAGCGTTGGTGGGATCTTCAGATTTTTTGGCTTTCGGATTCGGCGGGGATCTCCACCAGAGGTAGGTACACTGTTCTCGAATTTTTCTCGAATTATTTGGTATTTTTTTAGATTTTTGCATGATTTTTAAGCATTTAAATGAATTCAATTCAATATTAAATGTGTGTACTTAAATTCATTATCTGCATGGATGTTTCAATTCTGTTTCGTCCCAAAATTTAATACAGTGATCTACTTAAATAGACTAAAATAACTATCGGATCGGATCGGACATTGGATCAAAGATTTTCGAAAATTTGAGTGAAGAGTGGTATTTTATTTAAAATAATGGTTGAGTAATTACGAAATTCGAAAAAATAGCCATCTCAGGATGATCTATTTTTTGGAATTTAAAATTTTTCTTGTGTTCATCATATCAGAACAAGATTAAAGGATGTTTTCCGGAGTCGTAATTTTCTCGAAAATCGTGTTTTAAAAATAGAAAACTCTTCAAAAATATCTTTTTGACGAAGAAAAATAAAATATATACTAAACGAATTCTAAAATTAATGAAATTTCGCGGGAAAATAATATGATACTGGTATATTCTACCATGAATTTTTGAGAATTTTTAGAATTTTTTTGGTATATTATTTTATGCTTTCTTTGAAAATTATCAGATTTTGGGGGAATTTTTACGGACATCAGATCACATATAAAATTCATAAAATTTTTACAGTAGTCTTAAATTCCATATTTCTTGTTTCCGTAAACTTTTCAATTGGTTTGGAGCTTGTTTCATGTGGGATGTAGTGTTAATTCATAATCTGGTCTGAAAATTGAAAAATCCGAAATTGATAGTAAATAGTTTCTAAAATTCATGAAAATCTCACAGCATGCTATGTTTACTTATATATTTCTATTGTAGAAATTTTAATGAATTTATATTTCTATTTCTAGTAGTTTCTGTGTTATTTTTGCAATCTGGTCTTATTATTGTTAAATCAAAATTAAATATGAGCTTAATGTAAAAATCTGCAAAACTCTTTTAATAAGATACATCTCATCATATCTTGCTTCTGTAGAAGTTTCAACTCATTTCAAATTCGTTTGCAATAGTTTCACTTGTAAAATCACTCATATGGTTTAAAATTGATAAAATTCATTAAAATATTGAAATTAATTGAAATTCATCTGAAAATCTCTAAGGAACCTTAAATCTCTGTCACATATTAACTTCTTAATCCATTGAAACATAAATCTTAGGATCATTAGATTTCCCTGGAAAAATGGCCATATCTCAATTGCAACCGATCTTTGACAATTTGAATATTTAAGCTATAGCATGTTGTTGGCTCCGAGGTTACTGTCCACGGAAATCCTGAGGTATGCCAGACAATAAGATGCTATAACCTAAGTATTAAATTGCACAAGGAAAGAGCGTGCGATTCCCTTCCTTAGATGCCATTCTGGGCCGAAATTGGTGAACCCTAGAACCATTGGTATTCCTTAAATGTCCAGAAACCGAAAATCCTTGAAATCTGAAATTAATTAACTTTAAGAACTGAAATCGATTCATCTCGTGTCTTTCGGAACCGTTGGATTACGGTTTCTGTCATAAGAACCCTTAGAGCCCAATTTAGGAACACTGGTGTCGTGTCTTGTCCTAAGTTTTAGGGAGTCTTAGGTCTTAGAAGTCCAGCCTCATCACGTACGCTTGCTATGGATAGCAACCGTGCCCTAGGTCTAGTTACACTAGTCACCCAATCTTTCCCTAGGACAAGCCTAGTAAACTAGGATGTAGGCTAACCTGCATTAGTCTAAGGAACAACTTGCATTTAGATAAGAATCATATAACATCTTAGATGAAATCCTAGGATAATAAAATCCTTAACTTGAATTAAATAACTCCTCTTAAAACTGTTGAAACAGTCAAATCAGTCTAGATCGGTGTCTTAGTTGAGTTAGGCATAAGTAGCTTAGCTTAGGTGCACCAAACTACGTCGACTCTGATCCCAGTGAGGCTTGGGTACGTAGGCAGCTTGGATGTCTGATGGCATACCAACCGTGAGTCGGCACTACAATAAATTGTGGTGTCTTGTATATTAATTTTCTTGTAAATGCTTAATCAAATCACTTAGGATTTTTCATGAAATTAGAATTTTAGGAGAACTTTCACTTAGATTGAATTCAAACAAATAAAGTAATCAAGATACACACTCAGGATCTACATTGAAATTAGATCATAGGATGCATGTCACATAGTTCGCACATTAACATAGAGTTGAATGAGCCATTTAAAATAAATTTAAAAGAGTTAGCTTTTGGAATCGAAGACCGATTATCGGGCAGGAATGGTGCATGTGGTTGATAACTCCCCATACCTTCCATTCTCGTAACCAGGTAGCGAGTCTAGATTTATGGTTAATTATGGGTCCTAGATCCCACATCTAGGTGGCGACTTTGTCAGTCTCTTTTGTGTGGAATTTGGATTGCCTTAGTGATCCCAAGTTCACATAAAAGATGAATTAAAATCAATAATTAAAATGCACACGGAGAATGGCGAGGGCTCCACCGAGCAGACGGCTCGTAAAGACATCTCGCCAGGCTCAGCAGAACCGAGCAACGAGACCCATTGGACCCTACACGTTGACGGCTCAGCAGGCAAAACAGGACACGGGGCGGGAGTGGTCCTCCACGGCCCCGAAGGATTCACACTGGAATACGCCCTCATGCTAGATTTCAAAGCCTCCAACAACGAGGCTGAATACGAAGCCTTGCTAGCAGGACTAAGCCTAGCCACAGAGCTCAGTGCGGAAAAGCTAAAAGTCCACAGCGACTCCCAGCTCGTCGTTAACCAGGTGAACGGAACATACGAAGCCAAGGGCTTCAGAATGAAAAGATACCTCCAGAAGGTAAAAGAAAAACTACAAAAAATGGGAGAGGTAGAAATCTTCCAGGTACCGCGAGACATGAACAATCGAGCGGATACATTGTCAAAAATGGCCGCCGAAGAGACCCCTGATTTCGGCACCGTGCTTACAGAAATACTGCCCCACCCTAGCATCGACGAGGTGCAAGTTTTGGAGATTCCACCTGGACCAAACTGGATGGACCCCATCATGCGATACCTGAAAGACGGAGTACTGCCCGCGGACAAGCTAGAAGCCCGGCGCCTAACCGCAAAAGCCGCCCACTACGTGGTCCACGGGCCCAGGCTCTACAAACGGTCATACACATGGCCGTACCTCTGATGCCTGGTACCCTCCAAATCAGAGTACGCGCTACGAGAAGTGCATGAAGGGATCTGCGGAGATCATGGAGGCGGCAGGACTCTGGCTCAGAAAATTGTGAGGCACGGTTACTTCTGGCCTACGATCCTCAGGAACGCCAAGGAGTTCGTCAAAAAATGCAGCCCTTGCCAAAGGTACGCGACCACCCCCCGTCAACCGGCCACACCATACACTACGATGGCAGGTCTCCTGCCTTTTGCCATGTGGGGCATGGATCTACTCGGGCCTTTCCTAAAAGCCTCCGGGGGGCGTACAATGCTGTACGTCGCCATCGACTACTTTACCAAATGGGTCGAGGTTAAAGCCGTAGCAAAGCCCAATTCAAAAGCGACAGAGAACTTCTTTTATCATGACATAGTCTACCGTTTCGGCATCCCAAAGACACTCGTAACAGACAACGGCCCCCAGTTCACAAGTGCTGAATTCGGCAGATTCTGCGATAGCCTAAGCATCGAGCACCGTTTCGCCTCCGTAGCACACCCGCAGGCCAACGGGCAGGTAGAGGTAACTAACAGAATTTTGCTTCAGAGCCTCAAGAAGCGATTGGGAGAAGATGGGAAAAACTGGGTAGAGGCACTCCCCAGTGTCCTTTGGGCCTATCGGACGACGCCACGGACCGCAACTGGAGAATCCCCTTTTAGCTTGACCTTTGGAACCGAAGCGGTCATTCCGCTAGCAATCGGCCTCTCCAGCTTCCGCACGGAGAATTATGACGAAAAAGGAAACTCTGAACTCTTACAGAATACCCTCGACCTCGTACTCGAAAAAAGAGAACAGGCCCTCCTCCGAACCGCCTCCTACCAGCAGAGGGTGGCACGGTACTACAACGCCCGGGTAAAAAAGCGCTCGGTGAGACCCGGAGACCAGGTACTACGACGGGCGGAGGTATCCGAGCTCCACAATACCGGGAAGCTCGCACCAAAATGGGAAGGACCATACAGGGTCGTTAAAACACTCTGCCCCGGGGCCTACCAGCTAGAACGCCTCGACGGGACTCCAGTCCCTCGCAGTTGGAGCATGGACAACCTCCGAGAGTTTTACCAGTAAAAAGGTAGGGTAAGTCCAATGTTTTCCTTTTTATGACGAATGTTTTGTTTGTCTCCTTTTTTGTGTTTCTAGAAGCAAAGATGTATTTTCCTCCTCAACAAATCAATGGAATAGCGTTTCTGCCCGACCCATACGCATCTCCACTTTCCGGCCCGTAATAAATAAGGGACCCGAAAGAAGACAGGGAGTGAGACAGAGGTATCACCGGGGCCGCTCCCCCCAAAAGATACCCTAAAACGCTCCCCATGAAAGACAGGGAGTGAGACAGAGGTAGCATCGGGGCCGATCCCCCTGAGAATACCCTAAAACGCTCCCCATGAAAAAAAAAGACCTCCCCTCTAAGGGCAGGCGGGACCCATTAACCCCGAACTGATCACTCAAGGGGAAGATAGTCCTTCCATAAAAAAGACACCCTACGGGGTGCACTAGGAGTACCCTCACCAGCAAAGATCACAACTCAAATAGCCCGAAGAGCAATACCGAAAGCTCAAAGAGCTCGCGGCACAACATGTATAAAGGAAAGAAAAATAGTTCAAATGTTCTTACAAACCAAACACGTCAATAACGCCAAAAAAAGAAAAAAAAGAAAAAGGGGAGAGCAAACTTCTCGACGCATCCGAACATTCCTAAGCCCCCTCAGAAGTCTCGCCAACTACAGGATCCGCCAAGGCAGCCACATCCTCCTCAGCCGACCCCGGCACTTCCACCGGTACCGTCGAAAGACCCTCCGAAGCACCTCCCTCAGCCTCATGCATCAGCTTGTCAAGGGGGAAGGAAGGATCGACCTCGCGGACACTCCTCTGGCATTCAGCAAACGCATCTATCTCAACGTCCACACTGAACGCGGCCGCGGCCTTAAAAAACTCCTCTGAGTCGCGCCATTCCTCCCGCGCCTTCGCCAGCTCCTGGACATGCGTTCGTCGAGCCACTGCCAATTTATCTGCCGCACGGCTCCTCCCTTCCATGGTTTTCCGGAGGTCTTCCCGAAGTCGAGCAACAGTGTCATCAAAGGTCGCTTTCTCTGCTCGGGCTTTGTCCAAATACTCGCTCAGCTGCCGAACTCGCTCCTCGAAAGCACCCATCTCCGCCTCATCCTCGAGCAGGCACTGCACCATCTTCCTGGCATAGCTTTGGGACTACAAAAGCAAGCCATCAGAAAATTTTCAACACACAGTCTCAAAAACAACAAAGAGAGAAAACCGGCCACCCGGTACTTACGCAAGATGTTGATTGAAAATACTGAGCCCCCAGGACCCTACGGTCGAAGCCCTTCAACTCAGCCTCGTCGCTAGGGAGAGCGGTGGTCACTCCTAGCTCCACCCCAACCCGGGGATTCGCGAGAACGTTATCCTCAATGCCAATCTTCCAGTCAGGTTTAAACAGCTCCCCTCGCACCTGGAAGCTCTGCGGCGGAAGCTCCACCCGCTCCAAAAGAAGCTTGGTCATAACCGCACCTTCCATCCACCTTGGCGCGTCCTCCAAAAAGGCAGGAGGATGCGCCGCCCGACCAGCTTCCCCCTGTCGGGCGCCACAAGGGACAGCCCTCTTAGCAGAAGGCTCCGACTCCGGAGGAGAAGACCTAGCCGCCCCCTTCTCTCCGACCGCTCGACCAGAGGGGCTGGAAGGCACGGATGTCGGAAGCCTCGCTTGCGACAGGCCCAGCCTGGCCGCGGCCATAAAGTCAGAAGGGATCTTCTTGCGGCTCACCAGACTCTTCGTCGCCGCCACAACCCCCTTTCCCTTACCAGCGTCACCAGAAGAAGACATGCCTCCTGCCAAAGACAAAAAAAAAAAAAAAACAACCGCTCAGAACAAAGGGGAACAGCAAAAAAGAAAAAACAAAAAAAAGCAACAAAAAAAAGGGGGTGGGGGGCTGACCGTGATAGCTGGCGGAACTCTTCCCCGTTCCCTCGCCCATACAGCGGGCCTTCCTCTCCACAGCTCTCAGCAAACCAAGCCTCTTCAGGCCCCTCTCCCACCTAAACTCAGAAACGTCAATGGCCTCCCCAGAAGCGAGCTTTCCCAAATCAAACTTGCTGTAATCAGACTCGTCGGGGAGGGACTTCCTCCGCCACTCAACGGAGCGTCTCCAAGAGCGAGGAAAGTCCCAGCCAACGCCCGGTGGAGGAGTGATGAACACATACTCCTCCTTCCACTTTTTGATGGAAGAAGGCAAGTTCGCCGCAATTTTCACTTGAGGACGCTGGGTCAGATATAACCAGTTATCCTCCCCCTTCACCAACGGGCTAAGGGCGACGCAGGCCCGAAGCAGCGGGAGGGTAGGCTGAACCTTGTAAAGGCCCGCCTTGGCCACAAAAGCCAAGAGAGTGCGCCAACTATTAGGCGCCAGTTGGGAAGGGGCCACCCGATAAAACTAAAGGGCCTCTACTATAATGCCCTAGAGCGGAAACCTAACCCCCGCCCGAAAAGCCTCCACATAAAGAGCTACCTCCTCCTCCGTGGTACCCTCACACACCCCCTCTGCAAAAGGTGGAACCCTAATCCTGTAACCATTGGGAATGTGAAACTCCCTCCTGACCTTCTCCGCCGCCCCTTCCCCCAAGGTGTTCCTGAAACACGTCACCCGACTGGGACAAATAACGGCACCAGACCGGATGTCCCTAATCTCCGCCTCGCGAGCAGAAGAGACTCGAGCGGGAGACTCCAGAGGAGCAGCCCCCACCGATGACCTAGAAGCCCCGGAGCTATCTCTTAACTCCGTAGGCTGCCGTACATCTCGAGAGTCGCCGCCCCCTCCCTCCACAAACAACCGCCTCCTTTTCTTGGTATAACCCTCTCCACTACCTCCACCGACTCAGAAGAGGGACTTTGAGGAACAGTCGTGACAAACATTGTAAAACTATCAAATGTCGAATGAAATAAAAGACGCAGAACACCGGAAGAAGGTTGGTGAAGAGCAATACGCATGGTAATCGCCGCGGAAGAAAACCCGTTTCACCCGAGGAAGACGAAGAAATAAGACACATAAAGAAATCCCCAAAAGACTCTAAAAAGAGCTAGGGTTTCGACACGCGTCGAATGATCTCCCTTCCTTTCTAATTCGATGGGACAAGCACACGTGGCGCCGATTGGGAAATCCAAGGGAACCGCCAAAAGTCGAAGCGCCATCCTGAAAAGACGTCGCTGCTCCTACCGCTAAGTGACTTCCCCAACAAGCCATCCGTAAAAAAAAAAAAAAAAAAAGACGTCACCACGTACGATGGTAAAAGGCTCAGAACCCTTCACAAGGGCCCGGCATACGAATCCACAAGATGGAAAAGGCCACGTGCGATGGTAAAAGCCTCGGAACCCTTCACAAGGGCCAGGCGTACGAATCCACAAGATGGAAAAGGCCGCGCGCGATGGTAAAAGCCTCGGAACCCTTCAACAAGGGCCCGACATACAAATCCACAAGATGGAAAATACAGCATATGGCAATACCATCAAACAAAAATATGTCAAGCACAGCCAAAGGAAAGCAAACACAAGATACAAACCATGAACCACAAAAAAAAAACCATTCATAAACTACTTCCTTCTGGCCCGCAGGCCTACAAAAGGGGGGAGTAAAAACAAAAAGGCACGTAGGCCCGGGCCCCCAAGACCCCAACAAAAAGAGGCCTTCTCCAAAACCCTGCTCTTCCCGCCACCTCCAGCTCAGGGCGACTGGCCGCTAAAAGAGTTTTCCGCATCAGAGAGCTCCATAGCACTCTGCTCCTCCTCCGAAGAGCTCCCCCAGCGGCGATTCTCAGCAAATCGGGCCTGATCATTTAGCCAGCGCACCCGACTCCTCAACAAATCATTCTCCGCCCGTAAGGCTGCAATCTCCCGATCCATGTCAATCCCTACGATGGACATGGGAGAAGAACGACCGGTGGCGATGGAAAAAAGCTTCATGGGACTCCCTCTCATAAAGCGGAGGAAGGGGAGAGCGCGGGGAAAACCCTGGAAGCGGGTTCCTCTCAGGAATCGTTTGCCGGGGCCCCAACCCGTCGGGGTTAGTCTCGGGATTGCTGGGAGGACTCCCCTCGGTAGGAACTCTCCCCCCACCACTAATAGAGAGACCCTGGAAAGACGACGACATCTACGACGGGCCCGAAAATAGACCGAAAAAAAGCAAAAGAAGGGAAAAGAAACGAAAAGGTAACCTGCATACAAGGCAGAAGGACTCGCCCCTTATAAACCTTATGAAGCCGGTGGGTAGGAAAACGAAGCGACTTGCCAAACGGCACCACGGTTCCTCGGGAAGGAACCGCCAGGCACGGCAGCACGCCTTCTCGCATTCCAAGGCCCTCATAAATGCCTTCGTCCTGATATTCTTTGACCAGACAAGCAAACCTTCTACCTCGATCCGCACAATGGACGAAGGTATGATAGGACGTAAAAAACGGCGCTGCTCTCGCCACACGTCACCTATACACCCATACAACCTAATCTCCATTAAAGGCGATGAGAAACGGCAGGCCCAAACTTCACGATCACAAGTCACTTCTGACCCTTCCCCAACGAATAAAGGGGGAGGGGCCCGGAATCAGGAAGCCAAGCAGAAAGGTCCGACCTCAACCACGCCAGAGGAAAAACTCGCGCCTCGGCCTAGGACCCCGGCGCGAGGTCACGGCACACGAGACGTCATAGTCCCTCGCAACGAAGACAATTCATATCAAACAGATGAAAAAAGCAACACAAAGAGACATTGCACAAATGCATAAAAATTGCCCATTCACATCCTCCTGGCCCACAGGCCTACAAAAAGAAAGAGAAATAAGAAACACAACACAGGGCACGCAGGCCCCAAAAATCCCCGACAAGAAAAGGGATAGGCACGCAGAAAAAAGAAAAGCCAAAGCTTAATCGGAAAACGACTCCTCTCCCGAAGGGTTCCCCTCCTCCTCCCAAGAGCTCTCTAGCAGAGGGTCCACCTCATATTCAAACAGCTGCTCATTGAGAAGGTCAACCTTTTTCTGTAGAGCCTCGTTCTCCCGCTTCAAGACCTCGATCTCCTTGCCCATCTTCAAAATACGGCCACGTAATTCCGTCCCCTGGTGATAGGCTCGGGAGAAAAAAGACCACTCCTTGGCGACACAGGAACGAGACGACTTGTCTTCCTTGGGCAAGGAGGAAAGGCTAAGGGGGGGGAGCCGGAGGAAGAACCCGGGGTCCTCCTAGCCTTCTTCCGACGAGCCGCAAGATCCTCCCTCGGATCGGAAGACAAGTCGGGGTTAGTCGACGATTCCTGCAAGAGGCGAGCCTTGCCCCTAGCTCGCGAAGGAAAACCAGACATGTTGTTGAAGAAGGCACGAAAGGGCACCTACTGCAAAGCGCCAGGGTAATCCCCCTTTTTTTAACTCAAGAAGGGAATCCTGATGCCTCGAGACAAGGCAACCCATCTAACGACGCTATCGTTTCCCAGGGACGGCCGCTGGATAAAACGGTACGCCTCCTCGTACCCCGGAGCCCTCGTAAATATCCTCATCATGACTTCGCTCGAACAAAACGCTACTCCCTTGGCCCATTCAATGGACGAAAGGAGTAAGGGGGAGTTATGATGGGACACAAATACGGCTGCGCTCCCAAAAATCGCCACGTGTCATCCATGCACGAGCAGAGCCCAACCATCATGAAGAAAGGCGTCGGAAAAAGGCAAAGACCACACAATCTTGACATGTGTCGCCCTCTCGCCGCCCAGGCGTCATCATCACAAATTATGGAAGGAAATGGCTGCCAAAGCCATGCGCGCCGGCGAGGCAGAGGGACGGCCCAATCCTGCAAAGGAAGGTTTTCTCTCCATAATGATGCAAAGGGCCGCACACCTCCCTTTAAAAGGGAGGGAAAGGAAGAAGAGAGGGATCCCCCCGCTTTTTCTCTCTAAGGAAAAGGACTTCTCCCATTCTCAGACAACCGAAAAAAGAGGCGAGGCAACAACAGAGGAGGCTAGGAACCCAATCCTGCTCTCCCTGCTAGTCCCCTCTGACCCACTCATTTACACACCCAGAAAAGAGCCCGCACGCTGGCCCTGGTAACCCTGATCGAAACCCCTTCCCCCTCTCGCTGTTCTTTATATTGATTGGTCGAAGGATCTGACTTGGGTGTCGAAGTGGTCATCCGGGACCCACCCCGGACCCCCTTGACCCCCTTTGTTTGTGATTGCAGACCCCGCGGGGGCCCTCTACCGACCGCGCGATCGCAGACCCGGATTCAGACGCCATCACTTGAGTGTTGTGCTATACACAGGGAATTCACATGTCAATCCATGCTAGCACACCCCATTGATAGCCTATGCTTGAAGATGAACCAAACAAAGGACAAAGGAGCTAGAGCGTATTTGGAAAAACCATACCTTGGAGGATCAACCAAGGAGAAGTTCCACACAACCATCTCAAAGCATTGAACAAACAAAGGAAGATCAATGAAGGCCAAAGCTTGTGGATCAACAACTTGCAAAGGAGCTTGAACCAAATGGTGGCATCATCCTTTGAAGACCCCAAAGCAAGCCAAGCACACCATTGAAGATCGAATGAAGATTGGCTCAAGAGAACAAGAGAGTACTTAGAATGGTAGTATGTATCACCTTTCTCTCTTGTATTTTTTCTTGATCAAGGCACACCTTAAAACCCCTAAAAATATATTTTTCAAAGAGACTAACACACCCTTTAAGGACTTAAATGGATAAGTGAATGGCCATGGTGGTGCACCAACATGTTGGGTCTCATATGGCATTCAACACAACATTGAACAAAACAGAGTTCCAAGTGAACAACCTGAACCAGCAACTAAATCCTATCATAACTTGTTTAAAATATTTTCAAATAATTTTAAAAATATTTTTAACAGATAGATCTCATTTTTCTCATATCCGTAGAGTATAAGAACGTCGAAATCCGATGAGAAACGAAGGAGATATGAAATTTTGAAGTTGGACACTGATTGCTGGAAATCTAGTCTCGGAACTCCGAGAAATGCTCCAGGCTCTTAAAATTAAATCTCTGTTTGGTTTCTCGGAACTCTGAGAATACCCTCAGAGCTCCGAGCTCGGAACTCCGAGCAGTGTATTTGTTCAAAAAAATATAGCCGTTGAAGAGCCAACGGCTAGTTGACTATTTGACCCAGTTTTGACTGTTTTGGCCCCCAAACGATCACATGGAGTTGGGACTTCATATATACCCATTCAAAGGGTCCAAAACATAATATGAATATGCTCCAACTCTAAAGAACCCTAGAAAACTACTTGAAACTATTTTTGGGTTAATTTTTTCTTACCAACCTCTTGTGCCTTAATTTGAGAAAATCATTTGAGATTGGTGTAAGCATTACTTGTAATCATCTTTGAGAGTGCATTGTGAGCTTTACTTTGTATTAGCCTATCTAGAGGCAAATGAGCAACATCTTCTTCTCTTCATTGTATTTGGCAACAAAGGGCGACGTATTTAAGACCCTTGGAGCTTGGACACTCGGATTGTACAAGGCGAAAGGAAAGCCGTATTTAAGTTCTTTGGAAGATAGTGGCTACCTAAAGGAGAGCAAACTTGAGAAGAGTGGAGTAGGTCTTCGGTTTAAGACCGAACCATTATAAAAGCCATTGTGTTAAAGCCTCTTGTTTCTCTACCTCCTCTTGATTGGTGATTGGTACACATCTCTCTTACTCTCTCTTGTAGGTGCTTTAATATTCATATCCTTGCTTGAGTAAGTGATTAGCACTTAAGTTGAAATTGCATATTCATCTCTTGCTAATTAAGCCTGTCATCATTCTAATCAAGTTATAAAATCAACTAGGGAATAAAGTTTACATCATTACTATTAAGCTTAATTAATCAAACTAACTTAATTGAGAAAAGTTAAAACTAGGATAATTTTGGTAAAGAGTTTTTAAAAAGAATAAGTTTTTTAAAGAAACCCAATTCACCCCCCTCTTAGGTTGCCTAGTGGGATTTCAGTTTTGATTTTTTTTAAGATATGTTGAAGGATTGACCTTCGATTCCTTAGGACTTGCTTTGTTCCAGAATCCCTAACGAATCTAGGATCGGATCGTCTTGACTTTTTAGAAGTTTTGGCCTTCGAAGGTTTAAAGTACAAGTTTAGATAATTTTTTGATAATTATATGTGTTGATTCAAAGGTTGAAATTGGGTTTAACGGATTCCTCTCATCGATACGAGGCCAACGGATCCAACCACGCGCGAATCGAAGCTAAAACAAGAAAGTTATGGCCTCTTGAAGTTTCTAGGACGAATCTGGAATTTTCGTAAAAAGTGCAGTTTGTGACCTTCGGACTTCCGCAGGTGTACCAGTAGAACAGATTCAAGACCTTCGGACTTCCGAAGGGGTGCCAGCAGAATTACCCTAAAATGTTGTGAAACTTTGAAAAATCATAACTTCTTCATCTCTTATCCATTTTCGACGCTTTTGTACTCTATGGAATCAGAAAAATACATACTTTATGATAAAAGTAAATTCAGAAATGTTTGAAGACTCCATGATGATTATTATTCTAAAATACTAAAAAGAACCATAAGACAAGTTACCATAGCTTTTCCACTTGGACACCAAAAGGTGTCTTGTGTTAGGGGAAGGACATAAGTGCCTAATAGGACGGAAACTAATGATGAAACTCATAAAAATGTTCATACTATTGATTGTAGGTGATTCTAAAAAAGGAATATATCTGTCACTGGAGGTACGTAATTTCGTACTACTTTAGTGCTGTGATTTACCTTTCGAACACTATGCCATTGTTGATTGTGAATCCCAAACTCTCTGAGTCTTTTGATCCAGTGATAAACATTTGACTTAACTTGGGTCTTGCATGCTAATTCCGTTATTGTTTGAAATCTATTGAATCTTAATGCGAAGAGACTCTTATTGAATGCTTTCCCAATATATGAAACATTTGTGAACCCATTTGTGATTCTTCCGAACTTATGAACTTTGACCACTGTGTCACCATCTACATTGAAAACCTTATGAAAAATTCATGTGAATTACTATATTTAAATGTCGTATGAACTCTATTGAACCCTGTTACCTAGTACATATTTCAGATGGAATAATTTGGATTTGTAAAACCCCTTTCAGCTTTTCTAACTATATGAATCTTTGAACTATCAGACATACTCCACTAAATGAATCCACTTTGGAACCAATGTGAAACACCCACTTTGAACTTTGACCTTCTTTCGAACCATGTGAACTTTGAACACCTATGGAGAGGCTTAGGTTATGTGAACTCATAAAAAGACCCCCGCCAGTGGGGCACAGGCTTTGGCCTATATGTGAACATAAGAATTGTGATCCCGCTAATGGGGGATAAACGTTGGCCCTATCGACAGGTATGTGAACCCAGGAACTAGTTCTGAAACCGTGGGCGGTCGGTGTAAGCAATAACTCGCTTTGTGGACTCGTGGGCGGTCGGGGTAAAAATAGCTTGCTTTGTGGCTCGTTGGCAGTCGAGGTGAAAATAAGTTACTTTTTGGACTAAGCCGATGATCTCGGGGTGTTATCGTACCTATATGAGTTTCCCTTCTGTGACCCTCAAAACCTGTGACTCCCTTCATTGTGACATTATAAGACATTTTTTATGAACTTTGCTTCTAAGCTATTGCTCTTGTGATTGGCCATGCCTTGTGTAGCTCGTACCTACTTTATTCATCGTTGGCTTTTGATCCTTTGAATATTGAGACTTCCGATGTGATATTGACTCGTGCCCTTATGAACCTTTGTCTCATTCTTATTAAACTGTGTTAACCGTTTTACTTGTGGCTTGTATCTTTCCTATAATTGTGAACCTTTCCTTTTGTAGCATACAATGATCCCACTTTTGTAGTGCATTATTATGTACTGAGCTTTTCAGCTGACTGTAGTTATATTAATATTTTCAGAGTTTGATCCTTGTGGAGTTGGCGAGGAGGCGCAGAAGTGATATCTGATTTATGATTTTCATTATCTTTAGTACTTTTACATTCTTTAGATAGTGAGTATTGTTAGGATTATTGAGACTGTGTCATTTGATTCCGTACTTTGATTATTACGGTATTATGGGTTAGATGAGAGAAGTTGAGATTTTAACAATGGATTGGCGTAAGACTTTTAAGTTCAGTTATTAGATTATTGCAGATGGGCTAGCCTTGTATGCTTGTGAAGCTTGCTTTGCAGGTGTACGGCGGTGTCGCACCCTTAAGCCTTGTGTTGTCAATATGAATGTGTGTTTGTGGCTTGGGGGCTTGACACCTGATCTTGAGTTCGCCGGAAGTAAGAATGTTACTAATCCCAAGGAATTCAAGAACAGTTCTTATTTTCTTAGTGAAATCAAGCATCCAAATCGATTCTTATATGTATTTATATGCTTTCTTAAGAAGCCCTAATCAAATCTAATTTCCAAAGACAAAAACGCCCCTCTTTTTAAAGAGGGAACGAATTTTGGTAAGGGGTGTTTTGGGTATTTATAGGGTCCAACTTTCCTTGTTTGGGGATTAAATACTCTAATCTCGGCTCCCTACTGTCACACAAGGGGCCTTAAGTGTTTATTAACTTGGAATCTGAGTTAGGATTTGAACAGCCGTCTTTAAGGCATCTCCCCATAGGAATTCAAACAAAGATGATTTGCACCACATGCTCATTATCATGTCCATGAGAGTACGGTCTTGATTTTCAGCAATACTGTTCTCTTGCAGATATAAGACCAAAACCCTTAGACCACAACTTTTGGCCTTTAATTAAAGAGATAAAGAACAACAACTAAAAAATTAAACTATAAGGGTCAGAGATTAATGATCTCTTTCGCTAACCTTTAGAGTCAGAAAAGGTCCACTGATCTTATTATAAATGATCTTTAGTAGAACGATACTCTAAGTGACACCCCTAGACCCTTACCATTATATATTTTCCTTTAATGTACTCGATACAAACGCTAGAATCAATAAAATAAAAAGAATTTAGAACTTTGCTTTCAACCAACCATCAAACAGATATGAGGCCTAATGTTTGAGCCATTAATTGGATAAGCTCTTATCCACTTGATTTGCTTATTTCCAGCATTACTGACTATCTCATTCTCATGCAAGGTAATTCGAGTCTTGTCATAAAAAGAAATCAATCTGAATCTTCATGAACTGTCTTGAAAAAAACCACATACACTGAACGGGAATGAGAAAATTAGAAAAAACCCGCCATGCCTCCGAACTATGATTCATAGCTGAAAGAACCATGTTTCCTGGAATAGAGTTTTAAAACTAATGAAACTCATATTCAGAAATTAACAGAGAACAATAACGGACTCAAGGCTGTACTTTTTTCTCATTCCCTATTGTAATGATCTGATTTTCCTCATCTTAGAATCTACTCACAAGAATTCTCACATGAAACTTAAATGTGGATAATAAAATCCAAATATATCCATCAATTTGTTTCTAGGAGTACTTAGAAAAAAAATAGGGTCCTATCATAATTTTTTTTCAGCCATCATAAACTTAAGGTATTGTTACTTGATTTGTCATCCATCTACCACAAGGGCAGTACTAAATACCTAGTCTTAATCTCTAACCAATTGACCATGTTGGGTCACTATATTTGCCACTCGATATGTTGCCTTTAAAATGACCTTAGAGTGAGCATTATCAAGGGTGTAAATTCCAAGACTTCAAAAATTTGATCGTAAAGACCTCTTTGGTCAACTTACTTGGTCCTAATGAGTATCCTGAATGATCCTCTGAAAAATTCATTAGCTATATCCAAAACCACCTTTCCGTTCTGAGCCAGAACACGTATCTCGGATCGCGGTCAAGATGGAGTTCTTAGACTAATACGATTAGTGCACTACCAATATTCACAAGTTTCCTTCATATGTGAATTTAGTGGGCGTGTCTACAAGTAATGTATAGTCTAATCCTTGTAGCCTTGAACTACATTTATTTGTTGTATCACTCAGGTTTTATCCTATCAATGTACTTCAATATAATTAGGTATCCGACAAACCCAACTTTGAATAATAGTTGCGGAAGTAACGTGACTTTGGTATTCCTTCCTAGCTCGGTACATTCGCAATGTTTTTGAATTTTAAGGCATGCAGCTTTCCTTGTAGTCATTGGCCTTTTGGGCTTTTTGCTTACGCATTTTTCTAGCCTGAAAATCTATGGCCTGTTGATAGGTTACCGACGCAAACATTTTTAAGAAACGACCACGTACCTCCTCCCAATTATCAAATGGTGGTTTTCTTGATTTGCGCCGCTATTGTTCCATGAGTATCCATAAAGATTTGGCGCGATTGGCTACAGTCTCCTTTGCATGCCAAGTCAAATCTTTCTGGTTCAGTTCGTATGGCTCACAACATGCCTCGATAGCCTCGATCCAAGTAGTGCACTCGCACTCACCATCACCATAGAAGATAGGAATTTCACCGAGTTGCAATTGCTCCATAGATTAGAGAATCATCGCCTTCCTAGATCCGCAATAGATAGAACTCCCGCAGAGCCTAACTCTGATACCAATTGACGCCGGACGGACGCGTGATCAATAACGGCGATCACGATCCTATAAAAAATTAATAAAAGATAATTGTGGTGCTCAAAGGCTAACCCTCGTTAGGGGGAAACTCCAAGAAAGAAGTGTAAACAAATACCTTACTCCAAAAGAAAGGAACACTTTTCATTCAATGTTTAATTGTCAAAACCAAGCTCCATTCCTCTTTTCAATGATGTCCTTATATAAGAAGTATCTTACAGTCAAATTAAAATAGAAAGAAACTATTGAAATAGCATCCACAAGCTCAATTGGTATGGGGTGCTATTTTACAACTAAGAAAATATCTATGAACCCCCACTTATAGCAACTATAGAACTTTGAAAATAAAACTAAAGTCTACTTACGGTAGCAATAGAATTCTCTCCCAAATTATGTGTGCTATCCATCTTGGATTGGCAAGTGATAAATTCAGCAGCACCCTTTTAGATTCCTTCCATTCTCATCCAATTGGATCATGGCAACACCTATGGAACTTGCTAATTTTAGCAACAGCAATCATGCAACCTTGAAGGCTACAAATAATAACTTTATTTTCCTCTCTTTATAGCTTCTGGACAAAGATAGTAAGTTATTGCTCTTGGACACTAACCGCATGAATAGGCTCCTACATCAAACGGTAAGATCAACGATTATATCAAATACTCTAACAAGAAAGTGTACAAATGTGATTATGATTTGATCAATGCGAATTGATTAAATCAAGTAGAGTGGAGGAAAAATAGAGGAGAAAAGAATGCATCATTACCCTCGTCAAGTTGATTAATAACCTCAAATATATCACCTCCCATTTAATTTGATGTCAACTTCCATGAGATTCTTTTAACCCAATTGCTGGAAAAAATGATTTCATACAAGTTTTCAAGCTAAGTATTAAATACCAATTCCACCGACGTTTTAATGCATTGATTAATTATGCGCAAAAAAGTAGAGAGGTGAGCTCGAACCCTCACTCGATGCAAAAATCCCCACTCAATGCAAAAAAAAATGTTGAAATGGCCAAACAGTTGGAAGATTTCAATTTGGTCTTTATTTTCCAAACGGAGTTCCCTTTTGGTAGTGTATTTCTGTAAAACGGGGTTTATTTGGCTTTCTTTTTTTGCTGTGACTTGCTTAGTTGGTTTAACATTGATTATACTTAGGAAAGCCATTCAAATCCTCCTCTCGTGGGCCGTAAAAGTTTAAATCACAACTGGAAGTGGGTAATACTTTCGAGAGCTGAAATCTACATACCTTTCAAGCCAGTTCTTTATTTTAAGGAAGGGAAATGATATAATCGCCCTATCTTTTTTTCTTTGTGCAGTGCCCATTAGTGTAAGAGAGGAGTGATAAATACACTGGAAGGCGCTATCGCAAATGAGGTGCGGGTGGTAAATATATTATTTACTGTAAATACCCAAATTATCCCCTTTCAAAAATCCGTTCCCCTCTAAAAATCAAGGGTTTTTTTGTTCATGAGAATTAGAGTAAAATTAGAGCTTCTTTAAGAAAGCCTATAAATACACATGTTAGGAGAATTTTACAGCCATTAAGAAACCCTAAACCATTTTCTACAGCCCTAAGAGAGGATTCTCGTGAGAAAGAAAGAGGAGATTGAGTTTTGGATTCGGGAAGCGAAGATCGAGGTAAGAACTATGTTCTTTATTGATTTATGTTATTAGAAACCCTAAAATAAGAATTCTGTGATCTTAAAAAAAAGATGAAAGAGAAGGTTGATTTTGTTTAAGATGTTCCTTAAGACTGATCTCAGGTTCCTTAGGATTCGCTTTGTTATGGAATCCCTAACGTGCTTAAGATCGGATCGTTTTGGTTTTTAGAAAAGTTTGTCCTGAAGGGTCGTCGAACAAAAAAGTTTAGATTACTTTTACAATAATTATGTGTCGATTCGAGTGTGAAATCAGATTGGTTGGTTTCCTCTCATCGATACGAATCGAACGGATCCGACCATGCTTGAATCGGGGCTAAAACGAGAAAGTTTGGTCCGTAGAAGTTTTGGTAAAATCGGGGACGAATCTAGAATTATCGCAAAAATTTTGTGAAACTTCAAAAATTCGTAACTTCTTTGTTTCTTGTCCGTTTTCGACACTCTTGTACTCTGCGGACACCCCGGAAATGAGTAATTTCTTTTAAAAATAGTTTCAAAATTTTTTGGAGACTTTATAACAATGATAATTCCGAAATACTAAAAAAATCCTAAGACGGTTTACCGATTCTTTTCCAAAGAGGCACCAAAGGGTGTCTTGTGCCAGGAAGCTGATATATATGCCTGAGAAGATTAAAATTAATGATGAAACTCATAGAGAATATTCATACTCTTGATTGTAGGTGATTATGAAAAGGAAAGCATTCGTCACTGGAGGTACGTAATTTCCTACTACTTTAGTGATATGATTCGCCATTGAATGATATGCATCTTGATTTGTAACCCTCTAGTCTCTTTGAATATGTGAAACATGTGATTACCTTATCCTTTGATTTGGGTCTTGCATGCTTATCCTTTATTGAATACAATCAATTGAATTTTTTACTCATTGATTGCCTACGATTTTCGCATTGAATATGTTACCCTTTTGCTATAGAACCTTTTGATCATTGTATGCCCAACTATTTTGGAAAATCTTGGGGAACCAATGTCAACCACAATCTTTGGAACTTTGTACGTACCTTTCAACTTTGTGTATATGTGGACACCTTTTGTGAGGCTTAGGTATATATGTGAATAATAAGGGCACCAATAGGGGTTCTACATTGGATTTTGGGTCCCGTCAGTGGGTGCTATTCGATGAATTTGTCGACAGGTATATGAACTTAGAAACTAGTTTTGAACCATGTGCAGTCGGGTAAAATAACTTACTTTTTGGGCTAAGTTGATGACCTTTGTGTGATTTCTTACCTTTCTGATCGCTTTCAGTGATCTCGTAAGACTTTGTGACTTCTCTTATTGAGACCCTCTTTGATATGATACTTTGGAATATGACTTTGTAAGCTTTGTTTCTGAAATACTGTATGTGTATTAGTCACCTCATGTGTTGCTTTTGCCATTTTCGTTTACCTATTGACCCTCTCTATGTAGAATGCTTTGACCCCACTTTTGTATTGCTTTATTATGTACTGAGGTGTTCAGCTGACTGCGGTTATATTAACATTTTTCAGAGTTTAATCCTCGTGAGGTAAACGAGGAAGAAGAAGCTTAGTTTTAGAACTGTAGGAGCTTGGAGATTTTATTTAGTGTATTTGCTTTTGTTTCATACAATGAGTATTGGTAAACAAATGTGTAACACTATGTCTAAAATTATTTATTTTGATTCATGGGAGAGTTGAGATTTGATTTGGCTATGTTCGGTCCACGTTATTTGAGAATTTAATATTTTATTTATGGAATGCCAGATTTATTTCTGTTATTGCTTTGTAGCCTTGTATGCTTGTGGGATTTATCTTGCAGGTGTACGGTGCTGCCACGTCCTATGCCCAGGATGGGGTTTGGGGCGTCACAGAAAAGTGGTATCAGAGCCTAGGCTTTAGGTCCTAGGTGTTAGAGATTTGAAAAGTGAGGATTGAATGGAAAATCTGGATATTAGAACCATGTACGTTCTTAGTTGATTCTTGAGATACTGATTTGTGACCTTCTTGAACTCAGAATATAATCATTGACTTGTCAACTAAAGGAATCTGAGGAACAACCTAGTGCATTGTTAGAATCTAGATTATGGTACTAAGAACTAGTGGAATTCTACGCTCGAATACTTTGTGTGACCTTAGGCTCGTGACCATATAGACTGTTACATGTTAACCTAAAAATTCAGGGATTTGAAGAACCCTTCAAATGATCTTGAGAACTATTAATTACTTGTCGTGAATAAAGATGATAACACTGGAAACTAGTGAAACACTAGATTTGATTCTGTACACTATGAGACTTAGATTGATGACCAGGTAAGCTATTAAGAAACAGGCTATGAATTTGTGGATTTGGATGAACCGGTTTGTGATATTGAGGGCTAATAAGTCCTAATTTGAATCCAATAATTATCTGAGAGTGTAGAAAATGTGAAGTGTTTATTCGACTATGGGAGAATCAAACTAATCATCTTCTATGATTTTGGTAAAAGTTGAAGATCTGGATTTTAAGAAAATTGTCATTTATGTTGAGGATATTAGCATCAATGATGAAGAACTCAGAGGATGGCATGATGGACTTGTGTGCATTGGGGACTCCTAGTTTGCACACGAGTTAGTTGTGCTATTTAGAGACCACATGATAGACTCACGTGCACCGGGGACGCTTGGTTCAGCATGTAGGTTAGTCGTGTTGAAATGAGATGAGATGGTACGACAGATTCGTATGCACCAGGGACGCTTGGTTCAGCATGTGAATCAGTTGTACTTGTGTGAGATATCATAGTCGCTCATAAGCATTTAGAGCCTTTGTTTCGCATGTGAGTTGGCTGTGTTGGTATGGGACAACATGGTGAGCTTGTATGCGTCTAAAGTGCTTAGTTCGACATGAGAATTAGTTATTTATGGGTTAGGACAACATAAGCAGCTCAATTGGACTAGGGGCATTTAGTTTAGCATATAAGTTAACCACGCTGGTATGGGACGGTGTGGTGAGTTGTGTGCACTAGAAGTGTAAGCCCAATGGTTCCCACCTTGGCAATCTTCTATGTTTTGATGATTCCAAACACAAGTTGATTTGTGTTGTATTTCAAATGTATTTGATGTTGAAGTGCATGTGTTGGAGATTCAAGTAATCAAACACAAAAGTCAAGGACATTGCATGGATCGTGGCATGAATCAAATGGTGAAGATCTTGTGAAGCCAAAAGAATGGAAGAGACGATCCATGGTGACAATGAAGACTTGAAGAGATGAAGACATTGAAGAAATCAAATGTTTGTCACGTCTTAGAATGTAAAAGCCCATTCTTTAACAAGTACTTATGAGAGGACCAATGAGTATTTAACCATGTTTTAAAACTAACTCGATAATGTATTTGAAATTATAGGACTTAAGCCCAAAGACCATGGCCCAAAAGCCCCTGATCTTTTAAAGTTAAAATGGAATTTTACACCGGGCTGGTCGACCGGGGCTCCCCGAACGACCGCGGAAGGTGTGCTGGAAATCCAACATTTACCTTTCAATAGCGGGCCGGTCGACTGGGGTGTCCCGGGCGACCGCGGATAGGTTTCTATTTCACAAAAATAAATCCGGCATGGTTTGAGCGTGGTCCGGTTCACCCCGGTTGACCACGGAAGGTTTTTGAGTGTAAATTTTGAGTGAATAGGTAGCCCTCACTGGGCGACCGCGACGGTAAGAAATTTGAATAAAAGAGCGGCCGATAGGGGCGGGTGACTGCAGTGGCTCGGACGACCGCGCCGGTCTGGCAAAAGAGCCATTGGGGCTTGCGGGGCTTGACATTTTCAACCCAGATTATTACAGTTTTACCCCCAAACGGTCATATTTTCAAATAGGCTATATATATGAGTTTCCTAACCTTCTAAATAAGATTTTTACACACCAAAACTTCATTGGAACATATCTAAGTGTGAAGAATCCTCCTTGAGCCTCTTGTGAGATATTTGTTAAGGATTGAGCATTGGACTTAACTTTGTATATCTTTAAAGAGAGAAAATTTGTGTGAGCTTGAGAGCTTCATCCACCCTTGAAGAGAGTTTTTTGTATTTTCATTTTCTTTGATCATTCTTTGTATATTTGGCGAGTGCGAAGGGACGCGTAGGCATCCCAAGAGCGAGTGTTGGGGACGCATAGCTTTCTCCGCTTCGTGGCGAAGTGCGAGGAGACGCGGAGCCATCTCAAGAGCGAGTGTTGCAAAGGCGGAGCTTTCTCCGGTTCGTGGCGAGTCTTACGAGGCGTAGCCGAACCAAGTTGTAAGTGGGTTGATTCCCCGCCATTAAGGGAATCCATAGTGAAATCACTAAGAGGTCTTGGTGGAGTGGAGTAGGTCCTTGAGAGAGGGAACCACTATAAATCTCAGGTGCACACTCTATCTCTTTGTGCATTTGTGATTTGTTTTCATTTGTGTGCTTAAAGGTTTTAATTTGCCTTTGTTTTTAGTTTTCACATTTTATTTGCGAAAAGTTTTTAAAACCCAATTCACCCCCCCTGGGTTGCCATCACACCTGGGATTTCACTTGGTATTAAAGCACAAGGCTCTTATTTTGGGATTTTTGAATTTTCAAAAATTTAAAAGAGGAAAGATCTTTTTGGCTACCCATGGATTTTCATCTTAGCCAATCAATTTTAGATCCACCGATTTTTAATGAAAATAATTTTGATAAATGGAAAATTCGTATGAGTTTCTTTTAGAATCATTAGATTATGATATTTTGGATGTGCTTGAAAATGGGTTTGTCTTTTTGTAAAAAGAAAAGGGGAAAAATTGATTCCAAATGGCTTGATTTAAATGCTAAAGCTTTAATCGCCATTTGTTGCTCGTTGTCTCCTCATGTATTTGAGAAAACTTCAAAATGTAAAAATGCTCATGAAATTTGGATTAAACTTGAAAATATCTATAAATCGCATGATTGTCATTTTGCATTTGTAGATTCTAATGCATCTCATATACATGATTATGTTGTGAATCCTAATGAGCATTTAAAATCTTTAGAAATTGAAAAGGATTTCAACATTTCAATTTCCAACATCCAAAAAGAGATTGATTCTTTAAAAATGAAAATTGATGATTTCTCGCGAAAAAAATGACGCTTTGAATCAAATGAATGAAAACTTGATTAGTGTTAACAATGTTTTGATTCAAAGATGTAATACATTTAAGAAAGAAAATGAAAAATCGATTTTTGGAAACCAAAATTTACAAGAGAAGAGAACATTTGAAAATCTTAAAACTTCTTGTGATTTTGTATGTCCTTCTACATGTTGTGCAAAATGTCATTTTTGTGGTAGAATTGGACATTTCAAAAATGATTGTGTGTTTAGGACTTTGCCTAAAACCAAGCTTTTGTGGATTGAAAGAGTACTTTAGGCAAATCTAAACCATTTGGATCCAAATGGGTTTGGGTTCCAAAGGCCCCAACTTAAGTTTTCTATGCTTTGCATTAGATTAGGGGCTTATGCTTTAACTTGAATATCTTTATGATTTTGGTAGTTTGTGCCAAAGGTTCTTGTTTAGATTGTTATATCTTTACCTTGGCAATGTGTTTTGATGACCCCCTCATATATTCTATTTGTATTTCAAATAGGGGGGGATTTGATTTAGGGGAAGCTTGAAATTATGTTATTTTTCAAAACCCCATTTATGTTTCTAAAACCTCCTTGTTTTGAATTTTGATATTAAAAAGGGGGAGTTTTAGATTGTTTCATTCCTTGAAAAAGGGGGAGCTATACATTGCATATTTTGAATCCCTAATGTTTAAACTTTCATCCCATCTTTTTGTTGATGACAAAGGGGGGAGAAGTTTTATGTTTATTGTGCTTAAATGTGGCAATTACCTTGTGTGTTGTCATGATAAAAAATGAGGAGATTGTAAGCCCAATGGTTCCCACCTTAGCAATCTTCTATGTTTTGATGATTACAAACACAAGTTGATTTGTGTTGTTTTTCTAATGTGTTTGATGTTGAAGTGCATGTATTGGAGATTCAAGAATCAAACACAAAACTCAAGGACATTGTATGGATCGTGGCATGAATCAAATGGTGAAGACCTTGTGAAGCCAAAAGAATGGAAGAGACGATCCATGGTGACAATGAAGACTTGAAGAGATGAAGACATTGAAGAAATCAAGTGTTTGTCAAGTCTTAGAATGTAAAAGCCCAATCTTTAGCAAGTACCTATGAGAGGACCAATGAGTTCTTAACCATGTTTTAAAACTAACTCGAAAATATATTTGAAAACATAGGACTTAAGCCCAAAGACCATGGCCCAAAAGCCCCTGATCTTTTAAAGTAAAAATGGAATTTTACACCGGGCCGGTCGACCGGGTCTCCCCGGACGACTGCGGAAGGTGTGCTGGAAATCCAGCATTTACCTTTCAATAGAGGGCCGGTCAACCGAGGTGTCCCGGGCGACGGCGGATAGGTTTTTGTTTCACAGAAACAAATCCGGCATGGTTTGGGCGGGCGACCGCCATGGTCCGGTCGACTGCGGAAGTTTTTTGAGAGTAAATTTTGAGCGAACAGGAAGCCCTAGCCGGGCGACCGCAATGGGGCCGGTCGACCGTGACGGTAAGAAATTTGAAAATAAAAGAGCACCCGTAGGGACGGGCGACCGTTGTGGCTCGGTCAACCGAGCCGGTCTGGCAAAAGAGCCATTGGGGCTTGCGGGGCTAGACTTTTTTAACCCAGATTATTACAGTTTTACCCTTAACCGGTCATATTTTCAAATAGGCTATATATATGAGTTTCCTAACCTTCCAAATAAGATTTTTACGCACCAAAACTTCATTGAAACATATCTAAGTGTGAGGAATACTCCTTGAGCCTCTTGTGAGATATTTGTTAAGGATTGAACATTGGACTTAACTTTGTATATCTTTAAAGAGAGAAAATTTGTGTGAGCTTGAGAGCTTCATCCACCCTTGAAGAGGGTTTTTGTATTTTCATTTTCTTTGATCATTCTTTCTATATTTGGCGAGTGCGAAGGGACGCGTAGGCATCCCAAGAGCGAGTGTTGGGGACGCATAGCTTTCTCCGCTTCGTGGTGAAGTGCGAAGAGACGCGGAGCCATCTCAAGAGCGAGTGTTGCAAAGGCGGAGCTTTCTCCAGTTCGTGGCGAGTCTTGCGAGGCGTAGCCGAACCAAGTTGTAAGTGGGTTGATTCCCCGCCATTAAGGGAATCCGTAGGTCCTTGAGTTACCGAGCTACTATAAATCTCGGGTGCACACTTTCTATTTCTCTCTCTCTTTGTGCATTTGTGATTTGTTTTCATTTGTGTGCTTAAAGGTTTTAATTTGCCTTTGTTTTTAGTTTCCGCATTGTATTTGGCAAAAGTTTTTAAAACCCAATTCACTCCCCCTCTTGGGTTGCCATCACACTTGGGATTTTAAGAAGCCATTAATTGAATTTGTGATCCAGTGTATTGGTGTGAGAAGATATGATTAGTTTAAGTGTTCTGAGGCAAAGCTAGAGAATGAGAATGAGTTAGGGATTTGACTTTCTCTTTAACAGGCGCCATTTGATTTTGCTCTATGATTACTTTCAATCACAAATATATACTTTATTCATCTTATAATCCTCTTGATTGGGAATCTGATTGATTTGCTCTAACTTGAGCACATCATCGTCAAGATATGGTTGATTGTTATCCAATTTAGCGAAACATAACCGATTCGATAAGAATTTTATATCTTCCTTACGTTTTCCTACTATACGTGGTAAAGTTTCAATTGCTTTCCGATAAACCTCTTTCATCGAATAAGATCAAATATCATTAGTGTGGCATCTGAATGAATTCTGTGGAAAATTTGCCTTGAAATTAGGGAAACCGAATTCAGTTCGTATCAATCTCATCTGATATTATGTCTAATCTGAATCTAGCCCTTAGTTTTACCTCAACCATAGTTGGTCAAATTGGAAAGAAAAATTTGGTACTCTCTAAATATGAAACGTATATGTGTTTCGAGTTTGAACCCCAGAGTAAGCCATTGTAATTCGGCTACAGTCCTTAGGTGGCCATTTTGTCTTCGCTTGTCAATGAGAAATATAGAGATAAGAGAAACCTCAGGATAAACAAATTTAGTATTGAACTTGTTCTACAAAGCCTCAAATTTGAAAATTTTAATACTCAGCTACCTTAAAAAAATACTCAACTTCCTTGAGGAAACCAAACTTGTGCTAGTGTATATCATCGTTGATTTTGAAATACCAGAAGAGTGCTTCGGTTACAACAGCTCATTGGTAGTCGAGTCTTAAATTATATGTGATACTAATGATCATCGATCATTCACATTTTAGACCTCACCTTCGGAAATATAATGAACGTATAAGGCCAAACCTAATTTTGTACGAACCCCATAAGTACTATTTTGAGCTTTACAAATAGAAAGCAAGAACATACTGCTTGGGTGCAAAAAAAAAGAAAGAAAATTTTCTGGGATAAACCTTACAAATATTGTGCGTTGTTGTTGTAATTTAAATCTGACTCTAAGTTTCGCCTTAACGTATACCATTAGAAGAGCTAAGAATTTGTACTTTTGTATGTGCTCTCAAAGTATAAGTTATTATAATAGCACCTTTGTTCCGCCCTTAGATAACAATTTTGTCTTAGTTTGAAAGTAGAAAATTTTGAGATACGAAAAAAAAATCAAGATAAAAGAATTTAGTATTGAACTCGTTTAGCAAAGTCTTCTAACCCAAGATTTTGAAAACTTGGAGCTATATATAAAAGAAAAGAGAACAATTTGTATATTTGTAATTGAAAGAAACTGTATAATATATTTGAACTTAGCAGTGAGATTTGACCCCTCTAAATCTAGTGAATGTGTTACAATTTGACTAATTGGTCTATGTTCAGAACCTAAACCTTTTTTATTCCAAAAAGAATGTGATTAAGTGAACTCTGATAATCAACTTGTGATGCACGTTCGAATCTCTTATATCTTATCAGATTTTGATGTGTGAACTTTGATATATTTGATTTATGTCTTCGGTTAGAACCCTTTGACTTCGATTGGATTGTTACCATTTAAATTTTATCCCTTGTTCTGTGTTTATAGAGAGACCTATCTCGTATGTATTAAATCTAGTTTAAAATTTTATTCGATAAACCGTAAGGGACCTCTATCGTTGTTATAGACTATAGAACCATTCACATTTTGGATTCTACCTTCAGGAATGTAATGAACATAGAAAGGAAAACAAAAAAATTTGTTTGAAACCTATAAGTGCGTTGTTAAAAATATGCATTTGAAAGTTAGAAATAATTACCTTAGTAAAGAAATTAAAGGAAATTGAATGGAGCAAACTCAATAGATATCGTATGAATCCTACCCTATGGCTATATATTCTCCCCATGATATCATGTCTCGCCTCTTAGTAATTGTCCAGTGTATGAAGTGAATAGGAAAAATCAAGTACAGAATTATACCGTCTTGTGTGTTATAACTCAGCTTAAGAATTGTTCAGAATAAGAAGCTCTCTTAGTGAGTAAATTTCGATGACAAAATTTTTGTAACGAGGATAGAATGTAAATGCCCGAATTATCCCCCTTCAAAAATTCGTTCCCCTCTAAATTTAAAGGGAGTTTTTTTCCATGAGAATTAGACTAAAATTAGGGCTTCTTTAAGAAAGCCTATAAATACACATCTTAGGAGAATTTTACAGCCATTGAGAAACCCTAAACCATTTTCTACAGTCAAAAGAGAGGGTTCTTGTGAGAAAGAAAGAGGAGATCAAGTTTTGGAATCGGAAAGCGAAGATTGAGGTAAGAACTATGTTCTTTATTGATTTATGTTATTAGAAACCCTAAAGTAAGAATTATGTGATCTTAAAATAAAGATGAAAGCGAAAGTTGATTTTGTTTAAGATGTTCCTTAGCACTGATCTCGGGTCCATTAGGATTCGCTTTGTTATGTAATCCCTAACGAGCCCAAGATCGGATCGTTTTGGTTTTTAGAAAAGTTTGTCTTGAAGGGTCGAACAAAAAAGTTTAGATTAATTTTACAATAATTATATGTGTCAATACGAGCTTGAAATTAGATTAGTTGGATCCGATACGAATCCAACGGATCCAACCACGCCCGAATCAGAGCTAAAACGAGAAAGTTTGGTCTATAGAAGTTTTGGTAAAATCGGGTACGAATATGGAATTATCGCAAAGAAATTGTGAAACTTCGAAAATTCATAACTTCTTCGTTTCTTATCCGTTTTCGACCCTTTTGTATTCTATGGATATGCCGGAAGCGAGTGATTTTTGTTAAAGATAGTTTCAAAAATTTTTGGAGATTTTATAATGATGATAATTTTAAAATACTAAAAAGAACCCTACCGAAGAGGCACCAAAGGGGGTCTTGTGCCAGTAAGAGGATATATAAAAATTGATGATGAAATCATGTAGAATATTCATACTTTTGATTGTAGGTGATTATGAAGAGGAAAGTATTCGTCATTGGAGGTACGTAATTTCGTACTACTTTAGTGATATGATTCACCATTCAATAATATGCCTTTTGATTTATAACCCTCTAGTCTCTTTGAATATGTGAAACATGTGATAACCTAAGCCTTTGATTTGGGTCTTGCATGCTTATCCTTTATTGAATACAATTTATTGAATTTTGTACTCATTGATAGCCTACGATTTCGCATTGAATATGTAACCCTTTTGATATAAGAACCTTTTGATCATTGTATGCCCAACTATTTTGAAAAATCTTATAGAACCAATGTCAACCACAATCTTTAGAACTTTGTATGTACCTTTGAACTTTGTGTATATATGGACACCTTTTGTGAGACTTAGGTATATATGTGAACTATAAGGGCCCGCACCAATGGGGGTTGTACGTTGACTTTTGGGTCCCGTCAATGGGTGCTATTTGCTGACCATGTCGACAGGTATATGAACTTAGAAACTAGTTTCGAACCGCAGGCTGTCGGGTAAAATAACTTGCATTTTGGGCTATGCCGATGACCGTTGGTTGATTTCGTACTTTCTGATCGCTTTCGGTAATCTCGTAAGACTTTGTGAATTCTCTTATTGAGACCCTCTATGATATGATACTTTGGAATATGACTTTGTAAGCTTTGTTTCTCAAATATTGTATTTGTATTAGTCACCTCATGTGCTGCTTTGGCCATTTTCGTTTACCTATTGACCCTCTCTATATAACATGCTTTGACCCCACTTTTGTAGTGTGCTATTATGTACTGAGGTTTTCAGCTGACTGTAGTTATATTAACATTTTTCAGAGTTTGATCCTCGTAAGGTGAACGGGGAAGAAGAAGCTTAGTTATATAACTGTAGGAGCTTGAAGATTTTATTTAGTTTATTTGCTTTTGTTTCGTACAGTGAGTATTAGTAAACAAATGTGTAAGACTACGTCTAAAATTATTTATTTTGATTCACGGGAGAGTTGAGATTTGATTTGGCTATGTTGGGTCCACGTATTTGAGAATTTAATATTTTATTTTTGAAATGCCAGATTTATTTCTGTGATTGCTTTGTATCCTTGCATGCTTGTGGAATTTATCTTCCAGGTGTATGTCGCTGCCACGTCCTACGCCGATGGTGGGGTTTGGGGCGTGACATTTACTCAATATATTTCGAAATGGCCAACCAAACTAGCGAAGAGAAATTATGATAAATCCACCCGTTTTATTTGTCTTCTCCTAAAAATGACTTCATTATTAGGTAAAGGAAAGCAAAAGAAGCCAAAATGCTGCCACTTTTAGAACAGGGCAAGAAAGAATCAGTAGAAATGTTGGATAGCAGGGTGGAACCCGCTTCACTCGTCGTCTATCTTAAACCGCCATTGTACGCACATGAACTCGTGTATTCTGCGCGTCTTTCAATCTTGCAAATGTATGCCAAATAAGAAATGCGAAACGAAAATCACTAGAGGGGTATTTTCGTCATCCTAAAAGAGTGTCCTGAATTGCAGAAAAAGGGCAGGGGAAGAAGAAGGAAGAAAACAGATACCCTCTTCTTCTATATAGCTATAATATAATCCATATGCTACCACAAAATTCTCTTCTTTTTTTTCCTTCACTGGCTGGTACAAACTGAGCGACACAACCCATTTACGAAGATAAGGAAGGGTAAAAAAACACAAAAAAACTTGAAAAAACTCAGACATCGACGCTACAATCTGGAGACCCAAGCAAAGGAACTTGCCCAACAAACCCTTTCTTCAAACCCATCAACATGTCACATTTCACATACAACCCATATCTCCCACTCCTAAAAGCTCCAGCTTTCCATCTCAACCGACCCATCAAAACCAAACTCAACCCGACAACCCCATAACTCTCATCCATCACGAGCCCATTCATCACGTCCTGTGACACAGGAACGAACCCACCTCCCAACATAGGCGACAAGGCTACCGTGTTATCATGCCCTTGGTACAACGGAGGTAAGAGCATCTGCGCCGTGATGGCCTGATTCCGGTAAGAAACAAAGACTAATAAGCGATCATAGTGAACCGAGACTCTCTCGTTTGGGTTCCGAGCGACTATGGTGAATTGCATGGTGGTGAAAATAACATTTGGGGAGGTGGTGTTCAGCTCGTATATGGCTGCACCCACCACATTGAAGTGGGGTTTGGTGGGGCGATAAACTAGCCACAGAATTAGAGCTGTTACACCGGCTAAGAGGAGGAATATGGAAACCGCTGCACATATAAAGCGACGTATGTCGTGTGGCGTGTAGCGAGAAGCCATGGTTTTGTCTTGGGTCATTTTTGTATCGGCTTGATTTTTGGTTTCTTCGGCCATGAGAGGGAGGGGGCAGTTGGTGAGGTTTATATGAAGAGAAAAGGAAAAGGAAAAGCAGAAGGTGGGTGGTGGGAAAAGGATGGAACAATAAGAGATGAGGGACGAATCTATGCAACAGTTGGAAGAAAATAAGAGGGGAAGTGTGGGAGGAAAGGGTCTTGTAAAGTAGCACTTTAAATGAATTGAATGTGTTCCGCTTCTTTTCTTTCTTTTTATGCTGTTCTTTTCTTTCTACCTTCTTTTTCTTGGATTGGTTTTTGTAAAGAAAAAAGAAAGAAAGAAAAGGGCATCTATCAATGCTTGTGTATTACTCTTCTACTGAAATAGGAATTTTCGTATCCCCAGTTTGGATTGTATTCTCCAACTTTTTCTTCGTAGTGGTGTTATTCCAATAGTCATTAGACCGTAGACTAATATTTAAAACATAATTATGTACTTATCTTGTGTATCAATCTTTAGAGAGTTGAGACAAAAAATATAAGTGACTGTTTAAGTATAAAGCATAATTTAGTGCCTGTTATTGTATACAACTGGTGTTCAGAATCTCCTTTCTGGCCAACGTATCAGCTTTTGGTAGTATTGATACAGACTGTACAAGAGACTGGTACAAAACGATTTTAGGCCCGTTCGTTTTAGATTATGGCAACTGACAATCAGTTGTCATAATCTAAAATGAACAGCCTAAATCTTGAAACGATTAATTATAAGAAAAACTTTTTGAATGATTATTTTTGAAAACCATCATTGTTTGTTATGACTCACTGACATATATAAGATGATAGGATTCGTACTATGTTACGATCCGGATTTGGTTCGTTACAGAATTCATCTTCTTATAGGGAAGAACTGTTAATTGGTCTATTTTCAAAACAAAAAGTTGTTTAAAGAAAAGTGCATTTGGTTATTAAAATGGGTGCTTTTGAAAAGAGAGTGAAAAGAGCTTTGGAAAGATAGTCCCACATTGGCTATGTAAAAAGTTTGAGAAGGGTATATATTGCTTTATCAAGTTGTCTCTATCGTTTGTTGTACAATGGGTTTCAGCCACTTGGTGGACCCGCATGATGCTGCAACCCACCATTCGCACATGCGCACTGGAGGCGTGGACAATGGGCTTTAGGGAGCTTTTCGGTGCACTTTGTAGTTCGCGCGGTGTGGGCAGGGGGCACTGGTGGGGTCACGAGGAGCGATTGGAGTGCTTAAATATTTTCAGATTAGATCTACATTGTTGGATCAAGACATTGAAGGAAGGTTACCTCATTCTGGCAAGATTGCTATGCGCAGCGGAATAAAAATCACATAGAACTTTGAATTTTCTTTTCGATCTTGCTATTGCCTAAGATCCTAGAATCTAGATTAGTTAATGATGTTAATTAAACATAAATAAATATCTCTTTAAAGAAGAAATCAAGGAACCATGCTACTTGATCTACTCCTCGAACATTTGCGATCGTTCTCAACGCCGCGAACCCCGTAAGTTGAACCGATGGATTCTTTTCTTTGCACCGTTGATCGTGGATGTTAATAACACTTATTCACTTTTTTAAGGTCTGATTTAATCAGTACATTTGATATAAAGATCAGAGAATTATATTGGAAGCCTTTCTCTTTTAAACTATGTAGTGTAATTCCAACAATTGGAGGAGATAGAGAGAGAGAGAGAGAGTGAAAAATGATTTTTCCAAGGAAGGGAGAAGGGTGAACGAATTTTGGAGATGGAATACTTCCGAAATTCGTTCAGCCCTCTCTCTTAAATAATAAGAAGAGTTCGGTTTGATCTTCCCCTTGTTTATCTCTCCCAATTCCTATCAAATACGAAGACAAGTTGCATTAAGACTCCTTGAAGAATTGGGACTCTTCCCAAACGTCCAAGGCTTTGTGGGGATGCCCAAGATACATAGGTTGTAAATACCAAAAAATACCCTTACTCAAAATTTTGTTCCTCTCTTATAAAGACGGGTGTTTTTGTCCGTTTGTATTTGACTCAGATTAGGGCTTCTTAAGGAAGCCTATGTGTAGACACCCTCATTTTGCTACACTTTAACCAATAATAGCCTAATGCATTGATCCGCGAAGTTTCACTGGTAAAATAAATATCCTCACATTCCCTAGAATTCATGAGAAAAGCCCCTCTACCATGGTGACCTCGATCTGACTTTACGGATCATCAATCGGAACAAAATAAGCTTGGGTCACTTCACAACCCGGGCCCTGGTTCTATTCCGAGACCCGATTTTCGTAAATCTTCAGATCGAGGGCAGATCTTGACCTAGGTGTCTTTCTTTACCAAGGATTTGTGATCATTTAGTCAAAATAATATCAAACAAGGTTAATCTCGAATCCGAATTAAACATTGGGTTATTTAACTGAGCAAAAATTTAGTGAAAAGTCACGGATCAAGGCAGGATGAATGAGATCCGTCGAAATTATCCCATTAAATCATCGATAACAGAACCTTTTAATGTCTTAATTGGCTTTGATATCTTGGTTTAATGGTTTGAATCGTCGATCCAAGATTGATGGAGTCGGTTGGTTCGTTTGGATCACCGGTTTGCCCAATCTTTGGAAAAGCGATTTGCCGATGGAGATCGACGGCTCTCATTTGTCGAAAATTTTAAAATCTGTATTTCTACGGCAATATTGGGCTTAAATGAAAGAGGAAAAATCAACGATTCCAACGGCGAAAGAATTATCGAAATCGGACTTCAAAATCTCCTGAAAACCACGTTTTTCGATTTTCACATTCAAAATATTTGAAAAATCTCTTACAAAGATTCTAGGAGATTTGGAGGTATCATCTCATCCATTCTTTCGATGCTCTAAAGATTGCAATTGATCTCAACCACCTAATCTTATTCCGTATCTCTGCAAAGATTTCAGGATATTTGGAGACCCCATCTCGCCCGTTCTTTCGATCACATGGAGATTGCAGTTAATCGCGGCCATCCAAATCGTTGCCATTCTCTACAAAGTCAACCAAATTGGACATTTCCCTTGTCTTGAAATTTGCTTCCAAATCCACAAAGATTTCAAGGACAAGTGGCATCATCTTGGACCTTGAATTGTTCATAAATCTTTAGTGCTTGATCCTGACCACATAAGTGCCTGCCATTTTGAACGTGGTCATGGCTAAAATGGAAGATGCCAAAGAAGAGGGAGAATATTCTAGAAAAATTCGATCTTGGCCATCATTTTTCCTTCCTTTTTCCATCACTCAATCTCCACCCTACACCTTTAGGCTCCTAAGAAGGCAACCCAACTCTCCATGCCCCTATAAATACCCATGCTCTCTTCTTCTCTCAACAAAATTCAAGACTCCCACTCTCTTTCTCTCTTAAAATTCGTCCATACCTCTCTCTCTCCCTCCATCATTTTCCTCTCTCTTTTTTTATTGTGGAATCTCGCATCGAAAGCAAGGAATCATCATCGAGGAATCATCTTCATCGAGGATCGACACCAAACAACGGAGAGGTAGGCCATCATAATTTTTCCAAATTTTAAGAATAAAATAAGAGGGATTTGTTAGGGCCCATCGGAAATGACATTTCACGGAATGTCTGTTGCATAAGAGAGCAGCCACATGGGCTCACTTTCCAACAGATTTTGTCATGAGGTAGCTGCTCTCCATGCAACGGATGGGTCCTAGCAAACATCGTAGCTTTATATATGCCTTTCCTCACCTCATGTGGTGTCCACAAATAAATACACACTGTGTGTATTCTTTTAACCAAAATAGGGTCACATCTATGCATTACAAATTATGTGTTCTGGTCATTAGTAAAAATCCAACTGAACCATATGGATTTCATCATCCACACCCGTGTGGGTTTTAATTATATGCATTGTGTGCATTAGTTGAACCCAAAACCTACAAAGACCTCGCCCCAAGCCGGACCCAACCCAATTCAGATTGCACCCTGCTGCCCCCCCTCACCCTGCACCACAACCCAACTCGGGTTGCACCCTGCTTAGCCCTTGGTTCACCCTGGTTGCATGCTGCTTAGGCCCTGGTTGCATCCTGCTTAGCCCCCGGTTGCACCCTGGTTCACACCCTGGTTCCAACCCTACTTGCCCCTGGTTAGCCCCTAGTTAGACCCTGGCTAGTCTCGGGTTTGCCCCTAGCTTAGACCCGACTCACTTGCCCCTAAGCCGTACCCAAATTCCAAACCCGAACCGAAAACCCGCGGCCTATCTGGCCTTAACCCAAACCCACGGACAAGTCGGCCTTGATCCGAACCCCTGGCCTACTTGGCCCTGACCCGAAGCCTTAATAGTCCACTCAATTCGCTAAACCCAATCCCTTCCCCCATCCATTACATCATCACATCTCACCCCATTTCCACATGCATCAGACCCCATATACCAACCTCTCACATCTCATATGCTTTTTAACACACAGTCACTACCCTTGTTACCATGCCCATAGCCGCTAACCATGTGCCATGCCCATTCACATGATTCCATCCCCAATAGACTATAATATACCTCATCCCCATCCATGTTATTCACTCCATCTCACATCTCATAGCTATCATACCCTTAGCCTACATAGAAAAGCATTCATCTAATCCATCCTCCCAACAACCCATTCGGTTACCCCATTGGACTTCACATTCACATTCCCATCCATACAGCACATACCCCATCCCATCTCCACTTAATTTTTTATCCAACAGACCCCATGCTTAGCCAACTAAACCCAACTCAACCAATTTCAACCGGACCTATTTTCCACCCTTACCCAACCCAACAGACCCCATGCTTAGCCAACTAAACCCAACTCAACCCATTTCAACCGGACCAATTTTCCACCCTTACCCAACCCAACAGCACCCATGCAGCCACCTACACCATGGAGTTTACTCTCACACATTTCACCCATAGCCATCACATTACCTATGGCCATCAGCCGTTTTATCCCATGACCCATGTCCCATAGTTCCAATCAGTCACAAATTTATACCCCATCAGCCCACAACACCCATGCCATGACCTCATAACCATTGCCAACCTTTATAACCCACCTACCCTCATCCTCACATCCACCGACCATCCCATAACCCATCCCTATCAACAGACTTCAGCCCATTCATTTAACTTAAACCCTTAAACCGGTTCAACCCCAACTCGGACCCACAACCCGACCCCAACCCAGTTCAGCCCCGAATCGGTTCAACCCAGCCCAACCCGGTTCAGCCTTAAACCCTTAAACCGGTTCAGCCCCAATTCGGACCCACAACCCGACTCCAACCCGGACCTACACCGAAAGCCGCATCCCAAACCCAAGTCGCAGGCCCAACCCCAAGCCACACGCCGAACCTAGTTCGCCTCACCCAAGCCTCAAGCCGCACCCCAATCCGCACTCAACCCGAACTACCCGATTCAGCCTTATCCAAGCTTACCCAAACCCAACCCGGTTCAGCCCCAACTCGGACCCACAACCCGACTCCAACCCGGACCTACACCGAAAGCCGCATCCCAAACCCAAGTCGCAGGCCCAACCCCAAGCCACACGCCCAACCTAGTTCGCCTCATCCAAGCCTCAAGCCGCACCCCAACCCGCACTCAACCCGAACTACCCGATTTAGCCTAATCCAAGCTTACCCAAACCCAACCCGGTTCAGCCTCAACTCGGACCCACAACCCGACCCCAACCCGGTTCAGCCCCGAATCGGTTCAACCCAGCCCAACCCAGTTCAGCCTTAAACCCTTAAACCGGTTCAGCCCCAACTCCTAACCCACATCCGAACCACAAACCTATTGCGCCTAAACCTGTTGATAATACAGTGCAACCAATTTGATATGTACACATGCTATAATCGGTCCAAATTTCTTGTGTGTACAGTACATACACATGCAACCAATTCACAATGTATTGATCCCATTATGTGTGCTGTTCACATGCATGCCACATATCCAATATAAGTGAATGTGTTACACTGTATGCATAATTTGGGCCCAAGTTTTAAATCCACATGGGTTCCACTTCAACCTGACACCAAAGCTAATATGGGTTCTGACCCAAGGTTCAAAGTCCCGATCCACGCGTGTCGTGCACATGTGTAGCCTATCTAAAATTGGTCCAAACCCGAGGCAACTCAGGTCGAACCCGCACCAAGCCTCGGTCTAACCCGCGTCTCAGCCCAACCCAAACCTGGACCTAAACACCTAGCCTTTTAATCCGTGCCCGTAGTATCAAAAGCCTACTCTGCCTAACCCAAATTCCCCTCACCTTACCAAGCCCCAATCCGAGCCCTACACAGACCATAATCCGAGCAAACCCCCAAGCCGCACCTAAACCCACCGCCAATTTGGCCTCGACCCAAACCCCTGGTCCATTCGGTCTCAACCTGCAACCCGTACCTAAACCGCAATTAGAGCTCAACCTGGTCCAAATCGGACCTAACTCTACTTGACCCAACCCAAGCCTAACCCGAGTCCAACTTGAACTCGCATCGTAACCTGAGTCCAACTCAAACCCGAGTCAACCTGATCCAACTCAACCCGAGTTGAACCCAAATCTAAGCCGAGTTGACCCGCCCAATCAACCCTTCCTAACTGAGTTACCTCTTCTTTAACCCAACCGAGTTGCATCCTTATGTCCAAACTCATTAGCCAAAACTTCATCCCTTTTTATTGACTCATTGATGATTCCTCTGCGATTAGCTCCTTCGAGGCTCGTTCCCAATTCAAAAATTCTTTTCAAAAATCTCATTCCCGAACCTGATTCCCAATTCCCAATTTCCAATCCCAGTCATGATCCAAACTCCAGTGGAACTACGTATGGCTTGATCCCCACGACGGGGTACGTAGGCAACTTGGCAAAACCAAGTTCAGCCGCACCTTTCTCCATCCTTCCTGTTCTCTCACACCCTTCTCCGTCTCTTCCACCCCTCTTTCTATCCTTCTCCCATTCTCAAATCATTGATTGCATGTTTAGTTCTTTGGTCATTTTGCACGATTAGTTACTTTGCTTCCTATGTTTAGTTTCTTTGCATGTTTCATCATTTAAAAATGTCATGTTAATTGTCTTTGGTAGAAATTGCATGTTTAGTTATTTTGTTTGAATTTGGAACTCTTTGGAATTTGAAAGCCTTAAAGAACCTAAGAACTTTCACCCAATTGGAAAATCACAATTCAAGATCAATTGTAAAAATGTTTTAGGTTCTAAACTTAGAGGTTGCATTTTAGGTTCCCCAATAGAATCTTAGAGCCCAAACTTCTCAAATATACTGAAAATGCAACTTAGGTCCATTGCATTAGATCTAGGTTCATATAGCATAGGTCATTTTAAGTCAAATCAATTAATCAAATTCAACTTAAACTAAATCTCATCAAATCTCATAAAATGTCAAGTCACTCATATAGGCATCTAAGCATTCTAGCTAGGCATTTAGGATCATCACTCCTGCCCCGCATGAGTCTAAACTGTGAACGGCCAAATCATTAGTAATGTTTAGATTTCTAAAATAAAACTCGCATTCACCCCCTTAGTTAAACCTGAAAAATTAAAGCTTTTAAAAAGTTAGGCAAGGTCGGTGCTGTACACTTCGTGCGGTACACCTTCCGACTTCGTAATCAGGTAACTTACCCAGAATTCAAAATGTAGACCAAATTAACAGAGTTAAGCATGGGTCCTAGATCCCTAATCTAGGTGGCGACTCTGGTCAGTTGCTTCTTTCGTGAAGTTAGGACTTTTATCCTAAATTTGTGAAAAAAAGCAATCATATTCAACTCCAATGGACAAAGGCACTATCATCATCATCGTAAAACACACCCTCGTGGGACCACCCCCCTCGGGACGGGATCCACAGATTGGCGACTCTGCTGGGGAATAAATTACCTAACTTCATAACTTTTAAAAAGCTTTAGTCATTTAGGTTATCATTAAAGGGGGAAAATGTGAACCAAAACACAGAAAAAAAAATTTTCAAAAACTCAAAAAATTGAAGAAAAAGAACCAAAAAAATGTTGTTTACCTGAATAATCCATCACCTAAACCTTCAAAAGATTAATTAAAGGACTTGAGGGCATTAGATGTGAATCCCCAAATTGCACACACTTACATCACTTGCATCTACACCCTTGCATATCACATTCACACACGTCCTATTTAGGAACCCGGAATGTTATCTAGCATGGTTGACTGGGAGGTCATGACCCGGTGCCTCTGTGTTAGAGAAGCATTCCACCCTTAGCCTAGTACCTTTATGGTGCGTAAACGGATCTGTTGGTTCTTGTACTACTACTTTGGACACCGGTAGAGTATATCGAACACGGATTCGCGCTAAGGGAACTCTTGGCCTTACCCCTAGTTTACCCCACACATGCATATAGCACGAACATGCGTACCTCACGTGTGTGTGAGCCTAGATTAGGACATCCTACCCCTTTGTATCTAGATTAGGCCGTAGTCCATCTTCCAATGGCTAAGATCGGTCTTAGGAACACGAACAAAGTCATGAACCAAACCACTTGGTTCCACTAGATTAAGGATTAGGAATTGCGCCCTCCAAGTAAAGCACAAAAAGAAAATGCCTTTGAGGTTGGGATAATATTCTCATTGCTCTTAGATCTAGGAAATCCCATCTCTCATTGATCAACGATTCATTGATCGTAGGTTGATATCCTTTAGATTAGGGTTCACTTTCATGATTCATCTCATAGCCCTAACTTGTGACTTCATCCCCCCTCTAGACTAAGGGGCATCTTTTTCAAGCTCATCTTCAAACTTTCATCTTCCCTTAAACTAGGGGCATCTCCTTAAAAATTATCTTTAAACCCCTAAAGTTTTCCAAACCTTTCAGACTATGAGCATCTCTTTAAGGTCCATCTTTAAAACCCTGAGTCTTCACCCCTTCATAGTAGGGGCATCCCCTAGATAGGTCATATCCTATCGCGCTTTACCCTGTTATCACTGTCCCGTAGGATGTGATGCTATCGGTACTAGCTTGTCGTAATATCACAACTGTGTCCTATGTCTCACTCAAATCTATCTGGTTGTGATTTTCTAGTGTCATATTTTCATATTCATTCTATAATATGGCCATCGTTGTTAATCACATTCAGGCGATGTGAAATTTTCGATCTTGGTTAACTTAAGAAATGAAATGCTCCCTAAAAATCGGACCTGATACTTTTACTTCCATGACAGGAATTCTACTGAAGCTCATCTCGTTTGAATGGCTGAACTATCTGAAGTTCTCCCACTAGCCAAATAGGAGAAGCACATCATGAACCTCTCTCTGCAAATCGCTATGGTAGCTGGCGAAGTCAGTCGAGTGAAGAATCAGATACAGCATATGTCTACCCATTGTCGTCAATGTCAAAGCTCCGAGCACTTCATCAATATGAACATCATGACTAAAGATGTCACCACCCAAGGCAGCATTGCCCAAAATTGCAAGATACCCCTTGAGTCTTTAGTCTACAAGGAAAAGACGCCAACTCCAAAACAGGGAAGAAAATTCACTCAGTTGCCAACCTCCCAAACTAATATTCTGAAGCAATTGATCGAAGAGAAAATGATAAAATCTAAGCCTTCTTCTAAACCCCTTCCCAGGTTCTTCAATATGAGTAAATTTTGTCATTACCACCAACGTCCTGGTCATACCACCGATCGATGCCAGAGCTTGAAGCATGCCATTCAAGACCTCATAGACAAGGGCACACTCATTTTCCCTCGAGGTCCAGAGTGCAGTACTACTGTCTATGCCACCACTATGGAAGAAAGATTTCAGCAAATTATGAGAGGAGGTGTGAAGAATGCCCATCTCATGCCAAAAAGCAGTCTCCCCTATCAGGGAATCGGGAATCAGAACAACAGGATTATTTCGAATTGTCTCTTCTAGACTCCCCGCTCCAAGACAAATGAAGAAGGCACACTGTTTACGAACTTACAATGCTGGAATATTGCCGCTGAAGAGTATCTGAGTCAGTCTATCTCCAAATTCGAGTCCAATAAATAAGTCCATTTAGAGTCTTCTTTAAATATGTTATGTCCATCAGAGTCTTCTCTTACATGTGGAGCCCCATTGATGGGCGCGTCAAAATGATCAGTTCTCAATGTATTCTCATTTATTTCCAAATCAATAAAAGAGTATTTTGAGCATATTTGAGTGTTTGCTTCTGGACCTAATGTTATAATTAAACTAATTCCCTTCTCAAATGAGAATGCTTGCGAAACTCCCCTTAAGATCTGAAAATGGTCAAGTAAGAGGAGATTCACTAAGCAAAGCTACTTAAAGAAGACATCGAAATTGTGACTATTGTCTCGAAACCCGAATTTGGAAAATATGGATTGGCAGAATGCTATCTCCTTAAAAGAGAGCAAATAATCAATCAACCTACTTAGAAAGTTCATAGAAGCCTTATTTGGTCTTATTAAAAGAAGTCAGAATTCACAAAGATATTATCCAATAGAAAAATATCCAAAACGATGGAGAAAGACAGCTTATCAAAAAGTTTTGGGATATCCAAACCCATCTGAAGGTCATCCCAAGCAAGGATCCCAGGAATATTTGGAAGCCAAGAGTGCATGAAGTCTCATAATCCCAAATGTCAGCTCATGATCCCACAAGAAAGCAAATTCAAATCCCATTAAAGTCTTGCCTGGAAATGCCGCCAGACTCCTCGAAAAAAAAGAAAAAAGAAAAGAAAAAAAGGCTAATGAACCTCTATCAATTCCAAATTCCATGCCTTAACACCAGAAGGCCACCTTTGATTCACTGTATCCAAAAGAAAAAGCCAATGAAAAAAAAGAAAAAGAAAAGAAAGGCAGTCAAAAAAAGAGAAATGGAAAAACTCCCAATGTTGGAAAATCTCTTGTAAACCCCTTCGAGCCAATGAAAAAAAAAAAAAAAAGCCAACTTTTTTAGAATCCTGAATCCAGGGGCATCAACCTGAACTACGCGCGACCTGATTCCTACACTGGGATACGTAGGCAACCTGGACACCTAGATTCGGTCGAAAATTTACAAAAATCTAAACTCTCTTTTGAAAATCCATTCCCACTTGAAAGTCGTTCTAGTGAAAAAAGCAAAGCTTCAAGGCAAACAAAAAAATAATTTTGCAAAAAAATCTGAAGCCTTTCTTTGATCAACTCTATCCGACCCACAAAGTCCTTCTGGTGTGAAAGACGGAGGTTCAAGACAAAAACAGAAAGAATAAAAAAAGGATGGAGTCTGAAGACCTGCTAAGTTGAAAACCCGAAAAGGCAATTTAGGCAAAAGTTAGGGTCATTCACCCGCTAAGTTGAAAACCCGCAAGGGCGGCTTAGGCAAAAATCAGGGTATTAGCCTACTGAACTGAAAACCTGTGAGGGCGGTTCAGGCAAAAGTTAAGGCATGCGGTCCGCCAGATTGAAAACCTTAAAAGGGCAATCTGGTCAAAAGGCAATGACTTCACACAAGAGGTAAGCTATCAAGCAGCCGGGGATCTCTTCCCTCATCAGAACAAGAATTCAAGATCCGAGAAATACTAACAAGCGACAAAAGAATCCTCATACCATCAAAGCAGAATTTCAGCATCCGAAAAATATCAACAGGCTTACTTTGATACTTCTCTAAGCTATGGGCATTGAAACCGAGCAGTCCGAAAGGAGATAATAACCATGACTGAAATACCAAAGAAGGAAAGTAAAGCCTTTAGTCACAATATCCGAAATATTCTAAAAGTGGCTAGCCTCACAATTTAAAACATAGAAATGCATCAGGTCCAGAAGCAAATCTAATTCTTCAGAAAATCCCTCTACGTACTCCACCGAATTGAATTATTTCTCAGGTCCACTTCATTTTCTCACTTCTCTTTCTACTAAATCAAGTCATTTCCCAAGTCCTCTCCTCTCTCTTTCTGAAGCTAAAATGTCCAGCGTTGGAGAAAGCGACAGTGTGCCTTCCAGGAAAACAGAGAAGACTCAAAACCTCCTACTAAATAAGGAACCACGGCGTCCAGGCAAGAACAGTAAAAAGAAAATTCCTGATGAAGTCAATCACATTGGTCTAGCCATTTGACCTAAAATTCCTGCTATCGAAGTAGTATTCGTTACCTGGGGCATCTTATGGACATGTTTGTAACCCATCAAGCATGGTCATCAAAGCCAGGAAAGTAACAAGAGCAACTGGGATCATTTTACCACCTTAAGCAAACCAAGATCTGGTTCCACACTCTTAGTATCTGTCTAGCATCTCGGTTGGGTTTGTCCATCCACAGTTCTTCCAAAAATCCTCAAAATCCATATATATCCATCTCTCCTCCAAGTCATCTTAATCTATCTCATTCAAAGTATTCTCAACAAAAGTCGTCTACATCCATCTCAATCAATCTAGGTCACCTCGACCTATCTCAATCAAAGTCATTTTAATCCCGCACCTACCTGCACCTCAAAATCTGACCTGAGTTGCACCATCACCCAGCTGCACCTCAAAATCTGACCTGAGTTGCACTCGCACCCGCCTGCACTTCAAAATCTAACCTGAGTTGCACCCGTCACCCGCCTGCACCTCAAAATCTGACCCGAGTTGCACCCTTACCCACCTGCACCTCAAAATCTAACCTGAGTTGCACCCGTCACCCATTTGCACCTCAAAATCTGACCTGAGTTGCACCCTTACCCAGCTGCACCTCAAAATCTAACCTGAGTTGCACCCGCATCCACCTGCACCTCAAAATCTGACCTAAGTGTCACCCACACCCAGTTGCACCTCAAATTCTGACCTGAGTTGCACCTGCACCCATTTGCACCTCAAAATCTGACCTGAGTTGCACCCGCACCCAGCTGCACCTCAAATTCTGACCTGAGTTGCACCTGCACCCATTTGCACCTCAAAATCTGACCTGAGTTGCACCCGCACCCAGCTGCACCTCAAAATCTGACCGGAGTTGCACTCGCACCCGCTCGCACCTCAAAATCTGACCTGAGTTGCACCTCAAAATCTGACCTGAGTTGCACCCGCACCCAGCTGCACCTCAAAATCTGACCTGAGTTGCGCCTGCACCCATTTGCACCTCAAAATCTGACCGGAGTTGCACCCGCACCCAGCTGCACCTTGAAATCTGACCTGAGTTGCACCCGCACCTAGCTGCACCTCAAAATCTGACCTGAGTTGCACCTGCACCCATTTGCACCTCAAAATCTGACCTAAGTTGCACCCACACCCAGCTGCACCTCAAAATCTGACCTGAGTTGCACCCACACCCAGCTGCACCTCAAAATCTGACCTGAGTTGCACCTACACCCATTTGCACCTCAAAATCTGACCTGAGTTGCACCCGCACCCAGCTGCACCTCAAAATCTGACCTGAGTTGCACCCACACCCAGCTGCACCTCAAAATCTGACCTGAGTTGCACCCGCACCCAGCTGCACCTCAAAATCTGACCTGAGCTGCACCTGCACCCATTTGCACCTCAAAATCTGACCTGAGTTGCACCCGCACCCAGCTGTACCTCAAAATCTTACCTGAGTTGCACTTGCATCCACCTGCACCTCAAAATCTTACCTGAGTTGCACCTCCATCCATTTGCACCCCAAAATCTGACCTGAGTTGCAATCGTACCCACTCGCACCTCAAAATCTGACCTGAGTTGCACCCAATCGCCAATCCAAATCTTGACCCTTTTGTCTCACTGACCCCAGTCTTAACGGCCTCGTCTTTCGACAGACAGGCTAATTCCGGAGACAGTCGCTTCCTCAGACAAGATATTAATCCATCCTTAATCCTCATATCCCCGAGTGGACAAACCGTCCACAAGAACCATATTTCGGCTTCCAAGTGAATTTCCTATTCATTTGGACATCCCTATCCTTGTCTGAGTAGACCAAGGTTTCCTATCATCATTCGTTCAATCATCCGTAATCTTCAGTCACACTTCTGTCATCCCATCTTGCATCATTAGGATAGAAAAGCATGTTGCATGAAAAAATAATAAAAATCAAAAAAATTCTGCATTTAGTCTGCATTTAGGATTGCATTGCATTGGGGGGTATTGAGTTGTTTTATTTGGAGCATTTCTTTAAAATTGCCATAGAAATACAAATTGATATATCACATCGTCCATCTGAATGCGACTACTGTCAGTTAAAGCTTCGCAAAATGGAAATGTCTCCTTAAGCTTTGGCATGCGGTTACTAAGTAACCTTTGCCAAAGAGGGGCATCTGTAGACACCCTCATTTTGCTACACTTTAACCAACAATAGCCTAATGCATTGATCCGCGAAGTTTCACTGGTAAAATAAATATCCTCACATTCCCTAGAATTCATGAGAAAAGCCCCTCTACCATGGTGACCTCGATCTGACTTTACGGATCATCAATCGGAACAAAATAAGCTTGGGTCACTTCACAACCCGGGCCCTGGTTCTATTCCGAGACCCGATTTTCGTAAATCTTCAGATCGAGGGCAGATCTTGACCTAGGTGTCTTTCTTTACCAAGGATTTGTGATCATTTAGTCAAAATAATATCAAACAAGGTTAATCTCGAATCCGAATTAAACATTGGGTTATTTAACTGAGCAAAAACTTAGTGAAAAGTCACGGATCAAGGCAGGATGAATGAGATCCGTCGAAATTATCCCATAAATCATCGATAACAGAACCTTTTAATGTCTTAATTGGCTTTGATATCTTGGTTTAATGGTTTTAATCGTCGATCCAAGATTGATCGAGTCGGTTGGTTCGTTTGGATCACCGGTTTGCCCAATCTTTGGAAAAGTGATTTGCCGATGGAGATCGACGGCTCTCATTTGTCGAAAATTTTAAAATCTGTATTTCTACGGCAATATTGGGCTTAAATGAAAGAGGAAAAATCAACGATTCCAATGGCGAAAGAATTATCGAAATCGGACTTCAAAATCTCCTGAAAACCACGTTTTTCGATTTTCACATTCAAAATATTTGAAAAATCTCTTACAAAGATTCTAGGAGATTTGGAGGTATCATCTCATCCATTCTTTCGATGCTCTAAAGATTGCAATTGATCTCAACCACCCAATCTTATTCCGTATCTCTGCAAAGATTTCAGGATATTTGGAGACCCCATCTCGCCCGTTCTTTCGATCACATGGAGATTGCAGTTAATCGCGGCCATCCAAATCGTTGCCATTCTCTACAAAGTCAACCAAATTGGACATTTCCCTTGTCTTGAAATGCTTCCAAATCCACAAAGATTTCAAGGACAAGTGGCATCATCTTGGACCTTGAATTGTTCCTAAATCTTTAGTGCTTGATCCTGACCACATAAGTGCCTGCCATTTTGAACGTGGCCATGGCTAAAATGGAAGATGCCAAAGAAGAGTGAGAATATTCTAGAAAAATTCGATCTTGGCCATCATTTTTCCTTCCTTTTTCCATCACTCAATCTCCACCCTACACCTTTAGGCTCCTAAGAAGGCAACCCAACTCTCCATGCCCCTATAAATACCCATGCTCTCTTCTTCTCTCAACAGAATTCAAGACTCCCTCTCTCTTTCTCTCTTAAAATTCGTCCATACCTCTCTCTCTCCCTCCATCATTTTCCTCTCTCTTTTTTTATTGTGGAATCTCGCATCGAAAGCGAGGAATCATCATCGAGGAATCATCTTCATCGAGGATCGACACCAAACAACGGAGAGGTAGGCCATCATAATTTTTCCAAATTTTAAGAATAAAATAAGAGGGATTTGTTAGGGCCCATCGGAAATGACATTTCACGGAATGTCTGTTGCATAAGAGAGCAGCCACATGGGCTCACTTTCCAACAGATTTTGTCATGAGGTAGCTGCTCTCCATGCAACGGATGGGTCCTAGCAAACATCGTAGCTTTATATATGCCTTTCCTCACCTCATGTGGTGTCCACAAATAAATACACACTGTGTGTATTCTTTTAACCAAAATAGGGTCACATCTATGCATTACAAATTATGTGTTCTGGTCATTAGTAAAAATCCAACTGAACCATATGGATTTCATCATCCACACCCGTGTGGGTTTTAATTATATGCATTGTGTGCATTAGTTGAACCCAAAACCTACAAAGACCTCGCCCCAAGCCGGACCCAACCCAATTCAGATTGCACCCTGCTGCCCCCCCTCACCCTGCACCACAACCCAACTCGGGTTGCACCCTGCTTAGCCCTTGGTTCACCCTGGTTGCATCCTGCTTAGGCCCTGGTTGCATCCTGCTTAGCCCCCGGTTGCACCCTGGTTCACACCCTGGTTCGCACCCTACTTGCCCCTGGTTAGCCCCTAGTTAGACCCTGGCTAGTCTCGGGTTTGCCCCTAGCTTAGACCCGACTCACTTGCCCCTAAGCCGTACCCAAATTCCAAACCCGAACCGAAAACCCGCGGCCTATCTGGCCTTAACCCAAACCCACGGACAAGTCGGCCTTGATCCGAACCCCTGGCCTACTTGGCCCTGACCCGAAGCCTTAATAGTCCACTCAATTCGCTAAACCCAATCCCTTCCCCCATCCATTACATCATCACATCTCACCCCATTTCTACATGCATCAGACCCCATATACCAACCTCTCACATCTCATATGCTTTTTAACACACAGTCACTACCCTTGTTACCATGCCCATAGCCGCTAACCATGTGCCATGCCCATTCACATGATTCCATCCCCAATAGACTATAATATACCTCATCCCCCATCCATGTTATTCACTCCATCTCACATCTCATAGCTATCATACCCTTAGCCTACATAGAAAAGCATTCATCTAATCCATCCTCCCAACAACCCATTCGGTTACCCCATTGGACTTCACATTCACATTCCCATCCATACAGCACATACCCCATCCCATCTCCACTTAATTTTTTATCCAACAGACCCCATGCTTAGCCAACTAAACCCAACTCAACCCATTTCAACCGGACCTATTTTCCACCCTTACCCAACCCAAGAGACCCCATGCTTAGCCAACTAAACCCAACTCAACCCATTTCAACCGGACCAATTTTCCACCCTTACCCAACCCAACAGCACCCATGCAGCCACCTACACCATGGAGTTTACTCTCACACATTTCACCCATAGCCATCACATTACCTATGGCCATCAGCCCTTTTATCCCATGACCCATGTCCCATAGTTCCAATCAGTCACAAATTTATACCCCATCAGCCCACAACACCCATGCCATGACCTCATAACCATTGCCAACCTTTATAACCCACCTACCCTCATCCTCACATCCACCGACCATCCCATAACCCATCCCTATCAACAGACTTCAGCCCATTCATTTAACTTAAACCCTTAAACCGGTTCAACCCCAACTCGGACCCACAACCCGACCCCAACCCAGTTCAGCCCCGAATCGGTTCAACCCAGCCCAACCCGGTTCAGCCTTAAACCCTTAAACCGGTTCAGCCCCAATTCGGACCCACAACCCGACTCCAACCCGGACCTACACCGAAAGCCGCATCCCAAACCCAAGTCGCAGGCCCAACCCCAAGCCACACGCCGAACCTAGTTCGCCTCACCCAAGCCTCAAGCCGCACCCCAATCCGCACTCAACCCGAACTACCCGATTCAGCCTTATCCAAGCTTACCCAAACCCAACCCGGTTCAGCCCCAACTCGGACCCACAACCCGACTCCAACCCGGACCTACACCGAAAGCCGCATCCCAAACCCAAGTCACAGGCCCAACCCCAAGCCACACGCCCAACCTAGTTCGCCTCATCCAAGCCTCAAGCCGCACCCCAACCCGCACTCAACCCGAACTACCCGATTTAGCCTAATCCAAGCTTACCCAAACCCAACCCGGTTCAGCCTCAACTCGGACCCACAACCCGACCCCAACCCGGTTCAGCCCCGAATCGGTTCAACCCAGCCCAACCCAGTTCAGCCTTAAACCCTTAAACCGGTTCAGCCCCAACTCCTAACCCACATCCGAACCACAAACCTATTGCGCCTAAACCTGTTGATAATACAGTGCAACCAATTTGATATGTACACATGCTATAATCGGTCCAAATTTCTTGTGTGTACAGTACATACACATGCAACCAATTCACAATGTATTGATCCCATTATGTGTGCTGTTCACATGCATGCCACATATCCAATATAAGTGAATGTGTTACACTGTATGCATAATTTGGGCCCAAGTTTTAAATCCACATGGGTTCCACTTCAACCTGACACCAAAGCTAATATGGGTTCCGACCCAAGGTTCAAAGTCCCGATCCACGCGTGTCGTGCACATGTGTAGCCTATCTAAAATTGGTCCAAACCCGAGGCAACTCAGGTCGAACCCGCACCAAGCCTCGGTCTAACCCGCGTCTCAGCCCAACCCAAACCTGGACCTAAACACCTAGCCTTTTAATCCGTGCCCGTAGCATCAAAAGCCTACTCTGCCTAACCCAAATTCCCCTCACCTTACCAAGCCCCAATCCGAGCCCTACACAGACCATAATCCGAGCAAACCCCCAAGCCGCACCTAAACCCACCGCCAATTTGGCCTCGACCCAAACCCCTGGTCCATTCGGTCTCAACCTGCAACCCGTACCTAAACCGCAATTAGAGCTCAACCTGGTCCAAATCGGACCTAACTCTACTTGACCCAACCCAAGCCTAACCCGAGTCCAACTTGAACTCGCATCGTAACCTGAGTCCAACTCAAACCCGAGTCAACCTGATCCAACTCAACCCGAGTTGAACCCAAATCTAAGCCGAGTTGACCCGCCCAATCAACCCTTCCTAACTGAGTTACCTCTTCTTTAACCCAACCGAGTTGCATCCTTATGTCCAAACTCATTAGCCAAAACTTCATCCCTTTTTATTGACTCATTGATGATTCCTCTGCGATTAGCTCCTTCGAGGCTCGTTCCCAATTCAAAAATTCTTTTCAAAAATCTCATTCCCGAACCTGATTCCCAATTCCCAATTTCCAATCCCAGTCATGATCCAAACTCCAGTGGAACTACGTATGGCTTGATCCCCACGACGGGGTACGTAGGCAACTTGGCAAAACCAAGTTCAGCCGCACCTTTCTCCATCCTTCCTGTTCTCTCACACCCTTCTCCGTCTCTTCCACCCCTCTTTCTATCCTTCTCCCATTCTCAAATCATTGATTGCATGTTTAGTTCTTTGGTCATTTTGCACGATTAGTTACATTGCTTCCTATGTTTAGTTTCTTTGCATGTTTCATCATTTAAAAATGTCATGTTAATTGTCTTTGGTAGAAATTGCATGTTTAGTTATTTTGTTTGAATTTGGAACTCTTTGGAATTTGAAAGCCTTAAAGAACCTAAGAACTTTCACCCAATTGGAAAATCACAATTCAAGATCAATTGTAAAAATGTTTTAGGTTCTAAACTTAGAGGTTGCATTTTAGGTTCCCCAATAGAATCTTAGAGCCCAAACTTCTCAAATATACTGAAAATGCAACTTAGGTCCATTGCATTAGATCTAGGTTCATATAGCATAGGTCATTTTAAGTCAAATCAATTAATCAAATTCAACTTAAACTAAATCTCATCAAATCTCATAAAATGTCAAGTCACTCATATAGGCATCTAAGCATTCTAGCTAGGCATTTAGGATCATCACTCCTGGCCCGCATGAGTCTAAACTGTGAACGGTCAAATCATTAGTAATGTTTAGATTTCTAAAATAAAACTCGCATTCACCCCCTTAGTTAAACCTGAATAATTAAAGCTTTAAAAAGTTAGGCAAGGTCGGTGCTGTACACTTCGTGCGGTACACCTTCCGACTTCGTAATCAGGTAACTTACCCAGAATTCAAAATGTAGACCAAATTAACAGAGTTAATCATGGGTCCTAGATCCCTAATCTAGGTGGCGACTCTTGTCAGTTGCTTCTTTCGTGAAGTTAGGACTTTTATCCTAAATTTGTGAAAAAAAGCAATCATATTCAAATCCAATGGACAAAGGCACTATCATCATCATCGTAAAACACACCCTCGTGGGACCACCCCCCTCGGGACGGGATCCACACTATGAATATATTATTTTGTGGCTAAACAAACCCTAAATGTTTTGTTAAGCCGTAGAGAAAGAAATCAGAGAAAGAGGAGGAAAAGACCGAGGAGATCAAGATTTCGGAGTCGAAGCCGCGAATCCAGGTAAGATCTACGAACTATGATCGATTTGGAATACTAGAAACCCTAAAACAAGGGTTGGATAAGAAGAAAGAAATAAGAATTTTGATTAACATGGGTTAGAAATAAGAACCTCCGGACTGATCTTGAGCTTTCTTGGATTCGGTATTATCCTATGATTCCAACGAACTCAAAGTCGATTAATAAGAAATCGAAATCCGAAATTTGAAGTTTGAAGATTCGAATAAGAATCTTTGGCGATTTTCCTTAAATTGTGTGTTCGAATTCGAATAGTGAAATCGGATTTAATGGATTCCTCTCATCGATATGAGTCCATCAGATCCGACCTCGCGCAATTTGGACTCCGAACGAAGAAGTTATGAGATGTTAAAGTTTGTGAAAATTGGGTTTTACCTGGGGCAGTCGACTGGTCCCGACCAGTCGACTGGCTCGTCAAAAAATCGTGTTTTACACCAAAACAGTAATAGAGGGGCAGTCGACTGGCCCGGACCAGTCGACTGGAGCGCCAAAACTGTGTTTAAAGACAAACAATAGTTGAGGGCCAGTCGACTGGTGGGACCAGTCGACTGGAACGCCTGAATTTGGATTTTGAGTTTGAACTTCGACTCTTGGCTTTTGGGTTACCTTTTAGGGCCCTTATTTGTTACTTATGTTCTGTTTAGATCAGGGTGTTGAATCATAATCAGAAATAAGAAAGGCATCGAACATCTTTGAGGTATGTAATAATGTACTACTTTGGGTATTTGTAAACCCTCTTTATTTTGAATTACTATTGACTTTGGAAACCTGTATTGATGCCCTTGAATCTCTGAATTAGCTTTAAGCCTAGCATGTTATTTGTTTCATCTGCTGCTACTTTAGAACCTTTGAAATAACTCTTATGAACTCTGAACCTTGGAAATAACCGTTATGAATATTTGTTCTGAACTTTGAACCTTTGACATTATCAGTTTGAACTTTGAAGTATTGGAACTGTTTGAACACTTTGAACTATCTGAATATTAACCTTTGATACCTTCTGAACACTTTTGTGGAGGCTTGGATATTTCTGAAACCCTGTCATATGAGTGTAGTACAATTGGCAAATTCTGAAACCCACCGTGGGGGTAGTACACTGGAACTTCTGGCCCGTCAGTGGGATAAAACGCTGGCCCTGTCGACTTGTATCTGAACTTGAGAAACTAGTTTCAACACAGTAGACTGTCAGTGTATAAGAAATAACATGTCTTCTGGACCTTGCCGATGACCCCAAAGTGCATTTGAACTCTGAAACCTTTGACTTTGATCAAAACTTAGACATTGAATTGCTTTATTGCACCTTTTATTCAGAACCTTGTTTGGCATACACTATATTCACTTTCTGCCTACTGTTCAGTTGAGAATTCAGTATTCAGTTTTGAGTTTGTTATCTGACTCTATTGAACCCTGTTATGCTTAGACTGTACTTAGAGTAGTGCTTTATTTTGTACTGAGCTTTTCAGCTGACTGTGGTTATTTAACACTTTCCAGGTCTTGGACCTCGTAAGGACAACGAGGAACGGGACACCTAGCTTTGGATTGGACTCTGGATTAGAGATTTAGCTTAGTTATTTTTGATTCATTAGGAAGTGAGTGCTTTGAATAAGATGTAAAGAACATATTGTTTATTTTGCTTTGACTCTTCGGGAGAGATGAGATTTGATTTGTTCTGATTGGTCCTCATTAATTGAACTTTACTATTATAGTTATGGAATACCAGGTTATTTTTTGTTATTTTCTTTGTAGCCTTGTGCATTTGTGAGACTTGTCTTGCATGCTTACGGTGTTGTCATATCCTATGCCCAGGGTTGGGGTTTGGAGCATGACAGAAAAGTGGTATCAAAGCCTAGGTTTTAGGTCCTAGGTAGAATCATTTGAACAAAGGACTTTGATTGTGAGAACTGGGGATTTAGATAAGGAGCAATTAGGAAACGCTTGATACGTTTGTGTGTTTCAGGGACGCCAAATAACACATAAATCAGTCGCGCGGTCAGGACTCAATTATAAATTCAAATGCAACTGGGAACGCTTGGGAAGCATGCGAGTTTGTGATTGAGTAAGAATCATGAGAAATATGTGATGGATAGATATTGGCTCCAAATGAAAATTGTTTGTATTATTACAAGTATGTAATTATGTTAAAGACGGTGTTCTGATTTAGTGTTTTATTGGAATTAGGAATATGTCGACTCGAGGAGGACGTGGTGATCGTGGAACTCGAGTGAACTGTACTAGAGCCCTCAATGATATTATTAGAGGAGATCATAATGTGGCTCAAGAAGAGCCAGTGATTCAGAAAAATTAGAACCAAGGAGTTCAAGAAGAACAAGTAATTCAGGACCCTCTGAATCAAGGGGGTCAGATACCGAATGAGAATCATGAGGCACCTCCGCCTCAAAATGATATTGAACAAGAAAGAACTGAGATGAGGAATTTTATGAGAGCCATGATTGGATAGGAAAACCAACAACGTCAGCAAGCTCCGCAACAGCAACCACAAGTTCAGGAGCCGCCAGTGGCTGGACAGCCACACCAAGTGTTTGAAATTTCGGAGTTTATGAGGCTTTCACCAAAAGTCTTTAAGGAATCAATTGCGGCAGATGATGCTGAATCTTGGTTGGAGAATGCTAAAAAGGCCTTTGAGGCAATGAACTACAATAAGAATGAGGATAGAGTGAAATATGCTACTTATATGTTGGAAGGGAGAGCCCTTCATTGGTGGAAGGGAATTTAAAGAAAATATGAGCACCATGAGGTACCTTTCACTTGAGCGATGTTTCGCATCGAGTTTCTGGCGAGATTCTTTTCTCGCAGTACTTTGTACCGTATGCATCAGAAATTTACCCAGTTGGTGCAAGGAGATATGATCGTGGATGATTATGAAGCGGGATTTGATAGGCTATCTCATTTTGTACCTTCTTTGGTACCTGACGATGAAGCAAAGAGAAATAAATTTGAATTTGGATTAGCTATGTATCTGAAAAAGGGAATAGCAGGATCTACGGCCCCTAAATCATATGAAGACTTAGTGGAAAGGGCAAAGAAACTTGAAGCAGTTCATCAGGAAGCGAGAGCGTATGCTCAAGCTAATCAGAAGAAAACAAATAGATATAATGAAATCAAAGGAGGACAAGCTCCCAGGGGATCAACCCCGAATCAGCAAGTGCCTAAATCTCCTGCTTTCAAAGAGCCTAGAGGAAAGCAAGGAAATTGTTGGGGCAATCAAAATAAGTTAGCACCGAATAGATCAGTTACCCCTAAATGTGAACATTGTGGAAAGAACCACCCTACTGAGACTTGTAGATGGAATACTGGGGCTTGTTTTCGATGTGGCGAGGTAGGCCACAGAATCGCAGAGTGCCCACATCCAGCGGGCGATGCCCAATCAGTTCATGGGACACCTAAGGTTCGAACTCAGACAGTTCAGACTCAGACTATTCAGAGTAGAGCTGCACCTGTTAATTCTCAAGGGCAGCTGTAGACACCCCATTTTGACCGTGCCCTAATCCCTTCATGTTTGAGCAAAGCCTCATCAGATAAATGAGATAGAACCCCAAATTTCACCCCAAGCTAGCTTAGGACCCCAGCTAAGCCCCTGCAAAATTTCAGAAAGAGCCGAGCGCGTTTGCCCAGCAAACTGGCTGAGAAAGTATATGTAGTGCAATCAAGGGGTGGCCCACTAGGTTTTGATTTTTATCCCAAAATCCTTGCTTTTTAATGAAAATTTAGGTCAACCTAATACTTCAAATGCCCATGAACACATATTTAGAAGCCTCGAGACTTCAGAAAAGCCCCTACAAAATCTCAGAAAAATCCGATGAAAATTCTCGGAAAAGACAAGTGGAGTTAGTGCAGTTATCAAATGGGCGGAGGTGATTTAGCCAGATGGGGTCGCGCATTCGTGCGCCCATCAAGTAGTAGTGCCATTATCAACAGATTTTTTTTTTATATATATACAAAAATTCGCGAGGAGAGAAAGAAAAAAAAAATCGTTGTGATCAGAGAGTGAAATCCCCAAATCCCTAGCCCTCTTTCCTTTTCTTCTCCGATCATCCTTCCGACAAGATCGTCGGAGCTCCGGTTGGATTCTCATCTTGATCATCTCATTTTCTTCCTTAGCTAGGGTTAGTTGCTGCTATTTCTACTGTCAAGACCTCTTTCAAGCCCTAGATCTTGCCATTTTTATCTTCTCTGGTTAAGATCCGTCTCTAGCAGATCTAATCTCTAACTAACTTCGGCAAAGTTCCGGCTAGCAAGCTCTTCTTTGTTTCTCATTTTAACCTCCTCTAATCCTCACCATAGCTATTTTCTCCTTCATTTAGTCATCAAAAACCTGTTTGTTTTTTTTTACATCCTCTGCAAAATCTGGTTACATTCATTAGTTCCGGTAGCTTTACAAACATATGAGATCTGTTTATCTCTATCTTCATCTTTGTTATTCCATTGATTTTACGAACCCTGACCTTTGTAGCTTCATCAGAATTTCAGATCTGACAGGTTTCTTAGGATCTGATTAGGTTTTATCCTTTTGTGACTCAAATGATTCATAGCATCGAACCTAAAAATCAGCTGATTCTCTCGAGGAAACCTCGGATTAGAGCGAATTTCAGTTTTTATTAGTTCGTTTGTGGATAGGACAAGTCGATCAGAGTTAAAAGTTTTAAAGAAAGAGGCGAATTGTTCTGGTAAGCTTAATTTTGTAAATTTCCTTGATGATTTTGTCTGAAACATTTAATGCATAATGAATGATTAGGTTTTGAAGTTGATCTAAGTTAATTTGTTTTAGAATTTGAAAGATCTATGACTCTGTGGTTTTATCGTTGTTTTATCTGTTGATTCAATAGTTTTTGTTTCAATCAGTCAGATTCTCATATTTTTCATTCATTTTGCTTTAAATGAATTTGTATGCAAGAGAAAGTGTGCGCAAAATGTTTGAGAAGTCTATTGCTATATGAGTATAGAATCATAAAATGCTTATTTCGTTTTTATTTTTTATTTTTTATTTTTTTTGATTTTATCACCTGAATTTATAAGATGTCTAGATTACTTCTTTAGTTAAGATGATTGATCAAATTTCTATATTATTTTCATTTTCTGGATAGTGTTTGCACATTGATTGATTATAAAGATGCGATTTATGTCTTGCCTGTGGTTAAGAAATCATGTATATTGTAGTCCTATTCTTCTCACCTGATGGTTGCTGATCCCTGATTCTCTGGAGGAACATTTATAAAATCACTAAATGTTCATGGGACGAAATATTACAATGATGGAGTTTGTTGTCCTGGTTAGATATGTCTTGTTTGTAAAAACCTGTTCATTGTTTGTGTGGTTCGATTATTTAAAATGCTTTAATAAGTTTATTGTATTGTTAACTCATAAGGTATAATGCTCGAGTTTACAAGAAACATGCAGTTGTGCTGAATAAGATTGTTAACTATACTATGGAATATTCTTGTTGACAGTTTAAAGAATATTTTGGTTTCATTCCAAATTGCTTGATGATGCCTATATGTTTGTTAAGAATTAGAATAGATATATTTGCCTATAATTATGCAAGGTAGGAGAATATAGTTTAAGTCTAGATATCTTATCACCCGGGGTTTGCTGATTATGTAGAGTTTCAATGTTATTACTGTTTATTATTGTAAAGTGTAAAATAGTGGTAACAGGAGAAATATTCCTTTTCCTTAATTTTCTTAGGCTAATGATCCTTTTATATTTCCTTTTGATGAGAATCATTTTTGTTGAGAAAAAAAAAGAAGACACATGGTTGTTACTTATTGTTCCAGAACCTGGGTAATTGGGAGCTTAAACCTTTATCAATTAAGGGAGGGTTTTTGATAAAAGTTGTATCGATGTGTCATTCTCATAAGGATACTAGAGCATCACCATACTTTGCCATCTATTCTATGTCAGTTGATCTTTGTAAACTGGTAGGAAAATACATCCTTTGTAAGTTAAGAGTTCATAATTTTTATATGCTTTACATGTTCTATAAAGATAGTGTTAACTGGATCAATTGTTCTCCCAGTCAAATAATATTTTCATGTGTCGGCAATGGCTGTCATTAACAGGGTTGTATATATGTGTTTGGTTTTCTGCACTATCTTTGTTGGACTACTTCTCAGCCATATTTTTGATCAAGATAAGACCTGAAAATGATTTCTGATTCTTTAAATGACTGTTTAGGATCTTGGAAATAATCTGAAATTAAGGTTAATGAATAAGAATGGACTATAGAGCATTTTCTATCTATCGGATTCTTGAGGATTGAAATGAGTGTCATATGTAGTATTGATAATGGTGATTTGTGGATTACATTTACAAGAAATGAAGATTTCAATGAGTATTCTATGGTCATTAGTTCAAAATTATGATTCATAGATTCACAGGATAAAAAAAAATGACCTTCATTTTAGTTCGGAAAGGAATTCACAAAATTTAGTTTCAAAATGTTCATTCTGTTATAATTGTTTCTTATCCTATGATAAATAATGTGTTCTTTAAAAGGTTATTTAATCTGTCAATCAAATGGTCTTCCAGAGATGTTTATTTGTAGATAGAAGAATAGAATGGTAGTGAGCTAGTACATTTAGAGACTTTCATTATGTTCATCCAAAGAATAGTGGTTTTCATTGTGATGCCAAGTGATTTCGAACCCACCAAATTATTTTAGGATTATGCATTTAAAAGTTTTTTACTATGTCTACTTATTAAGGGTTTTATGTTATGATTTTCATTGAGTTGTCAAAGGGATTGTGAGCTTACTAAATCATTCTCATTGAGTACTTTGAGTTCAGATACCAAGTGATCTTTCTCAAACTGTCACTTTAAATATTAGGGACATTCACAATATTTTTTGACTTATGACGTTTCATTTTTGGAACTTCATTGTATTTCATGGCTAAAATTTAAACCAATCAGTACTGTTATGTAATGAGTAATGTCGTATAAAAAATTTTCTCAGATATTAATGATAGTAATGTCCTACATTAATGAGTAGGTTAAAATCCTGTTGGTTATAACATTTGTAGTTAGCTAGCATCATCTTAATGACAGGTTTCTCTATCATAGTCATATTTTAAATTTTGTCCCTAACTGTTAAGTAGAAGTATTCTTTAATTTTCATTTGTAAATTTAAGAATTCTATGCTCATACGTCTGAACTTGGAAGGTTTAATTACCTGGTGTCCGTATTACCTCACCATTACATAACCAGTGTTTAACTAGCACAATGATTCATCACATTTTCTGCACATTTATCCCCTTTATTTTTCACTGGGTTAGTACATTTCTGCAATATTTTGTCACCACATCAGCTCACATTTCTACACTGTTTTGGCACCACATCAGCTCACATTTCTACACTATTTTGGCATCACATCAGCTCATTTTCTGCACTGTTTTGGCATTGGATCAGTTCATTTTCCGCATATTTTCGCACTGTTTAGGCACCGGTTTGGCTCATATTTCTACACTATTTGGGTAATAGTTTGGATCATTTTCTGCACTTTGTGTTGAACATTGGTTTGACTCATTTCAATGCACATTTCTGCCCTGTTGGAGCCATAGTTAGGGGTTCATTTCATGCACATAATTGCTCATTAACTCTTTTCAAATATGTATAACTGCTGTCCATAATTTCATCACTTCGAAATCGTGATTTTGGATCAATTAAAGAAGGACAATGTTTCTGTCTCACTATGCACAGCTGCTGCCCATAGTTTCATCACTCTGAAATTGTGATTTTGGATCAATTAAAAACGCACATATCTGTTATTTACTTTGCATGACTGCTGCCCATAGTTTCATCACTTTGAAATTGTGATTTTAGATTAATTAAAGAAGCACAATGCTACTATCTCACTATGTATAGCAATTTATCTTTTTGTAGTATTGTCCTGCTTTAGAAATTGTCCATTATAATTATAATTTCATAGTTAAAAAGAAAGGAAACTCCCATCCTTTATTTTTATTCTTTCACATTGCTTAAATGAGTTGTTCAAACATGTTTGGGAGTATTAGCATCACAGCATATATGATAATAGCCTTTCATTGGTTCATTTTTTATATTATTGATTTATATGGTTCATACACTTGTTCAGTTCATCATGTTGGTTCTGTCATAACATAAGTCTTTATGTTCATTCTATTTATTATGTCAATAAAAGTATTTTTTTTTTAGTCTTAATTTTCTTTTGGAAATTCATTTATTATATTCATTCCTTTTTATTTAAATAAATTGTTAATAGGAAGAAGGAGATCAGATGACTACTCTATTCGATATTATCGACATGAGTACTGTCTGATCTCAAGGCGGGATTAGAAATATTATCATGTGTATATGATATCAGATGATTACTTTGGCATCATCTGATTTCATTGGAGTCCCCGTATTGGGGTTTGTGGTTGGTTTTGAAGTGTTTTGATATTGTTTTTACTTTATTAGGCTATCCAGCGGCTGGTCTGGACTAATTAATGTTATTTATCATTTTATGATTGCTATTAGATTGTATATTCTTCTTTGCTTAGCACTTGATTTATTCTTAGAATAAAATTTGCGATTATCTGGTAGCCTTTTCTTCTCTTTTTGATAGACTAACACAGTCTTATAGATTTCTGTTAAAATTCTTTGATATTAGAATTCCCTCTCGTTGCAAGGGCGATGAAGGCGCTAGCCTAAGCCCATCCTTAGGGGACTCGCTTAGTCCAAGTAGCACTCCTCTCATTTATTTAAAGACTTGTCCAAGTCTTTATGGTGTGTATCCCCTAGAAATTAGAAATCCATTCATTGCAAGGGCAATGAAAGAGTTCTCTAGAGCCCTCTCAGGGAGACAGGCTATGTCTCAGACAGAGAAAGTTGTATCCTTTAGAGACAAGCTTTGTCTCATTAGTGAGTCTATCCTTAGGAGACATGCCATGTCTCATCAGCACCTCTCTTGGAGCTCATCTTTTTGTTTAGGAGTCTCACCCAATCTCATTTTTCTTTCTAAACCTCATCTTTGTGCGTCTTTTGGTTTTGGGAGAACACCTTGCTCGGCTTGGCAACATACCCCTTACTCTTATGGGTATTGGGTTGCACATTTGTTGCACCCTAGGGCTAGGTAGCTGTCCGGCCTGGCTGGGTGTTTTTACCTTTGCCAAATATGCACAAAGTCTCTTTTTCCTTGTTAACATTTTTCTCTATCCTACCTATGTGTATAATAGACTTACCCAGTCTCATTTCTTTTACTAAACCTCCTCTTTGTGCATCATTTGGTTTTGGGAGAACATCCTACTCGGCTTGGCAACATACCCCTTACCCTTATGGGTATTGGGTTGCACATTTGTTGCACCCTAGGGCTAGGTAGCTGTCCGGCCCGGCTGGATGTTTTACCTTTGCTAAATATGCGCAAGGTCTCTTTTTCCTTGTTATTTGTGAGCTTTATCTTAGCTTGATAGTCTCACTAGCACCCTTCTTTATCTCATTTTCTTTTAGGAGACAGGCTTTGTCTCATTAGCACCTCCTTCTTAGAATCCTATTTTCAGAGTCAGTCCTTTGCCTAGGAGTCTGTCCTTAGCTAGAGAGTCTGTCTTTCTTTCAGGATTCAGTCCTATCATCATAGGGGTTAGGATTTTATCCAACCTCTCATCAAATCTTGTATTTTTTCTATCCGCTCTTGTAAGGTATAGGATGCTGTCCAACCCTTGCAGAGTTGTTATTCTGTTCATTTCCCCCCCGCAAAGCATAGGATGCTGTCCAACCTTTGCAGGATGCCAGGAGTCTATCCTCCCTTTATGATGATAGGATTCAATCCTCTTGTGTCAAAAACTCAAAAAAACACTATAAAACAACCAAAATATCAAAAACATCTGAAAAACCAAAAATCTCAAAAATCTTGAGTCATTAGGAGTAGTTAGGAAATCTGTTCCGAACTACGTTGGCTTGATCCCTTCCACAGGGTACGTAGTGCAGCTTGGGATCTTCATCCCAAGTCCAGCCAAACCTTTAAAAATAAGCATTTTAAATCTTTCAAAATTACAAAAAAAATCTTTCAAAATATTGTTTTTTTTTCGAAAGGATCTTCCTCTAGAGTTAGGGGGTTGTCCTAGTTAGAGAGTTTTTGAGTCGGGAGTTGCTCCCTCGTTCATTGTTTGTTTGTTGTGTGTTTTATTTGTTTGTGTTAGAGTTAGGAGTGAGTCCTAGCTAGGAGTTTTACGCCTCCGTCCGGTCAGTTGGCGATCCACATCGCTAATTGATGACTAGGTCTAAGATGCGATAGATCCTACTGTTTTTCCTAGGATATACAGCCTAGCTACACATAGATTATAGGAACCACCTGCATTAGCTTAGGGCTAACCTGCATTTAGTTAGGGCATATAGGGTGTCCAAAAATCTACAATCCATTGGAATTTAAATAATCACACAAAAAAAGCTTTAAAAATCAGTCAGGCCTTTTAGATCGAGTCTAGGATAGAGGTCTAGATGTCTTAGGCATCATAGCTTAGAATAGGTGCGAAGAACTACGTTGCCTTGATTCTCGTGGAGGCGGGGATACGTAGGCTTCTTTGGATGAACATCAGATCATCTAAAGACTCGGGCCTAGGTATAGATTAGAGTTTTAGGGTTGTATGGTATCGAGTCATTTTCTATGTTTTGCAGTGTTTTCTTACTTTATTGCGCAGACCTTATACTTTTTTGGTGTGTCATGCATGTGTTTGTTCATCAGAACTTAGACACCCATTAGGCATGTCACTTATAACCTAGCTATGCTTAAGTGACACATGTTTCTTTTATTTTATCTTGCGTGCCTTTGATTTCATCTCCGAGACATGCATGATTAGATAGACGTCTTCTCGGAGATATTCATTCTCATTTCATATGATTTTCGCCCAAAGCTCTTCAAAATTATTAAGTAAATGGCATAAGAGACCAGGTGTTTGCACTTGGGCGGATGAGGTGCTCTTTAGACCTTCCGAATTCGTAATCAGGCACGAACCCTATTTTATATCTCTGGTTATCCGTTGCAACAGAGCATAGTATGGGATCCAGGGCCCATTTGCCTTTTTCCTTGGATGGCGACTCTTCTTTGTTTAAGGTACGCCTCGAATCTGGGCTAGTCCCCAAATCGAGAGGTATCTCCCTTTGTATCACCACTCATACTGTGAGGGGCACTTCTTTCGAGAGTTCCTTGGTAGAGCTCTCCATTCACGTGGATGATCCTGAGACTTAGTGTGGGGCTCGTTCCCCGCCGCCTCTCTCGGATCGGGGTCCACAGCAGCAAAGGAATGAAGGACCTCGTGTTCCAGCTAGAGCTTATGCTCTCACTCATCAGGACGCTCAAGTTGCTGGCACAGTAGTATCAGTTACTCTGCCTATAGCTGTAGACACCCCATTTTGACCGAACCCTAATAGAGTCGTTAGGGTAGAAACCCTATCAAACTAGTGTTTTAGTGTCGCAAATTTGTTCCCGAGCTAGGTTAGAGTCCCACTAAACTTCCCGTAAAATCTTGTCAGAATCTGAGCACGTTTGCCTAGTAAACGAACCGTGGTAAGTGTCGTGGTGTGAGTTTATAAGGGTGGCGATTTAGCCAGAAATAGGGGTGCCCAGGGAGATATTGGGGTATACGGATTAGTGTGTAACAAAATTAGTTAGGGGAGAATCTTAGGAAGCTTCCTAGGTGGTTAGGATTTCTTCGATCTTAACCCTTGAATCAAAAGGTGATTTGAAGGGTTGAGATCAATTCCAAAGAATATATTTTCACAAAAATTTTCTCTTTTCTTTTACTTGGGCACCCCCCTGCGTGTATAAAAGGTATTGATAAATGCACCAGAGGAGGATGTCCAAGTGGGATAGCAGGGGGTCAAACATATCATTTTCCTTTGGGGTTTTCTTTACTTGGGCGCCCCCCTGCTATTGTAAAAAAATTGCTGCAATTACACTACAGGTGGTTGTCCAAGGGAAAGAAAGGGGGGAGGGGGTCAAATATGTCAGTTACCCTTATATAACCTGTTGGGTTAGGGTTGGGAAGAGGAGAGCTTGATTTTTTTTTAGAAAAAGGAGGAGAGCTAGAAACCCATCTCATCTTCTTCGTTTCCCTCACCCACCGGCCAGCCACCACCACCTTTTCCCACGTCCTCCAACCGATCTTCGCCCACCTACCATTGTAGTCACCCCCATCGCCTCCATCACAGCCACCATTTTCTCATTTCCTCTTCTTCTTTTTCCAACCACCACCCACCACCATTAAATTCGGCCGCTCCCTCCAACCAAACCTTTCTTCTCCGGTCGGATTCTCAACGAAATCCGACAACCCCCATCTCTCTACCACCACCTGCAACACCCAAACCCATTTACCCATCTTCTCCGGTGGGTTCTTCACCGGAATCCGGCTGATCTTCAACCACCTCCAACTCCTCCCTTCAATCTCCACCTCCATCAAAACCCACATCACCTCCATTTTTTTTTTGTTAAACCCATTTGGATTCCCCACAGCCAAACCCATCTCCGGCACCCTCTTCTCCATCTCCATCATCCACCACCACCCTTTTCTTTAACCTTAAACCCATCTCTGCAACTCCCGAGCTCCGGCCTCCTTCTCCGGCAACCTTGCCGGATTCCGGCCGAGCCTCCTCCACCATTAGCCTCTTCTTCATTCATAGCAGCCCTAGACCCAAACCCCTAATCATCGAAACCCCATCTCCACCATCGCCGCCATTATCTCCTCCACCCTCAATCTCCATCAAAACCCACATCAGCCCAAACCCACTTCATTTCTCTTCCCTCTACAACCAGATCCGACCCATTTCAACCAATTTCACCATCATCTCCTCCCTTTTTTACCTTCAATCTAACCCTACTCCAACTCTCCCTAGCAGCCATCACCTCCATCCCATCCCTGCAAACCAACGCCACCATTGTCTTCACCAACAACAGCCACACCCTCCATTTCTCCTTCCTGCAAACCCATTTCACCATCTTCTTCTTCACATCCCCATTAAATCCGGCCATAGCCCACCGGAATCCGGTGACCCTATTATCCCCGACCATCTCAAATCCATATCCCTACCCACCATTTGCGTCTGCACCTCCACGTGAATCCAAATACCGTGCCCATCTCTCTGATTTAGTCGAGAGACCTTGGTTTTGTAGAAGGAATCTGCAAAAAAACAAAAAAAATTAAATATAAAAGTAGAAAAGAGCTTCTGTAGACACCCCCATTTTGCTCCGCTCTAATCAACAAAGAAATTAATGTTTTGTTATCAGTCTTTTTTCAGTGTTTTCTATTTCCGTGTCCGTTTCTTATTTTTCTCAATCTTTTCAATCATTTCTGCCGTATTTCGCATTTTCCCGATAAGTGTTGAGAAGGGTTATTCGCGAGAATCCGAGTAAGAGAGAATTTAGACCCGTTTGGTGGGCCCGCATTGAGCATTTGTTTAGATTTGGATCACACAGGGGGCCCGCATAGTGTTTTAATGAAAAATGAGTTTTGAACCTACTTCGATCTAATGCCTAAAGATGGCCATCAAGGGACGGTCAAGATTATCAAATGGAAATAATTTGGGGCACGTCTCCATTATATTGTGGTCTATCCGATAAACAAATTTGATAAGCCTAAGAAAGCGGTTTTAGAAGGACGACCAAGTTACGTAATGGCCTAACAAATCGATGGTTCAGATCATTTTACCGAAATGGTTTCCTGGGCGCAATTAATTGGTGTTGTGGCCAATCAATGGGATGGATCGGGTTACCCCATGGAAATGGTTTCTTTAAACAGGACCTAACTCGGCAAGTGGCCGATCTTGATCACCTAATAAAGAGGGCATATAAGTGGTTTTTTGAAAGTGCAAGGTTATATAGCCTATTACATGGTATGATTCAAATTATTCGTTTAGAATGGGCCCGCTGTTTGATTAAAGTCTGGAATATTCTGTTAAAAAAGGAGGGACGTTGCCAATAGAAAATAAGATTTATCTAAATATACCAAGAGAATATTAAGGGTTGAGAGTGAAAGAATAAAAAGCAAGAGGAATGAGGTTTTTGGTCTCTTTGGAAATTGGCTAAATCCGGCATGCCATGGAATGGAATTATATGCGGATGATTGATCGAAAGTTGCATGTTGCCTTCTCTGATAAAGGATACTTTATTCTATTGTTAGAAGAGGATAGCAAGGTTGCCATATGAAGTGTGTTGGAGACTCATACGAAAAGGAGAGTGAGGATTGATTAAAAAGGAAGTTTTTCTTCTTTTCTAAGAAAAGGGATGAGGCTGCTGTTTTTTTTTTTGGAGAGTTTTTAGAGAACAAGAAAAAGAGGCGAAGAGCTCTCATCTTTGGGGGGAAAAAAAGAGAAAAACTTTCTTATACCGTGGATCATCTTTGCTTGAAGGATAGCAGACTCTAGGAAAAAGAGGGGAGAATTGGTGACTATTGACAAGAACGGTGTTTTCCTCTCCCCCTCCTAGCTTCTGTTTTTCCTCTCCCCCTCCTAGCTTCTGTTTTCCCTCTTCCCCTCCTAGCTTCTGTTTTCCCTCTTCCCCTCATAGACTATGCTTTTCTATCTCATCCTCTCACCCTCCGTTTTTCACTCTCCATCCCTCTCAATCTTCCCTCGGTCATCCCTCTCTGCTCTCTCTCTCTGGTTTCACAGCCCTCTTGATTCCTCTACCTCCACAGCCTTATCATAGCACTATCTCCCTCACCTTCTTCAGTACGCCAAAGCCAAAGCAAGGAAAAAAATAATAAGAAACAAAAAAAACAGAGTGCTGCCTCGTTGCACCTCTCTGCCTCGCTCTCTCAATCATTCAGGCATCTCTCACCCCTCAAGCACAGCAGTAGCCTCCCCAACAGATCTCTCGTCTCTCTGTGAAAGATAGAATAGGGTGGCTCTGTTTTCAGCCGCTCAACAGCAGCTCTCTAAAAAAAGAAAACGGTGACTCTGTTTTGGGTCTCAACGACAAAATTTATGTAATCCTTCAAAAACAAGAAAGAAAAGTGGTGGCCTTGATCTTCCTCAGGAGTCACCCTCTCCCTCTCTGTTACCCACACTCACTCTCCCTTTCTGTTTTTCGAACACTCACCCTCGAACTCTATCTTTATCTCTCTCATTCTCTCTTATTCTCACACTCTCTATCTCACTCATTCTCTCTTACTCTCACATCCTTCTATCTTTCTCTCTCAAAGTCTCTCTCTATCTCTCTCTCTCCACAGTGAGAAAAGCTAGATAAAAAAAAAGAAAGAAGAAGAAAGAAAGAGAAGAAAGCGGAGCGGATCGAGCGTCGGCGGGATTTCTCGGACTCTTCGGCTTTTGGATTCGGCGAGAATCTCCACCACAGGTAGGTGCACTCTTCTCAGATTTTTCCATGATCATTTGGCATTTTTATATATTTTTGCATGATTTTTAGCATTTAATTATATTTAATTCCAAATTATATGTGTGTGCTCAAAATCATGATCTACATGAGTGTTTTAATTCCGATTCGTCTCGAAATTTAATACACTGATCTATTTAAATAGAGTAAAATAACCATCGGATCGGATCGGATATTGAATCAAAGGATTTTGAAAATTTGAGTAAAGAGTGGAATTTTATTTAAAATAATGGCTGAGAAATTACAAAATTTGAAAAAAATAGCTATCTGAGGATGATTTATTTTGTGGAATTTCAAATTTTTCTTGTGTTAATCACATCAGAACAAGATTAAAGGACATTTTCCGGAGTCGTAATTTTTTCAAAAATCATGTTTTAAAAATAGAAAACTCTTCGAAAACATCTTTTTGACGAAGAAACATAAAATATATACTAAATAGATTCTAAAATTAATGAAATTTCGTGGGAAAATAATATGGTACTGATATATTCTACCATGAATTTTAAATAATTTTTGGATTCTTTTTGGTATATTATTTGATGCTTTCTTTGAAAATTATCAGATTCTGTGAGACTTTTTACTGACATCAGATCACAATTAAAATTCTCAAATTTTTTTCAGTAGTCTTATATTTCATATTTCTTGCTGCTGTAAAATTTTCAAGTGATTTAGAGTTTTTTTCCTAAGGGTTGTAGCGTAAATCCATAATCTGGTCTTCCAATTGAAAAATCCGTAATTGGTAGTAAATGGTTTTTAAAATTTATGAAAATCTCACAGAATGCTATTTTTACTCATATCTTATTTCTGTAGAAATTTCAATAAAATTAGATTTCTATTATTAGTAGTTTCTGTGTTATTTGAACAATCTGGTCATATTATTGTTAAATCAAAATTAAATAGGAGCTTAATGTAAAAATCTGTAAAACTCTTTCAGTAAGCTACATACATTCCCATCTTCTTGCTATAGAAATTTCAATTCATTTCGAATTCGTTTGCAATAACTTCACTTGTAAAATCACTCATATGGTTTAAAATTGATAAAATCCATTGAAAAATTGAGATTAATTAAAAATCATCATAAAGTTTCTAAAGAACCTTGAATTTTTGTCACATGTTCACTCCTTAATCCATTGAAACATAAATCTTAGGATCTTTAGATTTTCCTGATAAAATGGCCAGTGCATCCATAATCGTATCCCAATTGCAACCGATCTTTAACAATTTGAATATTTAAGCTATAGCATGTTATTGGCTCCGAGGTTACTGTCCACGGAAATCCTGAGATATGCCAGGCAATAAGGTGCCATAACCTAAGTATTCAATTGCACAAGGAAAGAGCGCACGATTCCCTTCCTTGTATGCCATTCGAGGCCGAAATTGGTGAACCATAGAACCTTTGGTATTCCTTAAATGTCCAGAAACCGAAAATCCTTGAAATCTGAAATTAATTAACTTTAAGAACTTGAATCGATTTGTCTCGAGTCTTTCAGAACCATTGGATTATGGTTTCCGATATAAGAACCATTAGAGCCCAACTTATGAACACTTATGTCAGGTCGTGTCCTAGGTCTTAGGGAGTCTTAGGTTTTAGGGAGTCCTAGAGTTAGGAGTCCAGCCTCATCACGGACGTTTGCTATGGATAGCAACCGTGCCATAGGTCTAGTTACACTAGTCACCCAATCTTTCCCTAGGACAAACCTAGTTACCTAGGATGTAGGTTAACCTGCATTAGTCTAAGGAACAACTTGCACTTAGATAGGATCATATAGCATCTTAGATGAAATCCTAGGATAATAAAATCTTCAACTTGAATTAAAAAACTTCTCTTAAAACTGTTGAAACAGTCAATCCAGTCTAGATCGGTGTCTTAGTTGAGTTAGGCATAAGTAGCTTAGCTTAGGTGCACCGAACTACGTCGACTCTGATCCTAGTGAGGCTTGGGTACGTAGGCAGCTTGGATGTCTGATGGCATACCAACCGCGAGTCGGCTCCACAACAAATTGTGGGGTTTTGTATATTAATTTTCTTGTAAATTCTTAATTAAATCACTTAGGATTTTCCATGAAATTAGAATTTTATGAGAGCTTTCACCTAGATTGAATCCAGACAAATTAAGAAATTAAGATACACATTTAGGATTCACACTGAAATTAGATCATATGATGCATGTCACATAGTTCGCACATTAACAAAGAGTTGAATGAGCCATTTAAAATGAATTTAAAAGAGTTAACTTCTGGAATTGAAGACCGATTATCGAGCAGGAATGGTGCATGTGGTGGATAACTCCCCATACATTCCATTCTTGTAACCAGGTAGCGAGTCTAGATTTCTGGTTAATTATGGGTCCTAGATCCCACATCTAGGTGGCGACTCTGTCAGTCTCTTTTGTGTGGAATTCGGATTGCCTTAGTGATCCCAAGTTCACATAAAAGATGAATTAAAATCAATAATAAAAATGCACACGCCAATCGCGTGGGTACAAGAGACCAAGAGAGAGCGTGGCGGCACGCGCCCCACCCCTCTCGCGGGATCGGGTCCCACAGTTTCGCGACTCTGCTGGGGATCACCTAACTTCATCAAAACTTCAAAGGATAACTCATTTGGATTTAATTTAACTGGCTCATAAAAACTCTATCTCTCATATACTTGTTAGATTAGTTTGTCTTGTCTTATTTTCTCATCACATCATACTCAAACTTAATCTAACAAAACCTGAAGGCATCATAGATTGCGCAAACTTATTGCACACACTTACATCACTTGCATCTAAACCCTTGCATCTCACGTGCACACACATCCTATTTTAGAAACCCGAAGTGTTATCTAGCATGGTTGACTGGGATCTCATCACCTGGTGCCTCTGTGCTAGAGAAGCATTCCACCCTTAGCCTAGCACCTTATGGTGCGTAAACGGATCTCTTGTTCACGTACTGATACGCCGGACACCGATACAGTATATCGAATATGGATTCGCGCTAAGGGAACTCTTGGCCTTACCCCTAGATTCACCCACACATGCATGTAGTATACGAACACATGTGCATCACGTGTGTGAGCCTAGTTTAGGATATCCTACCCATTTGTGTCTAGAATAGGCCGTAGTCCATCTTCCAATGGCTACGATCGGTCCTAAGTACACAAACAAAGTCATGAGTCGAGATCCTCTCTCCACTCTGCTAGATTAGGATTAGGGTTTGATGCCTTCAGGTAACACTGTTAAAATGTGCGAAGATTAAAAACTTTCCCTTTGGGGTTAGGATATAAATCCCATAATTTCCAAAGATCTCATAAGATTAGTCATTCATGATCTATCCGTTGAAAACAATCCTATGCTATCTCATCTAATCTCTTGATTGTACGTCTTTCAATCCTCTATCATGTGATTCGATCATGTATTCATACTTTCTTTGTACTGGCAGGAACTTATCCCAATCTCGTGTTCATATAAATCCTGATCATTCTTGTATCCCTTCTCTTGGCTTACAGGCATTATGTCTACTCGTACAATTCTTGATTGGATCCGTGGTACATTAAGAGAATCTCACATCTATGCCATAAGTGAGCAAGAGAAAAATCTCTTCGGCTATGTGGCAACCATTAAGCTCGATTGGGGATTACTCTATGCTGCATCAGAGTGTTGGGATCCCGATCATCACGTCTTCCGTTTTGGCAACCAAGAAATGTGTCCCACCTTTGAAGAATGGTGTGCCTTATTGGAATATCCTGTGGATGGCCCTCTAGTGAAGCCATCATGTGTTCCAGATTATCGTCCTTTGTTCCTTCGCTTAATGAATAATCCAGATAATCCATGAACTCTTTCATCAAAGGCCAAGAAGTGTCCATGCAACAACTGATTGACATTTACCCTCCTATTGGACACATTGGTGCTGTTGATATTCAAAAAGCCCGACGTCGCACTTTGAGATTCTGCTCCTTCGCCAGATTCCTCACTGTCCAGCCTTCTCGCTTTACGTCAGCTGTTCTTTTGGACCTCGTTGATCAAATGGATCGTGGCGCCAATCCAATTCCTACTATACTTGCAGAAACCTTCAATTGGATGATATGGCTCGCCTTTGTGCCAGCTCAGGTCCAGGCTCTTATGTTCGCTCTTTTGTTGGGTCCTTCTCGGGATGTCCTGCATTACTCCAGGTGTGGTTGTGCCACAAGCTAAAAATTGCAGCTCCTGTCCATTTCGATCATACGTTATACACCTTCAGTGAATGGCGTCATGATGTTTCTTTCGATCATAAAAGCGATTGGGTTGAATGGTTAAATTCTCGCCAACAAGATCAGATTTATTGGGAAATTCCTGGAATCCAAGAAGCCGTCTTCAACACTGGAGAAGCTAACTATGTTCGCCTTCTTGGCCTAAAAAAGACTTCCTTCTATGTTCCTGCCAGGATTCAGCGTCAGTATGGAAGGGAGCAATCCATTGTGCCTCCCCTTCGTCATTTCTATCCCCCTGAAGATCTCAAGCCCAAGATTGTCAAAGCAATTTCATCTGCTTGGGATGCCAGAATCATCAAACCTTTAAAGGAGTCAGTAGAGGAAGAGTATCGTCCAAAGAAAAAGTCTAGAAAGAGTGATTAGTTTCATGTTTAATCTTATCCGTTCATCTTTGAAAGAATAAACCATGTACTCGAGCTTTAATGATTAATCAATAAAGTCCATCCTTCTCTTTCATCAAGTTTGTCTATATGTGCATCATCGTCTATTCTTCTTTTTTATTTTAAAATATGTCTTTCAAATATTTCAGGGCAGTGAATACCATAGCTAACCCTACTACTCCTTGGGTTCGGATCTCTTCTCGATTGAAAAGGACATCTGTCTCCCCGCCACCTTCTTTGAGAACCCCAGCATCTCCCTCTTTCTCAACTTCATCCTCACCAATGGCAGACAACCAAGATGGTCTTCCACCCGCTGCTATCACCGATACTCTCACTTTGATTCTCCAGCAGCTTCAAGAACTCAAAGAAGAAAACCGAGTTATCAAGGCTCAGCTTTCTGAGAAGTTGGGACCGTCGTTATCCAAAGATAAAGGGCCCATGCACCATACAGCTACTTCAGCCGCACCTGCCCAGCCAGTGTTCATCCCTATCCCTGACAAAACTGAAGAAGATTTGGAAAAAGAGCAGTACAACGAGGATCGCAGTAGGCCTTCTCAGTCCATGGTTGATAAAGCTGTTATGGAGAAATTAGAAACTCTTACCAGGAAGGTACAAGACATCCAGTTTCAAGACCAGGGTGGTTTCAATCCAAGTGACCTTACACTGTTTCCCGAAATTCGCCTTCCTACTAATTTTCAAATGCCAGATTTCGACAAATATGATGGTGTGGGTTGTCCAATCACACATTTGCAAATGTTCACCATCATGTGTCAGCCTCAAGGCTTATCTCCTGAGCAAATGGCTCAATTGTTCCCAGTTTTCCTAACCAAGGTTGATAGGAGATGGTTCATGGTCCTAGACAAGACTCGTTGTAGGACATGGAAGGATATCGGTGAGCAATTCATCAGGCAATTCAAATATGATGATGGGACAGAAATCATTAGAAAAGATTTAGAGAGAACCAAGCAAGACTCGAGGGAATCCTTTCTGATTTTCGTGAAAAGATGGAGGAGACTAGCAGCTCAGATGAAGGAGCGCCCGTCTGAGGAAGAGCAGGTTCAAATAATCATGAAAAACATTTCTCCCCAACTCCAGTATCACATGTCATTGCAATATTATCCAGACTTCAAGCACTTCATTGTGGCAGGCACCCAGATAGAGGAGGCTATGGCTCAAGGTGTATTCAACCGTAGCAACCCAAACCCCAAGTCAGTAGTATCTCTCGTTCCAGTGCTCAGTCCTCTAAATCCCAAGAACCTTTAGTGATGGACTATGCTCAACCCGCGACCGCACCTCGGCAACAAACCCGGGTAGAATTTACCCCTCTTCACATTCCATCTTCAGAGGTGCTTAAGCAGTGTCTCGCTTCAGGTCGCATAACCCTACCTGCCATCCGGCCTCCCCCCAATCCTTTACCTGCAAATTGGCGAGCTGACCTGCACTGTGAGTATCACAGGGGTCCTGGTCATCTTACTGACAACTGCATTGCTTTGAAATTTAGAATCCAGAAACTCATTGATGAGAAAGTCATTGCATTCCAACCAAGACCTAATGTTACCCAAAATCCGTTACCTAGTCAAGCTAACCCTCCTGCTGCCGTTAATGCGATAACCATAGGAGATTCTGTTTTCCCTCTTCCCCTCATAGCTTCTGTGTTTTCCTCTCCCCCTCATAGGCTCTGTTTTTACCTCTTCCCATCATAGACTCTGTTTTTTTATCTCATCCTCTCACCATCCGTTTTTCACTCTCCATCCCTCTCAATCTTCCCTCGGTCATCCCTCTCTGCTCTCTCTCTCTGGTTTCATAGCCCTCTTGATTCCTCTACCTCCACAGCCTTATCATAGCACTATCTCTCTCACCTTCTTCAGTACGCCAAAGCCAAAGTAAGGAAAAAAATAATAAGAAAAAAAAACAGAGTGCTGCCACGTTCCACCTCTCTGCCTCGCTCTCTCAATCATTCAGGCATCTCTCACCTCTCAAGCACAGCAGTAGCCTTCCCAACAGATCTCTCGTCTCTCTGTGAAAGATAGAATAGGGTAGCTCTGTTTTCGGCCACTCAACAGCAGCTCTCTAAAAAAAGAAAACGGTGACTCTGTTTTGGGTCTCAACGACAAAATTTCTGTAATCCTTCAAAAAGAAGAAAGAAAAGTGGTGGCCTTGATCTTCCTCAGGAGTCACCCTCTCCCTCTCTATTACCCACACTCACTCTCCCTTTCTGTTTTTCGAACACTCACTCTCGAACTCTATCTCTATCTCTCTCATTCTCTCTTATTCTCACACTCTCTATCTCACTCATTCTCTCTTACTCTCACATCCTTCTATCTTTCTCTCTCAAAGTCTCTCTCTATCTCTCTCTCTCTCTCCACAGTGAGAAAAGCTAGATAAAAAAAAAAAAGAAGAAGAAAGAAAGAGAAGAAAGCGGAGCGGATCGAGCGTCGGCGGGATTTCTCGGACTCTTTGGCTTTTGGATTCGGCGAGGATCTCCACCACAGGTAGGTGCACTCTTCTCAGATTTTTCCAGGATTATTTGGCATTTTTATATATTTTTGCATGATTTTTAGCATTTAATTATATTTAATTCCAAATTATATGTGTGTGCTCAAAATCATGATCTACATGAGTGTTTTAATTCCGATTCGTCTCGAAATTTAATACAATGATCTATTTAAATAGAGTAAAATAACCATCGGATCGGATCGGATATTGAATCAAAGGATTTTAAAATTTTTAGTGAAGAGTGGAATTTTATTTAAAATAATGGCTGAGAAATTACAAAATTTGAAAAAAATAGCTATCTCAGGATGAATTATTTTGTGGAATTTCAAAATTTCCTTCTGTTAATGACATCAGAACAAGATTAAAGGACATTTTCTGGAGTCGTAATTTTCTCAAAAATCATGTTTTAAAAATAGAAAACTCTTCGAAAACAGTTTTTTGACGAAGAAAAATAAAATATATACTAAATAGATTCTAAAATTAATGAAATTTCGTGGGAAACTAATATGGTACTGATATATTCTACCATGAATTTTTAAGAATTTTTGGATTCTGTTTAGTATATTATTTGATGCTTTCTTTGAAAATTATCAGATTCTGTGAAAAGTTGTACTGACATCAGATCACAATTAAAATTCTCAAAATTTTTATAGTAGTCTTATATTATCTATTTCTTGCTGTTGTAAAATTTTCAATTGATTTGGATCTTGTTTCCTAAGGTATGTAGTGTAAATTCATAATCTGGTCTTAAAATTGAAAAATCCGAAATTGATTGTAAATAGTCTCTGAAATTCATGAAAATCTCACACCATGCTATGTTTATTAATATCTTATTACTGTAGAAATTTCAATGAATTTAGATTTCTATTTCTACTAGTTTCTGTGTTATTTTGACAATCTGGTCTCATTATTGTTAAATCAAAATTAAATAGGAGCTTAATGTAAAAATCTGTAAAACTCTGCTAATAAGCTACATACATTCCCATCTTGTTGCTGTAGAAGTTTCAGTTCGTTTCGAATTCGTTTGCAATAATTTCACTTGTAAAATCACTCATATCGAAGTTGATAAATTCCATTGAAAATTCGAAATTAATTAAAAATCATTGTGAAAATTTTCAAAGAACCTTAAATATCTGTCACATGTTCAGTCCTTACTCCATTGAAACAGACATCTTAGGATCTTTAGATTTCCCTGAAAAAGTGGCTAGTGCATCCATAAATCATATCCCAATTGCAATCGATCTTAGACAAGATTAAAGGACATTTTTTGGAGTCGTAATTTTGTCAAAAATCATGTTTTAAAAATAGAAAACTCTTCGAAAACATCTTTTTGACGAAGAAAAATAAAATATATACTAAATAGATTCTAAAATTAATGAAATTTCGTGGAACAATAATATGGTACTGATATATTCTACCATGAATTTTTAAGAATTTTTCGATTCTGTTTGGTATATTATTTGATGCTTTCTTTGAAAATTATCAGATTCTGTGAGAATTTTTACTGACATCATATCACAATTAAAATTCTCAAAATTTTTACAGTAATCTTATATTTTATATTTGTTGCTGTTGTAAAATTTTCAATTGATTTGGATCTTGTTTCCTAAGGGATGTAGTGTAAATTTATAATCTGGTCTTAAAATTGAAAAATCCGAAATTGATAGTAAATAGTCTCTGAAATTCATGAAAATCTCAGAACATGCTATGTTTATTCATATATTATTACTGTTGAATTTTATCAAATTTAAACCATATGAGTGATTTTACAAGTGAAATTGTTGCAAATGAATTCAAAATGAGTTGAAACTTCTACAGCAGCAAGATGGGAATACATGTAGCTTATTGGAAGAGTTTTGCAGATTTTTACATTAAGTTCATATTTAATTTTGAATTAACGATAATAGGACCAGATTGCAAAAATAACACAGTAACTACTATAAATAGAAATCTAAATTCATTGAAATTTCTACACTAACAAGATATAAATAAACATAGAATTTTGTGAGATTTTCATGAATTTTAGAAACTATTTATTACCAATTTCGGATTTTTCAATTTTCAGACTAGATTATGAATTAACACTACATCCCATATGAAACAAGATCCAAATCAATTGAAACTTTTACAGCAACAAGAAATATAAAATATAAGACTACTGTAAAACTTTTATGAATTTTATCTGTGATCTGATATCAGTAAAAATTCTCCCAAAATCTGATAATTTTCAAAGAAAGCATAAAATGATATACCAAACAGATTCAATAAATTCTCAAACATTCATGGTAGAATGTATCAGTATCATATTATTTTCTCACGAAATTTCATTAATTTGGTAATTCATTTAGTATATATTTTATTTTTCTTCATCGAAAAGATATTTTTGAAGAGTTTTCTATTTTTAAAACACGATTTTCGAGAAAATTACGATTCTGGAAAATGTCCTCTAACCTTGTTCTGATGTGATGAACACAAGAAAAATTTAAAATTCCAAAAAATAGATCATGCTGAGATGGCTATTTTTTCGAATTTCGTAATTTCTCAGCCAATATTTTAAATAAAATTCTACTCTTTACTCAAATTCTAAAAAACCATTGATCCAGTGTCCGATCCGATCCGATAGTTATTTCACTCTATTTAAGTAGAACATCGTATTAAATTTTGGGACGAAATGGATTTGAAACACTCATGCAGATCATGATTTTTAGCTCACACATTTAATATTGAATTAAATTTAATTAAATGCTAAAAACCATGCAAAATTCATAAAAAATGCCAAATCATCTGGGAAAAATCTGAGAATAGTGTACTAACCTGTAGGCGAGATCTCTGCCGAATCCGAGAGCCGAAGAACCCGAAAAATCCCGCCGACGCTGCGATCCGACCCGTTTTCTTCTCTTTTTTTTGTTTTCTTTTATTTCTCTCACGGTTGGGAGAGGGAGTGATTGGGAGGGAGAGTGATTAAGAGAAAGAGAGATAGATAGATAGAGAGGTAGATAGAGAGATAGAAAACAGATAGATATAAGATAGAAAAAGACACAGACAGATAGATAAAAAAATAGAGAGAATGTAGGAATAATAGAGAGACAAAGATTGAGAGGTTGAGAGTAACAGAGGGAGAGCAGAGGGGTTAATGGGGGTAACAAAGGGAGAGTGGAAATGACCAAAAAAGCAGAGGGAGAGAAAGGCCGTGAGATGTCTGTGTAAACACAGATACTCTTTTTTTTTCTTTTAAAATTTCATTACGGGTGAGAGAGTAGAGGGAGAGAGGGAGAGAGAGTATGAGAGGGAGAGAGAGAGAGAGAGAGAGAGAGAGAGAGAGATAAAAAAAAACAGAGTGTAATAAAAACGTGAAAAAGCAATGCTCTGTTTTTTTTTTTTTTTTTTTTGCAACAAAAGGTGTAGAGGTAGGGAGTAGAGAAAAGCCGGGGTAGGAGAACAGAGTGATGAGAATCGGTGAGGGAGAGTGAGGGAGAGGAAGTTGAGAGGAGGTTGAGATGAACAGAAAAAACGGAGAGATAGGATACGAGATATGCCTGGGAAATAGATGTAGGGAGTGAAAACAGGAAAAACAGATACTCTGTTTTTTCCGTGAAATAAAAGCTTGGGTTTTATGGGGTTGCTTTAAAGAGATAGAGGAACCAAAAGATCGCTGAGAGTGTGGGGAGATGGTGAGATACGGAGTGATGACCAAGGGAGGGTTGAGAGGGGTGGAGAGTGAGAGTGGGCGGTGAGAGATCGTGGAAACAGAAGTCGGGAGATGGAGCGATGAAGGGGATAAAAACACAAAGACAGAGAGCCGTTCCTCCCTTCTTTCTATCAAAACTGATGTTCTTGAGAGAAAAAGAAACCGAGCTTGCTCCTCCCACCTACAGACAAGAGCTTTTCCTCCTTTTTTTTTCTTTTTTTTTTTAGAGCTGCTCTTGTTCTTTTCCAACAACAGAGCCACCCTCTAGCCACTCCTCACCGTTCTTCTTCTCTTTTTTCTTCTTCTTTCCCTGCTAAAACAGAGCCACCTTCCTTTTTTTCTTTTTTAGAATCTGCCCTCTTTTGACTCCACCTTTACCAAACGTAAATGGCTTCTTCTTTTCCTTTTTAGAATCCTTCCCCACAATTAGCTTGCTTTCCTTTTAGAAAAAGATGGTTTCCACATTTTCCTTTATAATAGAATGACTGCTTTGGACCTTTTCTCTTTGAAATGGCAAAATTACTCCCCTTTCCGCATTCGTCCAAAGCTCCCCTGATTGATTTCCATAGGACCATCCGAACCATCCAATTAGCTACACTTTGCAACTGACCACCATGAGACAATCCGAAATGTCCATTAACGGGCCATGGTGCAAGCAGGTTGTGTCTCCGAACATCTTCTATAGGATGATCCAAACAGTCCAAATGGTGGGCTGATCCGAGCCATCCAACTCATGATCTATCGAGTGAGTGACTCGGATCATCATAATACGGGCCCCATTCCATGCTAGGTGAGCTTATTTTTTTTAAAATTTGACCTCTGAAATCCATAATGACCTTTATGGATGACCCAAATACTTTAGTTGGGCCAACTTACTCGGCCCAAAGCTTTAAAAAAAAATGCACAGCGCGACCCCACCAAATGGGTCCAAACTCTCTCTGGTTTGGATTTTCCTGAATAACTCTTCTCGACACCTCACAGAAAAATGCGAAACACGGCAGAAATAATTTGAAAAGATCGAGGAAACATAGGGAGTGGACACGGGAATAGAAAACACTGAAAAAGGACTGATAGCAAAACATTACTTTCTTTGTTGATTAGAGCGGAGCAAAATGGGGTGTCTACAGATGCCCCTCTTTGGTAGAGATGACGTAGTCATCGAATACCAAAGCAAAGCGACATAACCATTTTGCGCAGCTTTAATCAACAAAGGACTCTACACAAAACGGAACCTAGACGCAAACATTTACTACCTAATGCAAGACCCTAAACGAAATCCTAGAATTGGAATGCAATAAAAAATCCCGCTGCAGTGCTGCTCACAAACGAGCAACTAAAGAATGAGATACCACTTTTGAATGGATTCTGAAGAGGATGAAATACCATATTTATACGGATCCCAAGAAAATGAGATATCACATTTGTGTGATGCTCAAAGAGAATAAGAGACCATAGTTGTATGGACTCGAAGAGGATGGAATACCATATTTATACATTTGCTGGATCCCCAGTCCTTCTGTACATTTGGCTCTGTTTAAAACTCCAAATTTATGTACCTTTGCAAAACAAAGACTTTACCTTGTCCAAGTTTGAGCAATGGGAACACAAAACTTTCTCCTATACTAAGGATGAATGGATTGAGTGGTTAGCTTCTGGTCAAGCTGACCAAATTACTTGGTGGTTCCCTGTTTATCATCAGTTTGTAACCCAGACCCGAGCTACTAGAATTGTTCAATTTCTTGGTCTGGGGAAAACCTCATTCTATATCCCGGACTGTATCTTTCGTCGGTTCGGAGGACTTCAAACTGAATGTTCGCATGGGGATTTTCGAACTGGGTTTTATCTCCCAGCACCTGATCGTCCTCTTGTACAATTCAATCGTCATATTGCCGAAGAAATCTGTAGAGATTGGGATTATAAAGTAATGCAATCATCGTGGAGCATGCGAGTCAAGACTTATTATGGAGTGTCTGAAGGGTATTATCAGTGGTTATTGGAGGACATCGAAAATCGTAAGCCTAAGAAGGCCAGACTGGAGGAAAAAGATGATTGAGAATCTTAATCTATCTTATGTCCTAAGCATCTTGTAGTCCAGAATTTCAATATTATGATCATGTTATCCTTTATTTTACCAGTTTATCTTTGTAATCAGATCAAGTTTTATCAATGAAAGTGTGTTTGTTTTCTCTTATCTTTGTTTGCTCAGAATGTCTTATTTCACTCATCATTCATTTAATCTAATATGTTCATTTCCATTCAGGATTCTGAAAGAGAGCAACCATCGCTCCATCAAAAGATAACCAGTCCAAACCTACATGGTCTAGACCTTCCTCTGTCTCTAGACTTGTCCGTCACTTTGACTCACCTGTAGCATCCAGAGAATCTTATCCCCTACACTTAAGTTACCTAACTCATCTGAGTCTGACCTAATGGCTGATTCAACTGATCCCATGTTGGTCATACAAGAAATGTTGAGAAACATGTCTCGAGATATATCAGGATTGAAAGATGAAATGCCATACTAAAATCCCAGAATACCGACAAGACCTCTACTTCTAGAGCGCCTGTCATCCAACCTCCCCCCTGCTACATTTCCTAACCCCAATAGACCTCATATTCCTCCCGTGGAGATAGACCTCGACGAGGACCAATATGCCGAAGAATATTGTGCTCCACAGACGAATAAGGAGAAGGAGTTATTCAGTATGTGTCAGAAGATGGCTAGGGACATTGAAAGCATGAAGTTCCAAGGGCCAAAGAGGTTCGATATTTCTGAATATTTTGAGATCCTTAGTGTAAATTTACCGCCAAAGTCCAAGGCACCAGATTATGATAGGTATGATGGCACTGGGTGCCCAAGAAACCATGTCAGATGGTTTATTACGCTCTCTCAGCAACATGGGCTGAGTCGTGAACAAATGGCCCAACTATTTCCCATGTCTCTCATAGGAATAGCTAAAAAGTGGTTTTTGAGATTGAAGCTTGAGGAAACCAGGACTTTGGACGATATATCGAACCTGTTTGTTGAATAGTCTTCAATGGAGGAGGGGATCGAAATAACAAAGAGAGACTTGAAGCAGCTAAAGCAAGGTCCCCAAGAAACTTTCACGTTGTTTATTAGGCGCTGGAGGCGCAAATCTGCACAGTTGAGTCAGAGGATGCCAGAAGATGATCAAATCAAATTAGTGATCAAAAGTCTATCCCCACAATACTTCCATTTTATGGCGCCGTGGCATTATCCAACTTTTGATCATTTGATAAAAACTGGCACCCAGACAGAAGACGCTATAGCTAAGGGCCTTAGAGCAAAGACATTGTCTGATGTGCGAGAAGGCAAGAGGCCTATGGCCCCACCTAAAGAGGTCCATGTAGTGAATTATTTCAAGCCAGCTTTTATATCAGAGGCCAGGGTGTAGACACCCCCATTTTGCTATACTTAAAAAAGCAAAAGATTTGGTAGTTTGTCAAGTTTCGAGTCCATATTCCACCTAGGATTAAGCATCTGTGCATTTTAGGGTAGATTTTACCTCGTTGAAGGAATTCTGAAGTTGATTCACGATCCTAAAGGTTTCTAGGGTGTTCCAATGGTATCTAGAAAATAAAATTCAAGTTTCCAACCAATTGAAAAAAACCTGTTATTTTTAGAATTTTTGGGGTTTCCCTCATTTTTGCCCATTTTTACACTACAGGGGTATTTTGGTCATTCCCGATGTGTCTCGTTTGACCCCCGAGTTATATTTGAGAAATCTTAAGTGATTTTACAAATTTTGAAAAAGCTGCTATTTTTAAAAACTCATGGGACTTTCACATTTTCATCATCTTATGGATATTTCAATCATTTCTCATATATCCAAAACCATCTCGAGGGTACGGCTGATGGATTAGGAGTAATTTCTTAAGATTTGGGAAACCTGCTAAATTTAGATCTCTCAAGATTTTCTCTTAGTCTTGCACTTCAGGGGTATTTTAGACATTTCCAACATATCATATTTGGTCCCTAAGTTGTGTCTAAGAAATCTTCAGTCCGTTCATAAATTTTCAAAAATCTGCTATTTTTGGAATTTCTCAGGGTTTTTCCTAGTCTCGCCAAATTCTAGCACATCGGGGTAATTTTGCCTTTTCCTGTGTAATTCTTTTGATCCCCGAAATATGTTTGAGAGATTATGAATGATTTCCTGAATTTTGGAAAACCTGCTAAATTTAGAATTTCTCAGGGGTTTCGCTTAATTTGAAAATTCTAAGTGTTGAGGGCATTTTGGGTATTTTCAGGGGATACCAAATGATCCCGTTAAGGACCAAATTTTAAAAGTTTCTATTTTTTAAGTTTGACCACAAAGACTTTCCATTTTTAATTTTTCCCTTTATGGGTGAACCAATCTGAGGGTATTTTAGTCGCATTTGGATGTCAACAGTCAAATAGGGACATTTTGGTCCGAAAAGTTGTTTTCCAATAAAGATGGTTCGATCATGTGTGAGGGATGCACCATAAATGTCAAATTGGTTGGGTCCATATATAAAATGCTGAATTTAAAAAGATTTTATTGAATTTTTACGGAAAATACCCGAAACCCGTGTGAAATGGCCCATTGGGCTAAAGCCCACAAAGATGGAGCTCATATGGGTTCAACCATATGGTTCGACCACCATGGTGGGCGCCCCACATGGCTGACCCACATGAGTTGAGCACCCAACCTTGATGATGTCACAATGGTGACATCATATTTGTTAAAAGAAAAAGAAAAAGAATAAAAAAAGAAAAGAAGGAAATAAGGAAAAGAGGAATGATTGCTTAAAAATGATTTTCTTCCAAAGAAGCAATGTGGAATGAAGGATAGCATGTCTTGATTGACAAGAAATTAAGATTGGAATCAAATCCAATTTGAAAACAAGAAAGAAAGAAAGCAAGAGAGGAAAATTGAAAACAAGCAAAAAAGGGAGCTCTCACATTGGAAACTACTATTTCTCTCTTAACCCTAGCTTTTTTGTATAAAAATCAAAGCAAATAATTCTAGGAAGGATTTAAAAAAAAAATCCAAATTCATCCTTTTTCTCTTCCTCCCAAGAAAAAAAAGAAGAAAAAAAACAGAAAAAAACCTCTTCTCTCTTTAAGTGTGTTCATATCTCTCAACGGTTCTTCATAAAAGGGATTCTTGAAATCCCTTTTCTTCTTCAACAAATCACACATCAAGGATCTTCTTCATCATATAAAAGGGTGCGACAAAGCGTATACCTCGGATCTACGCACCTTAGAGACAAGGAGCCCGATCAACGGTAGGATCTTTATCTTTGTAATATCAAAAGTAGAAAAGCATGCTAGGATTTTACTTTTGATAGATCAAATCAATAAATCTTTCCTTGAAATTCCAGAATGTTATAATATAGATTATAAGTTTTCAATATCCAAAATTTCACAAAAAATTAATTTTCCTCCATTTAATAATGATTTTCTTTCGTTTTTTTATTAAATATGGATTTAAATCGGATTATCAAAGAAAGTATTTGAAAACGTGGGTTTCTTTAAAAACGGATTTTTTGGGATTTCTATAAAATAAAATAATACTGGAAACTTAATTTCCAACCGCGGTTTGGCCGTTTTAATTTTCATTCTATTTTTCAAAAAATAACCCCGAAAGGGGTTATTTCTTGATGAACGAATCCAAAAGTATATCAAACCATGTCTAAAATTTGTGAAATCTTGTTTCCAAACCAATGTTTTGATTTTCAGAACACCCAAAAAGTTTCGGATTTTGTTGAATTTCTTTAATCCGGTTTTAAATTATTTTAAACTTCGGCCATTTTTAATAAATATCAAAATATTTTAAAAATTGTTGAAACTCTCCAGAATTAATGTTCAATAATAAATTGAATTTCTCATGAAATTTGTTTTTCTAAAAAAGGTTTTTTTATTTGTTTTCTAATCACTTCTTCGTTTTTCGTGCCGTAATTCTTTCTCGTATTCAATTAGTAAATTTTTGAAATTTTCTTTACAAACCAGTAACTTAGTTTACTGGAATGTTAGATAAAAAGTTTTAATTAGTTTTGCGAACTTTTAATATGGTTTTGTAATTTATTTTAATAAATGGGTTTCAATTCCTAGGAAACAAATTCCCCTACTCTATTTAAAAATCGATTTTATGGAGGAGATTTAATTTTTAAGTTTTGAAATTTAGATAAAAAATTTTATAATTTATTATATATCTACTGGAATTTTTATTTGATTTTAGGATACTATTAGGTTTGCTTTTTAAGTAATTCTTTGGTTTCATCCGATTTTTGTGTGAATTTCATTTGACATCAAATAGTAATAAAAGTCCATGAAAGTCCTACAGTAATCTAATCTCATGATTATCTGTATTCTGCGAAAGTTTAGATCAATTTGAAATTGATATGCTATAAGTTACTGTGTTAATCTATGAACTGATTTGAATTTTGAGAAATTGGAAATTGATATCAAATCTTAATGAAAATTCATATAACGTTTTCAGTACACTATAATAATCTAGATCTCTATTCTGTGAAAGTTTGGATTAATTTGAAATTGATATACTATACATTGCTGTGTTAATCTATAATCTGATTTAAATTTTAAAAAATCGGACATTGATATCAAATCTTAATGATAATTCATGAAATTTTCGCAGTAAGCCACAATCATCGATATCTTGTTACTATTCAGACCTCCACGACACCCGGCTCCAAGGCTTTTACACTCCAAGGGAATTAAATGAGGATGCCCTTCCACCTTTACAATGACTCTCCTTCTCCGCCGAGTTTTAAGCGCTTCACCCAAGGGAATTAAAAATAACGGATGCCCATACCACCGATCAAATAAAGAAGAAGAAGTATTAGCCTCTTACTAGGCTTGATTACAAGTTGTAGCTCCAAGGATGCTCTCAAAGATAAACAAGTTTAAACCTAACCAATCTCAAGTGGATTTTTCCAAAGTCAAGGCACAATGAAGGATTTGTGAGAGATTAACCCAAAAATGATTCACAAATGGATTTCTAGGGTTTATTAGAGTTGGACAATGTTTCTCTTTTGTTTTGGACCCTTTGAATGGGTATATATGAAGTCCCAACTCCATGTGACCGTTTGGGGGGCAAAACAGTCAAAACCGGGTCAAATAGTCAACTAGCCGTTGGACCACAACGGCTATATTTTTTTTGAATAAAAACATTTCTCGGAGTTTCGAGAATTCAAACAGAGCTTTTAATTTTAGAAACTGGATCATTTCTCGGTGCTCCGAGAATGTTCTCGGAATTCCGAGACTGGATTTTCAGCAAACAGTGTCCCATTTGAAAAATTCATATCTCTTTCGTTTCTCATCGGATTTCGATGTTATTATACTCTACGGATATGAGAAAAATGAGAGCTATCTATTAAAAATATTTTCAAAAATATTTGAAAATGTTTTAAACAAGTTTTGATAGGATTTAGTTTTTGGTCCAAGTTATTGCTTCGGAACTCTGTTTTGTTCATTCTTGTGCTGAATGTCATATGGGTCCCAACATGTTGGTAAACCACCATGGCCATTCACTTATCCATTTAAGTTCTTAAAGGGTGTGTTAGTCTCTTTGAAAAAAATATTTTTAGGGGTTTAAACAATGTGCCTTGACAAGAGAAAATGCAAGAGAGATAGGAATACATTCTACCCTTTCTATCACTCTTTTGAACTCTTCTCTTGAGCTGTGATCTTCTATGGTTGAGCTTCCATGCTTGACATCTTCAAGTTTTGGTACAAGCTCCTTGGTCCTCCAGCTTTGGCCTTCATGATCTTCTCTGTCTGTTCAATGCTTGATATGGATGATGTTGAGGTTCTCCTTGGTAGATCCTCTAAGGTGTGGTTTGTCCAAGAATGCTCTAACTCCTTTATCCATTGGTTGGTTTATCTTCAAGCATAGGCCAACAAAGTGTGTACTAGTATGATTTGACTTGTGTAGGACATGTCTAAAGTACAACCCTCAAGGTAAATGATAAGTCCATAAACGACTAATCAATTTGCGTTTGTTAATCATTAAAACAAGATGATTGAATGAACCCATGGGGAACCCTTGGGCTTACAGTAGGATGTTTATAAAACTTTTGTCTTTTAGAAACTTAATCTAAAATTTCACCCAAGACTTATCCCTTGTTTAATTAAGTTTGAAATATTTGAACTTTAAACAATATTACAAATTAATATTAGTTGAAAAACCCTTGTTGATTAGCAAACTTAATTAGGTGATTTATAGCCTAGTTAGCAAGGTACAAATATTCAATCAAAACCAAAATGCTAACTACTCACTCAATTCCAAATATGTAAAAATGCAAGCACAAATAAATAAGAGAGTGAGAGGGAGAGAGAGATAGAGAAATACCAATACAAGTGACACAAAGATTTATAGTGGTTCGGCAAACGGCCTACTCCACTCTACTCAAGGTCGCACTTGAGGATTTCCACTATTGAGACCTCCACGACGCCCGGCTCCGAGGCTTTTACACTCAAAGGGAATTAAATAAGGATGCCCTTCCACCTTTACAATGACTCTCCTTCTCCGCCGAGTTCTAAGCGCTTTCTCCCAAGGGAATTAAAAACGGATGCCCTTGCCACCGATCAAATGAAGAAGAAGAAGAAGTATTAGCCTCTTACTAGGCTTGATTACAAGTTGTAGCTCACACACTTTCTCTCAAGAATAATTTGCAAATGAAAGCCTAAACCAATCTCAAATGATTTTCCCAAAATCAAGGCACAAGAGATTGGTGAGAGAAATTACCCAAAAATTATTCACAAATGATTTTCTAGGGTTTTTTGAAGTTGGACAATGTTCATCCCATGTTTTAGACCCATTAAATGGGTATATATGGTGTCGCAACTCAATATGACCGTTTCAGGGGCAAAACGGTTATTTTCGGGTCAAACAGTCAACTAGCCGTTCGATCACAACAGTCCAACGGCTATATTTTTTTGAACAAAAACACTTCTCGGAGTTCCGAGCAAATTCGCAGAGTTCGGAGAATTCAAACAGAGCTTTTAATTTTAGAACCTGGATCATTTCTCGGAGCTCCGAGAATTTTCTCGGAGTTCCGAGACTGGATTTCCAGCAAACAGTGTCTCATTTGAAAAATTCATATCTCCTTCGTTTCGCATCGGATTTCGATGTTTTTATACTCTATGGATATGAGAAAAATGAGAGCTATCTGTTAAAAATATTTTCAAAAATATTTGAAAATACTTTAAATAAGTTTTGATAGGATTTAGTTGCTGGTCCAGGTTGTTGCTTCGGAACTCTGTTTTGTTCATTCTTGTGCTGAATGTCATATGGGTCCCAACATGTTGGTACACCACCATGGCCATTCACTTATCCATTTAAGTCCTTAAATGGTGTGTTAATCTCTTTGAAAAACATATTTTTAGGGGTTTTAAGATGTGCCTTGATAAGAGAAAACACAAGAGAGAAAGGTGATACATACTACCATTCTAAGTACTCTCTGGTTCTCTTCAGCCAATCTTCATTTGATCTTCAATGGTGTGCTTGGCTTGCTTTGGGATCTTCAAGGTTGAGCGTTTTTGCTTGACACCTTCTAAGGATGATGCCACCATTTAGTTCAAGCTCCTTTGAAAGTTGTTGATCTACAAGCTTTGGCCATATGTGTGTGTGCTAGCATGGATTGACCTGTGAATTACCTGTCTATAGCACAACACTCAAGGCAAATAATTAGTCCATAAATGACTAATCAATTTGCGTTTGTTAATCATCAAAACAAGGTGATTGAGTGAACCTATGGGGAACCCATGTGGAACCCTTGGGCTAACAATCTCCCCCTTTTTGATGATGACAAACCAAGTTGATTAGAGAGGTGAGACGATCCTCTTATGAGGATTAGATAAGCAAGATGAGAGCGACTCCTCCCCCTCAACATATGCATAAGTTATATTTAACAAATTATTGTACAAGACTGCATATGATTATGGATCTAATCAATTACACAAATTCTCTCCCTTTTGGCATTAGCAAAAAAGAAGGATTAAGCATAATTACATAAAGCATCAAAGATATTCAATGAGAATATGATGCTCCCCTTAACTTCTTATCATGAGTTACCAATTAAAATTAAAGTATAATCCAAAGTATATATAGCATGATAAGAGACAATCAACATAGGAAATGAATAATCACAAAACAAATCAAGCCTATGTTGGCAAAACAAAGACACATTTCAATTTTAGCACAAACTTTTAGGGTGTATCTTAGTATATATATATAAATCTGATATAAATCTACCCTATGACCCGTAATATAATAATAAATTAGCAAGTTAAAGCTTATATTTTACTTATCATGAAAGAAAACAAGCAAGTGTATAGTTTAGCATAATAAGCCCCCTTTTGTTTTTGAAATTCCTATTAGAATTTTATCATGAGGTGATGTGGAGTTATAGACTCATCATGATAAGCAAGAATATATATTTTCAAGTTAAAAATATTTTCTTAAATTGTCATGCATATAAATGGTGGTTAACTATTAGGAAATGTGGCATGACGATTAGCTCTATTATAAACGCAAGGATAGCCAAGTAGAAATACACACGATATGCACTCAAATTCAAAGAAACTAAGATTAGCAATTTTAGTTTACTTCTATGAATGTATATCTAGAAGGATATGTAATTTTTAGCACTATTAGTTGGGATATATTTGAATGGACAATGTGAGCATCTCACAATTATCCATGTGAACATAAAAATAGCAAAGATTAGCTCTTCCCCTTAGTATTTGTCATTGGCCTTAGATAAACTTAAGATTTAAGGCATGACATAACATAATAGGCCAGATATATGACAATGGAATACTTAGCCACCGAACCTTATTCTTAGAATAGATGACATCATATTAGATCATCCAAGATAACTCAAAAAGCCTAGAAGAATATGTCACTAAGACCTAGGCTATGGGCTTCTTGTCTTAAACTCTAAAACACATATAAAAGCACAAGACAACCCCGAACAACCCATGTGGAGCAATCATGCTCCAAATGAGTGTACTTATCATATGTGAGGTGATAACCACATTAGGAATCATATGATAAGTAACTAAGGACAAATTTACCTTTAAGCTTCCCCATTGAAAATGAATCATGCAATGAATGAATCCAAAAGGATGTCCTTGCATAGACTCTAAAGGTTTTTGGATATATTTTCCAAAAGATACCAAGTTACACTCAACCCTTGGGCTACATGACACTTGCTCTCCAAGTGTCAGTTTATCATGATAAAATGATAGCCATAGTCTAGCTCATCATGATAAACAAGCATATCACAAAAAAATTTCAATCTTTGGCTCATGCTCCCCCTAAATGTGATTTAATATTTTTCAAATTCACGCTTTACTTCCCTAAGTATGTAATATACATAACTAAGTAGGGAGATCACATATAAATGTATACCTATTCATGTTTGAGATGTTGGCACAAGGACAATTTGTTAGATATTTTAATTAATGTGAATGTACCATCTCCCTCTTAGAATCTAAGAAGGCTAAGGGCACCAATTGACTGACTTTTAAGATTAAGGTTTAACATCTCATATTTGTAGATATTATCAAACAAGGGGTGATAATAATAGAATATGTATATACCAATTTGAGTTCAATTCTATAGGACTAAGACAGAGTGAGAATGGTCAGTAAAATACCATGTCTTAGAGAGACATCCATGATTCATGAAGGTGAGAGTATACCTTATGAGAAGATATGATCATCAAGGTTTCCATGGATAATCTACCATGTTTGGACACAAAGGGCATGACACATAATGTGCATGGTCCAAACATTACATCTACATCCACAACCACATGTAAAATGACATGGCATAAGGCACAAGGTGCATAAGCCCTATTGAAAAACCAAAAATGTGAGGGAGGCACATGTTCCCATCACAATCTAATGTATACAACCACCATAGTGAATTTCAATTTTACTCAAGTGAGTAACTGCCCAAATATGATTCTTGAAATAAACAAGAGGGGGGGTGAATTGATTTTAACACTAAATTAGCCCTTTTGAAAAATAATTATGAACCCTAATTTGAATTTTCTTCTCTAGATTAAATTTTTGGTTAGTTCAAATGAGATTAGAAACAAATGAAATTCCAAACCAAGAACAATAATGAAAGTGCTAGAAAAGGAAAGAACACGCTGATATATAGTGGTTCGGGCAAAGCCCTACTCCACTCTTCTTAAGATCGTCCTTAAGGTTTTCCACTATGCGAGACCTCCACGATGCCCGGCTCCTAGGCGGTTACACTTCCAAGGGGTATTAAATAAGGATGCCCTTACACCTTTACAACGACTCTCCTTCTTCGCCGAGTTCTAAGCGATTGCTCTCTAGGGAATTAAGATAGGATGCCCTTACACCTTTTACAAGAATTAGAAGAGAGATAGCTTGGCTTCTTCTTGAAAGCTTGATGCTCTTTGTAATCCCTTGATTGCTCTTCAATGATGGTTGCAAGTGAAAGCTTTAAACCCAAACTCAATAGATTTGCAAGTGCAAGGCAAGTTTGGAAAAATCAAAATCTTAAGCTTGAAAGGGTTGCAAGTTTGCTTGAATGCTTAAGGAAGTTTTTCAAACGATCAAGAGAGAGGAAATAATCCTATTGATGTTGTATATATAGTCCCTCATCAAAATATGACCGTTTGGGGGTGTGGATATCAAAAATCAAAAATTAATTCAACTCCCAACGGCTATATTTTGTTCTGTCGCGAGGTTCTCGGAACCATTCTCGGAGCTCCGAGAAATATTCTCGGAGTTCCGAGAGAACGACCAGAATTTGGAAATTTCCTACTGGACCATTTCTTGGAGTTCCGAGAAAATTGCCAGAAGCTACTGGACCATTTCTCGGAGTTCCGAGCTCGGAGCTCGGAGAAAATTCTCGGAGTTCCGAGAAGCCTAAAAATCAGCAGATTTGTGTTTTTATTGCTTGTTTGATTTTTGGCTTTTGGAACTCAACTCTTATGATAATTTTGGAATGTTTATGAGGGTCCCAACATGTTGGTCCACCACATAACCATTCACTAATCCATTTTAAGTTCTTAAGTATGTTTGAAAAACTCTTTTAAAATACTTTGCCTTGAGTTGGAAATCTAAAGAGAAAATGATGTACAATGATACCTATGTAACCTTCAACTTCTCTTTAGTCTTGGTCTTCAATTGATCTTTCATCTTTTGTATGCTTGCTTGAGAGATAATGTGAGCTCCGCTTAGCTCCTTTGACTCTTGTTGGGTACTTCTTCAAGCATGACCATATAGTGTGTTGGTTTCTTCAAAGATCAATCCTATCTTAAACACAACACTTCAAGGCAAATTGATTAGTATTCAAAAACACAATCAATTATGTTTAGAATCATCAAAACAAGATAGGAGAGTAGACCCTTGGGCTTACAATCTCCCCCTTTTTGATGATGACAAACAAAATTGATTATGAGGTGTGTGTGGAGTGACATAGTAGGCAAGTGAATGCTGGAACTCCCCCTCAATATATGCACATAGATAAATTATAACAATTAAAAGCATATGGTGCATATAGGCAATTGAATAAATAATCAATTTCAAACTTCTCCCCCTTTTGTCATCGACAGAAAGGGTGAACTAAAATGTATAGCAATTTTGGAGTAAATGAGAATTGAGTTAGGTACTCCTCCTAAATCAATGCTTATGGTATAAAAAAAATATTTAGCCAAGTAATGCACATATACCTGTTCATGATCCAGATGTTGACATAAGTCAAATTGTTAAGTATTTTAAATTAAAGTGAAGGTACCTCTCAAACTTAGAAAACTAGGAAGGCTAAGAGTACCGATTGAGTGATTTTTAAGATTAATATTTGACATCTCATTCATGCAGATACTACCAAACAAGGATGATATATATAAATACTATATAGATAAACTGGTGAAAGGCACAAAGTATTTATTTGGCAATTTCTTTGACTTGATCCGCACTCCAAATGTTTAAGGCACTTCGGATATAACAAATTCTATCATTACTAAGGGGTTTTGTAAAGATATCCGCCAATTGATCCTCAGTATTGATATATTTTAAGCAAATATCCCCTTTTTGTGAGTGATCTCTAATGAAGTGATGCCTAATCTCATGGGAATTCTTGATGTCTTACTGCTATCCATGCCATACTTCTTTAATAACTCCTTCGTATATTTTTCTTGATTTAAAAATATCCCATTTTGGTATTGTTTAATTTGGAGTCCTAAGAAGTAGGTTAACTCACCCATCATGCTCATTTCAAATTCATTTTTCATTAGAGTTGCAAATTCATCACACATTTTTTGATTAGTTGAGCCACAGATGGTGTCATCCACATAAATCTGGACAAGGAGGATATCTTGATTTTCTCTTTTGACAAATAATGTTTTATCCACCGTTCCCATCTCAAATCCTTTTTCCACTAGGAAAGAGCAAAGCCTCTCATACCAAGCTCTAGGAGCTTGCTTTAATCCATATAAAGCTTTATCAAGCCTGAAGACATGATTTGGATGTTTGTAGTCAAAACCTGGAGGTTGCTCAACATACACTTCCTCTTGGATATAGCCATTTAGGAAGGCACTTTTGACATCCATTTGATAGAGTTTAAATCCTTTGTGAGATGCATATGCCAAGAGTATCCTAATGGCTTCCATACGGGCAACATGAGCAAATGTCTCATCATAGTCTATTCCTTCCTCCTGATTGTACCCTTGGGCTACAAGCCTAGCTTTATTTCTAGTGATAATTCCATTCTCATCCAATTTGTTTCTATACACCCATCTCGTGCCAATGACTGGATGATCACTAGGTCTAGGCACTAGCCTCCACACCTTGTTCCTTTCAAATTGACTCAATTTTTCTTGCATAGCCATCAACCAATATTCATCCTTTTCGGCTTCCTTGATGAGCTTAGGCTCCAATTCGGATAGAAACGCCAAGTTATTGCTCACACTACGATAGTATGATCTAGTTCTTACCGGCTATGTGGCATCACCCAAGATTTGAGATTCAAGATGATCTACCAATATTCTCCTATCCCTAGGCAATGAGTCATCTTCTTCATTTTCTACTTCCTCACTAGGTAATGTATCACTTGTAGATGCATGGGGAGGAACATTTGTCTTAGGTATGAGATGTTCAATAGGTTCATCCTCATCATTTGGCATTTCTTGAAGTGTTGGCTCTCTCTCATCAAATGTCACATGCATGGATTCTTCTACAACTAGGGTTCTTCTATTAAATACTCTATATGCCTTGCTATGTGAAGAATACCCTAAGAATATGCCATCATCCGATTTCTTATCAAATTTGTGTAAATTATCTTTAATGTTTAAGATGAAGCATTTTCAACCAAACACTCTAAAATAGCTTATATTTGGTTTCAAGTTTTTCCAAAGCTCATAAGGTGTTTTCTTAGAAATTGGCCTTATATATACCTTATTTATGATATAGCAAGCGGTGCTAACCACCTCTGCCCAGAAGTATCTAGGGAGATCATTTTCATGCAACATAGTTCTAGCTATTTCTTGGAGGGTTCGGTTCTTTCTTTCTACAACCCCATTTTGTTGAGGTGTCCTAGGTGCGGAAAAATTGTGTTTGATGCCATGTTCATTACAGTAAGTGTCAAAATGTACATTTTCAAATTCCGTTTCATGGTCACTTCTAATGTAAGATATGGCAATACCTTTTTCATCTTGTATTTGATTACACAATTTAAGGAAGTTTTCATAAGTTTCATCTTTATGTGCTAAAAATATGACCCATGTAAATCGTGAGTAGTCATCCACGATGACAAACACGTACCTCTTTCCACCTAAGCTACTTGTCTTCATTGGTCCAAAAAGGTCCATATGAAGTAGTTGCAAGGGGTAGGTGGTTGAAATCATATTTTTAGGGGCAAATGAGCTTTTTAATTGTTTTCCTAATTAACAAGTTCTACAAATGTGATCTTTGGTATATTTGAACTTAGGCAATCCTCTAACAATTTCTTTTGAAGAGAGGGTCGAAATGAGATCCATTCCGGCATGACCAAACCTCCTATGCCACAACCAAGAATCTTCACAAATGGCATTTAGACAAGTCACATTTTCGAGTCTAAGATCATCTAGTCCAATAGTGTAAATGTTATTGTCTCTAGAACCTATGAATTTCACTTTTCCATCTATCTTATTTTTAACAATGCATTTGTCGGGGTTGAAGACTACTTCAAAACCATTATCACATAGTTGACTAATGCTAATAAGATTATGGGATAAGCCTTCAACATAAAGCACATCATGTATGGGAGAGGTAGAGTTACCTATGATGCCTTCTCCTTTAACTTTTCCTTTCTTGTCATCTCCAAAGGTAACATCTCCACCGTCCTTGAGTGATAGAGATGCAAATTGAGTGAGGTCTCCGGTCATATGTCTAGAGCATCCACTATCAAGGTACCATGTGTTCTTCTTGTTATGGCTTTTAAGGCATACCTACATATGAATAGGCAAGTAAGATCCTTTAGGTACCCAAATCTTCATAATCTTGCTATGTTCATTTATTTTCACTTTAGAGTTCAATTTGATTTTATCTTGTTTAGCATGTATGCAAGCAACTTTATAATGACCTTCTAAACCACAATAAAAGCAAGTTTTGGTATTACTAGAAGAGGCCTTTACAAGTTTATTTTTATAGTTGGATATTGTAGTATTCTATTTGTGTCCAAGTCCACTTTTATCATGTGGCATTCTTTGAATGTTAACAAGCCTATCCAATTTCAATGAACTATGCTCAAATTTTTCAAATAGTTTCTTTAGTTCATCATATTCAAAAGATAGTTTACTATTTTCATTCAATAGAAAGTTCTTGACGATTTTCATTTAAGATTTTGATAGAAGCATTTAAATCATGAATTTTAATTTTGTATTTTTTATTTTCATCCTCCAAAAATTCATGATCTTTCTTTAACTAACCAAATTCTTTTGTCATGTTAGAGAGAGAATTTTCAAGTGATGCATTTTTATCAAATTCAATCTCAAGTTCATCATGTGCATTTTGCAAGGAATCTAGAACTTCTTTTAAAACAATGACATTATTTAAAGTGATTACCTCTTGATTGTCGTTTGTTGAGGCCATGAAGCAAACGTTTCTTGCAATCAAGCAATCTTCGCCATCATTTTGTTCGCCTTCACTTTCAATCTCCTCATCCCATGTGGCGGTCATTCCTTTCTTGCCTTCTCTTCTCTTGAAACGGTTGTTTGAAGAAGGCTCATTGTTGAGTGGACAATCCGGGCGAATGTGTCCAAGCTTCTTGCATCCATAGCATCGGGGTTGAGACGATCCATCACCGAGCTCTTCTTTCTTCTTGAATGGAGGATTGGTCCTTCTATTTTTTATGTCTCCCATGGTCCTTTGCAAGAATTTGATCCTTCTTGTTAGGAGGGCAATTTCATCTTCCATGTCTTCCTTTGCATCTTCATTGTCACCTACATTACAAGCAAAAGCAACTCCTTTTCCTTTTTTAATTTTAATTTCAATTTCGGGTGTTTTTATTTTGAAAATCATTTCATGGGTTATCAAGGACCCTATTAGTTCATCTAGGTTCAATGTATTCATGTCCTTGGCTTCGGTGATTGCGGAGGTTTTGGATTCCCATGACAAAGGTAGGGATCTAAGGATTTTGGTCACTAAATCTCTATTTGAAAATTGCTTTCCAAGTCCCCTTAATCCATTTACAAGGTTCGTGAATCTAGTGTACATGTCGGCAATAGTTTCATTGGGTGTCATTTCAAAGAGTTCATATTTTAGATTCTTTGACTTGGTTGGTTCCCTCATGGGTGACTTCTAAGGTATCCCAAATTTCCTTAGCCGAATTCAAATTTGACACTCTATTGAATTCTCCGAGAGACAAAGCACAAATTAGGGAATTCATGGCTTTGGCGTTGTAGTTTGAGGCTTGTTGTTCGGCTTCGGTCCAATCATTTAGATTTCTAGTGGGTAATATATATTCATTATTAATTGCTCTCCACATTTGGTAATCTTGGGTTAAAAAGATTTTCATTTTGGTTTTTCAAAATCCATAGTTTGTTCCATCAAAGTAGGGTGGCCTAGTGTTTGAGTAACCTTCATGGTGTTGAGGATGGTTTGCCATTTTTAGAATCTTTACTCTAGACTGGTTAGGATTTTAAAAATTAGAGATGAGGCTTTGATACCAATTGAAATAAACAAGAGGGGGGTGAATTGATTTTAACACTAAATTAGCCCTTTTGAAAAATAATTATGAACCCTAATTTGAGTTTTCTTCTCTAGATTAAATTTTTGGTTAGTTCAAATGAGATTAGAAACAAATGAAATTCCAAACCAAGAACAATAATGAAAGTGTTAGAAAAGGAAAGAACACACCGATATATAGTGGTTCGGGCAAAGCCCTACTCCACTCTTCTTAAGATCGTCCTTAAGGTTTTCCACTATGCGAGACCTCCACGATGCCCGGCTCCGAGGCGGTTACACTTCCAAGGGGTATTAAATAAGGATGCCCTTACACCTTTACAACGACTCTCCTTCTTCGCCGAGTTCTAAGCGATTGCTCTCTAGGGAATTAAGATAGGATGCCCTTACACCTTTTTGAATTAGAAGAGAGATAGCTTGGCTTCTTCTTGAAAGCTTGATGCTCTTTGTAGTCCCTTGATTGCTCTTCAATGATGGTTGCAAGTGAAAGCTCTAAACCCAAACTCAATAGATTTGTAAGTGCAAGGCAAGTTTGAAAAACTCAAAATCTTAAGCTTGAAAGGGTTGCAAGTTTGCTTGAATGCTTAAGGAAGTTTTTCAAACGATCAAGAGAGAGGAAATAATCCTCTTGATGTTGTATATATAGTCCCTCATCAAAATATGACCGTTTGGGGGTGTGGATATCAAAAATAAATATTTAATTCAACTCCCAACGGCTATATTTTGGTCTGTCGCGAGGTTCTCGGAATTCCGAGAACCATTCTCGGAGCTCCGAGAAATTCTCGAAGTTCCGTGAAATATTCTCGGAGTTCCGAGAGAACGGCCAGAATATGGAAATTTCCTACTGGACCATTTCTCGGAGTTCTGAGAAAATGGCCAGAAGCTACTGGACCATTTCTTGGAGTTCCGAGGGAACTCTTGGAGTTCCGAGCTCGGAGCTCCGAGAAAATTCTCGGAGTTCCAAGAAGCCTAAAAATCAGCAGATTTGTGTTTTTATTGCTTGTTTGATTTTTGGCTTTTGGAACTCAACTCCTATGATAATTTTGGAATGTTTATGAGGGTCCCAACATGTTGGTCCACCACATAACCATTCACTAATCCATTTTAAATTCTTAAGTGTGTTTGAAAAACTCTTTTAAAATACTTTGCCTTGAGTTGGAAATCTAAAGACAAAAGGATGTACAATGATACCTATGTAACCTTCAACTTCTCTTTAGTCTTGGTCTTCAATTGATCTTCCATCTTTTGTATGCTTGCTTGAGAGATGATGTGAGCTCCGCTTAGCTCCTTTGACTCTTGTTGGGTACTTCTTCAAGCATGACCATATAGTGTGTTGGTTTCTTCAAAGATCAATCCTATCTTAAACACAACACTTCAAGGCAAATTGATTAGTATTCAAAAACACAATCAATTATGTTTAGAATCATCAAAACAAGATAGGAGAGTAGACCCTTGGGCTTACAATTCTAGATTCGTATGATATTTTCATATCAAGTCATACATTGAATCTAGATTCATGTTTCAACTTCCCTACATATTACATCATTTTGTGTTTCTAGGGAAAGATCCAAGGAAAATAGTGTTTAAAGAATAATATTTTGGCATATTCACCACTTTCACTCAAATACTATTTAATTGCCAAAAAATTTTCATTTAAGTTCAAGTCTTTAAACCTATGGGTTTCTTTTCTTTTGCTTTTGCTAGAATGATGTGATCAATTAACCTAACTCCTATCAACTACCAAAAAGGGTTCAAATTTTAAAGATGTACTTGAAGTTTTAATTTGAACACATGGGCAAGAGTTGTGGTTGAATATTCTATAAGGATCAATTATGATTTTCTCATTAAGTTCAAGTGTGGCATGTTATGTGGATGGATACTAAGTGCAATAAGATCTAAGTCATAGTGTGTGCACTTAGCCAAATATCTATTCATACCAAAGAGGATAGTGTACTTCTACTAGGCACAATGACATGGGATAACAAATTAGACAATCCTAGTGTCTCATGTCACATATGGTATGACTAGCCAATCATAGATACCTAAGGATCAAACATGATAAGTCTAGTGTATCTATATTTTATTTCTTTACAAAGATGTGATCATTAAGCACAACATGCATAGATGCATGTGAACAAAAGTAATCACATGATATCTATACAAACATATTCTCAAAAGATTCTCACATTGAAGCATAAAACAAATACTAGACATCAAAGGATATCTAGGGAACCTTTTCCAAAAGATATAACAATTGAGTGCAAGATATCAAAGTCTTATAAAAATCAAGTTTCAAGCATAAAGACTTTGGATTTTCAAAAGATAATCATTTGAAGTACAAAATATGGATACATGGCATTCAAGCAAGACAAGTATATTGTATCCAAACAAATTTTCATTTGATATAAAATTAAAGCACATCCCCTAATCTAAGATAAACACAATACAGATCATGTTGGAGGTTTTGGAACCCAAACTATCTTGGTTCCAAGCAAGTTTGTCTTAGATGATAAGTCATTTTTAACCCAAACAAACTTACTACTTTTTACAAGTTTAAATGTACATTTAAACTTGTAATGTCCAAATCTACCACAATAGTCACAAGATGCATAAGAGTAGGTAGATGGACGGGATGAACATGATGAATTAGAAGAGTGATCATGATGGTAATTAAATTTTGCATTCTCTTGGAACTTATGATTTTTCAACCTTAATGTTTAATTCTTGATTATCAAATCATTGATTTTCATTTTGTAGTTGATTGATTCAAGAGATGGAAACATTTTTATCTTTTCTTCTTCTTCTTTAAGGAGTTAGTTTTCTTCTCTTAGTGATACAATAGTTTCACTTAATTCAATAAAACAATTTTTAAGCATTTCATTTTCTTCACTAAGATGTGCATGATCTTTTTCTACTTCCCTAAACTCCTTATTAATACTAGCTAAATTATTTTTCAAGTTTGAATTCTTAGCTAGTTGATCCTCAAGTTTCTTATTCAAATCTTGAAAAGCACAATGTAGTTCTCCAAATATGAAATCAATATTTTTCAATACATTTTCATTAGACTTCTCAATTATTCCATTTAAGCATAGGATTTTACTTTGACTAGATTTTTCAAGTTTGTTTAAAATCTCTTTAGCATTAGTACATGAGGAGACCTTCTCATAAATGTGTGGTGGTAATGCACAACATGTTGCAATTAGGGCTTTTGTATTTAGTAAAGATAATTTTTTATTATATTCATTTAATCCTTTAGATTTAACATTTAAAATAAATCCATTTTCAATTATCTTTACCATATCTTTATCTAGACCTTTTAAGTATGTCTTCATATGGATCAACCATGATCCATAATCCGAACCATCCAAAATAGGTAGTCCAGATCCCATCTTTTAAGTTGCTAAAAAATTTGATCTTTAAACTCTTAACTGGTTAGGGTCTTAATCAAGAGCCCAAGCTCTGATACCAATTGAAATGCAAGGAGTGACTTGGTTTGGCAACTTAGAGGGGGAGTGAATAGGTGAAATCCAAGTAGAGACTTGGTTTGACAACCTAGAGGGGGGGTGAATAGGATGTTTATAAAACTTTTACCTTTTGAAAACTTTTACTAATTTCACCCTAGTTTTATCCATTGGTTAATTAAGTTGAATTAGTTAAGCTTAACCAATTTTCACAAATGTATATAAGCTTAAAAACCCTTGTTTAAACAACCAACTTAATTAGGAGATTTAGTGGGCTAATTAGCAATGTAAAGATATTCACGTTGGATGGCATTGCTAACTGAAAATCCGATATAGGGGGTCCCAAGTAGTCTTAGAAATGGCAACTATGAGGAGGGAGAATATTGTTGTTTAAGAAAACTAGAATTTACCAATTTGAAAAACTTAAACCGATTAAGAGATCAAAAACAATATTTTAAGCGTACAAGTTAAATCTAATGGTGCAATGCAAATGAAAGAGCAAAGAGATAGAAAGAGTGCACCCGAGATTTAAAGTGGTTCGGTCCTCAAACTCGAGGCCTACTCCACTCCACCAACCAAACCCGTTGATGGCTTCACTATTTGATCTTCTTAACCTTGGCGAAGATCGGTGCCAATTACAATTGCTTTAACCTTGGTGGCAATCCTCACCACGGAGAAAAAGGGCTCCGCTTCTCCGAATACTCGCCCGAATACAAATCTTGAAAGATGAAAGAAAGAACTAAAAGATCCCTTCACAAGGGTTACAAAAGATGTACAATTGAGAGCCTATGATCCAAATCCTAGAGTTGGTGATGAGAGGCACAATTGAAGCTTGATTCACTCTTGGGTATTCAAATGAAGTTTAAGAGTGTTAGGATTAATTGTTTGTATGTTTAGAACACTCATATTTATAGGAAAACCAAAATATGACCGTTCAATGGCATTGAGGTAATTACAGCAAAATTCCAAACGGCTCTTTTTCAGACCGTTGGAGTGTTCTCGGAGTTCCGAGAATAATTCTCGGAGTTCCGAGAATTCTCGGAGTTCCGAGAAGCCATATAGAAATTGGAAAAAATCTACTGGACCATTTCTCGGAGTTCCGAGAATAATTCTCGGAGTTCCGAGAATTCTCGGAGTTCCGAGAAAACCTCTCGGAGTTCCGAGAAGCCTATGCAGAGCAGATTTTCAATTCTGTTTTTGGGCTTCCAGTTCTCAACCAAGATGGGATTGCTATGAGGGTTCCAAGGTGTTGGAACTCCACAAATACAATCACTTGTCTATTTAGGGTGTGTGAGATTTAACTTAATTATGCCTCTAAGAACCTAATCTAGGTTTGGATCAATTACATTCTAAAAGACAAAAAAATGGTCTTCAATATTAATTTCTTCATGTCTTTAAGTCTTCATGACTTCTTGCTTGATGACTTTGGCCTTCCAATTAGTAGTCCAATGTGGGCTTCTTGGCCTTCAATCCAAGCATCCTTGATCTTACTTTATCAAGATCTACAACTTAGACAACCAAACACATTAGTGATAAATGATCACTTGTGTATTGGAATCATCAAAACAAGATGGGAATGCCAAGGTAAAAACCATTGGGCTTACAATCTCCCCCTTTTTGATGATGACAAGCACAAGAGATTTACAAATCAAAGCATATATTATTTTCACATTTTTCTTACACTAGAGACTTTACTCTAGATTCTTCTCCCCCTTTGTCATCAACAAAAAGAAGGGGTAAGAAAAAACAAGGGTTTAAAATTTACAATTTTAAAGCTCCCCCTTTTTCAAAGAAAAATTCAATTTTAACTCCCCCTAGTTAAAATAATTTTACAATACAAGAGGGGTTATCAAACAAAACATACAAATGAAATATATTCAATTTTAAGTTCAAAAACCCCTAATCTACACAATATGAATATCATCATATGGGGGTTTTGGGAACCCAAGATTTCTTGGTCCCACATCTAGCCCTACTCTTGGATGCACATTGGAATTGGTAATGACCATTCATTCCACAAAAATGGCATCTAACAAGAGGGTTAGATACACTAGTCCTATCATGATAAGCATGTTGAGGTCTAAGACTAGTTTTACTTAGGATTATGTCAATTATTTTATTTCCATTTAGAAATCCATGTAAACATAATCTAAGTCTTTCATTTTCATTATGAAGATGGGATGTTTGAACTAAAAGCTCATTTCTTTCATCTTCATAAGAATTGGAGGAGCTTGCCATATTTTGAAATTTTAAAAGTTGGCAAGTTTTCTCATCCAAGCTACCCTTAAGGGTATTAATCTCAAGTTTATGATTTTCAAGTGTAAGTTGTTCTTGAGATATGGAAGAAGATAAATCACTTTTCAAAAATTCAAGTTCTTTTTCTAACTTTAAAATGGATTTTTTAAGAACTTTGTTTTTGGAAATTTGGGTATGCAAGGTTTCACATAATTCATCATAAGGTATGCTATCACTTTTACTACTAGATGAAGAATATGAGGGGTTAGAGTTTACCTCAACTTCATGGGTGATTGTCATGAAGCAAAGATCATCTTTTTTATTTTCTTCTCCTTCACTTGAGCTTTTGCCCGATGTGCTTAACGCATCCCAACCGGCGGCAAGAGCCTTATGCTTCTTCCAATCCTTCTTACCCTTGTACTTAGAGGAAGTTGATTTTAGAAGTGGACAATCCGGTCTTTTGTGTCCAATCTTCTTGCAATTGAAGCATCTTAAGGCTCTTTCAACATCACTTTCCTCTTTCTTCTTCTTATCTTTCTTATGCTTCTTTCTCCACTAGCTCTTGAATCTTCGTAAAGCTTCTTCTTCGTCACTATCCGCTTCACTTGATGAGTCTTCCTTGGAAGCCTTGAGTGCTAGGGATCTAAATTCCCTCTCCTTCTCCTTTGGCTTCTTTTCCTCTTGTCGGCTAGTAAGGAGCATCTCATGGGTGATGAGAGATCCTACAAGCTCCTCTATGGTTAGCGTCTTGAGATTTTTTGACTCTTGAATCGCGGTCACCTTTGGATCCCAATGGGGAGGAAGAGACCTAAGTAACTTACTCACAAGCTCATCGTTAGGATAAGATTTACCAAGATTAGCTAGTTCGTTAGAAATAATAGAAAAACGAGTATACATTTCCGAAATACTCTCGTTTGGACTCATTCTAAACATTTCATACTTGCTCTTTAACAAGTTTATTTTGGAATCCTTGACTTGTGATGTTCCCTCATGGGTAGTTGCAAGGGTATCCCAAATAGTCTTGGCGGAATCAAAAAGAGCAACTCTATTAAACTCCTCGGTAGCTAAGGCACAAAACAATGAATTTATTGCTTTGTAGTTCAAATTAGCTTGCCTTTTCTCTACCACATTCCATTCTTCAAAAGGATTGGAAGGTACATTGTATCCATTTTCAACAATGTACCAAAGTTCCACATCTATCGAAAGAAGATAGATGTGCATCCTTGTTTTCCAATGTCCATAGTTTGACCCATTGAAGAAAGGAGGTCTAGTTGTGGAATGGCCTTCCGGAAGTCCGGTTCCAATTTGGTGTGCCATTTCACAATTAGAAGTTGCCAAATAAAATCTTTCCCTAGTTAGATTTTGAAATAACTTTTACAAAAATTTTTAAAATCTTTTAAGAGCCAAGGCTCTGATACCAAGTGAAAATCCGATATAGGGGGTCCCAAGTAGTCTTAGAAATGGCAACTATGAGGAGGGAGAATATTGTTGTTTAAGAAAACTAGAATTTACCAATTTGAAAAACTTAAACCGATTAAGAGATCAAAAACAATATTTTAAGCGTACAAGTTAAATCTAATGGTGCAATGCAAATGAAAGAGCAAAGAGATAGAAAGAGTGCACCCGAGATTTAAAGTGGTTCGGTCCTCAAACTCGAGGCCTACTCCACTCCACCAACCAAACCCGTTGATGGCTTCACTATTTGATCTTCTTAACCTTGGCGAAGATCGGTGCCAATTACAATTGCTTTAACCTTGGTGGCAATCCTCACCACGGAGAAAAAGGGCTCCGCTTCTCCGAATACTCGCCCGAATACAAATCTTGAAAGATGAAAGAAAGAACTAAAAGATCCCTTCACAAGGGTTACAAAAGATGTACAATTGAGAGCCTATGATCCAAATCCTAGAGTTGGTGATGAGAGGCACAATTGAAGCTTGATTCACTCTTGGGTATTCAAATGAAGTTTAAGAGTGTTAGGATTAATTGTTTGTATGTTTAGAACACTCATATTTATAGGAAAACCAAAATATGACCGTTCAATGGCATTGAGGTAATTACAGCAAAATTCCAAACGGCTCTTTTTCAGACCGTTGGAGTGTTCTCGGAGTTCCGAGAATAATTCTCGGAGTTCCGAGAATTCTCGGAGTTCCGAGAAAAAATCTCGGAGTTCCGAGAAGCCATACAGAAATTGGAAAAAATCTACTGGACCATTTCTCGGAGTTCCGAGAATAATTCTCGGAGTTCCGAGAATTCTCGGAGTTCCGAGAAAACCTCTCGGAGTTCCGAGAAGCCTATGCAGAGCAGATTTTCAATTCTGTTTTTGGGCTTCCAGTTCTCAACCAAGATGGGATTGCTATGAGGGTTCCAAGGTGTTGGAACTCCACAAATACAATCACTTGTCTATTTAGGGTGTGTGAGATTTAACTTAATTATGCCTCTAAGAACCTAATCTAGGTTTGGATCAATTACATTCTAAAAGACAAAAAAATGGTCTTCAATATTAATTTCTTCATGTCTTCAAGTCTTCATGACTTCTTGCTTGATGACTTTGGCCTTCCAATTAGTGGTCCAATGTGGGCTTCTTGGCCTTCAATCCAAGCATCCTTGATCTTACTTTATCAAGATCTACAACTTAGACAACCAAACACATTAGTGATAAATGATCACTTGTGTATTGGAATCATCAAAACAAGATGGGAATGCCAAGGTAAAAACCATTGGGCTTACACTAACTCACTCAATTCTAAATAATAAGACAAGCACAAATAAGAGAGTGATAGAGGGAGTGAGAAATCGAGAAATACCAACGCAAGCGACACAAGGATTTAAGTGGTTCGGCCAAAGGCCTACTCCACTCTACTGAAGGTCACACTTGAGGATTCCCACTATTGAGACCTCCACGACGCCCGGCTCCAAGACTTTTACACTCCAAGGGAATTAAATGAGGATGCCCTTCCACCTTTACAATGACTCTCCTTCTCCGCCGAGTTCTAAGCGCTTCACCCAAGGGAATTGAAAATAACGGATGCCCTCACCACCGATCGAATAAAGAAGAAGTATTAGCCTCTTACTAGGCTTTATTACAAGTTGTAGCTCGAAGGATGCTCTCAAAGATACACAAGTTTAAACCTAACCAATCACAAGTGGATTTTTCCAAAGTCAATGCATAACGAAGGATTGGTGAGAGATTAACCCAAAAATGATTCACAAAATAGATTTCTAGGGTTTATTAGAGTTGGACAATGTTTCTCTTTTGTTTTGGACACTTTGAATGGGTATATATGAAGTCATAACTCCATGTGACCGTTTGGGGGGCAAAACAGTCAAAACTGGGTCAAATAATCAACTAGCCGTTGGACCAAAACGACTATATTTTTTTGAACAAAAACATTTCTCGGAGTTCCGAGAATTCAAACAGAGCTTTTAATTTTTGAACCTGGATCATTTCTCGGAGCTCCGAGAATAATTCTCGGAGTTCCGAGACTGGATTTCCAGCAAATAGTGTCCCATTTGAAAAATTCATATCTCCTTCTTTTCTCATCGAATTTCGATGTTCTTATACTCTACGGATAAGAAAAAAATGAGAACTATCTGTTAAAAATATTTTCAAAAATATTTGAAAATATTTTAAACAAGTTTTCATAGGATTTAGTTGCTGGTCTAGGTTGTTGCTTCGGAACTCTGTTTTGTTCATTCTTGTGCGGAATGTCAATTGGGTCCTAACATGTTGGTAAACCATCATGGCCATTCACTTATCCATTTAAGTCCTTAAAGGGTGTGTTAGTCTCTTTGAAAAATATATTTTTAGGGGTTTAAAAAATGTGCCTTGACAAGAGAAAATGCAAGAGAGATAGGAATACATTCTACCATTTCTATCACTCTCTTGAATTCTTCTCTTGAGCTGTGATCTTCTATGGTTGAGATTCCATGCTTGAAATCTTCAAGTTGTGGTACAAGCTCCTTTGTCCTCCAGCTTTGACCTTCATGATCTTCTCTGTCTGTTCAATGCTTCATGTAAGCCAAAGGGTCTACTCTCTTATCTTGTTTTGATGATTCTAAATATAATTGATTATGTTATTGAATACTAATCAATTTGCCTTGAAGTGTTGTGTTTAAGATAGGATTGATCATTGAAGAAACCAACACACTACATGGTCATGCTTGAAGACGTATCAACACAAGAGTCAAAGGAGCTAAGTGGAGCTCACATCATCTCTCAAGCAAGCATACACAAGATGGAAGATCAATTGAAGACCAAGACTAAAGAGAAGTTGAAAGTTACATAGGTATCATTGTACATCCTTTCTCTTTAGATTTATTAGTTCAAGGCAAGGTTTTTAAAAGAGTTTTCAAAAACACTTAAGAACTTAAATGGTTTAGTGAATGGTTATGTGGTGGACCAACATGTTGGGACTCTCATAAACATTCCAAAATTATCATAGGAGTTGAGTTCCAAAAGCCAAAAATCAAACAAGCAATAAAAATAAAAAATCTGCTGATTTTTAGGCTTCTCGGAACTCTGAGATTTTTCTCAGAGCTCCAAGCTCGGAACTCCGAGAAATGGTCCAGTAGCTTCTGGCCATTTTCTCGGAACTCTGAGAAATGGTCCAGTAGAAATTTTCATCTTCTGGCCGTTCTATCGGAACTCCGAGAATATTTCTCGGAACTCCGAGAATTTCTAGGAGCTCCGAGAATGGTTCTCGGAACTCCGAGAACCTCGCGACAGCTGAGAATATAGCCGTTGGGATTTAAATTAAAACTTGGTTTTTTATAACAACACCCCCAAACGGTCATATTTTTACAAGAGGCTATATATATACAACATCAAGAGGATCATTTCCTCTCTCTTGAACATTTGAAAAACCCCCTTAAGCATTCAAGTAAACTTGCAACCCTTTAAAGCTTAAGATTTTGTTTTTCCCAAACTTGCCTTGCACTTGCAAATCTATTGAGTTTGGATTTAGAGCTTCAACTTGCAACCTTCTTAAGAGAAGCATTCAAGGGACTACAACGTGCATCAAGCTTTCAAGAGAAGCCAAGCTACTCAACTTCTATTATTGTAAAGATGGCTAGGGCATCCTTTCTTAATACCCTAGAGAGCATTCGCTTAGAACTCGGCGAAGAAGGAGAGTCGGTGTAAAGGTGTAAGGGCATCCTTATTTAATATCCCTCGGAAGTGTAATCGCCTCAGAGCCGGGCATCGTGGAGGTCTCCAATAGTGGAAAACCTTAAGGACGATCTAAAGAAGAGTGGAGTAGGGCTTTGCCCGAACCACTATATATCTGTGTGTTCTTTCCTTTTCTTGCACCTTCATTCTTGTTTTTGGTTTGGTATTTTTTTTGTTTTTTAATCTTACTTGCAGTAACCAAGAATCTAATCTAAAGAAGAAAAGTCAAACTAGGTTCACTACTTAAATTTTCAAAAGGCATAATTTAGTGTTTAAAATAAATTCACCCCCCTCTTGTTTATTTCAATTGGTATCAGAGCCTCATCTCTAATTTTTTAAAACCCTAACCGGTCTAGAGTAAAGATTCTAAAAATGGCAAACTACCCTCAACACCATGAAGGTTACTCAAACACTAGGCCACCCTACTTTGATGGAACAAATTATGGATTTTGGAAAACTAAAATGAAAATCTTTTTAACCCAAGATTACCAAATGTGGAGAGCCATTAATAACGAATATATATTACCCACTAGAAATCTAAACGATTGGACCGAAGCCGAACAACAAGCCTCAAACTACAATGCCAAAGCCATGAATTCCCTAATTTGTGCTTTATCACCCGGAGAATTCAATAGAGTGTCAAATTTGAATTCGGCTAAGAAATTTGGGACACTTTAGAAGTCACCCATGAGGGAACCAACCAAGTTAAAGAATTTAAAATGAATCATCTTTTTAGGCAATATGAACACTTTCAAATGACACCCGATGAAACTATTACCGACATGTACACTAGATTCACTAACCTTGTAAATGGACTAAGGGGACTTGGAAAGCAATTTTCAAATAGAGATTTAGTGACCAAAATCCTTAGATCCCTACCTTTGTCATGTGAATCCAAAACCTCCGCAATCACCGAAGCCAAGGACATGAATACATTAAACCTATATGAACTAATAGGGTCCTTGATAACCCATGAGATGATTTTCGAAACAAAAGCACCCGAAATTGAAACTAAAATTGAAAAAGGAAAAGGAGTTGCTTTTGCTTGTAATGTAGGTGATAATGAAGATGCAAAGGAAGACATGGAAGATGAAGTTGCCCTCCTAACAAGAAGGATCAAATTCTTGCAAAGGAACATGGGAGGCATGAAAAATAGAAGAACCAATCCTCCATTCAAGAAGAAAAAAGAGCTCGGTGACGGATTTTCTCAACCCCGATGCTACGGTTGCAAGAAGCTTGGACACATTCGCCTGGATTGTCCACTCAATAATGAGCCTACCTCAAATAATCGCTTCAAGAGAAGAGAAGGCAAGAAAGGAATGACCGCCACATGGGATGAGGAAATTGAAAGTGAAGGCGAACAAAATGATGGAGAAGATTGCTTGTTAGCAAAAAACGTTTGCTTCATGGCCTCAACAAACGACAATAAAGAGGTAAATACTTTAAATGATGTCATTGTTTTAAAAGAAGTTCTAGATTCCTTGCAAAATGCACATGATGAACTTGAGATTGAATTTGATAAAAATGCATCACTTGAAAATTCTCTTGCTAACATGACAAAAGAATTTGGTTGGCTAAAGAAAGACCATGAATTTCTAGATGATGAAAATGAAAAATATAAAGTTGAAATTCATGATTTAAATGCTACTATCAAAATCTTAAATGAAAATCGACAAGAACTATCTATTGAAAACAATAAGCTAAAGCATGAAAATAGTAAACTATCTTTTGAATATGATGAGCTAAAGAAACTTTTTGAAAAATTTGAACATAGTTCATTGAAATTGGATAGGCTTGTTAATATTCAAAGACTGACACATGATAAAAGTGGACTTGGACATAAATGGAATACTACAATATCCAACTATAAGAACAGACTTGTAAAGGCTTCTTCTAGTGGTACCAAAACTTATTTTTATTGTGGTCTAGAAGGACATTATAAAGTTGCTTGCATGCATGCTAAACAAGATAAAATCAAATTAAACTTCAAAGTAAAAACAAATGAACTTAGCAAGATTAGAAAGATTTGGGTACCTATAGAATCTCACTTGCCTATTCATATGTAGGTATGCCTTAAAAGCCATAACAAGAAGAACACATGGTACCTTGATACTGGATGCTCTAGACACATGACCGGAGACCTCACACAATTCGCATCCCTATCACTCAAGGATGGTGGAGACGTTACCTTTAGAGATGATAAGAAAGGAAAGGTCAAAGGAGAAGGCACCATAGGTAACTCTACCTCTCCCATACATGATGTACTTTATGTTGATGGCTTGTCCCATAATCTTATTAGCATTAGTCAATTGTGTGACAATGGTTTTGAAGTAATCTTCAATCCTAACAAATGCATTGTTTAAAATAAGATAGATGGAAAAGTGAAATTCATAGGTTCTAGAGACAATAACATTTACACTATTGGACCAGATGATCTTAGACTCCAAAATGTGACTTGTCTTAATGCCATTAGTGAAGATTCTTGGTTGTGGCATAGGAGGTTGGGTCATGCCGGAATGGATCTCATTTCGACCCTCTCCTCGAAAGACATTGTTAGAGGATTGCCTAAGTTCAAATACATCAAAGATCACATTTGTAGAACTTGTCAATTAGGCAAACAATTAAAAAACTCATTTGCCCCAAAAAATATGATTTCAACCACTTACCCCTTGCAACTACTTCATATGGACCTTTTTGGACCAATGAAAACTAGTAGCCTAGGTGGAAAGAGGTACGTGTTTGTAGTTGTGGATGACTACTCACGATTTACATGGGTCATATTTTTAGCACATAAAGATGAAACCTATGAAAATTTCCTTCAATTGTGTAATCAAATACAAAATGAAAAAGGTATTGCCATATCTTACATTAGGAGTGACCATGGAACATAATTTAAAAATGTACATTTTGACACTTACTGTAGTGAACATGGCATCAAACACAATTTTTCGGCACCTAGGACACCTCAACAAAATGGGGTTGTAGAAAGAAAGAACCGAACCCTCCAAGAAATGGCTAGAACTATGTTGCATGAAAATGATCTCCCTAGATATTTTTGGGCAGAGGGGGTTAGCACCGCTTGCTATATCATAAATAGGGTATATATGAGGCCAATTGCTAAGAAAACACCCTATGAGCTTTGGAAAAACTTGAAACCAAATATAAGCTATTTTAGAGTGTTTTGTTGTAAATGCTACATCTTGAACATTAAAGATAATTTACACAAATTTGATAAGAAGTCGGATGATGGCATATTCTTAGGCTATTCTTCACATAGCAAGGCATATAGAGTATTTAATAGAAGAACTCTAGTTGTAGAAGAATCCATGCATGTGACATTTGATGAGAGAGAGCCAACACCTTAAGAAATGCCACATGATGAGGATGAACATATTGAACATCTCTTACCTAAGACAAATATTCCTCCCAAGCATCTACAAGTAATACATTACCTAGTGAGGAAGTTGAGAATGTAGATGATGACTCATTGCCTAGGGATAGGAGAACATTGGTAGATCATCTTGAATCCCAAATCTTAGGTGATGCCACATCGCCGGTAAGAACTAGATCATACTATCGTAGTGTGAGCAATAACTTGGCGTTCCTATCCGAATTAGAGCCTAAGTCCATCAAGGAAGCCGAAAATGATGAATATTGGTTGATGGCTATGCAAGAAGAGTTGAGTCAATTCGAAAGGAACAAGGTGTGGAGGCTAGTGCCTAGGCCTAGTGATCATCCAGTCATTGTCACGAGATGGGTGTATAGAAACAAATTGGATGAAAATGGAATTATCACTAGAAATAAAGCTGGGCTTGTAGCCCAAGGGTACAATCAGGAGGAGGAAATAGACTATGATGAGACATTTGCTCCTGTTGCCCGTATGGAAGCTATTAGGATACTCTTAGCATATGCATCTCATAAAGGATTTAAACTATATCAAATAGATGTCAAAAGTGCCTTCCTAAATGGCTATATCCAAGAGGAAGTTATGTTGAGCAACCTCCAGGTTTGAAGACTTCAAACATCCAAATCATGTCTTCAGGCTTGATAAAGCTTTATATGGATTAAAGCAAGCCCTAGAGCTTGGTATGAGAGGCTTTGCACTTTCCTAGTGGAAAAATGATTTGAGATGTGAAAGGTGGATAAAATATTATTTATCAAAAGAGAAAATCAAGATATCCTCCTTGTCCAGATTTATGTGGATGACACCATCTGTGGCTCAACTAATCAAAAAATGTGTGATGAATTTGCAACTCTAATGAAAAATGAATTTGAAATGAGCATGATGGGTGAGTTAACCTACTTCTTAGGACTCCAAATTAAACAATACCAAAATGGGATATTTTTAAATCAAGAAAAATATACGAAGGAGTTATTAAAGAAGTATGGCATGGATAGCAGTAAGACATCAAGAATTCCCATGAGTACAACTGCTAAGCTAGAAAAGGATGAATTTTGCATATCAATAGATCAAAAGATGTATAGGGGTATGATAGGTAGCTTACTCTATTTGACAGCCAGCAGACCAGATATTATGTTTACTGTCTGTCTCTGTGCTCGATTTCAATTGGATCCAAAAGAGTCTCACCTATCGGCAATCAAGAAGATCTTCAAGTACTTAAGAGGAACCCAAAGTCTGGGACTATGGTATGAAAGATCTACTGCCTTCACTCTCATTGGATATTCAGATGCAGACTTTGCTGGATGTAGAGTGGATAGGAAAAGCACTAGTGGGACTTGTCAATTCTTGGGAAAATCATGGTTAGCAAGAAACAAAATTCAGTAGCTCTGTCCACAACAGAAGCATAATATGTGGCAGTTGGAGCTTGTTCTGCACAAGTCCTATGGATGAAAAGCACATTGATGGACTATGGAATTAAAATGAAAAATATTCCCATCTAATGTGACAATACTAGTGCTATAAGTTTGACAAAGAACCCCATACAACACTCTAGAACAAAACATATTGAGATTAGGCACCACTTCATTAGAGATCACTTACAAAAATGGGATATTTGCTTAAAATATATCAACACTGAGGAACAATTGGCTAATATCTTTACAAAACCCCTTAGTGATGATAGAATTTGTTATATCCGAAGTGCCTTAAATATTTGAAGTGCGGATCAAGTCAAAGAAATTGCCAAATAAATACTTTGTGCCTTTCACCAGCTTATCTATATAGTATTTATATGTATCATATTTGTTTGGTAGTATCTGTATGAATGAGATGTCAAATATTAATCTTAAAAATCACTCAATTGGTACTCTTAGCCTTCTTAGTTTTCTAAGTTGGAGAGGTACCTTCACTTTAATTAAAAATACCTAACAATTTGACTTATGTCAACATCTCGATCATGAACAGGTATATGTGCATTACTTGGCTAAATATTTTTATACGATAAGCATTGATTTAGGGGGAGTACCTAACTCAATCTTCATTTACTCCAAAATTGCTGTATATTTTAATTCACCCTTTCTGTCGATGACAAAAGGGGGAGAAGTTTGAAATTGATTATCTATTCAAATGACTATATGCACCATATGCTTTTAATTGTTATAATTTATCTGTGTGCATATATTGAGGGGGAGTTCCAGCATTCACTTGCCTACTATGTCACTCCACACACACCTCATAATCAATTTTGTTTGTCATCATCAAAAAGGGAGAGATTGTAAGCCCAAGGGTCTACTCTCCTATCTTGTTTTGATGATTCTAAACATAATTGATTATGTTATTGAATACTAATCAAATTGCTTTGAAGTGTTGTGTTTACGATAGGATTGATCATTGAAGAAACCAACACACTACATGGTCATGCTTGAAGACGTACCAACACAAGAGTCAAAGGAGCTAAGTGGAGCTCACATCATCTCTCAAGCAAGCATACACAAGATGAAAGATCAATTGAAGACCAAGACTAAAGAGAAGTTGAAAGTTACATAGGTATCATTGTACATCCTTTCTCTTTAGATTTATTAGTTCAAGGCAAGGTTTTTAAAAGAGTTTTCAAAAACACTTAAGAACTTAAATGGTTTAGTGAATGGTTATGTGGTGGACCAACATGTTGGGACCCTCATAAACATTCCAAAATTGTCATAGGAGTTGAGTTCCAAAAGCCAAAAATCAAACAAGCAATAAAAATAAAAAGTCTGCTGATTTTTAGGCTTCTCGGAACTCCGAGATTTTTCTCAGAGCTCCAAGCTCGGAACTCCGAGAAGTTCCCTCGGAACTCCGAGAAATGGTCCAGTAGCTTCTGGCCATTTTCTCGGAACTCTAAGAAATGGTCCAGTAGAAATTTTCATCTTCTGGCCGTTCTCTCGGAACTCCGAGAATATTTCTCGGAACTCCGAGAATTTCTAGGAGCTCCGAGAACCTCGAGACAGCTGAGAATATAGCCGTTGGGATTTAAATTAAAACTTGGTTTTTTATAACAACACCCCCAAACGGTCATATTTTTACAAGAGGCTATATATATACAACATCAAGAGGATCATTTCCTCTCTCTTGAACATTTGAAAAACCCCCTTAAGCATTCAAGTAAACTTGCAACCCTTTAAAGCTTAAGATTTTGTTTTTCCCAAACTTGCCTTGCACTTGCAAATCTATTGAGTTTGGATTTAGAGCTTCAACTTGCAACCTTCTTAAGAGAAGCATTCAATGGACTACAACGTGCATCAAGCTTTCAAGAGAAGCCAAGCTACTCAACTTCTATTATTGTAAAGGTGGCTAGGGCATCCTTTCTTAATACCCTAGAGAGCATTCGCTTAGAACTCGGCGAAGAAGGAGAGTCGGTGTAAAGGTGTAAGGGCATCCTTATTTAATATCCCTCGGAAGTGTAATCGCCTCGGAGCCGGACATCGTGGAGGTCTCCAATAGTGGAAAACCTTAAGGACGATCTTAAGAAGAGTGGAGTAGGACTTTGCCCGAACCACTATATATCGGTGTGTTCTTTCCTTTTCTTGCACCTTCATTCTTGTTTTTAGTTTGGTATTTCTTTTGTTTTTTAATCTTACTTGCACTAACCAACAATCTAATCTAAAGAAGAAAAGTCAAACTAGGTTCACTACTTAAATTTTCAAAAGGCATAATTTAGTGTTTAAAATCAATTTACCCCCCCTCTTGTTTATTTCACTTGATATGGATGATGTTGAGCTTCTCCTTCGTAGATCCTCTAAGGTGTGGTTTGTCCAAGAATGCTCTAGCTCCTTTATCCATTGGTTGGTTTATCTTCAAGCATAGGCCAAGAAGGTGTGTGCTAGTATGATTTGACTTGTGTAGGACCTGTCTAAAGCACAACACTCAAGGCAAATGATCAGTCCATAAACGACTAATCAATTTGCGTTTGTTAATCTTCAAAACAAGATGATTGAATGAACCCATGGGAAACCCTTGGGCTTACAATCTCCCCTTTTTTAATGATGACAAACCAAATTGATTAGATAGGTGGGAGGAACCTCTTATGAGGATTAGATAGACAATTTAATCATTACTACTCCCCCTCAACATATGCATGAGTTATATTTAACAAGTTATAATACAAGAATGCATATGATAATGGATCTAATCAATTATACAAATTCTTCCCCTTTTGGCGTTAACAAAAAGGAAGGATTAAGCATTTAAGCATAATTACATAAAGCATCAAAGATATTCAATGAGAATATGATGCTCCCCCTAACTTCTTATCATTAGTTACCAATTAAAATCAAAGTATAATCCAAAGTATATATATGGCATGATAAGAGACAATCAACATAAGAAATGAATAATCACAAAACAAATCAAGCCTATGTTGGCAAAACAAAGAGACATTTCAATTTTAGCACAAATTGTTAGGGTGTATCTTAGTATATATATATATATATATAAATCCAATATAAATCTACCCTATGACCCGTAATATAATAATAAATTAGCAAGTTAAAGCTTATATTTTACTTATCATGAAAGAAAACAAGCAAGTGTATAGTTTAGCATGATAAGCCCCTTTGTTTTTTAAAAATTCCTATTAGAATCTTATCATGAGGTGATGTGGAGTTATAGACTCATCATGATAAGCAAGAATAAATATTTTCAAGTTAAAAATATTTTCTTAAATTGTCATGCATATAAATGGACATTTGATCATAATATGGTTAACTATTAGGATATATGGCATGACGGCTAGCTCTATCATGGACACAAGAATAGCCAAGTATAAATACACATGATAAGCACTCAAATTCATAGAAACTAAGATTAGCAATTTTAGTTTACTCCTATGAATGTATATCTAGAAGGATATGCAATTTTTAGAACTATTAGTTGGGATATATTTGAATGAACAATGTGAGGATCTCACAATGATCCATGTGAACATAAAAATAGCAAAGATTAGCTCTCCCCCTTAGTATTTGTCATTGGCCTTAGCTAAACTTAAGATTTAAGGCATGACATGACATAATAGGCCAAAGATATGACAATGGAATACTTGGCCACCAAAACTTATTCTCGGAATAGATGACATCATATTAGATCATCCAAGATAAGTCAAAAAGCCTACAAGAATATGTCACTAAGACCTAGGCTATGTGCTTCTTGTCTTAAACTCTAAAAGCACAAGACAAGCCCGAACAACCCATGTGGAGCAATCATGCTCCAAATGAGTGTACTTATCATATGTGAGGTGATAACCACATTAGGAATCATATGATAAGTAACTAAGGACAAATTTACCTTTAAGCTCCCCCTTTGAAAATGAATCATGGAATGCATGAATCCAAAGAGATGTCCTTGCATAGACTCCAAAGGTTTTTGGATATATTTTCCAAAATATACCAAGTTAAACTCAACCCTTGGGCTACAATGACACTTACTCTCCAAGTGTTGGTTTATCATGATAAAATGATAGCCATAGTCTAGCTAATCATGATAAACAAGCATAGCACAAAAGACTTTCAACCTTTGGCTGATGCTCCCCCTAAACAAACAAGCATAATTTTTTAAATTCAAGCTTTACTTCCCTAAGTATGTAACATACGTAACTGCTAGGGAGATCACATATAAATGTATACCTATTCATGTTTGAGATGTTGGCACAATACCAATTTATTAAATATTTTAATTAAGGTGAATATACGATCTCGCTCTTAGAATCTAAGAAGGCTAAGGGCACCAATTAAGTGACTTTTAAGATTAAGGTTTAACATCTCATATGTGTAAATATAATCAAACAAGGGGTGATAACTATAGAATATGTATATACCAATTTGAGTTCAATTCTATAGGACTAAGACATAGTGAGAATGGTCAATAAACTACCATGTCTTAGAGAGACATCCATGATTCATGAAGGTGAGAGTATACCTTATGAGAAAGATATGATCATCAAGGTTTCCATGGATAATCTACCATGTTTGGACACAAAGGACATGACACATAATGTGCATGGTCCAAACATTACATCTACATCCACAACCACATGTAAAATGATAAGGCATTAGGCACAAAGTGCATAAGCCCATTGAAAACCAAAAATGTGTGGGAGGCACATGTTCCCATTACAATCTAATGTATACAACCACCATAGTGAATTTTAATTTTACTCAAGTGAGTAACTGCCCAAATATGACTCTAGATTCCTATGATATTTTCATATCAAGTCATACATTGAATCTAGATTCATGTTTCAACTTCCCTACATATTATATCATTTTGTGTTTCTAGGAAAAGATCCAAGAAAAATAGAGTTTAAAGAATAATATTTTGGCATATTCATAACTTTCATTCAAATACTATTTGATTACCAAAAAATTTCCATTTAAGTTCAAGTCTTTAAACCTATGGGTTTCTTTTCTTTTAGTTTTGCTAGAATGATGTGATCAATTAACCTAACTCCTATCAACTACCAAAAATGGTTCAAATTTTAAAGATGTACTTGAAGTTTTAATTTGAACACATGGGCAAGAGTTGTGGTTGAATATTCTATAAGGATCAATTATGATTTTCACATTAAGTTCAAGTGTGGCATGTTATGTGGATGGATACGAAGTGCAATAAGATCTAAGTTATAGTGTGTGCACTTAGCCAAATATCTATTCATACCAAAGAGGATAGTGTACTTCTACTAGGCACAATGACATGGGATAACAAATTAGACAATCCTAGTGTCTCATGTCACATATGGTATGACTAGCCAATCATAGATACCTAAGGATCAAACATGATAAGTCTAGTGTATCTATATTTTATTTCTTTACAAAGATGTGATCATTAAGCACAACATGCATAGATGCATGTGAATAAAAGTAATGACATGATATCTATACAAACATATTCTCAAAAAATTCTCACATTGAAGCATAAAACAAATACTAGACATCAAAGGATATCTAGGGAATCTAGGGAACCTTTTCCAAAAGATATAACAATTGAGTGCAAGATATCAAAGTCTTATAAAAATCAAGTTTCAAGCAAAAAGACTTTGGATTTTCAAAAGATAATCATTTGAAGTACAAAATATGGATACATGGCATTTAAGCAAGAGAAGTATATTGTATCCAAACAAATTTTCATATGATATAAAATTAAAGCACATCTCCTAATCTAAGATAAACACAATACAGATCATGTTGAGGGTTTCGGAACCCAAACCATCTTGGTTCCAAGCAAGTTTGTCCTAGGTGATAAGTCATTTTTAACCCAAACAAACTTACTACTTTTTACAAGTTTAAATGTACATTTAAACTTGTAATGTCCAAATCTACCACAATAGTCACAAGATGCATAAGAGTAGGTAGATGGACGGGATGAAGATGATGAATTAGAAGAGTGATCATGATGGTAATTGAATTTTACATTTTCTAGTAACTTATGATTTTCCAACCTTAATATTTCATTCTTGATGTTTAAGTCATTGATTTCCGTTTTAAAATTTATTAATTCAAGAGATGATAACATTTTGATTTTCTCTTCTTCTTTAAGGAGTTGATTTTCCTCTCTTAGTGAAGCAATGGTATCACTTAGTTCAGTAAAATCTTTTTTTAAAATTTTATTTTCTTCACTAAGATGTGCACGATCTATTTCGAGTGACCTAAACTCCTTGTGAATACTAGCTAAATTATTTTTCAAGTTTGAATTCTTAGCTAGTTGATCCTCAAGTTTCTTATGTAATTCTTGGACATTTTCAACAAGTTCTTCAAATGTGAATTCGGCATTATCCAAAGGCTCTTCATTAGATAATCTCATTAAGCACAAGTTTTGATTTTGAAAATTTTCAATAGAGTCCAAAACATATTTCATAAATGTTAGGTGGTAATGCACAACATATTGCAATTAGGGCTTTTGTATTTAGTAAAGATAATTTTTTATCATAATCATTTAATCTTTTAGATTTAACATTTAAAACAAAATAATTTTCAATTATCATTTCCATATCTTTATCTAGACCTTTTAAATATGTCTTCATATGGATCAACCATGATCCATAATCCGAACTATCCAAAATAGGTAGTCTAAATCCCATCTTTTATAGTTGTCAAAAATTAGATCGTTTAACTTTTAACCGGTTAGGGTCTTAATCAAGAGCCCAAGGTCTGATACCAAATGAAATCCAAGTAGAGACTTGGTTTGGCAACCTAGAGGGGGGGTGAATAGGATGTTTATAAAACTTTTACCTTTTGAAAACTTTTACTAATTTCACCCTAGTTTTATCCCTTAGTTAATTTAAGTTGAATTAGTTAAGCTTAAATTTTCACAAATGTATATAAGCTTAAAAACCCTTGTTTAAACAACCAACTTAATTAGGAGATTTAGTGGGCTAATTAGCAATGTAAAGATATTCACGTTGGATGGCATTGCTAACTCACTCAATTCTAAATAATAAGACAAGCACAAATAAGAGAGTGATAGAGGGAGTGAGAAATCGAGAAATACCAACGCAAGCGATACAAGGATTTATAGTGGTTCGGCCAAAGGCCTTCTCCACTCTACTCAAGGTCGCACTTGAGGATTCCCACTATTGAGACCTCCACGACGCCCGGCTCCAAGACTTTTACACTCCAAGGGAATTAAATGAGGATGCCCTTCCACCTTTACAATGACTCTCCTTCTCCGCCGAGTTCTAAGCGCTTCACCGAAGGGAATTAAAAATAACGGATGCCCTTACCACCGATCGAATAAAGAAGAAGAAGTATTAGCCTCTTACTAGGCTATATTACAAGTTGTAGCTCCAAGGATGCTCTCAAAGATAAACAAGTTTAAACCTAACCAATCTCAAGTGGATTTTTTCAAAGTCAAGGCACAATGAAGGATTGGTGAGAGATTAACCCAAAAATGACTTACAAATGGATTTCCAGGGTTTATTAGAGTTAGACAATGTTTCTCTTTTGTTTTGGACCCTTTGAATGGGTATATATGAAGTTCCAACTCCATATGACCATTTGGGGGGCAAAACAGTCAAAACTGGGTCAAATATTCAACTAGCCGTTGGACCACAACGGCTATATTTTTTTTGAACAAAAACATTTCTCGGAGTTCCGAGAATTCAAACAGAGCTTTTAATTTTAGAACCTGGATCATTTCTCGGAGCTCTGAGAATGTTCTCAGAGTTCCAAGACTGGATTTCCAGCAAACAGTGTCCCATTTGAAAAATTCATATCTCCTTCGTTTCTCATCGGATTTCGATGTTATTATACTCTACGGATATGAGAAAAATGAGAGCTAACGGTTAAAAATATTTTCAAAAATATTTGAAAATGGTTTAAAAAAGTTTTGATAGGATTTAGTTGCTGGTTGTAAGCCCAATGGTTTTTACCTTGGCATTCCCATCTTGTTTTGATGATTCCAATACACAAGTGATCATTTATCACTAATGTGTTTCTTTGTCTAAGTTGTAGATCTTGATAAAGTAAGATCAAGGATGCTTGGATTGAAGGCCAAGAAGCCCACATTGGACCACTAATTGGAAGGCCAAAGTCATCAAGCAAGAAGTCATGAAGACTTGAAGACATGAAGAAATTAATATTGAAGACCATTTTTTAATGTAATTGATCCAAACCTAGATTAGGTTTTTAGAGGCATAATTAAAGTAATCTCACACACCCTAAATAAACAAGTGATTGTATTTGTGGAGTTCCAACACCTTGGAACCCTCATAGCAATCCCATCTTGGTTGAGAACTGGAAGCCCAAAAACAGAATTGAAAATCTGCTCTGCATAGGCTTCTCGGAACTCCGAGAGTTTTTCTCGGAACTCCGAGAGTTTTTCTCGGAACTCCGAGAATTCTCGGAACTCCGAGAATTATTCTCGGAACTCCGAGAATTATTCTCGGAACTCCGAGAAATGGTCCAGTAGACTTTTTCCAACTTCTGTGAGGCTTCTTGGAACTCCGAGATTTTTTCTCGGAACTCCGAGAATTATTCTCGGAACTCCGAGAACACTCCAACGGTCTGAAAAAGAGCCGTTTGGAATTTTGCTGGAATTACCGTAATGCCACTGAACGGTCATATTTTGTTTTTATTATAAATATGGGTGTTCTAAACATACAAACGATGCATCCTAACACTCTTAAACTTCATTTGAATACCCAAGAGTGAATCAAGCTTCAATTGTGCCTCTCATCACCAACTCTAGGATTTGGATCATAGGCTCTCAATTGTACATCTTTTGTAACCCTATTGAAGGGATTTTTTAGTTCTTTCTTTCATCTTTCAAGATTTGTATTCGGGCGAGTATTTGGAGAAGCGGAGCCCTTTTTCTCCGTGGTGAGGATTGCCACCAAGGTTAAAGCAATTGTAATTGGCACCGATCTTCGCCAAGGTTAAGAAGATCAAATAGTGAAGCCATCAACGGGTTTGGTTGGTGGAGTGGAGTAGGCCTCGGGTTTGAGGACCGAACCACTTTAAATCTCGGGTGCACTCTTTCTATCTCTTTGCTCTTTCATTTGCATTGCACCATTAGATTTAACTTGTATGCTTAAAATATTGTTTTTGATCTCTTAATCGGTTTAAGTTTTTCAAATTGGTAAATTCTAGTTTTCTTAAACAACCGTATTCTCCCTCCTCATAGTTGCCATTTCTATTATAACTTGGGACCCCATATATCGTTTTTTCACTTGGTATCAGAGCCTTGGCTCTTAAAAGATTTTAAAATTTTTTGTGAAAGTTATTTCAAAATCTAACTAGGGAAAGATTTTATTTGGCAACTTCTAATTGTGAAATGGCACACCAAATTGGAACCGGACTTCCGGAAGGCCATTCCACAACTAGACCTCCTTTCTTCAATGGGTCAAACTATGGACATTGGAAAACAAGGATGCGCATCTATCTTCTTTCGATAGATGTGGAACTTTGGTACATTGTTGAAAATGGATACAATGTACCTTCCAAACCTTTTGAAGAATGGAATGTGGTAGAGAAAAGGCAAGCTAATTTGAACTACAAAGCAATAAATTCCTTGTTTTGTGCCTTAGCTACCGAGGAGTTTAATAGAGTTGCTCTTTTTGATTCCGCCAAGACTATTTGGGATACCCTTGCAACTACCCATGAGGGAACATCACAAGTCAAGGATTCCAAAATAAACTTGTTAAAGAGCAAGTATGAAATGTTTAGAATGAGTCCAAACGAGAGTATTTCGGAAATGTATACTCGTTTTTCTATTATTTCTAACGAACTAGCTAATCTTGGTAAATCTTATCCTAACGATGAGCTTGTGAGTAAGTTACTTAGGTCTCTTCCTCCCCATTAGGATCCAAAGGTGACCGCGATTCAAGAGTCAAAAAATCTCAAGACGCTAACCATAGAGGAGCTTGTAGGATCTCTCATCACCCATGAGATGCTCCTTACTAGCCGACAAGAGGAAAAGAAGCCAAAGGAGAAGGAGAGGGAATTTAGATCCCTAGCACTCAAGGCTTCCAAGGAAGACTCATCAAGTGAAGCGGATAGTGACGAAGAAGAAGCTTTACGAAGATTCAAGAGCTAGTGGAGAAAGAAGCATAAGAAAGATAAGAAAAAGAAAGAAGAAAGTGATGTTGATGGAGCCTTAAGATGCTTCAATTGCAAGAAGATAGGACATAAAAGACCGGATTGTCCACTTCTAAAATCAACTTCCTCTAAGTACAAGGGTAAGAAGGATTGGAAGAAGCATAAGGCTCTTGCCGCCGGTTGGGATGCGTTAAGCACATCGGGCAAAAGCTCAAGTGAAGGGGAAGAAAATAAAAAAGATGATCTTTGCTTCATGACATTCACCCATGAAGTTGAGGTAAACTCTAACCCCTCATATTCTTCATCTAGTAGTAAAAGTTATAGCATACCTTATGATGAATTATGTGAAACCTTGCATACCCAAATTTCCAAAAACAAAGTTCTTAAAAAATCCATTTTAAAGTTAGAAAAAGAACTTGAATTTTTGAAAAGTGATTTATCTTCTTCCATATCTCAAGAACAAGTTACACTTGAAAATCATAAACTTGAGATTAATACCCTTAAGGGTAGTTTGGATGAGAAAACTTGCCAACTTTTAAAAATTCAAAATATGGCAAGCTCCTCCAATTCTTATGAAGATGAAAGAAATGAGCTTTTAGTTCAAACATCCCATCTTCAAAATGAAAATGAAAGACTTAGATTATGTTTACATGGATTTCTAAATGGAAATAAAATTATTGACATAATCCTAAGTAAAACTAGTCTTAGACCTCAACATGCTTATCATGATAGGACTAGTGTATCTAACCCTCTTGTTAGATGCCATTTTTGTGGAATGAATGGTCATTACCAATTCCAATGTGCATCCAAGAGTAGGGCTAGATGTGGGACCAAGAAATCTTGGGTTCCCAAAATCCCCATATGATGATAGTCATATTGTGTAGATTAGGGGTTTTTGAACTTAAAATTGAATATATTTCATTTGTATGTTTTTTTTTTGATAACCCCTCTTGTATTGTAAAATTATTTTAACTAGGGGGAGTTAAAATTGAATTTTTCTTTGAAAAAGGGGGAGCTTTAAACTTGTAAATTTTAAACCCTTGTTTTTCTTACCCCTTCTTTTTGTTGATGACAAAGGGGGAGAAGAATCTAGAGAAAGTCTCTAGTGTAAGAAAAATGTGAAAAGAGTATATGCTTTGATTTGTAAATCTCTTGTGCTTGTCATCATCAAAAAGGGGGAGATTGTAAGCCCAATGGTTTTTACCTTGGCATTCCCATCTTGTTTTGATGATTCCAATACACAAGTGATCATTTATCACTAATGTGTTTCTTTGTCTAAGTTGTAGATCTTGATAAAGTAAGATCAAGGATGCTTGGATTGAAGGCCAAGAAGCCCACATTGGACCACTAATTGGAAGGCCAAAGTCATCAAGCAAGAAGTCATGAAGACTTGAAGACATGAAGAAATTAATATTGAAGACCATTTTTTAATGTAATTGATCCAAACCTAGATTAGGTTTTTACAGGCATAATTAAAGTAATCTCACACACCCTAAATAAACAAGTGATTGTATTTGTGGAGTTCCAATACCTTGGAACCCTCATAGCAATCCCATCTTGGTTGAGAACTGGAAGCCCAAAAACAGAATTGAAAATCTGCTCTGCATAGGCTTCTCGGAACTCCGAGAGTTTTTCTCGGAACTCCGAGAATTCTCGGAACTCCGAGAATTATTCTCGGAACTCCGAGAAATGGTCCAGTAGACTTTTTCCAACTTCTGTGAGGCTTCTCGGAACTCCGAGATTTTTTCTCGGAACTCCGAGAATTATTCTCGGAACTCCGAGAACACTCCAACGGTCTGAAAAAGAGCCGTTTGGAATTTTGCTGGAATTACCGTAATGCCACTGAACGGTCATATTTTGTTTTTCTTATAAATATGGGTGTTCTAAACATACAAACGATGCATCCTAACACTCTTAAACTTCATTTGAATACCCAAGAGTGAATCAAGCTTCAATTGTGCCTCTCATCACCAACTCTAGGATTTGGATCATAGGCTCTCAATTGTACATCTTTTGTAACCCTATTGAAGGGATTTTTTAGTTCTTTCTTTCATCTTTCAAGATTTGTATTCGGGCGAGTATTCGGAGAAGCGGAGCCCTTTTTCTCCGTGGTGAGGATTGCCACCAAGGTTAAAGCAATTGTAATTGGCACCGATCTTCGCCAAGGTTAAGAAGATCAAATAGTGAAGCCATCAACGGGTTTGGTTGGTGGAGTGGAGTAGGCCTCGGGTTTGAGGACCGAACCACTTTAAATCTCGGGTGTACTCTTTCTATCTCTTTGCTCTTTCATTTGCATTGCACCATTAGATTTAACTTGTATGCTTAAAATATTGTTTTTGATCTCTTAATCGGTTTAAGTTTTTCAAATTGGTAAATTCTAGTTTTCTTAAACAACCGTATTCTCCCTCCTCATAGTTGCCATTTCTATTATAACTTGGGACCCCCTATATCGTTTTTTCACTGGTCCAGGTTATTGCTTCGGAACTCTGTTTTGTTCATTCTTGTGCTGAATGTCATATGGGTCCCAACATGTTGGTAAACCACCATGGCCATTCACTTATCCATTTAAGTTCTTAAAGGGTGTGTTAGTCTCTTTGAAAAATATATTTTTAGGGGTTTAAACAGTGTGCCTTGACAAGAGAAAATGCAAGAGAGATAGGAATACATTCTACCCTTTCTATCACTCTCTTGAACTCTTCTCTTGAGCTATGATCTTCTATGGTTGAGCTTCCATGCTTGACATCTTCAAGTTCTGGTACAAGCTCCTTGGTCCTCCAGCTTTGGCCTTCATGATCTTCTCTGTCTATTCAATGCTTGATATGGTTGATGTTGAGGTTCTCCTTGGTAGATCCTCTAAGGTGTGGTTTGTCCAAGAATGCTCTAACTCCTTTATCCATTGGTTGGTTTATCTTGTGTAGGACCTGTTTAAAGCACAACACTCAAGGCAAATGATAAGTCCATAAACGACTAATCAATTTGAGTTTGTTAATCATCAAAACAAGATGATGGAATGAACCCATGGGGAACCCTTGGGCTTACAGTAGGATGTTTATAAAACTTTTGTCTTTTAGAAACTTTTTCTAAAATTTCACCCAAGACATATCCCTTGTTTAATTAAGTTTGAAATATTTGAACTTTAAACAATATTACAAATTAATATTAGTTCAAAAACCCTTGTTGATTAGCAAATTTAATTAGGTGATTTATAGCCTAGTTAGCAAGGTACAAATATTCAATCAAAACTAAAATGCTAACTACTCACTCAATTCCAAATATGTAAAAATGCAAGCACAAATAAATAAGAGAGTGAGAGGGAGAGAGAGATAGAGAAATACCAACACAAGTGACACAAAGATTTATAGTGGTTCGGGAAACGGCCTACTCCACTCTACTCAAGGTCGCACTTGAGGATTTCCACTATTGAGACCTCCACGACGCCCGGTTCCGAGGCTTTTACACTCCATGGGAATTAAATAAGGATGCCCTTCCACCTTTACAATGACTCTCCTTCTCCGCCGAGTTCTAAGCGCTTTCTCCCAAGGGAATTAAAAACGGATGCCCTTGCCACCGATCAAATGAAAAAGAAGAAGAAGTACTAGCCTCTTACTAGGCTTGATTACAAGTTGTAGCTCACATACTTTCTCTCAAGAATAATTTGCAAATGAAAGCCTAAATCAATCTCAAATAATTTTCCCAAAATCAAGGCACAAGAGATTGGTGAGAGAAATTACCCAAAAATGATTCACAAATGATTTTCTAGGGTTTTTTGAAGTTGGACAATGTTCATCCCATGTTTTAGACCCATTAGATGGGTATATATGGTGTCCCAACTCAATATGACCGTTTCAGGGGCAAAACGATTATTTTCGGGTCAAACAGTCAACTAGCCGTTGGACCACAACGTCTATATTTTTTTGAACAAAAACACTTCTCGGAGTTCCGAGAATTCAAACAGAGCTTTTAATTTCAGAACCTGGATCATTTCTCGGAGCGCCGAGAATTTTCTCGGAGTTTCGAGACTGGATTTCCAGCAAACAGTGTCTCATTTGAAAAATTCATATCTCATTCATTTTGTATCGGATTTCGTTGTTCTTATACTCTAAGGATATGAAACAAATGAGAGCTATCTGTTAAAAATATTTTCAAAAATATTTGAAAATGTTTTAAACAAGTTTTGATAGGATTTAGTTGCTGGTCCAGGTTGTTGCTTCGGAACTCTGTTTTGTTCATTCTTGTTCTGAATGTCATATGGGTCCGAACATGTTGGTACGCTACCATGGCCATTCACTTATCCATTTAAGTCCTTAAATGGTGTGTTAGTCTCTTTGAAAAACGTATTTTTAGGGGTTTTAAGATGTGCATTGATAAGAGAAAACACAAGAGAGAAAGGTGATACTTACTACCATTCTAAGTACTCTCTCGTTCTCTTGAGCCAATCTTCATTTGATCTTCAATGGTGTGCTTGGCTTGCTTTAGGATCTTCAAGGTTGAGCGTTTTTGCTTGACACCTTCCAAGGATGATGCCACCATTTGGTTCTAGCTCCTTTGAAAGTTGTTGATCCATAAGCTTTGGCCATCTGTGTGTGTGCTAGCATAGATTGACCTGTGAATTACCTGTCTATAGCACAACACTCAAGGCAAATAATTAGTACATAAATGACTAATCAATTTACGTTTGTTAATCATCAAAACAACGTGATTGAGTGAACCCATGGGGAATCCTTGGGCTAACACATTAAGTTCAACAAATCGAATTAACTCGATCCGCGTCTTTCGAACCGTTGGATTGCGGTCTCCTATCGTAGGAACCTTTGGGGCCTCCTTCGGAACACGTACGTTACGTCATGTCGTACGTTTTAGGGAGTCCTAGAGTTAGGAGTCAAGCCTCATCACGGCCGTTTGCTATGGATAGCAACCGTGCCATAGATCTAGTTACACTAGTCACCCAATTTTCCCCTAGGACAAACCTAGTTACCTAGGATGTAGGTTAACCTGCATTAGTCTAAGGGACGTCTTGCACTTAGCTAAGACCATATAGCATCTTAGATGAAGTCCTAGGATAATAAAATCTTAAACTTGAACTAAATAATTTCTCTTAAACTGTTAAAACAGCCAATTCAGTCTAGATCGGTGTCGTAGATGAGTTAGGCATAAGTAGCTTAGTTTAGGTGCATCGAACTACGATTGACTCTGATTCCAGTGAGGCTGGGATACGTAAGCAACTTGGATACTTGAGTGGCATACCAAGCCTGAGTCGGCTCCACATGTAACTGGTGGGGTTTTGTATATTAATCCTTAAATTAAAAGTAATTAAATCACTTAGGACTTTCTATGAAATTAGAATTTTAGGAGAACTTTCACTTAGATTGAATTCAAACAAATTAAGAAAATCAAGATACACATTTAGGAATTACATTGAAATTAGATCTTATGATACATGTCACGTAGTTCGCATATTAATATAGAGTTAAATGTGCCATTTAAAAGAAATTCAAAAGAGTTAACTTTTGGAAATTAAGATCGATTATCGGGCATGAATGGTGCATGTGGTGGTAACTCCCCATACCTTCCATTCTCGTAACCAGATAACGAGTCTAGATTTCTGATCAATTATGGGTCCTAGATCCCTCATCTAGGTGGCGACTCTGTCACTCTCTTTTCCGTGAAATTCGGATTGCCTTAGTGATCCTAAGTTCACGGAAAAGATGAATTAAATAACACCTTGCTGGGCTCGGCGGCTTACCCCTGCCCTTATGGGTACTGGGTTGCACATTTGTTTGCACCCTATGGCTTGGTTGCTGCCTGCTTGGTTGGGTAATTAAAATCAATAATAAAAAGCACACGCCAACCGCGTGGGTATGAGAGACCAAGAGAGAGCGTGGCGGGTCGCGTCCCACCCCTCTCGCGGGATTGGGTCCCACACAGGGTTGTTGCAGAAATTGCTAAACCAATGGTGAAAAGACAGTTCAGACAGTTTGATCCATTACCGTATCCCCTGCCTATGATACTTAAAAAGCTGATAAGAGATAAGAAGATCAGACTTCCGGATGTTAAACCTGCACCAAATCCATTACCCACAAATTGGAGGAAAGATCAATATTGTGACTATCATAGAGGTCCGGGGCACCTAACTGAGAATTGCTTAGCTTTGAAGCATGCAATTCAAAATATGATTGATAAGGATGAACTCACAGTTAAAGGACCAAATATTACTCAGAATCCTCTCCCGAATCATCATGCTGCTCCCCCTCCTGCAACAAATGCCATCTTTCTGGATGAGCCCATCCTTGATCCCTCTACTCTTATATGTACTATCATGTCCGATAAAACATATGTTTTGGAGTTTGATGATAAAGAACTTGAGGATGTGAAAGGGAAACAACCGTATATATTGTCATTGAGATTGCTGAGTTTTCTTCATCTCAGTCGTATATACGTTTGGGGAAGAAGGGAAGGCTCTATACGTTTTATTTTGAACAATAAGGTGATTACTATTAAGGGAGACCCAGATTTTGAAGTGGGTCAGATTTCACAAGAATTGATCATGGGAAAGGCAGGAGATATTAGTTTGACTGGTTTCTCCTTGGAAGTGGCAACTATAACTGTTGAAGAAGCGATGAATGAAGAGATCTTCTTCCTGAGCAGTACAAACCTGAATGTAGTTAAGATGATACGTCTACAGGGTTATATCCCAGGTGCAGGACTTGGCAGAAACCATCAGGGTTTAACCGAATGGCCGTTTGTTCACACCTTCAATGGTTTGTTTGGGCTTGGATATAAGCCAACCAAGGCACATGTTAAAGAGATGAAACGATACATGTTGAAATGGGCAGAGTGTCGCCGTAGAGGTTTGGACTTACCGATGGGACCATTTGATTTGACCATGAATGGGAGATTCCGCAAAGAAGGATCTGATATCCCATTCTGTGGCTTTGCTGAGGCATGGAAAGATGAATGTACCGGACAGTGGCTACCGGGCTTCGAGATTTTATTTTACTTAGAGCTTGATGATGAATTGATGAGTCTGCAGGGCACAGGAACTGAAACGGATGCTAAAATAGACTGGGCAGATGCAATGGAGTCTGACACATTGAGTTCCCTTTCTCATGAGAGGTCACAGACCATGGCCATGATCAGCAAGAGCCCGCTGGTACTGAACCCCACTCACCTTATTACCTCTGCGGAGGGACCTTTGACTAACTGGACCTCCCAGGTCCTACCTCAGGTTACTTTTAAGTCCTGTCATTTTTCCTCAAAAGAGTCAGTTGGCATTGAGGTCAACTTGTCAATCGAGTCTGTAAATACGAGTCATGAGTCCATTGTAAAGCCTGATGTGGGCTATTCATCATTTGATGTATTCAATTCTACTTTCAATGAAATAAATTCTTCTGCATATATTCCTGTTTCTATTTCATCTACTGAATTTGCTTTAAAATCTGATAATGCTAATAATAACAATCAAGACTCCCCCTCTGATGAGGAAGCCGACGAAACTCCCCCTGAAATCAAACATATGATTCAACTGGAGGAGAGTCGTTGAGCAAAACCACTCGAAGAGGAAATTGAAACCATGAATATTGGTGATGAAACCTTAATTCGAGAAATAAGGATTGGCAAAACTTTATCTCCTTAGGAGCGCAAGGAATTAATCACTTTACTTAAAGAGTTCAAGGAGGTTTTTGCTTGGTCTTATGATGAAATGCCGGGATTGAGTGAGGAGATTGTTCAGCACAAATTACCCTTAATCCCTGGCATTAATCCAAAGAAGCGAAAGCTCCAAAAACTTAAAACTGAATGGGAGTTGAAAGTTTATGAAGAAGTCAAGAAACTTCTAGAGGTGAAATTCATCCAAGTAGTTGAATACCCTGAATGGCTCGCTAACGTGGTACCGGTGCCCAAAAAGGATGGGAAGGTTCGAATGTGTGTCGATTTTTGGGATCTGAACAAGGCAAGTTCAAAAGACAATTTTCCACTGCCGAACAATGATCTCCTGGTGGATAATACGGCAAGACATGCACTCTTATCCTTTACGGATAGATTTTTCGGGTACAACCAGATCAAGATGGCACCTGAGGACATGATAAAGACAACATTCATTACTCAGTGGGGTACATATTGCTACAGAGTAATGCCATTTGGTTTAAAGAATGCTGGTGCTACATATCAGAGAGCAGCAACTACTCTTCTTCATGATATGATTCACAAAGAAGTCGAAGTCTATGTAGATGACATGATCGTTAAAGCAAAGACTAGACCAGAACATACAGTTGCCTTGAGAAAATTCTTTGAGAGAATAAGGAAATATCAGCTTCGCCTGAATCCAAACAAGTGTGTATTTGGAGTTACATCAGGTAAACTCCTTGGATTTATGATTAGTGAAAGAGGAATTGAGGTGGATCATCAAAAGATCAAGGCAATCCAGGAAATGTAACCGCCTAAGACAGAAAAGCAGATCAGAGGTTTCCTTGGGAAAGTTCAATACTTGAGAATGTTCATATCTCATTTAATTATGACATGTGAACCAATTTTGAAGCTTTTAAAAAAGAATTCCTCGAAGAAATGGAATGAGGAGTGTCGGGAAGCTTTTGAAAAAGTTAAACAGTGTTTATCTTTGCCTCCTGTTTTATCTCCCGTTATTCCAGGCGAACCATTGTTGTTGTACTTGTCCATCACAGACACATCAATGGGTTGTATGCTTGCTCAGAAAGATTCAGAATCTAAGCGGAAAAGGCCCATCTATTACATTAGTAAGAAGATGCTAGAATTGAGTTAAAGTACACTATTTTGGAAAAGACTTGTCTAGCATTAGTTTGGGCTACCTAAAGACTTAGACATTATCTGTTATCGAACAAGATTCTATTACTTTCATGGATGGATCCGTTGAAGTACTTGTTTGAGAAGCCCGCCCTTACTGGAAGAACCACAAGGTGGTTGTTACTGTTATCTGAGTTTGACATCACTTATATCACTCAGAAGTCCATCAAAGGACGGGTTATAGCAGAGCAGTTAGCTGATTCTCCTACAGAGGAAAATGTTTTTCTGAAAGCTGGATTTCCTGATGAAGAGATCATGGATATTGAAGAAGAAACTCCGAGTACCAAGTGGTTGATGTATTTTGATGGAGCAGTCAATAATCAGGGTCAAGTAGTAGGTGCATTTTTTATATCTCCAAACAAAGAGTATATCCCTATATCCATCAAGCTGCAGTTTGAGTGTACGAATAACATGGCAGAATATGAAGCATGTATAGCAGGACTTGAGGCAGCTTTAGCTCTTCAAGTTCAAGACATAGATGTGTTTGGGGACTCAATGCTCATTATTTGTCAAATCAATGGACAATGGAAAACTCGAGAGGATAAATTGATCCCTTATAATCCATATTTGGAATCTTTGGTTAAAAAATTTAAGAATATCACTTTTACTCACTTGTCAAGAATCAGGAACCATTTTGCTGATGCTTTGGCTACTTTGGCTTCGATGCTTGATATCTCTGCAACTATGGAGGTCCAACCCTTAGCTGTGAGATTACAGTGGGCTCCAGCTCATGTGAATGCGATTGAAATATCAGCCAGGTGTCCAGATGGTAAGCCATGGTATACGGACATAAAGAACCTCATTTCTGGTAAAGGACATTCTCCTGAAGCTTCGAACAAAGAGAGGAAGACTCTTCAGAGGCTCGCTACCAACTTCATCATTTGTGGTGAAGAGTTGTACATGCGATCTTTTGATGGTATACAACTCCTATGTGTTGATGAGGACAAAGCTGCAGAGCTTATTGAGCAGACTCATGAGGGAGTCTGTGGCCCTTATATGAATGGGAAAATGTTATCCAGAAAGATTTTGAGACTTTGTTTTTATTGGCCCACAATGTAAGCAAACTGCTTTGCCTTTGTAAAGAAATGCCACAAGTGCCAAGTCTATGCGAATCTCATTCATATTCCTCCTTCGGAGTTGCACTCTTTGTCTTTGTCGTGGCCATTCTCAGTATGGAGGATAGATATCATTGGAAAGATTCATCCAAGATCCTCGAGTGGTCATGAGTACATTTTGGTAGCTATCGATTATTTTACAAAGTGGATCGAGGCTGCATCTTATGCTTCTATAACTTCGAACACAGTTGCGAAGTTTATCCGTGCAAACATTATTTGCAGATATGGAGTACCTCACGAGTTGATTTCAGATAATGGGTCGCATTTCAAAAAAAAGATTTTACACCTGTGTGAAGAGTTCAAGATAAGACATCATAAATTATCTCCTTACAGACCTCAAACAAACGGGGCTGTAGAGGCAGCGAACAAGAATATCAAAGTCATTATCAGTAAGATGACTGAAACTTATAAAGACTGGTCGAACAAACTTCCATATGCTTTGTGGGCTTATCGGACATCGATCAGGTCTTCGACAGGTGTGACTCTGTATTCTTTGGTGTACAAAATGGAAGCGGTTTTGCCAGTTGAGCTGAGAATTCCTTCTTTGAGAGTGATGATAGAGGCTGATTTACCAGAGTCCAAGTGGGCAAAAGCCAGACATGATGAGCTGCAAATGATAGATGAAAAGAGGCAGAGAGCCTTATACCACATTCAGGGATATCAAAGGCGGATTGAGAAAGCTTTCAACAAGAAAGTTCGTGTCCGAGACTTGAAGCCTAAAGATCTTGTTTTGAAGTCCAATAGGGCACCGGTATTTGATCTGAGAGGTAAATTCAGGCCAAACTGGTCTGGTCCTTACATCGTCGATGAAGTCCTGCCTGAAAAAGCCGTAAGACTCCTCGATGAAAATGGAGAAAAATTAAATGAACCTACAAACCTGGATCAGTTAAAGAAGTATTATGCCTAATACACCAGGAGACTATCTTTGATCGATTTGAGCTTTGAGCCAACAACCTACATGTTCAAAACCATTTGCAAACTCTTTGGGGCCAATATTTAAAAAAAAACCTTCTTTGAAAAACTCAAACCAGGTTCAGAATCTGGAGGGTCCAGATTCTGTTTAAATACATTCAAACACACCAATGTTTACCCTGCTTGAACCTAAGCTTACCTGAAAGTCCTTTTGGTGTATTTTAGGCCCAGGTTTATAAAGAAACAGAAAGAAAAAAAAAATGATGGAGTCTTAGACCCGCTAGACTGAAAACCCGAAAGGATGGTCTAGGCAAAAGTTAGGGTCATTCACCCGCTAAGCTGAAAACCCGAAAGGGCAGCTTAGGCAAAAAATAGGGTGCAGAGCCTGCTGGATGGAAAATCTACAAGGGCAGACAGTCCAGGCAAAAATTAAGGCATACGGTCCGCCAAATTGAGAACCTGAAAGGGCGATTTGGTCATGACAGTGACTTCATATAGAAAGGACAGTTTCTAAGAGCCAGCTGGACTTTCATTTGCTTTGGCTCTTCTCCATTGTTTGAATAAACGCCAACAATGCTTCCTTTGGTACTCTTTGAGTTAGAGAGGTTGAGACTAAGCAATCCAAAGGGATAATAACTATGATGGAAATACCGAAAAGATGAATGAAGCACCTTTAAACACGGTATTCAAAAGACTCTAAGAGTGGTGGACTTTTAACCATTTTAAAATATTTATCAGACTAAGAAGCATATTTCAGTCTCTCTTAGTGTTGAAGTCAGCTGTCTATAAACGTCATCGTTCATTGTTCGTCAAATTCCTTCTTTTGTAGAGTCGAATTCAAGTTTTGAGGTCTTGTTAGTCCAAGTTCGCCCAAAGCCGGGGTGAAAAAAAAATCCAGAGAAAAAGAGAACCTCTGACTCCTGTGAACAAAATGCAAAGCAAAGCAAAGTTCAGAAGGTGACAGGCTGTTAGCCCATTTTCAGCATCAACAGATGAAAGAAGATTTTAAGCAGAGCTATGTACTTGTGAAACTTTGTAAACCCAAGTGATCATTAATGAAAGCCTTTGGCCAATTCTTTTTGTGTTGGTCTCTAATTAATTTTATCATGGAAGTTATCATACTAGGGGCATCTTTTATGACTTGCGTCATAAAAGATATCAAACAAGCAATGATATTTGAGATAGGTATTCTCATCAAATAGAGATTAGAGAAGTTTGAACACTCTTTGAGATGAATTTCTCGATCAAGTTGCTTTCTTTTAGAGTTGAGCTTCTTTGAAAAATCTTATCCCTAGTGGAGTCTAAAATTTACTCTTGCAAACTTTAAACCTTTAGCAGAATGCTTTGCATCTTTTGAAAATGATTACAACCCGAAAATTCCTTTAAGTTGCTTGAGTGTGTTTTTTGGCAAAGATCATGCATTCTCATTTTTCTCTTTGAGAATTGATTCTTCTATCAGTAAGGTCGATCTGAAATAATCTTTTTGATTTGCTTTTAATAAGGAAGAAATTACTAGATTCCGTGATTCATGGCCTAGTTCCTTTCTTCCGTTTGTTTTTTTTTTTTAAAAAACCTTTGGTTTACCATTTATTTTGACAAAAATTCCAAAATAGCTATAAAAACTCTTTGAGCGATTAGTGTGTACATGTTTGATTTGTACTCTTTGAGTATTTGATTTGTGTCGGCTTTGATAAAAAAGGAGACTCATTGAATGCTACAGACTCTTTGAGTGTTGGAAGTGTATTTGAGACTTTTTAAATAATTGAGACCCTTTGAGTGTTGCATACTCTTTGGGTAGTTGAGAATCTTTGAGTATAAAGGTTTTTGTGTGTGTTTGAGACTCTTTGAGTAGTTGAGAACCTTTGAGTGTTGCAGACTTTTTGGGTAGTTGAGACTCTTTGAGTACAAAGGTTTTTGTGTGTGTTTGAGACTCTTTGAGTAGTTGAGACCCTTTGAGTGTTGCAGACTCTTTGGGTAGTTGAGACTCTTTGAGTATAAAGTTTTTTGTGTGTGTTTGAGACTCTTTGAATAGTTGAGACCCTTTGAGTGTTGCAGACTCTTTGGGTAGTTGAGACTCTTTGCGTATAAACGTTTCTGTGTGTGTTTGAGACCCTTTGAGTGTTGCAACCTCTTTGGGTAGTTGAGACTCTTTGAGTATAAAAGTTTCTGTTTAGCTTTAGACTCTTTGAGTAGTTGGTTTGTGTTTCATTTTGAGTGATTGGTTGAAACTTTTTTAGTAATTGATTTGCATTTGTTTCAAAGATTGATTTGTACTTGTGCGATCGAGGTGGTTTATACTCTTTGAGTGACTGTCTTGTGTTTGTTTTTGTTAAAGTCTAGATTTAAAGATAAAAAGTGTCTGTGTTTTGTATTTGCGTGATGTTAATAGGGGTCCTTATGGACTGGTTTAGATAATTGAGTAGTGAATATTAGTGAGAGGCTATCTCTTAGAGATGTCATGGTTACCATGTTAAAAGTCGGTGAGAGGCGATCTCCCTTTTGCTTAAGGACTCAGAGTCTTGTAGTGTTATTTCGTTGTTTTACTTTTTTGAATACCATTTTGAATAAAAAAACCCCAAAATTTGCTTTCGGGTCAATCAAAATGTGTTGCCTATTCAACTTTGGCATTTGCGCGTCAAGCATGCTCTGCCAAGGAGGGGCATATGTAGACACCCCATTTTGACTGAACCCTAAATAAGTCCTTTTGAAGAAAAATTTCTCAAATAGGTGAATTAAAGTCCCAAATTGTGTTTTAAGATAGCTTAAGGTCCCAATTAGGTCCCTTTACAATTTTGTTTAAATCCGTTGCAGTTTGCCTAGCGAATGAGTGCAGTAGGTAATATAATGTGCGCATAGTGCAGGACTAAGGGGAGTGGTTTATCCGGTTCGAGGGTGGCCCAGTTAGTGTGTATTGCAGTAAAGGGGCTATCCCCTGTAACTGAAGAGGTACGAATATAGTTTTTAATTTTTACTGAAAAACCTTTCTTGCATACCACCCAATCCATCCAAAACCAAGTTTAAATGTACATAGGGGGTTGTTTAGTAACATAATGGGGGGGGGAATTAGTGAATTTTTCTATAAATAGGCATCTAAGCTCCTCATTTGAGCTATCTAGGGTTTTGCTAATCTTAGAGAGAGAGAGAGAGAAAGAGAATATGAGAGAGAAAGGGGATCTCAAGCTACAAACCCTCTCCGGTCATCTTCTCCGATGAGACCGCCGGAGCTCTGGCAGGTGTAATCCTTCTGTCCGATCACTATCTCCATTTGTCTTTGTTAACTTTTTCTCCTTTGATACTCATTGGCCATACTTGTTGTTGCAATCCTATTTTCCCTAAACCCTAACGACATCTTCTCCGGCTTAGATCCGGCGAGTCTCCGGCAAGACTCTGGCCATTTCTCCTTCTTCAAATCACTGTGTTTCCTCTCCTTTACTACAAGACGGATTTATTTGATCTTATAATTTTGACTGAGATTCAAGAAGAAAGAAAAGAGAACAAAGAGGTAGATCAGAGCTGCAAAAGGAGAAAGAAAAGCTATTCCTGGTAATTTTCTTACTTTATTCTGAATTCAATGCTGAGAATATAAGACATTACTAGAGATCTAGCTGTTTGTATGAATTATGCTATAAATCTAGATATCCTTTGCAAAATTATGAAAGTAATATTCTAATCTAGCTATTTTGCACGGAAATTGATAGAAATTTCTTCGGACTAATTTCATTTTTAGGTGATCCAGCTCTTTTTCTTTCATTTTCTGACCTTAAAAACCCTAGAATTGAGCTATTTCTTCTTTAACTTTGAGGAAGCTTTAGATTCGCTACGTATACTCCTGAAGCACCAAGATCTACACTTGTATTCTAAGTGTAAGCTTGAGATTTAATGTAACCCTAATCTATAGTAGCAGATCCTAGATTCTTTCCTGAGTTAGAATTCATTTTTTATTATTATTCACAAAGATGTCAAGAAGAGATGAAGAATCAATTTAATTAGTGTTAAGCTGTTACAGAGGTAGTGTTAAGCTGTTACAGAGGTATTGTTGTCAACTGAAAGAGGTAATAATTTCTAGTTAGATTTCATTTTTTTTTCTCATATCTTATGTAAGGATTTAAAGATTGTATTTGTCATACTCTGTTCTTATATGGCTATACTATGTGATTTCATATATATAAAAAATGTGTGTGTGTGCTTGTGTGAGTGTACACTTGTGAATGTGTGTGTACGTGTGAGTGTGTGTATGTGTGAGTCTGTGGGTGTCTACCATAATGAGGTGGTGCTTGTTACTTGCATATGTCCAAATTAGTCAACCCTCGTTAGGTCCCAAAAGAGGAAGAAAATGACAAAGACATTTTAACTACAGATTCTAAAAGTTGCTAATTACCTATACAAATGAATTTTTTTAAGGTTTTGTTCAAGTGTTCACATGGTAACTATTTTGATTTTGATAGGCATTATTTGATGTTGATACCTTGTATTTCATATGTTCTGGATAAAGCAATATCTTAAAAATTCCACTTTAAAATTATATGTAATGATCACTTATAAGCATGAATATTTTATCTGAGAAAAGAGTAATCAAATTCAATTCAACACCCTTGTTAATCATATTGACCGATAAGATACCTTATCCCATGGCTTGTCTCTCATGGGTACTAATTATTTTATCTTTTAAGGAGGTAAGATGAGTTATTGTATTTATGGAGACATGGATGTGGTAATATCATTTTGTTTAGAACATCATCATGGGAAATTGATATGTGTAGCCACCACCTCACCCTTTTAATAATGGCCATAATTTAAGCTTGCAGTTTTATACTGTTGATCTCATCATAGATCCCTCTTTTGAACTGTAATTATGTTAAATTCTTTATTTGAGAGTGGAATAAATGTTAGAGATTTTACTTATTTATTTATTTATTTAGTTCCTTTGGTTGTAACAATGATTTGTGCTCATATTTCATTGGTTTTAGGCTTTACAAGGAAATTTAAAGTCATAGCTATTAATTTCAAATATGTAGCTGTGCGAGATGATTTTATATATTTTCTTTTTCAATGTATAGACAAATTAGAGTTATGTTTATTTGGACATGCGTTGTTGGTAGTTGATCTTCATTGCTTTCGATTTGAACTTCTTTCTGAATTTCTTTTTAAAAATGATTCTATGAAATCCTGTCAGATAAGTCTAATTTTTATTTTTGTTCTTTATTTTTTATTTAGCATGTTTTCTTCAGTTTATGTGGTTTAGATTTAGTTCTACATCATTTAGTAGTGAATATTTTTCTTTTCTCTTGATGGTTTGTTGTAGAGAAGAGGATAATGAAATTAATTTTGCTTAGCATATTTTAGGTATCCAGTTACTTCCAGTTAATTCCAATTTTGTTACCTCTCTAGTTGATTTACTAAGTTATGAAATTATATGTTGATTTGCTTTGGACCTTGTAGTCATGAGTATAGGAAATTTCATTACAGTACTTCCATCTATCGAGATTTAAAATCATAATACTTGTTGTGCATTCAAGTATGTGACTTGGCTTTTTGATATTTAGTATTAGGCTTTCCTTGTATTATAATTATTAGTTTTGATATGGGCAGGTGAAGTTTTCACAATGAAATCATTAAATTCTTAAATATGAGTCTAATATGATTTTGCCGGCATTCCCATACAAAGTGATCATGTTTTGAAGTTTTAATACTCATGGGCGTACACTTCCTACTTCACTTAGGCATGTTAGTATTAGTAGGTCTCATATATCAGAAAATTGTAGGAGAAACGCCTTGATGTAGAAACTGCATTTCATATACATGTTGTCTATTGATTAGGCGTATTGAGTTCTATATAATTGTGTGTGGGTCTTCAATGTTTTAGCTCAGTTACCTTTTTGAAAATGAAGCATGTCAGGTAAGTACTGATGCTGTTATTAGTGTTCATAAACTGAGTCACAGGAAAAATCAGTGAAACTTCATAGCCGGTTTTATATGTGATAAAATAGAAAAACAGAGTTTAAAGCCTTGGGCCATCTCCTTGACCATATTTTCATTCTCATAAAAAAAATGGTTAGATATAAGCCTTGTTAGCCCAAGCCTATCATTTAGAGGGGTTTACCATGTCATGGTTGATGGGACACAAATACGGCTGTATTCTCAGATATCACCACGTGTCGTCCATGCACGACCAGAGCCCAATCATCATGAAGAAAGGCGTTGGAAAACGGCAAAGACCACACAATCATGACATGTGTCACCCCCTCGCCGCCCAGGCCTCATCATCACAAATCATGCAAGGAAATGGCCGCCAAAGCCATGCGCGCCGGCGAAGCAGGGGGACGGCCCAATCTTGCAAAAGAAGGTTTTCTCTCCATAATGATGAAAAGGGCCGCACGCCTCCCTTTAAAAGGGAGGAAAAGGAAGAAGGAAGGAGGCTGGTCCGCTGAGAAAAGGACTTCACCCATTCTCCACTCCAGACACCGGAAAAAGAGGCGAGGCAACAACAGAGGAGGCTAGGAACTCAATCCTGCTCTCCCTGCTAGTCCCCTCCGACCCACTCACTCACGCACCCAGAAAAGATTCCGCCCGCTGCCCCTGGTAACCCTGATCGAAACCGCTTCCCCATCTCACTGTTCTTTACATTGATTGGTCGAAGGATCTGACTTGGGTGTCGAAGTGGTCGTCCGGGACCCACCCCTGACCCCTTTGTTTGTGATTGCAGACCCCGCGGAGGCCCTCTACCGACCGCGCAATCGCAGGCCCGGATTCAGACGCCATCATATTGGCGCCATCCGTGGGACTCTTCGAGTACTGAACGTCTTATGGCGATGAGAAACCACACCCAACAGCAAGAGATAGGGGTAATGACCAGAAGCCAGGCCCAACGCGCACGAACCAACACCTCAAGCTCCTGAGACCCCAACTCACCGCCCTCGGGCCGACACCAGCCCTCCTCTAGCGCGCCGCAGATGGTCCCCACCATGGAGATGTTCAACGAACTCCGCCGAGAACTACTCCAGCGCTTGCCTCCTCAGTCCCGGGAGAAGCCCCTGACAACACAGGACCAGACAGAAGCCTATGATGAAAGCAACGAGGAACAGCCAGGGGAGCGTCATCCCCGGCGAAAGCGAGCACCGACTCGCCGGACACCGTCCCCATCCACGAACAGCCCTTTGCCCCCCGTATCCAGGGGACACCAGTGAGACAGCGGGAGGCAGGCCACACTAAGCCGCCCCCCCTGTCCAGGCAGCCCATCTCCAGGAACCGCCCCTGGCTCAAGTGGAAGAAGTAGCAACCTCAGCATAGCCGCCCGGCATGGATCCAATAGCCGACCTACAAAGGCAAATCCGAGAGGTAAAACTGGAAATGAAAAAACCCTACGCCCACGGCATCCTCGATGAGTGGGAAAGGGAGACGGCATCCCCATTCACCTCGGAGGTCTTAAAAACCCCAGCAGAAACAGGCATAGACCTCTCTCGATTCGGCATATACGATGGAAGCACGGATCCTCTCGAGTTCCTCCAAACCTTCAAAAGGGTAATGACGCTTCGAGGCGCGTCGGACGGATTCATGTGCAGAGCCTTTGCGTCCCTGCTAAGAAAAACCGCTAATGACTGGTACATGAGATTGGAGCCCGACTCCATCGCATCCTTCCACGAATTCGGGAGGAAGTTCAGCACAAGGTTCGCCAACAACCGCCTCCGCCATGATCCAGCGGACGCCCTCCTAGCCCTCCGGCAGGGAAGCAATGAGACCCTGAGAGACTTCATGTTAAAATTTAACGCCGAATTGGCCCAGCTTTCTAACATGGACGTCCAAATAGCGGTCGCGATGCTAAAGCACGCCACCACCGATCCGAATCTCAAGCTGCATCTCACCCTCAAGCCATCACGGGATCTGCAGGAACTTGAATCCAAGGCTGATAAGTTCGTCCGAGTAGAAGAAGCCTGCGTTCGAGAGCAGAATTAGCCCGGCCCAGATGACAGAAAAAACGACTGCCGAAGGGCCATAAGGCGACGTGCCGATGAGAGGCAAGCTGGCCGGAACCCCGTCCCCGTCTTCGAGAGACTGGGAACCGCCCCACTGAAGTTCCCCCTCTCCCACGTTCTACTAGCTATCAGGGATCAGGGTCTCCTGACCCCCCCAAGAAAATGGCCACAGACCCAAAGAAGAGGTCCGCCAGAAAATTCTGCGAATTCCACGGAGACCACGACCACGAAACTGACCATTGCTTCCACCTCCGCCTACAGCTCGAAAAGCTGACCGAAGAAGGGCACCTAAATCAATATCTCAGGAGCCCTGGCGAAAGCTCACGCGAGGTTAACCACCCGCCCGATGAGCCCAGAGGTAGGCACCGCTCACCCAATAGACGCCGGTGCAACAACCGTCGCCGATCCACAAGCCGACACCGATCCCCTAGCTGGCATCGCTCTCGGATTCAGACGCCATCATATTGGCGCCGATCCGGCGGCAGACACGACCACACGCACCGCCACCAGCGCCCCCAGAAAGAAGAGCCCCCCGAGCAACCATAGGCCCGCGAACAGCCACCCACCATTATCGAAAAAATTAATATCATCACGGGTGGGCCGGCAGCGGGAGGGCCGACAACCGCCGGTCGGCGGGCATATGCTGAACGTGTATTCTCCATGGATATGCCTTCCAAAAAGGCCCGAACAGATCCGCCCCATGAGGACCAGATCATCACTTTATCCAACAACGACCTTGAAGGGCTACAGGTCCAGCATGACGACGCACTGGTCATCAGGCTAATCGTCGCCAACTTCGACATAGGAAAAATCCTAGTCGACACAGGAAGCTCCGTCAATGTGCTGCACCTCGACACTTTCAAAGAAATGAAACTGAGCAGGGAAAGGTTGGGACCCGCAGAGTATTCCATCTACGGGTTCTCCGGTGCGTCCGTATGGGTGGACGGTAAGATCGACTTACCCGTGACCTTTGGGACTATAAGCCCAATGGTTCCCACGTTGGCAATTCCCATCTTATTTTGATGATTCCAATACACAAGTGATTTATGATCACTTATGTGTTTGATTGTCTAAGTTGCAGATCTCATTGGTGCTAAGTCAACATTGCTTGGATTGAGGCCAAGAAGATCTCATTGGACCATATCATAAAGGCCAAAGACATCGAAGTCCAAGACAAATGAAGACTTGAAGAATCCATTGAAGATCAAAGTTATATTAGATTGTATTAAGATCTAATCCTAGTTTAGGATTTTGAAAGGCATAATTAAGTTAAACTCACACACCCTAAAATGTATAAGTGATTGTCGTTGTGGTGTTCCAACTATGTGGAACCCTCATAACAATCCCAAGTTGGTGTAAAATTGGAAGCCCAAAAACAAAAGTGAAAATCTGCTCAACATAGGCTTCTCGGAACTCCGAGATATTTCTCGGAAATCCTCGGAGCTCTGAGATTTGGTCCAGTAGACATTTTTCATCTTCTGTTTGTATTCCCGGAACTCCGAGAGAAATTCTTGGAACTCCGAGAATTCTCGGAACTCCGAGAACACTAATAACGGTCAGATTTATATCCGTTGGTGTTTTTTCCATAATTACCACTATGCCACCAAACGGTCATATTTGGGTTTTTTCTATATATATGGGCATTCTAAACTTCAAGAACATCTATCCTAACACTCTTAAACTCCATTTGAACGTCCAAAGAGTGAATCAAACTTGATTATGCCTCTCATCCTCTAAAGATTAGGATTTGGATCATAGGCTAAATTTGTACATCTTCTACATTTTGTAAACCCTTGTGAGGGATTTTTTGTTCTTTCTTTCTTACTCAAAGAACTTGTATTGGGCAAGTGTTCGGAGAAGCGAAGCCCACTCTCCGTGGCGAAGATTGCCACCAAGGTTAAAGGTAATCGGAATTTGTAATCGGCACTGATCTTCACCGAAGTTAAGAAGATCACATAGTGAAGCCATCAACGGGTTTGGTTGGTGGAGTGGAGTAGGCCTCGCGTTTTGAGGACCGAACCACTTTAAATCTCGGGTGCACTATCTCTTGAACTCTTGCTCTTTATTTGCACTTGCACCTTTAGATTTAACTTGTGTGCTTGAATTTTATTGTTGATCTCTTAATTTCCAAAATTGGGTTTGAGTTTTCAAAAGAGTTAAAACTTGTTAGCAACCTAATTTCTCACTCCTCACTTGTTGCCAAATCGGGACCACCCTTGGAATTTCACTTGGTATCAGAGCAAAGGCTCTTAAAAGATTTTCTTTTCTATAAATCTTTGGTAAATTTTTCTTTAAAAATTTCAAACAAGGGAAAGATCATAAGATCTTTGGCAACTTTCTAATTGTGAAATGGCGGATAGAAATGGAAACGGACTTCCGGAGGGCCATTCCACAACTAGACCTCCCTTCTTTGATGGGTCCAACTATAGACATTGGAAGACATGGATGCGCATCTATCTTCTTTCAATAGATGTGAAACTTTGGCACATTGTTGAAAATGGATACATGTTGCCTTCCAAACCATTTGAAGAATGGAATGTCGTAGAGAAAAGGCATGCAAATTTAAATTACAAAGCTATAAATTCTTTGTTTTGCGCCTTATCTACGGAGGAGTTTGATCTAGTTGCTCTTTTTGATTCCGCCAAGGTTATTTGGGATACACTTGCCGTTACCCATAAGGGAACATCACAAGTCAAGGATTCCAAAATAAACTTGTTAAAGAGCAAATATGAAATGTTTAGAATGGATCAAAATGAAAGCATTTCTGAAATGTATACCCGTTTTTCTAAAATTTCTATTGAACTAGCAAATCTTGGTAAATCTTATCCTACTGATGAGCTTGTGAGTAAGTTGCTTAGGTCTCTTCCTCCATATTGGGATCCAAAGGTAACCGCTATACAAGAATCAAAGAATCTCAAGACGCTAACCATGGAGGAGCTTGTAGGATCTCTCATCACCCATGAGATGCTCCTCACTAGCCAACAAGAGGAGAAGAAGCCGAAAGAGAAAGAAAAAGAGAGTCGATCTCTAGCTCTAAAAGCCTTCAAAGCGAACTCATCATCCTCTAGCGAGGCGGATAGCGATGAAGAAGAAGCTTTAAGAAAATTTAAAAGCTTATGGAGAAAGAAACATAAAAAGGATAAAACGAAGAAGAAAGAAGAAAGTGAAGTAGAATGAGGAATAAGATGCTATAATTGCAAGAAGACCGGACACAAAAGACCGGATTGTCCACTTCTCAAGTCATCTTCCATAAAATACAAGGGAAAGAAGGAATGGAAGAAACATAAGGCTCTTGCCGCCGGATGGGATGCTACTAGCACCTCGGGAAAGAGTTCAAGCGAAGGGGAAGATAAAAAAGATGATCTTTGCTTCATGACACTCACCCATGAAGATGAGGTAAACTCTAACCCCTCGTGTTATTCATCTAGTAGTGATAGTGAAAAAATATCATATGATGAATTGTGCTGAACCTTGCACTCTCAAATTTCTAAAAATAAAGTTCAAAAGAAATCCATTTCAAAATTAGAAAATGAACTTAATTTTTGAAAAATGAATCTTCTTCCAAATCTCAAGCACAACTTGAAAATTTTAAACTTGAGATTGAAACCCTTAAGGGTTGTTTGGATGAGAAAACTTGCCAAATTGTAAAACTCCAAGATATGGCAAGCTCTTCCAAATCTTATGAAGATGAATTTAATGATTTTCTAAATCAAATAACCCATCTTCATAATGAAAATGAAAGATTAAGATTATGTCTCCATGGATTCTTAAATGGCGACAAAATTATTGACATAATCTTAAAGAAGACTAGTCAAAGACCTAAACATGCATATGATAGGACTAGCGTATCTAACCCTCATGTTAGATGCCATTATTATGGAAAAAATGGTCATTACCAATTCCAATGTGCATCTAAGATTAGGAATAGTGTAGGAACCAAGAAATCTTGGGTTCCCAAAGCCCCCATATGATTTTCATCATATATGCTTAGATTAGGGGCTTGCTCTAAAATTGAATATCTTTCTATGGATAATTAAAATATCCCCTCTTATATTGAATAAAAATTCTAAATAGGGGGAGTTCTAGGTTTGTCTTTTTCCTTGAAAAATGGGGAGTTTTAAATTGCATATTTTATCCCTTTGTTTCTCTTTTACCCCAATCTTTTTGATTGATGCCAAAGGGGGAGAGAATTCTAGTGTAAGGAAATAAATGTGCTTTTTATTGGAAAATCTCTTGTGTTTGTCATCATAAAAAAGCGGGATATTGTAAGCCCAATGGTTCCCACCTTGGCAATTCCCATCTTATTTTGATGATTCCAATACACAAGTGATTTATGATCACTAATGTGTTTGATTGTCTAAGTTGTAGATCTCATTGGTGCTAAGTCAACATTGCTTGGATTGAGGTCAAGAAGATCTCATTGGACCATATCATAAAGGCCAAAGACATCGAAGTCCAAGACAAATGAAGACTTGAAGAATCCATTGAAGATCAAAGTTATATTAGATTGTATTAAGATCCAATCCTAGTTTAGGATTTTGAAAGGAATAATTAAGTTAAACTCATACACCCTAAAATGTATAAGTGATTGTCGTTGTGGTGTTCCAACTATGTGGAACCCTCATAACAATCCCAAGTTGGTGTAAAATTGGAAGCCCAAAAACAGAAGTGAAAATCTGCTCAACATAGGCTTCTCGGAACTCCGAGATATTTCTCAGAAATCCTCGGAGCTCCGAGATTTGGTCCAGTAGACATTTTTCATCTTCTGTTTGTATTCCCGGAACACCGAGAGAAATTCTCGGAACTCCGAGAACACTAATAACGGTCAGATTTATATCCGTTGGTGTTTTTTCCAGAATTACCACTATGCCACCAAACGGTCATATTTGGGTTTTTCTATATATATGGGCATTCTAAACTTCAAGAATATCTATCCTAACACTCTTAAACTCCATTTGAACATCCAAAGAGTGAATCAAACTTGATTATGCCTCTCATCCTTTAAAGATTAGGATTTGGATCATAGGCTAAATTTGTACATCTTCTACATTTTGTAAACCCTTGTGAGGGATTTTTTGTTCTTTCTTTCTTACTCAAAGAACTTGTATTGGGCGAGTGTTCGGAGAAGCGAAGCCCACTCTCCGTGGTGAAGATTGCCACCAAGGTTAAAGGTAATCGGAATTTGTAATCGGCACCGATCTTCGCCGAAGTTAAGAAGATCACATAGTGAAGCCATCAACGGGTTTGGTTGGTGGAGTGGAGTAGGCCTCGCATTTTGAGGACCGAACCACTTTAAATCTCGGGTGCACTATCTCTTGAACTCTTGCTCTTTATTTGCACTTGCACCTTTAAATTTAACTTGTGTGCTTGAATTTTATTGTTGTTCTCTTAATTTCCAAAATTGGGTTTGAGTTTTCAAAAGAGTTAAAACTTGTTAGCAGCCTAATTTCTCACTCCTCACTTGTTACCAAATCGGGACCACCCTTGGAATTTCAGGGACATACCCCCTCGAAAAAACCATTTTGACCACCTTCCTGGTTGTGGAAATACCTTTCACTTACAACGCCATTATTAGGCGAGCCGCTCTCAGAGATTTGGGAGCAGTAGTCTCCACCCCCCACCTCAAGATGAAATTCCCCACCCCAACCGTAGTAGGGGAGGTCCAGGGACAGCAAATGATCGCGCGCCAGTGCTACGCAGTAAGCCTGAGAGGAACCAATGCCCCGGCCGAAAACTTCACGATCGATAGCGAAGATCCCCGGCAGCGGGCCCGCACAATCAGAGGAGAGCCCGCCGAGGAGCTAGACTCCATCCCCCTAGCCCAAGATCAGCCGGAGAGACAAGTCCGGATCAGTTCCCTACTCAAAGGCCCCCTACGAGACCAGATGATCGACTTCCTCAAGATCAACAAGGACATGTTCGCATGGTCCGCTAAAGACATGCCCGGTATACCCAAGGAACTAGCCGTTCAAAAGCTGAATGTGAACCCAGCCCTTAAACTCGTCCGGCAGAAAAAAAAGGAACTTCGCGATAGAGCGCCAAACTCACATAAAGGCCGAAGTGGAAAAGCTAGAACAAGCCGGGTTCATCAGAGAAATCCGGTATCCCGAGTGGCTGTCAAACGTCGTCATGGTCAAGAAACCTAGCGGAGGCTGGCGGGCCTGTATAGACTTCACCGACCAAAACCGGGCCTGCCCAAAGGACCCCTACCCCCTCCCACGCATAGACCAACTCATCGACGCCACATCCGAGCACGAACTTATCACCTTCTTGGATGCGTTCTCAGGCTACAACCAGGTCAAAATGCACGAGCGGGACATCCCGAAAACAGCGTTTATCACCGATCAGGGCGTCTACTGTTACACTGTTACGCCTTTCGGTTTAAAAAATGTGGGCGCCACCTACCATCGGCTCGTAAATAAACTATTCCAGGCGCAAATCGGAAGTAACGTAGAGGTGTATGTCGACGATATGCTAGTAAAAAGTCTGGAAGCCTCCAAACACATCTCCGACCTTCAGGAAACTTTCAACACCCTGCGACGAGCCCGGATGAAGCTAAACCCCGCAAAATGCGCCTTCGGGGTAACTTCCGAAAAGTTCTTGGGGTTCATGGTCAGCCAGAGGGGGATCGAGGCCAACCCCGAGAAGATCCAGGCCATCCTAGACATGAAACCCCCGACAAGAGCGGTAGAAGTATAGAGGCTCGCAGGTCGAATCACGGCCCTCGGCCGATTCATGCCCAAATCGGCAGAAAAGTGCCAACCCTTCTTCAAACAATTAAAAAACGTACGGGAATTCGAATGGACCCCGGCCTGCCAAGAGGCCTTCGACTCCTTGAAACAATACCTTCAAACACCACCCGTACTCGCCAAACCCGAGCCGGGGGAAGAGCTATTTTTATATCTAGTCGTCAGCCCCACGGCGGTGAGTGCGGTGTTGGCAAAGCAAAGCGACAAAAAGGAACACCCAGTGTACTACGTGAGCAAGACTCTCCACGGTGCAGAAATCCGGTACCTCAACATAGAAAAGTTTACCCTCGCAGTCGTCAGCGCCACCCGAAAACTCCGCCCCTACTTCCAGGCCCACCACATTGTACTTCTGACCGACCAACCCCTGAGGAAGATTCTCCAAAAACCAGAGACCTCGGGTATGATGGTAAGTTGGGCCGTCGAGTTGGGAGAATTCGACATCCAGGTCCGCCCGAGGCCCGCTATCAAATCCCAAGCCCTCGCCAACTTTATAGTGAAATCCACGGCCCTGGCCGCGGAACCAGCAACAACGGAGGACGGCGAGGGCCCCAACGAACAGACGACTCGCAACGACGTCGCACCAGACTCAGCCAAGCAAAGCGACGACGTTCTTTGGACCCTACACGTTGACGACTCAGTTGGCAAAAAAGGGCACGGGGCGGGAGTGGTCCTCCACGGCCTGGAAGGATTTACGCTGGAATACGCCCTCAGGTTAGATTTCAAAGCCTCCAACAATGAAGCTGAATACGAAGCCTTACTGACAGGACTGAATCTAGCCGCGGAACTCGGCGCGGGAAAGTTAAAAGTCCATAGCGACTCCCAGCTCGTCGTCAACCAAGTGAACGGAATATACGAAGCCAAAGGCCTCAGGATGAAGAGATACCTCCAGAAGATAAAAGAAAAGTTGCAGGGGATGGGAGAGGTAGAGATCCTCCAGGTACCACGAGACATGAACAATCGAGCGGATGCATTATCAAAAATGGCCGCCGAAGAGACCCACGACTTCGGCACCGTGCTCACCGAAATACTACCCCACCCCAGCATTGACGAGGTGCAAGTTTTGGAGATTCCACCTGGACCAAGCTGGATGGACCCCATCATGCGATACTTGAAAGACGGTATACTGCCCACAGACAAGCTGGAAGCCCGGCGACTAACTGCAAGAGCCGCCCACTACGTGGTCCACGGGCCCAGGCTCTACAAACAGTCATACACATGGCCGTACCTCTGATGCCTGGTGCCCTCCGAATCAGACTACGTGCTACGAGAAGTACATGAAGGGATCTGCGGAGACCACGGAGGCGGCAGGACTCTCGCTCAGAAAATCGTGAGGCACGGCTACTTCTGGCCTATGATCCTCAGGGACGCCAAGGAGTTCGTCAGGAAGTGCAGCCCATGCCAAAGGTACGCGACCACCCCCCGCCAACCGGCCACACCATACACCGCAATAGCAGGGCCCCTGCCTTTCGCCATGTGGGGCATGGATCTACTCAGACCCTTCCCAAAAGCCCCCGGGGGGCATACAATGTTGTACGTCACCATCGACTACTTCACCAAATGGGTCGAGGTCAAAGCCGTGGTAAAACCCAATTCCAAGGCGATGGAGAAGTTCTTCTATCACGACATGGTGTGCCGTTTCGGCATTCCAAAGACACTTGTAACAGACAACGGTCCCCAGTTCGCTAGTGCTGAATTCAGCAGATTCTGCGATAACCTAAGCATCGAACATCGTTTCGCCTCCGTAGCACACCCACAGGCCAACAGGCAGGTAGAGGTAAGTAACAGGATCTTGCTTCAAAGCCTCAAGAAGCGACTGGGAGAAGCCGGAAAAAATTGGGTAGAGGCGCTCCCTTGCGTCCTCTGGGCCTATCGAACGACGCCGCGGACCGCGACTGGAGAATCCCCTTTCAGTTTAACCTTCGGGACCGAAGCGGTCATTCCGCTAGAAATTGGCCTCACCAGCTTCCGCACCGCGAATTATGACGAACAGGGAAATTCCGAGCTCCTCCGGAACACTCTCGATCTCGTGCTCAAAAAAAGGGAGCAAGCTCTTCTCCGAACCGCCTCCTACCAGCAAAAAGGTGGCACGGTACTACAACGCCCGGGTAAAAAAGCATTCGGTAAGGCCCGGAGACCTGGTGCTACGGCGTGCGGAGGTATCCAACCCCCGCAACACCGGAAAACTCGCCCCTAAATGGGAAGGACCGTACAGGATCGTTCGAGCACTCCGCCCCGAGGCCTACCAACTAGAATGCCTCGACGGGACCCCAGTCCCTCGTAGCTGGAGCATGGACAACCTCCGAGAATTTTACCAGTAAAAAGCCAGGGTAAGTTTCGTGTTTTTCTTTAAAAGCATGACGAATGTTTGTTTGTTTCTTTTTGTGTCTCTAGAAGCAAAGATGTATTTTCTCCTTAAACAAATCAATGGAATAGCGTTTCTACTTAAAACCATACGTATCTCCACTTTCCGGCCCATAATAAACGAGGGACCCGAAAGAAGACAGGGAGTGAGACAGAGGTAGCATCGGGGCCGATCCCCCCGAGAATACCCTAAAACGCTCCCCATGAAGAAAAGACCTCCCCTTAAGGGGCAGGCGGGACCCATTAACCCCGGACTGATCACCCGAGGGGAAGATAGTCCTTCCAGACACCCCACGAGGTGCACTAGAAATATTCTCGACGGTCAGATTGAAATTCAATACCAAAAGGCTCAGATAACCCGGAGCACATCGTGTATATAAAAAAAAAGGGGGAAGAAAGCAGAAAAATGAAGGAAAAAAGGAGAATTCAAAAGTTATTACAGACCCCGCAAGAAAAAGTAAAATATAAGGTCCAAAATACATCTTGGCATCACTGAGCCCCCTCAGAGGTCTCAGGGACTACTAGATCCGCCAAGGCAGCCACCTCCTCTCCAACCAGCTCCGGTGCCTCTACTGGTACCGGCGGACGATCGACCTCAGCCTCATGCATCAGTCTGTCAAGGGGAAAGGAAGGATCAACCTCTTGAACACGTCTTCGGCATTCAGTAACAGCATCAATCTCAACATCCACACTAAACGCGGCCGCAACCCTAAGAAACTCCACTGAGCCACGCCATTCCTCCCGCGCCTTCGCCAGTTCCCGGGCATGGGTTCGACGAGCCACCGCCAATTTGTCCACCGCACGACTTCTCCCCTCCATAGTTGTCCGGAGGTCTTCCCGAAGTCGAGCGACAGTATCATCAAAGGTCGTTCTCTCCGCCCGGGCTTTATCCAAATCATCGCTTAGCTACCGGTTTCGCTCCTCAAAGGCACTTATCTCAGCCTCATCCTCGAGCAGGCACTACACCATCCTCCTAGCATAGCTCTGGGACTGCAAAAGCAACATATCAGAAAGTTTCCACTGTACGTTCTCAAAATAGCAAAGAAAGAAACGTACAAACAGAAAACCGGCCACCCGGTACTTACGCAAGATGTTGATTGAAAATACTGAGCCCCAACGGCCCTACGATCGTAGCCCTCCAACTCAGCCTCGTCGCCAGGAAGGGCGGTCGTCACCCCCAGCTCCACCCCAACCCGGGGATTCGCAAGTATGCTATCCTCAACGCCAGTCTTCCAGTTAGGCTTAAACACCTCTCCTCGTGCCTGGAAGCTCTGCGGAGGAAGCACCACCCGTTCCAGAAGAAGTTTGGTCATAACCGCCCCCTCCATCCGACTTGGCACATCCTCCGCAAAGGCAGGCAAACAGCATCCCCCTGCCGAGCGCTAGAAGGGGCAGGCCTCTTGGCGGACGGCTTCGACTCCGAAGGACAAAGCCTAGCCGCCCCCTTTTCTCCGACCGCTCGAGCAGAGGGGCTAGAAGGCACGGATGCCGCGAGTTTCGCTTGCGACCGGCCCAGCCTGGCCGCGGCCATGAAATCATAAGGGATCTGCTTGTGACTCATCAGACCCTTCGTCACCACCGCAACTCCTTTCCCCTTCCCGGCGTCACCGGAAGAAGACATACCTCCTGCCAAAAACAGGAGAACAACAACCTCTCAGAACGAAGGAAAGCAACAAAAAAAAGGAAAAAAAAAGGGGAGAAACAGAGAGGGAGAAAGAGGAGAGGCGCTCACCACGGCGGCTGGCGGAACTCTCCCCCGTTCCCTCGCCCACATAGCGGGTCCTCCTCTCCGCCGCTCCCAGCAAACCAAGCCTCTTCAAGCTCCTCTCCCATAGGCGAGCAAACCAAACTCGGAAACGTCAATAGCCTCCCCAGAGGCGAGCTTCCCCAAGTCAAACTTGCTATAGTCAGACTCGTCGGGGAGGGACTTCCTCCGCCACTCAACGGAGCGCCTCCACGACCGAGGAAAGTGCCAGCCGGCGTCCAACGGAGGGGTGATGAACACATACTCCTCCTTCCACTTTTTGATGGAGGAAGGCAAGTTCTCCGCCATTTTCACCTGAGGACGCTGGGTCAGATATAGCCAGCTATCCTCCCCCTTCACTAATGGGCTAAGGGCAACACAGGCCCGGAGCAGCAGAAGGGTAGGCTGAACCTTGTGAAGACCTGCCTTGGCCACAAAGGCCAAGAGAGTGCGCCAACTATTAGGCGCCAGTTGGGAGGGGGTCACCCTGTAAAACTCGAGGGCCTCTACTATAATGTCCAAAAGCGAGAACCTAACTCCCGCCCGAAAAGCCTCCACGTAGAAAGCTACCTCTTCCTCAGTAGTACTTCCATACCCCCCTCTACAAAGGAAGGAACCCTAATCCTATAATCATCGGAAATATGGAACTCCCTCCTAATTTTCTCCCCCTTCACTTGAGCTCTTTCCCGAGGTGCTAGAAGCATCCCAACCGGCTAGAAGAGCCTTGTTCTTCTTCCAATCCTTCTTTCCCTTGTACTTCGAGGAAGATGGCTTGAGAAGTGGACAATCCGTTCTTTTGTGTCCCCTCTTCTTGCAATTGTAACACCTTATTCCTCCTTCGACTTCATTTTCTTCTTTCTTCTTCTTTTTGTCCTTCTTATGTTTCTTCTCCATAAGCTTTTAAATTTTCTTAACGCTTCTTCCTCATCACTATCCGCTTCACTTGAGGATGATGAGTCCGTCTTGGAGGCCTTTAGAGCTAGAGATCGACTTTCTTTTTCTTTCTCTTTGGGCTTCTTCTCTTTTTTATGGCTAGTGAGGAGCATCTCATGAGTGATTAGAGATCCTACAAGCTCCTCCATAGTTAGAGTCTTGAGATCTTTTGATTCTTGGATGGCAGTGACTTTTGGGTCCCAATAAGGAGGAAGTGACCTAAGCAACTTACTCACAAGCTCATCAGTAGGATAAGAATTACCCAGATTAGCTAATTCATTAGATATTTTAGAAAATCGGGTATACACTTCGAAAATACTTTCATTTTGACCAATTCTAAACATTTCATATTTGCTCTTTAACAAGTTTATTTTGGAATCCTTAACTTGTGATGTTCACTCATGGGTAACGGCAAGTGTATCCCAAATAACCTTGGTGGAATAAAAAAGAGCTACTCTATTAAACTCCTCCATATATAAGGCATAAAACAAAGAGTTTATAGCTTTGTAATTTAAATTTGCATGCCTTTTTTCTACAACATTCCATTCTTCAAATGGTTTGGAAGGCAAAGTGTATCCATTTTTCACAATATGCCAAAGCTTCACATCTATTGAAAGAAGATAGATGTGCATCCTTGTCTTCCAATGTCCATAGTTGGACCCATCAAAGAAAGGAGGTCTAGTTGTGGAATGGCCTTCCGCAAGTCCGGTTTCATTTATATTTGTCATTTCACAATTAAAAGGTTGCCAAAGAACTTATGATCTTTCCCTTATTAAAATTTAAAAAAAAAATTTACCAAAGATTTCAAGAAAAGAAAATCTTTTAAGAGCCAAGGCTCTGATACCAAGTGAAATTCCAAGGGTGGTCCCGAGATGGCAAGTAATGAGGAGGTAAAATTTAGGTTGCTAACAAGTTTTAACCTTTTGAAAACTTCTAACCCAAATTTGAAGATTAAGAGATCAAAGATGAAATCTAAGCACATTGTAGACACCCCCATTTTCTTACGCATTAAAAAGAAAAAAGATTCGGTAGTATGATCGAGTTTTGAATCCGTATTCAGCATTAAATTAGGCATCCATGCATTTTAGAGTAGATTTCATTTCATTATGTGAGTTTTGAAGTTGATTCGCGATCCTAAAGGTCTCTAGGGGGTTCCTTTGGTCTCTGGAAGATGAAAGTTCAAGTTTCCAAGCAAATGAAAAAAACGTGCTATTTTTAGAATTTTCAGGGTTTCCCTCATTTTTGCCTATTTTGCACTGCAGTGGTATTTTGGTCATTCCCGATGTGTCTCGTTTGACCCCCGAGTTATATTTGAGAAATCTTGAGTGATTTTACAAATTTTGAAAAAGCTGTTATTTTTAGAAACTCATGGGGCTTCCACATTTTCATCATCTTATGGATATTTCAATCATTTCTCATATGTCCAAAACCATCTCGAGGGTACGGCTGATGGATTATGAGTAAATTCGTAAGTTTTAGGAAACCTACTAAATTTAGATCTCTCAAGATTTTCTCTTAGTCTTGTACTTCGGGGGTATTTTAGACATTTCCAAACATATCATATTTGGTCCCTAAGTTGTGTCTAAGAAATCTTGAGTCCGTTCATAAATTTTCAAAAATCTGCTATTTTAAGAATTTTTCAGGGTTTTTTCCCTAGTCTCGCCAAATTCTAGCACCTCGGAGTAATTTGGTCTTTTCCTGTGTATTTTTTTTTATCCCCGAAATATGTCTGAGAGATTATGAATGATTTCCTGAATTTTGGAAAACCTGCTAAATTTAGAATTTCTCAGGAGTTTCGCTTAATTTGGAAATTCTAAGTGTTGAGGGCATTTTGGGTATTTTCAGGGGATACCAAATGATTATGTTTAATATTGCTCACCGAAAGGACCCAATTTTAAAAGTTTCTATTTTTGAAGTTTGACCACAAAGACTTTCCATTTTTTATTTTTCCCTCTAGGGGTGGACCAATCTGAGGGTATTTTGGTCGCATTTGGATGTCTAACAGTCAAGTAGGGGCATTTTGGTCCGAAAAGTTATTTCCCAAAAAAGATGGTCCGATCATGTGTGAGGGACGCACCATAAATGTCAAATGGGTTGGGTCCATATATAGAATGTTGAATTTAGAAAGATTTTATTGATTTTTTACGGAAAAACCCGAAACCCGTGTGAAATGGCCCATTGGGCTAAAGCCCGCAAAGATGGAGCTCATGTGGGTTCACCCATATGGGTCAACTACCATGGTGGGCGGCCCACATGGTTGACCCACATGAGTTGAGCACCCAACCTTGATGATGTCACAATGGTGACATCATATTTGTTAAAAGAAAAATAAAACGAATAAAAAATGAAAAGAAGGAAAGAATGAAAAGAGGAATGATTGCTTAAAAAAGTTTTCTTCCAAAGAAGCAATGTGGAATGAGAATAAGATGTCTTGATTGACAAGAAGTTAAGATTGGAATCAAATCCAATTTAGAAACAAGAAAGAAAGAAAGCAAGAAGGAAAAATTGGAAACAAGCCAAAAAGGGAGCTCTCACATTGGAAATTACAATTTCTCTCTTAACCCTTACTTTTTTTGTATAAAAATCAAAGCAAACAATCCAAAAAAAGAGGAAAAAATCCAAATTCGTCCATTTTCTCTCCTCCCAATAATTTTTTTTTTCTTTTCTCTTTTGAAGTGTGTTCATATCTCTCAAGTGTTCTTTACAAAAGAAATTCTTGAATTCATTTTTCTTCTTCAACAACTCACAGATCAAGGATCTTTGGGGTGTTCTTTTGGTCTTCTTCATCATATAAAAGGGTGCGACAAAGCGTATACCTCGGATCTACGCACCCTAGAGACAAGGAGCGCGATCAACGGTAGGATCTTTATCTTTGTAATATCAAAAGTAGAAAAGCATGCTAGGGTTTTACTTTTGGTAGATCAAATCAATGAATTTTTCCTTGAAATTTCAGTATGTTATAATATAGATTATAAGTTTTCAAAATTCAAAATTTCACCAAAAAATTAAACTTCCTCCATTTAATAATGATTTTCTTTCGTTTTTATTCAATATGGATTTCAATCGGATTATCAAAGCAAGTATTAGAAAACATGGGTTTCTTTAAAAAATGATATTTTTTGGGATTTATATAAAATAAAATACTACTGGAAACTTAATTTCCAACCGTGGTTCGGCTGTTATATTTTTCATTCTATTTTTCAAAGAATAACCCCGAAAAGGGTTATTTCTTGATGAATGGAGCCAAAAGTATATCAAATCATGTTCAAATTTAGTGAAAGTTTATTTTCAGTAGTTTTACAAGGTTTTTAGATCACCCAAAAATTTTCATATTTTTTGGAGTTTGTTTAATCGGATTATTAATTATTTTAAATTTTGGCTATTTTTAATAAATACTAAATCCTTTTAAAAATTGATGAAACTTTCCAGAATTAAATCCTAATAATAAATGGAAGTTTTCATTGAAAAATATTTCAAAAAAAAATATGGTTTTTACTGTTTTCTAATCGCTACCCCGTTTTACGTGCCATAATTCTTTTTCTTATTAAATTAATATATTTTCAAAATTTTTCTTTACAAACCAGTAACTTTGGTTACTGGAATGTTAGAGAAATACTTTTGCAAAGATTTGATAAGGTTTTACAATTTATTTTAATAAACGGGGTTTAACGCCTAAGAAACAAATTGATCTCTTATATTTAAAAACCAATTTTATGGAGCAGATTTAAGTTTTAAGTTTTGAAATTTTGATAATAAATTCTGTAATCTATTATATATCTACTGGAATTTTTCATTTGATTTTAGGATACCAGTAGGTTTGCTTTTTAAGTAATTCTTTAGTTTTATCTGATTTTTGTGTGAATTAAAATGGGCATCAAATCATCATAAAAATCCATGAACGTCATACAGTAGTCTAATCTCATGATTATCTTTATACTGTAAGAGTTTAAGTTGATTTGAAATTGATATGCTATAAGTTACTGTGTTAATCTATTTTCTGATTTGGATTTTGAAAAATCGGGAATTGATATCAACTCTTAATGATAATTCATGAAATTTTTCTAGTAAGCCACAATCATCCATATCTTGTTACTGGAAAGTTTCAACTGATTTGGAGTTTGATTGCTTAGGGTTACTGTGTATTCCTAGGAATCTGGTCTTAATGATATTAAATCACAATTTAATAGCAAATCAATACAAAAGTCAGTAAAAATCTCCAAAAAACCTTAAGTTTTCATCATAAATGCAATCTCTAACTTTTTTGAAACAGAAACCTTATGGTTCATAGATTGCCTTTGTAAATTGGCTATTCTGTGACAATTTAACAGCTGAGATCGCAACCGTAATCGTATACTAATTGCGATTAATCCTGCATAATTGGAGTGCGTAAATTATAGTATGATATTGGCTCCGAGGTTCACTGTCCACGAAAATCCTGAGAAATATGCCAGGCAATAAGATACTATAATTTATGTGCTAAATTATACAAGGGTTGAGAGCACGATTCCCTTCCATGGTTGTGATTTGAGGTCGAAACTTGCAAACCATAGAGCTTTTGGTATTCCTTAGATGTTTAGGAATAAAAAATCTTCAAAAATTGAAAATCATTAAGTTCAACAAATCAAATTAACTCGATCCGTGTCTTAGGAGCCGTTGGATTACGGTCTCCTATCGTAGGAACCTTTAGGGCCCCTTAGGAACACTTACGTCATGTTGTGTCCTAGGTTTTAGGGAGTCCTAGAGTTAGGAGTCCAGCCTCATCACGGGCGTTTGCTATGGATAGCAACCGTGCCATAGATCTAGTTACACTAGTCACCTCACTTTTTCCCTAGGACAAACCTAGTTACCTAGGATGTAGGTTAACCTGCATTAGTCTAAGAGACGTCTTGCACATAGATAGGACCATATAGCATCTTAGATGAAGTCCTAGGATAATAAAATCTTCAACTTGAATTAAATAATTTCTCTTAAAACTGTTGAAACAGTCAATCCAGTCTAGATCGGTGTCCTAGATGAGTTAGGCATAAGTAGCTTAGTTCAGGTGCACCGAACTACGTCGACTCTGATCCTAGTAAGGCTTGGGTACGTAGGCAGCTTGGATGCTTGATGGCATACCAATCACGAGTCGACTCCACACATAAGTGGGGTTTTGTACATTAATCTTTAAATTAAAAGTAATTAAATCACTTATGACTTTCCATGAAATTAGAAGTTTAGGAGAACTTTCACTTAGATTGAATTCAAACAAATTAACAAAATCAAGATACACATTTAGGAATTAAATTGAAATTAGATCTTAGGATGCATGTCACATAGTTCGCACATTAATATAGAGTTAAATGAGCAATTTAAAAGAAATTCGAAAGAGTTAACTTTTGGAATTGAAGACCGATTATCGGGCAGGAATGGTGCATGTGGTGGTAACTCCCCATACCTTCCATTCTCGTAACCAGGTAACGAGTCTAGATTTCTTGTCAATTATGGGTCCTAGATCCCTCATCTAGGTGGCGACTCTATCACTCTCTTTTGCGTGGAATTCGGATTGCCTTAGTGATCCCAAGTTCACGGAAAAGATGAATTAAATCACACCTTGCTAGGCTCGGCGGCTTACCCCTGCCCTTATGGGTACTGGGTTGCACGTTTGTTTGCACCCTATGGCTTGGTTGCTGCCTGCTTGGTTGGGTAATTAAAATAAATAATAAAAAGCACACGCCATTCGCGTAGGTACGAGAGACCAAGAGAGAGCGTGGCGGCTCGCGCCCCACCCCTCTCGTGGGATCGGGTCCCACACACACAAGTTAAATCCTAAGTGCAGTGCGGAATAAAGAGCATGAGACAAGAGAGAGTGCACCCGAGATTTAAAGTGATTCGGTCCTCAAACGCGAGGCCTACTCCACTCCACCAACCAAACCTCTTTATGGCTTCACTATTTGATCTTCTTAACTTCGGTGAAGATCAATGCCAATTACAATTCCAATCGCCTTTAACCTTGGTGGCAATCCTCACCACGGAGAGTGGGCTCCGCTTCTCCGAACACTCGCCCAAATACAATCTTGAGAATAAGAAAGAAAGAACAAAAATCCCTCACAAGGGTTTACAAACTTTTGTAGAAGATGTACAATTTGAGCCTAAAGATCCAAATCCTAATTCAAGAGGATGAGAGGCATAAACAAGCTTTAATCACTCTTTGGATGTTCAAATGGAGTTTTTGAGTGTTAGGATTGATGATTGGGAAGTTTAGAATGCCCATATATATAGAAGAACCAAAATATGACCGTTTGGTGGCATTGTCGTAAATCTGGCAAAGTTACCAACGGCACTTTTTTCTTCCCGAAATAGTGGTCTGGGAGTTCCGAGAGAATTCTCGGAGTTCCGAGAAATTCCTCGGAGTTCCGAGAATTTCTCTCGGTGTTCCGGGAATACAAACAGAAGATGGAAAAATTCTACTGGACCAAATCTCGGAGCTCCGAGGAATGTCTCGGAGTTCCGAGAAGCCTAATTTCAGCAGATTTTCATTTCTGGTTTTTGGGCTTCCAACTTTACACCAAGTTGGGATTGTTATGAGGGTTCCAAAGTGTTGGAACACCATAAGGACAATCGCTTAAACATTTAGGGTGTGTGTTTATTTACTTAATTTATGCCTCTTAAAATCTAAACTAGGATTGGATCTTATACATTCTAATATGACTTCGATCTTCAATTGATTCTTCAAGTCTTCATTTGTCTTGGATCTCCGATGTCTTTGGCCCTCCGAATGCGGTCCAATGAGAGCTTCTTGGCCTCAATCCAAGCAATCTTGTCTTTAAGCAATTATGATCTACAACTTAAACAATCAAACACATTAGTGATCTTAAATCACTTGTGTATTGGAATCATCAAAATAAGATGGGAATGCCATGGTGGGAATCATTGGGCTTACAGAGGTGTAGATGTCTTAGGCATCATAGCCTAGAATAGGTGCGAAGAACTACGTGACTCTGATTCTTGTGGAGGCGGGGATACGTAGGTTTCTTTTGATGAACATCAGATCATCTAAAGACTCGGGTTTAATCATTAGAGTCTTAGGATTTGTTGTGTTGCGTCGTGTGTGGTATTGAGTCATATTGTATGTTTTGTTGTGTTTTCTTACTTTACTGTATAGACCTTATACCTTTAGATATATCATGCATGTGTTTGCTCATCAGAACTTAGACACCAATTAGGCATGACACTTATAACTTAGTTATGCTTAGGTGACACTTCTTTTATTTATTTTGTATGTTCTTATTATCCCCGGGTCATGCATATTTAGGTAGACGTCCTTCTCGGGGATATTCGTTCCCATTTCATATGATTTTCACCCAGAACTCTTCAAAGTTAATAATAAATGGCATAAGAGACCAAGTGCTTGCACTCGGATGAATTGGGGGTGCTCTTCGGACCTTCTCCATTCGTAATCAGGCACGGACCCATATATATTTCTGGTTATCCATTACACATAGGATTTGAGTTTGGGTTCCATGACCTATCCATGGATGGCGACTCTGAGTTATTTTTGGGTACGTCTTGGTTTTGAGCCTTGGCTCTGGATCAAGAGGTATCTAGTTTATATCGCCACTTGTGCTATGCTATGAGGGTGGCATCAGTTTCGAGAGTTCCTTGTTAGAGCTCTCTTTCATGTGGAGATCTAGAGGATGTAGGGACACATTTCCTCACCATCCTCAGATCGGGGTCCACAATACATTGCTAAACCAAATTTAAATTTATTTCTCTTGGCTTCGTCGTCAGGTACCAAAGAAGATACGAAACGACCTAGCCTATCAAATTCCGCTTCATAGTCATCCACGGTCATATCTCATTGCACCAACTGGGTAAATTCCTGATGCATACGGTACAAAGTACTACGAGGAAAGAATTTCGCAAGAAACTCGATGCGAAACGTCGCCCAAGTGAATGGTCCCGATGGTGCTCATATTTTCTTTAGATTCCCTTCCACCAATGGAGGGCTCTCCCTTCCAACACATAGGTGGCATATTTCACCCTGTCTTCATTTCTATTACAATTCATTGCTTCAAAGGCCTTTTCAGTATTCTCTAGCCAAGTCTCGGCATCATCTGCCGTAGTCGATTCCTTAAAAACTTTTGGTGAAAGCCTCGTAAATTCAGAAATTCCAAATACTTGATGTGGCTGTCCTGCCACTGGTGGTACTTGAACTTGTGGTTGCTGCTGCTGAGGTTGCTGACATTGTTGATTTGCCAATCCAATCATGGCTCTCATGAAATTTCTCATTTCCGTTCTTTCTTATTCAATATTATCTTGAGGCGGAGGTACCCCAGGATTCTTATTCTGTGCTTGACCTCCTTAAACTGGAGGATCCTAAACCACTTGCTCTTCTTGAACACCTTAGTTCTGATTTTCCCGAATTTCTGGATCTCCTCGAGCCACATTCTAATTTCCCTCTATAATGTCATTGAGGGCTCTAGTACGATTGGCTCGAGTTCCACGACCACCACGTCCTCCTCGAGTTGCCATAATCCTAAATCCAATCCAATAGAATGCTTGATCAGTAACTATCTAGAATATAACTGCATACATATATTGTATTCATATAGTAATACAAAACATTCCCATTTGGAGCCAATATTTATCCATCATATATTTCTCATGTTGTTACCCAATCACAAACTCGCATGCTTCCCAAGTGTCCCCAGGTGCATCTGAATTCATAATCAGGATCTGATCGCGCGACTGATTTATGTGTTGTTAGGCGTCCCCGATACACACAAACCTATCACGCACTTCCTAATTGCTCCTTATCTATATCCCCAATTCCCACAGTCAAAGTCCTTTGTTCAGATAATCCTACCTAGGACCTAAAGCCTAGGCTTTGATACCACTTTCTATCACGCCCCAAACCCCACCCTGGGCGTAGGACGTGGCAGCGCCATATACCTGCAAGACGAATCTCATAAATGTACAAGGCTACAAAGCAATAACAGAAAATAACCCGGCATTTCATAACTAAAATATCAAAGTAATGATTAATGCAAACCCATCAGAGTCAAATCAAAATCTCATCTCTTCCCCGAGAGTCAAACAATTAAATAATAATGTCTTTACACTTTATTCAAGTAAATAAACTAAATCTCTGAGTTCAAATCCAAAGCTAAGCGTCCTATTCCTCGTTATCTTCACGAGAGGGCCAAGACCTGAAAAATACTAAATAACCACAGTCAGCTAAAAAGCTCAGTACATAATAAAGCACTACTCTAAGCACAGTCTAACATGATAGGATTCAATAGGATCTGATAGTCAAAGTCAAAACTGAGTTCAAAGGTCTTAGATAGGCACAAACAGATATGGTTCTGAATTGAAGGTGCATAAAGCAAATTCAAAGTCTAAGTTTGGATCAAAGTCAAAGATTTCAGAGTTCATATACAGAAGGTTCAGAGTTCAAATACACTTCAGAGTCATCGGCATGGTTCATAAGACATGTTATTGCTTATACACCGACAGTCCACGGTGTTCGGAAACAATTCCTAAAGTTCTGATACAAGTCGACAGGGCCATCGTTTTATCCCACTGACGGGCCAGAAGTTCCAGTGTACTACCCCCACGGTGGGTCCAGAGTTGCCAAATGTTTTACCCCCATACGGCAGGGTCCAAAAATTATCCAAGCCTCCACAGAAGTGTTCAAATTGTTCAAGGTTCATATTCACATGGTTCAGAGTTCAGAACAGGTGTTCATAACACTATTTTAGAATAGTTATTTCAAATGTTCAGAAGAGTAACAGTAGGTGAAACAAAATAACATGATGGGTTTACAATATCCAAAGTAGTACGTTATTACATACCTCAAAGAAGTTTGATTCCTTTATTAATTCGGACTACGATTCAATATCTTGATCTGAACAGATCATAATAACAAATAAGGGCCCAAAAAAGGTAACCCATTCTATGGCTATTTCTTGTAATTTGGTGATATCATTCTTGAAAAGTTTCCAAAACTTATTGAAACTATTTTAACAGAAAGATGACGTTTTCGGCATACCCGTAGAGTACAAGAATGTCGAAAACAGAAGAGAAACGAATAAGTTATGAATTTCTGAAGTTTTGGAAAAATTATCGCGCCGGTCGTCCGAGAATTACGGACTTCTGGGAATACGGTCGTCCGAGAATTGTCGACGTCCGAGGTTCTATTGTCGCCAAACATGGTATTCACTGACGTCCGCCCCACGCGCGGATCTAGATTTCCTCAAAACCCGATTTTCCACCGTTTTGTCACTAAAACGGCCATAACTCCTTCGTTTGGGGTTCAAAACGCGCAGGGTCGAATCCGATAGATTCGTATCGGCAAGAGGAATCAATTAAATTCGACTTCATGCTCTGAATTCACATGCTTAATTTAAGAAAGAAATCACCAAAGATTCTACGTCGAATCTCCAAAGTTCTAGTTTCTGAATTTATATTTATATATATATATATATTGATTTTGAGTTCTTTGGAACCATAAATCAACATCGGATCCAAGAAAACTCAAGATCAACCCAAAGATTCTATTTCTAATCCATAATAAATCAAAGTTCTTGTTTTTTTTCTCTTTTCAAACTCTTATTTTAGGATTTTTTATCTATCCAAATCTTTCATAGTTCATAGTGATGGGGCACAAATACGGCTACGCTCCCAGATATCTCCACGTGTCATCCATGCACGAGCAGAGCCCAACCATCATGAAGAGTGGCGTTGGAAAACGGCAAAGATCACACATTCATGACACGTGTCACCCTCTCGCCATCTAGACCTCATCATCGCAAATTATGAAAGGAAATGGCCACGCGCGCCGGCAAGACAGAGGGACGGCCCAATCCTGCAAAGGAAGGTTTTCCCTCCATAATGATGAAAAGAGCTGCGCACCTCCCTTTAAAAGGAGAGGGAGGTTGGCCCTGCAAGGTGGAGGGAGGGAAAAAAGAAAAGAAAAAGGAAAAGAAAGAGGAAAGGACGAGGGAACCGATTCCCCGCTCCGCCACATCGAAAAAGAGGCGAGGCAACAACAGAGGAGGCTAGGAGCTCGATCCTATTCTCCCTGCTAGTCTCCTCCGACCCACTAACTCACACACCCAGAAAAGAGCCCGCGTTCTGCCCCTGGTAACCCTGATCGAAACTCCCTTCCCCCTCTCGCTGTTCTTTATATTGATTGGTCGAAGGATCTGACTTGGGTGTCGAAGTGGTCGTCCGGGACCCAAATACGGCTACGCTCCCAGATATCGCCACGTGTCATCCATGCACGAGCAGAGCCCAACCATCATGAAGAGTGGCGTTGGAAAACGGCAAAGATCACGCATTCATGACACGTGTCGCCCTCTCGCCGTCTAGACCTCATCATCGCAAATTATGAAAGGAAATGGCCACGCGCGCCGGCAAGATAGAGGGACGGCCCAATCCTGCAAAGGAAGGTTTTCCCTCCATAATGATGAAAAGAGCCGCGCACCTCCCTTTAAAAGGAGAGGGAGGTTGGCCCTGCAAAGAGAGGCGATGGAAAAGGAGGCGAGGGAAAAAGAGGGGAGGGAAAAAGAAAAGAAAAAAGGAAAAAGGAAAGGACGAGGGAACCGATTCCCCAGTCCGCCACACCGAAAAAGAGGCGAGGCAACAACAGAGGAGGCTAGGAGCTCGATCCTATTCTCCCTTCTAGTCCCCTCCGACCCACTCACCCACACACCCAGAAAAGAGCCCGCGTGCTGCCCCTGGTAACCCTGATCGAAACTCCCTTCCCCCTCTCGCTGTTCTTTATATTGATTGGTCGAAGGATCTGACTTGGGTGTCGAAATGGTCATCCGGGACCCACCCCGGACCCCCTGACCCCCTTTGTTTGCGATCGCAGACCCGGATTCAGACGCCATCATATTGGCGCCATCCGTGGGACTCGTCGAGTACTGAACGCCTTATGGCGATGAGAAACCACACCCAACAGCAAGAAATAGGGGTAATGACCCGAAGCCAGGCTCAACGCGCACAAACCAGCACCTCAACCTCCCAAGAACCTAACCCCCGCCCGAAAAGCCTCCACGTAGAAAGCTACCTCTTCCTCAGTGGTACCCCCACAAACACTCTCTACAAAGGAAGGAACCCTAATCCCATAATCATCGGGAATGTGACTCCCTCTTAATTTTCTCTGCCGCCCCTTCTCCCAAAGCGTTCCTGAAACACGCCACCCGACCGGGGCAAATAACGGCACCAGACCGAATATCCCCAACCTCCGCCTCACGAGTAGAAAAAACTTGAGCCAGAGATTCCGAGGGAGCGGCCCCCACCGATGACCCAGAGGCCCCGGAGCTATCTCTCAACTCCGTGGGCTGCTGTACATCCTCAGAAACGACGCCCCCACCCTCTAAAGATAACCGCCTCCTTTTTCTTGGCAGAGCCCTCTCCACCACCTCCACCGACTCAGAAGAAGGGCTCTGAGGTACAGTCGCAACAGACATCGTAAACTATCAAATCGTGGATGAAATAAAAGATACGGAACTCACCGGAAGAAGTTTGGTGAATAAGCAACGCGTAAAAAAAAACTGCCACGGAGGAAAACCCGTTCACCCGAGGAAGACGAAGCAATAAAGTAAAGAATGAAATCCCCAAAAACGCTTTCAAAGGGCTAGGGTTTAGACACGCGTCGTTTCAACTCCCGCCTTTTCTATATCCGATGGGACATGAACACATGGCGCCGATTGGGAAACCCAAGGGAACCGCCATAAGTCGAAGCGCCATAGGGAAAGGACGTCTCTACCCCTACCCACGAAGTAACTTCCCCAGCAAGCCATCCATAGACCCCTGCCACGTTCGATGGCAAAAGGCTCGGGACCCGTCACAAGGGTCCGGCATACATCCCCACAAGATGGAAAAAACCGCGTTCGATGGCAAGAGGCTCGGAACCCGTCACAAGGGTCCGGCATCACTACTACGATTCCACTAGATGGAAAAAGAGCCTGGGTGAGCAAAAATGGCTCGGACCTCAAGACAAAGGTCCAGCCACCCTACTACCATTCCACTTAGATGGAAACAGAGACCGGTCGAGCAAAAAAGGCTCGGACCTCAGGACAAGGGCCCGGCATTCCCACTACAATTCCACCAAATGGAAAATACCAAGTACGGTGGGAAAGGCTCAGAACCCAGCACAAGGGTCCGGTCACCCTACGGTTATTCCACTTAGATGGAGAAAAGGCCCATCGAGAAAGAATTGCCGAATGTAGCAGCACGCCCCTTCACCTTCCCAGATTCCCATTAATACCCTCGTCACTAAATTCTTTGACCAGACAAAGGAACTTACTCCCTTGGTCCATTTAATGGACCAAAGGAGTAGGGGGGTATTATGATAGGGAGAAAATACGGTAGGACCGTTAGAGCCCGCCACGTGTCACCCTTATATCAAAAGAATCTAATTATGATCAAGAAAAGTATAAAGACAAGTGTTGGGGGAAAACTAAATAAATTCCTCTTTTACTTTGGACACATGGCATACATGCTAAAAACTTGCCATGCACAAGGACACATGGCTTATACACCAAAACATGGTGTAAGAACTCTAAGCCTATAAAAGGCACCCCCCTGCTTAATGGTAAAAGGGAGACTCTTCTTCCCCCATAAGCATGTTTATCTCTATTAGTCTTGCTTAGATACCTATGATACCGATACCTGACTTGAGCGTCGGAGAGTGCCCCCGAGTCCCCACTCCGGGGCCCTTCTAACGTTGTTTTCTATGAGCGTAGGCACCCATGAATAGGAGCTCTACCAACCTAAGCTGCTGGTTTTGCCGATAGCGCTCGTCCGACGCCCAGATCCGAATTTTGGCATCATCACATAGATCTTACCTGATTCGCGGTTTCGACTCCGAATTCGCGATCTCCTTGCTCTTCTCCTTCTCTTTCTCCAATTTCTTTCTCTAGGATTGTAGGACCCGATCCCGCGAGAGGAGTGTGGGGCGCGAGCCGCCACGCCTTCTCTTGGTCTCTCGTACCCACGCGATTGGCATGTGCATTTTTATTATTGATTTTAATTCATCTTTTATGTGGACTTGGGATCACTGAAGCAATCCGAATTCTACACAAAAGAGACTGACAGAGTCGCCACCTAGATGTGAGATCTAGGACCCATAATTAATCAGAAATCTAGACTCGCTACCTGGTTACGAGAATGGAAGGTATGGGGAGTTATCCGCCACATGCACCATTCCTGCCCGATAATCGGTCTTCGACTCCAAAAGCTAACTCTTTTAAATTTATTTTAAATGGCTCATTCAACTCTCTATTAATGTGCTAACTACGGGATATGCATCCTATGATCTAATTTCAATGTGAATCCTAAATGTGTATCTTGATTTATTAATTTGTCTGGATTCAATCTAAGTGAAAGTTCTCCTAAAATTCTAATTTCATGGAAAATCCTAAGTGATTTGATTAAGCATTTACAAGAAAATTAATATACAAAACACCACAATTTGTTGTGGTGCCGACTCGCGGTTGGTATGCCATCAGACATCCAAGCTGCCTACGTACCCATGCCTCACTGGGATCAAAGTCGACGTAGTTCGGTGCACCTAAGCTAAGCTACTTATGCCTAACTCAACTAAGACACCGACCTAGACGGGATTGATTGTTTCAACAGTTTTAGGAGAAGTTATTTAATTCAAGTTGAAGATTTTATTATCTTAGGATTTTATTTAAGATGCTATATGATTCTTATCTAAATGCAAGTTGTTCCTTAGACTAATGCAGGTTAGCCTACATCCTAGTTTACTAGGCTTGTCCTAGGGAAAGATTGGGTGACTAGTGTAACTAGACCTATGGTACGGTTGCTATCCATAGCAAGCGTCCGTGATGAGGCTGAACTCCTAACTCTAGGACTCCCTAAAACCTAGAACACAACGTGACGTGAGTGTTCCTAAGGGGCTCTAAAGGATCCTACGATGGGAGACCGCAATCCAACGGTTCCAAAGACATGGATTAAATCAATTCAGTTTGTTGAAATGAAAGATTTTCAGTTCTTTAAAAGGTTTCTGATTCCTAACATCTAAGGAATACCAAAGGCTCTAAGGCTTGATAAAATTCATGCTTAGATCGCATTCATGAAAGGGAATCGTGCGCTCTCACCTCGCACAATTTAACATCTAAGTTAAAGTACGTTATTGCCTGGCATGTTTCTCAGGATTTCCGTGGACAGTAGACCTCGGAGCCAATATCGTACTATAATTTACATGCTCAAATTGTCAAGGATTGATCACAATTAGTATATGATTATTAATGTGATTTCAGCCATTGTATCACAGCATCAGGATTTTACAAAGGAAATCAGTGATTCCTAAGGTTTCTATTTTGATAATTTAATGATTGAATATGTGATAGAATATTATGATCATTTGGAAATTTTTAAAACAATTTGATTTTAATTCGATTTACTTAAGGATTTTAAAAGGTTTCAATTCAGATTGTAGATTTACACATTAACATATAGCAAATCTTTTCAGAACAAGATGAAATTTTTACAGTAACTTCTCCTTAATTAGATAAGATTACTATAAAAATTTCATTGATTTTAAATGTGTTTTGCTATTAGTTTTTCAATGTTGAAAGTTTCTGTCCAGATTGTAAATTAACACAGTAACGTATAGCAAATCAATTCAAAACAATATGAAATTTCTACAGTAACTTTATTACAATCAGAAAGGATTACTGTAAAAGTTTCATAAATTTTAAAAATGATTTACTATTAAGTTACGATTTTACAAATATCTATCCAGATTATGAATTAACAAAGAAACACATAGTAAATCAAATCCAAATCAGTTTAAACTTTATGAAAACATGTAATTCCAGTAATCATTATCAAACAAATATTTTCAGAAGTTTTCATTGCAAGTTACTATTTTTCTCAGATTTAATACAGCGTGCATGATTTGACATAAAAAATCATAAACAAATATCCAACAGCAACCAAAAATCTTGAAAAATTCACAGGAGATGAGATTAAATTTAATTTGCTTCTCATCCAAATTTCACTTTTGAAAACCTTATAGATGTTTCGAAAATTGGTTTTTTCCAAAAATACCCCTAGAGTTAAATGAAATTAAACCCTTTAAATCAAATCAAGAATTCATCAAAAAATTCTTACTAATCCAAAATCTTAAAATTATGTTATTTTTAAATTTTCATTGATTTTGGATCTGTTTTGACATCTTTTTAAATTCAATCTTTAGAATTTTACCCCTTTGAGGGTAAAGTTCAAAAGGTCAAATCGCGGTTAAAACGAAGTCAAAATTCTTCGAAATTCCAGATTTCTACACTTTTTAATGTGCAAAACAGTCAGAGATTGAAAAATTCAAAAATTTGTAAAGGTTTGTTATAATTGCTTTGTAAATTGGATTTTAAACCCTTTTATTTCCGAAAATTCAATTTTAATATAAAAAATAGATTTTCCAAGAAAAATTTCAGATTATGAAATAACTTAAACTTGATCTAATCTCCTTAAAATTTCACATTCAAATTCTTTAATATTCATGACTTTAAAAAAAAAATCACAAATTCAATCCTAGCATGCTTCTAGTTTAAGATATATGAAAGAGGGTTTTGGAATACCAACCTTGCTAGCTCTCCTTGTCTCTAGGGTAAGTAATCCTCGGATATACGCTTTGTCTTACCCTTTCAATTAGCAAAGAAAACCCCCAAAGAATATCTCCAATATGTTGATTATGTCGAAGAAATATGAGAATTCTTTTTGAATAACCAAGTAGAAGAGATGAACACCAAAAGAATGGAACAAAATTCCAAGCAAGGAGCAAGAGAGATGGATGAATTTTCAGATCTTCCCCTAGGGTTAGATGAAGTTTCAAGAAGAAGGCCAAAGGTTGTGTGTGCTTGCTTTTATAGAAAAGATTAGGGTTGAGAGAAAGTTAGTAGTTTCCAATGTGAGAGCTTCTTTCTTTAGCATGTTTCCAATTTGTGCTTCTTGCTTCCTTTCTTTCTTGTTTCCAAATTTAATTAGATTCTAATCTTAATTTCTTGTCAAATAAGACATGCTAAATTACACAATATAGATCCTTCAAGATTAATCTAGAAGCCTTCTCACATAGGAAACTAGCTTTTATGAATGATTTTCGTCCAAAGAGGGCTGTCCATGTTTGAGCTCATTTTCGACTTATTTAGGGGCTGATTCAGAAAATTTGATAAACTAGAAAGTTGTAGATCTTTTCGAAACGTTCGAAACAAGTATAATTAAGAATTTTTTGAATGAGAAGGTAAAAAGTTATGACAATTTTACTAACCTGACTTTACTAGCCCTTTCTAATTATAACTCTTCTTTTCTTTAATATTTTTTAAAGCAAATATGATGTCACCAACCACCTCATCCCATGTTGGACGTTTTTGCATGTGGCCTCCCCATGTGGGGCACTCACTTATGTGGCCAACCCACATGGGTGGGTCCGCATGGACCCCCACCTCATTGGCTTTAGCCCAATGGGCCATATGACATGTATTTCGGTTTTTTTTTCAATGAAAATTCAATAAAATCCTTTAAATTCAAATTTTTCATTGATGAACTCAACCCATATGACATTCATGGTGTACCATCGACATATGGTCGAACCATCCCCTTTAGAAAAATAATTTTTCGGACCAAAATACCCTTATTCGATCAAAACACCCAAAAGCGACCAAAATGACCTTAAATTGGATTGCCCCCAAAGGGGAAAGTTAAAAATAAAAAGTCTTCATGGTGAAACCTAAAAAATAGAAAGTTTTTACGTTTGCTTCTTTTGGTGGGCAATATCAAACATGATCATTTGGTACCCCTTGAAAATATCTAAAATGCCCTTCGCACATAAAATTTCCAAGTTAAGTAAAACCCCTGAGAAATTCTAAATTTAGCAGGTTTTCCAAAATTCATGAAATCATCTATAATCTCTCAGACACATTTCGAGAATCAAAAGAATAACAAAGGAAAAGACCAAAATACCCCTGAAGTGCAAAAATGGGCAAAAATGAGGGAAACCCTGGAAATTCTAAAAATAGCAGGTTTTTTCACTTGCTTGAAAACTTGAACTTTCATTTTCCAGATACCATTGGAACACCCTAGAAACCTTTAGGATTGCGAATCAACTTCCAAACACCTAAAATGAGATGAAATCTACCCTAAAATGCATTGATGCATAATCTATTGCGGAATATAGACTCGAGACTTGACAAACTACCGAATCTTTTGCTTTTTAAAGCGTAGCAAAATGAGGGTGTCTACAAGGATTTAAACAAAACGTTTAGGGTTTGTTTAGCCATAAAAGATGAATTTATAGGCTTAATTAGGAAGCCCTAATCTGAGTTAAACGTGAATAGACAAAAATGCCCCTCTTTTAAAGAGGGGGACAAAAATTTAAGTGAGGGGTATTTTTGGGTATTTACACAAAAAAGCCTAAAGATCAAACTATTTTGTTCGGATAAACATCAGTTGAGCCGAAGCTCCCAAAGCACTTCCTAACCACAACGCCCTCCAGTATCAAACTCGTTCTTGAAAGGCATGTGTCCTGTAACAAATTTAAATTCTTCCTTATTGCCTTACAACTTTGGGAAGAATTGGAGATCTGAGAATTTTAAGAACCAAAAAGCAATGGCATTTCCTTCCAAAGTACAAGAACTTCTATTGGACTGGAATCATAAGCTTTTATCTAGAAGAAAAGATAAGCAAATCATTCTCCTCTTCCAACCCAAAATATTGATGAAGAACATAAATCATAGGAAAAACCCAGAATTTCAATAAAAAGAAACCCTAATGAAGAAACCCTAACATACCCTATCAGAATCATTCTCCTCTTCTAACCCCTTCAAATCTCTCGTCAAAAACAAAACCCTAATGAAGTCTAATAATTTAGAACAAAGATCTCATCCCAACAAATCTTATATGCAAAAACCAACAAAAAGAAAGAAAAGTGCAGCACTAAACATAACTGCGGAGAATTAGAAAGGAAATGGCGAGAGATGGCGAGAGAGAGAGAGAGAGAGAGAGAGAGAGAGAGAGAGACTTTAAAGGAAATAGGGTTTCGTGACGACGAGAAAGGGAGTAGTGAGCGGGGGTTTCAAGAGGATGAAGACGCCTAGGGTTTGACTTTGCTCTTTTAGTTTTTGGGTTAAAGTCGCACGACTTTGTTCTTTTATTGTTTGCATTAAAGTCGTGCAGGAGTAGTGGGCGGGGAAAGTCGAGCGATAATTTTGTAGGTAAAACTTAAAAAATTTATCCCTACGTAATTTTTAACTTGACGGTAGGCAAAAGTGGCTATATGCCTACCGAAAACTTCTTGCTTCCGTAGGTAAATGAATATAGTAGGGATAAATGTCAATCTTTCCCTACAGATTAGTGTTCAACCCATAGGTAAAAGATATGTCCCTACAGGAAAATAAATACACGTAGGGATAAAGTGTATCTCCCTACAAATTTTAAATTCGTAGGGAAAAAGTAAACTTATCCCTACGGATGTAACCAGTGTGGGTAGGGAATGCCTAGTTTTGTTGTAGTGAATGTTCCTGAAATTCGTAGTTTTCTAGGATTGGCGGGATACTACCGCCGTTTTGTTCAGGACTTTTCGCATATAGCCACCCCTTTGACCCGTTTGACACGGAAGGGGACAAAATTTATTTGGTCTGAGGATTGTGAAAAGAGTTTTCAAGAATTGAAACAAAGATTTCGCTCCCATCCTAACCTTGCCTATTAGTGGAATGGGATTTGTAATTTACAGTGATGCCTCGAAGAAAGGCTTAGGTTGTGTGTTAATGTAGAATGGAAAAGTGATTACGTATGCTTCACTCCAGTTGAAACCTTATGAAGGGAACTATCTGACTCATGATTTAGAGTTAGCAGCCATTGTGTTTGCTCTAAAAATTTGGAGGCATTATCTGTATGGAGAACCTTGTGAAATCTTTACTGATCATAAGAGTCTGAAGTATATATTTATTCAGAAAGAATTGAATTTGAGACATAGGGATTGGTTAGAACTATTGAAGGACTACAACTTAACCATAAGCTATCACCCTGGGAAGGCTAACGTGGTAGCTCATGCTCTAAGTCGGAAGTCGTCTGTGAATTTGGCAACCTTGATCACATCTCAGAAGTACACTTTGGAAGACCTCTGAAGATCAAAAATAGAAATTCGTGGTCCAAACTTTGTGGTACTGATGGCAGCACTCCAAGTACGGCCCACATTGCTAAAAAGAAACAAAATAGCTCAGGAATCTGACCCAAAACTTTGTAAAATCAGAAACAAGTTAGAAGAAGGATCTGAATCTGAATTCCGAATTCACAATGACGGTACCTTAATGTTTGCTACCGCATTTGTTTTCCGAATAACTCTGTTTTGAAAAAGGAAATTTTGAAAGAAGCGCATAGTTCACGTTATTCTGTACACTCTGGAGGTACAAAAATGTATAAGGATTCAAAAAGGAATTTCTGGTGGAATAATATGAAAAGAGAAATAGCTCAGTATGTCTCTCAGTGTCTGACTTGTCAGGTGATTAAGGCAGAACATCAGAGACCACTCGAAACACTACAACCACTTCCCATTCTAGAATGGAAGTGGGAGGAGATTACGATGGATTTTGTGTCGGCCTTACCTCGTACTCCCTCATGCAATGATTCCGCGGGGGTAATTGCGGACAGATTAACAAAGACAGCTCATTTCATACCCATTAGAGCCGGCTTGACACCTGAAAGGTTAGCCCAATTGTATGTTGATCAGATCGTTAAGTATCATGGTGTGCCTAAAGTCATTGTATCTGATAGGGACACCCGTTTTGTATCTCAGTTTTGGAACAGTTTGCATTCAGCAATGGGATCTTCCCTTAAGTTCATACAACTTTTCATCCTCAAACAGATGGACAATCAGAAAGGACTATCCAGATTTTAGAAGATATGCTTAGGGCATGTGTTATTGATTTTAAAGGATCTTGGGATGACCATCTTCCTTTGATTGAATTCTCTTATAATAACAGTTATCAGGCCAGTATTCAGATGGCATCTTTTGAGGCCCTCCATGGGAGGAGATGTAGATCACCTATATGTTGGGATGATATAGGTGAAAGAAGACTCTTAGGACCGGATTTGGTTCAGCAAGCCGTGGATAAAATTCAGTTAATTAGAGACCATCTTCGTACGGAACAGAGTAGGCAGAAGAGCTATGCAGATGTCAGACGAAGAGAATTAGAGTTTCAGATTGGAGATAAGGTATTTTTGAAAGTGTCACCCACCAAGGGAGTGATACGGTTTGGGGTTTGAGGAAAACTCAGCTCAAGATTTGTCGGACCTTATTAAATATTAGAAAAGTGTAAGCCCAATGGTTCGCTCCTTGGCATTCCCATCTTCTTTTGATGATTCCAATACACAAGTGATTTTATATCACTAATGTGTTTTGATTGTCTAAGTTGTAGATCATGATTGTATAAAGACAAGATTGCTTGGATTAAGGCCAAAAAGCTCCCATTGGACCGCATTAGGAAGGCCAAAGACATCGGAGATCCAAGACGCATGAAGACTTGAAGCATCGCAATTGAAGATCGAAGTCATTGTAGAATGTAAAGATTCAATCCTAGTTTTGGTGTTAAGTGGCATAAATAAAGTAATCTCACACACCCTAAAATGTTTAAGTGATTGTCCTTGTGGTGTTCCAACACTTTGGAACCCTCATAACAATCCCAACTTGGTGTAGAGTTGTTGGAACCCTCATAACAATCCCAACTTGGTGTAGAGTTGGAAGCCCAAAAACAGAATTGAAAATCTGCTGGAAAGGCTTCTCGGAACTCCGAGAGAATTCTCGGAGCTCCGACCTCGGAACTTCGAGAGATTCCTCGGAGCTTCGAGAAATGGTCCAGTAACATTTTTTCAACTTTTGTTTGTATTCCCGGAACTCCGAGAGAAATTCTCGAAACTCCGAGAAAATATCTCGGAACTCCGATAACACTATAACGGGAAGAAATTATAGCTGTTGGAGTTTTTGGCAGATTTACCACTATGCCCCTCAAACGGTCATATTTGGTTTTTCTATATATATGGGTATTCTAAACTTCCAAACCATCAATCCTAAGAGTGTATCAAGCTTGTTTATGCCTCTCATCCTCTAGAATTTGGATTTGGATAATTAGGCTTCAATTTGTACATCTTCTACAAACATTGTACCCTTCTGAGGGATTTTTTTGTTCTTTCTTTCTTATTCAAACGATTGTATTCGGGCGAGTGTTCGGAGAAGCGGAGCCCACTCTCCGTGGTGAGGATTGCCACCAAGGTTAAAGGCAATTGGAATTGTAATCGGCACCGATCTTCACCGAAGTTAAGAAGATCAAATAGTGAAGCCATCAACGGGTTTGGTTGGTGGAGTGGAGTAGGCCTCGCGTTTTGAGGACCGAACCACTTTAAATCTCGGGTGCACTCTCTCTTATCTCTTGCTTTACATTTGCATTGCACTTAGGATTTAACTTGTGTGCTTAATTTTCATCTTTGATCTCTTAATCTTCAAATTTGGGTTAGAGTTTTCAAAATCTTAAAACTTGTTAGTAACCTAAATTTTCCCTCCTCATAAGTTGCCATTGGAGTAGTACTCGGGCCTACACTTGGAATTTCACTTGGTATCAGAGCCTTGGCTCTCCAAAGATTTTCTTTCCTTAAAATCTTTGGTAAAATTTTTTTTAAAATTTTAACAAGGGAAAGATCATAAGATCATTGACAACTTTCTAATTGTGAAATGGCAAACGTAAATGGAATCGGACTTCCGGAAGGCCATTCTACAACTAGACCTCCTTTCTTTGATGGGTCTAACTATCGACATTGGAACACAAGGATGCGCATCTATCTTCTTTGATAGATGTGAAGCTTTGGCATATTGTTAAAAATAGATACACTTTGCCTTCCAAGCCATTTGAAGAATGGAATGTTGTAGAGAAAAGGCATGCAAATTTAAATTACAAAGCTTTAAACTCTTTGTTTTGCGCCTCATCTACGGAGAAGTTTAATAGAGTAGCTCTTTTTTATTCCGCCAAGGTTATTTGGGATACTCTTGCCGTTACCCATGAGGGAACATCACAAGTCAAGGATTCCAAAATAAACTTGTTAAAGAGCAAATATGAAATTTTTAGAATGGGTCAAAATGAAAGTATTTCCGAAATGTATATCCGATTTTCTAAAATATCAAATAATTTAGCTAATCTTGGTAAATCGTATCCTACTGATGAGCTTGTGAGTAAGTTGCTTAGGTCACTTCCTCCTTATTGGGATCCAAAGGTCACCGCCATCCAAGAATCAAAAGATCTCAAGACGCTAACTATGGAGGAGTTTGTAAGATCTCTTTTCACTTATGAGATGCTCCTCACTAGCTGTCAAGAAGAGAAGAAGCCGAAAGAGAAAGAAAACGAAAGTCGATCTCTAGCTCTAAAGGCCTCCAAGACGGACTCATCATCCTCAAGTGAAGCGGATAGTGATGAGGAAGAAGCGTTAAGAAAATTTAAAAGCTTATGGAGAAAGAAACACAAAAAGGATAAAAGAAGAAGAAAGAAGAAAATAAAGTTGAAGGAGGAATAAGGTGTTACAATTGCAAGAAGACGGGACACAAAAGACCAGAGTGTCCACTTCTCAAGTCATCTTCCTCGAAGTAGAAGGGAAAGAAGAAGGATTGGAAGAAGAACAAGGGTCTTGTAGCTGCTTGGGATGGTTCTAGCACTTCGGGAAAAAGCTCAAGTGAAGGGGAAGCTAATAAGGATGATCTTTGCTTCATGGCACTCACCCATGAAGATGAGGTAAATTCTAACCCCTCGTGTAATTCATCAAGTAGTGATAGTGGAAACATATCTTATGATGAAATGTGCATTACCTTGCATTCTCAAATTTTAAAAAATAAAGTTCTTAAAAAGTCTATTTCAAAATTAGCAAAATGAACTTCATGTTTTGAAAAATGAGTCATCTTCTTCCATATCTATATCTCAAGCACAAATTGAAAATTTTAAACTTGAGATTAAAACCCTTAAGGGTTGTTTGGATGAGAAATCTTGCCAAATTACTAAACTCCATAATGTGGCAAGCTCTTCCAAATCTTATGAAGATGACACTAATGATTTTTTAAATCAAATAACACATCTTCATAATGAAAATGAAAGGTTAAGATTATGTCTCCATGGATTCCAAAATGATGATAAAATTATTGACATAATCTTGCAAAAGGCTAGTCATAGACCTAATCATGTATCTTATGATAGGACTAGTCTATCCCCTCATGCTAGATGTCATTATTGTGGAATCAATGGTCATTACCAATTCCAATGTGCATCTAAGATTAGGGATTGTGGTGGAACCAAGAAAGCTTGGGTTCCCAAAGCCCCCATATGATTCTCTTCATACGTGTTTTTAGATTAGGGGCTTGCACTTATTCATTTGCACGTAAAATTGAATATCTTTTTATGATTATTTAAATATCCCCTCTTGTGTTGAATAAAAACTCTAAATAGGGGGAGTTCTATGTTTGTCTTTTTCCTTAAAAAAGGGCGAGCTTAAAATTATAAATTACATCCCTTTGATTTTCTTTTACCCCATCTTTTTTATTGATGCCAAAGGGGAAGAAGAATCTTCTGTAAGGAAGTATATGTGTGCTTTTATTGGAAAATCTCTTGTGCTTATCATCATAAAAAAGGGGAAGATTGTAAGCCCAATGGTTCCCACCTTGGCATTCCCATCTTCTTTTGATGATTCCAATACACAAGTGATTTTATATCACTAATGTGTTTTGATTGTCTAAGTTGTAGATCATGATGGTATAAAGACAAGATTGCTTGGATTAAGGCCAAAAAGCTCCCATTGGACCGCATTTGGAAGGCCAAAGACATCGGAGATCCAAGACGCATGAAGACATAAAGCATCGCAATTGAAGATCGAAGTCGTTGTAGAATGTAAAGATCCAATCCTAGTTTAGGTGTTAAGTGGCATAAATAAGTAATCTCACACACCCTAAAATGTTTAAGTGATTGTCCTTGTGGTGTTCCAATACTTTGGAACCCTCATAACAATCCCAACTTGGTGTAGAGTTGGAAGCCCAAAAACAGAATTGAAAATATGCTGGAAATAGGCTTCTCGGAACTCCGAGAGAATTCTCGGAGCTCCGAGAGATGGTCCAGTAACATTTTTCCAACTTCTGTTTGTATTCCCGGAACTCCGAGAGAAATTCTCGAAACTCCGAGAAAATATCTCAGAACTCTGAGAACACTATAACGAGAAGAAATTATAGCCGTTGGAGTTTTTGGCAGATTTACCACTATGCCCCTCAAACGGTCATATTTGGTTTTTCTATATATATGGGTATTCTAAACTTCCAAACCATCAATCCTAACACTCTAAAAACCTATTGGAATATCCTAAGAGTGTATCAAGCTTGTTTATGCCTCTCATCCTGTAGAATTAGGATTTGGATCATTAGGCTTCAATTTGTACATCTTCTACAAACATTGTGAACCCTTGTGAGGGATTTTTTTGTTCTTTCTTTCTTATTCAAACGATTGTATTCGGGCGAGTGTTCGGAGAAGCGGAGCCCACTCTCCGTGGTGAGGATTGCCCCCAAGGTTAAAGGCAATTGGAATTGTAATTGGCACCGATCTTTGCCGAAGTTAAGAAGATCAAATAGTGAAGCCATCAACAGGTTTGGTTGGTGGAGTGGAGTAGGCCTCGCGTTTTGAGGACCGAACCACTTTAAATCTCGGGTGCACTCTCTCTTATCTCTTGCTTTACATTTGCATTGCACTTAGGATTTAACTTGTGTGCTTAATTTTCATCTTTGATCTCTTAATCTTCAAATTTAGGTTAGAGTTTTCAAAAGCTTAAAACTTGTTAGTAACCTAAATTTTCCCTCCTCATAAGTTGCCATTGGAGTAGTACTCGGGCCTACCCTTGGAATTTCAAAAAGATTGAAAAAGTGGCCTATCGACTTTCCTTACCCCCATCGTTATCTGGAGTGTACAATGTGTTTCATGTGTCTATGTTACGAAAGTACGTAGCAGATCCGAACCATGTGATTGAATTAGAACCTCTGAATCTGAGAAAAGACCTGTCATTTGTAGAACAACCTGTCCGTATTGTGGATCGTAAGGACCAAGTTCTTAGGAGAAGAACTATTCCATATGTGAAAGTTCAGTGGAGGAATCACTCAAAACGTGAAGCCACCTGTGTGGTGGAAGAGAAAATGAGATCGAAATATCCGTTTATGTTTAAAGAATTAGGTACGTGATAAGTAAATTTGGAGGATGAAATTTTTGTAAGGAGGGTAGAATGTAAATACCCAAAAATACCCTTACTTAAAATTTCGTTACCCTTTTATAAAGAGGGGCATTTTTGTCCGTTTCTATTTGACTCAGATTAGGGCTTCTTAAGGAAGTATGTAAATATATTATTTTGTGGCTAAACAAACCTAAGCCTTTTGTTAAGCCGTAGAGAAAGAAATCAGAGAAAGAGGAGGAAAAGACCGAGGAGATCACGATTTAGGAGTCGAAGCCGCAAATCCAGGTAAGATCTACGAACTATGAACGATTTGGAATATTAGAAACCCTAAAACAAGGGTTTGATAAGAAGAAAGAAATAAGAATTTTGATTAACATGGGTTAGAAATAAGAACTTCCGGATTGATCTTGAGTTTCCTTGGATTCGATATTATCCTACGATTCCAACGAACTCAAAGTTGATTAATAAGAAACCGAATTCCAAAATTTGAAGTTTGAAGATTCGAATCAGAATCTTTGGCGATTTTCCTTAAATTGTGTGTTCGAATTCGGATCGTCAAATCGGATTTAATGGATTCCTCTCGTCGATACGAGTCCATCGGATCCGACCTCGTGCAATTTAGACTCCGAACGAAGAAGTTATGAGATTTTAAAGTTTGTGAAAATCGGGTTTTACGCGGGGCAGTCGACTGGCTCATCCAAAAACCGTGTTTTACACCAAAATAGTAATAGAGGGCCAATCCACTGGCCCAGACCAGTCAACTGGTGCGCCAAAACTGTGTTTTAAGATTAAAACAGTAGTTGAGGGCCAGTCGACTGGTGGGACCAGTCGACTGGAGCGCCTGAATTTGGATTTTGAGTTTGAACTTCAACTCTTGGCTTTTGGGTTACCTTTTAGGGCCCTTATTTGTTACTTATGTTATGTTCAAATCAAGATATTGAATCTGAAATCCAAGTAGTGACTTGGTTTGGCAACCTAGAGGGGGGGTGAATAGGATGTTTATAAAACCTTTACCTTTTTAAATTTTTTTTCTAAGATTTCACTCAAGACTTATCCCTTGTTTAATTAAGTTTGAAATAGTTGAACTTAAACAATATTACAAATTAATATAAGTTCAAAACCATTGTTGATTAGCAAACTTAATTAGGTAATTTTAATAGCCTAGTTAGCAAGGTTAAGATATTTAGGTTGATTATCAATGCTAACTACTCACTCAATTCTAAGCACAAATAATCAAATAAGAGAGTGAGAGGGAGTGAGAGAAATACCAATCACACAACTGACACAAAGATTTATAGTGGTTCGGCAAACGGCCTACTCCACTCTTCTCAAGGTCGCACTTGAGGATTCCCACTATTGAGACCTTCACGACGCCCGGCTTCGAGGCTTTTACACTCCAAGGGAATTAAAAAAGGATGCCCTTCCACCTTTACAATGACTCTCCTTCTCCGCCGAGTTCTAAGCGGTTCACCCAAGGGAATTAAAAACAACGGATGCCCTTGCCACCGATCGAATAAAGAAGAAGAAGTATTAGCCTCTTACTAGGCTTGATTACAAGTTGTAGCTCCAAGGATGCTCTCAAAGATAAACAAGTTTAAACCTAACCAATCTCAAGTGGATTTTCCCAAAGTCAAGGCACAATGAAGGATTGGTGAGAGATTAACCCAAAAATGATTCACAAATAGATTTCTAGGGTTTATTAGAGTTGGACAATGTTCCTCATGTGTTTTGGACCCTTGAATGGGTATGTATAAGGTCCCAACTCCATGTGACCGTTTGGGGGGTAAAACAGTCAAAACTGGGTCAAAAATTCAACTAGCCATTGCACCCCAACGACTATATTTTTTTGAAGAAAAACATTTCTCGGAGTTCCGAGAATCCAAACAGAGCTTTTAATTTTAGAATCTGGACCATTTCTCGGAGCTCCGAGAATGTTCTCAGAGTTTCGAGCTCGGAGCTCCGCGAATAATTCTCGGAGTTCCGAGACTGGTTTCCAGCAAACAGTGTCGAACTTGTAAAATTCATATCTCCCTCATTTCTCGTCGGATTTTGACGTTCCTATACTCTACGGATATGAGAAAAATGAGAGCTATCTGTTAAAAATATTTGAAAATATTTTAAATAAGTTTTGATAGGATTTAGTTGCTGGTCCAGGTTGTTGCTTCGGAACTCTATTTTGTTCATTCTTGTGTTGAATGCCATATGGGTTCTAACATGTTGGTACACCACCATGGCCATTCACTTATCCATTTAAGTCATTAAAGGGTGTGTTAGTCTCTTTGAAAAACATATTTTTAGGGGTTTAAACAATGTGCCTTGACAAGAGGAAATGCAAGAGAGATAGGAATACATTCTACCCTTTCTATCACTCTCTTGAACTCTTCTCTTGAGCTGGGATCTTCTATGGTGTTGAGCTTCCATGCTTGACATCTTCAAGTTGTGGTACAAGCTCCTTGGTCCTTTGCATTAGGTTCTTGATCCTCCAGCTTTGGTCTTCATGAGCTTCTCTGTATGTTCAATGCTTGATATGGATGATGTTGAGCTTCTCCTTGGTGGATCCTCCAAGGTGTGATTTGTCCACGAATGCTCTAGCTCCTTTGTTTGGTTCATCTTCAAGCATAGGCCATCAATGGTGTGTGCTAGCATGGATTGACATGTAAATTCCCTGTGTATAGCACAACACTCAAGGCAAACAATTAGTCCATAAATGACTAATCAATTTGCGTTTGTTAATCATCAAAACAAGGTGATTGAGTGAACCCATGGGGAACCCTTGGGCTTACAGAATCATAATCAGAAATAAGAAAGGAGTCGAACATCTTTGAGGTACATAATAACGTATTACTTTGGGTATTTGTAAACCCTCTTCATTTTGAATTACTATTGACTTTGGAAACCTGTATTGATCCCCTTGATTCTCTGAATTAGCTTTAAGCCTAGCATGCCATTTGTTTTGTTTTTGCTACTTTAGAACCTTTGAAATAACTGTTCCGAAGTCTGAACCTTGGAAATAACCGTTATGAATATTTGTTCTAAACTTTGAACCTTTGACACTATCAGTTTGAACTAAGAAGTTCAAGAGCAAGCATTGAAAAGTGATCATCAGATATCAAGAGTTACAAATCCGTAGATGGAGGATGTCAAAGAACAAATTTCGCTCTATGAAAGTCGAAAGCACGTAATAGAATCTTAAAAGAAGAAGATCCATTATCTCTTTCCTGGAAATGCCGTCAAACTCCGTGAAAAAAAAGAAGAAAAAAGAAAAAAAAAATAATAATCAGTACCAGAGGGACTCTAGTAACCTAGATCGATCCCCAATCTGAACATCGGAAGGCCCCCTTTGGCCGAATAAATCCCAAAATCAGAACCCAATGTCAAAAGAATACCGGTTTGCAAACCCTTCGAGCCTGAATAAAATTTTCTTGAAAACCCATCAAACTAGGGGCATTCGCCCCGAACTACGCGAGACCTGATCCCTACACTGGGGTACGTAGGCAGCTCGGTTAAACCAAGTTCGGTCGATTCAAAAAAAAAAGAGGAAATTCAATCCTTTCAGAAAAAAAGAGGGACAAGTTCCAAAAGAAGAGAAGTCAATTATTCCAGAAAGAAAAGAAAAAAAAAGAGAAAAATCAATTAACCTTTAAACAATTTATCTTCAAACTAGGGGCATCCGCCCTGAACTACACACGACCTGATTCCTACCTTGGGATATGTAGGCAACCTGTTCACAGATTCGGTGGAAATCTTTGTTGAACCTTAAGCCATTCTTTGAAAAGCCCTATCCTACCTATAAAGTCCTTCCGGTGTTCAGAACTAATGAGCTAGGTCCCGAGACACAATAAGTAAAAAAAAAAAAAAATTGATGAAGAAGAAAAGAACGGAGTTTGAAGATCTGCTAGACTGAAAACCTGAAAGGGCGGTCTAGGCAAAAGTTAAGATCATTCCCCTGCTAAGTTGAAAACCCGGAAGGGCGGCTTAGGCAAAAGCTAAGGGGATAGCCTGCTGGATCAAAAACCTAGAAAGGCGGTTCAGGCAAAAGTTAAGGCTAGCACGGTCCACCAAGTTAAAAACCCCGAAGAGGTGACTTGGTCACGGTAAGAGAATCATTATAAGAAGGCTACAGCCGGTATCAAGACTAAAGATCAACTGAAGTTCAAACAAATTCAAGTGACATCCTCAAAACTGGGGGCATTGAAGCTAAGCAATCTTAGGGGTTGTAATTAAATCCGTGAGGCATTACTGTTTTAAGGAAAAAGTCCAGGGTTTACTAATTAAAAAACCATTCCTCGAAAGGATAGACTTACCAAACAAAATTTTAACTAAGTCAGAAGCATCACTCTATTTATCAGTATAGTCAGTCGATCTTTGTTATTCTAAGTACACTCCTTCAGAGCTCCTCAATCCTTTGAGTAGTGTCTTTTGTCTAAGTTTTCTCTTTAGAAAGAGTCAATCGTCGTCCTTGTGTCCAAATGATGCAACTATCTCGGTGAAGGAGGCCCGGCTCGTCAGCTCCCTCGATTGTACCTGAAAGAGCTCGAGAATCTAGTCGAACAGATTCATTTCAAAGAAGATCAACTCAGAAGAAGTCAGAAGTAGAAACATCAGAAAGCCCAGTTTTTGTAAAAAGATCATACCCCAGGAAGGCACCTTAAGCTTGGAAGAGCCTCAGATGCAATGGTGGTTGAGCTAATTTCTCAGAGCGATGAACCAATAAAATTCAAAATCTCCTTCCAGTTAGTTAAATGCTATCCTGGTCAAGAAATGTTTATCTAAACACCTATCAAGAGGCAAATCCCACTTTTCCATGATTATATTCAAGAGAGCAGTTGTTCTAGATTACCAATTTCAAATATCTTGTTCAAGGTTTCAGTTATCAAAATCCCCAGGAGACAAGACCAGCAGTCTCTTTGAGAAAAATCTTGTTGAAGTTTCATAAAAGTGTTCCTAATCCATTCTTGTTACTAATGGTTCTTCGTTCATAAGGTTGGTCGTCTCATCATTTGTCAAAGTCTTGGTTTCCAATATCTTTATTGGGCACAATCTATAATATCCCCGATTTCATTGAGTTCAAAAAAAATAAAAATCCAAAATTCATCAAATCCAATTCTACGTCAAATTCAAATTCATGAAAAATCTCTAAATTCTTCCTTGTTGAATTCATCATTCAAAGCCATCTCGTTTCTTTGAGCCCGTTAGGGAACGGTGTCTCATTTTTCTGAGTCCATTTGAAAATGGTCTTTTCTCTTGAAACATCATATAAATGTGATGTCTCATTCCTTGGAATTCGTATAAATACGATATTCCATTGTCCTTGAGTTATCTTTGAGCATCATATTAATATGGTGTGTCATTTTCTTGAAATCCGTATAAATACGTCATTTCATTCCCCCTGAGTCCATTTGAAAATGGTCTTTTCTCTTGGAACATCATATAAATGTGATGTCTCATTCCTTGGAATTCATATAAATACGATATTCCATTCTCCTTGAGTTATCTTTGAGCATCATATGAATATGGTGTCTCATTTCCTTGAAATCTGTATAAATACGTCATTTCATTCTCCCTGAGTCCATTTGAAAATCATCTTTTCTCTTGGAACATCATATAAATGTGATGTCTCATTCCTTGGAATTCGTATAAATACGATATTCCATTCTCCTTGAGTTATCTTTGAGCATCATATGAATATGGTCTCTCATTTCCTTGAAATCCGTATAAATACGTCATTTCATTCTCCCCGAGTCCATTTGAAAATGGTCTTTTCTCTTGGAACATCATATAAATGTGATGTCCCATTCCTTGGAATTCATATAAATACGATATTCCATTGTCCTTGAGTTATCTTTGAGCATCATATGAATATGGTGTCTCATTTTCTTGAAATCCGTATAAATACGTCATTTCATTCCCCCTGAGTCCATTTGAAAATGGTCTTTTCTCTTGGAACATCATATAAATGTGATGTCTCATTCCTTGGAATTCCTATAAATACGATATTCAATTGTCCTTGAGTTATCTTTGAGCATCATATGAATATGGTGTCTCATTTTCTTGAAATCCGTATAAATACGTCATTTCATTCTCCCTGAGTCCATTCGAAAATGGTCTTTTCTCTTGGAACATCATATAAATGTGATGTCTCATTCCTTGGAATTCGTATAAATACGATATTCCATTGTCCTTGAGTTATCTTGGAGCATCATATGAATATGGTGTCTCATTTCCTTGAAATCCGTATAAAGACGTCATTTCACTCTCCCCGAGTCCATTTGAAAATGGTCTTTTCTCTTGGAACATCATATAAATGTCATGTCCCATTCCTTGGAATTCGTATAAATACGATATTTCATTGTCCTTGAGTTATCTTTGAGCATCATATGAATATGGTGTCTCATTTTCTTGGAATCCGTATAAATATGGTATTTCATCCTCTTCAGAATCCATTTGAAAATGGTATCTCATTCTCTCGTTGCCCGTTTGTGAGCGGCACCGCAGCGGGATTTTTTATTGCATTCCAATTCTAGGACTTCGTTTAGGGTCTTGCATTAGGTAGTAAATGTTTGCGTCTAGGTTCCGTTTTGTGTAGATCCCTTTGTTGATTAAAGCTGCGCAAAATAGCTCTGTCACTTTTGCTTTGGTATTCGATGACTACGTCATCTCTACCAAAGAGGGGCATCTGTAGACACCCCCATTTTGCTCTGCCTTAGTCAACAAAGAAGTTAATGTTTTTCCATCGGTTCTTCTGTGTTTTCCATTCCCGTGTCCGTCCCCTATGTTTTCTCGATCTTTTGGTTATTTTTTTCATGTTTTGCGTCGTCCTGATAATTGTTGAGAGGGGTTGTTCGCAAGGATCCAAGCAAGAGAGAATTTTGACCCATTTGCTGGGCTCGCATTGAGCATTTGGATTGGATTTGGATCGAGCAAGTTGGCCCATGTAAGGAATATTCAAGTCATCTGTGGAGTTTACTATGGATATTAGCAATCAAATTTTATAAGAAGAATAAGTATGCCCAACACGGAATGGGGTTCACTAAGATGAAGCAAGCGGACCCGCCCAAAATTTCGATGAATGGATGTCATGGAAAATTTGGCCAAGGAGCCTAGCATTTAATTGTGGTCCAACTTCTAACTCGTTAAAAGTCATTAAGCAAGGTGGGCCCCAATTTGAGTCGGTACGCATTTTCAACATATTATGCAAACCATTGGGTCAACCTCTCTCTCTCTCTTTTAATTTTTTGAAAGAGCCATGTGTATGGATATCTGTGGGAAAAGTTGCACGTGAGACCCTTGCTTCTCGTACTTTGGAGAGGTGGTTTTCATGCAAAAGACAAATTGGCAAGGGAAAGTATTATTCGGTCATAAAGCAAGCTCTCATGTTTCTAATGCCATGCCAAATTTATAATTGTATACAATGGCCAAATATAGGAGCAATTTTGAATAAGGGGAATTTTCCAATCTTGGGATCATAAATAAAGCAAGGCAATAGTTAACTTGGGTAGTGGGCAAAATTAAACGATTGGGAGCTTACTTATTATTGGGGTTCTGTTTTTAGGTCGAGGGGAGAAAGAAATGGAATTTTTCTAAAAAAAAAAAAAAATGGTAAAGAGAAGCACATATAGCAACAGCATGCTTGGCAATTAAGGGGAGGAAATTCGTGCTCTCTAGAGGGGAGGCTCAGGCATTAAGAGAAAAGGATCGTGCTTTCTTACCTACACTGACTCCCTCGGTTTTTCTCTCCCCTACCCTCTCACCCTCTATTATTTCTTCTTCGTCACCTTCTGTTATTTCTTCTTTCCCACCCTCTGTATCTCCCTCAAGCTCTCCCATTGTTTCTACCCTCCATTAACCTCCCTCTGCCTCTCTATCTCCCTCTTCCTTTCCTTCCCTCCGTTTCCTTCTTCTCTTCCCCTATATCTCATCCCAACAGCAGCCCTCTCGGCATCTCTCCATCTCCCCACCTCACTCTGTTTTCTGTCCCTTTCCCCACATCCCTCTGCACAGCCATCTACCTCTGCTCTCTCTCACTCTCATACTCCCCACAGCCCATATTCTTCTCCCCTACGTATCTTCTCCCCAACTCTATTCCTCCCTCTAAACTCCCCTTTACAGCAACTCACCAAAACAAAAAAAACAAAAAAAAAAACGTGAAGAAGAAAAAAACAGAGTATCTAATACTCTGTTTTTTCTTCTTCTTTCACTATCTCTCTCTCTCTCTCTCTCTCTTACACTCCCTCTCTCCCTCTCTATCTCTATCTCTCACATTCACAGTTCTCTCTCACGCTCATCCCTCCTTGCCTCTGTTTCACCTCCTCCTCCCATTCTATCTCAACCTCTCGATCATTTTTTTTATCATCTCTATTTCCCTCAATCCCTCACCCTCTCATGCCCAATCCTTCTCCATCAAGCTCACCCTTTTCAACCTCACCTACATATAGAAAATAAAAAACAAAAACAGAGTACGGTTTCTTTTCCTATCTCATTATCTGTCTCCTATTTCTCTATATATTTGTTTCCTCTCTATCTCCTCATCTCTCATTCTCTCAGTTTCTCACTCTCTCTCCCTATCTCTCTCTCTTCCCATCCACTTGAGAAAACAAGAAAAATAAAAGGAAAAAAAAAGAAAAAAAAAGAAGGAAGCGGAGCGGGTCGAGCGGCGGCGGGATTTTCAGATTTTTCGGCTCTCGGATTCGGCGAAGATCTCGATCACAGGTAGGTGCTCAATTCTCAGATTTGTTCAGGATTATTTGACATTTTTTATGTATTTTGCATGGTTTTTAAGCATTTAATTGAATTTAATTGAATATTACATGTGTGTGCTCAAAATCATGATCTGCATGAGTGTTTCAATTCCGTTTCGTCTCGAAATTTAATACAATGATCTATCTAAATAGATTTAAATAACTATCGGATCGGATCGGATATTGGATCAAAGGTTTTTTAGAATTTGAGTGAAGAGTGGAATTTTATTTAAAATAATGGCTGAGAAATTACGAAATTCGAAAAAATAGCCATCTCAGGTTGATCTATTTTTTGGAATTTCAAAATTTTCTTGTGTTCATCACATCAGAACAAGGTTGGAGGACATTTTCCAGAGTCGTAATTTGCTCGAAAATCGTGTTTTAAAAATAGAAAACTATTCAAAAACATCCTTTTGACGAAGAAAAATAAAATATATACTAAATAGATTCCAAAATTAATGAAATTTCGTGGCAAAATAATATGGTACTAATACATTCTACCATGAATTTTTGACAATTTTGGATTTTTTTGGTATATTATTTTATGCTTTCTTTGAAAATTGTCAGATTTTGTGAGATTTGTTACAGACATCAGATCACAGATAAAATTCTCAAAATTTTTATATTAGTCTTATATTCCATATTTCTTGTCTCTGTAAAATTTTCAAGTGATTTAGATCTTGTTTCATATGGGATGTGGTGTAAATTTATAATCTGGTCTGAGAATTGGAAAATCCGAAATTGGTAGTAAATAGTCTCTAAAATTCATTAAATTTTCACAGCATGCTATGTTTACTCCTATATTATTTCTGCAGAAATTTCAATGAATTTAGATTTCTATTTCTAGTAGTTTCTGTGTTATTTTTGCAATCTGGTCACTTAATTGTTAAATCAAAATTAAATATGAGCTTAATGTACAAATCTGCAAAACTCTTTTAATAAGCTACATCCCATCATGTCTTGTTGCTGCAGAAGTTTCAATTCATTTCAGATTCATTTACAATAATTTCACTTGTAAAATTACTCATATGGTTTAAAATTGATAAAATCCATTAAAAAATTGAAATTAATTGAAAATCATCTTAAAATTTCTAAAGAACCTTAAATCTCTGTCACATTTTCACTCTTTAATCCATCAAAATAGAAATCTTAGGATCCTTAGATTTCCCTAGAAAAATGGCCAGTGCATCCACAATCGTATCCCAATTGCAACCGATCTTTAACAATTTGAATATTTAAGCTATAGCATGTTGTTGGCTCCGAGGTTCACTGTCCACGGAAATCCTGAGATATGCCAGGCAATAAGATGCTATAACCTAAGTATTAAATTGCACAAGGAAAGAGCGCACGATTCCCTTCCGTGGATGCTATTCTGGGTCGAAATTGGTAAACCCTAGAACCATTGGTATTCCTTAAAGGTCCAGAAACTGAAAAATCCTTAAAATCTGAAATTCATTAACTTCAAAAGCTGAAATCGATTCATCTCGTGTTTCTCGGAATCATTAGATTATGGTTTCCGTCGTAAGAACCATTAGAGCCCAATTTAGGAACACTGGTGTCAGGTCGTGTCCTAGGTTTTAGGGAGTCTTAGGTTTTAGGGAGTCCTAGAGTTAGGAGTCCAGCCTCATCACGTACGTTTGCTATAGATAGCAACCGTGCCATAGGTCTAGTTACACTAGTCACCCAATCTTTTCCTAGGACAAGCCTAGTAAACTAGGTTGTAGGCTAACCTGCATTAGTCTAAGGGACATCTTGCATTTAGATAAGAATCATATAGCATCTTAGATGAAATCCTAGGATAATAAAATCCTCAACTTGAATTAAATAACTTCTCTTAAAACTGTTGAAACAGTCAATCCCATCTAGGTCGGTGTCTTAGTTGAGTTAGGCATAAATAGCTTAGCTTAGGTGCACCGAACTACGTCGACTCTGATCCCAGTGGGGCTTGGGTACGTAGGCAGCTTGGATGTCTGATGGCATACCAACCGCAAGTCGGCTCCACAACAAATTGTGGGGTTTTGTATATTAATTTTCTAGTAAACTCTTAATTAAATCACTTAGGATTTTCCATGAAATTAGAATTTTAGGAGAACATTCACTTAGATTGAATTCAAACAAATTAAGAAGTCAAGATACACATTGAGGATCTATATTGAAATTAGATCATAGGATGCATGTCACATAGTTCGCAAATTAACAAAGAGTTGAATGAGCCATTTAAAATAAATTTAAAAGAGTTAACTTTTGGAATTGAAGACCGATTATCGGGCAGGAATGGTGCATGTGGTGGATAACTCCCCATACCTTCCATTCTTGTAACCAGGTAACGAGTCTAGAACGATTTCAACCATTCGTCTCTCACACCCAAAATCTCAATCCCACTGACTCCACACTCTTAAAAATCGTTCATTAAGTGGGACCTGTTTGAGATTTGTGTTGAAGGATAGAAATGCAGTGCAGCAAACATAGTGGGTCCACCCCTAATAGAAGGCTTGAATTTTAAATAATTATGGGCGCATAAATCCATTTAGAAGGTCTATTCATACGTAGGGAATTACCATTTAGGAAGAAAAAAAATATTAGAAGGATACCAACATGGGAAAAGGATATACAAAGAAGATTAAGATAATGGTTAAGCTATTTTGGAAACATGCCTAGAGCAGCTTGCTAAAGAAAAAAATATATGGAGATTCGGTGGAAAGAAAGCAAGGAGCTCATGTGGAAATCAATTTAGCCATTCCCCTCTTTTGATTCAAAATGAAGAATAATAAAATGAGGAAAGTTGCACAAAATAAAGGGGAGAATTTTAGAATTAAGAGGCAAGGATATCATGTATTAGAAGAGGGAGAGATCGAATTGGACGGGGTGAGATCTCTGGTTCCTAAAAAAAAAAAAAAAAAAGAGCAAAAGGGTGGCTCTGTTTTGAGAAGAGAAGAGCTCTCTGTTATTCTCGGGCTCTCCCTTGATGTTTCTGATCTCCTCTCACCCTACTCCACGGTTTTTCATTCTCCTCACTCAATCTCTGTTGATCTCTCCCCTCTATCCCTCTGTTATTTCATCTTCCCTACCCTCTCCCTCTTTTTTTTCTTGGCCTTCCCCACAACACCACCCTCTGTTCCCTCCATCTCCGAACCTCCCTTTGTTTCTTTCATCTTCTATCTCTCACACGATCCCTCCGTCTCCCTATCTGTTTTTCTTGATTATTTTTTAAAAAAATATATACGTAGAAAAAAAAAGAAAAAAAAAGAGAGAACGAAAAAAAACAGAGCATCTTACGCTCTGTTTTTTTCGTTCATCTCTCTCTCTCTTTCTTTCTCTCCCTCTCTCTCTCTCTATATTCCTCCCCATCTCTCTCACAAACTCTCTATATCTCACACTCTCTCGATCCCTCTCTTCCTCTGTCTTGGTTTCTTTCACCTTCCCATCTCTCTCTATCCCTCTCGTTTACTATCCCTCTATCCCTCTCAATTCTCACACCCTTCTCTATCTCAATCTCTCTCTCGGATCCCCACCACCTTTCTGTTTCTCTTATTCACTCTCATCTGTTTTCCTCTCTCTCGCTCTCTCCACAGTTCAAAGAAAAAACAAAAAAAAAGAAATAAAGAGAATAAAGGGGATCGGATCGCACGTAGGCGGGATTTTTGGACTTTTCGGCTCTCGGATTCGGCGAGGATCTCCATCACAGGTTAGTACACTATTCTCAGATTTTTCCCGGATGATTTGGTATTTTTTTATATTTTTGCATGATTTTTAAAACATTTAATTGAGTTTAATTGAATATTATATGTGTGTGCTCAAAATCATGATCTGCATGGGTGTTTCAATTCCGTTTCGTCCCGAAATTTAATACAATGATCTACTTAAATAGACTAAAATAACTATCGGATCGGATCGGACATTGGATCAAAGGTTTTTTAGAATTTGAGTGAAGAGTGGAATTTTCTTTAAAATAATGGCTGAGAAATTACGAAATTAAAAAAAATAGCTATCTCAGGATGATCTATTTTTTGGAATTTTAAATTTTTCTTGCGTTCATCACATCAGAACAAGATTAAAGGACGTTTTCCGGAGTTGTAATTTTCTCGAAAATCATATTTTAAAAATAGAAAATTCTTCAAAAATATCTTTTTGACGAAGAAAAATAAAATATATACTAAATAAATTCCAAAATTAATGAAATTTTGTAGAAAACTAATATGGTACTAATAAATTCTACCATAAAATTTTAAGAATATTTGGATTTGGTTTGGTATATTATTTGATGCTTTCTTTGAAAATTATCAGATTTTGTGAGATTTTTTACAGATATCAGATCACCATTAAAATTCACAAAAATTTTACAGTAGTTTTATATTTTATATTTCTTGCTTTTATAAAATTTTTAATTTATTTGGATCTTGTTTCCTATTGGTTGTAGTGTAAGTTCATAATCTGGTCTTAAAATTGAAAAATCCGAAACTGGTAGTAAATAGTCTTTAAAATTCATGAAAATCTCACCGCACGCTATGTTTACTTATATCTTTCTACTGTAGCAATTTTAATGAATTTAGATTTCTATTTCTAGTAGTTTCTGTGTCATTTTTGTAATCTGGTCTTATTATTGTTAAATCAAAATTAAATATGAGCTTAATGTAAAAATATGTAAAACTCTTTCAAAAAGCTACATCCCATCATGTCTTGTTTCTGCTGAAGTTTCAATTCATTTCGAATTCGTTTGTAACAATTTCACTTGTAAAATCACTCATGTGGTTTAAAATTGATAAAATCCATTAAAAAACTGAAATTAATTAAAAATCATAATAAAGCTTCTAAAGAACCTTAAAATTTTGTCACACGTTCACTCCTCAATCCATTGAAACAGAAATTTTAGGATCTTTAGATTTCCTTGGAAAAATTGCCAGTGCATCCATAATCGTATCCCTATTGCCCTCGATCTTTGACAATTTGAATATTTAAGCTATAGCATGTTGTTGGCTCCGAGGTTACTGTCCACGGAAATCCTGAGATATGCCAGGCAATAAGATGCTATAACCTAAGTATTAAATTGCACAAGGAAAGAGCGCACGATTCCCTTCCTTGGATGCCATTCGAGGCCGAAATTGGTGAACCCTAAAACCATTGGTATTCCTTAAATGTCCAAAAACCGAAAATCCTTGAAATCTGAAATTAATTACCCTCAAGAACTTGAGTCGATGTGTCTCGTGTCTTTCGGAACCATTGGATGATTTTAATTCAATATTAAATGTGTGTGTTTAAAATCATGATCTGCATGAGTGTTTCAATTCCGTTTCGTCTCAAAATTTAATACAAGGATCTCTCTAAATAGAGTAAAATAACTATCGGATCAGATCGGACATTGGATCAAAGGTTTTTTAGAATTTGAGTGAAGAGTGGAATTTTATTTAAAATAATGGCTGAGAAATTACGAAATTCGAAAAAATAGCCATCTCTGGATGATTTATTTTTTGGAATTTTAAATTTTTTTTATGTTCATCACATCAGAACAAGGTTGGAGGACGTTTTCCGGAGTCGTAATTTTCTCGAGAATCATGTTTTAAAAATAGAAAACTCTTCAAAAATATCTTTTTGACGAAGAAAAATAAATTATATACTAAACAGATTCAAACATTCATGAAATTTCGTAGGAAAATAATATGATACTGGTACATTCTACCATGAATTTTTGAGAATTTTTGGATTTGGTTTGGTATATTATTTTATGCTTTCTTTGAAAATTATCCGATTTTGGGAGAATTTTTACAGACATCATATCACAGATAAAATTCCCAAACTTTTTACATTAGTCTTATATTCCATATTTCTAGTTTCTTTAAAAGTTTCAATTCATTTCGATCTCGTTTCCTATGGGATGTAGTGTTAATTTATAATCTGGTCTGAAAATTGAAAAATCCGAAATGGATAGTAAATAGTTTCTAAAATTCATGAAAATCTCACAGCATGCTAGTTTTACTTATATCTTACTACTATTGAAATTTCATTGAATTTAGATCTTTATTTCTAGTAGTTTCTGTGTTATTTTTGCAATCTGGTCAATTAATTGTTAAATCAAAATTAAATATGAGCTTAATGTAAAAATCTTCCAGTAAGCTAAATCTCATCATATCTTGCTTATGTAGAAGTTTCAACTCATTTCGAATTCGTTTACAACAGTTTCACTTGCAAAATTACTCATATGGTTTAAAATTGATAAAATCCATTAAAATATTGAGATTAATTGAAATTCATCTGAAAATCTTTAAAGAATCTTAAATCTCTGTCACGTATTAATTCCTTAATCCATCAAAACAAAATTTTTAGGATTTTTAGATTTCCCTGAAAAAATGGCCAGCGCATCCATAATCGTATCCCTATTGCACTCGATTTTTGACAATTTGAATATTTAAGCTATAGCACGTTGTTGGCTCCGAGGTTACTGTCCACGGAAATCCTGAGATATGCCAGGCAATAAGGTGCTATAACCTAAGTATTAAATTGCACAAGGAAAGAGCGCACGATTCCCTTCCTTGGATGCTATTCTGGGCCGAAATTGGTGAACCCTAGAGCCATTGGTAATCCTTAAGTGTCCAGAAACTGAAAATCCTTGAAATCTGAAATTCATTAACTTCAAGAACTTGAATCGATTTGTCTCGAGTCTTTCGGAACCATTGGATTATGGTTTCCGACATAAGAACCATTAGAGCCCAACTTAGGAACACTTGTGTCAGGTCGTGTCCTAGGTTTTAGGGAGTCTTAGGTTTTAGGGAGTCCTAGAGTTAGGAGTTCAGCCTCATCACGTACGTTTGCTATGTATAGCAACCGTGCCATAGGTCTAGTTACACTAGTCACCCAATCTTTCCCTACGACAAGCCTAGTAAACTAGGATGTAGGCTAACCTAGATTAGTCTAAGGAACAACTTGCATTTAGATAAGAATCATATAGCATCTTAGATGAAATCCTAAGATAATAAAATCCTCAACTTGAATTAAATAACTTCTCTTAAAACTGTTGAAACAGTCAATCCCGTCTAGGTCGGTGTCTTAGTTGAGTTAGGCATAAGTAGCTTACCTTAGGTTCACCGAACTACGTCGACTCTGATCCCGGTGAGGCTTGGGTACGTAGGCAGCTTGGATGTCTGATGGCATATCAACCGCGAGTCGGCTCCACAACAAATTGTGGGGTTTTGTATAATAATTTTCTTGTAAATGCTTAATTAAATCACTTAGGATTTTTCCATGAAATTAGAATTTTAGGAGAACTTTCACTTAGATTGAATTCAAACAAATAAAGTAATCAAGATACACATTTAGGATTCACATTGAAATTAGATCATAGGATGCATGTCCCGTAGTTAGCACATTAACAAAGAGTTGAATGAGCCATTTAAAATAAATTTAAAAGAGTTAGCTTTTGGAATCGAAGACCGATTATCGGGCAGGAATGGTGCATGTGGTGGATAAATCCCCATACCTTCAATTCTTGCAACCAGGTAGCGAGTCTAGATTTTTGGTTAATTATGGGTCCTAGATCCCACATCTAGGTGGCGACTCTGTCAGTCTCTTTTGTGTGGAATTCGGATTGCCTTAGTGATCACAAGTTCACATAAAAGATGAATTAAAATCAATCATAAAATGCACACGCCAATCGCGTGTGTACGAGAGACCAAGAGAAGAGCGTGGCGGCTCGCACCCCACCCCCTCACGCGGGATCGGGTCTCACACATGCCCTCTAATAGTCCACTCAAAAAAAAAACATTTAACTATATATATGAGAGGCAAATTGAAAAGGAAAAGGTTGGCCTACATTGAAACCCAACATGTCTGCCAATATAGAAAATCAGGCTTTGGTAATGGAGATCATGCTTTAGAATAATACACATGTGATCCACACACAGGGTGTTAACATCGATTAGAAGGCAAACACGTCTATGATTAAGAATCAAGAGAGATGAGGCCAATGTTCTTCCTCTTAAGTATCTCAAAAGAAACAATATGAGGTACTAAAGCAAAATATGTATTACTTTAAAAGCAAATCATATTAAAGGATTCAAGAACTGTGGCTCAGGCATTTGTATTTTACAATATATTTAGCATGCCTCACAGTAGATTGCTGAGCAAGGAATATTTTGGAGATGATAGAAGCATTGCATGGGTTCCAAATATTTTTTAAATCAGAGAAAGTAACTTGAACAGGCGTCACATAACAACAATCATGTTCCATGAAACGCCTAAACGACTACCTCCTTCAAAAGAAGAATTTACCAAGTTATGCATTTTCAGATGAATAAATCCCATTCAGCAGAATGAAACTCAAAAGCAAATTGGTGAAACAGCTTTTCACTGGACTCTAACTCTGCAAGTGTACTTGTGAGATAGTCCCTCACCGACTCTTAACTCGGTGCTCGCATCAAAGATTGAAGATTTTGATTTATAAATTGAACCAAGAATTACTCGACCAATTATCGGTGGCTAAAACAGGTAAAGAATGTTCGAGAAGACTCAAACTTTCAATACCGGATAGGGTGATGATACATCGAGTTTTTATTCTGGAATCGAGAGCCAGATCATTCAAAACGGGTAAAGATTATTTGAGGAGACTCAAATTTTCAATACCGGATTTCAAAACGGGTAAAGAATGTTCGAGAAGACTCAAACTTTCAATACCGGAGGGATGATGATACATCCAGTTTTTATCCTGGAATCGAGAGCCAGATCATTCAAAACGGGTAAAGATTATTTGAGAAGACTCAAATTTTCAATACCGGATTTCAAAACGGGTAAGGAATGTTTGAGAAGACTCAAACTTTCAATACCGGAGAGGATGATGATACATCGAGTTTTTATCCTGGAATCGAGAGCCAGATCATTCAAAACGGGTAAAGATTATTTGAGAAGACTCAAATTTTCAATACCGGATTTCAAAACGGGTAAGGAATGTTTGAGAAGACTCAAACTTTCAATACCGGAGAGGATGATACATTGAGTTTTTATCCTGGAATCGAGAGCCAGATCATTCAAAACGGGTAAAGATTATTTGAGAAGACTCAAATTTTCAATACCGGATTTCAAAACGGGTAAGGAATGTTTGAGAAGACTCAAACTTTCAATACCGGAGAGGATGATGATACATCGAGTTTTTATCCTGGAATCGAGAGCCAGATCATTCAAAACGGGTAAAGATTATTTGAGAAGACTCAAATTTTCAATACCGAATTTCAAAACGGGTAAGGAATGTTTGAGAAGACTCAAACTTTCAATACCGGAGAGGATGATGATACATCGAGTTTTTATCCTGAAAATGACGGTCAGGTCGCTCCTAACATAACCTCCTAGAGGTCAGAGAGGAGGAAAAATAGTTAAAACATAGCACAGCTGGAATAGATCTGAAAATCATAACCTTTACCACAGGTATAACTCAAAGGTACTTGATGAAATCTTGCGGGCATTGGCCCCTTTAAACAAATAAACCAAAACTCTGCCTATATTTTGAAAAATGCAAAACTCAATTTTAAATTCCACGAGGATTGGATTTTTCTGAAAAAAACTGATCAAGGACCCTAGCTCGAAAGGGGATGTTCGAGCTTCTCTTATCTTTATTTGACAAGAATAGCCATCTCAACCCTAAAGTTTTGTTCAATGCCTTTTATGACTTGGGAAACCAAGTCGTAAAAGATGCCCCTAGTATGATTTAAATTCCATTACAAGATTCATAAGAGAGCTAAACGCACGGGTTCAACTAAAGGCTACCATTTCAAAGAAATGCTCAAGGTTACAAAGCTTTTACAA